>NW_024881327.1:10544935-15344935 GCF_018691265.1 Tyto alba | reverse complement strand
AATCTATCCCGGTTCTTTGTGTTTCTAATTCTAAAGTAAGTGAAAAACAGTGGTATCACTTTATGTTTTCACATGATGGCCCCATACCAGCTAATAAAAATATATTTAATAAAAAATGTTATTAAAAATAATAATGAAAAATAATAAAATTAATATAAATAATAAATTATAATACAACACATAATAAAAATAAAATAAGATGTAATCATTACATTCACATTACTTCAAGAGATCACTTCTTGTTTTCCCATGTCCAAATACCCTGAACTACGAAGAATACAGGTTTTGAGCCTGAACCTTTCAGCTCAAATCTACCTCTATAAATAATTGGTTTCTTGTAATTTTAATGAATGGTCGTAAATCAGGTCTCCTGTCCCCCCACCAGCTTGGCTGATAACACCACAAGGAAAGGTCACGGTTTCGGGTTTTGTGGCAATCGTCTCCACAGTTCCAATAATCAGATACATCTGCAGTTCTCAGGTTACCCAATAATACTGTACAAAGAATAGGGTCACTGCGGAAAGTTCATTTCCAAAGGCAGGCCTGTGATGGGAGACTCCAGCAGACCCAGTGAGCTGGGAGACATGGTCCTGTGGAAGAGGGACCTTGAGAAACCTGAGGGAAGGAGCAGCAAAGTTGAGATCAGTTGGTGTAACTTCAGTTCTTGAAGAAATACTGACATAAACATGCAATCTGTACACCCTTAAAAGATAAACAGATAAATAACAGCCAACATGGGTTTGATAGATTTTGTTCTTGATGAATCCCTCCAAATTCCTTCTAAAATATGGCAGCAGGCTTTGCAGAGAGAGCAGAAATGGCATTTGGCTTTGGTATGGCATGATACTCTTCTTTTAGCCAGCTAGGGAAGCACTGTGCAGGTGAAATTATGAGGTGAGAAATGGCTGCTTGGATCATGCTTGAAAATCAGTTGCAAATACTGCATCATCTGTATTAGCAGTGAACTTCTAGGGATCAACACGGTTGTGTTTGCTCAGTATTTTCATTAGTAACTGGAGGATGAATGGAAAATGTGCTCGCAGTAGGGTCTGAGCTGAAGGGCACGGTCATGTCAATGTGAAAACAGCAGATGTTACTCGGGGGTGTATAAGCAGGACACAAAGTCATCATCCTTTCCCCCATCTCACCAGGCCACCTTGCATCTTGTGGCCACTTCTTTGCACTGCACATACAGATGTGCTAAAGAAAGTCTGAAGAGCAGTGATGGGAGATCTAGCAGGTATGTCCCACAGGTAAAGTGAATTAGGGCTGTTAGGCCTAGTGAAAAGACGGAGAGTGAAGGAAACATACTGGTTGCCCTTAGGTATGCAAAAAGCTTCAGCATAGAGAGTGGGAATCATCTCTTCAACTTGTGGCAGAAATAATGGCTTTACAGCAGGGAGTTGTCAGATGGACCTGAGGACCATTTTTCTGATGGTATATGGATAATCAGGTACCAGAGAAGATGGCCTGGGGAAGCCATGAAGTCTCTGCAGGGAGAAATTTGTCAGGACAGGCTGAACAGGCACCTGTCAGTATGTTCATGAAGGCAATAAATTGTTTATAAATAGTATTATTCAATGTGTTCTCACAGTTTACATGTGCTATTGCTGTACATGCATAAGAGCCATCAGAATATTTTCTTGTATCAATGACATTGTAGAGGCTGTTTAACCTGACATATGCAAAATTCAGCAAGTATTTAATATGTTTCGTCTCAGTAGCAAACTTCCCCTATAAATACATGAACTCATATTTAGACTGTATTTGCAGCATGACTGAAAAGTACCGAAGAAATCTAAGCTCATTCTGGGATTACGTTCCTGCCTGTTTATTTTGGCATGAAATTTTGGGGTCTGGAAGAGAAGGTTGGACAGCAAGGGGGAGGATCTGTTTTAAAAATATATGCATCTTCTGCAGACCTTGTAAGGCATCCAGTGAGAGCTGCCGATAGTGAGGGCCAGAGGGAGCTGTGGGGTGGATTTTTTTGTCATTTAACAAGCACTTCAGCCACTGATTCTCACAGGGGCTCAGTTACATGGGAGTGCACTGCAGAGTGTAAGGCAATGGTCAAAACACAATCTCATCTCATCCTGGAAGGAAAAGTGACCTCCCATTTGGAAGGCCTCTGAATCCTGCAAGTTTAAGCACTCAGGTTAGGGTCTTGAACTCCACCCAGCGCTGGAGTGTCTTTCCTTTGAAAGGTCTGACTTTCACTAAAAGGGAGAGCCGTGCCAGGAAGGAGTCCACATATGGTTTACATCTGCAGGTTGAGTGTTCAGAAGAGCCTCTCAATCTCTCCAACAGGCTCAGGATGGAAAAGGAAAGATCCCCTCACCTGGCGTAGTCTTCTCTGTGCGAGAAGGGATTGACCCATCCGGGTGTTCGTTTTTACTTAGGACTCAGTACTTTGTCAGCCAAGCCCTTGCTAAATCCCAGAAGAGACACCATTTTGATGCAAGCTACAAAAATTTCATTTTATTTCCACTTGGGTTTGTCAGAAAGTTTCCATACCAATACACATGTGCAGGTATTGTATTTCATTTCAATATATCTGGTAGCACTTGGAGATTTATAATGTGTGCTGGGTTTCACTGTTTATTGCTAAACCACAAGTGCCCTTCTCCTTTCCCAAAGTGGCTTTTGCTCCCTCCTTCTCAGGTACCAGTCCTAAGGGCAAAACAGGGTGCTGTTTTCAATTTTCCTTTCTCCTTAACACACACATCTAAACTCTAGCCAAGTATTTACTTGCTTTGATTTCAAGGACGATGTCTACCACAAAGCTCACTTTGACAATGTGCAATGTTGTAAAAAACACCTACTGAGAGGAAAATCGAATCCAGCAGTAATCAAATACTACTCAAAAGAAACTAATCAGCCAAAATTAAAGCTTCTTCCTATGACCGTACCATGCTTCATCTCTCTCTGAACCTATTGCGAAAGTAAGTCTTTTGCTGTGTGCACAGAATGCAGCAGAATCCTTCTGCTTTCCCTTGTTTTCGGTGAAAGCCATCATTTCTTTCCATGCGAGAAGTAAAACCACTCCTGCAGGCCATCTTAGTTACTGGAACTGCATCTGTCTTCTCTGTGCAAGAATTATTTTGATTTTCCTTCTGTATCAGCCTGATTTTATTAACTTCTTTACATTTTTATTGCTACTTCAGTTTTTAAAAACTGTGACTCAACACTGTAAGAACTGAAATGTGTAACGCGGTATTAACTTCTCTTAGCGATAATTAACAAATTAACATTTCCCCTTTCCCTAGTCAGAGAAAGCGCAACTAAATCCCTTCCCATCCTGCTAGTCCTCCACAGGTTGTTCTCTTTTCTGTCCACATCCCAGTTAGAGGAAAAAAACCCTATCTCTTCTTTTGCATGGTCTCCTATGCAGAGTATAGTGACAGTCTCCCTAAACTCATCCCTAATGTCTTTATTCTGCTTTTAAGTGCCTCTTTTCAAATCTCTTTTAAATCCCACTTCCCTGCTCCTTCCACGAGTGATATATTTTAAGGTGCACTGATAATTCAGCCTATCTGAATTTCTCCCATCACCTTTACCTTTCTGATCTAACCTTATATTAGCAAAGACAGAATGTGGCTAAACTGTGTGTTGTTATTTCTAATAGTAAGATCTTAAAAGTAGAGTACCTATTACATTACAAAAAGCATTAAACATACAAATTTTCTGTGGTTGTCAGGACAGCTTCAGTAACACTTCACAACAGATCTGGATGCAGAAACCTTAGACATCGGTAGCTTTTGTGAGAGAGGTTTAAAGGTGGAAAACACAAGAGTGGTGTTAATGAGTGCCTAAACAGACTATTGCTAGGATCATGAAGATGACGTGTTAGTTACGGATATCCAACATTATTAAGTAAAATCACATCGATCTAATTATTAATCAATGGAGATGTCTTGCCAGCATAGAGCGAGAAGTTGCTATTTGCAAGAAGGCATGATGGAACCAGTTTTCTGTGCACTTTTGTGTGAGAGCAAACAGATCTATCGCTTTACTTTTGCTTGCTGTAGGGGTTGTCTGGCAACAGTAATAGATACAGAAAAACTTGAAAAAAACCCTCAAACATCCACACCTTTGCAAAGCTGTTGAAGAACTCTGATCCTCTGCAAAGCAGCCCTACAGGGGGGTGGTCCTGGGGAATCAGTCCCTGGGTTCAAGCTGTGTGCCCAAGCTTTGGACATGATGCATGGGGAGTACTAGGCCCCTCTGAAACAGGTTCTACAAAAGCCAATGCTAAGGTAGCTAAGAGGAAAGGCTGAGGAGGAGGAATTAAGCCTAAACCTCCATGGAATTTTACACTTTGCTCAGGGCCAGATTCGCAGCAAAGCATCTCTGAGGGGCTGGCACTGCATCAACGCAGAAATTTCTGATACAAAAAAAAAAAAAAAAAGAGAAGGAAATCCT
Source organism: Tyto alba (assembly GCF_018691265.1). Taxonomy (NCBI): domain Eukaryota; kingdom Metazoa; phylum Chordata; class Aves; order Strigiformes; family Tytonidae; genus Tyto; species Tyto alba. The sequence goes on along the minus strand of NW_024881327.1, from coordinate 15,340,513 downwards.
TCTCATCTTCACTCCTTCCTTTAGCATGCATACAGTGATTAGAGCACTTAAGCTGGGTGTTACAGATTCACTTTTTTCAAAGGGCATTAGGATTTAGGTGGCTCTGTACACCATAGCAAGCTCTTAGTGCCACGGGAAATACACTGATCTGCCTGCCTAAGGCACACAGGCCTCCAGGGCTAGCCATAACTGAAAGTAGAGAAGAACAGGTGTGGATTTTATGTATGTATTTTGGTCATCAGAGGCATAAATTCCCTGTGGTGGAGACAAAGATATGTTATAAACATATGAATGTTCCTTTATGGTCTCAGCCTCAGTTGTGAGAGTTATCTCCTGGTTTTGTAAGACTGAGTAGATTCAGTTCAAGACATCACCAGAGGAAAATAGCAGAAAAAAAAAACCAAACATCTCTGGACCATAGCTGGAAACTGGACCATGGAAATAGATAAATAGAATCAAGTTTCAATGCTTGTTTTGGTGGAGATCTTGTCTGGGGATCTTGGCAGGAGTATATGAACAACTGTTACAACTTTAAAAAGCCAACACCACTTTAATTGTGCAAGTTTCAGGAGCAAAGCTCTGATTTATTGTATATTCCTAATGCAGGAAACCCATATGCTAGAGAGGAGAGTAAGATGTGAAAAACTGGCACCTGAGGCCCTGGTTTGGGGGATCAGAGGGTGGGAGCAGTGAGAATGTGGGGGGGAGACCTTGTCTGAGAAGCATCTGGTAAGAAGAGGCAGGGATGCTACCGCTGCCGGCACTCACCCAAGCACAATGAATGATCAGGGTTTAAACCCTAGTATCCCTCTGCAACCCAAGCATTTGGAAGGGGCTGTGTTGGAGGATCTACTCATCCCACTGCCCGTTAAAACCGAGATGTCTCTTTAATAGGGTGCTGAAATATTGTCTTTCTCTAGTTATGTCGTGGTTTTTTTACAGCGACAGAGGGGCAAGTCTAAAATGTGTGTGGAAGGGACACAAAACCTGGTTTGGGAATGCCAATGCCATTTACCAGGGCTCTGTGGAGGACTGCACAGCCGTTGCGTGTACGAGGGGAGCTGAAGCTACATGAACCTGGGCTAAGGAAAAATTAAGGCTGAGTAAGCCTAGTACTCCTGAGAGCTGGTGCTCAGCCTCTCGCTGAGGGCACACTGGAGGCAGGGCAGCCTCAGCAGGGACGGGAACCAGTTATCCCCCCTGCATGGGGAGGGCCCCACTGTGTGTGGCCTGACTTGCTCCAAACCCTCCACGTTTCAATGATATCTTTCTGTTAAAATACCACCTGGTGCTTCAGCAATAGTTTTATTGCTGTCAGCCTGCAGCCTGAGAAACTAACACATATCTACATAGGGCAGTAAGAGCTGGAGCCACCTCACTTGTTTTCCTGCAGGCAGCAAAGAGACCCTTATCCAAAAGGGGATATGAAACCTGCCATTGCTGCAGGGACCCTCACAAGCTGCTGCGGAGGGAGGCCAGTTTTCCTGGAGGCAGAGGGAACACTGCAATCCCATGGGGAGGATGACAACAGAGCAGCCTGGCTATGGGATGGGGTGAGGAGCTGGAAGCACTGAGAAACCCTTATTTTAATGTGGATGGTGCTGGGGAGAGGTCTGGGGTGGCGTCTGCTTCACCTCTTGGTCCCTGCATCCCTGTGGCATCCCTGGCAGGGCCGCACACCATGCCCCTCATGCCAGTGCATGCAGCTGTAGGGACAGGGATCCTGGTACGTGCTCTGGGGGTTTCCACAACCCACCCCCCCCCCACACCTAATGTCCGACATTACCAGCCCAACACCAGCTTGCTCACGTAAGCCTGAGGATGCTTATTTGGTTGTGAAGCAGTAAATTTAGGCCATTTTATCTGCATTGTATACCTGAGGGCTGCTCCTCAATGTGGCTTGCCCGTTTTCCTCCCTTTCTCCTCCTCAGCATTTAACAGCTTGCCTTTTCCTTCCATGGCTCAAGAGTGATTTTTGGTGTGCCATCTTGGGGACCGCTCAGTAAAGCCCTAGGCCACCAAAGATCAGACGTGCCACAGAAATGCCTGTTAATAGGTCTTAGATGCAGGTTATGTCTAAACTGGCATTTCCTGGAAAAAGGCAGCTCAGGTGCCCTGGCCGGTGCCTCTCTGGACCGCTGGCATTCACAGGGTGCTGCCCCTCTGCAACACGCCTCCTGTGAGTAGGGGCATGGGGTCCAGGGGGGTAGTTTAAGGAAGGAAAAAGCTGTTGAGCCACTGCTGTGTGCGGGACAAGGGTGCCTTTGGTGTAGGCAAGCTGGCAAGCCCCGGAGCTGTCCCTTCCAGCCGGTGCAGCCGGCTCCATGGGGAGCTGGGCAGCAGCAGCATCTTCGCAGGCAGGGGCGGCTCTCCCCCCCCCAGGGGGTGTCCGGGTGCCTTTATTCCGGCAAACACAGACGTTTAAAATAGGAATTTTGTTCAACCAGCGTGACGCCGGCTCTATGTATAGTCCGCGCCTGGGACCAGCCAAGTGACGCCCAGCTCGGAAAAAAAAAACGGAGCGACCCGGGACCGTCCCGGGATCCCCCGCAGGGCGACCACCTCTCCCCCCCCAATCCCCCCGGTGACCAAGCGGGGCCCCCCGCTGTCACGGCGGTGCGGTGCGGGGGGAGCCGCGCCCCGACCCCTCCGCCCCCCGGGCGGTGATGCCCGCCCGGGCCGGGCGGAGGAGAGGAGGGGAGGGGAGGGCAGGGGGTGGGCGGCCCGCTGTCCGTCCCCCCGGCCCCGCAGCGGTGCCCGTCCCTGCCGGCACGTGCCTGCCCGCCCCCTCGGGCCACTCCCGCGCCCCGACGGCCCCGGCATGGACGCGCCCGCCGGCCCGGCGGCGGGACCCGGCCCGAGCCCGGAGGCGGCCATCGAGAAGGAGGAGGCGGCGGCGTACGTGGAGATCCGCGGGTCGCTTCGGGGTCCGGAGGAGAGTGGCCAGCCCCCCGAGCCGGCCTCGGCCGGCGGCGCGGAGCGAGCGGCCGGTCCCGCAGCGGAAAGCGGAGGCGGCGGGCCCGGGGATGGCGGCGGCTCGGCGAGCGGCGGGCGGCCGGGCGGGGCCGCGGGGCCAGCATCCCCGGCCCGCGGGCGGGATCGCCCGCCCTCCCCCGGCGCGGCGGCGGGATGCGGCGCTGGCTCCGGCCCCGGCTCCCGGGGGGCGGCGGGCAGTGGCGGGCCGCCGGAGGCGGGGGGCTGCCCGGAGTCCTCCTCCTCCTCCTGCCCTTCGCCGGTGACCAAGGCGGGCGGCTTTCCCGCAACGGGAGACCCAGTGTCGACGGAGGGCAAAACCTCCTCGTCCTCCTTCGGCTACGAAAGCGAGGAGGACGAGGACGCGGGTCGCAAGGCGGCCCCCCCCGGCGCCCCCCCGAGCATCCCCCCCGGCGGCGGCCGCGACGAGGCGCACTACATCAGCACGCAGGAGATCCAGCTGACCGAGGTGGACCACGACATGGACTTCGACGCGGGGCTGGCCGCCCGCTGGGACTTCGAGGACAACAACGTGATCTACTCCTTCGTGGACTACGCCTCCTTCGGGAGCGACGAGACCCCGGGGGACACGCCGACGTGCTACCTCAGCACGACCACCAGCGACCCCAACAACCAGACGGACAGCCTCGACAACACCAGCAGCACCGAGCTCGTCAGCCTCACCTCCGAACACGACACCCCCGGCGGGGACAAGCGCGCCAGCTCGGGGGAAAGCCGGTCCACGCAGCCCGGCCGCCGCGGCGGGAGCCCGGCCGCCCAGCTTCTCCTATCAATCAAAGCCGCTTCCCGGGCTATAAATGAGTCTAGCGACGTGCGCGGAAAGCAAAACGCTCCTCACGCTGCCAAGCATGAAGGCGACATGAGCCTCCGTGTCCCCGCGGCTCCCGAACGCGACGCGAGTTTAAAAGCGGACGCGGCCCGCGACCACGCGAAAAGATTCATCGCGGTCCCCGCGCGGCTGCAGACGCGGTGCGGGGCCGCCAGGGCGGGGGAGCACTCGAGCGGCGCCTCCAGCGCCGTCAGCGAGTTGGACGATGCCGACAAAGAAGTGCGGAACCTGACGGCCAGGGCTTTCCGCAGCCTGGCGTACCCCTACTTCGACACCCTGCGCCCCGGCTCCCGCGCCTCCTCCGCCTCCCTGCCCGACCATGCCCTGGGCATCAACCGCTGGTCCACCTACCTGGACCTCAAGTGCGGCAGCCTGGCGCCGAGAGCCGAGCCCAGCCTGCTGCGCTGCGGCCGCTCGCAGAGCAAAGCCCTCGAGTTCGTGGTCAGCAAGCTCGACGGGGAGATCGCCCACGTCGAGGCGCCGCGGCGGCTCGGGGGGGGCTCCCGGGTGGTGACCCTGCTGGACCTCGGCGATGCCCCCGAGGCGGGCGGCGGGGATCCGCCGGCGGCGGAGGGCGGCGGCGGCGGCGGGGGGGGGGGCCAGCAAGAAGTCCAAGTTCGCCTCCAGCCTCCTCAAAAACGTCATCTCCAAGAAGATGCAGCTGGAGCACGAGTTCAAGATGGAACGGGGCGAGATCACCGACACCTCCTACACCGGGCTGGGAGCCGGCCGGGAGCCGGAGCCCGGCGGCGGCCGGGAGCGGCAGCGGGAGGGCGGCGTGCAGCGGCAGAGCTCCCGGCACTCGGAGGGCGGCTCGGACTGCGCGGCGGCGGCGGCGGCGGCGGCGGAGGAAGGGGGCGAGGGCGGCGGCCGGTCGCCGGCCTCCAAGGCGTCGACGCCCCGCGAGGGGAGCCGCAGCCAGGACCGAGCGCTGTCGGAGGAGCTGTGCGAGGTGAAGCGCAGCGCCTCGGAGGCCATCAAGGCCACCTTCCTCCGCAGCCAGAACAGCGCCTTCAGGTCCTGGAAGGAGCGGGAGGCGGAAAGGAAGGAGGAGAGGGCGCCCGTCGGCAAGCTGAAGCTGTCCTCCAGGCACGACTGGCGGGCCGACCTGGGCGAGATCTCCGCCGGCAAGTCCACCAAGATGTCCCGCCTCTTCGTTCCCGCCATCCAGCACACCCCCCGCGAGAAGGAGCCCGGCAAGCGGGCCACCAAGTGCTCCGCCGCCGCCGCCTCCTCCTCCTCGCCCCCGGCCGCCAAGCCCAAAGCCCCCGAGATCAAGATCAGCCTGGGCAGCCTGCAGCAGCCCCGGGACGCCGCTTTCAGCATCGCCCAGCTGCTGACGCCGCGGATCGCGGGCCGGCCGCCGGAGGAGGGCAGGGGCCAGCAGCCCAAACCCCCCAAGGCCGGCGACGGCCCCGACAAGGTGCCGCAGTTCCTGGTGCGCGACGTGAGGGACGGCAAGCACCGAGCCCAGGGGCCCCTCCATCAGGTGCGGGACGTGCGGAAGCTCATCAAAAGCTCCTACAGCTGCGACTCGGGGGATAACAGCAGCGACAAGGGCAGCGTCGCCTCCGACCAGGGCGGCCCGGAGCAGAAGCCCCGGCAGCAGCTGGTCATCGCCGGCGTCCCCAGGTCCCTCTCCCCCGTGGTCATCACCTGCCAGGCGGTGGGCCACGCCAGCACCAAGCCCGCCGAGGCGGGGGCCAAGGCGGCGGGCAGGGCGCCGGGCTGCCCCCCGGAGGGCACCGTCCTGGTGCACCGCACCTCGGGGAGGCTGCCGGTGGCCACCATCGCCCCCAACAAGAGCGACCCGCGCCAGCCGGCCGTGCTGAAGATCGTCTCCAAATCCGCCGCGCCCTGGCGGCACCAGCCGCCGCCGCCGCCGCCGCCCGCCGAGAGGGGCCGGGGGCCGGAGGAGGACCCGCGGGAGGAGGGCAAGGCGGCGCCCGTGCAAAACGCGCTGGAGAAGCTGACGGCGGCGGTGCGGAGCATGGAGGAGCTCTACAGCTTCAACAAGCGCGAGTGGAAGCGCAAGAGCGACCCGCTGCCCATCACCGACAGCCACGTCCTCTCCCTCATCGCCAGCCAGGAGCGGGACGCCGGGCCCCGGCCGACCCCCCCCGCCGCCGCCGCCGCTCCCCCCCCGGTCCCGCCGGCGGAGAAGACGGAGGAGCCGTCGGGCAAGGGGCCGGGCGGCGAGCGGCTGCCACGCCGCCCCTCCAACAACGCCGCCGACAAGGTCTCGGCCAAGGCGGCCGCCTTCGAGAGCCTGGCCCGGCAGCGGCAGCGCGGCCCGCCGCCCCCCCGCGCCGAGCCGCCCGCCGCCCCCCGCGCCCTCCTCACCCTCCGCGGGGCCGGGGCCGGGGCCGGGGCCCCCGCTCCGGGCAAGCCCCCCCCCCCCGAGGGCGGCCTGCGGGGCCAGGCGGCGCCGCGCTCCCCCCGCCCGCCTGCGGGCGGCGGCGATGCGGAGCGCGGCCCGGACTGCGGGAACTACCTGGCCCTGCCGCTGAAGGCGGCCGCCGAGCCCGGCTCCCCGCCCTCCCCGGCGTCGGGGGCGGGCGGCGGTGTCCGCCCCAGCCCGGTGGCGGCGGCGCTCTGCAGCCTGCAGCCTTTCGGCACCACCAAGCGCCCCGGCAGCCCCGGACCCCCGCCGGGACCCCCGCCGCCCGCCGAGGAGCCCCCCGCCAGCGCCCCGCCGCCCGCCGAGGGGCCGCCCGCCGCCCTGTACCGCCCGCCTCTGCCCTTCGCCGCCCTGCCCGGCGCCGCCGCGCCGCCGCCGCTGCTCTGCTTCTCGCCCTCCGTGCCCGCCGCGGCGGCAGCGGCCGAGCCCTTCCCGCAGACGCAGCGCAGGGTGCTGCTGGACGTGAGCACCGGGCAGTACTACCTGGTGGACACGCCGGTGCAGCAGCCCCTCAAGCGGCGCCTCTTTGACCCCGAAACCGGGCAGTACGTGGAGGTGCCGGTGCCCCAGCCGCCGGCCGTCACCCCCGTCCCGCTGCCCCTCTCGCCCCTGGCCCTCAGCGCTGGGGCCTACGGTGCCACGTACATGCTCTACCCCGGCCTCCTGCCCGCCGCTGCCATGCTGCCTGCCGGCGCCCTGCCGCGCCCGCTATCCCACCCGGGCAGCGATGCCAGCGCCCCGGCTGAGCCCGGCAGCCCGGCAGCGGCAGAGGGGGCTTTCGCCGACAGCCCCTACTACGTGGCTACCGGCAAGGGCCCGCCGCCGCCACGGCGTGGGGCAGCCGAGGCGAAGCCGGTCATCAGCATCACGGCGCCGGCCACCGGCCCGCGGATCGTCGCGCCACCCTCCTTCGACGGCACCACCATGCGCTTCGTGGTGGAGCACCGGTGAAGGGCACGGGTGAGTGGGTGCGGGGCGTTAGGTGTGGCGGTCACCAGTGATGGTTGAGGGCTGGCCAGGTTACTCGCCAGATGAGAGCTGTGCCACAGCTTCTCCTCGAGGCGGGTCGGTACCGGGCCTGGGGTCTGTAGGTGGGCCCTCACCGGGACCTAAAGTATAGGCATAAGGTAGAAACGCAGAGGTTACGCACGCCTGTTGGTGCAGCTCGGTATCCCTTGGAGCAGGTAAATAAGCCTTTTTGTTTTTTGACCCGGAGGCATTTTCAGTAGACGTGCACCATAGTTTCAGTAGATGCGCGTTTGTGCAGCCCCGTGGCTGGGGGGGGGGACCCCTCTCAGTGACCCTTTGATCCCGAGGAGGGGAGTGTGGATGGACAACACCTCCTCTGGACCCTCCTTGCAAGCCATGAAACAGCCCCTCTGCCTCGGCAGCGCGTATTCCCCTTCCTCACCTCTCCCAGGGGAGCTGAGCGCCTGTCTCTCTGCCCCTGTTTCTCCTATTCTCGTGCAGAGCAGGGGGAGGGGGCTGATGGAGGCAAACCCTTATTTCACGTCCTTTTTGCTAGTGGGATACGTGGGGTAGATGCTGGTGCACTCCTGCGTTGCTGTGGGGCTGCTGGCAGGGGCAGGGGTGCCTGCGGCTGCCGGTGCTGCAGGAGGGCTCCAGCCGAGCTCATGGACACCCCCGTAAGTCACGATTTCACACGGCTGCTCCGAGCTCGGCCTGCTGCAGTCCCACCAGTGTCCGGTTACCCGGGGCTGTTACCCAGGGCCAGCCTCCAAATTCGGGGATGCACGTGCGGGGATGTTGAGTGCCTGTTCTGGGGCAAGGAGGAGGGCACGGGGCTGGGTGTACGGCACGTGTCAAAACCAGGGTGCAGGATGTCTTGTGCAAAATAACCAAGGAACGATTTTGTTTGAAAATACCTGAAATATTAAGAAAGTACTTTCAGGATGGGTGTCGCTGCTCCTTCTGCCTCTTGCGTGAAAACACGCAGCTCATCTTTATCAAGTGCGGTGCTGGGCAGAGCTACCAAAGTCTTTTGTGGCTTACCGAAGACTCACAAAGTTTGTTCTTGGTGTATATCAAGAGGCAAAGAAAAACAGCAGTGACAGTCGGAGGTTTGGGTTTGTCACCGGTTTGCACTGGGTTCTGTTCAGTCTCACGCTTGAGGTTAAATCTTTTCTTCCAGCGTTTGGGCTATCTTTTTTTTGCTTCTGTAGTTCTGTTAGTTTGCATCATCTACTACTGCATAGTAGATTATTTGTTGAATTAAACTTTACTGGAATGATTTATACACTTCCTACTTCTCTGCTTGTAAATACTTTATCTTGAAAGTGCCATTCTTTTATCCTGGATATAAATTGTTTTCATTGGCCCTTGGAGGCTCACTCAGGACAGGCAAAGTACCAATTTAAGTTGAGCTCTGCTGTGCTACTCGAGTTGATCTTGTCAGTAAAGTCTTGATAGAGTACCTAGATAAAATGGCAAAAGGTATTTGTTTTTTTTCTATTTGGTCTATAGGCTGAATTCAGACTGCTAGCACAAGGGATTCATTAGATTTCAGTTTAGGTTAGGGACTTGCTGTTTCTGAAAAGGTGTGGTATGTAGTACACGTACTTCTATTTTACAGCAAATATTGACACAAAAGCCTGTAGCTTTTCTTATATCACTCTTTAAAAGCGAAACCCATCACGTTTCCTGGTGTGATTTGCCCCTTGTTTCCCAGGGGGCTGTCCCATCGTGTCATGCAGCTGGTTTTCCTGCAGTGCCTGGTGTATCACGGAGGCAGGTGATGCTCCCCGCAAATTGCTCTTTCTCATGGGTGAAGTTAATAACTTGCATCGATGCTCCGCTTTTTCGTGTTATGTCAGAGCTCCTCTGTTGTGAGACAGGTGTAAAATCTTCCCCAAAAGACTGGTGATGCAAAACCTTGCATGCTCATTACAGAAGGTCATTCAGCAGCCTGAAGACTTTCATCTTTTACCATTAATGATGCCAAGATGCATGTTGTCTAATACAGGCAGGGGTGCCGCCTTCCTGCCGTCTCAGACCTGCTGAGGTAGGTGTCCTGCTGGTGTATAATGGCTCCAGCGTGTTTTGGATTTTTTCTCCACCTGTTCTCAAAGTCAGTAGAACAAATAATTTTAATTGCATGCTGCGAGACATGTTTAACTTGTCATCAGACTTTGCTTATTCATATAGCTCTCACTGGAAAATAAGGTATATGCCAGAGAGGAATCGCATCTACAGCCTTCTTCTCGTTACTCTATCCTGTCCTTGTGCCTACTCGGCATTTTCATTCACCTACACAACTTTCATGTCCCAGTGGATTATTTTTTCTATTCTTCTCTCTTTTATTATCTGGGGTTTTTTTTGTTTCCCCTTCTTATCCTGTATCTCTTTTGTCTTTCTCTTCCTAATTAAATGTGTGTGTTTGCTTGGGGTAGTGTTTTTCCCCCAACAAGAACAGAAGTATAATTTCATATGAATTGGAGGGTGAACTGTTGATAATTTTTTCATTCCAATTGCTTTCACATCAGATCAGGGGTTTTTTGATTGCTGTGGCTATCCTAAAATTGATTTTAAAACAGGCAGATTTCATCACATGAGTATGAGGTTTGAATCAAATACTGTCATTTCAGGTCCCTTTTTTTTTTCTAGCCAAAATATGCTGAGTGAATGCTCTTTTTTTCCACTCCTGTATTTCTTTCTGCACTGTACATATCTTCCTTCCTCTTTCACTCATTTTTTTCACATCTTCATTCACAAACTGTGTTACCATGTCAAGGACTGCTTCATCTTGATCTCTGTCACCTTTTAGAGATGAAGCTTCGGTGGAGGTGTGATGCCTGTGGCACTGCTGGCACCAAATCTCTGCACATCCGCAGCTCTTCCAGCACTTCTTTCTGTGATTGCTGCTCTTTTCTGCATAATCAGTTTGGACTCTGGCAGAAGCCAAGATGTCATTTCTGAACAATTCTTACATTTTTGATATACAACAAATATTAGAGAACATGTACGTGTTTCTGAAAGATACCATGAGGTCACTTTTCTCCCTCATTTTCTTCTCTCACAGTAGTTGGTGAGCTTTTAGCAACATAGTTCTTGCTTACTGCATTTATTCCTTCGTATGGAAAAAATAAGATGGTTCAGTTCTAGTAAATTTGCCAATCTGCCTGCATCCGAACCTAGACAGCACTGACCTGTAGCGAGCGGACTGCCTGAAGGAGCTCATTCCCAGCCCGAATGACTGAAAATGTCATTATAACTTTTGTATTTATTCACACGTTACAGTCTGGGGAGTTTATGCCTTGTCTTAGGTAAATAAACAAGAAAAGAACATGTAACAAAGTAGAGAGTAACTGTAGTAAAGAGTACTGCCAATATTAGAAGGGTATTTTTCCTCGCTCTATTCAAACATGGGCCTAAACTGAAGCCACCTCACAATTACGAGAATACATGGGGCATTTCTTTTTGTGGTGAGAGTAGGCTAAGTCAAATGCGAGCAGTTCAGTCATCAAAGTATGCAAATATACTTATTAGTTGTGTTTCTTCCTACCTGCCATCAGACAATCTATGACTGCCTTTAAAAATTAATTTTGTGTGGATAGCATATACAAATTATTTTTTTAAGGCTCATAAACTGATATTTTTAAACTCTGTTTTAGTTGTGTCCTATTCAACAGAATGTATAGTCTACATTATTATGTAAAAAGGTCAACTTATATGCAGTACATAGGATTTACTTATGCTGATGCCTTTGCTGAGAATTTAGTAAAGCATCTGTCCAATTTTAGTGGGAAATACAGGAATATTCCAAGAACTAAAAGGGCTTCAGCGTTTGATCTAGTAAATCAGTCTACAAATGTCCATGAGCTTGTGTTCAAGACCATAGCTACTTAGGAAATGTTTAAACAGAGCCTAACTTGGATACCAATAAAAGTTAATGATGAGCTTAATGCCTCTTCTTGCCCGGGATGCTTGCCTGAGCTAGTATTTAAGTCTTAACTCCACAAATCTTGGAGCACATGGTTACAGGTTGCTTCTGTTTTGCTTACACATGCCACGCTGGACGCTGTGTTGGTAAGTAAGGTGCTGGGGTCTCTAACTGAAGCAGATGGATCGCTTAAATCCCAGATGGATCGCTTTGCCCTTTTTCTACCTAGGCGCGTGGGGTTCCCCAGGACCAGTCCGTGGGTAACCACACATGTCACACCTCGAGCAGCAAGGATCAGTTCTGCTCAAAAACTAAGGCTGTCCAACCACTGACTCGATTTCGAAGTGGGGTGCTACTGTCTGATTCTTGGCAGTAGCTTAGGAATTGGTAGCAAGAGTAGTGTGACAGTGAAGGCAATACCATGCACTTCCTGGGAGCAGTGAAGATCACTGAAATGGTTGTGGCAGCTCTCTAACAATCTACTTTTTATTAATTATGCTTTTCTGTTTGTTTGTTTGATTTTTGTTTGTTTTGTTTTGTTTTGTTTTTTTACAGGGATAAGGAAGAAGAATCACACTCCTTTAATCTGAAATACACTTGGTAACTCTAAACGTTCATCCTAAAAACTGCTTCTACAGTTTTCTCATTTTCTTGTGTCATCATACAAAACAAGTGTGTAAGTTTCTTGTTTTCTCCTAAATACCCCCCAGTTTTGGAGTATGCATATGTTTAATTATGTGAGCAACACTAAATTACTGCATTATTTTCTGCAAAGTTGTTATATTGAAGCCAATCTGCAGGCCTTAGGCGTTGCCTCTGTGCTGGTGGCTAGCAGTTGTGGTGCCACTACAGCTGTTTGTAAAACCCAGGGCGTAAATACAGCAGTGTTTCAGCGTGCATCGATGCACAGCTTCATCTGGTCCCTGAAACGTGTTGTGATGGTCCACCGCAGTCCTGCAACTCTTTGAAGGAACTAAAGCCCTCAGCTCCCTCCCGTTGCAGTAAATGAGGGCCTTCCCCATAGGTTTCAGTGACAATGTGCCATCAGATGTCTATTTTGTACTCTGTGCTTATGCATTTGGGATTGCAAACGGAGGGATCTGTGGTGTTAGGATTATCCATAGTGTTTCTTCTTTGGCATGGTTCAAAACAGATTGTGTAAATGTCAGAAAATGCATTTGATTGCTTTCGGTTCCTGTTTGTTCCTCTGTACTGTGTTGAACATCACAAGTTGCCTTAATTATGACAGTGTTTAAATACTGGAAAGCCAGAAAATTGAATGTAATATTTTTAAATCCTGGTTCGAAAGGAGAGGGCAGCATTTATTTTTCTTTAAGACTACAGTTTATTCTTCCTTAAATTGCAACATTGCTGAAAAAGTAATCCTAGTGATTCCTCTGTGAGAGCAGTTTTTTAATGTTACACCCCCAATAATATGTAGTTGTTTCTTTAGCTGTTGTTTGGCAGGTTTATCTGAGGGCTATCTGTATTTGCTAAGAAAAATTTCTCTTTTGAACAAGAAAATATAAAAAATATAAAATAAGATTACTCAAAATGCAGTGATACATGTGTCCATATGTCAAACTCTACTTAAACTGATTATTTTGTTGCCAGCAACTAGTTTGTCTCAGCAAAAGAGAATTGTTATAATGACAGTAAAACTAAACTACAATAGTATGTTCTCTGCCCAAAATTTCAGTTCAGTGAAGCACTTTGGGAAGCCAATAAATGTAAGATCAAGCCTAAATTATTTACCGTAAAGCTTTCTTGAGGTACCAGGTTGGAAATCTAAAATCTAAATGAAAAACCTGCAAGTCTGTACTTAAGCATTTGCCCACAGGCAGGGTTTTCCTGTGCCTGTTCTCAAGGTTTCCTGCTGCTAATGAAGTTTCAGCGTTTTCCATTCTTAAAGCCCCAGGTTTTCATTTTCCTGAGTAACTCACAAGATACAAAAAAACTCAGCTGCAACTGTCTTTAACCATACATGTGAGATTGTATTTCAATGCAATTTATTTGTTTACAGGCACAAATTGAAATTGCCCTCAGGATGAAATGCACTGCAAGTATACAGATAGTGAGTGATTTAACATGTATCTTCTCATTTATCTTCATCGTTATGAAAATCCAATGAAAAAATACTATTCTAACCCTTTTTAAAGAGCTTGGTGTGCCCAGCTAGAACATAGAGTGTGTAAACTTAATCCCTGTGCTCTTCAATTGCATGGTCTCCGGTTACAAGCTTTAACTTCCTACCGGGATTTGGGCTGAGTGCCTCTTAAAGAAAATGAATGCTTCTTCACCGTTTTCACGACTGATAAGTCCATAGATGTTACGACTACAGTATTGGTGTTAAACAAAACAGTACTTCGGACTGCAGGACAGTGCAGGTACCAGAGTAGATCGTCCGCTGTGACATACACGTGTACGGTATGTACATTATAATACTAGCATCCATGTTTAAAAACGTTTCTGTCCTATTTTTTTTCCTGTATCGGTGCTTGGAGCGAAGTTTCACGTTGCAATTTACAAGATAGAGGTTTGCACACTCAAACTCAGGGTTTACAGCTTCACCCGGTGTACTTGAAAGGAAAAAAATGCGTAGAAAACAAGTGCCCAGAATTTCAACATGTATTTGTTGGAGGAAAATTTTGCAGGGATTTTTTTAACTGCCTGTGGAGGCAAAAGCAATGAAATGAGGCAATACCAACAGCTATTTATTTTCTCAGGGGAGATTTCTTCAGTGGAATGTGTCAATCCTAATGTCAAACAGTGTTTGCTTAATTTTGTCTATTACTAAAGAGACTCCATCAAGGGGTCCGTTTTGCAAGGAGACCCAGTCCAGCAAAGCCTTCACATGCATCTCTAGCTTCAAATATCTAAGCAGATTCCTGGGAACTTCAGCAGGATTGCAGTCTCTTTTTTTTTTTTTTTTTTTTTTCACCCAGCAATGTAACGCTTTGCTGAACTTGGCCCAGAGCGCCGAGTGCCTTGCAGACCCAAGTCCTGGGTTCTTCACTTTATATGTATAAAACCAAAGCTCTGGGCTTGAGTCTAGCTGGACCCAGCAGATAATGTCACAAAAGGTTGCCAGAAGAAGATCTGGTAATATGGTGCTCCTCCACGTATACCCAGTGGTGAATTTCTCCAGCCGATGGGGTGATGTGTAACCACGTATCTTGGATTAGAGTCAAGCCCTCCGTATCAGGGTTCACAAGCTGCTAGTATTACATGTTTCATGGTGCAGTCATAGTATGTTACAGGTGAAATTCACCCTGTGTGCAAAGCAAGGCAAAACCCTGTGCACCACTCAAGTTCCCTCCCAGCGCTGCTGTCAGGGTTTGGGGTCTGCGGTGGCCGGCCAGCCACTTCCACATGTTTTAGGTCAGGATCCAATTAAAAGATTGAGCAGGGCTGGAGTGATGCACGAATGTTGTTTTGGTCTTTTGCAGCAGGGTTGGTTTCAATCGGTTAAATTTAATCCTTGGTGGATCACTTGGTGAATGGTTTAAAATGTATTTATGGGTTGTGTGGGTTTTTTTTTTCTCCTTGTCTGCATTGAAAGCTATCTTTACTCTCTAGTGTTGATGGCCAAAGTGTCATTCCTTATGCTCATAAATTACCATTAACTTGTGGCTACCTGAGAACACATACTTTAAAAACGCTTGTGTTTCTTTTCTCCTTTTTCTGTTTTGTTTTTTTTTTTTTTTTTTTTTTTCTTTTTCCTCCCTTTTTTAAGGGGGTGGGTTATCAGTGTAAAGTTATTTAAAAGTGCAAATGTGAGGTAAGGATAATGATTGCTAAGAGGATGTGGATGGTATGTCTGATGAGAGAGCGGTGGGCTATAAGGCAAAGGAGAAAATGCCGCGAACGCATTGTGTTGATGATTGTTTCCTGTGGGGGGAAAAAAAATGAAAAATGAAGATACATAACTGGAGAAAAATGGACTCTTTGAGCTGCTCTCAATGTAGACAACACTGTGGCAAGTGCGTAGCCGAAGCCCGAGGCAATCCCGCTGCAGGGTGCCGTCAGCCTGGGATTGAAGGACAGCGGAGTCGCTCTGAGAATTGCACTAGCAGCGTGTTGCATGTCGGGAACGCTCCAGCACGTCACGACCACGTGAGAATGGACTGTCTGAAACCGCTGAGTACCAAAGTTTGTAACTGAATGAGTTAGTGTTTGTATTATGTTGGGGCTTTTTTTTTGAATGTTATGATAAATAAAATGTATTTTTCAGTAAAAGACACACTGCAAGTAAGCCTGCAGTTCCCTGCTTGGTTGTATGTTTGCGAAGTTACCTTCGCTGTTGTGCAGAACAAGTGATAACAGAGGCATTACTTGGTTCAACGTATAAACAGTAACAAAAGAAAAGATTTCAGCAGAGAGCCAGCCCAAAACCACACACTCAGAGTCTCCCCAAGTTTGTCCCAGTGCTGCGAGACTCTTCCTGACCTGATCTCACTGTTTATTCTGCCTTCTTAGGACAAAGGGAAGTTGGGGGCATTGCTTCATTTGACTGTCCTTGATTTTTTTATTTTTTTTTTTTCCCCCAGATAGAAATTAAATGAAAAAAGAACTCTCCGGGTTCAGTGGACTAACTTTGACAGGTATATGGGTTTGGGTTTTCAAAGAACAGCATCTTTATCTGTTGTAATGTGTTCAGAGAGAGCAATCAGTGGGGTGAATAACTTTTTTCTGCTCATTCTCTCTGTTATTTTTATTGTTGAATATCATCGTGCAATCAAAAGTGCAATTACTTTATTAATGGATAGTAGTATTGCTTGAATTATTGCTAGGAAAAGCCTTCTAATGCTTTCACGTGTTTCTTCTACCTTAATGGAGATTGAGCAGCCTTCTGATGTTAAGTCCAAATGTTTAAAAAAGCACGAGTCAAACACAAAGAAATCACAAAATGGTCTTGAAAACTAAAAGATTGGTTTGGCAGTTTAAAAGAACACTTCCACTTCTCAGTTTTCAGTGTGTAAGGGGCACATTATAATGATCTTCCTTTTAATCACATGCCCTAGATGCTCAAAAGGAAGAAAGATTTGCACCTCATTATTTATCTGAAAGTAATACAATATGAACACATCTGCTGTGAATTTGCCGTATCATTCCAAGAGGTGGGCACATGGTCTTCCTACCTTGCCAGAAGAACAAGTTTACTGGGAAAACAGTGGTTTTGTGTTTGTGACATTCTTTCTCTCTCTTTCTGGATTCTTTGAAATTTGTACCTTAGCGTTGCATTTAGGATAGATGTCCTCAGTGGCTTCACTGCCAATGTATTAGTGATTAATGATTCCTATACAGAGATACACCTGGATTAAGTGGCAGACCCAAAAGATTTGAGAGGAATGAGAATAGATGTTGAAAGGAAGAATTGGGAAAAGAGGGAAATGAATGGGGGAGAGTGCAACCGTGCAGGCTTAGCTCAACAGAAGCAAGCTGGGTGACTGCAGGACCTCAAAGGATGATCAAACCAGAACTGAATTAATAGTGGGGGCATAGAGGGGAGAGAAAGGCCTTTAGTTCACTTTGTTCAAACTAGAGGAATCTGAAATTGCAAAAAGACCTGGGGTTGCCAACAGGAAAATCTGGGAACTGCTCCTTTGCTTTTTTGCAATAAGAGCTCCTGGAGTGTGGTTTCAGTGGACCTCTGTAATGAGCTCTTCACAGCGCTGCCAGTTTCTCACAACGGATGGACATTTTAAGCTGAAACCTCTACAAAAGAGAGGTCAAAAGTAAATATGCTGAGAGAAATTAACTCTAACCATTCCCTAAGGGTCCCAGTCCTGCAGCTAGTGTTTGTCCAACAGCAATGTGCCTGATGCTACAAGAATCCACTGAATTTAAAGTGAGAGGGTTTCCTACGATTCCTTAAATTGAAGTGAAAAGTCTGGTGAACTATGTCTAGGATTTTCAAGGATTGGTGGAGAAAATCTTCCGAATGTCTAGACAGTCTTTAAAACATCAGTGGTAGGAATGATGAGACCAAAAGGTAGAAATGCAGCACTTCCTGTGAGAAGGATTGAGAGCAAAGCACAATGAGAAGCGGATAATTCGCTGGTGTCAAATCTAATCAAGCTATCCAGGATAAACCAAAGAAAACAAGAAAAAGAGAAAGCACCTTATTTTTAGAACTGCTGTCATCTTGGATTGTTGCTATTGAGAAGAAGTAATCTGCTTGCCAAACCCAAAAGGAATATGCCTAGTCTGTCCAGCTGTTCTATTTTTGAGGTACCCATCATCTAGTTACCGCACTGGAAGCTGGTGCTGCAGAGCAGTGCCTGCCAGCCCAGCTCTGCCACTGCCCCGCTTTCCATGGACCTCTGCTGGACAAGGCACATGCCTCAAGTCGAAAATGTGGTTAAAGACCTTGCTCAGCCAGGACTTCTGTTTATTTTGCTATTTTTAACACAGCCTCCTGTGTTCTAAGGTACAACTGCAGCATGCATCATATGGGCTTGCAACTCCTAAAACGTATCTGTACCTAAGGACTGCAGTTCCTTCTGTGCTGTGTAGCCAGACAAATTCTCTAACAGATGCTCCCAGTAAGTCAGAGCTGACTTTGTAAGCAACGTGTATTCATTGGAAATCTAGGCTCAGTATTTTACAAGTTGTTGCATGTGTTAACTGTAGCACCTTTCACCAAGTATCAATTTTATTAAAAGTAAAATATTTAAAATTACAATCTTGTTCCCACTAGCAAAGAGAAAGGAAGATGCTGGCAGCATGATGGCAGGCTGTTCTGAGATCATGCTGGTTTACACCCATGCAGCTTTGGTTGGTATCCATTATTGGTAGGAAAGACTGCATTTTACCAGCCTTTATTTATGGTCAAGTGTTACAAAAATAATGATGTTTAGACCCCATATCTGCTGGCCTGTACTGTGCTGATGGTTTAATTCATAACCTCATGAGAAGATCTGCCTTCCAAAGCACTGATCTTTATATTTCCCCATGCTTTCTGCACCAGAATGTGCCTCGGAGTGGAGGGAGAAACTAAATCCTGGAATTTGAATAATCTTTGAAGAACATATGAAAAATACTCGAAAAAGTAGCAGTCCTTGAAAGTTTAAGGGGCAAGTTTCAAAATCTCTTTTGCAAGTGGGTTGCTTTTCGGACTTAGCTGGATTATCATTGCACTGTTCTTTCTGTGGCTTCCGATTAGAAAGGACTGAGCATTTGTTTGCTTCTCTAAACTTCACGTATGAGTTATCATTTCATTGCTACCATTGCTGATTATTTTAAAGTTCACGTAATAGCCATTATTAAAGATGTATGTTGTGTATTTGTGATTAATCCCCACTGATTTGATAAATGCTCATAGTGTTTGCTTTGGTTGTAACCCTGAGTGTGTTTTCACTTCAAATGCAGGCTTAAACAATGGATTAATTTCACCTTATTTTTAGAAGATTGTCAGTTTTGTTGTTTCCGTAGCTATGGAGCCCACTTAAGGAAGCCGTGGCCTTCCATTGCCCAGCTGTTGGACTAAACCCCTCCCGGAATCCCCATTATGTCCAGCTGTTAGGGTCAGATATCTTCAGAAGCAAGTGTATTGCTGTGATACCAGGGGCTATCCATGAGGACACGTATCGCTTCTGCAGGAGCAACGTGGGCCTCAGAGTCTCTGTTTGATTTAGTTTCAAGGGATGTTGTCAGAGCTGCGGAAACCCCAAAATTATTCTTACAGGCTGGTTGCCCCATTCTGAAAGACCAGTTCTCAATAGCACAGATGGGCCCACAGTTTTCCTCAACAAGCTGTGCCGGGGCTTGATGAGTAAATAGAAAAGCAAAAGACACCGATCAGTGTCTCTGGGACACTTGATGTACTTATGTTAAACAGACCTGTGCATTTCTCTTGAAAGAGAATCACACCTGGTGCTGTTGGCAATAGCCAGATTATCTTTTGTAATTGGAAAATATTTCATGTTACGCTTTTTTAAAAGTGAGCACCGATGCTACATTATTTTTATGTGCCAAAGGGCCCCGTTTTACAGGCACACATTCAGAACGTTCTTAGATTTGATAAATTTGAGAGGGCATAAGCCTCGCAGTGGGATTGCTGATATCAGACACTGATCTGGGTCTTACCCCTCCTCTGGGCAGAGGATTTGGGCTGGCACCTCCAGCACGTGGTGCATCCTGCTTGGGGTCTACACCACCCTCTGCAGATACTTCTGTCTCCTGACTAGAGGAGGAGCCCAGGACAAGTGGCTGTCCAATTTACCTTCTTGGTTCCTATGTGGTAATGAATTAAGTGGTTCCTCTTGCCCCTATCAACAACATTCCTTCCCCAGTGAGAGGCTTTCCCAACCCAGAAGGTAATGGACAAAAAACGAGTCCAAAAACAAAACATTTTTTCACACTATGTTTTTACCTATTTTATTTAAGCTTTGAGTAGAAGTGTGTCAGCATTTTCAGGAGAGACAACAAGCAGACTGTTTCATCCCACTGATAGCTTGGTTTTTGCAGATTTCTGCACTCTTGTTAATGTAAAATGTATTTCTTTTACACAGTTCCTATGACGACACTTCTTGAATGAGCAAAAAGGTGTAAGTCATTTTAATCAGAGGATTTGTATGAGTAGTGATTACTTTCTTGCATTTAAATATGTGCCTAACTTACCTAGAAGAAAATATTCTGGCTCAGCATAGGCTTTGCTAGACTGTGCATTCAAAATGGATTCAGGACCTTTTCCTTCATAATAGTTCAGAATTGCCTTAGTTGGTGCTTATTTCTTGAAATACAGCTGCCTTGATTACACACGGGGACACAAATTTTCAGGAGACAACCTTGAAGAGCAACAAGTGTTGGCTTAACTCTGCTCCTGGTGATAGCTACAGAAATTATACCATTGATTTCAATGGGAACAGAATTAAGGCAACCATAAGTACTTCTGGAAATAAAACCCCAAATTTTGAATCAGTTGTATTTAGCTATAGCAGTTAATAAAAAACTCCCAAAAGATAAATAACAATAATCAAGCTCTGACTGCTTAAAAAAAAAAAAAAAAAAAAAAAAGAGGGAAAATCCTTTTAAATCATGTAAAATAAAACCTGCTTTTTTGTAAACAGGCAATACTGAGTAAGCAGGAATTCATGGTCCATTTAGATGTTAATTGTACTTGAGTATTTGAATGAGGATTGGTCATAGGCCTAAAACACCTACATACTTTAAAATATATTCATAAATAATCATTCTTTATACATCATAATTGTTCTCACTGCATGTCAAAAACATGGACTGCTGTATTCCCCAAGAAAGAAAAATGAGGGATTATTTTTGCTTTTGGCACAAAAAAGTAAAAATGAAGAACTGGCACCACCCTTAAGGGAGTGCATAGAATACAACCAAATTGGTCTTTATTTGCCTTAGCTTTTTTTTTTTACAAAAGTCTTAAATATAGGTTAATATGTAAACACTGTGCACGCACTGAGAGTTTGATCCTGGCCTGTTGAAATCAATGGCAAATTTCCCATTAATTGCAGTCGTGCAAGATCAAGCTCCAAGTTAGTACGGTACGTACAAGCCTAAGTCATTGAGGGAGCCATGGATTCAGGACAGCAACAGCTCAGGTGCTCGTTTCAAAACCAGTTGCTGGAGGAATCAGACTTTGCGTCGAAAACCTTCCTGCACATGTTGGAGTTTTCCTGATGGAGAGGGTATTCGTTACCTGCCAACAGTTCTGCTTTCCCTCTCCTTGCAGTGTACCGCCTACCAGATGGTAGACTTTCATACTTAGTCACATGACGCCTGTGAAGACACAACACGGTGGTCTGGCATTAGCAAATTTATGCAAAATCTGTACCCTGTAGGTGAGGCTAGCGATGAACACTTACACACAGATGAGATTACACTTCCACAATGTGTATAGAAGATGTTTTAGTATCTGCGGAATAACAGATATTGTTTCCTTAAGATGTCCTGGAGATCCTCAAGTTCTTTAATTCCTCTCAGGCTTGCCATCTTTTGGATCAGAAAAGCCTGAATGGAAATCTGGCACAGGCTCTGCAAATGTTATCAACCTTAGGCCTTAGCAAATAGGGACTAGGAGGGAGTAGTAAACCCAGCTTCTCACGTGGCAATGCAATTACTACTCTTTGGCTACTGGAAAGCATCTTTTTTCAACCTATTGTGCAGTTGTTCAGCTTTCAGGAAAGTTGGTGCCTTAATAAATATGATAGAGCATGACAGTTGCAAGACCTTAACACACCAGGTACTTTTGGTGACACTAGTGAATAATGGATGATGAAGAGAACTTTCTGCTTCAGCTATTTTATGGCTGTGCACTTCCTCTCTCAACAGTGTAATAGAGAACTACTGCTGGCAGAGTTTTAGGTCACCATCAGAACTGAGCATATGGAGGGGGACCAGTGTCCTGCCACTTCAGTTACATTACTTGCGAAACTAAATTAGAAAATTGGACTAAAGTGCACATTCACAGCAAGTTGTGATCTTCAAAAAGGTCCTTTCTGAATCTCAGGGGTGAAGAGCAGGGAAGAATGGGTTAGCAGCGGTGTTGGTGTGTGTAACAGTCTGAATTGCACCGGGTTGTGTTAGGCTGAAATTTGGTCTCTGTTGGTAATCTCTTGTGGCTGTAAACACCAGAAGTTCCAGATTCAGCAGCTGGCTGGAAGGACGCCTCAGAAATTGTGTGTTCTTAGTTCTTACCTGAACGGAGACTCGACTCTGTCCATCTGCATACAGACTAAAAATGGGTACTGTGAAAACTGCACCGTGGAGATGAAGTCTAATGTCGTTTCTACTTCCAAAGTGTTTTCCATACCAGTTTTTACAAAGAAGGAATCCACCTCAGTGTTACCAGATACAAACATGGCTACCCTGCAAATAAATTCAGGCATTACAATTCATTCCAAACACATTCAGGAAGAGGAAATTAAATTGCAAACAGTCCTACCATCCATACATAAAAATTGCCCTCAAAGGAGCCTGTTCTTCAGTTAAACATATATGAATTCAGATGAATCAAGTGGGAACTGGTATTATCCAGGTGGAAGGGAAAAGAGAAGTACAAATGTCTTCCCACGCACATAACTCTTACTTAATTTTAACTCATCTGCAAGTTCTTTTATATTTAAATTCTCCTCATTGGGACTACTGGGGCTCAGGAGCCTGAGCTCTCTACATCTGTAGCACGTGCTTGGAGTATCTCACCGGTTCTTGATGTTGGTTTTGGATTCCCTGTACCACAGGCTGAACTCCATCCCTCCTGAGATGTCGATGGCCAGGCCGCCCAGGAACTCCGCGCTGGCCCTCGGCCCTGACTGCAGCTGAATCTCCTAGAGTCATCAGAAACACAGGTAACCCCCCCGTTACTGACTGCAGACCTCAGTGGTTTCCTTACTCCCTTTTGTACTGCGATCACGCTGCTTGCCATTTTGCAGGAACAAAAAGGAATAGAGGATTTTTCTGAAAGGGTGGACAGAACACCCCTGCCTGATGCACCTCGCTCCTTAGAAAATGGGATGAAGCTGAGACGAGGTGCCTTGCAACCTTCCCCTCTCCCCTGTGCGCCAGCTGGCGTAACTTCTGTAAGGAGTATCCCTGCAAAGAATATCGTGGCCTCTGTCTCCAGGAGCTACCACACAAGCCTCAAGGAGGCTCTGCTGGCAGCCCAGCTGAGTCAGATTAAACTCCTCACTGGAGCCCCAGCGATGGCGCAGCGCGGTGTGACTTCTTCAGCACACCTGTACTGGCAGTAGGATGCAAAGTGCTGCAAGCAGTTGTGCAGTGTGTAGTGGCTCTGAACCCACCGTATGGCAGGAATTATATCTTCAGTGGCTGGGTGGCCAAACCCATAAGCTAATGTGCCTTAATTGCCACTGTGATTTTGCATTTAATGCATTTTCCATCAACCATCAAGTGAGCTCATGGCTTCTTGAAACCCCTGTGGCTGGACTGGAAGCGCATTACATGGAGTCCGTTTCAGAAGTGGTAATATGGCTCAGTGTCATGGCAGCTCATTACTTTTGAGTTTCGATCCACAGACAAGATTTTAAAGGTTCGCTTAGCTTGGTAATATAACTCACTTTATATAGTTGTTCTGCTTCCCTAAGAACTAGTGGATAAATTCACTGTTTTAAAAGAACGATTAATTTGGAAAAAGTTTAGTTGGATCGTGTCCCTCGTGTATGGGACCCTCCCTCCTTTCTCCCAGCTGGTTTTCTCCCTCCTCACAGGTTTCTGTGCCTGTGGTATCCTCAGCACCTGTAATGCCTCAGGTGTTTGTAGGACATGTGAAAACCCAATTTCCTCCCCCTTTTTGATGTCCAGGGACCTTGAAAGTCTCTCTTCTCTTCTTAGATATTCAGTAGCCCCGTGGTTCCAGCTAATGCTGTCCCAAGATATAAGAAAGAAGCAAGCAGAGACGGTCTGGCTTCCTAATCCTTATAGCAAGGAGCAACATTTGGGGAGGTTTTTCAGAGCATTAAAGTTTTTCTGCCATAATCGAGGACTTGGGTAATTATGGTGCCTGTGGATGGTTACTTCACCTTTCAGGGTAAATAAACAGTGTTTCAGTCTCCTTGGCAGAACCAACCTGCAGTCAGTTAATGATGAAGTGGGCTTGAGATTTAATGTAAGAATGCAATGGGATGGCTGTGGCTTCTAAAGCCAGCATGCCCCTAGCAAGCATGGACGTATTGTGCTCTGATTTCTTATTTTCACCCAAGTAAAAATCATGGGTTGGAACTGTGGTCTTTCTGAAATCAAAGGGACTTTTTCTACTGATGTCAGTAGGGCAAGGAATACTTTCTTTGTCGATCTGTTTAGATGTGGAGTTAAAGCTTGGGTTACGTTATTTTACTTTGTTTTTAATTGGGGCTGAATTGGTTGGTAACCGTTAATGAGCGAAGAGGTAACAGTATACATTATGGCAGAGACACGTACACACAGCCAGAGAAGCAGGTATTTTTAGATGCATTGTCAAATTGCATCTAATAGTATTAGAGTACGTTTGGTTTGCAATGGCTGAATGGTTTAAGGCTACCGAGAATTAAGTCAGGTCTGTCACTGAAACCATCAGAGGAGCTAAGGAGCACTTGTCTTGTGTTTTACTTGCTCATCTATTTCCTTATTTGGAGCTCTGTCCTGTCCTTCATCTCATGTGCAAATCCAATCCAGGCTGATGGGAGGTGTAAATCACGGGGACCCAGCCTCCTTGGGAGCAGTATTTTCCTTTCCCTTCCTATTTTAAGCTTTGTGTGCCATTTGCAGTGGAAAATATGATCCAAAATTGGTAATTACTGTTTAAAACACTGAAACATGCTATTTTTCAATAAAAAAAACTTCCTTTATGTACTGCACTGACAGTAATACTGTAATGCAATGCAGAGATGACTGAAACAGGCATTTCTTTGGGAACTGACTATCTTCCACTGGGGTCTGGCTTTCAAATGGTTTCTCTGACCTATTAATATAGTATTTAATTTCTTTGTGCTTCTGGCAGGTGTGTTGCCTAGGAGAAATAGTAACACTACTGAACTTTAATGCAGGTGACTTAAGAGTCTCAAAAACAGTTTTATGAGAGCTGTTTATTTTATAAAGGGAATTATAACTTCTAGAGGGCTATTCTTGGCCCTCAGACAGCACTGTGAGAACTAGCAATGGCTGTAAAATACACCCTGATTTCAGTTTGTGGAGTTATGTGAGAAAAGATGTTACAGATGATAGCAGGAGGGTAGGGTTTAGAAGCAATATTATTAACTTGGGAATCACCTCTCCAAAACGTGCCTATCGTGATTACTGCAGTTGGAAAGTTAATGAAAGGAAGCTGTTTTCCAGTGGGGAGTTATTTGGGAGATTTGGCAGCACTTTGAGTTTTGGTCTTTCTGTGCAAAATGATCCTTATAAACAGCAATAAGGGAGCAGAACTTTTCTAATATTTAAAAATCACTTTTCTCAAAATCAGGCTGCACCAATGCAAAAATTGCAACCCAAATATTACATAAGTAATTTTCTGACAATTTAATTGCCCCATTTTCAAGTTCCAGTCTTGGCTTCCAAGCCATCCGTTTGATGTTTGACCTCAACTGTGCTATCTGTATCTTACATTTGGTTTTCACCCGCTCTGAAATCACACTGTGGCCAGCTGTGACACACTCAGTTTTGGTGTCATAGAATGGGGCACTGTTTCCTGTGCCTGGTTTTCTTCTTTGAAAGAAGATAAATCCACGTTTGGCTTTGTCATCTACAGTATGAATTTGTAAAGGGGCTTATGTTCTGGTCAAGGTCTGTCCGTGCTGACCAGGGAAAGTGGAGGTAGTACTCAACTATCAAGAAGCCAGATTAATTATGTCTCTCTTACACTGTTTTTCCTCAGTTCCAGTGTCAACGCCATTCACACTTCCATTCTGACAGTGTTTTATGATACAGTTGTAATCACAGCCCAAGAACTTGACAGGTGAAAGCATTTCCAATGGAACTTGACTGGACTATGTGGAAATGCCCAAACTGTGTTGATGTTGCTGTTGACTTGGAACGAACGTAGCTGTAAAACCATTCTTAGAAAGATGTGCTGTTTTTAAAATGCAGCTCAGCCTGAAGCTGTATTGAACAGTGTTTTAAACAGTCTTTGTGGGGTGTAGATGTAAGAACAAGTGCCTTTTTTGCTTGTGAACACACACTTTTGGTTGTGTCCACTGCCTGAGTCCCAAAGGGCTTAGGCAGCAACTGTGTCAGTGGCAATCCAAGAGAGAAAGCAGGGTGGGATCCCCTCTCATCACACTGCTGCCCAGGCTTCCAGAGAGTCAGTGACTGACTGAAAATGTTACACCCTGATATTGTTAAAATGGCACACAGTCCCAGCCCTGGTGTGCCCCAGACATTTGTGAGGTTCTCCAAAGATGAGGAGTGGAGAATCTGCTGGCTGGCAGAACTCTTGGGGTGCCTGGCCAGCCGACTCAGCCAGGGTATGTATGGAGCTTAGTGCATGCACAGCAGTTGGAAATATTTAGTTCTGTAAGCACCGTGCTCGTATGCTCAGGACTGGACATGATTATCTTTCTCACCTCTGCATTCTGTTTCTTTTTTTTTTTAATAGGTCACGGTAAAGTTTTTGCCCATAATCCGTGTGTGAACTGCAAAGCATTGTTGGAAGGAGCTTTGGTTAGCCAATTTGTGCACAATATGGGAAGCCTTCTAGATTTATAATACTGTTATAAAGAGGCTGAGCTGGGTCCAGGATGGGGACAGCTGTCATGTGCAGGGAGTGTTTCTGTGTGTAATTTTGATTGTAGTGGATTTTCTTATCATCTGCTTTTGGCATTTTATTTTGCCAAGAATTAAAGGGGAAAAGTAAAAAGTAAAGTTTGGGTTTGCAGATGCTTCATAGGCTGAGTGCTGCTGTTAAATCCACAGGTTCTAAGAAGATCCCTGCTTGGGGAGAACAAAAATACCAAACCAAATGCTGGGTCTGCACTTTCAGAGAGATGTTTAGATTTTCAGTCCTCCAGTAATACATTATGTAGTCAATTATATTTGTATATGAATCTATATTTAAGCATAAAATTAACAGACTATTTGGGGTGACGGTTGCATAAAAACTGTGTAATCCTCATTTTAATTCCTCATTTTGCCTAGCAATAAGCATTTTAAATTTGGACTTCTTAACATTATTCTTTGAAGGTTAGTTATCTAGGGAAGTTTGAGTATCAGTGATTCATTCATTCAGTGCCTGACAGTTACTGCCTGATTGGATGTAAGGTCTCTGGACAACTTGTGAAGAAGAAAACTTAGGTGGTCACATGGGACAATACTGTATTACAAGAAACCGTGGGAGGAGAGGTCATAGCTGATAGCAATATGAGTTTTCTACAGGAAACACTGTTGGATTTGCTTTTTTTCAGTGTCACTTTGTTTTCTAGAATGATAAGCATTCTCACTTTTGTTCTAGATTGCTTTTCATGTAATATCATGCTGGTTTTTAATACTTGTGACTTTTCTATTGCTGCCGTAGTAAGAGAAGGCTGTGTAACATCGATCAGGTTTATCAGCATTGGAAGGAAAGAAAGTAAGATGTCCTACAGTAACGGTGTGGGGGAGGAAGCATATGTGCGTAAGAGACAGAAAAAGAAGCAGTGTGCTATTAGTACCTGTGAGTAATCTGTCAGGAGGATAAGTCCTTTCACCACGTTAATGGGATCTCCAGTTGCTGATAACATTTTAGACATTAAATCACCGTACCCTTGGAAAAATGTAACTGGCCTGAGTTGAACATCAAACAGAATGGCTGACATGCCAGCAAAGGAGTCCAGGTTTTCCTCGCCTTCGTCAGGAGTCGCAGCTATTATGGACTCCAAACCTTGAGCTTCAATCACCACCTAAGAAGCAACAGGGATACAGAATCAATGAAAAGACTCTGCCTGACCCAGGCTGTTAAAAACCCTACACATTTTCTTAATGTCTAAGAGCCTAACTCTAATATATGTAGTTGTAGATGAAAAAGTATGAGGTTAAGACTTAAGGGAACTAGCCAGAGCAGCTAGAAAAATGGAAAATAAAATGGCATGGCATAGTTTTTTTTTTTCCTTTAGATGCAGGCAGAATTTGCCTACGTGCAGATCACAATCCCGAGTTTACTTTTCTTTCAAACAATTTTTCCTTTATTCGTATGACTATTTTCCACAGACAGTTGGGAGGAAAACCCAAAGATGTTCCACTGCACAACTTTTATCCTGCAGAAATTTAGGAGGATTGTAATATTAAAGGTACTTGCCAACATTAAGAAAAATCCAAAACAGATGCATCTCATTTAAATCTCTTTGGTTCGTACATATGATCTACTCCTTGTATTTCCATTCTGTGTTATAGCCAAAAGACAGGGCTTGATTTTACAAACTCTCAAAGCTTTTCCTGATTGCATCAGATAAACAGTATAGGCTTTAACCAAAGATGGAACTTGATGTATGATACAGAACAAAACACCTGTCTTTTTGGTTAGGTCAAACATGTGCCTCATCAGCTGGTTTGAGTTTCTTTTTCCCTTGTTATTGGCTTGTTCCCTGCCCAGTGCAGCAAACCTTAAGCATTAGCTGAATTGATTTAGAAGCTGTAAGAAGAGGACCACATACTGGCTTAGTTTTTATGTACGGTGTGGAAGTTACCTGGCTGGCATGAAGTTCAGCATTTCTATCAAAAATATGGATGTTCATGTTACTTCTCCTTAAAATGCCAGAGCCTGAATAGAGGATGTCGAGGCTGTACGTGGATGATACATCAGGACCACCTTCATTAAAAAAGAAAGAAGGTACCTGTGACTAAACTAGTGGATTAATCAAATGTCTGGGAATACAGACAGCATTAAAAGGCAGTTTTGTGGTTACATACGTGTAATATAGCCAGAGTAGGCAGAGGAAGAGCCCATCTTGGAGAAGCGATCATAGTTATGAGCAAGCATGTCCTTCAGAACTCGCCGAACTGTTTTGCTGTGGTATTTCAAAACAAAAAAAAACAAACAAAAACAGAGACACAAAAATGTTACGGTACCAGATGTATTATTGCTCTGTAGAAATATCAAATTTGAGAGAGAGTGAATTTCCCAGTAGGAAAGAGGGTCTTCACATTTTCCCACTAAAAATCTGCCTTAACCCAGAGCCTCTTTTCCAATTTCAGCTACTCCCTGCAGTCATAGGTAGAAAGGCAAGCAAAGGTCTTGCCTGAAAATTAATGGTGTTGAGAAGAAGAGATATTTTTATTATTTTCATTCTAGTGCTGTGATGTTTAAAATTTTTCTGGTTCTTAAAATATAAAAGCAAAGGCCCCACTGGGAGAATTAAGACCAACAGATGACATTTCTTACAATAATGCAAGTTAGATGCCTAATTCTTATTTGTACCTCTGAATAGCTTTTGAATGAATGTCATTGAAATGCAGATTTATTCTGAAATATCAATACTTAAAAGTGACATAAAAATCAGGTATCCTTTTGTACTCTTCTTAAATTTTACAGTAGTAATTCATGAGAACCTGTGTGTTCTCTGGGTTTCTGCAAAGAAGTAAAGATGAGCTGTATTTATTTATACTGAACTTAATGTACCTTGAAGGCATTTCAAAGTGAAGTATGTCTTGGATCATGGAGAGCATGTACTTGTTCATTTCCAGAGGCAGTTCACCAATGGAGAGCAGGATGTTTTTCACTTCCATGTAGGATGGGTTACTCTTTAAGATGATAGCAGCTGCAGTAGTTCGCACTGTCTTTTCGTGGACTCTACGATTCTGGTGGTATATCCTGTTCATTGTTTCCTTCACCTGATCAGGAAACAGATCACTCAGCCAGTGCTCACATAGATGACTGAGCAAAGTACAGATTGGAATCTCGTTTATAAAATCAGCTTAAGCTAGCTCCATAGCTAAGGCTAATATACAAGGATGTATTTTCAGCACCCTGTTTTTCATGGTCCTTTTGGAATGTATGAGACATGTATAGCTCAGTGACCACATGGGCTAGTGGGGCATCTGTTATGTTCTCTCAGCCACAGTCCAAATACAGCCTTCCATGCTGATTTTCACAGCAGGGCTGTAAATAAGTAGGAGCACTAAGGTCAAAATACCGTGGTACTGGTAAGGTCAAGAGAGAGATTGTTAAGGCAATCCGTACTTTAAAAGAATCGAGAATCTGGCAATTTTCATTTTTGAGATAGTGCCTGTGGTGGCCTCATGTCCCTGAGAAGGTTGTGACACATCTTTGTTACAGATAATTGCATGGAGATGCATGTAGCCCCACTGACAGAATGCCCTCCAGCATGTTCATTGCAGAGCAGCAGTAGGTATGAAATGGGATGCAGGGTAATGCAGCAGAGGCAGGACTTCACGTTCAGCTATTATGTATGTCTTCTCTTACTCTTGGAGGCTGCAAGGTAAGATGCAGGTATTTTACCCTTCTCTTACTTCATGCATTCTCCCTGGCTGTGTGAAAGTGCAAGGAAGAGCAGGGGTTACACAGGTGCCCAAGCGTTCCTAATGTCTCCTGTACATCACAGAGAGGGCAGTGCTCTTGCAAAGGGAGCCCAGTTTTCCCTGCAGACTGCCTGACACCTTCGATGGCTGTGTGTGACTGGAACCAAAGGCTGACTAGCACTGGCAGACTGGGAGCTGGGATTTGCCAAGCAGGAATGTATAGAGTTTTCTGGCTGGAACTGAAGTGTGTATAATCATTTCCTGGTGGTAAAAAAACCATACGTGGGGCATCCTTAAAAAGAATGGGACTGTCAAATGAACTCTTCATTTATACTTCATGTTTAATACAGTCTCTTGCACTTCTTTTCTTGGTCAGTGTATTTTCTTACCTCTTTGGTGAGAAAAGAAGGATCATATCTCTGCAAGGCAGTAGCAGCAAGATTGCTGATGGCCCCTTCTTCTGACTCAGCGTACTTCAGAAGCAGTGGAATTGCTTCAGGAAGGAGTGCGTTCTTCAGTGCCAGCAAGTACATCCTCACATTGTCATCTTTTTTAGCCTTCTCCAGCCTATTTAGAATCAGCCTTTTAGCTTCCACAACAGCCTAAAGGAAATCAACAGCATGTTTAAATGGTGATCGTAAGCCTACCTTTTTCTCTTGCAGAAGCAGGAGGGGCAGGGCTCAGCTCTAGCATGTTTTTGCTTCAAAGCAGCATTGCATAGGGTTAGCAAAGGTGTCATCTGTAAGCTCTATGTCGATGTCTTCCTTCAAGCATAACCAAAGTGGCTATAGCCACAGTGGCACCTGCTCTATAGATTTATCCTCTGCTAGATGCTCTTGCCCTGATTCGAGGACTTTACAGCTCTTACTTGTGAGGCCAACACGTCCCCACGAGAAAAAGACAAGGGAAGTGTTCTTCAGTGCTTCATAACATAATAAGAGTGCTTGGCAATTAACAGGGGAAGGAAAAAGGGATTCCTAAGGGCCATTCAGCTGCTCTGTGTCTTTTCAGCAGCGTGCTGCAATCCCAAGCAGCACAGATCCAGCAGGCAGCAGTGCCCTGTCTGATTGTCCTCATCCTCTATCTCTAGCTTCTACTCAATCCATGGTCAAGGTGGTAGCCTTCCCCCTGGGTGGTTCTATGCATGTGTGGGTCAGAGTTGAGTACTTGAATCAATTAATTTTCTTCACAAAGCTGAAATAACCTAAGGTGATTGCAAATATTAAATAGACACTGAGTTTGCTAGTGTTTCTCTGAGGATGTGCAAAGCTTTTGGACAAGGAAGCACAAGTACTGCTTCCGCTGACAGATTAAGCAGTGAGAAAAAGTTCTGACAAACAAGGGCAAACTGGGAGAAATCCACATAAATGGGAAGAGACCAGATTAAAGCATAAAGCTGGCAAAGTAGATGTCATTAATAACAAAAAATCCTCTCTCTATCAAACACAGGAGATTATGGTCTTATTTTAAAACAGGCAGGAATAGGCTTCCCGTGTCTCTCATGCTCTCCCAGTAACACCAGCACAGATAATTCACGTGTGTTGCAGACCACAATCTGTCAAGCAGTGAAGAGCGAATACTCACTGGAAGCTTGCAGCCTTCCCTGTCACACAGCTTTCTGATGAGCGCTCCCATGACAATGACAAGAGTTTCTCTGATTTGTCCATCCGTGATATCACCCTTGAACTTAGCCTGTTATGCAAAAGCAATGCTGTTAGTCTCTCTGTCTAAATATGATGAACCATAGTCTGTAGTGGACTAAGTACCATTCCTCATTTCCCGTGAACATTAGTGTGATGCAAAGGCAGTGATGACCACCATGGCCAGGGCTCAGGCTAAGCAGAGCACTGCTATATCATTACATATAATAACTGACTGCCATTTTCCCCTTGAGTTACATTCGGTGTCTCAAATAGTAGATTCATTTTGAAGCTATGTTTAAAGAATAAAAGAAGAGTATTACATGGTTTCAGGACATTGATAAGGCAACAATCAAACAATCCAAAAATTGTTTCGGTAACACTTAGAATCATGTTTGTTTTCCAAGTAGTAGATATCGATAACATCTTATAAAGTAAATAGACTTCCAGTCTGGATCTATGAATTTTTGTTGTTTCCAGGCTATATGCTACTAGCACACTTAAAGGAAACCCTGGAAGGGATAAAGAAAGGAAAACTGGAAACAGCAACAGTCATTTCTTTTTCCCTTCCCTTTTGACAAGGATAATGCTCAAGACTATTAACTCTGTTGTATTTGTTTTGTCCTTTGACTTACAGTTAAAGTTTTCAGGAGCATTTCATTGGGGTGAGAAGCAAATCCACAGGCATACAGGAATCGCTCCTGCAGGGCAGAAGTGCTCGTATCCTTAAAGTCAAGAAACTCCAGTATGGCCTCCACTGATGCTGGGGTCTGAGCAGAGGTTACAGCATCCACTACCTGCGGACTGCGAAGAAGTGGAAATGTAATTGTAATGAGCTAGAAAATACCAAAAAGACTTTGCTGCATATAGAAAGAAAGAAGCTAATGTACTGGAAGATCTCTTCATTACAGGTAAGAGACAGAATTTTTTACTCTTGTTGAAAAAATTGTGTCCCTGAATTCTTCTGCCTCAAAATGGTAGATGAACTTGAGAAATTATTCATATCTATGAATAATAATACTTGAATTTATGCAAATATGGGACCAAAAAATTATTTTAAAACCCCAGAACTATCCAGAATGTCTTGAAGTTTGCAGGACAAGGTTGAAAATGGAAAAAAAAGGGGTTTATTTCTACATACACAATAGCACCTAGAGAACAGGCTTCTATGTTACCTGAATTACCGTCAGGTTTATCTCTATTGTTACCAACTGCTATAATTTGTTTGAAAGATCCTGACTGTACGGTGGCACTCAGAGATGCTTTCCAACTCCCAAGGGTAGATGCACAAACTGTTGACACCCAAACTCTGATATTAGGAAAATATCAAGCATGAACCATCCCCTTCTTTGCTGTATTTCCGTTTGAAGGAAACAAATGGGCAAGTCAAGAGCAAGTTATAGAATGTTTCAGAATGAGCAGTTGGGATGAGAACCTTTGAGTAAGCTACAAAGCATGTTTGCCTTGCATTGGAGATACAATCTTGGTGTCTGAACAGTGTGCTGCAAATACATTATGCTACAAGAACAAACACAGCTTTTTTTTTCTTTTTAAATAGTTTTCCTGTAGACAGTGCTATATACTGGTTTTGCATTGCTAGGGTATCACCAGTAGAACTGAATCTGTTTGCGTGCAATTTGCCCTTCTGCAGTTTTAAGGAACTTAAGCCTTTTGAAAACTTGTTCATGATGACTTACAGAAGTTCTTTATTTTCACTTCTAATAATCTGCAGTATCTCCTCTTTCGTAGCTTTTCTGATGTTCTGAATGAATGACAAAAAGCTTCTTGCTGCTTCAGCTTTGAAAAGTTTTTCAGGATACATATGTTCTCTGATGCTCTGCCAGTGTTCAGAAAGCTGCAAAATAATGCATATTATGTCAAATCTGTCAGATTGTGGTTTCAGCTCTCCAAATGAGACTTACTAAATGCAGATATGTGGGCCAGCTATTGCTCAAATTAGATGAAATCCAATAGATTGCTGATCCTTTGGCAAATTATTATTTAATTTATGATATCCCAGCACAAATATCTTTGAAACGTTACTATAGCTGTCTCTCTTCCAAGACTTTAGTATTTTCCTGATAATGTACATTGCCTTAAATGCAATCTGCTTTGGAACAAAACATGATTATTTATACTGTAACTGGAATAAAGTGAATTCCGTTGCAGATTTACTGTGCTTTCTGGTGAACACAATGTTTGCCTTCTGTTCCCATTTTCTCCTAAATCAGTTTTTTTAAATTGGCAGACGCACAATCCCCAATTCACAAATCTTTTCATGAACAGGAGTACATGTCCCGTAAGTAATTCCCATTTCTTATTCATAAACCTGCATAAGATGGGGAGGGATTTGTGGTTATTGTACAATATGAAAGGTAAAGTGGTATTAGAACAGGTATTGGCTTCTTCATATGTTGTTGCTGTATTTATTTCACACACCACATTTTTTGACCTGAACGAGCCAACAAGGTACCGAGGAACTTATATCTGTCCTTCCAGATACACTCCTGTAAGAAGCTGGTACAGGTATTTTGACCTTTCCTCTCTCACTTGCCTTTGCCTCTGTTATCTCAGATTATCAAGAACATTCCTTGGTGAAAACTCAGCTGTTCTTTGCAGCAGGGTTTACTGAAGTTTTCCCGAGTGGGAAATAACACTAGCACCCATTTGGCCTTTACTAAAATACTTCCCCTCTTCATGGGTTTTGTATTAGGCAATAACACCTGAACTTGCTGGCAAATAGAAGTATCATTCTTCAGTACAGAGTGCAACTTCCACCAACTGTAACAAACAATAATTAGGCAACAGTGATTGAGACATAGGATATTCCCTGAGGATTAATGACCAGCTGGGAGGAGCTTGTGTTCCAAGGCACAGATGCGTCTGTTAACCTCAACTGGTGATTAGGATTTTGCACCAAGGTCAGTGTGGCTATTGTAAGCTGAAATTGGATGAACATGTGGGGCACTTTCTATTCCCCCTGTTGAAGTTGCACCATAGTCCGGCAAAAAATCTCTAACCCCATTAATCCTCCATTTTCTCCT
The DNA here is from genome assembly GCF_018691265.1 of Tyto alba. NCBI lineage: Eukaryota > Metazoa > Chordata > Aves > Strigiformes > Tytonidae > Tyto > Tyto alba. The sequence continues at coordinate 15,305,790 of NW_024881327.1, read as the reverse complement.
GTGCAGAGCCCAGCGGTGTGGGCTGCTCTGAGTCAGCTTAGGCCATACCCTAGAGACGAGCAAGGTAGGAGATGCAAGCTGGAGTCATCTCAAGTGAAACACAGTGGAGAACAAGTTTTCCCTCTTTCGGGGGGTGCTCTAACCATTCACTTGCTACAAGGAGCAGCTGCTGTCTCCTGCAGTGACCATGGCTTTAAAAAACAGCATTCATAATTGACCTTTGCGAGGGGCCTCATTCTCCTGATGTGAATGTCAGGCAGTTTGGATTGAATATCCCAATGATTCAGGCACAGATGCACGCACTTCCACATGGCAACTCAGCTGAGCTCAGACACGAATCTCTGTCTCTCTGACAGAGAGATCAGACCAGAGGTCCTGTGAGCACTCTAGGAAAATTCATGCCAAACCAAGAGGTCCTAAACTAAGGGCAGGAGTTGGTTTTGAATGTCAGTGCCTGACAGCTGCTTTACCAACCTACAGAGGTTGGCTGCACAAGACAGAACAAACCCACCTCAATTTCAGAAGGGGCAACCATCTGTTCCTGTAGGAACCATGACCATAAAAAAGAAGTAAGGACCATGAGCTCTTCTGAAAAGAGCGGGCTTTATGATGTCTAAACACAGACATCTAGGCCTAATTTTAAAGTAACTGTTGTCCACAACCTCACAGAAGCTAGTGCTGCCATCCATGAAGTGGGGATAGTAATGGTTATTTTAGCAATTTCATAAAGATAGACATAAGACCTGTTGTGATTTAAAAAAGGGTTTTGAAAACGTAAAACTGTAGGGCATACCATGTCATTATGGCATTGATGTATACTATGATATATAAGTACCATATGTTATGTTGCTGCTTTGGATACAGTGTTCTGTTTATAGACCCCATCTTTTCATAGCAGTTACTGTAAAATACAGTGAGAAATCAGGACTTCATTCTCATCATGCCATTAGGTTTATTATGACATAGCTCAGTCCACAGGCAGTGCTCTGGAATTATACCCAGTGTTTGTTATCGTGGTCTGGAAATTATCTCTATAACTATTAAGACAAACTCGGTTCCAAGTGACAAATTGGTCAGCACAGACCCCAACAGGCAGAATCAGGGGAAAAGCACCTGTCTCTGCTCCATTTAAGATCCCTTGATGTTCCCTGCTCATAACTGCTCCAGCACGCATGCAGCATCATTTCTATTTCATTTCCCCCAACATATTTTTTTATCTTCTCCACAGCTCAACAAGCCTTAAACAAGATAAATTACTACAGTGCAATGCTACTTTCAAATAACTAGCACAAGTTCCAATATAATAAGGTATTTGTGCTCATAAGGAGTATCTCTGGAGGATTAAAATTATGTTTGCTGAATAGAAGCCTTATCTTGCATATCAAAAACTGGCAGAGAATATTAATTTTTAAATTAATGTTCTCATTTACTGCTAAATTAATTCCACACTGGTAATAGCACTAAAACTGTTTGCTAACAATCACTGTATCAATTTATATTCATGTATGATGAATAGCACCAGTAAAACAAAAGATGATGCATTTATAGTACTGAGCACTTAGTAGTCTTTAGATATCTTAAATACAAAAAGCCAAAGTTTTGGCTCTTTTTTCCAGGGGAAAAATAAGAACAGTATTGGACCTGCCAAGAATGCTAAAGCTCCATTTTATACTTAAAAAATACCTATAAAGTCTTTTAAATAAAGACTTCCTTCAGGGTCAGGCAGTAAGAAAAGGCTATATATTACCAACAAACATTTAGCCTGCCTAAGGAATGGCTAACTACCTTTAATTTCTAGGAGCAGCTCAGCTCCTCCATGATAGAACTGTTTATAAACACCGGCCAACCATCTTACAAGTCATTTCCCAGAGGTTGGCAAAGACAAGATAAAACAAAAGGGTGTTGTATTTTCTAGTGCTCTTGCGAAATACTGCACACAATCTTTGAAAGACAACACTTTTAGATATGGATCTTTAAACACCCTTGTGTGGTAGAGTGCCACTGCATCACTACCCAGCTCCCCACTCCAGGGCGTGTTTTACGTTCGTTCTTTCCTAGTGGGCTGCTCGGGCAGAAACTTCTTTCATACTTGTTCTGCTCAGCTAACCAACCCGCCGTCCAACGAGCCCGTTTACTTACTGAAGGACACTTTTTGCATTCGGATTTGACTGGCTCTGCTACTAGTGGCACAGCAATATAATTTGGGTCCAAGGTCTTGATAGCACTGGCGACTTGCTTCCCAGCAATCAGTCCGGGACCAGCTTGTACTGACTTCAGTTCCAGTCTCTGCCTGTGTATCCATACAGTGAAGACACCGTTAGAGCAGAAATGAGCAATCATGGCAAGAGGGAACGGACCAAAATACAGAACACAGACTTACTGAGGTCTTATTTTAAAATGTTCAGAATGTGGCAAGTCTATGGCTTTTTTAAGGTAACAGAGGTATCTGACACCAGCAGAATTACTGCTAGAGGTATGTGGCATAAAATACCCAAATAATAGACTTTCTAAAGTAAGAATTTATAGCACCTGGTAAGCAGCCTTCAGTAACAATATACATTCTGAAATATTTCATATATTTGTACACAACATCTGGAAATTGAGATTTTCAATGTACATTTTTTTTATTATCATAATAATAAGGAGATGCCCAAATGATTTATCTTGTGTATCTCCAAACTTCCAGTGTTTTGGAGTCTGGAATCTAACAGAGATCTAGGTTTCATGGTTGTTTTCTTTCTATGCAGCAGATTTTGTTTTCTATACTTCTGAACTTTCACATACTAGAAATGGAGATCCATTGGAAGTATTCCTTAAGAAATGAGAGGACACAGAAAGCCTACAGAAGTAATGTGTTGCTTAAAATGTTTTGGCCAATTCCGTCTGTTTTCACTTAATTTCTTATGAATGCCATTATTTATTACTTGCAGTTGGACTAGGTACCATATGAATACAGAAGAGACCTAAGTCCTTACCTGGAGAATTTACAGCCTTAGACCTTGATGCTCTAAGACATACACATATAACCTGACTTGTACCACTAGCCCTGCTACCTTCAATGACAGTCAAATTGCCCAACTTACTTTGAAACTATTTTGGCACCTGTTTTTCGCTGGGAGTTTAGAAGCAAAACGTAATTTTCTTCTGCCTTAATGGATTTAATGAAACCGTCTTCCAGCACATAAATTGTGGCAGATGTGGCTTTTGTACTGACATCTAAAATCTGAAAATAATTAAAAAATAAGCCAGAAAAAAAGGCTGATCAATAAACAACAGAATAGGCAAAGAGCTCGCAGTCCCAAATCAGGGCAAAACTCGTAATAAAATAGAGCCAAATGAGGAAGGTGCGTGCGAGTTGATAACATCTCAAGCTAAGCCTATAAACTGGATTCTCAAGAATTTCTTCTGCAACAAGAAGATGCTCACTTCTACACCATGTGTTTCAAATTCAGTATGTACCAGGGGAAAAAAAAAAGGAGGGAGGAGGGGAGGAAGTTATGGAGCAGCCTGCAACTGAGAAAATGGCTGGTACTACATTTAGTTAAAAATACACTTTAAATAACATGAGAAGCTTTTCCAAGGAAATGTCTTGTAAATAAGATTGTCATGTTCACACCTGGGAAGCAAAGCCAGCCACCTTGCTTGATCTGTTTGTAAACAAGATTTGTGACAAGTGTGAAAATCGGGAATTCAGTCATTGTGTTCAGATGGTCTGTTAACAGAGCGTGTGCTACCTTTGTACTTCTCTGAGCTAAGAAAGGTCAGTTTCTGATGTGGAGAATCACAGTGCCTTCAGCACGTGTCCAGCCTGCACTCAGTAGTAACTGCTTAGAAAGACGTTTACTAGGAGTGGAAGACCATTCAGGCTGTAGTAGGGCTTCAGTTACCTCTGCGGCACACCTCCTATGTTACACCTGTGCGTTAGGGAAGCCTTTGACCTTCCAGGCAAGCCTGACTGGGCTCCATTCAGGAGTCAGCATCTTGCCTGGCATTTACAGTGTACACTAAAAGCTGTGACTTAGCAGCTGGGAAAAACATTACTGTTTTCATTAAGACTGTGTGTGACTATATCTAGTATTATCCTCCAAATTAAAAAGAAGTCTCACATCGCTTAAAATTTTAGTACAGCCAGGACAAAAGTGCTGCATAGAAACTGTGTTATGGATGATACCTGAAAGTAATGCAAATTGGTGTGCTGTACTCAGTGTCAGCTGAGCCAAGGTAGTTTACACAAGATGAGAATCCACTCCCTCTTCTCCCCATGGGTACTACATGTAGAATTTGTACTAGTAGTACTACAAAATGTACATGTAGGATTTGCTTTCTGTAATGCAAGAAAGGACTTTTGAGAAAATGAGTAATAGCTACTAAGAATATATTTTACGTAAGCAGAACAGATTTTATTTTGTTAAAGAAATCATACCTGGTTGTGGCTGGTAAATCCTTGTTTTTCGATTTCACAGGAGTCCAGGGCTTTTATTTTAGTCACCTGATCTTGCCGCACCTGGTAAGTAGTATTGCATTTCCCAGATATGTCCACCTTGGAAAAAGTAGTTAGATTAGGAAAATTTCTTGAATTTATCTTGGTGACCCCTGAACACCTTCCAAGGAGGAACCACTTTCTCCCCTGTTGGAATCCGGTACCTGAGATACTGCACTGTTTGTGAAGGTATCAGCATTTCTACCTACCTGCTTTGGATAGGCAGGGGTACTTTTCATTAGATGGCTATGAAGAAAACTAACAGTGTTTAAACAAAAAATTTAGGCAACACCTGGCAGCTGGCACTATACTCAAGAATTTGAGTTAAACTCCAGCTTTGCTCATGTGGACAGATGTGGAAATTTAACAATGTAACACAGGTTAAATGGATGCAGTAAACCGTTGCTAACTTTGTGTGGATACTCTGATTTGAAATGGCATAATCCATTGAATCGAGCTCAGGAATCAACCAACTTTAAACATCAGTATAATTCTTTTATAGTGACCTGGTTGAAGATGGTTAATTACCAACTTCTGCTGAGTTGATAAAAGCACTTTAAATCCAATGGATTTCACCAATTCTTTACATTAATTGCAGCAACCTGACTTGTGTCACCAAATATTCAGAAGACTGTCCTTATGTCCCCAACCTCAAATGCCATCAAAGGGCTGATTTCTGTCACAGTTCATTCCTTCTGAAGCCAGCGGGAGCAACAGGTCTGCCCTTCAGAGCAGACTGGGCTCTGCCTGTTTCTCTGATGATGATTATCTTGCCAGATATAGCACCATACCTCACGGGCAGCACCAGAGTGCAGCTGTAGCTGGAAAAGGCTAGCCAGACCTCTCTTAATATTTTGAGTAAAACCTGGTTCATTTTGATACGAGTAGAAGTTTTTGACCTGTAGGAATATAAAAAAAAAAAAAAATCATATAACAGATCTGGCTAAATGAAAAAGGAAAACTGAGGATCCTCTCTAGAAAAACGCACTTTACTTTCTTGTGACTGGGGAGCTGAACTGGACCTGTTGCCCTTATTTAAGCAAACTCCAGGGGCTGCAGGGCCTGCCAATACCAGTAGAAACGTTTCAGGCTTCAGCTGTACCTAAGTACAGTTTCAGAACAGTGAGCATCTTACCTCCAGTTAATTAAAGAGAATTTAGAATGGAAATGGGAAACTTTACATAATTTCACAAGTGAGTCATTTTTCTGCATAACCCTCAGATAATCCCTTCCCACAGGGGCATAATATCTGTTGCACTTTAATCACAGGTTACAAAAACCCAGAATGAATCACAGGTAAATCACAGTTAGAATTACTTAAATGATGTGTCAAACACGTCACAACCTTTGCACTTCATGGGTCAGCTGTTGTGTTTGAGCCTCTCCTCTGGTAACAAGACTTTGCACTCCCACTGTGCATTCAAGGTGCTTTAAAAGTGCACTTTTTTCAGGAAATGTAAGTACAATCAACGTGTTTTCTTGGGGCAACCCTGGAAAGTGAAATCACTGTGCCAAGGATGAAAGTATCACACCACAGAGAAATCATAAAAAGAGTGTACGGACCCTATTGCCTGAGAAAAAGCCCAAGTTTTTAATACTACATCTCAATCTTAGCATGTGAACTGATTAATGTATTAGGAGCAGATGTATTTTGACTGTGTTCTGATACCTCTGTTCTCATTTAGGGATGTGTACAGTTGGGAGACAGTGCTGTCCTGTTTCTTTTTATGTTGTGTAAAACTGATGACAAGGCTGAGTCTGAAAGTTACTGAGCAGGCCTGATAGCAGCTGCAATTCAGTAGGATGAGCTGGCGGCCAGGGTATGTGCTCAGTGCCTATTTACAGCAGGAGGTAAAGATCCTGCCGGGATAGGGTGTCACAGCCCTCACTCTGTGCTGCAGAAGAGAAAAGGGAGTGTGACCTTCAACCTTCCTCCTTTCTCACTGCCCCTCTGCCCACGTCCCACCTGCCAAGCATTGCTCGGGCTGCAGAGGGGAGAGAGGGGCTGCTGGCCTAATGCAACAAGCAACGAGAGGATGAAGAGCATGGAGAGGAGGCAGGAGCAGCCAGGGCACAAGTCTTGCTGCTCCCTGGCCAGAGCAGTAGGCTGAGCACAAGGGGACAAGTGAGCAGCTCTGCAGGGAAAAAGAAGGGGAGATGGCTTTACTCGAATCCTGTTCTGAGCAAAACTGGGATTCTCAGAGCTACAAGCAGGACATGGGTGCTCCTGTGGTGGGACAGTGCTTCGGTGCTCTCTCAGGGCAGGCTATAAAACCCAGGCACACACTGAGCTCACTGTCCCTTCTCTTCTGATTTTTGCAGACAGTTTCCCAGTAGAGGCACAACATGAAAGGCTGTAGCTCTTTCAGCATCAAGCTTATTAACTTGAGACCATTGAAACTGTAGGTGATACTGAAGTAAATAAGCAAGCCAGAGAGGTGAGAAAAGCAGTCATGCTAAAGTATTTGATAAGGGTTTAAAGTGATTAACGCTGTTCCTCACAGACTCGGTATAACTTCCCTCACGACAAACTGTATCTCCTTGTCTGTCTTCAGACCTTGGATGAAATCCTGGCCTCGCTGAAGTCAACAGTACAAATCTTACACAGAAATTGTGCATATTATCTACATGTGTACCCATGTATTTGTGGCTAATCTGCTGTTTACTTCCATATTGTATGGTGTTCTCAATGCACAAGAGGCTTGGACTAGAAGGGCCCCTTGTACAGGGAAATTAGTCTGTTCTAAACTATTGTATTTCTTATAGAAAGATAGGACACAATGGTATGTTAAGAACACTGAGAGTATAGTGAATTGGTGAATTCTCCAAGCCTGTAAGAAAGGATTTGTCTCAGGTTTCTTCAGGGATTGAATTTTAAAAGGCAGGGTCTTACTTTTCCACGGACTAGCTCAAGGACTATGGGCCTCTGTAAAGCTTCCAGATACTCCTTCCCAATGATCTTCTCTGCGCTTTTTCCTTTGAAGATGTTTTTAGAAGCTGGACGTTCATTCACATTTTCAACTTGGACATCTCTTATCTAGCAAAGTAAAAGCAGAGAAAATTTGTGTAGAGAGCAGTCTATAACTGTCCTGGGGTAGAATGGATAGACTAAATCACCTAATACATCTTTTTTTATTTCTTCATTTCTGGTTCTGATCCTTAGTCTTCCATAATTACTGTGTCTGTGTTTTCAAAAGAAACCAGCACTCACCACTGGGGAAGTAAGTGGCAGAAAAACTCACCATAAAGCTAAGTACCAAACCCAGGCTGTATTTACAAAATGTCATGATTTGCAGCTAGAACCGAGGACTTCAGACAACCTATTGCCCATCAGCTAGGTGCTTGCACACCAGTTGTTTGAAGCTATAGAAGTTGTATGAAGCAATTTCAAAATATATGAGATATTCTGAAGTTCTGGCTTATGATGTTAGATATATTCTTGTGAAGTCTTATTCTATAGGAATCTGCTTATCGAAGAAGCTGGTTTTAGTTGAGGAGACTAGAGAAGAATTAAAGATTTAGCTCATCTTCTGAAAACGAATACTTCAAGATTAGATTAGCAGTTGGATAAATGCAGAAAAGATTGGGTATGCTTTAAGTTGTCTGATGGCATTAATTACCGCAACTTTGATCAACTGGTCATCATCATTGTCAGGGTTTCTCCATAAGAGGTTGACATCTACACCAGAAGAAATCCGGTATCCTGCACTTTTCTGCAGTGACGCTTTCACCCGATCAACATACACTTCAGCTGAGTATGCAAATTTATATAGCTTGTCATTATTTAAGCTTGGTCCAGTAGTGTGCCCTGTTTGGAAAGCAAAATCAAACAGCATTTTAGAATTTACTAACTCACATCATATGTCATTTTCTCTAGAAAACACCTTTTGAAAAATTAAAAATGTAATTTCCAAGAGAAGATTTATGGGACTGATCCTGCTACCCTTGATTACAGAGGCTGTCCCACTGGAACAGCTGGGGTTTCTTTGTGATTATGTTGACACTAATCTCATATATTTAAGATAAGAGTGTCCACAAAAGCCTTTGTTCTAGCTCTACACTTAAATAAAGAGAGTAAAATTCTTTACTTTGGATATTTTAGCATTAGAAATTAATCCAAAATTATTTGCAACTCAAAATACTGTAATCAATCATGCAATCTGTGTGCTAGCAATTTGAAATGCACTGATGTAATTTGTTGGAGCCAACAGAAATTGTACCTTGCGTCTCTTGCACTTTTATTGGAAATCTTTCCATTGAGAGCCTTGCCCAGGTGTGACATGAATGTAGTGAAGACATTGGAAAAATATTTTTTAGATTAAATAATTAAGACCGTGTTCTTTAAACTAAATAATTGCCCACATAACTGTGCCTCTGCTGTTAATTGATGTATATTAAGGGATATAAAAACCAAATTCTAGCATAAATGCAATTTGCATCCCCAATTTATGATGCCATTTCCATCTGCATTAAGGACTCAGAGTGTTCCTTAGGGATTCGGTTGCACTCTTGTTAGTGTAAATGAAACCTGTAGTATACAAATGACTTTCATTTTTCCTTTATCCTGTGTTCTCTTTCTTTTCTGTCACGCACACCCATGTGGGGAATGTGTCGCAACTTTCTACCCAGCCTCAGGCACAGGAATTTAAACTATGCCCCTAAAATCTGTGGCTAAGGAAAACCAATTTCTTCTTGAATACCATTTAAATATTTTTTCATGAAAGATATACATAACATTCCTTTTCACTGCTTTCAAGGGCTTCCCTCCTTCGGTGCAGATGGCTACAAAGGTCTCTTCCACACAAGAAAAACTGATGAAGTCAGGTAATAGAGGGGAGGAAAGGAAGGGAGAAGCTGGCTGTACACAAAGTGCTCTTACATCTGCAAAGCAAACACACATACAGTGACCTTAGGTGCTATCTGTTAGCAGCATGGCACTAGCCTCTCAGACCCAAATGCTGCACCACTGAATCCATTGGGAATTTCTTCATGGAGTTCAGGAGGTACAGAGCAGAAATGACAGCTTCACAAGAGAGTTAACCTAAGAAAAACAAAGTGCTGCCTCCGGGATATGCATCTCAGTCTTATGACCAATGCAGGAAGAAGAAAAAACCAAAAAACAAAAACAAAAAAATCTATCAAAATGTCTCAGACAAATTCTTAAATTCTTAAGCATGCTGTAATGTAATCAGTGTGTTCAAAGTCCCTTGCAGAGAATCAACAGGCTGCCTTGATTTATGTCATGTCCCTCAGTGTTTTATTTGACTCTGTTAAATATATTTCAAATCACTGCACTGGTAAAAAAGAAAACCAAAATATTTTCTTATTTCACTCTCAGATTTTAAATCCCAATTAGGTAGGTGCACAGTGTAGTTCCATCATGGTTGGATGGATATATTCTGCAGTGCTTATAGAGCCCCAAACCCCCTTTTTTTAAGGTTCTGCTCGCTTACTTCCCTTGTTCACACAGATGTCATAGCAGTAGCTTAACATCAGCTTCAAAGAACTTTTCCCTGAGGAAAACAGCAACCCCACCAAGTTTGGTCTGCAAGTTGCATAAATTGGCAAAGCTACACAGAAATAAACTGACATGCTTTACGCCAGCTGGAGATGTGGTGCAGCAAATTTGGTAATCCCAGGGGGAGCAGCCTGTTTGCATGTGAGAGCTCAAAGCTGTAACTACTGGGTTTTTTTGCATGGAGGCTGAAGCAGTAATGTTGGCATGACTGGGCGCCTCTGGTTTTGCATGTCTTGTGTGTCTGCTTCAAAACAAAGTCACCAAGAGGCATACAACCCTTCCTTCAGGTTTACTGTGAATGTCCTAGCCAATTCCTCACTCCTCTCAGATTTGAAGCTACATTGCCCTTGAGAGCAGAAGGTGCTCAGTGCCTGCCCAGAGTTGGCTGCACCTTTCAGGGATACCCCTTGTTCCCTGCAGTTCCTCAGAGCTGGTTGCTTCCAGGTTCAAAATGTCCTTCATTTGCAGCAGAAACAGCAGTGATAATGATTCAGGATCAGCTGAGATTTTTACAAATGCCAAACACTAGGTGCTTTCTAAACACAGAGGGTAACACAGTCCCATCTAAAGATAAAAGGTGGGTGAAAAGCACATCCAAGAAAAATGATCTGGGTGTCAAAAGACATGTGTCTTGTGAGTTAAGGTGGATGTTTGTGGTTTTGCTCCTCTCCCTTTTCAGTTTAAAGCACCTTTCACCTATTCTCTTCCTTTTCCCACAGCTCAAGCCATAGATCTTTTTTCCCTTTTGCAAGAGTTCCTTCCCTCTTCCTCCCTTGTAGCATTTGCTTGTCCCCACATACAAAAGAGCTGTTCCCTCCTGAAGGAATCAGAAGAGCAAATGATGCAGCAGCTTCTTGCAAGTGTCATGGAAGAGATGAATAATTGCAAAGTATTTCTGGACACTAGAAGAATACCAGGTTCTGAAAGCTTTCACCATTTCATATGTGGAAAACACTGCAGGAACCAGGGAAGGAGACGCCTTTAGTTGCAAGACTGGTGTCACTGATGGCAAAGGGTAAACCAGCAGTGAATCAAGATAAGAGAAGCAGCAGGGATGAGGCAGTATTGAAGGCAGCTGCCAAGGAGTTAGCACTTACCCCAGTGGAAATGGTCAATCCAAAAGAGACAATTGGACAGTGTGGTCAGTTTGAGAGGCAAGGGGGATATTGGTGGCTGAGGGCCAGAGATGCATTGTCACTGCCCAGAACCACTATTCAAAACAGCATAACTAAATTTTCATGCCATCTTTCATGAAGAAAACATCGGTACTATTTAAAAAGGAATATTCCTACACCTTTCTGATAAAAACTTTTTTTTTAAAAAAACCCACCCTGTTTTTAGAAGCTCTTTCCTTTGTATTCAGCACAGCACTGGGATCCTTGCTGCCCATATAACCATTGCCATTTCAGCTGATGGCAAATGTCCCACTGACTGAGAAGGAAGGCGAGACGGACATGAAGACTGCAACGGGCCATGCTCTCTTGAGGTCAGAAGTGCCTGCTTTCAATGTGGAGTGCATAACACATGGTTTGACTAGTAATGTTAAGTGTCTGTCATTAAGGGTAACATGCCAAGACTATAATTAAATCATGATACTGTATAATACAGAAGGTTACACTGCATGAGTAGAGACAGCTGTCAAGTCCTGTGCCTTTTATTAATACATATGGCATGCACAGCATGTGCGTCTCTAACTACTTGCTGGCTCTACGTTCATAAATTATATTTGCCACTGTTTCTGAATCCAGATAGCTTTAAAAAGCAAAACCCATTTGCTTCTTTGAAAACATTTTTCAAGTGGAACTGCAGTAGGAAAGTTTCATGTATGTTGATCAAGCTGACTTAAAAGAAAAGAATATTTCTTCAGTATTTCCAAAAGGCAGCATGGCCTGGTGAAAAGGCAAAACACTCATCCTAATCCCAGCTCTGTCACAGAGGCACTAAGTGGCCTTTGGGACAGTAATTTAGCTCTCAATCTTTCTGTACAAGGGAGACATGAGACCTGACAGAGCTAAGAGAGGACTAATTAATGAGAAAACGTTTGCTCTGTAGCCTGAGGACGTAAAGTGACAAGCAAATATTACTTCACATCAAGAAAGAGCTTTGCTTAATTGATATTAAGGAGAAGCTGGAAAGAGCAGACACCAGAAATGTGGCACGTCCGTGTCTAGACATAAGCATTACTTGGCAGTCTCATGAAATACACCCATGGGGAGAGGAACTGCCTACACACTTCTCTGCCTTATAACTCCTATCTTAAGGGGGTACAGAAGTAGCTGGAAGGTTGCTGCTCTGTGCTTACACAGATACAGTGTCCTGGATCCTCTGCAGGGAGCAGAAGGAGGTGCCCATGAGAGCAACACCACAGACTTTTTAACAGTTTAACCTAGGATGGCATGCCCCCCCTGCTCCTCATCATGATGAGGATATCCTCATTAAACTAAAAACCAGGTGCCACCTCATGTTTTAAGGTTACTGTTCCTCTAAATTTGTCGGGTTGTACACGAAGGGACACTACTAAAGACACCTTTCCTCGCTTCTTACACTGGCATTGCTGAAGCGGGCAGCTCTCCAGATTTCATACCCTTGACCTTTGTCAGGACACCTGAGTAAAGCCCGGCTCCCCGGGCTTGTGCAGACATCCAGGTTTTCATGACTTATTGCAGAGCAAGCTCCCCATGAAATTAACGGGATGCTTGGTACTGACTTCAGGGGTAGCTGAGTCAACTGCTCAGAAGCTGAAACCTGGAGAGCCCTGAGCACTTCCTGGCTCTGCTCCACCAGAACACTTCTGCGTGTTTAACTTTTGAGCGTGTGAATAGTCCCTTTCAAGTCAGTGCCCCCACAGCATGTCCTGACTAAGCAAGGTCAAGATCCCTAGTCTCCTGGCTCACACCATTGGCCCTGTGCACCTGAAAACATTGTCTCCTCCATCCCCTCTGCTGACACGAATGTCACAAGCACTTAAACCATTGTACTTACTAAAAGCATTTTGTATTACTCAAAGACAGATGAGTAAAGGTGATAATTTTTGATGCAAAACAGATCCGTATATACACACTGGTTACGACTTCACTGAGCCAAAAGCTGAACCAAGCCCATTACAGACCTACCTTTAACAGAGGCTGAGTAGGTAGAAATGATGCAAAGGAACAGCACGGTGAGAAGAATCATGCTGGACTCTCCCAGGCTCCTGGCTGCAGCATGAAGTGTGAGAGCCTCAAAGAAGTGAGCTGCTGAGAGTAGAGTGGCGCTTGCAGAGAGAGCCACTGGGTCGGCCACACTGTTTATCTAGATGTAGTAAAGGTCAGAATTCCAAATTCCACACTCAGGTACTAAGTTCATCAAAGGACTTCCAGTTAATTATTAAGAACTAAGGTAACTGGTGGTTTCTACCCCATTTTATCAATCACCCTGGCTTTCATTTTTGAATACTGAGCCCACCCAGCCACATTTCTGAGCGAGGGAGCCCACCTCCAGTCCTGGAAGGACCAGGAAATCCTGCCACTCCTCCTCTGTCTGAACAAAAGGGCGATTGGGTCTGTTGCTGCCAGGGGCAAAATCCTGACCACTATCTCCCCTGTTTTGTATCAACTCTCTGAGCAACCCAAGAGGCAGATTCTTCCTGGAGTCTTCCTGCCTTCCTCTAAGCAGAAGTACATGGGATTTATCAGTCCCATCCCCCAAAATGATGCTACTTAGTTATGGAGACTCAGATGCAATGTCAGTTCCTGCTATATGGTATCATACCAAATAAATTCTCTTTCTTTTAGCAGTCTCAGCCCCCATCTTACATCATTGCAGTGGCAGAGGTTAGAGACTGGAAAGATGAGCTAAACCAGCCATTCTGTCCCGCCTCAGTGAAGAGGACTTGCTTGACTAAGTCTGGGAGCAGGACAAACCAAGCTCTGCTGCTCACCCCTATTTTCCCCTTTTCTCACACTCGCTTCACCACTTCCCCTGACAAGCCCCCAGCTGACTAACCCACGCGCTTCCCTGTCTCCTCTGAGAGCAAATCCCAGGCCATCTCGCACTAATCCTCATGGCTGCATGGCTCACTCAAGGACCTTCTTGTCGTTCAGGTGACAGAGGGGCAGTAGGTCACCCTTCCACGTTCCTTGGTATGCCCTGGCTGTCATGGCCTGCGAGGGGGCACCCCCTCCCCCAGCATAAGAAGCCTCCCTGGCTGTGCGAGAAGGGAGGATCTGGTCTTTCTTGTAGAGGAGGCAGACCTGTGAGGCACCACCACGCTCTTTCGCTCCACTTCCAGAGGCTGCTTTAACAAGACTGCAAGCTACCAAGACCCTGACTGAACCAGTGCCGCTCCAGGCTGTGTTTAGCTGCTTCCAGCAAGCCATTTCTGCCCCCAGCTCCTCTGCAGTAGTAAGGGATTGTAAGGTGAGCACAGCCTTTGCCTCGAGTGGTAGAAATGCCTCCTTCGTTGCCTTGAGGTAGAAGAGGAGCAGAGCGCCGTGGATGTCAGTCATCACCCAGCAGTGGGAAACAAGAGGTCCATGCCGATGCTCCTCGCTCCGCGCTCATCTTGCTGCACCTTGTGCAGGTCCCCACGGGAGCTCTTTGTGTGTTGTGTGTGCGTGTGAGTGCATGTGGGAGGGAGGGAGGGCATTAGTAGGAAAACTGGTGGACTGCTACTGCTTTCTCCCCAGTCTGTGGTTATTCATGCTGCTTCCCCAGTGCAGGCTGTGATGTGCTCCTGAATTCACGGGACTGAGGCAAGGAACTCCAGCAGATCCTTTTGCTGCATTTGGCAAACAAGGAGCTTGCCAGGCTTTCTGTGCTTTTTTGATAAAAATATGGACACTACCTGTGTGCAAAACCAACTCTGGCTAGAGAGAGAGCAGAGGTAAGGATCGTGCTTTGGAAATGCAACGTTCACACTTCACTCACAAGGAGGAGTTGATGTTGGTCTGAAATCTGGAGAAGAGCAATTGTCTTCTTCTTATGCTCTTGGGACATAGGAAATGTATTTCTTCCTTGAAATAAAGTTATTTAGAAAAAGGGCCTCTCTTAGACACTAGAATATCAGAGGGCAGATCCCCTGCTGAGGTAAATCAGCATATCTTTTTGGACTCCACTGTAGTAGTGCCAGTTACAGAACTAAGGCTGTAACCATCATGTAGAAAAATAGTGTACATACATCTCCATGTGCATATACACCTGTATACATAACCATAACACATACTTGGTATATTCTTCAAATGTTTTAAAAACGAGGCCTGAGGCTCACCTCAGTTACAGCCAGAGTAAATCAGCAGTAACTTCCTTGAAGTCAAATTACACCAATGAAAGAAGCGTTGCGCCCACCAAAGTCCACTACACGCAGAGGTTGCAGGATCAGCCCCTAATGTACGCTTCACGCCATGCTGGCATATGTACTGGGGTCAAAGTATTGCTGTTGCTGCACATTTTCCAGAGTCCAAACTATAAGGCTCGTATCTTTATATGACCTAATAAAACTAATGAGATTTCCTCACATCTTCTGAGGTCAACAAAATGTTTTTGTCTTTTCTTCACAAGCAACAGTGTGATGATCTCGATTTTCAACTCATACTTTTGGTTATGTGCACCAAAGTACCCAAGTCCATCTTTGCCCTTCAGCTGGTGCCTGTGTGCCCCAGCTCCCAGGGTTTCGGTGAATAAGACACCCCCTGTTTCTGCCACAGGGAACAGAGAGGAGGGAGATGCCCAGCCAGGCCACTGGCTAAAGGTGAGTTGTGCATGTCACTTGCGTCCTAAGCCTCGCCTCAAGCCCTGCGGTCAGACCTGGCCCACAGAGTGATGTCTGTGTCCCCACCTAAGCCTCCACCGAGTATCTTTTTTCCTCTCTCCTTACTCTGCCTCTTGACTTGCAGCACTGTTTGTACAAAATGCTTCGATATGCAGTTTTAAACTATGGGGTGTTGAGTATGTTCTGTTGCTGCGGGGGAACTCACCATTTGAATGAGCATCTTGAAAAGTCATGTTATGGCTCTATCAAAATAATGAAACTCAGCTAGACAGCTCTTTCTCAATATTTGCAAATGCTCAGGTCTTCAATTTGCTATGTCACCGCTTGGCACTTGGCAGAATTCAGAAAACATTGCATTACATTGTACCGGTGTCTGAGGACACAGGGAATCTGGATTAGCAATACTGCTGCTTTGGAAATTGCAATATGAGAAAAACAGATTTATAAATCAAAATGCGTAAGCGGTTTCTTCATTCTAAGAAAAAGCACATCTGATTATGTGAATTTGTTAGATGCCTTTTTGCTTTATAAAAACAAAGCAAGCAAGCAAATGGGCTTCTATCACTAACTGGTCTGCAGCCTTTTAATGACCAAGAGAAAATGAAGGATTCTTCATGGAGACAGTGGCACATTTGGACTTGTGTGATGATGGCGTGTGAAGCTAGATATTAATAGTAACATGAGTGAGCTTTTGAATAGACGCTAGCAAAAGCAAATGCAAATCTAGCTATTGTAAAAGGAATACAGGGAATAGGAATCACAAATTAAATCAAATATTACATCGAGTATTAAATACCAACAGCAGTTAAAGGTCAATGCCTTACTATAGTGACATCATACAGTTTTGTGACTTTAACATAGCCATAGTAAACCTGAAACCAGCACTCTAAAACTCAAAGAGGGTATATATCTGGAACCAATGAAACTTGAGATGAACATTGATGCATGATGAGAAGGGTATTATGGTAGCATGCACTCGTATGTTTGCTAACTTTGTGTGCCTCAGTTAACCAGGGGCGAAGAGATATCTACATATTTAGGCTGCTCAAAATGTATTTTTCTTGTATAATATAATCCTGGTCTCCAGAACAGACTCCTGTACCAGGGCAGCATTCTCTCATGAAGTTATCTGAAGAAGGAAGAACGTTGCTCTTCGCCTACTATTGACACCAGAATTTAAAAAGTTAATTGGCGGTGGCCTTTAAGCGTGAAGGTGCATACCCCTTTTTAGGGGGCAGAGGGAATGCGGCATTGCTGGGGGACCTTTGGAGCTAGAAATCTGCTCTGAGGAATGTGACCACTTAAAAATACTTCGCTGGCCCCTGCGTGAACTCAGTAGTGTCATCAAAACCATCAGATAAAAATAAGGTTTTCTTACTTTTCGCTCCTATTAATCCCGTGGAGCCACCGCAGCGGTGAGGGGAGGTGGGGGGGGGGGGGGGGGGGGGGAAGCACAGCTTTCCTATGATTCTCAGCAGCGGCATTAGCACACCCGTTGAGCCTGCCAGCGCGTACCCCGTCTGATTTCAAAGCAGTCGGCCCATCCGTGTCCCTACCTGCAAGGGCAGGGCCGAAAGGCCCCTAAAACCCGGCCACAGCGCCCACGTCCACCCTCGCCCGTCCTGCTGCCGTGACAGGACCAGGCCAGCAGTAACAGCCTCGGCTCGTCAGCGGCTGCTACCAGCAATGACACCAAAAAAAAAAAAAGAGAAACAGAAACCCACCCAAACCACGACTGATTTTCAAAGTGCGTTTGTCAGCCTGGTAGTTTTTTCTTTATTTGACTGGAAGCTGTTGCAAGCGGAACTAGAACCGACTCAGAACGCGACTGGCGGTGTAAGCCCTCGGAGCGACCGGGGCGGGAGCAGCTCCCCACCCGCCTGCGCGGCCGGGAGGCTCAGGTCCCGCCAGAGCCGCCAGCCGGGAGAGGGGCCGCACCCCACCGCCCCGCGGCCTCCCCGCATCCAACCGCCGCGGCGCTTCCCCCTCAGCGCCGGGCCGGTTGTCCGTTGGCGCCACGTGACCGCCGCCCGTTGCTCGCCGGGATTTGAAGTCGGGGCGGACGGGGCGGCTCGCGCACGGAAGGGGTGGGGGGGGGCGATTCATTCTCCTCCTCCCGTCACCCGCCCCCTCCCCACCCCTGGCCTTGCGCGTGGGGCGGCTCGTGGGTACGTGGGCAGCGCCCTTCCCCCCCACCCGAGACCCCTTGGTGCGGTGGGGGGGGGGGGGAGGGGGCGGGGAGTTGGGGTGCGGGGGGGGGGCTCGGCTTTCCTCAGAGGGCAGGAGGGGAAAATGGCGGCCTCCCAACGGCCTGGGGAGCGTAACCCCCCTGTGGGCGGGGGTGGCCGGTCCTGTCGATTTATGAGGTACTTCGGGGCGTGAGCAAAAATAACGCGTGTGTTTCCATATATATAACGGGTGTATACATAGATACGT
Source organism: Tyto alba (assembly GCF_018691265.1). Taxonomy (NCBI): domain Eukaryota; kingdom Metazoa; phylum Chordata; class Aves; order Strigiformes; family Tytonidae; genus Tyto; species Tyto alba. The sequence continues at coordinate 15,287,607 of NW_024881327.1, read as the reverse complement.
GTGTATATATATAGCTCGGCGTGTGTGCGTGTGCACGTGCCTATATATACACGCACGGAGGGACGCAGGGCGCTCGGTGGGTGCGGGGCGGGAGCGCGGTGCCGGGCCGGCCCGGCCCGTTTAGCACCCGCCACTGCCCCGGCTCCCCGGGCCTTGCGTCCTAACACCCCCAGACGGGGAAACCGGGGTGCGTTACCTAAAACACTTGAGGTTTTCTGGTGTTTAATATGTTTTCTGCCTCTTCTCTTGCTGAAGAAGCCCGGGGATTTTTTGTTTGTTCGTTTGTTTGTTTGTGTGTTTGTTTGTTTGTTTGTTTGTTTGTTTTTTTCCTACGTGTGGGCTGTAGATACAGTGTTCTGTAGTGAAGCAGTTATTTTTGGAAAATTATGTGACTGTTGAGCACAGGGGAGCTACTAGTATGAAGAAGTAATGCTTGCCATTGAAAGGGAGAAGGTGTAATTGATTTGAATGCAGAACATTTTGCCGAGTAAAAGTTTAGTTTGTTCATCCCCTTACTTGCTGTGTTTTGTGTACTGACAGCAGCCAGCGTCAGTGTTTGGCCAGTGTCTTTGGTTCTCAGAAGGAATAAAAATTTATTTTGAAGGGGTGCAGCTTGTTCACACTTCTTCCCCGCCCCCCATCAGAATGGCTTTAGTCTCTTTAAAATTTTATTTCTCTAACATGCTGCCATAGATATATCACAATATACTGTTTAATTTTTTGTCTTTGTGTACACATAATAGTGCTGCTAATGTTTTTTCTTTTACCTTTAATCCGGTGTGATTCCCCACCTCTACGCAATTGTGTTTTCACAAGGTTTTTGATAGGAAACTATTGTACTGCTACAGATGTAGCAGGCAGTTCTAGATATGATTTAAATATAGGTTATAATCTCTCTAGTATTTTATATGTTACTGTTTGCAGAGGCACTAACCTAGCTTTAAACAAACAAACAAAAAAGACCATCTCATTCATTATTTTTTCTTTATTCAGGTTAATGATGGTTGTAGAGTGGTATTTGTTCTAACTGAACTTCTCATAATAGCACTCATGCTTTTGTTCTGTTTCTTACAGAATTGGTGAAGGAAAAGCTTGCTTTTAATGACATACTTATCACGTGTTGAGAAACAAGTCAGTAAACCTGGCCAAAAGCTAATGTCGTCAGAAAAACCAAGAGAAAGTCCAGAGGTGCCAACGGAAAATACCATGTCCCCTGAAGTCCCTAATGTGGAAGGAAAGGTGAATTCAAGTGACAGTCCAGTAGAGAGACGGGAAGCAGGCTCAGACAGGGAAGAATGCCTTGAGCCCATGTCCAAGAGGCAAAGGAAGAAGCTATTGAGGCAGAAACAGTGGGAAGAACAGAAAGATCTACGGAGGTATGGTTTGCAAAGTAGCTTTCCTAGGACCATGTGTAGTATTTAGTGCTAATAATAACGATGTGTCAGCAGAATTTGCATTTAGATTGCTTTAGTAAATCAAGGCAGTCAAACCAGTTTTCTCCCATGCCAGGTTTAAAGCAGTAGTAACACTTTAATCACACACAGCTACTCCATGTGCATATAAAGAAGCTATAAAGGTAAGCATCCTCTGTTCATACTAGAAGTGTTCCTCGACTTGAAGAGAGTATCAGGAGGGCTTCAAAGGTGCATAGTTTTGGTTTGTCAGAAAGGAGAAATGACGAGTGGCCTTGTTCCTTTCTGAATGGGCTGCGCCCTCTTTCCCTGTTGCTGTCAGATTTGGTGAATCTTACAAAGACAGTGAATAAAAAAAAATCATTTTGACACATGAATTGTTATGCTGTACGTTATGTTGACTTTGAATCTCTTAGTAGTTTTGGAAGATGATGAGCTTCTGTTTTATTCTGTCGAGAGCAAGCATATCTGCAAATGGGCTCATCATGGTTTATCCTTGTCCTGCAAAATGCGAAGTGTTCCTCTCCAAGACAGTGTCGGTTAAAGTTGCTGTCTCCAAAATGTGATCTCCCAACTGCCTACTCCCATCAGCATAACAGGGGGAAGAAGCAATTGCTTCAGAGGCCTTTTGAAAAACTGTTCAGTGAATCAGGTCGTCAATTGCCATCCACATTCTGCTTCTGATACTGCAATTTTGGCAATCTTTTTGGTTGTTTCTCTTGCGAGACCTGACTCAGAGCACCCTTAAATCCATGAGACTCCCACTGTTGACTTCACTTAATTTGTGACAGATGTCTTTGTGGGTATATACAGAACTTCACAAAGACAGGATGTGTGTTTCATGCTGGTATCAGCCCGGCACAAATGCAAGGAACAGGATAAGTTTAAACTGCCACAGCCATGGGACAACCACCTTGACTATAGAAGCATGCATTTATGCGCACAACATGTAGTACCTCAGCAGATTTGGCAGCGCTTTTTGAAGATTTACTTTTTGTTGTTGTTTATTTAGGCAGAAACGAAAAGAAAAACGCCAGAAAAGAAAACTAGAACGTCGGTCAAAATTGGACTCCGGTAACGAAGGGAGTGACAGGAAGCGTATGCGCAGGGAAGTTGTTCCTAGTACACTTCGCCTCATTGTGGATTGCAGCTTTGATGACTTGATGGTGCTAAAGGTATAAGAAGCTTACTTGTCACATACAAATGTTGAAAGGTTCTCCAGTGACAGTATTAATGCAGTGTCAGAGCACAAAAACTGGAGAGCAGCTTGCAGAGGACAGTTAGCATGTTTCACATTGTGATGACTCCCAGACCTGCTTTTGTCAGTTGCTGAACTTTTTAGGGTTAGGAATGTACCTTTATATAAGCTTGCCAAAGATCTTGTTTGCCTTCGTGGAGATAGGGTAAGTTGGTTTGATTGCAAGAACAGGAATACAGAAACAGTTTGTGTCCCATGTTCAGCATGAAGTTAGATGCAGTTCTGCCTCAAAATGGTTTTACTAGAGGGGCTGCAAATGTCACATCCAGTTACTTTCTCTTTCAAAGTAGACCCAGGGCTCCCAACTGTGTTAGCAAGTATCTGTGGAAATAAGAATTTTGAGCATTAGGAGGATACTGAGCTTTTTCTCAGTCACATGGGAGGCCGTTGGGACAGGAGGATACTATTCAGCCCGTCTCTGAAATTTTAAAATGGGTGAAAGAATGGGTGAGGTAGGTAGGGTAGGTAAATGTGAGAAATATCAGCATGATACCCAGCTACTGGTCAAGATGCTTGGTGTGGTCTTTTGAGATCAAAACAGCTTTAATTCTGATAGGAAAGTATGTTAATCAGCAGCCTCTTGTAAGTGCAGCCTTTGGTTTCTGAGGCAGACCTCTCCCCTCTCTGTTCCCCTGAGCTCTGCTGCTGCTGCCAGGGACTTCACTGCCCTGCAGGACTGCTTGAATGCAAGCATTTGCAAAGCCCATCTGGCTACTTGTTGAGTGTAATGCAGAGTATGTACAGCACTAATGGAGGCTAGTGCCACTCACCACAAAATTTTGGGGAAGCTCCGGTTGGCGTTTTGGAACTTGGTTACCCGAGGAGGCCTTCAGCAGCGCTCTAGAAGAGACCAGAAGACCCCTTTCATAGTTTTGGAGATGCTGACTGGGCATTTCCTGCTGAGCTTCATCCTTCGTAAAACACGTTTCCTTCTTTGGTCAGGCAGAGCCCCTGTTAGGCCTGATATAAAAACTGGCACTTCTGCAGATGTTTAGGAAAGGTGAAGCATTGTAAGTGAAGGTGGTTGTGACCTTTAGCAATGGGGTTAATTAGATGCTTTCTCTAGTGTCTGTGAACTCTTATTGCAATCTTGTAGTGATAAGGTCTAGTTTATTTGAAATCCTTTGGAGATACCAAAACATTCTCAAAGCACTATGTGAATCAAAGCAATAGAATGTTGTTTCATTTTAAAATGGGAATCAGTTATATTGATTTTGGGGCGTTAAGAACAAAGCTATGTAATGTACCGTACAAAAATCGCAATTGGATAAAAATTAAGTCTGCTGCATTTTAAGTGGTACTAGTTAACTGTTGTCCAAATTGTCAGGTCAAAATGCTAGAACCAGCCACTGAATTATTTGCATTTTTCTTGGGTTCTTCAGGTTAATTACGCATATTTGATTTTCTTAAATATAAGGTGTATATTCTCAGGGTTTTCCCATGAGTGAAAGACTGACTATTGTCCCAATGATAAATCTGCTTGATTCCTCAGATTAATTTTGAGTATGTTATTGAATATAATTAAATTCCAGTGATTTTTGTTTGTTTTGTTTATTTTGTAGAATAATGCAAATTGAGCACACATGTAGAGGTGTCTAAATACACTTTTGTGGAAGATAAGTGTGTTTCCTTGTCAGAATAATCCCTTCACAATGGCTGTTTTTTCTCTCAGGGTCTGATGTCCACATTCTCTCAGTAGTCACTTTTGCCAGTTAAAAGCTTCCTTTTTCTCTCTTTAGCTTCTGACTGGCTCATGGTAAAGCATTTTGTGGTGGTCTGTCTGAAGGACTATGTAAAAACAAATTGTGTTGTATACAGGATGTTAAGAAGCTTCACAAGCAAATTCAGAGATGTTATGCAGAAAACCGCAAAGCGTTTCATCCTGTACAGGTATGTTTAAAGGAACTGAGCACTGACTGTATTCCCATGCACAAAGCATATGAGAAAGGCAGCTGTGGCCCAAGTGGTGAGAACTATATTAGGAAAAAAATCATTTAAGCAGCCTCTTGTTATTAAGAAGATTATTTCTGGTTTAATAGATAATTTTCAACCCACATGTTATAAAAATCCCTGTATGTCTAAAAAAAATATGTGCGTGCAGATAAAGAGTGCCAGTTACTGGCATGCCATTAAGATACTGTTGATACTCAGTTTTATCTGTGACAGATAAAAAAGAAAAGTGCCTGTAAGTGCATATTTGTCTTTTAAATGTGTTGCTAACTGTACGAATGTGGTCTTAGTACCACTTTCAGCCAAAAAATAATTAAGAGTTTTAGCTAATAGTTAAGGGCAGAAAAAGTCTTGTACAGAAACATTTCAGTGTTTTGTACCTCTTTGTTCTTTTTGAAGTTTTACTTGACCAGCCATGGGGGACAGCTGAGGAGCAACATGAACGAGAATGACAAAGGATGGGTGAACTGGAAGGTGAATAGTTGACTATTTCTGTAAAAGAGAAAAAGAAGTCTTGCTTATAGTTGCTAACTAGGTCATTAGTTATATAGGACCTGTGCTTTTTCCTCGTGGGTTTTTCTAAGACATCAGAGCAATAGCATATTAGAAATAGCGTGGCTCTTTGTGCTTTTAATTAATTTAACTTAAATAAGCCAAAGACTGCTTGTCTCAAACCTAGATTTGATTTTTGCTTGAAAACCTCCACACGCATCTGTTTTCACCTATGTTTGTTGAACAGGTTCCATTCTCTGATAGACTAAGCAAGACTAATTGATTTAGGCAGTTCTGACAGTCATCTGTCTTGACAGTGCTCTTTTTTTTTTCTTGGTGAAAAATAAGACTTTGACGTGATGTGATTCTCTTGTGTCCACCTTCACTTCTGTTGTGTTGCCTCTGAACACTAAAGTGTTCTTTAAAGAAGTAGCTTGTCTTATGGTCAACTTCAAATGAAGAGCACTTTGCATAAATAAAACCAGTTCTACTTTTAGTATGTCTTGTGTGATAGCTGCTTTGCAAAAGCATAGCATAAATCTTGCTTGTCAGAGAGGCAATGTTAACTAAGTATTTACTTCTGGTTTTGCTTTTTTTTAGAAAGGTGGGATTGCAAGTTATTTGGATCCCTAGGAGAAATATGGTAATGTTAATTTGAAGGGAATCACAACAACTTAAGGATTTGTAAAATTCTTCTGGGGTTTCAGAAAATTTCCTGATGATTTTTACAAGTCAGTGCTGTAGGGACTGCAGATTATTTATGCAGAAATTAATCTGCACTGTGCTATGCACTTAAATATGAATAAGGGTTGTGGTATGACTGCATACTATTGGATTTATTTTTGCTTGTTCCATCTTGGGTCTGTAAAGCTTGCCCAGCAATTCATCAATTGAATGTAACTTTTTAACTCTCTTTTTTTGAGGATATCCAAATTAGAACAGAGCACTATAGTGAGCTAATAAAGAAAGAAGACCTAGTATATCTTACCTCAGATTCCCCAGATATTCTCAGTGAGCTTGATGAGAAGAAAGCCTATGTGATTGGAGGACTGGTAGATCACAATCACCACAAGGTAAACTGTGGGTCCATTTTTTTACCTTTTTTTTTTTTTTTTTTTGCACCTTATTTGACATTAATGCTGTTCATGTGTAAACTAACAAAAATAAAACTTCAAAAAAGACTTGCTTCAAAAAAAAATTTAGAAGGAATGAGAAAAAACCCACTTGTGATGGTAGCAGTGGCTTATGTTCCAGAGTGCAGACATGTTGAGTTTTTTCAAATTTTATCTTTTCATTTTAAATATAGGATTGGAATTAATAACACTGCTCAGCTTACTGAGGGCCATATTTTCAGACAGAAGGATTTGGTTTCTGTTCATGCATTTGTGTGTGTGTGTGTGTGTGTGTGTGTGCATGCGCTTATATGTGCACATGCCCAAATATAGATGAAGAACAGTGCTTGAATCTTGGATGTCCTTTTTTAATAAGTTTGCTTGTCAGGAGAACTTGGCTAAGTAACACACACGCCTCAGGGACCTGCTTCCATACCTGTATGTAGGATTGTGCTGTGTGGACCTGGAATGTCATAGAGAATGCAGCTGGGAAATTAAAGCACTGTTACTTCTTTTCTTCAGAGACAGTCCTATGTAATTTCTGGTGACGTTTAATATTTCAATGGGATGCTAAAAAAAGGGATGGATCTTAAGCCTTACCAAATGATACTTCAGCAGTTAGTCCACAGTGAAAGGCTAGGAGGGAGCTAAAGCAGATTCTTTATATAGTCATTATGGTATAAAGTGTTTACACAATTTTGAAGGTTTTTTTTTCCCATCTTGGTCACAGGAGTTGCCAGGTTTAAAAAAGCAAACAAAATTTCTTTATCCTTTACTCTTCTTCCAAAAAACTAGCCAGTTAGTGCAATCTGAGTAACTTCTTACTTAAGCATAAACTCACCTTTAAAACAGACTATGGCTGACACATTCTAGAGCCACAGCTGCATGAACAAGTTTTATGTATGATTCTTTTGACCATACATCACAGTGTGACATATATTCAAAGCAGTAAGTTTTCCAAATGTAGCCCTTGAAGCAGGTACTGGCTAATCAGGGTAAGTTTCTTTTTTGTAAATATCTTCTAAAGCAAGGTCATGGCAGCACTGCCAGAAAATGATACTTGTAGTAACCTGTATGGGCTGATCTGAAACGGTGCTTCTCAGTCCAGTTGTTTTGGTGTCTTTCCCACAGGGCATTACTTACAAAAAAGCTGTAGAGCAGGGAATTGGTCATGCACAGCTCCCACTTGGAAACTTTGTCAAGATGAACAGTCGGAAAGTGTTAGCTGTCAACCATGGTGAGTTTTAAATCACAAAATAATGACATTATTATAGAATATACCTGTGATATTCAGAGTTTGAACCCTAAGAATGTGCATTGTAGTGCAGATACCTGAATCTTATTTTAATATGTTGATATTCCTTGAATCCAATTGCCTTTGGGATACAGTAATTGCCCTGACCTTTAAATATTTTGGGTATGGTTAAAAGTAAAGCATGGTGTCTTAGCAACTTAGAAGTGCACCCCCTATTCTGTTGATTTGTCCCAGGAGTAATTTTGACATTCTTCCCATCCTGGTCTTGTTTTCTAGGCTTAATGTATAAGTGAGTAAAATGTTGGAAACTATCCCATGTATTTTATCCCAGGGGAGGATAAATGTTTGTGATGTTTTCACCTCTTCGGATAGATCTGTTCAGCAATAACTGCTTACGTACCTGTAGACTCATCTTATTTGGTATCAGTGCTCCCTCTGCTGAGCTTTCATAACTGTATTTTTTTCCTGGTTTCCTGGTTCTGATGGAAGCATACAATTGCTTAGCCAAGACTTGATTCCCATTTCTTTTAAACTTTCAGTTTTACTGTTAGATTATCTTTCAGTGTCATTAAACAAAAATACATGCACAGTGCAGACTACTCAGAACTTTATGGAAATTTTTTACATGGTATCCAAGTCTTTATTTCACCCCACTTCAGGTTCTTTTATTTTACCTTCCCTTGCTTTATTTCAAGTTTATTTTATTATGTTACACATTGCTTGATGATAACTTTATTTTCTTAAAATACCATTGATTGATGAGGTATGTGCTTGCATGATAATAAAGATTATTTAAAAGTGGAGAAGAATAGAGTGTATCACTGGAATTAAAAATTACCAAACCCCATGTATTTGTAAGATTTTACATGTTTCTAAAACTTGATCTTTAAATGTTTCTTTATATAGAGAAGAATAGGACTTTGTATTATTATCAAAAGTTATGATAGCTGTAGCTTTCTACTGGATTTTTTTCTGCAATAATCTTACACTGACCTCTAGCGTCAATATTTCTGGAGGCTGTCTTCTACATATTTGAGCACTGGGAATAAATTGGATCGCTTACACTGAGGCTTTCATTTATCTGCTTTATGGTCTTGTGAATGTTTCTTGTGCCACACTTTTAGGCACTTGATTTCACTGCAGTTTATTTGGTGAGATTTCATTTTGCATGAGTTTGTCTTCCCTCGCCCTTCTAAAACATTTTTAAATTGCAGCTGAAAGACTCTTAACTCACAGACCCGATGTAAGGTAAAGATAATACTATAGCTGTATTTTGCTTAAGGTTTTGACGCAGGAAAATGGATGCAACTTCACCACCACCAAAAGTGGAGGTACCTTTAACAGTTGTAATGAAGGCTGGGGTGTATATTTTAACCCTAATAACTTACAACCTAAATCCAAAAAGACCACTTTCAGGGGAGTAAAGCACGAGTAAGGTGGACAGAATCAAGATGTCTCTCAAATCTTGTATTATAAGTTTTGTGTAGGTGAGAAGGATATTTGCACTGAGGTTTTTGTGTTTTGCTGTGTGTACATCTGCCTCACTGCTTTGTGTAATTGCACACCCTTTCTCTTTTGATTTGGTTATTCTGACCTCTGCGCTCCCACCCGTGGTGCAGAAGTAGAAGCTAACAGAGTACAGTACTGGGCTCGCCAGTTGAAGCTGTGGGACCTGGATGGTCCCTGCCTTTTTGGTAGGTGTGAATTTGAAAAGTCCTGTAGAAGAAAGTTTCTGAACTGCCTGATTAGGCTTTGAAGTGCTTTAATTAAATGCGCCCTCTGGTGGTAGGAGATCGATGGCATCGAACAGGGGTGTTTGTTGCTTTTTACTAACTTATTTATAATCCTTCTCTCTTGGGATCGAGTCTCCATATATTTCCACAGCCAATTCAGTGCCTGCATTGCCATGCTAAAATGGCATGAGGAACACACATATGTATGAAATATTTGATGCTAGAATCATAGAATCATTTAGGTTGGAAAAAGACCTTTAAGATCATCACGTTCAACTGCTAACCTAGCACTGCCATGTCTACCGGTAAACCATGTCCCTAAGCACCACATTGACACATCTTTTAAATACCTCCAGGGATGGTGACTCGACCACTTCCCCAGGCAGCCTGTTCCAATGCTTGGCAACCCTTTTGGTGAAGAAATTTTTCCTAATATCCAAAGTTCCCCTAGCATGACTTGAGGCCGTTTTCTCTTATTGCTTCTTACTTGGAAGAAGAGACCAACACCCACCTCGCTACAACCTCCTTTCAGGTAGTTGTAGGGAGCAATAAGGCCTCACTTCAGCCTCCTTTTCTCCAGACTAAACAACCTCAGTTCCCTCAGCTGCTCTTCACAGGACTTGTGCTCTAGACCCTTTATCAGCTCCATTGCCCTTCTTTGGACACGCTCCAGCACCTCAATGTCTTTCTTGTACTGAGAGGCCCAAAACTGAACACAGTATTTGAGGTGTGGCCTCGCCAGTGCCAAGTACAGGGAGATGATCACTGCCCAGTCCTGCTGGCCATGCTAGAAAACTGGCACGGTGTAAGATGAGGTTTATTTTTTTTAACTCATTATGGAATCATAAAATGTGGAAGATTTGAGATCTGTGTAAAACACTGTACTGCAAAACACAACTGTAAGTATAGCTGAGAGAGTTTATTCCCATCTGTTCAGGTTTGTATCCCAAGGCTAATACTTTATAATGTGTGTTACAGGACCACACTGCTTCATTCCAGTCTGCAATGATGTCTACCAGCTGTTGCCACTGCCTTTTTCTGTCCTTGCATAATATTTTTGTTGCTGTTGCAGCCCATTGTAGAAGCCTCTGTTCTCCTGTGGAAGCCACTTTCTTTCCATCAGTTCTGGTTTTACTAAGCAGATAAAGGAAGTTCCAAAGCAAGGGAGAAGAAACGTGTTCCTTATACTCTTCTTGTCTCTTAAGCCAGCATTTTTGCCACAGATGCTTTCTGCAGTAACTTACAGTGATATTAATACAGTCCTTTGAGAGCTCTTACCTTCACAGTATGTTTCAGGAGAATAGCCTGCGTAGTAAAATGGTCAGCTCTTCAATCTCAGTGTCACAGATTGCAGCTGGCTGTCCAGTAAACCTGGATTCAGGAAACCTCTAGTAAATGTGACACTTTTCTGTAACTTGACTCTCACTGAGTATGAGATCCGTGCTGCTCCTCCTGTTCTGAACGCCTGCCTAATTCTCTGTAAGGTTTTTTTCCCTCCACAGCTCCTTTGATCCTTTCTCATATGCTGTCGCTTGGCATTGAGAACGCTTGTGCTGGGTGCATTCTTTGAAGTCAGCATTCTCCAGTGGTGTTAGCACTATTCCTGTAGCCCCAAGCTTGAAGAGCCACCTCTCTGTCCCAGATTTGTCATCCAAGTCTGGCTGGCTTATCAGCCATAGGGCCTCCTCCTGCCTTCCCTGCTGCTGCTGAGCCACAATCTGTGTGGAGAGGGCTTTTTTGAAAAGCGTGTCATTTTTCTAAGTAAGAATTTGCTGATAAATTTTGTATATAATGCAATTTGGAGCTATTGTCAATCAGGGAAAGTTTTGGGAGCTGAAGCAGGTGGTGTAGGAGGGTGACTGTATGGTTAGCGTACTAGAAACAGCAAGAAAGGGTCACAGAGTTGGAGACTAATAAGGATTTTTGCCGTAAGCTGAGGTGGAAATGAAAGAGAAAGCTAATTATAAGAGGTTTTAGGAAAACTTTGGGCTATCCATATGTTAGGGAGGGGACAAAGTCATTGTCAAAGTGCGTCCACAGCGGTATTTCTGTCACACATGGGAAAGCATTAGTGCCTGTATAGAAGGCAGTGGTGAGACCTGAAGTACTGGGGGGACATTTCTTTCTGTCCCTGCGAGAAATTAATTCAGACTGGAGCCAACTGCGGAAGAGCACTGCCGTGGTAAGAGTCTAACAAGTGGAAACTCAGTGTGCTTTGGCTTTAGACTGCAGCAGTAGCAGAATTGCCTTGTCTGCTTATGTGTGTACTTCATCAGCTTTACTCTGAAGATGCCGCAACCGACTGCATGTAAACCTTTGTAAAGATGGATTTGGGGGTGTGTTCCTGTCAGCAGTTCACTGATCTCCCTGTACAAGAGCTGATGGTATTTCTTGGTGTTGCAGTGTTTGAGATCATCCTTGCGTACCTGGAGAAGAGGGACTGGAAGGAGGCCTTTTTCAGTGTCTTGCCACAGCGGAAGGGGGCTGTTCCTTTGGGAGAAGCCAATGATTTGTCCAAACATTCTCTGTCTGGAAAAGAAGATGAAGACAATGACTTGGACAGCAACTAGGCTTCAGGATGAGACGATGGGAAAGATGAGACGCACGGTTCATGGGATAAAACTGGGATATGAAGTAGTTGCACTCCAAAGACCATCTGCTGCCCTTGTGATACTGAGTTGTCTCAACGCTGGGTCATTCCATAGTTGGCCCGGACCTGTTTCTGGACATGAAGGGTAAAGATAAATGCAGTTTTTTTACCCTGAAACTTACATATTAATAGCTTTTAAAGAAAAATAAATTAATGGCAAATGCAGAGTTTATTTTGTTTCCCAAGGAAGCTGTTTAGTTTTTTTTATATATATATTTTTTTTTATACTTGGGTGTATTACCCAAGAGCATGAGTAGTTACTATTTTAATGTACGCATTCTTCTCCATTTCTGCTCTAAGTTTTCTTAAAAGCAGTGAATGACAAATGTTCCTGTGACCTCAGAACCTGTACCACTAGTGCCTGTTGCGAAGTGTGCATGAGCACTCAAACAAATACAATTTCTAACTTTCCTGAGCATCTCAACAGACAGTCACAAGCAACTGAGCTGCCTTTATCAGCTGAGGCACACCGAGTTACATATCGTGTTTAGTTAGCTGGGGTCAGTAGATGAAATGTGAGTGTGAGGTTAAGCCAATGCTTTATATTTAGGCCTGAGTGGGATGGATGTCTGTGCATGCACAGGTCATGTGCCTTGGTTGGCACGTGGTGCACGTTGAGTTGAGGTGACACAATTACTTTTGATTACTTCTTGATCCTCTTTGCAAAATCTTTGCAAAATTTATCAGTCAGCCTCAGAACAATGCCAGGAGACTGGAACTGTTTCTTAGAAGTCACTGGTTCAGTTTCAGTGTACCTGTTTTATCACATGATCCTTGTATGTGTTGTATTGTCTGTCAAATATTTTTCCTTTTAAAAAAAAAAGTGATAGTCTCAGTCTTGGTTGGATGTTCTGATTCAGCTTATTTCTAACGGACTTAAGTGCTTTTGAAAAGTACTGAAATGTACCCATTTTTATTCCTCCCTCTGTTACTACTGCTTTCAAATGGAGACTAGAAGTGGGATCCCTACAGGTCCTTAAGGTCTGTAAAGGGTTGGCAACGAGCTGGTGATGAATTTATATGCTCGGTGCACTTCTTTCTATACTTTGTAAACCACAGAAAAGTTAATTCTGTTAAAAGTATGGATTCTGGTTTTTTGCTCAAGTAATGTGGGTTTTTTGGTTAGGCTTTACAAAAATATGACTGCTTTTATTCCAGGAAAGATCACCTTTTTCATAAAAGCATTGCTGTTTTTATTTCTATAACAAAAAGTGCAGCATAAGTATACCCAACATGTATTAAACTGTTTCTCTGATAGAAATGTGCAAAGCAGTGAAATTACAAGGAGTTACCTCTTTATAGCTGAGGTTCTGCATGTTAATGCACATAGCACCTATTAAACCTGATGGAAGACTCTTCAGTCTCTCTGAGGTTTTCTTAAGACCATTTCATACCTGTGCCTCATTTACTCAGGCTTGAGAGTGCAAGAGCAGATCGCAGAGACAAACTAGGGACTTAGGAGACCAAAGGGTCCAAGAGTGTCTTAAGGAATTGTTCTGTGGCTTAAAACACAGACTGTCTTACATCTTTACTAGTAAAATTAGATAAATACACACACCCATGCACATGTTTTTAAATCAAGCTGTTGCAAATCTGAAGCTTACCTGTCTATGGAGAAATAGAAGGAAAAGATTGTCTGGTATGTTGCTCTTGGCAGGCTCCTAGTGCTAACTCCAAAGTCACAGCAGCTCAGTGACTAGCTTTTGCCCATTCATACGCGTTGTTCATCTCAATCTTCTTGTCCTCCTCACTGGTGCTGTATCCAGCAGCTGGCATTGCTGCTATTTACCTTTTCTCTGTGTTAACCTGGTGAGGCCTTACTAGGCTGAAGTTCATGCCTGTTGTCATGAGCTGGCTCTACAGGATGCTGTCCTCTGGATGTGTTAACTGGTGAGATGGAGCAGTAAGCAGTAGACTGGGGTTTTGATGGGCACAGCCCTCTGCTGCTGCTATCCTCAATGGTTCAGTTCTGCAGCTGTCTGAAAAAGACTGTTCTTGGCAGACCTGGGCTCGCACTGACAAGATTTCTAACACTTTTCTAAACGCTTTAGGTGCTTGGCTGTTCATTGGTGGAATCACCAGCACTAGGCACGAACATACCAAAGTGGTGATTCGTTTTCAAGCAGCAGGCTGTGGCTATGCAGAAGTCTTCGGGGAGAAGTGACTGTTCAGGAAGCCCTGAAGGGCCATTCTTGCAGTCAGTTCAATGTAAAGTTATTGATGGAAACAGCTGAATTGGTTGGAGATATGAAAATCACCCCAGCATCAGATCAAGCGTGAGAAACTAAAACCTGTTTGTGAGAGAGTCTGAGAAAACTAGCTTGTAAACGCAAGAGGGCTTGTGCTTTTTGTGACACCTCCAGTCCCTGACATGCCGTAGCTCCTCATGACAGAGAAGGAACGTAGTTCTTTCTTTCCAGTGTCTTTGCAGTGTGAAAGTGGAGGCTGGTAGGATGCCATTTGCTGACATCCCTGGGAAAATCATCCCGAGTGGTCTTGATTGTGTGCTGTATTTCACTCTGATCCTGAAATGCATACTCTGATGTAGTTCACATGCTGTGTCTTTTTTTTTTTTAACCCCTGAATGTCCCTGGCTGCCTCTGTGAAGAAGGGCATGGTACCTCCTACCTCTACAGCAATGGGCAACTGTTTGAAAACAGTCAAGTGACCAGAAATCTGTACTGTGGGATTTGTGAGAAATTGTGAGAGTCTGAGTGTGGCTTTCAAGTTCGTTTACTTGTAGTGAGGGGCCTGTAGGCATCTTGCATCTGGCATTCGCTTTTCAGTATTTTTAATCTATTCTTATCTTCATGCAGGGAATATCTGTTACATGTTTTTTCCTGTCATTTAATATAGAACTGGTGGGGGTGGGTTAGGGAAGACAGTTCACCCTAATTAAATTGTGCGGTCCAGGTGTGTGACATGATTTATTTTCATTAGAGGATGTTGTTAGTGTGTTACTCCGGGCTTCTTGCCATTGTCAGGTAGAACTAAAGCGGCACTTTACTTACCTATGGTGAAGGAGTTACAGAGTTGATAATAGGCCATGTTACTCTAATGCATTTTATTCTTTTTCCTAACTGCTTAACAAAATTGTTTTAAAAGGCAGCACAGCTACCTGATCTCACCTCTGTTTTTTTCTGAAAGCTCTGAAAACTTGCCCATATTTAGTTATCATGAAAAAGTGTATAAATCATTTCTGTGTTCACTGCATAATGCAGAGCGTTTACATATTTATAGAATGGGCCAGATCTGCAGTGTCAGAATAACCTCTCCAAAAAAGGATAGAAATAAATACTTGCAGAGGAATATTGGTTT
The DNA here is from genome assembly GCF_018691265.1 of Tyto alba. Taxonomy (NCBI): domain Eukaryota; kingdom Metazoa; phylum Chordata; class Aves; order Strigiformes; family Tytonidae; genus Tyto; species Tyto alba. The sequence continues at coordinate 15,272,427 of NW_024881327.1, read as the reverse complement.
GCAAGCTGAGCATTTCACGAAGCATTTAGAAATACTTGGTGTGGATGCATAACCATTTAAATTGCTGCACTATTCGAACCTTCTCAGTGGCAGCAGACAGATCCTAAGGACTGCAGACTCCCAGCTGTTTGGAGTAGGGACAAGTGATAGTTTGGAAGAGTGGCATCTAATTTTACAGAAGACATAGAAATGCAGCTGCCTCGCCAGAGTAGTCTTAAGAGTTTCTCCATCCCTGCTGCACCCTGATGTGATTGTAAGAATCTGCTTCAGCTTCTTCTAGAGAATCCAGGTCACTGGTAATGCAGGCAGGTGGGATCAAGGAAGGCCTTGGAGGACACATGCACAACTTAAGTATAGGATGAAAACTTGACTGAGCAACAATTGTATTGAGGAATAGCAAGTTCAGGCTGGATCAACAGGTTACTATGTATCTGAGACATTTCCCAACATAAATTACTTTAATTCCAATCTTGAGCTTCACACATGGAACATAACATTGTTCTTACTTTACTACTGGGATGGGTGAAATGCCCTTGAGGGAGCTTTATTTTCAGCCAGCTACCAAATACAGTAACAGATGCTTTGGGAAGGGCTGAGAAGATGTAACTGATTGTAACTATCCCTGCAAGCTATCACCCTTCTGGCTCTAACATGTTTGCTCAGTAAGCTGTAAGCTTTGTGGAGGAAATGTAAACATGCTGTTGAAAGACTGTGTTAACATGGTTGCTTTCATTTTGGTTATGCTCAGTAGTGAACTTCTGAGATGTAATTAAGTTTTTCAGGCTCAGCCAGTACAGCAGGCTGCTGAGGGACAGCTGGTATGAAACGCTTAGGACAGAGATTTATACGGAATTAAGACAATCTGAGTATGGCTCAAAAGCATTTGGTCAAGCGTCTGGTCCATTCAGTAAGTCATGAGAACTCAGTGTGTGGTCACTCCACTCTGCTGTTTGGTTTTCAGTTCACTTGGTTTCCAGATGACTTTGTAGTGTTTACAGCTGAGACACAAGGGAAGTTTCAAAGCACTGCCAGCTCCTCTCCTGCTTGAAGCTCCGCTGCCATTTACCGTGGCCTGCAGTGCAGGCTCATACTCTTGCACAGCTGTATAGAAACTACATATCTGGGAAATTCATACCCATTTAAATCATTTTGTACAAATCAGTTTCTGCATCTGTGGTCTGAGTTGGCAAGTGGACCTGAGTAAAGACTGCTCTGGGTGACTGGCCTTCTGCCAGCCATTCACAAATACTCTCTTTGTTCGTCTGTGGCTATAGATTACTTCAAGCCCACCAGGTTGCTTCACCCAGTGCTCCAGCACGGCTGGGCATGTGCAGCAGTGAGTGAGCACCAAAAGAAAGCAGGGCTGAGATTGTCCCCCAGGTCTTAGCATACTCCTCTCCTGCAGTGGGAAATGGGAATGGAGGTGGTAGGTGTTACTGCAGTAGACATGGTTTGAAGTGAAGTCAGGGACTCTTGGAAAGAGTACGTTGAGTTCTGCTCTGACCTAAGCTCCTTTCCTTAACCCTGTGCTAACAGTTCTTCCCTCTCCCCTCAAACAGCCAGATGTTTTGAATGAGCCCATCTGCAGGAAACAGGGTCAATTTATCACTTTTCTTTGATTTTGTGGCAATAAATTGACAGAGGTATGTTTAAAACAGATAAAGCCAAGTCTTCCGCTTTCACAATTCACTCACAAGGCCTGAAAAGGGGACAGATAAATTTCTGTCATTGTTGGCCTCTGTTTGAATGGCTTGAGGTTTGCAAGGTAGTTTTAATGGTTAGTTGGTGTCATCCCACCCTCCCCTCCCCCTCATTGGATACTAACGTTTGTGGTGCTTCTCTGCTAATTCTAGCTTCCTGTGGGGCAGACATCTGCAGTCACTCTGCAGGCCAGATTTTGAAAATCAAGTCTTTTTTTTTTTCCCCAGTGCCTGGTGCTTGATGTGCATCTCTGCAGATAATGTGCGTGTGCCCCTCTTCTTACCCCAGTATGTCTGTGACTGTAGAGTCAAGTCTGCACACAAGAGCTCTTTGTGCAGGCCTGGCTGAGTCTGATGCCAAAAAGCGTTACCTCTGTCCTTTTTTTCATTTAGCTCACTTCCCATGTACCTATTCAGCACGGTTCGGTTGAATCATTTGAGGACTAAATATAACAAGCATAGAATTATTTTAATAGGGAATCTGAACAGATATCTTTATAATGTAAGTGCTAAGATTACATATTTCTGTATGTGAAGGTGACTGGGAGATGCTTCAGTGACTCTGAATAGGGGGACTTCCACTGTTGTTTAGGGGAGTTTCTGTGGCACAGGTGAGACTTCTGATAGAGTGTGAAGGCTGTATGGTCTGTTGTTTCCGTGGCACTTTCTCAACTGCAGTTCTTCCCTGGAAACAGTGTGTCTGCTTGTGCTGGACCTGTTCTTGGTGCTGAGAGCAAAAGTTATTCTTTCTCCCTTTCTGGAAAGCATTTTGAAACAGAGAGCTGTATATTATCAGGCTAGGTTTACGATTATGTTAGACTGGTTTGGCTTTGTTCCATACACAGCTGAAAGTATAGAAGCACATCCACTCTTGAGCAAAGAAGCCTCCCTGGACACCACTTTGAAAAGCAGAGATTGTTGCTTTGGAGGTTTTGTCTTTACCCTTCTTGTTCTTACGTAAGATTACTCTTCACCCACTCATCCAGTAGAGTTACAGATAGTAAACTCTGATAGCATTAGAGCTGGCATGAATGGCTTTGTTAAAATGGTAACATACTCTGGAGCTGATTTTTGTTAAAATGGTAACATACTGTGGGATTGACTTTTGTTGCCTCTGTGTGCTTCAGAAGGGACACAGAAGGTGACAGTGGTGTTTCTTGGGAATGCCAGTATTGTTGGCTTGCCCTGACTGGGTAGAGGATGCAAAAGTGGGCTTTGGTAGCTGAAAAAGTCAGAAAGCCTGATGTAGCCTGCAGAGAGTGAAGGAGATATGTTAGATAAGGGTGAATCCCGAAGTTCATTGGCAGAAGAAGTTTCAGCTTGTGTATAATTTACAGGAGCAGGTTTTAGTGACAAGATTAAGTCTGTACCTCTTGCCGCTGTGTTTTTTCTAGCAAGAAGCAGATGCAGTTGTACATATGTCCCTCACCTTGCTGTATTTCTGAGTTGCACCGGGTAAGAGAAGATTTACATGAATGTCATATCAAGAGAAACCAATTGAGTGGTTGCAAGAATGGGTATCTAGCTCTTAGAAAACTTAAATTCAGGTTTTAAATGTAATTTCTCATATTGCCACTGAATTCTATGATTCTAATTTGGGTCCTGCTGCAAAAGCAAAAGTTAGAGCTTCTGAACATTCACAGTCCTTGTGCTGTTTGGTGACTAGCACACCCTAGGCACGTGGTGTCTTAACATTTATAATTTCCATTACTCACCGTTTCGTGTTTCGACTGGCCACTGATTCTTTAGACGAAGACCTGAGTGAAAAAGAACGAATGTCTAACTTTACAACTGATATAAACTGTGTGCTGCAATATACAGGAGATTTTTCTCAAAGGGATTTCAAGCGCTCTTAAAACTTTGTGATGCTTACGGTGTTTCTGGTTATGAGGTTTAACTTATCCCTAATCGTAGCAAGCTCACTGCAGATTTTACCTGGACTGATTCATTTCCCCTTCTGGACATCTCAGAAGAGGAGGAGGAAGCTTTGGCAGACTCAGGCTATTCATGGTCTCTGCAGTACTTTCCTTAAAATTCAGCATGCCTTTGTCATGCAGTTCTGAAGAAATCAGACTGGACACGAAGTCTTTCTCTGAAATGTGAAGGTAGCAGAAATTTTATTAAAGTTCCCACTTGCTGATCTGGATGTTTAGGGTTGCATTCGGGAGTTCTCTTACCTCATTTTCATATGGCTTAAGGACACAAGAGATATGTTTTGTTTGCTTTCTGCCTTCTCCCAGTCCACAGCAGCCCAGAGCCCCACTGGAAGAACACCTTTTTCCACCCTGCACCAAACCTGCGTGCGCTGAGGCCTGAGTGACTTCATTTCTGTGCATTGTTACCTTTTTGCTCAGCACAGCCACAGCTGGGCCAAGCACGCTTCACTGGATCCCGTTCCTTCTACCTCAGCCACCTCGCTCAGTTCAGGTTTATGAGAATTTCAGGGTTTTATGCAAATGTACAAGAGCGTGTGGTTTTTAGAAAGGGATGCAGATCTGTATGTTTGTTACCTTTTTTACTTGCCCTTGCGAACCATCTTTGGATCTCAATAAGTGAATCTGTCTGCAAAATTTTGCTGAGTTTTTCCAGCACCTGGAAGATGTACAGGATAGTTACCGTGAAGGAAGAGCAGCGGACTGGCAACAGTTTTTGCATGTGCTTTAGTTTAGCCCTAGCTGTGTGTGCGCGCCGTTTGACAGCTGTGCAAATTGCCTAGCCTAAGATGCCCCATCAGTTCTGCCAGGGTGTGAGCTAAGGACGCCAGCCTACAAAAGGTGACGTTGAGTGCGTGACATGTACGCAGCACTTCAGGGACACAGGAAGGAAATCCTAAGCAGTAGTTCCTACATATAAAGTCCCTTGCGTGTGATGTTTAATATTTGCAGGCTGGTTTTAGAGAACAAGTTTCAGCCCGTGAGCCAGCTGCATTGCTCCTCCAGTGACCGCAAATAGCAACTTCCAGTTAGGTGAAAGCAACTCAAGAGGAAATGCTAAATGCAAAAGTCAGTAGACTCCACACTGGGGTAGTGGAGGGAGGGAAATCTGACCAACAAAGTCTCACACCATCCTTAAAAGAAAAAAAGATGTGTAACATCATAGGAAGCCATATACTGTATCACTCATGTCTTACTTTTATTTCCTGATCCAGGTAGCTCAGGTCAGAACGCACATTCTCCTGGGTGCGAGGACGGTAGTGCGAGTTGTCAGATGGAGAGAAAGGCTGGGTAGGAGGCGCGACGTGGATTCCCTGTCTATTTGCAGGTTGTGCAAAGCCTTGGTATTGTTTTTTCAAAAGCTTTTCCAAAATAGAAAACAGTGTGTAAAGGAATGGCTTGACTCCATTTAAGCAGGAATTAAAGGCAGTGTGAAGTATATGACTAACAGTAGTCCCCAGCAAGGGTGTGCAGCAGAAAACGTGTCTAAAACTGTTACTCAATTGAGTATGACCACCTATAGGTTAATGGTAGAGGTTAATTGCTACAGCTTCTAATATACAGTCACTGAGAATAGTAGATATCCATGGCGTAATGTGAAACATCAGATGAGAATGCAAGTGATGCCAGGTAACTACTAATGAAAATCAGATGAGGTAGGGATTAAATCTGGATCTCTGTGGTCTGTTTGCTTTTCCACCATGGATTTGTAATGTGCTGCTGAGCCACTACTCTTCACTTCTCTCTGTGTAGTCTTCACCAGTCTATTAAAGGCACATGAATCAAAATGTGGTTGGCAGAAGGTTCTGTTTGTAAGTGCAAAGGAAAAACAAAAGGCAGCTAACAGCTATTAAGACCAAGTAGTTTGCTTATTGTAGCTATATGACAGTATCTGTCTGCTACATAGCTATCTTGCAGCCAAACCACTGTAAATACAGTTTGAAGAACTATGTTCTGTATGTATAAGTGAACAGTAAAAATAAAGCATGGGGTCTTTACTCTACACAGCTCAGGAATGAAGGAACAACATTTAGACAGACTCCCACCCCCCAGTTAAAATAGAAAAGTTAGGAAAAAAGTGAGTCCTTATTTTTAGCATCTTTACTGCAAAACAGCTTCGTAGTGCCCCCTGCTCTCTGGTACCAATCCAGCAACACTTGCATTCCCTTTTTTCAAGACTCTGCAATCCTCCTTGTGATACTCTTTGTGATGGAATACTAACAGCCCTCAGCTCCTGTACAGTCTCAGTAGAGCAGATGAGTAACTAGATAGCCTGCAGCTTGAGACTAAAGAGTTATTGTGGAAAGAATCTTTTACTGGAGTTTATGAACACAACTGCAAAGTTGAATCTAAACCCCAGTGTGCTGCTTCTACAAAACAGTGTCAACAAAAGTAAAACTCTTAACAATAAGTAATCTAAAGAATCTTTGTGTTGTGAGAGGAGGAGGCTTTTTCTTGTACTTGTTTGTTGTGTTGTGTGACATTTTTTCCCCAGCAGTTTGAAACAAAGTGAATTTTATTCCCATATTCATTAGGTTTGACCATTTTTCTTGCTAGCAAAGCACAGTGACATTACAGTGCTGAAAGTGATACAGTTATAGCGTAGTTATCACTCTGCTTGACACCATCTCCCTTCCAGGCTCTCATGTTCTACACATGGGATCCTCACATCCCTCTTTTTGGTTCTGCACTGTCCTCCTTAGCAGTCTGAGACTGTCAATTCAGGCTGCAGTGTTGAGAAGTGAGAGAAAGTACATCAAAAAAAAAAAAGAGCTGTGTCTTTTTTTCCCTTACTTTTTCAGATGAAGTAGGTCTATTTTTAATCCTTTCAGGAACATCTGCATGTCCACCTGGAAATCAACAGGCAGAGTGTTTTTTCAAGTTGAAAAATGAAGGCTGTAAAATACACTATTGGGGCAGGGGGCATTTTTAATTACAAAAATGCACAAGCCATATTTTAGCTATAGAATCACAGAATCATAGAATGGTTTGGGTTGGAAGGCACCTTAAAGATCATTTAGTTCCAACCCCCCTGCCATGGGCAGGGACACCTTCCACTAGACCAGGTTGCTCAAGGCTGGGGTATATTTCTCATATGTTTGCTTTTACTACCTCACATAGGACATTATTGTAATTATTTACAGAGATGCTTAAGAAATCTGAAGAAAATCCTGGAAAGTATATTTCATAGATGCTGTGTAAATACTACTGCAGAATAATTGCTGGTAATTATGAAATTATTAGATCTCTAGTGAGCATATAATCTGTAAAAGCTATGAAGATGTAAGAGTAATTAGCGAGGAGATGTGGTGAATAACACATAGAAGGGAAGAAATACTTGCCTTTCAAATGTATGTTCATTGCCCAGTGTTCCCTTTACTTGGACCTGAGCTGTGATGACACAGTGCCCTGGCTGAGAGCCCGTTGCACTTCTGCTGTGTAATACAGCAGTTTGGTGCCTCTACTCACGTGTCATGAACTGTGAAATGCCTAGCTCCCTTCGCATGAAACCCTCAAGCTTTGGAAGGTAGGAGTTGGTAGATGCGTTGCTTGAGGCGTTCCCAGTTAGTACGTGTTCTTGGTCAGCTTCTTGCTCGGGGGTGACTGTGTTGCCAGCAGATGGGTGTTCTCTTGAAAAGCTGTTTCTTACAACACAGATCAGAGCATTGTCTAATCCTGTGCAAAAAACCCCAAAGGATACAGTCATTACTACAATAAGCATGCGCAGTTAATTTAGCAAGTCATCTCCAAGGAAAATCTGTGCTGGAAGAATGGAAAACAGAGGTATCAAACCTCTAATCTGTATGTAATAAATAATACAGGGCTTCCAGAGTGCTCTGTAAACACTGAATAAACTTGACATACTTGGATGTGTGGCAGAGGGCCGTAGGTAGTCTGCTACAGAGGACAGTGTGATCAATCACTGCCTGAACAGTGATGACGTTCCAAATAAAATCTGGAGAGTGGCCGGGTAGGGTGGAGCACACTCATTTAGCAGTGCCAATCGGGAGGTAAGTATCATTCCTCCACCTCTCTTAAAAAAGTTGTGGTTTTCAATGAGAGTTGCAGCGTTTAATGAAGAGCTTGAATTCTCCTTTGTTAGTCAGGGTAGAAGGAATTTTATAAACAACCACCATTTTTATCATTAATGTAAGTCAAACTGGATTTAACATGGCAAAGAAGCAGTGCTGTTAAGCAGTTGATGAGGATTTTCAGACCCCTGATTCTATTTAGTATCTGACATAAGACAGATGTGAAGCAGAAGTTAATTACATCTAAACATTACTCTGCTGAGAGTACAAAGTTATCCGCCAAATTAATCTGACTAAGCTATATAAGACTTTGGTCTTTTCTGGCTGCTTGTCTGTTTTACCAGGTTCTAGAAAGAAACATATACCATATACACACAAATTTTTTATGTGTTCTATATTTTTACTTTAGGTAGATTTTATATATATATATATATATATATATACACACATGCACACACAGAATTGTGTATGTTATACACTGGGTAGTCAATCTAAAAGGAGGAGTCTTGCTTTGTTCCTTCAGAAGTATCCCTTCTGAGCTGCAGGAAATTCAGTTTTATTCAGAACCAATTTGGTCCTGCATCACCCTTCATCCCTTATTACAGAAGTTATATCACAGACTCATCAACCGCCAATACCAATACTGATGCAATATCTACTTATTCTAACCATTCCCAAGGAGCTCAGCAGAGATTTTTTTTTTTTCCCTTCATGACTCTTTTGTGCCTTCTGCGGTGTAAATCTGGCTGTGTATCAGCAATTTGCTTTCGGCCACTACCAGAGAGATGTCTTTGTGCAAACATTCAGGGTCAGCTTCTGAAATAAAAGCTCATCCCTAGAAATACTATTTCTTCTGCTGATGCAGATGGCACGCTGGTTTTGACTATATTCCTTTCAGGTGTAGGCGGAGTAATCACAGCTAGGTCTAGCACACAGCAGAGCAACACGGTGTTTTTAGAGCACCAGGTTACTCTTATTATATGCTGCGATGTGTAATATGTTTCTTCTGGAAAAGTACAATAATTATTTAGGTGAGAGGGAAATAGAGAAAAAAATTGTGACAACCTGTCTCTGGCACTTACAGTACACTTGTGAGCAGAGAAGGAAAGAGGAATAAATTATTTTAGCTTAAAAGAAATCCTAGGCAGTTGTCTTGGTAAAATAGTTCTAGTTGTATCTTGTAAAGAATTTAGTTCTGTGAACCTTTATGTTACTAACCTGAGATTATTCATTGCTGAGGACAGGTAAAGATGCTTAGTGGCTTGAAATAAAAGTAACGGCTTTTTTTGATTAAATGCTTCCCTTAGACAGAAACGAGAAGTGGGAGCAGTGGGTACTTTTGGAACAAAATCACATGGCACTTGCATTTCTCTCCGTGTGCCAGGGCAGTTGTCCAGGCTACCTGTGTGGCCCCTCCGCAACTCTCACCTGGTATGTGACAGACCATCCTAGGGTGAGGAATGTTCCTGGAGAAGTAGTACTTTCCCTCAGAGCAGCTAGACTGAGAGTAACGTTGGTTGCGCTTCTGCATGTTGTGGTTGAACTGAGGGTCATACACTGGCGTGAAATTGGTACTTGTTGTGTAACCTTTCTTATTCTCTTGCAAAGTATCTTTCTGCAGAGCAGGTTGGCTCTTCTGCTGATCGCCTGAGGCCAGATGCTGGAGGTGAAGTAGAGAACATGAATTCACATAGACTGAAAGGCAGCAGAAACTTCAATTACTGGGTTTTTTTTGTTATTTTTACCTCTTCCATATACAATTTGGGAAGCAAGCTACCTACTGCTCCATTCCCAAGTAGTTACCTCGGGCAGCCAACGCTGCTTGTGGGCACTTTTCATCTGCTTTTCTTTCCTTGCGGTTTCTGCTCCAGACCTCAGCTGCTCCTTGCCATACGCATCTGAGACACCTTTTTGTGGTAACAGACTATATTGAAGCAAGGGGAGTGGAGTGCTTTCTGACTTGTGACGAGAAGTGCAGGGACAAGTTATGATAGCAAAGGAGATGTCCAGGCCTTTTTGGTTACTATCTTTACTAAGGGTTGTGTATGCAGAGAGGCAACCCCATGTCTCCTAATACTTGGTATCTGTCCTAGATTTGGGGTTTGGAGGTTGAATAATAGACTGGTAGCTGTTACTACCATTACCTAGGGTTTTTTTCTTTTCCTGTAGTAGCAGTCACTAATGTTCATCATGTTCTTTGCCGCTGGCACTTGCTTACGATACTCAGTACCTATAAAGTCTGAGATTGGGAACATCCTAGGAGTGGGGGTTTACTGAAGGCACCTTGCAAATATCACACAGAGGGGTTAGCGATCTATTTCATGGCGATCAGCTCCGGTGCACACACGTGCCACAGCGGGGTGAGGGATCACAGCGTACAGAGGGGCTTCTCCCGAGCTGGGGAAACCCCAGGGGAGAGCAGAGACCTGCCAGGAGCCGGCAGCTCTCGCAAGAGAGAATGGCTGGCGAGGCAGGGGCAGGGCCCGGAGTAGCCGCATCCACACCCCTGCTCCGGGCAGCCCCGGGGAGGGCGCCGCTGCGAAGGAGGGACGTTCCACTGGCCGAGTGGAGGGACTTGAAGTCCCCGTCGGGCAGGAGCGGGGCACCGTTCCGTGACCGCCTGCGCGGGCCGAGGGCACCCGTGCGGCCCGAGCCTCCGGGCGGGACGGCGGCACTGGTCCGAGAGCAAAGGCCGCAGCTCCGGCTGGGGGGTCCGCACCACCCGCCCCAGCGGCGGCCGGCGCCTCCGCCCAGCCGGGGCTGCGGGGGGAGAGGCTGCAGTGCGGGGCGCAGGCTGCGGGAAGCGCCCAGGCGTCTCTCCTGGGGCAGGGACGGGCGGCAGAGCTGCCTGCGTGTTCGGGGTTGAGTGAGTGGTGGAGTTTTTTGGTGGCAGGGGAGGGGGCTACAGGGGCGGCCCCCTGTGAGAAGCTTCTCGAAGCTCCCCCAGCTCCAAGTCAACTCCACTTCTGTTTGGGAAATTGAGCCAATCAGCTGCGCCTCTGCGATAACGTATTTAAGAAGGGACATGGTGACAAGGAGTTGGACTTGTGAGGAGGAGTTGCTGCAGCTGTGTGAACACCAAGGTCAGTGGGGGAACGGAGGAAGAAAGGAGGGGGGAGGTGTGCCGGAGCAGAGACCCCCCTGTATCCTGTGGTGAGACGGCAGGGCGGCCCCCCCCGCCACCCATGAAGATCTACGGTGGAGCAGACATTGATTTATGGCCTGTTGCTCCTGCTCAGATGATCAAGGTTCTGTGCCTGAAGAAGGCCGGGGTCTCGTGGGAAAAGGCAGCCCCGCTGCTGTAATTCAGCGCTGGGAGGATTGCAGCATGCGGGGGAGTCCCACACCGGAGCAGCTCGGGAAGGGCTGCAGCCGTGGGAGGGAATCCAGTCAGAGGAAGTTAGTGACCCATGATGGAGCAGTGTGGGGAACGCTGCGGCCCGTGGGAGGAATTCAAGTCGGAGAAAGTTTGTGGAGGACTGTGTCCTGTGAGAGGGGGACCACGATGGAGCAGGAGGAACAAGTTTCGGACACTCCCCTCACCGAAGATGAAGGAAGTGGCAGCACTGACTGCACCCCCCATTCCCTGCCCCTGCGCCACTGGGGGAGGAGGTAGAGATATCGGGAGCAGAGCTGAGCCCGGGAAGAAGGGAGGGGTGGGGGGAAGGTGTTCTCAAGATGTGGCAATGCTTCTCACTGTCCTACTCTGTTATGTGTTGTTAGTGTCTGTAATAAGTGTATGTTCTTTTTTTTTCTTCCCCTAACGAGTCTGCCTTTTGCTCGTGATCATAAAGGGGAATTTTTCCCCATCCAAGTCCTATCTCGAACCCCAAGCCTGGCTCTCTGTCCCTTCTCATTGCCGGAGGGGAAGGGAGAGAGAGGTGCTGCATTGTGGTTGGCTGCCAACCAGGCCCAAACCACGACACTGCGGCAGGTGGGCCCGGGGGGAGACCCTCCTGCAGCAGTTGGCTGGGCTGCAGGAGGCCGGGGGAAGGCCGCGTGGCGTCGGGGAGGCTGAGGAGGGACAGAGAGCTGGTTCCAAGCGCAGTCTGTGGCAGCCCCACGGCCAAACAGCCAAAAAGTGCCCCCCTGGCACACACGGAAGGGAGGGGCGGCAAGAATGCAGAAGAACGGAAGCTTGCAACGGCAAGGGCCTGCCGGAGGAAGGGACTTCCCCCGAAGCCTGAGGTGCCCCTGCAGAACCGCTCCACTGCTCCGCGGGCTGAAGAGGAAGGACCCGTCACGGCAGGAGAGACGCTGGAGCTGAGGCAGGCGGCCCGGTCTGCTCCCCCCGAACAACCGGCGCGAGTAGGAAAAGGCGATGGGTGACAGCGGTGGGCAGCTCTCTTCTGAGAGGTGCGGAGGCACCATCTGCCAACCCGACGCGCTCCCCAGAGAGGCGTGCTGCTGACCGGGGGCTTGTGCCAGAGGCGGCACCGAGAGACCGCGCGGCCTCGTACGGTCCACTGACTGTCATCTGCTGTTCTTGTTCCACGTGGGCACCAGTGACACGGCCAGGAGCAGTCTGGGGAGCATCAAGAGGGATTACAGAGCCCTGGGAGCGGCGGTAAGGGACTCTGGAGCACAGGCAGTTTTCTCATCAACCCTCCCGGTCAAAGGGAAGGGGTTTGAGAGGACCAGTCAAATCTGGCAAATCAACAACTGGTTACGGGACTGGTGCCACAGCCGGGGGTTCGGCTGCTTAGACCACAGGACTGGGTTGTTCAGCCTGGAGAAGAGGAGGCTCCAGGGAGACCTTACAGCGGCCTTACAGTGCTTAAAGGGGGCCGACTGGAAAGCTGGGGAGGAACATTTTACAAGGGCATGTAGTGAAAGGAGAAGGAGTAATGGCTTTAAACTGAAAGAGGGTAGGTTTGGATTGGACACAAGGAGGAATGTTTTTATGATGAAAATGGTGAGGCCCTGGCCCAGGGTGCCCAGAGCAGCTGTGGCTGCCCCCTCCCTGGAAGGGTTCAAGGCCAGGTTGGACGGGGCTGGGAGCACCCTGGGCTGGGGGAAGGGGGCCCTGCCCACGGCAGGGGGGTTGGAACTAGATGGTCCTCAAGGTTCCTTCCAACCCAAACCGTTCTATGATTTGTTCTGTGATTCAAACAAGAAATTCACCTGTAAGAGCTGCTGGCTTTAAGAGCTTGGATGGGCTAAGAACAGAATAAGTATTTTCTGGTTATCTGTTGGGGTCAGAAAGCCGCATATTTCAAGGACTGTGTAGAGAGAAGAGGGTTGGGAAAGGACAGGACATCTTTGTAAGACATGATTTTTATCCCATAACTATATCTGACCAGGGGAAAAACTCGAGTGAACTGACAGATTTTGCAATGTGCACAGAAGATCAGCAGACGTGAGGCGGCTTGCCCATCTGAAAACAAAAAGTATAAATTCCAGAGTTGAAGGTCTTGCATTCGATCATCCTACGCCCTGACAAACCAGCCAAGGCAAGGTCAGTCTGCGTGCTGTGAATCATCACATTTCAGCACACAAGGAAGCACGGTGGAAGCTACAGTTAATAAAAGTGGTTTGTAGCTTATGGCAAGCTCATCCTTTTTCTTCAAATTTAAAATACTCGTATCTCCTGACAGCAAAAGTGAAAACGCCCATCTTCTGATTTTGGTTGTAGTGGATTGATTGAATAATCAACGTTATAAAAATGGCTGTTTTGTTTAACACCCTGATTGCATTTGTGTTTCTCAGGCAACTTTTATAACTTTGATTTAAAAAAAAAAAAATTAACTGGGAGACCAGCTTTTCCAAAACCCTATAATTTTTTAAAATGTGTAGTACTTGCCATAAAATGTTCTCTCCATATGCTTAAAATTATACGCTTACTTGAAATAGTGTATAAAGTATCTTGTAGGAGCAGAAAAAACTTTCTTTTTTTCTGGGGCTTCTGATTTGCTACGTAATCCTACTCCTGTTTTTATGTTGGCTACCTATAAAGGACTGGCTATATCTAACTGAAGTTTTGAAAAATGAAGTCCGTGTCAGAGGGTTCTCTCCTTTACTAAATTGTTCAGTGGATTTTTTTGGTAATCTAAACTGTCTTGTGAAACATACTTTTAGAAGAATCTCACTAGTTATTTAGCAACCTCAGAGTTGCAGGCACAACGTTTTGGGGATTTTAGGGGTGTTACTATACCAAAATAGCAACTTAGGACATTGTTAGTATTTGAATTAGTAAAACTAAGTGCAGTGATACCATTAACAATTGGATGTTTGACAGAACGATGTTACCAGCCAGCACCGTCATTTTTATACTGTGGATAAAATCACACCCAAAAGGTGTGATTATCATTGCAGTATTCAAAACCACTTAAAGACTTCCCGTTTCCTTACGAAGGATGCATACAGCAGTTAGAGCAGTCTTATATCTGACCGTACTAGTGGACTCTTGAGAAAAAAATGTAACTTCGGTCGTTTCTTGCTTGTTCACCGGTCCCCAGTCTATACCCGGAAAGCCCGTAAGCGATGGTGCGAGGGACAGAAAGGACTAAATACCCGCGAAGCGGCGCGGCGGGGGCCTCCTCCTCGGCAGGACGCCAGGCCGGCGGCGCCCTTCTGCGAGCTGCAGCAGGTGGGGTCCCCCCTGCAGCAGGGACTCCGGCCTTCCCCCCGGCAGGGCGCTCGGCGGCCCGGCCGGCCCGCTCTGCCGAGCCGCTGCGGCGGGGCTGGCGCTGCGGGGAGGCTCCGGAACCGCTCCTGTTGACGCGTCTGGGCCGCACGCTGCCGTGGCAGCAGCACGGCCGCCTCTTCTGCCTCTCGTCAGCACGGGGAAGAGCTTGCCTACCTCCAGCTCATCTTTTATGTTTTGAGCGCTCTTCCTCTTTAGCATAAGAATAGTCGTGACTAGAAATACCCGATTTCTGCAGAGAATTAGTGTTTGCTTGTGGACGCAGGAAAAAAGGGTTGCGCACAGGTCTGTAAAATCACCTGACCTTGGGGTTTTGTGTTCAAGAAAATTCACATTTTTGGACGAGATTTTAGGGATGATTTTTTCTAGAGTATCAGTTCAGTGCTACATAGTTTCAACAGGTGTCAACAATCTCAACAGTTGTCATCATCAAGTAGAGTTAATGGGGTTAAGCGTAAAAATGGATTTTCAGGCATCGACCAGTAAGGATCTTAAATGTAGTCACGTGGTTGCTGTTTGAATCTAGTAATAGGAAGAAAATCTAAAAATCTACGTTGCGACATGGCCACTGGTTATTGCCGGAGATGTCTCCAATGGTGCTTTACACACTAAAATAAGATTCCTGCTACACTGAGGTTGCAACTCCAGTACACTGTTCAGGTCTCCTTAGAAATCCTCCAAGTTGACAAGCGTTATTATAGAGACTCAGACACTAAGTCACCGGATATTTTGTGTGTTTTGGTTTCACAAGCTCTTATTTCCTTACCACTGCTCATATGCCAGAAAGCACAGCTATCAGAGATGACTTTTCCCTCTCTGGGATGGATGTCAGACCGGGATTAGTGCTTTTGGTCCCACCGGGGGCCACAGCAGTCTCCATTAGCTTCTGGTGTCCAGGCACAACTCTTTCAGGATATTGTCCCTGTGAGTGAATGCTACTCCTTTAATTTCTTGGTGGTTTTGCAAGCCATCTTGGGAACAAAGAGTAGGATAAAAGCTTTGGCTCTGAGGTCAACAATAAATTAGATTTAAGTTTCTCATTGTGATTTTAAGGTCTTTTGCTGAAAAACAGGGCACTCTGTCTTTGTACTCACCAGAAGTGGGGGGTATATGGCATTTTCCACAAGAAGTTGGCAAAGGCAAAAGATGGAAGAAGCACGGGGAGGTTTCTTACACCTGGAGGGGGAAGAGTGTGATCTTTGTCATGACAACAAATGTTTGGATAACTTACAGGCTAAGATGCTATTGAATCTTTTCAAGAAGAGAAGGCAGCTGATAGGAGCTCTGAGAAAGGGTCCATGCAGCTGCTGGCTTCTGATCCTGCAGCCCAAACTGGCCTGTTACCATTTGCTTTGTTGTAAGGCCCACGTAGAGAAGAGGCTGTTGTCATGAAGGCACACAGGTAGCGTGAAGCATGGGCTGATTTTGACACAAAGTGCATGTGTATTTTTTGTTTCTGAAAGCACTTTTATCAAGTCTTTCAAAATAAAGCCAACAAAGTTGGCGTGGATTTACTTCCTCGTGAATTCTCTGTATCAGTAGACAGGGGAAGAGCACAGGGCGCCAGAGTTAACAAAAAATACCTGCGTCTTTGCTATATGTAAGAGACAGTGGGGCATTGTTGGAAGGAGGAATTCAAGAAATTGAAAGGATGTGGAAAGGACTGCAAGGTAGAAGTCTTTCATACTGCTGTTCAGTTAATTTTGAGTAAACTGTGACAACAAAATGGCTTCCTGGGGACCACAGCTGTCTGCCTGCAAAACAGAGTGCAAGCTGCAAACCTTGTTTTTCCAGCAGACTGCAGCTTTTTATGATTGCTTGGGATTTACCAGTAGTTGCTATAAAAGCAAGCTAAGCAAACAGCCAGCTGGGCTTGTTAAAAGGGATCTGCCATTAAGTTCTCACATCGTGCGGTATTGTCTTTATTCAAATACAGCAGATGAAAGCGAGGGTCTGGTACAGCATTTTCCTGAGATGCAGTACAAGGAGCTCAACTTTATTTGGTAAATTGATGAAAGGGATCATTTGGGAAAACTTTTCTTTTTTACGAAGCAGAGGGGTAGATTCATTGAATGGGAAATTCAATCTAATTCTGTGACTAGGATGCCTGAGGAGAGGTACTACTGCCGATGCTGCAAGACAGTAATTCATAATGTGTTAAATGTTAGAGAGGTGGTACATCTAAAAGGAGAAGGGGAGAATGGATGGGGTCAGGTGAAGGGCGGCAGTGTTAGCTGCTGAAGTTATATGTTCTGTGAAGTTTGGATACTGTACGGTTCCCTCGTTCAGCTCAGCCTGTTGACTTCAGTGAAAGGTGAAAGGATGAAGTATTATTAAGGTATCAGAATCTGCCAGTAATCTGGCACTTTGCCTTTTCACACTTTCCCCAGAGCTGATCCATATTTCTCCCACTATAGGACTGTAAAAATATTAAGATGATTTTTCCATTTTAAAAGGAATATTTCAGACTAAAATCAGGCAGTAAATTGCTTTGCTCTTCTGAGCTTTTTCTGTCCATTTATTTATCTTACCAATACCTGACAACCATACTTGCACCAAAGATAAACTGCTGGTGGACGTAAAGCTTCCTCCACCTCCCCTTATACAGTGATGTGCACGGAAGAGGTGAGGTGGGACTGAAAAGGAAAGCCAACAGAGCTCTACAGGCAGCACATACCGCTGGCTTTGAAGGTCACTAAATGTACTTTGAATTTTTTTGGATTTATATATTTATGCAAGTTATAGCACTGGTTGGCACTCTAGTGACCTAGTTTCTGGCATGTTCTTTAAGAAAGTACATTTATTCCTTGTTTGCAATCTACAGGCCTGGCTGCATTATTCTCAGCATTTTCAAGATGGACACACTTGCATATTTCAGGTGTGGCCCACTAAAGCATTGCACTGGAAGTGGAGATGAATTGCTGTACTGTTCTATAATAGGAAAAGACAAGGAATTAGTTTCTGATAACAGAAATAAATATTTACGTGCAGTCCTCTTGGGCATTTCTTAAAGAAAGATCCTTCTTTGAATCCCAGCTTCAGCTGTACAAACGCAACAGAAGTGTAGAAAAATAGGCAGGGAAGTTCTCTGCTTCACCCTGCTGTCTCCAGGGAAGATCAGCTCTGATGTGCTTGTCTAACCAGATTTTACAGACCTCCAGGATGATGATGCCACACCATCTCCAAATAATCTACCTTTTTTGCTATCCGTGCCCAGGGGAAGTTTTTTTTTCTGAAGTGTAATTTGAATCTTCCTTGTTTCAGTTTAAGTCATTTTTTTTTCTGGCCACCATGGAGAGCAGAACATTAAAAAAAAAAAAAAAAAAAAGCTGCACAGAAGTGCTAGAACATGATCACCATGTTTCACCATCAGGCATCATTGCTCTGCTTAGGAAAGCTCGGATTTTCATTGCTGAGCTTTGTAAAGTTTGTTTACTGCCAGAACTATACTCAGCAATCCTGAGCAGCTGCTGAACAGCAGAATACATCCAGAGATCTTCACGCCTGTCTAATAAAACATTAGAAAGGCAATAATGAAGGTATTGCTCGATGAACCTGAAAAGAAAGCCTCAGGAGAGGAAATATGAAGGGGCTATGACAGAAAGTCAAACCTTCTGACTGAAATGGGCAAACTGTCTTTTAGCAGCATGCAGCGGGGAGGTCGCAGCAAGGTGCCTTGTGTTAGCCTGTTGTCTCGTTCTCTTCCTGCTGAGACTGAGCCCCACTGGTTAGGGGTGGGATGTGACAGATCTACCACATTTCTGAAGTCAGAGACCCCAGCAGTGTTCATCTGCACCTGTGGTGTGGCAGTTTCCCCAACACTGTACTACTGCAGGTTAGTCCTTTTCCTGGATTCAGGTAAATTGATCGTTGATTTCCTGTCCCATGTCATATATGCTCATTTGCCCCATGTTTGCTTACGGAGCAGTTGTGTTTGATTTTAGACTTGACGCTGCAGGAAGGCGTCTGAATGAATTGAGTGGAAAAGACCCTCTCTGAATACCCCCATCTTAGGGGCTTTCAGTCAAGAGACTGGCCACTGATGGTGTCTTTTGCAGTGCAAGCTGGCATGCTGCCCAGGGTTATAGCTGGCCGAGGGGATCCGCACTGACCAGTTATTCCAAAAAGCCGAGTCAGCACCTCAGCTCAGGGCAGTCTTGGGGCAGTTTGACTGCCAGCTGCAGCTGGGAGCCTGGCTGTGCCCTCTCTTTGCGCCCCAAAGCCAAGGAACTGAAAAAGAAAATACCCTGAAGTGCAGCCTAGGGCTACTGGGCTTGCCCTTGAAATATTGTTACGTACTGACATCACACCCTTTTCTGAAACTGCTTAATAACCTGAACCTTCTCACTGGAAGCTCTGAGAAAGATCAGGTATCAACTGTTTAAATGCATAGTTAGCTGAAAATCAATAGATGGATGATGATGTTGACATGTACTGGTTTATGGGTACTGTCACGCTGCTGATGCACACGATGTAGATGGCTGTAACAACACATGTGGAGGTTAATCTGTTTTGAATCAGCAAGGTGGTACCTCAGTGCGAGCACTGTCGCAGTACTTGTAGGGGAAACTTCTGCTGTGTGCTGGGCAGATTTAGGCGGCTTGCGTGAATTAACAATGCATTTATGTATTTGTAAAGCAGATCTTGAAGGTGGCATTCCTAAAATTCTTAGATCTCGAGGATAAGGTTGGAGAAATTTGAAGAGTTCCAGCATTTCTTTGATTTAAACAGAACTTCTTATTGCTTGGGATCTGTTGTAGGTCCAGCATGCTGCTCATTAGGTAATCACACTGAAGATCGTAGGTTCATCGCACTGTTATTGGGTGGTTCACATTATTGGAAAGTATCCATTTACTCTACAGAGGGATTTTAAAATAAGCTTTGAGTAAGCACACATTCTTCTTGTGATATAAGTTACTGTGGAAGTTAGTGATGGACTTCAGTATGACTTCCGAATCTAAGGCTGACTGAACTTTGGCCCATCTTTGAAATGTGTAGCTTGATTGTCTCTCTTCCAGGGTGGCTCTGTTACCTGGAACAACAGCATCTGCTACTGCCACTCCTAAAGCCAGTAAATAATAAAATTGTTGATTCGTTCTCATACCCTTTTGCTCCATTTTTACTTCAAGTAGTGTAAGATGTGCTTTGTTCTTCTTGTTTGTCACTTGACGGTGATTTTTGAGAGACCTAAAATGAAGATAAAAGGCATTATTTAAAAAGGGTGTTCATATTTGATTCAGTACTCCCCTTAGATATTACTTTCCTCTTCAAATTCTTTTAATACTTGCTCTAAACCCACAGAGTTTCAGAACCAGTGTTTAGCTAATTTGCAGCTTCCACCTCTGGCTTTTGCTCTTCAGCTTACTGAAATGAATAATGCATTGTCCCATGAGCAACTGACTTATTTTCCGTGTGTTCTGGGAAGGTATTGGTGTTTACTTTTGGAAGTCTTTGTTTATGTTCACACAAAACTGGATGTCACCATCCCATGCTTGCTTAATTCAGCTCCACTGCCTTGTCATGCACATTTGTATCATCTTCGGATATGGTCCCTAAGATGTCTGAACAGGTTTAATTTGCCCTGTCCTGCATGCTAGCTCTGAATCTTACCTGCTGCTCCATTTTATCCCTGCACTTCATGCTAATGAGCACCTGCAGGGTTTTATGTACCTAATCCTTTGGACATCTGACATGGTTTGACCCCGGTCGGCAACTGAGCCCCACACAGCCGCTCGCTCACTCCCCCGCAGTGGGATGGGGGAGAGAATCAGAAGAGTGGAAGTGAGAAGACTCGTGGGTTGAGATGAAGGCAGTTTAACAGGTAAGGCAAAAGCCACGCACGACAGCAAAGCAAAACGAGGAATTCATTCATCCTTTCCCATGGGCAGGCAGCTGCTCAGCCATCCCCAGGACAGCCGGGCTCTGTCACGCACAAGAGACAGACACAAGGCATCACTCCAAACATCCCCCTCTTCTTTCTTCCTCCCCCATCTTTATACACTGAGCATGATGTCATATGGTCTGGGATGTCCCTTTGGTCAGTTGGGGCCGGCTGTGCCCCCTCACAACCTCTTGTGCCCCCCAGCCCCTCACTGCTGGGGTGGGGTTGAACAGTCACAGCTTCTATACTGTGTAGGGTGGGACTTCAGAAATGTTGCATTTTTTTTTCTATCTACCACTAACCTGTGGAGCTCAGAGCTGACTTTTGTGCTTATCAAGTTCTGAAGAGTAAGAAGTGACTTGTAAAAAGAGTAACTTGGAAATTGCTACCACACAGTAGGAAGAAATGCGGAATTTTCAACTTAAAGACCCTACAGAAGACT
Source organism: Tyto alba (assembly GCF_018691265.1). Taxonomy (NCBI): domain Eukaryota; kingdom Metazoa; phylum Chordata; class Aves; order Strigiformes; family Tytonidae; genus Tyto; species Tyto alba. Next base: position 15,251,793 of record NW_024881327.1, on the reverse strand, counting down.
AAAACTATTTTGCTTATTTATCTTCTGACAGCTAAATCTCTGTCTGAAAAGCAGCATACGTGTACCTTGGTGTGCTGGGTTTGTGTGAGTGTCAGGGGTTTTGGTAGCAGGGGAGGGGGCTACAGTGGTGGCCCCTGTGAGAAGCTCCACAAAGCTGCCCCGGCTCCAAGTCAGACCCGCCTCTGCACCCAGGCTGAGTCAATTAGTGACAGTGGCTGCGCCTCTGCGGTAACGTATTTAAGAAGGGGAACCTGGGAAGAGTTGGAGTTGTGAGGAAGAGTTGCTACACCTGTGTGAACACTGAGGTCAGTGGAAGAACAGAGAAGGAAAGAGGGGGAGGTGTGCTAGTGCAGAGCCCCCTCCTGCAGCCCGTGGTGAGAGGGCAGGGCTGACCCCCCCCCCCCACCTGTGGAGAGCTACAGTGGAGCAGATGCCCACCTGCAGCCTGTGGAGGAGCCCCCACCAGAGCGAGTGACCGCACGCAAAGGAGGCCAGGACTCTGTGGGAAGAAGCAGCCCCTGCTGCTGTAGTTCAGTGCAAGGAGGACTGCAGCACACCAGAGCAGCTCGGGAAGGGCTGCAGCCCGTGGGAGGGACTTATGTTGGAGAAAGTTTGTGGAGGACTGTCTCCTGTGAGAGGGGGACCACACTGGAGCAGGGGAAGAAGTTCCAGAAGTTCCACACACACCCCCCCTCCTCCCCAAGATGGAAGAAGTGGCAGCACCCCCCATTCCCTGCCCCTGTGCTGCTGGGAGGAGGAGGAGGTAGAGCTGAGCCGAGAAGAAGGGAGGGGTGGGGGGAAGGTGTTCTCAAGATGTGGCAATGCTTCTCACTGTCCTACTCTGTTAAGTGATGTTGTTAGTGTCTGTAATAAATCTATGTTCTTTTTTTTCTTCTTCTAACAAGTCTGCCTTTTACCCATGACCATAATGGGTGAGCCATCCCTCCCTGTCCTTATCTCTATTCCTGAGCCCTTTGCTTCATTTCCTCCTTCCCATTCCTGAGGGGGGAAGGGGTGAGTCAGCGGCTGCATGGTGCTCAGTTGCCCTCCAGGCGCAAACCATGACACTTGGTAAGCTAAAAAATAAATATTAACAGAGTAGATGCAGGAAAAAGTAACCTAATTTAAAAATTCTTAAGTATTAGCTAAAGCTAATATGCATTTTATTATTTCTAGGCCAGAACGTATAGTTGCTGCTAAAAACTGTGATGCATAACTGCCCATAAAAGCCTTTTTCTGTAAAGAGTTAGGTCACTTGAGCCATGATTATAATATTCTCCTGTTAAATTGGGTCAGGTTCAGCGCAGAAGAACTTACTTTGTTTACATTAAAATAAGGCTGTTTCAGAAACTGGTAGCTCTCTTTACCTGGAGTCAACTTCATGCACTGATTCAGGAAAGGAGGCGATGCAAGGCTGCTCAGCTCTGGTGGGAGTGAGGAGTGGGAAGCAGGCTGTACTGCCCGTGGGAGTGGAGTGAAGAACCACCACCTTCCACTACAAGCACCTGCAGTCAGAAACTCGTATCTGTGGCTACAGGCTGTTGAGCATCGTCAATGTTTCATGTCCTTTGCCCAAGTTACAGCCCCCAAGTAAAGACAATGTGGAGTTGCATGAACGGGCCTTCAGTCTCTGCTGCTGACTTCTTTTGTGCGCCAGCTTGCCAGCCATTGACACCACCACCGTGTTCTTTCTCTTCTGCCTCTGTTGCTACATTTCACTGGGATCTGCGGAGGTTAATCACAGGAGGGAGAATATTAGTGCCATGCGTTCAGTTGGACAAAGTGCGATAAAAAGCTGGTAAAGGAACTATGAATCATATTTTAATTGTGTAAGAGGGAATACGATACATAGGTAAGCGTAAAGAAAAGTTCTCTTCATGCTGAACTGCCCAAAAAGGGGAGAGGGTGGGGTCTGGGAATCAGTTAAGTATTTTCTGGCAAGTATCAGAGCAAAGCGTTGCGGCTGAAGGCCTGTGTGAGCAAGCGGTGAAGGGGCGGCTGTAGTTCCTGTGCGTGCCAGGGCCGCTGCACAGCCCGAGCCTGGGCCCCACGCTCGGCATCTTGAGCAATCCTGCAGAGCAATGCAAATAAAGCAGCTTCTGCAACATAGTTGTGCAAGTCGGCTCGTGTTTCACTGGCACCACGTGTGGTCCTTTTTCTTGCCAATCTTCTTCCTAAAGACGGTGCCACCGACCCCTGCGCAGGCTGCAGGCAGGACCCACTGCCCAGTGTTCCCGGTGGGGGACACCCACTCTGGCCAGAGGAGATCGTGGCCAGATGGCCTCAGCTCCTTTCCCTGGAAAAAGAACATTCCACGGGCTTGATGAGCATATAGCTAAAGAGATGAGGGGAGTTTTGAGGGGAAAGGAAACATAAAGGGATCAGAGAAGAGACTGATAAGGAAGGGGGATGGGAACTTCAGCAGAAGGGAGGAGAGGAGAAAGATAACTGTCAAGGAATAGACTGGACTGGAAATACTTCATTCTGATACATGTTTTTCTAGGAAGTGCAAGTCACTAGGTCTTACCTCCTGAGGCTTTGTAGAACTGTCAGCATGTTACAGGGAGGTAAGTCACATTGTTTTGGATGTATTTTGATGCAGAGTACACAGAATGTGTCTTCTACCTTGAAGGCCTTCGTGGGAGAATTTAGAGGGTTTTTTATATGCATTATTTTTGTGGTGACATTTTGTGTTACACTACCGATCTTTTAACTGCAGCACACCTCACAAATTTTCAACTTGACATAACAAGGCGTTCTCTGTGATAGTGGCATTGCCTATACTTTCCCAGAGGTGCCCAGCCTTCTGCTCCAAGGTGTTTAGCCATCACTCCACTCTCAGGAAAGAGATGTATGGGTATATGGGGTGTGCAGGGAGTTGGGGAGCAGATTTTCCTCTAGCTGGGAGAGGAGTAAGTCTTTTTTGCTTTTTGAGGTTGGCCATCCACATGTGTGGTCTTTCCCAACTGATGTGTTAGGCTTGCAGCATGAGGTCTCTGCTGGCCAGCTGGTGGGAAAAGGGGCTCAAGAGCAAGGTGGTAACAAGCCCAGGTTCAAGCAGCTTCTTGAGGGAGAATACAAGTTAAACTGGCCAATTTTGTATAACCAAACAATATATTTTGTCAGCTCATCACCATAAGCAGTATGCAGGAGAAATAATTTGTTACTTCTATCCAGATAAAATCCATGCGGTTAGAGGCATAGTATCTGTGTGTGAGCTTGGCCAACACAGGGCTTATCTGAGGTTCCTGTACCTTACATGTGCTACAGAGATGGTGCAGCTCGGAAGGTTTGTAAGCACAACATGTAGTATCTTATCTGCTATACTGCAGGCAGTCATAGCTTATCTGCAGCATTATCATAAATCAATACCTTTATGAAATTAGTTTCCCTATGAACTTTAAGATGGCCTTAGCAGGCAAAATTTGTGTGGCATCTGTAGCTCTGTACTCTCAAGAAACAGCAAGAGAGATTAATTATGACCACTGCTGTATAAAGCAAAAGTATGTTATTACACCGTAATACACTGGGTGATGTGATGGTTGGAGGCTGTCCCGGGCATAGCGATCAAAAAACAGTAGAGTTTTTGATTCTCAGAGAAGTAAGGAGAGGGGTCATCAGAACTGCTACCTTGGACTTCTGACGGGGAGACTTTGGCCTGTTTAGGAGACTGGTGGAGAGAGTCCCTTGGGAGGCAGTCCTGAAGGGCAAAGGGGTCCAGGAAGGCTGGACATTCTTCAAGAAGGACATGTTAAAGATGCAGTAGCTGCCTGTCCCCACGTGCTGAAAGATGAGCCGGCGGGGAAGAAGACTGTCATGGCTGAACAGAGAGCTTTGGCTGGGACTCCGGTAAAAAAGGAGAGTCCATGACCTGTGGAAGAAGGGGCAGGCAACTCAGGAAGGCTACAGGGATGTCGTGGGGTTATGGAGGGAGATTAGAAGGGGCAAAGCCCAACTAGAACTTAATCTGGCTACTGCTGTAAAAGACAATAAAATTGTTTCTATAAATACATTAGCAACAAAAGGAGGGCTAAGGAGAATCTCCATCTCTTGTGGCCGAAAAGGAGCCATTTAAGACAGCCTCCCTCCCCTTGGGACCTACAACCAAGTTCAAGATATCCTTGGACTGAATTAAGGTGAAAGGACACCAGCCAACCAGTTTAATAATGTATTAATACAAAATACAAGGCAAGCGGTTAGATACAGTAACTCAGTGACAACTACATAGTTGCATAACTTAACTGGATAAGCAAGCCCTCTGCTGCACATTTTTACTTGGATCTAGTTATAAATTGTTTCAAGAGAAAGAAAGGAGAGAGAGAGATTGAGAAAGAGAGACAGAGACGGAGAAAGGTATCACCATCTGTGGATCCAGCCGGTGTCCCGTTGGTCCTTTTGATTCTTGGTGTCTCGGTGGTGGGGGTCCCCCCCAGCTTCTGATGGTACCACTTTTATACATGTGAATTCCCAAAATCAATGCCTGGTTCCGAGAAACTTCAGGCATATGCATGGTGGGCGTGGGGTCATGTGATGTAACAGGTATTAAAACCACAGGATCTTGCCTGGTTCAGTTTTACCTCTGCGGGGCCGGAAACTGTTGTTTCGTCCTTGCTTGTGATTTTCTCTGTCTGAGAAATGTTTTAGGCAAATGTCCACGCATCCATCTGCCACACCATCCTTTATTGGATGTGAGGGGAAACATACTGACAAAGGATGAGGAAAAGGCTGAGGTACTTAATGCTTTCTTTGCCTCAGTCTTTAATAGTAAAACCAGTTGTTCCTCTGGTATCCCTGCTCCCTGAGCTGGAAGATGGGGACAGGGAGCAGAGGGAAGCCCCCATAATCCAAGGGAAGTGGTTAGCAACCTGCTACACCACTTAGACACACACATGTCTATGGGGTTGGATGGAATACACCCAAGGGTACTGAGGGAGCTGGCAGAAGTGCTCACCAAGCCACTGTCAATTATTTACCAGCAGTCCTGGCTAACTGGGGAGGTCCCAGCTGACTGGAGGTTAACAAATGTGACGCTCATCTACAAGGAGGGCTGGAAGGAGGATCTGGGAAACTACAGGCCCGTCAGCCTGACCTCAGTGCCGGGGAAGGTTACGGAGCAGATCATCCCGAGTGCCATCATGCGGCACGTTCAGGACAAGCAGGTGCTCAGGCCCAGGCAGCAGCGGTTTATGAGAGGCAGGTCCTGCTTGACTGACCTGATCTCCTCCAATGACAAGATGACCTGCTTGGTGGATGAGGGAGAGGCTGTGGATGTTGTCTACCTAGACTTTAGTACAACCTTTGACACTGTTTCCCACAGCATTCTCCTGGAGAAACTGCCAGCTCACAGCTTGCTCAGGCGAACTCTTTGCTGGGTAAAAAACTGGCTGGATGGCCGGGCCCAAAATGTTGTGGTGAGTGGAGTTCTATCCAGTGGGTGGCCAGTCACAAGTGGTGGTCCCCAGGGCTCAGTACTGGGGTCAGTTCTGTTTAATATCTTGATCCCCTTGTCCTGATCATTGATAGAGTGCACCCTCAGTAAGGTTGCAGATGACACCAAGTTGGGTGAGTGTAGGAAGACTCTACAGGGGAATCTGGACAGGCTGGATCAATGGGTCGAGGCCAGTTGTATAAGGTTCAACAAGGCCAGGTGTCAGGTCCTGCCCTTGGGTCACAACCACCCCATGCAGCGCTACAGGCGTGGAGAAGAGTGGCTGGAAAGCTGCCTGGTGGAAAAGGACCTGGGGGTGTTGGTTGGCAGCCGGCTGAATATGAGCTGGCAGTGTGCCCAGGTGGCCAAGAAGGCCAATGGCATCCTGGCTTGTATCAGATATAGCGTGGCCAGCAGGGCTGGAGAAGTGATCGTCCCCCTGTGCTCGGCACTGGGGAGGCTGCACCTCAAACACTGTGTTCAGTTTTGGGCCCCTACATTACAAGGAAGACATCGAGGTGCTGGAGCACGTCCAAAGAAAGGCAACGAATCTGGTGAAGGGTCTAGAGACTAAGTCCTGTGGGGAGAGGCTCAGGGCACTGGGGGTTGTTTAATCTGGAGATAAGGAGACTCAGGGGAGACTTGACCGCACTCTACAGCTACCTGAAAGGAGGGTGTAGCGAGGTGGGTGTTGGTCTTTCTCCCAAGTAACAAGTGATAGAACAGGAGGAAATGGCCTCAAGTTGAGCCAGGGGAGGTTTAGATTGGATATCAGGAGAAATTCCTTCACCAGAAGGGTTGCCAAGCATTGGAACAGGCTGCCCAGGGGAGTGGTCGAGTCACCATCCCTGGAGGTATTTAAAGATGTGTAGATGTGGCACTTAGGGACGTGGTTTAGTGGTGGACTTGTCAGTATTAGGTTAATGGTTGGACTCGATGATCTTAAAGGTCTTTTTCAACCTAAACAATTCTGTGATTCTATGAAAAGTCTTGGGTGGATGAGGAGAGGAGCTAGGTTTCAAAAGAGCAAGCAGACTATATGGATGAATACTCTGAGGCTGCCGTTCCCCAGATGGGAGACAGGTCACCAGCTGTGGACTCTGTTAGACTTTTCCTGTAGGAAGCCTCAGGCCAGACTCTCCTTTGTGCTCTGTGGGTGTTGGAAATTATTTAGCAGAGGCTCTTGACCTCTGTTCTTCTAGCCATGGCCAAACACATTTCACATCCCCGGCAGGCTGGAGCTGTGTCTCTGAGGCCACTAGAATGCCCCGCTGTCCCTGAAGCACCTGCCTGAGGTCACACATATCTACCGTGCTTCTCCCTGCTTCCTCTTCCTGCACCCCTCCGTAAATTAATTACAGTCATGCAGGTAAACCTGGGAGAGTGCTGTACTTAGTAATTACTAGTCAGGTGATATACAGTATTTTATCTCCTTTTTGCTTCTTTCTGAAGGAAGAAAAACGAATCTTGATTTCAGAATGCTGGGCATAATTTGAAAGAAGATGAGGCTTGAAATCCACAGCAAAGGCATGCAGTGCTGACCTGCACCCCGCCCCTCGCACCAGGACGTGGTGCCAGGAGGGGGCACGTAAGTGGGCGCGTGAGCAGCGCCGGGGCCTGCGCTGGCACCCGGGCGTTGATGGATCCGGTGGGTCAGGCAGTCATTCACAAATCGAGCGTGTGTTGCACGCGGTAAGAAGGACGCGTCCCCTCGCAGCACTGCTTGCTGGCTTTGTGATTTTTGTTTTCCAGTCGGCACGTTGTCCTTGGTCACTGTTCACTGAAAGCCATTCCAACAGATTAATGAGTGGCCAGACTGTAAAACTGAGGAATCGGGAAAAGGTACAGCCACAGCTAGACAGCGTAGGTTTCTTTAGCAGCTTGCACAATAGCATGTTTTAATATATCAGCCAGGCTCTTACGAGTGTCACCAAAGTAATTCAGCGAAGCTTTCGTGTTCTCACTGCATCCCAGCTGATGTGAATTCAGAAGCCACTCTCCCCTTTTCTCTTGGCACCTACAAGTGCCACTGAGAGCAGTGGGTTTGGAGGGCAGCCTCCCACGGAGGTGGAAAGAGGGGACAGCTTCCCAACAGGGCTTTTGCTTTCTTCCTGGCATGTTGAGGGCAACCACAGGTGGGATGTGAAAAGGGTGGGGAAGGGCGTGACAAAGGAATCAGGAAGACCGAAGCGCTGTAAAGAGCGAGGTCTCAGCAGCTGGGTGATTTATTTTCGTTGCAGCGCTTTGGCTGATGAAGGGGTGGGACTCTGCGCTGGGAGGCTTGGCTAAAAGGGCAGCGCCGTGCACTTGCAGGAGCACTTCACAAGACCGGCTTCTAGTGGATTTGACAAGACTTGTGGTATCAGCAACCTGACTGCTTTGCAGCTGACTGAATCCTTGGTGCCAGAAATCGGTGGTGGCAAGACTCGAAACAGACACACCAGTCAACATGAGCACGGCAGGCAAAGTAAGCAAAAGTTGTATTAGGAAAGTATTTTTGCTGCAACTGAGTAATGCATTTTTGAATGCAGTTTCTTTGCAGGGACACTGTAAGTCCTGGTGGTACAGCACAGGTGGGAGTTTAGGTCCAGGAGAGCTGCCTTTACTTGCAGGCCATTCTACTCGCCCAGGAAATGGTTCTCTTCAAGGCAAAACTTACTTATTTTTTAAACACAGAGGCAACATAATGTAACAGCACCAGAATGAAAATAACCTCTTCCCAGGTTAGCAAGCTATTGTTATCTCTGACTGGACAGTTTAAAATATGATACAATGCAGTAAGTGTTCAGATCAATGTATCTATCAGTTTCCATTCTGAGATACCACAGTGGTTTAAACGATTTTTAGCTTCTTTATAATTCATATCAGTTTGCTGTCTAAAAAAAAGACATAGTTAATACTGTGTTAAATTTCAGGGTGTAATTATGATGATGTTAGGACATTCGTTAAATTTGAATATGCGTATAGCAAGTCTGAAGCTTAAGTTAATGAAAACCAAAAGTAACTATGACATGGAATGCAGTACTGAAATGAGTATTTACATCTTTGCTAGAAAGCAGGTGACAAGGGAGATGCAGGATAATACCACTGCTGAAGACAGTGTATGTTGCTGCTTGCACTACCTGAGAGAAGCTAACATAGAATCATAGAATCATTTATGTTGGAAAAGACCTCTAAGAGCATCAAGTCCAACCACTAACCTAGCACTGCCAAGTCCCCCACTAAACCCGAGTGCCACATCCACAGCCTCTCCCTCATCCACCAAGCAGGTCACCTTGTCATCGGAGGAGGTCAGGTCAGTCAAGCAGGACCTGCCTCTCATAAACCGCTGCTGGCTGGGCCTGAGCACCTGCTTGTCCTGTGATGGCACTCGGGATGATCTGCTCCACGCACCCAGAGACAGGCAAGAGAGGTCGATGGACAGGACCCCAGAGATGGAAAACGATCCAAGGCATGCATGTTGCTGGAATGTGCCTTAAGAAAGTACCAGGATTGTTTGCTGTTACTGCCAGTGTCTTCACTATTCTAAAACCAAACAAAATGAGAGGGGAAAAAAAAAAAAAAAAAAAGCTCTCTTTTAACTCCGAGATACCTCAAGTACAAAATTAATTGTAGCTCACTTGTAGGTAAATTCACCAAGTTCATTCCTCCATCCACCCTTTAACTGAGCTTGGTAAATGAAGTGCTGTGATGTAACTAAGCTGCCTTGTTTTCCTTGTGCTTATCTCAAACTAAGATGTGAGTTACCGTGCAGTTTATGTGACCAAGCAGCAAATCCTTACACTGTAGAAGGGTGTGTTCCTACACCTCCCCTCCCCCTGCTGCAGTAACTGGTACAGAGCAGGAAAAACCCCCGTGACTCCAGCTAGTGCTTGCCTTAATAGATGAAGTGGGTGACAGGCTGCTGTTGGTGCATCCGAGGGATCCTGTTATAGTCGGTAAAAGTCCACAGGGACTCAACCATCAGAACAATCCGTAGTTAACCAATGTCTAATTGGAGGAGGGATTTATTTGTTCTCAACAATCTGCAGTTCTTGGCTACCTTTGTTCTTACAAACACTATGTGTGCTTTACATGTGCAAGTTGTGCAATCATTATTGTGATTTTATAAATCACGTAATAATAGATAGGTAAGTTTGGAGGTTTTATAAGTAAGCTTCTTAGAAAATGTGGCCTTTTAAAATGTGAGCTTTGGGCTCATTAGTGAATTTTTTTACTAATCCCACCTGCATTTGATGTTAAATTTAGTGCAAACTTCTCTTGAGTCTGTCCATTTCAAAGTGTTTTGCTCATTCCCACTTTGGGTCCGGCTGTTGAAAGTGTGGCATTTTATTTCATATGCTTAGTATTTCCTGGTAATTACTTTGTTACCTGTTGACAATTTGTTGATAATTAGACAGTATTCCTACTTCTACTTCAAAAGCCTTGATACTAAAAAGTTGCTATATTTTTTTTTTCCCCTGAGAGCTTTGCAGCACACTGGTGTTAAGTTGTCCCAGTCCCAGGGTCCCATAAGGATACCTACACACGTGCCAAACTTTGTGCATCGTGGACTCGATTCGCCTCTGTTTGCCTCTCAGGATAATGGCCCCTTAAGGTTCACAGTCAGTAGGACTTAACAGACTGTCACCCATAAGGCTGCCATGAGAAATCTTATTCTGGGGCCTGGAAGTCATTCAAAGCTCTGGGATGGGCAGAGACCACCAAGGAAGAACAGGAATGAATACAGGGACAGAGGGGCCCCATGAGCGTTGAACACACTAGGAGTGAGCTTGCAGGTGGAAACTGGGGCTACTGTCTGTCTGAGGGCCGGGGCTAAGGAGTGGCCAAAGCTCCTCTCTCTTCCGAGCGCCTTCTTCCCTCAGTGGCAGGTGATCAGAGGGGCCCAGAGGCCTGTCAGCACCCGGACAAAGCCTGCGGGGCTAATGGACAAACTTTAGCCTGACAGACAAAAAAGCTGTCTTGGGTATTGGGTGTAACCGCATCTGAGTTAAATACTCCTTTTGAGAAGCGAGGCACTTTGGCACAGATAATCTTGTGCCAAAGGGACTGTTGCTTCCTCAAGATTACCTCTGCATAGTGCTATGTTGTTTTACAGAAGTGTCCTCTCAGCCGTCACCTCGTGGCTGAACTTGGGCTGTAACAGAATGTTTATAAACCTGTATTAGGCTCTGAATTGCATTTTTAGCAATTTTGTTAAGTTCCCAACAGGGGCAGTTCTAGGCAATACAGACTTTATCACAACCTAATGTATGGCATAATTTAGTGTGCCGTCTCCAAGAAGACACAAATATACACCAGTGATCCAACACGGCAAAAATAATCCTCCAAGGAAGTTAGAAACAGAGAAGGAGCAATGAGGAATCGATAAGGTATCCAGTTATCCTAGGAGACTGTTATGCATGTTGCTGAAAACTTCATATGACAGAAATATGAACTAAGTCAGACATGATCTTGGGGGGGGGGGGGGGGGGGGGGTGGGGAAGAGAGGAGGAGGAAACGGTCTTACACTGCACTTTGGTGTTGGCTTTTTTTGTTGCATTTTGGGTTTGGGGTCTTTTTTTTCCCGCAGTTTTCCCTCTCCTTCCCCAAATATGAGCAGGAGTTTCACGTGCAGAAAGGTAAGAATCTGCTGTGTGGTGACTTGCAAGTGCAAATGCCATTCCCTTTCTCTTTGCTGCTTGCAGGTTATTAAATGCAAAGCAGCAGTAATGTGGGAAGCCAATAAATCATTTTCGATTGAAGAAGTGGAAGTTGCCCCACCGAAAGCACATGAAGTTCGCATAAAGGTACTAAAACCAGAATTTAAAACAACTGTTATGGCTTGCATTCTATCTTGCTGTTTATCAGAATTATTTCTCGAGAATTTTAGAATCCAGTTGGAAAACATTCACTAGGTGAGTAGTTACTGGTCACTGACCTCCTGTGGAACACGCTTCAAGTCCTAAACTTGATCATGAGGCTCTTTAAAAAAAGAAATAAATTGGGGGGATTTGGGTTTTTGTTTACCAAGACATCTCTGTTTCTAATAGGCTGAAAAAATTACAGTACAAGGCAAAAATCTGAATCTCCTATAATGTGGAGCAAGAAGTTCTCTTTTACTTTGTTTGAATCCGTGCTAGGAAAGAGCTCAGTAGGACTGGAAGCTTCCTTTTTTAACTGGGTATTGAGCATCTGTTACATTTCAGGAACTTTCCCAGTGGAATTTAACCACTGTTTTCATTCTAGAGCAGTTTCAAATGCTACACAAGTGAGGAGAACCCTCTAGTGGGGTTGACAACTCCACTTGTCAGAATAGAAGTTGTAAAGACATACCTGAATGTTTCAAAGGAAATATGGCTGTGCTACCTGCAAGCAAAGGCAAAATGTGATCTAAAATACTATGTCTAGCCTAAAGTTTTGTATATAGAACATATGCATATCTTTCAAATATATAAATAATATATAATTATGTCATTATACCATATCATTGTATAATACATGTTATATAACATATCTATGATATATTGTAATACAACCTAAATATAAGGAATATAAAAATGTATTTCTATGTATACGAATAATATGTGATAGTTAATTTCTATTTACATAATTCTGTAATATTTCTATAATATTACAAGATTTTTCTATTTGTGTATTTATATATGAATATTTGGAATAATATAATTTATTCTGTTCTTCTTATATAGCTGTATTGCTAGAACATTGGTTCTGCCAGATAATCTGTGAGACTCCCTCTAGAGCTCAGTAGTGCACAGCAAACCTTCGCGAAGGAGCCTTGTTCTGTCGACTACAGGCTAATACAAACCATTGCAGTCATGAATCACAGACCCCCAAATTGTTTTACCTGTAGATTTATTGTGTGCGTATGTGATTTTGGAGAGAAGCAAGTGACTTCTCCAAATATATGATATCATTTCACTTCTGCATATGACACGACATAGTTAAATGCTCAAATACTCTTGTCTTTCCTCTAAATCAGATTGTGGCCACAGGGATCTGTCGCTCTGATGACCATGTGATAACTGGTGGGCTGGTTATGCCTTTCCCAATAATTCTTGGGCATGAAGCAGCTGGTGTTGTGGAGAGTGTTGGGCAGGGAGTAACTTCGGTCAAACCAGGTATGAAACAGCAGCGAACACAAACCCTGTGCTGAGTTTCCAGACTCCTGTTTAAGTCAAAGATGTTTATATGTGTGAGTACTCGTACTGCAGCGGAAAATGCTCCAACTTTGAGTTCTTTCAAGGATACCTTAAAGGACACCGTGTGCTGTTTACGTCTTTCTGTGTTCTTAATCTTGATTTCTTTTCAGATTCACTGTTCAGTTTCTTTTGGTTTTGGCAAAAATCTCTGCAGCTTGCTTTGCAGCTACGTAGCGCTTTTCCTGCCATGGGTTTAAGAGCGTAAGTTCTTTGCTGCTGGTCACAGGAAATCAGGTGTTAGCGGCAGGCTCTTGAAACACACTTTACAGAGCTAATCTCTTCCAAGAATAAGGCAAAGCAAAGCACGAGACAACGTGTCAAGGCACCTTCTTTCAATTCCCCGAACAGCTAAATAACCCACTGACTCCAGCGGGCCAGAACTTAGGTCTGTGTGCCCGATTACTTCAGGTTAAAAGCATGGGGGCAGGACTGGGGTGCGCGCCCTGCCGCAGGCCCTGCTGGCTGCAGCGCCGGCGCAGGGCAGTCAGCGCTGCTCGGCGGGGCTGGGGCGCTCTGAGGGCACCGGCACCGCCCGCTCCGCTCCCCACGCTCTCGCTGAACAGCAGAGAAGTCAGTGACAGATGCTGGTCTTCCTCCAGCTGCTGCAAGATGAGACGGGATTTCTGTACATTTTACAGGACCAAACAAACGCTAACAAGGGCTAAATTGTTAAGGCAGAATATGCAGTGAACAAAACCTGCACAGAAGTGCTCGATTTTATCCAGGTGGTTTGCTACAATACCGTTACGCTTTTAACACCTCTGTACTTCCAGTGTCTTTCTTCGTACTGGCAGCAAGTATGAAGTCTGTCTGAAGCAGGTTGGTATGTATGATAAGAGAAAGTTTTATTAGCTATCCCAACATGTACATACATTGCAAATTCCAGTGATAGCTCCAGCTGCTTTTTCTCTGATGTCTGGGTTCATAAATCCCTCTGTTGTCCAATTCTAGCTGTCATGTTTCCAGGTGAGCTGAAACAGCAGGCCTGAACACACACATACGCACGCGCACACAAAATCACATTTTTCCAGATGTTCTCAAGTTCTAAGAAAGGCTCCAAGGCGTGCAAAGTTTCTTTAGCAGAATGATTGCTAAGCCCAGGTCACAGTTCCAAGTTAACTGAGGGTCGAGGTAATGGGGACATTTCATGTTCTGTAGGCACTTTCCGTTTTGTACTGGAAATCAAAGATTTCCCTTGGCTTGCAACATGTCAAGGATTGGCTACTTTTATAACTGCCAAATCTCAACCTGAGCTGCATTAGGAGTTACCTGTTCAGAGACTCTTGGGCATTTACCGTATGTCGTTGCCACAGAAAATGCGTATCAGTAAAAAATTGCACTGGGAAGCTATGTGCTACTTCGTTAATCACGTAACTGTGCTAGAGAATTAGAGATGTTGTCTTAGCTTGTGTGTGTCACTGCTTCTCCAACAAATATTTTACCTACCTTTAATCCAGCACAACAGTAGTAAGACTGCAAACAGGAAAGAGATTCAAGAGGGCTGGCAAATTAATACTTTATTTCCCATTCTTTGTATGCCCCGTTATCTTGGTATGCCTGTTATCTCGGCACTCCTGCCTGCTGTCCTAGTGGATGTCAGTTTTTATCTCAGTGTCTTTACCTGTGTATTACTATTTTCCTTTCAAGTAGAAGATGCAATAAACTGCTGAATGAGTACTCTGGGAATGTCAGTAGCTACCACGATTTTATGACATAGCTCAGACTCAGTTCTATGAAAGACACCAGGAATTTTGCATATTGAAATTAGTTGTCATAACTTTGCCCTAATGATGTCCTTTAAAACAGAGAGAGATGGTTTATCTTCCAAGGACAGCAGAAGGAAAGAAAACCAGCATTACATTCGTGGTGCACATTTGCCTAGGGATTAAATACACTTGCTTTATTTTTTACCTGCATGCTTCTTGCTTGCCTTTTTTAATCCTCTCTCATTACTCTTCTTTTTCTAGGAGACAAGGTTATTCCACTCTTTGTTCCACAGTGTGGGGAGTGCAGCAGTTGCTTAAGCACCAAGGGTAATCTGTGCAGTAAAAATGAGTGAGTTTTCCTGGGTTACCTACAACCCTTATTTGGTTTTTATTTACACAAAACTGATCACATTCGATAGATTTCACTTGCCATTATTTCTGGTCATCTTTCCAACAGCATTGGTTCAGGTGCTGCATTAATGCCTGATGGCACCAGTAGATTCACCTGTAAAGGAAAAGCAATTCACCATTTTATTGGTACAAGTACATTCACTGAATACACAGTGGTGCATGAATCTGCTGTAGCCAAAATCGATTCCGCTGCTCCTCTGGAAAAAGCATGTCTAATTGGCTGTGGATTTTCAACTGGTTACGGGGCTGCCGTGCAGACTGCCAAGGTAGATGTCGTGGTGGGTGTTTCTGGTGTGTTCTGGGGTCTGCTCAGGATTGTGTGGCCTCTGAGTGGGTCATCAGTACGGCAGCCAGGAGGTATAGACACTGTTGAGTTCAGGGTGGAAGGAAGATACTAGTTCTTTGCCTGCTTCAGTTTCTCTAAGGTACTCAGAAGTCTACAATTCAGAGTCCAGTAAAAACACCTATTACCATCTACTAAGTTTTCTCTCATAGCTTTATCACCCCTAGAAAAATGTTACAACGGAGCTTGATTTGTTTTACTGTAACTGATGTCTAGGTGTCTTAGTTTGGGCTGAAATAGAGTTAATATTCCTTTTCAGGGACTAGATGAGTGCTGTGTTTTGGATTTAGCTTTGGGTTTGGTATGGGAAGAATGCTGATAGCACACTGGTGTTCTCAGCTGCTACCGAGACTTCAAGGACTCTCCGACTCCCCATGTCCTGCCCGTGCACCAGGGCACAGGGAGCAGGGAGGGAGCACGGCCAGAGCACCTGACCCAAACTGGCCAGTGAAATATTCCATATCATGGCACGTCATGCTCACTATATAAAGGAGGGGTGGCTGGGAAGGAGCTCTCTCTCTCTCTCTCTCTCTCTCTCTCTCTCTCTCTCTCTCTCTCTCTCTCTCTCTCTCTCTCTCTCTCTCTATCTCGCTTCCGGGATTGCGACTGTGGGATCTTGGTATCTCGGGGTCGCTGGCCGGGAACGGGCTGGGGATTGGTCAGTGGGTGGTGAGCAATTACACTGTACATTGCCTGTTTATATATTTCTTTTTGTTTTCCCCCCATCATCGTTATTGTTTTCATTTTATTGCCATTATTAAACTGTTCTTATCTCAGCCTGCGAGTCTCCCTTCACCCCTCTAATCCCCTCCCCCATTCCCAGGTGGGGAGGGGGAGGGCAGGGTGATCAGCTGCGGGGTTGGTTGCCGATCAGGCTCAAACCACAGCACTAGGAATACATGGGAGCCTATATATGCAACACTCATAATTTGTAGCAATACATTAATGTGACTTTTACAGATGGCACTGTCTCCAGTGGAGTGACACTACAGATCTTAAGACCACTGGAATATAAAACATAGTTTAAAATAATGTGTCTCCAAACCTGAAGCTGAAACGTGTAATGAAAACCTGTTTTCAGAAATGTATTTTATGAACAGTTTATCTTAGTCATGTGTAGGATTATAACAGTATAGCTGGCTGCTGCACTGGTAGGTATGCATGTGCAAATTTCTTTTCAGCAGGTAATCTCTAAATTACAAGAAGTGGTTTAAATGAAATGGTGTTGATAATAAGAACAGGCGTTGTACTATACCTGGACTGTAACAGTATCCCATGTTTATATGGTTATTATAGGTGGAACCAGGATCTACCTGTGCCATCTTTGGCCTTGGAGGAGTTGGCCTCTCTGTTGTCATGGGCTGCAAGGCGGCTGGAGCTTCCCGCATCATCGCCATTGATATCAATAGTGACAAGTTTGCCAAGGCCAAGGAGCTGGGAGCCACCGACTGCGTCAACCCTAAAGATTTCAAGAAGCCTATTCATGAAGTGCTGATTGAGATGACCGGCCATGGTGTGGACTACTCCTTTGAGGTCATTGGCCGTACCGAAACCATGGTATGCAACCAAAAGATGTGGGCAAATGAGGCATTAGCCTGTTAGCTCTCTCTTCACTAACCCACTAAGCATCAAGGGTGAGGAGCTGAGAGGCCGCTGGCAAAGTGTCAAGCTAACTTCAAACCTCTTAAGTTCAGCTATCTGCCACTGAGCTGCAGGGACAGAAGCATGCTCAGAAACTTAGGGAAGGGAACCAATGTAGTCCCCTCGCCTTACCAGAGTGGCTAAATTTCACATAGCCCACTGCCTGCTTTCCAACAGTGGCTTATCAGTAATGACTAAGACAAAACGGGGAAGAACAAAGCTAGGAGATACCTAACCCATGGCGGCGAATACAGTGGAAACTGTTTGATGTGGTTTCAGTTACAAAAAATTATTTTCAAGCTGAGCCCTGAGAGGAGGAGAAGGAATTCAGACTTTTGTGCCCCAGCAGCAAATCTTGCATGACTCTGGGGTGTCCCTGTGTTTCAAATGCAGGCTGCAGCCCTGGCTTGTTGCCAATACAACTATGGAGTCAGTGTGATTGTGGGAGTGCCTCCTGCAGCACAAAAACTCACTTTTGACCCCATGCTCCTCTTCACTGGTCGCACCTGGAAAGGGTCCGTCTTTGGAGGTAAGGACTTGGAAAGATGTGATTTAACTGGCTTGGGAAACTTGTAGAGCTTCTTGAATGAAATAGGATATATCTAAATTCATTGCTCAGATTGTCCAATTGGTAGTAATATTGATAGCTGTTTTGCTGGCGAAGCACAAAATGAATTGATTATGGGAACTGTTAGTTAATAGCAAGAAAAGGAGAGAGAAAAACAGAGATGGATGGAGGGGACAAGGAGGGGAAGAGAATAAGAGGCAGAGAAGGAGAAAGGAAGAGATAAAAAGACAAAAAATAGAGAAAAAGGGGGAAAAAGAGGAGAAAGAAAAGAGGAGAAAATGAGAAAAAGGGGAGAGAGAAAGAGAGAGAAAGGTAGAAGAAGAGAAAAAGAAAAGGAGGAGGAGGGTAGAGAGAAGAGAAAAATAGAGAAGAGAAAAAGAGATAAGGAGAAAGGTAAGAGAAAAGGACAAAAGGCGAAAAGGATGAAATGAGGAAAAGGGCAGGGGAGAGAGGGAGGGGAAGAAAAAGAGCAAAGGCAAAAATGAGATTGAAAGGAATGGAAGTACAGAAAGAGAGGGAACGAAAAAGAGAGGCAGAGATGGAGAGTCAAGACCCTAAGGGACATCAGGGGTCAGACCCACCTGAAATCCACATAGGTCAGGCACCAGCTCAGCCCCCCGCCAGCTCCCGTCAGGCCCTTCCAATTCCTTCCCTCTTGTGAGCCCTCCCAGCACAGTGCCACACTCGGCAAGCCTAGCTCACTCAACACAAAGCTGAAGGCCACAGAACACTTGTTTCCAACAACAGGTTTTCTCACTCACAGCCAGTTCCTCTGATGTATTCAATAATAAAATGGCAGAGACGAGTTCCTCTTGAAGGGCATCCTACTGTTTGAGACAGCTTTACCTAGTACTGCTTGTAAGAAAAAGAGACAATCCACACCCTTGCTCCCCCAGTTTTGACCAGGCAATCAAGTTTCCAGTTACCAACGTGGATGTCAGCACTCTGGCTTTTGTATGATGTGTGATTTAGTGGACAATGTGTCAATAGGCAAGCTGAAACAGTATTTAATGTGGGGGCAAGTTTTTACCCGTCTTCTACCAGTAAAGCACTTAATGGGTTTGTCATATGTAAAATAGCTGCAGTTCATCCCATGTTTCCTGAGGGCACTGTGTGTTACAAGGGAAAGATGTGCTGCAACATTTCATCATGCTATTCTGCTACAGAAACTTTATCTGAAAGCTTAAGCTGCCATGGGCTATATCTATTTTCACAAGCATTTATTATTTCATGATCCATTGTCTGTGTTTTTTCAGGCTGGAAGAGTAAAGATGCAGTCCCTAAACTCGTCGCTGACTACATGAACAAAAAATTTGTTCTGGATCCATTAATAACCCACACACTTCCTTTCACTAAAATCAATGAAGGATTTGATCTGCTAAGGACAGGGAAGAGGTAAACGTTGTTTAATTGTAAAGGTTCTAAGTAAATAACCCTAAAGGAGCTGTACAGTAACACAGAGCATGATTTCAGGGCAGAGAATGGAGAAGGCAACCCACTGTGCCCCTCAGTCCCACCCAGTGTGTGTCCACGAGTGGCGGCTGCAGTAATAATGCCAGCAGAGCTTTAGCTTTTGAAATGCGAGGGGCCCTGTCTTTCATTGCAGAGAAACTTTCAGATTCTAGTTTGAGCAAAGACTCCCAAGTGGCAGAGGGAGAAAAAACGACACAAATGAGGAAGTTCTCTGCCCACAACCCATTGGAAAAGAGAACACAACCAAGAGAGCCTGGGAGTGCCAGGCTGTGGAGTGCCAGGGGGTCAGCTACATCATATTCCAATAAATGTTTTAGGATGAGGAGCAGGAAGACAGAAATAAGCTATGTTTACTGGAAGAGCAAACTGCCATTCCTCTCGTGAGTTAGGGAGCAGAGTCCCAGTGCAGTTAGTTCTAAAGTCACTGGGTAGTTTACCTTGAACTTTGGAGTTTTTCAAAAAGGGAAGTACTTGGCATAGACATACATTGCAACCTCAGAATTTAGTTCTTGGTAACTCTCAAATACTGTGAGAGTTCAGCTCTGACTCTTTTCATAGGGTTTTGACATTGGCAATATTGTTTGCCAGAGACATTTGACAAGATTCACCATGGGAATAAATGAAAATTCTCCTTGGCAGAAGTGGCAAATATATTTGTATATCTTAGTAGATGTGGGGACTACCCTTTTGAAAGTTCTAGCTGTTCATAACTTAGTCTGGAGAATTACATTCCTGTCTTCTTTTCACTGTCATTTGCTAGCAGTTATTCTAGGTGTTACTTGCTCTAAATATAAAAAGCATGTAACAAGAATTTATCCCCTGAGGTTTGTTCTCAGCTTCTAACTATGCAGCACGCCCTTTATTTTTTCACTGTCTTTATTTTAGACATGCTGTAAATGTTGATTTTAGTATAACAAACAGGGGAAAGTGGTGAGGACAGAGATGCCATCAGCTTTGCTAAAATACTGACAGTCAACCTGAAGACAGAGACATGTTGCAGCTGATCATTTTCACTAAGTGGAACACTTCAGTGTTTCAGCCCAGAATAAGCTGCACCACTCGGTGGTTACCCTTAGAGCCACTTCTAACTGGAAGGATGTGTCTAAGCCCCCCTCCAAGGACTTCCCAGGCTATATTTGGTGATTAATTGCCAGGAGCCCTGGGCTTCACAAGTGAAGGCTTTGCAGTCTTGCATAAATTTTGTTCTCTCCATCTGCAGCAAGGTTTGCACGTCTGCTCTGTCATTTTGCTGCAAGCTGGGGCTGGGGGTGGGGGCAGGGAAGGAGTACCCCAGTTGACAGCAATGTCCTAGATTTTCAGAGAAAACATCACCGTTTTGCTGATGTTAGCCCAGGGGCTTTTCTGCAGCCACTAACTTGTCATTTTATATTGCAGTATTCGCAGTGTCCTGCTGTTTTAGGATTCCCAACTGGTAAGCAGCAGATGGCTCACCAGTACAAACTAGTACAAACTTCATTGTCCTCCAATACAGCTGATGCAAAATACAAACCAAGACATTTCTGAAAGGTCTACCATCATTAAAAGGATCAAGCTCAAACCCCAAGCTTCAAACACAGCATTTATAAGTGAAATAATGTTTTTCCTCCTACCTCTTTCTCCTCATGCTTGCTTTAAATCCTCTGTATTGTGCTGCAGTTTTCTCTCAATAGCCAGTCATGAATCACAGGATTTGCTGCTGTCACAGGTGTTATGAAAGGTTTGGATTTTTTTAAAATAGCTTTTAATATGCAATCTTCTAATAAAAGAAAAATGAAGGAAATTGTTTCTTTGGGCCTTCATAACACTGCAAGATTAACAGATTTGTGCATGCAGCTCAGCACAGTAAAACTCTAGGTCAGAACTGTGTATCCATCCTGAATTATTTTTGCATTCCACTACCTGATAAGCAACAAAATTACTGCAGAGATTAAAATTTAAGGTGACCATGTGTTTGAATTAATAATTTCAGTAAATGGTATTTAAGTAAATTATAGACTTAGGTACTGGAGAATGTCTCACCACTGGATATTTTACCAAATTAACACTTCCAAGCATTTTATAGAAATCTGCTGTAGTGGTGTTCTGTGTTGTGGTTTGTTTGTTTTCTTTTACATTTGTATCTCTTTTCTTCGGGATGTTTAGTTGTTTTATCAGCATGGTTTTAGATCTTTGGCTAATTTATACAAGTGCATCTGATGCTTGGGAAACAACGTGAAGAAATATAAATGTGCATGAAGTATTGTTATTTGTTTCCATTAAATAAAGGGCAGGTTTCTTAACCTTTAAGTGTGAACTCAGAGTAAATGGGAAGAAACAGGTGACTGGTAAAAGTTTGCAAGAAATCAAACATAAAGCATCTTACTGATTTCTGCATTTATAACGTGGAAGCAGGAACAGAGGCTATTTTTGCCTTGGCAAATACGGTCAACAATGACTTACCTTTTGAAAATACTAATCAGAGCTGCAGGCACTCGTGTGCATGGTAGCTGGGCAAAAGAGCCTGTGAAATAAGGGGACTGTGTGCTAATGATGACTTGTGTGTGTCAGCAGAAAGAGTCCTTGAGCAGTCCAGCTGGGTTAATGATTTGAACATGTTTACCAAGGGATTAGACTTTAACAGAAAAGATCCTTTAACATGGGTGTGTATAATAAACTCAATTTACACAGTAATTAAGATCCAAACTTCAGTCATTTGTTTCTGTGGGGTTACCTGTGCAGTTAGGTCTGAAGACTTCTTCCGGGCCATAAAATAATTCTTTTCAGGTGCAGTTCAGTTAAGAGTTCTGATCTCTTTCAAGGCAGGTCGTGTGTGAACCAACAGCATGAAATGGATCACTATTCAAAATAGGAGGGGGTTTAATTCCACTTAATTGATCTCATCTGTAGTAAAATGGATTCAGCAGAAACGAGCATAACAATACCTCAACTGTCAGAGTGTTCTAACAAAATGTTTTCTGTGGAGGCCAAGCCAGTTTATTTTATCAGCTAAGGTATGTTTAACTCATGACTTAAACAGAAGCCAAAGAAGACCTGTTTAAACCTAGCTTGTGAGGACAGAAAGAAGGAGTATGGAGAAGTAAAGCATCCTCTATATGCCAGAACATGTTTGTTCCAAGGCATTCCCTGTTGCATGAAGAGTAGAGAATGTTACAGCAGTCTTCAGAGTAGAAGTAGAAAAAAACCCCCTCATTTCTGTCCTCTTCAGGATCATGCACATTGTTGCAATCTGCCAAGCACAGTAAACACCTGCTATTAGTACTGTTCTTAGGACAGTTGCAGGGATCCAAAACAATAAACCCATGAAATCATTCTTTTTAGGGACATTTTATAAGGCAGCAGTCTAGTTCTGTGTTCACATGGAGGAATGAAGTGGCTTCTGACTGGGGAACGACAAATAGTTCATACTGTCCGAGAGTATTTCTCCCTCCAGATCCCCATTCACACTCAGCGGACGATGAATTTGTGTGATTGTGCAGCTCTGGACACATGTTTCTGACTGAGCTCCCCAGTGGCACCCAGGCTGAGCTACTGCAGGTGGGTTCAGAGCTACAGGCAGTGGCTCTGTGTGAGCCTCCATTTAGGAGCTTTCCCGTGAACGAGCAGGGTCCACACTCCCATCAGAGCACAACCCGCCCATTAGCACATGAGGACACTATGAAAAATACAGTAATTTCCCAAGAGACAAACTCTTCTTCTGAAAAAGCACAAATGCTGTTTCCTCAGACCTTAAACTATGCTGGTGTTTACTGACCCTCACTTGGATTCACTGACAGCTGAGTACTCCTGTGTTCCTGCTGTCCCACCACATCCCACCCACCCAGCAAGTGCCCCAGGAAAGAGCACAGGACAGTTGTTTAGCTCCAGCAGCGCATGTGCCAGGGTGCAGAGACACACAATGTGCACCTCTATTTTCACATGATCGTAAGGATCACCCTCTGACTGTGCAACGATCATTCCCATGCAGCATATGGGCCTCTAGTGCTTCCAGGTTATCAGGTGGAAAGCATGGAGCCCAAAAATAAAAAACACCATGCTAGACAGAGAATTGGGAGATGACATGCTAATGTTTCTTTCAAGGGCTGTCACAACATCAGCTGCTCGGTGAAACAATTTTTTCTCCTGCAAGATACATATATCATAAGACAAGTCATGACAGATTATTTTTTTTTTTTTTAATGGTAGCAAGCAGACCAGGCTGCATATTAAAAAACATTAAAACTGCATTCTAAAAATCTGTATTCCTGACAAATCACCAGTATTCGCAGTCAGATGTATGCTACTAAAGGTGTGGAAAGAAACCAAGGAAAAGAATTTTCCTGGGAAAGACTGCTAAACATTCCTGTGCACCTGAAATATCTATAAAAATTATCCGCAAGTGCATGGAGGCTCCAGTGCCAGGGGCTCACCTCCATGCAGATAGCACGACAGTACCCAGCCTTCATCACGCAGAGGTTGGGCCTGACCAGCAAGGCTGGGGGACAGGCTGCCCAGCAGCGGCTCCTCGCGCCTGGAGCCCCTGTCGCACCACAGGGCCACCGTGCCCTGGGCAACCACTCAGCCAGCTGCTGGGGCACGGTCGCGGACCCGGCCCGCATCGGTGAAGCTACAGATGGGCCGAGGGCATTTGAGAGCCGGGGTTTGGCGTGCCGACAGCAAGTGCTGCTGCTGCTGCCGCTGACCGGCCCCCTCGCCCCGCGAAACAGGGCTGGGACACGCGGCAGCGAGCACCAACACAAACCTCCCGGGCAGTCCCCTGGACGCGAAACCGGGGGGGGGTAACATCACACACGCGGTGCTCATCTTAGCCTGCTCCTCCAACAAGCTCCCGCTCCTCCAACCTCCTACAGACCACCTTGCCCAGTGCCTTAGCAGAGAACATCTCGCCTGGGGGAGTGAACCCCCCTAAAACCTGGTTACACACGAGAGAAACAAACGTGTCCTTGGAAAAGCCCCCCTTCCTGACACATTCTCCCCTTGCTACCCAGGGCAAAAAGGCTGCAGCACGGGTGGGAGTGTTTGTTCTCTGTAACATGATTTCACTGTGTTGTTTTGGTTTGGGTTTGTTTGGTGGGTTTTTGTATGTTTTTTTTATTTGTTTGAGGTTTTTTTAACTTTATTCCTTTCACAAATGCCTGGGGGTGAACCGCTGCCGGGTCAAAGGCTGCCCCCTGGCAACAAGGGGACACTGAAGATGCCTGATCAGCGCCGCGCCTCCTCACCCGCCGGAAGCAGCTGCAGGAGAAAGCTCTCGCCCAGCCCCCTGTGCCTTTCAGCCAGGGAGGGCAGGGCACAGACCGAGGCCACAGCCATCCATAAAAGCCCCCACAGAGGACTTCTGCCCACTCCCCGTGGAGCGTCACTGCCGCCCCTTCGCACCTCCCTGCCGCTAGCCAGCTCCTCTGCTCAGCACTCGCCGTGCTCCGGGCACAGATTAACCACGGCTCCCCGCTCTCCAGTGACAGCCCCACGCCAGGACTCCCTCCACGCTCCCTCGCTCACCCTTCAGCCTGCTGCAGTGACCCCATGGCCACTTCTGGAAAAGTAAGGACAACGCGTCTCCCGTCTTCCTTTCCGCGGTGCCCTCCTGCTCTGGGGAAATACCCTGCGAGTGGCTCAGCCTGCGCTCCTCCACTGCACGCCCTCTTTCCTCTGACCCTGCTCCCCCGACTCACCCAAGCCCCTCTGAAGTACACGAGCTCCTGCTTTCATACAACTGTGCCTGTCAGTACCTGCATTAGGCACTACATTCCTCTCCCGCTCTGCCCAGCAGCGCAGGAAGGAAAACACCGAATCGTACGGCTCTGAAAAACACCCTCCTGCTCAGCCCCGCTCCGCGCTCCCGCTCTGGCACGGAAACACGGCTCTTGGGAGCTGCAATCTTGCTGCCACTCGCCGCCTCCTTTCAACCTTGCCCCTGGCAAAACCCTTTTCCACCTGCGAGCTGAATTTTGCTGAACCTCCAACCAGCTTTGGGTCGATGGGCTCGAGGTCTGGGAGATGTCCCTGACCGCGCGCCAAAGGCAAACATTCCCATGCCGCCTAACCCCCTCTGTTGCTTCCAGGTTATCAGGTGCAGAGCTGCTGTTGCCTGGGCAGTGGGCAAACCACTCTCTCTCGAGGAGGTGGAGGTTGCACCTCCAAAGGCGGGTGAAGTCCGTATCAAGGTAAAATCACGCGCACAACTGGGTTTTTGCTGCCTTGTGGGAATTGCTCCTCTTATGGTTATACCTTGAATACACCTGTCAGGGATCTATGCCCGCCAATAGGCCTTAACTGTCCAGAGAAGCCCCGGGAAACATCCTTCCACAAATGGAGTTGAAGAGAGACCAGAGTATTTCTAAATCTCACCATCTACTCTCTGCCCTTCAAACAGATTGTGGCCACAGGCATCTGTCGTACAGACGATCACCTTTTGGAAGGCTGCTTTCCTAACACGGATTTCCCAGTTATCCCAGGCCACGAAGGAGCTGGGATAGTGGAAAGTGTTGGAGAAGGAGTGACCTCTGTGAAACCAGGTAAAACACTGTATAATAATAATAATAAAAATAAAAAAACCCAACAACAATAAAAGTGACAATATTAAAATTATATTATAAAACCCCAAATGATGCACAATGCAATATCCTGCCAACCAATGCACAGCCAGTTCCCAAGCAGCAGCCCCTGGCCAGCTTTCCCCCCAGTTTACACACTGAGCATGAGGTCATATGGCCTGGAATGTCCTTTCGCCAGTTGGGGTCAGCCGTCCTGGCTGTGTCCCCCCCCAGCTTCTTTTGCCCCCCCCAGCCTTCTTGCTGCCAGGGCATGAGCAACTGGTAAGTCCTTGACTTAGTATAAACACTGCTTAGCCTCAGCTGAAACATCAGTGTGTTATCAACATCATTCTCATCCTAAAACTAAACCACAGCACTGCACCAGCTACTAGGATGAAAATTAACTCTCTCCCAGCCAAAACCAGGACAGACACAAACACAAACAGTCGCCCAGGAGTCCGCTCTCGAGGCAGATGAGGCTGCCCAGAGCCCAGAAAATCCCCCCTGCTCCTGCATCCCAAGGGCACACTCGTGGCACTGGACTGTCAGATACACATTCCTGGTCTATTCCCCAGGCAGACGAGCTGGGCCATGAGCATTTCCTCTCAACAGAGAAAGCAGAGGGTTCATGGCAGGGTGCTGCCATCAGACAGCTCAGCAGTGGCGCTCCAACGGCCACCACCATCAGGACATGCCCCAAGAGAGACACAGCTAACATGGGATGTGCATTATTGCAGGTGACAAAGTCATCCCCGTTCCCTTGCCTCACTGCGGGGAATGCAGCTTCTGCCTGAATCCTGAATCCAACTACTGCCTGAAGTCCCAGTGAGTTTACTTCGCCTTCCCCTACACCTAACTCGGTTTCTCGACAAGTCTGACACCTGCACGGGTCCTTTACTTGATGAAAAACAAATGCTTGTGCCTCCCAACAGCTTCTCCGAGTCACAAAACCTGCTGCCTGACAAGACCAGCCGGTTCACTTGCAAAGGGAAACGGATCCACCACTTCCTGTGGGTCAGCACCTTTGCAGAATACACTGTGATCCCGGAGTACGCCGCTGTCAAGATAGATGCTGCTGCACCTCTGGACAAAGTCTGCTTGTTTGGCTGTGGGTTTTCCACAGGCTACGGGGCTCCCATCAACACTGCCAAGGTTGGTATTCAGACATGTTGAGCACAAGCACCCCGTGTCCATACTCGCACCCTCACCAACCCCGTGCAACAAATCCTCCTCTTCACGCTGGAGACTCACAGGGCCCCATGTTGTGCAGGTCAAACCAGGCTCCACCTGTGCTGTCTTCGGCCTCGGAGGAATTGGCCTCTCTGTTGTCATGGGCTGCAAGGCGGCTGGAGCTTCCCGCATCATCGCCATTGATATCAACAAGGACAAGTTTGCCAAGGCCAAGGAGCTGGGAGCCACCGACTGCGTCAGTCCTCGAGACTTCAAGAAGCCCATCCAGGAGGTGGTCACCGAGATGACCGGTCATGGCGTGGACTACTCCTTTGAGGCCATCGGGGATGTGGATAGCATGGTAGGTGGCATTTCAGCACGTGTCTTCCCTCTCAGATCATTCACAGCCTCCCAGCCAGGCAAAATTCACCCCGGTGGGAAGTTCCTTGCCTGTTGCCTGCACTGCTGGGCTCATCCTTGATCAGAAAGGCTCTCTGTTGGCTTTGGGAAACTATGGCGTACAAGTTTCAAAACAGGCACGGAGCTCACCGTGCCTGCTGCACAAGGGAGTATGTGTTTTCTGACTACCAGGGAGGGGCAGACGACCCCACAGAAAGAACTGTCTTCTGACAAACTCTCCAGGGCGCTCTCTAATTTGCCTGCCTGTCCCATCAGACTGCTGCCCTGGCTGCCTGCAATATGAACACGGGTGTCTGCGTGATGATTGGGGTAGCAGCTTCTGGTGCAGTGATGTCCGTTGATCCTATGCTTCTGCTGTCTGGGCGTACGTGGAAGGGGACCCTGCTCGGAGGTATGAAAGTTTAGAAAACATTTTAGACATTTCTGTCTATTCCTTTCATCTTTCCAAATCATAGAATCACAGAGTGGTTTGGGCTGGAAGGGACCTTTGAAGATCATCTAGTCAAACCCTTCTGCTGTGCACAGGGACATCTTGCACTAGAAGTTGCTCAAAGCCCCACCCAACCTGGCCTTGAACACTTCCAATGACGGCACGTCCACAACTTCTCTGGGCAACTCGCTCCAGTGTCTTACCACCCTCATCATAAAAGATTTCCTCCCTGTGCCCAACCCAAATCGACCCTCTTTCAGGTTAAAGCCATTTCCCCTTGTGCTGTCATTAGAGACCTTTGTTAAAAGTCTCTCTCCAGGTTCCTTAGAAGCCCCCTTTAAGCACTGAAAGGCCTCAGTAAGGTCACCTCAGAGCCTTCTCTTCTCCAGGCTGAACAATCCCCGCTGTTGCAGCCTTTCTTCACTGGAGAGGCCTCAGGCCTTTGTCCATTTTGGTGGCCCTCCTCTGGACCCGCTCGAAGAGGCCCACGTCTTTCTTGTGCTGGGGGGCCCAGAGCCGGGCACAGCGCTGCAGCTGGGGTCTCCCGTAAGTGGGGTAGAAGGGAAGAAGCAGCTCCTTTGACCTGCTGGCCGTGCTTCTTTTTGTGCAGCCCAGGACGCGGTTGGCTTTCCGGGCTGCAAGTGCACATAGCTGGCTCACATCAGATTCTTCACCCACCGGTATCTCCAAGTCCTCCTCTGCAGGGGTGCCCTTAATCCATTCATCCCTCAGTCTGTATTGATATCGGGCATTGCCCCACGCCAGGTGCAGGACCTTGAGCGTGACTTTGCTGAACGTCCTGAAGTTCCCATGGGCCCACTCCTCAAGCCTGCCAAGGTCCCTCTGGATGGCCTCCCTTCCCTCAACTGCACCACTCAGCTCGGTGTCATCTGCAAACTTGCTGAGGGTGCACTCAGTCCCACTGCCTGTGTCACCGATGAAGATATTAAACAGTATTCATCCCAGTACAGAACCCTGAGGAACACCACTCATGACTGGTTTCCTCTAGGACACCGAGCCATTGACTCTTTGGACGAGGACATCCTGCCAATTCCTTATCCATCTAACAGTCCACCTGTCATAGCTCTCCAAATGAGCAGCAAGAATGCTGTGGGGGATTGTATCAAAGCCTTACAGAAGTCCAGGTAGATGACATCTATAGCTCTTCCCTCCTCCGCTGACGCACTCACTGAATCGTTAACGGCCGCCAGGTTAGTCAGGCATGATTTGCCCTTGGTGAGCCATGTCACCCCCCTGTTTTCCATACGTTTCGACAACTCTTCCAGGAGGATCCATTCCACCATCTTACCAGGCACGGAGGTGAGGCTGACTGGTCAGTAGCTGCCAGGGTCCTTCTTTCACCCTTTTTAAAAATGGATGTGTTGTTTCCCTTTCTCCAGTCACTGGGGACTTTGCCTGACTGCCACAACTTTTCAACTGTGATGGAGAGCCACACGGCAACCACAACAGCCAGTTCCCTCAGGACTGTGGGATGCACCTCATCAGGTCTCAGTTTGTTCGTGTTCCTGTGGTGGTGGTCTTGAACCTGATCTTCACTTCTGATCAGAGGGGCTTCGTTTCCACATCCCCTTCCCACTTGAGAGATGTGGGAAAAGAGATTACCATTGACAACCGAGGCAAACAAACTGTTCAGTAGCTCAGCCTGCTCCATGTCGGTTGTCACCAACGTGTGTGTGGAACCCGTCAGTACAATGAAGAATTCTCCCCTGGAAAATGAGCTTTCCCATCTGAGCAATGTCCTCAGATGTAGGACAAGATATACTTTTCCTCCTAGTTCTTACTCACTAACCTCTTGGTCACCAAGAATATTTCAAGCTTGGCAATGTCCCAGGAAGCCTCTTTGAGAGGGCTTTCAGAAAAAACAAACAGACAAACAAACAAACAAGCAACACAACTAAAGAGGAGTGTGGCACTTTCACTGGATAGGTAGGCATGAAACATGCTAATAAACCTGTAACTACTTCATACAGTTCAACACGCAACTGTCTACGCTAACCAAAGAGTAAAACAAGGACAAACCCACTCTCCTCTCAAGGAGAGGAAGATTTCTCACAAGATAATGGCACCAGTACTGGTCACTCAGTCCTGACCCTACGGTATGTGTAGGAAGATCATAAATGTCCCATGAAAGAAATTCTTTGTTGCCCCACTGACTCCTTCCTGTTGTAGCCTGCTCTCTCCTTCCACTACAAGACTCTTCTTCCCTCTCCCAGTACCTTGCTTTCTCCATCACACACATACCTGCTACCTGGCCTGTCACGGGTGGCCACTCTCATACATGCTCCCCTCAAGCCCCAGCCGTTGGTATCAGCTTGCATTTCACTGCAACCTAAGTGCTTCTCTCTTTTGCCAGAGGAGGGGCTGGTGCACCTCAAGGATCCTTTCACTTCCTCCAGCTAAACTCGCAGCTCAAAGAAGGGACCTTCTCCCGTTGTTAGCCTAATCCTGGTAATGTGATGCATTCCAAGAATTAGCTACAGCGCTTTACACGGGCACAACGTCAAGTATGTTTTATAAGTCAGCACAGCCTGGAAGAGGAGACAAGCCCCTGACTGGCTCTAATATTCTGATCAGAGGACAGCTGGTATACCGCAGGCACCAGAAAACTCTACAAACATTACCTCACCAAAACATTTCTCCGATTGCTCACTGCCGGTCCTTTCTCCTCTTTCTAGGTTGGAAGATGAGAGAATCTATCCCCAAATTAGTTTCCAGCTATTTGGAGAAGAAATTCAACTCAGACTTGCTGATCACGCACACGCTGCCGATCGCTGAAGTGAATGAGGGATTGGAGTTGTTACGTCAAGGAAAAAGGTGAGACCCTGACTAGCAGGAGCGAGGCACAGCAGATGCCACCTCCGCCTAAATTTCAAACAGCCCAAACACTCTGGCAGGCAGAGCATGCAATACTGCCTTCTCAAAAAGCACCTGAGCCTTTTGAGGAGGCAGGGACAAGAGCTGTGTGTCGGGAGGATCTGCCATCACCTGGAGCAAAGAGCCCACGCTCAGCACAGGGCACCCTGCTGCGCACGGTTCAGCTCAGCAGAGATCCCACGGCCCCAGCACGGCCCTGGAGCCAGCACAGGCCCTCAGGCACCACATCTCATGGCACTGTTTGAAAGCACAGGACAGGCGACACAGAACAAGGAGGAAGGGGCATCCTTGGCGACAATAGTGTAAAAGCCAAAGGAAGCAAGAACGTATCTTAGAGCGGCAGCACGAGAGCTTTGGGGAGGGTCAAGGTGCCTTAGCTCCTGAGGGGTTCCCTTCAGCAGGGGCTTGAAGGCTGCCCTGTTGCTGCCCGCCTCACGCAGCTGGTTTGGAAGAGGCTGGAAGAGAAAGAAGGCAGCAGCCGGTCCTCAGGCACACCTGCCGGCCCCGCTGCCCGCTTCTGAACCGCAGCACCTGTAACTCCTCCCCTCCTTTCCACTTTGCAGCATTCGCAGCGTCCTGCTCTTTTGAAGGACACAGCCACGGGAGGCCGAGCGCAGGGACCAGCGCAGCAGACACTCTCCTGGCAGGGGCCCTTCTCACCCAGCACCTCACTCTGGGAGGCACAGGGAGATGAGAACAAGGAACTCGCCGACGCCGGTGCTGCTGCCAGTGGTCCTGCACCCGGCCGAGACCCAAAAGAACATCTCTTCCCAAAAGTTGCTTTTACCAATAAAGGGTTTCCCTCAAATTTGTCCCATGCAGTGCTCTCAATCAACAGAGGTCCCGTGGGGAGGGGGAGCTCTTCCTCAAACCGTGGGCCCTTGGCTCAGCAGCGAGCAACTGCCTTTGCCCCCTCCACTGCGGCCGCTTCCCACCTCCGTCCACCACCCGGCCTTCATCACGCAGAGGTTGGGCCTGACCAGCAAGGCTGGGGGACAGGCTGCCCAGCAGCGGCTCCTCGCGCCTGGAGCCCCTGTCGCACCACAGGGCCACCGTGCCCTGGGCAACCACTCAGCCAGCTGCTGGGGCACGGTCGCGGACCCGGCCCGCATCGGTGAAGCTACAGATGGGCCCAGGGCATTTGAGAGCCGGGGTTTGGCGTGCCGACAGCAAGTGCTGCTGCTGCTGCCGCTGACCGGCCCCCTCGCCCCGCGAAACAGGGCTGGGACACGCGGCAGCGAGCACCAACACAAACCTCCCGGGCAGTCCCCTGGATGCGAAACCGGGGGGGGTAACGTCACACACGCGGTGCTCATCTTAGCCTGCTCCTCCAACAAGCTCCCGCTCCTCCAACCTCCTACAGACCACCTTGCCCAGTGCCTTAGCAGAGAACATCTCGCCTGGGGGAGTGAACCCCCCTAAAACCTGGTTACACACGAGAGAAACAAACGTGTCCTTGGAAAAGCCCCCCTTCCTGACACATTCTCCCCTTGCTACCCAGGGCAAAAAGGCTGCAGCACGGGCGGGCGTGTTTGTCCACCGTAACATGATTTCACTGTGTTGTTTTGGTTTGGGTTTGTTTGGTGGGTTTTTTTTTGTTTTTTTTATTTGTTTGAGGTTTTTTTAACTTTATTCCTTTCACAAATGCCTGGGGGTGAACCGCTGCCGGGTCAAAGGCTGCCCCCTGACAACAAGGGGACACTGAAGATGCCTGATCAGCGCCGCGCCGCCACACCCGCCGGAAGCAGCTGCAGGAGAAAGCTCTCGCCCAGCCCCCTGTGCCTTTCAGCCAGGGAGGGCAGGGCACAGACCGAGGCCACAGCCATCCATAAAAGCCTCCACGGAAGACTTCTGCCCACTCCCCGTGGAGCGTCACTGTCGCCACTTGGCACCTCCCTGCCGCTAGCCAGCTCCTCTGCTCAGCACTCACCGTGCTCCGGGCACAGATTAACCACGGCTCCCCGCTCTCCAGTGACAGCCCCACGCCAGGACTCCCTCCACGCTCCCTCGCTCACCCTTCAGCCTGCTGCAGTGACCCCATGGCCACTTCTGGAAAAGTAAGGACAACGCGTCTCCCGTCTTCCTTTCCGCGGTGCCCTCCTGCTCTGGGGAAATACACTGCGAGTGGCTCAGCCTGCGCTCCTCCACTGCACGCCCTCTTTCCTCTGACCCTGCTCCCCCGACTCACCCAAGCCCCTCTGAAGTACACGAGCTCCTGCTTTCATACAACTGTGCCTGTCAGTACCTGCATTAGGCACTACATTCCTCTCCCGCTCTGCCCAGCAGCGCAGGAAGGAAAACACCGAATCGTACGGCTCTGAAAAACACCCTCCTGCTCAGCCCCGCTCCGCGCTCCCGCTCTGGCACGGAAACACGGCTCTTGGGAGCTGCAATCTTGCTGCCACTCGCCGCCTCCTTTCAACCTTGCCCCTGGCAAACCCCTTTTCCACCTGCGAGCTGAATTTTGCTGAACCTCCAACCAGCTTTGGGTCGATGGGCTCGAGGTCTGGGAGATGTCCCTGACCGCGCGCCAAAGGCAAACATTCCCATGCCGCCTAACCCCCTCTGTTGCTTCCAGGTTATCAGGTGCAGAGCTGCTGTTGCCTGGGCCGTGGGCAAACCACTCTCTCTCGAGGAGGTGGAGGTTGCACCTCCAAAGGCGGGTGAAGTCCGTATCAAGGTAAAATCACGCGCACAACTGGGTTTTTGCTGCCTTGTGGGAATTGCTCCTCTTATGGTTATACCTTGAATACACCTGTCAGGGATCTATGCCCGCCAATAGGCCTTAACTGTCCAGA
Source organism: Tyto alba (assembly GCF_018691265.1). Taxonomy (NCBI): domain Eukaryota; kingdom Metazoa; phylum Chordata; class Aves; order Strigiformes; family Tytonidae; genus Tyto; species Tyto alba. The sequence goes on along the minus strand of NW_024881327.1, from coordinate 15,218,775 downwards.
GAAGCCCCGGGAAACATCCTTCCACAAATGGAGTTGAAGAGAGACCAGAGCATTTCTAAATCTCACCATCTACTCTCTGCCCTTCAAACAGATTGTGGCCACGGCCATCTGTCGTACAGACGATCACCTTTTGGAAGGCTGCTTTCCTAACGCGGATTTCCCAGTTATCCCAGGCCACGAAGGAGCTGGGATAGTGGAAAGTGTTGGAGAAGGAGTGACCTCTATGAAACCAGGTAAGACACTATATAATAATAATAATAACAATAAGAAAAATAATAACAACAACAACAACAACAACAAAACAACATTATGAGCGATAATTTTACAATTATATTATAAAAAACCAAATGATGCGCAATGCAATAGCTCACCACCTGCCGACCAATGCACAGCCAGGTCCCAAGCAGCAGCCCCTGGCCAGGTTTCCCCCCAGTTTACACACTGAGCATGAGGTCATATGGCCTGGAATATCCTTTTGCCAGTTGGGGTCAGCCGTCCTGGCTGTGTCCCCCCCCAGCTTCTTTTGCCCCCCCCAGCTTTCTTGCTGCCAGGGCATGAGCAACTGGTAAGTCCTTGACTTAGTATAAACACTGCTTAGCCTCAGCTGAAACATCAGTGTGTTATCAACATCATTCTCATCCTAAAACTAAACCACAGCACTGCACCAGCTACTAGGAAGAAAATTAACTCTCTCCCAGCCAAAACCAGGACAGACACAAACACAAACAGTCGCCCAGGAGTCCGCTCTCGAGGCAGATGAGGCTGCCCAGAGCCCAGAAAATCCCCCCTGCTCCTGCATCCCAAGGGCACACTCGTGGCACTGGACTGTCAGATACACATTCCTGGTCTATTCCCCAGGCAGACGAGCTGGGCCATGAGCATTTCCTCTCAACAGAGAAAGCAGAGGGTTCATGGCAGGGTGCTGCCATCAGACAGCTCAGCAGTGGCGCTCCAACGGCCACCACCATCAGGACATGCCCCAAGAGAGACACAGCTAACATGGGATGTGCATTATTGCAGGTGACAAAGTCATCCCCCTTCCCTTGCCTCACTGCGGAGAATGCAGCTTCTGCCTGAATCCTGAATCCAACTACTGCCTGAAGTACCAGTGAGTTTACTTCGCCTTCTCCTACACCTAACTGGGATCAGCTGTCTATCGACAAGTCTGACACCTGCACGGGTCCTTTACTTGATGAAAAACAAATGCTTGTGCCTCCCAACAGTGTCTCCGAGTCACAAAACTTGCTGCCTGACAAGACCAGCCGGTTCACTTGCAAAGGGAAACAGATCCACCACTTCCTGTGGATCAGCACCTTTGCAGAATACACTGTGATCCCGGAGTACGCCGCTGTCAAGATAGATGCTGCTGCACCTCTGGACAAAGTCTGCTTGTTTGGCTGTGGGTTTTCCACAGGCTACGGGGCTCCCATCAACACTGCCAAGGTTGGTATTCAGACATGTTGAGCACAAGCACCCCGTGTCCATACTCGCACCCTCACCAACCCCGTGCAACAAATCCTCCTCCTCACGCTGGAGACTCACAGGGCCCCATGTTGTGCAGGTCAAACCAGGCTCCACCTGTGCTGTCTTCGGCGTCGGAGCAGTTGGCCTCTCTGTTGTCATGGGCTGCAAGGCGGCTGGAGCTTCCCGCATCATCGCCATTGATATCAACAAGGACAAGTTTGCCAAGGCCAAGGAGCTGGGAGCCACCGACTGCATCAGTCCTCGAGACTTCAAGAAGCCCATCCAGGAGGTGGTCACCGAGATGACCGGTCATGGCGTGGACTACTCCTTTGAGGCCATCGGGGATGTGGATAGCATGGTAGGTGGCATTTCAGCACGTGTCTTCCCTCTCAGATCATTCACAGCCCCCCAGCCAGGAAAAATTCACCCCGGTGGGAAGTTCCTTGCCTGCTGCCTGCACTGCTGGGCTCATCCTTGATCAGAAAGGCTCTCTGTTGGCTTTGGGAAACTATGGCGTACAAGTTTCAAAACAGGCACGGAGCTCACCGTGCCTGCTGCACAAGGGAGTATGTGTTTTCTGACTACCAGGGAGGGGCAGACGACCCCACAGAAAGAACTGTCTTCTGACAAACTCTCCAGGGCGCTCTCTAATTTGCCTGCCTGTCCCATCAGACTGCTGCCCTGGCTGCCTGCAATATGAACACGGGTGTCTGCGTGATGATTGGGGTAGCAGCTTCTGGTGCAGTGATGTCCGTTGATCCTATGCTTCTGCTGTCTGGGCGTACGTGGAAGGGGACCCTGCTCGGAGGTATGAAAGTTTAGAAAACATTTTAGACATTTCTGTCTATTCCTTTCATCTTTCCAAATCATAGAATCACAGAGTGGTTTGGGCTGGAAGGGACCTTTGAAGATCATCTAGTCAAACCCTTCTGCTGTGCACAGGGACATCTTGCACTAGAAGTTGCTCAAAGCCCCACCCAACCTGGCCTTGAACACTTCCAATGACGGCACGTCCACAACTTCTCTGGGCAACTCGCTCCAGTGTCTTACCACCCTCATCATAAAAGATTTCCTCCCTGTGCCCAACCCAAATCGACCCTCTTTCAGGTTAAAGCCATTTCCCCTTGTGCTGTCATTAGAGACCTTTGTTAAAAGTCTCTCTCCAGGTTCCTTAGAAGCCCCCTTTAAGCACTGAAAGGCCTCAGTAAGGTCACCTCAGAGCCTTCTCTTCTCCAGGCTGAACAATCCCCGCTGTTGCAGCCTTTCTTCACTGGAGAGGCCTCAGGCCTTTGTCCATTTTGGTGGCCCTCCTCTGGACCCGCTCGAAGAGGCCCACGTCTTTCTTGTGCTGGGGGGCCCAGAGCCGGGCACAGCGCTGCAGCTGGGGTCTCCCGTAAGTGGGGTAGAAGGGAAGAAGCAGCTCCTTTGACCTGCTGGCCGTGCTTCTTTTTGTGCAGCCCAGGACGCGGTTGGCTTTCCGGGCTGCAAGTGCACATAGCTGGCTCACATCAGATTCTTCACCCACCGGTATCTCCAAGTCCTCCTCTGCAGGGGTGCCCTTAATCCATTCATCCCTCAGTCTGTATTGATATCGGGCATTGCCCCACGCCAGGTGCAGGACCTTGAGCGTGACTTTGCTGAACGTCCTGAAGTTCCCATGGGCCCACTCCTCAAGCCTGCCAAGGTCCCTCTGGATGGCCTCCCTTCCCTCAACTGCACCACTCAGCTCGGTGTCATCTGCAAACTTGCTGAGGGTGCACTCAGTCCCACTGCCTGTGTCACCGATGAAGATATTAAACAGTATTCATCCCAGTACAGAACCCTGAGGAACACCACTCATGACTGGTTTCCTCTTGGACACCGAGCCATTGACTCTTTGGACGAGGACATCCTGCCAATTCCTTATCCATCTAACAGTCCACCCGTCATAGCTCTCCAAATGAGCAGCAAGAATGCTGTGGGGGACTGTATCAAAGCCTTACAGAAGTCCAGGTAGATGACATCTATAGCTCTTCCCTCCTCCGCTGACGCACTCACTGAATCGTTAACGGCCGCCAGGTTAGTCAGGCATGATTTGCCCTTGGTGAGCCATGTCACCCCCCTGTTTTCCATACGTTTCGACAACTCTTCCAGGAGGATCCATTCCACCATCTTACCAGGCACGGAGGTGAGGCTGACTGGTCAGTAGCTGCCAGGGTCCTTCTTTCACCCTTTTTAAAAATGGATGTGTTGTTTCCCTTTCTCCAGTCACTGGGGGCTTTGCCTGACTGCCACAACTTTTCAACTGTGATGGAGAGCCACACGGCAACCACAACAGCCAGTTCCCTCAGGACTGTGGGATGCACCTCGTCAGGTCTCAGTTTGTTCGTGTTCCTGCGGTGGTGGTCTTGAACCTGATCTTCACTTCTGATCAGAGGGGCTTCGTTTCCACATCCCCTTCCCACTTGAGAGATGTGGGAAAAGAGATTACCATTGACAACCGAGGCAAACAAACTGTTCAGTAGCTCAGCCTGCTCCATGTCGGTTGTCACCAACGTGTGTGTGGAACCCGTCAGTACAATGAAGAATTCTCCCCTGGAAAATGAGCTTTCCCATCTGAGCAATGTCCTCAGATGTAGGACAAGATATACTTTTCCTCCTAGTTCTTACTCACTAACCTCTTGGTCACCAAGAATATTTCAAGCTTGGCAGTGTCCCAGGAAGCCTCTTTGAGAGGGCATTCAGAAAAAACAAACAGACAAACAAACAAACAAGCAACACAACTAAAGAGGAGTGTGGCACTTTCACTGGATAGGTAGGCATGAAACATGCTAATAAACCTGTAACTACTTCATACAGTTCAACACGCAACTGTCTACGCTAACCAAAGAGTAAAACAAGGACAAACCCACTCTCCTCTCAAGGAGAGGAAGATTTCTCACAAGATAATGGCACCAGTACTGGTCACTCAGTCCTGACCCTACGGTATGTGTAGGAAGATCATAAATGTCCCATGAAAGAAATTCTTTGTTGCCCCACTGACTCCTTCCTGTTGTAGCCTGCTCTCTCCTTCCACTACAAGACTCTTCTTCCCTCTCCCAGTACCTTGCTTTCTCTCATCCTTGCCCCTCCATCACACACATACCTGCTACCTGGCCTGTCACGGGTGGCCACTCTCATACATGCTCCCCTCAAGCCCCAGCCGTTGGTATCAGCTTGCATTTCACTGCAACCTAAGTGCTTCTCTCTTTTGCCAGAGGAGGGGCTGGTGCACCTCAAGGAACCTTTCACTTCCTCCAGCTAAACTCGCAGCTCAAAGAAGGGACCTTCTCCCGTTGTTAGCCTAATCCTGGTAACGTGATGCATTCCAAGAATTAGCTACAGCGCTTTACACGGGCACAACGTCAAGTATGTTTTATATGTCAGCACAGCCTGGAAGAGGAGACAAGCCCCTGACTGGCTCTAATATTCTGATCAGAGGACAGCTGGTATACCGCAGGCACCAGAAAACTCTACAAACATTACCTCACCAAAACAACATTTCTCCAATTGCTCACTGCCGGTCCTTTCTCCTGTTTCTAGGTTGGAAGATGAGAGAATCTATCCCCAAATTAGTTTCCAGCTATTTGGAGAAGAAATTCAACTCAGACTTGCTGATCACGCACACGCTGCCGATCGCTGAAGTGAATGAGGGATTGGAGTTGTTACGTCAAGGAAAAAGGTGAGACCCTGACTAGCAGGAGCGAGGCACAGCAGATGCCACCTCCGCCTAAATTTCAAACAGCCCAAACACTCTGGCAGGCAGAGCATGCAATACTGCCTTCTCAAAAAGCACCTGAGCCTTTTGAGGAGGCAGGGACAAGAGCTGTGTGTCGGGAGGATCTGCCATCACCTGGAGCAAAGAGCCCACGCTCAGCACAGGGCACCCTGCTGCGCACGGTTCAGCTCAGCAGAGATCCCACGGCCCCGGCACGGCCCTGGAGCCAGCACAGGCCCTCAGGCACCACATCTCATGGCACTGTTTGAAAGCACAGGACAGGCGACACAGAACAAGGAGGAAGGGGCATCCTTGGCGACAATAGCGTAAAAGCCAAAGGAAGCAAGAACGTATCTTAGAGCGGCAGCACGAGAGCTTTGGGGAGGGTCAAGGTGCCTTAGCTCCTGAGGGGTTCCCTTCAGCAGGGGCTTGAAGGCTGCCCTGTTGCTGCCCGCCTCACGCAGCTGGTTTGGAAGAGGCTGGAAGAGAAAGAAGGCAGCAGCCGGTCCTCAGGCACACCTGCCTGCCCCGCTGCCCGCTTCTGAACCGCAGCACCTGTAACTCCTCCCCTCCTTTCCACTTTGCAGCATTCGCAGCGTCCTGCTCTTTTGAAGGACACAGCCACGGGAGGCCGAGCGCAGGGACCAGCGCAGCAGACACTCTCCTGGCAGGGGCCCTTCTCGCCCAGCACCTCACTCTGGGAGGCACAGGGAGATGAGAACAAGGAACTCGCCGACGCCGGTGCTGCTGCCAGTGGTCCTGCACCCGGCCGAGACCCAAAAGAACATCTCTTCCCAAAAGTTGCTTTTACCAATAAAGGGTTTCCCTCAAATTTGTTCCATGCAGTGCTCTCAATCAACAGAGGTCCCGTGGGGAGGGGGAGCTCTTCCTCAAACCGTGGGCCCTTGGCTCAGCAGCGAGCAACTGCCTTTGCCCCCTCCACTGCGGCCGCTTCCCACCTCCGTCCACCACCCGGCCTTCATCACGCAGAGGTTGGGCCTGACCAGCAAGGCTGGGGGACAGGCTGCCCAGCAGCGGCTCCTCGCGCCTGGAGCCCCTGTCGCACCACAGGGCCACCGTGCCCTGGGCAACCACTCAGCCAGCTGCTGGGGCACGGTCGCGGACCCGGCCCGCATCGGTGAAGCTACAGATGGGCCGAGGGCATTTGAGAGCCGGGGTTTGGCGTGCCGACAGCAAGTGCTGCTGCTGCTGCCGCTGACCGGCCCCCTCGCCCCGCGAAACAGGGCTGGGACACGCGGCAGCGAGCACCAACACAAACCTCCCGGGCAGTCCCCTGGACGCGAAACCGGGGGGGGTAACGTCACACACGCGGTGCTCATCTTAGCCTGCTCCTCCAACAAGCTCCCGCTCCTCCAACCTCCTACAGACCACCTTGCCCAGTGCCTTAGCAGAGAACATCTCGCCTGGGGGAGTGAACCCCCCTAAAACCTGGTTACACACGAGTGAAACAAACGTGTCCTTGGAAAAGCCCCCCTTCCTGACACATTCTCCCCTTGCTACCCAGGGCAAAAAGGCTGCAGCACGGGTGGGAGTATTTGTCCTCTGTAACATGATTTCACTGTGTTGTTTTGGTTTGGGTTTGTTTGGTGGTTTTTTGTTTGTTTGTTTTTTTTTTTTTTTTTTTTTTTTTGTTGTTGTTGTTTGTTTGGTTTTTTTTCTGTTGTTGTTATTGTTGGGTTTTTTTTGTTAACTTTATTCCTTTCACAAATGCCTGGGGGTGAACCGCTGCCGGGTCAAAGGCTGCCCCCTGACAACAAGGGGACACTGAAGATGCCTGATCAGCGCCGCGCCGCCACACCCGCCGGAAGCAGCTGCAGGAGAAAGCTCTCGCCCAGCCCCCTGTGCCTTTCAGCCAGGGAGGGCAGGGCACAGCCCGAGGCCACAGCCATCCATAAAAGCCTCCACGGAAGACTTCTGCCCACTCCCCGTGGAGCGTCACTGTCGCCACTTGGCATCTCCCTGCCGCTAGCCAGCTCCCCTGCTCAGCACTCGCCGTGCTCCGGGCACAGATTAACCACGGCTCCCCGCTCTCCAGTGACAGCCCCACGCCAGGACTCCCTCCACGCTCCCTCGCTCACCCTTCAGCCTGCTGCAGTGACCCCATGGCCACTTCTGGAAAAGTAAGGACAACGCGTCTCCCGTCTTCCTTTCCGCGGTGCCCTCCTGCTCTGGGGAAATACCCTGCGAGTGGCTCAGCCTGCGCTCCTCCACTGCACGCCCTCTTTCCTCTGACCCTGCTCCCCCGACTCACCCAAGCCCCTCTGAAGTACATGAGCTCCTGCTTTCATACAACTGTGCCTGTCAGTACCTGCATTAGGCACTACATTCCTCTCCCGCTCTGCCCAGCAGCGCAGGAAGGAAAACACCGAATCGTACGGCTCTGAAAAACACCCTCCTGCTCAGCCCCGCTCCGCGCTCCCGCTCTGGCACGGAAACACGGCTCTTGGGAGCTGCAATCTTGCTGCCACTCGCCGCCTCCTTTCAACCTTGCCCCTGGCAAAACCCTTTTCCACCTGCGAGCTGAATTTTGCTGAACCTCCAACCAGCTTTGGGTCGATGGGCTCGAGGTCTGGGAGATGTCCCTGACCGCGCGCCAAAGGCAAACATTCCCATGCTGCCTAACCCCCTCTGTTGCTTCCAGGTTATCAGGTGCAGAGCTGCTGTTGCCTGGGCAGTGGGCAAACCACTCTCTCTCGAGGAGGTGGAGGTTGCACCTCCAAAGGCGGGTGAAGTCCGTATCAAGGTAAAATCACGCGCACAACTGGGTTTTTGCTGCCTTGTGGGAATTGCTCCTCTTATGGTTATACCTTGAATACACCTGTCAGGGATCTATGCCCGCCAATAGGCCTTAACTGTCCAGAGAAGCCCCAGGAAACATCCTTCCACAAATGGAGTTGAAGAGAGACCAGAGTATTTCCAAATCTCACCATCTACTCTCTGCCCTTCAAACAGATTGTGGCCACAGGCATCTGTCGTACAGACGATCACCTTTTGGAAGGCTGCTTTCCTAACGCGGATTTCCCAGTTATCCCAGGCCACGAAGGAGCTGGGATAGTGGAAAGTGTTGGAGAAGGAGTGACCTCTGTGAAACCAGGTTACAGACACACAGACAGAGACACACCCAGGATTCAGCTCTCCCATAGGCAGCTCCTTTGGGGCCTGACCACAGAGAGGATCACCTAACATGGGGTGTGTGTTATTCCAGGTGACAAAGTCATCCCACTTTGCCATCCACAATGTGGGGAATGCAGCTTCTGCTTGAATCCTGAATCCAACTACTGCCTGAAGTCCCAGTGAGTTTACTTCGCCTTCCCCTACACCTAACTGAGGTCAGCTGTCTATCAACATGTCTGACACCTGCACGGGTCCTTTACTTGATGAAAAACAAATGCTTGTGCCTCCCAACAGCTTCTCCGAGTCACAAAACCTGCTGCCTGATAAGACCAGCCGGTTCACTTGCAAAGGGAAACGGATCCACCACTTCCTGTGGGTCAGCACCTTTGCAGAATACACTGTGATCCCGGAGTACGCTGCTGCCAAGATAGATGCTGCTGCACCTCTGGACAAAGTCTGCTTGTTTGGCTGTGGGTTTTCCACAGGCTACGGGGCTCCCATCAACACCGCCAAGGTTGGTATTCAGACATGTTGAGCACAAGCACCCCGTGTCCATACTCGCACCCTCACCAACCCCGTGCAACAAATCCTCCTCCTCACACTGGAGACTCACTGGGCCCCATGTTGTGCAGGTCAAACCAGGCTCCACCTGTGCTGTCTTCGGCCTCGGAGGAATTGGCCTCTCTGTTGTCATGGGCTGCAAGGCGGCTGGAGCTTCCCGCATCATCGCCATTGATATCAACAAGGACAAGTTTGCCAAGGCCAAGGAGCTGGGAGCCACCGACTGCATCAGTCCTCGAGACTTCAAGAAGCCCATCCAGGAGGTGGTCACCGAGATGACCGGTCATGGCGTGGACTACTCCTTTGAGGCCATCGGGGATGTGGATAGCATGGTAGGTGGCATTTCAGCACGTGTCTTCCCTCTCAGATCATTCACAGCCCCCCAGCCAGGCAAAATTCACCCCGGTGGGAAGTTCCTTGCCTGCTGCCTGCACTGCTGGGCTCATCCTTGATCAGAAAGGCTCTCTGTTGGCTTTGGGAAACTATGGCGTACAAGTTTCAAAACAGGCACGGAGCTCACCGTGCCTGCTGCACAAGGGAGTATGTGTTTTCTGACTACCAGGGAGGGGCAGACGACCCCACAGAAAGAACTGTCTTCTGACAAACTCTCCAGGGCGCTCTCTAATTTGCCTGCCTGTCCCATCAGACTGCTGCCCTGGCTGCCTGCAATATGAACACAGGTGTCTGCGTGATGATTGGGGAACTGGCTTCTGGTGCAGTGATGTCCGTTGATCCTATGCTTCTGCTGTCTGGGCGTACGTGGAAGGGGACCCTGCTTGGAGGTATGAAACTTAGGAAAACATTTTAGACATTTCAACCTTTTCCTTTCACATTAATTTCCAAATGTCTGTGGAACAGGTACGGTTAAGACCTTGCGAATGACTCTGACATTGAAAACTAGCCTTTTCATCTGAGCAATGTCCTCAGCTGTAGGAGAACAGACTTTTTTCATTGTAGTCATTAGTCACTTCCCTATTGGTCACAAGGAATACTTCAAGTTTGGCTCTGTCCTAAGAATAATCCTTAGGAGTGTATTCAAGAAAAATATAAGTAAAAGTGAGAGCGACCTTTGTACTGTACATATAGGCATGATACATGAGGATAAACCAGTTACTGTTTCAACGCAACTCTACATGTTAATCCAATCTTGTACGAAGGAGAGGAAAAGTTCTCACAAGATAAAGGCACTGGTACTGTTCACTCAGTCTTGATCCTTACACCAATACTACCTTCCCAAAACAGCGTATCTCCGATTATATACTGTGAATACTTTGTCCCATTTCTAGGTTGGAAGACGAGAGAATCTATCCCCAAATTAGTTTCCAGCTATTTGGAGAAAAAGTTCAACTCAGACTTGCTGATCACGCACACGCTGCCGATCGCTGAAGTGAACGAGGGATTTGAGTTGTTACGTCAAGGAAAAAGGTGAGACCCTGACTAGCAGGAGCGAGGCACAGCAGATGCCACCTCCGCCTAAATTTCAAACAGCCCAAACACTCTGGCAGGCAGAGCATGCAATACTGCATTCCCAAAAAGCACCTGAGCCTTTTGAGGAGGCAGGGACAAGAGCTGTGTGTCGGGAGGATCTGCCATCACCTGGAGCAAAGAGCCCACGCTCAGCACAGGGCACCCTCCTGCGCACGGTTCAGCTCAGCAGAGATCCCACGGCCCCGGCACGGCCCTGGAGCCAGCACAGGCCCTCAGGCACCACATCTCATGGCACTGTTTGAAAGCACAGGACAGGCGACACAGAACAAGGAGGAAGGGGCATCCTTGGCGACAATAGCGTAAAAGCCAAAGGAAGCAAGAACGTATCTTAGAGGGGCAGCACGAGAGCTTTGGGGAGGGTCAAGGTGCCTTAGCTCCTGAGGGGTTCCCTTCAGCAGGGGCTTGAAGGCTGCCCTGTTGCTGCCCGCCTCACGCAGCTGGTTTGGAAGAGGCTGGAAGAGAAAGAAGGCAGCAGCCGGTCCTCAGGCACACCTGCCGGCCCCGCTGCCCGCTCCTGAACCGCAGCACCTGTAACTCCTCCCCTCCTTTCCACTTTGCAGCATTCGCAGCGTCCTGCTCTTTTGAAGGACACAGCCACGGGAGGCCGAGCGCAGGGATCAGCGCATTAACTCTGAGCTCTCCAACTCTTGCCTAATGGAGAAAACTGAATGATAATCAAAACAAACTAAAATAAGGCTCAAAGGTAAAGTGAACAGCTTAAAGAATATTTTTGTTTTCAGCTAAGCAATTAAATATCAGCCTACTTTTAAAGTGAAGATTATAAAGCACATGAAAGCAACTAATCCTGGAGAAGAACCACATCTTTGCTTCACTAAATCTAGTGATTGAACTGACAGGAGAACAGGCATGAAGGAGATGTGAATCAGCTGTAGAGCGGAGCATCCTAAGCATGAGTCTACAGAGTAATGCCTTCCTGATTCACGATTGCTGCTTTTTTTTTTCTGATAAGGACTAATCTTTTTTGCATCCTAATGTCAACGTATGTGGTTTGATTTTTTAAAAATATTAATATATGTATAATTTTGTTCAACAGCTAGAGAGTTGAGTTCTGCTCACTACAACATTCTAAATGGTTCCTGATCCAAGAAGGGGTTTATGTCATTATCAGTAGTCTTCTGGGACATTATCCCATTCCTTAGGTATACAAAAACGTCCTTTCAGCCACACAGAAGGAGGATTCCTTTCTAGTGGACAGGCCTTTTCTAGTCTATCACTTCCTTCTAGGCTACAGCTGGTGGGATCATGAAGGTCCTCAAGGCTGAATTACACATGTGGAAACCTACTTTCATTACAGACAACACAAATTCTTGCACAGCAGGCCCAGGAATGGGAGGGGGGCTGGCAGAAGAATGAACTGGCTTTCAGTGCTAGGCTAAGCAGTTAAGGGTGAAGAAAAAGGAAAGCATGAATCAGAGAGATAGGGAGAGAACACAGGTCTAAAGAGAGGAAAGATACAACACCTGAGCAAAGATTTTTAAGTTGAAAAGAACTCTTATTGCTTTTTCTAAGAGCACGCAACATTTCAAAGCTACAATCAATATATGGCATTTCTGACATGCTGGGGTCAAGTTCACATGTGTGACTAGGAAGAACTGATTCTCTTTACTGGCATTTAACGATGATCATCTCCATTTTCAACCTCTTCATCCATCATCTTTCTGTTCCTTTTATCAGTCTCTCCTTGGCAGCAGCTTCAAGTTGAGTATATGATGTCTAGTGATTCTAGGTGGTTGCCAAATTACACATAACAACCATGTGCATTCAATATTTCCATGTGTGGCATTTCTTTCCAGAGTACCGATGGGAAGGACACATTGCTCTTTGGAGTGGTTTCCATTACTTAGTTTACCTGCTTCAGCTATAATTCTATTTTAATCAATTCTACTGCTCAGTTTCTTTGAAATTCAGACTCAGAGTTCTAAAACTACCATCAATGAAACACCAGTAGATTTATGCAAGATATATTTTAAGCCAGAAAAATATTTACTACTCTGCTCTACCTGACAGTTTATACAGTCAATGAGCCCATACACGAGATTGCAAAAATCAAAAGGAAACAAATGGGTTTGCTCCATAACAGACACATGAAGCACCAAAATATTAAACATTGTTCTCTAGTGATGCTTACATACTGTTAGAGGTGAATGTAGAGAGCACCCAGCTCTGAACAGACCATCACTCAAAAGATTTTCCTTTTCTGTTTGAGTATTTGTGAGTGTACTATTTTCTTATACTTGAAAGATGACAATCACACACCATTTCTCATCACGTGTCGCCTTTCTGGGTCTTTCTTATTGTAGAAGTAACACAAACACAAATGTCAATCTTTGCTTCTAGAACCATGTAAACTAGCACTATGTGAATGTAGTATATTATCTGAATAATCCTTTGGCGTTTATTTTAAGTTGAAGACTCTGAGGTCTGACTTATACAAGTGTTATGATAGCCACACCAAATACTCCCACAGGGGATATCAATATTTTAGATACAACCTAGTTCCCATAAAAATCCAATACCTCATAAGATTGTCATTTACACCACCACTTTAGAGAAATCAATGGTGATGTGCACTTCTAGCAATATCATTCATATCAATGAAATGGTAAGTTTATAAATCTCTTACGATGCTGATCAAATGTGTGGTTTTTTTAATATCCTATAAGTTTTTTAAAACCACAATCTGCTGTGCATAAAATAATAAAACAAGACTATTAAAGTAATTAACTCATCTGAAAAGAGAGCTCAGATTGTTCTTGAGAGACCATGTAGATTAGCTTTTTTCCCATTGCAGGATCAACTCTCTGATCATTCCCGAGAGATGACTGGTGCTCAAAGGCTTCCAACGATGATCTATTTCATTACCATTTCAAACTGTATCATACTGTCAAAGTTAATCTTCTCAGAGAGGCTAAATCTCCTGCTCAACCTTATACTTACTTTTTATGTTCCTGAAGACTACCTCGCCCTTCCCATCATGAAGCATTACCTATTGTCTTGTCAACTGCATTCCTGTTTCCACAGCCACTATGATGTTTGCCTTTCCTCTACCCCCAAATAGCAGGATATTGCTAACTCACATTCACTTTGTCATCCACTATTCTTTGCAAACATTTTTTTCCTGCAGAACTGTGTTTGATTTGTCACTCACCATCCTATGCTGATCACTACACTCAGTTGCATCCCATTTCTTTAAAAGCGTTCCCCCAAACTGTCAGGATCATTTTCTAATCCTCTCATTCAGTGTGCTTGTAACCCTCCTGCTACCTGCACATCTAATGAGTTTACTCTACTCCAACATGAAAGTCACATAGTAGAGCCGACTCTACTATGGATTGTGCCCAACAGCTTTAGGTAGAGGAAAAGATTAAATACATTTCATAACAGGATGTGCATCTATTTTTTTTGCTTTAGCCAGTACACTGGGGTCTGAATTTCTCATATTTGCCTAATAAAATACAAAAGGAGAAATACTTTTTCCACTATCCTATTTACACCCTAAATGGAAAGATTGTTTCATGTTATGTTCCCTTGTGGAATATACTTTAATATTTTTTTTTAATAGTTTCACTAAAATACTGTCTGGAAATATAAGATCAGTGACATTTTCTAGCATAAACTTATATTTTGCTGCAATCCCAAAGTCCCTCAGCAAAAAAACCCAGATATCACTGAAGTAGCATCAACTTCAGCAGCCAGAGAGAATTTGGCCATTGTGTCTCAGTACTTTTTTAATCCAGTGAGCCTCTCTCCAATGTCTACATTCCAGCTCACTGGATTAGTGATAAGTGGCAAAAGATTCAACATAGATTGGACAGCGGAGCATCTGAACAGTATTTCTCCAGAAAGACTTCTGTCGTGACTTTCATGGGGACTGTCAGGAGCCTGCAGTTATGGGTGAGACCGGAAAAAAAAAAAAACACCTCATTGCAGACAAACCCCACCACATTGGGTGCCTGTTCTACAGTAGCACTGCAAATTGTCAGTCTCTTCTCAGGGAGTCTGTTGCTCGGTCACAATTTAATGACTAGAGTATTTCAGATTGCTCAACAACGGTTTGCTGTTCTGGAGATCATCTAGTAATCTTGTTACTGAATTTCCAAACCCTTTAGCACAGTCAAGGATTTTAAAACTACCTCTCCCTTTGTATAATGTTTTTCCCTGAAACTGGAAGGTGATATGAGGAAGCAAAAGTAATACCTCTGCAACTGAAAAAAGGAAACACAGATTCCTTCCATGAAACAGGGCATCTGAATTTCTCTGTGTACATGTAAAGATGAAATGATGATTTTCTCCCAGAAGCTTGGAAATTTTAGACCAAATAATCAACCTGCTAAATTTTCTCAAGCTTTATAAATCAATCGTTTAGTAAAGAAAAGAAAGAAAGCAAAAAAAATGCCATTTTTGAATTAGCAAATGATTTTCTGTAACTATGTCACTGTGAGCAATCGATAAGGACTTTGGTGAAGTTGCAGCATGGATATATTTTTATATATGTACATGTATAGCCCATATATATTGTGTATATCTATATTTAAGTTTGTGGAAAGCACATCTTGATTTTTGCACCATCATACAATGTGATGGAAACACTGACTGGAACAATTTAGTTTCTTCATTGTCAGATTTGGAAACATGCCTGGCTAAGAGTACACTGTGCACAGAGCCAGAACACAAGTTGTACCCACATGCACATGTAGAAAACACCCCTCCACAGTAAAATCATGTCAGAAGCAGTATCTGGTGAAAATTCAATGGAGTTTCTCCTCCAACTCTTTTAGTGTTGACACCCCTCCTGTGCCTCATAGTTTCTACTGCTGCCTGACCCTGTCTTTTCTTTCTTAATACGAACTTTTAGCACCTCTGTCCCCCATACCTCCTGCCCTACCTTTAAAGCTAGGGACTGCTTACAACATCAGAGTCAAGGTGTCCTTCAAAACTCTGCCTGGAGTATCTCTGTTGGTGAAAGCTCATAGTTATCATAAATCCATTTCAGAGTCTCATACATGAGAAGGAAAGCCTGCTTGGGACATCCAAGTCATAAGCAAGAAGTCAATAATTACACGTGTACACAGTATCTCAGTTTCACAGAAATTATTCATAGAACAGTGCCACAGAAACAACCACCTTATCTGTTTTACAGTGGAAATCATTGGAACTGCCTGCCTCAATGAGTACAGCTCTCATTAGCATTGTTTACATTTTGTTTGTATATAACACATATTTTGCCTGTAGAACAGAAACAGAATCCCTTTGCCATGCCTATTATGAAATACACAACTTGGCAAGCCTGGCTGGAAACACAGGTTTCATGCTCCAAATGAACTAGAAGAAAAACATCTAGAGAGAGAAAAAATTCCCTTGTTTACCCAGCACCATTACCAGGCAGCACTAACAACAACATTAGTATGGAAACTGAAGCAAATTATATCAAAGTTACTTATACTGTGCATGGATGGCTCATGTTGTAGCTCCTCACAAGACTGCAGGTATGGCTCTAATGGTATCATAATAGACAGACCCTCCTGTGTTTCAGTTTGTGCCCACTGCCTCTGGTCCCATCACCAGGCACCACTGAGAAGAGCCTGGCTTCGTCCTCTTTGCACCCTCCCTCCAGGTGTTTGTACACAGGGATGAGATCCCCCTGAGCCTTCTCTTCTCCAGCCTGAACAGTCCCAGCTCTCAGTCTTTCCTCATAGGAGAAATGCTCCATGCTGCTAATCATCTCTGTGGCCCTTTACTGGACTCTCTCCAGTATGTCCATGTCTATCTTATACTTGGGAGCCCAGAACTGGACCCAGCACTCCAGGTGTAGCCTCACCAGTGCTCAGCAGAGGGGAAGGATCACCTCCCTCGACCTGCTGGCAATACTTCATCTAATGCATAGTACTAGCATCTAATGCAGCTAGTACTATATTATTTGAAGCATATTATTTAAAGCGGTAGATAACTTCCTTATTATCATGTAACATTTATGCATGTATACGTGGATGTGGTTTCATTTTTGCAAATGTTGTTGTACTTTTAGTATATTTCCAGCACCAAGTCCCACTGAATATTACAGCGCAGCTGTGCAAAATCCCCAGTGTGACCTGTGAGCAGGTCATTCTGCTAAACAAACCCTTCTTTCCATGTTGAACGTTGGACCCATAACACTATGATCGCTTCTGACCTCTTTTGAGCAACTCTTATCCCAGTCCATACCCCTTTGAACTTCTGGAAACTCCTCAGCGTGATCAGCAATTACACAGCACATCATGAACACACAAACGAATTATCAAAGGTTACCAAATTCCATCTTGCCTGCCAATTTACAGTAACTTAGAACTCACATAGAACTCACTTTGCCCTGCTATAAAAGTTACCCATAAATCTCTTAACTACTTTTTAAGCATAAAACAATAAGACTGGAGGTAATGAGATAACGCCAAAACAATCTGTTAAATGTTTTAATTGAGTTCTAGCACTTCCTTACCAAGAAAACTCCACAAGAAGTTCTTCCCAATAAATGTTTCCCTAATGCTGCATGTGTGTCTGCACAGCCTTAATTTTATACTAATGGTAAGTCTTAAAAAAGGCAATCAGCCTAGTAACTCTGTAATAAATATGAACACATTTATGCAGGACTGGGACTCAAAATTTTTTTTCCTTTTTGAAAAAAATCTAAACCTAGATGAAACAAAGTTTGATTGCTATAAAACAACTCTGCCTTAAGTCAACTGTAACTTGCACTTTATCAATTATTTTGAATTGTTGCTACGCGAAAAATGGTGTAAGGACTTCCGAGCAGTGACGAGTTCTGTCATTACAGCAGTGCCACCCGGTGGTTACCTGTCACTGCCCTCCCTGCATGCTGCCCATCAGCTTCTGAACGTGCTGCAAGCGTTGCCTATTTCTGCCCAGCCCAAGCACCCGGCCGCAGCAGGCATCCGCGGCCGCGGTTTGCCCTGTGCACAGTGGTGTGTGCGTGGGCACACGCGTGTGCAGCCCCCAGCCGCTGTCCCCATTGCTAAGCCCTGGGACCAGCCACGACATGACGAGTGACAGTGGGAAGCTGTCCCCCTTCCCCTCCCTCGAGCCAGCGAGTGTGTTACTGATAATTTTCGAATAACTTGGAGGTTCTCCCTTTGATAATGATCACTAACTGGGCAGGACTTCAAATTTCAGCAGGCAATTAGAGAGCTCCTCAAATTCTGCCTGATTCCTAAAACATCACTGGTTTCACAGCTGACCAAATAAGTACGTTTGAAAGACTAGCAAAGACATTTATATATACCGGAAGAAAATGCGGTCAAGGGCGAGTAAGGAGGTGCCAGCATAACCCTTCCCCCACTTTTATCTTTAAAATTTCCTTTGCCTAGTTAGTATAATATTAACATATTAGAACCAGCACATAAAAAATCAGCTTTTTATGTTTTATTAGATTTTCAATTAAAGAAAATACCTGAGAATATTTAATCACAAAACTTCCCAAATGATTTATTTCCATATCTAAAATATTAAAAATCTTTCAGCATCCCAGCCTCATGTGTCTCTACTGCAAAACTTCCATGGTCATTTTCATACTTATTTTGAGTACATCTAATTAACATGGGTCTTTGTTTTGAAAAATTATTTTACTTTAGCATCATGGTAGGATTAATTAGTGAATACTAAGATTAATTAGTGAAATTATTCCTAAAGTTTTTCCTCTGGAAACAACCATTTCTTGAAATACTGGATAATATTTTAAATTTATATTTGTATTTACAAAACCAGAATATTTTCATTAACTAAGAATTACCCAAAGAAATATCAATCAGCTTTGAACATTTTAAATGAAAACAATTTTGATTTTAAAAATATAGTTACATATAGTTTAACTAAATATAGTTAAATATAGATAAGACTTCCTAATTTTTTTGAATGCTGCATAATTCCAGTACTCCAGTACTTCATAGGAAAACGTAGGAAACATATATCAGAATTCAAAATGATGGTTTTGAGACCAATTCCCCACAAAAAGACTGCTACACTCAAGCTTCCAAAAGCTGAAACCTATGCACAGGTTATCCCAAGTTTAATAGGGTTGTTCTAATGAACTGTATCTATCCAAACTACTTAAATCACACTGGATTTATTTGGGAAATTATATTAATGGGAGGAAAAATTACCTCTGGGTGAATTTAGCACCATTTCTGTTTGAAGAAAATAATCCAGGCAATGTTTGTGTGAATGCTTTTCAGTTTTGCCTATGGGTAGGCATGTCAGTCCCCCCCAGCCTCTCTGCGCCTCCACACCCTGTTCACCAGCGCGTGGGGTTTGCAGCCAGCAGTCACACTGCCTAACCATCACCTCCCAGTTCTGATGGTGGCACATGGTCAGCTTCTACCATTGGCACACAGACTGTGCGGGGATGAGCACCCCCCTGGCAGATCATTTGCATCTCCTTTCAGCATATACTGGCTGCCAAGCTTGCAAGTGATTTCTTGCCCTGCACCTTCTTGCATTTCAAAGAAGTCAGACCAAGGTACAGCATGCCCTCACTAAAAACTAATGCCTCCAGAATGGGCACAACTGTACAATTTTAAAAAAAAAAAAAAAAAAAAAAAAAGGTAATGCAGCTCACTAGTTGTTTGGGGCTTTTCCCCCCACTTGCCACGTGGAATAGAGAATATCCTCAAAGCAAAAAGCAAGATTGCCAGCCTCTCTCCCACATGCTCACAGTGCTTCCAAGCTCTCCTATTTTCTCAATCCAAACTGATGTTCCTGATGGCAAATAACATTTGCTAGAACACCACCAAAACCAACCCAATGTAAAAACCACAGTAGCACTGGGAGCCCTCACCTAAAGAACTTACATACAAACTTGAAATATGCATGACAAGGTATAGATAGTTCAGTCAAGAGCACAGTGTGATAACTGATTTACTTGCATGGTACTGAGAACAGGAAGAAAACTGCAAAAACACTTACCATGTCCAGAGGCTTCCAATAGTACACAGCAACACTGGAGGCAGCATCACAAAACTGCAAGGGAAGGAAAAATTAAAAAAAAAAAAAAACAAAACAAAACAACCACTTTAATCTCTGAAATTGGACAATGAGCATTAAGGACTTATGATTTATGTATCTGTGCTTTTGTCTACCAGAATCAGTACCTGTAGTTTCCAGAATGTCTAAGATACTAACAAAAGAGCATGTGTAAAGTTGAGCTGAACATAAAATGTTTGGAGGCTTTTTGGAAGTACTGGCAAACGCAGGGCAACCAAGAACATGAAATTCACAGAAGGTGGAAGAGCTGAACTGAACCAAGGACATGGACAATGCCTGCTTTGATTTCAACAACAAGGTTTTAGTGATAGCCAGTGAACACAAACTGAAGTAATTAGTGGAAAGCTTCAAGAAGACCATGGGACAGACAGCCTGGCCACGTGTTCTTTCATTCCTTCTCAACATCTTTCAGCATATGTGAAACCTGTATAGCACTCTCACTGTCCAAATTACCTTCCAGCTAGGTGTCAGCTCTCCTAAGCCTACAGATTTGTCATTTTAGTTATTAAATTCCCTGTTATTTTTATGTTACTTATCAAATGTGATAGCTGTTTATGTTGCGTCGGTTAAAGTTTGTTTTGCCCCAAGCTGGTGCTGTTTTCTAACTGTGGCATTTGCTGAGCTTTGTTAGCATGTCACCAGACAACAAAAATTCCATTTCTTACTCAGCAAGATTCAGCTACACCCTGCAATTCCTCAAGCACCAGCACCCCTCATGTAAAAACCCAACAGCCCGCGGCAGGACTGTTCACCTGATCTTGCACAACCATGTCTACAGATCTCCTAAGAAGCCCTGCCTGGCGAAAGAAGGTTCAGAAAGAGAAACAGTGCGAGCAGGTTAATGATCCCACCTTGTAACTATAACCCCTTTGCTTCAAAGACTGCTCGATGGGATCTCAAGGGGCGCAGCGAAAACATCCATCTCATTGCAAATCCCTTAGCCTACACTGGAAAGGGGCTGCCTTCACCCGGTTTGAAGCACACTGCTGTCCAGTAAACCCTCCACTACTACGGTTTAGCCAGCCGTGTATAGATTCAGGTGCGAAGGACCCACCCCGGAGACTCGAGGATAGCTCCCACCTGTGTCCAGGTGAGATACGGGAGGTACTAAGCATCTCCAGACCGGGTGCAGGAGGGGGACTGCCTCGAAGGGAATGCACTCACGGGCACGCACTGCGGCCTGTGGGGAGCAGTGCAGGAAGGGGCAATTGCATCCCACGACTTGGGAAGGATGCTGGATAACCCGATGTCGACAGGATAAGGGGAGTAGCCCCATTAGCCAGGACAACGGGTCTGTTACCTCACAGGCAGAATAACGTAAATCTGCCTGCCGGGCTCACGGGATTGCGTTGTAAGACGTTGCTGCCGCCTTCAGAAGCCACAAAACCAGCCACCCCGCAACGCGACACGGTGAGGAAACAGCCACATCTCCGCCCGTACCGGGGTTTGCGGGAAGAAAAACGCTGCAAGGGGCTTGTAACCCCCTAAGGATCCTCCTGCCCTACCACCCCGGCGAGGAACTAGGTGAGGGAAGGAGCCCGCCGCGCGCCGCCCCTCACCGGCCGCAACCCTCGCGCCGACCGCCCTTGGGGGGGCGGGAGGGGGAGGAAGGGGGCGCTGTGCGCATGCGCGCCGGCAGGGGGCGGGGCGAGGGGGGGGGCTCCCTCCCCTTTCCCTTTCTGCCGGGCAGCGGGCTCGGCACGCGATGGCGAGCGGGGTGAGGCGGCGCGCGGGGGCGTTCCGCGGGAGCGTGGGGTGCGCGGCGGGGCCTGCGGGGCCGGGCCGGGCCTTGGCTGGTTTGTGTGCTCCTGACCGAAAATCGCAGTGGGGGGAAAGGGCGGGGCGGCGCGTCCGGGCCTGCAGCGGGTTCAGCGGGGACGAGGCAGTTTCTGTCGCTGCTGAAGATCTCCGTTTCGCCTTCAGTGAAGTAGTCGCTTGTAGCTGCGCGCACGATCAGCTCAACAGTTGCGTTCCTGTGCTGATATATTAACGGAGAAAATGAAGAACTGGTGGAAGTTGGGAGTTGGGGTTTTTTTGTTTTTGTTTGTTTGTTTGGGGTTTTTTTTCCCAGTTGTTGGCTTCAAGATTTAAAGCAAAGCAACAGCAGAAAGCTTTGCATATCGAAAAGTCAGAAGATGGGGCTTTTCTGATGTCCACTCTGAATAGTCCAGGGGCCTTTATGGCTGTATGAGCTCACTATGATTTCAAAAGTCAGCGCCTTTAAAAGCTTCTCGATCAGAAGTCATTATTTCAAAATATGGTTCCAGATGTATAATGTTAGTTTTAGGAAGATCAGAATTTATCCCACAAGGAGATTTTAATTTTCTCTTTAACCCTGTGCTTAACTAAGATTGTGGAATTCCAGATTTTAGGAATGCAGTCTCCTGTGCGATAACAAGTGACTTCACAAGGGGAAGATGAGGGAGGGATTGATAACCGGTAAATGATTTACTGAATGATAGCTTCTCTTGCACTTTGTGCCTTGAATTTAGCTTTTTTGGCAAAAGCTTTGGTATGTTTAGAGATTATGACCAAATGCCCATACTGTGACTCCGCAGGTACTTACTACTTCACATTTGGTGCATTTTTATACTACTTTGGCAATAAAAAGCAGGGCAAGGGGAATTCACAGTTGTAGGTTAAGGGTGTTCCTGTCCAATCCAGGCCCCTGCTGGCTGTAGAAATGGGTACCTGATTTCTGTTATAAACCTTTGGGCCTTTTAGGTTTGGCAGTATTTATTTTAGCAAGTTTAAACCAAGGTAAATCTCGGCAGTTCTGCTACTACAGATACAGTGAGGGTATTAACTCATTTTGGCAAAGACAGATACTGTTAATTGTACAACAAAAACACTACATAAAGTCATAAGCTACCCGTAATTTTCTCCTGTACGTGCAGGTGATGAATCAGACCTGGCAAGCACAATGAGTGGTCTTGGTGCTGTTATTTCTTCCAGGCAGTGAAATTTCAGAAAGGCTGGATGACTGTATGTCTGATCTTGGGAATTTGCATTCATCCCCTTTCAGTGATTCCACGGGAGCAACACAGCTAGTCTGAACACACAGAATGTAATTTTCTTATATTGGCTTATAGTGCATGCTATGAAATGCTTCATATTTCCAGCTGTTTGTAACAACGGCTTAGACCTTGTTTGCATGCAATAAAATCAGTGCAAGTCTCTTGGTATAACTGAATTACGCCAAAATACATGGATGCTATTCAGGAGTAGATTGCAAAGGCATCTGTTCCAAAGTAATCAGGTCTGCAGAGGTATTCCTTGCCAGGTTTTATGTAGATAAGGTCTTGAATTTGATTTCACAACTCGTCTATGTGTCCTGCAGGAAGGTATTGCATATCGTGTTTGCTGAAAGATGTTGTGTCTGTCAGAAAGCAACATACAGATTATTTGATACCCTGCCTGTTTTACCCTGAAGGATAGATCTGGAGTCATGCTTTGTAAAACTGGTATCTAAGGATACTCCAGATGCTTACCCTTGTAGCACCTGAAGCTGCTCTGGATTGTATGGCTACAATGCCTGCTGATTTCCTCAGTCAGTTGTGCATATATACCTGTTGATAGGATTTAGTTTACAGATCGTGCTCTTTCATCCAGGCTCTGAACCACCTGGCATGAAAAGCTTCCTGGGATGTACAGGTGTGATTGCAGAGCAGGATTTGGCATGGTGCTGAGCGCAGTGAATGAAGGCTTGCTAACAGTAATCCACACAGGCTCTGCAGAAGTGCTAGTGCACACCATCTCGTCAGTAGTAACCATATAGAAAAATCTCTCTGGTCCCTATGCATCACTGAAGGGCTTTGCATATCAGCTGCATGCACACACATCTCCTTGCCAAAATCTTACTCAGAAGCCATCCTGATAAGGAACAAGAAATTCACTCGTGATGTGGGTCTCAGACCATTATGTGACTTCCAGTTCGCTTTCTGAATTTTTTAACTTTTTTATTTTTTTAACTTCAGACACTCTGTGCTCAAGGCATACATCTTAAATGAATGCCAGTCTCTTATTTGGAACCACCATTTTTATTATGCATTTTATTAATATTATTTATATTTATTAATATCTCCTAAGCACTCCTGGGTTTGTTACGTTTTTTTGCTTGATAAGAGAATGACGAATATAGCTCAATAAGAGAATCATGACAGATCCATATTTCAGATCTTTGTTTACTCGTGATTATTTATCTTCCTGAAAGCAAATGTAGGGCAATTAAAGCTTTGTTTTGAAATTATGAATTTCAGATCTGGGATTCTTTCCAAAAGCCAGTAGTGTTTCTCTCATTTTCTCACTTGGCTGAACAAGAATTATTTTAAATGAACCATACAAATGATGTCCTCTTCTTTTGTTGTCTTTTAGGTTATTAAATGTAAGGCTGCTGTTGCCTGGGAGGCAGGTAAACCTCTGTCTCTTGAGGAGGTGGAGGTTGCTTCACCAAAAGCTCATGAAGTTCGTATCAAGGTAATTAAATCAACTGTTAGTTGTATGCACTGTGTTTTGGAAGACTAACTATTAAAGCTGAACAGTTTGTTTACCAACAGAAGAAATGTTGAATGGATAGCATTAGTTCATTAGTGTCCCAGCTGGCTTTACAAAAAAGAAAATTATGGTATTTAGATTTTCTGTTTATGAAAAACAATCTTAATTTGTACTGGTCTCACTCACTTCACAGTCTGCTATAAGCATTATGGCTGGTCTTGGGGATCAATTCCAATTGTTACAGACTAAGCTCCCACAAAACATCTGAGCTAGGAACACCATGATCTTACTTGAAGGGCAGCAGCTTGTGACCTGCTGCAGCTGTGCAAGATGCTGGATTTTACTTCAGTCAGGCCATAAACTACTGGCTGCTGAGCTGTGATTGATCTCTTCGATTCCTCATACCCAAGTTTCTGATTTGATCAAAACTTTCCAGTAGCCCGTCTCTGCCAAAAAGTATACATTAAGGTGAAATCTGTCTGTAGAAGGGGTTTCTGAATGGTGCTTAAGACTTAAACTGGATTCATACAGTACTGAGAGTTCTGTGTGGTCTCTCTGGTCATTTTACCTTTGAGAGAATAACTTATTTCAAATCTGAGATGCCAACCTACTTTAAGATGACTTGGCGTACTGATTTCTAGCTTTAGGAAACCAGATGTCATCATCTACCCATTTCAATGGCAGAATTCAGTAGATGGAGGTGAGAAAAGATGTACTATCATGATTTTACTTTTTCAGAGTAAGAAAAAGTGCCTTGCCTTGGCGCTCCTGTGCCTTGCCAGGAATTGAAACCATATTGGCCATATCACAAATGCTGCCAGGATTGGCAAATTTGTCCTGGCAGTTGTTCTGAATTTCTGACCAAAGGGAAATATTTACATCTGTGCTACTATTCTGTTCTTCAGGGTGCCTCAGATTATATATTTCTTCACAGATAGTTGCCACTGCTGTCTGTCACACTGATGCCTATACTTTGAGCGGTGCTGATCCAGAAGGATGTTTCCCTGTGATCTTGGGTCACGAAGGAGCGGGAATTGTTGAGAGTGTTGGGGAAGGAGTAACAAAAGTAAAGCCGGGTAAGAAAATACACATTTTCTGTTTTTGTTAAAAGTGTTGCTTTACTACAAGTTCAGCTGTCAAATTGGGCCACAGAAATGCTATATTGCAGGAGTTAATATAATGTCTTGTTCTGGGGTGTATGCCTGTGTAGATTTCTCATGTCAGTGAGATACAGCACTGATTTATTCCATATGCTCTTGGTTTAATGCTTCCAAGAGCCCAGCATACCAATTTCTAACTTGAAATTGGACCAATATAGTTAAAGAGGTCTTTTTTCAAATGATGCTTGTTACCTCTTGGTTTAATTAAAGCGCTTAAAAATGTTTAATCATGTTGGTCACTGTTGATTTGGAGTTGTTTTGTTTTACAGTAACATTTCTATTTGTTCTGGAATGGTTAACTTCTGACTGGCTCTCTGCTCAGAGAGAGAAAAGTGTTTTATCTAGCATCCTCTATAAACAATGCTACGGTTTTTAATACACAAATAAGGTTTTAAGTGAACACGAGCTCGCATAAAAGCCATGAAAATTGAGTAACTTCATTTTTTTCCTAATGCCTTGCTTGACTTGATAACTAGCCACAGAATATTTTTTCACAGGGGACACTGTTATCCCTCTGTACATCCCCCAGTGTGGAGAGTGCAAGTTCTGTAAGAATCCTAAAACAAACCTGTGCCAGAAGATAAGGTCTGTATGCTTTTTATTTTGACACACAGTATAGTATTTGTTCAATGTATACTTGTTCTAGTTATCAAAAGTAATTGTCACGAGTTACCTTTGAAGAATAAATCTCTTGATGCACTATTTTCCATTCTTCCTTAAAATTTCTTTTATTTTTTGTCCTTAAAGACATCTGTTAATCTGTTTTCATGTATGTGAAGGTGTAAACTGCTAGCTTGCATCCACAGCTTTGAAAACATAAACGCTCCGACTCCGTATTTAATCCATACTTAAGGGAAGGACTGCAGGGAATTTAACTCTTGGGAGTGAACACCAAAGCTGTCAAGTGGTACAGAATTATACAGAAAACTTTTTCCTTAACACCTGCTTCCTCGCTAAGTTTCCAGCTCCCATTCTGAAAAAAAAAAAGAGCCTCCCAAGCCCAAACAAAAACCCCAGTGACAATTATAATTGACAGGTGCTATTCAAGGGAGGTGTACGGAAGGAGGTGAAGGTGGGTGTGTGGTACCCTGGCACAAGTTGTTAGCGTTGGTTGCTAACAAGTTGTACATGTTGATAAATTCCATTTATCTCAGTGCTTCCATGGAGGAATTAACAGCATGGAGTTTTAGCACCTAATTCCTGTGAACTCCTGGGTTTATTGGAATGATTAAAAAGTAACAGTGCAAATATGCAGCTGCATCTCTGCTACTTAACAGATTCTGTCTGGTGAGAGTATTTACTGCTTAAGACTGACTGAAATTTCCTGCCTTTGCCTTAAGAATTACTCAAGGGAAAGGACTCATGCCTGATGGTACCAGCAGATTCACCTGCAAAGGAAAGCAGATTTACCACTTCATGGGAACTAGCACCTTCTCCGAGTATACTGTCGTGGCTGATATCTCAGTGGCCAAAATAGATGCTGCAGCACCTCTTGATAAAGTGTGCCTGCTGGGTTGCGGCATCTCTACTGGCTATGGGGCTGCTGTTAACACTGCTAAGGTAAAGTTTCTGGTTGCCTCTGGCTTTTATCTGTAACTGTATCTGAGCCTGTCATGGTTTGAACTCTGAGGGCAACTGAGCACCACGCAGCTGCTCGCTCCCCCCTTCCGCCCCCAAGCGTTTGTTCCATCCATAGCTTAGGGACTAGATTAGGACTGTAAACATGATGACCAAATTTCTGTTTCTTCTTCAACTGGGAAAGTTTAGCTTCTCCATAAAGGCCAGATAAGGTTAGAAGAACCTGATGCCGGTTAGAGGAAATCCAGGTAGAAGGTTCTGCATCCTTTTTGATACCAGCTACATATAAATCACTTTTCCAGTTCATCTTAATCTTGCTGCAAGTCATTCTGTTAGTTTGAAGCTCAAAGTGAGACCGAGCTGGTAGATGAGTGGGCATGAGTCTCGGATAGGTTATGGGAGTCAAATCTTTGGGCAAAAAGAAAAGCTTAGTACCTAAAGAGCTTTTGATTGAAGGTTCTGTATAGTTTCCCTTATCTAAGTGATAAAGTGTTGTAGCCATATATACTTGCTTCCATGTTTCCTTCATTACAGACTTCTTAACCTATGTTTCCCACCGATGTGCAAGAAGGAATTTTCTCTGTGTTGCTCATGACTCTTTTCTTATTCCTAGGTGGAACCTGGTTCTACATGTGCTGTCTTTGGTTTAGGAGGAGTTGGGTTGGCAGTTATTATGGGCTGTAAAATAGCAGGAGCGTCCCGGATCATTGGCATTGATCTTAACAAGGATAAGTACGCCAAAGCCAAAGAGTTTGGAGCTACTGAGTGCATTAGCCCTCAAGACTGCAAGAAGCCCATACAGGAGGTGCTGGTTGAGATGACTGACGGGGGTGTAGACTACTCATTTGAGTGCATTGGTAACGTTGGAGTCATGGTGAGTGTTTGCATAAGGGTACTACGTAAAGGGAGGGGAGAGCTAGCTGCCACTTAGTCGTTTAGTTAAATAGCAAAACTAGCTGCTTTCTTGTTACAGAAAGCATGCCAAACTAATTTATTTACTTTTAAAATAGTAATGATAACTGCTGTGACTAAGAAGGCCAATTTACATCCAGTCCTAACGAAGGAAGATGTTACTAAAGTTGAAAATGGCACGTAGGATTTACAAACTTTTTTCCTTAATGGGAGTTCTTTGAAATCTTGAGTTTTCATATGTTGACAGTTGAAGCGCTTAACACAACATACTGTGCAATGAACAGTAAGACCTCAAGGACCACTCAGTACTTCCCAAATTCCTCAAATAATTAATTTAACCTTCAAAAAGTAATTAAAACAGCATTCCTAACTGTCAGTAACATGGTCTACATTGTCTCTGATTACAGTTTATCCCAACTCCTAGTGGGAGTTCAGAGTGACTTTTCTGGAAGCCAGATGGGATATAAAAAGAGCAAAGTGAATCTTTTAATGGTATAAGGAGCCTGAACCAATGAAAAATTTGATGTAATTTTCAGTGTGTTTATTGTTCCTTAAATACTAATTTAAATGATTCATTAACTGGGGGAAAGGAAGTGCAACCTGTGCCAATCTAGGCAGCATAAACATTAGCAATAAAGGCTCTGCTTTGTCCTATCCATCTGTGAAGAGGGCTGCCTTGGAAGCCTGCCACAAAGGCTGGGGAGTCAGTGTGATAGTCGGAGTAGCTGCTGCTGGTCAGGAGATCTCCACACGGCCATTCCAGCTAGTAACTGGGCGGACATGGAAAGGGACCGCATTTGGAGGTAACTCTCTTTTGTTATGGGGATAAAAATAATTTACTGTGGGTTAAAGCTGGGAAGAACACACTGCCTTGCTTTTGCTAGTGCAAGAAATGTACTACTGACAGGCTATTTGTAAATGCTGTCTTGACTTCTAAGATAAAGACTTCTAAAATTCCTACAGACAGGCTACAAATAAACACATTGGTGTGATATCTCACATACTTGGAAGAGAGAATATAACTATATGCTATTAATTTCTAAAGGGATGGTATAGAGGGATTGCTTTATCACCAAGTGAAGGTTTGGTTCAGTTTGATCCAGTGAAAGAACCTAGTCTTTGGGGAGATGGGATTCACATAAACACGTCTGTGTTGCTTAATCACCAAACAAACTGTGGGGCTAACATAGGAATGTGCTATGAAGAGCTTTAAAGTAAAAAGCAACAAGTGCTTGATACACATCTTCTGCTGTCAAACCAAAGGCACGTTGAGACTGTTACAGCTACCGATAGCTTGGGGATTCAGCAATTGCTGAAGTTTGTAGAGGTATCCAAAATTGATGGCATTACACCACCCTTTTTCCAAGTAAAACAAAATGTAGCTGGGTTGTAAAGAGCCATAGAGGACCTGATAGAGATGCCTCATGCATGGTTTTCTTGAATGAGGGCTGTCATTATGTTGAACTCTAAAATACCTAGTGAAAGGTTAGTGCACTTACGTGCTTGGATAATGTGTGCTCTTGCTAGACCTAGTTGTCCTCTTGCATTCCTTTACTCGGTGCCTACCTCGAGCAGGAGTGACAAACATGTTACTGATCTCCGTTCCTTTTTGTATTTATCACCCAAGTGCCCGTTTAAGGGTTGTATTTTTTTTTTCTCTGTTTTCCGAGGTGAGTGAAAAGAGCACAAACAAATGCATGCTTTCTGTCTTTCAGGCTGGAAGAGTGTAGACAGTGTACCGAAACTGGTGACTGACTACATGTCCAAAAAGATCAAGGTTGATGAGTTTGTGACTCACACCCTGCCTTTTGACAAAATTAATGAGGCTTTTGAGCTGATGCATACAGGAAAGAGGTAATGTTCATAATACTGAAAGCTGTAGAAGACCTTTCTTGACGAGACACTGTCAAAATACGGGTTCCCTGCCCACTGTCATGTTTTAAACAGGGAGGATAAAGGCTCATGGATACCATGCACATTAATTCTGAGATAAACAAATACACTTTCTCTGAGTTTCTAGGCATGTGCCAAACCAGGCAGAGAGTAAAAAGCAAGCAACAACATATAAGGCAAATACACAAGTATGGAAAGGTGACAAAGGGGACAAGTCAGTCTTAGGCTTCCAACTTTGCTAAAACATTCTTTCTCAGAAAAAGAAATATAAAGAGACTGAAGGGGGAGTTCACATTAATACATTTTTACAAGTCACTAAGCTGTTAGTCTATTTCAATTAAATAGTGGATTTCAGTATATTTTTCAAACTAGTTAGGATAGATTACCAGCACAATCACTCACTTAAAATGATCTTTCACTATGCTGTTTTTTTATAGTATTTTCTTCTCTAGTTGAATTGGAGTAGAACATCCATATGATGGGTTTTACTTCTTAACATACAGCAGTTTCTCCCCCTATTAAGATAAATGACATTTTGGACTGTTCATACTGCAGACTTAAGCCACAGCTGATTCAACTTCCTAATGAGGTCCACTGCATATTAAAGTGACCCTACTTGCTGGTAAAAAAACCTGCTGGATGTGTGATGAGCCTTGCTGCCCTTACAGCAGTGTATTTTGCAAGTAGTGATCAACCTGCAAAACCAGTGCAAAGTAGGGTGTTCTTATCAGAGGGATATATTGGGTGACGCTTGTAAAGCCCAGATAAGGGCATGGATGTGCTTGAGGGAAAATGAGGACCAGCACAGGGATAGTGTGGCAGAACTTGTATTTGCAGGTTAAAAATCTAACCCAGAAAAGAGGAAAGGATTAGACAGTTTCAGCCTGAGGTGTGTTAAAGCTTGTCCTTCTGTGTCATTTCAAGAGCAGGCCTCTCTTAAATGAGAGTTTTAATGAGATGCTTTGTAATTTGTTGGAAATTCAGTGACTCTTAATGAGATAGACACTGGTAGCTCTAAGAGTAGAAACCAGCTGATTTAGCAGACTAGGTCACATACTTTTGTAGATCATGTTTTGAATGAAGGGAATTAATCAGCAGATGAACAAGAAGAAAAATTAGAGAGATAGTCTAGTAAAAAAAAAAGATAATATTTTCCTGCGTATTTGCACTAATGCAGGCAACTGTTTATCCATATTTAGGTTCATCTGCAGATGGATAAAAAGTTGCCAGCATTACCTCAAGAAACCAGCTTGGTCTTTGTATTTGATCTCAATCCATATTGATGTATTGTATATAACTTTTGAGAAAGTAATAACTTAATTTGCTTTATCTCTCACATTGCTATTTTGGACAAGTCAGTTAACAGTAACTACATCTGTACTTTTTACAACTGGAAACACTGCATCTATACAAATTTCATCCAGCCATTGATCCCATTTCCTAGTTACAAACTCTGGATCACTGCAATACTTCATTCCTGAATGAGCATATCCTATGAAACTAATAGTAAAAGTTAGTTAAAATTCTCCAAGCAGCCAAAAGAGGGAATGCCTGTAAATACTGATGTTCCTGATTAATATTCTTGGCTAGCTACTGAAAACTGATACTCACATAGTTTGAAAAAGCTTCCATTCTGAATATATGTTATTGGAGGAAAGACTATAAAAAACAAAGATAACAAGCATTACTAACCCATTTTTATCCAGAATTTTTAGTAAATATAGACCTAAGCATAACTTCTCTCTATTGTAAGAATTAAGTTAAAGTATGTCTCAGCAATGAAAGGGAGGAGTGAGAAGGGGGGGAAATGGACCTATGGGTAACTTTTTTTTTTTTTCCTTTTTCTTTTCAAGCATTCGAACCGTCCTAAAGCTTTAGAGCCAAATGTGGACTTTCCAGTTGGCCAGCAACATGGTAACTGTCTTTTTATAATGGAATTTCTGATAGAGGGTAGAATCAAGCAAATAAAGACTCACTGGGACTAAGATGACAATGTATTTTAGGGTGAGCATTCTGAATATTAAACAACAAAAAAAATCAGTAACCACGGAATAGCATTATATAATTAGCACTGATTGTGGAACTTCTATTTCTGTACTTCAAGTTCAATAGTGCCTAACTCAATCTACTTAATAAAACCTTATTTCTAAACACAGTGTTGGTTGGAATTATTGAGCATTAAGACTGTGACTATGATTGCTGTGTCTTGCTCTTTAGTGATTTTTTTTTTTTACAGTAAGTGTATACATGACAGAGGAAGAGCTTTCTTCAGAGTCAGTAGCAAATGATGCGGGATTCATTACACCAGGGAGCTTGCTAAGCACAGCTGGGTTGAGAAGCAGTGCTGATGTGCTGTAACTGTACTGAGAGTGGTGAGAAATTCCAACAGCTGCCAAGCTTCTGAGGCTGTTCTAAGACTACAAAAGATGTACCATCCAGCTCTACCTTGAAGCCAACTGTAGAGCATAGTGTGACTGGATAGATGACCTAAGTGTCCAGGTGTACCCATGTTTACTCAGGAAATCCATATCAACCTTATTTCCTCTTTGGCTCACAGTAGCTGTAGACAGGCCTCTACTAAAGATAATAGCATAGACTACTCTAGTCACTTGCCCTAGCACTGTCCTCCAAGACTTCAGTAGCACAGTTTTGCCATTTCCTTAAACTTATTGGCCATCGAAGCAGGCTTTGCAGCCAACACTGCAAAACCAGTGCAGGATTGTTACCTCGAGTTAGTCAGAAACAATTGTGCCCTTGAAGCAGGGAATGTTACTATTAAAGCAACGGTCTGCTCTCAAGAGATACAGGGGAATAACCATAAAAAGCATTGTGTGATAAAGACCTCAGGGTGTTGTGGGATGTGTTTGTTTGTTAGAGGAGAGGTTAAGTCTTAATTTTGGAGTTGGAGGATTTTTCTTAACTATAGTTGAAGTGATCTGCCTAGATAAAATTCCTTTGAATTGAAACCTGGAAGCAGTGACACAGGTCCAGAAAAATCAGACTGCAAAGCAGAGGCAGAAAGGCTACCCAGTTAAAGAAAAGTTATATACATAAAAAGTCAGTGCTTTTCAGTGAATCAAGGACTCTGATTAAGAGAGAAGTTTCAGGGTTTAGGGGACCCTTGTCAAAACAACTGTTCTAGAGAACTCTGATTGCAAATAGTTATTCGTATTAGAAATTCCCTCTTGCCACTAACAACTACCTTGCCCCAAGACACTGCTATACAACTGGGACAATTACATAGATAAAAATCCCTAGAGCATTCTAAAAATAGTTGAGGTAGCTGCATTTCTTACGATTTCTGAACAACTTTAACTCCTGTGAAGGTTATAAGAATTCAATTTTGAGCATCCAGAAGAAATAAATGAATTTGTACCAGGAAATTGAGCCCTCCACCACAGCAGTGAAGTGATTCTCAGTACTCTGTTGCACCAGAAATGCTAGCTGAACATTGGAGAATTCAGCAGAAAAGCTGCTATCAGGCTCTTCCAGCGAAGATTACTCAATAGCTACAAGATGGTATCAATAGAACATTAGCTCAATGTCTTAGGAAAACTAGCCCCCAAGGGGATCTAATAGAGTTTAAGTATTTACACTGTAACAGTTATTCCTCTAGCTGCACTGTCTAGATCAAGACTGTACACTCATGTTGTCTGCATTACATTATTACTGTACCCTAGAGTGTTTGTGGAAGGCAAGTCTTGTAATACCAGGGTGGGTCAACAAAGACATTTAGTGATACCAGAGCACTCGGGTCAAAGACTTACAGCTTCTTCCCAACCCAAAGAATTGATGTCCTAGCCATTATGTAGCAGTTTTCAGACTGTTTTGGGGTTTTTTTTGTTTGTTTTTTAAGTGGATAGCAACTTCTGTAAGAAACAAAAATAGGCGATTTCCCAAATCCAGCCAGCACAGTCTAATATGTCATGTTCAAGCAAAGTTACAGCTAGATAGGTGAAAAAACAGCCTTTCACAATATTTTTATCAATAAAGTTTTGTTCTCCAGGCTGATATGCTACCTCACATTGAAAAAAACCGGTGTAGATGCTGACTAAGCCTTCCACTTGATTAAAATAACTAGTAGTATGAAGTCAGTATAAGCAGTTTTTATGCTCTGATTTCAAATTTATAGGCAGCAGTACATAGCATCGTAGATTACCTATACCAAAAACATGCAGGATTACATTTGGTTGTACTGGTGCAATGATAAAGAGGTATTCAAGTAGCACATGTGAAGGTTTAGGGCTGGTTTTTAACTGGTTGCATGCATCTAGCAGTAGGGCTTGCACTAGTGCAGGCAAACCAGGATACAATTGAGAATACCATCTGGTTTTGGACCACCAAAAAAAAAAAAAGTTATTTCTGTTAAAAGCAGCTGCAAGTTTTATTTCGTAGACCAAAAATGAATCCCTCCACCCCCATCATACACACACATATAGAAAAGGCAAGACCGTTGTAACCATTCAAGTGAATGATATGGTGGGCAAACCTCCAGGACAGTCATCTCCTCAATACGTTACATCGCATTCAACACAGGCAATTCTACTCAGGTACTACAGTCTGTTTTTTTAAAATCTATCCACACACACGCATACACACACACACACGCTCTATATGCATCATTTCAGGTCACTTTACTGCATAATTAAAAACAATATTAATAAAGGTAATGAGAACATTGCAATGATACTCTTAGAGCAACAGAGGTCTGAGGCACTCAGGGCAGAGAAGACATTTTCTGGCAAATTTGGTATTTGGTAGAACATGAGTCCAGTTCTATGAGGCACTAACCCCTTCCCCCCACCTAAATTCTGCAGTGCCAAAGGGAGCCAAGGGTATTGCAGCACCTCATCTGCTTGGGTCTAATGTGGTAAGAAACTCACCAGACACCTTGTAAAAGGTGTATTTTATGTCCATGATTGTATGATTTAATGTCTGCATTGGTTTAACTATTTCTTGCATTACAGTGGTGTAAGACTGAAGTCTGCAATGGGGCCTGAAAAATTTCTCATTACAATTTAGAAGAAAAAAATAAATTCCCTCAGCAGAGACACCAAAGATGATGGAAACGGGCATGGGAAAATAAAGGGTAGAGAGAAGAGAGGCCTAATCAATCCACACTCCTTAACATGACAGTTTCCAGCTCATCATGACCCATTAAGAGAAAATAAAGGGGTATATTATACTAACATTGCTCACTGTACACAGTCTGAGGAAAAAAGATCAGTTTTTTATAGCTGCCTGGCTAAGACTTTCCAAAAGCATGAAACTCACTTAACTGGGGGGAGGAAGGAGAAATGACCTGTTTAAAAATTGCCAAAAAAAAAGGAATACAGCGTTGAAGGTGTTTCATTTTCTCACACGCAGACTTCTTTTCAGACATGTACTCATTTCACTAAGTCTTGCAAATCCAATCCCCCCACAGCTACTGTGGAAGTACCTTTAAAAATGCCCCACAGTTAACACACGCAGGGATCCCGTGAATCACAGGATCTTTTTGGTTCTTCTTTCATTCCCTTACCTGGGCAAGCCTCATATGTCAGCTCACCAAGCTTTTGGAGCAGGAGATGGCCTGCAAGTACTGCTTCACTGAGAAGCAGCTTATTCCAGGGAGCTGCATATAGGACAGAATTTATTAATTTTCCCTGTAGGAAGCCCATACTATCAAATCTCCAGCAAGAGAAACAAGTCCTGCCATTAACAGAGTGTCACCTACAGTCACAACCACCACAGAGGCCATCACCAGAGAGATAGGAACAGAGTTAAAGGTAAGAGTAGCCTCTTTGTGGCAACATGCATGTCTTTCTCCCTCCTGCCCCCTTTTCAACTGATAACCAAACAAGGCCCAGCCCGTTAGAACAACAGTATCTGCAGAAGCAGGAGCAAGTCTTTGGAACTAGAAATGCTTAAAATCTCAGGTGCCACTCACATACCAAGAGCAACAGGGCACACTGAAGTGGTGAAAAAAACCTGGATCCCAAAATATCAAGTCCCAGTGGGAAAGGTTGCCCACACTTTTCTAGCTAATATGTCAGCAACAGAAGCAATTGTGGGACTAATTGGAAGAAAGGTGCTAAGGAGATAATTGAAGAAAAAAAGAAAAATATAGCATATGAGTGTCGTAGGTAGGAGGAAAGCAGGAAATTCTTTAAATACTTCTCTGCTTTTCCAGACACTGGGTCAGGTTCTTCAAGATATTCCTCTTATCTACAATCACTGAGAACAAAGTAAATGATGAAATCTCTCTATTCTGTACTCTTAAAAAAATGCATAGTACAGAGACAAAAAAAAAAAAATAGATATATGTATCGTTCAGATCCACCTGCTCAGTCTAGACTATCACTGAGACATGAAATGGGGACGAATACTATCCAGCCGCCGGGTCAAGATCTCACAGCCTGTATCGGTGACCAGAAGTGTGTGTTCAAACTGGGCAGATCGCTTGCCATCTCTTGTTACTGCAGTCCAACCATCAGGCCATGTTTCATCTTGCCAACCACCTAAAAACATAAATGATGATTTTGACTGCTTTTAAGTAACAGATATCAGTTCCCCAGAGAGAAATGAAAAAATCTATCAACTGTACAGAAGAGAATCAGCAGCCTATTCCATCACTATTTAGTATTAAGCAAGAATAACCATTTTACTCTATTGTTAAATTGCTCACCTTCACAGATCATTGGTTCAATTGTAAATACATGACCTGGCTTCATGACTCCAACTGCCTTATTTTCTGCAATAAAATAAACACTCGAGTTAGAAAAAGTGATCCCATCTTAGTAAATGAATGAATCCTTGTCCTAAAAGAATACAGGCATATTGTGAAGTTGGAAAAGCACTTCAGAGATGACCTGTTCACTTGCCTATTTTTAATTCTACATTAAGATTTCCCTTAGTTCTCCCCCTCTCCCCCTCCTCCAACACTGCAATATTTACTCAAAGATCTTAAAATTAATTGCTGTCTTTCTCTCAAGCAAATGGAGTTCAACTCCAGTTCTATAAAAACACCAAACAAATGTAATACAGGAATTTCTGCAGACTTCTGTGATGAAAAACATAATTAAAAAAAAAAAAATCAATAACAAGAAGCAGCACTTAAGATATTCAGAGAAGGCTTGAAACATCTTAATTTGTTTCCACCGAACCATTAGCTCCGATAAATTGTCAAAATATGATTGTGGTTAAGTAATCCCGTGATTCCATTTATGAAAGACACATTGCCCTCCTGATTACTCTGAGTAATGGGGTCATAGTAGTGCCAGGGTGATAATGTCATATTTCTTTAGCTAACATAAAAAGGCAGAGAATTTCAAGGCATCCAGGACAAGAATACTGGAACTTTCTGATGTTATATACACCAAAAATGTTTATGTGGAGGCACACGAACTGATGCACAGCACGTCTCTAGGAGCGTAGTCTGACTGAAGAAAGGCTTCAGCCCGTTCCCTCTGCCCTGTTTCACCTTGAATGGCAGTGCAGCTTAGATGTGACTCAGCCTAGCATGTAAGAGCTGGAACAAACTCCAGGGTTGCACAAGAACCGTTAGTTCCAAGTTGCTTTGCTGCTGTAGACAATTTGCACCAATTCTTACATACAGATTCCCCATCCCCCTGTCTACCCTAACCGTGTAAATTTATTAAATTGTCTAAATCACCTAGGTGCTTGAAAAATTGCAGACATCAAGCTGACACAACAGCAACCAGAACCTTTTTCTTTTACTTAAAGGGTCTTGCCTCTATCTCCATCATCTGCTGGTATTTTTTGCTCTCAACACGTAGATGTAAGTTTCCGGTCTTCTGCATCTGAACAGACTTTGTCCTTTATTCCCTTTAGTTTTCATGATTTTGTTAAATAATTTAAAGACTCATAAAATGAGCTTTTTGCTTTTAAAAATCCTTTCACAGTAAACCAGAAATAATCAGCAGCTTTCATTTTTTTCCCCTCCAAGAGGCTTTAAGTCCCCTCAGGTCCTTCCACTTTGTTTTTGCTGTGAATCTGTATTTTAAAATACCAGAAAAAAACCCAGCATCTGCCTTTCTGGGAAAAGATACTTTGGCTCAATTAAAAAAAAAAAAAAAGTTAAAAGCTCCCAATAGCCAGGAAAGACAGAAATTTCCTTTTCCTCAGATTGCATTTTAATTGGTATAAAATGCCCTCCATCTCCAGAGAATCCAGATTTTCTTCATTTTATGTGACAAAAAGTAAATACCAGAAATTGATACCCTTCTATGCTGTGATCAATAAATTTTCCTCTGTTCTCTGAGAAAAAATAACTCGGGGAAATGACAACATGAAAAAT
The DNA here is from genome assembly GCF_018691265.1 of Tyto alba. Taxonomy (NCBI): domain Eukaryota; kingdom Metazoa; phylum Chordata; class Aves; order Strigiformes; family Tytonidae; genus Tyto; species Tyto alba. Next base: position 15,181,004 of record NW_024881327.1, on the reverse strand, counting down.
CAGGGATTGCTAGATTATAATCTATAACTATAACCTGTGTTAAACCTTGTTAGGAGATGGGAAGATGGAGGCATCTGTCAGGTCTGAGGAAATAAATATCCTATCAGGGGAGCTTTGCAGCTGAAGTGGGTGTGAACTGTTTCTCACTGCTTCGTGGTACTGCTTCTATCCTTAGTTGTCCACTGCCACTTAAGCTTCTCTCCTTTGCCTCTGTGTATGCTGTTTCTCAGTCCTGACAGCAAAAAGTATCATAGGGACATTGCCATTTCCAAAAACTAAAGCTGAGAACCTGCTGGGGGAAGGGTCATTCCTCCTCTGCACCACACTGCAAAGAAGCTTCCTGGAACATCAGAGCACAACACTCAGATGAAGAAAATCAAAATGTAACAGGATCTAGATTCAGGCACAACACCCGTTTATATCATTAAAAAAAGCCTTTATATTGGAAAGTGGCAGTAAGTTTTTGCTTAGATCTAAGGATAGAAATATTTGCCCATTCAAGTCAGATGCAGATGTCTATGGTATTAGTTGGGAACTGAGGCAAAAACACCACACAGTTTCTCAGTACAGATGAGAGCTAACACTAACCATTAGTGTAGGCAGAGCCTGTCTCAGTATATAATGTATTCACCTTATTTAGGTTTATAAAGCATGCTAGGGTTCAGAGTTCAGAAAAGAATTCTTTTACAAGTGCAAAAATGCTAACGTGATGGCTGTCAGGCAACATGCTACTTTATTAGGATATAAGCAAGTAGTAAATTGGGTGCATTCATTGCAAACCACTTCTTGTTTACAGGACAACCTAAAGGGAATGAATACTCACTGGCATAATGTGGCACGTTAGGGGCTGTGTGGAAAAGTTTATGGATTCCATGCCCGCAGTAGCTCCGAACCACTGAAAATCCATTTGCTTGAGCATGTTTCTGAATAATGTTTCCCAGTTCTCTGTACCGAACACCAGGTTTTACTGCAAAATTAGAGATAGAGATCAAAATTTACAAAGCTTTCTTTCAACCTAACTAACAATCAAACACCATTCAGGCTAATATCTCTATAGCACTCACGGCTTGTATGGCCATCTGTTCTAGTACTCAACTTCCTATGATCACTTAATCCACCGAGTATATAAGTGAGTGCAATAACATGAGAGTGAGGAAACAATCTAATATAAAAGGGAGAACGAAAGAGAAGAAAACTCCTTCACAAGAACACGACTTTCTTAATTTCGTGGATGTAAGTGGTCATATAATAAAAGGTTGTTGAAGTTTGAAATTAAAGACAACAAAAGACTTTAAAAGTACTTGGTAACTTCTCATACCCAGAGTTGCAGTGCTTTTTCCAATGATTGTATGAACTATATTTGAATATACGCTTATCTCTCTAGTGCTATGTGAAAAGTGCACACAAATAAAGAGGAAAAATTATTTTAAGTGAAGGACCAAGAAAACAAACAAACAAACAAGATAAAACTGCTGTCTCTACTCTTAGACAAGATTTTTAGTTGCAACGCTACAGCAAGTAAGAATGTTCATATGCAAGTCTAACTTTTTTGACAATCCTTTTAGGACGCCTTAAAAGTTAGAGAGTTTGAAATAGATGAAAATGGTGTGAAAAATTCACTTTGAGCACTGGGACAGGGGAGTAATAATACCATAAAATCAACAATACCTCCTCCATCAGTTAATGAAGATGCATACCAAAAGCAACCTTGAGCCACTAAAAAGAATATAAATACTATTTCAAAATCATTCACAACTCCCTGAATATACGCTGTTCCTTCAGGAGCGAGATGTTGTGTGGTTACGTGGAGCCATCTTAAGCAGACTTCACATACATAGCTAAAACTTCATGTGAAGCAAGACATTTAATTCAATTCCCTCCTAATGTAAACAACTAAAACCAGTGAGCTGAATTTACAGGAAATAACAAGAAATTTAGATCACCGGAATGTACGTGCTTTCCCAAAATACAAAGAAAGACATGATGGGGAAGAGAGGCAAAGTTAATCTGTTGGTTTGGTGCTAAATAACTGTGAATTAATACCATTCCCTTCAGGCCTGACAATACCAAGCAACCGATTTCAGTGTAGCAAGGAACTCTCTGCTTCTCTCTCTCATATAAGTCTCCTAGCTAGAGCTGTGCTGGCCCAACAGCAAGAAATGAAGATGATTTAAACTGGAGAGACGTGACCCTTTTAAGCAGCAGAGACATTTGCTGCCATAATTCTTACTAACGGGGAGTGTCTAAAACCCATTAAAACCTGTTACAGCATCTAAAAAGTTGGTAAAGTTACACTAAGAATTTAAATCTCATTCTAATGAACAAAAAGGTGAATTTCTGTCATAATTTATACATCAAAGCCAGGATATGAACGATAAGAGACAACATCTATAATATTTACTGTAAAAATAAAGTACGGGAGCAAAGATAAACATTATTCTGATTTCACTGAAAAACAAAGTGGTCATTTCAGAATAGTAATGCCACATAAATAGGTAATCTACATTCTTCACAGTTCAACTCTGCAGTATTTTCTTGATCACGCAATGGATACACAAAACATCATTCACATGGATTTTTGTCTTTTCAGCTTGGCTAACTACCTCCAAATTATTAACCAAAGTAAGTTCATAGTATTTTTTTTTATTTACTTTTGATTAAATGCAAGTTTAAAGCCTTCATATACGGCCCCTTAAACTTCAGTCTTTAGAGGACATGAAGTTAATAAATTTTATTGGGGGATTTTAAGAAGCTGCAGTGTATAAAAGATACAGACCATAAAGTATCTCCAGGGACTTGGGAGTTTTTTTGTTTTGTTTTCTCTGTTTGTCTAAGAGAACTTAGTATATTCCTTTGTGAATGAAGTGGAACATGTCATTCTATAGCTACCTTTCTATCTCACTGTATGTCTCAATGAAGCTGTCCTGAGTTATATCTAATCAACATGAAGTTCTGTGGGTACTGAAGGATATGGATCTGTCTTCTCTGACACTCTCCCAGAGGTAAAAATCAAGAGCTCATTATTAGTTTGGCAGGGGTAAAAGATATGTTTAAGTGTTCAAACAGTGTTTTACCTTACTGGTTCACTACGCAGCACTATACGAATTATAAAAGTAGGAAGCCATACTTTGGTTTTCCAAAACACGCTTTGTTCTTCACATTCTCTAAACTACTCAGATCAAGGATGTCTTATTCATCCAACTAATAGTCCAAAAATGCTGTTTCCATGTAAATATCATCATATGTTGATCAGCTCAGCATCAATCACATTTTCCTTGTCAACCCACATTTCAAATAAAAGCTGCAACCACCACCCACAGAACTGTGCCACTTGAAGAATCACTGCATTATGCAATATATATCATCTGCTGGTGACACACACTAATGCTTCTGTGGTCTACAACTGAAGTCACTCCCGGGTAGTGGCAAATAAGAGCACTTACATTTAAGAACCAAAACCATAATGCTTCAGGCCCTAGCAAAGGGTTTACCTGCATCAATGGCTTGCATTAGGCACTCGTAAGTTGTTTGGACAAGTCTCCTCGCACCCTCATCAACTTCTCCAACATAAAATGTCTCATTCAGATCTCCATGGTAGCCATTACGATAGACAGTAATATCCACTGCAAAGAACACCAGACATATTGTAGTACTAGCACTGTATTTCTCACTCCTTGTCTCTTGACTTGTGAAAGGACAACACATACTTGTAAAAACGTAGTATTGCAATTGTGAAGTTATAAGATTACTTTGGAAGAATTCCAGATACAAACTCTTCCAACAGAATCGATTCCCTCATGCTTATCCTGTAGATTCTATAGAATTAATTAATAAGATATGCTTCACTGGTCAACAGTTTAATTAAAAAAAAAAAAAAAAAGTAAGAGAAAAAACCCCATAGCATTGGAACACCAACACAGCAAGCTTATGATTGTTTTTTTAGGTAAATATAAAAACAGGAAAGAGAAGCTCTTTGGTCTATAGTGATTTACCTGGTTAAAGTATATTCTTTGAATTAATTCCAGCACTAATATGGGGAAATTAAATTTTAAAAGGTACATAATCATGTTTTAACTCATACTGTAACTTCAGTAATTCCTATGCACGTTTAGAATACCAAGTCACACCTTTGCACAAATTGTAATGCCAAAACATATTGCTTACAGCCAAAAAGGTGACATTTCTTGAACATTAAATACACAGCAACTTTCCAATAGTATTACCTACTAAGAAAAACACATCATATTACTTAAAACTTTTTCTTTCAAATGAAAAAATTTAAACATTCAGTGTCAGGCAAACAGCAAGAATGAGAAGGGCATGCTTTAACAACTGAGGTTTAGAAGAACATATGATAAGAGTTTAGAATTCCGTTACAGTAAAACTCTAACTTGTTTTTTTGTGTATAAAGTTGGCTGTAAACTAAAAGTGATGTAACTCATTCCTGAAAAAGAGCAGCATAAGTAGTTTTAATGAGGAAAAAAATAATCTTTTTTAGTTTAACTCATTAAAAAAAAACAAACCACCACCTTTTTTGGAATAAGAACATCCATACAAGACACTTGCTGCAAATAGTCCTTTTACAAAATATGGGAACAGGCTTACCAGTTTAGACATAGCTGTCACCTAATCTAGCATCCTGTCTCTCATAGCAGACGAGTAAAAAATGAAAACCTGCCATCATACAGTCATTATATATAGTAAACACATGCAAAAAATTCTAGATTTGCATATCAAGTTGACTTCCTGTGGTAGAATGGTCACTTTTGTGTTTAACAGACTTTGTCAGTAGGCTGATAGGTCTAATAGCTACTAGAGTACCAAAACCTCTAGAATAGTTATCGAGCTGCCATTTAGGAAGAAATCCACACACAGATCCCCTCACAGGTAAATAGCCATGAAGGAAGCTGCACTGAGGAATACTTTAGGAATAGGATATATGAGCTGCTTAGAGAGATCGGTACAACCTTGACAGGAGAATGTGGAAAAACCAACATTGGTGTCAACAATAAATCTGTACAGCTGGTAGGCATTTAAGAATGAAATTAATACCACCGAAAACAATATTGTCAGTGGTGGATCCAGGCACGGGCAGGGTTACACTATACTCACTGGATGGTTGCGTGGGACTGCCGGAACATTTCAACCGGTGCACGTGTCTAGTATTGTAACAAAAGGGCTGCGTAGAAAGCAGCATCCTGGTAACTCACCCAGGTAAGTTTCTTATGAACTGTTTATCAGAGCTCCTCAGCACAGTGTCCAGGCTACCCGCTGCAAAGAGGCTGCCTCTATAGGCCACGTGATTAAAAGACTTTCTCTTGACGCTGACAGATTTGGCCAGAACATCTCTCCTTGCAGAGAGAGCAGCTTTGTTTAAGAATCTGCTCCCAGGGAACAGTGTGATAACAAAACGTTACGATGCCTTGCTCAGAGCAGGGGGTTTGACTAGACAGCACCTGGCAGTACCTTCTGGATGAAGTTTTCTCGTGATTCTAAAAATCTGTTTTGGACTCTGGCATGGCCACCTTTCGCTTCCAGCAGGCTAAAAAGTTTTAAGTAAAGAGAAAGACGGGCAATTCCCTCTGTTGTTCACTGGGCATATTCCCTCCAAAGTACTACTTCTATCTCCCCCTTGGCATCCTGTTTTGCTCCTCTTTTTAAAGAGGTTTTTGAGCCTCTAACTTACCAAAAGGAAGCCTATCAGACTTGAAGCCTTTTGAGCCCATAGCAAATGCACGTTCAATCCACAAAACGTGGACCGTTTTGTAGCAAGACCTAATCAGCTACAAAAGTGTAAACTAGTTCCTCCTCATCAAAACAAAACAAAAGACTCACAGCTTCGGCAAGTACAGCCAGGGCAGGGATGTGAACAAAGGTACGACTAAACCCTTTTGTAAAAGGTGTTTTCTAGCACTGTCAGGGCAGGGATGTGAACAAAGGCACAACTAAACCCTCTTATAAAAGGTGTTTTCTAGTGCTGAGGTTCAGCCTTGGCATACAAATAGTGGAGAGGTAAGGCACCGTACAGATGAAGCCAACCTAGTGAGCTTAACCAGGCTTCAGAGTTTCGACTCCAGCAGTGCCAGAAAAACTGGCAACAGACAGCTGTGAAAAGGCATCATCTTTGAAATTAGAAAAAGGAGCTTTGGTCGAATGGTTACGTGTACACTACAGCTCCGAGCTATCAGCCAGACCAAACCTGACATAGAAAGAGGAAGCAATCATGAGGCTTGTTCTGAAAAGGGTGATACCCACAGCACTGAGCTGTAGACTTAGTAGCTATTATTGCATGTTAATATATACCAAATATCTGACAATCTAAAAGGATTCCAACCTGCTTCTAGAGATAGACTAAACCTTAGGATACACTGGGTATTTATTTATGGATATGAGAAAAGCAAACCAATGCAATAAAAGGTGTGAATGCTTGTACAAACCAAATGTTACTAATTTTTACTGCCAAACTAAGAAGAAATGAATGAGAAAATGGCCAAGTAATTTATAAAAGTATCCCTCACCGCCCAAGAAGGTTTAAGTACCTTCAGTACCATAAACAAAAAGCAGCTGGTACTCTTAGGCTGTGAGATAATTAAAAAAAAAAGGGTATGTTTTTTAATATGCACTTATACAATGTCTCACCATTAGGATCCTTTACAGTCATCATAATTGTCATGTCCGTAGCGAAATCTTAAGTGTCTAGAGCCATCTAATTAAGAATTCATACAGAACTAATCCAGGTGAATAATTCAATATACATTTTATTCACTATTTATACAGTCTGGAACAACTGGAATGTAGCCCACTAGTGGCTCTACACTAATGCACAGACCAGGAAAGAAGAATGATAAAGCTCTTAAAGCGGACCAAACTTGTGAAATTATCTTATTAAAGTCATTAATGTAAACCTGTAAAGAGCAGAGGTTAATTTGTAAATGAAAACAAAAGTCTCTCTTGAGAAGCTATTCCAATCATGTTGACTACTAGTGAAACCTCACCTTATTGCATGGTTTAACTGGATAGAACCTAGAAATGTTGAAGGTTAGTTTTCATAGCACTTACCATTAACAATATCTCCCTCCTGCAATGGCCTCCTGTCAGGAATTCCATGACAGATCACTTCATTCACTGATGTACAACATGACTTCGGGAAATTATAATAATTCAGAGGGGAAGGGTAGCAATTCCTTGCAATACAAGCCTAATTTAGAAAATACAATTTACATTTTACATTAGTAAGTTTCGTACAAAGAAAAAACATGTGCACAACAGCTTTATCATAAGAATGATAGTTTGAAAAGCAGGGACCCTTGAAAATAAGATTCTTCAGGCATTTTTTGGCATCACTGTATTATGTTATGCTTTGCATTTCTTACCAGGAAGAAAGTAAAGCTACTTTAATTTTGTTTCTACTCCTTTTTATGTTCAACTACCGATGCTGAAATACTCAGGTTTAAAACAGCGTATGGCAGTATTTATTCTGTTAAAAAAAATGGCCGTTTTCAATGACTGTTTTTAAGCACCTGATCTAAGACCAAGTATTTCTGCAAAACACAAAATCTAGACAAAATAACATTTAGCACTACCCTTTCACCCTTAGCTTTATAACTTTAAACTGCTTCCTTTGGCACTCACTCTAATAACCTTTTTGGTTTTTTTGCAAAACGGACACATGCATTTGACATATACATACATACATACACACACTGTGTGACATAATGAGCAATTCTTGCAAAATAATACTGTGTTAACTTTTTCTATTTTAAAAAATAATACTGTTTTAAAACTTTAAAGTACCAAATAGGGATATCAGTCAGTATCAGCACTCTGCCATACAAAACTTTCCAAAAAAACACTGAGGAGGGATAACACCATTTTAACTACTAGCTGTTCATATTAGACATTATATATAAGCAATTAATTTAGTGTGTACTGCAGTTCAGTAGAAACCTCCAGCCTAATCAAACCAGAGTAAGTTCCTTACAATCTTGGCTCAACTGCTGCAAATGTAGATAAAAAGAACAGCAACCAGAAAGCTCTCTAATAAACAACTGTAACAAAATCATTGCCTTCCCCACAGTGCACCCAAGTATCCTCAATTATTGGTTAACATGCCTCATAGAGAAGACAGCAAAGAAAAATAAAAATTACACAATTCAAGTATCTATGAATAGTTAAGCCAGGAAAATACTTGAACATGTATTCCAAACACTTCGCTGGACTATGGCTTTAGTTTGTCTGACTGCAAACACCTTGCTTCAACTCTCTCTCAGGCTCCTCAGTTCTGATTCCCAATCATAAATAATTAAACTTTCTCCTCTGTACATCTTAACCAACAACGCAGAGCACAAAAAGTCCATGGCCTACATATGATGTTCTTTATATAACGGTATCTGTGGGAGTGAAAAGGGTTTAGAAGAAGAAAAATTGTATGATATTAACCAAGAAAAGAGGTGAAGAAACTTATTAGGAATCTGAAGCTGGAAATCATGGAAGGAGCTGATACAGAGACAGGTGCAGGAGTTTCTGAATCATTTTGAATCTACCACTGCACCGTAACATATTTATAACATCTGCACTACCCAATCACTTCAAATTGGGAAACAGTTCAAAATAAAGAAAAGAAATTCATGCAACAACAAAGAAAATCACACAACAATCATTCAAGAATAAAGAGGTAAAAGAAAGTACTTATAAACACCTGAAGAACAATAAAATAACCTTACTAAATGGACAGCATGATCTATTTCTTCAGTAGTTACACCTGCTTTCACCATCATGGCAGCAACATCCAATACTTCTCTAGCAAGCTGCAAATGAAACAAAAGTACTGATTTAAAATAGGACCAGGACTACTCCCTAGAAGATTAGCAACACATTCTCTACAGCTACACCGAGATTTCTAGGGAATCTGGGTAGACTTGGGCTCCAGAAAGACTTCAAGATGTCTACAGGTTGTATTATTAAGCCACCTCTGTGAGATTTTAAAATACCCCAATTAAGATCTGGGACCACAATTTCCTTGAATACCATAAAATTCAATCAGACTACCTAAATGCATTTCAAAGTTTGACTTCATGAACAAGGAAGTGATTGCAATTGAACAGCTCTCTTTCAAAAATCATTAGGGGTGGGGCTTTGTTTTGCTTTTCAGTTTTTACTTAGTACTAACTCCAGGAGAAGTTCTGTTCTTGCTTATGCAGTATAGAATATATTCTTAACAGTAACAATGTTTTAGCCACAGATTATCTCTCTAGTAACAAAGCAGCAAGGAAACAGATAAAAGTAATCTTTCTGCTTGCAAAACAGTTTACTGTGATTTGGGAGTCACAAGGAAAGAAAAAGCAAGGAAATACCAAATTTCTCAAACTATTTTTCAGTGCTCAAAATTGGTTTGAAAGTTTGTACTCTCTCATAATGTGCTGCCACAAACTGGTAAAATCACTAAAGATTTTTAAGGAATAAAGGGACTTTGTAACAAAAACCAAACCCCCCTTACCCTACACACTACTCGCATCCCTTCTATATCTTCAGAGGAGAGTATTTTTATTTGAGAGGTTCCTTTTAAAGCCTGTTCTGATTCAGACATTCCTGAAAAGAAAAAAGGGGGAGGAGAAAAAAAATAAAGAAAAACCCCACATTATACAGAGGAGTGATCTCTATACATGTCCTATCAAGGAACTTATATGGCTTATCAACAGCAGTACATGTACGTACTTTCTCACCACAGAATAAAGCAATGAACCCACCAAGTCACAGCATTATAATAATTATTCAGATTAATTTGAATTCATAAGCCTTCCACAATATTGTAATGCCCACATGTGCTCAGGAAGCCCACTGACTTATTGCATAAAATCATCATGCCCAGCTAGTCAAAACAGAACCTTAAAAATCAGATTTACATGGAAATTATTTTATTCATAAAGAAGTTTTGATTTTTTTTTTTTTTTTAGCTGCTTTGGGGATAATACATAATATTCTAGAGGAGCCACAAAGGATTATATAAGCTTGTGAATAGCTCTAGTTATTCTATTGCAGTAATCAGCTGATGAAAACATGTAAACTCTTCCTACTAAATTCTGCACAAACTCAGTTTTACAGTTGAACGATCCCCTAAAAAACAGTATTTTGTGTTGTTTAAATATTTACATTCTGCAAAGAATAATTAAAGAATGGATGAAGATTTAAAAATAATTCTAACAGATTTCTTACAGCAGCTTTTTTGGGAAATGCAAACCATCAATACCAATATGTAAAGGGAAAAATAGCGAAACAAACCAATACACACGTAATATTGAATATATTCCCTCTGTGTCCAGAAATAGCTGGAACTCATACATCAGTTTTATTCTGGAGGTTGCTTAGCGCAGTTTTGTTTGGTTTGGTTTTTAAATTTATGATAATATATATTATAAAAAATACATAATAGATATGCATTACTTTATAACACATTTTCAACAGATACACTGATGTCACTGAGAATGACTTAGCAGAATTCACCTGTGACACCCAACTTACTGCTGTTGGTTTTGAAGTTAACCACAGAACTAGGACTTGCATGTTTAGGGTTTTTTTCAGTTTTTTTTTGTTTGTTTGTTTGTTTGGTTTTTTGTTTTCTTTTTTTTTGTTTGTTTGTTTCTTTTTTGTTTGTTTTTTTTTTTTTTTCTCTTTTCTTCCCTGAACACCTTTGAAAGATAACACATTAAACTGTGGACTTCCAAAAAATACTTGTAACCACTATTTCTGAAAAGTCAGTAAGTTAATGTGGCGAAAAAAGAGGTAGAATGAGAAGAACAGATAAAAGAAGAGGTTCTCTTCTCCACTATCTCATTCACGCTCTAAAGGCTTTTTCAATTAAAAGCAAAATAGAAAGCAAACATAACACTCCATAATTGTGATTTGTTTCAAGTTACCTAGCGGGTGATCAGCATAATCTGGTCTCTGAATATAACTTGGCACAGGTCTTGTTGGCGTCTAAATAAATCACAGTCAAAGCTGGTTAGGTTGCAAGAATACTTATTATAATCACAAAAACAGAGACTCATGCAGCAAAATTAAATACAGTGAAATATGGCTAATTCCACTTAGAAAAATTTGTGAGGTATGCAAACATTCCAAAACAGTTCCAATTTTAATTTCTCGAAGATTTTCCTGTTACTCTTTACTGCTCTTATATTACACAACCTCTAACAGCCAACTTCACAGCTTCGTGAAAATCAAACTTATGTGTCAAGTAAGTGAAATTGGTATTATAATATATTATGCCTGTTACATTGTGGTGTTTATTCTGCTACTCTCCAGACTGCAAATGCACCGGGGTTCCAAATAGATCCTGCCTCTCTCTAGTTATTAGTGTCTATTAGCGAGAGTGTTATTTCTAATCATCACCCTAGTCATTAGCACTTTTTATTATAGTTTCATTTGCTTCAATCCTACAGCAGTCGGAAGACAAAACCACAAATGTTCAGCAATAACACTACTAAATTGCTTGGCTGGTGACACAGCCAAAACATCCTCTCTCCAGTGATACTAACAAACACACGTGGGCTCAGGCTCTGTTAATCTGTTCTCTGATGAGCCTGTAGCAGATGGAGAAGACCACAGAGAGGATGCCACAGGGGCAGCAATTCTAGCACAGGCCAATTAGAAAAGACACATGTAAATAAAATGCCATTATTCCTGTAAAAACTTTGGCTTATTCCATGTATGAATTTGTACCAATTGAGAAATACAGCTATACTGAGGTCATCTTCTAAACACACCTTCCATAGCTGAAGATGCTGCTGACCTCAGCTATTCTTCACCTTTCCAGTGCTGGAGATTACTATAACCTCTGTTTCTTCAGAGCTGTTCACCAGCTAAGTCACCAGGTTATTTCAAACCATTTACACAAAATAAAACCATTTATTTAAATTCTGAATTAATTCACCTGAGTTCTTCTGAAACAGACTGCTCTATTATTGGTGAGAACAGTACATAGCTAGGAGAAGATGTCATCTGAACTAGCAGCAGCTTTTTGCAGAATAAATGTCAAAACGTACAGCCAAACTGTGTGACCTTAAACCTGTTACTCATGCATGTTACCTCACAAGCACTTCCTTAATTTTAAATATACTAACAGATAGATCAAGGTAAATCAAAATGAACCGCAATAAAGACAGAGTCATACATGTCCTTGCCATCAGGTTCAGATTGGTTAAGAAGCTTGCTTTCCTCTCTCAGCTAAAACGTGGGAGGTAATCAGGTCCATTAGTTGCGACAAAAGGTAGCAGCACTGGAGTAGAGAGTGGCATCTAATGCTTACCAGTGGATAGTGTGGCCTGAGTTTACCAGTATATCGATACCCAGCCCAGGGATTTGTGTTAACATCACCTTCCAGGGTCCAAGAAGAAACTTCACGTTTAGCTTTTTCATCTTCTGAAAAGACAAAAAAAAAAAAAAAAAAAAAAAAAAATCACAGCAGCACAATCAGTCCTACTAAGAGTAAGAACTGCGGGATCCAGAAAGTGACTTAGAAGGACACAAGTCTAGATTTGACTCTGGCATTTTTAGATATTGATATATGAAAATATAAGTAGCAGTTATTTTGTACTGCCCTTAAGTTTTTCACATTCAAAATTCACATCCTGCCAACTCTAATAGCAAACTGGGGAATGTCAGGACAGCAGTACCGAATGTATGAATGAAATGTAGAGGTTAAGTTGCTTTTCATTTGTAGTTCTAAAACACAGTCCTGTGCTTGTCTTCATTCTTAGGAAAAATCATACTTCGACAGAAATACTTGTTATCCCTTCAATCAACACTCTTGCACAGTAGGTGAACGTTCCTTTTCTGTGATTTCTCTTAGCATCCTGTGACAGAAATGAGCAGGGGTGGGAAGGAGGGTATCCAACTGTTAGGTTCAACATACGGAGCCTGCTACTTCTCAGGGCAGGCAGAGCATGCACCTTATAAGATGGTCCTAAACTGCTGGGGGTTCCCAGCTCTCTCAACCTTGTGAAATTCATGTCTGATGTAGTCCAGTGATTGACTTCATTCACAAGAAACACAGTCCTAAATGAAGGTGTCTGCATAAAGGATTGAAGCAAGTAGATTGTGAACATTACCAAAAGGAAAAATATTTACTCGGAAAGTGGAGGCAAGGGTTAAGAAAGAGCATGGTAGCATTAATCTTTAATTCATAACCTCATAACTTGAGTTTGTTTTCTCTCTTTATATCTCACAAGAATGAAGAGATGGCAAAAGGTCTGCCATAGCAAGCCCTAACGTGGGTTCCTCAGGGTCTCTGTGTCTGACATCTGAGCCATCTGCTCACGTGACATTCAGATTAGATAAACCACTGAGAAATAATAATTTAAAAATCCAAAGTTTTAACAAAGTGATATTTTGGAATCACTTGAGATACTTCAGTAGTTTGTTGCATTGAGGTCTTGATGGCTATCAGAACCAAGCCAGCTCAGCAGTTATCCAGGAAGCCAATAAGATCATGGATTTAGTGGAACCATTAAAAAATTTGCTGTCAGATAAAGAACAGCATTAGAAGACTGCACCAGAGGATTACCAGAACAGTTTCATATCCATGCAGCTACAAAGTAATACAATACAGAATGGAAGCATGAACTATGAGACCCCTACACTGGGAAGGCAGAAAGAAGGAAAACATTTGTAATTGTGCTACTCCAGCCTATTAACTGTGCAACATTTATCATGGAACAATGAGTTTTAGGAAAGGAGGAGGTAAATTATTTGAGGATTTTCATTTCTGCCATGCCACTTACTTTTTAACCCCACCTCCCTTTTAAGCAAGGCTTGATGAAGATGGGCAGGGGGATAGGCATGAGGAGGCAAGGGGGGCAGAACAGGTCTGCTCTCTCTTTTTGTTTGTTTGGTTTTCAACTCATGGATTATTTTTACTACTCAGGCAAGGGAAAATCTACCAGTCTACTAGTATTTCTGTGCCAGAACTACCAGCTGTAACTAATGCATACATATACTCTTATTACTTTCATCTAAACTCAGCAAAATCCTAGCTATGATACATCCTTCTATCCATGGCTGCATGAGTTCACAAAAGTATTTTCCTGTTGTTGTTGTTTGGTTTTTTTTTGTTTGTTTGTTTGGTTGGGTTTTTTTCCCCAAAGGGGTACACCCCAAATGTACAGAACAGCTGCACTCTGACTGGCTTGCCTGCATTCCAGCAAGCACCTAATCACAAAGACTTTACAAGAACCTGTCCCACTTTACTGCCTTTTACTACATTAGACATCAAAACGCTATGATGGAACAAGCCTGGAAATGACTTATAATAATGGTTTATTATTCTCATTGCCCTTTATTTCAGCATCTCTCTTGCTCTGTTCATATATCTGGCAATGTAACCCAAATAGAAAAGGGAACAGAAACAGAGATTTCTGTACCAGTCTCTAAAATTTAGATAGATCTTTAGATTACCAGGAACTGGACAAAATTACAGATATGCAGAATCCAGTGCCAGATACCTTGCAAAAATCCATACCATTCTTAGACACAGAATCACAGAACACTTCCAGTTGGAAGGGGCCTCTGGAGCTCAACTGGTGGAACCCCCTGCTGAAGCAGGGCCACCTAGAGCTGGCTGCACAGGACAATACAAATTCAAAACAGTATTAAAATGGATTTAGAAAAGCGTACTTACTTGCTTTCTTGTGTAATAACTTGTGAGTGGCCCAGCTTCCCTTAAAGCATTCCTAGAATTGCAAACAAACAAAAAATATATATATGTTTTAAGTAACATATGGGCAGATGTGCCATCCCCACAAAACAGAGAAGCAACTGTATTTGAAATGAAAACTAGAAGACTGATTTTATTAACCCTTGTAGCAACATGCAGTTAATGATACTTTAACTGCTGCTCTTGACAATAGAAAATACTATATTCCACAGTTTATGAGCCAGAATAGATAGAAAGCATAGACAGATAGATGCACCCATCACAGTAAAACACACTGATCTAATCCTAGCTACTAAATATTGTCCCCTTATCGTTTTAATGAGTAACTAAACACCATGGTTGCTCTGGGCTGGCTGAAACACAGAGTCTATCTCCATAACAGATCTTAGAATTGCAGTGGGCAGGATGGTCCTCCCTTGGCTCCTACAAAAAGCCATCTCCTCCTGCTAATTGTGTCCTTTCTGCCTCCTTCCCCAGCACAGGAAAGCAACAGAGACCAATCAGCACGATCACAGGGGAACAAATAAAACAGATTAAGGGGTGGGGGGGAAGGGAAGTGAAGGCTACTGAATGGAAATAAGAAATCTAAAAAAAAAAAAATAGAGAAAGTTGAAATGGAAATCAAGAACAGAGGGACTGTGAAGGAGGTTGTCTTTTCTCTTCTTCCCAAGCACAAATAGA
The DNA here is from genome assembly GCF_018691265.1 of Tyto alba. Taxonomy (NCBI): domain Eukaryota; kingdom Metazoa; phylum Chordata; class Aves; order Strigiformes; family Tytonidae; genus Tyto; species Tyto alba. The sequence continues at coordinate 15,165,613 of NW_024881327.1, read as the reverse complement.
GCAGTTCATGCAAAGAACAATGAATCAGCAAAAGGGCAGATGGAAATGGCTGGCAGCTGGAAAAGAATAAAGAAAGACTAAATATGAAGGAAAGACAAAAAAAAAAAAAAAAAAAGGAGAGATTTAAGTAGGAAAGCTGCAGAAGGCAGCATTAAAGGTGTTTCTTTAAGGTGCTAATTAGGAAATTACTTGGTTTTGTAGCAGAAAGTCTAATTCGTGGGCTATGTGCACTCAAAACAACCATTAGGAAATAGCTAATTCCAACAATTTACAAAAACATTTAAATTTCTGAAGAAAGAGGCAGGAAGCAAACTGTTTTCCTTTATAAGGAAAGACAATACCAATGCTGAATCATCATTATAAAACTACTATCCAGAGCCAAAACCTGATTCAACCTAATGTATACAACACTCAACCAGTCCAAGACAACAGATCTGTAAATTAAGCCTGGCGTTCAACATTCTACCCCTGTTTCACCGTTGCTATTGAACAGTCTTAGCTGTCTATTCCTACAGAGCCATCTCCTCACCATTGTCTCTTTACTCTTGAAACCGGTACTTGTCAAATTGTATCCACAAAACCACAGTAAGGTGGTGCACGAGTGGTACCTACCTTCAAAGAGACCATGTTGCATGCTATTTCCCCCATTACCAAAACCAGCTGTTTGTCGTCTTCTCCCGTGCCATATACTAAAAGGCACCACATTCTCTGGACTGGCACTCGACGTGCCGTGGTGCTGTGTAATGGTCTGGGCAACAAGAGGCTTGGAAATCAACGCTTTAGATTACCAGAGACAACATCTCTCTGAACAAGCAACAGAAGGTTTTACTGTCCCACCTCTATAACCCGCTGCCTACACAGACCTTTGCGCTGCACTGTTATCTGTCTTCTGCTGGAGAGCGGGGAGAAAAGGAGCAGGTTTTAACTGAGGCCTATTTTAAGAAAAAATTAAAAAGCTAAAAACCCTATTTCAAGGACACTAGAAACACCGGTATGGTTTTAATCCTCTTTTAAGCCCCAGGCCTCTGTTCTGAAGCAGAAGGATTACACAACTAAGGACTTAAAGCAGGTAGAAGTTTGCAAATCTAGAATCTACTTCTTGGGATACAACGAAGTATTTGAGGAATGAAGACAGACATCAACTGTGGTAATTTCTGGTTCTAGTTCATTCTCTCCTTCCCCAGGAAGTTTTGGAGTGTATTCTCCAATGCCATTCCTTTCTCAGATACCAACAGTCTTTCCTCTTTGCTGGCCAGAAACACCAGGCAAACACTGCACTGCTGGCAGTATCATCACCTGACAGGCTCCATTTTGACTTTTTATTTATTTCCTGCAGCTGTAAACAACCTAAGAGGATCCTGCATAAGGCTGCCATATGTCAGAGTTTTCCCAAACATGTTTCCCAGATTTTACTTGCCCTCTATTTCCAGAGGAACAGCAGCTCTGTCAGAACTGCTACTGCATAGCCCCAAACAAGCGGCTGGCTGTACACTGGGACATCCCAGACTCGCGCACTGTATGCACACCAAGCAACTGCAACAAGTGCACACAGCAAGTCCAAAGCATTTTTGTAAGCAGAGACTATCACGCATGCAGTGTACAGTCAATTAATATCTCTGTCGTGGTCTGACACTTTTGGAAAGCACTCAAAGGACATGCTGCACGTCCACCTACAACCCATGTATTTTGTGTAGGATCAGTCATATGCTTCCTGTAAACACTGGACTTACCGGGTACGCACAAACTATTTATATTTGGCAACTTACTGCACAAGCACTGCATTGCACATGCCTGCAGAGCTCTGCCTTGGCAATTCCGGATAAAAATATGGCAGCTGCCACCTCACAGGTTGGAGAATCATAGCTCTGGTGACAAAGCTCTACCAGTGCACCACTCCATATTGCAAACACCCTCACCTTCCATACAGCAGACTTCCTGACAAGCCATGGAAGAAAGCCACTCTTTCTCTCCATCTGGGCCACTTTCTGGAGAATTTTCTGGAGAAAATTCTGGTTTTCGCTGAGCCTTCTCCTCTCAGCCTTCTGCTGAGGCATTTACTTCAATCTTCCTATTACAATTCCTGCCTCTAATGATTCTTCCATGTTCCTACGCCATATACAAATTGGGATAGAAAATTTTCATTCATTAAATAAAATCAAAGAAAAAAAGACCCAGGGTGATTTTTAATATTAAAATTAAGAAATTAAAGATTTTTTTTTTTCTGATATGATTAAGAGAGGAACACATGACCTCACATGGCTATATCTGAAAACATTAATCAGCTTAAGGGAGAAAGCACACAGAAATAATATGAATTTGGCTTCAAGTTTCTTGGAAGACTCCCTGGATTTCATTTCAAACACTACATTATCCATTAGTTTGTCCGATATTAATATCCTCACCCTTCTCACCTAAAGCATTTTTCTTTTTATTGCGTGTGGTTTTTATATAGCAGTCAAGACAGGCTTGGAAACACTGAAGAGGACTGTACAAGAAGAGAGGTCAAACGTATGACATTTAAAAAAAAAAAGGCAGGGGGAAGAGGAGTAATCCTCAATTTGTTTAGAGCAATCTTGGGTACAACTATTCGATCAGAAAAAAAAAATACAATTGTGATTTGTAGACAGAGGCCATCAACATATTTAAACCTTTAACAATATTTCTGGCTTCAAGCCATTCTTAAACTAATCCCACCAATTCTGTGTTTAGAGACATGCTCAACCCAGGGTTCACCAGAACATGTGTATTTACCAAAAGGTAACTAAAGGCACGATCAGCATTATGATCTAGAAACATTCCTCTTGGATCACCTCATGGAAGCCATGTTATTTCTCTAAATTATTTTTTTACCTTAAGAACTCAGCCCAGTATCTATTTACTGGTTCAAATGTTGACAGAATCATGCAGCGTAGTAGAATTTGTTTTACAGTAGAGTACATTTTCACTATGAGCACAATGATCATGACCAAATACCTTAGGCTTTTTTTAAATCAGCCATTGAAATAACAAAACAAAACCCTTTAAAACAGTTATTGAGGCACGTAATTTTTTCCTCTATGTTTATTGTCATCTTTACAGTAATAACAGAGCTTCTTATTCTTTCGGTTCATGTATCCATGCAACCTGATTAAGAGGTAGAAAAGCACAGCCGACTGCAAATTCCAGAGGAGAAAAGGGTACTAAATCAACCAAGATTAGAATATAAATACACTGCAAACCTCTGTATAGCACGAACGTAACCAATCTAGCTTGAAATAAGCTACCCAAGTACAGGAAGCTATGCAGGCACCACAACACCGAATTCAAGGCATACACACTGACTGGGTTTCTGAACTGCCTTTGCAAGGTAGCAGCTCATGTAAAGTTAGCTCTGCCAGCTCTCCATCAGCGATTTCCAGCCTTAAGGCTGACACTCTTCTTCAGGCTCCCCTTCACCTTTGGGTACTGCTGCCTTATACAACCCGGCATTTGAAACTGTAAATACACCTATCAGCAGGTATGCGAAACCCACCCCACTGTACAGTTACTGAGAACTCCATCTCATGTCCAACTTCCACAGAATTACTTATCTCTATCCACTGTGCTCATCATTTAGAGACACGGTGATGAATTTCCAAAAATACCTATTCTACAGAAAAAAGGAGGGGGAAAAAAAAAAAGCAAAAAAAGACATCTGGAATCAAGACTGTGGGGACAGACTGGCTGTCTCTTTGCATGTCATTATACACTGAATTGTAATGGGCAAACATCTAGGAAACAGTGCCAAGCAGTACACTATATTTAAAAATATTCTGAGCAATTTTTAAAATAGAATTTAAAAATGTCCTTTGGAATGTAAAATTGTCTTGGGCTTAATCTGAGATCATGTAGTTTTGCTTAATGAGGAATCATTTTTAACCAAACCACCTTGAAGGTATACAAAACAGAAGACAGAAAAGCTTAACTACAGCATTTAGCTTAAGAAAAATAACAGGATATCAGTGATATATACATATTTAATACATTACAGATTAACCATACATTTTATCCATAAATACAAGTATGTTGAAGAATACAATTGTTAATACATCTGATGTTAAAAACAAACAGCTGCCTGTTTTTAGCATGCTGAACCCTATTCTTCTAGGTGTGGTACACGCCCACAGAGACAGCCTCTGGCCTGAAAAACTCAGCACAAAATTCCCAAACTAGCCTAAGCAGCATACACGACTACTCTGTTATTCAGAAGAGCTGAGTATGCATTTTCAGATTTAATTCCAAGGGAAGCACCTACGTGCAGCACCTTGGTATCAGCAACACTGGCCTTCTCCTTCATGCAAAGCCTGATCTCACCCAGAGACTCCCAGGTCCCACACGACAGAGCCCCTCCTTGGAGGAAGGGACTGCATGTTGCAGCTCTTCAGATTTAGAGATACATAAGTGATTTTTGAGAGTAGCGAAGGAACAATGGACCAGAGAAATTCAAACTGGACCATCCTTTCAGTATAATGACCACTAGCTCAAAAAGCCTGCCTACAGGCGTCTGAAGTTTTACTTTTATAAAGTTAGGGGGGCTCAACATTTGTCCCTCAACGGTAGCCAGGCATTTAGCACAGACACAGGTATTTATGGTAATTTATAGGCAATTAAAAATGTCAGCTTCCTGGTGAAGGAAACCTGTCAAAAGATCTTCAAGAAGACAGTATCTGCAGAGTGCCATTTATACCAAGGGAAACCCATATGTGTTGCAGTTGGATCCAAGCAGCAAGTTTTAGCCTATTTTAGGCACAGCAAAGAACAGTGAACGAAGAATTAAATATGGCACTTATGTCCTACAGTCTGACACAAGAAAGGACAAAAAACAGTTTCATCCAGGTCTGCTGCTCCCTGCTCCCCACCCCCAACACACTGAAGGTGAAAGGGAACAGCAAAGCAGGGGACGGGACAACACCACTCACCTCTTCAGGACCACAATTTTTCCACAAATTGCTATGATCATGAGTATCCGAAGCTATCAAGGGCCCAGGACTGAGTATCAGTGAAAATTTGCCTCCCAGAAAGCAGTAAATCAGCGTATGAACCCACCGCAAAAACACAGCAGCGTTTCTTTCCTGTCACTGCAATTTAACAAGTCATACCCCACCTCAAATGGAAAGAGCCCCGTCGGTGGGTATCCACTATCACGAGAGAGATGCTGCTGCCTCTGTACAGTTCAGAAATTCGTTTCCCTTCAAACACATAAACTCCGTCCCCAATCATTGCTCAAGTGTGGCTGCTTCACCACAGCACGGTTCTCACTTTTGACCCTGTCCTGAATTTGAGTGAGTGGTGGGGCTTTTTGGTGGCAGGGGAGGGGGCTATCGGGGCGGCCCCCTGTGAGAAGCTTCTCGAAGCTCCCCCAGCTCCAAGTCAGCTCCACCTCTGCTCGAAAACTGAGCCCATCAGCTGCTCCTCTGCGATAACGTATTTAAGAAGGGACGTGGTGACAAGGAGTCAGACTTGTGAGGAGGAGTTGTGGCAGCTGCGTGAACACCAAGGTCAGTGGGGGAACGGAGGAAGAAAGGAGGGGGGAGGTGTGCCGGAGCAGAGACCCCCCTGTATCCTGTGGGGAGACGGCAGGGCGGCCCCCCCTGACACCCATGAAGATCCATGGTGGAGCAGACACTGATTTATGGCCTGTGTTTCACCTGGTTGATCAAGGTGCTGTGCCCAAAGAAGGCTGGGGTCTTGTGGGAAAAGGCAGCCCTGCTGCTGTAATTCAGTGCTGGGAGGATTGCAGCGTGCGGGGGGGTCCCACGCCGGAGCAGCTCAGGAAGGGCTGCAGCCGTGGGAGGGAATCCAGTCGGAGGAAGTTAGTGACCCACGACAGAGCAGTGTAAGGACACGCTGCGGCCTGTGGGAGGGACTCACATTGGAGAAAAATTGTGGAGGACTTTCTCCTGTGAGAGGGGGACCACGATGGCGCAGGGGGAACAAGTTCCAGAAGCTCCCCCCACCGAAGATGGAGAAAGTGGCAGCACTGACTGCACCCCCCATTCCCTGCCCCTGCGCCACTGGGGGGAGGAGGTAGAGATATCGGGAGAAGAACTGAGCCCGGGAAGAAGGGAGGGGTGGGGGAAGGTGTTCTCAAGATGTGGCAATGCTTCTCACTGTCTTACTCTGTTATGTGTTGTTAATGTCTATAATAAACGTATGTTCTTTTTTCTTCCCCTAATGAGTCTGCCTTTTGCTTGTGACCATAAAGGGGGATTTTTTTCCCCATCCCAGTCCTATCTCGAACCCCAAGTCTGGCTCTCTGTCCCTTCTTATTGCTGGAAGAGAAGGGAGAGAGAGTGGCTGTGTGGTGGTTGGCTGCCAACCAGGCTCAAACCACAACAGACTCTCTAACCAGATCACTTGATATACCTGGGCCTTGTTGGGACCGATGACACATGGGCACACAAAGCAGGCAGGGACAACCGTTCTCCTTGAATATGTTAGGACTACTATACTGATAGCAATCTGTGGCCTCCAAATCTCAGAGAAAAAAAAGGCAGCATAGGCCACTGACTTTATAATAAGAGAATGCTTCCTGTCTGTGGCTAGAAATAGGTATTTCTGAATTTGGCTGGGTAAATGCCCCCACAGCAGCATCCAGTACACAACACAGAAAACCTCAGACTATTCTGTTTCATCCAAGACACTTATACAGATGTAAATAGTACAAGAGAGGAAGTTTTCATAAAAGCAACACAATTATTAATAAGATCAATTTACAATTAGAAGGCTCATATGAAAGTGATAACTGGAGAACAGTTACTACTTTCCCTCTTGTATCATTCAGCAGCTTGTAGAAGGCATAGAAGAAATGTAAATGTATTACTACATATAATTTACACAAGTGACGTGTATCAATAAAGGCAGATTTCACAATAGCAAATCCATCTTAGTAAGCGGAACAACATGCTTGAGATGTGATGCTGAGCATCTGTGTTATTTCCACATTGAGAAGATACAGTGAGATACAGTAATTCAGTCTAAGATGATAAACACATGCAACACTGTAGTAAGTCTCTACAAAAGAGAAAGCAAGACAGTGAAAAGAGGTAGCTGGCACTGAAAGTACTTGATTTACTAGCCTAAATAAAGATCTTATTAAAGGTTAACAACAGACAGGCTTTCTCAGCAGAATATTCCCTCTCATTCCACTTTAAAGGATAAAAAAAAATAATGCTGGAGTTCAACACACCACCTCAGAGCTCCCCTGCTACTAAAAGCCACCTTTACCCCATCTCCATTACCAGTTCAAAACCTCCCTGCTAGGCCACAGCTTGGCTGCCTTGGCTCCCCCTTCCCACCCATGACCTGCCAGCACCACTGTTATTCAACTGCTGTACCCAGTTTCCAAGGTGCACAACACTCAAGAGATGAAAGTGTTGGCTCAAAGGAATTTCAGAGGATGTCAGATTACTTCAGAGTATCATTTTCAGCGCATGCTGTTGAGATGTACTCTTTTTGATGCGGAAAGGGGGAAAAAATAAATGACCAGAAACACAACTGGAGAAACCACTGTCTTGATACGATCCATCTGAAAAGACAACTTTGATTCTCAGCATGCAATGACAAAAAATAATGTTTAATCAATCTCCTCACTACACTGAGATTCTCAGTCCTATACCACCTGCATTAGCATTTCTTAACAAATTGTATGCTGCTATTTATAATCCAAACACTTTGCTCCAGACTGGTTACCTTTCTACAGTAGTTCACACTTTTCTATTGCTTATTCTTAGCATTGGAGAAAATAAACTCCTACAAATTTGGTTCTAGCTCTGATTGGAGTTTTGGCTGTATGAACAAGCCATCGTAGGCTTCCAAGCAAATTAATTAACCTAGCGTGCACGTCCATACACATGCTCTTACCTGTCAAAGAGACACCAGGTAGCTTGTCACTCCCATCCTGCACTCAGCCCAGAGCAAGCACCTGCATACCCGTAGCTAACGCTGCTGCATTCAATAAGGATGGGCCAGCTTTACGGCTATGCCAGACCGGGCCACAGTGGGCAAGTGCCCTTTGGCAGTATCCTCCTGAAGCACCGGCGTTTTCTGATCCCGCAGTGCACAGCTTTGGGGAGCTGAACTAGCAGAAAATTTAATGCAACTGCTTTTCCTCCATTAAAAGAAAACTTAAAAACCCCAGAAGCGGCTCACCGAGGAATCAGGGCCAGCTTAATGGAAGGGGTAGAAACCTTCATCTCTGGAGGGAGGGAACAGGACTGTGCCAGCTATAATGCAGGCCATGCTGTGAAGTGGAATAACATCCTGGGTCCACTCCTAGCTTATCTAACAGTTATTTATGCATGTAATACCACAACGGAAGGAAAACCACCAAAGAGAACTTTGGAAAACTTTCACAAATGCTAACCAGTCCAGAAATGTCAGCTGATATTTGCTGAAAGCTCAGGGGAAATTTCCTGGCTTTTAAGACTCCTTCGCCTACCGCATGCTTCTTTAATCAGTCAGTGAGGCTGTCAGCGGCACCTCACCTACCCTCCAAACCGTGCTCACAAGACACCAGCAGAGCACTGCAGTGACCCTCCTCCCTCGCACACACCAGATGATGGGGAGAGCTGGAACCTCGGGGCAGCCTGTGCTGGGCCCCACAGAAGGCACCAAGCGGAGCTGAAGGTCCGAGCTGCAGGCTGAACACAGGGACTCTTCTCTTGGTGCACGACATTTTTTTGCATGTCTTGAAAACAAGCTGCCATTAATTTCCTTCTGTTAACATGTGTCGCCCCAAAACCTTCAAAGCAACTTTCATATGGGGAATAACTATGCTTACCTTCTTTACTGATCAGGACAGCGAGGAGGAACAGCACATCCAAGGTCACTTGGAAGTATGATGACTGGGATGCCCAGTTCAGTATTTCATTTTCTAGGCAGGACAGCTTTACAAGCATGTAGCCAGTTACCTAGCAGCCTATTTTGACAAGCTAATAAACATTTTGGGCAATTCCCCTTTTACCTTACGAGAGTAGCAGATACTTCAAAAGAATTAAACTTAATATATAGATAACATGAATCTCTGCATCCTATACAAAATTAACCGAGCTGGGGATAGAACAGAGGGGATTGAAGATGTTCCCAGAACTCCTCACGTAGGCTTTGTTTGGTCTGCTAACAAATGGTTTTGTCATCACCAACTAATATTTGTGTATGCTGAAGATGCATTTATGATAAGTTTTACACCGGACGTGTCAAAACGGGTAGTAAAATGCAGAGCAAATCCTACAAACCGGCTATAAGCATCACATGGGAACTAGAGGTACAGAATCATCAGAACAATTCTCAGTTGCAGTCGATCTAATTCAGCATTGACTCCCAGCACCTGGCACCAGAGGCTTCAGGGGAAAGTACCAGAAACCATGCAGTGGGTGTGTTACACGCATGTGGGAAGTTTTCCCCTAGTCCTATGCAAACCATAACTATCAGTTTACATCCTGACTCAAGAAAAGCGTCATCCAATTAGTAAATTAATCTAGCTGGTGTGACTGAATGATTTTGTTAAATTTATCTACAAAACTTGAATGATTTTACCCTGAATTATAATTCTGACAATGAAGTTCATCGTTAATCTCTGAATTAAACACATATGTCCTCCCTGATGTTGACAAAAACTACACATACAAAAAGTTCAAAGGATTAAGCTATGTATTTTATTATGTATTTTAAAGTTATTATAAAAAAATAACAAAACAAAACAAACAAAAAAAAACCCAAAACAAAACAAAAAATCCCACTCAACACCCATCAGTATGGGCCAAACAATATTACCACTGTGGCAATAAGTGAGGACAGTGAGGCCTAGAGTATGTTTAACAAGAGTTGACGGTTCTATGACAACTGGCCTAACCTGAATCTCCCCGTTTAGTACCCTTAAAGTAAAATATACAAAGATATTGAGGTAAAAAAAAAAAAAAAAAAAAAAAAAGGAAGAGCACCAAATAATTTTGCCAAAAGCACGTATTTAAAGGAAACAGAAAATGTGTTTTCAGAGCAACAAGTCTCCCGGCGTTTATCAAAGCCAAGCAACTCCAGAGCCAGAGCTGATGCAGACACAGAATTGCACACGCTGGAATTTGATGAGCGCGTCTCATTTTGTCCCACTAAGCCCTTATTTTTAAACGGGGGGGGGGGGGGGAAGGCCACGGGTCACGGACCACCCAAACCTTGAGGCAGCGAAAGACCCACGCACCCTCTCACGAACGCTCCGGCTGCTCGTCAGCAGCGAAGTCCCCCCATCACCCGCCACCCACGAGGAGCCGGAGGGCTCCCGCCCCACCCGCCGGCCCGGCACCCCCCACAGGCTCCAACTCCCCCCTTCCCCTCCTCTTCCCCACGCGGGGGGAACTTTTCTGTGGGGACAAACCACGGACACACCCCGCTCCCCCCCTCCCCCCCCCCGAAGCTCGCCGGGACCTGAGGGGCGAGGAGGTAACCCCGGGCGCGAAGGGCCGGGCCCGGGCGGCCGGAGGGAAGCCGGTTCCCTCCGCCTCGCCGCGCCGCGCCGCCCCGCCGCCTCACCTGAGAGCAGAAGTAGGAGCCCTGGATGCCCAGCTTGAGGCAGGTCGGGCACTGCAGCTTGGCCTCGCTGCTGCAACCGGCCGTCTCGCAGACGCGGGTCTCCACCGCCGCCATGCTGCCGGGCTGCCACAGGCGCGGCGCGGCGAGCGGCGCGGGGGGGGGGGAGGAGGAACCGCCGCCCGGAGGTGCCGCCGGGCGGGGAGAGGCGGGGAGGGGAGGAGCGGAGCGGCCCTCAGGGGCCTCCCCGCCCGCCTCCCCGCCCGCCTTCCCCTTCCCCGCCTTCCCCTCCGCGCAGACGCGGAGGAGCGGCGGCCGGAGCCGCAGGTGCCCTCAGAGCCCCGCGACTTCCCGGGGAGGCCGAGGCCGGCGGCGCGGTAAGGCGGGGGGCGGAGGTGAGGGGGGCAGGGCGGGCTCCCGGATCCGCGCTGCCTTTCCCATCGGCCAGGGAGGAGGGAGGTCGTGGTTCGCTTCCCGTGCTTTCCACCGGGGAGGCTGCATCCCCGCGTTGCCGAGCGTATCCTCTGTGTTCTGGAGGGCAGGGTTGGGCTGCAGGGCTGTCTGGGTGGTTTGTGACAGTGGGTTTTGGCTCTATTTTTAGCTCTCGTTTGAAGGCGGGGGTGGGGAAAACCGTCAAAAATTCAGCATTCAGTAAGGCAGTAACTAAAATTAGAAAAACAAGCTGCACAGTCATGGTGGCGTTATCACAGGAAGGATGCTGATGCTTTTCCTGGAAAGAGAAAGATTGGATACCAATGATCTGTCATAAAAATAATTATGATTAATACATACGTTATATTTTTTCCCACTTACCTGGGTTGATCTCAAAAAATATACTACCTGTGCCTAAAAAGCTAACTCTGCTTATGTTCTGTGAGTATGGATGTCAAAGCTGTTGTCACTATGTGCTAAAACATCTCTAACGTAATACCACTGTAAGACACTTTTCGCTGATTCCTATATCAAGGGGAAGTTGCTTATTAAAAGAACATGGAGAGATGCCTGTTGAGTAGGGAATAGCTGCCAAAGACTTCAGAGCACATATTTGCCAGATCCAGCCATTAGTGCTGCGATCCCACTCAGTGTTTAAATCTCAGTTGTCTTCCCACTAGCTGGCAGGCACAGCCTGTGATTTCAGTCAAAACTTTGCAGGATCAGATTCTCCCTTCCTGCTTCAATGTCATTGACTTCAATGAAACTACAGCAATCCGTATTCTGATCTTAGTACACAAAATATTCTCCTCATTTCCTGGCATCCGGATAACTCCCCAGAATGTGTGAGTCAAAATCCAAACTATAATCTCAGTATTTTCTTCAATTGTGTTCTATTTGCTGTTGTCTTCTGGCCCCATCTTTAATTAAAAAAAAAAAAAAAATTTCTATATCTCCTAGTCTTAGAGGTTAAGTGAAAATTTCTGCTTAGTAACTCCAGAACAGAAAAACATACACCCTATTCCTTTGTCAGAATAAGTGTATTCATATAAACGTTCTTGTTATTATGCCAGTATAATTGGTAAAAAGTGGCTAAGTCGCCCAGCTGATTACGGGACCAGGGTGGCAGATAACAAAGTAGCTGATCCTTGTTTGTTGTGTGATAAACACTTCCACTAACATGGTCAAACAACCGAAAGAATTTGATGCCATGCTATTACTGAAGTGTAATTGTGGGTGGGCACCTGTCTTTCTGACAGTTCTCACCTTCATTTCCCTAGTATTGGTAATACTTGTATCCGCCTATTGTGTGTAGGAGGATAATACTGTGAGAGTGAATTAGGAAACGTTTCTAAGATGCTTGTAAAATACGAAGATGACAACTATTATTTTCTTCAACAAGTGAAAATGGCTACGTATTGATTCATGCAGCTCATGCTGTGACAGCATTTAGGTCCAAATTATGAAGGCAGGCAACCAATTGCCAAACCATGAAATACCTTCAAAGGACACATTCACAGACTGTCATTTCACAGATTCCAAATCCAAGTCATTATTAAAGGATTGGTTTAACCTTCTTCAAGCGAAATGTTACTGAACGGGCAGAATCAATCCTCAATGATCCATGTTGATAGCAGAAACTGTACTGTGTACAGCCTATGGAAAATCAGTGTTCCTTTTCCAGGTAACCAACAAATCAAGCTGTCAAGCAACGCAAGACAGGTAGCTCCGTGCGCTTTAGTTGATGCTTTGTGCCACTTAAAGAAGCCTAAGGAGTTGCAGACATCATTTACCTCACTGAGCAGAGTTTAAAAGTACTTTGTGTCACGGACATGGTATAAAAAACCTGAAGCATACTGGTTGATCTAATCCAGTGTTCTCCGCTCAGATGTCATCATCTGCTTCTTGATGATATTTCAGTATAATCATCTTTAATAATTTAGGATACTTTACTAAATTTTATTAGTATTTAATTCACATTTAACTTCATGTCTGAGCATAACTTTACTCCTATTTGTGTCTTTCAGTATCCTTGCTAGGACAACATTAGTATATGTTTGTGCTTGTTTTGTAGTGGTTGACAGTGATGCAGGATAGGAAAAAAGAGGACTCCCATTCTAACTAGTAGGCAGGGTTCCTTCTGTCACTCAGTTTCATTTATTTGCTGCGTTTCTGATGTGCAGAATAAAAGCATGCTGTTTCCCTTCCTACGCGGAGAAGCCAAGGATGCATATATTAATTAAACCATTTAAAAATATATGCAAATGAAAGAACAGTGAGCCCCCTGATTGAGGAATTAACAAACTTGCGTACTTGTCTTCCTCGGTGTTTGGAAAGAGCACAGACTGCATTTGTGGATCAGTCTAGAATAAGAAACTGTGGAAGATTTGACCTAAGATTTTTTTTGTTGTCATCGTGATGGCTTTTACTTTTAAACGGCCCTGTATTATCATCCCCACAGTAAAAATTATGTGGATTCTGTGGTATTTCAATGCTTTTGTTTTCCACTTTGGCCTTGATTTTCAGATTGGATAAGTGAAGCGATTCACGGCTCCCAGAGGTCCATCCACTGCCATTTCCCATTATCTGGTGGCACACTCATCCTCACCAGGGAAGTTCACTGACCTTCGCTGTGACCTTCCCTGAGCAGAGCTCTTTTGTCCCTGTCAGGCTTTTCATGTTGCTTTCTAGCTGCCTGTCCCCCTGTGCCACAGACGGACACACACAGAGGCGCATGAGTCAGAAATTTTATAGCCCATTCACGAGCCTTGATTTATGTCAGTGCTGTATTCCCGCTGTCCTCCCAACTTCTCCAAAGTGATGCAAGGCTGGGAGTGCGTGGGGTTAGCAAACAAGGGCAGAAGGAGAGGTCGGCAATGTCTCATGGGTCAGATAGCTGCTGCAAAAGGGCTAGAGCAGCTGGCAGCTAAGACAGCTGCTGGTCAGGAAGAAAATGGCCACTGAATTTGGCATTACTTAATTAAGAGAGTGCCTTAGCTCGTGTCCCCCCTCCTCACTTTGCTTCTGTACATTGCAGTAGTGGGGGTTGGGCAACCTCACTTTCTCAGTGAAGCTCGTGGGTATAGTAGCTGTCTTCTGTTCAGGCTCACTGAAGACACAATTAAATGCCTCTTTGTTTAGCGATAGCTGAAACAATGCACAAATACCACCCAGGAGCTAGACCACATGCAAATGTGCACTATTATGCCTTGGCCAGATGGTGCAGGCCCTTACCAAGATTCTCCTACCAAAGGCAACAGTTATGTAGGTTGTGTGTGTCTGTATGTACATGGAAAAAAGAGAAACCGCAAAACCGTCACAAATGGACCCAGAGACAAACGTCTCAAAGATGGCCACAACACAAATACATAGCGTGATTTTGGAAAATAAGAGTGAAAGAGAGCCTTTGTAGGAAACAGTACCCGGAAGAAAAGGCAAGCCCGTGGTCAAAGCAAAATAGTCTTTCCATGGTCAGAGAGAAAAAAGACTTTATAAATGTCCTTTGTAAATGGACAGAGTTGCATTAAAGAAATACCGGTCTCCACTTCTCTGTAACGAAAAATGATGTGGGATTTCAAAGTCAGTCTAATTCTGTAAGTCAGAAGAGGTTACTATATATTGTAAGCCCCTGCATCACTCGTATTCCTTCCATTGGTGGAGGTACAAACTAAGCTACAGAAAGGCCCACTACAGCCACAGTTTAGACTGGAGCAGATTTACTCGGAGCTAATTCAAAGCGTGCTTTCTCTGGGTGTGGTGAAAGGAAGATCCTTTTCACCAAAAATCAACAAAATCTAACTATGATCAGATTTTTAATCATATAAAACATAGTGATTCTATAAGTGTTATATTACTGATGTGAGTCATCTGCTCCATTTCCCATCAGCTCAGTGAGATACAGGTGTACTGATCAATTAGAGCTTGTACTTGCACACCCCTGACTGATGCCGTACTTTGCTGCGTGAAACAGCTGTTCCTAACAACTACTTAAATTCACACTGAAAACGGGTAGAGCCCTGAAGCGTGCGAGGGTTACTGAAGCAGAGATATTCAACATTTCTTTACTTCAGACCCTTCTTTTTTTCCACTATAACTTCAAAAAGTGTGATTTTCTGGATGTATCTATGATACTTCTTTGCCTTCTTATCTTAATTTTCCTTTCAGTTTGAAGATATCACTTGCAAGGCAGCTGCATCACTTCCGAGGATCTTGTTTATGTGTGTCAGTGACTCGAAGAAAAGATTACAGCAGCTCATAATCCTCTCACTGCTATTATAAGTTGTTAGATAACTTCTGATATTATCTTTAGAGGCTTTGTGCCTCTGTAACTCAAGGAACCAAAGAAAAACATGTACCAAATCACAACACGTGCTTACTTCCTATTTGCATGGTAAAAAGGTGGGCTGTGTTCTGAGCTCAGATGCACTATATTCGGCTATCTTATTAATCACTGCTCGAAAGCATACTTGTCTTATAGGAGACTTCATGCTGTGATTCCTGTATTGTGAAAGAAAAATGAAATAGCCAAATGCTATATGACATTCAGTATCGTTTGGTGGTTAACGTTCATTCACAGTTCTTCTCAGTGAAATGACATTCAAAGCTGTAAAATACAGGTCTGTATGCTTGGCTCATTGAGAATAAAAATACAAAGTTAAATGCAAAAGAAGCTGAAGATAAAACGATCAAAGAGGAAGAGGATTCTGGACGGATTATCTTTACTTACATTAAGAGACTTAAAGGCAGGATTAAAACAGGCAGTCAAAGAATGTGCATGGTTGCCAAACAAGTAAAATGGAATACTGGATCCATCTGGCAGCACATTAGGCAAATAAGTAGGAAGGCTTATTAATTACTGTATTCACATTAAACAGTCTGTAAAGAATTACTAGGAACCAAATTTATTAAAATAGATAAAATGAAGGGTATGTCATTGGACAAAAAAATAATGCTTCTGCATGTATTGACATACTTTCTGAATGCACAAAATTAATAGATTATGTTCTTATTTTGCCATCATAACATGGTTTAACATTATACATCATAGGGAGAAATATTTTCTTTCTTAATTTCTGTTATATCACTATTTTATTACTGGGAAGATATGTCCCAGTTCTTTTATTTTGGTATTTATTTTATAAAATGTTATTATAAACAGTTAAGAACCTTTTATAAATATATGTAATATATTTATATTATATAACATGTAATATATAAATTTTTTTCATGTTTTTCTTTAGAGATGTTAGGTGGCAGATAAAACATTAATTTAACTCTCTGCCTTTGTTACATAAAAATCAAATCATAACACTAAAATTAATTCCATGGCAGAAAAAATACAGCAGAAAATTTACTGTTCCAATACATTTTCATTATAACCAATGGCCATTCAGTGATCTTCAAACAAATATAGTAGAAGGCACCTTTATTCCATCTCCTAGTAGTAAAGAAACAACAAATAGGATACCCTGCACCACTCTGTTGGCTCAGAGACTATGGCCTCTCTGCAGGATTGTGTACTGAGAATGCCGGTCATAGATACTTTTTATTAAAACATTCACATATCTATCCCCTGTCTGGAGTCCTGTAAAAAAATCTTGAAGTCATGAAGCAAAGGCCTTTGCCTGAGTACCATAAGCCCTTCCCAGTACTTTTTCTGCAGGCACAGTGTACCCGTGGATGTGGATTTACTTGCATCTCTGTATCTTCCAGTAACAGTCTCACAGTACCACAGCCCCTGTAGGACTTACTGAGCCAGGCAACGTTCTAGGCTGTCTTGGCCAGATTACAGAGTGACAAGAAGCTCACCTCCCCTTAAAACCATTTTGCTTTAGGAAAAGCTGCTCTTTAAATCAAATCCAATTAACAAACTTATTAGAAATCAGATGATATCTGCAAAAGTTGACATGTTGAGCCTAATGAGGGAGATTTTAGAGGAGTACAAATAATTACTGGCTTGTTCCATAATTAACAAACCGAATATTTGGTCTGGTTTACTAATAATGAAGTGCCAAGAAGGATCAAGTTGATCAGCAAGGGCAGAAAACACAGCAGAACAGGAGACTTGATTGCATACGTAGAATGTACGAATGTTACACCTAGATGAAATGCAGAGACTGACTTTTTAGATATTTTCAGTGTCTCTTCCGTGGAACAGCTTGTTCGAAAGCCCACAAGAAGATAGACAGCTTTTGACTTCACCCTGAGTAACATTCAGGATCTGGTTTGAAATCTCATATTTGAAGAGCCATTCTGCGACAACCGCTTAACATATTTTGATGCAGTATCGTTACAGGAGCAGCAGCAGCCAAAACGTTCAGCAAATTTATCCTCAGTTTCAAAATGAGGAACTATGTGAAAATAAGAGAGTTTGTTAAAAAGTAACTCTAGAAGTGCAGCTAAATTAAATTCTTAGAGGCGTCAAGGAAGCTATTTTAAGATGCACATTTTAGAAACTTAAGGTTTACACAGACTTAGGTTATTAAGGAAGGCTTGAGAGGGGGCAAAAGGGAAGATTGTACAGGTAAACAACAGTCTAGAAGAAGCTATTAGAAACAAGAAGCTTTCTTTATAAAAAGATGAAGTGATACTGAAATGAAAAAAGTAGAAAACACCCACATATTCCTGCAGATTAAATGTAAGAAAACAGATGGGATGCCCCCCAAAGGAATCAAAGCTAATAATAAATCTTTCTTCAATCCTTAGGGACAGGAAGCCTTCCAGAAGTCTGCTGGACTAATTGATAACCATGGTATTAACAGGAGTACTCAAAGAAAACAAGGCCATTGCAGAGAAGTTCATAAACTATTTGAGTTGGTATTCACCAGTGGATATCCTGGAAATGGAAGGGATTTTGAAGAGAGAATGGATGAAACGGATAAAATGACAGTAAGAAACCACTAGGACCAGATGGAAATTTTTAACAGGTGTGTGTAACTACAGTTTTTTTGGGACGTCAGTTTTTAAAAAGAGTTCCATGGTAGTGGCAGGCGCCTGAGACGCTGGGGCAGGAAGTCTGCTGTCTCTCCCTGGCACATCAGTAGAAACTATGGTAGTCAATAGAACTAGTGGACCACCTGGATAAGAATGATCTACTTAGAGGAATCATCGTGACTTTTGTAGAGGGACGTTCTGCCTTACGAATGTACTGAATTCCCTGAGGAGTCAACCTACATGTGGAGAAAAGTAGCTTCTATAGTCTCAGTTGCATTTCCAAGGAGTAACTCACCTGCTTGGGGCAGATAAGGGAATGCATACCTGTTTGAAGCATCAGGGATATTTATCTCCAATCACACGTTTCTCCCTAAACAGCTGTTTCTCTTACCTCATCCCAACACCTTCCTTAGATACCTGATTCCCTTAAAACTTAGTGCTGAATAAGGTGCATCTCAATCCCTCTGTCGCCTCCCTTAACTTCCTCTGTTCTCATGAATGTAACTTCTTTCCTTTCTGTCATGAGATGAGCAATACTGTCCTGACTGTGGAAAGTGATTTCAAGGGAGAGAGCTTTAAAGAGTAGATTTCTAGGGGGAACTGAGAGCATTTTAACCACTATAATTACAAACCCTATGTTCCTTATGCTCTGACTCCATTTTTAGATCACCGTGAAGAGGGGATGCTGGATGAATGTGCAGGCATGAATCTGATCTCAAAGCCTGAAAACACCCTGCTTGCTAGCGAACTCTTTAGCAGGTAAAGCAGAATGGATACATGTACAGATCCTCTACCAGACTTTCTGTGACAGGAACATTTCAGAAGGAAAATGAAATGCTTCTCTCTGGAGGCTCACAGGAGTTCTGCACTGCTGCAGCCTTTTCTCATGGAACCAACTTAGAGCTCAAACATACTGTTACCCCTCCTCTACTGCTGTATTTCTACTGTTCATCTGATCAGGTGTCATTTTTCCTTATGAACAGCAGTCAAAAATGTCAGCTCCAATATACTGCTTAAGGATCTTACTTTGTAAATTAGGAGTGCTGTGGCAATTCAGATAGCCGCTACAGCCTTCCGATCTCCTGTGGAACCATCAAAGCTTTCAGCTGTAGTAGGTCTCGTTTTATGCTTGATTTCTGTGGGGCTGCACCCTACTATTTGCACACAGCAAAGCGATAGTTTTCTTCTATAATGGCTGGAATAAATTTCTCAGAACTTCTAATTCATTTAATCATGGGCCAAGGGCTGGGGAAAATGTCGCTGCTGCAACCGCTGTAGTTATTACGGTCAGAAATATAATTCTAACTGGTGGTAGAAAGAGACAGAGACAGCAGAAACAGCAGAGCAAAACTTTAGCAGTGTCAAGTGTTCAGGCCTCGTGGTTTTAAAATAACAGCCCTTCTATCTTTGCCTTCTCTGTTTGAGAGGGCTTCACCTTTCAGGAAGCTGTATTTTGAGATACTGTCTTCCGAGCAAATAGGAACAGACGTGATTGCTCTCCCAGAAACAGCTTTTTAGTGAACTAGCTTTAGAGTTGTTACTGACACACAAAAGCTGAATGTAAGCTTGTGTCTACTTTCAGACACATCCCAGCCAAGGGAAGAAGACACATCCGCATGGCAGCTCATGTGCAGGCGTGACAGCACATAAAACCCCAAATGTTCCGTGGCCCACCCAGCCCTAGACGTTTGGCTAGAGGACAGCGTGCCCAGGTGAGCCTCACAGTGCCTTAAACTGCCAGAGGGGCTTAGGGATACAGCGTCCCAGTGCGCAGGAGGGCGGGAGCTGACGGTGTCTGGAACTGTCCAGGAGAGGTGCGGTGCCCGTGCAGCCCTTGTACAGGCATGTCCTTAGAGCCAAGTACAATTCTGGACTCTGAGTTATTGGGGGGGGAGTCTGTTTTGAGCCGGACAGACATGCTTAACAGTTGTGAGTTTCTGCGCCTCATTTGCCAGCACCCGAAGCGCTCAGCTGGTAGTGCTGTACGCCTGTGCCTGCCCTACCTGCACGCCCTGGCTGCGCTGTATCTCCGTGCTGGGAAGGGGTCTGGCCAAGGATCACCTTCTGCTCCCTGTAGTACGAGAAGGAAGTCGGGGCCCATGAGCCAAGAGGGGTCTGCAGCACGCTTTCACCGAGTTCCTCATGTAGATGATTGGACCAGCTGTCCAGGGCTTGGCAATTTGCTCACAAGGGTCAAAGCTTCACCACCCTTAATCATCAAACCTGTCTGATCCTTCCTTGGCCGGAGAGCACCTCTCCCTGCCCCTCTCCCACGCGCCTCAAACAAGCTTTACTGACAGGCCTAAGAAATCAGACGTGGTGGCTGAGGGTGGCATGGGTTTCCATGTTTGCATCCTTTCATGAGAAAAAGGAGGTCATGGATGGGCTGGGGTCTACCCCTGCTGACAGACGCTTTCCCGTGGAGTTGGGAAGGGGAGAGATGGGAAGTGCCTCTCGCTTTTATCATATCTTACAGTGTCCTCGTGCGGGGGAAGACATCCCACCTCCTGGCTTCATTCCCTGCCATCCCGCACCTCCCAGCACGGAGCCTGACCACAGCCAGGCACCGGCAGCCCCGTGCTTTGGCCGTGCCGGTGTTCCCGACGCCAAACCGCAGCGGCCTCCAGGCCATCAGGGTTGAGAGGCGGCAGGTTTTGCTCTGTTCGCTGCCTTCCTTTGCCTGGTGAGCGTAGGTCACTGGCCGCGTCCCGGTCCAGGCCGAGTACCAAGTCAATTAAATGTGGAATGGGCAAAAGGCCACGTTAAATGAAACAAATAAAGCACGTCATCTGAAACACCGGACTCGCCTGCAGTGAGTGTCAGCTGTCATGGGTTTAACTCCGTGCTCAGACGCCGGTGGTAGTTTTTCCCGGGGGGAACAGCTCGAAGCCGAAACCACCTCACTCGAGCCGCCCCCCTCCTGTACGGGCGAACCAAAGGGGCCCCGGGCCTGCTTTTCGCGGGGGGAAAGGGGCCAGAAGCCGGTGCGCAGGGCGCCGGGTGCGCTGACAGATGCCCCCCGCGGCGCCACGGGAGGGGGGCGGCTCCCCCCGCCCCAGGCCACGCCCCGCCCCGGGCCACGCCCCCGGCCACGCCCGCCGCCGCCGCCAGGGGGCCTCTTCCCACGCGGCGGCGCCCGGCCGGGAGGGGGCGGGACTCCCGGCGTGCCCCGCGCCCGGCGCCTACGGCTCCCGGCAGGCGCCGCGCGCCGCCCGCTGCCCGAGGGCCGGCGCCTCCCCTCCCCCCTCCCCAAACGGCCGCCGGGCCCACGTGACCGCCGGGCGGCCAACCGGGTTTGAACCTGGGCTGTTCACCCGCCCCTTCCCCTCCCCGCGGCGCCTCCGCCATCAGATCGATCTAAGATGGCGACGGTGGAACCGGTGAGTGTTTCATTCCCTTCTCCCGCCCGCCTCCCTCGTCCCGCCGCGGCCGCCTCCTCCTCCTCCGGTCGCGGCTCCCCCGGCTGAAGAGCGGCGGACGCCGGCCCGGCCGAGGAGCGGCGGGGCGCACGCACGCAGGGGGACGGAGCGAGGGGTGGGGGGGAGCGGCCTGCGGGCTGTGCCGGCACCGCCACACGGCTGCGGGGGGCGCCGGGCCGGGCGGGCGGCCGAGGGGCGGGGGGCAGGGCCGCGCCGGGCGCGGGCGGCCGGGAGGGAGGGAGCCAACCCGGCGGGCCGGCGGCGCCCATTGTGCCGCGCCCCGCCCGCCGCCCCCCCCCCCCAGCGCCCCCCCCCCCCCGCGGTGCGGGACGGACGGACAGACGGACGGAGGCCGAGGCCGGAAGGCGCGGCGAGGAGGAGCAGCCCAGGGCGGCGGCGGCGCGGCCCCGGCAGCCTGGCGGGCGGCTCCTCGGCGCATGTGGCGCGGTGGGGGTGGCCATGTTGCTTTCCGCCCGGGGAGGCCGGCGCGGGCGGCTCGGCGGTCACCCGTGGGGCGGCTCTTCCTCGCCGGGCGGCGAGCGCCCTCCTGGCAGCCGGGCGGCGGCGAAGGTCGCGTTTAAAGAAGGCAGAGGCGGGCAGGGAGGGAGGGAGGGAGGCCTGGCGAGCGGGGAGCTGGCCCGCCGGGCGGGTCTGTGCGGTAGCGGAGCCGCTGCTCAGGAGTTTGGCGGCCGAAACGAGAAAGCGGCGCGGCTGGTAAGAGTCAAAGTGTGTTGCAAACAAAATTGGCCCTTTCCGCTTATGTCATCTTGGTGGATCAAAGTGATATTTTTATTCAAAGTTTTTTTATGTTTTTCTCGATAATTAGGTACTTATTTCTTTTTCTAGGCATTAAATTATATTTATTCTATTATACGCTATTTTATAAACATTGTCCGTGCCTGCGCTTCCATAAAGAACTGAAGCAACTGGAAGTGGTCCAAGTAGAGTTGTTACTCTAATCCCACGTGCTTGCGTATCATGAGGAGTGGACAGCAGAAGACTGTGTGTTAGGGTTTCAAGAAAATGGGAAACTTGAGGAAGGCTAGTTTCTTGCTGCTGTTTACCGATGTGAATAAACAGCCAGTGTGTGTTTTGGAGAGGCTTTGTAACATTTACACAAAAAATGTTGAAGTTTGAAAACCACTTCACTGTTTTTTAAACAAAGATTAATTTTACCCTTTTGTGTAAGGTACATTGATCCTCCTCTTAAGATTTTCTTCTGTGAACAAAAAATGAAACCGCTTTTACTTACAAGGAAGAGATTGAAATTGGTCAGCATTTATAAATTGCTTAGCTAGCAGTTTTGACCCAGAAGAATGTCACTTGTTAAGACGCTGAGCTGGACCACCAGCAGCATCCTTCCCATGTTCTCCAGTCACTGTGTTAAAACACTTGTTTTCCCCTCCAAAAGATGATTTTTCTGAGCAGTAGCCCACGTATCTGAAGATGAGAGCTTCCTGTCAGCTCAGTGTTTTGTGATGACCGTGGAGCTTAGCAGGGGTTGTGATAAGTAATTTGAAATACTGATGGCCACAGGAAATAGAAATGACTCTGGAGAGGCATGGGCTTGTGGCTCTTCTGGCTGTGGTGCTGGCATAAGCCCATCTCTGCACCATTGTCTCCATTGTTCTTGCATAAGCTATGAGGTTGCATGTTGAGCTAGATCCGGGGACTAATTTAGCCAAAAATAAACAGTGGATTTTGCCATGCCGTTTCCCAGATCCAGTTCACCAGGCAGTGAGAAACAGTTCTGCTGAGCCTGTAAAAGTAGAACGTAGGGCAACACTCACAGTAGTTTAATGCTGCTGTTGAATCTTCTGCCATAGTTGAAGTATGCTTGACTTCAGGAAACAAATATCACCTATGCTTGCTTGTTTTCAAATTAATTTAAATAATAAAAATTTTGTTTATTGCCCTTTTAGGTTGCTCAGACTTCTACCTAAGCTTAAAGCTAGACTTGCGTAGTGACTGAGGTCATAGATGCTTAATGTTGTGGAAATACTACATGCTTTTCAATGAAACAGTTTAATTGTATGTGTGGTTAGGGATTGGATTGCCTCTTGATCATAGGGAAGCCATTCTGTTGCTGACCTTCAAAATCTGGACCTAGGTTTGTAGAGATGTTATCCGTGATGCTTCTCTAGTGTGAAAATGTGTTTCAGGAAATACAAAGCACAACTGAATGTGTCTTTTTTTTTTTTTTTTTTTTTAAACGTGTTGGCTCCTATTAAAATCAGTGATGTTTCTATTGTGTTCATGCTCTCAGATGTAATGTACATTTTAAGTCTTATTAAGAGGCTGGAAAATGATGTTTGAAACTGTTTAGGAATATTGAAACTTGAGTTTAGAGTACTGTATGGAGTCCCATGGAAGTTGCTAAGAAAAGCAAGGTTATTCTAAGCAAATACAGACCTGTTGCACAGTGGTTTACACCTCCACTGCAGGGGAAACTTAAGCCTCTGCAACCTTGGCAGGTTAAAGCTCTTTCTTGTGCTAGCCAGATTGTTTCTCTTTTTAAGACTATTCTAGATTAATTTGTGAGAATATGCAGAAATGTGTTGTATTAGAATATGCTCATATTGTAGCCTTTGAGAATTAAATGTGATCAGATAACACCGTGCAAAAGTCCACAAAGTCAACAGCAAAACCAATAGTAATGCTTTAGTAAACAGTAGTTTACCAAAGGTGACTTTAAAATACAGCCACACTGAGCCAGGAAATTCTAGGTGCGTATAAATCACATGGAAGTAACTTAGGTGAGAGCATCTGATCGTTCCTTGTTCAAATTAGGAACCGGCATCGTGATTCTTGTTACTGTCTCTTTGCTTCATGACAGTTACACTTGCGCAAATGCAATTCTTGTGACTTTAACTCCCCATTTTAAGATACAAGGGTAAAACTTCAGTTCCATATGATTTGAAGAATGCTTATTTAAACAGTCAAATCATCAATAGGTAGAACTCCAAACTTTCTTTAAATGAAACTGTTATCTTAAGGGGTTACAAACACAGTGGTGTAGGGCCTTGAAATTCTGGAAAGCTCAAAATAGCTCCTTAAACTCAGTGTAGGCTGAGAGGTATTTCTCTTACATTATTGACATGCAGATAGAATGTAAATTAAGTGCAGGCCATGTTCAACTTTAGACATTTATTAGTAGGTATTTCTGCTGTAATATAGTCAGTGACTTGCTATGGTTGAAATCAGTATAGTATTCAGCCGTAGTATTGTGAACATGTTTGCTTGCTCATTGCGTTTTTCTGAAATGATACAGGATAAATCCATCATTCATGCTGTTTTAATAATTGAGAATGTCCATCATAAATTTCAAATTGTAAATTACATTTCTGACTGAATACAAAGGTTCCTCAAAGAGGGGAAGGATGTTGGACAAGTTGGAAATTTTTTGAGAGAAACATCTGAAAGCAATTTCTAAAATTTACATTTCAGACAGTGTATGAAATGTCAAGCTTATTTCAAGGTAATACATAAAAATAGCATATGAAACTGAGTTGTCTTTCATTTAGTGATACTATCTGCAGGTGTGGAAGTACATGGGAAATTTTGATGAGAAAATGTGACCCTTTTGGCAGCTTTGTAAAGATTAATTAGAATTTTGAGGGGATAAAGGGACAATCAAATGAGGGATGTTGGTAGAGAGCCTGCATTGTGAAAGGTATTTTAAAAGTGAATTAATGTGTCTTTTTCCTCAAGCAAATTTGGTTTTCACTTCTGAAATATTGTAAAGTCAAGTTTGAAAATAAGTTTAGAAACCATTTTTAACCTAGAAACTTAACGCAGTCACTCATTTCTTAAAAGTCTGAAAACCTGTTCCTTTTTAAGGCATTCATGTTACGAAGAGGGTTGTTACAGATTTAAGTGTGCTGTGTAGTACCAGTGTTCTGTTAGCTGCATGAAAGTGGCACTTGTCCTTCTTACACAGTGGATGTAAGGCAGAAAAGTTTTAACTGATTGAAAGTATTTTTTTTTCCTAAATGTGCGGAACAGTTGATTAAATGAATAATCTTTTAAATTGTAGTCATTTTTTCTCGTGTTCAGTGCAGTTTATCGAAGAAGTTTGTGTACAGTACACGCTTCACAATAATAGGGCATAAAAATAGAATGTCCAGTACTCTATCTTTTTGGTTGAAGACTCACCTCTTGAGCATCCATACGTTATACAATTTTGTTTTAAACTATTTTCTGCAGATTTAATTTTTCAGCTGATGGACAACCAAGCATAGAATTTTACAAGTGGCTCAGTGTACTCACAGTAATTTGGAGCTGTTTTGTGTCTGTTGAGTAGAAGCGTATGGAGAGATTGGAGGTGTTTTGTTCTTTGAGTCATCGGAACTGTTCTCCTCGGCAGTTTTGGGAAGTTTTTATTTTCTTGTCTGAATGCCTTAGATCTAATAGAATGCTAGATGTGGAAAGCCATCTTATCCCATGGGTAGATTTCATGTTCCAATATCAAAGGCAGCAGTAGAGTGCAGACTGGGGTGAGATGTGGTAGCACAAGGGCAGGCTGCTTAGGCAGCTGGGAGAAAAAGATACAGAAGTATTGTTACGTATTATAATTTGCTTGCTAAATCTACTCATAAGGTTGTGAGTTAAATGTTGGAAATCTGATGGGTACTTTCAAGTGTTTGTAACCTATTTTTCAGAAGTCAAAAGGACTGTAAATATTCTTTGCATCTTTTAAAACTTAAGATCATATTTCAAAAAAAAAACAACCAACCAAAAAAAAACCAAACAGTGTCCCCCTCTGACCCTGCAAGGAAGTGTGTGACTCTTCTACTTCAGTCTTTTGTTTGTCCTCCTGTACATGTGTTTCACTTCTAATTTGGTGGGATGTCACTCAGTTAAAATCATGTCTCATGTTTGTGTTCAAATAGTGACTGCCTTTATAAAAGTCTGTGGTGTTCTAAGTAATAATATATGCAGTTAGGATAGTTCCTTTGTATTAGGCTTTATGTCATGCCTAGAAAATTTCTCTGTCCTGGTGTCTGGAAAGCTACTTAATGCTATTTAATTGGTAACAGGTGGTTATTGGTACCTTTCTAGTTGATATTACACATACTGCATACAATTTTTACCTCTGTATATTCATATTGGAGCATCACATGGTTTGTTTTCCTACAGCACTTGCTCGTGGGTGGGTTTAAATCCTTTTTTTTGTCCAGAATATTTTGAAATAAATAGCTCTTGATTTTGTGCCTTGTGAATTATCCTAACTGTAGTGTACTAGCAGAGATCTGTGAGTAGTATAAGGCCCAGCAGGTAGTTGACATGCTTTTTCCCGAGACATCTGATAACTGGGATCTGCAGTTTTCTCATCCTGTTAGAAACCCTAAACAAGAAGGTGGAAACTCAAGAGTAACTTATTTTGGTTTAATGCCAGAAAACTTTGGAAGCCTCCTCCACTAGTTAATTCTCTTAAACTTTCACCAAGAATGCCTTACAGTGCTAGGTTACATCTTTTTGAGACATAAATGTTGTGCTCTCCCAAATGCACTTCCTAAACAACTTCTGTAGACAATTAAATGACATGAATGTGGTCTGTGCAGCACCTGAAAACACTCGGTGAAACCCAGTCAAGCCAGTTGTTCTCTTCAATAGACAAACCTGATGAAGCAGTTTTTACCGTAAGTGCTGTTTGTTTCCTGTCCTGGTGACATACACACCTTCCTTTGATATGTTGGTCATTGCATGCTGTGGAGAAAGAATAAATAACACCAATTAAATCTGCAAGTGTCAGAACCCAAGTAACGTGCAGGTATGCAGTCATTAAATGCTGAATAGGCAAATTTTCATGGACTTCTGCAAGCAAATTCCTACATCAAAAAGGATGTGGGTAGTGAAGAAATGTCACTTTTAATTACGTGCTCTCTTGTGTCTGAGTAGGATTGGCCATATGAAGCTTTCCAGTTTATCTGGTAATACTACCCTATTTTATTACATCTATTTTAAAAGCAGCAAAGCCCAATGGTGGCTTTGTTTAGTAGTAGAGGTAAAGTCAGTTTTAGGTTAAAAAAATGCATTAGTTATGAGCAATAGTAAAGTATTGTGAAGGGTTTTAAATTCGGTAGTCCAGAAACTGCTGGTGGAAACAGTCTGACTTTAGTAAGTTAATAGTGTAGCAGTTGCAAGATTTCAAGGTGTGAATTGGTAAAATGTGGCTAATATAACTTTAATTCATGTTGTATTTATAGAATCTTTTAAAACCTGCATGCTTGTAGTTGGAGGTAGAATTTCAGTAATTGGAAAGGGGTTGGATACCAGAAATGGACTTTGAATGACAGTTAGTGAATTTAGATGCTTTGTGTTTGACTAATAATGAAAAATGCTTTGGTATACAAATACTTTAGCTTGGTGGTCCGAACAGTGAGATAAAGGTAAGATGAAAGGAAATGAGAGCTGATATCATTAACCAGCCAAAAATTAAAATTGTCCTTTTTCTTTTTTCTTTGATGGCAGTGGGAAATAAAAGGTAATGAAAACAAGCTACTTCAGGCTTTTGTCTTGAGACCAGCCAGAAAACTGTTTTTTGGTGATAAGCTCTGCTTCCAACTTGATGCCTTTTTCCACGTTTATTCTGGTGTATACAGCTGTACCAAGCTGGGCAGCCTGGTGCTTGGGCGGGGGGGTGTGTGTGTGTGTGTGTGGAATCTCTTCTGGCTGGGTTAGTTTTTGATGGGAGTGGCATAATCCTGGGTCAAGGTCATAGTCAGCTGGGCCTTGGAGGTGAGTTGTCATGTACCACTTTGGACAGGAGCTTGAAATAATGGTTACTGTGAATTTCATTAATGTTAGGTAGCTTTCAAAATATCTTGAGGGACTTGTTGTGGTGACTTAACTAAAACATATGTGCCGAGTCAGATGTCTTCCATTTGTCCAGAAATGAATTTCCATGTAATTATGTGAAGGGTGACCATTGGTATACTGGGCAGGTATTGAGGCTCACTGCCTTTTTTTTTATTATTATTATTTTTTTATTATTTTTATGGACCAGGGAGACTGTAGGACTAGCTCTTTGTATATTGAAAGCTATTTGTTGAGCAAACATAAATGAGATTCTCAGCTGAAATTTTTTTTGAAAGATACTCTGCATTTGTCAAGAGTGAGTCTATTTGATGTAAAAACCTTCAGTGTAATAGCATTTGTAAATCAATTGTAAGTAATAGATATCTCAACTGTGGAGTATTGTGAATGAAAGCAAGCTTTATCAGAAAGGCTAGTACTTCATTTACTTCCAAATTATCAACAATATTTTTCCTGTATGCTCATTGTATTTGCACATGTAGTAGCTATAACTCTTCTAGTTAGAAGTCCATGAAGGGTCAACACTTAAATTGCAGTTGTCTGTGCTTGGCTTTTTGTAGTATAATACAAATTATAACATGGAGGAGGAAATACTGATATGCTGCTTTGGTGTGTTTTACAGCCTTTGCGCACTGACCATCTTAATTTGTTCTGTGGGGCTCCTCTACGTGGTTAAAGGGAAAGATGTATATTTGGTGCCATCAACTTAAAAATAAATGGGGCTAATAGTAGAAATTTTATTCTAGGTAGAATTTGAAGCACTTACTAAATGTTTTGAATATGTTTAGCTTTTTATAGTATTACACTGAAGGAGATTTGACAGGTTTTTCAACAGCATTCTTCTGTAGGTTTGTCAGTGACGCTCCCTGTTAGGGAATCTTCAGAAATCATTTAGTTTTATTAAGAGGCAGGAAGTTGTACTATGAGCCCCTTGTACTGTGTAAATCAAAGCACTAGCCTAGTTGCCACTGCCCCTGTTAGGCCTTAACCTTTTCAGTCTTTTCACTGCCAACGTGGGAGCATATGAAAGCGTTCTTAAATGTGATATAAATTAGCATTTGAACTGAGATTTTTTTTTTCTAGGTGAGCCGTTAAACTAAAGCATACTGCATTATTTTCAAGCATAAAGGTGTAACTTCTCTGAAGTAAAACATACCATGCTTAATAATAAGAAATATATTGACAATGGAAATTCCTATAAAGACAGATCTTTAACTGTTATCAGAAGAGTTTGCCAGCTGGGACTCTGGAGGTTAAACAATGTTTGTTTATGTTACCATTTCAAATACATTCTGCTTTTCAGCAGCTTTGGCAATGATAAACTGAGTAAGGTGGAAATCTGGAGTAAACTGTTGCCTTAATTACATGATTTACCATTACTTAATCCACCGCTACATTGCTTTGTTCTCATAAGATCACAAGCTTTAAATTCATTTTTAAGTCCTGCTTCTGTATTGGTGCATTTAGGAATGTCTAGAGTTTGTGTCTGCTGTAGTTAGTATTTGCTTGTATTACTGAAGTGCTTTTTCTTTCACAGGGCCAGCTGTACCGGCATTTTTGTGTTAGCTGTAGGGAATGAGCTACAGGCCTCCTTTCTTGTCTCTAATATTCTAGCATGGATTGCAGATTAGGGAGAGATGGTGGTAACTGGCCGGGATGCTTGGCCTCACAATAAAGCTTTGTGTTCCCTGGTTTGAAGGAATGGCATTAGAATTTCAAACCTTACCCGGTGGCTTCTTGAACTGAATGACAAGCTTGACGGGGTTTGCATGAAAAGGAAATACATTACTTCGCTGCTTTGTGTTAAAAGTATATTTCACAGCTCCAGCAATGTCTCTGGAGATGTGAAAAAATAATACTGTGTAATTATGTTTATTTCAGTTTGAAATTTGAGAACTAACGCATTTAAATTCTGCTGCTAGGTGCCTGAAGCTTTGTCAGTGATGTTGCAGATACAGAGATAACTACTTACTGGTTTGGTTTCTAGATGATTTCAGACCTGAGAATTGTAGACATGCCTCCTACTTGTAATAACGGATTTTGCTAAGTAAATAGGGCCTGTACATCTGTTTCCAATGATGCTTTGTCAGAAACTGATTTCAAAAATAAATTATTTCCAGAATAATTTCAGAAGGGAATTTTTTAGACGTGCATATTCTAGATAACATATCTTACTGTGTGCTTCTGAAATAACTCTCAACTTTCAAAATAAGACAAGTATGTTAAGCAAATGATTCTGGAAACAAATGACAGGAAGCAAATCACTGAACAGCAGAATATAATTTCCTGCAGTTAGTATTTATTATAGGACCTGTTCAGATGTTGAAGAATAAAGGAATGCAGACTGTGTTTCCGTGACGTGATAGAAGACCCTAATCCAAGATGAATTAGAGGAACTCTTAGCTTCAACCTTCTTGAAGTTACTTCCAGTAGCTAAAATAGCTCAATAAAAATTGATGAAAAATGTATTAATAACTCCTTTCTTCAAACAGGAAACCACTCCCAACCCTCAGCCTTCAGAAGAGGAGAAAACTGAGCCAGCACCAAGTCAGGAGGTTGCCAGCCCCGAACAGTATATTAAGCATCCACTACAAAACAGGTAAATGGTACAGAAGCACGATTGCAATTTTACCAAAGATAGAAGAATGCCTGTGGCTTTACAGGTCTCTTGTTTTCCTTATGTATTTTAGCAGCATTTTGAGAGTTCTCTATTTTTTTTAAGGTATTTACAGTGAGATTGCAGAGGAAGTAGAATCTGATCCTGTTGTTATTTAGAGCGTTTTCATGTAGTGTTGTTACGAAAGCTGAAAATATTTGCAAATTTTCATGATGCAGCCAAGTAATTGGGAAGAGCATGGTTTCCCTTTTAGTTGGAGGCAAGGAGGCCTTCTGTTGCTTTTGTCTGATGTGTTTTAAGAGACTGATGCTGAGATGAAGTTGCTGCCAAGCAGAACTGTAAAACATTCCATTCTGCCTTGTACCTGGGTAATTAAGGTGCCAGTGGTAAAGACTTCTCATTTATCAGTCTTACTCCTCCATATATTACAACTTTTTTTTTTTTCTCCTATTTGGAACTGAAAGTAGTAGAAGCTGTGTTAATCAGCCAAAGAGTTTACTAGACTTGATCATATGAGTGGTTGGTGTCTATGGTAATACTGTTTGTATTATCTGTAGGAAGTGTGGCAGAAGAAACCCTGTAAAATACAAATTTGTACCAGTGTGTCACTAATGGGGGGGGGGGGGGGGAACACACACACACAAAACTTGAGGGTACTTACATTTTCTTGTTTAACAAGAAAAACAAGAGCAGTAGTTAAAAGTTATCATTAGGAAAGTTATGGAAAAATTAAAGCCCTCTTACTAAATTCTGTGTTCAGCGTACAAAAACAGGTATGTCTTAAAAGCTACCACTCAGCTTTTTACTGAGCCGTAGAGACAGTGAGGACTTTACCAAGAAGCTTTGCACTTGAAAACCTTGACTTGAACAACCTTTCTGCAATAAAGATATAAGCTTACAGGTTGAATCCCTTTAAACGGGCTCAAAAGTGACTCCAGCAGAATACATATACTTCAAAAAAAGCAGCTGGAAAGGAATTTCTCCCAGTAAGCTGAAGAACTGGTGTGGAGTGCTCAGTACTTTGTGTTGGTAGGTAGGTGCTGCCCTAAAGTGAACGTTTTACCAGTTGGCACCTTGCTCTTTTTCTAAGTTTTGAGCAAGTGTGAAAAACCACTCTGCACTGTAGCACTATGCTGCATGCATCCCATTTTCCCTTGTTTTCAAATCCTGTCCTTCCCCTTTTTCATCTAACCACTTTGATTAAATTGGTGCTGACCCTCCTTTACAAGTGGTAGTGGAGTTATTACTGGAAAATAGTAAACTTTTAAAACAAAGTTTGGAATGTCAGGAAAGGTCTCAAAATGATAGATTGACACCCGGTGACTTAAAGTACTCGACTGTGAGAAGATAAACCTACTCTAGTGCTAATCTGAGTGATTTCAACACTACTGAAACTCTCAAAATGAAAAATAAGCCTGTTTAGTTAAATGCCTCATGTGGTGAGATTTGTACTCAACAGAGATAATGATGAAGAAAATCAGATGGAAATTTTTTCATTTAGTCTTGCTTCCGTGTATACAGATTTAAAAACTTGAAGCAGTTGGTTTTTTAGAGATTGTTGCCATTAAGCGTAAAGCAGCTTCCCTTTTAAATTTATGCTGTCCTAGTACGTGAGCACTTAGGAAACTTCCACATCATGTATAGCTTTGGAGTGATATAATTAGCTTTTGTACCTTTTATGAGGAAATTACTGGAAAGGGAGCTGTACTCCTAGTTGGAATACTTGGTGTTCTTTTAGACCATAATCAGTTATTTGTGGTAGGGAATTGCAGTTTAGCAGTGGCAGCAAGGAGAAACATCTGAGGCTTAGGGGTTTAGAGTCTTAGAAACGGTCCAAAACTATTTGAAATATTTACCCAAACGGATTGATCAAGTCTGCCACGATTTTTGTAATGGGAACACAAACATTGTTGATCTTCAGAGTTGGATTTGAGAACTGAGTTTCTTACGTATCGTTGATGAGAACTGACTTTCATGCTGATAATATCTTAAGATTTGCAATTTGTTTGGATATAGCAATGCCAATAATTTTATTTTTAACGTGATTTCTAGATGCTATTATTTTATTTTGCTTTCTTTTAGATGGGCACTCTGGTTTTTTAAAAATGACAAGAGCAAAACTTGGCAAGCAAATCTTCGTCTTATCTCAAAGTTTGATACTGTTGAAGACTTTTGGGCGTAAGTAAAGATTTTACAGTCTGTGTAATAATCCTGGCATATGTTGGCAAAACCTATGCCAAAGTCGGAAAAAAAACAAAGTACTCCATTAAATGCAACTTTTTGGGTGTAATCTGAAATGTTTGCGAAATTGAAGGTGAGGCCTACCCCATTTTTTAGAATGTGGTAGAATGTAACCTTTGAAGAAAATGTGATTGGAGAAATTCTTCATTCCTCAAATGCACATTGTTATTAACACTGCTTATAGTTGTATGTACATGACATACATGTAGAAAATTCTATTTGTGTAGTAACTATCTCAGTAATGTGAATCTGTAAATTATTGGAACCAACTGATTGTCACTTCCTCAGCCCCAAATTTTGCTAGTTGTTTAAATTCTCAGACAACTGGCTCACTTCAGATATGCAAGAGTGCCTGAATCTGGAGCCACAGTACTTGGGAGATTGATGCAGGTTAATGGCATCCTTGAAAGAAGTTCATTAGAGGTTACAGAAGATGCTGCATTAATTCTAAATTGAAGGTCTGCACAAGCAGTTAGGCTCATACAGCAAGAACAAAGCCTTTGAAGGTAGGCCTGTGCTTTCCAAAAGCTTCAGTCGAATTCACGTGGCTTGCTGGGAAGATTGTCTGCCAGAATGATGAAGTATGGAGGAAATGGCAAGTGATGTGAGATTAAGGGTGAAGCAGATGCATTATATATTTGATCTTAGTGTTATGTGCTACACTGAGTGGTAGGGTTCTTAAGGTTTTTGTTGCTTACCTTCTTTTGGATGTGATCAGTAAGGGAGTGATGGTGTCTCTAAGTGGAATAATAAGACCCATCAGTGACCCGTTAGCACCAACAGGGAAGAAATAAAGATACTAAAAATATTGAATAAGTCTTTACCGGTGTAGTCATCAGAGGGAGGGAAATAGGATTCTGTGCTTGTAAGGAGCTGTCCCATTCCTACAGCGGGGGTGACTAATTGTTGAGTAAACAGTAGTTTGCAGTCTTGGGGTATGTAATGGGAGGTTAAATTAAGGGTAAGTTTTTGAACTCCTGTAACCAAGATGGTCTGGATAATTAAAAGAAGTGCTTAATCTAGATGTCTGCAGTCAAGGTACAAAATCAGTCACAAGCAATTGAGAAGTTATGCCTCCATTGTGCTTAGAGTGAGAAATAGATGTGTTCTTCTGGGGAGAAAATATTAAGGTAAACTTAAAGGAGGGAGGCTGGTAAATCTAACTGGCTTTGTAAATTCATGTGCCTGATTTCTAATTGATAGAACATTGCAGTAATTCATTTCCTTTTTGGTGCTGGACCATGCCTGAATGTTAGTTGGTCTTGGACTACTGGTTACTGTGATATGTGCAGGTTGTATTCTGAAGTCTGACCTTAACAGTGCAGGAAAAAAAAAGCATCTGTCTGCTTGTTAGAGGAGGAGATAGTATGCACTCTTTTTTTTTTTTTCTCTCTGAATTGCCCCGAACATCTTAAAGCTAATGCTTTTAGACTGCTGAAAAATACTTAGGAAATAGGGTTGCTTCTGAAAAAACGTTAATGATTTTTAATTTTTATATTTTATTCAGTTGTGTCTTAAATTCTTTAAGAATTTTATACCTTAAAATAATGCTTAGTTTTTAATCCTGCTTTTTTCCCTCCAATAGTTTATACAACCATATCCAGCTCTCTAGTAATTTAATGCCTGGTTGTGACTACTCGCTCTTTAAGGTATGCTTGCTAACCTTTTTTCTTCAGTTATGGATGTTGGTGGATGGTTTCCTGACTAAGCAAGACACTGTCCAAATATTTCACTTCAGATATTTGGGGACATGGTTGGGAATGTCCTAAAGGTGTAAATTTTTTTAGGAAGACCCAAACACATGCCCTCTGAAAAATCAGGCTGTCACTAGTTCTGAAAATGCAAGTACTTGCTTTAATACACTTCACAGACAGTACATTTTAATCTGTTGCTATGTTTGTCTTCATTCTATGTTTGAGATGTTTGTGCAAATACTTAAGTCCTAATAATTTTTATAATATGAAAGATTTTCCAGCTCTGTCATTTGGTGTGACTCGAAATGAGTTAAAACCTCTGACTTCCGTGGGAGGCTAAAATGTTCTCCGGTATTCTTTGAGCACTACTAGCCAGATGCTTCTATAATTATTTTTTTATTCCACCAGTTAAGTGCTGTATTACTTACATATGAAATAGAAAATTGTACCCAACACTGACACTTAAAGCATGCTGAGGAAGTCTTCAGAGTAGTGAATAGGAAATGCTGATGAGAAAGTGTATGCGAAATCCTGCCTGGGCTGGAGTGGCAATCTGAACTGGAGCTCTAAATTAAATCCTAACCTCTCTGAAGTGTTTCTAACATACAACTTCCTTTCTGGATTCGAGCACCTAAATAATGCCCAAAGTACGGGTGCATAGTTCTTCCTCTGCTTATAAAACACAGCCACTAGCTGGGACTCTTCAGTAG
The DNA here is from genome assembly GCF_018691265.1 of Tyto alba. Taxonomy (NCBI): domain Eukaryota; kingdom Metazoa; phylum Chordata; class Aves; order Strigiformes; family Tytonidae; genus Tyto; species Tyto alba. Next base: position 15,130,209 of record NW_024881327.1, on the reverse strand, counting down.
ACTGAGTACATAGCTTGTAAACCCCAGCAGTTTTAGGTACTGAACAGGTGGTGATGCTTGGGTTTGGGAAGGTAACAATATTTTAGGTGACTGAGAAGCCCTACTGGTATATTTTTAAGAAGCTGTAAGGCCCTTCAGAGGCTAGGGTATCTTGATCATGCTTGTATTTTTTTGCATGAATCCTAGATCTGTGGTTTAAGTACGTATATCTATTCTGTGTTTGCTTATCATCAATCAGCAATAATTTAATTATTTAAATGCACAGAACAGGTACAGAATTGGCAACTGCTGCAGGCTTCTGAGCAATCTCTTGCTGTTGTCCTTCAATTGTGACCTCGTAAGAGTGCCTCTTAAAGGTGATGAAGTAGTTTAAGCTCTGCAGCTGCCAGTGAGAGTATTAAATTTAAAGTGAGCTGACACCACTCCGTCCTGTATGTTGAACACTTAATTAGTTTTCAGTCAGAGTTCTGTAGTGCAACTCTCTTAATAGACAGTTCTTAACCGAGCTCCTCTGTCTAGACAGTTACCTGCTTTTTTAGTGACTGACTTTTCTGAAGTGCAGTGTAGCTGGTGGGTATGGGAGTGGCATCTGGCTGCTTTGCTGGATCAGCTCATCCAGAGTCACTGAAGTCAGTGCAGGGCCATTGGTAAAAGCATGAATGGGAAGGCAACTTCCTTCTAAATGATGTGTGGATTTTTGTGGCCCTGACAGTTAAAACCCTCTTATTCTCACCCTGTGTGTGCAGGAAGTCACTGAGCTAGACTGCCAAGGGTGTCTGTTTCAGTGAAGTAATCTTTATGCATAAGCGAAGCACTTGGTCAGTGTTGCACTGAGTCCAAGACTGAAAATAAGGACTCCAGAATGTAGCTGCTAATTTTATCTGGTTTCATACGGGGCAAAGTGGATGGTTGATTTTGCCTGTTCCCACAGCTGTTTTACGTAATGTTGTGTAGCCAAGACTTTTGCTTGAGCTATGATTGTTCTGTAGAAATAAAAATTCACTAGAGAAAGTGTGTGTGTTAAGCTGTTTTGGAACTTTTGTTTTGGTATGAGGTAGTATTTCTGGACTGGTATGTATCTTAAACTATACAGTTTTTTTCTTAAGTTGCTATTTCAGTTATCACTGGCCTTTTGGTTATTCTTTAGGAAAAATACAGATCAAGTCTGATTTACCTTCTGGCCATTCTTTTCAGGATGGGATTGAACCCATGTGGGAAGATGAAAAAAACAAGCGAGGAGGACGATGGCTAATTACACTAAACAAACAGCAGAGACGAAGTGACCTTGATCGCTTCTGGCTAGAGACAGTAAGCACTGTGGCCTTACAAGTTGCAACTGAGGAATCTTGCATTTGTATTTAATGTTTTACCTGGTTTGTTCTTTCTGTGTACCCCGCTAGACCTCTAACTTCCTGGCAGCACAGTGTCCTTTAAGTTTTTATTGACAGGCCGTATTTGAAATGTGATTTTTCATTAGTGATGCTCAGTTTAGTTGGGTTTTGTTGAATACTTCCTTGTAACAGGTGGCAATAGAGATAATTCTGCAGGAGAGATTAAACTTTTCCTGTAGAATGTACAGAAAACCTGCTGAGCTACTGGGAAAGTAATACGTTGAGTGTGACTCTCAAATCTAACTGCTTAAATGTAACAATTTATTTCACAAATACTTTCAGAGTAGTTTTCAGGTTTTGGTCTTGCTGAAACAAGGGAGTTTCAGATTTATTTTTGTTCTTTCTGTAGTTATCTTAACACTGGGATAGGCAAATAATAGCACAGTCTTCCTGTATGTGCACTATAAAAATACTGGTTTTCCATTGCTGTTTTCTCTTTGAAACCGGTATTTTTTTTTAATGGTAAATATACTTCCAGAGATTATGTGGGTTGCAGAAAATGTGTTGTAGAAAAGGATACAACTGTAGTGTCTAGGAACTGACTCAGAATAGCCTAAACCAATTTAGTGTGATCCGGGTTTTAGGGGCACGGGTTGCAGACAGTACAGTGCAAAGCAGTCTTAAAAAGATCTCATCTTTTTTCCCTGCTTGTGTGAGAGGCAAGAAGTATTGCATCCCTTTGAAAGGGGAAAATAGCCTTCAGGATCAAAGCAGAGGTGTCCAAAATAGCAGAGCTATTAAGTAAGGTCTTTCTAGTCACTGTAGTAGTGATTTGAAGAAAGGATTGAGTGCATTGTACAACTAGGCAATATGACGGCACGAGTAAAGGAATGTCTTGCTGTGTGCATTTGGCCTCTCCACCTAGATGCCTATGTGAGTTCTTCTGATTCTTAGTAGCCATTACATATGGATTGGAAACATGTAGATAGTCTGTGTAGACATAAGGCTAGAGAGCTCTGCTTTTTATTTAGCAGCAAGCAATGGCACAGAGCCCAGATAGCCCAGTGACTTGGATATGTGCTCTAAAACAACGCTGTCACTTCTAATTCCAGTAATTATTTGTAACTTACTTTCTCCAATAAAAATCAAAGCATCCCTCTCTATCATATACCTTGGAACAAATATTTATTATAATCTAATGAACTTTTACCATTCTTAACTGTAAACTTCATTTGAGAAGACTTTTTTCCCCTGTTACGCAGCATTCACCAAGAATGCCCTTGACTGTAGTTTCTATTGAGTGTGGCAGTCATCTTTGCTTGTATAGGTACTAATGTGGTTGATCAGTATTTTGAATGTTTGTGTGCGGTTTAAACTTGAAAATGTATGGCTTCCATTACTCCGTGACTCTGTGCAGCCTGCCATTGGGTGTAACATTTAAAGTATGCGTTAGCTATACCCGATTCGTTCGGTAGCATGCTTTGTCTCTTCTGTATTTCCTTGATGAAGTCAGCCCTTGCAGCTCTTGTGGTACTCAAAGACCTGCTTTGATCAAAAAGTTGCGAGTGTGTTGAATTTTCAACTGTTGCAGTGTGATTCTGGAAAGTTAATGTAATGGCAGTATATTTAACGTACTGCTCAAGTGAAGTAAACAAGTGTCCATTTGGAGATTAATACTTGAGTGTGCAGAAGGATTTCTACTTCGGCATGGACTACATGAGTCTGCCTTAACCACAAGAAATTATCCATTTTGAATATCTGACAATAGCTGATTTTACAAGTTGCAAGCTGAAGATTTTAAATATAGTTCCACAGTTCGCATGTTGTTCAGGGATGTGACCTAACTCAGTCTGATGTTCCTGAACTGAATTATGCAACCTTTTCCCATTCCAAGCGTCATCTTTCAGATTTGTCTACCTGTGTTAAATATACTTTAGAAAGAAGAGTAAATTCCTTTGATTTTTACCTGGTTTTGGGTTGGGAGAATGGGGATGGGAAGCAACACTACATAAATGATCAGATGTTTCAGAACGTGCAGTTGCTGGGACAGGAGGAGAGATGGAAAACTCAAAATAGGAGGAATGTACCCTACTGCAACTGACTTTGTTTACTTGTAATGTTTGGAACTTCAAGAAGATACTGCAATAAACAGAAAATGATTACTGTATGGCAAGTGACTATAAGCAGTAAAATATTTATTATTCCTCAGTCCTTTGTGTACAGTGTTTGCTTATGAAGCAGGATTCTGACTCTGAACTGCCGCTTTTAATGGTTAATCTTTGTTTTGTAGCTGCTGTGCCTTATTGGGGAGTCGTTTGATGACTACAGTGATGATGTATGCGGTGCTGTTGTTAATGTTAGAACTAAGGGTGATAAAATAGCAATATGGACAACTGAATGTGAAAACAGGGATGCTGTTACGCATATAGGGTAAGTAGTATGATCGTGTCTTTTATATATATATATATATATATATGAAGTGTAACAATGCACTTAAAGCCAGTGAATTTGTTAAGAGAATACGCTTCAGGCAGATGTAGCCTGTGCAGGGCTGTATCCCAAGCATAAGTAACTTGGTGCCAAATTATTTGTGTTACTGTGTAGTTTTTTTGTATGGGCTTATGTTAGTAACTTTGTACTGCTGCAGTACCTTCGCTGTAGTTTAGAAATAATGAAGAATTGAACACAAATCTTGGCAGAAGTTTTTCATTTTGCAATGAGGCATTGTAATTAATACCTGTAGATAGTGTAGATTCTGTTGCAGCATGCCAATTTGCAAAGGTGGGTAGGCAGTAACAGTAGAGCACTGGTGAGATTTTTCCCAGGAAAGTAATGGTTACAACTAAGAGAGGAAGGGCACTGTAGATCTCGCTCACAAGGATGTTTTTATATTTGAAAAGAGCTGGACAGTGATGTGCTGTGAAACTCTACAGATATTTTGCTGCCTTTTTGTCTCGAAGTACAAATCAAACAAGATAATGCCAAGTTTCATGGCTGATTTGACATGTGTAATAGCATGTTGTAGTCTTCGTTCCAGTAGGCAGCAGTAGTCATCTCGGATTATGAGTCTGTGCTACAGAAAATGCATGTTGTGCTCTGCTGTTTAGGAAGTATTGCTAAAGCTAGTGGATTCCCTGTGCGGTAGTATTGATGCTTCAGAACTACTTGCTGTTAAATTCAGTCATTGTAGGCCACTTAAACTGTGCAAACCAATGGAAAATACTTATCTTCCCACCTTAGCATGCTCATCTTAGGCCAAATTTTAACTGTCAGGTGTAGTAGCTTCCTGACATTTTTCACTCACTGGATAGCTCACTTGACACATCTGTCATTTGGGCCTCAGAATAATCTGGTGGGATCTGTCTTATACTAACAATTCTATTATATAGTCATGTGCAGATTGGAAGGTAAGTGTTCAACAGTGAACGAACAGAACTGTGGTACACATCTGCTAGAGAATAACCTTGCATCAAACCTAGTAGGCATCAGAGAGTGGTTTTAGAATTATATTGACCCTTAACTAAGGAGCTAAGATGACCCCATTAGAGAACTGTAAAAAAAAAAATTCAAGGTTTTGTAAACTGAGTGATGCAATGACCAAGGTAAATTATGTTTCCTGCCTGCTGTCATGTTGTCATAACTCCAAAGACAACACATCAAGCTTTTATTTAGCAGCTAAAATTGGAGTAAGCTATGGTCCAGTAAACTGCTCCATTATGACTAGAATGAGCTTTTAAAATAAAAAGTAGTTAACAGTCTGCAGTTGAACAGGCTTGTTCTGTGGTTTAGTCAGAGCTTGCAGCCTGGTGCCATTAGTGGCTTGCATTTCACTCTGTGCTGAGGAACACATCTAAGGCAGGTACTGCAGCTTCTTTCTCTTCAGATGTAAGATCCATGCTGTTTTTTTCTTAAAGCTCCTGTTGGGAAGCTGCCCATGACCAGTACCATAATGAATTGGGGGAATGGGTGCCTGCTTTCTTATCAGTAGTTAAAGGAAAGATAGCAAGTCTGCAACTGAGACGTGTGTGGTGACAAAAACTGACTGTTCCAAGGGATTGCTGTTTTACTTGGTTCAGGTGACTGTCATCTTAGTAGTTTTGCTGTCATGGGCCATGACTTCTTCACAGTGGTTTTGTTTCTATATGTGGGAATATTGCTTGCTGATACTAATGATATTCACACGAATGCGATAGAATCCCTGTGTTCTACATTTATGTAGACCTGTTAATTTTTTTTTTTTTTTACAAGAGTTTGTCTTACTTTATGAAGGTAAGTCATTGTTCATACAGAACTGTAAGCGGATTTTTAGATGCAGTAAGTTAGAAAAATCCTCTTTCAAGACCTTAATTCGTAGCTGGGAAATTTTCTAAATAGATACCTATTTTTCATGAAGGTGTCAGAAAACCTTAAAAGCAGGTGTCCTGTTACTAATTCCTTCCTAAGGACTTTGCTTAAATTGTTGTTCTATTTCTTTTCTCCAGGAGAGTATACAAGGAAAGATTAGGACTTCCTCCAAAGATAGTGATTGGTTATCAGTCCCATGCAGACACAGCTACTAAGAGCGGCTCCACCACTAAAAATAGGTTTGTTGTTTAAGAAGACACCTTCTGAGTATTCTTTCATAGGAGACTGCGTCAAGCAATCGAGATTTGGGAGCTGAACCAAAGCCTCTTCAAAAGCAGAGTGGACTACATTTAAATTTGATTTCCATCTAAGTGTTGCTAAGATTTGTGAGAAGTCTCATTCGCCTTTGTCTTGTACTTCTGTGTTCAATTTTTTCTATTTTGGCTGAAGTAACCATTACCAATCAGAATTTTAGTACACTTCACCCCCTGAATCCATAAATGTTTTCCTGGCCCACTCTGTAATAGCTTGGTAGAAACATTACTATTACAAAAAGAAAATTGTTTATCCACAGTATTCAGAAAAGTTGCATTTCTGTACCTGCAGGAAATTACTCTGTTTTACATTTGCATTGTATGCAGTAACATTTTGCTGGTTTGGAAAAGAGTATGGTGCATACAGTTTTCTAGCAATTTTTTTGTACAGCATCATCTTTGCTGTAACCTGTGCTGATGGCTGCTAGATTAATTTATTTGTTTTCCCTATTTGATAACATTAGTGATATTTTGATTTCAGTTGTTTTTGCTCATGTAACATTTGGTGAAGAATCTGGGAATATGACAAAGGTGGAATAAACATTAATTTTGTGCATTCTTTGGTAATTTTTTGGTTTTTTTGTAACATCAAAGCTTTGCTACAAATTTATGCATTTCAGTCAAATCAGTGATCTGTTCGTGTGATTTCCTGAACGTAATTGTGGATTTTTTTTTTAATGTAACACCATAATTTACATTCCTTACTAGAAATAGTATGTCTGTTTTTGTATCTTATGCTGTATTTTAACACTTTGTATTACTTAGGTTATTTTGCTTTGGTTAAAATGGCTCAAGTAGAAAAGCGGTCCCATTCATATTAAGACAGTGTACAAAACTGTAAATAAAATGTGTACAGTGAATTGTCTTTTAGACAACTAGATTTGTCCTTTTATTTCTCCATCTATACAGCAAGTATTTGTACCTCTTGTGACAAGGCAGTCTCTACTGTGGCTTCTGTTGTAGTGTCTTCCAAGAAAGGTAAAGTCTGGAGCTATAGTCTGTTGAAACTTTTAATAAATCTACTAGCACCGTATATCAAAGTGAAATTATATTGATGTGGCTACTGTTTTTTCTTAGTGGTTGGTTTAACTGATCATGGTTTGTGTTGCTTCTATTTTGACATGGGTTTGTGCCAACCAGGGAATTCGAGGGTATATAGGAAGCCATCTAGTTTCAGGTAGGAGCTACACTAAGAGCGCTTAACTTTAAGTATACAATTCCTATATGAAGTACAAGTAAAGCGCACTAGAGACATGGCTACAGTCTAAAAGTATATGAGGAACTAGATAGTCTGCTATTATGTATGTTTTACAATGAAATTAAACTCTCATTGGCTTGAAAGTTGCTATGGGAGCTGTGAGTTTGCTTGACTTGTAGGATTGGGGGAAACTTTCAGAGGCCATTGAGTTAACTTCTTGTCTTGAGCAAAATGTGAGAGGCTTTTTTTTCCCCACTCTTTAAAAGCAGAGCTTGCAGTAAAATCAATGCTTTATTACTAATTTCTTACTTTTTTTAGTGTGACGTACCTTAAGGTCTTGCCAAGGCTACGTAGCCTTTCTTCAGTTAAATTTAAAGGCAGATACTTATTGGGGTTTTGATCTTTGTGATAACTCCTTAAAGGAAGTTTAGTCACTGTGGCAGTAAAGCTTCAGTTGAATCAGGCTTTTAGATCTGCCCGATTAAGGCACTGAGGTGTTTCTGTGTGCTAAGATAGACTTGAACACTCTTGCACATTTTATAAGAAATGTATGTCGTAAATAGTGTATCAGACTATACCAGAAAGGTATTACATTAACTTCTGGATCGTTATGTCTGTTTAATAGAAACACTTATAGTTGGCATCTATATGTAATGATACTATCTATGCCTTCAGTATTGGTCATTGATCAGGACGTGTGCTGGATGTGGAGAGAGCTATGAGGCTGCTCGTATGCTGGTTTCTGTGGATTCTGGTGTAACTGGTTGCCTGCCCTGATTCTGCAGGCATGCAGAGCAAGCTGGGTTTGTTTAACAGGACTGTTCATACTAGAATAGATCAATCCCTGCCTGTTTTCCAGCTTACTGCTTCAGCTAATCACCATTGCAATTAAAGTAAGCTTTTTGAACTAAATTTCTCTATTATTCTGTACCATCAGCCTTAAGCTCAGTGGTGTTTATAAAGGCCTTGGTACTTCTGAATAAACCAGTAATGCTTGCATGTGTGGAAAGGTGAAGGTGAATCAGTTTCCTGAAGTGGTAACGTTACACAGTGTGTATGTAATTTGGGAGCACTGAGGCAAGGCTCACTAAAATGAGTAGAATTCAGAAACATAGGTAGTGCTGCCCTTTTTGTGAAGAGTGTTGAGATTAAACTGAGTGTTGTTGTGAGAGGTATATACTATTGGTTTTGTTTAATTTCACTACAAAACTGACTGGAGTAGCGTTCAGGATAGCAGCGTGTTCATTTAGAAAAGTGACTGATGGTTTTTTCTGTATGGTCTCAGGTTTTTGAGCCTGAGCCTATTTAAGCAGCCAGCTGACTTGCACTATAATATGAAAGCTTCAAGTAGGTTGATTCGAGGCTCTTCACAGCTCAAACAACAATTGCTATGTGTCTGGAAGACTTGTGAGAAAATTAAATTATATACTTGCTTTATCAAATATCTAACCTATGCCTTTAATTCATTGCTAGGAGCAGCAAGTGACCATGAACCTAGTTTTCTCCAGCTTGCAAACCACTTTGTGCTACACACTGATGTTCTTCTGATTATAATGGTGTAGCTTGTGTTCTTATGCTGTGGGCAAAAGCTGCGAGCTCTCCGTTCTGCGTATTAATAAAACAGCCACAGGCTCATAAAAGGAAAAAGCAGTAAATGTTTAAATTTAAGTATCTGGTTTTGGTACAAAGTATTCAGCATAGTTTTATTTCCAGCTAAATGGGTAGCCATTGTCAATGTGTAGTTTTAGTAAGGCTGAGAAGACTAAAGAGTAAATATCTGAAGCGTCTCTTCAGAAGTGGCTTTATATAGTACAAAACCAGCAGAGCTAAGAAAGAAAGCAGAAGCTTGCTGCGTTCAAAGAGGTGTGAGAATGTGCCAAAATACAGTCTGGGAAGAAGGGGTAGCAGATGAGGAATATTTGTGAATATGGTGAATCAACAGCTTCTGGGTGTACTGTAAGTCTCAGGCTATGCAAAGCTTTTAATTGTGACTATGTCCTGTTGCACTGTTGTTTCAGGCTGTCTCTAGCTCAGGAAACTTAATGTTACCTGAAATCTGGGAGCTTGGAATAGTAGCTTTTAGCAAAGCTTGGACTGAGCTTAAAACTTTCATTCTACCTAATGGACTCTTCCTAAAAAAATGCTGGGAAAAAATATTCTGGATTCCATGGGATGCTTACTAAAAGCAAAAAAAAAAAAAAAAAACATTGCATTTCAGCTTAGTAGTGACATGGTTCTTTCCTTTGATATGTGTGACCTCCCTTGTTTCCAAGAAGCTTTACTTCTGAGTCTGGGCCTGGTGGTTTTAAAACTAGGTTTTAAGAACATCCTGGCACTGAATTACTAAACCAAATAGTTGAGCCTAATAGTTAAACCCACAGAGCTTTCAGACTGCCTAACGCTTTTAGATTACTTTGTCCTCTTAACAGTCAGTGGTTTCTGCAAACTTTTTTTGTGAGTAGGTTTTAGTTAGGTCTTACAATAAATTTTAATGAAGAATTTGTGCCTTTTCATATTGGACAAGAAACATACAAATGACAATGACGTCTCCAGTAAGGATATTGTTTATCCCTTTTTCACTTCATACCTGTCTATCCAAACTAGACTTGGAGATCGGGATTGCAGAGCGCATTAGGGAGCAGTGTGGAACAAGTCCCATTCCTGGCTATCGAATGCACCTGCTGGACTTCTCCATCACTATTTTAAAGCTCCAGAAGCTGTTAAATCTTGAAGACTTTCCATTTTGATCTTTGTAGGACACTTGTCACTATAGCTGCTTGAACAGACTTTCTGCCTTATAGCTCTTAAAGTTTTGTATTCCACCAGAATTTGTTTTCAGGCGTCCAGCTCTAGCAGTGCAGCAAAGCCTTTAATAAGCACTTAAATTCTTTCCCCAGTGATTAAAACCCATGATCACTTCTGCTTATGCCTGGTGACTGCCTGGCTCTTTCCCAAAAGACTATGGGATGCCCTGCTAGCCTTCTGATTTTTAAATAAAGCAGGTTCTGATGTGTAGAGCTAAACATGAATTGTGGCTGAGCACATGATGATTGTTATGCTTCCTAGCATTGACTTGTTTTGTGTGATGCCTTAAATGTAAAAACATCCTAGCTGAAGCTGAAGTCAGTCTGTTGGTATCAGTTTGCCTGCTAACCAAACATAACTTTTTTTTTTTTCGTTCCTTGCTAGTACTGACCACGTGACAAGTTTAGCTGTGAATTTGTGGGGTTTATGACTGGCTGTGCTTTTCCCATCTCCATTTTTCTAAATCCTCATACTTTTCAAGCCTTACTAAAAAGTGTTTAATAAAGAGAAAAACTACACTGCTTTTTTGGTCACTGATGCCATGGAGAATTCCAGGTGTTGCTAAACCCAGATAATGACTGTGTGTGACTTCTTTGGCATAATTTGCTTGTGGGATTTTCACTTTTTTTATCTCTAGCCATGTAAGTATGATGATAGTGAAAATGATACTTGAAAGTATGTGTGTGAATATATCATATATAAAGCAAAAATGACTCATCTATTTTTTCTATTTTTTTTCAAAGTAGAAAACAACTGTTTTGTTATTTCTAAAAGGTTTCTTTGGATGACTTCCTGTAACGAATGATTGGATTTTGCTTACGATAGATAGTTTGGATCTTTTTTTTTCCTTATGTTGTGCCTATTAATGTTATTGAGGAAATGGAGCCAACCGCATAGGTAAGGTTTGGCATACTTTGAAGTAAAGCTAGTTTTTGAGCCTTATCTTCCTCTGTATGTACAGGGTAGTTATCCTAGTGCATCTCACCCTGAGCCATACAAATACGCAGAAAGTATGATGGGAAATTGGAAGGTACTACTTTATTTCTGTAGCTTGAATGAAAATAAAGCTTCTGAGGAACTGAATGTCTCAGCCTCTTGACTCCGTATGGGATGTAGAGAAATGCAAATCAAAGAAATGAGTAAGGTGCTGCTTTGAAACGTGTGTTTACTCTTCAGTTTGGAGTTTGTGAGTCGCTAGGACTTCTGCTGCTCACCCGCAGATAAGCCTTGTTCTAAACAAAACTGAATGTAACGTGGTTGCAAAAATACTGCTGGCTGCTCTTCCCTTGTTTACCATAGTTTCCCCAGTAGGAAAGGGTAGTCTAAATATGTCTGTACAGCAGTACCAGTTAGCAGAAAATTGCTCCTACTGGGAGCTTCCTGTGTTCCCGTTGTGCCACCCCATTGATGTTAAACAGCTGGAGACAGCGCCTTCAATTTGCAGGAGGGGTTTTAGACTGTTTGCTATCCATCACAGACTTTAATGCCAGAAAGAAACCGTCTCTGGAGGTATATTGTTCCACAGCTGTACACTTAATACTGGGGATTTTTTGAATACAAGAGTAGATGTTTGCTGTAACCTGATTTTTCACTACATGGCCTCAGTTCATTTCATGTGTTTGAAATGGGAGAGTTCCTGCGTCATGAGGAAATGGTGACTCCTGGCCTCCAAGAGGTGGAGATGCTGCTTCAAAGATTCCCCAGACCTGAAAAATTCATCCTTGAGTTCATTCCCTAAGGGCAAGGGAGAAATATCTGCAGGCTGCCATCTGGGGACAGATGCATTCCAGATTGGTTGGGTAAAAAATAAAAAGCTTAAAAGGCCTCTTAAGTCTTTAATTCATTAATAGAGGTTTATCTTCCCTGTACACACACACACTGGGGGGTGGGGGTGAGGTGAAAATAAGGGACGGGACTGAGACTTTATTTTCTCAGGCTATGAGGGTTGCTCAAAGGTATTTTGGGGAGAAATAAAAATTGAAGGTGAGATTCAAGCACCAACAGCTTTAGCTGAAAAGCAATGTAATTTTAAGGTCAATTCCCTTTGCAAGGAACTGGTATTCCTTTATTACAAAAGTAGCCCCAAATCCTCTAAGGTTCTCTAAAGTTTGTGACTGTGACTTCAGGTCATACGGATTCATCTCTTTACCTTCATTAAACTGGGGATTTACCAGTGTTTTGGGGGACTGTAAGAGCAGTCCAGACTAGTCAAGCTGCAACAGCAGCGAACTGTTGTAGGAATGTACTGGGGGGAAAAAAAAAATCTTATTTGGATATAGATGACTTAAGTGGCAGATGGTTCTCCGATTTGTGTGAAAAATGAAAATGACAAAAAGGAAAGTATTTTATTTTTCTAACCGTTTCGATGCTTTTCCTTGGTCATTGTTCTCTTACAGATGGGGTGCAGTTCAGATGTCCCTCGGCGGTTGTGCAGCAGTGCGTGCAGTGGGAGTGGGGGTCACTGCTGAGGGGATACCCTCAGACACTGCTCTCAGCACCTGGAAGCTGGTTGTATTTTGTCAGCTTTTTCTGTGGGTTCTATGGGTTATCTTCAGTAAGCTCCAGGATTGAGAGATGCGGTTTTCACTTCTACCCTCGTATTAGTGTAGAAAAGCTCCTCGTTCTGTTGCATCTGGTGTTATTGCACTAACCTGTCACTTGCGTGGTTTTTAATACTGTGATACAATCCAGGATGAGTATTCATGTGAAATTCTAGTTGTCCTGCCAGAACGTGATTAAATCTGAATTGAACATAACCCCAACAACCTTTCTTCATTTTTCCTCCTGAGGCTACATCTAAATTGCACTTAAATGTATGGTTTAGGGTCATTTCTAGTGAAATTACCTTGAGGCAGTTCAGTCCTACCCATCTTTTTTTATAGTTTCTCTGGGTTTGAACAACAGACTTGGCTTTGCTGAAATGCTGTAGCGTGTATACCTTCCTTACAACATATATAAGTTTTAAGTATAGCCTAGGTCTGTCTTTCTACCCCCTAAGGGAAGCAGTTGCTGGAATTTGCAGCAGAGTTGGCATGTGTCAGGAAGGGAATAAAACGCTTGGGCAGTGTGGCTGTAGGCAGTGAGATCATTTGCTGGCTGTCTTCTTCCCGGCTGCTGTGCCTTGCAGTGCTGGGCCTGGAGTTTGTATGGAGCCTTGTACACATATTTAACTCTGCCTGGCCTAAAAAGCATGCTGTGTCAGTTTTGAGAGGCTTTATTTTTGCTGATTTTGTGACAGTTTCTAAGGATTTCCCCAGCATTGTTAGGCTGTACTCAGTGATAATTGTATTGGCAACACTAGAGCACTAAAATCTTTGAACAGTTTTTGGACAGCATGTTGATTAATGTACCTGCATACAGGCTGGGCTGGCTGCAGCTGGGCTTGGCTTGCTTGGAAAGGAAGAGAGGAGAGATTCCTAGCTGCCTGGTGCTTCTATTTAGTTTTTGGGTTTGGGTTTGTTTTTTGGGTTTGTTTGGGTTTTTTTTTGGTGTTTTGGTTTTGTTTTTTTTTCTCCCCAAACTGAGCTGTGACATTAAAATGGAGAATGCACGTAGTTATGCTAACCTTTCAGTTGTGCCCATGAATATCTTCCTGGGGGGTGGCCAGCAGCAGATAGAGCAGGAAGGCTATCAGGAGGGTGCCAGAGGACAGTGAAACTTACTCAGTCATGATAGAACTGCTGGGGCAGTGGAACAGCTCTTGCAGGATCTAAGAGATCAACCCAAAATACTAGTAAAATCTGTAGGTTTTGTCCTTTCTATAGGCCTGAGCCTAAATACCTGAGAATGCTAACCTTTCAAGGAAACATTTCGTACCTTGCTTTGCATGTTTCAGAGGCTACTATAAGCTGTGCTTTAACAATGACATGATTTTGCTAAGGTAGCAGAAGAGCTGTTTGGGTGAGCTGGGCTGCAGCACAGTGCTGTGTTGCACAAGGGCAGCTGTGTGTAAAGCAGGTTCATGCCAGCCAGAGCGCCTCAAGCACTGAGCTTTTTCCCGCTGCCTTTGCTGTGCACTTTCTCTTTGGGTAGTCTTTTGCTTAGTTAGGATACAGCTGCTGAGCTGTAAGCAATAAAAAGTCCTTTACTGGATGTAAAGATTCAAAACAGCTCAGAAGCATAGCCTGTGTGAACTGTTCCATACCTTGTAACGGCATTAGGGGATGGATGACTCATACTGTAGTTTTTGTGCCAGAGTATTCAGCAAGCAAGCATGATCCCAGCATTAATTTCAGTGAGGAAACAAGTATTAGTGATGGTGATGAAGGCAAACTGAAGGCAGGTGAGTCAAAGCATTTCCTTGGGCCTTGGGCAGATGCTGAACCTGAAATCAGACATGATAGAGATTGAACAAGTTTTACAGTTTATCCTCAATATCAAATCTGTTTGATACAGCAGCTGCTCTTTGAGGTGACCATTGTGCATGTAACTGTTTTGTCAGTTGCTTACCTTAATACAGTGTCTCAGGTTTTTCTGATCAGCCCCATGCTGCTCCCCTACTAAAGCAGCCAGGAATCAGAATTTGTTAAATGGTTTTGTTGGACAGGGCAGCTCATATTTTCCAGGTTGTAGTCTGAGCTTTCCCTTGAGTTTGAGACAATTGACTGTAAAGGCCTTTTAACTGCAGAAGATGAAATGGAAGGCAGGAAATAAGCTTGCAGTCCTGTGCAGCAAAGTCCCTGTGTTAACATCAGTACTCAGCCAGAAAAGAAAAAACTTCTGCTCTCTGAGCAGAGCTTGCCCAAGCATCAGTCTAGTGCGCTCCTCGGGTGCTTAGCAGATGGCTCTGGGGTGACATGAAAATAGGAAAAGAGAAAACCAAGTTTCTGTGACTTCCTGACAGTCTGCCAAAGTCCCTCCAGGTCTTCATGTCTGTGCGGAGTGCAGGGATGGAAAATGCAGTCCATGGGCTTCCCTACCTGTTTTTTATCTGTGTGCTTGTGGTATTTCATGGAAGGAGAACTCAGTTGAGTTTGAGATCTTGTAGAAGTCAAAACAATTCAGATAAGCTGCTACTTAAACTTTTTGGTTTGGCCATTTAGTGAGACCTAGTGATTTATTTCTTTGGGGCAAATAGCAGTGAACACTGACAACTGAGTTCTTGTTTTCCAGTAATTTCAGCCCTGTGGCTTCAGATTCATTTGGTCCGTTATGTTCTTACCACATATTGTTACCCATGCAGAAAACAGTTGTTGACAGCTTAAACTTAGGCTGGTAGTTTGGCTTTTTTCCTTTCAGCAAAGTTTCTATTGTGCTTTGTCATTAGGCAACATAGGAGCAGTCTATTGTAGTCTAGATTTTGCTGCAGAGGCTATAGAAAGGGGCTGGGATAGGAATGTGTGGATTAAGAAGTTTGCCCTGGATAAAGGAACCCCTCAGTGGCACAAAACTGGCAGATATTAGGAAGATCTGGCAGGATGATGTGCTCCCTCAGGGAGATGGTATGCCAGTGGCACGGGTAAGAACAGCTTCAGTGTAGCTGGGCTGCAAACTCCTGCTCCGACTCCAGTGCCATCCCTGGCTTTTGGGCATCCTCCCTTCCATGCACAAAGCAGAGCTGAGCTGCTGAGGGAACGCGGCCACTATTTCCCTGCAGCAGGCTGTGGATCACACACAAAGGAGTGTTTGAGAGCTTCACCAGGTGTGTGTATCATTTCCAGATATGGTCTGGAAAGGCTTAACAGGTGGGCCTGGTCCCACCTCCTTCCTGGCTGAAACGATTGGATGCTAATTCAAATACTTGCAAGAGCACATTTTCCAGGTGCTGGCCTCCAGCTATTATCTGCCCTCCAGCATTAATAAAATATTAACACAGAAAATTTCAGGTGGTAACTGCATGTGGAAGTAGATGCTTTGCACTACGGCAGTAGGCAGCATGTCCCAAATAGAACTCTGCTAAAAAACACGGGCAAAGCAAGATAGAAACCACCAGCACCTTGCCTTTTCCCAACAGTCAGTATTGTGTTTATCTGTCACGTGTTTAGGATCACATAAAACCTTCACTGTGGTTTTTCTGTACAGCTGTTAGTATCTGCCCCAGCAAGAGGGATTTAAACAACACATTTGGAAAAATCAATGGACTTAGCTGCAGGGGGATGTGGCATGAAGTGGCTTGTGCACTAAGCCCCGTAGAGGGCTTGTTTCTTTTATCTCGTGGCATGAGATGTGCAGAAAGAAAATAACTGTTGCAGAAAATGTTCTTGTGCCTTGCCACAGTCCAAAATGCAGGAAATGCCATAGTTGCATTGGTTCTCTGTAGCTGTCCTGATTAGAAAGGTAACTCTTAAACCATGGTAGATGTTTTTCAAAGTGTTTGTATCAGTTTTCAGCACTATTTGATGTGACTGCTCTCCCTTCAGTACAGGACAAAAATGTGCTTTTTGTTCATGTGGTTAATTGCTAACTGTTAACTATGGATTGTGGTATAAGTAGGAGAAATTAACTGTGTAAATTTAACTCTGGACTGGGCTGACAAATTTTCTCATTAAACTCATGTTTTGTAGACTAAAATGTCACTTAAAAGGGGATATGCTTTACTTCTCTTCATGTGATGAAATCCAGGGCCTGTTTATTCTTTGGAGGCAGTTTAAAAAGCAAAAAAAAAAAAATCTCCTAAATACAAGGAATTAATTACTTCTAGTAGAGCTACAAAAAAAAAAAAAATATATATATATATATATATATACACACACTTAGAGCATTCCATGCAGAAAATTGCTTTTATGGCTCACTTGGGAGGCAGGAGCTCTGCTTTTTGCCTGCCTTTGGCACATACTGTATTCTTGACTGTGATTATTTTGAACTTGGGGCTGACAGCAAAGGTGTCCTCCTATCTACTGACATGGTTAAAATATGGACCTAACTTTGTGTCCTGTATCCAAAAGTGGCTGATGACAGATGATTAGAAAACAGCTTAAGAAATGTAAGATCTGCAGTGTGATTTTTTTTTTTTTTTTTTTCCCCCCCCCCTCTGGGACACCTTGTCAACTTCTGGCAAAAAAACCCTGCACCTAGACTATTGTGCTTAATAGCTGCTGATTGATCTGTCTCCATTAATTTGGCGAGTCCCTTTCTGAATGAATTTATAGTATTGGTCTTGGATGTTCTCACAGCAATTGAATTTCCAGTGTAGTGATGCACTGTGAGAAGGCAGTTCTGTGTGTATCATCCTCTGTTTTAGCTCCCACAAACACACCTGTCTCAGATTGAGCCTCCCCTTCCAATTCATCCTGGTGGCAGGTGTGCCAGAACTGCCACTTAACAAAAGGAGGTGAAGATACTAATCTTTGCTTTAGATTTATTTTTTTTTTCCCCAAACTATACTCTCTATCAATCCTGTTTACAGTTTAGTTTGCATTTCCCCTTCTGTTGGGTTGTTCAGTTGCTGAGTACTGGAAATCTGGTTAGCAACTTAATTTCTTCCACCCAGGGCAATGCAAACCATACAGTTAGAGTGTGTAAATAAGTCTTGCTGTTTAGCAGACTGTGCCTTAAAAAGAATAGAACTACAAAAGCAGAAAATCTGATTTGAAATTAAAAGCAACTCTTTCTGGTAATTAGCAGCACTTTTCCAAAATGGTACCAGCTGCCCCTCTCCAAGTCCACCTCACCTCATAAAGAGAACCAGGTTTGTTTCAAATGCCTTATTTTTTGACCCTGGTAGTAGTTGGATCATTAAGTCTGGCTTTCACTTGGCAGTGCTGTCCATAGTTACTGTGTGTTTTTCACTTTGCTGCTGCTCTAAGTCCTATTTCAGTTAAAAATAAGCGAATTCAGATGCTGTACACTTGCAAAGGAACCTTCTCTCCTGTGCTTGTGCCTGTTGTGTTAGCTATTTTCAAACAGTCCATAAGTTCTTGATTACTTCAGGAACCTTGTGACCTAATAAATGAAACAGTCATAAACAAAGCCAGTTTAATTTCTTCAAGTCAGGCATTTTGCCATGCAAAGTCAGTGTTAGCTGGCTCAACGATGTTGTCAAACAGAAGAGGTACAGAGAGAGGGGTGACTCACCGTGTAAACTCCTTTCTCTGTCATGTTGAGGGAGCTTTGTATGTTCCCCTCTCTCTGGGCTCTGCAGACAGGGAACTGCAGCACCCCGACCAGCAGCGCCCCGGGTGCAGGGCAGGTTCACTTTGAAGCATGAGGTGTATTTCCATGGGGGCTGCTCCCCAGGTAAGCACGTGCCTGTATCTTCATGCTGCCTTCTTCCAGAGTTCAGGCTCCCTCTTCCATAAAAAAAAAAAAAAGTTTCACAGGCTTTTGACGTAGCTACAGTAGGTCTTTCTCTTAAAGCTGGCCTTCAAAGGAATAAATGCTATCAGCTGGATCCTGGTTTGTCTACTTTGTGCCATATGAAGAAAGGCTGAAGTGAAAGAGATATTTGAGGATGTCCTGATTATTTCTTCTTTCTTTTCTGCTTGCTCTTTATGTCACCAATTAAGAATTTGTCTATCCTGGATGACCGAATGGCAGACCTGGAAATGTAGTGGAAGTATGAATTCACAAGAGTAAGAAATTGTATCTGCTTGAGGGGAAGGGTCTTTTTTTTTTTTTTTTTTTTTTTTCTTTGATTGTTCTAGAATAAATTAATTCATGGTGAAGCTTGCAAAAAGGAAATAACTACTGTTACTGATAAATACTAATGTACAAACCCCTCACTTTCTCATAAATATTCATTTTACTTTTTAGGGAATCTGAACTGTTACTGGAGCCTGAATTTCAGGTGCATAGAGTTTCCATGTTTGGAATCTGTGTCTGCAAAGGAATAAAAGCCTGACCCTGGTGTAATTGCTACAAGTCTTCTATGTAGAACTGTTAATTTTTCTCTGCCAAATAAACGTTTTATCAAACTTTGATGTATCTTGTTGCCTTCTGAAAAACTTAACTCCTTCCTAGATACATTTAGTTGAAGATAGAAGTACTTCTAAAACCAATTGTGCTTCATCTGTGCACAAGTTTTACCAATGAGGGACGTGTAATGAATATCTCATCTTGCCTCAGTAAAATTAACTTTCACACATCTCTACTGTAATCTAATAATAAAACTTTTCTTAAGCTTACAAAAATACCAGCCATTCTACATAACAGCTTCTTTAATATACATTTTTTACATTCCATGGGTAAGGGCATACAAATATTTTGAGAAGTGATAGAAGACAAATAACAGCAAATTCCAGCTATAATGTACTTTTTCTTTGGAAAAAAAGTAGGGGGGAAGATTGTAAGATTTATAGATACACCAAGTTTGCATTTTCAGTCTTCAGATTTAATTGAAGTAACTGTATTTGTGTTATGGACCTAGATGTAAGCACAGACTGTGTTTAGTGTCTTTATCCTATATAAAGTTTCTTGAGAGACCTGTAATGTAGCAGTAAACTCTGTGCACAAGATTCAAAAGCTAAATGTGAAAACTGGATGTGACTGCTGCTGAGTCATGCTGACAGCTCAGCCTGGTTAGCTTTAATGAAGGCTCAAAGTGGAAGGAAGCATCTTTCTGAGCAAAGAGATAAGACCGAGGAAGTCCTGCAGGCACTATGGGTGCTCAGTCATGCTTGTTCCTGAACCTGCTGTGCTAGCCTCTGAGCTGACAATAAGGGGAAGGATTTGGCTTCTGATCTTCAGGTTTCTGGTACTGTAAGTAGGGATTTGGCTTTTTGACTCTGTGCATAATATGAAAACAATATGAACAGTTCCTTTGCTGTCAGATATGACAGAGTGTAAACAAATTTTCATTGACTTCAGGGACTGTGGCCAAAGTGCATAGCTGCCTGTGCGCTATAATTTTCCCTAAAAGTGATTGGCATTCTTGCACTGGAGGCTGCTGTTGCTGCTAAGGGGCTCTGGGAACACGTAGTATACTATTTAAATGTAAGTGTACTGTGAATGGGTGAGGTCATTTTCTTCTTGCAACCAGTTAGGTTAAAAATCAGTCATGCCCATGGAAAGTCAATGGGAAAAGGACATGAAATCACAAAGCAAAAGTGTTTTTTTCCCCCAAGCAATTGTTTGTGTTGTCTGTCACAGTATGGCCTTCTGCAAATATATATCTGCCGTAGGAAATGGCTCCACAAAAAAGTTACATAGCAGCGGATGTCTTTAGGTGGGTTTACCCAAGGGAGGAAGGACATGCTTCCCGTTCTCTGTCTTTATGGACACACATTTGGTTGGGAAAAAAAGATGTTGTTAGTGTGTGATAGTTCATACCCTATCAAGGATAGAGCTGTTTGCACTTTTGGTATGAATCACACTGCACTAAGCAGTGCATGGTGCCCATCAGTTTTTCTCATCCTGTTAGCTCTTGTTGAAAATACAGCTGGCTTGCTCTCTCACCTACCTTGCATTAGTTATCTTGCTTTAGATGATATAAACTAAGATCATACCTTTCCTCACAACCAAAGGTCCGCTTTTACAGCACCACCACATTTTCCTTTGAATATACTAATTGAATCTGACTTTAGCTTTATTTACCATGAGGCTTGTTTTACTGTTCCAAGTAAGGGTTAGCCCCTTGCTAGAGCAGAACATGTGGGATTTGTCAAAAAGAGACAGCTTAAAGGCTGCCAGATAACCCAACCAGCCTGCTGCTCTGCAAACAATTTCATGGGCCCTGCTGATAATGATGAAGCAACTGCACCGAAGACAATTAATGTCTGTAGGGGAGCAAGGCTCTCGGTGACAGACTAGTAACCGCTCTGTCATATGACTACCCTTAAAGAAAAGCACTTACAAACTTATGAACATTTATAACATCTTGTTACTGATGATGGTACCCATCTGCACTTTTTCTGCTGTCACTGTATGTCATCAAGCCCCAGATGCTCATTGGTTCTTTCTCATGGGAATCACTGCTTTGCAAGCCTGCAAGAAACTCTCCATGGCTCTTTGCAACAAAGTGAATGATACCAAGCTCCTTCCAGACCTGTCTGGGTGATGCTTATCAAAGGGTTACTCATACCGATCTTGCCTGTACTAGAAATAGTGTCCACTCCTAGTACGAGGCATCAGGACTGAGTGCGGCTGGATCCACGGAGCTTCTACTTCTATTAACTTTGTTCAAACTGTATCAGAAGCTGATTTTAAGCCCTGCAGAATTAATACAAGCTTTTTCAATTAGGGGTTATAGAGACCTGTGAGGTCATGCTGGTGCCATTTTGCTAGTGCTTATGCTATTTAAAAATTGTATTGTAGATCAAATTCGAAGGGACTCAAGACAAATCAACCTTGTACAGGTGGGCCAAGTTATCTGGTATGCATCCATAATGTAAACCCTGAGAAGAGCAGAGATCTTTTTTCTCATTACAATAACAGCAATAGAGAAACTATGGCTTTAGGATAAACCTGTCAGGTTTCACCACTGCAGGGAGGTAAGGAGAACAACACCTTCATCCTTCCAGCAATCCATGCAAACAGGAAAGCAAAGACTACAGAGCAGAAGAGGCTGAAGGGAGGATCTGGGTTTAAGGAGGAAGCAGATCAAAACAGGCCTAACAGAGAAGCACTGAGTGTCCTGCAAATATTTGCTTGATGAGGCATGGGAAGGCATAAAAGCAGTCTGAAAATTTGAGTATTCGCCATCTTCAGAAAGAGAGAAGGGGAATCAGAGTGCAGGTATTGCTCTTTTCTTTCTGGCTCTGCTGCCAGAGGGCCAAGAAAGGTCATAGTTGTAGATGAAGCTGCTACTTTCCCCTGTCTCCAGGGGATGTGGGCAACCTAGCAGCTTCCCTGCATTGCTTTCATTTTAGTACAGCTCCTTTTAGAAGGTCTGCGGACTGTTCTTGCCTGCCCTTGCCTTTCCCTGCATACTTTTTGCAGGAGGAATGGATCAGCTTTGCTTGACATAACTTTGATGTCTGCTGCCTTTAAATCAGCTTCAACTGATCAGAGATTTAAGGGGCAGCAGCTGAGACACTGCTTAGCTTCAAGTATGGCTGGACTTGTTCCGCGACTTGAAAAAGGTGGTGAATGTGTTTTGCTCTCTGGGTGGCAGAATACCATGCATTAAAGGAGATAGAAAATAGGTATGTGGGAGGAAGCCCTTACTCCAACAGTTAATACACCTAAATGTGAAGAAAGATTTGATGTCAAAGTACATCTGCTGCCCATGGTTTGATGCAGTCAGCATGACATGTATTATTAAACCTCTGTTCCAGCTGTTGTGATCACCTAAGTTTCCATAATATTTTTTTCTGGCTGCTGCTGCTTTTGAAATTTACTGCTTCTGACATGGAGGAATATTTTTTTCCAATGTGTGAGTGAGCCTGCAGGATGGTAGTGTTGATAGCACACAGCTGACCACCATGCTGTGCTGAGAACTTTAGTGCAGCAGAATTTCAACTCCTGGCTGCAATGGTAGTTTGAAAGAAAAAGATCAAACTGGACAGCTGTCATCAAATCCTCTGATTCATAATTCCTACAGAGATTCTAATTCTAGTCTACTCTTCTCTGTTATATAAAGGGTTACCTACATACTTTCCCCCTTGTATTTAGACAGCAGGTATGGATTAGGCTTGCTAAACAATAATCAGCTTTCACTAGTTTAAAATTAACTAAAACAGTACTAGATTTTTTTTCTCTCAGCTGGTGACAGTGGGGCTCAGAAGGTGTCTGGAGGAGATGGCTCAGGCAGGGTGAAGAGGGACATGACCTGAAACAGGCTGTTTCGTGTGCCAGAGGCATGGTGTCAAGTCCACCCTGGATGAGTTTTCCTGGCCTAGCGTCGCAGCTGCCAGGATGGCTCTATGGGAGAGGTGAAGTCTGGGCTGTGATGGAAGGGAGGGATGTCATTCTGGAGAGGATGGGAAATCATGTTCTAGAGCTGGTGGAGGGCCAGCAACAGCTGGTGTCCTGTGCCACTGCCGCCGTCCTCACCCTATTCCCCTAAACAGAATTTCCTGTTGGCAATCTCCTCCCCTCTCCTATACTGTGCTGACAGTAAGCAATTTATTTTGAGCTGCAGTTGAAACAGGTATGTTGGGGATTTTAAGCCCCTGCCCACTGCAGTGGGTAAGGACACCAAGGGGCCTTCGCCGCCTTTGTTTCCTTTGCTCCCCTGCTAATGTGCCACGAGTTCCAACATTTCTGACAGAGGATGCTGTACCACAGCTAGACCGAGTGTTTCTCAGTCCAGTCGAAGGCTTGCACTATGATCTCACCCTTATCCTGCAAGCCCATGAAGACGAACCATGTTCTTGTTATATGACCTGATGCTTTGTCAGTGTGTCCTTTTAGCTCCGTGTAACCACACTGGTATCACTGACCATGGGCTCCATGTGCCAGCAAAAGGAGGCTGGAGCCTGTGTGTGCCCCAATGCAGCTGCTCTGTGGGGTTGAGGACGTTTGATCTTACTTTGTCTCCTTTAATTAAGTTGATTTATTTTGGTTTTGTGTTTAGGTGTGGGGATGTGTTTTAACACGCCTACTATCTGGAACCCTATAGTGTAACTACAGCATGTATCTCCAGACTTGGGTCACACTGGGTTTGGATTTGGCAGCATATTTTTATTTTTTGGGGGGCAGAGCAGCAGCTGAAGTTTTCCCTTTCCCACCATTGGGTGGCTGTACCAACGATAACCTCCTGAAAGCACAACTGAGATCCATTTTTCCTGTTAAAACAGCAATTGTGTAATAGTTTACAGCATAGCACAAAGCTGTGCTTAGTGGGCAACACTCATATTCTTGGTTTCTTCTGTTGGCCAAGTCATGCTGGGAGAAGTAATGTAAAGGCTAAAAACCTCCACAGGGTGTGGAAGGCCTATCTGTGTGAAGCATCTTTGAATCTCCTTTTAGACAGCACTAAATAGTAGAAGGCTGTTTTCCTTTTCTAGCATCAGGGGGAGCACAGCTGTTAAGTGAAAGAGTCTACATGGTAAAAAAAAAAATGGATACAAACAGAAAAAGAAGTTCTAAACCACATGAGTCTAATTTAAACCCTTTCCCTACGTTATGATCTGTTCATAATCCTTGTGCCACCAGTAACAAAGCTTCTGCAGATACCCAGGATTGTAGGACCTTGTTCTCAGAGACATCAGGCAAAGAGGAGTAGAAAGGGACAATCTGATAATTTTTCAGTTACCTAGAAAGAAGCAAATATAACTGAGTGGCATTAGCAATTGTTGAAACCTTGTTTGGCATTCCAGAGGCCTTGTCAACAACAGCGCTACCACCACCATTCAGGAATGCTATTACACCACCAGGATTGTCTCTGAGATGTTGCATTTTATAGACTACACTCCTTTGTTTTAGCTTCTGGTGATGTAACTGGAGATTGTACACAGGGCCTTGGCTACAGAGGAAGAGTCTTCTCTTGTTCTAAGCCCTCAGCTCTGCAGATTGGTTTTGTTTTGTACTTTGGTAGGAATGTTGCCCAATAAGCTGTGTGGCAAAACCTCTCTGCCCCCAGCCAAAATCGCAAAATTCCTATTGATTTGCTTGGAGCTAGGATTTCACGTATGGGCTCAAAGTTCATTGGCCCATGTAATTCCTCGGCCTCTACCTCTGCTGGCTTGTGCTTGCTTTCTCCGCTCATGAAAAGTACCTTATTTATCAGTTCTCTTTAAACCTCTAAAGATAATTCCTGGCTGCTCTGCGGTCAAGGCTAGCAGAGTCAGTCCCTGTATGCATAAAAGATACCAGATAATGACATTTAGGCCAAATATTCTATCAAGGATATTTTACTTCATATGTTTTTCCATGACTCAGCACATACTTTAATCATTGGAATGGACAGGCTGATTGATTGCTTGGCTGATTCCTCTAGATTCAACACTTTAAAATAAATGTTCAAAAGTTTAACAGTTACATAATCTTGGATCTGAAGCTGTTCTCTGCATGTTCTTTGGAAGCCAGAAGTCCAAGCTGGGGCTTGCTGCTTTGTTGGAGAACAGAGCAGATCTCCTAAGAGCTGACAAGGACGTGAAAGCCTTGAGAGACCAAGGGGGAAGCACAGTAGTTTGGTTCAGCTGATTGGGTTTCCAGTGATGTCACCAGCTGGTCCTTGTTGGTGTTACTGGCTTGGTTCTGTCAGGTTCACAGGAATGCTCTGCATCCATGCATCTCCATTCTGGACACGTTCCATTCCCTTCCTTAGGAATATACTGGCATTAATATTGCCAGGAGAGGTGAAGGACAAAGCAATTAAGAACAACAATTCCTTCCAGGGGAAGAGTCTGGGATGCCCAAAAGAGGCATGCATGGGTGGCAAAGCAATGGTACTGCTAACTGCGGGAAGTCTATGCAAGGAGGACAAATTGTAACTGGTACGTGTGGATCCTTCCTTGGTAGTATTACTCAAGAGGAGGTTTCTATGAGAATTGTCGTGTTTTGTAGTGCTCCCAGAAGTCAAAGAAGGAGAAATGGGAAAGAGTTGAAAAGGGACAAAAGGTGGAAGAATCCTGGGAAGGGCAAGAAAGAAGGCCAGAAAGAAAACAACCCTTGTAGCTCACCCTAAGAAGGGCACATGACAAAAGCTACAACAGAAATTACCAGTAGGAAGGGATACTCTTCTTTCCCTTTTAGTTATTTGTGTGTGTGTGTGTGTGTGTGTTTTGGGTGTTTTGGTTTTGTTTTTCTGTTTTTGTTTGTTTGTTTGGTTGGTTGGTTTGTTTGTTTTTTGTTTGGTTTTTTTTTTTTTTTTTTTTTTTAATTAGTTCAAAAGGCTGGCAGGAACATGAGGCAAACTGTTATTTGTGTAGTGGGGAAGAGATATATATGAGGACATCTGTTTGAAGGAGCTGTTTCAAAAATAACCATAGGAGAGGGGTGTGTTTGCAGAGCACAGCAGGCAACCTGCAGAGCAGTAGAAAGACAGCAGTGGTGCTCTGAGTGCAGACAGCCCCACAGGGCTGCAGGACTGTGCACATTTGTACTCACTGCCAAACCACCCCACCCTGACAGCAGTGTTTTACAAATTGAAGGTGGTGCTGTTTCCATATTTTCTGCCCAAGAGAATTGATCCCTCTTCCGTTGCACTCTTTTTTTTCCTAAAGTCAGCAGCTTTTAAATTCCAGTTTCAAGTAATTTAAAGAATAAGCCTGTTTCATTGAATATCCAAAACGTATGGCAGAGGAATGCAGATTTGTATACTACTCCATCCCAAAGATGAGGCCCTGTTCACCTGGAAAAAAGGAAAAGCAGACTGAGAGACTTTGAAGCAGGATGCTCATGTCTAGCATTCTGCCCTAGCCTCTTACTGACTGCTGAGTACAGGAACAGGCAGCAAACCTGGCCACTGATTTACTGAGATGCTGTGAGGAAGTCCATTACAGTTTACCAGTTTCTTCAGCTTCCTAGTGAGTAAAACAGAATTAAAATGCACAACTTTTCTGCTCATTTTCCTTCTAATGTCTGTGATTTCAGACAGGTCTGAAAGCATTGTGGTGTAGGATTCACTACAAACATCAGGTGTGATCCATCAGCGAAAGGAGAGGGTCAAAGTCAGATGGCATGAGGCAGCCATCCCACTGGGGAACACAATGTTGCAGGCACCGGGCAGTTAATTTCTCCTGATAGCCAGGTGAGAGAGCATGTTTGGGAAAGACCAGATGAAAAATGAGCAGAATTGCTCATTGGGAGATTTAAGCTCTCCATGGCCAAACATTCCTTAGAACAGAACTCTGACAAAACATTAATGATGAATTTTCATCCCTATCTACTTTCCAGTTGTTGGTAGGAGAATCAATGGCAAATATCACTTCAAAGTAGCAACCAGATATGTGCCTCCTGCTCTTTTAGCTCTCCACTGTAGGTAATAGAAACATTACACAGGTAGAAGTGAGTTTGAGACATAGTGGATGATATCACTCTAGTAGGAAACAGCTGTATTTCTTTTCTACACTAGTGGCTGTCAGCAAGTAACACCGACTGAGTTGACTTCAGATATCCCCTACCTCAAGGGAAGCATTATCCTCTGTACTCCCTCCAGTACTGTGTTTTCTGATAAAGAACAAATGTGTCTGCTAAAGTCAGTTCATGCTGCAGTAACTACATAGAACGAATCTTTTTTTTCAGTTACAAAAATTCTCACAGCACAAAGTAACTATTTGCAGTTTCACGGAATTATTCCATCTTTACCTGGCTATGCCTGTTGGAACCATGACTACCTTGGCCAGTGTTTTGTAGCTGAGTATAATCTGCAATCCAGTTTCATGTGTATGTAAGCCAAGAACGGGATGTGCTTTGGACAAAATCTGATATTTCAGAAGAGTTTAGTAGCAGTCAAAATAGCTTGGAGTAAAATGTAGCAACAAGGAATTTAATATCATGCTGTTACTCCATAGGTTAACCAACATAGATGGAAATCAATTGCTTGTCACTATGTAAGACAGGCAGTATCTTTAATCTTGGTTGTTGTAAGTAAAACACATCCATGGCTGAGTAAACAGATAATTGGGTTTATGTTTTTACTGAGGTCTGATTCACATTGAAACTAATGGTCATTTAATGTCCAGAATGCTTAGGCTATCCCACTGGATACCTCTTTGTGCCTAATCAAGTTGCATACGAGGCCCACAGGACTTGAATATGACTGCTTTCAAGGAGACATGGGCTTCTAAGCACCGAGATCACTTTTGGAATGGGAGCTCTGGCATACTGGGCTGAATACTGAGAGGTATTCAGGCATAGACATTGTATGGTTTTTATTCTTTCCTTAAAGTATTTAATGGTTTACTATTTTGATGTCACTTCAGGCCTTGCCAAGATTAAGCTGCTTCTATTAGTTTGTAACCATATAGAAAAAATAAAACAGTTCACTCACAATAATTTGGGCAGATAAGTGTTTTATCCCAGCTTGGACTAAGCACATGGCTTGCTTTGTGTAGCTGTTTGATTGCTTCATTCTTGTTTCAGTTGCAACAATTTGGCTTGCACCTCTCTTTTCCTTGTTTGAAGTGGGACCCGAGTGCATCGTGCCATTCTGTTGTACACATCCTCTGGACGTGCCGTTCTCTGCTATGACACTATAGAAAACTGCCCCAAATTTTCCCTGAATACTGCTCTACAGGTGCAGGCGAGGTGGCAAGTGCAAGCTTGTGAGGACTCAGGTGTATTCTGAAGAGGCTGTCTGAATTAGCACCGTAAGCATGCAGCTGGAAAGAGGTGTACCTCTGTCCTGTACAACACTGACTGCAGGCTCTTCCTTGCCGACCCAGCAAAGCTGACCTTGCGTTTGCTCCAGTCAATCCTTCTGCCAACCTTTCTCCCAATCTGGCTGCAGGGTCCTGTGCCTTTTAGCTCGCTCCCTAGATGTGTCACTGCTGCCGAGTCCTGCACCTATCAACATTTGGGAAACGTCCCTTTCTCCCTCCGCGGAGCACACGGAGGCCCCGGGAGCATCCCCACGGAAGGCAGGCTGCGCACCAGCGCAATTTGCCACTAGATGGCTGGACGTCCCTTTTGTTCCCAGCTCAGAGAGACTGCTTAAAGCAGAACAATGGCCTCGTTGTAAGCTCTCTGCCCACCCTCTTTATAGCTTAACATTTTGAAACAGCTGATGCTTTTAGCATATTTACCTTTATGAGGAACAGTTCAAACTTTTCATACATACTGGAAGAACTATGCTAATATCTAAGAAAATTACTGATGTTTTGCAAGACAAAAAGAAAAAGCTTCTTACTCCTATTCTTTTTTCCATTATATTACACATATAATATGACTTTCATTGAGTCTTTTATTTGTGTATTTGTGTATGCATAAGTGTAACACATCACTCAGACTGGAATATAGCATGACAAAGTCCAGAGAAGTCACGACATAGCAGCCAGGTATTTCAGTCTGGTGAATTTGGCAACGTAAAATTTGTAAAACTTTTAGACACTGACATTTATGTCATTGTAATTTGGGGTGAAAATGTCTGTCCTGAGCAAAATTAGCTTTCCTTTAAGAAACATTATTTTGCTCACAGTCAGTCTCTTCAAAAAGGTTAATACTTGTGGGGGAAAAACATCAACTTTCCTGGTGACTGGTAGACTGATAGCTTATACAGAGCAAGGAGGCCTATTTCAAAAGGCAGATTTCTCCTGCCTGAAAACAGACATGAATAGATAAAGTATACATCTGTTTCTTGAAGATACCATTTTCTTTTTCCTTATCAGTCTTTTCTTCACATTTTCAGATCCATTATTTCTATTTACTGGGTCCACATTGTGCGTTTATAGATATATTTGTATCCTTGAGTTCAAAACAACAGAGAGATAATAAATTTTTAAATTAAAATTACTTTATTTGTTTTTCTATCGCAACGCTAGCATTTTGTGCTTGCCACTTGCAGGAACAAGGAGGAGACATAGTTCCTGCCTCCAAGGTAGTATAATCTAAAATATCAAACCTGGAAATCTCAGGGCACTTTAACAGCTTTGTGAGAGGCTGAAGATATGCTGAAGATGTGCCTAAATATGTTGGTACATGAAATGGTAAGATGGAGATGAATCTAGAAATAGGTCTGGGGTGGGACTTCTTTTATTTTCCGAATATTGTCTCAGGTATCAGTCACTCAGTTCAATTTTCTTAAAGCACTGTGACAGCAAAAAAAGCTGATGGTATAATTAGTGTGGTAGAAGAAGAGCAGGAAATTAAAATGAACTCCACCCATCTGAACTCACAGAGAAATATAGGTAGTGAAGCATACAGCAAATGACAAGTCTCTGAAAAAATAGAGACTTCAAAAGTAATTGTTCAACCCAACAAGAATATTGGTGGCTACTCTGTTCTCATCTGCAGGAAGGTTTCTGGTTTTGCTGATGTAACAGGAGAGAGTAAGACTTGGAAATTTCCACTTACTCGACTTGCAAACAAGTAAATTGTATATTTTTCTGAAGTGGCTTCCTTTCAAAGGTGCCTGAAAGGTAATATGTGCAGGTTATTTATGAAGTGTAATCTTGCACTTAGAAGTAGTCCAGAAACAAAGTCTGGACCCAGTTTACTTGCTCTTTGAGCTCTTCAAAATACTGGAGTGCCCAAGTAAGTAGAGGAATCGTGTGGCTAGCTTGAGTCTTATCTTCTGCTACTTGATCCTGTCACAAATGGCATGCTATTGCTGAGCACAGAGGACTATCTGCCAAAGATGTAGCACAGGCATCGTGTATTCCTCCCATGGGAAGTAAAAAGCCCTAACAACACAGCACGGTTTTCTAATGACTCTAGTACTGCTATTTTATCCCTTCTGGGAATGTTTTAAAAAAATGTATTTTATTTACCTTGTTCCTAACCAGGTCCACTGATATAAACTATACTGAAATTGCTGTAAAATACCTGTTCACTGGTGCTGTTAAAAGCACTATGTTTGTTGTGGCAGCTGTCTTTGCATAACATCTGAGAATCAAGTGTCACTACCAAAGGTAAAGGAAACTCTGGTATCTTTGATCCTGCTATGTGGTAACTGTTATCTGATGTGAATAGAGAATGTGTACATGAAGAACCAGACACAAAATTGTGAGGAAATCAGGTCAGACATACCAACCACCTTCCCTGGGGATAAACAGCTCCCTTGCAGAACTCTTGCAGAGCCCTAATAAACTGTTAGAGGCCCTGGATACACTCTGCCATGTAGTCTGACAGACAGGAGACACTGGTGTCACAGCAAAGATGGCAGCCCTTTTGCCACTGGTATTGCCATAGTTCAAATGAGCAAGCATGTTCCTGACAGAGGTTAGGAGGTGCACTGCAGATCTGGGCCCTCCTCCAGCAGGTGCCTTGAGCACCTCATCACTCTCCCCAGGGGGTTTTGGATCAACTCTCTGCTGTGAAGGCAATGACGTAGAGTCCCTTCAGATCACAGCATCTCTACAGCCATTTGAATCAAAAAACAATGGAAAAAGAGTTGCTTAGATTTAAAATGAAAGCTTCTTGCCAAGTCAGCTTTTCCCACTGTTCCCAGCAAGATGATCTAAGGTCCTGCCTGCACAGAGGTCTGGGGCCTGAACTCTCAACCAGAATAGCCAAACATCTACTCGATCACCTTTTAGCTCAACTCTTGGTCAGGCCACAGCTGAAAGCTTTTCTAAAAGTTGGACTCTGAGATTAATTGGTCTGCTAGCCTCCCCTCCCTTCATTCTGGCCGCAATTTACATTTAAAGCCTACAACAACCAGATTTGCAGTCTTGTGCTCTCTCTTTTTATCCCCTGCTTCCATTCCCTGACCTTCTGGCAGGTTTACAGATCTGCCTGGAAAGAGATGCCAGGCAGATTCTTGAGGCATTGTTCATATGGACAATTCTGATCTAGGCTTCCAAGAAGAAATTCTGCACAGGAGATTAGATGGGGGAAGTAGGGCTCAGTAAAGAAAACCCCTGAAGGGAAGCATACTCAAAGATTACTTAAAATGGTGAATTTGCAGAAAATCTTACCACCATTAAAAACACACTCAGAGGAAATCTTCACTCTCCTGAGTGCTATTACAGAGTAAACACCATATGTTAAACCTCTGAGCTGTGAAGAGAGGGTGTCCTGTGTTATTTGATGAAGAATGGCAGAGAGCAACTCAGAGGGCCTGTAAAAACCCAGTGGACCTTAACTTAAGAAAATCATACGCTGCTCCATCACAGGATAAACATCACTTGCCCTTCTGGACGGAGAATCATCAAGAATTACACCAGAGCCTTCAGATATACACAAGCAATAGTCTGTGTTTGGGAAGGGAACAGTTTCCAAATTTGCACAGTTTGTCCACTGCCTTTTTTAGCAATACAACATTAGAGGGATAAATTTGGTACTTACTGGAGTCTGAGTTTATATTCATATTAATGACCATGGTCCTGTAGCACCAGTAATGAAAGGGGAGGCAACTGCCCATATTCTCTTTGTAGCCACCCCTAATTCAGGACTGCAAATCTGTGTCTTTTCTGTAGAATAATGGATATGTTTTACCATGTCACTGTCCTGTGTATAAAACAGTTGTAAGAAGTACCTTACAGTTAATGCACTTTGGAGCCAGTTTGGATGCAAGAGCATTTGGAACCACTCCTTCAGTCACTGTGTGACTGAGCAATGGACCAGGTATGTCATACTATTCCTGCCTCACTGTTGTATAGACTTGTCAGGGGAATTAATAAGAAAAAGCTCTGTAAAAACCTCCGGAACAGGGGCTTGCTGAGGCACTGCACTACAGAAACAGAGCTGTGTTTCTGAATGCTTGCCCCAAGCAGCACCATGGTGCGGCTGCAGCCCCAGCTGCTCCTTTGCCTTTGACTGCGCAGCGTGAGGAAGGAAGCATGCCACCACTCCCAGCCCTTCCTCTCACAAGCAGAAGAGGTAGCAGCTCCTGGCTCGAGGTACCTGGCACAAAAAACCTCTCTTCCTTTTCTCACAGGAAAGAAATAGCAGGGTGCATTATTCTTCCCTATGGTTTCAAAGTAGCATTTCTGGCACTAATGGTCTGCATATCTCATTTTGCATATGTTTGCTCCAAAGGGACTTGTGAGGCCGTGACTTCATGTCTATCAGCTGAGACTGCTGCAAGACTTGTCTGGGCTCATCTTGAACAAACCAGCTTGCAGACTGCAACCAGTAGAGCTCGGCTGGGTAGACGTTGTGACCATTATTGCTGATACTTGGTAGCTCTCTTTAAGTAATTTGCATCCTGATTAGTAGCTCCCATCATCTTTGTTCCAAAACCTGCCAATTGCTGGTGGGAACTGGAGTGAATACAACTTGCAGTTTCTTCATATAGTTATCCTTACTTTAAAAACACATGAAATAATGGATCTTGATACCAAAAGTACAACATTTGGAGAAAGAAAATCAAGGCTCAGTTATACATTCTTTTGAGAAAGTAAAATCAGACATAATGCGATTGGTTATCGGGCAATATTCAGTACGCCTTAGCTTCAGATTCTGCCCTCTACTTCTGTAGATGTATAGACATGCTTATTGCCTTGTGAATCATCCTAACAACAGGGTTGGTTTTACCAAATTATAATGATGTTGTGTTGGTCCTGCAAGAGGAAATTATTATCCAGTATTGAGAGCTAAGTTTCATATGAAAAAGCAGCTCAACACTCACCGGAAAGCCACGAACCAATGTTAGCCATAAAAGTAATTACTCAATACTCGCACTTGTGAATTAACTGAAAAGATTTGTGTTATTCTTGTGGGAAGCTGAAGTCATGTTCACAGTTGGGACATGGCATGTAACTCCACCAAGGCCATTACAACTTGTATCACCACTTGATTTGGACCTATGAAATTCTTATCTCAGAATGCCTTTTAAACCTAAAAAACACCCCCTCATCAGTGGTCGCTCACTTGTTAAGCAGAAGACGAAGTGTTTTCATGGTTGCAAAACTTTAAAATGAACACAGATGGCATTACAAGCTAGTATGATATTTAGATTGAAAAATATTCTTGAGGTAGATAATAGCTTTGACTTTATAAATCTTCTATGTCAGAAAACTCTATGGTTTCCCTGTGGAAAAATATTGCTATCCTATGAATCTCAACTAAATTGAAGTGTCCAGGAGATAACTAGACTTATGGACACACAAACTGAACTTTCCTTAGACCACAACTCTTTATCTCACTAAATGTGGCACGTCATGAGATTAGCAATGCGGTAACTCGCGGAACTTCGATGTGCTGCTTAGCCATTTCTCATCTCAAGTCACCCAGCCTTGCATTTCTTTTTCCCTGGAAAATGTCAAAGAATTCATAGATCAAAAAACAGGAGCTGACACAAAGACAGAGGTGCTGGATCTAAGAAATGATTGAACTGAAGAATTGGGATGAGAGCTCTTTACTTGGTGAGAAGTAAGATTTCAGAGTCTGCATCTATACCCCTTTTAAGATACGAACTTCTCAAACTTCCTGCACTTACTAACATTAGACTTGGCCAGAAGAAGTTGGTTGATATCTACATCTCAGAGATAGGAAGTGGATTTAATCATTCTGATGGGACTTTTTCGCTGATGTCAGAAGTAAATCAAAGCATTGCCTAGTGTTACGAAGCACTGTGCAATTAGAAACATTGCTTTGTTATTGAAATACTGTTAGTACTCCTGTAACTCGTCAGATTAATTATAAAGTAACGCAATTTGAATAACTGTCTTGACATACTGCAAGGAAAGGTAATATTGCTCTTTCTTAGTATTGCCTCAGGCTTTTGTGCCAAAACATCACACTGGAACTCAGTGTTGAGTGGTAACCAACAGTGAATTTAAAGTGCTGTCATAGCCATTTTGCTCACCTTCCAGACCTGGGTGGCCAAAACATGTAAGAAGCGATCCACAAGAGATGGCACAAAGCCAAAGGATGTGGGTTTTTTTAACCCCATTTGTTTAGGACAGGAGACAAAATGTGTTTGTAAACCAGAGAGGCTGCTGCAGGTGCAGAGGACTGTGTTCCAGCTGGCATTCTCAAAGATCAATTACCTACATCAAAGCTGTTCTGCTGCCTTTGCTGTTTGGTTGATCATTTCTGAGGCTACACAGGAACTGTACACACAAAGTGAATTAAAAAGAGCAGGGTTCTGTGTTCAATACCCTTTTCAAGTGAGCAGTCTAAACATTAACACCAGACATCCTCAGTTCTCCTTAAGGTGCTCAGATGATGGGACAATGTGAAAAAATTGCTTTTGACTTTAAAATGACAATTGGCAATGATAATACCATTCTTGATTGAGAAAGCAAGTGAAGCCATGTAATATGGTCCTATAACTGATGTAGGTTGCATTTCTTTTTTAAGTTGTGGATTGGGAATGAATGGATTAATAGGTAAACCATCCGAGATTGTTACTGAATTTACCATTATAAATATTACTCTGCAATATTTTCCTCTTGCCTGTGAAGCATTGAAATGCTAGAGGGTGCCAACACGTGGTGTTAGTAGGGTGTTATGACAGTAATATTATAAATGTTTGTACAGGTTGTCACCAATATTTGAAGCCACTTGTAAAAACAGCACCTTAATATAATACATTATTACCATACCCTACTGTAAGCGGTGATGTGCTTTTACTCATTGGTACAAAACCTATGCATTACTAATTACCCACCCTTTTTTACCCTCTTCCCATGGATGGTCTTGCAAAGATACTGTGTTAACAATAACAACAGACACAGGGGTAACATTCACGTGGTAAAACTACATAGTTAAGTTCTATAGATGTGTTGCATTAATTTCTCATTTATCAATAACACTGCTTATTTTCATGGATCCATTTCAGCAGATGCTTTTTTTCCTCAGTATCTACCAGACCTGACAGGCAAGTATTTCCCTTCTCTCTCAAAAAAGACACACGACCAAGGCCCCATAACCAATATGAAGTGATCTTGAACCAAAGACTATCTTTTGTAGTTCTAACAATATCATACTTCTCAAGTGTGTTCTCTTGTAACCTTGTAGAGATGGGAAATGTAATTTATTACAAAGAAGTCTTCCATCTTTTGAATTAGAAGTATTGCACTTATAGCCAGACCAGGAAATTCTGAAGACTTGAAACACTAAAAAGATTATATTCTTCAGCGAAGAAATCATCATAGAACCGTTTGGGTTGGAAGGGACTTTAAAGACCATCTAGTTCCAACCCCCCTGCCACGGGCAGGGCCCCCTTCCACCAGCCCAGGTTGCTCCCAGCCCCGTCCAACCTGGCCTTGAACCCTTCCAGGGAGGGGGCAGCCACAGCTGCTCTGGGCACCCTGGGCCAGTGCCTCACCACCCGCACAGTGAAGAATTTCCTCCTTACATCTGATCTAAATCTACTCTCTTTCAGTTTATAACTGTTACCCCTCATTCTATCCTTACACTCCCTGATAAAGAGTCCCTCCCCACCTTTCCTGTAGGCCCCTGTTAAGTGCTATAAGGTCTCCCTGAAGCCTTTTCTTCTTCAGGCTGAACAACTCCAACATTGTCTTCATAATTACGCTGTTAGTGCTAGACCATGTGGACTCTGAATCCCAAACAGCATATGAATACAACTAAGCCATGCAACTTTACAGTTGGCAGGTTGAATACAAGTTCAGAGTATGTTAAAATATAAACTCTAGGAAACATTGTAAAACAGCTCTTCATGTATTCCTGTGTACATAGTGCATACAAGTTCATGTGGGAAGCGATCTGAAGGTACCCATTCAGAACCTCCACAGCACAATTATGGTCTTGCTCCTTGTCATTACCGCAGCCAGCCAGGATCCGGGCTGCTCTCCTGGCTGCTCCCCCGGGCAGCGCCGTCCCCTGTCCCCGCACACCCGCCGGGCTGCGTTGCTCCTCACTGCCGGCCTCTGCCATCACCCCCCGGCTGCCGGCGGGGGGCAGCCCCCCGGCCGGCCACCTCTGGGTTTTGTGCAAAGCCACGGCTGGGGCAACCCGGCGGGGACTTTGCCGAGGGAGGCGTCGCAGTAAGAAAGAATGGAAGGAACCGCGACAAACCCGCAACGGAGCGACGGGCTCGGCGAATACCGTTACTCCTCCCGGCCGTCTAACACAAAACGCACCGCCTTGACCCCAGCGCTGACAGGTGTGGCCCTTCACACCCACCCCGTCGGCAGGATCCCCCCATACTCGCCAGCGAGCCCCCAACTCCCCCCGCCGGGGCCGCCCTGAGGCCCGCCGGCGCCGTTACGTAACCGAGGCGGCCGCAGGAGCCACCAGGCCGCCCCCCGCCCTCGCTGCCACGGACAAAGGCAGGCGGGCACAGACCCCACCGGAGCCCCTCCGGTCCACGCACCCCGCCGACGGGGCACGCCACGGCGGGAGAAGGGGCGGCGGAGGTAGAGGAAGGGGGGGGGTGGGGGGGGCGCCGCAGAGCCGCCCCCCGGCCCCGCCCCCAGGGCGCCTCGGGAGGGGGGGGTGGGGGGTGGGGGGGGTGGGGGGCCGGCGTACGCGCGGTCGGATTGGTGGGGAGCGACGCCAGTCACGCAGCCGGGGCGACCGGTGGCGCGCCTTTCCCCTCCCTCCGCG
Organism: Tyto alba; assembly: GCF_018691265.1. Taxonomy (NCBI): domain Eukaryota; kingdom Metazoa; phylum Chordata; class Aves; order Strigiformes; family Tytonidae; genus Tyto; species Tyto alba. The sequence goes on along the minus strand of NW_024881327.1, from coordinate 15,093,331 downwards.
CGGGGCGGGGCGCGCGCGGCGGCCGTTTGCCGCTGTGGGGGCGGGGGAAGGCGGAGCGCTGCGCGAGAGCGCAGGGGGCAGCTCGCGGCTCCGGCAGCGCCGCGCCGCGCCTCTGCCTGGGCACCTCCTTCCTCGGCGGTCGCTCCTCTCCTTCTCTCTTCCTCCCACCCCCCGTTGCGAGTAGCCGGTGCCTCTCCTCCATGCGGGAGAAGAGGAGGAGGTGGGAGCTGCTCGCCGGCCATCCCCGGCGCCCGGCAAGTCGGAGCCGACCCGCCGCCGCGCCGCTTCTGCCGCATCTCCCCACGGCGCGCAGCCGGCGCTGAGCCCTGCTCGCCGCGCCGCCCCAGCCCCCCTTCCTTCTATTCTCACCCCCCCCCTCCTTTTCCTTCCCCCCCCTTCCCTTCTCCCCCTTCCCCCCCCCCCCCCCCTCCATTTTTGCCCCCTTTGGTTCTCACCCTGGCTGCGAGCAAAGTGTCTTCATGAGCGCAGAGGATGTCCGGGAAGCACTACAAGGGGCCTGAAGTCAGTTGTTGCATCAAATATTTCATCTTCGGCTTCAATGTCATTTTCTGGGTAAGTGGGCCGGTCGCTTCGTGTCTTCCTCTGCCACCTTCCCCTCCTCCTCCTCCCCCGCGGCTGCTCCCGGACTGGGCACGGCCACGAACGAAACCTGAGGGACGCGCAAAAGCGGAGCCCGGGCTCGTGCGTGACAGTTGGGCGCGAGGCCGCCGGTTGGGGCTTTGAATGGGGCTTTCAGGGGGCGCGAGGCGGGGGGTGCCGCCGCCTCAGCCTCCCCCCGGGCAGCCCTAAGTTGGCGTGCTGCATTCCTGCACCTTCCGAGGCTGCTGGTTCCTCTTCCCGCCCGGCCCTCCTAATTGCTTTTGTTGTAGGTGCGAAGAGGATTTCTTGGTGTGCTGTTTTGTTGGGGTGTTTTGTTGTTTGTTTGATTTTTTTTTTTTTTTCCCCATTTTTCCTCCTCCCTCCTTCCTTCATTCCTTCCCCCTCATCTGCTTTGTTGTGGGGGAGGGAGCAGCTAGACACCCAGGCCTGGAGAACGATTTGATCTGCATGGTTTCGTGATGATATCTCTGTTAAATAAAAAATAATTGAAAAAAAATCACAGCTCAAGTTCTCTGAACAGTGCTGTTTAAGGCAATGATTACACAATGACGAGACTGTGTATGGCACAGGTTTATTATGATTAGCTATTACCATGTAGTAGTGGTAGCAATAATAGGATGGAGGAGGGCAGAACAATATTCCCACCCATCCCTAAAGTGCAAGCCCATGGGAGGCTCGGTTGGGCATTTGCTGGCGTTCCTGGCTGTGCTGCTTGATTTCCTGACTGCACAGTATCTTGTTGCACCATTCTACCTCTGGCTGTAGAGTAGGCAGAACCATATAGTGAAATGTAACCTGCATATGATAGTATTTCTAGCATCTTCTCAATGTGTTGGATTTGAAAGAGAAACAGTGGCAGAGGGTGAGCATTCTCACACACACATAAATGATGAGGTTTTGTCACTGTATAGAATGTTAAAGTTAGGTGAAGCCTCTTATATGTACACGCTCCCTCTTTTCATGAGATACTCCATTTAGCCATGAGAAACATGCACAAACCCAAGTAGGGTAAATGTGTTTTTTAGGGGCTTTGAAGGCAAGTTGAGTACACATCTAGTATAGTGGTTTCTTTGGACTGGAAAGGTGAATGGAAAAAAAAAAACCCAACCAAAACACCTTGAAGTTTTATGCATGAAGGTGGGGAAGAATAGAGGAGAGAAACCTTCTAACCAATACTAAGCTTGTGATTGTCACCTTGGTGAAGATAGAGGAAGGTGGTTATGTGGCTAACAGGTATTTATAGCTAACTTCCTGTCAGTGTTCCTGGAAAGTAAGGATGCCTGAAGAGGATGTTTTGGAAGGATGAGAGTTTTAATTAATTACACTTTTACACTGAAATACCTTTATTTAGTCAAGAGAATAAGCTGTTAGAGTGAAGTTGACTGTGGCTTTATGTCAATGTTTACTTGACGTAAAACCGACCTGTGGAGATGAGTGGTCACAAGCTTTGTAGTATTCTGACCCTACAGTATCTGTTCTTATTGAACTATTCGCTCAGTTTTTAGTGGTTGAGTTTGCCATGCTTCTTTTTACTTGTCTGTTTTTTCATTTTGATTCCTCCGGGCATATGTTGCTGTGAACACAGATGTTTTTCAGCAGGGAACAGAGTAGTGTGAGGAAGACTTGTGTGCCTTGTCCTTGGACTAAAAGAGGGAGATTATGTTGATATATACGTAAACGTCTTATCTTGCTCCTTCAGGCACTGTCAGTCTAGAAGAAGCTATATAACCTGTAATTTCCTTCATCTAATTCTCTGAAGGCTATTGTGCAGATGGTGCAAGTGGGGAAGAGGTATGTTTTGGATATTCTGTGGCTAGTCATTCTGTTATTCCTGTGTTGTTGAGGCAGATGCAGCATAGCTTTTGCATGACGGCAGATGCTCCTCTGTTGTAACTGAATGGGTTAAAGGATATCTTGCTGGGCCACGCGGCTTTATACTACTGGAATGCTAATCTGAAGACCTGAGTATATCGCCCACTCGGCCATTTGCTTGATGTGTGTCCCTTGCTTACAGATCTTCCCTTTTTGCAAAATGCTAATCATCTCATTTGTGTCCTTGGCTAAACTCGAAATCCACAGAGACAAAGTACTGTATAAGAGTTTAGTCATTTCTTCAGAATATTGTAATCTCTTTATGAGGAAGGCTGTGTTTATTACCATGTCTCTCATGATTTGGAGTGAAAACAGGCAGTTACTCTTGTTGAATACATTTTAATGTTGTTTTTACTGAATTAATATCCAACCCTTCAATAGGCTATTGTGAAGCTGGGCCAGAAAAGCTGTAAATGAAAATTGTAAGTTCAGTTGGCTGTTGACAGAAAGCGATAATCAAAAATAGCCACTAACATAGTCATTGTAAATAGATTGAAATGATGAAGAGGTCATCATGTTAACCCCATGACACGCTCTAGGGATCTTGCCACTATGGAGATATGTAGAAGAACACCTTTGTTAAAACTTCTATCTGAGCATTATTATGTAGTGCTTTTAACACAACCTTTTAAATTTTTAATGTAAACAAACAGGAAAATACTTTATATTCTGCATCATAAGGCAATGGACTAAAAATAATGAGAACTGAGTTGGAAGAGAAATAGTTTTGATAAGAACATTGTCAGTGCCTTGAACAGAGGAATGTTACAGATCTGCTGAAATTGTGGGGAATGATTGTACATGCTACTTAAACTGAAGATACTACAAAAAATCTGACACTTTATATTGCCCGTACTCTGTAGTATATAAATTATCAGACCTTTTTGTCATTTTTTTTTTTTTTCTAGTCTGTTATTTCTCTCCTTAAAAAACACAACTGAATTATTAGAATAATGAATAGGGGAAAGTTGCATGCTAATGCTGTATATGTAGTTATAACAAAAGTAACAATGTGCTCAGATAGTTTTCAGTCTTGCACCACCCCTGATAATGGGTTGTTGTCTGACTATGTGTTTCATACTGTTGTAGAAGATGGTATTATCTGCTGAGTCTACACAAAATTAATGTTCTAGGTATATCTGCAAGCTTAATTTTCTGGAAATTCAGTATTAAAATTGATTAATGATGGAAATGCTTGTTCAGAAAAACTTACTTTATGAGATTACTATGCTCTTGTGGAAAAGGAAAACTTGTTTGGCAGTTGCCAAAGTAAGATTTCGGAACTGAGACTAAATAGGCACAAATACATGTAAATCAAGAGTTAGAACTCAGTATTATGCTTCCCCTTACATTGCTTAGCTGCTGTTCTGCTGGTTGTTTGTCAGGGAACACACCTGGGCTTTAACTCGACTAGCATAATGTCTGTGTGAAAGCACTACATTATGTTTGCTACCTTTCTAGCACTGGTGGAAAAGATGGTGCTTTTTTTATGAGCCTTTAGGTCTTTGTCTGGATAAATCATAATGTAATCTGTTTTAGATGAGAGCTGCACCTGTAATGTAAGGTACCAGAAAACATTTTTCTGTCGTTAAAGAAAGCAAACAAACAGACCCTCCTCCCCATCTTCCGCCTTAGTCTTTCATGTCGAATGATGTCAAAGGTACAGTGCTAAAAGTAAAAGTAGGCCACCCTGCTTATTAAAAGGCAAGAGCCATTTCCCCTTCTTTTCCCTTCTAATTTGTAAGACAGCTTTAAGCCAACTTTTAGTTCCACAAACTGTTTTAAATTGCTCTGTGTGCTTTATACTTGTTGGAAACTGTAGATACATACTGTTGTTTAACTCTGAATTTCAATCCACACTTGATTCTACTGACCCTAGCCTAATTGGAAAGATGTGTGAAAATCACTTACACCTTAGAAACCTTTGCTTTATCTAATGATTCACTAAATTGTGAGATATGCTGCAATTATGTTACATCAGCATATTAGAAGTCATAATTTGTGTTTTAATTTGCTTGGTTTTGATGGCAACCATATGGGAGTCTAAATAGTCTTCTGAATTACAGGAAGATAGTGGAAGGAAAACTGAATAAGCTTATAAAAGTGTGTTATGGGAAAAGTGTTGAAAAAGTGCACTGACATTTAAGAGACAATAAATAGACTGTTTATTAAATTTTGTACCTTGTTGATAGTTTGTTTTCAAAGGGGCAGAAGATTATTTTCTGATGTCAGCCGGTTTTTAGGCATTCACAAGGAAGTTTTGGTTATGTAATTTTTCCCTTGCCACAGTGGTTTTTAAAAAAAAAAAAAAATCAATGTTAAGCTTGTTTCATGCAATTTTCAAATGCATTCTGTGACATTTGATCTTTGAAAAAATTGCATTGTGAAGATGCCCTTGCAGTGGAAGCAGTCTGTTCACTCTCCCTCCTGCCCTTTTATGATTTTTTTTTTTTTTTTTTTTTTTTTTTTAATTTCAAGTAGCACAGATCACTTAGGGAGCATTTCATAGGCAGCCTTGCCAGAAAGCAAACAATGTCAAGAACAGAACTTGTCTTGGGAAAATACACAACTGTTTTGTAACAGTGCAAGGCAGTGATGTACATATTGATGAAATGGATGCATTGTTGCGAACTTGAGATTTCTGAATTCCTCAGTGTCTCTTTCAGCAGATGTAGCCCTGGTCTTTTAAATGCGTGTAAAAGTATAGTAACTCGTCTGGCTTCATGGGACTTGTAGAGGTCATTCTTGGAATAAAAATTTTTCCTGCCCTGCCTTCACTCGTAACTTTGTGGCAGGCTGTATTATTGGTTATACAAAAAGAAATAGACAAGGAAAATGGATAAAACCGTTTCCTTTTTCCTAAGTATTTGTTTTTCCAAAACTAGGTGCTTGTAAATAAGTTATTGTTTTAAGCTATTTCATGTTTCTAGTTTATAAGAGATTGAAGAAGCATAAGGGCACAAGAGCTAGCAAAAACTAATTATGGTTAGTTGTGCGATTTCTCATGTTTGGTGTCAGTGTACTTCAAGCGAATATTATTGGAACTATGAAATGCATCTTACATACTTTTCTTCTGTGTTAAAGGTGAATTTGATAAATGTATTTACCAGTCTTCCCACCATGGTTGAATGAATTGCCATAGTAAACTTTACCTGGTAGCGCATCTATGTCAAAGTATGAAGTAGTAATTTTGAATCTTTAGTGTTCCAATCAGAAAAAAGCTGGTGCCTGTGAACGGCACCTTGAGTACAGGCAGCCCCAACAGAATATTTCTGCAAGTGAAACATTTTATGAATTTGTATGTGTAAAACCAAGTTATCATTGGTTCTAGTCCCATCCCCTGTGTTGCATGTTGAATAATACTTTCTTAATAAAGGCAATGGATCTGTGTTTTGTGACACTGAATTTGAAGATAGACATGCTACCTTCATTTAATAAGACAGTCCTTTCAAGATAAGCTCTTCGGTGTATTTATTATGTATGTATATGTTCAACTACAGCACATGGTGTAATAGGCACACAGGGAAAGCTAGCATGAGCTTTCCTGGGGAAGAAAGGCTTTTTTATTTTTTTACCATATGGGAACCCAGAAAACATGTTTTTGAAAAACAAACAAACCATCCAACCAAACCAAAACACCTAGATTAGATAGTGCAATAGATGTAGAGTAATTTTTAAAAGGAAAATGTGGGGAAGAAAATTGTTTGGTTTGTGGGTTTTTGTTGTGTTTTTGGCAGAGGAACGGGGAGTGGAAAGAAGAAAAGTCTAAGGAACTAATTTGTCTTCTCCAGTGGACAGGATTTTGAAAGTATGTATGTAATCTGTTCTTAAAGAACACTCTCTAAAACCTAGTTCCATGGATTATAATAACCTTGAAGTACTTTTTAGCAAACTAATTTATTCTTCCTTAAACTCTGTAAGATGCAATAGTTAATGATTAATGGAGAGTAAGAAATTTGGGCTTACAGTAAAACAACACTTTTATTTTCTTTTGAGACCCATTCCTACAAATAGACTTTTTGTTGAAAATGAATTATAAAATGGTTTTGGCAGCAGGGCTACTACAAGTTACACATTCGGAGCAAGAAACTGATGTGTCATTAAATGCTCAGTTTAGGTACTTCAACAGTTTGCTCTGTTAACCAAGGGCAGTAATCTATGAAGATTTGCTATAAGCATTTAGAATATAATGTTTTGTTTCCAATTAAAACTGCGGGTGGGAGAGAATATTTTTGACCAAAAGAAATCTCCTGACCTAATTCTGCCAGTTAGGGAATTCCAGTCTTAAGCTATAGTTCTGTAGGACAGAATCAGCCTTCATACTTTGCTTTACCCAAAATATTCAGCACGTTTCTCAAATGCATGGCTAATAGCCTGTCAACAGGACTGTAATTGTTTTATTGATGTAGGCAGGAGCAAGGAGCTGAACAGCTCATAAAGTAACCTGGCTCTGTTAGTGATGACCCAGACGTCACTGTTGGCATTAACTATTAAAGTACCTTCCGGTATGGTAATTATTTTCACTCTTCTAAATATCTGACTTTTTCATTAGCTGGCATTTCATAGTGACTTTATACTTGTGTACTAGTTTTCATCTTTTTTCCCATTAAGAAATAGCAAATATTGTTGCAATGCAATAAAGAATGAATTATAAAAAGCTTATCTATTTTTACCAATGTACTGAATTGCATTCCAATACAGTTTTACAGTGCAAAATCCAGGAAAACATAGATTATTCTTTACTGTTTTGAGGCCTAATTTGCTTATTTTCCATTGTACTATTGTGCAAGTTTGGAAAACTTCCCATTTCTTGTGATTGTGCTGCTGCTGCCAAAAAATACCCTCCCTCGTGGCTCACAGTGGCTCATAGATTTCCACTGATTTCAGCAGGACTTTGCACAAGTATAAGGGTTGGTATGGGTGGATGTCACTGTTGGCACAGTGCTCTGTGTAGCTGCTTCTGTAACGTACACAAAGACCTAGAACAGTCCAGCTTTCCCCTTAAACTGACATTTAAAAATGTCACTAACACACTGAGGCTTGCAGTCAGGGGTGCTTGGTTTGGTATCAAACCCTGACTCAGTGTGATCTCATATAACCTCCAGATGGCCTGACTTGTGGAGATGCTAAAAACAGTCAGATCCTACTCCTTCAGCTGTATAAAATAAGAGTCAAAAGGCAGTAACAGTATTTATTTTAATATGCATCAATCTCCACATCAGATTCTTCAGCTGATGTTTCAACTTTCCAGTCACTTTCCTCTGGACAGCATTTAGAGTAAGTATTTCAGCATACACAGAGGATCTTATGAATGAACTGTCAATTTCCCACAGAACTGGGAAAAATCAATATGCCTCTTCCAGGCCTTGAAAATCCCTCTGCTCTTAGTGAAGGCTCCATTACATCAAATAATATTGAAAATCAATTCAAGCAAAGTTCCTGATGTGTGGTGATGGAAGATTTTTTTTTTTTTTCCTTTTTACAATGCGGCAAATACATATTATGAAGAGAGTTTGTATACCTATTCTGTACCTGTTGCCATCTGGTTTTCTCAACAGCAAAACTTCTTATGGAAAAATCAAAGAATTGTAGAAACTTCTGCTGAAAAATGTTCTCATTCTCCTCAATGGGCGAGTAAAAGTATTTCTAAAAGTGGTGCTTCTTTGTAGTATTGCATTCAAAGAAAGAATTAAAAGGAGACTAGATGCCTTTACATCTATGAAATATTTTGTGTTTATAGAGGCTTCTGTTTTGTTTTCCTGAATATAGTGTTAATGAGTTAAAATCTGAGTGTGTCTACTGTCATAGCTCCAGTAAGCTACTCTTACAGGGTAATGAGTATGATATAAATGAGCCTACAAGGATGCTTGCAATAATTCAGCCTACTGGGTGTTTCCTAGTGTTAGGAGCTTACATTTAGTGAGAGTCGAGCTTAATTTCATTTATTTCAGGGGCAAATCTTCCATGACTTGGAACATTATTTTGTGTCAGGAACTTTCTTTGTGTCAAGAGGGCAGACTTTCTCAGCTGAGCACTGGTGCCTCAAGCAAAGATGCAGCAGTGCTGTGTGTGGGGTGTCACCCCTAGCAGATCCACCTGGTATCTGTCATTTTGTCAGAGCCTGCTGGACACCTTGCTTTTATGTGTCCACGCACAGGGCATATATTTACCTTTGTGAGGCTAGGTTCTCTGTGCTTCCCTCTCACTGAATTGTATCTCTTCTGCTGTGTTCCGTTTTCCAACCAGCTGTGATTAAAAAGAGCTTGAAGGGTGTTCCCTCTATGTGCTGTAAATAGTTTATGTATAAAAGCAGAGACACTGAGGGAAAAGCTCACAAGTAATGTATGGCAAAGGTTTTCTTGCTTCATGCCATGCTTCAATTAACTGTGTCACCTTGTGGAAGAAATCTCACTTAAGTTTCTTTGCAATACCATGTGGGTATACTGTTTCAGGCTGGAGAACAGAATTTGGAGAAGGTGACAATTCCAAACGTTGGGTCCTACCAGCTAATGAGGAAGAAGGTCAGCCAGTATCCTGGGTCACTCTCAGCTGGGAGGGAGTGTACTGGGGTGTTCTACTATGCACAAAGCAAGGGTTTCAGATGTTTTAATTAGTTTTTGCCAATGAAATATAAAACCAGAAGGGTTCCCTTTTCCATGTGGGTAAAATATACCATTTTGTGGAAGTTGTATTCCTGACTGCCAGTTTATGTGGGTATATGTCTAAAGGAATAAAAGTGAATTCAGTCAGTCCAACAATAATTAAATAATTTAATATATAATTTAAAAAGAAGAGGAAAAAATTTTAAAATTAGAATCCCTGTTTACCAATGAGATGGTAATGAAATTTTCCTAGATGAAAATTCAACCATCTGACTTATGTGAAGGCTATAAAGATATGTATATATAAATATAAAATATGTATGATTACAGATAAAAAAATAACTAAGGTCTAGTTTTTAATCAATACTGCTTGATATCACAGACATCCTCTTGTTTTTTTTTCTCTCTGTGGGCATCCAGGGGGATGTGAAGTCTTGCCGCTTTCTTAATCATCTCATTAATTCTTTTTTTCCTCTCTGAATGACTGGGAGAACCTGTTTCTGTAGTGTAGCCACTTCCTGCCTTGGTTATGGCAGTGGTTTCATGACTGGTGTTAGAGTGCTGCCTTGCAAATTCTGGTGTTGAAATGAGATCGGGGGCTGCAAATGGCCGAGGCTGGCACGAGGCTGCAGAACCAATTGTGTTAGTACAGCTTCAGTGGGCTGATGGCAGGCATTTGCCAGATCTGACTGAAAACTCTTGTCTGGGTCAATTTCTATTGACTTGCTGTTTGGCTGCAAGAATTAAGTGTGGGAAGATGGTAGGACTGTCTCCTCTTTTCCCTGTTTAGACCAACTTGAAGTGATTGTACAAGCACGACCTGTGATTTTTAAACTGTGGAGTACACAGAGGCGTCAGACATGATGCTGTGTTAATAATTAGCTCAGTCCGGTGAGGACTATTATGTAGACATATGTGCTACTTGGGATGCTCCTCTGGTGCACTTTGATCTGCTCTGTTTTAGTAAGATCTATGATTGTTATCTGTTTTCTCCTAATTGCTCAATGATGTTGGAGAAAGAAAGAGCAGTGATAGTATACCGAGTTTATTGTAATGTGAACTTAGTTTGAACTTAAGTTTAAGTGGACAGCTCCATTATCTACCTCTCTGGCTTCTTTTCCTTCCCATAAACGTACACCACGCCACTTCTTGTAATAAGGCACTTCACTGGAGTGGCCTTCTGGAAGGGGAGGCAGATGATCTCTCTGAAGAGAGTTCATCATGATCATCCGTTCCCAAGTAGTATCCTTTTTGTTGGCTTTGTTGCAAGCAAAAAGTTAGTGTACATTTAATGTTGGATATCGTATCTATCTAATAATGCTGTATTAAAATTTCATTCCTGACTTGCTAGAGTAGAAGCTCCTTGACTTATGTGCCTAAAAGCAGGACTTGAAGAGACTGGAAACTCATCTAAGTGCTGTTACATACAAAGGACTTTTTGCACTGATCTTCCGTTGACTGCATTCCACTGTTCTGCTGCTTCTGGGCGTTCGGGCATGGTTACTAGTAGTGTTTCCACTTAAGCTATTTGGTGCTGTGTCTCATTTAAAAATGCTTTCTTTTACATGTAAGCAGTCTCCTTCCTCTTACAAGATGTCCTGTTATTTTGAAGATAGGCAAAATCACTGCCTGGGTAGTCTAAAGGTTTGTGGTGGTGTCTGAATCAGTGTTTTATTCTGCAAGATCTTTGCCATGCAAGTAACTGGTGTGTTGTAATTGGCTTGTGTTGTCCTTGATTCAATTTTTACATGGCTTACATCCTTTCTGGCCTCTGCTCTCTTTCATTTTTCCTAAACCATTCTCGTACATGTGGGAGAGGAAGTAGCTCCTGAGCAGATGCAGTTAATAGCTTTGCACATTAAAGACAACCAATACCAATCTTAATGAGGCTGATGCTGAAGAGTTCTTGCCACTGTAGCAGGTGAATGAGTTGCGACTCCCATCTGGCTGATTTTGTCTACTGTTGGAGGCACTCTTCTATGCCCCATAGGTTCATGACCCTGTCAGCTGCTCTGCAGGGCTGCTAACCTCTGACAGAGGGAAAAGAACAGCTGTGGGCAACAGTAGCTTTTGCCTTCAACTTTCCCCATCCCAGAACTTTGTGTGTGTGTGTGATTTCCAGTGAACTCACTATTATCCAGTATTTCATATATTATTTTAAATGTCATGCCTAATAAATGACAGCAATGAAATACTCAACTCCACTGTTACTTGTGGTTTTCTTGTCAATAGCAGCTGATTACTGCCTGGATAAATTACCATGCCTCTTGTAAATACCTGATTCTTGGTGGTGTTGCACTCCATTCAGTTTGTGCTCTAGTCCAGCTTGCAGAGGCTCTTCTCTCTGTTTCATTCTCCATCTCTGTGTCTTGCTATATGTCTGTGCCTGTTCTTACTCCTATCACCTGGAACTGAAAGGAGCCCCTGCATGGTCACTGCCACGTTCTATACAGGGACAGTTTGCTGGTTCTGTTACTGGATTCCAGCCACCAGTTCACAGGAAAGTAGGAAAGAGAAGTAAAAAACCCAACACTGGCTCTTTTTTGGTACTATTTTATAAGGCACTTGTTCTTACTTGACAACTTTTTTCCATAAATGTGTGCCTTTTTTCAGTGTAACGTGCAATCATGTCCTTTTGAAACAGCAGGCCTCTGTGTTGGTGCAAGACCTCCCAAATAACACCTGCAGAGATAATGCTTCTTTAGTTGGTGTCAAACTATAAGGCTGGTGAATATCAAAACTACACACACAATTCTGGCTCTGAAGTAAAGAATTTCACATTTTAGCTTCATAATAAACAATTGCTGCAAGACTGAGCCATGTAGAATCAGGTGAAGTGGAATGGATGGGACTACAGTAAAGACTGGCATGGTCAGCAAAGATTTGAAGGGTGTGCTGTGTCTCCTGTTTGAAGCGTATGGAGGGCTTGTTGCTTTTGAAGCAGAGGGTCTCAGTGATGTTACTCGGCTGGAGTGCAGGACTGAAATTTTAAGGAGGCTGGTGGTTGTTGCTGCTGCTATACTAGTTAGAAGCGTACTGTGAAGTCCGAAGTACTTTGAGAACTTGTGGGACTCCTTTTTTCTATCTTTGGAAACCTATCCAAACTTCAGTGAGTACCGTTATTTGTTTAAGTCTCCTTAGTGTGCTAGGGTCAGATTTTAATTTACTCTAAAAGGTTGCCTTGTTCCAATCTGCCACTGTAACTTGTCCTTAAAATGGCTGCAGGTGATATATATAGAGCAAGGTAGAACAATTTTGATGTAGCTGTGTTGCCAAAATTGTTCATGTGAGCAGGATTAGACTACTGTCTTGAGGAGTTTGAAGGACGGACTTTGTCTGCATTCTGGGTTGGGATGGGACTTCTGGACAAATGGTGGTGAGAAGAGAAACCTCTAACTTCTCACAGAAAGAGCAGGAGTGTAATACACCAGTTGTTCAATAAGCAGAACGTATCTAACTTTGAGAATGTAATCTTCTAGAAGTGAGAAAGTAGTCATATTTTGTCTGAATAAAACCTGCCTTGTTTTCTATTCCATCTCTGTGTTGCCTTCTGGGTAGATATTCTTCTGCAGTTATTATCAAAGTGCCACTGTAGGAGCTCTCTTGTCATTGTTTCACTCTGTTTTGTTAATAGAACTTTAGTTTAAAAACTGTCTCGATTGGAGGGAAAAAACCCAACCAACCAAACAAACCAAAACCAGAAAAAAAAACCCAACCAAAAACCAAACACAAAAAGGCAAGCCAAAACAAACATGTACATAAAGACATTTCAGAATTCACAGAAAACAAACTGTGGATCAATTAAGTGCCTTTCCTCTCCCTCATCTACTTCCTGACATAGTATTAATTTTGAATGAGCCCCCTGCATAGCTTGCCTTCATCCACTTAGGGTATAGAGCACAAAGGCTTTCAGCACTGTAAATGCTTGGACCCTTGTTACAGGCCTCTACATAAGAGCAGCTCCTGTTGACTTCAGTGGGAATCACTTGATGGCAGCTGCATAATTGGTTTTCAAGCAATGTCTTTTTTTAAAAAAAAAAAAAAAAGGTGGTGGTGAGAAAGTCCAAAGAAGTCCCCAAACAAAACACTGAAAAGACTTTCAAAAGGGCTAGAGCAATTACTTCAGTTGCCTAAGTAGCTAAGAGCTGACAAAAAAAGATGGTATACTAGTCTAACCAGAAAACTCAGGCAGAGAACAGTGGAGCCTAATAGGCAGTATTTCTGCTGGTTTGTGTCTCAGCGTAAGCATCCTGTCTGACCATTTTCATCCCTTAAATGAAAACTTCCCCTCAACAATATGAACTATATGTGACTCTAGCATTGAGGGAATTTAGCTGTGGAAGCACACAGAGTTCATCCACAGCAGACAACAGTGACTGTTCTTTCTAGTTGTAGAGTAGTGATGTGCTTGTATTACATAGCTTTACATGTGTTGAAATATCACTTAACAGTAGTTTCTGCAGGCTGTGTGCCTTGCCACCGGTCTGGGCAGCAAGCTGGTCACCACTGTCACTTTTTATAACTAGTGATGCATAGTGCTGTATTGAGTACTGAGTTCTGCTTTTGCCAAGCACTTATATAATAACAGCAACTTAACGATAAATCTGTGTATGATGGAATTACTAATGCTCATCTGTTAAGTACCACTACTTATGTGGTCTACCATTAGCCACATAAGAAATCACCACATTTTATTAATGGCTTCTGAACTTTAATAACATCTTAGGCTAAAGATAATGGCTTCTGCATGAAATAAGTTCCATTACTGCTAATGGTGTCTTATTGAGTAAGCTAGTGTGGCTGATAAAAGAATTTCTGTAAACAAAACATAAAAGAAGCTGTGTATATAAATCAAGACCGAAAATCAGTTTATAACTGAATGGAAACTGAATATCTCAGACTAGTTTTGTTTATGTTTTGGTGATTCATAGAGAAAAGGTAAAAACAGCCTGTCTAAATACAGATCTTAATGAATATTGTATTTATTTTCTACTGTTAGATTCTTTCAGCAGTTTGTGGTAACACAGTATGAGTAGGTAGTTATAGTCTGTGCTAATACCTATGGTTTCAATACTATTAAAAGTAAACAGCAAAACCCACCTTTCCTTTTGCTTTTAAGGAAGACTTTAAAGAAATGTCAAACTGTTTCTTATTGATTGATTTTTTTAAAGGCAAGATTATCATTCCCTGCTTTTAGATACCACCAAGGGAGATGAAGAAATTCTTTAAGCTATTGCACTGAATCCGTAATCTGCTAGATTGTCATGTACCTTCAAATGAAATATTAACCTACAGAGCCAAAAATTGCTCTAAGGTTTTAGAGATGTGCTGAACCTTGCCTCTTGACTAGATTCAGTGCAAGAGCGTTCCCAAAGGGAAACAATCCTGCTCTTTTTTTTATTGTAGTGTGTGAAGAAACAATGTATTAGTGCACCTATTACTCTGTTAAACAAGTTGAAGATAAATTTTAATGGTAAGGAATTGGAAAAAATGTTTCTGGGGTCCTATGCAATTCAAAAGTAGTTTGGAGGTTTGATGGCTTTGAGGGCATTTCAAGATGGTGTCTTTGCCTGCAAAATCAGCTCAAAACAGTTTGTGGGCAAGTGTGCAGCATATATGGCTTCATAAACCAACCGAGGGGCTGGTGAAGAGTGATATGGGAGGAAAATGATTCCACTAAGATGAGAATGTGACTCGTTTAACTCCCTTGAGTTAAAGCTCTGTGTTTTGGGTTTGTGTGTTCGTTGGGTTTTTTTTTGGTGTTGTTTTTTTTTTGTTGGTGGTGTTTGGTTTTTATTATTATTTATTTTATTTTATTTTGTTTTTGTGGTGGTGGTTTTTTTTTGATGAGTGCTCTCTGTGTCAAACACTAACCCTGCAATTAATATTTGGCATAATTAGTCATTTCTATGGACAGACCGAATCTGAAAAAAACACTGGAGACTGAACAATGTCCCTTGGAAATATTTCATCTTGGTTAGCTCTTAGGTCTGTGCTTGTGTTGTCATTTCCCTATTGTTTTCAAGGTCTAATAGCTTTGATCAACCCCAGGCTGAGTTAGGAAAGCCTAAGTAGTGAAAGGTATGTTGAAATCTGCAGAGCTGCAGTTACTACAGAAGCTATGGAAACTAAACCATTAATACAGTTAAAGATGTCTGATGTGGCCCAGTATGAGTTTGACTGGAATGGTATTTCTACTGTACTTTACTGAAGGGTGGTAAAGGTATGCTCTTTTCTTTTTCCCTTGAGCTTTGGGGTGAATGTGTAACTTTGACCTGATGCCAGCAGTTTGGACTTCATGGCCTCTCTAAACTGTTATGAAATTTCAAAATGAGTTCTCAGTGTTCAGAACGAGAATAGGGTGAGGTTATGAAACTGTTCTTTGTGAAATGTTCATAACAAACTATCATCATCAGTAAAGAAACTGGGAGCAAAAGGAGTAATACTCTAAGTTTCAAAGTGACTATTGGAAGTAATTTCGTGAGCTTAATTAAAGTTGGCTCTGGAATTGTCAAGAAATTATGTTACTTTAATAAGAATATTTAGAAGAATTAAAGCATTAATTTAAATCCAGATATAGTTACCTAATAAATCAATGTTTTCCTTTAAGGGACATTTTGCATTTAAAATAAAAGGGAACGTGATTGGATTTGGATACAATGCAAGAATTAAAATTTGCCCAGGGCTGGACAGAAAGTTGTTTTGAAGCTTTTACAGGTGATGTGTTGTCAGGTGTTCTAGTTGAGCTTCCCTTCTTTTCTTTCTGACATCTAACATTACATTTGTGTTGAAGCATTTCCTGATATAGAAAGGAACTAAAATAAGGCAGCACTGACAAGGCAGTCCTCAAAGAACCTTTTTAGAAATGCAACAAAGAGAACATATCAGTGATCATACTGGACCAGACAGAAGGGTATAAGTATTCTTATAACAGTGGCTAATGGTAGGCAGCTGGTGAAAAGTCTAAGAACAAGGCAGGTAGATAGTGATAATTGTTAGAGAATATGCTCTGAATCCTCAGCTTTTCAGAGCCAGAATTTAGGATCTTTGTATTTAGTATTCCTAGATGGATTTTTCTTTGTGAATTTGTTGGTTGGTCATTGAATCTCTAACTTTCTGAAGTACATGACATCCAGTTGTTTGTTGTACCTTTTCCCCATTAGTTTTGTATTACTTTGGGGAGAGGTGGAGTTCAAACAGGCATGTAATGAAGCATTCTGCAGCTTGGAGTCAGTTAACTTTAATGTTCATCTGCTTAGCTTCTGTGAAACTCCAGTGAAAATCCTTCATCTGAAGAACGTAATTTGGAATGCCTTTTCTCTGCTCCCCACCGTACTCTGTCCCTGACTTTTCCACACAATACCATTAAGAAGCAAATTTTGGATACCTTCCTTTTCAGTAGTTCAGATGGTTGAATTACAAATGTTGGAGGCGTGCAAAGTCAAGTAAGTGTACCAGTCCAAGGCAACTACAGCTGGATGTCACAGATGAAAAAGCTTGCTGCTGGGAAGAGGTGCTGTAAGTTTCCAGATGGTGACCTAGTTGGATCTCTACACAGCTCCTCCAATTATAATGAATTAACCATTTTCAGCCCAGGCCATGTTTAACAGCAAGGTATGTACTTGGCAATTTTTATGTAGGATTGCAGTTGGCTGCAGTTCTGTCCTTTTTCCTCCTCTCTTCCCATTGCCTCCCAAAAGGAAGAAACAAGAAAGCCTACACTCCCAGAATTCTTATATAGTTCTCCCATTGGTTACGGTGGATCTTTACTTGGTAATAAACTAGTATATGAGGAATGAGAATTCTGTGATGGGCAGGTGAGTCTGAAGGGTGTTCACAGGCAGGCACCAGACTATGCCTTCCTTTGATCACTGTTTTGGAAGACTCTAATAGTTAGCTTTAACATAAATGTTCAAATGTAGCACCTACCCATTATTTTGGAAGGAAAGGTGGAAAGTTTCTTGTTTTTCTGGCCCCTGAGGAGGTCCATAAGCAAATCTGTGGCTTTTGGGGATTGCTGCCTGGACTGTCTCTCAAGCACAGACCAATGCTGTGCTAAGAATATGATCTTGAGGGGTTGCATAAGGTCAATCAGTGGCCAGACAGTAGTGGAGTTATCAGTGCTGTGTAAGCATAACATCCCCAGCTCCATAAGGTTGTATTGTAGCCCAAGCAAATTCTTTAATGAAGACAAATTTATAGAAGTCATCTTATGTTATACCACAGTGTTTGACATCTGATAAATAAAATGTGAGATTTTTCTTGTTTACTTGTATAATAGTTGTGGGAAGGGAGGAAGAACGTAAGTGGCATGGATAACTACTACTATTTACTGATTGACAAAGAGATGATGAGAGATAGACAAGATGGCAACATAACCTGATGGTATGATTCTGGCTAAACAAATCAGATCCTTTAAAGCTCTCTGACCATACAGAGGCTCTCTTCAGATTTAAGCTAGTTTACTAGGCTTGAAGAAAAAAAGGAAAAAAAAAAAAGCTTACAGAGTTCTAAGCCTTTTTGCTTTACTAAGAAATAATAAATGAGTGCTTCTGAATTCCTTTGTAAGTCCTGGTTCCCAGAGCCCAGGTCCATGATATGATCCCATTGGGAACTGAATTTCCATGTAAACAATTTTTTAGTCTAAATACCTGTTGCTATAGGAAATCTTACAATAAATAAATAAATAAAAAAGGCCTGAGAAAACAGTTTGGTAGAGGTTCGTCCTGAAATCTGTTTTATTTGCTGTGTGGGGATCTATTTTAGAATTACTTTAAAGAAAACTTGGACTATGGAACAAAACACTTTAAGGCTTAGCATTTAAAGGCGTGTTATTTTGTTGGGTAGTTTTGGTTTTCTCCAGTTTTTGGCTATGTGGTTTTGTGGGTGTGTTGGGGGGGTTGTTTTTGTTTTGTTATATATGTGTATATGTGTGTGAGAAGTAATGGGATGAATTCATGGTTTCTTGGCAGCATCAAAGAGTTGTTCCCTCTCTACCCGCCCCCACCCCACCTTGGTGCTTGCTGTGTAACTCTGTTCTGCATCATCTACTGATCTTCGATATGACAGATTCTGCTGAATGAGAAACGAACCCATCCTGCAAACTGGATTTAATGCTTAAGGCTAGGTATAATCCCAAAGGTGTAATTGCTATAAAACGTTAATAAACTCCGATGTGAGCAGTGTACTTTTAGAATGTTTATTTTTAAATATATACAGTTGTATGTGTGTGTGTATATCTATTTATTTGTTTTTCTGCTTCTGTTCTATATCGATACAGGTGAGGCTTGTTGAAGAGGGCAGCTTTTGCTCTTGCCACGCAGAATCTGTTTTAGCAGTGAGGGGTCCCTGCTGGGGAAATCTTTTTCTGCTATCTATCTTCTCTCCACAGGGTAGCAGGCATAACGACTGCCCTCCTGTCTGCTCTGCTGACAGCCATGCGTTCTCTGCTCTTACTGCAGCAGCTGCTGCTCCTCAGCCTGACTGAGAGCATAAATTAAAATACAAAGGTCTCCTGTGACCACTTTTGGCTGACAGTGCAATGGCAGATCAGACCTTCCTACATCATCTTCACTTGACTTTCTTCTTTTTCTCAAGAATTTCCTCTGCATTTGTATCAGTCAGTCTTTTACTACTGGGCTGAATAGGAGCAGCAATCCAGTCACTCCAAATGTTTTATGTACTTGAATGGCTGGAGCAGTTTTTGGAGAAAAGAATTAGCAATGTGGGTTTCATCAAGTCTCTTTCCTTTTTATACTGCCTGGAGAAGAGGGACTATTTTTGTGCTTTTTATGGCTGCTGCTGATACGGGGCTAATTCCTGTTCTCATCTCCCCGTGAAGGCAGACAGAGTTTTAGAAACAGCAGAACCATTGTGTTGCCACTGTGTGTGTGTGTGTATGTGTGTGACTGAGGGCACAGCAGTGAGTGGTGTTTTCTCTGATGTGTTTTTATTTTCTTGAGGCCTGGTGTCTTACAGTGTTCATATACGGGGTCTTTAACTCCCAGAGGGTGGAAAGGTTGCTACATGGTGGTGAGATGGAATGCCACAAATTTGGCTATGTGGATTTCCTCACCCAACTGTGTATGGTTTTTTTGGAGGAGTTTTGTTTCTACCCTGTGTGTCTCTGACAGTAGATGTTCTCTGGCTCATTATGTTTGTACGTGAGGCCACTTCCTTGTAGGTGATATGTAGTGGTGATGACTAATATTACTGTTGTTATTATTCATTTTTTTATTAAAGTAACTATGCCCACATCTTCTCTGCTTTTTCCTGCTCTAGGCCCCACAGGCTGTTTTGGCTTATACTGGACACCAGCATTTAGCTCATGGCAATGGTGTTGAATGTTCTTCTGTAAGGGCAACTGCTTTCATTTTTGCTAGTCCTCGTATCTATTTCAGCCAGAGCCTGAATTCATATTTGTGGGGAAAAAAATAAACTGACTAATATTTTGTTTACTTGTTTGCTGTTTTGTTTTTTTTTTACCTTCCTTGAAATTTATTTTTTCTTCTTCCTCCCCTTCCCCCCCCCCCCCCCCCCCCAGATTAGAAGAATCCTTGTTAAACTTGCATCCCCTTGTGTTGTAGCTCCTGTCATGATGGATTTCTCTTCAGGGCATTGTCAGAATTTGAAGGTAGGCCTAAAGAAAAGCATTTCAGTAAATGGTTCATCTTTAGTCCCTGAAAATCATGTAAGACATGAGAAACTGTTCCTTTGTATTTCCATTTATGTACTTGTCAGCTAATCCGCAGTGTAGGGTTCGTCTGGTCCTCTGCTCCTCTGATTCACTGCTCTCTAGGTTATGATTATGGAAGTTCTCCATGATTTGTGGCAATGACTTAGCGGTTTCTCTTTAACGTTGATACGTTTTGGCTTCAAATGCAAGCCTCTGCAGCAATGCAAATGTCTTCTTGATTTAATCAGATTGCCTATTGGAAAATAGTCTAAAAAAAATGTAATTTGAGTGTAAATGTATTACCATCTCTGCAAGAGAATTTCACGTCCTCTTTTAGTTTTTAGGAGAGTGTGTTAAGCCATGAAGGCTTTTCCAGCAGTTTCATTTTCTTTCTTCAAAATTGAAGTCTTTTCAAGTTGAGTGAACTTTTACTCCCCTGCTGTCTTCTGGCATGTAATTGTGAGCCTTAAGTTCTGACTGGGCCATTGGGTCATTTAATAAAAGTATTGGTCTGATTATCTGCATCATCTGAGTGGGTTCTGGAGGGAACCATCTTGACAATTTTTTCCATAGCTCTTTAATGAAGCTATGTGTGGCCATCAAATTACTTTTTTTGTAAAGAGATACTTAGACCTTATCTGGATGAAATTTACCCGAAATCAGTGGCACTGCCTTTCTGTACTGTGGTCCTAATTTGCAAAGGCTTAGTTTAGAGGAAAGAGAATTTGATAGAAGTTTCAAAACTAGTCTAGTCTGTGGCTGTCATCAAAAGTGGCTTCAGATTGATGGAGGTTGATAAGAATTTCTTATTGCTAATACAACATGTTGAAGTCCACGTTGAATGATAATCAGAGGTTTGTAAATCATCTAAGTACTCTTAGAAAACTTGCCCTGTTTATAAATTTTTCCTTAAAAGTATCATAGTAATTATGGAAATTGTATAAACATAGTAAAGTTTGGAAATAATTATGTGACCAACCATGGGATTGCTGTTCTGTCTACCAATTGGACTTAACAAGAACAAAATGACATTACTACCTTCACAGTCAGATTTATTTTAATGTCTTTGAATGAAATACCTCTGGAATCAACTAGTGAGTGCTTTAACTACTTCCTTGCTGCTTAATGAAACAGTGGCCTTTCCAGACTGCTTGATAATGAGGTAGCTGCTCCTTGGGGCTTATTTCTTTTCTTCCCTGTATATTAGGTATCTGGAACATCTTCAGTAATGCCTGATGCAGATGCATGCAGTAATGAGATGTGAGAGGAACAGGGTTAATGTCCCCATATCTTTAATCACAGTTTTCATGTGTGGTGCTTATAATGGCAGACAGACAGGATCAAAAAGGTCCCCTTCTTTAAACCTGACACTCAGGTGAACATTTTTCCAAGACCAGTGGGAAAATTGCTTTCCCCCTGCTTTGGGTATACTGTCTTACTAATTAAAAAAAAAAAAAAAAAGGCCCACACTGAAAAAGAAGTTCTTTTGCACTACCTCCTTTAGCCTTTAACTTTTAATGAATTAATTACTCTTACATCAGATTTCACTTATTATGGTAATTGAAATTTATATTCAATAACCATTGATCAGAATAGAATTAGCCTACTGTTATGTTAGGTGAAGAGGGCTATAATGGAACTGGTGACTCCTTGTTCACAGGGAGAGTGGGAAGATTCACTAAAGGGATCTGAATGGTGTTCAGGATCAGGCTGTTAATTGTGTTTCTTTGTCTAATTCCCCAAATCGGGAAGCAATGAACAAATGCCAGTGATAAATCAAATAACTCTCATGAATGAATATGTAGGCTATCCCATTTTGTCATAATATTCTGCATCGTGAGAACCTAAAACCAAAACATGCCTAAGCTTAGAGCCTTTTTATCCACAGATATGTTACATTAAAATGTCTTGATTTATGTAATTGACTTTATAGATTTTGGAGAGAGGGAAGTAGCAGGACTTGCTCATGCTGCTCCTTTTATTGTGCTTATCGGGCAACTGAAAGCTACCTTGGTGGTGGAGCAAGAGCACAACATCGTGCAAGTAAACTGTTACATGAAAGCAAACAAATGCACACATGGTGAAAAATGTATGTGTGGTTTTTTTCTTCATAAATTTAGTGCTATTAGGAGGTGCCAGATTAATAGTTCTGTAAGGTGACATCCTGTGTTTCTGTGTCATATACAGCAGGATGGGTGGGAAAGCAAGTGTCCATGCGGCATCCTTGCTGAGGAGCGGTGGCAGGGTACTTCTGTAGCAGCTGATGGCTCTTTCCTGGTAACCTCACCCCAACAGGTACAAACTATAGTGGGGTCTGTGGTGTGAATTTAGCAACTAGTGCTGGGATTGAGTAAGTTGATCTTTCTTTGTTGGTTGTTCTGGAGAGTTGCTGTTGTAACAGTGTGGTGACTCTTTTTTTGTTTTTGTTTTTTGTTTGTTTGTTTTTAAACAGTAGACCTTCTCCATGGAGAGAATAAGTATTCTGTGCACTGATTTGTTGTTTGTCTTGATGTGAAGGAATATAAATTTCTGCTTAATTCTGATCAGTCCAAAAATATTTTAGTAGAAAGAGTCCAGGGTCTGGTGAGAGATCCAAAAAGATTGCTGAGGACCTGTAAATTTAATTGCAGGAGTTGTACCATTCCTGTCAGCTGATGGGTGCTGACTTCTTTTTTTGTTCTGAAATTGTATCATCCTTATGCATTTTTGTGAATTGTTATTGCTTGACTTTCTTGTGGGTTTAGAAGATCAGCTTTTGTGTAAAGCTCCTCCCTATCCTTCCCTGGCTGATTAAATAAATAATATTTCCCTGAACTTTTGGCATACCTTTTATGTTTGTGTTAGTCTTTAAAGGTGAGGAAGAGGACTGAGCAACATATCTGCATCCTCTTCCTACTTAATGCCATAACTAACAAAACAGACATCAAGAGTTCATGAGGGCACTTTTGATGTTCATGCTAGTCTCTCCTGCAGGCTGGAAAACTAGCAAACAGGAACAGTACCTGAAGTGCATGATAGGCTATAATTGTCTACTGTCACACTGTGATTTGCAAAGACTGTAGAAGCAATATAAATAGCATTGGTGTTTGTGTTGTTTCATTTTTCTTCCAGGCATTATTCTTTCCACCCTCAGTTATGACCAGCGCATTTCTGTTACAGCTGCCTCTGATATGAGCTGAAGAGACTCTTAGCAGTAGCTCAATGCTTAGCGGGAGTGTGTAGCTACAGTGTAAAATTCATTATTCTGTGAACTGATACTGGTATGATTCAGCTGACAGTTTTTGAGCTCACTGGTGTGGCCCTTCCACAGCATAAGATGCATTGTTCATTTAATATTGTGCTAGGTGATTGCCATGCTTTCAAACAGGCTGATCATGAGATTTTGAGTTTTGTGATGTGTGGTTTGGGCTGACTGCACTAGCTTGTGTTTCCTGTGGGTGCTAGTACAGGTACTATAATAATATAAATAATTGTGCTGCTTCTTCTGAACAATCAGGCTCTTGAAATGTCATTCCAAATGTAATAATGAAGAACAAGTTACTAACAATATTCTGTTGTGCTTGTGCAGCTTGGCTTTCTTCTCTGAAATAAGAATTCCCTGGAAGCTAGTGAGAATTGGGGAGAATTTTAAGAAAGAATGGAGCATGCAACTGCTGGGTTTTTGGTTTGTTGGGTGGTTTGTGTGTAGCTTTTTCTTGTTGTTGTTTGTTTTGGTGGGATTTTTTGTGTGTGTTTGGGTTTTTTGTGTGATTTTGTTTGTGGTGTGGGATTTTTTTGTTGTTGTTGTTGTTTGGTTGGTTTTTTTGGGGGGGGGGGGTGTTTGGTTTTTTTTTTTGAGATTGACCTGCTCACCCTTCCCTGGACCCTCTCCATTTTTTCGTGGGAGCTTGGGACACTGCTGGTATATCACCTTCAGCACACTGAAAAGTATTGTTCAAAAGGGTAGTTCGCTCTGTTCTGTTTCCTCTACTTCCTAGTGCAATGAGGCTTGGCCTGGTCTGTGTGTAAAGAAGCCAGTTACTCTAAGGCTGGAGCTCTTTTATGGGTTATAGACAAGCACGATGGAAACTTGCATAGAATTTGGTAAGGTTTTGGACTGGAATAATAGACTTTGGTTTGGTGTGACTTGCTGTTGGCAGTGCTTTGCTCAGAATTTCATAGGCTATGCAAATAGCTGGCTAGTTAGAATACACTTGCATTAAGAATATATTTTTTTGGCATTAAAGCAACATATATTTTCATGCTGTAAGTAAAGCCTTTACTTTCTGATCCTGTATTTGTTCTTAAAAAGTAGTGTACTTCAGAGGTGCCTGTGGGAAAATAAAGATCGTTTCATTTTGAGCAGTAACCAAAAAACTAATCCTGTACTCCAAAATATAGTGAGTTGTGGATTCTTCACTTCATTGAGTGAAATATGACTAGTGCGACCTAGTTTATTTGCATATTTAACATACTGGATACTTTTTGTCTTTTTTTTGCTTGTTTCCTAGGAAACACATGCCCTGGTATAGCAGGGAACCGCTATTGTAGGGAGACTGCTGCCTGTCTGAAAGCATTGTTATTTTGTAGGTGGAAGCCTTTAAAGAGGAAAGAGCTGGAGTTTTCAAAAACATCTTTATTAACCAAAATAGCACAACGGTGTTTCATACCGCAGCTCCTCAATGTATTTATATTTTCCTCAGTAGAAGTATGTGTGTTGTAATGGCTTACCTAGTAAAACTACTATATATGCTCCCATTCAGGGCATACTAAAAGAAACTGGATAACTAATATATGGTTGTTTCTGTCATCCTTGCTGAGCACCATGCAGATGCGTATCTCTCAAAGTATTTTGAATTGTGTGGAATGGAAACAATAATGCAGATTTTTGGGTTAGAGTGAACTTCAGGAAAGGGTATTTATGTTAGTGGAGTAGGTCAAGAAAGGGGTGGGAAACCTTTTTTAAATGTAAAAATTGTGTTCAGTTTGTCATGCTGCTGTGTTGTTTTTTTTTGTGGGGGTTGTTTGTATTTTTTTTTAATGTTTTAGCCCAATGTTTATTGTTGCAACATTAAAAGGAATAGATGTAATGGTTGCAGTGTTAATTTTGAAGCTGTGATGGTGGGAATGGTTTGGGAATTGGTAATGTTGAGTCTTGCTGAGTGGTGAAGGAAAACTTAACAGAAACTGGCTTGCTGGTTGAACTGGCTGGTTAACTGAGAATGGTGGGGGAGAGATGTTGTGTTTTGAGAATACTGAGCAAATTGGAGGAGAAAAAGGAGGATCTGTGAGCTTTTGGTAGTATGTGACAGAGGGATGAGTTCTTAGCTTTGAAAGTGCTGCTCAGTTCCCCATTGTCCTTTCTACACTGTCTTCAAAGACTGTCATAGTGGGGCCAGTGATCGATGGTGCAAGTCATTTAAAGCTGTAGCTCTTGTAATTTGTGACTTCGTTTCTGAACTGTTTGATCTGAGCATATAGCATGTGGTGTCAATCTCTTGAGTACATACATCACTGATGCCCAAGTTGTGTGCTGCAGACTGTGTGGTTTATATGGTTCTGGGGCTGTGGCTTGCTGTGGGTGGATGATCCTTCCCCATGTGCGTGCAGGTGTTTAAGGAGACAACTTGTTTGCATCTTCACAATTTGATAGCTATTTTCTTTCTTGCTGTTGTTTCAGGTCTTGAAATCTGTTCTTACGGTCATTTTCCTTTTCTCTTAGTCCACAGTGCATTGGGAAGGGAATAGTGTCAGGATGAGATAAAACCATGTAGCTCCACAATTCCCTGCCAGAGTTTTATTTTGCACCACTTCATTCAGCCTCTTTCTGAGGGAAGGACAGGCAGCAGTGTATGATCATGAGCCTCCTACAAAGTTGAGCAAAATAAGGGGGTGTGTTAGGGAACAGCACAATGTTCATTTGTTACTGCTTTTGGGTTGGAAATCCAGCAGAGCTAATTCTTTGTCCATATTTGCCAGTAATATGTATATAATTCATGCTTACTGCCTTCCCTAAGGTTTATAACTTTGAGAAGGCTGAACACCTTTTGCTGATAAACTGCAGTGAAGACACATATAAGACTTGGAAAACCTTGCTAGAGTGTGGGGGTTTTGTTTGTTTTTTAAATAAAAATGTGAAATTTTGAAAGCGAAACTGCCTTTAGTGAAAGAATTGGGGGCAAAGGGAGACTGAAGCAGAGTCAAGACCTAACCAATTACATCTCCAACAGTCTAGAAGCACATCCATCTGGCAGTGGCAAGGCCTTCTAGATCATAAAGCTGTGAATCTGTCATGCTGGGCTGCTGCTTGAGGCTGGAGAGAGCTCTTTTGAGCTCTGCCAAGAGGGGGAGTTGCTCTTTTGTGGCTGCTGCCTCAGCTGTTACTGGTTATTACAGTTGTGCAGAATATGAAGGTGGTGAGCCGCAGAACTTTCAGTCTAGCTCTGAGCAAGCAAAGTCACAGCTCTGAAGGTTCACTGTTGCAAGGACATATGACATGCATCAATGTTCTTGTGTGACCTGATGAAGTTCAGACCACTACTATATGTCATTTTGGCCACTTCTACACATACTTAAGTTTCATTAACAAATTTTTCCTGATTAGTGTTGGGGAAGTGGCAGTATAGTCATCTTCATACTGCCTTATAAAGCCAAAGTATCCTAGGTTATCATAGAATCATTGGAAAAGACTTTTAAGATCATCAAGTCTGACTATACACGTAACACTGCCGAGTCCACCAGTAAACCATGTCTCTAAGTGCCACATCTATACTATCTTTTCTGGTGGATTCCTGAGAAAGCATATTTTGTGAAGGAAAGGAAATTATGATTTTTTTTTTTTTTAAGAAAAAGCTTTTTTTGGGGTTAAGAGGAAGTTAAGATTTTGTGGGGTGAGTTCTGCAAATGAATCAGATGATGGTCTCCCCAGGTGGTCATGCAACTTATCAAGTGGTTTTACCTAGTGGAAGGAAAATAGGTAACTGATACTGCTCTAGATGTTCAATACCACCATCTGGCTGTTCATGAGTACCTGTTCCTGCTTGTACTTGATCAAAAAGATGGCTGATAGCTAGTAATGAAAGACTTTACAAGTCTGAGCTCTTCACATACCAACTTTTCTGAATTGAGAGTACATTATGCCACTGCACCTCTTCACTGGTTACCAGTGAGCACGGTCAAATTGAAATTAAATTTGAAGACGCATCATTTTTAGAATTCCTCCAAGTAACTGATTCAAGTTCTTGTAAAAGCAGCTGTACTTGATGTGATCTTGACCTCGTGTAAGAGCTGTGTACCAGTGGAACTATTGATCTTGATGGCTGACTTGGTGTGCATCAGGTAAGGCTTTCTCAACAGCTAGACTCAGTATCAGGCAAAGAACTTCAGGTCTCAACACAAAACATAAAAGCCCCTTAGTTGTCACATAGTCAAGACATCTAAAGTAGTTTTTCAGCTCTAAGGACTGGAGAGAGGGAGAGAAAAAAATAGATCTTTGTGTCATAGATCTCTTGAAGTAGTAAAATATCTAGATTACATGGCCCAAGCCAGTTAGCTATTGCTGAACTGTCCCTTTGTATAATAAATACTTGGCATGTGAATGAACCAGACATTCATGAGAAGCTGCTGTTAGCTTGCTATTCCCCCAGTGACTGTGGGAGAGTATGGGGAAGAACTCTGAGCCTTGACTATTCAGTTATTAACATCCATGGATGTGTCAACTAAAACTGCAAATATGGAGAGGCCAGGCATCTGGCAGGGAGGATCTTTCTTGCTATTCCAGCTGGGATTAAGTTAAAGCCTGTGAGCAATGACCATGGCAATTTTTTGCAGCATGCCATGTCAACAGTAAGTCCCTGTTCTATAGGTACATTAGTTAACACTATTACAAGCTGTTTTCTTTCAAAATGCTCAACCCCCTTCCCTCCCCAGATCCAGTGTTGCCTCTGCCTTTCTCCTGGTCGCTTTTTGAGAGAAAATACAAGTAGATTGTGATGACTGAAGTGACAACTGCAAACAGGGCTGTAACTTCTGTCTCTGCATTAAGTATTCCCATCTGTTGCATCTTTAATGCTTTATTTATTTTGTTTCACTTAGTGTGTTTTTTTGTAATAGTATGTGCTGTGCACATCCACTGCTGCTCTCAGAGCATTTGTATGCAAGTATAAAAATTCCACAGTGTAGTGTATTTGAGGTGCTTGTGTAAAGCTGTATTTGACTGTGTATGTGAATGCAAAGTAAAGGCACTCTCTGCTGTGGAACAGTTAAATGTGTCACTTAGGGCAAGACCTCAACTGTTTTAGAGAAGATGTGGAAATGCTTCAAGAGTTCATTACCATCTGGGTATTGTTATTTGAATCAGTTCTCATAATAAAAGCCAAAAACTGTAGAGGAGTCATCCTAACTGTTCCACAGTGCAGTGTAAATCTCAGAGCAGCTCTGATGCAGCATTAGGATACTTCACGGTTATATGAAAGTTACAACTGACTTTAGTTCTGCTGTGCTTTTCATCATATATTTAATGACGAGCATAGGAAATTTTATCAAAATTTTTTTTCTTCTTTTAAAGAAATTCAGCTTTGAAGATCTGGGCTACATCTCTTAGTAGGAGGGGGCAGATGTGCACATAAAGAAGCAGTCATTCCAAATGTAATTCAGCCTTGGTGGTTATATTGTAGGGTGATTTCCCTTTGCTTCCCTTCTGTTTGTTACCTGCTATAGCTTGATAAGGAGAACCACAGTGGTCTTCTGCAGTCTGCTTCCAAGAGCTGTACTCCTAGGCTACATCCATAGGGACCATGGAGAAGCCAACTGGACACTTAGAAACATGGAAAATGGTATTGTAGCCTAAACACAGGGAGTACCTGAAATCTGTTAAGATTTATCACCACTAAAATTAGCTTTCTCTAAGGTTTTGGCAACCAGGTGCTCTGAGGAAATGAAACTGGTGGCCAGCTTAAACAGCAGTGTCAAGCAGTGACTGCTGCTCTCCCAGGTTGATGTAAACTGCCACTGATGGTGTGGGAGTGTATTCTCACAATAGCTGTAATGTTAGTGGGGTCCCATGGCATGGAGTGAATGGCATGTGGCCGTGCCTACTGGAAAAGATTACTCCCCTCACTGAGGTTCCTTCTAGGGTGTTGAAGGGTTTTGAGACTGCCGATACAAGAAGTAGAAAATAATGACTTTCCTCAAGTGTGCAGGTTTCCTTGGTTTTCTTCAGCACTGATGATTCTGATCTGTTGATCAAAACTTTAGTTGTGCGAAGTGCTGTGTGTGCAAAACAAATGCTTATGTGATGCATGTGGATCATTGTCAAGTAAGTTCTAGTCCCTGCAGAATAGATCCGCAAGACAGCAGTGAGGTGTGAATGACATGTCTGCTGCTTTAATTTAAAGTACTTGGTTGTTAGGACTCTTAAGTTGCAAATCTTTGTATGGTAATACTGTTTTTGACAGTGCTTCTGGTTACATTCAGTAACTCCTTGCAGAGCAAAATAGAAAATCCTGTCCCCTTTAATGATGCTTAGTTTGTTTTGAGGAGCATCCTTACTTTCAGAAAAATTTCAGTGGGTTTCAGCTAGGTGTAATATGAAGTGACTAACCTTCTTGGTGGCAGATTCACCATCTGCTAGTAGGTGACACTGTTAATTGTCCTGGCATAAATGTTGGTTTGACAGTTCTCTAAACTGAAATGGTGAAATGATATAGGTTGCAAACATACATAAAGCTTTTTTGTTCCCTTTAACAGAAACATAATTCATGGTTAGAGTATAGAGAACAGCTAAAGAAAGAGTACTGCTAGTGCCTTGAGGCAGAAGCAGCCTCTGTTCTGGGGTGGATCAGGAATGAGCTGTGGAGGGAAGATCTGAGGCTTAAGATGTCTTGCTGATGAAAAATTATTTGCATAACCACAGACTAAACCCTGCCCAGAGAGGACATCAGTATGTACACACATGCAACCTTTGAAAGGAAAATTAGGGTCAACTGTAAGAGAACATAGCAGAGCTGCTCTGTGGTGTCACAGTTTTCTGCTTGCTAGCTAAACGCAGGGGTGCAGTGAATTTGAAATGGAAGAAGCTTAAAAAGACTTCTTTTGCATGCAGATGTGATAATTGGTGGAAGTTTGACAAGTTTATTGAAGATTGTGGTTTTTAATAAGAGTACCAAATCTATTTTGCTTTACTTGCTTTTTAGCTACTTGTAGTTCCTGCTTGTCCTCAGCTGTGCTTTTCCCTCCATTTAATGCGAGTTGCTTGCTGCAGGACTACATAATGCTTTTTTCTCTTGAGTAAATTGATGTATTAGTATAATTATACAATGAGCTTTCATTTTGTTGCTTGTTTCATTTCAGTAGATCAGCAGCTATCCATACCATGTAAATCTCTGCACTTCAGCATTGTTTTGCAACCTCCTTTGAGTTTTTTTTTCAAATACAACCTGCATTTTTATTTTATAACTTAGAAATGGAGTTGAGTGTTCTGCAGAGTAATGTGTGGTTTGGGTTATTTTGACCTGAAATTTCTCTGGAATTTTTTTTAGGATTGCATTACTGCTTGATTTTTCTCTTTTCTTTTGCTTGCACAGTGACTAGTGCATGTATACTGGATGAGATAGGGCAGGAAGGTTCTCCTATACCAGATGATCCTTAGCAGCACTGTAGGGAAGAGAGAAATGGTGTTTTGAATTTACTGCAGTGTAGAGGGCATTATTGACATGTAGTCAGGTAGTCCTGATTAAAGAATCATAGAATGGTTTGGGTTGGAAGAGACCTTTAAAGATCATCTAGTCAGCTCCCCCCTTCCCCTGCCATTAGCAGGGACATCTGATGATGGGACATCCACAGCTTCTCTGGGCAACCTGTTCCAGTGTCTCACTATCCTTAATGATGGATGATAGCTTTGTAATAGCAAGAAATTTCTGTATTAGTCAAAAATAACCTGCCCTGCATTCTCATGCAAAATGAGATCACACACCCTTAAGTAAATAGAGGATGGCTTTGGAGACCTAGATGCACCCACATGGTGTTGAGCTGGCACAGTTTTCTACAGCTGTGTGGCAATGTGGTAGTCTGATAGTAACTAGGAAGGTTGATGATGATTCTGGAGCAGCACCAATGTTTACCTCATCACCTGTTTTGATAAAGTATGTAGTACATGAATTAAATGTGAACACTACCAAGAGAAACTCTACATAGCTGGTGCTCAGCCCTTTCACTTTTACTAACTATTTGAGTGGGGCAAGGGCATCTAAACCTACTGATAATGATGTATAGTCTTTGTGTTCTGCCTGTTCTTTGAGTGTAGGGTGGTTGATGTTTGTGCTCAGTCATGAGTCAATCCCTTCCAGCACTTCCTTGATTAGCTTCAAACACTGCATTCCTGCCGTGTTCTTAGGGATGTACTCTTCCTGCAAGGACTTGGAATGAAATGAGGCCCTATGCTATTGAAGCAGCAGATGGAGAACTTCTTGTTGCAAAGGCCCTTGTGTTGCTAGTTCATCCATGATCTTGAGTTCCTCTTTGGATACGATTAGGTGTACTTTTACCTGCAAAACTCTCATATCATGCTCACTAACCACTCTTAGCTGCTCATGCTTTGGCAGACCTCAAGGAAAGAAGCAGCACTGCTGGGAAGAGTGATGTGGTGGAACTTGTTTTTCATATACAATAGCAGCAGAGCTACCTGCATGTGAAAAGGGAACTACTCTTGCTTTTATAGCGAATGGATTGTTCTAATCAGCTGGAGTGAGACATTCTTATCTTAATATTTTCTCCCAGAACCTGTACTTTTGAGTCTCTTAGAAGTTGCTTTATTATGGGAGATGTGCTGGCACTGAGGCTTATTGGAAGCCTATTTTACATGACAGTAGAATAGTAAATTTAGGTGAATGCTTCTAAAACTTATCACAAGAACTGAGATTCAATACTGCAATTTTTTCTTGAGTTGTGTTTCAAATAAATTGTTTTCTACCTTCCTTGAATAATCTGTAGGGAAGCAAAGCAATTTGAAGATCAACAAACAGGCACTGATCAAAATACATTTGTAGTAGCTAGTGATAAAGAAATAATCTTTTTCTAACAATGGATTTGTTGCTGAATCTAAGTATCGTTCCCTGGTTTTCATTTACTTGAGATATTAATATATTGGAAATATTTCTGTGCTCCAGTCCCGTGCTTATTGATCAAGTTGGAGTGTATATCTCAGCACTGAAGATTGAGCTTTTAATACAAAGGTCATAGAGCATCCATTTCCTTATTGCCATAAGGGCAGCTGCCCCAAGCTGGCAGTCCCTGGACCTCTCTGCTGCTGTTTAGCTGTACCGTGACCACTCCGTGGCTGGAGAGAAGGCAGCAGCAGGAGGTAGGGGAGTAGTCTTTCCTCAGTTCCCTTCCTCACATAACAGCTTCTGTTCCAGGGGCTTTGCTTTTATGGGAATTCAGTGATTGTAACAGAGAATGAAGCCTGCAAGGAATGTGATTTGAAAAACCGAAATTCAGCAAGTTTATGATGATAATTCATTAATTGAAGTGCTTTTTCAAATGGTTTTATGCTGCTGGTTATACCCTGAGTAGAGATGGCTCTTGCTCTTGATGGTGTGTCTACTGCTGTTGTTCTTAGCTAGCAATCAAAGGGGAGGTTAATTTAAAATATTTTAGAAATTATGCATTTTCAGAAAGGGATTAACATGGGGAAAGTTAGCATTAATAACAGAAGTGTTTGGGGAAAAAAAAAAAGTGTCAGTTTGCAGATGGTCTTGCCTCTGGGGTTTTGGGTGTGGTGCGTGTTGGTGTTTGTGTGTTTGTTTTTTTTTTTTTTTTTGTTTTGTTTTGGTTTTTTTTTTGTTTTGTTTTTTTGTTTGTTTTTC
The DNA here is from genome assembly GCF_018691265.1 of Tyto alba. Lineage (NCBI taxonomy): Eukaryota > Metazoa > Chordata > Aves > Strigiformes > Tytonidae > Tyto > Tyto alba. The sequence continues at coordinate 15,060,719 of NW_024881327.1, read as the reverse complement.
TTTCCTCTCGCAAGTAGGCAGCTCATTGGCAAGTGGAATTATTTTAGTCCTTTAGGTTACAGTATTGTAAATGTCTACTTTGTATCTGAATTCTTAAGATGTACCACTGTGAAGCAGTTTGCTGGGTGCACTGGATGTATGGCTATTCCCACTGCCCGGCCCCCCCCCCCGCCCCCTGCCCCCCGGGCCACAGTACTATTGCTGGAACCACTTAATATGTAATCAGTCTGCATGATGAAACCCTACTTGGTTACTTTGCTGTTAGATACTGAAGAGCTCTAACCAGGGGATGCTGAAGGTTGGAGAGGATTTGAAAAACTTCTTCCACAATTCCTGCCTTCGTCCTTATTCACTCTTGGATTGTTGAAATGCAAATGAATTACAAGCTTCCTTGGATCTGGGAAGAGAAAAGAATTGGTGGAGATTTGCTAGAAATATCTCTTAACAGGGTAGCTTTCAGCAGGCTGATCAGTTGATCCCTTCCATGCTGTCCAATGCCATAAGAGTCTCTTGGGGCCAGGTGTCCCAGTGCTGAGCCCAGACTGATTTATTTGGCTTGATGTCTGGGGATTGCCATGAAGGAACACCTCTCCATAGCTTGGAGGCAGGAGAGGATAATAGAGCCATCTGTAGGTCCCTTTGCCACCCAGCTCTGATTTTGACACATCAAGACTTGCTGGTCTGCAGCAGGAAAGGTGAAGTGAGCAATGTGTGGTCTTACGCCACCTGGTGCCAGTAGCAGAAACGATAGTAGTTTGAGTTGATCAGTGTTGGATGGGAAGCACCATGGGTAGCCCGAGAGTGCCTTGCTGACTTACCCACTGCAGGCTCAGCGCTGAGACAGCTCCTCTCCATCCTTGGGTTCTGCACTTGTAATTTCCTTTTGTTCCTGCAGAACAAAAACAGGCTGAGTGCTCTTGCCACACACACTGTGTCCTTCATTCTCCACTGAGTGGAATGCTACTTTTAAAAATACTTATTAATCATGTGTGTGGCTACACAAATTAAGCTCTGTTTAATTCTCAGATCTGAAGCTGGTGGCTCGTGAAGATCATTTTCCTGTTACTGGTTAGCTTGTGTGGCTCTGTATAAGACACGTTTTGTAACCCTTGCCTAAAGGGTCCATTGTTGGAATCAAGTAATTGTTAAACAACACTTACATAGTTTTTGGTGCATAGCATTGCACATTTTTGTTTCAAGGCTTATAGCAGATTTTCTATATGAGGCTTACACTTGGAGGACTTGCCATCAGTTCAGACATGTTAATGATTCAAGTATAGTGCCCAATCAACAACTGATTCATTTTTATATTAAGTTTATTTTATATCTGGAAGTTTTTAAAATTGCCAGTCGTCACTTTAAAAAATAGTAATTCTGCAGTTTTTTTCTAAATTAAATGTGATTACTTTTGTTGTACAATTTCTGAAGCTATTGCTCCTTCTATAAGCACTTGGAAGGAAGGACAGCCCACTTCAGCTAATTTTGTAACTGTCCTAGTGGCTATGACAAATTGTATCAACTTTTCTGCACTTCTGGGGAAAAAACTGAAATATAAACATAACATTGATCCAAAGCTCTGGCTTTATTTGATAAAATGTGCTTTGGTTTGAGCTGTCACTTCTTGTCAGCAATACTGTTATTTTGATGTTTAGATGGATAGTCTGTTTCTAAGGCCTCTTGAGTTGAAAACTACACACAAGTATGGGTAAAGGATTCTGTTCCATATTTTATAGTGTATGTGATCTTGCTTTTCTATGCAGTTCCTTGATTCAACCACTGATTTTGTTTTGGCTTACCTCTGTGTGGTTTTTTAGCTATTTTTTTGTTTGTTTTGCTTTTGTTTTTGTTTTACACTGGCATCCCAAAATAACAAGGCATATATAAACAACCAGCTTAATTTATGACTACTTAAATTAGGGTTTTTTGGGGGGAGAAGGAATATATCGAATTGTGCAAAATCAAGGTCCTGTGCCATTCCCCACCAGTGGTCTGAAAGATGGCATTTCTGTGTGACAATTCTTGTACCACCACTCAAACAGTAATCTTCAAACTTTTGCTGACCTGCTGGCAAGAGTACAGAGGAAGTAACGTGCTAAATGTGTTATCCCCTCCTGCTTCCTCTCCAATAATTCTGAAACCCTTTGGCACTCATCTGCAATATTTATTGAGAGGAAAATTGATACATACCTATGACTATGAGCAGTGTTGGGAGTTCTCACTAGTAACACCTTGCCCAAAGGGATGGAGTAGGAAACTGCTGCAGAGGATCTTGTTTTATAGCCAGGAACTCTTTGAGCAGTTAAAGTTCTGAGTCGTCCTCTTCCACAATTTGAAAAAGAGAGAGGGTGGAAAAAGAAGAAGAAAAAAACAAAAAGCTAAGAATAACTGAAGCATCACTTACTACTTCAGTTCATAACTCTGTTGCCAAAGGAAAACTGCAGCAAAGCAGCAGGCAAAGCTGAGTATGATGTATTAGAAGAGGCCTATACCTTTGAATTATTAGTTGAACAGGGGAGGAAGTGGCCTGTCTTTCAAAAGAAACTGCTAGCAGAGCACTACTTGGTATTTGTCTCTGACATATTCCTGATGATATGAATAGACTTCTTGTGTTGCAGCATGTAAGCAGGATAAGAATGTGCGTCTACTACAGCAGTTGGTGAAAACAACATATGTTTAATTTTATGAAGACTTAAAGACAGATGGTGACCCATAGGATAATTATATAAAAGCCAAAATTCTCTTAACAAATCTTTTTATAATAGTTGTGATAATTACTCATAAGTAGCCAGTCATTTAAGTCTTTTTCTGTTTCATAAATAGTACAGGGATCTAGTTTAGCCTCACATAAACTCTTGGGTAAATTTGTTCTTTAGTCCAGGTTACTTTTTCCACTTGCTTTGTCATGTCTAGTCTTCCATTGTTCTCAATAAAAGGCCCAACTGATGTGTGCTTCTGTCCAATTAAGTGAAATAAAGCTGAAAATGTCACTTCTATGTTACATCTTGCCTCTTTCAGCGTTATTTTCTTTGCCTCCACGGACTCCCTGTGTTTTACTCCTCCCAATCTCTGGCCGAAGGAATTAACATTCCCTTAGGAAATTGGTTACTGCATGTTGCCCTGTAGTCTGCCTTGGAGGAATGACGTACAGAATTAAGATCTGTTTTCTGGAAACTGCTGGCTTTCATCCAAGATTTTACCCCCATTTTTTCAGCTGTCATCTTGGCTGCTTTTTGCATGACTTCTGAGTGGACTGGGAAGTTATGCAGATTGCTGGAAGAGAGTTTTTAGGACTGAGAATGAGCCGGACAACTACTTCTGAGACATCAGTGTAGCAGCCTTTGAACCACCAGTGGCCCCGATTGATCTGACATCAAGACAAACTGCCTGCTAGCCTGGACAGTTGTCTTTTGTTGAGGATTTTCAAGGGTGGATTTAACAAACAATGTCCTTTCTTCTCTCTCAAAGTCTAAGCCTTTCAGTATCCAGTAGCTAGTAACCCATCTGCTTTCTGTGTCCAAATGGCAATTTGCCAGCTCCATACAAGCCCCAGGTTGCTTCTTGACTGGCATCACCTTAGGGGGAAGGGAGGGACACAGAGAAGCTTTTTTCTAGCGTGTTACTTGTATCATGTTCATACTGGTTTCTACTTTTTCTAGTGAAGTTAATATGCAGGGCAGGGTTTCAGATACAGGTGATGTTAAGTAGGCTGGCCAAGATTAAGGAGATGTTAAAGTGGGGAGGGACTAACAGAATATTTTAAGAGATGCTAACCAAAAATAGAAGCATATATTGACCACTGGCCAATTTGTTTGCAAAGCATGGTTCTTATTTAAAGGCCTCTTTGTGTGAAGGTGTATCCCTGCTTTCCCCAAAGGAAACATTGATAGCTTCCTTGCTAGCCATGGACCTATACCAAACAAAACAGATTAGGGTTTGAAGAAGTAATTATAGGAAATACAGCAGCAAAAGTACTTCAATAAATGCCACTACAGTTTCTCAGCTGGAGAAGTTGAGTTCCTTTGGGACACCATACTTTATTCTCAGTGGTAGATGAGTCAGTCTGGCCCTTGACAATTTTACTTAAGTTACAAGAAAGTTTCTCATAGCAAGAGCAGCTCAGGACTGCAAAGTAGTAGAGGGAGGGAGGTTGTGTTAGCCAGGCCATTACTCTCTGAAAATGAGTGTGTCTCATGTGACCCTACGCACAGAGAACTTTCTTTCATGCTGTTTTACAACAGTGTGAGCCCTAAACAAATCCTCTTGAACAGTCAGCTGGAAGCTGATCAAAGGTTTCTGCATGCTGGGGCTGTATGTGTCCAGGCAAGGATCCCGGAAACTGTTCATCCACCTATGAAAGCACAGATGAGGAGATGAGGAAAGTATTCTGTTGTGTTTTGGTTTGTTTTTGTTGTTTTGTTTTGTTTTTTTGGGGGGGGAAGGGAGAGGTTCTTTGGTAACCTTTGTAGGTTACCAAATTAGTCCATTTCAATAATAATACCTTAAGCCTTAAGGAATATTTCCCTTTCTAAGGTCAAGCAACTTATGAAAAATCTATTAATTAAAAAATGCCTATTTGATAAAGCTTACCAAGAAAGTGTCTAATTTTTACTTTTTATTTATCCTTAGGAAAAAGCATGCATTTAAATCCCTTGTTCCAATATAGAATTGTTTGGTTGGCTGATAACATGGTTAATTTCCTCGCTCTGTCTGCAGAAGAGATTCAGATCAGATTCAGCCTCTGGCTCAGACAAATTGAGAAGTTAAACAGGACAGGATCTCTAGCATCCTAAGCAGGTTTCCAAGCAACTAGACTTGTGGTTACTCTGGTAATAGGTTTTATGAGTATTCATCAAAGAAATGTGTTGATTTCTTGATCTGAATGGGAAACCTTTTTTTAAGTTGCTAGGACCATTGCAGGATAGTAAAATGTCTTACTGACGTGCAAAATAACAACTTTACAGCCAATAAGGTTATAAAGTAGGTATGTTTATTCAGTGCTGAGTGCACGGGGGAGGGGGGGGGGGAGTCGCTCCACCATAGGTGCGCACCCCCTGGAGCGAAAAGCGGCTCCTTTTTATTACGTAAAACGTTACATATTCATTAATTCTAATACATATGCATCACAATCCTGAGAATAGGGAGGTAATATTGCAACCAGTTCCGGGAAATCATTAACATATCCTCCACCTCAAATTCTTCCTCGTTGCGCTTGCGCAGTGCTTCCTGGTGGTCTTGGGCAGGGGTCTTCAGATGAAGGATTGTAGTCTTCTTCACTGTGTTCTCCAGTTGATCTTTACTCCTGTGCAAACTCAGTCCTGTAGTCATGTACACCTTGTCCTTCAAGTCTGGGCTAATTTGCAGCTTCTTTGTCTTTATGGCATAGTAGTTTTAGTTCCTTTCCTATCTCAAGGACAAGAGATAGAAGAGATGGCCCGTCCTGTTTTTCTTTCATTCTGTTGCAAAGGAGTTACCATTCTTTGATGGAGACCATCTGGTGAGCATCCCCGAAGGGGGGGGCTATCGGGTTAATGTTTCCTCAGATCATTATTTTCCAGGTCTAATATGTTTTTTGCTTTAAAAGTTTAAAATGCTCTTTCACATTATCCATTTGAATTTTTAACTCATCTTTCTCTGACAGTGTATGACCTGAGTGTTAACTGTAGAATCACTCTGAATCAGCAATGTCAGCTCCTTGTGAGATAGTAGCAGGGTGTTGTCTTTGCTCAGCGGTGTAAGACAGCATAGCTGACCAGTGGATTAATCTTGAAGTCCTCCAAATGCTATGTGGCATAGAGTTCCTTCTTGCTTTGGAACTCTTGGTCATAAAATTGCAGTTTCTTGTGATGGGTCTCAGTTTTTCTGTTCGTCAGCGCCTTAACTTTCCTCACCCCCAGTGCCCAGTGTTGTTTGTTGTTTTGCCTGTTCTTATTTTCATCTACTAAAAGCAGTGTGACTGATAGCGGGTGTTTAATATACATACTAAAGGATTAAAAATGATATTCAGTGGAAAGGCAGTGAGATTTCTGTTTTGGGCCTAAATTATTTTGTGTGCCATTTTTTCGTGGGTTTTTAGTATTTTTTTTCTCTTCCCCAATTCATTGTCAGGACTGGTGGGTTTTTGCTGAACATCTGTTCAGTGGTTATTCCAAGATGATCAAAATCAATATTTCTAAGCCAGTGGTATAAATAACTGCATTCCCTTTAAAATGGAGAACTGCCCCTTATCTATTTTCCTTGTCCTACTTAATTTCAGCCTATTGAAATTACTCCAGTGTTCTCAGTTTTGTCCTTCTTTTATATGGAGATCTGGCTTGTCCTTGAATGAATGAGTACCAAATCTTGCAATAAAATATCATGGTCCCCTTTTTTTTTTGGTGCACATCTTATATGAAGCCCATTTAGTAATGAGATGTATTTTGTTCTGTATTTGATCAGTTGGTCATTCTGCACCTTGCTTAAGTACTGTTTGTATATAAATCAAGTTACAAAGGCATGTAGTTTATATCTGTGAGACTACATAAATGCTTGTTAACTTGTCTGGTTTTGAGAACAATTAGAACACTTGTTTTGGTTTTTCACCCTAAAGAATTCCCAAATTACTGTTGGATTATTTGCCTGTTCAGTGTCTTAGTGTCATGTGTTGTAATTTGTATTTGATCTGGGAGACCTGTGGCTGGGAGGACACCTCTGATCAGCAGAAATCATTGTCACTTCTAAGTCAGTTTACAGACCCTGCTGGAAATGCTGGGAGTGCAGTAGAATCCCTAAGGGTCCAGCAACCAGGACCCTTTTCCCAGAACATGTAGATATGAACTCTACAGCCACAGCTTTTGTGTCGATGACCTTTTAGCACAAAATGGAAATTGCACATCTTCCCCTGTTGCTTAACATTTTACACATACTAATAACATCCTTATTAATTATTTAGTTACCATACGTGTCATATAAAGAGCTTTGTGATGTTGAGACAGGCATTACTTATGCTGACAAGTGTTTGCCCTTAAGTTGTGCTATGCAAGTTCAAGAGAAAATTGATCTCTTAGACCTAACGATTACATTCTTACCTGTTAATAAAAACATCAGCTCCCCAGTAAAATGGAGTGATAAAATAGTCACAGCAAGGTGATTTCTGACATTGCCAGTGCAAGCCTTGAAAAATATCAAGGATCCAAGATACAAGACTTAATTTTTTTTGGTCATAATTTAAGCTAATATTGTGAGAATTTTGGACTGCTAATTTTTATCTTTCTTTGCCTATGAAAACATAATTATGACAAGATCTGTAAAACATCTTCAAGCATTGATGCCTCTCTATTTTGAGGATTTTCATTTTCTAGTATTGAGACTTGAGGAAAGGCTTCTAAGGCTTCAAGTAGTATTGTTCCTTGTTAATCAAAAGGAGCTGCATGGTGGTGACCTGAAGGAACGGAATGCCAGTCTCTTTCTTAATACACAGGAAACCCCACTGACATTCCTGCTGAGCAGGTGGAGATGCATTTGTTTCTTGCTTGAAGAACAGGAATCGGATAAAGTGCAAACTGGTAGAAGTTTCTGTTTCCTTTTCTGGAGCAGTCTGGGAAAGTGTCATTTCTCTTCCTCTTAAAAGGTGCTTTAGCTTTAAATCTTGCCTGGAAAGGTGCTATTGTTGTTCCCACTATTCAGAGACCATTGCAAAATCTCATTAATGAATGTTGGAATAACCTGACCTATGCTAGAATAATACGTGTCTCTATATGTGTATTTATATATACACACATTTTTAAAAGTTTCTTTATATCATAAATTCCTCAACACTATTTATTCATGCATTTTTTGCAACCTGTTTTGAATTGCCCTTTGACCAGGCTATTAAATATTTTTTTTCTGTATAAATTGTCTTTTTAAGTGAGGGAAAAATCCTGAACACTGTTATAACTGTAACTCTAGCAGCCATTTGTCATACTTGTGAGTCACATTTTATTTCTTTCTGATAATTTAAATGTGGCTTTTTGCAGTGTAGCTTTCATAATGGAAGTGTTGACTGCATGCAAAAGAAAGGAATTAAAGGATAAAGCAGTGATATGATGCAAATAAAATTGAATGGTAATATTTGTGTATCTTATGTGCTCCTTAACAATTGAGACTATATTCTGTTGATGCTTTCTGAAGGAACGGCTGAAGAGGGTTAGTTTACAATGTTGATATTACTGTGATGAGTGTGACAGTTGCCAGCACTTTGCAATAGAGTGTTCTCTGATTTCTCCAACTGGTTCATCATCTTTGCCTCTTTTTAGCAGTGAGAGTCAGATCTTTAAAAAAAAAAAAAAAATCTCTGCTACTACAAGGCAAACTGCACTAATTTCTTCTATGCTAGACCATTGTATTGTGTGGAAGGTGCAGGGTTCATGAGAAAAAGTTTATAAGTGGCAGATAGTTGGGATGTGATTTACACACCATGAAAATCTACTTAACTGTTTTAGGCCTTTAGTGCCCATGATTTTTAAGCGAATCTATTGTCTGTCACAGCTGGAGGACAGAGGCACTTATATCATCAGGAAGATGCTAGTTTGGAGGAGTGAACTAGCTTCTTTTCCAACCTGGGAACGAAAGTAGGATGGTCAGATTTCTTGAAGTAATCATTTTCAGCATGGTAAAAATTTAAATCTTTCATAGTGAGGTAAAAATATGCAACCTTAATAATACTGAGAGTATTGAGGAGTAAAGGATTATTATCCTTAGTGTATACTGCTAAATTTGGGGGGTTAAGTTAGACTCTTCAGTTTGCACTATTTTGTCTCGCTTGCAAAACCTTTCAATACATTCGGCTTTTTCTTGCCACAAGAAAAAAAGCTTTTAGCTCAAAAGCAAAGAATATGTGTTCATTGAAAGTGTGGGATATGGGGTGAGAGATGGCAAAATGATTACAATGACAGCTTGAAAGTTGGTCTATAGTTGCTTCAGTTATAACTTATTTTTACAAGTTTTTTTTCCAGTATTTGACTTTCTAGAGTTTTTAACCCCTATCTTGTAACTTGTCTCTTGAATCTCAGAAAGATGCAAAAAAAGATTTTGAAACCAAATTGACTTCTCTTATTCTTTTATTGATACTTGACAACAAAAAGCTGGCTTTAGTTTGACTCGGTTGAGATCTTTAAAGCAAGCTTATTGAGAGGTTGGGAACAAATCATCCTACTGTGCAGGAGGACTGAGAATTTCAGGGGAAGGGGTGCTTAGCTAAGCAAGGAGTTCAAATGAACTTACATGTAAAAAGAGAGTGTAAAAAATAGAAGCAAGGACAGGCAAGGCAAAGGTGCATAAGAGCATGCTTTGAGCACTAGGGATGCTATCAGGAAGGCTGAAGCCTAGCTGCAGTGCAAACTGGCTAGGGACGTAAAGGTTAACAAGAAGGGCCTCTACAAATTATACCAGTAGCAAAAGACGGTTCAGTGAAAACAAGGGTCTATTGTTGGACAGGGAGGCAATTTAGTAATGGATCATACAGGGAAGGTTGAAGTACTAGATATGCTTTTGGCCTCTGGAAAGCAGTAGGACAGGGAGTCATCAAAGAAGCTGAAGTGTTTCACTGTCTTCCTATTAGAAAGCTTTACTTGATATCTCATCTGAATCCTCCTTGATTAAATATCAGCCTGTTGCTGTTTGTGTTGTGGATACAGACTACAAGTTACTTGTTTTTCTTTATGCAACAGTTAAAGGCTTATTAGCAGCTTGCTGTCCTTTGTGTTTGTAAAGATCCTAAGCTTGTTCATTCTTTTTAGGCCAGCAATCATTTCTTTGCTTTCTTAGCTACTCTAAATGATCCATGTCTTTGTAGAAGTTAAGTACCTAAAATTAGATGTAGCACCCATTTAAGACTTACAGGAACTAAATGTAGTATAAGGATTATTCTCTGTATTTTGCAGACCATATTGCTTCATTTTTAAGCTTCTGTATGAAGCTTATGGGGTTTGTGTAGTAGATTTTTATTGTTGACTCATTCAACTTACAGTCTACCTCAGGTCTTCAAAACACTTATTTTTAATCTTTAATTTTTTTTTTTTTTTTAAATTATGCCCTCTGAGTAAGGAAGTAGTGTGTGACTGGATTTGCTGAGAGGCATGGTTATTGTGGCTGAAATTGCAGTAGTACTTTGCTGTTGCTGTCCTGGAGTGAGGAAAACTACAGGAAGTGGGGGATCTTCCTGAGAAATATGTAAGTGCTATGTGTGTGTGTATATATATATTTATATGTATATGTATATGGGACTTTGAAGTCTGGGCAGAATTTACTTGCAGTAAGAGTCTTAACAAGCATCAGCCATTTGAGTAATCCTGTATTATATCCTTTTCTGTGAGGAATTGCCATGTGCTCAGTTATTCTCTGTGCTGCACTTCTGCACTTGACTGTCAGCTTTCAAGTAGCTCCTTGTACATTGTCTCCACTGAATGGATGGTTTCATTCTGTCTCAATCTTTGCAGTCTGTTATAATAAACTTGAAGCCTTATTCTAACTTCTGTAGGAAAGCTTAATAAATGTGCTATTTTCCTTTATCTTGCTTGTTAATGAAAATATTGAATGATACTAGATGTAAGACGGGCACCTGGAAATTTGTCATGTCTTTCCATTTTGGCAGTGAGGTATTGGTAATTACTTATTTAATCAGCTTCTTCTCCTCATTCCCACTGTTGTCATAGTAGATTCACTAAAACTACTTTCCCCAAACTTGATTGTAAGAGTGTCTTAATTCAAATTCCTGCAAAATGCTCAAGACTAGTTAGTCTTGCTGGAGGTAATGGGACCAGAACTTGTGGGTGGATATTGCTGTAAGAACAGGATTTTTACTTTGTATGTTGACATTAATCAAAATAGCTTCAACTGCACATTGCACAGCTGCAGTGTCTGTGTCCTCAGGGAAACTTTTTGATCAAAATGCAGTGGGTGTCTTGTAAGAACACCTAAAATGAATAATGGAAATGCAGTCTTGGGGCATGAAATATTAAGAATAGTCTTCCTAATATGTCAGGTTTTATTTTGCAAAGGATGCAAAGACAGCTGTCAGATTTTTTTTTTTTTTTTTTTGCTAGTTATGTTGTCCTCTTAAAGGAGGACAAGAAGCTACTACTCATTATCTGATTTGCTTCAGAGCCATTACTGATTTTTGGAAATCTGAAAAATATCTGAGTTAATGGTTACTCTGTTGCTTTTCAAGTGGAGCAAGACTTGGCAGAGGTTTGCCTTGGTACATGACAAATGTGATAGAAGTGGTCATCAGGAGCTTGTGTTTTGATTCTGGCCTACTCGGTAAACTGAAAAACAGCAGCATCAGCTTAAAATCCCTTTCTTTTTTTCCTTTTCCTACTGATTCCCAAAAATGCTTTAAAGGACTGTAAAGAAAAAAATAATATTTAGGGAGGCACTACCTTCTGAAGCTTCCAAGCTTTTCATAATTGAGTGTTAGTTTATGTATCTGATATGCTTTAACTACCCTGCCAATTTTGATGTAAAATTTACTTTGATGTCTTGTGATTATGGACAATCTATGGGAAGCAGTCAAAGTGATTGAATGAGCAGAGTCAATGTTTTGGAAGGAAAAGTGAAGCTTCTAAAAATTCTTCTGTTTGTAAGTGTAAATTCTTTCTTAATAAATAAAACAAAAAACCATGCCCAAAGAAAAAAAACCCAGCCATCAACATAAAGAGACCAAGAACATTCTAATTTGAAATTACCCTTTAATCACATCAACCATTGGGACTGCAGAGTAAATATTCAGTTAAAATTATATCAAATTAGTTGCAGCTGCTTAAAGTTGATAATTCATATGGAAAATTGTAGGTAGATCTGTTTTGCAGTCTTCATTGTGAATAACATTGTCAGAGAACATTAAAGAATTAACATTTTGTCACTGAATAGTAAATTCATAGGATGTCATGTTGCAGGGTATGGGATGGTCATTACATGATTTTTAGTTTCTCTGGAGGAGCAGACTAAAGCTAGTTGTGGCCTAAAGGCACATTGGAATGAGTTTCTGTTGTTACTTGTTTGTGGTTTTTGTTTGTCTTTAAAATAATCTGATGCAGTGAATGCAATCTGCAGTGGAAATGAAATGGAAGAAAACTGGTGTCCCAGGAAGAGGGATTTGGCTCATTTCATATTTTCTCCTCTTCTGAGAACTGAGTGGACATGCAAAACAGATGAGGAAGTCTGGAATAGACAACATAAGGGGTAGCTAGTACTGCTACAGAGAGAAATGTTAACAGGAGCTTCTGCACAAATTTGGGGTTTTCTTTTTGTTTTTTTCATGTTGTTGCTAGTATCTTTTCACTGATCTGTCTGAGTTCCGTCTGTGACCTCAGCTCCTACCAGCTTGGAGTTCCCTGATTTTTATTTGTGATGTCTGAGGGTGGCAAAATTATCACAAGGGGCAGTTCTTGGTCTAGTCAGCACTTGAGATTTATCAGGCAAGGGCAGGGACATGCAGCTTGTAGCAAACAAGCTTAGTGCCCTTACTCTCAAGATCTTCTGTGGCATTATTAGACTTAATTGTGTGGATCCCAAATGCACTTTAATTAGGACAGGCAAGGAGAAAAGGAATTAGACCGCATGAGTCATATGAACCCCCTCTATCCTGCTTTTTATGTTCTTTGCTTTATTTTTCTTTTCTCTGTCCTTTGACTCGCAGGCTTTTATTAAGAAAAAAAAAAAACATGTCTGGCTTTGTCAGACAAGGTAATTGCATCTTTTAAAGTATAGCTGTCTGCTGTGACTAAAAGGTATCAAAACAGCCTTTAGTGCCCTGATACCTATGAAAGTTTGTCAGGTGTGAATGGTTGATAAGGCTGTTAGGTTTATTTTCTAGTGGCATTTAAGATAGGCCTCTAGAAAAGATGGGCTTCTCCATTTCTCTTGCCTCTCCTCTGGGTTCTTCCTAGATATTTTTATCATACGAGAACAGTGCCACTACAGTACAGCTGCATTGATCTCCCTTTTCACTCCAACAGTATTGTCTTTTAGATTTAAAATCTATCAAACAGTGGGTTTGTAACCTATTGTAATAGTGTATGTCTAGAACCAAATGAGTGTTAGCAGTATTGCTAAAATGAAACCTTTGCTAAATGCTTTTTCACATGCTGTTTTATTTCTTGTACACTCAGTATGTTAAAGTGGAAGTGAACCAGCAATAATCTGTCATAAAACCCCAAATCCAGTCTCGTTTAATTGAACAATAAGAAACCAGTGTTTCATTCAGCACTTACCCTTGCTGAGCCTGAGAAACTACTCTCTTTTTGCTTATACAATAGGGATGGTATTGTACTTTACCATCAGCTTTGAGACAGGCCTTGTCCTGAAGAATTCAGTCTATTTAGACAAGACAAAAGATGATAGGAAAAACTGAGGCACAGAAGGACGTGACCTGTGTGGGGTCTTGTTGCAGGTCAGTGGCAAAACCATGGTGAGAACTTGGGTGTTGTAGCTGCTGTCTTGTTGCCTGGTCAGCCAGCTGCTCACCGTGGGCTGCTGCTTCCTAGGTACTTCCAGTAATCGTGTGATGTGTGTACTGAAGGTCGTGCTTCTTGTCGACTTCGTGGTGGTGATGCTGTCATCTCTATTCTTTCAGTTTGTCATCTAATACCTAGCTTCAGGTCTTCCAGTCTTGTTTCTAAACTTCCTCATAAATTTGAAAACTAATTTGGAATGAGAAAACATTAATTCATAGAATTATTTTACACTAGTTTAAAATAAGTGGGTCATTAAACTGTCATCGTCTATCGTGTCTGTGGGACTTGGGACCTTTAATTAGCAGACTATTGATACTACATGGCAAACAGTCTAGTGTGTCAATAAAAGCTCATAGCCTTAGGAAACATTCATAAAAGTTCCTGATTTGGGTTACTACTGCTAAAAAACTTATATATGTTTTTGCAGTTGTTTTTATTGTAAGGTCAGTGAAAGGTGAAGAAATCAGTACCTTGTAGTTCAGGCTCAAGGGTTTTTATCAGAAGCTGTAGCATTGCACTGCTGCCAATATTCGATTTTGCTAAGCATGTAGCAGTTTCCGTATGTTGTAATCCTCTTCTTGGTGATTTCATCTTCCAAAGTTGTTTCAAGTTCCTTTGACATAAGGATTTAAACAGTATGGGTGTAGTTTTAAGCATTTGCTCATTTAGTAGTAGTGAACACTTACACTTTTTTATATATATACAGTATAAGAACTGTACAGAAGTTTCAGTTTAACTGCATACATGTTTGCACATGTAAAACTGATTAACTTTCACTTTGTAATGTGTTAGATGATCTTAGCTAAAAATAGAGAATCCTCATCTATACATCAAAATAAAATGCGTTTTCCTTATCAGCCTTGTCCCAATTAAAGGCATGAGAGCATCAAAATTGGAGAAATTTCAGAGTCCTTCTATAAAAATAGACATTTTGCACACCTTCCCTCTCCCAGTGCTTTGGAATGAGGTAGGTTGTGATATACAACCCAGAAAAGAAAGGAGCTCCTGGATTCTGTGTGAAGTGTAGTAGCTTGGGTGCAGACTGCAAGTACAGATGGCCACAGTTACTATAGCTCCCTGTAATTTCAATAGCAGTCTCTTGTCTTTAGGTGGTTGCCATCATCTGTGTTTCATACCACAATGAAAATTAAAACAAATGTTTGGATACAACAGCTGTCAAAAAGCAGCTACAGCCTTGGTCCTGAATGTCTGTAGCTGACCATAAAAAGAAAATAACCCAACAGAACTGACCATGCTCTTTTGTGTTAAATAAATTCTCTATTTAGGATTTACAGGAGAAGAAATTAATAATAGCTGGAAGCTTATTTTTTTTCTCATGTTGTTTAAACTTGTTGTGCAAGTGCTGAACTGCCTGTGCCACTCTTATTTTGAAGGGAAATATGTTTACAGTTTAATGGCCTGTTCCCCAGTTAGCTGAATTTGGTAGATGGATAAAATTTTAATAATGAAAAGGATTACAAATTAATACGAGTAGATAATACTTTTGAATATGGCTTAAAGCATTCTAAATGTTAAATGGAACATGGGAATATGAGATGGGCTTATTTTTAGTTCTGTTCTTCATTCAGCCAAGCATAAATCAATAAGATACTGTACTCCTTGTCTTAGAGTGGTTGTCTTTCACATCAGTTTAACCAGAACCTTAGCTGTACCTTGTAAGAGGGCTTGTCATAGTTATTAATTCCAGTGGTAGAATAAAACAATGATAGGTAATGAAATCTATATTAAGTGTTAGGCGTTCTACTTTAAGTAACTGTTCAGGAGAAAAATACTATATTTGTTAGGTGTTTTTCCATGACTTCTAAAATATAGTAAAAGATCCAGTTACCATAAGCTCTCTTATTTTTCTCCTCTCTAATGGCACCAATCTGTTGCTTGTTATCCCTCTTTGTGGAAAATCTATGGCGTTAAAAAACCCATACTATACAATTTCACTGAAGTGTCCTATTCTTTTGTAATTTGATGTAAGGATGTACTCTATTCACTCAGTAGTAATTCAGTGAAGAAAATTCCCCTTGCTAATTCAATAACCACTTCTTGATCTTTATTATTGTCCAAGTTGCAGCTTCCTTTTTTGTGGGATGGCATTGAGCAACTGCTGGGAAATATCAGTGGAAATAAGTTTATCTGTGCTGTGTGTCACACAGCTTGTTCAAAGAGTAGCTGCTGAAAAGTGGATCGGGGTAATTTGTCTTGTGTAAAAACACTGGTGACTTTGAGTTTGTACCAATGCTTCTGGCAAAACTCTTGCTCTTGTGTAAACAGAGACATGATGGGGACATGAGGTCGCTTCTGTGTAGACATTTTCTTGACACATCTTTTTCAGTAGAACGACTCAATTGGGGTGAAAAAATTCTACTTCCACAAGGAATTCTTCTTTTTCTATGCCAAACGAGTAACAGTGGCCTTACTCTAAAGTATTAAAAATAGCTGTCATTCTACAATTTGAATGGTAACACTTTATATATTTTGATTATAAGGTGTTCCTAAGTTCCCTCTCTTAAAGTCATGGAAGGGATAGATGAGTTAAGCTGTATCAGGTTTGATAACATGACAACGTTACTGGATATTTATTCTTTTAAAAATGAATGAAAGAAGTTTCTAATGTGCAAATTCAGGGTAAAAATCTAAAAGTGAAAATTGTGGCACAACAAAGTTGCACTAAAAAACAAAACAAACCCAACTTATTATTTCTCAATCATGAGATGGGCTGTATTGCGTATAAAGTGAGGAA
This sequence comes from Tyto alba, assembly GCF_018691265.1. Classification (NCBI taxonomy): domain Eukaryota; kingdom Metazoa; phylum Chordata; class Aves; order Strigiformes; family Tytonidae; genus Tyto; species Tyto alba. Next base: position 15,044,492 of record NW_024881327.1, on the reverse strand, counting down.
AGCACTGATTGCTTATGCAGAATACTAAAATGTACCATCTCAGAAAACTAAGGGCATCCAAGATACTGTGTTGGGACTGGCAGATGTCATGCAGTACTTGTGTCAGATCATGCTGGTATTGAGCAGCAATACAGGTGCCTACAGGTTGGCAGACTTACTGTAGGTGTGGAAAAATGGAAGCACATAATTTCTTGAGGAACAGGGACAAGCTCAGTCTTGCTCAGCACAGAAGTCACTCATTGAGCACAGCTCACTTCTTCAACTTTTAAAAACAGATACTATATTTTTCAGTGGTGTTTTTAATTTCATTTTGCAAGTTATCACAGGATAGTTTTTGTTACAAAATGAGGTGTCTTGCTAATGAGAATTTACCCGGATGCTTACCTTGCAGTTTACCATTCCATGTATTGCACATGCTACGAATAGCAGTAGTTTAGTGTAATTCCAAGGGGACTTTTTCAGATGGGCAATTTTCAAGGTCATTGAACACAGGAAGAAAAATCCCGATTTGTGAGTTTAACTGCAGTGTAAACATCAGCAAGATCTCAGAACTACACACTCTAAAGAAAAGAGAAGAAAAAGAAGGGAGGGGTAGAAGAGTCTGAGGTCCGGGAAGTATTTTTATTAGTGTCTTATTGTATTTTGTCTTTTAGAGCCAGAGAAATAGCCTGCTCAATATGAAAAATCTTATTCCTACAAAAATGTACTAAAGTATCAGGGAGGAGAACTTTTGCACAAAGTTCTAATTGTGTGTGTGTGGTCAGTATATATATGCATGATTTTATCATCAGTATTATTGCATTTCTTGCATATATCTGTAGTACTGGGATAGCTGGATTACTTGGAGAGCCCTTGGTGACAGGATTTGGAAGAGTGAATTTAAGTAGAAAGTATATGCCAGAGCTTAAGCTGAGCTCTTAATTGTATTGCTTCTGTCAGTTGAGATTGACCCATAGAGTAGCTGTCCCTACTTTGGTGGAAAATTCCAGTGTTTTCAGCTCTCGTTTACAGAAAGGCTGCATAGTAACATAGCAAAGTAACAAAAACCCCCCTTTCTCTTTATTGTTTGCTCCACTGTAGAGGACACACTATTGGGGAACTTAGGTTCTTTAGTTTTGTTCCCACAGTTATTGCTGATTCATATGGCAGAATTAGGAAGAGCTCCAGGGTCTTTAAGTATGTGTTACATTGATTAGTGACATTGTTGAGAAAGAAATCAATGTATTTGGTAAGTATTTTCTTATGACTCAAACTGGATCACATTATGACATATTTACTGGGAGCCAAGAACTGAGGGAATGCTTGAACTAATGAAAACAGGGGAATCTGTATACATGATGCATCCTTTTTTCTCCAGGAAAATTTTGATCTGTAAGATGCCTTAATTTTGCAAGGGGGATAACAATCTAAAAAAGTAAACTGGACTGATGTACTCCATGAGAGAATACAAAAATACAGGTAGCTATTCAGAGATGGAGAGGTGAAACATTTCAGTTGCCAAACTGATTGCTCGCACTTTAAAATGACAAAGCAGAAGATCTGGTAAGGCTGGTAGGTAGTCTCATTAAAATTTGGTTTTCTAAAATAAAAATTATTTTTTAAGAGGAGATGCAGCAGGTGGCTTCAAATACAGTGGTACTATTTTTAGCCTACTGATCCTGTGATATGAATGGATGGCATCTGAATTAAGGAAAGCTTAATCATCTACCATCATGGTGTGTTTTGTTTTTTCCTCTCTGTCCCGTCCCCTCCCCCCTTCTGAGTTTAACTGCATATATGGTAATGGTAATAAATTGGTTCTTTTAAGTCAGGTAATATCGACATCATCAATAATTACAGGGAGAATTTGCAAAAGATTTCAGTAGTTCTCAGCTACCATTAATAGTCAAAAGGGAAATCAGAGAGAATTGTGCCACGGTTTAGTATGTATATCCTGATTGTTGTGCATCCTCTGCCTGGAGAATTAATGTTTCCTAATTTTTTCTAACATTAAAAAAAAATTTTTAAAACATTTTTTTTTCATTTCTATTTTATACCTCTATATTGATTATAGATGCAGCGTCTTATGAGGACAGACAGTTGGCTCAGCCAGCAGCCAAAACCCATCTCTCTTAGTCACTGGAAACATTGTGGAGTGTGGGCTTTCTCCTTCTGCTGCTTCTTTCACAGCTCCAGCCTCCACACAGCCTCATGGCTGATCAGAAGCTCTTTGTTTGTGCATATATGTGATTATGTTGGTTGAGAGTGCAGGGGCTCATTTTACAAAATGGGGCTTGTAAGTTCCTGTAGCACATCCTCAGAGATCCACATCTTGTCAGGAGTTGTGTAGGAGAGGCAAGAGTAGGAGCACCGAACAAGCTGGTGATAGACTACACTGACAGTGTAGAAAGCTATGGGATAGATTTGTTGTCCTGCATTGTTATATAAACATCATATATATTGACTGTAATGGCAGGGCAGGGAAGCAACCCCTTTTCTTAATTTGGGGCATATCACTTCAACACATACATGTTTTTCCTTCTGCTCTGCCTGAGGCAAGAGCTGGTAGTGCTAATTACTATATTAACAGAAGGAGGGACAAAAAAGCTATTGGTGATGTCTCTTGGTCTTCACACACACTGTTCCCCTTTCTCTCTCTTTTTAAAGCCCTGAGGGTGACTGCTATAGAGTATAATTGCTTGATTTGGTGCACCAGAGAGAGGATCTGATGCGCCACCCTGCACTTGTTTGTTCTCTGCCCTTTTGGAAGTGACAGAAACCAAGCTGAGGTCATGTGAGTGCAGCCAGAACAGTGCGGCAGTGCCGGGAAGGCAGTTACATTACACTGGGCTCCTTTCATGCCTTCTCCATGAATAAGGGTCAGTGCTGTACCAAATGTCATGGAATTAATTTGGGATTTTTATGGAGATGCATCTAAATGGCACACAATGAGGAACCCCACCAGAAGCTGAAAACACAGTGTGTTGTGCTTTCAGGGCAGGTGGGAAGGGCTGACCGTGGATGGTTGAACAAAGGTTCAAATGAAAGGGTATTGCTGAGAGTGGCTTTGGGGCAAAGCAGTGATGGGCCTGATCCTAGAAAACCCTGTACCTGCTGTTTGTATGACAGAAGCTAGGTGATCTACCAGGGAAACCTAAGTTTAACAGCCACACTAGGAGCTGTTGAAGACATGTTCCCTAATAAAGAAACCTGACACCCTAAAGAGTTAGGGGTGTCATCTTGTATGCTTCTGTTTGTGTGTTTGCATTTAAGTGTATACTCACTGGGATGCCTTGTCTCCCTAGCATTGTTTAGGCTGAAGTATTGTTAATGAACCTGTAGTTTTGTGCTAACAGGCCCGGCTACATACTGAGTGTTATGTGTCCATGTACAAAATTCCTGAGAACGCAGTTTCATTGTTGAGCATTGATGAGGCACAGCAGGGTCTCATACAGGAGTTGTAATGCATACTGTAACTCATACAGTTGGATGCTGCCAGTGTTGATGTGACATTTGAAAGAAGAGCCTGTAATCATTCAGAGGGCTACAGCCGTATTAGTGGTGCTGGCCATTTCAGACCTTTGTAGAGATGTGGAATTGAGGGAAACTTATAGAAAGCAATTACGTTATTTCTAAAAATGTTTTATTAAATGTCACAAAGTCTTATTTTGCCTTTCTACATATTCCATCAACTTGCTAGCTTGCAGACTGATACACGCAATTCCAAGGCTGTTTTCTGTTGTGTTTCTAGTGAATAAATTTTCAGTTTATAGCAGATATTTTCTTAGTCCTTAAGTATATGATACTGTGTTTGGATTGTTAAATTCCATTCCATCTGTATGCCCCATATGTTCAGCCTTCCTACTGTTCTAGTTTGTTTGTGGTCACCTTTCTTCACTATGTGAAGGAAAGGACATGAGATACTAGTGAAGAAGGATTCTTGCTGATAGCTCCACAGTCATGGTGACAGTTTGTACAGTTGCATGCTGCTGAAGACCTTTTCTCTCACTCTTTCTCTGGGTAGCCCAGTGCAGGATTAATTGCAGTGTTTGTGCAGCAGGGGAGGACCAAATTTAAAGGTCTCTTTCTGTCTCCTGCTGTTTCAGCTCAAATGACTAAATATGTAAAAGTATGCAAATACAGTTAAAGGAAAATAGTTCATGCTCTAAAAGATTTCTTACATCCCTGTAGTGGATGAACTACAGCACAGGTTAATGGGGAAATTTTCTAGGCTGAAGTCTTTTGAAATGGAAAAGAAGGCAAGCAGAGCATTCTGGATTTTCCTGGGCATGCTAACTGATATACAGATAGCTTCCGTTGTTTCAAAAAGAGGTCAGAAGATGAAATTATTGAGAAACAGGAAAAATATGTTTGATTTTCTTGGCTCAATTATTACTTTTTTTTTAAATTTTTATTTTGTTTGCATTTACTTCTTGAGAGTTTAGAAGTGGTTTCCAAATATACTTGCTCTTAAACAAAAGCAGGGCTTAAAGCCAGAGAAGCTATGTTAAGAGTGGTTTCCTTTACAAATCCTTCTCTGAAAAAGCATGCCATTGCCTTTCACGTTGTCTCCTCTCCTGTTGCCTGTGTGTTTCTCATGGTTAGATAAGGGAAAAACTTCAGTAATATTTTTCAGATAAGTTGTTTTTTCTATGCTTGCACTTTTGTGTTGCAAAATGTTTATTTTCTCTGCTAGCTTGGATTCAAATTGCAGTGCAGGCAGGGAGGTGTCAAACTTTGTTTAGCAGTTTGATTCTTCATATGTTCTCCTTTACACTTAGGCTCAAGTTTTTACCCCTGATCTACCAGGGTAACTTCTTTACATTGGTGTTTTTAGCAGGAATTAGTTGTCTCTGGTTAGCAGCTGAGATGTACCTTCTTTGCTGTATAAATGCATTGTTAGAATAAACTGTTGTATAGTGTGGAGTTACTCCTTTAGAAGATGAAGCTTTTTAAACAATGTTGAGAACTTCCTTTTTTGTGCTTTTGCCTTTGTTTTCATCACAGATTTGTTAAAACACACATTTCTTGATCTGCTGCTATCCTTGCCTTTAATATTGGTGATGAAAAGTCTGCTATCGGTAGTCAGGAGGCTTTCTGAGCCGCGCAGTCTGACAAAGATCTGCTTTATTCAGTTTGTACCCTAATGCATTGCTATTGTGTAGTGTGCCCAAAGCAACACTGCTCCAACAAGATCATGTGGGACTCTTAAAGGCAGAGTTCTTCATAGTCGTGTTATCTTCCAGCTGATCAAGCCAAATGTAGTGGGTTTTGCCTGGAAGGCTGGAGTTGAGAGTCTGTGGATTGCAGAGGTCCCTGTTGAGATTCTATGTAGGGTGACTGTTCCATGGGAAACAGTTAAAGTTGTTTAAATCAGTTTTACTGCTGGCAGTCAGTAAAAACAGTAAAAACTAAGTGCTTTCTTTTATTCTCTTTTATAACAATGTCCAGCTGGGCATGGAAACTTACCCAGTATTCATATTTTATGATTAAATGGCTGCTTTGTGCTGCTTATACCCTGTGCCTTGAAAGCTTTCTGTGGCTGAGCAGAAAGAAAACACTTTTCCTATGTAAGGAGGAGTTGCAGTTGCTGGACCAAGTTAAAATGATGGGTTAATGCAGAAAGTCAAACCAAATCCCATATTCTCTGTTCAAGGTTACTGTAGTTTGTTTGTTTGGTTGGTTTGTTTTGCTGGTTGTTTTTTTTTTTTTTCTTGTGGTATGTGTTGTTGGGGTTTTGGTGTTTGTTTTCTTTTTTGTGTGTTAGTTTGGTGTTTTTGTGTGTTTCTTTTTTTTTTTTGTGTTTTTGTTGTGTTTTTTTTTTTGGGGGGGGGTTGTTTTAAATGTAAGACCCTGTTTGGAAACTGACATGTGACATAAAGACTATTTTTAAGATCATTCTAGTGTTTCCAAGGCTTTCTTAAAAATGGTCTTGAGGTACTACCTTCCTTGGTAATGACTGCATGAAAGTAAGGAGGGATCTTAAAAACAGCTGCTCTGCTTTTACAGATAAGGGAGAAAATTAGATTATCTCTTTGGCATGTGCACTCTCTTGCAAGTCAGCTTCACAATACCAGAACACCACCTTCATCCTGCAAAAGTGATAGGCAAAGACCAACTGACTGCAAGAGTGCAGCTATGCAGCAGAATTATTTTAGTGAGGCAGCATCATTTGCTTTTCTATAGCTTTTCTCTTAGGGAGCCATTTGTATATACTACAACTACATTTCCACATCCCTCAAATTTTCTAATTCTTGTTTTCCTGATAGGCGTTAACAGGAGGGATAAGCTATTAGTGTTTGTGCAAACTAGGGAAGTATAGTAATAGGCAACAATAATGGATTCATCAGGAACTATAGTTTACAGAAATAATGTACTTAAAAGTGGCAATAAAATTGGGAATAAAAGTTTGCACTTAGCAAATGAGCATTTTATATGATCTAGGTGATATTGCTCATATTGTTGGTCAAGCTGAAATTATATGAGGAAAATAGACTCTGTTGTAGTGAGCTGTAAATCTTACAATATAGTTCTATTTCTTCAATGCATTTATTCTTAAAACAAGCAAGTTAAATGCCTTAAAATTAAATTGCAGCAATAGCATTATATATGTCCAGCCCAAGTCCAGCAAAGGTGTGGGCAGTAAAACCTACTCAGACTGCCGTATCACATTAAACAACTGTGATTTGAAGGGGCACTTTTACAGAAGTGAAGAGCTTTTTGCCTCCATGTGCAGTCAAGCCCCCGATTCCTCTCTTGAAAATGACAAATAGAGGTGCTTTTGATGCTGTTTGGAAACTAGAGAAAGGGTCAATGGTCTGTTTCTTTTTGACAAGCAACTGTTTTATAGCTGCCTTTTTTTTTTTTCCTCCGCTGCCAAACTGGAATTTTTGCCTAGGAATAAAACCTTCAGGTGAATAGTATTGTGACCATTTTTTGCCTCTGATTTGTTCCATGTCAATTCTGTTTGAAAAGAAATTGAAATCACTGTTTTGTTTCCTTTGCCCCCTGCCAAGTAGTGTTACTGCAGAAATGACAAAATGATGTCAAGTCTTGCAAATTTTATTTTTATTGGAAATTATAAAGATAATCTTGTGGTATAAAAATACCTAATAAAGCATTGGTTAATGTTGACATTAGTAAAATTTTGGCTTAATTTTGTGAATAACCTTGTGTAGTCTGTGTCAGGGACATAAAGTAGCTATTAGAGTTATTAAGAAGCAACGCCCAGCAAGACAAAATTCAGTACTGAATGACCTTATTGTCTGGAATAGAATTTTTCAAAGCTCTGGTCGACAGACCTTCTGGTGCTTCTGGAAGCTGCACTAAGAGGTCCACAGAGCCATTTTTAACACGTAATCTGAATTTTTTAGTTCTGGGCAGTTACTTAGCACATGAGATGTGATAGTTGAGAATTGATAGTGGCTAAAAACACTACTGTGTCTAGAGACATCTATTGCAGTGACTACAAGGCTCAAAATGATAAAGGGTTTTGTTCAGTATTTACAGAACATGTCTTGTAATTTGTGCATCTGGATTTCTGATAGTAATTGTGTGTGGGTACTGGAAAATAATTTTGTTACCAGTCTAATTAGTGTTTTAGCTTTATTTCTTTTCCCCACATCCCTCTGGAAAACCAAGATATGCACAGGCACATATACACACAGCTGGTATGACTTCTGAGGTCATGTTTCTGTTTGTGTTGACAAAGTAGTACTGATCTCTGGATGCTCTTGGCTGTATTTATGTAAAGTGAAGAGTTACTAGGCTGTTAAATAACTCTTTATAAACCTACCACCCTTGTGTCCCCTGCTATCCTCCATCCCCCCGACACTCAGTGCTGTGACTATTAGAAGTTGATTTCTTTCATATATTAACGCATGTCATATATATGTGTATTTGCTGTTAAAGATTTTATAGTTCTGAGTTGGATTTGATCTGGGGAGAGGTGTGATAGGCTATACAATCATATCATATCAGGGTCAGGATTTTGGATGCCTGAGCTTGTCTTTTGGCATGTTACTACATTGAAGTGAATCACTTTCTACCTTTTCAAGCTATGATTTTTTCATATAAGTGGTACCCGTTTCTTTGTAAATAGCTTTGAACAGCTTACTGTGGGGGACCCCTAAAAAAGAACCAGGAATGGGCATTTGGTGAAGATAAGAGGCAATAAAGCTGTTGTAGAATTTGCTGGAAAAAGTTCTGCATGCACTTGCAGGTTGGGTGTGTGTTCACTGTTTGCTCAGTGTTCACTATCTTTTCTGTGCTGGTGGTTTTGATTTTTAAGTAGAAGGAGAGCCAGATTAAACTGTTTGGCCCAAATTTGTCTGTAAAGCTGGCGGTATTCACTTAGTGAGCTTCTCTATCCAGACTGGTTGAGTTTCTTCTTGCCTCCCTCATCCTCCACGTGCATTTGCTTCTCTGCGATGCAAAGAGAATAGCTCTGAGTATAGACCATTGAAACAGCCTGGGATGTGTCAGTTTGTGTAGCTGGAATAGAAGATTTTGGGACTCCCACTCTGTAGGCTAGGAGCACAGCTAGGAGCTGAGACTGCTTTTTGAAAAGGAAATGCTGATCATTCAGAGTATCCTGCTGTGTTGACAAGCCTACCTGTTTGTGTTTCCTGGCTCTGCACTCTTTATGTTCTCAGCTACTCAGGTCAATGGTGTAGGCAATGTAATTGCCCATTTGTTACTAAGGAAAAAGGCTAGCTCAGATCCATTCTTTCCATTTGCTGTATCAAATGCCTGAATTAGATGTTACAACTTCACTGCTTGTAACTGAAATAAGTGAGCCTTTGTGGATCACTCTTATAATGAGAAATTCATGTATGCTGTTTTGTGTTCTTGGTTTGTTTGTGGGTTTTTTATGTGTGTGGGTTTTTTTTGTTGTTGTTTTAATTTCTGCTTTTAATAGAACAGTAGCTTCAGAAAAAAAAATATAAAGAAGAGTCATGGTGGGGCTGCACCTAAATAGCCTGAAGCTCAGGTGGGGTGGTTTGGGATGAATGAGATCAGTGCATGTGAGAAACAAGCTCACTTATATTAAAAAAGTGTTTTATTGGGGACAAAGTCAGTGGAGCAAGGAATACAGCGCTGGGTGCAATGGCGCAACCTGCCCCAGCAGGAGCTTCTTTTTATAGAGCCACCAGAAGATTTCACTGGTTGAGCGAAATGGCAGGTTTTCTCCTCTTTACACCTGCTCAGTTCTGTTTCTTGGTTTCTCCGAGGCTGTCTCTCTCAGTACTTTTCCACTGCGTCACTACTTTTTATCACAAAACAGACAGCTGCTGAGCAGGGAAGGCAACCATAATGCCATATGCAACCATTCGGTCCAAATATAAAATCAAAGAAAGAACAATGCAACACAACCAAGCCAAGCAACAAGTCCACCCACTTTCCTTCTCCCCCCTTCTTCTTTGGCATCTTGGTGGTCTGTTGGGGCAGGTTGTTGGGGGGGGGGGGGGGCGGCGGCGCAGTCCAGGTTCCTCTTCATCAAGAGTTCTTCACTTAACCCTTCTCTGCTGGCTTCCATTCCTCCCCAGCCCCCCTCCATCCAAGTTCCCCTTTACATGACACCTAACCACAGACCTCCCCATCCTCTTGCTTGCCCAACTCCCCAGAATGCCCAACCATATGCCTAACTTGGGATCAAAAAAGGCTTGCTTAACTGTTATAATTTTAACAACACTAATTTAATAACAGCTTTAGCCTAACTCAATAAAAGTAATTGTTTAATTACTTTTAGCGAAAGCAAAATTCTTCTGTTACTTCTCACAGTACAGAAGCAGGAAGAGGAGAGCCCACAGAGGTCTTGCTGTCCTCTGGGGTAGGAAGCTGCTAGCCCTGGGCAGCAAGACAGACCTGGAAGATGACCCATTTGCAATACTGCTTCCAGACACGCTGCTTCACCCCAGCTTGAAGCAGAACATGCTTTCTTTGCCTTCATAGCTTTTTCTTACCTGCAGGCCAGAATATGAAGACTCACGTCTTTGCATTGCCAAACTGGCTAAAAGAAATGATTAGTGTACTGACATAGGATGTGGAATTTGGGTTTGTTGTTGTGTTTTCTTTTTTTTTTTTTCAGTTCTCTTATTTTCATTTTGCACTGTTCTGCTGCTTGTGGTTATGTTTTAAGCCCAAACTGTTTTCATACACTGCTACAGCACCACTTACATAATTTTTGGATGATTTTAAAAATAGAAACTGACTTCAGGGAGAGAAGCTGCAGTGGAGAGTGCTTAGAGATATAATGGTATTGATGAAGAGAACAAGGCTGGATAGGAAAAATAGAGGGATGCAGAGCACTTACTGTAGTTCAGGAGTGAAGGCAAGGAAGAGGCCCATGGAGAGGTGTGTAGAGCAGAATTTCTCAGTCTTCCCATGTAGACTTTTGGGCTCAGGGAGAGCAGAGAAAGAGAAGATGGTGAAACAAAGACTGATAGAGTATAAAGAAGAGAAGGGATAGGAACTGTGTGAGATGAGTGTACCAATGTGAGAGTGAATGGAGGAGTCTTGTTACTAAAACTCTGTAGGACTTTAAAATGTTTTTGTGTGGTATTGGTAGGGTATTTACTTTGAAGGTCTTTAATTTTTTTTTTTTTTGGTGTGGGAGAAAAAGATACTTGTTTTAGGAAATCATCTAGATCTCATAGAAACAAAATCTGTAAACTCCGAAAAGCTTTTATTGAAGAATTTTACAAAGTGACTGCTGTGTATAAGTTTCGAATACTTTAAAAGAAGTCTGTTCCAAATAAAGTATTTTCTTTAGACAGCGGGACTTGAGTTTGGAGAGTCTCGTTGTGAACTTGGAAAGAGTTAAATTTTATTTTATCTAGGCTTGAGGGGAGTTGTTCAAAAGTTGGAGCAGGGGAAATAGGGTCTAATTCATCCTCCTTTTTCTGGTTTCCAGTATATCAGTTTCTGTGGACAAGAGGAGAGGGACTTCAGTCTTTAGAGACTCTTGCTCCAAGCTGATTGGCAGTGCTTACAATTGCACCACCAGAAAGCAATAAAATAAATACATAGAGCAACAGTAACAGAAAGCAGATGTCTTGCTTTTGTAATTAAAGAACTAGAGAAGGCAATAAGAAAATAATGGTAACTGACTGTGCATTTGATGGGGGAGGGGGACATATATATCTCCCTTACTTGTCGGACAAAACAGAAAACCCCATACTGGTGAAAATGAAAAATACATTAGCAACCACAGTACCTTGCTTTGAAAATCGGGGTCATACGTGCTTAATTTTTCATTAGAAAGCATCACGTGAAGAGTCCTGCAGGATGGAGCAGACAGCTTTTCTCATTATGTTCTTGGGTCTGTTTTTCTACTTTGTATGATTCTATAAAATCAGTCGTGTCTGATTCAGCTGAGCAAAATGTGTGGAAACTGGGATCTTTTTTCTTCCACGTGTGTGCATTTTGTGTCAGGAGGGAAAAGATATTACCGAGACAGTTATCTGTGAAATATAGTTTAATGTTTTTTGAAAAGCTGCACATAAAATGGAAATAGATTTGACGTCTTTTAGTCTATATTCAGCCTATATCTGAATGTCGCTGTGAACCAAAATGGTAATTAGTCACCTACGCAGCATCTTCATTCACTGACTGTAGTACATGGAGCTTTCCTGCTGCTAATGTCTCAAGGCAAGCAAGCAATGGGCTTTTGGAGAATGCATTTTTTGTAAGCATTAGCATAGGCATAGATATCTAAATGTGTATGTATGCTCTGAGAAGTGTGCCTTTCCCGTGGTCACCACTTACGTTTAACCACATGAAAATTAAATGTTATAACGATTTGTGCTGAGAATGGAAAAATTATTGGAACTGGGGTAAATATAAGAAGGAACAGGGCAGACTGCTGGTATCTTCCTTCCCTGTGATACTGGTCCAGGCCAAAGCTGAAGAGTTGAGAGGATGTCCTATTTGTTTTGTTTGAAAGAATGCTAACTGACATATTTAAAGCAGAGTGCACGTCAGTGGCACCAACTGAAGAAGAAAACTGTGAAACTTCATTTTAATTTCTGTTCTGGTGTCCTTTCTCTGTCAGGGCTACTTAAAGAAGCAATAGAAACAACAACAAAAGCCTTTGTGCTCTGACACAGACATTAAGCTCCGTTTTGCCCTGGTTTTAAAAATCAGAAAGAATGATTTGGCATAAAATACTTTAAAGAAGGCAGTGACTATTCTGATTTTGAAATATCTCTGAGTGAGTCTGAGCATAGAGTGCTGCAGAGGAAGTGCTTAGGGAAAAATTGTTCATCTGGGGTTTTAGAGTCAGTTAGGAACTTGTCAGTGCTGTTTTATATATGTACAAAGCTCGGAAGTCTTGTGCTTTCCTGACTGAATTTCAGGATATGAAATATTACACTTCATGTTGTCCCAATCTTTTTTGTGCTTGTCAGTAAAATACTGTACCTTGTGTTCCTGTGCTGTGACGGCTTGAATCACACAGAAGGAAATCTTGCTCTGTGAATAACCTACAGCATATTGCCGCAGAAGAAACACCAAAGCGCCCATAGGAATCCCGATAGTCTCCTTGCTAACACCATGTGCAGAGTTCTTGTGGCAGCTCAAAGCGAGGGCAGGTGGGGGGTTTTCACACTGCCTAAATACGGAGCTCAAAAAACTCTTGTGAGGAAGCTCTGTTTCTGAACTCGAAAATTTTGATGTGCTTCTGCTAGTGTGTTCATATTGTCTTGGTGAAGGTGAAATCAGGTGGCTGCACTATAGTTCCTTCTCACACAACGCTTTAATGTATCCACACAGGGATATACACTGGCTTATGCATGTGAGACATTAACCAACCTTTTATGGCTTAACCCACAGCTGTCATATTTTTGCTTGAAAACTGGTGCCAAGTTCTTTAAGAATGTCAGCTGAGATGAAAAATTCAGCATGAGATGTAACATCTGAACACTGTGCAATTAAGATTCTTTTTATCTTTTTCAAACTTGTTCTAGTATTTGCATTAGTATTTACCCCAGCACCCTTTAAATAAATGAGATGCTGTGCTCTATGATGTTGTATCCCTAGCAACAAAGATTAATTTTCCTCCACGCAGGCGAGACTGAGAATAAGGTATGTGCAGCTTGAAACACATATCAATCAATCTGCTCTGAAAACTGCATGTGAACTTTACAAGTAAGGCAACAGTACAAGTACTGCTACATATTCTACTCTTAAATACATATAATCTTCATAGAAGAGAAATCTGAACACATTTGTTTGATGTTTGTGAATACAAAACCTATCACTGAGGAAGTATTACTATGCAAGTTTTTTTGTAAGGCTGTAATACTCCAGAGGAATGTTTTAATATTCTCCTGCAAATTATTGTTTAAAAAAGAAAAGTATCAAGATTTTACAAGCCCTGCCCCGATCCGGTGACCATTTATAGTCAGGCTAAATGGTCTTACTAGATGTCTGTGGAGAATTGAGACTGTTTTTCTCTGTAGTGTGTTTTGTAGATAATGAGGCAAACTTCCACCATTTTATTACTCATTGGAATAATTTAATGGATGTAAATGAAATTTTCCAGACTCTAACTGAAGTGATTGTGTATGCCATCTCACCCTCTCCCCATGTACTTCAGGTGTGAAGAGATTTTCTTTCTGGTTACAAGTAAGCAGAACAAGACTGTCTTGGATACATCTGCAGAAGGGCTGCAAGATTAGCAGAGTATGTGTCCTGTTTTACTTCTGGTTCTAACAGCAAACATACAGAGGCTAAGCACTTAACTTTTTTTTTTTTTTTTTAGGCTATGCAGGAGTTTGATAATTGTCAAGAAAATACAGAGTTAATCCTTGTGAGAGGTGTAAATTTCCTTATGAACATCTGTCTTTTGGCAGTGGGGATTACTGAGAGCATTCCCCTATGTTTTATCCCCATTGCAGGGTGTGTTTGTGCGAGGGTGGGCCTTTCTAGGGCATGATTGTAGGGGGTTAGGTCAGTGGTCTGCCTAGCTCAATATTTTGTCTCAAGTAATGCAAGTAGAGTTTGTCCAAGGAAAGTGACATTTAAGCAACAAACCGTTCATACAGTGATCTTTTCCCAATTACAATCTCCCAAGGGGCAACAGTGTAAACACTTCCTGAGCCAGAGGCAGTATCAAAATCACTTTTCAATAGCTATGGATCCTCCATTAATTTAACTAATCTTTTTTTCTGAATGCCATTAAGCTTTTGATTTTCACAGCATCCTGTGATAAAGAGTTTGTGATTCCATCCTGAACCTTTTTCTCTTAATGGATCTTGCCCACTGTTCCTGTTTCATCAGCTGCTCAAAAGGCAACTGGACAGAGATTTATGTTTTGGGATATGGAGAGGATAGAACAGCATGTAATTCTTTGATCCTCTTGAAAACTATGAGAACTCAGTTTCCTGTTTTTTCTTGACAGGCTTGCCGGAAGCTTGACAATTTCAGTTGTGTAGGTGCTTTGACCTAGTATAGTACAGTCTCATTACCCAATCTGTAAATTGAGATGAGCTCGGCCAGGCTTAAGACCCATATTATAAGTCTATTATAAGTCACTTTTTCAACCCATGAGGTAATCATACCCTTAAATCTCAACTTCTGGTGGAAGGTTAGGACACTTGCCTGTATTAAATTTAATAAAGCTAGTGGATCTGAGCCAGACTTGCAGCCGATGTTCATGGCTGTTAAGTTACATTCATATGCGCTGATCAGATTAGTACATTCTAGTTTTCTACACTTATTCTGTTCAAAACCATATTAAGCTATTGGTAAAACAAAGTTTTGTACCTCTCTACAAATAGCAATTTGCCACTTCCAAGTGCAGCTTATGGATTTTCATAATAATATAGCTTTCTTACCCTCACCCCTGTTCATTCAACCTCAGTGCATTTGGCTGTGTGAAAAAGGAAAGGAGCCTGTTACTGCTAAAAAGAACTCAGCTGCATTTGTCTAAAAGTGATTTGGAAACTTGTACAGCTTTATCTCAGGTTTCACATAATCACTGCAGTCAGGAAGATTACATACACTCTTCTGGCAAGCTTTATAACCATAGAAAAAGAGCAGTCTTGATACAGGTAAGATGACCTTTTTTGGCTCATATGGTGTATTACAGGAGGCTGTATCGACAGTCTCAGATTGGTCTCTTGTACTTCATAAACAATTAAGGCTGCTGAAATAACAGACTTTTTTTGAACAGCAGTTCTGGTTTTCCATCTAGGGAAAAAAAAATGCTTGCAGCAGTTCACTTTGAAGACTACTTGCTTGTAGCATTGTTTAAATTTACAGTCATGACTCTTCAAGTCAAAAAGGAGAATTTAATTCCCAGTTAGTATAGATGGGCTTCTGGGTAAACTGGCTGGGTGTAGTATCCATGGTCCTTTGGTCAGCTGGCAAAGAATACTTGGAGGAGAAAGTCAGGCAGATGCAAGGGGTGTTAGGGAACTTCAAGGTATTGCAGTGAGCATATTCCACTTAGTATTAACTTACACTTTGCAGATATTCTTGTACTATAAATCTAGAATTGCCACTTCTTAAAAAAAAAAGTGTATACCAAAAAAGGAATCTTGCTTCAAGGCTGTTGAAATTACTTCTGGGAAAGCTTTTAAAGTTGGTATTCCTGCCTTCTCTCACTTATCAACAGAATAACACTTTTGTCTTGTTTTGCAAAAGAAAAATCATTTACACAAATCTTAAGAGAAAATGTACTATGTGCCGAAATAAATCTGTACACTGCAGTATGGAGAAACCACAAAATAAACCAGAATTTGATGTTTGAGCAACATTTCCTTACATACTCCAAAACTAGAGTGAATGTAGTTTTCTTTTTAGCCAGCACTTAAGTTTTAAAAAACAGGGATTAAAGTTGGACAGATGGACATTTAGAGATGCTTGGACATCTACTATATGTTTTTTAAACCTTCTACATGATTGGTACTGTATCGTGCCAAATACACACTGGTGATGTTGGAAGACAGAGTGGTTATTCTGTCTGTTCTGCTTGTTTCACTGATCCTTAGGGCGGGTTTTGTATGGAAACCCTGTAGTATTTGGAGTGAAACAGTGTGCTCTAAATTATTCAGTGGAATGGTGAATACAGGGATATGACACAGTCACAGGTGCTGTTCCCTATTCTGTCACGGGGGAAAGACACTGCCTTTTGAGTTTGGTGCTTTTGAGTCCCTTGGAGAATTCCTTTACAAAATACAGAAGCATTCAATATCAGAAGGTTGGCTTTAGGGTTTTTAAAAATCCTTACTCACTTAGACCAGTATTCTCCTCCCCTTCCCCTCCCCCCCACCCCCTCCAAAATCATAGGTTATATTATATTTAAACAGCTTTCTCTGTTTCTGTGGACAGCATCGCTAAAACTGGCAGTACATGTGTATTTAGGACTTTCTTTTGAATTAATTTCTGTCATTGGGAGAGTGCTGAAAGGACAGTTGTTTCGTGCAGGTGGTGGTAGTACAGCAGCAAAATAATGTGTCGCTTGACTGTGGAGTTTGCTTTGAGTCTGACAAGCTCAAAAAGAACCTTACTTGCTTGATGCTGAGAAAGTAGCATTTATTGCACCTACTGTTCCTATGGGGAACATCCCTGAATGAGCTTTGCAAGTTTTAAATTCTTCCACTGTTCAAGTTGTAAAATAAACAACTGCATACATATGTTAAAACTCTCTGTTAGCCTTTACAGTCCTGATAAAACTGATTATCCAACAGAGAGGATAAGTCAACGAGTATGTGTTTAAAAAAAAAAAAAATCCCATAAATTTATAGTTCCTGCTCTGATTTTTTTTTTTTTTTTTTTTCCCCCCTTTAGTTCCTTGGCATAGCATTTCTTGGGATTGGATTGTGGGCATGGAATGAAAAGGTAAGTTGAATATAGCACCAAACTCCATGTTTTTCCTCTTTCTCCTTTTCTGATGAAATATTGGAATAGTAATATGCTGCACATTTTGTGTCCACACACAGTTCTACTGAAAGAAAAATCAAGCTTCTCTGTCAAATAAAACTTTGGCTCATCTCACCTAAAGGAAGATCCTTGGCATTTTTCCCAAGAATGCATTGGCAAGAAATCATGGTTGACACTTGCACATAAAATAACCATTTCAATCCACGCACACTCAGATTGCATCTCAGATATTACAACACTTTACTGAAGGCAGTACTGGCAGTGTGTCTGCTGTGTGTGTCCCCAGGAATGGAGAGAGAGCCTACATGTCTCAGAGGGCAGGTTCTTGAAAATAAGCCCCCTCAGCTTTGCCTTAACACAGCATGCTAATTGCTGTTCCTCTTAAAACGAAACAGAACAAACCACCCCCAAAAAACCCCACAAACAAAAAAGCCCCAAAACAAACCACAACCAACCAACCTCCCCCCCCCCACACTAAACAAACAAAAAACCCAAAACCAAAATAAAATGAACCCTGAAAACCAAGCCAAACCTGAGATAGAATAGCTGTTGGTTTTTCTTGTGCAAATAAAACTATCCACTGGAACACTCAGTGTTGCAAGACTGTAAAATCAACTTGGAAATGGGAAGAAAGGGGTGTGGGGAAAGAGAAAACATTTCTGAACCAGAGCCAAATTTTTAGTTTGCTTGCTGCAGAAGTTGGGGAGATGAAGTATCAAGACATAGTATACAAAACAAGTCAGTATGTGTTGGATTACTGGATGAAGAGTTTGGCTTACTAAAAGACAACAGCTAAAATTAAAACCAGAGTTTCCTTTTCTTCTCAGTTTAAAAGACTGAAAATAATAAAACCTGGCTGATAACACTAGTGCTATGATATGGAGTTACATAATAATGGAAAACACTGAGTAAGTTATAAATTGATGTTCACTTAAGGCATAATAACTGGCACTTGCAGCAGAGCAAATAAGACATTGGAAGCACTGGAGTTTTGCCACTTAAAACTTCAGGACAAATTTTGCTGGTTTAGAAGTGAGTTGTTAACTTAGATTCTAATTGCTCTGTGCATGTGCCTTGGATGTAGATAATTACAAATAGTAATGGGATATTAATTAACTCACACTGTGTACACCCATATATATTTATAATTACATACCCTATTATACTCATATTGGATGTCTTGAATAGGCTTGGGGAGAGGTGCTGTTGTGGTTGTTTTTTTTTTTTTGTTATTTGGTTGTTGTTTTTTTTTTTTTACGTTTTTCCTGAATGGAAAAAAAAAATCCCCAACCAACCAAAAAAAAAAAAAAAGAAAAAAAAGAAAAAAAAAAAACATTTTATTTAATACTTGGAGCATACCCACAGAGATTATACCTATGTTTAAGTTCCGGAGATGAACTTTCTTCTAGAAAGCCACTCCAAAATAGATTTTAACTTTTTTGTGTCATTTCAGTAGGTAACAGAAATGATTCCTCTTTAAAATGAATGAGCAGGTAAAGGGAAAACAGCTATAGTCTAGTGTTCAAAATCTAAAACATACCAGACCTACATCTAGAAGGTGTTCTGGCAGAATAGTGGTTTGTTAGGTTTTACATATTTTCTATATGGGAAAGCAACCCCACTTGCTAGGAAAAATGCATTCAATTCATAATTGCTAATATCCAGAAGCCAAATCTCATGTTTTTAGTTGAGATTTGGACACCTATTATCAAGTCACCATAAACCATTTTTAATCAGATCCTGAAAGTGGGAGAAAATGCCATCTTGTTTTTAAGACAAGCAAGTAAAACCACGTAGAGCAGTTTAATACGCATTAGCTCAGGCTCCATACATAGTAGGGTTTGTTTTTATAGAAGTTAATAAATAAAATACTGTTTGTTGTTTTAAACCACAGGTCTTTGCTTAAAAATGAGCATCTCTCCCAAGCTTCTCTGACTGTTGTGTCCTGCGGTGCTTGGTGTGGACTGTTTCTGTTCATGGTTGTATCAACCAAAATGTAGTATAGGTATAGCTGAACTGCAGAGCTCCTGAGCATAGAGAGACTTGGGTTTTGTAGCAGGAATTACAGAAAAATGGACTTGTGTCAAGCCAGTTTGAGACCTTTCTTTCATTCAGCTCTCTAGAGGACAGGCAATGGCCAGAAGCTGCAGTCTGCAAGATCAAGCTCCAGATACTCATAGGCCCCATGCAACTTTTTGGTGGGCAAATCAGTTACATCCCAGACAGAGTTGTTCTTGCAGCTGGGAAGTCAGAGGCGAAAGCCAAGTAGGTGAAGCCTAAGACTTGGGAGATCTGTATATAACCGAAAAGCACTTCTCTAGCTAGACTAGAGAGGCTTCTCACCTAAGGGTAGCCTGGATATCCCTTAGGCATTCTGGGCTGTTGTAATAGTATACTGTAAGACAGCCTGTATGTGCTTTTAAGACAGTATTGTAAGTGGCTTTTCAGAGAAGGTACACGTGGTGTACACCAAATTGACCATGAGCCATCACTGTGCCCTTGCAACAAAGAAGGCTAATTGTGTCCTGGGCTGTATTAGGAGTTTTGCCAGGAGGTTGAGGGGAGGGTATTCTTCCCCTCAGCACTGGTAAGGCCACACCTGGGCCAGTTCTGGGCTTCCCAGTACAAGAGAGACACTGACATACTGGAGAGCCCGGCAAAGGGCTGCCTAGATGATTAAGAGACTGGAGCATCTCTCCTATAAGGAAGGTCTGAGAGAGCTAAGACTGTTCAGCCTGGAGAGAGGAGCAGGCTCAGGGGAATCTTAGTATATATAAATACCTGATGGAGAGTACAAAGGGGATGCACCTAGGCTACTTTCAGTAGTGCCCACTAACAGAGGCAATGGGCACAAACTGAAACACAGGAAGATCTCCCTGAATGTAGGGAAACACATTTTTTCCTTTTTTCCTTTTTTGTCTGTGTTGTTTTTTGTTTGTGTTTTTTTTTGGTTTGGTTTGGTTTTGGTGTGTGTGTTTTGGTGGTTTTTTTTTTTTTTTTTTTTTTTGTTTGCCTTTTTTTTTTTTTTTTTATTGTGAGGGCTACTGAGCACTTGGCACAGTTTGCCCAGAGATGATATGGAGTCTTCATCTTTGGAGATATTCAAAAGTATCTCCTGTGTTGTTTTGTAGCCTGGCTATCAACTTGTATATACTTTTGCTGCTTCACAGAATCTTTTTAAGATAAAAAGATGGTGTGCCAGGCCACGTTATTTCTTTAAATCTGGCATTTTTAATCCACATTTTACAGGAGTCCTGTTTGCTGCTGGCTAAAACCAGTTTGGGGTACATTTGTGGGTTTGGTGGCTAGTTTTTCCTTTTTGCTAAGTTGGCTTGAATTCTTCTCTTTAAACTTTGTTGTAAAGAAGAAAAAAAAAAGCACACTATACAGTCTCGTGACCTTCCTTACAGCCTTTGCAAGGAGGCGAAAGAGCTCATTTGTCACATAGGCAATAGAATTGGCTTGACAGCCAGTTAGCCAGCCCTAAACAAAACTGGGCAATTAGCATTCCGAGTCGTGAACCTGAGAGAGAGCTGGGGGCAGGGGCAATAAACTTGGAGGATGAATAAATCTATCTATACATGGATGCACTATATAGCTCAGTCTCACAGTGTTTTCAGGCACCAGACTTGGGCTTGTACCATAAAAATGTTCATCCATGGCAGCTGATTTCCATCCCCCACCCTACCCTCTCTCAATAGTGATGTGAACATTGTTAACTTATAAAGAGTCTTTACTAAAACCAAGCAACTTACACTGCCTTTGCTCAGCAGCAGAGGAAAAATGTTTATATTTCACTGGCATTTGTAACCTCTTCAAGTCATTTCTTCTGTTGACTCTTTAAAAATAAGCTCGACTTGCACAAAATGTCTATTTCTCTCCTTGGTTGTATGTATTAGATAATGTGGTCTTAAGGCTCATTGGGGGTGTTCATGGTATGATGCTAGTAGGTACTTGGGAAAATAAGCTTCCTGGTTCTCTTAACACCTGCAGGAGACTTCTATTCAAGAATACTGAGGCTGTGATGAATTGCTGTTCTCTCTTCTTAGACCTTGTAAGACTGTCTGTGGAGAGGTAGTTTTAGAAGGAAAGCACTGTGGTTTTGGGGTATACTTTAATTAAGAGGTAGCAAAGGTAGAGATATTAAAGTGGAGATAAAACCTGCAGATCCTAGCAAAATTTGTCAATTAGACTTAGTTCATGTATAAGGTTGACTGACATGAAGAGGGAGGAGTGGAAGAAGTTGATTATGTGCACAAGTTTAGTTTCCGAGCTTTTCTTCTTAGGTCAGTGTAACTAGAAGATACTTCAGCTCAGAAGTGAAGTTATTTTCAGTTTGGTCTACCAGTATGGTACCTCTATGTGCCAGCATAGTATTCTTAGCAAGCAGGAACTCTAAATCTGTATCTCAGGTTTTAAGCTAGACTTTTACATGTTGATATAAGGTGGTTTAGGCTTGTGTTGCGTTCTGGGACAGGCTAAACTCCCTACATAGCCACAGTTTGTCAGACTGAGTCTGTCTCTCCTTGTCCTGAAATGAAAACTCAGTTGTTTTCAGGAAAAAATTTTCACTTCTTTTACTGCCCCAGTGAGGAGTGGCAGACATCAAAAGGGAGTGTTACACTAGTCACTCCATAGTAGTTGTGCATGCATGTCTATCACACGGTTTGACAATGAAACCGTGCATGTGTGCTGTGGGTCCTTATGGGCTGAAGGATACCCAAAGCATATATCTTGCTTCTAAGCCAGTACTTTGTGTGTGAATTTTGCAGGACTGGGGAGGAGAGAGAGGGATACTAATATTTGCTATTACGTTCAATTTAAATCTCAGTATGTAAAGATCCATTATCTAAACAGGTTCTTAAATCATTTTACTAATGTTCTAATACTTTGTAACCATTAATCCTGAAAAATGGTAAAATCTCTATCTTGCATGTATTTATGCCAGTTATTTACCTATCGAACTCTGTTATGACAAAGCTAGACTAGTTCTCCTTTACTAGGCACTTGGAAAATAAAGTTCTGCTGCTATTGCTGTTTGCTGTGGGAAATGCAAAACCAACAAAAATCAAGGAAATAAGATTTGTAAACATCCCCCACCTAGTTTCTCGCTTACAGAGACAAAATTCTGGAGTGGAATTACTTTGGCATGTTTCAATGACTATTGTTCTGTTCCCCATGCTCATTCAGATGCACAGCATGGAGAAACTTCATGGATTTTATGACTAACAATGTAGAGAGACATTTTTCCACTTTAAAATCATGCATTTGGAAATACTTTTATTTCCCATTACCCCCATGTGTTCCTGTTTGCCAGTGATTCCAAGTCCTGCAGACGAGTTTGTAGAAAGGCTAATCTTCTATTTGCAAAGAAGAAATGTTTCAGAAAATCTTGTATTGCTGAATCTTTTTCTGACAATCTACTTTTTTTTTTTTGCCTTCCCCCCATAGAGGGATTCTGCAGGGGATAAGTGTTTTTTCCTATCTTGAAGGAAAAAAAAAAAATAACTGATTTCTCCCATCTTACTGATGTTAGCTGCTGCTTTTTACTTTTTAATGGCCCTCTGGGATGTTGTTTGTCATGGGGACTGTTGTGCTGAGTTCTGTTCTTTTACGTGCACTCCCGTGGGCCAGTTTCCCTATACTGTGGGCCAACTTCCATATACTTTCACAGTGTATCACCTCTTGGTTCCCTAGGATGATGATTCTCCTAAGTTGTCTCTGACTCAAGATGCCTTGAATTTTCATTACTGGGTCAGCTTTTCAAAACTGTTACTGCCTAGAGTGTTTTCACTTGGAGCCATTCTCTATTGCCCTGCAGTATGCTACTGTGCCTGTGAAATCAGCTGTTCCAGAGAGAGGCAATGATCTATCAAACTTCTGGGAGCATTTCTGAGACCTGAACATGGCAGTGGATTCTCTACACTAACCACAATCACAGACTGTCTGGAAAGCTCGCTGGTTTATTAATGCATTTGTGACTCCCTTCTATTTGACCTCATTAGGAACCAGGAACACAATCAGATTGTATAGGTGTGCCAGCACTGGGGCACTGCTCCAACCAAGATGTCTGTGCTGGCATTCATACATTCTGGGGAAATTAAAGTAACTTTCTGGGTTCAGCTTGCAAATGCTATGTCTGCTAAACGCAAGTGGTGTGGACGAATAGAAGAAGAAATGGTGTTGAAGACCTAGCTTGTACACTCCACAGGTTTTGAAAGGTTTGAGTTTTCTTCAGCCTAGTTCTAGTGTGATCCTATGGACTGAATGCCTGCTAGTGGTTGGAGCATGAATTATGTTCCAGGGGCACATCTTTATTTGTAAATAATCTAATCTGTGTGCTCTGAGACTGTTCCCTGGTGTGAACCGAAGCATAGCTTGTGTGCGATCCCTTTAAATGGACCCTTGGATCTGACCTGAAATGCTAGTGAGAGCTGGAATTGGAGATCTGTCTCTGGAAAGTAGTACAAATTGTCTTGATCTTAAAGAGTACAAGATGGGTCAGGGGTACATCCCTATTGCTTTCGTAAGTTACTGCTTTCTTATTTTTTATTGATGGGATAAAAGCAAACAACTGTCCAACCTTCTCAAGTTGCTGTCTTCAAGACCAGCATTTTTCCTTTGCCTTGTTCTCCCCTGAGCTGTGCATGATATCCAGCTTGTAGGGTGGAAGGCTCTGGCCATGGGGAAGAAAAATGGTATGATGACACAGGTTCTGTCACTGGATTCAGGCATCTCTCATAGACTGTTTTTCTGCTTGTGCTTACATACCATAAGAAGACTCCAGTTCTGCAGGAGCTTCTGGTGAGTCTGGCTTGGTTGTCTCTTGTTTCTTGCTGTGGCAGAAGGTACCACCAGTGCCTTTTCCTCCCCCATCGTTTTATTGGAGAAAAGAGCAGGTCCTACTATTTCACTTGACTTTCTTTCCTGAATTTGGGCTGGGGTAGGAATTATGAAGTCAGTCTTTCCAGATCCATGTGGTTGAAGTGAAGTACATTTCACACATAATGGAACTTTTTTCATAACTTCACCATTATTGATTTTAGTTCAGTTACGGGTGATGCTTTTGTTGCTTAACTACCCCAAACAAATTTGGACTTGTGGTGAATTAAAAGGTTAAATAACACAGGCACTGTAACATACAGCAGGCAATTGTGGGTGGGGGAACAGAGCAAACAGATGAGCTGGAGATCAGCCAGGGAACGTGTCCTACTGGCTCTCCTTGTGGGACTATAGTGAAGCACTGGATTGACACCATTGTGAGAACAAAAGTATTAGAGTATGTAGCTTTGCACAAACAGTTTACTGCTAAATAAAGGTTACGCACATGCCTAAACTACCAAGAAAGTGATGCATGTGTGCCCCAGAAAAATAACTATGCTTCCAAATCGAGAATGTGCATTCAGGGGAAAAAAAAATTTCCTCCTTTCATATGCTAAAACATCAGAGGTACTTGCAACTATTTAACAGTAAAGGTTGGAGTGGACTATTGCAGTAGTGTTGCTGAGAAAAAAATACATTGCATTTGTAGAAGGTGTGACTTTAAAGGATTTATGGGTGGTTTGTGGTGTGGTTTGAGGTCCTACGTTGATGCAAGAGATCCACTGACAGTCACTGTATATTCTGTGACTGGTCAGCCTGAGGATTCAGAGCATGTCACTTGAGGATGCAGTGTTAGAACATGAGGTTTCTGATCCTCTGTTCAAGCACCTCTGGAAACATTCCCTTCTACTTTTGGCTAAAGATGGGATGAAGATAGAATTGGTCACTAGCAGGCATTTGTACATCTCTGCCAAACTTTCTCCAGAAGTAGCCATTACAGACAAAAAATACTGAATATTGTGGTAGTAGGCATTGTAGAAACTTACAGAGGATAGGAAAAGTATGTGCCTATAGGACTGTATGTTTAGATCTTTTTAACGGTATAAAGTGAGATAATATTCCCCAGTCATTTCCCTGCTGCTTGAAGTAAAATATGCTTTTCTTTAAAGTATTGCACAGCTGTCTCTTTAGAGAGCTTATTTATAAGTGTCCAGAAAAAAACAAGACTGGATAACTGTATTTCAGCAGTAAGCAGGAATTTTCTGTCAGGCTACCTCTGTGTATCTCTAGTTGTAACCACAGAGCATTTTCTGCGTTTGTCATTCCTGCTGCTAGCTATTGTTTTATTGCCAAAGCCTCTCTGAAGATTGTATATCCTGAGACATGTCTCCAGAATACTGATAACTTGGGATTCATATGCAGAGAGAACACAGAGTACAAGCGAGAATTACGCAGTATGTGCTTTGTGCTGTCAGGATGTATTATTTGGTGTTTCTCCAAGCTAGGCTTATGATTGCCATATGTGGACTAGCAAAAGATACGCATAAAGGTGCTTTCCAAGGACAGCAAACAATGGCAGACAAAGTTTGTGTTGTTCTATTTCAGTACATGTCAGATCATAGCTATCCTGAGGAATTGGAGTCTGGAGGAGACCAGAGATCAGATGAGTGAGTTTTGCCAGGTGACCGGTCAACCTATGACATGCCAGGGTGTTAAGAGCCTGGCAGTGCTAGGAAATCAAGTAAGGTGGGAAAGAACACAATCAGAAAGGCAATATACAACTGATTCACTAAATGTTATCATCATAGACCTTAATGGGAGTGTGACAAAACGTAAAGTGGTATATTTCTTCTCACTAGCACTTCTTTATATCATGACTAGCCTCTCTAAGAGCACTGTCCACAAATGTGAGCCGAATTTCCCTTGGATTTCTTCTTTCATTTGAGTTTTACTACTTTGATGTGGAAAAAACTTGATTAAACATAGTAATTTTCTGTGAGGGTTTTTCTTATGTTTTATTTTTTGTAGGGTTTTTTGTTGTTTTGTTTTTTGTTTTTGTTTGTTTCTGTCTTTTAAAGAAAGACAAAATGTCTTATTAAGAAAGACTTAAATGACTATTCTTCCTTCTTGGATATTTTTTGAAGTAAAATAATTATAACACAAAGGCAACATCATTTCTCCAGTGACTGTTTTCTCACTCTACTACACTATGGTTTGTTAATTCCAAAATCAGCTAATGTTCAAAGAAATGAGTAGTGCTTGCTTTAAGGCAGAATTTCTTCTCATGTTATGGTAACTATATATGCATGGAAGGGAAACATAGAAAGGACTTTAAAACTTTGTGAAGAAGTCATTTTAGCAGTCTTTTTTACCTTGAGGCAGGGCTCATGTTTCTTGACTTGCATATGACGAAGGCCATGACTTTTTCAAAGGTTTGTGTGTTATTGGATTATACTGCTTATTTTGCCTGTCATTCTTAGCCAGGAAGTTATGACTTTTGTTTCTTTTCCATGACAAATGTAATGAAGAAAAAGTAGTGGAAAACTTCTGCATAAGTTGATTTAAGTGTCAATGATGGTTAAGTGTTCATTTCAGCCTGGCTTGTACCATCTTGTCACTAGCTAGAAAAAGGGATGTGCCAACTGGTTTGCTTTGATAGCAATACTGGCTCTGAGCGGTGTTGTGTTCTATCATGCCTTACGTCTCTTTTTGTTGTTTTCATGAATGACAATAGCACTAATACTATATGTAATGTAGGAGGACAGTGATGAATGTGGGGGTTTTTAATTTTTTTTTTTGCATCCCTCTGTCAGGCAGTAGCCTTCTGTAGTAGGAGGGAGAGGAATCTGGTTTGAGAATGTCATTCATGCTTTTGGCTTACTGTTCGTACTTTAGAATTGGGTTGTAGTCAGGTTTTTCTGTTGCTTTTAGCACACTGGCCTTTTCCAAGGCTCCTTGCTCTGTGCACTGGAGAAATTCACAGGTATATTTTATCCAGTCTGTCACTGGCTGCAAAATTAAAAAGGTTTGAGTACTGTGCTTGTTTACTACTTGCTCCATGACAGTTTTGCTTGGGAAGCTATGGAAGTGGTTGCAGACTATGTGAGGTATTGTATTAGAGAGATTGGCTACATGACTATATGTTCTGAGTGGTCCAAACCGAGTATTTTAAAAAATGGAAAAAAAAAAAAAAAAATAAATCACAGTTCTAAAGCCGCAGGTGTGAGCAGTCATTTGTTAACAATGTTACTAACAAATTTTGGAAATGGGATTATGATAACTTCCTTTAAAATTATTGCTGTTTTGGGATTATTTCAAAGCAGCAAAGGGAATATGAGCAGGGAAGAGGAAAAGGATGAAGAACTCAATAATTCTGCAAATAAGGAGCTGTTGAGGTAAAGGTTTACGTTGTTGCTTTTCAAGCCACAGCTTCATCCAGGAGTTAGTAGGAAAAGCAGTAGTCCAAAGCACTCGGCTTGGGTTCGGGCCTCTTAGAGGAAACACATGGAGAAATGTCTACTACAGCAGTGTGCTTTGCATTGACCTATGCCACTGGGGAGGTGAATGAAGAAATAGTGATATTTCAGCTTTTTTGCTGCCAAACCTTTGGTTTAGGAAGCTGTAACTGTTCCTGTGCAAACTCAACTGCAATAAAAAAGACTTTGTACTTGCTTCTTGATATGACCCATCTGTTCAACATCAGCCAAACTCTGGTTAAAATGTGTTTAAAAAAAAAAAAAAAAAATAGTTCCTCAGGATTACTGGTGTCACAATGGAAGCTCTGCTTCAAAAGGGGCAATGGCATTAGAAGCAGACTGTGATGACTGTCATATCTAAAACACAGCATATGTGGTTTGCCATATGATAGATCTAACCTAAGTTAGTGCAAACCATTTCCCAAGATAAGTCCTTAAACTGCCTTATGTCCTACTAAGAGACTTAACATAATTTTCATTTTTTCCTGCTACCTGATTAGTTAGTAGCTGTACTTTATTTATATAATGAGTTTTTGGCACTGTACATACTTGAAGTTGAAATGGCCGGGTATCTAGTTTGTCAAAAGTTGGTGTCACTTCTAATTTTTGTCAATTGTTGCAAATACTGAGCATAACTGCTAAATTCAAGGTGGTGTTCTTGCTATTGACTACTTTTTCTATCATAACATGTAACTGTGTGCTTGCATAAACAATGTATATGATACCTAAAATGCCTCTCAGCTCAGGAGTTAAGTTTTGTTCAAATATCTATTCTGACTTTCTGGCAGACTAATTCTCATAGCTACAGAAGCAGTAAAATTCCTTGTGGATTTCTTGTAGAGGGCTCTAGAAGAACATTTCGTTGTTCATTCCACATGTTAATTCAGAAATATTGTATATAACCACCCTTTTTATCTCTCTTTTGAAGGTGAAGATTTTAATTGTGTTTTCTTGCTGTACTGCAGAACATTTATTTGCTATAGTTTTCTACCTTTTTTTAAAACAAAAATGCAAACAGAACTTGTACAACTGAAAGCTTGAACATACTTGTTATCCCTCAGCATTGTTTCTTTTCCAGGGAGTGCTGTCCAATATCTCCTCCATCACCGACCTGGGAGGCTTTGATCCAGTTTGGCTCTTCCTAGTAGTAGGAGGAGTTATGTTCATTTTGGGATTTGCGGGATGCATTGGAGCTTTGCGAGAAAATACCTTTCTTCTCAAATTTGTAAGTAGCCTTTGCAACTGTGGCATAGCATAAGTCATGCTCTCTGTTTCTGCTTAACCGGGTGAAGATTTTAAAATGTCTTTTGGGGAGCAGAATGTGTTATCTGATGTGAGAGTACTGTTTTGTGAATCACTTTTGCTTAACTGTTAACACTTTACAGATCTTCAATCTCTGGTGCTTACTTTTTTTAAGGTTCGAAACTATTGAAAGTAACAATGGTGGCATGGAACTACTGCTTTTCATGGGGATGTAACCTGACATTTTGCCTTCCTGTCACAAAAAGAGAGAAATGTCTACTAATTATCTTCATGTTGAATTTAGCAAGCTACCTATGAAATATAAGGAATGTACATACACTACTGAATGTGACCTGTGTGATTTCTGCTGTGTAAGTGCCCCTCATGGTACAGAAGAGATTGGACTGTTACGAGGGGTTGCTTGCTGACATCCTCAGTTCTGTGATGTTTAACGAATTTGAAAAGGCTTCATTGCTTACTGTCAGTGCTGGGGCTTGAGGGGGAGAAAGGGAGGAGAATATGCCCAGGATAGGTAAAGAAAACAGAATTTGTCGTCTTGAACTCTGGGCTGGACTGTTAATTGGGGAAAGAGTTGCTGATACACAAACATACCTCAGTATTCAAAACTCCTTTAGCTAAGTAGCCAGGTTCTGGATTTTGAAAGCCTTCCTCCTGTGAGCTTTGAAGATTAGGATAACAGTATCATATTCCATTATAGGTACATTTAAGAATTATTATAAAAATTAAAGATTCTTTCCTCCACCACTCCAACTTCCAGAGGTGGGCACAGTCTGGGTAATAGCTGTGTCTTCATAACCATTAACTGCTAATATATATGTGAAAAGGCTTCCAGTGAAACAACTGCCTTCAAGTGACATATTTGTCTCCCACAAACATGTTGTATTAAGGGGAGGAGGCAGTTGAGAGTTACAGTGCTTGAGGCATTTATAAAGCAGCTTGGGATAGTTCTAGTTTGCTCTTGTCTTGCTTAAGAAAAAAAAAAAAAAAGAGGAGGGGAGCTATTGTAACACATTTTTTTTTTTCCCTTGCTTCTCTTAGCTTGCCTAAAATGAACCCATCTGCTGTACCAGAAATAGCTTCCTATACAGCAGCTGCAGGAGAAATTAAAAATGCATCTAAACAAACACAGAGAGCATATTAAAATGGAACTCAAAGGCGCAGTTGCAAAAGGGATGGACTTCCAGTACATGAGGACCCCTGTGTGTTTTAAAACAGTGTAGATTCAGTGGAGATGCTTAGAGAAAGTGGCAGATCATTAGTAATGCCTTTGGCATCCATTGCATTTGCATTAATCATAGCAGCCTCATTTGGTTTTAATGTGGATGTGAGTCATTCTATAGACATTCTGCTCTTACTTACTCATTAATTAATTTCTGCTGTTACCAATTTCTGCTTTGTCTGTTTAGGCAAAGCTTTACCAATAAGGATGTCTAAAGAAAAAGTCACTTCGAAAGCATTTCACTGGCACTATTGGTTGTTTATGCCTTTGAAAATGCAAGTGCCTACACAGAGATTTAAGATGAGTTTTCAGAGGGCCCCTCAGGTGATGTGTAGCCACCTCTGAAATTGACAGTGAATTGTCTTGAATGACTTTGAAAAACCCAGTGAAATGTCCAAAGTTTGAATTTGTTGGCATTTTTATTATTTGTTAGAATAGAATTGAGAGTCCTGTGCTACAGCCCAAGTTAAAAATGGTGTATTTTTAATTTATAATTTCCTGTGTGCTGGAATATCTTGAATTTACACTGACACAGATAAAGCCCTAACACTGGACATAATTGTAAGCCTTGAAAAATGAGATTTGGTCATAAAGCACAATAAGCTTTTTTTCTTTTCTTCATAGTTTTCTGTGTTTCTTGGAATTATTTTCTTCTTGGAGCTTACTGCTGGTGTTCTAGCATTTGTTTTCAAAGACTGGATAAAGGACCAGCTGTATTTCTTTATAAACAACAACATCAGAGCATACAGAGATGACATTGATTTGCAAAACCTCATAGACTTCACACAGGAATATGTAAGTTGGACTATGTTTTATTTTTCCTTAAAGCTTACTTTAAAGATATACCTACTCTAGTTTTAACTTCCCATCTGTTTGGTTTCTTCCAGGAACAAAAGAAATATTCTAGCATATAATACTTTTGAATATATATATATGTATATTTCTCTTTACAGAACTTCTGCAAACACACAGCACCTGTGGAAGGTGGCTTATTTGTTGATCTATGACTGAGCAAAACAAGGTGGAGAATTGGGGTGACTTATTGAAGACTTAGAGATAGTGTGTCAAATCTACAAGATAACTGTTAGTGTCTTGTGTTCAGTTTTTTGGAGCATATTCTATATGTGTAGGAAGACATTTTAGGGTTCTCGGGGGGAAGGGTGTTCAAAATATTTTATTGTAGGTGCTGTCACATCTGTTTAAAAAAATAATCCTTTTATAAGCTTAATTTGGTTCAGAGATGAATCTTGGTGTAGGTTTAGTAGCATTAGAGGTGCTACACCACACTGCAGAGTGGCAGGTATATTTAGCTGGTCTGAGTGAAACCACAATGTAATTTCTTTTTAAGTAGACTTAATGCAATTAGCCTAATGAAGTGGGCAACTCATACAGTTCTCAGAAAATCTCTAAACGATGCTATATCTGCACTTGGGAGGAAAGGGTGAAACCAGAGATGCACATGCTTGTGTGGGTTAAGTTATGTAACTTGTCAGTGTCTGTAAAGGAGTCTTGCACTGACTTTTGCACCCAAGTTATTTTGCCAGTACTTTCTTGCTCCAGTACTCAACTCTGACCTGTGTTGATGAATTTTTATGTGAATTTGGCCTTGTGTAGCTAGCACGGTTAAATGTTGATTGAAATAATGTTTACTAATTTTTGGACATTCTGCAATTAAATAATTTCATTCAATGTTCGATTTGCTTCTGTATGCCTTGGGGGAAAAAATGACAAGTGAATAAGTAACAGGATGTGGATCCTTGCACTGATTTGAAACTTGTCCAGTTGGGAGGAGGTCAGAGGTCACCACAGTCTGAAAGCAGTGGTCCACTTGTATGCAACCTAAAGGCTCCAGTCCAGTTTTGCAGGCATTACATAAAATTTGTTCTCCTAACTGGATTAGCAATCTTAGCAGTTAAGTCAGGGACAGCATGAGAGCTAGCTACTTTTTCAGCTAGTAGAGATAAGGCTTGAAGACAACATGTTCAGGTATTGCTGAGGGAACTGTGCTACATCTGGAAAGACAGAACTGTCATTCCAAAGCTTTCTAAAAATGTGGTTTGTTTGGGTTTTAATTTAATTTTTTTTAAGTTGACATAGATGGGTTCATTGGGCTAGCTCCTTGAGTGCTGTAAAACATCAGTGCTCCACTGATCTCCAGTCTACTCTTTGTACACTCAGCAAGTTTTATCAAGTCTTTGTGTGTTTAGCATGTTTTGTCAGAGACTAAGCCTCTCATTTGACATAGTCACTTTTTGAAGGATTCTGCCTGCCTTCAGTGAAGATGTTTGTGCAGTCTGTGATGTTCAGGAAACAATGTGTTCATACTGTCTGAGGTACAGCCAGGCAAAGATTCTGCAAAACTGACAAAAGGAGTAGCTATACCAGTGTAGCCATACCAGTGTAGCCTTCACAGCTGATTAGTTTTGTTGAGAACCCAGGCCAAAATAGACTGGACCGAATATCATACTCTTGGGTCTACTATCCCTGGGGCCTGAGCTTGTAGGCTGGTGCAACTCTGGTGTTGTGTAGGCTTATCAGCTCACTCCATGGGTTTCTCTCCAGAGAACAGTGTTGCATGGTGTGAACATAACCTTAATCAGATTATAGCTTTAGAACAATTTACAGGTTTCGAATGGTCTTGTTTTTTGTTTTTTTGTTTTTTTTTTTTTTTTTGTTTTTTTTTTGTTTGTTTTTTTTTTTTTAAAACAAACCAAGAAACAAAACAACAACAAACCAAACCAAAACACAAAAAAACCCCACCCACCAAAACCCAAAACCAAACCAGGTTCAATGAAACCAGAGGGAATCTCAGATTTTATTTGGAAAGCTAGAGGGAAACTGGCAGTGATGATACATGTTACTGATTTGTTTGTTCTGAAAGTCAAGAAGCTTTCCTTTCTTTGTTCTAGTGGCAGTGCTGTGGGGCTTTTGGAGCTGATGACTGGAACCTTAATATTTACTTCAATTGCACAGATTCCAACGCAAGTCGAGAGCGCTGTGGTGTGCCATTCTCTTGCTGCACTAAAGACCCTGCCGTAAGTGACAGTCAAAAGGATAGGGTGGGTCTATTGTTCCAATTTGAAATCACTCCATAAGTTTATTTTTTTTTCTGGAACTCACGCATGATCATTACCTTCTCACCAACCTGTATTTTTTTTTTCCATACTTGAAGCTGAATTTAGCCACTAACTTTTCCGCAGTCAGCAAAAATACTAAGCTGACTGAAGTCTTCATTGTATGCCATTTGCTGCTTGTTGTTAGAATGAGAGAACCATGGGCTTGGCAGAACATACATATTCCTTTTAGCAAGTATAGCAAGCAGAAGCCCTTCATGAGTTGAAGGATATGAGCTTTCAGTTGAATATCATCAAGGTATTTCATTCGCTGCTTTTAAGAACAGCAACTCTAAGATCAGACACTCCGAAGCAGATATTTATTTAATGCTGTGTCCAGAGGCTGCAGCCAGTTTGACCCATTTTGTGCTAGGTACGGTAATGACTGACAGTCTGTGCCCTGAAGAACTTGCATATGTTTGCATTAGACTCTTAGGTCGGGTATGGACACCTTTACATGCTCTTTTTTTATTTCCCTTTAAACTTACTACTTGTGCTACAGTCACCTGAGATCAGATTTAAAAGGTCAGAAATTGTTTGAGGGAGCATTTTTTTGGTAAATTTTCATGTCTTTTTAAATAGCTATCGTTCTGGATCATCAAGTAGAAAAGGTTGGAGTCGTGCATTACTAGTATGGATATGATCAGGAATGAAGGGTAAAGTTTAGGGAAGCAGTTCATTGGTAGCAAAGGGATGGGTGTGTGCATGGAAACTGTTATGTGGCTAACACTGCATATATTTGACTTGCATATAGTGTAAAAGAAGCAGCCTGTGTGTGCTTGTATTATCTAGTAGTTTAGCTGTGGCTTTTCCTCCACCTGGAGTGATTTACAGTTCCTTGAATGTACGAGTCTGTAGCACTGACTAAAGTTAGGCAAGTTGCCAACAGGCACCTCAGGTGCTTCCTGCTTTGCTAATGCAATGCGGTTGCTGCTCCCGGCATCCAGTTACCACTGCTGCTCTCCCTCTCTCCTGATAAGCCACTGTCACTTGCGCGAGCTGATTTCTGGTTCCTCTGCAGTGAACAAGTCTTCACATATTTTTAATGAAATCTTAAAACAAAAGGTAGGTTAGCTCAAGCATTATATTATGCTCAGGATTCCCCCTATTGTTTGCATATCTGCCCACCCACCCACACAGAGAGGTCATCACAACCCAGTTTTAAAAATACAGTTGTTATAAAACCAAATCAGTGACAACAGTACAAGGTAATCCTATAAATACATAATACATGCTAAAGTTATCTCTCTGTGTATATGATTATGCAGTTTCTTATGGGATGATGCGGCTACCAGAAATGTAAAGTTAAGTCTCATTCGTTGTAGGGAAGCAACATACTTAATTGCCTTTAAAATAAAGACTAAAAATAATAATATTTCTAAAAATAGTGTCATGCATGTAATGGATATTATTGTAACCAAGCTGTGACTGGTTTAGTTGCAGTGATAAACACAGGTTTATTCTGTGGGAAAGCACATTTGTCCCTTTCGGAATTAGGATGCAGTGTTGGACTGATGCAGAAAGTTATGTGGATGCCTTATTGAATGAGAATTAATTTTAGTTTGGCTTTTAGTTTAGCTTGAATCAGGAAGCGGTAAGTTGAAGGTAGGCTAAAATAAGTCTCCTTTAAAATGAATTCGGACTCCTATAGTTCACTTTGCTCCAAATTCCTGTACAGGCAAGGCCTAGAAAAATTAATTTATTTCCATTTCATTCTTCACATTTTCTTTTGGTTAACAAATTCCAAGGCTAAAGGCAGAAGACACTGATGATAAAGCAAGTAGGCATTCAGTACAAAAAAGAAAGCTTAAAATCCCTCTGTTGGAATCTTACATACTTTTACAGCCTTGAGGTGTGTGACACTTATATTTTAGATCCTGGAACAGAAGCATTCATCTCAGTAAAAGATACAGATTGCTCAGTCTGAAAGGTCCATTGAGGGAATCCAACTAGGACAACTGACAGGATGTGACCTATTGATGTACTTCCTGCAAAGTGAGGAAACACTTTGAGAATCTTCAACTGCTGATGGAAGGAGATATCTTTTTCCATCTGGCTGCTTTTAAAAAAATCTATTTCTCTGTTGGCTGCCTTTCTCGCTTTCAATGATTGAATTAAATTGTCGTGTTCAGTACACCTAGCTAAGATTGGCTGATTTTCTGACTTCCTTGAGTAGTTTATCCTTCTACTTACTGTTATTATATGAGCCAGTAACTTAATATTTTGCTGCCATTGTGTCTGATACCAAAAGTAGTTGCTTCGTTTTACTGCCCTGAAATAACTCTGTGTACAGAGTAAACGCCGCTTCAGCATCCAGTGGGTAGAACTTGTTCACTAGTAAAAGCCTGCCATAGCCTATTTAATACCTGTACTTTGGGAGTACTAAAGCAGAAACAGCAGGAAAAAAAAAACAAACTCCTTTTCCATTGGTATCGAGCTCCTCTAAGAAAGAATAGGCAGCAAGAACACACTACCCTATCTCTTATATTTCATCCCTAGTTTTTGTAAACGAGCTAGGTATTGTACATAGATCAAAACACATCCTTGGTAAGAACTCGAAGCTTCTGCAACAAAACTGCCCCTTCTCACCTCTTCATGGTGCTCAGACTGAATACTGAAAATGTTAATAGTAGTCTTGGCATATTTTCAGTATATAGACAAAACCTTTTCAGCAGAAGGTTCTTTCACTTAAAAATAAATGTTCCCTAATCCCTTTACTTTGACTTCCGAATGCTCGCATCTGGAATGTGGAGCTCACCCAGGTGGAGGGGCCAGTTTTCCAAGCTTGCTGCCCTGGGAGCTGAAAATATTTTTTGACCACTTGCTTTTGTTTGTTGCAAATAATTAGTAGCACTGAATGGAAGAGGAAGAGGTTTTTGAAAAGCAGTATGGTAACCAAAGTTAGGTTGATTGTTTTATTTACATACAGGACCAACTCTGGGAAACTGGGAGAGGGTGTTTGGTAGACACTTAACTAATTGCCTCTCTTCTGTCTCTCTCCTAGGAAGATGTTATTAATACTCAGTGTGGCTACGATGCAAGGCAAAAACCAGTAAGCTTTTATTTCTTTAAAATGTGGTATTTTAAAGATCCAGATCTCTCTTTGAAGAGCAGGTTGTTCTACTGATGAGATAGTTGAATGTAATTATGTTTGTTTTATTCCTTCTCCTTGTCAGGAAGTTGATCAGCAGATCGTTATCTACACTAAAGGCTGTGTCCCTCAGTTTGAGAAATGGTTGCAGGACAATCTTACCATAGTTGCTGGTATATTCATTGGGATAGCATTACTGCAGGTAAACATCACATTCCCTGTAATGGATTACACAGAGGAACAACAGATAAATAGAATATATGAGGAGGGAACTCTATATGAGAACTGGACATACGGTTTCAGTTGCACTTCGAAATCTAATGTTCGTAGGCTTTAGTGAGGGGAGCTGAATGCATGAGGCTTTCTTTGTGTTAAGGAGTATTTAATTTTTATCTGTAGGGTTGCATTTTTTTCATTTCAGCTGTCTGCAGGTCAAGACTAACACTCTGTGTTAGATAAATATTAGGCAGAGTTTTTTTAAAACTGTATAGACCTACTTTTTCTGATGGAACTTAAATGAGCAACAAAAAGCCTTTACAGTTGCTTTTGTGAAACAAGTTTGGAACTGTTCAATTTCCTGGAACCCAGTGACACTATAAAAATACTGGGATTACAGGAAGTTTTTTATTTTCTTTCTTCTTCCAACACTTACTGTTAATTTGATTTCAAACTTTCTGTTGCTTGTTTTCTTATCAAAGTTCTGTATAACCTGAAAAGTTTGCCTGTATGAAAAGAGTTGTCTGATGCTCCAAATGACTAAACTCTTGTCTCTTCCAGATATTTGGGATATGCTTAGCCCAGAATTTGGTTAGTGACATTGAGGCTGTCAGAGCCAGCTGGTAAAACTGCTGAAGTAACTACAACAAGACACTGGACAACTGAAACCCTCTGAAACCTCCAGTGTGTCACTGACACCAAGCTGTATGGACATGGGTGACAGGGAAGCCTTCTCTCCCAAGCAGTCTCAAGTCTAAGTTCCTGATACTGCAGAAAACTCGTGTTTCTTTGGGGTGGGGGAGAGAAGAGTGGGCTATTTAAAATCTGCTGCTCACTGACAATTTTTTTCTTTAAAACCACCAGTTTGAAAGCTGTTGAGCCGTGAATCTCTACTGTATTCTTGATCCTGAGTAACAAGTGGACACTTTTTTTAAATTGGTGTATTCGGTGGGACAGAGTTGCATCATTGTAGTCTGTGGATATGCTGTTAATTCTTCGTGTCATGAGCTCTTCGATAGCTGCCAAATATTCCTGAGATGGTTTCCCTCCTCACCACTCTGTAAAGGAACAATCTTCTTGTTTTCACAGCTAAACATAGCTACAGGCCTAAACCCATCAAGCAGGAAGCAACTTTCTATGCATCTATTGTACAGTAAAAGAAATTGTTTTTAAAACAAGGGAAAATTTTTTTTTACGCAAGCTTCCAGCCATCTCCCTATAGTACTTGGAGGTTGGAATCAGCAAGCTCACAGGGAGAATTGCCTAATTTTATCAACAGTTTTCTTCCTTCTCCACCCTTGTATGAAGGGAAAGGAGTTTTATATTTGACAAACAAGGGTTGTAGAGCCTTTGGTTGCTGCCATACCTTAGGACATCAGTCTCTTAAGGCAAGGATGGGATATAACTGTATAAATGTATGAAAGCAGCGTGGATGTTGGGTCCAAGTGAATAATATTATTCAAAGAATGAATTATATATTAACTTAAAAAAAATCAAAACGTATGTATCTGATATGGCTAAACCTTTTTTTTTCTCTGGAATTTAGTGTAACCTAATGTATTTAGGGATCTCACTAATATTAGTGCTTTGATATACTTGTGCAAAGCTTCTTTTAAGATAATTCCTTGGTCTGTTCCTAGCTGAGGCTTTGGTGTTTCTTTTTTTCTTTTCTTCTTTTCTTTCATTCTTTTTACTTGCATGAGCTGTGGAGTAAGAATCTGTGACACTCCGGTGCTTTAAATCTGTGCATATGTTTTAATACAGTCTAATCCAAACTTATTTATTGGTAAATGCATGTGATTATGGAAAGATTGTATCCTGTTCCCTTGGAAGTTGGAGAGAACAGCTTTTGCCAGCGTAAATACTTACCTCCAGTAAACAAATCCTTGCGATGGAGATGTGTCTCTCTTTGTTGCTTTAGATGCAACAAAAAGCTTTCTTAAAACAATGGAATAAAAGTTTTTAAATAGAAGCGCATATTAGGATCAGCCAAGACAGACTCTTTTGAATTGGACAAAAGAGAATAGAATTTGGAATAAAGCACAAACAATGGAAGAAGAATTAGATCAGAATCCATCCAGCTTAGAGTTTTTGATTCATTCTTCTTCACTAATAATAATGAACTTACAAACCTGGGTAGTTTTATTGCACTTTGTACAAATTTAGCTTGTTATATGACCCTTCTCAGTATCTGCAGAACCAGTCCTGAAAGCTGTGAGCTCTTGGCTCATACTTTGGTCAGCCAGTGGTAAAGGGCATATAGCCCCTCGTTGAAAGAGCTTAACATCTTTCTTTAATGAGTTTCCTAAAATTAAGAATGTGGAGTAGAAGAGATGGATGCATTGCTTTCAAAGCTTCCCTAGTCTGGGGGATGGATAGAAGGCTGGTCTGATGACTTAAGGTCCTTTCTGGACCTATGACTCTTAAACATGTGAGTATATATACCCTTGCACATTTTCCCTTTCAGTGCTTTAGTCGGCTGTGGTTTTTTTCCCCTCTGAAGACTGGTGGTAGGCACACTGGTGCTCCACAGATGCCTCAGACAGTCCTGTTGTCCTCCTGTCTTTGAGAATTACCTCATCCTCTTCTGGTTAACTCCCACTGACTGGCTCTGAATCAGGCAGCCTCCGTATCCTTTGGTATCTGCTGTTAAAGGCCAGCCATGACTCAGAGTAATTTTTTTTTTTTTTAAAAGCCTTTGAAAGCAATTATAATTCACTGTCCTTAATAAAAAGTTGGTTCCACCTCACCACAGTGTTATGTTTTTCTTAGCCACTCCTGAACTTGAGGAGTTACTGGTGTCTGTTTTTCCACCACGCGCCCCCACCGCCCCCCAAAGGGACACACTGTTTTGCCTAATAGCAGGACACACAGATAATACCACTGTTGCTGCACTGAGGCAAAATGGTGTGGGGAGAAGTCAGGGAAGTGTGGTTGAGGAAGTAGCCCTTCCACCCAGAAGCCTTGATTGTGACACAGTGCTTTGGTTTGGAGGAAAAGAAAAAAACTCCTACATTACGGAACCATTCCTTGTTGCCACTGATCTTGAATACTGCTGTTGCTGCTGTGGGCTTCTGAAGACAACTTCATTCTTCTACTTGAATTTCTGCAGTTGTACTGTATATGACCTTCTGTCTTGTCACGCTGTTCTCTGAGTTCCAGTCTGCTGGACGTGCTGTTGGCAGTGTCAGACTGATAGGAAGGTAAATGCTCTGAGGTGAGCAAATCTTGTTCTCACTACTTGCACATGTACACACAACTGTGCAACACTTCTGCTGAGTCCCAGGATGACTGACTGTTCTTATAGAAACCACTAAATAACTTATTTTTCTAGACCTTGTCTTTATTGCTGCAGATGCTGATCCTCCTCCCAAAAGATGTTTATTTTCCTCATTTTTG
The DNA here is from genome assembly GCF_018691265.1 of Tyto alba. Taxonomy (NCBI): domain Eukaryota; kingdom Metazoa; phylum Chordata; class Aves; order Strigiformes; family Tytonidae; genus Tyto; species Tyto alba. The sequence goes on along the minus strand of NW_024881327.1, from coordinate 15,005,024 downwards.
CAGTTGTTTGATGGATGCATACTGAATGTGCAGGATAAGTGTGCAATATAGACAGCTAAAATCCCACATTTTTTTTGTATACAGTTTGGGTAAGATGTTCTAGAAACACCCCATCAGCAGTTACTCAGCAGCTTAGGTGTCCAGTTTGGAAAGTTTGTGGGAGGTCTTTCAGATTGATCTATTATTGTCAGAGCCTGCTGAATGCAAGCAAGCTTTCTTCCAAAAGGCTTTGTGAAAACTTCAGGTGGGCTGCAATTAGAGCACAACTGCTGGCTACATGGGCTTATTTTCTAAAGCAATAAGATACAGTAGGTGGTATGACTTCTTGGCAATTTCTTGCCTGCCTGGTGTGGTGGTGGGGTCGATGTGAGTTCAGAGGTCAGTCTAATTATCTTTAACATGCAGTAGTTGTTCAGAAATTTTTGTCAGGCTTACAGCCCTTGCGGAGTGTGAAACAGCTCTGTTTGCTGGGCGATTCGTATGGGGTGGTGGTGTTGTGAAGGAAAGGTCTGGTAGCTTCGGTAGTAGCCCTGGATTTGAAGCCCTTTCCACATTCCCCACTGAGCACTGCCAAAGGGCATCACAGTCCTTGCTTCTCTGCTTTCTAAATACTTGCCATATTCATAGGCCTTTTTGTTGTTTGATCTCTTTTTCTTTTCTTTTTTTTTTTTTTTTTTTATTAATAGCCTAATGGACAAATGTTTGATTTGTCTCTGCGTGTCTGTTTCAGTAGCAGTAGGATCTCTTTGCTTCAAAATCCATAATTTTGATTGTGCCCTTTAGAGTTTGGAGCTGTGGAGATGTTTGCTCAAGTGTATTCTATCCTGAAAGCCACCTTCTCTCCCCTTTGCGAGAGATGCTAATTGTAGTTCTGGTGTGTAAATAGTTTTTGAAATGTAAATAGTAGCATGCAGATTACATGATTCTTGCACATGACTGCTTTTCACCGTAAGAGTGTTTGTTACAGATTGGAAAGGTGTCCACCATGAGAGTTTGCTGATGGAAACACGGTGCTGGTTGGGCTTAAGGAGTGCTTTAATCACCTGCCCAGCAGGAATGCCGCGGGCCTGGGGGCAAGCCCCAGGCACCCATGTGGGCCCTGGCCCAGAGCAGGCCTGCTCTCACCTTTTCCCTTTGCTCCTTGGTGTTGGAACAGCATTAGACTATAAAATGGAGGGTAGGAGTCAGCACCCCCTACCAGTCATGGGATGTTGCCATCACTTGTGGCAGGACTAAACATGGTGCTATAAGAACTGTCCTGGACGTTAATCTGTGTTTTTACTACTTTAGAGGTGCCCTTGGTAAAATTGAATCTGATTAACAAAGTTGGTTACCAGAGAAACTCTCATGTGAATTTGTGATTCCATTTCCTTTCTTGCTGTGTGTGCCTTTTGGGTGCATTGAAATGGCAGTTCTGCAAATACCTAGGGAGGAGATTAGATCTAAACAGGTGTCAAAGCATGGTTGAGGGTTCCAGTTCCTCGCTCCCATTTTTGTTTTCGCTCTGAAGCATTTTCAGGTTCTGTAATTGATCATGAAACTGTCTAAAGCAAACAAAATAAAACTACCTTGTTGGATCCACTAGCTACCAAATTTTGCCACTTGAAGAAATTCAAGAATAAAAATAAAAATCTGTCTCCTTTAACGTGCAGTATAAAAATCAGTGTTGTGACTACTAGCGTGCACCAGGCAGCACAGCTAGCTGTCTTGTGTTCTGGCAATATAAAGGTGTTAATGAAAAGCTCCATCTGTATGTGTGTTCATGTTCATGCTCTGTATGTAGTAGAGATGGACCTGATACTACCCTGAGCTCTGGGTAGTTTGGGATTTGGGTTTTATGACTCAGACCTGTCTCTTGATACATGTATTCCAGATTAGTTCTAACTGAATCTCTGGTTCATCCTGGGGTGTACGGCAAGCTGTCGATATTTACCCTTTGTGTATCATTCCTTTTTATACGAATGTATTCTCTTGTGTTCCTTTTTTTTTTTTTTTATCAGTTGTAAAATTGATTGTAAAAGCCAACTACACTTACCGATTGAAAGTATTGCTATAACAGAACTGCATGCCCAGTAGAGTTTGACTTGAGCTTTAGTTTTCTGATTTCGGACTGGTTACCTTCAGTCTAGGAGAAAAGCATAGATCAGGTGCATAATGTATTACTTGTCATCTTTAGCATTAAACTGTGGTATTGTATCACATACTGATCTCAATGGATGTAACTGGAGTCTACTTAGGAAGTTAATGCAACTTCCTGGTAATTCATTTTAAGCTATTGAAAGTGGTCTTGATCATGCTACTTGTGCTCTTGTTTTTTTTTTTTTTTTTTTTTTTTTTTTTGTTTTGTTTTCTGTTTTTTTTTTTTTTTTTTAATAGAGGCATTTTTTAGGAATGTTTTAATACACTTATGATGGACAATACAATAGTTTTAATAGTTGTGCAGTATTCTGTATTTACTTGAAGTAAATCATTTTATATGCAATTTGTTAGATAATTACAATTTTATAAATAAAATTGCGTGAAATCTGATGTTGTGAACGTGTACTCTTGGTGTAGCACTTAACAAAGCTTCGTACCACTAATGTTCATGCAAAATTTTTCCAGAAGACCTCCTGTCTGCCCTTCACCGAACAAACAGGGGAAAGAAATCCCCGTGTCTCTCAGACAATGTAGAACGTTGTGTTCTGTTAAGTCACAAAACACATTATTATGCTGCCAGGGGCTGCCCTTTAACGAATAATAATCTAATATGTGAAGAGCACATCCCCATACGAGGAGATCTCATCTCTACTGTCAGCTGTTGTTGAAGTCTCTGGCTAATGAACATGCTCTGCTTCTTTTTGACAGGTTGTTGGTGTTCCTCAGTCTGCTGTGGCTGCTGGCTAGTACAGCTGTTGGAGCTCGCCCCCTAATCATTTTGGTGACCCTGGAGTGTTCAGAAGTTGCTGCTTTGCAAGGAGCAGCACAAAGTGGGTTTGTCGTGACTTAATGAAACTTTTGTAAAGGGAGGTGGGAATTTCACTTTCCTAAGTGCAAGAGTTGGCTTGTTTTATTGTGCAGGTGAAAATGGGTAATGCTGTCTTGTACTTGTTAGGCAGAAGTGGAAGATGACCAGTTTTTTTATTATTTCAAAAACTGTAGAGCAAGCTAATCCAATTCAGTATCTCAAACCTACAGTTTTGTGCACAAAACACCACTCTAACTCATTTAAAAGCACATCTCTGTATCCAAATTGAAGTCAAATGCCTTTTGCCTATTTCAGGCACGTAAATTTATCTGAACGTACAGAAATGACTTGGCAAAATAAGAATGCAGATGTGGAGGCCTTGGAGGGGGGGAGGGAAGAACAAAAGTCTACCAAAATGAAACAAAATTGAGGGTGTTGCCTTAAACCTTTGTAACATGCAATGGATGTGTTGCACATGGATAAGCCATTTTCACAACAGAGGAGGAGACTGGAGGTGGCTACCTGCATTCGGTCAAACAGACTTGCATACTGTTTCTTGGATTTGTAGCTAGTTACCATTTCTAGGACTTTGGAAACAAATGACCTTTTCCGGGTCTCGTGGGCTCAAAGCCCATATTGTTGGGGTTTGTGCCTTAGAAGTGCCTACGAGAAGTGAAGCTTTTCCTGCTGTGAAATGTAAAAACATACATGTGCTTTTTATCTTCCTGACTGGTGCGATGCTAGGCCTTGCAGAAGACATGCAGATGCAGACAAATGTAACACACCAGCGAGGTACCTCCTGCCCCGGGTAGTGTGGTGGCGGTGAATGTTTTAGCTTGGTTTGCTGTGGCAGTAAAATGAAAGGGCCTGATGCCTGGCATCACTGTCATAAAAATAGTCTGAGCAGCAGATGTCAAGCTTTGCTTAGATGTAATCTCTCTACTAAACATCTAATGAAAGCTATTGTCAGCAATTTCAATTCAGTCAACTTCAGTCGAGTAGTGAAATGCGCATGAGAGTAATGTCCTTAGATCCCCATTTCTCTTAATAAAAGAGGCTCAGAGGATAAAGGATGTACCAGCTACACAGAAGTGGCCTGCAGGCTGCAGCATGCCTCAGCGCAGCGTGTGTGTGCATAGATCCAGCCTCTTCAGTTACCTCCTCCTACCGCGACACACACCCACCTTTGCCCTTCTGCAGCTTTCCTTCTGTGCACAGGCTTCACGCAGATTTTATCTAGAAATGTAAGTCACTCTAGTCCATCCAGGGAAGCCACCTGAAAGTAGGATATCAGTGGTGGCCTTTGTGCTTGCTTGGACAGCAGAATCCCTAATAAAAATTTGGTGATAAGGATACAGCTAATACTGAACCTGAGCTCCAGTTAAACAACCAGGTGAATGGGAATTCTGTCGGCGTCACGATCAGCTCATGTGAGCTCCTGCAGTTTACACCATTGCCAAAAGGGATGGTCTCTTTCTAGAACCAGGTAAACAATTGATAACTGGTCTTTCAAATGTCTCTTGGGATCTATTTAAATCAATGGAAACTATTTCCATGCCCGAGCAAACTTGGGCTTGGGTGCACTGTGGGCTGCGACTGTAAACACGCTGGTTACGTCCAGCAATGCAGAGGTTCTGTGGTATTTGTAGCCTGATGGCACAGGGTCCTGGGGTGTGTTCACAGCTCTACACTCTGTTAGTTGCTTTACTACACTATTACTAGCAAATGTCTTTTGAATGCCTTTTATTGTTTTAAATAAGAGGCTGTTGTACAGTTTAGTAGTAGAAACTTTTTCTGTGTATTTCTGGCACTGGATTAAAGGGACGTGGAATCTCCTGTGCAAATACTCCTGTAGCACCCACTGTGTTTTGGTAGTCTTGGGGCTTCAACTGACTATTTGAGGCACGTTGCTTCTCCTACCTGGCTTGTGTACATAATCCCCTTAACAGCATGACTGGCCTCTTCCCATCACAGTGTCCGTGGGATTGCCAGTGGTTTCATGGAGCTGGGAAGTGAATTTGGGAAGGTCAAAAGCATTGGGTTTGCAACCACATGGCATGGGATCGCATGGGTGGTCAGTCTCTGGGTTTGCTGCCCCCGCTGATAAAAAAGGAGCCTGAAACTTCTGAGGCTGGCACTTCAGCACCCGGAGTGCTGAATTCCCTTTAAAATGTGACAGATCTTAATGATCTTTGTGCATTGTGAGCTTGGTCAAGCTAGACAATGATATCCCATAGTCAAAAATAGTATGTGCTGGCTTTCTGGAAACTGCTACCCCAGCTGCTCCCTGTTTTGCCAGAGTTGTTTGCTGGTTTGCTCACTGGCATGTTACAAACCCCCAAAAGAAATGCTGTGAGAGAAGATGCTTAATCTGGCAACTTGCCAACTCCTTTACCTGGGAAAGGAGAAGAAGGAAGACCTTTGCATGCTGCATTTCTCACTTGATGGTGTTCTGTTGGAAAGTTGCTGTAAGACACACCTTTAAAAATCCATCTACAAAAAAAAAAACCCTGACAAACAGAACCCCAATCCCAAGCAAGCCCGAGAGCGCTCATACCACACGGCTTTATGGGATAAGGATTGTATAGTGTGTTCCTGGTAAAACGCATGATTGTTAAACGACACAGTGCCTCTGTGTGAGCTCACACAGTGACAGCGGTTGGAATAGTTTCCTTTGTAGTCGCTCAGCTGAAAGGCAGTGATTGCGTCGGGGCCAGAGCCAGGGACAACAAGGGCTCCTCACCAGTGCAGGGAGGCACAGCCGCGGCTTCTGTGCGTGGTTGCAAGAAAGGACAAACCACAGGATAAAGTGAGGGCACTGAAATTTTTATTTGTTACCTCTAGGTACCACGAGTTTGACATTAATAGGCAAGACCAGTGAATGAGCAGCAGTACATCGCATTCAAACCTGAATTTCCAAAGCACCAAAAATGGAGCTAGATTTACTTCTTATTCCTACAGTCAGCACACTAGTCTGGACTTGCTGCATCTTGTATTGTCCCTAATTTAGTAGTACATTGTTATGCAGTTAGGGGGCGTGAGGAAAGAGTCATTGTGTAGTACCACTTCTACGTCATCATAGGACTACAACATGCACATTCTACTATGTGGCCCAAGCAACAAGAATACAAGTAGAACAGTTTACGGGTGGAGACAGGTTCATGTTAACACCACCTATGAATTTGTAGAAACCTTTTTGGACGGGTACCTACAGTAGTTCATCAATTTGTGTGGGAACATTACACGCATGCACGAGTGATACAGTGGAAAACATAGCAGGAGCGGCAGCAGGACGGAGGACAAAGGTGAGATCTGTGATGGGATGCACGGGAAACAAGACCTTCCTCAGCTTTCTACAGCAAGTCTCCGCTCTGTTAGCGAGGCCTGCTGGGCAACAGTTTTGTTCTCGTGACCGCGGAGTTTTGATACAACTTCTAGAAACGCCATGCTCTGCACTTCCTTTTGAAGAGGTTCTGGAAAAAGAAATAGTAAAAGAAATGGTGCTTTGTAGGAGAGGCAAAAGAGCAGAAAAGCCTGGTGACTGTGAAAAACTTTTCTACTGAAGCCCGTACACACATGAGCACACAAACGTGTGTGTACACAATAATCTTTTTATTTACTTTTTTGAATTGCTTTTGAGGATGGAGACAAAACTCCACGGGGCCTGGGGCATGCACACACTCCACGGGTTTCAGGTAGAGATATATGATGGAGCTGCTACTTGGAGTTAAGAAAATTCACCCGCATTCCCTTCCAAAACAGATAGTTAGGAAGTATTGTTAGTGATAATATTTTTCTGCTTTATTCCTTAAACTAGTCTGACCAAGGGAGCTTACCTTGAAAGGTTCACTACATCGTTTGTATCAAATCAGCTCTGGCTGTTTGTGTGGGGGTGTGAACCGGGTGAGATGGTTCTTTACTGGATGTGTCACCACGTGGTCACTGTTAGCCATCCTGTTACAGTTCAGCTCCGTGTTAATACCTGGTATGTTGCCCGATGCTGTACGTACGTACACAGCACCTGTGTTTTACTTGAAATTATAAGACGCTACTCTATGATTCAGATCCTGGATTGTAGTATGCTTTGCATTAATAAGGAGAGGTTGGGAACAACCCATAAAATTGAGCAATTTTTTAAAAAAATGATTTTTCTCAAATCCCTGTCCTCTAGGCATCTCATAGTTGAGATCCAGAGCAGCTGGTTTTGTTTCATGCCCTGTTCAGGCCACTCTGGTGAACTCCCACTCAGCAAAACATACCCACACGTATTTTTTTGCTTCCCAGGTGCTGCTGGGGGCTGAATCCCTGAGCTTCCCAGGCGAAGTTCCCAATCATCTGTTTCACATAACTATGTTGTATGCTATGCACACTTACTTCTTTCAATAGCAAACTGGCATTTATTTCCTTCCTACCCACTTCCTTGTTCACACTTTCAGTTTTCTTGCAGCTTAACCCCTGCCACGTAAGAGCTGGGCAGTCTGACACTGCTGTGCACCTGGGGACCCGGCTGTACGGGGTGGTACCGGTGGGGCCCTTGGGGTGGCTGCGCTGTGTAAGCGCTTCCTGCTCTCTTTCCTTCTCCTTCTGAGATACCATCATGCAGGTGTTACTGAACTGAGCTTCAGGAACTGACCGTGCTTTGCAGCAGCTGAATAGTTCTGCGTAACATCCAGGTTCCTGTGAGCCTGGAGACCCTCACACACAGAAGTGACCGGGCCAGCTATCAATGCTCTGCTTTTGCTGATCCTTTACATTACATGTTTCTATTTTCCATTCTCCTCCTTCCCTCTTTTCCATCCATTCGTGCACTTGCACGAGCAACTTCCAGGTGGCAAAAATCACATGTAAATACATATCTATTTACTGATTAACACACAGCTGTTGGCAATATCAAGCTAAATGTGATACCAGATACCCTGTAACAAAGGATAGTAACAAGAGCAGTCCCTGGAGAATTAAACTTACCAATAATTAAACCAGTGCAACCACTTCTAGTCTTTATGGAACTATACTGGGGTCAATTACTTTAGCTACAGAGGTCTGTTTACAGTAGAATATGAAAACATGTAAAGAAAAATGCTCACTGTGTGGAAGCAGTGATGAAAATAAGAGGCAACAGAGCTGGGAAAGAGATGTATTTTAGTATTTTCACATGTAAAGAGCAGACTTGGCTCTTTGATTACCACCCCGCTAGCCCCTCCATTAAAATTGGTTTGTGTTTTTTTTTTTTTTGTTTGTTTTTTTGTTTTTTGTTTTTGTGTGGTTTTTTTTTTTTTTTTAAATAGTTAATACCAGGGTTGCTCAGTTGTTACTCTCACTTACTCAACGATTGTATTATCTGATTTTAAACAGGTCTGTTCATCAGGAAGCAGGGCTGAACACAGGGTCAGCCAAGTGCTGGGCCTTAACTCTACAGCTGCGTATTGCAGTAACGCGCTGTCCGTTCCCCGGGAGCAGGCTGAGGCGCCTCGTGTCCAGGCAAAGCTTACAGCGTGGTGGCAGGCTGAACTCTGCCAGTTAGATAACCCTAAAAATTCCCCTAAGACAGAACTGCTCCTTACCCTGCTGGAATAGACACACAGGTATTTGACTTGAAATAACTTCATCAATCTTGCAGGCTCAGGGAAGGGAAAACTCAAGTGTTGAATGGAAATTCTGAGTATGATTATTTTAGTTGGAAGCAGGGAAAATACACAGAAGAACCTCAGAGTGAGGCTGAGGGGGAACCTCTGTAGAAAGGCTTCTGCTCTAGAATGGACAGCTAATCCCAAGCATGAAATGGCTCAAGAAGGTTGTGAGTCACTAACTGTTACATGTCTTAACATTAAAGTGAATGCTTGCTGGGAGCTGAGGCTTGATAACCAATTTTGAGCACAATCTTTGTACACTAAGATGCATATACTGTTCTAAAAACAAGTATTAGTTCTTTTAAGATGGCAGTAATATTGCATTCACTTGCATAGGTGCACAGGTCACTAGAGAAACACTTATAGTAGGCTTTGACGAACTGTTTAAAGAAAGGAGAAAAAAAAAAAAAAAAAAAAAAAGCAGCTTTGTTTCCAGAGACAGCACCCACTTAGCTATGATAATTTTTAATCAATTCAATTGCTTTAAACTCATCTCTGGAGAACCTTCAACTGTTTCACACTTGGCAAATCATGTGAAGACATGCACACAGGCTCTGAGTTTTTACCTTTCTGTACTTACTCCTGTTCTTTGTCATCTTAGTTCTCTGTAAATTTCTGAAACCTTTATGGAATTAAATTTGTTCTCCTTTCAGAGAGTAAATACTACTTGAAGAACTGAATGAGGGAAATGTAGCTGCTTCTTGAAACCTCACCTGGAAGTCCAATTTCCCCATGATACTTTGCTCTGTTTTGTTCTGGCTTTTTTTTTTTTCCTGCCCTCCCCTCCATGCCCCCAGGTGGAAGGTTGCAATATCAAACCATAGCCTTCTAAGCCATCCTCAAAGCAGTCTGACTTTTAGCAGAGGGTTAGCTCAGAAAGATTAGAGTTTGCGGTGTCCAGCACTGACACGTGTCAGAGCGTGTCCTGCTCATCTTTCAAAGCCACCACGGGCAGTTGTGCCTGGTGGGCCCGGCATGTGAGGGCTGCTGAGGGCAGGACTCTTCCCAGCCACGTAAGTGAGGTTCCCTCCTGAAGCAGGACTATGGCCTGTGTGCTGTACTAAGTACTCATTTGCGTGCACATGTGTCCTTCCAAATATTACCTGTATCGTTATTTGTTTCCTACCATTCTTGCAGGAATTTAAAACTACAAGTGAGGAGGCTCCCAGGCAAAATTCCATGGAATTTTACTTGACTAGGTTGACCAATTAAAAAAAAAAAAAAAAGCAATGACACATCAATTATGGGAAATTTGCAGCTAAAGGTGAAAATAAAGTCCTTGTTACCTGCATATTTGCGAAGACAGCCCGATACTGTACAGTTTTAAAGACCTTTAATTTCTCTCCTGTCAGTCAAAGTTAGAGCTAGCTGCATCCTGCAGAAGCTGGAGTCCAATTTCTGCAGTTAATAACCAAATCTGCGTTAACGGCCTCTTTCCTGACACTATAAATAAACACTATAAATAAAGTGTCATAATAAACTGAACCCTTCTGTGTCCATTCACTGTGAGCAGAGAACCAGTCTCAGCGTATGTTTGCGCATGCTCTGTGTTCAGGCCAAAAGAGAGAACTATGTTTAAATACATAAATCTCTTAGGAAAGCAGCCTCTCCTAAATACTCACCAGATCCTATAAGGGCACAGATCAGCACCATGGAGTTGTATTTTATTTCTGGTGCACTTCTGTCGTCTGAGAGCAGTCTGTGTAGAATCTGAACAAGCTGAGCGTTTTCAAGATCCTTTTCAGCAGTGACTAAAATGCAAGTGAAAATTTGTAAATCCAGAAGTGCCGCTTGCTTTGATGGTTCTGTGTGTTAGCCATTTATTGAACCACAGATCTCTCACCATAGTGAAAGCAGCGCTGTGGTACATAACTCATTGGTATAAAACTGAAGCACATATTAGATGGTGTGATGATAGGAATCACGTCTCTTGCTATAAACATGTAAAATAGCCTAACTATTTGAAAGGATAATTGCAGTTTAATAATAAAATCCAGTTTTAAATGTGCAGTGAGCTGATGGAAAAGCCACCAGGCTTTCTAGCTATTTAGACCAACATCTGCAATATTTCAGCTTCCATGACTTCCACTGCCTGAATTTGCTTTTGGAAATTGTCTGAGTAAATACAGATGGTGTAATTCTTGATTTCATGGTAGAGGGAGCTCAGGGTCCATTATAAAGGCTGTGAAAAACTTCAGTGTGAGTTATTTCCTCTGTAGTTTTCTAAGTAATTTTATATACTGAATTCAGGCTCAAAACCTTTAAATGTCTGAGGACAGGACAAAGGGGGTTAGATGATTCATATGAATGGGAACATTTTTCCTTTTAATTAAAACAATTCGCTGATGCATTGGCAGTGATTTGGGAGTTGAACATAGTGTTCTTGTTGTATATGATGGCAGGAGATGAAAGCAAGAGCAAAAATACTTAATGGTGCTTGTTTATTTCCTTATATTAGTAAGCAAATAGGATAAACAAAACCTCTGTTGGGCATTTACCTTTTTGTTTGGTAAGTTGAGGTACTACAAACGCAGGTGAAGACATGTAATCATATCTGCCTTCATATGGCAACCCTTGCACCTATTTCTGTGGAACTTAATGCCCCTGAAATGTCTTAATTATTATTATCCGCCTCTGTGTGTATTCTCTAGCTCCCACACGGTAAGAGAAAGCTTTACGTTATAAGCCCTCTGAAACGGGGATTAACCATTCCATCGTAGGAATGTAGTCAGGTCATACAGTCTCAGTGCTGAAGTACGATTTTCTTAATTGTTAGCCTTCTGGCTTTTACCCAAAATCTGAAATTTATGTTGAAGGGCCTTTCTAGATCATGTGATCACCTACCAGAACGATGATGGAGCAGACACTGTGTTACCAGCAAACTCCAGTTTTCTGCATAACCTTCCTGCCTGCCCAGCTCTGCATGAACTGCCATCCACTTCCGTGCGCTGGAAGGAGGAGGCTGTTCTACCTTGCAAAAGAAACTCGCACGACTCTCCGCCTGTGACTTCTTTTGGGCACAGACTGGAAAGCAAACAGGTAGAGTTAACCGCTGGGATACTCACCCAACTCTAAAGCCGCTATTAACGCCAGTGCGACGAGAGCTTCGTTTTGCATTATTACGTGTTCACTCGTTGCCATGGTTACTAAATGCTTGATGCCACCACTCTGTACAATGGTCCTAATTACATCCTAAAATAAATAACATAGAAATGTAAAAAATTCTGCATTGCATACAAACTGTATTAAATAAAAAAAATTGTCACGGATGCTGTGTTATCTTTGTATAAGGACAGCCGTTGGCTTTATGCACATATTATCACTTTATATATAAACCTACATACGTGCATGTGCGCCTATAAATTATCTGCTATTACTCTGTAATTATAAGATACAGCCTGTTAAACCGAGCCAGTTAACCACATGAATAAGTTAAGACACACACAACTTTCTACCAGGTTATACTGTGTAACTTGAGTTCTCAGGGCGTGCCAGCAGTCGCCTAACGATGAGTCCGCTCTTTGTTAGGTTTGAACTCATCTGGTGCTCAGTGATGATTAGTTTTCCCTTCTTTGCGCTGTGATGTTCAGAGCAGCTTATCAAAAGCACCCAGCAAACCGCGTATTTGGGATAAGGAGACACAAGAACGTAGTTTTAATAAAGTTTCAAATCCTTCATATCCGTGAATTTTCAGTTCCTTCAAAATGAGCATGTTCCTTCAAAAGAGCGATGCGATCAGAAATATTACACCTTACTACATAATAGCAATGGTGTACTGGAAAAAAGACTTTTACAAATAGACAGGAAAATGAGTAGCATTGTCTTGAAGTATTGTGGAATTTTCCTTCAAATACAAAGCAGGTCAGGAAAGGATAGTTACGGGATAGCAGTGGGGTGGTTTCTGTTCTAAAGTCAGCAATTAAACTGAATGGTTGGCCAGTATCTGGGAAATGAAAATGCTGACTGGGTTAAATGGCTTGAAAGCAGTTCAAATATATGCAGCTGGAATTCTGTTTTAAAGACCAAAATTTGATTCAATTTACATAGCTGGCTTATGCCAGCAGGTCTTTGATTACTTGTTAATTATAATTTTAAAAAGTGAGTTTGCACCTAATGTTTTCACCATTGTACATCCCCAAAATGCTTGCAAAATTTTTGCCTGAAAATCAGGTAACTTGGCACGCCGAAGGGAAAATATTCAAGGAAATGTAGTTTGTTTTTTATTAGTTTTCATTTGTTCTATGGGTGCACAAAGTTTTGAAATAGTAGTTATTTCTTGAAATAAGAATGTTGTTTAAATTTTTAATCAATGTGTTGAATTTGTATTTAAAGCACACATCCCTTTCTAACTCCAGCCACGAGCCAAAACTCACCGATACATGTGTTTAGAATGATTTATGTTGCAGTGCTTGCGTAGGTTATGCAGTGACGTTCTTCATGAAAGGGAACAGGCACAGTATGATCATAATCCTTGAAAACTAAAATATTTTTAGATAATCATACTGAAGATGCTAATGGCACAAGTCACAGACTAATGATTCAAGAATTTCACATTTAAAACCTATTTTTTTCCAAATGACATAATGTACACAAGCATGTAAGTATTATTATATTTTTCCTTACTTGTAATGATGTGTTTTATTATTTGTGATTTTCTGGTGGAACTTCAAAGCAGTTTTGAGCCTTCATGGAATAATCTGGAAGCTGCTAATTTCTATCTGAATTGGTGTAGGATTCTGGCTATATAAGCCCTGGGAATCAATCAGCACCTTTGACTCCAAAATCTTCTATTTTGTAGGTAAACATCATCCTCTAAAAGGCAGGATGAAATAGAAGAGATGACAGTGGTTGGGTTTGGTGCTAGTGTGGCTTAACTCACAAGCACCTGCTCCATTTTTTTAGAGCGAGACATAAGTTTTCAAAACTACTGTCGCCTTTGTAAATATGACCCCAAATCCTTTAAAATTAAAAACCAAATTCAAATCTGATGTGCTGTAAAGAACCATACAGTTTTACTCACATTCAAACCTAGAGGGCAGTAAAAGCATTAAAAACCCCACCATCTCAGCTCTGTTTTCCTCTTCCAGACAAACTGCCTCTGTGAGTACATAAACCATTCAAAAGTTCATCTATGATAATTCTGTTAACTTCTGCATTAATGTCTATTTGATGCTATCAATAGTGTCTCTGTATTTAGAATTTAATTTTGTTTTCCTGTAGAGTATTGATAATAACTTGCATCTGTGGTGGCGTATGACATCTATGCATGTGTTTTGGGGATTGGGGGGGTGGGGGGGGTGGGTGTATTAAAAACGAGAACTTGGGAAAAAATGAAACCTGATCAGTTTTAGAGGCTGCACATAAAATGGATAATGGGCATTACAAAGAGATAGTAATATTAGAGATCAGCAAAGATTTAAATCTCTGTAAAGCCTGTTGACTTGTTTTTAGAGGCTCAGTACAGATCAGGTCCACAATATGTTTTTCGCTTTGCAAATGCCATGCATGAATGAAGAGAAGAGGTCACTCTTCGTATCAGTGAACACATTAAATGAAGTCTGAGCCTGGAGTAGCTCGTGTCCAGAGGAGATGCTTTTGTCCCCTGTAAGGCTGTGTTTTGCCTAATCCTCTCCTGAGCATGGGCGGTGGACTTGGACTGCTTACCTAAAGGTGGTTGATGTGAAAGTGATAGGAGGGACAGTGCTCATCTGTCCCCACAGTTTCTCTTAGTGTCATACCTTTTTGCCATCGACAAGCAAGCTTTTGTTAGAATTTGGAATAAATGATCATTTCTAATGATCCGCTAGAATCTTAAAACTCTGGAATATGCTACATGAAGAGCAGGGGAACAGACTATTTCTGGATCTCAATTTTATATAAATATATAGCAAGATCTTAACAATTGAGTGCAATGATTCTTCATATATAGCATCATTAAACATAGAAAATACGGCATGCTGAACTTCTCCAGGATACAATACAAATAAAAATGAGTCAAGACTTAACCACGTGCATCCTAACAGTGTTCCTTCAACTGGCCTGCCGCTCTGGATTGTTTTGCTTTGTTCCTCTTTTTTTTAACTATGTAGTTCCAGTGAGCATTTAAACCTGTTGCTTGTGTCTGACTGGCAGGTCCCAGAGGCAGAGGAGCTGTAACAAATGAATGAACCGACCTGGCTCGCTAGAGGGATTACGTATCAGAGGACTTGGCTACCAATACCAAGTGCAGAGGTAACTCTTAGTTCTTAGAAGCTGACCTTTTTCACCACTTACTTTTGATTTGCTGTGTCGTATAAGTGCAGAAAGTAGTCTGTTGGACTCTCCCATCACACCTGCGTGATCCTTGGCTTCACACCACTCCACCAATCGTTCCACCAGTTTTACATTTTTGCCCAGCTGTGCAGCTGCTTCTGCTACATGATGCCAGAGCCAACAACACAACGAAAAAGTTGTCACTTTTTTTTAAGCAAGTGCTAGAAAAATAAGCTGAAAGTTACTAACTGGAAGGAGTTTAAGTAGAGCTTCACTAGCTTGCACTAACAGTGGGAGAAGTCTAGGTTGCATGGAAGGAAGTAAAGCCGGTCAAAATGGAAACAAAATACAGAAAAAAGGTTGTAATCCAGTCTTTGAAAACAACTTATCAGCCCAGTTAATAAGGCTTGTGTATTGATTAAGGGTAGGGAAAATACAGGTGATGTCACACCCCCAAGTGAGGTAGCTCAAAAATGTGAAACCAGAAGGGAGCACTGTGATCAGTCAGATTAGGTTTTATAGACATAAGTCTCGTAAGTTTCTTCAGTGAATTTCTATTTCACATCTAATAGCTTTGCTAGAACCAGAATGGATCTTTTGAGAAAATCTGCAGGAGTGGGTCAAAAATAAATACTTAGCTAATTTACCTCATTAACTACTTTTGGTTTTTAGCAGTCTTCTGATTTTATAAATCCTCATCCTGGAATAAGCTGTTAAACTAAACAGTGCTTGTTCGTTTTGAAATTGCAGTTTATCAATTAACAAGTGTATTAGCCTGTTCCAAGGAGCTAGGTACAGCCAGAAAATGCATTAAGTGAACAGCAAAACAGGAGTGGTAGCTTAAAACACTCACGCCTCGAAACATGCTCGTAATGTGACAGCGTAGGAGAGTTCTGAAGTACGAAAGTAAATAAGCATTTGACACCTATTCTGAGGGTCCCTGGTAGTCAATTTAGGAGTTCTGAAAAAAAATCAACCCACATTTCTCTCCCTTTGCATATGCATTAGATTTATTCCAAGACTTCGGGAATAAAATTTTAAAAAACCCTCTGCTTCTCTCTTGTAAGAATCTTGGCAGCATTATCACAGACTCAACCAAAGAGAATCACTTAACATAGAGAACAGCTTATTTTTACCTTGTGCATCTATTAACATTCTTAATGTTCCCAGCAGCTTGAATTGAACAGGGGGCATCTCCGATCTGAGAAATTTCAATACAGCTTCTGCAACACCAGCTGATAGCATCTTAGCCTTATTTACAACTGCATGAATAAAGAACAGGGATGATCTCAAGAACATTTCTGGAAGATGCAGTTTATATCCAAGACGGTCTTGAAGCAAATTTTCAGACATGGTTTGAAAAATAGCTTCTGAATACAGACTTCAGGAAGACGAGTGTGCACTGACAATACTGCGTTGTGGAAAAATGTCATGGTTGCTAAGACACAGGTGTGAAATTAAGTGCTTTTTCCTAGTATGTACATCTTATTTTCAGTGTTCAGCCTGAATATAAACTGAAGGATAGATATCTCTCCCTTGGTCTGGGAAAGGCGTCTTCCTTCATGCCTTCCAAAGTGCATCAAGGAGAAGGTCAGGCTAGCACTTGTACCCCTAAACATGAGGGAACTTCTCTGATTCCAAACAACACTCTTCTGTTTCACATAGGCAAAGGGACTAAAGCATCTAATTAGCAGAACAGCCTCTTACCCAGTTCCAACACTTTATACAAACAACACTGTGGCTTGACGTGTCTGGAGTCTTGTAGTCATCGTATTGCCCCCCTCCAAACTTTCACCCCCCTCCACCCCTCTACGTACTCCACTTTCATGGAGCTCTCTGAAACATACGTAAGGTGCAAGCTTGGTCCAACATTGTACTTAGAAAAGAGTACTTATTTCATACCTGACGTAGTGTTTAATAAGCAGCCTATCACTTGTTATGAGTTATTGTTATGAGTTATATCACTTGTATGAGTTCTTACTTGCTCCTTTTTCTGTAACAATATACATTAAATCTTATGTAGGTCTCTGGCAGATATCCTTGAGCACAGGCTACAGGGAAGCTTGCTGACTGATGGGAGTTAATAGAATTACTCACCGGAGAAAGGTAAGCAAATGGCATGCCAATAAAGCTGCATGGGTTCTGTATGCACGGTCATGTTTAGAAAGTTATTGTTTGCCAAAACCAAAAAGAGTAAAATAAAGTTAAATGGATGAAAGAGTTATTTTTGGCTCGGTATGAGAAAGCATACACAAGTATTACAGACTTGCTTTGTTTTTATGTGCATGTGCTCTGCCTTTTATGCTTGGGTAATCAAAACTCATACAAACTAAGTTATTTAAAATGACAAAATTAGCATTCAGTTCATTGCCTACAAACAATAACTAATTGCAGTAGGCTGGCTATTCTAACAGTCCACCTCCCGCTCCAATTTGGGAATTGTCAAAGCCTCGGGAAGTGACAGTAAGATGCAGTGTTTCAACAAAGCAGGTGCTGCTCTCTGGTCAGGGCCCTCAGCTATGAGAGGGAACAAAACAAACAAACAAAAAAAGCCATGCTCTGGACATCCTATCCGAGGCCGCCTCAGCCCCCTGCCTATCACAAAGCTGCCCTTTCCTTGGTGGGGGATAATACTGTGGGATGGCAGTGGCAAAGGACGGTCAATGGGCCTGTGGTGTATTTAAAGCTGCTTGTCACAGCTGCCGTGAAAAAGACAAAAGCGATGATGGGCCTGGGTGAAAAGCAGCAGCCCGACCTGCCTCTAGGGCTGCCAGCCAGTTCTCCCACCCACCCTTGTCCCCCCGGCCGGTGCCGGTGCGGTGGGAGAACAGCATTTCACCTTCGGGTAATTAGCAATGCAAAGTGAGGCTTACCAGGAATAGCCAGGTTCCTGAGTGCACTCAGTGCAGCGTGCTGCACAGTTACATTTCCATCCTCCACGTGTCTGTCTAGCAAATCCATCAGCTTTTGAACGATGCCATTATCCACCATATGGATGCAGTTTCCGTCTGTGTGAGACAAGGCAAGTCACTTGTGAATGGAAGATTATTACTGAGATTTCTACAAGAGCTTTTTAAGAATAGAAGGATTATTTGCTTGCTCCTTTCTAGATTTCATTGTTGAGAATTTGACCACCATCATCAGTGGGAGTTGTAGCGGTCATGACAAATTTAGAAGAGTGATATAAGAGACACTGAAGAAGGCAGCAATCCCCAATAACTCTCTATAAATGTGAAACAGTGTTTTTAAAGTAGGCTTAACGCTTTACAGGATTGTAAAGTGTAAAACTACTGATGTTGTATAGCTCAATACTAGCTTTACTATGACACGCAGTTTTTGTTTGTAGCTGTACAGACAGAGCATGACAGAAGAGCACAGATAAATTTACATAAGCTATTATGGCATATTCTTACCATTTCTGGCAAAATTTGCAATAGCCAATGCTCCTGCAAGCTGTAGCTGATGGCTATTGGAAGGAATCCATGAAAGTACTCTTTGGAACACACTGCCTTTTCCTCCTTCAAATAACTTTTGCATGGATTCATCTGGGGTAAAAAGCATAGACAGTCAGCAAGCCAAAGAAGTGTTGGTTAGGGAAAATTCTTCTCTTTATATTTGTGAAGCACTGCTGGCTTCACTACAATTCATCCAGTCCTGCAATGGCATGACAAAATCTGACCCATTAAATGTTAACTAGCAGGTAGCAAGTCCTCTAGGTTATTTAGAAAACTAATAAATCATAACATTCAGCAGCCAAATGGCATTACAAATATCTGCTGTTGATTTGCAGAAGATAGTGACACACTGTACTTACCTCCAAGCAATAATAAAACCATAAGATCAGAAGCTGTTTTAAGCTCTGCAATATCATCTTCTTTGTCACTGTCCACAGTCTTCTGGACTATCTCAAGTAAGCACTCCACCAAGCCTGCTTCAACCAGCTGCAGTTTAATGACATCTGAAAAATAGTATGGATAATAGGAGTCAGAATCACAATTTTAAATACATTCTATTGTACATACATGCAGGACAGACTATGAAAAGAAGCAGTGATGTCAGTGGTTTCACTGACAGCTTGTGTAGATAAATCAACTTTATTTTAAATTCTCAGGGCCAACTTCTGTTATTATTCATCTACCAGGTGCTCCCCTGGCTCTGGACTGCCTTCAGAGCACAACTATACACTGAAGCTGTAGGAAGCTGCTCTTCACTTCTCAAAAATGAGGACATTTCTCTCCAGCAAACTTCTGGCATCTCAGTTGTCATGCAGCAGATGCATAAGGACTCTGTCACGTTTGGGCTTTCCAAAGACTTTGGATTGTGTTGCAGAACAAACTTAGGGTTGCTCATCCCATTTCATGTACAGAAGAGCTATTGAATTCACTGAGATGTGCAAGTATAAAATACTTGATGAAATCTGAGAGCAAGCAATCACCCACTTCTTTTAGCTACGCCAAGTTTTCTGCTATTCATTGAAAGGGCTGCAGGAGGAATATAGTAAGGTCAAATCCAAAAGGCTGGGTTGGGACAGAAATCTGTTGCAATTGAAGAAAAACTGGAAACTGATGAAGCAAAATCATTTCTTAGTGGCAACAAAGCTCAACGGAGGTGGTGATCAACATTTTTTTCAGGTGACACAGGTCTTGGGAGCAATATTTTATCTGTTGTTTCTACAACACAACCTTTAACAGAATTTTCCCTGCGAACTTGGAGCTGGGAATCTCCTTTACGAGCCTAGACTCCCTTTCTATTAAGTGGGAATGGCAGGTCATCTGATCCTGTTTTCTTTTTGTTATGTGAAAGTGATTCTGGTAGTTTTTGCATGCTGATTTAGAAAGCACAGTCACAAACCTTTGCAGAGATGTGCAAATAAATGGATTTCTCTTAGCTTTTGAAGGCCAAAGCTTTGGAATTTTTTTTTTTTTTCATATATTTTACAAGCGACAATTGGCTGAGGAAGTGTGTTCTACTTCAGGTGAAGGATGTGTCTGAAGCTCAATTTCCTGTTGTCAGGAGGCTTTTTGCCTGAGTTAAATTCATTGTTCCTCTAAAAGCGGCTGACCTTCACATGAACTTTATTAGGGAATGCAAAATATCCATTTGGGATTGTTTTTAATAGGCACTTTTGCACTGAGGTACTTTAAAAAATAGAGCTCCCTTAGTTACAGAATACTAGGTTGCAGATGTTTTGTGATTTGAAACATAAATTGCTACACCAGTGTGTTTAAGCAACAAAACAAAAACACCCTCAAAAACCCCCAACCACCAAAATCCAGACTCTGCAAATACTTCATTTAGATGTTTTTGCCTCCTGACCTATTGCTAATTATCTACAATCAAAAGCACCTAAACAGTACCAGATTAAGTAGGCCTTGAATCCACAGTGGAAGAGTTCAGCTGACTACCTCATAACAGGCAAGCACCTGAGTTATGTTCAGCAGCAGTAAACTTCTCAAATTTTATTGTGACTATAAACCATATTCTAAGAAAAATTAAGCATTTGAACCGAAACATGTCAAGCTCATGAAAAGTTTGACCCAATTCTGTGTCCGTCTCCAAGGACGGAACTATCTTACAGCAACTTGCTAGTTGTTATATAATAAATGAATATATTTTGGCAAAAGGTGCTATTTCAGAACTGAAAAAAAGGAATCTTCTTTTCACATACAACTTAAAAGACAAAGTAACTTTTTAATTAAAAATATGCCTTGATTTATACTGTGTAAAAGAGACATAGATGGAGTGTGTGTGTGTGTGTACGACAGAGTAGGATGAAACTTAAATCTTTATGGAGTTTACAATTCTATCTGATAATTTATTTAATTCAAACAAGCTTTAATGTTGAGGTGATTAAAACATGTTAGAGAGCCATTCGATGCTGCGATGTCTTCTATACTCAGAACTGCCTCCCACTTTAGTGCAGCTCCACCTGTTAATGAATTTCTTTGTTTCCTTTAAGGGCAGGCGGTAACTTACACAAACCACCCAGAACACTTCGGGAAGAGCACCCCAGAGACGTGATCAGCACTTCCAGCTCTGGCTTGAGCAGTGAATGGAACTCAAGTCTCCTGGGGCTACCATAATATATGCCACCAAACACCCAAACTAAATAGGTAAGATCTCTCAATGAACAGTGGGGGGAGAGCACCCAGCTCTTAGCTCTGCAATTAATCTTGCAAAAGTAATGTCCGTGGGAAATGGAACTGCCAGTGGTTCTGCGATCCCAGGATCCCAATGTTTGCAGATAAATGTTGTAGAGGCCTCTAAAAAGTGGCTTCTGATATTCCCACTGCAGGTACAGGGAAATAAAATATAAAACAATCATAGACAGAGTGAATCAGAGGTAGAATAAGCATCTACAATTTGTTGGCTCCTGTCATGTGCTCAGACAATTAAAACCTATTCACTTTGTATGAAACTATCACAAGGATCAGCCATGGCAGCTTCTGAATGAGGCAGACAGTTACCCTGCATTTAGTCCCTGAAAAAGGCACCAATATACCAGAGTACACATAAGGGAACTAATAAAAAATATTGTAAGGAAAAAAAATCAAATTCTCACCATTTTCTGCCAGGGGAGCCAAAACTTCAAAAATCATCTCTTTTTTATCATGCTCTATTTGCTTCTTGAACAGTTTCACAAGCTCTTCAGCGATGTTTGTGTAGGCAAACTGCTCTTTACTTGACTCTGTGAAGCAAAAGGAAAAATTCAGTGTCAAGTAAACAAACCACATCAAAAGGCAGGACTATTTTTTTTCTCTTTATTACCAGGTTTATTCAGTAAGATGACTAATAGTGCTCTTCACAGACAAGAACAATAGACTCATGCTTGTCACTAAATGAAAAGAAAAATGTCTAGCACTTTAAAATAAATGTACTGACCTGAATGAATTATGATCAAGGTTGTTGGGGCTGTTTCTGCCCAACAATGTAAAGGTAGCTATAGAAACAGTAACATTACAAAAATATATAAGTCTTTGATTCCCCTCAGTTTAAGACTAGCAGATCATATATTGCATTTTCTATGGGAGAGATGAAGAGTCGCACTGAATGCTTTAATATTTACGTGGTTTCACGATGGTGACATTTCCTTTGAAATCTGCGTGTGGCTGTTGCAGGGCCATTTCATACTGTACAGATAGCAGAAAGTAGCTTTACAGATGGGCTAGCTGGTTACCAGGAGGTTAGCCAGCAGATAATGGTTTTTCAAATGTAGATTTAACAAAAGCATTTGCTATTCTGTTGCCTGTACCTTATCCCCCCTCGCTGGCAGTGTTACAGGGGATGCAGGTGGCAGGGCTGCTGTTCTGCATTGTCCAGTTGCCACCTCCCGAGGGCCATCTGTAGTTAGAAAACCTTCCAGCACCTTTGCTACTGCTCTAATGGATGGTTAAGGATTATTTTAACGTAGAATTGACCCCAAGGACTGGGAAAAAGCATGAACTGCAGACCTAGACCCTTTTGCGCACATCCGATTATTGTTTTCTCTCCATATGCATGACTGCATAGCATATTCTAAGCGGATTTTTGACCTTTCCAGTATTTTTAGAAGCAGAACCATCATTCTCTTTATCAGGTTTTTACCCTGCTTTGACACAGAATAAGAGTTTCATATCGTGCTTCTCAAGGGATCTGAGCAATGCAGTTGTCTCTTAAGTGATGAAAAATGACAACCTCACAATCAAATTCCCTGAAGTTACAAGGCAAAAATAAAATATTACAGTTATGATGTGACTGACTAAGCTATTGCTTAAGGGAGATTAAAGTATTACAAGCTAAATTAATTTTGTGCCAATCTTAAAGAACGAGCATCTTTTCAGTGTGTGGGAACAGGAAGGGAAGCAGCTGCTGTTAAACTTCTTTCCCATGGCTCTTATTACTCAACTGGACTGAGCTGGATCTTTCCAAAGAGGGAAAGGAAATATAGTTCTCAGTGAAGATACCATTTATTATATCTAATATCTTCATGGGTTTAGTTGCATTTTAGCACTAGAATTTCCAGTATATGATACGTATTATATTTTCTGCTGTGCAGACACAATACACAGTGCCCATCCTGAAGATCTGTGATCTATTAATTTCTTTAGTGTTATTTTCATGGCTCTTCCTGTTGTTGATTTGTCAAGTAGACTTGTCCGTTATAAACAAAGGTATTATGCGGGTGATCAGACCACACTAGATAACATGATATTCTCTCTGGCCTTGAAATCTATGAATTTAGGAAAGTTATGAATAACTTCAGGCCTCCAAATAGTACAAACTCATAGATGTATTTTTCATATTTTGAATTGCTGAATCTTCTTAGAAATACAGGATGATATCATAACTGCTATATTATTGTACTTGAGTGCAAAAAACCTCCTAACTCTAAAATTTCATCAAATAGGTTAGCAAAAGAATGGCAGCAATGTAAAACACAAGTGGTAATAAAACACAGCCCCTAACAACCTGTTGGTTTACACTGTGTGGAATTGCAATGAAAACTAATCTATTTGCAAAGACACCGGATCAAAGCAAGACCACAAACTTCAATTTCAGTGAAGTTGTAACTAAACTTGATAAAAATGACTTCTACAGCTTAGTAGTATTCATGATTTATACACGCAAGTATTTAGACTAGAACTTGTTAAAACTCTACACCTAAAAGAATATTGTATAGGCAGATCTATGAACTGTGCCTGTCTCAGTTTCATTCGGTGATTTCCATGAATCAAATTTAATCCTGATATAACTTCATGGAGCTACACCAGGATACATTATTTATATTATTAATAAATAATTCACAGTAAGTAGCAACGCTCAGGAAATACTGTTTAGATAATTTAAAATGTGCTTAGTTGTATTGAAAAACGTTAACATAAAACATAAGATTGTACTAAGTACCCAAATAAATTTCAGTTATTGAAGGGAGGAAAAAAAAGACAACAATAGATTTTAGAGACAATAAGCAGAATTTGCTTGCTTTAAATTTGGAATGTACCAAAAGGAATGGAACAAGCATCAGCGCAAGGCTTTTGCTAGTCTTAAGATTTAACTTTACAAAAACTGATGTAAATTTGAGATTAATATTGTTGACTTACCAAGTTCTGCTAAATTGCCAAATGCAACAAGGCACATCTCTGTCAGAGCTGCGTTTTGGCAATGAATACCCAACAATTTCACTAATGTAGGAATAACACCCATATTGATAAGCTGTGACTGCAGGGTATCTACATAAAAAGAAAGTACAATAGTGAGTTAGCATTTCTGTCCATAGTACTGTTCTATAAACCAAAAAAATCATTTTTCAAGCAAAGCAACTTCTAGGTTAAGCAGCATTAAAATGCCTGTCTCCTCTACTCTTCTACACTAGGATCTGGTCCAGACTTGAGATACAGACTTATACCTCCCCCTGGCAATGGGACGTGCTCCCAGAAATATTCCCTCCCAATCCGGTTCATAGGGTATAGCGAATTATGCAGCTACAGATAATTTTGTGGTTATCAGGTTCCTAATACATGTTGGGTTTGATTCTGAGCTCACTGAGACTAGCTGACTGAAATCCAACAAAACTACATCAGTGAAATAGCTATTTATCTGAGAGCTTGTTCCTATATACTGTTTTCCCTTAAAGATCAAAACTGGAAAATTAAAATTAGAATGAATATAAACTGTCACTGAAATAAACATGAAAAGTTCTATAAACACAGGAAGTCACAATGTAGATTATGAGGAGCTTGAGAAAAAAGAAAGTTTAATAAAGACAAAAAAAATGGAAGGTTTAAGAAAAGTCCTTAGAAGCCATTCTGATAATTTCTTGCATAGGATGAAAGTTTATAGTATTTACAAGAAAGTTATTGCTCCTAGATGTCTGCAAATAGAAAGATGCTTTGATGGTTAGGCAGAAACATGATTGTTTTAAAGGATTATTTATAACGTTATTTTCTCTTACACATTTTACCTATAACATAGCAAAGAAGAAAAACATTGTTTCACAGTTGAATAGAATGAAGCAGACATGAACACACCAGATGTTGTTTAGTAATTTTCCTAAGCATCTTTTTTCCTTTGTTTCTAAGCACTTAAACTATGTTTAAATGTTACAGACTTAAAAGACAAGAATCCAAAGCCCAGTGAATTCAATTGTATTACTTCATTTAGCTTTGGGTCAAGACCTACAGGGGAATTCATTCTTTTTTTTTTTTTTTTTTTAAGGACTTCATTTTGAGCATCTGAAATCAGTTGGAGTTTTTATATCCATGGGATCAGAGCCATAAAAATTGCAGATTTCTACAGGGAGATAAAAATATATTACACCTTAAGGCTAGCAAATTTAGTATCATCTCATGCTCTTGGAAAACTCTTTGCCTTCAAGATTCTGCCAAGTGTGTTTGAAATTTTTGTACAATAAAAATTACAAAAAGATTCAGGAATGTTTAGTTCATTTATATTGAGTGTAAAATACTTTTATAATAATTATCAATTTGGTACGCTAAGTAAGTAAGTGGCATGGTTATTACAGGTTATTGGGGATAAGCAGGAATCCTTATTCCTTGACATCTTTAATAAAACTGTATTACTTACCAGTAACTGAATTTCCTTTTTTTGGGGGGAGGGGTTACCTCTTCCACAGATTCGTGGTCTTTAGAGAAATTTATGAGAACGCCATGTCAGACATCAAAGAGCTGTTGAAGTTGTCAAATTTCAGGTAAGTAGAAATTGCACTAGCGCATGCATTGAATGCCATTTTACCTCTGGCAGATGTGTGAGTCACTACTGCATCCTCCTACTTCATTCCAAACTGACTGTAAAAATCTGCCTCTAAATAGGAAAATTGGGGAGGGGGGGAGCTGTAATGGTTCTGTGGAGAAAATGATCAGGTAGGAGAACTCAAGTTACTGGTAAATAATCTGTTTTCATCCTCGGTTTGTGATTGTCCCCTGCAGACACTTAAAAATTCTGAAGTAAAAATGGTAGTCATGGAGAGTAGGAGAACAAAGACACAAACCACAAATGGCATAGAAAATTATGTGGAAAGAAATTGCTTTGTTACTAGACTATGCCTTTAGTCACTCTAAAATCACTTTATCCAACTGTAATGGATAAAAAGACAATTAATCTCTATGGGCCTCATTTGGCAAAGCGTTCTGACATCAGAAGCATAAACTCTCTATTTTGAGCAGGGTTTTTTTTCTGCTGTCTCTTTCTTAATACAAAATATATAAAAAGCACAGAGGAGAAGATGAGTGGAAAAAGGGGAACCACATCTACCTTTGAAAGGAAACAGAAATCTTAGGAGCCAAATAGAAGGATTTATTATTGTTCAAGAGAGCATGAAGTGCACTGATTAAAGGGCATCTAGAATTCCCCAGCAGGAAAAAAGGAAAAAGAAAATATGCCAAGCAAGAGCAATTGTACTGGGTCAAAAGTCAGGTATTACACCTGACTCCAGACCAGTCTCATTTCCAGGGAGTAGAAGAATGGCACCTGAGCACAGGAATGGTCTACAGTGGTAGGAACGGGATTACAGGAATTGCCAATAAGGTAAATATTGATGCCTTCACTGCAGTAAGTGAAAGGATAAATCTTCTCCTCTGCTAAAGACAGGACAACCCTGTGAGTCATAAAGCTGCACAGGAGGCAGAACCTTTGAAAGTAAAAGGGTGCCAGCAGCTATTTGCTACGTTTATACATAAGCCTTGGCTTGCCGTATCAATTCTGAACTTGTCATTTACAACAGTCATTACCACCAGTAAAGTATTAGGCTTCTCACTGGTATGGAGACCTACAGCACTATTTAGTTCAGGGAAATTAAAACCATCTAAGTGGCTTAGCCTTAGCTGGTGGGACTGCCAGCAGTTCTCTGGCTGTCCTGTGACAGACTGAAGCCTGGGTAACTCAGACTAGCTGCATAGCAAAGCCTTTCACTGCAGGAAGCATTAAGGCCCTACTAGAGCAGGAGACAAATTCAGGGAGACACGTGCATCCATCCTACAAGCTGTTGTCTGACACAGGACTAAAATGAGCTATGAAGCCAGGCAACATTGTGCCTCAGGATGAAACAGCATTTCTATCAAATTCCTGACCAGAACTTTATGCATAGTGAGCAGGAAGCATGAAAACTGAATGCCTCTTCTGAATTTACGACTGACTTAAAGCCACAAAGAAACCCTCTCAAATTTTACGCTGCTATCATGTGTTGCACTAGTAAGACGCCTCTGTGTTCTCTCGGGGTGAAAAGCACTGACAGTGATGCTGTACAGATGCATATACAGGTAGATAAAAGGCAATCAATACATGCGCCAGCACAAAGAATTACCTACCTAAAACTTGAATTTCAATGGCTCCATGTCCTTCGGTGACACACATGGAAACTCCAAAGAGTAAGATCTGGGGAGAATATCCCAAATTGAGAACTTTATTCGGGGCATTTGAGTTTAAAATGCTGATTTAGGCTAGTTCATGATTCTGGACAGGATTTCAGAAAACAACTAGTCATTTTGTTTTTCATCAGTAACCATGATTATAATGCTAAAGGAAAATTGGTTTTGTACAAATTGGTTGTATAATTTCATACCCTAGAGAAACCTGCTTGCAATCCCCACATCTATATTAAATCATCATATAAGTGATTGTATTGATTATCTCACTATCATAAGAAACGTACTTTTAATCTGCTTTTACATGCTTTATGTTACTTTGCATTTAAGTATATTTAGGTCTTGAAAGCATGCTAGACATCTTTAGCTATGATGTAAATGAAATAAAAACCATGGAAAGCATGAAAATTAGCAAAGGTAAGTCTTAGAAGGAAGCATTACTGAAATATTGCTGTTAGACCATAATAATGGTGCCATAAATCTCCCTTTCATTTCTTGTGTATTTACATAGCTTCTGCAGAGGGTAAACAGTGCAAATCAGTCCTCAGCATTCCTTCCAGTCGCTAAGAGTTTTGTAAGAGTAAGAAAAGCTTGGCAGTTGTATGATTTAACATCAGAATGTTACATTTTACAAAGGCACTGAAGGAAAGACAACCTTGACAGACTGAAGTTTAGTATGAAATGAGATGAGGAAGCAAACTATAAACATAATTATTTTTATCTACACATATGCGGCCATATATAAATATATGTATACTTTCACACATGCACACTGTATCCAGTCAACTTCCGATCTCCAGTTTGACTACTGAATAAGCTAACTGGCCCAGTTCTTCTATAATTTCTGCATTTCTTTAAAAATGCTTTCATGGTTTGTTTTATAAATGTCAAGAAACAATTAGCTATTTTATAGACTGATCCCATTAACTTGTAAATAGTCTTGGCTTACGGGACTATGGGATCTGCAGAATCATGTCACTAACTCTTTTGTGTGCATGTTTGCATATAATTATTCGTTTTATTAGATTAGATATTAGGTTTTTTTTGCTCTGCTTCTTGCTCTTAAACAGATTCAAAGCTACACGGAGACTATATGTAATGACAGGACATTCTTTCCTGTGCGGGTGGTGAGGCACTGGCACAGGGTGCCCAGAGGAGCTGTGGCTGCCCCCTCCCTGGAAGGGTTCAAGGCCACTGGCCTTGACAGGGCTTTGAGCACCCTGGGCTGGTGGAAGGTGTGTGGCAGGGGGGTTGGAACTAGATGGTCTTTAAGGTCCCTTCCAACCCAAAGTAGCCTACGAATCTGTAACAGTCTTCTGAATGGGAGAAGCACAACACCACACTAAACCCCCTGAAAGGTGCCAAACCAGCAGCTTTAAGCACAGGTCTCTGTACCCCAAATACAGTTTGCATAGCTTGACAAAAAAAGAATGAATTATTACAGGTTTTTGTCAAGACTTGCTTCTTTCAGGATTAGGCTATGAGCAAAACCATTCACAAACGTGTGATGTGTTTGTTTCATTCCTAGCCATACCTGCAACTTTGCATTTTAAGAAGTAATAATGGAAAGCGGGGAAGAGCTATTTGTGTCTGATTGAATTTGGGTAGTAAAATATGATTATGACAGAGAGGGTTGAGATAATCAGAGCTGAAGGCAAAGGGATGTGTCCCATCAGAAAAACCTCTCTGTTTTCTAGTAAAGTAATTAAAAATTGATACTTTTTTTTTTTTTTTAAGTGTAAAAGAACTGCAAGAGATGCCAAAGCCAAGTTTGTTCTATTAACTTTGTAGTGACTAATGAAATTATAAGATACCAAGGGGGCAAAGGAAGAATTGAAAGACAGCAGGCAAAAATAACTCCTGAACACAAGCAGATGGTACAAGAACATTGTAAAGGGAATCTGAGTTTTAAAGCTTAGACAACAGTGTTATGAATGGAGTTACAATTGCAAGCTGAGTGTCCAGAAGTGGGATGAGATATAAGAATGCTCCATTAATTTGCTCTGTTTGGGAAAGAAAATATTACTTGTAATTGCTCTTTAGTTGCCATTTTTGTAAAACTCATGCGTGATAAATCCCTATGCTAATTCAAAAGCCTGAAATACTCAAGAATGAGTCTCTCATGTTAAAAAAATAAGGTAGTTGATAGCTATTAAAAATAAAGTAGTAGCTATTGGAAAAGAGGGCAATTAGTTGACTGGAAATGATGAACTGCTTAGAACTAAATAAAACAGTTTATATACTCTTTTCTCATAAAATGCTAAGGATTAGAAAAAAGTAGGGTGTTCACAGATAATTAGATGCAACTAAGAATCAAATGTGCTGTAATCGTCCTTATCTGGACAGCTAGTGCAACTTAAGAGTGTGAGTCATTAAAAGCAGTAAAGAAATCTTCATGGTTCCCACCTGTAATTTTGCAACATAGCATGCTAAGCAGGGAAAGATTACAGAAACAATAAAAGAGAAGGTAGAAGTGTTATTTAAAAGACTGAAACACTTCCTTCTTACATTTCTAATATTTTTTCTTTTATTTTTGTCCAATTTGTTTCCATAACTACAGACAAAACAATCTGGGACTCTAGGCTGCAATCCCATATTCCTCATCCTTCAGCAAAACCAGTGCAGTGTTTATCTTCTTCATAAATAACAAGGGATCAAGCCTTTGCAATTAAAACCTGAAAATGGTATCTGCTAATCTGTGAACACAATGAATTGTCAGGGCAATCTGAGTTTTCATGTTTAAGAGGCCAGCAAAGAACTGCATTTACTCACAATATTATCCACCTGATGCTGCAATGCATGGAAGTAAGTGGTTGTCTTGGGCTTATGTTTGATATTTGACTGTTGTCTTGAAAATTTACGATGGTCCACAGGTGATATTTTTAGAGCAGTTCACAACTATGGTCCAATTGTACTTGTGGTTCTTAAAACTGCCAAGACAGGTCAACTATCCATGTCTTTCTATTCAGATGCCGCAGGTACGGTCACTAAGTTTTCTTCTAAAAATGTAATCCTCTACCTCCTTTTTAAAAAAATATTGATTTGGCAGATTATTTGGGCTTTAATTCAGTGGCTGCTCCAGTCGGTGAGCAAATTCACAATGAAACGTCAGGACACAAGTCTTACACAACATGCCCATGGGTGCTGGGCCAAACGGGAGCCGGGTCCCTACCAAAAGATCCTTTCTCATGGAGACCACTAAGCATGTGAGGTAAGGTGAGGGTCTGGTAAGCTCCCAGCATTCCTCCCCGGTGTTGGTGGTAGGACACGGAGGTGGTGTGCACCCAGATCCAGGAGCTGGGAATACTCCTGCATTTCTCACTTCTGACACTGCTTCAGTGGCTACTGTGAATATTGCGTCAGTTCGTTAGTTGGTGCGAGGTGAAAGATGTCATTTAGCAGAGTAGAGAGCAGCTAGTGAATCCTCCTAGTTGTCCCTGAACTACACAGCTGCTTTACTGAAGGCATCAGAACAAGCTATCTTACTAGACGGAATGAGTCATTTATTCAATGTTCATAACAGTTGAACTGTTCAGAAGCTGCTTGTCTGGGAGATTTAGCTCATAATTAGTTTTCCTAGGGAAGATCTGCTGGGAGCTTGGTCACTGAAGCAAAACTTATACAGTATCTCCACACAGCGCTTTTGGATTCATCTGTCCTGAGCTACCAAACATACTGGATGCTCATTAGTCTTTAATTAATCCAGAGGATTCCGGTAGCTTTGAGGTGAAAGTATCCGTTTGCTCCAAATAATTTAACAAATAAAATATGGAGTTAACACTATGAAATGTAATAAAATGTGACACTCATGCATACATCAAGCAAAACAGTTCCTGAAAACTATATGAAATAAAGGAACTAGTAAGTTGATATTTGGAGAAGAAAGAAGTATTGTAAACGAGTATTCTTAGATAATACTAGGAGAAGAGGAGAAAAAAAGAATGTAAGAACAAGAGAAAGAGATGAGACATATACAACGGTGATATTTGGAGGTAAATAAGTAACACTAAGAGTTGAGAGCTCCAGAGTGATGGCAGAGAAAACACACAAGTAAACTATGCTAGAAGAGATGATACAGCAGATTAAAAATTCATACAGTAAAGTTTTTTTTTTAAAAAAAAAAGACAAAAAATCAGTTAAGCCTATGGACCATCCTGAAAAGTAGAAGAGTTTTTGGGACATAGGTTTGGAAAAATGAGTTACAGTGAGTGATAACTTTAAGGAAATGGTGAGCAGCTAATAAGGAAGCTATTTCTTCCTAAGATAAAACAGTACAATTCAGGAAATGGATGTGATTGAAGAAACAATGTGATTAGCTAACTACATTTGCAGTCTGTGCCATTACAAGTCAGGAGAACAGCCTCTATTTAGCTTTCCTCATTTATCTCAGTTTTCTTAGAGATTCAAATTTTGAAAAACTTGGAAATGTGTGAACGCTGTAAAATATGCTTTGGCATATTACCACATTTGCGTTCAGAAGCAAACTAGGTACTAAAATATCAGTATGTTTGTACAACTAGTGTAGAACACTCTTTTCTTACCCTCAGTGATCAAGGATTTCTCATTTAAGATACTATCTTGTGTTTTTGTCTCAGCCCCCAAACATCTCCATTTAATGAGATAAAGAACATAAAATTATAATTTGTAGACACAGAACAGTGTTGAACATATATATAAATTATTCCCCATTTATCTTAGAAGAAAGCAATGTGGCTTTTATACATTTCATGAGGACAAAAATCATTAAGGGAAACTGTTTGGCATACATACCCTCAAATCCTCAACAAGACAACACTACACGCCTGCAACAAATTAGTCTTATGGTGTTGTTTGATATTAAATGAAAAAGACAGGACTTAATGTAGCTTTCTAGTTTACTTATGTAAATCTATTTTTTCCTAAGGCATACGAGATATCTCCATGTATTGCTTTTAGACAAAGAAGTAAATTTCAGGTGTTGATTTTAAAACTTTATATGATATGCTATATGGAATTGCACCAGGAAGACACCTAGTATTTTGGGGAACATAGTTTTACTGCAACAGAAAATTGTATAAGTGAATTGAGGTAATTGATCTTTTCAGAATAACTTAGTGTTAGTATCCACAACGTAAACCTACAGTAAACCTTTTATCTTTTTTTTGATGGGGTGGTTCTCCTGGTAGAGATAAAGCAAATGTTCGGTGTTGTTTACCATTCTCATTGCTATAGTTCATCAGCATGCCACAAAAGACAGTCAAGAGCTTCTCACTGGCTGGATCTGTTTTACTGCACAGTGACCTTATATGGTCCACTACAATATGTGCACCACCTGCATGGTCAACTGCGTTCCTGCCCTCATCTGTAAAACAAAGAGTTACATTTAAAAAAAATGAAATGAAAACCCACCGTAGAGTCCCGAACATAACAGTAATCATACAAAACGAAAATTTTAAACAGAGTGAAGTCATTCCTTCAGTGTTGTCAAATTCATACAAGATGCTTGAGGGCCAGCTTTTAGTGCAACAGAGCTAGGAAAGCAAAACCACCTACAACAAAAGGGATTAACCACCTGGCACTAATACCTTTGTAAAGAAGTTCAGTGTTTGAGGCAGAGTCGCAGGAGCTGATAAATAATATTCTGAAGATAACTTTGGGTTTCACCAGAGGGAGGTTCTGAGCACTTTACAACACCCAGTTCACACACCTTTGTGGACCATGTAAATTACTCTTGTCATTATGCAGATCAAGCAATTGAAATACAGAAAATAAATTGCTTAGGTTACTTAAAAACATAATGGGGAATAAAATAGACAAAGCAGACAGAGGTACTGGTTCCCAGTCACAAGCTCTGTTCGTGCACTCACTGCCACACGGCGTGTTCTTTGTACTTCTATACCTGAAATTTAACACCACTATCATTCTTTTCCTAAGGCTGAAAGAAAAATTCGCTCTACATCTATAAGAGACTACAATGTTCTGAGGTGTCATAAATAACACACCACAATCTTTGTACGGAACCCTTTCTGTATAACAAATCAGAGTTGATGTTTCTGTGTAGGAATAAAGGAAAAATTGGCCTTCTATTACAGTCATCGAAAATACCGCTTCCTTTCCCAGCAGTCAGTCAGCAACAGACAATAGTCAATAACCTAAATTCCAGGGCTTCCAAAATGAGCGATTTCCAAGAGACAGTTGGAATCAACTGGAAAATCTGGATGAAAACAAAACCTTGGGGTGAAAATCACCAAAGCAAAAGTTTTGCAAAGTAAGAAAAAGACCCCTTCTCCTTAATTCCTTAATGGTTTCAAAGCAAATCTCCTCTTTCCCTTGTTATTCACCACTCTATTGTCACTCCTTTCTCCTGATCATACGTGGTGGTCAAGCTACCGAGTTCTCCTCATTCTGCAGTGTATTCAGTATGAAAGCCAAGGTTGTCTATATTTATAATATGATCTTCTACTGTAAAGTGTTCCAGAGCTCTGCAAAAAGAAGTTTCTAAATCTCCCAATTCTTGTTAATATTGAGGCATACATACCCTTTACATACTATATATATATATATATATATATATATATATATATATATATATATAAAAAAGGATTATAAGTATTGTATATATACCTACACTATATAGATTCAGAAATATTAATATGCATATATATATATGAGGGGCACATAATGGGACTTTAGATAATTCCCTAAGCGGAGCTGAAGGAGGAACACTAATTCTTCGTGGATCTTAACTATTAAATTTATTATCAAAATAATAAGCATTTCACAGAATAACCGAGATACGTGCAACAGAGTTAAAACATCACTACCATGACTGTCTCCACCTTGGACAAAATCAGGACATCAGGGGACTGTGTTTCACTGCAGGTATGTATATTTCTTTTTCAAAAAAGAGAAACTGGAATCTGCTTACAGTCAAACAAATTCAACATAAGATTCTGTGTCAAGGTAGGACTAAAAAAATAGGAGAAATTTAAAAGAAATAAATCTCTCACATTCTTCGTGCAGTGACAAATGGAGGCATGATGCTGAAATGAAAGGAAGTCCTACACCAAAATATCATGAGACAATATAGTCAGGTGTTCAGATTCAGTGCTTGTGTTTTCCAAATCAGCAGAGAAAAGAACCAAACTTGGCTGGAATATTCCAACATCCTGTTTTATGCATCTTCTTCTCACGTTTTCTATTACAAAAGTTGCGCGAATACATGATGTTGTATTTGACTTGCCTGCTTTGTGCGTCAAAACATGTGTGCAAAATGAAACTGAATCACTGATTCTGGATCAGATGAACTGAACGTGGTCCTCAAATTACTATAATGCAATTGAAATCAGCAAACTAAAACCATGGTAAAATTAAGCTTGAGATAAGAATCAGGTGTAAAGTTTGTTCCCGTGTCTTGATATGTAACTGCATATAAAATATGTAAGCAAAGAATAATACAAAGCTAAGAGTTGGGTGAGGGTTTGGGAGCAAGGGTTAAAAAATCCAAAACCAGTTACAAGCCAGCTTCCTTACCTGGGTGGAATTTGGCAAAACTCCACTGAAAATAATTGCGTGATAGGTTTTCATTTGCTGTAAGTTATTAACTCATACATTCTTTTACTTCCATGCTCTCTGGTTTGACAAAAAAGTTACGTATCAAAAACTGCTATATTTTTAAGTACATAATCGTCTTTCACTTCAAATACACGACAAAAATTCTTATCCACACAATATTTTTGTTAGGTAGATAGGTAATCAGCTTCCACTGTACAGACAGCAAAAGCAAGGCAGAAAGATTCAGAAACAAATCTTACTCCAAGAAATGTCACTCTGCCTCTAAAGTATACTCAAAAAGTTAGGGTAAAATGAACTTCAGGATGCCTCCCAAGTAGGCGCAGGCTATAAGCACCAGACTTTGACGTGACTACACAGGCTGGTAGATTTGTAAAAGAGATGCCTTAATTGAGTTTGTTGCTCTACCTCTTTCCCATGCTAGAGCTCTCCCTGTGTAGCTGCTTCTCTGCCCTAGGCAGCTGGGTGAAGAACAGGCCTGGGTTAGGGCTATGACTAGGACCTCCTGGTGCTGCCTCCTTATGCCCAAGAGGATTAACTCAGCTCATTAGTTCAGGGCCACAAAGAATCTTGTACCAGATGTAGGAGGAATATTCTGAAGGTCCTGACTACCCACTCCAAGCGCAGGCTATGACACCCCATTGCATCCTCAAGCAAAAAGTGTATTTCTGACTCAGAATACTCCATGTACTTATTACCGACTCGCTTCTCCCTGCTCTGTCGCTAAGAAACAGATTTTGCACACAAGAATACTCACCGAACTCCAAATCTTTTACAGTCAAAACAAGACCACAGCATGTTGCTGTGTCTTGTTCTCAATACAACTATTACCTTGCAGTTCAGCAGCATTATGAACTCCCACACTTAACGTGTTTCCAGCCTCCTAGAAGCTGTGTTGAATTTTTTCCTGTGACCTTTTTAAATAAACATTTGCTATTCCTAAGAGATCAGTGATTGAACAGTTTAATGAGAGCATTCACATTTCTGCTTAAAAATGCTTCACTACAGCTCACAAAGGGCAATGCTGTTGTATAGTTTCTCTTTTTTTAAGTACACGTAATACTGTTTAAAGACACCACAATGACAACAACCCAAGAGACCAGAGGAATATTTTTTTTTCCTACAAAATGTACAGGAAGATTTATTACAGAATGAGTTGTTACTTCCACAGTATTCTTTAGCTCAATGCAACACAACCATCTCTAAGAATTAGTGCAGTCTCTTTTTCTACTCTGAGTTGCTTATGGGAGTTTTATGCAAAACTGGGTTTTAATGCGGCTTTATCAAATTACTGTGACTGTTTGCATACCCCCTATGAAGAGACTCTTATCGAATTTCCCCGTGGCTCAGCCATGCGTGCTCCAATGAATGCCCAAATCAAAGACCAACATTTTTTTAGTGCATATGACTGGTAGGTCTTCAAAATGCAGCACTTAGAGTAGTTTCAATTTGCTTTTCCCAAGATGTGTTTGCATAATTTTCCCTTAAGATTTCTTCCCCAGTTTACTAAACCCTAAAACAAACCACTAAGTCACAAAAGGTTAACAAGAAAAAAAGAATTAAAGTGACAGCTTAAGGTATGAAAACAATGTAAAGCATAAGCTATACACAGCTACTGAGTTCCTTCTAAAACATATGCACCAATGCTTTGATTGTTGTCACCACTGTAAGGTTATTATTTCCAGAAATACAGTTACATCAGGCAAAGGGGGCTGTGCCATAGTATAGGCAGCTATCAGAAAATCTTTTTGCAAATAGCTCACTTGGTGCTCTTTTAATCTAAACCTTAAATTAATTTTGTTGTTTTCATACCGGGCCTTTTTTTTAATATAAAGTTTAAGCTCTGCCAATCTAAGTGACATTAAAGAAGCAGATGCATCTCATACAGATTGGGACAAAAACATTTCTTATTAATGTTCTGTTAGGATACAGAGCTGTGTCTTCGCAAGAAAAACAACACAGCCTCAGACAGTCCTAAAAACTTGTGTTTTACCCAATTGTTAATTAAGTTTTTGAATATATTGGTCTGGTTCCTCCATTATTCCAAACTTTTCTATTTCTCATCTCCAATATTTAAACTACAGTTTAGAAGTCATTTGTACTTCAGAAATTATCCTGGTCCTGCAAAGATGCACACCACTATTTAAGTGTGTATATGGTGAGTAAACCTACAAGCTGATAAAAATTAGGTAGGTGTCTATGATTCTGGTGATGATGGCATCATAGCTAGTTAAGGAATGACTAAATAAAAGCATAGAAAATGGATGTCCAGTACAGTGATGTACTGAATGTTTTTTTTGAAAGCCTGTCCGTTTTCTTCTCACAAACATTCTGCATTACCTTGGCCTATCATATCTTTACATCACGATGGCCACAGTGGCACTGCCTTCCAAACAGTTCTCTGCTAAGTCTTTGTATCTTCATTCTGAAATGTGAATGTTGTGTTTCACAATACAATTTCATATGTAATGATATTTCTCAGTAGGAGACCTACATTGGTTTGCCGACTCAAAATGCATAGAATAGATTTAACCTTTAAAAAGCAACAGAAATCACAAGTTACCAACAACTGTTACTATGTTTATTATATACATAGGCTTCAAAAACTATACCCACTTCTCAGATAATCAGCTAGAAAACTACTTGGCAGTATTTCTTAAAGTGATCTTTTGGGCTTAAAATTTAAGATTTGTGTTTTGAAATGTTCTGATTTTGTCTTGCAACTGGAAACTTGAATTCCTTCTACAGCAGTTTATCGGTGTAAATAGTTGTGCTGGTATAAATGGTGTAAATCAGTGAGGGGAAAGGATGATTTGTATGATCAAGGTCCCTGATTTGTATAAACCAAGCTGCAAAACCAGCAGGTTTTGGTGACATGGAAAAGATACAGTATTTCTTTCAAAATTCTTTTACTTTGCAATTGGGTATAATGATCAAATCATTTAAATGACATATTGCCATTTTACTTTAAGTGCTTCATCTTTATTGTATTTAGCTACAATTCCGCATTCTTTTTTTCTTTTTGACCAAAATATTACTTGGGTTAGACCAGTGCTTTATGGATAAGATTTTTTTTTTATTATTATTTCTTTAAAGATGAACTGATTTACAGTAGCATGGGGGGAAGAGTTCTTTCTACACATTCTATTTTTATTTTCCTCTATTTTTTTAATTAGGTCCTCTTTTCATGGCTTTTGTACTGAGGCATTCATCTGCTCCTGCTGCATATTATTTCACCTGAGGTCATAATCTTCTGTGATATCAAACTGGCTGCTGCAGAGGAAATTATGATGTGACGTACAGAAAATTATGACTATGCATGGGGAAAAAACAGCAGAAGTAGAACTCCAAAGGAAGAAAGGTCCTGCTTACATGTTTTCTCTCTTCTTATTAAGAAAAGAGAAAGAGAAAATACTCAAACCACACTATTAGAGGCAAACCCTTAGCTAGTGTAAACCACGTCATCTATATAGACATTAGGAAAAACATTGCCACTTACATAAACTGGCAGTTTACCTTTTTTTCCCCATCTGATAAAGATAAAACTTGTAATGCAATGCTGTCATTCAGTTTTAATACTTGACTCAACTTTTAATCTTCAATCTGTTTGTGTATGCTTTTAAATTACTGGATTCTGGACCCTAACAATTCTTTGACTGCAAGACTACAGAGTACAACACTGTTACAGAACACAGAGCATCACTGAGTTGATTTTATTTTTTCAAGGAAAGTAAGCTTCATGCAATCATATTGCACTGTTACTGTTTGCTGCTTTTTCCATGTCTTGTGTGCACTTGTCTACAGGGGACAGGACACAGCAATACTGTAGTTTGAGAATCATGTTTTAATAATTTGAAAGATAATTTGGGGGATTGCTCTGTCTATCTTGTACTGAAATTTCCTTTCCCTTTACTTAATTCCTTCAGGAATTATAAGACTCTGATTACCTGAAGTACAATTTTATTTTATTTGTTTATTGATTAAAATCAATCAATATAGCCCTAAAATATTTGTTTCATGAAGAAAAAATAATCTTGAATTAGTCACGCTTGCTTCAGAGAAAAACAGAACACTCTTGTAATCAGTTCATCTTAAATTGCTGGCAACTATCCTTAGCCCTAACTCCAGCTGCATGGAGGGTATGAAGGTACTGTCATAAGTTATTCTTTTAGAAATTATTGCTAAAATAGTAAATATGTAAACAGTAAACTAGAAATGTTAACAGAATGTTGTCTTTTAATATAGTGCCTCCAAGGACTGAAAATATGTAGCACTGATCTTTTTGGATAAAACTGTTGCCAGCTTATCTGCTGGCTAATGACAACTGATGCAGCAGCATACTGGCCCTCTCATGCAACTGGTTTATTCTAATAAATACAATTTTAAAATATCGTATCTAAATGGAGATCTAGGGCCATTTTTGGTAGGCTCCTTATAATATGTTCTGTGTGTGGACCACAGGATATCAATGCCAACAAGCACTAATCTGTCTCATAAGTATAGTGGGATTTCTTTTGTCTATAGTCAGGAGTTTGGCAGAACACTTGAAGGGATGGGTAAATGTGTCAGCATCCCAATCTCCCTAATGTTATGCTGAGGCAGCAGTCAAATGAAAGCCAGATTCAAACTCCACTATTTAACTGCAATAAAATTTGCTTGTTTTTCATATTTCTCTTATGTCAGATGCATATGGGAAAAAAATCATGTGTTTCTCACTTCAGACAAAAGAACAGTAATGAGTTTACTGTTCAACACTTTTTAATACTCCACTTCCAGTCAAATTCTACTAGTGGATCTGGGATTTCAATGTAACAGCAGAAATGCTTTGATCAGCAACAAGACACAAAATACTACTAGTCTCAGTCTAGGCAGATGATTTGTTCTGGATTCCAAGATTTTAGTTTTAAAGTGTAGTCATTTCCATACTGAATTCTATTTGAAAATAAAGAAGCCAATCAGTATGAAAAAGTCCTACTAGACATATAAAAGTCAGGTAAAGGCCCTCAAAGTTGAACGTAGCACTTCCCTCTGCTTTCTTTTTCATGTGCAATATGCTTACAGCAGATTCTTCAGTTGATTTTATAACTCTGTGCAACTCCTTAGCAATTCCATTGTAGTCAAATTACTCTGGGTTTATGAGAGCATAAGTCAGAGCCGAAGCCAGCCTACGCTTATTATTTCATACAGCAGAAAATAAATCATGGAATCCGATTATACAGTAAAACATCAGGCAGTTTATCTATAGTGGTAAATAGGCATTTATAGCACCTCATGCTATTAGCAGAATAAACCTGCATGCAGCAATTAATTTAGAAATTTTTCCTCCCTGGTCTTGAGTGGAAAGTTGTCTCTCAGCTTCAAACTCTCCAACAACAAGAGCATAAACTGAGAATGGCATGGTCACAGGCCGGTGCAGAACAGGGGTGTTCTGCTGGGTGCTGCTGAGAGGGGCTCGGCAAGAGGCTTAGCCTGGTGTTGTGTGAGAGTGGTACTGCTAGCTGAAGGAGCTCGAAGGAGCTGTGGGTCTCCGCCAAAGCAGCCATAAAAGCAGTCCCAGAAAGTGTGTAACACATGGGGATTTGCAGTAGGATTGGAAAAGCCAAAGAAGCAGAAAAACTAAACCAACTAAACAAAAAAATAAATCTGTCACAAAGCATATTTGAGGATCCTACTAGGCTCTGGGAAGAAAGAAAATAATTCAAGGAATTATGAGAATAATTCAGAGAATTATGAGAAAGTAACAAGTGGCCCTGGAATCTAGGAAAAGCTGGGATAAGTCTTGGGTTTGGGGTCAGTGCTATCCTTGCCCCAAACGGTGAAGCCTAGGGGCACTGAGAGGACCTGGCCTTGTAAAGCAACGCCAAGCAGCAGCGTTCAGGCTGCTGCTTGTTAGTGTGCAGCTTGCACGGAGGAGCTGAGCATAGAAAATGCTTGTATCTGAAAGGTTTTAGGATACAGCCTGAGAGAAACCAGCAAAGTGTTTTGTTTAAGGAAATCCTTTACTTCTTTAGCAGAAGGCAACCCACTGATGTGACCGGAGGGCAACTAGCGATGCATTACGACTGCAGAACAGCCCACACCTCAAGAGGCCAGGTGGTGCCAAGACATGGTTGATAAAGCAAACACTGTCTCAGGTAAGTGACTTGTTTTTCAGGGAAATGTGAATGCTGGTGTAGATAGGGTATTCGAGGCATCCACTCTGACTCCTCAAGCCATTCTGCTGGCTGGACAACTAATCAGACACACAGCAGTCTCAGGGTCAAGGAGGCTTAAAGTCCAACTTTGTTCATAGAGACTGACACCTCCAGTGACAGGAACACATCTTTGTTCTTGCTAATGCTAACCATCTTGCTATTATCTGTAGTTTTACCCAATTCTTTCCTCACTGTCTTAAATACTTAGGCTGCAACTGCCTCTGGTGGGCACCGTCTCTTGATTATATTGGTGTAAAAACAGCATTATAAAATCCTCTAACTAAACAGTGTCTTGTCCGAGACATTCAAGAGCTTCACTGCATTAAGGGATGTATTTCTACTAATATAGTTTTTTGTCAATAATATCCAATTTCTGCTTCTGAGAGTTGCATGGTATTCCTTAGACATGAACACAACAAACGTAACTGAATTTAGGTGATTTGCATGTTGTATGTTAACTCTGTGCTGTTATTGCACAATATGAAATGATGTATAAACCCAGATGCTTGTGTAGCTATCATGTAAACAACTAAAAGGCTTGGCCTGTGCGATATACACATGGTTCACAGTGTTGCAAAAATGTGCAGAAGTGGCTCTGAGAGTACAACCGAATTTTATTCTATGTTATTATTTAAGAAGCTATGATTATATAATTAGAGTGTATTAAAACACAAAGTTAAAACGAGGATAACAATGGCTGCAAGCTTAACAAAAAAAATTAATGAACCCTTACTTCCCAGTTATACATAAGCAATGTTTAGCAAGATGCTAACACAATCTTTCTTATGTTCTCCGTGGTAATTTCGTTGTTTTCTACCATTGCTGATTTAGTGACAGTTGATATTTCTAGTCACATAATGTCTAGATTTCTAAATAAAGTAGAATAAGCTGGACACTTTGGCCATATCTAGACACTCAACCAACAAGCTTTGTTTGCTTTGTTTTCTGAGGGGCTTGAAAGCAATAATGTGACTATGCGGTTATCTATAAATATGAACAATTTCAAATATCTTAAAAGGCAAAGTGAAAATGACATGAAAAGGGAGGTTGAATTGTAGAAGAGTGAGTTACATATCTTGTAATGGTCACTTATTGTTACTGAAATTCTAAAAGCTTTTCTTCCCGTTAAGGAATTCTTTTGTCTTCATAAATTTTAGGGGAATTCAAAATTTTTGTCTTTTTTACTTTGTCTAGCTTCAAAGTATGAAGAAATAATTAAATAATTTAATGCTTAACCAAAGCTTGAATCCTTAACTTGCTTGTAGGGTTGCAGTAAGATCTAGTGAATAAAGCAGGATTTCCTTCCAAGTCTGCTCATGACCTACTTTAAGACCCTAGAAACACCTTCCATGTCTCTTTTTTTTTTTTTTTTTCCACCTTTCATTGTTGCCTGTGGCTTCTATTTTGACTGTAAATTAAGCAGGTGTCTCTGAGCCTGTTGGAATATGAGCAATACACAAACTTTACAGACTGTGAATGAAATGCTGGAGCGGGAGAAAGCAAGGAACCAAAAAAAATCTACTTTGTTTCTTAGATTTTATTTTCTTTGCACCTGTAATGACAGAATTCTGATCTACTTATTCTGCTTATTCAAATAATCTTCTCGAAGAAAACAGGAAGAGGAAAAAAAATTTGCACTGTAGAAAATAAGAAGGACCTATCATACCTATACTCTTTAAAACAAACAGAAAATCAGGCTTCAAACCTTCATCTTAAAGAAGGGAAAAGTTGCGGATCTATGGCAATTTGGTTTAGGTGTTTTGTTTTGTTTTTTTCCCCATGTGGGCTACTCTTAGGTTTTGGCTTAAGTCATGAGAATTTTGCCACTTGTTTCAGGTGAGTTAATATTCAGAATGTAAATTTTAAAAAGAGTAATAGCTGGAGAATGAAAATTCATGTTTTTCATGGTCACCTCTCAAATGGTCTTTCTGATGCTTTAGGAAGATTTCTTCATCATTCTGATTCCATTTATGCCAGCTATAAAATAAGTAAATTAGAATAATATTGTTTAACAGCTTCCTAAGACATTAATGATTAATTGCTGATAAGTACTAAGTATTACTGTGAAAGTATGTGTTGGCATGCATACGGTATGCTTAGTTTCTAGCTGATGTAGTATTTGTGCTACAGAGGCTTGGAAAAAGTACTGCATTATCACGGACTTCTAACTTAAAAATGCTACAGTTTTCTAAGACTCTGACATGCCTCGGGGAGGACAGTTCTAAAGACAAAAAACTATTACTGTACAGTTAAAAACTAGAATATTAATTCTCTGCAAGCTGTTCTAAACAATCAGTTTTTAAGTA
Source organism: Tyto alba (assembly GCF_018691265.1). Classification (NCBI taxonomy): domain Eukaryota; kingdom Metazoa; phylum Chordata; class Aves; order Strigiformes; family Tytonidae; genus Tyto; species Tyto alba. The sequence continues at coordinate 14,961,788 of NW_024881327.1, read as the reverse complement.
ACAGGTTAAAGCCTCTGGTCTCAATTGCATGATAGTGCTTGGGAAACAGCTTAGTAGGTGGCATTTGCATTTGATAGGATCTAGTACAATGAAAAGTGAAAGATTGCGGTAAGATGCTGCCTGGCTGCATGAATCAGGGTGACCTTCATAAAAATGATTAGCCAGCAGTGTGCCATTTATCAACACCAGTTGTGTTCTAGGATTCTGCTGTTTTTTCCATATGGTACTGAAAAAGGTTATGACATTTTTTGAAGAAAACTGAATTTGACTTCTTTCCAGTATGTTTAATTCTTAAGCATCTGGTCTTCTGCTTAAGATCCTGAAATTAACCTCATCTCCTGAGAGGAGATGTATGTAACTATACAGTTGAGTAGTTTCTTATTTTTGTACTTAGCCTATCTTAGCAGATCTCTGCAAGAGGTCTGTACATGCTCATAGGATGGGCAGCTGAGTATACAGCATTTATGGCTTGTGTCAGATTTTTTTTTAAAAAGAAGTGGTATTATGTTCACAGTCTGGTATTAAGGCTGGGATCGAGAGAGATCTGGGTCTACATGAAAGGCCACATTGCTGAAATTCAGCAAGGAGTCTTAAGGAAGACTGGATAGATAACAAGGAAATGTACAGCTTGGGAAATGAGAAAAGGATCCAGGAAGTTTCCTGCAGAAAAACATAGATAAGCAGCTGTTAGAGGACAGCCTTTATAGAATGGGTTGGTGTTTTTAGTTTATTTCCAAATCTACAGCTGTTTGTACCATGAAGTATGGTCGGTAAGAGAACATGTACCCAGGTTGGCAGTTTCATGAGGAAACAAGGTTGTGGATGGGTGCAGAAAGCAACAGATTTGAGATTCCCCAAGGAGGTCTCTAAGCACTACTGTTAATATGAATATTATAGAAGGGCAGAATGGGAAATTTTTCACTTCCCTTTGATAGCTTTCAGAATATATGGATGCTCCAAATAGCAAGAAGGAATTATTTTCTAATGGGTAAGAGTCTCATCTCAACTTAAGTCAATAAGAATGATTCCCCTTAGTCTGTATGGCTACTGAAACAGGCTCTAACTATCCTAGCCTTTCACTTCTTCTTGTAATTATCACTTTTATAGTATAATGGTAGCTTTTATAGTGTGTTCAGTACTATGTAAAAACACAGGAAAATAGATTGTCAATCAGTTCAAAACTGAACTGTGTAACAAAATGCAGGTGGAAAGACCACCAAGATTAAGACAGTATGTGCATCACAAACTTAATGACAAAAAAATACTGTGAGGCTATTACCTGATAAGAAAATACTACTATTTCAATATAGCATCATCTCCCATTAAAATTCTTGACTAAAATTTATCTGGTTGGCCACATCTTTCATCTGTACAAACTGCACTGATGTGAGTGGTGTCTGAGCAGGACAGATACCTGGCTACAGACAGGTTTTGTCTTTCTCCTGCATTCCCATCTGGGTCATGCAGGAAGGCAGGCCTAACCTGAAAACTGGTCTCAGTCTCTCTGTCCCCCAAGCCGTCAGTCTGCCACATGATTCAAGTCACCAGAGTCTTCCCAGTCTATTGGGAAAGAAGCCAGCAGAGAGAGCTGAGGCTTGTGCTAGCCATCAGGTTGTTCATGAAGTGATTACAAGCTGCAATTTGGATAATGCTGTTCTTTAACTTAATATCCCAACTGCTAGAGTTGATGGTAGCAAATAATTTTTAGGCTTTATCTACAGCAGAATTAACCATTCTGCTCTGGCTTAAGACATTGCTTTTTGTAGCAAGAACCGTTATGTTAAACATAACCTTTCCTGAACAATGGAGATGAGATCTCCATGTTGCACGTGGAACCAAGGTGCAGGAGGAACTTGGAAGAGTTTTGGAGGTATGCCCTATTAGTCTGTAACATCTGTACATCTGTAACAGCCCGAAATGAACAAACTTACTAAAGAAACAGCACTGGGGAGAATGGCAGGAGGGGCTGAAAAGAAAGACAGTAGAAAAGTAGCTAGAGTTTGAGCCATGGATAAAGAGTGGTGAAGCAACTAGAGGATATGTCTTATGCTCTGACTGGACAATGACTAAGAATTTAGCTTTGATTATGTCCTGGTTTCAGCTGGAATAGAGTTAATTTTCTTCCTAGTAGCTGGTACAGTGCTGTGTTTTGGATTTAGTGTGAGAATTATGTTGATAACCCACTGATGTTTTACTTGGTGCTAAGTAGCACTTACCCTAAGTTAAGGATTTTTCAGTTTCCCATGCTCTGCCAGCGAGCTGGTGCACAAGGAGCTGGGAGGGAGCATGGCCAGGACAGCTGGCCTGAACTGGCCTAAGGGGTATTCTGTAGCATAGAATGTCACGCTCAATATATGAACTGGGGGGTGTTGGCTGGGAGGGGCAGGTCGCTGCTTGAGCATCAGTCAGCAGGTGGTGAGCAATTGCATTGCGCATCACTTGTCTTTTCTTGGGTTTTATTTCTCTCTACTTTTGTTATATTCCTTTTCATTACTATTATTATTGTTGTTGTTGTATTTTTTATTTTTGCTATTATTATACTATAGTTACTAAACTGTTCTTATCTCAACCTACGAGTTTTACTTTTTTTTTTGATTCTCTTCCCCATCCCACTGGGAGGGGGGAGGAGTAAGGGAGCAGCTATGTGATGTTTAGTTGCTGGCTAGAGCTAAACCACAACAGATTATAGGCAAAACCCATAACTGGTGGTTAAAAGGAATGAGTGGGCTAGGAGCTTTGCATCTAGTAATATAGTTCAGACAAATTCTGTCCCTGAGTGAGGCTGAGGAGTCCGGTGTCTGGGGATACAGAAGTACAGGCAGCTGTACTTGGTACAGGCTGTAGATACAGTGGGACAGAAAGCGGGAAGGAGAAGAAAGAGAGATCGTGTCTCCGTTTCTTTGCTCTGCACTTTCTGTTTTGATGAAAATCTGGGGGCCGAGGTGTATGTAGCATTTACTAGACAGAGCATGGAGAACAATTACAGGCTGTACAGGAACATGCAGTAATGGATCTGTTCTTAAACTGTAGGATAGCACTGAACAGTCTGCATACTGTGGTTAGTTAAATTCATTGCTTCTGGCTTAAAATCTTTTTGGCTGCCTCAACTGTTTCTTTCATCTCTGCATAGAAGAGGAAGGCTGGGAGACTAGAAGCTTCATCAGTACTAACTTCCTTCTACTCTGCTTTGCAATTATATTTGCCTGTATTCCTAATGTTCAGAGGCTCACATAAAGCAGATCTCTTTACAACATAAATACTTTTAAAAAGATACTGTCAAGGCTGCTTGGGATAAATTTGACCTATTTTTTTTCCTCTTTAACTGTTTAAGAAATGCATTTAATTCTCTGTATTTTCTTCCATGCTCAAACAGGTGACTGAGTATTATTTTGGGGGGCTAACGCTGATGAGCATCCAGACAGTAACACTGTGCATATCTACCTCAAACTTAGCAGAGAAGAAAATCTGTCAGTATGTCAACAGGTTTTCATTTCATGTTTTTTGCGAGTAGACGAATATGTTCAGTAATGTCTCTGGTCAGCAAGTGTGTAATTCCCCTTTTACCTCGTGGAAGGTACTAAACCTCTTCCAGCACTGGGACTTAGCCATGAATTACTTTTCTACAAAAGCTGTGTTCCAGTTGTAGCCCCTCCTGAACTTCCATGGAAATGGTCTTGCCTTCATGCAGCAATTCTGGGATCTGTGAACTCTGAGAAACCAAAGCCATTTTCATTTAATCAAGAAAAAATTTCAGGCAATCATTCTCCTTTGCAAGGCCACTTTTAAGGGGTCTTTCCCTGTAGGAAAATCCATTTGTCCCACAACTTTCATCCTGCACCATGCAGACTTCTCTCAAAAAGAGACAGCTGATTAACTCCTTTTCACAAACTGTCGCTAAACAAAGTGATGCATGTTTGCTGGGATGAAATACAGCATAATTGGGGCTTTCAATAACTAGAAATGTTGCTATAAGCCATTCATTATGGGCTTGATATCATAATTTCAGGCTAACATTGATACAGTACTTAAAAACCTACCTCATTACTGCATGTTATAATTATATGGGCAGTAGATGTGAAAAAATTATCATGTATATGGTAAAATATGGTTACTGATTAGTTCAGGTTCCTATATGAGTCCCAATTATCAGAAGGGTAACAGCTGCTTTTGTCTCAATTGAAAACAAAAAGACTATCAATACATAACATTTTTTAGTAGAGCTATTGGCCTCCACACCTTATCTTTGTTATACTTTAAAGCTCTTTGTTAGAGTAAAATAATAGTCATGAAATTATATTAAATCTTATTGTAATAAACATTTTGAAAGTATTTGTCCTAAATAAGAATTTAGGATAGGATACATATCTACATAATCATTACACATTAAGATAACATACAAAATAAAGTCAGATAGGATGGATGTGATAAATAAGCACTGTAAATAGCCTCTTCCACTCACATCGAAGATGCTAATCTTTATTTTTCTGACATTTTATTACACTTTATTCATTAATCTTATTCAAATACACAGGGAAGGTAGTGACTGTCCTCCCACAGGAGCACAGCAACACATGGCATACAGAATACATCACTGCCTACTGCAGATTATCTGTGCCAGCTTTGCTCCACAGAAGGGCAAGGCAAGGCGTGTAGTACACCTTTTCTGTACTGGATGAATCTTGCACTGTAAAAGCCAGCAGTAGTCCACAACACCTGATACTACAGAACCATTTTTGTGTGTCCTTACTGTATTTCATGAAAAAATGTGGGTTGAACAATGACATGAATAGTTATGTAGATTATACTTATAGGAAATAAACCAGTGCCACCTGGGAGTGAGCTTTTTATCACATACGACCCTGAAATAAAATAAAGTAAATAAATTGTTATAGAAAGCTCAACAGATTCTACTCGAAGTTTCCGCAGGGAAGCAGTTGTTCAGTTGATTGGTCACCTTAAAGAAAATCCTAGAGGAAAGAATTATACATTAACATCCTCATGCAGTAGTTGTCTGTAAATGGAAATGCCAGCATAGAAAATCTGATTAACTTCTCTAAGGTCAAAGGCAAGGTAATTTAAAACAATATAAAATGTAAATTTCCAAACTAGGATGAAGAAACGTAGCAAGGAGAAAGGCTACTAAAAATTCAGTTCTTTCAACATACGGTATTCAGAACAGCAAAACCTTTGGTAAACATAAGACATAGTACAAAGAAAATTTATTGCCGTATGAAATAAGGCACTAAATCTCGAGATAACAAAATGCTTTTACAATTTCATCTCACTTCCCATCTGCAGACATCTATAGGCTTCTAATTCCTTCATGTGCATAGAAAGATCTTCCTGGTGTCTCTGCCTCTGTACCACATTTATTGTGCCCTGGCTTTTTTCAAAATATTTAAAGTAAGGGATAATGAGGCTGCATTTTCAAAACACTGCGACCACTGGTTTGGTTTTGCAAATGACATATACATGCATGTAATCAGCACATGGAGTCACAGTTGCATTTCAAAACTCAGTTGATTGGTAGTGCAAAATTTATTGTGCCCACAAAATGCTAAAAAACCTCCCCAACTTCCTCCCCCACATAACCCCTGACTACCAAAAATACCAATATGTAACCTTGGAGCAATTGATTGGCCACGTAAGAATTATGAGAATCAGCAGCATGGCTCAGGCTTCACTTCAGCCACAGATGTAGCTCTGCACAGTTTTGAGACTGGTAGAATATGAACATACCCTTCTGACTCTGTCTTTTCCCTTCTGAGACATTGTTTGAGGAAAAATTAACTATTCAAGCCTCTGTGTATGTAGCACCTCCTCTTTGAAAATCTAGCTCATTATGTTTAAAAAAACAAACCTGGGGTCACAAATCTTTTCTATTCCATATCCGATTGTATCACAATCTCGAAACAGGTTATTTCATCTTCCTGTCACAAAAGCATAATGCAAGTGTGACGTTCAGTTGTCCATACAATCAGAAGAGTCGTGTGGTAAATAAAAGGCAAGAAAAGAGGAAAATGACCCCCTAGTATACAATGTACAGAATACCCTCCTCCTTCCTATGAGAGGATCTACAAGATATGGTGTATTTCAACACTCACGGCTATCGTAGCATATATTGCCCAGGGCACGTCCTGTTTGAAGCAATACTTCCTGGTCTTTGCAGTTTAGCAGCTGCACCAAAGGAGGGATCAACCCGGCATCCACACATGGGTTCCGCATAAATTCTGCAAATAATGCAAAGCCTGTTAAAGCAAGCCAGCTATTTTCAGTTTCATCCACTCTAGTCACACTGGCATTGCAACTGGGCCTGTTGGGAGAATAAGGATATGCACAGATAAACAATGTAACTTCTCATGCAAGTTTCTAGAGAATAAACCCAAATCAGGATTTGGGCTTACCTTCTTTCCATTTTTTGTTAATTTAGAAGGAATTAAGAGTATTTAATTGACTTCCGTGGAAATCAATTTAACATAGCTCAGACTGAGCATGTTTGTAGCACCATAAGTAAGTGCTGGAAAGATCAGTGAATTCACAACCTTTTTTTCCACCCCAAAAAATTCAACATAAATTAAAATTACTAAATAACACAAAAGATGACATAAAACTAGTATTCATACTCCAAAATGAATAGCTTTGTTACTCTCTATTTCCTTAATTAGAATTCCTGAAAGGCTTTTGCTTTTTTAATAAAAAAATAAATTAAAAAAAAATGAACCTAAGTAACAGGCTCTTTAATTAGAAGGTAAGGAAAGGAAAAAAGAAAGAACGAGGAATACATGAGAGGTTATGTGAGCCCAAAGGCCTATATCTTTCCACAGTCTAACCGATGCCCACCATGGGAGGAAAGCTAGAGGACACTGGGAAGCTCTCTGCCTTTCTCTCTGTCCTTCCTGCTATGTCCCCCAGTCACAGAGAACCAAAGTATTATTTCACATCTGTGCAGGGAATTATCCCGGTGTCAGAGAGATAAAGGACCTGTCTCCAGAAGGAAATACAGTTAGGCAGGCACTGTGCTGCACATTTTGCAAGAGAAGTTTACTGAAGCAACCACCTGGTACGCCAATAGTGTTACTTAATAGTTTACTACAGAGCACCCTTCAGAGATGTAGCACTGTAATACGCAAAAGGTCAATATGTTTTTTGATCTGTTGTGAATTGCAAATGATGTCTCTTCCTGATCCTAGGCTATGTTGGATCTTCCAAAATCAGTTTACCTTTGTGTTACATAGTCATTTATGAGACTGAATGAACCAGGGTGTACAATCCCTATAAAAAGAGGTGAGAAAGTTTTTCTGGTTCTGGATCAACAGAACCCCTCACACCCATTAACTCAACGATTCCATACAATGCTTGAAGTACAAAAACATCTCTGAAATGTTCCTTTTGTTACACCTATTACAGTGTTCTTTGATGTTTCTGTAGCTACAAAATCTTGTATCTTTTGTCATTAATCTTGCAGTGTTATTTTAGCTAAAGAAATAATTGTCGTGGATGTAATAAATCTTCACGTGATCAACAAGTAGATGAACTAGAATCAGCAATATCTACACACTTGCACAGGTCCAACAGAAGATAGTAGTCAGCACGATTGACCCAACTTCCCAAGATACTGTAACACTTAAAACCTGTAGTCAGATGCTTATACTGTGATAAATGCTGATGGTATCCATTGTAATGAACAGAACAAATATCAGATACATCTGTTCTTTAAAATTGGTCCTGCTATGTCCTTGTAACTTTTTATCTATTTCTGTCACCCACTTTCATCTTCATCTTAATGTTTATTTACTAAATGTACTATGTTCCTCCCTCTGTCTTCTTTGTCCCCTCTGCCTCTTCCTCACTTAATTGCCTGTAAAAATTCTCCTCTATTCCTTAGCTTCTCCCTGCAACGCTTCCTTTTACATCCACCAATTTACCATAGTCTCTACATCATTGAAGTCAGTTTTTTTTATTTATTTTTTTTTCTCCCAGTCTGTTACAGGAAACAGAGCTTGTTCTCTCCTAAGAGATTGAGAGATCTCAGTCTGTTTTGTTGTATGTTTAGGTTCTTGCTCATGTGGTGAAAAGGAGTAAGGAGTAAAAAAAACTTCCTCCACCCTCCCTCCCTTCATTTGGAGAGAGCAGAAGCTTTCAGTCTCCAATTCAGCAGCAAAATAATTAGGCAATATGCTGAGCAAGCTTGTATTTATCAAGGTCATGTAAGGGCAAGAAGTAAAAGAAATGGTGCCATATGTAGCAAAATAGATCTGTGAGAGAGCAACAAAAATGTGGTAACTGCAACTATATTTGCAGGTGATACTACACAGAAGTAATACAAGAAAGAGAAAGTAATCAAGAACAGAGTAATTTATAAGGTTTCCACTAACCTGGTGGAGACATGAAGCAGATCATTTGAAGAAAACAGTGAAGATTCACTTAAGAAGTTAGGAGGAGAACCACTGAGGACAGAGTAACGTAAACCAAAGGAGGACAAGATTTCAAAGAGAAATGTAATTGTGTTGTAGTATTACAGATTGTGAAGATGATGTTCTCATTCCTACACCTGGCAAAGAAGAGGAAACTAAAGACTTCAGAAGAGGGTTTAAAAGGTCCATAGTGGAGACAGCAACTCCACTTAGCAAGTGCATCTGATCCTTCAGTATGCTCACAGTTGAAAGGGAAATGGCTGTAGCTGGAGAGACAATGACTAAAAGGAGTTCTGTGTGTTTGGATATTTTAAATAAGAGAGTCTAACATGAGATCATGTTGGGAAAAGGAAGAGTTACGTGAGCTGGACAGATGAAACAGAGCAAGAGCACAAAGAGGTGAAAAGGAGGTGATGAAACATGACAAAACCACTGAGGTAAGTAGAAGGATTTGATGTGAGTAGATGTGTGTGTGTGTGTGTAGGACCAGATGGGGGGAATGGGAAAGGAAAACAAGAAATGGGGAAGAAAAAGATGCTCTTTTATCAGTAAAGCCCAGAGTCAGAGGCACTACTCCCATCTCTGCCAGTGCTGCATGGCATGACCATAGGGAAATCAGTTCAATTGCCTGGGTTTAATACCTACTGTCTGTAGGACGTTGATAATACAAATTTCTTGAAGTGCCTTGAAGCTTGTTGAAAAAAGGTGCAATATGAGCGTGAAACACTTGTATTTTTATGTAAGAGGAGAAAGAAAACAGCAGAATTTAAATGAGGTGTTCCCTGCTATCCTGCTTAAGCAACTATTTCAACAGTTAGAATCCAAAGAGAAACACCCATCTTATCTCAGTCTTGAAAGCACTGGGGCACATCAAGTAAATTCTGAATACATTCACTTTAACCTTGGCTGCTGGAGGTCCCAGTTACACCTGCTCTCTAAGAAAAAGACAAAATCTGTTTTGTGTAATGAACCAGGTAAAATTCCAGCTCTTCTGAAGAGTATACTCATAATAGCAATTTAAAAGCTGTCAGGGAAAAGCGTACATTAGAAACTATTCAGAGATTTAATGTATTTATTCAGATTTGAAAGATACTGGCTAAAATACTCTGTAAGAGAATCTTGCAGGAAATAATGCATAGTAATCAGTTAAGCTATTGTGAACATTGTTTTTATTCTTAACTTTCCCCCTTCTGAGGTAGAAGCTAAAAGGACTAACTGTAACAACACACAGTTTACTGCAATATCCTAAATATACTTACTATGAATTTATAAAGTATAGAAAAAGCATGTGATACAGTTGCATGAATCACTATCATTGTGAAACATTTCTAAGTTTAAATTTCTATGTTGACATTTTTACTGGCTACTTATCTAGATAACTTTAAAACTTAAAAACTAACCATGTATATCTTCTCTTCTTGTTGTTTCTGAACATCCACATACATCATTGTTTAAAAATCAGCAAACTGGGTGGAGGATGTCACACAGAAAGGTGGAAAGGGAATGTGGAAATAGTCAGCAATAACGTACCCCTTCTCTGAAGAGGCATCAACATGAGAGTTTACAGAGGGAGAGATACAGCTGCCAGTCCTGCATGCAGACAGTAGTTAAGAGGCATCTGACTTATCTCTGCCTGGCCTCTGGGGAAGGAAAGTGCAAAATGCAGTATGTGCCTCTTTGGCTGGGACTGCAGCAAGTCAAGGAGTGAGAAAAGTCAGCCACAAACCTTCTCTACCCTTGTCATAGGGTCTTCCAGTAGTGCCTGACTACAGATATGAGGCCATTTTTTTTGAGCTTAAAGTACACAGGGTATTGGGTGAGCTTTAAGATAATTCTTCTAAAGAAAATATATTTAAATAGTTTTAGATTATCTGCTATGTTATATGACTGTATGTATATAATACATACCAAAATGGACTCCTGATTCTCATTTGGGATCTTGGGCTCTTAGTCTCAACACATATAATGCTCTTTAGGTAGGAGTAACTGGTTTTGGTGCTATATCAATGCCCTCATAGTGGTAATAATGTTATCACAAATCTCAGGCCAAAGAAATAATCTACTGTCCCTTAACCACCTTTATATTTATTACTGTTGTAACTATGTGCAAAATAATGGACATTTTTTTTTTCTATATGCATATCTTAAAGGCAGTGGCATGCTATTTCTGCCCAATAAATTATACTATTGATGGTCTTAAAAACTAAATAACATGAAAGTAAGGACTAAAAAAAATCCAGTAGCCAAATGCTGTTTCAATTGTATTAAAAAGTAGAGAAACAAAATTTGACAAAACAAAAAGAGTGAAAGGGAGGGATATGAAAGGTGTCTAATCTACAAAATGAAAACATAAATGAAGTAAAACATACTGACAAGTGAGGTGAAAAACTGAAGATGTTCCAGCAGAAAAGTTCTTGTAGAAAACCTCACCATTTCTGGCTACTTCTGCTATGATGTTAGCTACTTTTGCTGTGCAGGAAGATTGTGGCGTCAACAGACTTGCAAACACCTGAAGAACTCCACTTTTCTGGATTTTTTCACTTGTCTCCGAATCTGAAAAACACATCACACAAAAATGACTTGTGCATCAGCTTGCTTTGGGGAAGAAAGAAAAGCAGAAGGGAAGTTAATTTTTCTCAAAGGTAATTATTAAAGTAATTATTTTCCCAAATAATAAGCCAACTGCTATTTCAGTGATCATATTTATTTTATATGATGAGCTCATAGAACTTAATACTTTGCCATTCCTAATCAATTGATCTTTACAAGGTGACTCAGTGTTATATAAATAAATTCAGATAGGTACTCATGTATACATAAGGAAACTACTGAATAGACTGGTAGAAAGACTAAAGGTCATGGAGTGATATGCAGCAGTCTAAAGTCCTATGTTAAATTCAAGGAACGGTACTCTGAAATGATGAATTATTGGAAATGTTTAAGGAATGATGGTGTAAGAGCTATCGAGACAGTCAGGCTGTGCAGCAATAGTAATAATGAATGGATTTTGGTTTTATATAGTATCCTTCAAAACCGAGAGCAAAGGGAGGAATATTATATACTCTAGAACTCCAAAGGAAGAACCTTAATCTAGTCCAATAGTTTTTTCAAGACAATGGGCTCTGTTTTCCCCCTAAACAAGTAAACGCATATTTTGTGCACCACAACTAGCTACTGGTCCAGAGCAGCAGTTTGCCACCACTCTTTAGCTGTGTTTCACCTGTGAATTGGTAATGACAAGTCACTGGGCTCATCTCCTCCTTTCTCCTCCTCCTCCAATTCTGCAATTGATTTTTGACTTGTGGGAGCTCCAGGACAACACCCCTCAGCCTCTGATCATGGGAGAGATCCACTTGAGCTGCCCCTGAACAGAAGCCAGCACAAGCTTGGCAGAGGTGACTCACGTGGGTTTTGTGGCTCTCAAACAGTACTGGCTGGGAGCCAGAGACATCCAGTAACATCTAAGTGACAGAAAACAGACTTAACAGAGAGAACTTCAAGTTTGGAGTGCAGTTTTGTCTCTGTATTTCAGTATTCAATTCCATCTTGGGATGTTGGTCTTTGGCTAGGACCACTCATCTACAATATGCTAGCGATGATATCTGATTACAAACAGATTAGGTATAAAATGAAGATTGATTAATTTCAATGTATCATGCATAATATAAGTGCTAATTATTATTAATCTGTTTACAATCTGGTTAAATGCAATTTTTGAAATGCACTGAGAAACCCTCCCAGAAGATGTAACGTAAAGGACGTTATGGCTTATTTGGAAGCTTTTATAAGTTCTGACACACAGCATATACTTAGTAGATATATTCTCCCATGGATATATACATATGAAAGAAAAGTCTGAATTCAGAGAAAAGTCCAGATATCTTAGCTGTCTGTTAAAGAAGAGATCCTCCTTCTCCCTTAAATTCAAAACTGAAAGTACAGAATTCAAAATTGGAAATGTAGATATCTGTGAACCTGTATAATGTTAACCATAATTAGCAGGCAGGAGACTTTAATGCATTTTCTCCTGCCACGCTGCTGAGATACACAGTATTCAGTCTCATTTTTATGATCTGTAGTTTGATGGACTCATTACTGTGCAAAACATAAATTACATAAATAGAACAAAACATATTCTGAAAGAAGTGGGAAAATAAAATTAAATGCTACTCCAGGCCAGCTGTGCATAGCAGATACACCCTGATTTAATTTATTAAGACAAGCAAGTGAGCACAGGGCTTAATAGACCTGTTGGAAATTGGGATATCAGCTAGTTGGGGTCACATAGATGGAAACAGACCATTGACTTTTTTTCTTACTCTTAAGCAGTACAAGAGCCATATCTGTATATACTCTCCCCTTCAAACCAACATCCCACCGGTTCTCAGGCTGAGTACCAGTGTCAAACTCTTGACAGCCACAAAAGAGGGAAGACAGATTAATTTGACCAGCAGCAAGCACACAGCATACCTCTCCTATCTCTGGGCAGGGACACCCCTACCTCCACTCTACCCTGAGTGATTGTTCAAGCATAGTTGTTTGAGAGGAAAAGCACATTAGTCTGGCATCAGGCAGAAGAATATCTACTAACTATGCAGTCCCTGGTGCTCTCTCAGGCATTTTTGCCAGTAAGTGCATTGGGTGTAACAAATGCCATGGGGCACTACAGTTTGTCCAGTCCAAGTCTACCTAAACCCTGTTCTTCCTTTGCAGAACATTTAGAATTTACACTTGGTGTAATATACAAATTAATCCAATGTCGAAATAGAGGTATGACAGTATGACATTAAATCCTTTCAGATATCGTATATCCTCCATATAAGGCATTGTATGGGAAAGTGCTGATAAAATTACTGTTACATCCTTATGCACATTACTCTAAATTGTCTTATTTTTCTATCTGCAGAAAAAAATTTTTTCAAGGAGTCTATATTCATCACATTAAAGTTCTAATAAAGACAGTGGGGAAAAAAAGAATGTGCTGAAATACAAATTAATTTCTTAATATATATGCAATTTAGTTATGAAAAATCAGTCTTTTTGGTGGGCTTTTGAAATGCTTACACAAGGAAGGATGTTTTAATTGGAACAAGATGTCTTATATATAAACCTTGTTAAATCTAGCATTTTTGCTCAGTATTTTTAATTTCTTTTAAAGGAGGAGGGCTTAACAGGCAAATGATGCACAGGGCTGCCCTGTGGAACCTGAGAAGTCCAAATGAAGATCTTCAGCTAGTCTTCACTTGTCTGCAGAGTCAACTGTACACTCAGTCCACATAGTAAGTGTTGAAATACATGGCTTTAGAAGAAAATACCAAGTTGGAAGTTTTGAGGAAGATTTCAGCACAGCTGTAGGTATATAAGCAGTCTGGCTGATTCTTAAAAGTGCTGAAATGAGACAATTACTTCCTGGCTACTTGCAGAACTTGAGCTGAGTCTTGCGTGTGACCATGTGCGCCTGTATGTGTGCAGTTCTAGACCCTGTTCTGCAGGATGCACTGAAGGTGTAACTTGTGGTAGTAAAGGACTGAAGTTGCAGACAGCATTGAAAAGCAAATAACTGCCCTAAATCAAGCCAAGCTTTCCTTCTCTGTTTTTTCCACTTGCAACTAGAGAGTGGCATAGTTGTTAGGGCAGGGGCTTTAGGAAGCATGGATTTAGACTGCCTGTCCATTAAGGCCCATGAACTTCTGTCTCTTTTTTGCTCAGCTTCATATAACACGAGTCCTGTAAAAAAGCATAAAAGGAAAAGGGACATAGACAGGGACAGAAATGAAAGAAAAAGTGTGTGTGCCATTATTCTTTGGAGGGGAGGATGAACGGTCATGTTTATGTAGCAGTATTTTCACTGTGATTGTACAAAACATGATTTGGTTTTCCTTCTGGAGAACCTGAGACTGGAAGATCACACACCAATGCTGTCAAAGGGCTGGTACCCATACGACTGCCTGGGCCTAGGAGAAATAGTTTGGGTTTTGATGAGAATTAGAAATTGATAATGGCTTTTTAAGCATAGGCAACGCTCAATTCTGGCCTTTATTTTTTCTCTTCGGAGGTTGGAGAAGGCCTTCCTGGCTTGCTGTCCACGTGAGCATGCACTGAAAAAGTATTATTAGTTAAGGATATATATATATATATCTGCTGTGTGCTAGTTTCATTCTGGGCTTCCTAGTACATTATTAGAGGCTAAATTATTTTGAAAGCTTATTTTAGTTGTCATCTTTTGAATTGCTATTTACATGTACTGTCAGTGTCAGTTGAAACAAGTAAAACCAAATGTTTCTCTAGGAGTAAGAAAGATCTAGGCAAAATCTCCACCACGTAATCTCCTCCCATGTTTTCTAGAATGGAGGAAAAGGAAATTATAGCCAACATTAACCACACACTAGAAAGTTGGCTTATGCTTACCTCCTTCAGCAGAACTGCATCCTCTTTCAAATCTGTCCAATTTGTCTCATAAGAAAACCTAACAGTCTATGTAGCCTGATGTTAGGGTGCCACATCTCAAAATCTTTTTGCTATATGTGATTTCCAGATTTCAAATGCTTTCTTTTAAAGCCTGATTTTCAGTCTGCATGCACCAACCCACCCATAGAGCACCCACTGCCCCCTATCTTAAAGCAAAGAAACTGTAGGGCTGGAATAATGCTGCTTTAGACACAGCCCATTTGCACACAATATAACCCAGTGATGTGCCACAGCAGCATAATTGGGGGAAAAAACCTCTCAGGTTAAACCTGCAGCTTTAAATGTCTCTTTATATCACTAGATATCAAGACAAAGGGTATGTTAGATCACATAGTGCCAAAATCTTATTAATGCTATAGCTGGGTGATTAAAATGTCAATATCCTTGCTTTACATGGTTTTTTCAGTGCCTGAAGTCAGAATAATAAAGAGTGTGGGCAGGAAATACTTTAATGCCATAGATCAGAGCTGGAGAGCTGAGCACCACGGCTATCAGACTGCTTAATTAAATAGCAGAAATCACTATAGGAAAAAAATCCAATGAGTGTCTTAAATTAAATTCTACACTCTCTCCCCTCTCAGCTCTATTTCCTGTGAAATTTCACTCTTCCCTGTGTCACTTTTTTCTCCTCCCGGAATCATTTTGTCCACCTTCAAGTGAAATAAAAGGCAGGGAGGGGGAAGGAAAAGGCAAGGCATATCTGTCAGAAGTGCTACTACTATGCTCTTGCTAACAGAAGAAAACTATAGGTTCACTGTTCCTGTTCTCTATGCACAATGAGTTTAAGTTACACTATTAGATGTAACTCAACAGTAGTGAATGCTAGCACTGCAATAATTCCCATGTTGTGGAGCTTTACATGAGAAATGAGGCACACCACAGAATTGTAAATAAGCAGCTTTGTGAGTGTCCTCTTTATTAAGCCAACCATGTTTGCAAGGTACTCTTTTGAAAAATGTATGTATTTCTAGCTGCAAAGATGTTTTATAAACCTCCTGAAACTACTGCAGAAAATTACCTTGGCTTTATAATGTTCCTCCTACATGTACTCTTGTCAGAAAGAAAGATGAACACATGAATAAATAATGATAAGCCACGTATATCATGAAAGGAACATTCCATCTGCTCTTTCAGAAGGCAGAAGGGAGGAGAATGAAGGGAACAAGGGATATTTTTCTAACTGGCACATCCTCCTAACCACCACAGTAAAAAAGGTTCACATGGCCAAGAGCAAGTATTGATGCTCTCTCCATATACGGTCTCCCTCAAGAAACACTGTCTCTCTCTCCATAGCCTCCTAATGCATTTTCCAAATCACAAAATGGAGATTTTAGTCTGACTACAAGAGCACAAAAAGGGGGTTGTAAAGAACCTCACTGAAACAAATGATGTGCTCTCATGCAACAAAGAATGCACCACTGATAAGGAGGGTTTTGCTTAACATACTTTAGCCAGAAAGACTGTTCCAATTATCAAGAGTTCTTTTTGCAGAAAAAAGCCCCTCTAATAATAATTTATATATAGAAATAAATGTATAAATATAACTGACTTTTGGCATGCTCCTCCTCACATGGGGAAACCCCCACAAATACAATCTGCTTGCTCACCTGTCCTTCAAACTAGACCCCTAGGAGGCTGGGAGGGAGGATTCTCCTTTAGCTGGGTGAATGTTTCCAATGTGATGTTTGCTCTGCTCTGTCTCTGCCAGCAGCAACAGGGCAACTTCAATTCCTATTTTTAATGAAGAAACTGAGATAGCGCACAGATGTTTGTAATTAAAATCTCAGCTCTAATGAGGAAGGAAGGACAGATGGAGAGACAGATTCACCAACCAGCTAGCTGCATGATTCCCACTGATTAAATTCTCCAAAAACTGTATCGAAAGGATAAAAGTGAATTTCAGGATGAGATCCACCCCTTGAATAGCCTGTTGCAGGTACCAGTGAAGTAATTTAATAAAAATACATGCTAGTTTTGCCTCCAGTGAAGAAATATGCACATCAGTACCTCCATGGACACGTCACAGCACAAGGCAGAATATTAAAGTTAGGCGGCTCAGAACCCCTTAGCTCCTGAACAGGATCTAATTTAGAGCACTGATGCACAGTTTGGTGGATTTATCTGAGCTGTTAGTTCCCCACTCCCACTTTCTGACTCACCCTATGCAGCAGGAAACCACTTTGGTATCACAGTTGCTAAAAGTTTGATATTAGTGCCTGAGCTGCAAAATTCATTGTCTGGCATCTTAGTACAAATGCCATCCACTAGCAGCTCCGTATTTTATACTCAGCCTATGTGGGCATTTTAATCTGCCTCCTCTCCAGTTACTGGTACTAACTGGACTTATTACAGGACCCTGGGTAAAGCCTTAAATATCCTTATGCTTTAGTTTTTCAATCTGTATAACAGAAATACTAGGCCCATAGTATAAAATCCTTTTTCCAAATTCAATTTAGTTTAAAAATCAAATCAGATTTGAAAGCTGTCCATTATATAGACTGGAAATGTTTCCTACTCCTTTTAAGCAACCTCTTAAGAGTTCTCTCAAGCAAGCTCAAGCGTCTGCTGTAAAATTCTGCTCATTGCTTATTGGGAGAGTACATCTACATAAAAAGGAATTTTTTAGCTACTGGTGTTTATAAAAGTTTTGCTGCCAAAGTAGCATAAGGAAAAAGTAATCTAAAAAAGACCATGTTTCTAAGTCATAAGGGATCAGGACAAAACTACAAATGAAATTTCAGATGTGAAATTGTGAATTACATGATCTCAAAATATAATTTTTTTAAAAAAGCATGCCTTTTCCTTTGCTTCTGTATTGCATTTCAAAAGGCAGGCCTTTTCCATTGCTTCTGTATTGCATTTCAAAAATGTAATCTAAAAAGAAATTTGTCAGTTCTATTATCTGGAACTGCTATTCACTGATGCCTTCTGTAAAGAAAAAAATACAATATTTAATCTTTATTTGGCACATTGTGTATTCAATGAATAGCACTTGGAATTTAACACTTGGATAAACATCATTTAACTATCTGGCACTAACTAAATATATCAATATTAAGAGGAATTTATATAAAATATAATCCCACTAAGCAGCAGTGATTACCATTCAGTATCATTAGGGTATGCCAGTTTACTGGGAGACAGTCCAATAAAAAGCAGTCACCTTGATTAAGTATGTTTCAATTAAATAGGTATAGTGTAATAATGTATTATATACAGCACTTATGATGAAACATTTCTTGACTATGTGTATACAGAGCCATGAAAAGGCAACAGCTTCATGAGCTAAAATGCAACATCCTTCTTCAGCAAAAAGAAAGAATACTTTTTAACACAGTATTTGAGCCAAAATTCCCTCTTACAAAATATCCATCAGGATCCCCAACTTTCAGAAAGGCATTTGATTAGAAACCCCTGTCAGGTAAATTAATGGACTGCAGTGAGCTTAATTGGCTGAGCTGGCCCAATTCAGGTTGAACCTCTGGCTCCTCTGCAAGAGATTATCTACATCAGAGGCAGACTAGACATTCTTGCTTGTATAAGTATGCTGGTCTAAAATGCGGGTTTTTGGTTTGACAGCTTCCTACCAGCAAACACTTACTGCTGATGCAGCTATACTGCCAAAAGCTACAAAAACAATAAAAGTCTGTTTCGTTACTTTCTGAGCGATGTAAGGTATGTTTTAGCCAGTAGAAACTGCATCTGTACCAAGATGGTTTCCATCCTCGCTAGTGCAAAAATCAGGGGTTTATGTACTTTCTTCATTTTCTCACCGAAACTATCTCTCTATATGAAAATGCTCCTATCAAATTTCTTTTCCTCTGTAATCCATTCTCATCATTTATGTGAGCATAAGACTTGATTTTATGCATACAAGCAAATCAAAATGACTTTTGGTCATGCCAAATAATCCCAATTACGCTAAATGTTATATTAATTTCTACTAATATAGATGTTGTAAAACATAGTTCAATGGCAAATGCATATATATCATGCTTTTTATTTTAATTTTATAGCTTTATATTCCCCATCAAGAAAAACAGGTTTATATGATGCTCAGCAAAGACAGTATACTAAGAAACAAACTGGAAATATATCTTTGAAAGAAAAACACTTTCCTTGACACCTACTGTCATATAAGAATCAAGACTGATGATGACCCAAACAAAGGAATTGCTGAAAGAGGCTGTACATATTTTGGCTCTGAACATACAAATGCCTTGCCATGAATATAGCTTTATAAATACAAATATACCCCCTGAGCTCAGTGGCACTACCAGAATGTAAGAATTTGCGTCCTTAAAGCTAAGAATATATGTAAATGTTGTCAGAATCAGGACCTTTCTCTATATTCCTTTTACTAATTTTACTCTGTGCTCTAAACATTTGTGCTGCAGTAACATACTGAGCTAAATCAATACAGATTCTCAGTGTAAGCAGCTGTTGTCGAAGGCAATGGGAATTACAAAGATATGGCATCCATCTCCACTTAGGTACTTGCATTTAACTTATTTTCTTTCAAAAATTTTATCTATAAATCTGTTCCTTCCTTCACAAATTTGTCTCCTCTAAAAATTCTTATGCACTACTTTGTTCCTTGTGACCCATCCATGTAGTCTCATTTCTTCCTTTTTCATTTGTATTCCCTCTCCACGCGTTGGTTTGAGTAGACATTAAATACATTATCCCTGTACCACTGAAGTCCAAATAAGCTGGATCAAGATTTAGCAGGTGCTAAACAGACAGAAGTTCATTTCTCCAACACACAAAGAGAATGAGTTGAACAAGGTACTATGGGTAGATGAGTGCTACTCTTAATATTTTTGTAGTTTACAAGACAAATTGGGTATGTAGTAGAATCTTTGTCAGGGGCTAAGGCCACCGTCTTCCTAAAGAATACTTTAATGTCAGCAGATAACTATAGATTACAGTAGACAGTTAACAATAATACTGTTTTGGTTTGGGGTTTTTTTTGAGGAATTTTTTCTAGCTTTCATCTGTGTATTTCTTTTTCGTGGATATACACCATAAATGTCTGGTGCTTGTTTGAATGTTTGGGCTGGGACACTTACATATCACGACTAACATGCAGGCATGCCTGCTTTGTCTGAGTATACGTCCATGGGTGGCCTCCTACTACCATCACAGGTGGATGACACATATTAGGGATCATCGGAGGGTAGACCTAAGGAGGATCAAAAATCCACCTGAAAGAGAGACTGCTGCTGAGAAGAAAGGGAGATAAAGATCGAAGAGGAATAAGAGAGCAGGGAAATGCTATTTATCATTGGACCTAATTCTACTAATTATCAGTTGGTTCAATAGACCACTGATCCAATTGGTACCACTGTCTACCCACTTGCTTGTGCTATGCTACCTTGACGTGCTTGTGCACTGGCTTATGTTGTTACAGCTTGCTTGTTTGTTATGTGTATTAAATCTGTTGGGATGCCAAGTGCCCTTTTTTTATTTATATGAAACAAGAGTAGCCAAACGTTAATCTTACATGTGAGGGTCAGAATGGGGCTTACAGATGATTACTGGTTTGTTTTAAGCTATAATGCTGTGCAGCCGTTCATAGCCATGAAAGCATTGTTCCTTGGTCAGAATCCACATGAAATGATTGTCTCCTCATTTCACTCTTATTCTGCTCAAACGGTCTCTTT
This sequence comes from Tyto alba, assembly GCF_018691265.1. NCBI lineage: Eukaryota > Metazoa > Chordata > Aves > Strigiformes > Tytonidae > Tyto > Tyto alba. Next base: position 14,941,240 of record NW_024881327.1, on the reverse strand, counting down.
AAAACAAGGAAAGGTTAGTTTGGTGATGTTTAAGGATAGGTCTGCTTGAGTAAGATGTGAAATGTGAAGCTTTTTCTCCATGCTTCAAAAAGGGAAAGGAATAAGCTTAAAACGTATAGCCAATGGGAAAAATTGAAAGTGATTTCAGGTAATGTTTATACCTTAGAATAACTCTTGGTAGGACAAAAAGTTCTACAACTTCATCTTTTCTGTGTTTGGGGTGAGAGGGTAGCACATTTTTTATTTTCATACTAATGAACAAGACGATCACAGAAACAAAAGATAAAATATCTGTTGCTTAATCCTGTGTGTGCTAAAGAGGTACAAGATTCCACTGAAATCAGATGGCACTCTCATGCTAAAAGTTAAGCAGATAGACGCTTATCTGACTCTGCAATGAATAAATAAAAATCTGTACACTGAACTGTCAAAAATGTCCAAAAATGAAATAGAAATAAGTAAGACTCTAAATTTTTTCATAAATCAATCAAAGGCATTAATAGGGACAATACTACATTTACAAATTTCAGTGAAGTTTGGGGTTTTTTTCAGTTGAGCCCTGAATTTAACAATGACAAAACATTATCTCTCAATTCTCCATGATTTTTCTGCTTTAGTAGAAGAATTGTTCCATCTTCTGTGGCCAGTGAAGATCAGAAAAAGGAACATCAAATATAGGAAGAGCATGAGTACTAACTAAATTGAACAACATATGGAAGCCACAGCTATAAAGAACAGAATAAAATGAAGAATTTCCAACTCAAGTATAACCTCTGTGTTAACATATGGTTGTTAGAACTGGAAATCCACCAAAACATTAAAGGCAGGAAACTATATGCCTTTGAAAGCAAGTGCCTACAGAAGATTCAGGGCATTGGATCAAAAGTTTCATCACCGATGAAGGAATGTGAGAAATCTGCAGTCTCTGCAGAAATCCAACATTTTCTTAAGCACTCCAGATGCTAACACATCCTCCACTGTGACGCCATCAAATAGGAACCAACGCATTTCAGAAATCCCACTGGTGACTTTCAAGAGAATCCTGAACAGAAGCTGTAGGTAGGAGGGCTGAACTCGTGATCTCAACACCATAAAGCTGAAACAGTAGCGTGATAGCAAAGGCTTGCTAGCAGTTGCCCAGGAAGTTTATAACACAACGTTATTTTCTCTGATACAACACAGTGAATATATTAAAAACAAAACAAAACATGGCTACAGTATATAGCCAAAATATGTTTTGGGGCAAACCAAAATAGCATAAAGATACTGTGTTCATTATGGGAAGAAAAATTACATGCCAAACAAGCCTTAGAGTAACGCTGAAATTTCCAGTTTCAAACATGAAGTTTTTCATACGTCATTTGATGGTTCCTTGAATTACCAGGTATCAGCATAGCTCAACAAACAGAAAATAGGGCATCTTAGTCAACCACATCTTCAAAGTAAAGTGAATTTCAAGCCTTCTTCTTTGAACCACAAGAGCTTTCCAAAATTTCTAAATCCCTTTCAAAATAGGGGCCTACCCTCTCAATTAAGCTTATTTTTATTGGTGTGATTTTGCTTAACCATTTTTACACACAAGCTTGTAAACTCATACTCTTAGCATCCCCAAAAGTATAAGTAAAAAAAATGTTTCAAATGCATGTGCTAGCCTTTGCACTTCAAATACATATCAGACATTTTTCAGAGCCAGGTGCTGAAGGCTGGGATTAGTGGGCATTTTCAGCCTCTTACACTGAGTAGATCAGAGCTAAAAATAATGTTCTCAGCAGATTTTCAGATTTCTCATATGTCTAAATCAGGTTATTTATATCTGTTATAACCTCTTGTATCTGAAGCACAGCATGTCTGGACTATCAATAACATTTTTTGTTGTTGTTACTGAAGTAATTATATCCCAGAAGGCCTGTGGTTTAAAAGAAAACTTGTATTTCCTTCTTGTTTTATTTTTCTGAGCAGGCAGCTCTTTCTTGTGGACCTGTTTGAGGATCTTAGGATAATTGCACTTTTTTGATAAGTACAATATTTATGAGATGGCTTTTAACAGGTGCAAATCTGTAAATGCTGATATAAAATGGTGGCCAATATTGTTTTCTGGTTTATTTCCCTATATAATACAATTAACCTATTTTTCCCCAAATCCAATAGTACGTACCCATGTTTTTCTTTGGGTGTGAGATAAAAATAAAGCATTTACTACTTCTTTCCAGAAATGTAAGCGTATGATCTTTCAAAATACTTTTCTCTAGTGCATAAGTGTTTTACTCATCTTTTTGACAAGTTGTTTTTTTTTTAAAAAAAAATAGATTCCAAGCTGCAAAGCATATGTTAAGCTATCATATTTTTCTCTGTTAGTTTAGCCTGTCATTGATTAAGGCTTAAATTGAAAATATCTGAGCCAATAAAATCATAAATAGATGAAGTTGTATCCATTGTCTTGCAGCTCTTTTTCTGCATATAACTAGTTCAATCCTAAGTATTATGTTCTTTGATTTATGACAGTAAAATATTGTGCTTTTAGAAAAAAACTCTTTAAACTATCAATTGTTTGTTTTGGGGGGTTTTTGTTGGTTTTTTTTTTGGGGGGGGGGTTTTGTTTGTTTTTTTTTGTTTGTTTTTTGTTTGTTTTCTTTTTTTCACAAAATAGGTTTTGGTTCCAAAATAGAAGGTAACTTGACCTTGTAACATTCAGTTGCTTTATATTTTTAAAAAAATAATAAAATTCAGTAATATACCAAGTCTAATGATGCCACTGGAACTGGTGTTTAATACTGTAATTTTTCTACAGTGTTTGCACTGAGAATTTCTGTTGGTCAGGAAAGCAAATATGTGTTCCTTGCATCTTTAGTTTAACTTTCAGTACCAGCTGTAGGTAGGGGAAAAATGGGATTTCAGAGAATGTTCCTCTGTAAGTTGTCATTAAAATACACTTGAATTCCAAAGTTGTTGAATATGACAGAAGCTTAGCAAAAATATCAGAGCAAATATACAGCTTTGATAATTATGGCTAAAACCTCAAGGAAGATGGCTGTGGGCTGCAGACAAGTATATGACATTTGCATGTTGGTTCAAAACGCAGCTTGAAGCCCAGGGGGAGGGAATTCACTCACCCTCCCACAGTGAGCACAGGGAGGTGACACAACTGAATTTCTCTGAGAAAAACACATCCAGATTCACCTACCCAAGCTCTCCTTCTCCCAATTTCTTACTGTGGATTTGTCTGCAGACTTCACTTTATTTCTTTACACACACTATTATAAAGCAGCTACAACATATGCTGTTTCTTACTCTAGCCCATTTGGTGGGGGGACGGAAGAAAATGATCCCTGTTTGTAAATAGTCTCAATTTAGAATGTAAGGAATTCTGAACATTTTAAACACAAAATTAAATTTCATTTTGCAATGCACAGTTACTCTCAGAGGTTTTTTTGAAGCTGAATCAAAAAAAAAACCTGCAGAACCTCAGACTCATATTATCTGACAAACTAACTCCTTGGCTTTTGCCTTTTCTGATTGTTATGATCATTCTTCACTTCATATTGCTTGTAAACAGTCTGCTTCCAGATCAGCAAAATTCTTTCTTGACAACCATACATCGAACCATGTCTATATAGAAAGAATCTAAATTCTACAGAGCAGACAATTGAGTAATTTGTTTTGATATATAGTTTTTAAAAGAAAACATATGCAGTATATTAATTTTACCTCCTGATTCAATAGAAGCCAGTATTTCGTTCAGTGCATGGCTGGCTATTTCTTTGCTGCTAACGCTGCTTATGGATCACATCCCATGTCCTTCCTTTAAAAATCTAAATTATGGAAAGTTTAGCAATCTAGAGATGGTGAATGCTGGCAGGTGGAGAGAGATCAAGCACTTGTGTTTTCCTTTCAGAAGGTGGACAGAATCTCAGCTTATGTGAATGAGGTGGATCCACAGAGGTAAAAGGAGCTGTGCCAATTTACATTAGCTGGGAATCTAGACTAACGTTTCTGTCTGTCTTCATTATTTCAGGCTTTATGGGTGCAAAGTCCCCAGCTATGCCAGTTGACTTCACTGGGAATGCTGAAGGAAGTCCACACAAAATGAGGTATGTTCTTATTATTCTAAAGCATTTCTAATGCATGCTTAGCTCTTATTCCTTTGTCATCGTTGCCTCTTTCATCCTTAAATCATCAGTTTTATCTAGTGCTTTAAGCTATTCCATATATGACTGGCCTCAGCCAGAAGTGCTGGTGACAGATAAGAACTAAAATATCTGCATAAATACACGTCTCCAAACAATGTCTCCTAAAGAAGCCATCTGTGCAGAGTTTTCAGACCAGGGGCCTCAGATGTGAAGGACTATACAACTATCCCTCCTAGACAAATAATAGCTAAAACAATGTGACTGTGGCTTCACAAATATCTACCAGCAGTTATCACATTCAGCAACGTATTCAATTCACCCTTGTGTAGTATAGCATGTGTGTGTGCACACACCTTAATTTGATTGGTGTGACAAATGGCAGAAGAGCTCACAGTGTCAGACAGGAGGTATCATGTTCCAGGGCACTACAGCCTGTCTAAGATTATCAAAAGATCAGCTGTCAGAAGTGAAAAACAAAAGAAAAAGCAGCAGATTACATAAAAAAAAAATAAAAGATACAATATTCATCATAACTTTGTCATCCCCATCCCCTTCTATACGGTGGACAATATGGGAAGAAAGTAGTTTTTAATGTTTTAACATAATGAAAAGTTAGAAGACTGTATGCAAAGTAAGTGGAACTATTATTGTCACTGCACTGTTAGAGACTAAGGAATTTAACTTGTGTTTCCGCAGCAACCACAACCCTATGCTGCATGCATGCAGTTAGCAATTAAAAGCAGTGTAATGGTCTCTGAAACACTCATATGTACATGCAATATGCCCAAACGAAAGTTGTGGAATTGATTAGCTCCTTTGTTAGAAATCTCAGTCTTGTATTAACACTGGGTTTAACTGCTGTTTTTGGCTAGGAGTAGATGAGAGTGGTTTGCCTTAGTGTATTAGTCATATACTAAATTTTATACAGGATAAAATAATATTTTTATCTCCAACTCTTAATGAAGTGAATAGAACTTTAAGTTCTGTGACTTACGATACCACCATGACCACCCAATGAAATCACAGTGTTATAAAATTCTCTTAAAATAAAGTCAATTCCTTGCATGTCTTATTTTTCTAATGTTACTCTAATATGATGATTTACTGAACTATAAGCACAATGAATACTTCATTAATATAATCATACACATGGGAATATACTAAAGGAGAGCAGAATAATTATGGGATTTCTATGTTACAATTAACGTAGTTTTATATAAACAATCTGATTTCTAATTATTAAAATATATTAATTTATACACAGACACAGAGGTACAGTGAGTATCCTATATCTATATGATATCATATATATAATAATACACACTGTAGCTAAGAATCAATCAATCAATAAATAAAATCCCTATTAAGATTTTAACTGGATGAATGAGAACTATGAGAAAGGACATTCATTGGTTGTTTGATCAAAGGAAGGAAAATCATAATATATTGCTAGCCCAATAATAACTCAGAGACTGCAGGATTTAGAAAGCTGATTCTATATCTATTTGTTGAATCAATCTATTACATGCAATTTATGTCATATCTCAAGTCGTTTGAATGTACTGCTGTTCTCACAAATTTACTCCAAAACAGAAACCTGTCTTCTGTGAGGATTGTTTTTTTCCAAATCATCAGACTACCTTGAGAACTAAAGCCTGTTGCCCAAAGAGACTCAGTAAAACTTAGGTATTGAAGTGCCTAATTCACTTGAAAGGGAATTGATATGCAGGCTCCTAAATCACCAGCAAGCTGTTGAAAAAACTGTCCCATCTAACCAATCTAATTTTCAGTCATTTTATTTGCTCTCAATCTTGAGCAACTGAAAATATGTGGAGAAGTATATCATATGGCAGCTCAGCAAGGTTATATTCATGTTACTGGCTTACATGCAAAGAACATGGTAAATGCTGGAGGGATTATAGCTGAGTTTTGTAAAACTGCCCAAAAGAGAGAGGTCAACATCCTAGTAATCTTATCTGATCTGGCAGATACAAGACTAGAAGAGAAGATTTTGGAAAGAAAAACGAAGCCCTAGGCTGAGACAGAAGAGAGTCATCTGGTTGCAAGGAAGCATTGGTAAATTTGCTGTAAATTAGTCAAAATTATTTTGCATCTGCAAAACTTGTTCTGTGGCATAGCTATGTGACTTTCACAGGCAAAATGGTAAACTCTTGTTATTTATACTAAGTACTCTGTCATTTTTCATACCGTTTTCTTTTTAGTCCTTACAGTTTAAGTATTAGACTTAAAAGTACTGGAAATATACAAATCCAATTAGAAGTTAGACTAAAGTATTGAATATACCTTATAAACAAACCCATAAGAAAAATCATTCAGCAGCTTCAAAAAACAGGTCAACCTAAAACCCAAATATTTTATTATTTCCTGGCTGATGTCTCCTTGCAAAATAATCATAATTAAAAACCCATTACCATTAAATGCGGAGACTGTTATAATCTATATTTGATTTGATATGGATGCTGATTATATTCTATTGTGAAAAACCTCATGAAGTATTTTACACCAACTAAGCCAAAAGGCTGTGATTTATAAAATACCATCATGGGAAAGAAACAAGACATTAATAGTATGTACTTTTGAGTGTAGTGATGTTTAGAGAGGACTAACTTTTTTTTTTTTTTTTCAAAATAAAGAATTTCTAATCATGACTTGTATCTATCCTGACAAGTTTTTCGAACTGAAATTTTACACAAATTTTTCTTCTGCCACCATCTGAAGCACTACGAAAGTTAAAATCGGAAAAGTCTTTTAAGCTGTCATCTTTATTTACTATACCTTTCTGTCTACTGTGAGTGGGGACACACATTTAACAGCTTTTGGTGAAAAAGACATCTTGTTCCATTCTTAAGTTATTTTTATTATCATACCACATGTCAAATTTGGACCATCTTTGGATATCCAGCCTATTTCTGCTAATTGAAACTACCAGGTATATGAAATATGTGATCAGAAGTATGAGGAAAAACATATTACAAATAGGAAACTATGCTTTTTTAACCAGAATTAGCAAGCAGCTGCCGTTTCCCTCTCCCCATCCCATCACGCTTATTTGTCCATCCCTGTTCTTTGTTTCTTGAGTGATCAATTGGAAAAGTGCTATTTTAACACATTGGAAAAGGGACTGTACTATGTCTGTTCCAAATATCCAGGTATTTACTGTCACTGTCTTTGATGCTATCTGAATGTTATAGATATATGGGTTAAAAACAACAACAACAACAAAAAAACAGAACAGACAATCCAGCAGCCTACTGCTTGAGTCATTCTTTCTGCCACGTTTTACTACCACCATTTTAATTCACTGATCTCGTTATACGATTTAAAATTAGAAGAGTCAATACAACTTACTGTTTTGTGCCAGAGCTTGAAGCAGACAGTCCAAGCATCCCTCCAAGCTATCTGCTGTGCTGTCAGTGGTTGTTATCTTCAGCTTTTTCAGGGCATCACTTAGATTATCTGCTTGGTAAACACAAAGAAAAGTGAAATCAGTGTCCTCATCAACTTGGTAATACCATTATAGCCTTGAATGTAAATAGTTACTGTAAATTAAATGGTATTCTGTATCAATGAAGAAGGCATGTATGGTCTGTATTCTGAGGATACAAAAAGCCAGGAGTCAAAGTTTATAGATGAAATTAAACTTTTCAAATATAAATATACATCTATCATTCGGCATCTGAGAACAGGATGCCAACAAGCACTTTATGAAATGCCACTGAACAGCAATTTAGCCATTGATATTTTCTCAGCCTAGGTGATGCAGAAAACCAGCAACCGTTTCTTTATTTCTTTCCTTGTGTGGCGGGGAAAAAAAGTATGATGGAAATAAGCACATCTTGATTTTTTTCATCAAGAAAGGGAAAATAATTGAAAATGCCATTTTCTGCATACTGTGTAGGCTTACATCATGGCTGTACATTCACAGATCCTAGTTCTAAGCTTATAGCCTTTTAAAGTATTATGCCATTTTCCACCACAATGTTACAAGCACTACTGTTTACATGAACTGTGTTAACTTTTTAAATTCAACTGATCCCTAAAAACATAAGGCATCTTCTAGAAATAAGAAAGTTCTGTTGTGTATTTCAGATAATTAAATAACTCCTCCCCCACGCTCAAACCACATAATTCTCAACAGACACACATTTTTTTCCCATAACAGTTGGGGTAATATGACTACTACCATTTTAAATATTCTGTCTATTCACGAGCAAGGTGTGTTACCAGCTGCAGCCTGAGTCTCTTTGGTTTGCCTGCTGATGACTAACCTCACTCTGAAGGGACTATCCTTTTAAAAAATGAGTGCTGATTCAGTTTCCATGCCAACTCTGTCAGTAAGCAAAATGTGTTACTCAAAGTTAAATAGTGTCTAGCTGTCTCTTGTTCCCCAGTGACTAATCAAAAAGCCTTGACCCAATCCCTACAGACCCATAGGTATAGTTTCTTTGCAATGCATGACTGGTGTGTTTTGAGCCTGAAAGGCAGACAGTGCTGCCTTAGAGCATCACACCAATGTAGGAAGCCCACTTCACAGACAAGTTGGCAGCTGTTGTGCTTTGCCTCCTCTTCACTTGCCCACATATGGGATGGCGCAAGGGAAAGGAGGCATGGCAAGAACTTCCCTTTATTTGTCTCTGAGGCACTGGTGGCCCTGTGGAGACACAGCAGGCATCCCATGAAGAGGGTGAAATCTCACTCCTCCTGGAGCTGCTCTGCTTCTCAGCCAAAGCTGTGGCTTTTGTCCCACCTCCATTTTTCATCAACAAATGCTTTTGTAGTCCAATATCCATATAGATAAGGGTAAGATGCTTCATTTTTGAAGTGCTCAGTATTTAGGTATGAAACTCATAATGAAATTGTTTATCAGGCAATTAGTTTGTCTATTCAGAAATGAACATGTTCTTAGCTACACTATAGTCAGGAATCCCATTGCTCCTAAATGCAGAGAGCCAGCAGCATGCAGCCAACTCTGCAAAAGCCTTCAGGGCACCTGCACTTGGTTATGCTCCTTGAGATCTTAAACCTGCCTCTCTACCACCTCTCCTCGCCATGCTGGACTGAGACCTCCTGGAACAAGCTACCAAGAGAAAAAAAAAAATATATCATTTTCCCTTGTACTGACACATTACTCATCCTTCTGTGCAAAAGAATCATAGTAGGAATCGTAGAGTAACTAAAGCAAAAATTGTAAGTAGGAATATTGTAGAAACAACAGGCCTCTTGACACAATGTCAAAAGGCCACAGGCCTTTTTCACAGAGGAAGAAAACCACCTTTGATGAAATACTTTACTTGCCCACTTTGACTCCTCCTGTCAAAGCCAGGGCTTTCTCTTTACTAAGCAGGGTCAATACCTTGAAAGACATATTTACTTCTGAAACCTAAGAATCTTGGACATATGCAAATAAACATATTCACAGGTTTCATGGGGTGTTTTTGTTTGTTTGTTTTTCTTTTACTGTTCTGAAAAGAACAAAACTTTACAGTTTGAGATGACGCTGACAGGGATATTCAGAGAGGAGGGGCTATAGTGTACCAGCAGGCTCTTGCCATATAATCCCACATGGCTTGCTGACTTCTGCAGTTTCACAGTTGACCTGAACCTGTCATTTAGGGAAGAAGCCGCAGATGCTTGCCTTCCATGGACAAAACCCCCACTGTTTTCTTGTGATCATCTCCTGCTTACCTTTCTGTCTCTTCCTCTCTTTCTATAGAAGCTGTTTCCAGTAGGCTTGTTACCGCATAGGCTGATCAGATTCTCAGAGATAAAAACTCATTGGATAAAAACAATAAAATAAGTCTTTTTGGTTGGGTGCCAGGGAAACATGAGTAAGTAGATTTTGACAGTATGCACGGTCATGTGGAAGCTTGTATTAGTTGGGAAGATTGGGATGGTAAAGGTAAAAATAAGGCTAGTAATGTTCCCTACGGCACAGTTGCTCAGCAATCTGGTATCAGGTTCTTAGTTTGTGAGGCATCAAGTCAGAAGTTTAACAGCTGTATCAACTATTTTGTTGATGATCCCAAGCGCAGCGAGTCACTCACACTTACACCTGGTTTACCAGATTGCTTTCAGAATAATTAGTTCTCCTATCTGGACAGTAAACACTGAATCCCGCAGATCTTAATCCCATATATCCTAACAATACAAACAGATAAATCAAGAAGTGGAGTCTGGCAAGAGCTGTCAGGCCTGTCTGGCCCATTCCACCAACTGTTGCTTTTTGTTTTCTCCTGATAACTACTCCTGCACAAACTCTCATAAAAATGAGGTGGTTTAAATACTGCAGTAGCCTGTGCAGCTTTTGGTGGTACAGCTTTACTATTACCATTCACAAACTTTTGCTATCTCTTGCACAGGCATTCTTACAGAGAAAAATAGTCAGAAACTATAAGTGAATGCTTTAATATTCCATTTCATTTCACTTCACCGTACCCTTTTTTCTGCGAGCTTTTCTGTGACTCATGCTTATTTTCAATCACTAATTTGTTTTGTGCAGGAGAACTGTTCTTTCGTCTTGTAAAAATGTGGTAGTTGATCAATCTTGTTTAGGGTCAGGGCCACTGGAATCTTTGCTAGGCTGTGAATAGCTTTACAGGGTACCCAGTAGTATCTAGGGATGCAGCTTCTGTGGACAAGAACCAACTTGCTAATTCTGCCCCAAGTTCACAACATCTTCAAACACAGAAAAAGTCAAAAAAGCCACCTTCTAAGACTGACATTAAAAAAAATATTCAGAATGATTTAGCTGAGTATTTAGATGGATAGCTTTTGTCTGGACAGTTTATTTTTATATATCTCATGGTCTTTTCCAGTATAGATATTTTCTTACAAAATAAGACTCCATTTGAACATATAATTTACATTTCCTGTATCTTCTGGTTGACACCTAGTATACTGCTGTTATTACAGGGACTGTTACATTATACATGCAACTTAACAGATATGGAATTAAAAATTAATAGATATTGAAATGGGACGTACTGAAACAGGCTGATCAGATAAGAAAAGAAGTTCAAGCAGTTCTGCTGTTACAGGGGTTGTGGCTGTATTAGACTCAGAGCCTTTTGATGCTATTTCACTGCCTCTCAGGAAACAGTGGGACACCAAACTGAGCAGAAGGAATGATGACATTTCATGGATCTCCTTGTGTTATAATGGCATATATGTCTTATAAATTCAAGTGTGTATGTCTACATGGACTAGACTTCAGAAATTATTTAATTTTCTTGTATGGACTTTAACGTCCTAGAATACAAACTAGCCTATATGGAAAATCCACCACTGACTCACAACAGTTGTTTATAACCTCAGAATACACTTTTAGTTAAATTATTTGAGAACCGAGGAACTGACACAAAGATCAGACACGTAATCTATTTAGGCCAGCTCCCAAGCCATCCCTAGCATCTGCTCTTCACTTCCCTCCTGACACCGTCTGTGTTTCCATTCTAATGCAGACGCCGGGCCAACCAGCAGAGCGCTCCATGCACAACCATACTCAGTGGTGTCTGAGGGGCCCTGTGGTATATAACACCTACCTTGTAAGTCATTGCCCCAACCTTGATAACCTCCTAAGTGAGAGTGGGGGTGATTTTTTGATCCTGAAGCTGGCTGCCCGAAGAGTAGGCATATTTGGCCTGAATTACTTTTTGCAGCAGGAAGCCCAGCAACTGGTGACTTCTGTAGCATGCCTTTGGTCTTTAATGACCTCAGATGCCTCTTCCCCAAAGAAATCTTAGAAGACTGGCCCAAAATTATCAGAGTCCATTAGTTCCCAGGACACTGAATAAGCTGACAGGAATGCACAGTATGTGTCTTCCTTGAATCTACATAAGGAAAAGCTAAGATGCTTCCTCTTGGATACCTTGTCAGAAGATACCTAGTCCCATACAACAGTCTACCTAAACATGCAAAATACCCCAAATATACACAGTATAGTGAGGACAAAAGAAGTTTGTCCTCATGTTTAGGCCATTGCCAAAAAATGCTCCTTTCCCTCCTTTCTTTGGAGCAGCTGCCCTTGAGTGCTCCCTAGTATGCAGTGTTTTCTGTCAAACCACCCAAATCTGTCATTGGAAATTACTCTCTGTTCTTAGCCCAGGGAGAAAATTTTGAAACTTGGCATCTGATCAGGAGGTAGATATGTGCTGTCAGAGGCCAGTGGTAAAGAATTAATTTTTGATAGGTAATGCCAGGAGAAGCTTAGCTGGCTATTTTCTTCTAAAAATAATAGAAGTAACAGTGTTCATCTAATACCAGAGAAAGCCCAGTGTGACTCAATGGATTCCCACAGCATTTTACTCTTCTTGGGAATGACAAACAGATGGGCCTGGCTGAGAGCAGGTCCTTGAAAATGTGGTGTTTTACATACTGCCAGGACACAGTTTGGACAACCCCAATGGGAACCACATCTGACATACTCACAGACTGGACTAGCAATTGCCTGGCACAGACAGGAGATGGATCTGCATGTGCTACCTGAACCTGTGCTCCATCTTGCTTCTCCACTACACAATGGCATTGCAGGACAGAGCTGGGAGATGGAGGTGCTGGCCATCCAAGTAAGCAATTGTTCATTTTCCTTACTAGACCCTCTTGTGCCTGGTTGCTGCAGAAATTTAGGCCACCTGAGAATTACAGACTGTTCTGCAGGTGTTGAGTCAGCAAAGTCAGAGGAGGATCTCCGGGCCCAGAGACACAAATCTCTGAAATCTGGCAAACAGGCACGGGTGCTGTAGCCATGCTGGTTATATCTGCAGGTGGCTCTTTTCACTTATCATCATTTGAACAATATCCTTTTGGCTGCACTGGTGCTCTTGTACATAACCTTTCCAAGCAACAGTGCAGCATAGGATTATTCCTCTTTGGTCCTTAGAGACGTTCCTTCTGGGAGTTATGCCACCAGTGGAATGGGCAGTCCAAAGCACCTCTGTTCCCTTGAGTCTATGAAGAGACACAGCACCTCACCGGGGCGCATAGGTGTAGCATGAGCTACAGGGTGCTGGTTCTGCTCTGCTGCCATGCAGGATGTGCTGGTAGCCTGGGACTGTCCCCAGAAGGAGGTCATCTAAACTGCCTGAGGATTCACAACCAGGAGACCTGGTAAGGACAGACCAGACTAAATGGTCTATGGCAATTCAAAGATTAACAGCTCTGTTGGGAAACAAACAGGAAATAGAAAACTATTTTGCCACTGTAAAATTATTCCTATGCACCCACATCTTTAATACTGCATACAACTCTAGGCACCTCATGCTGCAAATGACATGCTGCAGAACTAGAAAAGGCACGGATATGGCTGAGCAAAGCTAAGGAACAACTACTCCTCAAGAAGTTAAACAGATGAGGACTCTTCATTCTGAAAAAAAAGATGACTGAGGGTAAAAATGATCTAGATGTATGGAATAATGAATAGGACTAAGTTAATGAAAAGAAAGCTAATATCTACTGTTTATCCTAACACAAGAACTAGAATACCAAAATGAAATTATCAAGCAACAAACTTAAAGAGAACAAAGTCTATTTTCACATGACATGTAATTAATCTGTGGAACTCTTAAGAGGCTGGAACTATAAGCAGATTAATTTAGTTTATTCAATTAGAAAAATCTGTAAGGAAACTAAAGTCCATGCATGGCTATTAATACTATGTTATGCATAAAACTTCTAGTTTAGGAAATTCCTAAACATCAGATTACTGGAAGTTGGGAGAATACCACCCTGTACTTGCCCAGTATTTCCCCAGACATCAGCTGCTAGTCATTCACTGTCAGAAATAGGAGCACTGGGTGCACTCTCTGGCCTTATGCCATTTGCATTGTCACACTGTGCCTCAGTGCTCTGGTTCACCAAGAAAATAAGATGGCCAAACAAATCTCCCCAGATGTGCTTGGACTTTATTGGGCCACATGTTTGGATCCAGCAAGCTGGAAAAGATTTTGGGTTCTGTGGTTTCTCCACAGCCAGTAAGGTAATTCCTGTGTCATCAGTTGCATTTTTGTTGCTGAACAGGTCCTGAGACTGATCCTGGCCCTAAACCAGATTAACACTTAAATCCATGAATCCAGACATCTTACTCAGAGAAGAACTTTTTTTTTTTTTTTTTTTTTTTAAAGACAGAAATCCTGCTTGTTTGTTGGTTTTACTAGTTCTAGGGAAATACTGATAGATCACTAGCCGCAGGGCTCCTGCTGCAACCTGTTTTTAACTTAGGTACATTTGCTCTACTTTTCTAGCATAGTAACTAATTTTAATGAGAGTGCCTATTTTTGTCAGCGGTTCAGCTGCTTCATTCTTAAACGCTTTCTGAATCTTAGATATATACCATCTGGTCTTAGAGACTTGTTACTCTTTCATTTATCCATTTGCTTCAGCATCTGTTCTTCTGACACCTCGATCTCTCCTGAAGCTTCATTTTTATTACCTGAAAATACTGACACACTATGACTCATTGCCACCTGAGCAGTAAGCTACCTAATTATTTTTGGTAATTATCAGGTCAGTTTATACACACTAACAACTACTTAGTCACTTTGTATTTAAAATCAGGATAGAAACCTAAACAAAGCAGCATCAGCCAGCATTCAGTTCACTAGGAATCTCTTGCCAATGCAAAATTTTAATTTTGTCATAGAATTCTGTTTAAGTAGAAAGAGTGGTGTGGTGGTGGTTTTTTTTTACTACTACTGTACTTTCTCCAAAACATGTCTGTAAGTAGAATTACAAGGATCAACCCTAAAGACAACCAGAAATCAGATCTGCTAAAATGACTTTTTTCTTGGTTTCTGTTTTGTTTTTGTTTGTTTGGGTTTTGGGTTTTTTTTTGGTTTTTTTTTTTTTTTTTTGCCTTGGGGGAAACTGGAGATCTTTAAAAATAATTTTGTGTATTATATTTACTGTATCAAATATAAACAACAGATATTAATACAAACATATCTACGCTTTTGCAAGGTATATTGACCTGTAGCTGCTGTAATTCGTTTCTGCATGCTCATGATCCTTTCCCTATTACTTTAATCCTGAGTTGCAAAGGCTAGACTATAAGAATGACATTTCAGAAGATTCTGCAGAATCTTGGAAGATTTTTGTCCCTTCTCTAGGAAAATGTGGTACAGACCTAGGTATCTTTATATTTCATAATCAAACACTTAAGATCTGGAATTATCTTAACACCCAAAGAAACTGATCAAAATTCAGTGAAATCAATGCAACAACTTTTACTGATTTACAGAAAGCCCTAAGAGTCTTGGACAAAATAGGCTCTAAAAGAAGGATGAAATAGATTTTTTCATGAATATTAAATATATTGTTTTATAAAGAGAATCTGTGCTGGATTAATTTCATTTAAAAATCAGACAATGATAGAAAAAGTAATTATTTCATCTAAAGAAAACATATGTTTCTCAGTTTATGGAAAGATTTTTTCTGGTACTCTATTACTAGGAGTAGTAGACAAAATCATATAAAAAGATGGCTATCAATTTGTAAAGAATTACATTAAATTAACAGATAACTGCACATTTTATTGTCATATAGTTTATTTTCTCCAGGTACCTGATCTTCAGTGAGCCACATTACAAAAACCCAGGAGACATGCAGAGCATAATAGTAAATACTAACTGGGACTTCTGACAGACAAAAGCCTTCTAAATTCTCACTGGGTCTTAGTGAGCAAGAAGCACACAACATCATCTGCAATCAAAAGTGAATCCATTTCAAGGGCTTTATTCAGTGCTCCATTATAAAACTGATAATACAGAAGGTAAGATGCCTGGTTTATCCTAAGTAGTGTGTTCTATCAAGATTAGTCAAATTTCAGAGAGAAATGGTTTTGGTGCTGAATGGAAGAAAAACGTCTTATTGTCTTTACCCTAAGTGATATATAATTTTCCTCTGTGTCCTATGGTTTAATTCTCACATGTTCATATGACTCTTTTTATAAATATATTAATTTCATAAATTCATGCATTCCACAATTTCTTCAGAATCACCCTACTGAATGGGTCTTAGCCTTCTTCCTTACTTTTTAGGAAGTTTTAAAAATATAATCTTTAAGGTGATTTCTCTCTCCAGATTACTATTCAGGGTACTTGCATTTCTGGAAAGCAGCATCAGAATTTAAAACACAGAGGAAAACCAAAGTTCACTGCAGCAATTTTCCCCTATGGGGGTAAAAAAGGACTAAGGCAGGGTAGAGCACCTGCTTTGTGTTCTTACAAGACAGAAATGTCCTTTGACCCTTCAGCTACTACTAGCAATAACACAGAAAGAAAAGCTGCAAGATAGTCAAAGCCCTAACTTTAGCATCTTGGGAGTTTGCATAGTTCTTATCTGCCCACTTTGGTTACATAGAGTCTCTAAACCTCTTCCAAGGAAATCTGTGCAGGTAATGTAGCGCAGAAGTAACAACCTTCCTAACCTTCCTACTGTATTTACATGTAAAAAGTACGAACTTCCCTCCCTGGTGAAGAGATCACACCATCAATGGAAATAACAGCTCAGGCATATATGTCAAAACCAAGAAAACTATAAAATGTACATCCCAACCTAAGCCTTCAAAATAGCGAGTCATGTTAAGGCTCAACTTTTTTAAATCCCGAGAATATTGCTAATGCTGGAGAGAAATATCTATGTATCCTGGTATATATGGATTTTTCTTACTCTGTGTAACCAGTGAACAAAATGTTATTTAATAGATAAAATGTTCTCACAATTACAGATTGTGTCAAAACCTATTCTAATAGCCATGCTGTGTAGAAGCACCGAGGTCTGGGGCACTGCTGTCTCTAGACAAATGCACCAAACAGGTGGTTTAGAAAAAAGAAGAGAACCACACAATTAAGGACTCGAAAGCATGTTCTGTAAGCGCACCACTGTGCACCTCTGCTTGCTGGGTGTGATGGGTATTAGGCTCCTTCTCCCTCCTGCCTCCCATAGGTCTGGTCTGTGCCAATATAGTATGTGACAGCTCACATGAAGAATGCTTGGGAGCTGGAGTTCAGGCTGCTGGTATCCTTTCTTTCAGCGCTGCTGGTCTCCCTGTCAATCCCTGCTGAAGGACAAGAGAGTGGCCACCAAGAATTAGATAGGTTTCTTCCAGGATTTAAGCTACTACAGGCTGCAGTGAACTGGCTTTATGAAAGAAGCAACCAGCTGGCCACTGTATGTAGCCACAGGACTCAGTTCACAAAAGACAACAGCCCCTTTCTGTTGTCAACCAGATTCTGACTTTTTAGCCCAAACCATGGAAATGAATTGTCTGGTTTGGTGGCCTCCCACACCAGCTCTCAAGAACAGTTAAACTCGTGCAATTCCCAGGCTGTCAATTGTCACAATACTATCATGTGTTAGTTGGTATTTCTCTAAAGGCATTACTCTCAGTGAGTCACAAATACCTGAGAATATCAGCTTTCATTTGTCAAGACACATTTTTTTAGCCCTCCTGTCTGGAAGAAAAACAACTTGAAAATGTAAACTAGATATTGCGAAAGTAAACAGAAACAACCCAAAGGCTTATCCTTTACAAAATAATGACTTTTTAAGCCTATCCTTTTTTTTTGTTTGTTTGTTTTATGTTTTGCTCATCATTTGGCATTCTCAAGTTTCATCTTCCCTCCCCGTTATTCTTGTCATAGTTTCCTTAAATTGGTTAGATTTAAACAAATACTATTACTAATATAATTCCCCAAATAAGTAAAATGCCTATCTGTGCAAAAATTGCATGTATTCCATGTTATAAGATCTCTATAATTCCTTTATCTTAGAGGTATGTGTGTACACACACACACATTTAGTATATGCATACACCGCTGCAAACAAAAAATTGCTAGAGTGGTATTAGGTTTCCTAGTCAAGTGTTAAAAACACAGAAAGTTCCAGAATTCAATCAACCCATGTATATTTGGCTCTGTAAAATATCTGCCATACAATACAGTACATGCCAAGATGTACACATGATGAATACTGTTTTTTTCCAAGGGGCCCCTACCTTTTCCAGGACAAATGTTCTGTCAAGGAACAGCTACGTGATGTCTTCTCTTATTCTCCTTCTTGGCATGTGGCTCTACTCTTATTTACCAGACACTTAAAAAATCCTGTTCTGAAGGATTATTTCCTTTCTCATTGGCAATTATAAAGTTAGCATCACTGCATTATGTCATAGTGTTTCAAAGATATTAAAGTGCTTGTTTTCACATGGTATCTATAAGGTAAGATGGAGTCAATACACTATGTGAGTGAATGGGAGACCTGGAACATGGAAAATTTAAGATCAAAAGTATTTGCGTAGTAATTTCAGGTTTCCAACATGAGATAGCTCCTGATTTTCAGGTTCCAGAGTTACCGGACATTCTGGATTCCTTTGGAGTCTTCACATGCAGATATGAATTATCTACAGCACTTCTATAAAGCAGACTGCAACACATCACAGGTAGGTATCAAGAAAGCATGAGGCATGATAAAACATTATCATATTTGGTTTAAAAAATTGCCTACCATATCTTCCTACAGGAACTGTGTGTCATGGGGGACAGGAGGATCCAGTTCTTTGTGGGAACATTCAACTATTAACTGTCACACCCATTCCTCCCTATAAATACCCACCCCTCCTTAATTTATGACATGGCTTCCAAGTACTGAAACATAAGAGGAAGGGTCCTTGAGGCAACAGGTCTCCATCACCAGATTATCCTGGTTTATTTCCCACCCTATGCACAGAAGAAAAAAAAAATTCGGTGGGGAAAAACAACAGGACGAAAACGGTCTCCTAAATGACTACTGATACTTCAGACAATAGTTCAAACCTGTTTCTTGCTAATGCTAAAACAAAAACCCACCGAGCAAATGAAAACAGACAGCCTAAAGTAGACACTTGGCATAGAATATGGCTCCTCCTGAAGAGTCAGTAAGTGACTGAAACAGGATCATGTGAATAAAGGGGTAACCTTAATAACAATCAATGCTATCATTCCCTACAATGATATATTACATATAAATAGACAACCATACAGAGCGGGAGTATAGAAAAGAAAAGCTTATGTGTGCATGCACATGCACATATGCAACTAGCAGGGCTTGCATCTCTCTACTGGCTCTTTTTTTATCATTCATGTTTGCTGTTTAATTATTTTATTTTGTCCTCTTTCTTTTCCCTTCCTTTTCTGCCCCTCCGGATAATTTCTGCCTGAAGCATTTTTAATCTAACAAGCAAAAGACATTTTATCAAGTCAAAATAGCAAGAACAGAAAACAGGTGGTACAAAACAAATAGAAGAAAATTAATCTACAGAAATAGTACAGTCTAGAAACAGCACACTTAAAACTGTTAGCTCTCTCAGCTTAATCTTTTCTTTGGGATGATCTTCACCTATGCTACTGTGTACAACCTTTTGGGACCATACCTACTCTAAAAGTCTTGATCCTAATGTGATTCAACTTAAGTGACTACAGATGGCAAACACTAATCTAGACATTATACAAACAAGTAAGAAGAAAACACTTTCCTACAATGTTTCTGAAGTTTCCTTTAAATTATTTCCTTTACTATATTAGAAGAAACACTGATTTCCCTTGCATAATTTAAGGGGGCTCCAAATTCTCTATACTTTTTCCAAATTCTATACAAAATATGGCTTTTTAAGCAACAAAATAACACATATGTAATGCCTGAAGTTAGTCTGAATGAACATTTGCAGGATGCTATAATGCAGGTCAATGATTTAGATTTTAAGTATACATTCTTAATCCATATAATAAAGTTAATCTACCGTTAGCTTTTTCCTCTTGTAATGATAATGGACCTACACAAAAGGTATAATATGGGGCTTTAATGAAATAAAGTAAGTACATAAATAAATACAGAAAAATCAGGCAATACAGGGCTGAGGTTACAAAGTTCCAGGACTGGCAACAGTACTGAAAAAGAAGCTGAGAAAAACTTTCATTGACTTCAACAAGCTCTGGATCTGGTCTTTGGCCTACCTATGCAAATAAGTACATATAAATTATACAAGTCCACGGTACACTATCTGTCGTAACTATACTTATGCTACCAGCATGAGTTACTGAACAAATAGGGGATTTGATTCTGTACAAAACCCTCAAGCTCACCTTTCACCAGCAAGAGTGAGAATCTTGCCTGAATAAGATACCCAGGCTCAAACTTAGTACTGCTAACTCTAATTGTATGTTCCACATCAGTGTTCTTCACAAAGCCTCAGGTAAATCAGAGGTTACAAAATAGTAATCTGTAACACAGCATGTTTCTAGCTATCGTGAGAAAACCCTGAATATGGAAAGGAAGCACTTAAAAGGCACAGGGGAAAAAATGAGTCCACAGTGTGTTACAGATTTTGCTTCTTTGCTACTTAAACTGTCAGGTTTGAAGGTCAATCTGTGATTTACCAGACACAATGAAGATTTTCAGTCTTGAGATATTTCTTACTGACAATAAACCCATAATGATGCCAGAGAAGGAGGATTCACATAAATTCACATGGCTTTGTGTGTTTACCAGAGTCCTTAAATGGACATCTTACATCACTAATGTCAGTGGTTCTTGATTGTCAAAAATCAAGGTTATTTTAATACCTAGACATATTTTGTTCTCTCTTACAAAAATACATTGTTTGTTTATCAAAAAGCCTGTTTCTAAATCCTGCTTTTAATATGACCACCAATAGTATATATAAAAACACTTTTTAAAAATGCGCTAAAAAGTTGTGATATTCAAAATACCATTCAACTCTTATCTCTTTTCCTACCCACCTTACAGAAATGACAACTGCTGAAGTAGTCAACATCTTTGCATTAAGGGAAGGTATATGTGTAATTTTGTGTAGTAGGAAAAATATCAAGCTTTCTGACACATTCTCTACAAGTGTTTCAAATATCGTAAGTTAAGAAACAAAATCTAAGCCCTTGTCCTGTTGAGTGTTAATAAAATTCCATCTGGTCACTTAGGAACTGTGCCAACATTACCACACAACGAGCCTTTGAGTCGTCTGAATGTTCAAGTGTCATTTGACAGCTTTTTTATTTACCTTTTTTTTTTTTTTTTGTCAAATACGCACCTAATAGTATACAGATGGCGAGGTTCTAACAAGTTTATTTGCATGTAAACTTGAAACTAACCTTGAAAGTAAACTGCTGAGGTTTTCCTTGGGGTTGTTGCTTGGGTTTATATATTTTTTTCTAACATTTAGGATTGTTCAGTCTACTGCTGCTCCAACTTCCTTATTAGGCAAATACAAAATGAAAGTGAAAACCTGGTGCATAGTTGTTCTAAAACTGCAAACATAGTAAGAATCTGCTCAGCCTGCTCAGGGCCAACAGAATAGGAGTAGGTACAGGGAGTTAAACTCACAGTAGACAGCAAGTTAAAGAATTGTTCAGTGACAAAAATCTTCACGGGGAAACAAATCTCAAGAACTGCTCTGAGCAATGAGAGAAATTTCAACAACAGATGGGTACTACGCTCAGTATATATTATGTATATATCTTTAATGACAAAATCAGTTATAGATTTATCCTCCAGTCACTGTACTAAAATATGTGTATTTAATAGAGAAAATTAAATTCCACACTCTATATTCAAATTTGCCTTGGAAAACCAAAATTGGCTTGCCAAAAAAACTCATCCCCAATTAAAAAAAACCTGAGACCTGATCTAGTTTCAAAGTTAACCCAGCTTGGCACAGGCTGTATTAGGTGACTGCTGATGTCCCTAATGACTTATTTCTTCATGTGATACTACGAGCCTATCTGATACAGTTGTACACATCATAAACACATAACACTGAATTGCTTGGCCTGGTTTATAGCCTTCAATGCAAAACAGCTACTAAAATAATCATAGTTATTGCCATTATCAGGGAGGATCCACAATGTTGCAAGACTGGCAGTGGTAATCTAGGTGATCCATTTCTGCACTATATTGAGTTAAAAGAGACAGGTAAAACAAAGCTGAATGTTCCACCAGACTCTCGGCTAGAGAGCCAGTTGTCTGGGACACGAGAAATGCAGTGAGACAAAAATGCTATTTCAGTTATAAGAAGTGGTTTAGTAACACTTCCTCCTCGTTCCTATCCCTCAACACCTTTTAACTGAATCAAGTATAAAATCTGTATATTAATGAGATTAATTTATATCTTAAATCTCTGTAGGATAAACACTCAGAGGACAGATAAGGACCTGATTCTGTCACTACTTATCTGTGAGTAACTTTTTCATTCTTACTGAAGTATTTTTGTAAGTAGTCTTCCACATGTGCATAAACACTTGGAGGTCCTAACATGTAATGAGATACTAGAGGCAAAAAACCTGAAAAAATATAGACTATTTTTACTGTTGTTTTAATTAATTTGTGGGCAATTCAACAAAATGGAGTTTTGGAAAGGATTTCAATAGAAAGATCTTTGCTCTGACATTCTCTTTCAACTCTTGGATGTGGACTTAATTAAAACTATCTACTCCAGTCTTCAGAGACATGGCATATATGATTAGGACCCAAAGAGCAATCTACTACATAAAATAAAATAGGCCTGAGCAGTGGAAAAATAGCAACTAATCTAGGAAAAGCTGTGAAGCTTTAAGTATAGGCTATAAAAGACCTAATAACAGAACATAATGATGTTTCCACATGTTCTATAATTACTTAGTGAGTAATTTTTTAAAAGGTATTAAAAGTACTTTTTAAAGGTCTTGGCAGACTAAATGAAGTTGTCATTGAAAATTAACAATTTATGTAATCTGCTTTTGTACTTCTGGTCTGAAATCTTGAATTTTTATCAGTTAATAACTTTTCTTTGTTTTGCTACTGTCTTTTTGCATGTGATTATGGGATACAAATTGTTGCACCTGCCTACAAATGCATTCTAGAAGAAAGTCTGAACCTTGGGCATCTTTCTGAATGGTAAGCCCTTTAAAAACTCTTAAAATACAGAGACTTGAATTTTCCAGTCCTTTTCCAAGCTAAGAAATTGTTTTGTTTGCTGGATCTTCAAGAATCTTGTTTTAAACTCAAGGTTGATCAGAGTACTCTTAGCTACCCATTTTCTCCTGGTCTAGCTATTGACTTCAGTTTCTCTGTGGCAGTTGCTACTCTGGTGTCCTGTGCCAATATAGTTCTCCTGACATGTTAGCTCTGTGACAAACCTCTGATGCCTGTAGAATGTAACACTAGACACTGAAAGACTGAGGGCTTGCACAAAGCATTTCAACAAAACCTCAGCAAGGAGAGTAAATATTTACCCTGATATAATTATAAGGGTCACTTTGTATTCTATTCATTAATATTTGATATAGAGATAAAAAAAAAAAAAATACATGCATCACTGGTAAAATAAAACTTTAAAAGAATTTTAAAAAAACCCCTAAATGAAATTAGCTTATCTGCTCCTAATTAAAAAGACATAAGATATTCTGTTATACAGCAACACTCATGCAAGTGCCATTTTCCTTCTTGACAACAAGTTACATATCCTAAACCAGCTGATTTACTACACTTGTTCCTGCAGTTATCTTTTTATGGAAGCATGCAGTTTTCTATTCCAGCAGAAGGTTAAGAGTTGCAGCCTCTGCACCTTCTCAGGCTGGGGAACTTCACAACGATGTCCCAAAGGGCACGTATTCCTTAGATTTGAAGTCTTAACAGTGGTTTATGCTGTTGTCCAGAGAACTTCCAAAATTTGATTTTAATTTTATTTAATTTTCCCCAAAATTACAAAAAAACCCCAAACATACGTTTAATTACAAGCTACAAGATAATTACAAACTATGTATGAAAGCTTTCAGCCCTGAAAATACATTGTTTGAATTTGATGAGTGTGTGCAAACAAGTTACTAATGGAAGTGACCTGCCATTTGTGCTATTGTTTGGTTTTCAGTGAAAGTTTGTTAGAAAGAGATTGCAAATCTAATACGTGACCCTAAACGCATCATGTATTAGATTTATTTACAAATGTCTTACAATTAAAAATTCATATGGTAGTAAGTATGCATTTGCCTGTATTTTCCTACTAAAGTTACTCTCAGTAAAACATTTTTGTCCCAAGGAAAGAAGGGACAGAAGGACTATCATGTAAGAATGTGCCTTTCCTCCTGAAAACACAATTGTTAAAACCTGTAATTCAAAAATTTCCTTTAATTGCAGAAGGGCTGATAGAAGTGTGACAGTCTTCTCATCCCTAGGAGA
This sequence comes from Tyto alba, assembly GCF_018691265.1. NCBI lineage: Eukaryota > Metazoa > Chordata > Aves > Strigiformes > Tytonidae > Tyto > Tyto alba. Next base: position 14,916,899 of record NW_024881327.1, on the reverse strand, counting down.
AAAAGGCTTTTAATATTCTCTAATGTCATGAAGAACACAAAGGAAATTTGTTAATCCTGGAAAGCACTGCTTCTTGGCTCATGAGATTGTCCGATGCCACCGGTCCTTCAATTTAGTAGTTTAGCACAAATTACTAAAATGGGCCCAAATCAACAATATGCATTTTGTAGGCAGGTTGTGGTGCCCACATATTGTAAATTGAAGACAGGGTTGTCAGTATCATTTGTCTATAAGCTTTTAGGGCCAAAATGTACTCTAGAGTTTGTTTTAAAGGTATCGTGTACTGCCTTAAGCCTGGTGTTATGAAGATTAGTAGACATCTGTGCTTAATGCCTCTAGTGATAAATATTTACCTATTAATGTAGTTATTTGTTCTCACTTAAGAATGCATAGGATGTAGAGCATCAATAAAAACACTGCAGTGATAGGATCAGCTCAGATGCTTTCTAAAAAAAAAGGATTCAACTGAGTTTTCACATAAGACTGACATAAAACTGCATGATCAGATGGCAAAATTTAAATGGTGCACAAAATGCTTAATATAACCCTATTTTAAAGAAAGATTTCCACAAAACCCACTAGTATTCTGCTGCAGTTATAAGTGATCATTAACCTCTGCACATAATTTAAGAGCTTTATTTAGTAAAAATTATACAACAGTGTCAGTGCAGTAAACATGGTACTGATGTTCTGAGGCAGCACATTGCAGTATGTATGCACAGCTGGGTAAATCACAATCCAAATGTTATAAGCCTCAAGTATTACTTCAAATCACTACAACGAACATTTGAATGAGTGAGAATATGCAATATGTATCCATATGAAAATATCATGTATCCATGAAAATATGGTTCTGAAGAGAAAAAATCTGACAGTGCAAATGAAGGGGAAAATCTCCAAAAGAAAAGGCTACATTATATATCTTAAATCTCAGACTCTTAATTAAACTATTAATCCCCCATTCTGCAACCAGCTGTGTCTTGACAACATCCCCAAAACAAGTGAAATGCTCCCAAGATACATATACTTGTTGGAAGCTCAATAAAAATGGCAACTAAGGTTATTTTTTTTTTCCAAAATAAATGTCTTTTTAAAAGACAAAAGATTTCTTCAAAATGACACTTATTACATTAAATTGCAAGTCATTTGTTTCCCTCACAAGCAGGATCTGAGTGTGTTGCAAAGTAGAGGAGTGCTTTGCTTTCACTGCTTAATAACCATTTCTCAGACTAAGTAAAGGGTTGTATTGACAGAAGCTGAAAGGAGTCAGGTTCTGCATACAATCTGCAGGTCTCAAGAAAGAAGGACAGAGCTAATAGCAGATGGGGAGAACAAACGGGTCCTTGGATATGTTTCACAAAGGATGCAAAGTTCTGTGACAACTGGATACAGTTGCAAATGTTATGGCCCCCAAATCAAGAATGTCCACTGTACTCTTAAAGACATTTATCCTTCTGATGACCAAGCATATCTTGACTGACCCTTAAGTCACGTGGGAGAAAAAAAAAAAAAAATCTAACTTATACAGAGATGTCTCTGGGAAGCCTACCTCCCATGGTCCCATTCACCTGTCACCAAATTCAAGAGAAATTTAACATTTTCTCCTTTGAAGTTCCACATGCATTCAGCTTAAGCCCAAATCCAGAATTCTCCTAGTCCTCTCAGACAGCTTAATAACCAAATTCATGTATTAGCCTTATTGGGATCTCTGAGGAAGTGACCCTCTTTGTCCCTTCTTCGAATGTGCCCTGTAAACACAGGCAACATAGGAATTCTTGAGAAAGGCACTAATGTCTAACAGAAAGTAGATGGCAAAAACATGAAAGTGCCTTTTGCACGTTAGCCTAAACATGAAAATAAACCAAAGGCTACCCTCTACCTGAAAGGATTTAAACAGGTTCCCAGAAATATACTCAAATCAGATTTTTATGTTTTTCATGTGAGGACTGAAACACCTTCTACCTCTTCTGTTGAGATATATTTTATATTAAGCAGTCATTGCATAAAACAAATGAGTCATAGGAAAAAGTGCTGGAACTAAACACCTCCATCTTTTAAAAAACATGACTTGACTACTAGGCCATGAAAGCATACCACACTTAGGCCTGGTGTGTTTGAGGTCACAGCTTCAATTTCAGCCAGAGAAAAAGCCTGGACTATTATCTTTCCTGTGTAAAAGGGTGCCTATCCCAAGGAAGGTGAAGGTGGTAACCCAGCTGTGCCTTCTCCTCTGTTCACATTTGAAAAGGAAAAGGAACAAAGGCTCAGACTTTCACAGGAAAGGTGCTGGCATCCACCTCTAAGAAATAATTCCAGGCCCTGGGCTTAAGACAGAAATTGTGCTGATTAGAAAACAGTATGCAGGTTGATTATGGGTGGTTTCCTGCTGAGCTCGGTAGTCTGTCGTACTCTGAACAACCCAAGCACTGTCTATTTAGAGCCAAAAGTCCTGGCTCAGGTTTCTGAATGCCGCACTGGGAACCAGTGCCTAAAATCCAGAGTATGTGTGTAATGCAGTCTGTCCTCAACCATGCGTCTACAGAGAAACTTCCACTGCAGTAAGCCAGTAAGTATTTCAAGATATTCTTGCTAGTTATTTTATGTCACTTTAAATCATTGTCTCAGAGAATTTATCACTGTTAACTGCAGTTGTGCTGTTACACTGGTCTATAATGTCAGTAAACTACCCAACATAGGCTCTTTGAAGGACTGAGCTACTGATCGACTGCCAGTCCTTTTGCCATTAGGGCTGAAAGATGCAGTGATACTTCAGAAGGCAGAGACACAGAGAACGGAAGTCAAAGCCCAGCATGATTTTCCGAGAGATGATTTCCTGACCAGCTCCCGCATGTAACAAGGATGCTGCAGCCCTTAGCATAACTGAGTGAACTAAGCAGTTAGTTATGGACTGCTTGACAGTCAAGAGACACTAAGAATCTTTGCAACAGTCTGTCAATAGTCTGAAAAACTCCAGCAATGTGCCCTAGCCCATCCTCCGCTAGGCATCTTGCACCAACATTAAGGAACAGCACAGTCCTCTCTATATCGTAGGTTTATAGTGTCTGCGCCAAGGAAATTCCTCTTGGTCAGCACATATAACTCCCACAGATGCCAGCCACAAAAGAGACCACAGTTAAGGAAAAAATCTCTCCTATTAAGTTTTCCAGTTATGTTTTTTTTCTGAAACTTTATTTTCTCAATTATATTTGGTCCTTTGAAAGCAGAAGGAAGGGGAAGTGGAGAAAATAGTAGTTCAGAAGTTGTCATACGTCACAGGGGAAAAGCTTAGAGACATATTTCATAGAGTAAATGGGTAGATTATGCACAAGCCAAAAGCTGCTGTCAATTTTAACTACTGTTGATATTCTGAGGTTTTAATGAAATGAGGAAAAGAGCAGGGTGCTTCTGTATGAGCAGGCATAGATCAGTGCAGCTTTGTTGCTGGCCATATTCCACTGACTTCCAGAAGCTGCATATAAGAATAAAAATTTTTAAAAAGCATTATCAGGTTTAATATCCTTCCTTTCCATTTTATTAACACACCAAAGCCTCATATGGAATGTTATTGAGGTAATATTAATTAATACAGTCTGTAATTGATCCTTAAAGTAATATTTGTCAGGAAAAATGCTAATGTTGCAGCTACAAGCACAAAGCACAGAACAAAAAGAAGTCTTTCTCCTTCCTCATCTCCTATTGAAATAGGCATTTAGGTGCAATGAGTAGTAGTTTGGTAACTGCTGGTAATTTCAAATCCCCTATAAATCCAGCAGAAGACAGGACATGCATAGCTTCTTCTATATCTCATCTAGATGACAGGCCTTCTCAGACTAAGTACTCCCCTATTCTATGTCAGCACTTCCCATGGGTAATCAGAACTGGACTTCTCTAAGGAAAACATTACAGGAAGGCCCAGAGGGAGAGAACTAACAAACTCTACTAGCATGGAAAAATCTAAAAAATCCCAGGAAATACATTTCTGTGCATTGCCACCCTTCTATACTGAAGTTTGTCTTCCTGTGAGTAGTATATCCACTGTGATAAGCCCTTGAAAAACAGTGCAGTTATGTCCCACTAGAGAAGTATTAAATACCTCTGTCAAAAGGAATTATTCTCTGATCTCGTTGAGAAATTTTGATTGTCCTATTTCAGCTCAACACCATAGGTGCTCTAGTGGGATAAAAATAGTGGCAGATGCTACCAAGTAACTCTGCTAGTGTAGACTCATCTATCTTGGAAAAACTTCCTTTAGCTCCAGGTTGATAAAAATGTATTACCAAAGCTGGGGAAAAAAAAAAAAATAGTAATACACAAGTAAAAGCACAATGTCTTGGGACAAATGAACCTAATTTAGGTAGAGACTTTTACCTCTGTAGTTAAGTCAGATGTGGGCCATGACAGGCTGATTGTGGCTGTAACTAAACTGAGGGACTCGGGAGAGCTTATAAGTACGTGTTCTGGCTCATCATACTCCATGTCAGAGAAAGCTCAACATATGCACTGTCCCCTGCTTAGCTGGAGAGGAAACTGGGCATGTAGACAAGGTGGGACCTATGGCGTGGTCAGCAGGGCTCTCATGAGAATGACTTGGAGATCTGGACTCAATGGTTTCCCGTTAATTGCTCCTGTAAGTCAACCTCAATGCATTTCTCATCAGCTAAGTAATGTAGCACAGAAAAAGCTGAAATCCCATTTAGACTACACCTGAGGATCCATATTTAATCACCAGTATGATTCTGCAGAATTAAGTGTGCTGGATGTGTACAAATTAAGGTTTGCCATCCTCTATTCACCTGCATTAAATGATTGTCAGTAACTCACATTCACTTGCAACTGCAAATGCTAGTCTAATAAACACTCCTAGACATTTTTTCAAGTATACAGACTTCTCTAGTTTTCTTGGAATCACAGATATGAAGTGCTTAGCATTGCTTTACTTACTATCAAGAAGTCAAATGTGAGCATACACAGTCCTATACGGACTGTTTAAACTGCAGCTTTTGAGTTTGCAGTTTGTGTTTGAAAACAGTATAGCCTGAAGGTAGATATGCATTTGTAGTCCTTTGCAGAAAACATTAAATCTGGGGGAACAGCTGGCACCCTTCAGAAACTTGGGAACTAGATCAACAGAAGTCTCATCAAGTTCAACAAGGATAAGCAGCGAACTCTGCAGCTAAGGCAGAATAACCCCAAGCATCAATGCTGGCTGGGAACCAACTGTTGAGAAGACCCAAGGGTTACAGAGGATGCCAAGTAAAACATGAGGCAGCAGCATGCTCTCAAGGTAAATAAAGCAAACTGTATATTGGTTACATTAGAAGCGTGGCCAGCAGATCAAGGCTCTGCTTGATGCCTGGCAAGGATTTGTGTGTCCCAACATTCTTTGTCTGGTTCTGAGTGTCCCGGATCAAGGACACTGAAAAACTGGAGAGAGTCTAGGACAGGGCTCCCAAGATGGGCACGCACCCACACCACATGGCATGGAAGGGGAGGCTGGGGGCTTCTTTAGTCTGGCAAAGGGAGGCCTGCAGCTACCTGAAGGGACATTACAAAGACTACAGAGGCTGCAAGTAGAAGGTAGATAAAGTCACAGCTGACCTGGTTCTAGTGTTGGCAACAGTCCTGCTTCAAAATCCTTCCAAATGACAATTCCGTATTTCTATGATTGCAAGAATCTGTTCAAACTTGAGCTCAAAACACCTTCACTGTTTCTACCACAGGGCTTATTACAGTCCATCCAAGTAGGACACATTTATTACAGGTACATTGAAGTCTTGCTGTGTGACAGAAATGTAACTGCTTGGTCTTACCAAAAATTAGCAGTGCAGATTGGAAAAATCCTGATCTGACTATTCCTGCTATCTAACTCTTGCATAACAAATTTTTTCCTTTTCTCTCTGAACAGGTAAGTACCCTTTTGTTCTACAAAACATGTAGCAGTTTGGGACTCAAAAAGAAAGATCCTCAAACGCAGGTAAAAGGACTCCTTTGTATGTATAGAACTATTTCCTTTCTCTTGATAACATACTGTCAACTTTTATTGTGAGATTATTGTCTTGCATTTACTCAACAGTAAAGGTACTGCCTGAATTTCCATATAAGATGACAGACTGTGACTGTAAAATATCATGGAGGCTACATCTTACTATTGGGAAAAAGCAACTTGTTGAATATGATGCAAAATTATCTTGATTTGGTAAGACCTTCCTATTATTCCAGAAAGATCTGAGCACAACTCTGAAGAACAGAGAAGGTAGACTCCCTTCCACTGTGATCGTCAGTTGTAAATGCAAACAAAAAGAGCTTGAATGAGGCTTCCTTTCTGTAGCAATATTTTAATGCTGAGGAAAGATTATTTCTATCTCTGAAAACAAAGAATAAAAAAAAAGGATTAGAAATGTGAATGCTGATTAAAAACTCCCCAAATTGTGAGATGACAGTGTACATGACACAAATAAAACATAAGCACCACAGAAGCAACACAGGGTCACCCTAGAAAACCACATTCTAGGAGCAAATGTTTTCACATATATCGACTGAACCACTATCTCTTTTGCACAGCATGTCTTTCATTTATTAGGCTACTTGTTTACTTTGATGTTTCAGAGTTCAAGGTAAAAATCTAGTTTTTGCTTATTTCCCTATCAGGGTTAATAGCAGCCTTCTATAATACATTAACTTTAAATCCTGCATGAGAATATGAGTAGAGAGGAAGACACCTTTTTACAATCTAATGTCTTGATCTTCTGTTTTCACTTTTTTAGGGCAGCAGATTGGGGGAGTGGAGGGCTAAATTTGAGTTTGGTTTTATTTCCCTGCTTCACTTTTCATGTATTTAAACATAACATTATCCTCACTCTCTCACTTACAAGGCTGTTTAAATGAATTAGTGTTTATAGATCCCTCTGAAGAGGATTTTTTTTTTTTAATGACAGAGCTCAGTGCTTTTATCTTTTCCGTAACTGTCTGTTTGTCACCCATGGCCGGCATATCTACCTTTTCTCTGTGATGCATGAGAAATCAGATTTCCTCATCTGTGTCTGACAGCATGATACACTGAACTGACTAGTCCTTTGAGAGTACAACTCTGAATTCCCTTGTGCAGCAAACTCTCCAGCGTACCAAACATCTGCAGCTTTTTTTGCCTTCCACAGCTGTGAGTCACCGCAGTCTCAAAAATATATGCAGACCTTAAAACCATTAATTATACTAAACCGTGATGTGTACTTAAAAATGAGACTTCTTCAAGTCATCTCAAATATGAAGACAACATGGGAATCATTTTATTACCCATCACTTTATTACCTATTATCCTATGGTCATTTATGCCCAGGCAGAATATAAAAGCTACAATTTGGGCCCAATTACCATCTTAAATCAAATTTGCAGTCACTTTATGCGTAATACAGGACAATGGGAAACTGAGGCCATAATCTGACTATACAGAGGCTTCAGCAGCAAAGCTGCTTTCAACAGATTACCTTCTCTAAATGTTCTGCAACCAGGTCATTTAAAGCACTGCAATACAACGTCATTTAAAACTACAACACACACTTAGACCCATCATTTGATAGTTTGCTGTATTCAATTTAAATAAATCATGTCTCAGCACTGAATAAAAAGTTTTACTTTCATTATATTAATGCCTCTTTATAAGCTCTGTGTTGAGCGTGCAGATATTTCATGTCAAAGCAACTGGGCTTTCTTGTCTGATGGTTTTACGTTACCTGTAGATTGCATTAGATGAAGCAGCAGATGATATGCTGTATTCTGGGGGCAAATTAGTCCCACAGATACAGAGCAGAATAGTATGCTCATGTAAACAAGCAGAATTTGGTTTCTAAACTTGCACTGATCCTCTGAAGGTGTTATTTTCTAACACCAAAGTCCCACACATCCTACATGACCAAAGCCTAAGCAGTACAGAACCTTTTACTGTTATATAAATACAATAACCATAGTGGCCATCAAAAACCTATTCTGATTGTTCTTTGCGAAGCCAACAATTAAGTGTTAAAACAAAAATACTTTAATTCCAAATTGTGACCAGAATCAGAAAAGGCCTGCTTTGTTACAACAGATTCTTTTGCAATAAGTACATGAGTCTGGGGAGAAGGAAGGAAAAAAATCAGGAGATTGCAAGAATTCCTGAATTTTCAAGTTTGATATCTAATCCTTGATCTCAGAGTTACATCTCTGTCTGCCCAAATGAAGCCTAACCTTAATCTGCAAGTAGGCCCCTTAGCATATTTCTGATTGTAAGAAATACATTTCTGGCAATGGGAAAAAAATAATAGGCTCATCTATTTATTTTTTAAAACATAAAAAAGGTCAAACAGAAAAACCCGTGTTTCAAAAGACCTGCCAAAGATTAAGTAATTTTGTAAAATGTGCCTATTAACAAGCTTTCAAAAAATTCAGCAAGTTCTTTATGTACAGCCAAAAATGCTGTTTTGTTGATGACCATTGCTGGTTTTAGAAAAGAAAACAGTTTAGTTTAAATAGTTGCTAAGTATGCTGGCTTCCAAGTGACACCTCACTGTTGTGATTACTGAAGTACAGAAAACTGTTCAGAATTGGAAGAGCTAAGTAGGCTAAAAACAGTCCAGTAGTCCACAGCTGCTGCTTTTTATGAAAAAGTCTATTTAATATCAATCTAAGGAAAAAAAAATATAAAAAGTAAAACAGGCCATCCCTTGCTAACATGGAGTGCTGTATTATCTAGGGCATTTCTCTCTCCAGCCATCTGTTTCAAACTGGGTACATGCACTGAACTCAAATTTTATGTTCACAAGAAAACTCTTCCAGTCTCTTCTAGAGACTGTACAAGAAGTCTTAAATTCTACCTTGTTCTCAACAGCCAAAAAAAAAACTGTGATGCCTTCACCCTCCTCATAAAGGGAGAAGTTATGGCCTTCATAAAGATAAAGAACACTTCAGCTCATTTCTCTGATGAAGATGCAGTCTGAAGAAGTGTATTGAATGGATTTCTGTTTCTCTCCACCATTCTTGCCTTTGGAGCATTAAGTGGCCACACTCTAATATATGTGTCATTAGAAGCATAATGTGTAGCAGTCTTGCAAAGAGGGATTCCTAACATTTTCTGGGAATATCAGAAAGCATCAAAAGCCATCATCTAATGGCTACAAAGTAAGCTTCTGAAACAGATTTCTGAAAACACAGTTTTTCTTTTTCCCTATGCTGCTACAAGATAGAACAAAGGTCACTGTATGCATATTAATAGCTTATGACAGAGTGCTTACTATTCCTTTTACAGAAGGATGCTCTAATATGATGATCTCTGTGTTAAATTGGTTTCTTCTTTCATCTAACAAATTATCTAAACTATACAATTCCATCAATTTTTAAGAAAAATCAAGTTTACCAAATAATTTTCTTTATCATAGGACATGTCTCTTCATTTGGCAAGTTCCTTCGGATGCTATGTGTTAGTATAGCATCATACCTATGACAAAATCACCTTTTAAAAGTGCTTCTGATGGTGAAAATCGGTCCACTGACTACCATATTCCCCCTAGCTATATAAACTGGAGAGCCAATATTACTACATCTTGAAAGGATGGGGTGATGCATGCCATTTTACATGGTTTCACCAAAACAGGACAGTTTAAGATCTACTACAGCTGAGTCAGAAAAGCAGGATCCCAATGACTTCAGCGTGGGCTTTGTGTGGGTACAAGAATGCTGTATAAATAGCATTTACATGAATAAGGCCCAATTTTGTATGATTTCTTTCCTACAAGAAACATTCTTTCATATATTTTCACTTATTGTACAAGTACATTAGGTAAAACTGAAGTATGATTTTAAACTGTTTTAAAATAATTGATATTTAACTGAAGAGAAGAAAAAAAATCACTCCAGCTCTTGAAATTAGCAAGTGGAGCACCAGTTCTTCAGTTCTTTCCCTAACAAAGATAGTGGAAAGTGTAAATGATAGGAGAAGCTGTCAGATATTTAATTAACAAAGACAGAACCAGAGAAGGATGGAGAGTGGGAGATGGAAAGAAAGACGGAAAAGAACAGATAACTGGAGGAGGTAGAGAGGAGGAAGTAGTTATAGAAAGCTGGGCGATGAAATAAGGAAGCCTGAAGGAATAGGATAGCTGTGGAAGAGAGTGCAAAGAGTAAGAAAGGATTCTTAGGTAAAATAGAAAAGACTTGAAGAAAGTAAGTACATTCTAACATCAGATACAGAAGTGTGTTTTTTGCCTAGAAAGTGCACACTGTATCTTGGGCACTGCTGCACGGAAATGTATCGATTAGTATCTTTGATTGGACTGAAGCACTATCTTGCTGTAAATGGGTCATGGAATTTTTATTGCAAAGGTTTTTTTTTTTAAAAAAAAAAAAAAAACCAAAGCAAAACCAACCAACCAAAAAAAAACCCAAAACAATACCCTGAACACGTCTGGTTCCTGTCAGCAATCTCTTATGTACATGTTCCATCTCTTTCCCTCAATCGCCAACATTTCCCTGCTTTTCCCCTAATTCCATATTGTAGGAGGCAGCATGTCTGCACATTCTCCCTGAACTTTGTGGAGAACCAGGTAAGAAAGGGGACTGCCCAACAGGTTTTGCAGGATGAGAGAAAACGTATTTGTATAAAGCACATTAATGGATTTCTAAATTCATTTAATCATACGAGACATTTTTACAATTAATGTGTTCACAGACCAGTGTTCTGTTAGACTTCTTTTCCCCCCCATAGAACAACATTCTGATCCTAAAATCAATTCAACACATTTGCACAGGAGAGGAAGGAGGAAAAATAATGGCTACTAGTTGCTTAGTCCTAACATGACCATCAATCCAGTGACTTTCAGCATGCACATTGGAAAGTTGCTGACCGAAGTGGTCAGAGATATGAAGATGCTGTTACCAAGTACACTGGACTCAGAAGAGTGACTTCAGTCAATTCCTCCAGAGGCCCAGGAAGGGTAAGTTAAACCTTCTGTGGACAGGGAAGATTTACATAAGAAAGATGTATACACCCCTGCTTTGGTTTTAAACCCCTTTTCTCTTCCCATGCTTTGTTCCTGCTGTCAAGATAAAACAGCATTTTGATTTAAGGAAATTGTTCCAAAGCCTTCACGTAGCACAAATAGCTATTTGGCAGTACTGAACTCAAGTTGTGCCCGCAGGGTACTGGGTGCTGTCAACTATGAGCACGATGGGATTTCTCCATAGAGAAGGGATGCAGGAATGAACTTAGCAAGGCTAGAGAAGGCAACGGGTGTGCCACTGGCCCTGTAAATAGTGGCATGTACTTGTAAGGTTGCATTTAAGGCTAGAAATGTTAAAGTAGTCCCACTAATTCAAGTTGCTGGACTGTCGTGTCCAACATCAAAGACAGGAAGCGTTCCTAAATATGCTCCCAAGGGGAATTCCTCGCTGCCGGAGAGCAGGCCTCCCTACCCAAACACTCCACTCACCCTAGAGACTACAAAGGCTTGCAGGTGGGCACGTTTTATGGGTTTTGATATTTATGTTAAATAGCTAGGCTAGCAGAATTTTCAGCTTTCATCCACAAAACATTGTCACAGAATGAATCCACATGGTACAATGCAATTTTAGTTTCCAGTCTGGGTATAATTAAGGGCAAAAGGGATAGAATGGAGTTTGTAAAGTGATGGGTATGACAGAGTTCTCTTCCAACTCTAGACCTCTACTGTATGGAAGATAGGATGACAGAAGGATGAATATTCTATTATATCCTGGGGTTTTGGGGGGCTGGTGTATTTTAGAGGTAAAGACATTTACTGAGAACTGAAAAATGCGGTAAGGATAGGGTTTTCAACTGCAAGTTTTGTGCCCTGATGCTCCCATATTAGTATATCAGGAAGGTCATAAAAACACACAGGCAGCTGGCAGTGGATATGCAAACTCAAGACTACCAGGAGATGCTGAGCTGCTACCTCCCCAGGTCTCCCAAACACAGGCCTGATCCCCACAGGCTCACTGGCAGCCCTGACAAATTTCTCCAAGGTTTTCTTCATCTATCCTATCTGCTTACCTGCTCTCCTCCATGAATCTCTGTCTTCTTACTCAGTCTCCATCTCTCTCTTCTAGTTTCCATATTACTCTCTGTACAGCCTCACTCCCAAGTACATTGCAGAGCAGAGGCAGTAAGCCTAAAAGGCTGCTATTCACCATATGAATTTAAGCATCTGCTTACATAGATTTAATCAGATTCTGAAATGAATTGTCAAACCTGAGCCAACTGATAGGAAAGGTCAACAAAAAATTAAAATTATACACAAATTTTGCATATTTCTTCAAAATTATTATGTCCATCAAGCTGGCAAGTATCAGTGGATGGAACCAACTGATGAACTTGGACAACACTGATTAGCTTTCATAAATCTCCCTGAGCTATCACTAACACAATGAATAGCTCAGTGTTTTAATAAAAGCTCAGAATTGACTTATGCCTCAGATGTTTGGATAATACATGACTGGGAAGCTTGTAAGAGCTGTGAAATATGAGGAAAATAGGACCTAATACTGAAATGGAATGCTTAAAATATTTCCTTTCCAAAAGTGTCATTCTTTTTTTTTATTTTCCCTGATTTTTATAAGAGGTTTGTGTCTAACCTAGAAATGGAAAGCATTAAATGACAGCACTTAATTTATTTTAAACTGCAAATTTTAACACAAAGTGTACAGGCATCTATATTGTCTCAATTTATGCATATTTTGAATTCCAACTACTTCAGACACACACACATATGTTTATTCCATGTCATTTTTTATCAGATTTTGTGAAGAAGATATATTTGAAAGTGCTTCAAGTCAGAGATATTTCTAATATACACGCCTAGCCAGCACACACTTATACTTGTACGGGTAAGGTATGAGGTATTTATTTGCAGGTCCCAAAGCATCCTGAACTAAATTCTGTCCTCTATCTAGAGTTTCATGAACAGCGGTTATCTGGTTTATAGATTTGACAAATTCTTCTGGATACCTGCTGACTTCAGTCTACTTGAACTACATCTTAAGAACAGTATAAGATCACCAGGGTTTCTGTACAACTTCAAAGCTCCCTAAACTAGAACCATGCAACTCTCAGCCTGAACAAACATTGCCAGGCTCTGTGCACAGCTTTGAGGCTCCTTGAACCACAGCCATTTGCTTCAGAGAGTTTACAAATTCTATTAGGCATATCTGGAGCACATGCAAATTCTAATACACATCAGCTATTTTTTGCACTAAAAGGAACTTCAACATTCAGAAGTCCATGGCCTTTAACTATCACTTTAGTCTATCAAAACAAGTTCCATTTGGTTGCCATTATATTAAAATTTGTGAATAGAAACAATTTTCTAGACCATATTTAACAAAAAGAGGCCCTGGGAGATTGTCCTTGCAGTGAAAGCTGCTACTTACAAAATCCCTCACTAGGAAAAGCTCCTTGTCTAATTAAAATTCAAAGTGCCATTAAAAAAACTTCTCCATTAGCTGGAGAACATACATCAACATTTTAAGACTTCTAATTTCCAGAAATTTAGATGTAGTTCCTAATCTATTTTAATCTGGAAACAAGTAAGAATCTGAAACGTAACACCTCCAACAGTATCAAGACAGCAGGGATGCTTGTTTTCTTGAACACACAGCATGGGAATAGACCCAGGTGGACTAGTCAACAGCGGAAAGTGGGTTTTCTCTTACGTAAGTAACTGGGTCACTGTCTAATGTCCCTGTGCTATCCTAAAGCATGAACTACATCCTGAGAGAGTTAAGAAGGGATAGCAACCACTCTCCTTGACATATGCCATAGATGAATCTCCACAGCTTTCTCTCCTGTCAAACAGTCATGACGTTATTTTCCCTTTTATTGAACAAATGCTAGTTTATGTTTACCTGGAGTACTGTGTTCAGCTCTGGGGCCCCCAACATGAGGACACGGACCTCAAGTGAGACCAGAGGAGGCCACTAAGATGATCAGGGGCTGGAGCACCTTCCCTATGAGGCCAGGCTGAGAGAGTTGGGGCTGTTCAGCCTGGAGAAGAGAAGGCTCCAGGGAGACCTTATAGCGGCCTTCCAGTGCTTAAAGGGGGCTACAGGAAAGATGGGGAGGGACTCTTTATCAGGGAGTGTAGTGACAGGATGAAGGGTAACAGTTTTAAACTGAAAGAGGGTAGATTTAGATTAGATATCAGGAAGGAATTCTTCACTGTGAGGGTGGTGAGGCACCGGCACAGGGTGCCCAGAGCAGCTGTGGCTGCCCCCTCCCTGGAAGGGTTCAAGGCCAGGTTGGATGGGGCTTGGGGCAACCTGGTCTGGTGGAAGGTGTCCCTGCCCATGGCAGGAGGGTTGGAACTAGATGGTCTTTAAGGTCCCTTCCAACCCAAACCAGTCTATGATTCTATGTTAATCTCTTTTTTTTTTTTTTCCCCTTTCACATATTCATAAATAATGAAATTCTCAGAACTTCCAGAAATAAATCAGCTTTACTTAAGGAAAATGGAAAATTATAATGAATCTTCTCAAGGACTGACAGCAGCAACCAAATGGTACTACAAACGAAAAATCCAGGGTAAAATTATCTGATTTTATTTACATCTATACCCCAAATATTTTCTTAAGTTTTTGGTTTGGTTGGGGGGGGGAGGAGGAGAGAAGCGGGGAATGGAACAGACACAGAATAGAGCTCCTGATTTCCTTCTCCTATTTCTGACCTTCACTGTTACATGCATCCATCTATTATCCCTGTCTTTCCTCTGCTTCTAGCATTTCTCCCTCTCTCCACACATTTCCCTTAAGGGATTTTTGTTCCCTTCTATTCTTTGTCTTGGTAGCTTTCTCATTTCCATTATTATCGCTTTGTTTCCTTCAGGTTTCAGCTATTCTTTTACCCTTTCTCTTTCCACTTTTATTCTGATGCTACAGAAAGCCAGATGTTCCTCACAGACTTCTGAAACTACCTCTGAATATTCTGTTCTCGGGAAACATACTTGTGAATGAAGCCTTTAACCTAAAGCTAAGACAAAATTAGTTGGTTTTAGTGTCACATAATAAAAAAAGATCACATATATTGGCCTGAACGCAGGAGCAATATTCATTAAGGCAGGTCAGTCAGAGCTAACCTAACCTCTCTGGTTGCTTCATCAGCACACTTCAAGGAACATTACTGAAGCAAAAGAGATGCAGTCTAAAAAGCAGCTTCTTCCTTGTTTGTGTTTTAAAGACAAGACTTTTGCCAAAGTCAGTCTCGTTTTTAGGAAATGCTAACGACAACATTTTATACTTGTTTAAATTGGTATATTCTGGCTGGCTAGAACTAATATGCTGATGGTGTTAGGAGCCTCATTGTTTTAGCTAAAACTTTAAAATAATGAAAAATTATCTTCTCGTGCAATTGATATATATCTTTTCCAAGCAGTTAATGAGGTTGACTTGCATCTCTTGTAAGAAAACTATCAGAAGAGCTCTCAAGATGGAGGAATTTTTTTCACTAGCTTTCATTCCTCATGTCTGAGGCTACCGATTACATTTTTTAATAAAAAGCAGGCAGGTTTATTCCTATCTTCCCAAAAGCAATATTGCACATAGCCACGCCTGAAGCTTCACCCCCTCCAACCTCCTTTATTTCACGAACCAATGTCCTGAAGACAGGCAGTGGCTTGTTACACCCTGACCTGAGGTTCAGTGTGGACTTGGTGTTTGACAACCGCCAGGCTGAACCCAAACTCGATACATAGTTGCACGGGATAATTTGTCAGAGAAAACCGGGTATACTGAGAGGAGAGGGGGAATCTAAATCTTTGTTCTGACAACAGCATAGCTAAATGGACAGTACTTAAACAAAACCATATACGCTATAGCCTGTATATGTTATAAATCTTGGCATTGTGCTATTACTGCTACGTCTTGTAAAAATAGTCGAGCAGGTTGCCTGCACAGTTTGTTGCCTAACTAAGCACCTAAGTATGTATTAAGCTTCATCAGAGCAGAGGCTGCTTTCCATTTCCTGCTAACAAAACCAGTACTCTCAAAGTGAAAGAATATTTTTATGAGCTTTCACTATTACAGACCATAATATTGACACTTCAAACACAGATACAGGCCATATATAAAAAAAAAAAAAAAAAAAAAAAAAAAAAAAGAAAAAAGAGAAAAACTGATCTGTATTTGTATTCTGCATACAAACTCTCATACATGGCGTTTCTCCATCTTTTGGCGTCAGTGGGTTACTGTTGGTTGGTCAACATATAACCAAGTTCCTGATTTTTATTTTATTAATTTACATCTGTGGAATAACTGCAGCTTGCTTACAATAATCTCCACAAGCCACTGCTCTAAAATAGAAAGATTTTCTTGGATACAGTGTGTTTGCACAGGTGTATCAGCTGTATTTTTCGAGAATTGACTGGGGAGAAGGGCCATTCATTGTGAAACTGGGGGATTGCATTAGTAACCAAAAAGTAAAAACCTGTAATTATTCTTATAAAAACAGAAGTAAAGTACTGGTGGTGCACATGTAATCTCAAGTATTCAAAGTGCTCTACTGCCAGGAATACTTAAGGCAACTTGTCTCCCGAAGCCAACAGCTGAATATCGTTTAAACTGTACTCAGACACAACTTTAAAAAGTATAAATGTAAGCATCAGAAAAGATAATTTCTGAAAGAACTGATATTAATAAGAAGAAATCACTATCCTCTAGGAGGAGACAACTGCTATGAGAATGTTTTCAGAGGAATACACGCTTGGAACCAGAGTGGCAGCAGAGATATTTCTATACAGTAAAGACAATGCAGATCCGTGTATACACAGTAAGTCTTTTTAATGACAGAAATATTTTGATTGAAGTTAGAATATACCCACTTGGGTGTCCATTTTATATCATTAGTGTACAAAGCAGCTAATACCATACTAACATTCATAAATAAAGAATAGACCATATGTTTAACCACAAGACATTACTGCAGTCTCTGTCACAAACGCTTGTTTGTCGAGCATGATTTATGGAATGATAGGAAGAACAAATTAATCTTTGATTTAATTCTAAGGATTTTCAGGTTTTATGCAATGCATTAACAAAAAGAATACTATAAGCTGAATGAGGAAAGCTAGTACACTGATTGCGTGAGCTCAAACATAGATCTTAAACACGGAAAGTCATTATTAGTTGCTAGTCAAGGTGAAACTGATTTCTGTCTTTGCCACTTGCTCCCCGGAGCAACAAGATCTGCTGCAGAGGCTACTCGGAGTTTGCCTTGTTTTTAAAGGCAGTGGAATCAGGCCCTGATAGGTGAAGAAGTGAAGGGGGAAAATAAAGGTTTCTTTGTATTTTCACAAGTGATCTCTCTGGGCAAGTATAGACAGGTGCTGATAGATTCTACAGGAAAATACTCACTTTCAGAAAGACTGAAATATTAACTACTACTTATGTAGCACACTGTAGCAGATTCTCAAACTGTTTACAAACTTGACTGCAACTGAAGCACATTCTCATCTAAAAAGGAGTGCTGCACTCATTCTGCACCAGCTTTTCTGAACAGCTTTTAACTGATGCCCTGAAGTTTTTCATTTTGAAAGCCAAAACAGAGTTAGCTATGACTTGACTTTGACCAGAATGATGAGATTAATAGTCCTACTTTATGAATGAAGACAGGAAACATGTGCAAACTAAAACCTGGTGTCTTGTCTTTTCCACCCACATGAGAAGAGAGACCTTCGGTACACCATTATAGCTTTACCCAGTTCTGATAAAATCTGATAGTTATTCCTCATGCCTGACCCTGGCAGCTTCTAATTTTAACCATTCTCCAAATGTTCTCCATTGCTTTAAAGGAGTTAAATGAGTATTTATCTTCATTTTGCAATCAGAAAAACTGAAGCACTGCAACTGCTTCTTGCCATGGAAACTTCTAGTTAAAAGCAAAAGATGTGTGTGATCTGCAAAGAAACTACCAGTTTACCTAAGGCCACAGGAAGTGCTGATGTCAAACCCCTGAGCTGAATTCATAAACTGCTACCTCCTTACCTTGGTTGTGAACCACAGCTCTTTGCCCTCCAGATCTGCAGCCTAGAGCCCACCATCACATTTGGCAGGCTGGCTGGGTCTTTGGCAGGTCAAGAGGAGCAGCACTCCTTACCCATCTCCAGGATCTATGTTACAGCCAGATTTCTGGGAAATCTGTTTTACGGTGGCTGATTAATACTGGGGAAGCTGTAGTTTGTACAAGAGGAAGAGGTGGAGAAGACAAGAGAAATTCACTCAGCACTCTGTAAAGAAAAATCAAATACTATACTTCCTAGATTCACATGTCATTTGTTGGAAGCTCCATTGCAAGTGGCGATCAGGGTGAAACTACTTAATTTACAGTCTTAAGAGGAAAAAAGGCAGAGGTAATATGGCTGCATTTGTAAGCATGAGTAACGTAATTTCTAAAAGCCAGAGAAATACGAGAATCCTTGCGTCTTCCACAAACAATGAACGGAGATTATAAAATAATCTCCTAAACGCATTACCCCAACCGTCTCCATTACGCAAACAGTTACTGGGAAAGCGTCCTGGGGGTGCCTTATATAACTCCTTGCTCCGAACCCCCCCCCCCCCCACCCCACCCCTCCCGTCGCACTCGGGGAATTTGCCTTCCCTCTAACGCACTTGGATTCCCACCCAGGACCGCGACTGCCGGGCGGGAGCGCGGCGGGGCCGGCCGGGGTGGGGCGGGGCCGGTCGGCAGCGGCGCAGGAGCCGCCGAAACTTTGCGCCGCAGGGGCCGGGGCCGGGCAGCGGCCACGGGGGCGGCGGGGCGGGGGGAGCCCCGCTGCCGCCCCGACCCCCCTGCCGGGATAAGGCACGGAGCGGAGGGAGGCGGCCGATGAGGAAGTTGCACCGGTCGCCGCTCCCCACCCGCCGGAGAGGAGCGGGCGGCGGCCTTCGGGGGCAGAGGGGCGGCGGCAGCGGGGCTGCGGGGCGCGGCGCTGGGGCAACTTACCCATGGTGCCGCCGCGGCCTCCCTCCTCCTCCTCCTCCTCCTTCTACTGCTGCTGCCGGTGCTGCTCGCCGCCGCAGCCTCTCCGCTGGCGCGGAGGGAGGCGCGGGAGGCGTGTGCGCGGAGCGGGGCGGGCGCGGAGCCTGCGTGCGGCGCGGCTATGAGTCAGGGTAGCACATCCGGGCAAGGCCGCCTGGGAGACACCCCGCCCGCCCGCCCGCCCGGAGGCACCCTGCCCCTGCCCCTGCCGCCGGGGAAGGGCGGGCAGCCGCGGCGGGAAGGAGGCGCTGCGGGGCCGGCGGCAGCGCCCCCCGGGCTGGGAAGGAGAGAGCTGAGGGGAGGGTCCCCGCAGGGAGCGGCAGCTCCCGCCCCTCGCCGCGGCCCCGGCCCTCCTTTGTTAGCGGGGCTGGGCTGGGGTGGGGCTGCCCGCCGGGCCGGCCCGGGGCGGGGGGTGGTGGGGCACGGCGGTGAGGGGCGTGGGCGCCCGCGGCCGTCCCTCAGTTTTCCCGCCGCCCCACACCTGCCCGCGTCCTCCGGTGGAAGGGGCTGAGGTTTTACCTGGGGGGCTGTGGTGCCGGCCGCCCCCCTCGCTGTCGTGTGGGAGGCTAGGCCGCCCCGGCCCCGCCGGCTTTGCGGCCGGGGCTGTGGGCTGGTGACGGACCGGGCGGGGCGGCGGACGCCGGGAGGGCCGCGCCCGGGCCCGCGGCGGCGGGGCGGGCAGCCGGCCGCCCCTTCCACGCGCTTGCGGAGGCCCGGGAGCCGCCGAGGCTCCTTCCCCCGGCAGCCCCCCCGCCGCGGGGCCGGGGCGCAAGGCCGGTGTGCTGGGAGGCGTGGGGTGGTTTAAAAATGGGGAGTGTTGGCGTTTAAATGCGTATTTAAGAATACAGACTGGGAGAGAAGCGTTGTGCAGGGGTGTGGGGATTAAGCTGTGTAGAAAAGCGGTTTTTAGGTGGGCAGCGTGAGGAAAAGAATCAGTGGAGGAAACCACCCGGTGAAGTCCAATTGCTCTACGGTCTTCTGAACCGATGTTACACGAGTTTTACACCCAAAACTGAAAGGCTAATGCACAACGTGGTCATGTGTGGAAGGCGTTTTTAACAAGTGAATGTCTATTCAGTCTTCCCCTGTTGCAGTTACCTTAATAAAATAGCTTGAATCCTACAATATTATTTTGATTTTAATTTAGAATATGATTTTGATTTTAAAATGGAGTTATAGCAGCTATGAGAATATAAAGCACGCTTATATTCTTTATATTATTATAAAGCCCTTAGGAATAGGTAGCTAGTATGGAGTGTGCCTTGAACACTGTACGAATCGTTATGGACTCTGAATTAAAACAGTGGGTACTGGTTATGGATCTTGAGTCAGAACAATAGGCACCAGAAGATCCTGGGTTTGGTTTGGAAGATCAGCCAAAGAAGAAATGAGCATCGGCCAAAGATGAATTGAGCATGTGCAAGGATGGAGTTCAATCAGCGGACACAGTGAGGAAGACTATCGATGACCCCCAGGGACCCCCATCCAACACAACCACATGTGCGTTAGAGACATTTGCATATGATAATGATTTTCAGGAAATAACATGAATATGCTCCCCTCATTCTATTCAAATATATCAGTAAAGATGACCAATGATTTCTGTAGAATAGGAATATTGGAAAGGTGAGGTAACTGAAATCCAATCATTATTAAGGTCAAACTAAACTTTATGAATTTTGTTGATCTTATGTAACCATGACTCTGCTGAAAAAGTGTATAAATATGTTGTGCTTTGTATCTGTCGGTGAACACGTCTTTGGTGGAGCTATCCCCCGTGTTCCCTGGCGCTGGAATAAAGAAGTTCCTGCTTATCTGCTTTGTGTAGATAAGTTCTGTTCATGATTGTAACCGCTAACAACACCCCTATCCTTTGTGCTCTGGGATACTTGGTCTCTATAACACAGGGAACAATGAGGAATTGTTCACCGTTACAGTCCTCTCACTATAGCATTCGCACTGGGAACTGTTTTGGGGGTTGAAATCAATTGAGTAACTCTTGTAGCAGTTTCACTTCCCAAAATCTTTCCATATTTATGTATTCACAGGCTTACCTGAGTAAATCCTAAAGCACAAGTAAATAGAGTAAGACCAAAGAGTATGATGGAGGGTCTTGCTTGCTCCATAGAAATGGATGGGCCAGGGACACTTCAGATGAATGATGCAAACAGAGGTTGTGGATGTGTCAGTCCCCACACTGGCTTCACTAGTGGCGCCAACAGTCAGCAACTGCCAGGGGTTTCTTCTCTGGAAGAGGTCCAGGGAGCATTCATGCCTGTAAAAGGGCAGTGCAATATGACAGGCAAAGTATAATCTATCAGTCCTTCTGCGGTGTACAGACTGAACACGCTGGGGTCTGTCCATTTACTTTGGTGTAGCCCTGTGATTCACTAACTCTTTTCCGAGGACGTCAGCAGAATTTTGCAGTTGACTTCAGTGGGGTTAACCACTGTCCCACTATGCAGAACTTGACGCTGAAGATAAGTAATTTTATTGTCAGCTGATACTGAAAATTAGTATGTTTTTACAATGGCTAGACAACTAAAACACTTTTGTTACTGTTTTCATTGCACTGTGACTGCAAAAAATTCAAACCACAACATGTTGGTTTGTTAACTGCAGGGTTTGTCTAATTCAGTACCTAATAAAATCCAGAGATTCCTAAATTAATATAAGTGGTGAAAAGTTGTATTTTTCTGCTTTCATCTATTTTCAAATCTTGCCTGAAATTCATCTTTGTCCTGTGTTTTTGCCTCCTTATTTCTTTTGCTCAGCAATAAATTTTGCTGTGGCTTTGTAACTGTGTCCCAAATGTTTCCTCTACTTGTCTGGGGAAAGACAGTGAAACTCTATTCTTACTGATCCATCTCCGAGGGATCATAGAGGAGATATTCCACATATTATTCTGTATTACTTTCCACTTGGATACCTGGGATAAATCAGAACAATCTGTAAAATGCATGGGTTTCACAAGTTTACTTGCATATCCGATCAAAATGCACACATAAATCTTTGCAAGACCCAGAAAGGTAAGACTGTTACCTTCTCCAAGAGGGGATTTTGAGGACAGTGACTTCTAAAGAATTCTACTTTCAAAAAAACTGCCAGAAAGAGGCCTGACACTACAACACATCTTTGATTATAATTGTTTTTAGCGGGTCCAAAAGAACTGTGCAAAACTAGGGAGACTTTTTGATCTTTTGACTGAATGCTTCTTAATTCTAGGAGAGAAAGAGAAAACTCCGAAGAAGCTGAGTACTTGATTTTTGTCAACCCCTCAGTTAGGTACAAGTTTACAACAGAACAAAGGGGCTGTTGTAAAAAACAAACAAACAAACAAACAAACAAACAAACAAACTCAACCAACCAAAAAAAAAAAAAAAAAAACCAAAAAAACCAAAAACCCCACAAACCAAACCAAACCAACATGTAAAGCCCTGCCATTCTTACAGTTGAATGCAAGATCCTGTATGTATGGCTACTCATGGTACAGTGCAAAAGGGAGAGGAGTCTTCATGAGAGGAATTTCCATCTCCAAGAGACCATATACGGAAGAGCTTTGGGCCATCAGGCTTTAGATATTCTATCTATAGAACATAATATGCAAATCAGTGTGCTGAATTTTTTAAGTGATTAGCACCTGTGAAGTGTGGTGCAGTGATGCCTGATAGACTAGCTCATTAAAAACAATGAAATTGTGAGGTTCTTGATGTATTCATCAAGAAAATAATTGAAAAACAAGTTTTTGTGGGGAAACTGGGAACTAGAAGCAATGTATTAAGTTGCCAGTGAAGTTTGCAATAGAAATTGGGAAGAAACCTGTACAAGCACATTGTGTGGATTTCAGAGTATGTTTGATTTCAGCATCAGGGAAGAGAATGAAAGATTCTTTCATAAAAATATCCTTTAGAACAACTTATGAGATCACTGCTTATTTCTGCACTTGTAATGCAGCTGTGAAAATTGAGTTGTGGACTACAGAAATTATGAAGTTATTAACAAATGCTGTCTCTTCACTCCCAAACACTATGTCTGATGTCCTGCAAGAAAATGGAAAATTGGGTCAAAGTGACCTTCCAGTGCTTACTACTTCATACATTTATTTTTTTCACATCTTGCATCAGTTTCAAATTCTCAGCACATCTCCTCACCCCCGACATAGCAAGTCCTTGAAAATCTTCTTGCATACATTATATCATTTGGCACGAAGGTGTATGTAAGGAATATATTTTTTGTCGCCTCTGTATTGATGTAAGAAACCTACATGAGCAACAGGAGGACGTTGGGATGCTCAAATACACAGGGAAATATTATATGGTACTATAACTTAGTGGAATTTGGATCATCTGATGGGAATAGGCTGTGACAACTTGTTTAATAAGTAAGGAAGGGCAATGAAAGCAGAAGTGTGGGTAGCACTTCACCCCTTGTTTCCTATTAGGGGCACAGACAACCCTCCAAGTCCTGGCACCTTGAAAAATTTACATTCTTGTAAAACTAGAGGTGGGAATGGTGCAAGGCTATCTATGAACTGGCACATGGAAAGCAGGACAAGCTACTTCTTGAGATCTTCCTGTGATATGCGAATGTTAAAACAACAAAGTGTGCACGGGGAGAGAGTGTTGCCGGGAATGGTTTGATGTCCCTGAGAGTGAGCTGCCTCACTTTTTCCACCGGATAAGAGCAGTTATTAATACAGAAGTGAACACCTGACCTTGTTCTATGATAACTCATTCATGTTCCCATATCTGATGTGTAAGTATTCATGATAAAGCCTTTCTAGAAAGCTGGAAGTTGAAATTAGAAAACTCCGACTTTAACATAAGATAAAACTTTCTAGCTGTGAGTGCAATTTAAATACCAGAATGGCTGACCTGGGAAAGTGAAATCTGAGAAACTCATGTGCTTTTTTTTGTATCTCTCAATCCCAAACTTTCAAAAAGCAAAGCTTTAAACTATCTGAAGGAAAAATCTGTGTGTTGTGTGCAAGCACATATGCATTGTGTGTCATGCTACAAGATTGCAGTAACCCATTCTGGCCTGAAAATGTGGGACTTTTTGAATGACCAGTATCTCCCGCTTTCTTCCTGGGTATCAGGGACAATAAGAAGGGCATATGATGCTTGTCTTCATAACACATGAAGACAGTAGCTATAGGCTAGTCTTACATTTTAGAGCTGAAGGAGGTTTCCATCATTGTCAGGAAGGAATTTCTTCCTTCTTCCCCTGAAGTGTAAATAGGCAGTTGTATTGTTCTTTGTTTGCTTGCTAGGGTTTTTTATTTATTATGGCTTTCCTACAGCTCTTAAGAAGAGATAGGAGAGCAACTGGAGAAAAAAAAGTTGCTCCAAGATTATTTTGTGTGTATAAAAGCTACTTGGAGGACCTAGTCACAGGATCTGGGCTTAGGGAAGACTTTGCTTCCAGGTGAGATTGGGAGGGGCCTTGCCTATATGTGCTTCTTCCTTCACTATGGGAGGTGGCTTTCCAGCTGGAATCTGCCCATAAATCTCACCTAACCAGCATCTGGTCATGCAGATGTCTTGGGTATGAGAACTTGATGGTTCCCCTTCCTCAGTGGTGGTACAAAGTCAAATTTGACTAAATCCCAGTAGGGTTCAGGTGAGTAAATTCAGACTAATCTATGGAACGTCTAGGTTAAATTTACTGGCCCATGATACACAGGTGACCTAAGGGCCCCTGCAGGCATTATGCTTAAGGATGTGATTCAAGACAGCTGGGAGAAAAAAGTAGAAAAGGATGAACTAGCTTTTTGGTTTATATCCCTTAGAGTTAAGTGAGAACTCAACTTCCTTCAGGCAATTTAACTACTGTAAAATGAAAGAGGTTATAATCTTCACCAAAAAGGGGTTTTGTCCGCAGTTGTTCTGTAAGTATATTCTTCCCCATATTGACTAGCTATCATCACTCAATTTTAGTCATTTTGTGGCTTAAATTAGAGAAATGTGAAATAAAGGGGGGGAAAAACCTTTTTATAGATTCACACTACTATTTCTGAGTAAGTGCTAACACACAATTCTGTTCTTGGGTAAAGGTTTATTTTAGAGTTGTTATAATGTGCAAAGCAATTATGTCGCGCTCTTTATTTTTAATTGTGTACATTTAGTTTATTTTCATTTGTGTGAATTGCATATTTTTGGACTTAATGAAGTGCATGTATCTGTGGCAGAGTTTGCTAAAGTGTGTTTTATTTAAGTGTTATGAAGCATTTTATATTTAAATGTTATTTATTGCTATGCAAATAACGTTACTCCTCTAGTGGGACAATTATGTCCTATTTATTTCTGTTTCCCTAAATTTCTCTACTGTGGTTCAAATAGAACTAAGCCCTGTAAATAACTTTGAATTTGTAAAAACAGCTTCTGATTTGATACTACTAATGGAGATAATTTGAATTCTACCTAAGCAATTGTAATTGTGAGGGTGAAGCTGTAGCGAAGTAAAGCTGCTGTATTTAACTGTTAGTGATGCATAAACTGAAAGTTTACAGTACAAGGAAAAAAAACATTTTATGGTAGCGTTACAAAAAATAACTGGTTTGAAATCCCACCTTTTTATACTTTCTAGGTGGTATAGGGAAATTATTTTGGTCTGTGATTGAATGTCTGTGAAGATAATCTTTCAGCAACTGATGCATAAGAATTGATCTAATGTACATTGTATGTATTCTGATAGACTCAAATAGCTAAATGAAAAAAAAAAAAAAAAAAAGGCCAAGAAAAACTCCTACTATGCTTTAGCACATAGTATATCCCTCAGTGCCAGGTTCAACACTGCAAGTGCTTTAATAACATCAGTAAGCTTTCAGAATTTAAATAAGACATTAAGGAGATGTGTACACCAGCCTTTTTTATTTAAATCTTTCTGCCTTTTCTTCAACCTTGCAATCCAGTGAGCTTGGGCTTCCCCAGTAGTCTTTAACTCTTTCTTTATTTGATTCTGTTTGCTTCATCCCTGTCAGGAAATAATTTTATCACACTTGACAACTGAACTAATTCTGACTGAAGTTAGCAAATGAATAACGTATTAACCAGATGACGGTCTTCAGAGGAATTTGCAACTCTGAGGCAGTGTCTTGCCACATTATTGCCCACAACATGCTAGTGTTGCATTAGTCTGGAAAAGGGAATATCCAGCTGTCTGGACTTTCCTTTTAAAGCCCGTCTTTAGGTCAAGCAGATGAAACATGAACTCTGTGGTTTATTTAATTTTTGTTTCTTCGGTACAGGAATTCAGGCTATATCCCGCGGTAGCAAAAATTCTTTAGTGTGCATATATGCAAGACCCTGTAAGCTTTGTGGTTCCTTAATTGTAAAATTGGCTATGGGTTTCATTGAATTTCAGAAACAGAACTTCCCTAAATATATTTCACTAAATATATATGTATCTTCACATATATTTAGTATGTATATGTCTATATATATGCTCACAAACATGTATAGATATTTCTGGGATACCTTATAAGCATAAATTGGGTATAAACTTAAAAAAAATTTTCATTTGTGGAGGTCTGAAATAATAATTCTGAATATCGTAGACAAAATCCTTAGGCTTTAATTTTTCAATATTATAAATTTGGCATTTTTCCAAATATGTTTCAGTCTTCACATTCCTGTTGAAAGCACCCTTTTGATGCAGCTGCCTGCCCCTGCCCTCCCCTTCACTTTTTTCTTTTTTTTTTCTTTCTACCCCTTCAGCTACCACAACCCATATTTCTCTGGCAGCATCCTACAACATAAATAATTAGTTATACCCTATTGTCCTGGGTATTAGAGGTAGAGTCCACTTTGCAGCTAAGCAGCTCCAGGTATAACCTTAGTGATTTGAAGTAATTTTTTGAGTTGTCATTTTTCCCAAGCAAGCTCTTAAAATTCATACTGTATTTGAGATACTGCATGAAACTTAGCCTGCAATAATTTCTGTGATTTCTATAGCTGAAATCATGGAGTTGGGCAAATCTGAGAAGAAAACTGAATTTTCAGATAGAAGTTGAGCTCTGGTCTGATCTCACTCTCAAGCTTCTTTTCTTTGTATTTCCTTCTACCACGCAGCTCAGGTGGTTGGGGTGGAATAGCAACTTGTTCTGTGAAAGTGATTAATGTGTAAGAGCAAAAGCAGGGTTTGTGTCTGTGTGTGTGTGCATGATGGAGAAATTAACTGTAAGTGCTGCTTCAGGCAATTAAGATGTTGGCATTCAGGAATGGATCAGCAAGTTTCTCCTTCAGTTTTGTTAGTTGTGACTTTCACATACTTTTTTTTTTTTTTTTTTTTTTTTATGTTGAAATCTAGGTACGAACAATGACATTACCAGTAAAAACAAAATCCATTGTATCATCAAGAATAGATTGTAGCAATTCCAGAGAAAGATGGTGTCTTCCAAAACTAGAATTAGGGAAAATCTGTACCTAGGCACCAGCAGTAAGGACACTGTCTTCTCCAAATATTTAGAGAGCTCTTGGCAAGCTTGCCTGTTCACTGAGGCTGAGAATTTCAGACAGGCAGTTCTGAGCCATTCAGATGCCTATAAGAGCTACTTACAGGATGTTGAAGCATTTCACTCTGAAAATACTTGAAAAGTTAAATA
The DNA here is from genome assembly GCF_018691265.1 of Tyto alba. Classification (NCBI taxonomy): domain Eukaryota; kingdom Metazoa; phylum Chordata; class Aves; order Strigiformes; family Tytonidae; genus Tyto; species Tyto alba. The sequence continues at coordinate 14,889,282 of NW_024881327.1, read as the reverse complement.
TAGATGTTTGATTCTTCAGATATTTTGAGATTTGTATCCACAGGAGGCTTGAGATCTCAAAATGTGTGTGTCAGTTTCTCCTTCCTTAATGTCCTTTTCCCTCAAAAGGGCATTATTCTATATACAGAAGCAGGAGGGCTCAAAAGTTGTGAAATGTGCTGATTTTAACTGCCTCCCACAAAATACTACTCAAACAACATTCTCACTTCTTACTCTTTGTCTTTATAAGGTTTGTTCCACATAAAAACCCAAATGTAATGATATTCCAGGCCCAAACAAATGTATTTACTTTCCCCAATGGGACTGAAGATACAAAAAAGTAGTATTTAAAAAATCAAAATCTTGCCTTTGTGGACCGGTTCAGTTGCTTCTGAACTCCTCAGGGTTTACATAACACTTGTCTTCCTTGAGAAAAATTGAGATTTCAATACAAGAGGCAGACAAATAATACAGGGCATTAGGATTGTTGATGAATGTGAAAGGTGTTGCTTAGTCTAGAAATTTATGATGATACTTGAAAGGGCTGTGAGGATGGTTGGACTTTACGGATGAAGGTTCCATGTATATGACAGCAGCTTGATAGCAAATGCAGCGGTCAGACCAGCAAGGGACGAAGGAATAAGACAGATGATAAGACTGTGAAGAGCTTACTCTTGTAGTGTGAAATTACCTTTGAGATAAAGAAATAAGATTATTATCTATTGTACTCCAAGTAATGAGGGAAAGCTGATCTGATGCATCAGGAGAAAAGAAGACAGTGGAGAAATTTAAAAAATCTGATGTTTATATTGCATGGTGGAAAAAATTTGTGGTCAGCAGTAGTGTTCTGACTTGTTGGAAAAGCTGCCAAGTCAGAAGACATTCAGACTATAGCAGCAGCAAGAGAAGATCCAATCATAGACAGAATTAAATGCCAATGCAATTAGAAATGCAGAGATCCTTTAATATTTCCATGTTCTTATTATCTACTGAACAAGCTACTAAAACAAAAAAGAAAATATTAATTTAAAAAGAAATCAAATCTAGACTGTTGAATCATATAAGAATTATTTCCATCAGCATTTGGGGCCAAAGCCTCAAAATTGTCATAACACAAGAAGGTGCAAGAATGGACAATTTCACTCTTCTTTCCTTACAGAGAATAGTACTGTGGACAGATATGAGTTTGTGACAGCCTTATACTCTGAGTCCATGCAATGCAACTCAGACCTGATTTTCCAGCAACTATACGGCTGTGCTCCCAATGTTTGGGACCGTTACTGAGGATGTTGGGCATGACCATTTACCAGCGTAGATGTAGCCGATGTATTGTACAGGTAGCACATACACTTGTTTTAAGTCACAGCTCTGTTTCTAACACCTGCTAGATCCACACGTTGTCTAATAATGAGTATTAATATACTGGTTTTACTCCTCAATCTTTCTAATTTTGAAGCTTAGAGTTGATTTTGAAGTTGCCCTATTTTAGTGCCACATATGTGTGTTAACATATTTTTCCCCCCACTGCTGTTAATTTAGCCTGTCAGGCACTGTGACAAACTGCAAGACCTTGCAGGTACTTGTCATGTCTGAAAACTTTACCCATAGCAGTGCAATTGGGGGTGGAAATTGCAACAAAGGTAATTACCATGTATCTTGACCTTCGTGTAATGGAGGTTGCTCCTAGGAGTGATTGTTTTGTTTTTTTTTTTTTAATTTTCTTTTTTTCCCCCCTTAGGGGAGAAAGGGGAAGGTAGGAGTCAGAGCCTGCAGTGCTGACTTGGTGCACTCTGAATGGTTTTTGGCATGGTGAGGAGGGCTGCAGAAGCAGTGTAGTAAGAGGAAATCTAGCCCATCAGTGATGTATGGGTAACAAACTGAATCTGGGGGAGAGATGATGGGAGGGAGATCATATAAGGAAGGAGGTTTTAAAATTAAGGTTTTATAAGAGGTATGTTATGTTTTAGCCTTATAAAGACATTTTGGATTTAAATGGCAGTTTTCCAGTACTCGCTACTATTGCCTTTCCTAGCTCTATGTTATGGCTCTGACCTCTTCATCAACCCCAAGTGATACTGTGGTTTGTCTGTTAATAGTTTCTGTATAAAAAAATGTCTCTCACTTGATGTTAGTCTGCGTTCTGGGACACCCATATATGTACCCATATCTCAGTATTTTTAGTTATAAGGACCACTGGAATTGAAACCAAAACACTGTTGTCAACAACGAACTGAGAGGCCTTTGAAAAATTAGCTTTGAAGTCTTAAACTTCTTGCTGCAGGGCTGACTGTAGCTGTGCTTATTGTACTTCCTGATGGCAAGAACTGAAGGGATGTTTAAGAGAAAGAAGAGGTTTCAAGTAATCTCATTGCTTCTTCGTATTGCTGAATTTTGATTTTTTTTTTTTTTTTTTAATTTGCGGTTAGGTCCTTTTTCTTTGTGTATGAAACTGGTAACTATCCAAGCTTTAATAAATAAACAATTAGCAGGAAGAAAAAAAAAAAAAAGTCATGAACCAGTATAGTTAAACTGGCTGTTTACTTCCCTGCTTGCTTTGATACATTTGTCCTGCATGAATCTTTACTGACTGTTTTATTATAGGAAGTTTTTTAAGCTCCTGTGAAAGTTAGCTTAAATGGAGGCCCCAGTAAGAATGCTGCTTAGTGAAAGCACATTTCATTTCTTTCTTGCATTTGCATTACTGACATTGAGTTTCTCCTGGAGCTTTCACAGCTCTTGCCAGAAAGATAAGGCTATCATTTCTTTGCTATTGTCATTCATTATAGTTGCTGCTTCTTGGTGGTGTGCCAAGAATAGTTCAGGGATTAGCTGGAGCTGGGTCTATGAGTACACCTCTATATTCGTGATAATTTTGTGAGAATTGTGGACTTGGAAGTGTAATTCACATACTATGTGCATCTGCTATAAGCCCATATGGGATCTATGAGGCTCAGCTTGGACTTTGGTGCGTGTAACTTGTATGCAAGTAATTCACATCATATGTGAGTGCACATACTATGAAGTATGTGGAAATCTGTGTGCTTTGTACCTGTAAATTACACAGAGATGTAGGTTTGAAAAATCTGGAAATTTCTCTGATGTGAAACACTTCAAATTACTCAATTAGAGAGCTATGCCTACCTCACTGTGTAAAGGGACAACTTCATCTCTTTTTTTTTTTTTTTTTTTTTTTTTGTTTAACTCCTCCCTTGTACTGTCCCCTATATATTATATTTTTCCTAGTTCACCTTCTCCAGGGAGATTCTGTTGGGATGTGTATTTTGCAGCTAAGCCTCTTCCCTTTGAGCTTGTCTAACTCCAGGTGACCTCTGCTTCTCCCCTTGGACTAAAAATGAGACCCATGGATTAATTAAAGCAGCTATGCATTCTGACAACATCATTGCACACCAAAGCCTATACTGAGCCTTCTAGACCCCATATGAGCTTATACGCAGATGCATATGGCATCCAGTGCTATCAAAATTCAACATTATCAATGATTTATCTACATAAAATATCTGGAAGTGAGATCAAACAATAACTAGTGAATGGCATCCTGATAGCATATTACCCTGATAAATTGGAAGGCTTGAAAATAAAAAGTCCATGGGTAATCTTACAGGAGGAGGGAACAAACATAAATAACTGGAGCCTTCTACAACTATAACTTCTGCCTCAGAGTTTCACTGCAATATTTGATCCATTTTCCCCTGATACCTTATTCCACCAAATTAGAGTCATTATTAAGATGGGTGATACTTGCTTGCCAGAGAAAGCACCCAAAATAAGGGAATACTGCACTATGGTTTCTTGTAGGCTTTTGCACCCAAGTCTTCATCCTCAGACTGAAAAATTGTACTATTAGGCTTCTTATTTCAATGGAAATTTTGTGTTGTGCAGGGTAGATAGGATATAATCACTTAAAAATTAACAAAAAAATTTCAGATCCAATATTTAGCAGAAATTTACACATTTCTGAACCTTCAAACACTGGGTAGCTGGAACTGCCACTCCAATAGCATAGATATCTTCCTAAGGGTCAGGCTTCTGTTATCAAAGATGATGAATCAAACCCTGCTAACTGGATTTATAAAATTCCGAGGCCTAGGAATTCTGCCATTGTGGACATTTTTGCTGAGCTTTTTATTTCCCAGGCAAAAACTCATTTGCATTGTGGTATTGTTATATGTTTTCCTTAGCCTCAGAACTCCAAGGTAGGGAGATCAGAGTGCTACTTTTTTTTTTTTTTTTTCTCTTGCAAATTTGTATTGCCCCAGGATACGAGAGGTTTGTCTGAACTCATTTAATTGGCCAGTGATGTGAAAAATTATCATTTTCTATATTGGAAATGAGCTCAAGCAACCTCTTCATGGAGTCCTTATAACTTACTGTAACTTTCCATGCATTTTTACTGACTCGGGATTATCTTGTTTGGAAGAAGAATGAACATTTATAATCTTTTCCATGTTTGCAGACACTGATTTTGAGTTTACAAGTCATCATCAGAGAAATATAGAAAATCAAAAAATAATTAACCATGCTCATCAGTGTTCTTATTTCAGTGAAAATGACACCATGACAATTAATTCAAAGGAGATAATCCCAGCAGATATGATGTGCCTAAGAACAGAATTGAGCTTGCTTTTTTACTTTTGCTTTCATGATGGTTTGTATCCTAAACTTAGTGAGGTTACCTTTTATTTACATAGAGTCTCTATTTTATGGAGTGGTTTTGGACAAGAAGAAAATAATTATTTTTTTTATCCTTTGAAAGGCCTGGCTACAGTAATATAACCTGAAGGGTACAAAAGCTGCATGACTGATCTTAAACAATAATATGCTTTATTAAAATATTAGTATTTATGACATTACAATTACTTGTTGATTTCTAGAATGCGAGATCAGGAAACAGAAAGTGTATACAATTTCAATATAAAAAGCCAGATTTAAATACATTAAACTATAAACTGTTTCTCCTATCAACCTTATCAGCACTCCTATGTTTCCAGACATATTTGTCCTGCACCACTGTAGAGTCCTCTCCTGTAACATTTTAGTCACAGTTGTAAGGCCCTGCAACCAGAGGTTGTACATCTCCTTTTAGTCCTATTTAAAAGGAACTTGTCTGTATGTTGAAGGTGGGGGCTGTTATTTTGAGTTTATGAGGAAAAGATGGTAATTTAGTTAACTTCTATGCTGTTCAGAATCATCAGTTCTGCTCTGCTTCCCCTTGCCTCGCTCCTAATTTAAGCCATGTTAAAGACATAGTTTGTTGATTTTGGTTTTGTGTGTCGTTGTTGTTGTTTTTTTAATAAATCTTCTGGTACAGCTGGCCTATATGATCTTAAGTGGTTTAAACAATGTACTCAGGGAAAAGGGGACACATAGATTCGTTGTTGGATCTCATGTAGCAGTGCTTTAAATTCATTACTGAAGACTGAAACTTGTAATTCCTAAGTGACAAGGCCCTTATAATGACACATGTGGGTACATGCATGTCCTGGGTTGAGTGAGTGGTGGAGTTTTTTGGTGGCAGGGGAGGGGGCTATCGGGGTGGCCCCCTGTGAGAAGTTTCTCAAAGCTCCCCCAGCTCCAAGTCAGCTCCACCTCTGCTCGAAAACTGAGCCCATCAGCTGCGCATCTGCGATAACGTATTTAAGAAGGGATGTGGTGACAAGGAGTTGGACTTGTGAGGAGGAGTTGCTGCAGCTGTGTGAACACCAAGGTCAGTGGGGGAACAGAGGAAGAAAGGAGGGGGGAGGTGTGCCGGAGCAGAGACCCCCCTGTATCCTGTGGGGAGATGGCAGGGCAGCCCCCCCTGACACCCATGAAGATCTATGGTGGACATTGATTTATGGCCTGGGGCTTCTGCTTGGAATAATCAAGGTGCTGTGCCTGAAGAAGGCCGGGGTCTCATGGGAAAGGGCAGCCCCTCTGCTGTAATTCAGCGCTGGGAGGATTGCAGCATGCGGGGGTGTCCCACGCCAGAGCAGCTCGGGAAGGGCTGCAGCCGTGGGAGGGAATCCAGTCGGAGAAAGTTGGTGGCCCACGATGGAGCAGTGTGGGGAACGCTGTGGCCTGTGGGAGGGACTCATGGTGGAGAAAGTTTGTGGAGGACTGTCTCCTGTGAGAGGGGGGCCATGATGGAGCAGGAGGAACAAGTTCTGGAAGCTCCCCTCACCGAAGATAAGGGAAGTGGGGACACTGACTGCACCCCCCATTCCCTGCCCCTGCGCTGCTGGGGGAGGAGGTAGAGATATCAGGAGCAGAGCCGAGCCTGGGAAGAAGGGAGGGGTGGGGGGAAGGTGTTCTCAAGATGTGGCAATGCTTCTCACTGTCCTACTCTGTTATGTGTTGTTAGTGTCTGTAATAAATGTATGTTCTTTTTTCTTCCCCTAACGAGTCTGCCTTTTGCTCGTGATCATAAAGGGGATTTTTTCCACATCCCAGTCCTGTCCCGAACCTCAAGCCTGGCTCTCTGTCCCTTCTCATTGCTGGAGGAGACGGGAGAGAGAGCTGCTGTGTTGTGGTTGGCTGCCAACCAGGCTCAAACCACGACAATGCATCATGGTACAATTGCTGTCTTGTTATTTGTGACAATTATGCCTTTCAGCTTGTATGTTTTTATTGAAAATCATAATTAATCTTACTTCCTATTCTTCAGTGCAGATGTTGAATTATGGTAGCTTCATCCATATAAACTGTTTAGTAAGAAATGTGACCATTTTTCATCATGTAGCCTTAAATTTCCCCAAGATGTGTTAGTGATAGGAAAAAGTGTCAAACAAAACATTGATGAACAAGTCTGAGGAAAGGAAATTATTCTTAATCACTGAAATATGTAGGGAACGTGTGCTGTTTCACTACGTAGTGTAAAGCTAAAGTATTAAGACGACAGGGACAGCCAGTGTTTATTATTCTAAATTTTACTTTCTTATAACTGATCAAAGTAATTTCTATTGTATGTATTTGGTGAGTTCTAGTGCTCTTGTTAGTCTTAATTGCAACAGGTGACTATTGCCCGGTTGCTGTGCTAAGGCACATGTCAAAAATGTTGGTTTTGAGTGGTTAGCATAGTTCTGTAAGCAGTTCAGGAGATGTTCCATATAATAGAATTAACTTGACATGCTTGGTCTTTCCAAAGTGAAATTCCAGATTGAAACAGAGACTGTCATTTGCATCACATCACAGACAGTGCAAGAAAATAATCACAAAGAAAAAAGAACAGACAGACTGCGTTCCAGGCATCTTATGCTGTCTGCTTCTATTTTAGAGTAAACATGCACCATAGGTAGGAGCATCCAGACTGGGATGGAAGTACACAATACACTATTTACGTTTAATTTTTCTTGGAAGAAGAAAATCCAGACCTGTAGGTTCGGGTTATCATATTTCATGTTCCGTTTCTGAGAGTTTAATGAGTAAGAAATATTTCAGGAAAGAAACACAAGATTTTTCTTCTGCAAATAATATATTTTTGGAACTGTGTAAAATAAATGATTGTAGAAGATTTGTAGGAGGCCAGTCTGCAAGCTGTCTCAAGGATGACCTCTTCTCAAATATTTGCAGCTTGCAAGTTCTTCTACATATCCAGCAAACCCTTCGTGTGCAATCTCTAGTAAAACTTCACAGTCTTTGATTTCAATAACTGATTTACTGATTTCTGTACTTCTGCAAGATTCTTTTTAAGTTAATAACACAGGTAATATGTGCTTGCAATTAAACATATCTGTGTTCTCACTTCCTCTATTAGTGTTTTAAATCTATTGAGTCTTTTAATCAGAACATGTGATTTTTGTCTTTGCTTTTTATGTGTTTTCTGTTCTTTCCCAATGTACCACATGGAGTATCTTATTAAAATTGACAGTTGGACATAAACAAGAAGTGAAATATGACTACAAGTTCATAAACCCCAACAAAATACCAATTGTTTTCATACTTGTCCTTGGCCAAAGGGGAAATAGGTTAAAACAGCTACCCCAGGATACCAGTTCAATGAAAGCTCCCAGTGTGGACAGGTTACATTCACACCCTTGTGTGTTCCAGAATAGCTTCCCTCTGCAGACAAGTTCTCCGATCAGTTGACAGGAATGATGTTTCATCAATGTATGTACGCATATCTTAATTAAGGGTACACATTATTGGAGCTGACAGGAATGTCAGGCTCTTTAGATTCCCAGAAATACTCTAAGCCTGACAGATATGAAGCCAGTATTGGCTGAGTGCATTCAGATAACTTTTCACAAAAGATGAGTCATTCCTCTTCCTATATGAATTAGTACCATTCCCATAGTCAGCATCTGCGTTTTTCCTTCCTCTGAGATTTTTTTTTTTTGTGTGTGATGATTTATAATTCAGAGACAGAGCTTTATATATTATACTACTTAACAAATATTTAAATGCAAGAATATGACATGCTTTTGAGACATACATAGAATTTTATCTCATTTAGAAAAATTCACTAAAGGCTTAAGTGTTATCAGGTACATATACTGAGATGCAAATATATCTCTTAGAAGAAATTTTGCTGTTTTTCTGGGCAGAGATACAACAACTATCAATGCATGATTAAATCTTAGAAAATATAAAGTGTATTGTATCTGAGGGAAAGGGAGTTTGTCCTGGTCCTTCTAAATGTTTCATTCAAGCTATGTCTTACCCAAACATTCAAAGAGCAGACCTTAGCGTTGTGTGGTGCTATGAGTAGTTACTCTGGCTTAGTAAATAAAGATATGATTTAAAAAATATATATAAAACTGGCATACTGATAGAATCTCTAGTGTGGAAACAATTTTATGGGGAAGATGTACTTTAAACCCGTACAGCTATTGGGAGAAATCACCTTTATGCAGACCTCAGTGTGCCAGTAAAATAGGTATTGTCTAACTACATCAATTACATCTTAGTATGTAAACGCACGTTTCCTTCTGCAGTTTGGCTCAAGTAGTCATTTAGATCAGATTTGCACTACAAAGTTTTGCTGGCATAGCCGTTACTTTTATTTAATAGTCAATAGACACTGATTTCCTTTAATCTTTTATTCATAATAATCCTCTTCTTTGTATTCAGTTGCCAATTAAATAGTATTTCAAGTAAAAGACCCTGGAAGTCTGAGATCTACCTGCTGGAACAGGAATAGATACTAATGAGCTCAGTGAGGGAAACAGACTTGTGCCTCATGGGAGATTGTCAGACAAATTAAATGGACTGGGCATGAGGTTTTAGGCAAAGGCAGAGTGTAATTGTAGGCCTCAGACAGCACTGAAGAAATGCTCTGAGTACTACAGCTAGGACTGAGAAGGTAAATGTTCTAAAAGGTACCAAGTACTCTGGTAATAATGATAATGAAGACAATTTTCAGAACACTTGGAAGGTAATTGCTGAAATTGAGTAATTGTCTTGGTACGAACAACGGTTGCAAGTTAAAGAATTGTGTAACAGCTCAGTTGTGTCAGTACTAAGTACAGTTTATTATTTACTAGTTCAGTGTAAGTTTTCTGTCAATATTAATTTCAATTAAGGGCATTAGAACTGGATGTTGCCCTGTCATAAATACAAAAACATACACAGGAGGATTTGATCTCTTTTGTTGCAGTTGATCCTCGGTTAAAGAGGCATAAATTCTGTGCAGACAGGCCAGAAATGAAAAACAAGTGCAAATAAACATAAAAAAACACCCCCAACAAGTGGGGAAAAAAAAATTAAAAATGCAGCATGAAATTCTTCCTGAGCCTACTTGTATTAACTTGATCTATTAGCAACAAATGGCTAAATGAGCAGAAAGTGGTAAAGAACAACTACTTCAGTCCTTTCAGTATTGATATTTTAGTGAAACAAGGGGATAAATATGAGCTGGGTTTTGCACGTCTTTAAATCTAGCCTATAATCAAAGATCTGTTTTTTTCTTTTGCAATAAATGCTTTGCTATTTAAGAGACTTCAGGTTAGAGGGACATGTATGTTAATCCAGGGCTTCATCTCCTGCTAAGTGGTCAGATATACACATCCTTAATAATGCCTTCTCTTTAGCATCTCCTAGGTCTCTTGATCTGTTTTCAACATTAAATTTCAAGCTGTAAGGCGTCTCTTACCAGTTACATCTTATTTAGGATCTCTATATAATTATGATTACCCATATTCAGGAAAGGCAAATTCAAATTTGTCTTTCAGGAAAATGGAGTACATATCTTAAAAGTGGAGCATGACCTGCTGTGTGTCCTGAAAATGCAGGCTGAAAGACCAGCCGTTTGTTCCCCATAAGTATACTAAGGCAAGATAAAAATCAGGGACAAAGAAAGATAGAATTAAACCAGGGGTGGCATACAGGGGCATAGCCTGATCATTAATTAATTTAGGCAGGACAGAAGAAGAATCTATTTAATTAAAAGAAAAATAAGATTCTGGAACAGCCTTCTGAACAGTTGAAACACCTGACTGGCTTTAAGATGGAGATGGATGTGCTTGTGAGCATGACTGTGTTACAAAAGGTGGAAGTTTTATTGCTTTCTTCAATTTTCAATCAGCCCTTAAACTTTAAGCCAGTTTAAAGCTTCGTTTGCCACTTTGGAAATACCTTAATTGTATCTGTTTCCACTGCTGAGTATAGATGCCAGTTAGCAAACACATCAGTCTATTTGAAACTGTAATCATTTCACCCATGCTAATTCTAGAAGCAACTATCTATTGACATCAGAAAGGTGAGATACTTAGTTTTTGAGTAGTTTGGAAATTGTAGTATTATAGGACTAATGAGCAACTGGGACTTAAATAGTCTCTTCCAACATGTAATAATATTTTGTGTCACTGATCCAGACTCATCTGGACAAGAGCTAGTCATTGGACTAGTGCAATTTTCATTCCTATCTGGGCATGCTGTCAGTTCAGTGTTCTGTGGTTGTGGTGTGTGTGTGTTGTTTTTTTTTTTTTTTTTGTTTTTTTTTTTTTTTTTTGTTTTTTTTTTTTTGTTTGTTTTTTTGTTTTTGTTTTTTTTTTTTTTTTTTAAGACTTACCTGACACAAAATAGAAACACTGCTCTGCAGATGGGCAGCCACTGCCTCATGCCAGACAGGAGGCATGAAGCAACCTTACATGTGCTTTAACAGTAGCATCACAGCGTAGGCATGATGCAGAGCTTGTGTAATGACTCCTAGACTCCTCAGCTACCAGTAGAGAGGGTATTGGCAGGTGAAGAAAGTGTGGATGTATCATAATAACTTTGGGCTGTTAGCTCAGCCTGCTGAGGCCCTCCACAACTAGCCTGCTGCTTGAGTGCCATGTTAATGACAGACAGCAGAGGCATTTAACGCTCAGACAGTAGTGGATCTTGCTAACCCTGTCCCATTAACCTCTGAGGTCTATAATATGTGAAGGCATTCAATCTACATAGAGACCCTATCATTTTCTCGATTAGATGTAGGCTAAATTTTGATTTGCTGGGGTCAGTGAGAGAGTTTCCAGGAAGGAAATTTATAAGGTGATCTTCCTAGTAATCCCAAACAGAACTGTTACAAAGGTGGTGGGAGCACTGAGGGGTAACCAAAAGACGCTAAAAGCAACCCAAGAAATGAGACATAAGAGCTAGAGAGTTTGTGAAATAAGTGAAGATATCATCCTCCAGTCCCTTCTGGAAGACCTCCAATGCTTTGTCAGAGGAGATAAAAAACTCTGTTAGCCATACAGTTAAAAGTGTCTCCATGAATGTAGAAGCCAAATCAGAGCTCTCTGTCTGTAAGAGCAAGACAGATTGATGAGGTGCTCAGTGACCTGGCTGTCATGACCCAGAAAGTTTTCCAGGAAATAGAGGAGACATAGAAAGTACTGGCCAGCTTGGAAAATGCTGAGATAAGATGGTGCAAGTAGTGAAAGAAGTAAATAATTAGCTTACAATGAAAAGGATTTCAGGCCCTAGTAGGAACTAGATTTCTGCTTAAGATGTTTCAAACATCCAAAATGCTTAGGTAAGAAAGGATATTTTTCATCCTGCTCATATTTTACACCTATTCATAATCTGCAGAAGGCAGAGGCAAGAAATTGGATTGCCTCAGTTTAAATTATGTTATCTGAAGAGAAAACTTCTTGTGATGATTATCTGACTGCAATGGAAAAAAAGAGAGATTTCAGTAGACAGTTTAGGCAACCCACCTCTGAGGGTGCTGCAGAATTTACCTGCAGGAAAAGAAATATCGTCATCCAAAGCTTAAATGAATCTGTAATACATACCTTAGAAATACCCATCCATCTCAGTTGGCCAAGAGATGCTTGAGCACTAGAAAGAAAGAAAAAATAAATTTCATCTGAACTGTTAAAGGTATGAGATGATATTTGTTCCTTACATAGCCAAAGGACCTTGAGGCATTCTAGAGTAGATTGGTAGCGTACCAGTTGCTTGTTCACTGGAATTTAAGGCTAAAGATGAAAAACCCTAGCAGAAGACAAAACAACTGCTAGTGAGGATACCGAAGGAGAGTGCTCTGTCTCTGTGAATACTGATGTGATGTAGCCTTGCTTGAGAGAGTCTGACAGTCAGTGTTCTTTAATACCTGGGATTTATAAAATTGTTGGAAATCTAGCCGGAAGGTATCCAAAATGTTATAACAGTACCTAAGGTGTTCTCTTGACTAAATTCTTCGTTGCAGGTGAGGTTCTGATTTACAAATATTTAATTCTAAGTAGGTTAAAAAAAAAGTCACTCATTCTAGTGCTTTCCTCGAGTCAACAGGGAAATAAAAGGATGTGAATCTGTTAACTACTGTTTCTTTTGATGGCATGCTCAACTGTCAACAGCATGCCAGAATACAATCTTTTACACAATCTGCTCTCAACTCCTGAGAGCAGTAAAGAACTAGTATAACCTTGCAACTGAAAAAACTTGGCTAATTTGGGTATTGAGGGTTGCAACATAGAGACTAAGAATGTTGCAGAGTTGGCAAAGAGCCAAAGCTTGAAGCCTTGCCCACATCTCCTCTTGCCTCTTACCAGGCAATTCAGGTGCATAAATATCAGACTTCCCTATTAATCACATTTTTAAAAAAGAGCTTATTAGCCTGGTTGCAGTGCTGGTTCCAAGGTGACTGTGTGCATCTGCACTGTGCTGCACCTGATGTGCAAAGCCTTTTGTACAGCATAGAGCCCTGAGCAGCATGCCACTTGGGCACGTGACAAAAAAAATGAGCTTGGGCAAAGCCAGAGCTCTCATTCCACGATTGCAGTGCTGAATGCAGGCTAACCCAGAAAACCACCTTCTCTAGAGTTCAGTTTCTATTTGGGAGCAGGCTAAAGACTACTTTCACTTCTCTGAGACAATAACGTTAGGTTGCATAAGGAGGTGCTGGAAACCTGGACTTTGTCTGATGATTTTGAGAAGGAAGGAGCTGTAAGGGGTAGGAAGCTGGAAGGTGTTGCAGGGTCTGGGGGCTCACTAATTCACTGTGTATAAGGTCAAAACTGAAATAGCCTTAGGGCACTTGTCCATGCAAGTTCTGTATGAGAGCCTTAATACAAATAGTGTACACGGTCAATAGGATGCCTGTCAGGGTGCTTTTTTGGTTTTAAAGCAAGCAGTAACATTTAATAAATTGTGATACAATATGCATGGTTTATACAGTAGCCTTTTGGTTTCCAGAGATTTTGCAAAAGGCCAAATGAATCAGAGCAGTATGTACTTCACTAAATGATTTAGTAGTTATGGACTAGAATTGCAAGGCAGGGGAGGACACTGAATTATGTGGGAGAAGGCACTGGGAAACAATTGTGGACTTAATTCAAGATAAAGCATAGACTAGTCATCCTTCCTAAAAGCTAGATGGAAGAAAGAGTCAAATTGCTTTATTGAGTAAGATAGCTAAAACCTCATAAGACTTTGAATGGGATCCTGTGCCATGAATGCATGGGTGGGAGGAAGTGAAACTTATTCAAGAAGAAGAAAACAACAGACTTGGGGACAGGCTAGTTGCAGCTGTGGTTGTCCATGCTAAGTTAGACACAGAAGGTAACCAGACATCAGAAAAAGTAAACAAGAAGTAGGGAAGAAGAAAAGTCATGAGCTTGAATGCATATTACATTAACCCTGGAATGTCTGAGCAATGAATCCCCTCCTTTTTACCTAATGCTTAAAATTATTTTATTTTTATGCTTGAACTTCAATAGACTTACTATTTTCTTGGGGGTTTTTTGGTTATTTTTTTTTACATATAATGAAGCAGAACTAATTCTGATATGCTTGTGAAGATGTCTAGAAATCCATACATTTTACTGAAAAGAAATCCAATGTCTGTAGCTACATATTAAGATCAAAACTAAAAAATCAGAAGAACCCAGAAAAGCTTTTATCATATGGAGTCAGGCATCCTGAAAAACATATATAATTTGTAGAAAACATTAATAATTCAGAAAATATTTGTATAAGTTTATTCTCATGCTAGAGGAAATATTTACATAACATATTTTTCTAAGCATAAGAATAGAAGTGTGTGATGTTGCTTAGCATTTTGGGAACAGTCTTTACTTCTGGAAAGTGCTGATAGGAGTAATCAGTCATTCCTCAGATTTTACATTTAAACTATATAACAGTATTTTAAAACAAGAAAAACTCCTTTCCATTTTAATCAGCAACCTTGAGGCATGTAGATTAGAGTTCTCAAATTCTGTGTCAGTTCTGTGTCTTTATTTACAAAGCAGGTATTTTAGCAGCATATGTGGAATCTAGCAAAGATCAAAGTGCTAGATACTGCAGAAATGCATTGTAATAATCCATTCCCTGAAGAACTCACATTTCTAGAGGTGGAAGGGAGGATATAACATATTTGCATGTATTCCATGTATATATATTGGTGGAACGGCAAAGTATATTATTTGTCAAGTGTTCTGTTAAATCCACATTGTACTACAGTTTTATTTCTGTTAATATTGAAGTATGGTTTTTTTGAGAGAGAGCTGAGCTAAACTGAAAGACAAAAGGAAGATTCATACTTTATTTTCCAAGGCAAGAGGAAGGGGAGGGATGGAAGTAAGTGTGGGCAGGACAACACCTAGGAGCTCAGAGGAATGATGTCAGCCTTTTGTCATTCCACTGGATTCACCCCAATGCTATTTCCACTTTCCTGTTAGCTCTAATAGAGCCTTTTTCTAACTATTAGACGTATATGTGGCTGTTAGCTAGAACACACAAAAAGGTTTTAGAGCCTCACAAGTCCTCGTTCACAGTGAACACGGGCTTACTGTTTCTTTCCTGTTACTTTTTCTGAAAAATATTTCTAATGTAACTTTTGCCTGTACTTAAGGACTGAGTTACCAAATGGTGCTCTACATTCACAAATGCGAATGAGAAGCCCAGCGTTTACAAATGAGGTGGAAGGAGGCCCATCCACAGCAAAAGGACTTTCCTAAAGTGCTGTTTGCATATGGGGCAAAGCAGGGGGAAGTTAGAGAATGCTGCTCTGGACTCCATTGCACCTGCTATTTTAAATGCCTGCATTGCTTGCTTCTGAGCTCACAATACAGCTGGCATGCTATCAAGTATCCCAAAGGATATTAGAAATGGGATTTTAGTAGAAGCCTCTGTGTTTAATAACCAGTGCTTTTTAAAAATGAGAGTTTATTTAGCACTAACTAGAGAGGAAGGAGCTAACAAAACCCCAATTGTGCAACTATTTCTTATTTTAGTGCATATGTGTCTTTGTAGAGCAAAGAACAAATAGTAGGCTTTGCTGGTACACAAATACTGTTCCTAGAGGTAGTTCACATCTTTCCACCTTACTACTCCAATTAATTTTTCAGTTTTGTGGTCTGAATTTTCAATTTTTTTTGTCTCCTTCTCATAATCACTTTGTTTAGCTTTTGACCCTCCCTTTTCCCTTCACCCCTGATAGATTTAACTTCTAAAAGCTTTGAGAAACATATCCATGAAGTCCTTTCACCTTGACCCCTTCATGATTGCTGCTGAAGTGCAGTTCTATGTGGCATCCACACATTTCCACCTGTACTTATAGTTACCATAGAAACTGGCCACAGGCTGTGTAAAGCCACCGATGAGGCAAGGAGGAAGGGATAAGCCTTTTAGTTCCGAAAATAGAATAATAAATGTAGGGCTGAGAACAAATCTCACGCTAACTGTCCAGGCACACACAGAGCAAAGTATGAATGCTGGCAGTGCTGTAGAGTAGCATTCAAATAATACATATTACTCAAGGAAATGTATGCATTGCTCTAGCCCAGCTGTTCTTCTCACACTGCCATGGTGGGGTCATCATGTTACCAAACTGACCTGTGGCTGGACAAGCTGTTATGGAAGCTGATGAAGCTTTTGCCTCAGAAAACACCTTGGAGTCCCAACAGTTGAAACAGAAATGTAGGATGCTTTGATCTTACTTTAACGGGGAAAGCTCTTGCTTTCCTTTGCATTTGCACAGGTCTCCATGAAAGAACTTTTTTGGCCTGGAGAACCAGATTGAAATCAGCTTGCTTCCATTCTGAGACAATCCAATTTTTCCTTTGATAAGAGGTGATACTAGTTTTTCTGCAGCTTTAGAGTCTGGGTTATTGTTTTCAGGTGGGCAACATGAATGTTGAGCACAGGTATTCTGCTCTGATAGCAGTCTATAGAGATGGTGTGAATGATCACATAACAAATATATCGAAGACAGGCTGATGGAAGCTGTGGCCTGGCAAACCTGCAGCTGGTGAATGTAGCAGAAACTCATCTGACATCCAAGCTCAGCCTCAGAAATCCGTTTTGCTTCTGAATGTGGGTGGGATTTTGAGTGGCACTGAAGTGATGTCGCTGTGTGCTGAGAACACTGAGGAGCTGGAAGCTTGAGTCTTTTTCCTTCTGTCTCCTGTATTGCTCTCAGGTTTAAATTTCTCCAGTGGTAAGAAGTTACTTGGAAAAGGCCCATTTTGCTGGATTTACTAAAGCCTTCTGTTAAGTCTTGAAGTTACCAAACTGGAGTTAGATTTAGTTATCCAGGACTTTGGGGATGCTCACTTAGCAGGAGGGTTAATGAAAAAAATGCTCTATATACTTCACTGATTTCTTGACGGAAGGTGATGAAGGGCTTTGGAAGGCCCGTGCGCCATATATACTCGCAGTGTATGTTGCAGGCAGACATGGGTCAGCACAGCTTGCTCTTAAAGCCCACCAGCAATTATGTGACTGTACCACTATGCTTCCAAGCTGAGACGAATGCTGAAATTTCAGGAGGGCTTGTTAGTTCAGGGCTGGTGTGATGCTATCTGCGACCACATGGCTTTGGCCAGTGCAGAATACGGGCAAAACCGCTGAATCTGCTGATTTGTCTCACTGTCAGCTTGTGATGCTGTTTTTTTCCAAGCCAGGCAGCTGTTTGCTGGCAACTGGAGCAAGAACACTGCACTCTCAGTTCCCACAAGCTGCTCAACAGTTGTCAAGGGGGAAGATAACTTCCATTATCTACTTCTCCTGACTGAATCCAGAACAACTTTGTATCCAGTTACCAGTCCTTTGCAACTGCTGATGCTAGATCCTGATCTCATTTATAGCAATTAATGTGGAATTACGCATTGATGCATCACACTTGCTTTTCACTTAATTACATTATAAATGAGAGAAGACTGACTTTGCTCACCCCCCAATCCCCAAATACTATTCAACCTTAAAGTCTTAAATATTTTATTTGTGTAGCTTCCATGGTATACTTCATTAGGTCTTATTCAACCTCTTTTTGCCTAGTAAAACTCAGTAATATATTTGCCAGAACAGATTTATTTTTCTTTTGGAATTACTATGTTTTAACATAATAAAGAAAATATTTTTTTTTAATACATTCTAACATACTAAATACAGTGATATTAAAACCCACCTCTTTAATATATTTGATCTGATTCGTAAGGCTACAGAATTTAACTTGAAAAAGAAGTTTCTTGCTGTGAAGTGAAAAAATAGCACCAGTTTATTAACACAGGAAAATATCTTACAGATTACTCTGGTGCCATATTTATATCGGCAGTATGTGTTTGCTTATCCAGTTCCTAATGAAAACAACAGTTAGAACATACTAAATTCAGCTAGCTATGTAGATTATGTTGTTTTAAGTAGTTTTGCTTAAGAAATGTTTTCTTGCACAGTCTTGGACACCATTAAGCATATACATATATATATTTTTTTTTTCTCCTACTAAGTGATTAAAGGCAACTTTTATGCATTCCAAAGTATTTTATCTGCAATAATCAGCCCTTTAGAGAGGAGAATTATAATATGTAATGTATTTATATTACATGGTGTGAAAGCTCAGAATGTCTCCTGAATCACAGCTGTAATATAATGCTTTTATTTATAATATATTTTTCTTTAAAACAAGCAAACAAAGAAAATTCAAACCCCACTATAGCTTTTTTTCCCCCTGTTTAGAAGTCCAATATTCAGCTTCAGTAAGCAATGCAACACGTTACCTTACTCAATCTACAGGATGTCTTAGATGTTGTGAAATTTTCTAACATATTGTGGCAGTATGAAGTGCAAATCTGGGACCTTGTTTATCAAGGCAACTTGCTTATTTTTAAAATTATTCTGGTGATGGCATTGTCATTTCTCTATCGGCAGAAGTCTTTGTATTCACGTGCACGAAATGTACTTACTGCATTGAAAATCTAATCCTGGATTTGGTATTTTGGATTCAACTGAAATATATATATAAGTAATAAAAAATAGAAAACGTGCATGAAGAATTAGAGGACAGTATTGGAACTAGGAAAAACAACTGGAACAAGCATGTCTTTATCAGAGCTGCCCTCAGACCAGTGTCTCCTTTTCTTTAAACAAACACTCTGTCCATGTAGTAACCCAATTGGTAGCAGTAGTTTCAGCTACAACTTGCTGCTTGTATAGCTATTTGGAAATGGGAAAAGTAAATGAATCCACAAATCTCACAGCAGATTGGAAGACGATAATGTGAGTAGCGTGAGGTCTGAGCTGCAGAAAGAACCCTGGTGCAAGACTATGGTTAGATATTTTCACATGACAGGCTTGAAAAATGAAACAGGTGCAGAATTTGCAGCAGGATGGAGAAAGAAATGCTGGGGTAAGGAGAATCATCTCGTGGGAATATTCCCATCAGAAAGACATCTGGCTAGGGTTAGAAATCTGGAGTATTTAATCTGAATTACTTAAAAACAGTTTTAATTTATCCTCTTGGTGATCTTCAGCTTCCCTGTCCACTGTTTATTTTGTAATAAGCCCACTTTATCTCTCTTCCCCCATCCCCCCCTCCCTTTTTTTTTTGTTAAAATGTAGTCCTCTCTCACTGCTACATTGTCTTTAACCAGCATCTTTGTAGATGAATTTCAGAATCTAAATGATCATCATGCATGATGATAATGAGCATCAGAAATAGGAGCAAAAGATTATTAAAGCACCTTTTCACACTGCTTTGGCACCTCTTTTAAATATATTTAATGCTTTGTATTTTGAATATTTACATATTTATTTTTAAAGATATCTGTTTACATTATTTAATTTCTACAAGCTTCATGAAGCACTCTTTACTAGGAAGCTTTCCTTCATGTTTAACGGTTCTGTGTCTCCTACTGCATTTAAGCCTGGGACTTCTCATGTGAACCACTGTAAATATATATATATATTTATTTATTCTGTTATTTTGTCAAACTGCCTATCCGATAGTTTCATGCTGTGAAATTGTTTTTTATGGGCATGCCTGTGAGTCTTCTAAACTTTCTTTGGAGATGTAAACCATCTATTTTTATTGGCTTCTCCTTACACGATTTTATACTACAGCAATTTCTTTCCAACTTCAGACAGGAATATATGAATGTATCAAAATCAAATAGGGATGATACCAGAAAAAGAGGAGCAGAAACTTGCAGGTTTTGCTGCATGAAGCCTGCTCCAGAAATTATTAGAGAAGCAGAGACTTCTGTATACTGAACGCAGTTATTGTCACAGGGGCCGCTGCCAGTCCTGTATCAGAGGCCTCTACTCGGGTGATCTCTGATCATCTTTTGCTTATGTCAGAGTTCCATTAACATTTCATGTATGCAACCTGAATAAAAATCATGAATACTTTACCTAAACAGGAAGAATATCGCTTATGATAGAAGAGCTTCATTATTGATTTCCACTTGTTACAGTTTTTTAAAGTGATTCTTATTGCATGCAATTCTGGAATGGATGTTGATGAAGCATGATTTCTTCATGTGAGTAGATAGTATGGTATGGATACGTTTATATTCAGAGCTGTAGTAGCATGAAGATATTATTAATAAATATTTTTTGTGAAAGCACTAGAAATGGGAAAGCTTTTTGATGCATCATGTTTGCAATGGTGAAATAGGCAGAGTTCAGTTATACCGTGTGTAACCTGGAGAAAATTGGGGAAATACGCCATCTACAGCTACCTCTGTAGCATGTATTTTCTTGTTTCTTTGTCAGTATATTTTCTACAAAGCTACTGTTGAAAACCATATCAAGAAAATCTGTCTGTTAGGCCAATGAAGGCAAATATTTTTAACCTTTTTTATATTGATTTTTTTTTTCCCAAATATGCAGGCCTAATGTTAAGAAAAAAAAAATACTGAGAATTAAAACCCTCTGAGTTTAGGTTTTATTACTCAGCCCTCAACCTGAAAAGCTAAAATATGCTGCCTGCACAGCTAGCTGTGGTCACAAGGAATCTGCACCAGTTTTATACAAATACTCTGTGTGAACGTAGGAAAGATGTTCCCAGAAAGGCTGAGGTATGTTTAAGTAGGTGACTCCGAACCTTAACATGCCCTCAGTAAATACAACTGTAATAAAAAGTGTAGGTTGGAAACAAAAGGGTGTGAATGATTGCCTGCTTGAGGTAACTGCTTTACCTATGCTTGCCATTCTTCAGTAGTGGGAAATACCTGATGTATCATCTCCCATCTGAATGCACATGTCAAGGGAGAAATTGTGCTCCTTCATTTGTCTTCCCACATTTCTCCATAGTTTGAGTGGATGTACCAAGATGTGATATCAAGTGTCTTCAGACAATTGCCCGCACTCTTTAGTGGTAAGCTTGGTGCAAAGACGTGAGTAATCTAGCTGCTCCTGGGGTTCAAGCAGAAAGAGGGCATGTTTAAACAGTGTGGTATTTTGAGAGCAAACATTTGAGGCCAGTTGTCAGTAGTTTGAAAATCAGTGCTAGGTATGGATGCAAGGCTAGGAACTATTAATGCAGCTCTGTCACTCTGGTGGGGGAACAAAAAGTTATGTGATCAGCATATGTCACTTGAGAGTTTTTGGGAAACAAAGATGGAAACAGGAAAACATGTGGTAATAATTATTATAATTATTAGCAATAATTATTCTAGGGGATAGTTTAGCCTCTTTTGAGGTTTGCTGGAGGAAATCTTTGCTGCTTGTTTTCAAGACATGCTACTTATGTCCCAAAAGTCTGTGTTTGCCTCCTCACCTCTCCTACAGCTTCTGTAGGATGTGGGTACTGCAGCTGAGAGATTCTTGCTGCTGTTACTACTCTGATAGTCATTAACTAGGACACAGAACCTGGTAAGACCTATTAAACAGAAGAGTTGTTCAGTGAGATTGTCTCACGTATTTACCTTAGCTTGGAGATCACCATGCTTTGCATAAAACCCCCCATATTCACCCCCCCCCCCACCCCCCCCCCGATTGCACTCTTGTGAAGTAGGTGTGCCCTTTTTGAGTAGTGAGGTAATAGGATCTTTTCTTTCAGGTTAAAAATTACTTAAGTTCCAGCACAACCTAAAGTAAAAGTGAATTTCAAATAGAAGTTAGCGTACAGTGAGGTATAAATATGTTTTGCTGTGAATGTTTATATTTCTTTGTAACAAGGTTTCCTAATTTTTGTTGTCAGGAAGATGAAGGTGATGTAATTTAGCAGGTAAATGATATGATAGTATGAAACCAGTTCAATTTTTCCATGTATACTAAACCTTATAATGACTTGAATTTTTCAATAACTTGATACGTCCATTTATAGCACATATACTTTTCTATTTGGCTGCATTAACTTTATTCAGAGCTGTATATATTTCTAAAATATTACCAAATGGTATAAATATTAGTCTTTCCCTATGCTCAGATCTGCAGCTGCTAGGATATGTGATGACTCTGTGTATTCCTTTAAGTCTCATCAAAGCAGATTACTTAAAAAGCTGTTCTGAAAGTATAGTATTCTTTGTTTTCTGGTAATGGTGGAATTAAAGATACAGTTTATAAGCATAAAAACACTTAAATCCATAAGACTCAAATTTAGGGTTAGGTGAGAAATTTTCTCCTTTAAATCAATTTTAGAATTTTTAAGCTTTTTACCTTTTTATTTACTGAACGAAAATATCAAGTGGTCAAAAGTATATGAACTAGTGATATATTCTTTTATTGGTTTCTTTTGCCTTTACTTTGACATTGCCACAGTTTAGAAATAAAGTAATAAGTAGATCAAAAACTACTCCAGTGACCTTGAAGACAGTAATGCATCTGAGCACAACAAAATCCCAGCTGCAAATTGCAGTTAGGAATTGCTTTAGTCACAGAGAAACAGATTCAATCTCAAAATTGTTTTCAATATGCTTTTATTGATCCAATGCTTTCTGCTTACCATATTTACCAGAGTACATGATCATACTGATCCCAGTTTAAAATATTTAAGTTCTGTAGCAATTTGAGAGGTAAGCAATAGGACAGGGTAAAGTTTGAGGTTAGCTGTCTCCATGCATCTTTTACCATCTAAAGTCTGAAACTTTGTTGTTAGAATGGCAACAATCAGTATTCTCATAACAGATTTGATTAGAATAACCCCCTCTTAGAAGTTAGTTGGCCAGCAATGGAAAAAATATAGGAAGATAGCATTTGTTACGATTATTTAGTCTCATGTATCCTATCTGTTTCCTGTAGTTTCCTCTTTTTCCTGTAGTAAGATTCTTATAATCTGGCCTCTATCTATAATCACAGCACTTTAGACACAATAAAGAAGTGGTTCATGGACTGCAGAAGAGGAGAGCTAATTTTGACCACCTGAGCAACATGTTTCAGAATATTACTACTGACCAGCTAGTTTAAGAGTGGCCACAAAGTTTAGCATTCTTGAAGGAACAGGAAAAAAACCCTAGTAGTAAATGGTAAATGTGTTGAATTAAAAAAGAGGAATTATATAGCATGATAATACTTTCACAAAGAAATAGAAGGGCTCAGCCAAACTGGTGAAATGCTTGCAAGTAGCATGCAGTCTTAACAAAAATTATACTAGAATTGTAGGTCAAATGCCTATCACTTATCAGCTGGATTCTAAAGTAATTAAAACAAAGCAGTGTACATTAAATCTGGGTAAAACAATTTATTGAGAGTAAGATGAAACTTTTACACTCACAAATTGAATATAAGACCACAACAGGACAGGTCAAAATGATTATGAGGAATGAGTTTTCAAAGAAATAGAAACTACTGAGAATCCTTGTACAAATACTTATGCTGAAAAATTTACAGGGCAGACAGTTGGTCCTTTTACAGGTATGAGGTATAAAAGGATTATGCAACGAGAACAAAAGACATAGGAAAAAGGCAGAAAGCTGAATCTTGTTCTTGTTGACCAGAAAGGAGCTTAAGGAGGTTTCCACAGTGCAGATTCTCTTTGTATGCATTTTGAAAGAGATTTCTTAGAATTAGATTATTGGGAGAAAGAAATTGCCAAGCTCAGATCCAGGAGCAAAATTATGTTCACCAAAGACTTTGAATGAAACTCTTGTATGAAACCACTGACTGACTAACTATGGTGTGCAAACCATTGCTTACAATGTTGTTAGAACTGAGGGAACAGGGGGTGGTGTACACGACACCCATTTTTGAAGAGTTTTAACAGAAACACTGGGAACTATAGTGCTACTAAGTTTGGCTTCTGTATGAAGCCATTTAGTATAATTTATGTAATAAAGGATAGAGCTGTAGACATGTGGATAAGATTGATATGATAGGAAAGACTCTGCAACATGTAAAGAGTGCCTTATAAACCTATTGGAGGACTTTGAAAGGGCTAGTAAACAAGCAGTAATTTTAATTGATGTATTTTACAAGAGTTTACAAAAAGACTTCGAGTGGTGTCACTCATCAAATGAGTTTAAAGAAATTGAACTTCCATTTGTCAATAATTGTCAACAAATACAAAACAAAGTAAGAAATAATTGACGGCTTTCTTATATAAGGGAGTCTCACAGGAATTTGTTCTAGTGTCTTTGCTGTCTAGTATCACCATAAGTGATCTGGAAGAAAGGGATGAGCAAGGTGGTGAAGTTTGCTCACTGCACTGATCTATTCAAGGTAGTGAAAATGAAATCTTGTTACAAAGAGCTGTAGAAACACTTAATGAGACTGCATGATGGAGTGATAAAATGGCATGTGAGGTTCAGTGCGGATAAATGCACTTGGGAAAACCAATCTGAATTTTCCACATTAAAACCAAGGACACTGAATCACATATGACATGAGAGAGATCTTAAAATTATAACACTTCATTCTAAACAAATCCTAGCTCAAAGCACAGTAGCAGTGTAAAAAAAAAAAAAAAGGCAATTAGACTATTAGCAATTAAGCAATTATTAGAAAAGCGAGAGAAAGCAAAACATAAAGCCTTATAATGCACTTGCACAAATGCCATAGTTTGCTTGCAGATTCATTGTTACCTGAAGTTCTGGTTGCCCCTCTTCTGAAAGAGTATTATAGAATTGAAATACATACAGAGATGAACAAGGATGATCATGGGTATGAAAAGATATTTTCTTAAGGAGTCACTAGATAGATTAGGGTTCTTAATCCTGGAAAAGTTACAACCAAGATGATAGAAGTCTATGTAGTGTTCAGCTTCATAGAGCAGATGAATGAGAAATGATTGGCTGCTTTATTTTTTTTCTTTCTGATGCAAGAAATGAGAGGTACCATGTGAAATTATCCAGTGAAATGTTCAGAACGAAAAGGTACGTAGTTATGTGATCAAAGATTAGACAAAATGATGGAAGCAGAAATTCTGAAGAAGTATGAAATGTACTTTAGTATCAAGTTCTTTAGCTGCAGATTGCAGGAATCTGGCAGCACTAGCAGAAATATTGCTGCATACTTACCGTTCTGCGACATACCAGCAGGGAAGATGGTACTACAGGGCAAAGCGGGCTTGCAGTTTGATCCAATATTGTCATTCTTGTGTTTTTATGTGATGGGGACAAAACGTGGCAGAGCCTGCAGCGGTGTTTGTATGCCCTCTCGTACAACCACTGTGCACGCAGTAGGGGAGGCTGCCACTGTGGCTGCTGCGTGGTGTTTCCCTGGATCCGGCTTTGGAGCCTGACCTGCCTGTTGCAACTGTGTGAGGTCTCAAAGCTGGAAAGGAGGCTATGGTTTTAAATTTGTTGCCACATTGGCTACTGGTGTTTTAGCTAGGGAGCATGAAGCAAGGATTAGGTGAAAAAATCAGAATTGGATGTGACTCTCGTGAAATCTGTTAAAAAAAATGTACTTTTTCTTCTCACTCCTTTATCTTTGCACCACAAAATGCTGCAGTTGCAGTCCTGTTCTTGAAATGAAGTAGTATGATCTTCCTAATTCATGCTTGAGTACTTCTAGGCATTGTAAGGAGAATTTTTGACTCTTTGTTCCTATCTGCTGGGAAAGATAAATGTGTGGGAGCAGTGTGTCTCACTAATGGAAAATGATCAGGGATACTGCTTGCCTGAGGCAATGCTTCTTATTACTCTCAAAGAAGAGTGATGCTTACCACTTGAAGTGGAACCCCTCTTTAGAAGTGTAATTAAATCTTTATGTTAAGGAAAAAAAAAAACAAACAAAACAAAACCAAAATGTGAATTCAGCTTTTTAATCTTTAATGTGTGGGATAAACTTTATGGAACAAGAGCACAGAAAGACTCTGAAGTAGTATCAGTGCCAACAGCTACAAAATACATAAGACAATGCAACTACAGAAACAGTTAGACTGTCTAAAGCATGGGGCTAACTGACAATTAAAAAATACATATTATATAATGGTATGTCACGTATTGTACTTATTTTTAGGTTGTGGTTTTTTTTTTTTTTCCTAACTATAAAATAATTTAAGACAGGCTGACTACTATGTACATTCCTAAGCGGCAAGAGGTGTTGCATTAAATTTTGTACTAGAATGATAAAATCACAGTCATAGAGTACAGTCTATCTATCATAAAGCATCTTCACTGCTCTTCCTTGTTTATCTTCTAATTTTCCCTGAATCTATCTCCAGCTTAAATTATAACGGAAAAGATAATTCATTAAGTAATGATGTTATGTATGGGAATCTTTATTTTATTTTTAGACACAATAGTTTGAAACTAGTGATGTAAAGGACACTTATCTTTGGCACTTCTGTTGGTTGTTCATGTGGAAGCTGTGAATCACTGTTGTGTTTTATGAGTGTGTAGTGGTGAGAACAATATGCTAGAAATATTGGCAGATGACAGACTTTGAGGAATGGCATCTTCACATTTCAACTGAGAGTCATCATGTTATGTATTTCTATTAATTTATTCATGTGCTACACCCTTTCCCATAACACCTGCAATAATACTGCATGAATAATGTGTTACGATGTGAGATATCACTGGTCAAAAATAAAGCAAGCCTATCTGAAAAATCACATTCAGTAAAGATGCTTATTAAAAATATGCAGAAAGTGCATTTTCAATGGTTGGCAGGTACAGTAGCAGCACTAATGATGAAGTTCTTCGGAAATCTCCTAAGGTTTTCCTCACAATTTGTGTTTTACATCCCATTTGGAGTAGTAGTAGGAAGTCAAGTACTTCAGTCTTGTTTTCTAATTAATTTTCTTGATAAATGTTTACATTTTTTCCTGACATCTACAACAGGCTACCTCCACTGTTTTAAGAATTACCATGGGGTTCACTTGTAAAACAATATAAATCCTTCAGAATATATGGGAAAAAAAAATTAATACTGTAGCTTCTTAGTTATTAAGAAACCCACAGTCTATCAGTTCTAGTTTGAAGTATAGAGGTTTCTGTACATAAAGCACATTTATATCTAAAATGTTTAGGGCACTAAAATGTTTGAAGTAAAAGAACTGATACTGATTAGATGTCTATTTAGAACCTGGCTTGCTGAGGTCTTCATCAGTGGCAGGGTCTTTACTATTATAGAATAAATAATAGCGCCATTGTGCTTTTGTTTTTTTACTGTACAATTTTATTTATTATTTAACTTTATTGAAACTCATTACAATACAGACTAGAATGTCAAAATTTTTAGAAACAGTAATTCATTGGAGGATGCAGGTGAGGAATGATGATTTTTAGCTTCTTTGTGTGATAACTTTTCCTAATTGAAATAAAGTAAAACAACTTTGAAAAAAGTAATCATTATCTACAGTGCTCTAATATTACTAGCCACATATTTTTTTTTTTTTAGTAGATGCATCAAGGCATCAGAATTATTTTAATAAAATTTTTATCGAGTTCATAGATATTTATGGTAATGTTTTTCTTCTTTCTTTTTTTTTTGTTTTTTCTTTTAAAAAAAATCTGACAAATAAAAGAAGCACTTCAAAGACATCAGTGCAATTGTTCCAGGACCTGGCATCTATAACCAAGCTCCTACAGTGGAGTTGGCTAGAAATAGCAAAAAAATCAGAGAGAGTCCAAAGAACATAGTCAGCTGGTATGCTAATTTTAAATGTCTGTGTAATGTTAATTCCCTTCTTAAAAAATGATCAAGCATATTACTGAACACTTGTGATAACATTTTGTTATGCTAATATTCTGAAAAGCTAAGTCATGCCAATTGCAAAAATAAATTAATATTTGCACATTGAAACTTGCTTCCACAGTAAGCAAAACCTGCTTCTTTTTTAAAAAAACAAAAAAACACCCGAACAAAACCCAACAACAGATTTTAAAATTACTGAAGTGTACTTTACTTTGTATGTCATCTGTAACCCAACAGATCCAAACAAAAATCTAGCCATTAATGCTGATCTATAAAGAAGTTTTTCAACTTTGTAGAGATATAGATTTTAGTAGTTTGATTTGCAGTAGATATGGAAGCCAAATAAGTGCCTGAAATTTTTCACATTTCTAAATGCAGGTAGGGCCAGGATACTGGTACCATCTAGTGGTTACAAATGCTGTAATGCTGTGGGGCATTCTTGAATGTGGTGGAGAAGCCAGAAGGTAACATTGCCCTTTTTGAGTTGGCTTAGAGGGAATATTAGTAATCCTATTAGCCATACCCCTCCACAGTTTAATTGGCTTATGCTTGTTCAATACTGTGACACAGGTAACTAAAACTGATGTCATTTGTCTGTGCATGTG
Organism: Tyto alba; assembly: GCF_018691265.1. Taxonomy (NCBI): domain Eukaryota; kingdom Metazoa; phylum Chordata; class Aves; order Strigiformes; family Tytonidae; genus Tyto; species Tyto alba. The sequence continues at coordinate 14,860,969 of NW_024881327.1, read as the reverse complement.
GTGCTAGCAAGTTACCACTGCTGTGGGATTGCCTATTGGTTCTGTAGTAGTCTGAGATCTTTCACCTCCAACTGTAAAGTTAAAGTGTGTGGGGGACATATTTTTTTTCAGTTGTTCTGTAATATGGGGCATTTGGCTATTTCAGGGATACCCCTTTTCAGTTTATTTACAGTGAGTAAAGATGTCTGAATAATTTATTTTTTAAATGTGTATATATATTTTTAAACTACTTTTACTTTTTTTTTTTTTTTTTTAATTTTTAATTGTTTTTGGAGAGAGTTGTAGACTCCATGAAAATCTGATGGAAGGAATATGATCCCTCTATTCCTTCAGGTCAGACTTTTGAGTATGAGGAAGGTAAGGATGATGCTCCTTTAAAAACAGTACCTACCTCAGACATAACAATGGATCCATCTTACATTCAGATACTGGTTGTAAGTAACTTCTGACTCCAACATCACTGAAGATAAAAAAAAATAACGTAGTGTGTTTTTTTTATTATTTTTTATTAAAAAACAAACAAACAACACCTTCCCCCCTGCCCTCTTCCCTCTCTCTCTCTCTCCCTCCACACCCCTCCCCCCCAAAAAAAAAAAAGTTGTCTGTTCTATTTTTTCCTAGAATAACCAAAATAGAACTGGTACCACTAGATTTCTGACTTTATAATAGGATGTTTCTGGAGGATATGGATACAAATCTAATGAAGTCTCATGTGGTACCTGCTTCGCTACCCTAGCTAAAAGACTAGGAAAAACCCCTGTATATCTGAAAGAGTTATTGCTGCCTTTTCTGCTTGGATGGAGAGGTAATGTAAAAACATATGACAATTCTGCAAGTGATACTAGAGAACCTTAGCATGTCGAAACTGCAAGAAACCTGCTTTGTTTTTTTAAGAAAATAATGACTGAAAAAAACCATAAGATGAGAAAATGGATTCAAAGAATTCAAGTATGTCTGATTTGTTTATTAAAATTTCCTTCTATTATTTTATGACCTACATTTAAGAAAAAAAATTTTCCAAAACCTTGGAAATTTATCTGGAATATTTGCAGATAAGAATAAAATAGTGTCAAAGATGTATTTTTAAGGTAGCACTCAGGATATGTACCATATTAGAATCACATTCTTTCAATTCATTGAACTTTTATGAAGGAAGTAATGGGAAAAAACCCAACTAATTATTCTTGACATTTTGATATCTTTGTAGGTCGGGATAATAATATATTATTTATTTTTTAAAAGGTACTTGGAATTTACTTGTATGACTCCTGCTAACAGAAGAGGTGAGAAAATATGATAATTTCAAGTTGTGTAGATTACTACTTTACTTTTACTCCTAAGTCTTTTTGTAATGTCTGTATTTTTTAGTTCTAGTTCAACTTACTGCTTATTCAAAGAATTAATTAATATTTAAAACATTTCATACTGTTAAATCACTTCTAGAGCTGAAAGACTGTAAATCTGCTATAAAATCTACACAAAAAGAGATCTTTTAATTAGTAGATGACTTTCTACTTTAAAACCGTTATGAGACATGACAGATTAAAATTCTGTCACGTGGGTTCTAACTCATGTTCTGTTGTGAGATGTAAATTTTTACAATATTGTAATAAACTGTGTTCTTTAATGTTTCTGTCACATCTTTTCAAACAAATTGCGCATTAAAGTTGTCTTCCATTTGACAGGTCTCAATAGTTACTGCTCATTGTTCCTCATTCCAGATGATTCTAAAGTAGCAACATCAGCTATATATAGCATTTATGGCAAAGAGCATGCTTGAGCATTGCTAATTACATAGAGTGAATTATGGTTCATTAAAAAAAGAGAATAATTAATTACTTCTTTGGTTACTCTTTCCCCCTGTAACTATTTCTCCAAGGAACACATTAGAGGGCAGCAGAGTCATTTACTTGCACAGATTGCAACCGTTTCTAAGCATTTCACGGTAGCACTTCGGTATTTGGCATTTTTGTTAGGCATTACACTTTCTGTGAATGCTGTTGCACAAATATAAGGCATCATGTTTTCTAAACACTGAATAAGCAAAATATATAATCTACAAGTAATCATATGTAGAATCTGTGTAGTTATCTGTAATTGTTAGAGTTGTATAAAATTGAGACCTAAAGCAAGGAGATTAAATGGTATACTGAAAAGGTGTTTGGGAAAGTGAGAATTTAAATCTGAAGTAAGCCTCTGGTTTCTAGATTTGGACAATTTCAGGTAATATTTTAGCTACCTGTATGCTTTAGGGAGGAAGAGACAAAAGGTCAAGAGAACTCATAGACTATAGAACTGAAGTTTTTACTAAAAATTTGTAGTTCTTTTACATAATCTATTCAAAAACAATTTTTGAATTCTAGATTGAACTGATGGTGTTAAAACACAGGTTTTCATGAGAATTTAAAGTGCTTTTGTGATAAGGAATGCTGACCATTTCATCACCGTTAAAAATCTATCTAGAGTATTTTGTTTCATATTCTGGTGTGAGTACCTGAGAATTAGAGAGTTCTTTGCATCCATACAGAACTCTCAGCCAAATTCCTTTGTAAATGCCTACTATTACTGTTGTTGTACCAGTATTTGGTAATATCTCTTCTGTAATGGAGCTGAAAGAAGCTGAGTAAGAGGAGCATGAAACTTCTGTCAGATCTGGAGTCCTAGAGACTGTAAGATATCTTGATCTTTCACTGTGACAGCTTTCATTTAATTTATTTTCAAGACTGGTGGTATTTAAAGGAGGTTGGTACTTCTGAGGTAGTTATACTACACAAAAAGATAAAAAAAATTCATAAATATCTTTAAGGACTTGATTTCTCTACTATATTTATACTCTGAATTTATTGGAAAAAATAAGACTTGAGGAAAAGAGGAGCTTTGTTTCTGTCTGTTAAGTGAAATAATGAACACCTTAATGGGAAAAGATAGACATCTTTCAAAAGTGTAATTATTATTTTTTTATTTAAATAATTGACCCATAACCAGAACAAAGTGTTTCAGTGGCTCAGTACTTTTGTAAATCCTTCCTGTAGATTATCTTAGTCATTGCCCTCTCTCTAGCTACTATTCTTTCTTATGAATAGTTTATAGAAATGTTGTAGTATGGTCCTGTCTGGTTTGATTTATCTGTGGTTCTTGTTTAGCTCCTCTCGGTTTCTGTTGATAGATTATTATTTTTTATTTTTTATTTATTTTTTTGGCATCTGTAAGGAATCAGTCCCAATTTTGCTGTGAGCCGAGGCAATGCCCTGAGTGGAGGGACTAAAGTAAGTCATAGGGAGGGACCTGGCTTCACTTCTCTTGATTTAACTGGGATCTCAGTTACTTCTGGAACTAGGGTGAGAGAAGGTTCCAGAAGTTCAGGAACTGGAGCCAATAAATAGGGGCATGTATGAGTCAGGAGACACTCAGAGTGTCTCAGTGTGAGAGGACCAACATTTACAGAATATTTGTTCTCTATGTTCTCATTAAAGTTGATGTTTATGTATGGACCTTGAGTGTTATCTCACCTTAATCCACACTGAGGAGGTTTGCAAATCTTAGTCACACCCCCTTCCTCATAGGTGCGATGTGACAGCGTCTCAGATTCATTGCCCTGTTTTAGTCAGGTTTTGGAGTTGGTTACAGCATAGAAATACTGGTCACAGTTTGAGATTGTATTTTTAAAGTAGTTAAAACTAAGGGTTAGAGGGAAAAACTTTTATGTGATTCACTGGAGGCAATTCATTCATATGTTGAACCTTTTGTTCTTTATCTGTGTCTTGTTTTTAATAAAATATTTTATTTTTCTTGTTATGTTTCTGATTCTGCTCCGGGTAGAGATAATCATGCTTGAGTTTTGTCATACTTCTGTTTCTTTTCTCATGGAATGGGATGATTTTTCAATAGTTCTGAGGACTTATTGTGATGGGTTGACTTTGGTTAGATGTCAGGTGCCTACCGAAGCCACTCTATCACTCCCCCACCTCAACTGGACAGGGGAGAGAGAATATAACAAAAAATTGTATGTTTTAATTTTGTTTTTCCCTTTTTTAAATGAGGCGCTACCACCATTGCTGAAGGTCTTGGCCTTGGCCAGTGGCCAGTCCCCCTTGGAGCTGGTTGGCATTGGCTGCGTTGGATACAGGGGAAGCTTCTAGCAGTTTCTCACAGAGGCCAGCCCTATAGCCCCGCTGCTACCAAAACCTTGCCATGCAAATATTTGTTCGCAGGGTTATACTTCATAGCAGAAAACTTGCTGCAGATGCACGTTTCTCTTAATACTTATTACAGGATCAATGGGATCTGTTAATACTTTTTGTGTGGATATATATGAGCAATAACAGCCATCAAGTGTATTGGAGAGACACATCAACAACATAAAACTAAAACATTATGATCCTCAGGAGAGAAAGGGCTTTCAAATACTCTGAAAACAATTCTGTCTTCTGGGGGTTTTTGACAATGCTTTCTTGTTAGCAAAACACACCTGATTATATATAGTTGTTTAATATAAACTTGCTTAAATAAAAACAGTACATAAGCTTTAATAATTTAATGAGTTTTCACAGTTAAAATATAATAGCACAACAAGAACCAACATGAAAGCCAGATATAATACATAAGTTCTTAAGTGGATAATAAACTATTTTGAGCGTTCTTTCAGCACTTGCAACAGCTGTTTTGGCCTTATCTTTTCCCTAGGGAAGTGACAGAGTATGTGTAGTAACTGTTGGGTTGAATCTTTATTTTTATTTTACACGATCCCTATTTTTAGAACTCATTCATTGTGCCTTCAAAGCCCAATTCACTTGTCTAACATTCCTCAGATTGCTGCTTTTTTCTTACTATGGGTACATATTTTGGATAAGCAATGAGTTCCCAAATCACGTTTTCACTGTGAAGAAAATGTAGGCCTCTGTCCAGCAAAGCACTTAACTATGTATTTAAGTATTAGCATGTAATTGTTGCATTTGACTGCAATAGGACTGCTTACATATTTTAAACGATGGACATACTGAAGTGCTTTAGTGGATTGGTGCCCACATGTAATGCCAATGAAGAGCAACAGATTTGCATTATGTTACTGAGCTAGGCCCTCAGATACAGACAGAGATCTGCAAAATCTTAAATAAAAAAAAAAATAATTAAAATCCTGTTTTATAATGCAAATATTTTAGCTATTTAAACATATGCACTCTATAAATAACAGAGGTTAAAAAAGCAGCTGTTCCTTTTCACTTGCTCTTATGGTGAGTATTACTATGCTTTGATAGACTGACAGTTGCTTTAAAAATGTGTAAGGCCTGGTGTATCAGGCTGGGACCTAGGGAGCTCTGTAGATTTAGGGCTGCTTGCCCATGAAATATGGTTTGGAGGGATAGCTGGAAAAAGTGAATTCTGTGGCATAAAGTGAGAAAATAGGGTGTTTGATCAAAGCAGCAGTATCAAGCGGTCTGTGCTGAGAGGAACTCCCTTAGTTTAAATGTTATAACCCTCAATGGTATAATTGTGTTGGGGACTTTGTGATATATTGTGCTGGGAAAGATGAAAAATATGCAAATGAGGTTATTTCTGAAAGGTGTTTTATTAAAAAATATATTTAAAACCCAAACCGTTGATAATTGTTATTCTAGAGGTTAGTGAAGTGTTTATAAGTGCGATATAAGCACTGTATGTATGTAATATGTCTGCATACATCTTCAGGCAACTGGATCTCAGGTCTTACTCGAGCTGTTTCATCAATGCACCTAAAGTTTCAGGTAGTATTCCAGAATATGAAAAATACGTCCTCTCAAAACAGCACGTGTAATCAGCTAAACCTGTTTTACAGAGTTGGGTATTCAAACTAAAGGGTACTGCTGGAGTTTGACACTGATATATTAGCTAATGTTGGTAACATGCTGGGAACTACCTGTGTGCTCTAACACTGGAAGGCAGTCCATTAGTGCCTGAATTAATGCACTTGGGGACTTTTAATTCTTCACAGAATCTATTTCCATATTTAATTAGGGGAAAGTCATAGAAAAAAGTTAAAAAGCACCTTCTTAATACATTTCATTGTCAACAGGAGTGGTGATTAGTAATTCTTCTTCAAGTTATATTGCAGTGTTCACTTAAAATAATGCAGCTCCTTGCTGAGTTTGCTCCAATTAAGCCATATTTTAGTTGCTAATGACTTACGAAGTTGACAATGACCTTGAAGTTGGTATTGTCAACACTTCTTGGCATAAAGAGCTAGATGATTTAGAGTTATTAAGAGTGCATCAATTTATTCTTCAATCTTTGTCAGTATTTTTAAAAAGCTTTTTAATTCCATTACAGATAGGATACTTTACCTGAATAATGTGCAGGTTAGTAAGTTAAGTAACAGTCCATTTATATTGTTTTTACTGCAGATTTTAAAGATGTGTATATAAGACAACACTTTTACTGAGTTTGAAAAAGTGTACTAAACTGAGTCATTTTTACAACTGAGTAGCTTTAATCACTACAAATGCAATTTATTACTGTTGCATTTCTGTTGGTTGTAAGTCACTTACATAAATACATTTATAAATATTTAGATATCGGATTTCACTGTTTCAGAAGTTACACTTTGTCATAGTCTAATTTATTTCACTGTATGTTAAAAGAATGCTAGTTCAATTGAACAAATATGTTGATTCTTTATGAATGATTCTTGATAATTTAAAATGAAGATGAATAAGAAAATTACATTTATATAGTTTAGAAATATTTAGAACCTCATAGTTACAGTTTAGTAGTAACATGAAACACCCATGCCTTTAGATGTAATTTACAGTGGGCTAGTTTGAACATTTTAGGCATACAAAATGTTTAGCACAAATGAGTGCAGTAATGAACTCTGTTTTGTCACTAAAAATATTCCTGAACTTCTCAATTTTTTGTTTTTATCCTATTTCTTCTTTTGGAAGCTGAAGTTGCATGTCATCTTAATCCGGATGCATACATAATCACACTGCCAATTCATGCACGTTATTTGCTGGTTACTATCATTAGTTCCCATTTCCTCACATTTTTATATTAGATCATACCTGTCTTCAAGGGGGAAAAAAAGAACCTCAGTGAGTTTAGAAAGAAGTAGATATCACTACTTTAAAAAAATATTCTATGTTAAGTTTCATGATTCTGATTTTTTAAATTATATTGTTTTACTTGTTAAGAATATTGTTCCATATGTTGAAAACACTACTTACTGCATTCTGTTTTTAAAAGAGTGATCAAATTACCATCTTTCTTCAAGCAGATCTTTTAGAAAGATACTCCTTTTGTTTTGTCTTCAAGAATTGAGTTGCTATGCCATAACAGTTGACTTTAATGGAGTCGTCATTATGTGCATACAGCATAACTGAGAAACCATGCGATCTAATTACTATAACCTGTTTCTTTCTTAACTCTAAATCTCTGTTCTCAGTTCCTGCATCATGCCTAATAAAATATCATACAGGCTTTGGGCTGTTCAATCTAGAGATTGTGAGGTGCCTAGAATCTTTTGAATACTGAGATGTTGAATTATAGTGTATATACATGGATTCCTAGGGAGTAGCAAGCACAGATTTCAGGTCACGATGTTTAATCATTTGCATAAGTTTAACTATACTTAAATTATTATCTCTTTGTGTTAAAAATGCATTTTAAATTTGCTTTTCAATTCTACAGTAAGTAGAGTAAATTGTGCTGAGCATTCTTCTGTAGATGTTAGAGTATGGCTAGAAATGCCAGTGATCTGACTGGATGATGTATTTATTTCTATAACAAAGTTTTCTTTCATGGTATTTTTATTTGGAAACATGCTCATTTGAATTAGCAAGGCATTGGAATAATTAATTTTCCTTAAGACGATGTAGTGTGACTAGTGTTTTAAAAACAGAGATCACTTCTAATGTTTTGTTCAAGATTTTAGTTTTTCATCAGAAAATCTTAACTCTTCAGAGCAGTCAGCTGTGGTGTTTGAAGTTGCTCATAATTTTGAAATGTTTTTTTCAGTCATGTAAGGCTCACTGCTCTGTAAGTAGGGTACATCTGCAAAAAAGCGGCATCCGCATAAAATGAGAGAATGTCTATGTTTGACTGGTTTTGTTTTGTTTTTGTTTTCAATTTGGATTTGCAGAACATGGAAGACTTTACGTCATGAAAACACGTACTTTTCATTATCACATAAACTAGTAGTATGATATAAAAAATATTCAATATGTTTAATATATGTTTTGAAATGTACTACTCTTGTTCTGTGTAAAGTTTGTTTACTTGTCATGAGTTACCCCCAGAAAAGAGAAGCAAAAATGTACAAGTTAAATGATCTCATAGTAAGATGACAATCTGCACATTTTATTCTCCTTAACAGGCCTTTATATTTTTACAGTTTTTGTTAGTAATTTAATTCCGTTCCTCTAGACACACAAGCTGACTTCTCTTCTTTAGAGCCGATGTCCCTCTGGGTGGGATTGACTTTGGAGTTCATTTCACGTTTTCAGCTGCTGGAGAAATTAAGTCTAACTGATATGAGGCTGCTATCTGCCCAACGTTTTACCAGATCATAGAGGATATGTTGGAGATCAAGGCCACCCAACTCTTAAAGACCTTCACCAGTGTGGTTAGAATATACAAGACTTTTCCTTCCGTGAGAAGGTTCTGTTTCATTAATAATAATATCATGCTATTCCTTTATTAGTAACATAACAAAATGTAGGTAATTCCACAAAATTAATGATATAAAAAAACCTCAATATGTTTATACTTACTATAGACTTAAAAATAAATTAGATTTTGTACAGGATCTAATCTCTCACAATTTAAACTAATTTTAAGAAGTCCATTCTGTACATATCTGGACAAGAATAATTTTTTTTTCTATCATGCATTAAAGCAGTAGTAAATAGTGCCTTACAGAGCCACTTGATGGTGCTGTCATCCTTTTACTCTGAAAATTCAGTTTAGTTCTCATGCTTCTTTTATAATAATGATCATCTTAAACTGCTTTAAATGGTGAAGGAGGAGGAATTGTACCAACAAGGAAAATATTTTTGTTTTCTTTTTTTTTTCTTTATTTTTTCTCTCTTATCAGGAAAAGGTAACATGTTAAGAAAAACTTATAAGCCTGTGAATTTTGATCATGAGAACAAGTACACAGGATATAGAAATGAGGTACATGTGAAAAAGGAATCTCATCTGAGGAAGACACTAACTGATATTTTCAGGATTCTGAAGTTATTTGTGCATAATGAAGGCAAAATGATTGAGTTGTTTTTCTGAAATTCAACTGTCTTCAATACTAAAATCACTGAATTATATGAACATGCATGTTTCTCCTGGATGCATGTTCTGTCAATGGTAACAAAGTTGGGTTTTTTTCCAAATATTAGAAAGATGATGCTCTTTGAAAAGAAGCTTAATATGGATAGCCAGTCTTATTCCCAGTTGTGTCTCTGAGAATGTTCTCTCCTGGTCAGTGTATTAGGTTTGTTAGCAATCATGTAAAAATTGTTGCGAATTATGTTGATGGGTTTAGAATTAGTGAGTGAGATTTAGGTATATAATGTATTTGCTGAACTGGTTGTTTTTTGATCTCTAAAGACATATTCAATCTACATGCCATGTTAATCCAGTTTTTGTGTGGTGTGCATTTAGCATGTTTTTGAATCCTTAAGCAAGTAATAATTCCATTGGGAGAGTAATTTTGGGTAGGTGAGATAATATTTTCTGTGAGGTATTTTTCATTGGTATTTTTCAGTATCATCCCAGTCAAAGCAGCTTTTGCTGAGGAACATGCATACGCTGGTTAGTTCTTCATCAGGAGTATCCGATTTTCACTTTTTTATCATTAAAATATTTTTATTTTTGAGTTGAGGGTTTGCACTGAACTTTCTGGATTAAAGTACTCTACATATTGTTTTTCATACTAACCTCTATAAGCTCTGCCACAAATTTCAGTAGTTTACTGTTTGTGTTTTTTGCATGATTTTAATTAATTCAGGGTGGCCTTTAATAGTCTAGACTGAATTTCATATATGTGCATAGAGTTGAACATGAGGCTGAAAAGTTAATAATGAAGTGAAAGCAAATATTTGTACAGACCTTTGTGAATCAAAGTAGATGTGTTATATCCAGCTTAGTACATTTCCTTCAGCCATTTACAGCCCCTGACTACTGTATAAATGTTTTCATGTTGGAAACTGGCCATTTAGAACCCAGCCTAGGGAGGAAGGGAAGTATGACACAAGCACATAGTGCAACAAAATAATACTACATGAACATAAAATATGAAATTTTTTGATATACCTCACATTAAATGGAGCTGTTGCTTCTGGTCTAATTTCCATAAAATCTGTTGAATAGAATACAACTGGATGTGTGTTTGGCAGCTTGAAAGATAAATATGTAGATGTGTGCAGGAAGTGTAATTGGACAGAAAAGTGGTCCATTGAGCAGGGTTGTAGCGCCGAGGTCTGTAACTGCTTGATGTGGAAAAGGATAACCTGAATTTTGATACATTTGCCATTTTTATGCATTCTGGTCTATATAGTTTGACCCCAAATTGTAAATCAGTACTTTATTTTCTATGGCAATTGTCACAGCATCTCTGGGAGAGATACCTGTGGTTTACTTGATGTGTTGTGTTTGACAGCTCTGTATAGGAATGAGAATGAAAACTCTTAACTTGAATAAGTGAGAAAATATATATATATAAAAAAAATATTTCTACAGTGAAATATGCTGTCTGGAATCACAAGTTGCCTACCTGCTGGACTGCACTGGAGTTGTAAACCCTCAAAGCTTTGTAGCTGATAACTGAAGTTATTGTTCTCTGTAGTTTCAGCATTAACCATCCCAATGTTGTTAGTAAAACAAAGTGATATTCTTAGGGAATTGTTAGTTTCACAACTGCTGTTTCTGAAGAACAGTAAGACTGAGGATGTTGAGGATGGAGATTGTGTGAGTGAGGAAATGAGGTGACAACTTCCTTGGAGGCCTTCACAATGTAATAAAATTAAACCATTGTGTGGTTTATATTGTAATTATGGTGTAACTAGCAAAAAACCCCCTACATATAAGATTCACTACAAGCACGTAAGTAACGTTTATACTTTATTTTTGGCTGGTAGCTGTTACATATTTCAGCTGTGCTTTGTAGATAAGGCAAAAATGTGTCCAAGAAATTGGAAAATTCTTTGACTTAAATCTATTTTCTTCCTTCCCTTTATATCAGGCTGTTACTTACTCTGCCCTAAAATATAAAGGAATACATTTTAGTAATTTAACTGGAAAAAACTTTAGGTTTAAATCTCAAGGGCAACATGATGTAACTCAGTAAATAACAATGTACTGGGATATTTTACCTTATTTTATTTTGTTATCTGTTTGTTCCAAAATTGTTATGTTTATTATTTAGAATGTTTGTTATATTTTTTGGCTTTATTTGTATTCTGTGAATATATTTTCATTGTCTTGTGTTTTTAGACTTTCTGTTTGCAGCAGTTAGGCTCATTTGCTGTTCCTTAGCAAGACTTTTTTTTCACGTATGCAGATATTTCTGCTTGTTTCACTGAAAGGTAATCCTTACAGTTATTAATTTTGCTGTGGTTTCAGAGCAGTGAACACATTTTTAAAGGTTTATTTTACTGAAAGCCAATTTATGTTATACTTGATGGCTTGTATAAAAATATGATCTACTTTCAGTAACATGGTTGAGCATTTGACTCATCCAGGCTGGTCTTTTGCCACACTTGATAGCCTTTTTGCACATGAGAATGTGCTTTGAGGGGGAGATCTTGAATATCAATCAGCTCAGCTCTTCTGAGCCCTTTGGCCAGTCAGAGCCATGCCCTATCGGATAGGGTCACACAGATCCCTGAGTAAGTCAAAGCTAGGAAGGGTCCTCTGCTGGGCTTGTTACTGATGAAAAAGGATGAATTCTTTGGGGATGTAAAGGTCAAAGTGATGGTGGGATTTAAGATCCTGAGAGAAGTGTGCCAGGCAAATAGTAAAATTAATTCTTATTTAACTGATCATTAAATTAGCCCCTTCTCTTGGCTTCCAAATGATTTGTTGCCAAAAAGGATGCAAGGAAGTATTTTTCCTAGTTGAGCTTATATCCTTGTGTTAAGAGGAAGGCACCTCATTTGTGTCTATAACTTCCTGTCGAGGTGCTCATTAAGATACTTGAAGTTAATATGAAAAGTTTGGGAAAGACAAGATTTTAAAATATCTTTCAGTGATTCTGTTGGCTGGCTTAAGAAGCAATGTGATAAATATGCTGCCTGATGTCAGCTGGGTTTGTAGTCAAGCAACACTGTATTTGTTATAAAAGGCAATTAAGCCTGTAAATCTGGCCTGTAAATGCCACGCCTATGACTGCAGAGCATTGCCAGTTTGCATCTTTGTGATTTCAACCTCAAGTGCCTAAATTAGCTATTCCTGGTATAGGCTCTTAAACCTTGTAGGTCCTTTTGTTTTAAGTAATGTTAGTTAAATGTTGATGCTTGTGCTTGAACAGATGAGTTTCTACATGTATTTGGAAGGCCTGGGTCTATGGAACTTTTGAATAAAATTAAAAATAAAGATTACTGATGTTAAAATACTTAAGTAATCAACTGATTAGGGCCCAAATTTTCAGACTACAGTAGTAAATTAATTAGAAGTTGGAGAAAGAAATTTTAAAAATAAACTTCATTGTGGATTATCTGTAGGCTTATTGGTCTTCATTTGCTGTGCAAGCATCTGTCATGGTTTAATTACTTTCCAGTGTCTTGGCTAGACTTACTGGAATGTCATTTGAAATGGTCATAAAAACTATTTGTGTATTTAAATTGATTTCCTTTGAAGTGTTTTTCCTAAAATTAATCATAAAAGGACTGTCTAGAGAGTTGCTTCAACCAAGAGAGTTTTCAAAATTTGTGATAGCGATAGCTCTATTTTGGCTAATTTCAGTGTTAAGTCTTGTATTTAGCGTTAGAGAATGATACCTCACTTGAATCTTTGTTTTACATGTGTTGTGGTAACATATCTCTAAAATTGTGTGTTGTCTTTTCTGTATGCGTTTTATTTTTCTCCACTGAGTGGTTGTTAGTCATCCTGTGGTCATAACTACATTATTTTTCCATTTTTGAAACATGATTTGTGTTGCTTCTTTGGTTTTGCAGCGTAATTTTACAATATTGTGGGACCCCTCCCATTAGTGAGTAATCTAGGCTTTCATTAGTTATTGCAAACAGCAACTGTTTGTAATAGCAGAATAGGTTTTAATCTAAATATATTTACTAAGCATTTTAAAGTGAAGACTCATAAATCTTCCCTTTAACTTTCTACAGAAAAACTGTACTGCATTATGAAAATGTCAACAACAAAAAAGGCGGCAACAAAAATGAGACCTTCTCATCTCATGGTAACATGGAGTAATAGCATTACAGGAAGAAAAGGAGGTAATGGTACTTCAGCTTTTTCCTATTTGAAAACTAATTTATACCTGGATTTTGGGTGTAAGGTTTTTATATGCACGATGAAAAAACCCACTGCAATCTATATTGAAAATGAGGAAAAACTAGTTAAGAATAAAAATTCATGAGTTTATTTTTTCTTTTTTCTCTCCTGCTTTACTGTAAATCCTGTGAAATAATTTAAGACCTTAAGCTTTTTATACTTTGTAGAAACTGAGAAGCTGAGTATTTTCACACACTTTTGGAATGGTATGTCAAAATTTAAACCAAATGACTCATAACTCCTCTCATTATTCATCAAGATTCAATAAATATAAATAAAAATATATTTAGAAAAAGGTACCTGTGCTATTGTTTTGGTTTAAAGTATGTTTTAAACTGAATAAATGCAATATATCAAATGGTTGATATAACATGGCAAAATTTTGGAGCCTTTCGGCATGAATGCAGAGAGAAAGCTTAAGCTCTACAGGCAATTGCTTTAACTTGTATATATTTTTTTCTTATGTAAAAATGCTTTCTTTTACATTTGCTTTTTATATTTATATTTTTAGAGATTGCAGTTAAAAAAAAAAAGAAAAAAGAAAAAAAAAAATCAATGTTTCACTAGATTCAACTGCATTTTCTCTTTTCACTGAGTTTTCCATGCCTCCAGCAAAATGTGTTTGAGGTATGAACCTTCTTGTCATTGTATATTCTTAGTTATTCTACTTTCATGCTATATTTCACTATAAATAATTATAAGGTAAATAGGATCAAGGTTCAAAGTGTTAAGTGGCAGAACACCAAGCATCATTTTTCAAAGTTGTGAGCTCTAGAAGTAACTAGTTGGAATTTCTTTAAACAAGTAACTGCTATTACTGGATCAAAGGACAAAAACATTTATAGTTTTGAGATAAAGCTGCAGATAATGAGTTTTGTGCACATGAAAAGTTTTCTTAAAATTCAAGGAACTTAAGTATAGCTATGTGACTTTCTCAATTTGGAAAATCTTTGTATGTAGATGCAAAGTTGTGAAAAAAGTATTATTTTTAGCATACAACCTTTCAACTGAAGGCTTATTATAACCAAGGTTGTTGTATCACTATTACAGACAATCCTGAAACTGTATGTATAACATGAACTTGCAAAAGATGCTAGAAATCTCTTGAAATAATGAGGTTGTCTTGCAAATATTTACTGCGAACCATGTTTTATTATTTGGAATATTCTCAGGTGATACTTAACAAGGGAAGTTGATACCTTATCTCACATAAAGGCCAAAGAATCAAGCAGTGACATGAATGAATGGAATTATATTAGTGGGAGGCAGCTGTTCTCTTGGTGTATGAGCAGATGTGTGCTGTGCCAAGAGGTCTAAATGTGAAGTTGTGCCGCCTTAGCTCTTTTATGCTTCATTCCTTAACTCCTAATAAACTATTTCAGTCTTCCTTGGGTGTGTAAAGCTGTCCTTGACATAAGAGGAAGATAGAAACAATGATGTAAAGGGATACACAGAATGGTGTGTAAAAGAGGAGTTGAGAGAACCTCGCACTCCTTTTGCTGAAGAAAAAGCAATGTAGAAAGCTAGATGGATTCAGGAAGGAGGGGTAAACTGGTGTTTGCAGGCAGGAAGCATTAAAAAAGGAAAAGATGACTATGCTTTTGCATTTTGGGAGAGGCAGAGAATGTTGGTGTTTTTTTTTCCTATCTGGCTTTAAAGTTCAATGAAGAATTGATGAATAAATGTTGCTTCATATATTCAAATTATGTGAAATGTCTGATGACAATATTCTCTTCAGGTTTCTGCTAAGCGCTAATGGATAAAAATTTATTATAAAGATAAAATTATCACATAAAAGATATGTTAAGTGATAATTAAAGTTGAGAGTACATCCCAGTAATTTAAGTTGATGAACAGTGTGTTGTTCATCATCACCTTAAGGAGATCTCAGTTCTTGAAGGTGTGGAAAGCACAACTGATTAAGTAAAAAACATCTTTTTGTCCTTAGCTAGGATGATACACACATTTAAAGGGGGTGTGTGGGAAATAGTCATGAGAACAGTTAGCTGAACTCAGTTTTGGGACTCAATGCAGTAACTGGAATCCTTACTCTTGCAACCAAATTTAACCATGAGCTTTAGGATTGAATTAGTTGGTGTCCTGGAAAGATTACATGCTAATTCATGCTTTTTCTATTTTAAAGGCTTTCATAACACTTGCTTTCCTGTGGATCCACAGATTTCTGATAAGACTTGAGCTTACAATGCAGCCTATTAATCAGATAAATATCTTTCCACAGTACTGTTTCACAAAACTGGTGAGAATTTAATGTCAATGCGTCTGCAAGTTAGTAGTCAAATTTAGTTTAAGTGTGACTAGTAGGTTCAAGATTATCATGAAAGGATGAATTGATTTGCTGTCATGGTTTGAGCCTGGTCAGCAGCCAACCACCACGCAGCCACTCTCTCTCCCTTCTCTTCCAGCAATAAGAAGGGACAGAGAGCCAGGCTTGGGGTTCGAGATAGGACTGGGATGGGGAAAAAAGTCACCCTTTATGGGCATGAGCAAAAGGCAGACTCGTTAGGGGAAGAAAAAAAGAACATACATTTATTACAGACACTAACAACACATAACAGAGTAGGACAGTGAGAATCATTGCCACATCTTGAGAACACCTTCCCCCCACCCCTCCCTTTTTCCCGGGCTCAGTTCTTCTCCCGATATCTCTATCTCCTCCCCCCAGTGGCGCAGGGACAGGGGATGGGGGGTGCAGTCAGTGCTGCCACTTTCTCCATCTTTGGTGGGGGGAGCTTCTGGAACTTTTCCCCCTGCTCCATCGTGGTCCCCCTCTCACAGGAGACAGTCCTCCACAAACTTTCTCCAACTTGAATTCCTCCCATGGGCTGCAGTGTTCCCCACACTGCTCCATCGTGGGTCACTAACTTTCTCCGACTGGATTCCCTCCCACGGCTGCAGCCCTTCCCGAGCTGCTCCGGCGTGGGACTCCCCCGCATGCTGCAATCCTCCCAGTGCTGAATTACAGCAGCGGGGCTGCCTTTTCCCATGAGACCCCGGCCTTCTTCAGGCACAGAATCAACCAGGCGAAACACAGGCCATAAATCAGTGTCTGCTCCACCTTAGATCTCCATGGGTGGCAGGGGGGGCCGTTCTGCCATCTCACCACAGGATACAGGGGGGTCTCTGCTCCGGCACACCTCCCCCCTCCTTTCTCCCTCCGTTCCTCCACTGACCTTGGTGTTCATGCAGCTGCCGCAACTCCTCCTCACAAGTCCCACTGCCCATCACCACGTCCCTTCTTAAATACGTTATCGCAGAGGCGCAGCTGGTTGGCTCGATTTCCCAAACAGAAGTGGAGCTGACGTGGAGCTGGGGGAGCTTCGAGAAGCTTCTCCCAGGGGGCCGCCCCTAGAGCCCTCTCCCCTGCCACCAAAAAAAATGCACCACTCACTCAACCCAGGACATTTACATACCTAAAAGCATTACGTTGTCCATTTTTTCCTCTAAAGATCAGGCTGCAAATTGCAATGTTTTTAATCATCAGTCCCTTCTAATTTAGATTCAGAAATGTTAAAATTTTTATCTGTAAGTGTGTTTTTGTCATAGTGTCCCTTCTGGGAAAGACAAAGATTTTCTAAATAACCTTATTAAGAGTTTTCATGTCTTTAAAATATTTGGATTTTTTTTTTTTTTAAGCTGCACTTTAATTAGTTTCCATGTGTTAGAATATTTGGTTTTGGTGTGATGTCTGTATGGTGCATTTTAAGAGATTATTTTTTTTTAATGGTCAGCAGTTATTCTCGCTTGCCTCCTTTATTTTTTGTAGAAATTAATCTAGATAGTTCTATGAGTATGAACTAAAAGGAGGCAATGGAGTTTGTGGGATTGATCCCTGATTTTATAGTGTGATTACAGTTAACCATAAATTTATATGATAATCTTCTTTCATCATGAACTGCTCCTCTCCCCTCATCTTCACCAGCTTTTTTAAGGGAAAAAAAAAAAAATCAAATTTTATAAGGAACTGGATCATTTAGCTAAAGCAGATGCAAAATAAAATAGAACTGTTGTGAAGGGAAAATGTAATCAACAGGTAAAGTTCTAACAGTCTTGCTGAAAGTGCAGGAAAAAAATCTCTGAAAGTATGGAGGGACCTGTCAATTTCATTTGGTTTACATTTAAAGTGAATGGTTAATAAAATCAAGCAAACTCACACAAACTATAGAAAGATTTAAAGTTTCTTCTATCCACTCATCTTCTTGCTTGCCTGGCTCTCTGTGTTCATAATAATGTCCTGAAAATAAATCAGATGTATTTAAAAACAGACAACAGACTTATTTCTTTAAAACTTCTCCAATATAAAAAAGATTTTTTTGGAAAAAAGTAAATAGGATTTCTAAAAAAATGGTTTATGGATATACTTTAATGTATTTTGCATTTCTAAAAATATGTACAACTCTTACATACAAAATATCTGCTATGTGTCTGAAAATTTGTAATTTTGATACTTATATTAAGGTCAATTGTGTGGTGAAACAAGGGGCTGAATAATGCCATGAAACATGGGACTACATAATGCCATGAAACAGGATCTTGTGAAGTGGTATAGAAAACCAATATGAATTTAAGGGAACCAAGATAGACTGCACTCCATTGTAGTGTATGACAATTGGTAGCATCTTGGAGGGATTGCCAGCTGGTAGTAACTGCCTGACTTCAGTTCTTTAAGGTGAAATAGTTACAAATGCATTGCCTTGCCTTTTTTTTAAGCTTCAATAAAAATAGGCTAGCTCTTTCTGAAGACTAATTATGTAAGATACAGGTAGTTTACCTTTAAATAATGTTTCTTTTGAAGACCACTACCATGTTTCAAAGACTAGAGTTGAGCTTGGCAAAGAATGTGTTGTCCCAGCAAAAACCCCTTCTGGCGTGGCTAAATTAAAAGCCTCTGAGAAGCGGTGTTATAAAATACCAGGTTAGAGCTTGGCAATAGGCTGCTGCAGAAATCTTTGAACATGCCACTTGCTTGATGCCAGCTTCAGTATTGCACTGAAGAGGGTCTGGTTCCACGGAGCCCTTCCCCCTAAACAGAGTTAGTGCCCCAGACAGGGGAATGAGTGGTTGCAGACTGGTCATTGAAACCTTGTGCAGAATTGAGAGAGCACAGGCACCTGAGATGGCTATGCCAGAGGATTTCCATATAGTGTTGGGCAAAATAAGTATTTATATACAGAATGTAAAGAAAACTTCAATAGATAATGAATTTTGACATTTTATGAGGCATAATTGATTTCCTTGCATTACAAGAAAGTAATCATTATGAGATGGGGAAGGTATGTACATATTTACTGTAGAGGTTGGTTGTGGGTACTTAAATCAATGTGTAGTTTGCTGTTCCTAATGTATTTATAGCTAATTTTTTGTATTGTTAAATATGTACTTAATAGAAAGTACTATGACCTTGGAACTCATGAAGCAGCAAATAAATTCAGAAGCATGTGTAGCCTGTTCTTAACCTGGGAAGTAGGAAGGGAAGCAAGGGGCTCATACCATTTCAGAAAAAAAGGAGTTAATCTAAAAATGTGAAGCATTGATCTGGATACTTTTAAAAATTTAGTACATTCCCATTTTGTGGTGAAAAATCCATAAAACTGTTATATTAGTATCATCAAGATACTTTCTCTTAAAGTTAGGTTTTTAAAAATACTTCTTGTAATAACTTCCACTCAACAAGTGCAAAATAATATTTTCTTGAATAAATTCAGAGAAAGGACTAGAGACCCACATTTCAGTTGATAGTGCTACTAATATAATAACAAAAATGAGCACAGCTTGAAGAAATGCTGTCAGTTTCTCATTTCTTCTTTAATACTGATGACTTTTAGTTAGCTTTGTGCCAAATACCTTGAAGAATGCCAAGGAACAACAATCTCTAAACTGAATGTGTGTCAAAATTGTGGCATTGTTGTGAAAAAGGGAAATGCCAGATGCTGTATTAAGATGCATCCATAGACGTGGAACCTGCAAGGCTTAAGAAATAATCTTTCCTAGCTGTGCTACATAGAGCAGACTGTCTAGAGTATGGTGTCATATCTAGTGAATTTTGCATAAAAAGTGTGGAGGCCTATCAGAGCCAGTTTAGAGGAAAATAATGAGACTAATGAGAGATTTAGAGAATGTTCATAAATAGTAAAAATAAATGATCTGTATTAGATAATGTAAAGAGCAAAGGGGGACTTACTGTAGTAAATTTCAACTATGCAAAAACTTGCTGAAGAGACAGGAAATAATGTGATTCCTATATCCGTCTATAATCAAGATGAGAAAAGCTTTGGTCTAGCATAGATTTGTGTAAAGGTGCTTCCTTCAAAAGAGCTGTCATCAAAGGCTTGTAAATTTGGTCAATTTCTGTCCTCCTTGCAGATTTTGGCTGGTTTTTTTCAGACTCAGATTTCTGGAAAGTTTCAGTAGAATGTATTCCTTTATTTATGAGAAAAAAGAACATTACAGGTGAGGAAGGATATACTTTGTTAATAACATAAAGAAAACCAAATTCTGACTGTGTATTTAATTAGCTTTAATGCCTTAATGGAAAATGATTAAAATGATTAAAAACTTGAAGCTTGCTGTCAGTTCAGTTCCCATTTCATTATTGTGTTTATCCATATGTATTTATCAAACTTGCAACATATACATAGTCCTATGAAATTCAGGACATTCTAAGATTAAAAATACATATTCACTTGCTACACTGAGTAAAACAACACTACTGACTCTGTGTTCAAGATATGTCTTTGGCCAGTCTGGTAAATATCTGATTAATTTTCTCAAAATTGTTGAAAAAAGCAGTAGCTTGTTGATGTACTATGTTACTATTTGTGACACATGTTAATGATCTGCTATATTCATCTGGATCTGTGAAGATGGGCATCTTTGAGAAAGGTGGATAGGAAATGTCTAACAACTTTTTCTATGTGAGTTGAAGATAGAATATAAGGAAATGAAGCAAGATTTGGAAAGAGCATTTTCTCCTCCCCCATCATACATGTAGCTAGTTCATCATTAACTGAATCCTTTGAACCATCACTTGTTTGCAGATGACGTGTGAACAGGTGTATCAGAAGTTTGGTACATGGTACCTTTTTTATCAGTCTTCCTCTTTAGAATATCTATACCTTTTACCTCAAAATTTTATATTTAAATCAGTTTGCAAGGTAATCTGAACCTGTGAATACTAACAGCAACTTTTCTTAAGCAGTCCTAACCTTCAGTGCTTGTTTAACAGCTGTGATGCGTTATTTAAGTACACAACAGCATTTTTTTTCACTCAGAAGTCTGTCTCTTCTGCAAACATAAAGATGCATGAGTGAAGCATGCATATATAGGGAAATGAGATTCTGTCCAAAAGACCATTAAATAAAAAGTGTGATGATAGGAGAACTTAATCTGTAGGCACTATTAGACTTCCATGTGTTGTCATATTTAATTTTAACAAAGTAGGAATGTCTTCTCTGTATGTACTTACAAGTTTTTAAAGCTACATTATACTTTCTTAATTGTAATTACATATTTAAAGGAAAGTGGATGTTATGGATAAAAATGGAACACACAATAATGTGTGTCTAACAACCACATTTTACTGAAATTGTTAGTGTTTCTCATGAATAAATTGCAGGTCCTCAATAGGCAAGTGAGGTAACTAAAACCAAAGCAGTCCTCTTCAGAATGATCTGTACACATGCTTTTATGATGATAGTAACACTTGTTTCTTTTTAACACTAAGGGTGTATTTCTAGACTGTGATAGCTTTTATTTATTTGCGAATGACATTGTGAATAATCCCATGAATACACAATTACTATGTTTTTGCTACACTTCACCTATGTTTGGTACCCATCACTCCCAGAGGTTTCTTCCAACCCTCACCTCACTACTGTTAGTTTGTTCTCACAGGATAAATCAGTGAAGCTGTCGGTTATAAATTGACTAACTAAATAGTTTCATCTTGTATGTAATGTTTAGTAGCTTCTTGCAAAAGAGAATTCTCAGGATCATATAGAATGGAGTTACTGGATCTTGAAATGCTCCTATTGCCTCAGGCAAAAGACTGAGGCTGCTTAATCATTTCAGTTCTGGGTACAACAGTAAATCATCTGTGATTTTAAATCTGTTTGAAAAGATAACTTAAACTGGGTTCTCTCTTGGCATATATATTAGGCAAAACTGCAATTCATACCCTTGCAGAGGAGGCATAAATGTCTTTATATTTACTAGAAATCATTTCTTATGTGCAAGGTAAGTTTTTGAGTGTCGCTGACTCATTAGTTTTATATGGAATTTTAAAATGTGGATAAAAATGCAGGTTCAATACATACACAGGATTCACAACAACAGTTTCCAATTCTGTTCAAAAGTAGTGACTTAAAAGTTGAAAGGGCTGCTTTTTGTCTTACAATACTGAGGAATTAAAGATTGTTCAGTGTTACCTTCTGTTTATCAAAACTTGGAGAGCTTTTACTGGGTTATAACTTGGATATAAATTACATGACTTCTATCAAGCCAAAAATTAACTTTTATTTTTAGCCTAGGATAAGGATGTAACAATACTCTTTACTTCTCAAATACATTTTATCTTTAAATGCCAATGCCTCCCTGCCCTGCTATCCTCTTCCGTATGAATGTATTGAGACTTGCAAAATGGATGTGCTGGGGTCTTGATGTTCAATTTACAGTTAAGAATGTGGAGGCCTAATGAGGTTATGTGGTATATTAAGGATTATTCAACAGATGAACATGGCAAGGAATAAAATGTCTTCTAGTAACTATGTCTTTCTAATTTTTACGAGATTAGCTACTGATACTATGTATTATTAGTTTAATGTTACTACAGGATTGTTTGTTTTTAATATACCATTACCTGGTATATCTGGTAAAGAATCTTTCTCAGTGGGTGATTTGCAGAACTTAGTATTTTTGGGTATCCTATCTACTCTTAGTAGAGTTATATCATAAATTAAGTTAGTGGATTCTTGTGTGGTGTTTTGAAAATAAATTGATTCTAAAGCAAGAGATCCACTTCTCAAAATCTGTTCCATAAAATACTTCTTTATGGTTTTAATTTTTTGTATCATTTTATTATTTCTCTATACTTTTGGAGAGTGCTGTGACTTTGCTTTGTTGCAGCTGTTTATTAACAAAATCTTAGTGAATCCTGGCAGATGGTAACGTTCTCTGGAGGTTTCACCCCACACTAGCTCAAAGTCATAACATTTTTCACTATAGGATGGTTTTGTGGTGTTTGGTGTTTTGTGGTTGTTGTTTGTTTGTGTTTTTTTTTTTTTTTTTTTTTTTGTGTATGTGTGTGTGTGATTTTTTTTTGTTAGTTTGCTTTTGTTCTGTTTTTATTTTTCACTTCCTTTTTCTTTAGAGAGACTTTCCTCTCTGGAGGTTCCCCATTGCAACTCTTCCTGACATTTTCTCACTACCTGAATCAATGAATGGTTGGATTTGCATCAATACTTTCCTCAAAGCGCTTGGCTTTTGTGGTGCCATCACCTTCATGTGGAAGTTGATAGAATGAGTCAAACTTTCACTAGCTTCTGTGGTAATCATTGTCTAACAAAACAACAAACAACCCATTAACTTGTGGTCTGCATGAATGGAGTTCACTGTAAAATGTTCCTTCTAAATACTACAGTCTGACAGTATAGGAAAGGATGAACACCTGTGGAGATTTGCAACTGGTAGCTACTTCCTTTAAGATTTTTGGTTCTACTGTTAGTGGCAGTAGTCATGTCTTTATAAAGCACTATGAATATTGAAAACTTTTATTTCTTTGGGCAATAAATGTAATGAATTTCTCATAAGATATTTTGTTTCAGCTTTTCAGGTTATTTCAACCTGACTAGAGAAAAATAATAGAAGATTTTTATTTATTTATTTCAAATGGGAGAAGACAGCATTAAGGTGTGTGTCTGTGTATTAAGGAGTGTGACAGAGATATCCTAGTAAGACTAATGATTACCTGAAATACTTGTCTTTGCTTTTGAAGCTTAACCCTTTTGCTCATCAATCAGTCAGCAGTGGCAGGTAGTGACCATTAGGTGGATTCATTAGCACCCTGCAGCCTTCTTGTACAGGGTGACCCACATCTGTCTTCATTAGAAGTTTGCTACTTGCCAGTAGTGAACAGATGGGTCATTATAGCCTACATTGCCCTCTGGGCATACCTGGAGGACGGACAAAGTCGTCCTGTACAGGACATAGATGCTTATTTACTTCACAGAAACTGGGCAAGATATTTATAAGTCTAACAACATTAGGCTTTTTCCTTTAGACTAGATTGTACTTGGTGGTTTTATTTTTATTATTATTTATTCTGTCTGATTCTAGCTTTGAGAACATAAAAGTGTGGCTAAAAGAGAGACTTGAATTATTGATGGCCATTTCTTAGAAAATATTATGGAGTATAACATACAGCAATGCTGAACTGTTAATCAGCATTTTCATTTGAACTCTAGATGTCAATTTCACCACCTCATTTACTTTTTCTATAAGTGGAATATTTTCTGTACAAATTAAAATATCAAGATTTATTTTTTTTTTGAGAATTCTATGAAATAAGGCTGGGGATAAAATGAATTCATAATCCTGTTGTCAGGAGAGGAAAGCAAAAGCCTTGTTTCCTTATTGCTTCACCATTGCTGTTTACACTGCATGTGTTTAAATCCTGTTCTACCACCATGGTTGAAAACACTTTTGAAAAAAAAAAAAGTGCTATGCATCAGTTATTCACTATGGCTTGCCTTCTTTCCAAACTTTGGAGTAATTAAGCATGTGTTTTCAGTGTTTTCAGTGTTACAATTGATATTCCATTAATTGTTTTTTTTTTGAGGAAATTCTTTTAGTCACTGAGTTTAATGTAAATTACTCTTAGATGTGAAGCAAACTGATTCTAGTTAGAAAGCCTGGTTATGCCACAAAATTTGCTCCTGGAATGTTCTCCCAGATGGAACAAGAAGTGAAGAAAGGTGCCCCTTACCACTTTAAGAAGGTGGTTTTTTTTTTAAAAAAATATCCAAGGTCATCTTGTCTCCTTTACTGGAGCAACTTTACCTTTAATTTAAGCATAATTATTATAAAAGGACTTTAATTATTATCAAAGGCATCTTGTTTAGCTTTTTGTAATAAGTTGTCATCCACTTGGAAATTATTTTCTGTGTTTAAATAAGTATATTTTTTCTCTCTTTTTAATTTAGAAGAGATACTAGTTTTGTCCAGTTCTTTATCTAGTGTTGAGAGAATTTTTTTTTTTTTTAATAAATTGTGTTTCTTTTGCTAAACTTCTGTGGAACATTATCTCTGGAAGAAAACGTTCATTCCACGTGGATGTGTGTGAATATATGCTTTGTTGTAAGTGGTGTGACACTCAAAGTAGAATTTAAAGGCAAAAGTATTTTGGGGGCTTGTGCCTGTTTTAGTAACAAACAGAGATCATTCTCCTTAGGAAGGTATGACCTTGTCCCATGGTTGCATTTCACATAAGAATTGTCTATTCTGCTTGTATTTTATAAACAAGAAAATAACGTGGTCATCTTCTTTGATTAAAAACTAGGAACAACTTTTGTTCAATAGATTTTATAATAGAATAGATTTTATATATTTAGTGAAAAATACCATTAGTGAGGTTGTCAGAAATAATACACACATGAATGATAAAACTGTAACGTTTGAAGTTGTATGTACAACAGATGAATTGGACCACAAACAAAACCCATGCTTTTTACTTGCAGTAGAGATGATTTATGGTGGTTAATTCTGCTTGGCACATGGAAGGGAGCATTAATAGTTTCTTATGAGAAGTGCAATATCTTGCTGCTGTTGCTATATTCTATCAATTTTTTTCGGTTGAGATATATTTTGCTGTTGTGCATGATAAAAAGGTGGCAGAGGCTTGTTGCTGTAACTTAAGGAAAACACTAAAATTTATTCTTCCTCTCAGTTTTTGAGAAATAGTATACTCTGTTACCATGTTCTATGTATTTATGACCTCGGATTACCTAGCAGTAAAGATCACATTCAGCATCCATTTGGAATATTTGCATGTATTTACACTGTTTGCAGAAGCCATTAGAATAATCTGAGAGGTTTTGATTTAAGATTGTGCAGGTAACCTCAGTATGGCCTTGTTGTATCTATAGTTTGTGTTACAATCTTTAATTACATGACGACACCATGTTTTCCACAGGATCTTGCCTTAGGGTATATAGAATAGATTGTGTTCACTGAGTGAAGCGTTTTCTTTATTTCTTTTTTGTCTTTGTCATTCTGTGTGAACTCGATGCTATAGATTGCACATCCTCTTTACCATGTTCTGAAAGGCAGGTGATTAATTGCCTTTTGAGCATTGCTCTGCTGCTTGTTGTAGGGTTTTGTAACCTCTCTACAAGTATAAAATGTTCCATCTTTCAGTGATTCCTACTCATGTTCATTCTCACTGCTACTGTCTGCTGTTCTTTTTTTGATAACTTTCATTAGACCTTTGATTCTTACACCCATCCTTTGTGCATCTCTGATCCTCTGTTTTCTCATTAAAAACTATTTTTTTTTCCTTTTTCAACAGCCAGTTTTCCCGATACAGACCAAAATTACATGAGTCATTTTTGTTCTGCTGTTTAACTTTGAATATGTGAAAATGGATATGCTTTTTTGAAACTTCTCTATGTTGATTAAAACCACTGTCTTATGATGTCTTAATATCACTAGATGGAATCGCAGTGTTTTTGCTACTGTGTTGACAACATGAACAATTTTGTTTAGCATGGTTGTTCATAGGGAAGGAGTAGTGGAATGATAAATACTTTTCAGTGGCTTCATAATGGTGTGTTCAAATGCAGTTACCTTTCAGTATTTAAGAAATTGAAAAATCAGACACTCTGTAAAGACATCTCTATTTCACAAATATAACACTGATTTTTAAGTGACTGATACAGTTCTGCTAATTATTGTTTATATCACTAGACGGTTTTTTGTGCACTGTAGCATTAGGAACAGTAATTGCTAAATTTTTTAAAAAGTCTACATTTTGGCTTTATATCCAGTGACTATTTGTAAAATAGGTATGGGAATTTGGAGGCAAAATAAAGGCTTGTGATAAACCTTGATAGAACCTGAAATGCATCGGTATTAACAGTGAAACTGTAATGAATGTAGTTAATAAAACCAGTAATTATGTATTAATGAACTTTCTATTGCCTTGTAAATAGTAGACCCTAGTAATTTTCAGATGGTGATTATTTGAAAGCAAGTTATCTGATTTATCCTGTATTTGTCAATTTATACATGTATATACTCCTAAGACCTCCTGGAAAAGAGGTTGTCATAGAATACTATTGGCTGCCATTTAATTTCTTTTATCACTGCTTCATCAGGTTCTCACTCAGATTTGATAGGGTGACATAATGTGTTAGATAATGGCATTTGCATGTTCAAATGCACTACCACTGTCATGCTTATATGCTTGATCTGCCATGTAGCAGTATATCTTATCTTCTTGTTTATGCAACTTTTCGATCACATGCTATTTCTGGTGAAGAAATATGGTCCAGATGTTGGTATTCTTGAGGTGTTTGTGCCATTGTTGTGAGTGGCACTGCCTATTTTTACAATTTTATGGAGAATTATGGTCTTATTCAGATTTGTTTTTCTTTAAATGTGGAAAAATAATTTCATCAACTTCTTGAAAAAGTTTTATGCAGACTTAACAATTTTTTCCTGTTTAAATACTCTCTTCCTGACAAAAAAATTGCCTGACTCTGCACAAGAATGATCCTGTTTCAGTTCAGGTTCTGTGCATGTTAGATTTGTGGCATAGTGTTCTGAAGATATTTGGTAGATTAGATTACATCTCATGATAATGACTGTACTGACTGGTCTTGCTTGGCCATCTGCTTTCTCTGTCCAATCCCCTATTGTCCCTTATCAAAGCTACCTATTGTTTGTATTGTCCTAATGAGACCCTCTTGTGGAATTCTTGTTCTGGCGTGTAACCTTGTCTTGGTTCAAACTGCTTTTTCTCTTAGTATGTTGAACTTGCTGATTCATAAGCAAGCTTCTAAATGATCTTCTATGAAGTTTCATAGATACTCTTTCAGGTTGAGAAACCCATGTGCTGAACAGATATTGTCAAGGGAAATGAATTTCATATATTAATGTGTGTTGTTTGGGATTTTGTTTGTGTGTGTGTGTTTGTTTGTTGAAGTGCAACATTTTGACTGCAGGATCTTAAAGAAATCACCAAGCAAAATAAAAAAGCTTCGACATTTTTTGTGCAGAAACCTATGACGTTATTTGTCTCTGCCGTGTATTTTGTGTGACAAAAAGTAGAGCAGCTAATCCATCAGGTTTATGATCAAATTTTATCCAAACACAAATAACTGTATGTTTTCTTCATAAGAAGGTTGTTAGTTTTAGTTAATCTTGTACTTGGATAAAATCTGAAAGGTGCAATACAAATATTAATGTAGTTATCAACACACTTTTTATTCCAATTGAAATATGACATTGTAAGTATTAACTGAAGAGCATCAGCAAAAGTATAATTTTGCTGATAAATTAATGCTGCTTTGCAGATCATTCAGTATAGCTGCTTGATTTTCTTTTTATTGGATTACCTTTTTGAATTTCAACAGGTAGTGGGGTGACTTTTTAAGACAGCTGTTTATTCATTGGAAGTGGGCCATATGAACTAGCACTCCGTAATGAACTAGCACTCTCTAGGAATATGTAAGAATTTCTACGCAATTGCTGGTACCAATCTGTATAGTGTGAAGTTGTTATTGTGGGAACACGCAATGGCATAAAATTACACATTAATAAAAATATCTCTTAACACTGAGGAAGCAATCTTGTGTTACCATATTTTTAATGTTGTAGTCTATTGTGGACCTATGTAGATCCTTTTGGAGACTGTCTGAAGGGTCTTCTCTGTGAAAACTCGTAAGGGAATAAAATGGGAGGTTTCTGCTCAGAGCAATAGGAGGAGAGAGAAAACACTACAGTTTGCTATCAGTTTTAATCCTTTACTGGGTGGCTTGATTAAACATAAAAAAATAATGCAAGGAAATAATTTCCTTAAGTGGGACCTTTCAGAATTAGTGTTACTTCAAAACCAATTCATTTTCATGCTTGATGTTTATAGTTTAAATGCAGATAGGCAGATTTGACCCTTTTAAAAAGATTGCTATAATTTAGTATCATTAACTATTTTCAGAACAGTATTAATTAGAATATGCAAGTTAGTTGAGCTTTTTGGAAATTAAGTTCATTTGATGGAAGCAGTATGGGTACAAGGCAAAGCTAGTGTAATACTATTCTATATTGTTTCTCAAGAAGAGATTGCTTATTGTATAAAGAAATTTTAATAGATGTAGCTTTTGATATCTGCATCTATGTTGTAATTTGTGTCAAAGCTTCTCAAAATCTGAAATACTGGAGGCTAATAAAAATCTGTGATATGTAATGTTAATATAGCAAATTTTTGTCACTTCTAAGCTTTTAGTCTGATTTGGGAGGTAGGGAGGTTTTGACCAATTTGTCGTTAAGCATTGTACTTTAGTACTTACTAGCTGCTGGAGTGATTCTCCAAAGAACATAGATGTAACTTCTGTTGTTTGTGGGCAGGGCAGATAGGAAAACAGTATTAATTTGCTTTTGCCACTCTTACCCTACTCTTAAGTGCAGCTTGGTTGCTCCCTGTCTAAATAGAGCTGGTGATCAGAGAGTACATGTATTTGGACCTAAGTGAGGTGTTTCCTCTCGTGACTCTTCCTTCTCTGAATGTATTTTAGTGTAGCACTGGTGGTACTTACATTAATATGACAGAAGCATGAGAAATTAGTTTACTATCAAGACAATGAAATTTAACAATTTATCTTGTGTTTTTTAAGGTCCTGAAAAACTGTTTAGATGTGTTGGTTTAATAGTGATTGGAACTTGGACTTTATGCAGTCAATCTAAACGCTTTACCCAATCCTTATTGAATCGGTAGGAAAAGTTCCACTACTTAGTGGAAGGTGGACTACTTTGTCTTTTTTTGATAATAACACGTCTTAACCACAAGCAGAACAAATCACTTGAGTATTCTAATAGCATAACACTTGCACAATGCATTTCTAAGCACATGATTTATGGAAATTAGTGTAGTATCTGGAAAGAAATTAGAAATATTCTGTATCGTTCAAAGAGAAATATAGATCAAATGAGAGAAAGCTCTGGGAGAATCTCGTTTACAATTTTTGAAAATGCTTTAAATGAAGACATTCTGAATTTAATCTTTTCTCCATTCAATGCATAAAATAAATATAAGGGGATAAGGACTTGCAAAAAGCCTACTGTATGTGCGTGTTATGCACAATAAAATATCAAGGAGCCAGAAAGTGTCAGGACTGTTTTAAATATAAAAATGCTAGCACTTTCAGGTTCTATGCTTTGATGTATAAGGCAGTAAATGGTAAAAAGAAAACAGTTAGACTGTGATATGGCCTATTTAATCTATGTGTAAGAGATGACCAAACTCTGGATTAAGATAAAACTAAGTTCAGAGTAAGTCCATTGAAGCTATCAGATCTTTGGATCTCTATGGATGAGAGAGAAGACATAATTTGTGTGTGCAGTGGTGTTTTTGGTAGCAGGGGAGGGGGCTATGGCAGTGACCTGAGTGAGAAGCTTCTCAAAAGGTCCCCTGGCTCCAAGTCAGACCCACATCTGGGCAAGGCTGAGCCAATTAGTGACGGTGGTTGCACCTCTGCAATAATGTATTTAAGAAGGTGAACCTGGGAGAGCGGTTGGGACTTGTGAGGAGGAGTTGTGAAAAGGACACCTATGTGAACACCGAGGTCACTGGAAGGGAGGAGGAGGAAGGGGGGGAGGTGTGCCGGAGCAGAGACCCACACCTGTATCTTGTGGTGAGATGGCAGGGCCACCCTGCCTACCACCCATGGAGGTCCACAGTAGAGCAGAGACCAACCTGTGGCCCGTGGAGGAGCCCACACCAGGACAGGTGGCTGTGCTTAAAGGAAGGCGAGACTCTGAGGGGAGAAGCGGCCCCCACTGTTGTTGTTTGGTGCTGGGAGGACTGCAACATGCAGGAGTGACCCAAACTGGGACAGCAGGGGAATGACTGCACCCTGTGGGAAGGACTCACTGTGGAGAAGGTTCATAGAAGACTGTCTCCAGCGAGAGGGAGCCATGTGGAACAGGGGAGAAATGTGTGACGTTTTTCCCCCCGTTTCCCAAGAAAGAAGTAACAGGACTGTGACCACACACCCCATCCCCTGCCCCTTGTGCCACTGGGGGAGAGGAGATAGAGAGATCGGGAGCAGAACTGAGCCCAGGAAGATTTAAAAAATATTTTTAGAATATGGTAATGCTTCTAACTGTCCCACTCTCACTGTTAAGTGTTGTTGTTTTTTGTGCTTAAATTAATGTTCTTTTTTCTTCCCCTAACAAGTCTGTCTTTTGCCCATGACTGTAATAAGCGATTCACCTCTTCCTGTCCTTATCTCTATTCCCAAGCCTTTTGCTTTATTTTCCCCTTCCCATTCCTGACGGGGGAACGGGTTAGTGTGCATGGTGCTCAGTTGCCCTCTGGGTTCAAACCATGACAATTTCTTTTACAAATTCATTTATCAGCTACTTTAAGAAATAAATTGCCCGTGTAAATAATTCTATATGCTCAAATAATAAAGATTTTTTTGTGAAGTGTGTAAGTTTGAATGAGTTGTAATTAGTTAATACCAGCAACACAAAAACAGGAGCCTGAACAAAGTTTTTTCAATGCTCTAATACTGAACTCTGCTCTGAGATATGCTTGTGTAAATATGGCACAAATGTGGAAAATAAGGAGGTGATTGGTGACAACCAACATGGCTTCACTAAGGGCAAATCGTGACTGACAAATCTGGTGGCCTTCTATGATGGGGTTACAGTGTTGATGGATAAGGGAAGAGCAACTGATGTCATCTGCCTGGACTACTGCAAAGCTTTTGACACTGTCCCACGTGATTGACTTAACTGAAATAATTAGTTTCACTAAGAAATGTTTTAAATTATTGTAGACTCCCAGATCATACCTGTATTCTACTGAGTTTTTACTGATATCATCTATTGCATTCCGAAAATCTGAATATCAGGAGTGAAGAGGTGAAAGAACACTGTACACACTTTCAGAAGAATGTCTGTCTTGCAGAGGCTTGTGGATTGAAATCCTTCTCTGACAGCTCTGGCTGGGGGAATTCTGAGAATCTGTCTTGCATATGAGATACTCCATCAAAAAGAAGTACAAATGAGTAAACACATCTTGAAGAACTCTTTCATGAATATTACCTGGCCACACTTTGAATTCTCATGCAAAGCATTTAGTAACATATTTAACAAGTAAAAGATTTATCCAGCTATAAGACAGTAAAGCAAAAGAGCAATAACTGAACAACATAGGAGAATCTAATGTAGTTGGCATTCTTCAAAATAAAGTAACTTTTTAATTTTCTGATTGTAAATTTTTTGAGGTAACATTAATGCAGCCACCCTGTAAATGTTATACATATTTTTTTTTCTTATGATAGGTAATATTACCATGTGCTGATGGAGTTAATGAGAAAAACGGATTTCAAATTATGGAATATACTGACTACAAACAGAGAACTTCCAGGATAATGATACAGTGGGATTTAAACGTTCTTTAAGTAAAGCAAATGGTTGTGTGTTGTCAAGAATAGCTGTCTTTTCAGGATTTAATTTTTTTTTTTTTAGAACTACAATTTGACTGCATGTTAAATTTAAGTTAGTACAGCTATAAGAAAGCATAACTATAAGGCTTATATTTTTTTAAATCACCTTATTTACACTTATCCACTTTTTTTTTTTTAAATATATGTTTCTGTCTTACTCAGATTGAGTCACCTGATTTTTATCTGGTAGGTAAACTTCTGAGGAGGGCTCTTATGCCCCTGTATTTCCGTTAATTGATAGTTGTACTGGTTATGTGCAGCACGGTTTGAGTAGTGGGGTGGGGAGGCTGCAGGTGTGGCCTCTGTGGGAAGAGGTCAGGGGTTGCCACTACCATTTCCAGATGGCTCTGCAATGGAATCACCACACGGCAGAGCTGAGCCCATCAGCCAAGTTGGTGCCTCTGTGAAAACATATTTAAGAAAAGGCAGAAAATGTCACGCAGACAAAGGAGGAAGGAACAAAAAGAGAGAGAAACAGTGGAGGAGGAGCTGCTCCAGGCATCAGAGCAGATTTTCCCCTGCAGCCTGTGGGGAACCCATGATGGAGTAGAGGAAAAATGTGAGAAGGAAGGAGTGGAGGACAGAAACCTATGCGTACTGATTGTAACCCCCATCCCCTCATGCCAATTTGGGGTGGGTAGAAGTGTCTGGAACGAGGGAGTGAAGTTTAGTCTGGAAAAGGTGGGGTGCAAAGGTGGTGTTTTAATGTTTGTCTTTTTGTTTCTCACTTCCTGAATCTATTTTAATGGGAAATAAAGTAAACCTAACTTTCCCCAAGCTGAGTCTGCTTTGACCATAATGGTAACTGCTAAGTAATCTCCCTATCTTTATCTTAACCTACAGGCTTTTTCATTCTATTTTCTCCTCCTGTCACTTTAAACATAAATAAAGATTCTGTATATGCAAATTTGTAGTTTTCTTGGATTAGTTTAAAATTATCTATATAGGGAATGCTGAACAACAAATTTAAGGTTAGGGAAAGCGTGATGCTCTTCAATTTAATTCTGTGCTTTCTTCTTCCTGCCCGATACTTTTTTTCATGCTGATCTTTAGTGAGACTTGTCTTGCATTCCCCCTGTACATGATTACTGACAATTAGACTGAAGTTTGGGATATTGTAGGTGAGAGAAGCTAAAAATGATCAAAATATTATTGATCTTATGTTGGAGAATGGCTCAGAGACAAGGGTCCTGAGCCCACTGAGCAATTGTACGATCAGAGCCTGTTCTAGGGGCTGATGCTGCCTCGCTGATGCTGGGCCTCACTAGGGTTTGCCTGCAGCTGCTCGCAGCTGCTGATACATGAGGAATGTCAAGGACGCTTCGGCCTTGTGTACCGTTGTGTGTCGCAAACAGGTTAAGAGGAATTGGGAATACTGGTCTGAGAAACCCAGTGTTATGGTAATGGTGGTCTGAGAAACATTGTGTTATGGTACTGTTGTGTATCGAAAACAAGTCAAGAGGAATTAGAAATAGTAACATGAGAAACTTAGTGTTATGAGAAGCTTGTGCTGTTAGCTAACTGCAAGTAGGTGGACCGTGCGAATACGACCTTTAGAGCTTAAGCCAATCAGCTAGTGACTAGTAGGCATAATAATTAGCGTTGTCTGTATAAATATATGTACCCGGACCAATAAAGTTGACTGATGCTCTATCACCCACATTGTACCCGTCTCGGCGTGTCGTTCTTCCACGGCTCCACAATCTTAGGATGTAGCTATATGTGTTCTTTGTCAGTCATTCCTGACCTTACACAGGAGCTGGTGGCTTTGCTGTTTGCCAGACTTAGTAGGTTCACTGAGCCACGGGCTTGGAGCTTGCAAGCGATCAGCATTACTCGTATTTCTTCCTGAGCATCCCAGGCAAGGTAAAACTGTGCTAGGGACTGGGAACTTGCAAGGTCCTCGCAGGATTGAAAGTATGTTATTTCAGATCATCCCTGCTGACAAACTCTTCTTGGAGAGACTGCTTCAGCACGAAGGCTTCCTCTGTCCCCACCAGACTTGGAGGACCTGGGAGTCCTGTAAGCTCTGGGTGTGTCACTGGAACTATTTATGGCAAAGAGATTGTAAGCATTTACGTATGTATTTGTCTTTAGGATATCAGATTGATGTTTTGTTGAAGTGTTTGTTTATGTTCTCAGGGAGGAAATAAAGATCTTGTGGATAATTTGTAAACTGGTTTCAGTGATCTGTTGCTTACATTTGGGATTAAAATCCACGTTAGGGTTCCTGTTTCTTCATTAAAATAGGGATGAAAATGTTTTCGAGTATAAGTGAAGTTATTAAGAATTTACTTTGGTAACTCATATGCAGACATTCCAGATTTTTGGATTCAAGATAGTGTAGATATACAGTAGATTTTTCTGCTATAAAAAATAAATGTATTAATTCATGGTTGGACTGGTTCAATGTTCTTGTACTTCCAACATATACAGTGACACTTTCTGTAAGGAAAAAAAAATTAAAAATCATTCAAGTAAAAGCACTGGTATGATTCATTTGTATTTCAACCACTGATTATAATTCTATTCATATGTATCTGTGAATCATTTAAAAAGTTGTAAGTAAAATTTGCAGTTTCTTTCATCTTTTGCTTGTCTTACAGCATAGAATAAAAAGCATTTCCGAACTCTCATGAAGTCTATAGCTGATAGCAAATGTAATTGTGTGTTTAAATAGTCCTAAATTTGTTTGTCTGATATGTGTTCCCGCCAATTCTACAATACAAAATGATCTGATGCTACTTCAAGCATTCTGTTTCCTGATAAATTATTCAGTAGGACAGCATGTATTGTAATATCATCAGCTTAATGAAAGGGTAAAAATATGAGAATGATGATTAAAATCTGTCAAACTTGCTTAACTGTAATCATTTCTTTTTATAGCAGAATTGCTCAGAACAAAATTAATTATTGCCTACTGTAGTGAATAACTTGCATACAGCAGTTTTCAGTACTCTTTATAAAAAAACCCTATTGTAATATAGACATATCTTACCAAATAGAGTAAAAATTTAGTAAATGCACAGTAGTAAAATAGAACATGTTGATTTTTAAAATCTAGGAAAATATGGCTGATATATCCGAATTTTATTGTAAGCAATATCTCTATATCAATTTAGAACATTGTGTTTATCATTGACTGAAATAATTATATTTTTTTCCATGAGAAGGCTGAGATCCCATTAAGTGTCTAATATAACAGTGTTTTACATATTTGTACAGACTTTGCTGTCTGTAAAATTAGTAGACTTCTCAAATTGAAAATGAAGAAAAATGTGTCTATTATATTTTTACTTGAACCTTCTGAGTTAACTATCTCAGAAACCGGACATAATTTCATATCCCATAATTGGGTAGCCTTTGTTAGCAATGAAGATACTGATCTTTCTTTGCCATATTTGCAGTGTGTGAGAGAACATTGTAAAAGTGCTGTCATCAGAAGTA
Organism: Tyto alba; assembly: GCF_018691265.1. NCBI lineage: Eukaryota > Metazoa > Chordata > Aves > Strigiformes > Tytonidae > Tyto > Tyto alba. Next base: position 14,825,297 of record NW_024881327.1, on the reverse strand, counting down.
GCTGATGTTGCCTATTAATATTTACTGCAAATAGTAATAATTGGTTTTCCTCCAAATTAAAGAAAAGGCAAATGATTATACAATAGACGTTACAATTTCTGGAATAGTTCCTCATAGATTTACATATCAACTTGTGAACATAATGGGTCTTAGGATTTGTAGATGAAGTGTAAATTTGCACATGAGTTACTAACCTGAGTCTGTATAACTTAGCAGAAGTTAAAACATTTCAGCTCTAGCCTGTGTGAAGTACTTTAGCAGGTGCATGAGGACTGTAAGTGAAGTACTCTCAGTTGAACTATTATTATTCAGGTATCTTCAAAACATCTTCCCTCTTGAGTTGCTGAAAATGACTTTGAATGCCAGTTTTAAGTTCTGACATAGGTAACAGAGAGGAGTAAGTAGGCTGGCAGGAATGAACATACAGATCTCATACTGTTCTTTTGCTGCTATTCAAATTCAGAACTGTTGCAATCCAGTCAGGCTAAGGAGAAGATAAATTAGCACAGCTGTGTGCATAAACATTTGGTTAAATATTATCTTTTCTCAGATTAACAAAAAATTGTTGGCATGTTCTATTGAAATTTGTATACAATTTATAGAATACATGTGATTTAGCTTTGTTCTGAAGGTATTTCACTTTTTACTCCAGGTACATAATTATAAGAATCAAGTATTTCATTTTACTGTTGAATATCAACTCCAAAGTTGTTTTTATATCTTCTCTAGTCATGTGAACTGTTTGTACTAGGCTTGCTTGATCTAAACTTGTTTGATTTTTAATAAATTCCTGGTTTTGATCACGTAGAAAAGATCTTTTTTCTGAAACAGAATACATGGTAACTCAGGTTAATGTAAATTTATGTTGGAAATGCATGAAGAAGTTTCACAGATGCAAAATCTCTGTACTTGTGTAAGATGGAAAGAATGTACTATGAATTAGACAATCACCAGTTATGGGTCACAAAAACCCACTATAGTGTTGTATTCCAATAGCAATCTTTCCTGTTATTAAACATATAATACTATAGTAATTTAGGAAAATGCTGAGTTGGTATAAGATCCATAGCAAAAATATTTTAAACAACCAGCATTTACTTAAAATTGTACTTAAATATAATTTATTGTACTTTTTGTATGAGGGGAAGCACCTGTGTTTATGCTCTCACTTCTGTAGACTCAAAAAAATAGTGATGGTAACAGTAGTGTTTTAGAAACCTCTACATGTGCCAATACCTTGTCACCGTGCAAGACAGACACTGGATTGATAAATGTGAAATAATTTTGAATTAATTTATTCTACCCATGCTGCACATTTTTTTTTTCTATAAATTACTTCAGGAAATATGATTTGGTATTGCAGGAACTTGTATTATCATGTGGTGTGGAGGTGGTTAGAAAAATTGTCCTTTTTATTTGATGTTCAAGTATAGAGAGTTGTTATTATTATTTTGTTACATTTATATTCTAACAAAACAAGCAGTGCTCTTCCGCAGGATTACCATGTTTCATGAGTTTTGATCTTGCTTTCTTCAAAGCAAAACAGATTAATGCAAGCTATATGTTAGTCTTTAATATAAATCTTGCATGAGCAACAATTTCCAAGTTATTGTCTTGGTTCATGCAGAATTGTGTGGTACATTTCTGTCTGCACTATGAAGCATGATACCTCATTTGAGTGCTTTGAACTACAGAGAAAATATGATAGAGCCTTAGAACTTTCTATTAAACCTCAGTTTTGCTGTAAAGTGTTCAAATAAGGGAGTCAAACCACAAACTGGAAGCATTTAATAAGTAAAACTTAATAGGAGTTTCGTTGTTATATTTATAAATAATGATATACATAATTGGTTTACTTGGTAACATACTTCAAACTTTTAGTGTGTTGGGAAGGTAGATATTGCCTGTGGCAAAGGTACTAAGCTTCTTTAGAGAATAGACTAGTCACCTAATACACTTTTATAAGGTCTCGATGAGATCTCAAGGCTCCATATTTTGACTTTTAACTTATCGTGAAGTTTATACATACATTAAGTAATTGTTTTCCTTATATGAAAAGACAGTTATGACTTGAGTTATATTTTTTCAGGGTTTTCTGAGACATGGGCAATATGAAAGGAAAAGTTGTTTTCAGAAGTGGGAAAATAGTCCAAAGTAAGCCATATGTGTTTTCTGTCTTCACTCTTAAGTATTATAATAAACTGGATAATGCAACAGTAAGATAACAGTCAAGAAATAATAATTGTAATACTCTGTGGCTTCTTAATTGTTTCTGTGTGATTTTACATCTTTAGTCTAACTGTTGATGATTATGAGAACTATATGAATACAACTCAGACATAAAAGTATTTGTGGACCAAACGTGTGTTCATGCATATGCTTGAAAACTGTCATGTAAGTGAGAAACTTGAATCTCATGTTATTCCACATGCAATGCATGGGAGGTTTCACAGGCATTTTAGTGGTTATAAATTTGGTTTAGGTAATGCATGATGCTTAGGTGTGTGCTCTGAAATCATGAAGGCAAAAATAAGTGAAATCTTTTTTGAGTATGTAAACCAATGTAAAACGTACAGTGTGTGCCCATATAGTGGGGTACTGTTGCATATTCAAAGGCATTACTCACTGAGTTATAGGTCAGGTGCTGGATTTCATAATTTCTGAGGTGTTTACTCCCTTTCTGAAGCACAAAAGATGTTCAAAAGTATTTTTAATTTATATATATATATATGTGTGTGCATGTATGTCACTGAGCTAACTACTGGCTTTCCATTGCTTGTGATCTAAGGTGAAATTTTCACCACTCTGACTAAATGTGAAAAATTATTTTTAAAAATATCAGGAATTACTCAGCAAATATGAAGGTGGCAATATGCATATGCCAGAGTACGGCTTAGAACAAACCTTTCCTTCTCATTCTACTTTCTTGTTATTTTTCCAAAGGCCTATTTTTCTCTCATCTGTATTAATCTTCAGCAGCATGAGATATTTGACCAAGTTTCTGAGATAAAAACTAAGTTTCTCTCTATCAATTGGAATATATTTCTGTGGGTTTTATTCTTTCTCAGTAATAAGGTTTTCTGAAATTATAGCTGGATATGCGTATGTCTGGCTTTTCTTAAACACTTTCAGGAACTTTCTCTTCAGAAAGTTACTGGTTTGGGTTATCAGGCCATCAATGCAGCCTCTTCTTTTCTCACAATTTATATTTAACTAAAATTTTCTATATGATTTTTAGTTCATTGATTTTAATTTTTAAATTCCAGAATAATCCATGTCATAGTTATGTTATATAGAATCAGGCTTTAAATAGCTCATAGCTTCTAAATATTAGCAACTTTAAAGGTAGCTTTTTTTTTTTCCTCTCTGATTCAGAAGGTTTTATTTTGTGAAAATAAAATTTATGAGGAAAAAAAAAAGCAAGGTTGACTATTAAAATGAAACAGTCTAAACCCAAGTGTGCATACCTGAATTGTTTCACCTGTTCTTTCCATGATGGTGAGTGTAAGTGAATGTAGGTAAACTTGATGCTTGCACTGGTGACTGACAGATGATTTCATTAGTTCTTGTCATGTGTTCTGAATATGACTTTAAAAATTACATGACTCTAGGAATACATTGGTTTTCAGTGAGACTTTTTTGCTTAGTTTACATCTAACTATAGTAAATTCAGTTGGCCAGAGATTGTATTCTATACCAATGATAAATCTCAGACACCAAGACCAACTGGCATCGCACAACTTATGTCCATAGTTAATTTTTCCTCCCCTAAAATATATTTGCAATAAATTTATAGTTCTTCCTCTCTTTATTGTTCTGCTATGTGTACTAGTTAGCTTGTGGTATTTAACTATCTGAGTACAAAAATACTTAGATTCTGCAATAATATGCATGATGTATAGAGACAGCAGTGATGTAAATTGCAAATGGAAGGCATAATTTTTCTAAGGTAGGCATGTCTTTGAGAATGTCTGTAGCTGTACCACTAATGCATGGGTTGACTGCACAAACATTTTGCATATTGTCAGCTGTTCATATGGCTATGTATTTGTGCACATACATGTAAAGAATTTTGCACAATCAAGTGATGTTAATGTTTGCTGTTAATGCATGGTTGAAAATCACTCCTATGTGACCAGAAGGATTTAAGCTGGTAGCTGCCACTATGTCTGGACTACATTAAAAGAGAAAGAAAGAATATTGTAAATGTACTGTACTGATGTAAGCACTTTATGTAGTTTCTGAATATGCTGTAGGCTATCATTGGCATATTTTTTCCCTTTGTGCTTCACTAGAGATTTCCATCTGAGAAATCAATCACACCAGCTAGTGCCACATATAATGAACCATGCACAGCTCTCCAGTCCTACAAAACATCAGGACTATTTGGTCAAGACTGCAAGCTAGAAAAAGTAGAAGGTTTGCAATTAATCCAAATACTGATAGTATTCAGGGTACATAACCTAATATAGGTAAGGGTGATATTCTAAGATATTAGTAATTAATTTTGTAATTGAAAATACGGTAAATATGAAATGATTTTGAAATGAAAATACTCTAAGAATTAGAGAAAATATATATATTGGATTTTGACCAAAGGAATGCAGATATATATTTTCCAACTCACAGTTATTTTGGGTTTCTAGGAAATGTGAACACTTCTCTATGTAAACTGATTTATAATAGTATGTTTGGTTTACTTCATTTGTAGGATTGCTATCTAATGAAGAAGCAATATGAATAGCATCTGTGGATGATGGATTTCTTTTTCTCCATTTAGGGCTATTATTAAATATGGATATTTCTCTAAGATATAAACTCTATAGCTAACTACCAACAAAATACGAAAGATGCAATCTTAATATGAAAAGCATGATTTTACTGAAGTGAATGCATGAATAGTGCATTATGCTTTCACTGTACTGGCAAGACTGTATCTCAGACCAGTTTAGTAGTCGTTTGTGGATGGAAGGGTAAGTGGTAGAATGCATCTCTAAAAGACACATTGATATAGTGTGTTCTTTTGTGGTTGGTGCATGATTATGTAAAGTCAATGGTACTTGGTGGCATACCAGTTCTTTTTGGTCATCTATTGTGACCAATCACTTTGAACAGAGACTTGGTGCCCTCTGTAGCATTTTTTTTTTTTTTTTTGCATTGGTTTCTCTTTGTTTGGTCCTCAAGTGCTCATATGTCATGTGAGTCATCTGCAACTCAGTGGCTTGCTTGAAGTTCAATTTTTTTCTCTACTTGACAAGTGTAATGGTTGTGTTTTATCCACAAATTTGCAGGATAGTTGCCTGTGCATTCTATGTAAATTATGCATGTCCTACCACTATTTCATCTGCCATTTACACCCTACACTGAAAAGAGGGAAATATTCAGAAATATCTTCTGAATGACACCACAATGTCATCCTCAGATCTCATCACATACCTGGTCTCAGACCCTGATCAGTCAGAATGAGAAGTATTGCCCTTGGCACTTTTTACATTTTCTGTGCTGAACTGAGTGACTAAGCTGGAGCCAGTAATTTAAGAAACTGGTCAGAAGAATTTTTTTTTTTAATACCCCACCATACTTTGGAGTGAATGTTCTGAGGCTTTTTGGGGGTGTGTGTGCTGATAGTAATTACAAAGACTCAAGATATTACCATGTATTTAAGTTTTTGACATAAAAACTCTTCTTTGATTCTTCTGAATACTGTTGAAGACATTACTCAGAAAGAACGAGTATCACCTTCGATATTTACCAGTGCTGCTGAGGATACAGTCTTTAATATCCTTCTCTTTTGTTGATGACAGATGTTAATTTTGAAATAGATTTTCAGCTCACCTGTCAACTGCTTGCTAGCAAGCCTTTAAAGTACACCTGGAAGCCTTATGCTTGTCTTCTTCTGTTGAACATAACTGCATCTCATTAGATGCCTCAATTCTAAACATTGTCATCAGAGATTACCCAGTACAATTTGCTTCCCTGCTATCAATCTAAATCTTTTATTAGCTTCCTCTTGTGTGAGCCTACTTCAATGCAAAGCAAAATCTCCACTGTTATGTGAATCTGTACAGTAGCTTCCCTTCTATCACAAAAAAAAAAAGGGTGTGGGGGAGAATAGGGAGATTTCCAGAAGAATTACCTTTTCAGACTATAAAAAAAAAGAGGAGGGCAACCCATATTAGGCTTGGACCAATAATATTTAGAGTAACTCTGAAATCACTTGCAGCAAAGAAACCTTTTTACCTCCAGACAGATTTCACACCATGAAAGATCCAATTCAGCACATAAATGGGTCATTGTATCCCAATGGTGGAATCCCCATAGTATTGAAAATGAAAGTTTTAGAAGGTGTAGAAACAGCAGTATTTGGGTATTCAGCTTCTTGATGCTTACCTTGTTTGGAGAAGCAAGATTTTTGTACTCCTGACCCTGATGATTATCAGGTAACTTAAAAAAAAAAAAAAAAAAAGTCTTTAAAAAGAAAGTGAAGAAGATAAAAAATGCCTGAGAATTTTTGAAGTTTTTTTTTTCTTTTTTTTTTTCCAAGTGAGTAGCAAGTTTTGAAGAACTATTTGTATTTAGTGAAAAAGAGAACTAACCAATGATAAGAAATCTAGATACTGAGTATGCCCAGATAAACATGTCTACACTTTGTTCCCAAATTTATATTTTTGCTCTTTTGTAGAAACGATGAGTTTAAATACAAATCCAATCATTTTGACACTTCTTGTCATATAAAGCACAATATATTTTATTCACAACAGTATTAAATCTGGGATTTTCTGTGCAGTTAAAAGGACAACTAATGATTACAAAGTTACATAAATGCTGGAGAAGAAATGGCAAAAAAAATGATTGGTGGTGAATTAGGCATTTTACTTAGTTGTTTTTGGAATAACAAGTTCTGAGGCTCTTTATCTTTCCTACTTATATATTTGTTGCATAGCCTTTCTGTTCTTTGTCACAGCTTCCATATCTCTACTTCAAAATAATAATCCCTTTAAAATATGTTATTAGCTACTTGATTAATGTGCCTGTCTTATAACGTATTGCAACCTGATTCTGTCTAAATCATCATCTACTAAAAGGAAACATTTAAGAACATGATTAATTCTAAGCACTGTAAAGTTCCATTGCCAGAGTTCCATGTTTATGTTGAATCATAGCTGAAAGCAAATTATCATCTCATTATATTCACAGATGAATAGTCTATTGTTTTTTAGATGTATAAACTGAAATTGTTAGTCCTTCTGCCCTAACTTCTAAAAGAATCATGCTCACTCATTACTGCTGCTATTTGAATACTTAAATCTAATTCAAATATAGAGTATAAGGACATAGTTTAACATGGTAAAATGTGAGGAATGTGATTAGAAAGTGGATGAGTTAGGAAGGTATGATAAAGATCACAGTAACCGGATAATTAACAATATTTAAAAACCTAGAGCATCATATATGTTTATAAGAACACCTTGTATCCTTTTTAGCAGTGAGAATCAAAGAATGGTTTAGGTTGGAAGGGACCTTAGGGGTCATCTAGTTCCAACCCTCCTGCCATGGGCAGGGACACCTTCCACTAGACCATGTTGCTCAAAGCCCCGTCCAACCTGGCCTTGAACATTTCCAGGGAGGGGCCATTTACCACTTCTTTGGACAACCTGTGCCAGTGTCTCACCACCCTCACAACGAAGAATTTCTTCTTTATAGGTAATCTAAATCCACCCTCTTTCAGTTTAAAACCATTACCCTTTGTCCTATCACTACACTCCCTGACAGAGAGTCCTTCACCATCTTTCCTGTAGGACCCCTTTAAGCACTGGAAGGTCACTATAAAGTCTCCCCAGATCCTTCTCTTCTCCAGGCTGAACATTCTCAGCCTTTCTTCATAGATGACATGATCCATCCCCTTGATCATTTTTGTGGCCTCCTCTGGACCCGCTCCAACTGGTCCATATCTTTCCTGTGCTGAGGACTCCAGAGCTGGACCCAGCACTGCAGGTGGGGTCTCACCAGAACAGAATAGAGGGGGAGAATCCCCTCCCTCCACCCAGTGGCCACACTTCTCTTGACGCAGCCCAGGACACGGGTGGCTTTCTGGGCTGTGAGAGCACATTGCCGGCTCATAGTCAGTTTTCCATCCACTGATACCCCCAAGTCCTTCTCCGCAGGGCTGCTCTCAGTCCACTCATGGCCCAGCCTGTATTTGTGCTTGGAATTGCCCCCGCCCACGCGCAGGACCTTGCGCTTGGCCTTGAACTTCATGAGGTTTGCATGGGCCCACCTCTCAAGCCTGTCGAGGTCCCTCTGGATGGCATCCCTTCCCTCCAGCGTGCCAACAGCTTGAGGGTTGGGGTGTTGTCAGTGAACCACACAGCTTGGTGTCATTGGTGAACTTGCTGAGGGAGCACTCAACCCCACTGTCCATGTCACCGACAAAGACGTTAAACAGCGCCGGTCCCAACACTGACCCCTGAGGAATGGCACTCATCACTGCTCTCCACTTGCACATCAAGCCTTAAAGAGCCTTAGAACTGGCACAGATTTTTACCTCAATATTGAACATAAAGATCTGTTTCCTACAAAGATTAAGCTGATACGAAAGAATAAACCTGGGGGTTGGAGTGTGTTTTGTCCCTTTCCATTTGCCACAATCAGTAAATGCTCTATTGTCTAGGGGCTAAAATCATGCTATACTGCTGATATCTGAGGGAATTCTCATTCTCTAATCATTATAAATATAGCCATTGCTCCCTTTCATGCCTAGTTTTCCCATCCACAGAAATTGGGATGACAGTTTGTGCCCAGTCACATCAGGATGAGGAATTAGTGTGCAGGTAAAGAGTGTGCTTTGACCTCAAAGTGTAGAAACATGTGTATCCCACAGTGTAGACATTTCTTGAATGAGCTCTTTTCATTAGTAATTTAGCGCTCTGTAGTACTATAATATAACTTTTTACTAGCTTTAATATACTTCCTTTTCATGTACTTCCTCGTTTCTCTGCTAATGTCATGGATTTAAGTTTTTTTGAAAGAACTTATGAGTTTGTAGACTCATGGCTCCAGTCAATTGCTTAGACGTGTCTCTCCTGATCCTAGGGATTCTTTTTGTCCTGTGGGTTGTTTTTTGTTGTTTGCTTTAGGAGCAACTTTTAATGTCATATGCCAATTCTTGTGACGAATTCTGTATATGTGGTGCTGGATATTGGAAGCCGTGCAGTATTGCTGTTGTCACATATATCTAAATGCAAATGATTATAAGCTGCATTAACACCCTCATTCAGGAAATCATCCCAGTTCAGTTAAACTCATATTCACTTCATCACTGAAGTCGAGAATTCAGATTGTACATGCAATTGAGTGCCTGCCTGCTTCTTTTCCTGAATAATGTTGATATGCTTGCATCTCAGTGCATGCATCTTCAGCAATTTTCCTTTTGGAGTTTGAGCTTTACGTTATAATAACATAAATAGCCTTTAAGTCATTGAGACATATATATTCTTGTGTGCTTCCTTGAATTAGATGCAGGAAAGTGAAATGAAATACATTTCTGATGTTAGACTCAGTGGAAATGACTATCTGGGTACATGTTTTAGAATGTTTATGTTATATTTTGCTACAAAGTATGATAGGTGCTTATTATAACCTGCAGGAAGTGCTTTCTGTATTATTTCACAGAAATTAAAATAAATTATTCTTTTATTGTTAGTATAACATTAAATAATTTTAAGAGTGAAGGTACAAATGCTAAAATGAAATTTGGAGATTTTTTGTCTTTAGTGTTTTTGAACTTTTCTGATTCTTGTAGTAGGTGTTTACTTCTGCAACTATTACATAGATGTTCTCTATAAAATATGCAGGTTGATAAATATGACTAAGTTACTGTTTTTGTAGTAATCATGGTTATTTGATTTTCAAGTGTTATATTATTTAATGTTTTATTGATATAAATTGTGGTCTTCGTTTTAAAATATAATGTAAAACTTGCACGGTATGCAGAGACTATATGAAACCAGCAGTATGCTCTGAGATTGATTTCAGATGATTAGTTCTAATGATTAACAGGATTAATATGAATTAAAATATAAAAGACAATTTTAAATGAGTTCTTCTTAAAACAGTAATGCTTCTCTGTGCTCTAGAATTTTTGGGTCAAAGAAAATACTGAAAAACTACAGAAACTAGTATCTGTCTTATTAACAACAGAAAGAAGAACAGCAGCTGCCATGGTAAGAAAACTTTCCAGATTACTGTAATTACTCTAATGTTTTTAAATTATTGAATGAAAAAGGGTTGGTGGGGCCAAATTCTTGTGCATCTTAGCTCAGATGGACTAAACAATTATTCTTGAAGAAAGTCCAAAATTTATTTTTTATGTTGTCTACACCAGGATATCTGAGAATAACATTGCAAAATGCATGAAACTGCAAAGCACTTTAAAAAAGATTTTATTTTTTTGTAATATTATTTGTTGGGGGGTTTTTGTTTGTTTTTTTTGTTTGCTTGTTTGGTTGTTTATTTGTTATCACTGTTGCACACTGATCAAAATTTTAGAACAGTGTGATCATAAGGTTCTTTTCCTAACAATTACAATTTATCTAGAATGCGGTATTGCACTTGTGTAGTTACACCTTCTGGTGCGGCGTTGCATTTGTTAACAAAGCATGTTACTGGCTTCCATTCTGAAGCTATTTCATCTGTTTCTGTTTAATCTCTACAGCTTGCCTCAACACCCTCTCAATATGGAATTATCTTTATTTCTAACACTTACAAATTGTTCTCCTGTTCTAGATGATTAAAATGCAGTGAGCACCTTTATATTCTGCACTATCAGCAGTCCTGGATAGCAAATATGGAAAGGTAATCGTGGGTAGGTTACTAGTTGTGAGGAATCATAAGAAGCCATTGGTATGTCTGAAGGAAATAACAGATGAGTTGTAAATGTGTAGGTCATGGGAAACTCTCAGGTTTCTAGGGAAGGCTCTGTAGGCAGCAGCCACTGGCTCTGGTTCTGCAGGGCCCAAATGTTATTCTCCTGAAGGGAACAGGAAGCTAAGTAGCAGGGCAGAGGAGGCCATCTTGGGGGAATGGAAGTTTCTGAATCTCTCAGCTGCCTATTGTCTGAAACAATATCTACCTTAGGTAGCTATTGTGAGGTTATTTGACCAGTTATTCTAATGAACAACATTATTTTCCTACCAAAATTTCAGTAAAGATAGCTCTGGTAATTTGAATCAAATATCGGTTGGAGTCCAAATGCGTGCTCTAGCTGCAGCACTGTTGCTATTTTTTTTTTCTTAAAATATGTCAATAGTTAGATCTTATTAATCATGAAATCTTGTACTTGCATGCAAATGTTTCTTCCAGGAAGGAGACAGATTTCTGCTTTGAGATTTTGATTGTTACTGTGAAAGTGAGAAACAAAATAATTTTAGAATGCTGAAGAACACCTTGGCCTTTTCTTGGAAAAAAAAGAAAAATATATTTTGAATAAACCAATAGAAATGCATTTTTATTTCACTTCTAGCTGTTACACCTATTTGCCAGCCAACAAACTGAAAGATTGGCTTCCTTTTTGACTAATTTTGGATAAAACAGATTCAGTATACTCATTTATTTAATCAGAAAAATTGCTAATTTACTACATGAGAAACAATGAATCACTTTCTTGTGTCATATTTTATTATTGATTGAATTTTCTAGGAGTGACAAATTCTAGTACTTTTTTTGTATCTCAGACAACTTACTTGTATTTATATTTTGAACAGTCGCTTAAAAATTAAATGTCTGATGTACTGAGTTTGCATGACAAGGTTTTGGTAGCAGGGAGGCTACAGGGGTGGCTCCTGTGAGAGGCTGCTAGAAGTTTCCCCACCATGTCTGATATAGCCATTGCCAGCCAGCTTCAAGATGGACCCACTGCTGGCCAACGCTGAGCCGGTCAGCAAAGGCGGCAGCGCCTCTGGGATAACATATTTAAGAAGGGGAAAAACTCCCAAACTGCACAACAGCAATTGCAGCCAGAGAGGGGAGTGAGAACATTTGAGAGAAACAACTCTGCAGACACCAGGGTCAGTGAAGAAGGTGGGGCAGGAGGTGCTCCAGACACCGGGGCAGAGATTCCCCTTCAGCCTGCGGTGAAGAGCACACAGTGAGGCAGTCTATACCCCTGCAGCTCATGGAGGTCCATGGTGGAGCAGATACCCACCTGCAGCCTGTGGAGGACCCCACGCTGGAGCAGGTGGGTGCACCTGAAGGAGGCTGTGGTCCCATGGGAAGCCCATGCTGGAGCAGGCTCCTGGGAAGACCTATGACACCGTGGAATGAGGAGTCCATGCTGGAGCAGGTTTGCTTGCAGGAATTGTGACCCCACAGAGGACCCACGCTGGAGCAGTCTGTTCCCGAAGGACAGCACCCCATGTAGAGGACACGTGGAAAAGGCCCATGCTGGAGCAGTTTGTGATGAACTGCAGCCCATGGGAAGGACCCATGTTTGGACAACTTTGTGGTAGACTGTCTTCCATGGGAGGGACCCCACGCTACAGCAGAAGAGTGTGAGGAGGAAGGAGTGGCAGAGACAACCTGTGATGAACTGACCACAACCCCCATCCCCTGTGCCACATGAGGGGGAAGAGAAGGTAGAGAAATCAGGAGTGAAGTTGAGGAAGAAGGAAGGGTGAGGGAAAGGTGTTTTAAGATTTGTTTTATTCCTTATTACCCTACTCTGCTTTGACCGGCAACAATTTAAATTAATTCCGCAGAGTCGAGTCTGTTTTGTCCATGATGGTAACAGGTGAGTGATGTCCCTGTTCTTATCTTGACCTTACAAGCCTTTTTTTATATTATCTCTCCACTGTCCAGGTGAGGAGGGGTGGTGGTAGAACAGTTGGGACACCTGACATCCAACCTAGGTCAAACCCACTACATCTGGCCACATGTAGTGGGTAATTTTGTTGGTATTCTTGCCACCTCATAGAATATCAGATTTATATAATGAAGTTTAGTATTGCAACAATAATATTTTAGAATAAAATCACATGTAAAACACAATGTCAATAAAGAAATAAACCTCTATAATAATAACTGTTTAAAATAAGTATACATGTTAATATTCCTCACTGATAAATTGCTCTTTATTACATTATTTTGTAGAGGAATGGATACATAAAGAATGAGCAATAATATTTCAGAACATTATTTCACCCTGTCATTATTGGTATGCATAAATGAAAAGAAATTAATAAAAGATTACTCTTGTTCTTTTGAAGGGTCAGTGGAGCAAATAATGCTGAATGTACTTAAAATATTATAATGCAAAATAGTTTTGTGATATATCACAGTATTCTCTAAATGTTCTTTTTAATTCCGCATAATATCTACCTCAAACATGATCCTCATCTTTTTGTTTAAAAAAATAATCATGTGATCTCCTACATATTCTTATATAGTATGAAAATATTTAACCCTGTGTATACTGTTAGCCTTTGAGAATGGCACATGGAAGTGTTACTTCTTGTTTTCAGCCAAATAATGTAAATTGTAGGGATGAGTCTTATAACAGCTGTGGGGATCTTTGCTGCAGGGCCTTCACTCAGCAGATTCTATCTGTACTGTAGTAGTTATGCTTGTCTAAGTTTATACATGAGGCCATGTTTGTAGGAAGAGGAAAATTGGTTTTGTTAGAACAACAGATGTAGTGTATGTATGTGTGTGAGGAGGTATGAAAGGGGGACCAAAAGCTGTTGGGATCTTGAACCCTTCTTCAGGTGATGCTTAAAGAAAAAATTTTCCAGGATGATCACATTAAGAAGGACTTTTGTATCCGAAAACTCACGTCATTTCTCCCATTTAAATGAACTACTCTAGTAAAAGGAGGTCTTCGTATGAATTTTGTGGCCCCAACAGAATGCTGAGCGGATTGAGTGCATAGGATATTAAAATTAATAGGATTACTCGAAGTGAAGCACACTGAAGGCTTCTGTTGGATAGGACTTCAGAATCTGTGTGTTATTCTTTGCCAATACTCTACTTCTAAGTTCCATCAGTTACAAATTTTTTTGTGAATCATGTTGCCTTCTGAAATCAAATCACATCTTTCCTGGGTATGTCATAGGCCTACTTGCATCCACTAGCCTACAGGGTAAGTCAGATAATGATAGTCTAGCTAATACCAGGAAAAAACCTGTAGAAAGAGAATAGATTTGTGACTGTTTAATGCATTGCACCTGTGTCCATGGAAACACGCATGCTTTGTATCTCTGTGTCTATTCTGGAGCTATTTAGAAAGGACAGTCCTCTTCACAATGCCTTCTGCAAACTAAAAATCAATCCAGTTATTAAAATTTACCATGGATAAGAAGAAAGCTTCTGTAAAGTATGGACTATAAAATAAGATGAAGTTGTCAGTTTTAATCCACTGTAAAGCTGTATTCATGTAAAATGCTGGTAGACTGCCATTAAGCTCATCATAGTATGTGGTACTCCTAAAGAGGACTTAACATAGTCTTTTATGGCCACTAATACACAAACATAGTATACTGATGATTCTGTCCTTCACCTAATCTTTCAGTTTCCATGCACCTGAAATGTACTGAGATTGAATAATAAAAATTTATTGGATTAAAAAAAAATATTTAAAAAGTGTTAAAACATCTAGATGCATAAAGTTATTTTTGTTTCAATGACATGGATCCATTTTGTTGTTTGTATGTCTAAATGTTTGTCAAGTCTACATAACACAATATGAAGATGTATTAGTAGTGTGAAGATATGTATTTAATTATTTTCTATGTGGCTGATGCTTTAGGAGATATTAATGTTTTGGGGAATTAGGGAATATGCCTCTCTCACTTGTCTTTTACAGTATCCTTCTTGATTCCTTTTCTATGAAACAGAAAAGGGGGGGGGGGGAAATCAAACCCAAATCCTCCCTCTTTATCCTTGGTAGTCTAAAACTTACAGAAAATGGAAAACCACCCCAAAACAACAAAATTCAATAGTGACTTTCTATATATGTTTTAGACAGTAAACATTAAAAGCATTTACAAGGTTTTATACAGAATTTAAAACTATTTTCTTATTTCTTTTATTTTCAGAAGGCTTTATAAACTAAATAAAAAATGCTTTGTATTGTATCGTCCCTTAAAATTAAATGCCTTGCATGATGTTATTTGTATGTACCTGTTCTTATTTTGATAACACAAAATTTTATATTTTCATCAACACTAAAAACTTTATCTTAATGTATTCAAGTGTTGCATCTCGCACTACTGGAAGTCTGCCTTCAGGGAACTGTGAAATAAACATCTGAGTAATCTAACTGTGAGGGGTATGGTAAGACTGATCACTATCAAATGTGTGCATCAGTAATAAAGCTTTTTTAATGCTAAGATCTTTTCCGGAGAGAGCCATCTAGAAATCCAGATAATTGAAAGAGGGATCCCAGCTGCTCAGAAATGTTTTGAAGCTTTGTATTGTCTTTCTGAGCAATCCTCTGTTAAGATTTCTTTAGCATATTAAAACCAATATGTATTTTTTCCATTGTTTTTGGTTGACTTTATCTTATGACTACTTTAGTTAGAAAAACTAACCAGATAACTTTAGTTATGACAGTGTATGATGTAACAAAACTGTAATTAGTATTTAAAAATACTGTCAGCACATTTTTTTTTTAGTGTAGTGGAAAATAACATTCTAGATACCAGTTTATAGAGCTAGCAGCCTGATTTGAATTAAGCAACAGTAGGAGCAGAAGTTCTCTAGAGGATACTCTCTGAATTGCTAGCAAAGTTCAAGTCTATGAAAATGCAGAACATAGTTTTGCAGAACTCTGATTTTAGAGTGCTTGATTAAATCAGGAAGCATGTTAAAATCCTCATTTTGCAGATAAATAAGGGATAAAATAAAGAGTCAGAAGAAATTATCAGAAACAAAGCAAAGGCTGATAAAGGGTTTTAAAGGAGAAAAGGAGAAGAGTCTCTAGTGAGGAAATATTCTAGATGTGTAAAATAACTTCATGTAAGACTCAGCCTTAGAAGGACAGAGGGGAAGAAACAATTGTAAGGTGATAGGGATGAAAATAGATTAGAGAAAAACAAACAAAAGAAGTCAGGAAAAAAATTGGACTTGATTTACTGAAAAACAGTAAGGAAGCAAGTGATGAAAAACAAAGTTACATGATTTTAGTAACTGTGCTTGGATCATATTTAATCATGAGTCTGAAAGAAGGTAGGTGTAACAATGGTGCTAATATTGATAGAGAATATAGGCACAATGTAAAAGATTGTTGAATATTTTGTCATATGGAATTTCAGCTTTGTTACTTATGGAGAAATAAAATGCTGAGCACTGTTTTTTAAAATGTTTTTCCTGTGCCAATATGGGAAGATTTTAACCATTCTAAGTGTGAAGTGTGTGGGTACAAAATGGAAGTAAATACAGTTTTAAAAATACTGTTTTTTCAGTGCTGTTACTACTTTTTTTTTTTTTTTTTTTGGTTAGTAAAATCCTTGTTTTATTAAATATAATTGTTCTGTAACTTGAGATTTATTTAATTTTCAAGATATGAATGCACGTAAGAAGTTAAAGTATTAAAACCAAGGAGAATAGAAAATCTATAGCATTTTGAGTGATTTAGTAACTGGATTGCTTCTAGCTCTGTTCTCTCTGTAAACATATCTTGTGTAAGCATTTGAGTGGCTTCTATTTAAAGGCTAAATCATTTTTAGTATACTGTCAGAATTATAGCTTTCGTACTGAATCATTAATAGAACCACTTTGGAGCCATACTAAAACTCGTGCTCACCATGTGCCCCAGTTAAGCAAAGAGCTAAGACTTGCTGGGTTATTTTGTGTAATTCTGGGTTGCTGACCAAAAGTTTGAATTTAGATTGCAAACCTACAATACAGAGATTACAGCTCAGCCTTTTCTATGATGTCTCTGTCTTTGAACAGGTTATGGATGTTTTCATGGCTTAAAGTAGCCAGTTATACTATGAAAAATAAAAAACTGGTTACAGTTGGCAATGGCAAGTTTCCCATCTTTTGCTTCTGCTCAAGCATTTTCTTAGTGTTATATTGAATGCTTAGTCTGTTTCCTGTTTTCACACAAGTTTTTAATTGAAAAAGAGACAATAAAGCACTTTGGCCCAATAGATGAGAAAATAAAAGCAGTAAAATTATAAGAGAACTGCTCTGAAAAATGGCAATTATGATACACATTTCAAAGTCAATATATAGAAATAAATATTTGTTTATTTTTTGTAATTATATTTTATTTACTGTGTGCATACTTACTACCAGCCAAATCAGTAGCAAGGGCTGATGTTTGAAAGGTGATGGTCAAGAGAAAAGTGGGCAGAGTAGCTAAGAAAAATTATTTGCAGGCAACTAACTTATTTGTAGCTGAAACGGATAATTAAGCATAATTAAGATGATGTGGGGAGCATAAATAGTTGATATGTCATATCCTATGTATGGCATGGTATGCTGCTGTGTTAGGCTTGTTTCTGGAATATGTGAAGGAGTATTTTTTCTCCCTGGTCTAGAGGCCTTTTTTGCTGTAGGAAATTAGGGAACCCAGCAAAGAGCCTGCTAAGATAAAGCAGACACCTGATTTCCACTGATGATATGTGAAGAGAAAATAGAGGTGATCTATGAAATCTGTTAATGAAAACAGTTTGAAGATGGACAGGAGCTTAGGGCCAACAGATGAGAAAATTTCCTTGGAGGTGTCAGTTCACTCAGAATATTTTAATACAAATGTCTTCAGCTGAAGCAGCTGCAGAGATAGAGGTAGAATGAGGAAGAAACTCCCTAACTGAAGCATTACCCTAGAGCTGTGACAGTGGACATGCTCAGTGTAAATACAGAACTGAAATTGAACTGCATCATGAGACATGCTAAACCTGCTGTGTTTATTACCAAAAAAAAACGCAGCAAGGACTGAAAAGCAGAATCTTTGTCAAGTGAAAGACAGGCCATCCCTTCCATACATTTTCCTCAGTTTTCCTTCCCTGTGATTCTGTGGAAAAAGTCATGCATTCTAGGGAAGAAATATCTACATTTCAGGCTGAATTATATATGTAAGTTTTTGTTTTTTTTTTTTTCCTTTCTTCCACTGTTCTTAACGATCGCTTTCAACTTGAGAGCAAGTACTCCATCAGGCTGGTGTGTTACGCCTTACAGAGTGTCCTAGGTTCACTGTGTATTGCTTTTCAGTTACACGAGTCCACAGTTTAACTTCATTATCTACTCTACTCCTGTTATTTCATGTTAAAGCCATATTCCTGCCCCCGTCAAGAAAAGCAGTCCCATTAAAATGACATTTAAACTGGCTGTTTGAGGCTTAAAATTTTGTTAGGTAGGGTTAATAAAAATTTCCATTGTCTGGTATTTATGGTACTGGTAATTTCTTGACACTACAGTGCTTTGACAACACATGGTGTATAAGCACTAGAACAACAGTAAAACCAAGTACAGCTGAGGTTTTCTGCTTAGTAAGATATTTAGCTCCTGGAAATTTTTGCATGATTTCATGTGGGATTTTAAAATTCATTTTAAGAGATAAATTACTCCATTAACTTTACAATAGGTAGCTATTATTTTATGCTCATCTAATGCCGTGATACCATATGGCAATAGAGAACTATGAGCCTCTAAATGCTTTACATTTATTTTTGTCATCTTGTAGTAAATTATATTTCTGGAAAGTAGCACTTTTTATGTAGCTACTATGATCATATTTAGATACTCTAATTTCTTTCCAAACTTAGCTTTTGAAAAATCTGTGCTCAGTTTGCTTTTGGGAAATTGTGTATGTTAACCCTGTTACGCAAAAATAACGTATTTTTTCCCAGGCACTCAGTGTTTCATGCACAAAGAATGTCCTTAGTACTAATGATGATTTCGTTTTTATATATGTTAGCTTTATGATAAAAAGCAACATTTTACTGTTTGTAATTTTTGTCTTTTTTTTTTTTTTTACAGCAGCATCTTTGGGGTTGGTCGTCTGCAAAAATGTGGTTGTTATATGCACTGAGGATTAGAAAAAGGCCAACTCTGGATTTGAGTATCTCTATGAAATGTTAATTCGTGCCTAAGGTCCTTCGTAAATTTAATTTGTATTTAAGATTAATTCTGTCTTACAAATTTGACTGCCGAGTTGTAGAAGTTAACTTCTCAGATTTGAAAAGGGATTTTTATACTCGAGACGATAAATGTTATTTAAACATGATTTTTTTTTAGCAGCTCCTGTATTCTCATAATAACAAATGTACTTTACTGTAACCAACACACTGCATCAAATGTCACAAAAGCCCCTTGTTGTCTTTACAGTCCAGACCACAAAAAGTTAAACTACTGTGTAGATGACCAGCCATGAATGCCAGCTTTATGATCTGCATACATACCTGCTGTTTAAAGGTTAAGTTTAGTAACGTAAAACATTCTGTGTAATGTTGATTAATTGAAAGATATCAGCTGATAAAATCATTGCACTGAAGTTAGAAATTTCATACCTTCTGTTTTATTTGACAACAAGTTCTTAAGAAATAACATGATACAGGAGCTTTCTACTGGCTAGCTACTCTTGTATGTATAAAAAAAGTGGATGAATTTCCTGATAAAAGTAGAATACTCTTAACTAAAGCTTTGTCAGATGTACAAATCATGCAGAAATAGAGAACTCCCAGGCTTTTAAACTACACATGGATTAAATACTGCTGTATCTTCTGTAAGTATAGAACCTGGCCTTACCATGACATTGATACAACCTGTGTGCTCAGGAAATGGTGAATAAACAGGTTTTGAGACATGTCTGAATTATTGCATACCTGAGAAAAGTGATTAGATGTCAGAGGAATAAAAGTTTCCTAGTTTATTAAAAACGGAAAAAAAAAAAAAAAAAAGTTAAGCAAGCTAGTTATAGTTTTTTTGTTCCCATAGACTATCAGACATGTTTTGTACATAAGACAGTAACAATGATAGATGTATATGCTTGGTTATATTTGTTTCATCACATGAAGTTACATCACAGAAGAAGCCATGTATACATATAGTTGTTTTAATAGAATTTAGCCAACTCTTCTAACTTATTACCACTGGCCACAGCTGAAGAAGAAACGACTAGTCTTTCTTTTAAAGTAAAGTAATAACGTAACAAGTTCTTGTAGAGTGCCAGATACCTCTCTTTCCAGATTTTTTTTTTCAACTGAAAAGTTTGTGAGATATCTTGATAATTATCATTGCTTATTTTGGTAACGTGCAACCTCTAGCCATTCTAATAATGTGTTTACATTTTTCTTCCAGTACCTATTTTAATGATACATTTCTATGAAAACTGAGATAGTATCTCTAAGATGATGCCATCTCATGCAAGTAGAGGAATATCATGGTGAGTAAGGTGGCATTTGTTTGAGAAGTAAGCCTTAGATTTTATTTCTGAGGATGAATTCTTTTTCAGTCTTCTGATACTTCTGAAAGTAATCAAGAACAACAGTCTAATTTTTCCCTAGTGTATCCTTATTGTAGAAGTTTGTGTGTTTGATCAACCTCTCAAAGTTTCGATTTCATTCAGACATGGTTACCATGGTTTCTTTTCATTCTTTATTCTTTTTAACATTATTGTTTCTTGTAGTTTTTTAAGCATTATAATATTCCACTTTTATGTACTTTTTTACAATGAATTGTCTTGTTTTAAATGTTCTTTAAATATTCTGAATTTAGTACTCTATAAAAAGATGAACTGTTTATGAATAGGCATTTTTAAAAGGAAATTGAACTGTATTGATTTGAAAATAAAACTTTACCAGTCTTTTCCAACCACCTATTTCTCATTTTAAAAAAAGTAATAATTAAGGACCTACACTTCAGTTATTGTTTCTTTTTTGTTATGTCATCTTATTCTTAGCGAGAAAGTTATAATTAGAAAACATTGATAGTAGCGGTTTTGAGTTTGATTTGTGACATCCTATTATAGAATGTAGTATAACTATGTATGAAAGACTTGTATATAAGCTGTATGCATCAAAATTCAGGGAAGGAAAAATGGATATGTTTAATCTTACTTAAGCCTTCAAAGGGTTGGGAGCATAATAAGCAGAACCTAAATTTATATTTAGATGGTTGCAATCTAGTTATTTATATGAGAATATAAAAAAGCTATTATCATTATTGCAATAATAACATTAAAAAATATCATGTGTTATGCTCATTTCAATGAGCGTGAGTGTGTCCACTGTTAGGTTAGGTCTAAACCATAATTTTTTAATACCAAGCTGACTAGCCAAGTCCTGGCAATATGGACTCATTGAGGACTATATGGAAGGAGTGTTCCTTACTGGCTACCGCTCCTATGTGTTGTATCTTGATCAAAACAGTAAGAGGTTCACATTTGTAGTTCCCAAGTAGTTACAAGACATCTGGACTACCTTTTTGTCATGGAACAAGGAATAAATTTTTTTCTTTATGAACCTTTTCCTTTGCTTCTTATGTAAAGATAATTTTTCATGTAAGTATTAATCATTTTGGCAAGTACTAATCAGTTGTGAGAGAATCAAGTGAAAGCTGCAGTAAAAGTTATTATTTATTTTAGTCAGGTTTTTAGCTGTTCTTTCCAACTTCCATCACTAATGAGGTCAGTAGATTGAGAAGAAGTACCCATGTGATTAAAATGGTAGCTGTGAAAACTGGGCTAATTCTTATTGAATGGAATAAGATGAATAATTAGTAATCAACTATATAACCCTTCTTTCAGTGTTTTTCAAAATGTTCAGGCATGATATTCTTCTTTCTGGACAATACTTTCTCTGATATCTGATTTAGCTTTCTCTATGAAGAACCTTTTGATCTGAACATCAATACATGAAAAGGAAGTGAAAAATAACGATCTGTTTCTGTACTTAAACACATGCTAGTCTTTATGAAAAAAATCTGCTGCAACATTTATAGCATTGTGAATTTGGCATGTGCCCCTAGCATCCAGCTGCTTAAGTTCTTCACATCTTGCTGTTTAGAAAGTCAATTTATTTTTTACAGAACTTATGTTCTTATACAGATAAATTTGAGACTATCACAAAATGAGACACAGTAATCAATTTAAACTCAGCAGTTGCCTGCTATTAATTGCCATTTACACATATTTAAATGCAAAGCTCATGATAGCTCTGATTCATAAAATGTTAAAGATATTTTTAATAGGGAAAATGTCTTGAACCCTGTATGTGGCAACAAGAATTTGCATTCCTTCTCAGGTGGGTATCTTACAGTTCTATAAAGATTTCCCTTCAACACAGGCTCATTATTGTGTCTTTGAAAGCTAAATGGGAAAGTATTTCTGGATTTGCAGATAGTGCATAAATTTAATGGAGAATATTGAACAAGTTGTAAGAAAATGAGGTAATTTGACCAAAACATGGTCTTTAATGTGTTTTCATTTATGTTTATCCGTAGATAACATTAACTGATAATAACGATACATTCTGTGGGTTTCCAAGTTCTTGCTTTGATGTGTTAGCATTAGTCACAGAAGAAGGTTCATGCAGTTCCTGCCTGCATAATCTCTTATTTGGAGATGTCACTGAGATATACTCCTATACCTCTGTAATTAACACTTATTCTGGAATTAGTTTATGGATAACTTGTGCATTTTGTTAGCACAAAGAAGGAATTTCAGAAAGCATAATAAATGGAAAGCAACTTGCCCCAGCTCTCTAATTGCTTGTTATCAAGATAAAACATTACTTATATGAATTTATATATATATATGTATATATATAATGTTATTGAAACTTAAATGTTAAATTTATACATTGTTCAGATCATAAAGTCTACTTTCCTTGGTTCATCCACAACTACATTGTAAACGAGGCCAGTGAAATTTGCTTCAGAAGGTTTCAAAAAGCATCAGGATACTGAAACCAAATAAAAACTATGAACCGCAATTAATCAATTCTTGTTGTGTTTAGGTTCTAAACAGACAGAATGTTGCTATTTTATAACAAAATAGAAGTTGGAAGTATGAATGATTGTGTTTTAAATTCAAATAATAATTAGTTTTATTGCTCATTGAGCCAGTGATTTATTTCAGAAACTGCTTCATGATGTTTGCAGCAGTGTCTGGACAGATTCTAGTGACCCCGTATAGGCAGTTAACAAACAGTAATGAGATGTTGCCAGGGTTAAAACATTGTAGTGTAAGCATAAGGCCTTTGCAGAGAAGACAATCTGAGAGAAGTTGTTTCCTTATTCTTTGACAAATTATAGTGAAAATTGCAATTTCAGGTGAACTCAGTAAAGTTAACTTGATCAAAGGAATAAAATTCTAGCACCAGGAGTCTGTAATCAGGCTGGCATTTATTCACTGACATTTATTGCCACTCAATAGCAGATAAGTAAAGAGCTAAGATCTAGAATAAATTCACACTATCAACAAACACTATACTTCAGTTTTATCATCTGGAGTAAGTGAGATATTTCAGATTAAGAATATACTGTGATTTAACCAAACTTTTCCTTGAATAAATGATTTTGTCTATTGGCTGTCTCTTTTCTTGGTTATATCAGGTGATTTAGGAAGACATAAGATATTACCTCTTGGTAAAAATCTTGCATCATATCCTTCAACCACAGCAACATTACTTCCACAGTTTTGTTTTTGATATTTAAATAGATATAAAAGAAAAAAGAGGGAAAAATCTTTGAAATCAAAACCTTAACAAATGTAAAAAAAAAAAAACAAAACCAAAACCTTATCATTGATGTAAAAGCTCTAAATCCATGCAGTAACCTTTCTGCCTCTGTTCCTATTGTTTAAAAGCCTAATGCCTTCCTGCTCAATCTACACATGAGCATGCGAACACCTGGACAAGTCTGTTTAGTTCAGTGTCATGCTGAAGTTTGAGAAGTGGGCCCTTGTGAAGCTCATAAGGTTCAACAAGGACAAGTGCAAGGTCCTGCATGTGGGTTGGGGCAATCCCCAATATCAATACAGGCGGGGCAATGACGGGATGGAGAGCAGCCCTACTGAAAAGGACTTGGGGGTACTGGTGGATGAAAAGCTGGATGTGAGCCAGCAATGTGCGCTCACAGCCCAGAAAGCCACCCGTGTCCTGGGCTGCACCAAGAGAAGTGTGGCCAGCAGGTCAAGGGAGGGGATTGTCCTCTTCTGCTCTGCTCTGGTGAGACCCCACCTGCAGTGCTGGGTCCAGCTCTAGAGTCGTCAATGCAGGAAAGATATGGACCTGTTGGAGCGGGTCCAGAGGAGGCCACAATAATGTTCCGGGAGCTGTGGCACGTCTCCTATGAAGAAAGGCTGAAAGATTTGGGATAGTTCAGCCTGAAAATGAGAAGGCTCTGGGGAGACCTTATATCAGCCTTTCAGTACTTATAGGGGGCTTATAAGAAAGACGGGGACAAGCTTCTTAGCAGGGCCTGTTGGGATAGGACAAGGGGTAATGGTTTTAAACTAAAAGAGGGTAGATGTAGACTAGACATAAGAAAGAAACTTTTACAATGAGGGTGGTTAAACACTGGAACATGTTGTCCTGAGAGGTGGTAGATGCCCCCTCCCTGGAAACATTAAAGGTTATGTTGGATGGGGCTCTGAGCAACCTTATCTAGTTGAAGATGTCCCTGCTCATTGCAGAGGGGTCAGACTAAATGATCTTTAAAGGTTCCTTTCAACCCTAAGTGTTCTATGATTCTATGTTTCTAACAGTAGTCAGTATGTATTCGTCAATGATATGCTAAAATAGAAAATGTGGAAAAAACGCAAGGCAAAAAGAGAATTAAAACTCTCTTTATGTAGCTCTTAATTACTTTTAAATATTTACATATGCATACACACAGTAAGAACATGAATCTTTCCATACAAGAGGATTTCCACCTACAATATTAATATGGTTGATAACATTATTTGGTGGCAAAATTAATTTTTGGAGTTTCAGTTACAAATTTATAATAATAACTTTGAGGGCTGAGTAAGAAATCATTGTGATATGTAAGAAAGTGATAATCATACATTAAAATGTAGTGTTAAGAAAATATCTGAGCAAAATAATAAGCATGATAAAGGAATAGACAAGTTGAGTGATAAGAAAACTCTTGTATACCAGGTTTTTCTGGTATAGCATGTAGTGTTTAATCAAAGAATGTATCTAAGAACTCAGTTACTATAGATTTTCCAGGGGGTTACACATAACATGTCCAGTTTAATCAATTTATTCTTATTTATTTATTTTTATATTTATTTGTAGGTGAATTGGATCTCATCCATACTGGGGGTAAATTGATGTATTCCTATTATTGTCTGTAGATACAAATCTAACTTGTATCTTCACAAGCCTTCTGCAAATTTATTTGTTGTTTGCAAGTTGCATCTTGAGGGAAATTTGTTACTTATTCATTCTCCCATGTTACTGCATGCGGTAATGAAGTATACAAGTAGGCTTAATCTTGGATTCTTTTCAAAAAGTTTCTGAGTAACGTGTCTCTTAAAACTTACCATAAAACTGTATTGTTATGAGTTGAATTTGGAAAGCTTCTATTTGTCAATTTCTTTGCAGCAAAGGCTTGCAAAAACTACATTTTTTTTTTTTTGTATGATGCTGTTACTTTTTTTTTGGTGTATTTTGTTTGTACCTTGAAGCCTCAGAAATCCCATTGTGATGTACAAATGTCAAAACACAGCAATTTCTCAAATGAACAGAGTTACATGCATGCTCAAATGGGTTTAAGAAGTTGTATTAAGAAGCAGAAAGAAGGGTTAAGGAGCATTGACAAAATGATATATTGACTAGATACTGCATGTGTACAACGTTGCTTAGGTGAGGTTCACTTGCTGGAGCAGACCATTAGGACTAGAAGGTCAAAATGACCACTCCTGGCTAGTCACAGTTAAAATCTGATGAATGGTTCAGTGCAGAAATTTGTGATATTTTTTTAATTGACAGAAAAATGATAAAACGTATTTCAGCAGATTAGATGAATAATACTGAGTATTCAGGTAGGTTTTTACCATGAAGTTACAAAAGCAATGGTTTGTTTTGGAATAGAATCAATCTTTGGATGCTTTCATGTTCTGAAAAGGATTTGCAGCTCTTTGTTCTCAAGATGCTTCTGTCCTCAGACAGTTTTTCTAATAATCTCAGAGATCTTGGAACTTAAACACCCTTCTCATAAAAAGGGTCTCCTTGCATCTTTTTTCTTCCCTTTGTAGAGACTACTTTCCTTTATAATGTAATGTATCTTAAGGTCTGAAGCAACTTAGACTGATCTGTTGGGCAAGCTGATAAGCACAGACCAGATCTTAAACATCTCAAGTAGGGACTTTTTCTTTATGCGGTGAGGACTCATTTTGAATGTGTGGATGATGAAAGAAGGGAATAAAATGGTGGTGATTTGGCTGACTACTTCTTTGTAGCCTAAAGGCTAAATAAAAATAACTATTGTATATTAAAGCGTGTCAAGAATGTCTTGTGTGAGTAAATGGCGATGGCATATCTCTGTAAGAGGATGAAATTTGCTATATGGCTACAGAAAGCTAGTTACCAAACCTTGGGTAATTCTAAAATACTGGGTATTTTGAAAACTATTTTCACAGTACAGATGCTATGACAGTAGAGCATTAGGAGTATATATAGTGCTGTGATGCTTTTGCTTGTCACTCACATTTTTTGGATATGTTAAGTTGCCACAGCAGTACTTCCTTTTCCAGATAGTGCCATTATCACAGGCACTTTCCGTATTACTTAAATGCATGTGTGCTGAGACTTTTGTGATAAAAACAGTGATGTCTAAAATTTTTGTTACCTTTAAGTTAACTGAAAAATAAACACTTTTTTCTTTATAAATGTATTAAAGAAGCACAGAATTCTATAATATCAATGTCTATATTAATATATTTCTATTATATAGGTGTGTGTGTATGTACATATGAAGGATGTATCTAGCTTATATGTAAGCTACTTTTCTATAAATTTGATATTGAAAAACCAAGTTTGTATCTGGGTCATTAAAATGCAAAAATCAGTTTAAAATCTGCAAGGACTGATAATGGTTTTACATCTTTAAACATAATCAGATGATGGTTATTCTACTTCGTTTCTTTATTTTTACTTTCTTAAAACCATTTCTAAGTAGCTTTACTGCCAGTTTTAAAGAATGCTAGTTTATTTTATCACCAAGGTAGAAGATTGTGAAAAAATTGGGTTTTTGAGGAAAGGCTGACAGAACCTTAACTATAACAGGAACTAGCAGGTGTCACTATAAAAAATAAAAAATAGTGATTGAGAATGATGGCTATAAATAGATGAGCCATTTTAGTCATTTGCCTTTGAAAGCAGTTTAATAATTCCATGCTGAGTCCCCTTTCAACAAATTTAATGAAAATCAGCATGATGTTGTGGCAGTTACTATCGGATTCTTTTACCATCTTCTTGTGTTTCATTGTGTGAGAGATTAAAATAGCATCTAATAAACTGCATTAACAGTTCTACATTTCTCATCTGAGGCACAATTGCATACAATTCCTCCTCCTCTGGAGGTTGCCTCTGTTTTTCTGTTCATTGTTACTACGCCTAGGAACTAAGAATTGCTAAATAGCAATCTTGTGGCTTTATTCCCTATTCATTATGGTTGTCAGTGTGGAGCTACTCTGAGGCATTCTGAGCAGGAAGTAATGATTTGATTTGCAGCCTACTGTGAAAATTTATTATTCTGAATGGACCCTTCTGAAATTCTACTTGATGAGCATAAGAATAACAGATGTCTGTATCAATGCTGTTATCTATTAATTTCCATAGATGCAAGACAGAGCAATATTTAGAAAACATTCTTATCCAAATATAAATCACTGAAGTACTTTTTCTCTGGTATTTTGTCTTTGTGTTTAAGATCAATATTTGAACTATGTGTTTACTACAATGCTTGAGGAACTATGCAATGTCAAGGGAGTTCAGTACAGGATTCAGCTTCTGGGTACTTTCTATAACTTTATTATTTTTACACTTTATGATTTCCAGTAAGTTCACAGAGTTTAGTATAACAGTCCATAGCAAAAAGAATGATGACTGTATTTTTAGGTACTACTTTAGAGATATCATTTGTGTTTTCTTGTGAAATGTCAGTATACTGTTAGGTCAGCGAGAGAGACTTCAATTCTTCTTGGATTCAAGGTACAGTGTCTATAGAGTGTTCTCATGTCCTTAGTCTTTTTAAGTTTGGGAACTACTGTTACTGTTAAAAAAAAGAAAATAAAAATTTGGCTATAGTGGAAGGGTGATTTAGTTGAATATTTAAATTGTTAATTTCTGTATAAAATATATAGACAACATATTTTAAATGAGATGCTGCTTCTCTAGCAAATAATGAAAGTTTTAAACTAACCTGAAACTTATATGCCTTGGACTTGACCAGGGGAGATGTCTGGAAGAAACACAGACTTGTTGACTTCTGACAGCAATATAGACAATTTAAAAAATAATTCTGAAATGTTTACGTCCTAAGTACAGGAAGACTTATTTCTTGATTTATTTATTATACATCTCAGTTCATGTTTCCTTCTCAGCAATAGTTTGGTCATATATTCCTGTGTGTATAGTCTCAAAGCCTTCCTGATCCTCTGGATTTCTACACCAAGACTCTAGTTTCTCAAAAATCCTATTCTGTGCTTTCAACCAGGTCTCCAAAATGGTCTCAAATCCTGCAGGCATTTACTGTTCTGTTCATTTTCCTGAGTTTCTGGGACTTAACTGGAACAGATGTTTTATGGTAGTCTCTTGCAAAAAACGAGTCTTTACAGAATATTTAGATGTAAAAATAGTCCAGCTAGAGGCTTTCCTTTCCACAGTGTGTACCTAAAATAACATGAAATCACCATATTACCTTTAACTGTCTACATGATACCAGTCTCCAGTTCCCTGTCTTCTCTACTACCCCAGCAGTCACAGTCTTCTGACCTTCTCATCTGTGGTGCAGTTTTCATTATTTTTTGTAAGCATGAAGGACTGTGGGAAAGAATGTGGGAGACACTAGACTTTATATATATATATTTTGTTTTGGTTTGTTTGTTTGTTTGTGTTTTTTTTTTTTTTTTTTTGGTTTGGTTTGTTTTTTTTCACCAGTTCATTCATCCCAGGTTACTAGTACACAACACACATTTTTGGGATCTGATATGGCTTTAAAACTTTATTTTTTTTAATTAAAATTGTGAATTCAGTGAAATAATTTTTTGTGAGCGCTGCAGTGCAGCATGTGCAAATCCATCTACTACAGTAACAATCTGTTAATGGACACTCTTTCTATATGTTTTTTCTCTAATGTCCAATCAGAATACAAGCTTTGTTCATGGAGAAGGTGACATTTACTTTCTTTGACTTTTAAAGACTAGAGAAAATGATTAATATTTCCTTATGAAATTTCCTGTTTATTTAAGCTTATTGTCACATATTTGAGAAATACTTGAATAATTATTTTGAAATAAATGTGAAAGCCTGTTAAGCTAGGCACAAAACCTATAAACTGTAGATTATTTAATGAAACTAAAACAGAGTTTTATGGAAAAAAATAATTACTTGAACTTACAAAGTGAAAGAGCCCCCGCTCCCTCTTCCCCCCGCTATTTAAAATAGTATTATTGTGCCACATAAAGAATTATAGAGGACATGAAAGAGAAGGGTTGGGGGATAACAAAGATTTTAAAAAGCCATTTGAAAATAAATGCAGCATACCATAGACATCTGCTTTTTCAGAATATGGAGATGATGTCTTTTTATTTCAAATATAATCTTGTGTTCTTTTTTTTTGGCTGAGTAAGAGATTACATATCTATTCTTGAAATCAGATGTAGTTTTTAGTTCAAGTGAGAGGGAGTTTTGACAACATTAGTGTGGAATGACTGTGTTTTTAGTGAATAATGAGTATATGCTAAACAACTAATGTGATTTAATGGTCACCAAGTTAAAGCTAAGCAAAACAAAAAGGCAAAGATGGTGATGCTTCCTGGAGAAATTTTATTGGCAGTTGTAATTGTCAGTTGCCTTTTGTATCAGGGTAATAGTGAAGCTTCCATTGGCTTCAATAGGTCATGGGTTTCATTTAAAAAAAAAAAAATCAGGAACCTTTCTGAAGATTTTACATTTATTTCTAATCTGATGAAATAGGGAGTGGCTTTCTATTCATGATGGAGTCAAGAGAAATAACAATATGAACCTTATTGAGAGTTGCCTTACAGGAGAAATGAAAGCTTAATTATATGTAGAGTACCAGCAACGTAGGATGTAAATGTGGTGGTGCTCCTGGATGGTAGCTGTAGAAAGGTGCAAGGTAAAATAATACTGATTTATTTTATGTTAAAATAAAGACTCTTCGGAAAATAAGATGTGTGTTCTTATATTTGAAGAACATATCTCAAAGTATTCTTGATTCTTTTCAACTAGTGAAAATAAGTATGAAATCAAACCTAGACTTTATGTGATTTCTGAATATTTTTATCCTTATGCAGCTAACAAATATTGCTCTGAACCATGTGACTAGGATGGTCTCTGCTCCTAGTGGGTTAGACAAAGACCAACAGACAAGGGACTGAAATTTTGTTATTGTCACTTAGCTCAGGATCATCACAAGTTTTGAAACACCTTAACACTGAAGAAATGGATCTTACTGCTTCGATTTTTTAAATTTATATATATATATATTTTTCCTCTAAATTTCTTTGTGCTTTAGATTTATATCTATTAAAGAATAATATTTAATGACTTTATACTAAGCTGTTTATGTTAATTAATAGATGCTCAGTGGTTTGGAAATGAAGAGGTTTATTCAGGATAACAATAGAGCATTCTGCCCCAAAAGATATCTTGTCCAGGTGTATGTCAGACTATAACTGCTTAATCTTCCTGTAACTACAAATATAAATTGTGTCAGGACAAGCCCATCTGAGCATTCACTAGCTGGGTAGCTGACTTGTTAACTATTTTATTTTTTAACAAGCAGTGAAAATGATTGCACATGGAAAGTCTGAAAGGCATTCAGTGAATAAATCAATGGAAGCTTTTTCTGCTGTTATGATAGTAGGAAGATTTCAGAATCCTTTTTGTCTTTACTTGGTAAACTCATTTAAATAAAGAAATATCAGGCATTTTTTATTTTAAACCTAATTTGCCAGTGTGTGCAAGGTATATATTGTTGTCTGTTTCACTTATTTTTTATTTAGCAGGAGACAGATTATTACAACCCTAGAGGATTGGACTGTAGTGTTATCGATCTTGGGTGCAATATATATTGTATCTTTACCATTAGTAAACAATTGATTTTGAAGTTAATTGTTGATATTGATGGATATGCTACACTGATTTCTTGGTTGGGTTTACTGAGTGTTGGTTGTCATCAGAAGGAACCTTTGTTTCACACCAGATGCGAGGTAGCATAAATCAACTCGAAAATGTCATTAATGCCTCATAACTAGAGTATCTGTGAACAAATCATATGAGTCTACAGAGGCTATTGTGCACTGCAAAGATTTTTGCCACTGGACACTTGAATATTTTGCATTGCAAATAATTTGAAAATAGCTTTTATCAAAACACATCTTCTATATGTTTCGGTCCTTTACTCCCCGCCCTGTCCCCCCCCCGCCCATTTCTTGTCATATGGTAAAGCAGGCCAGGCTATAGGACTTCAAAGAACAGCTTTGATCCTGTTTCTACATCCAAGTAAAAAGTATGTTTATTTCATAATAGAAATACCTTTGAGACACTACAGATGCAGATTTGGTCTACATTAGGTATTTACACAACATAATTTCAAGGAACTTTTAGGAGTATATTTCTTCTTTTATGTAACAACTAAATAAATTAGAATGTTCTGGTTTAGATACTTAGAAACTACCAAGGTATAGATATGTATGACTTGGTCAGGCATGAGAGAATCAGTTTCTGGTTTTTGTTTTTATAAATTCTTGAGGAATCAATAGTGATACTAAAACCTTTTCTTCCCTTCTGAGATATATTGGGTGTCCCTGTCCATTTTTTTTTTGCAGGACAGAGGATGCAGGGGTGGCCTCTTTGAGGAGCAACCAGGGGATGTCCCATACCAGACAGAACTGGCTCTGCAATGGGCCCACTGCAGTGCAGAGGTGAGCAGCAGAGAGAACCTGTTATGGACTGACTGCATCCCATTGTTCCCTGTCCCCTTGCACCTCTTGGGGTAGGAAGGTGGTAGAGGAATCGAGAATGAAGGAGTGAAGTCGAGCCTAGGGAAAACAGAGGTCGAGGGAAGACATTATTTTGATTTAGTCTTTGTTTCTCACCACCAAGGTCATTTTATTTAACAATAAATTAAGATAATTTTCCACAGATCAAGTCTATTTTGCCTGTGACAGTGATTTCCCTGACTTCATCTCAACCTATGACCTTTTTTCATGTTATTTTCTCTCCTTGTTGTATTGATGAAGGAGAGTGAGGAAGCAACTGGGTGCATGTCTGGCAGCTGGACAAGGTCAACCCTCCACAGGAAGCTATCCCTGAAAGTAGTGCTTACTTCTGGAGAGCTTCATAGTGTTGTCTTTAAACTTAAGATGGCCAGTAGCTCATCAAATAATCAGATATCAAAATACTGTACTATCGTTTCTTCCAGAATCTTCTTTATAGTATCTGAAATGTCTGCTAGTTAGTTACTGCTAATTGGATACTTTACCTTAATGTTTTTTAAATGTCTAGATTCTGGATCCATGAATAGTTCTGACTCTGTATGACCTAAAGATCTGTTTCAAAACCTGTTGAAATCAGTGGAAGTCATTGCATTGATCTGGATCAGATTTAGGTCAGGGTCTGAGATATTTACTTGGTGTGGTTCCATAAGAAACTTTAATAACTGTTTGGTGTGGAGTTTTGTTTGTTTTTTGTTGTTGTTACTGTTCTTTGCTATGATTCTCTAAATAGTATATATTCAAAGAAGATTGTTGATTAATTGTTCAATGTCATTGTATGGTTATATTTAACTTATGAAATTTCATTTTAAATTTTTACAGAAGCATTTGCTTTTCCTTGGAAATTTAAATTAGAAACTAAGGTTTTTAAGTATCTCAAACCTGCTAATGTGTATCTGTACATTTATATATTATTACATATTTATAAAGAAGTTAGATTATCCTTTCGAAGAAACTGCATCTAGATCCTGATTTTTGGCTGATTACCAAATCACGTTGTAATTGTTCTTGTATAAGAAACCAGAGAGAAAGAGTATAATACTATGATATACTCTTCACTTCAGATGTTTCTCATTGCAAGTGAGAAATTGTCCCAGTTCTATGATTCGGTTTGCTGCAAAAAGAAGAAATAATTTAGGAGTTATCACTATGTATTACCAACACAAGCAAAATACTGAGAAATGTTTTGGAGATAATTATCTTTGAAATAAGATTATATGTTTGAATCAGAAATGCTAGTTTTTCAAGGCACTCATGATATATGAATAAAAGTGTAAATATGCTCTAGAATTACTTTTATCAGACCATACAGAGGTAAATAACAACTTAAGCTTTTTTTATTTACTTGCATGAGGAAGATTGAGTCATTTTAATATATTTATTTTTGGCCTTTGCATTTGCACAGTGTATGTTATGACTGGAACAAAATATTCTGAAGTAGCTTCTTATTGAGTATATTTCACAACTACTTTTCATAATTTACATTTTGTACAGAAGAAAAAGGAATTAAATTTTAATTTCTTTGGATCAATTCAGTGCATTTTGAGGAATAAAGTTTACAAAAACTTTATGATAATTGAAGCACATATCCTTGTTCACTTCCCCATGCCCAGATACCGGTGCTAATTCCTCCTGAAAACAGAGATACCAAATCCGTATCTAATAATCTGTCCTAGAATAAGGACAAAGTGGTGAATAACATTTTTCAGTCTTAAGAAAATATTTCTTTCCCTTTTAGAAATGTTCTTAAAGCATTACAACATAGTAGAGTGCATAATTGATAAAGTGTATATGCATCAGAATAATATAATACTTGACAACAGTCAACAGAATACATATAGGAAGAGTTAAGGTAGATGTATATTTTGATGATATAAGGCTTACATGAAGACTTTTCTTTTAAAGACCAGAATATGCTAGTCACTAAATTAAGACCCAAACAGTACTGAGAAATTTCACATTTTTTAAAAGTGCATATATTAACTGTCTACCCATGTGTAACAATACTCTAATCTGTATACATGGCATTCAGAGTTCTATTAAATTGTGTTATGGTTTTGTAATATAGGTAGGAATTGAGACGCTGAGATACAACGTATTCTCATACCTTTGAAATATTAAAATATTGCTTCTATAGAATTTGAAAGTAACTAGCCATTGTTTGATGGACTCTGGTTGATGGAATTGATAATATTTGTACTTTTTACTTGCATGTCCTAAATAGTATAACCAGATTTTTTCTGTTTCTTTTTGATGTATTAGCTATAGATTCACAATGACTGTGATAGAGACATTTAAAAATTATGCAATAAATAATGCAAAAAACAGTTTAGCTTAATCCTTCAAAAGATATGGTAAAATTCAGAAGTAACTTTTTAGTATGACAGTTCCTCAATAATATCAATGAATGATGTAGTCCTGTATAAGGTGCCTCATCTTTTTATGTCTTCTATAGAGATTAGTAAAATTGCATTTTATTCTGAATCAAATTGAATTACAGTTACATGACAGTCCTCATGCATTTAGATATTTGAAATTGATTTGAAAACTACAAGGGAATATGATTACATTTTTAAAGGGTCTTTCACTGAAGAAATTCTATCCCTTAATAAGTATTGCATGTCATGACCATTGCAGTCAACCTATTATGTCTGTTGCTCGGTGGAAATGGACAGCCAAATATGCAAGGTAATTAGGAACCATCAGCCACCTTAGACATGAACAGGAAGCCTTTTTTTGATTATACAAACAATGAAAATCTGACATCCTTGGTGTTGAGGTAAGTAAAAGTCTTGTCGTCTATTGGATTTGTCAGCTTCCAGCTCTGCGGTGTATGAAGCAAAAAAATGAATATAAAATGTATAAACATACAGATCTGAGATAAAGGCCTTTTTCTCTTTTCACTTTTCCTCTTTTAACTTATGTGCTTTGATGCTTTCTTGTCTTGGTCCTCCTGGCATGTGATGTGTTTACAGATGGTTCAAAACCAGTACACCAAAAGGCAGGGCATAAGGACTAAGGATACTTCATATTTTATTGTGATGTAGTCACTTAGAGGCTTGTCAGATCATCTGTATGGGCTCTGTAGAGAGTCCTCAGTGGGGAGTATTCATTTTCCATTGTCAAAAATTGTTAGTCATGATGCATATCAAGCCATAGACAAGCGAAAGTGTTGTGTTAGTGTATAACCTTTATCTGTGGACTTTAAAAGTTGCAAAAATGACAAACTCTGAGGACAGTGTGTTTTGAAATGAAGTTTTAGGACTTGAAATACAAAGCAGCAAGCTTTTGGCCTCATTTTACAAAATGTGGTGTGGTCATATACAGTAATTGTAAATGTGCACCTCTGAATCTTTACTATGACAAAGCATTAAAATTGTCTTAGTTTATGTAATCTTAGTCTCAGTTCCACTATAGTGGAAAAAATTCATTGCTTTATATGAGGTCAGGTTTCACTTGTATTTATCCCCTATTTATTTGTTTATAGTGTCAATATTATTATTTTATATTGGGTTTGATGTCATATTCAATTTGGCATTTCAAAAATTTATAAATGTTAATTCTTTTCCCAAGGAACTGCTTTTCTTACTTTTTATGAAAAGTGAACAAGTCAGTTCACTGGAGGGGGTACTGGAGCCCCTGTGTCCCTGTCCCTAAAGTTGGTGCTGTAACTACCAGGCTTAATAAATATCCATGTGTTGCTATATAGGCTGACATAAACTTCGTAGCTCCTCTGTATGGGTTAGGAAGAATAAGTGAGAGGGCACCAAATATGGCTTTGTGATTATGAAAAGCAGAAGTCTATGACCCAGAAGGTCCCAGAGGAAACTCAGCATTGCCTCCACAAAGCTATAAAAAGGCAGTGGCTGGGACCAGCAGTGGGATTTATCTGAGTTGAAGCTTGAAGACACTGTCTGCCTTAAAAAAGCCCAAATCAATAAGGACTGTTTGGCCAGCTGATCAATTGGGACTCATATAAGACTGTGTAGGTGCATGTGTAGGTAGGGACTGGGTGCTTTCCGTACAAACTAAATCAAATGTGTCTTGTATCTGAATAGTTACTAACAACTGCACTTTGAACACTGTGGAGGAGCATTAAGAGAGGTAACTGAGATCAACTCCTTACCAGAATAATTTATAGCTTACTCCTTGCGAGAAGATGCAACACCAGATTCTTCTCTGGCAATTGGTAATGTCCTAACCACAGAATGTTGAGAGAAAGGAATGGAGGTGGACAATGAGGGCTGTATGAATCTATCTCTATATTTCCTTATGTTTTGTTAAAATTTTTTGAAGACACAGCATAACACATCAAGTAGGATAAAACACCCTCCTAGAAGCATTACTCTGGTACAAATTCTCCCCAACTTTCCGTATATGACCTCAGAAGAGAAAGAATTGCTGGTTTACTTCTTTTGGAACACAGGAATGCCTGACTGAATACTATATTTGGATCCAAGACTGATTTGTAGTTGACAGAAAAACTCAAACCACAATTCTGAAGTTGGTGAAATTAGTTGAAAAGGTGGTTTCTAAATGTTCTCTGTGGATTATTAGATGTTTGTGATGAATAAAAGCGACATTGGTGTTTTTTTTTTTGTTTTGTTTTTTTTTTTTTTCCTTTTTCCCCTGAAAGAAGGCTGAATGAATGTCTGAGATTCTGCTGAAAAATGGATCCCCAGTTTGCACCAGCTGCCTTTCTTTTGCACCTCAGGATTCATTTTTTTCAGGCCTGCCTTTTCCTCCACAGCCTGTGGAGAGAGAGCATAGGTAGTATAAACTCAAAGTAACTATAATTACATTGGCAGCATGACACAGGAAGAGAAGATCTAAGTGCTTCTAGTTCTGTTCACTCTAAGTCAGGAGCTTTAATATTAGCTGGGCATCAAGATGGCACATTCACAGATATTCTTTTATCTGGTAACACTGGAACTTGTTTCTGGGACAGAAGCATTTATACTTGCTTGAAGAGAGAAATATTAGTTCTGCTGAAGCGCAGTAGATCTTCCAGTACAAAGCATTATGTGCCATTACTTTGAATGGGCAGAAGTACTTGAAATAAAAAAAGATTGACCTGTTTGCTGTTTCAGTCATGCTAACCTTTTGTTGCACCTCTGTCATTAGAGCATAAATAGAATTTCAAAGACTTTCTAAAAAGAGTAATAAATTTTTATTATTTATATGGTAGACATTTGTGCATTATGCTTGGTAGATTAATCTGTTCAAATGTCTCCATGAGATTTCAAATGATTGTAAGCTAGGTAACAGGCCAGTTAAGTGAAATGCTTCGTTTGTTAAAATCCTTTTGTTTCAATTATCCTCAGAGAAGGAATTTTCTGTTCTTACCTATTGTAAGCTGGATAGAATTGGTGAAGAGAAAATTCTGTCAGTTACAGTTGAGACCATCAAGATCTGTCTTTAGAGTGATTGTTTTTGTCTCATTGGTAGCTAAGTTTGTTAAAAAAGAAGCATTATTCAGGCTATTTTTGCTCTCATGTATGCCTGTTAGTTAGCCAAGATGCCTTTTCCCTCAGTTTACTTCCCTCAAACAATATACTATTTGGAAAAAGAATGGTAAAAAAAGAAACCAACCAACCAACCAAAACCACTTCAAGATAAGAGATTTTTTTGTTGTTTTGTTTTGTTTTGTTTTGTTTTTTTGTGTTTTTTGTGGTTTGTTTTTTTTTTTTCTTTTTTAGCCTTAACAATACTTACAACCTCTAATAGTAGAATTCTTCAGCAGAAAAAAAAATCATAGACTCAGAACAGATTCTTTCAGATACTAAAATTCTTGCTTGTAATAGTGGAGAAAGACTTAATGCTTAGCCAAAATCATATATTGTTGAACAACAAAGCATACCTTTAATGTGAGGAGCAATATTTTAAGGATGTCAGTGATATAGCATGATCTATATTGTCTCCCTCTCTTATTTTGTTAGTTTTTTTTGTCTGTGTACCTATAAATTGCATACATCACTTATCTATCATATTATGATTTATATGTCAATCAAAAGAATAACATTTAGCCTTGAGTAGTGATCAGCCTTTCTCTGACTGGGTGCCACTATGGTTTTGTTATTAGCAATATTTTTATGTCTATCTATAGATATTACTTTTAACCTAGAATCAGTTATTTTCTAACATTACATGTTTTCTGAAGCCCAAGTGATATGCTGATGAAACTGGCACACTACACAAATGCAAATGATTGGAAAAACATAGCTGTACCATAAAGTGGTTTTCTAAAATTTATGTAAATTATCTGATTATAGATGTTTGTGGAAAATTAGTTTTGTATTTCAGGATGAAAGTACTCCAGTTTCATTTGTGGTGCATGTCTAAAAAGTGTGTTCTATTTTACTTAAAATTTTCCAGGTCTGATGTCTGTCTGAATATGGCTTAATCTTATGCAAAACAGTTAACGTAGTACTAAATGGAGAGAGAAGAGGTTACTTTTTTTTTCCATTAAAAGGACTTCAGAATCTTTTTTAATACTTCCTGTAGTACAGATGACTGAGGGGTGAAAACTCAACTGAGTATTAATCCTTTTTCAGAAAAGATCCTTTGTGTTCCACTGAAAATGGATATGATTTGACCAATTCATAAACCTTTAGAATCTATGTTTTGCAAAATCACATATTGTTTATCAGTACTTTCATAGTGCTTTTGGCAGCATTCAGAGTATAAGACACACTCTACTGGAAAACATATCACAAACCTTCAATTAAGCAGGTGAGAAAACATGCCTATAATCACTGGAGATGCTGGTCAAAAAGAAAATCCCTCTCTTCTTTTGGATAACACCTTACCTTTGGATTAATGTTGTTTAAGTTAGTTGCTTTGAAACTAGACAGCTTTTTCCTTGTATGAGTGGAAGAATTACTTGGTTTGTTATGATGTAAAGGCTGTGAACCTCTCAAGATTTATTGTATTGTTTGTTTAGTTTGGAATTACTTGTCTGTCTGTGTCCGGTCCTGTCCCATAAAACTGTAGTTTTCCTACTGGTTCCTCCTGCCTTTATTTCAATGTCTGTGTTTTCTTGTCTAAAATATTACATTATTAATAGCAATCTGTTATTTCCAACAGGAACTCCTTATTCATTCACCTCCAAACTAAGTGTATATTCAGGTGGCTTCCATTTCTCCATCCTGTCAGATGGTTCTGGGTTGAAGATGTTTTTAGTCAATAGGAAATTTCTTGTCAGTTTGGTAATTATAAATTCACAAAGTCTAAACTTCATTTTCCTTAATCATTTAGGCATATATTTATTAGAAATACTTCTTTTGACTTTGGTTGCAGCAGAAGGTGATTCTTCCATTTTGATTTCATAGTAAAACTTTTAACAGACTCTCAGTGGTCTCAGATAAGACTGGAATGACTTTGTCCAGTATTAATGATGTTCCTCCAAAAAGGAAACATTGTAATAAGACAATGGACAAAAATATTAAGTCATGTCTTAATGTAAGGGTTAGTCATATGAGAGAGTTTAGGTCTCTATTCCGTTTCAGTATGGACCTTTTTTTTCAAGCTATTTTATAAAAACTGGGTAGGAATTTTGCATTTTGGAACAAAAGTTAGAAATCAAACATCATTGTGTGAATTGGCCAAATTAATTGAAGGAATGCTTCTGGTCCATTTCTTTCTCATTTCAGAGAGATCGTTTAGTGAATTTTGTTAAACTAGTTAGAAGCTAGTTATTTTTTATTTTTTTCCTTTTTTTATTTTTCCCCCCCTGCTCTTTTTTTTTTCCCTATAATTTAAATAAAATATTACACATGCGTTAGAAGTTCTGACTCTGAATGGAAGTCAAAAAAGTGAAGGTAATTAGATATTTATAATATAACTTTGCAAATAAGGTGGTGAATAAAGCTTTAATTCCACTACTAGCTGCATTTTAATAATTACTTCCTTCAGCTTGGCCCAGCACAATATTTGTAATTGGTTTACGTCAAATTTTCAAGTAACAGGTGAAGAAAAGGAAACTTAGAAGGAAGTATATAAAGGATTAAGTGTCTGACATGCAACAGAACATTTCTTATTTTCAGGTTCTTGTTCCATGGAGAAGCAAGGAAGTAAACACAAGTCTAGCAGCACTCACAATTAGGCTATTGTCCATCCATTATGACATAGTCCTGGTAGACATGTGATATCAGCACCTTTATGATGATTTTTCCCCCCATATATGTGACTTTTAACTTAATGAAACATGAACGGATTCAAATAACTAAGAATTTGAAGCCAATAATTTCCAATATGTCAGTAACATAATGACAATTTCTTTGCTTTATTTGTATAACAGACATTTTCATTTAACACAAATGAGACTGACAAGAACTTGTCTGGTTGAAAACATATT
This sequence comes from Tyto alba, assembly GCF_018691265.1. Taxonomy (NCBI): domain Eukaryota; kingdom Metazoa; phylum Chordata; class Aves; order Strigiformes; family Tytonidae; genus Tyto; species Tyto alba. The sequence goes on along the minus strand of NW_024881327.1, from coordinate 14,784,744 downwards.
GGACATATGAATAATTATTTTTCCAGCAAATGAGGGGAGAAGTTGAGAAAGCTGAAAGAATTATAAAAGGCCAAGTAGTCCAATCTTTTCTTTGTATTTCATGTTATGTGCCACTTGGTGAAATTTAAGGAAGAGACTTCTGAAATGAGAGTCTCTGGGCAAACCAACTCAAAAAAAGAAAAAACAGAAAAACAAAACAAACCCAAAAAACTGGGAAATAAAAATCACGGGAAAAATTATTTTTTAAAATGCCCAGAGCTGTGCCTCAGTCTCTTACTTATCCTGTTTCACTGTGATGGTAATATTTGAGAAAAACTCACAGAGAAGGTTTGACTGGGTCTGCTATATAAAGTGAAAGCACAAAAATTTCCAGAAGCAAAACTGATTACATTCTTAAAAATACACACTCTCTGGATAACTTCGAAATGTAAGATGCTCTATCAGTTACTGTGCTTGATTTGCAAGACATAAAAATTACACTCCGTGAAAATGGAACTTACTTTTACAATACATGGAATATATGTAGCTTGACAGTTGCCTCTCTCACTTTTTAAATGTGGTATTGTTTAATATTTTTTTAAACTTTTGTATTGTGCTTAGAGCATTTTGAAAAATGTAAATGGTAGCACAAAAAAATGCATTTAAAAAAAAAAAAACAATTTCATATGAAGTAATAATGCTGAAATGTCATGCATGCACGAAATGTACAGCAATTAATGGACTTTTTGTTTTAAGTTATGTTGCTGGCTAGTTTGAACTATGAAATTTTAAATTCTCATACATGGAATCTTAACACTTCATAGAATTTTAGAGGAGATGCTCATGAGGTGAAAATATTTTTGTGTATCCATTTGCAGAATATTCTGTTTATAAATAATGATTTCATTTCACCAGCATGCTGCAACAAATACTTGTTTATAGGGAAATAGTATTTCCTAAAGCAGGGGTCTATGCCTACTGCTTTGTTAGCATCTGTGTTCTGGGTTGAAGGCCTGCATTAATGAATACAGCTTTGGCTCATATTGAGTAGTTTATGTCTTCCTGGCCTAATGCAGTGTTGTATTAGATATCTTCAACTCTGGGCAAAATACATGGAATATGTCAAATCTATGCAGAGAATCTGGCTCAAGAGCCAAAAGTCTTGCTTGTTACAGATTTTCATTACTTTGTGTGCAGATGTGACTAAACTGACTTTGGGTCTGGAGTTAGATTGTATTGCATTCAACTGGGAATCTATTTACTACTTTCCACTCCTTGGTGCATATTGCAATTCTTCAAAGGAAAAGATACTTTGCGGACACTGAAATAGTGTTGAGCAGTCAACACATTGGAGGTAGGAGTGCTACTGAGAAGGACCGTGACAGTCTGACAGAGATGATGGCAATCTCATGAAGTTCAGAAAAGGCAAATGCAAAGTCTTCCATTTGGGATGGACTTAACCCTATGTGACAGTAGAGATGAGGTTGACTGGGTAGAAAGCAACTTTTCATAGAATGACGGTGGTGGTCCAGGTGGATAAGTTTATTGACATGATCTGTGGTAATGAAGACTAATATGTACTGGTTTATATTAATAAGTGTGTAGCCAGTAGGTCAAGGTATTCTCTCCATTCAGTTCTTGAAATGCTGCATCTGGAGTATTTTGTCTGGTGTTGGGATTCCCAGTACAAGCGGAACACTGATGTATTGGAAAGAGTCGGGCTGGAGGCCAGCAGGATGGTTATGGGGAAGCAGCCTGTGGTGCATGAGAGGTGGCTGGCACACCAGAGCCATTTTAGACTGGATGGAGAAGGATGAAGGGTCATCTTCTTGCAGTCCTCCACTATTTAAAGGGAGAGATGTGTGTTGAAGCATGGAGCCAGACCTTTCACAGAGGGACACAGACTCAAATTGTGCAAGGGAAATTCTGCTTAGATGTAAAGACAAAATTCATCACCATGAGAATGATGCAGCATTAGATCAGTCTGGTCAGAGGGGCAGTGGGACCTCCATCCTTGGACATTTCAGAACTTGATATGGCCCTGAGCACCTTGATCTAACTGTGAAGGCAGATCTGCTTTGTGTCAGAGGTGGAAATAGATGACTTTAGGAGGTCCATTCCAACCTAAATGATTCCATTCCAGTGCTGCTTCCCAAGGTAAACAGGAATTTTGTTTGGTATTGCATCTGCAGCTGATGGATGTTCATTTGACACTTGTTTCATGCTTTACCCATTGGACTGATATGTTTAAGCTCCCCTGCTAAGAGTCCGGATACCAAGTGTGTCAGACCAGGCAGTATATTGATCTGCCTTTTCTCTTGAATTCTAATCTCGGAACTGATCTAGGAAATTACCATTTACCTCTCTAGAAGCAAGCAGTAATTGTGGATTTAAACACTCAATTATATATAGACTTTGTAAAAGCTGGAAAGACAATCATGTTTTCCTTTAAGCAGGACAAGCAATATAAATCTGAGTGTGGCAAAATATTTTCTAAATGTTCATTTTTTTAACACTCCTGAGTATTCTTTGGTCTCATATCAGAGGCTTCTCTTTCAATATATATATATTTTTTTTTATCTGAAATGGAGAATCTTTCTTTTTGTTGTTGTGTTCTTTTTAGCTGAAATCTTTCCTTATTTATTTTGTTCTGTCAACACTTGATTTTCTTCTACTAGTCTTTTTGAATTGTAAAACCTGGGTCTGGTAATTTGTCCTGCTTTTGAGAGAGTAGCTTGTAAATTTATCTAAGGTGATAATGTAAGGGTCTAAGGTGATAATGGTCTTTTACTTGTCACTAAAGGTTGTGTATTATGTAGTTGGCTGTGACAACTGAAAATTTGGTTTATTTCATGTTTTTGTTTCTACCTGTTTCATTTCCCATATATTAGACTCTGCATGGCCGTGTGTTTGCTACTACTAGTAAAGGGAAGAGGTAAGAACAAGTAGATGACTGGGGGTGGGATGTGGAGGAAAGAATAGCTTTCTTTACATCAGTGATGTAGCCAGCCTCCACCATGAGTAAGGCTAAAGAAATTGTTTGTTCTAGGATGTGATTACTACTGCTGTTCTCGTGACAGAATGTTTTATACAGCTGCTAACTCTTTTCTGCATAATCACTGAGGGTGGAAGGCACATCTGGAGATCTTCTAGCCCAACACCACTCTTTTTAAACCTGGGTCAACTATAGTAGGTTGTTCAAGGCCATCTCCACTTGGATATTACATATATTCAAGGATGGAGACTTCACAACTACGTTGGGCAGCCTGTGTCTGACCACTCTCACAGTAAAAAAAAACCCCAAAACTCACCACCACAAAACAAAACAAAACAAAAACCCCAAACAACAACAAAACCAAACAAGCAAACAAAGCAAAACAGCCCCCCAATGTTTAAATGGCATTTCTTATATCTTAATATATGCTTATTGCCTCCTGTCCTGTCAGTTGATACCACTGAGAAGTCTGGCACTACCTTCTTTACTATGCCATAGCAAGTATTTATATACTGTGATAAGATCCCCCTGAGTCTTTTCTTCTCCAGGCTGAACAACCCCAGCTCTCACAGCCTCTTCTCATATGATAGATGCTTCAGTCATTTAACCATTTTAGTGCTAACAACTCTTTCTGCCAATCTGCTTTCCAGCCAGTTAGCCCCCAGTCTGTACTGATGCATGATATTCCTTGCCATGTGCAGGACTTTGCATTTCCCATTGTTGAACTTCAGTAGGTTCCTGTCAGCACTTTTCTCCAGCCTGTCCAGGTTCTTCTGAATGGCATCATGTCTGTCAGGGGTATCAACTGCTCCTCCTGATTTTGTGTCATCTGCAGACTTGCTGAAGGTGCGCTCTGTTGCATCTTCCATGTTGTTAATGGAAGATGTTAAACAGTGTTGGGCCTGTATTGACCCTGGGAGACCACACTACTGACTGGCCTCCAGCTCGACTTTGTGAGGCTGATCACAACCTTTTGAGCCTGTCAGTTCAGCCAGTTTTCAATCTTTAATGGCCAATTTATTCATAGATGTGAAAGCATTACTTACTGTCTTCATAATGTAAAAAAGGAAGTCTGCCAATATACAGGTTCACAAAGATCATTTGGCAAGTGCCTCTCTGGAATCCATTTGCTGATATGAACATTAAACCTGTTTCATGTGAAAATATTGATTGGAATTTCTTCTGCCTTGCAGGTTTGTTGAGGAGTTGGGAATGTGCAATAGGTATGTCCTTTAGGTTTTGCATTCTTTTATTATTTCTCTGATTGATTTCTAGCATTAAGCACTCAGATGCTGAAATATTAGAGCTGTGAGACAACTGTCATCTAGACAGAGAAAGATTATGTCATTTCAGAGAACATCTGCTCTCACAAAGGATATATATATAGAGACATAGAATTGTTGTATACCCAGAGTAAATTTTAAAATTATTCCTGTAGATTTAGTAAAAATACATGGTTTTATTTGTGAGTGTACAATAAGCAGTATTACCTGATAACTGCACCATAGCACCTGTGATATGCAGGTAGAGAAATATAGCTTTTCTTTCTTGAGGCTGTAAAGAGTTTCTGCTGCTGAAGAGTCTAGATTAAACTTATTTAATGTGTGTGTTCCTTCCCTTTGGTCACTGCTAAAAATTGTTATCTTCTGGATCATAGTAGTGGTTAATGTGGAACCTGTAATGTCAGAAACATGGAAATATGCCTTTGTGTACAATAAGGGCCAATATAAATTTAAAGAGGAAGATTTTTCTTAAAAAAAAAAAAAATCATTATATAACTACAACAAAAGGAAATAAAAATACAGAGAAAAAAAGTTGCAGTTAAGTGTAATTTTAATGTCCACAGAGAAATTCTGGCTATTAAACTGTTAGATTTTTGGTGTACAAAACTTCAAATATCAGTCTAAATTTATTATAATCATTATTCATTCTTATGTTGCTTTGATGATGATTGAATTATTAATACTGGAGCACATCACTAAGGGTTTAAAATGATGAAAGAGTAAGTGCTTTAGGTTTATTGAAATAATTAAATCTGAATTAAGCAGGTTCGTCTTGTAAAATATAACTCCCAAACTAGAATGAAATGAGTTATTCAGTTAAATGCTATGAAATAAATAGACAAATTATATTTACTTCCCTATTGTATATAAGTTTTACAACTTTTAAAAATGGCGAACTTAGAAATGTAAGGATGATGCTACCACCAGTGATTCACAGCATGCTTATGCAGGCTATACCAGGAGAAAGAGCATTGGGCCACTGTGACTTGCCCAGACACTTAAAAGAATACTCTTTGCAAATGTATGTGTGTGTACCTCCCTGCCCCTATATGCAGCTGTGTTTCAGAAAGCATGTAAGTTCCTTCTCCATGCTGGATGATTACCATGAGGAATGAACAGACTGATACGTGTAACCCTGTAAAATCTTGCTGGCAATAGCACTGACATCTGGCATTGTTTTTAATAAGTACTGCATGTAAAGTAGGAAGCTCTTGCTGTCTCCCAGTATTACAAGGTTGTTCTGACACCAGGTAAAAGCATGACCGAATGACCGAGCTTGTTTGCCTGGTTTCTTCATTTCAACAGCTTATATCAAGGCATTAAACTCTGCCTAACAGTAGTATATATGTGCAGATCTCACTATGTTACCTTATGCTGGGTCCCGGGTTAGGTACTTCATTAGGCATAAGGGGAAGAGAGATCTTTACTGGTTCAGGTCTATGGATCTTTGTCTCATCTGTCAAAGCTTATTGTCTTCTAGGCCACTGCAAAACATATTTTCTGTCATGGGCTTGTCCTTCACCATAGTTCAAGATGCACAATTCTTTTCTATTCAGTTCCTAGGGATTTCCCTTTGCCTTCAATTGATTACTTCGAACTCTGCCCCAATGGAGAGATTTAACAGATTGCCTCATCTTGAAGTGTTGTAGTCTGCTTCACCACACACCTACAATAAAATAGCTGAGACTAGAAAACTGCCTATATAAAGCCTCTGGATTTTCTCCTTTACTCAGTCATATCACTCTCCTAAAACCGTCCCTTAAACGGAGGTCAGTGGCTCTCTACAATTATCCTTGTCTTGAAAATGGTCCTCCACATTTTCCCTCTCATCTTTCCAGTTAATATTTGAAACTTGTTTTGACAAGCCTAAATGAACCAAACATTGGTTTGGTTTATAAGATGTATGACTTGGAAATAAATGGTAAGAACCAAATACTGATCCAGAGTATTAGTTTTGATCTTTGCCATTCCTGGCATCACAAAAGATAGGAGCTTGAACCTTCTCTTATTCTTTAATGACAGGTCCTCTTCTGCCAGTTTACAGATACTAGTTAGGTGAAGTTTAGACCAGGACAATGTGCATTTTGTATTTGTCTGCTTCTCTGGGGAGATTTTCTTTGGTATGCTTTTTCCAGTAATTGTTTAGGAAACTGGGAGTATGTGCTTAGCAGATTTCATCATGAAAAGTGATAAGTCCTAGTGACTGTGAGTCTTCAGTTACTATACTGAATTTTCCTTCATGGCTTTGCAAATGATTTTACATCATTTTACATCAAGGATTTGAAAATCATTGCGTTAGGAATCATCACAGATCTATATTATGTTGGATTTATCATGCAAAGTATTTTATCTTTTGATTTATACGTGTCTTGTTAAGCACAGAATATATGGCAGTTACTGAGAGGGACAGACAGAAAATGAAGTACTGCACTACACCGAAGTCTCTCTTTGTCACAGAGAAATAAAATTGAATTTTCATCAAAATATCATTGTGTTTCTAGACACAGCCCTAGAATAAATTACTTTAGGTAACAAATAGAATTTATCTTTAAAATTAATTGAACATATCATAATGTAGGTAGTTTTGTCCAGTTTTTTCAATGACTACAAGCAGTACCTTTGATATAAAAGTCAGTGTTCTGTGAAAACTAATTATTTCTTCTCTTTGCTTGTTGGATTGTAATATCATGCACTCGGAAACACTGCAAAGTTTTTAAAACAGTTCAGTTATTCCACTGTGTGCATCCTGAAGTTTTTACTAGGGTTTTTGTTAAGACAATCAGCCTTTCTCTTAGGGAAAACTCCTTTTGTACTAAAATATAGTCTTATTTTAAATCACATTGGTTTTCTTCTTCTGGTATTCTGTATTTACTGGGAAAAAAAAATTAATCGGTTCAATTTGACTTAGTGTGTTAAACACTCTTGAAACTACTTTCCATATTAAAATAAAGATTAACATAGTATTTTTACAGAATTAAATGTTATAGTACAATAGATGAAAGTTACCTTGATTCTTTTGTATGTTTGGTTCTTCCATTTTTCATACATTAGTAAAATTTGTAGAGGAAAGATCTTGATCTGCTGTGTTAATTTCTGTCCATGAATTGATTATAGTGCTTATATCCTTAGGACATTTCTGTATGGAACAGCTATTAGGTTCCCTGTAACTACAAGCCCACTTATAATGTCTGACTTCTATATTTTTGTGGGGAACATAACAAGAGAGAGAAACTAATGTAAAAGTAAGCAGCATTCAAATATTTTAAACCATATTTACTCTTTAAAAAGCAGTTATAAGTGTAAAATATACTAAAGGAGACTCAATCACAGAAAAAGAAGTCGGAAAGAATGTATTATTTCATAATTCAGATTATGACGTTTTACATTTTTGACATGAAATAAAAGTCTGGAAAAAGGTATATTGTGAATTGCAAAAAAGAGACTGCAGGTTTAAACAGAAAAGCTTTAAATCTCTAATTTACACTTACTCTAAAAGTACTAAAATTGCTAGAACTATTAACACCCTCACTGGTAAAATATTTTTTTTTCCTTAATGTAGTTAAGGGCTTTGGTTAAATTTGTGTGTTTATTATGCGTCATTGTGCTCCCGCTACTTCCTCCATACGTTTTACTCATCTATGTTTTTGTTCAAACACAAGAAAAAGTGTTTATCTGAAAATATGTTTCAGTTGTGATTATGAATGTTAGCAGCTGTATAGTGGAGACAGAAGCTCCTAGTCCTTCTCTGTAGTAAAGGATAAAGTGTAAATTCACTCTTTATTAGAGAAAAATCAACAAAGAGAGGTTTTATGAATTCCTAGCTCCAGGAGTAGCTTCAATTGGAGTGTTCACTTATTAGACATGAAATAATTTAACCATGAAACATGAAGCTATAGGAAACAGAGTATCATTAATTCTGTTACTTATGGAACAATTTGTCCTTATAATATATTGAGATAATTTGTTCGTGAAGTACTAAAATATGAAATTGAAGAGTATAATTTAGGAGAAGTGAAAGGGAAAACTGAAGAGAAGGAAAATGATTCCAAATCATGTGCAAATGGAACATATATGTAAGAATTATATTTACTTTCAAAAAGTTTTATTTATTTTTTAATTATTACTTATTCATAGCTTTCAGTATAAAAATACTTCAATGAAAATGGATCTCAGTCTATGGGCCTGTTCTCCAAGAGCAGGAAGCTGTAAATATCGCATTCCAAATTCTACGTTCTTAAATATTCTCAACGTTTCCTTTTGGTATGTAATGATTATCTGTTCCTGTTTTCAGTAGCATTGCATCTACTGAACATCCCGAAAACTTACTGTTGCACTGCAGTTTGGAGTACTTCAAAAGCATAAAATTTTAAGATGAAACTGCTGATCATCCGTAGTTTCTTTGCTTTGGTTCAGAGAATAGTATGTTACCAGAGTGCTTGAATACCTTGCCTACTTTTTGAAAAAACCCCAAACTGCAAGTATTCTCCAGCTAACAATGGACAACCTGTTCACAGACTTGGGTTAGAACAAGTTATATAACTGTAATAAGTCTTAAAAGGAAGGTCTTTGTGACAATTCAGCAATTTCTTTTCATATTAGAAATGTCTCTGAAGCATTTCTGCATCCATAAGTAAGCATCTAGAAGGGTCTGTCATTTTATCTATCATTAGGGAGTTGTAAAAGAAAATTTATAGAGCTTTTTTCCTGAGGCTGTAAAAAATAGTGGAAAGTATTTTTGTATTGATTAACCATCCAATAGAAGATAAAGGAAGGTTGCTTTGTCATTTTTCCCAGCAGTGGATTGAAAGTAGGAGGAGAAATAAGTGGACAGAGGTACTAGTGCTTCTACACCTTGAAAAGAATGTCACAGGTTTTCTTTGTGTCTATGTGGACATGTTCCCTGTCTTGTTGCTTTTAACAAGAGTGGCTTTTTAGTCGTAATTGTAGGAGTCTGCTTTGTAGAAGTCATATGAACTCAACCCAGCTAAATGACTTTGGAAGTTCCTTCAGTCAAGGATACTCTAGGAAGCCATGACCTTCCCGTGTTGAGCTCTAGGCTGATAGACAGAGCCATGACTGAGTAGAGAAGGAGTTTGTGGCTGGTTTGCTGGAGCTGAGGGTGTAGTGTGAGTGGGTCAAGGACAGCCTGGATGTGGACTCTATGAAAGGCAGTGGCTTTCTTTGAAGTTACATGAAGAGGAATGGGGCTGTAGAAGGTTGTAGGTCCTGTCAGGGAACTGTTGGGCTCCTTAGGCAGTGAGAAGATAGGGTTGAGAAAGAGATAGTGAAATATCAGTAGAATTGAAGGAGGATCTAATCCTCAGGCTCAGCAACTCAGCTGTGCTGCATGGTTCAGGGGCAAATATTGTTTCCTGTTCTGTGCTGAGTCCCAGCCCACAGCTAAATTTTGAATGGATAGGATCTGCACATGCAATTCCTCTGCTGCAACAAACTGCAGTGAAGGAGGAAGAGCATGTAAATTCAGCCCAATGCAGCGTTTCCTGTCTCCCAGATGGTGACTAAGAGGATATGGGTTACTGAATTATCAATAGCTAAACAGTAGAGAAATGTTCCTGCACTGTTAATGCTAGGTTGGATCACTGGCTGTGTCTCAGAAGGCAAACTTGCATGTAAAGCTATCAGAACCATCACTGCAGATGTTCTTGTTCATTGGAAATCCTTCATTCACATATTGACTCAGTCCTTTCCTATTTACTTGATAAAGTCTAATTAGATCACAGCATGTAATGATACAGCTGTAGTGCACTGTCTTCTTTGTGCATTGTTTAAAACTCTGTTAAGTAGCAATTGAAGAATAAAAAGGAAAAAAAAGTATTTACACTTGGGAAGATACTTTACCAAATGAACGAAAATAAACAATTTACCTGTTTGTTTCAGATGAGGAAGCTTTTCTTTACCTCTTCCAAATTTTGAGATTTTAGGAGCCTGTATAGTTAAGTAAACAAAATGTAGTTAAGAACTGTGATGCTAATCTTGTGAGAACAGGCTTGTGGTGTTGTCCCCAAAGTGATACAAAAGTGATCAGTTGATGATAAATCATTTTGAAATAATGAGGCTTTTGAGTGTAATCATGTAATCAGGAATTCTAAGAGTTGCTAGCTGTTAGAGAAAAGTACCAGCAATGTATTATAGAATGAACTAATCCAACAGGACAAAGCTGAAGATTCGTAACAGGTTTATTATTGTAGTCTATCGCCTAATATTTATGAAGATAATTCAGTGCTCACTTAAGCTCTTCAAAGTGCATTAGAACTTCTAAAATAGCTACAGTGTCAACAATCTGCTTTAAAATCTTGAATTTTTCAATATTGTGGAAATGGAAAGGCAGTGTTATTTACTTAATATGCATATCTAGCACATTGCAGGCTGTGAAAGCATGGTGTTTTGTCCCTATGGTATTACGGAAATCACCACAATTTTCAGATCACAAATTGTTGTATTGAGTCTTACAAGTTGTTGTCTTGAGTTTTAGAAAATGTTTTTTCTAGATTCTTGGATTCTGCTTCAACTTTCACTGGTTATCATCTTGAAGGATAAAAAAAAAATCATGGCTGGTTGTCCCTTTTTTGTGAAACTGTTGCGGAAACTCCCAAACCACTTAACAATTAAAAAAAAAAAAAAAAAAAAGCAAAATTTATTTTTATGCACAATTAATCAACATTCTGCAAACATACAAACAACAGGTCCAAATGTCCATGAGAGGAGTACATACTATCCCCACACAATCTTCTAGGGTTTAACAACAAACCAAAACACCAATCAGGGGTTTAACGACAACCCAGAATGCTCAATCACTCACCTAATAAAAGGTGAGGACTCTCAACCTCAAGGAACATCTCAGGGCAGTGTCCCAACCCGTAGGAACCCTGAGGAGTCTCCTTGGGCGGTGTCCCAACCCAAGGGGAGAGCCCTTACCTGCAGCACACTACTCCGGGTGGGAGATGCTCCAAATGGCTCCCCCCGGGACTCCATTGATACCCGAGCCGAATCTGACCTGTGGTCAATATCAGCCCATATTGGCCAAAGACCCCTGCTACAGTAAAGCCCTGAGAACAAGGGCACAGGAAAGGTTCAACAGCCAGGGAGCCAAGATTTCACTGGGTGGGTGCACCTGCCACAGAAACTAAGTGCTGAGAAAGGATTGCTCTTGGCCATTGCTCTTGGCAGAAATTTAATGGAGCAGAGCTTCACCCACACTGCTCCACAGATCTTTAGCCACCATCTTCTTCCTTTTGCATCAGTTAGTAATGCTGAGAAAAGTTTTAAGGTTATTCCAAGGTATGAAAGAACAGATATGTAAAGGAGCAAAAACCTTCCACAAAATCTTGTAGAAAGAACTAAACCCACATTTTAAAATTATTTTAAAAATAACAATATCATAGAAAAGTTTAAGTTGGAAGGGACTTCCTAAGGTGGTCATCTATTCCCTCCTCTGACCCTAGACAGACACTTCACAGTTAGATTGAGTTGCATAAGACTGTGTCATGTTCTGAAAATCTGTCCTCCTTCTGGTGCAGCTGAATATACAGTTAACATTTATTGCTCTAAGAGTACACTCTTGCTAAACAATACTTTATTTTCTAGACACCTTACCAAATCCACTGCTAGGGTGATAGACTCTTATTTAAGTGATTCACATACATGCCATGGATCGTATAGGTTATATGTCTCTAAGAGTCATCTAAGAAAGATGTCATTGTGGAGAGGAGTGAATGTTTAGGAAATAAGAACGTGTGGACTCCAATTAGGCAGAGAGGTGTTTAGAAATGCACAAGTGTTTGTGGGTATAGGAGGAAACTGTCTATGGGGAAACAGCCAAAATTGTGGTGGTTTTGTTAAGGTGAGCGGAATAGCACCACAGGGATAATTTTAACAATGAAATAATATATTTTTAATAAACTTTGCCATATTATTCAATTCTTTAGCGAGCAGTGGCTGTTAAAATGTCTATTAAACTACAGTATAATTTTAAAATTAAATTACAGGACAACATCTAAAATATACAAGATTAATTTGAATCAGTGAAAATAATGCAGATAAAATCAAATATGACAGGTTGAATGTAAATTACAGAGACATTTTAGATACAGTGTATCAGATATGTACTTTAAACAAATCATTCATCATATGTAGATCGTTACTTTTAATTTGAAGCTTGTATTGTGCAAATGTTCTATATTCACTGCATCATCGCTTTACTTTAAGCACATTTCCTGGTTTTCTGCTTTGTAATGAAACACTTTTAGACCCATTAGCATGGCAGTGACTTGGCATAACTACATGTGGTCAGTTTTTAGGTAATCAGAATTGATTTCCAGAATGTACTGTGCAAAGTCATGAAGTTTTTCAGCATGCATTATGTGCATCTCTAAATCTATAACATTTTTCTTTTCCATGTGTTTTACTGAAATCACAGGGGTTGCAAATTTGAATTTATTTGCTGGAAGTTTTAAATTTTAAATCTGGTGCAAGATCTGCTAATCCTATTTAAACCTGTGATAAGAGAAAAAAAAAATAGAGTAAGATTATAGATTAAAATATTTTTCATACCAGTAAAAAAGTTAACACTCATACTCTCGGCTCACCAATATTTTGGTTTGCCTTGTTCTTGCCACCTTTACATAAGTCACTAATAATTTCTTCAGCATGGCTGTTATGTGGGTGGGTGGTGTTTTTTTTTTTTTTCCTTTATTTATGTTCAGCATCCTTTTTCTTCCTTTTACATACTCTACAGTGATTGTATGCTTGATAAGTATTCCTTGTTATTCTTCTCTTAAACTGGTCTTGAGTTTATCATCTCTAGATGACAAATGCCACAGCTGCTCTTGGGAAAATGGGAAAATGTCATCTGACATTATTCGAAAAACAAAGAAATGGAAAAGAGCAAAGTATTAAAAGACAGCTGTTGCTTCTTCTAATTCAGGGTAGTTCTTTTGTACCTGTTTTTTTTTTGTTTGTTTTTGTTTTTTTTTTTTTTTTTTTGTTGTTTTTTTTTTTTTTAAAATCTGCTGCTCCGTGTTGTTGCTCCTGCTACCTTTGCCACTGCGGCCACCAGCAAGTGAAACTCTAGTCATCGTCTGCTCTTTCTGGGTTGGATCACACTTGTGTCTGTTGGGTGGGATCTGCATTCATTACAGAACACAACTCACGGCGTGGCCAAGTCCTTAAGGGACCCTTATGCCCTCTTAACAGTTGCTTTCCATATTGTAAGCAACTGACACTTTCTACTTATGTCTGAAGTCCATTAGTTGCCTGTTTATGAGTGTAGAAAGCCACTGTTTTCCGAGTGGTGTGTTTTTACTCTCTTCCATGTAGGTAGCCTTCATTTTATTAAGGATAAAATGTGTCTATTTATTCCAGCAAACTTGTCTCTAAGCAAATACTTTAAATCTCACATGAATATGGAAGTCCCACTAAGAATTTTCATGTTATTTAAAAATGCTACTCAGTAAACAGGATATGGTTATATGACAAAAGACTCTAGGGAGAAATTGGGATGGGAAACATGATGCACCAGAATGTGACAGGAGACAGTCTCAGCATATCTGTACAGCTGTAAGACTGAAGGTGTTTCTTGCTGGCTATGAGAGTATGTCTTAAGGGAACATTTTTTCCCTCATTGACATTCATGGGAGCTTTATCCTATAATTGGTTATGCTGTAGTCTTTCTTTGGCATATTTAATATTACACAGGTTTGGTAGAAATTTTTCTTTGCCTATTGCTGAGTACGTACTAAAAGCAGAAGAAACCACAAGCTAAATTAAACTTTGTTAAATGCAAAATATGCCTTAAACATATAAACTTCATGGTGATCAGTCAATATAATTATGTGAGATCTGCAGCAGTAATGACATCTGTATATAAATTTTGGTCATATCCATTTTAAATAGGTATTTTTGTTTTGTATTTGTAATGTTAATTTTTTACTGATGGCTGATATTAAGAAAAGGAAATTGCAGACTTTGAACTAACAGATGAGTTTAAGAAAAAGAGTGTAATGTGTGAGTCCCAAAGCAATGAATGATTTTATTTTGTTGAACATTTTAATAGGGTTTTTAAAAGACAAACCAGAAATATGACAAAAATAAAAGAAAATTGACACCACGAAATGAACTATCCAGTGTAGTACGTCACTCCTTTAGTTGGAGTATGTGGTTCTGAACCTACATAGTGTAAATAAAAGTTAAGTTGAACAAAACTCTCTATTTACTTTAAGATTATTTTAATTCCTTGATTTGATTATTTTTTTTTAACATCTGAAAACAAATAAATCAATTTAAGTATAAAAAATTGTTTTTCTTTTGATGGAGAGGGGCAAAAGAGAAAAGCCTTGGACAGTGCATCAAGTGATTTGTTGTACCCTTGAAGCAATATTTATTTTTTTTGATAAAAATACTTATGATGACAACATAATTCCATTTTCCAAATGTAATACTAAAGAAATTACATTAGCAATACAACATTATAATACCATTTAAGTTTACAACAAAACTCTCTCTGTTGTTTGGAAATTCGCCTAACTTAAATATTGGCAAAGAGTGCTATGCATAATGATATATGAACCATTTTCTGGTCATAGGAGTTGATGAATTTGGAATGACTGATCATAGGGAAATATCTTTGGTTAACTTGTAAGTTGTGCTTTAACTGTGACTGAGCTAAAACCTTTCCCAGAGGCAGGTACCTTTGAGAAACAACACTCTGCAAAGAGAAGCTGACCTAGGTTTTAGTTTTGGGAAGCATGATGGGGGAGTTAATGATATGTGATCGGAAATCCAGGTCATAAGAAAATACACCTTGTCCCAGGGCAACTGCTGATTTGTACAGTTGCTACTGTGACCCCCGCCAAAGTACTGTTGAGCTCTGCTACCACTAGTAATGATAACTGACCACATTTGTTAGCAACCATTTACCTCTGTGCTCCCTGTTGCAATATAATTCCTGGCATTAAGGCTGTATGCCTATCTAAAGTCAAGTTTTGAATGTGTAATGCTATAATGAGAATCATAGAATCATAGGATGGTTTGTGTTGGAAGGGACCTTAAAGATCATCTAGTTCCATCCTCCCTGCCAGGGACAGGGACACCTTTCACCAGCCCAGGGTGCTCCCAGCCCCGTCCAACCTGGCCTTGAACCCTTCCAGGGAGGGGGCACCCACAGCTGCTCTGGGCAGCCTGTTCCAGCGCCTCACCCCCCGCACAGGGAAGAATTTCTTCCTTATATCTCATCTAAATCTACCCTCTTTCAGTTTAAAGCCATTACCCCTCGTCCTATCCCTACATTCCCTGATAAAGAGTCCCTCTCCATCTTTTCTGTATGTCTCCCTTAGATACTGGAAGGCCACTATAAGGTCTCCCCGGAGCCTTCTCTTCTCCAGGCTGGACAACCCCAACTCTCTCAGCCTGGCCTCACAGGGGAGCTGCTCCAGCCCCCTGAGCATCTTCGTGGCCCTTCTCTGGACTTGCTCCAACAGGTCCATGTCTTTCTTATGTTGGGGGCCCCAGAGCTGGGCACAGTACTCCAGGTATGACAAATCCTTTTGAATAAAACCTTTGAGTTTCTAAAATCCAGATGAGAGTTATTTTGAGTAGAGTGCCGCTAAAAATAATGCTGGACCATTGCTTTTGAAAAACCTTATTGATGAGGGGCTATTAATTATGCTGTCTTCAGAGGTTTCAGTTAGCAATTTATATGAATACCATCTGGAATATAAAGGTAGTCATAGCTTGTGAGAATATAAATTTGAAATGTAGTCAGCAGCAGACCCGCATAAGAAAAACATTGTATTCAGATAATGTAAAATTATGTGAGATTCATTTCGCTATTAATTCTTTTAGCTGATTCTATACTTCTGTATTTCTTTCAAAAGTAGTTCTTATCAAAAATAATTAATATGAAAGGAAATTAAAAAACCCCACATTTGTCTGAAATGTAGGTATCTTTGGGACTGAAGTAAATTTCAGTAGTAATTGGGAGGTATTCTTGGCTTGTTTAGCTTTTTTATATGGTTGGATCATAATGATCATAACAGTTAGCATTAAGTGTATTAAAAAGACTTTAAGGTCTAAAGATTAGATTTCACCTGTAACAGATTTTGTGCTGTATTGAACTTGGAAATATTTTTCCTTAAGACTTTGAACATATCAGTGGAAACAATTTATTCTTTGAATTAAAAGGCACAGAGAAGGAGAGAATGAAGTAGTCAGGAAAGGAAATGAAGATCCTTTATTACACAGAACTGAAGCCAGAGAATAGATATTAATAAGCAAGTTTGTGGAGGTCAATTAATTTGTTTCAGTCAACTTAAAATGATTAATGGGATAGTTTTAAAAACTGTCGAAGAGACTTTAAAAAACAGCATCAGAATGGGGCAGATCATAGAATACCAGCATAGCAAGATTGTGTAGTACCTGTTTTCCCAAAGGAAATCTTCTGAGAATTAGTCATCAGTAAATATAATTTAAATACCTTCTCAAACATTGCTAAAGTAATAAGGCAGTCATTTTTAAGAACATAAAAATGTATGCTAATGCATTAATAATGGGAGTTCAACAAGAGAAAATGGCTTCAACTTACTGTACTTGGCATTAAAATACTGACATTTACCTGCAATTAACGTTACTGCAGTATTTATGTCCAGCCTTGTGTTTAGCAGCAGGAATGCAGCAGCAATGTTTGTTTCTTGTATATAGTAAAGATCAATATTTGAAGGCTGTATTTTGAGATTTAATTATTTTTTAAAAGGTAGAATATGGAAAAGATTTTCATGGTTTATTGTGACCTTAGTAGGATATTAAAATATTTCTAATGATATTTCTAATGATATTCCCAGACAGAAAATAATTCTAACAATATTCCCAGAGAGACACTGTAGAAATATAGATTAGATATGCATGATACAAATTAGAAACACAACTTGCTAAAATAGACAGAAAATACTGCTATTGGCTCACTGCTAAATCTGAAGGGTTAAGATTAATGGTGGAATAATCTGTTAAAACTCTAAGGCACAGATTTCCACCCATTCTCCTTCTCCTCAGGTATTTTTCTTTCAGGATTTTATTCTCCACAAGTCCTCTCATTTCCCTTCTTGCAGGATGGGGAAGAAGTCAGTTCAAGAGCTGCCTCTTGTAGTATTCAGCTGCTGGGAAGTCCTCAATCTGACCAAGTTTTATTTGTCCAGGACTGAAATATTGACATCATTGAAATCCAGGACAAAACCACAGTTTCTTTCAATTGTAGCTGTTAGCACAAAGTCCTTCATACTGAAATATCTGGCCTGTGTTACTCTTTACATAACAGTTGTGGGAAAATAAAAATGCTCTCATTATGGTTACAGTTCAAACGGCATAAGCATTTATACTTCCATAGGATGTTCCTCAAGTTTTTTCTGGTATCAGTGATTTTTTTGAAGTTTGGTGAATGGCTACTTTTTATCAATATGAGGACAACAGTTCTTTTCCACCAACTTTGATATTTTTCAGGCACCTTGAGTGCATTAAGAAATTTTAAAAAACATCCCAGTTTGTAAAATTCAAATTTACAATAGCTGTCATATTTGAATTAAATAGAAAATGAACACTTAAGACCTTATTCTGTATGATGCTTCCTACCAAATTTTTAATGCATAACTCAATATATAGTTAGTTCTGTGTAAGTGGTAACTGGAGACCTAAACTGTAAATCCAGTGTTGTCAGTTGTTGTTTATTGATGCTTTATAAACGTGTTACAAAGCTACAAAAATTAAGGGGGAGGGAATTGTAAGCCACACCTGTTTTTCAAGTTCTTGAGCCATTTTCTCATGTATATTGCCTTTCTCTTCATGCCTATATTGGAAGGAGTAATCTCATTTGTTTATATGCATCTTGAATTGCAGAATACTTCCTATATTTCTAAAGTATCTCCCTGTTATTTAGTCTTCTAAAAGTGGACTTACTGTCTGTCTATGAAAAGAACTGTATTGTGTATTGTATATGGTGAATGTAAGCTATGCCAGTACATATTCAGATGTGAATACATTTATTCCAGGAAACAGTACTCATGTTTTCCCACTTTGAGGTGCTGTCACCTACTGCTGCACTGGGAGGGAAGATGTGCATAGTGTGCCACAGCCTGGCTCTCCACGGGTGCATCCTGACCACGGCCTGGTGGCCTGCCACTCAGGAGAAGTAAACACACCAGCTATGTTTCTTTTTTATATTTGAAAAGCCCATAAACCTTTGTTACTATATTGGTTATTTTCTAGGTTTTTACAAAGGACATATAAAATGAGTGAGGAAAAATGGTAACATTTTCTGTACTTTCAGCAAAACCTCCTCCAGAATTCAACTGTACCACTAGAGTTGCAGTTACTGATTGTGCTCTTACCTCTTTCCCTGATCTGCAGCCAGAGACACCACCTAATGTCTTTCCTACATTTTACAAGAATTGCATAATGGTTAATACATTGAATATTAGTTATTTAATTGCACTATGTTTTATTTGTGATACAATTCTAACAAAAGACTGCAATTTATTTTTTTTTACTCAAATTAAAAGTAATGGGGCAAAACAGCTCTTAAAACTCATTATCCAGCTCCAGTGGCTTAAAAAATTAGTTTTTCTCCAATATATTACAAGGTGATTGTGAAATGTAGGTATACAGGTTTCCATATTAGTAATGGATACATGCATATGCTAACTTTTAATTCGCTTCTTTATTTCAACATATTCTTTACCAAGGGAGAAAATTCAAAATGTGCATTATTAACAACTTGCCAATCAGTGTTCTTACAGCATTCTTTAGTTAAGCTCAGCAGGATACATTCATGCCAAAAGACTGTAGAAGCCTTATCTGGATGCAATTTTAGATTATGGTGAAGTGTTTTCCCACGTTTCCATTTCACAACTGCTTATTCAAACATTTCCAAACATTATGTTTTCTGGCACCTGTATTAGAGCCATCATATTAAAATGAAATGGCTTAACTTCTTTCTATTTTATTCCTAAAATTAGGCATTTTAAAACAAATTTTAAAAATTCTGTAGAGAAAAATTTGTTAATTTGGAGCATAAAGTTCGCAAGTATTCCTTATCCATTTAAAAAAAAATCTGGTGCTGCTGTTGTAACTTTCATTCAGAACTTTTCTGATTTCAATGACTTCTGAAAATATTTGACCCCTAATGAGTTTTAAAATGTAGATCCGGAATCTTAGCTGAAAACATCAACTCCCATTGTATAAAATAGAGAGTGCATTCAGCAAATGAAGCTATTTGACCAACACCTGAATAGGAATGAGTATTTTTGGATAAACAAGCCAGGGTTTTTCAGATGTACCATCCCAATTTGTAGATCATGCAATCTTAAAATAGAAAAAGGGGGAGGACAGTTCAGGGACTCAGATGGAATATATAAGTAAAGTGATTAGGTTAATCATTGGCATATACCTGTTAATAGAACATAATTATATGTTTTTTTTAGAATTATTTTACAATGAAAAACTATTAGTCTTGTCAATAAAATAATTGCTTTCCTTCATTGATTTTTTTTTTTTCTCTTTGATTCTTAACAAGGATTTCCATTGTTACAAAGCATTTGGAACAGTTGGTAGAGCAGAGATTAAATTTTCAGCCTAATTCCTGATAATTTGCATTCAAAAGTTGATTGGTGTAGATATTATAAGTGTATTAAGCACAGCTGGAGGTTAGTCTATTCTGAACTGTTGTAAAAGGTCTTAGAAGTCTTCAATTGTTTAGTAACCTTAAGATACTTCACTACATCAAGATATTGCTTATGATAAATAATTTGCTCTCTGCAGCACCAACAGCACAGTTAATCGACAGATTTGATCTTTTAATTCATATACACCTGTATAATTTTTCATAAAATAATGCTCACCTTTCATGAAAGCAAATATCAAATAATCAGCTCAAGTAAATAAAAAAATAAAATTGATATAAATAAAAATTCTAATGCTTTTTAATGGTTTCATAATTATTGAACAGATACAACATCGATTCTGAAACTCATATTACAATCATTTGTCTACAAGAAGGCCAACTAATTTCTAAATGGGATGTTGTTCAAGGGTTTACAGCAGTAAAGGACAACAAACTCTTTGAATATTCTGTGTATTGTGATTGCTTGTATTGCTTCAGAATGAAATCTGCCAGAAGTATTTTGATGCATTTTGTGTAAAATGAAGCTTGTAATCAGCTGAAATAACTTCAGACTATGTAATAGCAAAAGGAAATGCCTTACTCCTGCATTTTCCTAAAATTTAGGAGAAAATAGGTACAAAAGAATAAATTATCTGAAAAACTGGTGTGAACTGTACCATTTCAAAGAAACATCCTTCTAGTAATTTAATGTATGTTGTTACATACTGTGAGCTGTAAAAAACCCAGACACATAACAAAATCTCAGGGGGAAAAAACCCCAACAAAAACAAAACACGCATCTTTGTAAGCAGCACTATTTTTAGTTCCTGGGAACTCCATGTAAAGGGTGAACTACCTCTGTTGCTTCTGATGCCTTTCTAAGTGAATGCAAGTTTCTAAAATGATACTCAACATTTAAAATATGACCCAGATTTCTAATAAGGAACATCTGGCATCTGGTGAATTAAGTAAATAAACAGTTCTTACTTGAATGATCTTTGGAATGGATCATCATGTTGTAAATTATGTAGGACTTTGTTCCTCTATTTTTCCTTATTTTAGGTAGAAACTGGGAACATCTTACAGGGAGATTGTAAATATTTTTTTGTTATTTTCATACTTCTATTATCATTTAACTGTGTGGAGTCTCTGACAGTGAGAGAAACTAGTTTAGCTAGATGTAGTGAAGTGCATATGGCAGCTTCACTAGCTGGACAACTGCATTCTTTCCCTTTATGGCATATGTTCCCTGAAGCTGCCAGAAAAAAAGGCTGAATCTTTAAAGTGTTGCAATTGGAAACTCAGGAGGCACGCCTATGTCCTTGCTTTTCTTGATTTCAATATTAGCTTTATCATTTGTAACAAGTGATGACTCCCTGGTATGCTTGTTTATGTGTATACATATAATATCCTGCACAATTTTAGCACTGTTCCATATGCTTCTAAGAGATAGGATGGTAAATTTTTTACATGTAGCCTTGCTGTAGTGGAAGGTGTATATAATTCAGATCCAGTGTGGACCACCAAGATTTGATAGTGTGGGGGGGCTTTTTGGGGGGAGGGAGGGGAGAGCAAAGCTTCTTTGGTTTTTGTTTGTTTGTTTGTTTTGGGTTTGTTTGTGTTTTGTAGGGGTTTTTGGTGTTTTGTGTTTTTTTTGTTTTGTTTTCTTTGCTTTTTTTTTTTTCCTTTTTTTTTTTTTTTTTAACTGTATATGTTGCTGTAATATGTTTTCCATTGGTAACAGAGTGCTCAGGGATTTTCTCTGTAATACGGAGTTTGTTTGTTTCTTTACAGGAGTGTACTGAATTGCACCTATCTAGATTTTAATATTACTTGTCTTTCTAACAATGAAAAAAATATCTGTTAGACCTATTAAGAGAGTCACGAAATGCTTCAGCCACAGAATCTGGTTCTTGGAATATGTCTACAGCTTACAAGTAAAACTGGTTTATTATTCTCAGAAATAGGTTTCTTCACTTTATGTTCTCCATTTCGCATTCTTCAACTCTGAAATGGACATTATCAACCAGTTTCTTGTTGGGGGTTACCAGTGGCAAATAATAGTCCTTTCTGGGTTTGTTTTTTAAGGAAAAAAATCACAAAGATGGATTAAATAATATAGTTTGTTTTGTAAAAACCCTTTCATTTGCTTAAGTGAGGAGCAAGGTTTTCAGCACAATGTAATCTAAAAATAGGTGGAGATCCTGGAAAAATATCTATGTATTCAGTGGACCTCACGAGTCATCCTACTGTGTGGAGCTGCCCCTGTATTTCAATGGGCTGCTCTGCCTTGCAGCATTTAGCCAAGGGACAGAATCTGGCCAAATTTTTGAGTTAATTTTGGACATAGTAATAAAGTTGAGGTAAGCTTTAATGGGAACTAACCCACTAGTGAAATAAGCTCTTGGGAGCAGGTAATTATCAATCTTTCGTTGCCTCATTCAAGAAGTCTGTATTAGTTACTGTTGTCCAATATCCTGGGATCTTTCTGTTTACTTCATGGTAAGATGGACATTACCCCCACTAAAGAAGCCAGGCAAACTCAAAACTTGGATTTATTTAATAGCATGTAAAATATTTGTCAAGGGATTGTATGTATTTCAAGTCAATATAAATCATTTTTGACAACTCTAAAATTGTATTCCCTACAAGGAGAGAAAATGGCACTATATAAAATCATAACGTCACAGTAGAGTATGAGGAGAGATGATAGTTGCACGGTAAGTCATTTTATTTCTTTGTAAATGAAATTCATTGTACAGTATCGCTTTCTGAACTGTGTTTTCCACTCAAGTTATTTTGTAAGGATTAAATTAAATTCATTCCAGGGTACATGCTTTCAGAGATTGTAACAGTTCCTATTTGTTTGAAATATACCATGACTTTCTTAACAGTGAAAGAAAAAGTTCAAAAGACAGTTTTCCACCTCACTGCTTCTTTTCATAACAGCACTCATACTTCAGCTGCAAGATTTTATTGAATACAAATTGAAGTGAACCTATGTCAGAATTGAAATATCAGAATCATACAGAGGTACTGTGCTTTGCTCTTTGCAAGTGGGGGTGAATGTTTTACCACTGTGATTACTTAGAACTCAGGCAGAAGGTTTGTGAGTTTTGAGTAATAGCTGTATTTAAAGTACTATGAATGTATAGTGGTTTCTCTACATAAATCTTTTCCAGTTTATGAGTTTTACTTGCTTCTGAAGCAGCAGACTCAAATGTGACAACCCGTCTGACCTTTCACAGGGAAATGGGAACCTTTGGCAAAGTGAAAATGTCTAGCTCTCCATTCCTAGAGATGACCAAATGAACACATTTACTTTTTGTCATCAATAAGAGAAGTAAAAATAAATATAAGTATGGTTGTAGGCCATGTAGGGATACTTATGTGGCAGTTTTCTGTTTCCTTCCCTTATGCAACATACTTCAGAGATTAATAGGATCTTTTTAACTAATATTCAGATAAGTGTTTTCATTCAGGATCTGGCTCACATTTCCAAACAGCTTAGAATGCCAGTATTGTACTAAGTGTCTGGTTGAAGGCACAGGCCTTGAGAGATCTGCAGGATTTTTTCCAGCATTTTGAAGCCATCTGTTCCTGTGTAGAATACAAGGAATTTTGGACCAAATCATTAGTCATTCCTACCTGGAAGTACAGAGCAGATCTCAGAAAAGTGTTTGATAAGATGCTCAACTTGACTCAAAAGCACTTTGATCTTAGTTTCTAGAAATACTGTGCTCCATTAGAAGACAAAGAAAATGCTTTCACAAAGCTTTTATGAAGCTTGGTAAACAATATTTTGGAAGAAAAGATCATGAAGGGTTTGATTTCTGCCCTCCTCTTCCCCACTTGGTATTCTTTCAAGCAGTTGGCAAAAATGAAATAGTATTTCCTTTTCCCCTTCCTTTACCTGGGTATCAGGAGTGTCAAAGATGTGTCCGGGGGAGGCTGCAGCCTTCTCCCAGGGGTAGAATGACCCTGTTAGAGTTGGGTCTCAGCTGTGATGTACAGAGATGAACAAATGTGCCAGTTAAATCCTGATATTTTTTGTAATCTGAGATACTTTTCTAATATCAATATATTTCTGTGGCTGGTTACAAAAGCCTCTGAATTGTTCTCCCCTGTGCTTTCTTTTCTGTGTTATGTGCTGGGTGTGTATACATTGGTTACATTTGTCATCTGTTAGATCATGGTTTCAGCTCTGACACAAGTTTTAAAATTGTGAAAGTTTTTCTTTTTTTCTTTTAATGTAGGTTTTTAAATTATCTGTCTTTTAATCTGTGCAAGATTTAGGAGAGATTAATTGAGGAGGAATTGCGTCATATTCTTAAATATTGTGTTGCTGAGTACTTTTGCTATTATAATTTTGTTTAAAGAAAGTAAAAATTAAAGACTCTGCATGTGTATGAGCATATTTTTATTCTGAAACATAACTCTAATTGAACTTGTTTACAATGGGAGAAGTGTAGAGAAAAAAGTTTTTGCGTCACAGAACCTGTATTCCTGGCAGAAATAAACTCTGCCTTGGGCAGATCCCAGGGAAACTCACACTTTGTTCTGGAATTCCTTATGTATATATATCATAATGTTAACATCATGTTTACTTTCTTCTCCATGTGATATTTATTGAAGTGATTGATGAAAATATTAATGCATTTTATTTCTGAAAAAGCACAGAATTAACATACTATCTGATATGTCATTTAAATTTTGAGTTCTGTCCTTGATTCTGAGATGACTCTTCATTCCTCAGAATAGTTTCCAGAAAATTTATGTGATATTTAATTCTCTTCAGGTGCAGTCAAATGTTACCCAGCTTTTTGGAAAGTGGAATTGAAGTGGCTGGGTGGCTGGATGATCACAGGCTTTCTTCATCTTTGATTCTCTAGGGATTTCATTGCTCCTCTGAAGATTGACTTTCATCTGTCAAACAACTTCTAACAAACTTATGTAATAGATTTCACTTTTCCTACAGTGGCTAAAAATGTAAGAAACAGTAGTAGATAGTATTATCTGGGGTTCATCAGAGGTAATTATTTTCATCTTTTTTTCTTTTTTTTTAAGTTTGTTAATGTTGCTCAGTATGCAAACTTAATGTTTCTCAGACCCCAAAATAGTGTCTGGGAAGAGCACTGAACCTTAAAACTCACTGAGTACGCTTTCGCTCTTTTTATGGCATTTGCCACATAGTTTGAGGGGTGTGTTGGTAGTGTTGTACCAGTTAAGACTCCCTCCTTCCTCCCCTTTCTCCTTTCATCTCTTTCTTTTTCCCCTTTGCCTATAAATATATTGAAATTTAGAACTAAAAATCTCTGGATATGTAATATTGCACAGCAGTTACTTTCAAATAAGTGATCTATGAGGGCTACAATGTTTGTCTTAGTCTTATAGTTTGTTTTTCTTGCATGTATCTCTTGCTTTATATTAGATATTATGAAAAGCTGCTGTACCTACCTGTGTCTTGGGAAAAATCTTTTTTCAGAATTAGCCTCTTTTTTTTCATATATAAGATAATTTCTAAGATGGCTTTAAAAACTCCCACCAAACTGAACTGATCTTATTTTTCAGGTGATCTATTGATTCTCCTGAGGCAAATATAGCTTATCACATATAGCAGTCTGTGTAAAACCTTATGTAGATAACAATGTGTGAGTATGGCCTAAGCTTTTCAGGAGTGCTGGAAACAAGTCAGAAATTTCAGTTCCAGATCAGACTGTTGCCTCAAATTCCCTTCTCATTTCATCTCAGCATTAATGATTCCTTTTCACACCATGAAATGCTTTCTTGGTATCCTTGTGCATTCAGCCACATCTGTAAACAATTTTCATTGTAATTTCTCTAGAGACCTCAACCACGTTTTATCATCTTTATGGTCAAACACTGAATAACTGTCCCTTAACGTATTTTGTAGTTACTTCAGATCTATTTGTAATTCATATGAGGAGCCAAAGAGTGCTAAATGCATGCTGCTACAAAATAAAAAGCACCTTAAAGTCCATGATGAGATCAGAACATTTTTTTTTTTTAATTCCAGTATATATGAGAAACTTCTGGTTTTTTCCTAAGTAATATTGTATGTACCCAAAGGTTAATTTTATCAGCCTTTCCTATGCCCCTGGACTCTCTATTTGTGCCTGGAATTTCTTGTAATTGCATTTAGTTAGAGAAAACACAAAACCGTTTATATCACAACAAAACAGCAATATTTTTCTTGAGTAATTATCCAAATGATTACAATATTAAATAATTCTTCTTCTAACACTAATTCTGTGACAATTCAGTTACTTCATAATACTGCAAGAGAATGTAGTCAATTTTAGTTTTTGTTTCTAACATGGATTTAGCTTTTAAATACAGTGTTCCTAATCCCATGGTTATTTATTTTTCCTAATTGTATATAATTAAACAAAATATATGTGATGATTATTCTCTTTAAACAGTGCTGCACATTTTTATTCCTGTGGAAGAAGGATGATGGTTTTTGTTGTATTTTTGTTTTGTTTCTTTTTTTTTTTCTTAGACAAATGTTTATTACACACTGTTGTAACTTTGTAATACTCATCTATTTTGTTTATTGAAAAACGTCTTTTAGTCTAACATCAAGAAGCTCAGAGCAGCCTCTGAGCTCTTGAAAAGCATGACTTCATATTTACAAAAGCATATTTTGAAGGAGCCTTTTCTTTATGAACGGAATAAAAGAAAAAATGATCTAGGAAAAAAATACTCTCCAAACTAGCAAATGTTATGCATGGAAGACTTCTGATATATTTTCCTTTTTGTTGGTTAGCAATGCTATTTACAACAATAAGAATAAAAAGACTATTCTTCATCAAAAGGTTATTTTTGCTTCTTTGGTGGTGTACTCATAGCTGATTACATGAAATGACAGAATAAAGAACACAGTTTTCCTCCCCTATAGAGCTCTGTTCTTTCTCTCTTTTTAACAAGATTAATGACAGATATGCTATCAGTTAAGTAATTAAAGTTTCTTTCAGAAGGGTGTAGAAGCAAAACAAATCTATGGGCATCTAAGAAAAATAATTCCATATTTATTTTGGAAAAAAAAAATTATAGCAGTGAATAGCTTCCAATCATATGGCGATAAAATACCCCAACAGATTTAGGTTGCTGACATGACTTTTCTGAAGTCTCTTTTTACTGATTTTTCTTACTAAGGTATGTTAATCAAGTAGAAAGAAAATGTATGCTTAGTTTATGTGCAAGGCAATGCACAATATGTATACCATTTTGAATAAATATAAAATGTGGTTGGTTAATCTTATAAGACAATAGCATACACATTTCTATCACAAACACTGTGTTCTGCATTAGGTTTGCTTGATAAACTAGTAAAGTTCTGCTTTTCAGATACTCAACCTGATATGCCTTCATAGTGGACTTACTGATTCCCTTCAAAAGATCTTTTGAAAATCCAAAGCCCAATTTTGTTTCACCCTTGTATATCCACAATCTCTCACTGATTTCTGGATTGTTCCTTGCACTTTCAATCATACAGAATAATCTTTCTCTCCATCTGAACTTCAGCTCCTCATAACTTTTATGAACAGCTAAAATGTTGTTTTTTTAGCTTCTCTTATTTCTCTGTCGTTACTTATTTAACTTTGTGTCACTTAGAAAGGCTTATCAGAGTTGTTTCAAGTTAAAAATGCTACGCCAAAGAAAATGTTGTATTTATTTATGTGTCCTATGGTAATCAGCATATTTAGCATAAAAACCTTTGCCTTGAAAATTCTGTAATTCTACAGGTAGATAAGATGGTGTCTGTGGATATGTAGCTTTCCCATTCTGTTTTCCATCCTTGCTTACACTAATGGTGAAAGCATCTCAAAGTCAATGCTAGATACAACATCAAAATGTATTTGCACTGTCAGATCAAATAAGGAGTTCATTAAACATGCATCCCTTCTTCCCGTAATCAAATGGCTACTGCAGCAAGGCTCAATGATACTGTCTGTAGTCCGAGAAAGCAAAATGACATTCATTGGGAGGAATTTAAATGTGAGATCAAAGCTAAGAAACAGAGAACAAAGGATACACATAAATAATTTGCATTTTCTTTTGATAAAAATAACATTGAGCTTATTGAATACATTAAAAGGTAATGTAAGAATTACCAACATATGTTTCTATATTGTATTGAAAGGATAAGAATTACTTATCGAAGGAGAGAAATGTTTACATCACTTAGGATCAGAAAGATGTTTGTTGTGTGGCATTAGAAGTCTGAGAAACTTTAATTTCATAAAATAAAGAAAACTTGAAAGAAGTTCTTAAAGATTCTTTTCAATGTTTTAAAGGATTTTTTCTTTACATAATCAATATCGTACTGTTTGTGATTTTTCTATACAGAAAAATAAAGTGTATACACAAATATTTCTTCTAACTGATAAGGAGCATTTAGAATCCAGTGGGAAACTTTATTTGTTTGAAAGGATTAGACTTGCCCTTTGTGATTTGAACCAGTTACTAAATAAATTCATAATAGAAAATGTCTTGTCAGCAATGCAAAATACATAGTATTGCTATAAAAGTCTTATTATTTTATTCATGTGGAATATAGTAAGATCAATAGAAGAAAGATTTTACCAACTTCGGAAAATCATTACCATCTTTTTTTTTCCTTAATTGCGATTGATTTCAGAAGAGTTCATGTGACAGTGTCGCAGACAACAGAGTTTCCTGGAATCTGTTTTCATTTCAGATTCCAGTACCTGGGTTAATGTAGATGATTTTCTTAAGGAAAAAATCCAGTATGTCAATGAAAAACTTGGAGTGATTTAGACCTTGATTTTGAGAAGTTATTTCAGGCATCATTTATATTGGTTGTCACAATAATCTTTAGTCTGAATGTGTTTTGCTTTAGTGTTTTTCCATTTTCTGTGATTTGTTTGGTCCCATTCCCCACCCTTTCCATACTTATATCTTTGCCTGCTAAAGTACAGTAACCTCTACTCACCCATCTAAGGAAGATATTGAAGTTCATAGTCTGTGACCATGTCATAATTTAACTCTCTCTTTAATGTATTAAGTCCTTTAGGCTTTGGCATAAGATTTGTTTTTCAGTCCTTCAGCTGTTTTCCTGCCTGCCCTCTGAACCTTCTACAACCTATCAACACATTAATTGAATTATGGACTCCAGAAAGGGACAGAAAGTGCCTGGCTATTCCAGTGATATTCCAGTGTCTAATATATTAATAGAATAGGACTTTTGTACCCTTGCTTCATGTTTGCCTGCTAGACATATCTAGGGGTCTTCATTGTAACTCTCAAGTTATCAAATATGACTTTTGGGGAGACACTATTTTGAGGAGATAACCCTCATGATTATAAGCACAGTTCAGTTCTTTTTAGTTCTATGATTTTTATGAATGTTTGTAATAAAGAGCATGTTACTGTCTTATGTCCATTTGGTCTAGATGCTTGTCACATTGCTGTTCTATCTGAAGTAATGGTCTACCGAGGACAACAAATATTTTTTTCCCCACTTTTTCTCAGTTCACTGTTTCAGATTTGTGCTGGAAAAAAGTTCATACCATCTGCTCCTGCTTATTACCTAACCTCTTGCCTTTGTTTCATAGGAAAAATAAAAAAGCCCTGAGGTGTTTCTTTATTTTTTATCACTTTGTCTTTGTTTATTTTGAGATCTTGGTATTGTGCTAGGTGACTGCTTATTTGTTGACTCTTCTTGTCCTCCCTTTTTATTATTAGCTTGCTCCCATGGTGTTGCAGCTGTGCAGCATGCCATATCACTGGCGTTTCTTTCCTGTCTGGTAGATTTCTGTTCTTTTAATTTTTGTTCTTGGTCACCATTTCATTTCTTCCTTCAATATGAACTTTCAGAAGTTACAAGGTTCTTTACTCTTTGGTCTGTCTGATATTCAGTATTGGTACTAGTCCCTCAAGTAATAAAGCTACTTCCAGTAAAGCACTGCTTACAAAGGAATTCCTTTCTAGAATAAGACACAAAAGAAAATGTTACCCATCAGGTACAGCTAGAAACCGCTACTGCAGTGTCTGTCTTAACAGTGATGATCCACAGAAATGTATGTGGAAGTTCGCTAAATTTTTCTGTTACTTATATTCATGCTCAGGCTCTAGCTTGAGACACCTAACAGTTGCACTTTGTTTAGTCAAATGCATCCCTTGATAGACTCTTAAACTTCAGAGAGGGTAAAAAAATAATGTGCATCTCATTATGCTCCTCAGATTAGCTATATTTACATCTAATCGCAGCAGACATTATCTTTTAGACTTTATTTGTTTCACCAAAATTATGAATAATAAAGTTTAATTGTTTGCCTTACTGTCAAGATAATTTTAAAAAACCCCTCAGATGAATAAATGCAGGCAAAATTTGTAATAGATTAGATGATTAAATTACTTTGTGATGCAAATATCTGTTTAAGGATATTTTCATTGGTTCACACTTCAACTAGAGGAACTAGTAATATGGTTAGAACTATGAACTATATAACGTTATTTAAAATTTGTTCTAGCATTATTTTCTAGTATATATAAGATTAGATTCACCTTTTTCATAAGAAAGATGTACTTGAAAATCAAAGCAAACTGTTCGTAGGTCTTTCTACAGTCCTTATTTTCTTAATGTTGATGTCTCACCTAATTATAGTCTTAGTTTTATGCCCAATTTGATATTTCAGGGAATTTAGAAGTACTCTTTGCAGTGCTTATGGATAAGCATGCATGTGAGTCTCCTTGGGACTTCTATCGTTATCCTTGCAGGTTCTTTTGTTTAGAGATTAAAATTTAAACTTCTAGTGCAGAGAGACAGTCATCCTGGTAGAAATATTCTGCAGAGACATAACTTCCTTTTTGAATTGTTCAGACATGGTAAGGCAGGGAGTTTTGTGGTCATCCAGTGTCACTAAGAAGAGTCAAAATCTAAAGCTTATGCATAACTACTCTTCAGATATACAGACTAGAGCATTCCTTCAGAAGTCATGAGCTGAAACAGGAAGGAACCATATTCCCTTTGGAAAATTACTACACTACATTGTAAAGACTAGATTATAATATTGGTACTATATATTATCCTATTGTTCTTTCACAGTTATTTAAGGTATTTTTTAATTTCTTTGTGATTTGGGATCATTACCAGAATGTATATGCACTTTGAAAATGAAAAAATAATGCTAAGTTTAAATACATATACCAGTAAAGATCCAAACTCGGCTTTAGTGGGATGAAACAACAAAGTTGTAGCAAAGCATGTACTTATGTTGCTTAAAAGCTTCAAGGGAAATTAATTAGTAGTGAGATTCCATACACCTTAGGTTTTGGCATGTAAAATAGAAAGGCGGAAGGGAGTAGTTTCAAAATATAGTCAGAGAGCAGTAGAAGTGTAAAGAAAATGTGAACACTGATTCTACTTTCATTCAGAGATTATTTTTTTTTTATGGAACCTTCCTTTTGAAATACAGTTTTACTTTGAATAGAATTAAATAGTTATCAAGGGCAGAATTTGGCAATGAAGATGGCACTATGTATTTAAACATCTCAAATTTAAATTCTAGCCTTAATTTTTAACATAATGATCAAGAATGCACCATTAACTTTTCTTAACATATCAGATCTCTGTTCTAATTCTGCTGCTGAAATAACCTTACCTTAAGTGAATGTATGCTTTGTTCCACTAATGATGCTTTAGAGTTGACAATAGCAAAGGGAATTCTTACTCTGTTTTTTTCTCCCCATTACATATCCCTTTAGAAGCTTCAGCTTTTGAAACAATTTCTTACATTAGTAAACTATATGATTAATCTGAAAATCTGATGATGTGTTGGAGTTTTTTCTTTTGTGTGTATATATGTATATATATATATATAATTTCCATAATATCCAAACCTGAGACTGAAATTTGTGGTAGTTAATGAATGGGTGAAAAAGATACTGATTTAGTAACAGAATAACAGATAAGAAAATGCTACTTTTTCTGGGTGAGAACCATGTTAGTGCAAACATCAAATAAACTTCATGTTTCATGTCCAAAGGAGAAGATAACCTTTCTGAATCTCTAAATTTCTTTTAAAGTAGTTTGGTTGTCTCTTATTGATTAAAGAATATTGTCTTGGATACCTCTAAGAACTTGCTTTGTGTTCTTCTGCTGCTTTCCCTGGCTTTATTTATAAATGAGGAAAATGAACTGTATCGAGTATTAGCCTAAAGAAAATTACCTGTATAAGAATCAGTAAGAGCATGAGGGTGCTTGATTTATTTAAAGCTTCTTAAAAAGGCATCAAAAGTGATATAAAAAGTTTTTGGCTTCCTTGACTCTTGAAGCATTATTTTGATCACGTTTATTCTCTTCTATACAGCTTATTTTAATTGCTGTACATGAATACACTGTTTCTTACCATCTAAGTTCATATGTATCCTATATGTTTGTAAGCAAGGTAATTTGTATTTTGTTTCATAGTTAAAGCTGTATTCCAGATTTACATAACTAAACTGCTGAT
This sequence comes from Tyto alba, assembly GCF_018691265.1. Classification (NCBI taxonomy): domain Eukaryota; kingdom Metazoa; phylum Chordata; class Aves; order Strigiformes; family Tytonidae; genus Tyto; species Tyto alba. The sequence goes on along the minus strand of NW_024881327.1, from coordinate 14,752,326 downwards.
GAGATAAAAGTTGCTATTAGGGTAATTTTAAATTATCCTAATATTCTTAAGATTTTCTGGATAGTTTTGGAATTTTGTATTTTTTCACACAATAACAATGAGGATTTTTAAATTTTTTTTCATTCCTTATTACTTCAGTGGGTTTTTTTGGTGATTAAGATACTTTGAAGTTTTTACTATAAAAGTATGCAGGTACAAGTTAATTTGGTAATATAGAAACTTTGAAGTTTGTACTATAGAAGTACAACTTCCAGACTTGAGAATCAGAAAGAAATGAGCATCAAAGAAAGTGTTTATTTCTTGTAGGGACAAGCAAGCTGAATCATATTGGCTGTGTTGTTGGAAAATATTTCACAGACTAAAAGCTAGGTTTTGCAAATCTTCATGAGGTGACAAAAGTTATTAGTAAGAATAAGTTAGAGAGACACCAAAAAATATTTTTCTTAGAAAGATCTCTATCTGGCATAGACATGCAGTTTTTTTATTCATTGTCTAGACACAGAAATTGGGTCTGCATTAATAGATGATAATAGCTGAAGCTAAGGTGCACAGAGACAGACAAGAAGGACAACAGCAGCACTCTTGTGGAAAGACTGGTAGTAGGGAAAGCTGTTATCCTAAGGTCCTTATGCAAAAGTTAGATGGTGTTAACTTTTCTCCAAATACGATAGTGAGGCTTGAGATGCTGACTTTAATTTCATTTAAGACTATTATTCTAATCATAGTTTATTTCTCCTGAAGAGTATCTCTGAAGTCATTTAATACTGTCTTCCATAGAATTTTTTCCAGTGTTGAATACAGCCTAGCATATTATTTTTCTACCTTAAGGTTCTATCTAACATTTCCCATTCTATTCCTTAGAGAAAATATGGCTTTATACTTTATTAGACATGGTAATGGATGGGATCATGGAAATCTCAGTACCATAAGATTTGCCCTTGCAAATAATTTAGTTTAGTCATGAAACTGAGCATACTGTGCTATGGCCTGGGGCCCCTCTCCTTTCAGTTCTTCTTTTATAGCCAATGAGACCAGGGTCACTTCTGTGTCCTTGAATATACATTTGGACTTAATTTCTGTTCACTGTTAAGATACATTTTATTCCTTTAGCTTTGTGCATGTGAAGTCACCTCCATTTAGCACAAAAGTGCTGAACAAAGTCTGAGGAACGAGCAAGTGTCTTGCATAGCTGCCTTCACCTCCTGCTTCCCACCCTTCCAGTTGTGAAGTTTCCCCTGCATATTACTGTTACCACATCCTCAGCAGATTTATTGAATACCTAAACTCGGTGGAAATACAGTGCTTTGTAGTGACAATGACCTGCTTTTCACAATCCATTTGAAGTGATTAGAGACAAATAGATAATGCTTTGTGTGGCGTAAACTTCTAAGGAAAAACAAACATGTGGGAAAAAAGGGGAATTAAACTCTGAAATTAAACTTTTCTTTAGAAACAATGGTGATTATTTGTCTGAATCAGAATACCATGTTTAGTTTAGGGACAGCCGAGAGGCTTTGCGTTCTGTCCCTGTAGTTTCCACTGATTTCTCATGGTAGCTCTTCTGTATTTCATAACCCTCATTTTGCAAGGTCTAAACTTATTCACCTGTGTGGTAGGTAAATATCATATTTTACAGATGAGGCAGAAGAAAATCAGAGAAGTCTTGTCAGGACAGAGCAATTCTGCGCTCCATTTATATCCTGTTCCAAAATGATCTTGGATAGACTTGATAGTGTACACAATAAAACAGTCCAGAGATTAGTGGAAATTGCAGTAGCGATTTTATGTCATCAAAGCTCACAAAACTGACTTTATGCCTTTTGGGTTATGACTAACCTACTAAGTTGCTGTATTTAGAAAAATTGCTTTATATCTGTTCTTGGTGTGTCAGCCTCAAACAAAACTTTATTTGGCATTATGGAATAATTTAGGGATGGGAGACTTACAAACCAGTGTTGGAGTTACCACATGGGTGCTTATGTCACACATAACTGCAATAATAGCTATATGTTTTTTTCCTTCATATATTATTGTGTATAACTTTAACATGTAGAAATGTTTGTCTTATCAAAAATCCTTGGGGCCTGTTGCTTTCTGTAGAGAAACGACTTGCTATATGTGGGGTAATGTATTGGACATTGGTTTGTCAGCTGTTAGACACCTGAGTCTCTTACTTTTTTGCATGAATTTGGCATTAATTTACATAATTCTTCTATTTGTATATTCATCAGATTTGAGGATGCTAACACAATATTTGTTTACCTGACTCTGGCAGTTTAAAATTAAGTTCAGTTTTGTTTTGTTTTGTTTTGTTTTTCTAAATGTTGCTAGAAGTGATTCATTGTAATTTGATTCTTGGAAGCTGGAGGAACAGAAAACACAGTTAGAGTAATAATACATTATTACTGTTTCCTAAATCTGCTGCATTTCACAGATTTAAGAGAAAAATACCTTTATTCCAAGATAAGAAAAAAGAAAGACTGTTGCAGAAAGAGTACTTAACTATTTTGTGATGAACAAAGCATTATTTAGTAAGGAAAACTAAAGAAAATGCTTTAAAAGACCTGCTAAAACAGGAATGACATAATTCACTTTGAAAATGGATTCAGACATCAAATTAATGCTGTTCTACCTGTTTGAAGAATTATTATTTTAATATTTATAAGTAGATTTGGACTAGTTCTACTGCTATTGCAGCAATGTCCTTCTTCTTTACTTGCATCTTACCTCTTATGTACTTCTAGACCTCTGTGTCTGGATAGCTATAGTGTGTCAGCTGTGTTCCTGAATGATAGCAGATAAATGGTTTCAGCTAGCAACATGCAGGAGACATGCTTGTTAAAAGATATTAAACAGCTTTGCCTAAAACGTGGAAGCAAAGCAGCAGAGCTTTATTTGTAACAGTGATTTAGATGAAGCTGTAGAATGAAAAAAACACAGGAGTGTCCCAGGTTGGTGCTAAATTTTTATAAAGTCATTGTATATGTTTGTAAAATTTTAATTTGCGAGTTGTCAATTGATGTGTAAAAATAAATACATCTTTTTTTTTTAGAGAGTAATTTGTGAAATCACAATTAATTTGTAAAATTCTGATTAAATGCCTATGCTTTTGGCAAAAACAGTTACAAGAAATGTCAGTGAAACTGGTATGAAATGCATTAATCTTTCTATGTGATATAGGAAAAGGTGGTACATTGCTTCATTCAGAAATGTTTAATTAATGGAGCTACGTTAATGCTTCTTTAATGGGGATGAATTTAAAGTGTTTCTATTGAATGAAGACAAACTGGATCAAAAATTGTTAGTGTGACTGGCAAGAAGGATGTTTTTAGTTGATCTGTGTTTGGTTCTATACACACTGATATCAAAGATGTCACTGAAGAAAGGTAATCGTATAACTGGAAGGGAAAGGGGCACTATTCATGCAGACCTGTCAGGATTACTGTAATTTGAGAAAGAAGTAGCACTGTAAGAATAATGTTTGGCCTAAAGGACTGTTGTCCTGGTTGGGGCTGGACTAGAGTTCCCGTTGGTCTGGCAGCGGGAGGAGCTGCACCCCCCTGAGACCCCAGGGGCTCCCCAGGGCCCAGTGCCCTCACCTGTGTGCGGGGGCGGGGGGAGCACAGCTGGAGGGCTGGGCCCTGATTGGCTGATATGCCATGTCATGTGACCTTGTGCTCACCATATAAAGACAGGAGTGGGCTGGGAGGGCTCTCACTTCTGGGAGTGTGGCTGTGGGGCCTTTGTGTTTGGGATCACCAGCGGGAGCAGGTGGGTGTCGGTCGGTGGGTGGTGAGCAGCTGTATTGTACATTACCCATTGATACTGCTGTCAGCGTATTGTTCTGTTGCTGTTATTAAACTGTTTTTATCTCAACCCGTGAGTCTCCCTTTGCCCCTCCGATTCCCTCCCCATTCCCAAGTGGAGGGAGGGTGGGTGAGCGGCTGTGTGGCGTTTAGCTGTTGACCAGGCACAAAAGACGACAACTGTGTATTTACACAGAGTGAACAGATAAAACACACAACTTCTTCTGAATTGTTTGAACAGTCTGTCCACAAAAATTTATGAAATTAATTTTCTATTGTGGTACACATGCTGAAGTCAACCTCTGACAGACTGTCTCTCAGGAAAGGGAATAGTAAGCAGCCTATCTCAGTCTTCAACTATGACTATGAATTCCAGACACATGATGAAAACAATGCAGCTCTCACTATCAGTACATGTGTCAGTGCTGTGTATGATGTAGTGACTGCTGATGATTTTGAATTTTATGTAAATTCTGTAATTTGAAAAGAATGTATTCAGTAGTACCAGTTCTATGTGACAATCACATAGGAAATCTTTTTCCACAAGTGTTGGTGTATGTTTATCATACATTTTTAGTTCCAGATCAACATTTTATCTAGGAAATGGACCTTATGAAGTGCATTTTTTTTTTGTCTCAGTAGTCCATTGAAAACATTAATGAATCCAATTGTATTTACATCAGTAGTTCTGGGTCATCCAGTAATTTTTCCCATTTTGAGAAATCTTGAAATAGACATTTCTTTAACATGCCAATTTATATTACATACTAAGATATAAAGAAGGAATCCTGACATATATGAGTGTGAATCTCAAGTAGGAGTCATCTTCTCTATCTAGAAGGACTGAAATACTCAGAATTGCTTTTTTTCCCTGCTCTTTATCTTCTATCCAGAGCCTAAAAACAGTGTTGAAAAAGTAATTGGTACTGAGCAGTTTGTAAGTTCTAAGCAACTAGGAGGTATGACATTAGTTTGAGGTATAAAGAGACCACAGCCTTTGAAAAATACATCCTTTTACTAATTTTATGAATTCTATTGTTGGCAGATTCCAACAGCAGCAAGTTAAATAGCTATGGCCTTTCTAATAGTGTCACTGTAGTCAAAAGGTTTTGAGGGAATGTGGGATAATTTGATCAATGAAAAGGTCAAAGAAGAGGTACATTGGGGGAAATCTTTAGGGGGTTTTTAACATCACTTGAATGGAAATTAACACATAATTTTAGAGATTGACTTAAGTGGTATGACTGCTATGGAGTTAAATATGCTATAATTGCTTCTTATGTATGGAATTTTGATTTATTTACCCATTAAGGAAATTTTCTTGTTCTTCTGTTCTTTTTATTCTTTTTGTACCATTGATACTGGAAGCAGAGGTAGAAATAGTTCAAAATTTGACTGAAAGAATTATTTGCAAATCCGTCATTTTTAAGATGTCACTATGAATTCATAAATTATAAGATTTATCAGTGCAACCATGTTTCTTAAAGTCCTTCTTAAAATACAGTAGCTACTGTGTTGGCTATATGTTGCTAGAGCTAATCTGTAATTCAGGATAAAATTATGTCTGGAATTACTAATTCAGTAAGATCCAGAAGAAACTCAGTGACAATATAAATAATCTGTTAAATATTTGATTTTATTTAGGAAGTGAAGGATTAAACAGAGAAAAATATATGCTTAAGTAGGATGATGAAATTGAAGAATCTTCGTGTTGCTTGCATTGGAAAAACCTTTTTATAGTTTCACAGAGTTACATTGACATTCATATCTAGTTGCAGTGTGACTAGTAATTTCTGGTAATTTCATTTTGTAGGTATCGTTCCCCATATTTGAGTGCACTGTTTCAACTGAACATCTTTATATCCATATATAAGTTAAGGAGTGAGAGGTTACTGTGGTGGACATGTTTGGAAGATGGATGAATCAGGCTGGTTTCAAATTTCAGAGCAGCCCTTTGCTTGACCGGACATTCGTTAGCAATACAATTTGTGCTAATGGTTAGCCCTTACTGATTATCAGTCGTCATCACTAAGTATTCAAACAGATGGTCCGTAAGGACCACGTCCCACGTTAGCTGTGCCTGTGCAGCCCCACGGAGCAGACGCGGTGCCATTGCCGCCGGTGGCTGTGGTCTGCACCGCTCAGTCGCCGAGGGGCCGGGCTCCAGCCCTCGCTCCTAAGGGGAGCTGAAGCCAAAGAGTGACCTTTTTCTTCACCATTTTTCAACACTAATTATCATTGCTTTATGCTCCTCACCTGCTCTTCAGAAGAAAAAAGAGAGGATTTATTCTGCTCCAGGCAGTTCATCTCATCTAATTTTTGGGACTGGGACTTGTTCTGGTGCCATCACACACATTCCCTGCCTGTTACACATCCTTTGTTGCAGGTTTTACTGCTTGCACATGTTTTCCTGTTCCCTGTTTTGCAACAACACCAGAAGTGTCCATCTGACCGTGGGTACTTATGCATTATTTACATACATGTGCTCAGTTATATTAGAAAGTGCTCAGATGTTGTTATTGGTTATCCATTTATCCATTAGCAATGTTGCCAAATACCAACATAGTGTCACTAGTTATTTTAGTGCGCTTGTGTTGGGATTCAAGTCAAACAAAGATTAATAATATCCTGCTTGGGTTACTTTCATCTCATAGATGCATCAAGCCTCTCTACTGGCTACAGCACACTGAGGTATTTTTGTCTTGGACCTGGGGCTGAAAGCAATAGAGGGGGGAATTTTCTGGTTCTGCTGAATGAGGTTCCCAAGGTACTCAACAGTATTCCACAGAAATAGGATTTATTTAAAATTATGTATTCAGAGAATAGGTTTTGGGATAGTTGACTGAAAATCTGGAATAAAAAAAATATATTTTAATTTGTCTTTCCAGAGATATTGCAGTGCAGTGTCAAGCTTTCCATGCCTATTTCCCCTGAAGAATAATTTACACAAACTCATCTTCTGGGAAAGAAAATACTCGTGGGCTTGGAGGAGTAAGAAGACCCAGTATTTAGAATTTTGACGTCTGGGCTTGCCTTCAATTATTCAAGGCTCTACATACAGGTGGTTGACATTAAATTATTTCCTTCTTTGTGATATTCACTGTATGTTTCAGTTAAGTTATCTAACATTTTTTATTTTTTAACATCTTAATTTATGGACAGGAAGGAGTTTGGGGTTTTTTGTTTGGTGTTTTTTTTCTTAAACAAAAAGCAGGCACTGGGTCCAAGTTGGGATTTTCAGCCATGGAACCAAGTTTTCTCAGAGATTGCCTTATTATTTGAAGATTCATATTCTTAGAATAAAAATGTATAATCTTGATTTTTGTTCTATATTCTTATGTTCAAAATTCAACAAAAAGTGGGAACAATTTAAATTCGCAAGTGGGAAAATAAGCATAAAATTGCATTGTAGCATGAGAATACACTTCTTTATAAGGAAACAGTAGATTTACAACTATCAAGTTGTTCCTAAGGAAGGATAAATGCATTTTATATAACAAATTGGCATGGGAAATAATGTGGTATCAGTTCTCATCTAAGTGCAGAACTCGCCAATTCCCTTCTAGGCTTAAACAAATATTACATGAGTGAGGGCTCTTGTAAAATGTTATGTTTTGAAATAGATTTTGTTAAGGGTTTCTACTGATAATTTATTTCTTCCTTTATGCCTATGTCTGTTCTCATACTAATAATGGATAGCTTATTTGCATATAAATAGATTTCACTATTTGCTGAAGCAGAGACCTAATATGTTTCTTTTTTTTCCCATGGACACTGTTGAATAAGATAGAATATTGCAGTGATCAGCAGTCATGAATTGTAATAATTTTCTTGGTCAAAACTCTTAAGAATGCATCAACTGTGACACTTTTGTGAAGACATCAGAGTTTAGATATCAGTTACAGTATCAAAAACATGAAATGTCTTTTGCGTCAATAAATGTGTTTTTCATGCTATCTCAGCAATATTTACTCATGGATATAAAAACTGGTGGCTCTGGGTACCTATTCTTAATTAGTACTTTGGTGTGTCTTCTTGCCATTTCTAATCTAGTAGTATGTGAATATTTGTATAATGCAAACCTCACACTGCAAGTTAATATAATTTAGCTGTCTCTTGTTTTTCTGGCTTATAATGATCTCATGGTTCTAAACACTTTTCTTTAAATTAGAAATATGTGTTGAACAGAAACCTTTCATGGTATCACTCTGATATACTGTAAAATAAATAAAATTTAGTTAAACTCCATTAAGGATATGTGAAACCTAGAAATTATGCTTAAGGCTGACTTCTGTTTACTAAAAATAATGATCAAATAAGATTTGGTTGGATCAGTATATGAACTCTGAAAATCCTTCACAAAGTATAAAAGGGTGCATTCCAGATTCGTGTATGTCTTCCAGAAAGATGAATGAAAGAAACTATTCTGTACCACAGTATTACCCCAGACCTATATGTAAAAGTAAACTCCAGGCTTATATTTTATATGTCACTATTCAGCATATGCTTCTTCAAATACGCTGCTTCTAAAGCAAGTTCTAGCTGTACAGTTCTTCAGAAGACTCTGGGAGAAAGATAAACTGAGTGTCTAAACAAATTTGGTCAATGCTTCTTCTACACTAATGATCTGAGCACACAAGCATCTTAATTTTATGTATACAACTATAAAGAAAAACGAGTGTGAATGTACTTCTGTACGTGTGTGTGTATGTACATGATTTAACCACGAATGTGCTTTTAGTGGAGTTTTAACTTGTGTGTCTGTGAGTTGCTTTTACCAGTAGAGGTCACTCAGGGTAAAGTGAACAATTGCTTCATCTTTTAAGGAGGACATGAACTTCTTTATGGGCTGGGAGATGCATACTGAAGAGCATGCACCTTCAAAAGCACACAAGCAACCTACTCTTGCTTTTCATTTCCTTCACATCTTTGTTGCTGCATCTATAGAGAATAAAAGATCAAACATTAAAAACTTGTAGGCTTACACTGATGCATAGAAGAAAGTAGTCAGCAAAATATTAGGCTGTAAGCATACTTATTTTTTACTATGCTTTATAAACCAGCACAACAAATGTGTAATGTTTATTTCACATATTACTTAACCACAAAGAGGGAGCTTTCTATGTGTTCACCCAGTTTCTTGAACAAAGTCTCATCCATCACCGTCAATTAACAGTTTTTAAAAAAGGTCAGTAAATATTAATGATTACCTGGAATTTATTATATTAAGCACTTTTTTTTCCTTCTGTATGATGACTCTGTAAATAGTGTTCTCTTAACAGGTTTTCCTGTTATATATATTTAATTATATCTAACACTTTTAGTTACAAAATAAGTTTAAAAATAGATTTTATTCCTATCACTGTTGTTTTAAGGCAGCTTTTTGAGAAGGAGGAGAATATATTCCTGTGTATATGAATACAGTAAGCTGTGTGGTATAACTGAGAATATAATGTAGCCTGCTGTGACAAAAGGGTACACTGCAGAATCTTTTTTTATTTGATAATGATGCATAAGCAGAAAATACCCATCATGCTGTCAGAGCTCAGACTGACAGATACTTGCAAACTGAAGTAGTGGAAAGGTGATAAAAGTAGAAACTGATGTTGCAGCTACACTCACTTTTCTAAATGGAATTTCTTTTAAAGCCACCATCAAAATCAAAATAAGAATCAAAGTTACAATACTGCAGTTGTAATGAATTAAATTGATTTAAATATGACATGTCTTTCCTGGATACCAGATGGATGATGTGATCAGTTGTCAGTCCACCACAAAATCTCAGTTATCACCTATCTGAAGAAAATATGTAGGTTTTTTAATGTAACTGTATGACTGTTTAGAGGATTGTGTGAGTCATTCTGGAAGGGGTTATCAAACCATTTGACATCAGAATCTCATACAGTACCTAGGCAAAATATTGGAAAATAAATTATTTTGGTATTATTAATACTATTTTTTGTGGGTGATTGTTTTTCTTTTGTTTGTTGGTTTGGTTTGTTTTCTTTAAATCCGTATGACTGAAGGCTAGGTTCTATGTGATTTCTTTGGGACATTCACAGGAGTCTACAGAATTTAATTTCATACACAAATGAGTTGAAAAACTAAATAAGGAAGAGATAAGGAATAAGCCAAAAAAGTTTTTATCTATATGTATGTCTCGTGGTTTTCTATAGCTTGCATCTTTACCTGATGTAAAACAACATCTGAAAACCAAAAAAACCCTATCTGACCTTAGAGGTACCTCCTATTTAATTTAAGCTTTTAAGATAAATCATAAGATACCTGGGAAAGAGCCTACCACTGGTGAGACTACTTGCTTTCCTCCTTCTTTGTCCTAGTCCCTTTTCTGCTTGGATGTCTTGGTCATAGAGTTCAAAGTTCCTGAAGTTGTAAGCAGTTGTAAAGAATAAAAATTTAAAAATCACATAACTAGATACTTGTACTCCTCTGTATCTGATGAATGTATCTGATATTCAAAGAAACAGAAGTGGTGTAGTTCTCGAGCAATTCAGAGGGAAATGTTGGCTTTCAGTCCTTTTCAAAAATCAGACAAATACAAATACATGCATGTATCTTGTATAATACCAACAGTTTAGGCACTCTAAAGAGCTAAAAGGGTCATGTTCTGAAAAGGTTATGGACAAAGGATGTATTCATATATATGATATTGGAGTTACTAGTAAACTTGAATCTTTTGCATTTTTAAGTAGATGATAGTAAGAATTTTTTCATTTTTATTATAGAAACTTCCAATTGAATGGTCCAGTAATTTCTTCATTTTCTGTAATATGAGTATCTTACCCTTTCTCCAGTACATTTGTTGGTGGTGACCTAATAATATGAATCAGAAACATGCAAATAATTGGCATTAAAAATACGTAATGCCCTTAATCAGATTAGCCCCATAAAATTCTTTTCATTCATATGTATGTACTGTCCAATTGTATCCAACTGCAGTTCCACACATTGAAATAAGTAATGCTATACAATGCTTTTACATGCTTCAGGCACTAAAATCAAAACAGCAAAGTGTATTATTTTCTTTAAATGTTTCTCACCAGAGGTTCAAGAGCCTCTTACGTTCATAAGTCTCTGCTTTTGATTCCCCTCTTCTTTCTCTGTCTGGGTACAGATCCAGTATAATGGCACCCCAAACAGTGTTCCAGTGCTTAAGTAGTCAATGAACTTAACTGGTTTACAGAAATGGCATTGTGGTTTAGTGGATATTGCCTTTCAGCTTCTAGAATCTTTCTTCCACTACTTGCAAAATTGTGCTGTGTGGAAAAATGATCTTGCTGCTATGTTTCTAGCAAACAGTGTATGAAACCTCTTGCCTACTGCTGTTTAGAAGCCCACACTGTAAAAATGTATGTTTATATCTACATTTCCCCACTATTTATATCTGCAATCATGTAGAGTTTAGCATGCCTCTCTCTTATGCATTAATAATTACAACATAATTGGAGTAACCAGAGCCCATAAATATATTTACTTTCACAACCCAAACAGAGAATAGTAAAAGATGAGCTTTGCAGCATATTTAGAGGATTGACAAGTCGAGGCTCTAGACAAAGACTGTTCTTTCAGCATCATGTTCTTATTACATGCCTCAGATCTTCTTAACCTAGGGCATTATCTCATAAACTACAAAAACATCCCTTAGGTAAGCATATAAAACTTTAACCTTGAAATGAGAAATCTTACTGTTATAATCACAGATTACAGAATTACGCTTTGCAAAACACAACAGTCCATTTACTGCCTTCAGATTCTCAATAGCAGAAAATATTACAAGAATTTAATCTTGACACAATGAACATGCGAATAATTGTTGTAAAGACCTTTTCCAAATGGGAAAAGAAAACCCTCATTCGTTTTCTCAGGAATGGGGAGATGAAAGTTCCTCTGCCTTAATCTTTTGCCTGAGCATCTCATAATCTCACAGAACCTAAGATTAGGACACAAATGGTGTGGGAGTGAAAGGGACCCTCTTGGCTGGTGTGTTGGACACTGTGTCCAATCTTCATCTCAGAAGGGGGGACATAAGCATCAGTATGCATAACAGTGTCACTGATAGGAAAGAGAGGGAGGAGAAACTGGAATAGAAGACAACTTTGCTATATATGAGCCTTTAAAGAGAGGACTTGCCACACAGAGCGCAGTGGGAACTTTCTTACTCAATTACACGTTGGAGGAAATGTAGGCTACGTGTACAGATGTAGGGACTATGGCTACTGCTGAGGAGAGTCTGCCCAAATTCCTAATGTCTGCTTGAGTGAAGACATTGGCATGTAATATCTGTATAGCTGTGAATTTTTAACTAGAGAAATAGCCCTAAAAGAAACAGAGCCTTCAGTGTCTTTTCTGTATTGTGTTTTTTTCCAACGTAGATAACTGCCATGAACTCTGACTCTTCTACCTGTCTGACTTAATCACATGCAGCTGAGACCAATTAAAAGCACTTGTAGATGTAAAAGCTGCTGTGTTCCAGTGACAATTTTCTTGAATGAGGGTTACAGTCTTTTGTTTAATAAGGTTGTAGGTCAAATAAAATATCTCAAAAGTCCCAGAGTGGGTGGTCCTTCCATAGTCTAGGAGCACTGAGTTTGTTCAGCTATGTTATTTTCTGAACTGCTGCTCCAGGAATTAATTTCATTATTGTACAATAATGTTTTTGAACAAATTGTCTGCCTACTTGAAGGAACTGCATCCTAAGAAAAGGCTTCAGGTTTAAGTATTTAAAATTATTTGCGTGTTTGTTTTTCTTGTAGGATAAAATGTGGAGATTTTTATTACTTTTTTAAAGATTCTGGAGTTGTTTTCATATTCATTTTACTTGAAACATTCAGCAGTTTCTCCTGTAATACTTTGTTTATAGCCCCAAAACAATTAATGTAATTTCCTTATTCTAAACAAAAATCAGATCACACAAATCCTGTAAAGTCTGGTACAGTCTTTTCTGTATCTGTTCATATGCAATATTTTACTTTGTGCTTTTCTTCATGTTTTATTAAAATATAGATTAGTTAATAATAAGTCTGTTATTTTGTGTCCTGTTTTTTTTTCTAATACCTCACTGACAGAAGTATTGGAAAAATAATAAACCTCCTGTTTCTTATATGGGAATATATAATCTCCATTTTACATTCATTTTCTCATTTCTTGATGCTGCAATGGAGTTTGGGGGAAGAAATATCAGAATATATCAGAAACATAACTTCTTGAAACTCCTCTATGAAATTACACTTTATTGTATGTCCTCTAATATACCTTTTTATGCCTCAGCATTCATTCACAGTAGATTTTTCTATCTTATATAAAATGTAAAAGTAGCTACAGGTAATGTTAGAGGAACTAGTGCATAATATGTGGATAACAAATTCTTTCATCATTGCAAAGACAAATTTGTGCTTCTGATTTAGTTTGGATTTTGATTCTCTTATTTGCAAAAGCAATAATTCTCCAGACCTCTTCTAATGTAGTAGAATGCTCAGAGTGCAAAGCCAGAAGCACAGATTTTCATTTTAAATTACCCATTCCTCATGTTCTCTGCTGGTTTTGCCCTGTAGCATTGGTTGACATTTCATAGAGTGCGAGCTACCATAGGGCCGGAAAGTATATATTTATAAAAATCACCTGCTTTTTTGATTTTTTCCCATTACATACCAATCAGAATGCAGACTTACTTTTCATAGGCATTTACTTTCTAATGAGAAGGTTTTATTCTTCACTGACCTGTGGCATTTTAGTAAATACATGGAAGATACTTTCTGTGTAATTCAACTCAGAAGTTATGCTCAAGAGGCTATGCAGGTCTTTGACCTGTACCATATGAGTGGCAGCATAAGTAATTGAGAATACATTGTTAGATAAAAACTGTATAGTAGAGAAAATGCTTAATGTTTTAAAGCAGGTAAAATATAGGAATAGAAAAAGATAACATCAAACAGCTTGTCAAATTATGTTTTTCACTGTATTGAGTAATTTAAAAGAGTGCTTTAAAATATAATAAAATCAATTAAGTAATTTTATTTTTTTTATAGTATTAAAATTTACATGCTTTGAGAAAGGTGGAGTTTTTTGTTCTTGCTCGGGTGGCGTTTTTTTGTTTGGTTGTTTTTTTTTTTTTTAAGTAAGCTCACAACAAAAGTTAAGAGCAGAAAAATTGTTAGATATGAAACCACAGATAAATAATTTTCAAAACTAGTTAACTAGAAAATATGTGTTCATGTTCTATGAACTTAAGCAGATCTTGATCATAAAATGGTGAGTATTTTTATTTCCATTCAGATTAGCCATGGTCTACACACGCAGTTCCTAGTAAATGAGATTCTGATCCTGTTGTAATAGACTTCGTTGTTTGATTGAGCCCTGCATGAAGTCATTTCCTGGACACTGTCTAGGAAAAATACTCGCTTATTTTTTATCACAGCAGTGCCTGGGAGCCCTGATCAAGGCTCTGTTGTGCTAGTTGCTGTACAAATACACAAGGTAAAGATCACTGAGAACATAAACGTTACACATCTGGGCTTGGATAGAGATCAGAGAGTAAAAGGGAAAATACTTCTACAGTGAAATTCCAGATTGATACTGGAAAAATGAAAATTATAAAAGGATGATTTCCCTTCTAGTGATCCTTATGTAATGATGTCCTACTTTTATGGCTAAAATTAAATCAATCATGAAGCTTCTGTCCTCCATTAACCAATCATTGTAAGCGAAAACACTCATTCGACAGTAAAGGTAGAAACAGTCACTTGGAAATGTACCATGAAGTGTTTTGCGTTTATGCTATGTAATGTAGTATTTGAATAGGAAAAGGAGCATATGACTCAACATCTATCCAGGTGTAGTCATAAACATATCTAATATTTCTCAAAATCTGGAAGGCAACGGACTACATGCAATAAACTATTCATGAAAAGAAAAAGAAGCTGTAAAAAGGGATATTGTCTATGTACCAGGTAAGGAGAAGCTAAGATATATTTTTACAGCTCATGTTTTGAAGTGAATGTTATCAGTGTCATCCATGAAATTAATAAAACCTTTGTTCTGAAAGCTTTTAGAGCTCAGTTTGGCATTTTTATCCTTGCTTCACTTTTCTGTTGGTCATACCAAGCTCGTAATTTCATTGTATGTTAGGTGCACAAAAGTAGTACAAGCACCTGTACCCTGCTTTGATATTCTTAGTATAGGTGGTTTAGAAAAAAAGGATTTTTAGCACAGTTCTGTGTTTAATTAATAGAGTCCATCCTGACTACTATCAAGAACATATGATGCTCAACAGTCGAGTAAACAGATTTTGATCTTTCTATACTGTAACAATGTTTTCTAAAATTTTAAAAAATCTTTTTAAGAATGTATTTGAAGGAAGAGAGTAAAGTATTTAAGTTTGTTATCGTGAAATGTTTACTCAGTGTACCTTCTTGGTTTTTGACTACATTGTCATCAGCTCTCAGACTCCCAGTAGGGTATGGTTAGCTGGGTTTTGACTGGCCATTTTATTTTTTAATAGGCTTTTGAAACATATCTTCTCTGTATGTTTTCAAATGCTGATTTTTTTGTTGTTATTGGTTTTTTGTTTGATTGATTGATTTTTTTCCTTAGTCTATACTATTTCATAATAGCCTCTTCCAGAAGACTTAAATGCAAGATCTGTTTCTGATATTATTGCAAGTATTATTTTTAAAAGATTAACTATCCTACTAATGCATTTTTCCCCAAAAGATAGTAAGAGATGTGTCTATTTATCGAATTAGATGAAGAAATGTTTCAGACCTAAAACAAAACAAAGCAACCTCCCCAACCCAAAGTTATTAATTTCATTATTACTCCTCCCTAATTTTGTAGGTCTTGGAGCATAAAATCCTGTGATGAAGTCAGCTTCCCACATTTCTACATCTGTTCCCAAAGTGAAGTGTTTTAAGGAACAAAGAGAGACCACTGCTGGCCCTGGAGCATACCAGGTTTGTCAGTACAGCCATTATTAGACATGTATTGTGGCTGACTTTGTCTGAACACAGCTAGACTGATAATTTTTTACTCTGAATTTTCCTGATGTAAATGTAAGCCAACACCATTTTGGGTCTTGGTCTGTATGTAGATATAATAATATCATACTAAAGAATTGCTTATAAGTAGTGGTTTAGGTAAAAAAAGCAGGTGGGACACTGTAGTCAGTAGAAACCTTGGTCTTTACTGACCTTTGTTTTTAAAAAAACTTTGTAGCTGCAGTTCCACTTAAAGTATTTTGAAATACCAGGTCTTCTGAAGTTCCATAAATTACTTTTAAAATGTACAACTTCTGAAATATTTTACAGATACAGAAAGTAGGAAACTATTGTTTCAGCTACAGATAATGAATTTTAGGATTTTTTAAATTTTAATTTACAAACTTTTAATAAAATACACTCCTTAATTTGCATATTCTCTCTAATATTTAATTTTAAGTGAAATTAACTATGCCAAGTAGGTAGGCATTTGTTTCGTTTTAAGTGCTGCTTCTCTTTAACCTGGCAGTATGGGAGAGAAAGTCTGTCCTTCCATTTCATAACAGATTTGTGTGAAAACTCTTTGTGATCTAGATGGTAATTTTGTTTAGTTTCTTGAATGTGGACCATTTGCAGCCTTCAATAGAGGCAGTACTAGTCTGATCATTTTTCTGTCATCTGATTTTGCGAAGTGGCAAAATCTGTAGAAGTTTGACAAACCTATATGGAATCTAATGTTATACTACATATATTTAAAAAATACTATGATATAAAATGTAAATATGTTTTTATTAACTTGTAAATATTACTGCTATGTATAACATTTTATTGACATACAGTTAAAGTGTGTCCCCATTGTGAGAAGTTTAGAAATACACTTCTTTCTAAGCCTCCTGAGTGATGCAGTATGGCATACTTTCACATGTGAAAATTACACCAGACTAGTGTTCAGAATAAGTTGTAATAATGTTTACAGTGAATTTCAGAGTAAAAGAGGCCGCATTCTTTTATGGGAAATTTTAATGAGTGGTGCATAAATCTAACAACAAAACTGTAAGAACTGTTCTGGCCTTTCTGTTTACTAAGTGTCTTATTTTCATATATATTTCAGTATAAGTGACAGAAATTTGGGGATGAGGTCATATAGATTGAGTTAAAATTTTAACTTAGTCTTAAATTGTATATATTTTTACATCCTATTTTCACCACAGTAGAATAAATTGATTCTAGATAATACAAAATTGCAGATAATACAGAGGTCATTTATACCTTGTGTCATGAAAAGCAACATGGTGTATAAAACTCAGTAGCGTAATTACTATTTCTAGATCTAAATAGTGCAACATCAAACATGTTGTCATCTTATTTCTATTTCATTTTCAAGTATAATGGCAATGATTGCCTATTGTAGTACAAAACTTTGTTTTATTTGGACAGTTTATATATTAAATTTCTGCGTATGATTTTTTGTTTGTTGTGGTTTGTTTTTTTAATAGTTTATACGCTGTAGTATATTTGCAGGTAGGATGATAGCATTCACATCTCCTTGTTGTTTCAACTCCTATTTTAACTGTGAACATTACTGTATTTATATTTATACTAATATGTATGTAGTAGAGCTTTTTTGAAAGACTAGATTTCTTTGGGAAACTTTCTGTTTATGGTACAAGGTTGCAATGCAAGACCTCAGAAACCTCACTGCACAAGAAAAAGGCACAAACAAATAAACTGTCAGGTCATATAATGTGTATGAGTTCTGAAAGCCAGTCCATAGAGAGGAAAAAAGGGTAAGATAACCCTTTCAGAGAAGTCGTTAGTCTTCAGTAGGTGGAGATTAGCCTAGCAGTCTTGTCACCTAAACACCAAAAATGAAAATGATATATTTATGGTAATTTAGCCTATCTCATTGTAAAGATCATCTAGAAAATGGCATTTATTTATCCTTATAAGAGAAAGAATTAGTGAGTTACCTGTTAACCTTGCTGGCATTGACTTTGCAGTTCAGACATACTATAACTTCTTTACTTGTGGTTTTAATCAGCAGAAGATTTTGGATTTCAGTAGGCATACTTGTTTTTTAGTGTGAGCTCCCATGTGTATTTTTGTCTATGTTCACCAACTCTTAGGCTTGAAAGTCATGCTTACCTTTGTACCCTTCTGCTTTCCCAGCCTGTGTGTTATCTCTGCAAGGCATTACATTGTTCTGTGTCTCCAGAGTCTTGGTTTCTTGCTCTGATAGTGCACAAGTGGTGTTTAAGATGGACTGGCAGTCATAACAGTCAGTGTAAGAGCTCACTAAGTGAGGTCATTTGAGAAGGGAAACTGGCATAACTGACTAAGAGAGATAGAGTGTTTCAGTTTACTTAAGGAAAAAAAAAATTACTTTCGTGGTGCAAAAATAAAATTCTAGGGGATGAATTGCAGGCCAAATGACTATTTGTTTCAATGCTGAATGTGGTGATCCATTCCATGTCTTTCATCATGCTGGATTCCTGGCAGAACAAGATTTTTGTGTGTCCCAGGGCTTTCCTAGTTCACAATGAATAAATGTTATTTTTCAGGTACTTCAGAAGTTTTCTGCTGATGGAAAAAATACCATCAGGAAAATATGAATTTGTATTTACTTTAAGGAAAGCTGGATGTAAGGAAAATTTATTGAGCAGCTTTTGAACTCAAGACAATTCTGTACCGATCTTGACTTCAGCAAAGCCATCTTGATTTATGTTAACTGGATGCCTGATGTTATGTTTCTGTTTTAAACTTTTCAGAGGATAACTAAACAATAGCTCTGATATTATTTTTCGATCTGAGTGCTCCTCTACTTGCCATGTAAAAATTAAAATCGTATTTGGAGAGTACACACAGATTTTGACAAATTTTTATCCTAATTTGTAAACGTTTTTATCTTACATACAAAGTAGCTTTCATAACTGTTTATGGCAATTAAAATGAAATAGTTTGTTTCCTCCACCTGGCTAAGTTACACAAAGATTTGCCTTAGTATGCTCATCTTAATTACTTGTCTAGAGGAGTTCACCAAGATCTTCTGACCGATTCTTCTGCATTGATTGGTTAGATGCACTGATTTGGAGGAAGTGTAATGGTGTAAAAAAAAAGTAGTCAACTTATATTCACTGTTCATCATTTGTTTCAGATACTATAGACATTTAATAAAGCAATAGCTGTAGTAATTGCAATGCAGAATTAAATATACCTAGAAAATAACAACAGAACAAAATTGTATGTATTATTATTGTGGAGTTGCTAGTGATTACTTAGCTTTAAGTGTAAGAGGATTCTTATCCAAAACTCTGTGCAGGAATTTAATATACTGTAAAAGATTCATTGGTCCTCTAATTCTTTGTAATAACTCTGCTCGGAGAAAAAGCTTTGGAGACTGAGAAACATCTCATGTAAGCCAGTTCAGAGTTCTGTGGCTGAAGAAAGCAGATAGAGCTTATTATCCGTGTAGTGTGAGAGTTCAGTACAAGTCTATTTTTCATTATTTGTGAATATCATGGATGTCACATTGCTCATGATTAAGGTGTAAGAGAACATCAAGAATGAAACAATTAAAATTCCTCTTTGAACTTTGATTAATAACTTCCCATTCTTTCACCTTGTAATCTTAAAATCTTAATTGTCAATAATTTGAGGCAGAGGAACATATTAAATACAGTGAAGAAAGGATGATCTTCTTGCTGAGTTATCTGTAACTTTAAAATGACCTTTTTACAAGTAGAGGATACTATTTGACAAAATAAGCAAATAAATTAGAAGTTCTTGTCTTTAAAATAATAATTTAAAAAAGGGGCAAGTGAGCTCCTCTTAGCAATTTACTGTTTATTTTTTGTTGATCTGAGGGAAACATACCTTAAGCTTCATTGTACACTGCACAAACCAGTAATGCTCTTTGTGCAAATCAGAGGACTCTTAAACTTTTACAGCAGCCTTCATAAAATTTAGGGAGCTAACCAGAAACAGTAATTCAATCACTTTGCATGCATTTGTATTTTGAGAACAAAGTGCTTTCCTTTTATTTAAGTGAAAAAAAAATCAATGTGAGTTTTCCTCCATTTAAGGGAAGAATTGTATTGAGTAAGTTTTCAGACGTAGAGAGGGCTGGGGAGATTCTTTGGCATTTTGCTTCAATGAAAATTCCATAGTTAGAATTTCCCTTTGTTTTGATAATGCACACAAGATTCTTATCCTGTTCTAAGAAATGTATTTGTATAGCATCCTTAATTAATAAGTCTGTGTTTATGTACCACTTCTGAAAGGAAGCATGGTTACTTATGTGCCCATGTTTAGATTTATCAAGCTGTATTTAGGTATAATTTAAGCAAAGCAAATACAAATCCCTGAAACAAAATAGCAAAACTGTATTGCACACAATCTATTTCTTTTATTAACTATTTTACAGAATGTTTGTAAAGTATGCAGTTGAATTTGCTGGACAAACCTGATGTTAATTATTCTAGTGATGATTACTATTGGGATAACCTTTGGTGCCAGCTCATGAATACAATTCTGGAGAGCAATAGTTTTCTTCCCAAATGCATGCAATTTCATTAAATAGTAAACAGTTTCCTGTCAAATTCAGAGGGGTGGATACACTGAAATGATTCATGGAGTTTTCCCTTTTCTTTTTTGTTCATTAAAATGTATTGATAAAAGTATAAGCTTAAACATTATTGTGCTCAAAATTAAGGTTGTTTTGTTGGAATTTGTAGAATGACTAGAGGATTGATTAATAGGCAAAACAACTTTGTGGGGACTTTGCGGAGAAAAAATCATGGCTGATATATTGAAAATACATTTAATAATCTGGATAGAGAAGAACTGAATCTTTTATTTATTTTGAAGGAAACTACTGTTTTTTAAACATATATGAATCTAGGAGGAATGCGCATTTAAAGATATTAGCCAGATGATGAGTGATAGCCAGATGATGAGTCAAATGTTTGGAAGATGAGGTTTACTTTTTCCTTTTTTTTTTTTTTTTTTTTTTTTTTTTTTCCATTTAAAATCTTAATGAAGATCAATGCTGTTATAAGTAGTAAATTTTCAAGAAGCCATCTAAGATTTTTGCCTGGACAAAGAGAGAAGTGGGAAACAGAGATATCTGTTGTTATAGGCTTAGGGATAATTGATCAGGTCATGTAGGAAAGGGGTAGAGAAGAAGTAAGGACTGATGGAATGTCATGGAGAGCAGGGAGAGAACTAAGGTCTTGATTGACTACTGTGAAAGAGTACAGAAAAGAAAGAAAAGGAAGCACCTGGAAAATTTGATCAACAATATTTAAAAAAACCTTAAAGATGGAGGAGTTTCATGATAGAATAATGTCTCTCTTTCATGCTAAGTGATTATTAAAATATAGACTAGGTACAAGTAAGTAGATGACATTTCAGCCAGCAGGGAATGTAAAAATGACCATACTGGTTCAGACCAGTGGTTCATGCAGCTGAGTATCCCTCCTGTGGCAATAGCAGAATACACAGATACATTTGACTCATCCTTAGAGCAGAGGTCAATCTCCTCAGATTTCTCTGTTTCTCCATAGCTTTGATTTGGTGTCAGAAATGGGAGTAACCTGGGAGAGAATGGTTTGGAGAGAATCAAAGGAAGCACTGGATGGATACTGAAAGAAAATTGTGGTAGGGAGATTGGTTTGAAAAGAGAAAAAAGTTTACTAAGTACTAGTTGATCAATAACAATATAGTTGATCAAATTATAATATAATTGATCCATGATATTATTTATAGTTGAATATTACTTTAAATGCTGTGTTACTTTTTTTATTTTTTATTTTTTTTAAATAAGAATTCTTAGAACTTTTTACTCTGTTGCCTTTAGTTTCCTTGGTAACTGATCATTTTGCATTATTTACATTTGCTTCTGTTACTTAAACTTTTGTATTTTTACTTTTGTATTGCAGAATAACCAAAAAAATAAGGCAATAAAAATATGAGCAAAAGCATAGCACTTGCATTATTTTTCATTAGAAAAAAGCCTTTACTTGTTTGATGTATTGCAATAGACTTTGAGGCTGTATTTTAAAACAAGACTACAAAATGCAATCCTCAGTAAATAAAAGTTTGGGTATTTTTAACGCAGAATACTTTAAAACAATTAAAATATACTTTGAGAGTAGCAGGATTTTGTTTTTATCACTTCATCCAACACTGAAATGCTATTGTTTCTTTTGGGTAGAATATATATGCTTTTAACAAATACATTAGATAATAGTTTAGAATAATAATTAATGTGTTTTTTCCACTGTAACTGCAAGGATAATTTTGATGAAATATATTGCTGACTGTTTAATGAAGAATTTATTTGGGACATCAGGATGCAACTCTTAACCCTTATGCAAGGGTCAATCTCTTTTGTAGTCTAATAGTATAAATAGTATATCTGAAACTACCAATAGAATATTAATACATATTGTTGGGTACTTGATTTTGCTTTTTATTTGACTTCCAATATGGCATATTAAATCTGATTCTAGTGCATTATTGTTCATCTCATTGGAACTGTAAGCTATGTGGTTTATCTCTCAATCCTGTACTATAGGTCTGCTTCAGGCTGAATCAGAGGGGGACAGGAAACTGATATGAAATGTTTTTTTCTGCAGCACTTCACTGAAGTATTTCGGTTCAAGTGTGAATTGCTGCAGAACTGCATTACAAAGTCATTATCTGCAGCAATCAGGAAGCATATTCTTAAAAGTTTTATTTTCTACTCTCTTTAATATTAAACTGTTAAAATTACACAGTATTTGAAAACGCATACCTTTGCATTAGAACCAGGTTCCCATGAAAGCAATATCATGTATTTATTGTCACCTGCAAAGGGCAGACTGTGAGGTCAGATTGTGCTGGAACTGATAATTATGGAGGACTTGCACTTTGTGGACTTCAAAAAATGGCCAGCAGGTTTTAGAAATAGGCTTTAATGGCATTCAGTGCATAATCTCTACATTTGAAATAAATTCAAAATAACATTTCCAATTCATCATTATATTTAATTAGATTCACAACAGAAGGTTTTTCACATACTCTGTAAACTGGTGACATTTTAGTTTTTGTACTGCTGCAAGATTAGGTTTCTTCACTTGATGAAAATAATGTAATCTTGCTACTACGGGTCAGCTGATTTTGGCTTCAAATTAGTTTGAATAAAGATTATAACAATGGAACAATGACTATATTGCTCTGTATCAAGATTTTAAAGATGAGTAAGTGAGGTAGTTGCTGCGACACAGGAAAATAATACAAATGGCACATCATATACACCAGCTGAGAGTCCATGTGTTGTGCAAGTGAGTAATATGTAACGTGATTCACTGTTACATTGGATATGCTGTAGAGGTTTTGATTTATGTATGGCGAGTGGTGCTGCTCAATGTTATTCATGAACCTAAAACTGCAATAATGCTTTGCTAATGTCTGCACTTTCATATGCCCTGTAAGAATAGCTGTACTACCTTAGATCAAAGATTTGTAGCTCAGAATCCCTTCCCAGGCAGTAGTTAAAAGCAGATAATCTAAGGAAGCATGTAAACCTGGGACAAGTAGAGAGCATCACTTGTATGAATAACTCTCCCGGCATCTAACAACTTGTATCTCAAGGATATTGGAAGTGTATTTCTGTGTACTTCTTTGAGTAAACTTGAAATGGGTTTCTGCTTCATTAGCCTGTCTAACCTTGCTTTGAACCCATGCGAACTTCTTGCAGCTACAACATCTTGCAGAAGGGAGTTCTGCAGCTTAATGATGTTATATGAACAATTCCCTTCTTTAATCACTTTGAAATTTGTTAGCTTCAGTAGTTGCTCCTTAGGTCCTTTGTTGGAAGAAACAGTAAGCTTCTGCTCCATACCCAGTCTCCCCATGCCTCTCATGATTTTATAGGTCTCTACAATAGCAGTGCCCATCAGTTCATGATTGTTTTATCTTTCCCTTCTTCTTCCTTTCCTTCCTTCCCCCTCTTTATGTATAAGAGTCATAGCATGCTTAGTGGTGGTTGTTACATGCCTTTGGTCACCCTTGCTGCCCTTCTCTAAAATTCTTCCAGTTCTGTGTCTCAGTAATACTGAAAAATAACAGGAAATAAAATGGTCCAAAATTTGTCCTGCTGCACTGTGCTCATAAATTGTATCTAATCTTTTAGGCCATGTGGCACTGCTGTTGGCAAATTGTGCTTGGGAATTTTTGTTGGCATCTGTCTCTGCAGTTCTAACCTGTTTCACTACCAGCCTTGGACAATTGCATGTAATTTTCAGGGTTGGGACTACCATAGCAAGACTTCCACAGATCTGCTGTCACAAAAGAATTGGAGAGGACTGTTTTGTGAATTTGTGGTATTTCCATGTATTGGGACAGGACATGCAACAGTTGCTGTTGATGATGTGATAAGGAAAACATATAAAATTCACTTGGTTTCTAACCCAGAATATAACAATGAAAAAGAGAAACAGTGATATCAGTGGTCTGGAAAAATGTTTATAGAATACACTTTCTTTTCTTTTTCTTTGAGATACCTGATTATAATATTTTTTCACTATCTTTCTGTGGCAAAAGCATTGCATATAACAAGTACTGGAGGACTACACTGTTGAAATTATACTATAACTTATAAATGGGACAAAATTAACCACAGTAGTGGTTAACGACTCAAGTCGTCGTTGTTTTCTGTGATTCAATTGGTCTCATAACTATAAGTGGTTCTGCATCATCTGCTAAGAAACAGTAGAGTTATTAAAAAACAATAAAAGCCTTGGCACTTTGTCCAATAGTTTAAAACATTTAACTATTTAGTTTTTAAACTACCTCAGTAGGAATCCCCATTATTCAGATTTTTTTTTTTTTTAAGTAACCTTCAGTGACTAGTTATTTAGACAAAATACCTAGCCAAAATTTAAAGTGTTCCTTTGGAAAATAGGCAACTCCTCCCCGGATTTATAGTGGGGTGGGGAATGCTTGATATAATAACATAATAAATATATTACCTTTATTATCAATTATCAAGCATTTAATTTTTCCTCTTCTGCTGTAGTAAATATTTGCATATATGGGGGTCTGTATTCTAAATGGAAATGATCAGTCTGCTGCATATAAAATTACCAGATAATATAATACTCTTTAGTAATTACTGTTGTCTTTGACTTTCCCATAGTTTGTAATGTCAAAACTGCTGCAATGATCCACTGGTTCATTCTGTCTAGTCTTGGAGCTTCACTGTACTGAAAACAAGCATTAACAAGAATCCTCTTATGAAAGTTTTGTGGGCCCTCTAAAATTAATAATCAATGTTAATAATTCTGAATATTTTCTGGCAGTATTTGGGGATTGGATCCAGTCTTTACTCCATGATAACACTTATCCATGTGTACTGGTTTTCCTAATAATCTCATAAAAGGGATATTGTTAAAAGCTTTTGAAAGATCCAGATAAAATACGTCCACTGGTTCTTCTCAGTTGATATTTTGTTTGGCATCCTCAAAATGGTCTATCAGTACAAAACAGCACACTACACAATTACAGAACCCATGTTGCTTTGTCCCCGTTGTATCATTTTTCTTTGTGAGTTTTTAAATTCTGTTTTAACTCTTCTGAACCAAAATGCTTAATGCCAAAGTAGTCAGCATTTGCAGTGTCTAATTCTCAAGTTATTTTTAGTGCCTGAAAAAAAAACAAGGGAAGGAAAAAAAGAAGGCATGAAAAAAACAGACCCATCCGTTTCTCTGGTAGAAGTAGAGACTGGGAGCAAAACCTTTTCATTTAAAAATAATTCTAAAGCTTGCATGTTATTTAGACATTTTGTTCTATGACACTATTTCCTATGTATTTAAAGAAAGGCAGAAAAATAAGGAAACAAAAAAAACTTGAAAGAAAGCATTTAACTGTCATTAAATCTATACTTAAGTTCTTTATTTAACTGAATTGATAGTATCAACTTTCCATGTTTTATGTCTTATGTCTTAAAGGCTATGAAAACGTGCGCAGGTAAACAGGTATATGAAAGGATCTTAGGGAATATCAGTAACAGTGGAAAGGAAGTACCTGACTCTTGCTCAAGTCAATAGCAAAGTTCCTGCTGATTTCAAAAGGAGTAATGTATTACCATTTCCATAGGAGGATGACTCTTCCTTTAATGGAAGTGTAATGTCAGAGAGTCAACAACATGAG
Source organism: Tyto alba (assembly GCF_018691265.1). Lineage (NCBI taxonomy): Eukaryota > Metazoa > Chordata > Aves > Strigiformes > Tytonidae > Tyto > Tyto alba. The sequence continues at coordinate 14,726,333 of NW_024881327.1, read as the reverse complement.
CCTCAGCAGCCATTAGCTCACAAAGGTGTGGACCTTATTTTTTGCATGAGTAAGCCTTTATTGGAGAGAATTCTTTTTGGGCTTGCATGTTTTTTTTATTTACATTACAAATTATGACAGAAATAAACAAAGTTCCCGAGTCGTAGTTATCCATTTAAGTCACTACTCTAGTAAAAAGTAGTTTTCATGCTGAGAGATGCTGAGTGTATTCAACAAGAATCCACTGGATCTTTTTGATTTCCAAAGGCAGTCAAACCTAATCTAACTTGACTTCAGAGACTTTCCATAAAGTCAGTAGAGATGCAGAGGTACTTAAGAGGCCAATATATCCCACACGTGCATTTATTTTAGTTGGAATGAGACATTCATTGCCGTGGCCCAAGTGTCTTTACTGAATACAGAACCAGTGTAGGTGACTGGTTCGGAGCAGACATCCAATTTATTTTCATGCAGGTAAGGTTAGATTAGATGATCACACTCAGTGTTCTTGAATAATTTATGAGGAGTGTTATTTTTAATTTTATAAAAATTGTAAGCTACTCTTACCTCATGGAGATTGTGTGATCTCTGATATAGTTAAAATTAAATAATACATATACATTTATGGTACTTATGTATTAAAAATACCAAAATGTAAATGTTGGAATTGACAAGAACATATGCTTAAACAGTAAGTTTATGGGGTTTGTATGGAATTTGTGGTTTTTGCTGGAATATGTGGCATGTCTGCATGAAATTTTACTGTGAAGAAATCTCAGGTCACTTCAGTAGAGATTTCCCTGAGTACAAATTCAAGGCCTAAACCTAAATTCTTAACATCTGGAATCACTGTCCTTTTTAAAATGTGAAAGTTGAACAACCAGTATATATGTCCTTACAGAGGTAAAATGTGAACCAACAAAGTCAGCAGTTTTTAAATTGTTGTCACTGATGGAATTGCAAAGATAGAGATTCATTGTAAGTTTGAGTGAGCAGGTTGGACAGTAGAAATGCCCTGTCAGTTTTGAGGGTGCCCTCAGTATTGGTGTGCTTTATATCAGTACACTGGCATATGCAGTCTAATGTTCAGGAACTTCCTTCAAGAGCTAAAACTCTTATTTTTAAGGTAAGTGCCTTAATTTCAAGTAGTTTAATCTACTAGATTTGCTCTGTGTTGTTATGATACAGCCTATTCTGTTAGGGTTACAGCTGAAGATTGTAAGGATATAAGAAATATTATGACATTAAATTTTAGGTAAAGAGCTTAAATGGTTCTGCTTAAAAATGTTAAAGTGGAAACATAAAAATGTCCTACATGTTCACATTTTACCTTGGATATTTGACTCTTGGCAGATTGAAACAGCTTCTGGGTTATGAATGTAGTGAACAGTGAACCTCTGCCCTTCCAGAAATGTTTTAATTGGCTGATAGATCCACATCTGGATGAAAATTAACTGCTTCATGCCCAAGTTGCTTTCTTCATGATGTAGTGGTTACACACTCTGTATTGAAAATTGGAATTTTAAATGATCCCTGGAGGGACTAAAATACATACCAGTGCAACTACAAGACTTAATTAAAATCCGCCTTCAACCACTCATAAACACTGTTAAATTAGATTTAGACAGATGGGACAAATTATTATTATCATTATGGGGAAAAGACACTATCATGAAAATGAACATTCTCCCTTGTCTCATCTCCATTTGTAAACCCCGTGCCAATAGAAATCCCCAAGCTAAACTTCTCTGTAATAAATTACATGTCAGTAAAATTTTATGGGATCGCAACAGCACAACAAAAGACCTCTTATTGAAAAAAAAGTTCACAAAAAAGGGAGGATTAAATTTCCCAAATCTTGTCAAAACTTATTGTATCATTCAGATTACAATAATTGCTAGAAAGGCATCTCAAAATTACAGAAAAACTTAGCAATGGCCCTCGTTGAAAAAAAGAAGACATGTGGAGGCATTACCTTCTTTCTTATATTTTAAAGAACACGATTAATTATCAAGGCCTGGATTTTTCAGCTGACTGTGACTCTGTACAGTCTTGGCAGCCCAAGGCAGATTGAGTTGCTGTTTTGCTTTGGAGTCTTTTTTAGTTTGTGAACCCATACTAGAATGAAAGGCTTTCATGATTCCCCTACATTTAGGCACAAAGTACAACAAGGCATAATCCTGAAAATCTGTTTACAGTCTTTGACAGCAAGCAGATGTAAAGACCATTTCACTGTATTAGTCCTAAAAATGCTGAAAAATCAAAAGTGCTTGGGGATCCTCCCTTTTTGCCACCATAATTTTTGGCCATATTGATATGAAGGTTGTTAGAAACAAGAGCTGTCCTGCTACTGTAAATTACCACAAGGGGATGAAGATCGCAAAAATGTACAATACTGTTATGGGAGTGCAAACATATTTTATACACATACATATATATATACACACATATCCACATACTTGGCAAAAGGGATCTTTACGATGCTTTATCTTTTCCTTAGGGCTTCGGATTTATTCAGTACTTTGCTGTGAATTCGGTATCATAACAAAGAAACCTGTATGTGGCTGGAGGGAGGTGGTAGTTGCTTGCTCTCATTTAGTGATTAGCTGTATTCAAGGTGCCTTTCAGGAAGAAGGGATGACAGATAGGTAACGTCCCCACTATCAGATCCGCTGTCACGGGATGCACTTGTCAGGGGACAGCAGGAGACAGAATGCATGGGGATACAGGTGCAGCTTTTCCAGCGCAGTAGTAAGATGAATGCACCTATTGTCACTGCTCCCCTGCTTTTCCATAGCCATTAGTATGACAGTGCTGTAATTGATTACCTGACATAAGACCTGTTTTGAAATTTTTCTCTTTCTTGAAACTGTCCTTTGAGCTTTTCATCAGTGTATGGTTATCTACTGCGTCAATCCGTTGGTATTTCTAGTTCAAGCTGTGCTATCCTTGTAGTGGCAGAAAATTTTACGTATTTGTAACAAAAGGAGGTAATGTTTAGGTTTAGTAATGTATAGCTGTGTTAGTGGCTGTGTGTGGCAATGGTCTGTTATGTAATAATAAACAAGGTCAGGAAGATATTTATCAGGGTAAGAAGAACTGACAATATATTTTAGCTCATCAATTTACTGTAGCAACGTACTTTGCATGCTAAAGCTCTTTATTTTACTTAAATGTTTCCCTCTGGATGCACTATCCAAAATGAAAAAGAGAGTTCACTAGTTCTACTTGAGACGATGCTACATATTATAGATCATTGCTATGCATTACACAAATTAAGTGCACTGGACTTGAGAGCAATCCATAACAGAATGGCCAGATTATGAAAAACTCATTTTGCTTCCATTCTAATAATTGCCTGAAAAATATTGAATCATTCAGAAACTATTGGGAAATATTTTTGAATTTAATTATGGTTTTAGGCTTTATTTTATAATGACTCATCGTCTCATCAATACAACACATTTGGGAATATACCAAGAGAAATATCGTAAAGCGCTTCAGTAGCATCCATGAAATATTGCCATATTTCCAATACAAACTCTCCTCTTCACTCAGTAAGGTACTCTCCTACCTTGGCAGGTGTTACTGGCAGTCACAAGTATTTATGAAAATGTATGTGGCTTTTGATTGAGATTTATTTTGTGTACTACACTTTTTAATGTGGTGCTTGCTTTCCTAAGGCAAGCTGGAAAATAAATGTTTTCTTATCTCACTAACTTATTGGTAGCCATGTGTCTTATGGAGAAAGGCAACCATGTAACCCATGTTGAGACTTGTTTACAAGCTTGCACTCAGCAAGTCCGTTTCTAAATGTGTAAGGAATTTTGTATATTCCCAGTCCTGGGTCATGCTCCAGCAAATTTAAAGATGAGATAGTATGGATTTAGCTTTAAGACTTTTTGCTTCTGGTTTGAACCAAACAAACAAAAGAAAATCCTACATCAAAGTAGGATGTGGGTGTGGACAGAAGAATCTGTGGACTTTCATTTTTTGAATCTATATCCATGATTTTATGAAAATGTTCACATGCTAAAATTATTCGAGTTTGTTCAACAGAGAGAAAAATATCCTTAAGAAATAGAAAACTGCTATCACAAAACCTTGCAATAATTGATGTGAGAAACTGCATGATGTAATGTTTAAATGAAATTTTACTACAAAGATAATAATGCTATGATAATTTCCTATGTTCAGAAATAACGACAATCAGTCAAAGATATGTTATGTTAAGTCTTTTATGTTATATTTACTCCCAAGTGTGATAGCTGATGAATTTTCAGAGGAAGACAAAGTCCATAATTGTGTGCTTAATGAAATTCCTAATATTGCTGATGATACTTTCCTTTTATATTATTCCAAAGAGCTTCATGAACCCTGGTCATGGATAGCTTTGATTTATGACAGCAGTCATACTTATAATGCTTGTTAGTCATTCAGAATTGTTTGTTTGGGCAAACTGTTAATGTCAAACTAGTATAATTTTATTGATGTAATTATTTCTTTCATTATAGCAGTGCCTGCAAGCATTTCTATAGTTAGAGTTATATTAACATTCTGTTCTGAAACCCGTATTTCAAGGATTTATAAATTAGCATTAAAAATTTGCTCCAAGCTAAATCTTGATGTATAAAGCATGAAGCATGTATATAGTTTGGGAAAAGTTTAAGAAGACTTAGTATAGCGCCTTTTTTTTTTTTTTTTTTCCCCAAGATACTGCTGTATGTGGGAGGTGGGCAGAAAGCCTGAAAGACAGGTATCAACTTAAGTATGTTTGTACATATGGAGTTGAGAAAATGATTTTCAGCTTTAAAAGGAGAGAGTATTATCTTCATCTAAATCCTTAACTTATCCCTTTGTAATATTTGTTTTCACTGATATGTTGAGGCAGATAATGTTAGCTGATGTGCTTTACTTTTGATGGTGGTCATTCAAAAAGGATCGTGGCAGGCTCAGGGTTGTGGAGTTTAAGTTTTGTTCACATGCTGCCATCTGAAAAGCTGGATCTGAAGGCATGAAAGTGTCTTGTCATTGAAAAGGTTCAGTGTCTGGTTAGAGCTGTTACACGCATTTCTTCCCACAGTTGTCAGTAAATAAAGAACAGCATATAAACTGTAATGTGATGCCACATTCAGCAGACATAACACACATCATTGAGTTTCGTATGATAAAGAAAGGCGAAAATACCCCATTCTGTCAAGTGTTGCACTTCTTTTGGTTAAATCCTGTAAAGGAAGCATGTTACATACTTTAGCGGACATTACTTCAGGAAAAACAATGAATGAATTTATGCATCTCATATATATGTGTAATTTTATGAAATCATACGTGTAATTTTTGAAATCAGATTCACACATGATTGTACCTTTAGCATTAATTAGTCATTTACGTATACCATACATTTTAGTATGAGCAAGTCAGTAAGTTGGGGATCACTTTGCAAAATGAAGGAGAAATCTGCATCATTTCCATTCACAGGGTAGTCTTTTCGCAGATGCAGCACCCATGACACATATCCTTTTTCGCCTCTGTGTTATTTTGCTGTAACTATCCATTGATTTGTTCCGTTTTGAAAAGTGATTGACAAAAGCACTGTGAGGGCCTATATTGGTCATGTCTTGGTCATTTCTCTGTCATTTCCAGAATGAATGTGCTAAATTTAGTACAAAACAGGTTGGATGTTTTTTAATTTGCTACCCCTCTGAATTATCTCCAGTATGAGAAACAAGTAGCCTTCTTTACATCTCCAGTGGAAAGCTGTTAGTGGTGAAAGTTCTGCAGGCCAGAGTTTGGCCTTACTTTGTCTCCTGTTCTGTGGGTGTGGCACATTCTTGTCTTGCAGTCTGACAGTTTGTACTTAACATCACCCAAAAAGTGAGGTAACATGGCGGTGCGCATTGAATGTGGTGGGAAATGCGGTCAGTAAAGTCCAGTGTCATTCCCAATTTTGCTTCCAGTATGATCCAAACCTCACAATACCTCTCTGGAGGCTCATACATTTTACTGTGAGCAGCCTTTTTCAAAGTTTGCAGGATTAGTTCCCAGATTGTCTTGTGTTATTCTGTTGCCTCTTCTGGCTGCGATATGGTGTCAAAGTGTTTTAAAAAGTAAGATTTTGGCTGCTTTGGGAAAACTGGGTAGGAAATCTCCTTATTTTTACACTGAGAATGGCACACATGTCAACTGCAGGTTTTTGCTGAGAAGGACAATTTGTTTGGGTGATTCAGAATAACTGTGTCCTGTAATGTTTTCCTCTGCAAGTCTGAATTTGTCAAGGTCCATGCTAGGAGACTGTTAGCCAGCGTATCCTAATCTATGATGAGCCTGGTCTCCACTAATAGCTTTCTGGGGACACAAAGGTTTGTATCATGCTGTTTTAGGGTCTGCTAAACACCAAGACCATAGTGAGTATGTGGTTGGAAAGAAAAGTGTCTTAAAACTGTTTTCCACTGTCACAGAGGGACTTACTTGGGCACTTCTTTCAGGGCTGAGGGTGGACTGGTATACCTGCTGCAACTGAAGACAATAGCTCTAATATGCGTAGTGGATTGTTTAAATGGTTGCTTTGATTCCTCATTAAACAGGCAATAGCAACACCCGAGAAAAAAGATACGCATCATGTTGAGAAAGTTTCTTTTCTGTTTTGTTATTGTCTATTTTTCCTGCTGTTTGGAATGTGTAAAATGATTCTGACAAGCTTGATATGTGCCAAAAACCAGCATGCCCACTGGTGGGAAGATTATCATCACCCAGATATAATAAAAGCCTTCTAGAAAAGTACCTCTAATGATGGGCTGCTTTTCTGGCACTGACAGGGATTTCTATTTATTTTAGTAACACCCGCTAGCACCACTGTAGCTAAAGGCCTGTTAGTATTTTCATTAGAAATTCATTTCAGGACTTTATAACTCAGCTGGAAAATTTGCTTTGAACTCAAGAGCTGCACAGAAGATTTTTATAGAGACTGCTTTTTATTTTCTTGTATTTTTGTATTGAGCAAAAGTAAGCTGTTTAGTCAATAATAAATAAATGGGGAAAACCAAAACATGTTAGCTACTAAGAATTCCACTCAGGAAAACACGTAGTATCTGTTTGATATCATCATCTGAAAACTAGAACTGTGTAAAAGTACTTGTTGAATCTGGGCTGAGTGCTGCGGTGTTTAACCCCACTGAATTATATTCATTATGAGTAGTAAAAATGTGCTAAAAGACACAAATATGTGGCATCCACCTACTTTTCCACCTCAAAAACAAATGTGACTGTGAGTTTGGCAGTTACAATTTCTGATTTTGAGTATTATATTCATTGTTTATAAGTAATGATCACACTTTATTTTAGATCCTGGCCAACTGCTTTGTTCTTGGCAGTTGAACATGTTATCTCAAGTGACTTGCCTTTTTTTTTTTTTCATTATATTCACTGGGAAGTAGAGAGACACATGCCGTTACAATTCTTAACATCACGTGCGACATTACTGTTATACCTATCTAAAATTTTAAAATTCTATTTGGATACCTTATATTATTAAAAGCAATTCAAACTGCTACAGTTTTCTTAATACTCAAGAAGAACATTATGTATGAATCTATTTGCTTTACTGTGTACCTTGGATCTGTTTGGGTGTGCAAAGTAAACTCATCTTAAATTATAAACAAATATGTAACTAATTGTGTCATTGAATGATTCAGTGAAAAATTAATTTAGATTTAATATAAGGATAAAGTCAGCAAAAATATGTTCTCATGGAAGGCCTGTCTATACATCAATAAGACTCTATAAATGGGACTCTATAAAAAATAACAGATATGCAGTATGATGATATTTTCAGATTATGTATAACTTATTTGTGAACAAGTATTTACAGCCTCTGAATAATATTTTATATTTCTCTAACATACAAACATTTTTATTGTATTTCCACTCAAACTGCTTGTTAATGTGTAGAATTTGTTTGACAGTATTATTGACAAAAGTCTGTGTCATACTTATAGTAGTTATATGATGCCTAGAGTGAAAACAGCCATAACAAAGTCTAATTAGAATGGGCTATAACCACATATATTTATTGTTGCTGTTGATGACACCATAAAGGCAATTCACATGATAGTGTTTAAAAGTTGTAATTTTTTTATATATGCAACCACAGACACATCACATGACATCATCTTGTTGTTATGGTGGAGATACTGAAAAAGCTTCTTCATTCAGGGATGTAATCAGGGGGAGGTTGCAGCCTTTCTGGCCAGCAGCAGGCTCACCAGGAGTCAGCAGTGACCCCTGACAGCCAAAAGGGCCAGCCGCCTCCCAGGGTGCATCAAACACAGCATAACCAGCTGGTCAAAAGAGGTGATTATCCTGCTGTATCCAATGTTGGTGCAGCCTCACCTTGAGAACTGTGTGCAGTTCTGGGCCCCACAATTTAAGAAGGATGTGAAGATCCTTGAATACATTCATAGGAGGGCAAAAAAGCTGATGAAAGGGCTGGAAGGCATGTGCTCTGAGGAGCAGCTGAGGGCTTTGGGCTTTGTCTAGTTTGGAGAAAGGGAGGCTGAGGGCTGACCCCATTGCTCTCTACAGCTTCCTAAAGAGGGGGGAACTGGAGAGGGAGATGCTGAGCTCTTCTCCCTGGTATTCAGTGACAGGACATGTAGGAATGGTTCAAATCTGTGCCATGGGAGGTTCAGAGCGGACATTAGGAAGCATTTCTCTACTGAAAGGGTGGTCAAACACTGGAACAGGCTTCCTAGAAAGGTGGTCGGTGCCCCAGGCCTATCAGTGTTTGAGGCATTTGGACAATGTCCTTAATAACATGCTTTAACTTGGGCAGCCCTGAACTAGTCAGGCAGTTGGACTGTATGATTGTTGTAAGTCTTTTCCAACTGAAATTATTCTATTCCATTCCATTCCTCTGTATTTCACTAAGCAAAATGCAGTACATATTATATTCATGTCCATACAATTTCTCTTGGCTTCAGCCAAAACTGAGTCTGGCAGTTCAAGCAGGTGTAAGCATTGTCATTCTCATCATGTAGATGAGTAAGTTCAAATGCTATGTACCCCAACATATGACTCCCTGCACTCTCTCTGAGGCAGTAAGAAAACGCTCTTGAACAATGAGCTTTGCATTTGCAGAATGATAGATTAGAAATAAAATCAATATTGGTCATTAAAAAAGAACAAACTCCCCCAGCTATTTTTCAAGATGGCGTTTGCTGATGTATTACCAAAGCTATTCAGTCAATAAAAACCACTGTTACATAAAGAGAATTTTAGTAAATACTTTTCCATACACATTACTGCATTAAGTTAGATTTATTTTGTATCTGTTATTGAAATTTGCAATAACATAAATGGCTCAAAATTATTTTATTTAAGTAGTGCTGCTTGACAGCTTCTTGAAATGTTATCCATTAAAACCTTTTAACTGATGGAAAAAATATTGCCATCATGTTGCCATCATATAATCACAACAAAAAGAATTTTAAAGTAAAGGTCATGTGTAGAAACAGAAGAATTTACAAGCAATTTAAGAGAGTTTGACTCTTTAAAGTGAAAATTTTTCAATGTCTAAACAAACATGTTTCTCAAGTTAGAGGGAGAACAAGGTCAAGAAAAGGTAGATCAACAAGAGATTTTTCTCCAGATTTTTAGCTGGGTTGTACAGCCTGTACTGAAATGGTCGCAAATTGATTGGTCTCGCTGTGCCACAAGCTTCCTAAGTGTGCACACCTTTTTAAATTGATCGGTATGTATAATGAATTCATGTTGTTTCCATTAAATCTTGGAAAATGGCTACCACTTCTGACATTGTGTTTTCTCTGCAGAGATCTTGTGCTTTCTTACACTGGTGAATAACTACTACTGGTTTTGGAATAAGGTACTGGAGAGTTGATTCTCTTATATGGGCATGCCGTGGAGGTTAAAAATTTCCATGTGTATCCAGAGCTGGGAGAGTTTGCTAATGACTTGCCTCAGAGGAAGAAGGCTCCTTTCGAACCGTTACCTTCCCCACAGACCAGTCTTCAAGGAGAGGTATAGTTTTCACACTTTCTGAGGAATGAGGACAATTAATGTGTTTCAGTAGAGCAACTATCAAGGCATATTCCTGGAAGGCACATTCTTCAGCTTTAATTAAAGTGTAGAGAGATTAATTGTTTTCAGAAGAAACCAATACACTGGTGCGCGTTGACCTCTTGTTCAACGCAAGCCAGAGAGCTTTGCAGTAATTCTCACATTCTACTCTTAACTTCTGGCCAAGGAGAATGTGCCTCTGAATTTGAAGTCTGTGATGATGAACAGTTCACTTACATTTTAGATAAACTGTTCTTGTTGTTCATTGTCTTCACTGTTAATTCATTTTCAGTCTAATTTGTTTAGCTTATTTCTGGCCTTTAGACCTTATCATGTCTTCACCAACTTGTATCAGAAATCTGGTCCCTGCTAAAGTAGTTTCACACCCTGACCAAATCACCTTCAAGTCTTTTCTTTCATGAATTAAATTGAATTTGCTGTTTCCCTTTGAGAGATATATAACCTATGGATTTTTTTCATTTTGTTTTTTCTTTTTTAGAGTATGGTTTGACAAAACAAGCTAGTTATTCGGGTAACTTAAACATCTTGTTTGGAATGTGAGAAATCTAAAAATCCTAGTGTTTTACATATTATAAATATAATTTATTTTCCTGACTCTTGATTATATTTTCTCTGGAAATGTTTGTGTGTGAGGAGGAAAGAAAATATAATAGCATGGTATCTATTACAATATTTCTTTTAAAAGTTACTCCCATCTCTCCTTTGAAACTTAGGACTTACTAATTTCAAAAATTAAAACTGCACAATGCCTTAGGAAAGGTGTGGAGCTGAGCTCTAAGGTGCTAAAGAAGACCAGAAAGCTGGCTATAGGATAACAGCTTGGATTTTTAATCACTTTTCAGATTACAAATTAAACACAACAAAACAAAAAGAACATCTATTTGAATATTTTATTGAAATAATTTGCTTCAAGATATCTATTTTCAGATTCTTTCCTCTCCTTTCACTCCAATCAGACCTAATGTGGAAACTGAGACCTAGAAAACCTGTTCAATTACAGTACACTTTGAATGGAACACAAATACTCAGACATAAAATTATCCATCTGCAGGGGCTAACATTACAATTCTTCTGTTAAGGGCTGATAGGAACTTTAATAATCCAAAATTAATATAATGTTTGTATCTCTTCCTACGACAATAGCTTCTCTCTGATCCCCTGAAGTCATTTAAAGGATGGTTCTATCATTAATTTACATTGGCTTTTTTCAAGTTGGTAACATTTCTTTCTTCAGAGAGAAGGGGTTGGATTGTCATTTTAAACATTGAATAAATCCACCTCTTAGTGACTTGTAAAATTTTATATATCATAGGATGAAAGCCCTGGTTAGGTGCTGGCTGCAGTATATTGAGCCTTAAAATTTTGTGTCTCAGGAAAGAGGAATGTCTTTGTCCATGAATTCAGTAAATACAAATTTAATTTGAAATCACTGTCTGAAGCAGGAATCTTTAAGACTGCAGGGGTCAAATATGGAAAAGTCAAATTGACTTCATTATACTAAAACAATCTTTTTTTGTTCTAGCTCTGACCCATTCACTTTATTAAATAATAATAATAATAAAAAAATAGCAAATAATTATTTTTAAAAGAGAACAGGAGTTTCTTTTAGAACTTAAGAAAACAATGTGATATTTTTACAGATATCTCCTAATGTTTAAAATTATTCAGATTTTGAAAGTATACACAGCTGTTTAGCTGTAACATCTTTTGTCAGTTTTCACAACCACAGATGTCTTACTGAAATAGCTGTGCATGTGCGAATTTAGTTTGAATTTATGTATCAAGACTCTGTTAGTGTTTTGGTTTTAATGGAGCAGGCAATAATCTGTACATATTTATGTGTGACATTTTTATTTATCACAGAAGAAAAAAAGCCCCTGCTATTCCTTGTCATGACCTCCTTGATTTGTCTTCAAAACACAATTCATGCCAATAACAAGCCTAGGAAAATTTCATTTACAAAAAAAAAGCTATTTCTTAATATATATGTTTTAATGTAATGGATTTCATTTGTGTGTCACCCATATATGCTAGAAGCTGCTGAACTGAAGAAGTATAGTTTCAGCCTCAAAAAGCTCAGCTTCAAATGTTAATGTGCTAAGAAATAGGTGATGCATGAAAGGTGGAAATAGAAGGTGAGAAACAAACTGCTCATAATCTTGGTTGAATAACTCTGTACGCAGTATCACACCTAGGTATTCTGAAGAGGAAATGGCAGATTATTTTCTTATAAGACATTAACCTTCTCCACTAGCACTGACTCAGTTGTTCCATTGAGGAAAATACTTGGACCTAAGAAACCTTGTTTCTGTTGCAAAATGTTTCCACCGTATTAAACATCAGAGTAAACTGGATGCAGAGAAACTTGCTGTGTTACTTTTTTAAAATCTGCAAAGTAAGGTTTGCAAGAGTTTGGCTCCTGGTAGCAGCAATAAACAGCTTTGTTGATGCACAGGATTAGGTAAAATACAATTTTCTCAGTCTTAATTTTAATGGTCTAGCACTAATAAAAAGTGAGAGAAACTTTTGTCAGTAGAGGACAGGGATAGAATTGTAGAATTGAAAAAAACCTTTAAGATTATAGAGTCCAACCATTAACCTAACACTGCCAAGTCCACCACTAAACTATGTCCCTAAGTACCACATCGACACATCTTTTAAATATCTCCAGGGATGGTGACTCAACCACTTCCCTGGGCAGCTTCTAATGCTTGTCAACCCTTTTGGTGAATAAATTTTTCCTAATATCCAATCTAACCCCCCACCCCGGCTCAACTAGAGGATGCTTCCTCTCGCCCTATCACTTGTTACTTGGGAGAAAGACCAACACCCACCTCGCTACACCCTCCTTTCAGGTAGCTGTAGAGTGCAGTCAAGTCTCACCTGAGTCTTCTTATCTCCAGAATAAACAACCCCCAGTGCCCTGAGCCTCTCCCCACAGGATTTAGACTCTAGACCCTTCACCAGATTTGTCGTACTTCTTTGGATGTGATCCAGCACCTCAATGTCTGTATTGTAGTGAGGGGCCCAAAACTGAACGCAGTATTTGAGGTGTGACCTCACCAGTGCTGAGTACAGGGGGACGATCGCTTCCCTAGTCCTGCCGGCCACGCTATATCTGATACAAGCCAGGATGATATCAGCCTTCTTGGGCCACCTGGCTCATTGATCAACACCCCCAGGTCCTTTTCTGCCAGGCAGCTTTCCAGTCACTCCTCCCCACGCCTGTAGCGCTGCATGGGGTGGTGGTGACCCAGGTGCAGGATCTGACACTTGGCCTTGTTGAACCTCATATAATTCGCCTCAGCCCATCAATCCAGCCTGTCCAGATCCCTCTGTAGAGCCTTCCTGCTCTCAAGCAGATCAACACTCGCCCAACTTGATGTCACATGCACACTTACTGAGTGTGCACTTGATCCCCTCATCCAGATGACTGATAAAGATATTAAACAGAACCGGCCCCAATACTGAGCCCTGGGGATCAGCACTGGTGACCGGTTACCGACTGGATTTAATTCCACTCACCACAACTCTTTGGGCCTGGCCATCTAGCCAGTTTTTTCATCAGCAAAGAGTATGAGCTTTAATAAACAAACAGAGCATATATATTGATTTAAAAGGTACAATGCTGATGTAGACCTTTTCACAGTGGAAAGGCAGTTCGGTGTTGTGTCTCTGTAATTAAGAGAACAAAGCAGTAGTTATACCTGCAGATTTCTGCTCCATCATCTTTGTAAACAGAGCTGCCATGTGAAATGAAGTGATACATGCCAGACCTCCCTTGATTATGAAGGTTTTTTTTTTTTTTTTCTCCTCACTCACTGCAGCAGAATCTGAAATAACTAACCGGAAATGCTTTCACTATTTCACTTTTTTTTTTTTTTTTTTTTTTTTCTTCTGCAATGGAAATTAGAGTATAGCTGGTTTGTACCTGCTATGTTATTTGAAAAACAAATTAACCACTTTATTGTCTCAGATTCTGAAATGTTTCTTTCACCCTTCTTTTCCTTCAACCTTCAGTATTATTTCATCTTTTGAAAAAATATAAATCATTATAAAGCTATTATTTGTTGAAATAACATATGTTCAAATCCTGTTCACCTCTATAGTAATCTGCCTTTATCACTGCTGGATTTTTTTTTTTTTTAATGAAGGCTATTGTTTGTGTTCTAATCAGTTCATCATCTTAAAGCAGAAGTATTGCATTAAAGGGTCTTTAGTAATAAATGCTCTCTCACTAACTTTCTGCTATCCTTTCATCACTGATTTCTAGAACTGCTTAATTGCTTTAAGTCTCATAGTTCATTGCTTGTAAAAGAAAATAACCTGAATCTAATCAAGCCCTTCATTTAAGTGAAAATTATTTTTTAATGATATAAGCTTGTACTTACCATTACACAGCAGTTGTTTCAATGTCTTTTTGGAACAAACTTACACAGATACTCTGCAATGAGCTCTCTAGCTCAACTTATACCTTGGCTAGTGCAGTTGTCATTTGAAGCTGCTGCCAGCTTAGTTGCCAGAAGATACCTCTTGCAACTGTGCAGCCCTGTCATACCTTACTGCAATTGCTAACAACTTTGCGCTGAGTTTGCAAGGCCTCAGGACTGAAGCTTGTCAGACTTGCTCTCTCTGAACTTTCTTGATCTCTCTGCAGCTTTGCTGTACTTGGTTTATCTGTGGCAGCAATTTCTCTAATTGACTAGGTGTTTGTGGCTAATTTGTTTTACTTTTTAAAAAATTTTTGTACAGTATGACAGTAGTTTCTTATAGATAGCTGGAATAAGAAATTGATTTATGTAGAATGATATATTTATTATCTAGCATAATGATGTAGTGCAGAGATATACTATCCTGGTATGATAACAGAGGCCTGGGGAAGGATACCCTGTAGAGGAGTACTGGTGTGGCATGATAAGAAATGGGGCACAGGCTTGGCGCTGCAGACCCCACAGATATAAATGAATCACAATCAGTTAAAGAAATGAAGACCTGGAACTGGACAAAACTGGTTTTAGGGGTAACAAGGAGAACAAATAAAAGCTACCATATATGTAAATTCAGATGCCATGTAGAGCTGCAGGCCAGTGAAGAGAAAGCAAGGTGTAAAACATGTTAGCAAACATATAAAAATGACTTGAAGCGGATTTTAGATAGGAGAAGAAGCAGACATCAACAGATGATCATAAGTAACTGTAGCATCGCCCATTGCCACCATCAGAATGGCACCACTTGCCTTAGGACCCATAGAAAGTGTGAGCTTAATATTGGGAAAAGAAACTAAGAATTATGTGTGTAATAATTTTAACTATATTGTTATTAAAACTATTGAATAGATCATTTTTTTTCTTTTTCTGATAATAATTATGTGTGTGCTATAATGATATAAATTCTTGGCTTTATATATAAGACACTATTTTTTCTCCCCATAAATAAGTTCTTGAGCAAAATGCCCTGACGTAGTCAAAATCCCTTTGTGTCTCAGACCTTGACTGATTCTAGAAACCTCCATCTTCTAAGTATGGAGAGTCAAAACTGTATATCTGGCTTACAGAAGAGATTTGGTCAAAGTGAATAAATGACCTATCCTCAGATGAGCATTTAAAGAGGAAAAGTTCATCAACTATACTTCATAATTTATTCTTCTTAGACTTTAGGCATTAACATACTGATATTGGTTTTGAATTCTCCTGGTTAAGTCAAGTGTTTCAGTTTCTTTAAAGGAAACAAAAGATGTAGTGGTACAGGCTTTTTGCATACTTAAGTATGAATTTTACAAGAATCTATTCTGGGTGTATATGTTTTCTCACTAGCAGCTATCCTTCTCCCTGAAGACAGTCAGGTCTGTTCTTATATTTAGATGGTGGCATGATGACTGGGAAAGAAACATTCTAATTTACCTTTTTTAATCCTGAAGTAATACTGTGAAGCTGTTGGGTCAGCTTGTATCTGATACTTATTAAAAAATGATATGGAGCTTCAGCAGGTGTCTGATCAGATCTCACTTCAAATAGGATGGCTACTCCCAGAAGATGAAATGTTTTTATACAAATAAGTAAATTATGGCTATGGCCAATGCAGTTCGTTTATGGAAAGATCATCACTTGAGTCTGCACAACTGAAGTACACTTCTCAAAGTCTTCCTTTTTCAGGGACAAGCTCTAGGCTTTCGTTTAGATTATCTTGATCTATGCCAATATGAAAGACTGTGGCCAAAGGTTTCAAAAGTGAAATCTAAAGTAAGCTGAGATGATATTTAACACCAGATAAGTGGTCTGAATTTCTTCATCTGTTCTTACTTGAAAGTTCATATTAACTTCTTGACTGTTAAAGCTGCAGTTCAAGTAATATACAGACTTTCCATCTACAGACACTTATTTAATCAATTTGGTGAAGTAAATGAATGACTTGTTAACTTTGATTCCTATTTATAGTTGGTGGGGACTTCTGTCACTGCTATTACCTGTGGGGTCTTCTACCCTGGAGTTGCTAGGAATTGAAATAAATCACTGCAAAAGCTACCCGAGAGAATGCACAATATGCTCTCTTAATGTCTGTGATTGTGTTAAAAGATTTTAGTGAAAACAGTCTGCCCTAGAGAAACCCAAACAAGGTATGAATTCTAGAGAAATTAAAGTGGATGAAGAGCTTCTGTCAAAGATCCAGAAAGGTAAAAAACAAGAGAAATCACTACTGAGCATAAGTAGGCGCTTTCTGTAGCACAAAGGTGTTGATTGACTTAACATTTGTGATGCTGTAGAGCTGAGGATGATGCAGAACAGTATCACTCAGTGGGAAGCTTTGTGAAGGGTTTGCCCAGGTTCGTCTAGTGCCTTTATAGGGTGGTTTAAATGCAGCAGGACTGACTTAAGTGTTTGTATTTTTGTGCCCTTGGCCTTGTGCAGCTGTGCACAGAGAGCAAATGTATTACATCAACTCCACGTCCTCATGCAAGCAGAAATTAACCTATGGTAAACACCAACTGTTCTTACGCACTTGGTACAGGAGATGCACAATTGTGTATGTCATCTTTCTTGCCAGTGATAGACAAAAGCACCAGGTTTATAACAGTAAGTGTGTCCTTGTTTCTTAGAGTACTTTGCTAGGTAAGAAGAGTGTGACTCAGTGCTGCAGGTTATTTACACTGATTTTTTTTTTTTTTTTTCCACATAAAAGACACTCAATTTTTTTCAAATGGCAAACCAGACCTACTAAAAGTGGAAATAAGAATTTGTTGTTGTTGTTTAATTCATGTTAATGCCTGCTATGGTAGCTGTGTGATATAGACCCTGTTCTTACTCTGAGAACCTTTCCATGTTCAAGTTTATAAAATCAAGTTATTCAAGCAGTAGTGCTAGAAAACTTGCCTTTCCCCAGATTGACCCATCTGAACATAAAGCTTTTTACTGAGGCTTTACCTTTAAATGACACCCTTCCATCTAGGTCCAGTAATAGACTCTAGAGGATTTTGTAAAGGACAGTTAATGTGCTGCCCATCTTTTTCTTTAATGGCTGAATTGCAGCCTTTGCCCATGAAGTGAAATATCTGATTCAGATCTGTCTGAGAAATCTCCACATTAGTGGTAACTTCACGTGTCCTTATGTGTTCTACTAAAGTTATGAAGGAAAAATTCTAGAACTGTACCAGAAAAGAGACTATGAAGGAACATGATTCTGTACGTTGGTGATTAGAGCACTTACCTAGAAAAGAGAGTCCTGCAATTAATTTCCTGGTCTCAGGATGAGTTGCAGCCTCTGGCAGCTTAATATAAAGAACAGAAGCAGCTGCTAAGCTGTGCTGTCAGTGGTATCTGAAATAGCTCATTTAGAATTAGCCATGATGTTACTCTGATACAGCATTATATTTTGCAAAGTAGACATACCCACAGCTTATTAAAGCCTTGTCTATACTTGTCAATTAAATGATAAAGAGTTGCTGGAGCTGGTAGTAGTTTTCATTCCTTGGATGCTGAAAACAGTATAACCACTGCTGGGAGACAAACTTGCAAGTTCAGATGCAGTGTCATTATAATATTGCTGCACTGCTTTCTACACAGTATTGCTGCATATTGTGTAGACAAAGAATCCTACTGGGTTTTCTGTGCTGTGCTCCTCAGTGTACACACTCTGGAGAAGCCAGTCCTGAAAACTGCTAACAACCCTCATTCTTTATTAACTTCAGCATAGGTTGAGTGTTGGTTTAATATTCACTGTGGGCAAATGAGAACATTTAAACAACCTGTTCCTGATTTTTCTCAATTAGATTGTGTCATGAAATATTTTCAGATATTTCGGAAGATTTGCTGTACTGCTGAACTCCTTCTTTTAACAAATGTGTTTTCCCTAGACTAAAATGTTGAAGGTGGATACAATATTTTCATACACATGTAAATCCTTGCCTCGTTAATTTTTCTTTCTGTTCCCAGATTTATGACTAGAAAATAACCAAAAATACAGTCTAGAAACACTTAATGGGTAAGAAAATGGATTTTTTTTTGTTCTAATATATTTCAAAAAGTTATTCTGTTCTTTTGTAAATAAAAAATAAAATCTTAAAAGTGGACAGCAAATTGTTTTCTTTCAGTCTACGTTCATGCTGCTTTGTACTGGAAGGTAAAACCAAGTCACTTTCACCATTTATTATTTTTAATTTTTGAGGATGGAAGAAGTGGATGTGTTTCACTGGTTAGACCTGATTCAAGTCAGGAAAATATCAATCAGTGAAGGACTGGTGTATTATCTGGTGAATTTATGAATTTCTTTTAAAGAAGAGGAGTCTGTAACTTCTCAGTACAATGTCAACTTTCACATTTTGATAAAAGTGAACCATGAACAAAAGGATGAAAGAGATCTGCATTCAGTATTTGTGGCTTGTTCCTTGACAAATATTTTTTCCACCCCTATTAAAGTATAGAAGAAATTGTAGAAGAAAAAAGGCGATTGGCTGGCAGATTGAAAGACTTCAGAGATTTTTACCTCTTTGACACAACACAGCATTATGTATAAAGCATTCAGATAAATCTTTTGCTTTTGTGTTTCATTTTAGGTTGTCTTTTTGAAGGATATGTAATC
Source organism: Tyto alba (assembly GCF_018691265.1). Lineage (NCBI taxonomy): Eukaryota > Metazoa > Chordata > Aves > Strigiformes > Tytonidae > Tyto > Tyto alba. Next base: position 14,707,187 of record NW_024881327.1, on the reverse strand, counting down.
TTTTGAAAGCTGACATTCACTTGTTTGCAATGTTACTCCTCTGATTTTTCCCATCATCAGTTGCGTCCCAAAATATAAAAGGTCGCATAGTCAAAGGGATAATGAAATGGAAAATAACAAGAATGTCTTAAACTCTTTCCTTAAAAAGGAGATGTAAAATATATGTTGGGTAAAAATCATGCCTGTAAGGAGGAAAACAGTGTGATAGCATCAATGTGGTATTTTCCCTTTATATTTTTTGTTTGTGTAGGTGAATATGAAACAATAAGATTCAGATAGAACATGGATGTCTGTCAATGTGTAGAGAAGTGGCACCATATGAAATATTTTAAAAAGCACTGGGTTTGCAGATAGCTCTAGTTCCATTTCATGGTAACAAGTGCCTTTTCAAAAAGTCCATGAGATGTAGCAGCTCTTTCACTTCAGTCTATGTTTGTGCCTTTATTATTTTTTCTATTTCCTTCATTCTTTATTACAAAGTGTATTTGCATGAAAATGTTTGCTTTGCAGCTTCTGCAGCTTAGCCCCTGTCTGAAGAGCCTTGGCTATATGATACCATTTTAATTTCCATAACAATAATTTGTAACATTGAAAGAAAGTATATTTGATAAATTAGACAGCCTCTAGTTTTATTCCACAAGAGATATGTCAGTTTTGAAGGCGTGAGATTGAATTAATGATTTCTGTAAAGCACTCTGAGCACTTTATGCTTTTACACGGTAGTATTTTTGAGGCACAGAATGTAGTCAGATACTCACACACTTAGGGAAAGCAGTTTTGCTGTGAAAATCTTCATTATTTGCTGGAAGTAAATTTATTTTCACACATTTATGCTTTCTACCATCCTTCAATGAAATGTGTGGATTTTTATTTAAGTGATTGCCCATACACCCATTGCACTGCTGGTGTAAGTGTGCAGTTGTCTACTTGAGCTCAGCGTCTTCACCCAGCAAATGTGTCCAGAGATTACTAGTGCTTTGTAGGGCAAAGTGCATCAGCTGCACTTAACTTTTCTCTCAACTATCTGTTGCCTCAAAATGTAGTTTCTTACTGTCATAATTTAGCAAAGGTATATCTCTTTGGAGTTTTAGCAAATTATCACTAGATACTGCTGTGATGTTGAAGCCTCTTGCTTTTCAAAACTGTCTCACAGCTACAGGTACCTGTTAAAGTATGTGTCTCTTGCAGTCAAAGCATCATGACCAAGAGTCTAAAGAAATCCTGTATCCCTGGGTTTTCTCTGTCTGTAAGAGGAAGAACATTTTCAGATTTATCTCCGTGGCATGTCTATGGGGCTGAAGACTGAGGTTAAATATCCCAGGGTCATTCGCGCAGTCTTTAGGACCTCAAAGCATGTAAGCTCTGCAGTTCTGTTTTGTGGAGCACCAGCTTGTACTCTGGATGTAGCTACCCCGTCCTGCTTTGACAAGGTAGAGATCAGGGGGAGTTCCTGAAACACCCTTCCTTGTTGGTTATATTGACAGTAAGGACTGACATCAATGACACAAGAGCCTCTCCCCTTCTCTCATGTCTCAGTTCCATAAACATCCATGGAGGCCTTCTGACTTTTGCTTCTGCTCGATGAGATGATGTGGCCTTCACCAAAGCTATGGTATCCATCTGACTGATGAAAATATAGATTTGTTGGGATAACTGAACTCCAAATGAAAAATATCAATCTTGCATTCTGAAGCTGTGCTGGGCACACAGCAGTTTTGACCCTCTATACTTTCATGGACATTGTAGTTCTTCTGACTACCATTGAATCAATCTGTTTGAAAGTATCAAGAGAACCCACATTTTTCTAAGGGTTTATAGTTCAAATAACAAGTTTACCCACCCTCTATTTCTGTAAAATGTCACTCTAGTTACTCCATCAAACATTTTCAATCTTTAGAGTGACTGCTGCTGTCCTTTCTAAGACTGCTTTTTTTGTTCACTGAATTGAAGTGACTTGACTTACTACCTCACATCACAGTACCTCAGTTCATAGTAACTGAGCCACTGAATCCTTAGATTCCCCTTCCATAAGGTACTGTTTACGGTAGTACATAGTTTTTGCTCTTCTACTGCTAGCAACAATTATGCTCCTCCATGGGTTTGAGAAAATAAAATGCAGTACTACTTGCTACATACTATGCTTTTTCCTCCTTTGAAAATTATTTTGTATTGGAATTTAAAATAAGAATAAACTGATAATGGAAATTCCTGACTGCAGTAATTTTCTGCTGATACTGAAGGTGATCACCAACTCTCAGGATAGGATTTTTAGGAAGATTAGGGGAGACATCACAAAATTCTTGATTGGTGATGTCATGATGCGTTAAAGATGAAAAGGTTGATAATTAACAAGAAATTATGAACATCTAACCTGTGTTTACCCTAACAGAACTGGATCCAGCATCTTCCATTTATGGTAGCAGTGATGATGTTTACTGTGTAACCATCATTTTACTTCTGTTCTTGTGTAACAAAACTTTTTACTTCTATAATGTGCAATCAAATAATACAGTAAAAATTTGTAATCTTTGCTTATATTGTCTTTTCATGCTCTGTCCATTGTAAAGTTGCATGAGAAGAAAATTAATGATCCTGTCTTTGTTAGACTAGGCAATGCAACAATGCAGAGGATTCCAGAAATTTAAAAGAAGAAAATAAAAAGGCAGAACCATTCCTAAATAAATAAAAACTTGTGTAAATTTTATATTTACTGTGTAAAATTTGTCCATACCTCAAAGGATATCTAGATCAACTAAGGGAAGGTCAGTTCTCTTTCACTGACAAAGCACTGTTTTTAAGTAATATTTTGAATTAACTGAAATGCTGATGAAGGTCTCTAATCATCAGTCATTTTAAAACTTTTTTCACAGTGTATCCCTCTGTTTTTTACCATGTATTAACTTGTAAAATACCTGTAAAAAACCTGTAAAAGTGTTTTTTTTTTTTTTTTTTATTTGTAGTAAGACATCATGTATTCTTAAGGAAGAACTGCTGGAGTTTATAATGTTAAAACTAGAGCCTAATATAATGATTAACTATTGGCTTATGTATACTGATTGTCATTTTATAATGATTCGTTCCTTTTCCTCTTTTTGGTTACTTAAAATTCATCTGACAGAAGTATAAATCAAATTGTCAGTATGGAGGTTATAACTTGTTGTTCTTAAAATGTCAAGATTTATGAAAAAGAAATTCTTATGGTGTTCTAAATTTTAATACAACTTGCTTATTTTGTATAATTTCCTTTTCTATATATTATACTAGCATATATCTGCAGAGTATCCTTAAGGCATGGGTCTCTCCATTTGGGCTCATATTATTGAAGGCTGGAAAAAGAGGCGGTTTGTCTTTTCTTATATGAGACCATTGCATCTTTTTTTTTTTTCATTCTGTTACTAACTGAGAGGAAAAAAGTCAAAAGATACATATTCTGCTTTTCTCACAGTTCATAGCCTTGCACTGTCAAAAAATGTCACAGGTTAATGGTACAACTGAGCTTCATTTATCTTATTCTGACAGCTCGCCCGATGTCATACATCTAGCAACAACATCCCTCCTAAAGTAAGTGATATTTTTAGCCTTTGTTCTTTCCATATGGGCCTGTTAAAAGGACTTACAGTAATTCTACACTGAATTTATAATATGTCATGTGATATAGAATTACAGTGGAGAAATTTTAGACTAATTTAGTTCCTTAAAATAATTAATACACTGTTGAAAATTAAAGTCTCACCTTAGAAATCTGAAATTGTGGGAATGGATTTTGTGAAAAATGATGGTATGTATTTTTAATTTTACAACATTTCTATTACACTTGTTTAATTATTTATGGAAGGTAAAAAAGGCCAGCATGTGGTAGACAGTGACCTAATTTTATTCTCAAAAAAAGTATGATTCCTAACCAGTGGTTACTTATTGATGACTTATAAAATGTATCAAAAAATTTTTGCTGGAGTGAGTTTCAGAGAGCTAGGACGAACTAAAATCTGAATATATCATGCTTAAAACATTAGGTTGTGTCATTAAACATGTTAAAATTGACTGTTGCATCTTTATAAGCAATAGCTATATGAAGGTAAACCTAAAGCCCTCCCAAACAAGTCACAGTTTCAGAGACACTTGATTAAATTTAATTTAATGGACTTAGATATCATCTTTAACTTCGGGTGGTAGAAACAGTTGGGATTTTTACTCATAGAAGAAGCAGCAGTTGAAATCACGTGGTGTTTCAAATGCTTTCTTCTTAGTTTGCATAAATTGGGTGTGCAAAAAGGGATATTTGTCTTTTATGATCTGTGTAGAGTGCAGCTTTATTGAGTTCTGTGGAGAATAGAACAGAATAGAATAGTTCAGTTGGGAGAGACCTACAGTGATCATCTAGTTCAACCCATAGACTGTAGTCTTTTGAGTACACCTGGGCAGGAGTTGTGGATGCCTCTGTGTTTTGGGCAAGTCCATTCCCCTCTTAAAAATTCAGTTCTTCATTTATAGATTTGGAAGAATAACTATTTCCTTTGTGAAAGATCTGAAAGCTTCTCAAAAATGGTATATCTGCTTATTTCTTTTTTGTTCTCCCTGTATTTATAGTAAAACAGACTACATAATCATTCCAAGACTATTCTGTACAAATCTGACAATTGTAAAAATATTCCCCTCCTCATATTTAAAATATCTAGACCAAGTTCTGTATGATGCCTTCTGGATCAATCCATTTTTATTTGAAAATATTTACCATTACTTTACAATAGCTATTGTTTGTGTTTCCACATTATTTCACAATGTTTCAGTATTATTTCATAGAAAGGGTAAAGCTAATGACATTTCTTTATCAGTTTAAAGTTTCTGCAAATTGTTTACATTTGATAAAGTTCAATATATATTTCAGCACAGCTAATTTGAGCATCCAGGAGCAAAGAATGAAAATAAGGGACATTGTCTTCAAAAATACAGTTCACTGGAGAAGAAAAAACCATAGACTTCAACAACATCTCATTACTACAGAGTACTTCACCCATCTCTCTCTAAAAAACACCCAACCAAAAAGCCTACTCCTTAAATATTAATTTTTAAATTTTTATAGAAATACTATGGCTAAAAAGGCTAGTGTGAGGTTTGGGGGGTGAGGGGGTGGTGATTTCTTTTTGGTTAGTTGGTTGGTTTGGTGTTTTGTTTGTTTTTTTTTTGTTGGTTTTTCTTTTTACTAATAAATTATTACATCTAAAAGTTGACATGGGAATTTGATGTTTTCTACGTATGCTGCATTTACAAGGTTTTGAGATAGGACGTTAATAATCTTAATACTAGATATGAGTTTGGTGTCCAGTTTCAAAAAGGATGAAAGCATAGTGGGATGGATCCAGGGGATAGTGACATAATAGAGAAACGTGTGAAAAACAGATTTTTTGAGTCTTAAGAAAGAACAGTGAGAGTTCACTGTGTGGTGAGATAGACAACCAGAGGCAGAGTGGTTTTGAAAAAAAAAAAAAAAAGGCATAAGCAATCCTAATATTGTTTGAGAGCTGGATAGTGTCCTTTTATCTGTGTTTACCCAGTGATGTGCTGCTATCTGTTTCTCAATCTTTCAGATAAAGGTCACAAAATATCCAAGATTAGAATTTAGGCAAGTTTAACCATTTTTCTAGCATATAGCAAATGAAGTTTGCCATTACTTGGGGACTTGAAAATCAGAATAGTTACCTTTAAAAAGACATTCTTTTTCTGCTAAACTGAAGGGAACTGAGAATAAATGGGGAGTGGGGGGCAGGGAGAGGAATGCAGTTTGTATGTCAGAAGTCAGGAGATGGTAGTTTCTGGCTTTTCCCGAGTCTGCCAATCCATATGCTGGTGAGAAGAGTTAAAATACATATTAGCAGTGTAAGTGTAAGTGTAAATAAAACCAATAGCATTGCTTGGCTGGATTTTATTCCCTATAATCAACAAAGACAGATGAAGGAAGATAAAACGAGTCTTCAAGGTGATGTCAGCTTTTCAATGTATTTTAAAGTAATTTATGCTGTTTACTAAAAATTGAGCTACTTTTCAGTCAGTTGTTGCTAATAGATTTCTAACATAATGGAAGTTTTACGACAATGGCTCAAGTTTCTTCAGGTATAATATTGTAGCAGATTGACATATGGTAATAATAACCAAAATTATTTCATTTCAACATTAATAGTAGTCCTAAGAGATTAATAAATCAAATGAAATAGGCTCTTTGAGTTGTTACATTTTACAGAGGTATCTATTACAAATATTACTGCTGTATCATCTATGTATTTCACTGAAAGTTATTGTGAAGATATTTTGTATATGCTGAAACTCAGGCTTTAAAATTTTCTTCCTTGATTACTTAAATCTTTATTTTAGGATGGAAAAATTATATCTATTTTATATTAATTTATGTGGATTATGGGGCCCTGCCAACTGTAGTTAACACAAGAATAATTAGAGTCCAATTCACATTCACCCCACGTATTAATAGATAAAATTAGTGTTTAAATTAATGAGTTTATGCAGCGATAAATGTTTGGGTTTTTTTTTTTTTTTTGGTAGCATTTGTGGATTTTTTTTCCCTTCCCAAATGTTTTTTTCTTTTGTATCCTAACCACACAGCCATCTATCAACATCATATTGTGAACATTTCTTTAATTTTTTTTCTTTTAATTGCTTGTGTGACATCACCTGCAACTAGCTGTCAAACTGAATGAGTAGATTCCCTTCAGAGTGGGTATTTATGCTCTGTCAGTGTCAAGCTGCCCCAGGTAGAATCTTATCATTTAGAATCAGAAGGATTTTAACTACTTTGTTATTCAAGTTTTATTGGCATGTAAATAGTGTAAATGTTATTAATTATCTTAATGATGGTTTCTCAGTCAGAAATTGATTTAATATATATATTTAGTACCTGACAAACTAATATGTAATATCCATGAAAAAAAATCTGAAGCAAATTCATTTTAAAACAGATTATCAGAAAATGTTTAAAACTGTGAATGTATAAAGGTATCCATTGTGTTTCATAGAATATCTCAAGTTGGATGGGACCCATAAGGATCATCGAGTCTAACTCCCTGATCTTCACAGGACTACCTAAAACTAAATCTTATGACTAAGTCGTCCAGATGCTCCTTGAACTCTGACAAACAGAACTCTGAGACTTTCAGATAATCATTGCAATAATTTACTGATTACTCTAACATGAAAGTCTCCTTGCTGTCATTCTAATGGATTTTGATGGCAGGGAAGGTTTCATTTGTCTCAAGACTGGTGAGGCCATGCCAGGAGTACCGTGCTCAGTTCTGAGCTCCCCACTGCAAGAGAGACATGGACATAATAGAGAGAGTTCAGTGAAGGTCCACGGAGATGACTAATGACTGGAGCATGTCTCGTACAAGGAAAGTTTGAAAGAGCTGGGACTGTTCAGCTGAAGAGAAGGCTCAGGTGGAATCTCATCCATGTGTACAAATACCTGGAGGGAGGGTGCAAGGAGGATGGAGCCAGGCTCTTTTCAATGGTGCCCAGTGACAGAACCAAAGGCAGTGGGCACACACTTGAAACATGGGAGGGTCCATCTGAACACTGGGAAACACTATTTTACTGTGGGTGTGACTGAACACTGAACCCAGGGAGGTTGTGGAGTCTTCATTCTTGGAGATATTCAAAAGCTGTCTGGCCATGTTCCTGGGCAGCTGGTTCTAGGTGGTCCTGCTTGAGCAGGTGGGTTGGACCAGGTGACCTCCAAAAGTCCCTTCCAACCTCCACCATTCTATGATTTCTTACAGATGCAAGATGGGCTGTTTAATGTGCTGAATATCTAAATAGTGGGTCTGATTTTAGCCTGATAGAAATGTATCTACAGTACAGAGCTATTGTAGGTTTACCTCAACATAACTGAGACTACCCTGACTTGCATACAGCTATCTGGCAAGCCAATGGCACAACACGAATAAAACCAAAGTCCTTGTAGTTCCATCTACTTTCTTCAAAAAAAAAGTATCAATAAGAGAAGTGCATCAAATATCCCAGTTTTGTTCTTTGACAACAAAAGTCTCCTCCAGAATAATATATTCATTCTCAGTCTTTGGAATTTGTTTGCTTGGTGGATTTTGTTGGCCTTTTGTCTGTCCTGTATATCTTGAGGTCACTGCAGTTTCTTCTCTTGGGTTCAGTCTTTGTAGACTTATTCTGCCACAGGAACATACTTTGAAGGACAAAGTATCTTGGGAAGGAATGGAGGATAGGAGATGTGAGATAGATCTGTGGTTCTTTCAGAAATGTTGCATTGACTCATCGCTCTCTGGAACAGTTTTACAGAACCTAATTAATTTACTTAATACATATAGTAGAGGAAGAATATTGGCAGGTATTAAAATGCAGACATTTCTCAGTCATAGGACAGCCTATCTTGGATACTACAAAATAATTTTAAGACTGTAGATGAGAACACTCTCATTACTGAAAGCTGGAATTTAACCAAGAAAATGGAACAAATTTGTCTATTCCTGGAAAAACCATACTGTTGTAGTTTAAGCCCAGCGGGCAACTGAGCACCACACAGCCGCTTGCTCACTCCTTCTCCCTCAGGGATGGAGATGAGATAATAAATAAAAAGGTTTCAGAATCAAGACAAAGACAGAGAGGGGGATGTCTCACCAATTATGGTCATGGGCAAAAGATAGACTTGATTTGGGAAGAAAGAAAATCAATTTAATTTGACCACCACCACTAATTTACCCATCAAAAAGAGTAGGACAGTGAGAAATACAACCACATCTTAAAAACACCTTCCCCCCAACCCTCCCTTCTTCCTGGGCACAGCTTCACTCCCTGTTTCTCTACCTCCTCCCCCCTCAGTGGCACAGGGGGGAAGGGGATGGGGGTTGCGGACAGTTTGTCAACCACTATTTCTGTCGTTTCTTCCTCCTCAGGAGGAGCACTCCTCAAACTCTTCCCCTGCTCCAGCGTGGGGTCCCTCTCACAGGATTCAGTCCTCCATAAACTTTTTCAATGTGAGTCCTTCCTAAAGGGCTGCAGCTCTTCATGAACTGCTCCAACATGGATCCCTTCTGTAGGCTGCAGTCCTCCCAGCAACAGACTGTTCCAGTGCAGGTTTCCCTCAGAGTACCAGCCTTCTTTGGGCATAGCCACCTGCTCTGGCCTGGGGACCTCCATGGGCAGCACACAGGCATCTTCTCCTCCATGGACCTCCATGGGCTGCAGGGGGACAACGTTCCCCCTCATCATGGGCTGCAGGGGTCTCTGCTCCAGTACACCCCTCTCCTTCTCCTTCTTTTCTCCAGCTGATCTCAGTGATTGCAGAAGCATTTCCCTTACTCCTCCTCCCAGGTTACCATTCTTAAATATGTTAGCACAGAGGCACAGCCACCGTAGGTAGTTGGCTCAGCCTTGACAAGAGATGGGTCCAACTTGGAGCCAGGAGACCTTCTAGCGTATTCTCACAGGAGTCACCTCTGTAGCCCCTCCCCCACTACCAAAACCCACACAAACCCAATACATTTTTTAACTTGACTTCTAGTTATGATCTCAATGTAAATAAACTAATCCTGAGTTTTCATTAATTTCTTCATTTACTTTTTTTATAAAGCATTTTTAACTGTTCATTCTGTTTTGTATGTTGACAGTAAATATTTTCATTTTAATCTGGCTTTAGATTATCTGATTTCAGTGTATCTTCTGACATCAGTGTGTTTCTCACATAATTGATGAAGCTAAGCATTGGGCTAACTGACCACTGTAGCAAGGACCCAGCTCCTCTGTCTGATACTCACAGGGACATGGAGGGTAAGAGCCTATGCATAATGTTTCACAGGTCAGTTTTGATTACAGGTACAATGGGGGTTAGGAAAAGAAAAAATGCCATTGTTGAAGTATGAGTATCCAGAAGAAGCTTTTGATAACTCCCAAAAACACGGTTTCAAGAAAGGCAAACTCTCACAATACTACTGATTTTTAAAAGCTATGTGCAGTTACTGGACACATTAAAGACTGCACCTGGTTTTAGCAAGGTTGATTTGAGAAAGTCTAGTTTAAGAATCTGTTCAGCATCCAGTTTCAATTTTTCACTTTGCAGTTTTTCTAAGTGCTTCATTAGTAAATGTATCCACATTTATTTTGAGCAATCTGGAGTCTCGTAACCATGTTGTTGTAAGCCTTTACAGCATCACATTAGAGGGCAATAATACTGGCAGGGAAGGAAAGAAATAGTGTTTGCTAGGAAAAATGGGCTGAGCTTTGGGGCTGATGTGGGCATGTGCCGAGAGGACAGCTAATGTGCAGCTATTTTCTTTCTGCATCTTTCCATTCCTCTTGATGTGCCTAGTATGTCCAGGGCTATTAAAAGGGAACATTCATGTACTTTGTAGAAAACATCTGTGGCTGCTCTTTTATGAGGTTGACTTGGTTCCCAACTTTGTATGACAGTAGTAGGAATAATAACAGTTTGGTCCATTATTTTTTGCCAGCAGAATAGCTTAGCAACACGTATTTAAATTGCTATCAGTTCAATTTGTTAAGTCTTCCTTTGTTGATTTGGCAGAGATGAGCAAGGAACAGAATGCTGTTGTCTTTTTAAGTCATTGAAAAGAATCCCTATATGTAGATACCTAGAGCTGGAGTAGAAGTTTCTACCAGACAGTCTTATGCACAAGGGAAGTAGGTGCAGGGAGGATGTAGCTTGCCTTTTGTGTGTTGCGGTCGCGATGGACAAAACTGCGGTCTAGACGGACAAAACTACAAGACAGATTCTTCTTTAAAGTAAGTTAACACAAACCCCAAAAGCCTTTATTCTGCTCCTCCTTTGTTCCTTTATACTTTTTCTACAGGGTGTACAGATTTTCCGGGCTGCCTACCAACACACCCCTTCATGTATGTGTTCATACATCACATGTTCATGCTAATGAACCCTGGCTCTTGCCAGGGCAGAGAAGTTAATATGCATAATCTCATCATGCAAGCATAGTAAGATGAAAAGTTCAAAAGTTCAGGCTTCCAAGCTTTCTAGTATCTTTATCTACCTAAAACTAGTTCCAAGTACAGGGTTATCAGTTATTCCAATGTGTCTCTTTTCTTATTGGTTCAGAGTTGTTATGCTCTCTTACTGCAGTGGATAAGCTTGCTCATCTTGCAGCTCCTCCTGTTCTTGTTTGCTCTCTCAGGGATAGTTTGGAATCCCTTAAAGGTCGAAGTTGCTCCTTCCCAGGGCCTCAGTCCAGCTGAGGTCTGCCACATTTGTGTGTTAGTGTAATGGTTAGAGAGAGCACTCACCTAGAAGCAAATACCTCAATTCCTACACCGAAGGGGGCAAGAAGGGGAAGGGGGGATGCAAAGTAAGCCACTGTACTGAGAAGAATGGCAGATTAATGGGATATAGACTAAGTAAGGGGACAGGACAATGTATAAGAGCACTGTCTGGCTGAAGGAAGTCCTGGGTTTTTAGTCCCTATTCCAAAATTATCTGTAGGATTTTTGATTTTTTTTTTTTTTTTAACCCAGTTGCTAAAAACATAAACACTCTTGAGACAGGGACAAGAATCCAACTTTACTACCTCCTGGTCCAATTCTTTATTTAAATGCTTTTACATAATTGTGAACAAGCTTACCACTGCTTGTCAGCATGTCTTGCTCCTTTTCTCATCATTGGAACCTTTTCACTACAAAGGCATGCCCAAGGCACAAAATTGCAGGAAATGGTGTTGCAGTCTTGTGTGTGTACCTAATTTGTGGCTTTTAGCTTCATATCAGCTGACTTAATGCCTTCTTCCCTGTCAGTGCCCTGTGCTGAATCACATTTTTAAACATCTACCTTTCCTTATTCATTACACCAACAGTACAATCATCAAGGCTTTGTTTGTGCATCTCATTCTGAACCTTCTTCTAGTGCTGAGAATCTAGAAGTGGTGGCACTTAGTTTTAATTGAATGTGATAGGAACATTAACATCAGACAAGTTCATGTCTTTCTAATGTTGCTTGAGAGGCCATTATTGTTATTGATTATGGTCAAATGTCTGATTGCCAATGCTGAAAAATTGTTGTAATTTACAGATGCTGAATATATATGAGGTAGAAAAAGTGTTCATAGCTGCTCACTTAGGAAGACATTGCAGTGGTTGTCTAATAACAATTTTTACCTCTATAACAGTACTAAACCAAAATTTCAATGAGTGGAGTCAAAGTTAGATGTTATGATTTGTAAGGTGAATGAAGTGTGGACATAAACATATATTCTGCAGTAATGTTACTGATTGAACAATTTCCTGTTCTGTTTAAATCCTTTACAGAGCTGTGCAAATGTCTAATTTTTCTCTATAGGAATTACTTGCTTCTTTCTGGTGTTTGGGGATAGTGGTGGGGTTTTTTTGTTTGTTTGTTTGTTTTTGTTTTTTAATCAGATGTTGTTGGGTTATTTTTAGAAGAAATTAAAATTGCCTTTAGACTTGAATGAGTTCATGTCATCTAACAACCTGAAAAATGTCTCCTTTAGAAATATAAACTGTTTAAAGATATTTTTTAGGATGTGAAATAAATTGTGAAATCATCTAACAGAGTGAGACAGCTTGATTTTTTTCATCATTTGTCTCATGTACAGATAATGACTTTTATATATGTAGGCTATGATCTCTTAAGACTAAGGAGTACACTTCACAACTTTTGATGTTTTTATTTTATTGGAAATAAAACCAGCCACTGGTGATTCTGAAGTATATTATCTTTTATTATGTAGCTCTTGCAGTATTGTCCGTAAAACAAGGTAACCTTTGAGGCAGTGTACTGCTATTCCAAGTCTGACCTGTAGTTTTGTTTCTCCACTGATAAATATTGTACATACATTACAAAACTAAATGACCTGTTTCTGGCTAGAGCATGTGGATATATATGAATGGGAGAAAGCGTGCAGTGCAAAATGGCCTTGGGATGCCTCCTGAATGTCTTCTATAGAATCTTGACTTTTCTCAGATTTCAAGTTAATGAAGGTAAACCTGTAGTAATTGGTTTCATAATGTGATTAATGGTGGCATATTTGGGCAATTGGGCTGTGACCCAGTAAAACACTTAAGCACATGCTTACCTTTAAACATATGAGTAGTTCTGAGGAAATCAATAGTGGGTTCAGTGCTAGGCCCCATTTTTGCCTTGGAGCACTTTGCTGTATTTGGCTTTTGATAAATAAAGAAGCTAAATTCTTGAAAATGTTCTAGTCTTAATTACAAAATATGTTTTAGTCATGCATTTGACAAGTTTTAATTAAAGTAGTTTTATATAAATTATATGACGCTTGATTTATGTACCCAATACACATTTATGTGCTTAGAATTTATGACAATGTCTTTTCAGTATATAGATGTTATTGTATTTATGTTCTGTAAAAGCAATGAAGTCATAATATTATCCTATAATAACATTTCATTTTGCTGTTAAGTCTTTGATGAAAAGTGTAGTGAAGTATTCAGAGGTTTTGGTGAAATATTGCACATCTGGAAAATACATTAAGGTTTTCTGCATATGTAATGAAAGCTTAGGTATTTAGCTTGGGTTGATATCCCACAGAATTAGTTCATCATTCTGCTATAGATGTAAGTGAATACTGACTCAGTATTGGAAATGCAATAGGAATCAATATAGGGAAACTGAGGTAGTACTAAACTGTGCTGAACCAGAAAGTACTGTTTCATATCTCGCTTTGTGCCACCTTGAAAAAAAAAATGCGTTCCATTTCTGTAAGAAGTGTTTCTTTCTGAAACCTGAATATATGGTTTGTGTGTGTTCCAATAAAAAACCCAAATACAAAGAAGTTGCTGTTTTAGTCTATGAAAATATTTCATGAATTTGATCATGAGAGATTATTTGGGATTTATCTGTCTACCAAAAGAAATTTTTTAAAGAGCTAAGACTGTGGACACAGGCCACTGTTGTTCCATTACCATGGAATATACTGGCATCAGACACTTCTTTGGAAATGCAGATATCTGGATTGGCAGTAGGAGATACTCAAGCAGAATAAATTTCAGGATACTTAGATTTTTGGGTGGGAATTTCAGCTGTCGTATTTACTTCATCATAATGGACCATGGCAAATTATTCAGATTCATTCAAAAAAGCAATGACTGTATATTTAAATTCTCGTGTACAATGTAACACAGTTTTATATGTGTGCTGTTTTCTACTATTATTTAAGGGATAATAAAATAATCAGCTAGTAACTTGGAAGGTTACGGAAATAACAGTAAATGAAAAGATTTATAATAATTATGAACTCATGTGTTCTACTGATGTGCAGTCAAAAGTCAGGCAGCTGTAGAAGTGTCCTACTGCACTGACAGCAGAGGTGGTTTCCCTCATACGACACTTCCAGGACCAATAATATGCTTGGAGAATATGTAATTATTAACTCTCCTGGTAAGATCTTGCGTACTTATCCTGGGTCTGAGTGAGTGGTGGGGTTTTTTGGTAGCAGAGGAGGGGGCTATGGGGGTGGCCCCCTGTGAGATGCTTCTCAAAACTCCCACAGCTCCAAGTCAGCTCCACATCTGCACCAAAACTGAGCCCATCAGCTGTGCCTCTGTGATAGCATACTTAAGAAAGGACCTGGTGAGGAGGAGTCGGACTTGTGAGGAGGAGTTGCAGCAACTACGTCAACACCAAGGTCAGTGGAGAAATGGAGGAAGAAAGGAGGGGGGAGGTGTGCCGGAGCAGAGACCCCCCTGTATCCTGTGGGGAGATGGCAGGGTGGCCCCCCCTGCCACCCATGAATATCTACAGTGGAGCAGACATTGATTTATGGCCTGCAAGTTGTCTGTGCTCGAAGAAGGCTGGGGTCTTGTGGGAAAAGGCAGCCCCGCTGCTGTACTCTAGCACTAGGAGGATTTCAGCATGCAGGGGTGTCCAACACTGGAGCAGCTTGGGAAGGGCTGCAGCCCATGGGAGGAACTCCAGTTGGAGAAAGTTGGTGACCCATGCCAGAGCAGTGTAAGGAAACGCTGCAGCGTGTGGGAGGGACTCATGGAGAAAGTATGTGGAGGACTGTCTCCTGTGAGAGAGGGACCACAATGGAGCAGGGGGAGAAGTTCCAGAAGCTCCCCCCACCGAAGATGGAAGAAGTGACAGCACTGACTGCACCCCACATTCTCTGCCCCCTGTGCTGCTGGGGGAGAAGGTAGAGATATTGGGAGCAGAACTGAGCCCGGGAAGAAGGGAGGGGTGGGGGGAAGGTGTTCTCAAGATGTGGCAATGCTTCTCACTGTCCTACCCTGTTAAGTGATGTTAGTGTCTGTAAAAAATGTATGTTCTTTTTTTTTCTTCCCCTAACAAGTCTGCTTTTTGACTGTGACCATAATGGGTGATTTGCCCCTCCCGGTCCTATCTTGAACCCCAAGCCTGGCTCATTTGTCCATTCTCATCACTGGAAGAGAAGGGAGGAGCGAGCGGCTGCGTGGTTGTTGGCTGCCAACCAGGCTCAAGCCACAACAACACTCTTTCCAGGCAGCAATGTTGGCCATACTAGTTTCATAGAACGGAGACGCTTCCTTCTCCCTGTCCTTCTGGTGTTTTCCTGTGTAAGTACAGAGATAGATATAGCATCTTGGGAGAACATAATGGGTTTCCTCAAAACCATGTTAAAAATCAGTCTGGGAATAGCATTTGGCTTTCCAGAGCTCCCAATCATAATCTTCCTATGAGTCACCCAGTACAAAAGGGAACAGGCAGAGTGCCTGGCATATTTGGGCATCACACTGCTACAACCATTCTTGCTACATGAGAAAATCTACGTGTTAAATATGGCAACCTTATATTAGCTTTAGTACATATTAAGTACATCAATTTTCTCCCTGCTGGCTGCCCTTAATTTTCTGTTACTCTGATTGTCTCAAAAATACCACTGAAAATATAATTTTATGTCCATGTCATTACAACTTTGGCACTTGCCCTTCATGCCTTTGGACTTCTGTATCACATATATACTAACTTGTGTGCCTTTATGTAGTGTTCTCCCTCACTCTTTTTCATTAAATCTTCAATGACCCTGTCAGATATTCTGCTCCCAAACCTGTGTTTATTCATATAAAAAAACTAACAAAACAACAAAAAAATGAAAGATTAAAGTTAATGTAGTTCTCTAGTATTTGTAAACTATAAAACATGTATAAAGAAAAAAGTATTCTTTTTTTACCCTCATCTGTAATGTGACATCTGTAGTCCATATATTGTCTATAGATTGTAGGCTTTATGTCTTGTCCTCAGAATTGCAACAGGTTTTTAATTTATATGCAGAGGACAACAATGAACAAAAGCCAGACCTAGATAAGCAGTTTAAAACAAAGGCTGAAAGATAGCAACTCAGTGAGGAAAGATGGAAGAAATTTACTGAGGGGGAAATCTTTAATTAATTTCTGAAATGGTTGAGGAGCTGAGAGACCTGCCTGAGTATTCAGATGATGTGCTTGTACTTCTTTGTACATGGAGGATGTAGACCACATCCTTCAGCAGAAGCTGAATGGTAGTGAGTTGGAATTTGAAGAGCCCATCAAGAAAATAATTGCAAAAAATAATAAGATAAAGTGTGTATAGGACATACATGTTTGTCATTTGAGTAAGAATATTCATGTGGTGCTTTAAGATCTGTATATTCAAAGACAATTATTTAAATCAAACAGTTTCAGTTGAAAAATAAAATCTGAATTGTATTTATAGATCACACTGATCACACATACTTGCAATTTCATAATGAGGATTTTTCATTTCATATGCAGCTTTAATTCCAGTCTTGATTCTAAATAGGATCTGGTACTTCTGCTATTTCACCAATATAGTTTATCTGGGATTATGGTAGAAGCAGTATAACAGAAACACAATTTCCATATATATCTTTTTCATAATTGGACCATTTAGTTTATTTCTGGTTTCAACACAGTTATGTTTTCTACCATATAGTTAAAATCATACAAAATTTTTTTGCTACTGTTATGCTAAAGAGTTGCTTGCCTGTTGCACACAAATTTATTTATAGCTAGTGGCAATCCTAGTTAGTTGATACTTCTATAGTCTGTCATTTACATCAACCATCCCTTGCGTATGATGATTTCATCTGTGAAATTCTCTTCTGAAGTCCATGACAGTACATAAATGCAAAAATATATTAGTATCTAATATCATTTTTTGATCAGAAAAAATCAATATAGACAACCTACTTTTCATCCACTGCTAGATGGTTATGAACTAAAAACTCATAATAGGTAAGTATTTTATATATTGCAAAAGGTGTGGAGACCCATTTCTTACACGTCACAGGCATTTCTTCTGTTAAGTTAAAAATGGGGCTGGTTTTGTGTTATTTTCACTTTTTAGTCAGATTCAATTTATCTAAGCTTGATAATGTTTGATTGGAACTGAAACTGTTTGCATGTTGTACACTAGATACTCCCTTCTGTGGACAGCCACTGTGGCATCGAGTTTTTGTTTTAGAGTTATTATATTTGTGCTATGCTCATTTTAGCTCAACATGTTGGCCTTCAGACTCCTCACTGTATTCCACATTGAGCTGTTTTTTTTGGTCTGCTGCTTAATTTCTGGAAATTGAAAGAGGAAAGGCATAGGAAAGAATAAAAAACATTTCTTGTCATTAACTGGGTATTTCTGCATACATTTTTCCTTTTAGAGACATTCAAATCAGCTTAGAAATTTCCTTCTATAATTGCATTGAAAACATTCTAACATGCATATGTTTAAATTCCATGCATTTATATTAATGCTGCAGATGAAAAGAGTTTTAAATTATAGTTGATATGGGTAGTCAGAGAATTTTATATAGAGATGGAGCATAATGAAGAGCTGACAAAAAATGAAGTTATAATAATGTGGCTTAGAACTGCAAGAGGACCTGCTGGTTTCTTAACAAAATCTGCCTGCAACACAGAGAAAGAGTTTAGTTTATATATTCAGGAAAAGAAGTAATAGACTTTCCCCAATCAGTTCTGGTTCACAGAGACCATAGGTTCGGATTAGATATAGTTCCATAATAGAAGAATAAGATTATTTAAAGTTCTGTGCTTGAACACAATTACTAGTAAGGGAAGCATCTAATGTTGATACAGTTTTGAAGTTTAGGTACCAAGTAGTCTACATCTCAAAAATTTTCAGAAGGCTAGATTGCTTGTATATTAAGAGATATACACTACTTAAAATTTGATGGTATACATTTACAATATACCATTGGTATACAAAGTTCATCTTAATAATGGAAAAGATGCAGAAATACAGCTACCTCCAATAATATTATAATAGTCAGATTCTACCATTTGGTCTCATATTTGACAGTACTGATCTAGGACAGGTTTTGCATTAGTATATGCCTCAGTAGTAGGAAAAACTAAATAAAATTTGTCCTTGGATTTTTGAAGCCCAGAACCTCTGACCGTGACTTTAAAAAGTTGGTAGTGTTTTTATAAAAACAGGATGTAAATATTCCCTGGTTACTTTTGACTAACTACTTTCCCTCCTCCAATGCATGTTGTTTTTTTTTGGAAATCAGTGATATTTGAACACTCTTAATCAATTTCTTGCTCTCGTTCTGTGCAGCAAGATTTTACACTGCATTTTTATAAAAATGTTTTATCTTCTCTGCAAAGGTTGAAGATTGCCAATTCTGGTGTCCTTCTCCTGCTCTTCAGCTTTCTTCAGAAGTTTTTCAGCCCATGTAGTTCACAAGCTGTCTTGGGCATTCCCCTGTTCAATACAGGTATCTGTGCCTGAGGTTTTCCAGTCTGTGGTCCAAGAACTCTGTCAATAGAGTTTGTTAAGAGTTTTGAACCAGGGCAACCTTCTGAGAACACCATAGGAAAGGAATTTATGACATAACAGACTTCTTAATTGAGATATCCGTCATCTTTTAGAATCCTATTTGTTGCTTTTTACTGCAGCCCACAGCATTTTACACTTGGGCATACAGTAGATGCCAGATTTTTTAATATATATTATATGTGATATAATGTACCCCAACTTTCACATCCCTTCAGAGTTTGACCCTCAGGCATCTTGAAGTATTGAGACTCATGGATGTTATATATTACACATGTGGGAAATATTATTTTTTATTAAAAGGAAGTAGCCATAATTACTGTTTTAGCTATCTTGTTAATTCCCTTTTAAAATTCAAGGTGATAAATATGGCAATTTCTAGATGTTTAAAATCTAAATGAAAATGCAATAAGAGTTTAAAAAGTAAAAAACTTTTCAGGAAAATATGCATGCAGATAAACAGAACTATTGCGTGGTAAGTTTATCCAGAGGCTTTTTAATAACTTGCAATTTATATCTTATTTTTACAGAGTTGTTTTCATTGCTATTTTCTCGTTAAATATATTGGTATCTCAAACAATGTGCACATTTGCTTTCCTTACTACTATCTTACTAAATGTATTTGTCTCATAACATTTGTCCCATCATTTATACACAGCACCAAAAAATAAGTTTTATAATTTATTTTATCCTGTGACTGTCTTTTTAAGCTCTAGAGTTTTGAATATTTAATTTAGTCTCAATTTGAATATCAGTTGTGTCAAACTTCTTGGATAAAACCTCTTCTGATAGCTACTTTATTTTTCAACCTTCAATACTTAGGAGTTTAAGATAGGAAGGAAAAATGAGGTACTTTGGTTTGTTTTGCTGTGTAAAGATTTTATAGCACGTGTTTAGGAGGGTTGTTGTTGATATTACTAATTGCTATAGCAACAAAAAATTTTATCAGTCACTCTTTTTCTTGTTTCTGTCCTATATTTCTATAAAGATGCTAGTTATGAAAGCTTAGAATGACTAAGATGCTCTCTGCAGTTTCCTTTACACTGCATTTTGGCATAAATCCTACATATAGTTCCATATGACTGATGCTTATGTTTTCCACTGTATCTGACAGCTAGAATGCCTGCCATGTATAATCAGTGATGTATTTGTTATAGCTGCATACTTAGGGAACTTTATTTTTATTCCACAACTTATATTCAAGTTCTCCAAATCCCTGGAGAGATTTAACACTTTTATGGGATCCAGATCCCATAAAAGAGAGAGGAAATTTAACTGTGAAACTGTTAATCTTTCTATCCAGGAAAAAGGTGAAGTCTGCAGTATTTCTTTATGTTATCTTTGTTCCCTATCCTATCATGATTTAATAACTATTTTTCTCTCAATAGGTCTTGTTTTAGGAAAAAGAGAAGTTCAGTGGCCTCTATTTTCTCTTAACCTGATATATAGAATTACTTTAGGCAATTTTGCCTTGTTTTTTCTGTACCATCCTTCCTAGAGAGTTCTGTAAATCCCTAAACTAGCAGCTCTTTTTCTTTAGCTGAGATACAGATATGTTGGTGTTTTTCAATCATTCTGACATCCTAAAGGTCTAAGAGACCTTTATGGGGCATGAGAAGAAGGAAATAGTCATCATTGTGTGAATGAAAGTTGTAAGAATATCTGTAACACACTTCAAGTTTATAGTCTGAGATATCAATTAGTAATTGGGCTCCACTGCATTTGATCAAATACTGTCAGATAAAAACTACAAACACCCAATTTCATAAATTTACTTTCTGGGACTTCTACAATTAGTTGATTGTTTTAGTAACTGAAGTTTGATGACTGTCATTGTTAGCACAGGAGACTGTGCTGATTTGGCCTTAATTCCTGTTGGTGTATAGAGTGGCTTCTGATTTAAGAATTTATTTGAAGTTTTATAGTTTAACATAGGTTAAACTTGACCGTCATCTAATTTAACAAATGAAAGCCCAGTAATTTTATGCTATAAAAGCAAAAAAATGCCCAAAGGGAGAGGAAAAATAGAAAATGATAAAATGATTTATTATTTCTAAAGCAATTAATAGGAGCTTATTATTTCTAAAGCAATTTATAGAAGAAAGCTGTTCATTTTTGTAGTTGTGTAATTCTTAAGTTCCTGGAAATACCATTTGCTTCTTTGTGATTATTGTAGCAATTGGACAGAAACCCTTTCCTGCCCTTAAGCAACAGCATATTTTATTAAAGTAGAAATTCTGCATATTAGACACTATGATTTACAGATTTATGTGAAAATATAAATTACACGCACTCTGAATTTTTCAGTTCTTGACCTTAAACACAAAATTTTCCTTTTAGTATTTTAAATATTTTAAAGACTGCTTGGTTAATGTAAGAATATTTACTGCAAGTGAGTTTTATATTAATAAATTTAATTAAAAAAAAAAAATTACTACTTGTCTACAGAATAAGAAGATCAATTACAAAGAGTTATTTTAGGGGATCTCCAAAGATTGCCTTCTCGAAAGGAATGGCTTGTATTTTTTGAAGATTTTACTGTTCTTTTTACTGCATCTGCTTGCTTTAATGAAAAAGTATGATGTAAAACTATTATTCTCAACATTTGGAGCTGATTTTGCAGAAAACATCAACATATTTCAATTTTTGCAGGTCAAAATATACCTTCATCCTTACTCAGGAAGAATTTCTGAGACTTTTAGCTCTAGGAGTGTCTGATTAAACAACAAATCTATGTATTGTAGTGCGAATTTTCAGTCCTCAGCACTCATTAAGTTTTATTTTGTAGACTCAGTGAATTTTTCCTGAACAGCTACTGAGTAACAGAAGAGAGAATGATTGGGAAAGTTTCTAGGTCTATAAGTTTCCATAGAATAGGCCTGTAATCTAACCTATACTTCTGAATTTCAGCCTTTTTTCTTTACTGAAAAAATAATTATTTATTTATATAATTATTTTTATGTTTTGGAGTGGAGGGGAGTTGGCTCAATCACATTCGTAGCATTTTGTACAAACATCAGACAAGTAACAAACATGCTAGTGTTATCTCCAGATATTGATCCAGATGTATGTTCTGCATTTGAAAAACTTAGACCTTGTTTCAGCAGTCCTGTCTTCCTTTTGCTTTGGAAATAAAACAAGCCAAAGTGAGTTCCCTAGCTCATGTGCCAATGTGTGAGAAGAGACCACAAGCAGTGTTTTGATCATGCAGATTCAGAGGGACTTAACATATTTTTCTGCTTAGTTCACAGAACATTATTTCTGGTTCTCTGGTTTATTAAAACCTTTTACTATTGAGAGAGTAGCAAGGTAATGCAGATTGTGTGAATTCAGGTGTAGAGTGTTTTCAATAGCCTACAAATCATAAAATGTAATTTTCTCTTTTAGTTCCTAATTCATAATACTAAATGGTTTAGAAAATTGTATTAAGTAATTTTCTCTAGTGCATTTGATGTAAATTGCACTAATATTGTGAAGTGCTTCTGTTTAACATATTCTTGGTAAGTTAGATAAATGAAGGTTTCTGAAGGGTAGAATTAGATGAAGCTCATTGTGATGAACAAGATCAC
The DNA here is from genome assembly GCF_018691265.1 of Tyto alba. Lineage (NCBI taxonomy): Eukaryota > Metazoa > Chordata > Aves > Strigiformes > Tytonidae > Tyto > Tyto alba. The sequence continues at coordinate 14,684,810 of NW_024881327.1, read as the reverse complement.
ATTAAATATGGTTAATTCTTTGTACTAGCAGAGTCAAACCAGGTAACTTCACCATTCCTTGTAAGGCTGGTTTTGCTTCTCTATGCACTGAAGGAACTTCCTTTTGTCATGTAAGCATATTCTAACGTTTTACCCTTGAACCTCAGAAAATTTGTTATCATTATCCAGTGACAGTTTTCCCATGAACATAATGATGGCCTTGCACATTTTGTAGTTTTGAAAAATAAGAGGAGACCAGAGAGTGAGACCATAAAAGAAAACATATATGGGCTTTGTGACTTCTGCATCAATGATCACTGTCCATGGACACTGGACTTGCCATGTGGTCTGAAATGCAGATAGTGTCCACCTTTTGCCCACTTTGAGTAAGGAAGAAAAAGCACTTTTCCATTTTCCAGTCCTCTTGAATGGTAAATGGTAGTGGAACCACAATTCATTTGTGGCCTAAATTATGCTTACAATATCTGAAGACACAGAGGGGAAGAAAACATGGCTTTGAGTTAATTTAATATCCTCTCTGATTCCTTAACTTCTCTGAGTGGATTCCATAGACGTTAAGTGCACTGCGAACATATATAGAGACTGTTAATGGTAATGAGTTTTCTTTAGTAATGAACTTAAAATTTGGGATTCCTACTGGTTACCAAAGCAGTGGTTCATTTAGAAAAGATTCTGTTATTCTTTTTCTGTGATCCTTACCAGAAAAGATTGCTGGTTTTTAATGGTACTATAGAAGTATTAGAACAAGGCATATCACATTATTTACTGCACTTGAGAACTGTTTGAAGTCCAGCACTATTTGTTAATTGGTAACTGCAACCAGAGTAACAAACAGTAAGTTTGTGATTTTTTTTATCTTTCTGTAAGTGGAACATCCAGAGCAGAGAGAAAAAACAAACAACTAACCAAAACAAAGAAAAACCCCACATAAATTAAAACAATTTTTTAGGGCTGGACTTGAACACTGTAACATGTAATACAAAAAATCTTTTCTAACAGAACTCTGTAGTAGCACATGTACAGTAGTATTTCACTCCAGCCTCAAACTTAGACTTTTTTCATAGAAGTATGAAGTTGAAGTTAGGTCTGAATAAAAGGAAATTGCAAACTTTTCTTACTATGGATCTTGTATTTTTCATATATGTTTACTGAGCAAGCATATGAGATCAACTGGATACCGCTTGCTGTAGAACCCCGATTTCTTTGCTTTTGAGAATGAGTCCTACTTTGTTCAGAGAAAGCACTGAACAGGCATTTTCTAGTGAGGGAAGGATCTCTGAAAAACAGATCAATTTTCCTTCCTGGCTTCCCGGTATATCAGCAAAGAACATATACAGTCCATCTCATAATGTCATCTCAAAATTCAGCCATCCACGAGTTAAGGATGCTCCCTTCCCAGGCAGCAGGGCAGTACCCCCAGCTGGGACACATCTTTCACCAGACATAGTTTATAATAGGCCTGAAGAGGCACATGGCCTCCTTTTATGAACTAGTTGTATGACTGAATGGCCACAATAACCTAATGCTACACCAAATGAGTGAGAATCGTAATAGAGGAGATACTGCTAAGTGGTCAGGGTAGATATCTGAGGAAGGATGACCAACACTGCATGGCATAGTATATAGACTTCTGTCACTCAGATAACCAGATTTCTTCCTTATCTAGCCCTTGGCCACTGAAGTCAAAGTAGCCACTTCTATTCAAAATGATTGTGTAAAAGAATTGAACAATTAACTGATAATTAGAATAGAAAAAAATAATTTATTAAAGTGAATAATTAGTTCAGCAAGTACTTGACATTTGAAATATTTTTCTATCCTTTTACCTGAATATAAAATATTATTTATATATTCTAATAAATTATGAAACTATTTTAATTGTCCAGAATAATAAATCTTGAAGAAAATTAATTGTACTGATCATGAATCTTCATACTGGTTTTTTGTTCTGAAAATGAAAATAGTGCCAGAAAAAGTAAATCGGAAGATCATTTTTCAGAAAAGAGTAGGAGGTGATGCTTATCTTAACAACAGTTTTGGTCTGCTGGCCTTCATATTTTCAATTCCTTTTTATGGTTTAATGCTAAACCATTCTTTAAATTGATTTTTGTATGCTATTGTCAGATGCATTCTCATAATGGCTAGTCAGAAGTGATACTGTTGTTACCATTAGAAATAAATATTTTGATATGAAATAGAATTTAAAATAGACCTCATCTATATTAGTTTACAGACTTTAGGGGTCTGCAACCAAATACTGAAAGCCAAGCCTACAAAGTGAAGAATGTCCCCAAATCAGAAGCGAGTCTATGAACACACATCAGATCATGATTAGAAAGTGGCAACTATGAAAAGTTCGGTGCAGCTTTCAGGGCTGGGCCCCTGAGAACCTGAGGGTTAGGGAGGACAGGGCACGTGCCCTTTATCATACCATCCCTTGCACAGATTTGTTGAGTGTCACCATGTTGAAATGAGCTTCTGATGAATCATTGTAATATGCTGTTGCTCTCTGTCCCTTTGACCTGATAGACTGGTTTGAGACTCAGAAATTGTGTATTTTGGTAACTTTGTTACTCTGACTTCACTCTAAGTGATTTTTCTATCACTATAATCCTGCTGGATTTCCTTCATCTGGCTTCTGTCACTGGAATCCAGTAATTAAATCAGATCTTGTGTGTTTGTGGTAATCTTTGCACTTAGTAATTTTCTACAAGATGAGTTTTATTATGATTCATTAACTGCATGTTAATTCATAAATTATTCCCTCTATTTTTTAAAGTAGGGATGTGTATGTTCATAAGGGACTAGAACAAAAAGAGGAGTACTTGAATTACTGGTATACCAATAAGAAATATTCATGAGAAAGCAGAAAGTAATAGCAGTCTGCATGAACAAGCAATTCATGTGACACTGCAGTAGCCCTACATCTGTAACTCACTATGTTGCTAAATTATCACAAGTTTTTTAAAAAATATGCTGACAAAGTATATTAATGTACATCAGTGGATTTAACCTGAATACCAAGGAGTGGTAGGAAATACACTTCTGCCCAAAATACAAAAAGAAGCACAGCATGAAATTTGCAGAAAAGATAATTGCAGAATGGAACACACTATTTTTTTTTAGGAGTAGTTTGAGATTGGTCTACATATGCCCTTTTAAAATACTATTGATGTTAAGTCAGCTCTGAGTTCATGTAGTATTTGCTGAAGGCATCTGAAAATTTATGCATGTCCTGTTTGCTTCATTAAGCATTTTCTATTCATGTCTCTGAAGACTAGATGGACTAGATGGACCACTGATGTGCTGTATTATGGCAATTACATTCTCCATTTTCCTTTCTACATACAGCTTTTTAGTCACAGTTTCCATTTATTCAAAAAATACCTCTCCATTTTATATAAGCTAATAAGATTAGTTCTTTTTCTTTATTGGTTTACTAACTTTTACTCTTTGTTACATAGAATAAATTTTTCCTGGAGAGTATGATTAAATTCTGAAATAGTTTTTCACATTCTGTGCTTATTATCTATAGATGATTTTCAGTATGAAATTTACCCAGATTAATAACAAGTCTGACAAGATCTGGTATTGTTTACCAGGATGTCATTCTGAAGTCATAGTTATTTGTGCAAATGCCAGCTCTTGTTTGTTATTAGTTCTTAATTTTCTGGGTTTGAATAACTTTTTTCAGTATTTCTAATTATTTTCTTCTAACATATACTAGTTATTATAATAGAATAAACAGTCATATTAGTTATTTTTTGGGTCTCCAGAACATTCTTATAGTTCAACTTGCTTAAGGTTTGTGCAGTTGTCACATGAAGCATCTGTAATGGTAGCAAGCTTATTGTAAAAAAATCCCAGGGTAATTAATGAGAGTAAAAAACCTGGGTAGGGGTTGTTTTTTTGTCGTTGTTGGGTTTTGATTTTTTTTTGTTTTGTTTGTTTGGGTTTTGGTTTTTTTTTTTTTTTTTTTTTCCTCTGCTGTATTTTTCATTTATAAGGGTTTTTTTTTTTTTGTACCCTCAGCTCTAGAAGAATGATGTGTGTTTTATATGTGCAACTTTCAAACAAATGGTCACTATTCTTAAAAAACTTAGTCATCAAATTCAAATCTTTATTTGTCAGAGTTTTGGGGATTCTTCTAAACTGTCAGATGTGTTTTTTTCTGTCTCTGAAAGATAATTTCCAATGTGGGTCATTGTTCTGGTGTTTCTTTTTGCACAGATGTTGAGTACTCCATTTACACATCTGTATTTCTGTTTCACGTCTGAAGCATTTCTTTTGCAGAACAGATTGACTGCTGTCTAGCACATATTGAGAATCTGTATATAACAGGGCATCTTGATTAAATTTTAATAGAATAGTTTACATAAAAAATTGTAATTTTAAAATTGTTTTTTATAATTTAATTGTCTGTGTCACCTACAGTATGTGGGAGATAACTTTTTAGACAACAGTTCTATCAGACAATAATATATCAAATGTCATCACATCAGAGGGCAAATAGTCTGGAAAATAGGGACTGACATGCACATGTCCTTGAGAGTTAGCATGAAATACCATTATACTTTTCATACTATGAGGGGGACATTCGTAGTGCTGAATCTTCAAGTTTCCCAGATAGATATTCTCAGATAGATAGACTCAGGTGGTCTAATTACCACAATTCCTTTGGCTTTCTCGGGCAGTATCTGTAGGTGTTGATACCACTTCTACTCAGCACTCAGAGGGATCCAGTAAGAATTATGTTCATGGGGTAGCTTGTCAGACTTGTCGAGATTTTACCACAAAAATTCAAATCAGTGAAAGGGATGGTGGTTTATAATAGCTTCCTCTCAGCTGTGCTTGACTGGTATTTAATCTGGTAGGGAAAATGTACTTCTCTATTCATAGGATATTTTCTCCACCAAATTTCAACTCTCCTGTAAGCAATGGCATCATTTGAACTTCTTAAAAAATAATCAAAACCTTTTAAATGAGTGTGAAGCAATCTATATTTCAGTCCATTTGTAGTTCCTCCCAAAATATTTTTCTGACATCAAAAAATTATTATGATTTGGCATACTGGAATACATAAATTACACAGTGGTGTTTATGATGTACTCATGAAGATGAGGCTGATGACTCAGATGCTGTAATAGGCATTCCATGGGATTTTGCAGATTTTGGCAAAATGATTAGACTTCCTAACAGCCTATAATTTTTTTCTCTCTGTAAGTAGGCACTGGCTTTCTTGGAGATTTATAAAGTCATAAATATTAATGTGGTTGTTTTTTTTTTTTTCAGGGTTATAAATAATGGTTTGCTTCTTAAAAGCCAGTAATATAGATTTTAGCAGAATTGTAGCTTCTATATAATAATGTTGTCATGCCTTCAATTTCCCATATGTCTGATGATTTCTTCAATATCAGAATTGGTAATTAGGTTCATGTAAATGGCAACTAGGGAGTGACATGTGAATCTCCTTGAGAGTTAGAATTTAGGGACTGTGCACCCCCACATCATTATATATATCCACATCCAGAGAAGTGTATATTCTTCTTAATCTGTGTTTGGCAACCAACTATTATATATAATACAAAACAGTCTTAATAATGTAACAGAAACATTTTCTTTTAACACCTCCTAGTAGGTAGCAAAGGTTTTTTTTTCAGGTTATTTCAGTATTTTATAGAGAGACCTGCAACTAGTTAGACAGCATTTTCAGCAACTGAGAAACTTAGTGAATCTGAAGGTTACATTCTTTACATGCTGTCCTATGTATTTGTATAAGCTTTTATAGTGGGCCTATACACTTCTAAAGATGCTTTGTGTTACTATACTGTGTTCCACAGGTACTAGAATAATTAATTCGAAGCTAAGTTTGGGTATTCTAGGGAAAAGGTATTGGAGTATCTTTCAGGGAGGAAATTAAAGTAGTTATCTATGTTATTTAGTTAACAAATAATATAGGCCAATGGAAATATTTTCTATCCTGAATATCGTGTCATTTATTTATAGCCTAAAACTGTGATTAAAATGTTTTTCTCTGTATACTTAATTGTCTTCTTGAACTGAAAGCTGTTTTGTTTTGTTTTTTTTCTCCCCAGAATTAATTGAAAGCACACCTTTAGTGAGAGTATTACTGTAGCATGAATACTGGGAATTTTTATACAATCTCTGGAATAGAAAATTGAAAAAGCTTCAGTTTCATTATGTCCAAAACCATTTTCTTACACCTAGAATTTCGTAATTCCACACTTAGAAATCTTATTAATCATATTTTGTACTGTTTACATAAAGAACCACTTCTTGCAGTGCTTACTCAGAAATTCACATTATATTAAAGAGATTTTTACCTAAGTATAGGTAAGAAATGTTGACCCTAATGTTTTTATCTTAAGATTTTGGGTTTCTCCAAATAAAGTGTCTTTTGTTTAAAAGTTCAAAACCCAGCCTTTTATGAACATACAAGAAAACCTTTCTAGTAGGTGCAACAACAAACTAAAATTGATGTATACCAGAAGAGATATTATATTTTGCGTATATTCAAGGTATTATGTTACAACTTTCATCTTACGTTTCCATTAATATTTTGGTTATGAAAAAAAACTATAATATTATGCAGATGTCATTAAATACTACAGAATAAAACCTGTTCTGATTACATATCTTTCACATAAAGTTGTAAACAATTGCTACTGGAAATAAAGTTTTTTAAATGTGGCATTTTTGAGAAGCACACTTCCATAAGAGTTCAGAATGGGTGAAGTTTACTTTTATGAAAGGAACCAACTGAAGTGTTTCAAATCACTTAAAGCTCAATTAAACTTTGTTATGAGAGTGAGTGGAATATGTGAATTTTATCCATTACTATTTTACACTGGTTAATTAACTATTGAAATACTCTGTCTAATTGTCATGTCCAGTACTGGGAAAATGTATTAATGATCTTTGAAAAGATTCCTAAAAAGCCCTAAAAAATAATTAGGACTTGAGTTACTTAGTCTCTTAATCAAAGGCATGATAATCACTGCAGACTGCACGTACATCTGTAAGAGTTAGGTGCACTGAATGATTGAGGTATCTAAAGGCAGCTTGGCTGAAGTGAAAGCAACTACTGTCAAAACTGTAGTCCCACAAAAGCTTTGCTCAGATTCCACCATTTAATTCTGGTTGTTCTTAAATTCACTGGGAGCTTCTTTCCTGTGTGGGTGGCAGCTCTACACATCCCGTGCCCTCTCCATGTGCCCCCAAGCTGCTCATGCTGAGCAGCTCAACACTTAACATAGACTGGCTGCTGTCACAGATTTGTCACTTCTCCATCCTGATTTTCAAAAAGACCCAGATATATGCATATGTTTGTGAATTATCCTCCCTCCTAATGCAGGCGTCTTATTCTCATATGCATGCATACGCAATCTATGATCTAATGCAATTTCAACATTTCAATGAAGGACTAGAAATTCATCAAATATTTAGGGACTGCTAGTAATGCTTGACTAGTGGTAATTAAGATATAAGTTTGACAAATAAAATTGCAGGTAACTTTCATTTAATTTACAACTCTTAGGGCTCTCTGTCTTTCAAAAGAAAGAAAAAAACCCTTGTTTTTCTGTCCTTGAAAAGAGTAGATAGAAAAGATTTATTTAAGATAATCATTTAAGTGGTTATTTTTTTCATGAGATTTTCAGGATCTCTTGGAACTTAATTATATGGAATATTTTAAATTTCCCATATCTGAAGTGCATTCTTAAGTTATTTTGTCCATGATCAGTCATATAACACCATTTTTTTGTGGCCTAGAGAAGTAATATTCATGTTTTTTTCTGGACAAAGTGACGTTAATGTCTATCCCAATAGTAGTATTTGGATGCATGAGAAAACAAACATATGTGTGTGTCCATATGTCTTTAGTAGTTTGCAAGTATGTTCAATATTTGGGGTTTCATTTGTATATACAGATACTTATATGTTTTATATAGTAATCATATATCTGTAACTTACTGAGATTCACATGCTGGTATTTTATATCTGAAATCACAAATAGGTTGACTTGAACACAGTTTTGTCTGTTGTTTCTTAGCATACAGATGAATTACAGACTACAACTAGGAAGCTATATTTGCAGTTCTATGCCTGCCTGTCTATGCATCTTTGCGTCTAACTTAATTTTAGATGTATATTCTGTTCTTAAGCAACTATGGCTTTTATATGAGCTGATATTTCACATAGAGGTGGAAAAGATGACTTTGTAAACAAGGATGTGCAAAGATAAAAGGAAGAAAACTTTACTAAATGTCTGAAATTACAGGTAGAAATATACTCTGGGAATTCTGAGGCCTTTGTTTAGGAATATTTGTTTCATTTTATTCCAGCTATTTGGCTATAATGGTAAAGTTTGATATCATTGTTCAGTAAAGTCCAATGTAACTGTACAAGCTGTCTTGCAAAATAGGTTAACTTGAATTGTCTAAAATTATGTGTGACTCCAATATATTTACTTGAAAGAATAAGCTACTGAAGCTAATGCAGAAGTTAAGTACCTGATGACTTGGGATATTTTAGTACTAACTGATTCCACAGAAAAAGCTGCCAGTAATCATACATGAGATTTAGGATTTCTCAGAAGCCAAGGCTAGGTTTCTGTGGCCATCATGTGGATAGGTAAGCGTAAAAGTGAAAACGTGGATGGTCATAAACACATAAGCAAGATTATTTGGTAGGCAGACTCTGACAACTCTGGGTTCTTTCAGTGGTTACCTCTATTGCATTTTTACCGTAGCCGAACTTGTCTCCTGTCATGTCACTTCATCTAGGTACGTGTATTAGGACTATGAAGCTCACACTTGCTTTGTATATCCATTTAAATAATAATAATAAAAAAATATTGTGTGCTTAATAATATGATTTAAAACCAATGTAATTGAAAGGAATAGTGCATGACACATGCCCATTAGTATGAATTACTGCTTTCATTTATTTGGCCACTTTTAGAGAGATTTGATTTGTCTTAAGTTGAATCAAGGCTTTGCTATGTGAAACCTAGAAGATTTTTTTTTATTATTATTTTACATAGCATTGATTTTTCTAAACATATAGTTAGTCAATTTGTTCCACTGCTTTTAGAGACAAGAAGGCAAAGTTCTATTACCTACCTCAAGTTTGTAACCTCTCCTTCTTCATTTTTTAATATGAAAAAAATTATCTGTTGTTGTAGCTACTGTTCTGAATATTGAATTTGCATGTTATCAGCAATGAATCAAATATGAGAACTGAGATAGACACCATTGTTTTCCTTATAGAAAAATTATCCTTACATAAAAAATAAACAGGGGAGGGAGTGTGGCAGAAAATCTGTGTATATAACTTAGATTTCCATAGTCACAAACTGTTTTACTCTTGCCATAAATCTGAGGCAAATACTCCCCTATTCTAAGCTCCTTCTGAGTTGTATTTCAGTACAGTGATCAGATAGAAAGGTACAGAGATACATGAGTTTTGTTCACTCTACCTTTAGACCGTATCCAGCACAATCCTTTTCAAAGTTATTATCATTAGCTTTCTGTGTCAAGAACCCTTTTTGTTGCAAAGATGCTACCAGTGTCCCAATGTGTGTTGGCTGAGAAAGGAGGGAGCCTCCGGGACCATTGCAGTACCACTGCAACACCCATATGCAGCAAGAAAATACTATGGGGAAGACTGTGATGTTGTTGTACTTCCTTTGTACCTCTAGAGTAAAATGAAAATCTAGGGGAGCAGGAGGAAAGATTCCAGTCCCTGCTGCGGATTGTTCACCTGAACCACAGTGTTAAGTTACTGTTATGAACGATCTGTTGTTTGTTATTAGAACTGCAGTAACTGATCTTTCCTCATTACTGTTTTTGCATATGAAATGAGCTCTATTTACTTCATTCCCTCAGGCTGTTGCTTCAGTTTTTCTGTTTATTTTGTTACATACTTATGGAATCTTTATAAAAGAGGAATGCAGTACATTAGGCATTATATAAATGTCTTGCTTCTGAAAAGAAGCTTTCCAGAGAGACAATGTATTGCTCAAGTTTCTTGTGTTTACTTTATACAAGCAAAGAAGCTCTTTAGTATATCCTTTCCTAACCCTTTTTTCTTCTGAGGATTCTTTACCAGTGGCTCTAGACTTTCCCAATGGTTTGTACTGATTTGAGAATTATTCTTGTGATACAAAGCATTGCTAGAAATTAAATGAACTGTTCTTTCTACTGTCTTGGCTCCAGTTTTAGATTAGCACCTGATAGATGGATTTGTATGTCAAAGGTTTATGTTCTGTGATGTCAGAATACATAATTTGAAAATTAAAAACCATGTTTATCTGTGTGCAGTTCATATGTCTTAGCCTTCATGGAGTAGACTAGAGCTTGACCCACATCCTGGCTGCTGTGAAGATTTATGATGTGCTATGGAAAAGAGCAATTTATGATATAGCTCTTAAAATTACATTAAAAAGAAATTGCTATTGTTGAAAGAGAAATCTAAACAAAGGCACTTGTACTAACTCCACAAGTGATACATCTGAATCCTCCTTAAATGTGTAGAGTTGAAACATTGTTTTTCATTCATGCGGGACAGGTTAATTAATCTGTAAACACTTTTATAATGGATTGTCTAAAGTTGTTTTAAAAATCGTCCTTCTCTATGCAATGTTGTTTGTTACCTTTAAACATACCTGGAAAAGCCCACTACAGTAGTAAAGAAATTTGGGTCATCTATTCCCTAACATGACATTCTTTGATCATAACATACACTATAAAATGCACATGTAAATCTTTAATATCTGTTTCTATACTTGCCTATTCTCATCTGACACCTACTGGAATTGCTTTCTATATTTCTAACTGAACAAATTTTTTTTTATGTTTTTAGGTGAGAAATGCTTCTGTTCATTTTGTTGTATTTCGGTGTTGTATAATTCAAAGGCTTTTCTTTCGTTTTGGCTTTTCAAACTTAAAGCAATTAATCTGAACTTGGATGCAACCTTGATATTTTGGATATGTTTTCTTGTCTATTTCCCTAATTAAAAAAAAAATGAAAACATGTTACCATGACACTTCATGGCTATCTTACCTCCCACCAATTGGATTTGCTTTAACCTAAATCTTCAAATTAAAGGGGTCCATGTTAAGAAAGTAGCTAATTCTTCTGAGATGGTGTACTGAGCAATACAAAATTTTAATTTTATATCTTTGATTTCCTATCTATGCTCTTATGATTTCTAAACAGTCTGATGTAATTAAGTAACTTTAAGATCACCTTCAATTGTGTCTCTTAAAAAAGCAGCTTGATTTGAGGTAACCAAGTGTTTTCTTGTTTTGGTCAGTTTTTCATTTGTCCTGAAAATACATTTTCTTCCAAGAGGAGCTTTGATTTGGTTTCAGGAACACAGGCCTAATAAATTGCCACTGACATACTGAAATATTGTTTCTAACTCTGAATTACATGATTCTCTGTCACCACAGCATGATGTCAACGGAAGAATTTTTTTTTTTATAGTTTTTATGAAGTTGAAAGAGCACTTTGCAAGTTTTCACTTTTGCTGGTTTAGTTCCAGGGAACAATGGGCAGCAAATGGAGTCTGTTTATGACATTCAAATATTAATTCTTTCTTGAAAGCAGCTTTGTTTATGGAGCTAGTGTTGGGATTACAAATGGGTTATTCCACAAAGGCTAGGCTAGCATATTCAGCCAGTGAAGAGCAGTAGTCAATACTGTACTGTTATAGTGCATTGCATTAGAGACAGTTTCCATATTATCAGACAACTGAATGTACTGAGCGTAGCTACAAAGCATTTAATTGGTACAGAAATACCACTGGGTGTTATTTTCTGCTTCAGATATCTGGTTATTTAAAAGCACCTAGTTCTGGTGTTTGAAGGGGATGGCTAACAAAACTTCTGTATTTACAGATGTATGTATTTATAGATTTATATATGTTGTTCTAATGCTCCATTATATCATAGCTGCTGTGTAGCATTAATCTGGGTAAAATGGCTGATCAATCCTAACACGTAAAAACTTGTCCATGGAATTAGTTTACATTTGAACCTAAAATTTCTGTCTGCCTCAGAGAAGGGAAAACTTTTTTAAAAACTTTTTTCCCCGTAAATTGCCCTCTGGGAATTTTTTTTTTAGTAGTATACTATTTATTAAAGCAATCTTTGTTGCTTTCCTTCCTAATCAGCGTTCAAATATTCTTGCCTTGGCAGAATAGAAGTAAATATTGCTGTCAAACTCACTTTGTCCTTATGACAACAATGAAAAACATGAGACATATGAAGAAACATATATCAAACTGGCAAGTTGGAAGCTAGAATTTCTTAATAGGAGCAACATAAATACAGCTCTAGCACACTGCTGAAATACATTAGTACCTTTTAGGTAATAAATCATACTAAGGAACTTCCTAGTCTTAAAGATTTTCTGTGCTATTTTAACTGTTTTTCTAGAAGAATGATAATTGTGCTATTTTACTGAAAATAAACTGTCACTAAATTCAGTATTTATGAAAAACAGATTGCAGAAAAATATGATTGAAAATCAGCAGACTTTTAAATATTTATGAATCAGTTAAAATATCACCCATATTCTTGCTGTTCATTTCAGATTATAAAATAAACTGCAGCAATTTAAAATGCGTCTTTGGCTAAATATAGAAATAGTTTATGGCTGTAAACAATTAACAGCCAAGCGTTGAAGTCCTTAATCAGTTCTTGTTCTTGCAAAACAACTTAGTTTTAGGTATGGTGATTTGAAAATACATTTTCCTAAGAGAGTTAACTATTTACATGCTGAAAATATTTATACTAAAAGTATCAAATATGAGTTTAAGAAAGACTATTTCTTGACCTGGCATTTATAGACTGCAATGTGAAGGAAGTAGTAGACTGATACAGCTGGGTTTTAGGCAGGAAGGGAAGTGTTCAAGATATATTTCAATAACAGAAAATAAACCCTGTGAAAAGCTTATGACCACTCTCTACCTCTTTACTCATATGCAAGCAAAAGAATCAGCCCACTTGAGTAGCTTCAAATGTATTGAATGGCTTTTAGAAGGATTAATTTTCTGAATTAATATCACAGAGTTCTATATTTATTTTCACGTCTATACCAAGAATTAACAACCTACAGAAATTTTCTGAAACTATGTTATCTCTGAGAATGGTGATTTCATTGTCTTAGTCATGATGTTTAAATGTACTATAAAGACTTCATTATCTCAAGGATATCTGTGTGTAAACTCAAGACAGAAGCACTCCAGTTGTTGCACAACATCACGAAGATGTGGTCCAAGGAATTACTCCTATACTGCACTTCAATCAACAGACCATGAGGCAATGAGTTGTCAAGATACTGATGGTCCCTAGTTCCAAGTTAAGAAAGAACAGATGAGGAAATTTGATATTAAGGTACTTTATCCATTGAACCAGTATATTAAACAATACATATGGGGGATGAAAGATGAAAGAGTGTTTTTAGATGAAAAGAGGAAGTAATGTTCAGCATTCTTAATTTGTAAGTCAGAGCAATACTTATTTTAGGAAAAATAAACCTGATTGAGAATGAGTAAAGTAAAATGATTTGCAATGGCAAAGATCTGCTCTCCATATAACGTTCCATGTTCTCACTAATTTACTTTAGGAGACATCTGTGATAATTGAAGAAATCCAGAAATGCATTTTTTTTTTTCTGAGTTTCAAAGGTTCTAAACACCGATTCAGGATTCATTACTACCATCTGCTGCCTCCTAAATGGTTTTGAAAATTTGCATTCTTTTTACTAAACACTAATGAGATTTTAACATTTTTCTCTGTGAAAGAACTGAACTGAGCAAACCTAGTATTTTTTACCCTGGATCTCTTAACCTCTTTTTACTGAAACAGAATTGTTTGACAGTATCAGCCATCATTTTCACATAATTGCCTTTTTCATTCATGGTTGTTTTCTCTGACAGTATACATAACAGACAACCCCTGTCTCAATGTTTTTGTAGTTTCTTAATTATGCACTGTCAATGTTGAATGAGAGTTTTAAGAGCGTCTGAGTATCTACATATTTTTTTGTCACATTTCTTAACTTTGCACGTCACATTGAAGACTCCTAGTAATTACTCTAATAGTACTTCAGAGAAGTTATGTCAGCCTGCACATACCATTAATGCATTAATGTGTCAAAATGGCAGTGAATGACACAGCTCTAGGCAATCTTAAAAGCTACTAATGGTAGCCCAACTCAGAGGAATTGATTTGTAAGCAACACTAAAGCTATAAAACTTTTGTCCTGATATATGGCTTCACAAAGTCTTTTTCTAGCATCCACCTTATACTTAGTGCATGAGTAACAGTTGCTTGAATAAAGTAACAAATACTTCATGCTATCCATGCTAGGGTATTACTGCCAGAGGAAAGGTAGCAGAATGACAGAAGAGTGAAAAGAATTCAGTTGTTATCAATGAAAAAGAAAACCCCAAATACTTCACTGTTTCAGTAGAAGGAATCTAGAGTAACTCAAAAGATGGGAGGAATACATAGTGATTTAAATTTTAAGGAGTGAGGTTGGACTCTAATGTGAACTATATTCATGCATTTGTAACGAAAGGCATTTAGTACCTAGAACAATAAAGAGCTGAAACTAGAATAATAAATAACCTAGCATTAAAACAGTGAAGAAAAAATGACAAAAAATACCTAAGGCAGTGGGACCGTGGTACAGTTACAGGGAAAACAGTTTTCTAATGGTTCTTGGGTTGTGAACTTCCTACATAGCACTCACTTCAGCAGCCTGGAATTAGGGATGTTTTGCTGTTACCTGGCTGGACACAGGGGAAGGAGAGAGAATATGAGAGAGGTAGTCCCTTTCAAAGAAGAATAAAAGGGGTTACAGCTGCAAAATGTTCGTGGTATGTAATTTCTAAAAGATAATGCATTCAGAAATGTGTCCTATGATTCCTATATTTACATATGATGTGTGGATATGAGACCATTTTTATCTTCTTGATTAGGGTGTGCCGTTTAACTTTTCTGAGTTTATTTTTTACCAAAAATCCATGTGCATTTATCACAGACAAAGGGGATGACTATTTGGAAGTTCCTTATCAAATGTCAGTACACAGCTAAAATCCTGGCTGTGCTGATGTCAGTGGGTGGTGTGTTATCAACTTCAATGAAACCAGAATTTTGCTTATATATTCACATATATCTTATCTCCCTGTGGAAGTAAGGGCTGGAAGGAAGGAAGATGAATTACTAGAAATGAAAAATAAACAAAAAGCAGCATAGGGCAGGTGATGAGAGAGCAGTTTATTTTAAATGGAGTGAGAGGCAAAGAAATAAGAAAGAAAGAAGAGAAATAAGATTAGGCAAAAGAAGGCTGAGAGAAGAAAGAATGAGACAAGGGAATTATAAAAGAGTTTCCTAATAGTCATAATAGTAAGCTGGAAAGTTTAGGATCTTTGATCAATATGGTAAAATGTTATTTCTGTTCAGTGTCAGGATAGCAACAAGCCATTGACAGGCACGGTCATTAACATGGAGTTACTTTAAGGGCTCTCTCATTTAATTAACTGTTCAGTTTGAATTGGGAGCAGGGAGAACAGAGCAGGGAGTATTCTGAGCAGCCATCTCTGTGACTCCAATAATGTTCTTCACTTGCCTCCTGTAACAGCTGGGAAATCATGTTAGGGAGCCAGAATTATTTTCTACTACTTCACTGAAGAACCAACTGCCAAGTGAAAATTGTATAAGAATTTTTAGTTAGTGTAAAGAAGGGGAAATAACTAGTTGCTGAAAGCTAGGAAATAATTTATTCAGTTTTCCTTTCTTTCCTCTTCAGGTATTTTTATTGGAGCTGTGGTGGCCTGAGGGCACAGGCAGTTTTATAGGCATCTTTTATTAGAATGATTAGTGTTGTTTGGGAATAAAGAGGCAAACTTTTGAGGAAGCCTAGGAGAAAAAAAAAAAAAAGTCCTTATGTATCCAGAAACTTGTACAATTTTTTGTCTTGAAAGTGTCCATTCTGTGTTTAGAAACTTGATGTCTTCTTCCCCTTACCTGCTTTTGATGGGGATATAGGGGAAAAAAAAAAAAAAAATCCAGACATTTCTTCTTCCTACCTACACAACTAGTCACTGTGATTTTCTGGTGCCAGAGCTGATCTCCATCTCAGCAAAGGCTGAAAATGACCGGCAAGACACACAAACTATATTTTAATACCCAGTTTAATAACCCTAGGAAGTTTTTTTTTCATTATTTTTTAGATGCTTGACAAAGCTTTCTGTAAAGGAAACTTTGTCACATATTTTGTTAATACCTAAACTTTTAAAGTAAAAATAAGCCATGAAAAGTTAAGGGTAAATGAGATATAAGTAGACTTAATTAAAAGGTATGTTGCAAAGCATAAGATACTTTGATAGACATCCATGCTATGTTTAGCAAATTGCTGACATATTACTTCTAACGGTAACCACTGAATATCAAAACCAGAACTGTTTATTAAGTGTGAGGTCTCCCATGTGTTACACCCACCCTGTGGATTTTGGATTTTTCTGGGTATTTTCAATTAAGTGTACAATATAAAAGTGTTGAGCGTATGCTTCTGTAAAAAAATCACTAATTTCATCTTTGAATGCAGGGTGATTTTAGTGAAAGTCTTAGATTTTTTGAGGAAAATTAAAAAAATAGAGTTTGTGTGTAACTTACGAGCATCATGGGAAAATCTTCAGTCTAAGATCTAAAAAACATTTTCTTCAGCCTATCAAGACTCGTATTTTTTTCTTAACTATTTTTCATGTTCTAAAACTTTCTCACACAAAGGAATGCCATTTCATAGGATTAATTTTAAAAGATACACTGAGTGCCATGTTAGAGCAGGAATCCACAATGGACATGTTTTAAAATGACAGAAAGAAACTTCAAATAATCCTTTGGATTTGCAAGGATAAAATGACTGAAATGTTCTCTTGGGAGGATTATTAAGTAATGCTAAGTGTCTTAACAGAAACTACTCTCTTTTTTATTATGTGTGGAGCATTAATGATTGTCCTGTCATTAATACAGATTATCTTCTGTGTAAGATGGATGCCATAATTATCAGTATTTAGGAACTTAACAGGTAACATGAATCAAGCTTGTGACATGAATCAAAAACATTTTGCCATCCAGAAACAGTCTTTACTGCTGTGCAGTAGCTGTCCCAAAGAAGCTGATTACTCTTGCTACTGCATTGCACTTGCCTTAAGTCAACGTTTATTTGCTTAATAATTTAAGTCTTTTTTTTTTCTGCAATTCCTTTTTCATCAAAAGTTATCCAATTATTTCCACCTTCTGCTTGGTATACTTGATAATGTTTACTGTCATAACAGACAGATAGGTCAAATAAAACATTTAGCTTTGTAGAGAAATTCATTCCTTCACAGTGGGAAATACATTTTGTTCAATACTTCCTGCTGCCAGAACTAGTGTAGACATCGATGTACAGGTAATTAGGCTTTTTTTCTTTTCCAGCCAAATGTCATGACACAATATATAGCGTAAAAATTATTTTGATTTTAAACAGAAAATACTTTTATTGACTAACATAAATGAACAACCTCAAACTCTGGGAAGATTTAGATCCTGATAACTGAAGGCCATTTCTATAGGAGAGGTTTGAGAAAAACAGATGTCAAAGGTCAAAAATCTAGATCTAATCTCTATGACCAGCTGTAGTCTTGGAAATCTGGTACAAATTCTGATCAGGACCTGTCCTGGTTAGGGTCCACATGGGGGATGCTTTCTACAAGTTGGTCAAGCTTAGCATTGCTTTCTGTTGCCTTTAAATTACCTTCATACTGTGACTTCACTTACCTAATGAATATTTTAATTTAAAGAACTGTATGGAGATGCTGTCATTTCAAATAGTTAGAGCAAAGGCTTCATTTCTTATTGTCTTTAAAACCAAAAGTTAATGGCAAAAAGGTACTTTGGGAAGTACAAATCCAAGATTTGAAGTTTTTATTGCACTTACATAAATTTGCCTCTGTAACGCTTAAAAATTTCCTTGCAAGGTTAGAGAGACCTAGAGACAGCAAATTATTTTAAAGCGATTATAATTCATGTAGATGAGGTAGGCTTTTTGCCAGAAACTATTTTTTTCCCTTTCCAGAAAAATGTCCTGTTAACTTCAATCCATTGAAGTGTGGCATTGCTTAGATGCTGAATTATTAGAACAATATTGTAAAAGAGCAAAAGTTGATGTAGAAAATAAACATACACAGAGAAGACTATAAAATATTTATTAGAGCTACTGTCGCAATTGTACTTAATGGTTCTTAAATAATAGCGCAAACATTACAGTACCTCTGAGTCTTCAAAAATATGCATTTCATTAAATTGGCTTTTATAATCAGTTGGGACACAATGATTTCTTCTACACAGTTTTTACTATGAATAAAATGAATTGTAGTTTACTGCTTTAGTCCCTCCATTTCAGAAAGGCAGGTGAGACACCAGCTACACACTACACGTAAAATACAAATCCTTCCATCTGCTTAAATTCCATC
Source organism: Tyto alba (assembly GCF_018691265.1). Classification (NCBI taxonomy): domain Eukaryota; kingdom Metazoa; phylum Chordata; class Aves; order Strigiformes; family Tytonidae; genus Tyto; species Tyto alba. The sequence continues at coordinate 14,666,257 of NW_024881327.1, read as the reverse complement.
TTGGTGTAAAATGTATGCCACTCAAAAAAGTAGTGTAATATTGTAGAAATACTGCAGTGTCATAAACATTGTAATACACTGTGAGCATGTGCTTTGAAGTACTTCGGTAACTTCAAAGTATAATCTGAGAGAATGAAAAATGAGAAGTTTAACTGCAATGTGTTAAAATGCTTTAACTCATCACCCAAAATACTTTCTTACTTGCAAGAATTTTTTGAGCATCTAGAAAGCTGACATGTCAGTATATCTTTTTAAAATCACATTTGTTATATGGATGCTTTCTGAATTTTTTTGGAAGAAGTGCTGTATATAACATAATGTGATATGCCTAATATAAAGACTAACTGTCTGTTCTGTTTACTTCATCTTTTTCTTGCCTTCTTTTTAGCACTAAGAAATGCACGGTCCTGTTTTGTAACTGCCCTGGTCCTTTCGTTTCCTTACAAACATAGTGGTGCCATGATTTCCCAAAGTCCAAGGAGCTGCGCAGAGTGGCTAAACACTAGGTTGGCCTACTTGGACAGCAGGCTAGTGCTATGTATGGAAGAAGTTCTCGTGCCATGAAAGTTCTAGCATCCGAAATGTTCTCTTTGTCCCCCAGCTTAATCTAAAATCATGCTACTTGGCTTCACTGGACAGATATTATCTGAAAGACAGGTTCTGCTACAAAGCGTGCAGGCTCTTCTGTTGGTGTATGGAATATGCTGATCTGGGCATTCTTAGTAATCAACCAGTGTCTTTTGCAGAAGTTTTGCGTGATGTCTAGGCATACCAGTTATGGTTACTTCTGGTGAAAACTCAGCACTCCAGTGAAAAGTTCCTCACATCATTCATACTAAAATTCCTTTGAACTGCTTTTTAAGAAAAACATTTTCTACTGCTCAGACTTCTGGTTTGACTGATTAGCAACTTTCAGGATCAGTTTTTCTCCTCAGTGGTTCTTTTAATGAATACATATAATTGGGACAAAAGTTACAATGTATTTACAATGGATTCAGATTTCTGCATATGAAACTAGTTTATCCTGGCTTTCCATATGCTTGATAATTGAAGGCATTTTAAAGTGATGCTATACACTGATTTACAGGTAGTGTAGTGACCTGTTTTGAAGCCATGTGATCATATATGCAGAATTTATTTGTATTGTCAAAAGTACAAGAACTTTTGCTCTGCATAAAACCTTTACCTGTTGTATAAATCAGTATATAAATGTGTATAAAATTGTGTTTAGCTATAATGAACTTCTGAAACTTTCTACAGTATTCTTGAATGTTAGAAGGAATGGCAATGACAAAATCTCTATTGTTTAATCAGTTTGCAGAAATTGCCTCTGAAACTGTTGCAACCATTAGAATTTTTTATCAGCAAAGGAGAATGTGTTTGTTTTTCCAGTTATAACCCTAGATTTTCAAATTTCTATTGAAGAGAAGCACTCTTTGGAAGACAGTTCAAAGTTCATCATTATACCTTAGCATTTTAAAAATTCTTAAAACGTATAATGCAGCATATCTTCATTAGGCTGTTTTCTAAATCAACCAATAAAAAAGTTACAATTGTATGTTAAAATCGGTTCTGCTTTCTTATAACCATTCAAAAACTTAAAATTCTGAATCTATATGCTCTTCAGTTCTGTGTTCCTTTTGGAATTTCTTTTACCTACAAATTCTGATAGACTCCAATAACAAAAATAGATATCTTTTATGAAGAGTCTCACAGCTATCAATAGGGTTAAAACCCACTCTACTACATTTTGCCTTGGCTCATATTTTGTCACAGTCTTTTGAACTACTCCATGTTTTAAATAAAAAAGCAAGAGAATATACAAAGAGACTGTCAAGCAGGACTGTTTGAGAAAAACAGTGAATGACCGATGGGCGTAACTTCTGGGAAAATGCATAAGGAATTTGAGATATGGGAGATGAGAAGAAGTTGTTTAACTGCAGAGTGTGAATGGAAAAGTGTCTGGCAGGATCATTCAGAAAAGATACTAGACTAGCAAAATATGTCTACCACTGGTCTATACAGCACAATAGCTGAGGACTGAACAGAAGCTGTGTATTAAATACGTTATATTCTATGACTGTATATTTACATGCATAAGGAAAAAATGCTTAAATATTCTGTACCATATAAAAAAAGATATTTTTTGACTGGGATAAACTGCAAAAAATCTTGTTAATTGCTATAAAAAATGTTAGATCTCCCTATATATTTGAAAACTCCCAGGCACATTAGCAACCATGTGTGAACCATGGGTTATCTCCTCATCATTCCATTTTATTTTTCCTTTTAATGACTGTGTTCTGACTGTTACATTTGGGTAAAGACTGTCTGTCTGCTCTTTTGGATACCCAATCATATCAGTTCTTATTGCTGAGGATATTGCTTGCTGTTTTAAATATTCCCCTTCAATAATTATGGGATTTGGCTCTAAACTTCTGTTTGATAATAATCTCAGTGTTGTACCTATGCATTCAAGGGGGAGAATGGATGATGTCTACATTAATAACTTTATTCTCTTTCTGTCTATCCCTGCTTAAGTAATCTTAGCATATTACTAAAGAGTACACTATGGTCCAGATCCTGCCATGTACAGCGTGTACATTATCATACAATACAGGAGTAGAGAGCTTTCAGGACCTCTCAAAAATTGGTTCTTTTAGTACTTTCATTAGAAAAGATACCTTGTTTTCAATTCAAGAGATACCTCTCTATCCTTGTGCCTACATTTGAAGAAAATCCAAGCAGGGGCTTGAATCAGGTTTCTAGGTGTTAAAATAGCTGTGAGCTCTTTTCTTATGTTGGAGGCACTGACAATGTTACAGGATGCTGTTAACAGCATGCAGTTGCAACATTTGTAATGAATGGATGTTTTCCATGAGATATTCAAATATGCATAGTTCATTTTGAGAAAAACACAAGTTTTCCCTTTTTTTTTTTTTTTTTTTTTAAAGAGAGAGATTTGATTTACTAATGAACTGGTATCTGAAGAAAAACCTTGTAGTGTCTTTGGTAGGTAACTTATAACTAGCTTAGCTTATAACTACCATGTTATAAATGGTTGGACCACACTTGGTGCACTGCAGGTGAATCAGGTCACTATTATGATGTTTATGAGATACTCAGTGAAACTTTACAGATACGTAACATGCCTAAGTGCAAAAGGTCATATATATATATATATATATATATATATAAAATTCCAAATAGAGAGGTCATTTTTCTTCTCAGACCACCAGTTTCCTTTGGTGGCCCCCTGAGCCTACCATATATTTTACCTTGTAACCATGGCAGTACAATAACTCTCAAGTTGAACCTTTTCAGGGAACACAGCTTAAGTTTCACCAGCAGCAGGAAGCATCTGACTGAAAGGCAAATCATGTTCTTCTGGAGATGGGATGCATGCTGTGTAATTCTGAGTTCAGTGTGGGTCTGGCAGGGGACAAGTTTAAAAAATTCCTTCCAAAAGGCAGCTTTTTTTCTGTTGCCTGGAGTTACAATAGACGTTTTGTTCAACTGCTAAACTTAATTCTTTAGAAAATACACAGAACTTAATTGTTAAAATAAAATAAAAAACGCTAATAATTTTTCTATTGCTCTCCTGGTAGCTCATGCTGATTCAAAAGTTTGCATTGTTGTCATCAGGATGTTACTTGAATGTTTTTACTAATGTTTAAATACTGTGACAGTGGAATACAAACAGAAAATTAAGGTATTAATGTGTGAAAGAGGAACGTTATCATTATATTTAAAGCATATTCTGATGGGTTGTAGTTCCATATCTCCGCAGCTCACTCAGCCCTTAAATTGACTGTCATACTGTATGCATCATGTACTATCTATTCAGTAAAAATTGTAGAAGGATGACATGATAATGCTTATGAGTTGTATTATTCTATGCACTCTGCATCTATTCATTTTGCCTATTCAAAATTTATAATATTGCTGGGGTTTATAACACTTCAACTAGTTTGTCCCAGAACACTGAAAGACCATACAAGCATACAGAGAACCATTTGTGTACGAGAGGCAATTACTCTTTTTTACTGGGACTGTTTCAATATTGCGAGTTACAGAGCTGTGCAGACATCAGCTGCTCTTCCATGAAAATAACTCTTATTTAAAATGCAGCAAGAGAGAACTACCTGAAAACATATTTCACTCCTGCATTCTACTATGCATTTGGCCTTGATCCAGCTTACATATAAATTAAGTTGGTTGTTTTCAAGTAATTTATTTTTTAACATATTTGTGTGCCTGACTGACAATAACAGTTTGCTTGCCTGATAATAACAGTAACTTTCTTATGCTCACTGCTGTCCTGGAAGATAAAGTTGTGACTGGACTTGATTTATCCATGAACAGTTATACGTTCCTGAACTAAAGGATCTGTGCCTGGCTTATATATTAATGGTATATTAACATTAACCATATATTAATGCTCAGAGCAAGGATCTTTTGGAATATTTTACAGCAAAATAGCAGGGCATCCATCATTGTCATTTAGCCCTGTGTGAATATATATATTGTGATACCATACCTCTGAGAATGTAGCCTTGTTGGTTTTTGCATGTCATAAGAGTTTTTGTGTGCATTGGAGTAATGCGGTGTTGCTGGATTTAAATGCAGATGTTAGAGAGATGTTGGTAGCAAAAATCTTGTTTTTCCAAGGAAGCTGGAAAAGTGCTTTCTGCAGTGAATGTTTATTTGCAGTGAATGTTTGCAGTGAAGTAGTAGGAGCTTTATTGAAGGTAGAAAGACAAATTTAATGTTTGGATTTTTTTTTTTTTTTTTAATTTTTTTTTTCCTTTTTTGGAGGTGATATGCAAACCATAGCTGTTAGAAGAATCGTTTTATCCAAATAGTTACATGAAAAATTTTGAATGTTCATATTTACAGCTGAGAAAGCTATTTCTTTTGTTTGTTTGTGCTGTTACTTTAATCTGTTTAACAAGTTAAAGCATTAAAATTAATCTAGTGGCTTGGCATCAGTTGGAAAAACAAAGCAAGTTTCTGAAAGATAGTATCATTACAGAAATGGACTTCTAATACTGCTTGTTGCTCTAGAGGGCAAAATAAATTTTAAAGTTTTATGGGCTTATAAGAAAACATTATTGAGGATTCACATCTTAGCTTTTTCCTGTAGGGTTAATTATCAGCTGTGGTGAGCAATTACTCCATGAAAATGTTTAATGACTTGCAAATCCTACAGCAAGCCAAATTCTGTCCCACAGAATACTTCCATTTAAACTCTTTCCATAGTATTTACAATAAAATACTGTACATCTATGTCCAGTCTGAGATCTCTTCAAGGCTACCATGATTTTTCATTAATGTAAGCATTTTGAGATTAAGTATGGTGAGACAACAGTTTGAGCTGAAATTTCTAGGAAATTAGATGTATTTCTTTTTCTAAGTGAAACATTTGTTATAATTCCATTTTTTTCTTGAGGCAGATTCCTGGGGTGGATTGTTATGTTAAAGCACCAGGTTCTGACTAGTTAAGAATTTTGTAAAATGTTTCCCTTAATATATGCGGTAAGCATTTCCTGGAAAATAAATGCATCTTATAAAAGCATTACAACTTTAATTGCGTTCCCTATTTAATAATTACTTGTTCATTTTCTTGTTTATGTAGGCAGAAAATCAAGATGTGGACAATGTGGTTTAGGAGCACCTCAACATCTTTAACTTATCTGGGAACACTGCTGGGAAATGAATTGTGCAGTGTGGGTCATTGTTCTTTCATTGATTACTTGTGTTGTTGAGGGATTATGCTGCCAGTCCTCTTCCCACTAACTCTGCTCCGAGTAGTTCCTGAGACCCTGCTGTATTAGGGTTAAACTGTTCCTAATGAAAGGAGATTGTCTTCCTGCTATAATAAATACCAAAGGTTTTGGCTTCCTTGTTACTCAAAATTTCCAACTCCAGTTTATGAGATCTCAAGCCTCTTATCATATGAAAATTTAACTGGACACTTGCCAGGATTCAACAATTTAAGTCGTACCCTCTTACCTTGCAAACAAAGTAAAATCACTTGTGAAAATAGTATTTCCATTCCAATAGTAATTTTGAAGTCCCAAAGGAAACTAAAGCAGCGCCCAGACCACGTATGGTCCTACCGTCCCCAGTAGATATAGGGTGAGAAATGCTGATTTGTCAGGAAGATTATGTGTGATCAGAAACACATCTGCCCTGGACTGTAATGAGTTCCCTTGCCCCCATCGTACAGACTCCAGGTGAGTTTAGTAGACGTTCCTGACATCTGCTGACAGCTTGTTCCTTCCAGCAATGTAATTCTTTCGTGGTACTTGTTATAGATGATCCTCCCATTCATGCTGTGACTTTTCTCTTGAAATATAGTACCATCTAAAACTTTTCATGATACACAGTGATGACAATTTTTTTTTTTTGCAATCCAGTATATTTTAAAAATGGCAGTTAGTAAATTGATATATATGCAACTTGGATATCATTACGCTTGTTCTAGAAGCAAAAAATATGAAGTAAAGGTTCTCAGTATTTTTTGTGGAACTGTGGCACAGCTGGAATGCCAGACAATTTCAGAAGCATCCCGTGTTAACATTGTAACAGAGTGCTTTTTGTAGAACATTAAATGATCATGTCTACTTCTGCATATGTCATTCTCTTATTTCTCTAGAGAATTAAATACTCAATGTGTTGTATTTTTTCTAACTATAGTTCTGCATGTGTATGTTAGAGAAGACAACTTAAAGAAGCGTACTCAGACAGGTCCTCAGTCAGAATGTGGTGAGCTTTGTGATGATTCTTCATTCCTGTGCAGGATTTTTTTTCATATTTTTGGACCAGATGAGCACTTTCTTTTTTTCCAGAGGACTTTCACCTTGGTGAAAAATACATTCAATCTTTAAGATCTTGTGTAATTTCAGGCAACATTTCTGATATGCAGAACCTAGGGTCTGACTGTCCTGAAGTTAAAAACCAAGGATATATTATAAGCTGTGGTATTTGAATCATCCTAAAAAAATATTGTCCTCATCTGTAGAGATGTCACATTGCTAAAGGACTGAAGTTTTGCCTAGTTAGGACATGCTGTCTTGGTGCTCAGAGATGGACTTTTATCTAACTAGACATGAGATGAAATGCTACGTGTGAATGCTTTTGTATGAAGATTTACTAGCAGTGAAAAAGCCAATGCTCCTACCATGGGACCCAGCTAACTAACTGCAGTTACATGTCTTCTTGTAGGACTTGATCTTTGAAAGTGTAAGGCTCAGTCTTTTGGGAACTGGCCCTGGGGGTAATTTTTGTTGTGAAGAGAGCAAAGCCTGTTTATACATATTTTATAAACACACACGTTTCTGTCTGGCTTCTTGGTTAGGAACTAGAAGTTCCCAATTCCCCAAAACTGTAGCACGTGTGCTGGAAAGATACTCAATGTCTCTGAAGTACAGTGTTTTTTGAATGTAAAACATCAGAGTTTTGCTCTATGGGATGCTGCTATGAACAGATATCTGTCTGCATCCGACCTGAAGCTACCTACATACACGCTAGGATTATAAGACTATTTCCAAAAAAGTCATTCTGCTGTTCTAACTGTTCTTCCAAGGTGCTGGATTTTTGGGTGTTTCTGGGTAGCTGATTTGCACTTGGAATTAGTCTGGATTGGGAAATGCATCTGCTTGTGCCTTATCTATAGGATAAGTTCTCTAGCTAAATGGCAGGTGTGAGCTCATCTGCTTCCAACATACTTGAAGAGAAGCAAAGCTGATGCCTATGTTCATCCAAATGATAATGCTAAGAATTAGCATTGATTGAAAAAGATGAATTTTACACTTACTGTGAGAGAAATGATGGCCAAAATGGGTTGAGAAATGGATGTGCTTATGAGCCATTCATTCTCTTGTATATGTAGGAAGAAATGCAAGAATGAGGGTGAGGAACGACTTTTGAGATTAAATATGGTGAGACAACAGTTTGAGCTGAAATTACTTTTATATCTCACTATACTTAATCTCAAAATGCTTTCACAAGAAGGTCCAAGGTACCTTCTTGTGAAATTTGAAAGACTCACTGGATTTCAGTTTACACTCTTTCAGGACATAATCCAATCAGTACTAAATACAGAGCAGATACTTATTTCAGGAGAGTGAAGTTTCTGTAACTTTTATTTAATGCTCTTATCTCCTCCTTTTGGAGCCTGAAACCTTCCTAGTCTTTTCAGGAGAATCCACTGAGCTTGTACCTTGAAGGAGAGAATAAGCTTATTTTCTGGCTCTATGAATGTGTTGCATCTGAAGAATTCTGACTCTTCGTACTTTTAATTTTTATAATTCTCCCTCCAGTTCTTCCTATCTTCTATGACATTAAGAGACAAGATTGTCTACACTTAGTTTCAGAAAGTTGTAACTCAGAAGCATAGTTACATACTCTGGAAAAGATTCATTGCTTTCAGCAGTGCAGCAGTATGTGGTCAGTGAGGCAGGAGAGAATCTGCAAATGTAGAACCAAAAGCTGTGATATAAACACCATTCATTTCCTCATATAGGTACAAAAACACAAATTTGCAAAAAAATTGCAATATGTGTGGTCAGTATTGATTAGATAATTCTGTCTTCAGGTAACCATTTTCCTGAAGAGATATGTCCATTTGCAAGATAAAGGGTATTATATAAAATAGTCTGGTGGTATTTATAGGTGTTCATTAATTGAACATAAGGGGAAAGCAGTTAGAAAAAAATTACCTCAGTTGAGTTTGAAAACACACTAGCCCAAATTTAACTTTCCATTTATATAAATGAAAGCTAATGGCAAAGGCACTCACCTGTACCTGAAGGTTACGTTCAGATTGGTTTTAACTGTAAAGGCAGAGGCGTAATAAATATTAATACAATGCAGCCTTTGCTTGAATTGTTAAAAATTTCACCAAGAAAAATGTTTAACACAATTTAAATGTCAAATATCAAAGCATTTTCCTTTTTATTTTCTTTCTGTTTTTGTATCCACAAAGATTGCAAAATCTAGGACTTAATTGCAGAAAGGTTACTGGTTGCATATTTCTGAATTTTCATAGGCTGATTTTTCATTTGGCTCATTTTAACAACAACATAGAATGTAAACCTGGAGGACCAAAGAAAGGTCTTATTGTAGATTTACAGTTCACTGACAGTCTTTAATATTAACTTATTCAACTTATGGTAGTTAAGGTTAGACAAAGAAATTACTTGTATATAGTCTCTTAAGAGTTAAAAAATGCATTAAAATTCTGGTTCTAATCAATATTAAAATACTTGAATAAAAAAGCTCTTGAAATTTGTATCAGTAATTTTCAGTTGTAAGTTGTTATTCACTGTGTTCCACATCAAATCAAAGTTTATGACCAAATTCCAAAATTACAGACTTTGGAAGTGGACATCATCCACTCTGAACTTCTCAATCCAATACACCTCGTATAAGGCTTTGATCAGAGAGTGCAGTTATAATTGCTTGTCCATGTAAACCTTTCCTACTCTTCTAAGAGTTTGTCCCAAATTTCTCAGTCATACTCAGCATTAATACAATTTGTTGTCTTTAAGTTTAATTATACTCCAAACTGATTTCATGTCTGCAGTAACAGAGCATAATTGTTCTGCCTTACTAACATAATTACCTCACTTGTGCCATCTGCAAAATAAATATAGGGATAGTTGCCCAGTTTTTAAAATAGCCGGAGGTCCTTGGTTGCAATGTGCAGTATGATTTTGAATTATGTTGGTTAGTTTTAAAATTATTCTCAGCCATCCCATTTTGATTTTATGACTTACTACAAGGACAAATATAAAATAAAGCATTTAAAAACATTTTTGTTTACTAGGCTCTTTACACTACTTACTGACCCATTGCTTTATTTTGGGTTGGGATTTTTTGTTTGTTTGTTTATGCTCAGTATAAGTAGATAATCATGTTAAAATTGAGTCCTATGCCTATTATTTTCTATCTCAGCTCAATCATAAAATCACAAATCTTCGACTTGAGCAGTGACAGCATGCTGCAAAAGACATATTTATCTTTCTGTAAACTGGATGCATTTTTATGCTCACTTCCAATGCTAATGAACTCCACTGTATACCGTGTAGCCCACAGAAGACTTGTAAAATTATGTCTAAATACTCAAGAACACTTGACAGTCTAACCAGCGGCATAGTCTAGCTATTTAGTGCCATAAAAAGAATTAGTCTCCCTAACTCAAAGAAAATTTTTCATTTTTAGAGTCTATGAGGAGGTAATTTTGCTGAACCAAGTTCACCTATAACTAGAAGTTTGAATTTAGTGCTAAGATTGAATGTTGATTGCCAGGCTACGCAACTATAAAGGAGAGTTAGTAAGAAACAGAATTCAAAGGCTGGAGTGACACATTTAAATCTCAGGAGGAAAAAAAATGCGTGTGCATATATACAGTAATCATATACTGGTTGTATAAAATTAGAAATAAAAATAAAGTAGCATAAAGAAGTAGGCAAGACCTTTTTCAAAATACACTTAATGCACAATAAATGCAATTTCAGTCAAGTGGAATTTGATTTTCACATAAAACTAGTTAGTCTGTATTTTAATTTAAAGTTCTAGAAAATATTCAAAATTAGTGGACTTTCATGAATTTTGGTTGAGCTATGTTTTTTCTCTGAAATTTTAAGTTAAATCTAATGTATGCTAAGCCATGGTGTTCTATAGAAGCATTGCTATTTCTTGTGGTTTTGTATTCATAACCTGTGCACTTCATAGGCAGCTCCAATGCAAATCAACAACCAGAAAAAAATCTCATATTCAACACAATGGTAGTTGATAAGTAATATACATGCAGTTACACAGCACAACCTATATTTAGCAGTGTGGCCTTGAATGGAAATTTGTATAAAAAGTTGCTAGTAGACAGACTACAGGAGTTCAAATCTTAAAGTCTTCCCAGTGAACATTTTGAAATAAATTCATAAGGGTTTCCAAACCCATCATTTGGTCCAATGTTTATACAGCAGTTCACAGTATAAATCTGATTTCCTCTTGCTATTCAATTAATATTCACAAATGATGATATGAACACTGAGTCAGTCACACATGACTGCTTGGTTGCTTTATGTGAAGGGATCTTTCCCATTATTTTTTTTTTAATTGATTTATTATCCCCATTAGTTTGTGGGTTTTTTTTCTTGATTATTGCTGTCTTTTTGGATATTTTCACTGATCTTCTTTCCATTTATTCCTCTTATATTTTAAGTTTCATGCTTTTTCAACCAGTCTTCCAGATTCCTTCCTGGGAACAAGGAACAGTCAGTGCAGAACTTTTGCTGGTTTAAGATTTCCTTCTTTCCTACTCCCTTTCTTTTCCACTTTTTTATTGTTAACTACATTTCTTTTTCATTTTGCTTTCTGATCTCATTTCTTGCCTCTTCCTGGATGTCTTTTTAATGGCATAATCAAAGTCCTCAGAAATACAGCCCTCCCTATACTGTGACTTCCTGATGCTTCTCCAGGATGAGGAGCACACTGTGTTCCTCATTTGCTTTTGTGACAGTGCTTGTTTTTTCTCTCTCCCTTACTTCAATATCTATACAGGGTACAGACAGTTCCCTAAAAACCTTGTTTAGCAATGCAGACATTGAATAATGAACACCAAATGTCTGAAGTCATCAGTATAAAGAAACAGTTGCAAATGACATTGATGCTGAAATGTGTTTTCATGAACTATTAAGAGGACAATTACAAATAACAATGAGTCACATTGTGGGCAATTCGCTGACAGAAGGAAGGCCTGAAAATGTTAAATCATTCTTCACAAATAAATTCTGTAGACCACATTTCTGATTTGTGATTTCCAAGGTAATTTTAGCTTTCCCCAAAACTTGAAAAATTTTAAGTAATCTGGAAAGATGTGTCTGCCTCAGTTTAGAATTCCTATCTAATGCTCCGGAAAGATTTCAAGGGCTTTCTCCTGCCAAAACAGTGTAAATTGGTTTAAGAGTAAGATAAGAGTTAAAGAACTCAAGAATAAAAAAAGAGCCAAGCCCTTTTTTCTTCATTCTGTAAATATCTTACATATATAATGTAGTAATGCCATTTGATTTACCTGTATTCATATATTCATCTTTATTAGTGCAGTTCTCTTATCTGGCCATTTAACTGACTGGTTAAGTACTAATTTACCCTAGTGGTCTCCAGACAGTCCTGCTATAGCCTCTCATGCTTGTTCCCACCAACCTCTTCTCCACTCATACAATTCCTCTAACATTTTTTAAAAGAACATGACAATTAATTCAGAATGTCAATTCAGAACATCTATTTAATCTATTATAACTCAGTTTTTTCACCCTTTAACAGTCTTTCTTTGATATCTCTATTTAAAGCTATGATTTTCTCTGTAGTTCATTATAGTTCTGGGATATGATGCCTTTGTAATTAAAATATAAATATCACCTGAGGAGCAGAGGTAGACCTTTGAAATATCTGTAGAGAATTTAATTTAACTTCACAAACCTATGAGCTCCTAATGTAAATATGTATTGGCACCAAGTACTCCTTATATACATTATTTGTTGAAGCACTTGTGAAGATAAAAGGTACACTTTGGAGTAACATTCTGCAAAACTGAGCCCTTGATTAGTTTCATACATAATAAAGCCATTGTCAATTCTATATTCATTTAATATGTGTAATCCTTGTGTAGTATGCAGTCAGGAAATAATCCCATTAGTTTATGAAAATCTTAGGTAAGTAGTTGATTATAGGATATGAACTTACAAACATGGAAGAACCCAGCTCAGAAATATTAAAATAAGCTATATTGCAAGCTCAGTAATGTTTTCAAAGTCCATAGGTACAGTGTTATATAGTAAAAATAGATCTTGAGTGATAGAGACAAACACTATCTGCTTACAGGGCCTTAGAGCTATCTGTATTTACAAATTATAAATGCCTCTATTTACATATCATTAAAAATGTAAATTTGTAGCGTGTAATTTTTTATGCTGCCATGTATTATGTTTGCATTAAAAGATTACTAATTCAGTGGATGGACTCTTTACAATATCATCTTTTTCCTGGCTTTGCATCTGTACTACCTTTAGTTAAATAACTTGTTCTTTTATCAAAGGCACTGGCACTCTACCAGTATAATATGCTGGAGGACCGTGGGCATCTCACCAGGATAACCAGGGGCTACGAGGACAGAAAATGGGCAGTGTCACGGGTGGTTGCCAATACTACCAGCTGCATTACTTTGCTGTCAGTAATGGGTAGAGGAAAGGCCATGTTTTCTGTTGTGTTTTGTTTTTAGAGTACCAGTCATAAAAATGGAAGTGTGATTACAGGCAGCCACTTGAACGTGAAAAAAATAACAGCTGTAAAACTGCTTGCTAGTAACTAGGCTTGAAAATGGCAAAATTGTGATAGTTAGAGTAAGGAGATATCTTTAAAGGAAGGAATATTGACGAAAGTGTCTTCAAATAAATTAAAAAACCTCTGAGATTGCTATATGTATTTATGCGGCTGAGAAATACTAGAAAAATGCTATTGTCATTTGTCCAGCAAAAAATTATATTTTTTAACAGGAGTCTGAAAAACAACATTAACTAAATCTTTTCCTCAGATTCCTGAGATTTTTCCTCTCTTATCTTTGGGAATTCAGAGATTTAATTGATTTTGTTCTTCCCCCCCCCCTCCAATTTTTAAATTTTTTAGATAATACAGACATTTTGCTTTATTACAAATTCTTTTTATAACAAGCAGTTTGCCTGCAAAAGAAGTTTTATATAGCGGCAAATAACAAATTCTCTTAATGATTTACTCTGCAATTGGTTTCAGTTTCTTCAGATGATTATTGTATTTAATATAATCAATGACGGGAGCTAAGTAAGATAACCTGACATAAATACCTCATGACTGACCATTTGTTATGGTGTGTCTGTGGTGGTTGATCCTCTCAAAGAAGTAGAAATGGAGCTTGATATTCAAGGGACAGGAGCGATCAGAGGACTGGTAATATAATCTAGATCTTTTAACCTCCAGGTCACTGGTTCATATCTGTCTCAGGTTGGTAGTGACTAAAATTCATTGCCATCTAATGGTTGATCGGTGGCTTATGTAAAATGAGTTGCTGATCTTAGTCAAGTTACTGTTGGAAAGGTGTTCATATCACAAGAAACGGTGAGTGGCATCTTTTCTGAGTGATAATCCTTTTAATGGGGCCAAGCACTCGATTGTCAGCGATGAGGCTTTGTTCCCAGCATGCTCTAAAGGTTTGTTGTTTCTGCTTAACAGTGGAGGTATTTCCATTTCACAGCAAAGAAAAATAACCCTATATGTAATGTTACAGTGTTTTGTGTGTGACCTCTGGGCCATGATGTTACCCTCTTGACTACTTCAACATGAGGGTTTGTTTTTTTTTTTTTTTTCCCTTCCCTCCCTAACTGTAAAATTTGCTTTGCTGAAGAAATCATCTCTGCCATTTGTAGATGAATTACATATTTCTACTTTTAATTACTATGTGTACATACAGAGGTGCAGCCATGGTAGGAGAAAAGCTGATAAGCTATATGGAGACAGCAAGGCAGCATGCTGGTATACTCAGGCCTGGGTTCATTTCACAAGTACATCTAGGTATTGCAGGACCGCAGGAGGCTTCACAGATACTGCAAAAGCTGTGGGTTTTCCTCTGTTGGGGAGGAAAGTATCACGTACCGTTTTTCACTCTTCTTCACTAGAATATTGCTGTCAGACTATATTTTGCTTTCCCTTCTTATAGGGAAAGTTGCTCTGAGAATAGCATCTCTCTGTAAAGTGGGTTACAGTGTTCATGGATTACCTTTTAATTCAGGTGATGAATATTCAAACAACAGTTGCTAAGGAAAGGTCTTGAATATCAGTTCTGTGTATCAGCAGTTTCCAGCATGCTTTAACTTTATATTCTAAACCTAATAAGGTATGTTCACTTTAAAGCTCTTGGTTTTCACACTCTGTATAATCTCCTAACTACGTGGCTAATCAAAGCAATAACTAAATATGAGGAATTAAACAGTTTTTTAAAATCTGAATCATAAATGCAATTTTTTTTTCTTGGAAAGTAATATTTCCCAAAGTACTACTTTTTCTGTGTCTTTTTTCTTCTTTTTCACTTCTCCTTTGAAAAAAAATAATTCTTTATCATTCATTCTAGTCTATATATCCACTAACTCATGCTTGAAGCATCACCTCTAGCATTCAGGGTTTTCAAAGAGGATTCCTGTGCAAGGGTCCTGAATACATATTTAGATACACAAATATATGGTATCAGAGTTTCAGAAATACTACATCTATGCATTTTCCAGTATATTTAAGAATTAACAATTTAAAATCTGGAGCAGCACATTATAATATATAATACCTATGGTGAGCAGTTTTTAGTGTTTGTCCCCACAGAACTGTTTGAAATGTGTGTCTGTACAGTGGTTATAAGTGTTCCCTTCTGCCAGAAGTTTGCCAAGGAATGATAAAATCAAGGTTCTTGTAGTTTTGTATTGTTTATGCCAACTCCTGATCCAGCTGCTGTATTTATAACATGGTACTTTTACATTTGTGTATCCACACCTAAGCTCGTTGCTCAAGGACATCAGAGAGAACATTTAATGTTACTTTACAGAATCCTGATACCACTCAGACAAAGAGTACTTTTTCAAAAAAGAGGCAGTCTGTCCATGATCCCCTCTGTGTCTATCTAGGAAATCTATGACGGTATTACTATATTTCTAGAAACCTTAACAATTAAAAATAAAGTATTGTATTTTCTAGCATATAGTCCAAAATAGAAATATACTCACTTGTATTTTGTTTATCTGACTAAGCAGTGAGTGCCTTTATTCTGTATGGTGGAGAAACAAGTAATGTACTCACAATTCCCCGACCTGTGCATTCATATCTGCACTCAGGAATTATATTTGTTTAAATAAATTTAAAAAATAATTTTAGAGCAGAATCCTTCACTCTTAGCTAAAACAAATTGTAATTGTTGCAGGAATGGGTTAAAACTTCTATATAATTTCAATTGGTTTTCAAATATGTGTTTTCTTTTTGTGGAAATATGTTGGAGGAACTGAAAAGTTACATAGAAATGAAATATAGATGGCAGGCTTCTCCACGGGCCATTTTTTCTCTCTGAGAAATAGGGCAATGAACTCTCAGTGATGCAATCCATTACTGTGGAAACAATTATGATTATGAAGGCTATATTCTGAATTTACTAGAAAAGCAGACAAAAGAAACTGAAATTCAAGAAACATTTAATTTAAACAGACTACAATAACATTAAAGAATGTTTTGAAAACTGACTTAACCACTGAAAACTCATTATTTACCTCCAACTACCACATATAACCAGTACTGCAGAGAAAATGCAATATTAATTTTTTTCTCAGCTTCCATGTTAGAAAATGTTCACTTTAATACTTGCTTCCCGAACAACAAACTTTTCTCTTAGTAGTGTCTGTTATGCAGCATAACGCTAGGTTTCTTAAACTTCTTTAGACTGAAATATATCTTTCTTCTGCCCATTAGAATCCTGTGGGAAGGCAGAGGCATATAAAATTTGTATTTACTACTTTTTCTTTTTTTTTTTTTTTTGAAAAACTTTGGATATATTGATACTGGTTATGTCTCCTTTTCACCCAAATTAATTTGAAATACTTCTTTATTTACTTACAAATCTACAAGCCTTTTTATGTTTTTTTTTTAAGATAGTTTAGTTAACCCATCCTGTCTTTATTATTGCTAAAAATCCACATTACATTTCCGAATAATTCTAACTAAGAAAATAATTGAATTTTTTTCTGTAATTTTTCACCTAATATCTGCAAATCTCAGTGGCTATGAGCTGCAGTCAGCATCACTGGCATGTCAGCTGAACCTCAGATTGATTTGCTTAGCATCAAACATGCAACTCGGCATATTGAGGAACCACAAGGAAAGACAGTGAGCACTTGTGGCTTGTTAAGGGCTGTAAATGGGTGTGAATAGAAGGTGATGATGAGATTCTGAATACTGAGGTATGTTATGAGTACATCCAAAGTGACTAATTAACCTTTAACCTTTTAAACTAAAATAAAGATTTTGTTTTAAATCTCTTCTCTGAATAATTTTCTCATAGTTCCCTCAGCAGTTGTAGTTCTGCTCAAAACTGTTGACTACAGGACATATCATTCAAGTTAACATCTCTGCTTTGTGGGCCACCATATTCTGCTAAATTTAGGCTGGCTAGTAATTGCACGTAAAGATTTACAGCCAAGACTAATACATATAGATCTTGATATGGTTCATTAATTATCTATAGTAGCTGCATGAGTCTTTTGGATGCAATTTGACCTTTTTTTTTTTTTTTTTATAATGAGCTAGAGAGGATTTGGAAATATTTCTTCAATTCAGGTTAAGAAAAGTTACATTTAGTGAATCATCTTTTTCTTTTTTCTGTTTCACACAAAATTTAATCCAGCATTAGTACATTACTGACAGAGACAAGCTGAAAGCTCCTTCTAAAGGAGAAATTCCATTCATGGTGATCTCCCCCAGCTGCTCAAAATTGATGTTCTTGTAGCTTCCTGATAAAGGAAAACTGTTCTTGCATGAATTTTTCTGTGCTCTAAACTTATTCCTTCTTATCAGATGTCTATTCTTCCTTACTGGATGCCACATTCCTCTATTCTCAAAGTACAAACAAAAATACAAGCAATAGATTTTCTCCTATTTTCTAAGTAACCCAGAAATTGCGTAGCTTTATAATTCTGCACAATGTGGAAACATTTGTTCTCTGTCTGCAGTATGGGGAATTAATTTACAATCAGCTGGACCCAAGAGAGCTGAAAAGCTGTCATAGACATAGAAAAGAAGACAACCTGTATTGTTCTTTCCGTGGTTGATGTTTGTACAGCCTTTAAGCAGAGGAACTGTTTCCTTCGTCCCTTCCCTTTGAAGCTGAGAGGGGGGTCCCCAGCACACCTATAACACCTGTGAGGGATCCACAACCTGCAGAGCAGATTGAGGTACCAAGTTTCCCATATCTGATTCTGTGCTTCTGTGATTTATTCAGCCACCCACCTGCCCATATTTCTTTGGAATTATGCTAATAACATTCATAAATATATTTTGCTGTACTAAATGATGGCATCCCCCATATCCCTGATGAATCAAAAAACCCCCACTTGTTCTGCTTCCCCACCTCCCCGGGATAGCCCCCAGACAAACTGAGGGAGCTCTGCTGTTTTAGGAACCAGGGTCTGCAGCAGCATGGTTTGAAGATGAGACTTACAAATACCATTATAGGCAAAGACTTTATTGTGATTAAAACCAGCCTCATTCCTGATGACAAATACAGTCAAGGTGAAGGGAAAGATGCCTCCAAACAAAACTATGGGTGTTATCCTCCAAAACTGGGTAACCAGGTAAACCCAAAGGGAAGAATAGTGGAGTCTTTACTTACTGTTACTTACTTTTTTCATTGTATTTCTTAAAGAGTAGTGGAAATAGAAATAGTAGAAAATGATTGATTATGATGGTGGATGATGACAGGAACAACCCCTACTGTTGTGACATACCAAGTAATGGCCTGCTATTTCCCCCAACTTTACTTCCAGCCTAGTTTTCCTTGTGTTTTGCAAAATACTAAACTTAAAATATGGCATTGTGTACTGAATAAAAATGGAATCAGGCTTCAGATGGCTTTTCATCTGTGCAATCCTCAGGATAGTGTCTGCTCAAATATTGGAATTTAAATAATTAAAAAACATGCAAATAAACAAAATAAACCATAGTAATTTGGAAATGCAGGCAATGTCTTTCAGGATTTGTTATCTCACAGATTTCCAGTACTGGAAAAATCTCAAAATGGTATAACTGGAATTAGAGAATTCTCAGACAGCCAAAGCTACATGACATTTATCTCTAACTCTGATCTTTTGTACAATATTATATCTTTAAGGTATCATTGACCCTACCCTTTCTCATTTTGATTTTTAGCGTTAAAGCAAGTCCTAGATTTCACGTGAGGAATTTTCTCTGAATCACTTATTCAAAGAATACTAAAAGCTGTACTTCTGAAAGTTACATTTCCCCCCCCACCCATTTTTCTCCCAATATTGTAAGCACATGGAAGTAAACATACTAAATATTTAGACTGAAAATAACTCACACCCTCTACAGTATTTCTTTTAAATATATAGCAACTGGAAAAAGTAATTGAGAATATTTTTCATGGAATACACTGAGAGGATGACCTAGATAATGTAGCTTAACAAGTTTTCTCCATATTTATTGTCACTGGTACCACTCTGTAGAGGTGCTGGAGGCATTAGGATGAACAGTTGAAAGCAAGAGAAAAAAACATCTAACCATGAAAAAAAACAGAGTCTTCTGGAATGAGGCACAACCACAAGACAGATAAGTGCTTGCATGTAATACGTAAATGCTTTTTCTGTATCTTTCCATATTAATTTTGACCAGTGGGATAAAACCAAGTAAAAAAGAAACCCTTAACAAAAGAACTTTTGAAAATGGAAAATATATTTGTCTGTTAATTCTGACTAATAATTTTGAGTGCAGATGTAAAACTGATTTTATGTGGGTGCTGAATAGATGTAAACTGCAGGTCTTAGCAAAACACTGAAAGCTAACTACTGATTAAAAAGTATTCTGCAATATATCATTGCAATGTTCAGCAATAACGTGTCTTAAATTCACTGTAGTCATTGATAACTCCTTTTTATCACAACATAATAAAGTCAGTGCTTAGCTACCAGAGCTCTTCCTACTACAAAGCAATTTTCAGCAACTGTAGCTCTGCAAAATTCATAGTGCAAAATGATTCATGAACTCCCTTCATTTAACCAGCACACTCAAAGTGGGACCAAAGCTTTGCAGTCATGAAAACATATTTTGAAACATTTTTAAAAATAGAGCATTGATGAAAAACATTTATCTTTTGTCTCTAAAAGAAAAAAAAGGAGCTGTGTGAAGGTAAATGCTGTATTTATAAGATAAATAAACATCACCCAGCATAGCACAATCACTATAGTCTGTTGGATATCTGTATCTCTTAGAGTGAAAAATACTCTAATCAGCCATTGGTTTGGAATAACTCATTTTGGGTTTGTCCCTCTTCACTAATCTGGAACATGTTTCTTTGAAGTGCTGAACATACCTGACTTGATTGTAGAGACTTACTAAACACCACAAAAAAGGAAGTAACACAGAAATTTCCTAGTATAGCAGCTCCTATTGGTATTAATAATAGAATGTAGTGTTGAGATGTTGGAAAAGAAAGTATTTTGTCATTAAATCTGTGCTAGGACTTCAGGGACTTGAATGATCATCCCATTCATTTTAATAAAAGCTGGTACAATTATATAAAATGTTAGAATAATTAACTGCCATACAGAATTAATAGTTTACTGTAAAGTTTAAATATGTCAGCTATTTCTCCTTTTTTTATTTCCAGAAAAGCATCCTGACTGGCAGTACTCAAAGCAAGCTGTTGGTGTGTTTCCTGTCAGTGACAGTTTTCTCCTTGCTGTGGTGACTGCACTTGCAAGTTCAGAATGGAGCAGTGCAGGAGATATGTTGCGAAAGAATAGATAAAGAGGAAGTAAATTACATATGCAACTGCCCATTTGCTTGCACATTTGTCTTTTGTGGCTAAAATGATAAAAAGGCATGTGAGTGTTGGTAGTAAATATGTGGTGGTGGCAAGAGAACAGTCTTGACACATTTTCCTAAGTGCATGGCAGATGCATCCAAAATACCTACAGGAATCACAATGTGCAGTGGTCCACAACAATCTTGCTGTTCCCCAGTGACAGAATTGAGTAAACACTTCCCAATTTGAGGTGACATTTAGGGTGGACTGGTCTTTACCCATTAACCTAGAGAGCTCTTCCAGGGTAAAAATATGACTGAGCACTCAGCAACCTTGCAGCCTTTCTGATGGTAAATCAAGGTTTGATTTTCTTTACCCTATAGGCACATGGTCTCTCTCTGCCTTCTCCCTGCAGTTTTAAGTCTGGAGGGGGAAGTATGTGCATGCTACAGTTGTACATATGAACAAGATACAGTGTATAGAAAGCATGCTGTAGGCAAAGCTTTGAATTTAATATGTGTGTGTCGAGAGCTGGAGCCCATGGTAATAGTTGTTTCCTCAGCAGATGCAACTCTTTGCTATTAAGTTTATAAGCAAGAATAACTTCTTACATCATTAAAAGATCCCAAGGAGTTTCTCACCCTATGGTGGAACACTAGATGCTGTGTTTTGGCTGGATGCTTTCCTGTTTTCCTTTCAATTCCTCTGCGGTCAGTTGCCTCTTTTTTTTTTTTTTTTTTTTTTTTTTTTTTTTTTTTTTTTTTCCCTTCCTCTCACTCTTTGGTGCTTCAAGTACACAGCTGGGTTTCTATCATGAATGTGAAAATTTCTTTTTATTAAGTCACAGCTACACAGAATTTGTTTGAGGATTTTTCAGGTATTCCAACAGAAGAAGAGGAAGAACTTTTG
Organism: Tyto alba; assembly: GCF_018691265.1. Lineage (NCBI taxonomy): Eukaryota > Metazoa > Chordata > Aves > Strigiformes > Tytonidae > Tyto > Tyto alba. The sequence goes on along the minus strand of NW_024881327.1, from coordinate 14,644,743 downwards.
TTCATTCCATATTTTTTGTTGTCTGGATTTAACAGAGTAGTTTGTTTTTGTTTGTTTGTTTGTTTTTAATTAAAGTTTTAAAATGAAGAGCAAGTACAAGCTACAGTTAATATTTACAAATACCTTGGAAGAATTTGTAAGATAACATAATAATTAATCTGCTCGATCAGTTAAATTCCTGGTGTGTTGAATGTGGACAGATCCATATTCTTCTGCTTCAGTATTTGGAATGCACTGAGGAGAACAGGGTACAGCATTATTTTATAGCCCTTGAGAGATACTGCCACACTACAGAGAAAATAAGATGTTTTATAGAAACCAACTCTGACTGGTGTGTGCGATGATGCTGCAGTCATAGTTGTATCCACCCGTAAATCTTTTCAATTCCTTTAAAAAACCACAGTGGTCACAGTTACAAATTCGAAAGATACATCTTCTGCAGGGGCAAAACCAAGCCAGACCATTTCTGAGAGGTTTCCCCTCTGACAAGGGAAAACAGCTTTTGTGCAGCACGGGCCCTGTAAATTTGGGGGCAGTGACAGGTAACAGGGTCTCAGGGGTCTGAAGCCCACGGATGTGTCCAAAATAATAACCAGTTGGTCTGGAGGGCTGCCTGTTGCCCAGGAGCCTGGGCAGGCCTTGCAGAGCACCTTTTGCTCTTGGCTGTCCGTTCTCCATTGCCCCGTGCAAGGTTTGGGCTGACAGCATGTTGCCCTCACATGGTGGCAACGGTCAGGGCTGAAGGTGTTTGTACTGGATTTCTCTCTTGTGAAAAAAAAAAAAAAAAACCAACAAAAAAAACTGAACCAACCCACCCATAATACAAGCTCTTACTGTCTGAGCCAGAATAAAATAGCCAAAAAAGTTGAGGGAAAAGGGAGGGAGTTGAACAAGACATCCTGACCTTGCAACAGCCGCAGCACTTTGGTTGAGCTTTGATACTGATTTTCCGGGGCTTTTTTCTGAACCTTCAAATGTTAAAAATCGGGTAGTCCACAGAAGCAAGGATTACAGCTCAGTTTTTGTTCCAACTTTCTGCTCTTAGTGACAAAAGAGCTGGGGGGATTGTTTTAAAGGTAATCCCTGAGCACTTATCTTTGGCCTCCAGATAGCACAGGCTGCTGCTGAGCAAGCAACCAGCGATGATGTGTAAAACATATTCATTAGAAGCACTGACAGGCTGCAGTTTAGCTCTGACCTCGTGATTAACAGTAGAAAGGGAAGGGTTTGTGTGTGGGGATGAAGTTTTAATCTCCACCCAGGAGTTGCATGAGTAAATCCTTTCAGAAAGAAAAGTCTCTGAGTACATGAGTTTCACACAACATTTTAACAATGTCCCCATTAAATACTTCATGTGAATGATGTCAAACCACAATTCTGGTAAATTTAAAATGAAATAATGTGTGCCACACTACATTTCACACAAAATTGTGTTCAGAGGTTTTATTTTTAGTTTGAAGTGGCTAAGATATAATTTTAGAAGGATGTAGGCTTATTGGGGATTAATAATTCAAATCCTTCTCTCCTATATTTAACCTTCTCTACCACCAATTTTTTAAAAAAATTGTAGTGAAATGCCATGTCATCAGTTGTGGGGGAAAAGGCAGTTGTTAAATACTTAGCCCCTCATAAAAGGGGATTTTTTTCTTCCGAGATTTTTTTTTTTGAAGAGAGCAGTCAAGACAATTCAGGAAATTCTACTACTGGAAAGTCAATAAACAATCTGAGCAATGCAGGATGCTGATGCCTTTGTCCCGGAACATGACTTTCAGCTTGTTCAAGAGTGTTTTAATTCTATATCTAAAACCAAAAGCCTGGGTCCTCTTCTTAGAGTTACATCTTTTCCAGATTTTTCTCCTATTAGTAATAGTAGCAGTTTAATACTAGGAAATCTACTGCATAGTTACCTTATGACCTTAATTTTGAACAGTTAATTATGGAATTTTGGGTTTTACCCATTTAGCTTTTTTTTTTCTCCTTTATGTAGCAAAGTGTTGTTATAAGGAGTTTAATTAAGCGAAAATGGATGTTGGCTTACAGTGTTACAAAAGGTTGCTATGAGCCAATAAATCATAATTAAATGTATTTAGTGTAATAGTAGGAGTCATTCACAGTCAAGTTGCTTGTAACAAATGTTAATTGTTTCCTTAAATGACAAGCCCTACCAATTATAAAGAACACAAACCAAAAGCCTGGTTTTGCTAACCAACAGGATGTTTACATTACAAAGAATATCAGTGTTTTATTCATGAGCAATTATTCAATACGGTTAAGAGGTACTACCTAGGGTGCCTGGAGAGTTTTGAATGTGGCTTATTTTTTGAAGAATGGTTGTTGGTTGTTTTGGTGAAATGTAGTTATGGTTAGGGCAGGGATGTCTGGTGAAATGTAGACAAGACCCGGGGAAAGCTTTGTGGCTTAACTGTGTAAGACAAAGCACTTTGAATATGGACAATGTGAACTCTGCTCATTATAAGGTAAGAACTAAGACTTTTAGTGGTCAAATGTGTAATTTAGAAGCATGCAGTGAGCACGAGTGTAAAACGATAAGATTATTCAGATGAGTAAGTACCACACTGTTGCAGCTTCAATTATCCGTATTTTAAAGAGCAACCAACATTTTGTTGTATGCTGTTTGTGCAAGAGTCTGTACTTACACACGTGCTTTTAAGCAATGCTTTTGTATAGATCAAAGTGTTTATACAGAAGAACTGCCCATCCATCCTGTCTGTAAATGTGAGGAAGCATTTTGGGGGAGAACGTACCTTGTGTGTTTGGAGAATATGTACCATATACTGGGGCATTGCCATAGTGTCATGAAGGACAATAACCCCTGCATACCCAGTTTTCATTTTTTTGTGGAAGATGCTATGCCATAGCTCCTTCCCCCTCACCAACACCCCTATGCACACATACTTTTCTGAAGCCCAAAGGACTGATCGTTAGAGCCAAAAGGAAAGGCGCAATTCTGCTTTCACAGCAGTTGGTCAGAACAGCATCAGCATCTCCGATGGCATTGATTTAAACTTAGACTTTGGAGACCTGTGTTAACAGAGGAGAAATGCTGCATGTGCAAGAGTTGCAGGGAAAAAAATAAATGAGAGTTCAATATTGTATCATTTGGATTCTTCTGAGTCTTATTTTACACACAAGGTGAAAGAAAGACTTCAGTGTGGAACTGTACATGTCATTATTAAACTTAACATGTAAAATTAGAATTATTTTGTTTATTTCTCCATTTGTTGGTCTCAGTTCTTCCAGTTTTTACAATAAACAATTCTGGGAGAGAGGAATTAGAAGCAGCTGCAGGCCTCTGTGTGATGTGAAGGGCACAGTAGGAGTATAAGGAATTTAAATACCATTCATTTTCTTTTCTTTACTCCTCTTCCCCCCGCCTTCCCCATGCCATTCTGCATGGGAAACAATCAGTCATTCCATTCCATGAACAATGACCCCCTACCTTTGCAGCCCATATCCAAAAATCCTTTGGCAAAGCAGACCTGGACTCCAGCTAGCTCAGCGCTGCTGGAAGTCACATTCTGCGCTGTCGGACGCTGGGATTCATGAATCACGGGTTTCCACTGTACACCAAGTGCCTTCAATCAGTTGTCAGAAACACTGGCTGACCACTGCCTGAGCGCTCTACATACGTCCACTTTTGTTTTAATGCCTTTTCAGTTTTCACAATGAGACTGTGGAACCTCACTGGAATCAAGTTCCTTTCTGATTAAAATGTCTTTCCTTTAAACCCAGCTCTGCAGCAGGGATGCCAGCCTGGAGGGCGCAGCATGGCCAGGATACACTTCTGGTGATTGATACAACTTCACTTCCTTGATGATTATCCCGAATAAATCTCACTGGTATTTTCAGCCATGATGTAGATGCCCTTTACATCCATATAAATCTTCAAGGAGAAAATTAGCCAAGGCCAGACATTGATCTTGTGAGGTAAACCATACCTAGGTAGCAGGCGCTTCATTGATAAACAATGAAGCAATGCAGATAACTTACCAGCTTACTTTTAATCAATGCAGCTTCTCACAATGTATTATTCCAGCAATGGGTCTAAATCACTGTGCACTATAAGAGTTGTTTTCAAAACCTTTTAATCTAATTGGAAAATCTTCCTTTCTACTGGTAATAAACACTCACTAAACTGTCTGCACCTAATTGAGCTGTAGTAATTTATGTGAGCTCCCCACTGCTTTTTCTCTCTTTAATCAGACAGACTGCTTTATGTCTTTAACTAATGAAACCTAAGACTTCGCCAAGTAGATTTGATCAAATGTCACTACTGAATAAATCTTCATTAACACTGACATGTCCCACATCCTCCCATGTCCCACTTCATCATTAACTCAGAGCAACATCATCATAGAAAGGTGATAGCCACTACTTTATTTACATATATAATCAAGCAGTAGTCATCAATGTCACACCAAATAAGAACATGAAAAGACAATTTATTGGAGCTTTTTGTCAGGGTTTAATAACAATAACTTCAGTGATGTTTTTTTCCTAGAAAGGAGAGCTCAGTACCCTAGACATGTGCTAGAAATGCCACCAGCCACTGTGTATGTTCGTAGAAAGTTTTTCCTGTTGTAATAGCTAGTGAGATTGGTCCTTCCCCTTGTATAAAAAAATATTCTTCCCCACCTAGCAGTGCCTTTCAGAGGTACTGAAGCTAGCTTAGGTAGCAGGAACTGTACAACTGCTTACCACAGGAGTATCAATGATCCAGATGTATGCTACCTAGCACAAACCCTTTGATAGTATTGTTTGATACTCACCTCAGAAGAAAATGTTATTGCTTAACAGAATAGTGAAAGGTGGTGGTCCCAGTGTCTGCTCAGAGAGACAATGAAAGAATTCTTCAGAGTAGGCCAATATTGATCAGAATTAAAGTTATAGGGGAAAGAGAAGCAAACCAGTCTTCTGTGATGCAAAACTTGATGATGCAAGAAATATTTATTTGAACCAATGAGAAGTAAATATTAAATGTTGTAACAGAAATAGTGTCAGGAAAAGGTATTGGAGCATCTAAAATGACAAAAATATGAAAGTTGTAGGTATTTCAATGTACTCTCAGCATGAATTCCCCTTATAACGTTGATTCTGTACTGCCTTTCACTTTCTAAAGGGAGTGAACCCTTTAGAAAGTCTTTGTATTGCTCATGAAATATTTAATAAGTGGTAAGAGAGTTAAGAATGTGAATACTGGTATTTTTTTGTGGGTTTTGGGCTGAGTGCTGAAAGATTAGTTGGGAAATACATATTGAAATGGAGTTGGGGGGCAAGGGCTGTGATGACAAAGACTTTAAATTGGTAAACTGGACAAGAAGCAGCCAAGGAGCAGTTCATGGTGACCAGTGAGAAGGTCTGATACGTTGAAAAAGAAGATAATTTTGGCAGTAGACTTTTTCAGAAGTCTGGTGTCTGTCAGGAAAAAGATGTTGGCAGACATGCATGTACTTACCTGCACATACTTAGTTTTGCAGAAAAAAAAATAAAATGTGCTGTGATTTTCAAGAGTGAATAGAACCACATCTGACCTGGCTTGGCATTTTCCTTGAAAACTTCCTGAGCAATGGTTTTGTAGAGAGCATGCATTGATTGAACTGTACCTACTAAACTCTCCAAATATTTTCTGTCTGTAGCAGCTACTGGTAATATCTATAACTTTATATACATGTGCATGTGTGAGCATGTAGCTTGTCTGACTCTACCTTTCATAAACACCATGTGTGAATGCCCTTCTAAGAAGCCTTCTGGTCCCTTCTACTATCAACATTTTCTAACTGCATGGATTGACAACAATAGAGTGAAGGTGAGGATAGAGGAAGCACGACTAGGATGGATAAACCAATACTTTTATACCATGAGATGGAGAGTGATCTGTGTTTCTGCGGTGGGGTTTTGGGTAGCAGGGGAGGAGTCTACAGTGGTGGCCCCTGTGAGAAGCTTCTCAAAAGCTCCAATGGCTTCAAGTCAGATCTGCCTCTGGCCAGGGCTGAGACAATTAGTGACAGTGGCTGTGCTTCTGTGATAACATATTTAAGAAGGGGAAATTGGGAGCAGGAGTGAGATGTTGTGAGGAGGAGTTGCGAAAAGGACACCTATGCAAACACCGAGGTCACTGGAAGGGAGGAGGAGGACAGGGGGAAGGTGTGCCGGAGAAGAGACCTACCCCTGTATCATGTGGTGTGACAGCAGGGCTGCCCTCACTTCCACCCATGGAGGTCACTGGTGGAGCAGAGGCCAACATGAAGCCTGTAGAGGAGCCCACACCAGGACAGGTGACTGCGCTTAGAAGAAGCCGGGACTCTGAGGGGAGAAGCAGCCCCCACTGCTGTAGTTTGGCACTGGGAGGACTGCAACACACAGGATGACCCACGTCGGAGCAGCATGGGAACGGATGCATCCTGTGGAGAGGACTCACACCAGAGAAACTTCATGGAGGACTGTCTCCAGTGAGAAAGGAGCCCTGTGGAGCAGGGGAGGAATGTGCAGCATTCCCCCCACCTCCTGAGAAAGAAGGAGAGGTGAGCTGACTGTAACCCCCATCTCCTGCCTCCTGTACCACTGGGGGAGGAGGTAGAGAGATGGGGAGCAGAGCTGAGCTGGGGAAGAAGGGAAGGGTGAGGGGAGGTGTTTTTGGATGTGGTAGCGTTTCTTACTGTTCTACCTTGTCAGTTGTGTTGTTTTTGTTAGCGTTTGAATTAAAGTGATGGTTATTTTTTTTAGTTCCCCTACCAAGTCTGTCTTTTGCTTGTGATCATAATGGGTGAACAACCCCTCCCTGTCCTTATCTCAATTCCCGAGACTTCCACTTTATTTTCTCCTTCCCATTCCTGAGGGGGAAGGGGTAAGTGAACAGCTGTGTGGTGCTCAGTTGCCTTCTAGGCTCACACCATGATAGAGGGTAAAGGAAAATTTGAGATTTAAGAGAGAGAGAGGGTGCATTTAAATTTTCTTTAGGCCTTTTTCCACTGTTTGCAACATTTATAACTATTCATTGAAGGATAACTTTTCATAAGGTTAATATTAGCTTCTGAAATGTATTTAACAATCTTTGTCTGGCTTTCCATCCTAGACAAAATACATAAACTAAATGTAAGATGTAGATGAATTTGGAGAATAGCTGGAGCCTGCCCAGAATTTTGTTTGCCAAGGGAAGATTTTAGCTAGAGATAGCTCTGTTCACTTGCATTCCTGAGGGTTTTATATTGGGTAGTTCTAATACTGGAAGCTAAAAGGAAAATTCACAGGAGGTGATTCATATTATGTAGATTATTTAGGTTCTGTGTTTCTTTAATCATGAGAAATAATATCAGTTCTGTTGTACAAAAATGCTCCCATTGACTGTGGAAGGAACATTGTCTAAAAGGTGAAGATGAAAGTACATTTACTGAGTAGACTTGGAAAGGTAGGAACAGGTGGAGATTTTAAAGGGAGAGAATTGCTAGCCTGTGGTTAAGACTATTAATTTGTTAGACTGAATGTAACACCTGTGTCTATCAGGCATATTCCAAAAGTGCATGATTTTAACATGGAAATAATTTTGCCCTGATGTGGATAGAGTGACATGGGTTTCAGAAAGCACTGCTGACTAGTGTTATATTTTAGCCTTGTATGCTGCACCTCTCAATAGTCAATGCTTCATGTTGGCAAGAAAGGGTATGGGTGGATCCATTAATCAGTGCTGAGTAAGAATAGCTATGTGGTCTGTCAAAGTAAAAAAAAAAGAAAATTACTTCCAGAACTGAGCTATTCTGTAGCAACTGTAGAAGTTCTAAAACTTTGGAAGGTACCGTGACTGGAAAATACATGGTATAGATATGCACATACACATGCTTCTGTGTGCATGTATGTATGAGAGAGGATACATAACTTTGTGTAATGACTTGTGTTATAGACCTGTGTTACACTTATTCCACTATAAGAAAGGAAATTAACTTGCCTTCAGATACCTGGTATACACATATATGCCAGTTTTTAAAAAAAAAGAAAAAAAAGTGTATATGTAGTTTCTGAGAAACAGACATCACAGGATTCCATTCATACATAATTAATCTTTCTGGGCTATTATCTAATTTTTAAAGAAGGCATCCAGCATATTCATTAAAAAATGAATATGATCCATTAGGGCCAATTGCCTGCCAGTCACTGCTTTTCCTTGTTTTCCTTTCTTCTGGGTTAGCCTACTGAATGTGAAAAAAATGCTCTGATCAACTTGAGTGTGCATGCAAACAGAATCAGAGAATAGAGCATGTTTTACAGCTTGCACTGTGCTACAGGAAACCTGGAACCTGTAGGTCAATGATACTGTTTTATTTCTTTTCCAATGATAGAAGAGAGAAAATGATGAACTACAAGATGATCACAAAGCATTTTTCCACTGCTGCACCTTGATATACTATTCTCTGTAATATAAATGCTATAATAAATCATACTTTCTGTTTGTTCCATGTCTTGGGGTCAATGTTCAGTACACTCTGTGGAACTGGCTTTTTTTATTTTGTTTCAATGAAAGCCGGTGAATACACTGCATCCAGCTTATCTGATTGTTTGTTCTGCTCAGCTAAGCAGACCATGCAAGTGTGCCTTAAATAAATTATCTGCTGCAAGTCTATACTGGTGTCATTCCAGTAGAGACTCTCCCATCTGTTTCATTTTATTCCCTTTCTTATACCTTTTTCCAATTCATTGTTTGTTAAAAGTGGTTGAAGACAAAAATAATAATAAAAAGAATCTTTAAACATTTTCTCCAGGCAAGCATCTCCGATCTGAATGCCAAAATACTTTAAATTCAAAGAACAGAGTTTCCTGATCTAATTTATTAAAACAGGCAGCATTCTTGGCCTTCAAGTAGTCACCGTTCAAATTAATAGAAGAAAAGGATTACTAATTTTAGACACACACATCTACAGCTATCTATGTCAGCTATTTTCCCTAATTTGAAAGAACTGGACATGAGATTCTACCAAAGCTCTGGTTTTGATCAAATTGTAACAAGTAGTTCACTTCATTAATTGGACTGATTTAAATCTCAGTCACTAGGAATAAACTGTGGGCAGATTTCTTGGAAAGAAGACCTGAATGGTGAGGCTGTGAAGACTGGAAAGAAACAGAAACCAATTTTAAAAATAATCATACAGTTACGAGAACTTACTTAGCATATTTTATTTCTCTTGAGTTTCTGAACCACTCTGAGAATCCTATGCTAAATCTTTTTGGGGGCTGAGTACGAGAAGGGATTCCCAGCTGGCCTGTGAGACTGATGGCTTGAAAAGCTACAACCGAGCAGTCATCAGGCAGTCATCTCGAAGAGCAGAGCTTAGCAAGAAGTATTCTGACAAGTATGAAAGAACACTTCTCTTTGATAAGGCATATCATCAACCCAACAAGATACAAATAGGTAGGTGAAAATTTGCAGGACGGTTTTGCAACATATTCCACAGTTTTATTTTTCCCTTTTTCATGCCATGCCCTCAGCTCAACATTTTGTATTTTGCTTTCCATGATGGTATGAAAAAAAGAAAACTCATTTTCAAAGGATTCAGGATTATTAGATGCTTGTTTTCCCAGTCAAAACCATTTTATTCAGCTAAGAGTCTTCCTTGCCAATGAATCTTTAAAACAAGTCTTGCTGAATCTGGGAACAGTTATTTAAAACTTTCCCTCAACTGCAAAAACTCTGAGGAAATCAGTGGATGAGAGGATACCTGCCTGGAGTTATGGATGTATCTGTCTGATTAAGAAGAAATATCAATCCCATTTCATGGAATTGTCATTTCTCAAGATAAGATGCAGGCGCATGTGCATAGCCTGGATCTAAACAACTACATGAAGATAACTTACCTCTTAATTTCCTTCTGAGAACTTCTTAATACTTTCTAGAACTGCAGGATTACTTCTTTTTCACAGAAACAGAATGAAGAATGAATTCAATAATGTTAGCATGTCTTAAAACCGAAGCAAAATTCACATCTCTAATCTCTCTCAAAAAAATTTTAATTTTCAAAATTAATTTCTAGTGAGACTTTAGAAAAAAAAGTGAATTTGTATTTATTAGTTAACTAATGCTATGCTGGTCTGTTTTGCAAAATCAGAGATAAGATTTAAAATTGTTCGTACTCATGAGCTGCCATGAATAATATTCACTTTTTCAGATGGTAGAAAGACCAATTAACTGTTAAGCTTAGAACAAAGGCTGAACTGATTTGCATGGGTTGGTCATACCAATTGGTGCAATGATTTGGTTCAATATAGAGATAGACATCTGTTGTGAACATCTAAACCTGCATGGCAGATTTTTTATGTTGTAGGCTGTGGTATGAGTTCCATTTGGAGCAAGGTAAAAACATAATAATCAGTAGTTTTATCAACATAAATTCTTATGTGGTTCAATTAGTACTGATAAATGACCTCCAAAAAAGTTTAGAAGTTGCTCTTACTTCAGGTATCAAAGTCTAAACAGATTTTATAAACTTTGCCTAAATAAGTAAATATTCTAATTCTGTCAAATTTTATCAGAATATTTTTGGCAATTCTTTTTCACAGTTGGATTGAACATATGATTTACAGATTTTTTTCTCCACTGTTTTGGTCTTTCTTATTTTATTGCCTAATTCAAAGTCTGCTGAAATCAGTCGGTTCCTTCCCGTTCAGGATAATCAATTTTGCTCTGGAATTCTCATGAATTATGAAATTATGGATTCATTTATTTTTTAAAGATTTTTTTAAAAAATTTTGAATTAAAAATTTTAACAGAGAACCACTAGTGTTTTAGGTGGAGGTATTATTTTATGATGCTGTGCTCTATACTTACTCTCTTATCCCTAGATAAATTTCCACAAGGAAGGCACTTACCATAGACAGTTTTATATTTGTTATTACTATGGGAAGAGTATATCTCTTTTCACTTTGTTTTCCCCAGTAAAGTGTATATTATGCCAACACAATGCCATTAATCTCTAAGCAGAAAATATGTCTAACTGTTTATGTTTCACACGAATGCAATTACAGAGGGTAATAGGACATCTCCCTGCAATATCTAGCTTTTAAAAATCTAGCTTTTTTTTTTTTTTTTTTTTTGCTAGATCAATAAACTGGAAAAGATATTTATTGTGCTAATTTAAACTTAAAGTTATAAGTACTGTTTGACATCTCAAATTTTTGCTACAATTTCAAAACTTATTAATTTGCTTATAATGTCATTTTTTCCCTATTTCCTCATACTTATACACTTCTGTTGCAGAAGGTGAGCGAGCCCTCCTGTAATTAATAAACATTAGCAATATCTTACAGTGGGAGGAAGAAGCCCAGCTACCAACTTTCCAGTGGGATAACTACACTTCAGAGCACATCAGTCCACAGTTGATGTGTGTTTTCTAAGGAAACTTCATCCATAGAGGTAAATACAAAATCAACATTTAAACTGAGTGAAAGATTGAGTAGAAGTGATGATATGATTGACAGATGTAAAAGAACTTGCATTGTGAAAGTTATTGGTGTTAAAGGGATCTTCCATTTGCTGGAGGAAAGTTGTAATAAATTTGAAATTACAGGAGAGCTGGTCTGATTGAAGGTAGCTCCTATCTGTTGGAGTGAGAGCAGCACAAACTACTAAAGAGGTAGTCTACTGACCACATAAATGAGGCATTCTCTGTCCCTGGTGTTTCAGGTGAAGGCCTGAGGTGCAATATGTCCCACGTACCTTTCCATGTCTAAATCTTAAACATCCTCACTTGACTTAATTGCCTAGATTGCCTTTATAGGCAATGGGGAGAAACGGGCACTTCCAGCTGGTGATTCATTTAACAGACTATTCTTGAATGAGATGAGTCATGCCTCAGACGTGCTTTTCCATATGTCTACATTTGGCAGAGAGGAATCTTGCCTAAATGCCTTCTGTGAAATATGGTTCGGTCATGCCCGGGCAACTGGAGTCAGAGCTGGGCTGGTGGACAAATTGTCCAACCCAGCTGAGCTTCTGAGGGAAGGAGGACCATCAGGCCTGCATGACCTTAAACTCTATGAAGTGCCACAGTTTGCGAACATATACTTGAAGTGCTCCCTTTGGCCTTTGTAAAGTGTGTAAGAAAATTACTGTCTTTCTTATCTACAAATCAATCGAGACCTCTCCAGATTTACCATACTCATAGATGTTGATGTGTGTCGTCTGTATATAGGTATAGTTAAGAAGAAAGAAACTTAGTACCAAAGTAAATTATATATATCATAAAAATTATAGAAGAGAACATAAATATAAAATTGAGAAAATTTACTAGGTAAGTAGAAGGCTTCAATTTTTATGATCCAACATTATATATCATTACAATTCTATCCAGCTGTTCATTCTTTGAAACTTGGTTAAAGTGCTATATTTAAAGATTTATGGACTAGTTTCCTTACAAATATAGTATATAATTATCTGTGACTTACAGGCAGACTATGACAAAACTGAATCACTGTCATCTGTGCCTTGGAAATAAAAGGTCATGCTATATTTATATTTGCTCGGGTTTATGGTATACTGAAAACATGAATTTGATAAAACATGGTGCAATAATATTTTGTGAAAATCACAGAATAACCTGAAACCAAATAACTAGTCTGTCACATAAGGAAGCCTGCTTTGGGGACTCTGAATATTTTTAGCTCGGTTGAGTGGTCTTTTCTGGTCAAACTGCCAAAGAGGAAACCAGGTTATTCCAGTCACACTTTTGTACTGTACCAGCCTGAAATGTTGAAAAATTTTCAGCTGGTCAGCCTTTATCTTGAATTGACTTCATGCCATGGAGTACATCCAGGCAGTTCTCATTCCCTCTCTCCTTTCTTCGCCCACCTCCAGTCTCAAGATATCCTCAATCATTTACTGACTCTCAGTGTATGCATTAGGGTCTAAAATACTGAACTGTAACTAGAGATAAAAATAGCAATCCCCTGTCATTTACCAGCTTGGCAGACCTCCCAGCCAGCCTTGCACAGATTGCTCTTCCTGCCTGTGCTTTGAGTGTGTCTCATGCAGTCATGGCACCAGGGCACCCTTGGCACAGCTTTTCTTGGCTACTATGAAGAAATGCTTTTACTGGCAGTGTGTGATGTGAATCAGAATCACATCATCCTACTTGAGGACTGGCATGGTTGGCCACCATTTCACTGACCCTCTGCTCTAATCATCCCTCCGCATCCTTTCTTTTTATACTACCATGGTTTCTTCTCTCAGCACCAGAGGCTGGGCCAGCCACCCCCAGTCATAGATTTATCCTCTTTCCAGGAATATGTAGGCACATGAACATGGCAGTCTTCTGGCCTCTTAGGACACAGTGGCACAACCATGTTCATCATCTTCCTTCCCACCAGATTTGTCAGTGACCACTGTCATTGCCATCTTGAAATTTACCCTCTCTTGGCATTTCCCCCTTACTTGTTCATAATTCCCTGCCGCCAGTCATTGATGCTGTCACAGACATGGCAGCTGAATGGAGCACAAGCCTAAAATCTTGACATCTTTGTTATTAGAGAGGCTAACTGGCGATAGCACCAGCTGCAGAAGGCTCCAGCTCCTTCACTGCTTTTTTGGAGGCATATCCCACTGTTCTGGAAACAACAGGAAACAAGTTTTCCACTTCAGGAACCATATGCAGCTGCATTCTTGCTTGTGGGACCACTGCCAGGCTCCAGCCTCTGCTGCCTCTCAGTGCAGCTTGCTCACAAATGTAATTCAGGAGGTTGGTACACACACATGCGCACACACAGACCAAAGACAGACAACCCTTGCAGTACCAATACACAAATACCATCCCAATAGTGGTGTAGGGATTTTTTCTGAAGTCTCTTTCAAGGCTGTCGCTGACTGTAGAAGGCTGGTCCATGGACATTGCTGCTGAGGAGCTGCCCACAAATAGCCCCTCAGTGCATCGAGGGCAACACTGCACAGTGTGCTGGCTAAGTGGATGGTGAGCTGCAGTGCAGTACAGTATGTGACATAAACAACATGTCCCATGTAATTATGTGATCTTGCCAGATCTGAGTTTCATTGGTAAGCAAAAAGTAACCCAGCATTGCTCATGACCTTTATTAATGATAAAGAAATGACATAAAATTTGTATAATTCTTTCTTTTTCTTTCTCTATCAAATTTGTATAATACCTCTTATTATCTCACAAGAGCTTAATGAATTTTACAGGATAAATAGGTGGAACCTTTAGCTAGTGTGAATTATGAGCCCTCAAGTGGAGTAAAAAGCTACTTTGCTTTTCTACATCTGATCTAATCCATTTTAAGGCACTGCATTTCCTTCAGAGGAAAACACATAGCATTGACCAGACTTACAAATGATCTCTTCATGTAAGGCCACTTTAAAAGGCCCTTATAAAAAAAAGCAAAGTGGTGTTCTTATTCCTTGTAATTATTGTGTTTTAAGTGTAAGAACTTACAAACTGTGAAATTTTGCTATCACAGATTTGTACGTGGAAGGGTGATTATTTAAAGCATACTGCCACGGAGGGATTCCTTCTGTTATTGCAGAATATGATGGCATGAGTGAAATGAGAGGATGACTGATGCAGAAGAGGAATGGGCATAGCTTGGGCAGTAAACCCTGGTTTTTGAAAATAATTGTCAACTGGGTTGATTTTTGTCTTTGGTGAGTAATGGCTTCAGCGCCTTGGCTGGTTTCCTAAAACCATTCAGCAGACATCCTGGGAAGTGCCTCTTTAATCCAACTCTTTTCATCTGCAGACTGCCTCAGGATAAGTCTCAGTTGGTTGTCGGTTTGGGGGCCCTCGGTAAAAGTGTTCAGTGTAGGGAGGCTTTGTGCAAGACAAATGGCTGTTATTACAGATCTTTGCATTACAAATCGAGGGTAACTGATCACATGACGGGGGTCTTGCTCTCGCTTTCTCCTTCCAAGCAGGTATCCTTCATGTGGAGGTAGGCTCTCAGGTGCTTTCTGCAGCTAAAAGCATGGAAAATTTACATGCTGCCCCTTCGAGGTACCTGTGATGCAGTCTGACCCAGTATTTTGGTCAGGAGCAAAGGATAGTAGCTTTTCTCCATTCTATTGCATTTTGGGGTTTTTTACTACTGGATGTTCAATTAAAGTTATGGAGACAAGTTTCAGTTTTGGTGGCAACATGCTGTGGTTCAGCTCATGACTGTGGCTCTGCAGCATGAGGTGTTGCTGTTAGCCCCGGAATCAATACATCCCTTCAATAACATGGCTTTCCAGATTT
Organism: Tyto alba; assembly: GCF_018691265.1. NCBI lineage: Eukaryota > Metazoa > Chordata > Aves > Strigiformes > Tytonidae > Tyto > Tyto alba. Next base: position 14,629,501 of record NW_024881327.1, on the reverse strand, counting down.
TAATCTAGATGGACAGAGTCTCAGTGTCTCTCTGTCTCTCCTTTCTGGTACTGATCACAGCACATTTAGCCCCAGCAGATGGGAAATATGCTCACCACTTGTGGCTGATGCATGGTTATACAACATTATGGGAAAGGGCTAGGAGGCATAATGATTGAGATCAAATTGGGATTTTGTCCTGTTTGCCACCTTCTGCATGGACAAAGTGTGTAGAATGACTTGTGAAGCAAACAGTGAGTAAAGGCTGTTGCCAGGTGTCTTCTCATTTTATAGCTCAGGTGATACACTGGGAGTTATCATACAGTGTTACTATATATTCAATATATCAAAATGTATTAAAGTCTTCTTTTTGGTGGTTGTGAACATTTTTTGCCAGTCTTTTGTATGCAAGTTCAGACCAGGACACCAACTCTGTCCCTTACAAATTTCAAGAATTTCAGAGCTGAATTGAAATGTTACAGCTTGGTCCTGTCTGTAGCTGGTAATCTTGCCTACATCAGAGGGTATCAGGTTTTCTTCTTTTATTCTTTTCCTTAAACCCTAGGCAATATATGCAACAATGTAAGCTTTAGAAAGTCATTCTCCTGTTTTGCCTGATCCCTAATTACTTCAACCTGCAGTAAAATGTCAGTCTATCTAATTATCTGGTTACACCTCTCCTGGGTCCAATATAGCCTGCAGGTGTGCACAGTAATGTGGTTTGCAGGTCTGACTGACCTAGTGCACCTTCCATTTAATAGACTGGCCTTTTGCAAAGTTGGTCAAACCTCTTGTGTCTTCAAGACACTGTTATTAATTTGAACTCCATCAGACAAGGCTAGATCTGAAACTTTAGTAGACTACAGGGAATTGTGAGAGTAAGGCTAGAGAATTTTATCTAGACTTAGAAAGAGTGTGTCCAATTAGCTAGGTAAAATTTAGGCTTTTGGATTTTTTTCAAAATATCTGGGTAATCTTAATCTGAATTCTCTGTTTTAATTCTGTGGAATTAATGTACAAAAGAGAACCTACTGCTTTGTTATTACTGTTGTAGCAATGCTGTATACCTGTAAGGGGTTTTTGGTACATTTGGCTTTTATTCTGTTCTTTTAGAGTTTTCTTTTTCTAAAACCACTTATTTTTAAACCAGTAACTCTACATTGTCCTTATTTTAATACATCTCAGTAATAAATGCAGTAACTGCATTTAAACCAGCTAAAAATGCATCAGGCCCTAACAGGAGCCTAAGGCTGTTCAATTTAGCTTGAAGTGCAGTTCTTCATAATGAATCAAATGAATAGGGAACTGATGTTCCCAAATGTCCCTTTGGTTTTATATTTGCACAGTGAATTCCTTGGAGGGCTATTATTATATGCAGGAAAAAGTATGCTTTGAAGATTCAATAGTTGTTAATATACTCCATGTACTAACAACAATTAGTTTGCACAAGCATGCTGAAGAGCTGGGGCCTGTGGTGAATGAACGCAGCTCGAGCCTGTTGAAATGTTTGAGGATTTAAAAGTGCCATGTTAAACTTGAAAGGGCAGGAAAATAACTGTGCACTTCCTAATTTTGACCAGAAGAGGAAGTGGAAGTACCATCATGAGAAATACTGTTCCTACAATACTTTTCAGCTGGCTGAGAGTACAGTACAGTTTGTTGTGCAATTCTATAACCCCCAAATTTAGAGAAGCTTTATGTAGCAAGCTTTTCTAAGCATCCAATGCATGGATAATTTCTTATATACCATTCTTAATAATACATAGGCCTAAACTGAAAGAAGAAAGAAGACCAGAATAGGTAATAATTAGAGATCAGAATTTTGTGTCCTCTGCAAAATCTTTTGTGGGAGCCAAAACATTTTCCTGATAAGCATACTCACTTGAATTTAACATTTAATAATCCAGTTAAAGAAATCAGGAAATTGGGTGCCCTGTTCTCAGTGAATGTCTATAAGATTCTTTGATCCCTATAGGGATTTTTGAAATTCCCAGTCCTAATCAGATAATTAATAACTAACATATTACTCTTACAGAACATGTCAGAAAACACTTTTTTGTTGTACAAATAATACACACCCTAGATTTTTAAACAAAACATTTTTCTTTTTATTCAGAATTTCATCATAAACTCCAGATATCTTTTTCATTGGAAAAACTGAAAACATAAGACCCCAAAGCATTTTTATAGACAGCATTTCATCAAACTGAGACTTTGGGGTTTTTTTTGTATATCTTATTTTAGTCTCCAGTCTAACTTCCTGGTCAGCCCTACTCATTTTGGAATGCAAAAAATTGTGGAAAAACTACAAGCATAAAATCAGAGGCTGTCTGAATATTACTATTTCTTGTCTAATACTGATAGTGCATCATGCAGCAGTGTAATACTGGGAATTATATAATAGGTTTGAAAGTCAGGGAAGAGATGTTTTATAAGAGGTGAATCCCATATGACAAGGGTAACCATTTCATTTCAAGCATTTTTGCTGCATTTGAAATGAATAGCTACTTACTTAGGGAAAGGAATAATACATTATTTATTCTTTAACATGATGCCACTGCCTGTGCAATGAAAACCTTCAACCAAATTGACAAGGGGAGCTGGAACAGTGGGGTGGGCACAGGCTAAGAGTGTCATATTCATTACAAATTTAGATGGTAAGATAACACCTTCCCAATGAGAAAAGCTGCTGAGAAACCCTGGCCTTTATTAATGGGCCTCATGAGTCAATCTGCAGCAGTGATGTATCATGCTCATTTAGGGAAATGATGTGCTGTGAAAATGCATTATTTTAAAGAGCAAGAGAGTGTATTGAAACAAGTATAAGCCATAAGGAAGCTCAAATCTCTCATGATGTATGCTGATTTTTGGGTGGTCCCCATTTGTATGGCTGTTTAAGCGAGCACTCTAAATGGAAATGCACTTGACATTTTTGTGACTAGCTGTAATCAAACAGCATTAGAATTCAACTGATCTCACAGAAGATGATTAAACAAATTTCTTGTTCATTCCCAGTTCCTTTTAATGGGAAAATGGAAGGAGAAGACATGTTGATGAAAATGATCCCAGATGGAAAATGGTGTCTTAAAATAAGCTTGGAGAGGAATGCCAACTTCTACCATACCACCCCCCTCCCCTTTCCTAATGCAAGAATCCCATCACTCTATTATGTTAATAACCACAGGAGCCAGCATTAGCCATCATTCACCTATGATTCTTACAGAATAAATATTCAGTGAAAAGCCTTAGGATTTAGCCTTACACTGACAATGTGCTGGGTGCTAGAGGAGGGGAAAGTAACCATTGGTTTTCAGAGTGTCTGTATTCACACTTATCATATAGTGAGCATAAACTCTGCTACCTGGTAGAACCAGCCACTTGCTCTCTCAGTCCATAATATTTACAGCACTGTGTGCCTTTCAGCATCCACTGAACTTGTTTTTACAGTATATGAATAGCATCTATATAAAGTCCAGTATCTGCTATAGAACACTAACTGGACTTCACAAAACCTCTAGAATTGCTAAAGGTTAAAAATCCTGGCCTTGGGCTACAGCAGTGTTTGAGTCTCTTGTACAGTACTTTGGGAGGTCTCTTTCTTTTTCTGGTCATTCATTTACTTCAGTAAATGCTTTTTGCTGTTGTTAATACCAGTGGGATCCCAGAGGATGAATGTCATCCTTGTTACGCTAGGAAGGCAGTATGACAGAAGGAGGTTTTGCAGGGTTTTCTGAAGGCAGAGTAGATGTGCAACAAGTCTCCTCTGGGGCTGTGGCTGTAGCATCCCTGCAGCTGGCAACACCTGGCTCCCCTTTCCACTGCTGCCAGAGCACTGTCATCTGCTTTGTCCCAGAGGGTGGCAGCTACCTCATCAGCTCATGGGGCAAAATTCAGTCTGTAGTGTAGACAGACTGATCTGGTCATTGTTGTGATGTTTAGGATGAAGATTTATTTCTGAAATGGTTGATGGCTGGGAGCTGCATACACACATGTGTGTTAGGGGGGGTTGGAGCAGGGCTTTGACATGCTTACAGGTGTTGAAAACCAGAGAAGCCACACAAGGGCAATAGAAACTGTTAGCGAGTTAGCTCTGGATGGGAACACATGAGGGCACAGTAACAAGAACAGATGCACATTTAATTTATTTAAAATAAATAACCTCCACCCTTTGCACACCAGCAACAGCCTTTGGAGCAAGGACTGAAGGAGGAGGCTGGGATTTGAGCTGGGACTTGTAGGACCGAGCAGAAGACGGGCACATCAGAGGGCTGAAGCGTGCTCGATGGTGGGGGCTGTAGTCCTATCAAAGCATCCGGGAGAGTAGGGCTAAATGCAGCCCTGAGGAGTTATAAATAGGTGTGCTACAGGCCCAGTCAGGGCCTGTACCCTGGTGAGAGCTATCACAGCTTCATTTTCAGGGGGTCTTGGTGCTTGGGATCCCTGCAGGGCAGCTGAGAGGGCAGGAGCGGTCCCCCCAGGAACACGATAGCTGAACAGGGCTGTGGTCTCTGGGAAGAAGGCGGGACGGGACAGGACAGGACGGGGAGCCCCTTGGGGGTTGCCAGCACTTGCCAGGCCAAAGCTATGAACTGTCCCCTCCCAAACCAGTTGAGTCAGTGAGGTGCGGGCTGCCCCACGCCCCTGTAGGCACCATGGCGGGGAGCGTGGCCACAGTCCTGCCTGGGCGGCAGCGAGGCGGCACATCTGCCCATGTGAGCCCCTGGCTGCATCCCTCTTGCTTTGCCACTGCTGGAAATGCCCGAAATAACATTTTTCTCTGGGTGAACACAGAAGTCAGTTATTCATAAAGACAATCCAAGGGGCAGAAATGGGTCTTTCACCTGCCTCCCTCCAGAGCACGGTTTTCACAGGCCTTCAGGAGATCTCAGAGGTAACTGAATGCGCCCCCGCCACAGTCTCCCACAGAAAGAGAAGGACTTTGAAATCTGCTCTGTGAGCAGGTGAATAGGCAGTTGGCAGAGCTAGTTTCAGTGCTTGCAGTGAGGAGGAAAGTGTTTTGGAAGGATAGCTCTTTGTTTAGCTACAGCCAGGAAAGTCTGCTTCTCTCAAAAATAAGAAAACTTGTTAGCTGGGTCAGAGATCTCCCAAGCCTGGCGTTTGTAAAGTTTAATTCTACCCAGTGCTAGACAAAATCAGTTTCCTGTCACAAAACCAGATACCCAGCCTTGGTGAGAGATGGTCTCTCCACCCCTGTGACCTGGAGTCAGCTTCCCGCCTCTGCAGGGAACGGTGCCTGGGGAGGTGAAGTGTTTGTGTAGGGTCTGAACTGGAAGCTGAAGGGGAGGAGTGGCAGACACAAAAAATAAACTCTCGTTTATGTACCTGCCGGGGCATCCCAGCTCAGGGGAAGCTCAGAGGCAGGAGATCACGCCTTCCTCGAAGGCAAGTCACCATCTGTCAGGTTCCCTGCAGTGTTTTGCTGAGGTTACCACTAGTGCCAAACCACCTTACGTGTCCCCAAAGGACTGAGCGGAAGCTATTTATTCCCACAACAGACACAGCTATACCTGCCTGGACAATATTGCTATAATTATCTTATGTTCTTTTTTTAAATGCTAGTCCTGCCTACTACCTTGTTACCATCACTGGCTACTTCATCAAATCCTGTTTGGTTTCCACCTCTAATTGCTGGCTGATTGGTCTGGAGCTGTTCTAGTTTCCAACAGTTTTATCCAGATCATAGGAAAATGTGTACTTTTTTAAATTCTCTTTTTTAGCATTTTGTTTTCTTGTTGCTGTGCTTTAAAGATAAATGAGTATTTTATGGTAAATTATGAAATATCTATTATTCACCTCAGCTCCCAGAACAGCTCCAGAAATGTCACTCTATTCTCTCAGGATGGATATGCTGTAGCAGTAATCGTTTGCATTTATATAGCACTTGTCATCCCAGAAACTCTAAGCGCTTAGCAAACTTTCATTATTTTTATATATATTCATTGCAGCTATAGAATTTATGCTGGAAGATCCTTGTCAAATGTTCCACTGAAATCAGCTAAGTGTCTCATGATCACAGGAGTCAGATCTGATTACAGTTTTGGGGACCCTAATATCCAAATGTGTACAGCTCCTCTGTGAAGCAAGTACTGAATATCTCATCACTCTTCACGTTGCTTTTGGGGAAACCGAGTTACACCATGTTCATGGAACAAACCTCAAGTTACACAGTGTCTGTGGCAGAACCAGGACCAGAATTTTTCATCTTTACTCTTCAGACTGTTGCTCCAGCTGCTCAACGTCTTTATGTTTTGTAAGGCGTTTAGAAAAACATGTGTTTTCTTAATCTGATCTCTGAATTTTGCCCATGTTTGGAAGATCACATCCGACTGTCCTCCCCCTCTATTCTCCTGATGAGACTGCACAGGTCTCCTCAACTTTGTTAGGACTGAATGAATGTCAGTGAAAGCAGACAGTGGTCCTTTGTGATTATTAGACACGTTACCTTCCAAAAGATTAGGAGTCCATCAGGCAATTACATGGCTAGGCAAGTTTGTGTTATATACCCAGCAGAAAACAATCCTCCCATTGGAACTGTTCTCATCCACACTGTGCTTAGACAATGTGGGCTCCGTAATGATTAAAACAGATCTGATGAAAAAAGCTTGCAGTATATGCAATACTAGTTTTGACTAGTCTGACTTCATTTTGTGTAGGAAACAACTGCTGAATGAGGTTAACGTGGAAGAAGATGAGTAAGTGTATATTTTATATCAAGTCTTTTTGCAGAGGCATAGATCATTTCTATGTTGTTAGAGCCCAGATAATTATTTGTATATTGATATAATTGTTTTGAAGTTGATGTATATATTAAAAATATATATATATTTAAGCTAATATTTGAAAAAAATGAAATATCATGTCAATGTTGACTGATTTTTTTCTCCCCGGTCAGTGTAGTCCTACTACCACCCTGAGAAGAGCTGAGAAAGTTTGCTCTTTTATCTTCTACATCTTTTATACCTGCTGTGTTTAAGAGTATTATCTGTCCTTATCTGTGCCCCACTTCTCTCTTTTTTGTTACAAAACTATTTTTTCTAAAGATTTTTTTCTGAAAAACAACTTTCTTGTCCAAGAAGTGCCACTTCATATAAAAACTAACATACAACAGAACAACTTCCTCACTAACAGCTCTTTTTTCTTTGACAGAGGAGCCTAACTATGCTGTGCACTGTAGCATGCAATGTCTCTTTCTACTTTTCAGTATCTGCTTTTTGTAATCTCTGCGAAGAAACCTAATAGTGTGTGTATCTTCTTCATCAATGTGACTGTTATCTGAATCTTTGGCCTCTCCTGGTTTATTATTTTTCTTTCTTTTGCTATGCTTTTACTCATAAGAGTCCATTAAGTCTTATTAATGAATCAATTGTTCCAAGACAGGTGGTTGTCTCTCTGAAACTAGTGCAATTACTACAGCAGCATATACTTCCTTCACTTTTGAGGTTCAGTGTATGTATTAATATTAGAAGACCTGAATTGCTTTGGCAAATAGTCACAGAGCCTAGAGATTTTGAGAGAAAAGTGTTACCATGCTTTGCAGAAACTGTACTTTTGTACTGTTTAGTGGGCCATGGAAGGTTTGAGTTTCCTTAAGGAGAAAGGGATAAGCTTCCTTTAACATAAGGCAGAGGGGCAATAGAATGCATTTGGGAACTTACCACAAAGCAACTGAGATAAAACAATTTGTTTCTATGTGGTACAATTTTGCATAACAAAGCCTTCAAAAAATACTGCAAAAAGGCAAAGAACATGCATAGGTGATCATGATAGCAGTTACAGCAGTCTCCCCTCTGAAATGTAGATAGGCTAAAACTTTTCTTCCCAAATTCATTGTTCATTTCTTCTCCAAAAAGATTGACCTCTTTTCCTAATTAAAACCTGTTTTTTTTTATGTAGATATGCAAATTTTCCCCTCTCTTTTGGGGAACTTTGAGGAAGTATAGCTTTATTTAAGTGTGGGACAAAGCTCCAGTTTGCGTGCTTCAGTGCAGAATGCATCTTTCACAGACTTTGCGTCCTATATTAATCTGCGTATTTGAAAACATACTCGACAGATTTCTTCATATCCGCTTTATGTTGTTTTTTATCGAGTCTCAGCTGAGACTTGATACAACAGTAATGAACTCTTTCGGGGTGAGTTTTTCCTGGTTGCTTTTCTCAAAGCATACCACAGCACTCTCCCTTTTAGTAACCCTGGCAACCTTGCACCCAATGCTTCACTGAGGATGCAACTGTAATTTTTTTTCGGCAAGGGTTCTTGAACTTGCATGACACCAAACAGAGTTTTGAGCAATGTCAATTTAATGATGATAACAGTGAAAGAAAGAATATGCAGCTCTTGAGGCTCTTTTCAGGAGAGAAGGATGTACTTGGCCACCTACTGGGGAGACTTGAGGGGAAAAAAAAAGCAAATAAAATGTTTTTCAAAATCCATGATGTACACTTGCACACACATGAAAAGCCTGAAGTGATTCGTAATCCTCACGGATGAGTTGCCGTGCTACACTATGCCCTTTCATATAATGCACTGGGAAAAACATGAGTTGATCATTTCCATATGGAAATTCCCTGACTATGCAAGGTCATTGTGAAAGATAAAATGCACATATCCAGAGGAGACTGGAAACTCATGAATCTGTCCAGTCATTTAAATTGCCAATGCTTTAAAGAAGCCAGTGATATTGCAGTAGTTGCCATAAGCTGGAAGAATGGCTATGAAATCTTTCTCCTTGAGATTTCCTCCTGAAACCTGGCATGATTCTGTGCTGACTTGAAGCTGCTGTTATTTAATGGTTTAGATGCAAGGAGCTGGTGAAAAACTGTGCCCCTTGGTGCTGAAAAAGGTTTGATCTCCTCATGGTTGAGGTTTGGGTGAGGCACAATAGGGAAGGGTGTTCTGCTGCTGACTGTGTGGCATCTATTTAGGAAAAGGAGGGCTTTGGACATCTAGGTTTTATTTCTGAACCTCTTCTGTTTGATATAGTCCCTTCCATAAAAAAGGGGTTGCATGGAGTGTCAAGATGAATGTCAATTACCTCCCCTGTGAAGGGGTTCAATGTGAGGAGCAGCAGGTTGAGTTAGCAAGGCCATAAGTCTCCTGTGAAGCAACTCTGCTGGCGTCATCACACTCCATTCAGGGGACCCAAATAGGCACTGTTTGCAGAAGTGTTGAACTTGCAAAAAAGTTTCCCAGATTGTTAGTGTTTGCCAACAAATCTGTCTTGTTTTTGTAATTTAGTAACAGCTGCTGTCTTCATTATCACTTCTCTTATTGCAAGCCTTTATCTGAGTGATACTGCATAACAATTTGCTATACAGCTCAGAAAAATATCTGTGCAAAGCAGAGCTCTGGATGGTAGTGGTTCATGTCAATTTTAAAACAGAAATAGCACTTTTAATTAAAGCAGACTTGCGAAGATTGCAGTACATACTAAATAACTAGTAAAAGCATATTTTCTGTTCAGGATAAATCACTGTTCTGTTGCCAGTGTTTGAAATATCCTGATAGAGGGTGCTGATGCTTTATTTTAACATCTAAAAATGGGTCAGCTTCACTTGCCTTTGTTTTTAAATCTCATGGGGGTTTTTGTGTTTATAATAAACCTTTAGGAAAAGGCTGGATTTTGTCCTTGTTTTGTAATGAAATGTGTTAGGACTAAGTACTGCAATAATGTCTTAAAAAAAAAAAAATCATGTTTGATGGGCTACTCTTTTCAGGAAGCTGTTACAACTCAGTGTTTCTGTTAGGAAATGAAATGGCCTGTAAATGTCATAGTCTGTGACTGGAGGGATCAGCAAGTGAAGGAAGAAACAGAGATGTAGAACATGAAGACATGCTGGTCTTAATATCCTTGGCCTCTAGTTTGAGAAGACAAAAAGGAAGAACGGAATAGCCCTGTGGAAATGCCTAGCCTAAGTTTACTTTTTTGAATTGTAGGGAAAAATGGAAGGGAAAATTACTTGCATTAAAAAAAAAAAAAATCTTGCCTGTTGGTTTCTTGCGCTGGTTTGGAGGAGGGGGAACAGCGCTGCCTCTGAGGGGCTTCCAGGTGGAATTTGATTCGGGTACATAGTCCCATCTAGAGCAATCATGAATTCAAGGGAGCTGCTGAGGTGGCTCAGTCCATTAGGGAAGGTATGGCCAGTTTGTTTTTGCTGAGTGTAGCCAAATGCTGAAATTAGTAGGAAGATCATGATCCTTTCTGATTCTGGCTCTCTCCTGCTATTTTCCCCTCCATATTTTCCTATGGTAACACAACACCAGAGGTCATATGTCTCTTTACTACAAGAGAAGGTAAGGATTTGATGATAGACCCATAGGTGGCTACTGTTACCAGTCACTCCAGCAAGACAAGAAGCTATATAAAGACTTTCTTGTACATGGTTTAGAACTGTGGATTAAAATTCCCAGGGAACTAGGACCAATACAAACCAAAGCACCTTCTATGCTAAGTGAAAAGTGCATATTTGATCTTGTCTTTCCTAACATAACATATAGCAGTCTGTGTATGTGTCTAGTAAAAAAAATAAAAAATAAGAAAAAAAAGTGGCAAACCAAAACACTTCACTGCATATACTTCCACCCCTGGGGAGGGCATGAGGACAGGAACACATAGCAGATGTCAGTCACGTCACGTCATGAACTGCTGGAGAGCACTCAGGTGCTCCAATGATGAGCATGGATGTAAGACCTTAATAGAAGAGAAAGGAATAGAAAATTTACAGTTGTTTTCCATTCCCATTATTCCTAGGCGTCAAATATTGATAGTTCATGAAAGTACATTCCTGAGGAAAGGCACAAACCATTTACAAGCACTGTGATAAAAGGTTTTTCCACTCTATCCTTAGGACTGAACATTTGCTTGTCACTGTCCCTGCTACAATGAGTTGTGGCATAGATGCATCCACAGGGAAGTGTGATTATGAGGGTAATAGGTTTCCTATCAGCTTGCATCATCTTGCTGATGTGCCCCACCAGGATGCATGTGAAGTTAGTTCATTTTCACACCTGAATTCCCTGAGGTCATCACAGCCTGCATTTAGACTGCAATGTGAGGAACGGTATTAAGATTTGGGACTTTGAGTGTGGGAGTGTAAAGGCTTCTGCTGCTATGCAAATGGCTCTGCTGCTAGAGAGGATTTTTCATTAGCTGTCAGCAGTATTACCTTGTGTCTTTGTTGTAAAAGATTTAGGAGAAAGAGATCAATTGAACATATAAGCAGTTGTGGTGTCCTGTGGCATAGGTGATTAGCGTTATTATTAAAGCTGTAATATTAACTTGGAGCTAGTGGTAAGTGAATACTGTATCTTCTTTGGCTGTAGAGTCAGTGTAAAAAAAGTAAAACTTACAATATTTTTCTCAAAGTGAAAACTTTGAAAAATGTAGTTTCTGGGTGATCTGAATGATTTGTTTGTTTCTGAATCAGTAGCTGGTTCCTGTTCAGCTTAACAGGAAACCACAGAAAGTTTTGCACCATAGGTGAGCTTTTTCTCCTCTACAATCAGAAGATCAGTTGTTTCTCTAGTATCTGTAATGTCAAAGATCTGGAGACGATACTTTGGCTTACCATTGGTGGTGAGGCAGTTCTGAACAGAACTCAATTTCCTCTGTCAAATGAAGTGGTGCAAAGCAATAATGGGCTTTGGATACAAAGGCTAGTTCTGTGATAATTCATAATTTATATGAGCTGTTACAAATACTTCTGAACTGAAAAGTCTAAGTGCAAGCTCCCTTGCCTGTTTTGATTGGGTATTTGCTCATGTTTGATATCTGTGGAAATATTTTGGATATGTATGCCACCTTTAATTGTTTGGCTTTACTTGCACAACTGTTATCATATTTCAGCTAAGTTATCTCTCACTCAGCTTTAGCTTCTACGCTGTTTAATGCAATATTCTGCCTGTATTTTTAATAGATATTTTTAAAAGCAAGAGATTATACTAGTCTCCACCCTGCTCCAAAAACCCCTTTCTTGTAAATGAATATCTCTTGCAGTTATTGATTAAAGACAGCTACAGCTCAACTGAAGAAACCCCCCTGAAATTATAAAGATAAATCCTAGCTTTAGAGAGACTTAACTAGTACAGCAAGCTATAGAAAACATAAGCATAAGCTTAACAAAGGAAATCACTAATAGCGTTCTTTGCTACATCTTAATAGAACATGGAACTTCAGGAAATGTAAGACACTCAGCCACGTAGAATTCAGATGCTGTCTCAAATGCTGAATAAATCACTCGAGTAGGAACCGTTTTTAGATCAACAAAAGTACAGGTTGGTTTAGGGTTTTATTTTTGTTGTTTGCTTTGGTTTGGTTTAGTTTTATTTATATATATATATTTATATATATATATATATTAGAAAAACTCCCACAAAACAACAACCATAAAAAAAAAAAAAACAAAAAACAAAAAAACAAAAAAAACCCACAACAAAACAAACAAAACAAACAAAAAAACCCCACACAAATACTGTTGCCAGCAACACTTCCTGGTCAACATTTTCTGGTTTGGGAAATGGAAATTATTCATAGACTTAGAATCATTGGAATCATTGTAATCTCTTCAGATGCTTAGTGTTCCAAAAAGGTCGTTTCAGCAATTGCAAATAATGACTAGAGAGGATTAGGGAGGGTATTCTATCTGAATACTTTTATAAATCACCAGGATGTTCTTTTGTATGTGCTATTTACGATTAATCTGATCTGATTATAACATGAAACCCGCCCCTCCAAAATTGCAATTGGGGCATGGAGTGGGAATTGTGATGGGGACATAGATTCTGTGTGAAGCCATCAGAAATCCATTGTGCAAACTTGGAAATTCCAGGAAAAACTTTTATGTGGGCACAGACTATCTAACAAATGATGGTTAGGCTCTTCATATGCCAAATGCTCTTGCCAATGCATGAAGGAGGGATAGAGATTAGCTCCTGGTTTTGATGTAGGTTTTAGAGGCAGGGAAGGATGTGGATTAATATCTTGAAAAGACACATTAACATACAAAATAGATGAAAATGAAATTATAAAAATGTTTGTTCCTTTCTGCTAGTGGCTCCTGGCTTGGATTCAGACAACTGAACAATGAAAGAGGAAGCAGACCTCACCACTTGACTTTCCTCCAGCACGCAGATACTGGTCAACAAAGTCTCCAAATATAATACAGTGGGCATTTTTTATGCAAATGCTTGTGTGTTTGTCTCAGGGAATTAAGAGTCATCCAAAATGTGGGTTTAGTTGACTTCACAGGAACCTTGTTTTAAAGCACTCTGGTGCTGTGTTGGATAGGACTGGGATACATTGAAATATTGCCACCCAGCCAGTGCAGTCCAAAGACTTTGTCTTCAGGAGAGCCAACAGAAGGGATCACATTCCCTTAGGCAGCCAGTATACCTCAGCTGGCTCAACAGTATTTGTTTGTGGCTGGAGCAAGGGGATTTGCTGTCCTTGCATTGGAGTCTTTGTTGTGGAGAGCCCTGCCAGATACACTAAGCACTTTAAATATCTGAGCAGATGCCTTCTGGAAGCTCTTCCACCAGTGTCAGTCAGGAATCTTACTCCTTATCTTATAAAATCTAGAATCAGTTTATTTACTGTCTCTGATAAATGCTGTCTCTCCCTGAGATTCAGCTGCTGAGTTGTTGCAATTCATAAAGATTTCTCCTTTTTCTTCATCAGTTTCACTTCATGGTAATGTCATTTCACAAAATATTGATACAGCTCTGCCTTCCCTTTTCTTCTGCTCTTTCCTCTGTCAAAGACCCTCATTCCCTCCTTTAAGTCTCTCTCCAGGTACCAGTTTTTCCACATTCCTGCTTTGCCCTGTCTCATTAGGTATCCCTCACCCTTTGCACTTTTCAGGCCATCATTACTCACTTCAAAGACATTACTGAGTCCTGAGAAATGTATAATAGAGTAAAATTTATAGAGAAGGAGAGGGAAATAGGACCTTTGGCTGGCTCTCTGCTTTTTTATTAACAAATACCCTTTGGTAATGAAGACTTCAAGGGGGCTTCATTAGGGTTTAAGAAGAGAACAGCATGAAAGTTAATTACCTGGAGCCAAGAATCTGTATTTTCCCTTCAGCAGTCCAGTACTATGCTTTAAAGGCAATCAATGGAGTGTTGTCTGGCAAACATTCAATCTTTCCTTGAAATGTTCAGTGTAATTAGAGCCTCTCCTGTCTGTCATAAGAAGACAAACTGTTTGTGGACTGTTAGTAGTTGAATACTGTAGTATGCCTTCAACCTTTATCATAATTATATTACCAATATTCATGGAAATTTCCCAAACTGAGAAATGGGAACTTATTACTAAGCTAATTGCTTGGTAAGGAATTGCTGCTGTTCATGGAGAAATACTCTATTTGTTTTTTTCCCCCTTAATTTTCTTTAGGGCCCTCAGTATTCACAATGCAAATACAAAAATCTTAGAAGCTTTCTGTAAACAGAGTAATCTATCGCATGGTTGTGGCTAATTGTTGTTTCTAACTGGGGCTATGAACCACTGTGGAAGGGTAAAAAAAATAGAGGACAACCCAACCCTGGTCCAATATTGACTGGTTGGAGTGACACAAAGATGTCATTAGTCTCACAGAAGATACTGTCAGCTGCTTATGGAAAAAATGTTTTTGGAGTTTTTCTTTGCTGATACTTTGTTGATGCATTGAAGCTGTTATGCCTTTGCATGTCGCTCTTGCCTGATAAATATAAGTCATAATGTGATTGATATAATGCAAAGATATACTGTAGCCTCAGTCCAGCAAGAATGCTAGCAGACTTGTATGTGTATGGGATGGGGATGTGGTGGAAGAGTTGATTTGTGTTTAGGGAGCAGTAATAAGTGCTTAATCATTTTTGGAGTGTCTCAGTAGTGATAATCCTTGTCACTGAAAGCCTTTGAAAAAAAGATAAAGAAGTCTGACTCAGACAGTTAATCGTATTGAATAGGAAAATAAGTGGATGGATGAGTCAGTTCTGTTTGCTTTGTCACTTTCAAAGCAGCCACTGTTTTATAACATTCACTTATTACATAGTGTGTGTTCATGGAGTTACAAGAATGACTTTTAATATAGAAGGCTGACCAGATTCAGAGTGAGCTGCAGATGAAGTGAGACGTAAAGCAGGATACTTAGCATGCTAAGAGAAAAAGAAAGCATATCTCTAGGTCGAGTTGACCAGGAGGTTTTGGATGAGGTGCTAAACATGCAAACTGCAATTCAACTGACTCATTTCAAGGTGGAGGGTGCGAATGTTATTTAAAAATCACAGGTTTCAGTGAGGCTGTAGCTATTTATGCCAACTGAGTGTCTAACCTAAAATATCCAGCTGCACTGGGGTATTTCATTCTATAAAGAATTAAACGGACAGTAATAGGTATGCCTTCCTATTTAGTACATTAGATCAAGCAGACTGGAACATAGGACTTGGTATGTTTGGTTTTCACTACCTTCTGTAGTGCTGTCTTGTACACTGAATTTCATACTGATGTTGTCCAATACCTTATAGAATGAACAGGACATGCCCATTGCCTACCTTAAAGAAAAAGGTGTGTGTTTCTGTGCATTACTGCTAAGTAACTGGTCTGCATCACATGTTTGTTATCATAGTATACCTACTTAATATTAGTCTCTTGTTCCTGTTTGGAGCACAGCTCTGATACAGTGGCTCTACTCAGTTCAGAATAAGACCCATTTCACTGTTACCCTCTCTGGGCTGATTTACATCCAGTATGTTTTATTTTGTGTGCCACGTACTGTTCAGAGCAAGCATGTTTAAGCTTTGTTGTACTGACATGCAGCCTTTTGATCAGTTCCCCAATCATGGCAACTTCTCTTTTCATAAAGCTTTCCACATAAATGTGTTTGCTCCTCTTACCCTGTGTTGTGTCCTGTCGCAGTGTGCTGTCCCTGGCTTCTCTCTTGTTGTTCCCCTCTGTGGGGGAAGTGTTCCCTGATGAAAACATCTTTTGTTTTCTTCCCTGATGTTTTTTGACCACTTCTTTTCCATTATTTTCTCCAGGGTTTTGCTTTTTTTTTTTTTTTTTTTCTTGTCTAGCTAGCCTATATTGACTTTCTTGGACATGAAAGATGCTTAAAAGCAGTTTGAGAAACATATTCAGAACTCTTAATTTCCGAAATGGTATTGTCAGCTTTCTTTCCTGCACTCAGACAATTCCTATCCCCTGTGGAGGATGAAAGCATGGAACTGCCTTGGTTTTTTTTTTTTTTTTTTTTTAAACGTGACTTGCAAACTTATCTAATTATTATTGCTGAGCAATCCATGCATGAGTATGAGGTAAAGCCATGACAGATCCCCATGCAAAGGGGTACACACTGCCCACAATGATTGCCACTACTCAGGGCCGCTTCACAAGGGCCATCATAGGAAACTGCATATGTTAGCGGTTGCAATCGCGAATAGAACTTATCCACACAGAGCAGATAAGCAGGCACTTCTTTATTCCAGCGCTGGGGAACACGGGGGATAACTCCGCCAAAGACGTGTTCGTCGACAGGTACAAAGCACAACATATTTATACACTTTTTCAGCAGAGTCATAGTTACATAAGATCAATAAATTCATAACGTTTAAGTTGACCTTAATAATGATTGGCTTTCCGTTACCTCATCTTATCTATATTCCTATTTTACAGAAATCATTGGTCATCTTTACTGATTGATTTAAATAGAATGGGGGGAGGGCAATGATTAGCATATTCATGTTATTTCCTGAAAATTATTATAATATTCAAATGTCCCTAATGCATGCATGGTTATACTGGACGGGGGTCCTCTGGTGGTCGTCGATAGTCTTCATCACTGTGTCGGCTGATTGAACTCCATCCCTGCGCATGCTCACTCCATCTTTGGTTAATGTTTACCTCTCCCTTGGCCGATCTTCCCAACCAAACCAGTTTTCTTCTGGTACCTATTGTTTCAAGTCAAGATCCATAACCAGTACCTATTGTGTTAATTCAGAGTCCATAATGATTGTTATAGTGTTCAAGGCACACAGCATACTAGTTGCCTAATCCTAAGGGCCTCAGTGTAATTTATATTCTCAGAGCTACTGTAGCTTCATGTTAAATCAAAATCATACTTTTAAACTAAAATCAAAATAATATTCTAGGATCCAAACTGTTTTATTAAGGTAACTGCAACAAATATGTCCCAGACTCTGGTCAGGGTCTTCAGCCAACTTTCATGCCCTAACCTGACTCAGAGTAGGATTTCTGTTGCTGGGACATGGTGCTGAGTTCTGTATTGGCTCTCTGGGCTTTCTTAGTGAACCTGATCTAGAAGACCCAAGACAGAAATAGTGTGTTGATCACAGAGAGAGAAATGGTGTTAGAGCTAGCAGTAGAGCACAGTAATCCTTTTCTTGTGGCTCTGTGGCTAGCCGTCCAAAACTGCTGCTTCCCATGTCACTGACTTGTGCTTTGCTGTGCCTTGGTGCTTCAGGGGCTGGTGTAACTCAAGGCAGCCTGTTGGTATTTGGAGTGTGAATTTTAAAATAGCTACTGAAACAGCTTCCAGCAAACAGGCCACAGGAAAATAGAGGGGTTCACAGACCCAAGCTGTCTGCATCCTAATCAGGAAGGACTAGGAATAATTTTGTATTTTACAGAAAAATCTAGGGAATTAGATTATATCCTTCATAAGAATGCAGTCTAAGAACTTATCCTTTACAGAGAAGAGCAGACATGATTGACTGTGTTATAGAACAAATCCCCCATACCACAGGGTGGGTTTGAATTTGTGCGATGTATGATGGCAGTCTGTGTAGTGGAGGAACATGCCAGAATCTCACTGTCAAGAGACATGGTTTCAGTATGTCTTGCCTAGATCACTGGGGAATTTCAGACAAACTGACCTACTCAGTAACAAAACCACAGGCACTGTGTGTGGCAGCTTTCTTCCCAGTCTGGCTACAGCAGTAGCTGGTGTGGACAAACCAATCGCTCTAGGTCATACAAGTCAAATCAGCTTGTAAGTGTGTTTTACAAAAGGAGCAATAGTAGCAAGCTGCACACGAACAGCTCAGGTGCTTCAAACTGGTTTTGTGAACTAATCTGGGTGACAGATTTTTAGATACTGGTACAGTGAAAGAATGTAGACATTGTCCCTGTTTGCTTTCAGAAGTTCAGTCTTTTTATGAATAATATATAGTCACCCTCTTCATATTCTGCTCTGTTCCATGTACTCAAATTATCCAGGATATTTCCTCAGTCTTTGCCTTTAAAAAATACTGTGACATTGAACAATGCCTGCTCTGTGCAGGACTGCAGCCATAGCTTGTGCCCAGATTCTGCTTCGCAAGTGTCTAGTTATAATTGTCTGCTCCCTGTTGCTTGTTAGTTTGCCTTTTTGGACGATTGCCGCCCACTGATAGTAAGTAGGAATGCTCAGACTGACCTGCCTTGTTACTAAGTGCCAAGGAAAGGGGTATGAATAAAATGACTTCTGTAGCTCCAAGCAGGAGGTAACACTTGCACCAGTGACACATCACTGCACTTTTTTTTTCTTGAGTGCCTGCTTGACGAATGTCTTCCAACAGTACCAGTTTAAGACTTGACTGTGGCTTAGAAAGAACAATGCTGGAGCCCTTAACATTTTGCTTGATAGCAAACATTCGAGGACTTTATAAAATAGTGTGGATAACTCTTTTTCAGGAGAAATATGTGAAATATCAGTATCATAAATCGTTGTTTAAAGAGACAGTGATTATGACAAAAACTCATTTGTGCTTGAAATACTGTAATAAGATCAGATGACGTTTGATGACTGTGGCATATGAACAAATGTATGTCTAGGGGCTAATGTATAGTATAAGTTCTTCCCATTACATGTTTGATCTTATCTAAATCTATTTGTAAAGATCTTTTAGGAAATATTTCCTTTATTAAAATCTGCTATGCTCTTCTGCTAGTAGACAGTGAAAAGGCATTTGTCCTGTGCAGAGTGACAACCACAGAGCACAGATGAGTGACATGTGATGTCACTTGTCTCACAGTCTGCAGCAGGCAACACCGAGCACAGGAGAGCTGAGCTAAGTGGAAGGCACTGGGGCTAAGGGAAGACAGTGGGTTGTTCTGAAGTGGATCCCTCATTCGTTTCCTTACTCATGGAAAGATAGATTGAGATTTTCAGAAGGGTCCAGGGAAACCTGTCACTGCATTTATGTTAACTACGAAGGATGCTTTTGTCCAAGACATGATGATGCTCAGATCCTTCGTTCCTCTTTACCCCTAACTCTCAAACAAAAATTGTGAGTTTGGGAGGTTTTGTTTCATAAACACCACCAAAGTGGCAGAGAGCAGTTCAAGTCCCTGTAGCAGTTCTACTGGTGATCGCTGTGCTGTATCTGCTTCATTACAAATGTATCCAATCTATTTATCTGTTTTCTGCCTTGCACCCAGGTAGCTGGTGCAGTTTTGAAGTATGAAAAGCATCAGTGATTTTGAAACATGTGGGATGGTTTGGATATTTGAGTGTTCTTTCTAAAGTTTTCAGTGTCATTAAAACATTTATGGGCTTCCACAAGACAAATTAACCTGCAATGAAGAATCTTCAGGCATTGGCAGCAAAAAGTGAACTGGCTTATCCAAAATTAGTTAGATTTTGTTTTGACATGTGAGAGACAGCATATCATTATCAAGTCTAGACATCATAAGTTAGATTTTTAAAAATGTTTTGACACGCAAGTGAGTTTGGTCCATCAGTTGTAACTCATGATTCATATTGTCCTTTTGATCATGCTATTCAGAGGTTTTCTGCATGATTGTATCTTAAAACCTGTCCTGTTTTCTGTTAAACATGACTTTCAGGATGATATTGGCATTTGTTTTGGAGTTTTCCTTGAGAAGGTCACATCTAGTGAGAGGAAGTGCCTTGCTGTTGAAACCCCAAGATCAGTACATAGCCTATTGATTATCAGGCAATTAATGATATGCATACACTTGCATTTTTTTCTGTGGGCTGATAAGAGTTAAAGGCTTAACTTTTCATTCTCTTTAAAATAGCCTACTCAAAAGTAAGGCACACTGGCCACTAAACAGTGACAGTAGTGTCACATCCACCACTAGCCCTGAGGGGGTAAGTTAATAGCTTTTATTTATAATACATTGCTGGAAGGCATACATTTTCTAGGTGAAAGTTAGCCTTTAAAACTCTATTTGTAGGGGTGGATTTTTTTTAATGTGAAGTTAGGTAAAATGGCTGGAATATCTAGTAGTGGTTCAACCACTAAAAAGGCAGCAAATAAATTTACACCCTGTATGAAAGTTGATTGATAGATCTTTCCTCCCTGTCTACAACTGATTTGCAGATACAAATATTTCTTTTCTACAACCTCCCATGTTTCTTGCTCTGCTGAAAATTCTTTGGGAAAAATCTTTATCTCATCTGTCTAGCTTCAGTTAATGATTATTTCTGTTTCTAAATGTGATGCTTTTTGCTTTCTTTTTAATACTGTGTTCTGAGAGCCTGGAGAGGTATACCTAAGAGACATAGTTAAAATGTTTAGCTACAGTATGCCTTAGTTTAGATTAACTAGCCTTTTGCATGTAATACACTGCAAATGAAGAACAGTACTTTTTGCATGCTCTGTCCTCCCCTCCTCTCTCCTTCCTCCCCCCGCTTCAGCAAGGAAAAGTTTGCAGCCTGTGTATCTTGAAGTATCCCTTGTGGCACCTTTGTAAGCAGCATCTTAAAGGTTACTCCTAGAGCCTGGCTAAATGTTACCAGTTCTTTAGGGAGAGTGACACTAATGTGGAGCTGAAATCTTTTAAATCTTTTAAGTCTAGTAAACCTTCTGATAATAAGTAAGAAATACTTTGCCTGTAATATTTCATTTTATGCTTTAAAGTGCACCTGCTCACCTGTGCTTTACAAGCAAAATTAAACATTAACAGCTTCTCATTAGTATTATAAGTCTTTTGGGAACATCAAGTTTCAGGAAAAAATATTTACATCATTCTATGGATGAGTTTTCAAAATCAGAGCATGAATGGCTCAGGAGAATGGTATAAGAGTCCAACTTTGGCTTGTTGGTTTGAATCAGGAGCAGCTGAAATTTTGTAAACTTAAGTGGATATCTAAATTTACAAATAAAAATTTAGAAACTTGGAGTTGTAGAAGCAAATCTGGCAGGAAGTATATACTAACCTTCATTGGAGGGGTGGTGACCTGCATCACCTGGGCAAGTATTTTCCTAAGGACACCTGGGAAGATGAAGAAATTGAGGCCACTTGAGCTAAGCATCCCCAGAAGGTAGGATTTCACACCCGAAGTGTTTGGCTTGGTGACTACCCTGGGGTGAGCAGTTGTCTTGCTTGGCTAGGGTAAGTAATGCAGGACTGTGGGTATCGCACCCCCTCTGAGGGAGGTTGCAAGTGTTGCAGAATGAATCCTGCAGCTAGTGATATTTCTCTTGCAGTGTTTCAAATTTATGCAGGATTTTCAAGGAATGTAAGCATGCATTGCGCTCTTGTATGTTCTTTCAGATTGGAATTGCTCAGAGTGGCGTTACCTCATAAAATGCTCCCTTTCTCTAACGGCTTTTGTTTCTGGCTAATTGGGTGAACTTCATTCACAACACATGTAGCTGTAAATAACACAAATTTTCAATGAATGTAGCCATGATTTTTTGAAGGTGTAAGTGTTAGCATTAAGTTTCTGGCTATGAAATTCTGCTGCTATTCAGGCATTTAGGCACATAAATGCCATCACATGTGTATTATTTCAACAAGATCACGAAGTTGTACCACTAACAAGAGAAACAAGAGTTAAAGAGCAAGCCCAAACACATCACAAATGCTAAACCACTGTAAATTTAAAGTATGCTTACTAGATTTCTTATCTTAAGTTGACTTTTTAATATGTCTGTGGCTAATCCTTGTTATTTGTTTGTCACAACTGGGAAAGCATCCCATGATTTCCCACCTGTACAAGTAGGAGCTTCTGGATTTCTGAACCTATGTGTTGAGTTGCTTGTGTCCTGAAATATGCCAGTTTACCAGGGTTAAGTAACTAGATCCAGGAATGTGTTTGGCTAGAGACTGTGGCCATTTGGTTTGTTTGCTTTGTGTGTATATATATACCTCTGTATGTATGTGTATGAGTGTATGCTCTGAAGTTTTGTCAGTCTGGATAATCGTTTAGGTTAGCTGAGAGCCCTGAACAGCCTCACTGGGTGATTTCTCTTTGGAGCTAAACACTGTTTACATCCTACTTTTTCTCATGGGGGAAATGTATAGTTTGGGGGAAAATAATGGAATTTGGGAATATCAGTGCATGGACAAGAAAAGGCTGTGCTGTGAATGAAGCACTTATGATGTAACTGGATGGGACTCAGGAGAACAGGGGCATGCAGCTATCATTGCCATACTCTTGTAGGTCCTTCGAAGAGTCCTGACCCTAACTGCTGTTCATGGGCAGAACTCAGTGGTGGATGGTCCTGCCATTGTCTCTCACTAATGGGACATAACTAGTGACCTTGTCAGGAGGCTTGCGATGTCAGCTTTTTGTTTCCTAGGTAATTATTTTAGGAGTTCTGAGCTTTCTTTGATTAGATAATTAGTGTCAGTTTGCTCTCTGAAGGTCACTGGGGCATTACCCTCTTATCTCCATCTCTCCTTTTCCAGATATTGAGGACCTGGTCCATACAACAGCAGAAAAAAACATGCTGTGCTTCTAAAAGGATATTTTTAAAGGAGGGCTTTGAACATCACCAATAGGACTATGATGATAAAAGCCGAGACAATATACAAGGGTTTCTCTGTACATCCTGGCATCCTCTTTTTCCCATCAACTCTAATTTTGCCAAATTCCCATTTCCTCCTATTTCAGAAAAAACTCCCATCCTCATATGGAAAAATTCCTCTGTGGGGAAAAATAACCACTGAGTGTAGCAGATACAAACTAATAATTGTTCTCTGAGGATGATCTTTCGGATCTTATGTGACACTGCTGCGTTGTATACAGTAGGTACTGTATGTGATTAGCAGCACCACTTGGTAGGTGTGACCCTCAGGAGGCAGGAGAATATTCAGTGCCTAAATATCACCATTATTGTCACTTCATATACTGACTAGTTTTTAGAGAGCCTAGCAGGGTTTGATGTGGCTTTGTTGAGACTAGCACAGGTTTTTCAGTCAGCTCTCTCCACTCGTATGCATACAGTACCTTTGGAGCACATCTGGCACGCACAAATCTATTTTCTGATGTGAAAAGCATATTTTACCAATACTCCAAGTGAAGGAGTGTGTTATATGTGAGCCCATTTGTTTGAAAATAAAGGACATGGACAGAAAAAAAATGTTTGTCCTATCTCAAATTTGTATGCTCTCTTCAGTCAGTTCTGGATTTTTCACCACGTGGAAGATCTTGCCTAGAGTTCAAATTGAATTACACCAAAATGCAGTAAAAATGTAAATGAAAACTCTTACAACCATGGGAATCACAAAGTGAACCCTGCTACTGAATTTCAAAAGCTGAGTGCCAAATCCATCTCTGACACAAGTCTTCTGAATCTACCTAAGATGTCTCATATATGTTACACTGGCAAAGCAAAGTATTTTAAATAAACCTGAACTGTGTCAGACTTGCAGGTTTCTAACATGAGAGAGTAAAAAAAAAAAAAAAAAAGGTTATTTTTATCATCTTTATGAAAGTCTTTTTTTCTGTTTTTTTTTTTTTTTTTTTTTTTTTTTTTTTTTTAAATGGCATCTCTATATTTGTCTTATTCATTTTTTCCTTCCTAATATTTTAGACACAGTTGAATGCTCAAGCGGGAAATTATTTGTTGTAGGCTTTGAAATACTATACATGCCTTCACTGCAAATATATTATCATTAAGTCTACAATGACTATTTTTTATCTAGGAATTGTCTGTATTGATCTTCAAGGAGTCAATTGTATGTAAAAGTATTTTAAGCAAACATTTATGTATTGATTCAAAAATACATCTTGCACAAAAAAGTTTTTATACTCTCTTTTTCTTCCCCAGCTATACATTTAATCAAATGTACAGAACTCCGCATTAAAAGTTTTGGGTGGAATATTTTAGTTATGCGAAAAGCTACAGAAGACTTGGTCCAATCTGGGGTAGCAATTTTATTTCTAACTGACTTTTGGGATATTTTCCTTTATTTCTATAAAAATAGAAAGTATCTTAGAAATGGCTTAGAAATTTCTTAGAAAATTTCCTGGTGTTCTGAAGGCAAACAATAGCTATAGGACATTGCTGAATCTCTTAGGAGTTCTACTTTTCTCCCCTCTGATTAACTAATCAGTCAATAGATTTTTTTGATTCATATTGATTTGATATCTTTTTTTCCTGATGTTTACCTTGCAGTGACATAATGCTTCGATATTACAAAATGCAGCGGAGTCGACCAAATCAACATGTTTT
The DNA here is from genome assembly GCF_018691265.1 of Tyto alba. Classification (NCBI taxonomy): domain Eukaryota; kingdom Metazoa; phylum Chordata; class Aves; order Strigiformes; family Tytonidae; genus Tyto; species Tyto alba. Next base: position 14,605,092 of record NW_024881327.1, on the reverse strand, counting down.
AAAAGATTGTTATTAGGGAAAAAATGCTGGAATAAAAACACAATAAAATTTTTTTAGTCAAGGGAAATGATCTTTTCTTTACATTCCCCTATGTCTGTGTTAGTTTAATGGTTCATACCAAAACATAGCTGTGATCACATCTTCTAATACTATATGCTGCATTAGCATTTAGGAGTGGAGTGATTTCTTCGATCATTTTAGTGAGCTGACAACACCTCCCTCTGAGGCAGAAAGCTTTTTCAATCTCAACTGCAGATCAAGTCTTCTTTCTCCAGATCCCTGTGGAAAATTTCTGTGGAATCTCATTGTAGGAAAATTTCTGTGGAATTTCATTGTAGGAATTTGACTGCCTGTTACTTCAAAGGCATTTCCAGCACCTAAGTACTGTCTCCCAACCAAGAGACTGATTTTTCTTCTTTTCCCTGCAAAATTTTACACTTTAAATTCAGTGGAATTTTTTGCATTTTTATTTTATGGCTGCTGGATGTTTCCATAATGGTAATAGTGATCAGTAGAGAATAGAAATTTGATGCACCATCATTTTGAAAGCATGCTGGCTGGACAGCATCTGTTCTAATTTGCTGGTAGTCCCGAGCCTGTCCAGAGACTGTAATCCTTTACCAATTATGTTTCATGGGGATGAGATGAGAGTTTGTGGTCAGGTATATAAATTACAAGGATGATGCCTGGTAAAGGTCAGCCACAGAAAACCCAAGGGAGTGTTGTTTATGGCTCCAAAGCAGTTTAAATACTGTGATTTAGCTTAACTGATATGATTCACAGAGGGTCCTTAGAAGAAAAGAAAAAAAAAAAATCAAGAGATGATAAATTAAATGAGGTGTGACCATCTGTTTTTATACTGGTGCAGAAAGTGGGATTAAGTTTAGATATACATTGGTGTGATCAGTAAGGAACAGCATTTCCAATCTGGTATTGGGAATTATGTTAGAGCTGCTGTAAAAAGAGGAAAAAATTGTGATTTGAGATGAACAGGCTACTCTTACAATCATTCTAATCACACATCCTGGTGCTTGAAGCCTTATTCTCATTGCCTTTTGACAGTTGTGGTTAATAGTTGCATTCAAAATGGGGAGAAAGAAGTCTGTTTTCTGGGCCTACCACTGCATTTCATTTTTTTAGAGTTTGGTAAACCTGGTGTGGAAGGTTGGGCACTGGTTTGTCTTGTACAGCATCCAGCAGTGTCCCTTCTTGGCAGTACACATGGCAAAGAAAATACTACTTTGTAGAATATCAAAGATCATCGTATGAAAAAAAAATGTAGCAAGATGTGCCTTATTTCTTTATCCATTTTTTGAGAATTAATGAAAATAAAGTAACGGCATACTTACCAAATTTCTTTGCAAAAATGGACTACTTGACATGGATATTACTATGAAAGTACTTTATTTTTTTTAGTGAATGAAAATGATCAAAAATTATGTTTAGATGTTTGGTACATTTGTTGATTAACACTCAAACAAGAGTACAATCCTGGGAAGATACACCATGTTGATGATAATTTATATGAGGGGAGTAAGATTATTTACTACTGTTCCATTAAAAAAAAACAAAACAAAACAAAATAAACAAACAAAAAAACCAAAACAACAACAAAAAAACCACAAAACCAAACCACAAGAAAAACAAACAAACAAACAAAAAAATCACACTTAAAATTCTATTTGGACTTGAAAATGATTGACAAAGAAGGTCTGTGAAACTATGAATTGTTAGATATTAACATAATCTGTTTAATATCAAACATATAACATTGGAAGTAAACAGTATGTCACAATGGTTATGGGGTTTTCTACATGGTCATATTGTATGCTAGCTATTGTATGGAGATATAGTGAATCAGGAAAGCTTATTTTGCTTGGTGTAGAAAGCTGAGACAGGTTTGGTTTTTTTCTACATCTCACTGTCTAGTATTCTGCAGTTGTTCCTAGTCTGACATTTCTTTTGAGGTTTTTAAATAAGGTTGATAGATAAACCCACAGGAAACCATTAATCTTTGAAAAAGGCTTTTTTTTTTTTTTTTTTTTTAACTTTCCTTGGAATAAATTGTGTAGTCACATATGTCTCTGTCAGATATGGATCAAATCAAAATTTGCTGAATCTGTTAATGATGATTGCAAGATCTGTCATGTTTTAAAAGTCTGGTTTGAGTGAAAAGTACACTATAATTATATTTAACATCATTATTGTTACGATTAGGGCTCATTCTTTAAAAATCCTGAAATATTCCCTTATCTGTATTATCAAAGGAAATTGACATTCTCTACAAATGTGCATACATTAGCTGAATAGGATGGTGGACAACACACGTTGCTTTGAAAGAAAGATTAAATTTAACACAGAATTAATTTGTAGAGAGTAGACAAGTAAAAGGCACCAAAATCCCCACCACCTCTTTCGTTTGCAGTGGGCAAGAATGTTTACAGAATGACATCAGCTGAAAAATGCAAGTCTTCCTAACAGAAATCATCTGCTGTATGCAAACACAAAAAGTATTTGGGGGAAATACGTCAGCAACCCCCGACTCCGAGTTGTCTGGATGTTAGCTTTTCCCATTCTTCTGCTTGTGGGTCAGTGATGGGCTTCTCGGGGTGTGCTATGCGAAGAGGCAAAATCTGCCTGAGCAGATGAAACCAGTGACTTCACTGCAGCCCATCAGTCTTTAGAGGAAACATAAGTTTTCTGTGAATGCCTCTCAGAGCTCTGTTAAGAGTCTCTGAATCACAGGAGTTGTGACATGATGGTGATATACTTGCATTGATCGCTTGACTGCGGCTCAAGGGGAAAGCAATCCTTCTTACTTCGACCTTTGCCCATGCTCTCTGAAGGGGGGATAGCATGGAGGGAAGGTGCGTTTGAGATTCTCTACTCTTTCCCTGCTGCTGACAGCACGTGCAAGGATCAGGCTTGAATTAAGCGCTATGGGTTCTCCCCAAACGTAGAACTATTTTTTGAATGCAACCCCACTTGCAAACACAGCAGTCTGTCATGACTGCATCCAATGCTTTCCCCTTCTGCCAACGCTGTGACATTGAGTTGGGTTTGCCACCTGCAGCCTGAGCCACTGCAGCTGGCAGATGCAAAGGCTTGGGACCATTTCACTCGTATTCATCCACCCACGGGTATGGGGAAACCTGAGGAGGATGTGCTGTGTCAGTGCTCTATACTAGTGAGACAACTGCCTGTAAGGAACTTACTAATACATGTAGCGTTGTCTGGTCTAAACCTGTCTCCTCTGTAGAGAAAGGGCAGGAAATACCAAAAGACTGCAATCTCAATAGATTACCTTTATTCTAGGCAGGTGGTTTGCTGATTAGAGTGGTTCTAATAACAATAAGCACAAAAAACAGTGTTGGGAGGTGAGAATAGTGAAATGTTTATTCTCTTTCCTTACCCAGAGCAGGTTATGATGGATAAAACAGCCAGTTGTCCTTCAGGTTAGACCTAGGATAGTACAGAAAATTAAGCCCAAACTTTGTATCAGTGTAAGGAGCCATTCGGGTCCTGTGAGGGAAGAAGTGAGAGAGATTAAACTTAAACTTCGGGGTCCTCTTATCTTGTGCAAGCCTAATAACGAATTTATGGGGGAGGCGTAAACTGGTGGTATCTGAGATTTATACCATATTCTCAGTCAGTGTTTCAGAGACTAGAAATTCTTTCAAAACTTATTTTGAGGGAAAGTAACAGCACATATTGCCCCTTATTCCACTTCTGGCTATGGAAGAAGGAAAAAAAAAGTTTTATTTGGTCACTCTTACACCCCTCTGTCAGGTCTTCCTCTGCAAACATAGTACTTCTCTAATTCATAACCTGACCTGCCTGGAGCTGAGTGGTCTCGGAGGTGGAAAAAGTACTCAGATATTCTGAGACTACCTTTATACCGCTTTTCTTTTTGAAGTTATAGCAAGCACGTTGAGCACTGTGCTCTGAGGCCAAGATGTCTCTTCTAGCTCCGATTACCCTCATTTTTATTATATGCAAATATATCTTCTTTCAGTTGCCAGGTGAAATCCCCACTATAAATCAAAATTCCTTGGTGACAGGACTTTCCAACCCATCTGTGGAAATACTGGGGGGTTTGGGGTTTGTTTGTTTATATGTTTTCTTTCCTGGTAGTGAATTGATATTCCTTGAGGTACAGAAGACAGGCAGCAAGTAATGGCTTTGCTTGGAAGCTGCAACACACTCCTGGTTGCTGCTGTGTTGCATTTCAGAAAGGAAATGGTAAACAGTAGGTAATAGTGCTCTCTGCTCTTCTCCCTTGGCAAAACCAAGTAAGAGTACTGGAGGTGTTAGAGGAGACATGGTTAATGAAAAAGCCTTGTGCCTGAAATTATTAACTGTCTACACTTTTTTTTTTTTTTAAAATCAGTGGTTACATTATTTTTTTCATTAACTATATTGCAAACACTGAAAAAAACAGCCACAGTATGTATAGGGAAATGCAGTTAAAAGCTAACTACTTTGCACATGGAAGAAGCCAGAATCTTGCTTTTCATTGATGACTAGATTTTTTTTTAACTTTCCAGTACAAGCTCTTACATAGAGTTTCTCATGTGACTTCATAAACTAGTAACTTTTTAATATATATTTAATTTGGTACTTAGAAAAACTTCATGTTAGTCCCTACTTTCCTGTTAAAGAACTCAAACACTAAATGTAGACAAACTTCCCATTTCCCTTCTAATTCCTTTTGGAAGATTAAATCCATTGTAATATCAGGAGAAAAGAAGGGTTAACACTGGAACAAAGTAAGTGGCAAAAAAACCCCCAAATCCTCAGAACAGGATGTAGTAACATAAAAAATATTTCAGTGGTGTAGTTGCATGTAATTTGGATGATGCCATTACAGCCTTGGGTATGTATGTTCCAGTCTGTCAAAGTTTCCAGGGAAAGTTCTAGGGAAAGCAAAGTTCCCTGTGCTAGAAAGCCAGCACAGCTGACACAACTCTAGCTGTTTCTTCTGCTTCTCAGAATTATCCACTTTCTGACACTGCTTCACAGAAGGCATAAAATTGTCTCTAAATTCTGGTATCTTGGACTTGTAGGCTAATTTCCTTGTATTTTTTGCTCAGTACCATGTATACCATACAAAAACAGATTTGCAAGACTTCTTTCCTTCTCTTTAGCAAGGGGATGATTTCCTATTTTTGAGGAATGGGCCAGAGACTGGTATGTTCAGAAACAACCTGCTTACTTTTCCTCGGCAGGTGAGGTGTACTCAGAGGATGGAAAGAAAGGTAGGAGCTGTCTCTGAAGACAGGACAGATAAGCAGTATTTTGGCAGGGACTAGAAAAGGCAGATAAGTTGTTTAAAAATCCTGTTTGCTGACTGTGTTTAAGGGTCCTTCTATGGGTCCTAGCTTACAGGAGCTTGTAAGGCCTGTCTGGCCAGGTTTGCAAAGGTGCTAATACATTCCTACAATATTGGCCTGCACAGTGTGTAACAGAGTAGTCCTGGTATGAAATCTACATTTTGTGTATTATTGCTTACAATGACCATCTGAAACAAGGATAGTCTGGCTAGGAAAGATGAAGGCAGACACATTCTTCCTTTCATCCTTACTGTCTGTTCTTCCTTATCTTTTTAGGTAACCAGTGCAGATTAATGACAGATCATAATATGGTTCTTAATCAGCTTTTATTGTTTTCACTTGCTTTTCATTTAAATTTGGTCCATCGCAGCCATTAAAATAATGATTTGTCTGGTTTAAAAATAGTAACTTCTAAACCATCTTGACTTCTTTGTAACTGCTTCTTAGTTATTATGGCTGTTTGATCTTTCCTGTGGGCAGGTAAAGCTATGAGCTAGTGGAAAATACTGTGGTTCCCTGACATGTGATTCCAGGGTTTTATATTCTATATTGTTTTGCATATTATTTTAATGTATACACACATATATGTATAAATATATGAAAGTTGAAGGATTTGGCCTAATGGGATAGAGACTTATGTTTCAAATGTATAAATACCACTAAATTGGTTCTCTAATTAGGAAATAAGACCAACTGGGAATGGGTGAATCCATGTCTAAAGGGACACACTGGACTTCAGCCTGATCAGTTTTTTTAACTAGTTCAGTGAGTATACACACAGACACATATATGGAAAACACTTTTTATAATCACAGAAAGCTGGCTAAACTTTTTCTCCTCATTTTTTCTCTCTGTGAGAATATCATACTGTAACTGCTTGGCATCATATTTCTCAGGCAATTTCTACCTCCAGAAAATGATTTATTAACTAGAGTTCAGCTGCTTTTTGTTTTTGTTGCTGTTGACAAAAGGCATGTTTAAGCATGTTAAATTGGCTTAATGCAGTGGACAAAAACGATGGCAAAGAGTAGCAGAACTTGCTGCCAACACATATTTCTTCTTTGTACCATTTATAAGGAATAGTTAATCTGACCTCAAAGAAAAGAAACATATGCTTCACCAGATAAGGTGCTAGAGATGAATGAATCTGTCTGCTATGGAGCATTTGTTGGAATAAGAGACAGAATATATATAAAAAAAAAAAAGAGCATGAGGGAAGGAAGTCTTAGATAGCCAAGTTCCAGGAGGAAAAAAGTGAAGTAAATCTAGGAAGTAACCAAAATAGTGGAATGAAAGAGGAGAGGGTGGATTAATAAGAGGAAAGGAAAAGAGGAAGGTCTCTCGGCAGTCAGCACTCCCTCTAGGGCTTTGCTTCTTGTTTTGCTCTTGGTTGTAGTTCTGGATTGTGGCTTGAGCAGCATGGGTCTTCTAAAGAATTGGGCTAAAACCCAGTAGTGCTACTTGAGGTGAATAATTTTGTAATTGTATAACACTAATAGACCACTGTCAATAAGATCTCCTGGCCTCAATAGTACATGCAGGTACATGCACATTTTTCAACCGAATTATTAATTTTAATTTCAGTCCAATGCTAAATACACAGAAAGATAGAAAAATTATCTGGCTGGCTAGAAGCTTGAGATAAAGTGTAGGTTTTTACAAAGGAGGAAATTAAAAGTAAGAGAGACATAAACAGAAAAGAAAGAGGAGAAAATGAATCTGAAGCACAAATCTGGGTGGCTGTATAGAGGCAGCATTTCACACCCAGTCTGATGGCTTCAGTCTCCTTAAAAGGCAGTGGCAAAGATAAAGGAGGAAGATGATAGTGTTGATGGACCCGATATCTGGCTATTGGAACCTGATCTGAATTTCAGTTTAAGCAAACTGCCTCTGATCTGTCATGAGTTTTTGATATTCCTCATGTGTCCTACAATGGACCAGGGGAAGTGGTGGTATCTGGACTTCATATACATGAGCAAGGGTTTTCCTTTTGGCTCTGCATTTTAACTGTTTTTCCTGATTTTACTATGAGAGAATCACTGTGAACATTTGCTGTTTTCAATTCATTCTGTTCTGACCAGGTATGTTTTTTCTCCAAATAGTAAATTTTGGTTACCAATAGCTTGTAAATATGATTTTTGAATTATTTTCAAACGTCGCAGTTACATACTGAGTTGTGGTGACTGATCTTGTTAATAAATTTATTTGCAAAAATAGTTACCAAAAAATAATTTGAACTTAATGTACGGCTGAAGCTGAATGTACAAACTTGCCTTTGTACTTATTTGAAAAATCAAATGACTATTTTTAGCTTCTTGTGGTTCAGCTTCTGAGTGAAATTTGTGGCCACGCATGATCACTCAGTCATCTGTATAAGAGATACGAATGTAACCATGCACGTAAGTGACTTTTGCGCCGTATCACAACATATGATGCTGTCACTAACAGTGGCAGTGGACATCTCCCCAGAGTGCTGGGGGCTGGGTGGCCACCCTGTTCTTCATGGCACGACTGGTTGCTGATGCACTGGGAAGGGACTGCATGGGAACACGCAGATACCTCTTGTCTGTTTGCATCTCTTCTAATGGTTGTGGGTTTAGTTCTGGAGGTCCTTAATGCAGCCCGTAAGGTACTGGCCTGTTTGAAATCTGCAAAGGTCTTTGCTTTTTGTGCCTTTTTTCCTCAGTAATTCTGCTAATATGTAGTACCTTTTAGGAGCTAATGTTTCAGCCCTTCCACAAATACCAAATGTAAAAATCAGCAAACTAAGTGTAAATATTAATTTAACTTTAAAGTAGTGTGAAGGTAGTACTGAAGTCAGTAGTGCTTTTCAGATGGTTAAACTTTTAAGTACTTCACCAATGGTAGGAAGTAAAGTTGATAAAATAGTCTTTTGGTCTACCTAGACAGAGAGATGGGTAACTTCCATGAAACTGAATTAAGACCTTGTTTTTGAAGTGGGCTAGTGAATGTCTTCTGAACAGGAATCTGTTAGTGCAGAGGAGGGAGCTGAAATGGTGGGTTTTCTAGCCAACCCTGGCTCGCTGTGGGTCATCTGCAAATTACGGTCAGTGTGATATTAACAACAAAATCAATTAAAGCAAAAGAGCAACAAGGCCATAAAAAGAATTTGTTGATATCAGCAATGAGCTTGTGTCAGTCCCTGAGGCTAAAACAGAATTAAATGTTTTCATGTTTAGTAGATTTTCTCTTTTTTATTTTTTCTACTGGAAACTCTACCATGGCATGTAGTTGGAAGCTGTGACCGGACTATGGTTAAACAACTGACATTTAAGGAGAAGAAAAATTGCCCTGGAAGACAGATACAAACAGTCAGACTCACTGACAGGCAGACATCAGTATAATACCTCTCAGTGTTTGGTATCAGCAGCTAAACTGCCCAAAACCAACTGATAAGTGAGAACGAGCGGGTAGCATTGCCTGCCTGCCAGTACGGGGCTGCCCGCTCGGAACAGTTCAGGGTGACTGCATGTTTCGGCACCATCTAAGGAGGAAAAAGAAATAGAAGTGATTTTTCCTGACACTAACATTTAAGTTTCACTGATTTTTGGTATTAAAAAAAAGAATATTGGCAATTAAGGCATTAGAAAATCAGGGAACTCCCATTGTTAAGACTGATACTTGATATGATAGGAATTTGTAGAATTTGTAATGGCACTCAAACAGCGTTTCTTGCAAATTCAAATTTTCATTTAGCTATGAAAACAGCAACAAAAGCTACAACATGTAATGCACCAGAATTTCAGGCTGGTCTTAGCTAAAACTTTTTGTTTTGGTGATTATTGGCAGGCACAATGCTTGTTAAATTGTAAATATAGGTACTGCATTGTGTCTGCAGACAACTACTCTGGCATCCCAGTGACAGCATTTCCTGTGTCAAAATGATGCTTGCTCAAAAACAGGGACTGAATTTAGTAAAATCTGGGTCAAAATGTAAAATGTAGCTTAGCTAAAGTTGGAGTTGAAACTGATGTGAATAATCCACTACTTTATTTTTCAATTGTGTTCTTGCATGGTACTGCAACTTTTTACGTGCAAGCATCCAGTTGTTATTTGGCTTGTAGGACAGATGGAAAAATGAAGAAGGAAATAAAAGCACTACGTTGCTCTAAATTGACTTTACCACTGGTAGCTCAAAGTGCTTGTGCTTTTTCTTTGCTAGATTTGTCTATATAGCAACCTCAGATTTGTTAAATCATGACTGAGACAAATCATGCCGTTGTGGCAGAAGTGGCATTGGCTGAGATACCATTAACTGAAGCTCCTATGACTCATAAGATGTTTAGTCACAGTGTCTGACTACAGAGGAAACTTTTTACAAGGTAAATTCTCTTGCTTTGTATAGCTTCTTCACCAGGTTGCAGTGAAGAAGCAATGGGGTTGTCCAACAGTGGGGGAGCTGCATCCTAAATGTCTGTCTACTCCCCCAGACAATATTAATGTATGCATTGCAGAAATATGAGTGTATACTTATTTTCATAAGTATGCATAGTCTTGAATTAAAATTATTATTTTCAAGGGAAGGATAAAAAAATGTCTCTTTCTCTGCTTTCTCACTTCAGAAAATGAGAACACATCTGATGTGCATGTCTTAGACCAGTCCTGAGGGACATGACTCTTCCCTTTGAGGAAAGGCTCAGTTTACTTGCACAGTTTCTCAGCAGGGGTAAAAGAGGTGGATTTCTAAAGCATAGAGACCTGCCCACCTTGCTGTGTCCCTTCCTTCGCTATGTAAGGTCTGCCTAAACTTCCAGTAGACCTTCAACAGACTATTTGGTTACTGATTTGTCCCCAGCCTGTTTGCTTTTCTTCTCTGTATCTTTGGTTTTGTCTTTTGCAGGCAATACAACCTTTCTTAAACCTCACACCCCCACAGACATGGCAACTCTAATGAGGAATACTTTTTCTGAAACATTTCTCCATCTTTTCTCTCTTTTTTCTTCCCCCCTCCATCTCTTCTTCTCTTCTTCACCACCCCCTCCCCAGCACCACTGTTTTTTTTCCCTACCCTTTCCCCTCCCCGCGCCCCCCCCCCCCCCCAGTTTCCCAGCTGGCAGACCTGGCACGATGATATGGTGTGTCAGGTTGCATCAGTCACATTTTCCTCCATGGCATCCTGGCTCAGGAGATGTGACTGATGAGAGGTGATGGTGTCACATCACAACTGAAGGCTCAGCTGGAGAAGTCTGAGCAATTCTTTCAACCATCATTAAAAGGGACACAGGATGGAGAAGCAGAGCGCTGCCTTACATCCTTCCCTTGCTCTCCAGTCCCTTTCACACCACTCATTTTGTTAGCTGTGTCACCCAAGTTAGCCTGGATCAAGAGTTGTTGTAGCTGAAGAAGTTTTGAAGGCGTGCAGAAAGGAGCTCTGTGACGTCTGCATCAGTGTCATAAATTTATCCGTGGGCAACTGTAATGGCTCTGAGTCTGATGAACCTTGTCACCATGCTCTCAACATTGTCCTAACTAATTACGGCCATCACATTGCAAGCTATTCCTTACAATCGGGGAAATGAATTAAAAAGCTTGCAAGCTTCCCTCAGGTGCTGTCAGAAGTCTGCAGCTTGCTAATGTCACTAAATAGCAACAGGCAGCTCTGGCTTGTTCCTGTATGGAAGGAGCAGAAGTATGTGTTGCAGAGCTGGAAAAGTGAAGGTCTGAAACAATGATAACCCTTGTTAACCTTCCAACCGTATCTAAAATAAATAGCTGACATTCCCTCTATGTCTGCAACATCTGCAGCAGCTGTAGGAAGTGCTCTCCCTACTGTATATCACAGATACATTTTCTATGAAAGGGTGTCAGTAGTGCTCTGAGCAGTGTTGGGCAGGATGGGTTTCACCACTCACCTGAGTTTCACCTTTTCAGAGGAGTGGTTGCTTTCCAAACTATATTTTTCAGCTGCTTTTCTGATTGACAGCAATACAGTGCTCACTGGTGAGTTGCCCATGTTGAAATATTATTCTGCAAATCATCTAATAAAGCTCTGGATTTTTTTTTTTTCTAGTATGTCACTGGTAAATAAGATAATTTTGAGAATGGGAAGGCAGTATAGTACTGCTAGGAGAAACTGGATGAATTGTTATTTTTCTATTTCTGAATAATGACACTGGCTGAAAATTCTCCTCACCTTCAAATCCAAACACAGCATTTAACTTGGACTTTCCTTTAGCTTGATATCTACTTTTCCTACTCCACTTTTCAGCTCCTTAATTTATGCCTATAAAATATAATACTTCCCATTTCCTGCGTCGTCTTTTGTTTTGATGCTTTCTGGGCCATGGTTTTGGTTTTGGTGCTCATGTTTTTTCAGTCTGAATTGCCTTTTTTTTTTTTTTTCCCTTTCCTCTCATATCTTTTCTTTTCACCTTCCTGTAATTAGTTTTTCATTTCTTCTGACCATTTCATTCTTCCTCGATTTCATTGCTTTTTCTCTCCACAGCTCTATTCCTCCCCTCTCTTTACCTCCCCCACCTTTGCTGCCCAGTCTTTATATAGAAATTTGGAATAATTTAGTTGGGAAGGGCCCTCTGGAGGTTGTCTGGTGCTGTCCCCCAGAGTGAGAGGCACCGTAGAGTTCTGTGAAGCTTCATATTTTTCCTTTGTTTCTGCTTTTGTACATGTGTATTTACAAGCCTGTGGTATATCTAAGAGCAGTCTGTGGTCTTGAGAGTTTCTCTGTCTTCAGTCTCCTTCCATCTCTGCCCTGGTGCCTCTTCAGACCCTCCTGGCCTCCCAGTCATCCTCTTTCTGTTGTTCCAAAAACATTTTTTCCAGTCTTGCAGCAGCTTTCCCAGGTCCTTGGTCCTTTTCCCCGTGCATATGAAGTGCTTAGCCGGTGAGAAAGCTGAAATAGCCTGTATTCCACAGCTTTCTGCCAAACTCTTCCCCATCCCTTCTTCAGCCTTCTCTAGTTATAGTTTATCTCTGTGTTCTGGAAGGAGTTGAGCTTTTATGAAAAGTCGGTCACTACGTCTGCCTCTCTGCCTTAGCTCTTGCTGTCTGCAAAGCTATTCACAGGCTAGAGAGACAGAGAGGTGCTTCTTTGCAAAGACACTCCTGGAAGCTGGTGCATCTCTGTGACACCTACTAGGCTGACTCAACTACTGTGAGGATGGGTTTATTGAATTACACTGTCAAATTACTACAGCAGGCTCAGCTGATAAAGACTTCATAGCCCAGAAGCTCTTGTGAACAGTACTCACTGTGATGAGTATTCCTGGATTTGACGTTTTCTCTTAGACTAACCCTGAGGATGCACTTGAGCATTGGCAAGTTTCAAGTAGGAATCTGCTTGGTGTGGCTGGGTTTGTTGTGCTTGAGTGGTCAAGCAAGCTGAAGCAACAGTGTTCATCCTTCTTTTAAGAAACAGAAGGGAAAGTTCCATATGTTGTCTGATGTTGCTCTTCCCTCACCTCCTCCCGAAGCGCTGTTTCTCATTTTTCCAGAACTCTGACAATTTCTTTTCCGTGAAAGACATGCCTTGTAGCATTACTGGGCACTGCAGAGTCTCAGACATAAAGGAGCAGAGAGAAGTGGAAGACACACCAGTGTACTCAGAGCTAATTTTTTGTTTTGTCCTGCTTTTCAATATTCACACGTTTATAAGCCGGGGTTACAGGCAGGCTCCACTGCTGAGAGCTGGACTGTCTTTGATCTCTTCTCTGGGAAGCACTCAGGGGAGATGGGTGAGGATGGGGCATGGGGCGGTGCTGGGGCTTGCAGGGGAGGAGATCTGGTAGGGTTGTGCAGCCAGCAAGCAGGTTGAAGAGCCAGGGTCCATACACGGGGTATCAGCCTCTCTCTCCAGTCTGCAGCTTCTGTTTTCTGCCTGACTGCACTCACCGCCTTCCTACTGCCCCTTGGGGAATTGCCCTCTTATTACCACAATTACAATCTGTACACATTTCATTAAACTAATATCGCTTTGCACAGGCTTTCTCCACCAAAGTGCACAGCTGGAGGCCCATTTCTTTTCCTCAGCTTAAACACTTTGACAGGTTAAGAAAGCTATTATGGCTGAATAACAGGTGTTGCAAAACAATGTGCATTTGATGTTTAAATGAGAGAGCTTCTTTATTGACTGCCTTTATTGCAGCAAAGACTCTCCTTTTTCAAGATGACTGGATTTTTATTGGTTTTACTGCTTTTTAAAGTGTATTCTGTTGTTTCAGAATAGTCCGGAGTGACTCTCTGCAGTTATTTGTTATTCTGATGTCTTTTTGTATTTGCACGTTTTTGCCTTCTTATCCAGGTGAAGGATACCAGTGTTAAACAGAAAAAATTTATTTTGTCTCTGCCTCACGCCAGTACTAAGCGCTTCTTGTTCCTGGGCAGCTCCCGGTGGAGCTATATGCCATTCTGCTCCATTACTTTGTCTTTGCTTATTATTTCTAACCAGACTTGATTCACTTCCCACCTATCTATATAGCAGCCTATATATATATATGTTTATATATTTCAGTTATAGCTAGGCTTTAGAATGGTTTGCAGAGGTTTTCAGAATGTTGCAGGAGACTTGGGCAAATGCTGTTTGCTGGGTTCCAGTGGCCCAAATCAATCAAGTTTCTTTGGGAATCACAACGTTTGTGTTTAGTCTGTGGTACTATGCAATATGATTAATACAGTGTGTTCACAGATGATCTAACAAGTAGCATGGCCCTGTAAATGGAGTCTGTGAGAATCAGGAATTCAACGCAATGTGACATTTAATTAAACTCCACCAATATATTAAAACTTAATTATTAAAAAGGTAAAAAGAAGAAAAGTTAGATTTCTCAACATCAAAAATCAAAGTCCTCTCTAAGAAAAATAAATTAATTCCTGAGTAATCTCCCCTTCATCCCTTCCCATGCCTACCACTCAGCACTCGGGCTGAATTCCACAGGCAGAAGGGCACTTTCTCTCCCACTCCCAGAAGCAGATTTTGCCTACTGCAAGCAGTTTTAAGAAGGACCAGGACAAAATAAAATATAACTAAGTATAGTAGTAGAGTGAGTACATCGTGGTTATGGCCTCATGTTTATTTTCTGTCCTACTACATTTCTGTCTTCCAAAATAATGAAAGAGGACATTAATAATGTGATATTTTAGCAGCCAGAAGTTCAGAGGGGCTAAAACCTTATGTTGGGAAGGAGAAGAAAAATCTGTTCAAGCCAGCTTCGTTCATCTGAAATCTTTTCCATGCCTGTAGTTCCTACCACAAATTAGGGACTGATAAAAGGTCTGGCACATGGAGAAGGGAGGGAGAGCAGCTGTCAGTTTTGGGGGAACTGGGTGAAGTACTGGGGAAATCTCACAGGAGACTTAGCTAGCTGGCCTTATTACACCATTTTTTTCTTACATGACTGATGCGAATGCCATATGAATTATGTGCAACACCAAACTGCAAGTAGAAGGAAAACTGTGTGTAGATGAAGAAGAAGGTGGGAAAGCCACTACCTGTCACCACCACCATATATTTTTCACAGCAGGCAATAAATTACTTCTGTGATCCTCTGGAAAATTACCTGTAATAGAGGAATTAGCTGTCTCTCATTAGTATGTAGATATTGGGTATATTTAAATTTCTGACAATGCCGAAGAAAAGTGAAATGCTAATTAGTACATAATTTTTCTATAAATTACTCTGTCCGCAACTGAAGAAGTCTGTCAGGACATTGTCAAGAGAGAATGGTACTGTTTCTTTTGTAGCCTCTTTTTTTCTCCTGTGTTTCACAAGTCAGCTCCTGAATGTTCACAATTTCAGCAGTTGCCAGCCTGCACGTTCAAAAGCTTGTGTCTTAATGTGTGTGTAGTTGTCTTTAGTGCACCTAACATATAACCCAGTCCTTACAGTGTACATTAACAAAAATTCTCACTTTTGGACACCTAATGGGATCATGATCCATTTGGAGTAACTTCACTGAACACACTAGAGCTTACCTAGATTCATAATGATGTGAGTCCTAGGTTATGTTTCTTCTTCTTCTTCCCCTACTTCTAAATAAAACCAAACCAATCTTTCCTCTAAGCTAAAGTCATATTTACTATTTAGCTATTCATGCTTTCTGAAAATATAAAAACCCTCTCAGGTACTATTGGTGGATGAACCACCATGGTGATCTGCAGTTACGGGCTGTTTTCATTTATTCTGTATTTGAAAGGTCAGGAGCTAGGATCAGGAGATAGCCAGGAGGCTAATAAGTTTCCAGCTACTCCTTCCTCTCTCAACCTGTCTTGTCTGTGCAACATAACTTCAAGACAAGCAGGGGAGATGCTCAGGCCAGGAGCCCAGACCAGGGGGGTGGCTTGCTCTGTGGACATGGCTCTTCAAGGGAAGGATGTCTGAATTCACATGGGAAGGAGAGCTGCATGGAAATGAGAGAGTGAGAGTGGAGACGATGGCAGTAGGGTGGTGAAGGGGCAACAATATATGGGAAGGAGAGAAGGTAGCTTGTGCATGTGTGTGTGTTTGTTTGCAAACTGCAGAGAGAAAGAAGGGTAGATTGACAAAAAATTAGGATGCAGGCTCTGGCTATCAAAAAAGGCATTAGGATTAAAGTAGCAGCTAATTGAAAAAAAAAAAATATATAGAGGGAGGGGAAGGATTCCATGCAGCGAATGAAGGAGAGACAAGGGGAGGGGATTAAAACAAATTTAATGAAGGCAATAAATTAGGAAAGGTATGCCGTTATTTGGCTTTCATTTACATTTATTTCTCTCGTGATTGTCTGGCAAGAACAAATTATAGTAGAAGAGATGAGTGAAATGGTAGAAATAAAATGTTGATAAGAAAATCTTGGTACAGTAAATATAGGCACTTGCAAATAAAATAGAAAAGATCAAAGTATCTCAGTAGCTGTCCTGGGTTGAGTGAGTGGTGGAGTTTTTTAGTGGCAGGGGAGGGGGCTATCGGGGCGGCCCCCTGTGAGAAGCTTCTCGAAGCTCCCTCAGCTCCACGTCAGCTCCACTTCTGTTTGGGAAATTGAGCCAATCAGCCGCGCCTCTGCAATAACGTATTTAAGAAGGGACGTGGTGACGGGCAGTCGGACTTGTGAGGAGGAGTTGCTGCAGCTGTGTGAACACCAAGGTCAGTGGAGGAACGGAGGAAGAAAGGAGGGGGGAGGTGTGCCGGAGCAGAGACCCCCCTGTATCCTGTGGTGAGACGGCAGGGCGGCCCCCCCTGCCACCCATGAAGATCTACGGTGGAGCAGACAGTGATTTGTGGCCTGTTGCTCCTGCTCAATTGATCAAGGTGCTGTGCCCAAAGAAGGCCGGGGTCTCATGGGAAAAGGCAGCCCCGCTGCTGTAATTCAGCGCTGGGAGGATTGCAGCATGTGGGGGAGTCCCACGCCGGAGCAGCTCGGGAAGGGCTGCAGCCGTGGGAGGGAATCCAGTCGGAGGAAGTTAGTGACCCATGACGGAGCAGTGTGGGGAACGCTGCGGCCCATGGGAGGAATTCAAGTCAGAGAAAGTTTGTGGAGGACTGTGTCCTGTGAGAGGGGGACCACGATGGAGCAGGAGGAACAAGTTTCGGACACTCCCCTCACCGAAGATGAAGAAAGTGGCAGTGCTGACTGCACCCCCCATTCCCTGCCCCTGCGCCACTGGGGGAGGAGGTAGAGATATTGGGAGCAGAGCTGAGCCCGGGAAGAAGGGAGGGGTGGGGGGAAGGTGTTCTCAAGATGTGGCAATGCTTCTCACTGTCCTACTCTGTTATGTGTTGTTAGTGTCTGTAATAAATGTATGTTCTTTTTTTCTTCCCCTAACAAGTCTGCCTTTTGCTCGTGATCATAAAAGGGGGATTTCTCCCCATCCCAGTCTTATCTTGAACCCCAAGCCTGGCTCTCTGTACCTTCTCATTGCCAGAGGGGAAGGGAGAGAGAGCTGCTGCATTGTGGTTGGCTGTCAATCAGGCCTAAACCACAACAGTAGCAGATTGGGAAAGAGTTAACAGTGGGAAGGAAAATAAATTGTAATTCTAAAGCTAGCTTTTTGAAATGTCTTTATTTCTTAGTTTTGTTTGTTTGTTTTGGTGTGGTTTGGTTTGGCTTTTTTAATACTTATGCTACTATTTTTCCTCAACATTCCCCCTTTCCCCATCATCATTTTTGATTCTGCAACAGGTCTCACAGATCTCTTGATCACTAGGACATTTTTTCCCCTTCAAAACGCATTCCAACTTGGGTTACAGCCACCTGCTCCTTGACCTATCTCCAGAGTCTTCTGGGAGGTCTGGAAATCATAGAATCATAAAATCTTATAATGGTTTGGGTTGAAAGGGACCTTAAAGATCATCTAGTTCCTTGTTGACATGCTTCTCAGTGAAAAAGAGCCTTCTCTGCAGTTTACATTCCATACACTTATTCCCTTTGTTAACCTCCTTTTCACTGACCCTGTCATTCCCATATGTCTCATCAAGTGCCTTTTTAGCTTTTGCTGTTTGCTGTGAGAAAGCGAATTGCAGTGGGGCGGTGCATACCTGCACCTCTGCCTCTTTAAAGCGTTTGTTCCATGAGTCGGCTGCGCCTGTGGTGACCCACGGGTACTTGCCCTGTTTTTCAGTTTGCTTTGTTTTCTGCCCGAGAGCAGCCTCTCTGACTTGTGAAGGTCTGGAAGCAGGTTGCTTGTCTTGTGGCCGATGGGATAACAGGAGTGCGAGGGCAAGTGGGCTTCAGGCTACTCCTAGTTGACGTGGACAGGGGGTGGATGCAATGAAGCAGAAAATATTTCTGTGCTGGGGGACGGAGCGTCAGAATTTCTCTTATATCTACAAACAATGCAAGGCTATCTGCAGGTAGAGACATATTTAAACTTCAGGTAACGCACAGAGGGGCTGAGGTTGTGTTTGTGACCTCAATCAGTTAATTTGACAGCATATAGTCAAATATGGAGTCTTGTGTCCAGGCTGATACAAAAAAAAGTAAAAAGTAGCAACCATCACATGAGAATGGACTAACTCAGTATCC
This sequence comes from Tyto alba, assembly GCF_018691265.1. Classification (NCBI taxonomy): domain Eukaryota; kingdom Metazoa; phylum Chordata; class Aves; order Strigiformes; family Tytonidae; genus Tyto; species Tyto alba. Next base: position 14,586,785 of record NW_024881327.1, on the reverse strand, counting down.
TGGTGTAAGTAAGGTGCACAGCTGACGTATAGGAAAGATGAATCAGCCCTTGAATTCACAGAGCTGAGGAGAGGAAATCCATGGATTCATCAGTGGGAATTTTTTTGTGTCAGCATCCAGCGATAGGTGCCCCCAGAAGTATGGGTTTTTATCAATTCAGTGCTGTCCAAAAGAAGGGTTTGCTGACAGCCTCAGCTGCTACCACATAGGAATTAAATGTTTTGGGATCCTTCATAATCATTCCAGTCAAGACTTGGGAAAAAATTGTTGCTCATAAAATGAATCTCCTACGGGCCTTCAACTTTAATAAGCTTGTGTATGGAATTATAAATTTATAAGCATCATAAAATTATAATGGAAAATCAGTAAAAATACTACTTAAAACTGTTTTTCACCTTACTTGCAACATTCTTTCCATAAAAGAGAGAAAACATGGTTCTGTGGGGCTTTTCTAGGCACATAGATCCCTCATGTAGCTGTAGGCTCAGATCTGGATAATTGAGGAGCAGAGAAGTGAATACTGCCTGAGAAGTTTGGTAATGCGTTTATGTATTCTTTACCCTCTATTTTCAAACAAAATTCAGTAGCAGTTGAAAGCTGGTAATGTTTGGTACCTGATGAGAAATGAAGTAGTGGATTCCATTCAGTATCTGGTCTTCCAATATAAATACAAAATGCAGATGGACTGAGGGGATGCACAACCTTGTGGAAATCTGCTTTGGATTGCAGGTGGCTGTGAATTTATACATTTGTCCTGGTCAAATGGGAAAGTGATCCTCAAAAAGGGAAACTGAATGTGTTTAAATGTGCTTTATTCAGCCAGATGTATGTAATTTTTATACGTTTCCTGGGAACAGAAGAGTACTCAAAGTTTAGTAGTATATGTAACAGGAATATGTATGTTTCATACAGTCATAGACACTGAAAGTTTAAAATAGCTTCTCAAATCATAGAAGGCAAAGTGCTGTTGAGTAAGCCTGTTTCACAAATTGGGCTCTAAAATTTTGAATGGTGAGTGAAATGCATGATTATTGTGATCTGACATCTTTAGATTACATTCCTTAGAACATACTTATAATGTGGATCTTTCCTGTTGTTTATATAAAGATATGTGCAGGCACATGTCAGTACACTTCTGTATGGACAAGCAAAATCAAAGTTTGGGGTTTTTTGAGGTGATCTCAGGCATATTGCCTTTTTGTTTTAGACGAGGCTTACCTCTCAGCAGCTGTAAGGGAAGATCCTCTTGGAGCACAGATAGTTTGTGTAAGTTTGGAAATGTCCTGCTAAAGAGTCTTTAAATTAAACTTAACCATGCTGGGAGAAGAACAATACCCAGAACTGTAGTCGCTGACTCTCATCTTCTTCCTTTGTGAATCACCATCCCAGCAGTGCAGTGATTCTTTTGGATTCGTTATTGTCTTTTGCTTCTGTCTAGTTTCAAAATGTGCATTATCCCGCATACTAAGCATCCTTCTCAGTTAAAAGAGAAGCAGAAATTCTGCCTGCTGTTAGAACCCAAGGAAAAAAATATTTCAAGCTTCAGGTAACAGTTCTGAAGAAATTCTGAAGAATGGAAATTCTTTAAATTGTCTAAAATATTCACTGGAATAGAATTTAGGATTTTGGCTGTAGATGATTATAAGGAGGAAATAAAAGTACTGTGAAAGTTAACCTGCTTTTTCTGACAATATTTGACATTTATGAAAGTACAAATGAGCTTCGTGGTGAAACTACTGAACTGTACTTTAGTTATTGAGTTTTGGCTCTCCCACAAACTTCCAGTGGAACTTTATAACTGTCTTTAATCTATTTTTTTGCTTTGTTTGTGCTTTAGTAATCTCTGCTGGCTTCTGTTATCATACTGTAAAATGGGGAAATTGTTATTTCTATGACACTTGCATATCTCTTTTGAGCTGCAAGCTTTTAAAACAGTAATTTTCTTTCAGTTTGTTGCTGCAGCACATTGGGGACTACATACAAGTTGGGTTTTTGGCACTGAAACAGTAATTACATATTTTTTTAGATCTGTATACTTAAACAGACCAAAAACAACTTCTGAACATGTTCAAATGCAAAGGCATGTACATGTCAGGAAAAAAATACATTAGAGGGATCTGCAGTTTTAATACATGTTCAGATAAAAATAATAGAGTCTGTACATTAAGTGGTATGGAAAACATAAAGTTCTCTGCCTTTCATTATTGTGAGTCTAAACACCCTAATGGTAAATTGCACATGATAAATTTGTCAGGAAATTAAAACACTGACTAGTGGACATCAAAGTGCTATCAGAAGAATCTTCTGTCCAGTGGGAACGTTGACACTAGTGAAAGGATACCTGTGATAATATATAATTTTAATTGGACTGCATCATGACAGGCTGTCCAGATGCCAATAAAAAAGCCTAGGAAAAAATAATATGAAAAGGAAGACAAGGTAATGACTATATCTGTATATCTTTCCATTTCCTTTAAACTAACTGACAGTTTTTAATCTCTCTAAAATATTTTCTGTTCTAGATTCTCTTTTTTTTTTTTTTTTTTTTTTTTTTTAGGATGCAACATTGCAGTATCTTCTATGATCAGTACAGGGTCCTCTGATGAAGAACTGGATAAAGATGGAGAAAGAGTACGGTGTTCCAATTGAAGAGGAGGTGGAAAGGGGTTGCCATAGGACTTCTCTTTGAGGAGTCTCCTGTTAAACCTCCAGTGTCATAGGCAACTGTGCAAAAGGGTGCATGAAACTTCAATGAAAAGGCATGAGATAAAATCTCTATGTGGAAGTCACAGACAGTCTTAAATAAAACAAACAAACAAACAAACTAACTCCCCTGTATAATCATTTTTGGGCTCCGATGATACTTACCTCATAGGCAAGGGACCTGAGGTGTAAACACCAGCCTCAGCTGTTAGTTCAAACCTGCATGCAGAAGTTCCTGGGGCCAAGTCCCGCAGCTCAAGGACCGGGAAGATAAACCCAGCCTAATCTTGTAGGAAGGTTCGGTGAGAAATTTTTTTTAGAGCTCCTTTCCATTCCCATGCAGAAACCCCAAGCCACTTACAGCTCGTTTCTCTTCTGTAGACTGTTCAGCCTACTCACAAATGAGACCCTAAGTCCATGTGATCCTCTCCTTGAGTCAAACCTGAATTAAGACCAGATTTTCTTCTGTTCTGATTTTTGCAAGCGTGCAATGCTCTTGATGCACTTCACTTGGTTGGAAAACACACAAGAACAAAAAAACACAATTTTGTCTTTTTCTGCTTTCACACGGTGTAAACTAATAACTTCAGGAAAAATCTGTGTCTATGGAGTACTGTTTGAGAATATAATCACTTCACTGTACACTCTGTTCTGGATGTTGCTGCAACTCCTGTCCACCAGAATGCGTATGCCTGTTGATTGGAAAACTTGTGCCTTATTGTTTGTTGTATTGGACCAGGATCAAGTTTTGCATCTGCAACTTGAGCATAACTGCTTAAAAAGGAACCCTGCTTTATCAGTCATCGTACAAGTGATGTCTGTTGGTTCTGGTGAGGGTACTTGGATCTGTTCCAAGTTAAGGAAATGAACATGTACATTTCTGTATTGAGAGCTTGTTGAACTGAAATAATTAAAAAAAAAAAGAAAAAAAATCAGATTTTCTGGAGCCCCAAGAAGCAGATCAGAGGTTGTAGTAAGGTATAAAGAAATTTTCTAGTATTTGGTTTTTTTTTTTCCAAAACAAAGTATGTGTAATTTTGGTAGTTGCAATATTTTTAATTGATGTGTTTATTTTGTTTTGAGGCTCGACACTAGGCAAACATAACTTGAGGCGCTTAAAACATCATACTGCAATGCGGAGTCATTGAAACAAGGAAAGCCAAACAACAGCAATAATAATAAAACTTAAATTATTGATGGAAACTCATTAAAAAAATCTTCAGATACTCTTCTGTGTTGATTAACATGAGACCCTTTCTGAAACAATATCAGAAGTAACTTTGAGAATTTGACCCCAGGGTTTGAAAACATGTTTGTTACAAGGTCAGATTCCTCCTTCAAAGATATATACATTATTGTGCATTATTTAGAAAAAATCAGTGCTAAAAACAAGGGAAAGCAAATTAAAACACAGTTTCAGACTCTGGCACCACAGAGAAGGAACGCAGGAGGTGTGGGAGTCTTCTGCCTTGTAGTCTTGTAAAATGGACCCTATTCTGTGCGAGAATATCTTGTCTTTCTCATCAAGCTCCCAGCTGCCAGGGAGCATCTTCTCTTGGCTCCCTGCAAGCTTCTTCCTCTAGTGAGGGTGCCATCAGCTCTTAGAGGACTCGTGTCTCACAGTCAAACTCTGCATGTGTGTATATATATGTGTTAATTCTTCAAAGTTGCAAAAGAGGCTCTTCCCCCTTACATTAATTTATCCTTGCCAGCCTCTAACATTAATCTTTATGGTTTCTGATAACCTTGTCAATACTGTGCTGTTAGCCACTGTTGTTTCTAGCTTTTAACAGTGGTCCTTCACGCAGGAGTAACTTATTGAACACAGGTGCTGTTGAATTTTCTGTTGCAGGGGAAAGGACATCTGGTTTCTTGAGTGATCTGATATTTTCAAAGATTCAAGGGGGAAAAAAAAAACCCAAAAAACAACAACAACAAAAAAACCCAAATAGGGCACTCTGCCCAGTGGAAGTCTGGAAAAGCTTATGGTGTGCGTATACTCACCTATAGCTACTTCAGGTTTGTCTGTGGGTTGCAGGTTGGGTGTGAGTGTTATGCTGTGAACAAACGCTGAGGGCGTGTCCCTGGGTTTCTACACTTCCACTTAATTCAAATAATCGTTAATCCCCTGGGCTTTGCTTCGAAAATCTCTTTAAGAACAAAAAAGGAGTCTTTTTCACTTATTGAAAAAACACTGCAAAAAGCATCCTTAGAATTGCTGAGCGTATTATAAAAAGCAAACGGGGGTTGCACAGTGGTGTTTGCCCTTGGCGAAGCCAGCAGAAAAGGTGTGGAGGGTGAGAGGGCTGCGGTGTGACCTCCGTCCCCTCGAGCAGCACGTGGCAGGTTACCCTCGGCAGCCACGAGCCCCCTGCCACAGCAATTATTTTAAAACGCTTGTTTCGCTCGGACCAGCTACTGCGGCACAAGCGCAGGTCCCTCCTTGGTGCCGCATTCAATTAAAAGGATGCAGACGAGGGGCTCGGGGGGGGCCTGCGGCGCCCTGTCCGATCCCATCACTTAACAGAGCCACCTTGGGGGCCGACGCACATCTCAGCCCCGCTGCCAGGCGGCCCCGAGCACGCTGCCCATGCCAGGGTGGCTCGGCGCCCCGTCCCCATGCCAGGGTGGCATCTGGCAGCGCTGCGGGGGGGCTGCGGCGGGGCTGGCAGCTGGCCGGAGCCCGGAGGGGGGCAGGCGGCACCGGCCCGGCTGCGGTTGGGGTGGTAGCGAGGTATGACCGCCGCGATGGGCTTGCAGATGTCATTTTCCACGCTACCGGTTACAGCGAGTGACAGGCACCGAGCGCTGGTGCGCAGCCGGGCACGGCGTTAGGAGCTGGCGCAACCGCCTGATGACTTGTCTGAAATTGGTTCTTCTGCGGAAAACCATGTGTTGAGGATGGTGCATGTGACTGCATGCGGGGAACGAGCCCTCCAACTTTTCTGCTTATCCTTTCTCAATTCTTGCTTGCGTTTTTTGTGTTTTGTTTTTTTTTGTTGTTTTTTTTTTTTTTTTTTTTTTTTGCTTCTTTGTTTGTTTTTTGTTTTGGTTTGTTTTTTTTCCCTTCCAATTGCATCCCACTTATTCAAAACTCATCTCAGAAAGTAGCCGTGTGATCCAAGATGCCTCCTGCTGATACACACAGTGGGCTAAATGCTGATGAGCTGCACTCTCTCCTGTGATTGTTGTTTCAGACTGGTGTAGAAAATTTAAAAATGACTGGTTTACATCATGTCAAGTTAGGGGGAATTACGATGATTTAGATGAGGTGTACGTGACAGTTATTTTAGAAACTGTTTTCTTTGTCAGCAAACTGAAATTTAGAGCAGAAATATACACAAGTAACTCTTTAAAAGTTTGTAAAAAGGTGTGAAAAGAGGGGGAAAAAACTGATAGCGAACGTTTATTCGAACAAGTTTCTTAGCTTTCTAAGCTTTGAAGAGTTTAAAATGGGGTTAAGGTGTGAATCTTTAGCTATACATTGTGTTGACTGGTATGTTTGTGATGACATCCACTACTGTTGCATGAGAGATTAATCAGGTTAAATTCTGGAAAATCTCACTTGGAAAGGCTTTCAAAACTACAAAAAAAAAGAAAAAATAAAATGAAAAAAAGAATACTGTAAAACCAAAAAACACTGCTTTCTAATTTTAACAGAAAGAACAGAGACATTTCCATGGGTAAAGAGATGTGCTGTTCTTTTTCTTTTTTAGTTGATGAATTATAATTATATCTGTAGTCACTGTTGGAAAGGCAAAATGAACATACTGTAATTTATTACTAGATCTGGCAACTGAGATTTAGACAGTATTTCAGGATTTCTAACCTCGGCCAGTAGCTTGCCAATATTAACTCTATTAGTAGCACTGTGCATTGTAGTACCTGCTTATCAAATGTGCATATTTTGTTGTCTTTACCTCATTTTGGAATACTCTTAGCTTTAATTAACTTACTAGAAAGTTATTTGAGATCCATAAATTAAAACATTTTGGAAGGATTTTAAAAGGCTGCACAGTAACTGGTCAATCACATAAAAAGTGACCATTAAGGGACAACCTTGCCTGGGTTCAGAAGAATTTATTGTGTCAGTCTTAAATGATTTTTAATTGAATGAGTTTGTAAGTTCCAGTGTATATATAATGTACAGTAAGTGCAGTGATGCTTTTTTAGAAGAAAATCTTGTTGGGAAAATATGTAAGCTAAAGTGTGATGAGCATCTGAAAATCTGTTCTGGTAAGCTATTCTCCAAAAGAAAAATTCAGAAAACTTAGCTTGCCTGGGAATTCATTTTTTTCTGGAAAAGAAAAGTATTTTTTCATATTTTAAAACATGAAAATATAAACCAGTTATTAGTGTGTGTGGGGGGGAGGGGTGTAGTGCTTGTTTGCTTGTTTGTTTTTTAAAAAGGGACTGGGTTTTCCTTTAGTCCTTTACTCCCAGTGGAACTGGAACATGGAAAGCATCTTTGGCAACAATTATTAAAGCCAAGGAACTCCAGGTTAGGATAAAAATTAATGTATGTTTGGATCACTTTGTGTTCCTGAAACTTTCTTGCTCTCTGTACATATCTATCTTTTTGCTGTCTCCTACCACCATTGCAAATTGCTCTCAACATATAAAAATGAACTCTCCTAGCAGCAAGAATATGAGACTCAATCCTTCTTTGGACAAAAATTGTAAAACCAGTTATAGTGTGCTGAAGTCCTGTCTGGTGAACTCAGCTAGAGAACAGGCTTTGACTAGGTCATTTACACAAAGATTTTCACTGTAAAATATTAGAAAGCACCTTAGTAGGAGAGATCTCAATGGCTTTCTAAGCAGGTTTCTCTGTTCTCAGGCTTTTTTTTTTTTTCTTCTCCTTGAGAGGTAGGGGGTTGCTGGTGTGGACATAACTGATTGCATTAAAACTAGAATTTGGCTCTGATTTGCAGTTTTGTAACAGTTCTTAATATTATTCTTTTCAGGTGGGGAAGAACAGGGCAAGAACATTGTCATCTAAAAATTAAGAGTTGCTTACTTTGAATGTACTCTGTGTGCCTGCTTTGGATGGAACTGGCACTAGCTCTACCACTTTTATCTCTTACTGCACAAACTATAGCAGAAAGATGCTGGTGCACCATCCATGTGGTAGCCAGCCTGGCAAAACCACCTCCTTCAGCCCATGGGTTAATGGAAGAGGGCAGACTGTAAGGTTAGGTCCACTGGCTCCCCAGTCTGGTGGTTTATCTACTGAATGTCTCTCTTCCCTGGAGAAGTTTTTTAGCTTTTCTTTCCTATGAGATCAGGATTTCCTTGGATGAAAAGCCCTGACTGTTTTACTGGGGAAACATTTAGTATCTATAGTGAAGGAAAACTCCACTACGAAGCATTTGAAGTTTAGGACAGGAGCATACTCATTTCAAGTAAGTGGTGATGATACAGTACAGCACTGAGTCTAAATGAGAGCTCTGGTTTTGTTGCGTTTATGGTATTCTTTAAACAGGGAAACCCTTAATAGTGTTACATTACTCACATTGTATCCTCCCAAATTATCCAATTCAAAAGACATTTAGTACTATATCATTTGATAGTGATGATGCAGAACATTCCTGATGTAAAATTGACAGTGTAATTCACTTGAAGGGCATATATTGTATTACATTATGAAAACCCTGAGTTTCACGACATAGTGTTATTACTGCTGTTGAAACCACTGGCTGCTATGTCTGCTTCTCTAAGGAGCAGAGAAACCTTGCCCTTGGGTAAAGCAAATGCAAATATGAAAAAAAAAAAAAGAAAAAAATTCCAAATAAAAGATCCCCAAAGCCCAACATATTTGTTCAGTGATTCTATTTTGGGTATGGGCACATGTCATATATTTTAACTGATTGTGATTATTTCTATAATTGGCTGCCTAGAATGGGTGCTTCACCAGTATCTGCTGAAATGATGCAAGAGTGCAAAACCGTATCCCACAGTGAACTGTTCTTGACTTTCAGACTGTTGATCCTGAAGCTTTCTGGCTTACTTCCCTTCCTGTTGGTATAATCATGTCATTTGGGAGGAAAACAGGGGTGGCCAAAATGCATCCTAGGGGCAAAAAGCCTAAGCTTGAGTGATACTGAACCCTTGCAACTTCCTGCAAAACCTGCAGTGCCTCCCCCAATGTACTTACCATTTTGCAACATCAGGCACCAAACGTCGGTATGTTTGCTGGTGTTTACAGAGAGAACTCAATAGCCTTGTAATGTGATAGGCTCGAGCCTGTAGTCTCCACTGTCTGCCTGCCCTCTAAAGAAATCCCCCGTATCAGTCAGCAAGAACAAATGGGAGGCTTTCAGAAGTAGTGAAGTAATAAGAGATCTCAAATAATAGGAGTGAGTGCAATACAGACAGCTTTTCTTATCTCCTTGGGAAATGTTGAAATGACAGTTTCACTCTTCCACTGCTCGTATGAAACAATGGAAAATTTCAGCATCGATTTTGTCTCCATTCTTTACAAATTCAAGTGCTTCTCTTCTCTCCACCTCTCTACTCATCATTCATACATCCACAGATACACAGTCCCACTGCACTCACCTTTCCCACTTACACATCCTTCTGTTCATCCAGTGCTCTATTTTAACCCATCACACAATTAATAAGAAAACTATAACAAATGATATGTAGAGCAGAGGCATTTTGGATATCCCACACTACTTCAGAGTACATGCACTAGATGAATTTCTCATGTATTTTCAAAGGCTTTTTTTTCGGCTGTTGGGATGAGATATATGGATTTGTAGTACTCCCTGCTGCCCTGATGTGAATGCTGTAGCTGGGGAGTGGTAGGTGAGGAGCTCTGGTTAATAATCTGGGTTGCTGTCTTAGATTGGGGAGAATTTAAATTCAAAAGAGAGCTGGATACTCTTTTTCTAGATTAGACAGAGTTGAACATAACACAATGGTATTTCATTACAGTCTGTAATGAAATACCATTACAGTCTGTATTGCAACGATACCATATTCCAGCCCTGAAACACCAAAGAGGTTCTTCACACCAGTTTTACAACTGGGAGAATTGAGGAACGTAAAGTTAGAGTGTCATTTCCTCCCTTTGAGATGAAGGTCAAATAATAGCTTGCCCACAAAGTAAGAATATAACTGTGTCATGTGAAAATACTGTGTAGGAGTCAGATGGAGTGCACTACAGAGAATTTTGGCATTTCTTTTTTTTTTTTTTTTTTCTGGAGAAAATTATTTTTTAAAAAGTATGACTATGGTAAAAACTCACTGTATAGGTTGGTAAGATTTTATACCTCACAGAAGGGGAGAGTAGGCAGAGTACATTACCTACTGCAATATACATTGCTACTACATACTACAATAGACTGAGAAATTAAAAATTGATATTCTGACACAGTTTCATGTCAAGGAATTAGAAATGGAGAATTTGGCCTCTTACTATCTTGTCATAGGGAATGAGACATTCCAAGTATAAAACTTAGTACTTTCAGTTGCTGTGTGATAGATAACTTACAGCCATTCTGCCTCTGTAGGCAAACACAGTGATATGTATCTCTGCAGCCATGTAGTTGTGCATACCTCTGAGCAAAACACAGTGGGAAGTGAAATGAGTACAAAGTACCAAAGGCAGATTACTGTGAGCTCAGCAAATACAATATGTATCTAGTCAAGAAATAAATATTCAAGAAGTGGCAGAAATGATCAATATGGATGACCAGGGAAATACAGGAAGAAATCAAGGCCAGGAGAAATGCAGCCAAGACATCTATAATTTATTTAAAAAAAAAAATGTTTTGCCAAGAAAATCCCACTGAGAGCTAACATCTCATTTCCAAGAAATCCCTTAGGATAAATCAGAAGTGTTAGCTCTGAAAAAGAAGGTATGGGAGGCAAAATAAAAAAAGGGAGGAAATGATCAAGAAAGCTGAGATCGAAAATGAAAGGAAAATTATACAGGACGTGAATATGAATAATAAATGGTTATACAAATGTAAAGTATAAGGAGCAAGAGGTTGATGAGAGAGACTGTAGGCCCTGTGGGGGAATACTGAAAGGAAACTTATGACAGAAGATGTGGATATTTCTATGAAACAGAATGACTTCTTAAAATCAATGTTCACTAAGCAGATAGGCAGGGAGGCTTGGAAGAGTGAATCAGAAATGTGATTTTAAGTGGCTTACTGGGTAGCTGGGAAGATAATTTCTTCCACACAACTTTAAACTTTCAAGTAGTAGCAAGTGATGAAAACAGAGGAAGTTGTAAAACTTACTGAAGAATTTTGGTTTTATCTTGCTTCTAACTAGAAACAGTATTGTACAAAACTCCAGTTCTGGAAAATCTCTTTATATCAGGAGGATCTGAAAACCTAGTGGAGAACAGAGTAGAAGTATTATAATTTGGATTCCAATGAACAATTTAGGACAAGTTGATTTTTTTTTTTTTTTTTTTTAATAAATATTTAATCTTAAAAACAGTTTTGGAGCTGGGCTGGAAGAATACCGGATCTGTGGAATACTGGCTTTGGGGATGAAGAGAGATTTGATGTAAGCCTTAGATCAAAACTGTCAGTACTTTCAATGTTTCTCCTTCAACCACAGTAGCCCAGAATTATAGGTGTTTTCCTACTGATCCTATAGTATGTATAAGACCTCAATAAATCTAGTGCAAATGTGAACTAGGTCTCAAGATATTAAAGGACAGTAGAAAACAGATGAAACTGTAGAATTTAGAGGGTTTTTAAGCGTGATGCAAGCCTCTATACCCTTACATCCAGGAAGCTGAAACTAGACGCTTAAAATTAACTATCTAGGTTGGTTATTTCAGCACTGAAGTTGGCTAAATTTCAGATTTATGTTCCACAAGTGCAAGATCGAGAAGCTAACTAGACTTGCTGGTTGTACAGCATTAAAATAAATGAAGACACATTATTTAAGTGCCTTAATATAGATGCAGACTGTAAAAACCAAACTGGTTCAGATACTTACAGTACAAGACATAAAATAGCTGGTGTTGGTGGGCTTTGTCCATTATTAGGTTTTCCAGTTGCTAATAGTTTCTAAGGTTGATTAGATCACAGATGGTTAATTTTCTGAAGGATTTTGCAAGATAAAATCTTAGCTTCATTCTATATAAAAAAATTCCTGCACACAGAATTTTCTCTAATAGAAAACTGGAGTGGTGGATGTGGTTGAGTATATATTTACAGGTTATTTAAAATGTTCTATTGCAGGCGAAGCTGTTTCAAATTTGACTTTATTTTCCATTATATGTACATGTGTACAGAAATTCAAGTGAAAATTCATTTAAAAAAAAATTAGTCCTTTCTCTTGTAAAATAGAATTTTACAATACTCTGTGGTTACATGTATCTTGTTTTCCCTCCTGTTCCATTCCTGGTTTTCCCATTAAAATTTTGACTGTTGTCTTGATTTTTATGAAGTATTTTGTCTTTAATGTAATAACAAACTTCTGTAGAGTGTGGTTTAATCAAAATATATCCACTTGGTTCTCATAGATTTCTCTTTAATCCATAAAGCTTTACCTCTCATGTGACAGACTGCTGATTTTCTATGTAATTTGAACTCTTGAAAACCTTCAATTCTTGGAGAGATACTGGCCAAGCAGGTAATTTAACTGCCAACATTGTGATCACAGTGGTGACCTACTGAGACCAATAGATTGATTATCTGCTAATTCGAGATAAGTAAGATTTCTTTTAGCTCTAATGGTGATATCAGATCGTAATGAAAAAGTGACCATTTTTTTTTTTTTTCTGTTTTCTTTGGAAAGTATGTGTGTCTATGTTGTAGGAATAGGAAAAAGAGAGATTCAGTTATCAGTTGAATGTGAATTCACTGTGATGTATGCTTACAGCTAGCAAAGAATTAAGGGATAAATGAGAAAATGGCATATGTGCACATGTAACCTTTGAATTAAGAAAGATTCAAACCACTAATTAAAATAAAGTTACGGAAAAACTGGACAGATACAGACTGGTCAGGAAGTCAGTACAGGTTAATGAAAGGGAGGTCATGCTTCACATATCCAATTAACTTCTTTGAGAAGGAGAGATGGTCAATGAGACTTGACAGGGGTAAAGAAAAAGATATAATGTATTATGACTTCAGGAAGGCTTTGTGACACAGTACCACCCAAAAGGCAAGTACATTTCATTAGCCAGTATGGGATTGATGGTGGAATTAGTCACTCGATACAAAAGGGCTTGGGAGCTTAGACTGCAGTGAGTAGCAAACTGCTATTCACTGGTTAACAGAAATGATGAATGAACAACTGCAGAATTGGTGTCCAGACCAGGTCACCTTTCACTACAAGAGAGAGAACTATAAGCAGAGAAGACAATGAAGTATTAACACTTGCAGTAAACAATAATCTCATCCTAGACAATTCTCATCAGTGAGCTAAAGGGCCCTGGCTAAATTAGAGCCTAATTAAAAAGTAGCTTATTTTGCTAACATATTGAATTATAAACTAATGGAAATTGTGTGGTAAGAGAGAAAAAAAAAAAAGAGAAACAAAAGGCATTTTATTTAAATAACTCAAGCTATAAGTCATGCTGGATCTGAAAGTTGTATTAAAAGTAGATAGCATCTTATCTGGAATATTATAGGTGTTCAGCCCCAATACATGTATGTCTTAATGATTATGTACCTTATAATAGTAAGAACAGATTTAAAAGGTTGCACAGCATTCGGATTCCTGTGCTCCAGGAAATACCAAAGAAGTGAAGAACATGAAGTGTAAAACTGGGTCATTTTTTTTTTTTTTTTTTAACATTAGTTTGGATTATACAGAAACACACCAATTATGCTTGCCGTTGGACACTGATATTCAGCTCTTGGTAAGGTGTGAGTTGGTTGTGTCTGCATGGGTGAATGCAGAATCCCTTGTCTGAGAAAAAGAGAGGGTATTGAAGAATATTGTGCAAGTTAGTATTCCTCTAAAGGATTACGTGTATTGTCAGTCAAAATGCATTGGAAAAAGTGTGTTAACTAAGGCTTACCTCTCTCCTCTGCACACTGGATGTTTATGTTTAACTGCTGGCTTTCTCTACCGGTGCAGTAGCTTTGTGCAGAAGCTGTATTCTGGGTGAACAGGCCCAAGACTTTTGTCTCTTTGCCCTGTTGTGATATTGAGATTATGCTACCAGCAATATATGCAAATTAGGGGTGAGATTTTTCTAAGCATTCACAATTGATTTATCTGTGTTCCTTACTAGAAGACAGTGGTAAAATTCCCTTTGACTTCAATGGGAGAAAAGGAGTCAGTACTGAAAATCCAACACTAATGCCTTTGCTCTTGCCTTTGGCCATATATGTATATATGTAAAATCTTTGATTTATTTCAGTGAGAGTTATGCATAAGTAATAAAGGGCAAAATGGGCTACAAACCCTATAGAAATGAGGCAGACCTGTGGGGAAAAAAAATAGAAACCTTGGTTTGATGTTCCTCTGTAAGTCTTATTAAAAACACCAATACATACAGCTTCCAAAGAGGTTATTAACTATAGAGAATGAGATGTATACAAGGTAGTATTTCTGCACTTTGTACTGCTGTGAAAGCTGTGTCCTTAAATTAAACCCTTCAGCCTAACAAAGTTTCCCTTTCATTTTCACACTGTAAAAACATATTCCAGTGAATCATGTGTAGCTTGGCTGGAGGGTGGGCACATTAGTATTGATCTTTGGATAGCCAGAGAAGCCTGTTTTGAGGCTTTGCAAAGTACTTAAGATGATTATCTGTTCTACTGTGGAGTAAGTTGCCCTACAGTATGACCTCTCAGTTTGAGAAGCTTACTATTGTGTCTTAATTGACTTGTGCTCTGGAGATTTGAAAAAATAAAATAAAAGAAAGCATTCTTCGCAGAATATTGCATGGCTTGGATGCAGAATTTCCAGACGTAGCAAAGTCCAGCAAGAGCCTGCTACCAGCAGGTGTCTCACAGTGTCTGAAAGCAAAGCTTGAAGCATTTTAATTGAATCCTACAGAGACTGGTAGGCTTCTGTTTCTCAGTTCAGTGAAGACATCTTGTTTCTTAAGTGATATTTTTCCTTTCTGTAGTCAAGTAATTATTAGGCTAGTTGCTCTCTCTCTCTCCTTCTCTGTCATTTTCTCTCTTGCTCCTGAGTGTTCCTAATTTCTCATTCAGATCAATGCTGGTGGACTGCTGCTGCATACTAGGCTTGAATAGCTGCAGGCACTAGAGTCCGGATCTCCTACCGTGCTGGCTATTTCTCCCATCTGTGCCTTGTGCTCACAGCTAGCTCTCTAGCAAGACCTAAAACATGTCCCAGGTGCTGAATATCTGACTTGGCCTCCATTTTGGGAAGCAAGTGTTTTGTGCTTAAAACACTCAGGAGAACACAAATTAATACCTGGGGCAAAATTATAGGCATGATTCATCCGTTGAACGGACTTTCAGAGGCAGATGCTTTTATTCAAAATCTGAATTGTGTTGAGAGTGTCTGGAAATATTACCTGAGAGCTTTATTAATAGGAGACAAGCACCAAATGGTGTTAGAACGGTTGTACCATTACTAATCTATACAAGCCACCAAACCTGTTGATTGCTATTCAGAAATTGGTCTGACTACAAGACTAGAATAATTGGGTTTTTTCTTATGTAAAACAGTGTATCACCAGTTGGACTATAAAATTTTGTACTTTGTTGGGGGTTGTTTTATCATAAGTAATACGTTGTCCAGAGAAATAGATTTATAATAAATACTGTTTTGTCTATAGTATTATTGGTGTTGAAAAGCACTTACATCGCTTATGTCAGAATCAGATTCTCATCCCCAGTTGCAGTACCGTATGTCAAAAATAGCTTCTGCCTTCTGTGGTGCTGATGTGGTCATAAATGTCTGTAAATATATTAGAAAAAAAAAAAAATTCAGTACTCAGAACTGGAATATCTTTTGCTTTAGATACAGTGTGTTAAGTGATTAAAATTAAACATAACTCTACAAATAGTGACATTAAAAAAATCTTAAATAGCTTTTTTGTTTTTTCCTCTCATATTAATGATTTTAAAATTAATTAGAGAAGAGGTGTATTACCCCAAATAAATTCTTCTGCTTCTGGTTAGATTGATAGAGTGTGGAATCTGAGAAATCTCAGAATGCTCTATATATCAAGAACACAATTTTTTAATTTAAAGGAAGTATGAAAGCATTTAAACTAATTATGGAGGAAAAGCCTACTGAACTGCAGTCATACAGTCATAAGACTGTGTTTGAAAAAGCAAAGAAATTAAATATTCCGTAAAAAACACTGAAATGAGTGCATCTGTGGAAAAAGCAATTTTTCCAGCATCAGTTTGCTACCATAATCTAGTAATATCCAAGTGTACCATTAGATTTCTATGATAGTCTTTGGAGAAGGCAGTGATGTAACCTTGGACAGCAATATTCAGCAATCTGTTTCTGTCATTGCCTTATGTTTATTTACTTTGCAGACTTCTTAGACTTTTCTTGATTTAATTTTAAGTTTAAAAAAAATCAAAAAACAACCAACCAAACAAACAAAAAGCCTGCCAGCATTTGAACAGAAATAATTTAGGTGTGTTGAGGATTTCTTACAGAAGACAAGTTTTTGTTGGAGAATACAGTCAAAGCTCAGACTTTTGGTGGAACTACCCAACTAATTTAAGTTGGGAATGACATTTTTAGAACGAAGACTAATTTTCATCAGTCAAACATGGGCATCTCCCCCACCCACCAAATTTTTGAGCTTACTAACTGGATTTTATTTTGGGGGTAAATATAAAACCGTAGCTATGATTCTGTCACTTGTTCATGGTCCACCTGTCAGACATGGGGAATTTCCTTTATAGTTCCTGGGCTGAAAGGGAACATGAATGTGAATATGCATTTCCCATGGGCAAGGAAAGTATCTTACCTAAGAAGATGATAGTCACAGAAAGAGCTGTGGGGTTTTGTTTGTTTGGATTTGCTTTGTGGAAAACTTAAAGGTGCCTTATGTTCTTTCAAAGATCTGTAGCTAAATTGTTTCCTGTATAGAGGGGGAAAAGATGTCAGCAGATAAATTAAGTACATAACTTAGGTCTTAAAGAGTTACAGTGGTAACTATCAGATGGAGATGGGAGATAAGGAATTGAGCATTTTGTTTCTAGCAATTTTATGGCCTCAGTATAAATTTATGCAAGATGGGAATAGCAATTCTTAGTAACTATAGATGTGACAAAAGTTCAGACATGAAGAACTTGTTAGAGGTTGGAGTTCTAAAGCCTGCTTAAACAGATAGTCAGCATCACGGCTTTGTTAAAAGGAAATTTTGTAATATTGGAATTTGCCTAACAACAGTTGTCACACAGTTGTGGCATAATTAAAGTTAGTATATACTGGAGATCTGATTATTTGTCCTATCTTGTATATTTATAATGATTTTCTTATCTGGCCCAAATCTTCTGTGCTGATGCTTTTTTTTATTATTATTTTTTTAATTTAGAGCCTTCTGGAAATTTCCAATGGCTAGCACATAGTCTTAGAGAAGACTAGAACTTGGATGAGGCATGAAAGTACAAATAATAATGCACATGCTACTTTCTATTTTAAGTAATTTGTCAGAGCTAAGCTGATAAATTAATTAGCACTCCTGATTTTTGCTGACTACACTATTTGTCATCAGGGATATTGCTGGAGTTACAGCTGAAAATTACTAATTATAGCTTCTATTTGCTTTTGTAATTTATGTTTTGCTATAGACATATCTTCCTTCCCTCTGTCCAAAATATTCAATCTGTTCTTCATTTTTAATCAGTGTTTATGATACAAAGATTTAATTTGGGTTATAAAGTAATTGCATTCTCTGAGTTTTCCAAGACCTGCATTTAACAATACTAAGGTCATTACTTAGGTAGGTGAAGGTTCCTACAAATGTTTTGGGGTTTTATGGAGAAGAAAATGATGGCTACAGTCTTTCTTCAACATTTTTTGGTGTTTGGAGGCATTTCCAAAACTGAACTACAAATAAGATTCTTGAGGAAGTAGGTATTAGCTTTTTCAGTCTTTACATTTGATCAATATTTAAATTTGGTTGGCTAAAGGTTTAACTGATTAAAAGTCTTTTCCATATTTATTTTTTTTTCCCTTCATGTTCGACAAAACCCCAGATACCTGAAATCCCCTAAGGAAGCTTGTTCTCAAGACAGCAGTCTCTTGGGACCAAGAGATTAAGGAAGTTTCAGGTGTTTGGATGTTCATGTGGATAACAAGAATAAAGAGAATTACAATGCAGGCTAACAGAAATGCTAGATGTGGTGTTAAACATCATGTCTAATGCTTAAGATTTAGAGATAAGGATGTCTGTGCATCTAAACAAATCCTTATTTAGAGATAAGGAAGCTTGTGCAAGCTGTCTACTGAGATATCTGACCTTGTGTAACATGCCTTTGCTTTGAACGCTGTCCGTGCCAAAGCCAGCTGGACTGGGCTGTAGGTCTTTGTCTACAGCACTGCACCTTAGCATCTGCCTGCTTGCTGGGAGAAATCTGTGTTTCGTGTTTTGGATCAGCTTGGCTCTCCAGAGTGAAAGAAGCCCCCAGAAGAGGAGTGCTAATAATAAATGCGATTAATAGTGTCAAGAATGCAAGCAAACTTTGAAAAATGGCATCCTGTACTATGCAGAAAACCCTTTCCATTGGCAATGAGTCAGACATTCTGAAGCCTTCTGAAATTGGACAGTGGTTAAGCTGTGTATTTTCTGCTACTGATTAGAGAACAAAAGCAAAGTAGCTACAGTGTACAGTCTTCTCAGTAGTAATGGTGTCACAGGAGTCATGATGAGGGTTAGAGTGGTCAGAGTGTGTTGGCAAAGATCAGAGCTTGTCAATGAAAGCTCATTAACATAGCAGAAATCTATCTTAGGTTCCTTTTTTTTTACGCAACTGAATTGCTGCTTCAGTGTCTGTGTCCTAGGAACCTCCTGCAAATAGTTCAGCCCTAATTCTTCCATTTGGCAGCCCCTCAGATTGCTATCCTTAGCCTGATTATAGAGAGGAAGAAATCACATTTGCATCTAAAGAGTGTCATCATCTAATTTTTTTCACCTCTTTTATATTCTTTTCATAAACATCCTTACGTGCTGTTGGTTATCAGTAAGAAAATCCATCTTGTTTTTTGGAATTTCTGTGCATATCCCAGCCTGTGTTTGTGTTCTCATTTTTTCCTATTCAGAAGCAGTCTCTGCTTACTGTACATCTGTTGCAAAACAAAAGATGACAAAGTGGGTTATATATCAGTTTGATTTATAGATAAAGACTTAAACGATAACACGGTAAAGCAGACAAAACCTGCAAAAAAACCTGGCAGATGAGATGCATTAAATGAAAGAGTGGCTATAAACAGCTCAGATGACATGTGTGTGTACCAGCGTTGTCATCAGCATGCATGAATTTCAGTGGAGAGGCTGCTATAATAAGATGTGTGCAAGCTGATGACTTGAAGATTTTTTTGTCTTTTTTTTCCCTCCAACTGAGGAGACATTTTCCAGGAGTCTGTAAAGTAAAATCTCTGTAGCAAATCATAAGAATTTGTTTCTTTTCATGTCTGTATGATACAAGCAGGAACATGACAAGCCGCCTCCCCCCTGAGAGTCTTTGTTTAGTGCTCATTGTTATGGGTATGAGACTGAAGTTTGGTGAGAGGCCCTGTTTGTTTGTTCTCTGCTTCCACTGCTCTTCGATGTTGTGAAGCTGCTGATCAAGGCAGGCAGCTCCACCTCTCCCCATCACACCTGAAGACATGATGTCTTTTCTTATTAAGCAGCAGGGGAGGCTCATGTGGATCAATATCTCACTACTCCTCTGTGAAATGTTGCCTCTGGACATTAGATGAGCAGTGAGTCTTAACTGACAGGGTTAGAAAGGAGGTTAGTGAAAGCTGCTGTAGTGCAATTCAGATATTGGAAGGCTGCTGTTATATCCCACCAGAGCCTCCTCTTCTCCAGCCTGGACAAGGTAGCTTTCCTCTGCCTCTTCTCACAGGGCAAGTGCTTCAACCCCTGGAACCATCTTGCTGATCTTCTGCCAAACATGTTCCAGTTGTGTGTAAGTTCATTATCTTCTGGGAACCTAGGAAAGATCTCCACAACACAGAATGTTCTCCTGTGTGCAGTTAGGTGGATTGATTGCAAAAATCTGAGCTCCGATGGTCACCATCTGAGTAAAGCCATACCCATTCTTCACAGTTACTTAATTTTTGCACATGCATTATTGTCACGACTTCGGATCAGACCCCACACTGGTTTATATTTTGGGAAAAAGCAAGTAGTGTATTTTCAGCAAAGACTTTGCAAGTACTGAGTATGGATTTTCCTGCACCTCTGTTAAACAAGTATTACCTTCCCTTTGCAGATGAAGAAACTGGAGGCAGACAAATAATAGATAAGTGGACAGCTGCAGAGGCAGTGCAAACCAGAGCAGGAGTAAGAGCTTGGCTGTTCAGTGAGCCTACTCCTGTGATGATACTTATACAGTTCTCTCTCTTAAAGTTTGTTACACATTCATATCAATCTTAATTGCTGAAGTCTAACTACACAGTAGACTTTCATGTCTAAAGAAAGCAGTGAGGTGCCTTGTATCCCTAATTCAGATATTTTGAATTTTTGGGCTTACTTCATTGCCAATAGATCTTGAAGGGATGTAATTTCCTAGCCATATGCTCAGCACAACCCCTGTTCTCATGGTGACAGTCAGCTCTGTGATTATATCTGAAGGGTCTCAAAAACCAGTTTTTCTTTTTACTGCATTATCCGTGGTGTAGTCCAGGAGATACTCTCTGGCTGTGCCTGTCAG
Organism: Tyto alba; assembly: GCF_018691265.1. Taxonomy (NCBI): domain Eukaryota; kingdom Metazoa; phylum Chordata; class Aves; order Strigiformes; family Tytonidae; genus Tyto; species Tyto alba. Next base: position 14,566,260 of record NW_024881327.1, on the reverse strand, counting down.
GAGGCTTACTTGCATATTCAGAAGCATAGACTGTCTAACTACTGGGATACCTGCTGTATCCTGCCGGAGCATGGATGAAACACTCATTTAGGATGTGATAGAGTGGCTAAAAGCCTTGAACAGCCAATCTTGGGAGCAGTGATTTGAACCCAACTCTCCCAACCATAAGAAAAGCCTAGCTCTTAAAAAGACAAGGCATTCTCAGGAAGGCTTTTCTCAGTTTCTCTGGAGAAGTTCTTACACTGTGTATAATAGCTGACCTAGGCAGATCTCTACCATCTGGAAGAAGGAGGGGGCAAAAACAACCTAGAAAATCATAAGTAATTCAGGCACTGATGAGTGTACTCGTGCTTTATTCCACCAAGTTGACTCTGTAATGGATGGCACAGGTCCAGCAGGAATTTTTAGCTTCATCTGAAGGGTAGACAGCCCAGATCTGGGCTTGCTCCATGTAAAATCTCTCTGCTTTGTCCTGCATGTGATGGTGAACTAGTTTCTGGAAGGCAGTGCAAATGTACTGGAGCTGCCTCTGCCATACCTTGAGTTAGGCTTAGAGTTCTTACTGGCTTGGGCCAATGTCTGCAAGCAGTTTAGCTATGCTTACACAGTGCCTGTATGAGCTAGTAAGTCTGCAGATCCGGGCTGGCTATAGCAGAGCTGGGCCTGCCCTCTCCATTTGTGACATGCTTAATAACCTGGAGGGAGAGTGCTTGAGTAAAGGTGAGTTGCCTGTGTATTGATTAGGCCAGAGGGAAAGAGTGGGAATGTCCCCATAGTGCTGCTGTTTAGAGAACTCACCTGGAAGAAAACAGGATGTCTCCTTTTCAATTAATGTGGTAGTATTTCCTACAAGGATGGGTAGGAGGAGCCACTAACACTTTTTGGCTGCAGGAAATCAATTTTGATGCAAAGGGATGAACTCCGCAAGCAGGCATATAGCTGGAAATTTCTTGTGGAAGTAACCCCAAAATCTGAGTGAGGCATCTTCCCTCTCCTCAGCATTTCCTAATGTTAGTTCAAAGCAATCCACCATCTTTCCCGCTACCTGAATCCCACTCTCAGATATTTCTTCCTTTTCCATTCTTTCTCCATGTATTGTAATAAGTAGCCCCAGGACGTAGCATCCAAAGCCATCAAAACCTTTGCCATCGCACTGCTGAGCCTAAGTTTCCTGTGTGGTTCATACAGATTCACTGAAACAAAGTTTGGTGACAGTACTTGTGAGATATCATCAAACCTGGACATTTCTTCTGTAAAGTCCCAAGCAGAATGTCTAAAAATAACAACATGCAGGAGATCCTCTGTTTATACAGTCTAATCAACCAAGGGAGAAATAGCTTATGATCTGATAGAAATTTTCATGTTTACCATTTGCAAATACACTTGTATGGTGAGAAAGAAAGCTTCTCTTTCATTTGCCTATATTTTCTTTATAGCTGTGATTGTATAGCTGTGTCTGTGGGTGTCTAGCTGTGGCAGGTGTATGTCCCAAACAGGATTCGAGGCCTTTTGTGCTGTGCTGTATGTTACTGTGTAGTATAAGAAAGCCCCTGATCTAAACAGCTTAGTTTGAGACAAGGCAGAAACATGGTGGGTGAAAGAAAACAGAAACAGAAGTAAATTATTTATTGAGAAATACTGGTTTCAGTTGGTTCCCTTGCCCTTTCCACTTACAGGCACACTATTATAGAAGGATAGGGGGAATCTGAAGTGAATCCCCCTTATTGAGAGTTTTGGGCATGGCATACTAGAAAAAGCTGAGATGTTTTCTCCCTTCATCTCTGAAATAATCATGCTAGAAATGGAAGTAGTGGTACTGATGGCAACTCTTGTGCTGGAGTTTGAAGCAGGAATATGTGAAGTGACTAGAATATTTGATTTTTAGAAGGAAGAATAAACATTAAAATTCTTTCTTTTTTTGTTCTATGAGTTTCACCAGAGAGAGGGAATTTAATTGCATCTCCTGTAATCTATTCTTTGGTAGTTTTGTTGTCTTTATGTTTCTCAGAATTATCACAAAAAGAAACTTCTATTATTTGAAAATATCTTTACGTTATCTGTTATTTCATACAGAATGCTATTTAAAAGTAGTTAGAAAATCTGTGGAATATATTAAGAAAAGAGTAAAAGTGTCATTCAATATTTTTAAGGAGAATACTATTCTTTTTTTCCTCCTCTTTTACTCCGTGAAGCATACTAATCATCTTAAAGAGAGTGAAGAACTGTCTTCTAGTTTTCCTGAAGATCCTTTTGAATAGCTTTTTTTGTTATTGATTTTTTTTTTTTCTTTTAGTTACTTGTCACTGCTTCTGCAGAACACTTGCAAGTATTGTTTCTCAAACATGAGTGCTCAGGACTTCTAGCTCACAAATTAACAGTAATTCACACAGAAACATGTGCAAAAACAACCCCCAATGGAAATCACTAGCAAAAATAGAATATTTGGGCAGATCACAACAGTTCTGTCCAGTGTTACAAAATATAAAATAACTGGCCTGAAGATTCTTAAATCTTTGTCTTCCCTCTGCAGACTTCTATGGCTGTCCTCTGACCACAGGGATCAGAGGGTAACTCAAGTTGGAAAGGACCTCAGGAGATCTCCAGTTGAACCTCCTGCTCAAAGCAGGGTCAGCTGTAGGGTCAGACCAGGTTACTCAGAGATTTATCCTCTTGGGTTTTGAAAACCTGCAAGGTTGAGGATGGCGCAGCTTGCCTGGGCAACCTGTGCCACCGCTTGAATATCCTCACTAAGAAAATGTGTTTCTTTCTAGCCAGTCCAACCCTCCCTATGCTCCGTTTAAATTCTGTTGCTCAATGTGACACGTCTTGGTGTAACAAGAATTGTAGTTTTGGTGGCAGAGAGGCTGGGAATTAATTAACCTACTGGGTGCTTTATTTTCCTTCCTTTGCTTACCTATGCAACAAGATTATCAAATGGCGGTAATGAACCCACCTATCTTAGTAAAAAATAAAAAAAAAAAATTACAAATAGGCAGCAGGAAAAGCACCAGCTTTAGACTAAGGTTGATTTTCTGCTTATAGCTATGAGTGAATTGTGATTACTCAGTGAGATAATTCTGCAGCTCTAGGGAAAGGAAGAAAGAGGTGGACAGGAAAGTGGGAAATGCATAGTGTTCTCTTGCTTTATTTGCAAAACAAAGTCAATGGAGTACTAATTAGTGTTGAGGTTTATAGTATATTGCATGTCAGAGATAGGTTCACTGTACTTTGAATATACTTTCAGTAATTAAAACCTTCAAAGGAAGATATTGCTTAAATGTCCCTTATCTTTCAGGAGAATCATGATGAACTTTAGCAGCTCTCAGGCAAATTAGTATAAAGAAATGACAACCTCATCTGAAGAGAACCTCTGTGGATTTCCATGTGTTGCTTGTTAAGCAAGCAATTGGAGTTGTTGTTCTCAAGGATGAAGAATTTTAAGAGTGCAATAATTTTCCACTAGCCCAGTGTATTTGTATAACATAGGCAGGACTAGAATGAAACAGTAAATAAAGGAAATGAAGAAAAAAATTCTGTTTCTTTCATTTGGTTTTGGAGAAAGCGATGTGAAGTATTATAATATTTTTGTGTTTCAATTCTGCATGGCTTTGAATCTCAGTGTTGGAAGATATTTTTACAGCCCAGTTCTTCTCTTTCTCTAATAGCTTGAAAATGACCTAATATAAGGGAAAAAAGTGGCAAAAATATCAGCATCTATCATACTACAGGCAGATACATTTATTTTCATTTATATGTTACAAATATGCATTTAATGGAACACTGTGAGGTAATTATTATGAACTCTCCAGTGCTACCCATAGCTATGAAACATGTTTATGACTATATTTAATTTCCTATGCTGTGACTTGCCCCAGTGAAATCATCAAATCTAATCCTAGCAGGTAGAATTAGGCACATGCACAGGCCTTTTCAGAATCAGGGCCTGTAAGTGGAAAATGCAGCACAGCTGGCTCCGGAATCTCCTACTGGGTCTTTGTGCTGAACCTCAGCCTCCTAATAGAGCTAGTTGAGCCTTTTTTTTTTTTTTTTTTTTTTTTTTTTTTTGCATAAACTGCCAGAGCTGTCTTTGCCTGCTCCAGGAGCTGGCCAGCTGTGGAGTCAGGCAACCCTGAAAGGCAACTCCTAGAGAGAAGGAGGAGAGTGGGTGCTTGAGAATAAGCCAGGAAATATCCCTTGGAAGAGAAGGGATCTATGTATATGCACAGTTTGTTTTTGGTTCAAATGAAGTTTGTTTTGTTTTTTTTTTTTATTCAAAATATGAAATATTTTGTGGGAAGGAAATGAACTTTTCTGAGTTAGTTGTGTGTCAGTTACCCAAAGTAAAAATTAATACGTATTCATCACATCCACCTTCTACAAAGTCTTTGGTGCACCTTGGAGACTTTCAAATGTTGACCAGCAAGTTTTGCTGCAGAAAAAACATGGCCATGGCTTGCACAGGATATGTGATGATTAGTTTGAGAGATGGTATGGTCCATGGAGAGGGGAGAGTTATATACCATAGCACTGATCTGTGTCTGAAGAGCACTGTACCTTTCCTGTCTCACCTTGGTAAGTTATTCAAAATGGAGATAGTAGTCACTTAATGTCCCTGTTCACACATGACATGTGTGAAGTAATACTCATTATACTGCATGAAGTTCCATCAGTTATTAGAACTTTGCATTCAGCAGAAGTAGGGGGGGAAAAAAAAAAAAAAACAACAAAAGGCTCTTCCAATGTGTCTTCTCCACATAGGAGGCATTTCAGTGGAGAGTAAAAGAGATGAAGGATGCCTAGGGCTTGTGATCTGTGAACTGGTATGAATGGTCTGTTAGTTCAGAAGAATTTGGAGAGACTCGGTGGCTCTTTGTGAAGCTGCCTTTCATTATGGAAGTCACCTTTATTGTTAGATTTCTTTAGTTACTCAGTGTGTGCACAAGAAAACAAACAGACTTGACCAGCTAGAGTTAATTTTGTGTAAATTTTAGGTGGACTTACATCCCTGCTAGTTTCTGAGCCCTCTGGTTGGAAAAATGTAGTGTTCCTTGTCTAAATCCTTTCAGTTGTAAACAAATGGGATACAATTTTCTTAGCTCAATTTTTGAGCCAAAGGGGATGAAATAAGGGGGAAGGGACTTCTGCTGTCTTAATGTGGACTGGCATATGACAAAGAATTCAAAAGGCTTTATAGTACCAGTATTAAAACCTCTCAGTCATGGTAATTAATACACGATTAAGAGAAATTAGATTAATTTTCCACAAGAATGTGTACACTTCTTCACATGATAAAGAAAATTTAAAGAAGTGTAACCATGCTGATATCTGACAGTCTTCAATCACTAAAACTCTGCCAAGCTTCCAGGATGAGTTAATATATGTAAATTGTAGTCCAAGGCGGTATTTTTGAGATTTAATGCTTGAGAGTTTATTGGGCAAGAGGAGCTCATTGGTCCTTATAACAAGCAGATGTTATTGCACTTCAGATCAAAAAGATTTAGAGACATAGGCATTGTTATTAGATAAAAATAGAAATAAATGGACAATTGAGTTCATGGACACACTGTTTCTAGAGCAGTTATCACTAAAGAAGAACGTCTCCTTTGTTCCCAACAAGTTACTGCACCAATAATCTATTTCATTACATTATAAATGCTATAATGACCAACTGTGCCAAGACAGTAAAGGTATGTAACTTGTAGCTACAGTACCTATTTCAGACGGAACAGGAGGAAGGAGGAGTTTGTCTCCAGTTTAGATAGCACGATGTCCTGGTTGGGGCTGGACTAGAGCTCCCGTTGGTCTGGCAGCGGGAGGAGCTGCAGCCCCCTGAGACCCCAGGGGCTCCCCAGGCCCCAGTGCCCTCACCTGTGTGCGGGGGCGGGGGGAGCACAGCTGGAGGGCTGGGCCCCGATTGGCCGATAGTCCATGTCATGTGACATTATGCTCACCATATAAAGGCAGGAGAGGGCTGGGAGAGGCTGCCACTTCTGGGAGTGTGGCTGTGGGGCCTTGGTGCTCGGGATCACCGGCCGGGAGCAGGTGGGTGGTGAGCAGCTGTATTGTACATTACCTGCTGATACTGCTGTCAGCGTATTGTTCTGTTGCTGTTATTAAACTGTTTTTATCTCAACCCGTGAGTCTCCCTCTGCCCCTCCGATTCCCTCCCCATTCCCAAGTGGGGGGAGGGTGGGTGAGCAGCTGTGTGGCGTTTAGCTGCTGACCAGGCTCAAATAATAACACACTGGCTTCATAAAAGCCAAATATTTGATGTCTCAGAATTTTTTTGCCAATTAATTCCTCTTTTCCAACCGATACATAGTTTAGAAATAGAATCAGTAATCAGGTAGCCTTTTTTATAATAGAGACAATATTTTGTACAATGCCAATATTTCTGCATTTAAGGTAAAGTGTACTGTATTTATTGCTAATACTAAAATGGTTCCATAGAAAAACAGTGTTGCTTTATGACTGCCTGTTCATTTAAAACATGCTCTAATGCGGTTTGTAGAATAAAGTTATTTCCTTATGTCATGGTTTTGACTGGGATGGTGTTAGTTTTTTTCATAGTAGCTGGTACAATGCTGTGTTCTGGATTTAGTGTGAGAATAATGTTGATAACCCATCGATGATTTACTCGGTGCTAAGTAGCGCTTACCCTAAGTCAAGGATTTTTCAGTTTCCTGTGCTCTGCCAGTGAGACAGAGTGAGTGAGGTGCACAAGGAGCTGGGAGGAAGCATGGCCAGGACAGCTGACTCAAACTAGCCAAAGGGGTATTCCATATCATAAGATGTCATATCCAGTATATAAACCGGGGAGGAGTTGGCCATGAGGGGCAGATTGCTGCTCGGGGTCTGGCTGGCCATCGTTTGGTGGGTGGTGGGCAATGGTGGTGCACATCACTTGTATTTTCTTGAGTTTTCTTTCTTTCTTTTATATTAATTTCATTAGTACTATTATTATTTTATTTTATTTTAGCCATTAACTGGTTCTTAACCCACAATTTTCACTTTTTTTTTTCCCCAATTCACCTCCCCATCCCAATGAGAGAGTGGAGGAGTGAGAGAGTGGCTGCGTGGTGCTTAGTTGATGGCTGGGTTGTTGAGCTTTAGGGTGCTTCCTTTTCTCTTATTTTTCCATGTGGAGGATTGAGTCCATTGTCATAATGTTTTGGGGATCTACAGATAGAAGTGCTGTATACATATGAAGAATGTAAATCATAATTTCCTAACTCTGAGTTTTCATTGACATTTTTATTTCAGGTTGCAGTGTGCAAGATACAATTGCATCTTTTTGCTTATTTAAGGTAACTCGACCTTGTTGCACTTTGCTAGCTTTGACTACATGTTATGTAAGCATCCAGCAGAGCAGCTTACTTCTGATGCCAAAATCCCCTGAGTGAAAAGATAAGAGAAAGTGCAGAAGCACGAGTTAGAACGTTTCAGTCAGTTTCTCTGTCTGCATGACACTCTATAAAGTCTCTTAACTGATAAAATTGCTTCAGATATTAGTTCTACCGTAGAGGAAAAAATAAAAGGGCAAAATATCTTTGAGTGAGTAGAAATACTGACTTAGCCTTATTTCAGATTTCCATGCTGGAAGTAGAAGATATATGTCTGATGAGGAGACAAAGTGGAGTTATGAAGGCAATGACAGAGGTTAGTCAATTGACTGCAATTTTCACATAAAAAAAGTGCTACAAAATTAACCTGGCAAACAGCTGTAGGGAAGAAGAAAAATTCTTTGTAAGTAAGGCAATGGGCAAAGGCAAAGATGTGGACAACATGAGGAGAGACGTCTATGGAAACAATATTCTCCTATATCGTCTTTCCTTCACTTCTGAAGAATGGAGATTAGTTATCATCCTTGTTCCATAAAAATGAGGACATCTTGTGCAGAGCCTTTTAGTACCTTCAAATTCAATTATTGTTCATTATAAACGATGGCCTTATTTGTGCTCTAGTTAATATGTAGTGCCAAGACATTTTCCATAATGAAGGCATATTCTAGATGCATTGCTGTGTGGTTATTTTTTAAAAGAGTTTAGTTTTTACTGGGATTTATACCTGTAAGTTTATCTCACTTGGAAGTCCCTTAACAGGACGATGCTTGACTGCTTTGCAGGTGGTTTTTTTTCCACTATTCAGCCTTTCTTACCTGTCCTTCTAAGATGTACATATTCTGTTTTCTTCCTTACGTAATTTGAAATGTTTTAAAACTTTTGGCCTCTTATCAAATGCAGGATTTCGACTGTCTTGTTTCATCTAGGTAAAATAATATTTAATACTTGGAAGTGAAAATGGTATGAATATAATATCTGTGACATGAAAACAGCAAAATATGAATCTAGAATTGTAACATTGTTAATAATGGGCTATATTATATTTGTTCTTAAATCCAGTGCATGAAACAGATATGATATTTTTCTCCCATTCCTTATTACTCTTCAACAAACTAGCTATTCACTCTGTTTCAACTTGGCACAGAGATTAAAAAAGGTATGATGCAGTCCATGGTTCAGTTGTTCATTAGCTGAAACAAAGAGGAATAATAATTGTTTATCCTCTTTATATAACAAAATAGATACGGAAGTAGTTACTGTAGCAGGGTTTATGTTTAATAAAAATTAAGTCAGTGAGGGAACAGCACTCACTAGCCAAAAATATATTGAAAATATAGTTGTGTTAGGTCTATTTTACCTTTCAAGTTTGATAACAATAGTGAGCTGATGAAGCACCCCTGCCAGTTATTCAAGGTTGTCTGTGGAAATAGATCAGTTCCTTCTGAAGAACAAGTGAATTGTACTGGAAAGTAATGACATTGTTTATTTTTCTGTGATACTTATGACAAAGCAAACATTTATTTTGAAATGATAAATGGTAAAATTAACTTTTCATCAGAAAAGAGAAAGCTGATGTCTATTTGCACTTTTGGTAATGGAAAGCCAATTACTTTGTGTTAAAAACAAAAAAGTCTAAAAATATTGAAATGTTGCCTCTCATTTTTCTAATGAGCAAAATGTAAAAGCAAAACAGACCTTTACTGAGAACATTTGGTTTATCAATCTCATGAAAAGAGAAGTGTTTCAGAAGAAAATTATCAAGTAGTTCAAATAAGAAGTTTGGATAATGATGTGTGAAGTGGTTGAAAGAAACTGGAAGACTTAAGGACAGGCAGTTCCTGAATCTCTGCTGAAAACTTAGACTCAAACTTTTTGTAGTTAAAGTTATACTTGTGGTTTCTACTGGGATTTGATTAAGAGGTGTTAATAATATAGTAACATATGCTGCTTTTCCTAACAATTCCCATCCAGTTTTGCAGATCTAAGGAGTGGTAATTTGTTTTCAAATTGGTATGGGAGGAAGAGAAGAACATTTTCAACTGAAGGAAGAGAACCCAAATGTTTTTGAGTCCTGTGTCCAGCAAATAAGTACTTTGCTCCCACCAGCTCTTACCAATTTGCCTTAAGAAGCTGATGTGACTGTAAAGCAGGGCACAGCCTCAAGTTCCCATGCCAGTAATGAGGGGTGTAACCTAAAGTATACCCTCTGAATTGCTGAAGATGATATGAATTTCTACTAGCAGAGGAAGGAACTTGTCCCCAAATGATCTGTTCTTACATGTAATGTCATTGTTCTAAATATAAATTATTTGCATTCTTGAAGTTCTTCAATAAAAGAATGGGTGTTTATTTAAATTTCAGTAGGTCTGAACCCTGAATCATTTGCACTGTAAGATTCACAACGTGTTACCTGCACAGTCTAATTCTTACTAGACTTTCAGTCCTTGCTTCCTCCTGTATATTCTTGGTTAATATGGTTTCGCCGAGAAAGAAAATCAATATATTTATTATTTTAGTGTTTTCCATGGAGGATTTATGCAGTATTGTATACAGTACACAATACAGTCTACAGAAAAATAATTAAATTACAGTAGTTCTTGTTTCCTAGGCACTGTTACATCTCCCAAGTAAATGAATAACATGGCAGAGCAGAGTCTTGCTAATCTGTACTCAAGGGAAAACCTGCAGATTTGATTAGTGAGATTTGAAGATTGCCCACCTGTGGATAGCATTGTGGTGGGTAGGAGTAGGGAATTTTTCAATTCAGAAGCTTTTTCTGATGTGAAATGACCTTTTCTCAACATTACTGGGCAGAAATCTTTCTCTATCTGCTCCTGGATGACTCATCTGGAAGCCTGTTAGTTCTTTCACACTAATTATGAAACTGCCAGGGTCTCCTGCCTGCTACTCCAGCACAGGCAGAAGATTTGCCATGTTGATGATTAACATAATTGACCCCCCAAAGCAAAAATATCTTCCTTCCCAAAGATATACCAGTGACTGGATGAGGGAGGGCTGTGAAATATTGTGTTCCCTCTCGAGGGGGGAGGCAGCCTCCCTGGAAACGTGGTAGCACAGATGGGAAGCCACTGCACAACTAAACGCCTGTGTTTGGGGCAGGCTTGCAGAAGCTCAGTTTGTGCATGTTGGGGGCTTCTGTCCCCTGTTCTTCTGTATCTGCGTGTGGTAACTGCTTGAGGAATGCAACATCACTGAGGCAAAAGCAGTAATCTTGCCTGACAATAGTGCCTGCAGCCATCAAGCCTTGTATTTGTGCCTCAAGAACTAAGCACAGCTGGGCTTAGTCACTGTTTATCAGAATTGCATCGAGGGTTCTTCACCTGCGATAATAGTACTTGACTACATTACGTTCAACTGGGAGGTGAAGTATTGAGCGTTTTTATCAAGCTCGATTTTCATGTGCTTTCCAAACTCTCAGCCTTTAAAAAGGTGATAGGTGGAGAAAAATGATAGGTGTTGGTAAGGGAATACTCAGATTACCTATAAAAAGAATTAAATTATGATTTCATATCAAACCATTGCCAAAAACATCCCTACCCTTTTCACTCTTCCAGTGAAAGTGAAATTGGTCTTTTTAGAAACAGGAAACATGTATCTTCCATCCCGGGGGGGGGGGGGGGAAGGTCCTGCCAGCAGCTAGACCAGCTGCATACTGCTAGTTTTGGGTTTTGTTAATGATTATGAAATGCAACAAAGAGAAAATAGCTTTCTCGGTTATAAAAGGATTCTTTTTTTCTTACCACATACTTATATACAGATATACTTGCAGCTGTGATGTGTTTTGCAAAATTGCCAGTTTGCAAGAAACAAAGCAGAATGAATAGCATGCTTAGATACTTCAATGCTAGGAATCAACAAATTGCTTATAAAAGATGTACCTAGGAAAGGATTTAACTTTTGCTAGCAGTAGCATTTGAAGAGCTTTCTTCAATTTAATAAAAGTTGCAGTTTAGTTAAACTAAAGCTAGGTAGCTGGTGTGCCGTGGCGTCTGTCTGGTGCTATGAGCTGTTTCCCCATGCCCTCTCACACATTATACTCTGTCTGGGTATCTTTTCTTACACTTGCACCGTAAACTACTTGGGACAAACAGCATGATTTCTGTGTGTCTGTAATACAGCTTGCAGGGGGTGCTGGTCCAGCATTATCATAGTATTTTTGGTTTCAATCTATAATTTGAGTAGTGTTATCACTGTTGAATTATGACAGCTGTAAACTTGTGTAACACGCTTCCCTCCTACCTATAGTAGAAACTAGGCTAAAATTGCTTTTAATTAAAATTAACAGATGCTTTCAAGTTAGGCTGCTAGTCAGTAACATTCTTACAGTATACTGCATATATCTACAGAAGAATATACGATAATTCATCCTAAATTGCATACATCACAAAGCAGCAAATTTCAAATGATTAATGGGAGCCTACATCCAATAACATTGCAGCAGTAAGCATAGGAAAAATTTGGTGAATTTGGGGGAAAGAATGGGCAGAGTTTGTAGGATTTATCCCAGAGGAACAGGGTCCTTTTGGTTTTAGGAGAAATATTCATTAGAATAAAATAGCAGAAATAAGTTCTAAATGATATTACTCTTCCAATAGCTCTTGTTGAATTCTTTGTTAATAAAAATATGTAATTCCCATTTTTCAATTAACAGAATATCTTAATAGAGACACACCTATGTAATGGCACAGAAGCTGTGGGGAGACTGAGTCACATATTCTGGTTTTGTGTGGTTTTTTTTGTTTTTTTTTTTTTTTGAGCAAGATGTAAGGGTTTCTAATTCTTTTATTACTCCGGCCAAGATGGTGCCCTGTACTGAAACTGACAATTTTGTTAGAAATTTTCATGCCCCAGAATATTATTTAGTACAGTAAAACCATCTCAGATGTGTGATGAGATTTTTAGGATTTTAGTCTCTGTTTCTTGGCATGTTTAAAATTTTCTGTGTTTCTCAGGTACATATACAGCTGTGTAACAAGCCATGCATAGCTCTAATTTTTCTAGAGTATACAAAAAATAGAATTGTTTCCACTCCTAATGATTTTGAAGAGGTAGACGTTAATATGACTCAGGCATACACTGAATTTGCAGCTGCAAAATAAGGTAGAAAATGTGTTCTGTTCCAGTGTTTTATGGGTATGGGCTAGAGCTGAGTAGAAACCTTACTTAAGTTGAGCTATAATATTTTATTGTTATGGGAATTTCTACTCTAATCCAGCCTGGGATGCCATTTTTTGAAATAAAGGCTTTTACAGTCAAATTTGTGGTTCATGTACATTAATCTGGCTTAATTATTTGAAAAACAATCCTTTAAAATAACCATGTAATTAAACTTTTACAACTATGGGTGCTAGTGATTATCAGCAAATGGCATTGACTTCAATAGGCCATCAGTTCAAATAATTGTTTTCAAAGGAAATTAAGTGTTTAAACTCACTAAAAGGACTTTTTTTTTTTTTTTTTTTTCCATTAAACATTATTCTCCAGCTTGTTTCAGTTATCCAGGTGAAAAGCAAACTAGTCTGAACACAAAAGTTGGATTAGCCCAAAGCTGTGCATCCAGTCTAGAGTATCCCCTTTGGTGCTACAGTGGTCCAGTTACTTGGGCCGTCTTAACCTTCTTTGTTTTCCAAGAAGCTGTGTATTTTTAAGTTATCTGTCCTGGATATTCACTGGAAGTCCACCCCCACTATGAATACTTTGGAAAGTGAGTGGGTTATCAGGTGAGTGAATGCATGCCCGAAGCCCTGTCCTATGCACCCCAGCTGAACCAGACAGCTTGAGTTCAGGTTACCAGTAAGCTCAGCAGATGTTTCTACATAATGAGGAGGTGGTTGAAGGGAGTAGGATATTTATGGCTGCGTGAGAGTCTGGATTGACTCTCTAATGGAGAGAAAACTTGCAGGGGTCTGCTTGTAAACTAGTAGTTTTACCTTGGCTGGAAGGCAGACACATTGCCCAGATGCCAAGTAGCGTCACTATATTTGACAAAGATGATCCCATACTGAAAATGCAGAGGCACAGCTGTGCTTGGGATGGTAATGAGAGCTGAGCAATGACAATGATTTCTAACCTGAGTGGTGTTTGTTCAGAGCAGCAGGCTGACAGGGAAAGGCTGAGCCCTGTAATGAGCATTTCAGCAGACAATTTGCTCTGGCCTTACTGCTTTATCTTCTCTCTTGAGAGTTTAAACTTGCAGGGACTTTGTACTTGTATTCATTCCTCCTTTTGGAACTTTGGTGTTTTCTGCCACAGTTGCTGGGAGCTCCTTGCGATTTCCTGGCCCCTTTTGTTACAGCTCTGCACGCAGGTTGGCACTTGGCTGCTCTACACTCTGTTCTGAAGGCTATGGCATAACAGACAAGAAAGCTGGCAAGCAGTGAACTTTTTGGAGTAGCAAACTACGTAAATTATTCTACACAAGTACATCTGAAAATATTATTTTGAAATTGAAGTGAAACATTTTTTCAAGATATCAACCATTTATAGACTCTAAATAGATTAAAAAGCCAAATAAAAATTTGTTGTGAATATAAACAAATTTAATAAAAATGAACCTTCTAAGCCAAGAATATAATGCAAGTAAGTCATCCCACTCTTATGAACTCATTTAGTTTTCATGAACAGCAATTTTAGAGTGAAAAAACTCATTCATGAAAGATCTCTGAGCAGCTGAAGAGCGAGGAGCTGGAAGGGAGGTAAACACTTGTTTAATGTTTTAAGAAAGAGCTAAGGAAGAATTACGAAGACTTGGAGCATAAGTCTCAGAGCTCAGTGGTATAGGTAGTGTAGAAATTAATTTTTAAATTGGCCATCAGTCATTTAGACAAATATAAAGACTGAGCCAGCATATTTCCACAAAGGCTGAATTTTTCTTGATGAATCTGGTTACGAAAGGGCTTACAAAAATTGTAGACATAATGCAGAGTACATGCAGATAGTTATAATCTGTGTGGGTCTGGAAAATATATTTAATGCATTTCCCTGTTCTGCATAGGATTATTCATAAAGCATGTACGAAAGTTGTGTTTCTTAAGGATCAAAATCTCACTGGCTATTCGAAATCACAGGTCAGTGCTGAAGGATTAGGATTGTCCCTGGGAAAGGTAGTATCAAAGGTGTGGAGGCTAATGCTGCTCATGTTCATGCTATGCACAAATATATTGGAGAAAGACTTACTGGTGGTGTGCTGAATTTTGACATGGACTGTGCTTTCAATCCTGCTCTGTTATAACAAAGGCCTAGACCTTCAGGAAGGTTGATCTGTGAATTCTGCTGGCATTTTAGTTGAAACTACAGGAATCTGTTATCTTATGATGTACAGCTCTGAGGTGAGCTGGCAAGCCAACACTGAGAATGAGAAAGACCTGAAAGGATGGTCATGAAATCTGTTGGGGTGCCAGGAGAAGATGAGTTGCCTGCTGCAGACTGTGTTCTGTCACCTGGGGAAACACTGCAGACCAAAAAGTGGTCCATGGTAAAAGTGGCCATGTAACATCACAGAATGATACAATGGGTACCTGATGAGCCTGTGTACACCAAAGAGTCGTCTGATGGATATAAACCAGCATGTGACTTCCCCTGTGTGTCAAGGGAAGGAGATCTTGACAGTTGGACTGCTTAGGAGACTTGCTGGAAGTCATTGCCCTGGTCCTGAACATCCCAGAGGGGTCATGAGGAGGGAGGTCTCCTACGCCCCCTGCTAGAAACAATCCTAGCATGTCTGAGATGGGAACCTAGCACCTGAAGAAAGGTATCTGCTCATTTCCCTAGGTAATTATGTGTATGGACTGATAATGCTGTGTATGAACCGAGCTATAGGAGTGCATAAGAATGTTTTCCATTCTTTAATCTATCCTGACAAAAGATATGTTAAACCCTAATTTAGCCCATGAGAGCTAATTTTACAGGCTCTGTGTCAACAGATTTCAAGATAAAGTGCTGGATTCAGACAGACACGAAGAGGTTAACAGTATAAACAGATAAACTTGTCTTTAGTTTTAAAGCAGTCAGGCGCAAGGTCAAATGGCATCAGTCTGAAAACAGACATCACTACATGTACACACATGCACATAATGAGGAGATGTTCCAGACATCACCACCACGTCAAGAGGATAATTTCAAGGTGTGAAGCAGTATTGAGGTTGTGGTGAGGCCAAGACTGAAAGAGGACAGGGGAGGTTAATAGGTACAAATATGACACTAAATCTCAAAGCCAACAGAAATATGTCTCCTCTTTTACAAAAGCCTCCATTTGTCCATCTTTCCATCCTGTTTTCTGTTTGCTACTCCTCAAATTTGAGGCAACAGAAGTAATATGATAAAGAGACACTTTATCTCTCTCTTTTTAAATTTTCTGCCACTTATTTAGGTTTCTGAGACTCAGACTTTACTTCTCCAAATACGGGATAATTTAAGATGAACTTCCAGGCTGAAATCCCTTCACTTGTGGAAAGAGTGCGGATCCCATCTTTCTTCAGTGGGAAACCCAAATATTTTGATTGCATTGCAAATACAACAAAAGCAGCAGCAGGCATAATTTACCATCACCTAGGCTCTACCAAATTTCATATATCCATATCATTAGAGATAGCCAGATGATACTACTGAAAGTTTGTATTGCTCTTCCTCATCAGCTGGTAAATTTCAAATTCTCCTGTAGTAGACAAGAGAGCACTCCTGCCTTCCAAAGTTAGCTGTCATTTGTTATTCATTTACCTTATCTTTCTGGAGTTTCCCTGTTGTTGCAGTTTTTATCTTCTTCTGACATCTTTTCTCACAGAAATGTTTCTGTAACATGCTCTTCACATTTCTCTTGCTGAGACTCGTGCCTGTCATAAATGTGAACATGAATGCTCGGGCTCTTAATGATGGCTTTGGGCTGTATCTATTTAATAATAAAAAAGCTTTATGTGTTTATCAGTGCTCTCATAGTGTGGTGCTGGGAATGGCATAGATTAAATGAGAACATTTTCCGTTGAAGATCTATTCCCAGAGCAGGTGTCTTGTAACAACTAGTCGTGTCCTGTGACTCTTCATGATTTTGCTCCATCTTAAGGTGGGCCTTTTGGAAGCTTTAGCTACAGTATTAGTAGAAATAGGTAAGATTGTCACTGCAATTGTTTTTTTCTTTTTTTAATGGGCATATGTTGCAAAAAAATTTAGGATGAGTTATTTATGCTAAGGGTGGAGGTTGATATTTTGTTAAGTGCAAGTTTCTATTCTATACCATACCTAGAAGGAAGCTACTGTCTTTTTTTCCTGCAGATCTGCAGTGTGAGATTTAGTTAACATTACCTTGTTAAAGATCTGCTTCTGCAATGGTTTATGAAACTATGATTCAAGATTTTATATCTCTGGATTAATTTCTATTGTCTTCCACAATGGAGGAAAAATTCCTTCTTTTTATGGCTCATTCATTTTTACATTTCCTTCTGTGTCATACCCTTCTCTATTAACACAAAGACTCTTTATTTTATATGCCTGTAAAAAGCAGCAGGCTTCTCTCTTAATCAGTGTTGTCTAGGTTCATTGCTGGAGGGCCTAGGTCATTAGTAATAAAGGTCATTACTTGATGTTTCCAACACACAGATACTCTCAGATGGTCCCTCCCTCCCTCATTTAATCTCCCAGTGACTAGAAACAGGCCCGGCCTCATGTTATTAAAGTTATTTTATTTTCTTAAAGAATAAACTGGTGAACTCCTGGAAACAAAAGCTCTATAATTGTGGTGGTGTGTGCACAATAGATGTGAAGGTATGACAGAACACACAAGACCTGAAAGCTGAGGCATGGGGGAAGAGAAGCAAGCTCCTGCTATCAGATTCACCACAGGTTCCTCCAAGCGGCTGAATCAAATGCTGAAGGAAAATCCCACGGAGCCCTAAGGCTGCCATGTCATGCCTGCCCTCATTACCTTACATCTTAGCCTCCTCTATTCCTAGCATTCTAATTGAAAAGACACTTTGTAGTAAAAAGCTATGTTTGAATCACTTTGAAAGCTAAGCTCCTCTGGTATTTTTCCTGGCAAATGTTCTTCTCGGATCTTTGAGTTTATTAAACAAAACGATCTTCTGAAGCTTCTTGGAGTGCAGGTATAACTCTGCTGCCCCTGATTAAGGGCAAAAATAGTAAATTTTAAATTCAGTGTTTTGTCCATCAGCCTGGCTTCTGAATGTTAACTCATCTCTCGTGTTTTCCTTCCCCTTCTTATTTCAGCTTCTGTCATCATCCCCTCTGTCTCCACAATTAAACAAATAACTCGTATTTAGTGGAGGATTTGGTTTGGGTTTTAGTTGCTTGTTTCAGGTTTTGTTTTTTATTGTTGTTGTTGGTGGTTTTGTTTTGTTTTGTTTTTTTCTACTAAGAAGAATGTATTAAAAAACAAAACAAAACAAAAAACAACTTAGGCTTTTTCTGTGTGAAGATGGAAGTTTGGGAATTATGGAAAACAAAATTCTGTCTTTAAAGAGCTTTCAAATGCCCTCTCCAGATGTAAAATTGTATTAATAGTTGATCTGGATGAAGCCCCATTCTTCCAATTTTCACTGAGCAAGATGAGAGAAGGGAATGCAAATCTAATTCTGTTTTTTTCTTTTAAAATCCTCATTCCCCTGCTTCTTCTGTTTTGCAATGCTCAGAGAAGCATGTGTCCACAGTTCATTGTCGATTTGCAGATTCTCACCCGAAGTGTGTGCCATCTGAGTTTTTCCTGAGTTATTAAAATACTTTTGAGGAGGGATTTTGGGACATGGCAAGCTAAATGTGTTTAACTTGAGCCAAGGGTCGGATTTAAAGGGCAAAGGGTAGCCTAAGGCAAGCACTAATAACTCCTAAAGTCTACATTCATTAAACTTTTGGACAAATTTTAAACTTATTTGACCACCTGTGTCACTACTGGGTATTGTCAAGCTTTTCAAATAGCTTCCTTTCCTGAGAGGAACACAGTTAAAAAAGGAGTCTTGCATAAGATGATCCCACTTTTACTTCAGCCACCATTTTCCCCAAGGCTGGCCCATGCCTGCCAGCCTGTAGCACTTTCCTCCTCCTGGGCCATCAGGGCAGACGCCCATCCTGCAATTCCACATCCACTCTTACAGTTTTTCCAAAAGACTGTATTATAACTGAGCAATACTCATTAGAAAAATAACAAAAGCAATTGTCAGATAGACATGTGAAAGGAAGATAAACATCAACTCTAATCAATTCCAAGAAAATAAATGTTTTGTCAATATAAAGCCCCCTTGCTTCTTCTATGGCTAGCTTTTAAAGTATTGCTTCATTAATTGAGTTTTTGACCATACAAGTAGTTTCTAAAGATTAATGCTAAATCATTAAAAGTTACACTTTGACAAAAGCTTTCTTTCTTTCTTAGGAAAGAAACATAGTGGTATTCACAATTGTTCCATTATTGCTTAGTACATTCAGAGGCTGGCCTTTAATAAGACATAGTAGTGATGTTTTCCACATGCATACCTAGGGACCTTGGAAAAGCTTATAAATGGAAAGCCTTGCAGCGCGGTGCTGAGGTAGTTTAGTGTCCTCATTGTGCAGATGGGTCAGCTGTGTCAGAGAGATAATAAATGACCTTCTCTGTTCATATGACAATTCTATTTGCCAGTTTACAGGTCTTTGCTCTCCCAGGTTTCAGTGTTTCTTTTGATCTTTAACATGCCAGTTTTATAGACGGGTGAAGTTAAGTGCTCAGTGGAACTCGAGCCTTTGAAAACTTTGTAGCAGTCCGATAGAAAGCACAACGTTATTTTGAAATGATCTGATCCGCACAATGTGAGACTGTTCTGTAGTGATTTGAAGCTAGAGGAAGAAAGCAAAACGAATTAAGTTAAGTGCTTCTTATGGGGATAATTTTTTTTGCATGCCTGAACTTGATATGGGAGATTAACCATTCTCACTGGGAATTGCAGAGGATATGAATTTTAAGAAGTAGATTTCTGAAGACTCTTCAAAACCAAGCGAGAAGTCACTTTCTTCGCCCCAAAACACATAGGTGTTCTTTCATTGCAATGTTTCTCTGTTCTGTGGCATGTAATTTCATTGAATGAAGCACGTAGTGTAGAATAGCCCCATGGTATTAATTTTTAAAAATATAATCATTTGTAGAATTAGTATAATTTGAATTATTTCTTATTGGCTTATGTTACCAGTTCCTTTTCTGTGCAATTAGATTTTTGTCTTGTTTTATGGAATGCTTTATTTGCTTTATACACTTGGGTTCATTAATATGTAATAAATTTAAAATAATGTGTAAAATTAAGTGGATATTAAAAACAGAATAAATTTTTATCATCCACACGCATCCGACTGCCACCAAGTCAGAAAAGCAAATAGAATACCAATACTGAAGACGTATTTCATAAACAAGAACCCAACATTTATTTGCAAAAATATATATAGCAGAGTAAGCCAAATTTTAATTTAAAATTATGAATTAATGCACATTTCCTCCACGAATAAGAGAATAATAAAATATCATATTTGTACTGAAAACAGAGATATTTCTAATCATACATAGATTTAATGATTCAGTAGATGTATTTAAAAAAAAAAAATTGGAGGGAGTTAGTCATGATTAAAACTAAACTGGTTTTAACAATACCATGAAAATCTAGATCTATTAGAAGAAAAATAAATCACTTAAGCAGAGTGTGAGCTGCTGCCCTTAGCTGAATCTGTAGGTGTAATAAAATAAAGTTCAGAGGAGGAAGCTGAAGAGGATAGAATTATGTGGATTTGAGAGAAAAGTTTCCTTTGACAGGAGCAGCCTTTGTGCACAGGGTCCAACGAGGATCCCACCAGCCTGGGTGCTGGAGTCAGAAAACTGTAGTAAACTATGATGGGGAAAAATCCTGCACCAGCAGGATGATCTAACTCTAACGTCTTTTTTTCAACACTGCATGATGCTCACAGAAAGGTAATTAACTCAAAACCAATAGGGAACTTGTAGTAAGCGATATCTGGAAAGATTAGTATTTAGAGTAATGCAGGAAGTGTTTGCTGTGGGTGTAAAATTGGCTGCTCAGGCAAAGCTTTTAACAAGCATTAGTGCCTGTTAAATCATATAATCATTTACCTCCTCTGGCTTAGGTCAAACTGTATCCTTCCACAAAATGTAAAAGCCAATTGATGCATGTTAGGCTGTAGCACTGGTGAGAATGGGGTGAGGGTGTGTTGTTTTTCATAAAGCCATTGGATTTTTTCCTTCAAAATGCACTGATTTGTGTTGCAATACCTCGTTAAAGCTGGCTGCTGCAGGAGAGTTCCCTGCACATAGAGGACTCACAGGGTTTCTTCTGATATAGCTTCTGTTTTTTTTCTGGCTGAAAAGGATAACAAATATGCACAACTAATCCAGTTAGTTGAAAGATACCACTAATGTACTGCTGTTGCATTCATTTTCATAAAGCTGGTTGGATGCGATCAAAGTTTTCTATGTTGCAGTAAAGATGGAGAATCTTGACCTAAGTGATATTTAAGGATTTAACCCTACACCATTTTCTGGGCTGATAACTGTTTGCTGGATGCCTATTTGATCAGAAAAATATGCTAATGTACACTGTTTTGTATATTATCATCATAACCACAGTATTGCCATGCAGCTTATCAGGCACTGTGGTATAGGCTCTCAGATCATTTTGGGCATCTAATTCCCACTGAAATAAAAAAAGACCTTTTATTCAAGTTCTTCAGCAGAGCCAATCCTTTGTGAAAATAGTTGGTAGTAAATTAAGGTCTTGTAGGATACAACCCTTCATGAATGATCATGGCCTTAAAACATATTTTCACAGGAACTTGCATTTATCCAAACTTAGAAATTACCAGTATTGCTGCCAGCTGCTGAGCAGGGTTAAAATGAACATCAGGACTTAGAACTGGAATAACCATGTAATCCAACCGGATTTCTGGGTAGTCTTTAGGACCTGATCCAGAACTCCTAGTTCACAGTAGTAGACTTTGATTCATATCTGTTACCAGGGGAGGAACAAATGTAAAATGTGAAATGTTTTTCTCTTCCTTTCTTTACTCTCCCCATGCACTTACAGTTTTGCCCTTATTAGGTTATTGATCTACCGTCTGACTGCTCTACCATTAACAAGCACAGGCTCTCTTCAGAGCTAATGAGCAGGGAGGACTTAGAAAGAGAAGTGAAGCAATGAAGATCACATTAATGAAATGCATCTCCAGAGCTGTTACAGACTTCAACCAGAATGTGAATAAATTGGAGCTCAGGACTATGGAGTGTAAGATGGTGTAAAAATGTGATACTTCTATTTTCTTTGGGAGGCACCATTACACTCTTAATTTCTCTGTCTGAATACACAGGTTAGGAAATATTATTCCATTCTGATGACAATAGGGAATAGCCTACATAATTTCTCACAAACTCTTATTGTGACTGGCTTGGTTTGCTTTTTTTCCTTCTAAGTCGTATGTCCTTCTGCTAGACTTTCAGCAAATGTTGGGAAATACTAAATTTCACTCCATCTCTAACATGTAGGTGGAGATTTTTTTTGTTTTATTTTTAAATTTTTCCAAATTGAAACAGGGGAGAATATGGGGTGATTAAATAAACATAACATGTAGCTTAGATTCTAATATAGGTTAACCAAGAGGGAAAAAGGAACAGTACACTTTAAAAATAGGGATTTATTTATATTAAATTTGTATTAAATTATTTTTTAATTAAAATCATTAATGTCTGTAAGTCGTGCCATTTGAACATGTAGATGACTGATATCCTGCAGATATCTAGTCACCATCATCTAGTGAAATATCTTGATAAATTACTATTATCTGCCAACTGATGATGGATGGCATGATTAAAGCCAGCATTTAATTAGGAAAACTCTAAATATTTGCAAACAAAACAAACTTAACATAAGCCCGAGGTCATCAGAATTTTGATCCCTTATCCTGGGACTATTTCTGTTTTGTTGTTACAAAAGCCAGACAACATATAAAAATTTTAAAGTCTGTGAAGGAAAGACCAAAACTTTTAAGTCCAGTTTTAAGCCTCTTTGAATCTGTTGAAGCTGTGTGGAACATAGAGGGGAGCAAGATTGTTGGTGTATTGGTGGGGACATCTCATGGGCTCAGGTGGCCGCTGAGCAGGTTTTGGTGGATCACAGTTCTAGACGTGAGCGCTTACAGGAATATTTGGGCTGAATGGATCAAACTATCACTGTTGTACCTATTACTATTGCACACCTCAATACTCTGGTAACACAGAGAAGTTATTCTCGATAGGCTATTTGAAAACATTTGACTTAAGGAATGTAGAATTTTCTAATTTATTGCAGCTTTCTTGTTTCTGTAGTGATGTATGAAGCCATCATTGGTGGCCAAATTAATAATATTCTAACAGCTTTCTGTTAGGACCAGGGCTATCTGGCCAGTTAGGACTGAAAATAACAAGTGAACTAAATTTAATTAGAGCTTCAGAATCTTGATGCTCCAGTAAAATGTCATTCTCTCTCCCACATGCTGCCTCTCAATTTAAAATAAATAAATAAAAAAAATATTTGCTGACACGAGGTGGAAGCCAGCTCTCTGTTAGATAGATAATTTGGAAAATAGAAACACGTGTTTCTTGAAAATTCAACAAGTGCAGGTGTGTTTAGCCCCAGTAGGTTTTCTCACTGATTTTCATCTCTCCTGTCTTTTCGTACAGGCTTTAGGACAAGTATAAGGAAAGGCATTTTCCTGGTAGATTTGGGACTATGCTGTGATCGCTTGCTACCTCAGTAGCTGCCAAACCAAGGTTTGTACTCTAGTCAGGTGAAATATGAACGTTCTTTTGGTTCCTTTCCTATTTCCAAGTTACCTCTCATGCACTATTAAAGGTTTGCTTTCAGTACATCTAACTAAAAGGGCAGTAGTACAGGATTTAACAACAGAACTTTCCTAAAAGATTTTGGAGCAGGTGCAGAAGGGTAACTCACACAGTCATCAGGTTCAAGAATTGTATCTGAAATCAATGAAAAATATAACTTAAAATGAGGTTTTATCCACCTTGAATTTTTGGAGAAATCATAAATCACATTATTTGTATTCAGACTACAATAAGAATCTGGTATTAATGTTCAGCTTGGGTTCCAGCAGGGGAAGGGTTTAGCACAAACCATACCATAATAAAGGGTATTTCTTTAAAAGAACATTCAGATTTTCTGCAACAGGCCCTGGACTTGGTAGAATTCAAATGGCTATGTCAGAATGAAATAAATTAAGAATGCAGTCATGAGCTTACTGTGTTTGTCTTTTTTTATTTTTGGTAGAGAGAGAAGAAAGAAGCTGTTTGTTAGTTTATTCAATCAAGCAGTTTGAGTGGTTTCAGGAGAGTTTTGAATGGCAGCCAGCACTTTGCAAATTATTATTATGATTATTCTGATATTAGTTACTTCTGAAGTGAATGCTATTAGGCTTCTATTATACAATATATACACTGTTTTATTTCGGATCACAGCAGCACACTACTTGAGAATGTAATCTTTTGGGAGATGTTTTTGCTTTGAGATTAAAGCCGCATATGGCTACATTTATTTCATACCACAAGTGTTTGTGTGTCTGTGCTGTGCAAAATGGCTTTCCACATTAAACTGACAGATTTGACCCTCTTTGTTTATGCCATAAACAAAGCAAGTCTGTTACAGAAAACAGTATTTGTCTAGTCAAACCCAAGACAGCTTCTGTGTAGTTTAACTTATTGTGGGAGTAGTTCTGCATATTCTGTAACAACAATTATTTCTGATTTCAGTGTTATAAAAAGAAAGGATGGAGGAACAGGAAGCTATTCTAGCATGTTGAGACAGACCAAGATAGGCTCCATGAATGCAACCATCTTGGCTTGGTCTACCTGTAGAAGTGGATGGCAACTCCCAGGGTTCACAAGTCAGTCCTGTCAAGCCATGTTGGCATGAGGACTGTGAGTGCCATAAAGGAGAGAGAGCTGGTAAATGGTAGGAAGAAGCTTGAAAGCAGTAGAAGGAAATAAAGGAAAACAAATTAAAAATAAAACAAAAAACAAACAAAAAACAGCTGAAGAGAAGCCTTATTTGGAATATCTATTGATTTTACATAATGTTTAGTAGGGGCTTTCCATGGAAAATGTGTAGCAAAACTGTGGTATTCAGTGAATCCAACGATGGGCAAAGTAAAGTAGTAGATATATAGAGCCTTGCTCCTAAACATTATAGTAACTTGCATTAGTCAAATACTTAGATGAATAGGGAAGAAATAGAGGTGATATGGGAGTCAGAAGGAAAAAAGTAAGATTCAGTGCCAGAATGAAGTGTACTTTATGTTAAATGCCTGTAAAGAATATGAAATGCAGGACAGTTGGCAGCTGAATAATGTAAGAGCAGGGAATACTGAGATAGCAGACATTTCAGAGTCATAAATATGACTGAGATATGCTTAAAGTACCTTTTATAACACTTGTCTGCTTTTTTTTTTCCTTGGCAAAACATTTTTCCTTTTGAAGAGGTAGAAATGTTCATGAAAAAGTTTCATTTCCCTCAATAATATAACTTCAGAAGTACACAAAATCTTTCTTGTCTCTAGGAGTTTCCCCCCCCTCCTATTTGAATATCAAACTGAAAGGGAATAGGGAAAAAAAAAGTAGTACAAAAGCAATGGAAATGTTTGTTTACTCAGAATCCTCCAGGGAAAAATATAAGGAAATTAAGTTTTGGTATAGTGTCGTGGTTTAGGCCTGGTTGGCAGCCAACCACAACACAGCAGCTCTCTCTCCCTTCCCCTCCGACAATGAGAAGGGACAGAGAGCCAGGCTTGGGGTTCGAGATAGGACTGGGATGGGGAGAAAATTCCCCTTTATGATCACGAGCAAGAGGCAGACTTGTTAGGGGAAGGAAAAAAAGAACATACATTTATTACAGACACTAACAACACATAACAGAGTAGGACAGTGAGAAGCATTACCACATCTTGAGAACACCTTCCCCCCACCCCTCCCTTCTTCCCGGGCTCAGCTCTGCTCCTGATATCTCTACCTCCTCCCCCAGTGGCGC
Organism: Tyto alba; assembly: GCF_018691265.1. NCBI lineage: Eukaryota > Metazoa > Chordata > Aves > Strigiformes > Tytonidae > Tyto > Tyto alba. The sequence goes on along the minus strand of NW_024881327.1, from coordinate 14,540,855 downwards.
AGGGGCAGGGAATGGGGGATGCAGTCAGTGTCCCCACTTCCCTTATCTTCAGTGAGGGGAGCTTCCAGAACTTGTTCCTCCTGCTCCATCGTGGTCCCCCTCTCACAGGACACAGTCCTCCACAAACTTTCTCCAACATGAATTCCTCCCACGGGCCGCAGCGTTCCCCACACTGCTCTGTTGTGGGTCACTAACTTCCTCCGACTGGATTCCCTCCCACGGCTGCAGCCCTTCCTGAGCTGCTCTGGCGTGGGACTCCCCCGCATGCTGCAATCCTCCCAGCACTGAATTACAGCAGCGGGGCTGCCTTTTCCCGTGAGACCCCGGCCTTCTTCGGGCAAAGCACCTTGGTCATCCAGGCAAAAAGCACAGGCCATAAATCAATGTCTGCTCTACTGTAGATCTCCATGGGTGGTAGGGGGGGGCCGCCCTGCCGTCTCACCACAGGATACAGGGGGGTCTCTGCTCCGGCACACCTCCCCCCTCCTTTCTTCCTCTGTTCCTCCACTGACCTTGGTGTTCATGCAGCTGTAGCAACTCCTCCTCACAAGTCCGACTGCCCATCACCACGTCCCTTCTTAAATACGTTATCGCAGAGGTGCAGCTGATGGGCTCAGTTTCCCAAACAGAAGTGGAGCTGGGGGAGCTTCGAGAAGCTTCTCACAGGGGGCCGCCCTGATAGCCCCCTCCCCTGCCACCAAAAAAACTCCACCATTCACTCAACCCAGGACATATAGTTAAAAAGTTTTTATTTGGTTTCAAATTTGTAGAAGTTTTTTCAGTCCTCCTTTGAGTAAATCTTTTCAGCTTACTTGTCTAGGAAAAGAATATCGTAGCATGTTTTTATTTTCTCTTAGTGGATATAGTGTGCCTGTCACAAAACATGTAGCAGTTTCTTGGAGCTAAAAACAGTAGTAAGGAACAATTATATCATTAATTACTCATGCAGAAATTAAAAAAAATAAAAGAATCTCTGAAGTTAGGAAGACCAAGAGATACATAGATGTATATATGTAGATATGTGTATGTATATATATTTGCATTTAGTAATAAGAAGAAATAGATTTTAGATGTTAAGCATTAGGCTGTGCTTCTTCTGCATTCTGTTACGTTTCCAATGGCTTAAAGGAATCATAGCTTATTTACTCAGTGGCAGAGAAAAGGAGCATGAGTCATAGACCATGGTCAGACTGTGCTGGGTGAAATATAGATAGAAAAAAAAAAGATAACTCAAGCACTTTTCTCAGGCATATTTTTAAATTATTTATACATATTTCTGATTTTCTTAGAGTCAGAAATGTAATGTCGTAATTTCTGTGATCAGTTCACTGGAAACAAAGCCACATGGGCAGATTGTTGTGTCTTTGTAGCCTTTGACTGAATTGGGCTGAACTCTGCACAGGTGTAAGCAATTGCAGGTTGTGGCTTTTGGAGTTAGGACTAAAAATACCTAGTCTGAGTGATACAGACATTACTGTTAATCTACTTATGAATGAATATTTAGAGTTGTTTATAGCATTAGAAAGGGAGAATTGTTTTGTGGGACAGTAAAACTGAAGACTTTCCTGATGGAGATAGAATAGTGCTCCAAATTTAGATTAGGATGCAAATCTGTTTTTAAATGTTTTGAGTTGTGAGTCTGCAGTAAGAAACTATAACACTAAGTACATGGAGACACTGTAATGCAGGAGGGGCTGAAGTGACCATGCACTCTCTAAACAGAAAATGTATGCTCTAATTTTTCAGTGCCCCCAGTGCTTCACTTCCAGACAGCATCACAAAGAGTTTTTCCCAATGCAAACACTGGTTCCAGAGTTAAAAACCAAGGGGATCAACAGATAATCTTACTGTTTTTCTAAATGAGAAAATAAAAAAAGGGTAGTATCAGCAATCACTGAAAAAGTAGCAGGAAATCTAAAGATCAGTGATGGCTGATCTTTAAAATATTTAGAGAGGTTGATAAAAATGGAGTAAGAAGATATGAAAATGGCTCAAGCATTTATAATGACAACAGGTTTTCCCGAGTGAGAATGGAGCATGAAGACAGCTTCTGGTTCTAGAAGATAAGTAAATGGGGCCTGAGGGTTAGCAGCAGCGCAGAGGCAGTGCCCCTGGCCAATACAGGGTTTGCACCCATCGAGACAGTGCTCTCCCAACACAGCCTGTGGGAGAACAAGCTTCTCCATCCAGCTTGTCCACCCAGAACTACATGGCAGCTCAGAGGGAATAACGGTATTTCTGCAACTGTGCCGGCACCCAAACTCATTGTCTTGTCACTGCTACCTGTATTCACATTTTTCTCGTGCAAGGTTGACAAAGACTTCATCTGTCTTTCAAGTTAATATTTTTACTAATAGTGCTGAAGAATTTTAGCCATCCCTAGATGACCAATATGCCAGGAGATACCTGTAAAAGCGGGTTTTCCATTGCCTGCCTGGGCTCTTTAGGGTGCCTGACCCATTCAAATCTGACCTCCTCCTGCTTGAAGAGCTGGCTTGAAACGCGCTCTCCTCTAGAAGCTCAGTTTGATGTGAGCTGGCTCATTTTGCAGAACTGTCCCCATTTCACCTGTGGGGGCTCTTCTCTGTGCCTATGAGTTTATTGCAGACCTATCCCGCCTAATTCAGCACCTGTTTCCTCTAATCTTCAGAAGATATCCAGTCCTCCTCCCCCACTATTTCTTGAAAGGCTAAAGGAAGAGAAGAGTCTCGGAGTTTGGTAATAGAGGACATGTTAGCTGCTTCTCTTTATTCCTTTCAGAAGGAGTTCAAGGACCAAGGGTTGCAAAGACTGATAGGTACAGTATAAACACAGATGACAGGCAAGGAGAAAGCATCAGTTACAAAGGACTGTGGGGTTTTTCATAATGTTTGTCACTGAATGTAAGAAACTTTGTATTATTTATTAGCTCCCCTCCTCCTTTTTTTTTTTTTTTCTTCTCCTTCCGAGGGAAAAAACTGTGATCTGATCATTTTAAGAAGCTGTTGCTTTTGGAAAGGATGCTAAGTTCTCCCATGGGCTGCATTCTCATAGCAAGGGAGTTGCGTGTGCTAGGTGTAAGTCTGTAAGGGCTATTTCATTTTCTTAAGTTTAAAAAATATTTTTCCAGTGGAAGTCGATAGATTAAAAATGAAATAAATGAGCTACCTCTGGCAGTCTTGCAGTTCACCTTGGATACATATGTACACTCAGTTTTGTTTACCATTTTCTTTCCTGTCCTCCCTCTCTCCTCTCTAGTCTTCCTTTGTTGTTGACTTCAGGCCTTACAGTTCACCAGACTTGTCCCCTTTCAAGGACACTGCAACACAATAAAGATATTGGGCAATGTTTCTACAGGGTGTACATTTTTCCCTGGATTCGTAGAAAGAGAAAAGCTCATGAGAAATGCATAGAAGTAATTGCTAAGTTCAGAGAAAGCTGCTCTGACTAATGTACAGGGCCTGAAATGTTTGAATGTTGGAGGGGAAACAATCAAACAGGATTTTCTGCCAGCAGCACATAGCTTTGCCAACTCTGGTAACCAGGTGCAGGTGCTTGTTTCCAAGCTCCTGACCATTAGAGGCTGAATTACCAGTGTGGTGAGAGATAGAGTCCACAGACAGTGAAGTTACAGCTGCAACACTGACAAAACTATCCTGCCAGCCAATGCAGAAAACTGCCTGGACATTTTCATAAAAGGAAATAAAAAGGAAATTTTTTCCAGCTATCTCCTTAAAACTTTGATTGAAAGAACTAAATTGGTAGTTATAAGAAATGAAACAGAAAGGGAAGGTTACTGAAATAAAGAAAAAAAAAAAAGATGTTCCTCCAGGAATGTTCCAGTTCTGCAAAAACTGAGATATTCTTCACCACTTCTTTTATCAGGTACAGAGGCAATATGGAAAGTATGATAAAGAGCCTGTGTCTGTTTGTTTGTGTCTGTGTGTGTGTGTGAAACCCCCCAAAGAGAAAGAGGCTTTTGTTTTAACTAATTTTCATTCATTTAGTTATTTTTTAAAAAAGTTTTATTTAAGACCCCCAAAGTAAGACTCCCAAATGAGGATCCTTGAGATAAAAAGGGCACACCACCATGCTTGTGTCTTCTGGCTGGCCTATACCTCCTAGCTTTCAAATTTTACTTCTTTAAGAAAATGGACTTGTTAAAAGAATATAAATCAAATTGTCTTTAGAAATTAAGTTTCTCATCATAGACATCATTGACTTCATGTTTTGATGGCAATGCTCCTGATGGAGGAAGATGTGGATGGCACTGGATTTTGTGGCAGAAGGGAAGAGTGCAGGAGATTACTCCCCAGTTCACTTGATTTTTACCTGATGATTTACAAGGTATGTAAATGAGGAGACAACCACAGAAGGTACATTTAATGGCATCTTAATGCATCATGGAATTTACGACAGGACATGAATAGCTTCTGCACTCAACTGTTGGAAGCAGATGCTGCTATAATTCTACTTAATACTTAGAAGCAAAGTACAGCATATTGTTTTTTGTACAAATGTTTATGAAACATTAATAAGAATAACATACACCATTCAATGCTGAACATATAATGTGAAATCCTCTCTTATAAATATTTATGAGGGTGACATTTTGGTTTACTCTATAAATTGATTTCAAGTAACTTTTCTGAGATTCTTCATTGTTTTTTTCTCATCTTAGTCATATTGGTATCCTAAAAAGAAAAGTAGATTGGAAAGGAGTCACTCACATAAATATCTAATATGAAAGCTGATTTCAGTTAGGAAAAGACTTACACTTGTTTGTCTAGTAGAACAGGATATTTAGCTGTTTGAAATCAAGACTTTTCACTCATAATGCACGTTTGTTGCTACTGTTATGAGAGGAATTAGTGAGCTTCAGTAAATCTGATGGCATGTATATATAGACTCTAGGTTGTTCTGTGATGGTCCTTGGATTTCATAAAATGAAATCTGGCAAAATATACAGTTTTCTACAGATAATTGAAATGTTTTAGTTAGTTGTTGGCTATTATTTTTCTGAGTTTTTCAAGGGGTGCAGTATATTTCCAACAAAAGCCTTTATCCCCTTTTCTGTAAAAATTTGATTTACTGATTGCAAAAATTACAGTCTTTCTTCATCTTTTAACTAGAATGACAAGGCTTTCAATCATGTTGTTTTCTTTAGGGTGACAGCCTTTCAATCCACACCTCTCTGACATTTTTGACAATGATACTTAGCAGCCAACAAAATGTTATGGTAACTTTTCTAGTGTAAATGAGAGATTCAAGCTGTGCAAATCTCTTTTTTTTTTTTTTTTTTTTTTTTTTTTCCCCAGCTCTAAATTCTTCTAAATCGCTAAATATCCTTTACTATTTAGGGTCTGGTATTTCATAATATCTTGAAATGGACAGAAGATATTAAGGTCTTGTTAGAAATTGTAGCCATCTCTTTATACAAAGAACTTACTCTCAGAAAATTTTTACGCTAAATCTTAAACTTCTTTTAAGAATGTCAGAAGTGATTCAGTGAAGTTCAGTGTACCAAAAGATATGCTATTTAAGATCTTCAGATGAACCACATCAAAAAGTCTGAAGTTTGAATGAGCATCTTAACACAAAGCCCCTGGGAGACACCTTCAGAGATCCTTAAAACACTTGGGTAAGGTGAAGTCTAGTGGAGCTTGTTGCACAGAGATCTGCCGGGATCCATTCTAAACATTGTAAATCTTGATGACCTGAACTCAATTTCAAAATTGGGCTTTTCTCTCCTTGGAAAAGTCTGAACTTCTTGTGAAAAATCAAACCTTCATTTTTTTATATTAAATTTTGGTATTTGTATTTGGAATTGCTGTCACAGTATCTCAGAGAATTCTTATTTTAGGGTCTCTTGCTTCATTTACCTATATTGTTTATGCCCCACCCCAACCAATGTACATGTTCCAGAAGGCATCACAGTCTTCTCTTAAAACATCTAGCACCTACTAAAGACTGAAGGTATGGAGTAATTTATTTCTAACTTCTCTGAAATCCTCCAGTGACATGTCTGAATCAAAATATTTTTATTTCCCAGATATTGTTTTGACAGAAAAATGTAGAAAGCAGATGCTTAAATTTAGTTGAACTGACAGTTTCCTGTCAAACTGTTTGTGTTTGTTGAAAGTCACATAGGTGCTGCTGCTGGAAGCATCCCTGCTAAGCTTCTGATTGGAAAGGGGGAGGCTCAGACTGCATTTCTAGTGGTGGTAAATTATAATTTTGTGTGAAAAATTAACCCTTGAAAGAAATGAAGCCTGGGTCATCTTCTTGTCAGGGTAGAGGTGGAGATACTAACATACGGAGTTTTCCTCGTCTGCTTAGTTCAGTGGAAATGCCACTAAAATTGAGAGTCATAGATCAGCACTTTTATATGTAAGTCCTCTGCCTTTAAATGTAGTTTCATTAGGGAATCTATACAGTGTTGGAAAAAGTGAATAGTGAATTAGTGATATTACATAATGAAATTGTGTTTCAGAAAGGACTGACTTTTGCACTTTTAATTCAGTAATGTTTCTGAAATAGAATGAAATTTCTAATTTAGTGTGTTGCAGAATTTCCAACAAGTAAAAATAAGCACATTTCAAATACACAGGGGAGAAACTCTTAAAAAAAAAAAAAAAAAAGCTGATTTATGTTTTATACACTTGTCCAGTAAGTATTTAAGTAGCAGTTTCTTTACTGGTTCCTGTGATTTGATATTTAATTTAATATTATTTGTTTGCCACTAAGTATGAAAGTGCCCTAAACACAAACAATTCCATGTTCATTACAAAAGAACATGTAACAGAAGTTATGTTGTAGCACTCACAGGGGATTTAAGAGGTTAGAGAAATTGACCTAATATATTTTCCTCCTTTGATTGTAAAGATCTCATTCTCTAATGTCATGAAGCTCAGTTCTGATATGAGATGCTTTTGAATCACTTTTTGAATTAATCTACCTTTGTCGAAATCTGACTGAATTTTGTATTTTTTTTTTTCTTGTTCTTTATTCTCCTCTTCTTCCTCTTTCTCTTATTTTCTCCTGGTGGGGGTTGGAAAGATGGTCAAGACAATGTGGTTAGTTAGTTTACTGTACCCGTAATAACGTGAGAGCTGGATTAAATTTAATTAATCAGGTTTAATGAACAAAATGTTAATGCTGCACCAGTTTATTATTAAGTTCAAGCCTAATGTGATTATTTTTACTAATTAACTCAAGGCTGCTACAAGCCTTCAGTCTGCTTGAATATGCAGTCGATGGGACAAATCATCTTGATTATAAAACCCCCTTGAAAATAAAAAAATATCTATCAATATTTGTGGACCTTGCACTGAGTTTCAATAATGTGCATCTAATCAGAATCTGACTCATTCCCACAAAAAGAGTTTGAATGATCCAGAGAGGAGAAGGAAAGCATTATATAAGTCCCGGCTGCATGGGATGGTCTTTATGGTGTTGTGTGTGTAATGAGAGAAATTAAATTACTTGGCAACATAGTCAGTTTACCACTCTACAGAGTCCAAAACAAAGAACTCAGAATTATAAGAAACGAATAATAAAGCCTAAAGCAACACTCGCTCTCAAATAATTATTGTTCTCATTAGCTCTTATTGAGTTCTGCAAATGGTATTAACACGTTGATATGGTAATTCTGTGAATATATTCCATTAGCAGGATATACCTGCTAAGAAAATGAACACATTCTTTCTTCTAGGTAGACTGTTATAATTTCTGTTACTTTCCTGTTAAATTATTTAAAAAAAAAAAAAAAAAAAAAAAAAGGAAAAAAGAAAATAAAAAGGTGCCATTAATTATTTATTAATTATTTAATATATCAATTATTTGTAAGGAATTATTTGAAAATGTCTCCATTTTTTTATAGCACTCTGAGTGCCTTGTTTCTATTTTACTTGCCTGGTTAAAGTAAAAGGCAGGCTGGATTTCCTGGTTTTGGAGACATTTGGAAATCAGGGTTCTGTATGTGCTGAGAGAGTCCCAAGAGATGCAGAGGTAATGAGAGAGGTGTTCAGGGTGCTCTATCTCACCCCTGACTGCATTTTCACATGGGACGTCCAAGGACCAGAGGAGAAAGGCAGCACTGAGCCAGGAAGCTACGGGCCAGGAGAGGTACTGCAGCATTTGCAGTTCTAGAGGATAGATCAACACAGACAAAAAGCTCCCCCATCTTTACTGGCTGTGGGTTGGGTTTGGATTTGGTCACCTAGCTTCTGTGTGGTTCTGTCTCACCAATGCCAGATAAGTAAATCTCACGCTTCTGACAGTGTTCTGTAAGTGCTAGCACAGTGATTTTTCTTTTACTATCATACCTGTTAAGTTTTTTATTATAGGTGCACACTCCAGAAGATAGGTAGCCAGTACTTTGAACCGCTTTTCTATGCATGGTGTATGTGTTGGTTTTGCACTGATTTATTTGAAAACTCAGAATTAAAGCAACACAGCCTTGTAGCATGGAGTTAAACATGTTCATTTTTAAATGTTCGTATTAGTCTAGACTGCATTCATGTCTGATGCTATCGAAAGCTTAAATCCTTCACAAAAATAAAACAATTAGCTAGTAATGGCTATTATGACAGCTTGGCTTTTAGATAAGCATTGACCTGTTTGGAAGATTATCTAATATTAAACTAAGTTTAGGGACCTTTCCCCGATCACCAAAGATGCCTTACAAATACTCCTAGAAGACAGAATATATGTACTTTAATGTTACCAAGACATCTCTCTCCACTCCCAGTCATTTGAGGTCTTAAATGGACTACAGGTTTCCTCTTGTCTGCCATGCAGAGTTAAGTATAAACTTCTGATATGGTAGAGCTACAAAATTGGGTTAGAAATCTTCCTAGAAGAGGCTGGAAGCTTTTTATATATCTGAAGCTTTTCTGTTTCTGATCAGATAAGGAAAGTTAATGCAGCAACAACCCCTTGGGTAAAATAATACAATTTTGTCTTCCAAAGCTATGCTTTAAACTGTAGCATTTAGATTCAAAAGATTCTGGTCTTATGGTGTTTCTGTAGTCCTAAACCAAACCAGAAAGTCATGCATTTACTCATACACGTACACTGACAGATTGCTCGAGACAATTGAGGAAAATTATTCAGCCCATATTATACCTGTAGAAAAATGTATGATTCAAGTAAATCTTGTTTTGGGAAAGATTTCAACCTGTTATTTATCAGATTACATTTCACTTTTTCACAATATAAGTGGACTGAAAAAAGGTGCGTCCACATTCCTGACATATTTTCTTGGACTGTGAGAGAGCACTTTTTGCTGCTAATTTTTCTGGCAGTCAGAATTTAACTGTTATCAGCCTTGGGTAACAGAAGTTTAGATCACCTTGGTATCTTGGTTGAAATAAGATCTCTTCCTTTTTCCCTTGTCTTGATATTGCTATGCCAGAATTGTTTTATTGAGAGCGCTACATTATCTGTAAATAATCCAGCAAATGTGATTTGGCATGCTGAAGTTTCTATTGGTTTCCTCTCTCTTCACTGCTTTCTGTAACCAATAGACAAAAAGAATCAACTATTCTATGATTTTTTTTTTTCTAAATGCTCTGAAGATTTATGCATAATGAGTAGAATTTGACAACATTTTCCAAGTTTCAGTTATCTACAATAATATTAAAGTAAGATGTACATTATATGGTGAGGTTAGAGAATACTTTTAGGATGAAAGAAAAAAAAAGGAAAAGGTGCCTTTTCTCTTGAATTTTTATTTGCCACACCAAAGTGACTGCCAACACATCCTCTTTCAGCTATTCCAAGTCAGATCCAAATGCCTAGGACAACGAGTGAATCCAAACTCTTCCAAGGGCTATGAATTTTAGTGCAAATGTGAATTATATGTAATGGAGTTGGCTCCAAGGGAACTGTAAAAAATCTCTCTTATGAGACAAAGCCAGTGCTGATCTGTCTTTGACTATAACTTCAATATCAGACTACAGTCTACTAGCTTCAATCAAATAGTGATCTTATATCTGGGAAAGCAAGAGCATATTGTCAGCTTGAGGCAAGAGGTTTTAGCTGTTCGCTTGCCATTAGGAGGAGATATATAGCTAAACCAAAAGCACCTCCAGTTTGAATATACTTCTGAAAAAAATCTCAGAATATTGAAAATGTGTCACTTTTTTCAGATGCCTTTCTCTGATCCGTTGATATTTCCATTTGTAATGTCACACATGGAAGCGGGAAGTTGGCTGTGCCATTTGTAAAGAAACAGATAGATTACAAATGTTCAGCTTTCTTCTTTCTTTAGATAAATGCTCAGAATATAAAAATGTCTGGCAGATAAAAGTAAGAGCCGGTGCATGAAATTTTAAACCAAATGGGACCTATGAGATCATCTGGTTTGATTAGCTGCATGATACAGTCCAGGAAAACTCATGCAGTAATTTAGACTTTTGAAAGAGTTTTGCCATAAAGATAGAAAGTAGTCTTACAAACAAAACGGATTTGTCTGCATTTAGCTAAATGCATGTGACACATGCTAAAGTTCATAGTGCTTAAGAGCAAAAGGGACCCCTGAGGCTGTGTGGGTCTGTTTCAGTTCGTTCAGGTAGCCAGTTATGTTTTTCATGCAGCTACCTTAAATGTGTCTAAAATATATATTTTTTTTTTTTTTTTTTTGCTAAAGATTGGCTTCCAGAAAAGTATCAGATCTTGATCTGAATTTGCCATTTTATCATTACTTCCCCTGGCAATTTCTTTCAGTGATTGATCCTCTCTCATTAAAAGCCCATGCATCATTTCCAGTAGGATACTGGGATGCAGGTAGGAACAGGAATAACTCAGACTTTTGGTTTGAAGCTGCTTCCTTCAGTTCAATGTAATTCATGGTTCATTAAGCCAAAGAAGAGCAATGTCTACAGTCTACTGGATAACCACAGTCTGTAACCATTTGAGGCCTGGGACAAAAGGACTTTTATTTCTGTTCTAACATCTGAGTGATTTTTTTGTCCCGTGTTGTGTGATAATATATAACAACTGTTAAAGGAAGGACTTGAATTGAGAAGTCTCCAGATTAAGGTTTAATTTAGGCTGCATAGTCCTATTCACCTTTGTACTCACTGTCTTAAAGCTCGATTATACTTTATATATATATATATATATAAAAACATATGTAGATATAATAGATACACACATGAATATATATATAAATATATGTTTTTAAGAAAGAGTTGAGCAGTTTCAGGAAGAGGATGTGACTGCGTCCTCTCCAACCTCCAAAGGAATCAGAAATATTCATTGGGAAAGCCACAATTCCTCTGGTATCTGGCAAAATTTTAATGTCAAAACCAAAGATGTCCAGGGATTGTACAGGCTTAGGTGATCAGTGATAGTGGAATTTGAGAAGCAGTTTTAGAATTAGGGTACCACAGTGGGAATTAGGTTGTATTTAGGCAACCATCTCCTTAATGTGGCTGTAGGCTCTTTCTGGATAAAGTTATATAGCTATGGGTGGGGAATTTAAGTGCAAAATTCCTGTGATTGTTAGTAATAAGAGAGAGGAAGGAATAAGACATATGCTTTAGGACACACCTAAAGGCTTTGAAAGAACTCTGAGGCCTATTAAAATTATCTACTGTCACATTTTATATCTGCAGACTGGATTATTACATATGTATATGTAGTGAGATTTTTTTATATGCATTTGTATGTAGCTGCTTGATATGAACACACAAATCTGTGCTGGATGCGTGAGCATGTACAGAAACAATTTCAAGCCAGTACCAGAAGACTGTTTTTTCCTAAAAAATGACCCCGACGTTTCAATTTTAATGCAGTGAGGACCTAATTCAAACTTATGTCTGTCAATGGGAAGATTCTCATTGGCTTAAATGGGCTTTTAATGTGACTCCCAAATGCCTGGGGAGAAAGTGCTTTAATTTGGTAAAGAAAATTCAGCATCAAGGACTAACTTAACCACAGGAATTTTATCTTCACTCAGACTCATTACATTGTTCTGTCATTAATAATCACAGTGCAAAGTAATTGAATTTGTGATGGTATTACATGGGTCTGTGTATAGTGCAAAATGTGAGAGCAAGACTTTTTCTTTTGGTTTGATTTGGCTCCCATCACAAGACACAGTGAGCAGTTTTATTGTGCTATTTGTCAGTGTGATGAATTGCTATTACTTAACAGGTGAACTGTGCCATGCTGAAAATGAATGTGGGGAGGAGCAAGTGCACATCTCAAATTACATGCTCTATTATGTAAATTACAGGTGGTAGGTGGCAAGAGTCCTACAAAATGGATGAGTTGGCTAAAATCATACCATTACTTCTTTTTAATGCATACCAGGAAGAATCATGTGTAAAAGGGGAAGCTGTTTCCAGGTATGATTGTGATACTTTGTTTCTCTTAAAATAAAGAAACAATTCTGATTGAAAATATCTGAATTTAAAGAATTACCTTCTACCTTCAGTTTGGTGAAGAGGAGAAGGAAATACATTGTTTTCTTGGCTAGTTTTTAAATTCTCATTATCAAACCGGAAAGTTTCCTTCCGCATCGTATAAACAATCTGAATCAATTTCACACTAAGCAGGCTTTACAGATCCAAGCAATGTTCTAAAACTGTATATATTCAATACCTATATATATGTCTGTTTGCATGTATTTATTATCGAATTGGTGACCTTTTAAAGAGCAGAATCTTTCAAAACATTCTGAAGAAGTTCTGAAAACATTATGAACAATTTTAGGTAGGTAGAAAAATAGTAGTCTCTTTAAGAGCCATCTACTTTGTCTCTTTTACTACTATTTCTGTGACTACTGTATTTGCTTTTATTTTCTTAAAAGCTGATTTACTAGTTAGCTTCATGTGATGTGCATCTCACTGTTTTGTGGGCCTCAAGAGGGTTCGATAGCCCAGAGGTCTTATTTCAACTTGTTTCAGCTGAACACTTGTAATATGAGACATTCAATCTTAAATAGTAGATAGCAACAGTGAGTAGTTGCTGACTCAATTCAAGAAATAATGAAAGCTCTGGGAAATAAGAGATCAAAAGTTTATAAAAATGAAACAATGTTAGTACATGGTGAGTGAAACTAGCAGTTTATTCCAGCTGCTTTGATATATAAACCCCCTGAGTTTTATAATCTGTATTTATATTTTTTCCCGATCAGTAATTAAATTTCTGAAGCTTTACACATAAAGCTAATAAAATTATCACGCATAGAATATTTGAAGGCCTTTCAGGCTATCCATTATTATGCTGAGTAAGCTTGTGCCACAGTCCGCAGCCACTGCTGACAACCTGTGGTTGTCCAGCCTCTATGAAGAACAAATTGAATTCATATTGGAGGCGGACCTGAGGAGGTGGTAGCATCTGCATGTGAAACACTTCCTTTACACTCTGTGCAAAGTATAACTCAAAGTATAACATTTTCATTAGGGATAAACTTCACTATCAAGCCTGCAGTAATGTTAAAATGTAGTAGTAAGCCCATGCAACCATTAGTTAGCTAAATTCTGCTGTTGTTTTATTGGTCTACATTGAAATACAGGATAAAACATGGTTATTCTCGATTTACAATGAATGAAGTATATAATGGAGGAAAATAGTATTTCCAGTAGATAAATTCAGTAAGCAAACATAATGGTAAATGTAATTCAGATATTTCGGTGTTGATTAATTCACACATACAGGAAGATGAGCATTATAGCTTGCAGATTGTTCTCTGGTTTCATTCAGATGTCAAGCAGTCAATAAACAGAGTAGTCTAATTTGGATTCTGCACAAAGTACCAGAGACAACACCAAATGATTTGTTCAGTTGGAGCAGAGAACATTGAATGCAAATGCTGGTCTTTTTCTAGGTTTCTACTTTTCCATTATATTGCTATGTGTCTCACTGTGAATGAAACAAATATTGTTGAAAACATTTGGTGACTTCTTCCTTCAGAATCTTCTGCAAAAGTGAAATTGAGCTCCAGAGGAAAAGGTGGACAGTGGTATTTTCCTCAAGAAATTATTTTTATCTAGGGAATGTCTGTGAAGAAGCTTTTGTGGGTTTCCATGCAGAATTTAATAATTGTGACTGCAAAAAATGTAATAGTAAATATGAAGTGGTAGAATACAGAAGGAGTTTTCTTTCAAGCAATTTGATACAGCCCACAAAGTAATAACAATATTTTGAACTTTTGCAAAAAGGGTTTCTCAGTCCGGGAAATGTACGCAATGAAAATGGATTTCTATAGGTCTCAATGCAAAACAGGAAGGGGTTGTCTAGATTATTCCTGATGGAAGCTGACTCAGTTCAACTGAATTTTATAACAGAAGAAACCTAACCAGAGTAGAAAAACAGGCATCTAGCTGGGAAGCTGAGCTCAAGTTTTACATGGGGAAAGGATAGTTCAAAACAATGACGTTTCTTCTTGTAGGTCATGCTGCAGTTCTCGATCACGGAGTGGCTTGCTGCCTTTTGACAGTCTATCATGAGCAGGTCTTTACAGTGCTGGTTGAAATAGCTCTACTATAGATGGTTTTTGGCCTGTCAATAACTTCTGTTTTAAGATAAAGTGGGCTAATGAAAATTTTAAAGAAAGAAAAAATAAATAAGAAAGAGAAGTTCTGTGATAGCTGAGATACTATTGTATATAAGTGGGAGGGAGTTAAATTCAGCTCTTACTGAAAGCAATGGTGACATTAATCTAAAATCTTATTGATAATTTTAAAGATCCAGAAATCTTGATAGGGTCTCATATTCTAACTTGAAAATACACAGCATAGCAGCACCTGTTACAAATGATGAAGAAATAATATCCTGGAGTTCTTGCCCCTGAGAAGCATGTCTTAATTCAAGATCTTGGTGTGCACCTATTAGTGAACTTCATATTTGGATGAAAAAATGTGTGTGTTAACCTTGGTTCAGAACTTAAAAACTGAATGCCGAGAAGAAAAGAGGAAAGAAGCTATTGGTCTGTGGATAGCAAGTAGTGCTGGCATATTGTGAAGGTTATAATATTCTTAGGATACAGTACTTACCTTCAGTTTTCTCAATAAGCTCTGATACAGTTGTATTACGAGGTAAATCTTGCTTAGGCTTGCAGCTGCTTTAAAGAAATTGCCTTTTTCAGTAATCGCCTGCCAGCTGGGATGGAATTTGATCCTTTGCTTATATCTGGAGACCTCACTTTCTGCTTGTTTTTCAAGGACTCAGTTGTGGTACTTGTGAGTTTATGTAGATAAAGTGTGAGTTACTTTGTCACACAGGTGTGAATGAAGGAAGCTTCATGGACTCCACTGTTTTGTCTCCTCTTGCTGGGCATAAGCACCTTGCACAGACTCCCACCTTTGCCCTCCTTGCAGAAATGTTCATTCCCCTGTTTGTATCATCAAGATGGGAGCCGATAGCACTTGGGATGCTTGAGCAAAGTTGTAGCTGCTTTGAAGTGCACCTTTTTGATTGAGGTAACTTCCCAAGCATCTTTAAAAGATGTGACAAAGTAGCCTGAGGAAATGGTAATACTTGTGGCAGCAAATTTCTGCTTCTGTTAATAGAGCAAGAAAATACCGCTGGTTTTATTTGGTTTTACGGATATTTCCTTTTTTTTTTTTGGAGGGATCCTATTTTAATACCTTAGAAACGGCAGAAACAGTCTTTTGGGCTCAAAGCACAGACCATAGTGATCTTCCTCCTGCTTCTCAGGCCATACACAAACACGGAGAAGGGTGGAAGAAACTGCTTTCCCCTGTGGTCTGTTCTGTGCCAGCAGTGCGCAGGGGGTCCTACAAACAGGGGAACACTTCTGACTCCCCGGGAAGGCAATAGTAACAGCATTTGCACTGTGACTCTGTGAAATCAGGAAGGGTAAGAGTGAGAGATGCAGCACCAATATACGGAATTATAGGTTAGATAAGTTAAGCTTCTCTGGAGGGAAAGAAATTAGCATAAAAAAAAGAAGCTGTATACTTCAGCTGTTTCAGAGGCACATTTTGTCAGTGCCCTACAAAAAAACTTGAGCAAAGGTCAAGTTTAAGCACTAGAGACATCTGAAACAAGCAGGAGAATTTGAGATGCTAAAAAACAATGAGGAGGAAAAAAGCTAGTCCAGTCAGTGCAAGATTGTGCTGAATTATTAATGCAGAGACTATATTGCCTACTCTGAGTATGATGTGCCAAATTGAAACAGTTGTGTAAGTATAACCAGCTGCTGTGCTGGCCTGCAGTTTGTTGGATGATTCTGCTTAAGTTTCATTAGTTTATACTAAGGAGGAAAAAGGGAGGGATTTGTATGATATGTATGCTAGCTTGTCGTAGTGTGCAAAGATTAACCCAGTCATCAGGGACGTGATGATACAGCGGAAAGGTTGTTTTCTTCTATTTTAAATGTTTTTAGAAGTACACAGGCAGGTTTATCGAAGCAAAATAAATCTCATTATGTTTTCTTTGTTTTGGTTCAGATGGCTATGAGATTGAGACTTTGATGACAACCTCCTAGTTTCAGTGTTTGCTCTGTGTTTAGGGTCTTTTTTTTTTTTTTTTGCAAGTTTTCCAAATTTTATAAAAAAAATTATTTTCTCTTAGAAAAACCCTTTGAAAGGGTAACCACTTCACTTAGAATTGGCTAACCTTTTCCACAGTGCTGCAGCAAACACACGATGAGATATTGTGTCTTTTGTTTGAAAAGTGCCTCATTCACCATGAAGGAAGAACAGATAAACAACCAAAACTTGCAGAAAAAGGAGTACAGTGTTATTGCTGATTCACAGCACCTAGGGCAGCAGCGACAGTCAAGGGATTTCTGCTACAGCCAGTAAAGAAACCATTTGCCAAGTGATGTTGGCTCATTTTGTGTTCAGGCTGCTGAGGACAGGTGTTTCTGGAAAGGTGCACAGTGTCCTTTATTTGACCTTCTCTTGATGTTAGAGAAATCCGCTTGGTTTTCCTTTATATTTAAACTGCTGCTTTCAGTGAAAAAGTTAATTAAAAAAGAAAAAAGCAAAGAAAAGATGAATGGATACTAATTTAATTTCTTCAGGTTCTTGGTTTATTTTGAGCTCCTAAAAAAGCCTTCTTCCTTTCAGGATGAGTCCATGCAATATTGTTATCTTCCTGTTGGTATTGTAGGAGGAAGTGTCCTTTTTAATAGGACAATCTGTCCTTGCTTGAAAGGAAGATTATAAGCAGAACTATATATGAATGACTGAGGAGGGGAAAAATATGAAAGAGAATTGGCAGATTTTCTTATGATTTTTATTTTTTTCCCCTGAAACTGTCTGTTTACTTCAGCTTTAAAGAGTGCAGCATTTTGACAGCCAGGAGCTAATTTGTAATTTTTCCTCTGAATTCCAGTTTCAAATGAATTTTCCTGGCCACACCCCTTCCAATTAAATGAAATAAATCCCAAGATGACAAATTTTACTATGTGCAGCCACTAGAGCTCCTCTCTGATTTCATGGATTTTGGACAAAATGACAATAAAATGGCATAAAGTAGAAATGCTGGTATATACCAGAATGGTTCATGTCAGGGACTTTCATTAAAGCTTTGTTGGTTTCTGCCCCAGGATCTATAATTCCTAGTTGGAGTTGTGAATTTGTTGTATAGTCACAACCTGCAAATGTTAAATATTTTTCAAATAAAAATTTCAATAGAAAAAAATATAAACAGACTGGAAAAAACTAGGCTGTAGCTTAAATAAACCTTTGTTTTCTTTAGACAGAAGTTGAAACTAGGGATACATAGACAAAAAGAAAAAAAGCTAGTCTTGGATTACACAACATTTCTTTCAAAATAAAACATTAAATAGAAAAGACTATTGTTCTTCCTATCCGTGGGGTAAGATTACATGAAAGTTTTATTGTGATTTGTTCCCTTTAGTTATAAACTGTTATTAACATTACTTTGCTAATTTCTTTTGCTTTAAGTTACTTATGAAAGTAAACGTTTTACAAAGTTTAATTTTTTGCTTAGAAACAGATGCTAGATAATGATAAATCAAACTCTACATATCCCTGAATGAAAAAGGTTGCAGTTTGTTTAGCTTTGCACTTTACAGGTGTTATTTAGTGCTTAGTCATGGAAATATGGACAATAGCTCAGATTTTGTTGTCACATTTTTTGCTTTGTGTGGGTCTTGGGACGAACATGACTGGTTAATGACTAAAGCAACATAGTGTTGATTAAGAAATCCATTCTTCTGGATGCACAACTGACTTTCCCAGAGATATCTGGAGAATTGTTTAATCTCTGTGTGCTTTAGTTTCATCTTTGTTCGTTTATGGACACTTCTTATATATATGAAAAAAAGTGGGAGGGGGAAGCCCTGAACCAAAGGACTCTGACGTTCAGTGGAAATAGAGAAGAGATATTGTGGTTCTGATTTCTGATACTGTGAAGGCTTAGTTTCTGTTCCAATGTGGGACCAACAAAAAATTTAAAATATCATAAACTCAGAAACTTTTTGAAAATAAAAAGTGTATGTGTGTAAGCTATTGTTGCCCAAACAATTCTGAAGTGCTATGTCACGTAGTCAGTAAAAATTTTTATGCAAAGATATCTAAAATCAAAATATTATAATACTTGAATGGAAAGCACCATACAGATGGTTATCAAAAAATAAGAAGTATTTCTGTTACCTCTGCTACTTTTGTATCTTGCTTTACCCAGTCAGCCTTTGGAAGCAGTGATACCTTTCTGAAGCAAACTGAAAATATAGGATTGGCATTCTGGCTGAGTATTTTCTCAAATTTTTCAGAGGGCAGCCTTCTGTAATAGGGATCATTAGCGGAGATCTTCCTGTCACACTTTTATTTCTAATCCCAGAAAGTTCAGGGTTGGTTTATAAACTGAAACATGAAGGCTTACAAGTTAGCTTGCATAACTGTGAATGGTCTTCATGCTAGTCATACAATGAATTCTCTCTTGAATATATAGGCACCTGTCTTACCAGCTGATTTGACTTTTATAAGTGTTTTTAAAAGAAAAAATAAACCAGTTCTTGAAGAAAATTGAGTGCTAAATTTTAAATGTCATTTAAAATTTCAGACTACTGTGATCTGACTGATAACGTTTCCTGAGATTTTTTGTTTTGTATTTTTTCATGGCATCTTGCTTAGGAAATACATGTATGTGCCATCTGCCATATTTTGTATGTGAAAATCAATTTCTGAATGACTGTATACACAAGTGGGCATTTTCTCACCTTATAAATATCTGGATAACAAAATGATGTGGTGTCCCTGTGAGTGGACTTGTAGATATCAATACTCAGCTTAAATTGTACCTGCCTATGTCACACTGCACAAGGGCTAGGGCAACAGGACACAGTAATGATGTGTCTGTCCTGACCTGTCCCTTTGCACAAGAATTAGTTTCAGTTAATTTGTTCTTACACTTGGATCTGAGCTGTTCGAATTCTTGACCACTGATGAGTTTGGGGATGATGTCTGGAGGGCTTGTGGACCTCTGCACTGCTGTTGCTCCTTACTCTTCCTCACCAGAAATGCAAATTGTCCCTGGATGTTCATTAGCTTTTACGTAAAGTAGTAAATTGTAAGGTTGTTTGATTTTTGTCATATTTTATACGTGGTTTTGTGTGTATGTCTTTGAAAGGCAAGGAGTAAGGATATTCAGAACCAGATGGATAGTGGTCCTGCCTGGTAGACCACCAGTTCAACAGCACAAAGCGCAGGTGCCACAGCATTTCCTTTTGGCACAGTTAGACCTTATTATCAATATGGGGACCTGAACAGCTGTACTTAAGATTTTATTGCTTTGAACAGAAAATTTTCCTTAAGCCTCACACTAACAGTTTTCATCATGGTGGTAGGATATGTAGGATATTGCTGTCAGCAGGGAGCATGCATTCAGTTAGCTTTCGGTTGGACTTCTCCACGTCTAGAGATTCATTAATGTTTATCCCCCTTGGATATCGTTCTCCAGCAGTTTAACACTACCCAGAATGGCTTTCATCCCCTGTGCCATGCTTCCTGGGATTGCTGCTTGCTGTTTTACTTCTTTTATAGGCTCTTTGCAGCATGCCCCAGTTCCGGTTGCATGGGTTTCCATCTCATCGACCTTCCTTAATAGCTGCTCATATTTGTTACCCAGCCCAGCTGCACTGAATGTCAAATGGGTTTTCATTGCTTTTTCCAACAAGGCAGTGCTTGTTGAGGCTGTGGGCTAGGGGATCTGCTGAAACACACCACTTTTGGTTACAGATGACCACTCAGCAGGCCAGGAGCTGGGGGTGTACCACTTGGTGTGTAGGGAAAAAAATCCTGCTACCATTTTGTATTGACATTTTTCAAGACTCTAGTGTACTTGTCAGTCACTGGCAACTTCGCTTTGTGTTGCCTTTGTGCTATTGATACAGCAGCAATAGCCACTTGGAGATCCACTGAAGTGCAACCACTTCTGCTGGCAATCCCCTGCATTTCCCTTTAAATCACTGTCCTCCTGCTGTGATTTACTTGCAGACATCAGACTTTTATACAAAGACTGGTACAAAATAAGATTTTTTTCAATGTCACCCTGTGGAATTATTCTGGAGGAAACTCGGTGTTTGTGAGACTTTAATCATTGAATTGTGAGACATCTTTTAAGCAGGTATGCTCCAGTGATCCCAGTTCTCAGCGTTTTAGTGTTAATGTTAAACTGCAACAACTTTATTGAAATTAATAGAGTGGTTTTGGATTTCCAAGAGTGTTATTGGGACCAAGTTGTTCTTCACTTGATTCAGCACTATTATTCATGAATATTTATATTAATATGAGATCAAAGTCAGTCTTTCATAAAAAGTTTGAGGAATTTATGGACAGGTGTAATCTGTGCCCTTCATTTAGGCTCTGATCAAAGAAAAAAGAATTAATCTCAGACTAGTTCTTCTAGTTTGGATCTGTTCCAAAAAAGTGATTTTTTTTTTTTTTTTCCTTTAGGATGTGATCTTGCAGTTGGTGGGATTCTGCCCCAGTTGGTAGTAGCTCTGACATTTAACGTAAAAATAGACAAAACCAAACCCCAAGACCTCTAGTTTATTTTAACAAAAAGTGTAATAAAAAAAAAAATAGCATGTAACTAAGAAGGGCTTTTCTATGCTATACAGTTCAAGGGCTGTTTATTACATCGTTCTTAAGTGATTATTTTGCTTTATAGTGCCTAAGAGAAGTGAATTTTATTATTGAAAAATACTAAAATTGCTCAACAGTAGGCTTCTGTTTTGAAAAATTAAATAATGGAATATAGCTGCTTTTGGTCTTCATTATCAGTAACCCAGAAGAAGAGGGTGAGAAAAAATATGAAATAACTCATCTTACTCATACACCAGGCTGTATTTGGATCTTGCCAAGTTAGACATGAATGTTTATCATTACCTTTTGGTACTTGCTCTGGATTCAGTAAGAGAAGACTTTTTTTGACCTCTTTTTATGGCATTTCATTCTGTCATGCGCTCTGTTTTCTGTTGGGACCTCACTTCCCAATGTGCTGAGTCTTGTTCCATGAGAGCTGGCTCCTTTGAGTGCTCCCATGTCACTGCCGTGTCCCAGTTTGATTGAGCCCAGTTTGGATATGTCCCTGCCACCTCCTCTGTAGTGAGCTCTGTCAGGAGGGAAAACAGAGGAGAGAGGGCCCCCGAGCCCCCAGGTCCAAGTTATTTATTTTAAATTAATGCAAATACGGAAATGTCGGGGTCAGTGCATTCATATGTTGGACACAGCCATTAGTAATGAGAAAATGTGCAAATTTTTATCTGCCTCAATTTCAGTATCTGGATAAAAGTTGTTGTGTTTTAAGAGAATTTGTTTTATCAGGAGATGGTATTATAAAATAATAACACATTTCAGCATTGTCAGTGCAACTAATGTACTTTACGTATACTTTAGGACTGAAACTGTCATGCATGATGTTAGAAGCTTATTACAGCAATTTTCCCTTGTGTGTGTTGTAACTTTTATATCAATGTGAATAATCATTTGTATAAAAAGGCTTCTTAAAACATTTAGAATGTTGTGTATGTGATTATCACCTGCAAAGGTTTGGTGTGTTATTTTTAAAAGAATATATGTATTGTAATGACCAGAAGATACGTTACTGTTTGTGAAACCAGGACTAAGAGGGGAAAGGTACAGAAATTATTTACGAGAGAAAAAAAAAGACTGTTTACTTCCACCTGACAGTGTTAGTGTTTTATAATCAGTTTCTAATAGCATATTCAGGTAAAATTTTTCCTGAATTTTTATAGTAGGAGTTTGAGAAAGCAGATATCTCAGGTTTGTTAAAATACTATGTTTTTGCTGCTTTTAGGAGTTATTCTAATAAGGTTACGGAGTTAGATGTATTTGTTTCCAAATCCAAGTTTTCCTACTAGTTTTTTAATAATATTTGAAAAAATTTATTTTTAGACCTAAAAAAAAAAGATGAAAAAGTTATTTACAGCCAATCAGGTAGAGTCGTATGTGTTAAGTATTAGGATTCCAGGGGATTATGATTTCTGGGGGGATTTCACCTAGATTTACAAATGACATCTGCAGGGGAAAAAAAAAAAGATAAAAAGGCAAAGCGCATAATTTTGACCATTTTGGAATGAAATATCTAAGATGTTTCAAAATCATTTTTTAAGTACCAAAAATGTAACTTCAGTAGTGTTAAGTGCCTGAATATGAAATTGAATAGTTGAGTTTGGGCTGAACAAAGTATTTAATTGATATCCATATAAAAGGTATGTGTTTCCTTTCAAAAAAAAATTAAAATTTCTATCCTTTGTAATTTTGGCCACTGGTTCAACAGCTCTGTTTACAACTCCTTTTTATTCTCATTTGCTAATATTCATAGCTATTTGTTTTCATTCTTATTGATGCTTTTAAAACATACTTCAAGTAAATGGTAGAAGCAGGCAGGTGACATCCACTAGACGCATAGTTCACTGTTTAATTTTCAGTACTAGAAAGCTTGTTAAAATTAAAAAAAAAAAAAAAAAGAAAAAAAAGAAAAAGGAGTTTGAGATGTTAGAAAACTAAATTATTCAGCTGAAATCAGTTAGGAGGGCAAAGAGTTGTCTATATCACCATTATCATTAAAATCAAACACAAACCCCTTTACTACATCAATCATGTATCTTTTTGAGAAATTAAAGAATCACTGAGAACATGCCCTAGGACATAATCCTGTCAGCAATGGGGAAAGGGCTAAGACATGTATGCTGTGAAGACTGCGCAAAATTCAGATTGCAGCCTGGCATTCCTGTTATTTGTCTCCTAATAAATCTAAGTGAGGTAATAATGTCCGATGTCATAGCTGAACATCAGTAAATCATAGTTGTTTTAGTTTTTATGAGTTGTCTGTCAGGAAATATTGCAGGGATGTCTGAATGATCTCTAATTTATAAGTAAACTTCTATTAAGTAAAGAGTTTATGGGCATGCAACAGATGATTACAGCAGTGGAGAAGCAGTATCTTACTGCTTCTAATGCTGAAGGAGCTATTAGCAATGATAGTCTGAGTGTGTGTCTCTGTGTGCTTTGACAGTTGTGGAACATGCACATCTGTGGCAGCAGCTTCCTTGAAGGTGATAGATGCCAAATACTTATTTCCTACTGCTAAAATGAGGACAGGTCATCTGCCTTTCTGTGAAATTCACTGTTGCAATAATGTAGAATATTCCCAGACTGAAATACAAAATAAACTATCTTACTGTTGGTTTACTTAGTAGTGAAAGATGTTTCCTGCTGTACTGCATGTAGGAGTGGTGAGGTCTTGCTAACACCACTCATGGTAAAACTTGCAAGTATTTCAATAAGAGGGATAAGACTATTGAAATAGATCCTGTAGTAAAACTTAGTATTAGCATTCCATCACTTAAATGACAGAAGTCTTACATAAATATAATGATATTTTATTTTATTTATTTGAAGCTATCACTATAGCTTCAATTTCTAGATTATTACAATAAAACCGAGAGACAGAAGCAACTCCTTTTCCTCCAGGAGTATAAAAAAAGAGTGAGCAGAATAGGTTTCTTCAAGGAGTAGGTTAATACTTTTAGGAATGGAATTTCCCAAATCCCTCACTGGAATCAGTCCATATGGAGAGAAAATTGTCTCTCTCTCCATCATCTGTACAATGCATGCATATTTTCTCTGCCTGTCTCTCTCTTGCAAGCTCACACACAAATTAAATTTTAATTATGAATCTGTATCAAGCATCGAATCAAAATGCTAGCTACTAAACCACAGACAACAACAATAATCCCCCCTGCCTGACAATCTCTAGTCCCTTGCGAACAATTTGGCCATTTATTACGCTACTAGTCTAAACAATTGTACCGTAATAGCTGAAGTGAAACATTGCCATATAACTCAAGATGCTTGCTTTTTCTAGTGCCTTCAAGGCATTCAGCTCAAGGTGATGTAAAAAAATTCTGACGGTACTACAGAAATATGAAAAATGTAAGAGAACTTGCTGTGTGCTCTGTGAAGTGGTGATCATAAATTAAACTTCACAGTATTATGTCATACAAACTAACCATTAACATTGAAAGCAGTTATTGCCCAGGAAGCTAGGCCAAATTTGTTCATTATTATTTTTTAATGCAAACCTGGTATATAATATGTTTTTGTATGCAATTTCATCCTGTTCCTTAAAAATTGTTTTTTCCTCCCCACCCTTTTCACCACTGTGTTTTCCTTCTGAAACTCTGGGGATAAATCCAGAGGAGTTGTGGTAAGGAGAGACTGACTGAAAATTACTAATGCTGAGATGTGGTTGAACTGGAGAAGCAGAAGTTTCCTGGACCAGGATCTGATCTTCACTGGGATGACAAGAAAAAATTTCAGTTGCTGATTTCAGTGGAGTTATTTTCTGTTTTTACTGATGTACAGAGGAAACAGAATAGAGACCAGTCACACTCCTAGGATCTTCATTCTTATGGTTATACTTATTGTAGTTCCATATTTTCCTCTGGATAAATATACAATGACTGGTGGAGATAAAGTGGGCCTGTGATATTAAATAATTTAATTTGGAGGAAACTGGATTTAGCATCCACTTGAGGACTGATGAGCATAGTGTATTTCACTGACTGAGGGAAAAAAAAAAAAAACCTCAAAAAAAGCTTAGAGAAGCAGGATCCAGTAAAAACTGGGCAGGTGAAGAAACTAGCAAAACCCTTTCACCCTTCGTTTCTTCATTTTGTTGCATGCCCATCCTGCCAAGCCAGGGATCTTCATAGTCCATCCCTTTTGTTTTCAGCAAACACACCCTCATACCAGTGCTGTTACTGCTGAGTCTGTAAAGACAGGCTTAAAGCCTTGGGCAACAAGGCTTTGCAAACAAATGGAGGAAAATAAAACACTGCAAAGGGCAGACTTGCACATAGACTCAAATGCAACAGCACTTTCTAGACGTTTACTCAGTTAATGCTGCTTTGGCAACAGCCAGCCTTCCAACAGCCCCAGCAAAACAGTCAACCACTGCTCCAAATCTTTCCATAAGTACATACAGTGTGTTCTCTCCTTTTCCACTCTTACCCTCAGGTATTTTGTGTCTCAAGGACCAGGCAAGTCAGGAGCCATGGTGCTTTGGTCTAGGCCTGCCCATAAAAGCATCAAATGAGTTAGTCAGCAGCAGCAGATTAAAATCTCTCAGCTCTGTCATATTGCTTTTATTCATGGCATGTTTCCTGAACAGTAACATAAAGTACTCTTTGGAGAGTAAGTTCAAGAAGTAACTAACACTCAGATTCATTAAGAAGTGTGTTTGCGAGCACTTTGTAGGAGCAAGTTTCATTTTTTTCCATATCCCCTCACTAGTGTTTTTTGGTCTTAATTTTATTTTTCATAAATACATCCTGTGAGTAAAGCTTATGACATAATTTAAAATTGCACTGTGTTCTATCATTATCAATCCATTCCCCTACTTTTCCAGCTTCCATGTTTCTGAGAGACTTCTGGGGGAAAAGGCTTTTGCAATGAGGATTTCACTCTTTTCTGTTTATTTTCCAGTAATGCAAAAAAATATAAACATAATAACCACTCTCTCCTCCTATAAGATGTCTGGTTTATTTAATGGATTTTGTCATCAATATAATTTCATAACTTCTTGTAATTCCGCACATGTATTTCCAGAATGTAGTTAATGTCAGCCTGGGAAATATTCCCTTAATAGTTTCCATGATTGAAAAGTTGATTTATTTATCACAACACTCAAGTTCTACAGAATTTAACATTTCTCTCTTTTTTACTTTTTGCTGCTGAAATCACAGAAACTTATTTAATTTTTTAAAAAAAGAGGGAAAAGAAAAAAGCAGAGATCCAGCCAGGGCTCCATGATGAACTAGGCCATTTAGAATAGTTTTTTTTTCTAGAGACCTGTGAAAAAATGTTCAAATAGGAGCCTTGAATTGACCTTATTTTCTTGTTGGTTACTGTGCTTTCCAGATTAAAAGCTGTTTTCTTTTATTGAAATCGAAAAGTGCCAAACATTGAACTTGCTTTGTAAGGCATACATCAAGAGAGAAGATATTTCAGTGCAATGACATGACCTGACATTTTAAAGCAGATAACAAATGACACCTTGTCAATGCCACCAATTCATTATTCCCTCTCTTGTACCTCTGTGTCGCAGTGGGACACCACATTCTTTTTAATCATGTGCTTGAGTTAAACAAATTTTTACCAGAAAAGAATATAAAATGCCCCTAGTTGTTTCCCACTTGCTGACCTCCCCGTCATCCCACTGTAACATAGGAAGACAAAGGCTGTGTTAAATTTTTCATTATTTTGTTCAATTTCTGATCCAATTACATGAGGCTCTTCCATCATTAACATGAATGTATATGCTGTAATGTCAGCTGCTGCACATTAATCAGGGTTTTTTTTATTCAGTGGACACTGGTGCTAAATCATTTCACTGAAAAAAAATGGGACGAGAAAGAGATGCAAATGAGTAAGGAGGGAACTCCTTATGCAATTACAGCAGGAAACCATTAGAGTGGGTGGCCTTCCAATCAAGCCCCCAAAGACCTGGAAATGCACCAAGTTGTTTTACATCTTTCATTTTCACTTAATTAAAACAGAAGAGATTCTTCTTCCCATGGCTTCACTTTTCACTACTTCTGCATCAACCACTTTAACTGTGGTTGGGATGCTGGCTTTGTTTATTTTTTGTAATGAATACACCAGTAAGCTGAAAATGTTTGCTGTTACAAAGGTGGATTTCTGGAAATGTGACAGGAAGAAGGCTTCTACTGGGATGCATGTCTCACACTGGAATTTGGAATGTTATCTTGGTTACTCTGCAATTTTATGGGCGAATGAGAGTTAGACTTTCAGATGGAAATACACAATAGCTTCTAAATTTGATATCTCATTTATTTCATTGAACAGGTAGAATAAGATCCCCTATGTGACTTCTGTCCCTGAAGTGCCCTGATCTCAAATTCAGGTCACAGTTTAAGATTATGTTAATGATTATCACTGGTAGGCAGAAGCACCCTAGAAGCTAGACCACTGGGGGATTTTTCTGGGTCTTCAGAGTCAGGACTGGGGGTGCCTTATATGGAGGAAACCAAAAGGTTCAAGAGCAGCACAAAGTCATACTGGGTTGTGCAGACCTTTATCTTGCAGCAAAGCCTGGTATCAGAAGAGGTGAACCTGTTTTCTCAGGTTTTGATGTGGTTGCTCAGGTATCTGGAAGGTCAGGGTTAGCTTGAACAACTCTGTAACTTTGGGAATATAACTGTTTGCTGGATTTTGCATGATTTGGGGAGGGTGGCTGTATTCAGAGACATTGTTTTCTCTTTCCCCTTTCATGGTCCATGGATTGAAATTAGCTTTAATTTTAGAGTTACATTTGTGGTGGTTAGGAAAGCTGTATGCATCATGTTCCCAAGAAATATTTTAACACCAAATTTCAGGACTAGTAAGTTTTGTTGTGGTTTTGTTTTTTGGTTTGGGTTCGATTTGTTTTTATCTCCACCCCTGCTCCCCACCCCTCACCCCCATTTATGTACCATTAAGTCTGTGATAGGAAGGAATACAGTTTACATTTCATAATGCATGTATTTCATAATTGTTTGATGGATATTTGAAACCTTTTCCATAATAATTGCAAAAAATTATATGGATGTGACATACAGCAGAAAATAAGTGGGGGGACTTTAGCTGTTTTTCAGCCTTTGAAGTGCTTGTGTTTGTAACTTACATTTTAAATACCCAAGGAAGTGTCTACTCAAAGTCATTAAGGCCAATAGACACCTGACTTCACTGAAACCAATATTAGATTTTTAAGAAACAAGACCGTTAGACTTTCATGTTTAAATAGTGGAGTCTCATTCTTTTATGGATCAGACATGTTCCATGGTTAAAAGTATCGTGGCTTTTAAAATGCATTTTTTGATTTTTGTTATTTCTTCTGCATGACGCAAACACCTTAACTGTCACGGTAAATACAGACATTTTAAATTTATGGTGTATTTGATTTCAATCAGCTGTGTCGGACGACATCTCTGTACTATATTGCAGCATAAATAAGTATATATACAGAATAGTAGTTTATACTTGGACTACAAATTATAGTCATACTTTTAAAATAAAATCAAGGAATGGGAATGAAAGGCAGAGTTATGAATCATTATTTTTTTTAGCTAAAGATGAAATCCAGGGTTATTAACTCCAGGGTGACTTTTACCTCTGGGCTAGCATGGCCGATTTTCACCAGAATTTTAAAGACCTTCATACAGTCTTTCTTTGTTTTCTTGTCTTGATGATGACATACAGTGGCAGCATATCATGACAGAGGTAACTGCAAGCCTCCTACAAACTTGTTGCAACACTTAAGTTACAACATGTAAAATTGTAAAAAAACCTTAAACATGTAAGAAGCTGCCAGGACATAACCATATATTTTTAAGTAGTGGTCAAAGTTATTTCAGAGTTCTTATGCTGTCAGGTACTTGTGACAGAGCCCTCAGTGCAGGGTTTGCTGGCTATCCCCAGGCTTGAAGAGGCAGGATTGAGTCAGTTTGTGCTGAGTGCAAGAAGAAGCTCAAATCAGGGACTTACAATGACCTTCTCAAAGCAATGACAGTTTTCTTCTGTTGCCCAGTGTATAACAACTATATAGTTTTGTCTTTTAATATTATCTTAGTAATGTAAAAACAAGAGTACATGTTCATTAATACCCTTACCTTAAACGCCTCTTTTGTCTTAGGTGAGTAGACAGGTACACCTGTATGCACATACAAACATGCACCTACTACAAAAATTTCTTGTTGAGATCCCCACCAGCTTAACAATATTGGAGCTGCCACGTTGTCAATGTATTAGAAATTATCCTCGAATATACAAACTAAGACAACTGCTGTAATTATAGCTTGGTTGTTTTATTATTCAGGGGAACAAACTGAATTTTTCTTCAGTGGTACCTCCAGGCAGGATTCCTAGGACATTCTGTGAATTAAGCAATGTTACAAAAGGGCATTTTTTTCTGGCTTCTTCTGAAATGGATAGTATTTCTCAAGGAGAAAAAGAAGTCTGTGACTCAGATTTCGCAGTATTTTTGTATAGCATCTCCCCATCAACGCTGTAGCCTGCTGTCATGGATGTATCACTTGAAGATCTTGTCCTGCATTGCAACAACTTCTGGGAGAGCAGAGGGGTTATTAGTTTCCAGTTCTTTAAAATTAAGGCTATTTTGGCTCAGGTACTGGTCAAATATCTCTTGATATATTTTGTTCTAATTGCATCCTATATTAATAGGCAGATTCAGTTAGTTCTCAAAACCTCCTGCCAGGAAGTGCTGACTATTACTTTATATTCTTAAATGACTTAAGTGTTCTGGTCAATCTGATGAAGTAGTACTTGTACTTACCTTGTAAAATGCTATGGATCACTTTGATGAAAAGCATTTGTCCTGGTTGGGGCTGGACTAGAGTTCCTGTTGGTTTTAGTAGCTGGAGGAGCTGCAGCCCCCTGAGACCCCAGGGGCTCCCCAGGTCCCAGTGCCCTCACCTGTGTGCGGGGGTGGGGGGAGCACAGCTGGAGGGCTGGGCCCCGATTGGCCGATATCCCATGTCATGTGACAGCTGCGTGGCGTTTAGCTGCCGACCCAGCTCAAACCACCACAGCATTCTATCCAAATCAAGTGTTATTACAATATCATTACTTGCTCTGTAGTGCTTTTCCCCCTCATTCATGGCAAACTTTGGCTGTGGTGTGTCCCACAGATCCCAGCACTGGTATTTGATGGGGTAGTCAGTCAGAACTGTCTCCTGCTTTCTTAACACCGGCTCCATAAAATAGGACAAATATACCTTCATCACCTTCAAGGTGGCATGTTGGTGTGGCAACAACCAGGAGAGAGGTTGCAAAGATGGAGTTCAGCATCAGATAGATATAACCTGTTGGAAGTGGCCACAGGTGACTGGCTGGTTTAGACTCTTTAAAGAGAATTAGTGTTCAATAATTGAATTGTCTGTGTCACGCATTTCTTCAACTTTGTTGGTTTAGAAGAAATACTAGCGGATGATGGCAGTGTGGTGTATTTAGTGAGAGGTATACTGAGTGAAAGGGTTAAAAGACTCTACATTTATGTTGCAAAAATAACACAAAGATAGATATAAAAAAGAATGAGTTGTCTTATAAAGAAATAACGTTTCTCAAACTCTGCCATCCTTAGTGTATTAGGGAGTAATATCTATGATACAGATGTAATATGGTATATGAGTTTCCACATTTGGCTAAGCCTTCTACACAAGTAAATGTCCCTAGTGCAGCTTAGCCTGGCCTGCTAAGGATAAGAATGAGTGACTGAAATAAATAACTTTTTTTTCTTTCTGAGTAACAGCTTTTTGGCAGCCTCAGTAAGAGTGCAGTCAGAAATGTATCAGACTAGATGAGATTCAGGAAAGGACAGCTAAAATGCAGATAACTCACGTGCAGTTTTGTCTGGTATAACAGACAGACGTGGTTACAGTTCACTGTGGTGAGGGTAAAAGAAGAACGCTGGGAAATACAGTGCAAACTTACATAGCACGTGCAATATTTTGTAGTAATAAAATTTTTCTACACTTTGTCAAAAAGAGAGCTTTTCTGTTTTCAGTAGGCTTTGACTCAAGCATTATTTAATCAAAAGTGGTAAGAAGCATATCCCTGTAACATACCTTTACTAAAAAGCATAAGGGGGTCTTGTTTAATAATGGTGGCAGGAGTAGAAGCTTCAAGAACAATAAAGGGAAGGAGAAAGATGGTGGGGTTTTGGGTGGTTTGTTTTTTTTTTTTTTTTTTAATAATTGGTAAAATTGAACAGAAATTCAAAATAGAAATTGTTACAAACAGAAGAAAATTTCCTGAAGACAGTGACCTTCAGGCGTGATACCATAATCTGACTGGCACGGGTGTCAATCCAGCATCATTTTGCTGAAGCCTGGAGTTATCCTGACTGTTAATGGGAAGCAAAATCTGTCCTCAGGAGATTTATTATACAGAATAGCCAGGATAGTAAAATCAGCTGCATAGTGAGAACTCAGCATTTTTGTTACAGGAAACTTCTAAAAGAGCCAAGGTAAAATCCCATTGATCTTAGCACTAAATAGAAATCATGGTGGAATACAAAAGTTTGAACTCACTTCAGGGCCATGATTTTGATGTTGTCTCAAACCTCACCTCTTTTTATGAACTTTGTGTATGTTCTGTTTAATGATTGCATTTTGTGCTTTTTTGTCTTCGCATTTAGTCCTTATCGTTTTCCAACAACACTTCTTCACAAGCAGCTTTGTCACGTTTCCCAGAGCGTTGTCGCTAGAAATCTTTGCAGACCTACAGCTTCCAATTTGTCTGCATTCATGTTTTGGTGTCCTATTAAAACAAATCTAGTTTCTGCCACAGCAGCACAGCCCTTTTACAAAAACAGTCAAAAATTCCAGAAGATAGGCTGAAATCAATGATTACAGCAGAAGAAAGTCAATAGTGTTTATATGATTAATAGCACCATGTTAAATATGGTAACCTAGATAGGGAAATGAGAAGACCAAATAATTGGAGTATTACAAGCAGCACATCAAAACCTTGAAGTCCAGTGAGGGTTCATTCAGGGACCCATTTTTTCTGGTCAGGCATGTAGATATCGGAAAAAAAAAATTTGTCAACATTGGTGGCATTTATACTGGTATAAAATTGTGTAAGGGAAAAATTCAGGGCCTGGTTTCTAGAGATTAAAGGAAAAATATTACAGTAGTCTCCTGTGCCGTTTCTGAATGCAGGTCTACCATATACACTGCTCCAGATATCTGCAGCTGAGCTCACACACATACAACTTGGGAGGGTGTGAGGTCACCCCTTCTGCAAAGCCTCTTACTGAGGGGATCTTGTTAATCCATATAGCCTGGTTCAAACTAATTAGGATGGATATGGTCACTGTAAAGAGAAAAATAGACTGCCTGTCCTTGAGAAATCCCCAGGGACATGGGAGTGCAAAGATAGCTGCACAATTGCTGACTCCAAGGGAGGATCTGCAACAGACTGCACAGTGCGTTTTTTCCAGCACCTTCTGGCATACCTGATGAAAAGCAATGGCTCTCAACTTTTAAAGGTGAACTTCAAGAGCAAAGCAAAAATTGGACTTAATTAAGCCCTGGTTTCTGTTCTGAGCTCTTCCTCTGAAAAGGCACTGTGGGACAGTCAGAAGAGAAGGACATGATAAGCCCCTTATTTTATTTTTTTTTTTATGCCCATGGACCCTTCTTGGGTTGTGCTTCCCTAACAAGCCATTGTTCAACAATATAAATACCTGATGATTTTTTCTTTTAGTTTTTTAATTGCAGTGAGTGTGAACTGTAATCTTGATTTTTATTTTTTTTAATACATATACTTTTTATTTTTTTCCCTTAGGAAGATGAAAAGAGGCACAGTAGTTTATCTAAGCAGGTCTTGCTCTGCATTCTTCTAAACAAGGCAGGGTTTGACTTTTCAAAAAGAAAGGATAATTTCATGAAACTTGCATAATTCTCTGAGAGGAGAGATGTTTTCTATAGTTCCTGAGTTCTCATTAACCACTTCTTGATGATGTGGTCTCAAAAAGAAAACTAAAAAATCCCTAATATCCTAAAGCCACACTCCACCCCCAATATAAGGAAAAGAATACCTATACTCTGTAGATCCCTCTTTTGTTTAGTTTTGTTGGTTTTTGCTTTTTTGTTTTTTTTTTTTTTTTTTTTCCCTGGGAATCAATGAATGGTTGAGGCTAGAAGTGACCTCTGGAGGTCATTTGGTCTCACCCTTCTGGTCAAGTAGGGACTCCTAGAGCCACTTAGAGCTGGTTGCCCAGGACTAGCCATTGTCCAGGTGGCTTTTGAATATCTCCAAAGATGGAGACACCACAACCTCTCTGGGCAACTTGTGCCAGGTCACCCTCACACTAAAAAAGTGTTTTCTGATGTTCAGAAGGAACCTCTAAGAGGTGCCCCATCCCTGAAGCGTTCAAACATCTTGTGTTTCAGTTTGTGCTTGTTGCCCCTCATCCTGTCAGTTCAAGAGGATGTAATAGTCTACAGTGAACTGAGCAGATGGAAGTTAGTTTATGTATTTTGTTCTAGAGACAAATAGAATTGTGTAGCACAAGACCGTCCCTGGTAATATCTTTGGTTCATTTCAGGGAAAGAAAGCAGAGAGTCTGGCAGTCCATGCTGAAACATACTCAGCACTATCAGCCACCTGTGGATGCAGAGTTTGTCACTGAACATGTCTTTCATTCCAAAGATGTGAAATATCACCGTCAGTCAACTCAAAAAGCATTTTTATTCCAGAATTTAGCCTTCAAACCCACAAATCTCAGGACTAAGTACCACACAGATCTTTAAAATTTGACAGTGAGTAGGACCTGTTGCTTTTAATTCCCTTTCAACCATTGTTGAGCTGCTGTTCTTCAAATTGCTGATCCAGCTATTTAACTTCCCAGCTCAGCATTACCAGTTGTTGGGTGTTATTTTCCCTTTTTATTTTTTTTTTTCTTTCTTCCTTTTTTTTTTTTTTTTTAATTTTTTATTTTTTCTTCTCACTTGAGTGGTAGAAGATAATAGCAGTGTCACACTGATGCAGCACTGACAGCCGTGGTGATGTCATGGCCATATTACAGAGGGCTGCCACCAGTTTCTGGTACTGGCCCTGGTGATCTTGTGGCCATGTCACAGCGGGCAGAACATCGGTGGTGGCTGTGTCACAGGGGGTTGGTGACATAGCTGGCCTAGGACAGATATCTCCTGGCTGTCAGGGAGTCATGGGATGGACAGCCTTGACTTGAGGGTGGGAGAGTCCTGTGCAGGGAGGCAGGGGCTGCTCATGGTGATGGAGGGTGTCTGCTGGTTCTTGTTTCTCCTGGTTTTGACAGCCTCAACTCTGGACAGGGACGCGGCCAAATCATGGCATGCTCCTGTCCTCACCCTCCTCTGCCCCTCAGCCAGAAAATGTTGCAGCTTTCTACAAGGACATTGACCTAAGGATACGAAAGCACACATAGCCTCAGTCTGTACCATGTCACAGTCCTACAGGCAACTGGAATGTTCCCACAGCTGTGAACAAAGGAAACTCCACACCACCCACCTTCTTTGTAGCCTGTCATGGTCTCATAAAACAAACAAACAAAAAATCTTAACTGGAAAGAGAAGAGTGTATAACTCAAATTAAATTTATATTTTTAAGTTTTTCACCTTTATGCAAAGGATAGTCTGGATTTCCAAGACTGTACATTAGTATATTAAATATTCTGGGTGGTTCAGCACTTTTCTGAAGATCAGGGCCTTTTGCTGTGTCGCCGATGAGAAACATAAATTCACTGGTCACCTTTGGAAATCTAGGTCAAAGCATGAAGAACTTTTAAAAATGGTTATAATTAAAAATTTATTTTCTTCTTTTATAGTTTTGTTCTTCCTTACTTCAGCATTTCCCTTAAGAAGGACTTCAAAGAACACGAGCAAAGCTGCACGGGGCATCATGTGGATCACCACTACAGGTTACAGGTATAAAATATTCTCCGAACCACCTTCACCTCTACTGTACTTTGAGCATCTCCACTGCTCTAATCTCAGTATTTTTGGTGCAAATTAGAAGTTGCTATCCTGAACCACAGCTGATATAATTTTCACAGCTCCATTAAACTCACTGCCACTGCATCAGTCTTTGTTGTTTAGGCTGTAAGGACTGGCAAGCGAGTTATCCAGTGATACTCAGAAGTCAGCAAGCAGAATCTGTGGGATCTAATTATCACATGAGCACAGATCGTTGCTGTAGCACCATGTAGAAGTCAATGAAACTAATGTACCATGGATCAGCACAAACCAAAAGAACAGAAGGCTAGTTTTGCAGAAATAATGTTTTTCATGTGCAAAGCAGCACATGTTGTCTAACAAAAGCCCAGAAAGAGACAAGGAATGGAAGAATATTAGACATATACATTTTAAATCTAGATGAGAATGTAGAAAATGTGACTTGATATGAGATTTTTTTCTTCAAAATCTTGCAAGTAATTCTTCTGTTTTACATAAGCAAATTCTTAAATATTATGCAAAATGCCACTGCTCTTCACAACTAAAGTGTTGATGAAAAGCAAGCACAACAGTGTGATTTGAAGTCTGAAGTGCAAACAGATGTTGCTTTTGAATGAACTTCCATTGCTTAACCACTGGCTCTAGTTATTGCCATCTAAAGAGGAAGATGAAGCAACTTTGCATGCTGTGGATGACGGTTGTCAGTTTGCAGCATGCAAATGAAGCTATAGCTAATCCTTAAAAGGCAGTGCCTCTAAACACAGTGCGTGAGCTCAATTTTTAAATGCAAGTTGGCTGCAAGTTGTTTTTGGAACCACCTTTTTTTTTTTTTTTTTTTTTCTTAGCTAGGAGGCTATGTCAACTCCCCATGTTAAAATCAGAAAACATAAGGTGGATAGATACTTGAATACAGATCACTGTTGTACTGCGATTACCTGATCAAAATGTCCCAGAAACGCATTTCTTGCCCCATACTTGTTTCCTTATTATCAAGCAGAGCCCTGTGCTTGCAGAGCTCTCATACACGTCTGCAGCTGGGCAGGGCAGTCTGGCAGTGGGACAAGCCCTAATTTAGAGAGTGTAGAAGTGCGTGGCAAGATGGAGTGGTTTGGGTGCTGCTGAAATGCCAAAATCTTTGTTTTAGAATAATTGCTTCCTGAAGATTATTGCAGGCATATCTAAAACTCCAAATTATGCCAAGATGTGGGTGCTCCCAAAGATGGCTTTAAGGTGACTTTGACCTTATTTTACTGCTCTTCTTCTGTGTCAGCAGATCTTGGATGCAGCCAGTCCTCTGACCTAAAGTACTTATTTGTAATTACATGTCAAAAATAAAGTGATAACAGCAGTCCGACAATTCCAGTGGGTCTATCTACCTGAAATGCAAATCTCTCTCCATTTGAGTAATTAAGCTATGAAATTTAGAGTGCTCAAAGCCTTTGATGTTTTGAAGTAATTAGCAATATGGGGAAAGATACTGCTTTCTGCAAGTACCAACAGCTGATTTGTAATAAACCCAATGTGTTTGGTTTTCTGTTATTAACTAAGTTGTATTATTCATTATTTACCAGTATTTTGCCAGCTGCCAGCATTTGTAAAAATGTTTGTACAGCCCAAAAGCACTGCAAAGATGAGCACAAACTGTTCAAGTAATTAATTACTGTTTACGTGACTGTAGCATGTAAGAATTGGTCCTTATGCAACAGAGACCTATAATGCAAGGACCTGTACCAACCAAAACAAAATTTTTTCAAATTCAGTAGCAGGCAATACTGAATAGCAAACAAAACAAATATTCAGTAAGGAATTTTAAATATCAAATCCTCTGTTGTTTGTAGTTTTATGGGATTGTGGTAAAATGCTGCCTGTTCAGAATTGCATGAAGACATGCATACCCTCAGTGACCGTTAGGTAGTTTGCAAGCTGTTGTACATCATATTCCTGGGCCAGTGGGCAAAGCACTTGGAGAAAGCAGGCTGGTTTCTTTCCTTGGACACTGAAATGGTAGGCAGGGTCTGCTGGATACTGTGCACAGAGAAAGGGAGCAGAGGTGGTGGGTCAGAAAAGAAAGTGTGTTTAGGTTTTGAGGGAGTCATGGTAGATAGCAAATAAGATAGAGAAGAGGCTTAACCCAGCTGCAGGATTGCGTTCCTTGTTGGGACTTTTACATTTAAATGCCTCACATTAGAACATGTGCATTTGTCCAGCCCAGATGATTGCTCCGTTGAGTTTTGTCAGGTGCCTCTGGCAAGGTGAGCATGTGTGAGCAGCCAAGTGCATTGGGAAATATTTAGCACTCTTTCTTTCTCTGGCTTACTAAAATGCAAACTCCTACCCCTACAACTCTGATGTATATTCCAGCATTGGTCTTTGACAGATATTTCTTAATACCAGCTGGACTGGTGTGCTTAATGCTCATAGTTCTCGTACAGAGGTATGGGTACTGCTGGTTTAACCTCACTTGCATTAGTTTCATCTGGAGAGCTTCTACAAGCTCATCTGGAAAGCTAACTGGCCTGGGAGCATCCATGTCTTACCTTCAATTTCTTCTCTTTAAAGTATTTGTTGCTTGTGGAAGTAGGAATCATTTATTCAATTGATTGTGTCTTTTCATTATTCTGATTACTTCATAAACAGCTTCTAATGATCACAGGGACATTATCAGTCTGCAGGCTTACATGGGAGCAATACCAAGTTCAGCTGTCAGCTCCTACAAAGACAGCATGTTAGCTATCCCTGCCTGGTCTTTGTCTAGCTTGTTCTTAAAATCCTGCAAAAATGGACCTTCCACATCTTCTCTGGGGCACCTGTCTGGTATTTAGCTACCATTTCATGTCATAAACTGGGGCCAGTAGGCTTATGTAATACACAGGACAATAAAAGCTAAACTTTTAACTGAAGAAAAACCAAGCTATTATAAAATATTTGACAAGGTTACTGAAGAGTAAAAAACCCTATTATTTTATTGGTACTGAAATAATAAACCAATTTGCAAATAGGTTTAAAAGTATTCTGAGCTGTTTACCAGGTATTCTGTAAACTAATTAATTTGGGTAGTGTTGCTGCTAACCAACACTGAAATGAGTATGTTTAGATAGGAATTGGGACTAGTGAAACATGTCTCTGATTGACCACAGCAAAGCTTTAATATGTTCGTGAAATATATGGATTGAGAGTGTTTATGAACCTATTTATAAATGCAGGGTATGGATCAGATTTGAGTCACTTATGACAATTTATGTGCTTTATTAATTTCTCACTTTTTTTACATGATTTTCAAAAGAAAATCAGAAAATGCAATTTTTGCAGTGTTTCACTAACGGAAATGATATTTTAATTAGCAGTCTATTAAACTGATTCTGGGAATAGCATCTGCCCTTATAGTGTAGATAGGCAGGGGGTGAGTGATAAGGGAGTACTGTTTAAACCACAGATCTGTCAAGGATTTATATATAGTGCTGAGTGGGAGCATAAAAGACTGCTGGTTGTTGTGTCACTGTGGCTTAAGTCAAGCAGTTGCACAAATTCCTCAGCATCTGTAAATCTAATGGATCAAAATATTCTCTTACTATTAAAGTATTTCAGTCCTGAAATATCTGCAGAATACCCTGATACATTTTTGACTTCATACATCAGGTGCATACAACTCCAGTTAGAGATACAAATGGTGTCTGTACTGCATTGTTACAGTAATAGTTACCTGGTGTGATTGCTAGCAACATGGATGGGAACAGAATAACAGGCTTGGAGATGCTTCACAGGATGACAGCTAATGAGAAAAGTTTAGAGGGAGGTTTCAAGATGACAACTAAATCACAATTTCTTATCTCCCTCCCCTTCTTCTCAGTACCCCAGCATCAAGCTCTTCACAGATTTTAGAGAGTTTTTTAAAATTGAAATGACACTTTCATACAAAGGCAAACATATTGTACACCTGAAACTGTGTTTCTGCAGTTGCTGCAGGTGCAACATTAGTGCATGAAGATGGCTATTTGCATACCCAGCTCCAGAGATACAGATGCAAATCAAGCCGAGTTTATTTGCACACATTTCATAATCTTCCTTATTTAGTTCATGGACCAGGCTCTGTAAACACTGTGACGTCTACAGTACTTATTCCTCTGATGGTTTTCTTCCAAGCTGAGTGTCTGGCTCCCTGGTATATGAGCTTGGAGCACACTGCGAGTCTTAGAGAATCAAACCAGTTTGAGAATCACTGATGAGATACTGGAGGTGCATAATGACCTTTCATATTATATTTTGATGCCTTCCAGGTGAGATTTAATTACTTTACTTTTGCAACAAACAAACTGAAGTTTTTATGTTCTATCCAAAAACAATGCTTCTACCTATGCTGTGGGCAAAGTTCTCACATGTAGCCTGTTTATTTTCAGAGATGTAAATCTATTGTTTAGGTGGGTGATGTGTGAAAAGATACAGGTGGCCTGTGAATTCTCAAAGTAAGGAGTGGCACTTGAGAGGTTTTAAACTCCTGAATGATAAAGAAAAGGTATAAATAGTGGCTTGTAGCAGTATTAAAAAGCTTCACCTACATAGGAACCAGGGCAATATTTACTGCAAGCAATAAATATTTGTAATTGTTATGTGGTGCTTTTCAAATGATATTTCATGTCTAGTTTTATTTTGAGTTATTTTTTAAAACTTCAGTTTCTCATGAAAACAAGTTGTATAGCTTATGGTATTACTCCAGCAAAATGATTTCCATAAATAAGAGGCAATAGAAAGGAACATATATAAAGATTAATGCATCATACTTTTAGGCTTACACTGACTAACAATAATTTCTGACACTTAAGTTATTGGGAAGGAAATCTCTCATATGGAAACAAGCAACAAATCCAAAACTACCTGAGCAGCATGGGCAATTTACTTTCCTTCCACTTAAAGAATTGTATTTTTATAGCCTTCTTCCCTGAGCTTATTGATTTCGAATGCAATTTTCTCCAAAGACAGAAAACAGCTAGATTTAGCACACAAATGGATGTAGACAGCAATTAATGCTTGTGCTGTTTGTCAGCCTACTGCAGCTGGTGAGAACTGCTGTGGGCTTCCCCACGCAGAACTGCTGTGGGCTCCCAAGGGAAGCGTTCCTTTGCCATGAAGCTGCGTGGGGATGCGACCAGGCAGCCATGGAGCAGGGGCACCAGAAAGGCAATGGCAGATCTGGTCCTTCTGATTTGGTCAAGGTAAGAGATGCATGTATAGAGACAGACAGTTAATATTTCCTTCTTTAAAAAAGAGAAAAACCACAGTCAGATGCAACTGCAAAATGACACCTTACCTTCTATCACTCGCAAACCAATTTCCATTTAATTAAATGTGGAACAAACAAGTGAAGAAAATGTCAGAGAATGTAAAGTCAATTTGCTAATTAAAGGCAGTTAACAACCTTGCCAGTAAGTCCTAGGTGCTAGGAAAAAAAAAAAAAACAAAACAAAAACCAACCAGCCAACCAACCAAAAAAACCAGCAAAAATCCCCAAACAAAAACCTCGACATAGGCTGGATCCCAGTTAACATCTGTAGCATGTAGAAACCAAATACCATCAGTTTCTTTTACAAATTTCAGTTTCATTTCTTAGTACAGTGAAAATAACAGCACAGTTCATTAGGAATCACCCTAGACACTTTAGATAGAAATACATGGAGAATAGAGGCCTAAATTATTAATATATTGTTATATCATCCTTAAGTAATATAAAGATCACAGAATAATAAATAATAATATCAGAAAAAGAAAATTAGAAAATTTGTTAAGATCTTTCTTTAGAAAACAAGAAAAATATGAATTCAGATCTGGGGCAAAAACTTAGATCAATTTTTATTTCATTCTAACTTATGACTCTTTGTTACAAAGGACCACAACCACTTGTAAAACAAGATTGAAGTGTTTGGAAGGTACTTCCAGGTAATGTCCCAATGGTGTTTTGCAATGTAGCATGATGCAATTGTTTCATCTAAGGTGCATGTTTTCAGTAGAGCAGATCTAGAAAAGCTTTTGCTGTGAACTTATTACATATTATATAGACCACACATTGCTGAGATTCTCTTACTGTACCTAGAATAACAGAGATGTTAATGCTGCAGCTCTGCAGACTGGAAAATGCTAATCATTTAATGACATCCAGCACCAGTGAATGAGCCACTAATGACCACTCTCCTTTGTTTTCCATTTAAAAAACATATTCGGTAGAGTTGGCAATCATCAAAACAAGCCAGAATCAAAACTGACGTCTCAGGCTTCCAATTATGAACAAGCTACACACATTTTAAAACAACAGTTTGGAATACGAGAGACCAGGTGCAACCTTTCACCCCTCAGTTCTACTCACTTTAAATCCTTTCTTGGTTTCTGCTGCCTTGCCATTTGCTCTGTTACTGCTTGGTGATGCCTTTCAATGGGTAATAATCCAGTGTATTGTATCTCACAGGCTAAAGAAGCACAGTAGATTGGATAGGTACAGGTCCCACACAACATACCTTATTAACTGCAAACAAAACTGACAGGGTAAACTGATGATCAGAAATCCTTACAAGAATGCATGGTTAGGAATAAACCATGAAGGAGAATCAGGGAATTTCAGCTATTCACAGCGAATTTCAACACTGTAAAATACACAAATTCAGAACTGATGGGGAAGATGCCTTGACATTCTCAGGAACCTGATTTTTCATTTTCACTCTCCTTGTTTCTGCCAGAGCTGCTTTGCATCTTGTGTTATTTTTGGAACAAGTTTTTTTTTTTTTTTTTTTCTGAGGACTTCAGGAAGACTTCATCCATGGCTCACAGATTGTACAAGCTCTGTTTACAGTTTGCAGGTGAACAAATTGCCAATTTGCAGCACAGAACTTTGGTTCATATTCGATTACAACAAGCGCACTTTGTACAGAGCTAATGACACTAACGCCTTTGGCTAGTGCATAGCACTGCAGAGCGTCGTTCTGCAGGCGGCCGAGTACCCGCTCTGAGGCATCGCGTCCCTGAACACGCTGCAGAATTGAGCCCCTAATGAGGCATGCCTTTTGCGTGCTCTTTCAAAGTAAACCACTGTTTGTCTGCAAAGTGTAAGGGAGGCAGGCAGGAGCCAGACACAGCGCAATTAGAGAACAGTTCTGAAATGTGTCTCTCATGTTGTGGGCAGTGACATTGTAAGACTTGGCATTCCAGAGAGTACGACATCTTGATCTCTGACTTTTACAGGGTACCAGTGCAGGGGGCAGACTGTGAGTAGCTCCTGCTGCTTGAGCTGCCTCTAGCAGCCCTAAGGCTCTTCTAATTTTTTCAAGGGCCTGTGTATCCAGCTTTACCTTCTTGCACCCCTTCCACATGTTCAGGAATGCACAGTTCCTGAAATGATTGAAATCTGTGAATGTGGAAGGTGACTCTTTGGCCTTGCACACAATTGCCAGAGCAGCCCTGGTAAGCAGCACTATGGGACAGAGTGTGCGCCAGCAACAATCGCAGCAGTGAGGGAATGCGACTGCTCTGAAGTAAGGCATGGGAAGGTTTTAGTTTGCAGAGGAGCCTGGTGAAGAAAAGCATCCTTCTGGCATAGACTACAGAGACAGCTCCTGTTATGGCCTGGTGGATACACTTGACAGAA
Source organism: Tyto alba (assembly GCF_018691265.1). Classification (NCBI taxonomy): domain Eukaryota; kingdom Metazoa; phylum Chordata; class Aves; order Strigiformes; family Tytonidae; genus Tyto; species Tyto alba. The sequence goes on along the minus strand of NW_024881327.1, from coordinate 14,498,247 downwards.
AATGCATTATCTAGTAAGACAAGCATATATAGTGTTTCTTGCAGAAACTAAGGGTTCTATGAAAAAATCATTCCTAGATTTGGGGCTTCATAGTATAGAAATGTCAAAATTAGTTTGAGTGAAGGATATTTGTCCTCACCAGGATGTGGCATATGGAAAAGGAGAGTGTGTTTAATTTGTACTCACATCCAGTACTACTGTTTCAATATTTTGTATTTGTATATATCCAGCTTTCTTCTAATGAAGGAAAGCAAATGCATATTGTCTCTTTGAAGTGCATATTGTCCTAATATGAAGGCACTTGTCACTATGCTAAAAGATGCTTGAAATGCCTCCCGTATGATAACTATCAGGATAATATATTCTGAGGTTTTGATACCCTTAATCCTTTTCTAAGAGAAATCAGAGAGCTTTTTCAATTTTTCTATGATAAAGCTCATCAATCATACTGGTCTCAACTGTATAAACTCTCATTGTTGCATAATGACTTTATTTGCTATAGCTCCATTGCTTCTTAGTGTTTTGCACATGCACTCTGTCCCTAGATTTATGCACTTGATCTTAACCTTCACAATAGTTTAACAGGTATTTAAATAAAATTATTTTAAGTAAACATCAGAAGTCACTATGTGCCATTTATTGAATGAGAGTCAGATAAGGCAGGAGTTCAGAGGGTTATAAATTGTGTAAAGCTTGCAATAAAGTAACAGATCACAACATACACGAGTGATTCACGTACCTGAATATCAGAGTAGTGCCCTGACCAGACAGGAGAAGAGCATGCCAGTCCTATTTGTTACAGTTTAGTTTAACTAAATCAAAAGTTAGGATTTTCCACAAATCATTGTTTCTTTTAGGAAATAAGACAAGTTTCAACTCAGTTTACAGTTACATTTCTTGGGAGGTGAAAGGGAGGTATGACCTAGTTTGGCTGTAATCTCTTTACCCCAAACCCCGGCCAGAACTGCTTTCCCAACTGTGTAACTCTCTTAAGGTTTATTGAGAAACTTTGCAGTCCAAGTGCATTTGGACCTGCTGGTAACATCGGCTCAATTTCTAAGCTCTAACTTAAGCCTTATTCTTTCTTGCATACAGTGATTTCAATATGCATGCATGCTGAGTTAACCTTGGCCAGCAGCCAGACACCCACCCAGCCGCTCTTTTACTCCCCCTCCCCAGTAAGGCAGGCTAAGAAAATATGCTGAAAAAGCTCATGGGTCAAAATGAAGACAGTTACCAATTACCAACATGGGCAAAATAGACTTGACTTAGCAAAACCAAATTTAATTTACTGTTAATTAAAATAGACTTGGATAGTGAAAAACAAAGACAAAATTAAAACACCTTACTCCCCTCCCACTTTTTCCCAGGCTCAAATTCACTCTTTCATTCCCACTTTTCTACCTCCCCCCACCCAACAGCGCAGGGGGATGGGGAGTGGGCGGTTGCGGTCAGCCCATGTTAGCTCCTCTTTGCTGCTCCTTCTTCCTCACACTGTTCCCTTGCTCTGGTGTGGGTCCTCTGTGGGCAGCACTCCTTCAGGATAAACCTGCTCCAGTGTGGGCTCTTTCTCCAGGAAATATCCACCTGCTCCAGTGTGGGTCCTCCTTGGGCAGCAGTGTGGATAACTGCTCCAGTGTGGTTTCTACAGGGGCTGCAGGGGAGTCTCTGAGGCAGAGATTTATGTTGTTGAGAGTTGCACTTCTAAGCAGGCTTTCACACAAGCCATGTGGATGGGAGTCACTGTACCTGTGCAGGGGTCAGCACGGCTAGAGCAGCAGGAGCTCAGATGCAGAAAGAACAGATGTATTCCAGGGTCACTCAGAGCCAGGGTGTATCATTAAAGCACTGACTCCCTTTAGGCAGGAATGGGATATTTTTAAGCATTTTATTCCTGCCACAGTAGAGGTTGATGTTTCTCTGCCTACAGCACGTTCTTTGCAGTTACTTGTTGCAGTTAATTTTGCTAACATTGTTGAGATCTGTTTTTAGATCAGCTTGGGGGGTTATGTTGAACACCCCTACCATTAAAAGTCTTGCCCTAAAACCCACTGCAAACATTACCAGTCTGTCTGAAAATGTGTGCAGCTGGGATGCACAAACACAGTGCACTGGTCAGGAGGCTGCTTTTGGCATCAGTGTCTGTGTTTTTCCCTCTACCTTTTTTGTGTCCTCTTAAGTCACTTTACCCTGAAACACTGCTTCATCCTCAATTGTGACACCTTTAATTACAAAACATTATTGATATATTTTTTTCAATATTGATGTATTTTTTTAACTCTGCAGTTCAGATGATTAAGCAGCACACACTTAAACTCATGTTTCCCTGCCTTACAAGGCAGCAGATATTATACTTTATCATGGACCAAGGGCCAGATACAGAAACCCTCTGACTGAAGCCATGTCTTTATTTGTGGACAATTTGTAAGATTAAATTACATATTGATATTTGCTTACTCTGCCACTTGATTAATGCACTGCAAGCAGATTTTGAATCATGTTTTGTATATGTTTTTTAAGAGCTGGTTAATATGTTTACTTTTGAAAGTACTTACCCATTAGATTGAATGTACACAAAATAAATAATACAAACAGTAATTAAAAAGAAAGCATATTTGACCATCATCTCATATAATGAAGACCAAACATTTCTGTAGAATTGCGTGACTATGGCAGGTGAAAGGAGCAATTCCTACCTTAGCAGATCACAAAAGTGCAATCACTGTAGTGAAAGATCAGATGGATATCATGTAGGTAAAGTGCCTTGTCAGTAGCTGTGGTATACTGTGTAATGGAGATGGTTTCAAGAGTTTCTCCATCTTGTTCTGCTACTACTAATGCATTAAGGTGATCCTTTCTCAGAAGTGCGTAAAGCCAGCCTGCTGCTGGGAAGCTCTTTATGGTTCCCAAGCACACTACATATAGTGGGACACATACCAAGACCTTATTAGGTTTACATGCAAGATTCAGTATGGATGAATGCTCCCCGATGAAAATTCCCTGAATGTGTCTGCCTTGTAGACCAGAATAGCAGTGGTCTTTGAGAAATGATCATTTGTTCCCTGGTGCTATAGGGACAGAGTCCCAAGGCAAAAGCTGGTTAGTGCCCATTGTGCCTTCACTTGCTTGCTTTTGCTTTTTCTTTCTTTTCCCCAAAAAGCTGTAAACCTGTAATGTCCTCTTTTACAGAGTCTGATTTGTGACCTACTGTAAAGGGCACTATCTCATTAATCAGTGAAAGCAGAAGCAACACATCAAACTCATAAAGAAACTATGGATCTGACTTGCTAACAATTGGAGCTCTCTTGACAAATAAGACATAGAGTTGTTTTTCAAGGCCTTTGAGAGAAAGCCACCAAATGTAATTAAGGATCTGGCATGGCTGCATTTATTCTGTGTGGTACGGTACTGGCTGCACAAAGAAGACTTTATCTGTATTATCAACTCAAGTTATGTCAGTAACTGTAACTGTACACAGAGCGGCTCTTGAAAGGCTTCTCAGCTCCAGTGAGTGTTGACGAGGCTGAGGACTTTAGAGGTCAATAGGAAACAAAAGATTAATTTGATTTAGATATTTCTTTATTTAGAAATAAGGACATAGAATAAACCATACCTGAATATAGTCAAGAGACAAATATGCAAAGATGGAAGAACGGTGCTGAAGCATATAGTGTATGTATTGTTTTAGGTCCCTGGCCTCATCTATTATCAGTTTTTGAACACTCCATCTTATACATATCTCAGTGGCTTTCTAAGATGCTTTCTGTCACACCCATTTTTATGCTGTTTTATTTTTACACCTCAACATCACATCACACTTTAGCTGTTATCCCAACTGCACTGATTCATAAGAAATGGCCAGGTCCCCAAAACTGTTCCAAAGGCTGTGAGGTTAAAAATATTGAAGTAAAATGAATGAAGCTTTCCTACTAAGCTTTGGCCAGCTATAAAAATAGCCAGAGTTCTTCAGCCAGCTTTGGAGGTGGTAAAGTGAGATAGAATTTTTCAGCTACAATTTGGTTGTTATATCTTTCCTAATTGTAGGGCTTTTCCTTCTTTTTTTTTTTTTTTTTTTTTTTTTTCTTTTCCAATTCTTTATGTCATTCAAGTCTGCACAGCTATTAGGTAATGCCATAGCTGCAGATATTATTGACTGTCATGATTATTCAATTTATATTATGTGTTCAATTTTTCAATTTTTGTTCCATTTCCTTCTTTCTCTTACTGCAGGTATAACATGGCTCTCACTGAATTTGATTTTTCATATCATATTCTTAGTTGCTCACAATCTTTTGAAGGTGTTTTGTATCTATAAGTCACTAGGAAATAGTCCAGCTATATAACTTTTGAACCTATTTCTATGAAGACAGAATTTCACCTAATTTTTTGTGTGATCAGAATTAGGTTGTGAAACTTAACTGGTATTTCAGTCAATGTATGGGTCTACATCATACCTTCGTCACTGCAAAGGGCTTTTCCTCTCCTAAGTCATACTGAGGTACTGAAGAAAAAGGGCTACATTTAGATCTTATGTGATTGAAGGGATAAATCTCAGTTATTTTAATTCTTCCTGGTCCAATAAATGATACTAGATCTCCCAGAACTACATCACGACAAGCTGACAGTCATATTCTCCCACCTAGGTCCTATGTGATATCTCCTTTGTTTTGTACAATAATTAGAAATACTGTGGACCACTTTGGACAACTGAAGAATTTGCATTACCTTTTACCTAAATAAATCACAGGTAATAAATAATAATGTTTTTCTGTATCCTTTTTACCTTATCCTCTATTTCTGCACCATGCCCTGAAAGATTTTCTGTGAGAATGAAGAACTATGTGTGGATTTTATTTCTCTTCAAATAAGTCCTTGTTAATTACTGGATAGGCTTTGGTAGTATAGAGCAAGATGTCAGCAATGGACCAAGTGCAGTACAAAGACATTGAGCAAGATGACTTCAGTTTAGGTGGGATAAATAGGACAACTTATTGATGTGATGAATGGGCAGTGGTCTGCAAAATAGAGCCTTAAGGTAACATTCACAAATAGTTCACATCCTTTTTTCTCCATTAACTGTGTTTCACCTTTTCTTCCTCCAAAATAAATATATTAATTGCCCAAGTTTTGCCCATTTTGAAAAGTATGGATAATGCTGCATAATATTTGCCATTAATATACCTGAAATAGTAGGGCTCTATAAATAATAACCTATGCTGCTACCTCAGCATGTCAGTTCATTTAATGAGACACATGTGACAGTCACATATGCATTACAGAGTGTGTCTAGAAGGAACATCTTGTCAGCACAGCAAAAATATCTGTGTCTTCCAGCAACGTGAGTCTGCTCCAGCCTGGCACTATTTCAAAGACTGGAACCCAGGAAAAGATTGTGTTTCTAAACAAAACATACCTGAAACAATCACCTCCTTTGAGGTTCTGTTGAGCTGTGTTGTGCTGTCACATCAAGCTGCTGACAAAACCTGTTACATCAGGTAATGTCTGATATGACTGAAAAACCACCTTATACAACATATGCTAACAGGACTGGATTGTGTGTCTTTTTTTGGTTGGTTGGTTGGTTTTGAGTTTTTTTCCCCAAAAGAGAATGTGCTGTCTTTAAGATTGCTGCGTGCTCACTTGTCTAGCTTTCATTTACCTGTAAAATGCTGACTCAGAATAGTCACATATTCTCAAGGATGCTGGGGCTTCTGTTTTGTTTATTTTTCCTTAGATCTGTGGCTGAAAGATGTTAAATCCTCTGAGAATATACCAAATGGGTATTGTGGGGTATTTTCAGTGTGAGGCTGACAGAGTGTGTCTCCAGGATGCATTGCAAGTGGGACATGAGGCTGGCACTCATATTCTGGGGGGGGGGGGGGGGGTGTTTAAAGTTGAGGAAGAACCATGTCAGGCACCTAATTCCATTTTTTTGCACAACACAGGCCAAAGCACTTTAATATTTGCATGTCCAGAAGTTTGAGTTAACTTTTCCAGATATTCATGTAAATTAAAGACTCCAAGTAATGCAGCAACACATCTGTACAATCTGTTCCTATGCATCTCCCATGTTCACTTAAAACTGTTGTGCATTTCATTTTCAGCTTAATTTTCCCGTTGTCAACATCATGCATAAAAATGGTGTGGGCATCTTTTCATTCTTCTTCTGGTACTTAAGACTTAAGTGTTCATAGTTTAGATGTGTTTTGTGTGCAGTAACTGAGGAATAGAAACAAATTTTATTTTTTTTTAGTGGAAACAGAGATACTAGGAATTAAATAATTACAGCAGTTGGAAGCTTTATGAAGAATCCTTAAATCAAGAGACTTGCGTTAAAGTGAAAAAAATCATGTCAATTAAAATCACTGAAATTTATGTAGCTTGCTCCCGTCCACTGGCAACATCTTGCAGTGTCTTCTTTTATTAGCTTGAAGAAATGTCTGGTGTCCTATTTTTTTTCCCCTGTAAGTATTTGTAAACCCAAATGGATCATTTTGTAATATTCTCATAGATCAACTAATTATATCAAGGATCTCTGATTTCTTGACTTCTCATTTGAATGAAGCAATAGCTTCATTCGGAATCACCACAAAGCTCTTGTGTGTGTGCAGTTGCCCCAGAGGTCCCAGGAAGCACAAGAACTAATGTAATCCCACCCAAACTGCACAGGCACAGCAAGTCTAACACATCCTGGCTGCCCTCGCCTGGCTCAGGTCACTTGGACAGGGCCAGTAACTTGGCAACACCTAAAATCAGGTAGATTTTAGAGAAACTCTTCACGTGATCTGGTAAGATAAAGTATGGCCCAACAGGTATCCCATTCTGTGATCCATCTGTTATGGTGTTAACCACAAGCAGATTAGCCTCTGTCTTTCTGAGCGAGCCATCACTTACTGTAAGCAAGTAAACTTTTAATGAAACTCAGCACAGTACATGCAGTAGTTTCATCAGTCTTTCACATAATGCATCAGTCTTCCGTGTAATTCATCCGTCTTTCATGTAATCCATTAGGTTCAGTTGACTTAATCATACCAGGTGTCTCTCCTAACATGCTCTTTTTAAATTTTATTCTTATTGCATAGGATTCTAGTATCAGTGTAAAAGAAGTCTTTCAGTGTGGGATAAAATTTTGCTGTACTTCAAAATTCTGTTGCAACAGTGAATAAATCATGTAATCATTTTGTGCCTCGGGTATTCATCCGTAAGATGGTAATACTTTTGCTGCTATGGGATGGGAAGGGGTATTATGAGGATAAACCCATTAGTACTTGGAATGTAATGGGATATTGCAGTTAGAGGTGCTGGAAAAAATTTTAGTAATAACAACAGTGGAGAGCCCTTGCTGGAGATACAAAAATTCTGAAGTATGAATTCAGATTTTAACAGGACAATGCAAAACAGCTTTGAAAAGTAGCTTGGTTTTTGTTTCTTTGTGCTGTGCAAAACTGCATGCATACTAAGGAATAAAATGAATGGGTCATAGTGACATTGTGTACTCTGTATCTCCTTAGGCACCGAGCTGGGGTGAAGTTGTTTAAGGGGGCAAGCTCAGCCCTATTTTCCTCAGCCTGTGCTAAAACTCTGAATAAAGCACATCTTTGTTGAAAGTTTCAATGAATTTAAAGTTTCCTTACATTTTTTTTTCATTAGTTTAATCAATGGGTCAAACCATAAGATGGTGTTTGTGCAATTTTTCAGTGGTACTTGTGCTTTGGTTTGATGCCAGCATTGTCAACTTCATTTAATGCTGTGTTACAAGAAGGATATTAACATTCACACTCCCAATTCCAGGTTAGCAGTGGCAGACATTAAGAGAAATTGCAGTAAAATATATGGTGCTAGGAAAAATGAAATAAAAAGTTCTGGTTCAGGAGTTAGCCAGGATGGAATGCACCACGTTTGCTGGGAAATGATATACGAGGTGGAGCTGGAATGCCCCAAATTTATTTTATTACTCCTTGGAACTGTCTTTGTTTAAGGTTCCTAATTTGTGCATAAATGTTTTGTATCAGAGAGAAAGCGAGAAGTGGGGAAGTGATGTGACGGGTTTAATTATATTTTAGAGAATACAGAGGAGATCAAAGCCAAAGAGATAAAAGCTGCAACTACTGTATGGGCTGGAAATTTCTTCTGAATCGTAAACACCCTTACATATGGTGCTTCAGAGGCAGCCGCCCTGAATTCAGGACAGAGTCACAACTGAAATGGAAATCCTCTATTACAGTGTTTTATGACCTGCATTGGCTGCTATTGGCGAGCCCCGTACTTACACAGGCACCAAAATGTCTGGGAGCGTTCAGGAGAAAACAGTAAACCAAACAGTGCCGCCTAGGTCAGCGGCTCTAAAATAGCCCCCCACGGGCTGTATTGCTGTGAACTGTTTGCAGAGATGGCAGTTGACTGTGGGCCAAGAAAAATCAATCTTGTATCAACAGATGTAATCAGAACCCCTATGGCGGTAATGACTCTGTCACAGTTTTCATTAGCTGGGAATGCTTTAGCTTTGGGAGGAATGGGTTTCCCCCCCACACACACTTCCTTTTTATGGGTGCTATATGATCTATTACCAAACCAAAGTTATCAAACTGCTGAATCTCCTTTCTGAAAGCCAATACTTAATAAAGGGAGTGTAAGCAAAGCAAGATGCTGCCAATATTTTAAACAAAGGTCCATCTCCACAGTTTTTACTTCTGTTGGTTTGCCCTAAATCCACTAATCCTATGCTCTGCTTTCCTCAAAGCATTGCTGCTGTATTCACCCTCTTCAAAGAAAAAAACCAGAAGCTCCACACTGCTCCCTGGGAAGCCGCTCACCCCTCTGTCCCCACCGCCTCTGCACCCTGATCCTCTAGACTCAGTGCTCCTCCATCTCAAGTTTCTAACAGAAATCTCTTGTCTTTTCAAAGAAGTGCATGGTAAGATGTCTGTTGCCTCTGCTACCAAGACCTATGGTAAGAAGAGAAAAAGCATTGGGTTGCCTTGAGCTTGGGGGCATTTGGTTGAATAGAAAGAGCAAGTGTTTTTCTTGAGGGGTAGAAGTCAGGTACTCAGCATGATCCTTTTGCTTTTTCATGGGTGGTTTCTGTTGTTGGTACATGTAAGTGAGTAAACCTGCTGTGAGAAACAAGGTGGTATTCAATGCTGCTGAAGGACCGTTGGAAGTAACTCACCTCTGTGCTCCTCTCCAGGCTCTTTTTCTCTCCTCTGCCATTTTTCAGACACAGGGTAGTTTAGCTGGCTTAGCCGTTTCCCTGCACATCTGAAAAAACCCATCAAGAGAATAAAATAGAAATTCTCTTAGTTCAGTCCCAAATTTGTAGAAGTCTTCACAAGGGGTATTTGTATCTTTTTTTTTTCCTGCTGATGTTTATACATACATATACTGTAAATATGCATACCTAGTAAGTACTATCACATCCATTCCATTCATCCAGGCACTTGAAATCTATACACCAAGACTGAATGTCTTTTTTTTTTCAGACAGCAGGCTATACTCAGTAGCTGCAGAAGCTATTCTTCATAGCTTACTGGGCACTGGGGGCTTGTAACTAGCCATTTAAAAAGTCCTGGATGCTTCTGGGAATTGTCTGTGTGTGGGGGCCGTGAGAAGAGGGCGTCAAAGCTGCATGGAGTGCGCCGACGTGGTGCAGGTACAGCAGCTCACATAAACTGCCACATCAAGGCTACTGCACGTAGGCTTATTGATCTGTTATTACAGATTAGACCAGATCATCTGAAGCATAATGAACCTGTGTTACATTGAAGGACAAGCTTACAAACACTTTCGCAGTGGAGTCTGCATCAGAATCCACAGCTTGCCCGTTCAGGTAGCAATAAACCCAGTTCATTGCAAACTGGCCAAGGTAAATCCTGGGTAGATGAGATGACCATAGATGTTCTGATCTTGCACTCCTTTCACATAGAAGAGAGTGATTTAATGTGTATAAATTTGGGTCAAAGTTTGTCCAACTCTTCCCAAAATTCAGTGCTCATCCAGAACGTTCTACGCTGCTTCTCAAAGGCATTTTTTTTGCTATTTGTGTTTATGCCCCGGGGAAGTATCTAATCATTTGAGCATAGATAACTGGTCAGGAAAAAAAGGATCAATCTTTGTGATATTTTTAGTAGTACTTATTTACTGCAGTCATCGTAGAGGTAGGCTGTTATATGGCATATCAATACCACTGGTTGTGAAGAATGTGAAGGTGTGTGAAAATGAAAGCTCTAGGGGTTTTATGAAGTAGAACTGATAGGGATCACTTCCAGTATCAGACAAGAACAATTTTTACACATGATATTGGAAAACATTGAACAGAACTTCAGGAGCTTGTGGTACTTTTAATGTAACTTTTCCAGACACTATTAGATAAAAAGCTGTGTGCACGCACTATAAGTGGCAAAATATATACTGCAAACACATTGTAGATAAAAAGTGTGCGTGTGAATAAATGCAATATATCATATTGCTTTGTTTTCACAAGGAGACTGTCCACATTTTTATGAGAGGGATTTTTTTTTTTTGATTACTTTTATCTAATCAACTGAAAAAAGCAAATAACCTTTTGAATAGCATAGGGTACACTTCATACACACAGAACGTACTTTCCTGTGTACACCAAGTTCATAATTACTGAATAACCTGCAGCTCCAACTTTACATAGCAATGTTATTGAAGCCGTTAGACATGGCTTACAACTTCAAACCAACATTTTAGCATCTCTGAAACCCACACAATATTTCTTAAAGCTGTGTAAAAAACCATATTTTCACAGTCCCTTTAGGGTTAACCTTCTGTAATCAGTACAAGCTTTTTCCCTGCATCTCCGCTCACTGACAACATCAAGAAGACTAAGACTTTGGCTTTGTGTCAAATTTAGGAAAGACCTAGCCTTTTTTTTCAGGAGGTGTCAGGAGGTAAAATTATATTTCTAAGTTTTTTCCAATGCCAAAAATTCCCTTTCTCAAGTACCTTACTGGCCATAGGGTGGGAGATAAGAGAAAGCCTGGAGTGTGGGGCTTCAGAGCAAGTGCCAGCAGAAGGCTTCGTGGGACTGCCTGGGCTCAGGATTTGTCATTCCTAAGTCCACCAGGGCGTATAGTCCAGTATTAAATCTAAAGCCCTTAAACCTCCTTAAGACTGCCCAGCTGTTTTGCAGGCACAGTCTCAAAGACTTAAAAGTCATGGTGTACAAAGGGGATTTTATAGCAAAAACAAGATCCAAGCCAGGCATTCAGTGGCTTGAATGCATGGATATGCTACAGGAGATTTCTAAGAAGCAATACATGCTGCAGAAATTTTTCCTGAATACAAGTGGATAAGAGTTAAATCTGTGCATTGTTGCATAGTTTTTCACTGCTATGGTAAGAGATCCATTAATCATATTTCCTAAAACCAAAGAGAGCACACAGATTTATTATTTCCTTAAAAAGGCAAAATCTTCTGAAATAAGGTATCACTACTACAGTCCATCTACTGACAGTGGGAAAATGTCTAGTAAACCTTTTTCTTCTACTGTATCCTTACAATCTGCATAATGGGGCACTACTCCTGAATGTTTAAAATCCATACTCCAAACAAGATGAACAAATGAATGTCTGTAATTATTGGAAATATTTCCTTTTTTTCTTTACTAAAACAATGGCGTAAAAAATGTATTATATATTTAAGAAAATGGATTTAGTTCAATGGCATTCTCACACAGAAATTGTTTCAACAAAAAGCTTCCAGACACTACAAAGGAATAGGTGCTTAAAGAAAAGAAAGGGCAAGTCCTCCAATTAACCAGTGGAATTACAGCTAAAGCAAGAAAACCTTTGTTTAAATAGATGCTGTCGCAGCAAAAGATTATTAACTATAAACCACAGTACCTTTTTGTTTGCAAAGTTTTCTGTTAGGTTATACATATGTGGTTGTGCATACAACTATATCCTCTGATTTCATGCCAGAGGCAGTAATGTATGTTCAGGGTTGGCCAGAACTGGTGCTAGTGAAGAGGATGCTCTGGAGGAGGGAGTGGGGGGGAAAGGCAATGACAGCTTTAGAACTAAATAAAAAAAATCAACTCTTTTCATGTATGAAAAACCCATGATAGATGCATGATTTTCACAAGAGAATTAAATGCAAATACAACATCAGGTCAGCATCTTTATGCAGATTGGGAGGTGTAGATGCCTTTTCACCCATTTTTACAGCATTCTGGTTCAATTGTAGCAATGTTTTGCATTCTTGGCTAGACAATGTAACATAATATCATGCAGAAATACTTTATATTTTATTATTATTAATAATAGTTAATTAATTTGTATTATGAATGAACTAACTCAAACGCTTCAAACAGCTTATCTCAGTGGGGCAGCTTCACCATGTCTCTTTGTTTTAACATGTCTATCCTTCACTGTGCTGTGCAGGGTTACCTATCACATAGAATTACAATTCCTTGGGGGTTAATGAAGGTGTAAGGGTTGGTGTAGTCCTCTTCTAATCATAAGCCCCAGCACAACATCATGGATCATGTATTTTAAATTTTGTTATTTGAATAATCACTTCTTGTTCTGGTAGTGTGCAAGCAGGGCTACTGGTTTATGTTGACAGTTGTGCTGCCTGCTCTACTTGATCCTGGACTATGAAGTTTTGAGACAGTAACCACACACAGGTTCCCCCCAGAGTTAACACCCATGTGCTGTAAAGCAGTGTAAATAATAACCATGCTACTTGGTGACTTTCTAGTAATGAAATTAATGCCCCTTTAACAAAGAAAAAGACAAGACCAGCATGCAGTGCAAAGATTTCCCAGCAGAATGAGCTTTATCCTGTGTGCTCTGCTGGATCTTTGAGAAACTATGCAAAACACTCCTGGTAAATCCTGACAAGCTTATATAGGTTTTCAGAAGGTCTCTTTCTCTAATAAGGAAGCCAACAGTTATCAATCACAGTCCTGATATGGGTGTAACACAGAAGAAAAAGATTCTTTGCTGTACCTAAGGTCCTTCGCATACAAAATGTTTTCAGAATTCACTGAAATATGACATCTGGCAGCAAGCACATTATTTGCAGCTTTTTCAGTCATTGGGGCCTCTTGGGTAGATGCTTAAAACATCTGAGTAGCTTTAGGAATATGTATTACTTAAGACAGAGGGTAGCCGCTGCAGGTTACTGAATAATCATATAGAATTATAGAATGGTTTGGGTTGGAAGGGACCTTGAAGACAATCTAGTTCCAACCCTCCTGCCATGGGCAGGGACACCTTCCACAATAATTTTGATTTGTTTTAACACAGAGGTGTTTTTATCATGTGAGCCTGTTCTCTGGTCATACATTTAGAACTGCTGTTGGACTAGGAAAGCCACACTAATGACTACAAAGGGATTCACCTTTACTGTAGGAGAAGACTTTACTGGTGTAGCCATTTAAAATGTTTTCCAGTGTCTGTTACAGTGAGGCGTGAGGTGGATCAGACCATGAGGACAGAATGTGCTCGGGGCATTGCAACACTGTGCTGCATCCTGAGTGCACTGTAGGTAAGTCGAACATCTGTCTTAAGGCACTAGCAAATTATCTGAGTCTCTATGATCAGGGTGTCACAATTTTAATGAAATCCCGAAATATCCTCTGTGTGATCGTGAGAAAGCATTAACATGACAAACACACAGAACAGATTTGCATATTTGTGAGTGTCAGAATTTTCTTTTTGCTTAGAAAGCCAGTCTTTAGTAGTCCTAACATTCTTCATGATCTAATTTTTAAAGCAAATCTTTCTATATTTCTCCTGCTGTAGCTGTAACAATTCAAGGTAGTGATTAAAAAGGTATCTCCTGCTGGCTAAGACTCCTCTGTGATATGTTCTGGGACTGAATGCTATTCTATTTTTAAATGTTGGGCAATTACAGAGCAATAAGTTAAATCTGATGTTTCCTTGAAAAATGTTTTATTTCTTTAGTTATATTTAAAGCAATAATGTTGAAAGACTGAATTACTACTTGCACAAAAATTTCTATAGGAACAGTTGCAATTGTTGGTGTACCCAGTTATCTCATTAGCAGTGAGATAAGAGTTCCAGATGAAGAGGAGGCACTGGGGCTGAAGTTGTAACAAAAATGATTACTTATAAGAATGTGTCATAAAGTCATCCTTAAAAGCACTGAAAATTCAGGAAATGTCTAGACATACATGACCTAGAAGTTTCAGCTATGTTATAAACGGATTTAAGTTTTGGATAATAGGAAGAGAGATGAGTCAGCACTAACAAAGAGGCAAAACATATTTGGGGGCCCCTTTACTTCTCCTGGTGCTGCTGCTGTGGCATCTTGGCAAGTTAGCACTGACAATAAGTGATAGCGTTCTTATTTCATGTCCCAGCATTGTTAGAATGAGAAATTGTATCTGTGTGTATGTTTCTGTATATAAAAATATATAAATATATATCAAAGAATTAACCCCCTGGAAGAAAAGATGATTACATTATGGTGTTTTGCTCTCACAGTGTTGGTTCAGTAGCAATACTGAAACTTCGAGCTCATCATTAGCCCTTCTCATCTGACATTCCCAGCAATTAACCCCTGTGCCCTGAGACAGAGCCTCGCAGTGGGTGACATGGAGACGTCACCGCCAGCCCTAAAGCTACTTTTGCCAAGGACTTAGGAGGTGGTGTGCCCGAGTCCGGACATCATGGTGGTCGGGGCTCAGGATGCTGGCTCTGTCGTTAATCTGCAGCACGACCTTTCAGCCGGGCAGTTCAGCTCCCCGAACTGCCCTTGCCTTTCCCACACGAGCCCGCCTTGCTCATGCAGACGGCGGTTTTGCTCGTGGGCACACTCCTGTCGCTGTGCCAGCGGGTATGTGCACCGTTCTGTACTACTACACTGGCCTCCTTCCTTGCTAGGGCTAGCAGCTGGTAATGCCACACAAAGGGAGAAGTCATGGAACCCTTTTCTAAGCTACACTTTCATCTCCTGCATTATCTACATTTAGTTATACATCTGTAAATATGGGAATATCTACAATACACTGCAATAAAGAAGTGTGAATTTTTTGCTGACACCTGAAACTCCGTTAATCTTTGCTCCTGTGGATGGGCTGGCTAATAGCTTCCAGCTACTGCTGGTGAAGTTGGGCACTTACCTGTGCAGGTAGATAAGGAGAGGTGTATTGTCCAATAATTGATTAAAAGCCTTTGCTTGTTAGCTTTACAACTTGGGAAGCAGGCATTTAATGGAACTGCAACTAAACATTTGTGAAGGACAATGTGTACTCTCCTCAAGTTCAGTTTTAATGTGGTGGCAAGGTCTAGGGACAATAAGGAGAGTTTGTTCTGTTGTCACAACAGCAATGTGAGCACTGTCAGAGGCAGCAGAAGATGTTCAACCTCCTCTGCTTACTGATGTGCATGGCAAAGCCTCATACAGTCCTCTAAAATGCCTGCTGCAATGCTTCCAAAGAACATACTATCTAGGAGGACTGTTCCTAATGTTTTGCCTTTCCAAGAACCTTACTTTGATCTATCATATTATTTTTATATTTAACATTATTATTGAATTAATTTTATAAAAATTCACTGGCTTAAAGGCTGGTAAATAAGAGGATTATGCATAATGGGAAAATAATTGTTTGCTTCACCTGAGTGCTACGAAGGTATATGAACTGAATGCACAGACTATGAAGCACCTAAAATACAGATTCTGATTCTTCAGCTTGTGCCCATTAATGCCAATAGCAAGTGAAGGCTCAAAACTAGCTCTGGGGCAGCAGTGCTGATATAAATTACCTCATTTTAAAAGTAAAGAGCACAACTCATGAAAGTTATTCACAGTTACTGTGTTGTTTTGTTAGTGAGCTTTCTATCCAACTAACAATACTTCATTTATTTTCTGCTTTCAATTATCTTGTTAACTTGTGGCTTCCATTTTTTAATAGATATTCCTGTCTTCCTTAGCCAGGCTATTTGTACTTTTTTAAGGTCTCCTACTACTCAGTGCTTATATTATTCCTCATAAAACTCTTAAAACAGAGTGCCCTTTTCTGTTTGGCTTTAACAGGGTTGAATGTCAATTGTAGTTTTTCCTCTGTTTCATAAATACATCTCATTTTATTGAAGGTTCTCGGCAACAGAGAGAAACCCAAGCCAAAGTCCTTGGTGAATGTTGCATTCCTCAGATGCAGATTTTGCTTACTTGGTTAGCTGTGACAAGTTCGCCATTCTAAACCATCAATGTCCACCTTCATGCACAAATAGATAAGATTAAAACAAAGTAAAGTAGCATAAGATGAAGCAAAAAAAGCTTTCCTGACCATATGAAAACTAGCAGCATTTCCAGATTTTAGGACCAATGACCAGAAGCATTTTAGTTTTGTGCAGTTTTACTACAGCGTGGGGAAAATTGCCTGCTTGAACCCTGTGCATTTAAGTGACCCATGATTAAGCCTACTTTAAACATACACATTGGGATTAAGGTATTAAAGGTATGAACAGCCACAGAGATATGGCTGCTCTTACGCTTTTTATGTTTTTACTGACTTCGAATTTGATTGTCTCTTAGGGCATTGGAAACCCTTAATGGGCGTGTTTTTGCCACCATGTATGTTCTCAGCAAAATCATGTAGATGTGTAAATTGGCCCAGGTGGGTACGTAGTTGTCCATGGTGATCCAGAACATCCTTCTGAATACTTGAGACCACTGTCACTGTGCAGCATAACAGAAGGCAGAGCAGTGGTTCATAACAGTAGCAAACCACAGCCTGATGCTGAAGAGGTACCAGGTACTTTGGTTAAAGGAGAAACGGAACATGCACTTTTGTCCGGTATGTCCTCTGAACCTGTCATGTGCGATTTCTCCCTGGAGGTGAAGGAACAATGTGCTTATTCTTTGATGGGATTTGTTTGCCTTTTGCGGAATGGTTTGAGGATAGCTAATAGTTTGTAAATGTCTGGGATCTGGGTTTTATGAGTGACAACTAATTTTCTAGAGCAGCCTTCTAGCAAAGAGAGAAGAAATCTAAGATGTATAACTGATGTTAAAATGATTCTTGGTGCCTTTATGCATGTTATGTATATTTAATTGTGGCAGTAGGGACTTAGATTCAACCAGCAAATCACTGAGTTCTGTATTGGAAGGTATTCTTCCACCTTAAATTTTGTATAATTTCATTGTTATTTCTGTGCCTTGCTTTTTGACAAGTAGGAGAAACACAAAGAGATACAGGCTAAGTCATTATCAATTACATCTTAAAATTAATCTTGGGACATCTGAAAGTTTGGGGACGCTTACTGATACAGGAATATAGCTAAATCTCACCAGCTATTCCTAGAACCTTACTATAAGCCATATCCTTCAGATTTGCATCTCTTTTCAAAGAAGATTCATATGACATTTGGAATATCTTTTACGCTTCTGGAGTATTATCTGACATGAGGGTTGGAATGAGCTGAGAAATAGGAGTCACAAATCTTTTCCCAGCCCGTGCACTGACTTGCTTTGTGACCTTGAGCAAGTGGCTTGGGCAAACACTTTAGGAGTTTGCTCTGATCTTGTGTTCTTTGACTGTTGTTTGTTCACTTGTTTATCTAGACAATCTTCTTCTCAGGTATAAGTTATGAAAGGAAAGGAAAAGTAAACAACTGGTGTTTAACACCATTAGCAGCCCAGCTGCATGGGACTCCAACCAGCATTATTTAAAAATGCTGCATTAAACTCTATGCCTTGGTTATGCCATCTCTAAAAGGGGGAAAATAATGTGGATAATAAACTGCTTATGGTTTGCAAATGAAAAAACATCACTGCACAAAAGCAAAATATTATTTTATTTTAGGGTTTCTGACTGCTGTGCATAACTCAGAGAATCTTCACATTTTCATGAATGACAAATCTATCTTCTATTTTGCCTCCTATGGAAGGGAAAACTTTGGCATGCTCAAGTATGCCTTAAAGGCAATGCTGCCTTTGGGATCTCACATTAACATAATGATAAATGTGCTGTGTATTGCTTGAAAATGCTATGCGCCAATGTGTCAGAATATGTTTTCCCTGCACACCTCTCGATTAGCATCTTATTTACATATTGGCAGGAAAAGGATTCTGAGAAAGACCTACAAAATAATGGTTTAATATGGTCCTCTCTAAGGCCAAAATATTAGTTC
Source organism: Tyto alba (assembly GCF_018691265.1). NCBI lineage: Eukaryota > Metazoa > Chordata > Aves > Strigiformes > Tytonidae > Tyto > Tyto alba. The sequence continues at coordinate 14,480,116 of NW_024881327.1, read as the reverse complement.
CAAAAGCAGTTATCTGCTGGCATGTCTTTCAGAGGTAGTGGGGATGAGTTACATGTTTTGAAGTACTGAACCCATGTGTATTTCAGCAAATAGTAGTAGAGGTGATACATTTTTCCATCTTATACTAGTGCTGAATTTACTGTATAATTCAGACTCAATGCATAACTTGAACAAAACCACTTCCCCCCATTCCTTTTATTTGTCACAGGACAAAATATCTAACTTTAGAGGAATTTATCATTGGTTTTGTCCTTTTTGGCTGCCAAGTACTATGAAAATGTGGAATAAAATAGTGGAAGCTTCTAACATCACTAGTAACTTGTTTCTTGTTGGTTTTGCTTAAGTCATAGTATATTGATTTTTTTTTTCCCCCCAATAATTTCTATAGGTTATCTCATCATCCTGCATTTCCAGTATCTCACACTATTCAGAAGCTCCACATTCTAGATATCTATTTTAGTAGTGTCAAGCATGAGAATATGTATGCAGTAAAAAAAAAAAAAAAACCACACACTGAAATGATAGTTGCTATTCCTTCTCTATATAAATTAAAGATACTGTTGACATTGTAATTTATACTTGTGCAGTGCTTATAAATCCTTGTTATTAGAAACCCTTCAGGCTAGGGACTGTATAAGTACATCATGAAAACACTCTATCCTATTGAATTGAGTAAAAATAAATTTCAAGATACAATGTACAGATAATATAAACAGGTAGGAATCTGCAAAGAATGCATGGCCAAAATGATTATAAGAATCATACCACATTGATAGACTAAACAATTTTGTATCATCATGGGAAAATAAGTGTATATTTTCACATCTGAGGTTAGATGTGAAAGAAGTTAATGAAGTGGCCTTAGGAAAGAGAGATGTTATTTTCAGGAAGATGCTGCCTGTGTAAGACATCCTTTATCAAAACCCATGAAAAGAATGCTGCACCATTTGAGATGTGATCAGAGCAGATGAGGCCATTAGACATTTGGAGAAGCAAAAAAGATTGTATTTTTCAGCTGCTATCATGGTTTAGGGACAAAAAAATCCTAAACCCTTCTCTGAAGCAGACATAGCCTGGATGCCATGCATGGGGATGCCAGAGTGGAAAAGAGCATGGGCGGCAGGAGGGGGGGGTATCAGTCACCAGCTTCTGGAAAGGGCATAGGAGAGCTTGAAGAGAAAGATTAGATATTCCAATTTGTTCTTTCTGAGATTAAGATGAAAACTAGAAAAAAGTGGGGTCAGAGAGACAAACTAAAATTGCAGTTTAGAGGAAAGACAGTTCAAGAATGGAAATACAGGTTTCTGAACCATTAGAATAGAGTCGGTAGATTAATTCACATTTTCACTAACTTTTACAAATGGCTCTGAACAAAGAGTTGGTTCAGGCTATGATAAATATTATTTTGAATGTTACAATATAATGCACAGTAAACTAATATCCCCTCAAGCAATAAATGTAAATACAGTTATTATATTTCTGGAGGTTATGTTATTTTAATCAGCTCTAGAGAGGACTATCTCTGGGAAATGCCTCTCTGATGTTGAATGTTACTGGCTCCTACTGGCGACCATGATGTCTGAAACAAGAATAGTTCAGTTCAGAAAATCTGGAAAGCTGCCAGATCCAGCTGAACTCAGTGGATCAAATTCTGCTGTTTTTACACATGAGCAGCTGTGTTGACTTCATTAGGGTCTCATGTGTATAACAGAATACTTTCTTCTAATATGATTATATTGGGAAACTGGGATTCAGCTGTATCTAATTTATTATTGCATTAGGTATCAGTTTGCCCCCATCATTCCTGTCAATAACATCTCAAAATAAAAAAAGTAATAATGCCTGGAAAGAAAATAACTTTAGTAGACAGCTGATGGCTTTGAAAATGAAATACATTAAAGAGACAAAAGAAGTGAAAAACTGATAAGAGTGTCAAAGCAAAGAGCCAGGGCCAGACAGTGAGGCTTAACATCTCTGCTGCCCTCTCGCTGATGGCCTGACTTAACAGCACGCTGAAGAATTTAAAATGCAGTAATAGCTGAAACAGGGTCATTACAGACCACGGGTGGGGCTTTTTAAGCACAAGCTGAGCACCATCCCCAGTCCTTGATGTCTCAGCTTTGACTTTTAGTAGGTGCACAGGTGGGCCAACCCCGGCATTTCTGAAATGACTCTCAGAAGCTGAAGCTGGGCTGTATGTTCCCAGACATGGAGATGTGTTTTCTACCTCGTGTTGCGCTTCTGTCGTTTACCATGCAAGCTTGCGCTAGACAGTCAGTCTACGTAGATGGACTCTCATCTTGCATCATTAACAGGCTGAGAACTCAACTTCAAGGAGTTCTTGCAAGAGCTGTTTTAAATTGATTATTGTGCTGTTCAGAGGCTCTAGTTACACAGTGCTCATTAGTGACAACTGAGGCACTGAATAAAGCAGACCTGTCAGACTTTCTGCCTTTGAAAAGACAGATAAATTAGTCTGGGCAGAGTGCCATGCTAGTCTGGTTATATTACTTGCAGTACTTGAACTAGCTCAGAGAGAGCTAGCATGAGTATCCCCTCACAAGAGGATAGTGTGGTGTCCAGATGTCCTCCATGCAGACAAACAGTTAATAACACTTAGAATTTGCTTTGCTTGCTCTGCTTCAGTTAAAGCACTCTGGTAACTCCAAATAATAGGCTAAAAGAGGCATCTTTTGCTCTATTTTTTGGTGGTTGTGCTCTCAGGGAGGCCAGCGATGCTAACCTACTGCAGTGCAAATGGTGGGTGGCCTTTAACCTTTCCAGCTGGCACTGCTATTACTCAGCCAGGTTCCTCCCGAGGTGCTGTCGTTTGTCTTCTGGCCCTGGGGGCTAGCGCGAGTGCAGTGCTGCCCCAGGGGAGCACAGGCCAGGGGCGGGGGGGGGGGGTGGTGGTGGTGTGTGTGTGGGGGGTCCAGCCTGTGTCAGCTAATGCAGAGTGTGACATTGAGGGAAGAGAAGAAAGGGCAGAGTCGTCTTGCTGCTCTCTCTTTCTGTGCCAGACTCCAGCGTCCATCACAGTTGAGTTGATGTAAAAGCCGTAGGATGCATTTACTCATCCTTCCAATAATGCCGTATCTCCAGAAACATTATAAAAATGTTAGCAACAGGTTAGTTTTAGATTCTAATTTGACCAGAAAGTATACATATTCATTCACCCAGACAACTCTAAGATAATCAAGTGAAATACATACTGGAAATACAGTTTCTCAGAAGTTGTTTTCCCTTCCCACATGTACTTTATTATATATTTCTCTCTACTTCTTCATTAAGATACAATAAAGATATTTCACAGTAGTATCTTCCTCTTTCTCCGCCCCCAATGTGATTTCAAGAAGAATAGGAGAGAAAGACAGTCTATCTTGTAACTTCAGTATGGACGAGAGGTTTGGATCAGCACGAGTTTGCACCAAGGCAGATAAATAACAGCTACTTTATACAGGGCAGAACATCCCCAGAAGGAGAGACCTGCCCCCATCACAGAAGAGCATTGAGACAGGTGGCTGTCCTTGAAAGCTTAGGCTCAATCAATATAAGGGAACTTGCAAATTGGTTTCCCATTTCCCAAGGAAATGCTTGTCCTGTCCACCTGTTTGGATTAGGTGAGGTCAAATTTGGAGCACATTGATCAGATGGTATTTTCTGACAATAATTAGCACATTAGGAAATCCCTCAGTGAAACTATAGGAAACATGACAGAACATCATCCAACAACCTTTTGCTCTTGATATACATGTATAATGTTCATGGTACTGGAGAAATGAAGGAAGAAGTATAAGTAAATCTGACACTAGTCTTCTGTAGCTCCCTGGACCTCTGGTCAACCTGGCCCTTATTAAACAATGTTTAAGGCATAAATTTGATCTTGCTGATAATCAGTGAAGTAAGTCTAGGGTCTTCTGGTAAACACTGATGTAATAGAATAAAACCAAGTTCCATCATATTTAAGCATCCCAGTTGCTTAGTTTGGATCTACAGCTGGGGAATTTTAGGAACCTGGGCAATTTTCCCCAGGAGCCCTTGACCAAGTGCTCATGTGGCTCCTCTATGTGGATGAGGAGGAATGGTGTTAGAGAATACCTGCAGGGTTACGGCAACCTCTCACAACAATATTCACACAGGAAGGAGCCAGAATTTAACTCTCAGCTAAAGCTGACTTCTTGTAACACTCCTAATGACTCAGTGGGGACTTGAGAGGCTCTAACCAAACACTGCTAAATAAAATTTTACACTTCAGCAACTTATTCAACCAGAGGGAATTCTGGCTGCAGTACAATTGAAAGTATTCTTGCTCAGAAAATAGAAATCATTGATTACCCTGCATTTGTGAAGGCATTGTTCTTCATCCTGCCCAATGGTCTGTGCTTTGAATATTCCTTCATGATTGCTACTGAGTAAATCAGTGTTGCAAAAGCATCAAGCAAGGAATGGATTATTATTGTAACCATTCTGTCAGATGCAGTTGTTAGCACAAAGGCTGGGTAGCAACAGCTAAGACTCTCTATTAAAATGATACCATGTGCATCAATCTAGAATTTGGGGGGTTCACTAGTCATCTTTTAAGGTATTCTTAATAAGCAATACTCTCCCATTTATGCATAATGTGTATAGAGAAGAAAACATCAGTGGAGGGGAAAAAATTGACCAGGACAGCTCGATAAAAACACTTGACAATACATCCCTGAGAGAAAAAAAAGTGCAACTCTTTGTTTCAGAACAAACTGATGTGTTACATTTGTTCATCACACTCCAGTGCAAGTATCCAATAATCAAAAGTTCCCTCACCACTGTGCTAATCCTTCCTCCGTTCCAGAAAAATCCTGCTACATTTCAGTTGCAGTGGCCAGCACGATCCCAAAATAGAGGCATCCCTCCAGTGCCTGGCCCTACTCCGTTCCCTCATCCTGCTATATGTATTTCAGGTAGTAGAGTCACATCATATTTTACTCTGCTTATCTTCCATGCTCTGAGGTTATCTGCAACAGCTCCTTCTGTGAAATACTCACTCAATATCACCTCACACAGTGAAGTTCAGCATAGTATTCCTGTTATTTGTATTGTCATAGTTCTTTTGAGCCCCAGGAAGGATCTAACACCATGTTGCATTTAGTACTCCACAAGCATCCCTTGAGCATTTCCATCACTATGGAATGGCTGTCCTTTCCCTGTCTGTCATTTGGTTAGTGACAGAGAAGACTTCAAGTTCACATAGTTAAAATGACTCCTAAAGCATAATTGAGAAATTCTGAGTAGAAAGCTTCAGTCAGCAAAGTTTCTCCTATCACTAAAATCCCCATGGCCACCAAAAGCTGAGTAGCTCCTTCATCTCTGTTTATCTCTGCGTAAGTAGTTCATGCAGCTAAATAAGTTGTGACCATTCCTTGCTCTCCACTTTAGGAAGGGGTAAAGAACTTCTAACCTTCCCAGACATTTATGTTATTATTTATATTTACATTACAGCCAAATCTAGACCTTCAGGTCAATAAGGCACTGTTAGCCATAGCACTATGCAAACACTGCCAAAAATACAACTCCCCTCCCTGAAAAGCCTATATACCAATGTCCTGGGTTGAGTGAGTGGTGGAGTTTTTTGGTGGCAGGGGAGGGGGCTATCGGGGCGGCCCCCTGTGAGAAGCTTCTCGAAGCTCCCCCAGCTCCACGTCAGCTCCACTTCTGTTTGGGAAATTGAGCCAATCGGCTGCACCTCTGCGATAACGTATTTAAGAAGGGACGTGGTGACGGGCGGTCGGACTTGTGAGAAGGAGTTGCTGCAGCTGCATGAACACCAAGGACAGTGGAGGAACGGAGGAAGAAAGGAGGGGGGAGGTGTGCCGGAGCAGAGACCCTCCTGTATCCTGTGGTGAGACGGCAGGGCGGCCCCCCCCTGCCACCCATGAAGATCTACGGTGGAGCAGACATTGATTTACAGCCTGTTGTTCCTGCTCGGCTGATCAAGGTCCTGTGCCCGAAGAAGGCCGGGGTCTCATGGAAAAAGGTAGCCCCGCTGCTGTAATTCAGTGCTGGGAGGATTGCAGCATGCGGGGGTGTCCCACGCCGGAGCAGCTCGGGAAGGGCTGCAGCCGTGGGAGAGAATCCAGTCGGAGGAAGTTAGTGACCCATGACGGAGCAGTGTGGGGAACGCTGCGGCCCGTGGGAGGAATTCTAGTCAGAGAAAGTTTGTGGAGGACTGTCTCCTGTGAGAGGGGGACCACGATGGAGCAGGGGGTAACAAGTTTTGGACACTCCCCTCACCGAAGATGAAGGAAGTGGCAGCACTGACTGCACCCCCCATTCCCTGCCCCTGCGCCACTGGGGGAGGAGGTAGAGATATCGGGAGCAGAGCTGAGCCCGGGAAGAAGGGAGGGGTGGGGGGAAGGTGTTCTCAAGATGTGGCAATGCTTCTCACTGTCCTACTCTGTTATGTGTTGTTAGTGTCTGTAATAAATGTATGTTCTTTTTTTCCTTCCCCTAACAAGTCTGCTTCTTGCTCGTGATCATAAAGGGGAATTTTCTCCCCATCCCAGTCCTATCTCGAACCCGAAGCCTGGCTCTCTGTCCCTTCTCATTGCCGGAAGGGAAGGGAGAGAGAGCTGCTGCATTGTGGTTGGCTGCCAACCAGGCCCAAACCACAACAACCAGGCAGTGCGACATGCAGAAGGATGGCAGAGAAGGCTGAAGTCAAATTTATTATACATCTTATACTCATTTACAACTTTTCTGCTTATTATAAATCCGCATAAAAAGTGTTGAAACTCCCCATCTCTGCCTTAAGATATTAGACAGGGCCTGAGGGTGCATCTGGAAGACGAGATTGCAGTGACAACTGCAGGGATGCTGCTGGCTGGAGGGGCTGTGAGAGGCGTGGGCTGCCAGGAGCTGTGTGCGTGAGATGCTTGGCGGGGGGACCTTGTGTCTGGTGGAAGCCAGAGGGCAACAGCCGCCCTCCTGCAGCACAGGGCTCCAGGGGAGCCAGCGCTTCCTGCTGCCTTGGGCACTGCCCGGAAAGCCACAGCCCCCTCTCTGCTCAGGGCAGGCCTGCTGGCTCTCGGCATCACATCCGAAACAGCACCATCTTAAAGGCTGTGCTGGACGGTTTTAGTCAAGAGCAATGTCTTCAGCGGCTGTGGAGGGTTGCTGGTGATTGCGGTTGTCCTCTGCGTTCAGAGTAGTCCTGGCAGATGTTACAGAAAATATGGAGGCATATGCAGCCTGGGAAAGCTCAGCCTTCCTCAAAATATTCCAGTAAGAATTCAGATTTGAAGAGCTTATCCAAAAGGAAATGTCAGAGTGCCTCTGTCCAATAATATACATATATTTTTTTTCCATTTTGTCTTCAAAGACTGTGTTGTTCTTACAGAAAGAATTTCAGCACAAAGACAAATGTGATCCAGATATCACAGCCTGATACTCTCCCTTCTGAAAGGAAGCTTTTTTGCTAGGGAGGTGGATGTCTAAGGCAGGTACATAGCAAAAATAATGCTAGCACTGCAATTCAGTCTAAGACCAGTCACACATTCAACAGTAGGTGGTTTAGCAAGTGCATGAAATTACAGATGTACCTGTTAGGTTTGTACAGTAATTGGAAGAAGCTGCACTGAACAAGATAGAACAAAACACAAACTAAGAGATTATAAAGCCTTAATGTACAGGGATTCCATTTCATGCCATTTTTATGCTGGTGTTACATATTATGCTGGATGGTGTTGTATGTTATGCTGGATGCCATGCAGCGTGCCTGAATGTTACCTACTCTATAACTTAACATAATGGCTCAGTGCAAGTCTCAAAAGTGTTAGGCTAGACAAGGGCCTTTTAGTTTTCAATCTGTGCTCTCCCAGCAATTCTTGTTTTAACTCTTAGTAGCAAATACTTTCCGCCTCAGAGGAGCTGTAGCTATCTCTAAGTGGCAAAAATTGTAAGCTTTGTTGTAAATGAAGTGTGGGATACACTGTCAATACAAGCTGTCCAAAACATAATGAGAGCATTTAAATATTTTATGATTTTTTCCAATGTTCTATCAGAGATTGAACACTGGAATGAGTCTGAAGTGAGACCAACTTACCAGATGAAGAACATAATGAATGTCTTTCATAAAAATGAATATTTAAACAGTGTAGTTAGTTGTATTATAATTGTTCAACGTCAATACAATTATGATGTTTCACTATGCTTTCCTCAAGTATAATTCTAATCTGAATATTATATATGTAAACTGTACAGAATAGGAATCCATCAGGTGTGGAATCACGTCTTAGAAATGCAACTCTAGTTGGCTGGGATGATTAATCCAGCCTCATTCTGTGGATACTGAATGTATATATATATGAGTGTGTTTTACTATAACTTAATATAATACAGCAACATATATGTATTTTAATATCTCACACACACGTCATCTGGGAACATCTAACAGCAAATGTAATTACCAAATTTTTCCTTTTAAGTATCAGCTACCTTCCCACTCAGCAGAACTTTTGCAGTCTTTTGTTAAACCAGCAGCATATTTATCCTTCTGAAGTATCTTATTAACTGTTTTTTGAGGACCATCTTGTTGAAACAGTTTTTGCAGCTACAGGTCAAATTTGGTGCTAAAGTCAGAAGACATCTCTGAAATCTGTGCTTGTGCATGTCAGGCATGAACCCTCCCTGTATGTACAAATGTGGGATATCTTTCTGTTAGGTGTGGATGGCCCAATGAGTGGGAATAGAGGAACTATGCTAAGAAACTGTTTTTCTGACCACCAGAAAAAATTACAACAGCACAGTGCCTTTGGGATCCTCCAACTCCTTCCTCCTCAGATGGGAGCAATCAGCACCATTAATACTATTGAGTGTATAATGGGATTTAACATCTTGAACGCAGAAGTACACTGGACACTATATTTGTCCACTGTTAGTCAGCAAGGCATAGTGAGGGAGAGAGGGATTAAGAAAATAGAATGGGGTTATTTTTTGATGAAGATGATGTTTCAGCTTCACTTCATTCACGTGGAATAACCTAAGCAAGTTTTTGGAAGGCAGGCAGAGCAGGATTTTGCTGTTTTGAAGCCAGTTGATTTTGAACCAATTCTATTGCACTTGATGCACATTCACTCGAAGCATGCTGCATATCATTGAAACCTCTCTTATATTTGCTTCTCTACATTTTCAAGATTTCAATGTAATTTAATGGATTACAATCTTGTTCTGGGTGAGCGCATGAATTTCTTGTTTGGTGAACACAGTAGTAGATGGGGAGAGGAACACACAAGTGGAACATTTAAATTAACTGAAACACATCTGAAAATATGTAAGCCAGTTAGTTAAGACAAAAAAAAATAAATCCCCCAAGTCTATCAGTTTAGGCTTTTCTTCTTAGAAATTTTTTATTGCAATGAAATCTCTGCAAGCACTAATCCCTAGTACATGGCATTTTATTTAATGTAATTGATTTTTCTTTATTGTAGCCAACTTGATAAAAGATTGAAAATCATCTATTGTACATGTGTAAATACCTTAAGAATCCTCTTTAATATGCACACCAATTATCTTATTAACAATTTCAGACTACAAAATCACACTTTGAGATGTGATTACAGCTATTTGCATAACAACTAATCACCTCAACCCATGCACCAAAAGAAGGGGCAAGATTATTAGCACATCTGTCTACCTTTCTAGCACTCCTACTGCCATGGTTATGTGTCACTTGGCTTGGTTATTCATGACTGAAGAACAGAGCAGTGCCATTGCTGTACCATGGCATCAGAGAAAACAGGAAAATCTAGGTCTCACTAAAATGTTTTCTGTTTTTATCTCTTAACTAATGCTTTGCCAAGGCTCTTCCTGTGTTGGCAATGGTGTTACTTTGAACAAGGCAGCACCGTAAAACCTGCCGGCCCCTACGAGGCAGGAGTAACGTTTCATAAAGTCATCCCTATGAAATATTCTTTGGCTTCTCCATAAATTTCATGATGTGTTCCTGCAAAGCATTTAGATTCTTTCAGCTCCCTGTGGCTCCAGCAGAGTAAGAATTTCTCAGCTCTTGGAAGCATTATGCTCATGTGGACCCTGCAGTCAGGAAACTCCTCTGCTTCGCTAGTGCATTTAATTGCCCCCAGATATAGTTTTTACTCTCTGCCATGAATATAGTCCCTTAAATGCACTTGACAGCGGGCAGCGTGAAAAGCCTTTTTTTCCTCCCATGCATTAAAAGTGACTGAGTAACATGAGTGGAAGAATGAAGCATTACCATGTGTTAACAGTAAGGGGATATATAGCAAAAACCAAGAGTGAATTTTGGGGCAAGATAAAAAGAGATGTGTAATAAGTGATACCAAGGGGGAAGAGAGAGGTGGAAAGTTAAAAGACATAATAGCATTTCCTTAAAAACAGTGAAGGGGAACTGAAGTATATGACCAAAGGAGCTAATAGATGAGAAGAAAATGACCACCTACAACCAGCCAGGGGACATTAAACAGGCAGCTACAGAACTCTCTATAGTTAAGACACATAGCATGAATGAAAGATAGCTGCAGCATTTATAAAATGAATTTATGATTGATTTGTGAACTTGTATATATTCTTCTGCTAGTAAAGCATCTGATTAGACCCTTACCTTCTAAAGGCGAATATACTCCATGTTAGTCAAGGATCTTGCTCTACTTTCTCTTATTTTATCTATGGCAGATGTTGTTTTACATCTAACACTTCTGACAGCCTGAAAGCATGATAAATAAATAAAATAGTTATTTATTTTTAGATATGATAATTACTTACCTGCTTGAGCAGATCAAGTTACAAGTCACTGGATAGTAGAAACAAATTCTTGTTGGATTCAGACTTAACACTGCAAATCTTCCACCTGAACTCTTACAGGATGTAATTTTAGACTTGAAATAACTGCTTTTACATTCCCAAGTCCTTCAGCTCATGTTTCACTGGATTGTTCTGGTCTGGTCATATTAACAGTACGTTTAATAACCACCCTTTTCATCTATAGTAATAAAGTTGTTTTTTCATGTCAAATTATTGTACTTCATAGAATAATGAAGATTTTAAATTCATTATATAATTGGGTCTTAATTTTTATTTACCGTTTCTACATTATTTTTTTTTTTATAGATATGTGTACTTATTATATTGAGTCAAATCCTCAGCAAATGTAAACTGTTACAGGTCTGAGGAAGCTATGGAGGTGAGTCTATTTGAACCAGTTAAGGATTTGGCCTTTATTTCTGTGGTTTACCATCACTGACTTCACAAGTGTACATCAGCTGACACAGAAACAAAAGCTTCCTATGCTTTCACGGTGCAAGGCTGATGTGCTTTTACAGAATCATTCTCAAGAATTACACACATGTATCTGTGGCTGTTCATTTTTTTCCTTTTGATTTTGGATTTACTCAGAATCCAGCCCTGTCCCTGTTCCTGTTTGAAATCTCCAAATTTTCTATCTACAGGACTAGCAACAACAAAGCATGAGGAAGAGCTTAACAAACAAACAAACAGATAATAATAAAGAAACACACCAAGAGCCAGCATGTGCACAAATCCCAAAACAATAATTAATTTAAAGGGACTCTGTTTATTTTGACAGCCATACCCATTAGCATTTGGGGATGAGGATTTTAAGTTTCAACAGATGCTCTGAAAAGCGGGGGGTACTGGGGGGATTATTTGAATTTGAAGTACAGCAACAGGCCACTGTTGTACTAAACGGCCATCGGAGTGATTTATTACAAACTGAGCTGCAAGGTACAAATAACCTTGGAGTGTTACATGAGACAGAGATACCAGAGAAGCACTTATCTTGGTGTCACGGATACCTCCCTAGACCACTCTCAACAGCTTTTCCAAGCACACCCCCAGACCTACAACGAGGCAGTGTCAGGCAGGAACATTCCCCTTTCTCTGGGTGCAAACTTGTGTATAGTCTCTATTCATGCTGCTGTTAATACTCTTTACACACACACAAGCACATGCTCCATTTGTCCCCTGCGTTATGTGGTACACCTGGGCTAGCTAACATCAGAAATGATCTTCAGGTGCAACCCTACAATGCAGGTAGTGTCACTCCCTTAATTCCAAAAGCCGCTCAAAGGAATAAAGGCAAAGGATTGCCTTCCTGGGGCCTGAGAGACACGACCCATTAATTTCCCTTTTGATGCTTGAAACTAGAAGTGATGCGAGGGATCTGACACAAGGTGGACATTGTATTACAACTATGCCATGTTACCCTGAGTGACAACGTAATATCCACACTCAGGTGAGGTTTCTGGACAAATACACCTATAGTGTGATCTGACCATTAAGCAGTTTTTGCAGGTTTGGTCATATGACGAATCTCACTGTGATTCTTTATGGCCCCATCAAACACAGAAAGCAGGATCATGTTTGTATTGCATCTGTATAACTCATTTTATACCAGCTTTATTAAGACTGCGGTACCATAACTTCTCAATTTTTTGCCTGCTGTCACCTAATAATATCAGTTTCCATAGCTCATAAATTCAAAACAACAAACTGCTTCTAAACTTTTAGAAGATAAAAGTAGAGAAACAAGCACAAACCCTGGAGCTTATTTTTTCCTAATATTTGTTGCCTAGGTTTTCAGAAAACCCAGATGAAAGGGTTTTCTTAAGAATACACTTCAATTTACAATTCAGGACCATAAGAGTCAGTTGTGTAAGTTTAAAAACATAGCCTACTACATTACTCGGCATATGAATCGGTGTAGGCTGCAGTCCTTTGGCAGGTGTCCAGCGTAGCCCCTGATGCCACTTTTTGGAAACCCACTGTGTGCGTGTTTCAGATCCCAGAAGCCAGCTGTGGACACAGGTCCACTCCCACCTACAGAGTCAACTGCCGGGCTTTGTCACTTGTTAATCCCCCAAATAAAACAAACATCCCGCAGCATCCTACCAAGGAGCATCACTGCTAGTGTGTAGACACAGCACTTGCCTAATTACCTGTCACCACTTCTGCATGGTTTGTTTTTTTCCACTCATACAGGAGAAATATTCATGGTGCTTTTGGTGGTACAGGACCAGGCGCTGGAGTGAGACCTTCTCTCCAAAGACATTCATGCTGGTTACTCATGTGAGTAGACATCAGAAGGCAACATAATTTGGCTATTTCTGACCTGCAATAGATTGCCACTTGCAACCTTTTTTATGCCATTATCCATCTCCTGCGCCATCTGGCCTCTGTTGCAGGATACCTGCAGATGTATTAATAAACCAATCTAATAGAGCTGTACATATTAAATATACAGCAGAAGCAGCTGGTTGGTGTTTGTTGTGAGCTTTGTATTTTTCCCTAATGTTTCAGCCACTGTAATTTAAAGTCCAAAGCCAGCTCCTTCAAGGAATAGAACAGGTTTTTTTCCTCATCTACCCTCAACACAAAATAAATTCATCTTACATAAAAGAAGGCTGTCATTGAAAAGTAAGTTATAATCAGCATAAATATAATTTTCCTCCTTGGGGTGGAAACTTTAGGTCTAGCCCTTGAACAGCATTGTCAGTTTGTCTTATTATAACATACACCCCCCCACACCCCACACCCCCCACCCCCGACAGCTCTCATATTAATTGCACCAGATTGCCTGCAGTGTGCTTACTTGTTTGTTTGTTTTCTCTTAACTAAGAACAATTTGAATGACTTTCACAAAACTTTACTTCCTTTCAGATACAAGTGGGGTCAGAGGGAAACAAAATGTATCTTAAAAGACTTTAAATTGTAGACCATTAATTTTAACGATCAAACTATTGCTCTTTGGGGTAGTGCTTACAGATTTCTCAAAGTGGGCCTACAGATGTAAAGCCATATAAACTAACAGAAAAATCTCGCTGCACACAAATAAATAGAATAAACACATTTTTTTTCTATAGATCTATCAAAATCTATTCCGATTTTGAACTTTTCAGCTGTTTAGATGGGTGGTTTTAAGCTCAGACCATTTATGTATAAAAATTAAGGAAAACCAACAGTTTCAAATAGGTGACAACACATTTTAAACTTGGATTAACAAAAGGCATTTAAAGGATTCTTTTAAGTCAATTAAATATATTTTTTTTAAAGCACCTGAATGCATCAGACTCTTCTGAAATCTGAGTCTTTATATGCCTAGGTGAATTAGTTGTCACAAAATTCTCTTCTAAGTAAGGTTACTATCTTATGTTAAAAAAATTAAAGTTCATTCATAGATTTTTTTTTTCTGTCTATTGTACTCGATAGTTACTTGAAGGTTAATGTCTAATAACTTGTTCTCTTACATATGTTTTATAACTTGAATAAACCACAATTTGTGGCCTAATAGCTGTCATAGCGCTTCAAAAACAAGGCTTTTGTTTTTAGTTTCCTACAGTGATGTCCCCAATCCTTGCTCCCCATCTGTTTCCAAAGTGCTTTCTCATCACCAACGGCAATCTGCTAGTAAGGGCATAGAACTGTGCCTATGGATCTTCACCATCCTGCATAGCTGTCTGGGTTGGCCAGTCCAAGAATTCAACCACAACCTCATACAGGAGACCTTTGACAGACTACCAGCTCCCCAGCTGCATGAGAAGGCCCAGGAACCACCATGAAAAAGCAAAATACTATCTCTAGGGTGCATCTGAAAAATATCTGTGAGGAAAAAAAAAAAAAAAAAACAAACCAAAAACCCAACACACACACATAACCCCCCAAGCTATTTTTTTTTATTAGCTTGACTGAATGGCTGTTTCAACTTATCTCACCTGGTAGCTACTGATCTAATTATACCAGGATTCAAAACACAATTTAAAGAGAAGAGTGCAGATATGGGATCAAATAAAAGTGAATTGCTAACACCAGCAATTAAAGTCTGAAAAGCTGAAAACTAAGTCAGATGTGATAGTTTGTGGATGGGAGTGGTGTAGGAAATAAAAAAATGTTATCTGTGGCAAATAAAAACAAAATCAGAAAAACTCTAAATGAAACCTAAAATGCTACCTGGGGCAGGTAGCAAGTATTTGAAGGTATCTTAAGCAAATAAAATTAAACCACCTCCCCTCCTTTTATAAGCTCAGCTGCACTTCTTAAAGCTCACAGAACATGATCTTGCAGTTTTAAAGATGTCTTGCAGAAGTCTCTCTACTGGGCCTACACAAAGATACTAGGGAAAAAAAAAAAACATCTACACAGATCAGACCACTTTTGACTAAAAACCATGAAAGATCGTAAGGAGCTGGCAGATGACTTGTGGAGTAAACAGCAATAATTCTACATATCTAAGGATAGTCCCACTTATCAAAGCCATTAGTGTTCAGGCTTTGAACATTCCCCAGAAATTTTCAGGGAGAAAAACAGCAGCTGCCCCTAGAGCCCCAGGTATATCAAAGAAGATGTCCTTTTTTTACTCCCTACACTCAGTATCTCAGTTCTGAACTTTTTCTCAAGTACCTTTACATTTTATTAGTCAGAACACCAGAAGTGACACACAGCAAAGCAAGTAGGCTCAGTACAATCCTCTTTTATTTCGGATATTGTAATGTAGGACAGGAAGCCCTGTTACCTAGCCATTGTTTCATGATCCTCTGAAAACATGCACCAGCCCAATTTGTGCGTTTTCTGAAAACCTTTTTACTCCTTCCTCTTTCCTGCGTGCATACTGGTGTTCCCCAGAAAAACGTGCTCCACATGGTTCCCATTGCTTATGTATATTTTGTCTTCTCTGTCTAGTGATTTCAAATTGCTACAAGCCATCCTCGTAACTGTTCAGATTTATGTCCATCCAAACCTCATCTCCATCTGTTTCAGTGATTGCACTTAAGAGGGTCAAGCTGGATGTGAGCCATAATCCCAGAGGTGGAAAACCAATGCTTTACACACTAAATCTGTTGTCATCTTTGTCCCAGTGCAGTGGACAAAAAGATACAAACCAGAATCACTTCTGGGCCAGACAACTGTAAAAAATCTTCACTAGAGATATGCAGAAGCCTATTTGGTGGATGAATTGCACTTTCAACACCTGTCAATAACATATAAGGCCATCTAGTGAAAACAGCTTACATTTTTCTCAAAGGAGAAAAGTACTTCAAACATGCTTCTGAAGTACAAGGATGAAGTGAAAAAAGAAAACCTTATAGTATAATTTGTATGCATATTAAAGGGACATGAGTGGCATAAAGGAGTGCCTCTCTTCTCTGAGACAGATAAAGGATATACATTTAACTGAACAATACAGTTAATGCAAACTTTATTTTTCTTAGTCTAAACCATTGTAGACTAGTCTGCACAGTGCTGGGAAACAATGAGGCACCCTCCTTTCTTCTAACGCTTCTCGGTAAACACATTTGGCTTAGCCTCTATTTCATCCAGATATTTCGTATGTATTTTCTTATGTACTGTGAGAAGCAGCCGTGGATGGATATTGAGGGGAGAATGCCCCCCCCACTGTATACAGATGCTCCTCCCTTATTGCATGAAGAAAGCCATTAAGCATTCCTTGGTAATGATTTGTTGTCTACCCGTCAGTGTAGAAAAGTACTATTACCTCTAATTTGTAGGGAGAAACTGTGCATCTCAAAGAGGTGATGTGATTTGTCCAGGGTCATCAACTAAGCAGGGGCTGAGCCTCGGAGGGAAGGAGGGTGCCCTTTTACCCCTGGGCTATTGCACACAGGCCTCTCATCACAGCTGCCCCAGTCAAGAAGTGTTATCGAGAAAGGAAAAGGTAAGAGGCCAGAAGGCCACCGGATAGGACAAAGAAATCAATCCCTCCTCAGCTCTCACAACTAGAGAACTATTTTTTTTTTTTTCCCATACAAGTATGACTTACATGCACTGGAACTCATTAAAGGTAATTGAGTTAAGTCAAATTGTTATTGAAATAATAGTTAAGTAACAGTGTCCTAAAAATGAACATGCATCCTGTCACTCCAGTGTAACTTCAGAAACCAGCCTGAAATGATTTATTCCTCCCTGGTTGTGCTGCTAGAGGTGGTCACAAACACTTTGTGGAGGAACGTACAATTACCTTTGTGTTCTTAATGACACAGAGGATGTGAGCTGACAGACCATTTGTGGTTCTCGCAAGGTCATGCCAGTTAATCAGGACCAGTCCGTGCTGAGATGGGGCACATTGAGCAAGTGGCTCCTTAATGTGACACGTTTCAGTAGTATTTAATAGTTGATTAAAGTGGATATCATTAGTATTCCCTGGATCAATCTTCATTTCTAGTGGACATTGCATTTTATACGTACATTACTGTGAAATGTTTCAAGGAAGATAAGCAGGGTAATTAGGCATCCTATTACTAGTGAAATATAATTTGCATTTCTCTTAAGATATGTAGTGCTATCAGTTCAGTCACTGATTCAAATTTTCTAAAAACTGTAAATGTTTATCAAAATAATTTCCCCATGATATACTATTTTTGCTCAACTACCTCAAAGCACTTTAACATGGAAAGAAAAGATCTCTCTCTCTCTAATTAGGCAATCCATGAGAAACTTAAAGATAGCAACTTCCCTATGATCCCATTCTTCCAGTGAAGAAAACCTTGGAATGTAAGGAAGTGGATTAGTTTTAAGATTATGAACCTATTATTTTTTTTTTTTTTTGGGGGGGGGGGGGGGGGGCCGGGGGTGGGATCCTGCCACATATTCAAAGATGAAAGACCTTCAAAGCCCTTGAAAGTCATGGCCGAAACCAGTAACTTAGAGACACTAGAATGCAGTTTTTTAACGTCTTGCCAGAAGTAAATATAGATTGAAATCTGGATTGTTATTAAGGGACTGTCTCCCACAGAACCATATGTTACACAGTACTTGCTTTTCTACTGATAAGGAACACTTAAGGTTTTTTTCCCCTCTTTTTCTCCATTCCAGTATGAAAAGTTGAGCACCACAGAACAGAAGCACAGACACAAGCCCTTTGCACATGCTCACAAATTCAGCCAGGGCTTTCTAAATCAGGTCCGTGGCAAGAGGAGTCTGGCTTTGAGTCACGGTCTATGACGGAAGTCTTTGGAGAAACATTATTTTCTCTGATCCTGAAACATAACTTTCACAGGATTCACGTCATGTGAAATCCAATACTAACAAAAACCAGCATACCATATTCTGAGTAATTTTTAACTATTTAACTTCTTGCCTGTCTTAATTTTCATTGTTCTCCTTCACAAGATTACAATGTAAACAGCCAGTACAATTGCACTCTGCCATTAGATGTGCTGAATTTCTGCCCTACAAGTAAATTTTTTAAAAACAGCATTTTTATTTTTTTAAAATATGCATAAATAGCACTACTGTAGCACAGTCCACTCTAATTGACATGATAATAGAAAAATCAAGTTACTTAACCTCTCTCCTGTGTTTAGTCATAATCCTGATAATATTGATCAGAAAAAACCTAGTAACATTTTACATTGATTTAAAAAGATACTTCCAGGTTCAAACATCTCTGAAACTTTGAGGAAACAGAGACGCATTGGATACTGGCATTCTACCTTGTGCACAGCACTAAGGGTAACATTCCACTCCTGCAGGGCCACGCAGCTCAAAAACCTAAATAGAGATGCTATTAGGCCATTTACATGATGATTTTCTTTGTTAACACTTTCAGATGAATGGTTAAAAAGTATATTAAGTGCAAGCAGTACATTTTCTTTATCACTGAGCAAATACAGATCAATATAAGAGCCCTAGCTCACTTGTGTTTGAAGTGTTGCATAGCTCTGTAATGCCATAATCCATCAGATTTACCTGCTTCTGAAGCAGCAATTAGCAGTTCAAGTTCCAAAATGTTCTTGCACTGAAAGATACTCACAGTTAGCATTGTAGCTAAAGAAGTACCTGTATATTTCTTTGTTATTGTGTTTCAGGACATGAAAGACCACCTAACTATTACAGAAAAATTAAATCCTGAAATATATACAGTTAACTTATTTTTGTTTTGTTTCTGAATTAACATCTGATACATTAGCATTGAACACCTTGGAAGAGGTTTCTTTTTCTCATCACTCTCACTGGAAATGAAACACAGTGAGAAGGACAGATATGTGTATGTGTCTGTCTGTCTGTCTGCATGTATGTTAGAGGAAAGTGGAGGGGGGGAGGGTAATGGGTAGCAAAGGGGTGGAAAGGGAAAGGCCATGGCTTGTCTGCTGTTCTTTGATTTGAGCCTCGTTCATCCGATGGATCAGTGGTCCACAGCAAGCAGCTGCATCTGGCACTGCCTGGCAGCACGCTCCCGGCAGGGCTCCCGAACCGCTCGCCTTTGTCTAGTCGCTCATTCTACAGGCTTAACACCTACTGTCACTCATTCCCCTCTCTCATTTAAATAAGTACTTTTATTACAGACACGAGTATAATTATAACTATATATTCTCTCACACATGGACATTCACGTGGGGAAGGAAACCAGCAGGACTGAACTCATCCTTGATGGAAATCTGTTTACTTCAAAGCATTTAGTTCCATAGACAAACATGCAAGTGAAAGAGCATCAGGCCTATCTGTCTTTGGTAAATTAATTCAGATGAGTAGCAAAATCCTGCAGTCTAAAATAGAGATCTTCCTTAACTCTCCTACAAGTTATCATTGTCTGATCAGCAACAGTGTCAAAAAGAGAGAAAAAAATAAGTCTTTGGGAGAGTCTGGAGAATATAACTCCACAATATGTTTTCACTTTGAAAGGGAATTATTAAACTAGCTGGAAGCAGCTGATTTTCAATGCCACTTACACTTTGGATTCAGTAAAGTCACAGAAAGTATAAATGCAAAGCACAACTTGTCCCTGAGGTGCTATGAGTACTTGGTACAGCAAGAGAGCAAGTGAGATGCAGGCTTGCAATAAAAAACCGCTATGTATCTTCTTACTCTTGGTCAACAGAAGGTAAAGCACAGGAGAACAGGACAAACTATACCTGGGGAAAGAGTAAAAGAAATTATGCTTACTTATTTAAAAGTCTCTTACACCCACATAATAAACAAGAAGGTTGGCATTCACAGTTACTACACAACAGTAAGCAACTGGAAAAGATACACAGCAATGGAGGATCAGACCCTGCAGCAGTGGATGGTTTACTTGATATAGGAACCAGTGCAACAGATTGAGGGGTGGAAGCCACATCCCCAGGCTTCTAGCTGTTCATGCCATCCCCAGCATAGGGCTGGCAGCCAAAGATGTAGATCTGCTTCAGTATCTATGGTAGGCTGCTATGAAGACATGCAACTACAGGGTTGCAGGTATGCCTTACTTACAGTGATTTTTTTTTTTTTTTTTTTTTTCCCATATTGCCATTCAGTCAACCAAATTAAAACCACAGAATGAGCTAAACTCATCCCTGGCCTGTGGATAGGCTTGTCCTGATGAGTTTCTGTAAACCACCAAACGATGTCACCAGCCTAACCTTGTTTAGCCTACACAGATAAGCATGCTTGTTAGAAGAGACAAATCCGAAAATATGCCTGTTCTATCCATTTATTTTCCTGGATATTTTGAGTTGTGCCCAACGCCACTTCCTTCAACCTTTGGCCCTTCCACTCCAGGAGCTCCTGCAAATACATTTTTACCCCTGGCATACAACATCCCTGCAGCTAGTAGCACATCCCTCTGTTTACCCTAAGTCCCCAGATAACATTGTAGAAGAAAATAAGAAATAATCTATTAAACCTGAAAGTAGAATATGTAATTTTGTTAAGAAATAGCAATATGTAGTATTATGGCAGTAACTTGCTTCCTTAGCCACTGGTGGCACACAGGACTTGGTCACACCAGTAATCACAGCCCTTCCACCCTTCTCTCTGTCCCTGAGGCATCCGATCTGGGAGTGGCATATGCAGAGACCTTTGTGGCAATTTGCCTTGCTCTAGCTCTCAATTACTTTGTGTAGGTAACTTCCTTACCCCTCTCTCCTAGCTATGAAGGGATCAGAGGCCAACAAGGCCTTAGGGCACGGGTTTGGTGTCTAATGGCAAGAAGGATGAAAGTCAGCCGTATAAAATTCAAATTAATTCTTCATTTGACTGCTTTAATCTTAGCTTTTTTTCTGTAGACCTCAAGTTTCTATTATTTTTCACTACAAAGCTTCAACTTCATAATCATCACAACTGAGCTGAAAGGTGGGCAATGGACAGCAGATAAAATGGACCCCAGATAAGAGAAATGTCCTATTGCTGGGCATAAGAAAATATTTCAGAGAATTTGGATTCAAGGTGTCTCTTCATAGACGGTGAATACCAACCACTTATTAATTCAGTTTGTGCCTATTTAGATTCCTGAAGCTAAATTCTCACATGGCAACCTTTTTGAATTATGATTTCTATCTCCGGTTGGCAAGGGACTCCTATCTGCTGAATAATAACATGGCTTCAGTTATTCATTCCTTGATCATCACTCAGTTGGCCTACAACCATACAATATATCCTTAGCAACACAAACTACTTCAAGCACATCAAGCTTGTCTTCTGTTTATGGCAGGCTATAAAATTGTGAAACTTTGTATCTTGATCTTTATCTACAATCAATATATAATATTACATACATATATTCCCCCACAAATTGTTAAAAAAAAAAAACCTTAAACTTTCCTGTAAGACACTCTACTGCCCACACTTTTCCTCTGAGAAGAGACAAAACATCCTACAACAAAGTGTTTAGCCATGTTTCTTTATACTGTGCTTTTCCAATCAAGCATTAAGAACGTGATTGTTCTTAAATAAAGAAATGCAAATTTCCTCTCTGCTTTCTACTGCACCAGACTGATGAGGGCTCAGGGGATTAAAAAATGTACAGCACTTAAAGGCTTGCACCTACAGCCTGTAGTCTGAGGTAGAAACCAGAGAGGCCCTTTTTTAATATTAAACATGCAAGGCCTGGGTCCTTCATTCCCTCAGATAATACATGCTGATGGATTTACTCATACAAATGTCTCTGCTTTGCAGGGGTGATAAGGCAAGGAGAAGCAGGGGCTCAATGGAGGCTTTTGTTTTGTTCAGCAACAGGCAGTATTACTGCCACTGTGCAGCTACTGAAAATACATCGCTTGTGATGAGCCAAGGGAACAATTTTCACGGTTTTGCACTAAGAAGATCTCAGCATGGCACTGAATTCAGAATATATTCATAACTCATCAAGAAAGTCCATCAGCAATCGCTGATGATGATTTCTGAATAAGACATTTTCAGTAACCTGCAGGATAATTTACTCCGGCTGCGCAGACCTGTACAGCCAGCCATCAGCCCTCCTCCACTCCCACGAACCAACAATTCTCTTATTTTTTTCCTTTGCAAAGGATATGAAGGAACAGCAGATGTGTTAACTTTGTAAATTCACACAAAATAGTACTAAAAGTACATAAACATATTGCAATTTTTGGACTCCGCAGCAAAGTTGCATGGATGGACAGAACTCAGGGCTGTGCTGCTCTGCCAGGGCCACAGATCTCAGTTGTGTGTGCGGAGCTCACGTATTATGTGTTGGCAAAGGCAGCTGCAAAGAGCTTGCCTGCACGTCGCACAGTCAGCTTTCCTTCCAGCAACCATGAAGGCCAATGCAACAATGAAAGATGAGAGCAGGTAGCTGGAGATAAAGCCAGTCAACCTGCTGCTCTGCAAATTCTGCCCCAAAAATCACTATTGGCAATGGACTGAATGGCTCAGGTGAGAGGTGATAGGGTACAGCTACTACCTTCCCCCCCACTAAAAATATATTTAAAGGTCTGTAACCAAATTTTCAAAAAGCCAAGCCCCTTTTGTCTTCAAGACCACTTGCCATATTTAAGAATACATTAATTTAAAGCAAAACAAGTCAAAGGAAAAGGAAAAACATGAAATTAAAATATCTTCCTACTCAAATGGTAGTCCATTATGCCGCCCAGGTAGGCTGGCTTTTTTCCTTTTTTAAAAAAACTTGTATCTTTTGAAAACAACGCACAGTTTGACTGGCTCGTGTATCAATACTGGAAATCATAAGAGTTTCTTCTGATTGTTTTGTGAGAAATTAGTTGAAATTCATTGGAGGAAATAATATGGCATGTTGTTGAATAGGTTTACGGATTAAATCTATTTGGGTCCTTACAGACCTTTGAGTTATAAAATATATCGGATGAACCACAGCCTATGATCTGAGGAGAGTTGCTTACCACTGGTAAAGTATTGCAGAAGTAAATCAATCGTGGGCTGACCTATTTTCTTTTTTCCTCATATAACTTTCATAACTATTAGGAAAGCATACAAACTGACCTTTAAAGCAATTCACTTTTTCTCCAAAACTTCAAAAGTAATTTTAGTTAGGAAAACAAGTTTAAAATCTCAAAGTCTGTTGTGAAGAGGGACTGATGTCCTCCAGCCAGCTCTATTATGCATTAGACAAAGGAATACAGCTTGCTCTGACATACCTATATTGATTTTGCAGCTAGAAAAACACAAAAACATGCTTCAAGCAGAATGTAGAAAAAAGAATTAAATAAAATCACAACATCTAGCATTCTGACTGTAGAGGTACTTTAAATTCAAAGTCATCAACAAGAATTTACAAGTTAAAAAAATACAAATAAATTAATTATGAAGCTACAAACAGTGAATTCTCTGCTGTACTGGATAGTGAGGGACTGCTAGAGTACCCATGACTTAGTGATGTTACTTTACTAGCAATCAGTGCAATATTTGATATACAGGACCCTCGAGTCCCTTGTTCCCTTTCCCTTACCTTTTTTTTTTTTTTCCTCCTTACTGCAATGATACAATACACAAACAAGCAATCATCCAAATGCCATTGGTTATAAAATGGAAATACATACATATATATAATTGTTAATTAGCATTATAACGAAAACCCATCTGTATGCTTGCATAGCTACCTGGGGCATGATGATTCCCCTACAGCTATGCAGGAGGAAGGAGATATTGGAGGCAGATTTCACTGTTGGGAAATTATCCAATTGGTTTATGTTGTCACATACTGTGTATAGTGGTATATAGCCGGGGATCTGCTCCTGAGAAGGCAGAGTCATCTCACTGGGGACGCAGGGGAGCAGATCAAAAGTAGAGTAGGTATATCCAGCACTTCAAAGTTCTGAGGAAACCAGGGTAAAAATAATCCAGCCTGTGATTTATTTGCCTTTAAAAAATGCTTTTTCCTTACAAATTGAGTTTTCCATGAAAAAAACTCCTGCTGGCCAAAAGGTCGGATGCCGATGATGAAAGGAGCAGTCCCTACAGCGAAGAGCCTTGGTGCTGCTGGGAGTCTCATGGAGCCCGAGGATGGGACGTGGATACTCTCCAGAAACACCAGCATGTGTCCAGGGCAGAGTAATCCTAAATCCAGTCCTTACAAAGGGGCTGTAGAAGAATCTCTTCTATGTACTAGAAAACTTATCAGTCAGAAGAAAGAAGTGTCCAATAGTCAGCTTGTTCTTTGACTTTTTTACAAGATCATGAAACATATTATGGATGATAAGCAATATACAGATTACATTTTACAACAGACCCTACATAACTATTATTGACGTTACTTCAGTTTTATTTACATAAAATTCAGAAACTCCATCTCACATTTTAGAAGAACATCTACTTTTAAACCAGCCCTTGCAGTATTTCAAAAAAACAAGCAGTGCTTGCTATAGGTATCTATTTTTTTTTTTTTTAATGCATCTCTGTGCTTGAGAATTAACTATTTCTAAATGTCTTTTTGTATCTACATATACATGTATACACTTCTATATAAAGGGATGTGAGTAAGATTGTCAGACAGGAATAGTGAAAATCAATCTAAATGATACAAGTATAATACTGCAGGCATAATAGTCCATAGTGAATAAACTGAAGGCTGATAGCTCCTGTAATACGCAGAGCACTGGTGAAACAGCTCCCCAGAGTAGCCTAACCTCTGTCAAGTACATTCCACACAAACCACTGCTGGGAAAGTCTTTTTCCTCTCATATTTAAAGTAAAATAATAACAAAATTATTTTTGTATTGGAAAACGCATTACTATCCTAAATTAGATGCTGGATGTAATCAAACCCTCCTCCTCCCTGCTCCCAGGTGCTGTTTAATGTCTCGGCCACCCCGCAAACTATACTCCCCATAGGAAATGCAGGGGACTCACTCAGTGCCATTGAAGTCCGCGCTCACAGTGACTTCTTGGAGACTGTGCCACCATGCTGCAGATGAGAACCTGGCATAGACCCTTCCCCCTCAAGCTCCCACAAACAAAAGTGCTCTCCTGCTTTATGTCCTCCTGATGCCCTCTGTCAAACACACCTCTAGTCCCCGTCAGAAGAGGAACATGGTATCACAAATGCTGGGTTTAAGTGTCACAGATGGCCCAACCTAAGGCTTGGCCTGCATCTTGGGTGCCCACTGCATGGCAGGGGTGGAGGGAGGATATAACCTCTCTGTCATAAAAAACCTTTCCTCATTTGAATTAGCTAAAAAATGATGTCTGTTGGTAGCCCAGATATTTAACCAGTCTCGTATATGTCTGACTAACCTCAGTGGAGTGCCGGTTTAAAGGCCATGGATGAGATTTCAATTTTATCACAAACTCCTTCACTGCCCATCATTTTAGACCAGCATTCAGAGGATAGTGAGAAGACTTCTGGAAAATGGCAACAGTGCATTAGTAAAAAAAAGGACAAAGGGGAGTAAAAGAAATAATGTATCAGAAAAAAAAAATTAAAAATTATCCAGTTTTCTTAGAAAAATACAGAACTTTACATCAGGAGACTAAAGGTATGATAAATGTTGAGCCAGAGCATAAAATGTGAACACTCCCTGCGTATGCTTTGCAGACTTATTAATAAACATGACAGAGAAGTCTAAATTATAGGACACAAGTCCAAATTTTGGATTTTAAAGTTTTAAAGTTTTCAGAGAAACGAAATTCAGAGTGCCTCTATAGCCATAGTGCCAATATCAGCTGTTGAGTTGTCACAGAATATGTAAGCCAGGGAAGGTGTGTGGTTCATGTAGTGTACCTGCCGTTTTTACGAGGCCCTTATTTCTTTTTCCTTGTATTCTACCTCTCTGCAACCAAACGGGGACTGGCCACTGAACTGCCTGACTTATAATTTTTTTTTTTTTTAAACAAAGTCCATGCTGAATAAGCAAAAAGTAATCAGGTGCCCTATGAGCACAGCACAGTTAACCTTGGAAGAAATTTTAGTCTACAGCCACCCAAAGCTGCAATACTCTTCAGACTCAGATTACAGTTTTGCTAAAATAATTCTACTGTAAATAGCCAAATAATGTGTGCAAATGCCAAGAGCGAGACTGCTGATGTATTACAGTAACAGACTGCTGCCACTGTCAGCCAATCTGGATTCCTATCCATTAAAAAGTTTCCATGGAAATAAAAGGTAATGATGCCACTACTGCATTACAGATTTTTAATTATTTCCAATACTTAGCCATCTTTAGCAATGCTCAGATTATATTTGAATATGAAAATCTATTGAAGTTGTGAATGTCAAGCAAGTCTTTAGGGACCCAGTCTTTCAGGAAGCTAAGGAGGATGAAGAACTTTTCACTCTTAAGTCTATGAAAAGATTATCTGGAAAAATAAGACCATGTGTTGGTGGTGCTTTCAATTTAGGTTTATCAATTGGTTATAGCCCAGACAGGTGGGATCAAAGGTTACAGAAGACTGATGGCAGAATGATCAATAATGCCAAGGTGACACTAACAAGAATATCTTCTGCAAGTATGCAGTAGTTCTTTTAGTCCCATAGGTGCCCAAATATTAAGAAGAGGTAATTAATCTCTATATTAACTAGCAGTTGTTTACAACACACAGAGAAGCAAAGGGGCATCTTGTCAGCAGGAAAACATTTGCTGAGAATAATGGACTTTAATGCTGGAGATGTGGTCAGGATTGCTTGGCTACTATGCCCAGACCACACAGGGAGGCTTTTTAAAGTTTTGATCTCATCAGAGCGCTATTTTTTTTTTTTCCAGTGTTGTGATGAAAAGCTTCTTTTGGCTGTACTGTCTGTGAAGCTTGATTTGAAGTCTGACATGGATCTGAAGTCACACAAAGGAAGCAAGACCAAGCTTTCAGCTCTTACGGTCAGTGGGAGGGAATCAAATACCCTGGTCTTGAAGCAAGAGAGAGCTGTTAGGTTGCAGGTTGAAAGCTATAGGTTGAAGGTTTTAAACTCTTGTTCTGACTAATATGCTCCTGTCTTGCCAGAAAATACATCACTGAATTTGTATTGTTTTAGAAATGTGAAATACGATTTCAGAAAACTAGGAGGAAAAAGTGTTTCTCCATGCTAACAAGACACGTTAAAAACTGTCCTTTGAACATCAGCAACTCTATATTATGCATTAACAAATCTAAATTATTGGAAGGCAATTCTGAACCCATATTCAATTCCTACATATGAGACCACACTTTAAAGATATTTAGCCATTTTATTAATGTATTTGACTTCAAAAATTTGTGTAGAAGAACCAGATGGCATTAGCTTGCACAGTAAAAGAAGCATTTTTCACATTCAAATAATGCACACATGGTTTTCTGATTTTAAATATTGCTTAAACCAGTAGTGCAATTCATCACTAAAACTTTACTGAAGTGAATTCACAGATGACTTCTTGTCAGACACTAGAAAACCTGTACTGCATTCATTTAGTGTTTTTTAAGTAGAGGCCCATGGGAAAAAAAAATATTTTTGTTTTGCCCTTCTGAGTCTATTTTCTATTAGATTATATATGTTTTCAAGCAACAATATAGAAGAATACATATGCACACAGGCTCAACCAAGAATCTGGTCAAGCTATATGAAAGGTGAAGGATAGATAGCCTTTTACAAAACATGCCTTCCATCTCAGTGTTTCATACATGTGCAAGGGAGAGTAGGAAGCAGTATATCACTGGCCCTGAAGACAGAATGACTGTACTGTAAAAGGACTTATTTGACTTTCAGAAAACTTCAGAGAGACCTAAAATTAGCTCCTTCTTTCTAACTCACAAATTCTAAAAAGCTCTCAGGAAGAATGCCAGTTCCCAGCAGCAGCTTTACCATCTTTCACCTCCTATCGCAATGTTTTCTTTTTCCACACACCCTGTCAGTCCAGGCTTTATGCTTGGCAAGAATCAAACACTCAAGGACATTTGACTTTTATATGTGTGGAATAAGATGCTATTTACAGACCACACGCACCAGGTTTGTTTCTTTGAAGGAAGGTGCCCAAATAGCAGAGTCTATTGCCCAGTGCACGTGTTCAGCCCCTGACTCCCCATGATACATAGATTCTCATTTACAGATAATCTCAATTTCATTTACATGTCTGAGTATCACTTCATTTACATCTCGAGTATCTTCTCAGTGGAACTGCATGAGCGGGTCTCAAATCATAGCCCAGTCCTCTACCAGCAAGCTGATTTTGTGTCCCTTCAACTGCAGCTAAAGCCACTTTTCTCTACCTAAGTTGTACAACTGGCCTGAGCTTTAAAGATTCCTCAACCTGCAGCAGTCCAGCAGCACTGAGCGGTGACTTGGATTGTCTGGAATTGCGATAGTTTCTAAAAAATTTCACAATCTTGAATGACTTCCTACTCTCACAACCATGTTAGTGCTACAACGGTCAACTGTATAAAAGCCGTATGGAAAATGTTGTGGGCAGCCCTCCTTAAGTTGGGGGCTCTCCCTCATCTCCATAAGCAGTAGCAAATTTAAATTACAGTTCTTACAGTGAGATTCATTTGAAATGCTGCAAGAATTCCGGACACCAAGATCACCTACCATACAAAATTTGAAGCATATATATTTCTGTACTGCTTTTGGCAAAGAGCAGTTTAAGATGACAGTTGCAGTAAATACATGAAGAGTATGTGTGTGTGTGCCTGTGTGCATGTGTGACCAAGAAAACACAAACTGAAGAATAACACAACTGTGAAATTTTCAAATTGGTTGATAGGTTACAAATGTCTGCCTCATTTCTACCTGGAATTCTTCCTGGCAGCTCCTGCATCAGACAACAGCTACACCCCAGAAGTGCCTATTAAGAGGCAAATGTTTGGGTCTGCGAAGCACTCACAGGACAAAGAGGGCAATTTTACCTGCCATTGCCACTCATCACAGACATGCTCCTTTTATCAGAAGCATCTGGGTACCTGAGAAGACCTCACTGGCCCATTTTAAGGTTGGAATGCAAATGCTGAACACCACAAGGCAAATACCAGCCACTGAATGCAAGACAAACTCTCCACCTGTCGGGATGAGAAGGATGGAGAAGAACAGGTCAGGTCACCTCTGCACCATCAGTAGCAGCACGATGAGGAATATGCAGCTATCTGTAATCATCATGGTCTACTGGATGCCAAGAAATAACGCAGATAAAAACCAGCTTGTAACACACATATAGGCAAAATTGCGTATCATATCCTAACACATGATCTACTTTGTGTAACAGGGAAACGACAATTTTGACAACTACATGTTTCAGTTTTGTGGATAAATGAGAAGCAAGTTCTTGGGTAGGATGCAGAACAGACAGGACAGATGGAGCAGTGAGGTATTTGGACACCTATCCTTGCCCTTCACAAATCAGGTGTCTGAAGCAGTGCATGATAATGAAAACAGCTTGCATGGACAGAGTCCACTAACTGATCCTGAAGATTAAGGTTATGCACCCCCTGAGCAACCTCCCGGATTGAGAAATCACTTTTGGAAATCTGAGCCCACGTGCACATTTTGTGAATCAGGTAGCATATATGTTTATTGCTCTTGGCAAAATAATCTTGTTCACCCTTAAATGATATATGATGTGCCACTTAAGACATTGATCTTCCATTTGGAAAAGAAAGAAATCACATTACAAATGACTACCCCTGCTAAATCTTTTTCCTCAACACCCTTCTCATCACATTCAGAGTCCATCACCAATAGCTCTTAATTATTCCTACTGTGTCTTCCTCTTCATCACACTAATACATGTCATCTCATCACCAGAAAGTATGAATCTAGAAAGTCTAAAGGAGCATTAAAATCGTAGCTTTAAAACGTATACAACATAGATTCATATTAAGAGGGCTTCTGGCATACTGAAGAGCTTCTTGTAGACTTTGGGCACTTTAAATCATAAACAATCAGGAAAGTTATATAAAAACAGTTAATATTAGATTAAGAGGTAGTGAGATTGGGAAACTATCTCTGGAAAAGCTTTGAAACTCATTTTAATTAAAGTTATTACTTAATACAAAGGAAAGGCAGATTTGGGAAATTATGGTTCTTGCCAAATAAGGCATAAAAGAAGGATCAGGTGATCAGATACATGCAGCTGTATTTAAAAATGGGTCATTATGCACATTCTGAATTTTTAAAAAATAACATTATCACAGAATGTTAGATACCATATAGCTGAAGCTCCTGCAGCTTCTCTGAATTGTATATACAGTTTTGTATCTCCTATAGAAAGAAACTAAAGTTTACAAAAGTGACCAAACAGGTAAAATATTTATTTACAGCTTGTGATGCAGTGAGAAGGAGCAAGAGAATTTAGATTTTGATAATTTTGAAAACTGGTAGTGTGAAAAAAAAAAAAAAAAAAAAAAAAAGAAAGCTCAGATTCTTCAGCTTCCCCCTTGAAGAATTGCAAAGAGCCCATGGCTGATCAGAGATGCGATTTTAAACTAACATCTGAGGCCCCCAATGTAAAAAGGACATGGACCTGCTTGAGCGGGGCCAGAGGAGACCGTGAAGATGCTCGGGGGGCTGGAGCAGCTCCCCTGTGAGGCCAGGCTGAGAGAGTTGGGGGGGTTCAGCCTGGAGAAGAGAAGGCTCCGGGGAGATCTTATAGCGGCCTTACAGTATCTAAAGGAGGGTACAGGAAAGGTGGGGGGGGACTCTTTATCTGGGAGTGTAGGGATAGGACAAGGGGTAATGGCTTTAAACTGAAAGAGGGTAGATTTAGATGAGCTATAAGGAAGAAATTCTTCCCTATGAAGGTGGTGAGGCACTGGCCCAGGGTGCCCAGAGCAGCTCTGGCTGCCCCCTCCCTGGAAGGGTTCAAGGCCAGGTTGGATGGGGTTTAGAGCAACCTGGTCTAGTGGAAGGTGTCCCTGCCCCTGGAAGGGGGGTTGGGACTAGATGGGCTTTTAAGGTCCCTTCCAACCCAAACCATTCTGTGATCCTATGATCTCACATGTAAAATAAAAATAGCAACTTCAGGTTACCTATGGGGTGTCAAGATTAATTAGCGAATGTTTGCACTCTGCTTTGAAGATGTAAGACACTGTATAAGTGCTAAGTATCACTACAAAGAGAAATTTTCAAACCTTGGTAAGTTCTTTTTACGTAGTTGAAATTACTTTATATTTCTGCTAAATAATTCTCCAGTACTTTTACCAATGTCTGCCACCACCTAACTGCAACAAATGAAACCTTAGCTATCTTAAAGGCAAGAAGATAATGATATTTTGCAAACTACTGATAATAACATAGTGCAAGGCAGAATATCCCAAGAAAAAATTAGTCTCTATTAATCAGGATGAAGTCCCCTAGTGTGTTATATTCTCTTAAACGTAATTCATGCTTGCTTAAGACTTTTTAGCCATGGAAAAGAGAAAAAAGAAAAAGAACTAAAATTCACATTATTTCTATCTTTTTAAAAATAATAAAGGAAGTGCCGGAAAACCCTAAGCCTGACGTGTCCAGCCCTAACCTCATTTAAGTCAGTAACAAAACTCTACTGACAGCAGAGTAGAAGGGTTTCACCCAGTGCATCAAGTTCTTTTTTTAGCATCAGTCTACTGAAGAAGAGTTCTGCTAGATAACTCATAGGCGATTTGGAAAACAGCATGAACACTGGGGTGACAAAGGCAGCTGATGATATTCGTTTGCCCAAGGTAGTAAAAAAGGAAAACAGCTGTGTAAAGGTGCAGAAAGACCTCTGGCACTGACTGGCAGATGAAAAGGCTGGAGACATTTAATGTAGATAAAGGTATAGCACTGTACATGAGGAAAAACAATTTTAACTCTATATACACAAAAATGGGCTTGGACCTGACAGTTAACTGTCTAGGAAAGAGATCTTGCCATTAGATAGTTCTAGGAAATACCACTTGGGAAAAAATAAAGTTATGAGCTGTTACAAGAGGAAAAAGAATCAGAGAACATTGCATGCTCCGATACCAGCTTGTAGCTCACCTGACTTGTGATTACTTTGCTACTGCTGCAATCTACCCTCTCCACTAAAACATACAGCGGAAATAAACCAAACCGAAAGAGTGATAAGGATGGTAAGAGACCTGTATAAGGATCTAACAGAACCCCTTAGCCTAGAAAAGTTCAACCCTGAAGCTTGTGATAAAGGTGTAAAAAACACGGAGACTTATGAGATGTATACATGGGGATCAGAGATTCATGAATAAATTTAATACAGTGACTGGTGGCACCAAAATTAGTTTAGCAGGTAAGCAGACAGTGGCAGATGCTGCTTTGCATGCCCCATAACCAGGCAGTGACATACATTTCCATGGGGTGTCACAGGAACAAAAAGCAACATATACAGATTGGTTTAATGAGTAATAACAAACAAAAAAAGTCCACCGAGGGATATTACAGAAAGATACTAACTCCTTTCTTGGGGAATCCCTGAGTTACACACTTGCCCTCTTTTATACTCCTCCCTGACCTGCTGCTACCAGCCACTACCCACATGGCTCTCGCTGCATGGACTCCTTTCACAGCCCCTACACTGAGCTGCTGCTTACATGTCCCGCTGAGTTGCTTATGCATGTTTAATGCAGGGATGGAGGTTTATGGTGCAGCAGCACGCACATGACCTGGTTCTCCCCGACCCAGACGACAGGGTGACGCCGGAGTGGCATGGGCAGCGCTGCCTCACTTTGGGGAAAAAAGGGGAAATACCACAGAGGACTGCCCCTGAATGACCCAGAGGAAATAGGGATAGTAAAGGTAGCAGGGGAATCTAAGGGTACAGGTCAGGAATATCCAGGGATCCTCTAATGGGAGGACAAAGGACCCAAACGATCGATCCACCGCTGGCATTTGGAGCATTCCTTGCTGGCAGAGCGCACGAGCAGCGCCATCAGCAAGCAGATGCAGGGGGCATCTCAGGGCAGCCCAAAGCAGTGCTCAGGATGCCACAGCAGGGCAGGCGGGAGCACGCTGCGGGAAAGGGAAGGTTGGGGGGTGCACCTGGGCCCCTCTTCCCACTGGCCTGCCCCAGCAGGGGAGTGAGGGGCTGCAGCAAAGAGCCCAAGGGGCACCCTGCTTTGTACCTCCTGCCTCTACTCTGCTGTGCAGGGGCTGCTCCGTCGGGCCAGGGTGGGTCACGCTGGGCCACGGTGGTGCTGGGTGCTGCCGTGACTCACAGGGTGCCTTGGGGAGGGGGCCAGGGCTGAGGGGAGCCGCCGAAGCAGGGGGACTCCCTCCTGCCCAGCTGTGCCCCCTCCAAGGCTGCAAAGAAATCCACTACCAATGGATGTTCTCCCCAAAAGCCAGCTGGCTGGACTGGCTTGGCTTGCTGGTGCTCACAGCTCCCCATCCGGGCACGTAACACCCGTAAGCCCCAAGGCCACCTGCAGCACGCTTCCTACTCTGCCCAGCCCTGCTAAATAAATCACAGGCAGGAATCGCTTTGATGTGAATGTGGTTCCCAATGCACTTCTAAGTGCAGACAGCAAACTTGGGCAAGTGGCAGAAGCATGACCAGCCACTCGGGTTCAGACCCAGAAGTCTACTGAAAGTGGATCATTAACTACAGCACCTCAAAGCCTTTGCACAAACTAACACATACAGAAGTTAGGAGCACCTATATTTGAAATGATAAGAAACATATTTTGTTCCAAAATCCTTTTTTTTTTTTTTTTCCCTCCTTTTACCAAACACCTAAGAAACTTCAGTGAAAAGCTGAATAAAGATATGCCTGAAAACACCAGACTTGGGGCTTCCTCTGTTATTGCAAAGGAGAGAGGGGACGGACTCTTGAGAGCTCCTCCTGTGGTCCTACAGGGCAGGGTCCTATGACCTCAGGTATTATGCCAAAATAAAAAATCTTTTTAATCTCTTTTTTTTTTTTTTTTTGCATATGAAGACTTTTTATTCTTTTTTTTTTTTTTTTTTATTCTTTTTTTTTTTTTCCCCCCTTTTCCAGGACCTAACAGAGATGGTACACTTCTCAGATTCAGGTATTGTTTTAACTTACTTTATAAATACAGCTTTAGTGTTTGTACTGTGAACATGCCAATCACAGTACTTGCAAGAAAATCCTTGGTTTAGGAATAAAGAGGAATCCATAAGTATCCACATATATCCTGCCAGTTCACTTATTGCTTTTTTTTCATCTGGACTAGTTATCTAAAAAAATTAATGAAAAATTGTTCTGAATATAAGTTGAGCTAGAGCACGACCACATTATTTTCAAACAGACCTTTTGTTTGTTTTTTTCCTGCTGATAGGATGCCCCATTTTCAGGAAGGCAATCTGCTTTTTGACTGCTGCTCTCCTTGGAGAAGGTATGGCAAGGCGGCTAGGAGGTAACGTCCTCGTGTGTGTGCAGCTGTCCACGGGAATTGCCAACGTATGGTGAAGCACGAAACAGAGAGGGAGAATTGCAGGTGAATTTCTGGCTTCCTTCTGTCTAATTGTGTTTTAATGATTTGACTACTAGTTATCTTGCCCATCAACTGCCTTCCATAGCAGAACAGGCCATGTGAATCAGTCACATCATCTCAACAGGACATGGTTGTTTATAAAACTGAAATACATAATTTAATAATACTTCAGGCCAGATCTTCAGCTGATGTAAACATGCATAATGTCATTGAAGTCAATCAATCTATTCTGATCGGCTTTAGATGAGGAGCTGCCTATATGTTCATAAACATCATAGAAAAGAGCCTTTATTTATGCACTATTGCAAGGGCAGGAAAATCCCACACTCCCACTGGGCTGTCTCACTGCATGCCAGAGTTTCTCAGAGCTCTGAGCTAATTTGAGAAAACATGATTAGAGAGAGTGTCATAGCTGCAAAAGGATCTGTAATTCATCACCTGAAAAACAAGGGTAGTCAACACTGAAAAATGCATGAGCTCCTCTGAGCTTCTGAGCCACTGGAGCAGTGGATCACAGCAGCGCATATCTCAGACCTCCTCCCTCCCTCCCGGGTCAGCAGCAGCAGGCTGTGAGCAGAACTCTTTCTCTGCAGAGATTGTGCATCCTTTCTGCATCCTTTGCACAAGAGCATAGTTTATCCAGCAGTCTTACTGACAGCCATTTTGAGCATTTTAACATCAAGGTCAGTATCCTGGGAGGTGACACATATGGATGTCCAAAATCCTTGTGCAGGGAACATGTTGGACCAGGATCTCCATCCTCCTGATTTGGTAATCCCTAGCTCCAGTCTCACTTCAGAAGCCTCTGAGGGCTACTAACCCAACTAAGCCAATCCATCAGGTGCACTTGGGCCCTACCTACAGGAATGAGCTCCGCGGGAAAAAAGGTAAAGCCCGGTGCCTAGAAACCAACTTGCTTGCACACACACTTGGTGCTGGGAGTCAGTCTGGTTGGGACTGGTGAGATGATGCTGAGAAGCAAATCTAGGTACTTGAACTATAAAGTGCAGAAGCAAGTCCCTCCTCAGAGCCCCAGACATTCCAGATACCAACTAAGCAAAGAGATCTCAGGTCTCAAGATTATTTTTTAAATTCTATTGACAGTCATTTTTGACAATGAACATTATTAGTAGTTTAGGACTGAAACATTACATATGTTTAGATGCCCAGCTCCAGAAATTCTTCTGATCTGAACCTAGATTTGAACCACATATTGTTTTACATTCCACAGATTTCTAGGCATTTTTAACCTGGTCTTTGTTGCTAAACTGGCAGCATGGCAGAAAAGCTGTATGAGAATGGTTTCTGAACAGGTACTTCAAAATGAGGTAATGCCACATCAGCTGCATTTGCTATAAGAAAGAGAGTTTGGAGAGAAGTTATTAAGTGAGAAGAAGCACACCTGTGACATCATTTTTTTGTGTTTGTTTTTTTTTTTTTTTTTTTTTGTTTGTTTGTTTGTTTGGTTGGTTTTTTTTAAATAAAACTCCCAATATTAGTCTTTCATTCCTGAAAACAAAAATCTTATGCTGTCATTGTTTCAGGTATGTATTCAAAGCAGGGATTACCTTTTTAAGCACAAGAATGAGTGGAAACCAAGGAGAAAGTGGGCTGCAGAAAATCCTACATGCTCTAACGCCATCTACTTGGACTAACTGAAGTACATCAGGCTGCACCATCAATCAATGGGATCAATGTGATGGTATGCCCTGGGGTGTGCCGTGTCTGACAGTTGTTCTGAGGACAATCTGATTCTCTCTCAGCATTGTGTACCGCTTCAACAGATCTGTTTGTGAAAGCTCAAGGCTCAATCTATTAGATTCTTAAACCCCAAAATATCTTTTTACATGTGGCATGCACAAAAGCACTGCAAGAGAAAGCTTAGGAAATAAACGAGAAAAGAGCTCAAAGAAAAGAAAACCACAACTCAACAGCAGTCTGTCTGCCACACTCAAGATCCCCCAAGCCCTGGCAATGTAGAGACAAGAATTTAAAGAGAAAATTGGAAGGCTGCAGTCATCATTCCTTGATGACTGTAGAAGCGATGACTTTCTCAGATCAGATATACATGATAGATGATGTGGTGATGAGAAAAATTAATCCTTTCTTAAGAAAGATGATTGGTATAGCTTGTGAAGATGAGGTGGCAATTGTAAGCACTGAGCTTGTTATAGGGTAAGAAGTCTAATCTTTCTTCTTCTGAGGTAAGTTTTGAAGACCTCTTCAGAGAAAGCTCTCACTGACATGTTTTCACCATTAGACTCAATTGACCTGACTCAGCTCCAGGTAGTAGCTGTGAGAGTCAGAAGAAATCTGTCCTGGATCAATGTAGTAGGAAAGTTGAACCTGGCAGCCTATATGAGTGGTTAAATGAAACCACATGCACTCAGAAATATTGTATATGGTTCTGATAGCACCTCTTTTGAACCACAGCTCAGCTGATGCTTGAAGTAAAGCTAATGACACCTTTCTGATATTAGGAAGTATCTGTGTCAATGATGCTGCATCTATTTTTGTCAAAATTAATAGTGAAACACATGAGATTCACAGCTTGGAAAGATGATGTTGATTTAACACAGATTCTTCTCTTTAGTGTCCAGGAAGGTGTTAAAACAGACTTAAGTACACTCATTTTTAAAGCAGCTATTTTGTAGTAAGCAGTCCCCTTTAAATGAAAGTCATAAATTGTGCATGTGCTCCTGCTGGCCATTAGCTTCTAGTTAGTAGATTCTGAATTACCTTCCCAGAGTGAAATGCTTATATGAGTCACAGTTCATAATATTGCTTATTCAGCTACATCTCTGTAATTTGAACTAATTGAGTTAAGTAATAGTGTCACAGGACTTTGGTGCAGACAGTTTCTGCTCTGGCTGTAGCTCCTTGTCATCAGTTATCAACTCACACTAATCACTATTACTGTCAAACCTGACAACGGTGTATGGCAGTATTTATCTTACGCCTGGTTCTTATTTCAAAAGGCTCATTTACATATGGTATCTATTTTCTGCATTCATACCTTATTGCCATTATTCAAAGTGTTCCCAGCCCCCATTCTATCCTTTCCTCTTTCCCA
Organism: Tyto alba; assembly: GCF_018691265.1. Classification (NCBI taxonomy): domain Eukaryota; kingdom Metazoa; phylum Chordata; class Aves; order Strigiformes; family Tytonidae; genus Tyto; species Tyto alba. The sequence goes on along the minus strand of NW_024881327.1, from coordinate 14,442,483 downwards.
TATGAGCCATAGCCCTCTTTCATTATTATTTTTTAATTTATAGTATCAATCCCATTATTTTCAACACTGAACCACAAATGTAGGTTCCCTTGTCGTCTGCTTTCTTCTTCTCCTTCTAATCAGTCATTACCATAACAGGCTTCTTGTCATTCTGGTTGCCTGCTCTGCACATTTGTCCAATGAAGGTGTTGAAGAGGCTCAGAAGCCTCTCAGCAGAGGAGCACTGAAGTGCTAAGGTCCAAAGGATCAGCATCATTGGAAATGAGGAAAAGCAGTGGTTGGTTGTGGCTTTACCTTGCACTACTCTGCTGAAGCTTTCAAATTTACATGTAGTTGCTGCTGATGATACAGTATTGGAGAATATTTTACAGCAGCAGTATATTGATGCTATAAATAAGATAAAACACTATTCCTGTTAATGGTAAGGCTTAATAAGGAGGAAGACATAAAAAAATCTTTCAAACCCCCGTAGTGTTTCTGTGTTTTCTTTATTCTCTTCCTACAGCTCTCTTCAATATTTCATTTCTCTTATGATTCTTTGTTATTGCTTTGATACACATAGATATCTGGCTTTCTTCTAGGCCTTATTTCATATTAGACTTGTTTTTCTCCTTTCCATGCCATATTAGCATTATTAGTTTTTCTCATACCTTTCCTGTTCTTTATTCTTTCAACATCTTTGTTTTTCTGATTCTACCTTGCTGCAAGTCTCTCTAAAGCTGCATGATGCTTGTCGCCTTCTAGTGTCTTTTTTATCTGTTTTGTCTTACTTTTTATTTCTATTCCCAGTCTTCATTCTCCTCCTTGCTCTCTTTGCCCCAAAGGCCATTTTCTTATTGTTTTGTTCAACATCTGATAATTTTCTAACTTGTTACCTATTGTAACTCTTTATTATTATATTATTATTATTATTACTATTATTGTTAGACCTTTCTACCAAGCAGAACAATTTACATTGACATTTTAATAGAATATAGGTTGAGATCCAGGTGCAAAAGCAAATATGTTTTCTACAAGTTTAACAGCTTACACTGCATTTGGCATTGCTGGGACTGCTTCACAGAATAGCCAGTACAAGCATGTAGCATCACTGTGTTGCTGAAGGCTGACTGAGGTTTCATACTAAAACAATGCAAAATTTTTTTTGTTTACTTGATCACAAAGTGGGCTTCCTTGCAAAAGTTTCAGGAGAACTTTATCCAGTTTAACCTTCCTGTCAAATGCTACTATGGACATTATGTGAACAGCTAGATTTATTTGGAAAATACATTGTCACTTCAGGAAGTGAGAGGAATATTCATCAGTGCTTAATTATTTTCATAATGCAAAAGACAGGAAGCAGCAAAAGTCCCGGAATTTTCAGTTTAGGGGTAAAACTTTCTGGTTATGTCAAACACAGGGGAGAGCAACAAAAATATGGCATATCAAGGGAAAATTCTCCCTGACTGGGAAAAGCAAACATAACGTGTTAATTCAGAGCTGATGGCTGACTCCACAGATTTGGGTCCTTCCTATACAAGATTTTCCTGTATTTCATTTAGATTGCTTATTTCAGAATACAGTCTGTAAACGCATGGATAATAACCATAAATTAGACTCCCCCAGCATCAGGATTTGATATTGAGTAGAGAACTTGTTTGGCTGAATTTAGAGAATACAATTAGTTGGCCCTACTATGCACAAATAAAATACGATCTGAAGACTACCTGAAAAAACTTAGGAATGACATCAAGATGAAGATGGTCAGATACAGCACCTGGAATGCCATTTTCTTCCATCAGAGGTGCAATGCACTGTATCACAAATCTCACTAAGGAGCAGGAGCTCTGTATCCCCTGAGCATCTCCTTCCCATTTTGCTGAAGGGCACGTCCTAAAACACTGCACTTTGTGTTTTCAGATCTGGCTTGCAGCTACACTCTGGTACACCTTCGCAGAAGACAGCATCTTTCAGTCAAGCCTTCCCCGTGGGCTTGGGAGGCACTCCTTCCAGCTGAACCACTTGCAATGCACAAGGAGAGTCTGCTGCAGACAGGATTTTACCAGGTTGTGCAGAAATTACTGGCACCTGGCTGAACTCACCCCCCCTCAGAGCCTCTGCCTGCAGGGCACGGCAGCGCCCGGCAGTTTTTTCTCCTCGGTGCAGCAGCTGGGAAGCAACAGAAGTCACAAGGCACTGAAATCCTCCTTTCTGCCTGGGCTTTTCAGAAGCAGCCACAGCTGAGGTGTACACAAAGAAGTATTTCACAGTGTGCTGTGAAGTTGCAAAAATAAGCCTGCAGTCAATCATGTTCTGCCTGTACTGAAAGCAACTGCCTGGGACTCTCACTGGCTTCCCCGCAGCATTCCTAATTTCACTCCATACCTCAATAACTCATCAGCACCCTCAAACCCATGCTGCTCCCACAAAGAGCCCCATTGCCCTTACACAGCTTCTGCCAGACAGCCCGACAGGGTAAGTCTGAACTTTTATCTACAAGAGAGAAGATGCTGTCAATTCTAATATAAATTATGTCCTGTTCAAGCACAGTATCAAACACTCAGCCGTGTGGGTTCCTCCCTAGTGCTACTCCTTCCCATTCCCTCACGGGGAATCACTACTAATAGCATTATTCTAGTTTCTTACCTACTTTTTGGTCTTTGAATGTCTATTGTGGTACTTTTGCAAACAGTCAGTTTGTAAGAAACACCACTGACAGGCCCTGTGTCAGTTCTCTCTGATTTAGAAAGCCTAGACAGAGATGAAGGAGCCAACGATGAACCATATAGTCCTGGAGACTAGGCAGGGTCAGCGGTGGATTTTCCTACTATTCAGTGCTGGAAGGGGTAAAAGACTTACTTTTAACAGACTGAAATGCAAGAACTTGTGCCAGTCTTCCCCCAATAAAACAGCTACATTATACATACTGGTGATTTTTGCTTCCAAAATGAAGCTTGTGTATCCAGCATAGCTGAAAGGAGAGAAAATAACCTGCAACATAGATTGAACTAAGCCTCTGGAGATTTAGTGTACAGCTTCTAGTGTAAAGTGTCCTTTAGCAGCAAAGCTGGCTTAAAATATTCTTGGTTTTATCACCTTTGCAGCTTGTTCCTGCATCTACATTGAGCCTAGACTCCATCCTCCTCATTGAACGAATGCAACTTCTAGGGCCATGGGCTGAAATCATCCAGGTTACAGAAACCTTCGGGGGGGGGGGGGGGGGGGGGGAGTGGGGTGGGGAAGGTAACAAGAAAACTGGTGCAAAAATTTCATCAAAAAAATAGTACTCTTTTTTGGGGGGTTATGAAATGCAATTCTTCTGGAAAATGTTTTGTGATCTCCTGATAACTACTGTGTAAGTATTCTGTTAGTTAAAGGTTATCCTTGAGACCCACATTCTGTGCAGACAGGCTTTTGCAGATGACTCAAGAGTAGCGTGACTCCTGTAAATAAGTATTAGTTTCCCCGTGTGCACACAGAGTAAGAAAGGAAATTAAGCAAGCCATTGAAGAGCACAGCGGGAAGCGGTGTCAGGTTTAAATTTTGAACTCCAGAAGACTGAATAACACATTTGTCTTCAGAGCTCAAGCCTGCATTTCTGTCAATTTATTTGGAAGTCCTGGAATTTCTATCAGCCACTCAGCTCACTCCCCCATTCACCTTCTCTTTAAACAGCTTTAGATTATATACTTTGTGCCTGCCTGCCTGTTTTCCTTCCCTGTAATGAGAGGTAGAGACACTACTGAAACTCACAATCTCCTTCTCAGAAGGAAAACAGCTTGCAGAAGTTTGAAACATGAGTGAAATGTTTAGCAAGCCCCAAATCATTATCTCTGCAACCAGAGGTCTAAAGGGCAAGGTTATTATCTGTATATTGCAAAACGTTTTCATATATATTTAATAGATTTTGTCAATTTGACCAAGTAAGTGTCAGATAATTAGGACCAGTCATACAAAAATGTTGCAGCTATAGTATAACTTCAGTGACTTTTTAGCAAGTTGAATGTTGAAGAAGAAGATTAGGTAATGCAGAACACTTTTTTTCCCCTGTAATTACCCTTTCCTTCACTACACCTTTACCACAATTTCCTGCGGTGTGGAGGGATGCTTTGTTATTTCATCTGTTTCCTGTCACATACCAAACCTTGGCTTACTTAAAATGCCTCCCTTCTGGAAGTGGGGAGGAGAAAAGGGCCTGCTGGAGGTTTTATAAAGATCCAGGCTGACAGGCTAGACGCAGGAAAAATAGCACCTGACTGCTAAGATTTAAACCGCAGCAGTCTAGAGGGAGGCCATCTCGGCGAAAAAAAAGTGGGACACAGCATAAACAGGAAACCTGCGCAGCACAGTGAGTGACAGATAGCAGTGTCAGCCTCGTCCCACACCACAGGAACAAATGCTGCCACGAGGACTTTCCATGGATTTGTAGCAGCCACGTCCGTGCTCGTGTCTGATGGAAGGGAAATCTTTGCTTGTTGAGACAGCTATCCATTTTGTTTTTCCAGGGTGACCTCCACAGCACTGATGGCTCCTGGGCTTGAAACAGTAGTTTTGATACAAAGGCCTGTATAGTTAAATGACATACCATAATAAAAGAAGGTAATTTATAAGTGTATAACACAAGAGAGGATTATGGATCACTATACTTCAACAGGAAATTCATGGATATACTTTCCCGACATATCAATTTGGAGCCCATGCCTCTGGATGACTTCTCCCCTCCCTGTTTTTTCTCCAAGCCTGGTTGTCCTTTAAAGGAAGCCATAATAAAACTAATTTCTATCATCACCAAGGGCACTGCAGATGAAAAATGAAAATACAGGCTGAAATGAACATAAATATTAGATGCTAAAATATATCACTGTTCAGAATGCAATAGGGACTGAGCATTGTGCAGTCCTGCATATATTCTGCAGCTTGTGACAAAGTCATTTCTGTTTCTTTCAGGAAGATAAATAGGTCGTAGAGTTCAACTATATAATCAGTTCACATGTATAGGGTACAAATCTCAATGAGAAAGTAGCATTTTCTCTTGCTAGGTCAATATTTATGGAAACAAATAATCCATAAGAACTTCCAAACTATTAAATGCAAAATGAGCTGCATCTAACCTCAGAATTAGAATTTAGAAACAAAAAACCACAAAATCCTGCTACCAAAAAAAAAAAAAAAAAAAAAAAAAGGAGAGAAATGAAAGATTAAATTTAAGAGCTTGATTTTCATAATGATTCAGTATCTGTAATATGAAGTGGCGCTGTATCAAGTTGTTATTTAGTACATCTGAGACTGGAGAGTCTTACAATTGCACTCAAAGTGAAATGATGGCTATCAGGATTTTTTTGCTTTGGACCTAAAAATAAGACCTTCTTCATATTGATTTCAATTAACATTTAAGTCTGGCTATGGCAGGTGTATGGGATTGGGTTCCAAAAAAAATTGAGCTGTGTTGTACATGTTTTGCCAATGAAGGTGTATATATACCATCTAAGAGGAAAAAAGGAAAAAATGTGCTTCTACTCTATCTTGCTCAACTCTCAGCTACAAGTATTCTTCTATGTCTTTTCATAACATGATTTGGAAAAAATACTAAAGAATTTTAAAAGAACATCTGATAACAGTATTTGACACATTTGACACATAAATGGACCATATTAGTTTTTTATGCTCTAAATTTACTTAAATGTTTTCTGTGGTATAGCAACATACATAGCAGATTATAAGAAAGAACATTTGGAATGAGGATACAAATAGCAAAAGTTCCCCATTTCCAAACTCACTATAGTATGAAGAATATTTACATACTTTTGTTTTAATTTGTTGAAGTATAGCTTCTCTGGGAGATCTTATCATGTAGGAGAAAATACAATGCTAAATACGTTTAGGAAGAAGAAGAGAGAATTTGAGTTGTCATTTTCCTTGTGATTTATTTCACTGATTTCACTCTCACTGAAAAGTTTTAGAAAGGTAAGGGGAGATGAAGATCTGTGCCAGCATCCTCAGATTATCCGAAGAAAAAAATGGATGGGGGTAACACACTTAGATGAGTGGTTATGAAGTTCAGCATGACTAGTGATGGGTCTAGTCTAAAACTGCCTTAGCGCAGTTTTTTTCGGATGTATCTGGACTCAGAAATATGGTGAGTGCCCAAGTGCTTAGGTCTCAGTGGTTTCTTTCTGAATTATTTGGTACCTAAATACATCTAAGAAATCTGTTCTTTTGCATGAGGCAGCTAAATTCTGCCACTGTTTCCCATGCTGGGTAGCACTTCATATAATTTGGAAGTAGAGAGGATTACCAGAGTAAGGACGATAACCTAGAAAGAACAGTTGGAGTAATTTGAAAAAAGGTGCAGATTCTGGTCCATATTTATAGTTTTTAATGGGACTGCATAACACATTCAGATGAAATAGGAACTGACAAACCTTCACCCAAAATTTGGTCTGCTGCCACGCGCAGTCTTGATTGTGTAGATGATGACTGCAGCCTCAGACACCATCAGTATAGCATGTGCCACCAGCTCTGAAATTCTTTAAAAATTAGAAGCCTACTTGAGCAGAAATTGAGCAAAATGTTTTTAACCTCTCTAGTCTGTAAAAGATTTTCTGAAACAAACCATCTAACCCTATTCTCCAGGTAGCATAATACCCAGAAGGAAGAGGCGTTTGGTAACGTTCTGGGTGAAATTATTTTTGTACTAAGAAACACACAGTGTTAAAAGTAGGGATAATAAATTAGGCTAAAAGCAAAATGTGGTAATGGAGAACAATAAATTATGTGACAAAATATGACTATTAATGTGCATAAATTTAGGCGTGTAAAATAAACCAACCTTAATCCACTGACATCTAGCTCAAAACTTCATTGAATTAATTCATGGATATTACGTGAACCTGATCTTTTAGTTTCTAAACCTGTTTCTAGCTGTAAAAAGAATGGAAGGGCTTTTTTTGCAGACTATTACATTACAAGAGTTACATGGAAAAATGACTCATAAACTGGCAGCCTGTAAGGGAATTTAAATGGAATGTGGTAGGGAAGGTAAATTGTATGCTGTTGTTTGACTTTATAGCAAGAAGAATTCAATGAAATTAAAAAGTACCCTCAAATCATATTTAAATGGAGGAAGTACATTTTGCCATAACAAGTTGTATTCATAATATGTACAGCAAGAAGTTCTTGGAAACATATGCCGCAGCAATGGTAAATGCCAAAGCCCCTTCATTATTACTATTCATCTACAAACAGAAATCATTCAGCCTCCTTGAAATAAAGGAGTATTTAGAAATCATCATTCATTCCAAACCCTCATCAACACAGGTGACTGATAACTGAAGTTATCTCTAACTGTGTTCAAGGTATAATTGTTTGTAAACTCTTGAGCTGTGATAGTGTCTTGCTTTTTAAATAATCTAATAAAATGGTGATTTAAATTGCGCTTGGGTGTGGAAAGAACTCAAGGCACAGCAATGGTGACCTCTTTGTGGGACAGGTAGGGAAGAAATGAGTGCGCTCATACTTCTGAATCCAAAGTCTCATCAGCATTCTCTGAGCATCTACCAGCTGGGGCTGCAGGTGTATGTAGGGAAGTTCTTGAGGAGTTCTGGTGCCTGTTTCTTGAGGGCCCTCACTGAGCCATGCTGGCCCCTCCAGGCCCCACTGTGGTGGGATTTCTCAGGAGGCTGCAGACACAAACACACGCTGACACTGGCATACCCCAGCAGCTGGCTCCTGACAGGAACAAAACAGCACAGAAAACCACTACTTTTACACCTTGGTTCAATAATAAAGCTGCTATCCATGCTTCCTTCACCTCTCTCCATTATTGTAGCAACATGAAGAATTTAGCATCCCTGCTCTACATGTGTGGATGTTTTTCAGCTTGCATTGCCAAAGCAGGGACTCAACAGCGAGGAAGGCTGTTTGCACAAATAATACTAATAAAATTCTCTAAATCAAGCTGTACTGCAGCTTTTATTTAGACATTGCAGGTCACTCTCACTCAATGTCTGTCAGGGTTCTGGAGATGTGACTAAGGTGATAAAGGTGATGCAAGAGGAAGGTCACTAGCTACTGCCATATCTCCCTAAAAGACCCTACCAAGAACCTGAAACTGATGTATGCGAATGTAGACATCATTAGGGTTGTGACTGAATTATAGTTGTGGGTAAGAGAAGGGAGAGAAGTCCTCAGGATAGAGGTAATCTGCATACAACATGAATACTGAAACACAATGTTTTCCTGTTGATGTTACTCACATATCCTTCACAATGTTCTCCCTCCAAGCACTTGAACATTATCAAGTAAAAATCTATCAGTATTGACTGATAAGTGGCTGTAGGTAATAAGCACCTGTATTTTTGAAGATCAGATCTTGGACTACATTTTCAGGTAATTAAATCTCCACGTAACACCAATGAAACCCATAGATTACACAGAATACCTGTGCAGTCCAAGGTACGAAAAAACCCATAGCAAGCTGGCATCTGGAAAAAATTGTTTTTCGATAACCCAAGTAGGGAGACACACAGGAAATATACAGATATTCACAGGAGTACAGACTTTCACAGTTCTCATTCCTAACTTTGGTTATCAAGAGCTCTCAGTTTTGAAGAGTTAAGATTTTTACCAAAAGATTTTTACCAAAAGTTTTTACAAAACTTTAACTGAAAGACTGAAAAATAACTATTCATATTTTGCTGTGTGTATAGATACATCCACATTACCTACACAAATGACTGCAGCTTCTTATGCAAGTAATATGCAAATCAGTTGAGCATTGTTGGGATTTACGGTAATTTGTGTGCATTCCTAAATGGAGTGAGGAACAGAAGAATATATCATAACACATTCCTCGGGCCTGCAAAAACATGTCAGTGTGACAGTGTCACTCATTCACATACACATTAATTGGTTTGTATATTTGTAAATTAAGCACTGACTTTCTAGAGATGAAAATTCATACATATCTAAAATTTTAATTTGTATACATGTTTCTTATTTTTATTATCTTTATATTTAGTACACTCACCCACCATATGTTACAGAGTTTTATTATGTTTCTATAAAAATATTTTTATCTATATATTTGCAATCTGCCACTAAAAGAATCACAGTTCTACTTATGAGATTCACAGGGCTGCAATGGAATATACAACAGAAGGGAAATCAGCTGATAAATTATTATATTCAGGACCTCACACAAAGAGAAATTCTTTAGGAGAAAATAATTTAGTTGACTTTTTAAAGCTCCACTAAACCTTTTTTTAAGGTGTCGTCCTGAAAAATGTATAGGCTCACTGCATTTCAAAAACCAAGTAGTTTTCTAACCAACCACTTCAGACAAGGTAAATATATTTATAATCCAGTATTCTTGAAAACATCAATCTTGGTGAGTCATTCATTCTGCACTTAGTATCTGGGTTCATCAACAGAAGAGTGACCGATATAAATAAACAAGACAGAAAAAACTGTACCTAGAAAGAACTTCTGTTCTCTTCATCTCGAATCTATGAGAACTGAGTGATAAAGAGCTGGACACAATAAAAGATTTGGCATTGCCAGGAGGGGTTACAGAGAGCATTTGCCTCTCAGTCCAAAATTGCAGTTCAAAACCAGATGCCAGCTACCACTCCCACCTGAAGGGCCCCGTGCTCTCCTCCAACTTGGGTCCCCTAAGCACAGAGGGTCACACCTGCGTACCTCTGCTGCTGCTGCCCTCCTCAGTCACAGCAGCAAACCCTCCTCGGTCCCTCATTACTGAAAGAAGAATACGAAGAATATGAAGCATACAAAGAAGAATAATACAAAGAATATGAAGCAGAAAAAGAAGAAGACAAGGAATAAGAAAAAGAAAATCTTTTGTGATTTCCTTCAGGTGGTGGACCCCAGATAGAAACTCTACAATCCTGGGTGAAGCTCCAAATAGACAGAATGAATACTTACCCACCAGTGAAGTGGTTTTTCTTCATCCCCTCCCTAGCAACATTCCCTATTTGCAGTTCAGCCGGTCTGGATCCAACTCTGAGTTGACCCACTCCTCCTACACTTTTTTGGGGGAGTCAAGGCACTTGGCATATGATTCTCTCTCAGGGGCCAGGATCTGACAATTTAAACATCAAAGATGTGACAGTCAAGTTTTTTTTTAATCCTTGAAACAAAACCCTGCGATGGATGTAATCTCCTCACTCCTAATATGAACTTTCATTAATATCTTCTTCCTGCTATGACCTTCTTTTATCTCAGGTCATTTCAAGCCTACTTTTTTTGCTGAAAACTTTTGGAGTGATTAGTTTTTAGGAAGAGAGACACTTAAAATATTTTTTGAATAGTAACATTACTTTTCAAGTTTTTTCTGCTCACCTCCCTCCAGCTCCATGTGTCGTTCTGAGCAAAAAATAGAAGGACAAAGATGGAATCCATTCTTAATTTAATTTAGGTAATAAATCATTTTATCACAGTTAAGCGGTGAGAATGTGCAGGGGGAGAAAGGAAGCACAGTCCTATTTTAATCAAATAATAGCTCCCTGCCAGGGCTCAGAAACACGGTGCACATCAGAGTCTTGTTCCCAGCTCTTCCACATTACTGGTACCCTCATATTTCAGGGTTTGTGCATGGTTACAGTATATGGAGAAATAATTTGCTCTGGTAGCATCTGCTCTGAATGTGGCAGTCGCAGAAGTGAGAGTGTCACTGACAGGATAGGAGAGACACATGGCCAAGGACTGGGCTGAAGCTGAAAAGCATACCTGTGTCCTTGGCAGTGTGAAGAGTAATTTCCCAGAGGACAGGTCCTGCAGCAAAATAAAAATAACAGTTTCATGAGGGATCCTTAAACTCAGGGAAAAAAAAATATATATTGGCAAGATGAAAAACAAACAAACAAAAAAACAAACAAAAAAAACAAACCAAAACAAAAAAAAAATTAAAAAAGAAAAAAAGAGGGGGGACTTTCCTGGGTAGAAACCAAGATTGAAATTATATCTGTGGTAAGAAAACTAACTTTGAATTCAGTATGTGACAGTGGATGGCTCCCTGTTGCCTGGCCTGTTTTGAGGGAGATACAGCACAATTTTACTTGCTGCTCTAAACTTGTTCTGAGGACATCTACCTGCTTTCAGAACTCACATGGCTCTGCTTGTCCTTCAAGCATAAAATGGTATGCATGCTATTCAGAGACCAGACATTGATGAAATCTTATGAATTAATAGTTTAATTCTTCCAAACTACCCTTGAAGAGACTTTAATTTCATGGAGGAATTTAAAAAGGGTTTGCTACTTTTGAAATAGTTTGTTTGGTTAAGAAGAAAACACTTGCTTTTAAACATCCTTTGCTGTACTAAGATATTTAGCAGCTTCTCCAGTGGGTCCTTACCTTTGCCCAGAAATCACGTGGCTATCAAACTTCAATGCTTTTGTTTTGTTTGTATTGAATTTTAAGCTTTCTCTGAGCACTGCTGTATGCTGAAACAACAGTCGCTTTGAACTAAGTATTACTTCAGTTCATTATGGATATACACACTGTGTTCTCTCATTTTCCTTAAAGCAAACAAAAATATTTAAAATTAATTTAATATGAAATATATATTTGCTTTTCACTCATCGAGCAAAAAGAACCCTCTAAGGTAGCCTTCCATTTAAAATAAATTGCTTAGTTTTGGGGTGCAATGTGTCTGAACCATGGTTGATTTTCTATGCAAAGAAGACTCATTAAAATGTCTAGGCAGATTTAACTTGAAAAATAGTACTCCAAAGCTTTCTGAAAAAGTACTCAACTTATGTCATTGCTTTTCTACTTCTCAGAGAAGTAGATGAGCTGTTGTGGTTTAACCCCGGTTGGCAACTGAGCCCCACGCAGCCGCTCACTCACTCTCCCCCGGCAGGATGGAGGAAAGAATCAGAAGAGTAAAAGTGAGAAAATTTGTGGGTTGAGACAAAGACAGTTTAGTAGGTAAAGCAAAAGCCACGCATGCCAGCAAAGCAAAACAAGGAATTCATTCACCCCTTCCCATGGGCAGGCAGGTGCTCAGCCATCCCCAGGACAGCCGGGCTCTGTCACACCTAACGGTGACCTGGGAGACAAACGCCATCACTCTGAACGTCCCCCCCTTCCTCCTTCCTCCCCCAGCTTTATGCACCGAGCACGATGTCATATGGTCTGGGATGTCCCTTCGGTCAGTTGGGGCCAGCTGTCCCGGCTGTGCCCCCTCACCACCTCTTGTGCCCCCCAGCCCCTCGCTGCTGGGGTGGGGTGCGGAGCAGAAAAAGCCCTGGCTCTGTGTGAGCGCTGCTCAGCAATAAGGAAAACATTCCTGTGTTACCAACACTGTGTTCAGCACAAATCCAGAACATAGCCCCTTACTAGCTACTATAAAGAAAATAAACTCTATCCCAGCCAAAACCAGCACATGAGCGCATAAAGAGAGAAATTATTAAAAATACAAACCAAAACATGGTCTAGAGCCTGGGCTTCTAGAATATAGGCAACAGCATGCTTGCAGCCTGTAAAGCCATATAGGCAGCCTGCAAAATTACTTTTCAGAGGTTCTTGTGCTCCTGGACAACAGGTATAAACTACGTCTCACTGTCCACCTTGGAAGCAGCCCTTTCTTAACAAACTTTAAGAACAGCAGCTGAGGAGGACCTGAGACCTGTTCTCAAAAAACAAAGTTACTTTTTATGATGTTCAGCGTGCCATGGGGGGAGAGTTGGAGGAGAATTGCCAGGCTGAAGCACCAGTTCAATTCTGAGCAAAAGAGTTTTGCCTGCCTGATTTACCAGATCTTTGAGGTGTACAACAACTACCTTTCAGACAAATATGGGACATGGATGCAATTTGCATATATGTGCTGCAATCTCACTTTTCACCTGTCAAGATGAATTCAAACCAAACAAGTCCTAACCAACTCCGACACATCGCAGTGATAGCTCATAACGGTACATCAAAATGGAAAATTGAGGCCTGGTTCTCCTGGCTTTTGGACAGTTATTAATGCCCTTTTATATTTATTAGTATTTAATATAAGCCCACTATGATCCTAGAGTCAAGCATGATTGATCATTATGAATTATGTATTAATAATGATTAATTGCAATGATTAACTGCTGCTGCTCAAGTCAGTGACAACTATAGTTGTCATTGCTATGTTAATTTGCAACACTGTAAAAATGTTGATGAAGTAAATTGACTTCATTTACTTTAACATAACCTATACTCTCTTTTAATTATTGTAAAGTCTGTACAAACAGTTCTATAAATACCTTGCTGAAAATCATGTCAACCCCCTTTCTCCCTGTTCCTATATTATTAGTAGAGCTTTTTTAAATCAAGGTCAAAACATATGTCTTTCTAAGATAATTTATACATAACAACATGTTACCTTTCTTTTCAATTATTTAGGAATTGAAAAGGGAACACAGCTCAATCCAGAATCCCTGAATAGACCCAGCACCAGAAATTACTTATATTACCTGCCTGGATGAGAACTACCCGTGCATTCCACCCAGAGAGAATGTGATGACTCCTTTAAAAGTCAGATGCAACATGAACGAGCCAGTTACTAAAAACTTGAAGTTCTCACCCTGGTAGAAGGTAGCCATTTGGACAAACAAAAATTGTGCATCTGTCCTCTGTCTGATGAAGGATTCAGAAGGTTTTAAGGGACATTAAGGGAAGACGACATGCACACAGAAGTAGAGTGCTCAGGGACAAGGAAGATCGCTGGAGGGAGGTTAAAGAGTGATGATCCTCAGCAGTGCCACCAAATATGGGACGAATGACACAGAATGATGACTTTGGGGATCAGACCACTGTTGACAGTATAAAGTACTTCATACACCATAGTATGCACCAGTATAAGGTACTTGATACACGAGTAACGCCTGAGCAGAGGCTATCACATCAAGCTTTCGGTGTCTTCTGTGAGTCTGAGCAGCTGTCCTGAAACTACGTTGACATAATCTGAGAAATTCCGGTGACAAGGATAACAGGATGAAGAAGATGAGATCCTGAAGTGAAGAGCTCATCAGGGCTGGTGTGAACAACAGAAAACATGAAATTTTACTGGGATGTCTTGCATAAGTGGCTTACTCGTGTGACTAAGGGCTTGTACAGTTTGTAGAGCTCAGAATAAAACAGGGATATTTGAAATGGACAAGAGATGTAGACTGTTCAATCTGCTGTAGCGCTCCTGTGTGTTAGCTTTCTGCTAAGTCTTGTGTTACCTCCCTCCCTTTATTGCCGGTTTTCCTTTGGAGAATACTGACAATGAATGAAAGGGAATAAAAAAACAATCCCTTTTTTCTTATTGTGTCCCTTAATCTGTTTTAACACAGAATCCCCAGGAATAGCACAAACAACACACAAGAAAAGCCAGGAACTCCTCGCAGCAGTGGAAAACTGTCCAGGGAAGTCTAGCTGGTGGTCAAAGCACGAGCAAACCTGCTATCGTGAAATGGAGTTAGCTGCAAAGCTGCCTGGGTTCCATATTTTTCTTGTACCCTTTAAAAAATACATAGAAAAAAAGTATCACAGTACGTAAACAGATGCTTATTTTAATCTCCGAATGACAGCTTTTGCTAGAGGCGTACTCAGATTGCCAGTCAAAATGGATGCCTTGCGTCCATGAGAGGATGCAGTATTTGTTAAGCACAAGTGGAAAGCATGGCCCCTAAGATCCCATCTTCATTAAATGACTGGAAAAGGAAAGTTACTCCAAGTATGGCATTGTGAGTACAGAAGACGTATGGTTCAATGGTCAGGACACCAGCCTTAAGCATGTGTCACCGTATGTTTCTGTCAGCCTTCACCTGCAGAGTGGGCAAGATACTGAGCTTATCTGCCAGCTGGGCATTTCCTGGGAGAGGAGGGGAGCAACACTGTTAAAGGCATCATCCCTGCTCTCCTCCAAACCATCTGCCTCTTGTGGTCCCGTACCCTATTCCCCAGTCACAGTGTCAGCACAAGAGATGACCCTGGCTGCAGTGATATATCGCATCTTCTGCCTAGCATCTGCCAATCCAGCACTCCGTCCCGCCTTGCCCCGGCGCCAGTGCAAGCTCTCGCATGTGGCCAGACGCACCTCATGGGAGAAGGGGCTGCGCCCACTGTGCAACCCAGGGTGGGTGCTCAACCCGAAACAGACCCTCACCCTGATCCTTCCCCGTCCTCAGCTCCTAACCTGAGGGATGAGGTGGGGCTGTTTCCCTGCCTTGCAGGACAGCGAGGGGAAACACCGTACAGAGGCTGTGCGGCCGGTCATAGGGGCTGTGCGAGTGCCGGGCTCCTGCTGGCTCTGACAGCTGACCGCTTCTGGTCAGCCTTTGCTGAGTACACCGAGCTATTTCACCTTTTTTTGACCCTCAACGTCGTACCAGTTGCTCTGGTGGACATGAGAGCTGAGGTCTCTCACAAACCCAGCACAGAACACAGAGCGCTGCAATAAAATTTTGGAGATGTAGAACAGTAATTTAAAGAAAATCTGCTCAGCAGTTAGGAAATTAAAAATTTGTTTTTAAAAATAACATTCAGCAAGAAAACAAGAATGGGCATATTTCATTCTTTTAGCTTTTGTTTATTAGGAGACTAGAGTTTGGACTGCTGCAACATATCTCGTTACTGAATTCAGAATAATTAAGGACCATCTGAAGATTCATTTCCCAACATCTACAAACTGAAAAATAAAATATAATCATAGAGCTATAAATTAAAAATATAACCCTATTGCCATATGTTTCAAAACTATTAAGTGTCTGCCCTTCTCATTTGTACGTAGAAGAGAGATCTATGTCCTGGCTTATATATTCCTAGCTATGCTGACTGCAAAATGCCGGCTTAAATATTCCATGTACATTTAATCAGAGGTAAAATAAAAAAAAAAAATTAAGTTAATCATATGCCTTGAAAATCATAACCAGCATTCAACATTTGGCTGGTTGCAAAATATTGCCTCTATGGATTCACAGTGTTCCCAAATTACAATCAGTTCAGTGAAGGTCATAAGCAAAAATTGAGATTATTGCAATTCCATGTTCCAAAGACATATTTTAAATTTTGGTTGTATATATCACAAATATTTATCAATAAATTTTAGCAGAGGTTTTGTTATATGAATGTAACACAACTGATTTTTAGTTTTTCCTGCAGTAATGGGTAGATTCGTAGCCTTTTCCATATTAAGAAAGGTCATGTGTGGTCATATGAAAAAGTGTCAGATGCTTTGTGTAGCCAGGGCTATTAGACCACACAGTGACCCTTTCAAAATTGGAATATAGGAAATGCAGAAACTTCTGTTTGCTCAGGAACAGCCCAAAGCAATGAGGTCAGGTGGTTGGCTCAGTGTCAAGACTACAGCTTACTTCTCATGTTTCTCGGTGCCCCAAATTTGGATATTGCTTTGTGAAGGAATGAATTCTTTCCTATTATGCCTTCAGGAGGAAATTGCATAGTTCTCATCTGTAATATCTAGCACTTTTGTTTTCTTTAGCCTCCTGCTTTTACAGTATCTTTTTTGCAGGTTGATTTTTTTTTTTTTTCTTTTCATTTGTGACATCCTGATGGTGATGTTTTTATACAATTATCTGAACCAAGATAGCTTAGTTCTACAGATTCTTAATGTTCAGAGCATCTTTTCTAAAGTGCACTAAGAGCTGTTGGTATGCTAAAGGACTGACTACACACACACACACACACACACACGTATGCAGAAAAGTAATTTGAAATCATTGCAGATCCCAGGACTCTCATTTACAAAGGACTCTCATTTACTCTCATTTTCTGCAGTTATAACTTTTCCTCTCAGCCCTTATTAATCAACACTCCCATGGGGATCAAATATCAAAGCCTGACTGCCCTGTCTAAGGCAAACTATCATGTAAATCAGTGGTGTTTGAAGAATAAAACAGGAGAGGTTTATGTCAGCCAGATGCCTCAAGATTAGGCTGAGTAAATTCAGCAGTGCCAGAAGGACAAAGGTCGACAAGGGGGTTTACATGTCCTTAAGTTTTACAAAACTGACATGTTTTATTGTGCTTGAAATGTGATGTATTGTTTTTATCGAGGTTTCCAAAATCAGCAGGCATCAATATTTTGGGGGATGCGAGTACTGCTATATCTATTATTTATTTCCACTTTTGTCACTGTAGCTTGTGAGAGCTCAAGTGCTGAACCACAACTGCGCTGCACTAAGAACCGTTCAAACATAAGAAAAAAACCAGATCTCCTGGACGCAAGAAAGCAGCATGGTTAACAAACCACATGCTTTTCTGATTGGCAACAATTAGGAAGAAATTTCATAGGTAGGATGGCTCCTATCTTCCACAGAGCTTGTGACACACAACATCGCTTCCCAGTCAACCCTGACGATAGCAAGGGTTTCCCGCCTGCAGCCAGGCCTCTCTGCGACTTCGGGAGGTGACACTGTATGAACACGCAGGGCAGGGCAGGACACAACAAGGCACCGGTGCGGAGGTACAACACGACGGCCGTCGCTGCTCTCACCGCTCAGTGCAATAAATAAATCTGGCTAGCATCGCTCGCACCTGCAGCTACCAGGTGTACAACGGCGGGCACGCTTAGGCTACAAGACCGTGACCTCGGCTCATCCCTACCTGCAGCCGCCGGGGCTGGCGTGCCACGAAGCCGGCAGTGCCACGGACCTGGGTGAAGCTCATCACGACTGAGACACTCGCCCTGAGCTCCATCCCTCGGCGCTTGCACGGGGGTGTCCAGCTCGCGGCCCCCAGCGCAGCCCAGCGCCCGCGTTGCGCCGGGGGGATACTGCAGAAGCCGGGTCCCAAACCGCTCCTTCGGCCACACGGAGAATTTATCCTGAGATGCGCTTGTGCTAATGACACCACTGAGGATCCTGAGGATACAAAATATCATTAGCACTGCCTTGGTTTCTAAAATGCAGACTGCAGGAAACATTTCTAGCTGTTTGGAGACTATTAGCAACTAAGAATGTCATTGTTTTGCCACTCCGATATTTTTGCCCTCTTAATGATCCCTTTCTTCTACGATTTCCTTTAATTTATATTTTCTAAACAGAAGATAACTGAGAAGTAACAAAATACATTGTCCAGAGCATTTTTAATGGCCAGAGATCCTATTATTCTGGTTTCCTAAAGAATGTTCAGACATACACAATAAATCCCAGTGAATTGTACATATTAGAACAATTACTAATGAGCATTGGAGAGTCAAGACATTTCAGAAAGTAGACGCCTTATCCAGTAAATTTGTTAATTCTTGTATTGGATTTAAATGAATAACAAACTGAAGTCTCCTGTGAGCTCTGAAATACAGTATTTAAAAGTAATCTCTTTCCTTGGTAGTTATTTAAAATACCATAAGACTTTTCAGAATCTAGATTGCAATAATTCATTAAAACACTTTTTAAATTACTGAAAATGAGAGGAGAGTTGATAACATTTTTATAGTTCTTTGCCATGTTAGGCAGTCATCTGTTCCCTGTCTTAAACATATACAAACGTTCACTGTGACTGAAGGAGAACAGATTCTCCTCTCTATGCATGCGTACACATACTTAGGAAGTTCCCTACAGGTAGCCTTCCTTCTGTTGTGCAATGTAAAACACATATTTATCCCTAAGCTTCAAGCTTTACCTACTCATTATTCTCTTGTTTCAAGTTTTTTTCAAGGTGAAAGTGACTCTTGTCATTTGATGATCATTAACACAGTGGTGGCAGTGCTGACTGGAAGGAAACTACAGGTCTGAAGTGAGGTTTGTAGTGGTCTTGGTTTGTTCTAGGCAGCTAGAAGAAGTAAAAAGGCAGATTTACCCTTGAGTTAGACTGAAAGAAACCAAAATCTAAAAAAACCCCCATATATATTTCCTTTCAAAACCATTTGGGCTATCACTTCTACTGGCCAAACTCTGTCCAGATTATTTTGGCAGAATGGAAATCAGGGGAGGCTTTAGACCTCAGTTTATGTGGGGTCCTTCTCCACTTACCCTAACGAGAGGACACAATCAGGGCTTGCTTCCAGACACAAAAGAAGGTACTTTCACTGAAGCCTGAGCATGGTGCAGTGCAAAACTGCAGCCTCCCATGGGAAGAAACCTCTCTTTGGACAACTGTGTGTGGATTGAGAGTTTGTCTTCTGGGAGAATTACACCTTTAATGCCTCCTCTCCTCCATCATTAACCTGGCCCCAATTTGTTCATCAGAGCAGAGACAGAGCAAGGACATGGTGATTTCAGACTAGATCATTTTCTGTAAGGAATGAAGAATGAATCATCCCATGAACCTACCCCATCAATACAGGAAAGTAGATGGCTTGCTTTAATTTCCCATTGTGAAAAGCCAGCTGCAGTCTAGACAAACACTTGTATAACGAACAATCTCTCTTTGGTTTCAGTCACTTGTAAACCAGAGCACTTTCTCCTTCAGATCAGTCTCCTTAGTCTCTGTGATCCCTTTCGTGCTTCCTTGTAGACAGGCATCAATATTGCTGATGATGCATTACAATTAACTGCTGGTAAAGAAATAGAAAGAAACGGAGCCAATGCTGTCCAGTAACTGAGTTATTTTAGTGGCAGTTAGTCACTTAGTTTGCCCATATTAGTTTTTGAGAGTAGGTGATTTAACTCTCACCAAAAGGTACTTTCCATAATAGAAGACTAAGATAAAGGACTGTCAAATCTAAATGGAAATCAGAGCATGCTTAATTTCATAAGCTCACTTTTTAAAAATTCTGCATTATCCTCTATTTTAGTATGTCCATATTGAGTTTCACCTGTGTATTATTACTGAAATTCAGAATTTCACAGTAAAGGACTGTGAATTTCCAGCGAGGTATAAAGGATGTCTTTACTACCCTTAGTGAGATGTCAGTAGTCAGTCATAAAGAATAACACACCCATGTAAGTTGCTTTATTTCTGAGAGAGCACCAACCTTCCTTCAGGTTCTGTTCAGGTGTTGTTCAGGTGCTGTTCACCTCAACATCACTAACTGGTGCTGCAGATTTTCAGTGCTCAGAAAGCCAGCAGTTAGGTATTACATATCCTCAAGTACTGGTAATATTTCATTAGCTTCTAAAGCACAGTAATTGAATGCAAGAAAGAAAAAGTGTAAAGAAAATTACCTGATTTACACTCAGTTTGGCAAATTCAAATGCAAAGAAACTTCCCGGGGGAAAAAAAAAAAAAAAAAAAAAAAGGGCATACCTTGTGTTATTCAAACACAAGGCTGCTTAGCATTGGGCCTAATAACCTGTCTGGATGATTGGTAAGTAATGTTTATATTTGTT
Source organism: Tyto alba (assembly GCF_018691265.1). Classification (NCBI taxonomy): domain Eukaryota; kingdom Metazoa; phylum Chordata; class Aves; order Strigiformes; family Tytonidae; genus Tyto; species Tyto alba. The sequence continues at coordinate 14,422,233 of NW_024881327.1, read as the reverse complement.
TAACTTCCAAGCTAAGCAGAAGCACACCTAAATGATCTAGCCACTGGTACCCCGTTCTGACATCTAAAGACAGCTGGATCAATTAAATCAATGGTAAAGATTATCTCTGTAAAGCACTGTATTTCCAGAGTCTAACTAATGGGAAAGGAAATCATTGGCTTTGAATGAAGAGATACATATGATTCCTCTTAATTACACTTCATTATCCAAGAGCAGTCCTTGCAAGTGATACAGAGCAAAACAGTATGCAATCAGTTTAATGTTTTATAAGTAAAAAAATCGCCATGGGATATGATGCATGCTAAGAGAACATAGCCTTACTGTTATCTTCTTATTTATATTTAATGACTACTGGCCCTTTAAATGATGGGATTTCCTTTCCTCTGTGAATGGATGTCCTTTGATAAGGGGCTACTTAATTAGTGATCAGCAACAGAAAGCATTTTTTAGCATTTTGGATACTGCAGTCTTAATCCCAGTCCTTCACAGCTAAAGACAAAAGGCATACTTAAATGCTTGATAATTTTTCTTTATTAGCCAAAACAAAAATCTGGTATAAAGGAAAATTGAGTCTGATCAAAAATACTACCTAGAGCAAAAGAAAAAATAGTGTTAAAGATTTATTTTCTAGTAAGCATACTTCAGTTATCTAAGAATTAAGTAGTTTTCTGATGTTTTTTAACAGTGTAAAAAAGTAGGTTGATGAAAACATAGCAAGACAATTTTGAAAAAGAAAACCAAAACCATGAGTTTTTAAATTTTCCATGCTTTTGTAGGTTTTCCTTTTTTTTGACTGATATAATTTTAGAAATTAAACAAGGGCTTCACAGATCCTTTTGGTTGACTCTGTGACATTTTTGGTGAATTAAATCCCAACAGAAAAAATCCTTCCAGTGGTAGGACAAATAATGGGAATTTTGCCATCAGACTAATGAGAGAGAGGCTGAACACTGTATCTGCTCTGTATCCAACTTTTGAGAAAAGGCCAAAATCTGGGATCAGGTACTTTATTCATCTGTGGACAATAAGACCTTTCACAGTTCTATTAGAAGAGCAACAAAACATGGGAGGAAATAAGCATATATACATCAATCAAAGAGCTCTTCCAATAATGTCGTCATGCATGTGGCCGTTTTGTGAGTCTGAATGGGTCTCATCTGATTTGGAAAATTTGATATTCTTATGCCCTTAAATGCTTACTTTTGTTCATAAATCATCCATGGATTTAGTGCAATCTGAAAGTCATACATTATTACTTAAAAGTTCTTCTGCATCCTGGCAACATCTTGAAAAAAGAGTTTAAACTTTGCCACTTATGAACGCAGGTTGCAAAACTAAAAATGAGCACAAGGACCTGATGAAAAAATTCCACTGATTTCAGTGAATATGGAACCAATATCCTAAAGAAGGCAGCACATCTGATTTCACTACTTGAATTCTTTCCTACTACTTTTGATAGATGTGTTTGCAGAGGAAGAGAAGTCCTCTAATGAAACCACAGATGTGGTGACTCTCACCTTAGGGCACTACAAATCTAATTTTAGTAAAACCTGTCTACCAATTTTCAAGAACCAGAACAGTAAAGAAACTATGACATTTTTTCTTGAGCAAATGGTTGGTTCTGAGATCTTCAACAGTGTGGGTTCCATTAAAATCCTGACATTTGCCAGACCTTAGTATTTACTTTTATTGTTTTCTTTTTGTGGCATTCCTATACGGAGAACAGGAAATACTATGATAAATTTAACAAATGTTTGGTGAATGTCAACATTTTAATGATACTCTCTGTTTTCTGAAGTGGAAGGGATGGAGCTGTCACTTGTAGGGTAGACAGGTCTGTTATCTGAGAAAGAAACAGCCATTCTGAAGATATTTTTCACATGAAACAGTGCTAAACTAACAGCAAGGGACTGTTGGAAGTGTCAGTCCATTCTTAACTCACTCTGTAGTGCCTAGATACTGTCAGAGCACAGTGTAGGATATATGACACAAAAGTCTTCACATAACATGCTGATGGCCTCAGTGTAAGAAACGGGTGAGACAGATACATATGTTATAATGCAACACCTCAGTGCAACAGAGCTGAGGCTGGTGTATTTGTCACAGTTAGTTATAAGGAATCTTGCTACTGTCCTCAGCAGTTTTCTTTCTCTTTGGTTAACTCAAACTATTAATTTGTGCTCTGCTTAGACATTCACAGAAATAGACATACAAATATATATATATATATATATATATATATATATATATATATATATATATATATATATATGCATATAAAACCCACACATCTTCTTTAAAGAATCATCTCTCCAAGACAAGGTAAGACACCCAAGCTCACATGCCGAGAGACCTCAGTGCAATAGCCTGTATCATGTTCTTAGCTCTTGTCTAAAAACTGTAGCCTGGGTGTGCATGGTGCACTGAGTACAAGCAAGGCATTTCTTCATTCAGGTGTCAGGGATGTTAGCTGGAAATCAGGTCTCCTCAATCAGTGGAGGAGACATACCTACATACCTACATACCTACATACCTGTGCATGTTGCACACATGTGTGTGCACACTCCAGGAAGAGAGAAAAGAGTGCAGGGTCAGTGAGGTGCTTGTTAGAGACATAAGCCACAAAAGATTGTGTTCATGGTTGGTACCTGCAGCGTTTTGCTCCTTTTGGATTTTTCTCCTAGGCAGTGCAGCTCAGTGGCAGATTTCATTTTTCTGAGCACCAAAACCTGACAGCTCCATGACTAGACTCTTAGGAGCTGCAGTGGATCGGAAGATCAGAGACATGCCATGCCCTCTGAACATCCTCTTCTTGCTTCTCCTTTACAAAAGCTCTAGCACTTCCTCCTCATCTCGTCTTTCAGTAACTGCTCTCATTGATAAGATGGCAAAAGACAGTAAGGCAAGCAGTTTAGGATAAATCCCCCAATGCTCTTAAGGGTGGAGGCCTTGAACAGTGGAATTTTACATTTCTTAGGGGCCACAGTGGAATTACAGTCTTCACCCTAATGGTCACTGTCCCTTTCGTAGCTGACAGAGCAGATCCAGGATCCCTGAAGAAGTAATCAGGCCCCAAGTAATCATGCCCTCTTGTCTTTAATTGCCAGTGCCTTTTCCAAGCACTCTGGGAGCAGAGTTAGAGAGAGCAGCGAGGGTTTGGCAGCTGTGGAGCCATTCTCTTTCTGTTTTCTTTCATGGACATATGTATAAATCAGGGAGGACTCCATTGAAAAAGTGGTGCATTTACTTAGGCATAAAAGCGATGAGAATCTGGCTTCATGTGTTCTATTTATTCAGAAAAGTAGTAAACTCTCCCCAGGCATGGAGCTGGGCCAAGCTATGTGGTCCTGGCAAGGCACCACCGTAGAATAAGGAGGGCGAAAATTTGGCTCTAAAAATTTAATCCCAAGGAGTAATTTGATTACTTTTAAATGCAGCTTCGTTTTCAATTATTTTTCTCAGCATGCTCTCCCATCGCCTCCATCCGGAACATGAGCTGTGCCATTATGTGCTGGTGCCTGGCTGGAGAAACACACAGACTTCTGCTAGGCGGGGGGTAGCAAACCCCTGTCTCCCTGCTCGTATGGCACCTGATAAAGGTAACCTCATCCTGCCCGGGGCCTCAAGGGGCTGTGGTTTAGCGGAGCTACAGAATAAAGCACGAGCAGTCAAGGAGGAATCTGCAGTGTCTGTGGCTTAGGCTGCACGGTGCAGCAGCGCGGGGATGGTTGGAGACCCCCGGGCCGGCTTCTCACGGCACAGCACAAGCAGAGCTGCCGAGAGCGGCTGGCTCAGGTCCTAGGGACAGCATAGCTGCTTCAGTCACAGCGCGCCGGGCACTGCCTCCTTCTCCGGAGCTTGCTCACTCGGTGCTGTTGTTCCCTCACTACGCTGTATTTTGTGTGACAAGCGTGCTACAGACGATGGAATAAAAAAAAAAAAAAAAAAAAAAAAAAAGGGGATGACGCTGATGCTCTTCTTATTGTCCTTATCACTGTCTTCAGATGACAGCATGCACTTCTGCAGGCGCTTGCAGGCACTCAGAAGAAACTGAAAATGCTCAGCACTTTCCCAAAACTCAGAACTTAATGCAAAAATCAAATATAAATGTAATTGTCTACATTTTGACACTCAAAGTAGTAAATATTTGTTAACTTAGTGGCCCTTAACTCCGCAAACATCAATGAAAAATGGGTCAGCCGGCAAAGAGGGAATATTAGTGATTCTTCCCGCTTCAGAGTTCTGTTAGATCAGTAATAACTGTGTATATGGTAGTATTTTATACATATAATAAAAACCAAAGACATGTAGACTAATCCAGTGTAATTAAATATTTGAATTTTCCAGTTCTAAAAAGAGATCAAGGAAAAGAATACAATGCTTCTTCAGAAAACTACAGACATATCAGTGAGATTTTGATGACCATTTTCAAATACATCTGCTACTTGAGGATAATGACCAAGGTTCTAGCAGATAAAAAAGTACAAAAAATACATAAGGCAAATTCATAGCCTCACTCAGAATTGGGTTGCCAATGTAAGTAAATTGATTAAAAAAAAAAAAAACCAAACCACCCCCACACCCCCCAACCCTCTGCAGGATGTTCTAGAAAGCCAATATAGTAATATTAAGGCATCTATCATAATTTTACAGGTATTGAGTTGCAAACACCTGCATTAATTCACTCAAATCTCACGTTGACCTTCACAGAAACTAGTCAAAGATGAACTACGTACCGCTGCACTGTAACACTAAAATGCAATTATTGAACCCCACCCCAACAGACAGTAATTCTCATGTATGGTATGATTTTCGCTTTTGACTACAAAGTCCTTAGCACCACTTCACTCAGTCGCACAGCAATGTAATCTCAAGACTGGCATCTACTCTCTCAGTAAGCCACAAACAAGATAAAGCATCTAGTCAAGATGGCTTGATGAATGGTGGGGGGTTTTGATCAAGACTTTAGAGCGATGGAAAACCAACATAGCATATTTTTAATGGATTCAAATCAGAGAATCAACAATGATAGACTGAGTTTTTCTGAGAGCCCCACAGTGATCAAGTTTTGGCCCTTATGTGTTTAGCGGTTCTATCAATGATCTAGAAGACCAGAGAAAATACAAGTTTTTGCTACTGATGATGCCTAAGAATGGAGAAGTTCTAAACCAGAAAAATGGCTGATAGAGAAAAAGTCACCTGCTAGGTTAGACAAATGGGCAAATACTAAGTGCTGTAACACAGCTACATGTAAAGGAATACATCCAGGAATGTGATGTGTAAGTCACTCTTATAGGACAGGGGGAGTTTACTTTAGAGACTCTAAAGAGCATTTAGGAATCATAGTGGATAATCAACAGTACATGAGTGCCTAGTGTGATGCTGCATCCAAAAGAGACAATACAGTCCCTGGAAGAATAAACAGGAGAATTTCTCCAGGCAACCAGTCTGCAGGCAAGCAGAAGGGAATTATATTAAGTCTGGATTTGGTACTGGCACTTCATGTTTAGAAGTTTATGGTGATATATGGCATCTGTGATTCATCAGGGATGTTGATAAATTGGAGAGAGTCGAGAGAAAATCAGTGTGAATCATTACAGGATTGGAAAACAAGCCTTTAAACTCCAGGACAGCCATGCAGTTAGTTCATCAAAGAGGTTAAGGGATATCTTGATCACAGTCTTTAAGCAACAGGAAATTGATAATAAAATAATATAAAAATATTCAGAAGTAAAAGTCAGAAATACTCAAGAGTAGAAATTAAGTTGACATTTCTGCTAATCACTGAAAAAAAATTAAAAAGATCTGTGCTAGACTCTCAAATTTGGAAATGTTAACAGTAGGCTTGGAGGTTACTCTAAAAGTTTTGTGAGTTAACCAAGAAAATAATTAACTCAGGAAGGGTCTGTACTGCATATGAGGTCAGGCCATTTGATTAAAAATGATCTTTTCATTCTTCACAGTCTAAAAATAAGTTATGAGTAAGAAGTTGAAGCCAGGGGAGACCATGTATTCAAAAAGCCAGCATAGAACATCATGTTATTGATTTCCAACTCTCCCCACTTTGTGTTTGAATTCCTCCCTGTGAGAACATGCCAAACAATTTTCTGGGTTTACTGAAGTTCACTGCTATGTACCTGACTGTATTCATGATGCACATAAATCCTCAGACCACTGCTGCATCTAGTCCTCTATAGGATGCGAGCCACTGATTGTCACATCAAGCCACCGTTGGGACACGACATCCTCTGTCTCTTCCTGAAGTTCCCCACCTGGATGCAGTTCTCTGCTAACACACTAGTTCCTCCCTCCCGCCTCTTCCCTTCCTATGCCTTACCATGATTCCCCACAGGTACCATCTGTATGGTCTGGACATCTTCCACTTCAGCTAAACGAGGGACTATATTTGTATTAACTCCCAGCAATAGTAATTTATTAAATTCTGGAAGATCAGCCACTAGAGGGAATCTAACACATCCTGCAAGTATGTTAAGCTCTCTCCCTTTGATCCCTTTCCTCTTACATGGTGGCATTTAGAATGGCTTTATGCATAATGAAGATCTACTTTTACAACCTTTGATAGACAACAACTATTTGGAATGTCTGTTCTCTGCAATGAAAATATCTTTGCTGAACTGCAGCTGCTGTGTGTTATCTCTGAGAGTCTATTTCAGTCCTAAAATGAGCATATATTAACTCCCTCTCTCTGCTTCTAGATGCAGTACTGCACTTCCTAGTGCTCAGTTGTCCAGGCATCCCTGATGAAGTGACTTTTGGAGAAGAAAAAAAAACAAAGTATGTCACAGAATAGCAATTTTGGTTGATGTGTTTGCATCCTGATCAGTTTACATCTCCTGCTATATACGGGAGAGCACAGTAACAATTGCTGAAGAAGGGGGAGTGTCTGCATCTGGAAAGAGTGAAAACACCTCAATGATTTCTTTAAAAACATCCTTCTCTTGCTGAAGTCATTAATGGGGAGGACAGGGACAGCACACGAGGGGGATGGGACACAGACAGACAACTTTGAAAGCTCAGAGTGATTTGAACATTTTTTTGCCTTGAAAGTGGAAAAAAAAAAAGAGTTCCCCTTTAAGCCCTACTGACATACTGGGGATGGTAACTAACTGCACCCTGTGGTTTGCATTACTTTTTTATGTGTTCCTGTTTTTATGGAGTGCTAAATGGCTTAATTACATTTTACTGGCTTATTCTGCTCACTTGCTCATAACCTCATTAATCTGGCACACACCATTTTCTTCTCAAAATGAAGAATACACAATAATTTTCATGTAATAGTATCTATAGGTATGTGCAACTGTCTGATGCGTATAACGTGGTTTAATTCACTATTTATTAGGAAACTATCAATTCTGCGTAAAGGTGCAAGTTATGAATAAAAAGCATAAACAGAGCAAACTAAGCTCTTTAGCAGCACATCAGGATCCCAACTGATTTAAGTACTCGGTGGTGCTGGTGGAGTGGAAAGGATGCACTATTCAGCCTATTTAATTATCTTTATTTTACTTTTACAGGAGGAGATTTCTAGTGTTTACCCGGATACTTTTGTAGGCCTTAGCTGCATACCTTGCAAGCTTGATCCCCCTACTATCTGGTCCAATGGAGACATTGTGGGGTGTCTGGCCCTTTGCTAAATAAAAAGCAGAGGTGCAGGGACTGCAAAGCCACCTTATCACACTCTTCGTTATGAGGTAGCTTTTATAAAGCAGAATAATATATTCTGACACGTCCAGGCTGATGCATCTTTAGGTTTTAGTGTTTCAGGTAAAGGAAATCAGACTTGTTTTAAGTTACTTTGAGTGAGAGATGGCACAATGAAGCAGACTGAAAGGTCCAACCTCACAGAGGTCAAACACAAGACCAGGAAATTTGAAGATGAAATTGGATAGCTTGCCCCTCAGTGCCCCCATTGCTTTTCCCTGTCCCTAAACAGCATTCACTCATTGTTTTGGCTATTTAAAACAAATGGAAATAGGATCTCAGTGTGTGTGAGCCAGGTGAAACAAATGACTTCTGAAAATCTGTATTCCAAATAAGTGGTCTTGAGTAGAGACAAAAGGACTTGTTTAAATTTAAATACTGAAGAGAAGGGATGTCCCATCATGTCTTCAATTCCACCTTTGTGAAATCTTCCTACTGGAAAGATGTGAAAACCTACTGGCCATTTCTGCCAATAGAAAAATTCATTGAGACTGCTCTGGAAGTAAAATGGTATCCAGCAAGGGCTTTGGACTTTACTGGAGGTAGTCTGCAGAGTTTTAAGTGTTGGCTGTCCTACCTGTATCCCTCTATTTTGCAGCAAGATGGTCTGCAGTTTATGAGCATGTACAACACATGAACAGGGCTTCCACATAGAGCTGTTTGATCAAATGCAGCAATTTAAAGAAATTGCTGGTGACTTAACATCTCCTAAAAATGTTCTATGTACTACTGTTACAAATAACCCTCAAAGCAACTACAGGTAAAAGTAGTGGGAAAATTCCTTCCAAACAGTCTTGTCCTTTTCCTTTTTTTTTTTTTTTTTTTTTTTTTTATCCGCAGCAAGACAGCAGTACACTGGAAGACAGTGCCTACCTGAAATAGCTGCCACAGGGACTTGAAATTGAAACTGGAGATGATCCAAGAAGAAGCAGGGGTGAGGGCAGAGAGGAACAGGAAGGGCAGCAGCTTTTCAGACACAAATGAGAGCAAAAGGACTAGCCATTACACTAAAGAAGCAGGCCTTCTGTTACAGGCATCTGTCAAAAACTCAACTTTTTTGTATGAGTCACTGCAAAAAGCCCACAAAGCTGAGTGTCCTTTTAAACAAGTAATTGAATCCTGTTTGCAGGTTTGCATTGCATGATTCAAGAGGCAGAGACTACAATAATAGAAAACATGACCCACTACAGATTGGAAAGATGTGCATCACTCTTTTTAAGCTAACTTTAAAATACAAAACATCTCCTTGTTAAATTGTGGGGGTTTTTACCTGATCGCTAAATTGATTTCTTCTGCTACTTATTTATTCAGCTATATTCTTCCCTCATCTTCTTCCTCTTTTCCCTTTTTCTTTTAAAACCTTTGATGCCATAAAAGCTCAGTTTCACATTTTTCTTTAACCTTATTATGTCAGAATGAAGCTTGATTTATTTTTTCTTAACTTGGGCACTGCTTGTTAGCTAAAGTCCCAATCCTGCAAACTCATTTGCACAGTATAGCTCCAACTTCCTGACCTATCAGTGAGATAAACATCCCATGTAAAAAGACTGACAGACTTGGTTCTGTTCAGTTCATGCATCCATCTTGTAGATCCTTCTATCTTCTTTTTATTAAGACGGCTCTAAAATAGTTGCCATGTATATAGGGTTGGTTATTTTCTACGGTAGTTTATCTAAAGCAATAATGATCACAGATGGTTGTCCTCATTGGCTTAAGAAAGGCTGCCTTTAGCTTTCACACAGAGTAACTTCAACTGATAAATTATTTAGAAATAAGAGGGAAAAGAAATAGGGAAAACAATGCAATTAAATGGCATTATGGCCTTAGCTGTTCTTTTTTAAAAACTAGAACTCCTCCAATTTGAATTCATCACATGTGGTCAAATAGAAAAGTAACTTTTTCCTCTTATTTTTTGTTTATGAAAATCTTTAATATAAATCAAAGGAATTGAAATAATTCATAATTTAAAACTGAAGCCCACCACATTTGTATCGCTGCAGGAGCTTAGCACTCTAGCACAAGCAAAACTTCCCAACTCTAGTCATAGAGTATTCTAAAACAAAACATGAGCAAGGGATAAAAATAAAAAGGCTTAACACAAGAACAACTATATTGGGTGAGATAAAAAATGTACTTAGTGCAGGATCCCACCTCAGATAGTGGCCAACAGTAAGTGCCTGAATAGTATAAGGACAGAGAAGCACACAGCGATACCATCATAAGCTACTCTCTCTGCGGTTCAGAGCCTTTGTATTTAATAGCCCATGACAAATGTCTCTCCAATGAACTTGCACAGTTGTCCCTTGGACCAATGTAAAATTTTGGTTTGAATCTGCCATCTGATCATGCAGGTTGATGCCTTGTGCTGTAAGACTCAGTGAACACCCGATCTCTGTTTATCCTCTATATGCCCCATATGATTTAATAGATCTCTGAGATACCTTTCTTCAGTCATCCTTCTTCCAAGACAGTGAAGATAGCACAAAAGAGAAAGAGAAGAAGAAATAGAATGCCATTTCCATGCAAAGTGTCTGCAAATTACTGCCATGCCAAAGAACCTTTTGCACCACTTTCATCTGGTGATCCCACTACTGTCAGTGTTGAGAATCTTGTACTATGATTCATTTAACCCTGGGAATGAACCTGAGACTACAGAGGTATCAAAGTGTTACTAAAAATTAAAAAGCACCACCTTTACAGCCTTGCTGGTTATACAAAAAAAGTTTGAGAATGTGTTAGGTGTGTCCTACCACATTTTATACTTGTTTTACCTACTCAAGGAGTACTAAGAACCACATTTCATTGAACCTGGCCTGACAGTATGAAAAGCCTGAGCACAAAGATCAACCCCCTCCATGCAGACACCACCACAGCAAAACATTCATGTGCAGGAGGTCAGGTCAGTACTCCACTCTGATCATACAACAGGTTGGGGGAAAGTCCGTGGCGGGGCACATCCTCCTGGTTTACGTCTGGAGCAGCCACACCAGGAGACCATCACATGTCTCCAAAAACACTGAGCCATTAAAGCTGTTCCACTCATCTCTGAACCTCTCCTGTGACCAGGATTTGTGGCCCTTCCAGCACTTACCATTGAGAGGGAACTTATGGACATCACAGCTGAGTCCAGCCCACAGATCTTTGTGATATATGCCTTTCTTGAAACCAGAACTCTGTTTTGGTTTTTTTTTTTTTTTTTTTCTATTGTGGGCCAAATTCATCCTGTCTATAAGTCCAGTTTTGCCAGCAGAATTACATCCCAGGATGAACCGAGCAACTTTCGATCAGCAGTTTCACAGCCTTTGGAGAGGCAGACATGTTATCTTTAGGCACAAACAAAACAAAACAAACAAATCATTTGCTCAGTTTGTGCTTTGTGAGTAATTATTATTTCACATGTGCCCTGATACTTTAGGATTATCACTTAATTAGCTAAATATAAATAGAGTAAACAATTGGTGCAAGTCCCACTGGAGACTGCCCTTGGCTCTATGATGGATCCCCAAAAGAAAGCCTGGCAAAAGGAAAAAGACAGCTCTAACAGCCACCTGCTTTGGATCTGGCATGAAGAGATGGACAGAGGCTTTTAGTCTCTTTCAGGATGCTACCCTGCACAGTGGGGTATTAAAAACAGCAGCTGTGGTGTCAACATGGTTCTTTGGAGTGCTTTCAAGCCTTATTTCTTCTCCTCTGAACGGGTACATTTCAGGAACTATAGATTAATTTCAAGAACGTGCACTGTACAAAAGGCTTCCTTTATGCTATATACACTTATGGTAGGATACGATTTTCACATACGTTACGTCAGAGTGCAAGCTGCAGATATACTGTCCTCTTTTCAAAACAAAACAGGCTCCCCCATGTGCAACACTGTCAACACGGGTGCATCCAAAGCCCTCAGCACAGCCACACCACGGCCCCCTTTATGGGGTCTAGGGATGTGTTCTCTCGCAAACAGTCATTTGCACAGTTGCAGAGAAGTGGATTTTAAACATGCAACTAATGTCATTTTCCACACTGGCCTGTGGTAAATGTCTCTACAAGACTAGTGGCTGACATATTTAAGGGCACTTCTCCGTGCTTTCCCAGTCTGTGGAAGCCCTGGGGAGTCAGGTCTTCTGACTGCCATTACCCTCCAAGCAAGCTTGAGTGGCTGAGAGGTCCTCAGCCCCCTGTCTGAGCAGATACCTGCTTTTGCTATTCATCGGCCACCGAACTGTGGCCCAAGGCAGGAAGGAAAAAAGATATGCTGTCATTTTGAGCGCTGCAGGCACCCCAGTCCCTGAGAAATAAGGGTAAATCAGGATGCAAAATGGAGCGCAGTTGAATGGGGTGAAGCTGGACCTTTCCGCTTTGCACTGTAGTGAAATTTGCACAGGTGAAATTCAGTAGTGCCAAATGGGATTTGGGATTCTTTCTACCCTGTCACACCACCCAAGGCTGAAGGAATATAAGACCTGTGGGTCGAAACACATAAAAATACTTCAATGAGGCTCTGGGAAATCAGCCAGACATGTTTCTCACCATTTTACAGGACAGAAAGATGGAGGTGTATGGGCGCATAGTCACAGTAATCCCAGCAATATTCTTAAATCCATCTGCTTACACTAAATGGTATTTTATATTTGAAAACTTCTTAACACCGAAGAAAAAATGACGGTTACTGAGAGCATTGTGTAGAATTCAGGGCCTTGTAGTGCGACCCTGAATATGCAAGCACTTGCAGACTTTCCATGTGGGTGTTTGTGCGTGTGCCTGCAAAAGAGATGTGTACACATTAGTGGCAGAACAGACACCTGCCCGGCTGCGAATCATGTGAATCTTTGGTCTTTCGAACCCACATAATGCCAGCACATAATTTCCCTTACGCAAATGTTTGCAATTTAATTGCAAAAGACTGGCCCTTGGTATTTTGGGAGTGAGGGATATGACACTCACAGATGCACGAATAATGTTGAAGAAGGCAGGAAAAAAACGGAGACAGGGAAAGCACACAGCAACTTTTAAGTTTTTGGCTTTAAGAGACCTTCTACAATATCTTTCTACTCCTGTATGAAGAAGCTGGGAACCATAATAGAAATGGATTTTAACTGCTCTGTTCACCGCTTTTTAGTAGGATAGCAATTTAGTCTGCGTGCTGACTAAATGCAGTCTGAATAGATAGGTGCCCTGACAGAAACTGCCAAGGTACTCGATCATTCTGTGCAAATATAGGTATTCAAAATTAGATCAGGACACTTTCATCACTTGCTTTATCTCAAGTTGTTAGGGCTGTGCTAATAAGGAGTTTTGAAATCCTCTCTGCTGCACAGCATCTAAATCACAGAACAGTATTTTATTTTCCTTAAGTGAGCAACTAATATTAGTCAGCCGGGAGAGCAACACGGCGTAGCTCTTGCAAACTCTCCTTTCTCTGCCACGTTTCCCTGCCTTACGCACAAGATGCACGCTAATGTACGAACGCAGCTACAGAGGAGACCCACGGGCGCTGCTACGAATGTGCCACGCACCATTTCCCTCCTCTTGGCGCATCCTTCGCCGGGCAAATGTGAGAAGCGGGTACAGCATCAAGGTCTGCGCTGCCAGTTTCCCTCCTCCACCAGCTGGGAAGGGCCCCGGGCAGGGGCGGAGGGGACCGAGAGGCCGGTCCTCATCTCCCCAGCAGCAAACCTGCCACTTGGCTGACGTTCCACTTGAGCAGCCCGCCGGGATGGAGAGGAGCCTGTCCGCTCTCCGTGGGGGCCCGCCGGTCACCGTCACTCCACTGAGCTGGCGGCCCGCTTCGCTGGTGCGAAACTGAAAATTAAAACCGTGGCAAACCCTCTTCTAAGTAAATGGAATTAAGTAGCAGGCGGGAGCACCTCGGAGCAGCTTCCTGTGATGAGAGCACTTAGCCGGCATCGCTGCCGATAAGGAAGTGCAGGCGGCACTGCTTTTTATTCTCCCTTTGTGGGCTTGATCGTATTACAGAAAACAAATTTACCAAGCATGAATTATCACTAAAATTCTTAATGCTTTGGTGGAAAAGAAAGTCAGATGCAGACGCTAGTATACACGCGCGGCTGTGGGTGAGGATGCCTCTCCTCAGCACATTGCACTCTCCCAACTTTCAGCTGTGAGCTGCTGTGAGAATTATTTCAAAAGACTGGCTGCAGAAAAAGGATCGATTAATCTGCCGAGCAAGTTTTCGAATCCATTCTCAATGCTGCTGATAACTGGAGACCCCCTCCCTGCGCTTGGTAATTGCCCCAATATTTCCTGCACGCTTGTTTAAACGGCTTACACTTGGGCTGCCTGTGAAGAAGAGCTCTCCCTCCGCCGATCTGAGGCCGGGGAGAAAGGCAGCTCGCCTTATCGCTCTGCTTCACTCCATCTGCTGCTAGCGGGGGGGCTGCCTAATCGTCATCCCTGGGACAGGGGGACGAGCAGGCTGGGGGACACAGATAGATGTGACACCAAAGGAGACTGGGACTTTCCTACGGCGCTGGTGCCGCAGAAAACTCATCATGCTCTCGCCGTTTCAAAGGCGAATGGGGAGCCCCTTTAAACCGGAGGCCTGTCCCTTAATTATACAAATGCAGCGATCAAAGTTATTATCTGTCCTTACAAAGGCCAGAGCTTTAATTGAATGGTGTTTTGCTACCTTTGAGAGAATGTGTTGAATCCTCCTGGAGAGCAAAGTGGCAGGAGGGGGGAAAATGGGAAAAAAGAGAGAGAGCAAGAAGAAAAGAGCAAGAGGAAGAGAGATGGTATTTAACAAGCAGACTGCTTTATATGGAAATGTAATGAATACAGCTGATAAAAAAGAGAGAGACAAAAGTTGTGAAGTTTCAAGCTGTGAAAGGACTTCAAAGTGTATTCAAATGTCACATTGATTTTTCTTCAAATCTCTAAGTAGTAACTTTTTCAAAAGAGGAATATGATCCACTAATGTTTTATCTACAAAAAGGGGAGAAAAAGCAGTGTTTTCCTTTCACACAGTATAATCCCTATATTGGAAGTCTTTATCTTTTTTTCCTAACCAAAGATTTCTTCTGTGTCTTTGCAAATGGTGACGTCTTCACCATGTTTGTGTATTGTATGCTAAACTCTGAAGAATTTCGAGTCTGAGTCCCTGCTCTACACTGAGATAAGTGGGGGCAAGCCATGCCATGGTGGGACCTCACTACTGCATTACTCCAAACCAATGGTAGTAAGACAATACATCCTACCCAGGAAGGAAACGATGGGGCAACTCTGGGAGCAATCTTCAAAGAGACACAAACCAACAAGGCTTTGTATCACGATGGTAATACATCAGCAAAGTAGCACATTAAAATGATGTTAATTATTAAGGCAGCAACACAACCCAATATGAACAATTTAGTTCTAAATCAAAATTGACATCATGACTATGCATCATCTTCAGCACCTACCATGGATCTAGTCACCAGGAAGAACCCACTTTATACCCCAAAAACCTGATTGACAGTTGTTTTACATGTCCATTGTTTTCCATGATAGCTTGGTAGAAATTCCAGATAGCACCTCTGAGAAGCAGAACGTAATTAATGCAAAAAAATCTTTAGAGGGAAAAGAAGCCATTTTATGGCAAATCTGGAATATCTACAGCTCTTCTTACAGCCTGAGCTCCTACAACAATACAAAGGAGATGCTCATGCAGCATTCACAGTATAGGGATCATTCTGTAAACATGCAAACCTCAAAGGGAGAGGAATGAAAAGAAAAATAAATGTATTATATTTCAAGAAATCGTGATTTCTAAGCTGATCTCAAAGTTTTTGAGTGAATGGTTTCATAGACTTCCAAAGATAGCTTTCAATCAGAGAGGCTACTTCAGACTTTGATGTTGCTCTGGGAGCACACTCCATATGAAACAAATTCTGCTGAAGGCCATAGAATTATAATACCAGAAGAAAAATATGCCATAAAAATAAGGATCAAACTGGATTGCAACGGTTGTATCTTTGTTCTGTGGTATACTTTGCAGACCTAGCAATAGGTGTAAACCTTGGCTGCCTCCTGGCCTTGACAAAAGATACTGAAGTCTTTGCTTGGGGAGGTTTTTTTTTTTTTTTTTTTTTTTTGTTTTGTTTTTGTTTTTTTTTTTGTTTGTTTGTTTGTTTGTTTGTTTTTTTCTTAAGATTTAGGCTTCTTACTGAGAAATCACAGAAATGGAACACATTATCTTCTTTTGCATGTCCAGTTCCCTTGCACATGGATTTCAGTGCTAATACTCTTAAATCCAGGCAGAATACGCTCAGATTTGTGTGGACAGTGGCCCAGAATTTGGATTTCTTACTTAAAGAGATTTGCATTTGGGCATCAGCTGGTAGTGGGAAGGGTGCCTCAGTCAGATGCCTAAGATTGCTCGTCTGTGGAGGATTCCTAAACCAAGGTGATGCAGGGACAGGGTCTCAGCTATACCTCTGCCCAAGACCCCCTAGCTGTCACACTTTGTGGAAGGGCAGGCAGGTGTAAAACATAGCAGTGCTATGCCAACGTACTTGTGAAATAGGTGTTTCTTCAGCCAGAGGAAAGCTGTAAGAGTCTGTCTTTCAATGAGTATTTTGAACAGTAAAAAAATACTGTTGTAGGATACAGAGTTTGTAGTGAGAAAAACCTCTGAATAAATTTCTAGTTAAGTGGATACAAAATTTCTTTCAGAGACTTCAGTAGTAATCCTTACATGCCCAGGTGGAGTTTTCCACTCCTTCTGCCGACAGCTTTGGAGTAGAAATAACCACAGTTAGGCTGTAGGAACAGTGCTGCTGCTGGCTCTGGGGCAGCCTTCCAGGATTGCATGAGGAGAAATTTTGGTGTGATCAGTATTTGCAAGAATCCCTTCTTCCCCAAGCCCTTGCATAGGAATAAAGCAGGCCTTCAGCTATATCCTCCTGGGTCATCTGTAGAAAATAGATCCTGTCCTGCCACACAGGGACTCCAGTGTACGTTTTGTGGGGGCTCAGACTCTAGTGCAAATGTAGGTGGGATATGTAAGCAGCCTGAGCCAGGGCTGAATGTGTGATGCCTACAAAAAACCAAAATGAATGTTAGGAGTGAGGTTTTGCAGATACCCTTGATGGCTGGTCCTCCTGACATGGATCTAGCAGGACAGGATGGATGGAGCCACCATCAGTGAGACCTAGAGAGGAAATCCAAACAGACCACATAGGTACCGCAATGACACCGTAGAAAAGAAACAAATAATTTACTTTTCCCATCCAAAGCATTCAGATGAATGAATAATTATTTTACAGCTGTCAGTCCTCTTTGGCTTTCTACACAACTCACAGCAGCATTTTGCTGAGTGTGTGTTCCTCTTTGTGGCCACTTGCACTATCTCTGCTCACAATTCTGTTCCTGTAACTTGCTCATGCAACACTAATCTGTGAGATTTTTCTCACTAGGTGGTTCAAGCCCCAGGAATACCTGCTAAATTTCTAACAAAATTGGAGATAAGATCTGAATAATAATAAATGTAATTCTTCATCTCTACACAGAAATACCAATTTGTCTTGCTCCTGCTTTGTAATACAAATACCTGCTTCTTAAGAAAACAGAAATATGCCCTTCTTGTGCTACATTTTCAGTTACCTATGAGACAATTCACACAAACTTCAAAGGGAGAGGTTTGTTTGTTATTTAAATTCCACTGATGGAAAATTTATCCAAAGTAGAGAAGGATGCACTGAATTTCCTATGGTTACTGGCTGAGATAAAGGTTTCTTTTGGAGGCCATGGAGAAGAAAGCATTGCCACCAGACCTAGGGACCATTACAAGACTTCACTCACTCGTGCTCCATTTGCAAGGCGTATTTCCTTCACCTTGCCTGTTGTAATGTAAGCACGTTGCATTTTAAAGCAAAATAAAAATCTTATCATGACAGACATACTACCGCAGGTTTGGACACCTGGTGTGATAAACTCCTTCCCTGCTGCCTCCCCAGACATTAGCTCCTGTTAGTGTTGGGAGCCCTCATTTACATTATCCAGCTCAGTAATAGCAAACTCCCCCTACAAAGAACCCCTCCTTCTGGAGACGCCTTTCCAGAAGCTTTTTAAAAAATCCAGGAAAGTTAGAGACATTCAGTTATAAATTTTTCTAGACTGGAATTTCCTACACAGTTGTGGCTGTTTGTCTTCCAAAGATTTCTTTCACACTAGAGAGCCATTATTTACCCCTGTGGGAGATGCCATGGTTTGGTCTAAGATTATAATCATCTAATAATTGGACTATAGTCAGATTGTTAGTAGATTTCCTTGAAGCTGAGATTAAGCTCATCAGGCTACAATTCTTGAAACTGATCTTTTATTCAGTTAAAAAGGACTAATAACTTTTATTCTAAGTACAGGAATCAGGCTGCGTTTTCCCTTTTAAAGGGAACAGCTGCTATTTTTAATGATTTATTACCAGTATCTTCCCTGTTTCGCACTTTATTTCTTTCAGAACCCCCCGATGAATACCATCTGGTTCAAGTGATTTACTATGCTTCCATTTCATGAGCTGCTCCGCGACATCCCAAATTAAGACAAGGAAAATATAGTCTGAGTTTCAGGAAAATCTTTCTGACAGATCTATTAGACTATGGAGTAATCTTTCAGTGGGAGTCTCATTGTCTGAGACATTTATAGCAAGACTGGACAAAGCATTGGTAAAATATACTGCAGGGGACAATTCTGCATTAGCAGCAGGATAGTCTAGATATATGGCTCTGAAATTGAGCTGGTCAGAAAAAAATTTAAGGGAACCTTTTTCTGTCAGAAAATACAGTTCTGACAAAACTAAAAATACTTTGCTAAACTGTGTTGATTTTGCTGAATATTATTTCAAAGAGAAAAAAAAAGGGGAGGAATTTTAATGTCAAAGTGCCATATAGCAGTCTTTTCTGAATAAAGAATTTATTTTTTTTCCGTGAAATATTTATTTGTTCCATTTCCATACTGCATTCTGAAACAGAAATCAAAATAATTGCAAAATATTTCCAATAACCCAAATTTATTATTCTTCCCTCCAGAACTGTACTTCCTAGAGGAATACCGAAAAACCTAGTTTTGATCCAGTCAAAAATGAAAGCAAATAAGAAATATTGTATAGCTTCACCACTAAAAATTGCCTTCCAACACACTTCTGAAAATTTTCCATGGCAAATGTCATCTCTTTATGTTCCACGTTTACAACACATTTCTGTGCATTTGCTATTTCCCTGTGTCATTTCAGTGTTTAGTGCCTCAGTTCCTTCCAGATTAAAAGGACAGTAGGAATGTGTATTTTGCTCTGCGAAGCAGAACTGAAAGGCACTTCATAACAGCTTATATTTTTACCAGTGAATATCTCTCATTCCCTGTGTCTTGGCTTCTTTATTGTCCTCAGGTTGCATTGCAGTTTAGTTCTACTTTCATTGATGTGCTTTATCCTTCCAGCTATAATATAATTGGAAATCTTAATCACAGTTTAAATCACTCTAAAGACAGACATGGAGAAGCAGTCCAACTCTGAGGTGTATTGGATATGTTTTCTAAGGCTTGGCTGGTCACAAAAATTCCTGGAAACCTTTCTGTCCTCTTCAAGAGTAGGAGACAAAATACAGGTTCCTTTTATAAACAAACCAACTTTCAAAAGTGTCAAAGCCCCATATTTATTTTTGAATTCCTGGGACCTGGCCAGTGCTTAGTAGCTTTGAAAATTAACGTCGTTGGAAGCAGAAAGACTCTATATTTGAAGACTGCCAATTGCTTCATCTTTCTAAAGGAAGAAGTTTTATGAAAGTGTTCTGTTATTCCTTGACCAATGGACCCAGTTGGGTCTTCCCCTCCTTTAATCACTATTGAATACCTAATATCTTCCACAAACTAAAACAAGAATCTGCAAAGAGCAAACATGCTTTGACTCCCACTTACATTCCTCCAACAGTGAGTTGCTTTCCCTCTTCTTACAAAAATTCTCTCTTCTGCCAGCAAGAAAATTATCTCCTGCTACTGGTGGCAAACTACCTTGCTGTCTCTAACAAGCGCTGCATGCTTCCCACACACATCTTGCCTCCTTGGAGAGGATCTGAAAGACAGGAAGGTTTCCTTCCTGCTTTGTGGGATCCATCTGTGTTCCACAGAGGATGCCTGGAAGAGTGAAGCATTCCCATACCCATCTGCAGAACCAAGCCCACAGGCAATTACTGTCGTTCAAGCGATACCTTAGCAACCGTATGATCATACTTTGTAAGGGTAAGGTTGCTAAGGTCCCCTAGCTACCATGTGTAGTTTTAACGATCTTCATCCACTCCTAAGCTTTAACATAGTAGAAGGTGGACGCAAACTGAGCATCTTCTGGTACTCCCTCGTACATGTACAATAAGCCTCTTCTGCTCTGCATCAGGCACAAACAACAGGCTTTTAGTCATAGGCTTTTATCAGCATAAGGAGAAATAAAGTGCTCAGTGGCCCTATTTGACTGCTTTTTAACAAAGAGAAAATGGAGAAATAGCTACCTAGTAACTCCCACAGCCTTGAGAGAGCGAAACTCTCCTGAACCCAAGCTGCAGCACAGAAGGGGGAAGGAGATCTCTGCGTTCTTTTACAGGCAGTAACTGAGTAATAATGTGCCATGGTTCATTTGGTGGGAAGTGAGAAAAAAAAGAAAGTCCCAGATAGGCGAAAAGAGGTAGGAAACACAATTGAAATTTTCTGAAACATTTCGTGTCATAATACAAATAGACATACCAGTCTGCAGGGAAACGTTTGTTTCAGCTCCTTCTGCAACATCTGCTGTAGGACTCAAGTCAGAAGGACTTAACTGTACTTAACGTAACATAAATGTACCACTCTCACACATTCTCAACACACCCCTGGATTGTTTTAGGTAATATTTGAATTCACTACATAGCTTTTTTTCTCTGTATTTTGCACGCAGGGGAAACACATTGTTGATATGTGAATACAAATACACTGTGCTTGTATATACTCGTGTAAACCTTTTGCATAAATACAG
Organism: Tyto alba; assembly: GCF_018691265.1. NCBI lineage: Eukaryota > Metazoa > Chordata > Aves > Strigiformes > Tytonidae > Tyto > Tyto alba. The sequence goes on along the minus strand of NW_024881327.1, from coordinate 14,401,526 downwards.
CCTAGATGATTGATTTTGGCCCTTGCTGGGAAAGGAGTGATCCTTTCTGATGGCTCTCTGCACCTAGAAGGCAACTATGTCCTCCCAGCTGCCAGACATACCGTACGTAACCTGTGGGTATCCAGTGACCCTCAAGGTGTTTACTTTCTGCAGCAGTGTTCATTCAATTTTTGGGGCATTTTCCTTGCAATTTTGAAACCTGAAGTTCAGTGACTACACTGAAAGGGACTTTGTCATTAAGGGATACAGGACGGCCTAGGTCTCCTGTGCAGAGGCTGGGGTGAAGCAGTCTGAGGGACTACTGCCATTTCGAGGATGTGCTGTGCAGACAAGTCTTTAATTCACATTTCCACATCATGTTCATCACTGTGATGGTGGAGAAGTGAACTTGATGCAGGCAGGTATGCAGTATATTACCTTATGCTTTCAGTTTTTACATCAGAATTAAGCAAATAATAGCCAAAACCAAAATCTAATCAATAATAAATCTATGAATTACTCTTAGCACAAATAGTGCAGTCTGACCATCATGAAGTAGCTGTGCATATCTGTGATAAAAACAGTCATTAATTTGCTCATTTCAATCCCCTCATTCAGATTCAATATTTGATAATTAGCTTTAACTACTCCTAAGATGTTACTCTTGCTTGCATCCATCCACACACTAAAATGCCTGGCATTTAGTAGCAAAGATGAAAGAGATTGATCTTCTCAGGACAGGACTGAACTCGTGCTGGACAAGCATTTTCGTTGCTCTATGGGAAGTGAAATATTTCAGATTCCAGTAGCCTTGCACAACATGTCAATCCTCAGTTAATATCAAGGATTCTTTTTTAATGGACATTAAACACACATGTTCAAATTTGTTGTCCAGAACATGCCAGAAAAAGGACTTCAACACTTCCAGATTAAATATCGTTAATATATTGAAATAGTAATGATTAGCAAAACAAGCAGGCAGACAAGTAGCACTCAAGTAAGAGAAGAATAGTAGAAAGTATGTCCTAGAAGTCTAGTCAATGGCTCAGGAAACATATTCTTATTTCACCTTTGATTTAAAATGTATAAATGAAATCACTTACCATTCTACTTATGCAAAAGTAAAATTAAGGCAAACATTATCAATTTCATTGAATCTGCATTAGGAAGGCCAAGTCTCCTGTGAAAACAGTACTTAAGTATAATTGACCATGTTACCTTCTAGCTTAAAGGGGTAAGTTATTGCCAGACCAAAGAGGTCAAGTTTTAAATAACAGCAGTTATTTCAGATCCAGGGAATGCCATTAAAGTTAAAAGCAGTTTTAATGCAACTTAATGCCTTTGCCTGTTTTATTTACATTTTATTCCTAGCATGTAGCACCTTCCAAAAAGGTTACAAAAAAAATAGCCACCTGAAGGCAAAAAGGAATTTCATGATGATCTCACCTTTAATTATTTAGTGTTAGCTGGTTAGATTCTGACACTTATTCACATTATTGCCTTAGTCCATAAATACTTTAACTACTTTTGACTGTAGCATGTCTTTGCCTCCATAAAATCAAGAGAATAGGAATCTGACTTTTAAATTCTGCAGGAAAAAAATCACTGCAGTTTATTCTGGAACAGATCTACTGATTGATGTTTTGTTATTCTACAGGGAACAAGAGAAAATATTTCTGTTCCTTCCTTTGGAGAGCAGACAGGTCTTAAGATACATAGCTGACTCGGTAAGTGGACACACTGTCCATAAAGCATTATCTTTGAACATATACCACTTTACCATAAAAGGAATATTTTATTAGCAAGCTAAAATATTCATACTTCATTGCCACTATACAGGATAGACGAAAATAAAAAGGAGAACATTGCAACCTACCTGCAACTAAACACTGTATTCACTGATTGTCTACAACAGAAACAGAAAATGTAGTGCTCCACAAGGAGCATGCATAATTCTGCCCACTTCCCGCTCCTGTAATTCTGAGAAATTCTGTGAAGTTGCTGCTACACTACATAAGGGAAACCCAAAGTCTAACCAACTCCATTATGTATCTTCTCCTGCTGAAGTCAATTAATTTGGAATGGCAGCATACAAGTAACCTTATTTGTTTTATTTATGAGTTCTTGTCTCAGGTCTCACCTTCTAATAGGAACTTAGGCCGGTGCCTCTAAATACATCGCATCTTGAAAGGGAATGTTAGTCCTCCCGAGAGATACTGCAATGTGATTTCTGACTTCAGGTCACGGGACTATCAAGTGAGTTTCTATTTTCTCAGGCTTCTGGGCAGGCAGGTCAGGGGGTCTCCTGTGAGACTGATTAAACTAGACAAAAGTGGATCATGCTGCGGTCTGGATAAAAATTTGTGCTTGAGAATCATAGTGTTAAAACCTAACACTAGTCCAAATAGTCTTGCAAGGGGTGGGAGAGCTGGAATGCTACCTGTTTACAAGAACATTTTCATTACTATAAATCTGTAGTTTCATCTACACAGGAATACTATAAAATGCCTATCGGAATATTTTCATGCCCCATTCAGATTCATTATCCCGTTTTAAAATGCGGCATTAAAACTGGTGCATTAGCTGAGGTCATTACAGTACTGCTATCTGATAATTTCGGTGCTTGCGCTAATTAAAATGATGGCATTATAAAAGAAGAAACCCATCTCATGAGGCTCAAAGGCTCAGAACCAAAATGGGCGTTCTGAGTTGCTTGTAGGGACCTTTTGGGGAGCGGGAATTACACGTGCATGGCCGCACGTTCCTGCCACCTCCCCCGACCTGGGCGCAGGCAGCGTAAGCCCAGGGGCACAGCTACTTTTCACTGCCAGGAGAGTCATCTAGGTGCGAGCCTAGAAAAACATTTGCAGAGGCTGGTGTCCCAGGCAAGAGAGAAATGTCGGCAACTAAATATTTGCTGTTCTACCTTTCCAGGGGGAGGACAGTCTTTAGAGAAGCCACCTGTTTCTTGATTTCTGCATTCTCTGTCATGGTAGATGCTGGTAAAACCCTATAGACCACTGCAGATCAGCTGGCTTTCCTGTGACCAGTCTGGATCTTGAATAACTCCTTCAAACATTTTTAGGCACTGTGTGAATTGATTTATCACCAGATACAGAGAAGTTCTATTTTCCTAATTAAAAAAAACAACCAAACAAACAAACAAAAAAACAACTCAGCTATTTTTTTTGCTAGCTTTGGGGTAAAATGGGGAAAAAATGCTAACAAATGTTAAAATTCCATTACAAGATTCACCCAGGTGCCACTGTCCCCTACTGTTACCAGAAGGCAATAAAATAGTTCACACTAAACCCCATACTAAATTTGATTATTTGAAAAATTCCAAACTGAGCCTTTTTAGAATGTAAAATTACTTCTGCTCCTTGAAGCATGGTTGACAATAAAAAACTGATACAGCTTTAACATTTGTAAAAGTAGCTATTTTCCAAATATTTTTGACATACTGCTGTTCCAAAATCTACAAAAAGTTATTATGAAATTAGATTTATATATTAAGTGAAGATTGGTCATTATGACTTAATAGCTAGATATTTATGATAAAATCATAATGTAGGTAAGATATGTTTAGCCTCAACATCTTAGCTTTACACAGAAAATAATGTAATTATGGAATTCTTTTTTTAATGTTTCACAGACAGAAAAAACAACCACAAAATGGAAAAAGACTCATCACTTTTTAAATGTATTTTCTTTATGAGAAGTTACTGAAGTAGAACATGAACCAGCCTGTTGCTAGTTTCACAAAAGAAATAATGAAAATGCAGTTCAGACCTTAAATTTTCAAAGAGATCATGTTCTATTTTCTATTCCTTCTTTGATAAATTGTATCAAGAACATAAAAACAATATTGGTCATGATTATAAGAGATTATATTATTTTATAGCTTCAGACACAGAAAAGCGCTATGGTGTTTCAGAGCAGATTAGAGAGTATGCACAGAAATGTTGCCATTGATTTTCATTGAACTGAATAAAATTTTAATGGTTGAGATCAGAATTGTAATTTAGTATGTATCAGAACTTCGCAATTTGGGTTATAAGTAAAGCCACAGCTTCCTCACAGGACAGATCTAGATGAGTTTCTGAAAACTGCTTAAGAAAACTTGAGTTAGGCAGCAAGCAGATTTAATTGAATTGAGAGAACCACATACTCTAACATGATGTCTAACACTGATGCCACTGTATATTAAGCTAGTGCAGAATGTGGGGAATTCTTCTGGGTGGTTTGATTTGCTTGTTTTTTAGCAACACCTCTAATCTGATATAAATATTGCTGTGGATGTATTAGAGCTTGTATACGTGGAAATATTTTCTCACCAGCTACAGAGCAAGCACAGTTTATTCCCCTTAAACCTGTGTTGGTATGATTCCTCCAGATGGACTCCAGCCCTGTGTAACAAGGAGTGGGTCTGAAGTAATGACTTTGATTAAAAAGCTCTGTTTCATAACCAACTCTTAAATCACCCACACTCCAGAATTAGATATTTTTATTTTAGAAGGTGCTAGCAGTCATGGGTCAGAGAAAAGGATGGGATCCAAAAAGAGTCAGGAGTCAATTAGACATAAAGATGTCGTTGCAGATGGTGGACTCACATAAGTCTTCTGTGCAACAACAGATATCAAGGAAAACCATGGAAAAATGCCATTGTGGTGGATAAGGCTAGAGGATGCAGGAAAGACTAGAAAAAGATGGAAATATAATTTAAGACTAAAAATTAGTAAGCTACCATTTTGATAGGAAGAAAAGAATAATTCAAGAACAGTGGATGGATTTCTGTGCCCCATTGACATGAGAACACTGTGGCACTGAACAGAAATGTTAATCCTTCAGCTGGGGGAGGGATGAAAGACAGCTGGAAGAGAGGAAGAGATACCAGCAAGGGCTCCATGGAAGCAGAGTAGTAGAGCACATCACTTGTATCTGTTTCTTCTGACTGGATATTGGGATACCTCTAGGCTCTCTGACCACAGAAGCTCCAAGTTCCCGGCCTGGGGACACACCTCAGCTGTGTCTGGACTCTGTACTGGATCAAGACCCAGGCACACAGATCCGACCACCTTACCCCCCAAGGCAAGGTGGCAAAGCCATTGAAAGGATACCTGGGTACACACACCAGAACCAGCCTCGGGGCATGTTATTAGGCATCTTACTTTGATGGGGGCCAGGCTGTGCTCCTTGCCAGCCACTATGTGTGTTCCCAGAGAAAGAGAGTAGGAAGTTAAAAAAGAAACTCCTTGAGAAAGCAGCTCCACTTCTGATCTTTAGTTTACCTTGGTTTGCAGCCAATATTCTCAAAGGAAAAATGGTTTCTTAAAACTTTAATTCAAAGGCTGCACAGTATTCTCAAATATATTCAGTAAAGGGGATAATGTCAGTATCAACAACATTTAGAGGCACTCTGAGTAGAAATTTCTATATTCTTTTGAAATAAGTATAGTACCTAAAAAAAAGTGTTTCTCTTGCCGATTTTTAACTGAAACATACCTGAAGAGTGTGAATTTGAGGCCCTTCTGAAATGTGGTGCCGAAGTTAATTTTTGTACAAGTTTCCATTAAGTGATACCGTTCCATTTGTGGAAATGACAGCAGAGTCTACTTTGTTTGTTTGCAAACTGTGTTTGGTATTATCCGTCAAACCTCAATTAAACACACTTTGGTATCATATAAAAAGTGTGCATATGCAACAACTAAGCAGAAGAGTTAATTAGCTGAAATATGCCAGCTCCATACCAAGGGAACTATGAATATTCATTGGCTCAGTTACACAACAGGTAATCAACTATTCCGTTTATGCATTATGTCAACAGTGCCATCAGTTACTGCATATTTTCTCAGAAAGTGATTTTTAAAAAACATTCTAAGCTCATAGTTCAGGTCTCTTGTGCATACACACACATACCTGTCATATATATGTATTTATAAGTACATATGTACATATCTGAAATTATTCTGGAGATTCTGAACACCAGTACACGTTTAAAAATGTGAGACTGCATGTGCTTCTCAAACCATCAGTGTCATACCCTGCATGGGGTTCAGCACATAGAAACTGGACTTGGCAGCTCACACTGAGTGCTGCTCGTACGCTCAGGACCCAAAGCTCTGAGCACACAGCACCACACGGCACCACGCTTTGTGCAAGCCCATGGGTCACTAATGCGACCAGACTCAAGGCATGCAGAGTCAGCATTTGTGAGAAAAGATGTTCCTTCAGGCTAAAAGGGGAGTAGGGAAGCAGAGCATGGCAGAGGAAAAACCAATTCTAATGCAGAAGCCAAGAACTATCCAAATTTAAAGAACAAACCAATCTAAAAATTTTGCTTTGCTTGTGGTCAGTCTATGTGGATAAAAGTCATGTCTTTTTTCACACTTCATTTCATGGAGTTATGATCTACAAGCAGCTGTATCATCCTACAGCTCTGCTGAAACTTGTCATCATTTACTCTTGTGTTCCACTGCTTACAGTTGTTGTGTTGCGTGTGAAAATGACCACAGAAGATGACAGAGAATGAGTCCCCATATCTCCCCGGAGCCTATCTGTATTTCTTTGCCATTTTCCCACAATAACCTTTAGTTTCTCCCTACTCAAAGCCCTAGCGATTAATTATTAAATTGCTTGTAAGGAGATAACTTGCATCACTGAACTGTTCCTACAGACAATTACTGAAAACCTTCTGAGAATTCCCAGTGGTGGCCAGTGTATTTCTTCTCCTGTGGGCATCTGTGACACAGATTCAGGGCCATGGGAGAAGGGACACAGAGGAAAGCAGAAGATGTGCCAGAACCAGAACAAGTTACACAAAAAGGCTGGTGGCTGTGGGCAAAAATGACCAGACAAAACCAAACCTTGGCCTGTATGTCAATACAGCCCCTGTTGCACCATTAACTCTCACATAGATATGTAAATATTTATTGCTATTTCCTCTACAATTAAGGTCACTTGTCTCCTTAAATTCTGAACAGGTACATAATCAAGTTGTGAATGTTCATTTTCATACTTACCATTATAGCAGAAATGCAGTTTTATTAGCATCTGTTTTATATGGTCTTTATTGCGAACTGCAGAGAGAAATGTTAGTGGATCTCTCTAAGCTGCAGAAATAACAGTTCTCAGGAAAGATGTAAATCAGGGTAACTAGTACATTTCCTAAATATATAATATAAATATTGCATTATTTTTAGGTTTCTTTCCAGTTTAAGATTAGTGAAACTCAAACTATGCATAGTATTTCCTTAAGTGGCAGGAATCATTGTGTTTACAAATTATTTTCTTCCACTATGGCAATCAGTCTCTGTTAAATCAGTTATGATTTCCCAAGTCTTAAGGAACAGTAAATGAATAGTATGCAATTATGTAATTGAGAATATTATAGTATATATGGGAGTAGAAATAATGGCACAGAAGGAAGTTTTAATTCTGGCACTTCTTTAATTTTGAGAGATTGCCCTGTATGGGCAGTTCAGAGAAAGAAAAGTGGGGGTGTGGTGTTTCACAGGACTCAGAAGAACTAAGCTGTTCCCCTGGCCCTGCTCTTCCTTCACTCTGCCTGACACTGGCCTGTGACTTCACAGGTTCACAGACTGGCTGAGGTTGAAGGGATCTCTGGAGTTCATCTGGCCCAACCCCTCTGCCACCTAGAGAAGGCTGCCCAGGACCATATCCAGATAGGCTTTGAATATCTCTATGGATGGAGACTTGCCACGTGGGTGCTTGCTGTTTGGGCTAATGGCACAACTGACAGCTGTGTAGCACAGTTGTAATCTTACACGTGGATCAACACTGCTAAGAAATGAGAACCATAAATATTTCATGATAGCAAACGAATGGAGAGAAACAGGAATTGGTTCTATTGCTGCTGTTCAGTACAGGGGGGTCTAATGAGTACAGGCACTTCAGCTCATTTCCTCAGACTTTGATCTGTCTCTCTTAGGCTTACATAATTTACCCCTTGTAAACCCACAGTCTATATCCATCCTTTCACAGTCCCTCAGATCCTTGCATCCAGATACGTTTTCTCTTTTCTCTCAATTTGCTGCTTCCTTGACCTTAGTACTTGCTGACTTTCTTTACAGCCAGACACAAATTAGTCATACAAATGCTGTCATGCCCACTTACCACTGGCTTCTGGCTTTCTTGTTTCTTAGTTGTCCAGTCTTCTTTTCTTTCTGGGTGTTATGGTTTGAGCCTGGTTGGCAGCCAACCACCCTGCAGCTGATTACCCACCCTTCCCTCACCCTCTCCTGGGAATGGGGGAAGGAATTGGAGGGGTAAAGGGAGACTTGCAGGTTGAGATAGGAACAGTTTAATAATGGTAATAAAATGAGAACAATGACAGTAATAGAAAATACAATCGGGCAATGCACAACGCAATTGCTCACCACCTGCTGACCAATCCCCAGCCCGTTCCCGGCTGGTGATCCCGAAATACCAAGATCCCGCAATCGCAATCCCAGAAGCGAGAGAGAGAGAGAGCCCCTTCCCGACCACCCCTCCTCTATATAGTGAGCATGACGTTCCGTGATATGGAATATTTCATTGGCCAATTTGGGTCTGGTGCTGTGGCCGTGCTCCCTCCCTGCTCCCTGTGCATTTGCATGGGGAGTTGGAGAGTCCTTTAAATCTTAGCAGCAGCTGAAAACATCAGTGTGCTATCAGCATTCTTCTCATACCAAAACCAATGCTGAATCCAAAACACAGCAATATTCTAGTTAACGAAAAGGAATATTAACTCTATTTCAGCCCAAATCACGACACTGGGTGCTATTTCATCTGTTTCCCCAGTCCCAACATTTCCTTGATAGCCTGTATGATTCCTGTTCATCTTCTCATACCATTAATCTCATGTGTATTTTCCCCATTCATCTAATTCCTGTCTTGATTGAATTTTGTGTGTCCTATGCAAACACCCACACTCAACAAAAACCCAGTCCCAGTCTATTGTAGTTTCTCTTCCTACCTCCTTTTCCCTGAATCCAATAGCTGATCCCTTTTTTCTAAAATCTGCTATGATACCTTGTGCTTAAAAAGATTTCCATCATGAAGTTATAACAGATGCAGCATTTTTAAGAACAAATTTCTTACATGCAAGCTTTCAAAAGCTGGTAACTTTGGACAGTTTGTCCTGCACCACAGTTCTCCATGCCCCCAGTTGTGCTGACACAACTCTTTATTAAGCTACATGTTAAACCAGACCACTGAAGCCTCCAAAACAAGCCTCCAAAGAAGTGTTTGGCTGATTTGACATTTTTCCCAAGATATTCGAAGACAAATATGATCAACATAGAAAATGTCAATGTCCATATTGAAGAAATTAAAGCTTAAAAGCAGTTGAGAATGCTATCTTACAGTGCATGATGTTGGACAGCCTTAAATAAAAATCCACACATAGTACCTAGTAAGACAAGGCACAATTTATAAAGTGTTCTCTTTTCTGTTCATTCAACAGCCCTGACTGCTGTAAAGCAAATCTGTAGTTTAATGGTACAACCTGTAATGTTAGTAATCTCCTGAAATAACTGAGATTAGTGAACCAAGGAACATCTACAGAGTGCATGGTCTGTTGCCACTCAAGGAGTAGCATGAGACCTGTTCCTTTCACAAATATGTATTTTTTGGAGTACTTGTTTGATGTCAAATGACAAGGAAGAGACTGTATGCGTTTTCTGCTTTCCTATTTGCACTGAGCAAAGTATAATCAAAGTAAAATACAAGTTCTAACAATTTGTGCTAGGAGATATTCTGTTTGCCTACCTAGCAAAAATGAATGTGCACAATGATCCTGACGGTGTTTGACCTAGACAAAACCCCTTAACATTAAGAGACGACTGAGAAAAATAGAATGGACTTCCAAGACAGGAACATATTACTGCTATTTGATCTTACTGAGCAGATCATGTAAGCAATGATTAAAATGCAATTTTTCAAAAAGAAAAGATGCAACAGTAATTGCTTTTTTAGCCAAGTCAGGAAAAGCCCTTAAAGACATGAGATAATCCAGATATGGATGAGAATGCAAAGTATTTGTGTCTTACAGGCATCTACTCTTCAAGACTAAACATCCACCTGTTCTCAAATGTGGATGAACGGTAACTTTACTCTCAGTTTCAGAAGATCTAAAAACTCCACAAAATCAATCATTGGATGCAATGATATTCTTGTGATGATTGTGTTTTCATCAAAAACTCTAAAAAAAATTTCAACACATAAGCAAAACCAAAAGAGGAAAACATACTGCCAATTTAATGGGAGGAGTTACTGGCCAGCCAATTAATATAAAGAAATATTAATTCCCTAATATTAATTTATACAGAATATATAAATTATACTGGAAATTTTTTTAAGCATAAAGAACAAACATTAGAAAACCCACCCACCAAAACCCCCAGTAAATAACTAACTCCCTTCCTCTCCACACGCTGAAGCCCCACACGTATGCTGGTATTTTGCAATTCATTGTAGCCAGGTATTCTGATTTAAACAGGAACAGTAATTTTCACTTAGTAATTTTGAATTTTAAAGACACATTTAACGTTGTATATACAGTTGCAATGAACATCCTACTCATCTTCTAAGTTACAGAACAGAAGTAATTCACTGTGTGGTAGGGTTTCTAAGCTTTGTCCCAGTTTCTTTGTAAAATAGTATGGTATTTCATACCTAATTTCAACCAAACCTGGATTATGATGAAATCTGATACATAACAGCACAGATGCGTTGCATACTTGCTCTTTCACACAGTTTCTAACATTGGGCTCTCCATAATCATATACATGTACAACCTATTTCAACTGTTTCTCCTCACTTCACTTTTATCAAGGCTTTTTCCATAGCTATTCATCTTAATTTCCCACTCCTTACTCAAGTTAATGTCCATTATTTGCCTCTCTTGTTGACATTTATGTATCATCCTTATTAGAAAAAAGGTCTTCCTTTATTTTGGGTCTGGGTGTGTGCAGCAGTTGTGTGGTGGTGTGTGTGTATGCACATGTGTATACACACTTGTTGGACTCACCTAGCCCTTTTAGAAATACAAGCAGGATCTTGAGAAAAAGTTAGTGGCATATGATAAAAGCATTTTCTTTAAAATATTTCAATCTGTTGTCAATCTTATCCAGGTGATCTTGCTTTGTTAAACAGCATATAGACAGCCCTGTGCTGAAAATATATGCACAAGGAAAGCAGAAAGAGATATAATCTGAAAATCAACTGTAAGTAAGACAACTGGATCAAAGGAGGATTAAAATTTCTAACAGACAGATAAGGCTAGCATAATAAGATCACCAAATAGTTTCCCACCCTTTTTCTGCAGAGTGTAGCATGTTATTCTTTTCTTCTGTTTTTTTTTTTGGTTTTGTTTTTTTTTTTTGCAGATTACCCTTTTGCTATTACGCAGTATTTAACAAATACTTCTTTAGTGTCTTCTTGGAATTCAGTGAAAAAGGAGTTTAATAGATAAAGGTTTGAGAATAGACATAGATAATCTGTTTCATACTTTGGGAACTGTAGTTCAATGGATGTATTTAGACAAGCATTTTTATAACAAAAAGCCATTTTATCAGTTTAGTACTGGCATCATCGTACAAATGTGGAGTAAAAGAATTTAAATTCAAGAGGAAATACCATTAATGAGGAAGGATATGCTTTTTTGCTGTGTTAAAAGTTGACTCTCCCATTACACAGTATCACAAATGTGCTGAAATGAATCCCAAGTAATGCACCTCTGTAATTATTACAGTCATTTAATTCACCCTTTCTGTCAGGTCTTTCCCTCCTATTAGGAATTATTAATAACTCACATATAATTTCACACTGCTTACCTTTTCTATAAGGTTGGTTGATCTGCACATCAGCTTCTAAGGAAAATCCTTACACTGTTGAAGGGAAAGAAAAAGAAATTTCCTTCAACTGCACAGTGATTTGTTTACAGACTAAATATATATTCTAATTAGATCCCTACAGTGAAAAATATATTTTAATATCAAAAAGTATGAAGTAAGCTTGAACCTGAACCATGTAGGTACACCTGGAATATAATTGTAGGGTCTGGAATGGAATATATGGAACATAATTTAGTCCTGTAGTGGGTTGTCTAAAATGAGCCTCAGGCATCAGTGCACTTAGAGCTAAACCTAGGGATATGGTTAGAGAGGGAAAAAGCTGGATATAAACCCAATTTTTTGTTTTTATTTTAATATACTTCATAGTTAATGGCTTTAAGGATCATTTTGGGGAAGCTTGACTCTAAATTATACTAGCTCAAAATTATAAATGGTATCAAAGGAAGAGCTGGACAAGAGCTGACTGCCAAATCATTGTTCCCAGTCAGAATCGCCAATGAAGTACACTCAGTTTTGGGATATGCCTTTAATGGCACGCGGAAATAACTCAACTGTAAGGAGGACTTCAGAATATCTTTCCTGCCCCAAACCTTTTTTTCATATTGCACTAATTCCATCAAATGCTTCACTCAAAAAATCTGAATGTTAAAAAAGTTAGGTTGGGTCCAGGTGCTGATCCTTAAAATTTAGAAATGCTGGAATGGCAGATACTGTTCCTCTAGTAGGGACACTAAGCTGAGATGTAGGGCTGAGGGGCTGGCACTGCTGGTCTACAGCTGGTCTGTTGTGTAGCTTGTCCCCACTGTGGTACAGGGGCACTAGTATTCTGACCTACTAGGTCGCACTGACGGTACCTTACTGTTCAGATACAAAGTAGATGGACACAAAGAGACAGAAAAAGTATAGTAGGCAGCATTCCTACTAATCAGTGTACATCTCTACTGAGCCTGAAATGTGGATGAGCTCTAACATCAACAGGTGACTCCGCAACTATTCTGCTGTGTTGTTACTGGCAATATTAACAGGAAACTATTATCTAAGGTAAGATTTGTGGAGATAAAGAAAAGTTCGATATATAGAGGAAAATATTCTCAGAACTTGTAGAAAATACAGAATATCTCCTAAACAGCCACTTCATAAAATGCGAAGAAGAGTTCTATTTCCACTTAGTAGAACACAATTCATACAAATGTTCTGGCAAAAAGTCAAAATGAATACAGACTCTACATATGGGAAAATGTACTTTCAGTGGCAGTAGCACCTTAACTGATTTTGATCCACTTGGAAAATTCATCTTTGTATGAAATTATTTTTATTGATCATGAAAGGCACTCCTGAGCTGCCTTACTGCTCTCATTTGTGTCAGTGCAATGCCATTTGATTCAGCAAGGTTGAACATAGAGCAGAATTGGGCCCCCAATGCCCAATCCACGAAGAGGGAGACTTACAACCCATCTGTCAATATGGCATTTCCTATCCTCAGGCATACAAATATGGTTCTGACTGTAACTCTAGGCAAAACAGAACTTGAAAAGAATATTTTTAAGTTTATGTTTGTCTGATGCCTGAGACAGCTTTGCAAAAAAGTGATTTATTTACCACTAGGCATAAATTCAGGCTGGATCATAAATCAGTTTTACCAGACTCTAGATACAGAATTTTGGTACACAATCTTTCTGTAGCTTTCATCTATGAAGTCCAGTGGGTGAAAAAAAAAAAATAAAAATTCTGGATTATTTTGTTGGTCTGATATGAAACCCCTGCTTCAGGACGTTTCTTTTTCAAATGCGAACATTTTCCCAAGTAAGTGAGCAGATGCAATGCAGTGATGTTTTTTTAACCTAGATATAGAGCATACTGTAGTATCTGTGAAGCCATCCTCATGTGACTAGTGGCAGACAGCAGTTTTTAACATTATATTTTTATAGTAGCAACGTTAAGGATGTAGCTTGCTTCAGGCATGTGTCTAGGCTGTTTGGCATCAGCATGATAAGCCAGCATGATCTGGCGTTGATGCTGGAAGTCAGCATCCTGCTCTCGCCTTGCCCTGAGCCGGTAACTCCTGTGCCTCCTTGTTTCTTGTGCCATGCAAACAACCAGAGTAGAGCAACTGGCTTGGGTTAAAACTATCTCAGAAAAAGATGAAAAGTAGCCTTAACCCAGAGCAGCTCCTCAGCTTAATTCACAACAAAGGCTCAGGCGCGTTTGTCTGAGAGGGGAAGTGTGGAGCAACACCAGCCACAGGTTCAGTGGCAGTGCTGGTGTCTGGTGGCCCAAAGCGTGTGTGCATCACTTGCTCCGGTGTCAGCAGAAGGCATGACCCCCTTTCTATTTCTATCCCTTGTGACTGCATCAAAACTTTCCAAATGGGAACTGAGTAATTCAAAGCTGTAATGGTCTTTCCAAGCCTGAAAACCAGAGGACAACAAAGAAATATTAACTGTTTCTAGTCACTAGTGATGCACTGCTTGAAACCCAACAACACAATAATAATAATAATAGTATATATGAACTGTTTCAGAAATAACCTGCAGATTTATTTCAATCCTGCGTGTCATTCGGGCAACTGAACACACATATGGATGATGCACACAATGTAACCACAGTCTTGATTTTCCTGCTAATTCACAACATAGCAATAGCATTATTAACCCAAATTATAAGAACTACAGTAAAATAGATAATTCGGCCAGCAAATCTGGGGGCACAGAGAAGGTGGAAAAAAGGAAAATGAGAAGATATAGGTGCCCATTGTTCTGTAAATGTCTCTGTAGTAAAAGACCCTGCGATTTTATTTGATAAATATGTTATTCCTCTCCGTTTAAATTCTCTCTCTCACCTTCTAAACACTTCTTATGACCACATATGTTCTATGCCAATGCCTCTTCAAAACTAACCTCTCATCATGTTCTTTATATACCTCTATACCTCCTGCAGCTTGTGTACCATACAGGGGTCTCCTTTCTGAGTCCTCCTAGGCCTTCTGTGAGCTCTCATCCCCACAATGTCCCACCATGTTTGCCTCCTTTTATCATTCTCTTCTTAGCAACTAAAGTTAATCGGGGTCTTCCCCTACAGTTTTCTCAAATCCTTCTGTCTCTTGATCTCCTGAGCTCCTCTCCCACCCCATCCCAGTGAGCTGCTCAGTTGCTCCAAGATGGTGATGGAGAGGGCTGTCTGGGCAACCTCACCGATCACCCCTGCTCACTCAGTTGCCTTTCCTCCTTCCACAGGCAAGACTGCAAAGTGGAAAAGTGCAGGAAGAAGGTGGGAGGAGAGCATGACTACCCTGCAGAGATCAGCCTGGGACATGTCCTCACATCCTGTAATATAATCATGCAAACAGAGAATAGCTACACTCTACACAAAATTTTTTTGAAAATTGCCTGTATTTTATCAGTGGAAGAGTGGCAGGGAAGATCAAAAAGAGCCAAAACACTAAATCTGTTGTGAAGACTCAGCAGACACAGACCACAAGAAAATATGCCCTGCAGTTTGTCTCTGCAGAATGTTTTGACAAACACTGCTTTTTATAAACCTTTTCAGACATATATTTCATATAATTGTTTTGAAAATTACTCATTTGCCCTTTACATTAAAAAAACACCAAACAACAAAACCAACTGCAAAGGCTGTATTTTAGCAGTGCCTATAACAATCTGGTTTTTATTCCTGTGTATAAACTGTAGAGCTAAGGCTGTATGTATCCTTCAATATCCCAGATAACCGCTGATATTCTTTTTCTTTCTACTAAAAACACTGTTGCTTCTTGCATAATTTTTTTTTTTTTTTTAAAAAAGGTTTTCTTGTTACATGGAAAACATAACAGTTTTAACTTTAGTCACAGAACAATTGGGATCTCTAGCAGCTCATGTAACCCATTCCTTTGCACCAGGTAAGCACAGATTTGATGATCTATAAGAGTTTCTGATAGTTGGCTCTAACTTGCTTATTTCCATTAAAATAATTTGCCAAAATCCTGTGATAATTTGCCTCATCCCTCTACTTGGTAAAGTTTGTTTTGCTTGTTTTGTTTTCTTCAAAGGTTAAGAAGACTTTTTCCTCTCCTTATTGTCCTTTAATTAACTATAAGGTTTTTTTACATGCCAGCATTTCAGTTTTCTTTCCTTTATTTCTTCTCTTATCATGTATTACTTTTCTCTAAACTGTGTCTCAACAAAAAGAGATGCTGAAAGAAAGATAGCAAAGATATATAAAAAAAAATAACAAAACAATAACTGAATTTAATTACCGTTATCAATGCTTTGGAATAGGCATGACTGTAGGAAAGAAAGTATAGTTTCATCTGATTCTTTTCTCTCAGCCAGATTCTGTCACGCTTATTTGGGTTGAGGATTACTTTCCTATTCACACGATATTCACTCATTGAAATTAGCAGGATTATCACTGCAGCAAATATCTCTCATACTGAAAAAGGTGGCAGAATATAGTCTTGAATGATTTTCATAAATCATAACCCACAGTAGTTCAGTAGATTACTTACCCCTAAACTGAAATATTTGTATTAGACAGGTATTCGCTTCCCAAATTGCGGATCACCTTCAAGCAACTGCCCACCTTTTATTAACACCCTACATCAAAAAATACCACTTTTGCACTCTAGCCTATGACTCTGATATGCAGAGACACTTTAATTGCTCTGCATTCCTGAGTAATCATCTTATGATGGGTTTATTGCCACCTCTCCCTTATCAGGGCATGGCACTGTTACAGACCCTAGTGATAAATTACCCTTTAGAGAGGGAGAAGACAGTGCCACTTTAACAAGTGCAATAAAGCACTTTTTATACCGGGAGAGTTCAGTGCATTTCCCATTCATCATACACCCTCAGTGATTTTACACAGATTTTACACTGTTGATTAGCTCATTAGTGGGGTTAATTGGATACATTAACTGGCAGAATTACAGCTTGACTATGAACCAGAGGCTGCAGCGTTATAAATGACAGACAAACTACAGACATGCATGGCCAGCCTGAAGGAAGTTCTTCTCTTTGATTAACTTTCATTAGGTTTTAATTCTTCCCCTTCTACTTCTATAATTGACTCTGCCTGAATATTTACTATAGCACGAAATGAATAAGAGGATAGATTACATGAAGCTGTATTTTCCATGGCTGTCTGTCCTGATGTGGCAAATATTCAGATTACAAGAAAATGAGCAGTACGAAGACTGTGAATAGTTAGGCCTTACAATTAAAGTGTATAAGCAGTCAAATTCTAGCTGCCATCACATACCCTGCTAGAAGATAGTGCCCACAGTTGCACATTCGGGGCCCAGACCTGTTCCCTGCACGTAGCCAGAATTTTACAGATGGATTAGTGTGACATAAAATGATAGGAAACATTTGTTGTCTGTGGGGAGCCAAATGGAGCCACTGAACAGCTATGTGCTCAGTCTAAATTTTGAACTAGCTTCTGAAGCTGCTGGGACGATGTTGTTGAAGGAGTCTGGGTTGTTAGATCTCACAATTGCTCCAAGGATTCCCCAATCATTTTGTATACAGATTATTTTTATATTAGGGTAATATGGTTTTGAATGATTTTGGCTAATTATTACAGAAGTTTAAAATTTAGTGCTTTATTGGAAGCAAATTATTTGGTAGCTATATCAGTGTTTTTACACTGGTTTTCTCATAGCTAGTTCTGGCCATGCAAACCAAGGTTTTTCCACTTCAGGTATTTCATTTTGTCTGCTAAGCACTCAAACGTCATTCAGTTTGAATACCTGAGAAGGCTGAAAGGGAAGAAACTCTGCTTCATCCCCCATCCCTCTTCCATCCCAACCAAAAACCACTACTTCCTCCTTCTAATGACACCGTACTTCAGCGGGCAGCAGCTTGGGACACAGGCAGCATACAGAGCACCTTTGACCACCCCATTTCTCTCCCTCTAGAAGCTCTCCCTGTATTTGCACACTCTTCCCATTTTACAGGTAATGTCTCCAACTGTTCTTAATCAAAACATTTATTTCACAAGTTCTGGACATCTCCTTGTGCATTTGCTATGGATGTAATTTTGTTTCATATGCCTTATTTTTTAGGGGTAACAGATACAGATATGAACAAATATATGTCCATATGTCCAAGAAAGTATTTGCACATGTAAATATAAGAGAAAATAATGCCTAAATCTGTTGAGCACACAGATGAAAATGTGAAGCTGAACTTCAGGCAAACTCATTTGACTACACAAGCAGGGATTACTTTTTAATAGCTCTCTATGCCTTTTTAGGCCAAAGCTCTTAGTGGGATTTTGTTGCAGGGTTTTTGTTTTTTTCATATATGCCTGCAATTGTCAGCCTAAGATTACTGGCTGTTCTATGAGGATGCGAGAAAAGAGTATTGTAGTTACTGAGTTTGAGCTAATTAGTATGCACAGTTCAGTTTGTGACCTTCATTTTCACTTTGGCTTGCCCATCTGGAAGGGAATACATTCCTTGGTCTTTTTTATTGAATGCGTCTGATTTCCATCACTGTACTTTATCTTAACTTTTCTCATTTCAGTAAGATAGGCTTTGGGAAGATAGCCATTTATTTTGCTTCGCTTCTGTTTTGGCCCTCTTTCATTTCCCTTTTAATTTCTCTGTTAAATAATGCTAGATTTGGATTGCTACCAGTCTCTGAGGTTTTTGTCTCTCTTCTGGATAGACAGCACTTAGTGATGAGTGGTAACAACATCAAAACACTCCAGTATATTCCCTCTTAACTACTTATAAACCATTACTTTCCAAATTATGTTATTATCTACAACAAAGTAACTACAAGCAATTTGAAAACTGAGGATGAAATCTGTGGGTTGTAAAAGCCATGCCTACGTCAGTGTGAGGAAAAGTAGTTTTGTTGTTGATTTTGTTCCAGTAGCTCCAGTTTTTGAAGCTGAATCACCACCTTATACTCAAACAACTACACTTTTTTCTAAAATAAGGTCCTTAATAAAGAGGATTCTAGACTTCCCTGGTAAAAAATTTATTAATTCAGCCCTGAAAGCACAGCAGAATAAAAGCAAATCAACAGCAAGATGGACATTTTTCTTCCTAATAGGTGGTTTGTTATCTTAAAATTGAAGGAGCAGTTCTCTGAAACATCTGAGATGAATATTTCTTCATACAGCTCTAAGAAAAATACCCTCCCTGTATTTCTTGTCAATAATTTGTTTCCTTTTGGTCTTGAGGTTTATCCCTTTGGGAACAAGGTTATTGTCCCATAAACCAGCAAGCGGTTACTATTATCCCTTAATTACTAGTAATGGTGTGAAGCAGAAAAGTAATATTGCGTGGCCAGTAATATGAGTGTGATTATGAACTGCACTTACAGACAGGGAGATTGATTCTAGATCTGTTTTAGCACTGCCAGAACCAAACAGCTCAGACTGAGATTTGTACTGTCACACAGCCATCACTACCCAGACCCTAATGCTTTTACTCACATCAAGTAGCACTGCTTTGCAAATGGCCCCACTGAAGTGAAAGGAAATGCCAACAGAGTGAGGTAATGATACTCAGCATAAATAAACATATTTGATCTTGGCCCAGTGTTTGCAAACTCTTCCTCTGGAAATCACAGTAGGCATCAAAGACAGAAGTAACATGGTGTGACTGCAGAAGTAGGCTTCTGGCTCCCTTCAGCCACAGGCACAAGAACATACCTTATTGTAAATGCATGAGAAGTGCCTTTCGAGTCAACGAGATTGTTTATGTACCTAATGCTAGACACTTGTGCAAGCACCTGGATTGTTTGCATAGGTATTATGCATGCTGCTGTAGTTTCAGAGAGTTCCCAGGTACTTTTAGCACAAAGAAGTCATCATATTGTTGAGGCTACTGTGAGTGAGCTGCTGAACATTGCTCCCAGTCACCTCCTGAACTGAGCACATCAGGGCGCAGCAGATGTAAGCTCTGCCCTGCTCCTACACGGTTTCCACACTACAGTGGCCACGTTTACCTAACAATCCGGAACTTCCTAAACAAACCAAAGGGAAAGCACAAGCAGAAGAGCTGTTTACCTTGGTTTCTGGTCAATTAAACCCTCCTTTTCCTAAGACAGGTTTTCTTCCCTATTAATGAAGGTTCTTGTGCTAGCAAAGTTCATCATCACCATTCAGGTGAGAGGCTAGGCACCAGACCTGAAAGCCCTGCAGCTATAGCTGCTCGGCCAGGTAATTTGGTTCCCCAGTTTGCCCTTTAGTCCCCTGACTGGCCGTGCTACATCTATGTTAGTTTTCTTTCCAGATCTCTTTTGAAATGAATTGACTAGTTAGTTATCTTTGAATGCAAATGCAGATGCAGTTCTGCACCTGGTGCAATAACAGAAAGGCATCGCTCCAGTGGAATACAGCACAAATACTTGCATCATTTTAGATAGTCCAAATTTAAAAACTATTTGACAAAATTGCCGTAATGTTACAAGGGGCCCGGGGGAGACCTGAGAAAAACACTAAGCGTGGACAACAATTACATTTATATTACTAACATTATTATTATGATGTTACTTATTATATTATTATTACTAACATTACAGTGTGTGTTCATGCAAACTGCCTGTTGAGGATAGCCCAAACTCATGATGGAGATGGCTCTAACAACATAATAGTCCAGATAATCCAGGTCCAGCACTTGAGAAAGTTACCTGGCCCTACTTAATTCACTCCCAGGGATAGACAGCGCTAGGTGTATAGCTTTGAACCTCTGCCCGGGGCACAAGGACACTCGCCAAGGCAGATGCCTTTAGTAACCACCTGGATTTCCGTGACTCCTTTCAAAGAAGCTTGCCTGAATCTCTGTTGTACCCACTCGCAGATGGTCTTTGAGAGTCATTTTGGGGTTTAAATGTTTACCAGCTAGCTATATGAACAATAATTTGTATACAGGTTAAGAACGTTGTGAATAAAAAGCCTTGAATAAAAAGGTAAGTCCCAGGGCTTCGATAAAAAAAAATAATAAAAACCTGTATTTGTTGACTTCAGTCTGATTTACATTTTGAAACTTCCAGCAAAAAAACTTTCAATTCCTTTTGCCAACGGACTTGGAAAAAGAAAATAATTCAATAATATTAAACCTTAATTCTTCTACGGCTGTTGGTTTGGGATAACTAATTTGTGATTTTACCATGAAAATTAACACCATGAAAGGTATAAAACTGTCTAGATTCTGTTGCTAAAAGGAAGAAAAGAACTTGCAGGGAAAGGCTCCACACATAACTGGATGAATAATTACATCAAATAAGACACTGGGAGTCAGCAGAGAATCTATAGATGAGAATGGAAAAAAAGAACTGATTGACAAAAACAAGCTGTGCCTTTAGGGACAAAATGCTGAAGGTTTTAGTGAGAATTACGAAAAGGGAAGCTGAACTAGAGCAATTAAGTAGATTAAAAGTACCCCCAAAATGTCCTTCAGAGACATGCTAAGTGTTAGGGAGGGAAAGTGAGATTTTGTGTAATGAGAAATATGGTAGAAATTAAAGATAGTGCAGGTATGAATGAAAAAATCCAGATTTAAATGTCCCACCTTAGTTTTCTAAAATGACAGTGATGACATGGGCTACTGGAGATAATTCAGGGTGGCTCTGAACTGGGAAGCCCTTTCAAAACAGAGATAATACTACCTTGCTTAGATAACAATAGAAGAGCCATTATTTAAGAAAAGAAAGTTGCCAGGTATCTGTTGGCCAGAGGTAGCTTCTTTTTTTTTTTTTTTTTCACTTTTGCAAAGCTGGAGAATAACTCCAGAGGGAAAAATTAAAAAAGAGGTAAATAGAATCTGTATTTACTAAAGGTAGTCTCATACTAACCTGACACCTTTCTTTGCCAACAGAGATGATCTTTTAGGAAAGAGAAGCACAGTACAAGCTAGCATCAGTGTATGCAGTCAAGGCTGATGAGAAAGTTAAAGTCATATTTAAAAATCATTTGCTTCTTAAATGTCATAGTTTCTATATAGTTATTATTCTGTTCTGGAAGATCTGAATTATATTTTGCTGGAAGAATTTTAGGTATAGATAATTTGTTCAATAGCAGAATCTTTGTCAGGTGTCCAGTCTTTTGTTGTTGTTGTTGCTGCTTCCTTATATATTTTGCTCTCTAGCTACTCTATGATTCATATTCCATAATGCAATTTTGGCCACTTTCCTTCCCTCTGAATTGATGTTTCTTTCCATTGCTGTTAGCTAACATGTTATTCAAATTCAAAACATTATTATATTTCCCCTCTCTCTTGCTTGCTCTTTCTCTTTTTTTTTTAAAGATCAAACCTTATTAACATCCTGGCTCCAATTCCTCCTATTTTTCTGTATGTTTACAGTATGACTTCAAGTTTTACAATGGAAAAAAAAGCCCTCCCCTCCCCCCCCGCAATTTAATTTATTGGGGAAATTTAGTTTCCAAACTTCCTTCCTTCCTCTCTCCAATATTCTAGTTTTTACACCTCATTAAAATGATGCAAACACACACACACACAAATACTCTATTATTTTGCTTCTAGACCAAGACACAGACATTTGTAGCTACTCTTCCTCCATCTCACAATTGTGCACTGTTTTTTCACTACTGTAGAAGTCCATTGATATTTTGACCATTATAAGGTATTTTCAAATTGTTCCAGTGCCAGCATTTAAAAGCTATTTCAATACATTAATATAGTGCAAGTGGCTAGAAATGTGAGCCAGGATTATAAAACAGATGAAAAAGTATGTTTTTGTGTTAAAGTGGATGGCTTTTATCAGCCTTGGTCCTCACAAAAATCTAAGTTCCTCTTTAGATCACTTTGAGAAATTATCCAGTCTGATGATTTTAAAATACTGATATTCCTACTATGTGAAGGGCTTTTTTTTTTTTTTTTTTTTTTCTTTTGAAGAACTGGAGCTGTTGCACTTTATTATAAGGTTATGGAATTTATAACCCAGCCTCAATTAGCCATCAAAGGGGATTCTTTAAAATGAAGGAGTAACAAGGTATACTCCCCATTAGCTTCACATGTCAAGGTTAAGTAGTGTGGATGGACAGTGAAGAGTATACGCAGAAATCCGTAAACAGCCACTCAGCTATTCTTTATGATCTGTGGAAGAGTGCTCTCAGCAGCACGCACATATCTGGAGCCAGGCATCACCAGCATAGTTGTACAAAGCAGTCTAGTCCCACTGAGCCCAGCTGGGCGATGCCACACCACACCACACCACCTCTCAGTTTGCTGCTTTCTCTGACGTTCGGAGGGATGGACACTGTGGCACTGCCTAGCAAGCCCTCAGTTTCTTCTCCCTGTGCTGGCTTGTGACCTCAGCAGGAATGCCTGGAGGCCATTTACTTTTTCAAATAGTGTGCCACTGGCCATACCTTAGCTTTTTTTATTTCTGTTGTGAGATCTGTCATGCCTATCCCTCTGTTGTTTGACCCATTTGGATTTCAAATAAGCCTTCCTTAAACTATGACTACAGAAAATAGAAAAAAAAGATAAAGTGAACCAATATGACTGCAACAACTAAATTGAAATCCTGTGTACAGATTTCTTAAAAGTCTTGGCTACCACCATGATATCTGTTATGCCTCCTCAGCCAAATCCCAACCCCTTCAGTCTCAGGTGAAAACTAGAGGAATACCTGAATCGTGCAATGACTCCCAAAGTCATCAGCTCCGAGACACAGAGTGGCAAGGCAGTGAGCCCCTCTTCTGGAAATGTGGGAGCTGTCACTGAGAAGCCTTGAGGTCAGCTTCCTCCCTCCCTCATCAAGCCATGGAGGTGACTACCTGGAACAGTATCCCGAGGTACGGAGGTGATCGCTCAGACAGACAGAAATGTCACTGATGAAAACATGCTTCTCCGCTTCTGAGACCCTCGTGTGAGAGGGGAGGTGTGGCTGGTCTGGCCTGGTGTGAGAGCCCAGACAGAAGAGCAATGAAAGGCAACTGAAAGAAGGCAGAGCTGCAGGGTTGTTTTTCCTCATTACAAGCTGGGGCTTGTTTTGCTGGAACATTGCCTGCTCAAGCCTAGTCAACAAAGCAGAGTTGGTCAGAGGTGAATGACAAAACCATTTAATGGGGATCAGTCTGTCCCAGAGGAGCGCAGTGTGCAGGGGAAGCCAAAGAACGGGGCAACCTGTTCTCTCTGTGTCATGACAAGTTCAGTTTTCTACATGTTACTAGAGATACGCTGAAGGAGGAACCTTTGCAAGACCTGAACGCCAGGAGTTCTGAATGACAGGCACTTGTATGCTCAACCCAAAGCACTGTCATACCTAAACACTAAGTGGTTCCTTCTCTCTCTCTTATCATTATTATTAGATCATACCTCTCTGGCAGAGCTTATGCAAGTACCTGAAGCCCAGGCTCTGTGTCCCTATCAGTCACTGTTTCCCTACTTTACAAAACGTCTTCAGGATAGATTTTACCAGTGTTTTTCCCCTGGAGTTGTAAATGGAATAACATGTTCCCCAATGGACTGCTAGGAGAGCGAACAGCCGTTACTCCATGTGCCTTCTCCTTAAGGACTGTAGTTCTCAATTATTCTCATTCTCTCACGTTTAAACAAGCGCACGTGCATACAAATATACACACAGAGGATGCCTGCCTGAACCCATAAATCTGACTCGCCACATGTTAGTACACAGAACAGAAAGTTCTTAACAGGAATATATCAGATAGCATTTTTCCTTCCCAAATGTGTGGTTCAGAAAACAGATTCAAGTTCAGTTTCACAAAGATATCCACTCAGTCACATTTAAAAGTCAAGAATTTTACTGCAGCCAATACAGTTATATTACCGAAACTGAATGCTAGTAAATTACAGGGACACAACTTACCCTCCTTCAGAAGTTTGCAGAGAACAAGAAAGAAACTGCTTTTCACAGGAGCAAGATACCAGGCAGGGGACAGGAGTTGTCTTCCCTTCTGCTAAGCTCCCATTTACCATTCAAAATTCTTATTTGCAACTTCACAGAAAGTGCTCAGTGATGACTGCTTACTCGTCACTATCCAGATTTTGCTAGATCCTCACTTGTGGTGACAATTATCTGGCTCCACCTACTTGCATCCCTGATGTCAGTGGAACCACTGATGGCAGACCCTGGCCCTGTGCCTTTTGTTATTAATATTTATGCTATGATTTTTACACTGCTGATAGAGAAAGTTATTTCAATTATTCTGGGGTGGGCTTTCTCTACTTTGTATTTTGCACACAGCGCTTTACACTGACAACCTAGGCAAAGTGTCTCTTTTCGGATTTTTTTAAAAAAAGCAATTCCCTTGAAGATCTTATGGTGTTTGCATATGACAGGGGAGATTTACAGACAAATTATTTTTTAGTACATTGTCACTAGAACTGTAGCTGTTAAGAAATTCAGAAACACTGGGAATATAAATCCAGAAATTTCAAGCAATATGTGGAATGTTGACAGATTTAGAAACAATCCAATAATGTCAAATTTTGGAGGTAAGATATCTACAGTCTAGAAGCATCTTAAAGCTCATAGCTCACATTACTAAGTTCATATTTCATGGAAGTTACATATACATAGATTTCATTTTTGCTACAAAGGTGATGAATTGCACAAAGAGATGTCACAC
Organism: Tyto alba; assembly: GCF_018691265.1. NCBI lineage: Eukaryota > Metazoa > Chordata > Aves > Strigiformes > Tytonidae > Tyto > Tyto alba. Next base: position 14,376,114 of record NW_024881327.1, on the reverse strand, counting down.
TAAAACATAAACACATGCAGAGCAATGTGTTGCAAAGTTTTACTATTTCTATAGAAATCCAAGCATCATCTGAAAAGTATAATTATAGTGCATTAAGCACTGTGCTTGATAGGGGACACGTGCTTATACTGCTTCAAGTGTAAAAATTTGGGATATTCACTCTTTCAATAACCTAAATAAAGTCCACTTGCCTTCTGAATTTGTGTATAAGCCTATGATTTAGTTGGTATTCAGAGTATATCCACTAAATCAAGTAAAGACTACATGGGAAGTTATATGCAACGGTAACAAACTAAGATTTGTTAGACACTCACTAGAGCATGATGTGGCACAAGGCCACGTAGCTGGGCAACCTTAGAAATGACAGTTGTTTGCCTTAGGTAGAAATATAATGTCAAAAGAAACCTACCTAGCTACTTTTCTCTTTTAATGAGATTTTTACTCTTCTCAGACAGTACAATTCATCCAGGCAAGTATCTTAATGTAGGACGTCCTCTGATGTTGGCCATTTTTATGCCATTTATCCTCTCCCCTCTCCAGTCAGCTCTAAAGATGTTCCACAAGAAAAATAAAGATGAAGGGAAACCTAACTGGATCCTGCTATCTGACTAAAAGCCACAGCAATAAAACAATGCCTTGAATACATGGCTTTCTGAAATAGGTGGGTGACCCGGCGATTTAGAATTTATAGCTACATATGGAGACTGACTTGTGGATAACAAAAACGTATATGTAATTACTCCTTGGCGGACAGAAAAGGGGCTGGTGGATGCAAGGTAAGAAAGGAAAGGAAAAATGCAGAAGGAGGAAAAGTACCTTCTTTTTAGCTGGCTTCTGACAATGAATAGTGAAATATTTATTATTAATGGTCTTTGTCATGGAAAAGTACATTACAAGCTCTCTGCTAAAACTTGTATTTACAGCTGTACGAATATAAATATATATTTAAAGTTAAAGCAAATTGTAGGAGGTATAATACCTTTTTTTACTAACTAGTATAACTTACTGCAACTGTGGATATGCTAAGCACTTTAATTATCCATGATATTTTTTGCCTGAAAATCAAATGCAGAAGTGCAGAACAACATAACTTCTCCACAGCACTTCATGCCTGTGTATAATGCCTCCCTGAAGGACCTGCCGCCTTTCATCAAATAAGTCTAGTGTCAGATGTAAGCTGGTGCTGCTTCTCTGAAAGCAGAGCAGTGGTGCTGATTTATACCAGCTAAGTACATATATTCAAACAGCATCAATTAAATGTCACAACTTTTGCGACCAGGGAAAAGAAACATTTCTGCTGAGGAGGCAAGCTTATGCTAATGTTGCCCTAGGCAGAGCAGAAAGGTTCTTGGTTTTGAAAGTATGAGATATTTAAAAACAAAGCAAACTGCAGCACCACTAATTTTGCTGACAACATTTTTAATAAAAGAACTGAATCTGTCTGTGAAATCGTTGCAAATACTCTAGTATCTAGGTAGAAAATGTGATTCACCACTCATTAGTTTAAAGATGTTTTCTTGGATGAAGCCTGTGAATGTGATATCCCACAACACAATGACCACAATGAACCCAGACATATTTCTCTGACAAAAAGAAGATCAAAAAATGCAGCAGTGTATGAGAGGGAAGGGAGATTTAATATTGCTGGAGAGACTGTCTGAATGAACTTCTTATTATATAAGGAGATTGAATCTTTCCATTTTAAAAAAGTACATTTACTACATCTTGATGAGCCTAGCTTATTATAGGATTCTTGCCCTGTAGGAGGGAGCAACAGTGATATCCGTCTTCTTCAGGATTTTGGTAGGAGGAGCATGTAGCTTTTTCAGAGTGTCCTTAGTCGAAGCTGAACAACTGTGACTTCCCCTGTGGTCCCTGCATCTGTCACCTATCTTTTTCTGGTTTGTATCCAACATACAGTGTTACAACACAGCTAAGAAGGACACTTCTGTATCAGAAGCCCTACATTAAATTAATTTGGCTTACAGTTTTAAGACTTCCTCTTTAAAAATGCCTTTTATTACTCAATAAGCCTTTTGCAATTCGAGTCTATGGCTTCCTGAAGCCATACTTTTCAATTCTAAAAATAAAAAAGTGCATGCATGTATTTCATCCTGCCAGCCACGCACTGGAAGGTGGGCTGGATTCTCTTCTACCTTGGACATCAGGAATGCAAGTCTTAACTAAGTGACTGGCCGTTGGATTGATGCAGGGGTTGAGGAATCCTGCTTGCTTAGCTTTCAAAGTAGTTAATGGTGCAATTAAAATTGAAGCTGGCAATCCCTGTTGCTAGTGTTGCCATTCCTAGATTCTGTCTTCACCTACACTCCTTTTAGATGATTTTTCACATGCTTAAGCATTCACAGACATAGGCACAAACAAGCGCACAGTGAGCCACAGCAGGTCCAATTACACTAGTACACGGCATGGGGGCAGGATTTAAGGAACTGATGCTAAGGGCCCAGCAGCAAAAGTTATGACTGGAGAGTGGAAAGAGGTGGAAGGACACGTTTTTCTGAACTCATGCCTCGGGCCACTCCAGCCATTCTCCCCTCATGGGATTTGGGGCCTCAAGTGCCACAGGACTTGGTCACCCCACAGCTAAAGTAAGGGTCAGTTCTGCCCCTGACTCAGGATCTCTGAAGCATCAGGAGGTATTGCTGCCCTCAGGCTGCAGCAGGGGCCACAGCCCCAACCTGCCAGCGCTGCGCTAAGCGTTGGAGAGGAGTCCCCCTCCTCTCCCATAGGGTACCTCCAGGGATCAGCATGCCTAGCTGGAGAGCACACAGGGTTGACAACCTGGCCCCTTAGGTGAGACTATTGAGTTGGTTATTCCTTCATATGGCAGGCATCACTTTCTCACATCAAACGGGTCTATGCTACACTCACTGCTTTAAAAGACTGACTTCATAAAGAAGACAGAGCAGTACCTGTTGTTCTATCACAGAAAAGGGAAATCGGATCTCAGCGGAAATACTAAGGCACAATTTCTATCACACCATTCTAAGGCACAATTTCTATCACACACATTGCTTGCAATGAGTTCAGTTCACTACCTTTGACTTACAAACACCTAATTTTCATCGCCTCTATTATACTCTCTGATTAATTTAATGAAGACAGAATATGGACGAGGAAAACCACATCTCTTACAGTTTCATCAGATTTACAGATTCTGTTGAAACATCCATCATTTCACTGTGCAACTTTCTTCTGTAAGTGCAATGTCAACTATCCTCTTTCACTGAAAAACATAAATTATTACAAAATGTCTGCAAACCAACTGCCCACCAAGTCAACTGTAATTTTGTCTGAGATGTGAGTAAAGGATAAGGCTCATTATTTGAAAAATTCCTGTTCAGTGATATTAAACCACATACGTGTTATGCAGCAGACACTGATTTATACAGTGCTCAGTTACAGAATGCAAGCCATACAAAATACAGGATGACTTCCATTTGGAAATATAATCTGGATATAGATATCTAATTAAGTAGAATTCACGTTAATTCATTATGATGACATGTCAGTAGACATTATCCTCCCATTTGGTTGTAATGACTATTACTATTATAATCAGCATATTATTGCTATAAAACACAGAATTTAGCAGCAGGTTTGAGTCTTCTGTTCTCTCTTTTTTAAAGATAAGAGGCGATAAGATGTACACAGTGATGACTCTGTGAGTCCAGAAATACATGTCAAAATGTTAGCATCAACAATATCATAAAAAATGCATACAATAAATTAATTCTAAACCTTCAGGAAAAAAGCTCTTTCTCTGTATGCAGATGATGACACTGGAGAGTTTTTAACACCTTGTACTGAAAAAATAAAACACAGAAAAGCATTAGTCCCATGGAGAATTGCCTTAATTGCTTTGACATCGAGGGTAAGACATTAGGAACACTTTAAGAGCTATATATTCAGTACAAACAATGATGCCCTCAAGCAGAAAGCAGCCTTTTCACTCTATTGCTTTGATTTTGACCAATACCTTTAGTGTAATCAACTATGTCAATGTTTAATCTTGCATTTTTACACCTAGATAATACAAATCAGAGGAGGATTTGCAATTAATAACTTATTCCTTGTACCAGATACAGGCAAGAACAACTTTGTATTGCACTCCATAGTTAGAAAAATATACCATAAGAACGTAATATCTGTTTAGATTATAAGAATTAAAAACAAAGTAATAAATGTGCTCAATAAATGTGAAGAGTAGTTCTAATCTTGGTTTCAAAAATATGCAATACTTAGTTCATGTTACCTATAGAAGGTGACAATGTGACAGAAGTTCAAAATAATGCAACCTTAGTGCACTAGATGTGTGTTTGCCCAGTAGACTGGTTAATTTATTTTACTCATGCACACATGTTATGAGTCAGAGTACATAAAATGTGTATTTAACAAATTCAATCAATTTTCTACCAAATTTTGTGTCTATTTCAAACAGGCTCATTACTATCCCTCAGAGGTCATCTTAAAAGCCTCACATATTATTTGGGTTTTCAACTTTGATACGTGCTCTTCTGTTTCATAAAGTTTCTGTTAACATGCTGTTTGTCTTTTGCATACCATTTCAGTCTATTCTTACTAAGGATCAGAAGTCTCAGACATGAGTGCTTCTGTGTTTGTAGGTAGAATACTTCTCATGCTATATTGTTATAAAAAATAGCAAGCCCTTGAGTATTCTGAGTCATCAGGAGAAAAAAACAGTGTCATGAATCTTCATAATTTTGAACACAGACTTGCAGTCCTGCTCTCCAAATTCCTTAGGCTTTTCATTATGTCATTAAAAATGAATAATAACAAGAACAGTGGTGTGAGGTCACCATAGAAATCACAAGTTTAAAACTGTTTTCATGTAAGCTGTCTGTGATTGCACGTGCGAACTGGGGAGGTTTGCAACCAAGCTGTGGTGAAGTGCTCAGTTTCCCAGAATGGAGGCTCTCTCTGCGCGGGTGACTGCAGTAAGTGCACATGGGACTGCTCTGCGTAGATGCGATGTAAATGAATCTCGAGCCCACAGTCGGCCCCTCTTAATCATCTTTGCATAAAGTGGGGTATTCCCTTTCTATTCCAGAAGGATTGTTTTTGGCTGATGGGTTCCCACTCTCTTTTGGTTGACAGACTAGCTACCTGATATGCACATTATTTAAAGAGAAGACCACCCCCATTTTTGGCTTTGAGTGTAGATGGCTTAAAAGTCAGTGGTGTCAATGTACATTCCTGTACACTTGGGGAAGCACTGAACCCATGGGATCATTCCCCAGTTGGCATAACGTAGATCCCACATTTCTTTTTTTATACATTGTATGGGCAGTTGTGGTTATACAGTAAATCTATTTGGCAATTGCTGGCACCTAGGAGCACGGCATCTCTAATTCAGACAGAATTTTGACTTGTATAAAATCAATTCAGGTATGCTATCACATGCTGTGAAGGTAAATAATGAGCTCTGGTGGCATACAAAACTTTCTTGTTCACGTAACTATGTGGAGAATACATGGCACATCAGACATCACAGTAACATATCACAGTTTTCAGAAAGGTTCTCTTTTTATCTGAAAGCCTTCATATGCCTTACAGTGGAGGTTACTACCATTTACAGATAAGGAAACAGAATCATGGGGAAGTGAATTAACTTTCTGAAATCACTCATGGTGGGCCAGGAGCAGACTTGGGAAAGAAGGTCTCTTTGACATATTGATTTAAGCAAAATACAGCTGAAATGATTTAGATGAAAGAAATTATACCAGAATGATGAAGAGGAAGGGCTAATCTGAATTAATTAAATGCTCTCCTCCAGCGTTTAATGGCCTAGTCCCACCTCTACGTAAAAGGGCTGCTCTGATCAGCTGACTTCTTCACTGCACGTATTTGCTTTTTGGCGAGGATCTTCTGTGATGCGGGAAAGCAAAGCTCGCTACAGTTGGCAAGAGACCAAAGTCAGGACATGCTGTTCAGCCTTCCAGATTAAAAAAAATGGTATCAAAGTGAAATGAGTCACCGGGATAACACAGACTGTACAAATTTAAGTGGCACTCACAGAATGGGAAAGCAATACCCCGGGTATTCATCATAGTTGCGTCAAATCTAATGTGCAACAAAATTATGATGCATTCTGTATGACAGATGACAAATCTTTGTGAGTGAATGTGTCCCTGAGGGCAATAGCAATGAACAGAGTGACTAGGCCACAGAAAAGAAAATACATAAATGCATGCTCCTAAATGCTAGGAGTTAGGACTTCACTGCCAGTACGCCATGCACAAATATATCCAGCTAGAGCTACCCTTGTGGTACGGGTTATGCTGACTCGAGCATAAGCAGGATATTTCTGTCTACAAAAGCAGGTGAGGAGGGAGGGAAAGAAAGCAGGTAGAGCTACCTCTCACTACACACACCAAAGTCACTAAGGGCTCAGTTTAGGCTCCCACATGTAGATATCAAAGTGCCACTTAGACATAGTGCCACTTGCGTTGCTCTAAGGTACTTCACCTGGATTCTGGTTGCTACTTCGGAAGACACAGGTCTCTTGCAGGTCCTATTTCTTTATCTCTCAGCTCCATATGGATGTTCTTGATACACTAGGGAATCTCAAAAAGCATTAGATGCCTTCTGTGGAGAAGCGAATTCAGCCCCAAAAATGTCAAATATGAACTAGCTCAGCAGCAGAACTACTACCAGAATGAAGAATAAGAAGGGGAGGAATGGATCTCTGATCTATATTGTCATCCCTAGCATGACCTTCAGGCGAGAGAAGAAATGGCCACCACATTAGCTTCATGCAGACACATAATTCAGCACTACCAGTCTTTAAAATCCCAAAGTACAAGTAGGTACAGCAACTTGTGGGAGCTGCTAACTCCATGAATGCATTTTTTTTTTTTTCTAAATTACAGTTATTATAGAATATCTTTTATACTAAATGGAAAGAAAAGCTGAAGTAATCTCATTCCCACTGTGTGGTAAACATTAACAACTGCTGACTTTTTAATGGTGAATACTTTAGGTCTGAGAGACTTAGATGGATAGAGTAGATTTCCTGTATATATTTGAATATATTTGTTCTCACTGAATGAATATACACATGCTCTCACTCTCTATGAATATATTTTTAACATCCTTCTACATTTACTACAGTACATGGTATAACATTCAGTTTGACCTTTTAAGCTAATCTTTACTCGTCAAAATAAAGATATTTTAGACATGGAAAATATCTAAACCTCAGCTGTCTTTTGGCTTCACTGTAGTGCCCTGATGCTGTCAAATATATTTTAAGAAATGCATAACACATCATTCCAAAAGGAAGGCTCCTGTTACCCTGAATGGATACATCCATGGCCAACATTATCCATTTATGTATTCTAACTGATCATTGTATCTTGTAGCTGAATTCAGCTTATCCTGAATTTTGGCAAAGAAAAAGTAAAATATTATTTAAAAAGAACACTTTGAAAGTGGCTTGCATTACTGAAAGTTAGAAGCTTCACACGGTGTTTAACAACAGGGAAAGGATGGGTAATACATACGAGACTGTAGATAAAGGAGGACACATTAATCACGTAGTCATAGGCTAGTACAATCCAGGCTTCTTCACTTGTCATGCATAAAGTTTCACATGTTTCTCTAATCAGGATTTCCTCTTTCAGCACTAGAATCCACCCTTCCTCTTCTGTCCTCCCAGCAAGCAGAGCCAAGAGCAGAAAAACCATGATGATGGTAATGCAGGTGCAGGCTGGTGTCCCCACACTTTTCCCACCAGCGGTCAGCCCAGGCCTGCCCTGTACAGGAACGCAGAGAACCCCCTTGGCTCTGTTAACTCTGCTTCAGGACATAGGGGACAACCCACATTCACCATAGCTTTTGCTTCTGTCTCTCTGCAAACTCAGGCAGGTTATTTCAGTATTAGTCAGAGTTTCTTATTCCACCTGTGAATATGAAATATTTGCTCCTTAAAAAAAAAAAAAAAATAAATCAATTAATATTGCATGACCATAGGTGTTGGGGCCCTTCCCCATGATTCCAGCTCCCCTCTACCTTAACCATGCTCTGGAAAAATGGGAATTAGGGGGTAGGGGAGCAGCACATCCAGTCATCTGCTGGGAAGCACCTAAAATATTCACCTGCCTTTGCAGTCCAGGGACACTAAACTCTGTGTGTGGTTCGCAGGAGTCAATCAGCTCTCAGAAATGGGTTGTAAAAAAGGAAGATTGAAATTCTTCACCTTCATTTAATTCTTTAACTCAATAGAGCTGAATCCAAAAGAAAGACCATGGATGCAAATGCCCCAACACAACATGTGCTTTAAGGATTTATCTCTCACCTATGAGGTTTTGAAAAAAGATAACTTTAATTTCAGATAGCTGCTCTGTGACACCACTGTTTCTGGGTATCTCAAATAAGAAAATTTGGAGGACATGTTTTAAGCATGTAAATAATGCCATTAAAATCTATACAAGAAGCAGCATGTATAATGTTACATGTATACATGCAGCTACAAAGAATGAAGCTCAAGCTCATCTCCAGTAAAATATGTTGGGACCAGGAAACAGTTTTTATTATCTAAAATATTATCCTAATGAATAAATGTATGAGTTTTCTGTTCCCTGTAGTATATTTTTAAGTAGCTCACTTTTTTTATCGTCATACAGTTCTAAAACTGCTATTTTGTTATCTTTAAGAAAACCCTCCCACACTACATTGTTTGCTACATCCACAATCATCAGCACAACACATCTGTCTATTGTTTGAAATGGATTTTGAATGCTGAATTTCTTTACTGGCAAAACACTCATATTGAATTATATTTGTGTCATGTCTTCAGACAATACATATTCCATAAAATTAAGCAAAGACAACTGGGTAAGCGGTGCAGTACCTATAAAACCTTGGAGGGCTAAGAGTTCATGTTGTAGCATAATGGAGAAAAGAGGAAAGCTGCACCACTTCTTGTTTATAATTACCTAGAAACTGAAGGTTAGGCAGGGTATCCTTCATAAAGTGGAAAACATTCTCTGTCATCACAGAGTTTTAATAGGCAACTCATGTCTATTAATAGGGGCACATCTGTTCCAAAGGCTTGCATTATGCAGGTGTCTGTTCCTCTTGTGTTTTTTGATTATACAGTAGATAATTAGTTAGACATGATTATTTGCAACCCCCATTTGGACCACTTATCACATTATCAAAGGCTTTCGTTTCTAATTATGAAATATGAAACAAAACCCCTAACTTTGCATGTGTGTCACTCAAATATATACCTGTTAGAAAGATTCTGAGAGATTGAATGTTCTTTTACTTAAAAAATTAACACCAAGGTGATGCCATTGATAAAAGAGGAACTATTTTTGCTTTACAACTCTGTGGTGGGAAACCACAGCCTTTCCTATTTTTCTTCCTAATAACTACAGGGGCTTTAAATAATATTTGGCTACTTAATTCAGGTTTAAAATACAGCTTTTCAAAAATCTATCTGATGAATGCGAGAGACCCAGATCTCAAAGAACACAATTTCTTCTCATGAAACACATATTTAAGTACCTTCTCTATTCTGACAATTCACAGATCTATTTTGCTATTCCAAAATTTTCTCTCTCCATCTAAACTAAAATCATAGTCAGTCTCTTTGATACCTCTTGCAGTGGTGCACCTGTTAATTTAGACTCATCATAGGTAAAACAGAGATACTGTTCTGTGTTTCAAGATTTCCATGTAGACACTATATCAGAGTGAACAACAGTGAGATGCCTGTTACTGTCACACTTGTCTGGATGTCATTTTTGCTTTGGACCTTTTCTTAAATCTGAAAATACAAAGTTTGCACATTCTTTCTGAGTAGTATTGCTAAAATTGTGCCTTCTTACACCTTCATGCACAGAAAATTATTTCCTGGGAACTTTTGTTTTTGCGTCTTGGCTACTTCAATATTGCTCTCTTCAGCAGAAAGGCAGTCCTACCTGTCCAGTGTCTATCTTGGGTGTTACCTTAATCTAAATCATCCCACTAGCTCTCAATTCTTCACACTCTGCTAATCTCCAAGACCTTCTCTTGCATATTAATTCAGGCTAATCTCAGTGGCCCACTTATTCAAACAGGTAGGCTTATCCATTCTTGGTGATACCTCTACAATTTGAGAACCCCCCTGTGAAGTAATTTACTCACTGAAATCTCCAAATAATACTCTTAAACATGACAAAATGAATGACAATAATCAGGAAGTATTACTCAGTATCCAAGTGGTTAGGATATTCACCTTGGTGAGGGACAACCTGTTAAGTCTGGTCTCTGCTGAGATCGTTTAATGCCTCCTTTTGTCTGATGGAAAATGCATAAACTGCTGAGGCAGAATCCACTATCATAATTTCATTTTGGCCATATTGAAAGTGCAATGAGTGGGGACGCTGGCATTTGCTCAGGGACTGTTGCTGTGGAGTAGATTTGCTCTGGGCACACTTAGCAGGTAAATCTAGGCTTCTCAAGTGTCTTTCCTTTTGGGTGCTGTTTCACCTCACATTTGGCATGCAGCAAAGGGGCATCTAAGATCTTAAGATGTTTCTACATATGTGCAGAAACCTTAATTCAGGCTTCTAAAGGTTCTGACAGTTGCTAGTGCAGTGACATCCACATAACATTTTACCTTTTATTCAGAAGTCTAAATTCTGACTTAACTAAGTACTTTTAGAATATTATCAATACTCCATTTTCAAAAGAGGTATGTATGCTTTTGAAAAAAATAGCTACTATGTCCTATTGTCACAATCTGGGGCCAAGACAGGCTCCTCAGTACTTAAAATATAAAACTGCTCAAGATGGTCAACAGTTGTTAAAAAGAAACAGTGTCATTCTTCCAGATACTCTGACGCTTTCTTCTGCACCACATCAGGCATTATCTGCTCATTTGCATGGCCCTTGATTGCATAATTCCATCATCCCTCTCATAAACTCCTGGTACCAACTTCAGTTACACATCTGCTTAAATGAGCATCCTACTATTTCTCCCCTGGCTGCATCTCAAACTTGGGAAGCCTCTATGGATACATTTCTCACAAATACATTTACTACAGCAGGACTTTATTTAGAATACTTATGAATCCAGGCATTTCCCATGATGGTTTTTATTCAGGCCACGTGGTCACAACTACCAATGTCAATTAATCTTTTAGGGATAATCAGATTCAAAGTTAAAATTAATTTCCTCCCTAATATCCTTCATGGATGCAAGAAGATAAATCTTATTTTTACAATTCATTTCAAAGTGCAAGCAAAATGGTGGAAAAATCAGAGAAGCTGTAAAAATAACTAGGAACATTATCCTGTCTGAAAGACAGACTGGAAAAGATTGAACCATTTGATTAATAGCTAAATGCAGAATATGATGGGCATAGTGTCTGGAATAATTAAGCAACAACAGGCAGCAAAATGACAAGAATAAATGGATAAAACAGAGAAGTCGACTGGCAGGCAAAGCTGTATTTCATTAAACTTCTTCTTTCCTACCCCCAACTTCTTACTATTTTTCTCTGCAAAGTCCCAGGTTTCTTTATCAAACCTTCTGTGATAATTTATTATTGTTATACTGACAGAGTAAATTCCACCACGTGCCAGTCATGCCTATAAGTTCACAATTAAAATGACAAGACCGACATGCATGGCTAACTTTTGTGCAAAAAGGAGAAGAGAGTCGGCTCTTCAATGAAATTAGATTTTGATACCACTGTTTTGGCAAGGTGTTTCTGCAAGCACAGAAGAAAAATTGTGTTCCTGAGTTTCCATCCCTGGAGACAGTTAAGCAATAAAAGCTATAGCTGGGTTTGATTAACTCTGCATGTTTTTCTTGACCTCATTAACAGAGTCAGCTGATGGATTTCTAGATCAATTTGCATGCAAATGTAAAAGAAAAGGAGTAGTGCTGTAATGCTAAGCTATCTACCTTTCTAGGCTCTTCCTTACCTCATTTAATCTTTCTGTAGGCAAAACTGAGCAATGGATGGGCAGGGGAAATAATGCACCCTCTTTTAACTGTCCATTTGTCAAGATCACAGAACACAATACTTCACATGCTAGTCTCATGGCAGCTTTTCAAGCCAGACTTATCCAAGACTCTTCACAAATAGTCTCCCCTTGGCAGAGTGTAGATGGTTCCTCTTTTCAGAAACTTGAGGTACATACAAAGGGAAAACTAAAATAATACAGTTAGTGGAATGGGTAAGAAAGTTTTTAGGATCATATTTTTCAATTACATAAACCAAAAAAGTTTTATGGATATCAATGTGTATGTGCTTCTTTACCTTGCATAGCCTTGGTCTCAGTAAAAATACAAGGTCAAACCTCCCTATTTTGCTAATTCACTGTCCAGTTTCAACAAACTCTCATACTGAAGAAGCAGCCAATGTTTGCACAATTAATAAAGATTAAAAAATTCAGGACCTGTGATGTTATATTTTATAATGACAATAGAAAAATGTCCCTTTTCTGGGGGAATATGTTCTTCTCAGTACTACTTTCTAGTAGTATGCAAATAAATAAAAGGAAGGTGCACAGAAGCCAGTAAGACCATTCAGGGTGTAATTTTTGACCAGAAGTTCCCATAATTCTGTGATTCATGTGACTTTTTAAACACAGGACACTAAGACACATTTATAACTCAGTACTCCTGAGACCTTATATTAACACAGAGATAACAGAGGCAGACAAGGTAAGTAGATGAGGGCAGGTAAAGCTGAGGGGAAAAAAATAAGTCCCTAATGCCATATTGATTTGTTTCTAGAAAGCAGGAGCTTACTTATTAGCTACATTACCAAAGCTTTTAGCCCCTAGACCAGTGATAAATGTCCACTGACTTAAAGTGGACAGTAACACAGTATCTGCATAATGATGGTCTTCACAAAGACAAGACAAACAGGAGAGCACAACAACATGATACCATCCACTTGACCTTTTAAATAACATAAATTGTCAGATGTTATTTATGTATATATACAGCTCCAAAAGTCAAGCCAATTTAAAAGAGAAGAGACTATAGAAAACCTTCCTGTTATTAGTTTATCGATCAGCAGATCAGTATATATTATAAGTTAGAATATATATACAAAGTTGTTTTGACTAGGCAAAACACAGATGTCAGGAAGGTACTGCTGAAAGAGCTATTAGATAAGCAGCTGGGCAGCACAAGGACAAGTGAAATTCACTGGTGAGAAAACAAAGGGTAGCAGAGAATATGTGAGAAAATGCAGACAACCTAGTCACATTAATATAATATGAATGATTGTAAATGTATTAATAACAACAGACATGGCAGTGTTCTACCTTGAATACTATGTTCAGTAACACTCTCTTTAGACAGATGCAATATGTATGGGTAAGTAAGAGAAAGACACTGTGTGATCAGAGATACAGATTTTATACATGGAAAAACTGAACATTCCTTCTGAAACATTTGACAGTGATTTGATCATTAGATCAAACTGCTGTTAATAATATGGCAAGAAGAAAGCACAAGAAAACCACCTTGGCAGTTTCATTTTGAACCCCTACTAACCTACAAAGTGAATAGTTAGATGAACTAACAAAAATATTAACCATCTTTCTGAAATTTCAGTAACATTTTTTGGGGAGTTAATTTTGATTTTTTTATTGTATTTTATTTAGTCCTAATTAAATACACAACTTTTGACTCAGAGATCAGAATTACCATCCATTGACTAGTGCAATATGACAGAAACAATGGCAAATATTTGGATTCAAATTTCTCGGTGGAAAGAGTTTGTAGAATGGCTTTTGTCAGATGGATCAATGCCTGAAAAGTCATCTGGTAACTTAAGAGAAGATAAATATAAACGTTCAAACAAGACACCATCAAATGATGGCATTGGAAAAAGCATAATGGAGTAAGATCATTAGCCTGGCATCTTTGAGTCAACATCACAAGAGAAAGAGGAGGTTTGTCATTCCCAGAGCTGAGTCTTGTCAGCATTGATCTGGATTTATGAGCCAGTAAGATAATCCTTCATGATTATCTGTCCTGTTGTTCACCATTACTGCATCTTCAAGGAGGCTGTTTCACTGTGTGCACTTCATGTCATGCTTAGCTGAAGTATAATTGACTTGAAGACCACCTATACTTACAGTTTATTCATATACAAATTAATGGATGCTGGTAAAGTTGTACATCCATTAAGTAGAGCATTAGCTCTCATGGCATTCATTTATCTATCAAAGACACTTTATTTATCATAGTTTTTCTGAAAGCTTGTTTACTAAGAGACCATGCTGGCAGGATATTGCTGCTATCAATGAATTTTATGCCTTATACACAAAATTTGAAAAATGAAAACTTGCATAATTTGCCTCTTAGATGGTACACAATGTCCATAAGCTAATGTCTTCTCTAATCTCTTTTCATGAAAAAGCATAGTTAAAAAATTCTGGGTTTGTTCCCCTCCTATTTAAAAAAAAAAAAAAAAAAACAACCAACAAATCTTTGATTAGCTAATTAATAACAGTGATCTTGAAACTTAAAATGACTTTGATCACATTAAAATACTATGTACTCACTGAGCCAGAAAGAGGAAAAAGAGTGTGAACAATTTATAACTTGATTGCCAAGGGAAGCAACTGATGAATCCATTTTCCAGCCTTGCTCCAGGTGCTTATTTCATATTCAGATTCACACCTAGAGCCAGCTTTCAAGTGTGGGTAGAGATAGAAAGTTTTGAATTGGAGACCATCACACTCTGTTATTATTCTAAGGAATACATTACTTGGTGGCTCATTATCGTTATTTTCACAGAGATTTCACTCACTCAGAAAATCCTTCTTCATCGGGTTTCACAGAAAAGATTCATCAAGCAATCTCAGTGTTGAGAATCCTGCTAGGGTTAAGGCATCGGGTCCAGCACTTAGTAGCCTGTCATTTACCAGTGCTTATGCAGGATGTTTGCTACCTCAAGGACAAGTAACACTGTAATCTTCCTGATAGCTATATGACTTTAGAAATTTAAGTTGTCATCGAGGCTGAAGTCCCTAGGTCAGATCCTTTAAGACAGATAAGCATGACAAAATCAGTGAGATTCTCCCATTACAGTATTCATTTGCACCTAGAATTCTGCCATATTTCAGTGCACTGGCCTGAAACTGTCTATATTATTTGTCCACTGCAGGGTGCTTTCTCAGCTTTTACTGTATCAGCAGTTATCAGAAATGGGAGTAAATGTTTTGTCCATGTTTTAAAAAAATCCTTGTGCCTTTTTGCACTGAGAAATACTAGCAAGCACACAATTTGGTGGAGTGACTTTGAAGTGTATGCTCACAAGCTCACAAGCCCCTGATTGTGAACAGCTTAGAGTTCTGACTCAGAGACTCTTTTATTCCATCTTTTTGCAAGTAACTTTTTGCCAAGAGAGTATTATGGCTTCTACATAGAACAGTGTTATGATTCCTACCTAGCCATACCAATCTCAAATCCTAGTTCCTCTAGCTGGCCAGGGAAAGGCATAAGAAACAATACATTTTCCTTTCAATGCTCTTCTATTCGTGTAAAACATTTGAGAGGAATCTCACTGAAATTTTGCATTTGAGAAATGTCAACCAGTGTTTCCACTTGTGTTTGACAGCTGTTACCTTCACCCCTTCTTCTGCACTACACAGTGATATGTAGGACTGAAGGATTACATTGTGAAGCATTTAATCCTAAATATTTGAATACAAAGAAATTGCATATGCACTCTCAATCACTAATTATTTTTAGCTGATTCACTTATCTTGACAATTGTTTCTAAACCAAACAAATTCTCCTTCCCTGTAAATTGTCTTTTATTTACAAATCAACACTCAGATTTCACTTGTAAAACCCATGCTTGTACTGTACAGAGATGTCTATCCTATCTAGACAAAATCACTAGAAAGATCAATCTTTAGAAACATCTCCATCCACACTGTCACATTCTAACCTGTCATACTGACTTGAAATATGTTACAAGCACCAGTTATTTTACTAAATACTCATCATCTTTATTGATAACTACAAGCTCGATGAATTTAGTCAGGAAAAGTGTATTTTACACAGGCTTATACGGCATTGAGAGTTTATGGCAGATGCTCTCAATGGATCTGATATATTTTATGCTTTAGAATGCTATTTCATATATTCAGTAATATCTTACTGCCAGTATTCTCTAGCTAGAATCCAGAGAGAGACAGATAGGCCTAATACTGAGGCATTATTATTTAACAAAACAAATCTATTATGTTTGTCTTATTATAGATTTGTGGAATTACCCATAAGTCTCAAGGATTTAATTTTGATAGCTCTCTTGTGACCACCCAATAACATTATTATGTGCATATTGCTTAGATATTCAGAGACATCGTCTCTTTCATGCCTACAGTTATAGAGGTTACAGGAATGTAGAAACTGACCATCATATTTAGCAACGATTTTGTGCTCTGCAAAGATGGTGCTGACATATTCAGGTGATATTAAAAAAAAATAAAATATGAAATTTGAAAACTAGTTGTGCTGCCCTAAGTTCTAAAGTTACTCACCCACATCAACCAGAAACCTGCAGTCCTAAGTCCCTGAAGGGGACCCAACTCAGGCTGCAAGTGAAGCAGCAGTGTTACCCATGCAGACACCAATGCTACAATAAATTCCACCTCGGCCTGCTGCTAAACTGGTTGTTGTGCTAACCCATCACTGTGATCGGTGCTGTGACCAGTGGTAGTGGCACAGATGTAACACGGTACACTGGAGGAAGGACAAGGATGTGAAACACTCTCTGACATCCCCGACACCTACAGTCACCCGCCGAGTCAGGCAGCTGGGACTTAGCGCTCTCTTTGCCATTACTGTGCCGTGTAATTTAGACTCTTCATTCTGTAACTGTATATATTTATACACACATACATGTACAACTGAGTACACTTTTATGTGTATACATAAATATACAAATTATGCAACATTAAGAAGTGTATATAATGCTCTGATCCATATTTGTTTGTAAACTGGAGACATTACAGATTTCCTAGAGACAATCATTAAGTGTATTCCACATATATGGCGGCAAAATGTGCTCATTCAACTACATTTTATGTTGGTTACCAGCAGAGGAAATACCAAACAGATAGGGAGTTTGGATGTTATCTTGAGAACAAAGACAGAGACTCGGTATGCTTTAACTTGCAAACTGTTTTAAAAACAGTGAGCACCCTGTGGTATTTTCTTGAGTGAATGGTACCTATTTACATCTGCTCTTACTGAGGTCAACAGGAGTTCTACCACTTATTGCAGCATTAGCCCACTGCTGCTGTCTTTTGAAAATGTCATGTGAAATAAATATGCAAATGATTGCAGTAATTTTTAAAGTCCGTATTAAAAATCCTAAATCCCAAGGGGTATCTGCTCATCCTGTTTATGCTTTCCTTCTAGTTCCTAGAGTTGTGACATGTTGAAATGCACACAATGGTTGTTTTTCCAGGTAGCTCCTCATAAACATTGCAAAATATTAATGAAGTTGTTAAGAAAGCAAAAGGCACACAACACCAACAGTCATCACATTTAATTCACTGCTTTGTTCTTTCTTTCCCATTACAAATGTACTAAATGACAATATAATTATAACCTAAAGCTGTTGGTAATTATATGTAAAGCGCTATAATAGCAATGAAACCCTAATGCTGAGAGAAGAAAACTGAGGGAAGCCAGAGTCAAAATAACCATTACTCATTGTACTCCTGGGTACCCCCTAAAATTATTTGATTCTGATGGGTTACCCAACCTGCAAATTACCTGAAAAAAATTCAGGTCAGGTACAGAGAAAACAAATTAATTACCAGGAAATTACTTGCTGGTGTTGAGCCAAGTATTAGCTTGTCAGCATTCAGTGCCATTGGAAGAGCACAGAGCGAAGGAGAACAATCCTGACTTGCATCAGGAGCTGGAAGCGGAGAACAGCAAAAGGAAACATCTTATTGGAAACTCTCCTAATGCTTTCTTCCAGCCAACCTGGAACTCAGTGTCCAGTGCCAGAGTGTGTGCTGCCAGCAGATGACCGTTCTCCTCACCTCCCTCCTGCCTCGGGCATGGGCTGGGCTGCCTGCGGGAAGCCACTCTCTGGCTCTCCATAGGGCCTGGGGTGAGCCGTCCTGGTGGGGACCTTCCCTGCGCCTTCTGGTCTTTCATGGGCCCCACAGGGTCCCACGTGCCAGAAGAGCTCCCCAATTTCTTTGGCATTTGGAATAATTCTACCAGCAAATCAACCAAGACCAACAAAATCTCAGAGCTGAGATGTATAGTAACCTAGATGTCTCTCACCTTTCTAAACTGATTTTTTTCTGGCTAGAAATGAGAGCCTGGCTCATAAAATTTGTCAAGGGAATGTTTGACTTGTGCTTATTCTGTGTTTGCTGGAATCAGAAAGATATGCCATATAGCTGCTGCTTCATTAGCAGATCAGTAATATGAAGCAGTGTGCTCTAGAGATGGAACTCAACTGAGATAAAGCACAAAAAACCTGTGAACTATGTGACAGGTGGAATTGGCAGCTTGTGATAATGAAGTAAAATCCCTGTTTATCTATGGTATGTACAGTACACTACAGCTGAATTAGTTAAACTTATACAAATGCAGTCTGAAAAGTTACAGCTCCTGTTACCGTACTTGCTCTTGCAGACTTGCTGCCACATTTGAATTTCTCCTGCTAAAATATATTAAAAAGAGGGGAAAAAAAAAAAAAAAAACAAAACAGCATTCACAACAGAACAGACCAAAAAGCAGCACGACTCAAAGATTTTGTTCTGAACTGTCTTTACTGTCTCTGAACTAACTCCTACTATACTAAGTTATAGGACTTAAGGAATTGATATCATCATAAGAATTAAAAGTGTTTCCAATGCACAGTGCTCGTCTTGTGTTCACACAGCACTAAACGCAGCACCGTTCTTACTAGTGATGCTCCAAATTCAAGCTCAGGTTTGGATAATTCAGAGGACAAGGCTCAGATACATGCAGATGCTCCCCTCTTTCACAGTGCCCTTTCCCCAGCTGGAAGCCACCAGGCTGACATGATCAACTGTTAGGGCCCTTCAGACAGCCGGCTGAACCCTGCCAGTTCCTCCCTCTGTGCCCAGGAGTGCTGCCTCGCAGCAAGACCCCTCTCCCATGTGCTGAGAGCTCACAAACCCCTCCCAGTCTCACCTACCAAAGGAGGGAATGGCAAAATGCTTAAAACCACTTGCTGGCTGTGCTCTGCATCTCATGCAGCACCTGACACGTGTAGCACTGCGGGTACACCAGATGCAAGGACTTTGTGGTGACTTTTGACTGTCAGCAGAGGGGGACTGGAGTTGTGCAGCAGCAGATAGTGAGAAAAGCTCATTACTCCTTTAGATTGTATAAGTTCCACACAACATGAGGAACTTCAACAGGATTATGAAAAAAAAAAAAAAAGAATGCACTGGCCTCAAACTCATGAACAATTTTCAACTAAAATCATGTTCTGCATTTTAATGGCCAAATATTGATTTGTTTGCCTATGTGCTTGTTTGATACGATGTATCGGGTAGAGAAGCACTGAAATATGTGACCATGAGTGCAAAGCGGCTGTAAAAAATTACTGAATCTGAAAGGTTGTGACAGATATCTGCTCTGCACTGATTATGTCCTGGATAAATTATTATGCATGATTCATAAATGCTTAAACAAGAAAATACAATTAAAGTCACCATCTCTGACTTCCTTTATTTTAGGTGTTCATTTTTATCCACTTTTTTCAGCTATATGAGAAAATATTTTGATAAGCAACAAATTGTACAAAAATGTAAGCAAAGGACAAAATTATTTTAAGTGATCTGGGCAACTACCCAAAAATGAATAGACACAAATAAAAGGACTGCTCTGAAGTATGTGTTTGGAAAAGCATGACTCTTCTGATACAAGATAAGACTTTATATAGTTTATACTTTTTCAAGGTTTCTGGGGTGAAGGGACATTCATTCCTTCAGTTTGCCTGACAACTGGCTGCTTACATGTTAACAGGACAGAACAAGAAAATGAGCCACTTCTCCACCTCTCCTCGCCGCGCGGGTGTAACACGGGAGCGCTGCCCTTGGGGTGACACCCGTAACGCGGGCACGAGACCTGCTGCCGTTCTTGAGCCCCTGCTGCCCAGTTTGCCCACAAAAAGTTGCAGTTGGCTCTAGTTGCAGCAGTGGTGGTTCTTGATACCTACCCATCGCACATCCAATACGAGGTAATGACCTTTCGCACAGGCTGCTGAGCTGCTATCACCTACTTCTGCATTTAGTCACCCAGGCTGCCTTTGAGCTAAATTTCCAGCTTTCCCTTGATGCAGGTGGATGAGTGCGACTGAATGGGCCGAGTTTTACACAGCAGGCAGTCATACGAGAGCGTGTTTGACAGCCAACGACCTCCCCACTGCTGCAACACTTCTGGCAGACATTTTCTCCCCCCTCTCCTATCTGCCCACTTTCTGACAGCTGCCACCACTCTTTGCAGTGGCCAGAGGAGAAGTGGCAGAAAGTAATGTATTTTGAGAGGTTAGTTTCAGTTGTTACCACCACAAAGTCCCCGAGGGACCTAGCCTTACCATCCCACCTCTGAGCTGCTCTAAGCCTGTTTTCTGCCTTACATGGTACTCTCTGCCACTCAGGGATATCGAGTGGTAGGTGGCAAAAAGCCTAACTCAGCAAATGGCTGTCCATCATCTGGCTTAGCTACACTGTTAGGGAAAAATTACAGAAAAAAAAAGTTGAAACTACCAAAAAACCTTGTCCCCTCTATTATTTAGATGACAACTTGAAAATAAACTGGCCCTCAAAGTCACGGCACTTTATAGCTCAGGATAGCCAGAGATTTTTCTCCAGACCTAATTCTGATGCAACAAGAATGATAAACAAGAAACACTACAGCCTTGTATATGTGGATTCTTCTTTGTTACACGATGCCCTCAGCTCATTTCTCTGTAGTTTACCACCCCTCTTTTGAGTTTCTAACAGGGGATGCTTATTGGAAGGATTTGTCACTCTAGTGAATGACTAGCAACTTGGTGTGGTGATATCACACAACTTACCTGCTCCTCAGGAAACTTCTGCCAGCCTTGAAACATGCCAGTGAACTAACGACAAGAAATTTGTGTCATCACCAAGTGTTCAGGTTGGGCACTCTACTTAATACCATCACCATGTATCTGCAGACAGGTCAGATCAGGTCTAGAAGTGATTTAAGATATCTTGAAGAAACCATTATCAAATATCAAAAACACGATAGAAGATTCAGGAAGTGGGCTATCATGATGAGAGGACAACTACAGATATATGAAGACTGAACTGGGAAAGAGGGCAAGCTTAGTCAATGCAGGATGAAAGTAAGTTTACCACTGTAGTCTTGTTCTGTGAGGTACTAAGTGGAAATTTCATTGGATATTCAGATTTGGCAACTCCACCAGCTTTCACATGGGCAAATAAAGTCATATCTCAGATGACAAGGCATCAAATTTCTACATCTCAGTTAGGTAAATGGAGGCATTTTCTCTCTTCATTTTTGACTTTTTTTTTTTTTTTTTCCTGGCAGTATAACTTATAAAGTTGTTGTACAGCCAAAACAATTTGATGGACATTGTACAAGAGCTGTTTTTGCTTAATTTTGTGATTCTTTCATACGTGCAAAGAAAGTGCAGTTACGTTCTGAATGAGTGAAAGTTTTCTGGCTTAAGGTACTAAATTAAAAGTATTGATGAGCAAAAAAAACCCCAGAAATATACAAAGCATTGGTGAAACTTGTCTACAATCTGCATTGATCTAACTGGAATATAAAGTCACTGCCACTTTTTTGCATACTGCTCTGCCAAATGAACATTTGATACGTACAATAATGAAGCGAGGTCGGTGTGCCTTTGTTCTCAGAATACTTTACCAAATATTCCAAGTACACCACCTGGAGTACTACATCCACCTCTGGGATGTAAGAGCACAAGAAGACATGGGCCTGTTAGAGTGGGTTCAGAGAAGGACCATGAAAATGATTAGAGTGAAACACCTCTCCTGTGAAGAAAGGCTGAGAGAGTTGGGGGTGTTCAGCCTGGAGAAGAGAAGGCTCCAGGGAGACCTTATTGCAGTCTATCAACATACAAAGGGGGTTTATAAGATAGATGGGGAGAGGATTTTTACTAGGGCCTGTAGTGACAGGACAAAGGGTAATGGTTTTAAGCTAAAATAGTGTAGATTTAGATCAGATATAAAGAAGAATTTTTTTTATGATGAAGGTGGTGAGGCACTGGAACCAGTTGCTCATAGAAGCTGTGGATGCCCCATCATCAGAAGTGTTTACTGTCGGGCTGGACGGGGCTTTGAGCAACCTGGTCTAGTGGAAGGTGTCCCTGCCCATGGCAGGGGGTTGGAACTAGATGATCTTTAAAGCTTCCTTCCAACCCAAACAATTCTGTGATTCTACGATGCTAAATATCATAGTAAATGTAAATCAAGATCATCAAAATAGAGTTGTAGGCCATACATTGAAAAGTATGCTAAGATATCGGGGTATGGGTGTTTTACTTTTCAAAAGAGAAAAGAAAAAAATTAACCTATGGTCAACCTAAAACATTTAATTCAGCCAAAAATAAAACATCATGTAATAACTTTGAGGTCATTTAACTTCTTCGTGTTTGACTTTGAAACTCCTTCAAATGAAAATAAAAGCATTTTAACTCCCAGGAGTTTAAACAGAATTCAGCCAGTGCCCCTGAGAGGCAACCACCAGGGTCACTCTTGATGCAGAAGACGTTCCAGCTTATTTTATGAACTGGAACCACAGTCAAATTCCCATCCTCTACAAAACACATCCATTTATCTGAGCACAACTCAACCGGGTATGTGGGGCTTTATGATTTGCCCTTTTGGGGTTGCAACATATGTGCTAATACAATGAGACCTTAGCTACACAGTCATTTTTGCCTGCAGTAAGCCCTCCAACTCTTGACCTTCCTCACCCTAATAAAAATCAATTCAGACCTCGCCCTTCTACTTAATCTTGCTCTCTTTCTTATGCACATGTGTTTGTGTGTGGGGAGACCATCGTAAATCATATGTTTAAGCAGCAGCACAAGTTATACTGAAGCTACAGAGAGGATTTAACTATGGCCTGAAACAAATTTTTCAGTGAATTTCTACAATTATGTAAATGAAAAAGTTAGAAAAATAAGGAAAAACTGTTCTAGACACAGTGCTCCCTTCCCCCCTCTATTGCCTCGGCCAGCATCAGGGAGTCCTTAAAAGAGTTTCTATATGTAGATGGGATGGGCTCCCATCCCACCCAAAAGGTTCCTCTCACTTTGAGCTAATGAAAGCACTTCCTGTGCAGCTCCCTGTCCCAAGCCGGAAAAAACCTTGACTTTTTGCAGCCTTCCAGGCATGAGGTGCCAGTCAGTCAGCCTTGCACTGGATGATCTCATCACTAGGCAACCATCCATGATGGCCACTTCTCCTTGAGGATGTTCACTTATTGTTTAAAGGTATTTCATTTCCATGGAAGAGCATTTCACCTGACAACTCTCTTTTGTTAACCTCATGCTGGTGGCCTTTAGAATTATTTTCTGATGTGGAAGTAAGAGAAAGACTGAAACCTGGCTGCGCAGGCAAAATGAAATTTTCCATTTGAATCAGAGTCCTGTAATTGGAACAGTACACATAGCTGAATAATCTATGCTAAACTATTGATAACATATGATAAATCTATGACAAACTATTGATAAGAGTTACTATGGGACATCAAAAGGCATGCAGTATGACCACATTTTCACTGTAAGTGTAGACCAATAACAGAGAAGATATTTTTGTTGCTATTCTAAGCATTGTAGAAGATATCCTCAGACCTGACCCAGCTTCCACCATGGAGAATAACTGTATCCCTTGGGTAAAAGGCTTCTATTTACCATGTTAATGGGATGAAACACCCTAACAGTGGTGGTGAAGATCATGTGAAAACTGCCTTTCTGCTGGAAGGTCCCCACCTAGTCCTAGGCCAGGCCTGCTCTGCCATGCTTGACTCTCCACTTCTACGAAAACCCAAATAATGCAAGATCCCTGACTTGTACTGCAGCTGTGCCACCCTGACACCACAGCTATGCTGTGCCCTGGGGCACTCTGCTCTGTGTGCCCTGACTGCAGGGCTGGGGACAAGAAGGTTGCACAAGTCCTCGTGGGACAGAGAAGAGGAAGAGCCTTGGGGGCCAGGAAAAACATAAGCAAATTGATTGGCAGTCGATGGGTAGCCCACTTCTGCTTGCTGAACGAGTTTGTAATTGATAAGGTTGAACTCTGTCTTGAAAAGCTGCCTATTTGTTTTTATTGCACACTGTTATTTCTCCTGAAATAACTTGCCTAATAGTACTGCTTTATTTTCTAATTGCTTCTGGGACAGTAAGTGCATAGCAAGCAAAAAAACCCCAAAACAACAAAACACCAAGGCAATAAACCTGAAACTCCTTTTCTGGTGTTGATACTGCTGCAACTTCAAAACATATAGTTCTATTCTACAAACCTCACCTGAAAGAGTCAAAATAGTGATACAAAAGTGGTACTTTCAGAAAACAGAAAATAAGCGTGTATACTTATGGCTGATTCTTTCCCTTTACAGAGTGATTTTTTATCACCTGAATGAAATTATAAGCAGTGGTCTTTCTTCCAAGATAGAATAATTAAGAATCAATTACATTTTCCACTGAAACACTGACTACCCTGTAACCATTATGTAATTGGGAAACAGCTCTATTGTCATTTTTATGTAGTTACACTGAATTACACAATCATTTCAATGGAATTATATCAAGAAATTACATGTAAATTTGTTCATATTAAGTCCTGAAACTTAAGGACTCAATGTGAGATAACTGCTCACTTGGAACAGGCTCTGAACCTAATATGTACAGCCCTGTGACTATGAAGGGAAAGAAAAGGTTCCTTAATAAGTCACAAGTGCTATCATTAGTATCTTTTAATGTAAAGTGGTTACATGCTAGCAAATTATTTCAATTACTCTATTATATTGCTGAGCTAAAGAAAAGGAACAATTGATAAAAATGTGGTGAAAACTTCATAATATGCAAAAATTAAGGGCAGGGCTTAAAAAGCTATCACTGAGTGCATTCAGCTGGTACCTTCAAAATTCAAAAGATACTTAACATTAAATGGTAGAACTTCAAATCACTAATTTAGTTCACAGTGCGCTTCGGGGATTTGAGTAATTTTGTATTTGTATAATGTCTCTATAATGCTGTGAAGGTAAAGTTGAGCAAGGTTTTTAATTTTTACTTCTGGCACAGTGGGGTATAAAACACACCGACAGTGAAGCTATAATAGAAAGTTTTCATTTTTGACTGATCCAAACCATGAACCTTAGGGCCTGAAAGAATAAAAGGTTCTTATTCAAATGTGGTGCAAAAATAAACACTTCAAAGGAGAACCCTACCTGAACGCAGCCGAAGGAGGTGTGTGAGTCAGGAGAAGGGGCTGGTTGAATTCATGAAAGAAGCTGACAGGGACAATTTCTTGCCCTACAGGGGACTGATAACTCTGGTAAAGTTTGAAAATCTGAGACTGATAAACAGGAACCTAACCAGAGCAAGACTTGTGCATTAATTGTAAAAGATTTCTAAAATATCCCTCAATCCTCCAGCAACCTAGCTAGGGAGTTAAGGCTACCTAACAGAGGGATACAGAAAGAAAGCATCATGTTTTTTCCTCAAAAGAAAACTCTCCTGTTTAAAGTTTAAAAAATAGATATAGAACGTAAATAATAATTTAAAGTATTCACCTTCACACATAACTTTGTTTTTCTGTTGAGAGCATAGAGGTGTTCAAAAAGCCCACCTTGTTAGCAGTGGCTTTAAAAGCTTGTCAAATGCAGATGGAAATAACAAACTATCTTCATTAAGCACCATGTATCAGTCACTCTCATCTTCACGAGAAAAGAAGATTTTAAGTAACAAGAACATAAATTTCACTGAAGTTAATCTAAAATCCTCAATGTAATTTGACTGCATCTGTTCTCAAGTTGGTCCCTTCCAGGGTATTTTTTTGCATTATAGGGTAACCACAACCCTTTGCTGTGTTGAGATTATTACTTTGTGCCTGAATCAGATAATGCTGAGGCAAGAGACCAACTTCTTTCTCATCTAGGAACAGTGTCTTCTACCCTCCAGCAAACCTGCCGTTCACTTTGTCCAAAATAAAAGCAGACTTTATTGGAAAATTTCTTAATTAGCAAGGAAAGTTAGAAAATAAGAGGTAATTACAAAGAAACTCATTTAGTTGGACATTATGAAAAGGACTGATAGGAGAGAACAAAGATTTAATTAGAGTTTGGGAATATTACCTACAATGCTGAGAACTGATTTTTTTTCTCTTATTTTTAAGGTTGTCTCTGAGAACATGTCTCAAGTCCTGCATAATTTGAGGAAATTGCCCTGCAATATGCTTCATAAATAGGACTCGTTCTCTACTTTACTGCCCATCCATCTCATGAACAAGGTGACAGCTGATTCATAATGTTACCTTATCAAAGCATTTTGTTTTGATTCATGTGACTGGCCCATTTCAACCTTGCATAATCTAGATGAATGCAAAGATATTTCCCAAGTAATATTTTCCAAAAATGCACACAGAATTGTTATTTTCTTCAACTAATTCAGCTCCACCAGCAGCTTATGAGAGGTCTGCCTGAATATACTAACCGAAAGAAAACCCTAGAGGCTGAACGTCTAAGACCAGAGATACAGTACCTTAATAGAAAATGACGTCACAAGTTTCACAGTGAAGTATGCGTTAGTCATATCTGATGAGATACCACTGTAAGTACCAAGGTTTCTGAGAGATTTCTTAGTGGACTCTGTCACTTGCTCCCTATTTTTGGAAATGGTTTTGAAATTCATTAATGATAAGATGGGACCACTAAATGGGTAGGTAAACAACCTGCTCTGAGCTGGTTTATGGCTGACTAAAAAAGATACCTTTTCTACAGGGAAGGCCTCCTATGGGAGCATAATACCATTAACTGCTGATAAAGTTCTTAGCAAGCACCACCATAGACGCTACTTCTGCACTAATGGAAATCCTTGCCATTTTCAATGCAACAAACTTCAAACACAAAGTTATTTAAACACAATTTAATCTTCACAAATTAGTATTTTTGACATTCTCCATTATTTCCATTTTACAGGTGGGTAAACTGAAGGACAGAGAAGCTATGACTCATCTAAAACTGAGTCATATTGACTTTCACTCCTTGGCTTCAACTGATAAAATATGCTCCATCCCGTATGTCCCAGAATAAATCAAAGCAGCTTTTTCATTAAGTTTCAGACATGTCTCATCCACACTGCTGTCTGCTGGTCATGGAAAACATAATGAAGTAAACTAAGTTTGCATGTGTGCCAAAGTGACCTCAAAATTTCTCTTTTCTTTCTGTACTCATGAAAGGTATATTGTCAAAAAGATTATATCAAATTTTAAAAATTACCCAGGAGAGTTTATTTTACATAACATGGGCCCTGGAATGGAAATTTGCAATAAAAATTTCTG
Source organism: Tyto alba (assembly GCF_018691265.1). Classification (NCBI taxonomy): domain Eukaryota; kingdom Metazoa; phylum Chordata; class Aves; order Strigiformes; family Tytonidae; genus Tyto; species Tyto alba. Next base: position 14,348,511 of record NW_024881327.1, on the reverse strand, counting down.
ACAAGCTCTTAGCTAAAGGCACTAGCAAAATTCTCTGGTCTGTGCATTCTGACTAATTCGTTGGTACATTTTATGTTCACTTATGCTGTGTACCCTCAGTTGATCTCATTGGCATTTGAAATTCTGGTTAAGAAACATCATAAAGAGCAGTTCAGGCATTTTACCCCTGTCCAAACTATATGACAGTGTCAGCCTCCACATTTGTCGTCAGATTTTTAATAGACATCTAATGCAGCATTCAGCTTAATATTCTGGCTAAAATGGAGTAATTAAGATTGATATACAGGCTGTAAAATCTTTTATCTTCTTGTGGGTATTAATTAAATAGAAAGTGGTTATACATTTGATCTCATTCATTCAAGCACCACAATACCCATGTAAACAGTATTTTGACTAAATACGCCTGTGACTAGTAAAATGTGTTTTATATCCTCACTGTACTTTGCCTAACTGTAAAGAATTTATTACACTGGCAATCTGGACCTAAATCTATTGAAAATCTATCCACGCTTTCTGCTCCATGAAAATATGTTTAGAATTATTCCAGTGATGCTTCCTTTCTGTGATACTAGTCGTCCAAAGACTCTATATTTGCTTCCCTGAGTGATGCAAAACGAGGTCTAAGCCCTTGGTAATGTGCAAATCACTTCATGTCATTTCATCACTTCATGCTAAATGGATGCATTTGCTAGTGAAGTTGTCCCCAGTTAACTCAGTGGAGATGTCACATAGCAGCACGATTTTCAGATAATTTCAGCAGCCTTGCTATGTCTCTGTGGCATCACTACTCAAGGTCACCAGCAGCATTAGTTAACCAGCTATGAGTTTAACCATCATCATGAGCAACTTTTGCAAGATTGCAGCTAATTTAAATGAGGCTCATGCATATTTTAACTGAGCTGCAGTGATGACAGCAGTTGCAGTGTAGACTGACTCATCATCATTAATCCTGGAGCACTAACATGCAGAACAGCTTTGACTGCAGTTTTGTACCATGTAGAGCTAATACAGACATATGAAATAGGGTGGCACCTTGGACCTGCTCCCCTGTCTCCTTACTTGTACACTTATTCAGTGCCAAGTATAATAAATCTCTAAAACATGAGCTCCTTTATGTTAGGTTGTGTGATAAACAGCTCCTCTGCAGATGTGCAAAGGAGGAGAGGCACAAAAGGAAGTGGGGAGCCCACCCTGCCCCAGCACCACCCAGGCCCATCCCAGGGGAGCATCACCCACACAATGAGGCACACAGGCAGGTGGAGAAACCTCAGTAACAGGGGCACTGGAATGGAGCACCCCCCCAAGCACTCCCCAGGGCTTTCCCAAGACAGCCATCAGTGCCAGCAGTCCAGCTGGGAAACCCAGCACCACGGGTCAGTGGGAAAGGCTCTCTGGAGCATCTCGCAGTCTGAGGGGTATGGGGCACATTATGGGATGCAGGCAAGAGCATTTTGGGATTGCACAAGACTTATTATGGAAGAAGCACGGGAAGTGAGGGATAAGGAGATAAAAGGGGACAGTTACTTGTAAGCAGGGTGCTGGTCAGCATGTTTGTCCGGCCATGCCCTGCATCTGATCAGCACAGTCAGTTCTGTCTGCTTATTAAACTCTTAACTGTTGCCCTGGGTGAGGGAAATCCCTGTTCCGTGTGCATGTATGTGCACGCAGGTCTAAGTGCCAGCAGATGGATTGAGGACCACGAGTCACTGGGGCCCATGGGTCTGGGGTGCCAGCAACTAAAGGTAGAGTGAGGGTATGTCAGCCAGTCTGTGACTGCTAGTGAAGACCAAGCCAGATTAGCTAGCAAGTAGGATACGTGTGTATATAAGTCCAGCTGCTGGAGAGGCCCATGTGGTAAACAGATATGAACTTCCCACTAACAGATCTTCATCCTGATCAGCCAAAGAGGGGAACAGGGGGAGGCTGTTGGGGCAGTTTGCTGCAGTGTGAATACTGCATGTTTCTGCCTGCATTGATCTGTGTGGTCCACTGTGTATATGTGTATTTTACACCTGCCTTTGCATGTGTACCTATCAGGAATACATGCTCAGCCTCGCTACCGGTTGGACCTGGAACACTGACCTGCGGCTGCCTTGCCTCTATCAGAAAATTGCTGGATTTGTCAACTCCCTAGAACTGTATCCTCTCATTATTATATACCATCTATTGCAGCTCTGGGCTGTAGTATCTACGGATGGCGTGTAGTAACAGCCTAGGCCTTCTTTGCACACCAAACATGCAGCCGGCAGCTCACCGCCATAGAACATCCACTGAACTCCTTTTCCCACAAGTCTGCAAACACTGCCAGGCAGATTGCCATTAGAAAGTCTGATTTTCCCACCATTTCTGATACTAGTCGTCCTGCGAAGTACAGTAAACAATACAAATACAAACCAGAAAAGAAAGGGACAGACTTAGCCCTAAACAAAATTCTTTTGAAGTTGATGGGACCCCACTTCATCACATTTTAAACAAAAGCTTTAAGCCTCTCTTATAGATGAGCTATTGTCTTTTGGTCTCCTTTTTGATGTTATTGCGAAGAGCCTTGAGGATACTTGATAATAAGGCACTCTATGAGTTCTATTACCTTGTTCTGTGTTGCAATGTATTATTAACACCAAACACCAAATGAATAATGAAAACACAATCTGGGAAATTAAATTTTCTTTTTCCATTGCCTGTTCTAGTCTGATCTAAGCAACTTACCATTTTATTTTTGATGGCATGGATTTGTGTTTGTTTAATGTTAAAAAATGCATAGAGCATCTATCAATACCAATTACCAATAACAATACCAGTGTCTTTCTTTAAAGGAGGGATCTGAGGTAGATGATGTTGATTGCTAGAATTCACTGAAGCTTAAGAATTTTGCGCAAACTTCTGAAAGTAATTTTCTAAAATAAGGAAACTCTGTAAATAAGAAATTTTAATTATACTTTTGACTAGGAAAAACAGCACAGTTCTCCTACAGATGTAATCTTCTAAAGGTGCAAGTCTAGGAAAGCCATCCATAACTGTATTTTATGCTACAAGTATTGTGCCAAGTTAGTGAAATACATACCATGAGAACAGAATTTTGTATACTGTTCCCAAAGAACACTGAAGTTCATCTCCAATTCTAAGTTCAATTTCTTTCATATTTTGCCTTTTCCATCGCGTTGTGTTATTTAAGATTAATTTATAGCTTCAGGCTTTCAGGTCTTATAGAAATTGGCTGGGTTATTTTGTTATCAAGAACAGAAATGCTTTTACTGGAATGAGGATTTCGTCCAGGATGTATCATCTGTAATGTAATTAAGGAAGTAGTTTGGAAAAGCAACATTTAAACAGGGAATATATGCAAAAATATTCTTACAAATGCTACTTGTAGAGTTTAAAAGAGTATTGTCGCAAACTCGGGGGAGATCTCTAGATTATGGTACTTTTCTTACCATCCAGCTGTGTAACAAGGATATTACAGTAACATTGGTCCCTAAAAAATGACACTCCTAACTCAGTATTCTCACTTTCAAACAGTACATAAAGCAATTTAGCAGCAAAAAATGTCTTCAGCCTGTGTTTGAGTAAGGGAAGACAAGATCAAGTATTTCTATATATCACTGACTTGAAGAGGGCATGCCTGGGATGGACCAACTACCAAGCAGCTATTCTTCACACTAGGCAAATTTAATAACTACTTTATTTATATTAAAATAGAAAGATGACTAATGCTATATTTAGAAAGATATATACAGAGATGAAAAGAAAAATGCCACTTACCAATAACTAAATATTAATTAATCTTCATGGGATTTTACTGTGTCTTCCAAATACAAAGTTACCAGACATTATAAATGGGATTCAATCTTCAGGTAAGACACTCGGGGTGATGGTTTTGCCATTGGGAATACTAACCTGGGTATAAGTATGTGCCAATTCTGTCTGAGATTACAGCCAGAACCTTATTTAACCCTTCCTCCTAGTATTTCCTCTGACTTGCAAAATTGAAACTTAATCAAAGTACCAAGTTATAACACTTCTCCCAAGACATTATTTTTTCATTTTTTACTCCAGTTTCCACCAATATTAGACACACTGATATCCCTTGAATTTGGATGGATAAAACTATCTGCCATTCAGACATAAGGAAAATTCAGTATTGAATTTGGTTGAGTCCAAGGGCACAATCATACATGACTATTCATTAGTGTCCTCATTAAGAGGGAAATGGGTACACAATCCAGCTGACTGAAACATCACAGTTCAGCTGTCTGCTGTAAAGAACATATTGCCTCCAACCATACGAAGTGGAGCTTGTAGGCACATATAAGGGGGAATGATGCCTTCAGATCATTGCAAATTCTCAACAGACATTAAACATAATCAAAAACATTTGAACAGCAATACCGGACAGAGTTACTGATTCAGCTTTCAGGGAACTTGATGGACATGAAATCATGACTAATGTTTGCACAAAGGGACTTCTCTTCTTCCCGTATCTCCTGCACATCTCGTGCATAAACTGCAGTTTGGTCCTTGGAGCCGTCAGCTCATCTAGGGAAAGGAAAACTCAGTGGGTGCCTAGACTCTTTCCTTTTCCTGCGCAATTCCAAAATACAATTGCTGAAGAGAGAAAACATAGCTTCAAGCTTGAAAGATAGATCAGGCAGCCAAATAGATCTTCAGACAGCTTCCCAGCTGGGAAAGATGACTATAGTCACACTTGTGTGTCATTTGCCATGGCAGGTCTCTTTAGCCATTGTACAACCTTCATGAGATATTCCCTACTTAACTGTTTGACTTTATTTAATTAAGATCACACCTGTAATAACAAACTACAGAAAACACCGCCTGCTTTGACTAGAAAACATTAGGACTGTAACAATTCATTTCTTAGGAAGAAAGGGTAAGTCATGGACTCATTTTCACTACAAACCAGTAATACCTCGTGAGACCACATTCTGAAAATAACTGCACTGTTGTAACCAGTAATTAGTTTAGTTATGAATTAGTAAAATCAGAGGGGTTTTTAAAATTTTAACCCGGTATTGTGGCTAAAAACACTGCCAGAGAAGAGATCATATAAACTTTATTCAGCAAATACTATTTTTATTGATTTGCTTAAACCAGTAATAGTGTTTGGAAAGCTCTTAATTCAGATGTTTCTTATGGTAGTACACGTCATTTCCTATTGACCAGACATTTTAAAAGTATTTTACAGTAGCTTAAAAGTACTATACAGATATCAGTAAAACTTAATAGAGCAAGAGACAGAGATCTCAGGAATGTATTTGAAAAATGCTACATAGCAATCTGCAATTGCAAGAATTTCTCAAAGTCAGAAAGTGGAGATAGTTGTCCAGTTCCTATTGAAAGCTAACAGACATCAGGCACCTTTGTCACTTCAAAAGGTTCTCTTTTAAATAGTCTTGACATTGTTATCTCAGTCATGACAGCTTTAAGTGTAGACTGTGTATGAAATCTAGATCTGCCCTCTTTCTTTTTGGTGTTCTTGAATTGCTACATATTTTTCTCATAGTGTTTGGTTGAATTCCTTTTAAAAAATGATTAACAACACATTTTCTCTTAACCCATTAGTGCTCCTAAAGCAAATGGATGGAAGACTATATAAAACTGGTTGCTATCATCATGCATCACACTAATTGTTCTAAAATTCTGGACTTAGGCACTGAGCAAGCATAGACATTAGTTTCCCTTTCTCTTATGGAAGTTCCTGGTCCAGGCTGAGACACCAGGGAATGAAATGCAGAGCCAAGCATGTAACGTGATTAGGTTTTGTCTTATTTGTGGTTCAAATAGAAAGCTACAACTTGCATATATTCATGCATATATCTTCCATATATTAATGAATATATATTCATACATATTGGCATTATTCACATATATAAAGTTGATTATTTGCTAAAGCACTAAATTAACTTAGAATCCACATTCGCACAGACTTTCCATACTACTAAAGAGCTAACCTGCAGCTGCAAGGCACAATATGTAATTGAATTGCCCAGCATAAAATTTTGGAAAAGGACCTTGTACAAACTTCTGATTTTATGCCTTTCAGGAATTGAAGCTTTATTTCATCACATTCCATGACACAATCCTTATTCTATGTTCTATTGAAACATGTAGCTAAAATACGAACCGGTTACTTTAATATTGAAAAAGAAAGCTTGCCTGGCAAATCTATTTGTTGTGTAATTTTACTTAGGGATCAAGATCAAAATAAATTTGCATTCTGGTTCAAAGTAGTCAGCACATTTATCTATAGTCAATAATACTTTATTTCATCATTATTTTACCTTTTACCTTCAAACTGAATCCCATTCTATGCCATTTTGAGAATTAGGAAGATCTCCTATAAGAGATCAAGCCAGTAACTTTCATGATATGATGTTTTTATTTTTCATGGATTTATCAAAACAGACTTTTGTAACTTTAAAACTGGAAATTGACAAATATATCTTTCCAGTTTGGAATTTTACGATGTTGAAAGGACTTTTTTGTAAGAAAAGAAAGCAGTATCTCAGTGTAACAATGACTGACAAAATGAGATGGGAAAAGTTCTTCATAATTTATCCATTTCTATTTTATTTATTAAAATTTAAAATGTTTTATTTAAAAAAAAAAAAAAACAAAAACATACTCACTGCCTTAGTAGCCCCATTATACAATGAAATTTCATCAGTATCAAAATAATCATTTAAATGGGAACTTTGGCAGTCAGATATGACAGAAGTTACTTTCATTTCTTCTTTGTTACGGAAAGGATATCACTACCCTTCTCCCAAGCTCAGTCAAATTAGCAATGATTTGATTATGCACTAAAAGGAATAGCCATTGAACCTTTGTGTGGATTCCTGTACTCCAACTCTTCTAAGATGTGCAGAGATTCAATCCAAGATACAATACATGACACAATGCCAGGTTTTGCAAACCCTTAAGTACGTACATATATTTACTTACGTGAGCAAAATCTATTCACATCCTTAATTATTTGCCACACGAGGGATTAGTTTGCATAATTCACACTATGCAGTGCAGTACCTTCACTGATTAAAGATATTAGATGATTACCTCAAAAGGCTGATAATTTTAATGATGCAATGTTTTACTGCTTAACTTTTTAAAAATTAGTTCATCACTATCCTAAGAATACATAGAAAATGAGCAATTTACAACCAAAAGGAAAGAATGTTAACAGAGAAAAACAGGAGAAAGAGGAGTACTACACAGACAGGATTAATTTCATCATCTACTGAGCAATGCTTTTATAAAAGATTATTACCTATATTATTTTAATTCTCACAAGGTCATACTGATCCACGAAATCAGTTCTTGTTAGGCACTCACAAAAGTACCTAACAGTAGCTTTAAATCACACACCCACTTTCTCCCAAATTTTAAAGGTTTTTCACAGTGGACATTTAATTCATCAATTGATATTCACAAGTTATTTTTAATCCTATTTCAACACGCAATTATCAAGATATATACCAACCCCTAGGAAACAAAAAGCTGATTTTAAATCATTTGAGAAAGAAATGCTAATTTTTTTTAGTCCTTTTTCACTTAGAAAAAGGATCACCTGTGAATTCACCTGCTTCAATTCACAATGCTGGTACTGAAAGGAGTTTGGGGTTCAGAGGCAGGCAACTAAACAGAGAGGGGTGAAAATTAGGATGATATATGTTGAAATTCACAAGAAAGTAAATATCTTTCAAATTTAGAGCTGTCAGTTTCAGCCAATATTTTTTGTTTTTCATGAGGAACATGTATCTTTCCAGACTGTTGTTCCTTATTTCTTATTCTCTCTCTTTTAAAAACATTTTTTGTTTGCTTTCTTTCTCTGACTTGTTTGCTGATTTTTATTAGGCAGAATGTCAGAAAAGATTGATCTTTATTTATCTGTGTAAGGGAGGATGTCACAGTTTGCTTTGTATTTGACTACCTGTTTATATAACAGATGAAAGAATATCAATCAGTAAACCAGAAACCTATTATTATGTCAAGAACCTTAACAGAGATGGACCAAAATGTTTTTATTGACACAATCAGTTGCTTCATTGATTAGATGAAAAAATCCTGTACACCTACCCTATGCAGTTAGAGGACTCGCTGAAGTTTGAAGGTTGTAAATGCTTCTGGATATCTGCTACCTCAGTAACTTCGAGTTCAATTTCAGCTCCTTGCAGCACTAGGCCATTTTACATAAACCTACAACCTTGAAAGGACGTAAATAAATAAATAAATAAATAAGAGCCCAACATCTTTCTCTGTTTCCAGGCTTTGCCTTCTTTGCTCCCCTTCCTTGATCTGTGCCAGATACCCTCTCTGTTAAATTCTTCCTTTCACCTGGAGATGTCTCCTTTCTGCATGTAAACGTTGAGTTTAATACGCCTCCTCATAACCAGTTTAGTGCACACACAAGCCTGAAATGCCTTATTGTATTCCCTATTTACACTTGAAGCTTACCATGTTAGGGATGCTCTTTTGCATGTTTGCAGAGGGACTAGGCTTAGGGAGAGGCTATCAAGGAACAAAGAGTATATAGCAATTCTAGCCTGTCTCCCATGGACATTGTATTGACATAGCTTTATTTTATGTTGTATGGAGACTTTTTCAAGAGCCCGTTAAAAATACAGATATGAATAGATTTATTTCTTATTCTTTCACTAAATCTTAGCAGTTACCAAATGCTCTTGGGGAGCATTTGAAACACCTGTGTTTGGTTTTAATTATTCTCAGAAATTGTCTGCACAATCATAACAACTTGGTATGCACCGCTTTTTCGGTGCAGTTTTAGATGATCTAAAATTAGTGCATTTTAATTGATTTAGCAGAATCTGACAAAGAAGAATAATGTGGGGCTTCTAGAGCCAGATGAAGTCTGGGTTTGGAAGTAGTTTACTGGCTCAAGGTGTTCTCGAACTGGACAAAGAGAAAACTTGTGCTCAGATCTCTGATGACACAAGATGTCCGTACTGCTGGGAGGTAAGGGAGAGTAATATTCTTCCCACTGTTGATTTTATGACTGATGCCTACTTCTTCTTTGTCCAATGACATGGTATGTAAAAGTGGCTTAATCTAGTATTCAGGATGGAAACAAAGGATAACCTATGAACTTCAGCACTTCTCTACATCCATATACATACTTCAGCAACTATAAACAGTGTCAACGTAAGTTAAGCATTAGACCCCAGAGTTAACAGTCACCAAGAGGACTCCTGGCAGTTTACATCTGTCATACTATTGCTAAGTCAAACTTTTTCTTATCCAATTTTTCCATGATGATAAAAAAGCTAGGTGAGGGATGAAGTTGGCCTGTCTGCTTGCATTTATGAGAATAGTCTTCAATCACAAATAGGATCTTTTCTCATTTTGTTGTAAGGACTGCTTACCACACTGCAAATTCTGAGGACTAAACAAAGAGTTCTTACCAAACCAACAATTCAAAACACTTACTAGCCTCCAAAATGCTCTTACAGCACCAAAATGTAGTGTATGAGTGTAGAATACTAATTTGACAAAGAGGTAAATGGTTCTTTAAATACTAGAAGCATTTATTAAATACTCAAATTTCCGAGCCCTGCTGTGACTGAATCACAGAGGATGCATGAATGAACAACTATATTCAGTCAGTGAGTTGCTAGAATGCTCTTCAGAGATTCAGAATTACTCATTTAACTCCTTTCATTATTCCTGTGAAGGTAATTTGGCTCTGAAGTGAAGTTCTAGAAGGAAGTCAGTGTCTGCCCTGTCATGTGGTGGTATCAGGGCACTTTCCCTAAATGCTCCCCCATACCACAGAATGTCTCCATACCACGGTGTTCTCTCATCCCCAAATAACTGAGAAAAGCAAATTGCCATCCTACAACTTGCCTGAGAGTGAGAAAATAAAGGAAATGCTACTGACTTTATGAAGCCTGTTAACAACCTTCCTACAGCAACCTTGATTATTAACACAGAGTGCGCCTTGGTACTGTGGTGCAAGCCACAGTCCCCAAGCCCAAGCCTGTCAGATTTTGACATGAACGCTCTGGGAGCTCTGACAGCTGAATGCCTTTCATTACAATTAATATTGAAAATATTTGGGTGGCTGAATGCAGCTTAGCACTGAGATATTCAGCAGTCCTTAGCAAATGATTTGACCATTACAGGACATCCAGCTGAGATGCAGTCGCACGTTGTTACACTATCTTTGTAGATCTCTAAAAGCTTCCCAGACTTTTCTCTTTGACAGAGAGACTCAAACTTAACTGCACATTGACTGTTATTGGTGTGGGGATATCTGCTGTTGACCAATACAGGGCTGGCCTGACAACCTTATATGAAAGAAAAGGCTTATTCTGTGTGGTTTAAGGTTGCCCACAGTCCTGCATGCAGCAACTTCAAAAATAAGTTGACAGTGATGACTCCCTTTTTCGTTTACTATAAATGACAGTGCCTTGTTGATGAACATACTGAAGCATGAGATACATAGCGAAAAGGAGTAACGCATTTGAAATGTTGTTTTAATCTCTCCTTATTAAACTCAGTGGGATCTTTACTTTTCTTTCATTCCCAAAGTCACCTCCTTGCAAAATGTAAAATAACATGAATGGAGACAGCAGAATCAATTAGAAACAGCATGACACATCACTGTTCATATTCCAGCAAACCCAGACCATATTTAACACGTGGGAGTTGAAAGTGAGGGAATGAAATGCTATGGGCTCTTGACTGAAAAAAAAACACAACACAACTGAAGAGTACATGAATGAGACAGCAAACTTTTACTAAAAATCCAACTCTTCTGTGGTTGCCTGTGTTACTGACCTCTTCCCAGCAGAAGGGTGGAGTTTGATCATTTCTCTTCAAGACAGAAATAATGTTTAAAATCAATTGTTGACAGAAACATGGGGCTCTTCTTAGAAGGAATTATAGACATTTCACGGGATAAATTGTCTAGCTGTCTGAGCGCTTCGATTTACTTGTCTGCCTCTATTGAATAAAACTTCATCAGAAACATTTTGGGCCACCAAGAGCAACTGTGTATTCAGCTACATTATCCCACAAACTGATCCCTGGTTTGCATAAAGCTGTTTGTTCAATGGTCACAAAGATCACCTACTGATCTCCTATTTTGGGGAGCCAGTCAGCCCAAGGATTTTGCAGAAAGCAAGCTCAGTGGGGCAGCTGGAGGAGCAGAAGCAATTATATATATATATATATATAAATATATAATCTCCTTGTACATATATACACCTTGAATGACTGGTGTTCAGACAGTGCCTGGTCACATGATCTGCACTTAAACATCTCACTGCCTTAATTTTCAAAGGTACACTCAGTAACTGTAAAAACAGTTGTTTATTTAGCTAGGTGCAAGGTGATTTTCTTTGTCCCTGGCTAGCCACAGGCTGCCAGATTTTGCTCTTATTATCTTACAACATTAGGCAAATTATTTTATTCTGGAAGTCAATAAGCTAGTTGGGAGCTATGACTGTATTAATTGCCATCTCCTAATGGAGCAAATGAGGGTTAAGTCCTTGCAATTAATATAGTATACTAGCATGCAATAAACATTGTAAGCAAAATGAAAAGCTATAAATAAGACCATATTAATGGTCCATTCTTTTATGGCATTTGCAGTATGATATAGGACTCTGCTGTACAAGATACTGTTCATATATATATATATATCTGTATGTGCACTGTGTGTGTATAAATGCGCATATATATATTTATATATATAAAGATGGTTCTTCCTAGAAACATTAAAAACTTCAGTCCTTCTACTTGTCAAATACCAGTAAACCACTAACATTATATAAATAAATACAAAATGCCTTCCTTTGGCATTAAGATGGGTTTCATTTTAGCCTTCTAAGCTATGAGCAAGAAATCTAACAGAAACTGAATCACAGATTCAGCATTTTTCCTTTTTAGTCAGGTTACAGGAACAGTAGCAGAAGAGACAGAGCCACAGTAGTGCTAGGACACACACATCCACAGCATGCGCACTTCCCAGGGTTTCACTTTCTAGCAGCTCTTGCCTGGTCCTCTGAACTGAGAAGCCATCAGCAGCCGCAGCACCAAGCATGCTTCTGGGCTGCATCTCCCAGCTCAGCTTCATCTGAAAGGAAACCGTGCAATGTGAGACCACGCCACTGCAAAGCAAAGCACAGCTGTGGGGAGCCCACTTCCAAAATGCTCTTGTGATTCCAACTAAAATGTTACAGTAGATACACCCTCAATTTCCATCCAGGCCAAGCACCCTGATGCCACTTCTATCCCCTTCATAAACTAATAGAACTTCACCCTAAAAATATGAATTGTGCTTCTTCTTCATCTTTTGTTGGAAGGATAATCCAGAACCCCATTATTATGATTTTTAAACTTCCTATTTTTATTTAATGACATTAATTTATCCACATTTTTCTTGGATTTTTTTTTTCTACCTTTAAAGGGTCTTTGGTACTTGTTTTTCAATTCATTCACACCAACAAATGACATTCTCTTTCAGTGTTTATTTTGCTAGGCCAACAAAGCCATCCCACCTTAATTACTTTTTCTTCTTAATTCTAGTCTCCTTTATGCCTATTTAAGCCCAAATTCTTCCTTTTTTAATATGCAGGTGCACAGAATGGCACACAGTATTCCAGATGAACCAGTGAGTTATCCATTGGCATTACTAGCTCTCCTGGAAACAGCTTGTCAAAAGTATTTTAGAATTGCGTTTGCCTTTTTAATGGCAACATAAGAACAGCTCCTAATCACTGTATGAGCAACTAGTAGTTGCAGATCCTTCTCATCCTTAATAATTTCTGTCTAATGAGCTCCCATGATATAGAAGAAATTCTGCTTATACATTACTGACTATTTAACCTTACACTTTCATGATTATATTTCATCAAATTTTTACCACCCTGATCACCCAGATCACCTGGTTCTTTCTGAAAAATACCCAGTTTCTCCTCTGTACTGATGGCACCTTTGATACCATGTCACCAGCAAACTTCCCCACACTACCTTACCTCTCACAGACACTAACGTCAGTTCTAACTAATGTACCAACTAACATAGCAACATTAAACCAGAACAACTTCATAATATGTCTTTGAGGAATCAGACTAGCTAAGGTCTCCTGACAAACTGCCTCTGTCCCCTTCCAGCATGGCTTGCCATTTTAGCCATTTTCTTTGCAGATGCATTCAATTTAGATTATTAGCACTAATCTGTATCTCCTCTATTTTAAGTAATAGGTTCCAAATCTTAATTGTTCTACTGAACTGTAAACAGGTTAGATCTCACAGATGTTCTGAATTTTGAAAACCAAAATTACTTCAGTTCTGAAAATAATGGATCATTTGTTGAAAATGTCCTTTTCAACCTCTTATTTCTCATTTTTTCCAGTAAAACATTTAATTATTCTATGTCATTAATTGAAATCAAGTTTTCTGACATTCTTTTTCCTTCTTTTATTGACAAAGCTTAGTTTAATATTCTTCATATTCTTACGCAGTGATGATGTAATTTCCACCTTTCAAACTACTGCAACTTACTCTTCAGTGGAAGAATCTTGAATTAATGCCATTAAAAAGAATAACTGAAATTACTGTAGAATAGAGAGAATTCGTTATGTTTTTACTGAAGCAAATAAAATTTGCGTTGTATTATTATGTCAGCGTGACTTTCCAATTGTATTCCTTTATTACTGTCCAGTATACATTCCTGCAGCACAGCAAGAAATGCTTTTGTTTTTCCTGCCACAGCTGACTAAAGCTACCAAGAGACATAACCATTTTCAGCAGAGCTTTATCTTGTACTCCCATGTTGTGACACTTCTGGGAACAACCGTGACATTTCGCTCAGATTGGAATCATTTTGCTTCTTTTAAGTATTGCTGAACTGTATGGTGATTTTTTTTCCTTCTTCATCTTAGTACAGCCATGTCAGACAGTGTCTTGTTTATTACAGAGTAGCATTTCCCTTCTAGGCTACTTCCCGTGGTGATAATAGAACAGTTTTTCAAGTTAGCCATGGAAATACTGCATGATATTGAAAGCAATTCAAATAATTGCTCAAAGACTTAGGATTCGGAATTGTATTTCAACTTCTCCTGAGGCTATGTAGAGAATAGAAGCCCCTTTCACTCCAGGGATATGAAGCTGCTTGTATAGATTTACCTCAACAGACATCACTATTTTCATCAACACCAATAACAAAAGATAGAGAGAGAGATACACAGACAAATATTAGGCAGTCCCTTAAGGAGGGCTTGCAGATGCTCTATTTTCATCAGCTTTGTCTCTATCTTGCTTTGAACTCCCTGTTTCACTTTGCAGAATCGTATCTCAAACAACCAAGGACAAAACTCCTACAGACACGGATGCAGCACTCCAGAAGAATCACTTGCTTTTGAGCTTTTCAATGTTCCCCATATATTTCCTCTTCAGCAAAACAAATTCCTGGCAGAGAAGCGCTACTATTTTTTTGCTTTACAAACTTTAAGGGAAATTAAGTTAAATATTTTTTCTAACAGACACAAGCTGTGACCCAGAGCTCTATTTTTGTTCTCAGTCTTTCATAGTGGCTTAAAATAACATTTGACATTAGTAAGAGGGTTTTAAAATGCTCTACAGTCCTACTGCTGTAGTCATGATGGCCTAAGGACATAAACAAAAAAAGACTATACGTATAAGTAGTATATTTTCTTTGAAGAGTTGCTAGAGTTTAAAAAATACTGGAGTAGATTTTGGGAACTTCTTAATATATAGAGAATACACACACATTGACTATAAAAACCCACCCAAACAGTAATACGTGCTGAAGGATAACAGTGGGAAACACAAATGCCAGTATGACACTAAATAAGAGCTAGTTAAAGTTACTGAAGATATAAACAAAGTAGATATTTTAAAGGCCAGGAACAAACAAGAAGGAGGAAATAGAAGAATCTTTGATGGGTCAGAACGTGACTTAGCATAACACTGATTTGACACTGTAGTACATTGTTCCATAACATGATGAATCATTTGAAATACCACTTCCTGGAGGATTGGATTTTTTCTTTGCTCTTGACAGAAAGCAGCACGCAGATGTAATTGGAGGATGTAGAGCGGTGCAGTTTAGAAAGATCAGTGGCTAGAGCAACTTTGTTCCTCTTAAGACTGTTAATTCTAATTCTATTCTTTTCACACTTCAGGGTTTTGTGTTTTGTTTTGAGGCTTTTTTTATTAAGCCTCTTTCATGTTCATTTTTTTTCATACTTCGTAACTTGCCAGCTATGCAAGCTTTTCCTCTTGGGTTTCCAGAGGTATAAGTGTAAGTTATCTGCAATAGCTGCAAGTACCCAGATACCCAACAGGTAATTTGGCACACCACAAGCAGCACCTTCAAGTGAATTAGCTCTTTCTCCATTTCCACTCCTAGCCCACCCCTGCAATTAAAGGTGGCATATAGGATACATGTTGTTAATATTTCCAACAGAATCCAAATTATATTACTCAGATCAGTGTAAAAACTTCCTCACAGGCTGCCCAACCTGCTTTCTTTTATAAGCAAGTAGCACAGAGATAGAGGTGGCTTATACAAGCGTAAAGAATTCTCTCCTTCTCACTGATACCCCATTTACTTCCATCTGTCCCAGATCTGGAGCTGGATAATACTAAAGCTGATAAGAGATACCCACGCTGGGCTCAGAGCTTCTTCTGAAGTTAAACACATACAGTGTTATCTGAAATCACACTGGCTTGTTAGATGAGATAATGCAAAATGATATAACACATCAGAGGGAGAAAGGAAAACTTTGACTTTGACTATCTCATAGCTGACAACCCCAAAGACAACAATCCAATCACAAAACAACATTACAGATAAAAGTGGAAAGTGCTGCCGTGCACTATATATTGTATACCTGGTGATCACAGCAGTCTGTTTGCTCAAATCTTCTTCTGCCAACCTATGAAAGGCTGGGAAATTACTCCTCATTTTCTACTTTTATAAGCATTTGTTTTAGCATTATTGACACAAAATGTAAAAAGCTAGATGTACAGATAAGGAGAGAAATATCTAATGAGGCTATCTGCCAGGGTGAGAGAGAGATTCCTGGCACATAAAAGAAATATTGAACAGTAACTTAAAGAACTCTCTGCAATTCCAGTGCTGCTTAATAACCATTTTTTATGGCAGCTCCATTCTCCATTACATTAAAAAAAAAAAAAAAATATTTTTACTGCTAGGTTCTACATAGGTGATAAATAAGAAAGCTTAACAGAATCAATAATGAATCACAAAACACCTGTCTTTCTTTACTTATACTGGACTGCGTTATGGCTATGCTCTTTCTCACTTAGGCCTCAAGTCTTCGAGGCTCTTAGCCTAAATTTAAGCACAGAATTTGTGCCATTGGCTTAAGGAGGTCTGATGGCCAGACATATGTCCTCCTGGCCAGGTGCTTAAAATTAGACACAACTTTGCATACCCTAGTGAATGGGAACCTGCATGCAGATGGAAATGTCATGGTGTATCATATCTGGAGGACACTTCGGGATCCAACTTAATTATTTTGATGGCATTTTAAATGGGTTTATAAAGTGCTTAGCTAACAAGCATTTAATCCAGAGGTTAAAGAAGGCACTAACCCTGGAGACTGGGCTTGTAAAGGGCTATAAAGATTTTTGAGGTAGAAAGTCATCTTTAGCCCTAGGGAGTGGACTGTAAAAGGCTGAGGGGGATTTTATTAGCATCTTTAATTAAGCATTTATTTGAGTCCTTTATTTGGCATTGAATCAATTTGTCATTAGTTGTTTTGTTATTTAATTAGTGTGCTCAATTACTGTAAATACTATTAGGGCTAAATCCTGCAAGTTGCTGAGAAATCTCATAACTCCTAGGGATGTCAATTAAAACACAAAACATTTTCCAGGTCTATAAAAGTGCAGAGAGTTGCTTCTGAGGTATGACAACCATAATATTAGGGTAAGAAGAATTTTTGTTTCTGGAGTGACCCAAGTGCCAAGTAACACCAAGGTTGTTAGATGTACAAGGAGCCATCCTGACTACATGAAGTTGATGGAAATTTTCATTTATCGGGGCAATGACTTTGTTTTAGAAATTGAACACTCAGAAAAAGACCAAAATCTTTGATTTTCCTGTTATGGAAGAAAATCACATAAACTTTAGTCAAAGCCGTTACCAAAGTGAAACACCATACAGGAGGTCACAAGATGGTGTTCTCAAGCTCTATGGGGCTGCAGGCAGCGTTAACTGGCAAATAACAATTATTCCAGTTTTGTACTAGATTGAAAAATCAAGGGAATCAGTACCCATCCTAAACAATAAACCAAAAGTTGGTGGTAGATCCACCTCAACCTTGTCTTTTTCTGTGTGTGTATGTGGGTTTTTCCCTGTCTTCCATTTCTAGGCCTACAAAAGAAATAGGTAATTGGGAAGGATCTCAGCAAGAAAGGGGGTAACTAGTTCTTTGGAATATGGAGAAAAACCGTGAGAGGAAATAGCATCAAATAACTGAGTAGTCGATTCACCAGAAAAGGAAAATATGTTTTGGGGTTAATAAATATGACCAATGAATTCAAGGAAAAAATGATTTATGGAAAACTGTCTGCATTATTTAATGAAAAGCAAAATATTTCACTATGACATTTTCAAAACAGAGGGTTTTAATTTCTGCTTTGACATGATCTTTCATTTTAATTAAAAATAAAACCCTAAGTAAAACAAAATATTTCAATTTCATTCCCACAATATTTAACTCAAGATTATGTTCCTGTTTTCTTTTTGGTTCAGTGAGGAAAACGCTAGAGAAAATGTTATTTTGGGGCAATCCAAATGGAAGGTTTTTCACAGTTTTTTTTTTTTTTTTGCAGCTACTGACCTGAGCAGTATCTGTTCCATGCAGGTTTCCCCATCACTGCTCTGCTGAAGCTCCTGGCATAGTGCACGAAGCGAGAAGAGGGATGATGCACAGACAGGATCCAAACTGTTGAAAGGTTAGAGCAGGGATTTGGGTTCAGGCATAGATGGAGGGAGGATAGATCACAGGAAGCATGATGCAAAGCCAAATAAAGTCAGTGGGAGATTCTCTATTGACTTCAGCAGGTGTTGAATCCAAACCAAACCGACAGAAAGGTGTGAAAAATGAACAATGGGGCATGAGGAAGGAAAGGACAGAGAGTGATGTGGAGTGGGAGAAATACCATCTGCTCTATTTGCTGTAGCTCTAGGAAAGTAGGTATATTCTTTTGGCTGTCAATGCAATCTCAACATCCTCCTCTAACTTTGTGAAGTGTAACACTGAGCACATTGGGGAGACGTAGGATTTTTCAGCTGATGCTAACAGCACGCTTGCTCAACCTGAGGAAGCTGTTCATATATAATACGGTACCATTTTCCCATGCATCTACTATAAAATATGTAATCTAAAAGCTTTCACTGAGTTAGACCAAGCAGATGGACAGGGAAATTAAAAGAAATTGGCAAGGTAGAAAAGATAAATGGTCAACTGAGATTTGAAATGAAGAAGAGAGTCAATGAGGCAGAGAGACACAGTGAAGCTATTCCAGATGGTAGGGGCTGTGAAGAAGGCAGCTCTCAAAACACTGGTGAAATTCAGACCAAGAGATAGCTCCAGTGGCAGGGAGGGCATGAAGACTCTGAATCCACCTAATCCTGTGATGACATTTGGGTCAGAAAAGAGGTCACAGCCCAAGAGGAGGAATTCAATGACTCAGCAGAGGCCAAGCTGCTTCTCTCAGACTATAAACCCTCAGCATATACATTCCACTGGCCACTCTGCCTACTCTTAAGGTGCTTGCTGCATCACCTTTTCCTCATGAATCAATGGACAATATCTTTCTATGTGGGAATATCAAAAAAGGCCAGAACCAGATGTCCAAATACAAACAGCTCTGAATAATGGGAATGTTTAAACCCCAAACCTGCATCCAGATCCAGCTGTGCAAGCTCTCCGTCTGGATCTGAATCCCTTTTCTTCAGAGTGGCATTTTCCTCTGGCCAAACAGCAAATTGGCCAGACTTTTGCTGTTTGTTGTTCTGTGCTGGAAGGACTACATACAGATGAACTGTAAACAGCACATATGGGTTAATGTGCTCCAGTGTGTTACCTAGACTGCTACAAAGGGAAAACTATGCCTAGGGATAGCAATTACTAAGTTACAAAGGATTTATCAGATGTGTATTGGCTTTAACAACTGCAGATTAGTCCTCCCAGGGTGAGTCTGCAGAAGCTACTGGTGTGAATATTTTAAGATGTTATCCTCGCCCTGTCCTGAGCAAAGGTGTCTGCTCACAGCCTTTGAGCACTGCAAAGCAGAAATTGCCACCTTAAACCTTCTTCAGTGGCCTGCTATATTCTGCAGTAAAATGCAACACCCTTCTCCAAATCCCCTTCTTTTCATTGCTCATACTGAAGTAATGTTAGAGGAATGAGAGACTGGGGTCTATTTCTAATTTTTAACAGTATTTTTGGAGGCAATCTTAATAAGGTGAAGGGTTATATTGCTGAAGTTCATTGCATCCACTGCACAATTTTACAGCTCCATTTTGTGGTAAGATCCATGTAACTGAACCTTCAACATCAATTTCCTTGATTATAAGTCTGTGTCACTGAGCAAATGGCCATCAAAAGCCTCTCCGCCTACTTCTGATTTCCTGAACTTCAAAATGGAATATTAAGTGCCATTTAGTCACTGACAGTGGCAATATCCCATTTATCAGCCTATTAGGTGCAGCAAGTAACACTAATGGGGGTGAATGTGAAATAACAAAAGCCTAGAACCCATGTTGCTTTCCCCCTGCTGAAAGGGATAATTCAGTAATTACCGAGCATGCCTCATTTAGTAGCCTGGACAGAGGATAGGAAATGGGTTATTCACAGGATTTCAGGGGGCTAAATTAAGCACCTGCTGTTACATTTTTATCTTCATTGTATCTTTTTGCATACTATAATGGCTAGATTTCACCACAGGAATATCTCTTTCAGGAGCTTCACACAGGAATCTCAAGATTTCTCATACACACTGAAGTCAGAACAACCTGTCATTCCCCACACCTTGAGGTTGATGTGAGACTTGTTGTTTCTAGTCAGTTTGATGAATTACTATTTTGGTGAAGTGAGCAGTAAACCTGTGCAGTCCATACCACAATACATACTGGATAAAGGATCTTCTTTTTATGATGGTTTCCTCAGCAGGAAACAACACACATGCCCAGACGAGATCCTGTGCTATGCACAGCAGAATATTTTGAAATTGCCAACCAGGTTATCAGCTACTGTAAATCATTCTGCTCATTTGAAATAGGTCTTTTCAAATTTATATAATAAATATATAAAAATATTTATATATTGATATTAAATCTGGCTTTATGGGAAACTATACTGAGGAGATGGTGCTGCAACACCTTTACGCTTGCTGTCCTACTGAATAGCTCTACACCTCACACCTCATCCCAATGAACGGAACCTCTTCTATTTCATCACGAAATGGTGGCAGAAGACTCTGGGCACACCAACTTCTATAGTGTATTAAACTACAAAGATCTTAGCTGAAGTAAGAATGATAACATACCATGTGAAAATTGGACAAGACATCTGTGCATCTGCTTTAGGACAAGTTCTTCCCATTTCAGTCACCTGTGGACATATCTAAATTAGTGCTCAGCATTAAGCAGGGCATTTTGAAGCATCTCTATCAACTGTCCCTGCTTCAGTTCATATCAAAGTGTCATCTCACCACAAACTGAATTTATTTTGAATCAAACTAAACCAGTATAATTGCTCCAAGGCTTCATCTGATATGCTCCTGTGACTAGAGGGCAGTTATGGGACTGTGGCTAGAACCAGTGCAAAGTAAACCCCTTGACATACTTACGCCATGGATTTGAGGTTCGCGGTTGCAACCTTTTTTTCTATACAAATATGTTCATATAGGCTGCAGCATTTACTAACATAGATATAGCTTACATATACTAAGTCCAAATATTAAATAATAGATGTAAGTGATGGCAATATGGCAACAGAGAGCTAGGACAGCAAGGAGATGTACCGTTTCCTGGAAAAACTTGACTGTAACAAGTACAAAGATTATACAACTACATGGGAATGCAGGCTACTTTTGTGTCTGGGCTTCAGTTAAAGAAACTAAATAAAAGTGTTTAATGAATAAAGGAATTTGTTAGTGTAATCAGTATTATCACAGGACAGGAGATATTAATCACCAGTCTTTGATGTTGTACAGTATGACATCAGAACCTGGGCATTTCAAACTACAGAGTAGCTCTCACCTCCAGTTCCCCAGTTTAATCATACAGATTTCTAGAATATCAGTTACCTGCAGAAACAATTTATAGACTCAAATCAATAAGGCAATATTTATTTACAAAAACAATTAAGTTCCTTTTCTGACTGAAAAAGATAGAAATCAATTACAATAAAAAAATGCTTGATTGAGCCTGATCCAGCCAGTATTATGCGCAATAGGAAAATTCAGCTGGGTGTGGATCAGGCCTGAATTTTAAACGTTTGACCTCAAGAGTATTGGATTCTTGGAACACAAACAAATTATGTCAGACTAATTCAATTCCCTTCTGTACAAATACAGAGATGATATATCAATGGTTGTGTGAGATTTAGCAATATTCTTATACAAAGATACACTTATTCTTTTACTTTTTTCTTTGTAGTTCCACTGTAACAAAACAAAGAGATATATAACTTTCTTCACTTTTCCCTTTGAAATCTTCTTTAAGAGTAAGCACACAAAAAGTTTCTTCTATGTACCATTTTAAAACGTAAAAGGTAAGTGAAGGATTATCTATGCAACAAAATGAAAGTGTGGCAGCAGTATATGAGAGTATTCTGCTAATAAACTTTTAACAAATATGAGTACCAATTCCAGAGAAGACCTGGCAAAGACAAGCAACAAGAATAAAAATTCTCAGGAAGTGCAAAAGAAAGGGAGTCCAGCACTGTGAATCTGATCGTCCATCATTAAAACATGCTGTTAAAAGCAGCAAAGTTACAGGAACAATATTTATAGTAAAGCATACCTTCAATGAATAATTGCTGTTAGAGTACAATAAAAAAACCAAACCTCAATAACACACTGAATTGGACAAAAGACAATGAATGTTGGATAGACAGACAGACATTATTAACCCATAGATAGCAGCTATTCTAAAGATATTTTTGTAGTTTTGCTTTGTAATCACACAGTCCTCCATAAGAAACATTATGTTTTTTTAATATTTGCTCTTTCTCACACCAAGTAGTTTCCTCATTTTTCAACACTTTCCTGGTTTTGAAGAGTTTATAATTTCACTGACGTCAGCCCCATAGGAAATTCCTGCCATTAAGGCAGTAATATGATGTGATATGTCATCTGAAGGTCTTTACAAAATACACGAATTCTAGTTGCTGTAATTCCTGGCTTTACTCCTTCTACCCTTAGATCTTCCCTATAGCAAATGCCTAGAAGTCCTGCAAATTTCAATTTTCCCTGAGGACAATGACAATCCAACAAAATACCTGAAAGAAACACTGACAGGAGTATTGTTCACAGTGTCCATCGTTCCCAGGAACTGCGCTCTGCGGGAGTCGGCCTGGCTGCGAGGGCCAGACGACAAGGCTGCTGTGCGAGGACTGACGCCTGGAATGCTGGCACTGTTGGAAGGTGGTAGGGAAAGAAGGGAGCTCACAGCAATTAATGCTCTTTTTTCCCCATCTCTTCAAATTCATCACCTGAACATCATGATTCCTCTCCCTCTTTGCAAGTCCAAAATGAGAGATAAAATAATTCTGACAGAAAGATCACACAAGTAAAAAGAGTGTGTACAAGTAGGTTGTAACCTAACAAACTAACCTGCTGCAAAATAATGGTACATGTGCAGTTCAGGGTTTCAGAAAGCAACACTATACTTTCCCTCCCAGCTTGGAGGGAAATCCACATTTTGGTAAGAGTCAATTCTGCCCTGAGTAACACAGGGTTTCTAAAGATTTAGATAATTGCAGAATTGTTAAATTTGGCTATCTGACCTTAAGCATTCAATCACAGTTCAGCAGGAAATAAAACTCAGTATCCTTCTTCCCTAGTGGAGTCATCATGTTTGCGAGCATGTTCAGAGTCTCCTTCATTTCTCCTTCAAGTATTTAAGGAGGAGTTGTTATACATCTATATACTATCTGTTACGATATCTATGTACAATGTAACTATTGTATATTTACCACCCAGATATGCTGCTTATTTTCATATATCACTTCTTCCCAGAAGAAATCAGGCAAGAGTAGAGTCTCTCACTTTTAGCTTCCAGGCACATATTTCAGGTACTGGCACACACTTGGCTCCCAGCCATATAGTCTAGCTAAGTACAAGACTGCTTTTCATAAGGAAACATAAAGGAAGCGGCTTATTAAATAGAGGTTTGTATATCATAGTTTCATTTTAAGAAAGAAAAGCTTACAAGATTTATTAAATGTTTTGTCTTAAATTAGAAGAGAGGTTGATAATTTCTTCTAGATTCAACAATGACCTGTTTAAATTTTTTTATTAGCTTCTATAGAAATTCAAAGACCAAGGGAATCAATCAGCTTATATATTTTTTTTTCAGTAAAAGCTATTGTAGCTGATGCTACAGCTCAGCTTAATGTAAATCACAAATACTATTATTATACCTGTTTTTTTCCCCTTTTGGTTTCTTGCTTCTTTATAACAAGCTACCACTGGGTCACATTACAGCCAAGTTTTTATGTTATGTTATTTCTTAAGTCTCTGTGGAACAAAGATTTCAGTCCAGATATAGAAAAGGTAAAGTGAATATAGATTTAATTTTCCCCTTTTCTTCTACAGAAATTAGATTTTTAATCCTTTACTTTTTCCACTGCTAATTCAAAAATACATATTTAAAAAATACAGCCGTTCACATTTAAACAGCAGTAAGTTGAGTATCTCTTGACATTGTAATTAGAATACTTTTAGTGGAAGGAGTCCCAAGAACAAACTTAAATTAAAAAAAAATAACAAACTGTACTTTTAATTAAACAAACAAACAAACAAACAAAAAAAGCCATATTTCTAATTTGAGGACTGTCATTAGTTTGTTTATTTGGGGGCTTTATCCCCAGTTCTGAAAAAAGGCCAATATAGTTTATTAAATTTGATATTGTCATAAAGTTATAAAAAGGTTCTCATAACATTTAATGAAAACAACTACACAAATAACAATTTATGTGCTCTTCCAGAGCATTTCCCAAGTCTCAGTTTCAAAACACTTAGCAAATATTACACTAAAAACCTCACACAAATACTGTTATCACACTGCATATCACTAGCTCCTGCAACTGCTAGGAAAAGTGCCTGAGGCAGAGATGCAACAACTTATGGCTCATCAGCACTTCTAAAGACTAAGCTGTATTGAATCTTCATTTGAAAAAGTGCACAAAACCTGTTAATAAGTGGACAAAATATATTTGGTCTCAGAAGTCATAAATAGTATTCACAGTAAACAGTCCTTCAAGGTCTTAGTTGTGAGAGCACAAGAAAGGGAAGCCCTGCATATTGATGCACTAATACGTCTCATTCCGGTTCATTCACAACATAACGCTTTATCCTAGAAATTCAAATCCTGTTCTTCTTCCAGTTGCAGGTACAACCACTGCAACAAATGGGATCATTCATCATTCATCCACATCAGAAAGGGAGCAGAATCTGCCTCACAGTAATTAAAGGAATTCTTTTCTTCCAGCCTATCACCACATACTTGCAGCAAAGGGACAATTTAACGGTACCAGCTCTTCCCACATTCACCAGCAGAAATCCACTCATCTCAGGGGGACTGCAACTTGAAGGACTGACCTCTATTATCTGAAATGTCAAACTGTCATAAATTTGCCTGCTCAATTCTCTCCCTCCATAGCTGTGGCAGCTCCTGACCCAGCCTAGTTCTCAGGCACTTCCACATCATTTCTACAAAACAGAAACCTGAAAACAGATCAGTGACAGATGGGAATGAATGTGTGGAAATGTGCACAATCTCTAAGGTCCAGAATGAGACTTAATTTCAGATTAGGCAGCTGAAAGTAACATTTCATATTTTGCCTTTTAACTGGTGAGGAAAACTCTGACTAAATTTTTTCTGGTCTACATTATTGGGTAATAAGACAATGAATTTCAGTTAAAATACAAAGAAAGTACCTCTGTCTTTCTCCCTCTCATATACAGGCATGTGCACACACGCTTGCATGCTGTTGTCTGAGAAGAGATAGAGGGTGCAGAACAGCCTGACAGCTCTGTTTCATGGCATCAGCCAAGCGTACCAGGCTACTTTTTACAAGTACCACACAGCCAATTTTCTCCTGTTAAGTTACTTGAACCACTAATGAACTTTTACATAACTTACTATGGAAATGACACCATAACTTGTAAAACTGTTATGTCACTTCAACTTCTTCAACCACAAAATGAAAATGTCTTGGCAAACATTTACAAGAATGCACCTGAACATGAGGAAGCTGCTACACTGAAAGTAAAGGTTTACTAAAGTAAATCCAGGAACACATATGCATTACCATGAGACACCAACCTAACTTACTCCAAAAAATGACCTGACTATGTCACAGTCTTATCAATATGAGCAAAGTTGATACCTTGATTTTGTAGACCCATGTCTTTAGAGTTTCAGAGATCTTTTTTTTACCAAATACCTGTTCTTTCATCAGAAACATCAATTGCCAGCCCCTTCCCCTAAGACTGAGAGGATCCACTATGCATGAGGAGCTGCAATATTATTATACTTTATATTCCAGTGTGCTGATTTGTGTATGTGGTGGAGGGGGGTTGGTAGCAGGAGGGAGGTAGAGAAATCGGAAGCAAAGATGAGCCCAGGAAGAAGGGAGGGGTGGGGGGAAGGTGTTTTTAAGATGTGGCAATGCTTCTCACTGTCCTACTCTGCTTGTTAAGTGTTGCTGTTGTTAGTGTCTAAATTAAACTGATGTTCTTTTTTTTCTCCCCCCTAACAAGTCTGTCTTTTGCCCATGAGCATAATGGGTGAACCACTCCTCCCTGCCCTTATCTCGATTCCCGAGCCTTTTGCTTTATTTTATCCTTCCCATTCCTGAGTGAGTGGTGCTCACTTGCCCTATTAGCTCAAACCACAACATCCAGAAACAGCAAATAGCCCCAGGAAACATGTGTGCAACATGCAGTACGTATGCAGAAAAAATATATCGTTACTACTTGAAAGATAAGAGAAAAATATTCCAGAGGGCTGGCCCAAAACTAACACATTGCACATAGACTACACAAGCCCAGAGGCTTGAGCTCACCTTTCATAAAGGAGTAAATTTCAGCCCAGATGAGTGACTCTCATAAAACAGTGCTGCTGCTCCACTGGCCTAAGGGTGGTCTTGTTAACCCTGAGAAAGGGGATACTTCTGGTGAGGAAATGTTTTGCTACGGATATGACTGCAGTCATCTGAGAGCAGCAAACCACAGTGTATCATTACAGAGCTCACAGACAGGAAACAGCAGTGATTTAAATAAGTCAGGCTTGCTTTGATTGATCAGGACATTGCTGAGAGTGAGAGGGGATAGATAAAAGCTGTAGAAGTCTGAATATAGGTTGAAACTATATCTCTAAGGACAAAATTATACTGAAACAGGCATTGTGTTTATAGGCTTTCTGTTAAATTCTACGAACTATACTGTTAGATAATGATTCAAAATCGAGGAAAACTTCAGGAATCTACATTTTTTCATGTCGATTCTCTTGAGGTGTAATCCACGAGGTGTTAAGAAGAAAGGCATTTTATATAACCCACAGGCTTTGCTCCTTTCCAATTAAAGGAAAAGAGATCAGCTGGTGAAAGAAAACACCCATGAAAGCCCCAATGGCACAGTATTACATAGAACCAGATCCAAGGAGGAAGGCTGGAAAGAAAGGGATGGTATTTGTGATTTTATGTACCACTTCTCTCCCAGTCCTAGAATGAAGATTATATAGATTTCCCATGAACTGGACTGTGTTAGCTCTTGCAGTTTGGCTTTTGACTTGGTAGTGTTAATTTCCTAATCCATCCCTGCATTCATGTACTGCAACATTCTCATTAATCATATGAGATATCCTAGGTAACTAGTTTGCTTGGTTTTGGAGTCATTATCCCTTCTTTTCCACATAGACTTCTTTCACTGCCTGTTTTAATTTCCTCCACAAGTTAGACCTAGAGTAGGTCTTATTAGGTCTTCACACTTCAACAAGCCATAGCTTCCTTTTCTATTTCTATGCTTTTTGTAAGCTTTCTGTTCTCATATAATATCTCTGTAGGTTGTCATAAAGACTAGAACCTCTTTAGTTGCAACAGTCTTTCCAGACTTTATCAACCCTTCTCAAAATCACACTAAGTTCAGTTGATTTGTCTTCACCACCTACATCATTTATGTCTCTGTAGTTGTTAGAGCTGAACTACCCTAATGTCTTCATCTCCTTCCTGCTGCAAGTGATTTTGATCCAGATGGGTGGTATCATTAATGATCTATTTCTGTATTAATATACACCAGGATCTCTACCTCTATTTTTATCTTTCCTTAATAAATTGTATCCCTCTGTACCTGAACTGTGAACCTATGCTTCTGTTATTCCATGATACTCAACTTCACATCTTCCACCAGCAATTCTGTTTCTTTCACCTTCTTGCTCATTCTTCTTGGATCACTACAAAAACATTTCAGTTGTTTCTGAAACCCAGTAAGGAAACTTCTCTTAATTTTTTGTCACTGTGTTTCTCATCATGACTCACAAGAGCTACTGTTTTTTCCCTGATGCTCAACCTTCTACTCTCCAGTATACTTTCACCCTTTGTTATATCCTTCTTATTTTGCCATCTCTGTATATTTAAGAAGTGTTTTTATCAGCCACGCTCAGCTCAACCCCAGAAGGCTACTAGCCCAGCTGCTCCAGCGGAGCCCATCAGTCTAGAGGAACTTGTTTCATGAATGCTTCCTGATGGTCAGACATCCTCAGACTTTCCTCAGAGCATTTATTCTTGAGCCATCTGTTCATCTTTGTTGTCTTGCCATGCTTTTGCCTTCCTCCTCTGGGGACTGGAAGACTTCCACTGACTGTTATGCACATGGAAATATTGCCACCTGGCAGGAAGAAAATGTCTTCCATGTTGTAGATGTTACACCATTTTAAAATGAAATCATGTTTACAGTAAAGAATATAGGCTTCCTGCAACCAAATCTTCATTCCTCCAGTGGTTACTGGGCCAGCTAAATGGGGCTACTTTGCTCTCTTTCCCAGCTGCTTTTGTGCAATCTTATTAGAGAGCAAGGCAGAGACACAAAAATGAAGAAAGATGCTGGAAGCAACGCTACTGGAGGAGGAAAGGGCAGATATAGAACAAGATGCAAATTTTCTGTAATTATTTACAGGTAACATGTATTTGGTGTTGGAAAAAACATACATCTTACAGCTACTGTGACCTTGTTGGGAATCACAGTGATGCTCTTCTATAGCAGCTCTTATAAATGGGAATATGGAATAAGTTAATAAATATCCTCAGGTAATTCCCAGCCAAAGTCAAGTCAGTGGAATTCTCTTCCTTTCATTTAAACACAGCTGAAATTTCACATCCATTATTTAAGTGTATTGACCTTACAACAGTATAGCAAGAAACCTAGGAGACATAGAGAAGGTGCTTATAATACCTTCCTTTAAGACTCAACAGTCCCAGTTCAGGGTCCTAAAATTTTTCTGAGCTCAAGAAGTCCAAAGATTTGGGAATGATAGATGGAGGTCTTTGCCTGTTCATAATGCAAAAAGCACAGTGCATTCAAATGAATTCAAAGCAACATTTTCTCATACAGTCCATAATTAAACTGTGGACTCCATTGTCACAGAATATTTTGGTGGCCAAACAACCATGAGAAAAATTCAGGTTGGCAAATAGATTAATAGTTATTAAACACAGATTAGTGTTTTTTACACATGGTCTTCTGAATGAAACCTCTGCCTCAGGAGCTCAGTAGATCTTTCCTTGTTGAAAGACCCAGCAAAGGAAGCTCCATTACCTCCTTGTGCCATTAGATCATTTCTCTAAGCATCTACTCCTGACATTTCTAGAGACTAGACGCTGGTCTAAACCAATGTGGCAGCTCTTAAACTATATGTTTTCACATCCTTTTTTTTTTGTGTTTTGACATGTAAATTATACCAGTTTAGACTTCTTTACACACTACTATTCTGCACATAAGTATAACAAAAAAGCCTAACAGAATAAAGGCCTGCATTCGTAAGAGGGTCACACTTACATTGCTTTGCATGCTACATTTAAAGCTAACTTATTATTTACAGAGAATTCCATTTTAAATCTTTTATTTCTTAAAAAGCAGATACCTGTACAAGAATTGCTGGTAGAAGACATAGTCACAAGCAAATATGAAAAAATGCCAACATCTTGACATGAACTTCATTTGTGGTAGTGTGTGATGCCACTGGCACACAGCATCTTCTCTCCCACTTACTGGGAAGATGAAAGTGTATTTTATCCCATCTTTTATGTAACTGCTGGAAAGGGTGAGTCAGGGTCTATTCATCCATTAGTCCTTACACCATCTGAATTCCTTCCCCCCAGTGCAAGGCAGAAAAAAAGGCTGTTGGTCAAACAGCAGTGTCCCCAGTCACTTCTTCAGGTCTGAAGCTACATGTGATTTTGAAGCCATATGTTAAGTATCACTAAAAAGCCCACAGTAGGTTTATTTCTAATGACAGGTACAGTCTGACACTGGCTATGTTTGACTCCTATAGCACTGGGAAGTAATGAGATCCGTAACCTTAAGCAGAGACCTTCTAATATCTCAAAAAAAAAAAAAAAAATAGAGCATGTCATCAATAAAAGTTTTTTTATTTTCTTCTTTCTTTTCTTCACATGTTAGAACCAATCAGTTGGCTTGTTCAGGATGGGATCTTGGAGTGATTAGTTTCTGAGTTTTACAGTGAGAGTATATAAAGTATATATAAAATATATAAAGTACATATTTCATGAAAAAAAAATACCACAAATAAATTAATCAACATTTCAAGCATGCAAACAATGCAAAAAAACTCACCCCAAAACCTCATATGCTTGAAGTGGTGTTAATACCAATCTTTTCCATTGTCCTTACAAGGACATAAATTAACATTTTGTTTTCTTAATAGATGGCTTTTCTCAGCTATTGAAAGTGGCAGCGTCATACAGATGATTGGTTTCTAGTTAGCTGAGCCATTTGTCTCTAAAAACGGGGCGCAAGTAAACACAGCGTGGTAATTTTCTTACTTGATCCCCCCCCCCTCTATTTTACTATTCGATAAACACTAACCATTTAACATTACGTCTACATGGTGCTTAACAGCCACCTGCTGAATACTGCATAATTCAGGTGCACGGGCCACATTTGTGATGCAGCTGAAGCGCAGCTCTATCACAGGGCTAAAGCCAGCTGAGCAACTGGGCAACTGCTAGCCAGCATTAAGAAGCCGGACGGGGGTTTAATAGCACAGAGCTCTTCTCTGAGTTAATAAATGAACTGCAGTTTTATATGCTGCATAGCCACATTTGTTTCAGAGCTAGGAGATGAGAACAGGGTTTAGATCTATGGGACTGTGTTGGCTTCACCACATAAATAAGTGAGACCCTAAAGAGTTGTGCACTTTTATAAGTTCTTGAGGAGTATGTATCAAGAAAATATGAGCTACACCAGCCTGAAAAAAAATAAAAGACTTTGCTCTAGTTAGTATTTCAAAAGGCATTTTTCTTTGTATTTACTTCTATCCCCGCAGCTATAATGAATTATTTAAGTAATATCTATATAGTACAGGATTTGTGCTTTTATTTTATTTATTTGTCTATTTTATCACAGGCTACTTACAAGGGCAAGTGTGCTGAGTCAACACAGGTGTAAATCACTGCACTTTTACTTTAATCAGTGGAACTAGGCAGACTGACACCCATCACAAAGTTGATCCAATATATTTAGTGCAGAAGAGTTTTCGCTGCGTTATTAATAATGGACTTGTTTATTGCCATTTCCCAAGCGACAGCATTGGCAAGGTGTGCTTCCTTTTTTTTTTTTTTTTTTCCCACTCTCTCATTTCTTTTTAATAGCAATAGAAAACCAAGAAATGTTCAGTGCATCTAATCAGTCCCTAGTTTAACACACAGTGCACACCTTTGGGAAAGACTCTACAGGTAGGCCTAGCACTGTGAAATGTGCTGCAACGTAAAAATCTTCAAGCTAGTTCTGAATGACCTGATATAGCCACTTGGCAGAGCACTTCACAGAATTATCACCTTGGTTTCTAAAAGCAGCGAAATTACATCAGCACTCCCTTCTGGCAGGACTAACTGGGTCAGCACAGCACCCCACGATGGCAGCCATGTGGTCTGTAGTTCTAGAAGTGGTTGTTTCGGAGCTAGGTCATACCTCCGCATAGTGCTTGCTCTCCCACTTTAATGTCTAGACTCTCAGCTGATGACTCCATGCCTAGTCAAGAGATCTGTATTAAGTCTTACTTACAAATTAACTCCAAAGATCTCTGCAGTATGTATTTGATTTCGGAGTATTTCTAAACATTCTTTTTCATTGGATAATTAGAAGTTTCAATAAATTCAATGCTGTTAAATTTCATGATAGAAATGTGATAACTTTTGAAAGAACCCCCACCAGAGAACACAAAATGTAAGGCCACGCTCTGCATTGGCAAACCTGCACTGCACTGAAAACAAAGCAGAGGAAAGGCTAACAAGATTGTGTAAATGGCTTGTTTCCAAGATCTAAGGTAATCTGTGAATGACAGTGCCAGCTCCTGTCAATACTTTCTTGGCACTAGGAGGCAAAATATGTGGACAAGGGACAGGGCGTAAGTCCAGAGAGTCACTGTGTTCCAGGTAATGCTAGCTGGCATGAAAGCCCCTTGAAACCATAACCAGCTATTATTGTTTATAGCAGCACTAAGAATAGAGAAGCTACAGACATACAAATCAGAGCTGACAGTCCTGTCCCTTACATTGTTTTGGATTGTTTATAGAAATGTATTAAACACTATTTGTATGTGTTACATTTATACAAATGTGTTAAAATGTAAAATGAAATAATACTATTTTCTTTACTTGAATTAGTGATTGAAGGATCTCAGCCTAGTTCAAGTGTAATATAAACCATGTAGACATCTACGTATTGTTACTGAATGAGATCAAGTTGTGTGACACGAGTTTATTGTATTGCCATAGCTACCCTTCACTTTCTTGCTGTAACACGTGCAGGGGGTCAATAGCATGGCTTTGGTCATTGCACATGAAATGAATTGTAACTATCTTGCTGATATTTCCAGGTCTGCTGAGACATCTTTCCATATGTTATGAATTTTTGGAGGTGGGAACCACGCTGTCATTACTATTGTCTGAGGTCAAAGACAACCATGATTGCTGTCTAGTCCTGCGGCTTTTATCCTAAAACAAATCATGAATTCCAGGGTCCTTTGAGGTATGAATTTGTAAGGTATCTGCCTGTCTATGCACACTTTTCCAATAATAATGTGATGCTCAAAACGATTAATGCAGGGCCGCTAACAGACACAGGTTTGTCAAACAGTAATATCAGCAACTTATTGTAACTTTGCAGGAGGTTTTAGCTTTGAGATGATGTACAGCTACCTAGTCTTTGTATTAGTGAAGTGCCTTTAACTGTAACAAGCAACAGAAAGTACAAGTGAAAGGCCAGAAAAGCCAGGGTGTCTATTAATGCCACACTCTCCATTTGATGACATTTTGTAAAATGTTGAAAAAGCTTAAATTCTAATTACTCAGTACTCTGAAGAAGCTTTTAGCACCTTAAAAGAAGGTTCAGGTCATGTTTGTTGTAAGATGCAGAGGCAGAAAAGCAGAAATGCCAAATCCTTGCCCGAGCCAATGTCTTTCTAAATGTTAGGAAAGCAAATGTAGTAGCAGGGGTTTAGGCTACTGATATGAAACCTATATTATTAAGACTCTGAGTTTACATGTAGAAACACAGCTATCTACATATTCACTGGTAGTGTTTCGACTGAGTAATGCTGCGTGCTTCAAACTGACATTCAGATGAATTCAAGTTCAGTTATTCTACAGTTCATACAGAATTAGATTAAAACTAGATTTAGAGCAAGATCCCAGGGGCTACAAGAAAAGGAGGCTTGTGTGCTGCTGCTGCTGCTAAGACTAATACAGTCATAGTTTATTAATGTAGACAGTAATGCATAATGAAATGTCATTAATTCTCACATGTAATATTGGTTTCTAATTTGAGGAATTGTGTCCAATTATCTGCAGTTTAGTTATTCAGATTTATAACTTGGCAACTCAGAACAAGAAAGCGCTGAATTCCTCTCCATTACCTGAGAAATACGAAAAACAAAATACCTGTTCCTTCTAAGGGCAGCCTGTATATTTCTCAAGTCTTTTTGCTATTCTGGATTAATGATTCAGTTCTCCAAGGGAGTCACTGAAAAGTCATTTGGTAACGTTCACTGCATGCCTTATTCCAGATCTTTTTACTTTATATTAAGGCTTTTATCCAATACAGGGCATTTTATTTCAGTGCCACTCTTAGCAGCTATTGTTTTAGTGCTTAGAGGCACCTTCAAGAAAAATTTGTCAGGCTTTCTGCCAGTTATGAAGCTCACCAAGTTTACATTTAGCATCTCAGATCATGCCTTTCTATCAAACAACTAAAGATGTATGAACATAATGTCAGCCAAGCTAGTACTTGTTACTGCCAAGGGTCATTTTTTTAAAATGCCCATTGGCATTTCATGTATTCTGCTCCCTATCTGAGTTCAGGGACACTCTGAAGTTCCTTGCCAAAATGGCTTAAGAATTGGACCCTTTAAATAAAAAATATAAGTTGTTTCCCATAGAAAACACTGCTGATCTCAGCTGCAAGGCTTCCTCAGCCTGCTCAGCAGGGAAGCATGAAGATGTCAGGTAAACATAATCATGCTATTTGTGGAAAGTGTGAGATGAGAAAGAGGGAGGGTAATGAAGCATAGACAGAGCAATTCAGTTTCCCAGCCTATTTAGGTAGATTGTCTTTCTCTAATTGTTTTTCTCCCTGGAGGTACAAACACAGCGAATTTCGATACCATAAAGTTAAGCTTTATTATTGCAGCTTTCAGTTCTTTCACAAAGAAATATGTACTGTATTATAGCAGCGCCTAGTAGCAATGCTATAGTTAAGGATGTGTCAGCAGTTGTGCTACAGACCTCTATTTTTTCCATGAGATGTAAAAACTAGTTTTAGGTTAAAATTGGGCATGTAAGGTAGGTGTCTAGATTCATATCAGTTTATGGAAAAAAATTCCTAGGCACATTCTTTGATAATTGCGGATAATAACAGTCCTTCCAAAAAACCAAAAATCCCTCCCCCCTCCCCCCGAAAAAATAATACCCTAACACAATATTATCTATATTATAAAAGGTTGGATAGATACAAGTTAAATATATCATTTTGCAAGTGTTTAAATATTGCCCCCGGTGACTCCAGTCATTATCTTCAGTATGAAATGAATTTCACCTCAGTGCAGCAAAAGATCTAAATTTTAATGGGCTTTGTCCATCAGAAGCCAATCCAACAAAGCACTTATTTATCTCATTAACACTAAAATACATGAACAGTTCATCTGAAACCATCAGGACAAGATTGCTCATCACCTTGTAGGACAGAGTTCAGAAGAAAACAAAATGCAGGCATATTTTACAATTCAAGTAGACACTCAAGGACATAATATTTCTGTGTTCCCTTTCTCTATTTCATAGTGAAAATTAGCAACTTTAATAACTAAAGAGTTTACAAAAAGTCCTGAGGCAGATAACAAATACTTGAAGAAAGTTTATTCTAAAAAGTAAGGTCAGTAAGAATGTATCTACATTTAGATACTGGGTATGCACTGACATCCAAAGCTATAGTCACACAAATGCAAGACACCAGTGAAGCAATTATCTTCCAGGTAACAGAGAAGAAAGTGGTCCCTGATGATAGATGTAACAACTGACAGGAAAGCAAATTACTGATGAAGTAGTAAGACCTAACTCTTACACTGTCTACTTATGACTAGATCTTGGAGTGCTTTCCAAGCAATCTGATAGCCTTACCCAGATTTCACTGAGAGGGAAAGCAAAATACGTGCAGATTAAGAGATTTAGCCAAAGCCACCCACCAGGTCGATGACAAGAGTTAGGAGCGGTAGCCCAGCAGACTGGTACCAGTTCAGTCACTGCTCATACAATGCCTGTTCCTGCCGCAGGTGAGCAGTGCGGTTCAGCATGCCTCCTGCCCCCAGCAGACTTGGCTGCCCGAGCCTCTGACTGTGCAAGGCAGCCTAAACACCCACCTACTAGTGCCCTACCACTCCTCGGCTGCGTCTTGTTAACCACCCAGTCACTTGCTCTTACTGATATCGAAGAGCCAAACTGACACCCACTAGCTACTTAGCGCTTACCACAAAGTGCAGAGGCCCGCACTGGGGTGGTTACCATGGCAGAAGTGATGCACAGGACAGCAACTCGCTGTCCTGTGATAAGTTGACCTAAGTTGTGCCCTTCCCTCACGAAAGCAAGTGCCCCCAGGCTGGCACGGTGCTGGGCACCTGGGCTAGAGCCAGTGCTTGCACACTGGCCTGCAGACGTGGGGAAAGAAGGGAGCACAGCTGGGCGCACTGAGGAGGAGGGAAATGAGCATTTGATGGTCTGGTTCCTAGCGTGATGTATGTGAAAGATATGTAAAAGATGAAAGCATGGGTTTAGGTGCAACAAAACGAAAGCAAAAGGACAAGATACCGTGAGTTTCTGGAGATGTGCGTACGGTCTGAGACAGCGTGCAGAGGCAGTACAGTTGGAGAGTGTGTGATGGCAGAGAAAATCACAGCGTCTGGAGACAGGTAGAAGGAAATAGCGATAGGGAGCCTGTAGGGTGAGATCAAAATGCTAATAGATGCCCTTATTTAGAAGACTATGCTACAGGATGTAGAGTACTACAAAACCTGGGCTCTTCAGTGTGCAGCACAGGGAGTTCCCTGAGTGAGCTGACCCTAGATCTCATGAAAAGAGAGTAACAAGACTGTCTCATTAGGTGCAGGACTTTAATGGTCTAACCATGTATTTCAATTGCATAATGCTAGATCAGAGAATAATTTTGACTATTCTCTCCAAAGCTGTTAGCTTAGGAAGAAGTACTATTTATTTTCTGAAATAAACTCCAGAAAAAATGTTTGAGAAACACAGAAAAAGGCTACAGTAGATGTACACAGGAAAGAGAGCAGATCAAAAGAAATTATTTCACTCTCTGAGGGACCTTGTCACACGGACTACACCATTGCCCAGTTCTGAGGTCCCCACTACAGCAAAGTGTCAAAGAGTAAATAGGTTATTGAAGGATGTCTGGCATTCTACTCCACTGGAAGAGGACATGCCGCCCACCAACATTTTGCCATTGCTGTATTGCTCTGCCAAATGCACTATGTGACATTTCAACACAATGATCTTTCAGCTCTTAAAAGTGTAAAGCACCTGGAGGCATGAGTATAATCCACAAACAGATAAAAAAATAAAAAAACACCTTTTTTTTTTTTTTGACTAAGCCATCTCAGTAATTATCT
This sequence comes from Tyto alba, assembly GCF_018691265.1. Lineage (NCBI taxonomy): Eukaryota > Metazoa > Chordata > Aves > Strigiformes > Tytonidae > Tyto > Tyto alba. The sequence goes on along the minus strand of NW_024881327.1, from coordinate 14,311,830 downwards.
TATGATCTATGAACTATACCAAAAAAGTTTTTCAGCAGCATAATAATGTTCTACAAGGGTGTTTGCAGACTCCTAATAATAGAGTCAAAATTTCTGCTGTTTCTGATTTTTTGTTTTAGCTTTAGCTTTTCACATTTCCTTTCTCTTACAGCATCTCATTCACAACCATGAACAAACAAGTCATTCAGAACTGCATTCACATTGGCAAAAATGCCTGGGAGAAAAGAAACCTTCTTGGTCAAATACTTCTGTGGGCTAAAAATATGCAGGATGCTATTCTGCAAACAGTATCATCCAAAAAGATAAAATACTTTGATTTATGGCTTGCTTTCAACAAGAAACATTGGACCCTTGTAGTAATGATAGGTATTTCAGTTGGTTATGTATCACGTATGCATGTATGTGTAAATGCATCCTACTACACATCTGAGAGAGAAAGAGAGAAAAAAAAAAAAAAAAAAAAAAGATTTAAAGAGCTCCACTTCCTCCCACTCCTCCCAGCTATCTAGCAAAAACAATAAGCAGTTCAGCAGGTGGCATCATGTGTATGGGGTGAAACACATATTTCTGTCAGGTAACAGTATGTGATAACTTTTTATTTATAGCACACAGTGGGAACACTCAGTTTATGTAGCCAGTTGTCAATACTTTCTGAATATTTTGATGGATTTACTTCATTCCCTGCAAAGCAGCGTGCACCAGAGCTGTTGTGGGACTCACACAACATCTTTTCCACTTCTGTATGAAATACAACTTTTTTTCCATATGTTTGTACTACTTCCCGGACTTCTACAGAGGCAGAAGCAGTTTAGTGTAAAGCATTTTGTATGACACTAGAGCACATGTGTAGTTACTGTAAACTAACAGCATTCTTGACAGTTAACAAAGGCACACCTGTGTATACTAGCTGAGGACCACACATCTTCTATGCTTTCCTTAGCAACATGGTAAGAATTACTTCATAGATAACAGAAACTGCTAGACAATTTAATAGGAAATAGCCTTACCAGGATACAACTTTTTGAAATATAATTGAGTATTCAGAGAACTTAATTAGAGCTTTAAAAAATTACCTCAGTTTTTTATTAATTCTATAAATTTGGGAAAAAAAATGCAACTCCCAAACCAATCCACTTAAAAAAGCTAGGTAAGAGATACCATACTCAATGAAACATATACTCTCAGTGATGTAATGGGACGCATACACTAAAAAAATAATGAGAATGTCATGCGTTAAGAGGAAGTAATTTGACACTGCCATACACTTCAAAAAAGCATATGCACTTGTTTTCTAACCCAGTTGACAGGACATAGACCAAAAAATCAAACAGAAGTGGCACTCTGCTCTGACTCCACTGAGTCCTAAACTCATGTTAATATAATGTCAAGCAATGAAAAGTGTATGGAAATAACAGGCCAGCACATAGAAGCAAGATTCTGGTTTCTACCTGGTAGACAGTGCTTTTGTAAATCAGGAATAATAATTGCGAGAGGACACCTGTTCTCTTAAGTGTACAGTCATTTGCAAATCTTAAAATGGAACTCCTGACAAGCTACAGCACCCATCATGTGCATACTTTAGGTAGAAAGACATTTAGACTCATGATTAAGAATGCATAGTTCACTACAAGAAATCAGTCATTTGAATCCAGCAGTGATAAATATCGGTTTTGAACCAATGTGTCTTCTTCCGGTATTAAAAAAAAAAAAAAAAGAAAAAATAGAGAAACCTCTGCTAGGCTTTCTTCTTCATTATATCCATGGGAACTGAGAGGAGAATTATGAAAAGGAGGTGATAAAAGCTAGAAAGTTCAGTTCTTATCTTCCTTCATTTTCCTCATCTTTTTTCTACTGTTTGTAATTTTTTGGAAAAGCTTATTTTGGCCAGTGCAAATCCTTTGATGTGGTACTTCTCATCTGCAGGAAAGAACCACCAGATGATAGTGCACTAACAAACTGACACCGTATCTCTCCTTTATAAAGAACATTAGTAGAAATACAAAGGTGTGGTTAGATTTTTAATTCTTCAGTGTTGATTTATAAATGGCAGTGATTAAATACACTGCCATAGACAATAAAGGATTGATTAATACCAAATTAGTTACCTGACTTTTCTAGCATATTTTTTGTTGTTAAGTTTGCCAGTTAGCATACATTTTCATTTCCTGTTGACATATACTTTCCCTGATATTGTCTAGAAGGCTTACATATGTACATCTTCTCCTACATTTTAGTGATTGTTTCACTTAAAATTACAGTACTGGCTGTGCTGAAAAGTCACTTCTATATAATACTGGAGCAAGTTTCCTAAACAAAATTACAAGTATGAGCAGGCATAAACTCTGCAGGGACCCTATTTTTTGTGGAGCTTTTTTCAAACTATTCCTACTATTTAATTATTGAAGGTGAGGGCTTCCATTGGCACAGATTCTATCTGCCACCACCTTTGTTTCTTTGATAAGACAAGAGAAAGCTCCCTTCTAACTTCTATTCTTGCTGTTATTAGAAACCACATTTATTATGAGGCTCCACAAAAGCCAAGGGTAAAATGTCTGCACTCATAAATATAAGGGTGTCAGGAAGGGTCACAAAAGCCTGAGTGGTACTTGCCTTCAATAATTCAGGACTTTTCATCCTAAATCCATACATTAAAAAAATGCTGACTCATCTTATTTTCAGAATTAAAAACAAACAAACAAACAAACAAACAAACAAAAAAGACAAAACAAAACAAAACACCACCAACTTTTCTCTGGACCTTAAACTAACAGATGAAAACAATATAATATTTTCTACCTACTTAAAATTCACTGAACTTCCTGGAAGAAAAGAACAGTTTCACACAGAATGCAATATGGAGTATTGGAAACAGATTAATTCAAACATTTCAAAGTTGAAACTCATAAAATATTTAAAAACTCAGAAACAAGAAGGAATAATACCATCTAATCTGACCTCTTATGCAGTATTAATTACTGTTTAGTGTTACTGTTATTGCTGAGGTGCTTACACAATTATCACTCTAGGAAAATACTGGAGGAGGTCTTGATGAAAAATAAAGAATTAGTGTATTAAATGCTTTTAAAAATACATCATTGATTAATAAATAGAATGGTAATGCTATAAAAGCTATATGCCAGGGTCTGAATACACCTACAGAAAGGCTGAGATGTAATCTAAGACTTACTCACTTCATTTCAAAAATGAACAATAAACATTTTAAAAATTAATGTAGTGCAACTGGTTTTATAGTAATTTATCCTGCAGAGCAGCTTATATTACCATGAAAATGGTAGGTAGTGGAAAAACAAAAAAAACAAGCTTTTTTTCCCCAAGAGTGGTTCAGAAATGGCACATCCTGTCAGCACTTTCATTCTGTATATTACTGTCATGACCACATTTTACTTCATATTTTATTCCTACAACTTGAAATTGCTGTTTTGCTTCTCCTATCACGCAACACTGTCTAGTTGATGCCCGTTAGTGAAACTCAACCTGCGGACACCAACAATTTGTTAGAAAAGTACCAATATTGACATCAGTGTCCAAAGAAATAATACACGTTTATTTACTCAAATGGATGTATCAATTCCTGTTTTGCCCTTAAACAACAGTTTTCATTCATATATGATGTAGCATGATATAGAAACATGCGGTGTGACCACAGTTTAGGCCATTTTAGGCGCCTGCAGAAATCATAAACATCATATATCAGGTTGGTACAGCTTAGAAATCCTGTACAGAAGAGCAGCATTTCTAGGAGAGAGAAAGTTGTTACAAATATATATAGCACTGGACAGTGGTGTATAGTTTTTTATTGACTCGGTAGGATTTAATATGTCAAAATGAGTAGTGATTTTACAGAAGAACAGAGTAGGCATTGTGAAAGACATGAGACACTTCAGCCTCCATCTCTGGGTACTTTAGCTAGGCATCCAAAATCACAAGTTGCGGTTTTGGAATTTAAAGGCAAGCTACATAAATTTACAAGACCTATACTAGGATCCGGGTACTTTTTCTAGTGTCAGCATAGACCAGATCCTGTTTTATAATTAACTACTTTATTTTCCCATCCTTATGCTGTATGTGAACAACAGTAGCTTTCAAAATATTTTAAAGAGTGACAGGCAAACTAAGTGATTCTACTTGACAGTGTTATGAGTATGACACCACACATTTCTCAGTTGTCAGGTGAGATACTGTTTCCTTGCAAAGGCTCCAACATTTTCCTATTACCTGTTTTTAAAAGTATGTGCAGTTTGCTCATTATATGAAGAGATACTTTAAATAGTGCTGAGTGGGTAGAAACTCCTTAACCAAACTACTTTATTTTTAATTTTCCATTAGCTTAATTTTTAATGCCTGGGGGCAATTTTATTCGTTTCCAGTAAACCTTTGTAAAAATGATCACAATGCCTCCTAGACAAACAATGCACATCACTAAAAAAAAATCAGCCTCAGACACAGAAGAGTGACACCATTTGAAGTTTTATATGAAGCTTAGATCATTCTTCCATCACAGTTTTAGAACTGCTATACAATTGCCCATCAGATGCTGAATGGCAATGAGAACACTACAGTGCAGATGACACTACGGCTCTAGTATATAGAGTGTTACAGTAAGGTCAGAGCCAAAATAAAGCAATATAGTATTAGCAGTGTTTCTTATTTCACGTGTGTGCTGTATTTCAAAATGAGAGTGGTAATCTATATTTGAAATACAGAAACAAATCAGCAATATACTTCCTTTAGGTTTTGTTATGTTTTGTTTTTTCTTTTCCTATGATGTGCTGCACATCCTTAGCCAACAGAGGAGCCAGTTTAAGGTTTCATAATACAACCAAATAAAAAAAATGTTCTGGCTGGTGTGGTTTCAAAGAGAAACAACATGAAATTCAGTAACTTTAATGTAAGGTTTGGCTTAGGTTCCTGATTACCCAAGGTATCAAAAAAAAAAAAAAATTTCATCAGTTACATAGGTATAACAGTTCAGTAATAGTCAAGCTCTGTATTTTGGGTGCCACCTGAACCTGAGAGTCATTGTGAACTAGTCTCTTAACTGATGTGAGTCCCTTCAGACCAGAGAGTGTTGCAAAAAATCCTGGTAGAGAGTATTTTTGTGTAAGTGTGCCAAGTTTGGTTGTTCTGTTAATTTACCGGACAGTATCTTTATCCCTGAGGATGCCACATTGAGAATAACATTTCGTTAATTAAGGGTTTTCATGCCAGCTCATTCGTAAAGTCTTGGTTTTGAAGATAGGCTTGTGTATTTTTGCTGTTTCATAGTAGCATCCACACCCCATCAGTAGCACAGACTGCACTGTGCTGCCCATCTGCAAGTGATCAACTTGTAGAGCTGCACTTGTAAGCCTGCAGTTCTCAGTGTCCAACAAAATAGTCTGCTAGAAGAGGGTTTTTTTATTCTGGTACAGTTTATTGAACATTATTCATATAAAGGTAACAGCTTGTCTGCAGCTACTGTCTACTCCACTCATGTGAGATCCCCCCCTGGAGCACTGTGTTCATCTCTGGGGCCCCCAACATAAGAAGGACATGGACCTGCTCAAGTGAGCCCAGAGGAAGGCCATGACAATGATCAGGGGGCTGGAGCACCCTCACTATGAGGATAGGCTGAGAGAGTTTGAGTTGTTCAGCCTGGAGAAGAGAAGGGTCCAGGGAGACCTTATAGCGGCCTTCCAGTGCTTAAAGGGGGCTACAGAAAAGATGGGGAGGGACTCTTTATCAGGGAGTGTAGGGACAGGACGAGGGCTAACAGTTTTAAACTGAAAGAGTGTGGATTTAGACTAGACCTAAGAAAGAAATTTTTCACCATGAGGGTGGTGAGGCACTGGACCAGGGTGCCCAGAGCAGCTGTGGATGCCCCCTCCCTGGAAGGGTTCAAGGCCGGGTTGGATGGGGCTGGGAGCACCCTGGGCTGGTGGAAGGGGGCCCTGCCCATGGCAGGGGGGTTGGGACTAGATGGTCTTTAAGGACCCTTCCAACCCAAACCATTCTATGATTCTACGATTCTATGATACATTCATGTATAGCAAATCTGGATGTGTTTATGACTTTTCCCTCCAATTTACGGTACCTACATGTGCATGAACACATCAGGTTGGTCTTGCCTCCCCTTCCAGTGTATTTCATTGCTACCAGTCTCTTCTCTAAGCACGAGTATTTGTGACCATACCTGTATCTCAGTCAACATAATTCCTGTTTGTAGTGCTTCAAGTACCATGATACCCTTTTCCTTTCTCTTTGCAGCTGATTACATGGAAGGTGAATATCCAATTACACTTTAAAGGGATTAAAACTTACACAGGAAAACCCCAGTATCTGAAGAAAGAACTGAGCGTAAGGAGCAGTGGACAATATGCCTCACAAATGCAGTCCTTTTTTTCTATGGGTGAATGTGGTAAAGGATTTTATTATTTCATTTATTGCATATTTTAAATTAACTTAATAGTTACTGTGAATAATTCCAGCATTGCATTGCAATATAGACAGCTATCAAGCTATTATCCTATTAATTTCTGTTCCTTGTATCTAAGTTTTAAGCTCTGTGTGAAAAATTCAAACTATTATGTCCTGTAGTAAGAAGGAATAGTGCAAAGACAACCACAGAGAAGTGAAATCCATGAGTTTTCCATTTTCACTGAAACATTAACCAAGAAGAATTTTGTCCACTTTTTGAAGTGAAACAGTCATTTAGCTTTCCTGAGCATGATAAAAATTGCTGTTTGTCCATATATTCACTTTGCTGTTTATTTGATTGTTTAGCAAAGCATTTTGGTACTCTGTGGGTAGGAAAATATATCATACAAGACTGAAATTAAATTGTCTGTTCTGTTGAAGATGAAACACCCTCTTAAGTGTTTATCCTGCTACAGACTTAGAGCTGTGTAGAGATAAGCGGGTGTTTTATAATTACTGAGCTTGAATTCTACTGTCAGCTTTATATGTTTAATAATATATCAAATATTTAGATCCATGGGGTGCCACATAAAGACAGAGAAATGAAACACAGACCTCATTAACTGGTGTTTTGTTCCTTGCAGGGTCTTGATACTACCAAATACTGAAACTTGCCTGAAAAGTTTAAATGGCACTTTGTCAGAGAAATCAGCATCTGCAAATGTGTCCACTCTGCTTTAAGCTTTGGTTTTGAAAATCCTTATCTGCCTCTATAAACACTATTGGAGATTCAGAAGTTAAGAATAAGAATTGAAATTGCAGCTGCCTATAGAACTGGAGGAAAGCTATTAAAAATATGCCCAAGTATCAGCCTCTTTGTTCTTTCCATTAGTCATGACACTACTTGAGTCAGTGGATCTTGCAAATGACCTTTATGTGTCAGCAGCAGGAAAATAATGAACTTTGTCTACCTCAACAGTTGGTAGTAGAAATACCAATTAGAACTTCAACAACCTCCTTTTCAGTAATTGCCATCTACTAATTTTGGGACGTGGAGGGCATATGAAACTTTCTTCAGACTTGCACAGCCATAACTTAATTCTTGGTATTCTTTGCTTCTTCCCTGTATCACCAAAAAGGCGCAGAATGCACCTGCAGAGAGAAGGCTCGTGAACTTCTGTGCTCTGATGGGAGGCCAACAGGTAAGTGAATTAACAATAGGAACTGAACTATACGAATTATGAATTCAAGAGCAGAAGGACCTTACTTCTCTGAATTTAGATTCACAAGATAACCCCTAAGATTCACTCCACTTAACATGCCTGCAGCATACAGACTAATTAAGAGGCAAGGAGAAAAATCACAAAAGGAGAAAGCTTTATAAGAAAATGACTGTATTGTTCATTTCTATAGAGAAAAGCAGCTAAGTAGCTAATTCTGTCGTGAAAAATGGTGTATTCCAGCTGATGTTGGCCAATATGGTTTATATGTTTTTCATGGGGTTTACTTATTGCCAAGAGCCCCTACAACATCAGGTGAAGAGATTCGACTCCTGCAGAACTGCCACTAAGTTCCTTACTAGCTTCAGTTTCCCCTCTCCATACCTTCAGGATACAAAACTGTCCACTCCAAAACCTTTAACTTTCTAAAGGATTCAGCCACAGTTTGAGGTCCATTCCAATACTCATTCTCTTGTCAGAAACTTGAATGTATGGTCATACCCTTGAACCATCCTCAATAGGAAGAAAAGGAAATGTCATGATAAGTCCCCAGGGTGGCCCAAACAGAAAGGAGGGCTTCATTGGAGTCATAATACTGAAGATAAAGATGGATAGCTGCAGATCAGTCATTAATTCAAACAATGAGAAGAGGAGAGATGCAATAGTTGTCTTCCACTTACCTTCATCCAAAAACAGTACTCTGTGAAATGATTCTTAAACTCAGTGAACATTCAAAAAAAAAAAAAAAAAAAAAACGTAATACAGAAATGCATAATCATGGTAGGGTTCAGAGTAAGTAAAAAAGGTGGATATTGGAGAAGAGATATTAATAAAAAACTCTTGTTTTGGTTTTGCTATCAGGAAGGAGGAACACAACATGAACCAAGTAACATTTTCAGAAGTTAGAAAGTGACATGCAATTCTAATTCTGACTGAAAGTTAATTCAGAAATCACAGTTAATGACTGAACTAAGAAAAAGGAAGGCTATAAATGACACAGGAAATAAGACTCCTGGCAAAAAAAAATAATGTAAGTGGCAAAGACAATATTCTCCAAAGGCATGAGTAAAGTGCCATACATAATGCCTTTTACAAGTATCGGGTTTGCTGGTAGAAACATGCAAGTCACAAGAGAGGTCTAGTATAAATACATTTTTCTCAACTCAGAGGTGTTAGAAAAAGCATCCTTGGATCACACAGACAAATAAACAAGGAGAGTATCTCCAAGCAAAGATGGAATGCCAACTTCTTAAGCTCTTTCTCCAGAAATACTTTCTTAAGTAACCTTGAATGATTAAAATGCGCAATACTGCTGCCAAATTCCAAGTAAATTTCAGACAGATGGAAACGGGATTTCTGAAGAGCCCCTGATGGCAGCACCAGCTCTAAGTGAGGTAGACTTGAGCTGGCATTCACTGACCCAAGGGAACATAAATATTATCTGCTTCACTTCCATAATAGCTACTGCAGCAAGAACTAGATTTTCAGTTGATGAGGTCAGTTCAAGTCACTTAGGGCAAATCATAGTTATTAGGGAAGTGACCATAAAATAGCTTGTTGAAAAACTATTAAAATGAATAAAGTATTTCCTTTGTCTTCAAAGACCTGTGGACAGCACACCAAGGAAACCTGGACAGTGTATTCTGAACAGTTTCAAACTACACATCATCCAAGAAGAGACACTCAGATATTCTATAGTACGGAATTGATTAGTATATCCCCTTTACAACCAGCTCAGAAGAATTTGTATTCAATGGCCAGAAGGTGTTATTCCTCATTCTCAGAAAATAAGAAGGTGATTGGTGACAGCTACATGGCTTCACTAAGAGAAAATCATGCCTGACAAATTTGGTGGCCTTCTAGAACAGGGTTACAGCATTGGTAGATAAGAGGAGGGCAACTGACATCATCTACCTGGACCTGTGCAAAGCTTATTACACTGTCCTGCAGAACATACTTGTCTCTAGATTGGAGAGATGTGGATTTGACAGATGGACCACTCAGTGGATAAGGAATTGGCTGGAGTGTCATACTCAAAGAGTTGTGGTCAATGGCTTGATGTTCAAGTGGAAAGCAGTGATAAGTGGCATTCCTCAAGGGTTGGTGGTGGGACTGGCGCTGTTTAACATCTTTGTGGGTGACACGGACAGTGGGATTGAGTGCTCCCTCCGCAAGTCTGCAGACAACACCAAGCTGTGTGGTGCAGTCAACATGCTGGAGGGAAGGGATGCCATCCAGAGGGACCTTGACAGGCGGGACAGTGCAAACCTCATGAAGTTCAAGAAGGCCAAGTGCAAGGTCCTGCACATGGATGGGGGCAATCCAAGAACAAATACAGACTGGGAGATGAGTGGATTGAGAGTAGCCCTGTGGAGAAAGACTTGGTTGGGGGCTTTTGTTGACGAGAAGTTCAACATGACCTGGCAACATGCACTCACAGTCCAGAAAGCCAACATGGGCTACATCAAGAGAAGTGTGGCTAGCAGGTTGAGGGAAGATTCTCACACTCTACTCTCATCAGACCTCACCTGGAGCACTGTGTTCATCTCTGGGGCCCCCAACATAAGAGGGACATGGACCTGCTCAAGTGAGCCCAGAGGAAGGCCATGACAATGATCAGGGGGCTGGAGCACCCCCACTATGAGGATAGGCTGAGAGAGTTTGAGTTGTTCAGCCTGGAGAAGAGAAGGGTCAGGGGAGACCTTATAGCGGCCTTCCAGTGCTTAAAGGGGGCTACAGGAAAGGTGGGGAGGGACTCTTTATCAGGGAGTGTAGGGATAGGATGAGGGCTAACAGTTTTAAACTGAAAGAGGGTAGATTTAGATTAGACTTCAGGAAAAAATTTTTCACTGTGAGCGTTGTGAGGCGCTGGAACAAGTTACCCAGAGGAGCTGTGGCTGAGAGAGTTTGAGTTGTTCAGCCTGGAGAAGAGAAGGGTCCAGGGAGACCTTATAGCGGCCTTCCAGTGCTTAAAGGGGGCTACAGGAAAGATGGGGAGGGACTCTTTATCAGGGAGTGTAGGGATAGGACGAGGGATAACAGTTTTAAACTGAAAGAGGGTGGATTTAGACTAGACCTAAGAAAGAAATTTTTCACCATGAGGGTGGTGAGGCACTGGACCAGGGTGCCCAGAGCAGCTGTGGATGCCCCCTCCCTGGAAGGGTTCAAGGCCAGGTTGGACGGGGCTGGGAGCAACCTGGTCTAGTAGAAAGTGTACCCTGCCCATGGCAGAGTGGTTGTAACTAGATGGTCTTTAAGGTCCCTTCCAACTCAAACCATTCCATGATTCTATGAATCATCATTCTCAGAGGAAAAGAGTTCAATGTGTTTCTTTCCGTAAGAAACTGTACTAAAACCTCATGTTTTCTGGAAGATTTATGCTAAAACTTCTACCTAATCCTGCAATTCTACTTTTAAATAAATATATATATAAGAAGAAATCTGTTTCATATGATCCTTTAATGCATGTTTTACAATCCTACCAAAATAATAGTTCACTTGACAAATATTTCTCCTTGAGTAAACTCAATACATAGTTAGATCAATATACCTAGTGGTCAAATGGTGTTCTTAGAAAGATCAGATTAATCTGTTTCCTTCTTTGTAGCAGAGCAAAGAACGAGTTTAAATGACAGTTGCTTTTTCTGCATCAAAGTTGTGTGGGAAACAAATTTAGCAGATAGGAATACATTCTAATTTTTTCTCTTCTCTCAACCATAATTCTCACTTTTAGTAGTGGATATTGGCAGGGGTAATGGTAATTGAGGACAAAATGCAGTCTGCAGAGAACTGTTAGATACATCATGCCATAAATGTAATATTTCCTCCTCGATTTCCAATGTTCCTGCCCATCTTTACTCCAGTAGATCTTGGGTGCAACAGAGCTACGAAACTGGTACTCAGATAACTGGGTGTACATAATAGCTCTACATGAACAATGGCTGTTTTAAGTTGCTGCTTTACTGAGCTGTTAGTTTTGAGACTTAGTGAACAAAGTGAGATTGGCAGCTAATAAGGGAGGAATTTCCATAGGGTCTACAGCATTACTCGTAGCCGCTCTTGTTAACAGCCTAACTAGCTAACCAGAAATCTGTATCTAGACTTCCAGTAAGATTGTAAGAAGCAGTGTTGCTCTGAAGTATTATGCATATACAAGTTTTGAATTATTTTTTTTCCACAAGAAAATTTCAGTGACCCAGAAAATTGTGCAGTGTAGGGGTGATAGGGAGACCTTTAAAAAAAACAAATCAACACAACTTACCAGTATACCAGCAGTGTTATAAATGGATCATGACTGAGATTAGTGAAAGATAATTTGCCTTAACTAAGAAGAGAGGAAAATCACTACTGCCAAGACAAGAGTGCTATATGGTGGGTTACCTCTATAACAGAGATTAGTCTCACAGCAAAAGAGAGTAAAGCTTTCCAATTGTTCCGTGGAGTACCTTGCATAGCCAAGCCCTGATTTTCACAGTGAAAAAACCCTTCCACTTCCAGAAGAGATGATTTTTTCACATGCACACCAGCATGAGAGAGTTTTGTTTAGCAACATGACTTCAAATTCAAGTGAAGTATATACATCTGATGGGGTAATATATGTAAGCCAACTGAAAATCAAGACAGTCTGAGCCTATCACTCATTAAAGAGGACTTGCTGTCAACCAGGTGGAAAAGCCCTCAAACTCTGTGTGCCCCGGTTTACCTACCTATGAATTGGGTTTTAAGAACACTGTTCCACTGCACACAGTGAGACCTTGTGCATTAGCATGCGTAATGTGGAGGGAAATAAATGATAAATCATTACCTAAAGACTATGTGTTATTATTCTGAATGTGTACAGTGATAATAACTTGCTTTTACAGACTAGTGAAATAATGAGATCATAGGAATAAATTCAGATTAGCACATGTCAGAGGGTCGCGGAAGACTAGATAAGGTCACAATCTGGCTTAATCTTCTAAAATACATTTTTGCATAGCAAAATCTGTTTTAGAAGTGCTGTATAAAAAAGTTGAATGTATTTCTTTCCACATTATGAAAAGTCCTGGTAAAAACAACTTTACCTGAAAAACAGTAAAAACTTCAACTATCAATTATTCATATTTTTCAATATAGCTCAGAAAACTCAATAAACTTTGATGAGTGGAATTAAACACTCACAACAACTCTGTGAAAAGGGGAACGTTTTCTTTCTTTAAATTATGTAAAAAATCATTTAAGCTATCTCTCTTTAATTTACTACCAATTCAGAAGAAGAATATAAATTCAAAGATCTTTCCTCATTAGCGTACAGAATGCTTTCCTTCTTAAACTGTGTTGACATGGTGCAACACAACCACATGATCACAAGCAGGACTCTGGTAGAAATGCTTCCAGTTATAAAAGGTGACGTGGTTTGGAGAGAAAGGAAATAACCTTGTAAGGAGAGACAGTACTGTTCAGTGAGGCAGGATTTTGGCCAGACATTCTTGTGCAGAACAGCTGCAGATCCGATGCTAAACCCACATGCTGGATCAAAGAAATTACTGGGGTTGCAGCAAAGGACCACAGCCCCATGAAGAAGGCTGCAGTAGTGGTCTAAAACTCTAGGAAATGGGATGTTGAAGATTTCCTGCCTCTCAGAAGGGAAGATTAAGACGACCTTCTCCTACTTATTTGGGAGGTAGACATCATTCAGTAACTAGCCCACTGCAGCAATACCCAAGTGTTCACTCCTAATGAAGGGACTAAAAAGGCCTGTTTGATGCGGAGTGGTCATCTGTCATAGCAGTGAAGCACTGCTCGAGACTACATATATGAATATTTATATCTTCATTTACACACCTGTAAGCCTGTCCAAACTTGAAAATACATTCAGGGCAGGAGTTTAACACTTCCTCAGCTCTCTGGAGTTAAATGATAAACTATGAAGTCAGAATGAGATTTTGTTTTGTTCAGAGACACAGAGAATTAGCTATCATTGCCCTCTGTTCTTCCCAGTTCCAGACATTTTGGACACTTACATGCACATGCTTCCAAATATTTTTTTTTATGACCAAGTCCACCATGGAAGGTACTGCAGTAGCAAACTAGGGTCTTTGGTCATGATCCAGTTGAGCTAAGAACAGTTCCAGACATGAACAAAATGGTCTCTCTCCCTGAAGACTTGCGGCTTAATTAAATGTATGTTTCTCGTTAGGGTTCTGCTTGGTATTTTGATTTCCTTTTCTCGTTAAGGAACAAATTTTTGCTTGACCATGTTTAATTACTGAGAAACCAAGTCATCATCTTAAAACACTGCTACTTTCATTGAATAAGGCATAGTATACCTTTTCTGATATTGACATTTCTCAGATTTAAAAATTTCCTTTCAACAAACAAGATAGAAACTAAGAATATATTGATGATGGCATTTGCCCCCACTCCCCACCCCCACCCCCCCCAAAAAAAAAAAAATATCAGCAAACAACTAGTAACATTTTCCATAACTAGTAGCATTTTCCACAACAGAGGAAGTAGTAGTATTTCAGGTCTATCCGACATAGATAAACTCCTATTTTAAACCCTATGATGCAGGAGCAATATTGTGAAGTTCATTTTCAATTTGGCAAGAAGTCTCACTTTGACTTGAACCTAGAATTTCTGTTGCCACTGTTCTTTTGTGTACCTTAGAGAGTGATTTATTAGGGTAGGGAGAAGAGATTTAGTTATAGTCCTTGCCGTGAAGTAAATTTGACCATATAACAAAAAAGTTATACTGTAGTATACTAATGGGGCTTTTTTTGGTTTGGTTTTTGTTTGTTTGGTTGGTTTTTGTTGTTGTTGGGTTTTTTTTGTTTGGTTTTTTTTTGTTTTTTTTTTTTTTTTTAAATAGGATAAGAAGTGTCTAGGAGGAAGATGGAATATGTGAGCTGGAAAAACAAAACCAATACGTAGTACAGAACAAATGGAGGCAATACTACACAAAACAGATAAGACAGCAAAAAAAGAGACACATAATTCCAAGGCAAATACAAATGCCCCACATAAAAAGGTTATAAAAGCAAAAGAAAGAACAAGCAACAAAAGAAAACAGGGAGAACAACCGCATTCTATTCAGAGATTGGAAAAAATCAACAAACAAAAGAAAGCTGGCACAGATTTACAGTTTACTGCGTTGAAATAAGTATTTTTGTAACTACAGGAATACAAAAATGTCAGAATAAATGTGTAAGAATCAAGAATACACTAATTGTATGTCGATTTGATATAAAAAATGTTATCAAATGAATGGTTTGTCTAAACAGTAGTTTGTTGACAATTGTTTAAACTTAAAATAATGCTTGCCAAATTCTCTAGGAAGGTTTGGGGAAGGTAATCTGAACAACTTTTGATATTCATTTTGACAATTTGCCAGCAATATGTGAAATATATCAAATTACCACTGAAATACACTGATCTGAAAATACTAAAAGAATGGGTCATTACCCTGCATACAAGCAAACAGGGAGAAAGCTGTCAAATTCCCTTATTTCATTTCATCCTCTTCCCCAATTCTGTTCTAATGAAAGGATCAAATAAAGAAGATCTAAATCAGTTATGTGGACATTTGATCACTGACACAAGAAACTACTTTTGTTTTCTCAAGCAATTCAAGGGGTTCTGGAAAAATATAAGAAAAATAAAACAATGAAAAAAACCCCCCTAAGTTTGCCAGAAATGTATTTCTCCAAGAGGAGATCATACACAACTAACATTTATAGTTAATAAAACTGTGCTTCATTGGAATTGTATTGTAGTTCATAATAAACGCACAACGGTAGTTGTAAAAGAGATTTACAGAGTAGAAGTACATCACTTAAAACAGGTTGCTGAAAAACACTGTGGACACACTATAGCCAGTAATGGCTGCAGTGGATCTCTCCTGCCTTATACTTAGCAAAGGTTTTTCTATGCTTAAGGAACAAAATAATCTATAAGTTGCAATGACTAACACTTTAAAAAAAAAAAAAAAAAAAAACAAAACAACAGATTTTATTTTTTGAGGTAATATTCTTCCCAATTAGAAAAACAGAGAAAGTGAAGTGAAAATATATCTGCTAATAGTGTTTGCCAAATAAGGCAAATACTTCACAACCCTTAGAAGAGCTTTCCTGGACAACAAAGATACATTAAATTTTTTTTTGTTGTTTGATTTGAAGTTCAGTAATTGAGCAAGCAATTTAAGGCAAACTACAGAAATTTATAACAGTCAAGTCTGGTTTTTTTCTTATGTGCTACTAATGAAAATAGGAAATTTATGGCAACCATGAATGATGCTTGGACTAGGCTGTTAGTTTACTGGCTTGCAAACAAGAGACTTCTAAAATGCAATTTCCATATATATATAGGTTTATTTTATTATTATTTATTTACTACTTATTATTTTTCCTCCATATAGTAATAGTGATCTAGCTGAATTTTCAGAAAGAGCTTTAAAATTTGCCTCTAAAATAATAAATGGTAGCTAAATGGTTTCAGGTATTAAAAATTGTCATGCATAATGGCATGCTCCAATGCCATTTGCTTTCAACAGACACTCACTTTTACTTCCTCATAAAGAGGATTAGGCCATTCTAGTATACATTTAAGAAAGTATCCATTTCTAATCTTCCACTCAGACTGCTACCAAAGATTGTAAAACATACTACAGTTCAAAGGGCATAGATCTTTTCAGAAATATTTACTGATCCGGTGGTAAAGAAATAATCAAAAAGTATCTATGATTTTCCAAGAAGTACCTTAAAAGAATCAGATATTCACAATAGTAATTACAGCATCTTGTAAACCCGGAGGGCAAAATCACCACCAAATGCAGAGTAACAGTAAGCATTTAAATCTTGTTATTCCAGGTGGACTTTTCACTGTGTTATGCCATATTTCAAAAGTGAAGGATCAGCTTTCTAACCCAGGTATGATTATTTTGATCTAAATCTACCCACAGAACTTTGGACTTCAAAGAAAGAAGCATTATTTCATAGGGGGGAAAAAAAAAAAAAGCTTAAATTCAACATTTGAAGTGAAATGGGAAAAGTGTTCTTGATGCATATTGCCAAGATGAACAGATATACAATATACAATTCTGATACAGACATTAACTTCCACAAGTGTGTTTACCAAAGAATTATTAAAACCCACTCTTATAGATATATTCAGAGAGATAAGAAAAACACCTTTTACATATATTTATGCAAAACTGTATTACTGCACGTTTGCCAAACACCAACCCCATGTAGAAAAAAATAATTTCAAAAAAATAAAATTTGTATTTCCTTGTCCAGAATTATGAATATGTATATCTGCAAGAATTGCACTGAACATTCTCAGAAACAATAGACATGAACCAGTACGCATTTCTCTTTTGTTAAGCCTTTAAAACACATATCCTTACCTACAGGAAGTTGTCTTAAAGAGTTCCCCCCTGTCATTCTAAATTTGCTGATTAAATTCTCTCCCCCAGCTGATTTGGTCCATAGTTGTTTTCAGCCTTCTAAAATCGGCTACTCTAAAAGCATATATTTATATTTGAAGTGGTGTGCTTAGTTTATGGGCTTAGCTTCATACTGTATCCGTGCTATTACCTAGCTGGTGTTCAGTGTATCTGTAAAGTAGCTATATAGAGAGCGATATATATATATATATATATATATTTATATATATGTTGTTCTAAGTGATGTTGACATACCATTCCTACTGCCCTGATATCACAAGAGTCACAGATTGCAATAACTGAAGTTGGGAGGTATCTGTGGAGGTCAACAACATGCAAGAAACTAATGGAAAATGTGCACACAGACACACCTCCAGAAGACAGAAAATCCCAAAGAAGTGATCATACCAGTGCTGCCTGTGAACATGAACCAGCATAAGCCTGCTTAAAATTTCTCAAAAGTACAAATTTTTCATTGTATAGAAATACAGCTAAGATAAAAGATTTTCAGTAGTATCCAGAAATGACCAAAGTTTAATTAGAAGACAGTCTGTTCATTAACTACCACTTCTAAAAAAGTAAACTCATATTTCTGGTCCTCAGATAAATTCAGCAAAAAAATTACAGGCATAAATGTGGGTTAGCTATGTACACACACATGGAAAACCAACAATCAGAGGAAGAAATTCCCGATCCAAACAAAAACACCGAGTTTTTTGAGAGACACTGCCATGAGCTCCACATATGGAGAAGCACTGTACTGAAATATTTTGCATGGATGTAAGAGATGTGCACCAATTAGAAGGAAAACGACCTCTGTATATTGCAACAACAATAACAAAAAAAAAAAAAGGGGGGGGGTGGGCAAAGGAGGGAATCAATACCTTCACCAAAAGGAAAGCACAAGAATTTAATGATTCTGAGATTTTTTTAATCATAAAATGTCGATGCGTTCGATGGAACTCATCTCACCAATTCTCTTGTTAAAAGAAGGCTGAAAACGCTCATCTATGACCAAATGTTTCCAGGACTTGACTAGGGAGGACAGGGGGGAGGAGAAGGAAAGCATGAGCACACATTCAATCCTCATCTCCTGCCACACAGGGATAGAGATATAAATTTAGGCCATCACAGAGATGCAGTGGGAAACATTAGAGTTTTAAAAAGATGCTAAAGGTCAATCCATTCAGGAAATTTATGGAAAATTTGATAATACTGAACTACCCCAACCAATCTCTCATATTCAGGTCAAATTTCAATTATTGAGAGACCTTTATGTCACGGGAAAATAATTCCCAGCATTGGTAGCATATGCCCTGTCAACATAAATCACAAAAACTGGATATAGATGCATCCATCTGCACTTCTCAGGTCTGCAGTTAGAAACCTTGCATGTACCTTACCCTACATACACAGCTTAAGGAACGTCCTTGATAGTCCTGTCTGACCACATTGGTTTTACTTGATCTCTGGACATTTGACCAGAGATTGTACAATTCTGTTCTGTAGAATTTCTTACTTGTCTCTAATGGAATTATGAAAGCTTTTCTTCAGGCCTGTAAGTGAACTATTTTTCAGACAGAGATATTTAGACCCCCTTATAATGTGCATAAAACTTAATGACAAGAAACTTTCTTGTTTTCTATTTTCTCCTAGGTCCTGCACAGTTTTACCTCATGAAGGAATGGGAAAAGATGGATGCAGAAATTCATGCAGAGGTTTGCTATGTATAACATTTAAATAGCATGTAATAAAATCATATTTATAGAATAATTATTACAGATACAGGAAGTTTTTTCTGATTTATGCTTAGTGTTCAATGTGCTTTAACTGAAAGCATTACAAGCACGCCCCAAGAAATACACAGTACCAGCACGTGACAATGCCTCGGTTATCACACCTGGCTAAAGAGTACATGCCGCACATTGGAAGGATTGTAAGAAGAGGCAGATTAATTTCTGCATAAATGAAAGCAGCCTGGAGGTTGAATCATATACCAAAAAAGCCTACCTGACAAACAGAGCAGTCTCAGGGCTACTATGTCACTTTTCTTTGAGTCACGCCTCACACCCCAGACACGAGAAGTCCCATCCCCGCTCTCTTAAGGGGATCTTTTAATGGTGGAGTGGAGGTCTCCAGGCTGCGGTACTTGCTTTCACTCTAATGTCAGCTGGTGATGGAATGAGAAGCAGCAGCAACAGGGGAGAATGAGAGCTATAGCCTACGTGGCTGACCTTTCGGATAAGTGTTTGACAAAAGCCATCACGTTACTTAAGGGAAATACTGGTGGTGTTCTGGTATGAAAATGGTACAAAAAACTTCCACCATAAATGTCAATTAGAAAGTCATATCTGTCACATTTGTGTCCATTTTTAATCCCATTTATAGATAAATTTAATGACTAGCATCAAAGAACGGAAATACACTCATCACAAATTTTGCAGCAGAGAAAGGCTGCATTAGAGAAAGAAAAAAAAAAAAAAAAAAATCACATTCCCGCTAGAATCACAATTACAATAGAGGAAATACTCAGGACATCACCTATTAAAATCTGAACATCCCTGATGCATAGCAAATGGCAACTGAACATCCCAATATGCTGCTCTTCAACAATGTTCGGACTTTCTGCCTGATATTCATAAAAACTCCAACAATGATGCCCTGCAACATGTGATACTGCAAGGTTTCCCTTTAAAACTATTAACTGAAATAACAGATGCAAAAGATCCTGAGAAAATGTTCAGAGCTGCACAATCCTCTGCAGTCCAAACTTTAACGCTAAATAACAGAGACAGTAGAAACTTAGAGGAAACATACACAATTACTGCAGCCATTACTTATCATCCCTTGCAGGCCGAGGTGTAAAATTACCTTTTAACGTTAAGTGGTTTGGACAGTTTAAATCTAAAATCCAGTGCAACTGCATGCCACAGCCTAACTTGGGTTGCATAAAACAAAAAGATACTGAACAATGTAAGTCAGGCTTGCACACCACAGTGCAGGAGAAGTTCCTTAAACATACTGAAACGAAGATGCAGCTAACATTCTTACTTATCTGCTAAGAACGGCAAACATCATAGTTTGTCAGTGAAAGCTTATCTTTGATGGGACTTTCCTACTCCATTATGTATGGTTTATCAAAACAAATTCCTACAAACAAATCTGGCCCTGATGAACAGTGCTGGAGGTGTCAGTCCCATTCAGCTGTGTGTCACAATCTGAAGGAGAGCAGAGCTCCAGGCTAGTTCAAGTCTGCCTGCATTTTCTAAAGTAATTTCTTCCCTATATCCCAGCTGATAGCCAAAGCTGCATGACAATGGTGGTGATGTCTGAAGCATTACATTTCTTCATTGTAGTAAGAAACAACATTCTTGATTTTTGTTTGTCCAATGTACCTTCCAGTTGAGAAGTACAAATACTGTATAATCAAGGTGCCATTGACCAAAAGCCTTTCAAGGTATGAACTCTGTACTTTATATGTGGATACTAGTTAATCTTTTAGTGCTACTATGTGACAAAGCACGGAATATTCATAAGGAGTTCTTTATCTAGGTGAAGAGAAATAAAATTCTATTTCAGCTTGACATGGATAGAGAATTGCATAGAAACTGTTTTTTCCACTGGAGTGATCTGCTGTAGGAGTTAGCCATATGCTTTAAATGTGACTGACATGTCTCTGAATTTAATGTGTCACCTGCTGAGTTCAGGATCTGCTGTCTATCTCTCAATGTGTAAAAAAAATGAATTGCTTCAAAATGATTTATTGCCAGCATAATAGAATGTGAAAACAACAATAGAAACAATTCTGTAAAGGCATCCTACATTTAATAGCACTGTTTGATGAGTAAATTATTTCACAAATATAATCAAACATTCTTATTGTGAAACTCTCAGCCTCGATAAAGCTATTGCACAGTCTACTTTCTGACTTCCTGACTCATTAAGACCTAATGCCATTAAGAACATGGAGAAATGTAGCATTAACTCCCTGGGTTCCATTACAGCTTGTAACACTGTGCAGAAAATACAGGGTTATAATTTCGCTACTGATCTGTGGAATTAATTTCTGCTTTTATCTTTTACATTTTTTCTTCCTCTCCTGTTAAGCACCTACAGAAGCATCTTTAATAAACGATTTTAATTTTCTATTTCTTTCTACAAACGGGTGGCTTACTTTATAAATCTCATCTGTAAACATGCTAGCAAAGGCTTGATACGTAGAACTATTTTCAAAATATCAGGGTTATCCTACAAAAATGTTAAAAATGTAATAGATTTATATTAATGTTTAATATTTTAAATATTTTAACCTTAGAAAGAATAACATAAATGTTAAAAATTAAGGATAAATACTGGAGGTAAAAGCTTCAACTAATCAAGAAGTTTAAGCATAAATATAATTGAGCATGTGAATAGTTTTAATGCACAAACAGGACTACTATGCTTAAAAGCAGGTGTAGAAGAAAATACAACACATTGCATATTGAATCACACTCAGCTTTTAAAAACAGCAATCCAATAAATTTCCATAAAGTGTATTTCATGTCCTTTGAAAATAAAGTGTAAGTGCTTACCTCCCCTTCCAGACTGCATCCGTGTCATCCACATCAATGACAGTTGCCAGAGCCACTCCTACAGCACAAGCAGAAGATACTCAAAACTACTGGCTTTGTTTCTTGTCAAGCATCTCACCAAAAAGACAATTAGGAATGAAAAAAAGTTCTACATTATTAGGTGTTCCTTGGCTGCCAATATAAACCAGTTTGGTTATTTTTGATGAGGTCAAGTAGGTCTTTGATCAATAGGTTGTTATATGACTCAAGATTATAGCTGGCATTGCCATTGGATCTCCCACCTTTTCTTTCAGGTGCCTGCTGTCTCATATTTGGGATTGTAAACTCCAAGATTAGCAAAATGTGGTTGGGCCTATAGGAAAACCTGTGAGTTACACACAAGCAAACAGAAATAAGAACAAAGCCTTGAGTTATTTGTTTGTTTGGGGTTTTTTTTTGTTTTTTTTTTTTTTTTTTTTCTTTTAGTAATTAACAATGTTTACTTTTTATTTCTTCTCGTAATTACCAATGACAGGGGACAGAAGCACTTCCTCTGTGTGAAGCTGATTTTGCCTGAAACGGTTTGTTGCCTTTTGGTTTTACAAAAAACTGAAGTAGTGAATATGAATGACAGTGGCATCTTGCCAAGTCATGGTAGGCTGTTTTAAACATTGACAGGATCCAGCTTCTTGCCAGCACTTAAATTTATCCACTGTTTTTCAACATATATTTTTTCCTGTTTTGTGAATGTTACCACATTATTCTACCTGCAGGAGAACTCTGACATTTTAATGACTATTAGTTACTGAAAAAAAGACTGGAAATTGAAGAGGCAGAGGTAAGGATCTTCTTTCTGTAGCATTTCTCTCTTTTTTTAATTATGTGTAGAAGTTAGGAGGGAGCCAGTTCCTGGGTTGGTTTATTTGTGATATTTATGAAACTAATAACTCTTGTGGATAAATAAATACTGCTTATTCCCCCAGTGTTAGGATTCAAAGTGCAATTGCAACCTCTTTGTGATGCACAGCACATAGCGATTCTCGAAGTTTGCTCCAGAAGACTTCCAACACAGACAAATCTTGGGGAAAAAAAAAAAAATGCAAACAAACCCAGAACAAGAAAGCAGTGAAATGATTTGTCCATAGTTATGCATAAGGTAAGTTGCAGACCTGGCCATTCAGTGTTGAACTGAAAGTGAACTGGTTTTACCAGACTTTAGGTACTACCCAGAGTAGTCTGCACAGTCACAGACTCTTCGTAACCAGGAGGGGTACGTTCCCTAGCAGAAGTATGTGCTTAAAGGTCCTGCTG
Source organism: Tyto alba (assembly GCF_018691265.1). Lineage (NCBI taxonomy): Eukaryota > Metazoa > Chordata > Aves > Strigiformes > Tytonidae > Tyto > Tyto alba. Next base: position 14,288,902 of record NW_024881327.1, on the reverse strand, counting down.
ATTTACAACCACATTTCTAAATGACACAGAAGGGAAGTGCTCAGCGTAAACAAGAACAGGTATTGGACAACACATGTCTGATTTGCATCATGCAACTCCAGAGTTAACTTTAGGAACAAGCTGTTCATAGCTATAGTGATGGGGATTTTCCTTTCACTTTTATATCTTGAAGGAGAAAGACTATCCCACTCTCTCTCTGAGATTGTGAAGAAATTCTTAGCAGAACAACAGTATGACACTTCCAGTGCTGAATGTATTATCTTAAAGGTACAAAGAAGTCTATTGTCATGCTTGATAAAACATGAAACAAGCTAACTGGATTTATGAATATTTTTCTTTTCTTTTTATCTATAGGTCACTGTGTTGCTCTGAGAATAAAGAACACCGGTCACTGCAATCTGGTTTGGATGCATGACTTGCTATTGCTCAAACCCTTTTCCCCTTCTACTTGAATACTACAAAGAGGAAAGGCTACAATCTGGGAACAGAGCTTTCTACTTGTTCCATCCAGCTTCAGCTGCTGGCAATGTAGACATGATGCTCAGAGTCAAATCCCAAGATTAATATCAAAAGGTAAATTTAACACATCAAACCCAGGAAAGGTGAAGTTTGGGGGTGAATTTCACCTTACCCCATTCAAAAGGAGAGGGACTGGAAAAAGTACAGAGGATTTCTTTCCAAACACTGAGTATAATACACACATTATTATACCTCTATAAGGAGCTAAAAAAAAAAAAAAAAAAAAAAAAAAAAAGGTGGCTTGGCTCTCCAGCGAGCACTCCAGCATTGCATGCACACAGCAGCAGTAGCTATTCCATGGACATCGCTAGCTCCATCACAGTAGAGATACGGCAAAATGACTGACAGTAGGATCTGTACACATCATTGCTAAGTGACATGAAGTATGCACAGACAACTATCGACAGCACTATTGCACTAGAACAACAGTTTTGTAGCTGAGCTGCCTCCTCAAATATAGGAATTACAGGTTAAATACAGGATTTGAAATCAGGTTCTTAGCTTGAAAAGTATATAGTTGTTCCTTTTCCAGCTTCTGCTCTACGGGTAAGACTCCAGAGCCCATGATTACAATTAAGTTTTTCACAGTAATTGTAGTTTTGCCATTTCCCTGCTTTGCTGCATTGTATCTGGCTCTGAAGTCAAAACCTTTCATTTTGCTCTATTGGTTTTTAAACAATTCAATAAAAAAGGAAATTTAAAAAAATTAAAATTATGTCTATATTGCCCTCAGAGGAGACTTCGATGGTCTGAAGAGATAAGTCTTTTGCTCACCACTGAGTGGACAACATCCCTTATCATGGGTATCAAAGCATGAAGTTTTAAAGGTCTGAAATAATGTCTGTGTCTGTTTTTAACGTCCGTCACTAACAAAGTTGTATTAATGCAGCACTTTCAGCTCATGGAAATCTTGAAAATACATTGAATGTCATAGCAAATCACCAGATTTTGTGAGGTTTAATAATTATTAATAGAGAAAATTTCCAAATAAATGATTACATGTATGCTTATTAGAAAGTTCTTAGAAAGAACTGTAATGTCCAACTCAAAATGCAACTTCTTCGCAAGATCTCTAATATAAAATGATTCTAAACAGCAATAAAGAAATTTATTTTCTACAATTACTTAAGAATAAGTTTGATAGATGTAAAAACATAAAGATATATAGAAATAGGTGGATGGATCTCTATGCATCTAGCTATGGGTAAACAGACAGGTAGGTGTACTCCATAGGAAAATAACATTCTCCAGGACTGAACAGTCAGATTCTGGGATTGCAATTAGGTACGTGATGAGGGGAAGAAAATTTTATCTCTTAATATTAAAAAATGGGTACTAAAGCTAGAATAATTAGAGTTACATATTTTCAAAGCATACAAGTAGAGAAAGAGGTTTCCCAACTTTGCTTTGCAGAAAGGCTACCAGCTCAACTATTAATGCATTTTTGGGAAAGGGAAGAGAAAAACCACATAAAATTACCTCTTGCATCTCCCTGACATGATGCTCAAGCCCAGCGCCCGTCCCCGCTTCCTTGCTGGGGGAAGTTGTCTCAGTCCAGAGCATCAGGGAGCAGCCAGAGAAGGAATGCTCCCTAAGGGGAGGAGAGGGGAGCCTGGGGCAGAGGGCATCCCATGTCTGGCAGGGCAGGGGTCGCTTCAGGCACCCCACAGTCCCCAGGCAAGGCAAGCAGCCCAGCCCTGGAGATGGTGGCCAGGTCCAACCATGAGTCCAGCTCACAAGACAGCATCATGGTGATGAGACAGGTCTGCAGTCAAGATGGAAAGTCAACCCACAGGCTAAGCTCTGGCTCAAGAGGTGGACCAGCAGCACTACCAGGGCACAGCTCAGAAGGGAACCAGCAGGTCCAAGCTGAGCTTAATGCAAGCTCAGGGCCGGTGTGGGGAGACCCAGGTGAGGGTGATCAAGGCCATTAAGGCTTATTAGTGCAATCAAGGGCTCAACTCGGGGCTTCACCGGGTAGAAAAGCTGTATGCCTTTAAAGCACTGGCCTTGCCAGTCTTACACTGATAAGCACGAGATTATGATATGATTTGATGTGCTATATCATTGTGGGCGAGGCTCCACATAAACTATAGAATATGTTAACACCTTTTCTAAAAAGGACTTATTTTTTTTGCAGAAGTGGAATGAGAAGAACTATAGAGACTTGATTTTTGCCATGGTAGCTGCAAATAACTTGGGGGTGGCACTTTGCAAAAGAAAATGTGTTTCGATAGAGACACAAAATATGGCACTCTATTACATCTACCCACCCAATGATGGAGGCTAGAGATGGAAAAATGTACTAACTCTTTTATTCTGCATTTGGATATAAAATCATGGAGATAGTAAGCCACAAGGTACTGTGTTAATACATATCATATAGTCCCATAAGGTGTTTTTGTATATTTTCTAAAAAAATAGATGGAGCAAGATACCATTCTTCAACCAGCAAATAAGGAAACAGCAAAGCAGAAATTATTAGAGAAGTTCTAAAATTTGAACTAAAAAATATTTTCTCTTTTTGTTTTAGCAATGTTAGTCATTCACATTAACCCAGTTATTTTCAACTATTTTTTCAAGGAGGAAAAAGAAATTTCCTGTGTTTCTTTACAGAAATAAACAACATTAATGCTGTATCACTTAAATATTCTCACAAATTAATATGACATTAAACACATGAAACCAATAAATTAAAAAATTGTGAGATATTTATCAATAAATAGAAATAACAGTAATAGTTCAAGATGACATGCATTTATACGTAGTTTAATAGGCATAAGATTTCTAATAAATGTTGTGAAATCTAATCATCATAAACATGCCAGATGCTGGATTGTGCAGGCAAAGGTTGGTTTGAATGTGCTGTCATGTTAGACATACTTGCCAATATTAAACAGACTGTGACTACTATCTGTACATTTGTCTCTCTCTAGGGCATTTTTAAGAATTTTTTAATTAGCTTTTGTTTCCAAGCAGTGCTTTCATTTTTCTTGATAAAGCTCTTGTTTTTCCAGGTTTTACTGAATTCAGATTAGGTTCCACATTTCCTATATTCATTACAATAAGAATATGAAGCTTTTAATAATATATGAAAACTAGCAATGACAAGTATCTTACAGTGTTTTCAAATCCGGCTAAGGATGAGATAGTTTAATGGTTACTTTCTTTTATTGTTTTAATTTTGGCATTATCTTGTAGAAACAGTGTTTCTCATTAGAAAATTCAAATAATAGAAGTCTATGAAAAATGAATGAGAGGTTGAGACATCATGACAGAAAGCACACTCTGTAGTGTAAGTGCTAATCTTAACCCAGTTAACTCTACTTTTCACAGTCAAGGTAGAAGGCACTTGTCCGAGACCTGTGTTTATTTATCCTTTGCTGTATTTGTCTCTATTTGTGGGGTAAATACAGATACACTAGGTTAAGATAAGAGTAAGCATATTCCATATGCTGCCAAGAGGATGCAAATCAAGGTATGGCCAGAATATAGTTTAGCACCCTGAGAGCCTACTGTGATTCTCTGAGCCTACTGTGTAAGCTTTGCAAGTCTAGACACCCTTGAGACTCAATCTGCCAGTCTATACCTATTTTCTTTATTTCTTACAGCCAGTTTTTCCAATTTATTCCAATTAGGGCAACAAATTCGGTGACATAGGTTTTAACCTATTGTTTTGTACTAGCAGTCAGATTTAAGTCAGTGGTTATGAACCGACATGATTTTCAACAAATTAAAGTAACCGAGCGATGGTCATTTACCTTTACAGATATTAATAGTGGGTTTACCAAGCAACAATAATCACTATTACCTTATAAAAAACGATGTTTATTAATGGTGTCTCATCGCCTTTCACAGCAGGGTTCCTCATTCTATTTTGCCATAATGACTGAGCCAGCATCAGATTTTAAGAATGAATGTTATCATTATTCACTACAGTACTCCAGTGAAGCTTCACTAGAAAGCAATAAAGAACAAAATGTATATTTTAAAGACCCTCATTTTCCCCTAAATGCTTGAATTAAGTTGCAGACTGTGGTGTTCTGAGAACTGAGTTATGTCCAAAAGCAATGATTCTGAAGAAGTGCATCATGCCTGGAATTGGGCTCTGACTAGTCAGTGAGTTTTCTAATACAGGCTTCTGATTTTCTGCAACTATAGCTGCTACTGGATTTTGCATTCTGGCATGGGGGTTCTTTCTGTCACCTGGGAGAATGATGAATAGTTGTCTGAGTAGCTCTGAGCACATACTTATTTCCTCTTCAATAAGAACAACAGTCAATATCATTTAGGCACAGGAAAGCATCACTACAACACAACAAATCCAAGGAATGCTTTCTTTTTTACTGCTGATTCTAGCTACTAAATTGTAACTCTTTCACAAGTTTATCTGCATTGCTGCTGTGCTCCAGTGACCAGGTATTGCTGAAAAAAAGATGGGCTTTCAAACACTGTAACATAATAAAGCATGAATTCAAAAAGGGGCATGGTACGTAAAGTACCTGTGAAACTGCAGCGGTCCTAAAACTTAGGATTCTTTCACGCCAATTTGAATATCATTTTAATGACAACAACCCAAAATTCATACCAACAGAACTCAGTGCATGCAAGAAACAGTATGAGAGTTGGTTAAACGCTGTTTAAGGTTTTCATACTGAAAAAAAAAAAAAAAAAAAAAAAGTCAATTTATAGGAACTGAGAAGTTTGCAGATCTCAGCCCTCTGGATTAATTTAATGACTTTAAAATTCTGTTTGTCTGGAGAAAGAGTTTTAAACTGGTAAACCATCCAGTTTCTACATTTTCAAGATGAGAACCTGGAAGGATAGTTAATTTGACATGAACATTCTTGAGAGGGAATGAGAGGGAAGGAAAAAGTCTAAAATTGAAATGGAATGCTTTGCAATGGCCTAAGTGAAACATTTTTATTTTCAGCTTACAGGAATCTGCAAGATGTTTAATGACTTCTTTTGTTGATATCCCACAGTGTGCTACAGGAAAAAAACCCAACAACTTAACTTTTCTTGAAGACTTTGTATTACTAAATGGGTGTTACTTAGAAATATGCTTACAGACTGGAATCATATTGGCAAGGTTCACTGCGTTCTTTAATCACAACACACTAGTAAAACTTTCTTGCTAGTCACCTAAGTCCCGATCCCATGGTCACTGAAGTCTAGGAAAGATCCCATGGCTGAAGGGATTAATGAAGCCCAGAATACTGTACAGAGTATGCTGGAGCCTGAAGTTATTGTGTAGCTTTGTATAATACAGCAGTAAGCATGTATCTGCTCTTAAATTACCTACTACGCTAACCAGACATATTTTTTAAATATTGCCACAGTTACACTAAAAGTAATTTCAATACTGTGCGTATCAAGCAATAATAAAGCTCAGGCCCCAGCTTCAAACTCTATTTTACTGACCATTCTGGGGTGTGAGTCACTAGCCAATGTCTCACAGAATTTAATGGTACATGACGAGGCAGACTGTTGATTAATTGGTAAAAAGATGTAATTTTCATCACTGAAGCCAACAAAGTGTAGGTTATGGCATGGAGTGCAATTTCTCTCCATGTAGCTGCAGTCTTCAAAGGCTCTACGCTGTTCAGTATCTCTTTGCATGGTGCACAAGCATTTCAGCACCTTTGCCCACCTAGAGTGGAGAGAGAACCTATTGCTTTCATCCAGTGCAAAATTTCTATTCGCAAAAAAAGAAGTTTTTAAATGATGCTACATCCAGATTAGGGCCATAGAATGGAATGGTGTGCAGAATGGAAATCGGACACCAAAAGCTCTGCGTAGGAGCCCCCTCAGCCCACGTAAGAGTAATACCCACCCGTAGTCTCCACAGTCTCTGCTATTTAAGCCATGCCCCACTCAGGAATAGTCTTCGACCTCGTTTCCTCTCCCTCAACCCTCTCTCTGATTTTAGAGCAGGGCAGCTCTGCCTGGGCTGGGTCTACATGGCACAACAACACACTAACAGCATCCCTTTGTGTACTCTAGCAAGAAACAGATAAACGTGCAAAAGGACCAAGAGATTTACATGCCTGCCAAAACTCACCTTCAGGACTCTGCCTCCTGTGCAGAACTGGCTAATATCTAGGGCTGAGCAAAATATGCATACATTTTCTGTTAATATTGATTTGAATTTTTAAATGAACCCGCTCTGGCTGTTGTTGTACCTGTGTAGCTGTCGCAGGAGCCAGTGCACTTTCAGCCAAAGGGAAAAGACAGAAAGATTAACTCTCACTAGTCTTCCATCCATTAAGATGATACAGCATGGAAACTAAGTTGTTTTTCACAACAACTCCATGTCCCTTGTACACTAAAAATTCCCTATATTTTTGCTGGTCACTGATATTCCATTATCAGAACGTTGTTGTACCACTGCCATCTCCATCTCAGTATTTAGCAGTTTGTAACAATACTGGCTACTGAATATCTAATCAGCAACTAAACATGTATTCTCACATAGATGCATTTTTAAACAACAACAACAAAAGGCAGAAAAGTAAATGGAAGAAAGGATCACATGCCTGACCTACACCCTCATTTTAAAAAGGTTCATTGGTAATTAGCTAATTAGCATGAGTTCCATCCAGTTTGGTAGGAAGCATCCCTACAGTCTGGGATCTAAGGGAAGATGGTGCTCTGTTGCTGTAAGTCAGTACAGAGCAACTGAGAAGCTGAGCCCTTCAGCAGGGGTGCGGAAAGTGGCATCTGAGCATCTGGGAACTTACAGGCTTGCACACTGCCTAAACAACACTCCTTTGTCAGGACATATTCATCTCCTCCTCTCCCATTCCCCCACTGTCCTGGGTTTGAGTGAGTGGTGGGGTTTTTTGGTAGCAGGGGAGGGGGCTATAGGGGTGTCCCTCTGTGAGAAGTTTCTCAAAGCTCCCCCAGCTCCAAGTCAGCTCCACCTCTGCTCAAAAACTGAGCCCATCAGCTGCGCCTCTGCGATAACGTATTTAAGAAGGGACATGGTGACAGGCAGCAGGACTTGTGAGGAGGAGTTGCTGCAGCTGCCTGAACAGCAAGGTCAGTGGGGGAACAGAGGAAGAAAGGAGGGGGGAGGTGTGCCGGAGCAGAGACCCCCCCTGTATCCTGTGGTGAGACGGCAGGGTGGCCCCCCCTGACACCCATGAAGATCTACGGTGGAGCAGACATTGATTTATGGCCTGTGGCTTCTGCCTGGTGATCAAGGTTCTGTGCCCGAAGAAGGCCAGGGTCTCGTGGGAAAAGGCATCCCCGCTGCTGTAATTCAGTGCTGGGAGGATTGCAGCATGCGGGGGAGTCCCACACCGGAGCAGCTCGGGAAGGGCTGCAGCCGTGGGAGAGAATCCAGTCGGAGGAAGTTAGTGACCCATGACGGAGCAGTGCGGGGAACGCTGCGGCCCATGGGAGGGACTCATGTCGGAGAAAGTTTGTGGAGGACTGTCTCCTGTGAGAGGGGGACCACGATGGAGCAGGAGGAACAAGTTCTGGAAGCTCCCCTCACTGAAGATGAAGAAAGTGGCAGCACTGACTGCACCCCCCATTCCCTGCCCCTGCGCCACTGGGGGAGGAGGTAGAGATATCGGGAGCAGAGCTGAGCCCGGGAAGAAGGGAGGGGTAGGGGGAAGGTGTTCTCAAGATGTGGCAATGCTTCTCACTGTCCTACTCTGTTACGTGTTGTTAGTGTCTGTAATAAATGTATAGGGTTTTTTTCTTCCCCTAATGAGTCTGCCTTTTGCTTGTGCCCATAAAGGGGGATTTTTTCCCCATCCCAGTCCTATCTCGAACCCCAAGCCTGGCTCTCTGTCCCTTCTTATTGCTGGAAGAGAAGGGAGAGAGAGTGGCTGTGTGGTGGTTGGCTGTCGACCAGGCTCAAACCATGACATCCCCGCAGTCAGTTTGCTGGATGCCATACCAAGAGAAGCAAGCAGCAGAGCCAAAGCCCAGACCAGGTGATGGAGCCCCAGCTCTCCCAGGTCCCGGGCACCGCTGCTCCCCTTACACAAGGGATAGCCGGAAAGCGGGAAAGACCCCCTTTCTTCACAAGTGCACTGTGCTGCTGGCTGAAGGCCAGGCAGATCTCAGCAGGGCAGGTGTTTCTTTTTCAGGTCAAATCTTTTCTGGCTTTTTTGTTTTGTTTTGTTTTCTGCTGGAAAGCTCTCCTGCATGCATATCTAGTGCAGCATTTCAAAAGCAGTCTGCTAGAAGAAAATATTCTCTTGACATGAAGCAAACTTTACAGTACCCTTTGATATGTCAAATTACATCAGTGAATATCAACAATATTCTCCAAAACACAGCATGTTTTGAATACTTAAATTATTTGGCAGAAGTGTGCCAAACTTGCTATGAACTACTTGCTAAAAAATGAAATAATTAAAAGGAGTTTTATGGATGTTTTTCCAGGGTGTCAAGTTTCCTGGCAAATTATCTGTGTACATGAGTTGTTAGGTTACTGAAAGTTAAAAACATACTCACCAAACCTAAATCAGTAAGTCATATCAAAGACAAAACAATTATTTTCTTTTAGGACAGAATAAAATAAAAGTCTTATTTAATTTCTCCTCCCAATGGGACCTGGATGGGTTGGGAAGATGAGCTGGTAGAGATACACTTGGTATTCAGCCCAGACAGATTACCATGATTTGATGAGAGAGCCTACCTGTAAAAATGATGTCATGGCATCTACTGTTCAGTGCCAGGATTTGTATTAACATTGATTTACCCTTGATGCTGGTCAAAGTACTCACAAATATTGAACTCCTCACAATGACCTTCTCAAGGGTTCATTACTTGTTGCTTGACTGGTTGCCACCAAATGAACCCTCACTTGATTGTTCTATTTATTATGAAATAATTGACAAGATGGAAAGAAATGGCACTCGTTTCCACCTATTTCCTCTTCAACCACAATGGTCAATACCCTCTGTAAAAAGGCAGTGGTCACAGTGACAATTCAACCGAGCTATTTTAAAATTTTTAGACAACATCTACTTAGTTTAAGATGAAAGGGAGTCTGTGCTCCTCCGATTTCCTATGATTTTTTTTTTTTCCTTACTAATGAATACATTTGCACTGGAAAGATTAATGAATTATGTTTTGACACATAATGAAAAGAACACTCACAGAAAAGTATGGAGCTCATCAAGCAACAGTAAAATGTAATTAGTACCTGAGATGTCTAAAATGTAGAACTTTAATTTGTATTTGAAAAAAAAAAAAATCCAAAAGACCCCAACACCTAGTAAGCCCTTACAAAAGTGCATATGACTTAGCTGATTTTCAATGCAGTGAATTAGAAGACTGTTTCAAACTCGTGTTGAGCTGCTTCACAGACAAGGTTCATTAAATATGGACTACTGTAAGTTGGAAAAAACAAAGTGTATCTCCTTCAGACAAGTCTCAGTGCAACAGAGCCTAAAGCCCATCCTCCCATATGATACAGACCTGATGATAACTTGCCTTTTGTTTTTCTACACATAAGAAGAGGATGTAAATTACTAAGAAACCAAAAGAGCAGATTTTTTTTTAATGTACTCCACAACAGTGTATATGGATAGCAAGCATGCGACACAACACTGTGAGCATAAGTCAGGTCAAAATATAGCAACACATTGCTACAGCTCAACAGGGAACACAGGGACTATGCTCATTTACTGCACTTGTGAATTTGGTCTACACAGTGTATCAACTTAGGGCTGTTTCAAACCTCTGTTCAAAAATCCAAGCTCAACTTGCAGTTTTACTCCTGTTCTATATTATGAGGAAGTCTTGCTACCCTTTTGTGAACTCAAGGTTGTTGGTTTCTTTCTTATTATTACTTTTATTTGTCATCATACTTCCTGATTTATTTCATCAAGAAATGAGAGTTCAAAAAGACCTCAAGATAGGTTGTTGCATCAATAGTTCTGGCCTAAATGGAATTAGGAAGCGATAGGATCTTGCCACAAATTCAATTTCAGCTCTCTCCAGTTGCCAGCTCAGCACTGAGGACCTCCCAACATTGTTGTGTTTCTCTGCATGCCACAGAGGAAAGCAAAGAGGCCCAGGAGAGAGAATTTCATCAGGGGACACAGAAAATCATATCTGCACACTGTGCTGGCTTTCACCAACAGACACCCAAGATCGATGCAGATGAATCCGAGACTGAATCTAGGCAGCCAAATGTTTCCTGGTCTCTTTATCTAATTCTTCATTTGAGATTTTGCCTACATTTCACTCCTTTGTTGACAAATATGTCTGGCAGTTAAACATATAGTGCTCTGAAATAGGTTTGGAAGTGTATTCTTAAAAAGACTTCAACATAGAAGAGAATTAAAATTGATAGCTAGAACCAGTAATAGCATTTCCACCATCATAAGCCCTGCTACTGGCCCTTATTTATTAAGAGACCTATATCCAAGCTGAACAGAGCTTTACATTTTTTAAAAAAATGCTGAAATCATTCATTATCCTTTCTCATACCCTTCATTCATGTTTCCATGGCTGGATGTTTCTAATAATTGCACTTATGCAAGTTACTAAGAATGGCACCATACCCCAGTTAACATTCGCACAACAGTGCTTTACAAAATAGCACACAAAATGTATTCATGTGTCTGCTACTATGACTCACTGAAGCTGGAATATCTCTCTAATGGCGCTTGTTAGAAAGAACATTTTTTGGATCTGTTTCAGAAAATGGTGTTCTAGTGGTTCGACAGGTAGTTAAATGAATGTTTTTGTTCCACCTTTAGATAGATTAATAAAATTAATAAATTACTATCAACCTTCCTCTTCTAGGCAGCAGTACTTCTACTCACATCTCACACTTAGGACAAAAATGAAGACCGATGCTTTCTATTACTTTTCTGTAATTAGTTTCTTGTACTAACGGTACAGAATAAACAGAATAGAATTGCAGATTTCCTCCCTTTATGTCAGGAACACATGCAGAAACACTTTTCTGTGATGTCCAGAGACTTGTTAGACATCTGCATGACACACAAGTTCAGTTAAAGAAATACCTTGCCTAAAGCAACACTCTTAAAATCTACCTCGGTTGTTTTTGTGAGGTATTGAGCAGGCTTAGGGCTGTTTTTTTGTAGGAGAGTCTTTTTTTTTTTTTTTTTTTTTTTTTAATATAACGTAGACACGGGGGAAGAAACTGCCTATGAAAGTGTTAGCAGGGAGCTACAGTGTTTGAATTGACATGCATTAATAGTTCAAGTTAACGACAATAAAATATTCTGTGGTTACTATTTAATGCATGGAAAGGTCAAAAATCCTTTTCATGTGAAACCTGTTGTAGCCTGCATCAAAACTTAGTGAGAAAGATCAAGGGTCTGATAAAAGCCTGCAGAGCTGTTAGTTGAAGCTTTAATAAAGACCTGCCTCCTGATCTTACTGTCCTGTAAATAGTGTTCATCACAGTGTGGCCTTTTACTTGGCAGGATGAGCAATGATCTTCAACATTACTTGCAAGGGCTTTTTATTTATAGACATCTCTGACTATTAATGTCTAAAACCATCATGCAATGTGTCATATTCTTGCACATAACGCACGTACAAAACAAATAGGCCCGCTGTTCAGAGAAAAGCCAGTGTGTGGTATCTGCACAAGGGTTTCCAAAAATATGTGACATTATTAAAATTAATTAAAAATGCAATTCCTGTCTCTGTAGACATATTTGGCAACGTCTGTATAAATAGAGAAAAATCGTAACAAGCCATGAAAGCTGTAAGTTAAGTACAGAAAAGACACAGAATGGGAGACTGGATGCTGTATAATGGGCAAAAGAAAAACCCAAGGGATGATTTATTTTAACAGCTGTGTTTTGTAAGTGCTATGGAGCAAGCTGTACTTATTGCAGATAGCCCTGAAGGACCTTAGGCCCTTCTGTGGAGGCCTGTCATTTCTTGTCTGTCTTCTCCCCTTTTTTATTGGAAAGGCTGGTTTTCAATTTAAAACTTAGACTCAAATAGTTCAGTTCTCCTAAATATCAGGATTGCACCACTGGATAAAACCAGCAACAACAAATACTGTCGAGTAGCAAGCTGGCAACCATATTACACAAAGGAACAATTTTTTTTTAAAATAAATCCAATCAGCAAAAAGGTCTGTAGCTATACGGTTTGAACTCTGACTATTTGCCATGAATAAAGTGTGCATATTCCAAATTTAAGAATCAGATTTGCCCATTCAGGTTCACATATGACACCCAGAGTAAGAAACAGACGGGTGTCTCACAGACAATGCCAAATAGAGCAAACCCAGCAGGTACTCAGCCAAATAGTTCAGATGTTTCTCAGCGTCCCCTCCATATGCCCTGGACTGCACTGGGATGTGACCCTCTCTGTTAGCAAACTACGGACAATATTCCCCAGCACAAACTTAGCCAACTCCAACTAGCACTTCCTTGGAGGAGCCCTGAGCCCTGACTGGCAGGTACACTTGTTCCATGCTCCGTGCATGGCAGCAGGGTGTCTGCATCAAGCCTCTTGTATTGTAGGCGAAGACAGTTTGCTACACCTGAACTACTCCCCTCCAGCTGGCTTCAGTGCCCGGGAACATTCTCATGAATGTTAAGTTTATATTAAAGTGTAGCCCAAGGGCTTATTTTGTGGCACTGTGAAATTTCCGTACAGGCAAGCAAGCAAAAGAAATGAATCAGGAAAAAATTAGCCTAATATTTATTTGTTTGTAAATGAAAATCACCATGGTGACACTACAGTGGGATGATTAAGTCTATCATTGTGTCTTCTAAATTCTGGTCATTTTGTAAAAAAGTGTCTATGTCTTCACTACACACTGAAGCAACAAGAGGAAGCAGCACAAGGACCTTTTTATGACCCACTTCAAGTTTGAACAGGACTTCAGTAACTCCCACAAATTCAAAAATAAAAGTGCACTGGGCTTCTCCATCCCTGTTTCAGCACAGATGCCTAATGCTCCACAGATGAGAGATTTCATATTGCAGCTCACCAGCAGCCCTAACATCACATGAGCTCCCTTCAAATAAAAAAAGATCTGCCAGAGTTGTTTTAACATCCCCAAATTTCTTAAGTGGGGTTTCTAGCCTATACGTGAAACTTCTTGTAGACCAAACATCAGCAAAGCAAATTAGGCATGGCTGTAAAAAGAAAATAATCAGTAGTTCTCTTTGGTAAACCCATGTTCTATCATCCTGTGGCACTTACCTGAAGCTTAGTCACTTCAGAAATCTAACACTTTGCACATTGCCCAGCCTCTCTATTCTGTACAATAGCCAGGGCATTAAAAGCTTATCTGAGGCAATGCTTGACTTCAGCCCAGCACAGTCAAACTCACACTGCACATGAAGAATGTCCTCATTACTAAAGAGCAATAGGTCGTGTCACTGTCATAACCCTATTTTAGCACTGCTCATTTAAGCAGAGATGTGCTCACTCTCCTTCCTTCCTTTCATCTCCTCTTTCTGATGCATAGGAGACCACCTGATGTCAGATTTTTTTTTTTCCCTTTCCTTTTAGGATAACTTCAAAACACCTGCCAAGCAAGTTCCTACACCTCAATTAATTCAAGTTCAGTTGATAACCTCATTGGAGCTCAGTTAGTCTGAAAATATTGCTTAGTCATTCATATACTTTGTTTCTGATCTCTGCTCAGGACTGAAGTCTTGTTCTTCAGAGGACTCACATAGATTTAGACCAGTGATTTGAGTAGGTCTGGGTCAGTCCCCAGGTGAATGCAAACCATAGTGAACTGAATAAAGGGGGGCAGTGGGGAGCATAGGTAGATACACTACTATAGGTGGCATATGTGGCACATAAAATCAAACAATGTCATGAGGTCAATTTATCAGAACGAATGATCCACATGTGGTATTAGTGACTTGTGGAGTTAAGAAAAGGGAACATTCTACTCCACTTAAGCAAATCTCAGTAATAGTTAAAACTACCCCAATGGTATCATAAAGTGGTCATTGATTTGTGATCTAAACATTGTTAAAACCAGATAAAAATCTCAGGACAACTGGTAAATTACAATGTCACTTGCATCAGTTTACTAACTGAATCTTACACAGCATCACTGAATTGTGAGTAGTGATCCACAAACAGATTTGAATAAACTTGTAGAAAAAATACTGAGACACAAAAGTGTTAGCAGTATAACACAACATTTATTAATCTCTCGTCTATGAAATCCATTCCTTGTTCCAACAGATAAAGGTTTTGGATAATTTTGTTTTGAAGGAAAGTGACTTATCAGTGAATAAATCCTTCATCCTCCTTTTATTGGTTTCGGTCACAGCTGTTATCACATCTGACCCCTGGAACCTTTTCTGTACCTACAGCAGAATGCTATCTTAAACTGGATATCAAGAGATTACAGAATTATAGCTATTGTGAATCAAGTTTATGTTGTTTTATTTGTTTCCAGAGCTAAGCAGACCTAAGGCAAAAAAACACACAAACTCACAATGTTCAGAAATAACAACCCTGAAAACAGCAGGAGTTACTGTGTTTAAGCATTGCTATAGTCCTGGCTTCCTATAACTTTAGCCCTGAGAAGACGGAAAGAAATTTTGCGTACAGCCAAAAGTGATATTATATTACTAAATTCCAAAGAATTTGGCAAGTATGAGGAAGACCATTCAGGGCAATGCTAACAACTTCTGCCAAAGCTCACAAGCAGCCCAGGAAGTGTCCCTAGGGCTAAAGAAGGTGGAAAAGGCTTTTGATTTCCCAGGTCTTTGATGTTAAGCCACACAGAACTGGATGTGTGTGTTCTCATCTTTAATGTTACCCAGGAGAAGTGTTTTTCCTACTAACTTTCAGGGCAGTTCCTGAGACCATCTTGTGTGGCACTTTCCCAAAAAAAGATTAAAATGAAAGCACTGACAATGTCAGTAATAAGAGAGCCCTGAAGACGAAATCCAGAAATCTGTACAGATGCTGGGGAACATGCTGTTCAGATAGCAATTTCACTGGAAAAAAGAAAATCCATGTAAGCCTTTGTCAAATGAGGTACAATCACAGTGCGGATCAGAGGGGAGATATCATTGTGTTAGGTGGTCAGTCCTGCTCCGGGCAGACACAGTGTATAAAATCATGGTAATATAGTGATGAGCCAGACTGAAACACGTTTAGACTCTCTCCTGCCCAATACCAAAAATAAGACAAGGATTGCGGTTAAGCCCAGAACTTCTCAGCTATAATCTTCTCTTTGTCCATACTGTCCTATTTTGTTACCCCAGTTTCCAGCTTCAGCCCGCTTCCGTGATCATGTTCATCACGTGTCTGTGCATGTGTATGCCTGTCTGCATTTGCATGTGTGTGTTTCTAACTCTCAGACCAATTTTAGCTCAGTGGGACAGACCATGAAAGGTCTCAAGGATAAATGAAGTTACACAATTTTAAATACCATAGGCAGCTGTGTGGAGATGTATGGTCAATGGCCTGCCAGGGGTAGAAACAACAGCCTGACCTCAAGCTCACTGGCCGTTAAGGAACCCAAAATAGGAGAAAAATTTGGTACATGCCCAGGCCCCTTACTACACTAAGTTTACATATTTATGAACCATACCCACAAAGTAAAACCAGGCTTTATTGGCTGCAGTCTCCTCCAAACAACTTGTTCATGCCATGTACTTTTACTACATGGAGTAGTCTTGAAAAAGGCCTGATGTCTACTGCTGCTTAGTATGAGGGACTGCACCTCAGGCTCAAAAGTGCAAACTGTGAACACTTACAAGAACAAGGTTTTGGGCTCTGTGGAACTATTAAAGTTTGATAAATCTCAGCAAAGGTAAGGAAGGAGCTGAATAATTTGGTCATCGTTTAACTTATCTTATACATGATTGTTGCCTTCACACACTTGCCTCAGAGAAAAAATAATTTGGCTTTCATTAAGGATTAACAAGTCCTGGCCCCACTGAAAATCCTAGCAAAATCTCCTGTGATTGGAATTTCATCCAATGAAACTGAAGAATGCTATTCATGTGAAAAAAAATATTTCCATTTTCTTACAAATGTAACTATTCTTGTTCTATAAGTGAATAATATAAGGTTGTAGGGGAAAGAAACTAACCAAACCAAAAAAATCTGATTATGGTTTTTACTTCTGAACTGTGGATTATTTGATGTTGAAGACAAATTATGGTTCTTCAGGTTTAGATGACAACTATAATGCTACCAGATACTAATGAATTCATTTCTGTTTGAACCAGATACAATATGAAATAAAAGCTAGCTTCAAAACAGTCAGTGTGATAAGGAGATGATCTAGCAAAAAACACCTTGCTCTTCAGATCAATTTTCTCCACTGATGAAAGTTTATTGTAGACTTACATGCTCTAGTCAGAAAGTACAATCTTGTTTTCAGAGAGATGGAGTATGTTCTAGACCTACTTACATTACAACACTGGGGGTTATGGCTCATGCTTGTCACGTATGAAAACCCAGCTTTGACAAAAGGAAAAATAGAGGCAAGTAAATGAGTCAGATTCTATGCAATCTACACTTTCAGAGGGGGGAACGCAAGATTAAATATAGTAGACCATTTTTAGTCGCAGAATCTGTGATGCTAAGTCACTTACTGCACTGTAACAGCTTCCCTTGCTCACCTATTGCCCAAGTGTTTGAATTCTCACCGCAGTGCTGCTGGGGAAGCTCCTAACGGCAGAGTGCACGGTGATATAACAACTACCATACCTTAACTGAAAATTAATTTAGGATATAACTTCTTCTCTAGATTACACACAAGTCTGCTGGTGACATTTCATGGTAATATGCAAAGGGACATAGGTTATGGAAAAAACAGTTACAGGGTTATATATTAAAATAAGGAAGACTGTATCCCTGTGATAGACTGAAAAGATATGAGACCGTATGACAGCTCTCCCAATCTGTACTCTTCTAAATCGCAGTGTTACCCTAAATAAATATATCCAAATTCACATACAAGTAGGTCAACAGTGAAAAATTCCAAGATTTTTCAGAGCTAGCAGTAAGTTTGATCATCATGTATATTCTTACTCCCTCTCTCAGGCCACTGTAATTACTGCAGTGAACACTATAGACAGCTTATGATGCTTTTCACTGGAGTGGTAGCATTGGTAACGGTAAGATATTTGATTTCCAGAAACAGACAAGAGTTCTTCTTAGTATCAAGTAGTTGGAATGACTAGGCCAAGTGCCAGACTGGGATCTTTGGAGATTTATGTCTTTACTCACCCACAGACAGCAAGAGCTTATGCAGCCATCCCCTCACAGTGACCCACTCATTTGTCTCACCAATTGTGGCCAAGAGGCTTCTACCAAGAGGGAGAACATAGTTCATACTCAATTTGCAATTGACAGTGGCCCTCTCGGATGTCCTGATGAACAAGAGCACTTGTCATGATCATGGCTCTTGATTAAAAGCAATTCAGCAATAAGAACAATGCTGACAGCACTAATTTGTTTCATACAAGCCAGCCCAAAGCTTATCTTCAATTTCTGCCACACTGGGCCAGATTTAAACCGGCAACAAACCAATAAATGTCAACACCTTAAAATGCCTAAACCACCCAACTTTATACTGAAGAACACTTTTTTATTCGTCTGTAATTATTTATTTTTTAAAAAGGGAAAGTACGGATTTTGAAAAGATGTTCTTCCTCCCCTTGATCTATTTTCTGTTTTCTGACAGCGCAGTATCTCTAAAGCAGCTCTAAAGCAGCATTACTTCTTTTTTAAAATTTTTTAATCTTGTCATCACGTCAGTAGTTCTAATAATCACATGCCAGCTGCAAAATAATTAGGCCTATGCCTGTTTGTAAGGTAAGGGATAACTGAAGTGATGACAACCCAAAGCTCTTCAATTATAAGAAAAAGGTGGACATATCAACTCAGGGAAGGCTGGATCTAGTGCTAGACTGAATATTATTCTAGTATCTTCATATGACCTCGGGAATTTACCTTCAGCTATCTGCACAGGATCTACATGGTTAGAAGAGGTTTAGTCAGAAAAACTAATAATTCCTGTATGTGTACTGGATAAAAGATGCCATAAAGAAACTTGAGAACCCACTCAAAGCAACTATCAGGTGAAAGGAAAAAAATAATCTCTCTCCTCTTACTGTAAAAATCAAAATGACACTATCAGAATCAATTGGCATTAGTGGAATCAATCAAGGTCTCCTATAATGTTTGTCTTCATTCTCAAGGCACGTGTAGTCTCTGCAAAAGATCCTGAAGTTTCAAGAAAACTAACTCATTTTGTTTCATTCAAGAATGCTGTTTTCCCTAAGGCTTTATTGAATCCTTTCACCCTCCTTTCCCCCTGCTACCTCATCTAGGCAGCCACTAGTTCTCTGGCTTGTTCTCTTCTGCGTGCATGAGATCCCCTTCCCTTACTCCAAAACTAATCACAAACAGCAAGTTACTCCTCAGAGTCTCCCAGTTCACTAAGGTCATTCCTGATGTCATTAAGATAGCATTTCTTTATTACTGCCTTCAGAGCATCAGTGCTGATAAAGACAGAGCCAAAGGAGGCAGAAAGTGATTCTTCCCATTCACGTTAGCAGTGACTGGCAAAGGAACAGATTTAGACACAGGGAACAGCTGCCTGTCCTGAAATGCTGCAAATAGGAAAAGAGGCTTCTTTTCCCTCTTAGCCCCAGCACTGCCTGAACCACAGTGGTGTAATTAATAAGGGGAAAAAAAAAAAAAAAACACAAACCCACAAAAAAAAACAACCAACGCTAAAACTGTTCCTCTTCAAACCAAAGAAAATTAACAGGAAACATTAGTAACTTTATCTGTGCAAAGAAATTAAGCCTGATCACTCAATTAAAAATAAATCAGATAACAGACTCTAAACTGATTCCAGCGAATTAGTACTCAGGAGTTTCTGATTAATTGCTGCCAGCCAGCCAGCAAGCATGTCTTCTGTAGTGTTAATTTTTGTTCAAAAAGAAAATTACACTTCCAAGGAAAACATTTCTTGTGTCTTTAGCACTGTTATCGGAAGTGTCTTATTACACAAGGTTAAAACAACTGGCATTTTGTACTGCAGAGACAGATCAGATGAGTGTAAGGAGTTGTGGGAGAAGAGAGAAGTGAAAAAGCTGTCTCCTTATCTTGGTATTAAACCATAAAAAGCAATTTAAACTTTAATCATGTCACCTTTCAAAAAAAATACTGGGGGGGGAGGGGGGGGAGCTGGAAATCGTTAAGAGCTGCAAATGATTTTTCTTATAATAGAGAATCTATGATCTGCTTGGATGGACAGAAAAACAACACAAAATTTCACCAAAGTTCACAATATAGCTATAATCTGCGAACACTGTTACATTTGTCTATGGCACCATTTGCTCAAGACAGTAACATTCACATCAGCCCTTTGCAGAAGAAGTGGGAATACTGGATAACATGGCCATAGAGGAGATACACAATCTATGGTGCCTGAAGGCAGGTGTAGAGCTGGATCTAAGATGTAGGTGGAATTAGCACACAGCACAGCTGAGTTCTCACTGTGCAGCAAGTACAGGTGCCTCATCGCTGAGGTTCCTTCAACAAGTAGTCAGTGAGCACCCTTCCTAGTTAGAAGAAAAGACCTGATCAAAAGCGGGAGCACAAATCAGAGAGGAAAAATCTTAATCATTCTGGGATAGCTATGAAACCAGCTACTGAAAACAGCTGCCTGCCTTTATGGCAACACAGTTTTAAGTACCCAGATCCACCTTCATACTGACTGTCCTGCCAAGAAAAGAATTCTTCTGGTAGATCTAAACAAACTAGTTTCTATTCTTTCTTTAATTATAATGACTAATAATAAGACTATTATGGTGCTTTATTCAGTCTTTATCAGTCATTATCTAATTCAGAAGCTTATCCATTGTTGCACAGCCAACTCCTACAACAACATTGATGGATTGCGTTAAAGAGATAATCTCTTAGCGGTGCTAGTACTCGTATCCCCAAGTATATCCTCACTGTATAATCAAAATACACAATACAACCATCACATAAAATATTTCTATACGCAGACACACTATAGAAAATGTATATTATACAATAGTTACCTATTTTATAATAGCTGTACTTCAGCCCTGGCCCACTGACGAATACATGCCTTTTACATGTACCCATTCTTCTTAATCCACTAATTCAGAACAGGCAAGTTGTTTTTACAAGACATGCTCGCTACCTTGCAAACATATATATTTCATACAAAGAGGTACTGTGATATTTGTGATAAACACTGTATGCAACTGTAAACCATCCTACACTGCACATGTGTGCAAACAGCAATTTCATCAAATATCTGTTTGCACAAATGAAGCCCTGTGGAAAACGGTTCACACATGGTGCATTTCTGATTTAAGCTCAACCTGTACCCTAAGTCTCTAAGTATAGACAAATATCCCCAGGGTGAACAAAAGACTATCTGAACACAGTAACTGCAAAATGATTCTGGATTCCCTTCCCATCAATTCCCATCAATTGCCATTATCCTCACCCAGAGGAGCCAGCCACAGATACAACAGGTGGCCATGGGTATCAGAAAGATCATGTAGAATCTCCATGGCTGTGAATGAATAGTTGTAGCCCTTCCTGGTTCTCAAGTTAGGAGACAGGATCTGAAAATGTGAGAGAGAAGGAAAAAAAAAAGGCATCTTCTATGAAAGTTTTTTTTATACTTCTCACTGACCACAATCTCCTTAATCACTTCTAGAAAAAAAAAACATTTGTTAAAAAGAACATAGAAGTAGGCCCTTAACTCTCTTTTTGCCCCCCACTTCTCCTCTATTCCTCCTACTTAAATTTTTTAGGAAGGAGAAAAGCAATTTTGGATGAAATATGCCATATGTCTTCTTGGTCAAAATAAAGGAAGAAGGATGCAGAGCGCCTGCATTAGTAATGGACGCTGAACTGCTGACCTCAGTTCTGTCACAGTGTCAGACCTTTGCTTTAGTGTAGTTGCTGCAGATTTACATTCGAGTAAGGGACAAGATGTGAACTCAAATTATGAACAGAGAGAAAAAGAGCAAGCTTTTTCCTCTTTCAGCTTTGTACCTTAACTTCTACTCCAAAGAGAACGTCCCAACCTCTACAGTCATTCAAAGCCACCAGTCTGGATGCAAGAAAGATTCCACAATTTCCCCTTCTCAAACACTCAGCCATTAACTCAAGTTGGCCATTCTATTCAAAGCCAGAGTCTTCCCATGTTGGACAATAATGTTTCAACACATCAAGGACCCAGCATATCTACACTTCATCAGCAAGCAACAGAAGCAGAGGAAAAAAATCTCTCCATTAACAAGGAATAACTCTTTGAGATAAATTGAAATAATTTTAGATTTAGAAAAGACAAGCATTTATAAAAATCTGCAAATGTTTGAAAATACATGGTGTTGGCAGAAGATTGCTTTATGTATGTATGTTGCTTGTTTTATTCAATGAAGTATTCTGGTCAGAGAAAGGCCTGAGAAATATCACCCATCTCATAAACAATCACAGACAACAAAAGGCTTCAGAGCAAATCTCTTATTTCTTATCCGTCATTCTCACATGCAGGTCCAGCTGCAGACAGTGGAATGCAATTCTACAACTTTTTTTGCTGTCTTCTGTGGCATGTATTGTTAATAATGTTGGAAAGGAATACTTGGATTTTAGTTATGACATTTTCGATTTTCAATAATGCATTTGATAGGCACATTTAACCATGAAGTCATTGTGAACTTGCAAGTTGTTGGCTGAGAATTAAACACGAGAAGTGTTTCCTTATGCAACTGGACAAGTCTCCCTTCTTAAGGATTTTGTATGTATTTTCTCAGTTCTTATGTTGAAATCAGGCATACCAGCTTTTACCCTTGCTCCCTCCAGGCCTACAGCACTCAAGGCATCCTAGAACATCCAGTGAAAAATGTTAGCTTTGGCCAGATTATTATGTCTATATGCATACTTTACAAGAAACTAAAGTGGATCTTATCAGTTAGTAAAGCAAGAACCCCGGAGGCCCAATATTACTGGGAATGTATTTGCAAATGTTTAAGGATGCAGGTCTCAAAGTGGGATCCTTAAGAATCAAAGACAGATGTTCTCCTACCTAAAAGCCAACAGAGAAACCGAATTACTGACAGATTATATGCTTAAAAGCCATAGTGAATAAGTGACAACTGTTCACCAGGACTGCAGCAACCAAAGGAAATAGTCTAACCAGTTTGCACATTAAGAGGTCTTAAAAGTCCTATCCATTAATTCTTGTGATTAAATTCAGATACTTGTCAGTGGAGATAACACTACTGAACACCTAATTTACACACTGAAAATCTCCTGAAATGCTTTTGGTAATCTACACATTGTGTTTGAAAAGGCCAGCCTGTAATGCAGAGCTGTGAGGCAACCGTGCCTGCGGTTTGTGAAAAGCAGCTGAACAAAGAAATGCTTCTTCATGCACTCAGGTGCTTTCCATAACAAGATTTCTTAAGAAGGAAAGTCAAAAGAAACTTTAGTTGAATTCTGTATAACCATAGCACCTCTATCATTTTGCTTTGTATGAGAAGTGTCTTCTGGAGAAGAAAGAAAGTTCTCACTAAACTGCTTATTAGTTGTGAGGATATCTGAAAAGGTCAGAACCTCAGCCACGCTTATTGGCTGTCTGGCCAGGCGTGTTGATGCTGCAGGCTGCATTGCGGTCCCAGATAGAGATAAAGCCAGTTACTGATATCGTTTGGACATCAAAAAAAATCTAGCTAGAGCAACAAAGACCTCAGCATGACCTCATTTATTTGGTCTGCCTTTGTTTCTAATATGTTTGATGTTTTTTACAGTATTCAAAGGAGCACAACAATAATGACAAAATAATATCCCATAGCCTTTTTTCTCCTCATGCTGACATTTTAAAGAATACACTGATAATATGACATTATAATTACAGAACCATTAGGCCCAGTTCTGAAGTTCTTACTTGGTTTCTGGTCAGGAAAACAAAGCAATTTCTGAGGTCTGAGGTGTGGTGAATTCAATTCAGCACTTTTTTTTTTTTTTTTTTTTTTTTTTTTTATAATAAAACACGCTGAACACAAAACCAAGAACAACAAAAGACTGCATTGCAAAAGGGTAGAACAAAACTTGATTCCTCTCTCCAGGAATATACATTAAAACATATGCAAAAGCACATGCAGTTATTTGAGAATATTTGCTGTTTATCTGACTCATCTGGAAACAATAACATGAGGGGAAACTTCGTAGAAAACAATGTTTTCTTTCTGCTCATTCTTTCCACATATCCTTTCTGCCAAAAGAACAGGTGCCGTTGCTCTCCCGGGTGCCACTGAAAAGCTGGGCCCTGCAGAATTAGTGCTTCCCAGAAAGGACCAGCTGAGCCTTGAGTAAGAAAATGGCTATTTGGCAGGAAGCCCTCCAAAACCGTGGACATGAATGTGGATGATTTTAAAGGATAAAAAAGTAAAAAACATACGCTGGTGTAGCCTGTGGTGAAACCCGTGGATTTAGTTACATCAATAACGCAGCTGGGTGCAAGGGCTGAGCCTATGCACACACTCAGTTATCAGTAGGGCAGCAATCATTGTTCACCAGCCCATTTCTGCCCAGGTGAGATTTTTGATGGACAGATAAAGGCCCCCTGCAAAACCGTCCTGGCCTCACATAGACATCATCATTAGCTGACTTACAGGAACTCCCTGGTGGAGAAGTCTGGTTCCTGCTCTATATTGTGCTCAGATGTATTTATTACTGGATGGGACACTTTTTGTAAATGCCTAAATGCCTAAGATATGTTTTCATAACATAATATGTTTTCGTAAGGCATGTTTTGTACATAGCTTGAGATCATCAATAGACCACAGAATAGCCACATAGGAACACGAGTAGCTGAATTAAAGTAATTCACTGGACAACAGTTCAGGGAGTCTCACCTGACACAGGAGAAGAAGGTGTCACAAAGATGGCTGCGATGGAAACCCCCATGACCATCTAGACATTGAATAACCAACCTGTTAATGGCATTCCCTATGTGAGTATTAACCTTTGCAGACGATCCCAAAACATCAGTTTATTTAAGCAACAGTCTGTCCATGGGTATCTGTGCAGCATGCCAGCAGAGAAAAGAAACAAGCTCAGTCAGGATATGACCCAGATAGTGTATGATACAGAATATTAGGATTTTTCCTAGTAGGTGGAGAAAGGTTGTTCAGCAGTTTGAGTTTTAGCTCAAGGCTTGGGAGACTTAGATTTAAGACTTAGGTTTAATTCCCTGCTCCAGCTATTTCCTTCCTATAGGGTTTATGGAAATTTTAAAGATAATAAACCCCTAAGTACCTTTAGTATTGGATCCTTAGTTTTCCTGTAACTCAATTCTTCATTTGTTTCACAGTGGTGTTATGAAAGGCAAGTGCAATGAAGGTGGTTAGGTGCTCAGGTGCTGCAATGGTGAGGGCCATGTAAACATCTGGCTCATAATCTTGTTTATGTTGTGCCTGGCTATGTGACTAGAACAAATCCCTCCATCTCTTAGTATCTCATTTCTTCTTCAGAATTGGAAGAATATTTTTCTACTCCCTTTCCAAAGTATATTAAAGCAGCATTCATTAATGCTTAAGGTAATGAGAAAAATAACGATGAGCAGCTTCTGAAAGCTTATAAATAAACAAAACATACACTTGTAATCAGGATCTCTGAAGGCTTTACTATGAAATGAGACTGTAGACAGCCAGGGAAAATAAAGCCCGAACTAAAACCCAAAGGAATTAATGGCTTTATGTTTTAGGCTCCTTGATACCATGCAGATAAAGTAATAAAGCAGTTTAAGAAAAAGATAAGACCTAAGATGCTCGGTATAAGATTGAGATCTTCTGTGCATGTAGAAGAACAGAACTTTAGGAAACTGGGAAAATCCTGGCCCTAACATTTTTAGGGGTTTAGGTATCTGAAATATTTTAATCATAAATCTTGGCCACTCAATTCCTCTTGAATCAAACTTTGTACTCCTTCAATGCTTCTGAAGATCTTTAAGTATCTTTACATTTTGGCTTCTACAATCCAAGATTAACAGAAGTATTTAGATGTTTAGAAATTGAAGAGAAATGATCACAGAATTTTCAAATGCTTGTAAGAAGATAAAGTGCTAAATCCTACTTGAATCTGCATTTACATTCTAGTCAATGCCTGACTGCATAGTTGCATAGCTCAATGCCCTAAAAATCAGATCTTCTGCCATTTAGATGCATTAGAAAATTTTATCCAAATCATATTGGTATGATTTATTTTGTGCCTCCCTTATCAGTAACAGATGAGCAACTACTGAGAGCATTTCATACAATATGAGTCATCTGGAAGTACTTTGGTATGAGTTTTACTAGAGCTTAAATAATTGAAGCTTATTACTTGTGACATCGTTTATTTGTGTAACAGTGGTAATCCAAGACTATACATTATCCAAAATAAAAAACTTACATAAAAAGGAAAATGAAAACCCACAGCTTTTCTATATTTCTGTTTAAGTCACAGGCTTGATCTACTTTATTAGAGAAAACTATAGATTATATCTGCTATATCAGGTAGGACTTCCACCAACCCATCACATCTTCACTCGAAAGTCACCTGACTACTGTGCCAAAATGTAAAAATCCTTTTTTTTTTTTTAAAAAAAAGTAAAGTAATAGCTATTAGTCTTGATACATCTGATGCATCACTGTGCCGGCCACTTTCCATTAACAGATGATCTTAAAGTGATGATATAAAATGTTCCATAGATGGGAAAAGCTTGGTACGTTGTCCAAAAGAAATTGCTGATTTGGGAACTTAATTCCCTCTACACTGGAAGGACAGTAGAGAGATTATTGATGCCACTAAATCAAACTCTGTGTTAATGATCTGTGTGAGACCAAGGTGAGGGTCAAGCCTATCATTTCTGCAAATTTAAGTTTCCTTTTAACTAGATCTATCTTTACAGAAAGTGGGGCATCCATTCCATTATCAAGCTGCTTTAAGATGCTTATGGTTGATATGTTTGGCAAGCAAAATGATTTGTAACAGGAAAAAAAAGGACATGAAACTCAAGAGAAAATGCGGAGCCGAGAGATTAATTCACATATTGTTTTTTATGGCAACTTTTTCACATTCATTTCCTACTTTATCAGTGGAAGCATGTATTACTGAGCAGGAACTGTGTTCAGTATGGTTGGGAGAATCACTTGTGAAGTCATTTGCTGAATGATATTCTAGGTCAAAGTAAGGAAATCATGAAGTGTCATTATAATTGAAATGTTTCAGTTCAGATATACATATTGTCAAACTAAACCCTAAGATCAGGAAGCAAAAATAAAAATAGTTATTATTAAAATGTGCAAATCTATCAGTTAAATGCACAGATCACTATGTAGTTAGATACTGCTATTCTACTGTTTTGCAGATAAATATGTAGATGATTTCCTTTATTTCTGGACAAATCTCAGTGATTCTGCACCTTGGAGACAGAGATCATTACCTGTTTTCTCAGTATTGGCTCATAAAAGCCAATAGCTGAGAAGTATCACATTTTCTGTCAGCATGCTACAGTTTTTCTTTTTTATATAATCCATGCCCGGGTCCAAACTGACGTTTTTAACATCACCTCAGAATTGAGAATAAGCTTAAACCAATATATTTTTCAGAATGTCCCCAAATGTCTAGTTATTAATACTCTTTATATGCATATTTGACTTTGTGAAGTGAAATCACATCTTCCAGGAATCTACCCAGGATGTCTGCCAAGGACTGTATGTACATCAAGGACAGAATGTCTCTCAAGAAGTGCATTTGGTAGCTGAGACCCCTCAGAAACAATGTTTATATTCTAAGTGAATTAAAGTTTCTCTTAAGACAAAAATCTGCCCACAGACTTAGCCCATCAATCACTGCTGTGCAAGTTAAAAAGAAGAAAATATTTATTTTTGGAATTCATATTGATTTTCATGCAATATATGATATTTTCTGCTATACAAAGCCAAAATGACAAAATTCAGCAACACACGTGTCATAAATCAAGATAAATAATCAGTGATCTCCAGAACGGCTTTGAAATCACCAGAATGCATAGAAGGCTATTTTCTAGTCTTGGACATTTCCATACATCAGGAATTTCAATTTAGATAAAAATTGCTCTGTAATATTCATGTTCTATTTGGGACACTCCCAAAACAAACTGATATAGTCTTTCTTTTTCTCTTTATAAACATAAGCACAGAATCGAAGAACGTGAAGACAGAAAATACTAACCACTTTATACATTCATGCTCCTCTCTAGTCATGTTAGATTGATCATTCCTTGGTGTACTAGTCCAGTGTGGTTTTAAAACTCAAACATGTTTTACAGCTGAAATTCTAAGGTCTGCTCTGAGATATCCACCTACCATGTAGCACTCAGGTGACATTTTCTATCCTAAGGGGAAATATTCATTAAGCATAGTACCTCAAGATTACAGCAGTTGTTTCTAACAAGTATCTCATAATCTCCAGTATATGACAAATATTTTGACTCTATGTTGTACTAATGTTGTAGCCGCATGAATCTTCAATAGTTTTTAATACAAACCAATTGTTCTTGGACAAAAATCTGGCATGTAAGTACCATAAAAGGGTAAGAAAAAGTCACTGGTGTTCTCACTGAAAGTATTTTATTGGAGACAGACTGTAGCTTTCCACCCCTTTACAACTTGCTTCATTTCAGCTATTCATCAGATAATTTCACTGGGGACTTTTATTGTCATTCCTCAGAGGCTCATGAGTCCTTCCTTCATGTCTTAGACAGTTACTTGCAAAGACCAGTTTGATAATCAAGGGCCAAAATCTTCAGTGGTTTTCAGCTATCTCTCCTATTTGTGCCTTGCTGAGTTCACTGTAAAGACTGCTAATGTGAACAGTTTTCATAAACTAACTGAACACACTGGATTAAATGTAGGTGTGCAAAACCTGTGAGTGTATAATAATGTATAATGACTATTATGAGATATAATGAATGGGCTAACAGAAAATATAAGCAATGGTACATTAAACTTGTAATGTAGAGACAGAAACGGCCATTTAAATATTTAGTATGTACTGTCACTTGCAGCAACTTTTTCCTAGGAAGGTGAAAGATTTGGACTGTTTCATTCACGTTATATTTCCTTTGATAATAACAAGATATTGCTGAAATTATTATCATGTTCTATTCTAAAAAAAAAAAAAATGCTGTCTTTCTGTTATATCAAGAACTTTATTTTCTCTCAGTTTTCCTGTTATATCCCAAGAATAAAACCCAAGGGCCATTTTTCAGAAGGTCTGAACACTTACAACTCCAATCAACTTCAGCTACAATTCAGTTTTGAACACTTCTAAAAACCAGGCCTGGTTTTAAACAACAGTTCTTGCTCCTTATGAAATACACACAGGGATTTATAATATTCACACAAAATCTCAGATTTTACAGTGTCAGCCTAAAGATTCACATATGGAATCTGTTTATCATAAAGTTTCTTGTCTCTGAAAAATGAGACCATGATGCCCACATTTGAATCTATCCCTCCAAGGAGTTTATGAGTTTCATGTCAGAGGTGGAGATAATTATGCTAGGTTTAGAGATAAAACACTAAATAGAAAAAATGAATCATAAGTACTTAATAGCACTGATGCAATTAAAAAACCCCCTCCTATTCAGCTGCAATAATATAAGCAATTGCACTCAGCTTCTGGGGTTTGCAAAATGCTCATCAGAACATTTTCCCGTTTGTTCTTTGAAGTATACTCACTCACTTAACCTATTAATTTTCTGCCTATTTCCAGAAAGCTGTTAAATATCAGATGTAACTTTCAATTGCCTCATTGAAATGCATGGTAGTATATATAGGACAGCTGAAGAGGTATCAGAGTTAGAGCGAGGACACAGATGCGGGGGGAAAAAAAAAAAAAAAGAGAAGACAGAGATGTTCTTTGTAAATTGAATCTGCCTGTTGGTGTCTTACAGAAACAATTAAACTAAACAATGTAAAGAAAAATATCTCTAGGGAAGTACTTCTCTCCTAGAAAGCTGTTTGTGCATAAAGGACTGCTCTTTCTTCCCCTGCTCCTGCCTATTCAACTAATAGAGCTATAAAATAAAGTGATCGTGTTTGAACAGGTTGTGTGTTTAAGGCTGTGGACTGCAGAGTACACGCTGCCATCACGCCACACTGAATCTGCTGCCACATGGAAGAGTTCAGCATGCTCCTCTCTTCTGCATTTCTCCAACATGGGAGAGAGAGACTGTCAAACTCTGACAGTGGAAAAGGCATAATTACACAAAGAAGTAATTAGATTGGGATGATTACCACAAAATGATAGTGTTGAAAGGCATGGCAATGAAAAGTGCAGGGAAAAATTATTTGAATCAATATAATGGGTTTTAAAATTTAATAAACTGGCACCTCTCTCAACAGTTTAGCCATTATATCAATTTCTGTTTCCATTGCTTGCACATCCAGATTACCCAGAAGCCTGCAGTGTCTTTATTTTTGGCAGCAATGTTAAACCAATCAGGTATTTGTTACTTTAAGAGGCTTACATTTTGTCTCGGCTATGATTACACTCTATCATACTGTATCACATGTCTGTGGTGTTGCTTCCCTCTTGGCAAGCTGAGGATGCTGCCGTTTAGCTAGTTCCTAATAAGTAGTAAACCTCCTAAACCTTTTCATTCCCTGCTTGACAATTTACATGAAATTATCATGTAGTTGTTCTGTAACGCAGTATTTAAACCTATTTTAATGCAAATTAGGGCTATTACCTAATACCTAGACCTGTTCAACTTAAACAGAATAATTCAGTTTAGAGATTTGATTGTCACGTTTATTATCTACCTCTCATTGCTAGGCTTGCATATATTTTCATTTGACCTTTTTTGTTTGTTTGTTTCTGGACTTAAAGGGAAAATACCACCTTTACTTATGTGAATGGATTTTATTCTTAATAATGTGTTTGTGGTGAGCTATTATAAAGTATTCACTCACGTGAGTCTCATTGTGGAAGTGACACCCTCTTTAGCACGCTAGCAAATTTCACCTTTACATACTAAAAGAAATAGTAGATAAAAATGTAATAATTGAAGCATACTGTTTGCTTTGGATGTTTCACTCTGTTTGGTCAGTTGCCTCCTTTTATGTGCAAGTGCATTTTCTTCCTCACATTCAGACGTATGATGCTGACCTCAGTGAAATTTTCAATGACATTTAGAAAAATTATGAACATGGTTTTCAGTGGAATAACAAACATCCTGGAACAATTTCTCTCTAACAAAACTGACATGCAGGTCCTCAGCCACTTGACATTGTCTCTTTAATAACTAATCATTTTGATAGAGAGTCTCAAAACTGTATAATTATTCCAGATAATGGATAAACTGTCCTCATTAAGAATCAAGATTTCTAGCACAAAAGCCAGCTAGATAGAAACATGAAGTCTAGGCTTATTGGCTTTGACACAGAACAATCATTACAATTTCACTGTACAGTCATCAGAAGAGCTCTCCCTGCAAGGATCTCTTGCAGCGGTGATTTCTGGAGGGTTGAATCGCATACCTCCTGAGCAGTAAAAGAGTCAAAACAGTCATGCAGCTATTGGTTCCACATTCAAAAATATTTTCTTAGGGTCCTAAACATTTCCTGTACTTGCAATTAATCTGAGAAGGTGTTATTTGAGAAAATAATTTCTGCCCAAGGATGATTAATATTTAAAGCCATGTATCTCCACGTTTAATAGTTTTATGTAAGTTTTATAGGGCAATGCAAGTCAAAATTCAGCATGTGATTTTCATCTACGAACCTCGGGTGCTACAGAATCCTGGTTAACTCCTTATAAGTCCAAGTGGTAAACAATCCCCTTACAATCCCTTCTGGAACATTTCTGTAAAGGACATCTCATTATATTAAGCCAACTTGGCAGAGTCATAGATATTGTTGAGCATTTATTAAAGTACCTCCTACATTGCTATAGCTGTGCAAAATCTAATTAGAATGGAAGCCAATGTATATAGCCTTATAAATAAAATAAAGTCTTGCAGTAGAGACCTGCTGTCTTTGCACATAATCAGACTGATCATCTATACAGCAGATGGCTACTTAGCCAGTTGGCTAAGGGTTACAGTACATTTACATTTGTAAAAATGGTTGAGAGTTTGTTAAAAATCCTTTCAAATAACTGATTTTCCATGATGTACTTGCCCAATAACATAACTTTAAAGACAGTTTATTGGCTAATTGAAAAGATCAAAAAGGAAATCAAACTCCTAATTAAGGGCCTGTTGTAATAACACCTTTTTATCTGTTTCCATTTAGTATTCCTTGATTTTTACTATCCTGAAAAAATAATGACACTCCATTGAACATAAAGCTTAACTGCACTGCTGCTCTGGATAATCTTCCAGACATTTAACAGCTTTTTAGCCATATGGACAACGCATATACAGTTAGAAAACAGCTTTTATCCAGATACATATGAATTTACAGCAAAATAAAAGGGAAATATGTATTTTGGGAAGCTAAGGGCAAGCATCTGGCAATCCCAGAAAATACGTAATTGCTTATTTGTATACCAGGTATATTGGAAGCTATCTTCAAATAATAACAGTAAAAAGTAACACTAAGCATAGATTCATGCATTTATATTCTCTCTATATATAAACACACACAGAGCACAGGGAGGTTGTGGATAGCTCTATAATTAACTGGTTTCAGCACTGCAGTTAAAAGGGACTCTATCTTTTGATACGCACGAAAATTACAATATATCCTTCCCCAAATTACCATACTGACTCATTAGGAAATGAATTTGTACAGAATGAATCAGAAATCTGCTAATTCTTTTAGGAACTACAGTTAATTAAAATTTATTAATTTAATATACTTAACACTCAATGGCCAGACTAATCTTAGAAACAATAACATTGAAGCTTCAGGCTTCTGATACAGTTAAAACAGAGACATGTTATAGATAGGCTACATTATAAATTTTCAGAGTTAAGGTCATTTTTACTTCCATTCTTTTTTATTCATTGTAACAAAAAGTTGCTGATTTTGATTCACTTAGTCTAAATGGTCCACTCCAAATTATACTGTAAAGAACACCCTCTACTAAAGTGATTGCCATCTCTTATGCCTCCCCAGTGGGGCCAAAACCAAAGCTGAGCTCTACTCCTGGCCACTCCGAGAAAGCCTGGATGGCAGCCTCCACCCCCTCACAGCTCAGTAGACCACCGTGCTCCCTGTGTGAATCTCAGTTAGGATTAGATTCATACTGTGCTTTCAGCTCAGCATCATAATCAAGTTAAACCCACAGAAAAAAAAACTTATACAAAATAAGTAATGTATCTCCTACTTATTTCTGCTTCTGAACATAGTGGGCACTTGTATAGGTGCAACTCCTTGGCCTGAAAGTGCAGTGTATATCTTAAATTGCTTTGTAGTGCCATATTGTGGCAAATGTGCAGCACGTAAGATTGTGATTTCTTTCTGGAAGGTCCTGGAGTTGTGTGAAGGAGCGTACTGTGCTGTAGGTAGACTGTCATGCTTGTCAGACACTGGGGTAGGGTATATGGATGTGCAGCGTGTAGATGATACTCCACACCATGCTTTAGATTGCTCTTGGCCTATGCTCCACTGAACAGTACAGATACAGCTTTTGACAACACAAGGCACTGCTGATTGATCACTCTGAAAGGAGCCCTTTCTTGTGCAAAGAACCGTTTTTGAGATGATAACTGCAAAAATGGACCATTCATTTTGAATCTATGATTTCTGAGTAGCTATCCACTGAACCTTATTATCATGCCTGGGGTGGAGGAGGGGGGAGAGGACAGTGTACGTACACTTACAAAAATGAATGAGGCAGGTGAGAGAAGTAGAAGAGTGTTTGTACAGGAAATTCAGGGATACAAGAAGCTCTGTGTATTTGTGGAGATAAGATTTCACAGGTATGTGTTCAGGTATACAAATTAAAGAAAGACAAATGGGGCAAAAGCACGTGCATTTTAAAGCACGGGTGAAAAACTGTTTAAAATGGCTAGTTTGCATTGGCAGCTTTGTGCAGGGATAACAAAATCAGGATGTGTTGTTGAATCCATGATACTAAACAGTTGATGAAAGATTGATACTTCCCATTTCAAATTACCGAAAATGTCAGTGGTCACACTGTGTTTGTTTTTTCCATGTTATTTTGTGCTTAGGGACGTTGGTTTTCACCTAGGAAGAACCAAAGAAACTCCTCCCAAGAAACGATGATAAAATGAAAGGTAGGGCAAATGTCTGTGATTTGGAGTAAAATACACTACTGGGATGTTGTAAATGGTCTTGAACATGTATTATCACACTAAAAATTGATCATTAAGACTAAGCTTGGTAGCACTCCAAACAGATCGAGTTAGAATATGCTGTAAATGTTCTGAAATTACTTTGTTTTATAACAAATTCCTCAAATGAGGAAGAATGAAGAACTTGTGATTTTTCACGAATGAATGATGAAATTATTCATTAGTGGAACTGTAGAGAAACAACATTTGCATATTATTTTCTGATTCAGTTGTATGTTTCTTTATGTAATTTTTCAGCATTTGTATTCTTTTTTCTTCCAATAGGCATATTTACCTCTTGGTGATGCTACCCTTTATGGTACTTGAAATAAATGAGAATGGAGAAGAACGTCCCACTTACCTGCAGTGGAACAGGAATTTTCATCTTTTCTAAGGCAAATAACATTTAAATTAAAATCTATTTCCCTCAAATCCCAGATGAATTTTTAATTGAACTTGATCTGTTCTTTTTTTTAGGTTCTAAACCACTTGAATAAGTTCCTTTCTCTGCCTACCAGCCTAAAACAGGCATTTGTTTCAGACTTGAAACTAGGTCAGGAACTGACAAAATACAGTGACAGGCTTACTTCTGTGGCAGTGTCAGCTCAAATACTCTGCAGCTGTTGGGGATCCTTCTTTGCTGAGGGCTACTGCACAGCCCCACTGTACTTTCAGTTCCTGTGTGTGCTGGTGCTGGGCACGGTGCTGGAGGATGAGCCCCTGCCATCCCTGCTTGGTGCAAGAGGAAAGCAGCTCAGAGAGCTGTTCCAGAGGTGATGCTTGCTCAAGTTCTGGTGCATTTGGAAGGGCTTCCCTCTGGAAGAGCAGCCCCTTCCCTGTAGTATTTCCAGCTGGCAGCAAATGAGGAAAATAACGGGAATTCCAAAAGAAAACCTCATCAAGCCTCTCCCCTCACTCAAATTAATCTTTCCACGCACGCCTACCTCAGACCAAACCTCTTCTAAATCGCCTTCTCACGTTTCCTCCCTCACTGTTTCTAAAGGGATTCCTTGCCTCTGAGAATCTCAGTGGAGATCAAACCGTGAATCGTCACAACTGTTCCAGACTGATCCTCATTTGCCAGCTTTCTTCAATTCTGGGTTACTTCTTAAAGTAAAATACTTTAGATATTGCTGGAAAAATCATTATTTGTAGAGGTTCATTATTTGCAGTTATTTGTCCATCAAAATGAGCAGGCTATCTACTGTATTTTTTTTCTATACAACTCATTTTAAAAGATTTTAATATATCAAGTTGGGATTTACTCAAAATATTTTTAAAACTAAACGCCTGTCATAATTCTTGACTGCAGTCAGTGCATTATAATAATTAATAGGCTAGTCAATTCTCATGCTTCACAGGTTAGTGATAAACAGCTTGTAGTATTTTAGATTTTTTTAAAGGTATGCCCACATGAGCAAACACCTGAGGCTTTAGTGCCTCGTAATATCTCAAGAACAATTACTTGCTGTGTGACAATGGCGTTTTATCAATGGCTCTTCCATTAAACCAGCCTTCTGTCTTCTCAATGCCACAGTCTTTTTTTTTAGATCTTGACATCATTACAGTATGTCATTGCAAAAGAAAATCTCTGATGTTTTTAAATACCAGCAGAATAAATACATATTTCTAGTGGTGATAACTTAGCATTCAAAACTTTCTTTTCCTTATAAGACCCTCAGCTCTCCCTAAGACACATGCAAATATAAACAGAGCGTCACTGAGTGCAATCTGAAATTCCAATAATAAAATTTGAAAGGTTCATCTCCTGCAAAGGTTATTTATTTAATATTTTGAGATATTGCTGTCATCTAAGACACTGCTATAGTATTCATGGTGTATATATACTATATATTTTCTCTGAATACAGGAAAATACCCTGCCTTTGAAGTAGAGCAATTCCCTGAACATATTAATTATCTCCAAAACCACAACTTGAAAGGTTTTCATCCTGACAAGGATTTGATCGAGTAAATGTAATTTTGAGCATTTAAAATTGTATGTGCATTAGAAAACTGTGTTCGTTTGTTTGTTTGTTTTTCATGGTGTTTCTGGCAGAAGGCATGATAATTTTCATTATTATTATAGCATGCAATAACATATATGCCATTTTGAATGTCACGTGTCAAATGTCTAATAATCTGATCCAATGCATGTTAAAACTAATATGAAGGCTCTTATTAATTTCACTGAACATTAAACATGACCTCATATGTAAAACAGGAGTCAAACCCATTTTTACATTTGCAGAATACAAAAGTTTGAATGACCTGGTGATTTGTGACTATGAAATCATTTGATCTCTTCCTGTTTTACCACCACCTCTGAGTAAAGCAACATACAAAAGTCTTAACAGAACAAAGAGGAGGTAGAAGACAGTTCTTATGCAGAAATAATTAGAAATAAGATCTCCCTTTTCTTGGCTATTTCATGTGAATGTATGTAATTCAGATTTTTAATGCAAAGTCCTGCCTGTCTGTCTTGGTATTGTATGTCTACGACCTTGAGCCATTAAGAGATATCATATAGCTACTGTGCATTGGAAAGATATGAGAACCCATTAGAAGGAAACAAAATATATACCATTGTAATTGACTGAAATAGGATGCTCTTGCTACATTAAAAATGAAGCAAAAAATCAAAACCAGAGACAGAAATAATAGAATGCTGGGGTGTGCATGTGGAGGGGGGGTGGGTGGGGGGTGGTTGCGGAGAGATTACCAGTTATCAAAACTGCATCATTATAGTATCTTAAAGTCTTTTCCAAATTATTCACACACAGCCTCAACCATGTTTTTGTTAAATAATTGCAAAACTTCAAATGATTTTAAGAAAGGGAGAGTCAGGTCTATGTTTCTTCAGGAACACTAGCCCATTATTTTCTGTAGGTTCCTACTGCAACTTCCCCTTTGTTTTGTACATTGAATATTCTGGATGAGTGGCTTCAGGACAATTTAAAGTTGCAGGACTGAATTAAATGTTTCTGATTAACATTTTTAAGTTAGATTACACAATTTGGCAAGTTAGCATGGGAAAGTTCAAATCTACACATTTCACAAGGCACAGTTCAAGGAGTGGTAGGGCGGAGAGAGAAATCAGGTTAATTTCCAGGATTTCTGTCAGTTTACAGAGCTATCTATGATTAAACAATATTCAAATCAATGCTAACACCTATGATGAACAATGGTGTTGCTTATCAAGT
Organism: Tyto alba; assembly: GCF_018691265.1. NCBI lineage: Eukaryota > Metazoa > Chordata > Aves > Strigiformes > Tytonidae > Tyto > Tyto alba. The sequence continues at coordinate 14,251,874 of NW_024881327.1, read as the reverse complement.
CTGGTGTACCTTTTCTGTTAAAGCTGCAAAATTTAAAGTAAAAGACAAGACCAAAATTTCAAAAGAGAGGAGAAACCTGGTGAAAATGATGTGTAGCAAGCTTAGAACAAAGTTGCACAAGCATCACCAGTACTGATATCCACTTTGAACCTCTAACAACAGGGCAGAACATCCTCAACCTGCCAGTAAAGAGATTACTTTACTAACTTGATCCCTACAGATTTTTTATTCTATCTGGGTATCAAACTGTGTTCCTTCTATGTATCATAATGAGAAACAGTTTATTGAGATAAACAGTCGCCTCCTCCAGACAACTGCAGTTTCATTTACTTCAGTTGCTATCAGTAAAACCCATAAAATATGTCTTTGTTTTCAAATTAGCTAATTAAAACATTTAACATAATCTTTCCTTTCTTTTTTTTTTTTTTTTTTTTTCCCTTCCTATACAAATAGTCTGAGTATGAATGAAAACACATCACTGAACAGTCAAACTAGACTAGCTTCCTCTGAGTAGATAGCAATATTAACAGTAACCTATAGTCCTTTTAGACGCTTTTCAGTTCTTGGTTTCAGGTACTCCCTGTTCTGCATTTGAAGAAATGGAGATATGGTGATGATGTGATATTTAAGAGTTGAACCTCCAGAGTCTCACAGGAATCTCTTTTTTGGTATTAGTCACCATATAAACGCTGTAACGTTTAGGCCACAATTAAGAAATGCACTTCTTTGTTGCAAACATAAACATTATTTTTCATCCCATCCGTTTGACCATCTTTCATCAACACGCTCATCACACTCCATGCAGCTTCTTCATAGCCATGTTCATTACAATAAATAAGAAATAGCTTTTGTAAAAGAACATGAGGAGGCAGTTTGATCGATCCTACTTACAGCCTGCAGCCTTCCTTGCTATGTAAGTAAGAGAGAACTCTCTTTAGTCTTGTGTTGATTAATGAAGGTAAAACTTAATTACTGTTTAGAAATGCCAATTCCTTCCACATACTAATTGCCAGCAAGTAGTATATTGGTATTGATGACAATCTACACTCTAGAAATCTTGCGTGAGTTATTATCCACTGGAAAGGAAGCTGATGGTATATGTGTTACACAAAGCAAGACTTATAACCATTTCTACTCTTTCAATCAAATTTGTATTTTGAATAATATATAATAAAACTTGAAACTAGTCATTCTGAACACAACAGCAAGTCAGAACTTATTTTGGAGATCCCTAGCTGGACTTTTATTAGAAGAAATTGATGAAGACTGTACTTGATAAGAAACAAAGGAATAAACAACATAAATTAACAAGCAAACAAATAGAAGTCATCCTCACCGATGTCACCTAGCCGATAAAACTTTTACACCACCTTAAATAATACTTTTATACACCTCCCCTTGTTTGTTGTTTGTTTGTTTTCCTTCTAGGATGACATGTTTAAATAATGGCTCATTTTTAAAGCTTCCTAATTAAGTCAGTGACAGTCTTTTCACCCATATCAATGGATTGCAAGTCGGGCAGAAGTGAATTACAACTGAACTTTAGCATGAGGCCAGCTTTCACTTTTGCTAGGGCTAATTTTAACTAGACATCTAGGTACTTGTGGTATTTGTAAAGAAAGCACAGATACTCCCCAAACGTTTGATCTGGAGTGCAGGTGTTTGCTTTTTCACCTTATGCTTTGTTTTTCTAGGCTGCTGAGGACATGAAGACTAACCTAAAGAACTCCTTTTATTTGAAATACAGATTTTCCTCCTTTTTGCAGGTGTAAGAGGGGAGCAGGCAAAAAATGTACTTCTTTGAGAGGACAGAGCAGAGATTGGCTTGCAGGTATGACTGCCCAGAAAATCAAAGCTACAGTTTTGTGAGAATCTTAGGTTATCTGTAAGAGTCCTCCCTTTCTATAATTTTTACATGTGAAAAAGGAAATTCCCTTACAAACACTTCGCTAAATGAAGAGTTCAATCAAAATCATTACCTTTAAGGATGAGGTGTTCTTAAAAAAATTTTTAAAAAGTAAGAAAACAGGAAATTAGTCTACAGTCAACCTCAGAAAAAAAGCCTTTAAAAACAAAGACATTAATCATGACAGAGCTAACCGATCCCACCAGCTTAAAAACAGACAAACATTTTGACCAGACCGTAGTGCTAAATGAATTGCTGACCCACACTAAGATGAAGTGGAAAATATTTTACTACTGCGTCAGTTTTACATGTCCTCTAGATCCACGGGCTGCATTACGTGGTTCAGTGCCAAATGGACAGCCCTAGCTGTAAGCTATCAAGTACAGATGATTGCAACAATACATTTCTCAGAGACCTGCTTATCTGAAACAGATAACACAAAAATTGCTCTATTTATCTGAACTGAAGAATGTGAGGTGTTTAATATTGCTTATCTTAAGACCCATAAATCCACTGTTTTATATGTCAACACTCATATTGCAACCCCCCTCTCAAGTGTCTTCATTCACACACAGCCTCATGCAAAAACAATCCTCATCCTTCCAAAACAGTTCTAATACGAACAAAGTTGCTTCTTACACCTGACATCTGCTCACCAATTCCAATTTAGCATATCATTGTAATTATATTACAATAATAATATTGTAATAATATTGTAATTCCTGGTTCAGTTACAACCAAGTGTGGCAAGCAACAGCAACATATCATTCCTCTTCATTCCAAGCTTTCAAGCCATCCATTTATAATTTCTACTTTCGTGCTGGTCCCTGTAGAAGACTCTAAGGATGTTTTCCTGAAGATAAGGATTGGTAGCTGGGAATCTGATATGGGTGTTAATGACTGGAAGGTATAACATAATGCTGGAAAGGGTTAATGATGCCTCATTAACCAAGTGACCTCCAGATCTTGACAGTTTGGCCCAGCCAAAGTGATTGATGACTGGAGAGAAGAAGTTAGTAAATATCCCCAGGTATTTGTGTACAGCATCCTTGCTTACAGCCTTTCAAACTTTTCCAGAGAGAGATTGATACATTGTACAGCTTCAAAAGAGACTTGACAAACTCCTAATCAAAGGATCCTGTATTTCCACAAGAACAACAATGCCAGTGTCAAGAAGAACCACCTTTCTCCACCATAATCTTTCCAACCTGTAGTTTTAAATGTTTTAGAAACCGTTTTTCATAACTGATTATGGGCATGAAGTAACAGGCCTGAAGAAAAATACTGTTTGAAGTTGCTAAAGAAATAAATTACTTTGTCTCAGAATTTCTGGATCAACAGCTATTTCCCACTTGAGTTCTTTCTTGAAAACGTATTGGATGAAGGTATGCCCTGTACTCTTCCATTTCTCCCACATATACAAAGAAACATAAATAAGAGTTTGAGAGTAACATGGGAGTTCAACGGAATGGTGAAGAGGCTTGTCTAGAAATCCTTGCCCAAAGTTAGAGCACTGCAAACAGAAAGAAGATTTTTTGCACGCACTATGGATCTGCCTTTCTCCAAGACTGTAAGATCCATTGGAGTCCAAGCAAATGCAACAGAGTGTACCCCCTTGGTAAGAACCATCATGATCACTGTTCAAAAATTCCTCCAAAAACATTCCTAGAGTTTTTAATCCCCTTTCAAGGGGTGCACCATTCAAGGAGTGTTTGTTGACATCGTGACATTATACTACTACTTTCATAACGAAACACCTGTAGTAAATAAAAAGAGAAGAAAAGGACAACATGCTCTAGTATAGATATATTTGGATCTACTAATGATCATTTATGTTCTGATACCTTGTACAAAGGACCTAGACATTCGAAAAATCATACAATATTGTTATTTATTATTTCACATATGTACATATATTTTAAGTGTGTGAGGTTTCAAATGCAGGCATTGTGGTAAATTTTTGCATTTGCTTATAAAAACTCACTTTTGTTAAATGCAATGAGACGGAGAGAACCAGCTCAGTTACAAAGTAAACTGGTCTGCACTTTAGAAAGCCCTTGATAATTTCAAAACCTAGGACCTGTGTTTCAAGGACATATCACTAACTACTGAAGCAGAATGAAGCATTCTCATTGTGATGAAAATTTCATGGTAAAAATAGCCTTTGAGTAAGTCACACAACATTAGCAGAATAATTAGTCTTTGACAATTTTCAAGGACAATTCCAAATGACTTATTTTAGAGGCTGGGTTTTCTTTTTTAAATCCAATATGCAGAGGTATAGAATGACCTGTAAGGTACACCTCTTCTTTCATTTATATTGTAACTGAAATCACTTGTACACTGAGCTGTTAGAAAGCTTAGGCAAATACAGTATGTTATATTTACAGTGAGAATCCTGAAGCTCATTGTCCAACACCAGAATACAGAAGGTTTAACTATAATGCACTTTTAATACTGGCAGGCTCTCATATCATCCCCTTCCTGTGATAACAGCACATTGCATATGTTGGCAGAGCTTGTTGCCTTCCATACCAAATCCAACACCAAAGCTCTCTGACTATGTTATGGATATTAAAAATTTACTGCAGGGGAGTCACACAATCTGCATCCAAATCTGAAGGTTAAACTACAGCTGACTTTGCTGGACTGCAAGGCACTTTAAGCAGAAACATCACTTCAGGTGTTATAGATTACTCCATCTGGGAATAACAAAGAAGGAGCAGATGCTCTCCAGTATTTCAGAGAGGTATTCTAGTTGAGGTCATTCACTACAAAATTAGGCATCCTCTTGCACTGAAAGTTACGAAAAGGCTTCCCTACCTTGCTGCATCAGGACCTTAATAATGATGAAAATACACAAATACCCAAAGGTACATAATACAAAAATGCACAAAGGGTATCAATCCCTCATGCCAAGGACATTCCAGAGTCTACTCTGGCCTCTCTGGGATTCTCTTATTTTTCCCAGAAAGAAATGATAATGCACAGATACAGCATTTCTATGGGTAACATCAGGAGTCTGTCTGCCCTTAGGCTTTACTTTGGGACAACTTGTAGAGACTATTTGATGAGGAATTAGATGCAAAAAAATGTCCTTATCTCAAAATCTACTGGTTTACCATAAAGAATGTAGCCACTTTGCTGCAATACGTACCTTGTACCCTGGCACTCCACTGGAGAAGAGCAATGTCATATGCCCTTTTTCATCCCATTTTTTCCTGGAGCCTAGAAGCAATACCTTACACTTTGTGTCCCCACAGCCTCAAAGCCAGTGCAGCTATTCTCAGAGGTGTTCTCCTAAAGAACGTAGTGTGGTTCTATTTCCCACAGGTATACAGTTGGGAAAGTGGCCTTGGTCACCTGCAAAATGGATTGGCTGGTAGTTTCTGACAGCCTGGTGATTCCTACCTGCTGTGTTCCAGTATGAGTGAGCTCCCGGTACTTTCCCTGAGGACCTGGCTTAAGCGGACCAGGTCCCAGCAGCATAAGGCTGTCTTTTTACTGCTCTAGCTCTCAACTGTGCTATGTGCAGAACTAAGGGAATCTGCGTCACAGATTTTATACTGTGGTGCACCAGGGGGACTTGTTATTTCACTTGTTTGCTCTCTGTGGTAGCCTGATGCAACTTGGCATGCAAAAATATGTGCAATATCACACTGGCCAGGAAAGTAATACGTGTCACCCTTGGGTGAATCTGAAAGCCAATGCTTTTTTGATTAAATGCATCGGGCAGCATTTGCTCCTCATGTGCACCAGCAAAACTCCATGCGTTTCACCAGTTCCTTCTGGATGTGTATGTGGGAGTGCAGGTAGGAAGACAAACTGAGAGTCATGATAAAATTTTTCAGCTTATTAGGATCAAGGTTTTCTCAGGAAAATGGGAAATCTGCTTACACACTTAAACTCCGACGATCTGCAAGGCTCATATTTAATTTAAATTATCTTTATGCAGTGCAAATTGGTTACAGAATGGGGAGATACTGAATCAGAGTTTTGAGCTGTTGCATCTTGTTTTCCTTTTGGGTTGATGGGTACGGGATTCCACAGCCTTACAGCCTACACTTTGTTACATCAGGCACTATGATGAGTCTGGACAGCAGCTCGTATTTTTTGTTTTTTTTTTATAATGCATAATGCTTGCAAGGCTCCGCTGCTACAACTAATAAGCAGCTTCACAGAATAAAATGACACAGCTGAAGTTAAAATTATGTCTTCTCAGAAATTAACAAGTGTTATACATCATAATTCCCTCTATCAAGGAGTAAGTTTAACAAATTCAGGGGAAGCATTAATACTTGTATAATGCTTCTCAAATATTTTTTTAATATATTAATTCTTTTAAATTTTATGTAACAAAAGGATACATTAAAAAGTAACTGAGAGAACACCTCTGGCTATAGAAAATGGTTCCGTTTTGAAAGCATATGGAGGTATTTTATTGTGACCAGCATTAAAATGGACTAATCTTTTACTTTCTAATATTATACAGCTCTATATAATTTCCAGGTTCTAAGAAGACATGCTGAGATACTTATTTTAGCTTTGGTGAATGTTCCACGAATAAGCCATGTATATGAATACAACCAAAGTTCTGACATTAAATAGTATTTTGCTCCAAGAGAAGCTTGGTGCTTGTTTCCTGAGCTGTGTTAAAGACTGCAGTGCCACTGTGCTGGGAAAGCTTTTCACCTATTTTTGTACACACCACAATCTCCTGGTTTCTTCAGTCATGCAGATGCTTGTGTAACACAAGTGCAATATACAGCTTTATACACTGGAAAGAAAAAAGCCCGTGCAATTTCATTTTTGCTTCATTTTCTTTTGTGAGCAAGGGGGTTGCTTTCAGAATCATAAGGAGCATGACTTAAAACATATGATAGATAAAATAGGCCAAACAACCATCATTACCTTTTTGAAAGTTCTTGTATCTGATGTTCTAGTTGAGAACTGAAGAAAGAAGGGTCCTGAGGTCAGTATTTACTAGAAGTCAAAAGAAATTTAACTGAGGATTGGTGAAGATCAGCAGAAGACTTGCAGCTGATGTTAAAAAATAGGGTGTCCATATTGAAGGCAGTCTTTCTGAGCACGAGATGCACAGGAAAATACTTTTCAGAACCTCTGAGATTAAAATGGCCTGGCTTTTGTAATTTTGGTTTAATTTCTTTGCTTTTAACACTAAATAGAATAGGATTGTAGGATGATAAAAATGGAGTATTAACCAAGCACAGAGCCTCCATCCAATCCATGAATCATCCACGGCATCGCAGCTATCACAAGATTCTTAGTTTCAAAGCCAAACAGCTGTGGCACTGCTTTCTTTCTCAGGATGTGATGAAAAATTAATGGAAACATTGACTAAGTAGCATCTTCTCACTTTTCATTAGCCATCACAAATGTAACTTTCTTTTCTTTTCTTCACATGTATTTGCTTTCTTGCTGTATTTTCCCCTGATACATCATTCTGTTCTGATTAGACTCTTTACACGTTTTAGCCACTATCAATTTCACCTCTCATAAGAAAGCTCCAAAGATATTTCATCTTCTTCACAGCTTTACTCCCCCCTCACTCAGGAAAGCACACACCACTGTGTGCACTGAGTGCAGCATAACTCTAGCAGTCTACATCTCTTCTCAACAAAAAGCACTCCTAAAAGAGTTTAAACTACTTCCCGTCTACTCCACTTGAGGTTGTTGTTTGAAAAGCTAAACTGCAGGAACTTTGTCTGTTCAGTGCCAAAAATCCAAACTAAGGCTGGTGAAGGAAACTTGGGACTTCTTAATCCCGTACTTCACAGGGAGCATGAAAAAATATTTTCCATTAAGAGCTTCTTTCAGCCAGGACATTTGGTTTTTTTTTTTTTTTTTTTTTTTAATATGTATATCAATAGTTGTTCTCCCTTGGATATAAAATCATTAAAAAAGTTTTTTGTACAATTTACATTCACTATTATCAAAAGTAATATGAAAACCTAACACTGAAGAGTTAGAAAATTTGGCCCTGTGAGCCTGATACCTTCTCAAAGAAAACATATTTTATACAGAGAAGGAACTCGGTTCTCCCTAAAACAAGGGAATGGGAGCACTGTGATCTCTTCAGGTGTTTGCAGTGTCAGGAATACTACCAGCAGAACAACAGTGGAAACTATGACCTGACTATTTGGGTTCTCTCTCTGGTTGATTAACCTTTCTCTAACATCTAATACACATCTCTTATTTTCAATTTCTAATAAGCACAGAATTGAGCTTGGTTTAGGACAAGGACAATAAGGGAATATTACTGAATTTGCTTTCTAGTGATTGCTACCTTACTAGATAAACAAATAAAACTTGGTATTGGTTTTCTAAATACTTCACAAAAACCTACATTATGAAGGAGAAACTATGAAGCATTTGAAACAACGAGCCTGGCTTTGTCTTTATGCCAGAAAGTATGGCCTGAGGGAGCAACAGGAGTTGTGGATTTGTTTGTAACTTCCTAACATAAAAAATTTGTTTGTATTTTCAGTAGAAATCATATTACAAACTGTCCACACGCCATGCACACATTAGCTAATACGCCGCATCTGCGCATGGTGAGAATTTTGTGTGCCACCATGACACAAGTCTGCATACTTTACACTGACTGCATTATCTACCATATATTCTGGAGTTGGTGAGTCTGGGGTTATTCAGTCTGGAGAAAAGGATGCTCAGAGAAGACCTTACCACTCTCTACAGCCACCTGAAAGGAACTTGCAGTGAGGTGGGTGTCGCTTTCTTCTCCCAAGTAACATGCGATAGGATGAGAGGAAATAGCTTCAAGTTGCACCAGGGGAGGTTTAGATTGGATATTAGGAAAAATTTCTTCACCAAAAGAGTTGTCAAGCATTGGAACAGGCTGCCCAGGGGAGTGGTTGAGTCACCATCCCTGGAGGTATTTACAAGATGTGTAGATGTGGCACTTAGGGACGTGGTTTAGTGGTGGACTGGGCAGTGTTAGGTTAATGGTTGGACTCAATGATGTTAAAGGTCTTTTCCAACCTAAACGATTCTGTGATTCTATGATATTGTTGTCTTCAGAACACAGCTGAATAATCTGCAATAATTGATTGTCAAGTATTTCCCTTTCAGTTGCTATGCTGAACTGTTGTGTTACTGCTTTGGGGATTTGGAGGAAAAGGGTACACTGGATTACTTCTTTTTTAAATGGTATTGTGCTGATGCAAGCGGTATGAACAAATCATAGGATGTGGGAGATGACAAAACTGGTACACCTGCCGAATGCTTTACAGTCCTAAAACCATGTTCTTCACATACTGTCCAGAACATGAGGCCCCAATTTTCAAGTGTGCCACTGAGCACACACTCATGGTAAGGCAAAAGAGAAGAATCTAGAGTTAATGTTTTTCTTTATCAAGAAAAGGCTGTTTTATATTTTATATGGTTGTACCATGTTTTAGGTTTATATTTCATGTAGTCTTAGACATAAAAAAACCCCACACAATGAAATCCCCTGAAGCACAGAACATTTAGAAGATTCCCTTATAAAATGTTTAGGTTCTGCCCAGAGATTATAGTGGCAAGCCTGAAATTAATGCAGAAACATAAAGAATTAAAAGCAAAAATAAAACAAGCTGAATGACCAAAGTGAATGACTCCCTACAGGTTAGCAGCTTGCAAATGAAATACTAAATATTTCTAAATCACTGTAATTTTCTAGATGAAAAGAATTCTCCTGGTATTTTCATTAATGAAGCATTTCAGAAGGTAAGTGTTCAGGTTGCTATGGTTAAAATGCAATTTCAGGTTGATATGAGGTGGTTTGTTTGTGTACGTGGCAGGGGGCACTGGGAGTCATGTTTACATTTGAAGTTACAGTTTTTGTGGAGCACTTTGTTGCAAAGAAAACAGCATTGCTGTGATTGGAACAAAAAACATATGATTTTTTTTTTTTAAGATTATTTTCATATTTTAATAATGCAAACAGAAATAAATCTATCCAGCTACAACACAGTAGTCATCACACAAATTACTATCTGCCTAATATCTATCTGTAAAATACCTGTAGAATAAGTATCGCATTCATTCCCATAAGTGTACAGAAGGGTCTTCTCCGAATAAAGAAGGGAAACTGGGGAAAAATGTCATTATCTCCAAAGACAATGAGGTAGCAATAGACAAAGACTAACAGTAAGGCCACATTTTTCACCGTTTCTTCACTTGCACCTTCTTTTCAGATTCATCCAGTCCTCACTGGATGATGAACCTGTATTTAGATGTTAAAACGTTTCTGTAATTCACCGCTAAACCAAATCAATACAGCTGGTCAAAAGAAAAGGAGACCATTAACATAAACAATGTTTACAGGACTATGATGGTCTCACTGAAATTTTAGATGGGACTATGCTGTATGCTACTTGTAATACAATAAACATATAATTTTGAGGCTTTCATTTATATGATTTATGTTGAAACATTCACCTCCAGGTATGAATTATAACACAATATTTACTATTTTATATTTCAGTATACCGTCTCCTATTATTAAGAAGACATAGTTTCCTTATTAAATTGAAACATGTGACATTAAAATTCTATAACTCATTGTTTAAAAACTGAACTTTTTGAGGCAATGCAAAGTGTTCACATTTCTTCTTTTCATATCATTCCAGCATGAAACACTGGAGACTAGAAATTCCTTTTTAATTTTTATCAGTTAACAGCTGATTAATAAACATACTTGTTTTTTGAAAGGAAGTATGGACATACAGTGCAGCCAGCATTGAAGTTTTACGTGGTCTAGGCTGTTTTAAGAAACAGCAAGTTCTCATAGATGTATTGAACACAAAAATAATAGAAGGAGGAAAAAAATATCTAGAGTTCTAGCTTGCATGGTCATTGGATCCCAGATATGGCAAATCCTAATTTTTATTATGATACTGTGCAGCCTGGTATGACTTTGTTAGACATTCACAGAGCATGGAAAATCAATGTCTACTTAAAGTACAGTGAAATGTGATTATGTTAGTTATTAGGCACATACCAAAACATCTCCCTCACATACCAAAACATCTCCCTCTGTTTCAAAGTCCCATCTTTCCTTTGTTTTAGACTATTTATTTATTATTTCCTTATCTGTGTTCAGGATTTATTTGTAAATGCTTATGGAGATGAAATTATTTTTTTCCCATAATGATAAATCCTTCATCTTACCTTGAGATTTTGGCTATATATTTGAAGGTCAAGAATCTGAATCTTTACTCTTAACTGAATGCTCTCCTCAAAGTTGTAGCTTTTCATAAATCAGCAGTGTACACAGAAGGAGTATCACTTCGATGCTACTTCCAAAAAACTGGGTTTATAAAGTGTAATAATAGAATGGAAATATTTGTACCAGAGGTCATGGTTCACACTGTTCTCAAACACTTTCAAACTTAATGGCTTAGACAAACACAAGAATAGCCTAGACCAGGACTGGATATGGTGACTTTCCAACATTGCATATGCATCTCAACATGGAATTAATACATTCTCCTTTCTATAGCTCTACATATTTATGCACTTTAACAGAAAGGATGTCTAGGCAAAAGCTAGCAAAAAAAAAAAAAAAACCCAAAAAAAATCAAACACTTGAAAGATGCATCCATGTAACTCCACTAAACGGCTGAAAGGCACTGTATCTTTTTGAGCAGAAAATCATGACTGATACGTGATGCTAAAAAACAGAGTGCCCTGTTTCTTCTTATATCAAGCATATAGGTATGTACGCGTGTATGTATAGCATAAATTTAACACAGAATTGTTAGCCCAAGTACAGCTTCTTACAATAAAACCAGAGGCAATTACCATTTTTCTCCTTCATCCAATTGATAAACTTTCAATCTATCTGACAGAATTATCTCAAGGAAGAAGAATCATGTTTGATTTTTCAGGCTCAGGTTTTCCAAACAGCTGTTCCTTGCTGAGACTGGCAGACAACCACTATGATTTGTGAAGCAAGTGACAGGAATGACTATGGGAACAAAACCCAGAACGATTACCACCACCACCATCACTGTCCTGTCTAGGTACAAACACACAAACTAGTCCAGAGAAGAGAATTTTACCTCATCCACTGGCAGCATTACAAAAACGCAATTGTACATTCAGCTCCACCACCCAAATGTCTTAACCCCGTATTGAGAATTGCGAGTTACATCTGTGCTGCATAAGTGTTTCACAGGTCTCAAATGCCACAACTCTCAGATTTTACAGGAAGATGAAGTAGTCTCCATCAAAGCATTAGTTACACATATGCAATGGTTACTGAGTACAGAAATTTTTTCCTCTTTAGTTATGGGTCACCTCATTTCAGTTTAGAGACAGTTCACAATCTATTACCTACCATCTAAAATACCACAGATCAGGTTGTCTCAACTTAAAAAAATCCCAGACAGTGCAAATATGTGAGAGGGATAAGCTGAATGTCAGTGGTTAAATTAATAATTTATATAATAAAGTTAGAGGTGAACTGCAAATCTTTTTACATATTCCCCCAACCTCAGCAGCAGATGTTGAGCTGGAAGATAAAGTTGGGCATTCAGCACAAATTAAATGCAAACCGTACTGGTTCTTAGGTCCCACAACATCCATTCTGTTAAACTTTCTGCCACCAGTTCTTCAGTGATGTCCCACTATATGTTAAAGTCTTATTATTACCTCAGTAGTGACACCAACCTGAAGCATGAAAGTGACCTTTAAAAGTAGAGAGGTCATACAAGTGACACCTTTTAATATTTAATAAAGGCTTAAAATGTATTTTTATATATTCATAATATTGAAGATATAGAAAGTGATTCTTAAATTTGTCAAAAACTTTACTTCCAGTTGGAAATACAGAGTGTATTTAAAATACGTATTCTTGTAGCTGACATAATAGCATGCCATTAGGAGATATACTGACTATAAGCATAATTCATTTCAGTACTTGAAAGGGTGATGGATATTCTTGAAATATTATTGTAAATACACACATTCTCTATTGCATCTAAAGTAAGTATATGTGTATAGTCATTTTTTATTAAGCTTGTAACAAATATAAGCATCATAGATGCATATGTGCATTCTCTCATTACTTTTAAAATATGCATCATTAAACTATCTTTAAAATATCATGCATGCCATGATAAACAACCAGTGTGATTACTTATCTAAGCAGGGCCTGAGTAAGGAAGAGCTGCAGGATCGTGCTTTTAATTTTTCCATTTTGAGTTAATTTTCTACCTTTATGATCATGATCTGCTGTAAGAATAAATTTCTTTTAAAATAGGACCTTGATTGTCCAATCCCCTCCCCAGAAATCATCTTAGAATTAATCATAGCTAAGAGACATTTTAAAGAAGCTGTAGCCATGAAATAACAATATTTGGTATTTAATTGACCCATGGAAATAAGGCTTTCTTAAAGCTGATTCCATAAAAAGCTGGTTTCAAAGGACCATGGAAAGCAGATGGATTCTGGGAAGGAATTAAGTGTCTGCTGGTAGGGGGGTGATGGGTTGCTTCATTAATAAAATGTGAACAGCAGGAGGACACTAATGAACAGGCATCCTAGAACTGGTATACCAAATTCATTTCATCAGGTGTGTGCATTCACACATTCTCAAAACAAAAAAGAACACGTCACCAACCCAACACAGTTACTATATTGACAATCTGAAGGAGTCTACAAAGGGATTCCTCTAATAGCAAAGTAAGTGGTAACCGCATGATAACTCTGAAAGCAGTGGAAAGACCTCTGAATGCTAGGCAACTTTCCCCAACAGGTGGTCCAGCTTTTATGTCATGTTTCTTCTCAGGCTTAGCCTTCCCCAAAATATCTCTCGGTACACTGATATCCTGTGCAGTATAAGACACTTTGCTATTTTCCTGTGAGCATTTATGGCACTTGATGGAACGTGACAATATCACACAAGGAAAATGCAGCAAATTTAGGTCCTAATTCAATACGGCACTTACTTAGTTATCCAACCTCAAAGATTGCACTTCTCCCCACCCCTCTTTAGCAGAGAAACTTTCTGTCATGATCGAAGATCTCTGATTTGACTACGCACTCAGTCTTAACAATGGTTGTATATAGCAGCTCTTTCTTATGGACTATAAAGACCAATAGAAGTTTTACTTAATTAGCCTTCACAACACATAAGACCTAGATATATGGATCACATCATACACTTTTGGAAGGGAGTACAGAAATCCTGAATAGCAAAGTATTAGTGTTCAGCCATGACAAAATGCCCGAAGAGTTCTACAGCGAAAGACAAAAATACATGGGAGGGTTTCACCAAGCACTAGTGATGAGGCCTGCTGCAAAATGACTGATACGGTTCCTTTTTAACACGCATTAAGGCACATATTTAGTATTGAACATTGATGCAAGAATTGTCACTTACATTAACCCTTTTCTTTGGTATACAGTTGCTTCTTGAAGGCTTACCATCTACTAAAACGGTCAAATCCCATCCCCGCGGTTTATGTAGACCTCAGGGGTTCATTTATCATTTCAGTTTGTACCTTGTGGTCCCTCCATGTAAACTGATGGTAGGTTTTCTTAGCTACAACAGCATTACACTCCTGAGGAGTCAATTTGGTCCCTCAACTGTTAGCCTGACATTGCTCCCTTCAAAGTTGAATGCAGTAGGAAAAGACTGCCCAATCTCTTGGTGAAATGGAAAGCCACTGGAAAACACCCTGGAAGCTTCTACACCAAAAGACTGCAGTCTATTCCAGGAGGGTCCTCGTTCTTGGCATTGTCTTCACCAGACAAATGCTGAAGGCATAAACATGTAATTGGTCGGGTTTGTGCCACTGCATGTTAATGGCTTTCTCACTGCTTCCTCACTGATCTTTTATGGGAGCAGGATCAATTTTAGTGGTGTCTGAGTGGTGTGAGAATCAAGGAGTAGTTTTTGTTCTTTGAATGAATGTATTCACAAGAGAGACCTGAAATAAGCCAATGAATCTCTATTTTTTTGATGAAAAGGAAGCTACTTAAAAGGAACTATCTATCTAAACATAGTAAGGGAAGATGATAAATACTGTGTGCAGGCTTTTATATTTTTTCTGGGCACCTACATGCTTTTCACAGGGCATTTTTGTTTTGGGGGGTTTTTTGGTTTTGGTTTTTTTTTTTTTTTTTTTTTTTTTTTTTTTTGAGTAGGCTACTATAAAATTAATTAATTTATTTTTCTTTCACTATTGTTTATGTGCCTCATGATATCACAGTCCAAGGTGCAAAGAAAGCAGAAAGATGTTTGTTCTAGTTTTTTTAAGGGGTTCCCTTTCAGAAATCTTACAGAAATTTTAAGGAATCCAACACTTTCCCTCCAGTGGTATCCCATCCAAACTACTTCTGATATAAGCACTCAAATCTGGGAATTTAAAATATTTTTTCAGAGGCATAGCTTAGAGGACAATATCATATCATTGAGTACCAGCCATATTTCTGCTTCTTCTGCAGAGCTAATGATAACAGTAAACTGTTGTTTGCTAAAAGCTAGAAGAAGAGAGGTAAGGGAGGAGCTGAAGCACTCATTTTTACATGTTAACTGTTTCTTGATGTATTTTGCCATTTTCACTCAGGTCTGTTAATAAGTCTCTAAGAAATCATTACTTTGTGCTACCAAAAGTCAAGATGTGATCTGTTCCATGGAGTTTGGAAGCTGGTGCAGTAATAAAACATGTATTTTGTCTAGAAATATTGTTATTTCCAAAAGAAGGCCTAAGATAGGGAAAAAGTAGCCTGAAAAATCACTGCTGCAATTTAATACAAAAGGGCAAAAAGCGCTAAGAGTTAAAGCATCGCAAGTAAACTGGTCTTTGAAGTACAATGCAATGTCATTTTTCCTCTGTAAATTATTTGAGGTAGAATACTGCAAATCACCCAGTAATCCTCTTACGTGACATCCACTGTAAGATTTTATCATCACTTTATTAACTTAGGTGCCCCGTGATCTTCTGCCCGTCATGGAAGAGGCACAGTCAGGATATGGAAGAGGAACGTGCCTTACTTATCCCAACCTTACTTTCTACAGTCTTTACTCTCAGGCAGGATGGACCCTGTTAACTTATGGCACTGAGCCACGAGGCCTGGCTGTGAAAGGGCACAGCACCTCCAAAATAAAACCACTATACTTATCGATTTCCTTCTTCACCAATACAACACATCCAAACCTCCATCAGCATTGTGGAAGCTGTCACCTTTGTCCTTTAGAGGCAAGGGAGAAGGGAGCTGGTGTTGCACCCACACTCACTGTCCTCCGTAGTGATACTTGTGAGTTAGGGAAAACACCTACCAGGTGCAGTAACTGCCCTGCAGCTCCACTGCTAATACAACCACAGCTATTAAGGGCTTTAAATGTCTTTATTGCAACTTTTAACATTCAAACCCTTTCTAAAAAGCAAATGAGACTAAAAAAAAGTATTAGCTGGATCTGGACGATGCTTTTTTTCAACATTAAAATGGCAACACTCTGGAAAGCTCTTTAATTATCGCTGCCATTAGATAACAGCTGTAAACCCAGAATTTGCTCCTCTCTTCCCTTCTCTTTAAAATCTTGTGCACATTTTTTATACCAAAGATTTCCATTTGCATGAGGTAGAAAAAATCTGAATTGTCTTTAAAAACATAATTTTATATTTTCTTCTCCACTCATTTGGCACATGAACAAGTACAGCCAGATATGTTTAGAACTGGTTTTGCTAAAAAATTAATCTCTTACATGCTAGAAAAAATATTTAGAAATGATTACTTGACAGTGAAAAGAATTCTCATGGTTTAGATTATCAAGCTTTAAATTAAAACAGAAGAACATTCAATACACAAAAAGAACACAGTAATTTCTAAATGCAGAATAAATGTACTTAAGGTATTTAAATACAATTATACATTTTAGATGTACGTATGTACATCTTTCATTTGGCATACATATTTATGTATGTGATATTATGCAGTTTCAACTTTACTTGGTAAGAAAGCACTAGTCTCCTTAAGATACATATAGACCCAAATTCCTTCGAAGTAGAACTTTTGGAAGGCATTTATGGATCTAAAGTGTATGTGTGTATAATTGCTTTGGAGAAATCATTGCAACGATCTGAAACAATGCCCATTGCCTCTAATCCTTCCACTGATTTACTCTGAGAGAAGTCGGGCTCCAGCTCCTCCCCACGACCCCATTAAGTAGTTGTAGACAGAAATAAGATCCCTCTCCATCTTCTCAAGGGTGAACAACCCCAGCTCATAGCCTCTCCTCATACACCCCATGCTGCAGTCTGCCTGCATCTCAGTGGCTCTACACAAGCCTTGCTCCAGCATGTTCCCCTCTGTCTTGTACTGGTGAGCACAGCACTGGTTCCAGTGCTGAGCAGAGGGGAAGAGTCCTCTCCTTCAACCTTCCTAATACAGACCAGAATGCCACTGGCCTTCTCTGCTGTGTCGATTCCCCTTCAACCCTTCAACTTGCTTTCCACAGGGACCCCCATGGTCTGCCAGGCTGCTTTCCAGCTGTTTGGCCCTCTGCCTGGCCTGCGTATGAGATTCCTCACCCCATCTATAGGATTTTGTGTTTGCCTCTGTTGTACTCCATGAGGATCCTGTCAGCCCACTTCTTCATCTTGCTTAGGTACTATTGAATAGCAGCCCTGCTTTCCATTGTACAGGCTTCCCAACATCTTGTATCATCTGCTGGGATACTCCATCCCATTATCTAGGTTGTTAATAAAGACATGATGTAGTCCTGGTCCCAGTATGAGTGCCTGAGGCATGCCACTGATAACTGGTTACCAGGTGGACTTTGCATACCGACCACTGCCCTTTCAGCACCCTGGTCCGGCCCATTTTTTCACCCATCTGGTCATCCACTTTGGCTGGAAGTTGCTTCATGTTACTAAAAATGTGTTTAAATTCATCAATTGGCAAAGATTTTTCCATTTATAGCGATGAAGACTGTAAACTGACTGAAAAGATTATTCCCAAAATCTCCATATCCCCCTTCCTGTGATAAAATCTGAACAACACGATGAACTGAAATCCCTAGGGATTCTTCATGATTGACAGAAAATCTTACGATAATAAGGTTCTTCAGGATCATTTGAAATAGATGCTACTATCTAAATATAAATGTACTATCATTATTTCAATGGGCAATCACTGAAGTAAACAGCAACATTTCTATCAATGTGAAGAGCCCCACTGCAGACAGGTGCACATACATTTGCATGTATCTGGAGCACCATGCACTGGCACACTGTTTGGATTCAATGGAAAGACAGAAATGGAGGATTTTCAGCATGCAGTTTTCAAATACTTCAAACTATGTTAT
The DNA here is from genome assembly GCF_018691265.1 of Tyto alba. NCBI lineage: Eukaryota > Metazoa > Chordata > Aves > Strigiformes > Tytonidae > Tyto > Tyto alba. Next base: position 14,233,626 of record NW_024881327.1, on the reverse strand, counting down.
GTCTTAAGCAAATGTAAAGACACTTTTGTTCTTGCTGCAGGCTGAAGAAATAAAAATAAGCTACTACTGAGTTAACCGCATTCAAAGAAACAATCTAAAGTAGTCTTATAACCTGAAAACATCTTTCCATCTAGATATGGCAATTCTCAAAGCAGAATTATGTTTATTAAAATCCTTGGGAATATCTGACGAGTGTAACAGTAAACACGAACATTTTCAGGTTAAGATTTCTACAAGAACGTACTTTCTCTTAAAAATATAAATAAGGGAGAGGAAACAAAGTAGGTCTGTACCAGTGGGAAAACCCAGAAAACAGCAGCTTGTTATAGGTTGACTACTCACAGGTTACAGATTCCTGGCAGAAGTATTTCGAAGGTCAAACAGATGGGCATACAGGAAAACAGCTCTGGTAAACAAATAGCCTTGTACAGTAGGAAGCTAGTGAAGGCAGAAAATCATCAAAGATGTCTCCAAAACTTCCCCACCGTAACCTCAATAAAATACTGGAATGCCAAGTGTCCAGGTTGTAAGACCTGATTTTACAAAGCCATTCCCAGTAGGGTTTGCTGATGTTTTAATTTCTTTCACATGAGCAAACTCAGTTTGACATTGGGAATCCTCACTTGTACCCCAGCTTCTCTATGTTCCAAGATGTAACTTTCTTTGATGAACAACGATATCAGTGCAATACAAAATGATAAGAAGATTTGCAAGCTCAGCTGCTTCTGTCTACAAAGACAAGGCAGCAGCACACAAGCAGGGAACAGAATGCCATATGGAGAGAAGAGCATCACTGAATGTGGCACTGTCCACCTGCATCAGTGCCATGGCAAAGCATATGAAAGACTGTTTATATTGTGAAGGAATGAAGAAACATCCTTTTACACCCCTGGGTAAAGCATCTGAGTCACTACTGAAGGTAAGTTAATATAAAAAAAAATTGTGTTGAGCTGTAAGCTACAGTATACTATTAAATATACGAGTAGATTTAATTTTATCAAATAAATGAGATAAAGGGATGTTACAATAAATGGCTTTCTAAACATAAGTTCTGTAGCATGTGTGTATTCAGGATCCCATCAACTCTAATTTCCAAAAATGCGTAGTGAGAACGGCAAGAGAGGGGGAGAAGAAAGAAACTCAGAATGGTACTCAGTCTTGACATTCATAAGCAGTACAAATCTCAAGTTTCTGGAGCAAACTGGAACTCTGTTATGCGTGTTTTGGTTTTTTTTTCTCACAGTTCCAAAGCAACTGCCAGGGATCTAATAGAGAGTTACTTTCTTTATGGTATTCCTGCTGGTAGGTGAAGCTGGACTAGCTCATAAATTGCAAATATGCAATGAAGCCCCTAATTTATTTGCATTTATGTTCAGCCCTTAAGGGACTTACTGATACCAAATGCTATAAAACACATCATCATTGTCTTGAAAAAAAAAATCCTACCTTGCCTTCAGTGATAAAAGACAAGACCATCATCACCTAATTACATATATTATTTCCCAGGTGAAACCTAGCAGATTCTAGCTCCAGAACATAGATCATATTATTTTCATATCGAAGATCATAAAATTTAAAAAAATAAACCCATATGTGTGTATTAATCTTTTCTTATGAACAGAGCCAGGGGAAAAGTTGTGGAGATGTAGATTCTGAATTTGTACAGTGGATTAATAGAAAACTTCAACAATATGCATTGATTTGAACTAAAGTATGAAAAAAATTAAGCCATACAATGACAGAAGGAATATACAAAGTTGTTCAAAAGAGTAAGGATAAACCATTTGTTTAAAAACAAAATCTGTTCCCTTCATGTCAAAAATTTTGAGGCTATTTTCACAGTCTTGTATGAAAAAAGGAAATATTTAATGAAAAATTTATTTTTGCATCAAAATCAGATTTAATACAGTTAATTTTCCTTCTGTTAATTTTTTTATAGGATAGATATTTTATCCCTCAATGTAGTGGATATATTAAGGAAAAAATAATAGAAATAATCACACTAAAATGAAGAATCTGACTCTTAAATTTTTTTTTAAATAACTAATAATATCAGAACTATTTGTTTTATGGGAAATACCAAATATAAATTTTCTGTTCCAATCTAGAACGTATTTTTTTACGCGTTAGAATTTCTGATAAAATGGAAATTCTATTCTTAATTTGTATTAGTTAAAAACAAAGCCAGAGCAACAGAATTATCCTAAGCTTACTCAACACAAACATATGGCACTACTTGTGCCAGGTAGAAACCTGCTTCTTCTTCCTTGCCATCTTGCTGGCTTCACTGTATAGTTACGAGGTTTCACCTAATCTTGCAAAGATGACAAAATTGAACCAAAATGATGCTTCCCCGACAAAGTCATCATCAAATTCTATAGTTACCAAAGAAAAGACTTTCCCAATTCAAATCTTTGTTAGAAAAAAAAAAAAATTTCACCCATCTGAAAAGATGAATTGCATCAAATCCTTGAAAAAATGGCTATATTAGATTCTGCTAGGAGATTTGCATTGATTGTATGCTATGGTATCTTGCCTGTACACTTGAGGGAGGAAAGCTGTGTGGGGCTGTTATTACGTGCAAAGTGTGTTTTGTTCTGGGACAGCTGCAGGTTCTTTATGTCAGATCTGCTGCACCTCTTGATGAGATTGATCCTTGACTGAATAGCACACTGAAGATAATGACTCATATTTTTTGTCTTTCATATTCCAGTAAATAAATAAAACCCACCAATCATAACAGAAGCCCTGAACCTATCTGAAATAATGTGAATTGCAAAACATTAATTGATTGACATGGGGCAGGATCAGATCTCAGCATAGCCAACCGGTGCAGTCCCGGAAAGGACACTAAATAAAACACCTGCATTGAGCTTATTTGAGCATATCTCTGATAGTGAAGATTTAGCCTCATTTTTTCATGGTCAGTCTGGCCTTGAAAAAAAAAAAAAAATTGGATGTTCAGATGCAATTAGATAAAAATAACAAAAACGATCCTACTTAATATTTTCATTACTCTTCTGATTAGAAGATGTGCCTTCATATTCCTTTTTACACAATTACATGCTTCAGCTTACTATATATTACAAACACTCCATAGTAGGTGAAAATTATTATAGCTATTAAGACTTTTAAAAGCATTATGCAAATTCTCTTTTAACTATAAAACTATTTTGTACAACTAGAAGCCAGGAAAGATGAGATTAGTTTAACTATAAGGAAAGAGCACAATTTTTAAATTATTTTTGTGTGTGGCATGTAGCACAATATATGTTCTATTCTTAGTTCAGACATCAATTTTTTAATCAAGGCCAAGACACCTGCAGTAAACAAGCATCCTATCAAGCCATATTTTTTTGAGATAGCATGAGAAAGAAACTTACATTCAAATCCTGACTACTCCTAGTTAATCACGTAAATAATAAATGCAGCTATGTCTTGTAAACCATAGAATTTCACTACTTGTCCTCAGTGCTTGACTTCCAATAGCGCTATAATCCAACCACTTTCAGACTGTTCCTGTGGAGCACACGCACAGTCAGATAAAGCTATTTATCTATTGTTTCTAAAGTCCAGCAAATACAACATGACTCTTTTTGCAGTGCCATGATTATTTTCCGCAGACATATCACCCTGATTTAAGGTGCTTGGAGACCCTGATTCAGAGGAGACCAAGCAGGAAATTGTTTCAAGACTCACTAAATGCCAGTCAGTATCTTTTAGGAGTCATTAAGCCTTTGGCAACAGATGAATCTACATCAAGCCCTATACTATGGTCAGAAAATCAACACAGTAACTTTAAGGGGGCTTAAATAAAGATGAAGGCACGACTCTTATCTTACTCATAAGCCAGAAATGAGCCACATGCATTGACCTCCTTAATATTTGTTTACATGAAGAGTTGTTGACTTAAATTTTTATGTCAATTATTAGCTTCAGTGTATGAAAAACTTTACCCAAAAATATGCGTATTACTTTACCTGTGCTAAAAGCATTTTTCCTCTCATTGAGTTAATGGGTTGCTAGTAGTTTGGTCAAGCACAGAAGTTACACCTGCTTTACTAAATGGGCATTGTCACTTCCAAGAGATGGTCACATTCCTTGTGCTGGCTGCTGCTGCCTCTAAATTCCAATCTGCAATTTAGTTGGCCAGCTCCCCTCACTAAGTGTGCAGAAAATGAGCCAATAAAAGAGAGGATTTTATCATTAGATAAACTCTAATTACATTAAGTTTGATTTTTTTCCCTTTGGTCAGTAATGTCTTTATGAACCTTTATTTCCAGAAACCTAAATAGTATATTTTGGATTTAAAATTAATTTTGTTTCCACATTCCGATAACAATTTTTTTAAAGTACCTGTCTGATCTATGGGCACTTACTCTGCAGAGGCATGGCCATCCTTAAATGAAGGCAGTGGAAAATTCCTGCCACATCCTGGAGATTCACAAGCTCTACTTGGAGCCAGGCAACTGGGTGCCTGCTCAAGGACAGCACTGGTGTTAGTCAGGCAGGTAGCCCAGCAACAGGAGTATTGCAACACACTTTTTACATTTTGAAACACTTCAGAAAGCTAATTTGCCCTGCTGCTTGAGATGGTAAAGGAGATTTTTAGTAATTGTAACTGAAGGAATGGGGAGGCTTTGATTCATTTCTAGTACCAAGAAATATTTCCCTAAGCTCAGAGAGGAAACAAGAATTTTCAAAACTGCATTTTGGTGGACAAGAAAAGTTGAGACTTCATTCTGAAAATGAATCCAATCTTTTAACTCTCAGTCTTTTAACTCTTTCCAGCTCGGAAGTGAAACATTAAAGGAAAGCACAGATAGTATGTACTTTTCACTCAAATTCTTCCAGCACTCTCTGTGTCATAAAGAGAATTTAGTGAATGAAAATCCCTTCAAATTTCACTCACATCCTTGGCCTCTTCCTGACAGAAGGGATGTCAGACTGGACGTATTTTTTAGGAAGTCAACAACTACTCTCCTATGAGAACAGGCTGAGAGAGCTGGGCTTGTTCATCCTGGAGAAGAGAAGGCTCTGGGGAGACCTTATAGCGGCCTGCCAGTGCTTAAAGGGGGTACAGGGAAGATAAGGAGGGACTCTTTATCAAGGAGTGTAGAGATAAGATGAGGGGTAATGGTTTAAAACTGAAAGAGGGTAAATTTAGATTAGATATAAGGAAGAAAATCTTCACTGTGAAGGTGGTGAGACACTGGCACAGGCTGCCCCCTCCCTGGAAGGGTTCAAGGTGGTGAGGCACTGGAACCAGTTGCCCATAGAAGTTGTGGGTGCCCCATCATCAGAAGTGTTTACTGTCGGGTTGGATGGGGCTTTGAGCAACCTGGTCTAGTGGAAGGTGTCCCTGCCCATGGCAGGGGGTTGGAACTAGACAATCTTTAAGGTCCCTTCCAGCCCAAACCATTCGATGATTCTATGCTATGTGAAAGGTTCTTCTCAGTCTCTGATGAGCAGTATGTGCACCTGTTGGAGATGATGGCCCCAGCTTCACTGAAGAGACCCTCTAAATATATATACAGAACAGTGAGCAAGAGAGAGAAATGAGTGCCAGCCAGTGCAGGGCTGGATAAACACCCTCCTTTAACTGCAGGAGGATGGGTATCGGGAAAAACTAGTGTTCTGTTCTAGAAAATGCTATTATCTGTTGCACTTTGCAATAGCAATGGCAGCAGGCTGCTGCTTCTCCAGAGATCACAGTCCAAACTAAAAGCTCTCCCTCCTGTCCGAAAATGAAGATGACTTATTGCTGTCCTTCTTGACAGCACCCATGGTATTTTTACCTTGTGCTGTCTTTAAGTACAGATGCTGTCTTGAACCAGCACAGATAATGGGTTCAGCTTCAGGTAAACTGAATTATTTCTATTCTGATAAAAGTCTGGTACTCCTACATCTGAGGTTTATGTATGCCAGCATGTCTGCTGCTAGATGTTTCAGGGATTGTGTAGATAGCAGATAGCATGGTTTGCATCAGGGATGCCTCAGTAATGTCACTCTGTTGCTAGCTGAAGTCTGTGGACGTCTTGGTTCTCTGTTTAGCAAAGAGGCTCTTCTATGACTTCATCAAAATGTAGGAGGATAAAATTAAGTTTCCTGAGGATTTACTGAAGTTGTGCTGTTTCTCAAACATACAACAATAAAGAGCCATGTACTGTTGCCACCAGCAGTGCTGTATTTCTCTTCTGCTACTGATTCAGTTTTCACAACCTGCACATCATCAGTTGGCTGGTCCATGGCCCTCACACATCAGCACTTCCAGGCAACCTCAGTGTGCTTGCAACAACTCACAGCAGAAGATTGACTACTGCATTTTAGTGAAAGTGAGAGCTATGGATCTGTGGGCTGGGAGTAGCTATGCTATGTGAAGATGAGTAGAGAGCAGCTATGTAGAAGGTGAAGCCTTGTACACAGACAAATGGCTCATGGCAACATGTACTTCTTCAAACATCCAATAAATACACGTATAACTGTGGGCTTTCATGACTCCTGCTCTTGGTTAATCTGCAAAAGGCTGAAAAAGTCTGCAAAGCGAAGTTTCAGAACTACGCTAATTAAATCATGGAAAGCAGCAGTAATGGGAAGATTAACTCTCTCTACTAGGCCTCCTGCCTGCTTGTTTCTCTCATGAGCTACCTTTCTTACAGCATGTTTTCTCCATTATTGTTTTCTACATGTTTTGTAGGACCCAATGTCATCACCACTCTGGGACAGTTTTCTGCACCTAGTCAGATGACAAAATAGTTGCAATGCTTCTAGCTCTGCAGTGAAAAGGGTCCAAAATCCAGGAAGCTGCCTATCTCTCCTTATCAGGGGGTAGCCTGGCACGATGAGAGTTCCTGAGGCATACCCTGCATACAGGGTTGGAGTACTGTCTAACCTCTTTCCAGTTTATGTGGCCAAATGAGGTCCAGTAGAGGTGAAGGGACAGAGATCTGTTCTCCACTTGTGAATAGGGATGAATAATTGCATCCTCTCCGGAACTAAAAATAATCAAGCACAGTCCCTGAGTAGCTTGTGTCTCTGGACAGTAGCCTGCAGCTGTAGGAACTTAAGAAAAGCAACTGCATGTACTGTTGCACTAAAGGAGGATGCTCTAAACTCTTCTTCCTCCACAAATATTATTACTTCCTGAACCTGGAATAGTCTACTGAGTTTTGTAATCCTTTTCACAGCAATAGTTTGCTTGTAGCATAGTCACATTTGTCTATTACTAGGTTTCATTTTGCAGAATTTCCACAATTATTCCATGATGAATAAGCTTCCAGAAGAAGAAGAACTGCTTCTTTTGAGCAACCATCTGCTGTGACCTCCTAGTACAACTAACTCAACGCTCAGGTTTCAGTTTTGAGACAGAGATGTTGGCACTTGAAGTAGAACAACTGTCTAAGATGGAGCTCTTTTCTTTTTCTTTTTTTTTTTTTTTTTTTTTTTTTCTTTACTTATATAAGCTGTATTTTCCAGTTGATTTGTTTGTTGGGGAACAAACCAAGGCCTTGTGGTGCTGAGTTTAATTCAAAACCTGAAGACTATCTCTTAAAACAAAAATGGCACAGGCCAGCCAGCACAGGAAGACTCCTGTGCTGGGAGATGGAGACAGAAGCTCAAGAGCTATTTTCTTCTGTTTTGTCCATGAAAGATGCAATATGTCATCCTCCTGGGTCATACACAGGCACTATATGAATAGGCACTGTATCAGCAATCAAACTCTGAGAAGCTAAAATACAGCTAGAACTGACTGAGCTAAGCCAGGTGGAAAACAACATGGCTATACCAAGGAATAAACATACCTGTTAACAAAATTTTCCAGCATCAAATCAAACCAGACAGGCAAAGACAATTTTAAATTGGACATTTGAAATGCAACTAATTTCTAAAAATTAAGTAAACCGAAACAATCCACAGTGTTCTTGTTCTAGCTAGACAAAACATTCACCAAATATGATTCTATTTAATCACAATACTGAACTTGAACAGATGAGTACATTTTCACAAGCAATGGAGTTTACCAGCCCTGTCCTCTAACAAATTCTCTTCATGAGAAACCGCACTACTTGAATAAAACAGTTTATTTCAGGTAGACAATCTGAGCTTTACAGTTTGATCTGTGGCTACTGAATTGCACAAGACAACTTTTCCAGGTATGGAATGAAAATTTGTATGTAGCCTTTCACGTCAGAGCCTTATAATCTAGCCCTTCTCAATAACTTTACATCGGGCTTTAAAAATAATTCTCCTGGTTCACCCTTGTCTGAACTATTGTTATCAATTAGCAAATATTTAATATCCTGTTGAAACTAAAATAAATGAGACAGTTCAATAAATAAAGCAATTTCATGCCATCATAACATTGCAAATGATAATAATAATAAAAAAATAATCTAGTTATGTGTGTGTATGTGAAAGAAGGTATGGTAATAACCTTGATATACTGAAATATATCAAAAAGCAAACCCCTCTATCCTTAGCTCAACATGCAAATGCAGACCTGAACTATGAAACTGTAAATTACTGACTGAAGGAGAACTGCATGACTTACACCAGATCTAATGAGAGTTACTAATTCACGTGTTTTGGAGGTTATACTGTTTTATACTCATCACAGAATGTTGTTTGTCATATTTATAACAGGATATCGTTGACAATTCATATTTAATCTATGATCAAGTTTAGCTATGAGAATATTACTACAACATTTGTATCTTTTCCATCTCATTCTTGTTCAGCTGGTTATTTCTACCTAAATGTAATATCATGCACTTACTGAAATAGCCTGTGTGTTTTTAGATCACGTATCCAATTTGTAAAGATAATTCTGTAAGTAAGCCTCTCAGAACATTTTGACAGGTTGCCTAGGACAGTGTCAGCTGCACCTGTGAGAAGCATACTTTATTTTATCAGTCATGCCATTAAAAAAAATATTGAATAGCACGGGAATCTGTAGATATCCCACTGAGCTTCCACCCATTTTGATGGTGCAAGGTTGATAACTGCTATCTGGGAACAGTTTTCCAGCCAATTTCACACAGAACTTTATAGCAGATTAAAACAGGTTACGATTCTCCAGTTGTTTATAGTAATGTTATGGGAGACAAAATCCCTAATAAATTTTAAATTTTTTACCTGTTGCTTTTCCTTCTACACAAGGCCTGTCGGTATCCCATAGCATAAATGGAAAGATTATGATGATATTAATTCTTGCAAAAAATATTTTGGGTGTTAATCTTCTCCAACTCGTATTCTAGGCAACTACAGAAACTTGCTTTTTAACTTTTTTTTTTTTTCTTTTTTTTCTTGAAAGTTTATCTGCTCTATTCAAGTTGTCCATCATCTCACCCACCCCACTAACTTCAAATATAGTTATCTTTGAGATTCTGAGATTTCATCATCCACATTATCAAGCTCAGTGGATTTAAGAACATCTAAGATGTTCCTGATCCAGTCTTTCTTAACTGAAGACCTTGGTGTTGAAATACTAGATCAAAAATGAATAGGAAGATACTGGTTTATCTCCAGCACTCAGTGGATATATTTCTTACTGAAGGAGCTTTTCTTGGTATTTATCTATCTGTAAACCTATGCGCAAGCACTGGATATATGCATGCAGGTACACATGAACACCAATGCAGACCATGCCACAGGATAGAGAAATATTGTTCCTTTTAATGCTGCAGTTATCTGAATGCAGATATCTGCTGACTGCTGTTATCTGCTCATCTGATCCAGATAAATGCACAAATGTACATGTTGATATTTCACATTAGTTGTGTAATTTGCATATGCTTTTAATAATCAAGAAAATATGGCTTGTCTTATTAATGTAAGGGAGGTAACTCATTGATGATTCCAAAACATTCTCTCCATAATGCACTTAAGTAATTTTTGTGGTCTTGAGTAATTTCTTCAATTTGTAATTTGGTAATAAACCTGTCATATACTTCAAACATGTAATGCTAATCTGACAATGGACTTCAGTTTAGCTATTGTGCTTTCATTTAATGTTGGATATGCAGTAGGGTTCTAATTTATAAATCTTCTCAGTGTGGGAAATTTTTCTTTTCATATGGAAATCTGAAACTTTTTTTTTTTTTAAATTAACATTACAATTTCACCATAAAAATAAAAATGCAAAGCATATCTTCTTACTAAGATGCAAGGATGAGCTGTTATTTCACGCAGTTTATAAGGAAACAATGGTATAGCAGATTACTAAAGTACATTGAGAAATAGCATAAATATTGAGTTTTAAGCTGATATCATCTTAATAATCCATGTCTGCTCACCTGAAGGCAACAAGACAACTAATCAATGCTGTCCTCTTCTAAGCTTCTATACTGTTTCTAGTCCCTGAACATCTGAGTAGGAACCAGACTAGAAGGTCTTCACTCAGTTTGTATTCAATGTTTTTATTCACAACGTCATACACATTTGGCACAGAAAGCAGATGGATAGGTAACAGGAAGTGTAGAAACCTGCTGTGGATTTCTTCCTTTCATGATGCCAGCTGGGTGTCTTCAGAAACAAAGATCCTCTAGAAGCAGATGAATTTCTTCTTTTTAAGGATGTCATTTCCATCCATTTCTAAAAAAGACAGAGGGTCTTAAACTTGTTCTTGACTATATATGCAACGTTAGCCTCCTAAGTTTTCTTGGAAACAGAAAAGTAAATAAAATATGTTGTAGGGATGGGGGTTTTGTCAAGAAGCACAAGTGAATAAATTTCATAAAACATTGCCAAGTTATTAAAGTGAGGTTCTGAAGGAGAAAAAAAGAGACATTAGAAATAGTTCCTTCTTAGTATAACATCAGGTAGCCCTATTTCTGAGGAAACAAAGTGCAGTAAAAAAATCAATAACGGAAAACATACTGCCTTTCCCTCCTTATATGGATTCACACTCACATTTTTCTTTATGCATCTATACAACTTTATTTGCATTAAATTTTACCGGTAAAGAAGTGGAAATCTATAATGAGTTGCTTTCCAAAGAATATTACACTTATATTTCTTAATAAATGCAAATATAGCATTTTTTTTTTTTTTAAAAAAGTAGCCAAAGAGAAAAGATTAGCACATAGAAGCTTATCAGTATGATTCACACAGAAACCATGAGAATAATGGTGGAATTTCTTCAGAGGGGTCAAACAAGTACAGAAATTGGCAATGCAGAGAACCATTCAGCTATTTAATGAAAGCCACTGACAACCTCTAAGGCTGTAAATTTGAACTGAAAAAGTTCATGAGAGTATGGGTTTTAATTTTATTAAAAAAAAAATCAGAATTACTTTTGTTTCCTTGTCATAAGCAAACCTTTAATACATCCAGGTCATGCCCTCTCAAAATAGTCAGCAAAGCTGTCTGGTTATATTTTCCCTTTCAGAGAATACATGCAGCCATTGAAATTGCTTCTTTCATACTCCCAACAGCCTTCTTTCCAGTGGCACCAGTCCACACTGCCCCTTCACAGTATCTAGGCTTCTTGCTAGTGTCTTGTGTCTGGGGAAGAGGGATCGGCACTGCTCTCGCAATTTTATTCCCATCTTCATGGCAGATGTACTAGATCACTTCAGAAAATTGTCGAATCTTATTCTACTTCTGCTTCTCCGTATGTGAAAAGGGGTGGGTGGGAAGGGAAAAGAATAGCTACTTTTGCTGATAAAACACTTAGAATGTTACACATGAGAAGTATCATATACACAGTGAGTAACTGCAATAAAGAAAGAATTACTATGAAGTTTTAAGCACTTGAAGTGCTGTGGGAAAATTTTGCTCCTGATTTTTTGATGCTATTCATACTTGGATGGTTACTCTTAGGTTCATCATAAAGAGTTTCCTCATGTGTACAAATTTAAAGGACTGTTTTATAGATCATAAAAATATGTACTCAATTACTTCAAATAACACTTGGGGAACTGCATGTAAATGGTGCATAAATTGCTCAATGAATCAAGACAAAATCGCTTTCAAAATCAGGAACCTGGGGGTAACCAGCATCAACAAACACATACACATGGTTAAGAAGGGAAAGCTTATTACTGCAGAGTAGTTTTCATCTGCACTGTAAATAAAACAGGGGCTTTAAACAAAGCCACTTCAAACATGCATTTGCAGCAATTCTATTATTAAAACTGGTAGTGGCTCAGGGACAATCAATGTACTTTGCATCAATATTGTTCTGATTTGCATTACTGTATAGTTGTACAGTGTATAGATTTACAAAGCAGCTTATTCTCCACTAAAGATGTTCCCAACAAGCTTACTCAAGCCCTGTAAATCATAAGGTGTGAATCAAAGATTTGACACCACAGAGCTCTAGTAAACTGACTTCATGAAGTTGGAATTCTCCTCTTGCTCTCTGCCAAGGTGTGTATTCTAATCATCCAGGCCTCTAAAATGCATTTGTACAACATATTATATTTATTATGGTGCTTTAAACAAACAAACAAACAAACAAACAAACAAAAAACAAAACAAAACAAAACAACTATCAGTTGATTGGGGGTTTATAGGATTTTGTCTTTTTTGCTTTTAACTTTCGGCACATCAAGTTTTAGATTCAAATCCTACTGAAATTCAGTGCAGATTTTCTTTTCAGTTGATTTCAGTCACACTTTCACAGTTGCAGGTTCAATAATGTACCAGTAGAGCCTGATTGTTTGGGGCTTTTTTTACACCAAAGCCAATTTTAAAGCTTCTGCTAATTTATATGGAAGACACTAAGACCTTAAAGCCCAAACCTGATTCCCACAGCCTGATCAGTTCAGAAGAAAGAGAAATGTAAGTCCCTGTTGGTTCTTGTTTCAGAGTAATTACGTTACTCTGTTAGCGCATGTAGGAAATGCTTCTTGGGGCAGAGAGCTAGCTGCTGGTGGAGGGGCTGGTGACAACCCGTGAAGTTTGGCTCTCATTTCCTCTGCCCACACTTGTGCTGGGCAGGGTTGTCTAGAAGCTCCTGGGGAGCAGCACACGCCGTGGGAAAGGGAGAGCTCACCCCCACCTCAGGCATCGTATTGCTTCTCTACAGCTGCGAAGTACTGGAGATAGCGAGGCCCTGATAGTGCCTTAGCATATGATATTACTCCTACTTTACCTTTATCAAGCATCCTATACCTGTGGACAACAAAACATTTCCAAAATACTCAGTAGTCTCCAAGGCTCCCCTGAGTGAGATCAGTGAAAGAGGTACATGAGATTTAAATGGTTGTCCTTAGTCACACCAAGTTATTTGAAGGCTGTGCAAGGGGCACAGATTTTATGACATGCTTATAGGATAATTTGTTGATACTTCAATCTAGAGAGCAGAATAAAGGAAAGAAGATCTACACTGCTTTGAGACAGGGGCTATTGATTTTATGTTCACTACTGCATTATGAGACTGCATTAGGAGCAAAGAAACCCAGCATCTGAATATAAAAAGGAAATACAATTCAGTCAGTATAGAATAAAATAAATATTAGTTGTCATCCAACATCATTATAAACCATGTCAATCACTCTACACAGAGCAGAGGTCCCTAAATACAGTTTTGACTTCTTGACTGTTTATGATTGATAAATGCTTCTGAAAGCAAATTAATCCAAAAATGTGCTTTCCACTGTGTACCTTAAATCATCAATCTCCAGTTTACAAAGAGTATCTGACTGGACCGACTGCTTCTAATAATGCAGTTCAAAATAATCCACATTGTGTTCGGCAAGGAAAAGCATTTTTTTCCATAAGTACTCTCTCAGCCTTTACTTCAAGAATATTTCAATACCTCGCATTCGAAAATAAATGGATATACGACATGCCAATTATGCCAGCAAATAGTGCTTTATATCACATTTTCCAGCCTGCCTTTCTTTGATGCTGTTTATGCATGGAACAAGTTCCTCATAAACTTAGGCAAAGACAATGTATTGTCCTCCTTTAAATTTCTCCTTGCGATTAGCACCTTTCATGATGCCTACTTAAATCAAGAGTAAGCAGCTTGGATCCTGTTCTCATCATGCTGCTCAGGATCTCCTGAATATAACTTACACTGCCTCTTTCAATAACACAACCTCATCTTTACACTCAGCTGCTGTCCACCTGTAACTTAAATAGTTCATTGTTTAGGCCAAACACTAGTATATGTTCTGATGCAAAAAGGTTTGATTCTGTGAATAGTATCATAAATAATGATAGTAGCAGGAGTTGTGGTAGAAGTAGCAGAAATAAGAAGCATACTAGTTCTACCTGATGCAAACCCCCCTTCTATAGATGGGCCACTAAAGCACAAAGACGGAATAACTTTCAGAGTTGTCTAACAGAAGAGACAGCTTAAAATTTTTAAGATATGGTGGATGTTTTAATTCTTAATCTAGATATACCAGATCACTGGATTCCTTGGGAGAAAAAGTGAATTGTATTTTTGTCATCAAGCAAAAGCCAGCTTTGTCACAATAGGCTGAAGGATCTAACTCTTCAAAGACTACGGTGCCTTTGGAAAACAGCATGCAGTCAGAGACCACAGAACTATAAGGTGGGCAACGGAGAGCATCCACTGCTGTGGATGCTGAGGTGTGCATCTTTGTGGATGTGTGCTGTGGAGTTATGATGCATCCGCTGCCCAGAGGACTGTGCATGTAGCATGTAGCTTGGAATAAAAGGTAGATAAATACTGCAGAGAAGGGACAACACTGAGGTCCATTTCCATCTGAATTGCAAATATTCCAAATAAGTATGCAAATCAGATCAGAAATGTTTGTGGACAACATCTTAGATCTCTGCTTCTTTAAGCATGTACACCAGAGAAGCCTTTTTGTAGAAATAACTTCCTCATGGATCCACCAATACTTCTTGACAGAATGAAGAATTGGATGCAGACCTCTAGACTTCCAAGTCTGCACATTAACCAGCAAACAATGTGTTTTCTTGGTTGCCTCACATGTAATATAGTACAGAGAATTCAAACAGGCCAGTAACTGTATCATCAGTTAAACAAGGCCAAATTCTGTTCTTTCATTTAGTTTGGAATATTGCAATAAATTCAGTGACATTTCCATTGATTTAAATGCCCCACATAGGAAATCCTGCTAATGCAAAGCTCAGCCACAAAAATTTAGACCTCACAAGGTCTAAGATGTGCCTTTCAGGGTCAGGGCTTCAGTAGGTGACCTCTGTGAACCCTATGCTGTAGTAAATTTTGCCTTCAAACTAATCTTTTGCAGTACCCTCACAGAATATTCAGTATATCTCATTTTTATATCCACCGCTCACTATTTAGGACTGATTAATCTAAACAGTAATCTTTATACAAAACAAGTATTTTTGACCTTCAAGACAAATATTTTCTGCTGCATCTAATGATGCTGCCAGAGCACTGACCAGTGACTTCACAGTCCTGAAGCTGTTCTCATTTTCAAGCCTCATATGTCCCAACTCAACAAAAGACTGTGGTGTTACCGTATGGCTTCCATGCAGAAATTCATGCTTTCTTGTGGTTTGAAAGCTTAAATTGTTCCTCTGGTTAAAGTAGACAGCAGTGGTATCTTTATCAAGCTGTTGGATGCTACATCCGATTGCCTGAATCATTGGCAAAATAGCTTGAGGCTAGACAGGTATATTACTCTTTAGAAACAGATGGTGATGCACACAGGAGATTTGAGAAACACACATTCTCAACGCAACAACAGATCTCTCTAAAATGAGCTGTCCAATTTATTATGGTTTATACAAAATTTCTGCAATTACCCTATTACCCCACCATTAAAAGTGCAGTATTTGGAAACAGGCATCAACATAAAGGAGTTTTATTTTGTGGGAACCAACATCAACAGAAAAGAATAATAAATTCCTTTTTGTGCAGCAGGTATTTTGGCAGAGACAAATTCAGAAAATTAATGTTGAAGATTAGCATTAGATAATTTTCTGTCACCACTGCCTGAAACACATAGTTTTCTGAAGAAGATACAGCAGTTTGATACTATTTTTTGTATTAACACCTTGGGGACAGGGGGCCAGAGAAGGGGAGAAAATAAATGCATTATTGTTGCAACATTTCCTGATTATTATCTTGCTATTTCATCATCCAGCTATCTATTTGCACTTTTTTCATGGTAATAGCTGAACAGATAACCTATTAAAGATATATAAATACTTATTTCCAACCCAACTTATTTAAAAATAAATAAATGAGCATGATATGTCAATGTACCCTAGCACAACATTTGGTATCATAATCACACCATTTCTAATGCCAGCTCTGAAGATTGAAATAAGCATCATGTGGCTAAAACTGCTCTTTAAATTTCATAAGAGTAACTAAACTTAATTTTCAAAATGACCACAGAATCTAGGGAGCACAAGAGAGAGCAAAAAATCACTACTATTCCCGTATATCTGCATTTCAGTTTTCACTTTGGATTTTGGACTTCTAGATTTGGACTTTTATATTTGGTGAGAACTTTAGAGAGAAAAAAAAGTAAATGAGTACCAATTTCCTCCTTAAAAGTGCCAAGACAAGGAAGTGTAATGACACACAAAGATCTTATTCATCATATTACTTTAAAAAAGAATCATTTTGATTCTAAAACAAATAAGCTGGTAACTACCTCTCAAACCCAGCTATGTTCCCAACATAATAACCTGTCACAACTAAAAGTGAGGAGTGCTCTACAACTTTATTATTACTAAAGGTTAATACTCAACCTTAGCACTGTAGGTTGTGGGAGGGAGGACTATAGTAAATTTTGTAGTGTGTTCAGCACTGGTTTACAGTAACAATTAATTTAGAATTTAGATAGCAACAATTCAGTAGAATCTGCAACACTTCTGTCTCTCAGCAATTCTTCTTACTGAGGAGGTGGAATACAGATTGGACACTGGCTTTTGTTAAGGAAAATACACTGCAGCATTCTGCTGCTTAGAACACTTTATGTTATTGCCATCACTAATTTCAGTTTAGAACTAAGTATTTGATAGCATTTTTTTTTGTCTATATTTTTCAAGAACTTTTAGTTTACAGCATTGGCCATCTTTACAAAATATGAAAGAAAGAATGAGAGACTAAGTACCTAATAGCATACAATGTTTTGTTCCTCACTGTTGGTCAAACACAGAATTAAAACAAGTAAAGGGAATGTATACAATTGCTACAAAAACTGAAGTGATGACAGCATTTAATTACTTAGATAGCCACAGAAGGTGACATACCCCAGTAATTTTTCAAGATGTAGAGATCTATGGGGAAGAAACCCACTAATGCTGTAAGAGTTACTATTTTCCAACTAAGCAAGAAAGTACTTGCTTGCTTATGGCTTTTCCAGAACCTACTGTGTACTATCTATTTTTCAGGAAGGAAAAGATAACCAACATTAAGTATTACAGCTAAGAACAGACCGACTCATCTTTTCCTTTACAAAATATGGGTGACATCAATCCTCCAGCTGCTTAGCATGAGGGAGGTCAGTTGGTGATAATCCTTGCCAAATGTGTCCAACAAGCACAGATGAAGAGTGGAGCCTTCACATTGCCATAATCTTCTTCCCTCTGAGCTTATGGATTCTCTTTTGGATGAACACAGCATGGTCCAGGGCTCTGCATAATTTCAGGGGATATGTCTAGCCAGGAGGAAATGGAGCCAGGCAGCAGCCACTCTTGGTGGCATTGTTCCACGGCAAACTGGCTGATAATCCACTAGAAAATCCACTGAAGTAGATGCTGATTGGAGATGCATTACCTCTAGCTTCTTGGCTTTGCTCACATTAATGTGTGTTCGTTGTGGGCATGCATGGTGAGGGAGTAAACAATTTAAGCTGCGCCACTAATGCTACCATGGCTCACGACTGAATGGTTTTGCCAGGGAAAGAAGCCAGACCACAGCACGAACTGTCCAGAACTCTGATTTCATACTGAAATTTGAAAGGTGGTAATGAAGATTCCTTGCAGATCCTTATGTCAGGAATGCATATGGGCATGCTTTGTGGCTCCTGGCCACATTCAAGGATTTGCAGCAAGTCTCTTTCTCCCATCCGGTTAACATGAAAGTGGTTAGATGTATCTTGATGCATGAAAGGGAGTGGGTATCAGTCATGGTACCATTAGATAATACATTACTTTTAGTACATGCATTTAGAAAACTGGGGACTAGTTTTGTTAAGAAGTTGCAATAAGGAATACCCTAACCACATGCTCATCAAAATTTTTGTTAAAAAGTGCTTGACTTAGTTTCTCGAATGGAAGTACCCTAGGTAGGAAAATCGTTATAGATACTTGTGCAAACCCTATGCAGTTTCAGGGAAGAACTTTCCCTTCATTCTAATGGTCTCCACACTGAAGTCTTAAAATGTTTTGATTTTTTTAAAATGCAGTTGCACTCCTCATTCACAAGCCACTCATGTCTTCTCAATAGCCAGCTAAGACTAAGCTACATTTATTGGGAACTTTCCATGTTGAAGTTAAACACAGAGTAAAGGGTGTGGCAATAGGGAGTAGTAGTCAGTAACAAAGAAATAACATGTAAGTACCCTTTATTTAAAATGTACATTGACTAAGGGCCATTCGACTGCATTGGTCCCATTCAGCTAGGGGATAATCAGATAGGTACCATCTTGTCAGTGCAGGAAAAATGCTTTCTAATCATCTAATAATATTCTGATTAATTTCAGGCTGTCTCCATTGTTCAATAATAGTCTGCACGAATAAGCAGACAATAAAATCCACTGTGGAAGGCACTGGTCAACTAAGACAGACCTAGAGAGTGGTGAAACTTTTAGGAACCTTCCCCAAGGACTTTTAATTAGTCTAGTCAAGTGGTATTTTATGCCTTACAGAGGATTTTAAAACGTTCCAGTATAGGACTGAATAGAAAACATCTACCTATAATTATGTGGTGAGTTTTTTTTTTTTCTTTTTTTTTCTTTAGAATAGCAAAAAAAAGCTTCCTAGTGTGGGAAGCTGTGATTTCAACAGAGCATGAGAAATATATATCACAACCATAAAAACCGGTGGTGCCTTAATATCCAGATATCCATTTACCCATTGCATCTGAAAATACTGAGGAATGATAATGCTGTTTCTGTTTACACTGAGCAGTACCTTGCTCCACAAAGTTTCCTATCTAAATTAATCTAGTGTCTTGCATATAAGAAATAGATGCTGGAAGTGAAGGCCTCGATCATCAAATCTAGTACTTCACAGTGACAAAGGTCTGGGCAAAAAGTGTTTCATTCAGCCAGGTCTGAAGAACAGCTGCTTTTTATCCTGATCTGTAGAAATTAGTTCTTGCCACTCCATAGGAAACTTACAAAAACAATATACAACAAGATCGATTGCCTCACAAACAATGTTTGAGGTTCCTGAAATAGCAGGGAACTTGTTATATAAAACTCCAAAATAATCTTAGGAGAAGACTGGTCCTCATATTACAGTCAAAAAATAACAATGACACTAGCAGAAATCCTTGCCAACTTCACTTTAGGGGGGAAAACTTCAGCTTGACCTCAAATCTGAAGATAAACTTAATCCTAAAGAAGTGAGCAAGACTAAGATATTTTTCCATGTGATATACATGAAAAAGAACCTGGTTCCATGTAATGAAAAAAGATTTTAATTGATACAAGACAGAAACAACAGCACATATATATACAAAACAGAACCAAAGTTGTGCAAATGGATCGATCATTTCAACTAAAACAAACTGTACTCACAATCATGCAGGAACGTGTTGTTCTATTTTAATTGGACCATAAACTGCGCAGGGGGAAAACCTCCTGCAGAAACAAATGGGAAGTAAACAGGTGGTGGCCATGTAGGCAATATTGTAAGTAACCTCTTTAACTCCATGCTGTTATACTTCTCTCTCTCTTACTTTTAAAATTTAACACCAATTTTTAACTAAATAACTTGCATTAGGCCCATAAGTGGACAGAGCCTTTCTGCAGAAGCAGTAACGGAAAAACTTGCCTCCCTCTAGTTTCATAGCAGACATTTTGTAAATACGTTTCTTTCTGACATTCCTTCCATCCTCCCTCAGCTTTACTTCCTCAGACTGTTGCCTCCACCCAAGCCAACTCTGAAGTTAAGCATCTCACTGTCCTCTTTGAATGAATTCTTTAGAGTGATCTTATGAGTTGACTGGGCAAGAAGAAATGGATTCTACACCACACTTAGTTCAAGGTAAAATCAATGTAAGTGAATGGAAGAATATTGATACTTTTGGAAGGGTATTAAGGCCCAACTCTAACTTTCACATAATAACTACATTTTTTATTTCAGAAAACAAGCTATTCTAGCATTTTCCCTTTTGTTCATCACAGGATTAAAATCAACGCTGTTAACTTTTTTGCAGCAACCCGTGAGCCTCTGCACTGGGTTTATAAGACTCACAAGTCTACTGGCATGCTCGGCAAGCATAAAGGTTGCCAGGTTTCTTCACGGTGTACTTGTTCTACTTTTTCCATGTCCTTCCCCCATTTCAGTTGTACCTCTGTGTTGGAGAATGGCTCAGAGACAAGGGTCATGAGCCCACCGAGCAGTTGTACGATCAGAGCCTGTTCTAAGGGCTGATGCTGCCTCGCTGATGCTGGGCCTCACTAGGGTTTGCCTGCAGCTGCTCGCAGCTGCTGGTACATGAAGAATGTCAAGGATGCTTCGGCCTTGTGTACTGTTGTGTATCAAAAACAAGTTAAGATGAATTAGAAATAGTGGCATGAGAAACTTAGTGTTATGAGAAGCTTGTGCTGCTAGCTAACTGCAAGTAGGTGGACCGTGCGAATACGACCTTTAGAGCTTAAGCCAATCAGCTAGTGACTAGTAGGCATAATAATTATCGTTGTCTGTATAAATATATGTACCCTGGACCAATAAAGAGATACGATATATGATGCTCTATCACCCACATTGAATCCGTCTCAGCGTGTCGTTCCTCCGTGGCTCTGCAAGATGGCGCCCGAACAGGGACCTGCATAGAAGAATAACACGGACGGAGCAGCAGAGGCGGAGAAGCGCCGGGTACAGCAGGGAAGCGTCGGCTCCAGCAGTGACCGGGGGACCGAGAGCGGACGCGGAGAAGCGCCGGCTCTGGCAGCGCCAAGAGCGGACATGGAGAAGTGCCGACTACAGCAGCGCCCAGGGGGTCAACACCAGAAGCAGAGAAGTGCCAGATACAGCAGCG
Organism: Tyto alba; assembly: GCF_018691265.1. Classification (NCBI taxonomy): domain Eukaryota; kingdom Metazoa; phylum Chordata; class Aves; order Strigiformes; family Tytonidae; genus Tyto; species Tyto alba. Next base: position 14,212,481 of record NW_024881327.1, on the reverse strand, counting down.
TCCGGGGGATCAGAAACGGACATGGAGAAACACCAGATACAGCAGTGCCCGGGGGATCAAGAACGATTGAACATTGGATCTCCGACGTGTCATTCTGAGGACCTGAACCGAGATAGAGGGTCGCTCTCTGCAAGAGCTACTGGCAAGAACTGCAACTGGTGCCTTAATCACGGAGCATCAGCAACATATCAAAGTAAGGGAACGTTACTGTGCCTTAGCCAGGGAGCACAGGGCCGGCGGTGCCTTAGTCAAGGAGCACCAGGCCCGCGGGAGCATTTCTGTGCCTTAGTCAAGGAGCACAGGGCTGACGGTGCCTTAATCAGGGGTGGGTCAGCGGTAACGGTACTGTGCCTTAGCCAGGGAGCACAGGACCGGAGGTGCCTTAATCGGGGAGCACCAGGTCGACGATATGGAACAGGAGGCAGCCCTGGATTTATTACAGTGCTTTTTAGAAAAGCGGGGAGTGGATTGTATAAAATCACTCGCAGGATTAATAGCGTTAGGATGGGTCAAAGGATGTTTTCAAAATTCTAATTCTCTTTTTGATGTCGAGGAGTGGAGACGATTAGGTGATGTTTTATGGGATATGGTAATTGACGAGGATAAAGCTGCAAGGAAAATGATGAAACCATGGCAGGAGGTGGTGAATAATAGTAAGCGGTATCAGCTTGAAAAGAACCTTGCAGCTGTGGCAACTGCAAAGTTGGGGGGGGAAAGTTCCACTGTTACCCCAGAAAGTGATGCATCCGGACCTATGCTCTTTGACAGTAATCGTATTCCTGTACCATCAACAGGAGTGCCGGTTTCAGCTAACATAGGTAGGGGAAGTCCGGAGGCCAGCCCCCCTCAGTGCCCTTACAGTCATGCCCCCCCCCACCCCCCCTACCTCGGAGGCGGAGCGGCAGAGGGACGATGGCCCCTCGCTAATATGTAGCCAACAGGAGTGGCGCGCAGTAGGTGATTTATTGTGGGACGAGACTATCACTGGAGGCAATAAAGGCAGTGAAGCACGACAGCACGGGGTGGTCTGGCGAACGATCGTAAAAGCCCTGAGGGAGATGCCAGCAGAAAAGAAAGTAGTTGCTGCTGCTATGGCGGCTGTCGGCGCTGTACCATCCCGCCGGTCCCTGCCGAAACCAATCGTCCGTCACGATTAGCCACCTTCTTCGGGTGTAATCAACAGCTCCGCTCTATTAAGGGCATGTCACCAAGTATTCTTGTTTGCTCCACCGCGCAAGAAGCGGCAGAGAAATCAGGCGGCACGGGGGTACCGGGTGGAGCGGCGTGCCACCATAAACTCTGCCCCCCCCCCCCCCCCCTTCGGATGGTTCCGCCCCTGACGGCGCTTCAGCGTCTGACTCGGAGAGTAAAACGGCGGCTCTGTCCGAATTAAAGCAACAGGGTCACACATCGATAAGGGACAGTGACAAAATCCGAGAACTTGAAAGAAAATTACAGAAGTTAAGCTACAGAACAGAACTCTGCATTTACAATGACAAGAAAAGGAAGCGCTGCCGGCAGCCCCGCCACACCCACTCCCATCACCCTTACCAGAACCAGCTCTGCTTTTAGCTCAGTCCCGACGGAGTGGGGTGATTCGTGATGCCTTGTTAAAAGGGGACTGGCATGCTGCCACAGCGTTGGCCTGCACAGTAGTGACAACGAATGGGGGACACCTGGGAACACAAGATCACAAGATTCTCCTTGGGGGGTCTGGAGACTCATTACAAACTTTAGAACTCTGAACTGTCATCTGGGTGTTTCAACATCAACACTGGTATGAAGAACTTGTTAATGTAGTATCAGATTCACTGTATGTTGTGGGTACAGTTCAATGTTTAGAACATAGTATGGTGATACTTGTACAAAATTCTGTATTGCATACTCTGCTGTTACAATTACTGACACTATTAAAACTGTAGGGGTGTTTTTCTTGATTGGCATAGTTTGTGTTTTTAATGCTGCAGTGTCTCATCAGTCTCCTGCACAGGACTGTCAGTGCAACATTCTTAGCACAAACACAAAACGGGGTCTACATAAGACTGCCTAAGACTGGAACATGGACTGACAGAATGGTTACAAAACTTGGGAATTTGGAAAATGGACTGGCAGAATGGTTATAAATCTACAAAACTTGGAAATTAGTGGGTGACTGAAAGCTTTGTTGATGCATGGACTCACAATGCTGATTGTCATTATGATTGTCGTGATGGTATTGGGGTCTGTGTGGAAATGCTTTATGAATGCTATGAATCGAGCATTAAAAGGAGTCTGGATTGTCCAAAAAGAAAAAGGGGGAAACCTGGTAGGAATTATTTTTTGGGAATCAGGGTCATGCACTGATCCTACAGGGTTTGGACAATCCAGGCTGGGTCTCTGAGCAGAAAACTGCCACGTGGTAATCCTGCCCTTGAGGTCACCTGGAAGGGCAAGAATGAGGAAGTCAAGCTAGTGCTTCCTTCCTGTTTGAATGCCTGGATGCACTAAATGCAAAGTAGATTTAGTTTGTTCACGCATGCTAACGATGCAAACCTATCACAGCACTTCGGGGTGCGTGATGAGTGCCTTTAGCCAATAGATTGTAAGCCTGCATGCTTAAGTTGTGCCTTGTCATGTATTAAGAAAGTCTTTGAATGAACGTTAGGGCAGGCTTTGCTCGTACAAAAAGAAAAAGGGGGAATTGTTGGAGAATGGCTCAGAGACAAGGGTCCTGAGCCCACCGAGCAGTTGTACGATCAGAGCCTGTTCTAAGGGCTGATGCTGCCTCGCTGATGCTGGGCCTCACCAGGGTTTGCCTGCAGCTGCTCGCAGCTGCTGATACATGAGGAATGTCAAGGATGCTTCAGCCTTGTGTACCGTTGTGTAACGAAAACAAGTTAAGAGGAATTAGAAATAGTGGCATGAGAAACTTAGTGTTATGAGAAGCTTGTGCTGCTAGCTAACTGCAAGTAGGTGGACCGTGCGAATACGACCTTTAGAGCTTAAGCCAATCAGCTAGTGACTAGTAGGCATAATAATTATCGTTGTCTGTATAAATATATGTACCCTGGACCAATAAAGAGATACGATATATGATGCTCTATCACCCACATTGAATCCGTCTTGGCGTGTCGTTCCTCCGCGGCTCTGCACCTCCGAGCCAAAGATTTTGTGCAAAAAAAAATCAGGGCAGGTCTTATGGTATTCAGCAAAGATTCTATCTATTCCTCACACAGAGATCTGTACTCCATGTATACTTCTCTGTATACAGTCCCCTCTCCTATATTCAGAATTATACTGAATCCATCTGTACCTGAGAGGGCATTACTGCTAGTAGGTCAAAGCATTTCATAAGAGACACTTTCTTCTGGAAATTCCACAGTATTCTTTTTTTAGTTTTAATTATTCTTGTACTGGCACTAAACTGAATGCAGCTGCACTGAAACACTGATACTAAACTTTGCATACTTCACAGCTGTATGTGTTTAAAAACAACACTCGATACGACTTAAATTCTTACCTATTAGATGAGTCGAAAGTTCTCATCCAATGCTTGATGGAATTTGTTCCATCATCTGGGAGTAATCCCATTCCCAGAAATTTTTAGTCAGAAGACTCATTCGACTCCTTTCCAAAGTTTCTCAGGGTATATGACAAAACTTCCTCGTGCTATACAGTGACACTTTCTGTGACAAGATAAATTTCTTTGCCTAGGTTGAAGCAACCACAGGTTTTAACACCTTAAACCACTGATAAGGACTCCTGGAAAACTCTGCTTTATGTCTTTCTTCAAGACTTTTCAGTGTCATTCTTCAAAGACTTACAAAAAGGCCTATCATTTTGTGTAATCATGATTTAATACACTTCGGTATATTCATTGCTCAATAAAGTAAGAGAGAGCTGAGGTCCATTCAGTTGCTGTGACCCTTCCTGCAGGTTAAGTTCTCCCCGTCTACTGTGACAATCAAAAACACAGTTTCATAAATATGAATTTTCTTTAAGTCCCACTGCCTCCAATCTTGGAAACAACTTTTCCAGAGTGGACAGATGTTCAACATTACCTCTGCCTTTTCTGGGAACGTTGTCAATTCTCTCTACCAGTGTTGAAAGATAACCTTCAACAGATTATCTGTTGCTGTCTAGGAATTTCCAGGTGGTGACAACATTTCATATGGCAAGCCGTTACATTTCAAGTAGCCCTTTCAGAATTTTAGAGAGGTAAATGTCTTTCTGTCTTCCTCCAGTCGCACGTGTTGACAGGGCTTACAACTTGCTGCACTGAATTTAGACCTTCACATTGGAAGGTGATATTAATCATAGGTACTACAGATATTTTTGTCTGATTTAACTAAAGGCAGTAAAAGCATAGGTTATTCAGGAAATTGCATAGGTGACATAATACCCTCAACTCTTGATCTTTATTCAGGGAACACAGAGAACTGCTCCCACTCTCAGGAATTTGGCTGGACCTCAACCTGGACACAAACTGTAACCCTTGTCCCTCCCAAGTCACTTGTTTTTAAAGACAGTGGGTACCTCCAAGGTTTTTCCAGAAGGTTGGCCTTTCATTAAGGTATAATCTGAGAAGTTAATTTCCAATTCCAGTAACCTGTTGTTTATGCACTCAGATCAGAGACACATTTTGTTTCATTTTGTGAAAACAGAGAGAGCATGAGAGTGCAGCAGAGGCAGCCAAACGGCACAGCAGTTTGCACAGCAGCTTCTGGGTTCTGCTGTGGGAGTTTCTGGATCTTCTGGGCACAGGGTCCAAGGATCATTGGAGAACTCCTGGGAACTCTCTGAGAAACTTGAAAGTGCCTCCTACTGCCAGGTGAGGACAAGGTAAGGGGAGCCACAACCGTGTACACAAGAGAAAGATCTAGTAGCTTCTAATGAGCTTGGGCAGCTGCCCTTGATGCAGAATACCTGCAGCCTTTCTTGCAGCTACCCCATGATTAGGGAGGAGCAATGACACTTTTAGCTGACATTAGGGAGAGGCCCATATAAGACCCAGGCCTAGAGCACAGAAGTTTGTGCAGAAAAATGGGAAATACATTATATATACACATGTGTGTGTGTGTATATCCATATATCTATAAAAGAGCTGATTTATTTTCCCTTTTGTTTTGTGTATGTGTTTTGGGGACTCACCTCCTGGATTTGGGATGGCATTTGATAACTACTCTTGCTTTTTCAGGCTACAGCAGTCACAATGCTGGACCAGTTTAAGTTTACAAACAAACACAAAATAAGTTCCTCTACTTCAGAAGTACCTTTCCTGAGATGAAATGCCTTCAGCTCGCTTTGCATTTTCTGGGTTGGTTCTACACGCAAATCTTATAAGTTATTCACTGCTGCTTCCACTAGAGTTGCTAATTCTGTTGCTTTGGGGCAGATTAAGTTCTTTTCTGTCAGCAACAATCTCCAAATGCTCCTGTCACAACACCACAAGCCAATCTATTATCCACTTTCAAACATGCAAGCAAACAAGCCATATGCCATTAGTCTGACTGGTCATTGCATCTGTAACAAAAGAGTCCTCATCTAATCCTGCAATATATTGCCACCAAACCTCATCATCTGCATCAGATGTTCCTATGTTTCAATCTTGTCAGCCTTTTTTGTACTTAGAGTTTCCCAGTCATCACCATTTTATAAAAAAATAATATGAAGGAATGGCTCATTTAGTGTTTTCCTTCCCTTTGACAGCTTTATAAAGGAATCCTAAACGTTCCTTCATATTATGACCAGTTTTAGATGATATACAGTGAACAAATGTACTACATGCTTGTCTCTGTAATGTTTTTTGCACCTCACCTTCTACAAAATAATATCTTTTTAAAATAGCTGCATTTGAAACAGCGAGGGTAGCACGCTGTACAAATACACACAGTACTTCTTTTTAAAGGCTAGACCTTCCCCCCCAACCTCCTCTTTTTCTGCTTTAGGTTAAAATAAAACCCACTAAAGTTGAAGGCACATGGCTTTCTGTGCTCAGGCATTCGATTACAGTAATTGCATTCTACTTCCCAAAATTCCCCTTTCAGATGCAAAAGGCAATTCTACCTTTTCTTTTATTTGCTGTTCTAAACTTCAGCTTTTTGCAAACCTTAACCCAAGACCAGCTTTGTCTCATTTCTAGAATAACTCTTAAACTTACAAAGCTAGCTAGTAAAGTTGTTGGGTCCTCTGGGAAAAACACCGATAATGCTGCATAAACCATTATCAGATTAGCATTTCCCAGTGACACAACTGCTTTTCCTCCATCCTCCTTAGATGTGCAATTTATGCAGCAGATGACATAATGATCTTTTGCATATTGCAGTGTATGTCATATACATATTACAGTGTGATAGCCCTGGATATAAAGCTAAGACTACTTATTTCCTTAGCACTGTATCTCCTGACTCTAATCATTATAGATATTTGCATGTTATTTTTATTTTCTTTTAATAAGGGATACAAAGAGAAGGAAATAAATCAAAACTTTCTTTACGTAGTTTAGTTTTCAGCCCCTGAATGAGACTTCTATTCCGCTGAGATATTTACAGACTCAAATTTTTCCATCCCTTATCTTCACAAGTCTTCCATTCTCTGTTGACACTTAGCCATCAATGGATTTTCAACACTGAAAAGAATAGTATTAAACTATATATGCTTCAAAAATATCTCTCTGTCGTCTCATAAAGGTGTACTTCCAATTTACAAGCAGTGCACAGAAACAGGAGCTGTGCTTCTGATCTGCACAGACTATACCTGACTTCAGAACCGAAGCCTCAGAAAGGCCATGCAGGAAAGCATGAGGCTATTCTAAAACCCCACCAGAAGCAGCAGGCTGCCTGGAGCGTTTTTTTTCCTTACAGTTCAAGGGATCCAAAAATATTTGCTAAAGACTTGCACGTACAACGGTGCTTCAGGGAATGATGTTCTTCATAATGAAGTCCCTATACATTGAAGGATACTGTTAAATGCCTTCCAAGTCAGTTGCCATTAATGTACTATTCAGAACACATGCATACAGAGATTTGTTCAATAAATTGCAGTTACCACACAACTATCTTACTTTCATGATGCTCAGTAATCCATCAATCCTGGGATTACTCATAATACCCATTATATTCCAAACTTTAGCATTCTGCCAATGACTACAGTTTTAAGAACAAAAATTGCCAAAATGTTTCCTCTCTTCATCGTAAATGAGGACTTTCCTTATAAAAATCACACTGGCCTGTGACCAAAGATGGGTAATATTCAGCACTGGAGCAGTGACAAGTTTGAATGCCATTATTTCACAAGACAACCAGGCTAGAAACGAAGGCTAGAAATGAATGGTATCTGCCAAGAGAGAACAGTGATTCTCATCTAGCGGTATACAGAACCTGCTTCTAGATCTGAAAGATAAACTGAAAAATCACAAGCTAGTTGCTCTCACACTCATATATTTCATGTAGACATAATAACAGATTTTTAAATCCTAAATGTTTTCTTTCTGTCTCTCCCTGCCACCTTGAAAGCTAGACTTACTGCAATAAGGGAAATACGTTTTGAAAATAGGTAAGGAAAAGGAGCCTCATTAAAACTTTGTAATGCTCCCTAAACATCTGTCAAGATTTAATCTGCAAACTCTCTTCTATACACAAGGGAGAATACATGAGAGAGTATGAGGAATTACATGCTACTTTTGGCATATAACACTCAAAACTTAATGCTGATAGCCCAGTTCATACCCACAGATATTCCACATTACACCAGAAGTCTGTAAGAACTTGTGGGGACAGATTTACAACTATATGGATGGTAGTCTGCTAGAGAAAATACTGGTTTGGTCCTCAGTTCTTCAAGCTGGCATTTGATGGAGAACCAATTCTTTTGACTCAAAGTTATTATTGAAAACACAGATATATAGTTCATTCTATGAAGCTGGATGTGATTAAGTATCTTTCAAATACAGAATAAATCAGAGCCTAAATGAGTCAATGGCGTTACTGTTATATTTGTTATAAATTTTTAAGGGACATAGCTTTTAGTGTAGAAGAATAAGCATACAGTGCTATGAAAAACTCTTCAATACTTCTGTGAAGATCCACAAAGAAAGCAATTATCTTGAGGAAACAAATACTGCTAAGTAGTAGGAGATGCAAATCGGACCTTTCAGTTTTTAGGCATTTGGTTTCCCTGCAAAAAATCTGAAATTTAGAGCAGAAATCTGTAAAAGTAGGAAGCTGCATTTGCTCTACTTATCAGGCTGTGGCAAGTCCTGCTGTTTCTGCAAAAGATGTTATTTTAAAGGACTGTAGGTCATTGTTGCTACGAGAGTACCAGAGAAAAGAGAATTAGAACCTTTACATTGCAGTGACTGATGAGCAAGAGGATGGTGCACGTTGTGTCTATGAGTGGAATGAACAACTTTCTCCTGTGTGTTTCCCTTATTTTTCATTATGCTTCACATTTATGATACTTCTTGTAACTTCAGAACTGCCTACTGCAGTGAGAGGTAAGCGATTAGACTTCACTGGATTGTATTATGGAAACATAGAAAAAAAGAAAATGCATGAGAAATTGGAATGGCCTGGCAGTGGTCTGAAGGTTGAGACGGTGTTCTAGATGATTCTATCAAACAAAATACATGCTGTGTGGACATACCACAGAAGTTTTGCACATAGTGAAAGAAATGCTGTATCTTCCTTGTTCTTTTGCTGTGTTGCAACATCTAAAGCTGGAGGGAAAATAGGACACAACCTGTGCCTGATGTTCCCAGTGTGTTTAATAGTACAGCTATTCCCAAGACTCCACACTTGCCCAGGACTCCAAAGTAGGATACTGCCAGCCACAGACAGTTTAGGGTCAGTCCCATTACTGTTACAGCTTGCTCAGAATGAAAGTGGAAGAAAAAGTTGGCTTCTGGTTGGCAAATCACATGTTAAAAACCACCACAGATGCTACAGGTAAACTAGGCAGTTTTTAATCCTCTCCTCATTCAGTTATAATGTTTAATTCTTATATCCTTCCTGAATATACCTGAAATTTAGTCTGGACCTAATTCACCTTGATGCAATTACTCAATGTTACAAGACATAGTCAGAACACGGGAAGGTAGGGCTTGTTTTGGAAGAGTCAGTGTTTGAGGATTCATTTGTCAGATATAAAAAACAAGTATTACTACTACAAACATAAGCTAACAATCAGAGCTCTCATCCAGTCTGTTAAACCTTATTTAGTGATGCACAGAACTTGGATTTCATTTTAGGCATGCAGGACTGCATTACTATCAACTTCTGTCTTGAACACAGCTTTTCTAAAGAAAGCAAAATAAAAAGCTTTGCCACGGATCTACCCTTTGTGCTTGGAAGACAACAGCATTGAGGCAGCTGTGTTTCCAAGGATTGTTCTAAACTGGCCATTTGGGCCAGTTTTCTACTTGCCTGGTGTCACTAGAGCAACTCAAAGCAGTCAGATGCATGACTGGGATCTGAGCCTCCAAATAATTAATCCTCCTTGGTCTGTGAGAGCCAATTTTCTTGGACAATTTCCTCTGGTATTATTCCTTTCTTCCTTTTCAGATTTTTTTTTTAAGAGTGCCAAAGCAATGATCTCAATATATTATAAGCCCTTCAGATAACAGTTTCAGGATTACAAAGAATAGTTGAATGACTAGCAGTGGAGCCAAGTATGTCTTGTCTGGTGATAAATCAACATTTCAGGAATATTTTTTTTTCCCCTGGTGCTAAATGTTGAAACGATTCAAGCATTTCACATATGGCAGCATTGCCTTAAATCCTCCCTTCTGTTTAGTCAGCTTTCACGTGTACCACTAGACCACTGCTCATACACGATCAACCATAAAGGGAAGAGTCCCTTAAAATCTCCTGTATCTTGGTTTCCTTCATGCTGATTCTACAACTTCTTTCCAGTACTGTAGTCGTCATTCTGACAAAATGGAATCTGTTCTTCTTTATAGCAACATAAATCAGGAATAGGTTCGTTGGCTTGAATGACATGATTCTTCATACCTATGTGTGTGGGGCTGGGGGAAAATACTCTCACGTTACAGCACTCCTTTAAATCATACCTCAGTGTCTCCACAGAGATCAGGACACACTGGGATTCAGTAAAAGGATAAACAGGAGAAAAAAAATCTGAGTGCTGCACCTCTGCTGTGGAGGATTTGGCCCTGCACTGACTCATCGGCAAAAAGGATGCTGGAAGGGCAATGCTTAGAAATTGCAGACAAAAGACAGACTCTTGAAAGGGTCTATTGTCTACTGTAGTAGCAAATAAATTCAATAGAAAAACAATTTATGATAGAAAAGAAGAGTGGTACTAGCCAAGTATTAATGGAATAAAAAGAGAAGATGGAACTACCATACAAAAGTGAAAATATTTACATCAGTACACACTTGCTCTACATAGGTATAAATGAACAAATAAGATTCTTGTCATTGAACAGACAGGCATACTTATATAAGAACCTGAATGGCTGCATGTTGTGATATAGTATTGAAAAACAATAAAAAATAAAGCTTTAAGCTAAAGTAAAAGAAAGTAGGAATTATTATGAACTTGATATGTGCTGAAGAAGCAATTTACCATTTTAAGAATCCTTCCCCTTTCTCCTCATCCCCAGTACCTTTCTTCATGTGTTCAATATTTCTTAAACATTAAGGTGATGCCATTCTTTGGCAAAATGCATGTTCAGTCTTGGCCCAGACACTTCATGTAACTCATTATGGCAAGACTGCCAGGTTCTTCACTTGAGCATCTCTGTCACTGCCAGGTGAGAAGGGAAATAAATAGGATGGGAGAGGACATCCCATGCACTCTGCAATTTCTGCAGCGGCTAACACAAAACCCTGAGTGTTCCACTTCAAAGGAGACTGTAGCTCCAGCTTTGCACCAGAAGGGTGGATGCACTGAAAACCAATTCAAATAGATTTCCTGTCTCCCTGATGTGGTGACAGGTTTTAAAGGCGATGTGCATCCGACTGGATTGTCAGTCTTCCAGGTTCTTGCTAAAAAAATCAAAAAGTCTGGAAGTCCTAACCTGTGCGTTGATGTCAGAATCTTCAAGGCAACTTCATCTAACAAACTCATAAAAAAGAGGCTTTCTAGTTTGTGGGGCAGCTGTCTGTTGGACTGCCTGCATGTTGCAGTCTGGCGAAACCAGCTACCAAATCAGGGAGCTCACGGGTCAGTTGGTCCTGTAAGCCGGACACAAGAAAATGTCACTGCTCTGGACTAAGACATATGGTGGCCATAATCTTTTCACCTCTTTCCCCTCTATTCAGTGGTGAACAGCCACAAATTTAACAAAAGTTAGATTGATTTCACTTGATAGCTGCTGGAGTGTGAGGCAGTACCTGCTGTCCATCTGCCGTTCTTTATATCAATCATATTTCCTCCCCCCCCCCCCCCCCCCCGATATGTCTATTCTGAATATTTTTCCCAAAAAATTTTTGTCTTTAGAATCTGTCTCCTATTATATCATGTAATTTCTGTGTTGGTGTTTCATTTTATTTTTGTTTTCTTAACACTTCAGCAAAAGCAAAATACTGTATTGTTTTACTAGACACTTTTCCTCCTACAGCAGTGTTCTGGTAATTTATAGAACAGTGAAAAAGCAACTCCCAAGACATTTTTATGGAGCAGATCTTCAGCTGACACAACATGTCTTAGCCCTGCAGGCTTCAGTGAAGCAATATAATTTACACCAACGGACGGTCTGGCCCTGCTGTAGCTATTCTTTGAAATAACGTAGCTACTTTTGAAATAACGCGGCAAGAATCTGAAGGCTCACGGCAGAATCAGCAACATCAAGAGGTGGGAAAGGAAAAACCACATAATCAACCTATGGGAGGCCACAACTGTGCTGAAGGAAGTGTGAAAGGATCCCCTTATTTTTGGTTTTTCAAGCTGTATTTAAGCAAGCAGGGCTGCAAAACTAAAAAAAAAAAAAAAAAAAAAAATTCAGTTTTTGGCTTTCTTAGTTTTAGCACATGCCCAGCACGGCTGACATCAACAACTGACTGTAAAGGATTTGTTAGTGCATGATTGAGGTTCTGGGTGATGACGATGTGCCTTTCACACTGCAGAAGTGAATGGATCTTATTTCAAGATTTAATACATGCATTTCCCTTACCAAACCCAGCACCTGGTGCTCACAAGCCTTGATGACCTGGGCAAAGGGGGCACTGCACACTTTCCATGTCAGCCGAAATAACAAAGACTTTGTAGCTTTTTTTTTATCCTCCTTTACTTCCTTTACAAATTAACTTTGCAATTTCACAAAGCTCAATATGTTGTGCTAGTAAGTTACTCTGTGAGTGCAGAAGTGGTGACTTCCCATTGAGTATTACAAGTAATGGGCTTACCTGCTCATTGATGCATTAATTCAAAATGAATACATTCTTTCGTTCTTTTTTTTTTTTTTTTTTCTTTTTGGCTGCACATGGTTCATTTCAGATATATTCCCCTCTGCTTTCAGCAATGTAAGCAAATTAACACCAGAGAGCTTCAGAATCTATGAAAATGTATCCTCTCAACATCTGCTAAGTAGATTTTTGTTATGCCATATAAACGAAGATCAGACCTAGGTCAGGTCAAGTGCTGTGAAGGACATGCTAAACATACCAATTTGCAGCAATCACTAATCTCTGTTGTCTGCATTTTTAAGACACAAAGTAATAGCTTATTCATTGACCCAACATGCAGAATTATTGATAGAATTAACATCCATAATGGCAAAAGGAGGAAGTCTCCAGAATTTTTTAACATTTAAATTTCTTTCTCTCATCTGAAAGTCTACAGCGGTTTTGCTATTTGCAATTTTTGATGGAAGAGTGTTTGTAGCATTTGGAAAATACAGCAGGAGTATTCTAAGCACATCCATTAAGAGACACAAGCCTGGAAACCTTTCAAGAAAACAGAAGTTCCTGCTTATCTACATTAGCCTTTGCTTTCTTGCCTCAGCAGGGATGAAGGGGATCAGAATAGATTAGGATGGCTAGATAGACAGACAGACTGGCCAACCAACCAAACTATCTCTGGTCCCCTTCTGTTGAACACTTGGCAGTCTGCTGTTGTCAGGAGCCTTCTTAATGTACAGCAGTGAAATGACACACACAATGCGTCACAGAAACAACGCACATAACATTGGTGGAGAAGGTAAAAATCTTGGCTTCACTGGCATTGTCACTCTTGCAGCTTATCCAGACAATGGCTTTTATAAACTGTTACTTGTACTAGGGAGGCAAAGAATAGTAATGCAGAATAATTTTAAAAAGAAAAAAGCTTTTCTACAGGACTTCGTAAAAAGGTGAGCCATTTCTAAAGTCCTTACGCATCAGTCTCATATCTAAACTGTGAGCACAGGCACTGCTAAACATTAACAAATTAAATTTGTTTCACCATATTAGGACTAACTGTATTATCATTTTATGGCACAGACAGCTGTCCCCTAGGATTCTGGTCAAGATACAGATATTCTTTTTTTTTTTCATCTAATGCTAAGGTGAATTTCCAGCTAGGGGCAAAAATAAGAGGATGTGACAATGTGTAGTGCCAGGAAAAGGGTGTTAAAAGTTGAATCTCTCAAGGACCAGTCTTCAATCTGATTTCATTTAGTGCTTCAGTAATGGTCTGAGTCTAAGAAAAAAAGACTGTGGTAATTAAATGTCTTGATGGTAAGAGGGAAAAATCAACAAACAAACAAACAAAAACCAACACTGAAAAGGCAACCTAAGTGTACGGAATAACAGGCAGGAAGAGTTGCACGACTTTAAGAAATGGATTAGTGGAAGCAGAAGTAGTACATTAAGGGACAAAAATCTTCTTCTGTTATTTTGGATCTCATCATAGGAAAGCACCTGTGGAAGAATAAAAGAATTACAGCTCTTGTAGGCAGCCAAGAGCTACCCAAGTGGGAAAGGAAAAGAAAGTGATCTACCTGTAGCAAGCAAGATCCTCTGTAGAGAGCGCACCTGAAGCTTCATACTGTGTACAACCTGGATGTCTAACATTGTGCAAGACCATTTCAGTGAACAAATGGAAGAGAAAAGATGAACTGCAATGAATTGAACTCACTATTTTAAGGAGAAAGTCTACTATGTACAAACACATCAGGAAGATGAAAAAATGTCTACTTAAGTTAAAGACAAATACTGGAACAAGGATTTATACATTATCAGAACTTAATAAAGCACTGGGAACATTAAGATATAGGAACTTAATTCAGTACTCCAGCCTCTTAAGTTTTCATTAAATGATTAGGATCACGGCCAGTAGCTACTGCTGTTTGCATGAAAAATTAGGACATTCACACTTCAATGTTAAGATATTAGGACTGAAAATTAAAAAAAGAAAATAAAATTAAGAAATGTATTCTATCCACAAGTAGAAGTTTGGAAACAATCCACAAGCATGCTTGCATTTAAAACACAGAAAGTCCCTTATTCCCCTCCATGCCAATAAATTATTATATTTTAATCAGTACACTAGATTTTCTTACTTTAATGCATCTTTTCAGTGTTTTCCAAAATCAAGCCTAGAGATCGGTATACAACTCGGATTACATACGATTCTTCAGTAAACAGTAAGACACTGTATGGTGAAATAGGAAAAAGAAGTGTGTTTCATTTAACTGAAATAAATGAAAGCATCTGGGGAAAAATATTTTCATTGACACCTTTACTGAGGCAACCTTAGTGACTCAAACTTTGGGTCAGACCCTAAGACTGAAACTGAAATCATATTTTATATTAAAATACTGCCTTAAATGCAACTGCTTGTTAAGAAGGGCCTCATTACTGAGAGGATGTTTGTTGTAATTAATGATTTTGCTTTATTTTTGAAAAGAAATTTTATATATGTTGTTCGAGCAATAATACTTAATGATACATTTAAATGCCATATCACTTAAATTATAAAACCACAAGGGTCAGTTTTTCATTGCAGAGCTGAAGTAAGTTCCTTCTGAATCACTCAAATCAGCATTTTGCAAGGCATTATCCTCAATTATCTAAATTGTTGTTTGACAGGATATTTTTCTAAGGAAACATACATTCTGGTGAAGACTTCACCAGAAAACTAAGAGTCCAGCCAAATGAACAGCAGCTGTACAAAAATATTAAACTATGGTACTGAAAAGAATGTATAGATCTGCTAACAATTTCCACAACTAGAAAGAGAAGCTGTCTGAAGGTGCTGTGACTAATAAGTCACCAAATCAGTATTTCTTTTATGGTGGCTTTGGAGAGAGACCCAAATAAATCAGATTTGTCATAACTCTAAATACCATTTGAAATGTCAGCTGGGATTTCAAACTCAGTGTACCACAGCAATGCGTTTGTAAACCTTGACTGCACTTCACAAGAAGCCTGTTGTTTTCAGAGATCAAGAAGCCATTTTCTGTGGGAGAAATTCTTCAGTTTTTTCAAACCATCTTTCTTCTACCTGTTCACATCAGACAAAGATGCTCATTCTGTTCAATCTGAATGTACTTTCTTAACAAACACTGCTGAGTATGTAAAAGTTGTTCTGTCAGAAGCTGGTTTAAACAATTCTAGCTTTTTACCCATTCAGTTTTCAAAAAACATGGGTGACAGCACAGAGCAGTCATATTGCCCGTACTAGCAGGCAGATCATTTACTTGCCATGTTTTAAAAATGCCCATTTGCCTTAGAAAAGGTCTCTATTCTTCAGAAGCCCTCTGCTGAAATACAAGTGGTCATTCATTTAAAAGAAAGTGGTAAGGGATGGCATGAAATCTCACAGCAGCTTCTTTATGGCATTTTGGTTTTCAGTCATGAAAAAATTAATGCTTAATCTGAAATAGATTAAAGTCTAATAGAAGAGCCATCAGCAGAAAGCAAGAGTATAAAACACGTTGGACTGGACTGGTTCAGAGCATGGCAGCTGCACATTACCTGACTTACTGTCCTGGGTAATCTCACAGGGGGCTGACCCTATAGCCCCTTCCCCTGCTACCAAAAAAACCCACCACTCACTCAAACCCAGGACACTTACCTGCATCATTACTCTTCTGAAATCCTTTACTCACAAGAAAACCTGCCCACATCATTCGTGATCACCAATCCTCAGATTTATACCACAGAAGTCAGGGACTACTCTAAATGAATGAGCCACCAGTAACTAACAGGGTGAAGGCAGCATTGCTTTTACATGATTTTCCATCTACTACAAGAAAGATCTGACTTTGTTTTGTGGCATGAAGATCCCCCTCAGAGTTAGTCTGCCTTTATGCAGCTAAGCCAGATTTAGAATTATATAATTTTCTCAGCACAAAGTAACTGCAGTTCAATGGAGAATCCAAATGTGAAGTAATGTCTGAGGTAGCACTTCATCTCTTCTCTGATGCTTGGGACAGTTTAGAGCATTACATTGTCCTAAACTAAATTCTTGCTAGTGTAGAAATGTCCCAAACTTGTATTCAGGTATCAAAGCTGTATTTCAGTTAAAATCACTACAGAACTGATTTTCTTTTTGTTCTTCTTTCAATTCTATCTCTATATATTTTGTCAGTACGCTTTTTTCCAAGCCACTGATATATTTGTATTGTCTCTGGAAAAAACTAAAGTTGACGAAACCTTAGGAACAATATAGTTTATACAAGAGATAAGCCTATTACATAAAGTAATAAATTCCACCTTCACAAAACTCCCAAACGACTCCCAAAGAAACAAAGGCCACCATCACCGAAATTAAAAATTGTCAGTGTCCTCCTCACCCTCAGAGACAAGAAATATTGTTTCCCTGAAAAATCTCACCACAGCACAGGAATAAATGGTGCAGCCAAATAACTACCCACTCATGTAATCATTTCAAGATAACATTTTCAGATACATTCTCATAATGATGTAAGCCTATGAATTCAGTTTTAAAAGAAGGCTTTATCTTTTGTACTGAAACTGCGAGGAAAGAATTCTTTACAAGACTGAGAAAGAGAAAGGAAGTAACTCTCATAACAAAGGTGATATTAAAAGGGCTGCTTCTCTGATATTCTTTGGAGAGAGGCATTATTCATTACCAATGTGATATACATTGTGACAGGGGAAATGATTCCCTGTTCTGGATTAAAACTCTATTGTGCATGGTGCAAACATTAAGCAAAGAGGATATGCCGTCTATGTAGTGGCAGGTACAGAGAAGGAAGGCAGCTGGCCAGAAATGTACTGTCAAAACTCTCTGCACTGACAAACCAGACCCCACGTAATTACAGGAAGAATCCTGGGTAATTTGGGAACATTTAAACCTCTGCTTCCGCCGGCATTTAAATGAAAAGGGTAAAAATTCCTGCAGAAACTGAGCACTGAACAATAGCAGGAATGGAAAAAAGTCATTTACATAGCATAGGCCTTCTCATAGCATCCTGTTCCACATTCTGCTTGTAAATGAAAATTATTTTATTTTTTTATTAATTCTGAGAATTACAGAAATGTATCCATTGCTTTTGAATTTTTTATAATGTTTCTATCTCTATGCATGCACCAAAAACCATCATACCTATGTAAAGGAGTACAACAGATTGCCCATATATAGGTATATGTCAACCATAAGATACACAGACGTCCTAGTTACCAGCAGTGCATCCAACCATGAGGGAGGCCAGACCAACCGTTACATGGAGAAGCCAGCTCTGAAAATTCAAAACTTTTTTGGAAGGTCTGCCTGAATTTTAGGAAAGCTCACAAACCCATAACTGCGGCCATCACATTCAGGGACATCTGGTCTTGCAATTTGCATACTTACATGGCTGTGAAGTGTTTTTTTAAAGCCACTAGGAGTATAGGTGTGATTTTCAAAAGGTGATATATGCTGTTATAGTATAATTTCCCCATATAGGGGTTAGCCCACCAGCTGTACTGGCTGAGTGCTTAGTGGAAGTAGGAGAGTTAGAGAAGTTAGAGCTGCCAGGACTGGCTTCCATCATAAACCAAGTTCATCTTACCATTTGTTTCACACTAGTGTAACACCAGTGATTTTTAGAAAGGTACTTCTGCCTTACATTTGGGTAAAGACCAGAGTTAAAATCCAGTAAAGTCCATGAAATCTTAGGAACATCTTTAATGTACGTGATAACAGGCTGTAAGAGATATCAGAAGAGCAGCCTTTGTTTATAAATAACATATTGATTTTTTTTTTTTTTTAACAGTGAGTAAATAGGACAAGAAAAATATATTTTTCAGTAAAATGAATGCCTTTGTGTTAACTACTTAATAGTTTGATATTTTCTTAGAGTATTTCTGTTGAGGGTATAAAACACTGGGCTTCATGAGCAGTATGTCAAAGGCTGGTTTTCATCCTGGAATATCAGGTTACTCTTTATTTCCATTAAGATGCATTCTCCTTAGATTGTATTTCCCTTTCTCTGTAATTTCAAAAAGGATTTCTCAAAAAAGAAAAGGACATTTTGCACTTCAAATATTAACCATTTCTGAAGATGTTCTAAAAGCCCAAGTAGGAATTCATTTTTGCAGTATTGTGTTTCCTAAAAACAATGAAAATGTTGATGTTTCCTCAGAAGCATCATAACCTTTCCTGAATCCACAAAGGCAGCGTTACATAGCAACAGGATAAAATGCTCTCAGTTCCATCTATTCAAACACAGCCAACTACTTTTTTATGATAGCTAACTAAACTGTATTAAAAGCTTACTCAGTACTATTTGCCAGTAAGTACATTTTCTTAAAAGTATTGTTAAGACTCTAGAAGTGAACTTATTAAGTACAACCAGGAGGGACATTTTGGATCATTGAGTCCTATTCCCTGCTGCTGCAAGGGCACCATGTCAAGTACTATCACTGTAACAAACTTTTCCAGTGCTGTTTTAATTTCAGTTTTGTCCCCAACTTCTGCTGGAGAGTTGATAGAAGCTCAATGCTCTCACCCTCCTCTAAACCCAGGGAGCAGCCAATTCACATTTATCAGAAGTGGTGTGAACTGATGAGCCTATGAAGAGCTGGAGTAAGCTTTCATTACTTTTCATTCTCTTCCAGGTCCTCTAAAAAGTGCTTCAGTTCCTGAATTTCCTTGCCCAGGCGTCAAGTACTCCCACAGAATCTTTCCAGTAATTTTTTTTCTGAGGAAACAGTGATTTAGCCACGTTCAGTACGTGCAGACACATTCATTTGAAAGCCTACCTCTTTCTTCTCCCATAGAGTATTAAATTTTTATTCTCATCAGCCCATCTTCTCGCTGACAGCTTTTTTTGCCATATCATTTTTCCAATTTTTCTTGTCCTATACATTGAAAATACTTATCTCAACCATCTCTCCCTGCTTCTGCATTTCTCACAGTAACAGAGCCATACTTCTTTGTCTATCTCTCACTACCATTGGAACAGATATATTTGCTTCTAGTTCCTTAGATGTTTTTCCAACCTTGGTTATTTAAGCTGTATTTCATTCATATTTCATGTTTTTCCTTCATCTAGTGTCCTGGGTTGAGTGAGTGGTGGAGTTTTTTGGTGGCAGGGGAGGGGGCTATCGGGGCGGCCCCCTGTGAGAAGCTTCTCGAAGCTCCCCCAGCTCCAAGTCAGCTCCACTTCTGTTTGGGAAATTGAGCCAATCGGCTGCGCCTCTGCGATAACGTATTTAAGAAGGGACGTGGTGACGGGCAGTCGGACTTGTGAGGAGGAGTTGCTGCAGCTGCATGAACACCAAGGTCAGTGGAGGAACGGAGGAAGAAAGGAGGGGGGAGGTGTGCCGGAGCAGAGACCCCCCTGTATCCTGTGGGGAGACGGCAGGGCGGCCCCCCCTGACACCCATGAAGATCTACGGTGGAGCAGACATTGATTTACAGCCTGTTGTTCCTGCTCAGATGATCAAGGTTCTGTGCCCGAAGAAGGCCGGGGTCTCATGGGAAAAGGCAGCCCCGCTGCTGTAATTCAGTGCTGGGAGGATTGCAGCATGCGGGGGTGTCCCACGCCAGAGCAGCTCGGGAAGGGCTGCAGTCGTGGGAGGGAATCCAGTCGGATGAAGTTAGTGACCCATGATGGAGCAGTGTGGGGAACGCTGCGGCCCATGGGAGGAATTCATATCGGAGAAAGTTTGTGGAGGACTGTCTCCTGTGAGAGGGGGACCACGATGGAGCAGGGAGGAACAAGTTTTGGACACTCCCCTCACCGAACATGAAGGAAGTGGCAGCACTGACTGCACCCCCCATTCCCTGCCCCTGCGCCACTGGGGGAGGAGGTAGAGATATCGGGAGCAGAGCTGAGCCCGGGAAGAAGGGAGGGGTGGGGGGAAGGTGTTCTCAAGATGTGGCAATGCTTCTCACTGTCCTACTCTGTTATGTGTTGTTAGTGTCTGTAATAAATGTATGTTCTTTTTTTTCTTCCCCTAACGAGTCTGCCTTTTGCTCGTGATCATAAAAGGGGGATTTTCCCCCATCCCAGTCCTATCTTGAACCCCAAGCCTGGCTCTCTGTCCCTTCTTATTGCCGGAGGGGAAGGGAGAGAGAGGTGCTGCATTGTGGTTGGCTGCCAATCAGGCCTAAACCACGACATCTAGGCAGAAGCTGACCAATGTTAACTTTTAGTTAAATTGTATTAAAAGTAAAAAGTTTCACTTAATTCATTAATGCAGGCAATAATGTAGCCTTCACATGGTATGTCCTATTCAGTGTAATAAAAATATAGAGTTGATAATGAAACTCTTTATAAAACAGATCAGAATATAGATATATAGTCTGTACTGTTTCATTTTGGGGTTGTAATATTGAACTACAGATGCCCTTGTAGGCAAAGCAATGTCCTGTTCTAATCATAAAGTAGAAGTACACTAAGCAAGATAAAATTAGTGTTTACTTGCTTTGAAATCAGACATTAAGGACTCTAAAACAGCGTGAAAGGTTACTACTGTATAAGCACTTTTTAACACTGTAACATTACTAACAACATAACCAGAGACAATGCATGAGCGTTTTGTATGACAGATAAGCTTTTTATACATATAGATACGTATATAAATAATATATAACTGCAAAGAGTTATATATCTGCAGCATAACTGTAGCATAACTACACAAAAGGGTATGGGTAAACATGTGTAAGCAGTAAAATCTGCAGAGCAAGAATAAGATGTAGTACTGGCAGGACAGATGTATGGTGCTGGAGCCAGAACAGGAACTTTCTCTTTTTTCTTTTGAGGAGGGGGTGAGGAGCATAAAACAACAATGATGAGCATTTAAAAATGGGGGAGGAAGAGGTCACTCTTTGGCTTCAGCTCCCCTTAGGAGCGAGGGCTGGAGCCCAGCCCCTCGGCGACTGAGCGGTGCAGACCACAGCCACCGGCGGCAATGGCACCGCGTCCGCTCCGTGGGGCTGCACAGGCACAGCTAACGTGGGACATGGTCCTTATGGACCATCTGTTTGAATACTTAGTGATAACGACTGATAATCAGTAAGGGCTAACCATTAGCACAAATCACTGGTGAACGTCAGTCAAGCAAAGGGGTGCTCTGAAGTTTGCATTCCGTCTGATTCATCCACCTTCCAAACATGCAGCGACCGCTCGCTCTCCGGCACAGAGATACACCCCCAGTCAGTGGCAAAGCCCTCCTGACAGTGGTAGATTCATTTTCATGTCCAAGCCGGTCACAACAAAGGTTTCCCACCAGTGGTACTTAGGTTTCCCTACCCGGGGATGGTCAGACACGCACACATCCACCAGCTATCTTTACTCCACTCTCTGTTGCATTTCTCTCACCTGTTGTTGGACACCACTCAAAAAAACTCACTGAGTGTTTTGATTCCTCTGGTTTGTGCTTTCTTCAGGTAAATACAGAAAAGGACATCTTTTCCATCTTCCAATAACACGGTAACAGGTAAGCATTAGAGTCAGCTGCTGCAGGAGGGGAATGTATTTTCAGTTAATCTCAATAACCACTTTCATTATGTATCCATAATGACAACAATTATTCCCATTTTTTTTTCCAGGCCCACGTTCAATGTCAACATTACAGTGAAAGAGTTCAGAAACAGACTCTCCAACTTCTAATCTGCTTCCAGAGATACCTAAATGGATACCCCAAATTCCTAAGGTGTTACCAATGTACAGTTACTAAAAATAACATTAAAAAAAATCTTAAAAATCATATCATTTTAATCTACAATTTAAATACCTCCTTTTTACCCATTAGATCTTAAAAAACCTATACTACAAGTATAGATTATATGTTTTTAAAGTGCTATATCAACAGTTTCAATATTTCATAGACAGAGCTAGTGTGTAATTAAAAATAACCCAGGTCTGCAGTGTGTTGAAAGTACATTATTTGAAGTTTTCTGAGCTTTATACTATCTTGTCACTGTATCCTTTATAAGAGTTGTGTAAAAGAACAGATGCAAAATCACTGAAAGCATTCCAAACTTGTCTGCTTTCCAGCAGAGTCCCACCAAGGTTCAGCAGCATACTTTGCTCATTACCGTAATTACTAATGAAATTTTTGAACCATGAGTTTGGTTACATAGTTAAAGCAAGTAATGGCTCGGGGGTGTTGTTTGCCTGTTTGTATGTTGGGGGTTTTTTAAACAAGTTCCCTCACCTACTGATCTTACAACTGAGGTGACAGGGAGTTCATTTCAAAGGCTACCGGTAAATGGGTAATTATGCATGATCTAAAACAATCACAAAAAAAAACCTGCACAAGGTACTCCAGTATTTCTCTACTCAGAAAGATGATAGAGGATTTTTTGGTTGGTTTTCTGACTGTAATCACCAGCAGAGCACAACTCTGTGTTGGAGGCCAGTGTTTATTTTCTATTTATGAGGATTTGCTCTTCAGGGAGAGACAGGCCTTTGTGGGAAGCCATGTCTTATCTGTGAAGACAAAATTGTAGCCTTCAATGATGTGCAGTAGGGCAAAACAAACAGTTTACACAACTTTTGTCATTTTTAAGGAAAAGCCTTTTTGATGGGAAGAAGATTAAATGACAAAAGCGCATTAAAGGACAGGGCCTGCTCCAACCGTCTCCTTGCCTACTAAGGCTCTCATATTATTATGACAAGTATATTTTGTTCTGCTCCGATTAAAGCATTTACTTATGCAAAGCTCAAATTGGTTTACTGTATGTTTTTCCAATAGTTTTACCAGAAAACATTCTCATGTGAGAGAAGAGAGCCATGAATGTATGGTCCCATCTACTTGTAGATTCAAAGATCTTATTAAATATGCAAAATTAGTACCCACTAATATGAGTTTTCTGTTATGTGAGTATTACTCATAAAATAAGGAACCTGACATTGATTTATTTTATTTATTTTTCATTCTGTATTTAGATTCTGTGCAAAAGATCTTCTCTAATTGTGATTAATTAAATTATCTCCAATTATTATTTGGGGCAACTCCTAACTTAATCCTAATGGAGGCAAAACTCCTATTGATTGCACTGGATTCACTTAAACAAAACCATTATGACACAAAGTTTGGAGTAGGAAACATATGGCAATAAACAAAATAATGGCAGTATCTGCTGGACCTCAGAGAACAAAATATGTAAGACTAAACAAGCTTCTACAGTGAGCAAGTATGTAATATAGTATACAATAAAATTTTTATGCACCTTGTAGGAAAGTACAATTAAGAAAACACTTGATATGTAACTCATATTGTGTATATGCTATAAAGTATTTGGTTATTAATTTTTTAAATTCTATATATGAGTTATTTACCACTACACTGACTTACATTCCCCTGTAAATTCTATGTCTATTCCTTCTCTAGGCATAATTAGTTACTATATAAGCTAATTAGAATTTTACATATCTCTTCCATCATCTAATTCACAAGCTAAAATACCTCTTCTTTGCCCCAATAATTTCTTTGTAGTAATTTATATTCTACAGGTTGTTCCCTTCATGGTTTTTATTCAGTCAAATGGAATATTTACTAGTACCTTTACAGGACCTAAACATGCAGCTATTGCTTTGATGATTCTGAGGAAGCTTCTTGACCATATTATCTAATATTTTTACAAGTTCATTCCTCTACCTAGCTTGTTTCAGGAGGATTCTGGTTCATCGAAATACCTAAATATGCATTTAACTTTAAGTGTATAGGAGAATACTCTTGAAATCAGATAGTCCTTCTAAATTAAGCAGGAGCTTAAGAACCTTGTTGAATTAGGGTGTACATGCCTTAAGAGATGCTGAGATAACTACAGTTTCACAAGCAGAAGCTTTGTGGTTTACTTTTTAGTTTTACTTTTTTTTTTTTTTAAGTGATTGAGATAAATTTTATGGAATTAGCAGAAATTGTGACACCCGTGGCATTACTTCTATACCTTTTTCACATTCATTATGCTCAATTTGAACAAAATGTGCAGTTAATATTGCATTTCCTTGTATTTATGTGACCTGGTTTCTAAAACAGTCAGGCTTCTTTTCACCTTGTACCTGCTATCTGCACATTGGGGACAGAAACAGGGGGAAAAAAGCACTCCAAGGAGAAGATATAGATAATAAACCATTTAAACTGCTCTCACTTCAAACCAGAAAGAGTGTCAGTGAAGTAAAAGTGAGCAATGAAAAAAGACTGGCATATGCATAAGAGGATATAATTTGGGATGGCACATCTAAGAAAGAAGATGCAAAAATTCTTCATCCCTAAACTGATTGATAGGTCAGAAGTTGGAAATAAAGAGGAAGTAAAAATCAAATGGAGTAACAAGGAGAAGCTGGCAAAGAATCAACACGGAGGTAAACACATCTACAGAAATGCTAGGAGGCTAAAAATAAAATGGGGGAAGTCGAATGTCTGTCTCTAAATGAAGACTCTGATTTACTAAGCAAATCAGAAACCCAGTGACAGGAAAACAATCATTGGAGTACTGTAATGCCATGACAAAATATTCAGTAAAGAAACAGTAAACCATGCTGCTGTCAGAATAATCAACGTGTTTATGACAGTCTAGAATTAAGCCTCATCAATAAGCTAACCATCTCAATAAATACCTGAAAATCTGCATGGATTTAAATTCCAGGCCTAAATAATAAGACTATAATAATGGGTTTGTGTTACTGATTAAACCAGATGGTGACCCCAGTAAAAGACCAAACGTGAGGGAAGAAAATACAACTGCTTGAGGTTGCTTCAGTGATCTTCATGTAGTCAAGGCAAATGTCACATACATACATTGTAGGCGACACTAAGCTGAAGTAAAAAAAAATTATAGATCAATGACTGGCCTCCAATAGGGCATCCACCCCTTCTTCTAGCACCTCCTGAGCAAACCTCCACTAGAGAACCTCCATTGGAAAATGTACGGGGCCAAGTTCTTTGGCACATGAAGACTGGAAGATGTCAAATGTATCTCCAGTCTTAAAATAGGTTTTTGGGGTAGTGTGGAGGAAAATGACGAGCTTCTGGTCTGTATGACTGGAAAGTATATAAGGCAAATAGGTAGAGGCTATTTAGAGCATAGAGATTCAGCTACTCTATAGCTTTAATTAACTGTTTAGTTTTTGTTACGGATTTACTGACATTTGGAATGGAAAACCCACTTTACAAACCTCTTGAGAGTTCTTTGAACAGATTTGGGACCATGTGGACAAGACCAATCCAGGTGATATGCTCTACTCATATTTTAAAGCTATTGTCAAATGTAATGAACAGCTTCCATGTGAGGCATGAACAAGGATTGTTGTACTAGGAAAGAAGATGATGTTATGGGGATGTAGAAATTTATAAAGTTTGGGATGAAATATGGGCTATCCAATAAGGCAGCAGGAACTGGGCTCAAAACAAATGTACAGAGGTGGTTCCATGCATCAGGCAGTAGATCTCTATGGCAAGGGACAGTGTGGGTGCAGTTCACAGAGCTCAGGGGAAGACTGCAGAAATAACGAGAAGGAAGATCCAGAGCAGACTACTAATTAAGCAACAACAGGGACACAAAATTTCTGAGCTGAACACAGGCGGAGATTCAGAGAGAATCAGAAAAGTGTGGCCTGCTTTTGGCCACTGTTAGGGACCTCTTACTGGGTTGATCAGACCACCAGTCTGCACCAGTGCAGCCTGTTCTCAGGTGAGAAAAAGATCAGCACAGCCTGCGCCGCATGGAAGCGCCTACACGTCAGGCAGCCAGTGTTGCTGTGGGGTTCCTGCCCTCTTCCCCCACGGGAGTGCCGGTAGAGAGCAGGAGGAAAATGGGTCAATCTGTCCAGAACAACTAAGTGATGCCTCTCACAGTTTTTCAAAATTACTATTTTTCCATAATTCACTGCGAATAATGTTTGTTGATTTGTATATTAGCAACCACTTCTTCATTAATAGATGTTTCTGTTATTTGACAAGTTGCAGTATTTATTGTCCCTACAGTGAACAAAGAAAATATCAGCAGATACTTTTCCTAATGCAGATACACAGAAATGCCAAAGAAACTAGAAAATAATAGATGTTTTAAATGGTGATAATATAAAATTTTCTCAAAGGTATTTTAATTAACATGTGAATTGCAGTTATAACTAAGTCCACTGCCTTAAAAAGTGAGTACCCCGATCATTTCTTTTCAGTAACTAAAATTTACTTCAGGTGTAATTTATGGTATATCCTTACAGTTCAGCATCTCTCTATTAACCCTCTTCCATCTCATACTTTTCAGGGGGTTAATTAATCTCATGTCCAAATGACTGCAAAATATTATTACTTTTCATTATTATCACCCTAGTGAGATTAAATTGGTAATCACTTTGATTCTAACCAAAAGCCATAAATATATCCTTGACTTCTCTTTTACATTTTATTTTCTATACCATCAGACTGAAGTTGCAACAGCAGACTGGGCTTGCACACTTGGCTGCTTTTTTTCTCCCTGAGCTCAGCAGCAGCTGATTTACTCAGTTGTCGAAATAGACTGGCAGGCTGAGCTACCACCGGTGTTCAACAGTCAACCTCACCTGTTCAAACTATTGCTGCCAAATTCAAAGGGTTTTTTTTTCATCTTCTTTTTAAATAACACAATGGTGGAATATTGAGCTTGCACATAGTGCCACATCAAGTGACAACACACATGGTGGAGGACAGGATTTGCATTGATGAGAAACTAGAAAAATGGGTTGGGAAAAAACAGAACTCAGTTCAAATAGGACCACTTAAATATATCATTGCCCAGAAATTCTCAGGTCAGAGGGACAAGCAATAAGGCAGCAGTATAGTGGAGAACAACTTGAACCTAAATTGACACTGTCACGCCATTGCATGAACCAATAAAAGAGGTGATCCGAGACAGATAAAGACCCTCAGTTATTATGTAGTTTAAATAAAATGTAGGACAGGCATCTGCCAGCATCTGACAAATGTCTGATCTTACTCTGAGGTAGAGGCAGTAAACTAGATGAGTTCTGAAGATTCATCCAGTTCTCTTTTGTGTAAGTAAATGGTGTAACTGATAAGTCTTCACATAACAATCTTTTCATAAATACAGATCCTCTGGTTCAAAAAGGGACAGGGAATATAGCCTGGTGATCTTGTAAGTTCCTGACCTTGTGATCAGGCCCTGAAACAGCCTAAAGTAACCCGTAGGGTCTTTCTAGTTGTGTTCACATTACTCCTCAAAAAGCATCTTGGCCACAAAAAATCACAGAAGTTCAGTAAATTAAGTTTTAACCTCAGTTATTCTCCTTTATCAGCGATAATCAACTTTAAACTGAATCTTCCTTGACACAGGGGTCCTCAGTTGCTTGCCTTAGCCAGAATTAGAGTCCCTCTGCACACCACACCTAATGGGTCAAGTGTTTAGAAATTCACGTACATATTTAGATTTCTACAGCATCTTATCTCCCCAAGTGCTTCATGACGCTATGTGGACATCCCACTGCAATAGAATCAGGTCTGAGCAGAGAAGGCAAATGCCAGTGAAAACTCAACATGCTGCATGCTGTAGGAAAAGAGCGGAAGAGTAATTCTGGCAATGCCAAGAAGAAAAAGCCAGGCTGGATCTTTGGCATGCACAGTGCAGGCATACCCTCATTTGAAGGTTGCCATTCAGAAGAATTACTTACTTCTAAATGGATTTCCTGAATATATTGCTTCCCGAACCACGATTATGCACAGTGCAAATATATCCCATTTGAGTTCTCCTAAAACTCTAATGCATAACAGTAGGAAAGCAAACTGCATTTTCTAAATGTCAGAAAAGTTTAATAAAGCCTGAATAAGGATACAAATGTGCCTATCTTTTACTTGGAGCTGTAATTCATAGTTATCAATGATGATGTTCATTACTGAAACACAGTGCAATGATTGAAGTACCTAATTCAAAATGTGTGCATTAACTAAAAAATAAATGCAATCATAATTCCGTAGGCAGACTCGCTATGCCAGACCCTTAATAAATTTCAATTATCAGCTGAGGATCTGGACCAGCCTTGCTATATTTTCCTCCCAATTTAAAAGAAAATGCCATTAATTGTACATAAGAGATACCGATGCTTCTTTTCTAATTAAGCACAGCAGGACTTTTACATTTTTATGGCACTGACTAAAAGGAGCTCACAGATCAACCTAGTCAAAGATTCCAGACCGCTCATAGAGGACCTAAAGATGGAAAGAGTCATTAGGAGCTCAAGATTAGTACTAACCACGATGCCAATGATTGCTGACACTTACAAAAATAAATGGAACCTGTCTGTAGTACACATGAAAAGCAAAAAGCGATGCTTGGCAAATATAAATGCTAATGAAAAAACTTACATCTAAATAATGCCTGATGAGTTCATGAATTCAAATTATTTCTCAGAATATTGTGTTAATTATCATTTAATAGCTTGGTTAGCACAGGCTCTTTTCAAAGCCATCAGAAACTGTTCTCTCCATTCCAGAGCGTGCAAGGTTAAGTAATGTCCAGTCTCAACAACTGCCCGTCCAATGTACTCTAGGTAATCTCGTGGTGAAACAATAGCCTGCTTGCACAAAGCATATTACAAAGCCACACACTTCTCACTTCACTGACCTGTTTATTTACCCAGACTAAGCTCCTGCGAGTGCAGCTTGTCAGAAGAGTAACTGGGCTCACAGGCCCATCAGTCAATCAGTCCAAACGGACGGTGAAGCTTATTCTGAAGTTCAGCACAGAAGATTTTGTGAAGCAGCTGAAGGCCCCTGAAATACTTAGAGATGTAAATAAATTCACTGTGATGTCTCTGCATGTTGCTATGAATAAGTTAAAGGGACACTGTCAAGGTTGTTTGGCTAAGAAATTGTTAGGCACGAAATTTAAAACAAATAAAGCCCACACATGACTTACTGGGTAACCCACTAAAAACAAACCGGAGCCAGCTATTGTTTGGTACTTGCTGCTTTTGTTGTGTTTTTTTAATTTGTTTTTTCTACATATATATTTTTTGGTTTGTTTTTAAATCCATGACCTTGAGAGAAGTTTGCTGTACAAATGAATACAGTACAGGAATCAGGAAGCCAAGATATATGTGAGGCATTTTTTGGCAGAGCATTTTATTTTTGTTTATCAACGTTAAACAATAGATGTTGGAAACCAGATCAAATTTAAGTATGTCATTGAAAAAAAATAAATCAGAGTTCAGTCAGAATTTATAAACCAATGCAAGCTATGAGTTTAAGATCTGCTAATCATTCTCTTAAAGCTGCTTTACTTCTGTATTGAGTCAGGGAATTAATTACAGTATATTTCAGTGCCCTAAGGCTTTATAAATTAAAGAGGACATCTTTAATCTCTTTCACAGATACCAGTAAGGATACAGAAAACAGTAACTCACCAGATGTCTATTTTTTTCTTACAAAAGTCAGGTATGTGTCCACTGTGTTTGTACTTGCATATCCAGCAATAGAAAACACTTTTTAAGGAAGCACTAGAGTAACACTAAATAGCAGAAAATAGAATGATAGGTTTTTTGTTTTTGTTTTTGTTTTTTTTTGACAAACCTACAACAGGACCATTTTCTTTTCTGCCAGAAAAACAATCCATGAGATGCACTCAGATCCCTTCTCTTCTTCTGGTATCTTTTAAAGATAATTTTTCATCACAAGTAAAACTCAACCTTATGGAAAATCAATTGCTTCCCCTTTAATATATAGTCCTTTGGTTTCTGTTTTGTTTTATTTTGTTCTCCCCAGTGGGGCTTTCAATCTCAACTTAGTCTTCTGTGTTAATCAATTCCAACATCACTGTGTGAATATTTTTTTCCTTTTTTTGTCTATCTAAAAATATTGACAGTTTTATTATCCAAAACCACAAAAAAAAAAATTTCCCACCAACATAGAGTAACTAAAAAATGCATATAGGCTTTGCTTAATGCATGTACACATCTTACATTGAGTTTGTTTGTCATTATCTGGCCTGGTATTTTTTAAATAGCCAGAACAGTACAGGAGTAGGTTATCTTGTTCATAAATGGAAATATGCACTACAGGAATCTTTACCTAGGTTATGTATCGATTATATATAAGTATGTTTTTAAAATTAAAACAAAAATAATCAAGATAGCTTTGTGGTGCTGTTTCACAACAGGAAGATCACTGAATTTCTACTGTTCTAAAGATTAAGTTTGGGGTAATTTTTGTTTTGACCAAAAAACCCCATTGGTGTCGATGGCCTCACACCTAATATTTAAAACCTGATTCTACAAATGTTAATGATACATAAGGCATGCCTTCCTCAACGAAACCTTAGAAAATTACTTCTGTAAGCATTAGAGCAGTTTAGCAGTTTTTGAGTGAATGTTAATGAAGGGATATTGTTTCAAAGATTTAAAAGACAGAGGAAAATGGAGAAGTGTGTCGTTTGAAGATGGTATAAAATCTAAATTCCGAAATTAGTTATGAAAAATTACAGGGCAGGCATAGCATTCTGAGCAAAATAAATGCATCAGAAGGCAAAACAGAAAACATCCAAAGGTGTCAAAAGGGACTACTAAACCAGAAAAGTATATAACTACTCATAATCAGGAGTTCCAGGTCATGGAAGTCTTGGTTGAAATTTCTGGACATGTGAAAAGAAAGCAAGTGGCTTTTAAACCCTACTCACCATACACAGACAAGGTTGTGGAGGCCTCAGAATAACTTTGTCCCTGTTACCAGTACTGGAAGCGGGCAGTACGATGGGGGTGACTGCAGAAGTGTTCTCATGTATCGTCCTGCCCTCTTCACTGAGCCTGTGCCTGAAGTCTCGGAGAAGGACAGTTTAGATAGAAGCTGCACATGGTTTATGTACCTTCCTCCAGCAGTCTCAGCATATTGTATGAGTAGAGGCGGGTGGCAAGGCTGGAGCTTGGAAGACACAGATGGGTTTCATTCCACCTTCCTAGAAGCGGTGCACCATACCTGCGCAGAGCTCCATCATCCAGCTCTGAGGCGTGGATCCAAGTCAAGATAAAACTTGAGAAATTGAACTCCCTACAGCTTATGCTAGAAATTAGTACAAAATGGCAAAGCACAAAGATAGGAAAGCAATACAAGCAGGTGCACAACTGCTTATTTCAGCAGCTTGAGCCTGCAAGGATAGAATCTGTTTTTTTCTAGCAGAAGTTGGCAGCTTTGTGGTCATAGTGGTGGTGTCCTAATTTGGCTGAAAACTTCCATGTTTGGATGATTCATTATTTGCTGCCTTCCAGAACTGCCATTATGGAAGGAATACATTTTTTAAACTGAGATGAAGTGCACATTTAAACATATTGCAAAAGATGAGGTATAAGCAGCACAAAGGGGCTGCTTTAAATTTGCCAGGTCTGACTTAAGCATTGCTTTTTTTGAATAGAATGTGTAAAAGACTCAGCTGAGGAACTACTTAGAGCCTGATTCATTTCAGAGATAGGACTAACCCCTACCTATAATCCTTAATTATTTCAGTGCACAGCTGCGGTCAGTCAAACCATATGTATAAGTGTGCAAACTAATTCTGCATGCTTATATGAAACATAGAGTCTATTATCCAGCAAACTTACTGTAATTCCCTCATAGCTAATTGTTTTGACATCTGTAGGAGGACTGACTCATTCCTCCAAAAATACAAGCTTCGGGAGACTATAAACTCCTACTCCCTTATTCTATTTGTGAAGTCAAGGGGAGGAGCTGATTTTCATTTACACAGAACTAGTAAGTTCTCACAAGTTATAGTCCAGGAATTCGCAACTTATGCACACATCCCCAGCTCTCCCCACCCAGCCCCCCAAAAGGGAAAAACCTCTGTGACTCTGTGAATATGAACGATTTTATAACTTCAAAGAACTGTGCCGTTTGGTTTTTTTTTTCCCCAAAAACAATAAATATACACTTCTTTTTTTTTTCTTTTTTTATGTTTTTTTCTAATTTTTTTCAGTAAAATGATTTCAGGACACCTTTTACTTCTTTTCCCCTTAGCTCCGGCTCTTTACCTGAAAAAACATAGCTAATACGCCCTGATTTGCAGCAAATGATAAGTGATGCAGTTTAAGCGTTCACATTTACAGCTCTTTTTGTCCTGTTCCCAATTTCTCCCCTTCACACCAACATCAACAAATAAGAGAACTTTAGACATTACCTCAGCATTCTGACCTCCTCATAGTTAGCACTTAAGTTTGGTTCTCATTCTGGTGACTGGAGTTAATAGAGAGTAAGGTACGATTCATTGCTTAGACATTGTGACCAATTTTCAAACTGTTGAGCACCCAGTCAGAGTTTACCCAAGTAACCAGGCTTAAGGATTCAGAAGGATATGGGCTCTCTGTTGTAATTTAGTGACATTGGATCAGAGCCTGAATATTGCAGAGCACAGAGGACGCAACATTACACACTATGGAAATTAAGAAAGTAAAACAGTGCAAGTTAGTAATACAGGAAGTCAAAACACAAATTCCAAAAAAAGAGGAAGGATTAAGCCATCGCTTCCTGACACAGTCAAGTCAGTTCTAAAACAGGATCAGGATTTACTACCTTTACACATTCATGAGTATTGTCTTGAAAATGGAACAATTATGAATTATATTCCCAAGCCACAAAAGCAAGATTGGAACAAAACACACCAAGTTAGTCAGGCTGAAAGTTATTTGTTTGTTTTTTTTTTTTTTTAAATAAACCTGATTTTTAAAAGTTCTTTTGTCTTCTTGCTTGATGAGGTTTTACTCTTCTGCTTTGTAATTGGGGTCTGAAACTGTTATAACAACTTACCTCCAAAATACTTTTTAGGCCGTGATTTTCACCAGGATGTATGAGCAACCTTGCAACATACCCCTGTTGAGGTTGGGAGGCAGGGGCTGCTTGTCAAAGGAGATTTGTTTAATTTGCTGTGCTTTTTTTGCAGAGAGCTTGGACTATTTCAAACAAGCATTCAAAGTTCCTACTCGGAGTGAATCAGATCATTAAACTGTGGCTCCCACTGTGCTCACATTTAAGCATGTATATGACTTCACCCACATAAGTAACCCTCTTGACCTCTCTCTGGGATCAGTCACCAGAACTGTATTAGGTTTGCCTGTCACCAGAATGGGGAATAAGCATAAATAATCTGGTTATGAGCTAAAAGTATATTGCAAAACTTTCAATAAAGGAACTACAAATTTTATATTGAAAATTAATAGAATTCAGTTTTGTCAAGATTTTTTCTGGGTTAGCATCAGATCTGAGAGAAGCCTGAAATCCTTCCAAGTGAGAATACTTTTTTGACAGTCCATTAATTTAGCCTTGCTCTCTATGTCATTTTGCTTGCCTGCTGATCACTTCTGAATCACTGTGAAAACGACATCTCAGAGTTATGCGGGAAGGTTTTCAGGGGCACCATACTAAAAGAAAAATTATAAAGGGGTAAGAGGAGGAGTTGCCGTCTGACGTTGCAGGGTTTACAGTCGAGGTAAATTCACTTATCAATTCCCATCCCGTCATCTTTCATTAGTCACTTCAGTGCAGGGTTTGAACACCTCATGGGCTCCTTGTCATAGGGACCAAAAGAGAGATAAGAAATGATGTAAAACTATTTCCCTTGACAGCACTGACACAGATGGAGACTTCATTCTGACCATATTGTCTGCTTTAGTGCCATCCCTAAAGCTATTAACTATCATAATGATGGGGCTCCAGTTATTTATTTCTTCACAATTTCCTGATGTTTTTTTGCAGCATTACATCAACATGCTGAGACCTACGACAAGCCTTTGTGCTTGTCCTTGAAGGCGGCTGCCACATGCAAAACACTCGATCTAAGGTATTCACTTATCAGCAGAAGTACAAATGGGAGTTAAAACACCAATTCTGTACAGTAACTGATCTAACACAAAATAGAAACATGTTACTCTCATTTGCTGCATATCTGTATTTTCTTGTATCAGGGCTCGAGGATTTTTTTTTAACCTTTCTGGCATTTTACTGATGATTAAAACCAGCAGATAACAGTTACTACTACAGATTTGTTATAATCTGTTTCACTTCAAATGCTCTTGTGAAAATTACCGTACTTCCTGACTCACAGGAAAAATTAAAAACTACTGTTCAAAAAAATATCATTTAATAAAAATTAAATATATATTAATGCAGACTGATAAAATTAAGCAATATCTCTTCCACATTTTTCCCCTCCACTCCTACTCAAACAACATAGAGCTCCTTAACTGTAGAGCTGCAATAAGCAGCTCCCTAATTCAAGATCTGGAAAATAAATTTATTTAAAATTGGAGGTTACAGATAATTAAGAAACACGGAGGTGAGTGACATAGGGATGGTCCATGACTACCTAACACCAGAATCACAGAATCATCAAATACCAGGTTGGAAGGGACCTCAAGGATCATCTGGTCCAACATTTATGGGCAAAAGCACCGTCTAGACAAGATGGCCCAGCATCCTGTCCAGCTGAATCTTAAAAGTGTTCAGTGTTAGGGAAACCACCTGGGGAGAATATTCCTATGTCTGTTCTCATTGTGAAAAATTTTTCTCTTGTGCCCCACCAGCATCTCCCCAGAAGTCACTTGTACCCATTACACTTCATCTTTTCCATGTGACTCCTTGTAAAAAGGGAGTCTCCATCCTCTTTGTAGCCACCCTTTAAATACTGGAACATGGACATGATAAGGTCTCCCCTAAGCCTTCTCTTCTCAAGGCTGAACAAACCCAATTCTCAGACTTTCCTCATATGGCATCCTTCCCAGTCCTTTGACTGGGTTTGGGTGGAAGTTTGGGTGGAGATGCTAACAAAAGAGTTTCTCATCTTAGGGAATATGAAAGAACTGAACAAAGTTTGTCAGAAATGCTATTTCTGACATCAGATTTTCCTAAACTGCTTGTTCGTATCAATTGGACTTTTTCTGAAAAAGGAGCTACAAAAGGCCCAGCACAGACAGCTGACCCTCCAGATGACAGAGGACACTGATATCCCTGTCCATGCCTTCCTGCTAGGGTAGCACAACCTCAACTTTTTCCTCAGATTTGACTCCAAAGACTCCAACTAGGCTAGGCGGACAACTGTTATATACACATTTAGCAAATGTAGCTGAAAGTCACTGCAGTAATTTACAACGCAGCAAATAATGTTCAAAATAGCCCCCCCACATCCCCCCCTGCCAAAAAAGAGTAAGTTGATAAGGCACTCTAAACAGCTCATTTATGAGAACAACACTATTTATCTACTCTGTGCCAAGGAGTTTCCTCCTTCAGCGAGTACCCTGACAGTTGGGAAGCAGAAAAAGCAAGACAGAACTACTAGAGTGATGCACTTTGTATTCCTAACACTTTTATCCCAGGTGTAGTTATGTCAGTTTTTACACATCAGGCCAAATTCAGCCCTTGGATGCCACTCTCACAACCGCCACCATTTCCGATGGGGCTGCATGCACATCAGCTTCCGCAGGGCAGAGTTTACCCCTTAGATGAGTGAAGACATCTTAAGAGCTGTTTACATACATGCAGCACATTATGAAAGAGATGCATCCTAAAGAGTTGTGAAATCCACCCAACTGTTTGTCTGATTTCATTTACTTAGAAACTGGCTTAAATTACCAGTCCCTCCAGTTAGCCTACGTGTGATCCGTGGAGACTCCCCTTCTGCTGTGTTCGACTTCCCCCGTGAGAGCAGGTATTCACACCTGTGCTATTCATAGTGCTGCTTGTCCATACAGTGCAGCAACCCAATTTCAAGGTAATTGCAGTGGTAGCTTTGATGCTCAGAGCTACTGTTCTGCAGAAATTAATAGGGAGACGTTTGGTCCCTGTAATCATAGTGATGTTTATAATTTGCTGCAAAGTAATTCAGCTAATAGGATCTTAACTAGAACAAGCTCCATGGTGAATGCATGGCATGAATGTGAGCATGTGCTGGACTAACAGTCACTTGCAGGTGATAAAACTGGTTGCCAGCTTGAGTGTCATGTAATCTAACAGGATAATTTGCTCAAATTGTTTCAATCCCATTACCAAAAAAAACCTGAAACATTTAAATATCAAGGCCTCATTCAGTCAGGTAATTATTCATTTAAACCTCAAGTTGCAGAGTTACAGGGCAACTAACTGTGTGTGTATACTTACAAGTGTCCATACACATATGCATGAACAGGCACTTACACACAGATCCTCTCCCCTCCCCTCTCTGGAAATAATCCCTAGTGTAGAGACAATGCAGGAATTTAAAAGAACCTCTTAAAATAACTACATCCCTCATACTAAAATTGATTTTGTGTTCCTACACCCTTTAACAGGAAAAAAAAAAAATCTTTTGGGAAAACTGAAGGCAAGAGGCTGGGGTTCTTATTTCCACGTATTTTTTTAAAAGTACTAAGAAATTTTATCAATAATCATAGCTCACATACCTCACTAATGAAGACTATAACCCTCTCTTTGAATTTACCTCTATGCACATTTTTATCATTTTGAATTCTGACATCTAGTATCATTTTAGCTCTAGAAATACTACTGAAAGAAAGGCTTCTACTGGGAAGATGGGAGCATGTCACTCGCCCTCCAAGGGCCACATATGACAACATTAAACACGTGAAAATGAGATGCATGAGGTACTTCAAGTCTGCTTCATGCAAACAATAATAATACAACCACCACTAAAAAGCACGGTAATTGCATTTGCAAATACAAATTTCTTTAAGAGGAAAGTTCAGTAGATTAAAACTCTAGTGATTGATGGAGGAAAGTTGCATTTTGTACACTCTGTGTCAATCAGACTCTAGTTCCTCTGTGGTGTTTTTCATACGCTTTCTTCTAATTCTGGAAGAGTACAAGCCAGTCCCTTTGGAAAGCAATAAACTACAAAGACCGTATGTTTCCAGTGTATATAACATACCTAAACAAACATGCTAAGTGTTGGCTAGCCCTAGACTTGGTGCATATGTTGAATGCCAGCCACAAGCCTACTGGCAATGAGATACATCGTTTGCACAGTTGCAGAAGTTGCCACTTTCTACATTCTTTTCTCTTTTATTGGAGCAGACTGAACGACAGGCAGGGCTGCCAGATAACAGTAGCTTTTGATTTCTTGTCACACGGAAGTCCTCCAGTGCAGAAGTCTGGCACTGACAGGAACACCGAATGTGTTTAGTGTTTGGACTCTTTTTTTCCTCCATTCTTAGAATATAAAACAAAATAGAATTTCTTCCCTGATAAGAGGAAATGTGAGCTTATAGCACACAGGCTCTGGAAGGCTCATACATTTTCTGTCACTAGTTTCACCCCTCTGCAGTGAAGTACGGAATAGGTTTTTATAAAGATTAGAATGTAAGTGGGTGTACCTGTATGGCCAAGCTTATTATTGACAGCTTTCATTTCTGCTCCACTGGTGCATAAAAATGTGTGGCGTCAAAACACCAGTCCAATTTAGTTGACAGGCAACAGCTATATGCGTTTTCAAAGCAGAGGTTTAGAAAAGAAGCTCACACTAAATGAAAAGCTCCTACCTGCTCAACCTCTGTTCAATTAAATGACTGCTTTCACTGCAAATTTTCCTTCAAAATTCCTGTCATTCAGGATTTCTATGCATTTTTACAGCACTGTATGTGTATATATCCTGGTGCTATGTGAGGAATCACATTCCACTTCACTGCCAGAAAGAAGACCAGATTTCCAAATGCAGACAGTGGACTCTGAGCCACAGCAGTCTCTTCTGGTGTCCAGGCCACCTCTGTGCTTGCCTCTCTACCTTTCCCCTCTGGGCTGTTTCTACTGTTGTTGGAGCTTTCCTTTCAGGAGGATGCAGTAGGCATCAGTGATGCTTTACTGTATTCTCCTCACTTGTCTATAATCTTATACCATCAATGTAGGAGTTGCAAATGGCAATTTTCCTCTCAGTCTTCTGCCACTGCCTTCACCATACTATTGAACACCTTCTACATAAAAATCACTACTAAGGTCCCTGGCTAACTTCAGACCATTGCTAGCACTTCTTACAAGGATCGTAATTTATGGGAGGGTGTAACTACGTTACCTGCATTTACATGCACCTCTCATTTACATTCTCTGTTACCTCATTGTACATCATAATCATCAATCTGGGCAAAAACATGGCAAGTGAGCATCTCACTAACTGCACACAACTGCTCCATAGATACTTGTGCACTATATGCTAGTCCGTGCATCCATGTGCATTTGTCAAAATCAGACAATCTGGCTTCAATAACTGTCCAGAACTGTACAGCTCTAGAATCTGTATGCGTAGAAGCCAATTTAGATAGGGGAAACTACGTAACAAAAAAGGGGTAAAATTATTTTCCGTGATACTCTGACAAAACACTGCAAAAACACTCCCCAAAAAACTCTATCAACTTATAAAGTGTTTCTTGGAAGAAGACATGTATTGCTTAGACCTTCTTTTAGTTATAGCAATGTATTTTTCCTTGTTTCCATGATATAACTAGAAATTGCATTGACAGCTGAGAATTTGAGGATGTTTAGGATTTTTTTTTAACTTTATAAGTTTTCTGTTCCCTATTTCTCTATTTTTTAACAGTTAAAATTAGATTCGGTAATCACTGAACTGATACTGTCAAATTTAGTTCAACAACTATTGGTATTATTACTACTTAGAGACGGTAGTTAACATGAGGAAAGGGAAACCACTTCATGTGAGAGAATCTTGAGATACAGAGCTCATCCTCTCCTCTGTGACAGCAACCAGTTCAAATCCCATTCAGGGATAGGATTTTAGTTAAATCCATTACTTAAAATCCCATTCAGACCATCAACAACAAAATCATCCCTTATCTCCTAGCTAAATTTGTCCAAGCCACAAGAAAACTGAGCTTGATTATTTATCCTTGTGTATCAGTGTGCAAACTTTAAGAGGACCTTTCAAGCAATACCAATAATGTTACTCTAAGCTCAGAAGGCAAGGAAACATGTAGGAAACGTGCTGTTATGACACAGAGGTGGTGTCTTTTCCTGGTACGGTCTAAGGGCAACACAGAGAAGATGTACCGTGTACTTCTTTTGGGAATTCACTCAGGAACACTATTCCCAAGACAGTCTGACAGATGTCTATATACAGGCACAAAACCAGCCGTCTGTCCTGACACATTCAGCTCATATAAGGTGAAAGGGAACATAATTTTATATTCTTGTCTTATTTCTCAAGTCACAGAGAAAGAATACCTGTTACTGGCTTTGTCTTTTGGAAAAAAAAAAAAAAAGATTATACAAGGAGTGATTCTGGATCCAACAGAAAAGAAACCTGGCAAAGCTTTCCGTTTCCACACAGAGCCGTGGGAAATTTACGTTTCAGTTTCCAAAGAGAAGTCTAAATGGTCTTTTTACACTTTCTTTCCAGTATTGTTCCTGTTTCAGTGATGTGAATAGTGCCACTGAATTGTCTCCAGTGCAACACATGGGAATTACAAAATATAACTGTTGGAATATGTTGCTATTCACTTGTGTTTACACATTTTTTTAAAAGAAAGATTTGTGTCTTTGTGTCTTAAAAAAAAAGGAGGATGACTCCCAGTGGAGTTTTGAAGCATGCCTAATAAGCTGATTTAGTAGCTAACAACTTTGAAAAAAATTGTCATTTAAATGCTCTAAAATAGTTTCTGCTCTCAGTGACTACCAGTATCTGGGGACTCTTTATCATGTTTCTGCCTCCAGATGTAGCATATCCAGTTGCTGAAAATGAGAATGGCTAGATGCAAATAAATCTGTGTTTCCACTTACACAAACTTCATGTCTGAAATTATTGGACTGACCCCAGTAACGCTACCCCCCTCTGCCCCCTTATTTTATTTGTGGGTTTGGGGGAGGGGGGGGGGGGAGGGGGGAGGGGGTTTTAAACAACCTATGGGGCTTTGGATCCTCTGTAAGTTAAAATGGAAATTGCTAAATGCTGCCAGGTTTCACACAGCATATGTGACTAGCAAACTCTCCCTGTTTGACACTTGAATCATTTCATGCTAACTCTGCTTCCCTGCGTACACACACAGACACCACCTGCATGGCTGCACATATGCACCCACAGAATCATGGAGTGGTAGAGTGGACAATCATGTTTGCTCTGAAGGCAGCTTCCCATCAAGTTAGCATATGGTGATAGCACGCTGAGTGACAACTGGATGATTGGTTTCTGGGACAAACTCAAGCTTGCAGCCTTGAGAATAGCAAAGTAAGAGGTTTTTAGGGAGGTGATGCCCCTGTCTTTGGGAAGACAGCTGCCCAATGCACGAGCATGTCCCAGAAGACTGGAGTTGGCAATAGCTGGTGTGCCATTCTTGACTGAAGAGAATAGCACACCGCAGAACAGATGACTGAACGTGGAATAGGGAGGGGGAAAACTAAGAGGGGAGGGAAGGAAAATAAGAACCCTTGTTTCTCTCCTCTTCAGGATATGCAATCAGATGATGGCTATGGAAGCAAATTAGCCCCCTTTTCCTGTCACGTATTGTTGTCTGAAGCACTGCGCTCTGCTTTGCCTTTCTCTCCTCATATATAGATGGTCCTCGCCTATTTCCTTTTCTCAGCGTGTTGGAGTGCTGCACAGGTTTGACATGAAATTACCTTTGGTTTCCGTTTTCCAGTTTGTGACACTAGATGTGGGGAAATGACTGGACAGGACAAAATGCTTAATATACTAGCATGTACTAGCATTTGTCTAAGCCTGCTTGTCCCTCATTCTCTGACCCTACCAGATATTGCATTCAGTTCCACTTACTAACCACAAGGTAATTTTCACTTAAAAACAAAGGTAAAAAATCCCCTTCCCTGCCTCACAAATTTTGTTGCTTGTCTCTTCTCCTCCCATCACTTTGCTTATAATTTCGCTGCCACCATTTCCTTGTTTTCATGGAACTGCCTCTCTCTCCTTCCACTTTCTGGTTCTCCATCAGCCTCCTCATCTCTCAATCCCTCTGATGAGCCTTTATTTTCTTTTCATTTTATCTTTGCAATAAAGATAATAAGTAAAAAATTAGCACTGCTTAGTGGGAGCCCAGATGGTAATGGGCCATTAGGCCATTACGGATGAAACACAGAACATAGGCTTACAGCAGGCATCTTAACATACTCAGTGCTTATTCTCAGGTCTCTCTTAATGTTATGTAGCCAAACCAAATACAATAGCCCCATAACAATACAACTGCACACTCCTCTCCTGTAGGTGACATCAGAAGACACAGTTGGAAAGTACAGTATTTTCTTCTTTCAGGAGTAAAAATACTTCATTTTCAGTTTTAAAATAAATGCATGATTTCCTTCTTTCACATAACAGTTCATCATTTAAACAAAAAAGGTATTAGCATAAATTAAATCACATTCTGAGGACAAATTCCCTTCTATTAACGTAGCATTCCCAAACCCATTTTTCTTCTTGCAACGGTGCCTTATTTCAGTATTTCTCATTTGAAAATAACATGTCAGAGTAGGACAGTAACCTAATGCTCTCCAAAAAAAGCATCTGCACTGAAAACTAACTGCATGCTTTAATGTAGACTGAACTGACCAATCCCACTGCATAATACAAATGCCAGTAAACATAGTTTAAGTGAATTACATAAATCTCTAAGAGAGATGGGGAATTGTATATAGGCAATTGTACTATATATGAACTCCTATATAATCCTATTTTATATGGCTTAAATTTTAAAAGAATGTTACATATATTAACTAGAAGAAAGAGGCGGATGGGAGGACAAGATCTAGATTTGGCCTTCAAATAGATAAAAAGTGTTGGTTTCATTTCACAGAGTTATAAATGTCCATTTATCTTAATTTTTAGAGTGCTTCTCTGGTAAGGTAAGGACTGTAAAACTCTGACGTCAATTATTTACTCAAAGCCCTCTTCCCTCTCACCCACATAGAACTCCTCCAGCATCCTACTGACCTTTCTTCTATCTCCACAAATCCCCTGGTTACCATCATTTAAGGCTATTATTTTATAAATGTGAATACATATATCAGTGGCAAGTATACATGAGCTCCAGAAAGGCTCTCATGCTCAGTATGAGCCTTCACAACTTTGGTAGGTGACCTTTGTTTCTGCTGGAGAAAAGGATATGGTTCTAAGTGCTACAGACCTGGTTTTGCTGCAGCATAGTTCAAAGAGCACAATGACAAAAATATATACCTACTAAGAGTCTGCCAGTACATGATTTTTTCTTAGATGCTTTGCTTTCTGCCTAAGGTGAAAGAGCTACAGTTAAGTTATCATTGGTTTAGCTAATGGACCTAGTATCAGATATATACAGAGCAAATGGTTTAATCATTAGAACAGATGCTTCTGAGCTTACAGCCATGGATTTAAACCCCAACTGGGAATTCACTATTAGCCCTATCATTAGCATAAATTGATTGCTGTGATTGGCTAATCACTTAATTAGGAAAGAGATCCTTAATATGGAACCATTTTGGAATAGTTTCTATAACTACAGGATTTTCTTAGGCACATTCTGTTCAGACTTTAGATTCTACTTGTTACTTGCCATATACATGGTTTTCAAAAATCTTGTATTATCATGAATATATCATGGAGCACATTGACTTTCTTCTAATTTTCAAAACTTGTAAAATGAGAATATGTAAAGGATGATTTTTTGCTCAGCTTTCTACACTGATTTTCTCCAATTCTCCAATGTCCTTCCCCAGCACAATGTGGAGTGTATTACAAAGTTCAAAGTTTTGCTGTCAGCTCCTTCACTGCCCTTAAAGTCATAAGCTAAGACTGCCCTTGAATCACACAGGTGTAGGACTTGGGTGCAAAGTAAAAGACCCTGTGTTGCCTCATAGAGCAATTAAGCTAACATTTATTCCTTACCAGGATTGCCCTAACCATGATACGAAAGGAGGAGTTGAGTATTCTAGTTAAAGATAATAGATGACACAATATGTTATGCTGAAAAGGTATGAATAAGATATAAGGAAATTGTTTCAAAGGCCAGCCCAGCAATTCCCCGAAAGAATCCCACGGGGTCTGCCGCTTTCCCTCTCCGATGAGCCAGATTAACCGCCTTGCTCAGTGCCGTCACAAAGTAACTAGTTTAAAACAGCACTTCAAGAGCTTTTTAAAAGCAAGAATTAAGTGAGTCTGTCTCGTTTAATTTCATTTAATGTAAGCGAGCCTCTGAACTGCATTCCTTTGCTCTAGCACTGAGCTTGAAGCCTTGCTGGCTGATTAATGCTGAGCTGTTTGAAGTAAACTCTTTTCTTATCTAGCACTGTGCAGGCCTCAGAACAGCCTGGGGAGACCCGCTGGTAAGTCAGAGCTTGGGGAGATTTTTGTCTGCTCTTCACAGAGGGGGATGGAGGCCAGATAAGCCTCATGCTATAAAACAGAAAACAAAATGAAAACCTGTTGCCAATCCTGAAAAACTTGTTTATATGGAAACCAGGGGGAACACACCGCACTGTAACGCTGACTTGCTCTGTTTGCCTACTCATGTATGACTTTCACTGCATTAATGTCCTCTCACTTGAAAATACTCAGGTACCATTACCAAAAACCTTACATTTATCTGCAGATGTCCTTTTTAATTCTATCTGAGCTCCTGACATAATGTAAATGTGCACAATAATCATTAAAGCCCACGAAAGATTTGGTTAGCCTCTAAAAGGGTAGCTATGAAGGCCTGCCTTCCCAGACTGTGGGCCAGTTAACTTCACACTGGGTTCACAGGGAACTTCACACTGCCTTTCTGATCTTTTGAAATCTACAGATTATTACAGACCCCAGGGAAATAAAATCTAAGGTACCTTCAGTAAGCATTTAAAAGCAATACATCCTAATATGAGTCAGCTGAAGCATGTTTGTCTGTCAGTGCTGACATGTTATTTGAAAGGATTGTGAAGCATTAATGGGCATAAGAGGAAAAAAACCCACAACAACAAACTCTCTGAGCTAGAAAATGGGGGGGGAAAAAAGGAAAATAAAAGTCTGCTTTTGAACTATATACCATCAGGAAGGTTTCCATCTCAGAAATACTTATGGTAGTCAAAAGAAAAGAACTTCTGCACTACCTTGTTGGCAAACCTCAATCGTGCCTCAGGAAAGTGATGTATTGTTTTGCTGACCAGGTGAACATTAGGTGATCTTAGTTGTATTAAGCACAAGATGATCTAAGAATACAGAAGACAGCTGGTATGAAGAGATGCTGTCTTTTTATTAGATGAGCTTGCAGGGTTAGAAAAGAAGATGGGGTTGAGAGGGAAGAAGCAACAGACCCAGTACACAGAGAAACTTTTGAAGACATTCCCTATGTCGGATCCCTTTTCCTCCTCCCTTCTCACTTCCTTTCCCAAAAAATTTTACCTGGGTTTATACAAAATGTTGTCCCTTATTACAAACTGTACGCTTTCACCGCAGAACACCATCTGACCACCACAAGTCAGTGAATTACCCACTTCAGAAAAAAAGTCTGATCTAACACCCATGTATATTGAGAGGGTTAAGTCTCTCACTTTGGAAAATTCACATGTCTTTGGACTAGGTTCTAGCTAATTACATACTGTGAGTATTTATGTATAATAAAATGATCTTCCTACAAAAAGCACGTAAGATTATCAGAAAACGTTT
The DNA here is from genome assembly GCF_018691265.1 of Tyto alba. Lineage (NCBI taxonomy): Eukaryota > Metazoa > Chordata > Aves > Strigiformes > Tytonidae > Tyto > Tyto alba. Next base: position 14,167,565 of record NW_024881327.1, on the reverse strand, counting down.
TGAGATGAAAACCATCTCTAGCATCAGCAATATAGTTACTCGATGTAAATTTGAAAGTATATCTAATGAAGCCTTACGAATTGAAAGTATATCTAATGAAGCCTTACGAAAATTTCACTTAAAAATCTTTAGATGGTTTGCTGTTTATTTTTCTCTTTTCTCACTGATTTAGTCTCCAACAAGTAATTTCAAATTTCTAGTATGAGATTGCTCCTTCTTCTCCTGCCCTCCTGTTCTCCCATTCTTCTATCTCCCCGCAAAACAACATAAACTGTGTTTTCATGTACATCATTGCTTCACTACAGATACCAAAGATTGTTAGGCTATGATTATACTTGAAAAATAATTTTTGAGCATGAATGATATTGACGGAAATAGATTTGCTCTGTCTCTGCATGACGCAGAGCAATTCCATTCTTCACTGCACTTTTTGAGGGAACGTACATGAATTGTCCTACATCCCTATTCACTCCCAGCCTTCAAAAGTGAAATGTGTTAGTGTAAACAGAACTATATTAAAAAAAAAAAAAACTTTGGCAACACAAATCCCACTACAGTATCTTACTACAAAGTAGATTTTAAACAATGCTTAAAAGACTCAAGAAACATTATCTGCTATGAGCTCTCTTGGTGAGGCCAGCGCAGTCTCTCCCACACAGGTTAGTTCTATCAATATGCTACTTTGTGACTGGAAAGACTTCCTAAATACTTTTAAATCAAACAAATAGAGGAGAGATCTCATTACCTACCATAATTTTAAAAAGCCTAGCTTTTAGGGCTGTTGAGTGATCTTCCAGATGTAATTTCAACAGTATAAATCACAATGGCAATCTGCACGTGAAACCTAATACAAATACTCATCATCTTTGATTGACCTTTTCAAAGAAAATTTCCTAAATATCAGTTTTCTTTTGGAGTCTTACAAGAAAATAAATGCCTTTCTACAGGTCTTGAGCTCATTAATACCATTAATTCAGTGTTAATCCACTCTATATTAAAAGCAACGTCATTAATTTGCAATATTAGTTATGTAATGAGCATAGTAAATCACAATGTGTTTGAAGGACTGCATTTCAGCCTTAGATGTAAACTGTTGTTTTCTTAAAGTAAGGCAAAGTTTGTAGAGAAATCTGTTATTAGACTGATAGAGCAGGGGAATAACAACTTTTTCTAAACCTTTAATAGCACTGGAAACCAGCAATTAGATCTGTTTTGTGAAAAGTCTGTAGCAGATGCTTTTACTACAGGCATCTCTTCCTCACATTATAGTTTGGATGCTGTATTTGTATTCAAAACTGACATGCTTTCATGTTCCTACAGATTGTGCCCTGCTTGCTTTTTCAGTGTGGTGATTAGAGCATTAGGTGGTATCTTTCACATCTATTGCAATCCTAGGGACACATCTTTACTGAGGAACTGATTTGTTAAAGCAAGAGGCAGAAAGACTGTATGTATTGTTTGGATTTTGAAGTTTGCTACTGCCAGCTACATGGCTTTATATAAATAACAACCTTTGCTTTTCCAGAATCCTCATCTGTACAGAACAAAAACTGTCTATATAAAGGAAATATGGATTCCTACAAAGATATCTCTTCCCAATTAAAAAACAAAACAAAACAAAACAAAAACACAACAAAAAAAAAAACAACCAACAAAACCAACAAAAACTAAAAAAAAAAAAAAAAAAAAACAAAAACAAAGGACATTTCTAAACTCTATCATTATTAGTGGAGAAAATTATTATATAAAACAAATTGTACTTCATAAGCAGAGAGGGAAATCAGCACAGAAGCAAAATACAAATCTGAGACTGAGCTAGACCTCATATTGAGATCAAAGTGACAGAAGTAACATTCAAAAGCACATTATCTTTCTGTGACTAAGGAGTTCAATGGTATACATTCTCAGAGAAGAATACAGTTGGTTACCTATACTGTGCATGAAAAACTTTTGAAAATTCTCTGGAAATCAAGTGATTTCATTAGGTTGTGAGAAATGCTGTGGACTGAAGATCATGTTATATTTCATCTCCTTGTAACGCTTAAGAATTCTTAAGAATGCTTAAATCCTTCAGGCTGCAAGGAGACATCCTCTCATATTCTCCAGTGCCTTCCAAAATGCTCATGTTCCCTCATCTCCTTAAAAATCTAAGAAAAAAGTACTATCTTTGGGAACAATCTATCAGCAGCAATGATGCTGTTGCTCTACTTTTTTTTTTCCACCTCACTAGCCCACCTTTTTATATTGTTTACATTTAAGCTGTTCCACTCTACAGAAGAGAATTTAAGATTCACTGTGCCAGAAACAGAAGGAAACTGAGCAAGACTGTGAAGCACTCTGATCAGAGCACTCACCGGGCACCAGGTTGTCACAAAGACCTGTTTCTGTATTTCATCAAATTACCACTTGTTGCAACCTTCAAGAGATCAGAGATCTGTTCCAGATGAGAGTCTTCAAGTAATGGAGGTTGCAAAAGCATCTAGGCATGAGAGCCAGACAGAAGTGGTACAGCTGAGTCCTAATAACAGAGATTCTTGAATATCCACACTCAGGATTCTAAAATCAAATCTAATATATTTCTAAATATGTTATGGGTTCCCACCTATTATTTTAGGAAGGGTTGGTTCTCAGCTATTTATACTAAACATCAGGCAGTTTCCACTTCAAAGCTGGGGCTTTCCTCACTAGTGGCCAGCAGCCCTTTCATGATCCTCTAGATGGAAGACACTTTAACATTTAAAACATTGTTATCCACCTACATTGTGTGACATGGATGGTATACAGGGAAAGCTTCTCCTATTCCCCAGTCCCCACCCTCAGTTTTTTCTTCATGGGCCTACAAGACTCTGCTTTAAACTGAGTCAGATTAAGGAAAAAAACAAACAAACAAGCAAATAAACAAAACAGGTCTTCTGCTGAGACAGCACAACTTTCCATTTTTTAAGCCTGCCCAAGTAATTTTCCACTCTTTTCTTTTGATTTGAAGGATAACCACTGTTATTGTCTGATCTCCACACATAATCTCTGCTGCCTCGTGCTGTGCATTGGCTTTTAGAAAATAGCTGCAAGTGTTGAGAAGTGAAGAGTCTTAAAGAAATTTATGACACAACTAGTAACTATCAAGAATGAAAAAGTTGCTGTTCTAGTCTGTAACAGACACTGGAACATTGCTTTTAAAATCTCAATTACTGCTGATTATTGGCTTGTTGAAAATTTCAAAGGACAGCAAGGTCTGATGCACTTCATCCACTGCAGTTGTGCATTCTGCTTCCATATGTCAGTCATTAGTTCCATTTCACTTCTAGCCAGGATGGGGCAATGCAAGCTAATCTGTGTCATCATGTGATGTGCTTCAAAATGACAGCTCGCTTCGACAAGAAGATGATCAAAATTGCAACCACGAAGAAAGGAGTGAAAGGAAGGACACCTAAAGACAGTGGATTCCTCAGAACTTTGGCAAGGTGCCCACTGACAGCAAAACAGGCACCAACAGGCACAAGAAGCAGCTGACAACAACAGTTAAACCAGACTTAGGCTCCACAGGAATCAGCCACTGAAAGCCATGGTGTCTTACAAAAGCCTCTGGTGGGAATTTTTAGACAAAAGACCAAAACAGCTTGCAATGTTCTCATTATCTGCAAAACAAAGTGTGTTAATAAGTATGCCAAAACGCTCACTGTTTCTGAAGTATGCATGCTGCAGACCTTTCTTCTTGTCATCACTGAAATTTGGAAAAATGTTATCTTTAACGGGCGAGAAAGCTGAGCTGGGCACAAGGGGCAGCTTAATATATAAAACACATCCGCCAAACTAATTTTCATTCTCTCTTGATTTCTTACCAGAAATTTCTTCTATAAACCCATTTTCATTTTATTCTATATGGAGCATTAAATGAACTGCATATTACACTAAAATTAAAGATAAATAAGTCTCATGATTTGTCATTATGAAATTATTTTAAATAGAATCAACAATTTCTTGTAACTTGGGTCCTAGTGTAATGTTAAAACAAAAATATTGCATATCAAAAGAAATAGGTATGACCTGTATATGTATTGCCCCCAAAAAATCTTAGAGGGAGAGGTGACTCATTGTGAACAAAATTATGAATAATTAAGATATACACCTCAATTACTTTTAGGCTTGATCCAAAGACTATGCATGTCAGTGGTAGATTTTACTGATTTTGAGGAGCTTGGCGCGAATAAGTCACATTCAAAACCAGCATTTTAATCTCTTTACTTCAGTGCAAAGTTATCTAAATATAATATATGAAGGTTACTTACATCTATTATCAGTATCAAAAGTATCATGATTAATAAGAAAGAAATACCCCAAAATAAGTCCATAATGTGAGTACAAAATGCAGGTTACAAATCTATTTTAGTAATTACCTCAGTGTTCTTCAACTAGCTTATATCATGGGATAGATAAACCAGATAAAAACGAGGCACTTTCTCCCTATTACTGAATATGTAAAAATGACTAGCTGGACATAAGCTCCCACCAAAACCATTAAAAGTTGAAGGTTGTGCCATTTGTCAGTGGAAAGGTCATTTCCCTAACATTTGGAATCATGTCTCATGAGCTGACATATGACTTAACATTGAAATGACTTGAGCATATTAATGTAGCGATTTTTTTCCTCCAGACTAATATAAAGATTAATGATGTGCATCCAGCTGATGCCACCTTCCTGTACCCATCAGATAAAGACACTGGAAAAATAAACAGGCAAATGATTCTCTAGAAATTCTTCTCTGGATATGGAAATTGCTAAATATAGAAATGTTTGCCATCCTTGCCTCTCCCTTTAGGGAGAGACAAGGCTCAATGGATGCTGTGGAGCTGAGAAGAAATGGAATAAACACTGTATCATTCCACACAACTTGCTTTTTGTCCTGTCACTCATAGACCATGAATGCTAGCTTCCTGGAATAAAGCAAGAGGTGGGTGTTTCAAATGATCTGCAGTGTATCCTACACAGCTCAGATTATACAGGTTCTCTTATAGAATCACAAGATCATTTACATTCGAAAAGACCTTTGAGATCCTTGAGTCCAACCATTAACCTAACACTGCCAAGTCCACCACCAAACCTTGTCCCTAAGTACCACATCTACACATCTTGTAAATACCTCCAGGGATGGTGACTCAACCACTCCCCTGGGCAGCCTGTTCCAAGGCTTGACAACCCTTTTGGTGAAGAAATTTTTCCTAATATCCAATCTAAACCTCCCCTGGCTCAACTTGAAGCTGTTTTCTCTTGCCCTACTGCTTGCTTCACCAGCTCCATTGCCTTTCTTTGGACATGCTCCAGCACCTCAATGTCTTTCTTGTAGTGAGGAGCCCAACACAACTCAGTATTCGACCTGCGGTTTCACCAGTGCTGGGTACTGGGGGACGATCGCTTCCCTAGTCCTGCTGGCTACACTATATCTGATACAAGCCAGGATGCTAACAGCCTTCTTGGCCACCTGGGCACACTGCCGGCTCATATTCATCCAGCTGTTGACCAACACCCCCAGGTCCTTTTCCACCAGGCAGATTTCCAGCCACTGTTCCCCATGACTGTAGCGTTGCATGGGGTGGTTGCAACCCAAGTGTAGGACCTGTCACTTGGCCTTGTTGAACCTCATACAAGTGGCCTCAGCCCATTTATCCAGAGTGTCCAGATCCCTCTGTAGAGCCTTCCTGACCTCGAGGAGATCAGCACTCACCCAACTTGGTGTCACATGCACACTTACTGAGTGTGCACTTGATCCCCTCATCCAGATCATTGATAAAGATATTAAACAGAACTGACCCCAATGCTGACCCCAGGGAACATCACTTGTGACCAGCTGCCAACTGGATATAAACCCATTCACCACCGCTCTTTGGGCCTGGCCATCCAGCCCATTTTTTACCCAGAAAAGAGTAGGCCTGTCCAAGCCATGAGCAGGCAGTTTCTCCAGGAGAATGCTGTGGGAAACACTGTCAAAGGTTGTACTAAACTCGAGGTAGACAACATCCACAGCCTTTCCCTCATCCACCAAGCAGGTCACCTTGTCATAGAAGTAGATCATGTTAGTCATGTAGGACCTGCCTGTCATAAACCGCTGCTGTCTGGGCCTGATTACCTGGTTGTCCTGTACATGTCACGTGATGGCACTCAAGAAGATCTGCTCTATAACCTTCCCCAGCACTAAGGTCAGGCTGACAGGCCTGTAGTTTCCCAGATCCTCCTTCCAGCCCTTCCTGTAGATGGGTATGATCATTCCGTCATCGCTGTGCCCAAGATGGCCTCCAACCATCACATCACCCACAGGTTCTTCTCTGTTCACAAAAAACTGGTCCAGCAGGGTGCCTTCCTTAGTTGGTACACTCACTAGCTGTGTCAGGAATTTATCTTCTACACACTCCAGGAACCTCCTAGACCATTTCCTCCCTGCTCTATTTTATTTCCAGCAGACATCTGGTAAGTTGAAGTCCCCCAGGAAAACAAGGGTTAGTGATTGTGAGACTTCTCCCAGCTCCTTTAGAATATTTTGTCTGCCTCTTCATCCTGTTTGGGTGGTCTATAACAGGCTCCCATCATGATATGTGCCTTGTTGGCCTTCCTCCTTATTGTTGCCCATCAACGCTCAACTCTACTGTCACCATTATTAAGCTCCAGACATTCAAAACACTCCTTAACACACAGGTCTCTCCCACTGCCTCTCCTTGTTTGCCTGTTCCTTCTAAGGGTTTATAGCCATCCATTGCAGCATTCCAGTTGTGCAAGTCATCCCACCATGTTTCTGTGACAGCAACTGTATCATAGTTTTCCTGCTGCACAAGGGCTTCCAGCTCCTCCTGTTCGCTGCTCATGCTGCTGCATGCATTGGTGTGGATGCACTTCAGTTGGTCTATTGATGCCACCTTTTTAGGGGCAGAAGACCTAATTCCTACAGGACCATTCTCAGGCACTTCCATGGTTTCTAAAACATCAATAACCCTTGTGTCTTTGCTGCCACATGGATCTCCATCCCCTATCTCCACTGAGATGGCAGACCGAAGGACCTCGCTAGCACACCGTCCCTCAAACATTGGTATGCCACCCCCAGGCTTATCTCTATCAAGCCTAGTTTTATCCCTTTTCCCCTTCAAATCTAGTTTAAAGCTCTTTCAATGATCCCCGCTAACTCCTGTGCAAAGATCCTTTTCCCCCTTTGCGACAGGTGTACCCTGTCTCTTGCCAGCAGGCCTGGTGTCAAGTAAACCAATCCATGATCAAAAACCCTAAAACTCTGTTGATGACACCAGGTTCGGACACAGGTATTGATCTGCTAGCAACTGTCATCTGCTTACTACCTCACCAACTTTTAACATCTGCCCCAAAGCACTCTGAACAGGGAGTTTTATGAAAATACCAATGGATATGTCCTCAGCAATACGTAGTCTCAAAAGCAGAATAGTAAAAATTAAAACAGAAGAGAGGAAGAGAGTGTTTAGGCAGAGGGGATATCATGGGGGCTGGGTGAAAACAAGCAACCAAGTAGGAAAAACAAATATGGTGAAGGGCCATCAATATTAAATTGGAGCACCCATGCACCAGTCTGATCCTGGGAGTGTGGTCCTTCACGGAGTCATAGCTATGTCGGTGCACAGCTCGATCAACATGAGCACAGTGGCAATCCACTGCTTTACACCTACATCAATGCCTAGAAAATGTAATGGCTTGGGATTTCTGAAGATTTTTAGCTCTAAGTAGCTTCTATGGGCTCATTTTATCACATGCTGGCCACACCATCTTTTGTAAGAATTCCTGATAAGAGAATAGAAAGCCAGTGCTGCTGGACTACCTTCCATTCAGGTTAATGACTTCTGGAATTCTCCTAATAGAATTTAATTGCTGCTACATATTGACAGTAGTCATTCCATATGCATCTAGTGATAACTGCCTAAGATCAAAAGACAGTTCATTAGCAATAATAATGCCAGTTGTTTGCTTTAGTTTTCTTCTAAAAACCTGTCTTTCTTTAATGATTAATACTGTTGATTCCTTCTGACATCATTTGTCCAAAACCAAAAATAACCTGTATATAAGCTAACAGCTTGTGTTTCAGGTAATGTGGAGGATTTATTTAACGGGGAATGCTTTCTAGAACATTACTTCATTCACCCACCTACATATCTGTTCTGGGCAAGGCAGGAAAGACACTATCTCAATCTATCTGGGAAAGTAAACTGTGATTATGCCAGTTTGTAAAGACTATCTGGCTTGTGGGTGTAATTTGCATGTAATGCTTCTCCATCCCTGTTGCTGGAAAGCAGTTTGGCTGACTTTGCTAATGTTTTGATTGGTTGCAATAAAGATACATTTTATTTAATGAGAAGCCGCAGTCCTCAAACACTTCACCACATGAACACACAGCATAAACATGAAGTAGTTAAACTGAAAAAAGGAAGAGTTATACTTGACAGACATGAATGGTAATTCATTCTCTGTGAGCTGCTGAACTAAGATTCAATGTCTAAGACCCATTCCTTACTGCATAATACTCATCCAAACTGCCCCCTCAAGGCAGTTCAAATGACAGAAGCAAGCGTAAGATCTCTGCAACTTTCAGAGAACCTTATTGTCTCAAGTCACACAGGCCAGGACCTGTTATTTAGGCACCCAAATATGCCTAAGAGCTGGTCCCTACATATATAAAGTGATAAAAAAATAATGAAATAAACTTGTATGCATGCAGGACTTTGAAGAAGACATCACAGGCTGGCTGACAGGTAGCCTCGGTTGAAAATAACATGGTTAAAAATTCACGTTTACAAGGAAGTGTGTGTGCACACAAATCATACACACTCTCTCACAATGTTTTTGTTCTTCCCCTTAAATGAACAGTACCCACTGAAAAAAAACATAATATCCTTCTTATTCATAGTCAAAACCCTAACATTTTCAGAAATATACTCGGGCTCAAAACACCAAGGAGCTTTCATGAGCTGTCCGTTTCCTAGACATTCTATTTACAGACCAAGAAGTAACAGAGGCTTGGAAGTGAATTCCACACTAGAAAGACTTTCTATCTGAGGAGAAAGGTGCTGGCTGATGTCATTGCAAGGTCACCCTCAATAATCTTTGAAAGATCATGGTGACTGGGAGAGGTGCTTGAGGACTGCAGGAAAGCAAATGTCACTCCCATCTTCAAAAAGGGCAAGACAGAGGGTCCAGGGAATGACCAGATTCACCTTGATCTGTGGGTAAGTGATGAAATAACTGATCATGGAAACTATTTCCAGGCACATGAAAGACAAGAAAGTCATCAGGAGTAGTCAGCATGGCTTCACCAGGGGGAAGTTATGCTTGACCAGTGTGATAACCTTCTACGATGAGATGTCTGGCTTGGTAAATAAGGCAGATACTCTATCTTGATTTCAGGAAGGCTTTCAACACTGTCTTTCATAAGATCTTCATAGAAAAACTGATTTAATATGGGCTGGATGACCAGACAGTGAAGTGGACTGAAAACTGGTTGAATCAAAGGTTAGTGATCAGTGGCACAAAGTCTAGTTGGAGGCCAGCAAATAGTGGTTTACCCCAGAGTTCAATACTAGGTCCAGTTCTCTTCAATGTCTTCATTATGGGGCAGAGTACACTCTCAGCAAGTTTGCTTTTGATGTAAAACTGTGAGGAGCTGCTGGTACACCTAGGGGTTATGCTGCCATTCAGAATAGCCTCAACTGACTGGCAAAATGGGCTGACAAGAATCTCACTAAGTTCAACAATGGGAAGTGCAAAGTCCTGCATCTGGAGAGGAAAAACCTCACATAACAGCCAATATAGGCTGGGGGTCACGCAGCTGGGAAGCAGCTGTGCAGAAAGGGACCTGGGCTCCCAGTAGACACCAAGCTGACCACAAGTCAGCAATGGCAAATAAGGCTAATGGTATCCTGGGCTGCATTAGAAAAAAAAGTATTCCCAGCATCCTTCCCCTCTGTTCAGCACTGATGAGGTCACACCAGGAGTACTGGGTCCAGTTCTGGGCTCCCCAGTTCAAGAGAGACTTGGATATCTTGGAGAGAGTCCAGAAAAAGGCCAGAAAGATGACTAGGAGACTGGAGCGTTTCTCCTATGAGGAAAGGCTGAGAGAGCTGGGACTGTTCAGCCTGGAGAAGAGAAGGCTCAGGGGGATCTCAACCCTGCGTACTAACACCTGGAAGGAGGGTGCAAAGAGGACAAAGCCAGGCTCTTCTCAGTGCTGCCTGGTGATGGGACCAGACTGGTGGGCTGTGATGGGCACAAACTGAAACACAGGAGGTTCTCTCTGAACATCAGGGAACACTTTTTCACTCTGAGGCTGACCAAGAAGTGGCACAGGTTGCCCAGGGTGGTGGTGGGGGGGGTCTCCCTTCTTGGAAATATTAAAAAGCCATCTGGACATGGTCCTGGGCAACTAGATCTAGGTGGTCCTGCCTGAGCAGGAGTTTGGAGAAGATGACCTCCAGAGGTCCCTTCCAACCTTAACTATTCTGTGTTTCTGTAGTAGGATAACCCCTACTCTCACTTTTCCCAAGATGGTGCAAATTAGCTAGCTGTACAAAAGTGCCAGTAAAAGAAGCCAAGGCAAGCAGTACAACTTTCCTAACAAGATTAATTCTCTTAGCAGACCATAATATCCAACAGTTTTTCTTTTTTTTTTTTCTCATTTTCTCTTTCCTGTTATTTTTATTCTCCCATCAAATCATAAGGAAAACATGATTCATACAGCAACAGATGGTGACAAAAATTCTCTCTCTACACAGGAATGTAGGTGATGTCAGTAGTCATTCATCTCAGCTTAATAGGCTACATTCAGTGCTTCAGTGGAGTAAGGGTGAGGATCCATTCCATATAAATTATTGACTTTATATAAGTCACAGCTATATACCTAATATATAAACCAAAGACAACTATAACCCAGGGACAAGATTTTCTACAATGAGCAGTGATTTTTCATGCCCATCCTGATAAAATTTAAATATGACCACATAATCATGACTGTGGAGGGGGGAGGAGGGGGATGTTTAAGATGTCTTTAAAAAGTTCCACATTGGAGAAGAAGAAAACATTAGGCATCAAATTGACAATATGCATTTAAAACACTTGGTCAAATAGGCCATCATGATGTCATTTTAGAAATGCACAAAATCCAATTTTTCACTTATCAGACACCATCTTACCTTGGATAATTTAATTCCTGCACCTGGTAGATTTTGCTCCATGGAACATTCTGATTATTTCCACACTTATTTCTTAATAATATTTGCATTTGATAGCACCATAGTGGCTTAATCAGGGAATGAGACTCTTCCCAAGAGGGCATTTTGGAAATGCTCATCAAATTCGTGTTCCTCACTCAAAACCAAAGAGCCATACTCTTCAGTGCAGCTGTCTTATCCCTGGTGAACAGGTTTAGCCACAGCAAGGACCTGATTCCTATGCAGCATGACTACAAACTACTGGAATGCAAACAGGCAGCAGTAATCAGAAGTTATAGGTCTTTGTTCTAAAGAACTAGTACCAAAATTTGATTCACCATTATACAAAGACCTATGTTTGCTCAGTCTTTACCCTGTTAAAACTGTGTAGCAACATTCTAGAAACACTTATAATTAGTGGCAACTGCCTAGCAATCAAGTGTGTGACATTTTGTTTCTTACAGAAATTTCTCTTTTGACTGAAAAAACCCAGGGAAGCCAAAAGTGTCTTTAAATCTGTACATTCTTATAACAACGTAATCTGAGTTTTAACTATGTCCACAGATATCCTGAATTGTATGCAGAGCTAGCGCAAGTAAATTTGAGAATCTGAGTTACTACCCTAAAGATATCATGGAAGATTACCTGATTATACTTCCACATGCGCTTAATTTTACATATATGAGAGTAGTCCTATTGAAGCCAAATAACTACTTTTTTTTTTTTTTAGAGAGAGATAGATTTAACCACATGCAGAAGTGAACTATTATTTTTCATTTTCTTACAGATATTATATTTCATTACTGGTCCCCAGCTTTGCGCAAATACTTTTAAATGTCCTTGTATAGTGCTATCTGCCTGAAATATTCACACAATATCTAACAGAATGGTTTCCAAACCTCCTACTGTTAATGAAATTACCTGGCTTTCTACTAGCCCATTGTGAATTTCAAAAATATTGCCACACTGAAACTTGCTTATCTTTAAAAACAAACAAGCAAACAACAAAAACCAACCAACATTATTTACAGAGAATAGAGAGTACCAACAAGCACAGAAACAAGAGAAGTGAGAAATAGGAACATATTAACTGCACTGAAAATTTAAAGTGCTGATCCAATAACAGCATAACTGTCTTTTTCTAGCTGTGGATGCCTCATCAGAGATCAAATCTGCACCATACTCCATACTGTATAAAATATGCTTACATATACAAGACTCTGTTCTGAGAAATTTACAGTCTTATCAAGAAAGGTAAAGAATATGAATGAAACTGAGAGGTGAATTTATGTGCCCTCTCTCACACATTTCCCCTCTGAACAGTGCCTCGATTTCCAATCACTGTTCCATAGAGATGGAATGCAGTGTTAGTTATCGTAAGATATCTTCATAATATATTTTGTGATCTAGACTACCCTTGACTGCTGATTAGATTGTGAAAAACAATCCATGAAAGTGGATGGATGAGAAGCCTAGAGCAACTATAATATGAGTCACTGCTTTCTGCAATTTCTCTAAAATGGTAACTAAGAGTAGATCATTCATTTGACTGCTGGAATAAGAATTGTTTTTCCCTGCAGTGTAGAGAGAGAGAGCAATATTAATTTCTGTATGTTTCATAAATATGTACTATATACAGTAGCATGAAAATAATCTGTTTGGGGGTTTCAGCAAAAATTATTTGTACAAAGACATCCATAAAGTAAGGTACCTTAAACACCATGGCAAATATTTAACTACTTTGTCTTCAACAAAAAAGCTACAACATATCAAGTTAGCGAACCAGACTAGGGGAGTTTCAGTCGGAATCTTTAACTAAACCAGACACTTTCTGCCTGAACAGTACATCACGTACAGAAATAGCCATTTCACTGTGAGAAACGTCTAAGAAAAATATTATATTTGCTTATCTTTCCTAAGTCTGAATGGAGACTAACACAGAGCTAATTGCCCGTGCAGCACATTGAAGAAGTGGCTAGTCGCTTTATTCTGCTGTCAGTGATGGCGTACAAGGGACAGACTCGAGGCAACTTCCAAGCCCTGTTGGAAATTACTAGCTACTCTGGAGATTAATCCAGATGATGGAAAGATAATCTTCTGTCTTCACACATCTGCATATCCATCTGCACAGCCTCTCAAGATCAGACACATTACTGACAAATGCCATAATAATTCTTTTTTTGCCTTAGCCTTTATCACACTTTCACGCCTGACAAACTGCCTATGGCTAGCAGGAAGATGATTTCTATATAAGCAACTAGGCAGAGCTGACTTATTTCATGGGCATTTGTAATTTTTCATCAGAACCGCCAGAATGCCCGTAAATCTCAGCAGCATAAAACCAGCTATTTTTTATATGTCATTGGGGCATACAGATTATCAATAGAATCATCAACCATTAATTATTTTGATCATTAATAAGATTCAAAATAATTATAAAAGACCAACAGATTTCTAGCGTTATCATTTGGTCAGCCATCCCAGTCAGCCAGACTTGATGCTAAACTGGACAGGAAAACGGTTACTGAAATGCATGTTTCTAAAGTTTTCCAGATCATTTTAGGACTCTTCAATGAGGAAAAATATACTCAGCAATTCAAAATCAGTATTCTTCAACTTCAGCCACATAACAAACATTATTAAAAATTGTTTGGCCTCTTGAAGAACCTTTACAGATATTAAAGCTATCTGACATTAATGAATGATTTCTCAAGGTCCTCAATATTTAGCTGCATATTCTCACCACTTGTAAAAATTTCTTCTCTCATTTATGTGTTTAAATTTAACTACTGTTGAGATTTTCAGTACAGACTGACACATCTATTGGAATTCAATGGAAGTTAGGCATTTGAGCTCTGAAGCTCATTTGGTAAACCTCAACCTAGAAATCTAAATTCAGGAACCAAAGTTTGGAAACTTTAATTGTAGTCTCTAAAGAAAAAAACATTCCACATTTGTAGACCTGTTGGATGACTTTATTTTTTTTAATTTTATTTTTCTACCACCAAACAACAGGAGAGGCTTTCCAGCAGACAGCACAACATAGACTTGTAGTAATAATGTAATCCTATGTCACAGTACAACTTGTGGTGACATCATGCCTTAAATAAAGCACAGAGCCCATTTCCTTTCAGATTAAGTCAAACTATTAAGAGACAGTAAAGTCTATTAGCCTGGACTAAACAGATTTGGTGAATTCACTGGGAAAAAAAAAAAAAAAGTTTCTAAGCAAAGGAAACCCAAAAATTGTTTGATAATATTAAACTATACTAAATATCAGCACTAGATGGCTTTTTCTTCCCTTGATTCTGTGATGAAAAACAAGAGACAATACCAGAAGTCATGCATAGCCAGTAGCAGAATACCACAAAAGGCAGAATTATTAATTTTAAGACAGAATAACCTTTATGATAACTAGTGGCAAAGAACATATTTAAAATTATAAAGGCAGTTCTTACCAAAAATAGCTTTACATTGTCTTCTGAATAAAGTCATGAAACTAGCTGATACGCAGACAGATATGCCCGCGTTCTTCTACCTCATGTTTAATTTTCCTAAAAAAAAGGTAAGCTTCTAATTCTAATTGCTGTAAATAAACAAAATAACCAAAAAATATCCTTTAGGATGACTGTCTTATCGGTGCAGGAATAAAAGGCATGCGGGGAGGGCGCACGGGGAGGGCGCCGCTGCGAAGGAGGGACGTTCCACTGGCCGAGTGGAGGGACTTGAAGTCCCCGTCGGGCAGGAGCGGGGCACCGTTCCGTGACCGCCTGCGCGGGCCGAGGGCACCCGTGCGGCCCGAGCCTCCGGGCGGGACGGCGGCACTGGTCCGAGAGCAAAGGCCGCAGCTCCGGCTGGGGGGTCCGCACCACCCGCCCCAGCGGCGGCCGGCGCCTCCGCCCAGCCGGGGCTGCGGGGGGAGAGGCTGCAGTGCGGGGCGCAGGCTGCGGGAAGCGCCCAGGCGTCTCTCCTGGGGCAGGGACGGGCGGCAGAGCTGCCTGCGTGTTCGGGGTTGAGCGAGTGGTGGAGTTTTTTGGTGGCAGGGGAGGGGGCTACAGGGGCGGCCCCCTGTGAGAAGCTTCTCGAAGCTCCCCCAGCTCCAAGTCAGCTCCACTTCTGTTTGGGAAATTGAGCCAATCAGCTGCGCCTCTGCGATAACGTATTTAAGAAGGGACATGGTGACAAGGAGTTGGACTTGTGAGGAGGAGTTGCTGCAGCTGTGTGAACACCAAGGTCAGTGGAGGAACGGAGGAAGAAAGGAGGGGGGAGGTGTGTCGGAGCAGAGACCCCCCTGTATCCTGTGGTGAGACGGCAGGGCGGCCCCCCCTGACACCCATGGAGATCTACGGTGGAGCAGACAGTGACTTATGGCCTGTTGTTCCTGCTCAATTGATCAAGGTTCTGTGCCCGAAGAAGGCCGGGGTCTCATGGGAAAGGGCAGCCCCGCTGCTGTAATTCAGCGCTGGGAGGATTGCAGCATGCGGGGGAGTCCCACACCGGAGCAGCTCGGGAAGGGCTGCAGCCGTGGGAGGGAATCCAGTCGGAGGAAGTTAGTGACCCATGACGGAGCAGTGTGGGGAACGCTGCGGCCCGTGGGAGGAATTCAAGTCGGAGAAAGTTTGTGGAGGACTGTCTCCTGTGAGAGGGGGACCACGATGGAGCAGGAGGAACAAGTTTCGGACACTCCCCTCACCGAAGATGAAGGAAGTGGCAGCACTGACTGCACCCCCCATTCCCTGCCCCTGCGCCACTGGGGGAGGAGGTAGAGATATCGGGAGCAGAGCTGAGCCCGGGAAGAAGGGAGGGGTGGGGGGAAGGTGTTCTCAAGATGTGGTAATGCTTCTCACTGTCCTACTCTGTTATGTGTTGTTAGTGTCTGTAATAAGTGTATGTTCTTTTTTTTTCTCCCCCTAACGAGTCTGCCTTTTGCTCGTGATCATAAAGGGGAATTTTTCCCCATCCAAGTCCTATCTCGAACCCCAAGCCTGGCTCTCTGTCCCTTCTCATTGCCGGAGGGGAAGGGAGAGAGAGCTGCTGCATTGTGGTTGGCTGCCAACCAGGCCCAAACCACGACACTGCGGCAGGTGGGCCCGGGGGGAGGCCCTCCTGCAGCAGTTGGCTGGGCTGCAGGAGGCCGGGGGAAGGCCGCGTGGCGTCGGGGAGGCTGAGGAGGGACAGAGAGCTGGTTCCAAGCGCAGTCTGCGGCGGCCCCACGGCCAAACAGCCAAAAAGTGCCCCCCTGGCACACACGGAAGGGAGGGGCGGCAAGAATGCAGAAGAACGGAAGCTTGCAACAGCAAGGGCCTGCCGGAGGAAGGGACTTCCCCCGAAGCCTGAGGTGCCCCTGCAGAACCGCTCCACTGCTCCGCGGGCTGAAGAGGAAGGACCCGTCACGGCAGGAGAGACGCTGGAGCTGAGGCAGGCGGCCCGGTCTGCTCCCCCCGAACAACCGGCGCGAGTAGGAAAAGGCGATGGGTGACAGCGGTGGGCAGCTCTCTTCTGAGAGGTGCGGAGGCACCATCTGCCAACCCGACGCGCTCCCCAGAGAGGCGTGCTGCTTACCGGGGGCTTGTGCCAGAGGCGGCACCGAGAGACCGCGCGGCCTCGTACGGTCCACTGACTGTCATCTGCTGTTCTTGTTCCACGTGGGCACCAGTGACACGGCCAGGAGCAGTCTGGGGAGCATCAAGAGGGATTACAGAGCCCTGGGAGTGGCAGTAAGGGACTCTGGAGCACAGGCAGTTTTCTCATCAACCCTCCCGGTCAAAGGGAAGGGGTTTGACAGGACCAGTCAAATCTGGCAAATCAACAACTGGTTACGGGACTGGTGCCACAGCCGGGGGTTCGGCTGCTTAGACTACGGGACTCGCTTTGAGAAACTTGGTCTACTGGGGGCTGATGGGGTCCCTCTGTCAGGGAAGGGGAAGAGGATCTTCGGTCATAGGCTTGCCAAGCTGGTGAAGAGGGATTTAAACTAAAGTTGCTGGGGGGAGGAGAATCTCTCTCCTTCCCATTCCTATCAGTTTGATGCCAGTGCCAGGAGGAGATGCCCAGAGCCTGGAGAGGGGTCACAGGTCAGCAGGAGAGCACCTGAAGTGCAGCACAAAGGGATTCCAGCTACTCCAGCCAGTAAATCAGCTTCATCGGGGGCACAACTTACATGTCTCTATGCAAATGCACATAGCATGGGGAATAAACAAGAGAAGCTAGAGACGTATGCATGCCTGCAGGGCTATGATCTTCCTGGCATCACTGAGACATGATGGGATGGCTCCTGTGACTGGAGTGTTGGAATGGAAGGACATACAAGGGAGACGAGCAGAGGGGGTCGCCCTCTGTGTCTGTGACCAGCTCCAGTGCCTGGAGCTCTGCCTGGGGATGGATGAGGAGCTGACCGAGAGCTTATAGGTCAGGATTAAAGGGAGGGCAGGGACAGGAGATGTTATAGTGGGAGTCTGCTACAGGCCACTCAACCAGGAAGACCGAGTAGATGAGGCCCTCTATAGACAGATAGGAGCAGCCTCATGTGCACAAGCCCTGGTCCTCATGGGCAGCTTCAACCGCCCCGATATCTGTTGGAGGGACAACACAGCGGGCATAAGCGATCCAGGAGGTTCCTGCAATGCGCTGATGATATCTTCCTTCTCCAAGTGATAGAGGAGCCAGTGAGGAGAAGTGCTATGCTGGACCTTGTTCTCATCAAAAAGAAGAGGCTCATTAGGTCCCAGGGACTTGTGCATTTCTATGTTCCTTAGATAATCTTGAACCTGATCTTCTCCTACAGTGGGTGGTTCTTCATTCTCCCAGTCCCTGCCTTTCCCTCTGTGTCTTGGGCAGTGTCACTGGAGCTCTTGCCAGTGAAGACTGAGGCAAAGAATACGTTGAGTACCTCAGCCTTCTCCATTTCTGGGTAACCAAGTCTCCTGTTTCCTCCTAGAGAGGGCCCACATTTTCCCTAGGCTTCCTTTTATCACTGACATACCTATAGAAGCTTTTCTTGTTGTCCTTGATGTCCCTGGACAGATTCAATTCTATCAGGGCTTTGGCCTTCCTAACCTGACCCCTGGCTGCTTGGACAGTTTCTCTGTATCCCTCCCAAGCCGTGTCCTTGCTTCCACCCTTTGTAGGCTTCCTTGTGTTTGAGCTTGTCCAGGAGCTCCTTGTTCATCCGCGCAGGCCTCCAAGTGGTTTTGACTGACTTGCTCTTTGTTGGGATGCATCACTCCAGAGCTTGGAGGAGGTGATCCCTGAATATTAACCAGCTTCCTTGGGCCCCTCTTCCCTCCAAGGCTTTGTCCCATGCTACTCTGCCAAGCAGATCCGTGAAGAGGCCAAATTCTGTTCTCCTGAAGTCTAGGGTAGCGAGCTTGCTGTGCGTCCTCTTCACTGCCCTAAGGATCTTGAACTCCACCATTTCATGGTCACTGCAGCCAAGGTTTCGCTTGAGCACAAGGAAAAGTGCAAGGTCCTGCACATGAGTGGGGGCAATCACAGGCACAAATTAGGCTGGGCTACGAGTGGATTGAGACCAGCCCTGCAGAGAAGGAATTGGGGGTATTCACGGATGAAAAACTGACTGTGAGCCAGCTATGTGCACTTGCAGCCCAGAAAGCCACCCGTGTCCTGGGCTGCATCAAGAGACGTGTGACCAGCAGGTTGAGGGGGATTCTCCCCCTCTACCCTGCTCTTGTGAGACCCCACCTGGAGTACTGTGCCCAGCTCTGGGACCCCCAACGTAAGGATATATACCTGCTTGAGCAGGTCCAGAGGAGGGCCACAAGAATGATCAGGGGGCTGGAGCACCTCCCCTATGAGGACAGGCTAAGCAAGTTTGGGTTGTTCAGCCTGGAGAAGGGAAGGCTCCAGGGAGACCCTATAGCTGCCTTCCAGTACTTAAAGGGGGCCTGCGGGAAAGATGGGGACAGAGTCTTTATCAGGGAGTGTAGGGATATGAAGAGGGGTAAGAGTTTTAAACTGAAAGAAAGTAGATTTAGATGAGATATAGGAAGAAATTCTTCACTGTGAGGCTGGTGAGGCACTGGCACAGGCTGCCCAGAGCAGCTGTGGCTGCCCCCTCCCTGGAAGGGTTCAAGGCCAGGTTTTGAGCAACCTGGTCTAATGGAAGGTGTCCCTGCCCGTGGCAGGCAGGTTGGAATTAGACCTTTGACCTTTAAGGTTCCTTCCAACCCAAACCATTTCACGATTCTATGAAATTCGCAGATTCTTTCAGAAGAATTCCAAGATCTCAACTTCCCTATTTCAGCGGGTGCTAAATCAGATGACAAACAGTTATTTTAATCAGAATACAAAAGAGAACAAATATCCTATTATAAAGTTAACAGCAGCATTTCTCAGTGTAGAGGACTGAGGAAGAACTATTAAACAGAGGCGACAGAAGATACATTTATGGCAGCCTCATACTCTAGCACCTCAATACCTTATGATCTATAATGATCTACCCTTAGAATACCCTATGAGAGAGAAAAATACTATGTTTCTGATTTCAACATGAATTGAGTTTAGATCATCTGAAAGTAAACACAGTGTCCCTCCCCACCTGCTTATCCTTTACTCACCAGCAGCAGAAGAAAGGTAGGAAGCTGCAACAGTATCATTCATGTCAAAGAAAGCTCATTCTGAAACTACCACTATAAGCACTCTTCAATCTCTAGCTTTTTTATCCTTTTAAGTGTTGATATTTGTTATCCAGCACTCCTATTTGAAGGAATAGGATGTGCTGAGGAACAATCACAAAAAGACTCAAAAAAATTCCAGAAATGGTGTACAATCTAACTTTGAATCTGGAACTTTTTACTTCATCCTATTTAAAAACAAACAAACAAACAAAAAACAAAAAACAAACAAAGAAAACAAAACAAAACAATACAAAACAAAACAAAAAAACCCCAAGCTTTGGTGCTTAGGATAAGGTGGAACAGAAACTTAATAATGAGGTATACTCAATAAAGATTCAAAGCACCAGTGGTAGGACTTCCCTCAACCTACGATAACACATCACAACATCAACAGGTAATTCCAAAGCTGCTCTTAATTAAAAAGCTTCCTGAAAAGAAAGGCAAGATACATTTCTATGGCTGAAATTTTCATGTGGGGAACTCACCTGTGCCAACAACATACTCTAGATTACAACAATCAGCCTCATGGGCAGAGCACTACATTCTCACCACCTAGAGAAATCAGGTGTTTAGGCAAGAATTTGGATAATAGATTTTAATTTGTGAGTTTAAATGAAAAATGATCCTGTAACAGAGAATTTGAACTTTCTCTCTATATATTCTGTTTCTGAGGTTGACTCATACAAATGGTATATGTATATATACCACACTCTTTTTCTTCTGTCAATTAACAAATACTTTGCAGAGTAGTAAGACATGGGTCAGTTTACATAATCAAATCAAAGCCTAAGAAATGGCAGAACAAACTTCCTAAGATTTATAAGCTACAGAAGAAATACTTTTTGAGAGAGGAACACTTCCTACATGGAGACAAATCAGCACGATACCTCTTCTGCCTTGCTGCTGCCCACTGACCAAGTTCTCCTTACATTGCTATCCAAACTCCACTTGTATAGCGACAGAAATTATGGCAAACAAGAACAAGCCTTTGCAAAGAGCCCACAGAAAGAGCCTGGCTTGTACCCAGGCTCACTGCAGGATGCACACAAGTTGAGAGAACCTAACTTCAATAATTGACTTCTCACACTGATGTGTCTGGTGTAAATGACAGGAAATTTGTGTTCAAAAATATATTTTTAAGTGAGAGTGAAGGAAAAGAGCTGTTCAGTAACTACAACAACTGTTTCCACTAGGGCTCCATTTTAAAGTCCTTGACTTCAACAGTATTCTTCCACACACAAAGACCTTTGAAATCTGAATTATTTTTTTTTTTACTTAAGGTGACAAGCTTCATTCTTGTTTTTTGTGAATGCCGAACACTCAGAACTAGAAAGTCAACTATAATTTGAATTTCAGCTTTACATTAATCACCGTATTCTACTGCAGTAATAGTCACCCTTTACATGTAAAAAAATACATATTTCTACATTAATTTGTTAAAAAAAATCTGAGTAATTCATTATATGGAACAGTTTTCAAAATATATCTATTAAGACATACATTAAGTTGACAATATTGTTATTGCTCAGCTAATATCTAATTAATGTTCATTGCTAGAGGAATTTTTAAAGTTTGGTATGTACAGTGTGGAAGACTGATATTCTGGAGCTTGGTATCACCAAAGTTTTAGGGAAAAAAAATATTTTTTTCCTTGTTTTTATGCAGGCTTAAAAACCTCAAGGAAGCATGTTAGTTGGAATCCTAATTAAATACAATACAACATAAACTGGAGCTCTGACATTTAACAAAATTTCATAGCCCTAGGGACCTAGTCTTGAACAGGAGTTTGAAATATGAATTAATTTGCAATTCCAACAATACTTAAACTGAGCTCAGGATTAAAAATATGATTTTGAGGGTGGACAACTGAAAAAAACATGAGAAGTTTAAACAGAACACTAAGAAGCAGAAGCAGAACACAAACATATTTGAAAAGCCGAGTGATGTTTTTACCTATACAGGTCTTAATTATCATTGGACAAAGAATGCATTAACAAAAATGAATGACTGAATATCAAATACTAAGATGAAAATAAGTCCAAGACACACAATGTGACTGATTAAACGCATGGCGAACAGAAGTAGGAAAAAAAAAGCAAAAGTATTTTTCCCCCCCCATAAAGTTTTTGAACGACTAAAGTTCCTGGAATAAAGACAGAAGTATACTGAATAACTTAAAGCAGTAAAATGGCACTAAAAATAAAATTAAAACTAAGAAAACTGGATTTTCAATACCATGGAAATTTTTACCATCTCATACGGAACTAGAAGAGGATAGGCAAGAATTCCTTACAGCACTCTGATATGAGCCAAATCAAAGTTCAAGAAATTTGGGGTTTTTTTCTCTCTCAAATTATGAAATAGGGAGGAAGAATTCTTTCTTGGAGGGATATTTCAGGAATAACTTAAATTCTTCTAAGAGCATACAAAAACTTTATTATCTTGAAAACATCTTCACATAGAGTAAAAGCATTTCAAGAGCTGCTCTCACAACATTTTAAAGCAAACACTTTCCTTTCTCTATTTTTTTTCTTTCTACAAAAATTGAGATATTTATGTGTTCTACTATCTATTTGATTTTATGATCAGCTTTTTCTTTCTTTCTAAGTGTCCTAAGGAACCATTTTGGAGGAGACTGAAATAATCACACCTTCTCTTCAGAAGAGTTCAGTTCATGGCTGGTGTATCTGCTATGC
Source organism: Tyto alba (assembly GCF_018691265.1). Lineage (NCBI taxonomy): Eukaryota > Metazoa > Chordata > Aves > Strigiformes > Tytonidae > Tyto > Tyto alba. The sequence goes on along the minus strand of NW_024881327.1, from coordinate 14,145,028 downwards.
TTTTATCCTTCACACAGTTCTCCCCTGAATTTTTCTGTCTCTTCAGTTTCAGGTGAGGATTTATTGCCTGCTCTGACTCTACTTTGCTGCAGATGCTGTAGATCTTTAGATGAGGAAAAATCAGATCCTTCTCATTATGAAGCAACTTCCCTTATTTTCATGCCTTTCTTTACTCATTTTCCCTTGTCCATGGAGGGAAAATTTATTTACTTCTGACATGTCAGAACATACAGTCAGGAATATAAAAATTTCTGTAAGTACAAAAAGCAGAAGATTGTATTTGTATTTACCTGGATATGACTGTGGAGAATCAGTATATTGTCTAGATGACAGCATATTTGAGGCCTTAATTTTTAAATGCATCGCAGAGAAAAAAAAAAAAAAAAAAAAAGTGTGTATGTGCTTAAAGCTGTTGTAGTAATAGACTACTGTAATTCAAGAAGTTTCAACAGTTGTGATCTGAGAGGCAAGTTTCTGCAAGCATTTTGCCCATAAAAGAGGTCAAAACTTGTATAGGTCCAAACATGTACAGTCACACATTTGGGTCATCTTCTGAAAATCACAACTGTGTGCAAGGAACATGTCATTTTAGAATATAATATATTGTGCCAGGGTCCAGAATTGTTCACTGTTAGTGACCTCTGGAAGAACTTGTAGAAAGGTTAGCTTATGTCCCCGCAGCATCAGTGTCTTCTCCCTCTGCAGCACACAGATAGCTTCCATGAAATTAAAGAATAGGATTTTCAGAAGGGCCAGTGGTCAAAGCTTGTGTGGTAAGGAAAGGTACTGATGTATTTTTAAACCATTTTAATGACTCGCTCAATTCTTTATCTTGGAAATCACATGAACCTTTCCTGTTCAAGTATTTCAGAGAAAAGTACACTTATAGGATAGAACTAAACCTGCTCGCCACATGGGAAAAGCAACCCATCCAATCATGAAGTGTGGTTGGTAAGTTCACTCCCCCTCATGATGCTCACCAAAAGCTTTCAAATCTCATTTCTAAATGTGTGTGAAGAAAACCACTATTCTTAAACAATGGAGAGAAAAGAAGAGCCTAAGGCAAAAAATTAAAATAATATATGACTTGTAATAGAGGGACAAGACTACTTGTGACACAAGCCACCCATTTTTTAATCTTTCCAAGGCTGGTGTAAATAACAATAACTAGAAAACAAAAGGCAAGTCACAGCATATAAAAAATTCCCATCTGATTTGAACTCCTCCTCTGAAAACTGTTAGTATTGATTTTGTAAGAAATCCAGCAGAAAATATCTGCTATGGTTTTGGGATAGAGATCAATACAGGTATCACAAATCACTTCAATAACCAGAAGTGAGAGATTTTTCTTTGAATATTATTTATCCTCCTTAATGTAACACTTTCACACAATAAATTTATCACACTATTACATTCAAAGACTAGAGAGACAGATGAAAGCACTTTATTCTAGCAAAACTTTTCTCATTTTATATTCCATCAGCCCACTACAATTATATTGTTAGCCTGTTCCAGTTAGTGACAGCTTAAAGAGCACAGTAGTATTCTGACTAGTAAATATATAAAAAGCAAATTATTTAGTTGCTAATGGAGCTGTTCCAAACAGGACACAGAAATAAATACCTTCCATCTGCAACACAGTGGGCAAAAATTAAAGATACCCAGTGACTATTATTTGCATATTTAGGGTTTTCTTCCTTTCCCCAAAGTAACTGGCATGACAAAGCTGTAAAACACATTATGTCCCTTTGCTTATTGCAACAAGATAACTTCTGCATGTCGTGCAATAAAGCGTGGTACAGAGCTCTGAGCTGGGGAAGCCTGCAGAGCTCAGCACCATGCACGCCTCCCGACTCAGGTTTGAAAACATTACAGTTGTATCCCCCGCTACTCTCCAGCTAGTCCTCAGGTGCTTTGGAGCCAGACATGGCTTTCTGCACCGAGCAGCCCAGCACTTGTAGATTAGTGTACCTAATGTGAAAGCTTCCTCATAGTCCATGAATTAACATCTGAATTTAAAAAAGGGAGGATTAACATGCCCACTATTACACATGAGGAACCAAACTTATGACTGTCTAAATATTCGACCTAATCTATGTTTCCCTTGTATAAATCTGTCCCGAACTGAACTGCATAAAACCATGGTGAAAGCCAGATATGCTGTAGCCAATATTTCAAAAACAAGAACTCAAATCCTTCCTAACAATGAAAAAGTAAAATTTAAAAAAAAAAAAAAAAAAAAAAAAAAAAAAAATGTCCACTGTTTTAGAACTCTTCTCCTTGGGAACAACAGTAGTCACCACCAATATACGTTTAAGTAAAAAATAAAGCCAAATCTCATTTTCATATAACACTTTCTTTCTTTGCGAAGCTGATGAGAATTTTCATCAGTGCAGAAAGATGCATCCAGAGAACCTGGAACAAGTCTTTCCATACCTGACTCCCCCACACCGACTCCGCACCACTGCGCAGAGGATTAGCTCACCAGATTTAGACTTTCACTGGTCGCCAGATGAGGGGCATACTAAATGACAGACTGATCTTTCAATGTACTGAAAATCTAAGATAAACACTTGTTTTTAAGAAATAAAAAATAGTTGTGAGTTAGGTTTTAGAAAGCTTCCATTTGAATCACTTGGTATTTACTTAAAAAATCAATACCACAAACTACTGGGACCTACTAAAACACAGAGTAGTTCAAACATAAGTCTCTTAAATAAAACTAAATTCTTCAAAATAACAGGCACAATACCTAAGCTTTTAAGAAGAAACAGAACCACAGCAGTGCTTGTATTATGCATGTTTCTTTTCTTCTGCTTATATCCAAAAACCTCTGGCATTGGTATCAGGAATTCTCTGTTTTCTTAAGCACTAAAGGCATTATAGAAATGCCTTCAAATAGCAAAACTTGCATGAACTAGTCTCATCAGTAATTTTCAGTACCTTAATTAATATATACCACTTTAAAAATTAAGCTAAAAAATAACTCTTGAGGTTTTAGGCTACTGGAAAATGTTGGATTGCAGGAGGTGCCATAACTTAGTTAAATTTAGCAAAAATTTATCACCAGAGAAAATGGATTCATGTTCCGCCAGACTCTTTTCTGTTTCTGAAATGTGGACATCCAATATATTGTTCAGACATTTTTATATGTATATTTAAAAAAGAAAAACAAACACATTTTCACAAACACTCTCCTATTCACTTCTTTAATTCTGAAAAGTCCAGAAACAGTCATTATTTAACAAACCTCTAAGAGTATGTTCTTCCACTTACACAACTAGTGCAAGTGCTAGTGAAAGAAAGTTAGACACAAAACTAGTGCTTGTTCAAAGTGAATTATGAGAAGCATATAGATACTGTGAAGTGTCACACCTTTTGCTGTTCACAATTGAGGGGTCAGAACTTCGACTATAGACACAAACTAAGATCAGAGTCTAATAAAAATTATAGTATAGAGTCTCAAAACAGTATCTTGAAGACCCAAGTCTTACGTATTAATAAAAAAGTAATAATTGAGCAGTAGTGAAAACTGTACTGTAAAATTTCTGCATCTTCCTGCATAATTTTCAAACTAGCTTGAGAGAAATGCTGCGCCTGGACATTTGGCAATGTGCAGCACAGAGAAAGAATAAATCACAAGACCTTAAAGACAAAGGTGCCACAAGGAGAGTTTTAGGCACAGCAGTTTTCCAGACAGATCAGGCAACACACTGCTTATTTCAAGTAACTACTACCCACCGCTGAGCAGCACCCTTGGAGAAGAATATTAACTGTAACTTTATCACATGTAAAGAGGAAGGGATTGTAAAAAGACCATTTTTTACAAAATTAATTATATTTCCACTAGCTTGCAAAAATGACAGTTATTGTAAAAGCTTGCCTTCACAACAGAAAATGTCCTGTGAAGTCAAGAATGTAGACAATCGGTTCAGCCACGGTCAAATTTTAAATGCGTTTCAATCGACCTTTTAAATTTGGGGAATTCTGAAACATGTATTTAACCCACTAACCCAGAAAAAAACATTTCTAATTGCCCACATTGGGCCCAAATTCCACTTGTAAGCATCAGTTTCCCTAACACAGATATGCAAAATTACCGCTTTAGATAAGCAAGTGCAAACTGAAGACTTTTTTTTTTTTTCCAAAATGCGACTAGATAAAATTTTATTAAGTCAGAGTAACACAGAAACTCAGGCTATTAAATTAATCAAACAATAGCTAAAGAAACAGAAGAGGTTTAAACTGCCATAATAGAAATAGTTGCATGGTATACTCCGGGTAGCTGGGTTTATTTTTGTAAAAAAAAAAATAAAAAACAAACAAACAAACAAACCCCAACCAACCCCCCAAAAATCCCCAATCGACCAAAAAAAAAAAAACCCCAACCAACTGGCCAAAAAAAACCCCTCGACAAACCAACTGAAAAACAAACAAACAAACAAACAAAAAACAAACAAACAAACAAACGAACAAACAAAAACCAACCAAACAAACCAAAAACCACCCCAAACATACAGAATTGAAGAACATCACCTGGGTGGATTTGAATGGATCATTATAAATTGGCTAGAGAGAGGGGTAGAGACAGATGATTCCAACAGAATGGGATTAATACTGGCATGATCTTTTGTTAAAGTAGTGAGACAGACCCATTTCACTTCAGCACAGCAGAAACTTCTTAATCTGAATCCTTCTTTTATGTCAGTGATATGATATGGAATAAAGTTGTTTCAATACATATTTCCAACATGACAATACCTTTGGTATTTGGCATATTATTACTATTTGTAATTATAAGTTTTCAGTAGAAGTATTTGCCTTAAACTTACACTGCCTGAACACCCAAGATAAATCTATCATGAATTAGCTTATTATTATTCTCACTACTTACTAGGAGCTTTATTTAAATCTTACCTACGTATTCATAGAAATAAAAAAAATAGAAAGCTATGCTTGGTCTTCCTTTCATTTTCCCTTATAGTTGAAAAGTAATGCTGCTCACTTTGAGGCTTCTAGATGCCCCATACAATATAAAATTGATTCCCTTAACTCCGAACTAATTATGAATTAATTCTCTCTTTAATTGAGTCAAGCATCTTGCATGAACTATTGAAACCAAACCATATGAAAAATTACGTGTGATTCAACTCCTAATTTTGAAGGTCAAAACTCTGAGGCAGACCCAAATAATGCTGATATTTCTGAGATGCATTTTAGAAACTATGTTACAGACTGGCAGAAACAACTTGCTAAGATTTGCCAAGTTAACTTCCTGTGCAGGGTCTGAGCTCTATGGAAATGTCCATTCTTGCTGGATAGAAGGGTCTATAGTGACATGATTGCCCTTGGCACCAACAGGGGTAACAGTGAGTGGATGGATGGATGGATGGATGGATGGATGGATGGATGGATGGATGGATGGATGGATGGATGGATGGATGGATGGATGGATGGATGGATAGGTGGATGGGTGGATGGATGGATGGATGGATGGATGGGTGGATGGGTGGATGGGTGGATGGATGGATGGGTGGATGGATGGATGGATGGATGGATGGATGGATGGATGGATGGATGGATGGATGGATGGATGGATGGATGGATGGATGGATGGATGGATGGATGGATGGGTGGGTGGATGGATGGATGGGAGGGTGGCAGGCAGGCAGGAAGGAATAAAGCAGAACTTTTCTTTCCACAGACAGACACTGGAAACACAGAGAAAGTAAAGTGCTTTGCAGCATTGTTTGTCCCTGCCACACCAAAGCAAAGGATAGCTTGCAGCTGATCTTCACAGAATTCAGAGCACCACTGAACTTTTATTCAAAGGGAAGAAAATAACCTGTCTACAAGATGCATCACCATGTCTTTGTCCCAAAGGCATATCATGTTGCTCAGTATATCCCCCATGCTCCAAAAACTAAGACCTCTCTTAGGAAACATTCAGCAGCTAAAACGAATGGGACAACACAGACATCCTTTGCTTTTAAAAAGAGACACAAATAATGATTATGTTTTGCATGTATGGAATCTTAGTTGCTAAAATACTTCCAGGTCCTTCTGACAGCCTGGTCAGATTTCAGCCCAATGAACACAAAGGCTAGAAACACAGACAACCGAGTCACCCATTCCTCTTCCCTCAAATGCTCACTATTTAATTGTGACAAGAATTTCTGAAATCCCTATAAAACGTGTTGGAGGATAAGTGCACAGGATTGTACTTCTTACCTACCTTCTCTGTCCTCAGCACAAAAGAAGCCCACAGCCACTCACTGAATTTTGGTAACAGTAGTTCTCATTTTGTTTTGCAAGTACAGATTCCTGCTCTGATTTATTAAAAGACTAAAAGACAAATTTATTTCTAACTAGACCATTGTGTAGACCAAGTGATGCAGAAAATAACATCTCTTCTCCTTTTAGAGCCGACCAGGATCTACAGAACCCAGATAACATTCAGATTTTTTGGACATAAAAAATAAATCCCAGACTTCATTACACTCTCCTAGCTGTAACAGTCCTAAAGGCAAACAATGTATGAAGAAAACACAAGAAGCTAAGTCTAAGCTTCACAGAATTACTGTTCACACTCTCTTTCACTGTCTCCAGCTTGCTCTCTCTCCCTCTAAAGCTCCCTCCCCTTTATAAACACAGCAGTAGGAAAGAAGACTTGCAGGGATAAAAAGGCACCGCTGTTGAAACTATTATTAAAACACCACAAGGAACACTGAGCCGATTGTGGCATCTGAGTGGAATCTGTCTTTGTTTACTCACAGGCTAAATTGTTACAAAAAGCATAACAAATCAGCAAAACCAAGACAGAGATGTCTTAGTTCTTTGTAGGCAGGAATTGTTTTGTCTAAAATGAAAGAAAGAAAGAGAAGAAAAAAATAAAAAACAGAAAATACTTCTAATTAAAAAAGCTAGTAACCTTCAGATCTCGACAAATAAAGCACAAAATTTATCTATATTAAGTGAGTTTTGTGCCATCACTTCATGTTTCCTTATACAACACTCTCCGCAAATTATCAGACTGGAGCTGAAGACAGCATGGAAATACAAAAACTGTAAACTTTGGTAATGCACAGATTTCACAGTGGGGTAGGGTGCTGATGCAATGTCAATGCCATTTCTCGATAAATGAATGACAACTCTGCAATATTAGAAAAGCACATCTGAATTAGGCAGAGCAAATGCAGGTCCTCCCTGTTATTTTGTTAGCTATAGGGAAAAAAACCACTTTATTTCTGCAGGTTCCCTTGCTTCTTTCTACTTTTGCTCCCTCACCTTCCTTCTCTAGTCTTCCTTTTCATTCATTCTTCCCACACTGACTAATGTAAGAAAGATGCTAAAGAGACTTTAACATCACAGAAGGTTTGAACGCCTAAGCTTTGGATCAGGGGTGATTACAGAAACAAGACCAAGCCATTCCTTCTTAAGTTGGGGAAGGGAAGGGGAAAACTTTTTGACATACAAAGAAGCAGAGGAACAAAAAGTATTTCTATATTTTATTGTACCAAAGAGAAAGTCTCCACTTATCAGTTTAATCTTAGTTTTTCTGGAGCTATTAAAAAATTGTAAAATGGGTACACTGCATAAGACATTCTCCTTTAGCCTTTCCCCCCTCCCCTTGAAAAGACACAGTATTCAAATAGTCTATGAAATTAGCCTACTATCAGTGCATAAAGATAGCATGAACCTTCAGTGCTAGGTTTTCAGTGGCCAGAGCGAACCGAACACAGGAACAAAACACCCTGGCAAAGTAGGTGGATGGTGTGACACAACCATGTGAGATCCAATCCCATGCACGTTCGTAGAGAAACCCAGTGTACTTGTCTGGCAGCCTGCCCAGAGCAGGGGCTGTCATCCTACAGGTGTCACAGACCTCACTTGGGAAGCTAGTATAGCTTTTCTGACAGGATGCAAAGAACAAAACTACGTTTTCCTGATGCTGCGGCTTGAAATTTGAGAGCCTTTATAATTATTTTTTTTTAAATGCCCTAACTTCTAAGAAAATTAGAAGCAGAGAGCATGTTCTTCAAGAAACCATCACCAAACAAGCTTACTTAATGTTCAAGTACAGTCTCAAAAGTCATATTAGGATTAGCTCCCTACTGATTCATTTTCTTCCCTAAAAATCATTTACCTACTCAGTATAAAACAGCAGAGGACAGAACACAATGCAAATGCAGATTCTGCATGTACTTAGTCCCAGTTCCTTCCTGAAAAGGGCATAATTCAAGATGAATTTCTCACATGTGCTAATTCTAGGTCCTGTGCCCCAGGAGTCAAGCATAGACTCACCTATCTCATTTCATTCACAATACGCTGTTACGTGTTAAATTAAGATGTTAAAAAAAGACAACAGGAATTTTACTCATTTGAATTAATGCTGCTTAAAATTGTCAGCAAGGCAGGCATTAAAAAACAAACAAACAACATTTTGAAGAGAAAAGCACCAGGGCTGTGCAGTTAATGACAACATAAAAAAATGGAAGGTGGTACTGAAAGAGAAGTATTCTACTCAAAAGACAGTGATGGCTTAGTAATATGATCTCAATGAAGGCTAAATGACAATTTAAGGAAAGAAGCTTGCTAGGCTTAATTTAAACAGATTCTATAAATATTCGTTGGTATCATGAAATTGTTAACAACAAACCTAACGCATCTGTTCTGTCTTTGTGCAGTTACCTAGACTACATTTCTTGACACTACTGTTCTGTAATAACCTCCATCTGCTCTACTGTGTCTGTCATTTCTTTTGCTGTAACATATTGTGACAGAGGCTTCATTTACCTAAACTTATCTTGGCAACTTGTACTTCATTAAAGAGAATCCTGCAAGCATCAGTTAAAGCTTTCTTATCTGGCCATGCATAGCTAAGCTTCATAAATCATTCTTTCACTTTCCATTTTGCAGTTTCTGGAAAGGTAACATTATTGAATTCAGATCACTGGAATAGAGCAGTACTAAAATGTTTATTGACCGGCTTTTAGGCACTGAGCTCTGCTTTGAATGCAGACAGTAATATTAGCTAAAGCTTTTGAATTTAAAAGGGATGTCACTAATATGTTTTATACATTGCTATAAATACTGTTTGATGGCAGGCCACTTTAGCAAGCTGCTACTAATCTAGCAGAAACAAAATATTATTAGCATATATTCCCTCCTTCTTGTCCTTTTTTTTTTTTTTAGTTACAGCATCTGCAAATAAAATATTATATATTCATAGATCTAAGACCTCAATCACAGCTCAGCAGTGCAAACTGCATCTGACAAAGAAGGCAGCAATGTGCAAAGGGGCCTTAAACAAACCTTTATGTTTCCATCAGCTGAGTCTGGCATCGCACCAGGACAGCACTCCGTGCAAGTCAAGCCAGCTGTGGAAGTGCCAGTCACTAGTACAGTGGTTCCTGGTTTGTAACACAAGAGAATTACATGGGGTTTTTGCCTCTATCCAGACTTCTATGTAGGAATCATATGATAACCAGCAATATTTATACTGCAGACAGTATTACCTCCTGATAAGAATCATTTGTTATTAGAATGAAAATAAGGATGAGCCCATTTGCAGATGGACAGACCTACTCTCTTTTGCATCAGATTCAGAAGAGACCTGTGCTGTGCTGGCTAATGAGTCAAATTACAAGTGCTGAGCTATAATAGGATAGGAGGAAAGGAAGAGGGAAGACTATTTGCCAGACAAACAAAACTTAATCAGCACAGAATGACATAAATTCAGATAAAATTCAGCCAGTAGTTTTGAATGGGTATTTCCTATATGAAAAAAATATCCAAACTGATCATTTCAGCAATATCAAAATACACTGGTTTAACAGTTAAGAATGTAATAGTTGTAATAATTGTTGTTGTAATTAGTTTTCATAATTCATAACACTCTGGGAATCTCCAAGATGAGTAGGATGCTGGTGGCCTAGATTCAGAGCTCTTCTCTGATCCACAACAACAATTTGCACTGACATGTCACACCTTCTGTGCATGCACCACTGGGCTCCAGGGAAGTTGGGGATAAAACTCTGCTGTTTAGCATAGTCTCGTTTTTCTGGGCTAAGTATTTTGTAGCCCAGAGAGACAAGAAAGGAGATGAAGGTCATTGAAAGACACCCACCTAATCAGTGAGCAACCTAGATTTAATTATCTTTCATAGTTTATAAGAACGCAGTGGTTAAAGCTGGACAGATTATCAGTTTCTTGAAAGCTAGACAACCTCCAGTGATGAGGAAAGGATCTGTGTGGGCAATGAACTGCATTGTAATGCAATGTGGTAATGTCCTCAGCCCTGAGCTATCCAAAGACAGCATGGAGGAGTCCCCTGCAGTAGCTGCCTTTTGCCCTTAAAATGCCCCAGAAAATTGAACTAACTTTGGAATGGAGTAAGTCTGAAATTAATAGTTTCAGTTCATCAAATTTTAAAAAATAATTAGCATTAAATTAATCTGAAGCAACATTGCCATAGCTTTCCAATCTCAATTCCCACTTCACCTGCTAAGTAAAGTAAGCCTTCATTATTCACACTGGCCCATAAACCACACATAAACAAAGAGAAGTGGCAGGACAACTCTGAATAAGGTGTAATCAGTCCTCAGGACCTATACCCAGGAAGCATGCAGCTGCCTAGGACACCATTTCACCTTTGTTCCAGGCTTTGTAAAATAGGCCCAGTATCTAATAGGAAGTCTAATGAAATGTTACTAAACTATCAAGCTTGGTCTCTTTTCATTCCCATGCCAGATTAGTGGAGTTCTGTAGCTGCTGCAAGAAAGTCTACCACTTTGATAGTGTCTCTTTTTGGTGGAGTCATAATGAGGGGAGAAGAAGGAAATGCTGCAAGGGCAAGGCCGCCTGCTTGAAAAAAAAAACCTGACTTTCATGCAGATGGTCACATATTCCCTATGGATCCTGGATACAGTCAGATCTTGGTGGCTGCAATTCTCTTATGAGATTTTGTATTTGTAATACAAATTATTTCTCTAGCCCGAATACTACTAGCTATATGGAAGGGATTTATACAAAAAGATGGTAACAAGTTGTGCCAACCTTAGAATTTGTCTAACAGTTAAATAATGTAAGCTTACAGCTGAGAAATCTGTTATCAGTTCAGATATCAATTTTGTCATCAAATGATGCTTCATTTTAATGAATGTCGTGGTTTGGGCCTGGTTGGCAGCCAACCACAATGCAGCACCTCTCTCTCCCTTCCCCTCCGGCAATGAGAAGGGACAGAGAGCCAGGCTTGGGGTTCAAGATAGGACTGGGATGGGGAAAAATCCCCCTTTTATGATCACAAGCAAAAGGCAGACTCGTTAGGGGAGGAAAAAAAGAACATACACTTATTACAGACACTAACAACACGTAACAGAGTAGGACAGTGAGAAGCATTGCCACATCTTGAGAACACCTTCCCCCCACCCCTCCCTTCTTCCCAGGCTCAGCTCTGCTCCTGATATCTCTACCTCCTCCCCCAGTGGCGCAGGGGCAGGGAATGGGGGGTGCAGTCAGCGCTGCCACTTTCCTTCATCTTCGGTGAGGGCAGTGTCCGAAACTTGTTCCTCCTGCTCCATCGTGGTCCCCCTCTCACAGGAGACAGTCCTCCACAAACCTTCTCCAACACGAGTTCCTCCCATGGGCCGCAGCGTTCCCCACACTGCTCCGTTGTGGGTCACTAACTTCCTCCGACTGGATTCCCTCCCACGGCTGCTCCGGTGTGGGACTCCCCCGCATGCTGCAATCCTTCCAGCACTGAATTACAGCAGTGGGGCTGCCTTTTCCCACAAGACCCCGGCCTTCTTCGGGCACAGAACCTTGATCATCTGAGCAGGAGCAACAGGCCATAAATCAATGTCTGCTCCACCGTAGATCTTCATGGGTGGCAGCGGGGGGCCGCCCTGCCGTCTCCCCACAGGATACAGGGGGGTCTCTGCTCCGGCACACCTCCCCCCTCCTTTCTTCCTCCGTTCCCCCACTGACCTTGGTGTTCATGCAGCTGCAGCGACTCCTCCTCACAAGTCCGACTGCCCGTCACCACGTCCCTTAAATACGTTATCGCAGAGGTGCAGCCAATTGGCTCAGTTTCCCAAACAGAAGTGGAGCTGACTTGGAACTGGGGGAGGTTCGAGAAGCTTCTCACAGGGGGCTGCCCCGATAGCCCCCTCCCCTGCCACCAAAAAACTCCACCACTCACTCAACACAGGACAATGAATTATAGCACAATTCCATTTTAACTAAGGGTTTGTTTGTTTTTTGTTTTTGTTTTTTGTTTTTTTTTTTTGCCTTTAAGAGGTTTAACTCTGCATCAACTACACTTACATCCTATCTGCAAAGAAGGTAAAATGAAACTATTATTTTTTATGATCAGGCAAAGCATTTTCTGCTGGGGATTTAAAAGCAATTGTTTGTGGCAGGTGGGGAGGGGGAAGGGAGGGTGATTAGCTGCGGTGGTTGGTTGCCGATCAGGCCCAAACCACAACAGTCTGCTTAATTATGATCCTCACAATAGTAAAGGGAAAAAAAAAAAAAAAAAAAGCCAATGGAGATGCTGCCTCACAGAAAGGAGAAACAAGAATGTTAATACAAAAATACAATTTTAAGGACAATCCAAAGAATAAAGAGGCAACAGAGAGTTGCATTCATCCAATAACAACATGCCTCTATTCAGACCTTGCATGTTATTACAGTAATACTAGCTCTTTATATGACTTTTCATTAGCAGATCCCAAGATTTTCAGAAATTGCAATACCCATTTGAAGGGGGTTACAATAATTTCCTTTAGACTACAGAGTCAAATCCCCAGAAAAATAACTGTGTCCTATCTATAGTTGGGACAGCCATCAGACATATTCCTAAACCTCTGCCCATGAATAAAAACATCCTAAGAGTCTCTGAGTAGCTGAAGAGCTGCCGAATTCACATGTTGTCTTCATTTTCACAGGCTCAGAGAAATCGCCCGTCAAAACACATCTTCTCTCACACCTTATCTACACAACTAGGACATAAAACTTCTGAAAATGGAGAAAGAAGTGGGAAGTTAATGAGCAGAGATCGACTCACTTCGAAGATTTCCTCTTACAGCTCAATACACAATGAATTCAAATCTCTAGATGAACCTCAAGGGAACTAGCTCATTTGTAGCGCCTGCAAACCAAATAATAGGAGTCACAACTTGTAAGTCTTTATATACAATGATAACTTGTGAGACTTAAGTAATGTTTGTAAAAGAATTTTTGATCCTCAGGTGAAAGGAGCATATAAGGGCAAAACATTATCACCTCTAATTATAGATGAGCTCTGTACAATTTTTTTTAAATGTAACCTAGAGCTTGATGGTTTTCTGTATTAGTCTAAAGATGTCTTGTACAAAAATTTTTCACTAATAAAAACATATAGATATGCTGAAATTAATACAGTTACCTGCTGCTAAGCAATTCAAAGGGCCACACAATTATTTTTTGCTGTAAAGCACAGTTAAGACAGTAACTCTAAAGACATGGATAGTTATTTTGCAATCTTCAAATATATATATTATGAGCAAACTGAGAGTTCTCCCTGTTATTAAAAGCTGACTCCTTTTACATATTCAATTGCTCATAGTTTTACCAAACTGTGCAAACTGCAATTTTACATGCAAAAATCTCTTCTGAAGTAAATTTTTGTTTCATTTATTTTAAAATCTTCATCCAGGACAAAAATGCTACAGGAAAACAATGGGCTTTTTTCCCCATTCAACATTTTACTGACATTTTGTTAAAGAAATTTTAATACTTCTGATGTTTTAAAATAGGAATTAGAAAATGACAGTGGAAAGAATTCTCCCAGGGATGCACTTCTATACATCTCTGAGAAATTCTGCTAAATTACATCAAGTGGTAAAACTCTGGAAAAAAAAAAAAAAAAAACAAACCAAAAAAACCCCACACACATAGTTACCAAACCAACAAAATAACCACATAGTTTGCACATGCTTAGCATACATTTGGTAGATCTTTACTGCAGAAGTCTCTGAAGAGCCCAGACTGAGCAAGACTTTCCCTAAGAGTAAGATGTGGAACGTAGTGAATAATTGTTCTCTCCTCTGTTTTCAGTGCCCAGTTGGTTGAATTCAGTTAGGACAAAAGCAAAAGCTACTTGAGAGAGACCAAAGCCTAGGCAGGAAGAATGAGACCAGCATTCAAATATAGAGAGAGGTGCTGAGCAAGGATGTCACTCCTGGGACCTTTAAGGATAAAGCACTGTGACACAAACTAGAGCTGGAATGAGAAACAAAAAGGCTGAAAGCCCAGGAATGAATAAGAATAATTAAGGAAAGGAGTAGAAACAGTGCTAGCTGTATAATAAAGCTAGGGATAAAAATAGGGGTGAATATGCAAGAACAGGACTGGAATAAAAAGTCAGGAACCAGGAAGGAAATTTAAAAATAATTAAAAAAAAACAAAAACAAAAACAAAAACAAACAAACAAAAACAAACAAACAAAAAAACCCACACAAAAAAAAAAAAAAAAAAAAAAAAAAAACACCCAACCCAGAAACAAAAAAAGAAAAGAGACATGGGAAACGGATTGAAAAAGAAATGTTGACCTTGTGGAGAATCTGAAACGTCAATGGCAGAAGAATGCAGTCCCCTGCAGAGCAGAGAAAAAGCCAAACTCTGCTTCCAGTAGTTCTGCATTATAAGAACAGAATTTAACTCTCTCTCATAGTTCTTAATAAATCTCATTAGTTCCTTACCACTAGATAGCTCTTACCTACAAAATATGACAGACCACTTGTGTCATCTGTCACTCCCTTAGCTCAAAAGCAGACATCAGTGTCTGAGTTTTTGATAGAGTGATTCTTCTGCATTCAGTTCACATGGACTTGAGATTCTGTTGTTCCTGTGATCATATAAACTACAACTTCCCTGGAGTTTTTAGATATATTTCATAATCCAAATACCGTAAGCCACAGTACTGCAGTTTTTTTCTGAAAAACTGAAGTTTCACATGAAAATTCCCACAATCATAACCACTTTCTAACCTTTTTTTACGCTATTTTAAATTACATTATCCAGCAAACTTCCTTCTGTGTGAAGCAAAGACAACTGTCTGCTACATTTCTTGCTAAGACACATAACAGATATATCTTGTTTGTTGCCCAAATGAATGCATCCTAGTAAAACTGTAATATAATACAAAAGTAAAGTAGAAATCCTGACATCCGAGTCTGCGTATGATTTTCTACCACATAAGGAGGATTACTAAAGTAGTTAACAGGAACATCAGTAGTTTCTCAATGAGTTTTTAGTATCTATCATCAGATTTGGTGAAAAATGAACAAATATTACATTTGGATAAAAGGAGTTATTGGGGTATTCTGAATGCTTATGGTTCAGGATTCTGTCACCCAGGAATAAGGAGTCTCAAGTGAAATTTGATGGCTCTTATTTCCACAGTTGTACAACAGGACATCTGAATTCAAAACAATTATCCATGACCATCTGTAATGATGAGTTCTCCTATCTCAGAAACTATTAATATGAAAATAATCAACAAAGAAACAAACAAACAAAAATAAACAAGTAAAACACAAAGCACAAAACCACTTGATAGTACTTGTCCATTGCATTTGCTTTCCTTGCACCTCTGAGTGATAAAAACTCCACTTCAGCAACACAGAGGTCTTGCAGTCTTAGTACACGTCGCTCAAGCATACAGGTTATCCTACATATTCTACCATGAGCAAGCAAAATGGCAAGAGACTCCCCAAAAGTAGTCAAGTACAGAAGGGAGTATCTGATGAACTCTGAGAGCACGACAGGTGTTGTGTTTTAGCAGGTATGCCAATTCTTCTCTCCAATCACACTGAGTAAGACTACTTTAAAACCATTGCAAAATTCCTTAGTCAGCCCTCATCTGCAGGGCTTTTGTCTGCAACTTGTTTAGAAAGAAAATACATGTTTGTAAATCGATGGTAGTAGTGTGCGGAATCTGAGTATGACCAAAAACTTTATTTCAAATATGTCTATAAAGCACCAACTGATCTTGCACAGGGTTTAAAATTTTCACTAGCAAGGTAAAAAAATACCATTATAGTCATGAATCAGACTGTCTTCATACTCTAATGTGCCAAATCCACAAATTGGTTTGTGATAGGCTAGCAAAATCATTAAAAACTATGAGCAAAAGACATTGCAAAAAAAATCATTTTGCAAGCTATATAAAAACTATTAAAAGCATCAAGCTCCTTTATGTCAAGAGTACAAAATACAGTGAAAGTTGCAAAGACAGTATCACACACACAAGTTGTTGCCTTTAACAAGGATTCTTCTGGTGTTATTAAACATCTACGTTTCTGACAACACTGATTTCATTTTGCATGATAAAACCCCTCTGTGTCACTATCTAATCTTTTTTTAGGCCATTATTAAGTTTTTATAAAGGAACAGATTATCTATAACGTGGCTTTTCATTCTCCAGCCACAAGCAGTTAGCTATAATCATATTGTTGTTACCACAAAGAATTTAATCAAGCTCTGTAGTCATATGATCATGCAGAGTATGATGACTCTGAATGAAAGGAAACAGTAAAAAAAAAAATCTGCTACTTCCCTGTCCTGTCCCCTCCCTGAAAGCAGGCACAAGGTGATACCTGCTAAAAGTCTGGTAAAGCAGATCCAAATCCTGAGATACTAGTACATTAAATGGATAACAGCATGGGAGAGCAATGGGTGGGGACAGGTCTTGTAAAAAAAAAGAATACAATTGAGTGGTTAGTGATAGGGAGTAGTATCTTAGAACAAGTACTGTTTTGGTATTATTTAGCAAGTATCCACCGACTTGGATGGAATATGACCCATTTCATACCAGATGCACATCTGATTGATTGGTAAAAACACAGCACAGAAAACTTGTGTTGAATTCTGCTCTCTTTGTTGCTCTTTGATATCAACCAATGTCAAAACCTGTCCTGCCTTGGAAAAAAATTTTCACAAAACCATTCCATAGCAGTAACAAAACCCATCAAACAGGACTACCGTCTTCCTTCCAAAACCACCTACTGCACATACAGTTTGAGGAACAAGTATCTCATAAGTCTTCTTCAAGTTTGGAGAACTCAGTGCCTTTTCTACAGCAGTGGCCATTCCCAAGGGGACAGGAAGAAGCCCTCCTGGTTAATCTTGTCTGCTGCTACTTAGCCGCTTCACAGTCCTTACTACATTAGAGCTTTACCCCTCATATACTTAACATGGTTGGAGGAGCAGGAGTTAAATTTTTATTTCTACTAACTTCTGAAACAGCCCTCACTTCTGGTCATGGCAAGAATATATGGATAAATATCAGTGCTATATACTAAGACAAACACTGTCTGACTGTATGCGGGATTCCTTGTGTTCTTGTAATTACTCAGCAGAACAAAAGTTTTCTTCACTGCCATTTGTTTTTTCTGCACTATACCAGTTCCCCCAACCCCTTGATGCTTTATTACCTGACATAAATGTAGGCACCTTTCACACCTGTGTGGAACATACCAGCCTCTGCTATTACAGTTTCTACTGACACCTCCAACACTAACGCTTCATATCTTAACAAAAATCTTCAGTACAGCAAAGCAAATTTAAAAAAAAAAAAAACCTTCTTTCGCTTTTTGAACTGTCTTTATAAAATGTATCACTAAAGCAATTCAATGGTGTAGGGCAAATGGCACCTGCATGAAATTAATACATTCATTTAAGTTGTTCATACTTGAGAGGTCCCTTCTTTCCATGGAAGAGGGTTAAAAGCATTTAATGGTCTGGGTTAATAATAGTCAAGTTACTGAGTCAATCGAGTGATGAATTGAGAAAAATCATTAATGCAGGATAGAGTTCTTGACCTGCTCTTTCAAAGGCAAAAGCTAAAAATCCCTTCCTTTTAAAACACCAAGCAACCTTGAGTGATCTGTGCTTATGCGAATGCTTGATTGACACCTGTCTGGTGGGTCAGTATGATGAGTAAGCCATTGGCTATTCTCAAACCTGCAAAAAATTATAGAAAAGACACTCTCTCAATACACTGATAATCAAGGCCAGAGTTTTTGGAAACATCTTTAATTTATTCTCAGGGGAATTTAATAGCCTGCCTTCCAATCGCTTTTCTGAAAATCCCAGACCTATAAGGGTAACTTTTTAATCCTTATTTATGCTTTAACACACATCTTTAGCAGTGACATCCACATTACCAAAACTGAAATCACACAAAAAAAAAAAAAAAAAAAAATCAAGGGAATTTTTCACTTGCAAACAATTGCAGATAACAGTATTTTCTCACTTAAACAGAGGCCCTGCTGAGCATGGAGGAAGGGATGAGCAAAGATGAGAAAATTTCAGTGTGACCTGTGGCATGTTAGGCAGGAGGTGGGCTCTAGTATGCAGAGGTTCAGCTGGGTGCCATCTCAGGGAAGAGCAGCAGATGTAGAAAAATGCCACAGCCAGAAACTCAGCATCGCTGCTTTTCTGGAAATCAAAGCAATATTATCTCTCAGATTCACTTACAAAGTACACATAGTTTTTGCCCTTGAGTATTCCCATTAAAAAAACAAGAAGTATAAACGTATCACTCCAAAAATACAATTTCTGCTGTTTGTATCTTTATCTAAAAAGTGTCTACCTATGGAAGTAAAAAAGCAGCTCATTTTGGTGCTCAAGGTTTCCTCATACAGTGAAAAGCTGAGATGTTAACTGAAATGCCACTGTATTAACAAAGACTGTCACTCCATGCTGAAATATGAAATACCCTGAATTATGTCTTTCAAGCTTTAATTGAAGAAAGCACTTGAGCACAAGCCTAATTTTAAACCCAACACCATGAATAGTGCCAAAGTCAAAGAGACTATTCATATATCCAGACATGTGCCTTCATGAATTTCGATTCTTGACAAGTATAATTATGTGAAGTTGGACTTCCACAGTTCTTAGCCCAGATCTAAAATTTCCTCACTTTTTGGCTTTGGCCTACTCATTTGTACAGGCTTTCATTTCCACTTATGATAAGGAAAAAATTCTTCAGCTGCATCACTAGAAGTATATTACCTGAAATTGTTTACATGCTTTGAATATGAAAGAAACATGGGTTTACTTAACAGCTTATGTTATTACTAAATCTAATTTCATTCTTATGCCTCAGCCAGAAATCTTAATATTCTCAATTTATAAACTAAATTAGAGTTCACCATGACTTGAGATCTAGACTATCATTTAAACTTTCTCTTCTGTCTAGGTCTTATTTCTTCCATTGCTGGCATACTGGACAACAATAATAAAAAAGTGTTGCTGCTTCATTCATAACCACCTCTTAGGGTATTTAGAGTTTCAACAATAATAATAAAAGATCCACATATTTGCAAAAAACAAATGTTAATGCATGAGTTCTGGAACAACAAAAATATCATACCCCTTTAGGGAACACATGTGAAATCTATTTCCTTTGGGTCTAGAGAAAGCTAATTTTTGTATTTATTTTTCTTTAATCACACTGTTTGTTCCTCCATAGATGACAGCTTTTGGTTCTTACATTTTTCTGTGCATGCTGAACTTTGCGCTATCAAATTGATGAGTACACCTAGTACCAAAGCACCAGCAAACATCAACAACGAGATAGTTACTGGCAGACAGTGTTTTGAAATGCAAATAATTATAATAGTCTATCATTCCCTCAATCTGTAATTGCAGGGTAAAATGGAGGACAGGTGCATATTTCGAGCTCTGTTAAGCACTAAAGTTTTAAAGTCCCTCTCTGGACACGGACTTGAATTGATGGCTGATGTATCATCAGATACTTAGAAATCTTGAAAAATTCCATAAACAACACAGCCAGCATTCTACATGCCTCCTCCCTTGTACTTTTTTTTTTTTTTCTATCAGCATTTAGCACAAATGGTTGTTTCTAATTAAACTTCAGTGCAGGGGGAAAAAAGTAAATGGATGCAGCAATGATCTGGACTATTGGATAAAGAGAAAGCTTGCAGGAAGAAAGTGAATAGCAAAATGAGAATATAGGACCGAGGCACGTACGATTGCTAAAAGAAACAATTACCAAACCACAGGCAGTCTTTGTTTTGCATTAAGTCATCTGTAATTCTAACACTGGCTCAGACCAAGGACTTCTGTCATTAAAATAACCTGATTCTGTCAAATTATATGGGATCCTTTTAGCTTAGACTTGCTCAATTCTTGCAGAGAATTCAGGAATAACTTAGATCAAAATTTCTGTATTTCACAAACTGAAGAGACTTGCTGGCCCAACAGTGTAATGTGTTATTTACACACAGATCTTGAAATCTAGGACATGAGCTTGTTCACGGACTACTCCAGGGGAAAAAAAAAAAAACAAAACAAAACAAAACAAAAAAAAAAAAAAAAAACAAACCAAAACAAAACAAAAAAACCACCCTGACCTGGTTTGGGCTGAAATAGAGTTAGTATTCCTTTTCGAGAACTATAAGAGTGCTGTGTTTTGGATTTAGCTTTGGGTTTGGTATGGGAAGAATGCTGACAGCACACTGATGTTTTCAGTTGCTACCGAGACTTCAAGGACTCTCCGACTCCCCATGTCCTGCCCGTGCGCCAGGGCACAGGGAGCAGGGAGGGAGCACGGCCAGAGCACCTGACCCAAACTGGCCAGTGAAATATTCCATATCATGGCACGTCATGCTCACTATATAAAGGAGGGGTGGCTGGGAAGGAGCTCTCTCTCTCTCTCTCTCTCTCTCTCTCTCTCTCTCTCTCTCTCTCTCTCTCTCTCTCTCTCTCTCTCTCTCTCTCTCTCGCTTCCGGGATTGCGACTGTGGGATCTTGGTACCTCGGGATCACCAGCCGGGAACGGGCTGGGGATTTATTGGTCAGCGGGTGGTGAGCAATTACACTGTGCATTGCCCGTTTATATTCTTTCTATTATTGCCATTGTTTTCCTTTTATTGACATTATTAAAGTGTTCCTATCTCAGCCTGCAAGTCTCCCTTCACCCCTCCAATTCCCTCCCCCATTCCCAGGTGGGGAGGGGGAAGGGAGGGTGACTGGCTGTGGTGGCTGGCTGCCGACCAGGTTCAAACCACGACAACAACAAATCAAAACAAAACAAAACATCAATTTATGCTAACACAGAATTTTCAGCCTGAATATTCCAGCAGATTCCACACCAAAGAACGAGCAAAACTTTTACAGAAAGTAATTCCGGGAATAATCCGTAATATCGTGAAGGAGGTAGAAGATCACAGAATGCTTAGTAGAGTATATAGGTACAATACTTAACTTTTTGCTCAAGAAACTTAATAACCTCAGATCAACAAACATGCAAGATATTTTCCAGAGAGGAAACCTTAACAGGGTTTCTCCAGTACTACTTAATACCACTGCTCAGCTTCATGTTCAGCACAGTAATATACAAATCACCTATTTTACAGCCATTATCAAGTGCAGTATATCTGTGCAAGGACTGAGTATGAGGGGGCACACACAGGTACAATGGTAAAAATACAGATCTGTTTTCAGGCCCCAGTGTGCAGTGCCTCATGCTCTCACTCAATGCCTACTTGGAAAAACAAGCGAGGAGAGTGCACTATGAATTATCTTTTCTGTTACTCAATCAAGCTAAGTACTGAGGCAAAGGCAACTTTTAACTCTAGTAGTCTCTCTGAAACAACTGAAAGCTAAGCTGCACAACAGCTTTGCTGGCTCAGACAACGAGGCCTTGGACAGACGTTGGGTATCGCTAACTTCTCCATTCACCAGATGGAGGGTTTTGTCCCTACTGGCAAAAATGCTCAAGTGATAGCTCATTATTTATTTCAGGCCATACAAACAAACCCAGCTGGTCCGGACTGAAGCAGGTTAAGAAAAACAACAAAATCTTCATGGGCAGACTACAGGAATGGCAAATTCTACAGAGAGGAGATAAACTTAGAAGTGGGGAACATTTTGCAACCACCATGGGTATTTGGCCCTCTATCAGCTACAGAGATTAAACCTGGAAATTGCTGCTCTTATCTTGTTGTCCACATAAAGTTCTATCTATATTTGAAACAATTAATTACAAAAATGCCATAAGGCAATCCTCAAAGTCCCACATTCAATTCAGCCAGCTAAAGTGAACACAAATGCACCAAAAGAAAAGACTGCTGACTCTACAGAATGAGCCTCCACCTCTGGGAACAGCGACAACCTCTCACGCTGTATACAGAGCAGGAGCTGGCAGTTTCTCAAGTGACATTCAAGTGATCAGCATCACCTCCATACCTTCTTACTCCCTCGGCAGGAGTCAAGAGCAGCCCAAATTATTGAAAAGGCATAATGACTAGGAAAGAAGGACTGCTGACAAAGATACAAATAAAAGTACTGGTTCTGCTCTCAGATGCTCAAAGAACTATGGGATTGCATGGTGTGTTCACAGTAGGTCAGTGTAACCATATGGTCTGGCTCTTCTGGGAAATACTTCATCTCTACTTTAGTCCTCAGAAACATTGGGAGTAATTACGTGAGGCCTCCAAATGTTTACCATGGTTCAGAGAATCAGTCTTCTAAAGAAACAAATTAAGTGTCCGCTTGAATTTAATCCCGAAGCTCAAGTATATTAGTTATCCTGTGGTTGTAACGTTCTCTCCAGCCTTTTGTTTCAGATTTCTCATCAAAGAAAAATATAACCTGCTGTTGGGACTGGATAATATTTATAGAGTGCTCAGAGCACTCTATGATAACAAGTGTTACTAATACCCATGAAAAAGTAACAGAACTTGCACCTAAAAAAACATGCCTTCCCCTCTGGATTGAAGGGAAAAGACACAACGCTGAAACAGGCGTAACAGGATTTAACAATAATATTAACCAGAGAGAAAGAAGACAACGGGAATGAGCAGAAAACTAATGCAAGTCAACCACATGAACATGGAAAATTATTTTCTGGCATATTCAAATAAGACAGGTGCAGAATGGTAACACACTGAAAAAAAAAAAAAAAAAAAGAACCAAAAACCATATCAGAGCTCAGACACCTTTAACGGAAGGTTTTCAGACCAGAACTGGAAATCTTACTCTATTTTGAATGCTAGTGGAGCACACGATTGAATTTCACTGCTGAACATTACTGGGAGAAAATGGAGTGATCAATGAGTTACAGCTTATCCTCAGTCCAGTTTATGGCTAAGGTATAAGTGTTAAAGGAAGATATTTGTATTTGGAAATGAAAGACTTAGAATCTGTAAGAAGAATTTGAAGTTTTGGATCATGTGGTTGAGAAAAGAAAATGGTATACGCAGAACCCACAGAGATATACAAAATAATACAAAAAACAAAAATACAAATTTGATAGTACTGTTTACCACAATTTATAATACAAAAACAAATGGATAGAGAGCGATGTTGAACAAAAACAATTTGAAAAGAAGAGGGGGAAAATATTTCTACATAGCACATAATTAACCGGTGATGGTTTTCCTGAAGGTATTATCAAGACCAAGAGCTTAGCAAGATTCAAAAAGGATTTAGACATTTATATGCATAATGAGAACATCCACAGTTACATTAGATGAGATTAAAAAAAAAAAGTGAGATATAAAACTTGATGCTTCAGTGAATAAGTCAACTTCTTGCTGGTGAACATTAGAAAGAATCTGTCCCAGTGGGCAAACTGTTCCACAACTACCCGTTATGGTGCTTCCTTCACTTACCCTTGAAGCAGCTGGAGCTGAGCACTCCAAGTCAGAATGCCAGAACAGACAGACTTGCTTTGGCCATTTATACATTTCAAGTGAAAAAAAAAAGGCATTGCTATACAATCAAATCAAGTACATGTGACAGTGAGCTTGCAGAATTTGAAAAGGAGAATAGAGCTTCTTATCTCATAATATCCTTTAACTGTCATTAACTGTAAGGTTTAGGGCACTGTAAGATGATAGTTTTGGCTTTTGGAGAGAATTCTGTTTGTGTACATCTTTCTTTAAAACCATATTTGGCACTTCAAGCTACCTCTTAGTCTCTGGGCCAAACTCCCTGACAATAGCCAGTCCCACTCTAAAACACACAGATAATCTCCTTGTGTGCTGTGGGTGTTCCTGTCAAGTTAGTCACAGTGTGCACCTAAACTCTGCTTTCCTGCAGCTTAACCCTCACTAAAATGTGACGCCAGTCCCCAAGATGCATAAGGGGAAAGCCTCTTGGTAGCACCACTCAAATTTACCACGCTTTCCTGGAAGGCCATGCTTTACCAGGTTTCCTGGTAGCCAGCCCTCCTTCCTTCCTTGCAATATACTAATGCTCTCATCCAGTACATTATTTTCCCACCCCTCCCACCCCTTAATTGTGCTGGTTTTGGCTGGGATAGAGTTAATTTTCTTCACAGTGGCTAGGATGGGGCTATGTTCTGGATTTGTGCTGAACACAGTGTTGGTAACACAGGGATGTTTTCCTTATTGCTGAGCAGCGCTCACACAGAGCCAGGGCCTTTTCTGCTCCGCACCCCACCCCAGCAGCGAGGGGCTGGGGGGCACAAGAGGTGGTGAGGGGGCACAGCCGGGACAGCTGGCCCCAACTGACCGAAGGGACATCCCAGACCATATGACATCGTGCTCGGTGCATAAAGCTGGGGGAGGAAGGAGGAAGGGGGGGACGTTCAGAGTGATGGCGTTTGTCTCCCAGGTCACCGTTAGGTGTGACACAGCCCGGCTGTCCTGGGGATGGCTGAGCACCTGCCTGCCCATGGGAAGGGGTGAATGAATTCCTTGTTTTGCTTTGCTGGCATGCGTGGCTTTTGCTTTACATGTTAGACTCCCTTTAGCTCAACTCATAGTTTTCTTACTTTTACTCTTCTAATTCTCTCCCCCATCTCACTGGCTGGGGTTAAGTCAATGCAAATTCCTTCAACCTGTCCCCCAAAAGTAAAATCTCTTTTCAACAGCTAATTCAGTTAATGGGAAAAGCTTCTGTGCTGGGTTTGTGTGACTGTCATGGTTTTTGGTAGCAGGGGAGGGGGCTACAGCAGTGGCCTCTGTGAGAAGCTTCTCAAAGCTCCCCCAGCTCCAAGTTGGACCCACCTCTGGCCAGGGCCGAGCCAATGACCAACAGTGGCTGCACCTCTGCGATAACATATTTAAGAAGCAGAACCTGGAAGGAGTTGGGGTTGTGAGGAGTTGCAAAGAGGACACTTATGCAAACACCAAGGTCAGTGGAAGAAAGGAGGAGGAAGGAGAGGAGGTGCATTGGATCAGGCTCCCCTCAGCCTGTGGTGAGAGGGCAGGCTGCTCCCCTGCAGCCCATGGAGGTCACTTGTGGAGCAGATGCCCACCTGCAGCCCATGGAGGACCCCACATGAGAGCATATGAGTGTGCTCCAAGAAGGCTGGGACTCTATGGGAAGAAGCAGCCCCCGCTGTTGCAGTTTGGTGCTGGAAGGACTGTAACATGTGGGGGGACCCACGCTGGAGCAGCACGGGAAGTACTGCAGCCTGTGGGAAGGACTCACATCAGAGAAAGTTAGTGGAGGACTGTCTCCCATGACAGGGACACCACAGTGGAGCAGGGGAAGAATGCGAGCAGTACCGCCACCCTGAGGAGGAAGAAGCGGTAGGACTGACTACAACCCTCCATTCCATGCCCGCTGTGCTGCCAGAAAGGAGGAGGTAGAGAAATCAGGAGCAAAGCTGAGCCCGGGTAGAAGGGAGGGGTGGGGTAAAGGTGTTTTCAAGATGTGGTAATGCTTCTCGCTGTCCTACTCTGTTTAGTGTTGTTGTTTTTAGTGTTTGAATTAAATGGCTGTTCTTTTTCTTCCCCCAATGAGTCTGTCTTTTGTCCTTGACCAAATGGGTGAGTCACCCTTCCCTGTCCTTATCTCGATTCTCGAGTTCTTTGCTTTATTTTTCTCATTCCCATTCCTGAGGGGGAAGGGGTGAGTGAGCAGCTGCATGGTGCTCTGTTGCCCTCTGGGCCCAAAGCATGACAGCTTCAAATACAACTAAGATTCTCACATAACCTGACCACCAGACACTTTGACACTGTATTCTGTCACCTATGCTTAGCCTGGAAAAATGCTTGGACTCAACCTCAACATACTACACTTACATGAAAAGAACTATCTGAGGAACAAGACAGTCCACTAAAACTTCAAGGCTTACTCATATTTAAAAAGAAACACCCAGTTGATGAGAAAGGGTTGTTGTAACATGAAGATGGGTTGTAGTCCCTGTTTGAAAGACCACTTCTGAATTCTGGCCTTGGACCATTTAGTGTAAGACAGAGGCACAGTTCTCAGAGCAAGGACTGAATTCCTCACATATAAGTATCCTAAATATTAGGCTGAGAAAACATAATCTCCCCTCAGTGTGAACTAATGCACTGTTAAAGCTGCTCTATTGTTCAGAAAAAGACTTCCTAGACAGACGGAAGACTGTCTCCTAAACTTAACCATCCCCTCTTACTCCAACCCAGAGATCCAATGATTGCCCCCTTTCCATGAGAAAAAGCATGTTTCAAAAACCTACAGCAACATGAACTGGGTTTCTCCACATTCAAGGCAAAAGGTTTTAAGATTGGCTACCTTACATAAAAGCAGGCACCCCTATATGTATGTTTCTTGCAACAGCCATTGCTGCTGTGTTTTGTATAGGGCAGAACACTAGATCCTGCAGCTGCCAGTTCATCTTGCTCACAACATAGCCATGAGACCAGGCTCCCCAGAGAATACAGGCAGTAGAAGGATTTGAGTGCAGACATGAACTGTTTCACCACAAGATGGGACAGCACTGAGCTGCTCAGTGCTGAAGAGATTAAACAGGTCTAAGACAATCACAGAGAGGACTTCTGGAAACACAGAGAGCTTTACAAGAACTAATGTACCTAACTGGCTAGATGAAGGTCTGAGAAACACGTTTTCTGACTTACATGACAAGCTCCCAATTCCATTCTCCAGATATAAACAAACTGACACTTAGCTATCAATAACACAGTGGGAATTGCACTTCCAGAGGTCATGCCAGACCCAAAGTGAAAAGAAACCATCCTTTGTTTGCTACCTTTGCAGAAAAGTCAATGTTTAAATGTTACTGAATTTGAATGCTGATATAAACACACATAATATACACTTGGATCCTGCCTGAACACGTGCATTTATGTTTTCAACATATGCCAAAGACATCTAATTTGAAGGAGTGAAAAAAAAAAACTATTTATTTCTTTTATAAGAATCTGGCATGCATACAAAATTTGAAATGCTTTATTTTTATAGATCACATTGTAAATTAATGTAAATAATTCAACGTGCAGAGTATTCACTGTGCTGAAAATGACTGGCATTTTTCAAGAGTATAAAGAGAACTGCTTGACTAAGGATATCAGCAAATGATATAACGGCAAAAAAGACTTAGCAACTTCCAATAAAATATTTCAGACTATACAGATTGTTCCACATTTGAAATTGTACAGTATGTCAGAGGTTAATGCAAGTGTGCAGCACATATTTTGAAGATCTGTTGTTTGCACTTTAAACAAAAAAGATTGCTTTATTTTTTAAAAAACTTAAGTGACTGAACATGTACATGACCATATTGCCTGGATTTCACTTGTACTTGGCTCAAGCTATTGTACCATCAGGCATCAGAGGGTTTTTGTTTTTTTTTTTTTTTTTCCCTGCAGAAAATCAACAATATAAGAACAAAGGAAACATCTTCACTGACAGCTCAAGGTCATCCCTAGAGACTGCTCTTGCTAAACAAGTCTGTGGACATAGTTAGTGGAAATGCAGTAATTATAGGTGCCAGCTGGATCACTGGTGCAGACCACCAACTCAAAGGATGCCAAGGGTTTTAAAGTCCAAAATAGGCTCTCATTTTACTTATACCTTAATTAAAGAATCTAACATTTCTTGTACTCTCCTTTATCTCACACTATAATGTGTTTCAAAAATGCAAATGGAAACCAAAAAATCCCAATACCTTCCCATTAGATTAAGAGCTGATCAGGCAAGGATTATTTTTCTATTTAGTCAGACTTGGACAACCACA
Organism: Tyto alba; assembly: GCF_018691265.1. NCBI lineage: Eukaryota > Metazoa > Chordata > Aves > Strigiformes > Tytonidae > Tyto > Tyto alba. The sequence continues at coordinate 14,117,016 of NW_024881327.1, read as the reverse complement.
CGTGACTTTCAGTAACATGCTATGGATTTGTCTATATTTCACTGTAAGCATAAAAGACATTTCTCTATATCAGCAGTTAGGTGGTTCCATTAACCCAAGGCTGTAAAATATACATAGCATATACAAGTACAGTATACAGTCAGATGGGCTACACTGATGGACTTCTATATCAGATGTCTTTTCCATTTCTCTGAAATAACATAGCTGCTGTTAGCGCTAAAAATTGTAATAAAAACATAGCACACCTCTCAGAAATCTTATTTACCAACCACTACAGTCCAAACAGCCTGGGAAGCTGGATGCTCTCAGTCCCTATCTGAATTCAGAGTCAAAATTTACAGCAAGCTGCTATATTTATAATTGATGACAATACTAATTACAGACATTCAAGCACACACACTATCTTCATCTCCCTTTGAGGTGTTAAATAAAAATATGTATCCAATAGTTGTTGCATAAGCATATCCTTAACATATTCTTTTTAATGCAGAGGGCATAAAATTCTCATTAACAATAATTGGAGTTAGAAACAGAAATTCCAGGAAGGATATGTTGTCTCATTAGATATTAACTGGAAATACTGTAAAATATTCTGTTTATGCATTGTTAGAATTCTGGAGTCTTGTCTTTTGTTTTTTAATCTTTCAAATTAACACCTCTATGAATAAGTCATTTAGAGCTAAATGAAAGCTCCTGCAATTCTAGAAACCATGTGTGTACTTGTAAGCTCCCGCAACGATACGGCCTTCCCACTAAACTGTAGAGTTTTAAGAAAACAGCTCTACAGCACCTGCTTGCCTTACTGCACAGGTAATTAATCCCCACCACAGTTTATTGATCTAGTAATTCCAGCAATAACATGTCTTCTCAAAATTCCCACCATGTTGGGGCTCACAAAATGCTGGTGGAACTCATGATACACAAGGGCCCGAATGTGTCAGTACTTCCTGACCACACACAGGACCACACGATTGCCTCTCCACACAAGGGAACACAAATGAGTTGGTATAGTTTACTTCAGGATTTACAACAGAGAAATCAGAAAAACCGCAGTTTTCTCTCAGGCAACAGTCCCTTCCAGGAGTCACCCATAAGTGGTTTACAGCTCCAAGAGAAAACTGCTTCTGCTCAGAGACTAATCTTTCTGAATCTTAGGAAGATTTCATTATACATTTCATTATACTGGATATATCATGATAAATTCTTCATTAGCGGCTTATGCCCACCTCCTAGAGCCAATGAAATAATTTCCAAGGACTACAAGGAAATAGGGTTATGCTCTGCTCATTCCAAACTTTTTTACAAACTTCACTCCTCAAGATACCCCAATTATCAGAAAAAAGGGGAGAAGCAGGAACCCACACAGATTTGGCCATTTACAGCAAGACTTCCAGAAAGTTTCTTTAACACTTCTGCTTTAATAATTATTGTCTGATTCCACAGTTATGAAAGGTGATCCTTCCAGCTGCCACTCCCAACTAAGAGATGGCACACAGTCATGTGTTTTAAAAAAAACAAACAGAACTGCCTTCTTACATTAATGTTTGTTGTGAATTGGTTGTTTAGCAGTAAATAAAATCCCAAGAGATGCTTCAGTAATTGATTTCCCAGAGCAAATCTATATAAGGATACAAAGTAAATTCAAAATTAACAAAAGTGTAGCTGTGAGTTAAGACAAAGCACCTGTATCAGTTCTCATTCACTGCTAAACCTATGGTCCTTACACACCACAGTTATTACTTCAGAGAACGTATACTTTGTATGCCTTCCAAATATCTTTTTTTTTCCAAATAAACTTTTTTAAACAAGATAACTGGAGGAGTCTCTTAATGAAGTAACAGTCGCTTGCAAAATTTTGCCACACAGAACTTTAAACAAGAAAAAAAAACCCATGCTAGAAAGCAGTATCCTCTTATTGCCACTTCATTGCTTGATTGGTCAAAACTGACAGTGTGATTTATCATCTTCACTTCATCTGTTAGGGTTAAACCTTTCCAAAATGCTGTAGAACTGCAAAGTACACTACTCCCACCCTCCTCCTCCTTCCATTACCTCACTGATAATTCAGGAAAGCTGGCCAGGATATTTCCAAAGCTGCAACTCCACACCACAGCATTACACCAAATCTTTCAAAAATATTCTTCCTCCTTTGTGGCAGGACCAAACCTCTATAAATGCACAAAGTTCTTAACGCTAAAATCCTGAAGAAAATGAGATAAAAAGGAACTATACTGATATGTATGTTAAAAAACCAACCAAACAAACAAACCAACCAACCAACAAAACACAACAAAACAGAAGCACAAAAGTCAAAAATAGACACACCTATACACACAAAAGAACAATGGGTTCTGGAGGCTTACTGCTCTTCATAGCAATGATAAATCTCCCACTAGACCTGACTACATTTTGGTACTTAGATTTTATTGTCACTGAAGAGTCTTGCTGCATTTAACAACAGAAGACATGTTTGCAGGACTCACCTTTGTCCACAACTCCATCACATCTCTGGTAGCTATTTGGTTCAATCCCACAGACTACCAAGTGATTTAGCAATGCTTCTACATTGATTAGCAATATTTCTACATTCTTTGAGCATCTCCTGACTTTAGTAGGCATGGCAAGTTTACAGGGCTTAGAGAAGCTGACTTTTCAAGGCAAAACCTTCTGTAAAAGGTTTGGATGTTGTATCTCAGCTCTTTTTGCAGTGTCAGCTATCGTGTTTATTTTGACATGTCTCTGTATAGAGAGTACCAACAGCTTGGCTATGCTGCCATCAATTCATCAAATGAGGAGTACAGTTACATGTCTTTTCAGAGTTTCCTGTACATTGCTAGTAAACAGACTACTGTGCATTTCTCAGCTCAAAGGCAACAGTAGTTTATATCAGATGTGATAAAGTGACACAGAGATGGTCAGCCACCTATAGTGTGCTTGCTTTGCTGACCTTAACGAGATATCCTCCAGTCCAGAACTGACTACTGACTTCTTTAGGCTCAGCAGCACAACTTTTCTTGTCTCTTCTGACCTGCGTTCAACATAGCATCTCCTCACAGGGCCCAGGGAGTACTCAGGACAGTATCTGATTTTTCCATGCAAGAGGAAAAGGAAAATGACACATACTACCTCTCATCCACTGTGCAATAGACAAGTACAGAATGATCACTCCTATGCATCTCCACACAGTTTTAGCAAAAACACCTTCTCATTCATAAAGGACTAGAGTGGTAACACTTTTGTAATCTCTTCTACAGTTTTATAACTGACTGCAGTTTCATGAAGACAAAAGATCTTTTCTTTTAGGTGGTCCTGGTACTTATTCCCCACTCAAATTGATAATGCTCTACTCTATCTAATATAAAAGTTATATGGTGTTTTTTTAAAGAACATTCACATTGTCATCAATAATGTCTACAGACACAGGGATGGAAATAGAATATACAGAAACCATATGTAGCATATACAGTATAATGTTGCACCCTAACATTTCCCACAGACAACTTGCCTCAGCTTATGAAAGATACAGCTCTTTGCAACACTTCATAATCCAAACATCTTAACACAACTACATGGTCATTTCTAATAAATTGCAGACTCTTCATAACTGATATACCACGGACTCTTGACTAGCTTTATCATGATTTGTCCAGTAATTCATCCATACAAGCAAACTATATTCTTGAACAGAAATAAACATGTATACCTATAAATAAATTAATTACATTGCTTGAAATTACAGGTATTTATGTAAAAGGTTATGTCATTATTCTCTATTATTTACATATTGGAAGTCCAAAGTGCGGCATTTTCTATATTCTCAGTACCCAAATTTGCACTCTTAATAATGGTATGGTATTTTCTGTAGAATGTACCAGCTAAAAAATATTTCATAATTATACACTAAAAGTGTCTAAGAACTATGATCAACTCTGTATTTTTTCTTGCATAAAATAGCCACAATAAAATGTGCACTGATGCATACATATGGTGTCACGTTGATGTTCTTAGCACTATTAAATAGTCAAGAAACAGAAGCAGTATAATACCAAATCTCAAATTGTACTAGAAAAGTCACATTAATTCAGTTTTTACATCCATAATTTCTCTGCTCTGCAAGACTAAGACTTCTGGGAAAAGCAGAGTCTTATGATGCTCTGTACTCAGCACGTAATGCAACAAACCATGAGTTTGCTTGTATATTCTAGGGAATAACCTAACCATGGCAGCTTTCAGGTGCACACCTGCTTACCAAAACTTATACACATGCATACTTAAGTAAAAAACTTGTTTTCACCCTTAATTTTCTACAATAAACAGTAGGTTAACCAAGCCAGTTTTACTCTGTGCTATCAGCCTGAGAACACTGAGAAAAACATTACATAGACATTGTTTTGTATAAATAAGTGATAATATTCAGCTTTTTACCACCTCAAAAACTGTTCTATTTATTCACATTTACCATTACTACTTTAAAATTCTCCTACTTCTCTAATGCAGTTATCATTATAACAATTCTCAAGAGTTAGTCTGTCCTGGGTTGAGTGAGTGGTGGAGTTTTTTTTGGTGGCAGGGGAGGGGACTATAGGGGCAGCCCCCTGTGAGAAGCTTCTCGAACCTCCCCCAGCTCCAAGTCAGCTCCACCTCTGCTCGAAAACTGAGCCCATCAGATGCTCCTCTACGATAACGTATTTAAGAAGGGATGTGGTGACGTGCAGTCAGACTTGTGAGGAAGAGTTGCGGCAGATGCATGAACACCAAGGTCAGTGGGGGAACGGAGGAAGAAAGGAGGGGGGAGGTGTGCCGGAGCAGAGACCCCCCTGTATCCTGTGGTGAGACGGCAGGGCGGCCCCCCCCTGCCACCCATGAAGATCTACGGTGGAGCAGACATTGATTTATGGCCTGTGTTTCGCCTGGTTGATCAAGGTTCTGTGCCCGAAGAAGGCCGGGGTCTCACGGGAAAAGGCAGCCCCACTGCTGTAATTCAGTGCTGGGAGGATTGCAGCATGCCGGGGAGTCCCACACCGGAGCAGCTCGGGAAGGGCTGCAGCCGTGGGAGGGAATCCAGTCGGAGGAAGTTGGTGACCCATGACGGAGCAGTGTGGGGAACGCTGCGGCCCGTGGGAGGGACTCACGTTGGAGAAAGTTCGTGGAGAACTGTCTCCTGTGAGAGGGGGACCATGATGGAGCAGGGGAAGAAGTTCCAGAAGCTCCCCCCACCAAAGATGGCAGAAGTGGCAGCACTGACTGCACCCCCCATTCCCTGCCCCTGCGCCACTGGGGGAGGAGGCAGAGATATCGGGAGCAGAGCTGAGCCCGGGAAGAAGGGAGGGGTGGGGGGAAGGTGTTCTCAAGATGTGGTAATGCTTCTCACTGTCCTACTCTGTTATGTGTTGTTAGTGTCTGTAATAAATGTATGGGTTTTTTTCTTCCCCTAACAAGTCTGCCTTTTGCTCATGATCATAAAGGGAGATTTTTCCCCATCCCAGTCCTATCTTGAATCCCAAGTTTGGCTCTCTGTCCCTTCTTATTGCCGGAAGAGAAGGGAGTGAGAGCCGCTGTGTGGTGGTTGGCTGCCGACCAGGCCCAAACCACGACATAGTCCTACGTATTTTCTCTATGAAACAACATCAGAGATTGTTGGGGTTTCAGCTCAGAGGGCAACTGAGCATCACACAGATGATCAATCCCCCTTCCCCCCCAGCGCTGACAATAAGCAAATGCTTGGGATTTGAGATAGGACAGGGAGGGATAAATCACCCATTACAGCCACTGGCAAAAGACAGATTTATTAGGGGAAGAGAAAAACATAAATTTAATACAGACATTAACAACAATAGCACTCAACAGACAAAGCAGGACAGTGAGAAGCATTACCACATCTTGAAAACACCTTCACCCCACGCCTCGTTTCTTACCAGGCTCAGCTCTGCTCCCAATATCTCTACCTCCTGCCCCCAAGAGGCACAGTGGCAGAGGGAATGGGGGGTGCTGTCAGTGCTGCCGCTTCTTCCATCCTGGGGGGGAGAGAACTTCTGGAACTTGTTTCCCCTGCTCTAGTGTGGTCCCCCTCTCACAGGAGACAGTTCTCCAAAACTTTCTCTGACTTGAATCCCTCCCACAGGCCGCAGCATTTCTCTAGCTGCTCCAGTGGGGGACACCAATTTTTGCCAACTGGCCTCCCTCTCACAGGCTGCAGCCCTTACCGAGCTGCTCCGCCGTGGGACACCCCCACGCACTGCAGTCCTCCCAGTGCCAAATTACAACAGTGGGGGCTGCTTCTTCCCATAGGATCCCAGCCTCCTTCAGGAGCATCCATGTTAAATGGCCATATAGGGACCCCCAAAGGCCATATATATCAGTGTCTGCTCCACCATACGCCTCCATGGCTGGGGGGGGGTGGGGGTGGGGGGTGGGGAGGGGCAGGCCACCCTGCTGTCTCACTAAAGGATACAGGGGGTCTCTGCTCCAGCACATCTCCCCCCTTTCTTCCTCCAATGACCTTAGTGTTCACATAGATGTCACAACTTCTCCTCACAACTCCAACTCCTCCTCCCAGGTCCCTTCTTAAATACGTTATCGTAGAGGTGCAGCTAATTAGCTCAGCCTTGGTGCAGAGGTGGGTCTGACTTGGAGCCAGGGGAACTTTGAGAAGCTTCTCACAGGGGACTACCGCTGTAGCCCCCTCCTCTGCTACTGAAAACTCCACCACTTACTCAAACCCAGTGTTGTATCCGTACCCAGTACACAATAGTGTAGCAGCAGAAGGTTATTCATATGAGAGACTGAATCCACAAGGATTGGAATGGATTTGCTTTCTTCCCTTCGACTCCCCAAAAAGGCCTGGTTCTGATTCAAAACAGATGGGTTCAAATTTGTTTTTTCTTAAAAATATTTTTGTGATTGTAGAAACGTATCAGTATTTTTAAACTTTTAAAAATGTTCCCTATTAAAAACTACTTAAAATCCTAAGTTTTTGCATATTTCACTCTAAAAGGAGAAAACATGAAAAAGCAATAAAAACAGATAAGGGGAACATTTGAAAAATTTAAACAGAGCTAGCATATCCTAAAGACAATTTTTGCTTTTTAGAATTGTGACATTTTAATCCCAATTCCAGAGAAGAAAATTTTATGAATGATACATTTTTTTCCAGAAGAAATACTTCCCATCAAGTACACTGATCTGCTCTTTGGTGACAGGAAAAAAACCTAAGCTTTTCAGAATGCCTGTTGTTGGACATTTTTAAAGTGTATAACATTGAGTCATCTTAAAACTGTCTCATTGTATGACTGCTCATCCCAGATTCATCTAAGACTACACATCAGCTTCTGCTAGCCAGTCTGTTCTTCCTGCCTAATCAAAATTTTAAACCTTGTGAGAAATCTCCTCATTGCAATTTCATACCTGCACGTAGGAGGAGTTAATTGGTTTGCAATGTTATGCGTAGGCATGCAGCCCTTGGGTTTGGGTATATCTAGAAAATGATACTGAATGTTTGTAAACTTCCACGAAAATCTGCTCCCTCATGATCCAGATCTTCTTCTCCTGTGTCAGATACCAGGATGTATTGAAAAGTTTGCTGTTACCATACACTTCCTACAGAAGCTAAGACTTCTTATCCCCCTAAGACATTACTAGTGTTTGCATACTTTACTGAGCGCTAGACAATGTCACAAAGACACAGCCTGGAGCAGCATGTTTCTGTACTGGAGCATTCCACAAGAATGACTGCAAATTAGACAGAGGCAATTCCATCCTGCTTCCCCGATGTTGGAGACAGAAAGTAATTAGCTGCTGGCCTACACCAGCAGCAAATCATTAACCCCTCCTGCCCCTAAACATTAGCTCAGCTGTGCTGGCCACTGAATTGCAAAGAATGGAAATACATCTCTGTCCATCTTCTGCTTTGTCAGCTCCAGAGAATCAGCGTAAATGTGCCATTCTTGGCTCCTGGATATCCAGTCTGGGAAGTCTTGAGAGGACTGGGTAGCATTTGGACTTTCTCAGAGCTGATACCCAAATCAGTCTAGCCCTCAGTGATTGCAAAAACTTTCCAGAGCTCCAGAAAGGGCAAAGCTGTCCGCACACATGCTGCAGTTCCTATACATCACTATACTGAGACAAGCCAGCAGATACAAAGACAGAGCAGGGTCTGGAGCTGGGTTTTGTCACCACTGTCTTGGGTTATCTTTATTATACATCACTCAGCTTGATCAGGGTTTGTTAAATACTGTTTTGGACTCTATTCAATAAAGGCAACACCTGCCATTTAACCTAGACTACGTGAAGCCATTCCAAAAGCCTAACTTTGAGAAGTGTTTTATCAAAGTAAGAATTTCTTTCAATACTCTTATTACATGTACTTGAAACATACATTGTATGAGCAATTTTTCTTCACAGCTATCAGCCTAGCAGCAAAGTAGGCCAAACACATCCATCTAACTCAACAGGCCAAACATAAAAAATGTAGGCCTTTTACAAATGCTTGTAAGAAATTATGTCTTATCATTTGAAAGATGGAGTCATTGCATCGGCATTACACAGCCTGTGCATTAGATCAGACAGCAAATGAGATATTGATAGAACTATTTTGAACAGTCAATAAGCTTTCTAATGATTGATAGCTTTGAGCTAACTGGTAATATCAGCGTCTGCACTTGGAAACTAGAGATTGAAACTGTAATGCAATATTCTCTTTGTGGAATTCATAAGCGTAACTCAGATGTAGGCAGTGGCTCCAGTTGAGGGATTTGCATGGGGCTCCTTCTTCATATCAGACAAAAAGAATGACAGCAAATTTTACTTGTTTTAATCTTTCCATCTAAATCCAACCAAAGCAGTATCTCAGAAGAACAGGGAGGGCTAAGCCATGGGAGAAGATAAGTTAAAGCACTGAGCAAAAGAACAAACTGAGGAAAGAGAACTTCTCCGTGAACATTGTGCTTAAAACAGCCTGCATGTTAGTCCCACAGATTTCAGCAGAAGTCAGAACAGAGTAAGTTACTGGAGATTCCAAGTAAAGAACCAAAATTTTCTCTTAGAATATTTTATGTAGTACAATCAGAGAAAAGGTAGCCATTAAGGAATAGAAAAAGGAGCAGAGAAGTAAACACAAGCACAGACTTTTAAAAGTGGTATCAAATCATTATCAATGCAGATGTAAAGCAGATAGATTTTCAAATACATGTGCTCTGTACTCTCCCAGCATAAGCTTCTTTCATCTCATGAGGAATCCAACAAAAATCCACTATTAAAAATATTCCTTACACCTGTAAAAATTTCTTTTTGCAGAGAATGAAGAAGGAATTTTAATTCCCTAACCTCCATCTAACGATGATTGAAATTAGTAACAGCATATTTATCTTAAGTTTCCAAGATGTCAAGCTGATGGTAATGTTCTGAGAAAGCTATAAATCCTGTTTGAATTACAGTTATTCATGTACAGTAGTTTCTACTAGGTTATCAACCAAATTTCCCTTCAATTTCATCCCAAATTGGAGAAGGGAAGAAGGTGAAAGAAGTGGACTGTGGATCATTTATAAACAGTTACTTCCCCTTGCAACCATATGGAAGCTGATGCTACTATTTGCAGGGGTATTGTCTCACACTTGCAAGAGGTTAGTGGTCCAGCTATTAGTAAAGTAAAATGCAAATGACTTTAAGATTCTCTACAGCGGAGAGAAGGTCCACAACGATTACTTGATCAAATTAACTGTTAGCCGTTTAAAACCTGAGATATATCAGGCTACGAGTACTAACATTGCTCCAATTGCCACCTAGATCAGCGATGTTCCAGTACACTCAGGCATAACCTCCTTCTGCCCTCTCTGCACCTGACAAGGATGCATCCTTGCTCCCTCCTACACAACACAGAGCACAAAAGTTCCTGCATAGTTAGGGATTTGCTTTGGAAAACCGACTGACAGCAGAGGTAGTTCTTCTTTCACTTACTTGGTATTACGCCAGTGCTAGTCCACAATCATCCATAACATTGCTCTTGGTTTATACTGACATGCGAGATCAGAATCCATACCTAAAACAAATACAGTATAGCACTTGTAAATTTATTGTCGTAATTTACTTAGCCAATCCAAAATATTTCCTTCACCACCAGTATTCTGCCCTAAGGAGGCAGTATCCTTCTTCTCTACTGCAGCACTTCAATCAAGTTTTTACATCCTTCTCACTGTTACCCATGTGCCTTCTCTCTTTGCCTTTTTATAAACACTATGCTTGAATATGTGTTTGGGTAATCACCTCTAATGCAAACTTCATGATGCCCTGACAAAAAGTGCCCATTTTAATTTACACTCTCTATGCACATGCAGAAAGCTGCTTGAAATTTTAGTTCACTAAAACAGTACAGTTGCAAGATGCTCCTGCAGAGAGGTGAAGTGGCAGAATATACTATATAGCAGTGGGATAAGCACATTACATATAGATAAGGTAATTTAAGAAAAACAGTGGGAACGGTAAAGGTTTTGGAAACTAATGTACACTGTGCTGTTTGGTTATTTTTATTATACTGACTCCTTGATGTAATACAAACTTAATGAACAAGCAGGCATTGTGGTTTAATAAAGAATCATGTCCTAAGCAAGGAGATAAAAATAACAGATAGTCCTCAAACTTTCTTCTAACACCTGCATACCACAATAGAAACAAACAGGGACCATCAAGGAATCTGAAATTAAATAAAGAACAAAAATGGCAAAGTGAAAAGCACATACAGAAGCCTAGCCAAATGGTCATGTATAATTTTCAGATTGAGAGTTGGAAATTATTTTGTCCAAATCTATGGTTGTTGCAAATAATTTAAGGTGCCCATATCCCATGAGCTGTGCTGACAAATAGTGTAAAATCCTGGTTTTTCGTATTTATTGAAAAGCCGTCTTTCTGTACCTAGTACTAGCCTTGAATATTATTTTATTAATAAAAAGTGACAGCATGGAAATGAATGATTTGAAAAGTGCAGAAAAAAAAAAAAGATACAATCTATGATCTCTTAGCCTTATAATGGCTTGTTATCCCCCAAAGGACACTGGTGTACATCTAAATCTGCATTTAGAATGTATGCCACCTAGTGGGAGTGAAAATTTGATCAAAATGTTAAACACAATCCTCCAAAAACTAGCCTGGCACACTGCAAGCAGGAAGGAAATTAGAATTTGCATTTGGTGTTCAAGCACGGTGTTTACATACAAAGCCCACAAAGCAAAGGGTTTCTGACTGTCCATTATCTCCTCCTTATTGCAAAACATGAGCTTTAACTTACATAGTTAAGACCTATGTATGAAAACACACTGGAAACACAACTGATGGTAGACAGACTTCACTACCTCAGGTCAGGTCTAATTCTAGTGCTGCAGCTCCGTACAAGCTATTTAATTTCTTTCAACTTGAACTTTGGGAGGAATGAACCAAGTGCAGCACTTTGGCTAAGCTACAGCCATTACAAAAGGAATAACGTGTCCATCCATAAGAGGCGAGTCTTGCATGTATGTGAGCATGAAAGGAGGTGCACATCTGCCCTGAGACATTTCACAGTCTTCATTTCGGCTTCATTTGTCATGTTAGATACAGAATGAGAAGCAGAATCTTCTCGCTCTATGGCCTGTCAGCAGACTGAAGGGAAATAAACAAGTCTGCTTAGCATCACAATGGATATGTAAAAGCATTTATATTTCACAATATAAATTTCACAACACAAATCTATGAAGCTCACTAACAAAAGATGCGAGTATATTAAAGACCACATGAATTCTGGGAAGACAGAAGAGAAACTCAGAGTTACTAAATACTCACAGCTACTTCCAGCCTAGCAAGTCTGCTGAACAGAAAATGTCAGCAAGGCTAAGAGCATACGAAGTATCCTTGCCTTAGTCTCACTCTTTACAGCAACTGTTGGAAAAGGGACTAAATGGATCTTTGATGTGACTTACCTTAGAAATTCTTGTTTTATGATAGGGCAAAATGTATATGTAGTAAATATACTGAAATATTAAAAATTAATGGTACAAGGCAATGCACTGTAATTACCTGACCTTCTCCCCCCCCCCAAAAAAAAAAAAACCTCTGGAAATGCACGAGTTGCCACAGCATAATCTTAGCTTCAAATTTAACCAGCTTGTATCATTAATACAGGCATGGCAAGTAGCATACATGAGAGGATGAGCACAAGAGCCTGAGGCCCTTAATGCTTCACAGCACGGCCCAGTCTCTCCCCGTGAAAGGCTCCGAGCACTGCCCTCCGTGAGGAGACAAGGCCAGAGGTTTTCAGACCGATACTATTTCCCCAGGGGCCAGCTCACACAGAGTTAAAAGGAGAACAAGCCTGTGGAGAGCTCCTCTAAAGGCCTGGCTATGCTTACGCCACGAAAGGATCCGTAAACCCCCGCAGTAACGCGGCGGGGCCCGCCGAAGCGGGAAGAGGAGCTCGCACCCCACAGCACCGCCCACGCACGCTCTCCTGGGCGCCCACCGCAAGGGCAAAGCGCAGGCACCGCGCCCATTTTCTACCACCCCACTCAGGGCCCTCCCCCGCCCTTCCCACCCCACAGCCTCCAGCCCAGCACCGTTTCAAAAGCCTCCCAGTTTGGCTTTCTCTTGGAAACCGTTGCTGGAGTACAGGCGGAAGTGCTCAGGCACTTGTCTGGAGCACAAGCGGCAAGGAGACAGGTGACGACTTTTTTGGTCCCCCTGCCTCACACGCGTGCAGGCGCACAGCCCGGCTCGCCCGCGGCCTCCCCCGCAGGGACGCGGCTTGCACGCTGCCTGGCATGCCCGGCAACCCCACCGTTCCCGTGGCTGCCCCGGCCCAAACCGGCGGTTTTTCACCGAGGGCGGGCACCTGCAGCAGCGCTGCCCCGCGGCGGGGGGCGGGGGGGGGCGTGCGGCGGCCCTGCCCGCCGGCCCTGCCGCTTCCCGCGCCGCGGTGAGGGACCGCTTCCCGCCGCACCGAGGACGGGGAGGCGCCGCCACCTTTTGGTCTCCTCCCGGGGACGCCAGGCCGGATTACAGAGGCGGTGGCGGCCCCCCGCAGGCTGTCATGGCGGGAGGGGGAGAGGAGAGGTCTGTTAGCGCTGAGCTTAGGCTTCGCCAAGAGCCGGGTGCTGAATCCGTAGGGCGCTTGTGAAGAGGTAGCGCTGTTTTGTTCCCTTTTGTGCTCTCGGCAGCACTGAGCGCTTTATCACGGTTGCTTGGAAGTCTTGCAAGCCCCACAGATGTTACTCTGCTTTTTGTCTCTTTTGTTCCTCAAGTGGAAGGGTACTTTAAAAGAATCTCTGTCCCTTTTAATTAAAGTGAAGGCTATTGGCGCTGTGATTTGTCTTGCTCCTCTCTCAAGAGAAAACTTCAAAATGACTTCTACCTGCTCTTTGAGTGCTAGAGAAGATGGCAAAGAGAAGGGAGAAGGCCTTACGCTACTCAAGAAGAACTCCTACTTTCAACAAAACCTCTTCATAGAATCATATCTGAAACATTTTTTGTAGCTGATACCACATATTTCACTTATGCGTGCTTCAGTTTATTCTGTGCGCAACTTCAGATATTCTTCATGTAAGATTTCAAGTGCCAGAGAGAGTAGATGAGGTTTTTTATTCATTCTGGTGGGGTTTTTTGACATGAGCTATCTGACAAATATGAAAGCAGCTCACAGTGTATTTCAGTCCTATCAATGTATTGCACTCTCCAAAATTTGATCATAATCTTTTGTTTAGCTCTATTATTGTGCCTGTGGGATAAAAGTCAGTAAACCAAAGCAAGAGACTTTTACCATTATTTTGGGGCAACTGAAGAAAAGTGAATGGATATGTTCACGCAGGATCTGTGCAGGAAGTAGAAGACATCCTCACCTCTTGCCAGCTCCTCTTCGGAAGAAAGACTTTCACAAATAAAGCTCAAAGATATATCATACCTATCTGTGTTTAGGTGGCCTGATTTTCAGTAGTGCTGAATGTTGGTTGGATTATGTGTTGATAACCAGGCTGCTGATCCAAGTAGTAAAACATGAATTTTGGCACCACATTTTAGACCCTGACATTCTAAAATACGTGTAGAGCTGCAGAAACAAAAGTGCAGGGGAAATAAGAAAAACACCTGCAACAGTAGAAGGAAGCATCAAGGCTGTTTGTATTAACGAGATGAGCTTACCAGGGTGTTTTAGAGGAAGCATTGACATCTTCTGCAAATACTGTTAGGGGACACACTTCTAAATCATTATGTGTTTTACAAAGGAACATTTTTGAAAAGGAAGAGGCTTTCTGAGAGTGTGCTTTCAGCTAGTAATTTCTCAGTCTAATCCGAGGTTGGGGCCAAACAAGCACCACTTCCTCTTCTCACACATATGGTCCTCTGGGCTGGCTCTAGGGCTTGTCTGCCCCCCCAGCAAGATGGTTTGGGGAACCTAATGAGTAGAAAACGATTAATTTTCTGTGGGTTTCCAGTTTGGTTCCCTGAGCTGATTACTGCTCAAACAAATGCTGAAGGAAGGGAGGATGGAGAGGAGCAGAACTTAGCATTTGTACAACAGGTTGTGTGGCTGGCTTAGTTTTAAAATGAAACCTTCATACCACAGTAGAAATAATTGTTCCAAAGAGCCAGAGACTTACCTGATACAAATTGGTAAAAACCTGTGAAAACTTATTTTTTTCCATCAGTGGTTTTGATCCACATGGCTTGAAACCCACTGTATTTCAATTCTAGTTAATCTACTTCCAAGCCCGTACATGGAAAAGAAAATGGTGAAAAAGCATCACTAAATATAATGTACATATGATGTAAATATGAAGTCAGTTTAAGTCAGCATATCTGCATAAACAAAATCAATTATGGATATGTATAATCTTCCTGTAGGCTGAGAACTAGCCAAAAATTATGCTGTTCTCTTGCATTTTTGCTAAACTACAACTATAAAGCGGGATTAAATTTTGGAAGTAAAACCCTACTACTGTTTGGTGGCTCCTCCCATTCATTTCCAGCCTCCAAGGTTTTCATGTAATTTAAACCTCGGTTTTACTAAATTTTCAGAATTTGATAAGACTGCTTTGCTAAATCATCCCTTTCGGTTATTGAAGCGTATTTGAAATGTATTTGTTTTATCTAGCCTTCTGTGTCCTGATGCTCATCCATCTCCTTTTGCTAAACATTATTTTCTGAAGAAGTAAAGTAATACCAGTATACCTGGTGACAGTATACTATCAAGAAAGAATCCTCCACAGTGGCTATTTTGGATCTGTGGTGTTTTATGATAACAAATAAAAAAGTGTATGGGGGAAGTTTGATCTGAGTCCACTTAAATTGTAAGAAAAATAATGGCCCATAAAGTGCGTAGAAATGAACAACAAATCTGTTTTCTTCTGATGTCTTAACAATATGTTTTTCTTCTTTTCCTGGGTAAGTTGTTTTCAAATCTAGAGATAAGCTGAAGACGTAAAATGATACAGAATTTGTGTCTGCATGAAATTTTCAGAATGCTTTTTCAGACACTTAAAATGTTACCCTTCTTCTAATGAAGAATACAGTAGTGTCACAAAGAGAACAGTAGGGCCAAGATCAAATTTAAGAGTAGAAAAGCAAATGGGTTTAAAATTGATAAAACACTAAAGATTTTGAGGTGATCTACTTCTGCTATATTAAACAGAACAGAGTATTTTGTTATTTGCCAACAAATTGATTTTATGTTACGATTTCTCTCACTTTATTAGCTTCATCTTTAAGAAAAAGACTGATTGTCCTCTTGTTCTGCAGCGGCTACATCAAAAATTAGAGGTATGGTACCTACTTAGAATATTTAACGTTGTTAAGGAAGTTTCATGAGGAAACTTCATTTCTGCTTTTCTGTGCCACGCATTTTCAAAGCTTCATAGAGGGAAATCTGCATCAATGATGCCAAGAAAGCACTAAGTATCCTTAGCTCCCCATAAATTCAACAAAGTTAGTAAAGGCTGCCCAGAGCACCTAGCAACTTAAAGACTTGAGGCCTTAGGCACTGCTGTCACTTACGCCTGGAAAATAATGCAACACATACATGCAGATGTAAAATTGGAGGTACTTTGTATCTTGTGTTTTAAAGCATGTTCCTGTTCAAATATGCAATTCTTCTCTCATGCAGTGCCTTTACCAGTAAGGGTGAGTGTATAATCATGCCATTCATACAGCCTCACTAACAGCTAGATCAATACTTGTCACGTGTATGGTTTCCTGGGCTGCTGCTTAAAGCTAATTTTGATGGTATTACTTGAAAACACACATTTAGCTTTTGGGTTCCTCGTATTGATTTTTGTTTTTCTAAATGTAATGCTTGTTTCACCCTAATATGTAAGTGTTTCTTTAAAGTGGATCTATAATGAGGTAGTTTGGACTGTGTGTCTTACCTCTCTCTCTACACTATTAGTATTGGACTCCCAAGGGCAGTTTGTGCAGTGAACTGTGATAATGAGGTTGATGGTTCATAAAAGGGCTGATGTGACAAATTAGCAACCTGTTTTGAAGACTAAGTAACCGTACCTTTGCCAAGGTCTGCATATCGGCTTTTTATTCATCATAATTTTTGTAGTTGTAAGTATGGTAGTTGCCCTGCTGAGTGTTCCACGTGCCAAGCTGATCAAGAAAACAGTTGCAAAATATGAGTACTGATGTGATTAGTTGTGTTTCTCTCAAGACAAAGCACATTATTCTGTGATTCAGGATCTGCACTGGGTTAAATTTTATGCAGCTTCTCGCAATACTTGAGGTCTTTGGAAGTTCATCCAATACCCAACGTCTGCAGCTTTAGATGGGAGACTATGGGAAGGAGCACATGTTACAAAACTCAGTTCCTCCTCATACAGATGTTGCCTTTTCATTCTGTGACATTTGGTTAAGCTGCAGCAGTATCAGTTGGTTATCTACCTATACTCAGGTCTTCTCAGAGGCACTCTCTTTTGTGAGACACTATAGTTTCTCTCAGTGAGACCTATATTATTTTCTCTGATCTTGCTTTTGGTGGTAATACAACATACCCCTTGATTCTGTTTAAGAGCACAGGCATTCCAGATCACTAGTAAAAATTGTCTTCTGTAGGATGTCTGTATAGATGGTTTTTAATAGTCCGTCAACTGGTTTGTGAAGATAGCCAATAGAAACAACATCTGCTATGTATTTTATTTCATTGCTACTTTTGCAGGTATTTCTTTAAACTTTTCATTTAT
Source organism: Tyto alba (assembly GCF_018691265.1). NCBI lineage: Eukaryota > Metazoa > Chordata > Aves > Strigiformes > Tytonidae > Tyto > Tyto alba. The sequence continues at coordinate 14,099,827 of NW_024881327.1, read as the reverse complement.
GCCTGCCAGACTTTGGATGGGTGCATTCTTATGGGCGAAAAATGGCTCTGAGATATACAATGTGTATTTACATGTGTTCCACAGTAAAATATGGTTTTCAGCAGGAAACACAAAAGTTGTTGTCGTACACTTAGAAGTGTGATGATGATGCTTAATTTGTCATTTTATTTTTGGAACATTCAGCAAATTGAGCTTCATTGTCCTACTGATGTGTCCAACAGAGAGTTTGCATTGGTAGTCTTTTCTCATTATCATTGACACTGTCGGTTGTGCTAGCTTTCATCTTTCCCCATAGCTGTTGCTTTGGGTTTTTTGCTACAAGGACTCTCAAGCATTTAAATGAGCACAACTCGCTATCGTCCGCTTGCTGCAGTGGGATTGTCATTTCTGTCCCTCATGCTGTCTCATGCTTACATTTCCTGAGGAAAAATTGAGTTCTATGAAGTGTCTTGCATAATTGTCTGTGCCTTTGTGATGTACATAATGATGTGTAACATTATTTTGGAAAGGCTAAAGTAATGATCAAAAGTCCTTGCTGCATGTCTGCTTCATGTTTTATCAACACAGTTGGCAAGCAGTGGTCACAGTCGCTTCTGCAATTATATATTTCACTCTCTAAACAAGAGGATGGCTTTTGCAGAGCTTATCTTCTGCTGGGTGCCAAGAATTAATTGAGGCTTTTCGCACAGATATCGGTGTTCTGTAGTGGAAGAATATCAACATCAACATGAAAGTATGACTGCAAAGTGTGGGGTAAATGTTGTGGAAATGACAGAATTTGTACTGAAAATGTCATATACAAAGAAATGCTTTAATTTCCCCAGTAATTTGTACCTTCTCTGTGTGCTTTAAACTTAACTCTACAACTTAAATTAGTTATTAATATTTTTTTCCCTGAAAAATTGTAATGTAGTCACCTGAATGATTCTGGAACTATGGGACTCTGCATATAATACTCAGTAGGTCTCTGGGATGATGAGGGTAAGCTTACTTAAAATGGCAGTCGAGGTCCATTGTCAAAAAAGCTGAGCTTCACCAACTCACGTCTCTTACATATGATTTAATTATTTGTGTGTGCCCAGAAAAATACATCTTGTGCTATAAAGAACCATTCTTAAATGTCAGTATTACGAAGCTGCCTTTTGGTTTACCAGCTATTTCCAATTTTGATAGCCATCTGCAAAGTCGGAATACTATTCTTTATTTTTGTTTATATCCGCTCACAACTCATGCTCAGAACAACAACAAAACTATTCAAAGCACATTTTGTCTACCAATTCATATGGTCCACTTGTGCGAAATGCTTTTGAACATAAATCTTTTGGCTTATCATTACTTGTTTTTAATAACCAAATAATCAAGATTGACTTACTAATTTTCTAGGTCTGAAATGATATTAAAAACTCTTTCTTCAAAATGAGTGTTTTGGAATTGGGCTTCCCATTCAAGATTTGAAGGCAACTGATATCACTGTTTCCAATGGCTTAAGTCACCAGACCATTCTGCGTTGTGCTTATATGTACATTGAGACAAACCCATCTCAGTCAGTAGCCCTGCTTGGAGCAGAGCTTTCCTATTCCACAACATGTGTTAATGAGTATTGCAACATCTGCTGAAGAGATACAGAGATCATCTTTTCTTTGCAGGGAGTGTCCATATTGCAGGGACACAGCAGCATGATCTGTTATGCAGAGCTTTAACAGACTTGCATTGCAAACAAAATGTTTACGCACTTTTATGGGTAAATCATGATTAGAACAACCCCGGAATTTACTGATATGTTGATCAGAAGCCTGTGTACTGATAATGTCATAGCTGAGTTAGGGGAGCAACAAAAAGAACTTGTCAATCAAAAATTCAAAAATAGCATTACTTTGATTAAACCTAATATGCCAAGTACGTGTTGTGTTAACATGCATGGCTTCTATTTCAATAGGAATAATTATGCCAAGACTGATGAATGGCATTTTTTGAAAATCTGTCAGCACCAGCAATAATGGGTATCTGTCATTCAGGGACTGTGCTAGTGCCACTTAAAACATTTAAACAGGTATGATAGAAGTAATTTTTTAATGACATAAATTTTTTTTTTATGATACAAGTTCTCGTAAAGGAGGGAACTTTGCAATGGCTTAAACTTCCACTGACTTGTCTGGGCTCTAGGCTGGTAATCAGATTGCTCACTTAATCTCTTCTTGAAACAAACATTGTTTTTCGAGAGACTGAGTTCACTCCGAAACTTTACTAAGAGCAGAGCCCTGTTTTGACTTTCTATTCAGATTAATGGTGGCAAACTTCAAACACAGCTTTTCATAGAACCATAGAATAGTTTGGGTTGGAAAGGACCTTTGAAGGTCATCTAGTCCAGCCCACCTGCAATGAGCATGGACACCTTCAACTAGATCATGTTGCTCAGAGCCCCGTCCAGCCTGGCCTTGGATGTTTTCAGGGATGGAGCATCTACCAGGGCATCTATGGGCAACCTTGTGCAGTGTTTCACCACCCTAATAGTGACAATTTTATTCCTTGTATCTAGTTTGAATCTTTTAGTTTAAAACCATAACCTGTTGTCCTGTCTCTACAGGCCCTACTAAAAACTCTGTCCCCATCTTTCTCACAAGTCTTGTTTAAGTACCTTCAAGAATTATCCATGTTATTGGTATCACTGTTTCACATTAAGTACCAGCTATGAGGTGGCCATTATACAAGATAGGAAAGAAAATACTGGTTTTAGTCCAGTAAAGAAATTGAAAAAAAATCTTGTGATCTTAATGAGGATTTTGGTGAGATTTCTGACATTAATATCAAAGAAAGGGAGACCTTCATGTGTAGTTAATCCTGCAAGTTCTCTGCAGCTCTTTATAGTACTTGTGCCTTCTAAATGAGACCCAGACAGTTCTCGGATTTTAACATAACAAGGATTCTCACACCAAATGCCTTAAGGCTCCTACCCAACTTATCCTCCCTTCACCATTACCCTGTCCTAAGAAAAAGTATCATGCAATGCCAATTCAATATGAGAGTTTTTCTAAAGGTAGACTGAGGTTTGTGATGTGTGGAGTCAGTATCATCCTACAGGTAGTTTTTCACTGTAATATTTCAGACCCTAAACCCAATTATTTCAAATACAGCAAATTAACACCAGTACTTTACACTCACAGCACGCAAAAACAGTGTTAAAGCTGACATGATGATGGTACTCCTGGACTTGATGCATCTCAGCCAAAGTGGGCGTCAGAGCAGTTGAAAGCCAACTGATGCCTGCTGTACCAAGGTACAGGAGGGCTCAGAGGTTCTGGCAGTGCAGAACATTTTGTGTTTATCTCCTACAGAAAACAGGCTCTTGTGTCCCTTTGATTTTAAAACCAGCCTGTTCCATATGGCAAAGTCTGCTTCCAAATACAGTTCAGCTCTCTGTTGCCTGCGTGAGGAAGAATGGAAGAAGGACCCTTAGAAGGAACTTGAAACTAAGGTTCCTGTACAAGATGACTAATTTTTCCTGTTAGAATTTTGCCTTAAATGTGGTGCCTGCATTTAGGGCAAGATAGAAATTCTACCATCCAACTATGTCTAAATATTATTATTTTGCAGATTAGTGCAAGTATTTGCCAGGGAATACACATTTCAGATTGTTCTAGGAAAACGGTAATGGTGTCATGGAGAGGAAAAGAAGAAGGATTTCCATTAAGCTAATAACTTATGTGATTTTTAGCATGATAGAAATACTGTATCAGATCAAAGCCACAAATCTAGATAAACTAGCACATGAAATATTGCAGTGGGAGACACTGAGAATAAACACCATGCAGCAGAAGATCACATCTGCTAAAAAGAAATTTGGATTTGGACTATACCAAAACTCAGTTATGCTCTTTTTTTCCCCTCTGTAAAGTGTCCTCATTGTTCCCAGAGTCTGAACACACTTGTTAATCTTGAAGATCATCATATTCATATGAAGTTGTAAAATCTTGCTGCCGAACTTTTTTAAATCTGTGTTGCACTCGGGTGGCCATTATAACTGCAAAATGAGCAAGGATAAATAGGTGTATCATGATTTTTATTAGCCATGCTATTCATTATTTCTGTACTTCTGTCATGTTGCATGTTCTTGATCTCTTCCTTGGACTGATTAGTTCTGTTCTGCACATTTATTTTCACTTGGAAGTTGTCCATTCTCCTACAAACTTGTGTTACCTTTGTTTGGATTTCTTCTATGCTTGCTTTTCCCTCTTTAAAAGGATGTGAAGAGAAAATATTATTGTCGATGAAAGCGTATAATCGATTTAATGACATATTTTCATTTATTTGCTATCCCTGCCTTTCTCTTTACCTTGTATTCAGCTACTGATAAAAATGGAGTAGGTATTTTTAGTGGTGTCCCAAATGAATTCAAAGTAATTGTTTCCTCACTTACAGGAGATTTACAGTCACTAATTATCTATTCAGTATACACAATGCTTTTGTCATAGAATGACAGGAGTCACTGTGTTTTATCTCTCCTTTTGACATTCTCTCAGTCTTTTTTTAGGCTAGAGCAACCTAAATAATCTGCTGTCTGCAAATGCTGCCACTTGCATTCTGTTATTAAATAGTGAATGCACAGATTCTGCTGTAAGTGACATCTTCAAATGAGGCATCTGGTTTTCAAAACAGACGTAGAATAACACTTTTTTTCAGATTATTGTGTTACTGTACTATTTTACATGGGCAAAAAATGCGCCCCAACAAATGACAAATGATCTAATAGTAAGAGTCTGTTGTCAGTGGTTGAAGAAAGTACATGATTTTGACAACCAGAGGGAAAATGAATATTTTTGGAAGTTCTAGTTATACAGCAGTTCTCAGGGGAAAAAATAAGAGGGGGGGTGGGGGGTGGAATATGGTCAGTCTTTGGTACTAAGATAAAGTGCCAGAAGTCTTGACAAGAACCTGTGTAGTGACTTTCTGAAACAAGACACTGTGGCTTGAGTAAATGATTTAATAAATTCATGAAAAACTATGAAACTGACTTTCAAAAATTTTACAAACTCTCTCCTAGAGCTGGTTAAAGTTTATCCTTCCTAATCCTCTCCCATTCTCCATCAGCCCTAAGAGACTGTGAAGATCTAGCCTAGTGCCCTAGAAGAATCATGGCTTATGTCTTTTCCTCAATAAACCTTATAGGTTAGGCATCTTGGTTGGATTTCATCTTCCAGATTGGTATTTCTATTTGAAAAACAGAGCATATATCTTGGGGAACTTGACCTGAGAAGTAGGAGTCTGTGACAATGCAGGAAGCATTTAGCAAATTAAACATACTTGTTTCTGGATGGTTTTGGATCATGACTTTTGTTGATACTAATATATTTGCAGTATACCCATTTTGTATCCACAGTCAGCTATACACGGAATGCCATGTCTAGGATACATCAGATCCATTGTACATTGTGTGCAGAATTTTCCCGTACCATGGGTCAGGCTGCCAATTTGCCATGACCTGTTAGATAATGGAAAAAAGCCATTCAGCTGGCAAGTATTGAAACTGGAGTGGCTATTCCCAACCTCAGATACTATGTGAAATTTAGTTTTGTACTGAAATCTAAATTTGATATGAAGTCTTGCTCATAATTTCAGAAAAAGTAAAATGTGTAACAAACTTACACGTAATAAACTAAATCACAGTTAGCCCTGTTATACCTCAATCAAACTCTTTAAAGTTTTCTCTATGAAGAACATACATCAACCAGTTACAGTGGCTTGATAAATATTTCAGCTACGCATCACACTAGCCAGTAGCTAACAACCTTTTTCCTACACCAGTACTCTGGTTCATTTTCAACACAAAGTCATCGACAAGGTACTAATAAACCTCTGATTTAGTCATGCAGCTTGCAGTGAAAGCCTCAAGCTGAAGGCTGTGTGTGTATGTAATTTCTTAACTGCTGCTGTGAGCTACAAGCTTTTTCTATCAAGGTAAAATGCATTAAACTAGCTCATAATTCTTCCGTCTGCTTTGTGTTGCTTGAGAGGCTTTAAAGAGCTGTAATCAATTTGCCAAATGAATAAAGAACAGCCGTGACCCTGCATCATGCACAACGAAGGATTCACTTGTGAAAATACTGTGCATATATGAAACTCCTTACCTGTTACACAACTGCAGAAGCATCAGAGTCCTTGAAATGATATTGTATGCTGAATAAAGGAGAAAGATAAAAGAAAATAATGGATATTGTACTTTTCTGAAGTGAAATCACGTATCTAATCTTGAATTAGTACGATAGCAAATGAAACTTGCTGGCAAAAATCCATTCTGATTCACGGGTGCTGTGTCTTTCTCCCTGCTCCTAATCTAAGTTTAAAATTGCAAGGTCATTTACTGTGGGATTATTTCACATGAAAAATGCTTTATCCAGCCAGTTAGCAACTAGGGATTAAGGTTCTAGGTGTGTTTGGGTGAGAAGAAGAGAGAACTACCAATCTGTGTGTTTGGCCACAATTTCTAAAAACACGTATGTTGGAAAGTAATTGTTGGTAAAAATAGCTCAATGAAATCAAGTCTAATTTTGATTTATTTTTATTTATTATTTATATATGAAATTGGGATCAGCCTACCAGAAATGCTGGCAGAGAAGAGTGAACAACTCTGTGGCTGTGGCTTCTTCCACATGACTCATCATAAAATAAAGCTCAAACCAGCTACACAACAACTGTATTTCTAGAGAAGGGCTGTCCTACATATGTACACTTTTATCCTGTGTCAATTACCACCCTTTGTAATGGCTATCAAAGGCTGATTCTACAGTCAGAAGAAGCTCTCTCTCTTCACTTACCTCATGTAATACACCCATGATATTACGACCAGGAATTAAGCGGCAAAACCATGCCTGTGTCACAATTAAATTCTCCTATTTCAGGGAAATGCTGTTGCATTGTGCTGGCAGAGAAATAGCTGATAAAGAGGCCTAGGATGTGACAGATTATTAATCACCTTTTCTTAGAGGTCCAAATGTAGTAGTCTTTTTTTATTTATTATTATTTTCTCTCTCTTTTGCCTGTCATGTAAAACTGATAAAATACAGGAACTTTTGGGTTTGCCCCAAAGAGAAATTCACTGAACATATAATCACCATATAACCCAAACAGGCCTGAATTTTTGCATATATAAAGACTTCTCAGAAATGTCAGTTCCACAAACTAAAAAAACAAAATAAATGATTGAGATGCCCACTGCTCTGAGGCTGACCTCGGAGGTTCAGTATTACCTTTCCCCCACACCTTTTTTCGCCTTTCGGATTGCTTATAAAACAGCGATCTGTAAACCTCTTTTATAAACCTCTTTTCTATTTTCTTTCCGATATGGTAGTTTTTAAAAATTATTATTTGAGACCATGTCTAATTAACAATCAGCTTTATTGGCAGTAGTGCACCCAGGAAGGTGAACATTCCCATGTTAATAAATAGTCAGCAATCATTTTCTGACATCACAGTTTCAAACAATTGGAGCTGGGCTATTGGTCAAATGAAGGATTTAGTTTGTCTGGCAAAGCTCCATGGGCTACATATTAGGCCACAAAGTTGTTTTCTCCAGCCAGATACCTAGCTGTAAAGCAGTCAGTTCAGCTTCATGCATTTACTATGTAACTAACATAGCTGTGATTGGCAGTTTAAAAAAAAAAAAAAAAAAGTTGGGGGAAACAACAATTTTGTGACCTTGCCTTTTAATGGGTAATGAAGTTTTAAAATTATAAGCCTAGGACCTACTGGGGCTCTTCCTTGGGTTTATTCTTTCTGGGCAATTACATCAGTGAATAATATACTTGAGTACCTTCGCTCACTAACATCGTAACAGCAAGTAAGGGTGTTAACCTAGGGACTCAGCAGGTTTTCAGATCATTATTTATTTCAGAATTTTATCAGTATCTTTGACAGCTACTCATGAAAATGGAGTTATTCAGAGGAGGGATTATGAAGAGACAAAGGGTGGCATTCTTACAACCTTTCATAGACCTTAAATAATCTCTTTTTAATGACTGGTATGATTTGGTCTCAAACTTGAAAACCAGTTAACTCTGTGGAACTGTAGCCCCTTCAGTTTGTGATCTTATTTCTCATGTAAAGCCACTAAAGAGTTGTATGTCTGATCCCTTGCATGCTGCTTATGCCACACAGGCTCATAAATATGTCCAAAAGAGCTAAAAACAAGTCTGTTTTTCAGAGTTGAAGATGAAAACAGTGTAATCCTTTGAAGCTGTAATCAATCGACAAACCAGGAGCCAGCTCCTTGAATTGGAGTACATGGGAACGGTGCCACCCATTTGAAAAGGAGCAACACTAGACCCTGAGTAAGCAGAAAAGGAAGCTTGCTCAGTTTTCAACAAGGAGCAGAGTTCAAGTCATGAGAGTGTGGTTAGGAGTGACAAGCTTTCTTCGAACACTGAACAGGACCCTTTTCTGCTTTATGGCAGAACTACCTAATAAGCTCCTCCCTAGTCCTAATGGAAGGCTGATGAAAATACACAGTATTCGCATTTTCACAGTCTGTTTCAAGTCAGGCCAGACATTGATGATATGTGATTGCCACATATTCTGGTATTTTGAATGTCTCAAAGACAGAGTAACAGCATGTAATATTTTCTAAAAGTTCCAAGTGCTAGTTCAGTCTTTATCAGGGAACAGTTCTGGAACAAGGGCACTACTTCAGCTGCAGGTCATAAAAAGCAGAGCTTATACTAATCAGAGGTGGGATCACTGTGATCTACAAATTAAAAGGTACACTTGAAATTAAAAAAAAAAAAAAAGTGGAACGCCATGTTTCAAAGTTTCTCCCTGGTGATCAGTTATGTAGGAAATACATTTTTTTCTGTTTGTTTGGGTTTTTTCCTGCCATGTATTTGTCTTTGGACATTCTTCATATCCGCTTTCACATTTCTGGTGTTCTTAATAAGCCTGATAAAATACCATGGAACAGCTTTCAGCTATCTTTCAGTAGTTACTTTAACTGCTGAGGTTGTTGGAGGCAATGGCCCATCTTGTTTGGGTGCTGTCAAACCATGAATCTGCTAATTGTTCCAAGCTGCTACCCATTCCTTGTCTCATCACCACCCCTGTGCGGACGCGTGCATGTATCCTTTTCTCCATGCCAGTTGGCAAGTCAGGAGCAGCAAAGAAGCTTCCCGTGGAAGAAACCGGCCAGGACCACGCTTAGGGCTGCAGGAGCCATGGGGAGAACGGCAGTGACCTGGCCACAGCGGCTGGGGTCAGGCTTACAGTGAAGTCGTGGGAAGCAGCAGAGGTGAGAGGGACGTGGTGCCTGGAAAGCAGGTGAAGTCCATTGGTCCCGAGTGCCAGCTCCTCTCTGTCTAGCAGAGATTAGACGGGAGAAAGGGTGTTCACAGCAGTAGTTTTCAGAGTGTGAGCAACCAGCTTTGGAAAAGTACGTTCTGCTCAGCAATTGCAGTGCTTGGTCTTAGTTGATAACTGCCTGATGGTGTGGGACACAGGAATAGTCACTTCCCCATTCCTCGCAAATCTGTCTTTTCCTCTGGAACTTGTACTTAAATATATATATGCACGCATATGTGTGTGTATATACGTGTGTGTGTATGGGTACTTCCACAACTCTTTCTTCTCCATTGGTAGTAAAGAACGGTACCCCGAAAAGTCCTTAACTCTTTTCTTCCAAAGGAGTGCATAGGAGCAGCATTTTAAGTTGCAGTTCATCTTTTTAGCACTCTTGATTTGAATCCCTCTGCTTCTGACAGTCCTTTGCTAGCCAAGTAATTGAGTGTCTTTGGAAATGAACTACCAAGGCACAAGCAAAGTATCGTTAGTTCATGGCTATGCAGTGAACTCTACCCATGCTTCCTGTACCTTGGAAGTGTTTTGTGACACAGCAGTGGTGGCTGCAGTAAATTCAGCACACAGTGTCCCTGCCCTGAGGACCATAAAAATGAGACAGGAGCAGGACAAGTTTATATGTAAGGGTACTGTAACTTTTGAGGGCACTCAAACACTGGTGGTGTGAGTTTGCTGATGTTTCATTCTAAGGCCTTAGCTATCAGACTCCCTTCCCTGTGATTTGTTTTGATAAGATGATGTGAATGTTCCCTCTGTATTTGCAGCTAGTGAATGCCATCCCCCAGGGAGAGTCCTGATTATCTTTTTCACTAGCACACTCGGTACTTTCCATACAGAGAGCCAAAGAGCTTCTGGAAGAGCCTGCTTGACAGGAGTGAATTGTAGCTCTTGTAGCAGATGTAATTGCCAAGGAGCCTTTTGAGGAGAACAGTTTTGATTGTTGGTGAAATTAAATCTTGCCTAACTGTGAAAGGCTGAGAAGTATAGTGGGAATGCTAAAGATTGAAATTAACATTTCAGGAGAGTCGGAAGGGATGTCCAGGAAAATCAGGTAGCTCCTGTCTGCAACAAGCTCTCCTCAACTAATGCCAGTGCAGCAGGGCAGACCCTCAGCCTGTAAACTCTCTAGGGAAACCTCTACAGTAGCAGAAATCTCCAGAAAGGATCCGAGTGTCAAATCCTAGCTTAACAAATCCATTCCTTCCTATGTGAGAGTTACGTTTGCCTAATTTATAAAGATAATATGGAGGTTAGTGGGTATGTATCTTAACAATTTTACACAGAAAGTTTCGGAATTTCCAGCTGTTCAGCTGTAAAACATCAATACGAGACTTTTTCTTGCTTTCCTTCTCTGTTTCTTTCTTTGACGATGGATATTTTTTTCTTTTCCTTAAGAATTCATTTACCTATTTACTTAATGCTTCCTTTGACAGGATGGGATGTTTGAAGAAAAAGTATGCATGTTTCATAACATTTTTAGTAATGCATCTTTTTGTTCAACCTTTTAACCATATTTTCTACCCCAGAGCTGCTACTCCCTGTTTTGGTAAGGCCTCACTGCCCATCTAATAAGTTCTTAATGCTTAGTGTCTGTTTTCATGAACTGGATAATATGCATGGCTTTCATAAGCAGGAATGATTTCACACTGTAACAAATTCTTCAAAGTGACCACATTTTTCATTCAAAATGTAAAGATAACATCCTCAGGAAAGCTACACAGTTTTAAATCTTGTGTTAGGTTTATCCTGTTGGCAGGTACCCACAAAATTAAAATTCTTTATTCAAGTACCTGTGTTCAGAGTGTGTGGAAGAACAAGACCATTAAAATCTGTGTTTATTTGCCTGTCAGCATTTAATGGTATTTCATGAATACAGTTTTAGGTAATAAAACTTCTAACTGTAATTGTCTGGGCAGCATGAATAATCTCTAGTGTGTTTTCAAAATGGGTGGTTCCCAAATACAGAAGACTAAAACTGTTTGAATAAATTCTTGTGGAAAAATTAGGCATATTAGCCAGTGACACAGTAATAGAAGATTGTGCATTTATTCTTAAGTGGTTATTTTTAATCAGTATTGTACTAATTTTCTTCCTTGCAGATTGTCTACCAGTTCCAGTATTATGTCTTTTTAACCATGTTTCATTTTATATGTTTGGATTTAACTGTGATACATCCTGAATTGGTCAGTATTTCCTACAGAGAATTAGTTTTTGCATACCCTATTTTAGCATCCACTCATTCAAGATGTGGCTGTAGTGAAGGCAGAAGAACATCCCCTAGTAAGCAACATACGCAACAAATTTCAGTACCAACTTCAATTGTCATTCACCCCAGATGCTTAATAGAAGTATCCAGCAGAGCTCTCTTCACATATTTACTAAAAAATACCATGTTAATCTCCTATTTTAGGATTTGTTTTCAGCATTTATTATCAATGAACATCAGTTTCTGCAGCAGAGATTAACTATCCTCTTCTGGATTATCTAGCATTGCATGAATCATATTTCTTGCAGGGGAGCCAGCTTGTTGCAGTTAAGCTTCTTTATCTTCAATGCAACATTCATTAATGCTGGGGTTCTACAGTATCCCATTTTGGGACCCATACTGTTTTGTAATTATATATTTCCCTTAAGCAGTATCAGATTGGTCTCATTGTTTCCAGTATCTCATGCAGATGATCTTCAGATTTGCCTTTTCCTATTCCATCCTAAATGGAATGCTAACAAGACAGAGTAGTTAATTGGTCCATCTCTAGGTCTTTGCACTCCTCACTCATTGCTTCTATAAATAGATGTTCCGTTTTCCCTGTTGCCAAGGCTTGTAGCCTTGGTGATAAAAGAAGAAAGGGGGAAAAATTGGGTCCCTGAAAAACAGTATAGATATTTTCCACCTAGGAAAAGGCAAACAGTTCTAGAGGAGCTGAGCCTTTGTTTCACTGGAGTCCTTACAGTGCAACAGCTAGGAATAATATTAATACAAAGAAGAGATAGCAACGACTAAAGGAAGTCAAAGTGCAATGAAAAGATGGGCTAATGGCAGATACTATATACCATCCTAAGAACCGTTAGGGGCAATGGGATATTTTTGCAGCTAGACAGAGGATATCAGTTTAAAGAAGCATTGCTTAGGCCATCGTGGTAAATCTGTGTTCTCAAAGGCCTCTAAGCAGCAAGTGGAAACAAATGCAACAGGGGAGGTGGCAGTGCAGTTCTGCATAGTCCAAAACGACGGCAGCTTGACTGTGACATGGAGCTTTTGACAGTGTAAGCTAGAGAGCCCTGGAATTGACAGTCACACTTCAGGAGAGATGCAGACACACTGGAGAGAGTCCAGTGCAGAGTAACAAGGGTGTACGAACAAAGAGATAGCAACAGTGCATCGAATAGTCCATCTAGTTCAGTCAGTATCTTGTCCCTAACACTAACAAGCAGTGAGTGTTTAGGGAAAGAGTGTTAAAGCTAGACATAGAACAAAATGCCTCTTGATGTATTTTCCACACTTTAGTAAGTTGGAATTTAAGGAATTCCTGCGTTCAAAGGTGTGTCAGCATCATGCGTTTTAGTTGCCATTTTGGTTTAAATGTTGAATGTAGCATAATTGCTTTTTAAGCCATTTATAATATTTTATCTACATCTTACAGTGAAGAATCCTGTGGAAAAGATTTCCATCAGTAAGGAGGCAGTGAAGCACTGAAATAGATAGGAGTTTATGCTGATCTGTCAGTGTATGTCTTAACAGGTTAGATAACTGTCTGACTGGAATAATACAGGTATAATGTGACTTGGGCAAGTGGGTGAACTGTTTTATCTTTTCAAGTTGTTTTTGGCCAACTCTGTGACAGTGATATCATCCCAGGAAAGAAATCCCTGCTTCCTAAATCCTCTCTCACATTACAGCCTTTGAAGTAAGTTTATTTGCTGTCTCTTCCTCCTGCTATATCTTGCATCGATGCCACAGCAGATTGGACAACAAGGCACATCCTAAACCTTGTCTTATAAGATGTAACGTTAAACAGGTACGATTTGCAAAGAGGACACCTTCATTTGATCAGACATGCTAGAATTGTATAATTTTGACATTTTGTTCATTGCCAGTTAACTAAGGTTGTGAAGCAGAGAACAACAGGCCTGCAGATTTAACTGCTTTGTTGAGAAAGATTTCTAGAATTATTCATAAAGGATGAACTTGTTAGCTTGTTAGATAAAAGTCTGTTAAGCAGTAGCCAAGAGCCATGGGTTTATAGAAGTAGATCTTGTCAGGAGCATATGGTAGAATTAATCAAGGAGCAAGTGGGACAAAGAAATGAGAGACTAGGGATTCTATAGATCTGATTGACTTAGATCGGAGTAAGGCTTTGATAAAGTTTCACATAAGAAGTTGATATGCAAATTCAAGGATATTAGAGTCAATGAGAGGATGATGAAATGGATGAAAAACAGGCTGAGGAGAAGAATACTGAATAAATGGGCACAAACTGGCTTAGAGAATAGAAACAACTAAGGGCCTCTGGATTCTTCCATTTGCCACTTAAAAAAACTTCTTGAGGCTTTATTCAGATGCTTACTTGCACTTAGCACATGTCCACTGTTGCAGAAAACCAGTGGGGGAGATGCAATGAGGCAATATACTTCTATATCTAAGGAAATTGACTACTTCCCCCTAAGGAAGAGAGAGGAAAGGAACTTAGAGAATGCAATTTCTCTCATTCCAAGGCACAAATATTAAACAGACAAATTCATTTTTAGAAGTGTGGTTTTTTTCCCCAATGATGAATTATGGGTGACTGGCTCATAGACACAAACACTGTGGGCATCTAAAGTACAAGCAAGATAAAATTACTCTGGTGCTTCCTTTTTCCCTCATTTATGCCCATTGTACATCAGTATAATTGTGTTGCCTTGCATTACTACCTCAACTCTCCCTTCTATAGGATTTCCCCCTTATACCACGTTAAAGCGCCCACTTTCTCAGGAAGTGTTCTGTCTTCAATCTTGTCTTGCATTCTTCTTTCAGTTTTTAAAGACAGAGTGTAAGGACAGTATATGACCTGACAAAGGTCCATTGCTCTTAAAAAATTCTCTAGTTCTGGAAAATCTCCTCTTTCCCTTTATAGGGAGTGGGTCTACAGAGCCAAACTATAGAAGCATCATCCAGTATGCAGAGGTTTGGGCTGGGATTCAGTCCTGGGTCAACTATAATTTGCCCTCTGAACAATCAATTTATGCTTTCCCTTGGTGCTCTGCCTGTAAAAATGAGAATGATACAGAGTTATTGTGTAGACATAATCAGGTAATGAGGCATTTAGCTTTCTGCCACGAGGCAGGGAAGCATGTTAATAAACAGAACCTGTATAAACAAATTCAGGTCTTGGAAGAATCATGCTGTACACATGCTGGTGTAGGGGATTGTGTGTGTGTGTATACATATACATACATATATGCCTAAACCCTTTCTGATTTATATTGGTGAATTAATTTGTAACAGGGCACATCGTAACAGAGCTAGTCTATATAAAACTAATTTACATTCATCCATAGAAGTGAGTACATAAAACATACTCAGAGACTTTTTATCCAACCTTTTGTTGTTCATTGGACCCCTCTGAACTGGTTCATCAAAAACTTCGGCTTATGGTGAAGAAGCATTGCTCTGCATTCTGGGAGCTGTAAAACATCACACTCTTCATCAGAACAGCATTCTAGAGAAGCTGCATGAGAAGTACTGAGATCCCTAGGGACAAGGGATATAGTCTGTCCTCAGTCAATGGCAGAGAAACATATACTAAGATCTGTTTCAGGGTTTTTTTTGCTGAAAGTTCCCATTGTTCAGTATAACTCCATTATCAACACAGCACAGACTCAGACAGAACATAAACAGCAGTACTTCAAAAACCAGAACTTCCCTGAGGAAGTGTGGCTGCCCCATGAATCCAAAACTGGAACTGGGAATAACATTGGAGTCTAGGAAAGCAAACCAAGTGCAGTCAGGCAGAAAGGAGGCAGTGTGCCACTCTCACATTTTGTGTGCCCTTAATTCTACACAAAAAGCCTGCAGTTCCCATCCTCTACCTAAAAATACTCTGTTCCACTGCAATGATCTGTCTCCTAGTACAGTCCCACACAGGTTTTCATTCAGCATGACTTTATTTTTTTTTTTTTTTTTCCACCCAAGATCAAGAGAAGCATAGTGTCTTTAAACATCTAGGAAGCTTGTAACAATCATTCTGAATTCTGCATCGCAGCTGGGTTAACAGGATTGATACAAATACAGCAGTTCCATGTTGCTTATGTCCCACTGTCTTGAATTGGATGCTCTGGGGGTGTCCTGGCATGCCTGAACCATCTCATGGTCATTTCCAATTTTATTTAAATAAATAGTTTGAAAAATAGAAATCACAATAAAATACTACATCTTTATGTTTGAAAGGTTTTTGAATACAAAATTGAATTATTTATTCTAGAGAAGCTGATAATTTGATTTTATTAGATAGTATTTTTTGCTTTTATTCAGTTACCTGGGTAATATAACAAGTGGAATATAGAACTTTTAAGTTAAGGAAATGGTTAACGTTGACAGAGAAATGAATACTTATTCCGCTAGATACTTCTACTTAGAAGACTTCTTCGTGCTGAGTCTGTGATAGTTAGGTCAGGACTCTATTCCAACAGTATGCTAATCAATGCCTTTCCAAACAACAAACTCACGGTTATTTTTCTCCCGTGGGGAAAGTGGAAAATCCTATAAAGCTTTTATTGACTTTAGGCTCTGGGTTTGGAAGCAACTTAGTGAGTCCTGAGAAACCTGTTGGCTGAATTCAGTAGCAAGGGGCTGGTGAGTGAAGAGTTTAGTCCTTTCTAGTAGATATCACCACAAGCCAGTAGGAGCTACCACATGGGATTTTTGATGGACATAAACCAAATTTGACCAGCCAGAAAAAGTCATGAGACAGCTAGTCCTGCAAATAGCCTGAGTGATTCTTTGTAAAAAAGATTGCATGGTAGTAGCTCTAGCTATGTATTTCCTACTTTCTTCCAAATATGTAATCTGACAGAAATAAAACAAACAGAGGAGGTGTTCATTTGAAAACTATCATGAAGCCTTTCCTTTCTTTATTTTTTTTTTCTTTAATCTTGTGGTTCAAAACGGAAAAGACAAGGTGTCCAGTGTAGGCCAGAATGTGTTCACTTACAGAGCTTTGTTCTATGTATAGCCTCCTTTATTAACATTTGCAAATATCCAAAACCTTACCATTTCTACGTGTTACTGCTTAACATGTGTATGCTCAATGTATTAAGGAAATAATTCAAGGGCTTAAAGATAAGCATTCACTGCCATTTTTATGTCAGTTTCTGGCTGCCACTCAAAAGAATTTTGGTCCTTCAGCATACCTACCAGGCCATATAACATTGAAAATAGTGCTAGATATCTGTGTTTAACCCCTGGGCCCAATGTCCCAGACAGGCTACTGGCCTTAATTTAATCATTAAATTAAATGTGTTTATTTTCATTTTATATCATTTTGTTCAAGGGGCTATTTCAGAACCTGTATGTGGGCAGTTACCCTGTGAATTCTGGTTTTCGCTCAGCAACAGTCTCAAAGACTTCCCTTCATTGCCTTTTTTTCCCTGATTATTTTCAATTGTTTTGCTCCTGAGGAGATCTCTGAGTTTCCTATGGAAATACCTGAGAAGTCTGTCATTGCTGTTAAACTGAAATAAAATAATATTTCAAACATCCATGCAGAATAAAAGATGCCTTGCAAAGAAAGAGAAAAAAAAAAAATCAAGAGAAATTTCCATTCCTGGTGCTTTGTTTCACAAAGTACTGTCACAAGCTGCGTAGTAGATTGTTTCCTTGTCCCCTAATCAATCAGTCATATCATATGAAGCTTTTCATATCAAAGCCCTAATGTAAAGGAATTTCTTAAGGTAAGACTTTAAAGCTACTTTACCTTGTGACTGAAGGTCCTTGATCAGTGTTTGACTATAGATCATTATTATAAAGTTAAATCCTAATCACCTGGCTGTAGGGAAACTGATATATTCCTCTCTCTTTGGGAAGGCAGAGGAAGCTGAGGGAGATGGATCAGTTTTTCCATACAAGAGGGGTTTCTATAGGCCAGGAGGCTGTGCTGAAATCCCACAACTGAGACATGATGACTAGTGCAATGGATTTGAGTCCGGCTGTTTGGAAATAACCTGCTCTCTTGAAAAAAAAAAGGCTCTTGGGTTTTCTTCTTGGTCCTGTTAGCATTTCCCCAAAGCAGTGGTTTGAATGGAAGCCCTTTGTTCTCACACTTTTTCCTTCAGTTCCCTTGACTTGTGCCCGTACAGGATACTCCGTTTCAGTGCTCAGTTCTCTACTCTATTTCTGTGTTATGGGGATCAAAATAAGTGCCAATGCTTTGCACTACTACTTAAGTCATTAGCATTCCTAAAGGATATGTAAGGGGAGAGAGGCACTAACAAATAGGGATTTTTTCCAGAGTAAACTACAGAAGTAAACAGATCTGGCCAGTGCTGTCTCATGCAGAGGTGGACCTCTTGCATCATACTGCAAGCCCTAGCATTTCACTGTATGCAGATTTACATATAACATGGTAAGCTCTTAGCAAATCAGAATCTGTCTAAAAAGACCACAAAATGGATGTTGTCTTGC
The DNA here is from genome assembly GCF_018691265.1 of Tyto alba. Classification (NCBI taxonomy): domain Eukaryota; kingdom Metazoa; phylum Chordata; class Aves; order Strigiformes; family Tytonidae; genus Tyto; species Tyto alba. The sequence continues at coordinate 14,081,832 of NW_024881327.1, read as the reverse complement.
CTGTGCTACAACCCATGTTGCTACGTAATTCGGTTGGACAAGATTTAAGTAATAACAATTACAGCTTGATAAAGGAAAAGATATTGAAGAGCTTTAAAAGGCAGAGGAACACTTATAATTAAATATTAGTCATGTAGTTAATAATAATTAATAGCCTCACCTTCATAGCGGTGGTGGTGTTTTCACTTTGCATATGAAGAAACAGCAGCAAAAGCAGAGAAAGCTTTTCGAAATCAACTACCCATTCGTGTAGCTATCAAAACACTGTTGCAGGGTTTTTCTCTGCCAAGCTTACCTGGTTTTGGTAATTTTGAACTAAGGTAACAATACTAAAGTGTGACTCAGAAGTTGGTTATAGTTTGTGTTTCTAAAATTCAGTTCTGAAATCTCAGTTGTTAGCACTAACCATGACAAGAGTGTGTGGTATAGTATTATATAGAGACATGTTTAAAAAATACGGAAAACCTATGCACAACATGGGGTTTTCTAACTTTATTGGTGATTGGTTTATGACAGCAGCCTACGTGAACTGAAATGACAATGCAGCTTTGCATTTTCTTCCCTCTCTCCAGGACTTTCTTGAAAATGGGATGCATTATCCCAGAATTTGGTAAGCGAAATGCTAATACCAGAAATGGTAAGTGAAATGCTAATAAACAGATAAATCTGAATACCTCTTAAGTCATGCTTATGTGTTTAGAAGAACTTGGAGAGGAACTGGGTAACTCCAGTGATTTGGCAGTAAACATCCGCAGCTTTAAGCTGTAGGTCATTTGTACAAAATCTAGCTCAGATCAGTAGGTACTATGTTATACCTGTCTGATGGCTGATTGGCATCTTACCTGATATAAACTGGTGACATTGATGTACCTGATGGGCAGGTGTCTACTAATGTCAGAGTAGATTTTAATAGAAGAGTGATAATGTACGACTAAGAATTATATCGCTAATATGGAATATTAAAGGAAGTATAGGAAACAGAACAATCATATAGTATTTAGATTGATGGAGTAAAGTTTTAGTCCATTTCAATAAGAGCAACTTGGTTACACTCACAGAGGAGATGTTACAGGCTTGAATCATAAACTTTGGTTTAAGCTGTGTACTCTCATAAGAGGCATCACAGCAACAAAGTGTATGTGTGGCATCAGTTTGTCACTCAGTTGTTTATATTAACCAAGATGTGAAGGAATTAAGTGGCCCAGAGATTAGAAATGTCTGCATGATTTGTCAGGAAGGGCAGAAAAATACTGATGAGAAAGTTACTGCTGCATGGCATGTGACATAGTCATACCTTTTTCTCCTCCAAAGGCATCAAGTTTGTTTTCTTTTGCAATGTTAAATTTCTACAGAAAATCTGCACTTCTACACAAATTCGGTCATAAGCTGAAAATTTGGGGGGCTATATTAAATGTAAACCATTCTGCTACATAAGTGAAACTACTCCCATTGGGCACACTTTTGCAAGATTGGAACCTTGGACAACATTTTCTGTTCAAATGAGTTCTGTTTGGTCCGTTTCTCATTTTATATCTGCTCATTATTACTGTCTGTAATTTTCACGTAAGATACATCTCAAAAAATAATCTTGATTTATAATTAAATAACAGGTGTTATTAATAATTGCTATGTATTTAACAGAGGCCTATGACTAAGGGCCTTTTTTCAGCTAATAATGTCAAAGCAAATGTGTATCTTTAAGTTATATTCCAACATGTCATAAAAAGTTTTCAAAAGCTTTTCCGATATTTAACATTTTTAACTACCCACACATAAAAATGGAAGCAGGAACACAGAAACCTATGCCAGGGTTCGTTTAAGAATTTGACCTATACTGAGGTACGGGGTATAATAGTTTTGTGTTGGGTTTTTTAAAAAGAAAACCTTCCTCAATTTCACTTAGGACTGTATGAGGCAGTTAAGTACAGACAGTGATTTATAGAATTACTTCTTTGTCATGTACAGTAGGATTGTTAATAATAATAGTGTTTCTTCTCCGTTGCATTAATTCTTTGGAAACAACTAGAGCTACTGAATAGCTTGTTCTGAGCTTATTGCTCATTAGGCTTTGGCACCCAGTTATGCATGGCCACAAGTTTTCTTCTTTTGGAGCTAATACCAGAATAAAGGCTACTGCGAAACTAGTTTTTATAAGTGAATGTTGTTTGAGTTTGGATACCTAGTGGATGTTTTGTTACACCTACTACATAAACCACAGAAACTGTTCTCTAGAATTTGGTCTTTAATATACCAAGGGGCCTCTCTATCACATTGATCCTTTTTCATCATTTTTCAGAGACAGTGTAGCTATGCTATGGATTTCCTCTATGTCATGTGGAAGGATTTTTAATAAAACAGGCCATGTACAGCCATCAGCAGTAATTATGAAAGCAAAGATTGATCACTACCGATACTAATTAGTCAAGCTAATAATTAATGGCTGTAGTACACCCACCACGTTTTAAAATGGCAATTATTTTATCAGAGACTAGCACCTCAGCTATGTTATCTCTCAAGTTACAACTATGCATGACAATAAAACATTAAGAATAAAACACCTTGTGGCTATGGAATGAACTGAAACAAGCCTTCTTTATGGAGATTATGGGTTTTTCCCAGGCATAAAGTATAAACTACGTTTTATTAGAAAAATAATCCAGTGGCGTTGTAACTTGTGTAAAAGGCCAAATTCTGCCAGCATTTATTAACTTCTATCCTAGTTCTTTCTAAACATTTATTTTCAGTTGGCTTTACTTGTTTCTTGGAACTTGCAAATTTACCTGTTTTCTGCTAATACCAGTAAACCCATTTACAAACTTGCTTATTGAAGCGGCTTGTATTTGAGTTCTCACATTTGACTGGTAAGGACAGCAGCTCTCTTTCTAAAGTGCCAAGTGTCTGTGGTTACATCTACTTGGATCCAAATTGTACCTTATGCCACCCCACATCGATATCTAAATATCTCCTGTTCACTTAAAATTGGAGTACAGTGTTTCATCTTTGCCATCTCCTCTCTCCTTGAAGATACTGGGCCAGCATTCAAGATCAGGGTCTGTGTAGTCCCATCTGGACATAAAAACTAGCCAAGCATGCTTGGTTCTTCTGAAAGCTGATACCACAAATAACCATAACTATTCTGTTTCTCAAAGGCAGTAGATTTGCAAATGTTTGCAAGCAGCACAGCTTGTGTCTTCTCCAGTGCTGTTTTGCATTCTGGGAGTAGCACTAGCCAAGCTATACCATTTGCAAACATAATCTCTCAATAAAGAGACTTATTATAATACAATATATATGTACACATTTGGAGCCTTTCATCTTGAAAGAAAGCATTTGTAGTGGAAGAAATAGAAAAAAAAAAATGCAATTAAACCTGCTACGTTAGTCCATACAAGTTTAGTGTAAAATAGCTTGTACACAAATCCAGGATATTCTAACCAAAGTCTGGAGCTCCCTTGCTTGAAAGCAAGTCCTTGTAGCTGAACCTTCTAAACATGGAACTGGAGTTACAACTGCAAGTTACAGGATATTACTTTTAACTGGGGAATACAGGTGCTTAACACTTCTGAAATAGTGTGAAAATTTGGACCCCATCCCTTTAAGCCTCACATGACCTGTTTTCTCTCCATTTTTTATGTATGCATCTCTTTGGCTATTTCTTTAAAAGGTCAGTATACCAAATTCTTGGGAGTTCTTTAAAATCTTGTTGTGGTTTGATATAACTTACTTTATCATACCCTCAATAGCATGGAGAGTGGTAGAAAGAAAAGTATCTGTTAGGACTGAGATTTGAGATACAAACTGAGAGAGGCAGAAAGATTTACTCTATAATAGGAATAGGAATTCCTTGGAAAATTATAACTGCATATAGATAGAATGCTGGAAATTATTAAAGTGCACAGGAAAGTGAAGGGTGGGGGAATAAGTTAAGATGAGAAAATCAGAATATATTTTTATAATCATGAAAAAATCAGCAAGAAGAAGCAATGTTGGAATTGTAGGAAGAAAAGGATATTAGAGTAGCATCAGCTGTTGTCTTAGCTGTGCAGATGTAATACAGGCTTATAGAGCTGGTATTTTCATCATGAATAAGAGTTTAGAGGTTTAAATAGGGATTTTTAAAGTTAAATAAACAGTCTAGTCCCACAACACCAAAATGAGAACTTTGCAAAGGGAGGTCCCAGCTGTATACAGGGGAAGAAACCAACCCGTTATAACTCTGCAAATATATCAGCGTACTGCAGCCTTCACAAATAAGTAGGACTGCTGGCATATCTGGGGATTAGAGGCAGTACCCTGCTTTGCCACACTGTACCTCTTTTGCTGGCTCTTCTCCTTGCACGTTCCAGAATGCCCGATGAGTCTCAGAGCACTGCTTGCTTTCCTTTGAGCCCAGGGGATTGATTCTAGGAGGTTTTATATGGTTTCAGAAAGAGAAGGAAAGTGGAATGGTCATTTCTTTAAACTGTAGCTGCAATAAGCACCACAGTAAAATCAGTAGAAAAATATGTAAGGAATTAAATAATGATAGCCAGGGTTGTTATTTTTGCCCTTCGGATCAACTACTTTGTCTCTTTTGTTGTTCATGCTTGCTGACCAATACTCATAGAGAAGTAAGATGAGGATCTCCCTGCTGGCCTTTGCTCTTTCTGCCTTATGAAGCTCCTAGCAAGCATTCCTGTCAGAGGGGTCTCTCAAGCATAAAAGTCTGCTTGGCCCTCTACCAAATCCTGGGGGGCAGACTGGCGGGAAGGGGACATCGGGACACTGCTTCAACTTGCTTCTGCTCAGAAGCAGATCCTTGGAGACAAATGGAACCAAAATAAATTTGAACAGTCTCTAAGGACTAGGCCCACATTACTTCCAGTACACAGTGTTTTAAACCTGCTTTTTCTTCCCACTCTTTGATTCCTGCCCCAAGTACAGCTCAGCTGAACAAAGGATCCCACTCAGTGGGCTGGCCAGAAGGAAAGAAAATAAGAGTAAGTGTAAATATACACTGGGACCCTGTGGTGGTAAGAAGCTGGAGTTTGTGATGTCCCTTAAGAATCAACCAAATTCTTGCATATAGTAATAATAACGATAGCAGTTGGATTATTTTACATAGTAAAACTTGAATACTATTTAAACAATTTTTCAGAGAAAAAAAAAAAAAAAAAAAAAACAAGACCAAAACCTGCAAGTTTCATTGCAAAAATGAAGTAAAATATACTGAACTTGGATGATATTCACATAAAGAAAGATAGAGTAAACAGAAGACTACATATTCCAGAGAATTAATTCTTAATGGGCCTTAAAACTACTACTGGGTATTTCAGAAATAGAGAGCTAAATCCAAACATAAATTGCCTAGAGTAGAACATAAGTGCAGCTTAGGTGCCAAGGTTCAAAATGCTGATCATGAAAACTGCAGTTTAAGTGCTTCTTACACCCAGAGATGCTTAAATTCCAGTAACATGGTACTTCTTGGTCAAGTTCCCTCCAGCTTTGTCTGTATGTTCCTAGAAATCCAAGATGTTTAACAGTACACCCAGCTGATACCCAGTCCTGAGAAGGAGCCAGAAATAACTTCTTTCCAAACACTCTGAGAGGCTCAATCTAGGAAACAATCTCAGAATATTTGTAATCTGCACCCAGAATCAGATTGCTAAATCCAGTGATGACTGCTAGTACTCTTAGTGTGAACCCTGCTTATGTGATTACCAAGTACTTAGAAAATTTGTCTGTGAAGTGGGAGACTTAAAGTTCAGTTCCTCTGTGTGTCTGGTCACATACAAAACTACTTTTCTTCTTCCAAGGTGGAAGATGAATCTTTAGTCACCAGCTGTAGGTAACACTGAACAAGGACATACTTCTCTGTTCTTGTTGAAGTTCTGCTGCAGTACAAAGGCATTTATTAGGTCAAGAAGAAAGAGTAAACTGGAGGGTGAATCCATAGCCTGGAACACTTGACTGGAAAAGGGAAACCCAGATCTCAGCAAAAAGACTGCTGGCTCAATTTTGTTTTCTAGGGTCTTCCAAGTAAAATAGCCTTGGGGTTAAACCAGTCTTTGTGCAAGTAAGAGTTGCTGCTTTGAATCAACTCTAATAGCAAATTTTAAAAGTCTGACATCTGATTGATTTAGAAAAAAAAATCCAACAAAAGTTGTAGTCCTCTGTCCCCAGAAAACAACACTCAGCTTTGGAGCTGCATACGTTTGAGTGAACACAGGCACATCTCTGTACTATAAACAAAGGGGTCGCATTTAAATGACAGATTGCTCCCAACAGCATTTCCTATTGCTTGTCCTCACCCTGATGGTGTAGGATGCATTTGGCCCTGTACTTAGCATACTACTTGTCTTGGATCCTGTTCTGAAAGCTCCCAGTGTTGCTGCTTGGCACCTAACCTAGTCCTGGATTTCACTAGAACTTTTCATGTTGGTTTAATTTAAAATGTGGTTTACTACATGTGAGTTTTTAGAACTATTGTTGAAAGCCTTTTCAAGACAGTGGTTTCCTTAATCTGATGGAGGGAGACGATCTAGAGAACCAGCTTAATGATAGGTGAGATAAATAATCCACATACCAATTACGTTATAAAAGATTGTAGCAGCTTTCAAAAGGAGAAGAAGAAAAATTCCATTTAGGGATTTACCAAATCTTACTGATATTTCACATATCAAAATTATTCTCATCATGACCCATGACCTAATCCTTGAATGCATGACTGTTTGGAGAGGAAGGTCTATTTGCCAGACTTGTGTTTTAAGAGTTGAATTCATGCTTGTCAAGAAAAACACTCCAGCAATCTGCTTTTGTTACAGTGTTTGCAGTTGCTTATGCTTTTTTCCCCACTTTGAGCCTCAAACTGCATGCTTAAATGCAGCTTCACCACCGTGATGCTCAAATACTCACTCTCTGTGCTACACATGATAATATTGAAGAAAAATGAAGATTTCACTTGAGCAAAATCTATAGAAGGCTGTATTGCTCTTAAGATAGGAGGAAGAAGAAAAAATTGAACTGAATTAAGGGAAAGATCAGATGTTAGATTTTAAGGACAAAGGACTCTTCTGTTCAGGTACATCAACTCTTCTGTTGATGTTAACTGACTTTGGCCACTCTTAATCTGGTAAAAGATCAATCTCAGACAGAAAGAATTGCATCAGCAGTAGCTGCTAGCAAGATATTGAGCAGCTTGACAGTATCCAAAACGGACCAATTCAAGATAAGCTGGTCTAGAAATTACAGTAATTTGGACTCTAGAAGTTCTACATTGAAACCAACAGAATGAATTTCAGCAGGCCTTAACATGCCTTTATTTTTCATTTTATCAGGAGAGAAACCTAAGGAACAGAGGTCACCTTTGTTTCACCAAACTCAGTATAAAGTCCAACCTGGATATTTTTTATTTTCTTCATTTTGGTATTCCAGATATTCCTGTGCAATGTCTCACAATGAATATAATTTTGAAAGACTGCTGCAGCAAGATCTCTTGTCTCCAATAAGCAAATAACCCTCTGAATTGGTGAGACGAGTACTCTAATTCATTTTGCCTCAACTGATTGCCTTGATCCTCTTGTTTGTTTTTGCCTGGGTTAACTTCTTTTGATACTTTATGCTGTTCATCACTATGGGATTTTAATTAAATTGATATATTAACTGTTTGGTAATTACAGTTGAAGTATCTGTTGTAAATGTCACGCTGCTGTGCTCTCACCCCAGGTCAGCAATGAAAATGAGATGTTGTGTTTCAATATATTTACCCAAGGAAATTAAAACATAAGATAATTTATGATTTATCATTATCATTAGAGGCATTTATTAAAATTATTTATTACCATGCATCATGTAATCTTTCATAAATGCTACCAGTGGTAGCCTTTCTGTGTGGCCACCTACTTAATCTTGTTTTGCCTGCTGGAAGTTAGGCCAAAGAAGATAAGAGGTAACACTGAAAAACAAGTGAAAAAGTTTTAACTTTAGATCATGCCTTAAACTCTCACTATCCTCAAGTGGAATTGTTAACATGTATGCTTCATAGAGCTACTACAATGAGCAAAGACAAGCTTTTGGATAAGTTAACAGTGGCATCATAGCAAAGATTGTGAGGATACTTGTTCTGTATTCAGCAGAGGACAAGAGTTAGTCTGCTGTACAAGGTGTACATTGGCTAGTGAAGAGGAAATTCGTGGCCAGTTAAGCAAGTACTTTCAGCTTAATGATGGAAGGATTCTCCAGAAAATACATAAGTAAAAACATCATTAAAGAAAATATTCTAGTGCAAAATGTGCGGGCAGCCCTAATCCCAGTACTTCCTATCTGTTGAAAACTTTACTTTGCAGGAATAGCATTTCAGTGTATTATTATACACTGCATATATGTTACTACAAGTTTCACTTAGGAATTACTTCCAAATAAGATTTCTAGCTCTATTTCAGAGATTGAATAGACATGTCACTAGCATGTGTAATATGGTGGCGCAAGATGTGCTAATTAGCATAATTTCTGAGCAAGATCCCAGGTGAGATTGAAACCATATTATGCAAGGCACTGCTCATACATATAATTCTGGAGAGTTTAAAATGCGAAAAATTAAAATTATGAAGGGTGAAGAAGTTGAGTACTAATTATTATGGTCCTTTTATAGATAAGGAATTTAGAGGATCTTACATACAGAATTAGTAGACTTATTCTGGAAGGTGTGTAGGAGGTTATGAACTAACTGAATCCAGCTGTTGAACCAACTGCTTGACTGTGTCTGTGTCTGCCCTATGAGATAGGAAAGCTCTTCATTCCTGGGGAACAGCTTGTCTGTGTCCTGATTTCATACCACAGTCAGGGGGCTGCCCATGTGCCCTGCTGTCCTATAGAGAGCCCTCTGCACACTCCAGGAGAGGCCTTTGTCTAGATGATTAAAGCTTAAAGGTTGCAACACACACCATAAAGCACACTTACCACAAAATGGGTATACAGCTAGTAGGATCCTCCCTCCTATCTTGTTCTGTTAAACACTTACTCAGGGTTCAAAGTCTACAGTTCTAAGATGGTTGGTCCCATTGCTTTCTATTGACACAGCTATTTTGATGTTACATTCACTGAAGTTGTTAATGAACTTGCACATGTCAAATAATCAATACAAATAAAAGAGGGAAGTTCCAAAAGCAATAACCAGCACTACATCAAAATAATTCACTACATAAATTCCTAAATGTAGGGACTTGTTCTATAGATCATTGTAGTTTCCTGACATTGCTCTACTGCCAGTATAAATACTTCTTATGTTATGGTGTACTATAGATAGAGCAGTGTGTTCAAGTTACTTAAATTTATGAAGTGGGGCAGCTTTTTTCAAAATGTCAAGTTCTGGCCAAAACACTGACATTTTATGAAAGCTGCCTCACTTCATAAATGCATGTACATCCTGAATGGACTGTTCTGCCTGGAGTGTGCTATAACTGGAGAGAAGGATTCTTCGTGTAAGATTCAAAACAATTGAAAGACGTATGTAGATTTTTATGTTTGAAATGGACATTTTAAATTTCCTTTTTATGTAATTTGATGACCTTATGTATTCAAGGCTTCAGAAGTATTTGAAAAGTGCGAGGAAAATGCAGGTTAAACCTCACCTCAGCAAATGCTGAACAGTTTAAGGTGTTAGTGTGATCCTGGACTCATTTCCACTGACTACCATGGCACAAGGTTTTCCTGCTTTGCCCATGAACTGACCTTTCACTTTGATGACTTGTGTGTCTTTGGACAAGTCATTTAGTTTCCTAGTATTTTGATTTCTTTTTCTGTAAAATTAAAAGATCCATACTTAGTTAATTTTGATGGGCATAATTATGCTTAATTAATATTTATATAAATTATGAGAGCTTCAGAAAACCAATTCTTAAGGAAATAATTAATAATCAAAATGTTTTATTAATTGATGGAGTGCGGCACAGCACACAACATTTCTAGGCAAAGGAGAGACACAACATCCTGGTTAACAAGATTTTAAACTAATCAAATAATTCTTGTAAGGGTTTTAACTTGGCTTAGCTATTGTTTCTCCCAGTCAAATTATATCAAACCTGCAAGGAAAAGTCATGTTCTCTTTCAACACTGATATGTAGTGAAAGCCAGTGAAGATGCTAGACACCTAGAAAATTCAGACTTAAGTTTAATGAGGAAATATCATCTTGAAAGTCTTGATCAAATAGTAGTCACAAACTGAAAATATGTTTGGCGGAGTTTTGAAATCACAACTCTATCAAATTGATTAAAGCTGCACAATGCTGTCATTTGGATGTTACAGTTCAGGACAACTGACTTTGAATTTTGAAGAATGCTTTCATATTATCCCCAGACTTAATATGTTACTTTAACATCAGGCTTTGGGGGGATATAAAATAGAGTGAAATCAGGACTGGTGAAATCTTTGTTCACTACACAGTACCTTTTATGAGTCCAAAACATGTAGAACGAAAATAGCTAAGTGTGAAGATCCACCAAATTAATAGCTGTAAATAGCACGAGAAACCACTTTCTTCCAATAGTTCCGTATTTTTTTCAACACAAAATTTAGTAACAGCTTGTCATTAGAACGCATTGGGTACTCTGTATAGACACTGTAGAGGAAAGCAGCAAAGTCCTAGGAACAAGACACTTCCAGTTTAATCCTTTGTGATTTTCTCCTCTTTAGTACTTGGTTCATAACTGTGAGACATTCTTCAGAAGCAGATCCCCGCCCTCCACCCTTCTATCACTCATCTGGAACAAAGAGTCTGGTTTTCTTAGTTTGGCCTTCTGAAATGCAGTAAACTTGGATCTTTTCAGACTAGAGGACAGTTCTATCCACAGTCCCGTGATTGAACAATTTGAATTTTAACAGCTGACTTTTTGTGCTGGTCCCCATCATCAGCTAAAATTGTTCATTCTTGCTTGAAGGTTTTTCTCATTCACTGGACAGTCATGTCAGAGGTCTCTAGCGCATAGTACTTTGGCAACTTCCATCAAAAGAGATCTTCATAGTTGTCTCTACAGCAGAGTTGGGCAAGACTGGAACTCTAAGTATGTTTAGATGAATAATATTCTTGCCCATGTTTAAGTACATGAATGCCATAGTTATTGAATGGAATAATTCCATGTTTACTAAAATTGTTTTCTTGTTCTGAGAGAGTCGAAGCTCTGTTGCTCTCAGTGTAGTGCTGCTGCACTTTGTTTCTGGTTTTCAGTGTGTTTTCTTTTTCAATATACATTTTCATAGTTTAAATTAGACAGTACTGCTTATTTCCTTCACATTAGGTTTGCACATTTATGAGCAGTTTTACAACCAGACTGCTCTCACAATGTATTCAATGAAGGATAGAAATCAAGTGGTTAAAGCTTTAAGATGTTAAACAATAAAATAGGAAACAGTGCAAATAACGTTCTTTCCCTTAGTGACGTAGCATCCTTTATTAAAAAACAGAGGTATTATTCATCTGAGAGTTACTCTTTATTTCTGTGTCCCCCACTGGCATTCCAGAGGCAAGGGAAGAGTTTCTTCATAGACTTTGCATACACTTCAGAGCTTTTGCAGAAAGCTTCTTGTAAAAGTAATAAAGAATATAAACTTGGTGAAGCTGAAGCTGAGGAATATAAACAAACCTGATTTAACCCAACTCTTAAAGAGATCTTTCACATTAGTCTCACCATCACTATCACATCGATTATTCACAGACTGGTCTACTGGGAATATTCAGGTGCAGAAAATGCTGCTGGACTCAGAGTAATCGCTATAAAACCTATTTGTCCTGTCCAGAAAGAAAGAAAGAAAGAAGTAAAGACAAACCTGACTGAACCTATTCCCCTGTAAAACTGTGGGAAAATACAACAATATGAAGTAGGTGAGTCTAATGAAAGACTATCAGTTTAGAATTTTGTATTCAATGAGTTATAAAGATCAAAGAGAAGATTCTCAGAAAGATGTAAAAAATAATAAAAAAACTGATGTGGCTTGGAGTCTTTCACAGAGAAATGGAAGAAAACCAAGAATGAAATGCAAATTTTAATTGACATGGAAAAGTACCTGCAGAACTGTATAACGTTTCTGGTCTCTTTTAAGTACTTCCTTGAGTAAAATCTAAATATGATCCCAGTGCAACCACTCAAACAGGCACCAAGCCACCACAGGAAAATAGGTTCCCTTTCTGTTTCAGTAACTCTGTCTTCAGGTCCATTATTTTTCATTCACTGCACAACTGAGAAAGGAAATTCAGACAGACAACATGTTAGCAATTTCTAAACTTTTCTCCTACGTAGAAATTATAGTTCTAAATTCATAATCTCTGTGTTGCTTATATGAGTAGAAACGTATCTGAGCAACTGACTGGATCTAATTGCAGGTCTTTGAGTTGACCCAACCGCAGGGGTCTCGGTTTCCCTTCCGGAGCCAAAGACTGTGGATCACTTGACTTGGAAGAAAGTATGTTGATTTCCATTGGCTGGAGTCTGAAAGTAATAAACATTTAATAAACATTTATTCCCTCTAAATATTCACCTCAACCACAAGTAGAAGATTTTAGGTTCCCATAGAAACTGAAAAGGCTTATAGAAAAACAAAGAAATTTTCTGAAAGTACCTGGAAATACCTGTGCTCATGAAATACCTATTTGCTCTACAGACACTTAAGTTTTAACTGTTGTGAATAAATGGTACATGAGTGTTGATAGTTTTGATGCACTCATATATAAAACAAACCTCTTATGAAAACTTTTCATGCTTCCGACAGAGTTAATCAGTTTTGCAGAATTCAAAGTAAATTCTGTATCATCACCTATGAAAGAAAAACGGTCTCCACACATGAAAGATTCATTCACCAGTCACTAACACAGTTAACTCCCTGTAAGGCATTGCCTTAGGCATGAAGATGTGATCAGCACAAAGCAGGGCTCTGAAAAGAAAATACTCTTCTCTTGAAAAGAAAATTGATCATTTCCATCTTGAAGAGCAAATAGTTCATCACTGGTTATTTCAGCCAATGTTTAATCTTGAAATCTCTCTGTTAAGGCTTTATGTTTATGCCATGAATACCACCATGGGTATCTAAAACCACTTGGCACATGGTTGTTGCTGTTGCTGAGCCTAAGGAACATCTCTTTCTCATCTCATTCCTCTGACATAATGAAGTTTTGTTTAGGCTCATTACAGTGCATAATATGAGCTGTGCCACTCTCTCATTTCTCCTTCGGTCAAATGGTCTTTTATTTTGGATGATCGTGTATTATTCACTATACATTCTGCTTTCATTTGGGATTCTGTCACTGGTTTCCTTGCATGTATCACCATAGCTTTGCTGCTTGAAGGTTGGCTAGGGCACACATGTGCCTCAAGTCCTAAACTGTGAAGAAATGATCAGAAATAGTCAGAGTATGCATACGCTCAGCTGAGGAAAGTTGTACTACTGCTTACACAGTTCTGGCTGTTGGACCTCACTGACCACATTCTGCAGCAGCACAAGCCCGTTTGCAGCTGTGAAAGGGCTCAACCTAATGGAGAAAAGCAAAGCTGGGATTCTGCTGGACGCAGCCAACCTACAGTCTGACATCTGTGAATTATGCAAACAGGGGAGCAGAACACAAGCTTGTCCTTATAAGCAGGTTGTATTTTCAGTGGAAGAGGGAATTGAGAAACACGGTTGCCTAATAATTATTGAAGTTGGGAGGGAACTTATTCCCATGGCGCTTCTCAGGGAGGAATAGTTTATTTTGGCTTGTCTCTTCAAGTGGAAACATAACTGTGAATTAAAAAATGGCATGCTGAGTTTTAGGACTGGCTTTTTTGCTGCTTGCCAGAGAAAAGTGGTGAGTAGAGGGCAAGTTGTCATTGATTTTTGAAGCCTGAGTGCGCTTTTCATACCCTGATGCTGAATAGTGAGCAGGGTAATGCTGCTCGTGATAGAAAGTTTATGAATAATGCTAATAAATGAAGTGTTCACAGTGCTGTTCTCCTTCCCTGACATAACATAGCCACCTGCTCCCTGCTTTTAGAAGAAGGTGGTAGAAGATAAATTCCACCTTATTGAGGAATATGAGAAGCTAATTTATTCACAGTAAGATTGTAATTCCACAATCGTTACGCTTCTTTTCTTTGTTTAAGTTTCTTTTAGTTCTGTTTGATAATTTATAATGAATATATTAAGTTATTTATTAAGTTTAATTATTTTGGTATTACTCTTCTGTATGTTATGTTCTACAGTATTAATAATGAAAATGCTATCACTATTAATTCAGCACCAGTGTGAATGTAGATCTGGATGGTGCTATGTGGAGTCAAACAATAGGTCATTATATTTTTTTTAGTATTGATTTCTTGAAGAAGGAAAAAAAATACTATTAACATCATAAAACATAAACTGAATTTTTGTAGCCCTTAACCACTGAGTCACTTCATAAAATTCCAGACTAGATACAAATGAATGACAATTTTATTAATGTGGAAAACATTTGAGAAGCTGTAAAGAGTTTAAATAGCAATATGTATGCAATATTAAACTATTACAGAATTTTAATAACTTTTATGTGGTGCTTCCCATCAAAAAGCAGTTCTCATGCCATCAAACCTGGTTTCATCAGAATCGGCAAAATTAAATCACATGCACAATATACACATGCACAAGTAGTGCTTTTGGGCAGTATTGTTGTCATTCTGGAGCCAATATAAACTTATGATCTAACTGGTCAAGCATAATATACGTAGCTCATTGCTACTCTTTATTTTTTCATGTCACTAAGATCTTATTACAAAGACAGAAAATGAAAAAGCAAACAAGAACTAGAGTTCATATGTCTTCATATCATCGTCTCCTTTCTTATTTCATGGCAAACTTTGCTTGTGGACTTAGATATTTCAGCCATAGCTGGATGGTAGATTTCACTGAGAAGAGACATAATTTATTGCCTGTGTTACTAGAACATAATTTTGCAACACACCATGAAGGATCCATTGTCATGTCCCAGAAGGAGTTTGCTTTGTATTCTTCCTTTTGAAACAAACATGACATTAAGCTTACTCTGCTAGCAATTGGGAGTTACTCTATAGATGAATTGCATTCTCTAGAACAATGCCCGAGTCAGCATAATAAATAGAAATTATATATTCCTATTTGTTCATGGAAAAGAGAGTTTAAACAGGGAACTTTTAAGCAGTACAACTCTTCTTACCTTTTTTTCTCTGTGAATGAAATTCCATATTGTGCACAGTGTATGCAAGCCCTAAATATCACATGATCTCACCATCCATTTTGAGAGCTAATGTAATTTACAGGTTTTGTTTGGACATAGAATTTTACCTGTGTGCTGCAAGGCACATTTGGAAGTCCATAAATGGATTCAATAAATGTTGCTTAGATTAGGTTGAGTCTTAGAATGATTTTCTCTCTTTTATTATTTTATTCTCCTTTTTGAATGCTGATTAATAGCCTCTTCCAGGTGTGACTTATTGCTTTTGGACTCACAAACATAAAATTGAACAGCAAATTATTTTGTCTAAACAGATTTCTTTAAATGGCAGTTTTGGAAAAGGCAAATTATACTCCCATAGAAAGACATCTTCAGAGTCCCATAAAAGTCTTCATCTCTCTCATCTTTCATGTCAACATGCTTCTTTGATTTTGTACAAGCTTTGCTTCCCATCCTTGCCTGCTTCCGGAAGGAGAAACAGGGATGCAACAAATGTTCTGTTAATAGATACTATTGCTTAGTGCCATTGCACAGGAAGGCAGGTGCCCGTGTGTTGCAAATTGTAGCCCACACAAAAAATACAGACACTAGGACAAGTATCATTCCTTTAGCTACCATTAATCATGTGATGTAGCTGCAAAGTTTGTTTCTTTCCATTGCAGACTTACAACTGCCAATACCCACAGAGCACAGAAAAAAAAAAAAATATATATAAAAATGATAGTGTCCAGTAAGTGAACTTTGATGTATTTTATGAGGTACAGATGCTCTTGTGACAAATGGCATATTTCTTACACATAAAACCACATTGTGCCTAATATAAGAAGATTAATGAACCTCAAAATCTTAGAATTGAGGCGCTGCTTGGAAAAAGGGTGTGTGACTTCACATAAGGATCAAACTGCACCAATGCAGCAAATGCAGCAAAATACAACTGTACAATCTCGGGAAAAAGGTTTCCTATGGAAGTATTTGTCATAATTTGTTTCCAGCCTGGAGGTCCTTCAGTAAGGGCCATGGTATGAGCTGACGTTACAGTTAAGGTGCAAACTTCATATCAGAGGAGTCATGTCCCATGTGGTTCTGAGATAGTGCATTGCTGATGTTTCCCTATTTGTGTATAGGTTGTCTTGAAGTTTCAATGGAAAAAATTTCAGGGACAAATATGCTTTTTTGAGGTTATGATAAAAAATCGTAATTGAACTTTGCTTTAAGCAACACAATTTGTCCTTCCATCAGAAAGCCGAATTCCTCAAAAGAAGTTAGAGGCTGGTTATTTCTTTCCTTCAGTGAAGCACGTGCACAGGTGAGGTCAGTTTTCCGCATCACTGCCAATTAACTTACAGATAAAATGGGTATTCCTGACAATTGTCTGGAAGGCCTGTCAATTCCTCCATGCCCAGTCACCTGTGACTGCTGGTCTCCCAACAGCTCACCGGGGTATTTGCTTGGGTTGGAGGCCTTCTGTTATCTCCTTGAAGGGTGGTGCTTCTCTCGTATATGAAGCCTGAAGCAAAGTGTGCTCAAGGTGAGTGAAGATATTCATGATTAAAGCTAGCTACATCTAGAACAATGTGTAAAAATACTCTTTCTCTAGAGACTATTTTCAGGCCTTTTAGATCACCCATGATATTACCTCTCACTTCCTTTCAAAGTGGTATTGTAGATGAGTAGGATTTCATTGGAAATACACAACTGTGGTAAATACTGTCACTCATAAGCATAAATATTGCATACAGTTATCAAGTGTGTGACAAGGACCTCATAAATGTGTGTTGTAAGGCAGTTTTATTGCACACTAAGCACAAAAACCATTCTTTATGTGTGCCCCCAAATGTTACAGCGATCAAAAAAAGAGGGAGAATTCCATCACCAAGGGAGATGTTTTGCTACCAGTGCTGGTATTACAGCTTCAGTGGAAGTTACTCAGGGCTCTGCTGGAAGTGGCAGTCTGCAAGTCTCTAATGGAAGCAAATGATAGACTTCCTAAAGCGACAGTATCATTTCACTAATGTGCAACTAAAAGTATTCAAGTGAAATCTAATAGCTTCAACTTTCCAGAAACATTGTTAAAATAATTGCTTTCTCTTTTTGCAAAGTAATATTTCATGTAGCAGATGATTATCTGAAATGAAGGTAACCTAAACTATAACAAGAGAATGTAAATTGTCCAGACAATTCTTTAATAATTCCTGAGTGGCGCAACCAGAATGTTTCAACATGCCAAGACATTGTGAGCTAAACAGAACCTGCTGGGGATAATTGGTCTCTTTCCCATCGTCCAAAAGGTCATGGGATTCAGCCCATCTTGCTTATTTTACTAAATTGTTTGGTCTGTGCATTTATTTATTTATCATTAAGGCAGCAGTGTGACAGCTTTGTTTTACTCTGATGTTGCCTAATTTTCTTTCAATTTTCACACCCTCAGATTTGTGTGTGCGTGTATTTGAATTAATACTTGGCTACTGTGGGTATAAATATATATATATGTATACATATATATGAATCAACAAAGAGAGAGAAAACATGAATAAAATATTAGTGTTGTACAATTAAAATGGGATTAAAAGTGAAAGTAACATTTGGAAAACACTATATATATGTTCACGCTGCCTTTCTTGGTGTAAGCTGCATTTCACAGTCCTGTGTAACATGTTCTAATTTTTTTTTTTTTAATTTAACAAGCAAAGAGAAATAGAAAATATGTATGAAACAACTCCGTAACGCGAGTGTTTGGTGTTGTATAGTTCTATGTACACTTCTGATCCAATGGGCAACAGGTCGTTTTGTGCTTTACTTTTCTGCGTCTTCCCAACTCAGATCTACTTTGTTTTTTACTATTAAAAGAAGAGTAGAACCACATTCCATTACCTCTATGAATTAAGTACCGTCTCGTGCCGTGTTTTTGATACCTCATTGCCCTCAGGTGTGGTAACTGGCATGCCTGGTCTCCAGCACTTCTCTTTGCTGTTGCCTCAGAGGAGTGATATAATCAGCGCCTCAGAGTTTTCCTGCTAGAGCCGAGTCTATTCGGTTCCCGCTCCCAGCTGGAACAGGTAGCTGGGGAGCTTAGGGAAAACCGAAGGAGGTGCGGGGTGTGGGAGGGCAGCGCCTGCTCGCCCCGCTGTGCCGTGGGGCAGCAGTGCTTGCAGAAACCGCCTGCCGCCGCGCTGCACCGGGCGCTCCGGTGGTCCCTCCACGCAGCGCCGTGGGCAGCAGCTGCCAGCCTGAATCTGTAGCAGACTCTGGTTGTACTTCAAAAAGCAGGAGGCTCTCGGCTGCAGCTGAGCCGCTGTGTTTCCCCCCAGAGGCAACAGGTTACCCCTGGGGGGCTGAACCCTCTGTTGGTTTCCATGTTCTTGAGCTTGCCTCGTGCTAGTGACCGCTGCCTGGAGGAGAGAAGAGCAGCGCGTGAGGGCATCTCGCCACATCAAACTGAGGGCCAGGAAGCGGGGAATGACTTTCAGCTTCTATAAAACGAGGGGCTCTCCCTTTTCTTTCTGGTCGTATGGCTGTGGGCCTTACAATTGCTGTGTGATTACAGCCTTGCATTAAGCTGACAGTGCAGCTCACTGCCCAAACCTTGAAATTTAACACTCTGCAAGTATTTAACCTCCCTGAAATGCTGACAGCAACATTTGGTTTTAAGGTATATAAGGCCGAATACTTCCCTCCCATAATTTCATTGGCTATAGTGATATTAAACCACAGAGAAATTCGTCATGGAAAATCCTAAAATAGCCAACCCTTATGGGCTTAAATCACTAATAACCTCTAGACACATAGTGCTGCATGAAATAAATAAATCCCCTTTTCAACTTTCAAAGTGTGTGTCTAATAAGAAAAGTGAGAACCTATAATGTGGCACCATTATACTCAACTGATCTGCTTCCTTTCAGGAGCCAGAATCGCATTAGCTGGCTCAGTGCCTGCAAAGGACCCTTCCTGCTTAGCAGCGTTAGTAGCCCTGCAAAGTCAGCAACCTAAGCAAAGAAGAGTTGCATTTTATTCTAATTAATTTTGCTCTGAAATAATAGCTTAAATACATTAGTATAATGTGTGTGTGTTGTTTTAATTCTGTAATTCACTATCATGAAATGTTATAATTGTATTGCTATATAGTGAAACCTCTATAATCTCTATCTGTCTGTATCTCAACTACCCCAATGCAATCTTGCTGAGAGCACTAGGATACCCCAGATGATTCTGATCATATCATTAGAAGACAGTGGTGCTCATTGTCTGGTCTATCCAGCAGAGCAATTGCTCGGGAATGTGCACCAGAAATAATCCCATTTAAAGCGAGTCATTACTCCCCTGTGACACCATGGTAGACAAGGCTTAAGCTACTCTGAAGACAGTTTGAGTTTAAAGTTACTGCGATATAAACATCCAGCCCAAAGATACCCATTTCCCCCAGGTCACATTTCAGAGTAGGAATGTTCTTTAGAACTAATTGGCCCCCATGTGGACATGCTGTAAAGTCCATATATTAAAATAAGTGTTTCTCTTGACTCGGTAAGGCATAAACACGCACTTCATTGGAGCATGTGCCTGAAGTGTCAGCTGCGCTTGGGAAGAAGGAGCAGATCCAGATTTAAGTGGTGGGCATGTTGTATACTGACCACACAGAAAATACCTTTTTCCAATATTTAATTCTACTAGCAAACTGGACTTTTAGTCTCTTTTCTTTTTTGAGATCATAAAGTCTGCTTGTCAACCAGAAGTGATTTAATGATAAATCTTAAGCAGCAGAGTTCATCCGTCTTTCAATTCTGCATGGGCAGAACAAGTGGGGTCCAGTGTCCACCCACTTTGTTCCTTTCCTTGAGCTTTTGCTTTTGTCATCATTTACAAACGTGACCTAGAGGCTGGAACATGGGGTCTGCAATGTATGTAGTTTGAGTCCCCTGCAGCGGTATCAATACTGAATTATTTCTTTTGAAAAATAATTCTCTGTTCATGTTTGTATAAATTTCTTGCGTTCTTTTCTGTTACTTTTTTTTTGCATTGGGTGTGGCATGGATGTGTGTTTTTGAGTAGAGAAAGAGAGAGGTTTGAATCTTTAGAAAAAAAACCTTGTTACTGGATTATTCTCCACATAATCAACAGAATTGGGACTTTCGTTTTCGCCTCACAGCTGTAATCGTGCCTGAATTTATCTTTTCCATTAAGTTTCAGACTGGTTTTATTTGTCTCTTTTTCTCATTTTTCTGGCTATGTGCATGTGTGCGTGCACACACACACACACACACACATACTTTGTCTTGTCCTTGTATGCATATGTACGCACCCCCACACGCTACTACAGGTAAGGCACAATTTCATTTCCCGGTGCGCACAGCGTGGCCTAAATCATGTATATGCAGTGAATACCCGGTGTGTGACACTGCTGGGGAGATGTGCCTGAGCTCTGCAGTGTCATCGGCATTATCTTCGCCAGCATTGAGTTGGACCTGTGGTTTTGTTCCCCATAGCGTAAACCCCACGGAACCCCGAAGCAATGTTCTCTTTATGTTAAATAGCGCATTGCAGTGCGCTCAAATGCTTTGGGTACAGGCGGTGACAGGACTCTGGATAAAGAGAATAAAAGAAGGAGCGTTTTGATGCATGATTTTCCTTATTCTCCCAGCGGTTCCCCTTTACGCTTGAGAAGCAGCAGCAGGTGGTGGTTTTATTTAACACCGCTCTGGATGGGCCTGCAGCACGAATTCGGCAAACCGTGTTCCCGCAGTTCACCAAAGGTGCTCGGCCGTGGCCTTTCACGTGTGCCCGCGTGCGTGGTGTCGAAGGGGACAGCTTGTCGGAGATGATATCCCATTTAAAGCTGGCTCGCCAGGGAAGCGTAGCGGGGTTCCACTCCAGTTTGGGATGCTGGCACGAGGCGCTCTCTCGCCACGTTGTTTGCTGCCCTGTTTGACAGCGCTGCTGTCCTTCCCTCATTCCTGCAGGTATTGGGGATCTCCAGGGAGCACTGTCTTTGTGCGAGTGAGGACTATGACACTGCAGGATGCAACTAGAGCGTTAATGGGTCAGTGAGTGACAGCTGAGCCTTCTCTCGGAGGGATTTTGCTGGCTAGCACTGCCAGGAGCACAAGGTCTATACAGCGAAGTGTGCCAATTTAATTTTGTCACATGTGGCCTGGGTTGTACAGATAGCGCTGTTTCTAGAACTCTTTGACAATGCTAAAACTGATTCAGGCCACAATGCAACATTTAAGGATGCTAATTAGAAAATAATTGTGCTGGGTCGTACAGACTTTACCATCGTAATATATCTTAAAGGCCCCTATAGAATGGGAAAGAAGGTATTTTAATGCACTTTACATGCAAAATGAGGCACTAGATTTTGTGATTTGTAACAAAGCACAGCACAACTGCCATCACCCAGTAAATCAGAAAGCAAAAATAGTTCTTAAGCAGTTAGTATTCTGCTTTATTTGCTAATTAAAATGGGGTTTGGAACTGCTTTTCAAAATGATTGCTCTAATTAATTCGTTGTTCTTTTGCAGTTCTACCTTCTATACGATTTGAATACAAGGCAATCCCTTGTGCTTCTCAGAAGCATGACGCCCAACAGGGCATCCTTCCCTTCCTCAGAACAACTGGCTTTATTGCTTGTCATTGTTTAATAAAATGTCTATTCTATACCAGGGGTAAAAAGTCATCCGTATACACACTATCACAAATCCATTTGCAGTAAAATACAAGTATAAAGCCACATTTTAAATTAATATCAAATGTTTGTTTAATTTATGCAGAATTAAAAGAAAAGCAGATGATCACTTTTATAAGGGCAGTGACAGATTTTAGCTTTAATTATTTTTTTAAGGCTTAATAAAAGATAGTGATTATTGTAATTGCTATTCCTGTCACTGTGATATAATCTTTCATTTTGTGGTTGATGGATGATATTTAAGGTAGTTTCTTCAGTTGCATTTAAAACATTGACTGCGTTACTGGCAGAATACAAGACATCCCATATGAAAAGGGAATGAAAGGAATGGAGTATGGAAAAAGATGCACTCATTTTGCATTTCTCAGCGCTCGAAAGTTTTGAATATGATTCACATCAGTCCGGACAGAGATTTAAGGAGATGTAATTGCAATACTGGTTGTGAATATACTCTCTGGTAGAGGTAGCCTTGTATTTTCTCAAACTGATCCTGCTATCTCTGCATAGATGTATATTATTCACAGGTGTCAGTGAAGAATTTAATACCACAAAGGCTGCTTGAAAGCTTGTTTTTAGTGACTTGTTCAACACAAGAAGATGTGTTGTCTGTTGCTTGTTCTATTTATTAGAAATTTTTAATGAAAGGAAAAAATGAAGAATGGGTCTGGAGCTGAAGTTCACTGAAGTCAGTCGAAAAAGAGATTCTAGATGATTTCAAAACCTGTTTGATCAAATCTCTAATACTTACAAGTTGTGTCATGATCCCACAAGTATCACTGGAGTGACCCCTCAGCTTTAGTCAGAAAAGAGGTGCCAATCTATCATGTCTTGTATTATTTGATCAGTTCCTCTTACAGTAGATGACAAAAAAAGTTTTAAACTCTTCAGATTTTCATTGCCAGCACATTTGGAACTAACCTCTGTTTTCTTCAGTAGTGTAGTAGAAATGACCATGATTACAGCCTGTTATATTTTAAAGAATTTAGGTTATTAAAGATGAATGGTCCTAAATTTAGTTTTGTGGGGCTTTTTATGCCTTCAAGCTAGAGCTAGGTCAGCATAGTGGCTTTTGGATTCTGCTTTGTGCAATATCTGGATACAAGGTGTTATGAGCACTATATTAAATATTGGCTAGCTGTAACAAAAATCCATTTTTCAGAAAAACATCTCTGTCAACCCAAACATCCAAGCTATTTGAACTTGGTGTCTCCATAGCTATTTGGTTGGTCATTAAAAAAAAAAAAAATAAAAAATAAGGAAATGACCTCACAGTATCTGGCTACTCTCTGGTTAAGAAATTTCCAGCACAACGGTATTTGTTAGCAAATCATAAATCATGGGAAGGAACTGGCACCTATTTACCTTTCTCTTCTTGCCCACCTGTCTTTTCAACAGCATTCCAAGATCAAACAGATGCTTTTAAGGTCTTCTTCCTTAAAAATGAGCAAGCAGACTTAAGTGGTCCCTATGGGTCCTATAAGACAAAAATCTTCTCTGGGAAGAGAGGCAGTACACAGCCTGTCTCCCCTGCGCAGGGTGCAGGGTGCCTCTGGTGGCCTTGCAGAGGGCCTCCTCTCTGCCGGGCACACGCTGATTCTTCCTGGGACAAGATCCTTCATACCCTTAGGAGCTATGCTCTGTACACTTCTGCCTATCTCCCACCCTCATCTTGCTCACTTCCATGAGATACTCATTTCAACCCAGCACTGAACTGTTCATGTTTCCTGTCACATTTTTTCCCCCCCAGTGATTTATTAAATTAACGACCCACGTCTCCATAGCACTGAACCTTTCTGAGTGTTTGCATTTCTCAAATGTCTGCAAGTACTTAGCCTTCAGCTTCATGCTTCACAACATTGTGACTTATTGCTGTAATAGTTATTTTCCATACATCTGGAATAGGAACTTACACAAGTCTTCATGCTCCTATACATTTACATGTGCAATTCCTTTGCATTTCCACTCCTACTACCCACCAGTTTTGTAGCTAGGCATTTGCAAAATACTGTAGTGACAACAACATAATCTTTTTCAGTTAAGTCAATGTTTTAAAATAGCTAAAAAAAGATTCCTCATGGTAGCAGTAAGACAAAAATTTCTACATGTGATTTGCTTCCTATTTTCACTATATTATTGTCATTCTTAAGTGCCTGTCATCTACTCCTGCCTGCCAAAATCTGCTGATTTTCTCTGTTGTTCTTCAATGACTTGATTTAATGGAGAATGGGTTTTGGGGGTGCTTCCTGGTACAAGAAGGAGCTAATACAGGTTTGTTTTTTTCATAAGCAGCATCTGCTGATGCTTCTACCTGTTAGAACAAATATGTCTGTGGAAAAAGACAAGAGTGTCTAGATGGTAAAACACAAAGTCTTACCAGTCTGAGTACTGATGAGTTATCTGCCGGGAAGTGTGTGAGATGGAGAGGAGTGGAATGGAAGAGGCTGGTGATGTGCAGACATAGCTGAAACAAGCAGATGGCTTAAAGGAAGCTGAGAAAGGCTGTTAGCACATAAAGTAGCAGACACTTGATGATGAATTGCCATTTTGAGTTGCTAGGTCTTTCTTCCTTATTTAGATAACTACTGTTCCGATAATGACTTATATAATCGTTTCTCTGTGAAAACTTTGTCTCCTTTAGATTGAAGGTGTCTTTTTTTTATAGAATGAAAGCCCAGATTTAAAAAAAATCATTAAGGTCTAAATGCAAGGAGAGGAGAAAACTGGGATGGGAGAACAGTAACCATGTAATTTGCTTCCTTTTCCCTTAATGAAATTAAAGTAACTCACTGCCCTATCAGTGGGAAATAAGACTTAGGAGTCTACAGAATGGCCCGGCTGCTCAGGTTGTATCATCTACACCCACGCCTGACACAGTTTATCCCAGTCCAGCTTTTATGTCCTGGACACGGGCTCTGTATGACCCCTAAATTCTTCCTATCTTGCTGCATCACATGTGTTGTTACAGCAGTAGACCTATCCATTAATTCTTGTCTGACTTTGGACAGGTCCCTTAATTTACCCTTAGTCCCATTTTCCCTACCTGAAGAATCTGGTTTACAACACCGGCTGATGTCAGGGTGGCATGTGTGGGAGATGAGAGCTCATTACAATATATCAGGTAATGTAGTAATTATCAAGAACACTCAGGGAGGAAACATCTGTCCAACGCAGGACACAAATGTCTCATTTTGCTATGCCGGTAGATTGACAGGCAGACCCCTCCATCAGGACACTCCTGCACAATCAGCTGGTTGCAGGAGAGAAGCTCTTTTCAGTACTTGTCTTCATCAGACTGTATGGGTAATATATGGCCAGTGTATGTGTGACAGTCACTGCTTATTTGGACAAGGGTGTACTGAGGCGTATTTCAGAAAGCCATGAAACGTATTCATTCATGTGACCAGGCCTGTTCTGAGTCTTCAGGCAGGGCTTTGTCTCTGGAGTTGTGAAAGACACTCTGGATTAGACCTGAAAAGTGTCCTTCGTGATTGTTACCTAGCAGTGGGGTTCTAGTTTTTAAGAGAACAGTAATATACTGATGTGTTTCAAGGCAAAGGTGCATGCGGCCCTTGGGATCCAGGCAATGCATGCATTGGTTTCATTTTGCTAAATACATCACTTTAGTGTTACTCTATAACACCTATACATTACTGCTAATAAGCATAGGAATGATGATGAAGATATATCTCCAATTTCCTACGGTACCTGTAAAATATTAGTAATTTAAATGTGGCCATGCAAACTATAAAATTACAGCATCACACACTCTCATTGCAATATGATTGGTTTGCGTCTCTAAATGGTTCATCAATCCCAATAAAGACAAAGCGTGGGTCTAACTGTTGTCTTCAATCCAATAACTTAGTTTTATTGCCTCAGTAGCAGCTGTTTAAGTGCCCCTTCCTCTGCCACTCAGTGATGTGATATGCCTTTTCCATAAAGCAAGTCCATCAAACTTGCCAGGATTCTGCTCCAGCTCACCTCAAGGGATCCTCTCAGGTTTTGAACTGCACAAGTGTATTTAGAAGGGCATAAATGAGTAATAAAGGTACAAATGCCTCTTATTTTTGCTTAATTGAATTAAAATTCAGAAGGGAAAAAAAAAGAATATTCATCAACATTTCTCAAAATGTCTGGCCACCCATAGGCCATTGCTTTCATGAAGGAAAGACATAGGAGGGTAAGAAACATCCTGTAAGATGGGTAAGAAGTCTCCCAAAAATATTTAAGTAGTAATGAACTCTGGGTGAAGAATTTCCTGTTCTAGCTGGTCATTAATTGCCAGGAAATTCCTGGACTAGATGTCATTACTGATTAATAATGAAAATATTTAAGAAAGAAAACAATTAGTCAATTAACTTACCTAAACTGAAAGACAAAAATATAAATGTAAATATGTGTTACCAGGGCCTGGAGTTCTGTTTAGTTATTAATATTTTCTTAAAAGGTGAAGTTTAATAGTAGGCAGGAGCTGATTCTCTTCGATACCCTGGGTGTATAAGTGTCATAACTTCTAATTATTTTAATTCTTGTTTCAATTTCAGTACATTATTTGAAGTAAGAAACGTTGCTGATGACTTAAATGAGGAAAAAACCCCACGTGTAAATTGAAGCTGATCAAAATGGGGGTAAAAAGTGCAAATTATTTTGCAATTTCTTAATCAAATTTTTGAAACAGTGCTTATATAACCCATATTCAGGCAATTTTTTTTTTCTCACTTTAAATATATATATATATATTTTAGTGGAAAATTCACATTTAAGTTGATTTAAAATCCAGTTCACTATGGTGGCTGGGGATTTGTAAGGATACATACTATGGAAACATTTCTTTGTAATTTCTGGGCCTCTCATCCCTGAGTTGACACAGAATGAAAAATTGCTTCCTCTTTCTTTCATTCCAGTTACAGTGAAGAAGGTACTGCTCACTATGAACACATGGCAGGCACTCTAGAAAGAAGGAAAGTGCAAGGAAGTTTTCATGTACTGCATTGGATGCCTAGGCCTTCTCTGGCCATCTACCTGGGAATACAGTTCTCCTCTCTGTAGTTCGGAATTTTGAGTTTTAAATGTCCTACTGTCCTATTTAAGATGAATCTTGGTGCATGTCAAGAATATTTTAAACAAGGAAAACATCATTTAAATGGAAAAGGATAGCATCCATATATCATCCCTGACAGTGCAGCTTTAACTGTGTGCCTTTTGATTGTGTACAGTAATGAAAGATCTTTATAGTCTTATGTATTATTTCCCAGCTAAGCTAATTTATGAGCAGGTTGCTAATTTACTGTTTGAATGCATATGAAATACAAGTAATACACTGCCAGAGTGATTCCCACAAAATATATTTCTGCTTTGTTTTGTAAAATTAAGAATATTAATATTCTGTGGGAATAAAATGTAATGTTGTTATTTTGTTTTCAGGAGATTTCCACAAACATTTTATGCCAGAAGGAAAATAAATATACGCATCTCCACTACAGCTACTATACATATTTTATGATAATCTTCTATTGGTTTGCAATTTTCAGCCTAGAGTTTTGCAACCTGGATGACAATGGTTATGCTGATGAAGTTGTTAAGCTAATTAATATATAATAAAGTAATAGCTAGGTTTATCTCTGCACTTCCACACTACTGCCCTGTAACAAGGGCTGTTTATAAATAAGCATTCATGCTGAAAAAACCAGTTCTGTGAACACAAGTCATTTCAGGCAGGAAACAAACTAATACAGCAACATTGATGAAAAACAAACCCACCAAAGATTTTGGTGTGAATTTGAACTTCCATCCTGACAGATTTTATCATTGTCCTTTAAAAAAGTGTGAAACAGCACCTGACAAAAATCCACAAAAGAAACAGTTTATAGAAACTTCTATAAACGCTTTTCCCCTGCTTCAGAGAATGGTTTCATTCAGACACCAATGAATTTATATGTACAATTGAGACAAATTCTCATCAATTGAATTTTGAGATCTCCAGTGGTTATCACAATATTCCACACATCCATCCTGTTCAACAGACTGCTTATGTGTATGTTTTAGACAATGCTTAGGAAATATCAACATTTCTGGCATGAAAGCAATTGATATTTACAATAATTTGATAAATAAGTTCACTGCTGAATTGAGATATTTACCATATGCTATTATAAGTATTTTGAGACTTTTCTAGGCAAATGTCTAAGCACAAGACTTTCATGCTGAAATTTAGTGATCTGAAGAACACATCTTATTCTATTCATTACTCATTTTAATGAGGGAGGGGATGTTAGTTACTTTTTCATAATCATGACAAGATTTTGTGTATCTTTTCCAGTACTGTTCATTGAATAAGTTCTTAAAATAATTCTGAAAATTTAACAAAATACATCAAAAATACCAAAAGATATTTCACTATAAATTCCAGTATTACCAACTTCATATTTGCTTATTTTCCGGTCTGACTGGAGCCTTTGGTAACATATTACATTTTTTTCTGTTCCCTTGCTAGTTGACTTACAAAAAATGGGTTTTCTGAGTCTAAGCACATGGGTTTCAGAATTCCTTTCTTTCAAATATTTTTGAAAAATTTAAAATAAAATATAGTTTCTGTGAATATACTTTCCAGAAATTTAACATTCTAGAAAAGAAAACTGTCAAAAGTAAGGTGTGAGGTTTGGGTTTATTTTATCAAATCTAACATATCAATTAAATTTTTAAAACATATTTTCCTAGATTCTAGTGGAATTTTAGCATCCTCAGTAGATGGAACTAAAAAACTTTTGAGCCTGATTGTAAATGGGGTTTTATTGTTTTCACCTGCACCATATCTGATTTTTATTGTATAGTCCACAAAATCTGTAATCCTGTTTCCATTATTGTACAACACAGAGACAATGACATCTTTATTTCTACAAACCTACTAATTATTAAGAGCCTCATCTCGTTTCAAAGATGGATTTAAAATTAAACTATTTTATGAAAGGCTACATGATCAAATCTCTATCATAGATAGAAATCTGTGCTTTAAAAAGTG
Organism: Tyto alba; assembly: GCF_018691265.1. Taxonomy (NCBI): domain Eukaryota; kingdom Metazoa; phylum Chordata; class Aves; order Strigiformes; family Tytonidae; genus Tyto; species Tyto alba. The sequence continues at coordinate 14,052,950 of NW_024881327.1, read as the reverse complement.
GATTTCAAATGCGCTGTTGCTATGATTCTTTCTTAACATCTACTAAATGTGTTGTTTTTCCAACAGTTATGCCTTCCGTTGAGGGTTATTTTATTTCTGGATTATTTGGGGACTTTATTCATAGACATGTCCTAGATCACAGCATGCATAAATCTTGGAGGGACTGTAGGAAAATCATTGAAAATATCTCCATATTGATTTTCCATGTTTTTGCCTACTTGATAAAAAAGTATATAAAAGCTTTAGGAAGCAAAGAGGTACCTACATATGTAATACAGTGATCGGAATAGTTGAAATCGCAAGAACTGAAGCAATTCCCTAAGTCAAGAGAATATTTTATTAGAATAACACAATAAATTCTAGCAGTTGTCTTTAATGAGTTTCTAAATAAGCTTTAATATCCTCTTTAATACAATACAGATTGATTTGATAGCCAGATTCAAGGCATCGTTTGGATTAGCAACTACCCATTTCCCCTAAATTAGGACCAGTTAGGAAATGAGTTATTAACAGACTGTGTGCAGTAGAAGAACTATTTTTGTGAACTTTTTTGCATTTATATATGTTTCACAGCTAATAGTAAATTGTCCCACCAAGCAATTTTGTCCCCTGCACTGTGATTGCCCTTTCTAAACAAAATTTGTAAATGTGCAAGTGAGACCCATCCTAGCTTTGTATGAGAAGCAGATGTAGACTGTGTTTGAGATAGATACAATAGAAGTATTTTAAACTAAATGAAAATATTTCATATTTCTTCAGACTGACCTCTTGTACCCTTCCTGTTAGTGGAGTCCAATATCTGTACCAAAAAAAGACTCCAGAGAAACTACTTACCAACCATTGAAATGCAAATGGGTGAAAAAAAAAAGGGGGTTGTGAAACCACCAAAGCAGCCAAGTGGGTTTGGCCCAGTTTTTAAAGCATTTTTACATTACTTTAACCCACAAGTGTCAGTTTTCAGTGTGGAATATTAAAGGTAGGCTCTTTAACCAGTCATTTTTAAAAAATATTCTCCCCATAGCCTTCTACTACTAAAAAGATGCTGAATTTTATTCCTGTCAGGTTCCAAGTTTGAGGACAGCTTAGATTCTGGGAGCCAGGGAGGTGTCCTGCTCAGGATGGACATGCTTACCTGGTCTTTGACTATCCTTATTCCCAGGCATTTTAAATCAGTATTTTCCTCTGGGATCCATCCTGGCTGAACTGAAACTGATTGGTTCTGAGAAGTGTATGCAGAAAAGGAAACATATTACAAATAATAGTGAGCCAACCTCCTCCACCAAAACATTTTTGTCTTTTTCTGAAGGCCGATTTGAGTGTGTCCATGAGATTTTTGAGTTTTATTTGACTGGAAGCGCTTATCATAAAGGTTATGCTGAAAGTTTTCACCCCAAATACCATTTTACTTTTTTGTCACCTCCCTTCAGTATTTTTTTCACCCACAGTTTCGTGCTTTCCCACTGGGACATGTGTGGTATCCATTATTTATGTGTTTATTCAGAGCCCTTGAAACTGGGACTGTACAGCTGCTGTCTTCCATTGGGTTTTTTTTTTAGGTTTGTTGCCATTAACATTTCATTGTAATACACTGCTATCAGAAGAAAAGCAAGGATGATCTTGTTAATTAAAATGGCATTTTGGATAACCTGAAGGTGATGAAATGGATAAAAGCCAGGACATGTAGCGTAAAGGCTGACATGCTTTACTAGGCTTGTCATGTTGGGCTCAAGCTTGGTGATAGGATATGCAAGCTAACTATGATACTGTCTCAGTTTAAAATTCAGAATGTCTTACTCTTATCAGAAAAGCTCTTGTGTCCTATAATTAAAAAGAAGATTTTGTAGCCATGGGGTTTCCCTGGAAAAGCTATACAACTTTTCTGCATATTGCACCTTGAAAAATAAGATCTCCCTCATCTCTGCTGTGTTCTGTCTCTTAATTCTAGAGCAGAAGAAAGCACAATGAGCTTTCTTCTCATTAGGATTTCCTTTTCGCTTTTCATTTTTCATTGTCTTAATCTTAAATGTGTAATCCAGGCTGAAACTGAATGCTTAACCCTTCATTTCACTAAGATTATGCCATTCTCTGGGGTTTAAACTAGCTCATGCACCAAGAACAACCTGACAACCCAGCCCATTTGTGAATTTTGCAACCCAGGTGGAATGCCAGGCTGTGATGATACGTCAGTGGCAGAACTTAAACGGCTTCTTTGTAATAAGTGGGAATCCTTGGATGATCAGCAGAATTTTATCTGTAATGTAGACATAGGCTACCCTCTTTCACTTTCTGTTTATTTTTCCAAATTTTAAAATATTTTTTTCAGTACTGTTATAATTACAACCTAAAGAACCACTGTAAGCAAGAAATTTTCATATGTTGTAATAAATCCTTTGAGTTGCTGCTCGGCTGAAAGTAATGGAGCGCTTTAAAAAGCATATTAATATATATCATGATACTTTTGCTTGTTGCATAAGCTATCTTCTTTTAAGATAGAAATCTTAGCTTTCAATACGATCAAATTTAGTCTGTAGAAAGAAGATCAATGCCAGCCAGTGAAATTCTTGCTTATTTTTTCTGTGCTTCCTCTTTCTTCCTAGAATTTCCTTTCTTAGGAGGAGTTAGGAATCTTCAGTGCCTGTCAGCCAAGGTCTCTGAACAGCCCCAATTTGATCCAGATAGCCTGATCATCATCAACCTCTGAGAAATAACCAGGCAGCTTCTTGGTGAAGACAAGAAAGGGTTAGTCTCTACTCCCTTGCCGGGCAGTTCTGATGGTTGAGATGATGTCTTTCTACAGTGTGTTGAAGTTAAAACAGCACAATCTGGGCAATTGTGAGGTTAGTGGAAGTCCTTAAAATGAGTTTTGGGAATCTGTGTATTCTGTGTGAGGTTTCTAGGGGTTTTCATCTTTTTATCACGTCTTGAGATAAAAAAGGAAAGAGGAATTTTCTTTTTTATGTTTTAGAGGATGTATTTTGCCTTCATCCTCTGAATGATTATGGATGAATGGGTGTAGCAGTGCTTACAGATCATTGACTTTATGTTTGGGTGAATGCCTGAATACACTGTTCCAAGAGGTAAATATTGGTTTATGCCAGCAGTAGTCAACAGCACCATTTTGCATGTTCAGTATTGCACTTCAGCAAAAATAAGTGGGAACAAGTACTGCACAACCACATGCATTCCTGACACAGCTGCTCATAACTGCCTGGAGACTTAAATCATTCTTGCAAACTTTCAGACATTAACAGGGTAAGGGAATATGTTTTATCCTCTTTTCCCACTTCTGATTCGTCTTGAGTGAGTTTGTTTGCTGTTTCCTCATCCTTCCTTGGCTCTTAAATCCATGAAGAATAGGACCTTATATTCTTTAGTTACATTTTAAAAGCTAGATAAGAATTGGGGATTTTTAGTCATATTTGGAACTTGATTCCATGGATATAGTTGTTTTCAGCTCTTGACCTGCAAAATTCAAGAATTCAGAAAGATTACTGTTTTTAAAAGGAGAGTGCTTTTTTAAAAAGCCAATGAATAATTAGTTCTTGGACTGATACTTCATATATCCATCACATTTCATTATCATTCAACAACTTTTAATGCCCTGGCAATAGAAGAGCTTTCATTACAGTGGCACTATTCTACAGTGTTAGCATTCCAAGAAATTAAATATTAGAAAAATGTACATTTGCGGAGTGTATTACAAAAAATCTGTTGACACCCATGAAAATGAGGAAATTCAAAGTTAAAACCAAATATGAGGATTTCTGAAATAAGCATAACTACAGGGAAACCACTGCATTATTTTGGTACTTCCAGCTGTTCCAAGTTTTTCTTGTGATATACTCTATTTCTAATCTTGACTATGCCCATTCTCCATTTTAGAAATAACAGTCTATCCAGAATAACTCCTGAAAACAAATGTTTACTTTGATCAACTTGTATATGAGGCCAAATTCCCATTTCCACTTTCCTCCTCTAAAGTTTTCCAGGGAGAGTACTGGAAAAGTATTCCTTTATAAGGCAGGCTGCTCTTTCACTTGAGGGCACATTTAAACTAAGCCTTTTAATACAAAGCAGGTGAAAGTAAAACATAAAGTAAACAATGCCATGAAAATGACCAACCTACAAAGCCCAAATAATTTAAAAATACAGTTATTTATTTCAGTTCAATAACTGGGCACCTCTATAGGTGTGTAAAGACAGGTATTTTCAGTTACCTTATGGACCTGGCCCTGATTCCATTCTGTATTTGAAGCTCCCTTTGGAGTAAATTGCATATACAGAACACAGAGCACATAAAAGCTTGAGTCCACAAAAATCTGTGGCATTAAATAACAACAGGTAAAATCCTGTTTCACTACATTTGAGATTTTATCTTCCACACCTGATGGACTTGTTAATCACTAGTCAGTTACCAATTCCACCTTTTATTTCACTAGAAACGCTTGTTATTTCTGTAAGATTGTACTACAGATATACTTTGCAAAAGCATTGTTCTTAAAGAAATGTTGTGTATCCATTAACCCAAATTTGTGACATTGACTTTAAAAGAGAACTGACATGAATGAAAGGAAGTGTTTTCTTATCATGACTGTCACTATTATCCTGTTGTGGTAACTCAGCCTTATGAATTTAAATCAGTGAGAAAACAAAACAGTAAAATCTAGCTTGGTCTTTCTTCCAACTTCAGTTTTGCTTTATACATTGTTCATGTGGCAGATAAAACACCTTGCATTTATTTAAATGTTTTACAGATTTTCTCAGTCCTAGATCTTATTTTTTTTTTAATACCAGGAGTTGCAAGAAGAGTCACATCTCTAACATTTGACCTCTGTTAGTTGCAATAATATATAGCACAGGCTCATCAAAACTGTCTGTATGACTAAAATTCCCTCATTAGCTTCTACAAAGAAGGTTATTCCATGTTCTTTAACTTTTTAGCACTGATTTTCTGTTTGCCTGAATATTTCTCAACAACTGAGGAAGGTTCGCGGTTGTAGTAATTGAAGAAAAGGAGAAATCTTGTTTCTTTATTGATATAGTCCATTAATATATGTATATCAACATGAAAAACTTACATTTATTTTTCATAACATCTAAAAGTAAATACATTTTAAGGGGCAGAAGAACAGGAGAGTCTTAGGCAGTGATCAAAGTAAACATCAGGTGAAAGACAAAAGCCTGGAAGAATTGATTATGCCACTTGGCTGCTCTCGTGAGGAAGATAAAAGAGGCCAGGACATGCTCTGCTACTCCTCGCATGTAGAAGTCAGGCTTGGAAACAATACTCCGACATCTCTGCCATGCAGATAACTCCAGCAGGCAGGTCTGCTGATTTAACTATTCACATTTTGTATTTTTTGTGCCCACTGATTGACAGCTACAGAACACATTCTACCAGCTTGATCTTTGTGTACTGGCTTTAATGAAAAAGAAAGAATTAGGATAGGAAATGGATGAAATTGAAAAGATAAAGTGATTAAATAAAAGATTAAGATTCCTGGAGACTGGGTATTCTGCCAAGATAATGCAAGGAGAGCTTGAGCCAAAGTGTTGAGCTGTATGCATACAGCCAAGGACACTGGAGACTGTATGAACTTCTGCTGTTCAGACCCTGCCAGGAAATGTAACTGTGGAAGAATAGCGCTTACAGATCCTCGGCCTTAGAACGGCTGGGTTACAAACGTGGTGTTACCTGTTGTGCTGTGATACCTCCAAGCCGGTACATCAAAGGGCAGCACGCTACGTACATTCAGCTCCCATTAAATATTATGTCAGTTAAAACTCACATCACTTGGTACTGTGCATGATCAAACTGGAGGAACCATGTTGTACTGATACAAAAATCTAAATCATAGTCATTATCTGGGAAAGGAAGAACCCGAACGTCCTTAAGATACGAGCCAGCCCTCCCATGGGGGTCAAGGAGGGAGGTGCCGGGACATAACGACCCCAGTAAGGAAGACACTCAGTCCCTGTAAGTTATCATTTAAAATGCTAATTATTAGAGATAACACTATAAGAACAGAATATCATAGGTAATTTTAATACCCTTTTATATGCTGGGGACTCCAGGTGATGTTGCGTCAAAAAGACCTCTGATCCACACACCAGGAAGACCCTATCCACAGAAGAGGCTCTCCCATTTCGGTCATTCGAGCTGCCATAGGATTTTCTTGCAAGAACACAACTCTATTCATCATTTCCACAGTCGAACAGAAAGGATGCTCACACGAGAACTTCCTGCTGCACCTGTGGATAAAGGCAGGGCCACACGTGGGGCGTCATCACCAAGCAAGGGGCTTGCTGCAGGCTCCTCTCTTACAGTGAGCTGGCTGCGTGGATCCTGCGACCGTGGGCTGGCCACAGCTCGGGGGAGCCTGAGGGGCAGGCTGGGCGTGCGGCACCGGCATCGGCACCGGCACCGGCACCGGCACCGCTCGGGCTGGCCGCTGGGTCTGCCCTCACTGCGAGGTGTGCCGTGGCTGCCCGGCCAGGGCCGCTGCAGGAGCCGGTTGGGTTTTGGTTGCATCTGGACTTTGATAGTCCCAGAAGCAGTGATTCCTGAGATGAAGATGGAACAGCAAGCTGCGCTCAGCAACAAGAAATTGGAAAGGCTGTTTAGTCTGGAGAGAAAAAATAAAATAGAATGACAGGGACATGGATAAGAAGGCTGTTCAAAATTGTGTCACTGTTGCTTCTCTCTGCCTTCTCTGGGAGCCGGGCTGTCCAAGGGCAGAATTAGGATCTGTGTAATGAAGAATCTGGCTGTGACAGCTTCAAAAGTAAAAGCCAGTAACAAAATGCAACAGCTTTGAGATAAGGCTTCAGGCCTTGATATCTCGTGTTCTTAGGGTACAGTGACCTATCTGTTGCCCTTAGTCCAGCCTTTCCCTTTTCCAGATATGTGAGATACAAGTGTCAAGACCAGTGATAGCATGGTCATTTGTAGGCACTGAAAGGCAAGTCTGTGGAGTACCCTTTACAGAGACTATTCTGCCTACGTCCCATGGCAGCACTGTTCCCCATGACTTCTGTCACTGTGGTCTTCCTTACCCTAGGCGGACACTCCAGATCCTCCTGGGTGGAGCAAGAGTCCATTCAATTTTTATGTGTAAAGGAACCTCACTTAGTTCTCAGAGAAGGAGTTCAAGATTAAGCTATTCCAAAGTACTCCAATTCTCTACTTTGCCACCTGAGGAAGATAACAATATTATATTTTTTCAATGTATTCCATGTTACCAGTTTTCTTAAAAAAAGGAGGAATTTTACAGTTCTGCCATTCTTTCTTCTGAATGCACTTGAGATGTACACCTTCTGCAAAAATAGCATGTTACAGCTGCAACATATTCAGGCACATGCAGCAGAACATAAATGTACACAAACTTCATTTCTTGCATTCCAAATGGAGTTTCAGTTATGTTAAGGTAAATCCAGTGCTTTAAGAAGAAACAGAAAAGCTTATAAAATGGAAGTTACACTTTGTGCACGGGTAAGGAAATTACAAAATACAGGGAGTTCAAAACAAATTCATGAAAAGTTGCTGCACTGAGGAGGAAAGATCATATCAGCTAAGCTACCTATTAAAGATGTTAGTGGACGTAGGAAGACAAAAAGTATGAAATGGCCATTATATAGAATAATTGCTGGGAGCCAAATGATAGGAAAGAAATGAGAAATGGACAGGACACTCAAAAAATAATAAAGGGGAAAAAATCTAAGATGACTACACTTGCGGGATCAGGAAAGAGAAGTATATTAGTAATAAAAATAGTGTATTTTAATCGAGAGGTAATTTACAAAGAGTGAATTTGAATCTGTAGTTCTGAACTCAACATGACATCAACAGAAGTAGCCTCGCTGCTGCCTTGTAGACACTTGCAATATGAAATCTGACAGCCAAAAGACATAAAAACCAGCACACTGCCTAGCTGGGAACTGCAGCCATGGGCACTGGAGCATACTCCTCTGCTTCAGGGAAATATTGCTGGTCTTTGATATGTGTTCCTGCAGGGAAGGACTTTAATGTTAAACTTTTCCTCCAAAGACTCACTCCATGTTAGGGACATATTAAAGATAAAGGGTGCTGTAGGAAGGTGATTGGTGACCTTGCATTGAATTTAATCTATTAGAGCAGAATTATTTTAGCTGGCATTCATCTTACTGAGAGAATTATTTCTTGGCACTCACTACTGTAGCAACTGAACACATAATGAACATTAATAGATTGTTTTCATCATCATAAGCCTTATGTGAGCTGAGTAAGAATTAGCCCCATTTTGCAGGTGGTGAACTAAGCCCAATCTTTCAACATGATGAACGTGTCCTACATAGTGTTGTATGCCCTCAACTCCCATTGGAATTGCAGAGCAGTGAATACCTTAGAGAAAGCTTTTAGACATCCAAGCATTTTGTTTAAGTGATTTGCTAAAAGTTCTACATGTGTGGTGTTCCTTATTCTCAATTACACTAAAACCATATTACATTAACCGGGCAGGAAGCCAGAGAACACAATCTGAACCTTACGATATTAACCCAGTGTCTTAACCACAGGATTGTTCTTTCCCCATAAAACAGGCACCAAAAAAATCCAGGATTTGGGGAAAAAAATGGATATCGGGATAATGGAATCAGTGCACTTCCCTGGCACAGATGACAGCCTGTTGATGAGAGAAAATGGATAAAAGCAGGAAAGTGGTGAATGGGGGTGTGTGTGTAAGGAAACAGTAGGAGAAATGAGTGGCAAGATTGAGAGGGTGTGGAAAAGGTCAGTAATAGCAGAAAGTGAGGAGAGACAATATATTTAGTAGTAGTAGTAGTAGTGCATGCAAAGGAGACCATTATGGGAGTGAGAACAAACACAGCGAATTGTGTAAATGTATTGCATATGTTTTAAATGAACAAATCCTCAGCACTTGGTATGTTGTTTGTATCCAGACACAGGTAAATCTCTGGAAAAAGAGGTCATATTTACCTTAGAACACCACATGGCTATAAATATAATGCAATTTCTAATGAATGCTGGTTTGGATTTTATGTTTATTGTTAATTGTCCTTTATGACTCATGTATTATTTCCTTAGCATTTTACAATGTTTCTATTGACTAAGTAATTATAAAATGTTGAGATATACTTCTTTATATTGATCCACCACTGCAGTAACAATTCTGCTTTGGGGTTTGCTTTTTATTTTATTTATTGTTATCATTCATGAAATTTCCCTTCAAGTTCTCCTAAGTCCTACACAACAGCTTCTAGACAATTTCTTGAGGGAATACTTGTTAAAAGGATTTCAAAGACTTGGGAATTAACACCATCACATCAAAGGGCATTAGACAGGGGCTTTGATCTTGCAGCTTTGTGTTCTACCACCTTTTCTCACTCCTTTTGATCCCCTCCACCTTTGCTGAACCTAACTACTGCCCAACAACCAAACCACGAGTTGTCTAAGAGGGAACACATGTTCTCGTCCCTTAAACCACTTTATTCTGCAGTGTCACTTATCTATTCATTTATGTGAGATGCCGTTTTAGAGAATTCCTTACAGCTACCAGGTCCCACCCTTTCAATGTTATATTCCTCTGTAGAAAGTGAAGGTAAATTATATAAAGGCATAGCCACATGACTACTGATAAAAGAAAGGCAAGTTTTCTTGAGAAAGATAATATGTTTTACCAGAACAACTCGCTGCTCCTCTCAGACACACAAGCCCTTCATCGAGCGTGTGAAGTTCTCCTAAATAATTTTTGAAAAATTACTACAATATGGCTAAAATTATAAAGCAAAGTGGAAGAAGGCACAGGAACATGCTGGCCCAATTACTCCTGGAAAGTTTCCCAAGTTAAAATTATCTGTTGTATCTCTGGTTGCAGATACCACTGGTGCCTAATACTTTCACCTGGTATGTCATAGCGATCAGAGACTTCCGCAGTACAGCATCCTCTCTTCAAAGATAAAGCTTTTAAAATGATCCTCACAGATTTTCTGTATCAGATTTTCTGGCAAAAGGGCCTTCAGTGGGATTTGTGGTCTGCTCAAGCAAATTTCAAGAGCTGTTACTCACCTTGTGCTCACATTCCCCTCTCTAAAGGGAGAACCGACTACCTAAACTTCTCTGGATCAACCACAGGAGAAGTGATAAAGAACCAACAGGCTAACAGTGGGGGGAGAAAAAAGGTGAGCTGATAGACATAGATCACACGCTGGGCTGAATAGCAGCCAACCTGTCATCCAGTCTATTAATGCTTCAGTCACTCACCGTAACTTGTACCCTACATTGGTTATTGGCTCCTTATTTTCAATGAGAGAAATACGGTTTGTCAAAATACCAGCTTTTACTGTTAAAAAATACCTCTCAGATGTTTTGCAGGTCACCTCTGGAGGGACTGGTCACTTTCTGAGAGCATATTGCAAATGCCCCTTCGAAGTGATATGTCTTGCGTAAAGCCACAACCTCTTTATTATTTTTGTACAGCAGAAAACCAATAAAACATCTTTTAAATAATCCCACTTAAGGTTTAAGCTCAGTGTGGCAGAAAGCTGTCATGGTGATTTTGATTTGAGAGGCTGAGAGAAAGGGAAAATGAAAATTGCTCTGACCTTTATTCCTAGTATAATGGGAGTGGATCATTTCTGTGGTTACTGTACAGAGAGCTTTGATGTTTTAGGATGAAACTGTAGGATATTATCTACTGCTCACTTTTGAGAAACCACACACACAGCATAAATGTGACTTGAGTTTAAAGAAAAATGTATGCACACACACAAGCACACACGCACACATACACAGATCAGCTCAGGTGCAATAGAGAATACCAATGTGCAGCAAATCAGAAGCATTTGATCTCCTACCTGTACAGCTTCCCCTGTGTGTTCAGTTTTATTCCCCATGTCCTTTGGGTTGTCTGTTATTCTAACACAGTGCCAGGTGTCAGAATACTATAAAAATATTGCAGTGCCTCACCCGAAGGAGAGAACAAGGGCACACAAGTGATGGGTATAAATCTGGACACACTCAAGACTAAGTGTTGCAAGAACAGTAAGGCTTCTGACAGGCTATCTTAACTCTCACAAAATAATTTTTACTGGAAATTATGACTGGGATGCTTTTTAGGGGCTGTATCAGCCAAGACTGCAATGCAATGGCAAGAAGACAAAGCTGTGAAGGAGGCTGTATGTGACCAGCCATAGGAATTAGAAGTGAGATTGGCAAGGCAATCATATCATGCATAGGAAAATCTATGAGTGCATTACTGAATACCAGAAAGCAAGGAGCAAAAAAGACAGAGCAGTGATTCAGTTTCTCTAAGAAATTATATCCATTACTTTTTAAACCTGCACAATAGGTCAGGTGCAAAACCAAGGAATGAAACAGTATGATTAAGGCCACCTACAGCCTACGGACCTGTTTACATCCATATGGTATATTTTCAGCTATGACATTTATTTGTTATTAAGACTATGCTGTACTGCTGATGTCATCAGATTATTGAGCACTTCCCAGCTAAAATTGGCTGAACATGAAGAAATCCTTAGAAAACGTAATGAAATCCATAGTTCTCCTCCATACAGCATTATTTCAATTGGATTTGTTTATTAGCCAGTGTTAACTGACATAAGGTCAAATATTCATCCCGCTTCTGTTATCCTTTTAATCTTTAAGAGCCTAAGGACATTACTAGTCATTACTTAATTGGAATTTCCCTTCGAGTGCATTTAATGAAATACCAGGTATGAGAAACTCACAACTTGCAAGCAATTTGTGGTATGCCATGCATCCTCTTTGTATTTGGCTGTGTATGTTTTGTTAATAATAATTTTTTTATTGTCACTGTTTCACACTTCCAAGGACCAGAATGTTAATGTTAAGACATTCTGTAGTCTTTCTCCACTCATTTTAAGAGCATAAGGAAACTCCAAAACTCTTAACACATAAACAATAGTTAAAAATTGCTACATATGTTCCATACATCATATTCCCTGCAGCTCACATGCAAAGTAGGTTGATTCTATTCTCTCATCCCATGCTATCAAGAACTGGATTGTCTATTTACCATACGAAACAAGAAACGGGTAGGACGTTACAAATCAAAAGGACATACCTAGACAAAAAAGATAAGAATGAAGATAAAGTGTAATTCTCATCTTCCCCGTGTCACAATCTCTGACATGTTTCTTCATGGCATTATGAACTGTTCTTGAAATTTATTACTTCCAGTATTTTTTTTACTCACTGATCAGAGAGAAGTAACTGTTTCCACTAAAACCAGATGACTCTTTCAGTGGCCAAATTAACATCTCTATGCAAAACACTGCATATTACTTGAAGTGTATTTGACTTAATATTATTCAACAAACTAATTATGGAGAAGATATCCAACCAAATAAATGAAATTAATGGCAAATCTTAAAACCAGGGAAAACTGTTTTCCTTGTATATTTAATCCTATACTGGATTTTACTTCGGACAGTAAGAGAAGCAAATCCTCTAGCTGATCAGCTTCACAGGAAAACACCCCAACCTCAGAACAGGGGTCCAAAACCAAAGGACTTGCAGTCTTTACTGTTGTTACTGAGGGACTTCATCTGTTCAGTTAGTTAAACAAATAAATGAAGGAAGTTACAGCTTCTGCTGAGAAAGTTTGAAGAGTTTAAATAAACACCTAGTAAAAATTTGTTCTACCTTACACCAGTTTTCCTAACCATTATGTAGGGAAAATATCTCCAAGCCTAGCTTTATTATCAAGCCCTGAGATGAAAACAGCCCTGGAAAGTCAAATGTTTCTTTCTCTAGCAAGGATAACACCTCCACAGCTGCTGAAGCCATGCTCTGTACTTGTACAAACTCACGTTCTTTACTTTTTGATAAATGTACTACAGTGTATTTTTAAAATATGGGGGTTGGCACAAGAATAATTTGTGGAACCATCCTTCTGTCTCTCTCCAGTGGTGCTCTTTGTACTAATACAAAGGAGGAGTGTAAATCATATTTAATCAGGAACCCTAACTACAGATTTAACTACTACGAGTCCAAGGCTTCATGGTTCACAACTATTTTTTGCAGAGATTGATCACTAGAACGTTTCACTTTGTTGTGCACACCAGATTACCTGGGGACAGGTCTTACACTATTGTCTAAGAAGCATCAGGGCTTAGAAAAATATTTTTGAAATAAGAAGAGCCACATTGTTGACACCGCAGATCTATTTGGTAGAACGCTTGGCTATACTGTTAGCGCTTCCAGCCTGACTTGGTTTCTTGCACTTGTTCTTCCCTTTCCCCTTCCACGAAGGGCTGCAGTCCCTTCACTTACACTAGCAGAACAGCTACTGCATCGCAACTTTTCATTTTTTACTATTTTGTAATGGCTTCTTTCATGTATCTGGTTAATGGTGTGGGCACACAAATGGTCAATTCAGTAGGATCGGGGGAATGGCAATGCGTAACAGAAAGGGAAAGAATAAGGAGCACGGAGCATAGCAGGGGCAGGAGTCTTCTAAACTGGTTCCCAGCTAGCCTCTGCTGATTCTCAGTTCTCATTTTCTCTTTGGAGAAGTAAGTGTAATCCATGGCAAAATACAACTGTTCCTCACCCAAACTCAGTTATAAGGAGGAATGAATGACAGAATGATGGCTTGGGGATTTAGGCTCCTGAGGTTAAAACTCTCTGCACCCTAGTTAAACTGGTCTTAAATAATCATCACTCATACCTTAGAACCGCATCTAAGTTAAAGAATACTCTTAAATATTTAGTTACTAGCTCATGCATTTAACACACATCAGAACTGCAGAACTGCCATGGGCAGATAGCAAAGAAAGGAGGGATACAGCTGAACTGCCAGTAGGTGCACCTCTCCCTACCTGATGGCTGCTACATACTAGGAATTAAGAGCTTTTACTGTTCTGCTTTGTGCTTGCAAATAATTTTGTCTAATAATGAACTTATGAAATTATTGAGTACAATTTGTCCTGAAGGGCCATGTCTCAGCTTGGCTGAAAGCTAGCTCTGAGTAATACTGTGGAAAAAATTAAAAGAAAAGCTCTTTTTTGACCCTCTTTGTTCTGCATTTGTATGAGGATGAAGTAGGCTGCACTGCAGAACAGTAGTTTTGTCACAGAAGATATCTTAGCTGATAACAAGAAATAACCTTGTCACCTTCTGTATCCTTTGCTGAAGTTAACATTATGTCATTATGCTTCTGGTATTTTACAGTGAGACACTGAGTCAAAATAACATTTCTTTTGTCTTTTTATTTTTGTCAACATCCTCAGAGCCTTGAACTCTAGGCATAATGTGGGCATTGAATTAAACATCTGCTCTCTCTGGGTTTTAGATATGTGCACCTTTACTAGGGACTTCAGCATGGGAGTGTAACCTTGTTCTTGCTAACACTGGTGTAAAGTAGGGATCATTACAACGCAGTCAGTGGAATTACTCTGGTAGAAAATGGGGGTAAATGGGGCTCTGGATTGTCCACAGACTTTCAGACAATTGCAAAAGATGTTGCAGTGTGTCCTCCAATTACTATTAACAAAAGTGCTCTTCCTCACGTAGCCATTTTCCTCAAAGTGCCAATTTCTTTTGAGCTCTGCTTCCCATTAAGACTTTCCCTGAATGAGGGCAAATGAGAGTGATGCTCACTTTCATCAGCTGAGCGGTATTGGAGGACTGGCCTTGCTATTACTATGCACTCACAAGCAGCTCAGAAGCAATTGCAACACACTTGGTTGTCTAATTTGAAACTTTGAAAAAGAAAGAAAAGGTTCAGCTCAGTAAGAGAGTAGGCTGTGTAGCAGCATTTAAAACTTTCAAGTGCTTTTTAGAACAAAAGTCTTGAGAAGAATTTTTTTTGTCTCTTCCTTTTCAGTGTCCCGGATCTGGTGTGTTTCTTCTGCGAGAATTCATGACAGCAACAGATATCCTAGAGGTAAGGTAAAAATTGTGAGAAAATTATTTGCCTCAATGGTTATTCAGGTGCTCAGATTTTACAGCAAAAATCAGACCTGGTCTTGGTAAGTGGGTGAGGGAGAATGTTCAGATATGTAGAAATTAGGCTGCACTGGAAAACAAGGTGCGAGCTTCCAACAGCAATACCAGTCTGCCTGACAAATTAAATAATAAAGTTCTGTATTGAGGCCTCCCGGTGAAGTAATGAGTGAAATCCATTGGCTCTAGTCCTTCCCGAGTCTGGGAGAAGTCTTGCTCACGGCTCGTGAGCCCAGATCTGACACGGGCACTCAGAGCTAACCCAGTGGTCAGGGTTCTGGCATCCTGTTTAAACTAAAACAATTTTAATCTCTATGATATCAAATTTATATCCGTTTAGAGTCCTTTATATAGGCTTAGATGAAGAGTGACAGAATATAATTCAGGCAGTTTTATTAATCACTTCTGAATCAAACTCTGTATCTGTTTTCTAAGGGAAATTAAATAAAGATGTCCTGTTCATATTTATGAGGGATTTTCCTCTAACACAGAAGCATATCCTCTGGCTTACTGTTCCTAAACAGCTTCTCAGAAGAATGTGGGCCAAGAAGCTGTTTACACTGGGATGCACACAGCTCTCTTTACTTACATTTATGTTTTGTGTCAGCACATAAGCAGCTGCCAGCTGAGGAGTACCCAGCACCAGCCCTTTTTGACTGAAGTGTTTGCATGCTCTGTACCTCACCCAACAAAGCCATGTCCAATGGGAAGAGAATATACATGTAATGAAAAACCTTACAGTTTATTGCAAAGTCTGTTCTTTATCAAATTTAATGCATTTATTGGTACAGTTATTCCAGCATTTTTTTCTGCTTATAGGCCACTTATTCCCCATCTGGTCTTATCAGAATCCATGAACAGTACTGGCTGGAAAACAATCATGATGGACAAATTCTAATACAGTTTTAGTGCTAATATGAAGATGTGCTACTAAAACAAAACAATTACTATAAATTTATAGGAAATTTTCAATAGAGAATAATTGAGTCAAAAGGACTGAGACTTAAGCAGTCTGATGTCTGAGTGGCTTTCCTTTTCTTTAGCAATCGTGCTGAACTTACAGCTGAAAACCGTAAAAATTCTTTGTGTGAGAAAATATTTACTATTTTGCATCCTTGTGGCTTACATCCTCTTTGGTAAAAATCTGATGGAAATCTGGAGTAACTTTCAGTGTCTACAGCGATTAAAGCTTTTTCATCAGGGAACTTCAAAATGCTACACAAAACCCACAAATAGTGGTTTTGTTTTTAAGGAAAAAGCCTACAGAGAGTTTGCTCAGGCCATACAGTTGCAGGTGGGTAGAAGTGAAATCTTCTTCTGAAGCTCTAGCCACTTGGTATTTTTTCCTCTTAGTCTCTTAAATAAGTTCATTATAGGTATTGTACATATATATGGCATACATTGTGTATGTGCTTTTGGGGTTCCTTTCAAGTTTACTCAGTATGAGTACAGTATGTCTCTGTACAATTACAAAGATGGTGATCTAGCTTTCATGAAAAATCCATCCAGGCCTGTTTGGAAAACTGGTGATTTACTGGTGCCTTTTAAACTTAATTGTTTTTTTCCCCTTTCCCTTGCCTCTTCTTATTAACTTAAATTTGAAGGAAATTACAGTAATTTGATTACAGCTGCTGTAGGAATTCGGTTAAAGGAATTCCAATTACAGCGAGCTATAGGAAAATGTTTTACAGAATCTTACACTAAAGTTGTTTATGCCAGAGCCTCAGCACTTCATCAGAGATTTTATATATTCGCAGTCAATTTTGCAGTTTATCTGCATCAGTGATGGGAGCTGGTGTTGGCAGGGGCAGAAGAGAGGGGTGTGCACTCTCAGGGAGCTCCCTTGCTGTTAAGAGGTGGCACATGGATGTAGGATTCTTTTCAAATTAATAGAATCCAAATGGCTGGTCAAAAGATGACAAAATCAAAAGTTTCAAAGGTGCTTTCACATGAATTCTCTTTTAAAATAGATGTAATTTGTTGGGGGAGAACCTTTCAGGTGTTTTTTTAACTCCAAAGTCAGCATAAATACTCAAATATATTGCTTGGTACCTCCGTCTGCTGGGCAGAGTAGCATCTATATGCCTACTTGACATCTTCAAATTATCACATTGTTTAATAATTTTCTTAAAGTATTTCTAAGTACTATTTCTTGTCATTAATTGTGCCTAGTGGTTAAGATGTAGACTTGCAAAAGAACCTTCCATCAGTGAAATTAGCATTTTAGTCTTAAATGTTAAATACTTGTCATGTTACAATTTTAAAGAGATATGTTTTGTCAAACCTGTTTTAAGAAAGCAGTTTTCACTGTCTGAAGGAATCCAATTTGGTTCTGTTTACTCCAAAGTGTAGAAATACAGAGACATCCTGGAATAAGACAACATTGCTGAAGTGGTTTTGCAGCATTGCTTAAGCGGATTTGCCTCATCTTGGAGGCGTTCTTCACCTTGCTTGATGGCTTCTTAATGAGACTACTGGTAAAAATTTCACTGTGAGCCTCTCAAGTATGACAAGACTGACTGCAAACAGCCTCCATAGCACCGCAAAGCACATCTTTAATGCTCTTGTTTGTCTACTTGACTCTATTCATTGTGTCTCCTCACAACACCCTGTCTAAGTAACCTTGAGAAACGTAATTATACACTCACTATTGATTAGTAAGGATCCATATTTAATTATGTGTAACATATTCCACTCCTAAACTTTTAGTTATTTGTTCACCAACACACCATGTCAGATTGCGGTTTACTTTCAGCCATTGCAGTAAATGATCTTCATAGGAAAATGAGGTTTCCCCCTTCCTAAATTGTTTAAGGAAGAGACTTATTTCCTGCTCCTCTAGCTGCATGCAAGCTATCATCCATCCTTTGGTACAGAAGCATGACCAGTCATTCTTTACTGAATTATTTTATTTATATTTTTTGCAATAAAAACATTTTTGCTGAGGCAATGCTTTGAGATCTTTGCATTGATTCTATACTGTGGACTCTAGGAATCACGTCAGTTAAATTTGGACCTATTGCCATAGCAGTTTCTTTATTTTTAGCTCACAAAAACTGTTAAACACTAGCAGTATAAGCTCATGTACTCAAACAAACCTAAAGTCTTCCCTAACCAGTTCCTATTTACTGCAAAAATAAACTTTTCCAGTAGAACAGGAACATGAAATTAAAAACTCCTGAACTCTAGCCTTAGCATACTACAAACTATCTCATTTTGCAGACAGTGTCCTTAGAAGTAATATGTGGTGATTTGCTTCCTGTTGAAAAAGGAATTGTGCACAAAATAAACCTTAATTTACAATACTTTTCTCAAACAGGAACTTAACTGAGTCTTTTTTCCAGAGCAAATTTAATCTATGATCCTTAGAGATGCAGATCGCAATTCTTGCTTCTGAATCTGTACCCCCCCCCCAAGGTTGGTTGTTTTTTTTTTTTTTTGTTAGTTCAGTGAAGAAGAATTAAAACCAGAGGACTTCAGTTTCTAGATCTGGTTCACATATGCTCTGAATTGGAAGAAAGACCATGACAGCAACTGACATCATTGTAGTGATCCCCACCAGACTGCGCTTCAGCACTGGAGTTCTTGCCAACACCTTCTCCAGTTCCAAACATGGGCTGATTGCTACTGATAATTCAGGGTCAAATTCAGAAGTATCAAAATGGGTGCTAAGGGTATTAAGTTGGGATGAAAGAAAATTAAAAAGTCTTTCCCCAGAGATCATCTCTGTCTTCTTGATAAAATAACTTCTACAGTCTTTATATAGTGTGATGATATCTGTAGGAGCATCCTTGCTTGGTTACATGAACCCAGCATGTCTTTATAAGATAACCTCATAGGAATCAGGGTTCTGCACTGTGTAGAAGCTCTGCAGCCATTTCATATTCCTCATTATCTCTTGAGAGTTTTGGTTGCTACCAAGGCAGAGCATGGGAGAGTAAGAGGAGAATGAACGTGTCCTCAGAAAACACCATTACTAAAATACTTCCCTACGCAGAAACTGTGACATGAAAACGTACTGATGAGTTCATTGCTTAGTGGGGCTATTTCTGGGATGTTTACACTCACTTCTTGCTCAGAGCTGTGCCTAGTATAAGCAACTAGTTTTGAAGGTCTGCTTAAGATAGTAGTGCACTGTTAAGCAGCGGAAGCATTTTCCTTCAAATATGGCTATACTCCAAAAAAAAGTAGTTCTGAGTAGCTCATTTGTGCAATAAAGCCAGTTGGTAATATGCTTTGGGAACTGTTTGGATCCAAGATGTTATAAGTGGAGGATCATTATCACTGGAAAGTGCTTTTAATGGCAAATGGTCTGTATGAAGTAACAAAAAAAAAGAGATTGTAAGGGAAGTGTAAAGATCAGGTTCAAAAGCATATCAGGGTAACTCACAGGGCTATAGCAAAGATACAGTAGTGTCATGGGGTTCTGTTTGTGTCCCGGGTAAGCTATAGGACTACAAAGCATGACACTACCATGACTGAACTGAGAATGAGATACTCATCTTGTAGTTGATAAAGGAGGTATAATACTATCTCATGATAAAAATAATGATTTATAAAATACAGGATGACTTGCATTTTTCCTTCACACTGAACAAGAACAGAATGAGAAAAACAGTAATAATCCTAAAGCTTGTTCATTCTCTGAGGAAGAACCAGGTCTCCCAATCTTCCAGGCTCTCTAGATCAACAGAAAAACAAAACAAAGAATATGAAAACCTGTTTTAAAAATCACTTAGAAATACAGTAAATAGCCAGTGGATTTTGAATAGGTCTGCAAACAATAGGCAAAAGAAATGTGTAATATTCATATATCAGAATATGGCTTTCGTTAATTAAATGAAATCTTTTGTATACTAGGAAAGACATTGACTAGAAAGGCATTGTTTTATAGTCTGGATATGTGTTGCTTGTGTTGTAAAAGTACGTTCTTCTGCTAGTAAAAGCTTCTGATTGACGTCCTACATTTTCTAGTACTATTGATTAGCTCTGGTGCATCCTTCAGGTTGTTTCTGGTCTTATTTTATGTCTGATAACACCACTGTGATGAATTGTGTTGTGTAGTTCTAAAAATAATAACAACCCTCAAGCAAACATGATCATTTGTGGAACTAGAGAAAGGTGTGTAAGATGGCAATGACAAGACTGACAGGAGAAGAATTTTGTTCTGAGAAGTACACTGTGAGGATTTACAAAAAAGTTTGTGTGTGCTGAGACAGAAAATATGATTAGATTTTATCTGAAAATTATATCCAAGCTACTTTTTTATAATTATTTTTTAATGAAAGCTTTGTGGCATATCCTTTTAAATTTTTACATTTGGGAAGAAGGAGAAAATAGACAGGAAATTACCTGACTAAAGTAGTCCTATTAAACATACATTCCTGCTAAATGGTTCACAGATCACCCAGTGACCAATGTCTACATCAGGTAGAGAACTCTGGTAGTTGATTTAAAAATTGCTTCTGGAAAGTACTGTTTCTGATATATTATTTGGAACTATTGCAGATTAAAAATTATCTAGATCCTCTCCAGGAGGAATATGAACGTTATTTACACTTGACGACCTCAAAATACCGATCACACTACACAGACAATATGACATCCATCCCTGCCTTCTCTCAGCTTTTGCAGAACCATTGTTATAGGGTAGGCAGTCAAATAGTCAGTCCTATGTGAGTAGGTGGGCACAGTGCCTCACATTTTGATCTGTTGGATGCAAACTGTAATCCTAGCATGTAAGAAGTCAGTGTGTAAAAGTGATGGCACCATGCATTTCACATGTCTTGAGCACACTGTTACTGGTTTCATGAGCTACTCGAGGTTAAAGCTTCTTTTCTCGCAATACATGTGTCTATGTAAAATAAACTGAATAGATCTGTACTGCAAACAGCAGACTGAACATCAGTGTTTTCCACTTCGTAACGAGCAGGGAAGAGGAAAGTTATATACTTACATTTCTTCTGTTATGTATATTATTTATATGTTTGAAATTACTGGGTGTCCAAGTTTTTGAAAAATCTAATAAACATAGATCCTGTGTGGAACATTTTTAATATCCTAAATGTCAAACACCCTCTCCCCCCCAAAAAAAAACCCTGACATTTGAGACCTAATTTTTTTCTTCAAGATATATGCATGCATATACAAATAAGTAGTAGGTTATATTAATATTCCACCTGACTCTAGTATCATATGCGTCTAGCTGCATCTTAAATTGCCAGTTTACAGGCCATTGTAGCTATTTTGCAGGTGATTCTTAGCCACTGCTTGTATGCAGATCTTGCATATAAAACTACTGTAGAAATCTGGCATATTCATTTACTGTCTTGCTTGTATTTCTAATTAGGAAGTAGTAACCCCTGCCTAAATGGTAATGTCAGCCATTCAGGTGATGCTTAGGTAACTAACTCAACATTACTGCTGTGGTGGTGTACATTTTAACAGAAGTAGGTACACTGTAAAGTTATACTTCATGAAGTATGCATTTACCAAGAATACAGACAAAACATACACATTTTTTTTAATTAAATGTTTTTGAATCAAATAACATGACAAATCAAACAAATGCCTGAAATAAGGAATTTTGAAAGACAGAGAGGAGTTCAAAATAAAGCAGAGGGCAGTGCATCTGGATTAGGATGTGTCTGTCATGTCTGGGTTGACAATTAAAAATGTGAGACTATGTTTTTGCTTTAAGAAAATTTGTCCCCCTTGGTCAGTCTATCAAAGCTCTGAGATTCATGATTGTTCTGAAACAGGGAAAATCGCTTCTGGCATCAACACCTGGGAAAGCAAAATTTTCAAATCTCATGGGATTTTAAAACATTCATCTGACTTTAAGTAGATCCACAAAAATGTTAAGTACTAGAGGAAATCACAATGAGTCTCCTCACTGATACTTATCTTCGGCTGCTCTGCTCTAGCTGCCCATTAGGTTAATGCATACAAAAGCACTGCTGACAAGGACCAGCTAAGAGCCCTATTTTTTCACATTAGTACGAGAAGGAGGAATGTCAGAATGTGACAGTCATATGCTGTAAACTTGCTTGATAAATATATGTACTAGATGGGGAAAATACAGTCAAATTCTGTTATTTTCTAACTAGCTCTGGCGGTTAACCAAGGCACAGTTATGTCCTTCAGCAACAATTCATGTTACGTATGATATCCTGTCATTTACATGACCTCAGAAAGTCTTTCGACAGGTTGTGTCTGATACGCTAGAGAATCTGAAAAGACTGGGTGGAGGAATCAGCTCTCCAGCTCTCGGTCATGATGGGGAACCTCAGAGCTGAAGAAACCATCTCAAATGGATCCCTGCTGATTACAAGAATGCAGATATGATGAACCCAGCTAGCTGCTCAGTAGGGATCATCACTTGGTCCCTCTTTTCAGCACCAGTGATGCCTGGGAACCCTGATGGACCTTGACGTGGGAAAGAACTTTTATGTTGTTAAAACAGCATCACCTCATGAAAACGTCATGATGAAATAGGGCAGGGATATGGGGAAATAGGGTAGGGAAAACCTCAAATGGTGCAGGGAAGAAAGTTCTCTTCAGGAGGATGTTTGCTCTTGGACAGTGATGAGAAGAAAAAGAGCATTAAAGAATAGGAGAAGGATGTGTAGAAGAAGCAGTTGTTATCCAAGGCACTAGAAGAAAAAAATGAAGGAACTCTGGTCCTTTAACAGTTCAAATAAGAAGGTTAAAGTTTGCATTCCTGGACCAAATCTCATTACACTTAAATGAAGGATGCTGTTTACTTTGATAAGAAATACTTCCATCAAAAATTACTTTGGACTTGAACTGTGCAAAGAAAATAATGTGCATAGGCTAGTCAGCACCTTGTGTGAGTGGACCAGAAGCCCCCACATAAATATGAAGGCATAAGGAAGATAAAACAAAGTTCTCTGAATAAAAAGTTGCAAGGACTGATGTGATATTTAATTTTTTTAAGTTTGCAAAGCTTAAATAATGGAAGGATATAAGTCTGAAAATTTTGTGGCACAACTGAGTAGAAAAGCGTAAGTTTTGTCAAGTATAATATGCCTGGAAGCTTTCATATTATTCTGATTATTTCAAATGCAGAGCAAACAGTATAAATGCTGAGCTGTGAGAAACTCTGTGTGAATAAATATGTGCCTATCACACTTTAGACATAAAATATTCATATATTTCAATGCTAATTCTTCCCTAACTTGGCTGTTTCCTGAAAAAACAAACAAACAAACAAACAAACAAATAAAAAAAAATAAAATAAAAAAAAAAAAAAAAAAGAAAAAAAGGATACTTTTACAGAAAAGTCAGAGGGTACAAGTTACACTTAATATTATCGGAACAAACAATGGCTAGAAACACTAGCTAGCACTTTTTTAAACCCCATTCTCTTTTAGTTGTGAACCTTCACATTACAGGGTGATAATTACGGAAGCAAACTTAGCATGGAAGCAAACAGCATTTTTCTTGCATCATTGCCTACTAGTGTGAAGCTGGTTGGGATTCAAGTCCAGACCCTGAATGAAGCAGCTACAGATTAGCGTTTAATAAAGAATAGGTCAGCTATGACCAGCTTTAATTGAAAAGGGACAGCCAGAGATAATTTCAAATGTAACACCATGGGGTTTTGCCCGTTTGAAGGAAAGAAGAGCTCTCACTTCCTTAAGTGCCCTTAGTGCTAATAGGAAAAGCCCAGCATTTTCAATCCCTCTCCTCAGGGCTGGGGGCAATACTAAACCAAAAATTATGTATATATACTGTTTTTCATAGAATTGTAGAATGGTTTGGGTTGGAAGGGACCTTAAAGACCATCTAGTTCCAACCCCCCTGCCCCGGGCAGGGCCCCCTTGCCCCAGCCCAGGGTGCTCCCAGCCCCGTCCAACCTGGCCTTGAACCCTTCCAGGGAGGGGGCAGCCACAGCTGCTCTGGGCACCCTGGGCCAGTGCCTCACCACCCACACAGGAAAGAATTTATTTCTTATATCTCATCTAAATCTACCCTCTTTCAGTTTAAAGCCGTTACCCTTCATCTCATCTCTACACCCCCTGATAAGGAGTCCCTCCCCACCTTCCCTGTAGCCCCCTTTAAGCACTGAAAGGCCGCTCGAAGGTCTCCCCGGAGCCTTCTCTTCTCCAGGCTGAACAGCCCCAACTCTCTCAGCCCGGCCGCATAGGGGAGGTGCTCCAGCCCCTTGAGCATCTTCATGGCCTCCTCTGGACCCACTCCAACAAGTCCATGTCGTTCTTATGCTGGGAGCCCCAGAGCTGGACCCAGCACTGCAGGTGGGGTCTTCACCAGAGCAGAGTAGAGGGGGAGAATCCCCTCCCTCGATGTGCTGGTCACACTTGATGCAGCCCAGGATTTTTTTTATTGGATATTGACTTTTCTCTTATTGGATGTTTTATTCATTCGCAGTACTGAGAGAGACAGCTCACTTGTTTGTATGGCAAGTCTGAAGAGAAGAAGCAATTTTATTCAATGCAGAAGCATTGCACAGCTCCTCTGTCATGCTCCAAGCAAGCATATATGCAGTGCAATGATCTGACTCTGTGCCTCCATTCCTAGATCTGTACCTTTGGAAATATATTCTCTAGGGATAAATAATGGTCTTTAACTTGTGGGGTACTGTGATAATGGAGTGATACTACAAAGATATCTGTAAAGAGATAGGTGCTCCAAAGCAATCTCCTCCTGGGGAAAACAGCGTGCACCCTACTGACACTGCAATTACCTAGCACTGCCCAAGCCTGCCTTCACTTGCTTTTATGCCTGCTGGATTCCTCGGCCATGTTATTGGTATACACCTACCTTGGCTGGTTCAATTCTCTCTTCCGTGGCATTCCCAAGCCGCAGGTTCCTGGGGCTTTACCTATCTTCTCAGAAAAACAGCATTGCCTCTCTTGTGAGGTCCCTATTTATTTCTCAGTTGGACTTCATATTCCTTGAGCTGTACAGAAAACTTGCCCCAGGATATTTTATTGGGTGTTTTCTTTCCCAATCACCCTCCTTATTTTTCAAACTCCTGTTACAGCTGAATTTTCATTGTGGCTCTGTACAACTCACCACTTGTGGTTCCTGATGCATTTTTTACTGCAGTTCCCGACATCTGAAACTGATTCCCTATAGTTCTTTGTCTCATAAGTTCTCCATCTTTTTCTAAATCTCATCTGAAGATGTGCCTTTTAGCACTTGCTTATATCTCTTAATTTTCTCTTTGCAGTTTTTTATTATATAAGCCATCAATTTTGTTGATAAACTGCATAAAGTATGTAGGAATACGTGGTCTATAAAAAAAAAAAAAAAGGTTATATAAAATATGACTGAATTGTGTTGGCCAGATTCATCTTATTCACATTAGTTTGAAGAGAATACCATAATTTTCCACAGAATTACACAGACACACTCTGGAGTCAGTGAAAGAGACTAGGACACAGGATATTTTTTGAGAGGACTTGACAGCAATCCTAGATGTAATGCAGTGCACCGGAGGCGGCTCACCTGCATGGTGGGCTGCTCTAGATTGAGCAACAAACTGGTCTGGGATCGGGAAATCAGCATGGCAGCAAAAAGCTGTGTTACAATAAGAAACAAGCCAAGTGAGGCTTCTGTGAAACAAACTTGGTGCCTAAATTCTGCATTTGGCTTACTGTCTTCAGTGAAAAATCTTCTTTTAGTCCTTGATACTTTATTCTCTGCAGCTTCCTTATTGATACAAAGCTTTAATGTACAAATCTCGTATGCACAGAAGGAGCAGCAGTCTGTGATCATCTTGCATCATTGATCGCCTTAGGTCCATATACAACCTCCAAAGCTACAGGGCCAGCAAAGCCGCAGTAAGGCTTTAAAATCTCTTTAAGATACTTCTATCAAATGAGTTTTCCCTGCCCCTGCTTTGAGGCTGAATAAGTCAGAAAACAGAGGATACATATGCTGCCCCCAGAGGTTGTGTCACTAGCAAAGAAGTCAGGCATTGCTAATTACTGAAGTGCCTTACTGGGTCCTTTGGCTTAAGTAACTAAGGGACTGATCCAAAGAAACCACAGGAATCAGTGGGAATTTTCTTCCATTTACTTCAGCAGGCTTGGGGTGGGTCAGGCCTTTGTTATAGTGTTCCAAAACCTGCTTAAATACACCTCGATTTTCTGCCGGTCTCGTAAACTCTATCAATTGTTCCCAGATGCACTGTGCAGAAAATAATTTTCCTTTTTCTGTGAGATTTCAAATACAAACAGCAAGCAATATGAGAAGTCTGTGGGCAGCTGGTTTGACTTTTGTCCTAGAAACTCCAGACTGGCCATGCATAACCTTTCTTGAATAGAAAAAATAACAATAATTCAAATTGATTTGAATGTGAGTGCAGTCAAAAAGATTGAAACTGGCCAAAAAGACTGGCTTGGAAAGTACTTCAAACATCACTGAGGAGAGAAATAAGAAGAACAGAGGATGATACTGTGAGCAGGAAATTATAAAATGAAATTCAAAACAGAAAAGTTAATAGATCTTCATCCAAATTCTGTCTGCATTTGCACCTTATGTATTTCCTTTGTTCCTGATCTCCTCCTCTCTTGCAGGTTTTAAATAGGCCTGATAAGGCCACTGGCTTCATTAAGTGTGTTGCTGTTGCTGTTTTGCTTCAGTGCCATTGCAAAGTGTATCAGCCTCAAAGACTGTGAGATGTCTGCATGCTGTCTGGAAGAACATGCCTGAGTTTCTCACAGTCTTCAGAAAAAAAAAAAAAAAAAAAAAAAAAAAATGGAATTATATTTACATGTCTGTTCCTTTTTCTTGGGATATGCCAGGAAGGGGACAATTAACATTATACAGTAAAATGAGCATCTGGCATTTCCTAGCTCAGTGAGGGGTGTGTCCTAATGAAATTCCAAATAGCCTCAAAATACTGATCCTGAACACTGAACACTCTAGTAGGCAGATTCCTTAGTGTTACACTGGACGGAAAATAATTTAATATTAAGAGAATTCAAACTAAATATCACTTCCTATCAGAAGACAAGTGTTTCCCTTGAAATGTTCTAGAAGACCTATTTCTTGAGATGCCTGAGAAGCAGTGGAAGGTAAGTACGCTGCAAGAGGCAGTCTTGCCTTGTCAGGAGGAAGAACCAGGTAACCCTAAGTTCATATGTGTCTAAAATGGATCCTGCTATGATTTTAATGGAGTGGGTCTAATAGAATGTTAGCAGCTGAATTCATCACTTTGCTGGATGATCGGTACTTATTTGAAAGTGTTCACACAGTGCTGTATATTTAGAAACCAACAACATCCTAGTTTCAGCTGCTTGTCACGCATGTAGGATGGGTGCTAGATAAAAGTGACATGGATTTAAAAAAAAAAAAAAAAAGAAGAGGAGAGTTTAAGTATAAGCTGCAGAGGCACTGTGTTCTGCTCTTCCAAGGAAGGGTCCAGGAGCCAGAAGAATTAGTTGAGATCTTGTCAAAGTCATTTATTTCAGAGGTTTAATGAAGCCTGGCTACCAAACTTCAGGGAAAAAAAAAAAAAAAAAAAAAAAGCTAGCCTTCAATTTGTAGTTATAAATTTGAGATGCTATATCTAGGACATGTGGTTAAATAGTTAGTAATACAAAATGTATCTGCTTCTATATCTAGTTCATTTAGATAAAACAATCTATAGCCAAAATTGATTTATGTAACTAAATGAAGAAATTACAATTAGGTCAGAAAATATCTATATGCATGAAAATCCAGTGTGTACAAAAGTAATTAGATAAACCACCAAATACAGTTAGACATACTGTACAAATGAG
The DNA here is from genome assembly GCF_018691265.1 of Tyto alba. Lineage (NCBI taxonomy): Eukaryota > Metazoa > Chordata > Aves > Strigiformes > Tytonidae > Tyto > Tyto alba. Next base: position 14,025,185 of record NW_024881327.1, on the reverse strand, counting down.
TGACCTGATTGTTCTGTTGTGCTGGTGTTAAGCAGATGTAAAATAGGTTAAATTCAGATCCAATGGCTTGTTATGTGGTTTTTATTTAGACCGGGTTTGCTCTGACTTCATTTGAGTACAGTGGTGTACACCTAGTGTCATGGTGAGCCACAACAACTTACTAATATTTGTTTGCTAATTTAAACATTTGTTGGTTTGTTAGGATGGGCATAAAGATAGAAAGAAAGAGGAAGGAAGGACTGAGGAACTATTTATTTGGGTAAGAAAATGCAGACTTACAAACTAAAGGACAAATAGGTAAACACTTCATCCAAGTTGATTTTCCTGTCCATATACCCATCACAGTCGTGCCTGCTAAAATCAATACAATTTGCTTTTTTCTTCTGCTAGGTATAGCTGCCAATTTCTTTTTAAGCTAGCACTCTGAAACTGCTTTCTCTCCTGTGTGCTGTGTTTTTTTTTATCCCTGGTCTGCATTTGGGGTTGATAATCTTGGGAGTTGAGTAGCATGGACTCAGATGCTGTTCTTCTCAGTCTTAGAAAACTTGTGAGTCTTAGAAAACTTGTGTAACCCATTCTTTCCCTGAAAACAAAAACTCTAGGGGTTTTTTTATGTTTTTAATGTTAGGAAGATTGTGAGGTAAGGGAAGCATAGGATAGACTCTAAGTAGCAGGTCTAACTTGTTTGTAGTGACAATGGAAGAGGAAGTAAAAGAGACAGGAAGGCTCAGCAGACCAAGCCCCCAGTGGAGGTGTACACCCAGGAGAGTATAGGAGACTGAGAGGGACAGAGGGTGCCTAGATAAAATCAGATGCCTCCATAAAATACAATGGAAATGCGGCTTTGGTTCAGAAATGAATAGCAAGTCTTGTTGCTTTTGTTATTGCAGATGCTGCCATTGCAGGGGTTTACATATTCTTCACTCTTTATGCTTTTTTTTTATTATTATTTCTATTTTTTTTTATTTTTCCTGAGAAAAACAGATATATATCACATCCACATCTTGAAATGTGCTGCATTCATAAGCCTCTGAATGACAAAATACATGAAGAAATCTAACACAAAAGATGAATTGTAAAAAAATAGAATGATGCATAAAAACAGAAAACATAAGAGTGTAGATTAAAATCCAAGAGGTGTTTATAGAACTGAGTCAACAAATCAGCTTGAGCACATTCATACATTTACTTTAGGCCTATCTATAATTCACTTTCTAGATTGTTTGCCTGAGTATGTAGGGACTGATTGCCCTCTTGCTTGTTTGTTTAAATCAGGAACATAGTCGGTGCATTTACTAATAGAACAGTGACATAACAGAGAGATGAGTCAGTTGAGGAAAAAAGTTATATAATGGTATTTTAAAAAGGTGCGCTGTAGTTTACTGTGAGGAAAAAATAATTTTTATAAGCTCTCAGCAAAGAGGCGAATAAGTCGGACTATGTACTGGGGACCAGTTTCTCAGTGGCTCCGTCTTGATCTATGCTGATGAACGATCTGCTTGGGGATGCCAGTCACTGAGATGAGCACAATGCTGCAATCTCTCCCGGTGATGCTGTTGACTGGAATTCACGCTGGCCCTGTGCGTGCCAGCCAGTAGTGGTCATTTATGCAAGATGTGAGAGCCGGAGCCATCCTGTTCTTCTCATTCCTGGAGTCACAGGCAAGGCATCTACCAAAGCCCCTTTTTGCAGCTTTTACATCCAACACTGCTTTCACTAGGTCAAGAAACAGAAGTGAAGCCGCATGATGTATTTGATCTCCTAAAATTATTTGCCAATCTTTCTGAAGCAAGGGAGATCAAATGCAGAGAAGAGTACATGTTCAGTCCACATGGTTAAACAAAATTAACTTTGGATAATGAATACATTTGAGGAAATCGTGACTTGCGTGTGGATAGTCCCACAAACAGGAAATGAGACTAAATCAATTTGATAAATTACTGCTTGCAAATGAGTCATTCAGACATACTTTTGCAAGCACCGCATTGAGAGCTATCCAGAGCAACTGGTGAGGAAAGGAATAGAGGAACTGTTTCCTGGCAGCAGTGTAAGCAGGTTGTCCACCTTACCCCATCCAGGAACGGTCTGAGAGTAGCTCCCAAGCAGCTTCCACCACCTACCCCCTACCATGGTGATGGTGTCTTTTTCCTGGAAAAGATTTCCACAGTAAACGGGGGACATCGCTGTGGGAGCTGTAGTTCACACCGATGCTCAGGTCACCTTGCAGAGAGCTGTTGGAAGACAAGGCCCCAGTTCCTCCCTGGTGAGCTGGTCACTCTGTGAATTTTGAACACTGTCAGTGTGGAGGTCCTCAGCCCTTCATGAACATACTTCACAGGACTGAGCCATACACGTCAGTGGGGAATTTCAGCCTCCTTAGCAACTATGTTACATCAAATTAAACTCCCAGTGAACTCAGTAGATATAGCTCCACTCCTAAAGTTGTATTTATTTTGTTTTATGTTGTATTTATCTAGGCACAGCTACACTGGGGAAAACAAAGATTCTGGAATGTTAGCTGGGTATGTGAAAGTAGGCTGGCTATTTTCATGTAGGATACAGCTATGAAATAACATGCAGAGCAATAAACTAAATTCCTTATTGTTGATCTTAGGCCTATCCATGTCTCCTTTATCCACGTATAAAAGAGCCTGATATTTTACAAGAGGTGTGAAGAACATGGCAGCTATGTACACTGCTAGGCTGCCATGCACTCTTATGCATGCTTTGCTGGCTTCCCTGTCGGTAACTGCTATGACCACAGGTGCTCTTTTGGGAGTTAGGAATATATTGGCTCAAAGAGAATTTTATGCAAAATAATTAAACATAATTTCTTAGCTTTCCACTGAATGTAAATACAAAAGTTGGTAGATAAAGGTATTGACTTGTTGGTGCCACTAAATGGAGCAATTCTGTCTTAATTTTTCTATCTTTCTGGGGACCCGATCTCTCTTTCTTTCAGATAAGACTGAGAAGATGGACTTTGTATTCCCACATATTAAATGACAGGGATATTCTGTCTGGAAAATAACAAATCTTACTAATAAAGTAGGAAGGAATAGGAGAAACTTGTGGGGAGGACTTAAACAGAAGTATACTGATAAGTGTAAGTGCTTCTTGTTCAGCAGAGGTAGGTATTGTGTGTGCATATTTGTGGGTGAGAAAGAAGTGCTTTCAAAAACACACACATTTTTCAGTGCAGGTAGAATAACAGTTTTTACTCCTGAGAATACTCAGGTGACAGACAAAGTAGTACTTAAAGAAACTTTGAGCTGAAGTGTTATTTCTACAGCCATTATCAGCTGCACTCCCATGACTAAAATGCATTCCTCCAGAGAGAGAGGAAAGCTAACAGAGCTTCTAGCCAATTCACAGGAAATCTGTTTTTTCTTCTTCAGAAGGGAGCAGAGGGAGTACTAGGTGAAAAAATTAACTTTGTTGAGACTGGATTTTCAGCACACAAGCAGACACGAAATGGACAATTACATAAGAAGTTAAAGCCCCAGTCACACAATGGAGAATCCCAAGGCCTCTTGTTTTTAATGGCATCGTGACATTTGAGACCAGATGAGCACTGGCTTTTTCAGACTACAGGACACTCAGTGAGGTAGTAAAAGTTTTCAATTGCCAGAACAGTAAATCACTCTAAGGAGTTCTAGTTTTTTAATCTTCCATACTTAATATGATACCACTTTAGGTATTACTAATCAAAGACAAAAATACTTTTCTGTTACATGGTCTGTATAAGGATAGCATAGATTCATGAATGATGGAGCCACATCACTTTTATACCAGTTGACTGAGATAAGAAGTTTCTATCATTTCTCAGAGAAACAGAGATTTTCAAACCCATTTTGTGGATGGAAAAGCAAAGACTGTCACGTATATTCTGTAGCAGAGTTTGAAAACCTCTGCTAATTTGCTGGGCCCATTCTATCTCTGCTGTATCAGGTCTGTAGGTCCTCTTCCTCACTAAGTACTATCACTGAGGCCAAAGGGCACAAGGTGCAATTGGTAGATAAAAAAAAGCACACAAGGAGGTGGCCCACAGCTGAAAATCTCTTCCAGAGACCCCATTGTGCAGCCTTTCTAGTTTCACTCCTCTCTCCTAGGAGCTGCGTATATTTAAAAATATGTTTTCCCGTTATTTCTGCTTCCTTTTCAGTACGGCATTATAATGTATCATGGAACTCTGTCAGCAGAGATCTTTTCCAACGACATGCCACAGAGAAATATTTTGAAATGTAGGATAAGTAAGGGTTAAAAATTGATCACTGGAACAAGCTAGTGTCTCCAAATTGCATTTGGTAATTTTAGGTTGTCCCAAAATACCCAGTGGGAGACATTTCATGCAATGTTTTTAAAAAACACTGTTTGTCTGAATTAGGGAATTTTTATCTCATTTATGTTATGTGCAGAGAAAGGCTGACAGTATGAAGAAGTGAGAGGAAGAAGTCTGGTTTTCAAAGTACGAGATGTCTGAGCCAGTACCCTATGTGTTGGGTAACTGAATTCATTGCATTGCTTGTACAGTTGGTCATTAGCTAATAGCCATTAGCCTGGTGTTCTGGACTGTCAGAGCAGTGAAAGAGAAACTCAAACCTGTAACTCCTCTGTACTTCCGAAAGCAGGAAAAAAGTCAGGAGTACATTTTCAAAGATACAGAGGATGATGGGAAGTATTTCTAGCTATGTCAGTGTCTCAGAACAAGCATTCCCCCCCCAAATCAGACAAATATGGAAGCTCCATTTGCAAATGTGGTCTAAGCACTATGCATGTCTACGTCTGCACTGAATATATCGTCACTATTAGATACAAAATAGAAAACACCAGGGATCACGAGAGAAACAGCCAGCCATAGGAGATCATGGGAAGCAATGTGTTTTGAAACTGACTGTGATTAGTCTTGATATTGAAGGAAAGAGTTAATGTCCAGAATGCTTATGTATAGCGTATCTAATTCACTGAGATGAACAAATTATCTAGGGTTGAGCTAAAAAGAACCCTGGTTTTAGACTACAAGAGAAAGACCACTGCTTTGAACTATAAGAAGTCAAAAAAACCTGCTTTGAACTACAAAAAGAGGTACCAGTGAGAAGAACCTTGCTTTAGTTGAGCAGCAAAAGAATTCTGCTTTGAAATACAAGTAGGCGAAAAAAATCCTATCGTATTCTGAGATGAAATGAAGTAAGAAATGCGCTTCCAAAATACAGACAAAACCTGGGTTTAGACATTTGAAAGAGAACAAAGAGAAACAGCTGTAAATACAGTAACGGAGTTGTATTATCTAATGGTCGGTGCCTAAGACTGGAAAGAATTTCTGAATCATGGTTGCTACTAATTTGGTCTCTTCCTAGCTGTGTTACTTACCTGACGGCTTCACTTGCTTTCCCTGTAAAACACAGCTGACTCTTTACCTACCTCACAGAAGTAGGGATATTTTTTAGAGTGCTTTGAAGATGTTAAGCCTTATGTACTTGCTAAGTATTGTTGTTATACTTTGTTATGGATGATTACAATGCAAAGGAGAGAAAGCCTGCTTTAATACAGAAAAGATAAATGAACATTCTGACTGTAAGCAAGGGTAGGTAATGTAGGAAAAAAAAAAAAATCAAAAGACTGAATAAACGAAAACAGAAAGATGGGGAGGAGAGAAGTGAGGAAGAACACTCTTCCAAGCACATCCATCATCCATGAAATGGAAATGACTTGGAAATTATTTGCAACAGGGTGAATTTCCACACGGAAATGACTTGCAACAAGAAAAGTGCTATTCGCTTCCCTCCTACCAGATGAAGTAGGCCTCTTGCTGTCGCATTGCCATCTGGTGGGGAAAAGCGACAGGCTTGCAGAGCCCGTGCTCTCCCAGGAAGGTTATCCAGGTAGAGCTGAGGCAGGGGCCGCCACGTATAGATACCAGAAATGCCGCTGCCTGCAAACACTGGTGCTTGACTGATCTCTCTGAGTGCTCCACCGTACTGAGGAGTCTGCCTGTGCTAATCTGAGAGCAAATGCAATATGTAATGATGCTTCCAGTAATGGGTAGACAGAAGAAAGCTAGTCATGCTGAAGAGTATATGCTGAGTACTTCAAAAAATAATGTATAATTAGGGAGACATATGGGTAAATGAATTCCAAAGACTCGGTCCTTCATCCACTCATCTGTACACAGTATCTAGCTCTTTTCTTTAATAATTCCAGTGAAAATGGAGAAATAATGAGTCAGAGCATATGTACTTGCACTTCTGTATGCATTAAACAAAGAGTTTGCTTAGGATGGCCTGATAATTTTGTCCAGCATAATGAAGATATATGAGGAAAACACAAAATTAACTTTGTCTTGCAAAAAGATCAAAATGTACTGAATTCAGTTTTGGGTTTTTTTGTTTTTTTTTTTTTTTTTTGTTTTTTTGTTTTTTTGTTTTTTTTTTTTTTTTAATCAAGCACACACAACAGAGAAAAGTGAGAACGAAGCTGTCAGGAATAGAAAGGTCTACATTCTGCAGAATGTTTTGCTGTTTCAGAAGTGAATACTAATTGTGGTATAAAATTGTTGTACCTCCAAAGTCAGCTAGTTAAGTGAAACCTTTCCAAGGAAAATGCTGATGTCTGTGGGCTAAAGCATATTTGCAATATGTGACAAGACAAATCAATTGAAACAGGAGTGCCCCAGATAAAACTGGATTCCCTGTAGTTACTTTATCTTCATGAATGAAATCATTAAAATCAGTCTTGTTCAGGGAGTCCGGATTCTGAGTTCATCTTCACCCATGTTTGTCAGATCACCTCTTCTGACTCCATTCATCAGCTTTGCAGCAGTAAGATTTCTGTGGCATCATTCAAAGGCATCAAAACAGAAAGTCCTTCAGATATTGATTCTGCCACTAAGTATTAGGCACACTGTTACATTTGATTTTTATGGATTGTTACCTTCTTCATGGACCTTTCTATTCCAGGTTCCCCTGAGATCGATGAACGTGCATGCTAAATAGAACCTATCAAGCATTATTCTTCACTCACTTTAAACCATACATTTCAACAAGCAGAATGGAATTCAGCATGCCACAAAAGGCGACTGGGGAACTGCGGTTCAGCTTCCTGTCGGACTGAGAGCAGCAAGGACTTCTATACCGCCAAAGGACATCCTGCCCAGGGAGCAACTGTGCCCTTCTAAGCTGCAAGGTTGAATCACAAGGCACTGCCATAAACCAGCTTCCTAAACATTTTGCAAAAATGGAGTACGGACCCATTTTCCTCCTGCAGCTTGTGGTGACCCTCCTCTCAACACTGTGACGTGGCCTTGAGAGCAAGAGCCTAAGCAGTCTTCTGGCCAGTGATGAGATGGTATGATATCAAATTCTACCCATGTTGTTGTACCAGCACCAAAACAAACCCTTGGGCTTTCAAGTTCATATGACTTATTTTAGGGTTTCGTCCTCTGTCTTAAGGGAGGTTAGTGACATGGGGCATTTTTTTCCTACATTGTTTCAGCTCTGTGGCATGTAATGTGTTGACTTTCTGAAGCAAAAGAACTGTCGTGTTTCTGAAAGTGAATAAAGGGACCCCTATAACTTTATCTCTGAACTGGGAAAAATCAGGAGCACCAGCAATGGATGCAAGAGAAATGGAGACATCATAATGTGGGAAGCAGCTGGGTGTTTGTACTAGTGCAAGTTCTTCTGCAAGGATCTCTGTGGTCTCTGGAGCATCTTCTTCTGACTCCTGCTGTTTAGCTAGGCTGAGCACTACTTTTCCCAGCAGTAGCTAGGAAAGGGCAAGGACACAGCAAGAGAAGGCTGCATTTAGCTTTTGTCAGAGTGGTGGAAGGGTCTCATGGAAAGTGAAGCACAGTCCAGAGCAGTCTTTCTCTCTCCTCAGTTTGGATCAGTGCATACAGACTGCCCAGGGCTATCGGCACGTGGCTTTTCCCTTTGTTATACCCTGAAGAATCCCTTCTTTCCTTTTTATATGGTGGGTTTGGATGGATATAATTTCTAAAGTTTTCTTTATCTCAGAGTAATTATCTTTTAGCATGAAAATCTAAAAATTACTTTAGCTAAAAGTGTATATGGAAATATGAAAGATTTTAAAATTAGGTGATTACTGGAACAGAACTTGTTCTGCTCTAGACCACTATCCTGGAGGGTAGTTAAGTCTCTGCACATAATAAAAACTTAAATTCCATAATGTGAAGCTTTGATAATCCCTTCAGCGTGAGGAGATACCTTCCCCCTCCTTTCTGCATTATTTTTACTACATAACACTGAATTCTGGTTAAATATGTTTCTAAATTCATGTGGGTCGTATGGAATTTAAATAATCTGAAAAACAGGTGCCGTTCAGCATGATGTTTTTAGGAATATAGGGCTTGATTCTCCCTTGCAGCATCCACAGGTTGACAGGTTGACTGTTTCCACCAATAAAAGATGGAAGCAAAGTGGGTGGGAAGCAATATCGAATCTGAATATTCAGTGCACACTGAAGGCATATAACAGCAGTATAAGAAAAAAAAAATAGTGAAGAGTGAATTCTACAGAGTATACTATAACCACTGCTTCCTAGGATTGTTATGTAAAACGCAAAGTCATAGATATAGATAAAATTCGAAATACTTTTCTCAAATCTTCTCCAGCATTTCTGGAACACAGCTAGGGGCAAATGTGTTATACCCTTTTTTTTTTCCTTCTTTTTTATTTGTTAAATGCCTATCAATATGGAAAGGCAAAGTGTCTCACAGAAATCATACTGATATTTGTCTGTATGCATATTTCACCCCAGCAGTTTAGTGAGTACAGTCAACGGATGAAGACAGTGGACTCCAAGTCTGTGACTTGGCATTACGAGAATTACTGCAGTATAACAGTGGGAGAGGCTCAAACATTAAATCAGTCAAACCCAGTTTGTTTGGGTTTAAGGTTGTACAGTGACGAAACATTTGTTGATCAAGAAAAAAATAAAAGTCACTGTGACAAGATCGATTATTTAAGTTATAGCAGTTATAGCTGAAGTACAAGGCAGAAGGCGCAAATGATAATGCACTTGCCATTTTCACACTCTTTAGCAATTCCAACTTTTACCTTGCAAACTCTTTATTTCACTTAGTATCTTGCAGGACAGAGCTGTTTATATGACTATTTAATTAAAACCAATTATCACAAAGCAATCCCATTTTCTGCATTGCAGTCCCTTTGCTTTACTTAGGAATGCTCTGAATTTACATCAGCTTGACAATTAAAGCTCCAAACCAGTTGTGAAAGCCTTTTATATCTAGTTTTCATTAGTTCATATTAAACGATTCATTGGCTTGATTTTTACTTCAGTGAGCCTTCTCATAAAATCTGCTTAGACATAATGGTGATATCACATAGGAAGTGAAATGAATTAATACATCAGCAGAAACACTAACTAGAAGGCTATTTTTTTTTCTCACATTTTATTATTTTGCAGATATACTTGTCAGTCATGTGCAAGATATACTGAGACCAAGACAGTAGGAAAGCAGCACTAAGTCAAAAGGATGCTCTTTGACAGTGTATTCTGTGTTCATTTGTTGAAGCAGGTGTGTAGTCAGCAAATCTCTGCTGAAGGGAATTACTCTATAGATGGTCTCTTCTTAGTGTTATAATGGTGCCACTAAAGCTACAATAATTAAGGATCTCTCAGCATTTCATTACAAAACCATATTTTCAAGTGGATATATAAATTGCGTATAGAGAAATTTTGCTTCTTGTTCAAATGTCTTCCTAAAATTAGCATTCTGAGTGGGTTCTTAAAAAAATACACACATTAATTTGTTGATAAGAATGACTTAATGAGTATTTAGCTCAGAAACCATGGAGGAACAGCTGTAACCCAATAAGAAGAAAAGGTTTGCCGCCTTCCAGATCTGTGCAAATATTGTGTAAAATATAATGTACAAAATGCTCCTGTGTGCAGGAGCAGACATTGATCATCAGAAACGTATCTGTTTAGCAGGCAGGGAGCATCCTTGCATTTATAGGTTTTTGCTGTTTTGTGGAAGGTCTGTACAGGCTTACTGAAAACACAAATCTGCAAGATCTCAGGTATTATAAGCCTTATTAAAAGGTTGAAAAAAGAGATTTACAGCGTAGCTTGCCTAAGACAGCTATGAGGAGAAAAGCGCTTCTGTCATCCAGTTGCATGCCCGGTCCAATAAACTGTGTTTTGCCCAAATTGTCCTCCGTACTCTCTTGTGTACTCTTCAACAAAAGGTGATCATCAGCTATAGGGGCAAGGTGCTGGAAATGTACCTACGGCGTAGCTTGTGCACAGCGAGAATGGTGAGTTAGGCTGGCCTAAGTGGGGGGGACGTGCTTTGCTGGCGGAGGTGCTTCAGCCCGTATCTGTGCAGGCAGACAGCTCGAGAGCACGGCCAGGCACCCTGGCTTGCGAATGTCGGTTGCCTTTGTGGCAGGCAAGTGGCTCGGGCAGCGAAGAGCCCAAACTCATCTCCCCTGAACAGCTAGAGCAGGCCAAGGTTTTCTTTCTCCAGTTATTATCAGTCTGTTTCCACTCTTTTCCCTTCCGTGAGCCTCCTCGTGACAAGATCGGACTGGGATCCTGTTTACAGCACGTGAAACGGTGTGTCTTTGTGAAGAGCTGTCCGTGGGTAAACATGGCAATGGCGATAATGTTATTCCTTGCCAGGCTCCGTTCTGTTATTTTGGCATTTCCCTTCTTACGCAAAGCGTGTCTTTGCCATGTAGGTGTTAGGTGGAGAAGGATCGGCTGTGTGTGTCTGAACACCAAATGCTTTCCACAGCACTGTCACAGGCAGATCTGGGGTCTGAGTTCTGTCTTACATGTGTAAAAGAGCAACAAATGGCATGCATTTTTTCCTTCATTTATAAAGCATTTAAACCCCCCCCCCCCAAAAAAAAAAATCCATTTTAATGTCTTTGCTGCACTACAAAAGTGTTTATTTAATTTTATTTTCAAAATACCTCAACATTTTTCTTCAGATTTATTCAGCATTTACCCAAAGACTGAAGCAGCTATTTTTGGAACATGTAGCGATATGATCTACAAATAACAAAGAGGATTAATTAGGTATTTATCCAACAGATGGTCAGTGAATTAAATAATACAGGTTTTAGAAAACTTCATAATTATGTATTTTTGCCTGAGAGCTCAGTTAAATCTGTAAAGAACACTAAACATGAAAATCTGAAGGATGACATTAAAAGGCAAATGTAAATAACAAGAGGACTGAAGTTCCCTTTCCAGGACTTGTGCAGTTCAGTAGCAAATGTCTGCTCCTCCAATCTTGTTTTGTTGGAGTTACTTCTGATTCATGCCAGTATAACTAGGAGCAGACTCAAGGATGAACTTTTGTTCTCTATAAATCATGCTGTTCTGCCTTTTTTTTATTTTTGACTTAAATAGTTCTGGCTTACCTGTCAGTTTGTCAGATCGTTGACACTAAACTATATTAAACCATAGTTCCTGTTGGAGTTACCCGCTGCATATCTAATACTTGCATAACTAAATCACTCAAATTATGTGAAACGAGGCCTGTATGTGGTAGAATATATTAACCTTTTGCATATTTATCAGGAAAAAAGCCAAGATTTAGTTCACTTTCCACATAAGGATACACAAAAAAATGTCTATGTACAAAATGTTTTGAATCCTAATGCTCAGGTTTAAGAAAGTATCCAGTATTAAGCTTAGGTTTTGACAGCCTGATTCATTATAGTTATTTCCACTTATTTTGAATATTATCTTCTGCATGCCCTCTCCATTTTTCTTTCATATTGCAAAGCCCCACTTTTAGGCAACAGATGAATTTGTGCTACAATTTTGTTCCCTTTACCTGCCTGTCCATGCAATCTGACATTTTGAATAGGTGACATCTGAGCCAGGTGCTGTGGAGAAGCCAGTTTGTCCTACGTACTGAATAATGGTAGTTTCCTTACTTGAAAAAAAATAGGATTTTTTTTATTTTTCTTGATAAACAGCCCATATGTATTAAACTAATAGTTCTAATACTGTCATTACAATTCCATGAAATGGAAAAATTGCATTTCTTTTTGTCTTGCCTTTTTAATTCACCTTGTAAGCATCTTATTTTCATTTCAGCTATGTAGAGCAAAGGCACCAGTTTACTGCCTCTAAATCTCTATATTTCAGTCAGGTTGAGTGTTATCAATACCCACTCTTTTTTAAAATTTTATTTTATATTTCACATAGTACTTCAGGTCCTACAATCATGTGAGACCAGAAACCATTTCTTATCACAAAAAGGAAAGAAAAAGGTTTCTATACCTCAAAACTGCAGAATTTGATTGATTTGAGTCTGTTACCTGGATAGATGATGAGACTCTAAACAGAACAGATTGAGCTGCAATTGTATCACAATTTTGAAATCTCTCCACTTTTAAATTAAGCACGTGGTATGATTTGATTGAAACCTGATTTCAGCATTGGCAGAAGGGTTCCTCTGAGTTCTCACTGGACATGTGTGGGTGTCAGGAAGATCCCACTTCTGCCAACCCATCCCGAGATTAAGACCATAAAGATTAGGCTGCCGTTAGGAAGCATGATGATCCAGTCTGTCTGTGGCGCCCTCCCACTGTCACGATCACTTGCATCCAAGTGGATGAGAAGAGATATATCTGCTAAAAATATACATCTCTCAGCAGCTGAAAAGTGAGCAGGAACAATACCGTAATGCCCTCCAGAAACTGGGGGTGGAAAAATGGCAGAAGGGGGAGGACACACAGAAAAAGCTGAGAAGAGCTGCACAGAAAAGTCAAAGGGGAAGCAAAGCAGGTGACCTACAAACCAGCTACTGCTCTTTGGGAAAGTGGCTTTGTCTTGGAAGTCAGAAGAGGAAGCATGGCCAGTAGTAGATATGGAGTATACAGTAAATGTGAGCCACTCCTGCTGAGCAGAACCTAGAAAGCAAGCCTTATTTTAGTTAAAAGATTAGACTAAAATTCTGTTTAGCTTGATACTGCTCACAAAAATTTCTAGGACCAGAGCTAAGGGATCATCAGAATTGTTTTTAATTTAATTTTTATTACTTTTTTTTTTTTTTTTTTTTTTTAGGATTTTGCTTTCTTCTATCAACTTTTTTTTTTCCCTTCCAGCAACAAAGGAGCATAAGGGAAAGATAAACATAACCAGATAAATGTTTTATAAGATTTGATTCCACTTTAAAAAAAAAAAAAAAAAAATTCCTGAGAATAATTGTAGGGGGTTGCAAAGTCCTGTTAGATGTAGGATAAATAAATAAATCTGGAACTAAAAAGTCAGGTTGCACCGTGCTGGACCTTCTACCACAGTATCTAAAGCAAGGGTTCCACAATTAATACTGAAAAGTGGAAAGAAGCATGGATACTGTGGGACTTGCTAAACTTCATTTGGTCTTATGATTTTTCTGTAGAACTGTGATAATTTTCTAATTTAAATGAGGATTTGAACCTATGAAAATGGAGTCGTGGTCTGAAGGGAAGCAATGTGAGCAGTAGCAGTCAGGTAAGAACCCTCTGCGAGTGCCAAATGCAAGGTGAGCTGGGACCACTGCCTCTCTTCACACATGTCATCATGCAGATGCCATCTGATAACAATTTATTTAACACTGTAGAAAGAGGAGGTTTCTCATCTTAATTACACCAGCTCTGAAATAGCACCATAGATTTCGTTGAAATTATTGCATAATTAAAGTGGTGACTAATGTAAAGAATATAATCAAGATTCATATTTTGTCACTTATGGAGACCACAAACTGTGACCTGGGGTGCTGGTTTGTGGAAGCGGAGGAGGAAAACGTGGGAATACAATTGGGATCCCAGGGTGGAACAACAGGAATGGAGTGGGGACCATGGCACTGGTGTTCTTCTTTGCGAGGTGGGAAAAGTGTGATATACTACATTATAATGTGGATTATAATATGTAAAATGGAGTTGTCTGAAGATCCATAGATAAATATAATTCCATAAATTATATTTCTGCCTACCAACCTGTGGTTAGTGGCCAAGAAACAGCAATTCACAGCTGGTCAGTGGTGAACAGCAGAGGAAGTGCATGAGTGAAGAAGTGGTAGTGACTTCTCAGGGGCAGTGATGTCAGAGACAGGAAGCATTAGAAATATGCTAATAGCTATAGAGGAATTCAGTGCTGCAGCTGGAACTAAGACTCAAATAGCCTGCACCTAAATTTCTGAAGATTAAATGCAAAATCAGCCCAAAGAGCAAGAAAACTAACTACTTCATAACCCATCATTTACAAAACCAAACCCATGAATAGTTGGTAAAACAGTTTAGGATAAATGAAAACCAACTCTAGTCTTTCAGCTCACACCTTAAAAAACAACCAAGTCACCCTTATTTGCCATTGGAAATAGTACTTGGGGGAAGAAAAGGGAGCTGTGGAGTATTTAGAAGTATTGGCTGACTGATTTAGGGGTTTTTTCATTGCATATAATCATAGGAGATGGTCTGGCAGGGAGCTAAAGAGATCATCTAATCCCTTTCCAAATCCACGGAAACATCTCAGTACTAGAACATATCTATTATATTTTATTTCCATCTTTCTCAGAACCACTTACTATTAAATAACTTCAGGGAATCTTTTCTTTATGAATTTCAAGCTGGGGCACAGAGAGACAGAAAACCAAGCAATTGCATTATCTTTTGGAATATATATCACTTTTTTCAAATAGGGAAGAAATCTGCTCTGGCAGAGCAAGGAATAGTCAGGCACTGGACCCTGAACTGTCTCTTCAGTTTACCCATTTAATGGATTAAGGCCACACCAAGGTTCTTGCCTAACACATGGTTTCTTTCATTGTTAAGAACTGCTCTTATCAAGAAAACACTAACATTTACTTAGCACCAGTAATACAAATAGAAAACATTCTCTGTTCACAGCCCAGCAAGGCTGGGTACATGGCTGTTGTCTCACATGGCCAGCTGAGTGACAGCCTCCAGGATAGGGATGAGTGTTCTGCAGGATAGAGGCAGAGGAGGGATCTTCTTACACCCTGCAGAGAAGCCTAAGGGGAATGGGATTTACTTCTTAAAGTCCAAAAAAGAAAAAAAAAAAAAAAAACAAACCAAAAAAAAAAGCCTGATTATATGTAGATTCTTCATTGTCCAAATAGCTCACAATTTGGTAATATGCCTGCATATTTTTTGGCTTAATTGAATGCTACTTGGTGTTATTCCTAGGGGAATTTTATCAGTAAAAACATTCTTTCCTGTGTGAGAATTGAGTCATCTCTAGGACAGTGATTGCTTGAATAGAAGAAAACCAATAGAAACTCACTGACAGCCAAATATAGCATTAATTCATGCCTCCTGAGAGGTAACAAAACATATGTTTTGATAGCGTGAAGTGGTGAACAGCAGGAGGAAATCTTAAGATTTCTCTTGATTATCTGAGATCTTTCTCCTGTATTAAAACATAACCTTTGTTTTGCCCACTGAGAAATCCTTTTGGCATTTCACAACACCTCTGAGTACCTTGCCCCAGGGCTTTGTAGAACTCCTCCTCCCAACTAGCTTTAAAATTGTGCAAATTCTGCACAGCGTCTTGAGGAATGGAAATAATTTTTTTGTCCATTTGTACTTGCTGCAGATCAGACAAGGCTCCCCAGTCAGGGCTGTGGGCAGAGTTTTCCTATGCAAATTCCAGCAAAGTGAACATCTTTTGTGCTAAATATTCCCGCACAGTACACATGTTATCCCCCTGTGAAAAACAGTTTGTGCTGAAGTGCCTGGTTGTTGTAAACAGGGAACAAGGACAATGACTTCAGGGGAAGGCTCACACACATACACACACACACACACACACACACACAGCTCTGTGAGCAGCTCTGATTGAAGCCGTAGGCAAACCAGAAGTTTAAATCTGTCTTTGGAGACTGTAGGCCAAAGAGACCGAAACAGCACAGGAAACTTAAGACATTATCCAACAGATGTGGTTTAATTTTGCTACATCTGTTGGCAGATATACAGAACGTGAGGATATAGGATGGCTGATAACAGCAGCCTGGGAGGGGCAAAGCCACAGGCAGTGAAAGCTGAATGTCAGGGACGTGATGCCCGAGGCAGGTGTCTCTGGGCGTAAAGTGAACTCTTTCTGTTCAGTCTGCCAGCTTAATAATGTTTGTTTCTGTAGTTGGAAAAGGTATTTCCTCTAGAGATGCTGCAGTCATCTAGCAGGGTTCATCCTGCAGGTACCGTGAGGTGGGAAATAAAAAATTACTTTGGCAAATTAGCAGACGGTTAAGAAGATAAAGTCAGCATTTTCAGGATTGCACACAGATTTAGGAGGGCTCAGTTTCTGCATGCTCAGCCTGAGACAAATAATGGCTCAGATGCTAAAGGGCTAATCACCATTCCCCCTTAGAAGTCCCAGCTTTTGAGGGGTTTGAGCCCTCATAAAAAACCAGATATTAGCTCTTTTTTGTAGTGAACTCCTACAGATTAAGCGCCACTGTTCACCACCAACTTCTGGAAAATGTCACTTCCTGCATCCACCTTTATGTTTGGCACCTCCACCAGCTAGCCAGATGTGCCAGTGCCAGTGAGTGCTGTGATCTCAAACTCCCTTCTATTCTCATTCACCTGTTGGGTTTTGGTTTTTTTTTTTTTTTTTTTGTTTTGTTTTGTTTTTTTTTAATTAACAATAAGCCTTTATATTTAGGACTATATTAAAATAGGATTTTCAAAAAGAAAGTGACAATAATGGATTTGTCATTTTTTAAGTGCCATATGCATTGACTTTTTAATAAGGTTTTCCCGAGCATCTCCCGGCTAGTCTATTGCTAACTTATTCCTAATTTATACCTAGTTTATGTTCATAATCATTTAAAAAAGAAGCTATGCAAAGACCTTTCACCTTCACTTTCCTTTGGCAGTGAAAAAGCAGCCTTGCATCTGCATTTTTTTCACCATACGTCTCCATAGTGCCTGTCATCTCTTCGATTAGCTATTTGCTTGAGAGAAGCATAAACATTTGGTATTACCTGCTGCTTCTGCCATTTACAGACAAGAGGAAAGGCTCCGGCTCACGCTCACTTTGTGCTAGCAACCACTTCAGTAAACTGGGTCCAGTTTGGAAAGCACAGCCATAGGCTGGCAGATACCCACCTTAGCTCTGGCAAACCCAATTCACTCCCAGAGAGGTATGGCCATGCTAGCACAGTAAATTCAGTAAGACTACTATAATTGCTAACTGTAGAAATGCCTGTGCTTGCTGTGAATGAGCCATAGGATCTATAGGTCCCTGGTACCCTATAGCTGTGTGAGCATGCCACTCTGCCTACTGTAAACACCCTACTTCCCCTCCTGGTGTGGGGCTAGCTCGTCCAGTAAAGGCTCACATTTTTCATGCCTTCACCATCAACCCAACTTTCTTCCTTCTCCCCCAAAAGACATTTCATTTAAAATTAAGCATAAACTCATTGTATTAACATAAATATTTTTATTAAATTCTTTCCTGGTATTTCATTTAAATACAGCTCAAGTATTTTCTACATCATATTGGCAGATACCTACAAGATTTCCTCCTGTCCTTGAGCATGACATATGATCATCCTTTCAGAAACAGTGAAATCTTTTTTACGTAGCTCTTCCTTCTTCATCCTGTTCTTCCATAGCTTCCTATATCTGTGAAATGCAGATAGTGTTACGTATAGGCTTTCTCAGTGCCAAGGAGAGATAGGGAATGGAAGAAGATGAATTAACTGGAGCTCAGTCGAAACAAGACTAAAATTATATTGTTTAAATATTCAGTTTATTTCAGATGCAGAGAATAGCAAGTATCATTGTAGTAAGACAAGATACATGGAGAGAAATAGAAAAAGTATCACTGGTCTTTGCCCGTTATAAATGTCTCCTGCTTGTAAGCTATAAAAGTCTACATGATATAATCATAGAAATAATTATAAGTTTACCTTCTAAGGGCTGCTAGAATGAATCAGTGCATTTTCTTCAATTTCCCTGAGTCTTGAAGCTGACACTGAAACTCTTGTGTTGCATTGCTCGTTCAGTCAAATTTCCCAGCGAAGTCAGGGGAGGTTTAAAGCTTGAAGGAATAAATGACTGGCTCTTCAGGACACATCAATTTTGATGTGAACTGAGAAAAAGGCTCCTGCTGCGAATATAACCATTAACCTCATGCTTTGATACTGACAGGCAGCTGTAGCATTTAGCCCCTAGGCAGGGAACGGAGCGGCCACAGCTCAGGGAAGCTGGAGAAGGTGATGAGACTTAGCGGGGAGCAGCTCGCGGTGCTCAGGTGCTGCTGCACCCCAGGCCCCCCTTCACTGGAGCCACTCCGCATGGCCTGAGCCCTGCCTGCACCTCCGAGGGCTGCGTGGGCAAATCCTGGGCTTTATGGTCTGCAGCTGTAACGGACCCATGCCCCAAAGGGTGCTTATGCATGGGCTTAAAATGAAAAACCAGAAAGCAAGTAGCTACCAGGATGAGGGAGAGGTGCTCAGGCAGACGGAGCCATGGTCTGCTGGCAGCCAGGGTCAGTGGGAGTCAGTCCGATAACCTGAAAACAACTGTTGTGGCTCAAATTCAACCAAGGGCTTTCCAGGGAGCCGGGGCGAACTGCTCAGGGCTTATATGGAGATATGTGGTGGTGTGTTTCCTATAGCTCGGAAAATATATGTTGTTGTGCTCTGCTACAAGCACCGATAGGCTCCGATGAAATTATGAGAAGGAACGGAAGTAAATATAGAAGGAGTCAGAAATAAAAAATGACACAAAGGAGCTCCAGGACTTTGCAAGTAGGAATGAAACAGAACTGTGTTTTCAATGCCCGTAGTGGAAATGTGTTCCTTCTACACTGGGCTGGTATGAGCTGCTCTCACACAGCCTGTGGCAATCTGGGAGGCCCACTGATGAAGCTAATGCACTTACAAAAGTGTAAATCCAGGGAGAGATAAAAATTAGGAGCTATTATTGTGACATACATTAGGGAAGTATATTTACAGTGAATATAAACAGAGATAACTGTTTAATATAGTCGTTCTTGGAAAAGTTTTGCCCATGCACTGTTTGCCCAAGCAATATCCTGCTTATCATAGACTGAGTGTTTATTTAATGAAATCAGTTCCTGTTTATCTTCAGTTTCTGACCTGTCTTTCTATCTGTATTGTAATAGTTTGGGTTTGCATTTACAGGCTAGTGCTATGCAAGTTTTTCACCTAAGCCCACTCCTTTTTTTCTGTCATTCCCAGGCCTGTTCAAAGGTCCCTCCCAGCTCCAACCTGCCAAGGTTTCCTTGTAGGACTCCTTGTGCCGCAGGAAGGGTCATCAGTATTTCTTACTGAAATAATAATTTTCTCCTGAGGTTGTGTCAAGCTAGACACTTTAAAAACTATGTTAAACTGACAGAGTTCTTTGGGTTTGGCTCTTCTTTTAATTCCTGTATTTGACTGATTCATTTCTCTTGTCTGCTCTGTCAGCTTACTGTTTGTTCTCCCCTTAATGTTTGTTCCCTTGGCATTTTTCAGCTCTCTGATTTCTTTTTGTGGGCAGCTGTGTCATCTACATCTGGGATCACAGCACATGCTTCCTCTCCTATCACCCACTTCTGTCTGAACAGTTGACCTTAATTTTCTGAGAATTAAAAAAAAAAAAAAATCGGGGAGAGTTTTCACCTCTCCACAGTTTCCAGCTAGCGCTGCAGTGCGTATCTTGCAATGTGGTAACTGGCCTTAGTCCCCTTCTCTCTGTCCCCTTCACAAATGAGTTCATGTACTACTGAGTTTAACACTCCTTGAGGTAGAACAGCAGGCCCTTTACTATCCCTGTAGAGTGCTGTATTTCCGAGTATAAGGAACAAAACCAAGATGATGATGATAATGATAATAATAATAGTAATAATAATAATAATACAATGTTGTAACCGAAATAGGATTGCTATTGGGATTCAAATGGGTGATCTCCAGATATAGCTCAGCTATCACAGGAAAGGATGTTATTGAAGACAAAGGTTTTGCTTTTCCCTACTCATC
Organism: Tyto alba; assembly: GCF_018691265.1. Lineage (NCBI taxonomy): Eukaryota > Metazoa > Chordata > Aves > Strigiformes > Tytonidae > Tyto > Tyto alba. The sequence goes on along the minus strand of NW_024881327.1, from coordinate 14,005,180 downwards.
ACATAGCCAGTGTTTCACCAGGATGACAAGAGATGCTGTACTGCAGGGCTTCTTTCACTTAACTGTAAAACCAAGTTTATGACTGCTTATGGTCACTAATGTGTCCTGGCATACTTCCAAGTGTTGGATCATTAACCTTGCTGTCAAAGCTAAAATCCACTTATATAATTAGGTTATCTTTATCTCAAATTTCCACTTGCAGTTTCACTTGGAAAAAAAAAAAAACAAAACAAAACAAAAAAAACCCAAAACTGTTCTTCCTTCCCATTCCTTCAGAAAAGAAAACAGCTGTATGAAGCTGCTGTCAAATAAAGGTGACTTGGCTCTTCCTTTGCCTTTTCCACTTGAATTTTAAACACAGTACTAGATCTAATCCTTCATCTCCTCACTTTACTCTTTCTCATTCTGTACCTAAACTACAGAATCCAGTTTAATACTTTTTATGTCCTTATTCTGCACCCATGACTGTTCCAGAGAGGTGTTAGGCCAGATAAGTGGCAGCTTTCATGTTTTTTGCTATCTCTGTAGCTGACTTCTAACCAGACAAAAAGTTATGGAGAGAGGGAAATGTTGTGGTTTGCTATGAGATGCTCTGGGGTTTACCTTTGAAGACAAGGTCAAAGCACCTTTTAGTCTTTGGAAAGGATAACGACAGTGTTTGAGGCAGTTCTTATTGTATGAGCATTTTTATGTGATATTTTTGGTGCCATTTTTCTTCACATTTTTCCTCTTTCTATGTAGCACATTCCTCAGTAATTTAGTACTTTCTGTCATCTGTGTAATCCTGTACTAGGATTTAATGTGATACTCATACCTGGAGAGTGCACCCCACTGGGCAAACGAAAAGCTCTGAAGTGCAGGCAGGCAGCGGAAGGCACCTCACAGGCAGTCAGCAGTGTGCATGCTTCCAGGTTTAAATCCCAGTTATGATTTGAAACTTGTACCTGTGAACACAACGTTGTGAGAGTTTGGAGTATCTGTTCACAAAGGTCAGAAGCAGAGTGTGCTAGGAATTTCCCAATGGCCAGTGTTTCCAGCTACCACCAGTGTTAGCACCTGAAAATCCATCTTTATTCTGTCTGGTGGAGATAACTTCATCTGTAACAAAAATTCTAGCTAGGCAAAATCTTTCCTAATTTACATTTTTGCATCTTCATTGCCATCAGATGCCTTGGTTCCCACCACTTTTTTTTTCTTTTTTTTTTTTCCTTCCCTGTATATCCCTGAAGAGATGTAGACAGCGGAACTACACAGGGGCCATGGAGGCACATCTGGACTGGCAGCTGCAGCTGCGTTAACAGGTCTGTTGTGAACAAGAGCAGAATCCAGCTCAGGCACACTCTGTGCCAGATCTGCATGACTAGCAAAAGTAAGATAGCAGCTAAGACACATTCTTGTCACTAATTCCCATCAGCTTGTCTCAAAATGCATCCATTCCCACAGTTTGATGGAGGCACACACTTTGGGTACCTGCTCCACTGATGGCAATTTGGACATCAGTTTGAATGAGGGACGGTTTTCTGTTTCTTTTTTTTTGCCAGAGCAGGGAAAATGTTTTTAACCACTCCCAAAGCTTTGGTGCTGTTCATTCAGTGTCGTGTCTGTCATTCATGTAAACAGAAGAGGTGATGGCCACATGGGCTTGCATCTGTTTTGGGGTAACCATTTGTATTTGTCTCCTCGCTACAACTTTCTGTTCTTAGCAGTCACAAAAGAGAGTAAAAAACCCCAAAATGTTTTTCTATGAACCATAATTGAGACTGCCAGCTTTATACCCTGCACAGGAAACAGAAATCAAACCATGGAGGAGGTATGCCAATCGAACCTTTCATAGCTAAAGGGAAGGATATTTTAAGTAATATAATGTTGATGAAAAAGTTTTATTAGTGATAGCATTGCCTTGCTTTTCTCCTTTTAAGCTATTATGGAAACTATTCTGTATTTAGGATTACAATCCATCTCATTTATATGTAAAACAGAAAACTATATAAAGTAATATCAATAATTGGATAATAAAGAACTTCACTTCTTTAGATATATATGGAGCAGAGTATAACCAACAGGAAAATATAGATTGCTCTCTCATGAATTGCCGTGCTCTTTTAGCAAGGAGTAACGTGTACTTTGGTGGTGAGAAATGACATATGAAAGAAGATTAGCCCCATCATATGTTATGCTTCACAAATTATCTCCATGGAAATGCAGAGTTCACTTTCTTCTTTGCTCAAAACCTGTTTTGGGTAGAGATCACTACTGATTTGAAATGTAAATCAAAATTTCCTCATGAATCAGAGGACTTCATTAGTCATGCATGGCGTCGTTCTTTCCAATATGACCTCGGTTTGCAAAATGATGTCTCCCTCCCATTCTCAGACTGAGAGTCAGCAATGAAGGAAGAAGGTTAGGCAGCTTTGAAAAAGGTAACTATTTGTCCTGAGAGCTTATTTGAATATTTTCTGATGTGAAGGCAAAACCACATTGGAACCACTTCCCTTGCCTCCTGTCAGTCTGCCTCACTTCTTCCACAAGGTGCAAGTTGTGGGAATTCACTGAGCAGAAATGATACTGCTCATTCTGTCCTAAGCAGAGCTCTTACTCCCATTTTAATGTTCTCACCATATGAGAGTGCTGCATGGAGTGGAACATTATTTAACATATACCATATGATATTCTAGTCCCTGCTGCCAATGGTGCATGGCTGAATACTAAAATCAACAGAGAACTCAGTGTACTGTAACTTTTTATTCACAACACTTCTTCCATTGTATGAAGCTGATTGATGACTTTGATTAGCCCAATTTTAACAGAGGGGGTGGTGCACTTTCTCCTCCGTCTTATCTGGAAATAGGGAAAAATGCAAAGTTTGATATTTCTAGTTGATACTTCTTGTCTACAGGTACTGCTCATCTCCTCAACCCCATAATGAATGCACTTAAGGATTTAGGTAGTGCAAAATGTATGCATTCAATATCAGAAGTAAAATCCATTCTCTCTTCTAAGGAATATGCACGAGCATATATGTAGATGACCAAATACTTTTATTTCCATTCTGAGAAACTGATGAATCTAGCATCAGGATCTAAGATTCTAATTAATGACATTTTAATTCATTTTAATTATATATGTACTAAATAGGCTTCAGTTAAATGTTTTTATTATATAGTACTTTTAAAAGTTCAAATAATTCATATTAGTTTAAATTAAAATGGCAATGAGCATTTTCTAGCAGTAAAATAAAAGTTTAAAAACTTTTAATTAAAAGTCAGAACTGTAAAAACTTTAAAAAAATCATCTGCTTGGGTGATTTCATTATTTATACTGATAGAAAGCCTCAGTGGACTTTTCAAAGATCGTCATTGTGAAAAAAATCTAACTATAATGACATTTATTTTATTTTTTCCTCTTTTTTTCATGAGTCATATAAATAAAAATAAAACATAAAGCATTTTGTGAAAAGGGGGTATGCAATCACATTTTATGGCTTACGTTACAATTGGCTTAAAAATAGAGACATCAATGAGACTAGGTTTCTGTGAAGTTTTATCATTAACTTTAATGTTCCCATAAAAGTGAATGAGAAGTTACAGTGTTTTGGTCATCTCAGTAGTTAAACTAATAAAAATACATACCTTTTCAACCATGCATATAATAGTGGTCCTAAATGATTACAACTGTTGTTGGTTTGGTTTGGTTTGGTTTTTTTCCCAGTTTTCTTCATTTTTTTTTATTTATTCTCTGAAAATTTCCATTCTAACTCTCCTAAATTCATCTGACCATCAAACAGTAAGGCTCAGAAAGACTTCTTGTTTCAGGGAAGCAAATAAATTGCAGTAAGGACAAAATAATATGTATTAAATTTTTGGTTTGTTTGTTTAGAGCTATGTCAATTTTTATCTAAAGCAATTCTTTTGGAGAGAATTGTAAATTGAAGAGGGGTGGTATATTCCATTAAACTTTACTGAACTGTTCCATTAGAAGAACAAAGACAAAAGAAAAAATGTGAATATTTTACTTGAAACCTTTAGAGCCATGTTTTAAAACTGAAAATACTTTAGTTTTTCATTCAAAAATATTTAAATTTTTAAATTTCCCTTCTTATTTCACATTTTTTTTTAAAAAAGTGGTAAAATCAAAATGGTGGTTTTCTACTGTCGTGCTTTGTTCTCATTGAACTATTTTTTTTGATCCTCCATTCTTCATGTTCCCCCTGTAAAAGACTTGAAATCAACCGCAACGCAGAAAGAAATAAAATTCTTCTAGTTTCAGTTTGAAAAACCAACAGCAAACCAACAAAAAATCCCACCTTGCAGGTGACTTAAAGGCATTGGAAGATGTGTTTTCCGAAGCTAAACCGGGAATTGTTCTCCTCATTCTAGTTGTGTCGGCTTGGATAGCGGGGAGCCGGGGGAACATCTGGCCGCACATCGGGTGACGTCCCAGTCGCTCTGTTGCCCCCCGGTCGCTCGGTTCCCCCGCGGTGGGGCTGTTCGGCTCCAGCTCGTGCTCCTCCCGCTTCCTCTTTCCCGCCCCTCATCCCCAGGCGTAAACCCCAAAAGATTGGGTGCCCACACTCCGGTGACAGCAAGGGCCGCTGCATCCCGTTGAGACACCCACGCTGACTTGCTGGGGCACAGGGAGGAGTCCCGGCGTGTCGGCACATCCATTCACCCCGCTCCTGCGGCCGTGACTGACGCGCGGACAGACGCTGTGCCTCTCAGCACTGGAAACAATTCATAATCCTTTCACGCTTAACCTTGATTCCTGCCTATTAACGTAGACGTGAAAGCTAATGAAAAAGAGATTATCATTTGTTCCATGCTTCGTTTCACTGATAAGTCAGGACCTTTAAATATTCACTGCTAAACAAGGGCTGTTTGGAAAACAAGGCTCCAGAAGGTGACTGTGGATCTCTGCTCCTAAGTAGGAGCCCTGTTAGCTAATGGATAGTAAAGCAAACGAAAGCTAGGTTTTTAAAACATGAGTAAGGCCAGCTTCTGACTCTAAAGGGAGGTGTCAGCTGTTGAATTTGCTCATAGTCCAGCTATTCATTTCAAGGACTGGTCATTCAAATATCCTGTCTATCTGTCCTTTGTAACAAGAGTGAGAAACAGAACTGATTATGTTAACATAAATACCAGAACAGCAGAATGATCATTATGAGGTAAGAGGGGAAGAAGTAGAAAATTTGGAAACTGGGTCATTCAGCATATGTTAATGTGGCCTTTCACCGGAGGGAGTAACAGAATTTTGTACAACAGCCACCCACCCCTTCCAGAAAAATAACAGTGATGTGTTGGAAGCAAAACCATTCCAATGTTAATGTTTAATTCCACAAAAAGGTATTTTTTTGCACATGGCTACTGGTTTTTTTTAAGCCATGAATTTATGAATATTACGTATATGGATACTGTGTATATTAATACACAATATTTTCTATGAGAAAATAAATCATCTAATCTACACAGTATCCACCCATTCTTACAAAAACTAGACATTCACATAGCAATGCACTGAGCTTGATCAGATAGACAACTTCTAAGATTTGTCTTTTAATATATGACCCTGACAAAAAAAAATAATAATATTGTTTTCTTATACGTGCCAAGCACATGAAAAAAAGTATACACTTGCAGCCTGTAAAAAGTAACAGAAATTTCCCTCTAGAAATTTCAGTGCTTCGTGGTTTGGTGTTTTACAAATAAGACATGAAAGAAAAAGGACTCCTTGCTAATCTACTTCTTTGTGTTTCTCTCAAAGTTACACATCTGTTCAATCCCAGCGGAAATAATTTCTTTATTTTAAGTACTAAGCAAAATTTTACAGCTGACCTTCCAAAGGAAATGTAGTCTTACTTCCCCAAGTCCGTTTAAAAAGAGCTGCAAGAAAAGAAGACTCAGAGCTCAGCAGTGCACAGTGGAATTGGCACGGCACAATTTCCAAATCTTGCATTAGCATTAGTGATATCCATTTTTATATGTTTCACACTTTGTAGAGCAGAAGGCAAAATTTTTACAAATTTAGCAATTATTGGTAGGAATATTGAGCTGAAGAGTTGTGACATCCAATAAAGTAAAAGATCTGTTAGCAGGAAAAGTCTATGTCTAATCCAAACTGCAAACTCCTATTCATCCAGGTAGACATTTCTATGAAAATCACAGAAAAGGTGTGATCCTAAGCTGTTAAACGAAGGTCATGTTTGAAAGTGGGCCTTAAAACCCTGAGTCACTTAAGTCTGTGTAGAGTCAGACCAAAATATCTTCCAGACAACCATCTCTTCATCTTGCTGACTCAGATCCTGAAAGCTATTCAGGTTCTTAATCCCTATTGAATCAAACACTTTCGAAGCGCTGTGCATTCTAGCTCCAGCCAGGTCTGGAGGAAATTGCTGTCACACACCGGTGCTGGCTCATATCATTCCTTCCATAGGTTTTCATAAACTTCCATCTGTACCACAGAGATAGTACCACTTCCTGAGCTTTTATAAGGCTGTGAATAGAAATGAAGACCTGAGAGGAACTGGTAGTATTGTAACAGAAGTTTTGTCGGTACACTAAGTGGTGTCTAATGCTTTACCTGATCATGGGCCACTGCAAGTGCTCTTCTTGTCTTCTGAGCAGCCTGGGATGGTATGAGGTACTATTTTTCAATCAGTGTTGGAAATGATGTGTGACCTTAAATGAAGAGTGATGGATAAGTACACTGAGAGACTCTCCAAAGCAGACAGCTGTTGAAGGAGTTTCTGCCAAATAAAGAAAGAAAGGATAGAGACACAGCAAGCTAGACAGAATCAGAAGAAAGAAGACAATTAAAGATAATCTTCCTACACAAAATTGTTCATCTTTCCCACAGGCTCCTTGCAACTAAGCAGAGAAGAAGTTGGATAAACAGGAAAATTATGCAGAGATTATTTTTGTCTATCAAGAACTCCCCTTCATTCTGTAGATACTTTGTGCTGAATTTATGTACATGTTTGTGATGGCCAGTGTCTGTGAAACATTGCCATGGAGTAACTGTCCCTTTCTTCAGTGATTTTCTTTCAAGGCCTATGAAGTCTGTTCCTGCTTGCTTTCACTGCACTGCTCTTTTGCTCACAGAAATCATTTGTCCCTCATTTAAATAGAGAAACTAAGTGAGATTTGATCTTTGTGATCATGACAGAAACATTTAAAGATGAAATGCTTTTAGCTAGTTTGGGCCAGAAAGGGTAAATATGATGGCAACAACTGAGCAATACTTCAGTCTTGACATGACCACCTCTTCTAGCAATTACAGCAAAGAAACAATATGTTCTTTACCCTTCTAAGGAAACAGTTATTCATTATTTGCATGAGGTGCTGGTTAATAACACTGCACCTGAAGTATCCAGAGATTTCTTACTTTTATTTTATTTTATTTTATTTTATTTTATTTTATTTTATTTTATTTTATTTTATTTTATTTTATTTTATTTTATTTTATTTTATTTTATTTTATTTTATTTTATTTTATTTTGTATCTTGGTGTTTTTTTCTCTTTATCCCAAGGCACTAGGTGGATATTTTCATCATGTAGACTGGCTCATTTGTCTCTGTAACTCTTCCATTCAATGCATGCTCCCACTGCCTGGCACATAGCCCTTCAGCTAGCAGAACCAATTAACCTCCTTCTTTTTCTTTAAAAGTGAAAAAAAAATCCCTCCTCCCTTCTCCGTGCTTACAATAGGGTTAGCCAAAGTACATATTCACAGCTATAAATATATCTCTTGGAAAACTGTAAGCATGTGCCATGAATTGGATTTATTTTGTCTTGGGAAATCGCACTTAACATAAAACTACAGTTTCTGACCTTTTCTTTGTTTTTCATTGTATTACTTATTAGCATAAAATAACATTTATACTCTTACTAATATCCAAAGAGGTGTTGACATGCTTGTGGATACATAAGCTTGCCAGATAAATGACAAGCCAACGGGGCACGTCTTAGCCATGCAGTCGCTGCAGTGCATTGCAGAAAAGCGAAATATCCTGCAGGTCAAGGAGGTGTTGCAGAATGAACACCATCACCTTGACTGAGTACAATCGATCGGCTTGAAAGCACCAACATCAGCTCAGGAAAAGGTAGTCGCTCTATCAAGACAGGATTGATAAACATCGAGCCACCTGGGCTTCTTCCAATTGCAATACTCATGACTGGGTGGGTGGATATCCTTTAGTAACGACTTGGCAAAAATTACCCCTTGTTCCTGCCTAAACCCTAGGTGAAACACACAGTTTGTTTTGATTTTTATAAAGGAAGGGGCTTGATTAAATTGTTTGTAGTTCCCCAGAGTGTTTGTCAGCTGTAGGTTGGAATCTTTATTAATAAACTGGAATACTTAGAATCTCTTTTAAGGAATTTTATGAGAAATATTTGTATGGTTTTGTCTTGATTGTCTTATATACCATTTATAATATTTAATATGTTCTTATTATTTTATTACTTTATGAACTACCTTGAAAGAGGGTGTGATATGTATGGACTAGCATCTGCTACAGATATGGTCAAGGCTTCTGCTGACTATTAGGGCCATTCTTCAATTCACTGAGCTCCTTCTGGTAGCCTGAAAAGGACTGAAGCTTTGTAAGCAGAGGTAGCACCTGAAGCACAGCTGTGATGGAAAAAATGAATTGTGAATAAGAGTCAGAGTGGAAATAAGACTGTGGTATTTGGCCATGTATCTAGTCGTCCATACTTGGAATACCTATGATCTGTCCTGGGGAGGAAAATGGAAAAATCAGATTAAATAAGAAAATGTGACTAATTTAGACACGTTCAGTCCTTGGTTAATGCATGTTTGTCACTCATAATGTGAAATTTGTGACTTGACCCCAGTAACCTTCACTTTGTTCTCTGTATATCAGTTTCCCAGTCACAGATGTTTGGAGCATCTCCATGAACTTCCCCATTCTGAAAGTAACAAGACAGTACTTCATAACTCCATCAAGACCACTTATATAAAATCCTTGCGATCCATTTGATATCACAGTATTACAACAGTTTCACACAAACTCATGCGTAGTGATCTGTTTAACCGTGTCTGGCTTTGGGAATATTGGGAGCGTTGCCATTTGGATCAGTGAAGGACAAGAGGGTTTTTTGACAGCATGCGTTGTCCACGAGTGCTCTACCTAAGTCCTCATCCGTGCTGCTGTATTATGCAGAGTCTGGCAATATGCCATCAGGGACCCTGTGCTCCATGGCAAGGTTCCTGGTGGCTGGCAATTTCCTCAGTGACCAGCTCTTTGCTGAGGAACACAGGCTGAAGCGCTGCTGTTTCCAAGGCAAACTCCTGAACAAAGCTGTAAGGAGCAGCCGTGCATATTCCAGGTAGAAGCACGGCCGTGCTAATCCTTGTAGTACCATAGGACTTCTACACTGGCAGCTTTAGCTACCCGTACTGCTGGAGGCAGAAACAAAGGTGTAGCCCACAGGGCTGTGAGCAGCTGTGTTGTGTTTGCACGTTGGTCTGCACCAACAAAAGCAAGCAGGGAGGAGTCATCGGGCCCTGGTTCCAAGTCTCCCCTCTACTCATTCTGCCTGTTCTTCCTCTGACTGTGAGAAATTCTTTATTCAAAGCTTTCTTTCCCCTGATATCTGTTGCTTCTTAGAGAGCTCATTTTTGTTTCCAGAGGTCTCCTACAATGTGCAGGCTGGCAATCAAGGGCCAAACTAACCTCTGTAGTAGCCAACAGAGTTTTAAGGTAGGTGAGTAAGGTAGTCTACAGTAATTGTACCCTGTGTGTGTTTTGGTGCCTGCTGTCAATTTAAGGTGGAGGTAGGTAATCAGTTATGTTGCATTTGGTCATAGGGGAGAGGGGACAGTTCTACAGGGAGGTATCTTCACCCAGCTGTGCCGGAGTAGCATGCAGTCTGCGTGTGAGGATGGTGTGGGCAGAACAGAAATATCTCCAACGTGTTTTACACGGCCTAAAGAAATTTAGCCCGGATCCCCCCTTTCCAGACCTCGCATGCTTGAAATGTCAGAACTGTGATTGTTACTCTAAGACCGGCTTTTAAGACTATTTTCTCTCTTTGTGAATCTAGTAGATCTTTTGGAGCAGTTTTAAACAACTAGATAGTTGTGTGATGGAGGGGGTTTGTTACAGACCCATTCAAAAATGGGTCATTACCTTCTCACAGGGAGGGAAAAGGGTGGAAGAGGAGAGAAAGTATTAAGAAGCTTCAGGGTTAAAAACTGAATTGGTTGCTTTTGATCTGGCATAAAACCAGATGTAGGTAACAGATTTCCTGGGAAGAGAGGTGGGGAAATCAAGGAGCACTGATTATTTGTAGTGCCTACTGAGTCAGAAGCAATTGTAACAGGAATCAAGCCCTGCTGCGCAGGTGTGAAATCGAGAAGTCACAAGCATCCAAAAATACACTGAATGCATCAGACGCTGCTGTGATTGACCTTATTTTGTGAATATTAGGTTTGTAACCTTGGACAGTAGGTAATGTGTTACAGGCAGTACAAAGTCCTGATATCCAATGTACAGTCCATTTGTTCTTTGCCTCAACAGACTGATTCAATGACTTGCCAGCACCTCTAATCCAAAACTGGCTGATCTTTCTGTCCAAGTCCCAAAGACCCATGCCCACTTCTTCTTCCATGTGTTCCTTGCAGTATTTTTACAAATTAGAAGGTTCCCCCCTTCCCAGATAAAGAAGGAAGTGGCAATTAATTTTGGTGTGAAGTCAAACAAATTAAAAATAAGATAAAGGGGAAATATGTTTCCATTTTTATCTTAGCATGTTTTTGATTAAAAATGTTGATCCTTTCCATCCTGTTTTGTCAGTAATCAGAAAGAAAGAAACAGCCATTTAAAATATGGCTAATTCCCTCTTATCTCTTTTTATCCACTATTGCTTAAACATTGCTAACAATTTTTGCAATTCAAGAGGCAGTCTGAGTGGTGATGTGGAGGAATTTCCAGTTCTGCTCAGTGGGTTGGTTCTGAAAATCAGCTGATCAGGCTTTCTATCAGTCCAGCTTCAAGTAATGCAGCCAGGCATGTCCTGTGGGATCAGGCAATTATTTAGATTGAGTGGCGCTCAGCCCCATTGCTGCCTTGTTCAAAACTCCCACTGTCTTTGGTATGTCCTGAATTTCCCACTTTGCATAATGCCAGGTAACCATTGCCCCAGTGAAGTAGATAAACTTGCCTTTATATGGGCTGTTAAAAATGACTGTGGCTTCTGCTGTGTACCCTGGGGAAACAGACGTAAACCATTGGAAATCAAAATTAATTGGCAAGATGTTCGGAAAGAGCAGGAGCATTCCTGTGAGAAGTGCAGGAGTAGCAGCAGCAGCAGAATCACCACCTCCATGTTGTGTCTTCTAACCTGAATCTCTTCCATTAATTCTCCTGCTCCTCACATAGCAAGAATTTGTCAGCAAAGGAGCAGAGGCAAAAGCGCATCTTACTATGAAAATTTAGTGTTTATTACAGTATTTCCTACAGCCCACTTAGCTGCTGCTTGCTCAGTGATTGAAACCTCCTACAAGGGAAACAAAAAATAGTTAGGCTTTGCACTTCCTATTGTTATTGCATGTGAAGGGTGCCCTACTAATTAATAGGTATGCGTGAAAGATCTCTTCCCTTTAGAGTAGAAAAAAAGCCATTTCACGTTGCTGGTTTGTGTCTAACTACAGCACAGTTTCCATCTTGTCCCACTGCTGCTTGCATATTGCACACCTTTCTCCCTCTAACCTCACCACGCTCTACTCTGCTGCTGAAGCAGAACTACTTTGAAGTGCTGCTTTATAACCACCTAATGTTTCCGTTGCTTTTCCTTCCACCTTTCTCAGGCCCTTGCACTGGCAGCGCTCCTCCTAACAGCCCTGTGATGCATCCTACGTTGTGGTGTATGTGGCAGAGCGTGGTAAGGCTGCTTCTCCTTTGCAACGTGTGTTGTCACACTCATACTTCCAGGGAGCTGGTGCAGAGTTCTGCCTCTTTCAGGTGCTGTTATGCAGTTGCTTAGTATAGGTATAAATGGCTACGCTGAGCTCAAAGCAGAGGTGTGGGCCCTGTCTATGTAATTGCTAATGCCTATTCTTACTTTTGAATCAAAAATGTAGAAAGCTTGTGCAAAAATCTGACCGGGGGGGGGAATAAAAAGCAAAAAGCCTTTCTAGTCTTGCTCTGCCTGCCTCTCCATGCAATTGGCAGGATAGATATTGCCTTGTTTGAACAGAATCTGCTTCAATTCATAGAAGATATTGCCGAGTAAATTATTTTAGAGCCATAACTTCACTGCTTCTGTTAGCTGAGCGTATGTAACGGTAGTGCATCACCTGCTTGTGAAGGCTGAGCCTTACGAGGTGGAATAAAACCTCCCAGGTCAGAAGTGAGGCACTGTGGAGCGCCCTGCACCTCAGCATGGTGACTGAAAGAGGTGGGAAAGACACACTCCCCAGGTTCATCCTTTGGGAAGGAAAAAAAAAGCAGTAAGTTCTCTTAATTTCTAGATCTGTGGGAGTAGACAAGAGGCGTGGGAATCAAATGTGGATAAGGGCAAAGGATGAAGAACTACAGGGTTGCTCTGCATTCTTTTTTTAAAAAAAAAGAATAAATAAATGGTGAATAGAAATAGATTAAGACTTCAGACCACATGGGCCATGCAAGGAGGGGCCCTGCTGTATACTTTTGTAAAGTGCAACAAGACAAGCTTCACAGTATGATTCAGGCTGTTGTTGAAGAAATGAGGTACCACAGAAATTAAGACAAATTGGAAGCTTACTACAAGTCCATTCCCAAAACATCATCACATTTCTCTTAACATTGGATTTAAATGTCTAGCAGTCTCCTTTCATCCTAGCAGCTCACAGCAGGCAAGGTTTCATCTTGCAAATGCCGTCATCACTACTGGCAGCCTTGCTGACCGCCTTAGCAGAGAGGCCAAGGACTCGTTGATGTTGTGTTAATTTAAATGGAATAAATTGGCCTAAAGAGTCAAAGGCATTAGCACGACCCTTTCACTGTACACTTAAACAAGGCTCAGGATTTTGAGCACGGACTTCAGCTGAGTCCCATGGCAAAAAGCACCATTAAAATATTTTAACTTTCATTAAAGATTCAGAAAAATGTAGAAAAACATTGGAGTCCCTGCAATGTAGTGTTAAGGCTTTGACTTTTCAGCCTTCCTTTAACCCTTTAGTTATAGAGCTTGCTTTATTCAGAGGAACAGAAAGCAAATATTTAGTCTTAAGTAGGATGAAACTGGGGTTCAGAGGAAAAAAAAAAAAACAAACAACAATCTTTTTGAGACTGTTCTTAAAGTGTTGCCATGAAAGTCCATACTCAGCTTCCTGAAAGCAAACAATTGCAGTCATAGAGCAAATGGAGTTTCTGCAACTAATGGTGATTCTTCCTTGCACTTCTCCAGTCCCCTGATGAGGGGGGACAGGAACAATCCGAAGCCTACCACAATCCAGTAAGCTTGGAACTCTTTTCTGTGCTATTTAGTACGTGGTTGTTAATAGCTTCACTGGTTACAGAACCTTAACGGCAATGCAAGGGATTCACTTGACCAGGTAGTCAACACTGAAGGCAAAGGGGAGCAGAAAAGGAATTGAGATTAAGAAGAGGACAAGGCACACGGTGGGAGCACCAGTTCGGGGGGGGTCTAGCGATGCTCCTCTCCACCACGTATCCTGCTCAGGAGGCTTTCGGGGTTGGGACAGCTGAGGTCTGGCAGGGACTCTGAGCAGCAGTGGTGCAGATCTGATAGCAGAAAGGGTGTCCTTTAGGGTGATACTTCTTCCTGGCAGAGTTGCTGGTTGGAAGGACTGCTGACTCGGGAGCTCAGCCCAAGTAGTACTTTGTTCACCAATTACACAGATAAACAAGGTTTCCTTCTGTTTGCCTGTGTTCCTTGGGTAGGATTTAATGCCATACTTGAGTTTTGTCAGTGCTCTTGGCTGGCCCACTTCTGCATCTCGCTGAAGTTTCCTAGCTTCACTATGTGTACATACATAGCAGTCTGATCTGGATTTTGTGTACTTTAATTAGCTTAATGTGTCACTGGAAGAAGTGAAGACACAGGCTAGGCGATGGTGTGCCTTATGGATCTGGCTGAGGCAAAGTCAAAAAGCAGTGTGAAACAAGCATGCTATACTATTTTGGAGGTAACAGAACTTAATTCACCAATGCCATCTATTAGGATGACGCCTCAAGCGGCCAAGCCTGAGCCCTGGTTGTGGGAGGTGTCATACAGGTACAGATGACAAGTCTAGCTTGCAGACATTTGATAATGGAGTGGTGATAATAACTTAAAGTATCCAGTGGCAAGCCTACTTCCCTTTCCATTTGTTTATTTAAAAAAAAAGAATTAACAAGTCCTGTGGCATGGTGGCCATACGTCCTCTGAAGTGCCAACAACAGAAGCTCAGCTGGTACATGGTTTAGCTGGTTTAGTTTAGCTAGCTAACAGTAAAAAGGAGTATTTAAAAGAAAGGAAACACAGCTGCCCGCGAATGGCTTCCAAAAACACCTGATGGCATATTCCCTTACAGTGTAGCAGGCAACTCTTGCATGCGGTCAGCCACAGTCAGATATTAAAATGTGGTACTGAAATAAGGGAATCTGTAGAGCTGTTTGAACAGAAAGATCATGCTCTGGAGCAAATGAAGCATGCAAAGCAAATGACAGAAATAGAAAATAAAAACCTTCTCGCACCTGTAAGAACAGACATAAAACGTCATGCATGTGTCTGTACATCTAGCTTTGTAGTCACCCAGCTTGCCTGACCCATCTCCAATTATTGTGCCATTCTTGGCTGCTACAGGGACTCGAGAGTAGCAAAGGGGAAAAAGAGGAAGATTCTCCAGATCTGCAAGGGTTAAAGCCTTTAAAACTCAAGGAGTGTTTTCCTGCTATGCTGGGTTCACAGGGACAGGACCTATTTTAAATGTAAAGTTAATTCCACATTACCAAATAAATTAAAGAAGTTTACTTGAAGTTAGAAAGGGGGAAATATAACCTGACTCTATCTCCACATGCAATCAGCACTCTTTCCCACGCAAAGGCAGCAGGAGCTCTCCTGAGTGCATTAATAAGCATTTCCCTGCAAGGCATTGTTCTGGAAGTCGGGGAGAGGAGGGCTGTTCTCCAAGTAGGAATGATAGAATTGCAGCAATGTAAACAAATACTGGTAAGTAAACAACGTACGTACTTGAGCTTTGCGGTGGATTTAAATGATAAAATTGCAAAGACAATAGTGTACATGCTTTCTGGGCCTTCACCTGCCACCTTGTAGATCTTGGGAGAGGGCAGTGAAGCATCTCCTGGACCACTGGGATAGTTCCAGACTTCAAGATGCTGGAGCTCGTTCTCCGTACCTGCTGCCCTTGTGTCCTTTCAGAGATGATGTGAGGTCAGAAAAGCCGAGCCAGGGTTCAGTTACCAAGCAGAGCATTCAGAGGAGCCCGAGGGCCTCAGACATGATGGCAGCACTTGCCGAAAGCGTTCACACCCAGAATCCAGCCTGCAGTTGTTCAGCAGCAGGATCAGAGCGGGCACTGCACAGCTGAGACAGAAAAATGAGGCCTAATTATTTGGAGACCCTTACAACCCAGATGCAGTCTTCCACTAAGCAGAAATCAGTGTCACTCTGTTCATTACACAGAAACATTCTGCCCATGTAGCATTTCCTTTATAGGTAGAACTTGATACCTTTTTATTATTATTATTATTATTCATTCTCTGCTGCTGTGTAATAGTACACTGAGCTGTTGGGAGCTATTTTATTGCCCCTGAGTTGTTACTTTTCGGTAGTGGATGAGCTGACTCCTGTGTTAGAAAACAGCTTTCCTCTTCCCAAACTGTTGAGTGTAAACAAGACTTTTTTTGCAAGTATGTGATGTTGTTTAATTGAGGTAAAGTACTGTCTAATTGCACAGATCATGCACAAGAAATAAAAGTAGCAAAATTGCAGGATGCAATTTTTAAGGGTTGGGTTTTTTTGGTTTTGTTTTGGTTTTGGTTTGGGTTTTTTTTTTATTTTGCTTTCTCTGTGAACAAAACATATTTTTACACTGATGAGTTTTTAATTAGACACTGCTCCCATTAGCTAAGATTAGGAGCTGGATTACATCTCCTGCATTTTTGAAATGCTATATGATGATGAAAAGGATAAGTGAAAAGGAAGAATTAACACAAAAAGTTTCATTGCATCTAGGGATATGCTAAACAACATCTGAGTGAAGATAACTGCCTTCCCTCCACCCCTGCTGATGTGTCTAGGTTTATCAGCAGGAAATGAGAGTGTTTATGTATTGGGAGATATTTGTTTTAAATATTTATAGGGTGCAAACTCCTTAGGCATTTACAGGAGGCTTTGTGAATTCATCATGAAGTTTTTACACAGATGTATTTTGGTGAATCGTTTTGTCATAATGCAAAAAGACTCTGTGCCCAGCCTCTGTATTAACCTTACTGCACTGTCTGGATTAAGAGGAGTAGGAGAGGCAATGACACGGTTAGAGATTAATGGGCAGTACCTGGAACACAGGAAAATCTCAATGTGAAGCAACGAGGCTGGAATTACAACACTGGCATTCCTAACATTTCATTCTTCCCTTTACCTCGCCCATGCTTGAACAAGCAAGTATACACAAATATGATCCAGAGTGTGTGCTGTGACCCTGAGTGTAGCAAAGAGGAGCTTCTGAATAGCTAGTGACTATAAGACTGATGATAAGGCACTGAGAAGAATCAATCTCCTGTGAATAATCATCAAAATACAGGCATTTCCTTGCCTTGCTTTTCCCTCAGATACATTTCCCTTATTTAGCCTAATAAAGCTGCACAAGGCAGGGAGTTACAGTTAAAGATAAGCATAACTCAGCACTTTAGGATGCAAGGTAGCTATTCTGGATCATCTCCTTTAGGTTAAGGGCAGCCCATTTCATGAATGGGAGTCCATGTGGTTTTCTTTCCCCTCACTCTAAGCAACTGTATGTGATGAAGCACAACCCAGAAATTTTCTTTTCCTTTTTGTCTCTAAGGAGAAACAATAAGGAAAGGTAGAGAATATATTCTTTGTTTCCATAGGTCATAGCAAAGTACGTGCTCCCAGATCCTCTGCTAGCTCTTCACCCTTAAAGCAACAGATGAGTCCCAAATTGTTTCAGTCTGTGTGGAACACCATCCTGCAGAAACATATGCTGAGGAGCACTTTATCAAGAGACAAATACTCTTTCCTATTTGGCATTTCAACATCAGTGATATTTGGGATTCAGAGCTCTAAAATATTCACAGATCTCCATCTACAACACCTTTGCCATAGGCATGCTAACTAACGATGCAAAATCTGGCTGGACAGGCTATGCTTTGTGCCCACAGTTGATGAACAGAACTGGTATTTCAGCTGCCAGCTCTCCAATCCCATCTGTTAGGATGCTGCTTATGTGGGTTAGATGTTGGTCAGACCCTTGCCCCTATTCCAGAAAAGCTGCATACGAAAAAGTTGACAGGTCAGTTTGATTCCAGACTTGTAGTTATTACTTGCAGAAAGCAGCAAGATGTGTATGAGTTGGGATGACTTATGACTGACACAGAATGGAAGACTTCATTAATTAGAAGCTGCATTAATTAGAAAACTTTTTTTTAACATAACAGGGTTCTGTTTGAACATGTTATTTTTAACTTTAATTGTTAACTGGAAAAAAAATTTAAGTGAGAAGATTATAATTAGTCACGTTTCTGTACTGCATGCCTTCATACACTCTGCCACACCTGTTGACATTTAAGTTCCAAAAAACCTTTTCTAAACAAGACAATAGCCAAATAGCAGATGATGGGAAGGCATGCAGATCATAAGGCTTGTAGATGCCAAAAAGACAGATTGCATGCAGCAGGCACCCTGAAAAAAAATATTTGGAAAGTCACTTGGTGTCTCTAAGTTTGTCACAGTGAAGAACTGCTTACAGGCAGCCCCACTGCATCCGCTGACACCTGCAGGTAAACGATAAAAGGAGTTAATCAGACGAGACGTAATTTGGAGCCTGCCAGTCAAAAAGGAATAATCCCAACCGGCCAACCTGAGGGTGCCTAATGCCCTTGTAAAAAGGTGAAGGACATCACAAAATATGACTACCCTATAAAGTTTATTGCGATATCACCCGGTCCCACCTGAGACTGGGACTTTGTTGTATTATGGGGGTATACAAATGCATCCGCTGCAATTAAAAAGCAGAGAGTATACATGAATGAGTCTGATGGTGCTCAGCCACAAAAGACTGGCCTGATTTGGGTATGTAATATGTAATTTCATTCTCTAGCAGGGAGCTAAACACAATACCAAGTGCAAGGCTGGTTGATTGATTTATTTTATCCTGCCTCCTCTTGGTTTGTATGGCAGCTTTTCTTTGTGATGTGCGTACTCATAAGTAAAAGCCTCTTTTAGTCCTCTGGGATCTGAATGGGGGTGACCATACAAACGTCAACACTGGCTGCAGATCATCTGTCATACAAGCAGAAGACAGCAGACAGCATGTGTTAGACAAGGCAGAGAGACACTTTCATAACTCTGAAAGGAGTTCTGTAATTGTTAATTCCGAGATCTGAGTCATTCCGTTTACCTTTAGCAATAACGGTACAATGAGGCAGAGGGATTTATCATAATTACATTTTCACCCGGAGGAGAGAGACCTGGAGGCAATTCCGAACTTCAATGCTATCTGCTGGGTTCACAGAAGGTTTCGGATTAAGTAAGAAATACCAGGTTTGCACTTCTTGCCACCAGGATTTGCTGCTACAATGTCAACTTGAGCTCAAGTTCCCTTGTACAAAGATTACTGGGAGTCACCGTGAACCTCTCTAATGATGGTAGGGTTACAGGTGCCTTGTTTTTTTTGTTTGAGAAAGTAACTGAGCTCCTTTCTGAGACCAGATAGTAAAAACTATTGGGGGAAATACATAACTCCCATCTGTGAAAAAACCCTGGACTTCTGCTGAGAAATTGTTCCAAAAAAATCCAAAGACACTGTTAAAAAAATGGGAGAATGTTTGAAGGCTGAAGTCACATTTTATTGTTTTTATTTCCTCTCCCCATCTCCCAGTCTTCTTTTCTAGCCAAATATCCTTTACCACACAGTGTATCTTATCTTAGCTCATGGATGTAAACAATTTTCCTCTTGAGTACAAACAGCAATAGAGCATGGCAGGAAATAGAGCAACTGGTGGTCTCAGTACCATGGGAAAAAAAAAAAAAAAAAAAAGTAGATTTTGTCATTTCTGACTTATAGGGCAATTATAAAATTACTTCCAGACATCAGCTGAGATCATCCTCTTCAGCCCATTGTAATTTTGATTTGCCTAGGTTGTTAAATAAATAAATAAATAAAAATAAGCAAACAAGCAGTAACAGAGTGCACAACCACATAATCTGTTGCTTCATTAATGCAAGATGTAAATGCTTCTCTTAATCTTCCTGAGCCTAGGCATACAGGGTGGTGTATCACGATGACAAAGCAGGGTTACGGAAGGGACACTCTGCATACCCTTTTTAACTCAAACACATCCAGAGCCATTGAACAAAAAGCTTTAATTTATCTCATATGCGAAGCTCTGAATGTATTGTTTGTTTAATCATGTTGATGCAGATAGTGCAGTTACTCAGAGCTGGAACTTCTTTCACTGATGCCTCAACTGCAGGTCACGTAAGAAGCAAAAGACAGAGGTTGATTCCAAAACGCTGTGTGGCATGAGAGTCGTATTGATAGCTGGGCTGGCTACAGAACTGGGAGACTCAAAGTGCCCTGAGTTCCCACTGAAGTTGTTGGGAATGAAAGCAGAGAGGAGGTGCTGACTTGAGGTCCTTCTCGAAGCCACTTGTTAGTGCACAGAGCAGGCGCTCGGCCACACCGGCAGCGCAGCAATGCTGATGGACACAGCTGCTTCCCAGGTGGGTAGGTGCTGTCAGAAAGGAGTTGGGCCAGCATCTTTGGACATCGGGCATTTTAGCTGGGTAGTTGGGAAGGTCATTACAAGTATGGATAACAGGGGAAACCACATTGAACATTTTGCCTCCAGATGCACGTGTAAATTGTGCTGGGCTTAATGCAGCTTCATAAGCACACAGCAGAGCAGAATATTTATAATGCCTGCTGCTGTGATATATAAGCACTTATCTAACTTTAAGTGCTGAGCAAGCCAGCTGCAGAACCTGCAAGGAAGCAAGATTAGGAGGCGGCTTGTTGCAGCACCATCATTGGAAAGCACTTGCTACTGTGAATTCTTGCTACCAAAGGAAGGGGATGGTTGATTTCTGTGCAAAAATCATAGCCAGATCTGGCCACAGGATATGTATCCTGGGAAGCATACATTTGGCTATAAATGTTAAATATTTCAGAACTTGGTTGTATTTTTATTTAGCTTAGGCAACTCATGTGCATCAGCCATTGCACTGCTTTGGTGATCTAAGAGAAAAAAAATGTAATTGTGCGATGCTGAATACAGGTTGTACATACACGACCTGTTGCATCCCATAGAAAATAATTGTATTAGAATAGATTTTTGTCCTGTTTCTTTCACCCAGGCAAATTCAGTCTATTTCTCAATGAAGTATGTCAATCATTGTAACAGTCATTTCTAGATCATTTGGGGCACTGCTATGTCCATGCCATGGGAAAAGGAGGAAAATCTTAGAGGCTATTTTCACAGTTGCTATAGAGCTTTTCCCCAGTTTTCTGCATTCTAAGTCTGTGAAGGAGTATGTATGGGGACGGTCCCTGAATTTGAGTTCAGCCCCACTAATCTTAATGTCACTCTGCATGGATAGAGGACCTAATCGCAAATGTCCACATGTGCCTATGTACTTCCAAACGCATTCTGTCTTCACTAGCAGAACAACTACAGTGCAAACCTCTGCAGCTCACCTTACACAATACAATTGGTGATAAGAAGTCTGAGCTGCAAGGCATCCATTTTTTCTTAAAGAAATTTACATCCAGTTCATGTACCATTGAATTTCAAACAATTTTACTTTCCTTGTGTTAACCTAGAAGTTTAGCATCACTGAATGCTTACACAGAGTCAGTGCCCTTCTGAAGTTGCTTCAATATTTTGAGACAGTCTTCAACTTGCATTTTTAAGTTAGATATTTGTATGGCTGCCTTCTGTAATAGACGTCTTTCATTAACTGTATGAGTGAGAGATCAAGTCTTATACTTTGAAATATTTAATTTAAAGATTTAACTGTATGTATGTCACCGCCTTTAAATTCAGTTAAGGAATAAAAGCTCAGATGGTTATTACTGGCAACATGATAATCCTTGAGGCACAAATATGAAATGCAGTCAGTGTCTTGGGACTCCTTTGATAAGTTCTGAAAACAAAGATAACTACTCCATGTACTCCCCAAATGTTCAGCTTGTCTGTATCCTGGTTAAACTGCTAGACTAACTCAGCGTGACTTGCAGAGGTACAGCACTGACGTAGTATAGTATTTTGAATTAATAAGAATTACCCAATACTGTAATATCATTTCTAGGCATCATGTGTTCAAAAGCTGCATTTCCGGAATTATTTAAAAAACTGACATTGCCAGCAAGTTGAAAAGCAGCTTAAATAACAATTCACCTCTTCCATGTCCACAACTCGGCATCCATCACATTAGTGTATGTGGACCTCATTCTACAGCTTTGGTCCACTTATGGTTGGGTTAAATTAAGTTTTAATTAGCTCAGGAATAGGGATTGTACTGTTTTGGAAGTGAAAGCATATCTTCTTAATGTTATAAGTTCAGTGTATGCAAATTTATGTACACAGCTTTGGGGAAGCAGAATTTAAATAAGTGCCAAGGTAAAGGTCTCTGTTGAAGCCCTAGACTCAAAGTTCCTGTTGTAGTTGAAGCTGTTCAAGGTGGGGTGGAGGAAAGGCCATGAATATTGATATGGGCTCTACAATTTGACATATGCAAAAAAGTGGACAATTTAGTCCCTTATCTGCCCGAAGTTTTATTGCTGTATGGAAGTACAAGCAAGAAGGTATCCGAATATCTTTGGACTAGATTGTCTCCTTTTCCTCTTCCTTTTCCTTCGTGATATATTAAGTTGCCTTCATGAAGTCATAAAATACATATTTTTGTGAAAGCCTGGGGCTCTATTATAAAACTTGCACATAAATGGTAATCAAGCAGAGTTTTAAAGGGCTGTTTAAAAATGTGTATAGAATGGGATTGATGAAACTAACTGGATTTGTACTTATCCCAGTTTTGCTGTCAAGTTTTCAGACTTCTGGTTTTGAAGATGAAGAGAAGAGCTTTGTTTTATGCTTGCCTACTGGCAGGTAGCACTTCATATGTTATGCAGTAGTAAAAAGATCTACTTTTCTTATGGAGCAGTGGATTATATTTCCTTATTTCTATAATAGTTTTATTGTTATTATTTCCATTGAATTGCTTCCAGGAAAGGCATCACTTAGGTTTTTTCCTCTTTCCATTCTTCATCTTTTTTTTTTTTTTTTTTCCCTTTTCTTTCCTTTGCTTCTTGACTTTGACTTCAGATTCTTTTTATAGACCGAGCAAAGCTGAGCAGGTTTGGTATTCTATTTCGAGTACCATTAAAATGCGTATAAATGTAGTACTCAACAAAATGTGACAGTAATGGCAGTCCAAATTCACAAGTGTTGCTGTTTTACACTGCAGTCCCAGCTCCCTTGCAATTAAAAAGCACAATAGATAATGTTGGGTGACATACTCTAAATATTTCCATGTGTTTCTGTTTCTTATAATTCTAACACAATTCTCCTCCTTTATAACTGTTAGGTTAGGGATTATTACAGTTATTAGTGTACTTTCTGGAAGTATTATGCCAAAATGTATCTGAAATTCATTTCTGCTTAATGTAGGCCATAATCTGAAAAGAAATTTAGATGCTGAACTTTGAGGATCTTCGCCCTAGGCACACTGCAGGATGTACACACATGAATAGTAATTGCAGTAGTCATGTTTCTGAAGTTACTGCATGGTGGGATATATGTAGGATCAGGAGCTAGTGCTACTGAAAGTAATGAAAGTATGCATTAGGACCACGATCATAAATCAAGAGGAGCAAATGCAGCACCCTATAATTGCCTTATTTGAAGTTTGTCTTGCAAATCTCTTGAAGTTTTGCAATAATAATGGTTAAACAAAAGACAAATTACCTTTAGTGCTTACAGCTCCTGGATCCTTGCTTCTTTTGGCTCTCCAGACGACGTGACCGGCAGTAATGAGTCCAAGCTGGCAGCTGAAGACTTTCTGCCTCTCTGTAATTTTTATTGGATGATTATTAGAGATAGAAAACTGACAGCCTGGAGTTTCTCCTGATTTACTGCCTCAGAGCAGGTAAAGAATATGCAACAGCTGCAAACTTTCCAGCTCCTCAGCCCTAATTAACCAGAAACTGAACCAGACACTAACTAAAGCCTGAAGATGCTGCCCTGGCCTCAGCATCAGCCTTGATGTCTGCTCTCACAATAATTCATCTTGCAAAAGAAATCTCAAGTGTATGTTTTGTGTATTTACAAGCCAGTCCGTTTGCTGTTACAAAGGTGATTGACTTCCACATAGTCTACTACATGCCTACTTCTGCAGATGAAAATCTGCACAACAAATCTGCACGTCATTGTTTGTTTAGAGTAGCATCTAGTGTTTCTAATTAGAATTAGATTTTAATTGTCATTTCTAATGGCGTGCTTGAGACACAGGCTAATTTACCCCTCCTTCAGGCAGTGAGATCAACTTCCAACCTTTCTTTCTATGATTTCTAAGGGATAAATGAGTTCCGTTTCATGTTTAGTTAAGATGCACCCAGACCAGGCATGACCTGAAGAGTCTGGAAGCAGACGACCTTGTGGCTTTAGACTAAAAATGTTCATCCGCAAGTTCCCAAACTCTTGACATTGTTAATCCTCTTTGCGTCATACCTATTGGCACTTTACAGCTAAGGACATATACTTCCGTCTCTTGTCTTTCTCTGGAGGGACCTCACAAAGTTTTGGTAGAAACTATGGCAAGCATTTCTGTGTGGGCTCTTCTCTAACAGAAATAGGACTCGCCCCAGAGATATTTCATGGAGGTTCATCAGATTTTACCCTGTAATCTATACAGGAATAAATTGCCAAGGCTTTTCATGTGTACTGGGATTTGCAGAACTGAGTAAGTTTCCTTTGCCATGAGTTTGTACTGGATTCTGCAGAGGGGTTGATTAGGCTACCAGCAGTCCTCTAAGCCGGTGTGTGTCAACCTGCTGGAGCTCCCAGAGAGCCTGCGGAAGGCTGGAAGGGAGTTGTGAAGAGTTAGGGAAAGGCAATATTAGTAAGGCAACGCACTTCCTTCACACTGAGAGAGCAAGATGTGGCAGTGGTTACTGACTGCGAGTACTTATCGCTGGCCAAGGATCTCCCAGCTGCCTGCCTCCTGGAGGCAGCTGAGTTCGGGCAAGAGAGGGAATGTCTCCACAGGTGACTGAGAACGGCAACTGGTTCCCACCCCACCTTCCTGAAAAAACCCTCTGATATTATGCTGAGGACTGTGTACGTCAGGGGGACAAACAAAGAAAGACAAGCCACGTGGAGTGCTTGTCTTTTGAAATGTCTGAGGAATGTTTTTAAGCCATCTATGCATGTTTTGGGTACTTACACTAAACTTTTATGTTGTTGGACTGGGTTACAAACATCTAAGCAAGGTTTCTAGAAAATCCACCATCCAGGCTGAACCACACCTGATAAATATTGCTGTATTAAGTTTGGGGGTTGTTTTGTTGTTGTTATTTTATTTTCCTCCCAATGTCTATACTAGGGTAATGGCTCATTTTTCAGTTCCCTAGTGAATTCCTCTTGAATGTTTGCTCTGTGTGCAGAATCCATCAGCCAAAACACTACTCGTTCCAGCAGCAGCCTCAGAGTGCACAACTAACAGAATTACCATCAATAAAATGCATATGGAATTCCTTAAGCTTGTGAACACTTACTTTCCCGCCAGAGGTATACGGTAGTTCATAAGAGTACTAGTGGGAGATTCCGGTTATAAAGAATATTTGTGTCAGTAGCAGATGTAATTAAAAGAATCGTTCTTTGGTTTAATGTTCACCTTTGGCACTAATTCTATTGGGGTCTAAATGTGGAAGGACATAAATATTGTATGTGGAGAAAATAGCATCTCTATTTGCAGACCAGCTGAATTAAAACCAGCAAGCAGTTAGGTGGTCCAGATGAAAACTATTATAGTGAGAGGTGAAAACCGTACCAAGTATTGTGGACCTGAGTTTCAAGCAACACACACGCCCGCAGTGATTTGCAGCGGTGGCTATGTAGTTGCACAGCCAATCTGCTAATGTGCATGCAACCTGTAGTAGCTACAGCAGGCATCAGTTCACTAAGTGGTATCTCCTGAAGTTGTCAGGAAACCAGGAACAGACAAAGCATGGAAGACTTGCTTCATGTTTTCATGGATTTTAGGCAACTCTAGACAAATATTAGTTCTCTTCTTTGCTGTTTTCTCTCCCAGTTGCTTTCAGTTTATGCCTCTCAATACCAATCACCTTCACCCCGTATCAATACTTAATAGGAGACAGAAAAAAAAGAGCAGCTCAGCATCTAATTCCACCACCAGCTGTGTCTATTTATCAGTGCTTCCAAATGGATCAGCTAGACGCAGTGATCTAAAAATGTCTTTTTCCTCCTACCGTAAATCCCCAGACTGGCACAACTTTCTTATTTATGCCACTCATCAGCAGAGAATAAGTGTGACACCAATCTGATACCCAAGCAAACTCCATTAGTTTTGGCCTTGAAGCTTTCTACAGCACTGTAAAAGGTTAGGGGTCTTCCCAGCTTATAATTTTTTCCTGTAATTTGGATACGAAGTACCACAAAAATGATCTGCTGCTCTCAAAATTGTTTATATGGTTACATTTGTATGTCTCTAATAATCTTTCCTCCAAAATTACTGGTTGAAAGCAAGGCATGTGAGTAAACAAGTCTATCAATACTTTCTATAATCAGCTGAATTCAGAAACCGAAAACTCCTTTATTTAGGGGCAGAGAGCTGTAGTGCAGTGTCATGTCCCTGTGCAAAACTGCATTGTTAAATCTGGACTAGGTCTGAGCCTGATTCTGCTCCAAGACACTACATACTGTTTGGTACTTTTCCACAGCACAGAGTTTTACTGGTGGTTTGGAGAAGGACAGATGATTAATGCCGGAGCTGTGGAAAGGAATAAACAGATCTTACTCATACATTACGGAATTGTTGATGTGTGTACCAATTCTGGGAAAAACGGCTAGGAGGATAAACATGGTATTGAATGTAGACTTCCCTCTTGATCCTAAGACCACTGTCACTGGAGATCTTATTTCTCTTGTAAACATTAAGGACACATGGTACTCCCAGGGCAGAAGAATGTCCTTAAAAGGGCAACAAAAGGTCTGGACCCGTGCCAGGAGGGGGTAAGACTGCACAGTGGCTCCTTTGTACTCTTCTGGAGCTCCACCAGGCACAAAGATCTGGCTAGACAGACACAGAGCTGCCTTCCACTGCGTACTCAGAGGCAGTCTGGCTGACAGCGCATACTGCTGCGCAAACCACTGCTGTCCTGGCATCGCCATGGGAAGGACGATGAGTTGGTAACTGCTGAGGCCGGTCGCCAAAGGCTGAGCTGTGAAGATGTGTCTGAACACCTCTTAGAGCTGCGACCTCTGAGGTCTTTGTGGATTCTCTGCCTGCCATGACAATGACCTGGCTGCTAGGCTCAGCTGATGGCCTTCCCTTTGGGGAGGATAAAGCAGAACATAGTGCAAGCTGCATCGCTGTGAGAATGATTTTCCTTGCAGAGAAAGACGGAAGGCATGTGTGGAGTAAAAGTAATTTTTAAAGGGGAAAAAAAAAAATTTTTAAATTAATTTTTAAATTTTAATTAAAGGAGAAAAAAAAAAAAAAGGGAAGATTGCCTAAAGATGGGTGAGCTAATTTGTTTTGTGCTCCTGGAGGGATTTTGACAATCCCTGAAATGTTAGAGGTGTGGGGAGGAACAAGAATCATGAAATCTTTTCTTGGCTTGTAACTGTGAATCTTGTCCTAGTTATGATCATATTGTTTATCTGATTATTCTAAGAAAGAGGATCTTGCAGCTTATATATAATGTCCTTCTACTTTTACAGTGTTCCATCTCCTGCAGTCCTCCCACATGCTCATCCTTGTAAACTGTGATCAGTTCTTCATTTTCCTTCTGAAGTAACCAAATCTTCCTTATCAATTAAAAATTCAAAGGATAAAAAGTCAGCCAGCAGCCTCCAAAATGCTACACTTGCTCAGTTCCAATTTATGCCTTCCTCTTCCAGGGCATGTTTGAGAGCATGTAGTGCAGGCAGAAAGTATCAGAGGTCTCCAATCATTAAAAAATTTACCACCATTCCCCGTGATTTCTGAGACCATCCGGTAACATGCTGTCTCATCCCCCTCCCATGTATATTCTCTTCCATCCTGTGCCTTCTGTCTTGGTCAGTCGACCATTAAAACTTGCTTTTCAAAGGGATCATTAAGCTAGCTGGCATTGTTGCTACTTGGAACAATTCAATTCTAGAGAAATCGATGAGTCCTCAGGCAGGTCTGTTACAGTCTAACCTTGCTGTCAAAACTGTGTTCTTCCCTTTTCCACCTCCTGTGGTCTGGAGAAGGAGGAGCTTTTAGGGATGTTATTCTTGCCAGTAGCATGATCACTGGTACTGCCTTGTTGGGTCCAAGAAACTGGACTTCACTATATCCAGTTTTTCAGTGGTAAGTTCTTGTTCCAAATTTCAGAACTGGTTTTAATAACTTCGGGACTAAATAATGAATGATATTTTAGTGATGAAGGAAAGGTATCCTTTCTCATCTTAGAGTTCATGTTACTCAGAGAGGAAGCAAAAGTCTTGGCCACTATCAAACCAGTATTGTAATCTGCATCTTATCAGACTCTTGAAGAGAGTCTGTGAATAGTTGCAGTTCAGAAAAAGAAGAAATAAAAAAAAAAAAAAAAAAAAAGCTGCAACATTTTATAGAGGATAATGTAGAATATTAAGTTTTTATTAATAGATTACCATCAACTAATTTATGAATGCACATGGAATGAAATGAACTAAGAAACTCTCTGCAAGATACTTTAATCATCCTCGAACGCAGATCAACTGAGACATCTCATAACAGAAAGCATTGTGTGGGGCCACAGCCACGGGTCCATTTATTTGATATTACCTTTCAAAATGTTACTCAAAAGGGAAACAATGAATAAAAATGGAGGTCTTGAATTAAAGCGGTAATAAACTAGACAGCTGCAGATAACCTGCAATGCTCCCAGTCAAAATAAGGCTCCCGCTATTGTCTTTACAGTGGTCCTGTAGGTGAAAGGGCACAAAGTTTTTCACAGAGATGGGCCTGAGGGGCCTGAGCTGGTTTCTGTAAATCTCTGTAGAACTTCATCTGAAATAAGAGCAGACTCAGAATAACTGCATCTACTCAGGACAAAACTTAAACCTTTTTTTTCAGTGTGTTACAAGAAACACATGTGGTCATGGTTAGACTTCAGAAGTAAGGGGAGTCTTCTCTTTATTTTTCAAGTTTTGTTTGATATTATCTGTGTTGCACATGAGGAAATGCACAGATGAATTCCTAATAACATCCTCAGACAAAGAAATCTTAAGGCTGTCAATTTAAATTACTGTAGTAACGCAAACCACATAAGTTATATATAGCATTGAATAACATGCGCTTTAAGGAGCTAAAGGTCATACTTAAAACAGGATCACATGTTGTCATTACGGGTGATTTTTATTTTCATAAACTTTCCATCTTCAGCTATGGGGCTGAACATTTTTGTTGTTCCATCTTTTTTCAGCCTCTCTACTGATAGATGAAACCAAGTATTTCTATGAAAACAAACTAATTATTGCTAAACAGTCAAGAATGTTGTTAATTATGTGACTTAAATCACGCCGTTTGTAAAACATTAAGGTCTATTATAAGATGATAACGATAACTATGAGCATTATAACTGCCTTTATGAAAAGAATGTTAGAATAAATGTTCTGGAAATTATACAGTTTCTCTTCTATGGTTTTACATAGAACTTTTCTACTCCTTCATCTCTGAATTCATAAGCATTAAATACATACACAGCTTGGAGCACTTCAGAAAACAGAATAAATACATCTCCTCATTCAAATCAATAAAGCTACTTCAGTTAACAAAGGCTTCATTCTTCTTGAAGCAATCAAAATCTATATAATGTTTGCTTTGATTACTGTACTGGGATATGTTTTCCCTGTACATTTGAGCTCTAATTGCCCTGCCACCAAGAGGCCAGCAGAAAAAAGACTGAAAACACACAGCCAGGCTTCCAGCTACAGGCAGCTACAACGGATTTCCTCCTACTGTCCCACACTGCTCAGAAATTTTAGGGTTTCCCTATGAAAGCTTCTCTCTGTTGGGTAAAGCAGATAATCTGGCTACATGTTGGTGGGAGTAAATGCATTCTAGGAAGGTGCAGCTAGTAGGGAGAGCTGCATTTCAAACCCAACGTAAAACAGAGTAGTTTGTCAAGTTTCAAAATATAAAAGGAAAAACAAGCAAACAAAGTGAGGCTGTTTGTTCTTGTTGTAGCTGTTTTTTCTCACAAAGTAGATATAAATGGGAAGGCTGGGGCCATGGCCATATACTCAAACTCCCATGGTTTTCTTAATATGATCTGTTTTCACAAAATAGCTCATGCACGAAACTGCAAATATATTGAACTATAAAGAAAATCTATAACAATTAAAAATACACAGGTTTTGATCTAGAAGACAAACGAATGTTAGACAGGTCTGTGTGTAAGTTTGATCTTATTGTAGAGCACCAAAATACTATGTTAACAATTAAGTTTCTCAGAAAATGTGTTTCTTCATAGAAACTGCATCTTCTTAAACATATTTTGCCAGAAAGTTTCCGAATTCTTCCTTTATATTTCTTTCTCTGTGCTATCAATTTTGTCTCTTAAGAAGTGATTTAACAAATACTATAATTATACTTCTTTCTAACATCACTTTATGCAAAGTGTATCAGGCAAAAGAATCCATAAAATAACAAATGGAATAAGAGCAACCTGGCATACATACCCACAGTGAGAATTTGAAACAAAGATCCCAAATGCAATTTTGCCTTTATCTCCTGATGCATAAGGCAGGGAGAAAACATGAAGCAGAGGTCAGCGTTGTGGTAATATTGAGACATTGGAGAGAGGACTCTTGTTGACATGTTGTGGTCTGAAACCAGAGGGCAACTGAGCACCGTGCAGCCACTCATCACCCCTTCCCTCCCGGCGCTGGGAAGGAGAAAATGAAGTAAAAGACTCAGGAATCAAGATAAAGTCAGGAAGGAGTAGCTCACCCATTATCGTCATGGGCAAAAGACAGACTCATTAGGGGAAGAAAGGAGAACATCACTTCAATTCAAACACTAACAAAGACTACAACAGACAAGGTGGGACAGTGAGAAGTCCCACCACATCCAAAAACACCTCCCCCCACCCCTCCCTTGTTCCCGGGCTCAGCTCTGCTCCCCATCTCTCTCCCTCCTCCCCCCTTGGGGCAGGGGATGGGGGTTACAGTCAGCTCGCTGCTCCTTCCTTCTCAGGAGGTGGGGTGAACGTCGCACATTCCTCCCCCGCTCCACGGGGCTCCCCTCTCACTGCAGACAGTCCTCCGTGAACCTTCTCCAGAGTGAGTCCTCCCCACGGGATGCAGCCATTCCCATGTGGATCTGGCGTGGGTCACCCCTGCGTGTTGCAATCCTCCCAGTGCTGATCTACTGCTTCTTCCCCGAGTCCCGGCTTCCTTTAAGCGCAGATGCCTGTCCTGGTGCGGGCTCCTCCTCAAGCTCAGGGTCAGCCCCTGCTCCACCGTGGACCTCCACGGGTGGCAGGGGGGGGGTCAGCCCTGCCATCTCACCGTGGGGTACAGGGGGTCTCTGCTCCGGCACACCTCCCCTCCTTCCTCCTCCTCCCTTCCAGTGGCCTCGGTGTTCGCATAGGTGTCCTTGTCGCAACTCCTCCTCACAAGTCCCAACTCCCGCTCAGGTTCCCCTTCTTAAATACACTGCCAAAGGCGCAGCCACAGACGCTCCTTGACTCAGCCCTGGCCAGAGCTGGGGCTGACCTAGAGCCGGGGGAGCTTTAAGAAGCTTCTCACAGGGACCACCGCTGTAGCCCCCTCCCCTGCTACCAAAACCCCCGCCACAGAAACCCAGCGCACAACAGTGAAATCTGGGAGCAAGCCCACCCTGGGCTGGACAATCAGAAATTAGTACGTGGTAAAGTAAAATGAAAAAACACTTCAGTGGAAACTGATGAGGATAATCCCAGGGCAGAGACTGACACCCGTCAGTTACATTAATGTTCAACTCGAAGACAGATGTGTAGTTACAATGCTGCAAAAACAAAAAAAAAAAAAAAAAAAGCGCGTGGAGAGCCCAAGAGGGGTATAACCGAGCAGCGCCGCAAGCTGAGGTACTTCCCGAGATACGCTCGTCCTTCCGCCCGGCTCAGGCCGGAGCCCGGGGGAACCTGCCGCGGGGCGACCTCGTCAGCAGGGCCGGCCCTCACAAAGGCTTCTTCCCGGGTAAAACGCGTGGGTGATGAGAAGCCGTGGGACCCCGGCGTGTTCCTGCAGCGGCGGGGAGAGCGGCCCGGCAGGGCGGGAAAGCGGCGGGCCGGGCCGGGCCTCACACCCCCTCTGCCGGGGGGCGCCGCCATCGCGCCGCCGGGGCGGCCGCGCGGCCTGCCGGGTGCGGGCCGCGGGTGCTGAGGGAGGTGCGTGCGGGGACTGAAACGGTCGCGCTCTTTCTTACTTATTTTTTTTTTTTTTTTTTTTTTTTTTTTTTTAAGTGTTGCCGGGTATTTGCGGATGGGAAATGTTTTGCTATCGTGTCGTGCAACAGGAATAAGGAAAATAGTTTGAACGCTGAACTTCAAATGCTCGTGATGAATTGTGCATGAATGAGCTACAGCTCAGGAACTGCTCAGAGAAAATATTCACCAAACAAATGTGAAGAGAGAATAAATAAGAAATCTGTGATCTGTTTACAGATAATTCACATGAAGGAGGATGCTCTTTGGATGCATTATTTGGTTGTAGCTGGAGGACGCAGATTTCAAAAATGGGCACAGAGCCTAGGTCCTATTGCCATTCAAAAATATGATGCTCCTGACTACTGAAAACGAGACTTAAACACCTTTTACATTTATTCCCTATGTGTATGAGTCCCCAGCTCCGGCAGCATCCTCTTGCACAAGTTATGACAGGATGCCATGCACAGTAGGATATAATGGGATGATATGCACAGTATCCAGCATGAATACAGGGACAGAATTCAACCCTACTTTTAGTATAACTACTTGAAATGGTTCTTTAGTTCAGGAACATCCTCTTCAGATATTTTGAAGAGCCTAACTGTTTGAAAGGATGGTGAGGACAACCAAGTTTTAACTACCATAAATTTATTAAATGAAGGGGAGCTGTGCACTGAAAAGGCATCAGGAACAGGACATCATACGGCCTCCCAGGTGTTTCAGCATAGTTCCGAAGTGATGGCTGTAATGAGGTGAAACACTGTTTAAACTGTTTCTGTGGGTAGTAACGTATATGTTGACCCATGGTCTTGCTAATATAATGTGAAGGCTGAAAATTTAGCACACTAATGTAGTGCATGAGTATGAACGAACTTTGGAAGATCTGGTTCCAGAAATAAGGAAGCAAAGATTGTGATTTTGGAAGCTGAAACACAATCAGTTGTTTTATTAGATTTCACTAGGTATGAAGGAAATTTTTCTCGGACCACAATTCTACCACAGTCAGTCATTCCCAGCGTGAAAAAAATGCTCAGAAGTTTTTACTGGGAATGGGGTTATGCTGCTCTTGAAATGTAAGATATCAGAAGGGTCGTTTCATTTGCCAATTCATGGTATCACACAGAGGAAGTAATTGCCTATCTAAACTGCAAGAGAAAACTGCAGTACTTGATAGCTTGTGGTATGTATGTCAGTGAAGTGAGAGGCTTGTCGCACACCTGCTTTTTGGATTGCGTTGTGCTGGGCTCTGCCATAAAATAAGAGCAGCATGGCAGAGCCTGCAGGAATGGCGGAGCCAAAAGCAGGTGTGTGATATACCTTTCCTGGCATGCACGCCACATGCTACCCAGCATCGCACACGGCTAGGGGAGAAGCTTGCAAAATACAGCCCTTGCTCAAATACTCCACGCTGCTTTAGGTGTCTCTCAGTAGCTGAGAGCATCCTGACTATCAAACATAATCACCTGATGTGGAGCCTAAATCTGCATCCCTTATTAATGTTTGGGTAGCAAATGAGTTCTCAGGCCGGTTGCCCAGAGGTGACAGTATCCTCCCAGGAATGCAATGCACAGTGTGAGGATGGGTTACTGCATCTTACTCGTAATTATCAGCACACAGAAGAGATTCCCCTCCTTGTTCAAACCAGCATTGCTCAAGTCCCACGTAACACAGGGGACCTTAGTACCTCTGCTCCGAAGTCATTAATCAAATTTCACAACTCCTTGCAGTGGGGACCGGGGCTCTTTGTTTTAATACAGTGCCTGCTGAATGTGGTCCTGAGTTATGCCACTGTAACAAAAGAAAACACAAATTTCCCTTGAGTTCTGTAATTAGGTTAAGATTTGTATAAATCATTATAAATGTAGAGGATCCTAAGAAAACATCTAGAGCAAAACCTGGTACGTATACTACCGTTCACAATATTAATTATGAAAGCTGATAAGACTTTTCAAATCCAATATGCCTTCTAATTGATTGTTTTGCAACTCCAGATGCTTGGGCAATAAAATATGCTGAAGTCAAATTCACCAGCTCTGTGCTTTCAAAAACTGCTTGTCAAGAGCTTGAAATTCCAGAGTTGACAGCAAGGGTGAAAAACTTCAAGTATTGATTTAGAACCTAACTCTTACTTAAAAAGCTCTTTTGGAAAAACAAACAAACAAACCCTGAAGTACACAAGTTACACAGAAACCTTTTAAATGTTACCCTACATTTTAGTTACTTACTGTGGGTATCTGATTTGGTGTTGCAATTTCTTGAACTTACCTGAAAAACTAGCTAAGGCAACACCTGTTAGGCTGCTAAATCCACTTTCCAAATGCAAACTGTTTGACACTTGGTGTTTTTGTCTAAGCATGAAAACTGGAGATTGTTATTTGCTTCAGATGAGTTTATGAAGGGTGTGCAGTGATTTTTAAGGACATTAAAGGTGACAAAAAGATAAACTTACATTATATGTACTTTTAAGTCACTAACTTTTTAAGCAGCTGAGAGAACACCTCCTCAGCCAGGTTCTATCAGAGAAAAAAACCCCACACTTTTGGAATAAATCCAGGCAATTTGCACTTTCTAATCCCAAATCCCTGCATTATCTCAGTCCTTTAACTCCTGTGTCAAATCTGAAACTTATTAAGATGGGCTAATAATTCTGCTTATCTCATAGGCAGAAAGGTAAAGAGCCCTTGGGACAGACTGGCTCCTGACCAGGCAAAATCCAGTGCGGTGGCATTAGGGACGGCCCAGGCACAAGTGCTGCTTGTTGGTGCACGGAGGACCTCTGAGGAAGCTCCGTGATGCAGGCACCGGCAGCATCCTTGGATGCCCTTTGTTACGTATAATGGAGCACAGAAGGATTTGAAAGCATGTTTTTCCAGACAAGACCCCTATTTAGCTATTTGTGGCTGCTGCCTGAACCGTCTTCTCCAGGTTGAGGTATACCTACTTCCAGCAGAAAAGTGGTTACTGAACACCTCCGGCTGCAGTACCCTTGTTCCTCTGTTGGCCACCACACCTTGGGTCCTGGGAAAAGACTTGCTTTCTCGCCAAGCTGAGAGCTTGTGGTCCCTGTACCATCACTTCTGTCAGGGCTGTGAGGCAGCAATGCTCCCCCGTGCACCTACTCCGGGGCAGAGAGGCTGACAGGTTGGCAGCCACCAGGGATCCCCGGGCAGGGCTGCAGGGATGTCATCTTGAAATCGGGATGGACCTATTTAATGAGGTCACTGAGCTACTAACTAGAAACTAAGCCTGGAACTATAGGTATTACTCCTGGGAAGCCCTAAAACATCAAAAATAAATTAACTCCATTTAATGGAGAAGCAAGCCCTCCCTCCCCCGTCCCTTGTGGCAGTAGATGTGCCCGTCAGCTGGTGCTGCAACGAATACATCTTCCACGTGTGACATCTTCCAGGGGTCTCTTTTCTTGCCTCTGCAAAGTTTCCCCTAGCACAGGGGAAACAGGAACTACCCAACAAATGAGAGATGCTCCCAGTTTACAGAGTTACAGCAAAACTGGCAAACAAGCATCATATGTGGGGAACTGCTCAGTTGACTACAAACCTGAGACATAAGGCTAGGGAGCACGAGGTCAGGGATCGGTGTGGGGAGCGCATGCATTAACAAAAGCTCTTGTTCAGGAGCCACATTCTCCTTTGAACGTGGCTACAAGTTGAGCGTTTCCTTTCCACCGCTTACACAGCCTCAGGACTTAACTCACGGGTTGTGGTGGAGCCTTAATGCTTTCTGAACTATGCCATTGTGTTTGAAGCCGATGGGACTTGCCCCCTTGAAAGCTGTAGCACAGCCAGGAGACGGAGAGCTGGCGTGCTCTCGTTGCAGAGAA
The DNA here is from genome assembly GCF_018691265.1 of Tyto alba. Lineage (NCBI taxonomy): Eukaryota > Metazoa > Chordata > Aves > Strigiformes > Tytonidae > Tyto > Tyto alba. The sequence continues at coordinate 13,969,472 of NW_024881327.1, read as the reverse complement.
CTTCTTAGAGTTACTGGGCAAATCAGACCGTTGGGCTTGAAAAGCACCCTTCCTGGGGCACCACCCAGGCATACCCTGGTGCACCGCTCTGAACAAAATCTGCCCCTTTTTTCTTGCTCTGTGCCTGTACAAAAAAAAAAAAAAAAAAAAAAAAAAAAAAACAACAAAACTTTGCTTTCTTGTCATACTGCAGCTTTGTCTCAGCTGCTGTGGAGGAGAAAAAAAAAAAAAACCTGCCCCACCAAACCCAGAGATGGGAACAGTCTGGGCAATTCCCTGGGAAGGGCATTAAAGTCAGGAGGCAGGTGGGACGGAGCATCCCTGGGGGCAGGCAGCTCCTGTGGCCCCTACGAAACCCTCCTGCAGCAGCAGCAATGCTGCTCCCGTTTTCTTGCCAGGGGCGGAAGGCAAAGCCAGTGTGTCTGGGAAGATCCCAGCCGCGCTTCGGAGGAAAATATCTCTCCTTGCCTCTCATACAGCCCTGCCTGGGGGAGCTTCTGGGCTGGAGAAGGCGATGCTCCCTGGAGTACCATGTCGTGGGGAGGGCTGCGGGGCTGCAGCCCCCTGGCATTGGGCAAACCTGGCGTGAAAGTAGCTGGGGCTGGTCACAGCCTGGGCTCTGCGAAGGGAAAGGCAACTTAAAAAAAAAAAAAAAAACCACAACAAAAAAACACACACAAAAAAAAAACACAAACCCAAACCGAGCCCTAGGAAACAACAGTAAAACCCAGGCGAGCCCTGGTTGAGCAGCCGAGCCGAGCCGTGGGCACTGCCGTCCCGCCGAGCGAGGTCTGATGGGTGCGTGGTGAAGGTAGAGCTCAGGGGAGAGCTTTTTGGGGGTATAAGGAGGGTGGAAGGGTAGGGTCTGGCAGGGAGCGACCCCAGCCTTAAGATAGATACCCTGAGAGGCAAACGGAGAGATGTTCTCCAGGGGTGGGGGGTTCCCCGACATCCCTCCTGGTCCTGCCTCTCCCCCTGTCCCCCACCCAGCAGACGGATGCCCCCCTGGCCGGCATGGAGCTTCACCCCCCCCCCCCCCGCATTTTGTGGCTCCCTAAGGACGGCCGTGGCCCCCCCAGAGCCCTGCCGGTGTGTGTGTGTGTGTGTGTGTGTGTGTTCGTGTGGTGGGGGGGGGGCTCAAGCCCACGGGGACGGTGCGAGGACGAGAGAGCCACGGGCGTAGCGGGGTCCGGGCAGCGCAGCCCGAGCTGCCGGGGCTTCTCCCGGCTGCACGGCCCGGGGAGAGGGGAGGGGGGGGGGGGGTGGGTGTGTGTATTGGGGCGGGGGGTTGGGGGTGCGTGTGCATGCGTCCACGTGTGTGCACTAGCATCTGCGTGCGAGTGTGCCCGCGGGTGTGCGCGCAGGGGGCGCGGGCGGGGGAAGGCGAAAGGGGGCCGGTTCTGCAGCGGGTGGCTCCCAGCCTCCCCCGCCCCCTTCCCTCTGGGTCTGCTCCTCGCTCCGGCTCGCATTTTATCGCAGGCGGCCGGCGCAGCCCCCCTCTCCCAGCCCCGGCCCCGGCCCCGGCCCCGGCCCCGGCCCCCGCCCACCCCCGGGGTGGAGGCAGCCGCGCCTCGCCGAGCCGCCCGCGGGAAGAAAGCAGCGCTCCGCCGGGCTCCGCGCCGCTCCGCGCCCCTCCGCGGGGCCATGCAGCGCCCCTGCCCCCCCGCCACGAGCGGTGCCCCTCGCCCCGCCGCCCCCCGCGCAGCCTGAGCGCCTCGCGGGGGCTCCGCGCCGCTCCGCGCCCCTCCGCGCCCCTCCGCGCCCGGCGGTGGGACGGGGCTGGCGGAGGCAGAGGCGGCACAGAGAAGCTCGGCGGCTCTGCGCGAACGCCCACCCCTGCCCCGGCCATGGGGAAGGGGCTGGAGGGGACGGCGGCCCGCTGCGGGCTGGGACTGGGATACCTGCTGCAGACCGTGGTGCTGCCCGCCCTGGCCGTGCTGGGGGCCAGCCGCCCCGGCTCCGCCGCGCAAGGTAAGGCGGGGATGGAGGGAGGGATGGATGGAGGGAGGGATGGATGGATGGAGGGATGGATGGAGGGAGGGAGGGAGGGAAGGGTGCAGGGGTGGATGGATGGATGGATGGATGGATGGAGGGGTGCAGGGGTGGATGGATGGTTGGAGGGAGGGAGAGCGGCCGGGGCGTCCTCCGAGTGCGGGCTGAAAATGCCAATCTATGCCGTGATTTTTTATTTTTATTTATTTTTTTTTAAATTCTTTTTCTGTGCGTATATGTGCAAGCGGCGCATTCCCCCCCGCATGCACGGCCCCCGCCGGCGTCTCCTTTTTTTTTTTTTTTTTTTTTCTTTTTTTTTTTGGTGGTGGGGGTCCGGTCGCCCCCGGCGGCTCGGCTCTCTGCCGTCGCTGAGCCTGCCCGGGACAGGCGTTTCCCAGCGCTCCGTCCTCCAGCGGGGCACCGAGATCGGAGCGGGGGCTCTGGGCTGGAGGAGCCCCGCCGGCGCGTCCCGCGTGGGCTGCCCAGGTGCGTGGGAACGGCAGGTGCGAGGCGGGGGTCCCCCTGCGGCGGCACCGCCGTGCCCCGCGGCTCCGCAGGCGAGGGGTGTGCGTGAGCCCCCCGGCTCCCCCCCACACCCTCCTCCTTCGTACCTAAAACATGATACACCCGAAGGGAGTCACCGTGTTTCTGTGTTTATGCTTTTTCTCTTTTTTTTTTTTTTTTTTTTTTTTTTTTTTTTTCTTTTTTTTCTTTTCTTTTCCCTTCCCTTGTCGGGGGTTCTGGAGTACATCTAGGTCTGTTTTCCCCGTAGCCCGTGTATAAACTCCCCTTTCCAAGTGAAAATGTCTCGCTTCTCAGTGCGTGTTTAGCGATGTCTTAAGAGCATCACAAAGAGCCCTGGCTCAGCGTGTCACCCACCCGGCAGACAGCCACAGCAGGAGGCTTTTTCTCCTGCGAGCTGATGCCGGATAAACTTTCTCGGTGCTTTTCTTCTCTCTTCCCAGGAGTTAGACCTAAAGTGGAAATGCGTGTCTTTTGCTGGGAAATACTTTTCTAACAACCTCCTCAACACTTGGAGAGAGTGAGGGAGGTTGCTGCTGCATGTGGGCAGAGCTGCGCATAGCAAGGATGTGCAGGTTCATTAAAGCACTTGGAAATCCTGGCTCTGTGGTTAACAAGAGAAAAGGGATTTTAGAAGCTGTTTTGTTTGCTTGTTTGTTTTTGTTTTTGTTTATGTTTTCTTCCACATGTGCCACCAAGAAATAGCAATAGGCACCAAAGCTTTGATTTGGAGTTGTTAGCTTAGTGCAAGTGGAAGATTGCTTGTTTTTCCCCCCATCATCTCTGTGGAGAGGCACTCGAGACGACTGCACAGCTCTGGCCCCTTGCTCTCACCCAGCCGTTGCGAAGCGCGCTCCTCTGTGGCCCTTCCGACCGGGGAGCGGTGCTGGTTGCTCGGACTCCCGGTGCCCCTGGCAGGCTTTCGGGAGCCGTAGGCTTGCTGCCGGTGGGCTGGATGCACTGTACATCGTGTCTGTACGTGTAACGGTGCTAATCCATTTCCCGGTGATACTTCCCTCCACCCTCAGAGTCACGTTCCCTCACCTATACCGGGCATTGATGAAGATCAGAAACCTGGTCATGAAAAGGGGGTAGCAGAGAACGAGAGTACAAAAATCCCTTATGCATCGTGTCACGTTTCTTCCGTGTCTTACGTACCATCGTTTCCATTCACCGTTTCGAGATAGGACAGGTTTGATGTTATCTATTTAAAGGTTTTGATAGTACCGTGTGCACGTAGACCTAGCTGTCAGTGGGTATGTATCAGTCGGTGTAGATGGGGGGGCTGTTGGAGGGGAAAGATCCTCTCGGATAGCTGTCCCTGGCGTGGAAAGGAGCCCGCTGGCTCTGCCAGCAGGACACGAGTAATTCGCGTGACAGATGGCCCAAGAGGGGAAGGGAGGACCCCCCACATTCGGCTGGTTCAGAGCCGCGCATCTCGGTGCCATGCTTTCAGATGGTTTCTCCTTTCCACGTGTACCCTCCATAAGGCAGTGCTGTGCGACAGAAATGCCACGGGGGGAGAGGAGCCAGACCCCCCCCCCCCCCCCAGGACCTGCCACAGGACACAGGAGCACTCACCCACCCGGAGAGGGATGGAGGGCTCTTCAGCAACGCTTCCCGCTGTGTGGCGTGTGATAAACTTTCACAGCAGAGTGGAAAGTCCAGGGAATGTTGTTGGGATATAGTCATTCATCTTGGACTTGTTTTTCCATGTTATGCTTTTATTTTTCTTTCCCGTTTGCTAGGACCAGGCACAGAATTTGGGGGCAGACCTGGTTTTGGCATTTTTCCCAGAGCTGAGGGATTTTCTGATTGGTGTTTGCCATGGGGATCTTCGTGTATGTGTATGTGCATGTGGTGCTTCAGCGAGGCAATGAATCAACAGTTTAACTATGCCCTCTTCAGGAAGTTTTCTCATCATATAGCACCGGGCAAAGTTTTCCCTCTGTTTTATTTATACATTTCCAAAAATGCATGAACATTGAAATGCTTCTTACCCAACCTCTTTTTCCAAAGTCATCTCCCATTCAGTCCACTCCTTTGAAATGGAAACACTGCTCTAGTCTTTTCGGTTGCACTCCTTTGAGAGCAATAGAATTAGGACACATGGAAGTTACACTCCAAACTGGTCTCAGTCTTCTGATTTTCAGTGGGTCTGGAGCCAGCTGACTTGGTTTTAATTGTGCAAAAAAATTCAGTCTTCCTTCTTCCTTTGTGATACCTTGAAAAGGAGAAAATCTTAGCAGGGTCTCCATACAGCAAACACATAGTTACAATTTAGAAAGGGGAAGAGGGGAAGGGGAAGAGAGTGTGTACATTTTTTTTCCAGTACTTGCTGCTAGTACTATTTCTTGCTTTGCTTTTCTTCTCCATTGCCCAACTATCTTTATCTTTTGAAGCAGGCTAAGGAGGCCGTGAGCATTGCTGGGGCTTCTGCTTTCATGCCTTCCTTTTCCATTGCCTCGTGGAAAATAATAAATTTATTAACCGAGTAGTTGGTGGACCAACCCCCACATTCACCGGCAGAGAGATTCATATCACTGCATCTCAGCATCCTTCTGTGAGCTTCCCAGCAGAGCTAAATATGCTTTTTGTTTTATAAGCATTTCTTGTCTTCTTATCTGAAGCTGTCTAAGTATTTTTCCCCTGTTATCAGGAGAGAACAGGAAATGGCCACAACGATAAAGACAGCCCTTAATTCTCAAAGTGGGATGAATGGGGACAGAATGATTATCAAGCCAGAATCAACTCGGATCTGGCACTCGCTGCATTCATTGTACCTCTATCACAAGCTATGTTAGAATAAGAATTCAAATGTCCCAAACTGTGAAAGAAAGAGCAACCAGCCCTGGGCCCAAGCACCTTCCCCTGCCTGGTATTTCAGTGCCATCTCCCATAAGAACAACTTTTCCTTTGGTTCTTCAGTCAGCAGAGACTGGGTTTCAGCTGATGCGCTTCCCTACTACCCCCCACGCCTTCTTTGGGCATTAAAAGTGTTTGGAGAACTTATCCTGTGCTCCCCACCTTTCTGGGGTGTAGGTGGGACGAAAGGGAGGGTCAGGCTAGCTATCTCTAGTGACAAGCATGGTTCAGGCACCTTTGTGGGCTAATAATGATGGCATGAGAGATGGATGGAAAAGCTAAAGGGACTACATATTAATGATTTTTTGTTTCAGTTGTTCCTTTACAACAAAAGAGTACCTTTTTTTTTGAATGCTTAACCCTTCAAACCTCATTAAATCAAAGTGATAATTTAAAAAGAAAACTGTAAAAGAGCCATATGTACAGATATTTGTCTTGCCCCAGCGTTGTCTGTATTAGCAACAGCAGCAGTTTGAAAGTGCTTGGTGCGGAAAAAGTGAAATATAACATGTGAATGTACTAACCTTTTGGGGATGCACTTTTTAATTAAATACCTAAACACATCTGGTTGAAAAAGGGGGGCAAAAAGGACTTAATTATCTTGATGCATCAGTGGACCGCTTGTGTTTCATCATGTGGGTGTAATAGTATTTGTACTAGTCGAGCGAGGGCCAAGTAGTATTTTGCTGTGAATGGATAAGCCCCTTTGGAACGTTAATTTGTTTTAAAGCAATGTGCTCTGGCAGATTTCAATGATGTTGATGAGTTTGGGCTGGATGTGGTAGCCCATACTGGCCCTGAGTAGCATTTCAGTACTGCAGCAGGCTTTGCTGAAAGCAAAGCAGCCACTGGGTTTCCTTTGCTGACTGAGGTGCAATTTAAGCAGGATTAAAATGAAGTAGACAGATCTGTCGGCGGAGGAGGGATTCCTCACCGGGAACGCGGGAGCCAGAATCTGGGCTCGTCTTCCTCCCACTCCAGTCTCTAGCAGCTGGTTGCAACAGTTATGAAAAAAAACTATATACATCAAATACAGCCCCCTTCTGATGGCTTTTTAGCATTACTGTCAGTGTCACTTATGCCTCTGTACAGTAAGAATGCCTGAGTGTATCTAAACATTTCCACAATTGTGCATGTTTACACTTAATCATTTAACGTGAGTCAATCATCACACAACTTTTTTTTTTTTTTTTTTTTTTCCCTTTGGTAATGGTCTCAGACCCTGACTATTAACTATATTTTGGGACTAGCTTTGTGTGTGACATCCAAAGTCAGAAACAGGAAACAGCATTAACCATATTAAAAAGATTTTCCTAATTTAATTTTCCAAATACAGTACGTCTGAAAACAGGAATACAACTCCGTGCCAAGGCCAGGCAAATCAGTTCCATAGCTGGTCTGTGCAGCAAGAGAGGAGAAAATGTGGATTGTATTTATTAGACATCTTCAAGAAAATATCTTGATTTTTCTGCAAGTTGAAGAGGGGCGTTTTGAGGCACAGTCTGTCCAGTTCAGTTGAATAGGATGCAAAGCAACATCAGTTCCCACGGAGGGTATGAGGAGCCCAGGCTGACTAGGACAACAATTGAGTATTTCTGTACAGCATACGACCAGAGTTTTGAGTCTATGTAAACCCTAAGGAGAGATGTGCTTTGACAAGTGAAGCTACATTTATTTTGTGCTCCAGCTAAGTAATCTTGTTTGGACTTAACTGTTTTATAGCCTATCGCTGTATTTGTTGCATTCTGGTATCTTTCTGGATTTTAAATCATTGGACTTTTGAGGAATCAGTTCTTGTTACTTTTTCTGGAAAAAGGCACAGAAGTTGCTTTGGCAGCTTATCAGAGAAATATGTTTTAATTGCTGTTGCAAAGCGGAATTCCTAGTAAATTTGCATTGCTCAAAGTAGCGAACAGTTTGCTGCAATTTAGTCAAAGAGGATTTGACTCAACGTGAGTCTCAAATGTTCAGATCATTGGTTTACCATTGAAAACACATCACTGGAGGTTATCTTTTGAAATAAAAGTTAATTTCATCGTGGGTGCTCAGCCTATGCAATATGTTTCATATAACTATCTATATGTCACTGTAGGGAAAAAATGGCATTCCCTTTCCTCCCTTTCGAGTGGGGTGGTGCTAGTTTGTGAAGTGCACATCTTGTCAGCCACCCAGTGGAGGTATTCAAGTTTAGCAGGCAGCAATCTTGGCATCCGTGCCAATAAAGCAGTAATTACATTGCCTGTCATTTTCATTAGCCATCTTTACTTTCATGTTTGGCTTGCAGGTATAAAACAGCGCAAGCTTTTCAAGAGTAAGTCAAGGATTAAAAGTGAGGAGTAAGAGACGAGCAGCAGTTTTCCATTTGGCTACAACCTCCATCAACGCAGGGGCAGAATAATGTTGTGCAGAGGCACAGTTCAGTACTAACTGCTTCCAAGGACTGAAGGGATGGTGGTGTTTTAAGTGATTTATTGCGTGTGCTCGGTAGAGTCCAGTCTTGGGAGCAGGCACCCTTGGAGCTTTCCATCATAACATTATCCAAGAGGCAATCTGAAAAAAAATGGTATTAACTATTCCGGGAGGCAAACTGTATCCCAAGAAAGACTTAATTTGCATCATTTGTAAGCAAGCATTTGAAATTATGCTCAAAAGGGAAATGGTTATAAAGAAGCTTATGTTGAACAAATAGGAACAACAAAATTCCCCTTAATTTTGCATTTACTTTGTTTCCCTGTGTTTAACTCAATGTGATCATCTGCAGATACTCCAACCCCACACTCAGCAGTGTCGAGGGGAGACGCTGTGGTGTTGGGCAGACGTGGGGAGACAATTTAGTATTGTCATTGTTTTTGTGATAGGTCTGCTTAAACATGTTGCAGAGCCTCAGTTGTGGGTTTTGTATTTAGATTTGTCTTTCTTGGGTAAGGATGTGGCATAAAACTGACTGTAAGCTGTGGACGTGCATGCTAGCTGGAGAAGGTAAAAGAAAGCCCCAAACTGTAGTTGTGTTCCAGTCGCTTTTGTCGAAGCTGGCTCTGCTCATATAAACACCACACACAAGTAAGGTGCAGTGGGCAAGAGCTGCCAGAGGTTTTCCCAGCTTTCAGTAACCTCAGAGATGCTTGTATACAGCTTTCCCCCTAGGTAGGCATCATTAGAACAGCCTCCTGTTTGCTTTTATAACCTCATCCCAAAGCACTTGTATGTTAAGCAGGAAACATGGGATTTCCTCCTCATTCGTCAAATGCTGGGTTTTAGGGAGTCCCTTTATAGCCTGGCACACTATTATCTAAAAGTTTGGGCTGGGGAAGTAGAGCATCATGCAAAAATAGTTTAACTTAAAAATGTCCTTCTTATCAACGTGGAAAATTTTGGGGGGGAGGAAAAAAAAAGTCTGTTTTGTTTATTTGCTGGGGGGAGGTTGGAAAAAAATGAGAAACCTTAATAGAAGTCAGAAAGGATAAAGTTATGTTAGTGAAAAGGTCTATAAAACTGCAAATGTTTACCTTGCTGTCCAAACTCTTTCTACTTAAGCTCTGAAAATCTTTTAGGTGTTCAGTGAAAATGAAAAAGTTAAAACTTGTAGAGTCTTCAGACAATAATAGTTTTCATTTCCATTTCCATTTTTTCCATATATTTCAACCAGCTCAGTGAAAAATCTCATTCTTGATCTACAGTCCTGGTTAAGCACTGGTTAAGGCATATACTTACAGCACTTTCTGGATCTTGCTCTTTTTTTTTTTTTTTTTTTTAAAAATCCACACTGATTTTACTGTGATGCAGATTGAGATAGAGACCCAGATTCTCAGTGGTGCCAGACATGCCCTTAATGCCACTCAGGAAGGGCAGGCAATGCTGGATTTAGGTGAGTACCTTTGCTATTTCCCAAATGCAAGCAGTGCTGCTCTAGCTTGCATGGCTGTGCAATAATCCTGTCAAGGCAGGGGCGTCCCCTGTGCCAGTATGCGATGCTGGGGTGTATCAGCACCTCAAATTCTCTCTGTCCTTCATTACGAGTCCTACACAGGCAGGACAGGAAGAGGCAGCCAGAAAGCTGTGCGTGCTCGTCTCAGTTGGTGATACCTCCCATGGGGGACATCTGCAGTTGCGCCTTTAGGATAGCCTGGCTACATATTTGCGTTGCTAGAGACAATGGGAGGTTTCTACCTGTCACGTTGCATTAGCTATTTAATCTTTAATCCATCTTTCTGGCTTGGGAGGACAGCTATATTTATCTCTGTTTGGTGGTGAGATATAAGGGGAATTGCCTAAGGGTGCAGAGCAAATGTGTAAGAAGGATGAAGAGGGAACCTGAGGCTTCCAAGTGCTCGAGACTCTGGTGCTCCAGTCAATCCTCCTTCTCGTCTGACTATCCCAAAGGTGGATGCTACAGAGGGAGTGCTGTGTTGGAGGTTCCCAGGTGCCTTCCCAGGGTCTAATTTGTTGGGTCTCACTAATCGTTTCTGGTGACTGGAAATATGTATGAAAGGTGAGTGCTTCCTGAAGGCTCTGACTTCAGGGTGGCAGGCAGCTTGGGAGGATTTGCTTTGCCCAGTGAAATCCCCAGCGTTATCCCAAATTTGGAAAGAGCAAGAGCAGATTCAGCAGATGACTGCAGCACTGTTGTAAATGGAATAAGGATCACTGCCTTGGGTTGTTTCGTTTCATTTGGGTTTAATCTGCAGTTTAGGACTATGTTATTCAACTACACTTCATTCGTCTGAACCACTTGTGCTCCAAAGGACCCTGTTGCCTTATGAGTCATAAAAGCTATGAGGTTGCCTAGGCAATTAAATCAGTGTCTTTTTTCTCTTGTTGCGGTAACATTATCAACAACAATGCTAAGGCGCTCGGATAGGTTTTACTGGCTTGGCAACAGCTGAGCATTTTCTTGTTAGGTAGCTCCTGCCAATCCCTTTTTAGTTATTTTCAAGAAGTAAAGTAGCTTTATTTCTTAGTCTCATATTGAGTGAGAGGTTGAAATGTTAAGCTCTGTGGATTAACGGTGTATCCTTCGAGAAAAAGGAAAGCTTGCGTTTTTCTTGGTCCCCTGAGTGCTGGATGCGATTGTTTGAGAAATCTTGAATTTCATCAGCTAGGTACAAGGAAACGTGCAAGTAAGCCTTGAATGATCTGTCAAAAGAGGTTGACTCTATTGCAGGCATTTCAGAAACTTGTTTGAACTGATAGTTGTTCCCCAGGCATTTCTTTGCTTGAATTCAGTGCATTTCACGTCAGGCAGTGAAAAGTGATCACCACAGGATTATTAGTAATTCAGTGCTTCTTGGAGAGCTATATCCCAACCATAAATTTGCTAAAATAATGGCTGGAACATGAATTGCTGCACTCTTAAGATATGGTGTGTGTATTTATTGTTTAAATACATCGCTTGTCTTATCTAGTCCCAACATATGTGTTTATACTGGAAAGTTTACATAGTGAGCGAAAATAATAATATGGTCTCACTGAGTGAGGTTAATTGCAGTTCAGTCATACCAAAATTGAGGAATAAGAAGTGGGGCAGAATAGCAAGTGAGACTAATTCTGTTCTCATGTGCATTGGATTTACCTACACTGACTGCAGCGCAGGTAATTACCGGGAGTAATTCAGAGTACAAGCATGCACACTGCCTTAGTCTGAATTAATTTTCCCTTTCATTAATGTATCTCCTAGTTTGGCCAGTTGCTCACAGACTTAGCAGAGATGTATTATTCTTCTCTCCTTTCCCTACAACATCAACAACTTCATGTGTCTGCCTGGTTACTCTGCAGCTCTACACATAAAAAGGATGACTGGCCATGACTAGCAGTGAATAGCCGGGGCTAACAGGGTAGCAGTGAGGTGCCCAGACTGAAATTTTGGATTGTCTGGAGTCAGATGAAGCTACAGAGAAACCTCTGCTGCTCAAGCCTTCATTTCAGGATTAAGACAAAACCCAGTGGTGCTTTCAACTAGGACATTTCCCCTGTTAAACTCAGTCACTTCAGATCTGAAAGTCAGAGTTGATTGTGGAAACTAGAACTCTGTTTGGTTAAGTAATGGGGCTGTAATTAAATGGTGAAGAATGTGCCCTTGTACCAGTGTCGTTCATTGAAAATCTCGCTGAATTGTCTTATGAAATACTAGCATGCTTTCCGCTAAGCTTTTTGGCCCCAAAGCTGTACTAGTTTTTTTGGCAAGTGATCATCCCGTTACAAATTCCTTTCACGCAGACGTTGCAAATGTAGCTTTAGGGACTTCCTTTCTGCTTCCTCACCAGTTTCTGAAGGTGAGGGTAACTTTTTTTTGGTCTCTTGCTCAAATAAAATGCAGCAATCTTCTTATGCAGCAGATCTCTGCTGACAAGAATACGGGTGCTGTTTTTCCTTCTCTTCCTCATGTGAAATAGCTGTGCTGTAGCAAATAGGAAGTTCCTAATTTCTTAGTTCCTAAGTAACTAGAAACTTTGTAGCTATAAAGTTCAGTACTGGGACCCCTCAGTTTACTAGCAGTTTCCTTTTGTTTTTTTTAAATCCCTAATGCTTGTACCAAGGATAGACTTACACTACACCAAGGCCAGGTTATGGCCACTGACAAATATAGCGCCATTGATTTCAAAGCCAGCACACGTCAGAAGCTGATCTGGTTCTGTGTTAAAAATATGTTGACACAGGAGAGTAACACTCTAGGATGGATGGACCTTGATCTCACCTTTTTTGTTGGTAAGATATTTTTGTGTCTTTTTTTTTTTTTTTTTTTTTTAACTCACTAATTTGAATAACTTTGAGGGTTTCCATTTCCCTTACATGTAGTGATGTGGCTCTTTCCTGTAGAGAGATTAGCATGGTGCCTCACTTGAAAACATGTGGGTGAGATTCTTCCAGGTAGATGTTTTTTCTCTTGTTTTTTGTCACATTATTTCAGATAAGAACACTGACAGCCAAATGTCACCAACTGTAGGCAGATATCCACGTAAATATCTATTACACACAAATGCGTTGCAATTTCCTGCTTCAGCAATCAGTCATTTTTGAACTAAAGACCTCTACTACTAAAAGCAGGGGCTTCAAATGCTTGAGTTAGAAATGCAGCCTGGTAGCTGGTAACAAAAGCAGTTATTATCCTAGTTTAGGCAGTAGGGCAGTAGAATGAGAAGTGCCGCATGCCTGTCATGAGCACTGGAAAAGGCAAAATCATTCAGCTCCTGATAGCTTTTTTCCTTTGCTTGTACTGCACTATTTCTGTATGGATTTTTTTTTTTTTTTGGCTACATGTTGTATGTTAATTCTTTGTAGTAAACATACCTGTTAGGTAAAACCTTCCAAATACTTTTTTTTTTTTTTTTTTAAAAAAAGGACTAATTTACTCACTTGCTTTATAAAAATTTCTGTCGTTTTATAGTCTCAAGAGGAAAGTCTTAAATTTGCATTTACTAGAATCATTTCCAAAGAAAACTGAATTAAAATGACAAAGTGACATTGCATGGACTATTCATCTGCTATATTTTACTGATGAGCTTATTTTATGAGTACTTTTTTTTATGAGGTTTCTTTGCAAAGATCCTTTCTCTAAGGGAAATCAATTGATGGCAGTACCTCGATCAAATTTTGCTTTCTGTCCGATTAGTTTCACTGGATTGCTTGGGATTTACTCACCGAAGCAAGACAAGGAAAATTCGGTCTTTTGTCTTTAAACTTTTATATCTACTAGCACCAATGCAGAACACATATTTTGCTTGTGGAGGCCAGGCTGAGGTTAAGTTGGTTTTAAAGATAACAGTAGATTCCAGCGTCCTTGCATTTGTTTTCTATTTGGTGACAGTCACTAAATCAGAGGAAGGAATGTTCAAACAACACACTTGAGGAAAAGTGATTTTTATAGAAAGGGCCCATTCCTGCTAATAGCCAGTAACTGCACATAACCCCACTGACATTAAAAGCCCATTAGCTAAGCCCAGTTTAAACAGCAGCTGATGCTATGTCAGCTAATGTACATTGGAATTTTTCATGTAACACAGCAATAGCACTTCTGTAATTTTTCTAAAACTATGTACATTAAGAAAAGCAAATGTCATCTGATAGTAGTAAGATGAAGAGTTCACATTAAAGTAGGGAGAATTGTAATCAAACTGAAGTTACCATCTGGTTGCATTAACAAGAAACCAAAATGGTTACAAGAAAAGCAGAGAGTGTCGGGTTTCTGAATTAAACCTAGATTAACAAATCTAGTGTATGGGCTTCTGTAATACAGGATAAGCACAGAGCTGCTTATCTGCTTGGTTCTTTTTTGTTAAATGTATTATGACCTTGTTTGAAAAAAGTTTCTACTGAAGTTAGTAAGATGCTTTGTCATATGAACCTCTGGGTTGCCATGGGGAAAAAAAAAAGGTTATTTCCTGGCTGTTTAGGAAATATGTCTCATTACAGCAGAGTAAAAACATTTAAACTTGTCAAGGTAGTGTTTGTATGCCTATGGCCTTAAATTCCAGTTAACCATTGGCTCGGTAAATAGCATCTAGCCATCTCAGTGTATCAAAAGGAGAGTTGAGAAGTACGGTGAAAAAACGGTGTGTGCTTGGTAAAGCGCGACAGGTGATGAACTTGTTGTTCATCTCCAAAAGCAACCAGCAGACTGAGGTCCTCGTACTGTGGTCTTGGGACCCGCCGAAGCATGGCTTAGCACCCGGTTTGGCAATCCGTCTAATTCTGAGAAGTCCCTTTGAAGTCTGATTTGAAAATAGCTCTTGTGCTGTAAAGCCATTGTGGAGACAGGAGAAGGGCTGCTTAGTAAGTTAATGTGAGAGCTAGAAACAGAGGGGTAATTAGTTGCTTATTGACATGCTCCCAAATATGGCCAAGTATTACTGTAACCTCCTCCGCCTCCGCTTTGCTATTATCCGTCCATTAGTGAAACCTTGTACAAGTACTGACAGGAGTAGAACTTAAATGCCTGGTGCGGGTAGACATACCCACTGCAAAAATCCTGCAAACACATCTGGAGGGCTCACTTAAACTCTTAACAATCTGTGTTAATAGTACAAAACCCTTGACTGTGTCATGAGGCTGAACTTGAATTTTTTGTCTTCCCGAGCTGAAGGAGTTGACATCAGTAGCGTGCCCAGAGCAGATCGTTTGTTTGCGAACCACAGGGTTTAAGGAGAGTAATTCAATTGCATTTTTTTCCTCTTCTGGAACATAACATGTAAACATATTACTGAACAAAAGCCTGTTTTTAATTACAAGCAGTAACTTTTTCATGTTGACAGATCTTCACATGCAAAGCTTTATTGAAAGTGAGAGAAGACCTTTTTGCCATCATTAGTTCTTGCTGCTTAGTGCTTTTATCAAGTACAGTAAAATACTGTTTGTAATTAATTCCAAGCTTATATGGACATGTTCAATATAATTACCAAACAAAATCCTGTTTACTAACATATTGCTTGTGAAACCAGTCTGAATAATCTGGTTTTTGGCACACATAAATCAGGCAGTAATAACAGCTGTAAATATTTCACAATATACTTAGAGTGCTTTCATTTTAGTACTGAATCCACTTTTGGGTTTTAAGGATAAAACATAGGTCAAAAGTGACTTTTCCCATATGTTCTTTCCTAACCTCTTTCACTGCTTTGCCTGAGAGTTATTAAAAACAATCATTATTGTATTTGATTATGAAAAAGTAAATATATACACATTCATGAGCTGGAAGACTTATGTAATTGAATTATGCTGGAGCTAACAAAATGCTGCCGCTCACATTGGTGTGGGAGAATTGCTCTAATACAGCCGTGAATCGTTTTCACTGGAAAAGGCATTGCAGTGCCAATACGCTTTGTCTTTCTCAAAGTTTTACTATTTTTATCTGTCTGGATGTCCATATAGTGTATGCTCAGCCTGAAACACTTGCGTAAAACTGTTAGAAGCAGCTGGTTATGTAGCTGATTCAGGCACCCAAAGGGCTGTGAAACTGAAGGTGACCAGGAGCCGGGTTTGTAGTGGCGTCCTGGGGGATTTACGGGACTGTGTTATGTGCTGGGCTCCCTCTTTCTGGGAAGGCTTTGAGCCTGTACTTAAATAGAAGGAGGAAAAGGAGACCGATAGTCTGTCTGCTACAGAATATTTGGGGTTGCATGAGGCTACTAAACTGTCTTTGAGTTAGGACTGTGTGTGTATTTTATTCGGTTCAGCAGAGGCCTTGAAATTTCAAGAAAAGATTTATAATCATCCCTCAAGTCATTTTCCCCTGCCCCAAACAAAGATGTTAAAAAACAGTTGTGCAAAACAAAACATTTTGCAATTTTTGTTTAGCTGGGAATGTTCTTCAACCTCTAAAACCAAGAAATAAAGTAACCAAAGTACTGTTTTGAAAGACAAATTTGAAAAATGTTCTTTTTTTTTTTTTTTTTGTCTTTTTACTCTTGTTCTGCAGTTGGATTCCCTCACTGAAGTGGACATAACTATTCAAATGTTTTGGCCATTGCATTCTCTGAAGAAATTTAGTCTCCAGAACTGTGCCAGGCTCCTTCATGAGTGCTGTCTCCTCTGAGCCATGAGCCTCTCAAACTTAGGACCCCGCCCCCCAAAATAAAATGCACAACTAAAAATTACCAAGTAGGAAGTAACGTTGGGAAATGCTGCAGGAGAAGATTTCCCCCCTACTCGAGGGGGGGAAACAAAGCCTGCAGATGTGCTCAGCTCCCCGAGGTGCGTGTCTGAGCAAGGGGAGCGCCCGGGGCACAGGGTGGAAGGGAACTGCAGGGTGTCTGGGCTGCTCCCCAGCACTGGGTGCAGGTGCCCGGGCGTTGGCAGCAGGGATCTGCAGGGGTAGCCCCTGGGAGGAGGATGAGGAGGAGGAGGAGGAGGAGGAGGTGCTCCAGGTGTCGGAGCTGAGATCCCGCCGCAGCCTCTGGAGAGCCCAGGCTGGAGCAGGCTTGTCCTGAGGGTCTGCAGCCCCTGGGAAGGACCCACGCCAGAGCAGGGGGAAAGCAGTTTCAAGCTGGCTCAGCAGAGACATTTTTTTTTTGTAGGAGGCAGATGAAGATCAGTGGCATAAGTGGCACACTAAGCTGCTGTTTGTATTTTCCTCAGTTAGTTAAGGACAGTGAACAACTGCATGTGGTCATTTGTGAAAGCAAAAGCCTGTATGAAGCAAAACTTTTGGGATGTTCTGATTGTGTGAGCTGTTAGTGATAGGTCTGACTGTAACATGATTTTCCCAAGTTTTCTGCTGTTATGATATCTAAGCATTTTGGAATTTGGTGGGCTTATAGAAATGCATTTCTGACTCTCAAGTTATGAAAAGGGCTCTTATTTGACTAAAAAGATGTAAGGGGTTTCTACTGTATTTGCTTCTTTTTCTATTTCTTCTCTACATACAACAAAAGACAAAAAGTCTGATTGCTCTTGTCAAAGTTCCTTGTTTTGAGCTGTGGACTTCAGCACTTCCATGGAAGTACATTAGTGGGGAATTGTATTTGTGCACGGTCTGTAAAGTCAAAATTAATCTTAAAACACTATTGATTACTTTTTCTCAGCTACTGAAGTTTAGTTTGTTTGAGCAAAGTAACTCTTACCCAGAGTGCAAGGCAAAAACTGTTTTACTGCTTGTTTTCTGATGTGGCATCTGAAAAATGAATACAAATACTGGCCTATTTATTATCACTTGTGCATATTAGAAAATAAATATACTCAGGAATGTTTTGCTTAAGGCAGTCCTTTAAAAAAAAAAAAAATTTAAATCATACTCTAATCATCGTATTTCACCTAACTTTGCCTTGGTTTTAGGTGGTCAGTATTTTAAGATACATCAATATATTTTGATCAGTATGATAACACGTGGTGTCACTTGATACTTCCGATCAGTGTCAAGTGTCCCTATCAACATCCTATGGGCACCTAGGGATACGTGGCTGTGATTTGCGAAGGTGCTACTGTCAAATATGTAGCAGGTTGTTGTCTCTTAAAGAGATCACAGGGGTTCCTGAATGCAGTACTTTGATTTTGGAAAGCTGAAGTCCCAATTCTTAGCTTTCTGTAGTATGAGAACTTGTAGTGAAGTGTGAGTCATTGCTTGAAAACACTGCAGTGCATGAACAATATTAAATTACTTTGTTATGTGTATGTGCAGGCTGCATCCAGACACTGTCATTGGGAAGTTATTAGTATCTATAATTACCTAACCACAAGGAATTTCTGGACTGAAATAGTTTATGTAATCCTACGTGTTTCCTTCCCACAAACCCAGCTTAAAGGCTCATGCAAGTCTTCTGCCAAGGATATGTCTTACTGACCATGAATTACTATTCGGGAAGATGCACTTGGCTGCAGGAGTAAAGAGCCTACCTGAAAATAGCCCTACCTTCAAAAGTCAGTTCATCTGACTGGTGCTCAGAGTTGTTTATCAAATGATGTGTTGTTTCATTTTAGGTGATGTGACCTTTAGATTTCAGCTGCTGCCATTATCTAATTGGCAGCATGAGTCCTCCTATAGGAGCCAAAACTATTAACGAGAATTCGTGCAACACTAAGTTTTCATGACTTGAGGGCCACCAGATACGACTTGTGTGTATGAAAACCAAGTAGTTGTAGTGGCATAGGCCTGGAACTTGAGAAGGCCAAAGGTGTTTTGATTAGTGAGGAAATTAATACCAGCTAGTTTACTTATGCCTATAAATACATATAACTGCATTTAGGTGCACAGGTAAATTGCATATGCCACTTAGCCCCATCTGTTCCTAATAAATTTCTGCCCACAGGCTGTAGGTTTTGAAACTTCCGATTACGCTCAGGTGAACTTTCTAAGTGGAAGAGCCGGCCTTCACAGAATGTGTTTGCAGCTGAGCATCTCATTTTGTGTAAACCAGCACAGCTTCCCTGAGTTCAGTGGGTGCCTCTGTCCTGCGCCAGCTGAAGGCTGTTAACAGTTAAGATTTCTGTAAGACTGTCTTCATGGTGGAGAGATTTCTATCTCATCTGTTTGGACAGAAAAAAGTTCCATGACTCTAAGAATGCCTTTTTAAAAAACGGAAAAAAAGGAGCAGACGCTGCAAAATACATCAGAGTGCGATCCCAGTGCTAACAAAGAGATTCTTTGCCACTAAAATGAGGAGGAAAATGTTTATATCTTTACAAGATCTTGTCCCATTTAAGAGAGCCTAAAGAAAAGATAGGCATCTAGAACAGCAATTACTGGGTAAAACGCTGTTTTGTGACTACTAGTTGAGGCTTTTTAAAAAGAACATTTTCTTTGAAAGTTTTTGCAGCCACCCACCATCGCACCAATGCAAAGCCTCTGCAGAGACTTAGTAATTAAAATGAAAAGGCTGTATGTTCACATTGTCCCCGCTCTCTGCAGTTGTTTGTTCTCAGAACGTCACCCTACTTCTGATCAAAACCTGGGATGAACTTTTCCCAGCAAGTCTCTGTACCATCGAGGCTGTCTTCCTAGCTGCAGCAACGACCGGTCACTTTTGATCATCTTAGAGGATATTTACAAAAACAAAAATAAACCTTGATTTCCCTCATTGTCTTCTCTCAACGTAAGCGATGGAAAATAAGAACATACAAAAATCAGCCTGTTAGGATTAGCAGTTTCAAATATTAATTGGTAACAGTGGAAAAATACATTTATTTGGAGAATTAAGAGTTTTGAATACGCTACAGTATTTATTTTTATTTCCCTGGGTGGTAAGACAAATCCTGCACTGTATAAAGAAGTTAAAAAATCTTCTTTCCCCAAAAATACATGTTTATAAACACAAGGTATAGACTAAACATTCTTTTCTCATGCATGAAAACTTGGGACGGGAACAAACTTATCCGTGGGATTTGAGGCTGGAGAAAGGCAGTGGTTTGATCCTCCGGCTAAATAAAAATTACGTTTCGCGGAGCAGAGTAGTATGTAGTTAGTAGCCACTCCAAAACCACAAGACAGACACAAATGCCCACAGGCGGTCTGTTTAAAGGTTACCAAAGCATGTTGTGCATGATGCTACTTGAGGCAAGAAAGGGAAGATGGTGATAAAGAAACTGCTCTGTTTTTTGTTAGGACACCAGCACGCACAGAGCGGCCTGGTCCTGCCTAATGACCGGCAGGGGCCACGCAGTTGTCTCTCACCAGTAGTTGTTTGCAGTCGAGTGGACTGAATGTGGCTCTGACATGAAACAGGGGAAACGGTTGGGAAACAGGCCAGGAATTACCAGCAGCAGGTGCCCGTGAAGAAATGCTGGAGAAATGTTCGAAGAGGCAAATGCTGGTTTCGAAAAGACGTCGAGGTCCTTGGGTCAGGCTGGAAGATGATTCAGTGTGAGCTGAGACAAGCAGGGAGGAAGAACTTGAAAATCAAAAGTCACATGAATTTGAGTTTTGGTAGTTGTTTTTAAAGTAAATGTGTCATTATCTATATGAGCTATCTATAATATTGTGGTTATGAGGCATATTAAATAACAGAGGTACTTTAAAAACAAGAGAAGGAATTAATATTGCCACCAGGTTATCTCTTGATGTTGCTGTGGTTTGTTTGGTTTGGTTTTTTTGTTTTGTTTTGGTTTGGTTTTTTTTTTTTTTTTTTTTTTTATGTGAGGCTGTTCCTTATCCACTGGAGAAATCTTGCAGAAGTGGGAGGGGCAGCACTTAGAACAATTTTCTGAATTGGTACATCTAGCCACTAAAAAAGGTGTCAGAGGATTGTTATTATCTTTGAATGCAAGAGGAAACTAAAACCCAAAGGCAACATAAAACAGGATCCCACAAGATGTCTGAGTAAGGAATTTGGAGCGAAATAGATGGAAAGTCTCGGTGAAAAGGCCATGGATCTGGCCCTTGTTTTTGAGTGCTCACGCTGCTGCCAGGGCAGAGCCATTTGTTACCAACCACTTTCCTGTTGGGCTGCTGAGACAGGTGTTGTTTTGGTGTGTTTGCTTGGTACACTAAGCTGTAAATTACATAAAAGGAACCAACAAAGTCAATTTAAGCACTGTGGGTTCTCATACCCATGGAAAAATGTCAAAGGAAAATTTAAAGCATAAGTGGGACTAAAGGCGCAGTTGTATAAAAATCCTCTCCCTCGTGAGCAGTCCTATTAACCTTTGAGGTGCGACGACACATTTGTAAGCATCTGTGTTTCACTGTGTGAGTAATCCCATGACTCTAATATGCAGTTTTGCGAGGTTGTGGCCTAAAATGAGTAGTCCCACCAAAGTATCCCAGTAGGATCAGGAACAGTCCCTTAGGGAAGGAGTTCAGAGCAGGAACATGACTTCTCTGAAGAATCCTTAATCTAAACTCCTCACTGCAGGAGCTCTCATCAGAGAAGTTTTGATGATGTCTATTGATTACGTTTCTTTTTTTTTTTTTATCTTAAAGAGTAAATCGAAAGGTCATTTTTATATTGGCATGCAAGGAGTTTTATTGATTCTCTTTTATGAGGCATTAATGAAATCTATAGAAGCCTAACAAGATTGTATAGTTAACCTTGCAAGATTGCCTGCTCTTTTTACATGTGCAGAAAAGGGAAAATACAATGTTCCATTTTGGCAGTTTAAAATATGTGAGAGCGAGTGAATTTCACGGAATCAAATACCTCTTAGCACAGAAAGAGAGCATGATGTATCTGTACTAACCCATTAACTCCAAAATGTGCTTAGTAGAGATTTTTTGGGGAATACTTTGTTTTCCTGCCTAATGGTACCACATACTTATCGCTATGAAAACAAGCAGGGAAGTCAATCACTCATTACGCGTGCCAGAAATGCCTTCTGCAGTCACAATGGTGGCATGTCAAGAGTCTATCCCACTTTAAAAGAACAGGCAGGATTTATTCTGGAAATGTACCAAAATGGACCAATCTTTCTCAAAAATATGAAGCTGGGATCAGTTTTGCAAAGTTAAAATAAACAGTAGCCACACTTGACCCAGTGTATTATGTTAACAGAGGAAGAAGTGTAAAGTGCTGGGGGTATCTATGGGTTTGTCTTGGTAGAACATTAAACGCGATACATTGGATTAAAAAATTATCCACTAACTTAAAAACTATTTATAATAAAAATTTGGAAGAATTTTCAGTGTATTATTTCATTCCACATTATTTTCTTAAACATATTTTCTCTCTATACCACTTCCATTAATGAAGGCCATCTTGGCTATGAATTACAAAGTTAATGCCCCCTGAGAAAGGATGCCTTTGCATAGTGAAAGCTCAGATCACGTTCATCAGAAGCTCAGAAGCCTTTGAGTGAATGTCACGCATTTTTATTTGCAGTAGAAAAAAACATACTGGAGAGAGGCAAGTATAATTATCACAATTTTTAGATGGAAACCAGAGGAGCGGGAGGCGGGACTGGGGAGTGAGCAGACACAGGAATTCCCCTCTGGTGGGCTCACAGAAAACATGGAAGTAATTTGCGGTATGAAAATGGCTGGTGTTGCTTGTTTCTATCAGAAGGCCACGGAGAATGTAGGAAGTGGGCGCTGGGTTTTCACACCGCAGTCTGATTTGTGACCAGCCTAACTGCTGCTGGCCCAACTCGTCTTTGCTGCTCGTCCTCATCGAGTGGTCAGCAAGCTGCTGGTACAGACAAAATTAGGCGTGGGGCTCCTAATCCCGATTTCTGGCTCCACAGACCTGCGGTGAGAACAGCGGCTGGTTGTAAAAGCCCAGTTGGAGGAGCACTGCCCCACAGAGCCACTGGTCCTGCTTCGCCAGTGCCTCTGAGGACCAGCCCGCCCTGGCTTGCTCCACGCCGTGTGGTTTTCTCCAGCCTCTTTGCCTAAGCGCCTGAGTCTGTGTGACTCGAATGACACGCCTCACGTGGCTTTTCTATTACTCACTGCCCTCACAAAAGCCTCCTTCCCTCCCCGCTGGATGGACAATCTTCCCAGAGTGTTTCCAAGACCATTTTTAGCAATGATGGTGAGGGGTTGCGGCTCTACGGCTGCCCTCGTGCCCTGTGCTGCAGTGCTGCATGCTTCAAACCTGCACAGCTGGAAGTCCCTCAGCGTCTTGGTGCAGATACTCAAGCGAAGTGCCCTCACTTCACCCCATGTCAGGCACCAGTTGTTTTTCAAGAGAGCAGAATGGGCTAGAGGTGCTGGTCTGGAGTTGCCAGAGGGGCATCACGCAGCGAGTCAAGACTTTGCCTGTGCCCAGAGGGAGAATGGCTTTGGGAGCTCCAGTCTCCTTCAGAGCAGTACAAAATCAGGCTGTAAAGAGATACATCCCAAAACACAGAAGCAGTCTTTAGCTTGGCTCTTGCACTTTTATTAGCTGTCATGAAACTGGGAGCTAGATGTTGCTGCATCTTTTAGCTCATGAAAAAGGTACAAGTCAATTCTACTTTTTGTATTTTTTAAGTCATGTTACATGTTCTGTTACTGGATTGGATTTTGAGTAATGACCACTCAGGCTCTGCTGTCTGTGAAATGATGTCTGCACTGGAGGACAGAGATCTGCAGTACTGTAGGCTCTCTTTATTTCCTCCCTTGGAAGATGTATTTAGAAAATCCATTGCTTGGGTCTCCCTGGGAGGGAGCACACCCAGAAAGCAGCTGATGTGACCTTCTGAGATACTGTAAGAAAACTGCAGGATTACTTGAACAATATGTCCAAAATGCATTGCAGGATGTAAATGAATCAGAGGGACAGGCAGGCATGATACCTTTTGTTTTCATGTCTAAATAACACAAAGAATATTTTCCTTTTGACTGAACATTTTGGTTAAACTTCCTTGCTGTTTGGAAATACCAGTATATCTGTAGATTTTTATATTTGAAAGTTAAAGACATTTCAATGGCTACTAATGAATAGTTTCTATTTCAGCTAAGCTACTGAATTCTTTTATTTATTGATCAAACGAGCATTTAGGATTAAAGGATGCCAAGAAGTATTTGGACCCTGGCACTCCAGTAATGATATAAGGAGTAAGGACAATCGTATACGCTATCTCCAGGTACATTTCCAGGCAGTATGTTTCCAAGAAGACAGGCACTCCCAGTTTTGTAACAGAAAACACGGGAAAAAAAAAAAAAAAAAAAAAAACAAAAAAAAAACCTGAGAGATAACTGGGTAGATGGAGAGACAAAAAGATGAATGGGTGGATGTGAAGTAAAGAGATATAGTTGGGATTTATCAATCCTTTGCAAACATAGTGGGTGCTCTAGAAATAGCTACTTTTTCTTCCTGGTAGCGTGCTTGAGAGTGTGCAGTGGCTTTGATGGCCGGGCTGGGGGCTAGGAGAGAGGGTGCTGAGCTCTCTAAAAATGGGTCTGCACAGTGCAGCTGACAGCAGATACAAGGGCAAACAAAGCTGGTTTTAGCTGTTGGCGCCTCGCAGCACCAGGCAAAGGTGGGAGCATGTAGCAGCCGGAGGGGGCATTTGGCTGCCGGGGGGCGAGGGTCGCGTTTGCCGTTCTGGTGACTCGGCTCGCTTCGTCCCTGAACCGCGCGCGCCGGCCCCTGCGCGCTTGCAGGTGAGGGCACCTGTCGGACGTCTGTCCCGAGGGCTGGTGGTGCGTCTGTCAGTGCCACGAAAGCTGCTGCAAAGCCTTTTGTCACAGATGTAGCCCTCTGGCTGCTGCAGATTGCCAAGGTGACTGATTTGTGATGTGGAAAGGGGGTAATGTGATTCAGAGGGGACAGAAAAAAACAACCAACCAAACAAAAAAAAACAGATACTGACCTAAGGGTGCTCCTCTTAAAGCAGGTTCTGGCATTTTTCCATCAGGCATTGGGCTTCAGCCCTCCCACAGTCATTAATCATTTCCAAAAGCCTTGGCCCCGCTCTCTAGATGGGCTGCACTTTACCCCTGGCTCCGCCAGGTCCTCCCACCCAGCACTTCCCATCAGTCTGAGAAGCCATTAACGTTCAGAAACTCTTACCTGTATTTTGGCATTTATCGCTTTACAGAAGTTAGGAAGTGATGGCCCATGTTATAAGGCTGTCTGTTTTTTATTTTTCCTTCGATACAGAGGGCTTCTCTGGACAGGGTGGAGCTGGTGACTTCTCCATGCTAAATGAGGTGTCTGACTGCTGTTGAATTTGAGAATACCTTTGTTACTACTTTGTTGTATACCTTTGGGTCCAAATGGGTGTTTGAATCCCAGAAATGGCAATTTCCTGCACAGCAGTACTGCCAGGGTACAGCGATACTGCTACCAAATAGGCATTAAGAGGCAAACCAGATTCCCCACAAGTTCAGAAGAGGGCATTAAAGCCTGCATAGATGTGTCCTAAGCACTTGCACTCATTTAACTGGTCCCAGAAGAAAAACAGACTCCCCGCAACTACAGCCAAGAAGGGAATATATTTTGAACAAATGGCCAAAAAACACCTTGGTTTTTGGAAATGTGGAACAAGCATTCAAGCTTCATCCAAATCATTATTAGCTACAAAATGGGACTGTTGCAGAAGCCTTTAAAGTACCCCTGGCTTTCTGACAGTGATTAGCCCTCTCTGTGTTTTGCTCAAAAGCATCCCTGCCCGTGCATGAACTCGATCATTGTGTGTCCCCCCCTTCCTCTCCTTTCCTCTGAGCGGTATTTTGCAGGCTTCGTGTAACAACTCCTGCGTTACACACAGCCCCCAGGACACCCTGGTGAGCAGGTTCTGTAGGAACTGCCCCAGGTACTGGTGGCTGGCATTGCTGTAGCAGGTAATGCTTCCTGCTGTTACTGTCAGAAGCTGCATGACGTTCCTGTGGGAGGCCAGCTGAGCCCCGTATCTTCTACAGAAGCTCATGCAAAACACCAGTCGCTGCTTTTCAGCAAAGGCAGTACTCTCTTGGTGCAGCGCACA
Source organism: Tyto alba (assembly GCF_018691265.1). Taxonomy (NCBI): domain Eukaryota; kingdom Metazoa; phylum Chordata; class Aves; order Strigiformes; family Tytonidae; genus Tyto; species Tyto alba. The sequence goes on along the minus strand of NW_024881327.1, from coordinate 13,944,323 downwards.
ACTTAACTTTGCTGTTCAGGGTTAGTTCTTGGTGGCGCTGCGCGGTGAATTATGTTCCTGTGATCTGCACTGCAGGGATAGCCTGTGCTAGGCACTTCTGAAGCTGACAGCTGGAGAAACAGGACTCGGTTTTGGCCAAAATGCAGTTGGGGTTTTTGGCACATGGCGTATTTCTGCTGCTTATGTGCAAACAACTAGGCAGGGCTTTCCCACTGAAGTTCATCCTCTGGTCTTCCCTGAACACAGAGTTTAAAAATTAGTGAAGCAGAGTATATGAAAATAACTTTCACATCTTTTACATCTTATTTTTGGTGGTTACTTTTTTGGTATTAGTTTTACCTAGCACAGGAAGATATGTGTTCCTTCCTTGTTTTTTTTTTTTTTTTGTTTGTTTGTTTGCTTTTTTGTTTTGTTTTGGTTTTGTTTGTTTTGTTTTGTTTTTGTTTTTGTTTTTTCTTTCATCCAAATCAAGAAGCTATATAACCATTGGATATCAGATTAGTTCTCCCAAAAGCTGTAGTAAGTACCGCAGAAAATGAAAAGGGGAGAATGATAGAGTTGCACTCACCTTGGGCTGTCCACCATCTGGCTGCCCTTCAAGTAGCCTGACTAGGACTTCTACACAGAGAGACACTGTTATTCTGTCTCTCTGCAAAACGTTGTTAGGGCTAAAATGGTCACGACTGCCTTTTACTTGTCTGTTACATTCAAGGTCAGATTATTGAAGAATTTAACTGCTGATAAAAATAGGGGAAAATGAAATTGCGGTGTTTTATATTGTCCTAAGGACATTCCATTCTCTTTCATGTAATATTGTAACTTTTAGTGGGTGAAGACTGACTTACCACTTATATCTTGCTTAAAATATTCTAGTAGGAATTCAGTGGGAATAGGATTTTGTATGGTTCCTTCTCTGAATTGAATTCATACCTATGCAATGCCATTCATTTGCACAGGGTAGAAAAAAGACTTTAAGACTGCTCTGTCTTAAATGTATTTATTATATAGTTTATAGTTTATCTTGCTTTGATATTGGGATTATTATACTTAATTCTATTGTTTTAAAAGGCTGTTTTCAAATCTGTCTGTCTGTCTAGAACATAAATCTGCTTCAGTCAATTAATATATGGTGCAGTACTTTATACTGCAAATAAATCTGCTTCACTTAATTTTTACATGGTAGAACAAATGCTTGAGCTGGGGAACTGGATTCATGTATCTAATACAACTGCCCACTTTTGATGACATGGAGATACTGTGCTTTCCCTAACTGTTTGTCTTCCTGGGGAATATTTTGAAGTGCTAGATTAGTCAGTCAATTGCATACTGATAACATAGGGAAATTCAAGTATAGGGACAGCAGCAGCTTTCTGGAGTGAAATCTGAGTGATGCTTACTAGCTTTTCTCATACTGTACAGCCATAGGGGCAAAGTGGTGGGTTTATGTCCTCTGGAATGCACCAGCACCATTTAAGTGGGCATTATGAGAAGTCAAGAAAAGGTAGATGAACTCTGGAGAAGAACTGTGGACATAGACACGTGATGTAGCGGGCACCAATGTTATCTCATTGCTGTCCACTGGATATCATGTGCAGGAAGTACTGATTTCCCACTGATCCCTTTTCACAAGGCTTCCCCTGAGGGGCTAATGATACAGGAGTTACATGTGCCTTGCAGTCCTAGAAACTCCTTTTTTTTTTTTTTTTTTTTTTTTAAGCCTACAGGAGTTCTGCACCTTGATGGGTAAGGGCAAAAAATATTTAAAATTGTTCCTAACAAGTACAACTTTGTTGTTTCAAAGAAAGGTACAGAAAAATGCAGCAGAACAGTCAGGGTGTTTGTTGTGGGGAACAGTGGACCATACCTTGTACTGGTTTGCAGTGTGAAATAGTAAATGATGCCTTCAGACAACCTCAGTCTCCAAAACATACTCCAGAACATACTGAGAGGGTGGTCAAACCACTGGAACAGGCTTCCAGGAGAGGTGGTCCAATGCCCCAAGCCTGTCAGTGTTTAAGAGGCATTTGGAAAATGCCCTTAATAATTTGCTTTAACTTTTGGTCAGGCCTAAATTGTTCAGGCAGTTGGCCTAGATGATCATTATAGGTGCCTTCTATTCTATTCTATTCTATTCTATTCTATTCTATTCTATTCTATTCTATTCTATTCTATTCTATTCTATTCTATTCTATTCTATTCTATTCTATTCATATTTTCTGTTGGGAGGGGAGCTTTTAGGAGAATGAGGAAAGAAGCATCAGTTCCTGGTTATAGACCAGCAGGTTTGGCTGCCTTCGTCTCTTGCAGCCATTATGTTGCAAATGTACTTTAACTAATCCAAGACTTGCCAGTTTTCTTGGCATCGACCACAATGCAAGAAAAGAAGAAGAAGAAGAAAAAAAAGATATTTTTTAAAAGCTCGGGGAAGTTCAGCATGTATGTGAGCTGATACTCAAGGCTTCATTGGCAAGCTTGAGTCAGCGAAGGGTGCAATGGAAGCCGGACCCGGGAGGCAGAGCTCTCCAGTCATTTTGAGTCTCCCAGCCAAAACAGTTCTGCTGTTGGCTTGCTCTCTGACTACAGAAATATGTGCAGGCAATGTTGGGGTGTGGGGTAAACTTTTTTGTAGATAGACTCGACCAATGAAAACATGTAACTGAGAACTGGCATTCTTCCTTCCTTTTTTAAAAGACATGCCACTAGGATTTGCTCTCTGCTTTGTATTTAAATAACATCTATTGTAGCTGTCTGTTCTTGCTATTCCCTGAGCACAAAACAAATGAAAGCAGGAATACGTTGAAGCATGTTAAATATGCTCTAGCATAGCCTCAGCCTTTCCTTCCAATTTCTTCTTCTTCCTATGACTACGTGAAACAATTCTCAGAAGTTAAGCTCTGCCTCATTCCCCTGATCCTTCCTCCCCTCACTTCTTCCAAATATTCTGGATTTAAATTTGAATCTTTTTGAAGTTTCTAAACCCTTCAGTTAATTTGCATGCTTTTCACTGTCATAGTTTGTTTCGGCACATCATTTTGAAGGGCGGTCCTGACAGAACATCAGGTTTGCCTCCGGCAGTGGTCCTGCAAGTTAGGAGACCAGCCTCACTCCCCCAAAAACCTATCCCCAGCATTTTATTTATTGTTTGGTTTTTTTTTTTTAAGTTTCTGGCTGAATTCTGCAGACTGCTTTCGGGAGCTGTCCCAACAGCTATCCAAATATTTCGTTGCTTCTCTGGACGTTGCTGATAAGGTTGATGCTGTCATTAGTTGTAATACTTTTTATCTCCCAGAGCAAACAGAAGTGTTAATGAGGATTAGCGTATTTGTCAGTATGTCACTAATTTTAATTTCTGTGACTCTTTCAGTCATCCTCGCCACTATTTTTCAGCATCTGGATAAGGTAGTATTGAAATTTTTGCAAATCCTTAAAGTCCACTGAGTGGTGGTGTGATTGATCATTTTTCTGAAAATTTGTATTAAAAATGTACTGTGTATCAGAGGAGTGTCAGCAGCATACTTATGATTTACTATTTTCTAGCTAGGAGGCAAGAATGGTTCTTACTATCTTGTATGCCTTGCCAGGCGAAACGGTATATTGCCAACACACAGAGTTTGGGAGTAAAGTGTACATCAAAATTTTCCATGAAAAGAATTCTGTGAATACTGGCAAACAGCAAACATGGCTGAATAATATTCAGATCGGATTGTAACTAAAACTAAGAAGGAAATAAGACAGTCTATAACTTGTAAAGAACATGATGATTCATTTTTTTGTCACTGCTTTATCTTCTTGCTGCCAGTTTTCAGTGCCAATCAGAATTACTGTGGTTATTTCGAAAGGCGTGTTTGAGTTACTGGGTTTTGAGAAGCATAAATCTGAACAGCTCTGATATCACCTTTGACTTACACTGCACATAAAAGGCAGATTTTTCTTCGGAAACAAGTAGAAAGGAACATCAGTATCCTGGCGCAGGTAGAGTTGAGAAGTTTTGTGAAGTGGGGTGATGCGTGAAGCAGGGGTGATGGTGCAAAGGGGAGGAAGGACTCAGCAGGGGTCAAACCCTGCCTCCACAGCAGCCAGTGGAAAGACGTCCCTTCGTGTTGGCAGGGACAGGACTTCACCCCGCGTATTCAGGGAGCACCAACACCGAGCTAGAAGTAAACGAGCCCTGTACAGAATTGTTTCACAATGCACTTCTACTTTTACAAAAAAACTACAACCAAAACATCCATTCCAATGGCAGAGCACATTTTGCCTTTCAGAACAGGACGGGGAGTGCCAATTTTCAGCTCACTTGACCCCTGAGGGCACAGGAGAAAATCGGTGGAGAGGAGAGAGAAAAGCAATGAAAGACATTAGTGTGCTCGCTGGCTCCAGTTGTAACGATTTCTTCCATCGTGCTCTGCCTCTATGTGAGGCATTTTACCCGAATGCACATCATTCTTTTATAATTGCAAATATTTGTTTAGAGAAAAATGTCTAAGCATTTAAAATCAATCTGAGGGAGGAAAAAATTGAAACACTAAAATCTGTGAGGCTTCACATAAGCCTTTTCTTTTTGGAAGTGGGGGGGTGGAAAAAGAGGGTAAGTCAGAAAGAGAGAGTGGTTCCTCCTTCCCCAAAGTATCTTCAGTGGTGACAAGTGGTAGGAGGCTGTGCAGTGCTCAACATGTTGGGCTTGAGCACACGCCTGCTTTTTGAGTCACCGTCAGTGGTGACGCTCGGACCTGGTGGAAAGGAGCCTGGGCTGTCTGTCTCCCCTTTGGAGAACCGGCATAGCCAGAGCCTCCCTCTGGTATTTTATCAGTGCTTGCATGAGGAGTGCCAGCTTGTGCTGAGTAACAACACATCCGCTATCTCGCTTGACTTTTTCTTTCCCCTTTAAGTCAAGGAGAATCAGCTCTCAGAGCATAGATAGCGTGCTCTGTGATTACAGCCAGTGCAGTCACTAACATCTTCCAGATGTTTTATAGTCCCTTGCATCGGTTCCACAATGAAATTCCTCTCTTAGTTGCCCATAATTTCTCTTATTTTCAGTTAAATCTATACTCTAATGGATATCTCCTTTGTAAGATGTAAATCACTCCATTTTAGCAGCCTGTAACAAATATCTACTGTCTGACAGTTCTGCGTGGAGTTAGTGGGATTTTTACAAACTGGCTTCAGTAGAAGCAAGATTGAATATGTAGTAAACATCTACCTACAGAAGCCTGATGTCAAACAAAGAGTCAGGGAAATAAGTATTTCTTACATGAGATTATATAAACCAAGATACTCCTGTACATAAAGAATAAGGATTTAATTCTTGCAGTCCTGCCTGGCTGCTGAAATTGGGGAACGAAAAGGGGTTGGGGATTCAGCTGTGAATGTATGGTAAACGCTTTTGTCTTCAGCTGTAGTCAGTCATTTTCAAGCCCTTCAGTAGGCATAAAGTCTCAAAGCTTGGAAGCAGATCTGCATGATTCAGTTGAATAAATGTGTTTGACATTGAAGACAAATATTGTACTCAGTAGAGCAATTTTGAAGTCTAATACTCTCCTCTCCCAACTAATTCTAAGGCTTAATTACTGAATACCAATATTGTATAATTCACAAATAATTCCCTGGCTGCCTTTTGTTCACTTGTGCCTTTAGTACCGTATTAACAAATACCAGAAAGATTATCAGATAGCATGACCGGTTTGGAGATGCTCTGCAGTGCCAAAAAATATCAAAATGCAATAACTTGCCAATTCGCAAAGTGGTGTTTCACTGGCTCCGTAGGAGTATTATTCCACTCTGGTTTTCCAAGACTGATTTACATGTAGTAATAAAACCTTCTCTTCAAAATACTATTAATCTCTCAAATTTGAGAGGCAGACAGACTGAGCTTCCTTTGTCTTAATTCAGGAAAATATATGCTTTGCCTTTATAGCTTACAGATTAGTTATCTACCATCAAATTACTGTAGCCCTAGGAAATGGGAGGAGACCGAGCCTTTCTGCCCAAGTATAAACAACTGCAGCTCTACTGACTTTCTATTGCAGTCTTTTCCAGGAGGGCTACATTTGGTCCACTTTAACAGCTTGAGAAAATAGTGTGGGGTTTTGTCTGTTTTTTTTTTTTTTTTTTTTTTTTTTTTTTTTAATATTAGTTTTTTGAATAGCTGAGCTGTTCCTATGAGAACTTTTGAGTGTCAGTTTTCAGTTAGTTGAAGTACTGTACACAAAAGGGCATAAAAGCAATATATCCAGCAGTGGAAATTGCTGGAATTGATTTCTGTACGATAAATTGATCTTATTTTTAGTAATAATCTTATTACATTATTACATCTAGAGATTTGATAGATGTGTGCAGTTTTTTCTCCCTTTAATGAAAAGGTGTCAGTCAGAAACTTCTAATGTTCCTGTGCTCAATGTAAAAATAACACTGTGGGAAGGACTGGGATTTTCACTGTGAATATATATCCCATCATCAGACAGCAATTCAAATATTTTGCCTGACAAAGGAGAAGGTGTGAAAACTGACTTGCTACAAAGCCCTTGGAAAGCAGCAGGATGGTTCGGACTTTGCTGGACACTTACGGTCTCACCTGGTAATTGCTCACCCACAGGAGAGGAGCTTCCCATCCTTACAATCCTTTAGGCTTGGAGAGGTGCAGGAGGCTCCGTGGAAGATCTTTGCTCCTGTTAGTTTGTTAATGTATAAATGAAAATTTTGAGTTGCTCAGTTTAGTCATGGCTCTCAAACTCCTTGGGCCAAGCGGTGAGTTCAGAGTAGTCCTTATTGTTTTCTGAGTTTCTGGCCTAGATCTGTTACTGGAGTGCCTTTAATCCCCCTGAAATATCACATATGGCAGTCGCAGGAAGAGTAACACAGTGCTGCCAGCCCACCCAACAAAGATGGAGTGACATGGAGCTTGCTTCGCATAGACTCTTCTCTACTGCTTGGCTTTTTGTACTGAAGGAGGTGGCAGCAGCTCAAAGTGTTACCCAAAGCATCAGCAATCGGTGAGAGCAGCAGCTTGAGCCCTTACACGTATGAGTTGCCGCCACATTCAGTGCTGGCAGGGCTGCAAATTCTCTGTCACCAAATGCAAAGCCACACACCCTTTGATTCCAGGCTGTCAGGTGCTAGTCGTGGCTGTGACTGCAGCACGGTGACTTGCGCGAGGGGCCGGGGGAGATGAGTAAGTTAGAGGGTGCTAGGACTGAAGCTAAAGCTGTTCGAAGTAGTTAACAAGATAAATTGTACTGTTTGTACTGTGAGGCTGGGTTGGCAGCCATGGCTTTGCATAGGGGTTTGGTTTCCTTTCCCCTAGTAAGTGTTCATAGAGGACTCGGGCAGTCACGTAACGAGGAGGAGTCTTCCAGTGCCTTCTGCCATGTGCCCAGGCAGATGGCTACATCCTCCCACGGTTTTCCAGGAAACTGCAGCAGAGCTCAGTGCAGCACGGAGAGCAGAGGAACAGGGCTTCAGGAATCCCAGACACGCTCCTGCACATGCAGAGCAAAAGTGAGGTGACGCGGGCTTGGAAGAAGCACGTAGGCACTGTGGGCTGTGCTGGGCTAAGCCCAGCGCTCAAACGTGGGGAGCAAGTAATGAGTTAACCCTCTCATAAGGATACACTTTTAATGGTGCTGCTACGGTGTAGAGCGAAAGTGCATCAGTAGGATGTGTCAGAGAAGCCTTGCATTGCTCCTCACCACATGAAAGGTATCTGTGCATGAACAAAGGCTGTTGGTTTCTAGGGCTACCTATCCCTTACCCCAGATGAAAGACTGCAAAGGCTGGAGGAGAGGATGTTAGAGCAGCTATTAGGTGAGGTTGTATTAAGGAATCACAGCTGGCCACTTAACTTGTCATTAGCAACCATCTCTAGGCTCGAGTCAAGAAACTCTAGAAATCTGCCAAGGAAGCCTGAATGAGCAAAATTGTGAGGACAGTTTTGAAATCAGATGTTCAAAGCATTAATTAACTTTTGGGAAAACCACCTGCTGACAGATCCATACTGAGCCTTTGAGACTTCATGGTTCGGACCACCACAGAGCAGGATGTGGTCCCAGGGCTATGGTCTGGCAGAAGCCACCCCTCTACCCCAACAGAGCCTGCTGCAGAAGCCAGGCGGCAAATTCAGTGTCAGAAGTGCTTGAGAAAAATACAGGGTCTGAGCTGGAGCTTGCAGAGATAATGAGGTATAATTTTTGAATGAAAAAGGGTGTGCATCAATAGCAAAGCTGGAACAGTGTGTTGAATCCTGCTCACTTGTCCGTTCATTTGTTATTTTGTACTTGTACCCTCTAATGGCTTCATGTCCCCACTTCAGCATGAAGATCCTTTTTAACTTGCTGACCTCCAGAAGCTACCATGAAGCTGAGTTCATTAAGCTTTGAAGTTCTCAGCCGCAGGAGAGGCTGAAGAACTACCTGCATATAAAGCACTGTTGAAGGAGCATAGTGGTATTTTATTAAAGCAACACACTACACAGGTTGATACTCTTGTAGCACCAGTCCCTAAAAATAAATAAATAACTAGAGTTAGTGATTTTTTTATTTTTATTTTTTTTTTAGGGGATTTTGCCCCTTATTTGAGAGAAGCACTTAAGAATGGGTACTAAGAGAGTACTTTGGTAGCAGACTTCTTCAGCCTCTTTCCCTCTGATTCAGTATAACTGCAGTGTGCGTGACTTACAGCTGGTATTGCTATATAATGCAATGAGTGACAAACGCTACTTAGCATACTGAACAGGGGCACTGTCCCTAGCTTAATCTACCTAATGCCCCCACTGCAAGATATAAATAGATTAAGAGAGAAAATCCAATAATTTCTCCATTCTCCCACCAGAGCAATACACATTACATGTTCCTTGCCATCTAATTGCATTACATGGCAGGGATGCAATAAACATTTAATGGCAGTCACAGTCATCTGTCACTTCCCTTTAGATTGGTAATGTTCAGTATGATTTACATCCTTAACACTGTACGTTTTTAGGGGGAGGGAGGAGGATAGGAGTAACCCACATCAAAGAAGTTGTGCTTTTAGCTGAAAGATTTTCTTTAATTAGAGTTAAGAAAGAGATTGAGTACCCAGTACTCCTGAGGTATCTTAATTAATCCCTCATGAAACCAGGATGGAACTTTAAAAGTCTTGGGCCTGATTTACCTCCAGTAGTACTTTAGCTTTGCTCAGGTATCAACTGGAGTCACACCACTGAATTAAGTGCAAATAATTAGAAGTGTTTAGGAAAAACGTTTGAGTCCCACTCCAGCTTGTTACTTAGACATCTCATAAACTACTTTATTTCAGAGGGAGGTGCATTGGGTGCTGGGAAGCAATGTGGTCTGATATATGTCTGTATTTCAGGCATAGATCAATTACATTCACTAAATAGAGAATCTTCCATTAGCTTCAAGGAGAATAGGGCGGTTCTATTACAAAAGTCTGTTAAAAACATGGAGACCATGAAATATATTGTTCATGTTGAACACTTTAATGGAAAAGCTACAAATCCCTGTGGATGTGTAATATCAAATTATATTCCCCCCTCCGGGCAAGGTGGGGGGGAAGATGCTCAGCCACACTTCTCATAAAGCTGCTCTGCTTTGCCTTGTGTAGAGTTTTACCATGTGATGGGTAACATGTTACACATCCAGTGGCAAATCCCAGCTGTTTCTAAACAGGGAGAACAAAAGCTGTCACATACTTTCTCTTGTAGCAGCATCAAGAGCTGTGCTTTGGAATACATAGGCCCTTGGATTTATTAAGAAAAGTTGAGCAACGCTGCTTCAAAAAGTGTCCTCTCTGCACCAGTGTTTTTCGAATTTACTAGATGGGTATGAAATGTTAAAAAAAAAAAAAAAATCCCAGTGTTGTAAAAAGAAGGCATAAACCAGACACAATAACAAAGTTAGTGAGAATTAGAAGAGCGATTTTTAAGGCAGCTAGGAAGGCACTGTCTTGTTTCAGTCAAACCACCAGCAAGTGATCATCTGGTGAAAACTTTCAGCCAGTGTGAATTTGAGCCGAACAGTAGCCTGCAGGTGACAGTCTCTGTAGCCCATTAACAGTCTCTCGAGGCCTGTAATCCTGCAGCTGAGCCCGTTTCTTGCTCTTTCCTGAGAGCTCAGCTCACATTTGCATTTGCTTTGCTGTGTCTGTGGCTTGCAAGCAAACTGGGGAGCAAATGTGCTCTGCTACAGCACTGTGGTTCCCCAGCATTTAGGCGGTTTCCCTTATCTGGCTTCTCTTGTTGATCCCGAGAAGGATGGCTCTAAGATTTGTCTCTTAATCTTGCTTTTGTACTCTGGGTCTGTAGAGAAAAAGAAGTGAAGCGGGATTTAGTTTTCTTGTCTGTTAGAAAGTCAGAGCTGGGTGTCCTGGGATCATCCACTGTGGGATGGGACGAGCGGAACAGAAATGCGGCGCTGAACTACTCTGTCCTAAAACGAGCTCCTAGAACTTGTGCTCGGCAAGGATGGAACACAGAGGGGGGGTGTGCACGCAGAGATTCACTTGCTGATGAACTCCCCTCTGTAATTTGCCAGCGAGTTACGTGCTGTGTGGTGCTCTGGGCTTTTGCTAGTTTGACAAGGTCACTTCACATGGCACCATCTGCAATGCAAACAATTACCAAAGGTGGCAAGGCATCTTTTCGTGTATGAATCACTAAATCATTAACTTCTGTGTCACTGAGGAAGTATCCTAGCTACTGTTGGTGTCCTCCTCAACCACCATCCCCAGACGGAGTATCCATGTCCTTTACCCCCCCCACCACCTCCAGGAATGACTAAACCTTTCCAGCAGCTCCGAATCACTCGGCTAATGGGCGCGCGAGCACAGGCCTTAATTGTCCCGGACACCAACGCAGCCGCTTTTCTTCTTCGCCTGTCAAACACTGTCCGTCCCTGTCAGAGCAGGGGCGGGTCTCGGGGCACGTTACAGCAGGTTCGGGCCACGCCGACCTGATTCTGCTAGAACGTACGTGGGGTTTTGGCAGCCTTCTGGAAGCAAGGGCGGGCACGCGTCACTCGTGGCTGGGTTTGCCTGCGTCACGCTGCCACAAAGCTGCGGGAGAGGGGTTCAGCAAAACCCTCCTCGTCGCGCGTGGCGGGACGGACGGACGGACGGACGGACGGACACGCGCGGCACGGGGAGGCGCGCGCGGCCCGGCGCGCTGCGGCCAGGGCGCCCTCTAGCGGCCCGCGCTGGGCAGCGAGGGCAGGGCCGGGCCCGGGCCGCCGCGGGGCATCGGGGGGGGGGGGGGGGGGGGGGGGGAAGTGCACCCCCTGGTTTGGCAAATGGGCAGTTGTGTCGCCAGCCCTCTGGTGAAGCTGTAGCGCCGAGAAACGTTTTAAACGTTTACAGCGTTTTAATGCTTCCACTAACGCTCCCCCCCCCCCCCCCCCCCCCGCCATGAAACTACTTCCAGTAGCAATTAAAAATGAAGAGTACAGCTACTGCTGTCGGTCCCTTGCGTTCACCGAAACGGAGGTTTTAAAAACCTGGGAAAGGCAGCGATGACTGAAATTTTGATTGTGTTATTTTGGCATGTACACTGTGGATGCATCCAGGCGGATGTTTTAATTGGAATTTCTAGTCATCTTTAACAGTAAAAAAAAAACGACTTGAAGAATTGCTCCTTTTATATTTCACATTCTGTGCTATATCCTGCAACTTTCTAAAAGGCCTAAAGGTACTAACACAGCCATAACAACTGCAAAACTCCAGGTCCTTTCTTTATGATTTGAGAAATGCAGTGATTTGTGGGGCTACCGATGCCTGCGAGCATGGATGCGACTGCTTGACTGATACACTGAATTTGGGAATGGCAGAGCAGGCGTGGGTTCTACACCATCCCTAGCTGTCCACTTAAGCATAAGTACATGCTTTGATTTAATTTCCTACTAATGAGATAACATTTTACTAAACTGAAAAGGTTGCAAGGATTACTGACTGTCTGTGCAATCAGGGTTTTGTGGTCTGAGATGCTGGGAGCTTTTTTTACAGGTAACAGGTCTTCGAGAAGTCTTCCCATGCAACTAATATCAGGATGATATTTTGAAGTTCTGTCTATAAGGATAGCGAAAATATGTATGTCTTTTCCATCCCGCCCCATATTTAGTGTAGAACGATGCACAATTTAACCCAAGGCAGCTGCCCCAGTGCCAACCCCTCCTACCCCTACTGCAGCCAGTGCTGGACCCCAGGAAAACTGCTGTGGTGGGAGGGTATGGTGCTCCCAAAACACACAGTAGTCTGTATGGTCCCCCCAAATCTGCCCTTTCTCCCCACCAGGCTGGCTCCGCTTTCTCTGGAAGCGCCTGCGTTCGTGAGTGAGTGTGGGAAGATGTCTGCTCTTACACACGGACTTCAATATTCAGTTTTGTTGCTGGTTTATTATTGTGCTTTAGGCCTCGTTAGAAGTTCTGCTAGAAGCATGTGCATATAAATATAGTCATTAACACATTTATTATTTGTAAATCTACACTTAACTTTGACTATTAAATAAACAAATGGGAACAGCCTGTACCAGTATTACTAAACTGCCTGAAATATTCCTTTCGGTCAAGTCTTGCAGTGATGTAAACTGCTGTAACCACACTCAAATCAATGTTACCATGCAATTTAGAGCTATTTGAAAATCTGGCCACAGTATATATTATTTGTTAATGAACTGGGTAGGTAGTTTTGTTTATTCCTTTGAGGATGAACTCAGAAAAGTCTAGATTTAAAAACAAAGTGAAACAACCTATCATTAATTTTGTGTATAATACATATCTCAGCAGCATACACCATAAACCGGTATAAAAATATCTAGGTCCTAGAAATCATCTTATTTTTCTTTTTTTTTTTTTTTTTTTTTAATAAAGATACATATTTGTATAGCATACAAAGTGTGACTCTATCAAAAATAATATAGTTTTTTGTTGTAAGCTGTTTTCATACTGTGAGGAGGCATAAAGGACCATGTTGGAGAAGGACAGTGCAGAGGGGCATTGGGCAGAGGTTACTTGGCATCCCTGTTGACCAGCTAGTCTGGAAGGGAAGACCTGGATGTGGAAGAGGGTTCTTAGGGTGGCTCTGGATGGGACTCTCGTAGGGGTGATGTGTCAGTCCTGGGCAGCCTTAGAGAAAGACACTCATCTCTTCTGCTCATTTCCGATGTTCTTGGAGATATTATATGTATAATATTGATATATGTATATGTTTCTATATAGACACACACACACATATATGATAATGAGGAATGCACAAAAATAGAAAGTAATTTTTATGCTACTGCAGTGAAAATAGGCTTTCATTATTGGCATCATGTTGATAGTATGCTTTGAACGCAATGTTAGCAAATGCTCAAGGCTTTGCATCCTTCAAGGGAGCAGTTGATTCTTCCCTTTCCACCACAAGGCAAGGGAAGCGGCACTGTCCCTGTGTTGCGGCTGGAGGCCCCAGCTTGCACCCACGTTAAATGTCATACAGAGCACTCACAGTAGAGCAAGGCTTGGTGTTCAGGAGCTTTAGGGACACGTGCACGGACCGCTCAGACCCAGGACTCAGCAAGGCAGGGGTGAAACGCTTTGACCCACCGCGGAAGCTGGTGGCCAAAACCCAAAAGTTCCCTGTGAGTTTCATGGCTGTGCGATGCAGGCAGGATCCTGGTTTTACAGATCTTACCTGTGATGATTTGGGGGTGGGGAGGCTGTTGGCTTTTTCAGGTCTGCTCTGCCTGGCAGCAAGCTTGCTCTTGCTGTGGTGCACTATCTATCATTACCTATTCATCAGAAGCCGTGAGAGTCAGCTGCTCAGTCCTCTGAGTGTTCTTGCCTTCCTTTAATGTATCCCTAAATTGCTTAAAAGTTTATTTGTAGCTGTAATAGCCTGTGCTATCCTAATTTCTGTCTGCATGTTTGTAAAATCGTATGTCAGCAGCCGTCAATGTTTGAAATCATTGCAACATATTTCAATTATATCCCTTTGATGCTGGTAAAGACTGTTTAAGAATAAAATAACAACCCTGCACTTAATGCAATCAAAGTTTCCTCAAAACTGGTTTATACTATCATCGCTCATTCAGTATGGTTGAAAACATTTTGTATAATGCTATTAGAGTGATTTGCCAGTGAACAATACAAGTTAATATTGATTTTAATACACACAAATGATTCCTTAAATCCCCAAATGCTTAATGAAAATCTCAGTGTAGTGTTACAAAAGAATTCATGGATGCGAGCTGGATGGCATTCAAACAACTGTAGATTCTTACATTCCAGAATACAACTTTATATATGGCATACTTGTTTATCTTACCTACCCTTTGGGTAAACAGATTCATGGCTCTATAAATATTTGACATGGTCTCTTTTTTTTTTTTTTTCCTTTTTCTGCACTGTGAAAATTCATAAACTAGTTATCAGTGATAGGAGTCTTGGTACTGACAGTGCTTTGTACTCAGATCTATTTTTAGCACCACTTCACCATAATGAAAACTAGCTGCGTTGAGCAGCAATGGGGATTTCTTCACCTGACCTCATCCTCTAACCTCGTTTTGACAGTTTTAATTTCTGAGCTCCTATATGAACTGTATTCCCAACCAGCTGAGGGGTGAGACATGGAGGATAGAGATCTGTAGTTCGTGATGAGGGGACGTGCTAACAGGGTTGGTTGATTAGTTAGGTTTTTCTAAAACTGAAGACCTGAAAGTGTACTTGCATTGTAAAAGTAGAATGCCAAAGAGGAGGATTAGGTGCATAAAAAAATAAAGAGGACTCAAAAGGGAGATCAGAAGGATTATGCGAGGGTCATGTCAGGAGGACGGAGATCCCACCTTCCAGTCCAGATCTGTGCAGATCAGCTGGGACAACTGGGAAAGGAGAGACTTGTTACTCCGTTGACCCTCTCCCTCCTTGCTGCAGCTGGCGATTTTACAAGACCTGTATAAGCTGGAGACTAGTATGCACAAAGAACTTATTAGAAATTATAAAATCATTTTACTTGTATGCCACCAAGCAACAGTAGAGACTAATATATCTGAGTCACTAGTAAAGTAGGTTAGATTTGAAATAGTGACCTATGGTGAAAAATTCCATGTGTGACCAACGCTCCCTGGCAGACGTGCATTACCCTTTCCTCTGTGTGATCATTAAGCAAAAGTTACATTTTTCTCTCTCCAGCTTATGCATTAAGCGCTAAAGGAAGGAAGATACAGAAGGTATACCAGAGAAATACCTTACTCTAAAACTGTACAGACTTGCTAATACTTGAGCAGCTTTATATCTTCTCAATTTTTGCTTAATTTTTCTGAAGTCAGAGTTTGCTGTGTAAGAGACTTGCCACCCAGGTTGCAATGTGAAATTGTGACTAAAAAGTAGTTCTTGTTGCTGCTTGTTTTTTTTTTGTTTGTTTGGTTTTTTGTTTGTTTTGTTTTGTTTTGTTGTTTTTTGTTTTTTTTTTTCCCAGCCTGAAAGACATGAAAGCTTCAAGGGCATACTGATGTTTTAACTACCGATGCCCAGCAAGCACTGTGTCTTAGCTTTGGGCAGCAGAGGAAGCGTGCATGCAGGAACCGCTGGTCTCTCCGGTCTGCTCTCCCCTCCTTTCCTTTCTGAAACCTCCATTAGTTGGTCTATTGCCGCTTCCTTTTGCACCCCCTCACACATGGAGGGTTGCTTCTCCTGCCCAGAAGAAGGGGGAATGTGGCCCTCATGGCTTCATCCCATTGATTTCAGCAGAGGGAGGTGGCTTTACATCCCCTGCCACGTTTAGTTCACCCATTGCCCCTCTTTCTTCGCCCCGGGGTGCCCCGGGGTGGGGGGTTTCAGGTGGGTCAGCAGCATGGCACACCTCCTCGGTGCGCAACACTCGCGCCGGCACACCCAGGCAGACTCAAGTGCCGCTGCAGCCTTGTGCCTGAAAGCACAAGCTATTCCACTCTAAAAATTGCTTTGAGATTGCAAATTGCTTTTTTGATCCTCTGGGATGAAAAGTTCTATATTAGTGTATTATTATTAATGACAACAAATTATTCTTGAGGCGGTGGGGCTGCTTCGCTTCCTACAGAGCGGAATGAGTAAGCGCTTTCCCATGAGTACACCCAAAACGCAAAATACTGGCAGATGAGCCTAGCGGCTGGGCAGCCTGATGTTTCACCACCACGCGTGTGTTTTGCTCGCTGAAAACACGGCGAAAGAAGGTGCCCCGACGAGAAGGCGCGCTGTGCTGCTGGGGGCACGCTCCCAGGCGGCAGGGCTAGTGCCAGCCCCGTGGCTCGCCGGTAGCCTTTGCTGGGAGCCGGCTGGACCAACGCCCTCTTCGAGAGGCTCACCGAAGTCCCGGCTCGGTGGCTGAAGCGTTTCCACCGTTTGTTTTTCTGGGATCCCTTCCAGTCCCTCTGAATCAGCCTCTTGTTTGCCCGCCTGCCCCGGCCTGCGGTGCTCCCCAGGCCTCCACCGCTCCCTCCGCTCGGTTGGGGAGGGGGGGGTTGTTTGGGGCTAACAAATGATTTGGAGTCAAATTTCGGTGACGGACAAAGCAGCCGTTAACTCCATCACCGACTTGCAGCAACGCTCTTGTGTCCTGTTTTTTCTAAAACACTCAAGTTCATTACTGCAAGCTTAAACAATTAAAAATAAGTCCATACTCTGTAATCACTGGCTATGGAGGAGCTTGGTTTTTTCTTACCCTGCCTCTGACTTTTAAATATTCATGATTTATTGTTTTGAAAGATGCCCTATGCAAAGGCATGTTTCGAAAGGCAGAGGGTCTGACAGTGCTTAACATGTGTCCTGGTGTTTCGGGAGCACCGTTAACAAAGTGAGCTTTCACAAAGATGCATTTGAACTAGGAACAATAGAAATGTTTAGCGTGATGGATCTGTGGCCGGGCACTAGGGGGAACAGCTTTGTGCAGGCTTGAGAGGGGGAGAAGTGGAGGATGACAAGTCATGTAATGGCAGATATTTACAGCAGTTCTTTTCCCTTTCCTTCTGTTTTTATAGTAAGTGAGAAGCTATGGCAAACTGTTTTGTGCCAGGGGGCCTGTTTTCTGAAAGAAATCCAGACGCTGTGGAGAAAAAAAGCAAAAACCAGTTGTGAACCACCCCTCAGCCACTTCATACCAAGTTTTCAAGGCTGAACTAAAGCCAAATCATGAAAACGGTTCTCATTAATTACTGTGATTTCATGCAAAATGCGTTTATTTACTGTTCTGAGAAAAACAAGGTGAGAAGGCCAAAAAACCCTCAAAAAATCTAAAAACCGCCACCAACTTTTCTTCTTTCTACAAAACCTAAGGAGAACGAGGTAGCTGATCCTTCGGCAAGAGAAGGATGAAAAGGGGGCAGGGGAAGGTGCTGGGTTTATGCAGCTCTAGCGTAGGGCAGTTCCACTTCATGGCAAGCACTCCTAGGCTGTTTTGCAATACGGCTGCTGACAGTAAGTAGCCCAAGAAGTGGGTGCCCAGGGTCGGCGAGGCCGTGGCCCTGCAGCGCGAGGTCTCTGGCATCAGCACCGTCCAAAGTGGGGCTCGCAGCCCCCTGCCCCTGCCTCGACCTGCGCACATCACCCCTGCAGCTCTGCCAGCTGGGTTTGGAACCGCTCACGAAGCTGGCGTTGATGCCAAGGCCACCGTACTGTGCACACTTGGCTTAGGAATATAGAGCCTGGAGCTGCTTACTCATGTTTTCGTAGGTGGTAAAGTACTTCTTGGCCCTGTGTGTGCATGTGTCCCATTTTCACACCTGCAACGCCTGCCTTTTCCAGGAGTATGGAGATGGCTAGTTTTTTTAATGGTAAGCTGACAATAAGCTGATAAGTTTGTCCTTCTGGATATACTTTTCTACCAGCCTGAAAAGAAATAAGTGCAGTCAGTCCTTTAGAGATCAGGAAAATGTTGAGAGCAACAGAAAGCTCCTTTTCCCCTCTTTAAATGAAATGGATGAAGAATACAGAAACTGTGGACTTTGGTTGTGGGGGGTCTGTTGGGGGAGATTTGGTAGGAGATTCTTTTGGAGGGTTTGGTGGAGAGTATTACAGTTGAAAATTGTAATTTCTCTAAAGTAGGCTGGAAGAATGATTAAAAGAAAGTCCCTTTTACCCAAGCAATTGAGAGGCAGCACTGACAAGAAGAAAATAGTGCTTAGGGTTATATGTCTTTTTTTTTTTTTTTTCTTTTGCATAAATATTTGTATGAATTTTCAAATACATAAACACATGGGTTTGGTCCAGCAAACTCTGGGCTAGGTACTACCCACTCCATGCCTATGTGCTGGCAAGAAACAGGAGGGGGGAATAATGAGAAGGTAGAGAAGCATTTTCTTTTCCATAAAGCTGAGAGCCCTTCTCTGAAGAGACCTCTCCAAGTTCAGCATCTGGGTAGCTTTCCCATCTTCTAGGAGTGGGAGTATAGGTAAGATAATCAGGGGGGCAGTTATGAGCTCTCCTGGATCTGTTCTGAATTGCACAGATGGCAGATTGCGATCCTGAGCTCAGATGTAGCACTGGGGGTGTGTGTGCCTTTGAAAGATGCTAATTTGAAAGCTATTGTGGTTAGTTTTGAGAGGTGTTCTTGTGGACAGATGTAAATGATGGGAATAGTAGGGTTCACTGTAGCTGTCATTGTTTGGGACTACCAGTGTAATCAAATATAAACAGACAGAACTGATGGGATTTTGGTCTTACAGGCCAGTTCCTTCATGGATTTGGTCTGTTTTAACCACAGCTTTCAAGGACAAGAGGTAAATGCATAGAAGGTGCAACTTACTGCAAGATGCAATATCATCACAGAAAAAGTGGGTGTAATAAAAAGACTAAACCACACAAACTAGACCACGTCTTGACTGTGGTGTTCTTCATTCAGAATGAGCCAGAACTTAATGTCCATTGCAGCAAAAACATCCTTAAAAATGTTAGGCTAGCATACAGGTATTTACAGGCTTCATCAGTAAAATGGAAGAATATAGGTCCAAAGAACTGGTGGTATTATTGAAGGCTCTAAACTAGACCTCAGGGACAACACAGGGTTCAGATCTGCATGGATGATTTTTTTTAAAAAATTCTTTTTGAGAACTGATTTCAGTTGTCCTCTAGTCAAAGACAGGAGGAGTGGATGGCCAGGGACCAATTCTCTTTTCGTCTCTGCTTTTCTTGATTTAATTTTTTTTTTTTTTTTTTAATGAGCGAAAAATAAAGGAACCATTTATCTAATTTTTGTAGAGACCTATTTCATATGACCTAACAAGAGCATTAACAGAATAGAGGCTGAAAATCATAACGGTAAAGTAGACCACTAGTAATCTATTCACATGGCATTGTGTATGTGTTGCTTTTTTTTAAAAAAAAAAGTGAGCTACACAGTCACTCTAATTATTAGGAAATTAAGAGTGAAAGGGAAGTCAGGCATAACTATTCTACTTGGATGGAAGCAAACATATGGAATAAGTTGTAGAGCAAAGCTATTAAAACCAGTATGTGAGCTACAGAGAGACAAAGAGGGTGACGTATTTGTTGTGAACAGGGAGGGGGTTCTGAAAACACAGATGCAGATGCAAGTAAGGTGGGTGTGAAATAAATTTAAAGGGGATAGACTGGCTTCTGCGGGCATAGCGTCCTTTTCTTGTGTGATGGTTTTGTACGCACCTATAGGATAAGGGAGAAATTTTTTTACATTGAAGTTCTAAGTTAACTGGGTGCTTTTAAAAAATAAAGGAGCACGGAGATGGAAGCCTTCATTTTTCCTGCAGCTACTGGTTCAAGGAGTTTAATTTGACACCCACCAGGCCATTGCTGGACGCTGGTGGTGCTGCTTTCGGTGGACCTGAGTATTTTATACCCGCGAGTAGGTCCGTGTACAGGTCTGCCCTTCCCTCTGAAGTCAATGGGTGTCTTACTGAGAAAAAAAGTATGTTGATGCCACGATTCTGGTGCTTCGGCAAGATACACAGCAGAAGCAGAAACCGTATGATAAGGGTGTCATCTTGACAGCGCTCTGCATGTAGAGGGCTCAGCCCCGTCCCGGGAGGCTGGCTCTGCTGGCCTCGGCGACACTGCTCAGGCGAGGGGTGGACAGCCTGCACGACTTAGAAATTGAGCATCCTTGTGACACAGGGAATTAAGTGGGAACGGGCCCTGCCTTTCCAAGAACTGGTCAGAATGCTTGCTTTTTTCCTCCCAGTTTCGGGAAAAGTGTGAGGTTTCTTTAGGTGGGAATTTTAATGATCTGAGCACTGCCAGGGAGTCCAGCTTCCAGTCCTTCCTCTCCCTGCAAAATCGACCTCTTCCAGGAGACAGCTCTGATCGCAAAGATAAGGCTGTTCTGTGAGAAACCATTCCCTGCCCCCTGGGGTCTCCTTTGTGAAGTGTGCTGAAATGAAGAGCAGAAGGACAGATCCTTTGGTCCAAAGTGATATCGAGAAAGAAAGGAAGCGTGACCTGAGTTCCCCTAATTATGGCTCTGAGCACAGAGATCCAAGGCCTGGGGTCTGGTCTTTGCCCCCACGCTTTTTTTTTTTTTTCCCTTGATGTGAAACAATCTCCTAAGTGTGATAGCTGGTCTGTGAGTATCCTAGCAATGATACATGCAGTCTGGAAAGACCTCTCCTTATTTTGTGATTAAATGTCCCACATAACATTAATCTTTCCATCCTCTCTTAGGTCTTAGAAATTCCTGGCTTCTTGACCAAAAAGTCAAGCTAATATTTAAGGTTTCTGATAGATTGTTTACTAATGTAATTTAAAAGTGCATAGTGGATAACATAATGTAGGTAATTTTTCACTTTTAAGATTCTTTTATACAGATTGATAGCAAATAGTGTATTTGAAAAGTTGTAGCAAGCCTTAAGCTGGGAAAAGCCAGCCCTGGTTGTGATCTGGGCCCAGCCACAGTAGAATTCAGTCTCTCGACATCTTTAAAAAAATTTGCCTGTTTCCCAAGAAAAAAACAACATCAGTAGTCTGTTTATTTCTACATCTGCTGGAACCATTTTCTATTAGATGATGTGTGAGTGATGATTAATTAGTTGCTTTTGTTTCAGCTTGAAGGTTTGTGCAAGTGACAGTGGGAAGAGGGGGTTTGTGAGCTGGTCTTCTGCCAGGGGTTGTCATTCATGTGGTTGACAACTCCATCTCTCTAGAAGACCATATAATAATGTATTTCAAAATAAAAAGTCAGTTAAGGGGACATTCATCACTTTGAGAGCGTGTTCAAAGCAAGTGTCAGGCATGTAATTCAAGAGCGCTTCAAAGTAGGGCTCATGAGAGGAGAATGAACAGGAGAGAAGCACAGCCAGTGTTTCCCTTGTCCTTCCCTACCTAATTTTCCTTAACAGGAGAGACGTGGCTCTTCGTCTCTGTCTCAAAGTCCCCGGGTTCAGCGTTACCGGCTGCGTTTGAGCACCACGGCCCGTTGGCGTCGGCGGGCGTTCAGCTGCCTGGCGGTGCCTTTTCTTCTGTGCCACCTCTCCTCGGACAGAAAGAGACAGTGCTGATCTCACTCAGACAGTATTTTCACACTTGAAATGGCTCGGTTCATATGACATCAGTGTGAGGTAAGCACTGGGTCCGGACCGTGCTTGCCAGATGGTGCCCCACACGCCCATGGTAAGAAAAGGCAGCAGATGCAGTGATGTGGCTCTGTGGTGTGTGCTGTTAATGCCACAGCAGCAGATGTTGCATCCTTGAATCACTGGAACACTTCTTCTTTAGAGCCAGACCTCATTCTTGACAGTCGCCTCATTCTCTCACTCCCCCTGCTACAGCCACCATTCAGAGTTGAAGTTTGGGGATCCCGACAGAAGCTGGTGGTGTTCTGCTATGGCCATGGGAGCCCCAGTAGCCCAGGATCTAGCCATGGCTGTGTGAGTGTTAGGAGGGGAACTGAAGTCCTTCAGCAAGCCGAGTACTTATCTGTTTTCTGAATAAGAAATCAGGGTGAAATTAGTACCTGTTAAATTGTTCTTAATGCTGGTTGAGGATGATTTCATCAGTTCTTGTCTCAGTTAGTCTTGCCACTTTTTCCATGACATTGCTTTGGACCAAGGTAAAGACATTATTTCTCTTATCCTGTTGTTTCTGTGCAATATACCTGCTGTTCTGGGTTTTGATCTGGGTAGACCCTTCTACTGTTCTGTGACAAATGTATGTTTTGGTTTCACCGTGATCTTATCTAACACCTCCATTGATGCATAGGAGCCAGTGGGAGTTTTAAATCTAACTTCTCTTGATCGTATTAGGAATAGGAATGTATCTTAGACCCATTTGTGCCTTAAGTGGAATGCTGTTTTCTGAAATTCTTGTCACTTTGGGTTCAGGCACATCCCGCACACCTGTGTTGCTGGGCAGAATACTTCAACGCTTGCTGTATGCTATTCCCAAACCAGAAATGTCTGACAGCTGCAGACAAGAGGATCAAGGTGCTATCAGTGAAACTACAGGTTGTTTTCACCTTTAGATAGCTGGTAAATAAAAATTGTTCTTAAATTTTTCAAAAAGGGAAGTGTTAGGAACTATTAGCTAAAAGCTTTCTGCCTGACAGCATTAATTTCCTATTCATTTCATTAAAGGAACATTTTTGTAGAGACTTGTAAATTACAGCATGCTCCTAGCAGAATAATAGCTTCAGGAAAAGCTTGTAATAGCTCTCCTTAATCAAAATAAAGGGCAAGTTGTTGTTTATCCAGCTGAAGAGCTGGGGATCACTAAAGCTTGATTTCTGGTTTTCACATTAAACAATTGTACAGTTTTTGAACTGTGCTTTAAGAGGAACATGGGTGTATTTCAGTAAAGTACATGCTTGTTTGGTTATTTGTTTGTCCTGAACATGTTTATACTTCCGCTTCCTTTTTTTTATTCCTATAGCAGTTTCCCTGTCCATGTCCTTCCCTGACAGTGACACATCAGCCAAAAAGAAGCAGCCTCGAACTGTTGGATAAAACAGAATTCTGCCCCTGTGGGATAATGTAGCAGATATTATCATTGTTTAGATAAAAGCTGATGATAACACCTCCTGCCAGAGCTGAATGATTCTTGTCTTAGTCACGTAATAGATCAGGTGGGAGTTTCTGCTGGCGCTTGCGCTGTGATGCTCAAGATCAGCTCACACTAACTCTACACATGTAAATAACACAAGGGGAAAGGAGATCCAGAATTATACCACTGATTCTAGTGGGTCTTTTCAGAGAAGGCTGGATGCAAGCTGGCTGGAGATAGCTGGGACCGTGGTCTTCAAAGACATTTAGATACTAAGTCTAGATCTCCATGGGTATTTAGAAAAGAAAGTTCATTTCAAATGAATATGCCAAGAATGTGACTTTTTTTTTTTTTACTGGGCTACCATTTGCCTGCTTAGCTTCGCTTATGTTTGCTTTTAATCGGGTTTTAGGTAGTTTGTACTGTGGAGTTGTGAATCCTCTTCCATTATCTTCTCTGTGCTTTGCAATTAAGAACAGTTTTACTCTGTGTTCCTGCAGCCTGTAGGTTTAATTAAACCTCAGAACCTCAGTTTACCACAAAGGGTTTTATTTTCATTATGAATGAATAAAATAAAGCACAGATAATTTAAATAAAATAGAATAAGTACATTTCTGAAATAGCACAGCAATTTAGTAGCTGTAATCCCTTGTTATTGCTTGTGTACTTATGAGGACTGGCAGCATACTATGGCGTATCTTAGTACCTCACAAAACCAGAGTGCTTGTGCTCTTTCCTAAAAGACTGAGACAGTAAAGCTACGCGCAATTGTTTGAAAGTCAAATACATGTTGTTCATTTTTTGGAGGATGCATTGTGTTGGATTTTCAGAAATGCAGGTGATTTCGATTGGGTAAATTTGTAGTGTGATGGTTGGGTAGAGGCGGGAAGGGTTATGTGGAGATGGACCAGGACCATGGTGTTACTGGTTGCAGACTCTCAAGAGTTCTGGCTTTTCCCTTAAAGAGTCTGCCAGCATTTCTAGCCTGTCTACGTAGACTCCTCTGGAAAAAGGACAAAGTAACAGCCCTCTCCGTTTGGACAAAATGAAGACTGAAAAGATTATTCAGGGTGATGCGTACCTTTCAGTCAGCTTACTTGCTGTGGTCCAAGAAATGTAGTTATAGATCACAGCGTGGCAGGGGGTTGGAGCGAAGAGCTGGGACCTCTCCATGGCGTGGCAGAGGGCAGGAAATTTGTGATTAGCACCACAACAAAATCATACTTTTCAGTGCTAATGGCTGACTTTACTAATAGTGGTGTTGATGCACGTGGGGAGGAGCAGAATGAAGAAATAATTGAGAAAACCATGAAGAGCAATAACGTTCCCCAGAAATAGCTTTTTTTTTTTTTTTTTTCTTAGATATATGAAGTGTGGCATGCAGCGCTCTTGCCTATATTGCATTCTCCATCTGGCTGGTTACTGAAAGCTCAGATTCTCCTGGGCTTTTCTGAGTTATTTACTTTAATATTCTGCCTTTTATAGAAAAGATTATCTTACAAACTGGATTCTCCATAGTGGATAGATTTTTATGGTTTAATCCTGTTTTTGATATCTAATTCTATTTTTTCCCCTTGAATTTAATATCATTTCCCCTGACACACATACATAAACATGCACAGGATTTCATGTCTTATTTTTTTTCTGGTAGTGTCTCATGCAGAGATTCTTTTCTTACCACACTTGATTGAGAAATAGCTCCTATGGGATTTAGAGAATTGTTCTATACCTTCGGTTTAGGGACTGAGAAATCTCCACGTGCCTTGTTCCCTTTAAATGGCGACTACAGCGAAAGCCCAATTAATACAGAGGGAGTCCTTCCATTGATTTCAGTTATCTCTTGGTCAGGCTGTCTGTCTTTTATGCTTCATTATCATTATCAGTGAGCATATCGTAATATATACATTTATCCTACTACATGCCTGTGTGGTAAGGAAGAGATAATCTTTCCACTTTATTGATGGGGATTTGAAGTACAGTGAGATTAAGTGCTTGATCTGGCAAGAGACTGAATTCAGTTATTGAAGCCCTGGTTTAGATAAATTCCAATGTATTGTCACCAAAAGGCCCTGCCAAGTGGCTGCAGGTGCTGGTGAAATGTATGTATCCTTTATGCAGATGATGCAGCTCATGCAAAGTAGTGTGGGAACAGTTCTGGGAGCACAGTTTGGGATCCAGGACTAGCCATCATTCTGGGATGACGCCCTTAAATGAGAACAGCATAGCTGTTTTCTCTCTCTCCCTGCTCTTTTTCTTCTGGGTACGCACTCAACTTTGTGCTCAGTGGCATATATGCGATGAGAGTAAAATCCACCCTGCACAGAATATTTCTTGGTGGCTACAGGATTCTGTTGACAGACTATGGACCTGAGTTATGTGACACTGAGCCTGGGTAGTGAATGAGTGGTAACATACTGTTCTGCTTTGTTCCTGTGAGATTTCTTGCAAGACATTGGCTCTTCAAAAGAGGGTTCAGGGTTGGAAAGCCTTAAGTTGGCAATTGTGGGTTTGGGTTTTTTTGGTTTCTTTTAGTTGGAAGAATGGCTGGTGACAGGATGCTTTGGGTTGCAGTGGAGGACATGCTTAGGATGGGAGGAGGAACGTCTTCCAAACTATAGCCAAAGCAAAACAGCTGGAGCTTTGTCAGCCCTGGGATCACCCCGGTGGCTTTATCTGTTCTTCCTGTATCCCACCCGTCATGATTACTGATGCAGCACTGCATTATGCAGTGAAAGATGGATCTCTTCTGGTTTAGGTATTTAATTTTATGTGGGAAAATAATTTTTTTTTTCTTTTCTTTTTAAGACATCCATGTAAAGGTCCCATAGTGCCTTAGGCAAATCGCTGTGAGATTTAAAGCAGAAAGCTTAGGACGGTGCTTAGTCTTCCCATTAGGCTGAAAGGGGTTTAGATTTCCACTGATTGACCACTGAACCCTCCCTTCCTCCCTCCCCCCCACTAGCTTCACTTCTCTGGCCCAGATCAATGTCAGTAGTTAAATGGATCGGTTATTTGAAAGCTGTCTGTTGACCTTTCCTTCATGATTGATTGCATGAAAAGTGCACAGGAGTGTGGCTTCCAGCTAGGCGAGCAGTCACTGCTGACGGCTCTCTTTCACCACTCCCCATAGCCCACTAGGATTTCCCACAGAGGAATAGGCTGCCTGCAAAGATGCTGGACCAGAGAGTGCTCTCAAGTAACCATAATGAAGCTGAAAGCCAGCCCTAGTCTTCCTCAATGGCCAAGAGGAATTATTTATGAAGAGGAGACCAGGGCTGAGTGGTTTACTGGCCTGCAAAACACTTCCTGACCCGAGGTTTGGAATTGGAGAGCCACAAGAGCCCTGGGTGGCAGTTGCCCATGGGTGTTGGCAGGTGTCCTACCAAAAACGAGGAAAAAGGACAAAACCAGGTCCATCTGACTCTCTGGTGCACACAGCAGCATGCACTTGCCATCTCACACGCTCGCCATCTCGCACATGTGCTGTCTTAGCCTAGAAAAATAATTAACTTTTCTATCTTTCAGTATGCATTTGAAATACAAAAACAGCCTGCAGGAGCAGATGCATAGAATTAGTCTTTCTGCAACTCTTCTTTCTTTATGCTTTCCCAGTCTAAAACTAATGTTGTCAGAGCTTTAATTTGCTTAAATCTCCTGTAACCAATTCCATGGTAACAGGTTTTGATTTCTGGCATATGGAACATTTTAGTTACTCCCGATTGTTAGCATTATGAATAATAAACCCACCTTTTAACTCTTAAAATAAAGTTTGACAGTGCAGTAAGTGACATTCTGTTTGCACAGAAGCAGAGAATACAAATTACCCTAAATCAGGTAATGGGAAGCTGATGTATGATGATTATGTTGTTTCATCACCCAGTTTTTAGTGGGTTGTTCAGGATCTATAATTCACTGCATGATCTTCCTTTTAAATCACTTTCTTAATAAACATGTAACAACACTAGCCTGATGTAGGGCACAGCATGATTCTATGCTTAATCTATATTTTACAAACCAGCAATACACCACAAGTAATGAAAAGCTTCATAATACCAGTGCTTGATTCTGATCATCAGGGAATTCTCTCTGTAGAGTGTGGGGAGACATGGAGAGCTGGAGAGAAGTGTTGGAGCAGCCTGAGAATTGGGGTTTCTGCGGATAAATACCATGTACCAAAGCCTAGGCTGGTGCATGCAATGAGTATTGTAACCCAGGTTAACGGTGGACGCTGAGAATGATTTGCCATCAGCTGGCTTCTCTGTTGCCCATCAGTGCTCTTCAGCTCTGGCACTGCAAAGTAGTCCTGCTGAAGGGTTAGCCTTAACCCTTCACAAACAGTGGGAAAAATAGCTTGTGGAGGAGCTCTGAAAGGCATGAGCTGGGAGTGAGGAACGAGTGAGTCTTTTGTAGGCTGAAGAGGGCTTGGGAGCCTTAAGGAGGTCAAGAGTGTGATCCTGCTCTCCATGTAGGGAGATATTTGCAGCCTGCTGTATTAATCTTTGAGGCCAGGTGTGGTGGAAGGAAGAGCAAACAGAGCTGAAAATAGGAGACCTACCTCCTGTGAACTGCTATCTGTGTGAGAGCTACCCTAAGTTTCAGCTGCAATAACTCAAAACCAGCAGCTGAAGACAACAGAAGACAGGTTTAAGTCTAGATAAGGCCGCTAGCGGTAGTTTCATTACATTACATGTACAACAACTTTTGACGAAAAAGCCACTGATTTGAACATGATTCCCGTGTTCAAATGTGGGAGTGTAGAGGGCTCGGGAATGGTGCTTTGTAGTATTTATGATGGACTAACTTTGTCCTTCTGGCTGCTGGAGTCTGATTCAGTCACCTGAACTGTTGTCGTGCTGCGCTGGTCCCAGCAGTGGGGCTGAGCAGGTGGGGCTGTGCTGGAGAAGGACGCGAGTACCCAGCTCTGCAGCCATCCCCAGCTGCTGGGACAAGGTGGGCAGAGCCAGGCCAGAGCTTTCAGCTCAGAAGAGGTCTTCCTGAGCCATTCATGGCTTTCAGGGGCCTTCATGTGGCTGAGCAGCCAAACCTGAAATTGTAATAGGGAAAACTCCAGAGATCCACCCAGAGGGGATACTTGTACTGCACTGTCGTTAATGGCATTTCCACGTTCTCTCCATTTGGCTCCACTCCTCTCTGTTTTCATAAAAGTTGTGTATGGCTTTTTTTCACCCAGCTAAGACATGTAATTGATTAATCAATGCCTTCTCTTCTCACATGCTCCTCCACACGACACGGGGTTCATTATGGAAAACTCTCCATTTGCCTTGAACACCTTAGCAATTAACAAATGCCATCAGCATGCCACCAGTTGCCACCGTTGGAAAGTACTGGTGGAGAGGGTTCACCACCACTTCACATCATCCTCTAAATGGCCTAATAAAAGACCAGGGAGAACTGTTTCAGGGTTGATAAAAGAAATTGTAGCTCTTGTAATTGATAGTAGCTCTTGATCATCTATCCAGTCAAAGCTAATACCTTTCTTTTTCCTAAGGGGTGAGGGATCAAATGGTGACTTACCAAATCATAGGGAAGTGAGATTATTTCAGGCTCTAAAAAGAGTTTAATCGGGAATAGGCAATTTATTTCTTCTTTTGGTGCAAGATAATTTAAAGTTATTCCTTGTACTGGAGTGAGGGAGGGAAGGAAGAAAAAAGACAGAAGAGAAACATAATAAATTTGAAAAAGAAGTCGCCAGCTTGCTTGCAAACCCAGGTTGAACCTAGTGCATGTTCAGTCTGCAAATCTGCATGTTTCCTTACCCTGTTGACTCATCTGGAGTAATTCCATGCACAACACTTATTTTACTGAGGGTGTCTTGGTTGGATGAGAGTGGTGTTGGGCAAAGCAAATCCATGATATTTAAGAAATATTTGTGTATTTAGAATTAGCAAGAGAGTTGATGTTAGAAAGAAGGCTGGTACTTACTCCACCCATTTTCTCTGATAAAGATGGAATGGTAACAAAAAACTCCCAGGCAGAAAACTGTTACGTTGAGGCCTTGAGGGAAGTGGACAACACAATGTGAACACAGAGAGGTGTGGGCTTATGCATGACTGTTGCAGAAATGTCTCTGCCTTCCTTCTCAGCTCCTTTACCAACGTGGTGTGGAGAATCTAGAGGGAGCATCTCTAAGTCAGTTTAATCATCACTGGGAAAGTGCCTTCCTCTTTCCAACAAACCTTCAGGTTTTGTTCCAGTAATTCGCTTTCTTACAATTGTTTTTAAAACACTTTTCTGGAATTAAAAAAGCAACCTGTAGGGACCTTCTTCTGTTGCAAAGATGGGATGAGGGCCTTTAATAGGTCTAGAAGCTATAGACCTGTCAGAGATGACATTTAGAATTACAAAGCTGTTCACAGGAGAATTAGTTGCTCAAGAGTAGCCGGCACCCATCAGTTTGGGTGCTTGGGTGTGACAGGGTTGAGTCTCCATTCTGTCTGACTCAGACCAGGGACTTGAATTGCACTTTCTACTGAAAAACACCTGCTGAGTGTCCTGACTATTGGCTTTCGGGTTCATTTCTGAATCTGAACTTATGTCTTTGATCTGAAGAAAGAAGTGGCAAAAGCTTCAGAGAAATAAGCTTATTTCATCAAATTGTTTTCATTATGGATGCTATGCCAATTTTCCTTTGGGAGGGAGTGAAAGGAGTAAGTCTAAAAAGTTCCGACCAACCTAATAAAGAATGAAACAAAATATAGATGTCATATCAGTACCCACTCTCCCTCCCTTCCCCAAGGAGGGAGGGAAGGCACAGTCCTTCAGACCCAGTGCTGAGGGAGTCCTTGTGTCTGTCTCCCACTGATCTTGCCAGTGAAAGCCTGTGGACAACTTCTGAGCACACATTTACAGCTCGGGGAGGCTGTTACCCGGGGTCACTGCAGCGCTTTGCTGGTGGGGAGTTACTCCTGAGTGGAGTACTTGATTCCTCTACAAGGTCTTGCAGTATGCCCAACAGCACCTTACCTTTGAATAAAACTAGGGTTGCCGAAGAATTGTTCTGATAGCCGAGCAGAAATTAAGAGGATGCAAAGCCTTCCCCCTTCTTTCTCTCTTCCCACCCAGCACAGCTGTCTCTAGCTCTCCTTCCCACGTAGCCCTGGGTACCTGACAGTTCCCAGTGTCATGGTGCTCCACACCCACCCTTCCACAGGGAGTCCAGCCACCCTTTCCACAGCATCCCTCCACAGCAACCTGGCATCTGATAGACTGGGGAGTGAATATGCTTTTCTGTCTGCTGCCGGTGCAAGGATGACACCAGATTTTTGCAAACGACCCTTTCATCCCTCATGGAAAGCTCTGGGCCTGGGCTTCAGTTTTCAGCAGTTTTATTTCCCAAACAGGCCATTCCCCGTAGGTAGTCAGAAAGCAGCAGGTTGATGGAAGAGCTGTTTAACTCCCTGCCAGCTTAGTATAATGGTCTGCACCAGTGTGCCGTCTTGAAAAAAAAGGGGGAAAAATATCAGGCAATCTGGTTTGTTTTCATTTAGAAGGAGAAATGGAGACATTTTGAGAGATTAAGTGATATGCCTAAAGCTGGGCAGGGGGTCTGACTGGAGCTCAGACCTTAATTCAGTGTTGCCCAGTCATGTAACTCAAGCTCAAGACTTTTTCTAACCTTTGCATAAAACGTGCTTAAAGCCAAACAGTTACAGTTCATTCTGGCATGACTTCTTTCATGTCATCCTAGTAAATGCAAGGATATTAGAAAGTTTAAGAATAAACCCAGGTCACAATATCCTCTATTTTCCTAAAGTCTCCTAGTGAATTTTGAGAACATAATTTCTATTTTATCATGGTGAAAAGTAGCACCTGCAGTGGGTTTAATTCTTTACAAATGTCAAATCTAATGTTTCAAAGAAAGCTGAAGATGAAATGAAAATGAGAGCAGAAGGGTACATAGCTGTCATTAGCCTTAAGATTGTTTATGAAAACCCGAGGTGACCTACCGCTTTAAATGACATTGATTGGCATACTTTAACTTTGTGCTAATGGACTAATGACTTGCAAAGCTCTGAACATTCAAAGGAAAAAAAAAAAAAAAAAAGACTGGCATCTGTGAAAGATGTTGATTGCAATCTGTGGTATTCAGCTGACTTTTCCAATAAGTGTTAAATATGCAGGACACTGCACAGAATTGTAATTGTTGCTATTAAAAAAAAAAAAAATCCTCAAATAACAAAGTCTTTTGTCTTTAGTGCCAGCAATACAACACATTGAAATGAATACTTTCAACTGTAGCCTCACAACACAAGAGGCAAACCTTTCTACAATTAAGCAATGCATAGCATCTGAACAGTCCTTCTAAATCTTCAGTCTAAAGGAAAGAGTGCTGAGGGAATAAAACTAAAAAAATATGAGAAACCCCCTTTCTCCTCCTGCTACAGAACACATACCAGCTACCTTGTTTTCCCCCTTAACTCAGTTGGATGTTTGGGATAAAAAGGAGGGTAGGATTTGCCTTGCATTTCCAGTGTAGTGATGACTGTTTCTTCTTCTCCTCCTTTTATTATCCTGGGTAAAATGTGCTGCTACAAGAATCCTTTTGAGACATGAAATACTGCTGAAAGGTCACTGTTTAGAGCACAGCCAATATAGCACGAGACACTGCTGATCTATTGGTTCTATGATGAATATGTTGACAAGCAGCTGAATTTTAATAATTAATCATGATAAAACTAAAGCGAGTTAATAATTTAGAGTCTGATAATGGAGAGTGGTGTGACTTCTTGAGTAGGCAGTTTCTGTTAAGTTTCACCTCTGTTAATTTTAACCAAAAGGAGCACTGTCACTTTTAATTATCAATGAGAAGCTCTTGGAGCTGTATGGCTGGCACAGAGGAGGCCACCTCCAGGAAATGCTAACAGCTCAGAGAGAAAACTTGGGGAGCACGTTTAAAGTCAGTCCAAAGCTGATCACTGCAGTTGGTTCCTCAAGCTGTACATTTGCTTTACCATAGTACTGTGTTACTGGTGATAAAGTAAGAAAAATGGTAAAAAGGTGAATAGGTAGAAAGTAGATGTTTGTCATCCCAAATATGCCAATCATAAAAAATTGTGTGAAGCCCTGACCTTACTAGCATTGGTGGCAGAATTGCCATCCTCTCTAATGGAATGGGAGTTTACCCATTTATATGCATGCATTCAGCAAAATGGTTTTATGACCTGTCCATCGTTGTAACTTCCTCCTCAGGAAACATTTTGAATTCCTAAAGACGTGACATGTATGTATTCACGCTTTTGTCAAGCAGGTTGCCCCTCCAAAAACTCTGTCTTTTCTAAATTTAAACGGCCCATTTCAACAGAAAGAGGTAAAAGACCCCATGAGGTATTTCTCCAAGCTTTTCAAAAATCAGTAGCAGGATATGAGATGACCTGAACGATGTTCTGATGGAGGGAAGGCTGCGCTCACCCTGCCCCTGCAGCCCTGCTCCACGCCGCCCCAGCAGCCGCAGTGGGCAGGCTGTGGTGCTGCCAGGGGTGAGAGCCCGCCGGGACCAGGGAAGGAGGTCTAGGGGATGTAAGGCAGGAATCTAAAGGAAATCGGGCTTCAGCAATTCTGCCGCTGAGGAAATAACTCTTGCTTTTATATCTCAACTGATAAATGCATCATGCTTTCTCGGAACTGAAGATGCCGGTGTAGGACACCGCAACATGTCATCCGTATAAGATTGCCAGCGTGGCATTAGGTGCTGCAGTGCCTGAGCATTGACTTGTGTTTCCTGCTACTCACGGTAGGAAATTCCTGGAATACTGGGACTACTGAGGTACCTATTCAGTTATCAGAAGCATTTGGCAAGTTTCTAAGGGCAGCCACTGTAGCTGAGATGTTATTTTAGTAATTTTACAAAGCTCTTTGATAAACAGAGGTTGACATTTCTAAGGAACCCTGTTCTCTACACCCTTGTGGTGGTCAGAGTTGGCCAGTGGAGAGGAAACACCTCACATGGTGTGGCTCAGGTTACACAAATCAGATGATTTACCAGCCTTTTCAATGTTCCCTGTTTAAATAGCTGCTTTTGTTCCAGGCTTGGCTGAGTTTTCAGAGGGCTGCAGTTCTCCACTTTGCGAAAGTTGGTCGTTTGTGTTAAAGACGCACTGGCGCGGTTTTAAAAGAAGAAATAATAAAGCAGGGCAGTAAGCAGTTAAAGTATACAGTGTGTAATATTCAGAGTTACTTTACTTGGCCTCAGTACTGTATCAATGGCAAAAAAATTAACACCAAAAAAATGCATGCAAAGAATGACTGCTTCTGAGAAGCGCTCCGAGCAGTACCCGCTTGCCACTCTTACATCTCCGAGTGTGTGATCTTGTCTCTGTTAGTTGTTTGTTTTGGCCAGGCTCCAAAGGGTTTGTACTACAGGCTGTTTTGTCACTGCGGTTGACATAACTCACAGTTTTTCTCTTTGGTTTTTCACTAGAGATAATCATATTTGTTGTACTGCACAGAATAACTTCCTCTCACTGTTTGTAGTTTCATGTCATGTTGTGTTGATGTGTGATGAAGGCATGTCCTGTCATGATTTTATGTCATTACATGACAAGACACCTTCCTCATAAATTAACACAACATGATTAAGTTGCAGTACAGGGTCAAGTTATTCCATTGCAAAGTTTCAGGAGTCTCAGAGACCCAGACGAGTTCGGAACAATAACAAAGCTTTAGGCTAAACTCGTGGCATGTGAGATACTCCCCATAAAATCAGGATTGTCCCATAAACTTCTTTGTAGACAATCTTTGAATCGTATCCCAGCCTAAGGCTGTTGTTAAAAATGTTCCGGAATTGGCTAGCAAGCACTGGTGATGAAATACATGTGTTTTAGGCATCCATTCATCTAAAGACAAAATTTGCATATATCTGCACCTGACAGTTTCCAGTCAACTTGAATGAAAGGGGTCTCCAAATGCCTGTCCTATTTACTCCCTAAATCCATTACGTAGCAGTATGATGTACTGTGGCAGATGTATGGATGTTTGAAAGAATGACAGCATCCAGTGCAACTTCTATCCATGGGGATCCATGATCCATAAATCATTACAGTTATGTGAAGCAACCTGCTGCATAAAGTATGACACTAAAGGTATGAACAGAAAACGTTACCTGGCAGAAAAAAATAAAGCTATGCTTACTATAAAACATATAGTAAGTCATAATTGCTTGGCCATGCCCTCAATAAAATGTACCAGCATCTCTGAAGTCATATGTGAACTGTATGCAATTACAGACAAATGTCTGCATGAAAGGGTCGGATGTGTTTCACGTGCCCTGAGAAGCCCAGTTACTTAGCACCAGACTTAAGAGCTAAGTCTATATCTCAGGGGTCACCAAATTCAACTCCCTTATGTTAATGCTATCACCTACTGACTTGATTTATTTGTTGAGGTAATTGCATATGTTATTACTCAATTATTGTAGAATTTTTATTATAATTCACTCATCTATAAATTCCAGGCCAAATTAAACTGCATATTAGATAATCTTTGTATTTGTTAGATGTACAGAAAGAAATGGTTGAATCACATTTTTATATATGATGATTTGTATCAGTGGTCATCAGCTTCCTTTCTGCAGAGAAAGAGTAATATTGCATTTTTTCTTAAAAATACATGCTTTTGAGTTAGATTGCATATATATGTATAAAAGGTTTTTGAGAAACTTGTAACTTTTTCAAATGTTGAGTATTTTTTGTGGGTGACAGAAATGAGCTGAAAGTATAAATTTACAAAAAAAAAAAAAAAAAAGTCAAGTTTTCCTTCTTGCCAGTCATTCATCACTTTACAGCATATAAAACTCTGGAGATTTTTTTTGAATCCAGCTTTGTACTTACTACATAGCATCAATAACTACTTATATCTTCAATACAGTCTATGGACAAGAAGACAAATCAAGTCTAGCTTGTTCATGATTTATTGTGAAAGGGTTAGCTATTAGGTTTTGATTTCAGGCCAGCAGAAAGCCCTTGCACTTTAACTATCCCTACCAAGTAAATAATTTTTCCTCAAGTCATTCAACCAGTAGATGTAAAAAGTGAACTCTCTCATACAAGCTCACGTAATTGTTGAATGGTTAAAATTGCCTCTTGCATTTTGGATTTTACTACATTTTAAACAATGGACATTTATTCCTTCCCTAAACGGTGCAATGAAATAACCTATTCTACATGACTTGAACAAAAGTAATGACAAGAGAGTTTAGTGTTTCAGAGCTGACAAGCTCGCTTTAGGATTAAGATGAATCACAGCCACTAGGTATATATGATAATGTTACTTTTTCTCTGTCTGCTGCACTGATCTGCAGCTCAGAGGTGATGCTCGGGGATGCACTGCGACCTCATCCCTTGGGCGCGCTGTGACACATTTACATCTTTCTCTATCTAAGCTGGAAGCCCACCTTTCTCTGCCTGTCAAAGGAATGACAAGAGAAAAAGAGAAAGGGCCCAATTCCGCAAAGTACTAAGCATACCCCAAAGTCTTGCATTCCCTCAGCTCCTCAGTGATTAAGATGCTCGGGTTTGTCCATTCTGCATTAGGCATGGCAGCATGGGGGATTTCAAGTGCTCATTTATGTTTTGCTTGTTTCTGTCCACTAGTCGATCCCTAGTTTTTTGTTTGGTTGCTCTGTGGCAGCTGCAAGGCTGGTGCACTGTATCAGTAAAAAGTAAAACCCGTTACATAAATCAGATAAAGAAAATATCAGTCAATTCCTTATGGGAGTTTATCTGATTTAAATTACTTTCATATGACTGATGTGTGCTGGGCTAAGAAGAAAAGAAAGCAAACTGACAATACCTCTGGCCATTGCACGATCTTTTGTGGAGACTATAATGCTCCTTTTGAAAATGTTGGGAGTCATCTACTTGGTCTGATCATAAGAGAATGGTGAAGTAAAGACCATGAAACCAGCAGTGAAAGAAAGTCAGGGTTTTCCTCTGGTGGGCTCAGACCTCTCGTGGTATAACTGCCTTTATCCCTCTGGTGTTCACAGGCTGCTCCTGAAATAAACTGCACTTGATGTAGGCTAAAGATGTACTCCCAGCATTTTGGTTTTAAGAGAGATAAATATGCTTGGGGGTTGTTGGCCTTTATTTTGCAAAGGTTTTTTAGCTTTGCTTTTTTAAGAAAGTGGCAGGATGGAAAGCTTTTTCATATGCTGCAGCATGGAAAATTTGAAACGTAAAACTTCATACTGGTGAATTATTATAATTTGCTGTTAATACCAGTATACCCAACATGCTGTGGGATCTACCAGAGATGCCAGGAAGGCATAATTTCTCCACTGCAGAGCTCCCCAAATCAGTATAGGCACAGAGAAGATGACACAGGCCAGAGCAGATAAAGAGTGTTAAAATGGAAGTCAATTCTGCTCACTGTAATATGGCACAATTGTTTCTTAAGGGTATTTCATGGGTAATGAAGCTAACCAGCTTAGTTTCATTATCCAAGCTGAGATAAATGCATGGGGAATACATTTCAATACATCATCTAAGCTTCCACGTGATTTAAGTCTCCAGTCGACTCACGGTCTGTTCAACACAACACTACATTTGTAGGAATTGGACTTTTAAACACAATTAAAACTTCAGTTCCCAAAAGTAGATACAAGTCTGAATTTTTGTAAAGGATTGAGTGATTGCACAAATAAAGATGTTTCCCTGACTAATTAGTTTGGGATCACTGCAAGCCATCATATCTTTGGCATGCCCCTTCTCGCAGACTGTGCAGAGCTTGGGCACTCTCACGGTGATCAGAGCTCAGACAACAGAGGAAGAAGCAAACAGGAGGGTTGGTGAAGTTGCTGGGCTGGCAATACTGGGCAGGTGGCTTCTGGATGCTTCATCTTGGTAGAAGGGTGAAAACAAGGATATTTTCTGGCTCATTGTAGGGAGAAAGGCTCTGTCCCTTTACTGGTGTCCTGAAAACAGAACAGGATGTGGGGAGAAGAGCTGGGAAATAGAGTAGCTTGTGTAGATATAGGGCTGCAGAAATAATGACCAGTCTGATGTGTTCCCAAACTCTGGCACATGCACTGAGTCATGTCTTTGAGAGGGAGATTGACACTGAATATGTGTCTTAAGGAATTTTAACTTAACAGCATATCTTATGCAGTGTAAACTGCACCGCTTTAAAATTTCTTTTAGCTACAATGATCTTAGAACAATTTAAAAAAAGTAGGAAAGAAGTGCAAGATGACATGAAGAGGGCAGAGCCCTTGGCTGGCCTCTGCCTGCCTCTTTCCAACAGGTCTGTGGTCGAGGGTCTGGCCTGTGGTGTTTACCTTGGTAATGTCCCTTCACATGCCTTACGTTCTTCAAGCTGAGTAACTCCCTCCAAAGCATCATTTCTGTTCACTCCAGAGTGAACAAGAAAGCTTCGTTGAACCAAGTCTGTTCCCACAAGGAGTCAGTGGGGGAACACTCGCTGATACCCATGGAACTGGGATTCAGCTTCACTTGCTTGATAGATTAGATATTATGCAGAAGGTAAAACTTTCCATGTTGAGTTCTTTGATAACCCTGTACTAATTGCTGCTCATTGATAAGCATTGTGCTGTTCTTCAAGCAGTGAGTAGAAAGCAGAAGATGCTGTCAGTGTAAGATCAAGAGATCTGGGAGACATCGTAAGGATATCTGTCTGGCTCATTTGCTGGCGTGCCCTCCTATGATCTCAAAAATCTGCTGCGACTCTGCACTCTGTGGAAAAGCCATAATATGCAAACCAAACATGATGCTGGTGATGCAACATTAAGCGACTGATGATGTTAAGAAATGTACTAATATTCGTGTTTGAGGCCGTCTGGTCTGGTTTAGCCCTCTTGAGCCTCCTTAATAGATGAACACTGTGTATTAGACAATGAAGTGCTTTAGGATAAAAGTCTTCATGTTATTGCTGCTACATTCTCTGAAATTAATATTTTCTGATTTATGTTTCCCGTGCCTCACTCTTCTTCATATGTATGCGTGTATGTATGCAATGTATATACGTTTTGAAAGAGAATTTTGTATTTCATCTCTCTTGGGAAAATTCTTTTCCCTGAAGATGCCTGGTTTTCCCTAATGTGGGCTAGTGGCAGTGGTTTAATGAATTTTTGCTTCTTACTGTAAGAACTTTCACCAGACACACTTCTGTAATAGGATAGTACTGAATGTAAGTGGAATATAAATGTTACACAGTTGAAATGCATGCTTTGATGGAAGGGGGCAGAATTACGAATGTCAGATATTCCAAACTGTTTTGAGATGACTGGATTCATTTGAAATACAGTTTTGATGCAGAGAAACAGCCTGGGGGATGGATTGATCTTGTTTACCTACTGACACTTTCTTTCCATAGTTTGTCTGTGCAGAAATTTGCCCATGCAGAACTGTATGCATTGGGGAGGCAGGCTCATTTTAGACCTTTTGACTGATTTTCTTAGAGTGTCTGATTTATCAAAAAGAAGAAAGAAGAAAGGAAAAATAATAATAATAATAATAATAATAAAAAAAAAAAAAAAAGGAAGTGTTGCACTGTTCCTTAAGCTTTAAAAAGGAAGCTCAGGATTCATTTAAGCCTTTAAAATGTTTCAATGCCTCAGTCTTTCTGCAGTGTCCCAGTGCAACGTTGCATTACCCAAAAGAAATACTTGGTGGTTTTCATTCCAATATGGTAGAGTTAGCCAAGGAACCCTGTGTAAGAGGTAACATCTGTACTGGCACGCTGTGGTGCTGTTTCTCTAGTGGGTTTGTTACTCCCCACATTCTGCTGAAAACATGCCAAAATGCTGCTGCTGCACAGGTTCCTAAACGAAAGAGCTCTTCCCTCTCTCTTACCTCCCATCCTCAGCCACACACCCTGCTTGGGGGCCTTGGGGTAAAAGGGAAGATAATGTGAGTTTCCCCGTGACAGCATTGTTTATAATGATTTATTATTTCTATTACTGCGGTCCTTAGAGGCCACATGTAAAGACTGGGGCTTAATTGAACTAGGTGCATTGAAAACACATGGTAGAAAAAAGCACACATCATCCTGAAGATGCTTCTTAATAAAACACCCTCGCTGACCACAGCTCAGACAGGTGTGTGAGGTGGATACAGCGGAGAGAAGGTACAAGATAAAACAGAGGAGGAAGTTTGCCATACAGTAATGCATGCAGAAACTGAAGAAAAGTTACTTGGGTGTCAGGCACTAAAATAAATCTTACCAGCCTCTGAATAAGAGTCAAGACTGAGCAGAGTGGCTGGACCTTGCTCTTACCAGGAGAGTTTACAATAAAACTCTGGGTAATGATGGCTCTGAAGAGTTACATTTGCTTTGGAATTTACTTTTTATAAAAGCATGAAACTTTATGTATAAACTAGATCTATAACTGCCTATATAAAAGTAAGCATTTTTAGTACCTCTGAGAATGATGGACCATATTCTGTACGCTGCTACAGGACAGATCTTGTGTTAGGACTGTAGGATCAGAGCTGAGTGAGTAATTCAATATTGGTTATTTCATAAGCTTTGTCTTTGGTGAGCATAGAATATTATTTTCTTGAATCGATTTATTACATGACCTTTTTTTTTTTTTCTTCTTCTTTTTTTCTTCCAATCTGCTCTTGCCAGACGTATTCTTAGCATTTCCTGGGTCACTGCTTAGTGACCCAGATGCCAAACCAGCGGTGCTTTAGATGGGGTGTGGGAGCGTGCTCAGGACCAGCCCCTCTCTACCACCTCCCGTGAGCATGCCCTTACCATCCTGCCTTGCCTTTCTGCTGTGTGAGGACCCACAGCCTCGAGACCATCCTTCTTCTGCAGCTGGCAACGCTGCAGCAGGTCGCGGTGACCCTGAAGGCGGCCTCTGGGCTTCAGCTGCACCAGGAGTCAGGAAATACAGGGACAAAAATAGGAAGGAAGAGCTAGGGAAGGGCAGAAGATTTTTTTTCTGAAGTCTTCCTTGTGTCTCTTCCTTCTGGAAACACTGGGGCATGACTTATGTTTAACGGTAGCGCAGATATAGCTGTTGCCTTCAGTCAGAACACGCTGAAAAGCAAACTTGCTGGAATTACACTTTTGCTTATTGCTCCCATGAAGCAGCAGCCTTGTGAACCTAGTGATAAATCACGGCCCAAAGCCCACAGCGATGATGAGGTGAAGTACGGAAAAAACCTGCAAAGGAGAAGGCGAAGACAATGGAGGAGGCATTGATTTGATTTTGATAGCTGCTAAACAAAGTGGGCTGACAAAAACCATTAATGCCCCTTTCAGCTGCCTCCATGGGAGGTCGGCTGCCAAACAAGAGAGGAAATGGCGGGGGTGAGTTATGTGCTGGCTATAAGACTGATGACTTCTTATGTTTGATGGAGCCAGAGTTGCTTGCTAGTGGATGTCCTGGCGTATCAGAGAGAGGCCTGGGCATTTGCTTTCTGACAGGGGATCCTGAAGGAGAGGCACTGAAAGAGTGTTGTCTGCAGTGGGCTGGTAACAGTTGGCAGTGGGAAGTGCCTGAGCTCTGCTGCTGCCCCGGGAGGCACACTGGGATCACCAGAAAACACCTCGTTCTTGCACAGGGCACGGCAGCGGGGCACAGCCAGCCCCGACGAGGCTGCAGGGTGTGCGGAAGGTAGTTCTGGCACAAGTCCTTAGCGTAACGATGTCTCCTTGCTGGATTTCTGGTTTGGTTTTGGTTTTTGCTTTTTTTTTTTTTTTTTTTTTTTTTTTTTTTTTTTTTTTTTATGGTGATGTTTAGTGTTAATGGTTTTGTTGCGTGATCAGCCTTCGTTTTCCTATGCGATGAAATTCAGGGATAATCAAGGTACTGCTGCTTGTGTTAAATAGCTGTAAGAAGTGTGGGGTTATGGGAAGCAGGGGAGCGGGGTGTGGTGGTAGGGCAGGGTGGGAGAATCTTTCTCAGGCAGTAGTGCTTGTGGCGGGTTTATTTCTGAATCTTCCCCCTTTTGGCTTTCCTCCATTCCTCCTCCAGGATTAAAATGTTCCTGTTTGGGTCTACGTGCATTTACAAACTTGCTTTAAG
The DNA here is from genome assembly GCF_018691265.1 of Tyto alba. Classification (NCBI taxonomy): domain Eukaryota; kingdom Metazoa; phylum Chordata; class Aves; order Strigiformes; family Tytonidae; genus Tyto; species Tyto alba. The sequence continues at coordinate 13,903,373 of NW_024881327.1, read as the reverse complement.
ACCGTATCTGAGCTCATTCTTTCTCAAAACAGTTTCCACATTGGCCATGATTAGAGATGCCATTTGTGTCACTGTTAATCTGTAAATGTTTTCGCTGAATCAATAAGATACTGCTTTGAGATCATGGGGCCATTCTCTACAAATTCAAGTTGTTTCAATAATGGAGAAAGAAAGAACAGCCGCAAATTGAACATTTTATTATTGATAATGGCCAGCCAGGATGACTAAAACACGATGCTGGCTACAGCACTATTTGCTTCTGTTTTAATGTCTGTGACTGGCAACTTGAAAAACACAACTAAGTTTGGCACTAATCAACAGACATAAAGTTTAATTACAATGCAATAAGATAGCTTAGCTACTGTTAAAGTGGTACTCAGCTGATGGGCTAAAGGAAGTCTGAAAGAATGGCTTGCCTGTTCATTTTAACACTGCATTCTTTCACTGGATGTTTTCACGTCAAGCACCATGGAAAATTGTTGGCAGTCTGTTCTGTGTGAGTGACAGAGTATCGTAAAATACTGTGGATTTTGACATCAAGTCAGAGTTGGCTTGTTTACTCAAGTGGTGGCCAGTGGGCCAGAGACCCAGTAGCCCTAATGGGATCTTTGTCACTAAAACTCCGCTCTACTTTTAAATGCCCAATTTGTTTCCATTTCATGTGAAAAAAGATAACCTACTCATGGTTACCTGGACAAATTTTCTTTGACCACAGGTGTCTGATTTATAAGTCTGTAAATTACTAATAGAGACAAATAAGTGAGATTGCTGAGTGTTTTCCTAGATACGTTACCAAATAACCTTACTAATGGCTTGTGCCTGACTAATGTGCCCTTTCTTGGCAGCAAAGTTGACTTACAGGGTTTCTCTTGTGTTCCTCATCTGTCCTTTCCTCACTATTACTCACATCGCCAGATTTTTCCCTCTTGACTGTGCCCACACTACTGTTTGGGGGGCAGTGCTGTAACCTTATTGACATGATCTGAGTTGAGAACGAAAGCATTAGAAGAGATTAAGAGTTGATTTTTTTTTTTTTTTTTTTTTTACCGATATTGCTTCTCCAATACATTTTGTAAAGAAACCTCAAAAATTATCAGCATAAATGGGTAAACAGTAAACTGTTTTCCCCATCCCCAGGTGATGGAGACAACACTCTCTTAATCTGAAAATACCAGTGATGCTTACTCCAATCTCACTCTTTTTGATAGTTACTATTATCCTACCACTTGCCACGTTACCTTCTTTTCACTTCCCATCATCTACCTTAAGTGTCTGATAAGCAAGCAGCTTCTGCATGTGTACAGAATCGCTGGCTTCCAGGACTTTTATTTCCATTACTTGCATCCAGACAACGCTAATGAGGTATGAAATCATACTGGGCATGAGATATTTTGTAAGCAAATTCTCCTCCAAAATAAGCAGACATCTGGGCCTGATGGAGCAGTGGAAGTTGCATGGCGCAAGGAGGGCCTTGGAGAGCCATATGTTTGAAGGCTGGAGGTGACATATCTGCTTTTCTTCCTTATATGGTTCCTTACTGCAGTTTGTTTGTTTTCTTAATTGCTCTCCGTAGCTGAGTCTCTGTGGACTGTATTGTATGTAAAACAATACATATGTATGATTCAAGGAAAAGCAAGGGTTTGACTGTCCTGCTAGACATACCAATATGTGGGATACTGTGAACTATGAATTTAAGGAACCCACTGCCTGTTGAACTAAATCCTAAACCAGTCATAATTTAAATAATTTGTTCTAACTATAATTTAATATTTCATAACAGCAGATTTGCTGTATAGCAGTGTAGTACCTAAGGCACTTGCACAAAATCAGGGCTTACTTGTCTGGACTGCTGCACATGCCATAGCTGTTCCAGCAGAAAGGAGCTTGCTTTATCTGAGGAGGCAAAAAGTCTGAAGAGAAAGGAGTATTTTAATCCTTATTCCACAGAAGAGGCAGACTGAAAAATTAACAGACTTGCCCGTGATCTCCCAGGTTCTTCACAGAAGTACTGGTGATTGAATCTCCCGAGTCCTGGTACATCATTGTCATCACAAATTCTGAACTAATCAATAACACATTTATTTGCCATCCCATAATTGCAGCAGTATTTTGTTGTTAAATACCCTGCAGTGCCATTAAAAACTAGATTATTTAAGAATTGTAACCAACACAGGCACTTGAGGCATTTCTAAAGGAAATAGTGTGTGAGCCGTTCAATCGAACTAACAATAAAGCAAAATACTTGACTACCCAGAGATGTAAACCTGAAATCCTTCCTGAAGTAATCGGGATGAAGTCTGGCAGTGTCATACCACTATGGCACACCCTCCTTACTACTCTGAATAGCACTGTAAAATGGACACAAAATGAAACACGGTATTAAAAAGGCAAAAATAGACCTGGGCTTCCTTGATCTGAGGCCAAGAGCGAGAACATGCCCCCGTCGCCTCTGACAACCTGAAATGGAGCAGCATGGCACAGAAGGGGAAATCCAGATTGGCAAATTGCGGCTTTGAAGTTCCAAATTCAGCATTAAAGAAAATTGAAAGATGGCTGAGCAGGCTGGTGGTCTACTGGAGTAATCACCCGCAGCCACATTTTCAAACAAGATCTCTGAAGAAAGCCACAGGGTGACCACAAAAAGGGCAGAAAGCTAATTTTCCACCTACCTTTTGTTATAAATGGTGGTAAACTGTGATTCCGGGTCCTAGAGGCAAGGGAATGATTCTGCAGCTAGCAGTGATGCGTTAAGACACTTTAAGTAAAACCAAAAAGTTGCACCTCCCCCCTCCCCAACTTTACATGGGAAAAATCAGATTGAAACACTGCTACTCTATCAAGATCCAAAGAGCTGAAGCTAACAAGCTAGGCAAAGGAAGATGGCTAAGATTTAGCCAACAAAAGAAATGTCTATAGATAGTTTTCTGAATCCCAGCTGTTAAAAGAAATTATGAATTGAGCTGACATATGGATAATGCTGCATTGTTTCTGCTTTCTGGATGGGAACAGTGCTTTTAATTGGGTTTCCAGTACATGTGCTTGCTGTTAGAATTGGGTTTGGATAAACCTGCTGGGAAGTTTGCTTTAAATGTATTGTTTTAGCAACGTTCTTGTTTTCTAACGTTCTGGTAAGATCGATATTTAAAGGCTGTGAAAGCACTTGAGTAATTTTATTTACAATTTTGAATGAATATTTTGGGGAACTGTTCTTCTTTTTTAGTTGCCCTTTTTCCCATTTGGTTATCAATATCCTGGAGATAAGAAGACAAATCCTGTTTATCTCCTATTGATTTTGGACTAAGTGAGCAATCATCCCCTGTAACTCTACTCCTCCGCATACTCAAATAACATCTGTAAAAGCAGAGATGCAGTAACAGACGTGAAGACCAGCCACAGATACACTGCTTTTGCAAGGGAAGCATTTAACAGAAACAGAAAAATTGAAGTGAGTACTGCGAGTAGTTTGGGAAGGCTACCTGAGTTATTTGCGCTCATGAAAGTGATAGTAACAGAAAACATAATTCCTCTCTAAACCAGTGGGGGACCCTACATCAAAAACTTGACCGGAATATATGAAGCAATTAGTGCAAATATACTACAATGTTGCGGAACACAAGCATATTTTTGTTTTAATTTTGCAACAATAGAAGAGGCCAAATACTATTCTATATTACATTAATGAGATAGATTGCTACTTTTAATGGAGCTTCTGTGCTCTACACTGCACTATATGCAGATTTGCTAGTTAATAAGCCCGAACAGTGTTTCTGTTCATGGAAAATGAATCTGAAACGTTTGTCAGATTATCTGTTTGGCATGCCTGACTGGTGTCTGGAGTGGCACTTTGCTAATGTGCTATTACTCAGTGTCATTAACCCGCAGAAGTGATTGAAAGGTGAATTTATATTTGCATCATGCTGCTTAGAACAGGCGGTGGTCTGGATTAATCTGGTGCCTTGTGAAATGGTGCTGCACGGGATAGAACAAGCCTGCATCTCAGAAAGTGTGTATCCCCGACTCTTGGTAGCTTTTTTTGTGAGAGGAGTGTCCCTTTGTGATTATGGTAAAATGCGGTCACAGAGTTGCTTGTGTGAATGTTTGTTTGTTAGCTGTCTGTTCGACATAATTAGAAATCCAAAGTTTTTATAATTCCTGTGAAAAGCTTCTGATTGCTTTGCTCATCAGCATTTGAACCACATCAAATATTTTGGCAGCTGCATTATGTATGCATAGCTTTGAAATACTGCATTAAAAAAAAAAGGGGGGGGGGGATTGGTCTGAGAAATGCAGAGCTTATGTTTTTTTCCTTATTGATCAAGAAAATGTATCTGTTTGCATGCAAGTAGATTACTTCCATCCTACAGTGTATTTCCTTCTCCACTAAAACTGACTAAGTCTTATTTTCTTTCAATAACTGGAACCATCACTGTTAGTTTGTTTTGCGTTAAATAACTGTTTGGAGACTGCTTAATGCTTTGCATCTCATGATATTTTTACAATATTTCTTGCAAATCATTTTTAAGGTTTGTCAAGTAAAAGCCACGGTCTTTTCATTTAGGTGGATTTTGGAGCTGAAATGGGGTTTGCTGTGTCCTGTTCAGGCATGCAAGGGGATACAAACCACAAAATAAAACAGTTTCTTGCTTACTGAGAATACAGAAGGATGGGGGGAGAGGAGGAGACTGGCATTATTCTGCATCTCTCCTGATTTGACTTCTTTCTGTTTGGTTTTACATCAAAATTTGAGGCTTGAAGTAATGAGCGTTCTGGGGGGTTTTAATGTTTTTTCAATAGTCTTGAAATATTGGTATATTTGTCTACATAAAAAGGCAAAAGAACCCCTTAGCTCTTTTGCACCATGCTTCACAAGAGACAGAGGAGTGTGACATACCGTGATAATCTCCCTTTGACGTACCCCAGAGTTGGAAATGTTTTCAAAACCCAGTGAATGAGGATTTTGTTTCCTACGTGAGCAGCTCAGGGCTCCCTCACTCAGTTTGCAGTCAGAATGCCCACTGCTCCAGGAAGAGTTTTACTGAGAAAAAGAATAATAAAAAAAAAAAAAAAGCCAAAACCAAAAGAAAGGTCTAAGTGAAGACTCTGGCATTAACAAATCCTTGCAAAAACGTGTACAGAGTTGATCTTAAATGGAAGGTGTCACGGTAACGAATGACTTCTGAAAATCGTGGTGACAGGATGGTGTGTCCGGGATCAGGGTGTGGAGAGGCGCCTGCCGGTGCTGCGTTATACTCTGAGCTGGGACGGTGCTTGTCCCGTGTCTCTTCAGAAAAATACCTGCTCTTACGCATTTTCCTAGTGTTAAGGATTAGTGCTGTCTCCATTTATGAAGTTTAGCCCTTTTTCAGGGACTTGAAAAATAATGGACTTGCTGTTCTTCTCAATTAGTGCTTTATTTTGTTTAATCAGATAGAGATCAGTTTTCTGTCGTCATTCCTTAATAATAATAAATGCAGTGATGAGCCTAATTGTTACAGTAATTAGACCTCAAACCCAGGAGCAGTCACCCTTAAGTTTTGTTGTTCAGAAAAGGATAAATGCAGAGCAACCTTGAATGTCTTTCCAGACGTTGATTAGCTGTCTAGGCTAAGTACTTGGATTCTTCTGTGTGTTATTTTTACTGTTATTGGATGGTAAAACAAAGAAAAGAAATCCCGAGGAGTTCATCTACATTGACATGATAGATTACAAGAATTTCTCCAGGGCATTTGTTCATCACGTATAGATAAATTCAATCTCAGTCTCCTTTTTCTTTAATGGAAAGATTGCTACAATGTGGGAGTTAATTAGCAGAGCTGTTAATGAAAAGGGGGGATGGGGGTTATAGGCATGGATAGATGGATGGATGAATTGATGGATGAAGAGATAGATGCTGGGATGATTTTAAGTTTAAAAAAAAAAAAAAAATCCAAGTCTACTGGGGATTGCAAAAATTGGAGTTTGCCCGTATTTATAAAAACAAAATTACTACTTGCTGTTAGCCCTGGAAAGGCATTTTATGATGGGGAGATTTTTTACTTTTGTGTGTGCATGTGTGTTTTTGTTAACTGAAAAGCACCGTCTGGGCATTGTGTAATTCCACTCACTAACAAGCAAGTCCCTTCATGTCACCCAATGGAAGCAGGATGGGCAGTATAGACAAATAAAGGAAAAATAATTACGAAGTTTAAGAAATTGTTAAGGAGAGTCTGGAGGGGTGGTGTAGTCTGTTAGTTGAATTGTTATGCTGATGAAGAAACTATACATGGTAATAGTATTTGTAAATAGAAGGCAATGCTGTTAATTTTGCCTTAAAAAAAAAAAAAGACAAAACTGTGTCATATTTTGGGGGTATTTCTTTATTATTTTTTATATTACACAGTTTGGAAAAAAGTTACAAGCTGCAAGGAATACATATAGTTTTCTTCATTTCACTCAACAGGGGTGAGGCAGTGACCTTCTCCTGTTTCCACTTTAATGACTAATACTGATACAAATCTGAACATATTCAGGCCTTTTCTGTTTCTGATGCGTTTCCATTCCTGGTTTGCTTTCACTAAGGAAACATGGTTGTGGACAAGCACAGCACTCTGCTACTTGGATTTCCATTCCTTTATTCTGATGTTTATTTAATTTCATTTGGTTTTTAAATAAAGCCATTGTTCCAATTTAAGTATGAAAAAAATGAGTAGCTTTTAAAGTTAAGAAGAGAGCTCATGAAATAATTTATTCCCATCAACTTCATTTAAGTAAATATATTTTTTAAGAGATGGTTGAAACCTCTTCATTAGAATATATACATATATATATATATAGGTTTAGGTTAACAATGTGTCTTTGACTCAGAATAGTTTTTCGTTGCACATATAAATGTTAAAAAAATATACAGAGGTCTTAAAAGCACTACAATTATTTGTAAAGTCCATTAATAGGATGTATATAGATAGCATTCCTTTGGGCTTTAAGAGGGAAAGTGCAAGGTTCAAAGTCAAAACGCAACCAAGATTCATTGCTAATAAGCCTGTATACAGTGATATATGTAAACATGTCAGACAAAACACAATTTGGGATTGCACAGAATTACTTTGAAATTTGCTGTGAGATGAAATATATTTCATAGTTGTCTTATTATCTGTTGATCTGGAAGAGACTGTCTTACTGAACATGAGACCGGCGTGTCCCCCAGCCTCACAATTATTTCTTTCTGTGATTTAATGCAGAAGATAGTGTGACCCTGTTCACATGAAAGTAGAAATACTGCTTAGGAAGGGTCTTCAAGAGGAATGAGGAGGTTTGTCCCAAATAAGAGCCCGGTTTTGCCTTTGGCTCCTCCATTGCCCCAGATTCGGTCTGGCACTTTCGGAGCTCTTCACGCCCTGGGCTGAGGCACACCTCACCCAGAAGCACTGTCATTCCCCCGAGCGTGCCTGCCTTTGAAAGGAGCATCCCTCCGTGGCTTCCTGCTGCTCCCCCTGTACTTGCATCTCACAGCAGTGGCTTTCAGGGAGGCTGCAAGATGTCCAGCTGCCCACGATCTCCTCACCAAAATGTCTCCCCTAGGTATCCCGTGAGGTTTTCCATTTCCTAAAGCTGCCTGCAAGCACATAATTTGGTCACAAATATACAGCATGGCTATATACTAACCGTCATCAGCAAATTGTGCCAAATCCTCCACGTGCTTTCTATAGACAATAATAGCAGAGAAAGTGAGAGTTCTTACACTGGGGTCTCACCACTGGTAGACATTAGTCAAGTTCATAGTGAGCACTTATATGTAGGCCACGTTCTCAGACGTTATCGGTTAAGATGCTTCTCACTAACGAAAGCGAATATCATGAACTAGTTTTGAAGACAATAAGCTGGTGAAACCCACTTAGGGCAAACGTCTCACTATCACTTAGAAAAATAAAAATGAGGTGGGGACTCATTCCTTTGTCCACATGAGAGACCACCCATTGCTCCTCCTCAAGTGCTCAGGGGGCTCTGTGATTGTTAGATTTTGAATTTTTTATTGTTTTGTCAGCTTAACCTGCAGTTGACCCATACAGATTTCATTCAGAGTGATGCCACTTACTAGTAATGCATTTTCTGACACCCTGTAGAAATTATGCTGCCGGCATCACGGTCTGGACCATCAGCCCGGGTGGAGCTTCTGGCAGGCTCATCTCCTGCCGGGGAGCCTTGTACAAGGCTGCTCTTTCATTATTTAGCAGCTTGCTTATGGCATCGTGCTTGAACTCTGGAACTTTTCAAGTCCACTTCCCAGGGGTTCAAGGGCAATTATTAACCCCTACAATGCCAAAAATCTCCAAGAAGCTGAAACCCTATAGGTGCGCGTGTGCCTGGCTGGTGTGTATGGGGCATTCACTTCACACTTGACAACTTTAAATGAATTTAGCCACCATCTTGTGTAGCTCTGTCAAAGGCATCTGTGGGAGTCCCACTGCAGGGCTGGACCCCAAAAGGTCGGCTGTCAGCACCCGAAACATCTCTTTGCATGCTCCTAGGCATGGGCACAGCCCCCTAAAGGCAAAGCTTCCTTTAGCCTTGACACGGCCAGGATTTCAGTCCCAGTGTCTAATGCCATCGTGTATTTAGAGTCTTACGTTGCCTGCAGAAAGAGGTATTTAGTCCAGTTATTTCCAGTGCTTGCCAATATATGGTACTGGTTTCTTCACGTGGAGCTTCTAACAATGTCTAAGTAAAATATGTCAGTTATAACGCAGTGAAGTCTAACAAAACCGGCTCATTACCACACTGATTGCTGCTGATATTCACTGCTCAATGCCTTCTTGCAAACATGATCCTTTAGGAAATCAATTTTAATTAAAAAAAAAAAAAAAACCAAAACAAACCCAAACAAAACAAAAACAACAAACCACAACAAGTTTAAATTCATGTTTTTGCTGTGCCTCAGCCTTTGGAACAACCGGAGGAAGGCAGAATTCATATTTTATTCTAGAATGTGTGAGAAATGAGAATATTTTATCTCATGAAGTTATGAAAAACAACCAGATTCATTAACGTTTGATTTTGAACTTGAAGCTGTAGCTCAGGAAAGCATCAAGCAAGAGAATAATAACGCCAAGAAAAGCTCGGTGATGAACAAACCGGGTCCTTGTGGTGGCACACGCTTCCCTGCGGCTGTGTGCCGCTGTGCGGGGAAGGGGAAGCCGGTGGGTGACCGCTTGAGTTTCAGAAGGACTTTGTGAAACCATCCAGTGCCTCCTACTTGCTTTTGCCATTCTCCTTGTGAGCAGTGAGACAGCTCTCACGAGACCTGCGCTGCAAAGAACAGGGGAGGAGAAGCCAGCACCTGTGAGCACTGGTGAGGGCTCTCTGGAAACGCCGCCGCACGAGCCCCGTGCTTTGGAAGACAACGTCCTTAGGGCCCCCCAGGCATATTTTCGGGGTGGATTTTGTCTGCTATAAAGGCAAGGCGTTGCTGCCGGTAGCACAGTGAGGGTCCTGTAAGGTTGAATGGGGAGTCGGGGGCTGTGCTGTGCCTGGTGCATCACCTTCACAAAGGCCCTGCTCAGGTACAAGGGCTGCTCTTTATAGGCTACTCTTGAAAGCAAAGGGGTTAGATACTTTAAAATGAAGCCGAGTGACTCTCTCAAAAACAAACATGGGCAAAAATGCTTGAATAAAAGCCAACCCTACACCTGCTTTCTCGTATCTTTTTGCCCCATCTGTGCGATGGAGGAACGTTTCTTTTGTACTGGAATGAGCTGGATACAGATGGCAGCTACCTATAGTCCCAGTGCAGCCGTACGTTGAGATCTTTGCATTTTTCACACCATGGCTTAAACTCTCTCCTAGGGTAGGTGCTACCTGCCAGGTGGTTGTGGCAAACCACTCTTCCAAGCACATGGGACTGATCCAGCCTTCCTCTCTGCAGCTGGTCTGTCTGCCCTTCTCAGCGCAATGGGAAGCTAAAAATTTAAACGGTATGGCACAGTCACGAATTTTGTCCTAAAGAAAGCTGCACCTCCCTTAGCTTTGTAACTGTGGACTGTGAGTCAACATAAAATGTGGCAAATCGTTATGCAAATGAGGATGGTAAAAAGTGTTATTTCTTAAGTGCTAGATCTTGAAACGGATGTCTGCAGGCTGACAGAGCCCTGCCCTCACGTAGAGTTCTGCAAAAGCAGGACAGGGCATCTCCGTGCATCAGCTGGCAGGATTAGGACTGGTATATTAAGGCAAAGAGAAAATGTAGAGCCACCATTTGTCTTACAGAAAGTTACAGTTTGGGAGGGTTTTTCTGTAGACAGGCTATCACTGCTTCAGAACTAAGTACCCACCATGAAGACACAAAATGATTGCAGTTCCTTTGTTAAAGGGATATTAACTTTTAGTGGATGTGAATTTAATCTAACCTATCTATTCACATTAGAGAGATCATGCATTATCACTGATGATTATTGGAATTCTGCTTAAGCATTTGAAATTCAGACAGGATGCTATGAAAGTAAAATTGAGTAGGAAATGACCGCAGACAAGTGTGAAGCTGACTGTGCTGTCTTCATCAAGAAGGGAAAAAAAGAATTTTAAGTCTTGAAAAATAAGATAGGTAGTCAGAAAATCTTTCTGGTGTTGATAATCTTCACATGCTTCTCCTGTTTATAAGAACTCTGAAATCCAGCATTTTTGACCTTATGAATATATCCCTCTTTCATTTGGTAGGGTGTTTATTTTTCAGCTATGGAGTCTGTGTCATAAAATTCATTAGCCAGTTGATGAAGAATCAGCTGGGAAAATAAAAATTAATGAAGCCCCCCCATCAGGCAGCTTCATCCCCAACAGACCAACAAAAGGGGAGAGAGAATCAGAAGTTACCCACCTCTCAGTGTTTTTTCTTGGTGGCTTACAAGGTAGCATTTGCACTTTAGTGGATAAAATCTCTCTGCTCAGATCTGCTGTGCCATCCTGTGGCATTTCACAGGGTCAGCTGGCAGGAAAGTTTTACACTTGTGATTTATCACATACATGACTTGCATCGCAGTTTCATTAATGCCATGGACCGAGGTTAGGCTGAGTTTTGAATTAAGAGGGACCTTAAGGGAGAGGAAGACTTTTGGGATTGATCATCAGATCCTTATATTGACTTTTTTTTTTTTTTTTTTTTTTGCTTATTTTACACTTCAAAAAAAGGTTATTTTCCACCTTTCAAAATGGGAAAATGAGTCTGGAGTGTCTACCAGAGTGCCCAAAGATTGGATGGAGAGACGCATCTCTCTCGTTCCATCTCACTCATGGTTTGCCATAAAAAGCAAACCTCTCCCAATCAACCAGAATTTTATAGTGTTTATTCTTTGCATTAAATACTTAAATTTTAATTCTTTAGCTCACAGGACTGTTTTGGGAATATGATTATTAATATTTATTCATTTAATTTTCTTTCATTAAAACTAACAGCTAACATTTTAATTTTTAATACTGCTCCTGGAATACCTGGTCCTAGAGGGAAAATAAGGATGCTCCTGGGTATCTTGTTAAATTTATAGCTGACCCATCAAGAATGACTCATCAGTCTTCAGAGAAATGAGAGGTCCATTTTGGTACTCCTTTGTCTAGGGTTTTGCAACTGTGGGAGGGAGGTAGGTGATGTTTAAACAGCTCAGTAACTATCTACAGACCATAACTGAAAAGCTCAGTTATAAGTGATGGCCAAGCAGTGGTGAATTTGTTCCCATACGTTGAAAGAGAGAAAGGGATGCAGTCCAGTCAGGTCTGATGGACTGCTGGTAGGTGACTAGGGAAAAAAACATGTGGATGGAGAGAGTCAACAGTTTTTTTTTTTCTCCAAACTGCCTTTTTCAGGATGAGCCAGCTCAAAAAAAAAAAAAAAATAATGTATAACTGAATATTTATATTGAAATCTAAAGTCCTCTTTGGATATTTGAGTTGGTTAAACACTTCCTTATCTAAACTGCTTTTGCTAAGCTTTCTTGTGACTTGCTGGCACCTTCAGAAGTCCCCCAGAGTCTCTAATGATCAGAGGAGGTTGTGCCATCAGGCATAATGTGGGAAGCACGGACCAGACCCAGCCATGGACTCGATCCTCCATCGGTCAGTCTCTGTGGCCTGAGGCATCTCGCAGTGGCCCAGCTTCAAGGACGGGTGCTCAGAAAGGGCCGTGCCTTTGGAGCAGAGCTTTCTGGCTGTGAGTCCCTTTGAAGCCTCAAGTCCTGCACCTGACCTCTGAAGGTAGTATGGGATCCCTCTCCTGAGTATTTTCTACCTGGCTTTGGGCAAGGAAGGGCTTCGACACACACGGTCAATGAGAGAAGCTATGTGGCCAGTTAATCTTTACTCCGGCATGTCAGTGAAACTCGTGATGCTGGGGTTGGCTTTCTCTATTGACTATGCCTTCAAAATGTGTCAAAGGTGGCAAGAACCTGAGAAGCTCCTTTCAGGGTTTTTTTTGGTTAACTTTTAGATTTTAAGAAAATATTAAAGTGTTGTGGTTGATTTGTTTGTTTGTTTCTTTGTTTTTCACCCTAGATAAATAGCCTTAATATTGACAAAAAGAGATCAAGTGTCACAAGTGAATGACGTGTATTTGAGAAATCTCTAGGGAAATAAGAAGGCATAAAACTTAACTCTCTAAAAGAGATGGAACGCAAAGCTACAGTATATATAGTGGATACAACTCACACCTTTGCTGACAACTTCCTCCTGTGTGTCAGCTGAAATGAAGCAAAGCTGAACAGAAACAGACACTGAATCGTTTCCTCACCTCAGAGTTTCTGGTAGGAATAAGGGCCCCGGTCCTGTACCGAACGGGGACAGCTGCACTGCCCAGTCAACTCGAATGGTGCGATGTGGTGCGTTACGAACGTTAACCTGTCTTCAGGTTTCAGGCTCAGGCCCATATTCCAGCTCTCCCTACAATGCACTCGCTGGAGTGTTTTCATGCTTTCAGATGACCCTGTAGATGGTCTGTGGATGCTCTCATGCGAGTGCTCAGGGTCACACAGGTAGAGGCGAGGTGTGTCCCGTCTGTTGCCCTTTGTGTCCCTCCTGGATGACAGTGTCCCCAGGCCTCAGGCGATGTGCGGGAGCTCCCACCTCCAGCTGCTTCTCGGGGTGGGTACCGCAGTGGAGGTGTGGCACTGCTGGTCTCAGACCTGCAGCGAGCATGCAGAGGATGGGGAGGTTCCTCTCGGGAGGTGGGTTTACACCAGGTACAGGGTGGTTTGCGTAGCCCACCCTCCTCCTCGCTATCATGGATTTTGCTGGAGGAGAGAGAATCCGGCAGTGATGGTGAGCACGCAGCTCCCTCTGCGTTGCATGGAAATGTTGCCTGTCTTAGACAGATGGCGAGGTCAGGTCCTGTACAAAGCAATATTTAAATTACAGGCCGTGGAAATTAGTATTCTGACCTTTTTGTAAACTTTTTGCTACTCGCTCTTTTCATTTTTATTCTTCATTCACCAGTGTTTAAAAAAAAAAAAAAAAGGAAATCCAGCAGAAGGTCTGAGACTGACATTTCCGAGTGAAACAGAGAGTGCAAAATTTCAGTTTGACCCTGGCACTGCAGCTGCTGAAATATTAACGGCATTAAATGCAGGTGAATCGGAAATGTGCGCGCAGGCCAAAGATTCCTCCAGGCGGTTTTCTTCGAGCCCTGCGTCGCTGCCACCGGCGGGGAGTCTCCTCCGCTCGCCCAAATGAAGAGTGACAGGGGTGATGAGGACGGCGGTTATTGCAACAGCCTTTCTTTGATAGCGAAAGCTGTCTGTCTGATAGATTTAACAGGCAGCGCGGGTTGTTCAGCCAATGCAAGGCCACCGCCGGAGAGCCCGTCGGCCAGCTAAGGAAAAACCACGCGCTCTCAGGCAGCGCCGGCTGCCGCTGCCGAGCCCACGCCCGCAGGGGCTTGGGGACGTGGGTGATTTCGTGGAGGTGAATCGAGACCTCAGGCAGGGCTGTGTTACCTCCCCAGTACCAAGCTTCGCCTCCGATGTTCCTACATGGTTTTTTGTACGTGTATGTCGTAGCGTGGGCTACCCCAGCACAGTCTGCAGTAGTGAGGTGGGGGGGTTCCTGCGGACGCTCTCCCTGGGAATTGCTTGCTTTGGTAAACGATTGCAGCTTGAAGCCTAGAAAAGGAGATTTTTGTTGAATAGGAATAAAAGCGCTCTGAGCTGTCTGTCCCAAAGAGCGGAGAGGATGGTGGTGCTACATGGCTGTCAGGCACTAAGCTCCCGTAGTGGCAAGATTTTGGTGGTGTTAGGAGGTGAGATATTTGGAAGCGGGCACTCTCGTGGCTGCCAGAACCATTTGAATTGTTAATTTCCATCAGTGTCACGCCAGCTTTTTCACAGAACTGGCTAATGAGGTAAAGCAGTCATTTTGATATTGCCACATTTAGGTTACTGGAAAATCTGCCGTGACACAAATGGACTTTTAAAAAAGCCAAAACAAAATGAGATGTCTTTAAGTACTCCCCCCTCCCTTTCATCTCAACAAAATAAAATGCTAAGAAGGGGATTTAAATGATTATATATGTGCCCAAGGCATGAGTTCCACTCCTTTCTCCTTTTAGGACATGGTTAAAACCCACAAGTTTGTTTTCAAAGTTAGTTCTCTGTCAAGTTTGTTGCCTGATTTTTCTTTAACTTTCTTTCTACTCTTTTACCCCGTCATTCTTCCCTCCCCCAACTGCCACCACACACGAGCCCTGCTCTCTTTCTTGCAAAGCTGCCAAGAAACTGTGAGCAAATTTAATGTCTGAATAACTGCTCGGTCTCTCAGTGACCTTGAAAAAATTACTTTGCATCATTAAAAATTCATAGAAATGAAATTTTTGTGAGGAGAGTGGCACATGCAAAATTAGTACTTGTTGAAATGCAGCTGGAGTAATCCAACCTCGTGAACTTTCAAAATTGTAATTCTTATGAGAGCTAATTGCGGCCACCTTACAACTTGGATCAAGTGTTGCTGTTTGACTTCCTAAAATAATATCATCCTATGCATGATATACCTGTAAGCATGTGCAGTAAGTGCAGGTAAAATTGATACACAGCTTCTCAGAGACAAAAATGTTTAAAGATTGTTAAGCGCTGATATGATGATGAGCACTGTAACAGGATGTAATGCCTGAGTGGGATAGCTGGGAAGTAAGTAAATTATAATACTTTGCCGCTGTTAATGGGCTGCATAGAGCTCTGGGCTGCATATCCACTCCGTACTGTTAATTAGCTGTGGTGCCGTGAAGTTCAAGATCACATCAGATGTGACTTCTTGAACTCTTAGAATTTATCAGTCCAGATTTCTTCCTGTTGCGTTGGTCGTCTAAGCTGTAAAGCTTGGTTGTGCATTTGGAGCGGGGGGGAAGTGTGTTTGGGTGGTAACTATCTTCTATGTTGTCTCTCTTTGCTGTTATAAGGGAAGAATGTTTTGCCAGGGGAAAAACATAATTAAATAATAACCACTGATGTACAGCATGTAGTAGCAAAGTGCACTTTCCCTTTTTCAGTATTGTGGCAGGATGGAGGCTTTAACAGATGTCGCTTGTTTGGTTTTCAGTTCAGGGAAATAAAATGCAGTGCTTGTGGGGCCTGAGCAGGAGGGATGCTGTCCCCGTGACCTGAGCACAGCAGGTTGTTCAGCCCTGATGGAGCTAACCGCTTAGGGTTTCTGAGTACGGACCAACATCCTTGTGGTTTGTCTCACAGTTTTTTCAGTTTATTCCTTGAAGGCTGCTTGTCAATACAGGAAAGCCCTGCAGTATATTGGGCGTGATCCCCATTTCATTAATACCAGTTGGAGACTTTCCATATACTTGCCGGAGTTGAGATTTGGGCTTGTTGCACCCATGGGAAGAGAAAGAGACACCTTTTATGCTTGTGATCCACAGAGGCTGCTTTATACTGTCATAATGTTAAAATCACCAACTTTTGGGGTGAATTCCTGTGGAATTCAGTGCGTGTCACTAAAAGTATGATGTCTCAGGCTCTCAAGCCCAGACCATGCTGGGACCATGCGAAGGCTGCAGCTGGCAGCAGCAGTATTTTGTTGTAAGTAGCTTTTGTTTGCCGGGCTCTGAAACATGCCTGTGAGCTCAGTGGACACGCTGAATACCAGTTGCAGCTCCGTCACCACCCACGCTGCGGTCCATTTTGCTGTCACATCGTAATTAAAAAATCATTGCTCTCAGTAATATTTGGCACCGTGGCTGAACCAAAGCAGTAAGCAGCTCAAATAAGATGTGTCTGAATGAAAAAAGTTTGACTGCCCAGCATATTTTCAGCCAAAGTCAGTGAGGATAGCAGTACACACATAACTTTGGGGAGCAAGCGCACTCCTTTTTGATCTTGCTTCGGTCCTGAGCATTTTCCTACCTTTGTTATACAGCACCTTGTTTTTCTGAGCAGATCTGGTTATCTTCCCTAGCGCCTTGCTGCTGGATGCCATTAGCATATATCTGGACCGCCCCTTGTGCAGAGTTGTCCCCAGGTGAAAGCCCTCGTGGTCTGGGATGGAAAAGGGCTGCAATTTACTGAGTCCATTATCACCTCCGGACGTGTAGAATGATAATGGAAGTGACAGAGGTGCAGTTGAAAATTGGCTCTTAATATTTTATGTGTTAAAGCTGAGTATTGGAAATCTCACACTGCTCTTCAGGGAAAATGAAGTGTGTGTGTCTTTCTCCCCCGCTCTCCCCCTCCCATCACATTCAACCTCTGAGCAAAACAGCTCTCTTTTTACACTTAAGCATAATGGAAACACTGTGCTTCAGTAGTGATATTTTAAAAGGCAATAGTATGAAATGCTATGAAGAATGACGAGTTATCCTGGATGGTAGTATGGTGCCATCAGGATCACTGCTGCAGTGAAACTTTGGAAGGCGTAGATGCAAGGCTACTTCATCCTTTCTCCCTTCAAGTTAGGGGCAAAACAAAATGTCTGCCCTGAAGCGGCATCTTCAAATTGCTTTTCTTCGCATCTTGTAGTCTATAGCCTGGGTAGTTTCATCCCTCTGCTCTAATGCTTGCAAATTATGCTCTTTTATCAAGGCAGCTTCCCTTCCCCCTCCTCTGCACATACACACTGAACTATTATTCAAGATTACTGTTCATCTATTCACGTGTAATGTGTCATGGATACATAATTTTAAATAGTTTCTTCGTCTAAATGACTTATGCAAATGGAAAATTAGCTTCCTGGCCTTCCACCAAACTCGGTCTGCAGACTTTCTGCGTCTTCTTGGTAGTGATTACAAGTAATATTAGATGAAATTGGTTCTCGCAGCTTGGCTTTATTAATTTCTCGTGTTCTTACATCAGTTTAAACACTTAGGACTGGGTGCTGCCATGATTCTCATTGACCCAGAGATCTCTCGAGTGCTTTGGAGGACTCCTTCCCTTCTGCCTAGCATCTTCTGTGCAAATGCAAAGACTGGGAGTAAGAACACTCTGCTAAAGGATATCTTCATGCATACAAAAGGGATTCTGGTTTTCCTTGTGCTCTGCATTTTTGAATGAGATGTTCAGCAAAGGCTTCATATGTGCTGCATCGCTTCCCTTACAGGCGAGTATCACAGCGAGCAGACTCATGGGCCACATGTTGTAAGACACGGGTGCAGTTTAATGCCTCCAGTTGGCCTGTATTATAACAGCCCCTAAATATAGTTGCATTCAACTTCATATCATGGGCTGCCTTACTCTGTGTTGCGCATTGTTTCTGCTGTCCTACCCACAACCAGAAATGTTTAAATATTAATGCAAACCACCATTTTGTAGTTGTCATTACCGTAATGGGCTGTGAGTTGTGTAGATAATAGATTAGGCTTGGGTTTAGGGAGCCTAGGTGCTAGCCATGGATCTGCAGATACTTCTTCTGTCGGTCCAGATGCATGATTTCCCCAAGACTTGGCTCTTCATTTTTTGATGGGAAGTAAACACACTTTCTCAGGAGAGTTGCTGTGACATAACTGTTACTAATTTGGAGATTGCTCAGCTGTGATGCCATTATGACAATGGGAATGCTTAGGAAGAGTCAGTGTTACTCACCACTTTACAAACTGTTAAAATAAAGCCTTGGAAGAACTTCATTGTAAACAAGGCTGAGGCGTCGTAGCTAATCATGTTTTTATAGTGTGCTGAGCTAATTTCGCGGAATGGAGAAGCGCCACCCACCCCCACGCTGTTCTGCTTCTCTTCTGCGCAGAGACGCGCTGGGATGCAGGGAGCACCATTAGCTGTAGCTGGTTGCAACTGGACTGCAAGAGACAGACGTGCCAGCTTGAGGAGCGGGGAAAATTGCCAGGATAATAAACATCTTTTCTTCAGTGGTTCCCACTTGACTGTTGTGAAAGTTATGGAGTTTTTTTTTAATTAAAAATCGTTATTATTAAAATGAGCAACCCTACATGCCATATGGGTACAAATAAAATATGAAGTCCAACCTTCCCATGCTATTTGTATTCTTTTTGCTTCTTCTGTCTTAAATAAAGAACTGGGGAATCACCCTATTAAGATTTAATTGACTTAACACACACAAAAAAAATCCTAACTAAAAATGAGGAGCAAATGTTTCCTCTAATCCCAACAACATTTCATCTGAAATAGAAAAAAACTACCCATATTCAGATTTTGTTATTTAACTACTATGCTTGTTCCCAATTTCTGTGTTTCATGCCAAGCCTACTGCAAACAGGCAATGAGTTTTTCTAATGGGAAGCTCTTGCACAGATGGTCAGAAGGAGCACTATATTTGCAGGACGTTATGAGAAGTCATAAAAAAAAAGAAAGAAGGTGCTCCAGTAGCCTGAGCAAAGTGAGCAGAGAAGAATGGGGTGGGAGTCAAAGTGAAACTCGGCAGCCAGAGTCTTAAATCCTTTTTGATGGTATTGGAAAGTGTTGGCAAGGAGAGAAAGACAAAATGAAGGAAGATTTTTCTCCGTATCAGATGGTTAAGATGAGCAAATAATGAACCGCAACATTAAAATGTGGCTCCAGCTCCTCAAACTTCAGACTATTTGGATTTGGGTTTTCAATTTGTTAAGTCCTGCTGAAAATAAAACCATTCAGATGTTTTGCATTTTGCAAAATACATATTTGGGGAAGGAAGTAACTTTTCTTTCTTTTTTTTTTTTTTTTTTTTTTTCACACTTACATCTGTTTTCCAACAACAATTACTTAAATCTATCTACTGTTTTGGGGGTTTAAAATGTAAGGAGTAATTTCTAGGCTACCACAATAAATGTTTTCCAGAACAGGGAAAAAAACAAATTACAAAGTATCCTCACGAACAATTGTGAGAAGTTGAGGTTCAATGTGATCTGGTGCACATCGATTCGATTAGCTCAAGATGCAAGTGCTTGAAATGATGCCGACTAATATTCAACCATTTCAGCAGCCTGACCTTTCTGAGGACACTGCTAGGTTGCTCATACATGAGGAGCTTGGCGTAAAGGCATGTTCAGTTCTGGAGTCCCGGGAAATACTGGGTCCTGGCTGGAAGCTGATGCCCAATGCTGTATGAACAGGCAGGGTCTTCTGATGGGGCTGTGTCTCTCTCTTGCTTCAGAAAGGTGGAAACAGGTTAGACTGAGCTCTTCTTATTTCAGGGGTTTCTGATGGCTGATGTTGTTCTTGACACTTCACGATTTAGGAACATCTGCCAGTGCAGTGGCCTTCCTTGTTACCCAGATGTAGTGCTGAGGCAGGGAGGACAGAAGCGGTCAACTTAATGGCAAGCAGCACGCCGTGGCAGGAGGAAATAAACTCCAGATCGCTGATACGATAAATCTCTGCCTCCTCTCTCAGACCACAGCACCACTGAGACATCTGATTTCAATTCCATGGGCTCAGTACTCTCATCAAGTATAAATAGGGCTATTCATACTTCACTATCTGGTTGGTATTTTCCCCCTTTTCTTTTTCCAGTTGCTTTAAGAGCAACAAATGAAAAGATCTTAGTTTGGTTAGGTCTTTATTACAGCTGCACAAAGTGCAGAAGGACCAACCAGGGCAACTTTGCAATTTAGAAGTTTCTGAATGAGCATGAAACCATTTCATTTCTTTTTTTTTTTTTTTTTTTTCCTTTTATAATTTTGCCGTTTGACATTACGTAAAGTAAAACAAAAGCACTGATAAAGGTGGTGGGTGCCTCAGTGTGTTGCGAGATGTAGCATTGAAAGACTGGGGTTACTCAGGTTGGAATGACCTCAGGGAACTAATGTGTTCCCAAAGCAACCACATCTTATGAATATTAGCACTGACAGTGTGTTGCTTCCTACCTGCTATATGTTATTCCTTCATTTTTTGTCTTCTTTTTTTTTTTTTTTTTAAATATTTCAGTCAGTGGTTTAGCAAAGAAAAAAACAATCCTATATGATTTAAATGACAGTTCTCCTAAATTATTTTGCAAATACTTCGAAGTTACATATATCCCCAAATTCAAGATCAAGATACAGACTATTTTCATTTGAAGAAGCAAAGCTGGCAGGTTTACATGTGAAATCCATTATCATAACAAATGATTTTGACAATATTTTGACATGGTTTTGCACAAGTTAATCATATATTTTAAAAAGTGAATACTCCTTTAATAAATACTAGACTGCTTTTATAATTTGAAGGGAGACATGCCATTGCCTTGAGGGAATCACTTAATACTCCTTTTCTCCTCACAGCCCATTGGGGAAGAGATCTCAGGGATTTACAAATAAAGAAGTTGAAAAAGTAAAATACTCTGTATAAATACTTTGTGTAAAGAGACCTATTGATTTAAAGAGAAAATGAGAGAGGGAGAAGAATTCCAGTGTAGCAGTTGGCTTTTCAGACACTTCCAGAGCAGATGGTCTAATGGTCTAAGCATCTGGTTTGAAATATCTGCTTTCCCTAGGGCCATCAGCTCAAATTTAGGCGAGCTTCTTTTATACCTTTATTTTCAAGACAGATCATTTGGTCTGACTCCTGTTGGTTACAGGAGGTTTTTTTGCCCAAGTAACACCACGGATACTGGCTCTAAGGGTTTCATGCCATTCACAGGGTACATTTTTCAGACGACCTTAAAAATGGAAGTTCAGTTGGCTACATGTCATTCTTTAAGAGGATCCTTGTGCTACAGAGGGATTTGTCCCAGTGTCATTGCTCAGAATTTCCCTCGTGTCCCTACTGCTATGTAACATTTCTTGGATGGATGATGTATCATTCTTGCTTTTCTTTCACGCTTTGAGTATTTAATTGAAAACCTTGAAAATTACATCTGAATTTGGATGAAAAGCTTTTGGGTAAGAGCAGGTAACTGTTCAGAGTGAAAAAAAATCACTCTTCTATGGCGAGTAACACAGGAGCGTTGCATTCTCAGTGCTAGTTGCATGGGATTTTAAATATTTTTTACATTTTTTTTGCTATGTGCCTTGAGTCACACTTATGTCTTGCTTTGCTCTCTGCTATCATGCAGAGCATTCCCTCAGACACATTCTAATAAAACCAAGAGGTATATTTTCTTGTAATAAAGAGGCAAATCTGAAACAACTGTAGGAGAATAGGAGGGCAATGGGAGGGCAGGTTCATTTTGTGATCATTGTGTGAAATTGTTTATGCTATCATGTATTCCTCGTTGCTGAAATTGTCTTTCTAACAGTTTTTGCGCAGATTTCGTATTATGCTGTGCTACAGCTGGTGACCTATATGCTATCATCTGCATGCTTTTTTCTAGTAAGAATTTGAGTTTGAATTAGTTTTCTTCTCCATTATTTATTGATAGCATGTTTTTAGGAAACCAAGAAGGAAAAAAAAAAATGAATAACAGGGAGATTTAGAAGTCGACTGATGAGAACGGAATTTAGCCTACCGTATAGTAATTGAGTGGCAAAAACAATTCCCCTTGTTGAAGTGAGATTAATCAGAAGATTAACCAAAAACACTTGCTAACAGCAGTTCTTAGGACAGTCCAGAATATGTACTAGGCAAAATTAATCCTTCCAAATTGCTAAGAAACTCAGGGACTTTAAGATTTAACCCGGAGTGTTGTGGTTAGTAAACCATTTCCAATCAGTGTGTCAGGTTTGTAATTCTTATTTGTTTTGTTTTGCTTTGGAAATATAAAATCTCAGCCATGTGTGTGCCAGGGGTCTAACCCTTGCCTGGACTATGGCATCCTTGTGTCCCTCAGTTCCCACGCAGGTTGTGCGGGGCTGGGGCTCCAGAAACGGCTCTGAGTTGTGCCAGCTATCTGTTCAATAGAAAATTGGGTGGCCACCATTGATTTGGGGAGACTTCCTCTAGCTTGTGTCCCCTCGGCATCTTTGCCCATCTCTAGAACGGATCCCAGAGCAGTTGGTGTAGGCACTACGCTGATGGCTTTTAGCCACTTTAGGGTCTGACAACATAAGCAAAGGGATCCTTCATTAGTCAGCTGTATTGATTTTATGTTGGCTTTGTACAATTGCAGCCCTACTGCAAAAGAGGTCTTACTCCACAGTATTGGATGTCACAGAGCTTTGATGGGGCACTGTGTATCTCTGGGGATGATCAAGGGCTATAATGAAGAGCATGCCTTATTAAGGGGTGTCTGCGTAGGTTAACTTAATAGGTGACCTGAGCCATCCTGTAAAAATATTTAGTAGAAATAATGTCTGCTGTGATTAGAATTTAAAATAATCTGCTTCTCAGATCTGGTTCCCGATGGGTTTATTGTGATCAAGGAAAAATTAGGAAAGAAATGAAAAATAAACAATACTGAAAAGATAAATGGGAATACTGCACAATTCATTTAGTAAACAGTTTTCTCCTCAAGTGCCTTTCAGAGTGCAAGGGAGAAAGAAGCAGCAGAAGGACAAATGACTTCTGGAAATTTCACTGCAATGTTCTGTTTTCTTCAGGCTCTTTCCTCTGCCAAAGCACGATGAAAATCACAGCAAACTGGGAATGATACAGCAACTCTGTCTTATTTTTGTTTTGTTTTTTCTCTTTGTCTTCATGACTGAAATGCTCAGTGCTTCACTTTCCAAACTGTCACCTTCCCTCTTCAAACTACTTTCAAATCCCGTGGAGCTCCTGAGAGGGAGCAACCCTGTCAGATGTGGCCATCTGCTTCTGACTCATTGATGTACACAAAGACCTGGGAGAGGAGTTAATCCCTCCTGCCTTGCCCCACTTTTATTTCTCTCAAATTTTCCCAGTCCAAATCTTCCTGGAAGTTGGGGTTTTTTTAAGTAAGCAGGGAGCCAAGAAGGCAACCTGAGCTCTGTGAACCTTCCAGCCCTGGTGGCTTTGCTGTCATCATGTCATGGTCTGAGCAAAGGAAACCTTATTTGTACCCCTGGGTGTTGCGGTAACTCCTAGCCTTGCCTGCTCTAGCTCGGGAGAGGTTTTCAAGACTCCCGTTGGCCCCTCTGACTGCTGTGGTCACCGGCCAGCATTCGGCAGAGCTCTCCATGAAGGTGTCAGATATACCCCCTGACACGCCGGGTCCCGGGGTGGGAAGGGCCTGGAGCAGCAGGACTATCTGTGAGCGGGTTGTTTCCAGAGATGTGCCGTGATAGTTGCAAAATTGAACTCCAGGTACAGGAGCAAAGCCAGCACAGAGAACCAGGATGTTTCTTAACTGTCAAGCGCTGGGGTCCAGAAAGCCATGGTTCTCTGTAGGACTGTCAAATGCAATATAACTGTTCCCTTGCCTTTAAGAAGTGGTCTGGAGGGTGAGGTAAGCCAGCAAGTATCCTGAGTTTACCATTCCCTTCCCTCTTGCTGAATTTTTTTGTTCCACAGTATTGAATTTCTCTGAGCACATAGAAAATTGGCATAAAAGTATGGGGTGATTAAAACCAGGCAGCAGAACAGTAGGATCCTATTGACTTTCTGAAGGGTTTTCTTCAGAGGATAATCTAGTAACTCAATATTTTGCTGTTGCTTACTTTTTTTGCTACTTTAGAGACCTTTAAAAATGTACTTGTTTGCTGCAAAAATGGATTAATTCTTGTTGAGTAGCCAGTTTCCTTACCAGGTGATGGCCAAATATAAAATACTTAAGCAAAACTACCACTGTTGATTCGTCATCAGATACTCTGACTCATTATCACATATTCTTTGTAGGGTTAAATGAGTTCCCATGTTATGCATTTTTGCTACAGAAAATGATCAGCATTTTTTTCATCACTTGTCCCCTCAGTATTTTGAGGGGGACAAAAAAAGGAAAACCAAACCAAAGCAGTATTTCTTGAGTAGTTAGTGGCTAAAACTGTAGCAGGCACAGTCCCACTGCTTTGCCTGGCTGGGCACTCAAGCGCTGCTGGAGTTTCGGGGTTAGTGCTTTTGCAATTTCTGTGCGGTTTCCTTTTGACATACTGCAGTTTTGAGCTCCTGAAGTCCCCTGAGGCTTTATGTGGATTGAGAGAGCCTTAGTTAAGCTTGATTTGATGCAGCACTTTTGGAGCCAAGGCAAAGCAAAGCTTTTGTAGTTCCTAAAGAACACGCTTTCCTCAGAGCACTTAATTTGTACCCTCTACTTTTGCTAGTAAGAGGCAGTGCTGCTCTGCCCTCCATGGGGTAGTAGGGTTGTATTCCCTTCTTCCTCCCCTGCACATCCGTGTTAACCATAGTTACTTACCTGTATTTGCCTGCAGATCTTGACAAGGATTCTTGTGTAAGGTGATAAACATGAGGTGCAGGAGGATATTCTGCTTTGAGCCTAGTGCACATCTGGAGGCTTTTTTTGTCCCACTGTGCCTGTGCAAAACGGTAACTCAGAAAGCAAGGGAGTGAAAATGCGTGTTAGTAAATATGTGATAATGCTTCACAAATAAGGCAAGTGGGAGAAGAGCAAGGAAAACACTATCCATCAATACTGTGATATGGGTAGAAAGTCTTGTCGCTGAGCTGGCAGTGTACAGAAGACCTAATCCCCTGGATATTTTCCCAGGCCTAATTTGATGGCTTTGATGACTGCTTATTGTTGTTCTATTTATTCTTACCCTTGGCCACAACTCACTCAGCAGATACAAGTATGGGACGGCAGAATACTCCTGAGGTTCTTAGTCCACATATCAGCTCATAAATATCTCTCTCATGCATGTGGCAGAGCCTTAGCAATCTCTGAGCAGAAACCCCTTGCCAGCAGTGCTGGGGAAGTGGAAGCATAGCTGCCCTGATCACATGCAGGGCAACGTGCTGATAGAGTGTCTCGTGCTATAGTTTTTGACCAAAGCAGAATATGGCTGTGAGTGCTTCCTATGGCAGCAGGCAGCCCCTGCCCAGCACGCGCAGGTGCTGGAGCCTCGCCTTTGCTGTGCGGACGTGAACCTGGCACAGTTCTGCCAAGGTCAGCGGGCAGCAAAACGTATGAGAAGAGAAGCTGCTCCATGATGATGTCAGGCATTATGCAGCTCTGTACTTATGCCTACATGGGCCATGGTCCAGGATAAAAGAAATGAGGAGGATAAGATCCAGCATCCAAGAACACCACAGGGTGGGACTAAGGATACGAGGATTTGATGTCAGCTTAGGAGGGTTTTTTCTGCACCCAGCTGGCCATTGCTGCGTGGATATAGAATAGAGGTATTAGAGCTTTGAAATGCACCTCTTTTTATTCTTAATTTGCATCCTCATCTTATTTTGTTAGTGGATCAGTAGTAACCTAATTTCTGTAAATGCTTGCCATTTTGCCTGGAAAATCAAGGACCAGCATGATCTGCAGCATGCAGAAGGTGGGGGGAGATTACCTGCTGTGTACAGGGACCAGATGGTAAAGGTTAGGTTCAGAGAGGTGGCCTGTGGAGCTGGTGACACGCATTTGACCCTCCTGAGATTTCCATGAAAAGCCATGGCACGCACCAGTGTGGGGCCGTAGGTACTGCACGATAGAAGCACATAGGAAGCATGTAAGAATCGTAAGATGTAGGTGCTCCTTCATTGCTGGAAATCCAGGAGAGCAAAGCCACATGCGTAGGCAAGGAGATGGGAAAGTAATGAAGCATGCAAGCCTTGCATCAATTCTTGCTAGCCAACTCTTGCGGTCTCCTATGCTACATCTATGTGCAATACCCAGAACGAGGGGTGCTCCATTTTGACTGTCTTATCTAGGCACTGAGTAATGCAAGCTATCAGTAGGAAAAATAAAAAACTATTCTGGGATCTTTTTGTGTAATCTATGTTAATCTATCTAGGTAGTGTGTGTCTGCTATGCCTGTTACACTCTAATATTTTCCATGCTGCACTTCTGTTGCTTTACATGTCTGAGATAATCCTGTTCTAAAACTGGAGGGAAAAGTGGCACTGACTAGCAAGATAAATCAGATTTACCTGCAGTGCTAACAAAAATGTTGAAGAGATGTTCTCTGGGAAGAAGAAGGCAAAAGCATTACATGCGTTTTCCGTACAGCAGAGCTCATTTACTGGTTTCTCTTTTTTCGGTTTGGTTTGGTCTCAGTCAGTGAGTAAGATCTGCACACATTATTAATAGTCAGGAGCACGAGTGAGCTGGCTTTTACCCACAGCCCTGCTGTTATCTCTAACGCACAAATAAACTACAGCTAAATTGCAGAATTAATCACATTAAATTTTTGGTCCCTGATAAGGAAAATGCCACTATATTTTTATTTATTTTGAGCCTGGAAAACAATTTAGCTGAGTTCCTCTGGTTGTACAGTTTGCTTCCATTTCAGCATCCTACAGCATTACATTAGATCTTATCATTGCTGCTGCATTAGTGTGTCTAAGCAGCATTCCAGTGATTATATCCACCTTCTTCAACTCCACTGCTAAATGATCTGGGACAGAAAAGCTAATTACACCTTTGCTATGGAGGAAGGTTTCCTATTATCCAGTCTACCCGCTGCAAAAGAAAGGCACTCTGGTAGCTACAAGCCTTGGCAGGTTTGTTTTTCCCTGTAGGGGTTGGGGGCTGCACAAAATGTAGGTTTTGGGAGGGGTTGATGATCAGATGTATCTGGGATCTGGACCTGTGGACAGAGGCAGTGGCAGCTGTTTGCCAAAAGGTCCAGGATCCTTTTGTTATATAACATGTTGAAAATTTGGAATGGCCTAAGCTCCAGATCTGATTTATAATATTGCTTGGTCTGCCGACCGCTTTACCCAGGCCTGCAAGGATTGCTAAACCACAGACCACCAATACCTGCACTTCAGGAGAGACATGGGAACAGAGGAAACTCACTGCTTTTAGTGGAAGGAGGTGAAAGAAACTGTGCTGGAGCTGGGACAAGGAAATTTTGTAGTTGAGAAGGAATGCATCCTAACAAATTGTACAAGTAGGGGTAGGCTCCAATCCTGAAGCCGCGTCCTTTATGGGGCGTTGGTAGGTTTGCTGTATGTGCAGACCCACTCAGCACTATAAATGTTATAAACCATAGTCATAAAAAATAACAAGGATGTCTGAGGAAACCATGACCTGATTATAAAAAAGCATTCTAGTTTCAGTGAATGAACCATTTCCTGAAAGTGATTAACTCGGATGGAGTAATAAATGAAGTAATAAATCTCTGCATTTGATCCTCTGGGCTTAATCCATGAGACAAGATTTATGACTGGACCCATTAACTCTTGTACTGGGAAAATGCTCTTCATCTCTCATCTGCATGATATTAATTTGGAAGGTTTGCATTCAGACAGCTACATCTTAGCTTTCAGCTGAAGTAGGGAAAACTTTTGAGAATATTTCACACAAAAAATATGCAAGATAAGATCCTAAAGCAATGCTCTTCTGATGTATGCAACATTTTGCTGGTTATTCTGAAATTAAGCTATGGTCTGACTGAAACCTAAAAATTAGGAAAATCCATTTAAAGCTTTGGTCCGTTCTGAATTTATGCTGCTGTTTGCCAGATGTGTTGGCTACTCGTGTATCTATTTCTGCATGAGGGAAAAGTGTATGAACTGCAATGTATTGTCCTAGCAGGATGTGTTAGGAGCAGAATGGAGGACTTAACTCCGCACTTCACTCTCTGTCTGGATTTAAGACAGTCTACTGCAGGCATGTTCAAGCAATTTGAAGGTCCAGTATATATATTTGTACATTTTAATAGTCTGAACTATTAGAAAGACACTAAAGCATATAGATGCATTATGTAGGAGATTCAGCCAAGACAAAAGACCAAATCTCAGTGGATCTCAACAGTTCAGCAGCAAGAGTGAAAATTACCTCATACTTAGGCTCTTGTAAGTGCCTGTGCAGCATCATGACTTGGAAACCTTGCAAGAAATCTAGGAACCTCATTTTTAAATACTTTTAGCTCCAGATCTGATTTGTGTCTATACCATTCTGTAGCAAAAAGTAAAGTGTCAGCAGAGCTTGCTATACAGAAGCATTCAGCTGCTACTGTATGTTGAAACCTTAGAAGCCACAGTTTTAGAGTTTGGCTCTTATGGTGCACAGTAACTTTCTTAGAAACTGTGTTTCAAGACACTTTCCATAGTTACAAGATAGCTGCAGAATGATGTGCAATATTGACTGACTGTGATGGCATCATAGATAATAAGATCAGGTGAGATTTCTTTGTTTCTTCCTTAAGTTGTTGGAAAAGGGATTTGTAGCTTATAGGGTAAAAAAAAAACCTGTTAAATAGAAGTTTCACAGGTAAGATAGAAGCAATATCCCATTTTAGGGTCCTTTTAGTTGAATTAGTGCACAAGAGCCCTGTTGCCTGTGCATCATATAATCCAGTGGTTGAAAGTAAGGGGATGTTCTGTTGTGTGTTTGTATGCATACATATACAGATATATATATATATCTATCTAGTAAAAAACACCCACTGCTTCAAGTGAGTGTAAGTGCTTATTTTCAGATTGTTACTTCTGACACTAATGGGGAAATAAGTTCCTTTACAGTGTGCTTTCAGGCACTAATATAACAAGCCTGTTACTAGCCACAGCATTCAAGGTCCCTTAACATCAGTGAGAGCTTAATTATAAAATATCACCCCATAATAAGGACATGCAGTGTTTTGTAAGTGTAAACATTAAGGCTGCTCCAATTACAGGTTTCCCTGTAGCTGCTGTGGAAGGACACATACCTCTGCCTGCTTTCAACAAGTAGAGAAAGGTGTAATCTGTGTTATGGGCTGATTCTGCACATGCTCAGCTGTACTGGCTGAATAGCCCATTGACACCAAAGAAAGTCTTTGGAAGATAAAATCTTGGCATCCTGTGGCCAGCTAGGATTTCACCTAGGCTCCATAAAATGTGTATGTACATTTTTTTTTTTTTTTTCCATGTTTTGGACCTTAAGACTGAGCACTGTTCTGAGGTAGAGTTCTTTTAAAGTCATTATGACTGTGAAATGGAGCTGTGCCACTAAATGACTGGCGAAGAAAGATTTCCTTTCTGTTTTCTTTTCCTTTTTCTTTTATTCTTTCTTTTCTTTTTTCCGTTCTTTCCTTTTTTCTTTTTCTTTTTTCCTTTTCCTTCTGAGGTGGCAAACTGTGAAGGACTGGTTTGGGATGAGTATCCGTAAGGTGATTTAAAATAGTAAGCTGCACATAAATTTCCACACTTCTTACTTGATCATTTCTAACATTCAGTATTAAGTTAAAATGTTCAAAGGATGTCTGGAGCCAAGCATTCTCTCTCTAGTTCATAACCTGCATTCACATGGCTCGTGTGCAGAAACACTGTCTGCAACCCATGCCCCACCAGCCCCATGTGCTTTGCTGAGGCTGGAACTGACTTAGGTCACCTGGGTTCAATAGCACCGACACAAATGACCTTTAAGCTAATGATGGGACATACTGAATTTTAGGAACTTTTTGGGGCTACATGGATGCAACAATATTGTTAAAGTTGAGTTTGCCTCCGGACTAATACAAATTGTATGCTGAAGCAAGGCGTGATGCTCTGCAGGCTGATTCAGCCCAGACTTGTCAGAGGAGGAGGGGGCCACGATGGTAAGACGGGTAGCGCCCGAATCGCAGCCGTCCTCCACAACCTGCTGGGCGACGTAGCTGGGAGATGCGACCTCCCGTCCTCAGGAGCGCTTTTGGAAATGAAGGTTCTGCTGTGCCACTTGAAATACCCACGTGACAAAGATTCCAACACACTTTTAATGCTGCTCTGTGATTTGTGAGGCTGTCCCCTGTGTCTGTGCAGTGTTGGGCGGGTGAGCTGCTGTTGCTCTTTGTGTGTAGAGCCCTCGGCGATGTCGGGGGTGTGTCGCCCAGGGCAGCTGTACCTGTGTGAGCTGGAAGGGCCACGGTTCCCGTTTTGTTCTCTCACGGGTACCTAAGCACGCTCCACTTTTGCTCTTGGTTGGCTGTCAATTTTGTACAATAATACAAACGCTCAAACACTCCTTCGTATCTAGCAGATCTGGAAGCAGATAATTAGCTGAGTATAACCAAAGCAGAAACAAAAAATAGATTGTCTTCCTTGGAGGTATTTCTGGAGAGCCAGATGTCTGTCATCTACTGCAGTATCCAAATGCCTGCCTCCAAATACCTGCCAAAGACAGGGTGGGTGGTGGTCGTGCAGAGTGCTGGGCACGGGGCAGGCGAGATGTCTGGGCTCTCCTGACTGTCACAGCAACAGAAACACAGGACAACCCCTCCTGCATCCCTGCGGTTGGTTTGCTGGCAGTGTAACTTGGCAGAGCTTAACCCCTAGCCCTGCTCGTGGGAGCTCCTGCGATCATCTCGCTCCTTTCCATGTCCAGGAGCAGGGGATTGCGGTCACCCGTGCTCACAGAGCGGGGAAAACCTACGGGATTCTTGGCAGCGGGTCTGGCCCGTGACATCCCCTGGCTGTGCACTTGGGCAACTCATGTCTTACCCTTTGGTTTATTCTTTCAAGCCCTTGCACAGGGGAATAATCTGTTTCCATTTTATTCTTCTGACTCAAATCAACATGACTGCTCGTGTCAGCTATGTTTACAAGATCGGGCTCCCTGGTTTGTAAAGCTGCACACAGTTCATCTCTGTTGGTAAATGTCTTTTCTTACTTGAAAATCTACCCAAGAGAACATGGTCAGAAAATGTGTTAGTGGCTGGGAGACTCACTAACCTACCATTTAACAACGGTTAAAAGGATTTCTCTATTTTTATGTAGACTGCAGATCGATAAATCTTTAATAAACATCAATTATTTTAGATAATGCATCTTTTGGACTATGGGAAAGCTAAATTACCTACAAAGATGAGTTTCAGTAGAGAAAAAGAGGAAGAAAAACTCATGTATAAAATTTCAGCCCTGGGAATTTTATGTTTTAATCAGTTTGCTTAATAAAATGTAATAAGACTATTGCAGTTATCAGTGAGATGCTTTTCAGAAATCTGACACTTACAGCTGTCTCATTTATTAATGTGAATAGCAAAAATAAATGGCAAATACAAAGCATTCAGCCGAAGTTGTGTTAACTCCCAAGATGGCTTTCTTATTCTGTTGCCTCACTAGCTTAAGTTTATAATGACAGCACTGCAGATCAGATATCTTTGTACTGAATTTTTAAATAATCCTTAGAAGAAAGAAAAATCAGACATCTGACCAATTAAGACTAGGGGTTTGGATTCAGAGCTACAGACACTTCAAAGAAAGTTAAGTTTGCCCAAAAAGACATTTTCCCATGTCACTTTTGGTTCAGAAGTGAACTGAGAGATGTATTTGGTTAAAAAAGGCTGTTTGTTTCATATTTAGAAGCCATCTAAACAAGCTTATGGTTGTAACAATGACCGTTATGTTTCAAAAGTAGTTGTATATATTATAACATAATAAGATAATAAATAATACATGTCTGTCTATATCTATCTATCCACCCATCCATCCATCTAGCCATCCATCCATGTAAATCCATTCCTCTTAACTGTGAAATTACGAATAGCAAAAAATGCTCATTCTCCCTGATATGCTCTATTTTTTCATATGAATGATCCTCAGATTTAAAGGAACTCTTATTTTGATCGGGCTTGCTTACAAATCTAATTTTTCTGTTTGACACTGAAAATGTCAGTGCAACCAAAATGCAAATCTCCCCTTGCATTCAGCAGCAACTTTTTGTACTTGGTGTTTCTTTTTTTTTTCTTTTTTTTTGGAGGGGGGGGTGGGGGGGTGGCGGGTGGGGTGTCAGGTCCAGTGAT
Source organism: Tyto alba (assembly GCF_018691265.1). Classification (NCBI taxonomy): domain Eukaryota; kingdom Metazoa; phylum Chordata; class Aves; order Strigiformes; family Tytonidae; genus Tyto; species Tyto alba. The sequence continues at coordinate 13,871,332 of NW_024881327.1, read as the reverse complement.
AAACCATTACTGGCATTTACAGTTTGTTACATTTCACTTGCATGCAGTCTTCATCAAATGGTGTGGGAGCAAGTCAAGCAATATTTGGGATTATCTAGAAGGGGACCAGGACCCCTTTTCTTGGGCAGAAAACACATACAGAGACTCAGCCCTGCTCAAGCAGTTGGTCTCTCTGTGAATGTGTGGACCAGGACCCCTCGCGTCCAAATCCCAGCGGTGTCTCCGTGGCCTAGAGTCAGCTAAATAATGTTTTCTGATATCTGCTGGTAGCAGATAAATGCCGCCCCCGCCCTTGGCTGGGCCCTGTGAGGCTCAGCGAGCTGTTTGGGGTTTGGGAGGCAGGCAGGGGAGCGCACCTCTCTGATGGGGAGCATGGCTGCTTTGCATCACGGCGGCTGCTACCAGCCGCAGGCTCCAGGGATGCCAATTTTAATAATTGAAAGCTTTGCTCCCCTACATAATTCAGAGCTTTACGCTCTCCTCCTACAAAAACTTCCCAATTCCTTTTGCTGCTGGTAAAATGCCCGTGCCTGCAGGCTGGTGGCTGGAAACGGGCATTTCACCGGGGCGGTGCGGGGACGGCGGAGGCTCATCCCTGTGCTGCTCGGCAAGCGGGCAAGTCTGCGGGGGGTGCGCTGGGACAGCCTGGCACCCGCAGCAGCCCCCAGCCCCTGGGAACGGGCACCCCACGCACAGCCCCGACGCCAGGCTTTTATCGTTCCCGTGGGACCGTGGGTCACTAAAACAACCTCTCTGGGGTGAAACCTCATTGTCGCGGTGGGGCACCCCTGAGGGACAGCAGAGAGAGGGGGCAAGCGGGGCGAGGTGGTGGGGCCGCTCTCAGCATGGCCACCTCCTCCAGCTTGGGGCTGGAAACGGCTGCGTGGGGGTCAGGGCAGTATCTGGCGTATGGCAGGAGTGCTTCCCGTGAGAGGAAGGGACAGACGAGGCTGGGGTGGTGGGGAGAGAGCGAGAGAAATACGTGGCACAGTGGGATGCTGGCGAGACCAGCAGTGGTGTCAACGCAAGCAACCGTAACTCTTTTTGGATGCCTTTGCATCCTTGTTATGAATTCTTTTAATTTCTTCTGCAGATTTATTAAGCGCCTCTTGTCCTGGTGGCTCAGCACTTATTTACCAAGCTAAACCAAGCAGTAAATTACCTGTGCTTGTGTTAGGAAGTTAAAATCAGACCAGAAATAAAGAAAAAGGAAAGGCTTTTACTGTATTTTCTGCCTTTGCCTTCTGCTAGATCTCCCTGGAGAGAGGAATCCGTGCTGGAAGTCCTCCTGGAGAAGACCTCTGCTGTCCCCAGAGCCTTAAAACTAAGGAGCCTCCTGGCTGATGGATAAGCACTGATTTTCTTCCTGGTGGAGCTTATTCATATGATTGCTTTTAGCCACAGCTCCTAATATAGACATCAAAATGCACCCTCTCCCCAGCAAAGGCTAATCCAGCCTGAAAACTTGCTCCATCCATTTATTCTGGCTCCACTTTGTCTTCTGCAATGGAGTTGCAGTGGAGCTACATTTCCCCTGGTGATTCACAGATAGGTCAGGTATTAGTCAGGCACGCAGGAGTTTTGCGGCTGGTTCCACGGCTGGCCCTTCTCCATGGAGCCCATTAAAGCTTTTACGCTACGATTTAGGCTAAGAAATTCTGTTTTATCATTTTTATTGTCCTCAAGGTATCACGGTGAATGTCAAATGAAGACAGTTTTACTGAGAGCCTGTGCTAATTTTTTAACTTAGTTTATAGAGTGCTTCTGCTAACATTGAATTGATTGTGAGCAAAGAGGCAGAGGCTGTTTGGTCTTTTGATACGTTGCTTCTCAGTAGAAGCATCACAGTTGTGGAGTTTAGTCAAGAGTAACAGATAATCATAGTGGGTTCCCAACATCTGGTCGTTTACAATCCCCATACGTTTCTTGTGCAAACATTTTCCCTTTTCTGATGCTTGTTTTTGCTGACCCTCTCTACTCAGGAGACAAGGTTCCCTTATTAATCTGTAAATCAGAGACATTTAATTGGCTTCTGCAGTTTCAGCGTGGGTTTGGTCACGTTCCAGTGGAAAAAATGTTGCTTTGACCAACCACTGTGATGTCTGTTTTTCCAAGCAGGAGACAGAAGAGAGAGCAGAGATAAGATACAGTCAAACAGAGAATGTGTTTTCTAATTACAAATGACCCATTCTGTTCTGCTGTGGGCAAAAGGCCAAATGTAACATATCGCAGAATATAACAATATAACCATATATATATATATGTGCTTAATATCAGGGAAAAAAAAACACATGTAAACTTAGAGTGTCTTCAATAGAAGGAATATGCCTGTTTCTTTGGAATAAACCAGCAGTTTGTAAAAGGGAGAATTGTCTACTATCTTTCTGACTAGCTGCAGACGTGGTGCACAGTTACAACACTGTTTACATTCACAACCATCCTCAGATCAATTCATAATGAAGGCGGATGAAGGCAGGCTCCTCTAATGACTGGAAAGAGTCCAGAGGATGTCAGGAATTTCTGAGACTCTTTCTAGGGTACACTGCAGCTAATTAAATCCAAGGAATAATAATAATAATAAAAAAAAAAAATAGAGGAAGTGCAAATACAGATTGCAGAACTAACCTCAGGGGTTGTTGCCATTTCTAAGCTGTCTTCACTTGAATTTAATTTTTTTGGGGGGGGATAACTGCATTTATTTACATTTCTATGTACATCTCACAATCCCAGTAGAATGGGCACTGCCTTCCTCATTTCCTTCCAGCTCTTGGAGTGCCTCCGTGCTGGTTAGGCTTTGTGCACCCTGTCAGTACCTGAAAGTGTTTCTTTTCACTTCCCTGTGCAGGCGTCTCCGTGAGTGTCCTGTTTGCTCCTCTCTGTTTAAAGCTGTCTGAGAGTCCGAGTACACCGCTGAGAGTCGTGTAACAAAGAACAATTCAAGAGGTGTGCATATAGGTTAGGCTTTAAGCATGGAAAGACTTAATCTCTTCCTGAGGTTGGCAGCCTGCGCTGGAAATCAGCAGGCTCTTGCCGGCCTCAAATAAAATGCAAAGAAAGGCTTAGGGGGATTCGAGCATCAGTGTGCAGGGATGCAGGGTAAGAGAAGGCTGGGCTGCTCGGCGGATAAAGTGCTGTCCCCAGGGCGCCTCGAAAGCCAGGTTTGGGGGAGCAGGCAGGGTGCTGCACCCCATGGACCAGGTTAGCCAGGCGGTTGCTGTCAGGATCTCCATCACCCGGGAATAGCCTGCTCATCCCCCCAGCTACTGCCACTTAAATCGTGCTGCCTTAAATAAACAGAGCGAGGTGGGTTAAAGATTTTAGCTGTCTCTTCAGAAGCCATTCTAAGGCGCTGATAGGGCGGCTGGTGAAAGAGAGAGCTGGTTTGGAGCTAAAGATCTGGGTGGTGCCTAGAGACTGGATGCCTAAGAGTTGGCTCTGAGGGAGAGAGATACTGGAGCAGCCTTGTCGCAGGAAGAGAATTGCAGGACTTTCCCACTTGACCTCTGGTGGGAGTAGATGGGCTTCAGGGGCTTGCAAATATCTTTTCAGAGAAGCCCTCTGCTCTGCCAAAACTTGCAGGTCTGCACCGAGGCTTGGAGGCCAGCGGCTGCTGTCTCTTCTGGGGCCCTCTGTTTATTTGTCTTCAGAGAGTCTTTGAAATCCTGCTATATGAAGTCTTGTGTAAATATATTTTTAAAAACCCCACAGTTTAATGGGAATAAAAAGAAGCTTGTGTTCCTGCATTTGCTGAGCTTGTGTTCCACTGACGAAGATGAAGTTGTTTTAAATACCTAGTAAAGTAGCTGCAAAACTTGAGGAGGAGCTACAGGGGGGATTCAGGGTCTGAATTTGTAAATCACTAGGTCTGATCCTGTAGACTGGCTACAGAAATCTGTTTTGGAGTACTTGAGGTGGGCATCCAGGCTGGAGGACTAGGCTCTGTTGTGCTTAATAATACCAAAGATTTTCTATATGAACAGATAAATGCAGTTAACAAATATTGTGGCAGTAACAAAACTCACACAGACCTCAGGAACCCCAATGCAAAGCTGCACTTTTTTTTCTCATTTATGCTGGCACAAGGCTTTGTTTCAAGATCAGACCTTGGTACTACAGCGCCAGTCAGTGGAACTGAAAACCTAAGAGCTGTATGAGCCATCGGGTGAGTGACATGGCTGAATGGTGACTTCATTCAGAGTCCTCAGTTCAAAAGTGGTCTTTTTTTCAATCGACTAATTCTGTTTGTTCTCTGCCAGTCTGTTACCATTAAGTTCCCAAATATTTTCTGCCTTTACATGTGTATGTGAATCTATACATTTGTGTAGGCTCACAATTAAGCTCAAATGCAGAGTAGACCTATTTAATGATTTTTCTCTTTAAGAGCCATTTTGGGTTTATTTCTTCATGAAAACATAGATGCTGGGAAGACGCCAGGTTGTCATGTCCAAATAATAACTAGAGGAGCTGCCCTCTAAAACTTCACTTTCATCCTGAAAAATAAATTCCTGATTTTCCTTTTGCTGGAGAAAACATGGAAAAACTAGCAGATGTAGAGCATAGCTGAATAACCATTGTGGGCTTTCACACACACACACCCCCCACTCACCCCCCCCCAATTCCCTAACTGTCCTGTAAATGGGAAGGACTTCCCATGCTGCAGCATTGTGTCTGGTACAGGTGGAAGAAAAATGGTAGTTCAGCGGTAAGTTAGGAGAGGGGGAGCGCACTCTGCATCCCCCAGGGCTGTACTCCCTGCCTTGGGGTGCTTGCCAGGAAAGAGGTAGGATGACACATTGAATGAAGAGCATTCCAGAGCATCCTTTGGGGAGGCCAGGCTTTTTGCAGGTTTTTTTTTTTCATTCTGCTGTCCCATCTTGCTCCCACATATGTTCCCACTGATTTCATGAGCCTCTCCCTCAGTGAGAGTGATGTGCTGGTGCCTTTAGCTGTTGAATCCTGCTAATATATGAGAGATTTTCCCCGAATGCCTTAACAAGATGGTGCCAAGCTGAACCCTACGGTCTGCAAACCGTATTTCTTCCAACACTCCCTGTCTTTTAAGGAAAAGAAGGCCCTTCCTCTGACATTATGTGGTGCTTTTGTTTTATATAGATTACACTGAAATTCTCACTTACGAGGTTATTACAGTTTATAATCTTCCGAAACTCCATTATGAATCCTCTTGTAGTAACAAGTACCTGGCTGTCATTTATGCAAATGCCTTATCTCAGGAGAGCAGCCGGGCACAGAGGGTGCCCTTTGCTGAACACTTCAAGGTATGTGCTGAGATTACTTGTTTCTTTTTGTGAGAGTTTATCCCCAAAAGAACCTGCCCTCCAAGAAATCAATAACGCTTCTATATTTGCCCAGGGGATTTTTTGTGGGTTTGCTTAGCTGTGCCAACTCAAATCCCAACCAGAGAAGTTACTGAAGCAGGAAGATAAATTTTGAGTCGCTGCTACCAGAAATATCTCGTTACTCCAAATTTGTAGGGTATCATGCTGTATGTGTGATCTGCCTTGTCTGTGATGATCAGCAGCAGTGTGCACTTTCAAGGAGATGATTTTTCACGGTTTTGTTTTTGCCTATTTTTGTTTTTACAAAAAAATAAAAAATTGCAGTTCTTTGTAGTCTCCTGCAGTACTTTTTAGGTCCTTGGAAACATGTAGTGAACAGACAGTGCTTTGCTTTACTGCCTCTCTGCCAAGGGGATCTTCTCATCTTACTAGCAGTAAATTAAAGATCTGAATTTCTTACAAACTGTCCAGTCTAATCTTAGGACTTGATTTGTCTCTAACATCTTCCCGCCTACACTTCTCTTCATCTAATGATAGAGGTTGTTCATTTTTCTGCAACACTGGGGAAAAACTGCAAACTCAGAAAACTATCACTGGTCCTTGCTATAAAAGTAATTAAGGAACTTGCTGTATTAACATGCACAAAGCCAGATTGCGTCCTCTCCTGAGACCCTGGCGAGAGAGAGATACTAGGGCTTTATCACAGGAACACTGGGTCTTCGTCTGGGCTAATTGAACTGTCATAAGCAGTGCATCAGTTAAGACAGCCAGCTACATCTCCATTGCCAAATCCACAACTGACAACACGGCTTTCTCTGGAGAAAAGTCTGGCCTCACTGCAAGGCCTTTGACTTTGGAGGTGGGGGCAGAGAGGAGAGAAGGTTAAAAAGAAGAAAAGAGAAAAAGCAGGGAGGGAAAAAAAAAAAAAACAAAAACAAACAAAAAAAACCAAACCAAAACGCTAGGGCCTAAATGAAGTTAGAAGTGATCTTATTTTAGAGAATGTTTTCTTAACAGAGTGCTGCAAGACTCTGCCTCAGCGTTCCGGATTAAATTACTGTTGGTAGAGATAAGCCCCATTAGGCTGTCATTTCCAAAGGAGGCTTTTCCACGGCTGTTACTCTCCCTTCCTCCCCCAAACCTCAGGTACAACAATAGAAACATTAATGGGGGCCAGAGAAGGCCATGAAGATGGACTTTTTATTACTATGCAAATGCAAGCAATCTCGGAAATTAATATTTCATGTGTGCCTCTCTTCACAAGGCGTGTTTGAATTACAAGCTCCTGGTCCCTCAGCCGGGCGGCTGGCTGCAAGGGCTGTTGTTGTAAGCAGGGCCTTGAACTTCTTTTTGTTTCTTGCTGGATGCAATGTGGGGACCAGTCAGGGGACCGGCCGTGCTGTGTCTGGTGGGCTGCCCTGGGGGCTGTCTTAGCATTGCCACGAGAGGAGTGGAGCGTCTGGGTGTGCGCAGCACTACGAGTGCCGCTCCCCAAGCCCGTAACGCCATGTTGCACGTCCTTCCCGGGAAGTCAGCTCGGGAAGGAAGGTCTGCAACAATTACAGAAGTGGTCGAAATAGTTTTCCCTGCACTTCCCTAGCAGGTAGCTAGGCAGTACTGCAGAGAGGTGTACGGCCAAGATGCGAGTAGGACAAGCTGCCGTCCGGCGAGATAATCCCCCTGTGTACAGCACTGAGTAACGTGGGCAGGGCCACAGTGCTGGGGTGCTCGTAAGAGCGGCTCCAGCACAGAGAAGCTCTGCCTGGCACAGGTTAAGATGCAGATTTCCCCAGGCTCCCCCAAGGGCACTGGCAATCCTCACACCTGCCTTTGCGAGAAACAGCCTGTGGTCCCCCGGCACCCGCTGATGGGCAAAACACCAGCTGCACCCGCAGCGCGGCTTGCTGTGGTCCCTTGGGCTGGGCCTGGCTGCCCAAAAAGCCTCAGGTGGTTGGGAATACCAAGTTACGGCTGGGTCCTGCCCCTCTTCTCTCTTCCTCAACCCCTTGGCAAGGGGTGGCCGCAGTTTAACCTTCGTTAAGCCTTGCCGCGTGCCGGCGAGGTGAGCACATGCCGCTGCAGCCTTCGTTCAGCGGGCGGGCGGCTGCTCGATGGCCCAGCCAGGGTGGCGTAGGGCTCGGTAGCGAAGTTCAGGACGGGTCTGGGGATTCAAGTGCTCACTCGCTCTTTTCTTTCCCGTGATTTTAACGAACTTTTATCACAATGTATATGCAAGGCAAAAAGCGTGAGTCAATACATACCGCAACCTGAGACCGTGCAGGCGGCATTATGCTTCAGATGCACTCACCCAGAAGAAGTAAGAGCCTCTTAATGTGTTCAGAGCATTAATAAACTTAAAGTGGATTTGAAGAAAAGGTAAGAGAATTGTGAATTAAATATTGATCCTGGTATTTCATTGTTGAATTGCAGACATTCAATTGCCTATGGATTATTCTGCCATCGAATCATCGCAGCTAGAGATGGAAAAGCTGTACAATTATCCCATTCATCTCCTTGCCAATGGAAGAGTGTTCCCCACAGTACATTCTCGTAGTGGTTGAAGTTGATTACTTAATTCCAATTACTGACAGTCTACTAATTGCTTAGGCTGTATTCCAATTTTTGTCAGCCCTCCCATCATGTTAACTCCTTATCTAGAGGTCTGCCTTGCCTTCTGGAGGAGGATCATGTGAGTGGTTTTGAATAGGAACTTTTAAAATAACCCAAAGTGTCCCCCTGTTTTGTTTTGTTTGTTTTTTTTTTTTTTTTTTTCTGTTCGCCTTCATTTCTGACTGCATGTGTTCTTGATCTACCTGCACTTTATAAAATAAAAAGGCAAACTAAAATGCCTCCAAATGAGTCATTTAAGGAGAGCAGATGTGTGTCAGCATTCCCCAGCCATGATTATTTTCCTTTCAGTGTGCCCTGGTCACTAGCCTCCAGTGGATGGCTTTCTGATTTTACATAGTTCTAAATAAATGAAGGCAAAATATCTCTGCCAAAATCTTGAGCGTCGGATTCACATAATTTTTTTTCCCCCTGCCATTAGAGAATTATCCTCCAGCAATCCTTAGTTCCAGAAATTAGTCCTGATGTAAAGGAAATACTTTCTCTTTTACTTACTGGTAAACTCACACCTCAGCCCTTCACCATCTTTCTCCTTAAAACTGCTGTTTTAGCCCAGGCTGTTTTGCTGTCAGGGAAAAATTAGCTGCGCACTGGCAAACATCAGAGGGCAGTGGGCAGTTTTCTGACTGCCCAAATTCCTTTAAATCATTTATTTATTCACTCATACATTTTTTTGGCCTGAAAATGTGTGTGAGCAAGGGTTTCTTGATGGGACTGGGCAGCCAGAAAGGTACCAGATGGAAAGGTTGGCAGAGACAGGGGTCACGGGAGAGCAAGGACGCGTCTGTGAAGTTGACTTGAAAAAGAAAGTGCTAGTGATGGAGCCGAGGGGTAAAGGCTGGTGTGGATCTGGGGAGAAGATGAAATGCCTGAAGCTGGATAAAAGGACTTTTCTTCTGTGTGTGTGTGCACTGCAGCAGCAGGTAGCGAAAGGCAGCTGGGGCGACAGCAGCAGACTGGAAGGATGCTCAGCATCCCTGAGTGGTGCTGGGCTGTGCTGGGCACCGGGAGGGGCACCGAGGGGGTGATGGGCTGCCTGCCGTCCCTGGAGGTGATGTGAGTGCGAAAGGAAAGCCTTGCGGCACAGAGCGGCATCGGGAGGTCGCCAAAGGGACCGTGCGTGGTAGAGAGGCTTGGTTTTGACGGGTGAGGGCAGGGCACGCCCAGGTGAAGTGACATCAGATAAATGACTGTCATTTTCAACCGCACCTCTGGCGCAGAGTTTTGTGAGGGAAGACTTCCAGGCACAAAAGGAGGAATTTGACTGCGGATTGCAGCCAGAAAGAAGTCAGTAAAAGAAAGTCCACTTTTTAAATAAGTTTACAGAAGACAGACAACCATGTGAAAGCAAATCTATTAGACCTCCAGGCATGAAAATTAAAGAATTCTGCTCAGTCATGAGATGACACAGAGATATGTCAAGCTTTTTGCTTGAGAGCTTATAAAATGACTTAAAGTCCTGACTTCGCTTTTACTTTGAACATCCCAATTGAGTGCTGAGTGAAAGAATAGCCGTGGAGCAAGCAGGCTGAAAATGAGCCTGTGCGGCAGAGCTGCTACTTTGAAGGTGCGTGGCCTTTCACCGTCACACAGCTTTATTATCTGAGGCTCAGCAAGTTTTTCACTTGATAAAATGAACTAGGCAAAGTGAAAGGAAAATGCGCTAGGCGAAGGGAAAGGAAAATGCGCAAAGGGAGAATGTTACATCTGTCTGCAGTTTAAGCTGAGCCTTGAGTTCAGGTTACAGAGTGAAACAGGGTTTACAGGAGTTATTTTAATATTTCAGTAACTGCGGTCAAGACCATGGTTGTGTTTATGACTGGCAGCGTATAATAACCTACTGGAAACATTATCTGTCCTGAAGAGTACACAGTCTGAGACGGGGATGCTGGATGTTAGCTCAGTGTAATATTAAAAGTAGCACTATTTCCCATGATAGTTGTTTACAAAAGAAATGTATTGCCAGTTACTGTAGTTACGCTATGTAACCTCCAAAACAATTGCCACCATCACCTCCAAACAATAGTTTGTAGATTTTTAATCTTCTATTTGATGGTTCACACGGCCATTCTCACAAAATGTGAATTGTGTCTCCATTAGAGATGGCTATCTAAAGCAAGAAATCATCCTGCTTCTTTCTGCTTACCTTATGTTGGTGTATAGTTTATGGCCCATGCACTTGATCCCTCTCAAACCTCAGTATATCCAGTATATTTCTGTCCTTTGCAATACAAGTCTGAACCGGAAAGATGATAAGATGATGCAAGTGATATGGGCCCCATGGGTCTCACACTTTAGGCAGTTATCTTTAGACATAAAACTTTTGTTTGAATAGCACATAATTTTATACTTAAATACATAAACTTAACTATGGCATTCCATAATTAGGGACTACTTATATTTAGGAGCTTTAAAAAAATCACTTAACTTTTGTTAATTTCCATGCCAATTCTGATGGTAAGATATTTGTGTTTAAAAAACACAAAAATACCTTTGTGTATAAAAAAAATTACTACGAAGAAGAAATAAGAGATTTTTCTGTATTCTTACAGGACAAGGCTGAGATTACAGGAAAGAAGATTTGGGTAGATCTCCTGAAAATCTTTCAAAGGAGAAGAATAATTAAGCAATAGGATAGTCACCTGGAGAAGTGGTCAGGTCTGTACTGAAGGGGATTAAAAACGCCTTGGACATGTGTCATAAGCATGACTTAAGTTGAGTGGATCTTGCCTGTGGACTGAAGGGCCCAGACTTCGGTCTGTTTTCAGTGGTTCCCAAGAATCAGGGAGGACAGACAGCGTGTCTTACACTGGTTACTACTGTTCTGCCTGGATTTAACTCTCCTTGTCCAGGTTGGGTTGTAGGATTAAAGGTCTGTAAGCCCTAAAACCAGTGCTGTACTTGTGGTAGTGCACTTGTTTGGAAACACAACATAATTGCAAAGAAAGGTCAATGACCTTATTCAGAGATTGGGAAAGATCTGTCCTTCAAAGGGGAGTAAGCTCTTGGCAAACAAAAATAGCCAAAGTTAGCAAATCAAAAAGAGAATAAATCAGTGGGCAAATGACCTTCTGTTATTGTTGAAACTGTAATGCGCTTCTCTTCCGAGGCTGCTCTCCAGTTGAACCTTAAGCAGTTGCGAACAGAAATTTTAGGATCTCCTTCCCGAATAAATAACAGCTCTGAAAAGCAGGTGCAGATTTACAGGGTGGTGATGAATGACTGCAGAGACCTTGGCACTCCATTAACACTGGCGGGTATAGAGTGTCCCCCCAGATCACACAGTGTGGTTTACAACTCTTCCATCCACTCTCTGTGAAGTTTCTTTAAAAAGCAGTCACCCTCCATCCTTGATGGCATGTTGTAATGTGCAGGTGGAGGGGATTACAGAGTTCTAGTCTTGCAGCTCTTCTCCCAGTAGATGTTGCCATCAAGGCAGCTCTGGAAAGAGAAAGAGAAGGAGGTAATTTCTAGTTCTTTTGCGTTGCTGTGATTAGCTATTTCACGGTGAAACATTGAAGAAATGGTTCCGGTGCTTTTGCTACGAATGCTTTGGGACAAATGCTGATAATCATGCATGGCCTATCTGGCTGGTGGAAGGACTTTCCAGCAGCCCAAATGCATCAATGCCATCCTGCAAGCATGGACCTTTGAACTGCTCTGAGTGCTTACTCGCTTTCAGTTGTGCTATAGAACTGCAAAGCGATCCACATTGCATGTGAAATTAATAGGTGCGGGTAAGAATGGAAAACCAAGCAAGCACAAGTATGTGTTCAAATGCTTTATGTTTTTTTCCTCTAGCTTTGCACCTGAATGAAAGCTTTCTAGAGTCAGGTTTGGACTGTCAATTGAGGAAACTGAGGAAGCATGCCCGTGCGTGTATTTATTTTCAAAACAGCAATCCTTGGTTTGGGTGTTGTTTCCCAGGTGAAACAAGAGAAGTGTTCCCTCCCCTGCTGCACACAGCTCTGACAGATTGATGTAGTGTTCCCAGGAAGAAAATAAAGGTTTGTCTAAAAATTATTTCCCATATCTTTGAGAGGAACCAGCCATATTATTTTTTTCCTTTGATTCTTAGCACTGAAATCTCTGCCTTTACTCTTTAATAGATGACTGTGTTTGATGAAGGTTTCTGAACCAACTAAATGGTCAGGTGTCAGAGATCTATAGGCAGCTGGTGTTTGTTTAGTAAATGATGTCCCTGTTATTGTAGTAAAAGACAGGCCTGAGTGGGCTATAAATACAGTCTGTTCCCATGCATCATACCTCTGTCCAAAGGTACATTTCAGGCCTTTGGTTGTTTGCTCTCCAATTTCTTTCTTTTTCATTACATTTCTCCCTCTCTCTCCCCCACCACCTTACTACGCTGAAACAAGACCAAGTAATTCATGTAATAACCCTTTCAGAAGGAAGCAGAATTTTCTATATACAACAGTTGTCACTGCAGTCTTTATTGTTGCCATTTGCAAACCAGCGATGCTCCCATGTTACTTGAATGATGTGACAAAGACGACAATGAACGTGTGTTTAGCGGATACCACTACAGAAAAATGCTCCAATCTATCTGCATGAGACATTGTGAAATGGAAATGGCAGACCTTAATCTGTGTCCGAAGTGGACTGCATGACTGCATTGTGAAGGGTTAGAAAGGGAACTCTGTCTGTTAGAGAGTGCATGGGATTTTGCGGTCAGATGGATGGCTGGAAGACAACTTAAAGAGCAGGACTATTCTCTGTCTGTCTGTCTTCATTTTACTCCTATGATGGTTGTTCTTGTAGACGCAGAGGTATTTTAGGTGATTTATAGGATCAGTAGAGCCCCACCAACATCCCAAAACTCACCAGACGTTCGTGTGAATATCTAAAGCTGTAAGGTCAGAGGAAAAAGCAGCTTTTGGGAACCATTTTTATAGAACTGTATTTCCTATATACAAGTTCATGTTTCACATACACTGACAGAATTGTAAAAACAGCTTGTCTTGTGGTGTCTTGGCCATTTAGTTTCTGGTTCTATTTGGGACTCTGGTATGTAGAAGTGAGTTAGGTGCAAGGCTTGGAAAGTACATGAGTGGGACATCTGCAGTAAATGGGAGCTAACCTTTCCTTGTCTTGGATATTACATGGTAATTATTATCTCATGTCAACTGGGTTGTCTCCTCTCTTTTGCCTTGACCATAACCCAAAGCTGCTGGTCTGCTCAGCTGGAAGTGCCAGTGTGGTGTAATTGAGAGTAGAAAGTGCTCTGAACACACCTGACATAGAGGTGGCGCTGGGTGGTACCTTGGAGTCAGTCAAATCCATCCTGAATTTAAAAGTATCTGAATCCAGGAGGAGAGTGTATTTGAAAGGGGACAGGAAAATGTAAAGACTTGGAACCTTAGAGATATTCATTGGCTCATCAAACTCTGAGCCCAAGCTTTCCAAATAAGAGCAATCTCTGCCCTTAACTCCTAATGCAGTAAATCTGAACATTTGATATTTCACTTGTGATGAACAACTGCCAGAAAGCCCAGGAACACAGAGCCTTGAACTGCCCTTCAGCTAATATCTCAAAGTCTCCAGATCTGTGAGTAGGAATTAAGTGTCCCATAGGATCTGGGCACAACCTGTGGTCAGGGTTGCATTTGACCATGATTTAACAAATGCACTTATGATTTAAAAATCGCCTTCAAATTCAGAGTCAGATTGAGTTGCTGGAGGAAGTCCTCCCCTGGTAGACAGAAAGTTAAATTTACAGTCCTCATCAAAAGGTCACGAGGACAAGAAAGGGTGATATTGAAGATTTTCTCATGCTCTTCTGAGAGACCGCAGTCATTTGTTCAGTATGGAGGAGAAGCACGATTTCCTTTTAATATTATTTTTTCTCCTCAAGCATATCTGGCAGAATCAGAAGAGCAATAAAACTGTCCTGATAATGATGCAAATGTGTGAAATTGCAGATGTCCTTCAACAACCTTTTGCTCTTAGTTTGTTTCTTTTCAGCTGTCAAGCTGCTGATTTTAAGCTTCCCCTTCCCCTGAAACAACATTTTATTGGAAAAAAAGATATTTTCTCACTTTTATCTGGCTTAACTTTCCATTCTCCTCATTGATACTCCAAAGACGAATCTTTGAGGGAACCGAATAATTGGAATCTTCAGGGTACGAATTGTTCATTTTCCACTAAATATGAAACCCATCATGCTGAACGGTGAATACATCAGGATACACTTAGCAGGTGTATGAAAATGAAAATAAAAGGACACTGATTGAAATGAGGGGGGGGAGGAGTGGAAATCACGAAAGTGATATTTCCTCAACTCATCCAAAATACACAAAATATTTTAACTGCTTTAATAACAGATACCATGCAAAGAGACCCTATTAATTTTATCTACATGCTGCTATACAATCTGTATAATTCTTTTGGTCACCAAAAGAATTATAATGTCTGAGGTACATTATATTATTCATACAGACTTCACTCCTTGGAAAAAGAAATCACTTTTAATCTCTTTTTCTCTTTATCTATGGATTGATCTGTCCATGAAGAGCTCCAAATCTTAGCAGGAAAAAAAAGTGTAAGTAATAACAACCTGATAAATTCTGGAAGAAACCTTAAAGAGAAAGCATGTTCACTTTAGACAGAGATTGACGTTTAAATAGAGGAGCACATACTGTGTGAATGTAATTGTGTTTAAAGGTATAATGTCTTTTAACTTGGTATATTGAAGAGATGAAGTGCTTTTGCAAGAGGTCACAGTAGCCTTACAATTTGCATGAGAGTAATGGAGGGAATGCTGACAATAGCAAATGAAGCCCTAATTCTTTGTGTAGTTAGGGGGAGCCAAATCCGTTTCTACAATTCCTTAAGCCAGACTCACTTGTGGTTTCTGCTGATGGAAACCATCAACAGTTTTGTGTATCAGCAAAGAAGGGGTTTTGTCCAAAAGCGCTGGTTCAGTTGAGCAGCGGGCAGTGGCAGAAATTTTATGAAATTTCTGTGCAGGAATGCAAGACAAGAAGGTCAAGTTGCCCTCCGGTTTTAGGAATAGGTACCTTGTTTCCTTTGCAAGACTAAAGCCAGGTTAAGTCCTTGCATTTTCATCATTTACCCTCACTTCAGCCTGTAGTGAACCTTACAGGCTGCTCAGTCTGCCTGAGCCTAACATATCGGTCTACAAGGATGTGGGAGAGGAAAAATGACACAATTTGTGGGAATTTGGTTATGGCAACAGAGTATAACTGACAGGCTAGCAAGCGGGCACTCAGTGATTTGTTCTCCAGAAACGTCGAAGAGGGAGGATGGATGGGTAGATTGTTTTCACAATTACTGCCTCATTTTCTGCTTTCATTGTCAGCTCAGAAGCCAGCCCCAGTTTAACAAATAGTTTTCTCTGGTTTACAAGGCTTTCAGAAAGCTTTGGTGCAGTTTTAGGCAATCTTGGCCTGAATTCAGGTCTATATGGGGGGTCTGTGTAAATCTCGGTTAGTGTATGATTTCATGCATCTAGTACGGAGAAGTCAGAAAAATGCATACTTTTTCTGCCTATGGGCTAACGCAGAGAGGAGCCACAGGCAGATACAGCCAAATTTTCAGGGACCTCCAAATGCTGACTTTGGTATGTGGGCGTATGTTATTTTTTAATCCCCAAGGACCCAACATTTGACGCTTTATGTTTATTGTCTCATCTGAATATAAACCACAGTGTAAAACTTGTTCATCTTCAAAGCGAAACCATGAAAATTAGTCTTGTAATATTCACTGAATTAAGCCTGCTGAATCCAGAGGCCAAGCTGTGATCAGCTCACCTTTGGGAGGAAGTCCATGGGGTACCTGTGGCCATTTGGCACGTGGTAGGTGGAAGAACCATCTGGATCTGCATTTGGAGGTGGAAAAAGTAAATGGCCATAGAAGAGGGGGAAGCACCACAACTTTCATTGGCTACAGGTTTCAATGGCTCCTTTATACTCGGATGAGAACCGAGAGGGAGCTGAGACCTGATCTGGAGCACCGCTTGTTCTCCAGTGTGCTGCCCAGATAGCCCCGCTGCTCCCTGCCCCTTTCTCCCAGCGGATCACAACTATAGGCTAGACTGCTTTGGGGGCTTGCTTTTGAAGATAGCAGCATCTTCTCCAGTCTGGCCTGATGTCAACCACGTAATAAGTGTGTATTTGTTACAACGTGGGTGGGAAGCTCGCTGGAATATAGGACAGAGAGCCTGCCCTATATTACAGGGTTTGTTTGTTTTTTTCATTTAACAAATGCTCATTTATCAAGCTGCTGAAGGGAGAGAAGCCCAGCTATTTCTGCCTGTGTGCCTGCTAGGATTTAAAAAACACCTTTAAAGGTATAAACAGACTTGAAACCCCAAAGGATTTAAGGTCAGACATGAAGCATATGCAAGTTTTTAGAAAGATAAGTAGTTAGTTCCATCTTTATTGTGTTTTTACTGACTCTAGAAAACATCTTAAAGTAGGGATTTAAAAATGCTTTCTGTATTCCTCTCTATGCATTCATCTTTGCATGGTCTGCACATTTCAGGGGGGCTTACTTGGAAATACTGGATTTGGATAGTGCTTCTCCTTTTCCTTATTTTAAGTCATTTTCTTGGAAGTGATTATACTTAACATTAATGCCTAAGCTAATAGGCAGAATAGATGTCACTGGCCCTCATTCTCTTTTCTTTATCAGTCAAAGGGTAACCATGAAGTTAAAGTAACTATGTCGGTCTGAAGTTTGCATCAGAGGCTTATGCCTGCCCAAAATTATATTTTTTGTGTTTCTTTTAATATATACAAAGTTTTTAGGCTTTTGCTTACAATACACATGCACACAACTACTTGAAGAATCATAACCTACTTTTTGTGTCCTCTAGTGTTCTTATTTATGATATAACTATAAAAGAAAAAAGCTAGGTTGGTTCCTCTTTGAGGCTATGACTTTGATCATAGGGTACTGAATCGTACCTTATTTTATTTCAGAGAACAAAAGTCAGGAAAATTGAGAACAGCAGGGAGGGCCTTTCTATTCGGAGGTAGATTACTTCATCTTTAATCCTCTTTCCTTCCTTGTGCCTGATGTGATATGCACATACACACATCCATGTGTACACAACTACTTGTAAAGTTTAAGTTTCTCTTGCCCTCCCTCAGAGCCAGACGCATAAATCTTGTTTCTGTAATAAAAGCATTTAAAGCACAAAGTTATGAAAATATTCTCTATATTTCTGTGTTGGGTATGTCACTGGCAGTAGGAAGCATTTATCTTCCCTGTCACTTACTTTCCTTGCTGAAGTCTCTTGGGACAACAACATTTGGTTTTCTTGAAATTTTCAATAAAGGACAGGCAAATAACATTTTTCTCTACTAGGCTTTCCCCAGCTTAGTTCTACTGAGGGTGTCTTGCAGGGACAATTATACCACGACATTGCCTGAGTCTGGGTGGACATTGTTATTGCAGCATTTGTCCCCTTCCTGACAAATTGCATTTTATTCCTGTGGCCATGGACCATTAGTGGGCCCAGGGGAGCCAGGAGGGGATCATGACTGGCTGCTCGCCCCTGGGCAGAGGCAGCTCCAAGAGGGGGCAAGCAGAAAAAGGCCAAAAAGGAGCCCGTTTGGGTGCTCTCCTGTACCTCTGAACTGCCAGCTGCTTAGTGCTCAGTGTCCCTGACGCCCCTTCCCTGCCTGGGGCTTGCTTCTCTCTTAGCTTTGCAATGCTACACCCACTGCCCTCACTACACCTCCTCCTACCAGGGAGGGGGCCTTTTCCATGTGCTTCTCTCTCTGCCCAAGCATCTGGCACCAGGTGGTCGCTTAAACATCAGCAACACCTGGAAACAATGCTCTTTCCCTGAAATACCCCTTTTTTCTTTGTCTTTTGCATGGGTTTTTTGGGGCTTGCTACCTGGTTTAGTTTCAGGCCTTGGCTTCTCTGGCAGGAAGGGTAATAGATGTCATGTTCTAGCTGAGGTTTTGAGGTCTGTGCAGCAAAAAATGGCCAAAGACTTTCAGCCTCATGTCAGGCACTGCACAGGCAGCGGGCGGGCAGTGTCTGTGTGGGGCATCGCTGAGGCCCCGGGAGCAAATACAGCCTTGGCGCTGCTCATTACATTAAATTGAGCTGTGCTAGGTGGCAGTTCTCTCTTGGAGATGCTGACGTGAGGGGGACAGGAAAGTATTAAGAGATCAATAATTAAAGCCTTATCTTGACTTGAAATTCTTCCCCTGTTCAGTTCCTGATCCCAGACATTCAGCTGCAAAATCCCCAAAGAGGCCGGTTTGTAATTCTCACGTAGGCTTTATGTAACCAGCTGTGTTTTCCACATCCCAGGGCTGATGTGGGTCTCCAGGTCTCTTGCTTAAGCCTTATTAATTCATGTGTTTTTTTCTAATATGGATGTTTCCAATTCACTTTTTGAAATACAGACTGAAGTGATGATGTACTATATATTTTCTACTATATAGATATTTCTGTTAACCTAAATAACAAGCTTGGGGAGGGGTGGAAGGGAATGGTTTTGCTTTGAGAGGTAATCATAAAAGAGTCTCTGGTCTCCTCTCAGATCGCTTTAAAAACACTGAAGAAAGCTGGTGTTTTATCACTGGTAAGGTCTTCTCTGTTTTCTTGCTTTCCCCAGAAATCTTCACTCCAGAAACAGTATGGGCATGGTACTCCCCTCGTGTGTGTCACCTTCCTATGGCACTGCACCTTGGTGAAAATGCACTTTCGGTCTGTTAGATAGGCTGATTTAACTTACTCAGCACTTCAATCTAGCATCTAGACTTGTAAGCACAGCCGTCTTGGTAATTGTTACCATTGCAAAACAGATGCTTCGCTGTCTCAGTGAGGCAGGTAGTTTGTTTCATGTTCTTGCTGTCTAGGAATTTTTAGATTTTGTTGGTACTTGTTTGTAGTATTTCCAACTGATGTGGACAAAATGCTTATGCTAACACACCAATCTTGCACAAATTTCTGCTGTTAGAATTTATATAGAGTCTAGGTGGAAGCACATGAATCAAAGTGGCTAAAGAGTTAATGCACAGCAGTATTTGTTCCTTCGTTCTCTTTCTACCATTGCTGCAGACAATGCGTTATTTAGTACAGGTGCTTCGCTGAGAATCTCAGTACCTTGCAGTAATGATCACTGCAGATAATCAGCCTCTGTCTACAACAGAAAAATTACTGCAATTGGATAACGTAGTTTATCTCTGCTGGGACCCCAGATGAGGCACGTTAGCATAACTGCACAGCCAGCCGACACAACAGTTTTAAGCACCGTCTTGAACTGTGAGATCAGCAAGATGCTGTGGTGGTTGGTAGGGCAGTGGTTGTCAGCCATCTGCCAAGGCTACAGTCCCCACTGCTATTAACAGCACGGGCACTGAATTCCTAAAATACTCCTGTCAGGGACCGTAGCCATCACTTGCAATCCTGCATTCCAGGTCGTCTTTATTTACCTGTGAAGCTCTTACGCTCGCAGGAGGAGCGCTGGCTTCAGTGGCAGTGCTCAGCTCCCCTGCGCTGTATTGCTAAACATAGCAGGGTGCTTTGTCTTAGCGAGCCTAAAAATAAATGCTGTGTTATCAGCACTGGGTTTTAAAGATAATTTGTTGAGGAAGTGCAGCATTTCAAGTTGCTGCTTTTATAAAGAAGCCACGTTACACTCTAAAGACTATGTGAGCCTTTAATTTGCTTTGGTGGTTACAAGGTAGGTTTAATTGGATGCAGCTGAGTTTTAGGAGCACTGATCAGGCCCGAGATTTGGGAGTGCACCTTGGTGGTATCCCAGATCTTCATTAAAGACCTGAGTGCCCACTGCCCCCAGGCATGCTGCAAGAGCTGTAAACCAGCAGCAAATACTAGGTCCTCGTGGAAGCTCCTGTGCAGGCAGGGATGAAGCAGCCCTGAGCTGCCAGCGTGTAGGAGCCCCTTGACAGGAGAGGATAAAAAGGGTAAGATGGGGCCAAATTATGAAACAAGACAGGTCCATGTTCTTCACACGGTGTTTTTTCCTGAGAGTTTTGTTTTTCATTTTGTTTTTCTGCTTTTGAGCAAACACCAAGGCTTATGCTCCGAACAGCTGTGTTTGCAGTGCTTTATGCTACCTCATGAAATTCATCGAGGCCAGGTGCAAGGTCCTGCACATGGGTGGGGGCAATCCCAAGCACAGATACAGGCTGGGCAATGAGGGGATTGAGGGCAGCCCTGCGGAGAAGGACTTGGGGATATCTGTGGATGGAAAACTGACCGTGAGCCAGCAACGTGCCCTTGCAGCCCAGAAAGCCACCTGTGTTCTGAGCTGCATCAAGAGCAGTGTGGCCAGCAGGTCAAGGGAGGGGATTCTCCCCCTCTACTCTGCTCTTGTGAGACCCCCCCTGCAGTGCTGGGTCCAGCTCTGGGGCCCCAGCATAAGAAGGACACGGACCTGCTTGAGTGGGACCAGAGGAGGCCACAAAGATGCTCAGGGGGCTGGAGCAGCTCCCCTGTGAGGCCAGGCTGAGAGACAGTTGACGTTGTTCAGCCTGGAGAAGAGAAGGCTCTGGGGACACCTTAGAGTGGCCTTCCAGTACTTAAAGGGGGCTACAGGAAAGGTGGGGAGGGACTCTTTATCAGGGAGTGTAGGGATAAGAGAGGGGTAACAGTTTTAAACTGCAAGAGGGTAGATTTAGGTTAGATATCAGTAAGAAAATCTTCACTGTGAGGGATGTGAGACATGGGCACAGGTTGCCCAGAGCAGCTGTGGCTGCCCCCTCCCTGGAAGGGTTCAAGGCCAGGTTGGACGGGGCTGGGAGCCCCCTGGGCTGGGGGAAGGGGGCCCTGACCATGGCAGGGGGTTGGAAAGAGATGATCTTTCAGGTCCCTTCCAACCCAAACCGTTCTACAATTCAGTGCTAGATAGATGTTCATACAGCACCTATAAGTTAAGATCTTGATCCTAATGGAAACTGTAAGTGGTATATAATGTTCTTCGTTTCATTGGTTTAGCTGAATAAAACAAAATAATAGAAATGGCAGCTATGATGAAGAGTGAACTTTTAAAATTCTTTCTGTTTTATATAAGGTTGGTTAATTTGTGCATCCAGTTGGTCTCATGAACCTCAGTGGGACTGTCTGTGGGAATAAATACGCTAGTTTTTAACCCCTCGAGTTTTCCTAATAACATCATTATGTCATTTAAAGCATGAGCAGCATTTATCTTGATGACCTCTTGTTATTTGAGATCAAAGTCAGATAAGAGTTGAAAATGAATGCAACCTAGCAATCGCATTAAGAAGCCATCTACTATAAGAGTTTCACAGCAGAGTCATTCTGAAGGTTTCATTTTGATCCTTCACTGCAGTCTTTCCTTCCAGAAATCCACTTCTTGGCTTGGGGCATTAATTACCACCTTTTTCAAGAGCTCTGTCCTCAAAATGCCTGTGCACATGTCTGTGTCTTCTGACAGTGCTACTGTCACCAAATGGAAAACTAACCAAAGACCTAAAGATTTGGTGAATTCTAGCTTTGGGTAAGAAATAATACCTACCCACTTCAAGGTGAGTTTTGAGGGTTTGATAGGGACATGAAAAATCCCTATTAGTGCTAAAGTAGTATTGGAATTAGGTAATGATCCAGTGTCTTTTTTTCTAAGGATAGGGGTGTGATATTTATATCAGAAAGACATGTGAATTGGTGTGAGCCTGAAGCTGTACTAGCTTCAGAGTTGATTTTAAGATATTATTATTCCCTCCCCCTTTCTGAAGGGTCTCATGAGTCCATCTGGAGCTAGTACCTCAGTGAAGACCACTTCCATTGTCTAATTCAGATTTACTATAACATACGGTGGTGGTGGGGAGAACATCACATTTTATGAATTAAATTCCAGAGAAAGAAATAATTTATCTTACTTTGAGCTTAAAGATTTCTTCCAATGAGTCCTATTTATTATGCGTATTGGTAACAGAGGGAAAAAAAAAAAAAAAAAACAAAACAAAAAACTAACATTCTGCTTTAGTCTGTTGAATACGTCCAGAAAGTTTCCTTTTTAATTGTCTCCCCTTTAATGGGTAAATCCTGCTGCTTGAAAAAAGGTACTCAAAATACTATGTGGAACAAAACTGGAGTATTTTCCCCTAAGTTATTAACTCTTGCCAACCCAGTGGATGCACGAGTTGCAAGAGAGAGCATCTCAAATTACATTAGATATCTGCATTTAGGAAACTGATTTAAGCCCTTTGTATGGTGATGGCAGCATAATTAATTTATCATATGTAGTAAAATATGCATAAGTAATTCATACTGTAATGAAAAGTGACATTCTTATTGCCTAGTGTTAGTAGAAAGACCTGGTACTGGAAAAGACTTCAAGATTTCCTTAGATATGTGTTCACACATATGCAGGATATATAAAAATATTTTTAACTTCTTATTGCATTGGGCATATCACCTAATGCAAAAGAAGCAGAGTTGCATTACAAGATGCATAATTGACCTCAATCTTGAAAGCAGGGTTAAAGATGGAAATTCATCTTAAGTTCTGTTTGTTAGCTTATGGTGCAAAGTAAAATTTATTGGCAGGTAGGTTTTAAATGGGTTCTCATCAGGGCCTTTGAGAATTCGGAAGATCCATATAACCAAAAGGAGATAACAAGCTAATGCTGAAGTGTATCAGGAGCAGGAAGCCAGAGGAATCGTCAGGTCCCTCAAGATATTAGTCAGTGATCAGAGAAGATAAGAATGTTGCAGATGCTTTTCAAGATTTTCTTTTCTTTGGTCTTTGATACTGAGAATGATGAATACATTTGGAGTGAGGGAATTCCAGAGAGTAAAGGTGCAGTACTCCCTTTGACAGATGTTTCCCAAAAATTTCTCTCTGTGTATCTATATATACGTATTTGTGTGTGTGTGTGTGTGTGTGTGAAATGGAAGAACTCAGGAAATTAAATGTCAATAAATCATTGGGACCAGATGGCATTCATCTGAGATTTAAGAAAAACGCAGTAGCAGAGTTACTATAAAAATATGTATAGATTATCACTGAAAATAACTTCATCTGTTATCTGAGAACAGTTGTCAATTGAAAAGACTCTTTAAAAGACAAGAATAGTGGCAGTGATTATACCGTGGCTAGAGAATTGAATGTCCATAGTAGGAAAATAGATGTATGATGTTTTAATAAATTAACATACTATTACTTTTGATGTCCCACTGTCTTTGACTTAACAAAAATATTTTAAACAATGCAGAAAAAGACCCCTCTTATTAGAACACAGATATAACTAATTATTTTTTTTTTCAAATGTCTTGTTATAAAGTTATTTTTACAAAGTCTGTTAATGGAATTCGTTAACTAGAGGGTGAGGGTAAAGCTAGATCTGTTCAGAGATTAAAAGAGGGAATTAGATTACCCAGATTACAGATAGGAAAAAAAGACTACAAGGACCAATATCTATGCCTCAGCACAGAGGGAGGTTATTAATAAGTAGCCACAGGGTTCAGACATAGAGCGGGCGTTGTTAAACACGTTTAGAGTAGAAGGGGGAGGAGAGAGGTAACTGCTGGCACAACAGGAACTTGTTTATTCAGCCACACAGTGCACTGAAAATTTCTAAGAAAGCTAGAAACTTGGGCAGTGTAATTCAAGATAGGCAGGTGCAATGAAATGCATACTGGGTAGAACAGTTGGCAAGCGCCCAGATGAGTTTTGCATTAACCCAAGCCACCCGTAGAGGAGATAAAGGGATGGGAGGTAAAAACTTGTCCCTTATACAGCACAGCACACCTGAGTCCTTCTAGCATAAATGAAAAGCCCCGTGGCTGGAGGGGAGGGAGACGAGCATCGCGTGACGTGTGGGTGTCTGGGGTGGGTATGGGTCACAGCAGCAGCAGGCGGGCACTGCCTGCCTTTTCTTTGCCCCTGCAGTAATGGTACTTGTGACTGTGTTTCTGCAACATGGCACTTAGCTCTGCGCAGTCATCCAGGCAGCTTCCCTTACCCATCCCAGTGCAAATGTGTAATGAGCATAATTAACCTTACAGAGCCAAGTGGCATTGAAGATAGATGACTAAAGATACCTGTGTGGCGGAGAAAGATGATGATTAGAATACCAAAATGTTGCACTTTGTTAAGGAGGAGATGATGTTGTCTATTTTACCTTTTCACCTTTATGGAGGGATTCACTTTCACTCATTTTATTCTGACTAAAAAAGTAAAAAATAGCAGAGAAAAAAGCGAGGGAAGGCTCACGAAAGATGAGAGGAATGGTAGATTGAAGTGAGAAAAGAGATTTGGCAATGAAGACTTGAAGCAGTTCTAGGAAATCAATTTGTCTCCCTTCCTATGCACAGGCTGTAACTAATGATTTGGAGAACGTTTCTGAAGGAACACTTGCAATAAACCCCGAACTAACTGATCCATTTCACTTCAAAGCATCTGATGGGGAAAAGTCGACTTTATCTTCTCCACTCAGGGTAGCAGTAAAGTCCTACGCATACTCCTTTCACTTCAGCAAGAAGTCTGCATCACCGACATTCTCAATCCCAGCTTTGCAAAGAAAACATCCAGAGACTGTTTTTTAAAAGCAGGCTGAGATCTGGTTTCCTCCATGGAATCAAAAGGCTGGACTTTTCACAAAAGATTTATGGGCATCTCTTCCAAATTCTCAGTGTTCAGCTGAATAGGAAGTCTGCCTGTTTAAGAGTTGGATTGATAATTCAATGCAGTGGGGATAAAGTATTAGTTTCTGAAGTTTGCCAGGAATTTTGTATCTGAGCATCCTCGAGGAGTGGGAAGGAGGGCTTCTGTGCCTGACATCACAAAGCTCATCTCTAAAAACAAGTATCTTGAGGTTTGGAGTTTCAAAAGAGGATGTGTTTTATTCCACAGCATTCTGAGAATTTGAGAGGTCAGCAGAACGGGACTTTCTTCTGCTTTGATTTTTTTTTTTTTTTTTAATTAGACAAAAGCCAACTTTTCCTCAGAAGGAAAGCCTGCCTTCCCCAGCTCCCTCATTTCCTTGCAGACCGTGCTGTTGGCAGAACGAGGACCTACTTCTGAAATCATTGCTACCAATTATACAGTAAAGATAATTCCACTGAGAAAGTGTAGACCAAACTTTATCTCATTAAGACAAAGTCCAGATGCTCCATTTATGTGTGTTTTAAAACCAGCACAGTAAAGTCTTCCAGATACATATAATTGGCAAGAGAAAGCAGAGTACAAAAGGGTAATAGTTCCGCTCTTTTGTTTTAAATTAACAACTGTGGTGTATCGTCTTGTCTCCAAATAGAGATCTGAACAAGGACATGGATTGTATGGCATGCCAAAAAAACTTCATGGGCGTAAGTCACAGGAACAAAAGGGAAGGACTCTCTGATGCTAGGAGATGCTATGAAGAGAGACTCTAAGAGAGAGTAACGTTGGAAAGAAATCAAGATGCCAGAAATGTGAGAAATAATGTCAAATTGTCAGCGCTGTTATTTTCAGGGTAGAAGGGGAAATAAATATTCTTTTGGGTCTTTGGCATGGGAGCATTTCTGTCCATGAGCAGGGGTGGGAAAGACCCTCTCCCAATTAGCCAGGCTGTCTGAAAGCCCACGTGGAAGAGGTTGGTTCTGGACATAGATGCCTTTGTCTCAATTTGCAGATACTCAGTAATATAAATTCCTCTCCTGCCCCCTGGGAGCGAGCTCGCAGGTAATCGAGAGTAGCATTTTACACAGGAAGAGGAAAAATCTCTGCATTTAGACAATTCTCATTGGAAAATGGTAGCCCAAGGCTGTAATAAAGATGCCAGTTTCATGAAACTGAAACCGCCTTGGACACACTGAATTATGGAGTAAAGGGAGCCCAGACAATTAATAGTAAAATTGCTCTTAAATATAAATGAGAGTTTAAGATAATGTTTTTGATAATAATCTTTTTGTAATAGCACAATAAAGTGATCTGCACTCCTCACCGTGCACAGAAGAGCTTATTTAAATGTCTTCTATTCCCTCGAGACCAGGCTTAGGTATTCGATGTACATTGTAATGTCAGTCATTATTTCCTGAGCACATTGACAAAGTTTGACTCCATTTATCCTAAGTGCTGAATTTAGCTGGGGGCTCTGCAGGCTCTATATTGCACCAGCACGGCCACAGCTGTGATGTAAATGGTGTTGCCTCTGAAGTTTCTGCCCCCCTTGGCAGGACACAGCAAAGGAGCCCGGAGCTGTGGGCTGGTGGGACGCACGCCGCGGCTTGGCGTACCCACGGCGGGGCAGGCAATGGTCTTGGCAGGAACACGAGGAAAAAACTCGTTATGAGGGGTCTG
Organism: Tyto alba; assembly: GCF_018691265.1. Classification (NCBI taxonomy): domain Eukaryota; kingdom Metazoa; phylum Chordata; class Aves; order Strigiformes; family Tytonidae; genus Tyto; species Tyto alba. Next base: position 13,845,130 of record NW_024881327.1, on the reverse strand, counting down.
TTTGTAAGGCGAACAGCATCAGACTTTTGTCAGTCCCTTGATTTGAGTAATCCAGTAAGGTTTTTAAATATGTCTCTTGGAAATTATACACTGGAAGATTGCATGTAGCCGCAGTGCAGGAGACGGCGCGGAATTGCTCCCTTATCTGTTGATGTTGGCTGCACAAAAGAGCATGGCAGAAACTACGGCCCCAATCTGTCTCCCGGCGGAGGGCCGCTAGCAACCCAATCTCATGTCTGCGCTGCTTTATAGGGCATTGATTTTCTCTCTTAGGAGCGGATAAAGCTCTCACTAAAATCAAGGACAAAATCCCTATTGATACCAGTAGAAGTAGAATCCAGCTTTTGTGATTTAAGTGGTGTGTATAAGGAGGGGTCTCTGTCCCAAAGAAGAAAGCCTCTAACTTTTTTAAGCTTGGTTGCATTCATCTTGCAGGCGATCTGAAACAGGTATTATAAGCATCCCAGCTCCCTTAAGTGCTTTCCAGGGGAAGCGCCAAGTGCACCAAAGCTTCATGTTATTTCTCTTGCCTCTTTAATAAAAGGGCTGATTCTGATATTTGCAGATGCAGCAAAGAAGCAGCTCCCTTTCATGCTTGGGGAGGGGGGGGGGAGCCTGATTGTTGCCTACAATGCCACGATTCCCCTCCAGCTGGGGCAGGGCCCTCCACAGGCTGGAAATCCGGGCACAACGCGACACTCTCGCCCCTGATCTGGCAGTGTCCTCGCTGGCAGTAAAGGAAAAGTGACGCATCTTCGTTATAACATCAGGATGCACTCTTCTAGGGATAGGGTTAATTGGCTTTTTAGGGTGGTGGGAGGGAAAGGACGGAAAGTGTGACAGATGTTTCATTAGACGGGATGTCGAATAAAACAGTTAGGAAACTGCACCCCCCAGAGTTAACCTTTCCTGCCTGCATTTCAAAGCTCAATTGTGAGGTTAGGTTTGAAAAGGCTGATGGGGTGGGGAAAGGGAGGTTAATGTATTTTATTAGAGTCAGCTAAGGGGAAAAAAAAAAAAAAGCTTTTATTTCATGATGACCTGAATTATTCTCTCCTACTATAAATGAAATGACAGCTCACCTGGGAGAAGAGAGAGGGGATTTAAAACCAAATAACGATTCATAAAATCCATTGTTCCCAAGATAAATAAGTTTTGAAGAACATCTAGTGCTAGGCCAGCTTCGCTGCATGCAGAAGCCTTATAGCTGAAAGCCATTAAGTAATTAATACTGTACAATGCGTCAGAGCTCAAGGGAACGGTGCCCCGGTCCAGCTGAGGTACTTAGCTAAGATGTCACGTCCCACGACACTGTCCCAGCAGCACAGGGCAGGGCACAGATCCTGACTGTGCAGTTCAGGTTTTTGTGGTTTGCAGCTGGCTACTGCATAGGCTTTTTTGTCCAACTCCTGTCTCCTGGCGTTTGCTTTCTGCACATTTTCTGGCTTCTAGGACAGCATAAACATCTCTTTGACAGATATTTGCACGATCAGTGCCCTGTCGGAAGGTGTCCTTAGGGTTTGTTTTCTGACAGCTGCGCTGTCTTGTGTTCCCAGATACCACCAGGCTCTGCTGTGTTTCACACCAGTGTAAATCCAGAGGAAATCTATGGCCTATCAGTTTGCACGGGGGACAGAAAGAGACCCACTGCAGAGAGTGTATTGTACAAAGTTAAGTAATAAGTCAGTCCGGGTCTCCACTTGGCCTTGTCAAAGGGCAGACAGAGAGACATGCAGCAGGGAGGTGGGTGAGGTGGGGGGTGGCAGGCTCAGTTTGAATGTTTGCCCTTTGAATTAATTCTGGTTGACCTACTTCAGCAATGATTGAAGAATTTTTTATTCAGTTTGCCCTGATCTATCCCCTGGTGAGCGTGCGCTTGTTATTTTTTAATGAAACCATTTTCACAGCCTGTTGTTTTAGGTGTTGAGAATGGAGGAGAGTGAGGTTATTTTTTGGTTCGTATTCTATTTCTTGTTTCTTCAGGGTTCCCAGTGCCATGAGGTTGCTTTTAACTGCGTGCGCACAGTGCACTCCCCGTTCCTCATTCTCTGCTCAGCAGGATTGTTTTCATAGCAGATAAAAATAGTGTAAAGATATAATCAATGATTAAAAAAAGGTCTCTCTTACAGGAGTCATAACTGAATATTTCTGTCTTTCCCTGGGAGTCATGTGCAAGTAGACGTGAGGAGAGTCTTGCTCTGGCTTTAAACTTCTCTGGAGCATTGGTGCTTGAGCCTTTAGACACAGAATATATGTAGGATGGGATGCACTGAAGTAACTGTGAAAAATAGCTATTAATTTACACTCTTCGCTTATGTCAGACACAAAAGACTTGACATACTGGATGAGATCACTGTTCCATCTTGTTTTCGGTCCTGAGGAAAGTGGAGCATCTCATCTCTCCCTTCACAGCACGTCCTCGCACATTCTCCCACCAAGGCTGTTTCACTGTGAATGCAGTACCAAATGGTGAGATCCTGAGGTCTCTGCATTTTTGTTGAGCTTAACTTCACAAGAATTGCGTTTACTCTCCACCACTCTGGAGCTTTTGTTGTACAGCGAAGGAGGCTCCAGGGATGACTAATGGCTTAGTGACTGTGCAGATCCAGGGCTGATTGCCTTTTGAAGGCATTGCTTTGGCTCTGAAGTAGCAGGTACGGTAAACAGCCGCTTTTGTGTTTGGTTAGCAATCAACAGCCACTGCATTTTTACCACGCTAAAAAAACTACAGGTTTGGTTTTGTTAAGCCGCACAAAGGAGGTTTCCTTGTGGCAGTCTGAGACACACTCCTGTGATGTGCCGTTCCCTGGATGTTTGCTGGCAGTCTCGGCGTTCGATTTGCAGGGCAGGGGTAAGCAGCAACGAGCACGGAGGTTAAAAAATTTATCTTGGTTCTTTCTGTGCTTTGGATTTTTTTTTTCTGTCCTAAAGAAGGTAGTTTCCAGGTTTCTGCCTCTGAAAGAAACATTAAATCTCTTAGTTCTAAACAACTGAAAGTTAAGTAAAAAGACCCTTGGTTTCTTAAGTGAATGTTTCTTAGGCAACTGGCATTGATCACAGTTTCAAATATTGATTACTGGCTTAAAAGAAAAATTGACCAAATGCCAATACCATTTTTTCAACAAAGAAATAGATAATGTTTCTAGAAAGGAATAACATAGTAGTCTTATTTGTTGTATCATATCACTGTGAACAGCTACCTGAGTTAAGGGACATATAAGTTGAAAGGAAAAAAACCCAAAGACTTTATCTTAAACAAAGACATGCAGCTTTATTCCTCCTTCTCAATATAACTTGCCAGGAACAGGTTTCATAATGGAACACTATTATCATCACTTTAATCTTGTTTAAATTCAAAATTCTTCTTGCAAGCCTCAAGGCCTAGAGGAAAGACCTTTAGTAAGTTATCTTAGGAAAGCAGATTGCCTGTGAATCACTTCTTATAGTCTATAAAATCCTTTGTAATTTACAGAACAGCTGTCCATAATAAAACATCAGAAAAGCTCTAGTTTGAGTCCTTAAACTGAAATAAACATGATGTAGAAAAATAGTTGTGGAACACATTTAGAAAGGTGCAGGTGCCAGCTATAAGCTTTTCACCTCTTTACTGCTAAAAAGTCTTAAGGTAACAGGGTAGAAAAGGTTGCCAGATTAAATAATAGCCAATAAAAATCCATAGATCATCCACTTGGGCTTCTAGAAAGAAATGTGACCTCTAATGAATTTGAGAAGGAGACAACGTTTCTAAATGCACGTTTTGTTAAATATTGACCTTCAGATTTTTAAGTTATTATTTTTTTTGCTGTTCTTACAAACAAGGTTAAGAGAGGAGTTGCTGTAACATTTCAATGTAATAGGTGTTCACTTAGCATATGTTGGCCCTGAAGAGGACAAATAGAGCTTTTTCATCTCATGTCTGTTTAGAAAAATAGCATTCATGGCACTGATTCCACATAAATGTCTTCATAACTTACAGATATGCTTTTCTGAAATGAAATTTCCCATAAAGTCAGGTGCCAGTTAAAACAATATTGATGCCTGCTTCTCTACCACCTTTGTTCCTTGAAGACCTTAAGCTTAGACATCAAAGACCCATCCAATTTACTGACAGAGTCTAGAAGATGACAGGATGGGAAATAAAATAACGAGCCAAAGACAGATTTTTCTTAGAGAAGAGCTCTTATCTCCATTGGGAACAAAGTTGCTCCTTCTGATGCTCTTTCTGGGATTCTCCAGACTAGACTTCTGTTTTATATAATCTTCCTAGGTCCTCTAAGGAAACCAGCTCAGATTTCTTGTGGGGACCTTTCTTTCAAAAAAGAACTTCTGCAACTGGAATGGCAGCTGTGGTAAGCCTGCCTAGTGTGGAAAAAAATCCCTTCTTGAAAAGCAAACTGGCAGTTAGCATTCAATCAAGGCAATGTGGGCTCAGCAGAAACCCTGTGGCATGGTACTTAGGAAGGAAAAATTAGGCAGCTAGATTTCAGTGGGAAAATGGTTCCAGTCCTCTTTTCATTTTTATACCAGCTGAAGTCTTGTACTTCTTTTCTGACATAGTGGCCAGATATATGCTAACTTCACAGTGATTGGATTGCAGTAGGTTTGGACACCTGATGATATGATGTGTATAATTTGCAACATACGATGGCCTTTATATAAAACACAGGGTTACTTAAACTATGTTGTCTTGCTTCTGTCTCATCAAATGAGAATGATGAGAGAAAATTGTTGTTATGTCCTTATATAAGGACTTCATATTATGTATTAACAGAGACATAGGTTGGTTTCTTCTGCCCAGTCTTCATAAACAGATGAAACGGGAGGACAAAGTGGATTTTTATGGAACCCTTAATTTGTTCAGTGTGCATTGAAGACTGTTGCAATGAAAAGGCATAACTTTTGGGGGGTAGGAGTGTGAGTGCTTAACTAGTTGAAAAAAGATGTTTAATCGTATTGCAGAACTACAGCAGCTCCTTCATTCAGAAAGCAACAAGAAGGAGATCTATTGAGGATGGATTTCAAAACAGCTTTTTACATGTTTTCTGTTCAAGACCCAATAGCACTATTATCCAAATGGTAGCACTGAGAATGCAGTTGTGGTCTGATCAGAGCAACTATGGTAAGAGCAAAGACTAAATTCAGCAAATGAACCATGGAGTAGAAAGTCTTTCATTCTAATTTTTTTTTTTTTTTTTTTTTTTTTTTTTTTTTTTAATAAAAAGCTCAATGTACTGTCTACACCAACTCTCTACGACCACTTCCATAGTTCAAGGTTCTGGTATATGTCCCATATCAGTGAGCAGACTGGCAGTGGGAGTAAAGAGGAATGTCACAAGCCACAGGAGTTAAGATAAAAAAAGAGAGGAGATATGAACACAAGATAGCTTGTGCCATAAACACCCCACATGCTTATGCTTAACCAACTAAATAACTTAAATTCTTTCAATTGCTTCCCCCTTCTGTTAGTATTTCACATTATTATTTTCCCAGTACCATCTGATCTCAAATATTCACCTTTATAATAAACACAGTTTAAGCTGTTACTTCCTTAAAAGAGTCATAAATTATTTTGGATAGGGGAAGGAAACTGATGGGAAAAAAAGAATGGATGATGGAGGGGGGGAGATGAGGTTAGGAAATGATACACAGAGTCTGGCCAGAGCTACAGACACGTTTTGTGTCCTCACGTATGAAAGGATATCCCTGAGATGGATCTACCAGGAAAGATTAAGTCATGCTTGGGAAGAGGGGCTCAACGGTGGGTTTGGCTAGTGAATAAGTGCAGCAACTCTCCTTGGGTTTTAGGATGCTTTTAGCTATCTATTCTTGATAAATGCAGGCAGAAAGTTGAAAAGGATATATCTTCCAGTTGCAATAAGTCCCCCATAGTGATAAAGGGATTCAGGACTGTCAGTTTGTGGTTTTAAGGGTTTCATTACCATTTTCTAAAAAGTATTGTGGTTGCTGAATTTTTTCTCCTCTAAACAAGCAGATTTTGGTGAATGCTGCCCCTGCACCTGTTCTCCAGCATTATCCTGATAGCGAGCTGATGCTGTGCTCATGGTTGCAGTTCTCCCTCTGGCATATAAGAGGTAGTGCTAAGCAGTTACTTTTTCTAGATCAGTAATATTCACAGTAGGTTGGTTTTATTTTGTTAAATTCAAGCAATTAGTATATCCATCTGATATTTTTTCTCATTTTCAAATTAGGTATTTCAGATATGTACCTCCTTTTTATGCTCTTAGCAGCTCCAGCCCTTAAGTTGAATTTGCCAAAAGCTCCACTTATTAAATAACATTGATGGCAAACGTTAATGAAAGCTTCGATGCAGAGGCCCTCAGAGCAGAGTCTTCAAGGGGAAAGGCCAATGTAGTTTAAGGCAGGTAATCTCTCTTTTGTGCTAGCTACCTGAGCAAAGTCTGCACAGATGAATGTTGGCCAGGGCCTGTTGAATAGGTGGCACCCTGGAGCAACACAAGCTGGAGAACCTGACATGGCCTCAAAAGACTATCCATAACACCCACAGGTGTCTAGAGATGGTCAAAGCGAAGGCGATGAATGATGGGAATGACAGGTCTCCCCCACACCACCCCAGCTGCAATGTTGTGCAACACAGAGACGGCCCAGCATCCTGGGGTGTGATTTACACTCCCCTGGCCCAGCAAGGGCTGACAGTGTCAAGGTACCACATATTTATTGCTCCCACACACCCTAACGCTCTGTGGTCTCGGCTGTCAGTTTGTCTTTGCTCAATGGAATGACAACAACCTTCCTCCCTTATCAGGCCGTGCAACATCTGTTACAGTTTAGTAGCTAATTTCCTACAAAATTGGGAGGCTTTAGTCTGCTAAAATTAAGTTCCTGCTATCAACAGCTGCCAGGGAATGTGCTTTTGTGGAGCATCTCGTGACTTTGCACAGGACTTACTCAGCTTCTTAATTAAACCTCTCTGGTCTGGAGAGTGCGCACAAGGTGTGGAACAGGAGTGGAGCTCATGTCAAAGATGTCACTCACAATTATTTCATATCCAAACGCTTATTTTCCCATTATAGGTCAGGTAAAATTTTATTTTTCTTCTTTTGTTGGCTCCTGTCAGCAATTCAACCACATACTGTGGTTACCTTCATCTTAACAACCTGCTTTTCCAAAGCAACTGCTCAAGCGAGGCAAAGACTTGTTAATAGGGTTCTTCTAGTAGTTGACCTACTAGCTGCGAGGGAACCGCCTTCTTGAGGTGACTTTTAGAGACTTGCTGGGATTGATGATGGACCACTAAAAAGAAGTAAAGACACCATGCAGCCAGTAAGCTGGAACTATCAGCTCTGGCAAAAAATTCTGCTGGGGTAGTAGCATAGCTGTGTTGTATTTCTATTTGTATATATTTCAATGTGGTGAAGTGTCCTCCAACTCAGCAGCTTGAGGAGCGCAGCATTAAATTTCCCTATTGCTGTTATTTTGAAATTTATCAACTCTGGCATAAAAGCATCCTGAAGTGACAGGTTTAAAATATAGCGTTGTTCTTGTGTCCTCCTTTCCCAGATGCAAAATATCACTCTCTTTTTGAACTCCAGTAAGCGCATGTACGGAGTAGAATACTGAGCTCTCCTCACCCTCCCATCTGCAGATTTCTCCCCATATGTTACATTTTAAGGTGTAATTTAATAACGAAAGGGATTTAATAAATTTTAAAAATTGGGCATGAATTTTTAGTGCTTGTAGAAGGTGCCAGATGGACAAGTGGTGGAGAGGGAAGACCTTTCTTTGTCACCAGAGGCCCTAAAACAGGAGTAACAGCAGCACAAAGTTCTTCACATTGCCTTTTAATGTGCCTTGATCTCCCTTCTTAACTGATTGCTGAGCTTTTTCTCGGGATTTGCTCCAGACCCAGCCAGGCTGAATTTTTTGGCTCTTTGGTTGGCTGTCTGTCCATTACCCTGCCCCAACCAGGGGGATCAGCTTAACCCCAGGAGGAGAGGAAAGCAGTGCATTTGGGCAGGACAGTGAAGTGTGTGCTACTTTTAAGCTGGGAAATGGTTTGTTGACTTGCTGGAAAGGAGGAAGGCGGAAGGCGGCAATTACCAAACCCCGTCTTGGGTGGCTGGTGCTTTTCACAAGCATACAAAGGCAGCTGCAGATAAACAGAACAAGCACTTTAAGCATGTCTGCATTGATACAGTCTGTGGTTTGCCAAGATTGCTAGAGTATTATACAGCAGAAGTCTGTTTGAAACCTGGATTTATATAACTAATCCACTAAAATACTATAATGAATAGTAAACTGAGCGTTTAATCAAGAAGTGGTCTTTATAGCTACAAAAACCATTGCACAATAGTATTATGTAATACAATTGCACATTTAAAAAAAAAAACAAAACAAAAAAAAAAAAAAAAAACAAAAAAACAACAATGTTTCAGTACTGATAGCTTTTGCAATCTTATTATTTTCCTCCTCCTAAATCTGCTCTTCACCAGGTTGCTTGTTTCTCCAAGCATTCTTTTAGGTAACATCATGGGTAAGGCTTGCCATGTTTATTTAAAAATAGGTCAGCAATAGTATGCAGTCTTAATTGAAAAGTATCTGAATTTGCTCACTGAATATTGAGTATTGGCACTGGTTTTGTACCCACAGTTAAGTCAAGCAGGACTCTAGTGAGTTTTGTTCAGCTGTTGAACTGCATCGTAATTGTCAGATTTCATGTATTTTTGATAGAAGTCAACCATTGATCTTAGAAAGCCTGAAGTTGTACAAGAGATTTAGCTAGTCTAGTTGTTAAAATAATGAAAACACAAATGAACAAAATACAATAGATAAAAACGTGGTTTGAGGGCATGCTAGAAAAGCCAACCCCCTTTATCATGCCGGTGCCACTGCAGCTCATTCTGAGTCACAGAACGCTGCCAGCCAGAAGCTGTGACTTCAAGCATATGTGCTTCATGTACAGGCTAAGGTCTGGAGCTAGGTCAACTATAGATGAAGCCATTATGTCAGTGGCACACCCCAGGTTATTATTTTTAAATCTTCTTTGATGGAGCTTTTTTACACCTACATGACACGGTGAGAATTTTTGTAGCTTTCTCACCAAGCTGTGTAAAGGTAGCGGTGCAAAAAGAGGCAGAGCAAATGCGTGCAATTGGAGAGGGATTTTTTTCTATTTTAATTTAGTATTTGTTGTGATTAAAATTAATCAAAATTCAAGTTGGTAACAAAGAGCTTATAGCATCATTTCATGTAAATATATGAAGCTAATAAATGAACAGAACAGTTAATGGAATAATTTTAAATGGATGTGATAAACATAACTGTGTAGATAATAAATGCTCACATTCTTTATATTCAAGAAAATCTAACTTTTCCCTTCCAGATGATGAATACATGGTTGTAGTTACCTGCATCAGTTACTGCCTGGCAATGCCTGCCAAGTGACAGTATTCTTGCCATGATGCCCAATCACCTGCCTTGGGTGGCTGCAGAAAAGTGCCACGTCTTGTTGAGGAGAATGTAGAGGCATATCAGCTTGAGGTAGCTAGCCTAAATTAAAGAAAAAGGAAGTAAACGTTCAGGTGGGAAATGAGTACGTTTGCCTGCTTTGCAGTCCATGAGGCACAAGGAACGGAGGTGCCTTAAGCAAGGTTAAGTGCAGAGACCACATCAGAGGTGTCGGGTGCTGCTCTGCACGCCTTGGAGATAGATAAGCCATTTGAGAGTGGGGCTGCCCGCTGCTATCAGAAGGAGGCATATTTGGCCAAAGCCAGGCACTTGTGAAGCTCCTGCTTTAGAACGGTTTACACGGAATTACAGGGTACGGCCTGGTCCTGCGGGCGGGTGTAGGGTGCCCCAGAGCCTGCCCCATTTCGGGGTGCTTGGCCTGCTCACCTGTGTCGTGTGGAGCCCTCAGCCCCTGGTACGGCCTCTGCCAGCTCAGAAAGTGGGGCAGCCTCCTTAACCTGTAAAAATTACCTGTTGGCTCCGAGGGTGCTTCATGTGGGACTCTCAGTGCTGGCCAAGACTGCGGCTAGCTGCTGCTAAACTCACTATCCCCCCTATATTGCCCTACATCTGGGGTCCGTAGCCTGGGGTCCAGTGTATGTTTTGGGGCAATCTGTATCCTGCTTTGGTTGCTGCCTGTGATAAATATGTTTAGCAAGTGAAGGTGCTCCTTTTCAAAGTCATGGCGTTACATCTGCACCCTTTATCTCAAGAGAAAGCATCAGACAAAGTACTAGGCTTTTTTAAGTTAAGTTTCTTTTTATTGTCTAATTGTCAAACTACCCACAGCCCAGCTTGATGCTACACCATGTTGTAGAGCGGTTCTTTCATGCACACTACGCTCGGTGTTTATCTCCCATTATCACACCCTGCTGACAAGACAGTGAATAGAAATCGTGGCAAATATGTGACAGGCGATTCGAGGAAGCGTTTGGATGCCCCCTAGTAAGTTAATCAGCTTTTGATACCTGCAAACTAACTGTACGAGGGGCTGGAAGACTGCTGGCACAATGCCGCAGTAAATTGTTTCTTCTTCACGGGAAGTGTGCAGCAGCCACGTAGTTTGGACGACGGAGCGTTTGACAGCTCACCCGTCACGCGTGGAGCACCCCGTGGGAGCTGCTCACCCTCAGTTTTGCATGCAGCCAAGCGCTGATGAAACGGGGGCTAAATAGGAGAATCATTTTCCAATCAAACAGCAGTGTGGCTATTTATCCCATTGCTGAAAGGGTCTCTGTCAAACCCCTCTGCCTGGAAGACATTCACTTGGCATGTTTATTGAAGCAAACCCTGTGCTTGGCTGGTTTGTTGTAGCCTTTTTTTTTTTTTTTTAAATAAAATAAATGTCTGAGGAGATAGGGAGATGGTAAAAGTCTTTGCTGATGTATGGTCCCATCACATTCATTAATGCAAGATGGCATGATGACAGATATTGGGAAAACTTTGCAGGGTCTGTGCAGCCATGCAAAAAGGATCTTGCCAATATTTAATAAAAGAAAGACTGATGAGACAAAGAATATATGTACATGGGCTGACCTGGTTAATCGGTGTTTGGCTTGTCCAGATGTTAGAGCATTCAGTAGCTTAAAGAGTGACCTGTAAGCAGAGTGAACAGTGTTATGCATGTGCTGTTGAGGCATTAATGTGAACTTCCTGAGGGATTTAAAATCCAAAGTAGAACTATGATTTTACAAGTGATGGGGATTGGGATTATCCAGGTTTTAATATAGCTATTTCTTTTTCACAAAGCACATGATCTCTACTCACTACAGAAGCACTTATCTTCTAAAACTAACAGGAAAATCCTACAGGCAAAACTAAACTCAAACAGTTTTATCTGAAAAGGAGGGTAAAAATGCAGTTTTCATACAATAAAATTCCCTGTCTTTGTGTGGATTAGACAGCTTTTCCCTATACCTTAAATTTATTACTGTACAACTGCAATACTGTGCGTTTTAGCTGATGGGGTTTTTTTATGTATTTCTTAAAATATAAAGATAATACATAGTTTGAAAAGTGATAATTTAGCAGTTTACAGTGGTCAGAGATCAATTCATCTTCCCCCAGTATTTGTTGGCAACTTTTTGCATACGTTTGCAATTTTTTTTTAAGTGCTAAAATTCTGCAGACAGCTACTTACTTTATTGCCTAATCCTGTATTTTCTTCACCAAACACAAATCTTTTAGATTAATTGTGTTTAAAAAAATCTTTAATTTGCAGTGATTTAAATTCAATGTATTTCTACTGAAATTGATACATCTGTTTTAGATTTATACCTGGGCAAATTGAAAGCAGGATTTGGCTCATTATACAATTATGTATTACTAACATTTCTGAGACAGTGAACTCAAATGTCCTGACTGCTCAGATTTGCTGATCCAATTATTTTGGGGAATACTGTGGCTCCTTTGGTTGTCTAGTTTTTCTCCTGTGTGCTGTCTCCCTATGCTTTAATACAGCTCTTGTTCAGTTGTGTCTCTCTTGAATCACTGCAGCCAGATCTGTAATCTTTATGAAGGTGGCCATGTTCAAGTTTGGTTTTACTTCAGTTCTTAACTCAAATGTGGGTCATTGTCCATGTTCAGAATCAGTGCATGTCTTAAAATTCCGTCTTAATTTCTGCCCATTCTCAGTTGGATGCATGTATCAGTATGTTGGAGGTTCAGCAAAAAGTATGAGTCAGGTGTTTTCAAGTAAAATTTGGACATGTCATTTTCACTGAATTATTTCTTGAATCAACTCATGCATCTCAGAGATTGAATGCTTTGGCATCATGATGCTTGGTCCAATATTACGCAGAGCTCAGGTTTTACTATAATAACTGCTGGTTACCCAAGATCATATGTGATCACATCACATGCAGTATATGTCCATCAGACCTCATGGGGCTCTGTAAAATACTTGATTTTGGTGCTTAAAATTCACTTCAAGGTATGTAAAGGCACTGGAAATAATCCTCCCTCTAAGCTTAGGCTGAAAAATGTAAACCCTAAAACCTGTCCTACTTCCTGTCTTCCCCCACAATCCCTAAAATATGCCTACATGCACCTGCTTCCTTTGCAGAGATGACCCATTTTTTAAGTTATATATAAGTGTATGTTTCGCTAGGTTTGGTTCTGTGTTTTCTACAAGTGATAACTAAAGATTGTGGTTAGGTTATGCTACAGATACAAGATCACAGATCAATTGTGGACTCTAGTGGGCTAAATAAAGCTCTAACTTTGCCTAGCCGGGTGCTGGGGAAAGCAGGCATGGGTTTGGTCTGTTGGTTTTAAATGCCCACTTGCAAGTTAGTAAATTTGGACACTGGGTGGCTTGTAGCATCTTTGCACTGACAGCATCTGTCCCCTCAGTATCACTTTATTAAAGGTCAGGAGACAAGAAACGTGTGGGTGGGACAACAGTAGAGAGCCGGGAGAGGCAGACCTCCAGGTCCAAAACTGCATGGGGAGAAGAAAAGAGGGGGGGAGATCGTGGGAAATGACAGAACAGCATTATGCTAACTGGTTGTGATTTTAGCAGCAGGTTTGTCAGAAAAAGATCAGACCACATCCTGCCTGCTGTTGAAGTGTCACCTCACTTAGTAATCCTCTGCACAGACGACACAAAGTACATACCATTGGAGACTTACAAACAGAACATTTGGTTCCAAGGTCTTCCTAATACCTCTCAGTATTTTCTAGAAGTAGTTCATTTTTTTAGATTTGCTTTGTACCAGAAGATAGAAAATTAAGTTCAGTGATTAAATAGCATCAACCTTGTCTCAATAGGGCTGAGTAAACCATAGTCGTGTAACATGGCAGAGGTTCATACTACGCTATACACTGTATGGGCCTTTTGGATTCTGATTGTGTTACTGACATGTAGTTACCAGAGCCAAATAAAAGGTGCCAGGGAGAATTATCTTCTGATAACACACTATTAGAGTGATGTTACATAGCATAATGATATGTTACCTGTCCTGGGTTGAGTGAGTGGTGGAGTTTTTTGGTGGCAGAGGAGGGGGCTTTAGGGGTGGCCCCCTGTGAGAAGCTTCTCGAAGCTCCCCCAGCTCCAAGTCAGCTCCACTTCTGTTTGGGAGATTGAGCCAATCAGCTGCACCTCTGCGATAACGTATTTAAGAAGGGACATGGTGACAAGGAGTTGGACTTGTGAGGAGGAGTTGCTGCAGCTGCGTGAACACCAAGGTCAGTGGACGAACAGAGGAAGAAAGGAGGGGGGAGGCATGCCGGAGCAGAGACCCCCCTGTATCCTGTGGTGAGACGGCAGGGCGGCCCCCCCTGCCACCCATGGAGATCTACGGTGGAGCAGACACTGATTTATGGCCTGTGTTTCGCCTGGTTGATCAAGGTGCTTTGCCCAAAGAAGGCCGGGGTCTTGTGGGAAAAGGTAGCCTCACTGCTGTAATTCAGTGCTGGGAGGATTGCAGCATGCGGGGGGGTCCCACGCAGGAGCAGCTCAGGAAGGGCTGCAGCCATGGGAGGGAATCCAGTCGGAGAAAGTTGGTGACCCACAACGGAGTAGTGTGGAGAACGCTGCAGCCCATGGGAAGGACTCATGTCAGAGAAAGTTTGTGGAGGACTGTCTCCTGTGAGAGGGGGACCACGATGGAGCAGGGGGAAGAAGTTCCAGAAGCTCCCCCCACCGAAGATGGAGAAAGTGGCAGCACTGACTGCACCCCCCATTCCCTGACCCTGCACCGCTGGGGGAGGAGGTAGAGATATCGGGAGCAGAGCTGAGCCCGGGAAGAAGGGAGGGGTGGGGGGAAGGTGTTCTCAAGACGTGTCAATGTTTCTCACTGTCCTACTCTGTTACCTGTTGTTAGTGTCTGTAATAAATGTATGTTCTTTTTTTTTCTTCCCCTAACAAGTCTGCCTTTTGCTCGTGCCCATAAAGGGTGATTTTTTTCCCATCCCAGTCCTATCTCGAGCCCCAAGCCTGGCTCTCTGTCCCTTCTTATTGTTGGAAGAGAAGGGAAAGAGAGTGGCTGCGTGCTGTTCGGCTGCCGACCAGGCTCAAACCACGACATTACCATATCACACATAGCTCCTTTTAGAATGAAAAAAAAAAAAAAAAAACAAAACTAAAAAAGGAGTAGGTCAGCTGCATCAAAATACCTAGTTGTATACCTTTCTAGTACAGTTAAAGGGAAGTAGTTTATGGACCAGCAGTTCCAAATAGATGTGGTGGGAGTTACATCTCACTGCCTTTGACTTTGTAGCTCAAATAAAACAGGACTCGTTTAAATTAGAGACAGCTGGCAGCCACCTTTGGTGGTTTTAAGAATGAGATCCAAATTTGAAGCCCTAAATCTTTAGGAAAGTCTCTTCCATGCTTTACTACCTTAACTGCATAGCCAATGGCAAACTCTTGATTATGCTGAGGAAGCATATGGTAAAGACCCGAAGGAAGAAAGTTAAATAGGAATGATGCAACACTGTCTGTTTCCGATCTTTGTCACCCTCACTCAAGGGCTCTTGAAGACTTCTTGTTTGGGGGTAGGTATGGAGGAAAAAAATGGAGTTATGATATCCTTTGAGCTGCTTTCTGAGTTCATTCTCCATCATTTATGAAACTAGATAGTGGTTTCCATAGAAGCCAAGAGTCTAAGGAATATAAATATACTGCTTTAAAACTAATGGTGCACTGTTGACTCAGGACTGTTTGAGCTGGGAACATAGCAAGCGTCTTGAGATACACAACTCAAATCTCTTGTTTTATACAAAACAATATGGTGATTTTAAAATGTAGAGCTACATGGTGTTTTTTAAAAGCAATCAATCGAAACACATGTTTTCTGGCAACAGTGATTCACATAGGTTCTGCTGCAACCTCTAAATGAAATGCCAACGTCAAGAAGGGTCTGCACATGCTTCTAGAAGCTTTTATATTTTGCAGACAACATGACACTTGTGTATTTTGGCGGGGAGGGGAGGGAGTGGATGTTTTTAAAGACACAGAAAGGTTTATCTAAACCATGGCTTCATGCTATTTGCGGTGTTGTCATAACCTTATCTTCTTAGCAGATTTTCCAATACTGCACAGTGTGCATCTGTGACTGAGACAAAATCAATGCTTATAGATTTAGCTGTGTAATCCTATCACTTGTCCTCCTAGATATGATTTGAAATGTAAAGTTTGTTAATGTTTAAATGAACTGGAAGGCCTAGGGTCTCTAGAGGAGTTTTCAGTTTCTTAGAGAGTAATCCATTTCTTACCTTTTATTTTCCTGCTTGTCTCTGTCAGTCTTTTTGTCTCCTTAATCATTTAAGACGCTGGAACACTCAATCATGCCCAAAGTACATATCGAAAGAAAAAAGCAGAAACATTGCTAATCATGTTACCAATAGCTGCTTAAGCATGGGGAATGCTTGAATTCCTCTGTACGAATCACAGTTAGGGAAAGTGAAACAGAAAGTAAGTAATTGGCTTTTACTACTTTTGTCATAAAATCAGTTAAAATTCAGTTTCCCCACACTGTAGACAACTACTCTTACCTCTTAAAAAAAAAAAAAAAAAAAAAACAACTATGTAGTTTTCTACAATACTGTATCTTACCTGTTTTGGCAAGAAATATTTTAATGAAGAAGTAGAAAAAATGGTTTATTTTATTTTCCCTGTTCTCAAGGGAATGGAGAAGGAGTATACATACCAATGCCAGGGGGAAAAAAAATATTGAGGGGTACTTTGAGGCAAAAATTCTTGTGTGAATTTGTAGAAGAGGGAGGCAAAATAATTTTGGGACTTGTTGCAAATTTTGACAATCTTGCATTTAGAACCATCTGTTACTTATTTGGATTGCACTGGTGAGAAGCCAGGCTTGTTCACCTAAGTAAGGAAGTAGATTACTTGGGAGGAGATATTTGGGTATTTTAAGAGTTCACCTGGCATGAGTGCCTGGATGCTGAGAACAGTAATTAATTACTCTCGGTGTCTTAAAGCCCAGCCTAACTGAGACAAAATACTCTTTCATTGGGCTAATGTTCTGCACTTTAATGGATTAAACTGTGGAATGAGGCTCAGATTCCTAATGTTCTTCCTGGATATTCAGTGTCTTCTTACACTCTGTCCTATGCTTGCCTCCAGGTTGAGCATTATTTTTGAATGAGAGCTGGAAAGAGAGTTTGGAAATGGGGTTCACGTAGCAGAGCTTCATTCACCACTGTCTGCATAGACTGCCAAGAGAAACTGCCTCAAACACATCAAACTCAGCCTAGGGTTTATGTTCTTCATGTTTATGGCCTTCGGCGGTTCTGGGGGAAAACTTGGCTCTGGATTTAGTTTATTCCCACCCCAGCTCTCCTTCCCTTGTGTCCCACCAAGTGAAACTCTGTCTGTGGGGGTACCTCTGAAAGTGCTGGGGGTGTGTTGGGAGGGATGCTGGCATGCCTGCCTGTTCACAGTCCAGGGACAGCAGCTGAGTGTGGAAGAATTTCTCTCAGGTTTCTTCAGCTTGAATCCTCAAAGAAATCAGCAAAGAATCAACCACATTCAGGATTCATTTGCTAAAACCTTTACAAAGTGAATCCTCGCAAGTGTGTGTGTGTGTGTATCTGCATGCACAGTATGAAGAAACAGTCAAATCATGGTTTTCCCACGAGCCCCCATATGAGTAGCGCCTTTCAAGGGCTCACAGGCCAAATGCAAGGAGGAATCTGAGAAAGATTTTGAAAATGTCATTGTAGGTTGGCGGAACGGGGGAGACCATCAAAGTTTCTTGCCTTATCTCAAGACTAATGCCAAGGCAGTTTCTTATTTCTTTTATTTATTTATTTACTTAGCGTGAAGGTAGGATTAATGAGGATTTTAGGATGTGCAATTTGCGTTGGGTGATCCCACAGCAATAACCTGTTCAAGCCTTTGTGTATGCAAGTCTGATACTTCTTCCAACTTGATTGTTTTCATCACCAAAAGTAGAAGAGGGTAGGGGCAGCAGAGATAAGTGAAGTGTTTCAGATCATTTACTTAATCTCCCCGTGCAGCTCCCAGGTGGGACCGAAACTACAGTAAGATTATTAAAAAGTGGGGCTTGTCTTTCGGAAAGAGTGTCCTGATAACAGAAGAATCTTGCTTTGAAGATCATTATCCGTGTGGGCTGATTGCCTGCTTACAGATACACAGCCTGTGGGCTCGGCTCTGACGTGAGGTTTTACACGTTGGCACGAATACTCCCCCAGGCTGACCTTCAGCCCCGGTTGTGCAGCTGAAGCTCAGGGCTGGTGGGCTGGATGCTTCCACGGAGCAAGGGCTCATCCTCTGCCAGGGCATGCAGAGGGGCTGCCGCCACAGGAGGGAAAAGCAGCAAGATTTTCTGCTGGCTGAAGTGTAATTAGTGGGCATAAACTCAAATGGATGGTGATCTTGGAGCACTGAAGCTCAACGATGGTCAATTCTGATCTGTCAGGTGGGTTCTCTGCCGTTTGCAGTGTGCACCCACTGGGAAATGTTGGTTTTGGAGTCAGATGGTGAGATTCAAAGCATTTTGTTGTGACCAAATGAACTGTACTCTAATGACAAAAAGCAGTGCAAAAAGTGCTTAACTTGCATTTTAACTTACCCCATCAGTGTGCTGGTAAGGAGAGAAGGGGGCTTTGCAGATGGGAAAATTGAGGAATGTAGGTGTTACAGTTATTTGGGGCATGCCAAGTGGCATTTAAGGGCAGAATCAAAGTCCAAGGAGCTGAAACTGTACAAGAGGGTAGTATTAATGGAAACCAGGGGCTACTGAGTATGAATTGGACCAGAGGCTCTCTCAGATCAAGCAGGTGTCTGCATGCAGTGCTGTTTACAAATGTGAAAATAATCTATGTTAATAATTGATTGTTCAATTAGTAAAACAAATGTTACAAAGTTAGACAGCTTTGCTTGCCAGTGATGACAGGAATATATTTGACTGCAGCCCATTATCAGTCCAAGGCTGAGAAACATTATTCCAAGAAAATCCTGTTTGTTATTCTCATGTTTACCCTTTTCTTCCTCCACCACTTATAATGCCATAATGCAGGCAGACACCAGGTACATGCAGTGAATAGCATTAGATGAAGTTGTAGCTAGGCTTACTGTATTGCTGGTAATAATGCTAGGCAGCAGAAAAGGCCCAGAGCTGTCTAGGCAAGGTGACATCAGAGCCCCAACTTCTTCTGCAGATTTTGAGGAGGAAAAGCAAGCTGGCAGGAATTCTTGCAGAGGGGCACAGAAACAACATCTGCTGCTGTTTTATCTTGCTTGCCCTTGTAATGTTGCGTCCAGAGCGATGGTGCGTTTTGCAGAAGAATGTGGAAACGCTAATGTAAGCAAATGTAACTTTTTAACAAGCCTTGGAAATGCATGAATGCAGGTACCGATTACTCCCTTTACAGTGCAAGGCTTTTTTTAAAGACGTTTGAAAATGTAAAAATAAATCCTTTTCTTGGTGGCTTATCTTACAAAACAGTGCACACAGAGTATACTGTAAAGGTTTTCTAAATCACTGCCAGGAGCTTGCAAATCCCTTATCAGAAGTTACGCAAGAGCTGGACCTCTTCTGGTTACTGTGTTAAAATCTATACAGTTTCTGTACAAGTCTGTATTGGAAGTAACACACCAGTAATCATTCTTCTGATTACCACTAGTAGTACATGGAGTAGCTTTCCTAGAAGTGTCTCAAAGAAACACATAACCATTAATTGCTTAATCCTCATGGCACTCCTGCCAGGTCAGTCTGGTGGGTGTAAAAATGTATTATGACCATTTTTCAAGGTAAGGTTGCAAGTAAAAGGAGGCAGCTTAATAAATGGATGGAACCAGCTTAATAAATGGCTGTGCCCTATGTTTGGCTCTCTCCTTTTGGAAAGCGTGATCCAGTCCCACAGCCCCACTAGCTTGGTCAGCGCTTTTCAGGCTGCTGCCTGGCCATTTGGGTATTTGAATTTCACATGTTTTTGTCCTTTTGAGTTTTGGGAAAGCAATTAGTAAGTCGGCCTGCTTATTGCTTATTTCCACAATGCTCAAGCTATGTGGAGGTGCTGCATGCGCACGTAGGGATGCGCGGCTCCTGCAACAAGGGCCCATGGCCTGCGGTGTGTGAAGTGTGTTGGCACAGCAAGCTATAGTCAGGGGCATCTGGGAGTAGGTCCAAAGCTGCAGCAGTGGGTGACTTTATTGACATCAGGAGTGAGGAGGCAGAGCTGAGTGCACTTATGTAATTGTCATGGTTTGAATCCGGTCGGCAGCCAAACACCATGCAGCTGCTCACCAACCCTCCCTCCACCCAGGGGGGTAGACTTGTAGGTTGAGATAAAAATGGTTTAATAATTGTAATAAGATAAAACAATTGCAGTAATAGAAGGTATGAATGGGCAATGTACAATGCGAGTGCTCACCACCTGACAACTGATACCCAGCCCATTCCTAACTAGTGATCCCGAAACATCGAGACCCTGCAATCACAATCCTGGAAGGAGAGCCCCCCTTCCCAGCTGCCCCTCCTTTATGTACTGAGCATGGCGTTACATGATATGGAATATTTCGTTGGCCAATTTGGGTCCATTGCTCTGGCTGTGCTCCATCTCAGCTTCTTGTGTACCTGGACACAGGCAGGGCATGGGGAGTTGGAGAGTCCTTGACACATCAGCAACAACTGAAAACATCAGTGTATTATCGACGCTTTTCTCATACCAAATCCCATATTGGATCCAAAGCACAGCACTATTCTAGCTACTAAGAAGAAAAATTAACTCTATGCCAGCCAAACTGGGACAGTTATGAATGTTAGGAAGAGAGATGTGATTAATAAAGATCATTATGAAGCTGGATGTGTACAGAGATCACTAATGTTCATTTTAGTAATCCCAGAAGGCTTTGTGCCTTTAAATAATGGCAGTGACAAGAAAGAGTCAAAAATGATGATGTGATAGTGAAAGACAGTGGTTTATTTTATTGTAATAAGTGTTGTGCTTAAACTTTCCAAGATTTCATGCTGAAGGAAATGGCACAACAGTTTGGAAGGAAGAAGAGGCAGCAATCAGAAGCTCGTCTGCTTTTTTCACTGTTTTGTTCTGGTTTTCTCTCATCTTCCTTTGTGTTTTTCTAGATCCTATGCTTGCCAGTGCACGAAGATTTAATAGGTGTTTGTACAGCATGTTTGGGCTTCGTTCTAATTGTAGTATTTGAATGCTACCAGAACAGAAATAATAAACAATAATTATATCAATAATAGAACCACACAGAGAAATGTATAAAAGTTTGGAATGCTGAAATAAATCTCAATGAGATTAATTTGTGGGTAAGGTATATAATCAGGCTTATAGCACTGGTTTTCTGATACGTGCCTCTGCTGATCACATAAAAATCCCTGTCACAAGTCTGGCATATAAAATAGCTTCTCTGTACACATTTTTCTATACATATTCTTATATCAGTGCAGCATGAAAATGGACTGTTCTGTATTACAAATTGCCATAACTTTGACAAAACAATTTCACAATTCCAAATGAATTAATAAAAACCAATGGTGACTATTTGCGACTCCTTGCACATTTTGTAATACTAGAAGTCTTAAGGGGATGGATGTAGTAGGAGACAGACTGCAAGGAAGTTTGTCAAAGGTGTGATAAATTTTCATATGCCTCTCAGATTTTATGGCGTGGCTTTCTACTCCACACAGTGTTCTCTTACTGCTCTCCCCTTATACGCTTGTTTAAAAGGGGGATAATTGAACTTATAAGAACAGCTAATGAAAGTGGGTCAGCATCTTGGAGTCAGTGTTCTTGACTTCTTCTCAGGCTTGCATTCAAGGAGATAGATCAGTGAGGAGGAAGCAGGTAAATGATCAAAATTATGAGAAATAAACTTGTGACACCTTTCTGAAAGTTACATTTGGGTTTGGTTATGAGGGGTTAGCAGATGTCATGTGCCGTTGGCATTTATTAGTGAATTTGATGTTGTGTCCTTCAGCTTGGCTTGAAGGGAGTTTGCAGAGCTGTACAGGTTATTGATGGCAGGGATGCAAACGAACCTGGTGTTTTTTATGGCAATGTTGCTAGGTCCTGACTTTCTGAAGTGGTACTCTATATTAGCCAAAATGGAGCCTGAACTACCATATGAAGTCTGTAATTGTCCTTTTCCATCAATGTCTTACAGAGAAGGGCTGCAGTTGGAGTGGTCTCCCAACCAGCGGCACAGGTACCCCCTGTCCCATAAAATATAGGGACTAGGCAGGGCTTTTTCTTAGATGTTTCACTCATGGCACACGTGCCGAGTGGCTCTGTGCACAAGCAGGACAGTGTCACACGCAGAGAGATCTGGCTGGATTCACTCACTGTGCCAAAATTGTTCTGCATTGTATTTGCCTAAGACATGCAAGTAACTGAACCAGCGTTGGGTCCAACTTACTAAAATCTTTAGGGCACACTGGATTTCTGTACTTTGGTGGTTTTCTATATAATTGCTAGCAAGCAGCAAATATGAATACAACTAAGTTGTTACACTTTGCTCTACAGTTCATGAGTATGTAAAATGTATATTGAAAAAGCTATTACTGAAGGAAAATTAAACTGGGAAGGCTGTGATAGTCCTGTGCTGTATTAGAGGAATGCATTGAAAATCACTGCTTTGCTGAAGCTAAATTCTACCTCTTAAATTTAGGTATAGCATGTTTCATCTCCTGGAAGTCTATGGTGCTAGCAGTGATGTTCTATTGTTTAACTTAATTTAGGCCTTGAAAACATGGAAGCCAAACACTTAGAAAGCAGCTGTTCATCTGAATGTATTAAGCAATTTACTTTAGGTAATGTAGCCTATAAAATTTTAATTTTGGATTAAATAAACCGTATCCTTCAGCATGACTCTCCTACCTTGATGTTCAGAGAATGAAATATGGGCACATTTAGTGAGTTTCTTCTCCAGGATGCTCCAGTGGATAAGGGTCAATAGTTTCCTAATGAAAGCAGTCAATAGCAATTTCTCTTAGTAAGCACAAAGAAATTAGCATTAAACAACAGGCATCAGTGGCAAAAGTTTTACGTGATTATGTGGTTGGATTGCTATAGGCTTTAGGAAATAGCTGTAGCATACTACTCAATAGATAGGAAGCAGCTTAATTATATCCTTGTTGACAGAAGATGCATTGTCAAAAAAAGTGTCTAAACAAGTTGGAAATAAATGTACAAATATTTGTGTCTGTGTGTGCAGAGGTAGGCCTGTTTTCTGCAGTGTTTATGTTTTGCATTTTACATCTTAAGATGTGGAACTAAGCAGATGTTTTGCTGCAGAAGAAAGGCTGAAATTATTTCTTGTCACAGTTCCTTCATGAATACCATTCTTACCCTAAACCCATGTAGTTTCTTGCCTCAGATCAAAACCCCACAGATGCTGAAGAGAGTTTCTGCAATGACTGGAGTCACTGGGATCTAACTGTGAGAGGGTGCAGGTAGGGATGTTGGTGTAGGTACAAGTAGCGACAGAGGCTATGCTATGATGGAAAACAGTCAACTGTCTCAAACTCATCTTGTTTTTAATTTAAAAAATCTGATCCAAAGCATGTGTAGCAATTTTCTGAGAAAAAGGTTTGACCTATATCTAGAATGGTTTCATAAACACATGTAAAAATAACCAGCCCTGAGAATCAGTGAACACCTCTAGCCTTTGCTTACTCCTGTTTATTCTTGTTACCAAATTAGCTTTTGACTTATGACTCAGAGTCACATGTAGGCTCTGAGATGTGAGAGACGGGAATTCAACAGATTTCATTAATCTATGTAGGAAATGTTAATAGCCTGGGAGGCTTGGTTGTGTGTTGTTTGTCATCTGTTTGTTTTTAACTCCTTGTTTTTAATGTGGTCTTTCTAAAACTCTTCCCGATTTTTAACAGTAAAATAGAAGTCTCACATGGTCGATATCTAAGTTTGTACAATCTATATCATAGTATTAACTTGGGACAGGTGAAGAACTCGGCTATTGGCAGACTGAGGAATGAAGGGGCATTTTTAATACGTCTCAGATGAGGTTGTGCCAAGGGCCCTTTATTCATCCTGATTCCAAAGCAATACTTCATTGCATCTAAATAACAGCAAGAGAGTCAGAGAGGCTGAGAAAAAAACAGGGGAGAATAGCAAGATCTTAGGAACAGGTCTCTTCCAAATGTTGTCCAGGGCTGTAGGCTGTGAGGGACTGAGGGTGTCGTGGTTTAACACCCATCAGCAACTAAGCACCACACAGCTGCTCACTCACTCCTCCCCCTGCCAGTGGGATGGGGAGGACAATCAGGGAAAAAAAGCAAAACTCACGGGTTGAAATAAGAACAGTTTAATGACTAAAATAAAATAAAATAATTATAATAATTGTAATGAAAATTAATATAGCAAAAAGAGAGAGATAAATAAAACCTAAGAAAGACAAGTGATGCACAATGCAATTGCTCACCACCCGCTGACCCAGCCAGTGCCCAACTGGCGATCCCCCCTCCCAACCAACTCCCCCCAGTGTATATAATGGGCATGATGTTCTATGGTATGGAATATCCCTTTGGCCAGTTCGGGCCAGCTGTCCTGTCCATGCTCCCTCCCAGATCCTTGTGTACCGGCTCGCTGGCAGAGCACGGGAAACTGAAAAATCCTTAACTTAGGTAAGAACTACTTAGCAACAACTGAAACATCAGCGTGTTATTAGCATTATTCTCACACTAAATCCAAAACACATCACTGTACCAGCTACTAGGAAGAAAATTAACTCTATCCCAGCTGAAACCAGGACAGGGGGTAATGCCTGTTTGTTGTGTTGCTTTTAAAGACTAGTGTTTCATCTCTTAACATCTTGAGAAAATCTAACTCTTAGAATAAAATTAATATAATAGCAAAACCACTTTTTGAATGGCAGGAGAAAAAAATCAGGTATTTTTGTATGGTTGCACAGCAAGCAGTCACTTTTTTATTAGTTTTGAAGACCCATGCTTTCATGTATTTGTTTCTCTGATGAGAAAAGGAGCTTAACGTTTATATTGTATACTTTCAGAGCTGTTGTTTGATAGAGAAATTTAAAGCATGGATAGTTTATTGAAGTCTTGATTTTATTCTTGATAGACTACTGATTCGCTCAGCAAAGGAAATTGTTAGGATAAATTTTTCTTTGGCCTGATTCATTCCACAGTTTCCTTTCCAGAGAGCACAACTTTATTACATATTCAATCTCATTCTCTTCTGTTACACAAAGACTATACTGCAGAGATGCACACTGCCTGTCAGAAAAAACTTTGCCTTTGGTCAGCCCTGACTTCATGTATAATCAGGCAGAGAATTACTTATGTCGTTTATCCAGGCAGCATTGTGATAGGAGCCTGGTTTGGAGGCAGCTCAGGCAAGACTGAGATGTTGGTCTGGGCTGCCCATGCCACAGGCGTAGGACAAAAAGGGGTGTTTTGACTTCCAGGCATCAAGCATCCACACAAACCCATGGTCATCATCTTCCTTGCAAGCAGTGCCCAGTTGCTGTTTAATGTAAACCACAGAGACAGCTATAGCAAAGAGGCAAATTGGCATTTATTTCTTCATAAGACCAGGCTCTTTCAACAACAGAATTTGCAAGACCAGTATTATTTATTATTGTTTAAATGACAGTTTTACTGGAAACCCCAACTGGCTGTACCAGGTCTACATAATGTGTTGCACAGGCAAAGGATGCAAAGGCTGCTTGCTACTGGGAAGAGTAATTGTGTGCCTGAATAAGTACAGAATAGGGCTAAATGCTTCCATCTGCATGTACATTCAGTGTGTTAGCCCAGATCCTTCAGCCCTAGCTGACTGAAGGACATGTTATTCTGACACGCTGGAATAGCTCATCAGTTGGTACAAGGCAGTGACTTACAGTAGCCAAGAGCTGGGTAAGGATTCATGGACTTCACAAAAGCCCATTTCTGCTGGAGGAATAGGAGATGAGACATTTAAGAACACCAGAGCAAGGCAGTAAAGATATTCCATATTGTGTAACTATATTTTAGACCAGGACTGGTATTATTTTTCATGGAATATCACTAGTAGGTGGAAAAGCCTGTGTTAAAATAGAGCAATGGAACAATGTAGATGTCTATAATTTGGATTGAAACACAGTACAATTATCCCCAATCGGGGTTTATAAATGCAGGATACTTAGACTTTAGAAATCCATGCTTGTCAAGATAAGAAGGTGCTCACTATCCAAACAAGCCTAACACTCACCACCCCCAGTTAACAACCTTATTATTGTGAGTGAAATATTTAACCTTTCTGGTCCTGGATTAGATTAAATCGATCTTGAAGGGCAGTTCTTCTAGATTCTTCTCCTCTGTGGCCATGTGATTATGTTGCTTTCCCGTACCTCTTAGCCTTCCCTTGGACACACACATTCCCATGTGCACCTACACTCCCTCTCTCTGTAGTGTCGCCTTCTTCTGCTGTAAATGCCTGCTCTCCTTTTTTTCAAGACTGCTGCCAGCTCCCCTTGGTAGCAGGAGATGGGTGGGAGAGCTGTGCTTTGGTGCCTTCTCTCTACATGACCGTTTCCTTCATTAATTTCAAAAAAGTGAAGTTACCTTTTTCAGGATCTAGCTGCAGTCTCAGTTCCCTTGTGAATAATGGGAGATAAATGTTCTCAAAATAGCCACCTAAAAAAGGGTAAATTATGACCTTTGTCCTTTACAGAGCAATAGGAAATTGTGGCCATTTGGAAAGATGGCAATTCTGCATTAAATTCTCTATGGTACAATCATGTGCTCATTCTGCAAAAAATAAAAGTGCTCAAAGTTAAAAAGAATCTCTGGAAAAAAGGTTCCCTCCTTTCCCACATGCCCAGCTTCTGCATGCTATTTCAGTGAGTCCCTGGCTGTTTCTGACTGCAGAGTATCTAGACATACCGCAGGCTGCATTTATCTTAGGCACCAGTGGTACAAATACCATTGAAGATCCAGCACTGCAGATTGTGATGGAAGCTAAATATCCAGGGTCCCAGGTGGACTGGCACACAATGTACTGAAGACAAACCTGTCACTTATTCATCGCTTTTATTATCCAAGCCATAAAGATTAAAGTGGCTCACTGCCTGCAAATACAATTCAAATTTTGATGTAGACCCAGATTTAACTCAAAGGAAAGCATAATGCATCCATCTTATTCGGTAATGAGGAGGAAATGATCTGACACCCACAGGCCAAATTTCTTGAAGGGCTCAGTTTAGAATAAACTCATATATTAATCAGTTTATTTGTATTGTCTCGGGGAGAAACCATTCTTTGATCAAAGTCGTAAGCTCATTATTGGTGGAAGGTCAAGTGACTTCCTGCTAGAAGCATAAATACTTGGTTGCGTCTGCACCTAAATTCTGTCATTTTGGGAAGGCTATCGTAGACGCATAGCCATGGCTTTTACTTCAGGGCTAAGCTCGCTCTGTTCTAGATGCAACATGAATGCAGTGAAAGGTCATCTTTGTCCCTGCAAGACTTTAAAATATTAAGGGGTAAAATAAAGGTGGGAGGAATAAAGATTACTGCTATGATCCTACGGATCGAATGGCTTGCCGGTGGTTACACAAGTTGTCTGTGGCAGAGCTGGGATTGACCTCATAAGCCCTGTGTACACATCTGTCATGTAGCTCAGCTTCCTTCCCCTCAGGACTTTGCCACCAGGTTTATCTTGTATTGGGCTGGATTTGTTTCCCGTGTGAGATGTTAAATCTTCCTTCCCATGCCTGTCAGGAGCATGCTTCGCATTGTCCTTGCTTAGGACACAGAACACAGGGAAAAGCCAGTAAGGAACATGCATCAGACGCAAAGTCTTGCTCCCACCTGACTGGCACATCCTTGCACAGAGAATTGAGATATCATTGCAGCATGGGACACAGCTGTTGGTAGCTGTAATATAGCGTGCTTGCAAATTTCCTGGCAAAATTGATACAGTCAGCACACAGTATGCTTTACAGCAACGATAATCAAATGTTCCATAATGATGTATGATTGAAAAATAGTGCTGGCGCTCCCGGCCCTGCTCTCACAGGTTCTTCATATTAATGGACAGCTTTGCCAATTTTCCCTCTCCATTGGGGGGAAAATTCATCCAGGCAGCTGGGTTCCGTTTAGTTTTACAAACCTCAGGGCACACTCAGCTTGCTCTGGAGCGACAGGACCAGCAGCGCCGTACGTTCGCAGGAATATTCCTGAATAATTTCTGAAGCGCACTGGCAAGGTACTGGCTGGGGCTATAATGGGGCTCGCTGAGACCTTAGCGCAAGTCGCGGCGGGCGCCTGCTTGTAAGGATGTCTGAAATAGCAGCGGCTGCAGCTAGCACGTGATTTGGGGAGCGCATGAAGACCATCCTCCATCTTCCCTGCTTCTGTCAAAATCCTGCAGGAACTGTTCTCAGCACAGCCTCTGGAAAGAAAAGTAATAGGCAGCTCGCAGGCTATGTTGTTATTATTCGGCTGGTATTGACTGGCAGTACCAGGACACTGCAGAACTGCCTTTCTCTAGCTGTCAGCCCATCAGCTGTGACAGCCCTAATAATGGCTATGTCAGGAGGCAAGTAAAGAGATGCCACAAATGGATTGCACGTGTATAATTGCTTCAAAAACAAATCTGTTAATAAAAGGAGACGAGAAAATTGACAGGAAGAAATGGCTTATTGCATGCTAATTTTCTCCAGCTTTCATATTATCTCTCTCTTTTTTTTTTTTTTTTTTTTTTTTTAATTCAATTGGGTCACTTCTTCTGGGGAGAATTGTGGTCAGAAAATTGAATATGGGGAGGAATTATATGCAATAAATAATTACAGTGATGTGTTTTTCCCAACAAGGATCAAGTTCAGGCAGATGGATTTGGCGGAAGAGCTGTTACCTATCTGATAGCTCCTGCAGATTACATTTACCCTGTTACAGTCCTTTGAGTTTATAGTCAAAAAAGAAGATGGATGGAGTGGCCCAGAGAGCATAAAATATCTTGTCCCACATGTCTTCAAAGGTCCCATGATGTTGTTTCATCTACATTATCCCTCTAGAGGAAACAGAAGATGCTGCAATTTCTTGTTCTTAGAAATGGCAACATCCACAACAGATGAAAACGATTTTATTTTCCCAGCCCACAACATATCAGGATCCATATGGATGTTCCTAAATGAAAATGCTTTGCCTTCTGCACTGTCTCAGTCAGGTTGCTAGTGTTCATAAACAGGGACATTTACAGAGTACATAAGACTGGCTAATACATATATCTAAACACTTGAAACCTGGATCATCCCAGAAATAATATAAGGAAGCCCTGGAGCAGGGGAAAAAGAGAAATTAATGGATATAGCTCAATAGAAAATAAGGCTAGAAGTAAATAATGTAAGAAAATTGTACCAAATACTGGGATCAATGCTACGCTTGATGAAGGCAACAGTATTCATAAGATAGTAGTGGAAGCAGCTGCAAGACCAATAAATACAAGCTCAAGAATGCCCATTTTGGTGCAAGTTTTTATTTTTCAGAGGAAATGTTTTATTATTCTTTCTAAAGAAAATCATCTCTTTATCTATATATAGCTAAATATATTTATACTCCCCAAATATATTTAGACCCCCCCAAGTCTCCAAACTGTCAGCTGTAATGTGAGTTGTTCTGACTGCAGGAACAGTGAGAACCCATCCTGAGCTGGGGCCCTATCATGTTGCTGATGTAAAAATCAAAATCATGTGTACCCTGCTGTAGTTTAATGGTAGAAGAGGTCAGTGTACATGCACCATGATCTAGATATTCATGTAGTTTTATGAACTTTGTTGACAAACATTTGTTTAGTTCAGAGTTACAGGCTGAGGTGTATTCTGACTTGCAGAGCATAGGTGGAAGCACCAACTGGAAAGGACCTGTCTGAAAGAGATGGGGACAGCAGTATGGCTTATTTTTTGGCTTCTTTCTGGTCTGAAGTTGCTGAAGATGAAAGTTCTTATTGAAGAAGTTGAGTGATACCTAAGAATTGTAAAGTTAATTTGTGCTCTTGCTGGCTTTCTAATGAACACTGTTTTGTTGTGTGAATCTCACCATCTAAAGTGGTCACAATTTGCAGCCTCATCAGAGAGCCCAGGAGTTAGCTTGAATCAGAGGTAAGTTTTGCTCTTTTAAAGCAGTCTTGTAAAGCTAGCCAACCTGCTTTAAAGGAAGAATTGAATCTAAACTCTGTAGGCTATGACAAAAATCTCAACTCAAAGTGACAACCTTACCCCTAGGAAAGTTTGTCTAAGTGACAACTAGGGATACTCTAGAAGACTGAAGGCTAGACTGAGATTTCAGAAAAGTGGACTTGACTCTTGATTCAACTAGTTTCCAGTTTTGACAGGGTCCCTGTCCTGTAAACAAAAAAGGAAAGAAAAAACCAAACCCCATCTTTTTCTCCAAGATGCATGAGGCCACTGCTGACAGGGAAATGGACAGGTCCTCCAGCAGGTGGGCAGGATTACTGTGTACTTGCAGAAACTCCTCCAGGTGTCTGGTTTTGGGTGTTGGAGCAACCAGCAATCATTTTTTTCCAGTGCTTTATTCATTTTTGAAATACAAATTTCAAAAAATGTATCTAGAGAACAGTTATTTTCAGATTTGTAAGGTGTTATTAGAAATGACATAAGAGCAGTAATACAACCAGGGAAAGTGGGACAAATATGAAGAAAGATTTGAACAATATTCTATGATGTTATTCATTTAACAAAGATAGAGAAGACTCGTTACATAGGTGACTGCTGCAATCTGTGCTAAGATAGTTTATGGCTGCATCAGCTCTTACACTTTTCCTCAAGTTGTTTTGGGGTTGTAGCATTTACAGTACATTATTTAAATACATCTGCTTTGTATTCATGCTTTCCTTAATTAAACATTCTGCACCATGGCTTGGGGTTCAGGAGCGCAGTCACTGCATGAGCTTTCTCCGCTTGAGCAATGAAGAGCGAGTTGCTGTACATGACAGCATTTCATCTCTGTATGGCTCAGGACAGTAATGCACGAGCAGCAGGTGAAGGCATTAATCTCCTTAGCTATCCAGAAATGAACTGTCATGTACAGCAACTTGTTCTCTGCTGCTGCTGCTGCTACCTAGTTCCCTCTCCTTCTGCACCCAAGATTACCTTTGCATACATTAAGTATATTCTTGGGTTAATGACATTTTTCCGCCTGGAAGTAGCAAACTGGGGCAATATGAAGCCAGGAGGTGCTGCAGTCCACAGGGCCAGGCAGCAGTGGTGGTTGCAGCAAGTACAGAGGCAGTGGAGATGCCTCAGGATATCCCCTTTCCAAGCCTGAAGGTCACAGGGTTTGAGGGATGCTATGGGGGAGACCATCAGGACTTGAAAGAAGCTGCAGTGTGTGGGGTAGTGGAGAAACAGGCTGGTAATTTGTTCTCTGTGAAGCATGTGCAATACATTAGAATGTGTCCCCAGTACTCTGACCCTTTTGCTGCCTGGCTTATGTGTGAAAGTCCTTTCCCAGGTGGCTTCCAAACCCTTTGGGTTTCGGCTCACCTGGCCAGAGCATAGACTGTCCTACACGTGAAGGAAGATTCTGAAAGAGAACAAGTCACTTAAAAAACCAGCGTCAGCTGCAAGTAAATCGTGCAGAGGCAGTCTACCTTGAGCATATTGGCAGAGATTAATGTAATAGTGGGGGGGGTTTGGGGAGGTGAGGCAAATCCACGTAAATGTACAGTGGTGGGAAGTGCTGTGCTTTTAGTGTTGATAGGGTGATAGTTACTACACATTACCAAACAACAGAGGTGGACTTGGGAAAGAAGCAGCTCAGCTAATAGAGATTTTGTTCATTAACAGGAAGCTACAGCCCAGACTCCCGAGGCAAAATGCTGACTGTCTTGCTTGTACAATACCTGTTTTCAGCTGTGCTATAATGCGTTTTGGCATCAGCATTGAGTACAGTGGGAATCCAACCAAAATACACCCCTTCCTTTAAGTATCAGCAACGAGCATCTGAGGTTTCTTGCATACAATTACTACCCAAATGCACAGCTGGTGTTTTAATTTAGATACTAATTCACTTGTGTGCTGTGATTTTGCCACTTAAAAGGAAATGTGGCTCAGAGAGTGAAATGGAACCATTGCAAATGACCTTTTTGGTGTAAAACCTTCACATATTATGCCTAATAATTAATGTTATATGTTTTCTACCCTTTCTGCCCCCAAGCCTTGTACAATCACAGAATGTGACCTTCTACCATATATTTACAGATGTTTGATTTAATACTACTGTGCTCTGCTGGTCACAAATGAGAAACCTGCTGAATGAGACTACCTAACATCAAAATGAACTTGTGCTATTCAAGCCAATTTTGCCAAATGAAAAGCAGAAAAAGCTGTTCAGACTTAAACTGGAGAACCGCTTTAAACTGTAGTCTCTGGTTAGACACTAGAACAAAGCAGGATTACCTCTTGCCTTACTATTGCTTGGATGGATGGATTTTGCATGAATGTGAGTAAAGCAGATCCGTAGTTAATTATTCTGAGTTATAAAAGTAGGTACAACTGCCTAAGTTTGATGTTGGCTTTTGCTAGATTTCTGTCCTCAGTCATTCTATGTCTCCGCTCTTCTTAGCTATTAATCTTTATCCATTTGTAACAAAATAAGGAGATTCCTGACCAGTCAGGGTTGCCCTAACTTGAGGAAAAAAGGATGGGAGTGATGTGGAATTAAAAAAAAAAAAAAAAAAAGAAAAGAGGTGGAGGGGGGAAGTAGAGAACCTAGAGGCAAGAAGGAAGAGAATAAAATGGAGAATAAAAGATAGGACAGAAAACCCAAGAAAAGGGATGAATAAGGTCAGAGATGAGAAAACAGTGGGATTGAAATACGTGTTTTATATTCAAATCAGTCAAATAGCTTAGGTCTGTGTTTCTGTAGTGATGGCGTTTATGATCAGGACTTGGCAGATTCAGCTGGGGCTGGATATCAGTTTCCTCAGAAAGGCTGGGGATGATGGAGATGGAGATTAGTGCACTGATTCATTGCTCCCCAGCTTCAAGCTGACCTGCTGAGGAGTGCTGAATAAATAAATACGATACAGCAATACAAAGCACGTCCAGCAAAGCCTGCAAATTAATTGCATTTCCATTATTCCTCTACAATGTGTCTTTTCCTTTATGTTTTGCATTCATTCATTAGCATTGCTGCGCTGTCTTTTTGAATGCAGGTCCATATTTCAGGAATCAAAACCAAAGAATTCTATTTGCTTCTGGTTAGAGCCAAAGCTCTGGCACAGACAACAAAGTTACTTGTGCGGGGAGTTGAGACCTCAAAGATTTACAGTTTTGGAGTAGGCTGAGATGCTGAAAAATGTGATTTCTTGGAATAATCTGGGCTGTTATTGAATGATACTGCTTTCTTTAGACACAAGGGAGCCAATAGCAGGTATAAATGACCACGTGTCCCAGTACAGGCAATGCATATTTAAGGGCCAGTTTAACCCTGACTAAACAATATTGTCCTGAGTGCTATGCAGTGTGTTAGCCCCTGTGGCATCTACAAGACAGAGGTAGATATCTCTCTCAGCGTTTCTTATCCCTGCTGCTGCTGGTCAAGCCTGTAGAAGCACTTCAAGCTGCCTTTTTTTTCTCTGTTTTTTCTCCATGTGTGCTTTTGGCTACTGAAGGGCAATACTGTTATTACCTGACCTATAGTTTCAGTTTTGGAGTGGTTTTGATTTTGTCCAAACCAATTCACAGCACTGATGAGGAACAGCAACATAACTTGGTAGCAAGACTTCTTCATCTCTGGGTCTGAAGCCCCACTTCCGTGGCATTTTCGGTTAGCAAATTAAGAGATATCAGTCCCTGTAGGAACCTTACATTAAAAATGAATGTGACAGACAAGAAACTATTCACAGATAAGAGAAGGAAGCAAGTCAGTGTGTGATAGATACAGGAGTTAATCTTCAGCTGCCAGTCTCTAAGCATCAGCACCACAAAACATCAGTGCTGGATCTGTTTTCAGCACTTGCTGGGGATTTCTCTATTTTAACTACCATTGCCAGTAGTAACTGTGATTGAGTATTCAGAAGGTTTCATTTTCTTTTTCTTCCTTTGTTTGTGACTCCTGTTAGTGGCCATAGAGCGAAACTGGTAATATTTGGAGGCACAGGGTAGGGTGGTGGCCAGGAGGGGTGAACATGCACTTTACTGATACTGGAGTTTTACATGCTGTGATCTAGAAGTCATCTAATGGCACATGCCAGACCTTCCCATAGGCACTGCACATTTGCTATCTGGTCTCAACAACTTCTGTTTGAGCTATCTTGGGTACTCTTGATGATGGAAAGGGTGGTACTTCACAGGCTCTTGGGCCAAAGGTTGAATTGGAAGTAAAGCAAAGTCAGGAGCCTGCTGTCTCAGGTTGCTCTTTTAATTTTAAGGGGTTTTGTTTGTTTTTTTGTTTTGAGGGGTTTTTTGTTCTGCTTTGGGTTTTAGGGGGGTTGTTTGTTTGTTTGGTGGGTTTTTTGTTTGCTTGGAGGTTTTGTTTGTTTTTGTTTTTTTGTTAGAGAGTTTGAAAGTAAGAAATCATCAAGAGTTAGGAGATGAGTGTGAATTAAATTAGTTGCTGCAGGGGGAAATTTCCAATCTGTAACTGAATATTTCAGATCTTTTGTGGTCTTCTGAAATAACTGTGGATGCACACTGTTTCTGTAACTTGTATGAGAGGGATTGTACTGCAGTTTCCCTCTGTGGGCCCTGGGATCTGCCCATCATAGTTTCTAGCTTTAGAAAACGATAGGGTGGGTGTTAATGTCAATGAACTAGCTGCATTCTCCTTCCATCATCCCTCATTTGCTGAATCTACTGATGGTGGGAGTAGAGTGGGGAGAGGAGAGGTTGTGCTCTCCTGTAAATAAACGTGTGCTCAAAGAGGTACATCATCCGTGCATCTCCTCAATAAGCAGGCTCTGCATGGAGGATGATAGCTGATTAAATCATCCTGTATGTTTCCAAAGTAAATAAGCCTTTCTTGCTTTCATTTTCCCTCAGAGGGAGGAATACATTTGATTATTTTGTATTAGAATTCGGTTGAACACCTTATTATTAACTTTATCAGTATATATAGTACACACAATCTGTTGTTATTTTCATGAATGCAACCATAATATTCAAGCAGACCAGTGCTTTTCATCTGCTTACAAAGTCTCATGTATTTACAAAACCAATTGATAGTCAAAATAAATAAGTAAATGTCTGAGTCGTATTTCTGATCCTAGGCAATAATCTGTGTTTTTCCATCTGGCTCCCTAAATACCTGGGTGCTTAATTCAGTAAGAAGATATTTATCTTTTATATTCCTTTTCTACTTCTTTTAAGGATTTTTTTTTTCCCCTTTTCCACATCTGGTGCTCAGATTCCCAAGTTCCCCCGCTCCTCCCCCTTCCTCTTCTCCCCAGAAGCTCCTGCTTAGAATTTAGCTAATGGATTTCTAATTCAATTTGGACTTCTGCTGGGATAAATCAGCCTCATACAAAATAATTTATGGTTCTTTTAAAATTGGCTGTGGATGAAATTAGGTAACTAGCACCAGACAAATAATAATCTAATTAAGATCCATGGAAGAAAACAGTGAGTAGGTAGATATTCATGAGGACTAATGTCAGTCTCAGGACAGCAGTCTCATCAGGATGCCCCTAGCCCATGGAGAGAGCCCTTCAGAGCACCCAAGGTCAGGCTCCTGCTCCAAATCCTGCTCCTCAACCGCTCCATCAGTACAGAGGGAGACCAGTGACAAAACTTGCATCAGCTCCGAGATAGCCATACTTTGTTCCCTAATCATTTCATTGTTTGTGGTACTTTGTGTAACTGTTGTTGACTGTTTAGTAAATGGTGCTGACAGGTATTTTGGAGAACTTTTGAAGGAATAGTCTGGGTACTGAGCTGGGTACTCAGTTTGAAGGTAGTGAATTAGAGTGCTACCTATTAGGCTGCTACATCCATTTTGCAGATGGGACCCTGAACCTGACAGGGTAGATTTCCCTAAGGTCGCACAAGAATATCTACCCCCTGGGTCTCAGCTTGATGCCTTAACCAGGTAGCTGTACAACTGAGCTATTATTTTAGGTATAGGCAAGTGACCTGGATTTTTCTGGGATGGAGTGATCCCACTAACGAGATTAACTGTACACTTCAGATAGCTCATGAAATCAAGATCCAAGACATCCCACTAGATCTCAGTTTTATTAATCACGAGTTGTTGGATCATCACTTTTTGATGAGAAAAATTCTTGCATTGAAAGCATTGGAAAACGTTGGAGCTCTGTAGCAGTTTTAATAATGGGAAAAGTAGGGATAAAAATAGCCATTTTTGCTAGAAGCAAAGGATTGACATTTTAGCCCTAACGTACTAATGCAAGAAGCAAGCTAAATTATTAATATGAAACGATATAAAAAGCTAAGAAAGTATTTGCAAAGTACAACATTCAATTACAGATCCTCTCAAGCTAGCAGTATGGGACTCCTTTCATTGTGCCCTAGCCATCAACAATACATTGCACGCAGATTTATCTATATTAAACCAACTTGTGCTGTGTAGTATGATTTACCACTGGCCCTAAAATCCATCTGCCTGTGGCTGACGACTCTCTAGCCTGAGCTCTGTCATTGTTTCTAGTACATGATAGAGCCTTAAGAAATCCTCTCATGAGAAGAGATAGGATCACTTCTTTATTTGTTCATCGTATTTGGGATACCACATTCGGACTGTTGACATAGCAGTTGGATGAAGGACCTGAGTCTGAACTTCTAATTCTAAAAATAGAGAGAGAGTTAATTATCCTTAGATTTTTCCTGAATTGTATGCTTTGGACTATACCCAGGAAACTTGTTTCCAGTATGTGTTGAGAATGTATTTTATATGCTGTAAAATGCATCCTACCATCTACCCACAAAGGTTAAGTTAGGTCTTGTAAAAAGAGATTTTTCATATTATTGTAACAGGCACCTACTTTCATGTCCATGTAAATATGGCAGGCTCTGTCCTGTGTGACAAAGAGTGCCTGAAGGGGACTTGAGAATGAATAGGTTTAACAAAAAGTATTTTAGCCTAAGCCTTGTCCATCTTTAATTAGTTATCAGGGTTAAAGAAGGGGTCAAGAGCCTGGAGCTGCTTCAAGACTAATGTGTCAAAGGAAAGTGAAGCCTAACACTGAAGAGGAAATGATGCTCCTCAGAGGTTTAATAATTTTTTGACCCTGTGTCAACCATTATGACTACTAATGGCAGCTGGGGCAGAAATGTTTCAAATGAGACTTCGCTTTGCAGGTGGTTAGGAGGAGATCCCGTGCCATTGTGCAGACCCATCACAAGCTAGAATCCAAAAAAGGAAAAACGCATTTCAGTTTTACAGGCAAGACACAAAGTCTCGTGATCTGACACTGAAGTTTCTCTGCTGTTCATACGTTGCATTTGTATCAGAGAAAACAGAACTAGCAATAATATGCAGCCAAACTGCTTGAACTCTACCAGCACAACCATGTCTAACAAGAGTCATGTTAATTTTCTAATTAGATTAAATGCCCAGAGCTCACACTTACGGAATACAGCATGTGTGCTGGGCAAAGTAACACTTGCATGTTATTCTCTGTGGTTTTGTTACATGACAGAGCAAGGGAGATAAAGTTTCAGAGACAGTCTGCAACCCAGTTTTTTTTTTTAAGCATTAATATTTTATTAATTTTAAACAAATGGAAAGAGAGAACAACTGGACAATGGAGAGCAATCTTCCACAGGATAATAATTACCAAGAAATGTCACTGATGTCACCTGCTGTTTGTACAAGCACTTTTGTTTTATTTTAAGGTGCTGTACTTTTGATAGCCATGGCATAGGAACTGAGCCAACCTTATTCAGCAGCACAACAACAAGGTTTCCATCAGAATTAATGAAAGTGTTGCAAAGAGGGATGTGACTGCTGGTGCACAGGACAGGGCAGCAAAGAAACAGGGCCTTTGCCTCTTCACTTGACGTTTCACACTGTCAGTGCTCATAATTCAGCCTCACCTCCCGATGATTTGCCTCCATCCTCTTTTATCTATTTATATGGTTAGGCAGCCTCATAATAAATAGGACTTGCAGATTACTGCGTTAGATTTCTTATACTGACAACAATTATCATAAATCTGGTTGCCCAAAGAACAACTTGGTGATCTTCATATGTGACAGAAAGTATTTTCATTGCCTTGTGTGGGAAATCATATCATGTTCTGGCATTTTCCCACACCGAATCCAGTGCTGACAAGTACCTGTACCATCTCTTCCATGTTTAGGCAGCAGCTGGTAATCTGATGGAGTTTGTCCCAGGGCAATGGTGAAGTTCTGGATACAGAACCTTAAGTGTCATGTCTGTGTATATACCCACAAATTTTGTCTTGGATTAGCAATGGGATGTATAAAGGAATCTCTCCCTTACAGAGGGTTGTTGGAGGTGTTTTGAAGACACATGTTTGTCTTTAATTTGCCTCTGACCTGATTGATGATAAAATTGCCATTAGCTTCAAGAGAAACAGAAATTTTAATTATAATTATGAATTAAACAAACTGGGGGAAGATTCCTTTATCCCAGACAGTAATATATAACATGCAAGCTGCTTTATAAAGCTGGTACAGTCAGTGTTTTCCTCATCTAGACCTGATTCTCCTTTTCTTTACTTTGATGCAAATCAGATCTGACTCCACTGGAATTAATTGTTGATTACCAGCAGTGCAGTTTACCAGGGTAAGCCAGGCAAAACATATTCCAAGCATTGACCTGAGAGAAGGAGATGGTGCTATCAAAGCAGGGGAGATGGAGCACAAGCTGATTGCTGTAGGTAGCATGGTTGCACAGTGTCCACAATGATAACCATGTACTCTTTCATCTTCTTCTGCTGTTGGCTTTATATCAGACTGTGCAGCATTTGCTGGAAATAGGAGCACGGAGAGAAGTGCCCGGCAGGAGAGGCCTCCGCTCGGCGTGGTGCTGCCAGCCGGGCGCACCAGCGGCCACTCCTCTGGCTTCTTCCACTGCAACACGTCCCTGCTTCGGAACCACAGGTCCCAGTCCTAGCAAGCACCCTGTCTAATGCCAGGCCACGCGCTGCTCTGGCAAGGGAAAGCAGGGCACTTTCTTCTCCCCGCTCAGCTCTTCCCAGCTTTCTGAGAAAGGCTAGTCGAGGTAAGGTGGGCATAACAGGCGTGATTACTGTATTAGGCCTTTGGTAGCCCACTTACTTGCCCGGGATGTCCACTGTAGTAAGCTTGTCATTAAATAGTGGAAACCTCTTTCCTGGACTCTCCAGTTGAAACAAAAATCCAGTATTTCAGATGTGTTAGATGCCCATCGTCTGGGTTTTCAAAAGGGCTCTAGGTTAGGGCCTGTGGATGACAATGGATCGCTTATTGATTCCCATGCCTCCGTGGAAGTTGCTTTCTTGGTAGGAGGACAGGAAAGGATGTGTTTGGGTTTTCTTTGATTTGTGTGTGTGTTTGGCGGGGGAGACTCCTGCACATCAGCCTTCTGGTCTATACGTACCCCCCCAGTGGATATGTTCCTTGCTCTCTAAGTGCATACAAAGCCTGGGTTGAACCTCCTGGGGATGTGTTGTTGAGATGTGCTAGGAGGGTCTTCACCAAGCCATTGGAAATGCAGGGAAAGTTCATTCCTCTTTGCAGTCTTTATTTATTCTCTTCCTGGACTGAAGTCGCCCAAAAAAGATGAACATTGCATGCCCTATCGATTTCTCTATCACTTTTCCCAGATCATGCCTGCACTCTGCTTTCCCTGCCGAAAAGAG
This sequence comes from Tyto alba, assembly GCF_018691265.1. Classification (NCBI taxonomy): domain Eukaryota; kingdom Metazoa; phylum Chordata; class Aves; order Strigiformes; family Tytonidae; genus Tyto; species Tyto alba. The sequence continues at coordinate 13,805,878 of NW_024881327.1, read as the reverse complement.
CACTTAATTTAGTGGGTGCTCAGTAAATTTGAGTCTGAAATTCCCCTGACCTTGCTCCCATGAGAGCAAGCATCTGGTTTGTGGGCTGCCGCAAAACCAAGCCTCGTGTTTAGTCACGTAAAGGCCTGCAGTGAATTCAGCTACAAGCAAGCAGATGCCAGGCTCCCAAGCTGGCCAAATATTACGCTGTTATAAAATTGCAATTTTCTTGGGCTATTTGGTGAAATCTTCCACTTTTGAGATGCTGACAAATAACGTATGATTGTATTATTGCATACCCACCTTGCAATCAGCTGGAGGTAGGGTTGACAGAGGCTAAGCACTAAGAAAGCCACCCTCCTCCTTCTCCTCCTCTTTCACAGGGCAGGGCAGGAAAAAGTGCTTTCTCTTTCAGGGCACAGGCTACGTTTTGCTGTGCCCATTCTCTTGTCCTTGTGTGGTCACCAGGACTGAGGCAGAGTTGAGAGGGCTCTCTGACATGGAAACTACTCACTAGAAATTCTTAGAAAATCATCCTGTTTTCTCCCATTTCTCATTCAACTTGTCCTAATTTCGTGTTCATAGTTCCATCAGTGTTACAGGGCTCTACAGTGGGGGGCAGGCTATATGACATACAGGATTTTTTGCTTCCTTGCTTCCTGTTTGCTGGCACCATGATACCGCATGCCCTTCCTAGGATGACAGAAAACCCTGTGACCGAAGGACTTCCAGCTGAGCAATTTTCCTTTCCTGAAAATGTGTGCACTGTAATCTAAACCCTTGCCTCCATCCTGATAAGCTGGTTTACTGAGCTAGCACCTGCTGTTAATTTCACAGTAAACAGTACTTGTTGCTCTAGAAAGCTTTTTAATCATAACATTAAAAAACTGAACAGAAATCCCATCCATACAGTTAACTCCAGCTGCCTTTCTTGCAACGCATGGGGAATGATCTTGCCGAGTGATGGGCATCCAAATGCAAATGGAATTAGCTTTGTAGCCATTCATTTTAAATTGCTCTTGAATCATTCTGAAGTAAATTCCATTTGAGAAGAATTTGCTTCAGGTCTCGCACAAAGAGATAATGGTCCAATATATTATGATCTAAGCAATAATAGTTTAAGTCTCACAGTTCAGAAATATAGTGAGTTATATGCTGGGTTGATGAGAATTAAAGCTTGATATATAGTAATAAAACTAGTGATCTAGAGATGAATAGATTGGTGTACGGAGCACAATATTTTCCTGCCACAGATTAGAGCGGGGATACTAGTCCATAAAAAGGGAAGTATACCATAAAATCTCCTTTTTCACTTGATATGCATGAAGAGCTATAATATGTACAATTTTGCAAACAAATGCATGAAAAGAATAAAGACCTTTCCTAACAACAGAAGGTTCCTGACATAGGCAAATATTTGTTTTTACCTTGAAAGAAAATAGAACTAAATTTAAACTAAAATTCCTATGTGTGACAGTCCATGCCAGCTCCTATCAATGCTGATTTCAGTGGCACTTCACCTGCTGCTATAGATTTTGCATTTGATTTGCCTTTTAAAAAAAATATATATAGTTGTCAGATCCTACAGAAGACAAAAGAGCGTATCTGTATTTGGACCAGCAACTAAAATAAAAATTCTAAATGAAGTTTATAAATTAAAATGCCTTTTTAATATTTATTTTCTTAATATGAATGAATCGCATGAGTGAAACCAGTTTAGTGGTACCATTACTCAGGTCTTTTGTCTTGCTAATATAAATCAGTCAATAACAACAGATGGGCTGTACACTTTATTATGTGAAAATAAAGATGGATGTGACATACTGCAGAAGTAAACTTGCATCTCAAAGTTACTGAGCACAGAAGGGGATTTGTTACAACGGGGGAGAATGATGTGTGTCTCATATTTGTGTTTGATCATGGTTGTAAGGGGAACTTGATGCACATGTTGTTGACATAATGATTGGAAATCAAGTATGTGAATTTTTAGTGTTTGGTTGTATCTACACTCCCAGATCACTCCCAAATGGTTTAATTAGCTTTTTGACTCAAGACAGAAGAAAAAATGTCTAACTACTTAAGAGAGTTAACTAAGAGAGTTATAAAGTTTGCTGCTTTGTTGCACCATTGGGAGATGAACATTTTAAATAACTGGTGACAACTGTCAGGAAGATTTGGATCAAAGTCTTAGGCAAGATTTATCTCCTCGTATAGCGATGGAACACACAGTGAGAGGCAACCCCCATCCAAATTAAAGAAACAGGCTCAGCAGGCCACATGGTTATAACAAAGTCATCCCTGAAAAAACTAAGTCAGAGTTTGGTTTTTGAATGGACAGAGGAATGACCTGTGTTTAGCTAGGGCTGGTCAGGAGAAATTGTGATGGAAATGTTTATTAGGTCATTGGAAACTGTGGCCTTGTGAAAACACAGATTCATGAGATTGCTTCAGTGTTACCAAAAGTTCAGTTTGTAGAGAGTTGCAGAAAACCTCAGCACGGTCAAATGTCCTGTATTGACATTTTCAGGGGTAGATATCTGTGTTGGATTTTTAACAATATTTTGTTATATAATTACACTGCCATTATCATTATGGCTGCACGTTGCTGCAAGCATTACAGTGAAAGCATAACAGCGTCTCCGTGGAATTAAAAAAGATGAAATGTAAGACTTGGATCCCAGATGTGTGTTAAGGTTGATGGTTCAAAACCCTGTCCCAAGCCAGCAGCCGAATCGTCCGACTGCCGCAGCTGCGCCTGTTGCGATGGGCGAGCCGCCATGACGGCATCTAAGGTTCTTCTTCCTCATTGCATCTTCACCCCGAGAGGCGAGTGCCGCAGCCCGGCACAGGGGGGCCGCAGCTGCACGCCCCGTCTGCCTGTAAACCCCCATCCTGCCACTTCAGCCGGCGGCGGCTGGCGTGCCTGGGCGGGAGGGGAGGGGTGCTCTGCCTCCCCGCGGCAGCCGATCCCGTCTCTTTGGGGAACGCAGGGACCACCGAGGGTCTTCCCGCCACAGCCCACGCAGGCTGATAAAACCCGCCTGTTACCTTTCAGCAGAGAATAGCTGGAGCGAGGGGCTTGAATGCTAACGGAGGTAGGACTAGCTTTGCAGTGGGATTGGGCTTTCTTCTGCCAAACACAGGAAAACCCAGTCATGGTCATATTCTGGATTCTCCTCTTAAGAATCTGCTCTATAAAAAAATACCTCCAATGTTGCTACTAATAGCAACAGTATGAGGGCAGGGATCAAATTAACATACTCCAGTTTAAAAAGCCCCAAAAATCTGTCTTAGCTATCTTAAATTTATTCTGAAATTGCAGATTTTAAATGCCAGTTTCCGGGGACAAGGCAGCCTCTGTGCCCTCCGTTTGCGTGACAGTTTGTGAATGATTTCCAACTATATCCCTAACATTTAAGAGCATTCAGATGCCTCTCAATAGCAATGAGAAAAAGCTTGGAAACATAAAACTGGGCTTTATTATTGCTATAGAGTAAGGTGGAATTATAGCAAGAAGCCAGTAAGAAAACTGGCTTGTGCATGACTGCAGAATGCCGGGCTGGTGGAGAGAAACAGCTATCGCCACAATCAAAATGTGAGACTAGGTTTTCATGTACCGGGCAGCACTGTGAATTCACTTTAACATAAAAATAATATTTAAACATTAGAAGCAGTTACCTTCAGGAGGTAAAGCCAAAGCCCACACACATTATCTGCGTTGATTAAAGAAATAATTTTAAAAACCCACCTTTTTTCTTTTCAGCAACTTGCTGACCCCTCCTTTTAGACTTTCTAGCTACATATTTGATAAGATGCAGTTAATTGGTCAGGCAGCCTAAGTATTGTCTTTGATAATGTGCAGAATTCTAGTGGTGAAAATAAATACATTTGTTCTTCCAGTCACCAAAAATTAGTGAAGCAATACTTGTTTAATTATAAAACATATGTGTGCTTTGTTAGTTTCCATCTGTCTGCTTGCTGATTTGCAATTAAATGACCAGAAGAAAAAGATACGTCCTGTGGCAATTCACGGGAAATGATTCATCTCTAATGTTTCTGTGTTGTGGATGTCTATGGAGCAGCATGTGCGAGAGGGAGACAGTGGAACTGGGGAAAAAGGGGAGATATGGGTAGAAGGGGATGAGGAATGCTGAAAAGCCTCTTGCTTCGGTTCAAACATTTTTCATTGTCATGACACCAAATGTGGGCTCCCATTAACTTATTGTAACTTGTCTTTTTCTTTGGAAAAAACTGGGGAGCAAAATGGAGCAAGGAAGAAATACCTAATGGGGAGGGGAAATGGGATTGCAGAAAAAGGAGACTGGTGTGGTCAGAGTGAAAAGGAAATGTCAGAAAAAAAAAAAAAAAAAAAAGAAGGATGGGAAAGTGATAGAAGTTAAATTTTATCTGAGTATTCAGAGATGATTAGTTGGAGATGGACATGGAATTGTTATACTGTGTCACAGATTTTTCCTTTGATAGAAGAATGTCAGGCCTTATTTAGTGGCCTTTTCTTCGGTCATTGAACCAGTTCACTTCTGTTGACTCTCAGGGAGTGATGCAGTAGTGAGTCAGGCCTGTTAGTCTTTGTAAAATGAGACAAAGAGGCAGGAGTATTTTTAAATTAATATGAAAGGGGAAAAAAATAAAATAATAAATTGATGAACATATGTTCTCTTCATAAGTAGTTCCAAGAGGTTCACAGAATCTTTTGCTGTGTAAGGTGTTCCCATTACTGACAAAGACACACAGTCTACCGCCATACATGGATGGGTAGCCATATTACCTTGTCTCCCTGTCTCTTTCGTCTGTGCCTGTTCTTCCTTCTCTCTCTGCAAGAGCAGTAGCTGGAAGTAGAGCTTTTCATGCCCCTTGTAATTCTGGACACTGCCCACACAGGCATGTCTCAGGTATGGGGAGGTAGCCGTCTGACATTTCATCTTCATGAAGACTAGCAGGGAGAAGATAGGCAGCCTCCCGGAGTATTTTTAGTTTGATGTTCTGTGGTGTTTTATTGATCAGCATCAGCGGCTGTCACTGTGTATAACGATAGCTGATTCAGAGGCAAAAAGGGGGAGATTGAATAAGGCCTTCAGGACTGTCATCTTGCTGCTGGTGGATCTGTCAGTAGTTGGTATGTGTGTTGTTGTTGTCATCTGTGTCCTGGTGTGTGTGTGTCCCGCCCCTGCCTTTGCTGCTGGGAGCCTCCTGGATGTTCCTGTGCACTGACGGCAGGTGAAGAGGGTTGTTCTCTGCTGAATGAGTGCTTTCTGATGTAGAAGACAGAGGGGTTGGGAAGGGGGGGTTGTGAAGAGGGGGGGAGAGAGAAAGGGAAGTATGTGTTCGGTGTTTTCAGTGTTGCCTCCTGTGTGTTGGATTCTTTTCCTCCTTCTCCGGACTCTTACCTTGACTTTATTCATTACCATCAGCACCAGAGAGGTGCAGAGGTTCCTTGCATCCACGTTGTCCCAAAATGTCATCTTCTCACAGCTGCTCTGCCCATGTTCCAGCTCCCAATTCCTCCTCGTAGTGAGGTCAGCATGACCAGTGCACTACAAACAAAGTTTAAAAGACAGAGCTTGGTGCCTTCATTAGCAGTCTTAGCAAGAGAGTCACAGTACGAAAACAGAGGTGCAGTCTGGACTTGAATTTAGTCTTTTGCCCTTAGAGCAGATTTCAAATTGCTCATCTGAAACGAAAGGCGCTATTTCCTATTTGTACCAGCCTCAGCCAATACTAGCTATGTGCATGCACTTGATTAAACGGTGCGATAAGTCACTATTGAAAAGTGTGACCTTGAAGCCTCCCAAAGTTTCTATTATTTCTTTTTATGGTTTTGCAGGCAACTCTCCCATGCGCTAACATAATGCTTTATTGCTAGTATTGCCGGTGATGATAACAAAGGACCGTTCCCAGACATGTGAATGTGCACATCCCTGTCACATCACATAGAGGAAAGAGAGCTCAGGATGTAAAGAACAATTTCTTCCAGTTTGAAAACAGCAGTGCATTTAAGTCTCAGTCTAGCAATGCTCCACGGATAGCATTTTATTTGAAAAGTATGCTCCTTTTGAAATTTTCAGAAAGTGTTTGTTTGCCAGCTGAACTTGGGTTGTTTCATTTGTCCTTTTTGTCTCTTCTCTACAGATGATGATTTTTTTCATGAACTTCCAGAAACGTTTCCATCTGATCCTCCAGAGCCATTGCCCCACTTCCTCATCGAACCTGAAGAGGCTTACATTGTGAAGAATAAGCCTGTAAATCTGTACTGCAAAGCGAGCCCAGCCACGCAGATCTATTTTAAGTGCAACAGCGAATGGGTTCATCAGAAGGACCATGTTGTGGACGAGAGAGTAGATGAAACCTCTGGTGAGTTTGTGTTATGTCATGGAGGGATGAGAATTATAAAGCTTTAATATCAAGCTCACCATTGTAATCTAGCAGCTATTTCATATGGCAGCTACTTTTCTTTACTCTTGTTCCAGCTGTGAATTCTCTATCTGGCATTACTCAACATTAGCTGTCACAGCACAGAGGTGGTGTCTGCATCCAGGTCAGTTACTAAACCATGATTGTAGAGCACCCTGCATGAGTTTGAAACAAAAAAAGAAAAAAACAAAAACCAAAAGAAAAACAGGAGAACCGTGTGAAAAAAAAAAAAAATGGAATTGCTTTATCAGCCAGGTCTACTCCCTGTTAACTTCCCCTGTGTCACAGATTCCCAGTGGTTGCACTGTATCGTAGTCACTGACCAAGAACTACATTCTCCCCAAAGTGCAAAAGAGCAATTGCATTGTTCCTAGAACGATGTTTTCTTGGAGAGATTTGAGAAAAAAAAGGAAAAATTTAATCAGCTTCTACCAAGAAAGAAGGAGAAAGCACACCTGGGCACAGTTTAGAGCAGCGTATTGATCCAGAGCAAGCAGCTGACTGTTATTCCATTACACTTTTCTGCCTGTTCCATAGAGTCTGTATGAAGAACTACAGTAGGTTAGCAAGAAAAAGGAAAAAAAAAAAAAAAAAGGGCAAACAAAAAAACCCCCAAACCACCCATGAGCCTCATCCTTCCTTAGTCAATACCAGAAATCACACTGACATTCATGGAAGAAAAATAGGGCCCTTGTACCAAAAAGAAAGAGACAAAAGGTTTAAAATCTTGGGTAATAAACCAGTGTAAATCAAAAATATGATTGCTCCCATTTGGGAACACTGGTAATCAATAGAGTTTGAGTCACATGCAAGCAGAGAAGTGGGACTTACTGCTGTTTTGATGGCTCTGAGAAATAACTGGATACCAAGCAAGAAGGTACCTTTCATTTGGGAATTACACCACCGCTTGGTCTAATTACTTAGAAAAATAACTCCACCAGATGTCTTGGAAGTCTCTTGTGAACTGGGTTTTATTTGTTTCAGCTCATTTATTTGCACAGAGATCAAAAGCATAAGCTTTTAATGGTACTGTGGTGCTCTCAGCTTGAAAAAGAAAAGGTGGGTGTAGGAAGAAAGACTGTAGAGAAAATCTGTATTAAACTTTGGGCCTGTTTATTTGTTTGTAACGATTGGCTTTTCAAACAAGCTGACTGCAGCAGAAAAACTAAAAAAAAGAAAATATTGTTACTTAATACATCTTTAATTTTTTTCATCCATGGAAGTCCACTAGAATGAAGAAGGACAAGAAGGAGGGCAGCTCTCACTGTGTTAATTTCTTAAGCTTTTATTGTCATGCAGAAACATTAAAATCTTTTGCTACAGGTGAAATTTTTCACTACAGGAGAAAAATTCATTCTTTTTTCCTCAAAAATCTCATTGTAGGAAAACTTCATGATGTGGTAAAGCAGATTGCATTCTACAAATGTAGAGGGCCAGTCCTGAAAAGAGATGCATCTGACTATATTACAGGACAAATATTTTGCATAACAAGCAGCAGCAATTATATGCAAACAAAACCCATATCCAATTAGAGATTAACATAATCTACTGGAGTTTAGGGGGGAGGAGGATGTCAAAAGCTGCGCACATCACATTATTAGTACAAGAGCCACAAACGCAGTCACACTAATAGCTTGTTAAAATGAAACTGTCATCAGAACCTAAATTTGTCAGTAAACCTGGTTGTTGCCAAAAGGTTGGTTAATGCACGTCACGGTTGCAGTGTTTGTGCACCTTCCTGTAAGTAGATTGAGAATCTAGGGTTCATAGCACATAGTTAGTATAGAAATGAGAAAATGATATATTGAAAGTAATGGTAAGATAATATCTTTTTCAAAGCAATGGAAGATCAGGAAAGTATATCCCCTGCAGATGGAGCTGGAGAAAAAGTTGCAGGAGACAGTGACTGTGAGGATTCACTCTGATGCCCGAAGAAGGAGCTATCAGCTTGGCAGCTTGCACCCATCAGGCTGGCAAAGCCCTTTGACTCTACCATTTTTGAGGTTATTTTGGATTCTTTTGCTATTTTTGGGTAGCTAGCACAGTGGTTGTAACCTAGGGTGCAGCAGTAGTGGCTGAGCTGCTTGAAGGGTGGCATAAGGATGGCAGCCCAAGCCTTTGCCGCTGCTGGCTTCGGGCTTGCAGTTTGAGAGGCTGGAGAAATTGTCCACAAACAAGGTTAGGTCTAGCCTCTACGTGGATAACCCGGGGCTCAAAGGGATCTCGGTTACTCAGTGTTTCTGGTGTCAGTGTCAGTCGTGTAATCCCAGCAACTGAAGAATGGGTGCATTCTTGTTTTCTGATATTTTACTGTTCTTAAGGTCTGTTCCGCCTAAATATGAAAAAGAGCAGCGTGCTGAGGCGGTCCCCTGCTGCTGTTTTGAACCAGGCTTTCTCTTTCAGTTCTTTAGGTAGAAAAGCAAAGGAAAGCAAGACAAACAGACAATAAAATATATGAGAGGGAAAAAGTAAAGGTCACCTGTGCTTTCTTTTCTAAAGGATGGGTAATCGGAAAGAAAGAGGACTAAAATACAGGTGTGATGCTAGCGGTACATCATTTTGGGATTGTAAATGATGCATGAAAGAGAGAAATAGGTTTTGATTTGCAAAAGATTATGTGTTCATGGACTTTGAGCCTGTGCCCAGGAATGAAATCTATGTAGAGATGATTAACTCTTCTTATAAGGCAAATTTGTTTCTGTCACTGATAAAAGCAGAGACAACAGCACAGCAATACCAGTGGCACAAGAGGTGGAGTGAGAGTGCAGCTGAGCTCTCATTGAAGCGAGCTGCTGGATGGAAATTTTGACTATATTAAGACGGTTATTTTTTTAAGAGAGGTAAATAAATATTTATATATTTTTCCTATGTATAGTTTTTTTGCTTTGTAACAGAGAGAAGATATAAAACAAGAATTATAATTATATGCACTTTGCACTATAGAATATTTTTAAACAGTAGGTAAAGCATTGCTGTAGAGAACATGCACAGGGACTCTGTGGGAGTTGTTGCCTTCTGGTTGGAGAGGATTAGAACAGTAATAGTGACAGGGTGTTCTAGTACCACTTTATTTAATTAAATTAGCCTGAAGAGAGAGCCTTACAAAAAAAATTCCGATGATTGAGTCTGAGAAGCCAGAAGCTTTACATAGAAAATCATTACATTTTGTTTTTTAATCCTCAGAGTCACTGGAATTTTTCTTCTTTATGGAAAAAGCTAAGCATTTTCATAAAGAAGTCAAATGGGTGCTTTGAAAATCTTTAGTGCACATCTTTGACTCTTTCATTTCCTATGTACGTGAAATGCAAGACAGGGCATGGTCTTTTTTATGTTTCTGCTGGAATATTTTCCCATTAATGTGGAAAATATATGTAAAGAGTAAGAACACTGGTTTTAAAAAACAAAGATGAAAGTTGTTTTGAGGGAACACATTTGATTTTATGGCTGACTGTCATAAAAGATAACAGCAATGAAAGTAAAAGGAACCCTGCAGAACTGATGCTTTTGGGGGCAAGAAAATTCCATTGTCACAGGGCAGGAAGCTCGATAGCTGCTGTAATTGTTAGAGCAGTTTGTGCACATTTTCCAAATTACTGTACCTCTGAAAATGACTGTGGCAAAATATTTTATTTTGCATGTGTTCTTTTTATGGAAAAATGTTTTCAGACACACACACACACACAATTCTGCAGTGATGGGAGAGTTGCAGATGTATAGAAAATCAATGTCCTGGACCCTTTCATTTTTCCAGAGGAATTAAATTCTGCTAAATCAAACCTCACATTCCACTAATGTACAACAGAGAAAAATCAGGACTACAGGAACCTTGTTTCTGTCTTTTCAATTTGGATATGCATTGTAACAGTTTCTCCATGACTACTAAGGTAAAATGATCTATAAAACCCCTGTTGCCCTCTGCAATGCCAGTGACGTGTTCTTCTTTCTCCTTCAAGCAAGGAGAAAACAACATTTGGGACTCTTCTAAGTGCTAATTAAATAGACATATTGGGCAATTCAGCTGGCATTATTGTTTGCCTACACTTTCTGTCTTCTTTTGCTGGGATGCATAGGGAGAGGGGGGCTCAGGGAGTTTGCTGATGACCTCCTCCATGTTCCCAAATAGCAGCAAGACAGAAAAAAGACTTTTGATCCTGGCCTGAGGTCTCAGCTAATGCAAAATTAGCAGGCTTATCTGTGCAATCTCAGAGGAAAGACATGCTGAGGAAGGCTCTGTTAAGTCGCCAATCCTTTTTCCCATGTCTTGTCTTCAGAAGTGGGCTCTCAGAAGACCTAATATCCCCCCAGGAGCATCCTGGTGATGCCCAGCCTTCGGCAAGGAGGATAGGTGGCTCTAAGGACTTTCCCTTCAGCTCCACCTTCAACTCTCTGCCTCCCCACAAATCAACGAAAACGATACAGTCAGAAACTGGCTCAGAATAAGATTTTTGTCTGATGAGGAGGGTTTATCGAATTGCACTGGGTGGATGAATATGCTCTTCTTTTCAGACAGAAATCTTTGTTTCTTTGTTTCAGTTTCTTTACATAGCTGCCACTGTGAATCCTGTGCTTACCTCTCACCATTACCTTTCCCATTAATAAAGTATTTTTGGATGACACAGATTTGGTGAAAGGAGATTGAACTTTAGATGTAGGATCAGCATTGATCTGGCAAATAGGAGGCTGTTCCCTTAAGCAATGGGCTCGGCAGCCTGTCAAGGGAGTAGGTACCCAGCTAGCTAAGTCTTTAATAGATCACCCTCTCAACAGAAAGATCAAAGATTGATGTCTGCCCTTTTGCCTTTAAAACAGCTCTTACAAGATGTTGTGTCCAAGACAGCAGTGGGGAAACCTCCACAGCGACTGTCTCTGCTCTTCTGGCACCATGTATAGAGGCAGAAAAATCACTTCCAGCACACAATGCTCTGTCACTTTATCTTACTCTCTGTGTGTACATCTCATGAAAACTGTTTATTTTGGTGTTTGTGACACCACATTTTAGAAGGCTGCATTGCCCTAATGACAAAAGTCACATCAACTTGTTTGGACATTGTTTAAGCTGGGACCTTTGATTATACATCGAAGATCATCATATGCCTCTCATTTTGAGAAGTTGTGCTCACTTGTGTTCGTATTTTTTAGAAAGAATCTATTGTTTTCAAGTATAGCACTTCTTTGAATACCAGTGTTGAAGAACTTAATCTGGGAGCCCAAACAGAAAATTCAAGTGTCCTCTATCCCCATGTAAACACAGCTGAGAGAGAAGAATGTGGAGGGGTAATGTTTTACTTGTTTTCTCTAACTCACAGATCTTCCTTTCCTTATTTCCGTTTTCCCCCTCTGCACATCTTCCTTCCTTAATCTCTTTTTGCTTCTTGACCTGCTGTAGCCTCCTAATTCTCCATATTATTTTTCAAGAGTCCAAAGATAAGGGGAAAAAAGCTATTTTTCTGAACAAATGTGGCCACTATCCCTATTAACTTCACTAAGGCGATGACAAGTGATGCTAAATGCTGCAGTTATACTTAGCCTGCAGTATTTTGACTCTCTGGGGTAGAATACCTTGGGGTTATGTTAGTAAGGGTAGCCACATATCATAAATAAGGATTGTTTTCATTCCACTGTTGTCACAAGTCATTTTATTTTCCATTTATCATTGGATCAAATCCATTACAAACATCAAGCACCCTGATTCAAAATAATTATTTCTCAGGAACATATTGCCAATTTTTAACTCTGCTCCTTCAATGCTCTGCCCTAATCCAACTCATTTCAAGGAAATTTAAAAATATGTCTGTGTATCTCTTCCCAAATGCTTCTATTAATAGTTTTGAGATGTGGGTTAGAATTGGTACTACAGTCCATTTTCTTTAGTAATTCGAAGTCTCTCTCCTCTTTGGAAGGATGCTGTAAGTGAAACACATATATATGTATGGCCTGAAAGGCTGCCCCTGGTGCAGAAACGAGCAGACAACTCTATTTCTCCAAAGAACTGGAATTCTCTGGGGAAACACGGGCTGTTTACTTACATAAAAGTATAGGAAATAACCCACACTTCTTTCCTATTTGACATTTAAGTTGCAGCCATTTTTTATGTCACTCGGGCCATTTTCTGTCTGCCTATCACTCCCCATGGCCTGGCGGGCAGCCCTCCCAGGGAAATGGAGCCCCGTGACCATCACTGCTGCAAGAGGAGTTCTCTCTTCCCGGTTTGCATCTTCAAAATCAGCTGCTGGGAACATGGTCCCCAGCATGCCCAGACCAAGGGAATACCTGACAACAGAGCTGCTGCAGACGTTTTTTGCAAGCAGGCAAAGTTTCTGCTTATCTTGAGTAATTAGGATATTTTGGTAAGAAAAAAGCCATTTTTAAAGGTTCAGAAGAAGCACACTCACAGAGAGGCAGAGAATCATCATTTTCTAGGCTGTAAATTCAAAATGTAGTTATTTTTGTTGAAGAGAGTGGAGAAATCGCAGAGGTCAGTCCTGACCTAAAGAAGGGAAATAATCTTTTTATATACAGAATAAGAACACTGGGCCAGGTATTTGCTTCTGGAGGGAAATCTGTGTATAAGCAAATACAAAAACACCCCTCAAACCCAGGGACATTATCTTTTTGTATAGAAGTCTGCAAAAGACTTTGTGGTTTTTGAGTTTAGACTCCACTGAGAACAGTATTCACATATAATACATGTATTAGCATATTATTCATTTCTTATTGAATCAAACTGTTGTATGTGGGGGTTTTTGTCCCTGTAAGTCTTTGTAGAAGGCAGCTTCCAGATCTTAGACCTCAACCTTCTTTACATGTTCACCGCCATTGACGCCTGCCTGCTCTTCTGCTAATGCTGTCCTTTCCAGCAGTACTTTGCCCCGAGGGAGTGCGTGTCCAGGCACTGTTACAGACAGCAGCCACGGACCTCGCAAACCCCCTGCCCTCATGCTGCTGAGCTGACTGAGGTGGGCTCCTCCAGCCTCTGCACTTGCTCTGTCCTCCAGGGTGTTCAGGGATGCTGACAGGGCAGCCCAGAGGGAGCTACCCTTCCTGCAAGTTAGTGCTGCTCATGCTCTTCCTCTGGGTAATGATGGGCCCATGGGAAGGGTCATTTGCCTATTCCAAATTTTCTGTGGATTCATCGTGTATGTCTGTGCAAATCACTCAACGTCTCTGTTATTTACCTCTGCAGAGTGCTTTGGGACCAAAAGATAAAAGCTTTAGGATATTTATTCATCTCCTATTGCAGCATTAACTTCCTATCTGCAGCTGTTCGCCTAATTGTCCTGAAGGTTTCCTATGGGCTTCTAGAAAAACAAATCTGAGACAGGAAATAAAATTATTTAAAAAAAATAAGAGGAGGAATATAGATGCTTAGTGCATTCATCCAAAACATTTGAAGATACCCCTCTGAATATTTCCAGCCTACACCTTATCTCCCTCCAAGTTTTTCCTTCATTAAACCCTTTGTTACACACTTGTAATCCCATTAATTCCCCAAAAGACATCTTCAGACATCAGTCCACCCACCACAGCTTCAGACTAGCCATGGCTTTGCACAGCAATGCTTTCTCTTTCCATCTGCATCCCCTGGCTCCTTTGGAGCCAAACGCCCTTTGTGTGGGATCTGGAGCCCCTGTGGTGAGGGCGGTCTGGTGCCTGAAAGCCTAATAAATGTCAGCTTGGTTTGGAAACAAGTCCCAAAGGTTAGTATCCATCCTACATCCGCTTGCCTAAATGGAAAACAACTGTTTTTTGGATACAGGAGTGGCAGAAAAGAGCAGAGCCAAGGTCTTGTGTGTTGTCAAACAGAAGTTCTGCAGTCAGTAGCACCGCAGCAGAGCAAGGGCAGGAACATTTTTTCCTATAAATGTAGTTTTTCACTTAATTAAATATGACAATGAGTAGGATTAATAGGTCTGTAATTTCTTTGCAAAAATCCCTGAAAATATTCTAGGAAATGGAAGGTCAAAATTATACCTTACTTTTTCTTCAATGAGAACAAGTTATAGTCCGATGCAGTCACTGAAATGTGCTATAACGCTGTTTAGAGACATTGGGGTCTTGATGACTGTGCAAGACATTTAGGTGTTGTTGTCTTGAGTCTCTTTGACATCTGTGTAAGCTTATATTTCCGTTACCTGACTAGTACCTTCTACTTTTTACTCTCTTAACTCATTAGACAGTGAAATCGTTCTCTGAAGATGAATTCCTACTGCTTAAAACTACATTGGAGAAATCCTTCTATAAAAAAAGCCATTTGTATGGAACAACCATTGCACATAGATCAGATTCAGGGAGACTTTTTTCACTGTGCGGGTAGGGCACCAAATCATTGTGAGCACGTAAGGGAAAGAGAGGTAGCTGTCACATGCAGCTCTGACCCACACAGGCTCTAATTTTATGCTGCCTTTGCGGGTTCACTGCCTCTATTCATTCTGCCGTTCCCGTGCATTCCTGATTTGTACATAAATGAGCAGTGTGATGCGGTAGGTACCAGCAGGACTGCCATTCACCTGCAAGGTTATGTACAGCTCCTTCTCATCAGGTTTTGATGGGATGCCTTTCACAATTCCTCATAACTTCTCATCCTTCTTCATATTTTGATTGTGAGAGCAGAAAGGGAGTCTTTTGTCAGACTCTTCTGTGTCTCTTCTTCCCCCTGAATACCGATCTTTAGGCCCTTGCAGCCTCTTCTATTATTTGCTCCCAGGTTTTGATTTTAGAGAGGATCTCGGTTGGTTGATTGCTGCTTTTGGCTTCCCAGTGACTTGTATAATGATGTTTCTGTAATGAGTGCTGACACTGCACCTGGGTCGGTTGCCGTGGCCTCCTCTGAAGAGGAAGAAGGATTGCCAGGCCTGAAGAATAATAATGCCTAGAAGTGGATCAGGCTTGCTTCGGGGTTTAGTTTTAATCCTTTTGTTCTTGAACTACATTGGAAACCAGTATTGGAATTCAGTCAGAGTGGGTACCCAGACAGGAAAAGAAAAAAAAAAAAAAAAAAAAAAAAAAAAAAAAAAAAAAAAAATGAGGCAACGAGAATTACAGGGATACTACTGATGGCATTTTCTTACATAATGAAAAAGGAGTTTTCTTCATGTCAAAGCTGCATGGATCTGCAGAGCAACTCTCTTGCATCCCTGGTGCCTCACTGTAGCTGACGGGGATCATGAGCTGTGCTGTATCCAGAAACATGTACATGCCAAATGACTTCTGTGGCCACCAGGCTGCCTTTTCGCATGCCTTTCTGCAATGATTCTTTTATTCACTGTAAACTCAGAAAAATCTGGCGTTCAGGAGCTGATGTTTTGATTGCTGCACTGGCACAACCCTGAAAACACACTGGGTTGGGGGAGCAGACGGTAAATTCCTAGAGCTTCATCTCTGTCTGGAGAAAGTCACTTCACTTGACAGCGCACTGGACAAAGCTGCTTTGAAAGCAGCTGCTTGCCTTTTAATTTTTCTCTTTTTAATTATTTTTCAAGGTTCCTAAGTCAGCTGTGAAATGCCATCCCTAGCATGCAGAACAACAACAATGAAAAACAGTGGGGCTTTTACACTTCTCCCCCAACCTGCTGTCCCTGCACAACATGGACTAAAAAATAGGAAAACTGCTGAGGAAGGCTCCCGAGTGACCCCTTGTGTCATGTTGCGACTGTCCTTGTTCCCACAATAGCTGCAGTAGCCACTGAACTGTGTCATCGCATTAAGTTCACAGAAATAAGGCATTTTCACATTGTCTCTGCTTCTCAAAACCATGCAGAGTGGGTGTGGTATGTAAATACATGTGCAGATACATATTTTATATACATACACATGTATATGTCAGTAAGTCAATAACATAAAACAACTTGATGTATATTTCTATATAAAAATTTACACACAAACCCATTTATTGTTCATTTCCCTAGCGCCCCACACACACACACACACACACTATACAAAAGAAATGTAAACATGCTGTTCAAAATTCAGATGCTCTCAGTTGGCTTCCCAGATGTTTGAAGTTCAATAGATTTTTTTTTTTTCCATAATTTCCTCAGCTTCTTCTAGTGAAGTGCTAAACAACCATTATTCATTTTTGCCTGAACATTGAGATTCATCTGTAGGCTCTAAACTGCCTCAAAAGTGCTTCAATTTTGCATGAGCACTAAGCTGGGGACTGGGAAGCATTACCCACTGCTGAAGGCCCAGATCATTAGAAAGAGCATGTAAATCCTCTGAACCAGAAATAAAAAGTGCACAGATTTTCTTTGTGAAGTCTCAACTGCAACTTTAAGTAAAACATGAACCATTGGCACGTTTTTTTCCTGGCCTTTGAAAAAAAACAAAACAACCAACATCTTTTCTCAGCTGCATGTGCCTCAACCAAAAGAAGGGAAGATTGGGCTTTGACCCAAACTTTGGAGCTTCTAAGAGCTCATACTCATGGTTTCCTATGTGAATGACCTCTCTTCTTCCTGCTCCCTGTAAATAGCACCAGCCTGGCAGAGAATTGCTTGGGTACTGCTGCTCGAGGCTGCTTAGCGGCGGAATGGCTTGGGTCAGGGTGCTTCAATTCGCATTTCTGCTCCTACACCTCAGCCTATGTGAGTTCAGCAAATATGATGCCCATGGTTGAACCTAAATATATGCTTGTAGTGAGGTTTTCTTTGGAGTCCTGCTGCACTGGAACATGATTATTACTTTTGTACCAGAAAAAAAGGAAAAAAGAAAGTGGCAACAATAGGCACACATTGTTACATATGGAAGAGAACAACGCATTTTGGAGCAATTTGTGCATATTAGCAAAAAATGCCATCAACCAGAAAATAGCCTCCATTAAAAAAAAAAAAGGGGGGGAGGTGTTTTTCCTTTGTCTCTGAAGTGTTTGTAGGCTGAGAACAAGCAATCCAATGCTGCTCTAAGGTATTAAATGGCAATAGTTCAAGGGTGATATAAAGCAATCAGCTGTGGAGGTTGGCTGGGGGGTGGAGATAGCAGAGGGGCTATTTTACCTTCTCCAAGGGGACAAGCCCACAGTGCAGTAATGCCCACTTCCACCATGCTGGCAGGGTCCAGGGCACGTGGTTTGCTTTCCATCAGCATTCAAGAACTCACTTTTGAAATCTTCCGTGCATCTTATACAACTTGGTCATTCAGATGTTAATGGAAAAAGAATAAAAAGGTAAAAAGACCTTGTCTTTACTAAAAGAAGATAAAACCCAAACAGAATGTGTGTTTTTTAATTCCAGTTGAAAGTAAAATCCCTCTGAAGACAGCCCTCTGTAATTTTAGCTAAAGATAGTAGGGGAGCTGGGATTTTAGCTTAACTCACTATCATTAGCTGGTAATTAGATACCGTAGCTAACTGATGCAAACCAGTGCAAACTTGACATTGGCTTTTAAGGCAAAATTGACTTTATACTGTTGCTTTCATCTGTATTAGTTTGCATTAGGAATGTATCTGTTGCCTAAAGAGAAAGTTATGAAGAGAGCAAAAATAGCTGGAAGTCTTTAATTTAAATATTTAATCTAATATTTGTGGAAAATTGTGATCTTCATGCAGTCATTTCATATCACCAGCCAGCCACAATTTATGGAAAAGCAGCATTGAGGCAAAACCAGGTGCATGCAATCACAGCGTGAAGGATTACTAGGTGTTAAAGCTGTTTTCTCTTTTAAACTATCTCTAGATATCTATCTATCTTTTGTTAAGATTTCAGATACTCTATGTAGAAAATAAGCTATAGGCAAAGTGAGCCATTATGCAATCATCTCTGTC
This sequence comes from Tyto alba, assembly GCF_018691265.1. NCBI lineage: Eukaryota > Metazoa > Chordata > Aves > Strigiformes > Tytonidae > Tyto > Tyto alba. Next base: position 13,787,712 of record NW_024881327.1, on the reverse strand, counting down.
CCATTAGGATGCACAGAGTACATTTTTCTCAGCAAGAACTTTAATATTTGAAGCCGTTCTTCTTGTGCATAGCCTATTTATTCATTTTTTAAACACCAAATTGCATAGCTTAAGTACTCTGATATATTTGAGCAGAGTAGCTCTCTGACTGCGAGGGATCCGTCTGCAAGAGAGTAAATAAATTTCAGTTCTTAGATAGCACTGATTTTATTTTTACCTTTGTAAAAAGGTTATTTCACCAAGTAAAGTGTTCAGCCTTCTGCTACAGAGACAGGCTGTTTATAGCACCCGTGATGAGTGATTAAATAAATTGACAGGAGGTCATTCTAGACTATCAGTAAGTAAAAAGATCATAATCCTTGGCTTTGGTCACTTAAGTTTTGCCATCAGAGAAAAACCTAATGACAAAATGCATAATAAGAAAGCAGCCTGTTTACCTTTTATTAAGTCTGTTTACAGTCATATCCCTTTTGTGTATGGTCTTGGCCATTTTCATGAAGCAAAAATTATGATGCTGTTTTAAGGATTTTTGGATGAAGCTTTGTATGAAATGTAAGACAGATGGGGACTACAAGAACTGAAAATGCTTTCAACCTTTTTGCCAAGTACCATGGAGATAATCCAGCCCCTCCTGAAATTATTGCAAAACTCAAATTTTTTGGTATCAGGATTCTCCTGACACCCTCATCTTACATTAAAAAGTGTGTATACTTATGTCGTTCAAATCTGGCCTGACTGAGCAACATTCATAAAGTATTCCTTTACGTCCCTCTCCTACTCCTAATAGCTAGAAAAAGGAACTGTGAGTCAGAAAGCATGGACTGTTTCAGACTGGCACTGATTTATTTTGAAACTGAGCAAGCCACCGCATTTTTCTCCATGTCTAGGTTGAGGATCTGAATGGGGATGCACCGTGAAGTTACGTGCTGTATAATTTGATTCTATGGCAGCATGTGTTGCACGGACGTGCAGAGGAATGCCCCTACCCCAGAGCTGTTTTGCTGCTGTCTCCCTAAAGCCTCTTCTACATCATCAGGAAACACAGCTGGAAGGGAGATTTGGGGGTGCCTGTGGCTGGGGGAGTCTGCGCCTGTCTGAGCAGGAAGGGAGCCAGCAGCACTGAACTGAACCAAGTCAGGTTTGGGAGGGTGCTCTCAGTACTGATTTCAAGAAATTGAAGTTGTAAGCTTTCATGCAAGTTACCTGCATGAAAATATATTTCCATACTTATTTACAGTGGCTGAAATACACCTGCAATCTATATGCATGTATTACAGTAATGTCTTTTTCCAGACCAGTAGGTCATAAAGTCCTGTCTCCTTGAGAAATGTGTTCTGTGGCGTATGTGATTACTAATTAATGAAATACCTTATGGGCAAATGAAAGCACAAAAGCACAGAAATTGTTTGAACTTCTACTTACAGAGAAAATAAACAAATTATCCATGCAGTTTCTTAGAGTTTGTAAGAGCAGTTTAGTCTTGCAACTAAATAGCTCCTGTTTAGTGTTGTGCCAGAGGATCAAACAGAGGCCAATATAATACTTCCACAAAAATTTATCTATCAGAGTCCTGGGGAATATTTTCACACGTGCAGGGTATTAATATCAAATGCCAAACATTTATGGCAGCCAAAATACATCAAAATAATTTCTTGGCAGAGTGGTGCCCAGTGAGGTGTAGATACTAACTCTGTGACATAGACTGACCACAGGCTGGATAATTACATTTGATTAATTGATAATAATCTACTGTTTTCAGGTGTTTATGGTGATCATTCATTGCCTTGCATAGTCATATGCGGTTGCAGAACTTTATAAGACATTTTTGTTTTCCTCTAGAAAGAAATGAGTCTGATTGGCAAATCTGCTTCTATTAAAATCATTGGGAAATTTGCCAATTACTTCAGCGGGTACAATATGGCACCCATGAGTTATTATTGCAGTTACTAATAATCTACCATAATATCATACAATTACATTACATTTGCATACATTAAAAAAGATAACATTTCTGCCTCTGAAGACCAGATAATCTACCTCACAGTTTGTATAGCCAGCTAAGTTAAGTGCTTGGGGACTGTGTCAATGAAGTGTGTCTTTGCTAGATTGTGTTTCTAGGATATAGTTTATAATAAAAGACCGTGTATATAAGGCACAATTCCCTCTACATGCTTACTTTTTTTTACTTTTGCTCCAGGAGGGGTAGTAATTTTATTTTGATATATACCATCAGCCAGTGCCTCTCCCCAGTGCACACATTAGCAGTAGGTAGACTGAGCAAGGCTCCCTCCACCCTCTGCCTCCCTCTGCCCATTAATCCCTCATTAACATGTAAATACAGAAATAAGTAAAGTTCTGGTTCCTTCCTATATCTTTTCAGACCCCAAGTTGTATTAGCTCCAGAGAGACATTTATTTTATTGAAATTATTAATTGTATATGCTTTGCTACTAAATATGCAAAATTGATCATTTATGGAGAACCTGTTTAATTCATGGGTCTGCGACATAATTGCAGACTGGTTATGCCACGTGTCCTGAGCCTTCTTGTAAGCTATCCTCTGTCCTCAACTGGACAAAAAGCTATTAGGGGCAAAAGGATATCTTAGACTGGTTTATTTAGTCTCCTAACAGCTACAGAGTTTTGGACCTCTCTTTAGGGAAATTCCACCAATGTAATGTCTTTTTCTGGTGCCAGGTCTAGGCAAGTGTATTAAATCTGAATGATCTGTGTATATAAACAGCCCCAGCTTGGAGCAACCTCGGTGACATCTTTTATAACCTAACAGATCCAGATCTGTATACTCAGGACCCAGAGAGGACAGCAAATATTTTTTGCTTTTGTTTTATTCTTGAGATTTTTTTTACTTCCTCATACTCAAGTTGTAAAACTTCTTACGCTGCTTCACTCTTGGGAATGATGCAGTTATTCACCAAGATCAGAAAATAAATGCTTGTACAGAAAGAGCCCAGCAACCTGAAGATGCATTTTTAAGGATCTATGTTTTTTTTTCAGTGAACAATCTTAAGATACAATTACCGTTTATTTTGGAGAATTGCTTTAAATGACTTCGATCTTCTGCATTTTCATTTTAAAGCTCTTCTCTTTACAATCTTCTTGTTGCTAGAAATAGAGCAGTGATAATTAGACCAAATATCTTCACATATCTGTCTTCATACCCGAGATCCAGATGGGCTGCAAGGGGCTACAGAAACAGCTCTCACTTTGTTGAATGCAGATCAAGTTTGGACAGTACAAGCAAATGCTTTTCTCTGTCATATTCTAGCTATTCATCACAGGGAGAGTATGAGTTAGAAATACTATCTAAATGCTCTTTATGGATTAGAAGGGACCTGTCAAGCATTCTAGCTGACCATATTTCTTTTATCTCCTTTCAGCTGTGTTACTGCTTTGCTTTAAAATAGGAAGATCCTGACTTCTTGTGGACTGTGCCACCATCTATGTGATTATATTAATTCTGGAAATGTGCAGCTTAATTGCTACAGGAAAAAATTTATGCTGTGTTTCTTCACCTGCTGTGTTGTGTAGCCATATGAGGAACTAGACTGAAAAATTAGGCAAAATATAGGGACTCATTCTAAAGTGACTTCTAACTAATTTTGCACTCAGAGGTTGTGCACTCACCTGTAACCAAACAATTCGATAAACAGTTGCCTGAACTACAGGCATGGAATATTACATTGTCTGGCAATATTGAGATATGGGTTGTTCGGCCTTTTTTTTTTTTTTTTTTATCACTCCAGCTACTGTTCTTTGATGTAAAAGCAGAAGCAGCTTCGACAGGGCTAAGATGAAGATCTCTGTTTGAAGTCATCCTGCCAGGGTTGTCCTGGACTTGGTGCCCACGTGAGCTGGATAAGCGATACACTCCTTGTAATGAAAGCAGACAGACTGTACCAGCTCCTCTGTGAAATCTGATGTACAGCAGTATGTCAGCTGGTTGCAAGGCAGTTGCTATCTGAGGTATCTCAGCAAATTGCGTTTTTTGTAATCTATCCTAGAAAGGGATTTTCTGTTAGGGTTCACACTGAAGTGTGCAAGCAGAATTGTGAGTTGGTACAAGAAGGGAAACGCATCCCTTTGCGCTTGCCCCAGAGTCTGAGGCTGGGTGCCTTTCAGCTGGTGAGATGTCTCTCCTAAATTGGTGTGGCTGTTTGTGCAATGAGGTGCCAGTGAGCAGTGCTGGGAAGGAGTGGTTGAATCAGCTTTGAGTTCTGGCCATGGATCCTTACATCCCAGATGGTCTCGTGGCATCACCCATGGGTTTGATACGTTTTGAACTCTAGGAAAAATGGTTTACCGTAGTGACAGAGACACAATGATATTTTTTGCTTGTAAGCAGAAAGAGGCAGCATCTATTTGCTATGTAAAGAAGGTGTGCATCTCTTCAGTCATGGCACAACTGTTGATATTACTCAAAGATCAAAAGCCAAATTACTTTGAATAACCTGAAACCTATCACTACTTCACGACTGTCCCAAAAGACATTAGCTGGAGTAGCTTGCTATTTTGAATTAGAAAGCAGATAAAGTAAGTCAGAGATAAAAAGTTCTGCTGGTACGTTCAGTGGGAGCTATTTATTGTATGGTTTTGTATCTTCAACAGACTATCAGAAAATGGCATTTGAGTCCTGAATGTTAAGACTATTTCATAATCATTATTAACCAGTACTGTCGTAATGAGCCTGCTTGCTTTAGCCCTCGGGTAACAAAGTTCACTGCTCCATCAAGCTCTGTCATAATCAGCCTTATTATAAAAACATAATATTAGAACCTTAAAAGGCTCCCTGGGCTAGTGCTATAAAAACTGGGAATGAACTGAAGTAATCTTTAGGCTAGCAGCAATTGCACTGGGAAAATGTAACCATTTTTATGCATGTAATGTACATGCTCCCTCCCCACCCTCTTCATGCTCTTCTCAACAGGACAAAAGCTATCCCTCAGACCCCTTTTGGAACCAAATTAGCTCATCAAAGCAGAATAAGTTTATAACGCAGTGTTCATTGCATACCAAATGCCCATGCACTGCTTCGATTTCCATTCTTTGGAGTGCAGTTGCCATGTTTTGAGTATTTCATTTCAAGGAGGAAAGCTATTAAGTGTTTCCCCCAAAGTAGCTGATTATTCAATGGCTAAAGATGTCAAGGATAATGAAATAAAAAGGGAGCTAGGCTGTGATAGTCTTCATCAGGAAAATGCATCTCATTAGAAGGCATTCCCACCAGAGAAGTCAATGGTATTACATGCATGAATTCCTTTCTGCTGTTAGGTTGTTAACCAAGTTTTGGATGCAAACAGCATGCAGCCTCAATGACAGTGCACAACTGTGTACAAACAGTAATTAATCGTTGGCTTCCTGAATGGAGCCTCTGTGAGGCTGGAGGCAAATCAAAGGGCTGGCCTGGTTTCCAGTGTTTGAGGAACGTGCCATGCTCTACAATTGGGAACATTCACGTTATGAATATCACCTTGTAAGCCATGTGGCAGGAGGCTGAGCGTAGCTGGCCTCCCCGGGCTCAAGTCTGTGTTCAGCAGAAGGACCTGCCCTTTCGTGTTTGGTGATGGGGACAAACTGTGCGTGCTGTGATCCAAGGATCCTTCACTTGAGCTTCCTGGCAATTCTGGAAGCAAAAAGAAAATCACTCCACTACACAAAATATTTGTATGTGATTTTATATATTCAAGGCTGTTTGCAAGAGTGCATTTTTGAAAGGGCAATGGTGTTTTCTACAGGCAGACACACAGTAGAAGTTTATTGATACTTTGGCATCAGCAGCAAAGACCAAATACGCTGACAAGAGGTGTAAGTGCTCTCCCCAACTCCCTGCCCAGTGTCCTGGCTGGAATTAAGAGCCTTTTGTCTAAGCAGTGCATTCTGAGGCAGAGAAGGGTGTTGTGTCAGTATGAAACACAGTGGTTGTCATTACAGGATCAACACATTACCAATGATCCTTGCAGCGGTGTCTGAGAAACCTCAATATTTCCTTGCACTTATAAGAAGCAAAACGGCTTCCCAACAGAGAGCACTGTGTGGGAAATGTGGGCAAGTATCGGTCTGCTGGGAAGGCTAATGAGCGTGTCACTGTCATCATTGGTGCAACTATAGGTTGGGGGGGGTTGTGCTGAGACACAGTATGGAGGGCAGGGCCAGGGAGACTGTCAGGCACTAAAGTGTATTGCACTGTATTACAAAATCACCCCAAAAATATCACAGTATCTGCAGTATATATAACAGTAATAGTCTCCAAACTGCAGCTTGCAAGAGCCATACTGCAGCACATGTGTCCATCATTACAGAGTACCAGGACATTTTCTGCAATGATAAAATCCATTTTCCTGAGCCGATCAATGTGAGAGTGAACAGGACTTCTCCCTGTGCTGTATATGTCTAGCAAAAGGAGATAGAAAACAAGAGGGCTAAGGAAGTCATATAAATTGAGTGACTCTGTGGTTTTATGATATTCATATGAAAATAAAACTGGGCTGGATTATCAGTTGGTGTAAATCATCCTAGGGACACAGTACCATTTATATTGGCTGAGATGCTGTTCCTCTTATTTGTCTAACATACGTGTGATAAAAGTCAAAATCTCAGTGATTACTTTTTCATTCACCCATGTCTCTTATTTTGCAGCGGTGGTTTTTTCCCTTCACATCATTATGATGGTCCACGTTGCTGAGTAGATACTGGTAGAGAGCTTTAGGTTCTCACAACTTTGCAAGCAGACTTCTATACCTACACGTTTTTCTTTCTATCTGTAAGCCTGACATTGACCAGTGTTACTTGTACCCTGACAGGTCTGATTGTCCGAGAGGTAAGCATTGAGATTTCCCGCCAGCAAGTCGAGGAGCTCTTTGGGCCCGAAGATTACTGGTGCCAGTGCGTTGCCTGGAGCTCTGCAGGCACCACCAAGAGCCGGAAAGCCTACGTCCGCATTGCATGTGAGTGCCTTTGCTCTGTGTGCTGAGTTGGTGGTGTTTAGGTGAGAAGAAGTGGACTCTCTGCTATTTGGGAGAGAGATTTTGTTTCCAACCAGTTAGGCTTTGTATTTTCTGAAGTTACTGATGCATACTAAAATTAAGGCCTTCAGAAGCATTGGTAAGATTTTCAGTTTATCCTGTTCTTAAGAGCAAAATCGCATTCTTCTCCTTTGTGAGGGAGGGGAAACATCAAAGCCAGTATTTATTGAGTACAGCAGTTATATGCCTCAAGAAAAGTGTCTAGAGCTAATGAGTAGGAATATTACCAAAGCAAGTTATGAAATGAGGTAACAGCTGTTCCTTTCACAGAATCACAGAATGGTTGAGGGACCATTCTAGAAGGGACCTCTGGAGGTCATCTGGTCTAAGCCCCTGCTCAAGCACAGCCACACAGAGCCAGTTGCCCAGGACTGATTCCAGATGGCTTTTCAATATCCCCAAGGAGGAAGAACCCCACCACCTCCCTGTGGTGACAGTGCTTGGTCACCTTCACAGTGAAAAAGTTTTCCCTGATGTTGAGAGGGAACCTCCTGTGTTTCAGTTTGTGCCCATTGACTCTGGTCCTGTCACTGGACACCACTGAGAAGAGCCTGGCTTCGTCCTCTTTGCACCCTCCTTCCAGGTGTTAGTACGCAGGGTTGAGATCCCCCTGAGCCTTCTCTTCTCCAGGCTGAACAGTCCCAGCTCTCTCAGCCTTTCCTCATAGGAGAAATGCTCCAGTCTCCTAGACATCTCTGTGGCCCCTTTGCTGGACTCTCTCCAAGATGTCCAAGGCTCTCTTGTACCGAGGAGCTCAGAACTGGACCCAGCACTCCAGGTGTGGCCTCACCAGTGCTCAGCAGAGGGGAAGAATCACCTCCCTTAACCTGCTGACAATACTTTTTCTCTAATGCTCTCTAATGCAGCCCAGGACACCATTAGCTTCCTTTGGTACAAGGGCACATTACTAACTCATGGTCAGCTTGGTGTCCACCAGGACCCCCCGGTCCTTTTCTACAAAGCTGAAAATATGTATCTCTGCAACCATACAATAAAGCTGCCATTCCTTGGTAAAGAATAAAATGTGTGCTTAGCATATCATGTAATCAGATTGGTAATAGGAGTTTGAAAGTGATCATCTCAACCCTAATATTTCATCATTGTTATTCATGGCTACTAACCTCAGTATTTATTTTGAACCATTCCCAGTTTAGACCCCAAGAACACAGGGCAACCAGTTCCCGGAAAACAGATCTTCATTTGACTGTACAAATATTTAATGTTCATTAATTTTCAAAGAGGTGCTTTTCTTTGTAATAGAGTAGTCACACTGGGGACTCCCATTTCTCTTTCACATGATGAAATCCTGTTTTGTATAATAGGAACAAAATATATCATCTGGAATTGTATCTCTTCCGCTGCTTTCACCTCAGAAAAAACACATTTTGTGAGAAAAGGTCATTAGAAGCTGGGTTTGCAGCATACTTATATTTCATGCACTGTGCCTAACAATTTATAATGAGAGAAGAATTCTTCCAGCCAAATAAAGCTTTTCATAGGCACGTTAGAGGAAAGACTCTCTGTCATTTAAAGCTCTGCGTTTAGAGCTTGGTTCTCCTTTTGTTCTTGAGAAAGTATTACTTAGTTAAATCCTCGAAGAGGAGTTGCCTTCTGTGTAAACATCCAGATACAAATCTCAGAGGTTCAATTTAAATGCCCATTTTTGAATGCTTTTAGTTGAAGTAACTGACTGGAAATAGAGGATCTGTACTTTTGAGTACAGGACTAACCTCAGAGATGAGTTTCCCCAGGGTTAAGGGGAGTTAAAATCATTGTACATACAGTCTTCCTGCAAAATTAGAAATACCATTACATATGTGCATAGTGCTTTCCCATGGCAGGAAACTTACCAAGACTTTGAGGATTTTCTTTTTCTGTACTGAAACAAAAGAGAGCGATTTGAAATTTTTTTCTCCTAAGCAGTCAGCACTTCAGAGAGTCTTAGTAATGTTTGAACAGGTTTTTTAGATTATGACTCCTAAGTTAAGTAGATTTTCATGTCCTGCCAGTTAGCCCTTGACAGAAGACCATTAAATTAACCCAGTGTAGAAGTCTGAGTGTATTTAACTTGATGGTTAAGTAACTTCTACATACTGCCATACCTATGCACTTGATTTCTATATAACACATAATCATTGTATGTGTATGCAAGTTATTTTATATCAATTGACATTTCTTCCAAGGTGTCCAGATTTCTACTGAAGGTGCTCATAATACAGTTTGCTTCTTTTTCTTACCATATATTGAAGAGAGAGGAACAATCAGTTCAGTGATTTTTCTAGCGTCTTGGTGGGGTTTTTTTTTTGAACAGTCTAATTAAATAAACTCCAGGGAGTCTTACGTGTTAATAACTCAAATGTGACTTCGTATTTTACTGAAGTTTTTTTAACCTCTTATTCCTGAATTTGGGGTTCTTGGGCAGCTGTGATGCAGGCAAATCACTTAGACTCCTTGGGATTAAGAGTTGAAGTGTTATGCAAACAACAGCAAAAACACATTTTCTGCATTTCCAATTTCACAGAATTCTCTAACTTTCTCAGGTAACTCATGACTATTTTTTTAGGAACTCAGACATATGATGTGGGATATATGCCTTACTTTGTGATGTCATTTAGTCTGCAAGATCACTATTTTAAACTGTAGTCTCAGATATACCAACACTTGTCTGTATGCAGAGCCTTGACTTCAGAGGACTGCACAGGCAATATAATAGTTGTTTCTTAATAAACTTTAAACACAGGTGGTAAATCTGATAGTTTCACAATGTGCCATGATACTGGAATGCAAGGCAGGGTCCATGCAGTATTTATTAATATGGAAAATCAAGGATGTCCAAAGTTTAAGAAGGACGGACGTATCCATCTCTCCAGCTCTGTCAGCAGATAGAGTTGCATGTTTGTCACTGATTCAGCCTTCACTTTTAATTGGTACAAAAAGTGAGCACTGACACTGAAAGGTTAGGGGTAAATGGAGCATGTAATGTGCTCTGCTTAAGTTATATTGTTATTTATCTTAATACCACAACCTGGTGATTTCATCTGGACAGGTACAACTGTAGCATAACTAGCCATGCGTAGCGCATTAAGAAAAGCTTCTCTCTTTCTCCCTCTCCTCTGCCTCTCCTCCTCCTTCATCCTCTTTGTCCTTCTCCTTCTTTTCTCCTTCTCCTCTTTCTCTCTTTTATCCCTTATGCCCACCGGTCTTATTCTGGAATTATTGTGTCCTCTCAAGGGCTGGAGCTGCACTCCATTAAAACAAACAAAAAAAAAAATATCATGCAACATCTCTGTTCACTGAGCGTGTAATAGAATTAACTGAAAAGTAATTTGAAAGTGTGAAAAATGTGCATCCTGGAAAAGCAGCTTGTATTTGTTTAATGCAGGGTCAGGCATGTGTCAGAAAGTACATAACAACCTAGTCAATGAAAGTTCTCTGCAAAAATCAATTGCAACATCACTCTGGCCAAGAGCTTCAGTTATTCAGGAAGGGATCAATCTATAAATATGCAGTGAAGATGCTTCTGGTTTTCAAAGGCTGCCCATGCTAGCAGTATAAACAGGAAAAGAGTCTCAGTCAAACCCAACATCCTGGCTTCTCTAAGCGTTCAGGGCATTTAACAGCATCTCACTATTGCACTCCTGTACCACAAGTATGCTAGGAAATCACTCCTTTCTGTGCAGACTGTTTCTGAAAAGGAGCTTTTTCCTATTTCATGGAATTCATCTTCTTGAGGCATTGGTCTCCCCATGAGAACAGAGCTGAGCATTTCATCCTCTTAAACTAGCAGATTTGTTGGGATTGCTTTTCACTTTGTCATTCTGATATCTCAGTAACCAGCAAAGTAGGGACACCTAATGTATGTCTTGGTGGAGCTGGAAAAATATAATTAATTTTCTGAGATACTAGCCTATGAAAGTGCTAAAATGCATTTCCTATTTATTCACACATTTCTTATTTATTCTAGGCACATCCTATCAGGAGCACTAGGAGTCACTAATATGTTTTGATGCGGTTTTTCTGCTCAATTAAAAAAATGTTACTTTTGTGGAGGGAGGAAGGAAGGAAGGGGGTTGAGTAGCTTTGCCTTTGGCTGAAAAAAAAAACAAGCCCAATATGAAGTTTTAATGTGAATTTTATGTAACAAGACTGATGTCATTGAACAGATAAAACCAAACAGGGCAAAATTCCTGTTAAAAGGATGAATGAGGTCTGAGTCTGTGTAACCAAGAGTAGAGTTAAACCCACTGGAAATTACATCTGATAAGACTAAACAATAGCTGCAGGATTTGACCTAATTTTTAGATCAGATAATAAAGGGGTGGCTAAGACAAATTGCTTTGAGCCCATGTGCATAGAGCAACCGCACTTTTCATTTGTTCCAGCTTGGTGTTGCTGTAGCCTCACAGACTTCATGATGTTAACCCATGCTGTCCTTGATAAAATCTAATAAGACTATAAGCCCTAAATCTTCTGCCAGATTTTGGATTTGCTGAAAACCTGTAGGAAAATAGCAGCTTACTCTGTAATTTCTCTTACCCGATCTTTTTTTGGTGTAATAAATGTGGATAGTCTCTTCTCTTTTCTTCTCCTTTATCATTATTTAAAATCAGATTTTTTTTTAAAAAATGCAATTTTAAAAAGCCCTGATATAGTAAGGAACTGTGCTTGTTAATCTTTTGCATAATTAGATACTAGTTTCCTATGTACTTATCTAAAAGCCTTTTTTCCCACAGACATTTTTTTCAAAGGAATGTAACTAATATATGCATGTCAGATACTGTATACTGATAAGATAAATGCAATACAGAAAAGTAGACTAGTTCACCTGATGGTTTATCTCCACTTACAAAGGCTATGCAGTCATATAAAGAAAGAGACATGAAAAAAAAAAAAAAAATCACAGATCCTTTACTGACACTTGGTTATCTCACTGTTTGATACTGGGGCCCATGCTCCACATTACATTGCTGCAGTGCCTTTCTTCCTTCTCTTCACACACCTAATCCAAGCAACACTGTGAGGTACGTTCCTGTAGCCAGCAAAGCATTAGAGCACTTTGCAATAGATACAAAGTTGGGCTGATGTCAAGATAAGTAGAGAGAGCTGAGGACATCACTTGAAAATTTTAGTAGGAAGGTGTGTCCGGAATATGCGGTATTACAAAATAACCCCAAAATGTGTTTTGTGCACTTGTAAGCATGTATAAGAGTCAGCAGAGATAGGACCTTAATTCCTTCCTTGTGTACCATTGCTTGCTACTAATCGATATCTGCTGCTTGTAGTTAATAAAGGGATAAATGAGGCATGTGGTTTTGAGCTGAGATTACTGAAGAGAGAACAGCAGATCACAGAAAGGGCAGCAGAGAAGCTAACTTAGCATTTAACATATTTGATACTACCGCTCTGCTTTTGCTCCCAACAGGCATGTTTCTATACTGCTTCCCAAGTTAACAGGCATGACTGGCTCCCAAACTTAAGGATCCAGTTGCAACAGTAATAAATACAAATCACATTTCTTTGTAATAAAGAGCTAAGACTTTATAAATTAAAATGGACTTCACTTCACTTTAGCATTACTTCAAAAACCAAAGGAAACCCCTTAACTGAATTGATATGAATTTAATCTCTACTAGGAGCCTTGAGAATCTCCTACACTGCCATGCCTAAGAGATTACCATCTTTCAGTAGAGTGTGCTTAGTGCCTGATGGTGAAACACAGATGCAGTCAGGAAGTTAAAAAAAAAAAATTGTGTATATTTTGGTAGAGACAAGACAGCCGTGTCAGTCTGATTAGTGTATCAGAAGAGCAGCAACAAAAAAATACCATGTTTATACAAATTATTTTCTGGTTTAGTGTTTCAGTGTGTTGTAAATTCAATTCTACCTGTGAATAGCAATGTACACCTGATGTTTCTAATGTCTATCTTTATTACCTTTAGTATATCTGTCATCTAAAAAGGCACCTGTTGAGGTTAGGTCATTTGAACTTTACATTTAGATTTATTTGAAGTGCAAGAACTTTGGATTCCATCTTCAGTCACCAAATGAAATAATGAACAGAATTAAGTTTATAAGTTAGTTTACAGGTTAAGCTTACAAAGAAAAGCAAGAAATATCGAACTATCGAGTAAATATATAAGAGGAGACCAGTGCAATCAATATACACCTGGGAACCCATCTTCTCAGCGAATTCTTGATAAAGTTTGCCTGCTTGTATTTTTTACAGTTTTATCAATACCAAATGTGTTGAGTGGGTTGTTCTTTGTTATAAGCATAGCCCACATGGAAGCTGGGTTGCAAAAAGTCTTTTCTCTTACCAGCACCCGGCTGAACTAGCTTAGAGCTGAAGAGAGGAAGGGAAAAAAAAATGTTTTTTCTGCAGACATGCAGGCGATGAGTCGCCGAGGAGCTGTCAGGATGCAGCATTTTCCCCAGCTGGCTGAAGTTGCCATCGACAAGAATGAGGGGCTGGTGGGTGCACACCTCCCATTGGTCAGGTTGTAAATATGTGTGGAATAAAAGAGGGGAGAAGGTCCTGGGCTCAGGCAGGGCGTCTTGCAGATTGTGGACTGGCAAGCAAAGGGTGTTCCACACCTCATTCTGTACCTCAGGTCAGAGGATGTAGCAGCCTGCATCCCCAAAACGTGCTGTGCGCTTCCAAGAAGTCTGCTTCAGTCCCCATCAGGTGCTCAGCTGGGAAAGCTGATGCTGCTTCTTGGCTGCATGGGGTGGCAGCCCGAGGCCTTGCTCCCTGGGCTGCCGGAGGGCTACAGACAAGCTCAGCTCAAGCTGCAGGCTGCCAGGCAGCTTTGGAAAGGGGGAAGCTCCACTGTCCCTGATGTTCCTCTCCAGGCTGAGAAGGTGGCTGGGGCAGCCTTGTGGTGCTGCAGCATTTGTCTTTAGGGCTGCGCAGATGGGGAGCAGCCCCTCCGGAGAAGGAAAGAGTGGCCCAGAGTTGGGTGTTAAGCATAAAGACAGGGTTTTGAGGTTTTGACTTACTTCCTCTGTCCTCAGCTGGAGTGGCTAATGCTTGGGCTGGCTGAGAGTGCAGTCCCGTCTAGCCGTGATCTTATCCCAGCTTCGATCAACAGCCAGCGTGTGGCTGATACAGGAGGGGACTCAGCAGGGCGGGGGTGCCACACTTACCAAAGCAATTCATAGAGGTTGCAGAGGGATCCCCTCGGTTACAGACTGATGACAATCCTGTGACTGTCTCAGTGGAAATCTGTTTTGATGTAATTAACAACAGAGAGCTGAAACCACCCAAGGACAAAATGGAAAAAAAAAACAAAAAACAAAACAGGAGTTTGTTGTACCTAACCTTTTCATTACTTACCCACCAGTGTGATTGATCCCTGCACAAAGGTCGGAGACTCAGCTGTGAACAGAAAAGAGAGGCCAAAATATGCCCGATAGCACACGATTTCTTACATTTAGAATTGCAGTTCCGTCTCTGATGCCTTTTTTTGCAGCAAAAGGTGTTTCTTTACTCCACCTTCATTGTGGAAAGTGATGGAAGAGGAAAAGGCCAGTTTTACAATACTAGTCATGTTTAACTCAGTATCAGTAATACAAGTTTGTGACTAAATGCACTGAGATGTGTTTTCACAAGCATATGGGTCCTCTTTCATTTTGTAGAACATCAGTGGCATTTTCCCACTCCTCTTCCACAACTATTTTTCTGTTTGGGTAGTTCGTATTAGGCTAGGTAAAATTAAAACAGCATTGAACCTTGCCTCTAAAGAACATTCTCAGCAGTAGAAGATAAGCTTGAAGTGGAGCGCTTGGCTACCTATTGACCCTCTAATCATGGTTAAAATAGCACCAAGCCATATTCCATTTTTTTTCTAATGTTTTAATTGCATTTTTTGCTTATGACTTGTTTGTTTTCATATGGATGCCTGTATATGCTTTCCCATATAAAGCAAGCTATCTTCTGTATGGAATTACATACTTCTTGTGGAGGTCTTTTCACATTCTTAAAACCTTACTTCTCTGAAAGCACACACCAAACGTACTTCTCTCAATGGGCATAGTTAATAGGAAAGTTGGATAGAAAATAATGTGTTTTTTCTTTTTGTGCTCAGAGCTTGCTCATTTTTTGGATTGTTTGTTATAGAAGGAAAGCTGACGTTGGAGTTACTAGAAGGAGCACAGAGTCTTTAAGGTCTACCAAGGGCAGAAATCCATCTTACCCTGACAGTAATGCTGCATTGTTCTGTTTGTTTCTGGTTTACATCTAATTCCTGTCTGACAAGTGTCCGTTTTTCATGCTCATTCATTAGTCACCCTTGCATTAGCACTGCCTTGAAGGCATCTGGTCTGCCTCTTATCACATTTCTCAGAAATGATAAAAGATATCCTTAAAGTTTTACCCACCCACCCATCACAGTAAAACCCAGAACAGCAAAGAGATAAAATACATTTGATTAGACAAAAAAATAGGGTCATTCTTTGCTATTTCTTAGAAGTTGACAGGTAGAAAAGGAAGAGGGGAAATGCCATGAGTTCCTTTAGAAATTATTACCTTTAGCAGGCAAAAATGCAACTCCTCAGTGGTTTGTAAGCTAAAAATGCATTAAACGGAAAAGTCAGTCCTTTAGCATTGCATCAAAATTAAGATCTAATGCCCCTCTCCCCAAAAAGCACAGTGATTCAGGAATAAAGCTAACAATATGGTGTACACTGAGATTCTGATTTCCCATTATACTCTTTCAGTTTTATGCTTGTGGAAATTCTCTCATTTCAGTGCATCTCTGAATGCAGCCATCTGTCCTTACCAAAGAGGGCTGTGCAAGACTATTTCAGGAGTCTTGGAGGAAAGTCTCATCTTAAGTATGCTGTAAATGTGCTGCGATATATGCCACAAGAGCCCCCTCTGAATTTACTGAGACTATGCATTAGTAAAGAAAATAGAGTCTGGCTCAAGGTGGCAGACCAGAATTTTAATTCTTCTCCTTGGTTTCTTTTTATGAAGACAGCCTTGAAGGGAAGTTAGAGGTGGGGAAAAATGCCTGATGGGGGTGCAGGCTGTCCCCTGAGCCTGGCGGTCACATCCCCACTGGCTACTGGATGAAACCCGTGAGAGAGCTGGTGAGGAAAAACAAGGCGGACCCTTTCACAACACTGTCTACCAGGGCTTGCTCCACTCCAGAAGAGATGAGTTGTGGCAGCAATGTTACCTGTACAAGGGGACGAAGAGTATTGCCAACACAGACAATCAGGGATTATACTGCATTACCAAAATAATAATGGAAAGAAAGCACAACTGCCTTTCTCTTGCGTCTCTCCCTATTGAAGTTGAGGGGAGATAAGGCTCTCTCTCAGTGTTGCATTAACAGGGCTGCTGCTGACCTGAGGCTTTAATAATTCACACTGCCTCTTCACAGACAAAAGAGGTCCTGACCCAGAATGGATCAAATGTTTTATTGTTTTGCTTTTTCAGGCATATTTTCTGAAGATTGTTAAAACTTTTTTTTTTTTTTTTTTTTTTGAATGGGATTTATTTTATTCATCTTTTACAATTCTCTGGAAAAATGTATCCCTTCTGTCCTTGCTTGCAAGCAATTGTAACTTATGTGACACTTTGAAAAGTAAAAAATATTATTGAAAATACTCTGCTTGGAAAGGATCCAAAGCACCTCAGTACATTATCAAGCTCACCCACTCCCGGTCGACAGTGTGAAGTTGCCATGATGACTACAATTGTTAAAAGGAAGCTGAAGATTAAAGAATTAGAAGGACATCATTGTTATCCACAGAAATCATAACAAGGACCATAGGAAAATAGCAATCATTTCAGAACCCAGTGCCATCCCAGCAGGGTGTTTCATGATAGTTAGAGCAGGTGATGAAATTGTTTGTTCAGGCCCTCTGCTTCTTCATCACTCAAAAACCCCACCTTGTTAACTTGTCTGTCTGTTACAACCAGCGAACCTTATGCTTGGTTAGGTAAAACCTGCCCTGCACAGCTGCCATCTTTAGCTATTTGTATGTGCCCTGGCTGCAGTGGGAGGGAGTAGGTAGTTCTGGTGGGATAAAGCTGTGAGCATGTGGGAGGGAGCCAACAGAGTAGGGTATAAGAGCTCCCAGTCTTGTAAATACACAATTACGTACTTCCCTTTTTTTTTTTTTTTCTTTTTTTTTTTTTTCACAAATTAGTATCATTTACTCAATAGTATCTAATGACTCCTTTGAGAACATTACTGTCTATTAATGTCAAGGCCCCTACTTAGTGTATTTTTAGTTTGTGGATCATTTACCCTCTTGAATCCAACGGTGCTGTTAAAGTGTTCACACACACAAGGCTCTGTGGACGGGGGGGAGCCGGGGTCCCTCAGGGTCTTTCTCACCTGTGGCAGCCCCACTGCAACGGTTCCCAGAGGAAAGGGGTTGTTCATACCCAGCAGTTCCAGCTGTTGATAAAAAAGATGTTAAAGTGGGAATTTTTACTGTTATTACACATTTCTAGACAAACGCTATTTACTTTTGTGTGCACTAAAACTTGTTGGTTTTTTTTTAAAGGCAAGTGCTTTGTGAGAGGCATGATTATTGTGCACGTGAGGCTATGGAGAATTTCAGAGCTCTATTAATGTTTCAGGAAGGTAGACAGGACAGTAAATCAACATGTCAAGCAAAAAACTCAGATTATTATCTATCTAATCTGCCTCTACTGTCTTCATCCCTCCATATCTGAACACCTAAAAGCTATTATTAATATACTATTTATTACTGTGCTTATATGCTGCTGTTACCAGCATGATAACTTTCTCATTTATCCTCAGCTATGATATTAGAGCACAATACATCTGTCATAATTGTCTGCACTGTACACATATCTGTATGTGCTAGATGCACTAAGGTGTACCTGATGTGGAGGTAATTCTTTTCCTTTGGAAATAGCTGTGCAACTAGCAATAATATGAACATACGGGTACTGCTAGCAATATAACCCAGTTATTTGCTAATTTAAACCAAACTATACTAACCTGTGATTATGTGTGCCTGGGATACCTATCAAGTCCACAGGATGTGTGAGGAGCCTGGGCCAAAGGATGAATATTATATCCTGAGAAACCCACCAACTCCTGATAAAGCTGCTGATCTCCCTGTTTAACATGCAGAAGTACAGCACCCAAAACTCAGCATTTTGTCCTTGGAATGACTCCCACGCACAGGGCACCTGGAGGGTTTTTGGTTTTACTCAAATTGAGCCATACAACCCAAATGCGGAGCCACGGACGAACGACACGCTGAGACGGGTTCAATGTGGAAGATAGAGCATCAATCAATCTTTATTGGTCCGGGTACATATATTTATACAGACAACGCTAATTATTATGCCTACTAGTCACTAGCTGATTGGCTTAAGCTCTAAAGGTCATGTTCGCATGGACCACCTACTTGCAGTTAGCTAACAGCACAAGCTTCTCATAACACTAAGTTTCTCATGTTTCTATTTGTGATTCCTCTTGACTTGTTTTCAATACACAACAGTACCATAACACAATGTTTCTCAGACCACCGTTACCATAACACTAGGTTTCTCAGACCACTATTCCTAATTCCCCTTAACCTGTTTTCGACACACCACAGTACACAGGGCTGAAGCGTCCTTGACATTCCTCATGTATCAGCAGCTGCGAGCAGCTGCAGGCAAACCCTAGTGAGGCCCAGCATCACCAAGGCCCAGCATCAGCCTTTAGAACAGGCTCTGATCGTACAACTGCTCGGTGGGCTCAGGACCCTTGCTTCTGAAACATTCTCCAACACCCAAATGTCCACTGGTTAGCATGTCAGAGAGGGTTGGATGATGCTAGAGCTGGCAACATGGTGGGAGTTACATACGGGTGTCGGAGACTGACCTGATCTGACTGGTTGTCTTTCTGTGGTCTCTCTCACATAAACAAGCCTCGCTGGCCTGGAATAACTCCCATCTGACAAGGATGCTCACAGGCCCAGTCTGGTGAAGCTTGGCATGTCATCCTAAGAAATGATCACTTCCAGACGTTTGCTCCTCCTCTTTGCCATAAGTTATCTGGTGTTGTAGGTTAAAGCCCCCTTCGTCAACAACTGAGGTTAAAATTGTGGTTTTTGTAGGGAGGAAGCTGTGGCATTGGCATGTGCTTCCTTTTGACAGACAGTAATCCCCAAACAAGCAGACAGCTGGAGGCAATAATTTCTTATATTGTCACAGTAAGATCTGCCAAACCTTAACTTTCTGTGCCCTAAACTGTGTCCCTAAATCCCATCCCATCAGAGGGGCTCTCAGCATCCCTGCCCTGTGTGCCGAAGGGAGCAGGAATGCCAGTGGTGGGGAGGGAGTGGGGTTTGGGGTGACTCCTCTTGTGACATGGTGCAGGGCAAGATGCCTCAGTTTGACTAGGGAAATGCATGGGTTTAAGGACGGTAGAAGCTTACCATGTTATCAGCCTAAGTTAAAATCAGCTTTTCCAGCTACGACAGAGTTTTTCCATAGTACAATTATCTTGACATTTAATTCCCGGTAATTGAACAACCGCATTTTCCCAATATAGGATAAAAGACAAAAGTGTCATGCTATCTGAAGGTGAGTTTCAGAGGAGCTGATTTTGGTGGCAGACACCCCATCTCCTTTTCCATCTGCCCCTAGTTTTGCCTTCTGATAGTGCTGATGCAGTTCCTCGTGGGTCAGCTGTAAATCAGATCTTGGAGGTAATCTAGATGAAAAATAACTCTGGATGGTTTATTTGTAAACTGGTTCAATTCAGTGATCTCTTTTCCAGCACAGCCGCAGGTTATGGCTTCAAAATATGAAGTATTTGGCTTTTAAATTGTTCCCATATGACTTGTTTCCAATATGACACGAGTATTTGTGCAACCCCGCCATGAGCTGACATAAGGAACTGGTCTGACTTCAGAACAAAAAGTTAAATAAAAATAACTTTTTTGCAAGGTTTTTTTTCAAGTCACGCCAGCTCTCTGATATTACTTTGAACATGGCCCCATGTCCATTTGCAGCAGGAACCAGCAGCAGGGAGAAATATATCCCCAGTCACTACTGGGCTGAATGCTTGGTTCTCCAAAACCCCATCCTCCCTGGTACAGCAGAGAGGAAATATGGAGCCAGTGGTAAGGAGGGAACTTCTCAAGTCCATTTAATCACCAATGCAAAGATATTACAGAAGCTTACAAAAAAAACAGAGTGCACAGCTGTCCAGTATGACGAACTGGTCCAACATTTGGAGGCGCATTTAATGTCTTCTCTGACTGACACATTTCTGTGGTGCTGTGCAGGGATGCAACTACAGTTCAGCTCCACATTACTGTTGATGTTGTAGTTATCTATTTAGTGCTACAGGGATAGTGGTAACATGAAGACAAATTAGCTAAAGCTGTAAAGTTAATGCTTATAAACTAAAAGTACATTAAATCGCAGCACGAGCACTTTCATCCATGAGTTTAAGGCAGCTCAGCTTATGTGCTCTGGTTTTACAGGTTTATTTAATTTTCCATAACTTGCTTCAGTACTTCATTGTCATAGTTCACCAAATGTAAATTATCTGAAGAAGAGACTTGCTTCACTTTTTGTTCTGTGTCTGGACATGACGTTCCACAGTGAGGCCTTGGATCCTGGCTGCACTTACATGCTCTACCACAATATAAATGATGAATCCACTATGAAACATCTGATTGATTAATGTTGGAATGAAGTGAAAACATGTCCCAGCTTTTTTTAAGTGCTTCACTTTCCAGGGACCAGAAATGCTATTTTCTCTGTTTAGAAAGATCTCTTTCATTTATGCAGTATGGCAATCAACTGTAATTTAAACAACCATCTATTAATACTACTAATTCTTTTTCTTCTCCTTCCCCAGATCTCCGGAAAACTTTTGAGCAGGAGCCCTTGGGAAAAGAAGTGTCCCTGGAGCAAGAGGTCCTGCTCCAGTGCCGTCCCCCCGAAGGCATCCCAGTAGCTGAGGTGAGCAGCAACAGCAGTGTCTTGGCACTTGGACATCCTATCTAAGGCTTGATCGGTGGCTAATCATGCAGTGAGTTAGGGCATAGCACGATGAGTATGTGGTAATGGAGAGCTGACTGACTGCTGCTGGTAGACAAGATTGATTGGGAACTGATTAATGGCTTTGGATTATGGTGCCTTACTGGGCAGAGCTGCAGGCAGTTTTGTTTCAGTTCTTTCTTCCCTTTCAAAAATCACAGAATCACAGAATAGTTTGGGTTGGAAGAGATCTTAAAGATCATTCAGTTCCAACCCCCCTGCCATGGGCAGGGACACCTTCTACCAGACCAGGTTGCTCCAAGCCTCATCCAACCTGGCCTTGGACACTTCCAGGGAGGGGGCAGCCACAGCTGCTCTGGGCACTCTGTGCCAGTGCCTCACCACCCTCATGGTGAAGAATTTCTTCCTTATATCTAACCTAAATCTACCCTCTTGCAGTTTAAAACTGCTACCCCTTGTCCTATCCCTACACTCCCTGATAGAGTCCCTTCCCATCTTTCCTATAGGGCTCCTTTAAGTACTGGAAGGCCACTATAAGGTCTCCCCGGAGCCTTCTCTTCTCAGGTTGTTCAGGCTGAACAACCCCAACTGTCTCTCAGCGTATCCTCATAGGGGAGGTGCTCCAGTCCCCTGATCATCTTTTTGGCCTCCTCTGAACCTGCTCCAACAGGAGCTTCTTGTGCTGGTGGCCTCAGAGCTGGACACAGTACTGCAGGTGGGGTCTCACGAGAGCAGAGTAGAGGGAGAGAACTCCTTCCCTCAACATGCTGGTCACACTTCTCTTGATGCAGCCCAGGACACGTGTGGCTTTCTGGGCTGCGAGAGCACATTGCTGGCTCATAGTCAGTTTTCCATCCACCAATACCCCCAGGTGCTTCTCTGCAGGGCTGCTCTCAACCCACTCATCCCCCAGCCTGTATCTGTGCCTAGGATTGCCCCCGCCCATGTGCGGGACCTTGCACTTGGCCTTGTTGAACTTCATGAGGTTTGCACAGGCCCACCTCTCAAGCCTGTCAAGGTCCTTCTGGATGGCGTCACTTCCTTCCAGTGTGTCAACTGCACCACACGGCTGGGTGTCACTGGGAAACTCACTGAGCATTCACTCAATCCCACTGTCCATGTCACTGACAAAGTTGTTAAACAGAGCCGGTCCCAACACCAACCCCTGAGGAACGCCACTCATCACTGCTCTCCACTTAGACATTGAGCCTTTGACCACAACTCTTTCAGTGTGACCACCCAGCCAATTCCTTATCCACTGAGTGGTCCATCCATCAAACCCATGTCTCTCCAATTTAGAGACAAGAATGTCATGTGAGACAGTGTCAAATGCTTTGCACAGATCCAGGTATAAAATCAGTTATATCTGGCATCCAAAGAATATGTAGTTGGTGGAGCGTATTAAAATCAACCTACTATCTTTCCTTTTCCATTTAAATTAAAAAACATTTCACTTATTCTGAGAGGCAGCTTTCAAGCATAGTATAAAGACATTTTCATTTTTAGTTTGCCAGATTCTATTTCCCTCGCATGTTTGTGCATGTGCTTGTGTGTACACCAGCTGGCCAGCTCGGCACAAGAGGATGGTTCAGTACGGCCTCCCATGAGAAGCAGCATGAGGTGGGGGCAAATAGGGGATGTGTCTGCCTACTAATGCATCTTCAGGGGCTCTTCTGGTTTTCTTACTGGCATTTAAGTAAACCCAGAATGGGTAGCCTGCCCTCCACGTGGCAGGACTGAGCGTGCCTGTCAGCAACATCTGTGCCCACTGACAGCAGTGGGTGTCCCCATGAACAGGAGCTTCCCTAAGTGCAGTGGTGGCTCCAACTTCAGACTCATTGCTCATGGGAGGGGAGGTCACAGAGGGGAGGGGAGGGGTCACCTGGGTCACAGAGGGGCTCTGAAATCCTAAATCCACTGTGATTGTTAAGAGAAAAATTGATGGTTAAAGATGGTAATTCCTCTGTGTGAATTCTCCTTGGTTTTGCTCTGCCACGCACAGAAGAAACTGTTGCCAGTTTGCATTAGGATAAGTTAGACTGTCATGGCAAAGTAGCAAAGGGGCTGTCACTCAGCGCTGATGACTGATTTCTCAGGAGATGAATCTTAAAGTGTTACTTCCCCATCTAACCCAAGTTTAGATTTAAACAGGATTGCAGAAACGTCCACAAACATCAAAAGGAATAATTAGTGTAAAAGATTTTTCCCGTTTGCTTTTTCCATAGGCTGTTTTCTTTCCCTGTTAAGATCCCCAAAACTGTAAAGATTGTCTAGGTCTGCCGAGCCAGCTTGCTGAGAACTGTAATATTAATCAGTTGGCTTTCTTCAGGAACTTAGCAGCAATTTTTTGTTTTCCTTTCTGATGCTTCTTTGCATCAAATGAAATTGCTGTTGTGCTACGGCAGGAATGTTTGCAATGAGATATGTTGTTCAGGCCATGCAGGGTAGTACTGGAGAGCTTCATTACCTTTGCTAGAAACAGAGATTGATGATGACGGGTAGTTTGTTTGAATGCAGTGTTACAAGCACCTCTGAAATTTTAGCAGCCAGTCCGGTTATTCCCTTGGAAAGGTCTGTAATGCCCAGTCGGGTAGCTGGGACCCAAACAGCATGCTGTAACATGATGCGTGGAAGTGATCTCTGAAAAGATCCTCTGTGAGCTGGTCTCATAATAATTACACTTTTTCCTGCCTTCTAGTATGCTAGCTCACTCTGTCAATAGCTGAGATTCATGACTGTACATGAACTGGCTCTGAATCTTACTTGTACCGTGGTCAGGGCAGACACCAATTAACACTTGGCAGGCTCAGAAATCGTATACTCCCCATCTGGCATTCAAAAGAACCATTGTCAATGTTGTTTTTTTTTTCCTCTCCTGACTTTTGAAGTCAGAAGGAGATCAAACACCCAGATTGGACAGCCGCCTAATACAGCCTCTTTGTAGATTCTTTCCAACACTATTAAAAGAACAAAGACCTGAACACTAATGAATATGAATACTTAATGTGACACGTTATTACAGCCACTTGCTGAAGCTGGTAAGATAAATTTTAAAAAAATGGAAAGATGAAAGGTAACTTGGTGGGTTGAAGGATTACATGATTATTTTAATTTAGAGATGAATGAGTTCTTTGTTTAAGACTTCGTTTATTTGTTTGGAGAAGTTTCTGATATGATGGTGCAGGTAAGAAAGGACTTGGGAGAAGGAAGGCAGCAGACTGAGCCTATTTTCCACCTTGTTGAAAGACTGCTTTGATTCCAGGTAGAGTAGGGTAATGCATATGCTGCAGCTGTGAGCAGCATTTTCAAATCCTTTGGTGAGCATGTACCTCAGATTCTTCCCACTCTGGGCATTGTGTTTTGTTTCGGGTTTTTTTTCCACTTACTGGCTTCTGAAATAGTCACTGGATTTAACACCAAAACAGAGGAAGAAAAGCATACGCTGTGAAACTGTATGAAATACCCATTTAGTGTAATGTAATGCTGGAGTCCAGAGTCCCAGCATCTTCCCCTTGCTTTTTATCTTAGATTTTATTCTCTCCTTTCTTTTTTTTTTTTTTTTCTTTTTTTTCTTTTTTTTCTTTTTTTTTCTTTTTCCTGGTATTTCAAAGTGGTGGGACCAGCCACTCTCAGGGATACATTCTCTACTCTTTTCAGTAGCTGGGGAATTTAGTCTTATAATTCCTAGCATATTTAATTGCAATTAACTGTGTCAAGCTCTCATGGATCAATGCTAGAGCAGGTTTTACTATTACTGAAAAGCTGAACCACATAGCAGCATACAGCTGCTCCAAAGGGCAAGAAAGACAAAGACAGAGATAGGCAGGCAAAGCTTTTAAGGCAGCATTTACCAGTTCCTCGGATCCACTAAGACATGCGGGGTGTTAGAGTAGGCTCACATCACAGCCACTTTAAAAAAAAAAAAAAAAAAAGCCCAAGATCCAAACAGAAGGTGTGTTAAAATACATCAGCCTCATGGCCTGAGGTCGCATCAAAGTATGTCTTGCTTGTTCACTTGTGACAAATCAAGGAACCGAGGGCTTGCTTGGTCTCTGGGAAAACCAGATCAGCTTCTCTGTGGCCATATACCCCCTGCCCAGCAGCCCTGACCAGTGTCAGTGCCCGGTGCACCATGGCATGCCTCTCCACTCCCACTTTTATAGCCAATATCAAGCTGAAGCTAACCACAGGTTCTGTTACACCCAGGTAAATGTTTTGTCCTTTCCAATGCGTGGCCCAGGCAAGCAGCAGAAGGACCAGCACAGGCGCTGTTACACTGAGGTTTCCACACATAGGGGTGAAGGGACAAACTCACATATTCCCGCTGTGGGGAAAAAAAAAAATAAAAAATAAAAGGAATGGACATAAAAACAAACAAGTTCCTGCCCTAGCTCCATGCTTCCCTGCCTTCTGCTTTTCCTCAACAGGGAGGAATAGGATAAGGTGGTGAGATAAGCAGTCTGACCCACCAGACTCAGCAGGAGCTGCTGGTGCTCAGCAGAAATCAGGCAGTTGCAGCTCCTCGGTGTCAGTAGAAACAGCCATTTCAATTCCACTCTCTTCCAAGTGTGCATTTTTTCCAACCTAACCTGAGAAGGCAGGAAGGATCCTCTTCCGCAACGCTCCAGCAGTAATGACAGTTATTAGCAATTAACCCCTTAGCTCATTTAATTTGTTCTTTGAAAGATGCCAGCATCATATTGCACATGATAAAATATAGTTAGAGACACCGAGTCACATCAAATTAGCTCATTGTGATAGGTTATAGATGAAAACATCAATGAGATGTAAGATTGGTTAATATGCCATAAGCTGCCAGACAAACTTTTACATTGAAATGTATGATTTGCGGTGCCTTTAACAGGGGGATAATTGCTTCTTTAATTATAACTGAGATGTTTCACAAAGTAGCTTAATTGCAGAACAAGGTGTAACGTACAATTTGGTGACCCAGTTGGGTTTAAAAGTGGATGTGATATTTATCCACATTCATGGCTTTAATTAGGAGCTAGAGCAAGGGGAAAACCATCCCTGAGTCAAGAGGCAGAAGAGGGTGTTTTACCAGGTCAAGATGACTGTGACAGGCTATTCAGCCACTCTTGCATGGGCAAAAGCTGGTGGGAGCTGGGGACTTCTCCAAATAGGCATCATCAGGTGGCTGCTCCATCTAATTGACTATTAATATGACTGCTGTTTGCTTTGTTTCTTGAGAGCCACTTAGGTTTTGCAGGAGTTATCCCTTAATTGGGAGTTCATGTGTATGCATTTCCATGCAGGTGTGTGTCGTCCAGGCAGTTGTTTTATATTCCCTGCAGGAAAGTGAGCTGTAAGAAAGGTGAGTAGAGGAGTGTGTGACCACAAATACTAGTAAGCTGGGAAGCGACACTGTCCTTTGCAGTGCCTTGCAACATACAGCAGAACTGCCGCACAGCCCAGCATGAATGGGAACTGCTCATTGATTTTGCCCTGGAGAGCCATTGCGTCAGGTCTGGCAGTGCAGGCCTGTCCTCCAAAAGTACAGGATAAAGCTCCCCAGAATTGCCAGTGCCTGGTCCCATATACTCCTGTTCCTTTTTACATACTTTTTACACTGCAATCTAGTCGTGGGTGGTCAGGGCACTCTTGGGAAGCGTGACAGGTAGGTTACAAATCCTTGCTTGAATAGGCTTGCATTTGGGTCTTGTGCTTTCCTGGGAAATACGTTGACTACTAGCTTGTTAGGTGGCCTTATTTTTACATTTCCTACCAGTTCATTTCCACAGTGCAGAAACATGTGCTGAGATGTGCAGGTTCTTCTTGCAGGACCAAGTTTTCTGAGACCTGGATTTTCTATGGGATCTACCCCTATATTTTTCCTTTCTAGTGCAGTTCCATTTCTGCCGATGTAAGGAGCGCTTAGTGCTCCTAGGTGAATCAATTGCTGTGTGATTGGATCTGACAACAATCAAGGACGATCTGTAGGAATGGAGAACAGTCAGGTTTCTAGTTCCTCTATAAAACATTACAGTGGGAGGTTTTCTGTAAGAACATTGACATGAACTCTGCCAGCTTATCCTCCCTACAGCTTACATGTTGCAGTGAAGATGGCTCTGAGATGCTGGTTTAGCTAACACAAACTACCTCTCCTCTTCAGGAAAGAGCAGCGTTTTACCTTATGTGTATTTTTTGGAAGATACGCAGTGTGGGACACAGCTCTTAGATGCATTTTTTGATGAGGTAGATGAGCATACCTCCCAGGTTTCCCCCTAGAGAAAATGGCTCCTCATCTTGGTGATGCTAGTTCTGTACACTTACAAGATTAGTCCATCAGGTCCTACTATGACACTGACCAATTCTTGCACCCTATAGTCAACAGGATTCTTAGTGCCTGAAGTGCAGAGGCCCCTGTTCTTACCAGCACCCTCAGTCACCCAGTGATAGTGTTTGTCTTGGTCAATTCCTCTGACAGTAACTTCTTCAGATGCAGTGCTCACCTTAGGCATGAAGAATTAGGATGCTCTTGTGTTTTAATGGAGGCATTTTCAAAATGCAGTCTGCAGCGCATATGTCAGCTGTCATTCAAGAGATTTTTGATCTGGTTTTGCTGAATTTTGCTCAGGAATTTTCATGTACTTCTAGAGCTGATGCTTTTCTTTCACTAAAAAGTGTAACCTGGACAGAAGCCTTTATGCTTTTTAAAACTGGTAGGAGGAGTTATCTGTATGACAACAGGCACTATGCAACTTTCAGGGAGAATGAGAAAGGGGCCGTCCTCAGGGACTGTAGCCACCCCCCAACATCGTGTTCCCTTATTGAATTAAATGATCCTGAAAAGCACAGAGCTCTGTGCTGTGAAGAATGAGATCCATCTATCCATCCAATCAAAGAACCACAGACATCACACTGATAACTTATTTGAAGTTGTTTCCAAACAGACCCCTCCCAGTTGCTTCAGGGACTGGGGAGTCCACATGCCCACGTGGTGCCAAAAGTGCCAACCAACCCACATGAGCTGTGGGACCTCCAGCTCAAGACCCTCTTTCAGGTGGGAAAGGAAGCCCAGCAACTCCTGGTAGCCACATGGCAGCCACCGTGGTTTTTCGTCAATAATGTCATGATCTGCATTTGAATTTGTGAAATAATGTTCTCCATCTCTGGAACATCTCTCCAATGTTCTGTGAAATAAAGTTCTCCATCTACTGCTACCAGTCCACCTTGACCTTTGAAGTTTCTCCTGTGAGGCTTCACTTTCCTGTTGTACATAAAGCAAAGCTGTAATAGGGCCGGAGACATCCAGCAGCTGTATGTACACACTTGTGTAGATTTTAGTATTCAAGCAGAAGGATGGATACATCTGCAATTAAGGAAGTGTTTCCACAGCAGGAACGCAAATTCCTGTTATTAGCAGCAGAAGCACAGTAGCGACAACTGAACAAAATGTCATAGTGGTTTGCATTTGCTGTCTTACTCTAAATATGTGTTTTGAAGTCTCTCATAGCTGTAATTTCTACCTCTTTGGAGACCACACTTTTTTTTTAACCTTAAATGGGTACAAAATCTATTTCCAGCAAGTAGTACATGGAGGACAGCATCCTCTTCATCAGGCAGTTGCTGGGATGAAAGTGTACATTTGAAACCAAATCTGAAAATCAAATAACATTCTTCAAAGGGGCACTCAAGTCTCAAGGTACCTGAAATAGCTGCTGGCTCAATAGCCCATATGAAAACTGCTAAAGTTTTCTTGGTCTCACTTGGGTATCTTGTACTGTGTCCAAATCAGTAGTTAGCTTCGCAAATGTTTTATTCTTATTGGTATGTTTTATTCTTACTGGTATTTTATTCATACTGGCATGGGTTGCGTGTCTGTTGTTACAGTTCAGGGGGAGCGGGGGAGCTGTGGTTTCCCTGTGGCTGTTGGAGGTGATGTGAGCTCGGCAGGGGCTGCGGCAAGGCGAGCAGCGCTGCCGGGACCGGTCGGCACGGCTGCGGAACGCCAGCGCTGCTGGGGGGCCAGAGGGAAGGAGATCCCGCCACATCGGCCAGGCACAGGGAAGGCAGGGGTGCAATGTTCTCACCTCTCAGAATCCTAAATCACCTTTTATCGAAGCAAATATCTCCCTCTGCTTCTGGCCATTTGCATCGTGTTTCTTCTGGAGAATTGCACCGGAGGGCTTTGCCTGTGTCTAGAGGGTAGAGGACTTGCTGTTTTCGGCAGGTGCTCCCCGCTCTGAAGATGACTCTAGGGCAGGTTGGTGCAGAGGAGGCAATGAGAGACCAGGATCCAGGACTCTCATCCTGCTGACTTTCCACTTGAGGTTCTGAGAGGTGTAAGGAAAAACTCATACGATCGTGAGGGAAGTATCTAGATGAGCTTGTATCCCTTTTCTGTTCTTGAATTTCTTTTGGAACAGATGTGCTTCTGCTCTACCAGTTTCTAAAACAGTCATGCACACGCAAGAGTGCCAAGAGATTTAAGTGTCTAGTAATGCTGGTAACTTGGTATGGCTAAATTTGTGTCAGCAATTAGCTTCCGTAATAGGTTTTCCTGCGTATGTAATCGCTTGTGTGATTTATGTTCCCTGTGTTCATTTAGTCTGCACAGAATCCTGGCCGGGCTTTGCAAGTCTTAGTTCCTGCGTGTGCTGACTTATTTCAGGCTGCTGCTGGAAACATCCTGCAGCAGCAGCAGCAGCAGCAGCAGCAGCACAGGTCTGGCCGCAGTTCGAGGGATAGCCAGGGTGGTGATGGTGGGTTTTCTGCTCTTGCTGATGGTCTCGCTTTTCATGTTGGGTGGCATGTGGCAGGTTCCCTCTGTTAATTAGAACAAATGTGCCAATTATGTTAATGTATCTCCCGATACCAATCAGCGAATAATTAGAGACAACACATCTGTCTCTCACTGGGGAGAGGGATGACAGAAGAGACGCTACAAGGTATGTTGCTCTAAATTACAGCCGCCTCGGATCGTGTGCTTCCTCAGACGGTCGCGGGGACGGCGCAGTCTCGTGGCAGCCTTGCTGGACGTGTAGATCAGATCCAGCACGGCTGGCGGGAGCCCTGTGCCTCCCTGCTCTGCAAATTGCATCCAGAGCACTAAGGAGCCCTGACCAAAAGGTAGCTGACTTCGGGTGTGCTCCAGCTTCCCCAGTTGCTGCGAGTCAGGATTTCATTCACTGTGCTCGCACCTTTATGGAGGGGCCTTCTCTTGCTACTCAGTTTGCAAACATAACAAAAATACCTTCTTGAGTAGAAAACTTAAAAAAAAAAAAAAAAAAAAAGAAATGGGGCTTTCTTGCCTGCTTCCTTCCAGGGGGCTGGAATGTAAGAAGAAACAGTTGCACACTGTTGTAATTCTCCATAGCTGTCATCTGCACAAGGCAACACTTACCCCATCCTTCATGGCAGTATTGTTGCCAATTAAATGATTTCTGTTATGATAAGGAAAAACTGGTGCACAGGCTTTTCCTACATATATGCATAACTATCTGTACAGTTATTAAAAACAGTTGGAGGGATGTGCCTGGTTTAATTGAACAAATAGAGCTAGGTACCTGTTCAAGAACTGTAGTATCTATAGCCAGTAAATACACATTCTCAATATTTAGGCAAAAGCAAACATTTACTCCAGAAACATCTTCTCCAGCGAGTTGAAAAATGGAGCCATGAAGGTGTGATTTGGTATGACCCTGAATACAGGCATCTTGCACGCCTTGAAACACCCATGGGTATCCTGCTGCCCCTCTGTCCGCTCGCCCAGAGGGGTGCAGGTGTCTGTCACATAAATGTCCGGTGCTTCATCTGCCAGCATCTTATGCAAGCACGGTGGTTTCCCCAGGGCACCAGTCACTGTTATTCAGGCAGCAGAATTAAATTCATGATAAGACTGGATTAACAGCCTACTTCAGTGAGGGGGCTGCACCTTGGGGAACGACGTGGCATCAAAAGAGATTGTTGCTTTTAACTTCTGTAATAACAGTTTGCACACTTGTCATTCATAAATCACACTGTCTTGTTCTGCTTTGTTCTCTTCTCTTTTGTATTTGACACCCGATCTCTTCCTACTTACATGACAGAACAACCCTGATCCCACCCATTCTGGTTACCTCAGAAAAATAAATATGAGGTTTGAAGGTGCTGAGCACTGTAGTTACCTGCACCGGAAAAAAATGAGGATGTTCGTAATTGAAAATAAGTACCAATAAAAGTCTCATTTACATGTTGTTGTGTTTAATTAGTTACCATTTCTACAAGGACTGAAGGAGAAAACACAACCACTGGAGGGGTGTGTTCTCTTTTTTGTGTTGCTCTACTGATGGCTAAAAATTGCATGAAAGGAGACTCCTGACTCTTGTTAAATCATCCATCACTTCCTCCCTTCAGATTTGACGACATTATAGTTTGCAACGTGAACAGACTTGTGGCATCATAAAAACCTGGATGCCGGAAGAAGACTGAATTAGATATATTTAAGAGGTATCTTGTGAAAGAGGTGGGGTTTAGACATGCACACACAATACCAACATACTGGCAAAACAGATTTTTCAGAAAGAAAAGGCGTCCTGTTGTTCTGCAAACTTAATGTTTTATTGTTAGCAAATTCAACGAAACATTAGGTGAAAAAGATCTTTTTCCCAAGAGATTTGGTGAAGAGCCAGAGGCAGTATACTGAATTATACAGAGTATCTCTTTTTTTCTGATATTGGCAACAACTGATTTCATATAATCTTCGGTGTTTTTTGCAGGGAAGACAGGGAATTTAATGCTCATAGCTTTAATTTTGTCTAATCAGCCGAGACCCAGGCTGAATATGCATGTGTGTGTTTTTGTGGAGAGAGAAAGTGTTGCAGAGTACTAGAAAGAGAACTGCGTGCTTGAGCATGGAGCCTTGCATAGTGCCAAGGGCTGCTAGAGTATATGCTTGGATGGGCATACCAAAAACATTTTGGACTGAGCCTTTCTTAGATGATGTAGACTGTAGTCCTGTCCTCAGTGATGCCCCGATGCCCTCAGTGTGCAGAGCACAGGAGAAGTATAGGTGGTTTTGAAGGTGGTACATACACAACTGTGGCAGCATGTGTAGTACCTTTTAGAGTCCTGATGCAAATCTGTGCTCCATCCCAGAAAGAAATAATGGTATTAAAACCCAAGAAGCACATTTTGTTTGTGTGAGAGACAGAGGTGAAGTGGTAGCCTACCACTGATGGAGAGGTAAGGTCCTGGATTGTTTTTCAGTCTGGGATGCATGCACACTTGACCTGCAAATGAGGAAGGGGATAAATATTGCCATGGACCGAACAGGAATCTGGTCTGTCTTGGTTATACCTGATACCTATTAGGATTCGAGAAAGGAGGAACAACAATTTTAGTCATCCTGGCAAGGAAAACCGGGTTATTGGCTAAGAATTTCTATCTTCCATGGTAAAACATGAATGTTGTAGTGACACAAACACAGCCTCCAAAGTTTTATGTCTTTTTTCTTCCTTCCCTGTTCCTCACAGACACACATATCGATTTCCACAGCCCTTTTTGCACCACTGATCTTAAGCTATACAGTATCTGTAGTTGTGAGGCTACCACATACTGCAGCAATCTGCTGGGGAAGACGAGGGTTTAAATCAAGCCTTCCTCGGGGCAGTGGCTTCACACTGGCTAAGGGGTGTGTCTTTGGGAGCAGCTCACGCCTGAAGCACATCTGCTCAAACTGGGGTAGGGGAGATGGAGCTGCTTAAAGCAGATCTAAAGATGGGGAGTGGGCGATGGGCAGCTTGAATCCAAGCCCTCATGTGCTTGTGCTGGTCTTACAGTGTTGGACTGGCTCTGTCTGAGGATGAATCAAGCCCTCTGTGTTTAACACCAGGAGAGGCCATCAGTTTTCTCCTCACCGCTCAGGGCAGTCTGTACAGCTGTCTTAATGGGCGAGCAGGTTCTCTGTTAGTTTTGGGGTATGTCGATGCTCAGGCAGTTCCTCAAATGTCTTTGAAAAAGTGGGGTTTATGAGAGCAGGTCTTGGCAGTTAGCACCTCGTGGGTCTGGGGGGGTTGATTATGTTTTTCTTCCTTTAATTAAATCCTGGGCACAAGCTGATATGATCCCGTGACACGGAGGCCTGGCTTTGATCCATCCAGGGCCCCAGTCCTGTCCTTCAGAGCACGCTTGGTTTAAATGAAAACAAGCTACTAGATTTGCAGCCAAGTCATATTAGGGTGGCTTGCAGCAGTCAGCTGGGATATAATAGGGTGTTTCTTCAGGAAAGCAATAAAGAGAGCATTGTCTAGATTAAAAATCACATATGAAAATATTTTTCTGTGTAACGAAGGAAATTATGCTTTATTAAAATAAAATATAGCTTACATAAAGGAAAGGGAAAAATAAGCACTGATGTAGTCATCGTGATTCCCTATTTCCTTGGTAACTGTCTCTGTTTTGTTTAGTCCTGATTGCAGGAAAACAAAAACATGCATGTACATGTGAGTGCATGTATACTCAAAAACACTAGCGTGTTTTTAATTTGTTATTGTGATTTATTCTGGTATAGGGCTTCATTGTGTTAGACCCAGGGCAGGTACATACAAGGTTACTGCATTATTAACTCTGCTATTTTGGGGTTTCTGATGTTGTAAGGCAATTTTCTGTTTGTAGATATGATCCTAAGGTATCACCCCTTCCTTATCCTTTGCCTCAGACTCTGAAAGCATAGATCAACTATTTTTCTCTGTACAGTAGCTGGCAGCCTTTGAAAATGCATTGATATTTTCAAAACAAAGCAAGACAGCTGTTGTGTAGATGGGTGGGAGGGAAGGGGACCTGAAGGGAAGAGTAGGCATGAAGGGTGTTCTCCTGCATTTCTGCCATGGTGTTTTATTTCAGTTGGCAGCGTGCCTCAGGTAAGTCCTTCATGATGGGCCGTGTTTCCTTGTGCTTTCTGGGATGAGCGATATAATCACAGATACTGTGCTCATTGCGGTATGACCAGGCGCTAACTCACTGCCTCCCCTCTGGCCTTTTGAAACCCCAAGGTGGAGTGGCTGAAGAATGAAGAGGTGATTGATCCCGTGGAAGACCGAAATTTTTACATCACCATCGATCACAACCTGATCATTAAGCAAGCCCGGCTCTCTGACACGGCCAATTACACTTGTGTTGCCAAAAACATTGTGGCCAAAAGGAAAAGCACCACAGCGACTGTGATTGTCTATGGTAAGTGATGCCTTGTCCTGCTGCACGTGGATGGATATGAGCTCCCAGCGAGAGGTGGGGCAGGAGGGGGATGCGGAATGCCTGTGTGCAACTCTTACTGCAGTCAGTGACCAGGCTGGGCCGCCTGTGCTGCCTGTTGGCTTGCAGCCACATGCAGCGACTGCAGTCAGGGTCCGTCACCGAAAATACTCCCAAGTACAGGTCTGATGGCTTGGCTTATTGGTGACAGGCAACTGCATTAAAGGTGGAACAGGCACCTAACACAAACAGCCAGTTGCCTCACTGAGGAGAAGGTGGTTGCTCCCCTGGCTATAACGTGCTGGCTGGCTGCAGCAAAGAGCCATTAGGACACTTCTTTCATCAGGAGCATCCGAGGCATTGCTTTCTACCAACGCATTTCACATTCTTAGTGTCAGCTTTCAGAAATGAGAGCAAAACTGGAAGGAAGTTTGTGCTTCCAGATACTGGTAAGAATGTCAGAGCACAGCAGAATCTTCTATCTTCTTATATCTCTTTAAATAAACCTATTTTTGGTGTCTGCTACCAAAACATACTCTGAGTAGATAGCAAAGTAGCCATATAGTAAGTAGCAAAGCACTTTGGGACTGCAGTTCATAGGCACACAGCCTAGCTTGAAAAGCAACACCAGGGGAATACAAAGCATGGGATAACATTATTCTGTGTCTGCATCCGCAGCCTTGATCTAATATTGAGGTTGGACATGCTTTGGCTGGGGAGGGGCCAGACGAGGTGCCCTCCTGGGGACTCTTCCAGGCTGTGTTGTGCTGCAGCTCTGCCCCACCAGTCTGAGCCTTTGCCCCTGCAAAGTTACTGCCCCGATGCATCCCAGGCGGGGGGATCATCCAGAACAAAACCTGCTCTGACAATGTGCCAGCTGACTGTCCTGGTGTTCCTTACAATCAGCCTAATTATAGGATAGACAAGTAGGAAAAAATCCCTATGATTATCCCTAATATTCATTTCATATTCAGGGTAGCAGTTAGATTTAATTGTAAGCAGTTGCTTCCCTGAAGTTACAATGAGGGCCTTTTAGTTCAGTTTTTATAGAAAACCGACTGAATTGAGTTGATTATCAGTGTTTGTGATATTGAGGGATGGACCGTGCAAGAGCACTGTGTTTTGTATCTGCAATGAATGCAGAAACATAAAGATGTAGGCATACTGCAACCCTTCCTCATACATATACAGCATTTTTTTCAACAGTGCAGTCAAGAGATGTATGTAGGGGAGCAGCCGTTTTTATGGGGTTTACTACTAGAGCTGTTTAAGGGTTGTGTCCTATCACAGACATTTGGCTTTAGGGAATCTGAGCAGTTAGTATGTTATCCATACCCTGGCTAAGACATTATTACATAGAACAGCACAGCTCCTGATTCATCCATCCATCTATCCCAGAAACTGAGGTGAGTGAAAAAAAAGGTCAGCATAAATAACTTCCCAGAGATAAATATCTTCCCAAAGGCCAATAATAAAGACGCACTTAGTGTGAGCAGCTTAAATATCTGTTATGGAAGTGCTGAGACCTACATATGCACCAGCTATGTCCGCAGAGGGGAGAGTGAAGTTGTCCTGACATCCTGAAATCACCTGCTGGAAAGAAAGGGAAAGAAAATCACCAATTTCTAATCAAAGCACGGGGGCCTCTCAGCATGCATAGATGATGGGTACATCTGAGAACGAGCTGGAGTGCAGGTTACCTCCCTTTGAAGAATGGTGCAGCTTTTGGAGCGGAGGCTTCTGGCTGGCAGAGCTGTGAGTGCCCTCTGAACCCGCAGGGATTTTGGCTACAGACACACCACCAGATGCTTAGTGCTGGGTTGGGTCAGTTTTCAGGAGAAGGCAGGTCACCCGCCAGCAGTAATAGCCATCGAA
Organism: Tyto alba; assembly: GCF_018691265.1. Lineage (NCBI taxonomy): Eukaryota > Metazoa > Chordata > Aves > Strigiformes > Tytonidae > Tyto > Tyto alba. Next base: position 13,751,605 of record NW_024881327.1, on the reverse strand, counting down.
GGAAGGGTGGTTTTCATTCAGCATCAGCGTTTCTTTGACTCGTGCGGTGACTCCTGGCACGCTGTACATTCGGTACGTTGGAGATGTGGGTTTGTGTCCACTCAGTGTTGCTTCTCGTGCTCTTCCCAGGCATTGCCTGTGGCTGCTGTTGGAGGCAGCACAACACAGAGCCTGAGGCACCTTTGGGCTGACCGGGATGGCTTGCGTACACGATCATACTCTTTCTCTCTTGCTTTTCAGTGAATGGAGGCTGGTCTACCTGGACTGAGTGGTCAGTGTGTAACAGCCGATGCGGGAGAGGCTTTCAGAAGCGTACGAGGACCTGCACCAATCCTGCCCCACTCAACGGTGGTGCCTTCTGCGAGGGCCAGAGTGTTCAGAAAATAGCTTGCACCACTCTGTGTCCAGGTTCAGTATGAACAGTACATAGCTCTAGATAAATAGTTTATCTGTCATCAATCATTTCGGGAGAAGACTATTATTTACATAAGCCTCCTTCTCTTTATTAATGTATCCAACATCTCAGCAAATGAATATTAAATTATATTACATAAGTGGATAAAATAGCGAGCCCATTATATCAAGCAGCAGGGATTTCGGACCCACTTTTACACACAGCTTGCACCAGTGTCTCAGCCCTGGTAATTCAGGGGATTTGGGGAACATTCAGAGCTTCAAATTGTAAGAGATAAAGGATGAAAACTCTGGAAGAGGACTAGAATTTGAATATAGAAAGCATTTGTGATATAAATACATCTGCAATGTCTGTTCAGTCCAGCTGTCACAGCAAGTGAAGCATCTGGGGTGTGGATGTTAAATTGAGGTACATGTTTACATAATGTCAAATACAGAGACGTTTATACTGCAAAGAGATGTATATCCATACCTTTGAAAGGTATTTAAATGTAAACTTTTGAAAAATGCAAAACTGCTTCAGGACACACAAGGTAATTGGTGGCTTTTCTGTGGCAAAGCTCTGCCGTCTGTCTTGTTGTTCAGTGCTTTCTTGCCTCTGCAGTCCCACTCAAATTGGTGGCAGTAAGGTCATCTTCAGCTTGTGAAGCTTGCCCATCCAACTTCAGCTCTTACTGGTGGGTAGAACTTGAAGACCTGAAATTTCATCTCTGGTCACTATTCCAAGTGATAGACTCCTGGGTCAGACTGTGTCACTGCAACAATTTCTTAGTTTGTTCTTCACCTGTTCAATTTAGTGCTTTTGAAAATAATTTGTGTGATTTTGAGCACTAAACACACTCCTTGTTCTGCTCATGTGAAATAGATTGGTGCCTCTAGATATTTCTTTTAATAGAAAATATTTAACATTAAATATCTTCCTACTAAAGAAGATTTTCTGGCCAAGTTTATCTTTAATCTCTGTGTTAAAAAATGCCCCCCTTCACCAAAAAAAAAAAAAAAAAATCACAGATTTCCGACTTGTTGCTCAATTTCTTGTATACTTTGAGCGCAGATAAACTGATGACAAATTTATAAAAATGGGAGGAAAGAGCAGAAATGGGGCCGGGGCAGAGAGAAGGGAGAGGGAGAAAGAATGTGCATTTACATGCCAGGAATAGAACTTTAAGAAGAGCAGTCTGACGATCTATCTGCCTTGCTGGGAATGGCCAGGAGTTGCAGGTTGGCTTGTGTCGAGGCGTGCATCGCTCTCGTTTGGTCTCACGTTCATGTAGTCCCTAACAAGTTGCCTCCTTTCCTCACCTCAGTGGACGGCAAGTGGACGTCCTGGAGCAAGTGGTCCACCTGCGGCACGGAGTGCACCCACTGGCGCCGGAGGGAGTGCACGGCCCCGGCGCCGAAGAACGGGGGGAAGGACTGCGAGGGGCTGGTGCTGCAGTCCAAGAACTGCACCGACGGGCTCTGCATGCAGGGTAAGTGCCGCTGGGACACCTCCGGGGTCTGGGATGTAAGTGGCCGCAGAAAAACCTGCAACAGGTGCAGATCGGTATCAATGACCTAAAACCACAGGATCGTTTGTAGGATGGAGAAATGAGTTAATCCAATTCTCACCAGTCTGGACACCCCGCTCTTCTTCCCTGAAGATGAATGTAATGCTGTCTGAGGTTTATGAAGTTGAGCAGTGAAGAATTAGGAAGTCTTGTAACACAGCCCTCTCCCCCTTGCCCTCCCCACCAAACAGCCCTTCTCTCTAATACCGGGTCAACATCTGCCCGGGGAAGCTTGGCAGTGACTCTCACAACAATGCAAATTAAAAGTAGATGCTTTAGGGCAAAGCCAGCGTTTTCAAATGAGTAAACCTGTCAAAGCAGCTCAGCTTGTGACTTCTTTCTGACAGGAGTGGTGGGTGCATGTTTCTACATAGAACAGTTATGCCCTTTTGAATTTGGGGTGTCCTGTAGTAGAAAGAGGTACCCTGTATTTATGCAGCGCCTATGCAAACTTCATGTATAGTTATCAGCATGCTGCAGCCTCATGACGATCAGTTCTAGTGCTGAAGTCTGTCCTGCCTGTGCCTGTTCACACCATGGTCCTGCCTTTGTGACTAATACGAGCAAGAAGTAAAAAAAAAAAAGTAGGCTTTTAGTGTGATTCTGACATCTGCTGATGAACAATTAGTCTTCTCTGCACCCCATCCCTTCTCAAAAATGAGGTCTTCTCTGTTCTGATGGTGCATTGAAACTTCCTTTCACATTTCGTTAGCACAATAACCTGAGCCAAAATCCTCATACACACCTCTCTCCTGATCCTTCATCCTGTCTCTCTGCAGTACTTCTCTGTCAAGCCTCAGCTCTCTGTTACCCAAATGGTTGTGGCTGTAACTATATGGTATCTATGTGACCAGATCATAAAATGCTTTTAGTTCTCTCATGAAAAAGAAGTCAGGAATTTTTATTCTCTGAGGCAGGCTACCTTTGGCTGAAATAGTCATGATGACAGAGAAGTGACACTACTAGCTAATAAATAGGTCTACTTCTTGAATAAGTGCCATATATGTGCCTACTGTGCTGGCAGCGAACTCTGAGCTACCTTATGGCACAGCATGGCCATGTGCTCTGAAGTTTCCCAGATTTACAAAACAGGCTTTCTTAGTGTGGCTCGCACAAGCACTTTCATCTCATTAAAAACTGTTAGCCAGTGTCAGCAGCCTATAAAGCTGTAATTCCTCAAAACATTTGTTTTTATGGGGAAGGCAGAAAGGCGAAATCTAGAGCTCCTCTCTTTTTCTTTTCTGAAGATAGAAAAAAAAAAAATAAATCCAGCCACGTCTCACTGTGTAACACCTTGGTGACTTTTATAGTGGGGAAACTACCCCTAGCTCCAGCAGTGTGAATAAGTCATTATGGTAAATTAGGAAGAAAAGATACGTTTCCCCATACAGAAGAGCTCTTCACTATCAGATTATATTTAGACAGGTGTATGTCATCTTTGTGTATGTGCATGAAGAGAGCCATTTAAGCAGAAATCTTGTGGAAAAGTAGATATAATGATATGGCAGAATAAAAGCCCTGTAGGGATCTCATTTATCTGTTGATGGTATATTACATTTTATTTGTGAAAGTGGATGCTGAGTAGAAAGCAGAGGTCTTCAGCAGAAGAGAGGGTGAGGCTGTTTTGAATCCTATTCTGATTCATGTGTATGTATATAAAAAATGGTAATGAAAAATATACAGTCACATATTGACCTGCTTGGCTCCAGGGGCTGAGTTATCCTTCAGTGTTGGAATTTAATGGCAGTGTTTTAATGGTGTCTTTATACTCGTGAGGTTTCATATACCTGTAAAACTTACAGTCCTGCTCCCTGCTCCATCATTGCTGAGAAGATTGATTTGCTGTACTTTGTGGCAGTGTGCCTGCTGCTCGCTCTCTCTCTTTCTTTATTTCTCCTTCTCAGTTTATGCAAAACCAATCTGAACACTTGCATTTTTGCTGGTGTGGATCTAGATTCATAGCAAATCTGCCTGCTGAGCTAGGAAGAAACGCAGGACTCCTTTCATTACTAAAACACCAAGCCTCTTTTCACATTATTTGAGGCTGGTGGGGACTGGCCTGAACTGACATTTCTCCTAGTCTGGGGACCTGTGGATCCACGGCAGACTTTTCCAACACCTTCATGCCAGTGGGTCTGGCATGGCACAGGTGGCATGGAGGGAGCCACAGCCACCTTCCCTCTGTGGCCATAGCACTCCTGGAGACGTGTTGGCCAGCTGCCTACCCGCACCATAGCCAAATACTGCTCCTAGGTGCCCTGGTGCTTCCTCCTTAGTGTCAGTCTTTAGTGAGAGCTTGAAGGTTGACTTTAGCACCATGAGAGTAGATGAGGTCAAAGAATTAGTAGACAGACTCTCTTACCAGGAGTCACTAGGCTGCTGCTTTGACAAAAACTCACTTGTAAATATGTATCTCTATATAGCTGTACATAAAAGATATCCTGGAAAATGTTGGATTGAATGAGTCTAATTTACAAGGTCTTTCCCTTCCAGTCTATTATTCACTTCAGTAGCATCAGCTGGATAAATCAATAAGCTCTTTCATCAGACTGCCCCTGCTCCAGCAAAGAGCAGCAGTCTGTACCGCTATCGATTTCTGTGGGGATAAAAACTGTGGAGCTTTCTCCATCCCTTGTAATTACAGTATTTTACACCCAAAGCTGTAGTTTGTGCTTACCACTAACTGTGGCATTTCTTGTGCAACTCTGCTGTCACATTTATTCAGACTAATGATCTTGCTAGTACACACATACACTCCCTTATCCAGTAGTTAGTATTTTTCTGTTAACGTGAAAGGATGAACAGTCATTAAACTAGAGAGCCTGCAGAGAGACAGCAGGCTGAATTGAAGAAGAAAAGCGGCTGTAGTGAAAATTTAAGATGGTCATTAGTATTTTAAGGTTCTAAATACACAATATTGCCTAGCAGATCCCATTATAACAATTTCATAATTCCTGTAATAGCATTAATATGATGTTCTGGAACAAAATATGCTGTAGGTCTAAGAAGAATTGGCTGGTTACCACCCACACTAGTTGCATTATTACCTCCATAGTTGCATTATTTCCCATTTGAAGTATGAGTACTGTGGTAAATACTTCAGAGCAAGGAATAACACTTTTAAAGGCACACACTGCATCTCACAGGGGATCACTATAAACTGAAACACTGCAATTAGCGCTCCACCCATCCCATCTAATGACTTTGGTGGGCGTTCTGTGTGAGGACTAAGAAAGCAGAGCGCTCCACTGCTGGCACAAACTTCAGCACAAGCTGTTCCCTTCACTAGATAACTAATATTTTTAAAGCAATGTACAAGGGGAAGTGTTTTACTGGGCCCAGTCTGGAATGACTCTGAGATCATGTGTGTGGTACCAAACAGATGCTAAAAAGTCCCTGGCAGGCCAAATTCTGCTTTGCGTTATGTGTAAAATGCTGCTGGTGATCAGGAAGAGGTGGACAACCTAGGAAGAAAGTTAGGTGTGTTAGATGGTTATGTTGAAGGCTCATTACATCAGTTGTGACGTGCAGCTGTCATGCTCAGAGCATGTCACCAGTGTCCTTTCTGTTGAGGATCTGAAGTGACAGTGTTCAGGTCTGTATTGTTCCTGTCCTGAATAGATAAGTACAGGAAGTCTGTAGGCGTGAGGTTGGTGCCTGCGCGTGCTGGTAGAGCTGTGGGTCTTTTCTGAAATGATGCCTGTGATGTGCAGTGTTGTCACTAGCACTGTCAGAGACAACCAGTGCCCATTCCTCAGCTCACTCTCGACTTACTACTGTGGCTTTTCACAAAAGGCTGGCTAAGTTGTGTTTGCAGTTTTTTCCAAAACACAGGGCTAGCTATTTTACAGCAGCAAGGTAATACTGAAGCACATGTTGTTGCTTAAGGACTATGGATTATATAGTTACATAAATAGTACTGATGCTCTGTGTAGTACAAACTGTTTGCTTTATACAGTCTCAAAATACAGAATACAGATCCACTACTGAATAGGGCCAAAAGGAAATTTCCACTTGGGAATCATTGCTAAGCATCATCAGATGCAGTGTGGACTTTTACTTTGTTGCTTTGGATTTAAATAAATGAGCATGGAAAGACTGAGACATGCTACTCTCACTTAAAGAACGGAAGAAAAGATTCAAAACATCTTTGCCTCTTGTTACAGACAACACTCTGGACTAACTCTCAGGTCACTTTGGTTCTCTCCTTGCATGTAGCTTAACTATGTGGAAATTCAAATAGCAGATGCACCACTTGAGAAAAAAGCACCTATACCATGGTGAAGGTGATATAATTATCAGAGTAGCAATTCTGTTCCGTGTTAAAAAAGGCTGCCTTCTAGTCGAGAGTGAATTGATGTGGAATGATGACAGCAAATCTATATTTGATAAGTGCTTTGAAATCCTTGTCTGAAAGGCATTATGAAGTTCACAAGATTCCCTCTTACAATGATGGTGCCTAAGCAAGTAAAAAAGATGCAGTTTGTCATGCTTGTCCACGAAATGGTTAACTGCTGCCCTTTTCCACTCTGGTGCCTGTTTATACACAGATCTCCAGTAGAAAGCAAGGTTAAGCTGATACTAACATCTCTTTCTTCCCAAAACATATATATTCTGCACATGCCCTGCTTGTTTAATGTAACATGCCAGAACCTCTGATGGAATAAGCATTCGTTTCCCTTTTTTGGCTTGTTTTGAAAGCGGGCATTGAGGGAAGAATTACAGGACAGAGCAGTTTGATGAGGACCTCTGGTCCTCCAGACCAGATTAGTGTGCGAAGAGCAGGGGAGTGTTTTCCAGGCTCCAGGAGGTAAGCAAAGCTCTCTCAGGGGAGACTGCAACAGAAGCCCATGTGTGCAGAGGAATGAAATAAAACCTTTTATTAAGAGCATGTGGGTCAAGAGAGAACTTCTAATATGTTTGGTCTGTCAGCATAATGATACAGCCACCTGGCCTGATTCACTGTGCCCTCACAGGGGGGGTTTCATTCATTTGAAGAACACATCTCATCTGTTACTAGAGGAAGTTTTCTGTAGTACTGTTATTTGATATGAGATGTGTTACTCTGTCTTCAACCCAGCTACTACGTAATGGTGTAGCAACCAAGGCAGTTTATGCACACATCTCAGAGTTAGGACTCATCTTTATTTTTGTTGTAGTGACATGAGAAATCCCCAGCTGAGAAGCATCCATGCTCTGGTGGGCCCTCTGCAACAGAGGCTCTTGCCTAGAAAACCTACAGCTCGAAGCAGATAAAAGCATTTACAGAAATTAGAAGTGTAGAGCCACAAACAGAACCCAGGGCACTGAAATCACTGTGTCTTACCCCAGTCAGCTCAGAAAGCGCCACCTCCACATTCATTTTAACGAAAGGCAAGTGTTTTAAGATCTCTAAGCTGTTTTCAAAAATCTCAACTAACTGAAAAATATTTTAGCCATGCAGAGAGGAAAAAAACCACAACCTTGTCCATCTATAATTTTCATTCCTCTTAATTCTCTTGGATTTTTCTTTTATTCTTCCTTTATTCCTCTGTGTATTAAAAAATCAAAAAAGCTTCTCAGACAGATGGAAGAAAAATGCAAAGTTTATAGAAAAGTCTAACTGATACATTAACTTCATTGTAGAAAAAAAAAAAAAAAAACAGTGACAACAATGAGCGTTTATATTTTGCTTACCATGTACAAAGGTGGGTATATTTCATGATTTTTGCTTTACCTGGCAGGGTGTCAGGCAGAGCAAGGTTACATGAGCAGCCCGAGGCTCATTAGGGAGTCAGTGACAGGATCAGGAGTAAAACTCAGTGCTCTCAATTTCTAAATCTGTATTCTACATAAAGGACTTACAAAAACATTGGCAGCATCCTTCAGTGAAAACTCATGTTGGGGAAGGAAGGTGCTGTAGTTTGGGAAACAAACATTGAGCTGATCAGCTGATTGTGGGATTTTTGAGGTTAAAAGCCAGGAATACAAGTTAACTTACTTGTGAGTTTACAGACCTGCCAAAGATTTTGATACCTGTCGCTGAGCATCTGTGTGGATAATTCATGCTTTCCATGAGCCTTTTTTTTTTTTTTCCAGCATTCCTAACAGTTTTGATCTCCTCTTCTAGATCCTATTCCAGCTGTCCCTTCCTTTATCTAGCTTTGCCATGTGTCCTCTCTTCAATGCTGCCCCATGTCCTTATTTCAGCCCTCCTTGTAACCTGTTTGCTCTTGTCCCACTACAACTGCAAAACGAAGCAAACCCCATGAAGTCTATTTAACATTCAGTCATTGCAAATGTGGAATTTGCAAATACACAGTCTAGCAAATTGCAGTGCTAGACATGTGTTTACTTTTGCTGTCAAACATGCATAACAAACCCAATCTTAAGGTTCTGTGCTTCTAAGATACTAAAGACTGACATAAAATTTAACCAGAAGGTCAAAGTCCTTAACTGTAAAAGATTGCATAATGTCAAAATTGCCAGTCTAATCCACATCAAATTTTAGCAACAAGTTATCCTACTGTTCTATCTTCCCCAACCCTCATATAGATGACATGCATGTTTAAACTCAGGCAAGACCTTTCTAATAATGTTAACAAAATGTCAGGAATCTAATTTAAAATGAAAAACATAGTTGCAATCTTAATTATAGAATATCATAAACTCCTGTTCAAGGACAGGACAAGAGATACTCCCCATTTAACCTACCCGCTCAGGAAAGATCTGAGATAATACCCAAGTAAATAATCAGTCACAAAACCTCAGGCTCCCTGTTTATTAGCCCACCCTGAAGATGCCAATAATTAGTCCTTTAGATGGAAAATAAATTGCTGTGCATTATCTCTGGGATGCCTGATACCATATCTGACCTTCAGCATCATTACTGAAGACATGAAGGTCTTTCTTTATAATAGCAAATATAGGAAGAAGCTGGGCAGATTCTCTCTGAGATTTTTTTGCAGCTCCAGGGACTTTGTTTGTTGTGTTTGGGTGTTTTGTTTTGTTTTGTTTGTTTGGGTTTTTTTTAATTTTTAACCACCACAAATAAGGTATAAGATACCACATCTTCTTGTTTATGTGCTAGAGTTCCTGGGAAAGGGGAGAGAAACAATTAGCAGCAATTACAACTGAAAGATTATTGTTAATATTTCTCTCGTGGTAAATTTGCATTAGCAACCTGTTAAGTGGACATGAAGCCTTAGCACTAAACAGGCAGAATATGGAGTTTACTCTAAGATTGCTCTTGTGCCATTAACTCTGCCCCCTTGTAGAAAAGGAAATACTGGAAGCTCGTGCAGTCATAGTCTCTGGGCAGTGGGAACTGCACGGAGCAATTTCAAACTCCTGAATGTCAAATTAAGTCTCCTAAATTCCTTCTCCTAACATGAGACTATGTGACTGCTTGTCCAACATAGGGACTAGATGAAAATCTATAGCATTGAAATACATCTGAATTAACATTTTGAAAGCCCTTGAAAGTCTTTTTTGAAAGTATGTTTTTGAAAGCTTTGAGCCTTTGCACACTGTATTGATCATCTAGAATTTTCTTTAAAAGTAATGAAGACACTCAGCAAGCTGGTTATAGCTGTAGAATTGCTGAGAGCTGATGGTGAACTAGGTAAGGCAAAAGGAGGCATAAAATGGAAATAGGACTAGTAATGTGAAGTCAGTGCTATAGGCACAGCACTGCAAACATTGCAGGGACATGTGCCTTTTTTCTTCTTTGTCTCAAAAATGTACCTTTATAATGGAATTCTGAATTTAGAATTGTCTCTTCCCAGGAGAGCAGAGTTTTACAAACCCTGAAATTGGACTGACATCGAATTGAGAATGGCATTTTACAGGAAAAGAGAGAGAATTTATAGAACCTGGAATTTGGAAACAGCAATATATACTTTTTTTTTTTTTTTAAAAAACTGTTGAAATCCATTGAACTCAAAAATCAATAAAAACAAATCAAATTAAAAAAAAAATAGGCGTCTTAACCCAATTTTATTCAAATTTTTTCAGGATAATTTTTAAGACTGAGACTGATTATAGAAAATTTCAGCAAAACCCAAAGATTTTAAATAGAATTCTGATCCACTGGAGCTGGGGAAAAGAGCAAGATAACTGAATTAATGCTGAAAGAAGACCTTATCATGGGAAATAATAACAGAAGCAGTTGGGTGCATGTTGTTTGGGACTGGTATGGAAAAAATTACCACCTTGCTTTCTTTGAGTTATTGAATACTGGAACTCATCTGACACGTATGTATCACAGAGAAAGAAAGGGTTGTTTCAGTAAACTCTCGTGTCACAATGTATGCACTACATACCTACTTTAAATCATCTAAAAACTGTTCCCTTCAAATTTTAGGCATTTACATGTGAGAATTAGTCTCTGTTCTTCTGGACATTATAGCTCCATGGTTCAGAGCCTGTTGCCAGCAAGAGTCTATTCCTACTCCAGTGTCAGTACAATGGATAGACATCAAAGTAGAGAAAGGCAGGCAGCAGCTGAATGTGTGCCTTCCTTCCTTATAGGCAGTTTGAGGGCATTGACTTTGGAGCCAAAAGGGGGAAAAGTGCTGTTACAATATATTGTGCCCAACCTGTTGAGTTCATTGCAACAGGATGTTACTGAGACGTGTCACGTAGATAGGCTTTCAAAAGGGCCACATAATTACATGACCTCAGCTCCTTTTGAAACTGCTACATAGAGGGTAAAGAGCATTTATAGATTAGAAGCAAGTGGTGCCAGATTAAAATATGATGCATTAAAGAAACAAGCGGTTATGTGCTTTATGCAATCTTCACTTTATTAAATGAAAGTGCCTGTCTCCAACTCTCACTGACCTTGATACAGCCTCAAAATAGTATCATTAACTGTGAACTCAGCGGCTAATAGTAAAGAACAATTTCTTTGCGGGATAATTGTAAATATTTTTGTAAATATGGTCCAAACTGTATAAGCCCTGGTAAATAAGTGCCCAGAAAGTTCACCTTCATCTACTCCACCATCTTACTTAGTTACTTGCTGGGAAGAGGGAAAGTAACTGGGGAAAATACAAATGGAAAACTGGGAAATTTTCTGGAAATTTTATTTCTTTCTTATGTGAATATTTTATTTTCTCCAAGCAACAAAATAAATTATTTTCATAATCTGATCAATTGACTCTAAAATTGATATCCGTTAATACAAATTCAGCATGACTAGAAAGCTAGCAAAATCTATTAAGGAACAAAAAAGGGAGCCAGTCACAAAATTCCCTCTACATGAAGCTGTGACCTAGTGTTTTATACCACAGGGATAAAAGTTGTCTTTAAAATATGCCAGTTCACAGGCCAAAGCAGTATGTTCTCAGGACTTTCTAGGTAAAATCAAACACAGGTTTTCAGGGTGCCCATGGTCATGATACTGAGTTCCCAGTCTGAACACCATGTGTGTGCATACAGGCCCATGAATATGCTGAGGGGCAGATTCTTCCCCAGTGGAAAAATGAGAGCTTAGAAAAGTTGTTTTGGTGACTATTTGGTAACACTCTGTTTCAATTTCAGTCTCAAGGGAGTCAGTGCCATAATCTCTGCACAATTATCTTTCATATGTCTGAGATTCTCCATTCCCAAATGCTTCATTTTTTCCCCCAGCTTGGCAGAAGGTTTATCTATTTCTCCCAAGGAAAATTGCAGCAGATGAATTCATGCTGTAAAAAGGGTCAGCCTGTCTATTTGTCAAAGCTAACCCCCTAAGGCAGATGGTCCCACACATGAAGATACGCTGAAGGCCATTCAGCCACAGAGACCCACTGTTGTCTCTCCTGTGGCCTCTGGCACAAATGTGTTTCCAGAAGGTCAGAGCAAGACATGTGGGACCAGAATGCTCAGGCTAGACTTCCAGTGTTTGGGGATCATCTGCCTTCACAAACTGTACCAAATTAATTAAATGAGCTTCAAAATCTACTTAATTAAATGGTCACAAGTTCCCACATCAGTGCAAGTGCGACTGATGCTGAAATTGATAAAAAGCTTGCTGAAGCCTTTCCTGTATACCAATATTGGATTGGTTTATCTTTCCAGTACAACCTGATGTGTTCAGCCTTCTCCACTTTTCCCAGTGTGTTACATCATTATTAAGGTACTTAAATTGCTCTTCACATGCTTTATAGAAAGAGAATAGGCAATGCCTACGTAATGCACCTTTATAATGATACATTTGCATTTGTACAAAGGATTTGTGTCAGTGTAATTACTTTAGTTAAAAAAAGCCCACCTTTAACACTTAATGGAAGCACTTCCACAGGAACAAAAAATGTATTTACAAGCCTAAAATGGAATATAAAGTAGAATACATGGAGAAACATCAACTTAACTAAAGGCTTTTTAATGAATGCATTTACCATGCAATTACAGTGATGCAATTTCTGTGCGTTAACCCAAGCCTCCCACTGATTCTCCAGGTACGACATAGGGTGAGGTCCTTGTAAAATAAGGAAAACAAATATCCACTTTTGGTAAGCCTCTGAGAGCCTCAAACAAGAGGGACTATGTAAGTGTAAAGTGTGATTATTACTATTTTACTCATCCAGCATTAAGTTACACAACAAAACATCAAAAGCTGTTTTGAAAAGGTACATTTCCCAACAAGCTGGAGGAAGAAGCTTAAATTACTTTTCTCAAAGCAAGTAGCTCACTGTGAAACCAGCTGCTTTGAGTGTGAGTCAGCAGCCTTCCCAGAGTCAAACCCACCAGCACCTTTCTAAATTCACCCTTATTAAAAGTTTTGCTGATCCTGGTAGAAGTCCCTCAGGTACTTGCCAAGCAGTGCTGTTGATACAAGGAGGAAAAAAAAAAAAAAAAGAACAAAACCAAAACACACAAGGAAAAGATCTAATTTCACTGCAGTTACTTTGAAGAGAGGAGGGAAGTCATTCTTTATTATTCCAGTTTCTAATCCCAACAGGTTTACATCAGTATCTGATGAAAACTTCCTTTCTCATTGTTTGAAGGTATAGTCAGAGGGACTAGTGTGAAAGCCAACTTTCTAAAGCAATACCTGTGCTCTTGTGCTGGGAGCATGGCAAGAGCCCTACCTCCCGCCCAGGCACCACCACCAGTGTATGGCTACAAGCCTTCCCCTTTCTGCTGCCACTGCAATGCCCACTCTTTTTTGGAAGAGTGCTTGCATGACAAAAGAGTGTTTAAAAGTAGTTTTATTCTAAAAAGTCCTGCACAAATGACAGAAAGTGTCTGTAGTTGCCATGTTTGAGCGATCTCTGACAAATGTGCTTAATTTGCAAGTGCAAATGGAGATGGTGCTTGACCAGCTAACAGCTGGAGTTGCCAGCTTGGCTGGGATGCTGAAAGTCAACCCAACGTAAGGTCTCTGCTACCATCAGCCAGGGAAGGCAGCGAACAGGGTTGTACGAGCACCACAGCATGGCTTGCGTAGTGCCGTCACCTCAACAAGGGCTTTACAGCCAGCACGAGTGGCCACCTATCCACCTACAGCCAGGTTGGTCAGCTGTGATTCTTTTTTGACCCTCAGCAAAAAATTGGCATGACCGTGACTCAAATGCATGGCATCTCACTCGGCAGTCCTTAACCCTTCCACTTCAGACATGCCTTCCTTCTAGGTAAATAACACAATGTTTTTCAGGCTGAAAATGTATTCTCGCAGACACTTGTGCAAGCCAGGCTATGTTTGCATGTTGTGCTGGTTTTGGCTGGTGTAGAGTTATTTTTCTTAATAGTAGCTAGTATGGGGTTCACTCCAGGAGGGAGTGAACGAGTGGCAGTGTGGTGCTTAGTTGCAGACTGAGGTTAAGCCACAACACTGAACCATGACACACAGAGACAGTTGCATGAAGTTGAGTGCTTGGTTCTGTTTGCAGAACACAAAGGAGGATAAAATCAAGCTCATGAGTCTATTACTAAGCATGTTGGTTTGTGAGGCTAATGGAAGAAGCAAGCAGTATCCTTGGCTCATCCTCCCATTTTAATAGACATGCCTTTGAATATATACACAAAACATTTCTGTTTAAGAAATTCATGTCATTCTTATGTAGTTGCAAGGATGCTCGCTGTAGCTATCAGTTATAGTTATCTATGCAAACTTGTAAGATGCAAATAAGTATTTGTTACAAACAAGGTCTATGAAGAATTTGCAATGAGGTAAATTTCTTTTAGAGTATTTGAGGATCACCCTTGTTTATTTTGCTGAAAAGACTTCAGTTTGGATTTCCATTTTAGCAGGAACAGTTTCAATAACAACTAATCCAGTCCTTTGTGCCCATTGAGTGTCAGATGCTAGATGTGACAGGAATGATACACAACTTTGAATGCAAGACTTACCAGCTGAAATGCAACACAAGGAGAGAGGAATATCCTTTCTGGCTCTGCGTGGGTGAACTCGAGCTCCGTAGGTAATGCAGAGCTGGGGGACACGTGCTGCCCGTGCTGGCTCCCCCAAGAACATACTAGGGCACATGAAGTGCAAGGAGGCGTCCTCAGCTTTCCCAGTGGATTTGAGTATGAGGCAAAAAGGCATTTGGAGATGCAGCCAGCTTAAATTCCACCTTGTCCTTGTGCCTTGTATTTCCTGCTGGCTGCCTCTTGGTCTCCAGAGACATCTTGCCAGAGGAAATATTGGGCATAAGGCTGTAACTGAAATTGAGGTTGGCTAAATATGGGCCTCAGCATTCATCTGGGGAGTAAGTGGGGTGTAACTAGGGTACTGTAAATTCATGCCCGAACTTGCTGAGCACTTACTCAAGCCCTCAGGAGTTGCTTGCCTGACTTTTTATAACCAATACCTGGAGTACACTAGTAGAAGTAGGAAGCAGTGATTACAAAAGATAGAGTATGCATGTTGAGAGTACATATAGGTGTACTTGCCTTAAAGAATCAAACGAACGTAAGAACATAATATTTCTAAAAGCAATTATAAGGCTGAAATCATTGCTGTGAAATAAAGTTTTAAATAGATATTACGGGCATTATAGTCTGTCCCATGATGCCTCAGAAAAAATAAATCATCAAAAAGCAGTTCTTCTTGCTCTGGTGTGGTGGGTTGATCCTGGCTGGATGTCAGGTGCCCACCAAAGACTCTCTATCACTCCCCCTTCTCAGCTGGGCAGAGGAGAAAAAATACCATGGAGATCACTCACCAATTACCATCACAGGCAAAACAGACTCAACTTGGGGAAAAAATTAATTTAATTTATTACCAATCAAATCAGGGTAGGATAATGAGAAATAAAACCAAATCTTAAAACACATTGCCCCTACCCCTAACTTTACTCAGGATTTTCTCTACCTCCTCCCCGCCAGTGGCACAGGGTGACGGGGAATGGGGAGTTGCAGTCAGTTCATTGCACATTATCTCTACTGCTCCTTCTTCCTCAGGAGGGGAGGACTCCTCACACTCTTTCCCTGCTCCAGCGTGGGGTCCCTCGCATTCGAGACAGTCCTCCATTAACTTCTCCAGCATGAGTCCTTCCCACAGGCTGCAGTTCTTCACGAACTACTCCAGCGTGGGTCCCTTCCACGGGTCCTTCAAGAAAAGACTGTACGAGCACGGGTCCCCCATGGGGTCACAGGTCCTGCCAGAAGCCCGCTCCAGTGTGGGCTTCCCACAGGGTCACAGCCTCCTTCACATTCATCCACCTGCTCCAGCGTGGGGTCCTCCATGGGCTGCAGGTGGAGATCTGCTCCACCATGGACCTCCATGGGCTGCAGGGGCACAGCCTGCCTCGCCGTGGTCTTCATCACAGGTTGCAGGGGAATCTCTGCCCCAGCACCTGGAGCACCTCCTGCCCTTCCTTCTTCACTGACTTTGGAGTCTGCAGTTGCTTCTCTCATATTCCCACTCCTCTCTTCAGCTGCAATTGCTGTTGCGCAGTTTGGGAATTTTCTTCCCCTCTTCTTAAAAGTCATCCCAGAGGTGCTACCACCATCGCTGATGGCCTCGGCCTTGCTCAGCAGCAGGTCCATCTTGGAGCTGGCTGGCATTGGCTCTGTTGGACACGGGGGAAGCTTCTAACAGCTTCTCACAGCAGCTACCTCTGTAGGCCCCCCACTACCAAAACCTTGCACCACAAACACAATACATCTGGTACTTCAGTTAAGGTAGCATTTACACAACAGTTAATGTCTGGAGACTTCGGGGGGTTGTATGTCTATACCTGTGACTGGGATAGACGATATCTTCATTAGCAAGCAGTGCAGCCAAGCAGGAAGAGCTATGTAAAGCACAACAGATGCCACGCACCCAAACTCGGCATTTCTGGGAGCTGGGGATTATTACTCTGGTCTGCCTGTAATGTGGTCGTATGCATTAGGCACACGCCAGGAGTGCATTTTCCAGTTTTGTTTCACCTGCAGGGAGTCCCCGGCTGTGCGAGCTCCTTGCAGTACAATCCAAGGAGAGGGGGTGAAATTCCCTTCAAAACACCAAAGGGAAGGTGATGGAGGAGAGGTACCTTCTGTCTTATCACTGACTCTAATCCGGTTCCTGACAGCGACTCCCCTACTTACTTTGGATTTGTCATTTACCTTTCCAGCAAGATGGGACTTGGAGCATTTCACTTGTTTCCCGTATGGATGGAAAGCAGCTGGGAGGTGCTTAGCAAGTTCACAGGTCTCGTGTGCGAGCTAAGCAGCTCCAGCGTGCCGTGCTGTAGAAGCTGCAGAAAGAAAAGACAAAAGAAACGATCTCTCTTATTTATCTGTTATGAAATACAGCTGTAAATTGTGTTACGATTTTGTCAATATACAGTGCTTGCAAAGATTTCAAATAAATAATGTTATAACCCCAGGGGCCTTATTGATTTTATAATAATTTCGAAGAGAAGCCACTCAGTTTCTCGTTTGCTGACAAAATCTTCGCTCCCTGAGGAATTCCTATTGAACATGTATTAAAGACAGGATAAAATAATTCCAGGGAAGTACAGAGAGAGGGCTTTGTGCATGGACTCTGCTCAGCGAATGGGTATTTAACCTCTGACCAGTGACGACAGGTCTCCTTTAGCTCTATTAGATCAACAGCAAGCTACTATAATTAAATAAAAAAACTGTTTAGAGCCTCACCGAACATGTCCTGGGAATTAAAGCATATGGCAGGGATAGGGAAAAAAGACTTTCCATATGCTAATGACCCTTGATGTCTGAAATAAATTAGATCCATTAGAGTTTATGCTCAATAAAAGAAAGACTTTAAGCACTCCAAAGTTAGTGACTCGAGACCGATTTTGGCTTAGAAATTCAATCTGCCTGCTTATTAATTCTTAGTAAGGCTTTGGAGGAGACAGGGGATGCAAAAATCATAATTCTGTGCTGTATCGGAATTTTAAAGTGCCATCAGTTTCCTTTCCTTCTTTTTTTTTTTTTAATTAAACCATTTTTCATGCTTCCCTTTTTTGTTCTCCTCATTAATTTGATTTTGTTCCCATTTTTGTTTAATTTCTTTCTTTTTAAGGTTTCATTTATCCTATTTCAACTGAACAGAGAACCCAGAATGAATATGGATTTTCTTGTAAGTTTAATGTTTGATTTTACATTCCTGGATGCTAATTTGATGCTGTTCCTTGGGTCAAGCTTTACTGTTATGCCAGCTCTGAGTGACTAGGCAAAGAGGAACCTATTCGGCAGAGTAAGTGGCATGCTGCTTGCGTGACAGCACTCTCAGAGTTTTGCTGTCAGCGGGTTGGCACAGAATGATAACGGCCCTTATGCACAAGGGAAATGGGAGAAGATGCTGCCTCGGAGACAGAAACTGGAGAGAATGAACCCTCTTCTCATTAAAATTTCCTTAGCAAATGGAAGAAATGTGGTGGAGGGATAACTCATCTTTGAGCTGGAACTCGGGGATCTGCTTCCTGAACTGCTGGGGAGAAAAATTGTGGTGTTTCAAGGCTGGTACGTTGAAGGTCTGATAGCTAGGAGCTTACAGAGACTGATCAGTCCCCTTCAACATCTGCCAGCTTCCACCTCTGTGGCTGGAGGGCAGCCTGGCTTAAATGGCTAGAAGGCTGGGAGCAAAAAAAAAATGAAATAAAAATGATTTCACATGTTTCAAACTAACAAAAATGGGGTACTAAAAAAGTCTGATTTGGTTTTGCACTTTCTTTTTTCATTACGCTATCGCTAAAACTGGGATTCTTCAATGTATAGAAACACATCAGATTTTGATCATAAGACCTTTTGGAAAAAAAATGTCTAATGGATAATGATGCTAGAGATTAGCCTGGAATTAGTTCAGAAGATACGGTATAAGCAGCTAGTAGAAATATCATAGCCATTTTCTCACAAGACAGCTCTAATAAATCTGGGTTCCTTTTGGTAAATTACCACATTATTTCTTGTGCTTGCTTCCGCTTTTATCCAAATACGTATGTGTTAATGTCAGTGATGAGAATTCAGTGTTTGATTCTCTGCTTCGCTTGTTTATTTTTTTTAAATGGAAATGCAAGGAAGGGAAAAATGGCTTGACACATTGCAGTTCATAAAAAGCAAACTCAAAGATATATGCTGATATTCCAGGTATTCCATAGGAAGTGGGCATTTGGGGGTTTTTGACTTTTTTAAAATTAAAAAATAAGGCTTCTGAAGTTCAAAAATCCACAACATTTTTTTTTTGTTACCAGACGAACCACTAAATACCAATATTATTACACTATGTCACTAAGATATACTATTTCATTTCATAGGGTGAGTTTGCTTCATGAGACTAAGTCTATAACGTGTGTTATGCTTAGTAATTCACAGTCTGGGTACTAGATAGATGAACGAGTCGATAGGGAAAGAGTTAGAACACAAGTTAGAGAGAAATCAAAGATCATTTTCCATCAAAAGGGTATAGACCTGTTATATAGCTTTGGAAATGGATTTTAAATTAACCTATAAAAAAGGTAGTAAATATCTGCAGGAAACGAGAATAATAAGAATGTGTTTTCTTGAACGTCCCTATGGGGAGCACATTTCTTCAAGGTTCCTGGCCTCTCTCTCTCTAGCTGCTCCTGACTCGGATGATGTTGCTCTCTACGTTGGGATCGTCATAGCCGTGATCGTGTGCCTGGCTATTTCCGTGGTTGTGGCCCTGTTTGTCTATCGTAAGAACCACCGTGACTTTGAGTCAGATATTATTGACTCCTCAGCGCTAAATGGGGGATTTCAGCCTGTTAACATCAAGGCTGCAAGGCAAGGTTAGTTGTCATTTCACTCCATGTTGACCAATTCAGGGAGATGCTATAAGGTTATGGTCTCTTGGGCTGCATGAATGATATTCACTGAACGCTTGTTGGCACTTCATAAAGGGGAGAAAGATTATATCCATTTCTTTCTGATGGTCAAGTGCTCAAAACCCACGTTGGCATTTCTCAAATGTGCTCGAGAGCATAAAGCAGAGGAATTTAACTTCTGAAGAGAGAGCATGAATGCAAGAGTGAAACACAGAGACATTTATGGAAATACAGGTCCAGCTCAAATTTAAATCAAAGGCAAAGCTCTGTCAGAAACAATGGAGGCAGGATTCATCACAGGAGTGATATTACAGTACAGTAATTCTATCACATCTTCCTCCCCTTTGTTTCACTAATAGCCTTTTTTACTATGCCCTGTCTTCCACAGACATAAATAGTAGCTTAAGAAGTACTGTACTTTAAATAGACAAAGTAGAAGAAGAACTTGCAGTAGAACATCATTTAATAATGAGCATTTTTATCACTGGTGCGTAACAGGTTGATTATTTCCACACTTCATTGGCAAGAAAAAAAACACTCTAAAGTTAGTGCTGCCTTTTTCAAGACCTGTACTTAGGCTGTAGAGTTCCCCTTTTTTCCCAATATGTGTGTAAAAAGAATAAATCAAAGTAAGAGTTGAGGTGATAAGAGAATTGTCACGGGGAATATTAGCAGATGTGTAATTTTCTTTGTTAGGGATACTTTTAAAAGAAATATGCAAAAAGTGTAATGCAGGTACTAATCTCCCTCCACAGAGAGTCATGGACACAATAACTTCATAGTTTTGCTTTGTCTTTTATTTCAGGAATGCTATCGTTAGGCCAATAAGATAAATTGGTTAATGATTCTCACTTGGAATTTAGGAAGGGGCTATTAGTTAATAAAACTAGATCTACTGAGTATGGAAAACCTCTTGCCCTGAAGCTAAGCATGTCACACTGAAAATCTGAGTGCAGCCTGGGAAAATAATCCCAGTGAAAAATCCTTAGAGCAGAAACATGCTGTAATTTTATATGATCATTAGATTCCACAGAGGCTGGGGCAATGCAAGCCCCGGGAGTTTGCTGGAGAGTTGCATGGAAAAGGAGACCAAGGTCAGTGTGCAAAGACTTTGCATATTTTAACATTTGGTGTGAATGCAAAATGCAGAATGCAAACCTGAATCATGACCCAGAAGAAAGTCATCAGAACAGGGAAGTAATACAGTTCTCCCTTTTCATCTCCAATGCAGACCTCCTGGCAGTACCACCAGACCTCACTTCTGCTGCAGCCATGTACAGGGGTCCTGTTTATGCCTTGCATGATGTCTCTGATAAAATCCCAATGACCAATTCTCCAATCCTGGACCCGCTGCCCAACCTGAAAATCAAGGTTTATAACACCTCTGGCGCAGTCACTCCCCAAGATGACCTCTCTGACTTCTCCTCCAAGCTGTCCCCCCAGATTACACAGTCTCTGCTGGAGAATGAGACTCTGAACATGAAAAACCAGAGCCTTGCTCGGCAAACAGACCCGTCGTGCACTGCATTTGGGACCTTCAACTCTTTAGGAGGTCACCTAGTAATTCCCAATTCAGGTAAGTGTTAGCCATGTTAGCTTAAAGGCTCAGTTGTTTTGTATTTTCAAGTGGAGTTAGCTTTCTTTTATGCATGAAAAAGCAGGGTCACTCCTGGGACTCTGCCTTGCCTTTGTTCAGAAAAAACAGATGTTTTTCTTTCCCCCCCCCCATTCAGGTCTACCAAGGTTCTTCAGGTATTCTTTACCCAAAGTCCTGGCCACCTTTTTAAAATAATATTGCAGGGCTCTTAGCAGCTCTCTGAGACATGTGAGGCTTCAGAGCTTCCCTGTGTGAAATGAGATTCAGCATCCTTGACCTTTTCCTTTCATGCAGCTCTAGAAAAGGGACTCCAAGCCAGAAAGCCTCAATCTTGTCATCACACATAAAAAGAACAAATTAATTAAAAAACAAATCGGTTGTTCCACTTCCAATTCATTGCAGACTGTGTGGTATTGAGGTAGGACAGCAGAATACTAATTTTTGGAGGGCTTTTTTCCTGTATGCATTGCATACCCAAGGAAAATAAGGCCCAAGAGTGTCTTCTCTATATATCTTTCCTTGTTATAAATACTGTTGACTTGTGTTACGACTAGGAAAGAGGGGAACTGAGCAGTGAGTGCCTTTTGATGTAATTGCAAAGTGCTGCTCAGTCTTTCTCATATGGTGTGAGGCCAGGCTGCCAGGCCCCTTCCAAGCCACCCAGGCACCAGGAGGCAGTTTCAGAACATCCAGGGAGCTCCTGGGCAGCCTTGGGAGAGCTCAGCTCTCATGGCCCAGTCTTTTAGGAGAGCCATACTGCTGTTTGTTTCCTAAATGAAGTGTTGATGTTCAGAGGAGTTTGAGCAACTAGATGTTCCCTGTGGGTTTGGCATGCTAATGAAGAGCAACAATAACATTTAAAGTGGGGTCAAATCAAATGTGTAAAACACTGAATGTGGGGGATATGCAGGCTATACAGTGGTGAGGAGTACCCCTGCCCGGTTTCTCTGGAGCTCTGTGTCCAGGTAGGGCCATGGTAAATGTGAGGCAAGAGCTCACCACTACCTGATGTGATAGCTTAAGGTTTCACAGCATTTCTGCCTTCCTCTTTTACATTATGTGGTCGGCCCTTGGCCATTTTACAGCACAGTGCCCTGCCTGAGGAGGTAGTGCCTACCATTGCCTCCTGTTCCTTTGCTGGATCTTTTTTTGTTTGTTGATGTTATGGAGAAACCAAAATACCTAGGTGGCCCGGAGCCTGTGAGATTTGGTCCTTCCAGGATGCAGCCCCCAACTTCCCTGGAAGCAGCCAAAAGTGGTCAGTGACCAGTAGCCTTCCTCTCTGAGCTACTGTGGAATAGGAAACAAAAATAGCTATAAAATTTAAGTGAAAGCTGGACTATTACTTAAAGAAATCTGGTGCTGACTGCTGACCAATGTTGAAAATTCATGCTATACAATCCTGGATTTCACATTTCCCTAAGTAGCAGCTGAAGGTAGATATTAATACTCAGGTTTCTTATGCCATGGTGGTGCACATTGTCAGCAAAGTCAAATTTGTCACATTTAATTCACTTATATGAATATGAATTTGTAAAGAAAAAAAAAAAAAAAAGGTTACTTATTGCTCTAATCCCTTCAAAATGATTAAAGTAAGTTTTGTAAAATACATCTACTGCTACTGTGTATGCCTCCATGCTGCTTCTAGATGTATGTAAAAAAAAGGTTACTTATTGCTCTAATCCCTTCAAAATGATTAAAGTAAGTTTTGTAAAATGCATCTACTGCTACTGTGTATGCCTCCATGCTGCTTCTAGATGTATGTCCTCCTAGTAATATGATCAAAGCCCTTCATTTGTGCTATGCCTGTCCTGTAACAGCTGAGAACATGCACAGGTGAGGTTGTGAGAGACCTGTAAAGAAACAAGTATCAGAAGACATTCTCGGAAAATGCTTTCCTAGCTAACCACTCCCCTTCAAAGCCAGGTATGGGACTGAGCCCCCATACACCAATGTATGGGAAGTGTCCAGCATAACCAAACCACGTATGCTAAAGAAAATAAATAGGGCCTTGCAAGGTTTCTGTAAAGCCTCACTTGTGCATATGCATATATGTAAATAATCTGCCTGTAGGTTTGTTTTCAGCTATATATTAATAACTGTATTAAAATCCTTGCCACTGATTCCCAGTTAATTCACATCTGCAAAGACAGCTGTCTGAGACGTGTCCAGCAGAGTGAAATAGCTGGTTCGTGTGCCGTGTTTGTCACGTAACGACAGGACATTTCTGAAATGGCAGTACTGTAAGAACAATGTTTTGTAACAAAGAGTGCAACTAATCACCACTGAAAAGAGCATTGAGCATATTTATCCACATTTTTTTCAAGGTTGGATACTCGAATTTTGAGCCTCTTTACAGGACTAGGCACATTCAAAATACCAAGAAACCCAATTTTGTCTCCCTGGTAGTCTAATTAGAAGTCGAGTGCATTAAAAGACAGGATGCCAGTCACAGAAGCCATCTTTCAGGAAACAACTACTTCTTGTTGCTTCCTAGGACAGTGCTCCACTGCCTTTCTTTCCTGCTTTTAATTAAGTAAGAATTGCCTAGGGAGAGATGTCCCATTACAGCTGTTGGAAATTTTAGTCAGAGTTGTTCATTAGTCAGAGTTCTTCCATCATTTTACAAGGTAAGCAGCAGCATAACCATCTGTCTGGTCTCTAAGTAAAATAAAAGGGAAGAAAATCCTCTTCTCCACTCCTGTATTTCAGTGCTGACACACAAAAGGAATAAGAACAAGCCAGCTGATCACCAGAGATGCCCAGGTTACAGTATATACTTTTTCTCATGAGTTGCTGGGGTCAAGTAAAGTCTGCTAGTGAGGTTGGGTGAAAATCTAACATCGTAGGCTTCATCTTCCTCTCCTGTCACTCCTCTCCACAGGCTCATTTACCTCTGTTTTATTAATTTTATCTTTTGTGTCTCTTCTGTTCTGCAGGAGTAAGCTTGCTGATCCCAGCAGGGGCCGTTCCACAAGGGAGAGTCTATGAAATGTATGTGACAGTTCACAGGAAGGAGAACATGAGGTAAAAAACTGCCTTTATTTGCTTGTGCATTAACAGAGGGGACAAATGTAGTAACTAAAGACGTGTGGTAATGTGCTTATGCAAAGCCTACTGCGTTGAAGCTATTTGCTGACTTGGAGGTAAACGTGAGCAAAGCCAAGGATAAACTTTGCCACAGAACTAGCTCCGACTTTTGCTTTTCTAACCAAGAGTTGCACTCTATGGCACGTCCTCAGGTTGGGGGATGCTATATCATAACCAGAAGCAAGGAAAATGTGGCAGTGTGTGTTTGGTGCAGCAGAGAAGGTGTGAGGTAACCTCTTAAAGACCCGTGCTGCAAAGGACAAGGGAGCGGAGGAGCAAGGTGACAAATCAGCTCAGCTGAGGGACAGGTGCCTGAGCACCCGGCTTGGAGAATCTCCTCTCCTGTTATAGCAAAGGTGAATTTTTATTTTACCTTTCATGGGCTTGGTGAGTCCAGGCAGTGAAAAGAATGGAGCCAAAGCTTTTGGTGTCCTCCACACCACCTTGCTCTGAGGGGGAAGTTAGCATGTAGTTGTCCTGCTTAGCCCCAAGTACTTTACACCAAGGGCCACCCAGAGCCAATGTTGGGATGACTCCTGTTGTTCTCACCTATTATCTGCATGTGTAGCCAATTCATATTCTACATCTTACTGCCTACTGAATGACCTGACAGCCTTGGCATAAAAAAAAAAAAGAGACTCCGAAAAGACCAACATACTGTTAGAAGCAGTTTAGGAAAACCTAATGAAGAGAAAGGCAAGATCTTAGTCCACAGAATGGACTCATATGCACAAAGGCTGAATGACAAATGTGAATCTAAGCAATCATTACACGGTACTTTGCCTTTTTCCCCTCCTCATAGCTAGACACGTTTTTTGGCTCAGCCCCTTAATGGCTTTTACTATGTGCTAAGCCACAGCTGTTTATACACTGCGTGATATTGAACACTATTCTTTGGTTTGGTAGTCTTTCACCCATGCTAAAATAATCTGCTTAAAGAAAAAATAAGTAACCCACACACACACCCTTTTGCATACATTATTCATGGCCTGCTCTTAGAAAGTAGCTAATTGCGTCTATAGAAAAAAGTGCCTCTGTTCATATCTAGTATTGATTGTATTCCTATTACTTTTGGCTGTGTTTTGAAGACATTTACAAACAGTGTTGAAAAAGGACTCTCCTGCTGAAGGAAAAAAATTAAAGTCAGAGAGCATCCCCTGTTACTCAACTTGCCTCCAAATCTCCCTTTTTAAAATATCCAATTCTTCTAAAAAAATTTTATTTCATTCCTAGGAGGAGCTATACGTGCAATTATTTTCTTTCCATCCAGTCATGGAGGGAGTCCCTCCCTCCTTATACATGCAGCTGTGGACAACCAATGTCACATCCTAGTTTGATTTCTTTTCTTCAAGGGTCATAAAGCCTCCTCTGTGTGCTTTGCGATAGCTGTTACTCAGCAGGTCACCCAGGGGGTAGAAGGATAGGTTAACCTGTATTGGGAAAAGCATGGTTGGAGCTGTGTCATCTGCCAAACTGAGCAAGTGTGCTGAAGTACGCCGGCAGAAGTGAACGGAAAGGTGCGAATCCTCACTTGCAATGAAGACTATGAGAAGTGATTTCTTTCCCCTGAAGAGGAGAGCAGAGAGAAGGCTGCCTCAGCCATGGGGCAGCTGGGCTCATCCTATCGTGGTGGTAATTGATTTTTGGGTGCACATTTTATTACGGCAAATTTTCAGCCCACCTCCAGCCTGCCAGGCTTTTCACATTCATGGAAACCAACCACTTCTAGGACATTTAAAATGGATCTTGTTGGGTGTTGTCTAGGTCATGTGGAACTGAATATTCCCTGAAAAGGGCTTCAAATACTGCATGATTCTAACATCCTCTCCTGTTACCTGCTCCCTTTCCCCAGGTGCCCAGGTGCATAATGGGGGGGTGGCACCCAGCTGGAATGGTCTCCTGCTGCAGGACTGTGTTTCCAGACACTTCACTTGCTGTAGCAGAGCTGCAGCTTGGTCAAAGCCTCTTTTTCTGACTGCATGGGCCACAGATGTTGCTTCATGTAATTGGAGTCATATAGGTACCACAAGTTAGTGTGCAGTGTTATTATTTTTTAAATCTGCTGCTGCACTCTTACAGCATTCCAGCAGAGAGTGATAGTCCACAGTAAGGACTATCTGCAGACATTTGCTTCTGTGGCCAAGAGGTAACTGGAGTGTGTTCAATAAAGCCTGTGACACCCTGTATTTATTTTCATGAGCACTGTGAAAATGTGCATGGGTTGAATAGTCCTGTCATGTGTTGATGTAGTTTGGAAGGGGACATATAGGAAACTATAAAATGGGTGTTAAAATCAGAAATGAAGGCAGGCTCTTTTTCTTGACCTACAACCACCACTGAGGCGAAAATGTGGTCCCTATAGCACTACCCTAAATAGAACCAGTGCAGCAACAGAGAGGCAGACCATCACAGCTCATGTATCTCCAGCAACTTAAGATTTAGCTCACACTTTCTTTGTAGAAATATGAAACAACTTCTGAACAGTCAAGCTGAAACAGGAAATCTGTTAGCCCTTGGGAGTCCTGCCTTCCTGTGTTTTCTTGATACATTTTCCCAGTTAGTCTCTGAAACCTGTAGTAGAGACATTTGAGAGACTTCATAACCCAGTAATATCACTCTTTGTGTTGCCTTGCAGATTGGTTAGGAGAGCTTTCTGAGACGCAGTTTATTCCATTTCATATCCATCAAAGCATGTGAGAGCAGGAGGGTCACCCTAAAAGCATTATCCTTCTGCGGCGAATTGGGGTTCTGATGGCTTGCAATAAACACCACTTGGAGGAAGTTGTTTTCTCTTAAGTGTGTTAGTGTACTTATGGCACAGCGGGTTTTCTCGTTTTCTAGATGAATACACCAGCAGGCTGTTTTTCCTGCTCCTGCACTGCAAGTCCATCTTCATTCTGCCTGTCATTCAGGGCAGGATGGATGGCAAGCAGCTACTGGGCTCTGATCCCTGGCTGTCATGTTGACCTCATGGAAAGGTCCATGTGCTTTATGAAGTGGCTACAGTGGGGAAAACGCTATCTATGTATACATGTCTGTGTGTTTGTCCATGTATATATGAGTGTATGTAGATATTTATAACTGAAAAAAATGACACACCTATGAGAATATTTCACATCTATCAGACAAGTTTCTGTCTTGAAGCTCGTTTGCTTGTTCAATGGTGATGAAATTCTCTCTCCCACAGTCTGGGGGAAGTATCACTGACTGAGATTTGCAAGAAGGGGTCCCTTCTTGAGTTGTGGTTTCACCTATAAAATAAACACATTTCTGTGACCAGTACCAGGCAAAAGCCTCGTCCCAGGATCATCCGTGAGAGCCCAGGTCTTGCACAACTAAGGATTAGATAGCATGAATATAAGCCCCCAACCTTCAGGATTTTGTGGACTGCCTCGAGTTAAAAAATAAATTTAGCTGTGAGCTAAATTAGTGGAGCTGTGTGCTTCCTTCAGAAACATCTGGCGCTGGTCAGTGCTAGACGAGGTCTGGGTCTTGATGGACCACTGGTTTGATCTCGTATGGCAGTTCCCGTGTTCCTGCGTGAACCCCTGCCGAGCTTGCACAGCTTTAGGTGGAACTACTCTTGCATACTCTAATCAGAGGCAAGAAATGCACTAAATATGGCACAGCGAAGGACACTCCTGTGTAATCCATCACCCAGGAGATTATGCAAATGAGAGTGGATGTGGCTGTGCCCACGAAATGTGACAACCCTGAAGAATGGAGCAGGCAGCGCTCCTGAGGATCTTGATGGAAGACACACATAAATTGTGCAACTTCCAAATTAGCTACCTTAAAAGAGAGAAGGGTCAGGTGAGCCTTGTTGAGATTTGGATTTGTGGCTTCATGGTGTATGTGTAGACTTTATATTAAAGTCATGCAGCTGATCAATGAGTTTGATCCAAGGAGCAATGTTGCCTTTTTCACCAGCAAACTCTAAGCTTAGTGATGTGAAATAAAAGAAATTGAAGTCTTCTGCATCTCATTTCTCCACCTTCCTTCCGTATCTCAGTTGCATGAACAAAATTACTTTGCAACTCCAGTAGACAATTTCATGAAGTGCCAGTCACTATAATTGAAAAATTCAAAATATAAAAGACCGGAGTGTGAGCAAAGGGGGAGGAAAACTTTTCAGATCCTTTTTCTTCTAAAGATAGACTGGCAGAAGAACCGGGGTTGGACAAGGATGTTAAGTTTGAACACATATTAAAAACAAAGCCCCAGCAATGACAGGAGAAATAAAATGTCTTCCCTCTGACTTTTGGCTAAGCTGCATAGAAGGGTTGCCATTTGTTGCTATTTCTCTCTCCCTGCTCCATCCTATGCTTCCTGAGCTGCTAGTGATTGCCTGTAAGCTCTACACACAGTGCCAGGGAACACAATGTAGGCCAACTGAGGAGCAGAGATTTCTCTAGTTGTGCTCACATCTGCTGTGTGACAGCTACCTTAATTAATAGGGTCTGCCTTATGACAGGGAGACAGTTTTGAATGAATAATCCCATTAAAAGCACAAATTTGATTGTGAAGGAGCCAGATATAGTGAATAAAAGTTTGTTTGCTTTTAGATAAAAGTTGATTGTTCTTGATAAGTGGCGCGGGACGGGTCAACATCTAAAAATATCCGAAGACCTTTCAATTGCTGTTAGTGCCTTTTAAAAGCAATGCTAAACAGGTGATTGAATTTTAGTCTCGGTCAGATCTTTGTAAAACAAAAACATCTCTTTTGGCTGCAGTGAAGTGACTTTAGAGCCATACAGCTGAGTGCCCAGTCTCATCAAATACATTGTCCCAAGACAGCTGCAAGCCTAAGGTGAAGCACGTGGATGAGGTTTTTTGGGGTTTGGCATTCTTTTTTAGATAACAGCCTAAAAGTAGGTTCTGACCCACAGTTTGGAAGATGGCTGCTCATAGATCTTTCTGCTCTGTGTCTGTGTTTGTGCTGGATCTTCTGTGATCTGTAACACAGAAATCATGGTATTCGGTCACAACAGGCACTCGTCTAGGCCAGGATCCTGGCTTTTCTGGTGCTGCATCACCTGCTCCAGGAGAAGGAAGAAAATTGCTTGTAATGAATGACTACACAATAACTTGTCTTCAGGGGAATTTGTTGTTTACTAATTCCATCAATTAGTGTTGGGTTTATGCCTTGAAGCAGAAAGATTAATACCTCTTGTATAATATGTCTTGTCTACTGCATCTGTTTCTGTTCTCATTAGCTATAGTAAGGCATAATCCTTTTGTTTTAAAATGGAAATTGGAAACAGTGAGAAATAAGAAAAGATCTGTCAAGGGATCTGCTACCTGCAGTCACGTTAGAGCTGGATAGGGAGGGGAATATCAACTCAGTGTGCTCTGACATGCCTGGTCCCACACAGCCCCAGAAATCAGATTTACCTTTTGCCGCTGTGTCACATTACAAGTTGACACTTGCTGTGTCTCAGGTGAGTGAGCTCACCTGAGATCTTTTTCAATTTTTCAATTTTATTACTTTCTTTGCTACTAAATAACTATGTTTGGAACTTGTTTTGCTCAGGTAGTGTGAACTGTGGTATGATTAATAGGATTTTATTTCCTATCCATATTTTTATGCTCTCTGGATCTTTCGCACTATTTCATGGCTCTCACTGTTATTTGCAATAATTCCTTATTATTTTTTATCTATAAATTTAATGATTGTGTTGCTATTTACGTTGTCTTGCACACGGTGAGTAGAAACCCTAGACTCACAGTAGTCAGAGAGGGGTTTATTATGGACTTCCATAGAGCTGGGATTTCACCTATGCAGTGACACTGACCCCTGTTCCACACCACTTGGGAACTTCTCCGCAACTCATTATATCTCAGTTCTTAAAGGTTTATCTGCATGAGGTGGATGGTGGAGACTCACTAGGACTGACAGTGTTCAATAACTTTGGGGTGCCAGACTCAGATGTGTATCTGGTTGGCAATTTGGGACTGCAAAGTCAAGCACCCCAGCATCTGTCCCATTTTTCTGCTCTTCACTCCTGTCCTGTATCATAAATACTCAGGTCAGGAGCATGCATATCTCATCCACTTGGCAATAAATCTTGTAAGTCAGGTTAACAAAGATGCTGTTTACCAACTTGGGGAAAAAATAACAAGACTTGCTATTTTTTGCATGTCCTTTGTATAGTTGTATCCACTTCCCATATCACTTGCTGACTGTGCAGTCTGGAGTGCCTCCCGACTTCATGTTCTGCATCATTTTTTATACTTGTGCTAATCGGACATAAAATGCTGTGGCGCAGAATCGTGCCCTCCATCAGAGTCCTAAAATTTAACAGCCAACAAAATTTTGTCACGGAGCAGTGACTAAACTTCATTTTACTTTGAGACAACTTTAGACTGTATGATTTATCAGTACCATATTATTTTAATGACCTTTTGGCTTTTTTTAACCGCACGCATCAGTGCTCAGATTCTTGTCGATTTTAACTCATTTTTCACCTAAAAGGCACTGCATGAATTATTTTACGACAATCATGATATATTCCCTCCTATATTCTTTTTGACTGCTGGTTTTGTAATTCGGTCCAAAAAACTATGATAACTTGTATTTTTTTCCTTCCTTCTTCATGGGTCAGTAGTCTTTTAGATGAAGTTAGGTTAACCAGATGATTAAATCTATAGCTTGTCATATCTCTAGCTTTCCAGACAAATATTGTAATTTTGAAAGATCTTTCTCATAAGACATAATGTTTTTTGAAATTTCTTGAATTATGCTGTAGGAACGTGTTCAAATATCCATTAATGCATGAGGTACTTGACCATTAAAAACCACCACCATACTGTGAGTGTTTTTTAAGCTTCTCGAGAAAAAAAAAAGGAAATGGGTCTGAAAAAAGAAGCAACATTTTAGTTTAAAACTGCCCATTGATTTACTCAATTCAGTCTTGCAAGAGAGTGATCCCTGATCTTCTTAATCTGAATCCAGAGATCCCTACAGCATGCAAGAGGAGCTGGACTATGTACTCTATCTGCTAGTGTTTAATTTCTTGTGTGTACTGTTTGTTAGGCTAAAATAACTGGCATAATGCATGATAGCTGTCCAGATTGTTATACTTTACATCTTTTTTGAAAGGCAGCTATATCGCAGCTGTTTGTTTCCAGTCCACGGCTTTTCAGAAACAATTGTTAAGTCATTTAGTAAACTCATCAGTTAATTTCCACAGATGCATATCATCTGGATTTACTGATTTGCATAGATTTAAATTTTTCCCTGCCGGACCTTTTTTTTTTTTTTTTTTTTTACCAAATGTTATAAAAACCTCCCACAACATTTGTAGCAACAAGAGATACTTTTCAAAAGTGCCTTCATCCCACTTTGGAAAGGAATTTCTCAAAAGCTTGTCTTTTCTTTTCTGTGAGATTAATGGAATATTCAGGAAGAATTAAGGTGGACAAAATTAGGATATCCCTGTGGGCATATCTTTGCCAGAATAGGTACAATATATTGGATATCAAAACAGATTCTGTCCTGATTTGGTCTCCTTGAAAATGTTAACTAAGACTACAGCTACTTTTTTTGCTCTTTCTTTTGGTAAAGACAAAGACTTGCAGAAATAAACAGTATTTAATGTTGTCTCAAATAATTTCCCTAAGACCAAATGCAGATGTAAATACAAGTATTTGTAAATGCAGCAAAGGATTGAACCCTTAGCCAGACCAGAGGATGGGAGGTCCTGTGAGCAGATCTGGAGTTTAAGTGCAGATCACATCGAACACTTTTAATCTCCTGCTTGCTGGTTTCTAGATCGTGAATTTGTCCTCTGTATTATTTAGGAAGGCAGTTGATGAGGCACAGTCAGCTGTATTTGTCATACACCAGATGTCAGGATAGTTAAAGTCACTCATGCTTCCTCTGTTTTCAAGCTCCTCAGCAGTTGGTCTGGGATAGCTTACACATGCATACACGTGCGCGCACACACACACACACCCCCCACACACACACTCTATCATTTACAAACTACAGTGTATGCTATGTATCCTAAATATTCATATGATTTCCCATAACACCCATTCCTAGTGACTGGCAGCAAGCACACTGGGTAATACCCGTGTTTCTTAATTCAGCAGCTCCAGGTTATCACTAGAAATCTCAGGCTCTGTGAGTGTGTTTTGCCCTCTGCACTGTTCCTTTCCATCCCTTCGCCCTTTCTCCCCCGCTGACGGTGACACCTGCTCCCTGCAGGCATATTTGCAATAGCCGTTCTAGTAGATATGAATGCCTTTTAAATAAAATCAGTGGGTTTGGTGATGAGTCTGCCCTTAAACCGTATGTCTCAGATATGCTGTATACCACTTTTTCAGATGTGCTCATTAGTTTGTTCTCTTCCTCTGTTCTTCAATTTTCTCTTTTTTTTTTTTCTTTTTTTTTCTTTTTTTTTCAATAATTCTCACACATGGTGCTTACAAGAGCCACTGTTCATTTTGTATGCTGCTAAACAACTGCCAAATGCAGCAGTGACCACATTTTGGCAGTGGGTGAAATGAAACCTCTGCATATGGTCTACAAGGGTCATTCAGAGTGGAGGGTGCTCAGCAAGTGTGGTCTGTAACTTACTGCCACCTAAAGTTGCATTTTGACAAATGAGTGATATATGGGAAAAAAAAAAAAAAAAAAAAAAAGGACAAAACCCAGCAACAACAACAACAAAGAAACAACAAATAAACCAAAACAAAAAACATTTGAGGATTTGGGGGGAAAAAAAAAAATCAAACAAACCAAACCCACCCATTCTTTGCTTGCACAATCTTTTTGTTTGAAGAGAAGGATTTTTTATTTTCATATACCTGTATGTACCTTTTTGCTTTTTTCAACTCACTTAACGTATCCATCTTTCTGTCCCCGTGTCAGGCCGCCTGTAGAAGACAGCCAAACCCTGCTGACACCGGTGGTGAGCTGTGGCCCACCAGGAGCCCTGCTAACCCGGCCCGTCATTTTAACCATGCACCACTGCGCAGAACCGAACACGGAGGACTGGCAGATCCAGCTGAAGCACCAGGCTGCCCAGGGGCCCTGGGAGGTGAGGCTCCAGCCTGTGCACTCACCGCGTGTAGGGCTCTCTGCTAGCCCTTCAGCTGCCTTTCCGAACAGGGCTGACTGCATTTTGGGTTTTCTGTGTGAGATGCATGGCTGCCACGGGCAGGCAGGAGTGCCCTTCCACACCAGGTATCTAGGCTGTGCAGTGCCCGTGCAGAGACGCTGTCTGGGGGCAGTTTGGTGCCTCCTATTTTTTCCATGAAATAGCCTTCATCTCAGGATTTTGGCACTTGAGCTTCTGGTCGTGGCAGGATGTTGTGCCGAAGTTATGGGGACAGAGGGAAGAAAAAAGGCAAAATAAAAAACAGTGGCTGAAAATAACTTGACTCTAGAAATAAGAAAATAATTTTTACAGTATAGTTTTCACTCTCATGGTTTTCAGTCTGTTTTCAAGAAAGTGAAAATAACGCTGCAAATGATCTCCTGCTTCAGCACCAAGCCATCACCCAGCTTAATGAGATGGATAGGCTTTATCTTTCTTTTCTTTTTCCCTCCTAAGATGTTGTTGGTGGAGCATCACTTTGATTCAGTTCACGCAACCAGGATCCAAGTCTGCACCCTGTGAACTCAGGGGAGCCGCACAAGCGTTGCTGGGCAGTGCAGGCTCGGTGGGAGCCTGGGGCAGTTCCTTGCAGCAGGAGGATGTCCCAGGGCAGAGTGGCAGAAGGATCTTCCACTGTAACTGGAGAATAAAGTGATGCTTTTGGCCAGGCTGGGCCATCCTGGCAGAGCCCTCCTCTCCAGCCCTGTGCTCCTAGATACCTGCTGCCACCAGTTTGGTCTCACATAATTAATTTGGCAATGGCACTTTCTCCTACTGGTAGGTTTAATAAGGTGAGGGTGGCTTTTGGAGGGAGTTGGGCTGACAGCAGCAAAAGTGCCGTGTCCGGCATTGCCTTCGAAAGTCTCTTTCATTTGTCCCCCTGCCTGTGGCACCGGCTCTTCCTCACGCTGGGAGGGAGCATGCAGCGAACACGGGTCTGTCTCGCCAACTAATCTGCACCCCACCGGCCTGACTCTTGGCACCGCACGTACATTCCTTATTTGTGTCTGTGTGTCACTGGCACCTCTTCATTTTCTCCCCCCATCCTCCTCCTGCCCTTGACAGCGCGGTTGCTCCACCGGCCGCGCACACCCTCTGGTGCCAGCGCAGCCTCCGCAGCATCCCCAGGGTCCCTGGCCATCACGCGGCGATCTTCTTCCTCCACTCAGTTCTGGAGCAGCTCCTCCAAGCTGAGCCCCATGCGTGCACACACACACACACACACATGCATGCATGCGCTCACACCCCTGCACCATCGCTCGGGACCAGCACCTCCTGTCAGAGCCCGTTGATGGCGTGGCCATAGGGAGGTGCAATCAGCCCCTTGCCCTCCAAAAGGATTGTGCCCCCGCTGAAAACAAGTCACGCTTGCCTTTTCCAAGACTGGGGGGCCTGAGATGAACGCCAAATTTCAGCTGAGCCCACGCTGCTCAGCTGCCAGATGCGTGCACTGTGCTGCAGACCTGCAGGCAGCGGGGACGAAACATGAGCTGCGCTGAGCATCATGTGGCGTGTGGTGGCTTTGCAAGAGGCGGCCGTCATCCGCTGCTGCCTTTTCACTTCTGCTCTCTCTCAAAGCCATTCAAAGCACCTTGTGTTGCGTGCAGGATATTACATGCAGGGCTGAATGGAGAAATAAGCATGGGGGCCATTTTCCTCTACGCACAGGGTGGGGAGGTTGTCTGCATTCGGGCTGTATGTATTTTTTTTCTTCACCCTGCAGCTTTATCATGGAGGACTATTCTGACAAAGCAGCAGGTGATATTTCATGTAGATGTGGCATTCAGCCATCGTAGATGTTACTTCCCTTCCTTGAGTTTTTATAACTCCTTATTATCGTGCTTAGGAAGTGAAGGGTGGTTATTTATTCAGCACACCTGTGACTAGTGATGCTAAATTGTGGTCACTAAATGAGTACTTCTGCAATATCTCTTTCAATAAAGTATTGGTGATATTTTCATTATTTGCTTAACTCTGCCCAGGGCTTTAAAATCTGCTGCAGGGCCCAGAGGAGTTACAAGTCTTAGGAGAGTGAGGACAGGAGGAGGTTTCTACTAGCACCATCACCACCAGCACCCCAGAGAAATCATCCCCTTCTCGTGCCTACCCAGGAGAAAAGCCAAAAGCAGGAATTTAAAATCTTGATTAACCTAAGGCTCAAACAGCAAGAACTTTGTGCATCATGCAGGCCTGAAAGGGTCATTTCTGTCTTGAAGGAGACCAGGTCTGAGGGGTCGGGATCTCTAACTGGGCCTCTTTCTCCCATAGGATGTAGTGGTGGTCGGGGAGGAAAACTTCACCACTCCGTGCTATATCCAGCTGGACCCAGAGGCCTGCCATATCCTGACAGAAACCCTCAGCACCTATGCCTTGGTGGGACAGTCAATCACCAAAGCAGCAGCCAAACGTCTCAAACTGGCCATCTTTGGACCCCTGTCCTGCTCTTCACTGGAGTACAGCATCCGGGTCTACTGCCTCGATGACACACAGGATGCCCTTAAGGTGGTTGCTCTTTCGCTCGCGTTCCCTCTCCCTTTCCAGCTCCCACAGGACTGCAGTCATAGTGGTGATTAGACCCTCTGCTCCATGTATTCCTGCTCCCTGGGTTATTTTTCTGATGAGAAGAGCAGCCTGTTGCAAGATGCTGTTTTACAGTTTAACCCCCACACACTATAAATTGTCTTTTGCATAGGGATCTCACGCTATTTTCCACCCACCAGTCTTTTATCCTTTGTTTACCTGTATCATGTCCTGAATCCTAGGATTTTTGCATTATTAAAAGGCCATAAGGTACAGGGGGCTTCATTCGTTATTCATGTATTTTTAATGCTAAGTGCCAGCTCCCTAGAGATGAGGAAGCATATAAATGCTTCTTTGTAAATAGTTGATAATGATAAAAGAATCTTCTGGGCTGTTAATCACTGCCTGCTTTCATACTGCTTTATTACACCTCTTCACATGCAGCTTTTTGTGTTGGGAATTCACAACTGAAATAAGCCAAAGCTGTTGCTCTAACTATATAACCTTACTCTCACTGTGCAATTCTGGCATGCACACAAACACACACTCACTACATACAGATTAGCAGATAGATAACCATACTTGCTATTTCTCTTTATAAACACATGTATTTATACAGAGGCTAATTATAATAGATGCACTTGTGAAATATTTAGCTCCAACTGCACATGTAAGAATGGAGGTTATTAAAAGGTGGGGATTTTAATTTAATCATAACCAGTGCAACTTCCCAAATATCTCTTTGTAACAAAATAAGTTCAAAGGCTGACTAAACAGAGTCATACTGGTGCTGTATATGCTTTTGTTTCCTCAGCTCCATGTGGGAATTATTGGGATTTAAACCCACATACATGTATGTGTTGGTCAGAGCAGCGACTTCCGTCACTGTGAATGGCACACTCTGTTTTCCTCCCCAACACTATCTGATATCAAGGCTTGCCTGCCTGGACTTTTCGAGGGGGGATACTCTTTCAATATATATAAGAAAGGCAGTAAAGTATAAGGTTGAAGCAGGCATATCGTGACTTCAGCATGATTTTGCCTGTTCAGGGCCTGGGAGCTTGGCCTCTGTCAATGCGCTGGTGCTATCAGCTTTTAGAAACAATTATTTTCCCTGGTCTGAGTTCCCTTTTGTTTTTCCTCTTTAAAAAAAGTGAAAAGGATCTTTCATAGTGATCATGCTTCAAAAGTCCTGATGGTTTTATGCCTGTGCTGCATAATACAATTTTCCACGGGTTCTTCAAGGCCTGAGGTAATAATAAATGAGTCGGAGGGGCCTTGGACAGACAGCTAATGCAGTCAGCGCTGGGGGAATCCAATTAGGTGTTACTCAAGAGCTGTTGGTTTGTTTCTAATTGACTGTGGGGAGAGTTCTGAGGTAAAGTTAATCTGATTCGATGTGATAGCAGAAGGGACCAGGAGAAGCACTGAGCAACGCGGAGGGACCATCTGCAGGCAACGTTTGGGAGGGGAGCAGGCCAATCCTTGGGCTCCTACTGTGTGTGGACCCAAAGCAAGCTTGTAATTTGGTGACAAAAGGTGAGCAAAATCAGGCAGCCAGCATCCCACTCGTACCTACTGCTTTTTTTTACAGCAAAGTACATGCATTTTCATTTTCTTCTTTTTTGGCACATCTATCCCATGACTGGAAGGACACTCATGAGATTCAAGACCCAACTAGCTGACGGTTTACAAGAGGACAAGCATACATACTTGCTGGCCACAAACTCTTAAGAATGTATCGGTTGTATCAGTTGCACTTATCTGGAAATTAAAGGTCTGGGGAAGGAGAAGATAAAAGAAAAAAACCAAGTAAACCAGTAGTAGATTAAAGGGTTGAGTGTGGACCAGTGTGTATGAACCAGTGTGTACAACCCAGCCCTGTGCGATGGTGTTGTGTAGACTCAAACTAGGGTTATGTAGAAAGAAAAAATGGGTGGGGTGTTTGCTGTGTGCTTTCATAACAGCTGGCACCACAGCGGCCCTGGCTATGCTGGGAGCAGGTCCTTGGCACTGCCATATTGCCATAGGGAATGCATTCACCAGGCAATTGCCTCTGGCTGTGCGGGACAAGGCATGCAGATGGGGTTGGGCCAGTGGGTCCTGAGCTTAAAAGTAATTTGAAGAGGGTGGGAAAGTTGTAGGCAGCAAGCGAGGCAGCAGCTGCACAATCTTGATGTCTTGGGGCTGGCTGCTCAGGGCGAGGCATGGCAAGAGGAAGGAAGAGCAGCGTGACGTGTTCCCACATTAGGATGTCTGAGGTTTGAAAGAGCCTTTGCAGGGGATTATGTGTTTATTTTACTAGGCAACCGAATGCATTCTGTTATTATTTACAATTAGGAATAAGTGTGCCATATGCTGAATGTATTCTAACAGCCACCAAAGGAAGATAAGCAGTTGCGGTATAAAACACAGTGCCGTATTTATCCAGCAGGCTTTTCCCTCTCATCATGCAGAGTAAACACTCACTGCCGAACTGCCAGTGCCCACAGTACAATAGCGAAGTGTAACGAGTTGTCATCAGTAAGGGCTCAGTTATTGTGGGAGCAGCTTGGCGGGGTTCCTGGGGGCTGTGGAGCAGTGGGCCCAGTGCTGATCACGCATGCAGCATCCTCTGCACTCTGCCCCGCAGGGTCTCAAGCCACCTGGATGGGATGCTCACAAAAGCACTTTTTGGGGAAGGGTGAGGGTAGTGATGCCCTTGAGTACTGGCTTCTTTTTTAAGACTGATTTTTGCATTTAGAGGGGGGACGTTCGAACTAGTCTGCTGTAAAAAGAGAAATTAATAGTATGATAACTATAAAGAATTCCAGCTGCTTTATTCTCATCTGTTTATTCATGTATGGCTTTGACATTGAGGTATCTGAGCTGCATGTGGCAGTGTTGCAGGGCTAAGCAGCCTCACACGCCAGGGGTAAGTGAATGATTTCAGGCTGTAACAGGGTGGCATCTCCCAACCTGCCTCGTGCTGCATAGTAACCGTCCTCCAAAAGAGAGGAAAAAAAAGGCATAACAGGCATGTGATCTTCTCTGTTATTTAATGCATATTTTTCCCTCTAATGAAGAAAGGCAAGACTGAACACTGCTGCTTGCCTGTGCCCCGTTAATGAGGAAGCCCTTTCCAAATATAGGTAGTGGCTGTCCTGGTGGCTCTGAGAATGGAGAGATGCCTTACACAGCTCCCTCTCTTAGAAAAAAAAGCATAAGGGTGTAAGTCCCGGCTCACAGGAGTGGGTGAGAGGCGATGGGGAGGGTGGCTGGAGCCACCTCAGCATGGGGCAAGCAATGTGCAGCTCAGATTTTGGCTCAGTAGGGCACAGAGGCTCCAGCCAGCATTGCTCTAAATAAAATGCCGTATGGCTAGAGCCAGCCTGCAGGTTTGAAGGGCTGTACAAATCATGGCTGTAAATTAATTCTGAATTAATTAGCTGAGTGGCATGGGAGAAGAACAGGCTGCTCGGCATCCTCCAGTTGGAGCATGTAGAGGGGCGACAGTGACCAAGGGTGGTTACCAAAAGTGGGATACTGAAACTAGATGCCCGGATCAGGTGGGTGGGATGGTGCAGCATCATGCTGCAATGTTTTTCCCCACAGTAGTGCAGCTCCCAGGGCCAGCACTGCATGGGCAGGAGCAAGCATTCGGCCCCCGTGCCCTGTGTGCCTGAGAGGTGGCATCTGCAATTAGCTCACGCAGTGCTGCAAGTCATCTTCTGGCCCTTCCAAGGGGGTAATTTGGACGTAATGAAGATCTATGGTAATCAGATAATTAATATCGATTGCTTTTTAGACATCTTGATGAGGTAATTAGGGGGCACAGGAAAGAAGCTGGAACTGATTCATTGGCATAACCTTAATCTAAAAGGTTCCCTGATTGTGTTTCTTTTCCTCTAATGGCTGATAAACTAACATCATTTTAGCTTCAGTATCTGCCAGGTGGTGGGCTCACCAGGGACAGGGGCTTTTCCTGTATGCTAACTAGATCCTGAACGTTATCAAGAGTAGCTTGTTTTGTGCTTAGCTGAAACAGACACTCCTTTACTTGGCCTGGGGTAGCAACCTGGTATCGTGTGCCTGCATACTCCTTGAGTGTTTTCACTCTGTGTGTGATTTGCCTTGGCCACGTGAGACTGGTTGGTTAGTTGGCTCTTGTAATTAACTATGACTGAGATGACTGGCTGCGCTGGTTTCTAATGGGGCTTGTGTAGGTGCCTTTGTACTTGCTGCTTCCATGTGGACTACAATTAGGCTGTTTGTAGGCAATGGTCCACTGTGGTCTCATTAGTTACAGACATATATTTATTTTTAGCCACAGAAAATGACCAGACCCTTGGCTTGCTAGCTTTTAATTACAGCATCAATATTTCAGTACAAAATGCTCCGTCATAGTGTCTTGCGTTGTTTTGATACCATCCTGCCTGATGGTTAGTCTCAGCGTAGGCATCTGTTATCTCCTGTACCACTCTGTCATAGAGCAGTTTGCCAGGAGGCCACAAGCTGAAGGATGAGCCGTATGCAGAGGTCCCATATCAGCAGGACCTACACAAATAAGAGCTTCCAAAAACAAAATAGTAAAGCTACCATTAGATGTCCAGTTTGATGAGCAGTGGAGAAGACTGATATATGTCTGTATTCAAACAGTGCCTTTATGCAAAGTCTTTGCATCTGATATCATAGCATGCAATTAAGCTTTCTACTTATAGGACATGTCAGATAACACTGTGGCTCCCAAAGGAGACACGGGTGCCTGCATCCCTGCTGGGCTGATGCTGTATGATGGGGGTGATGGGGTTATACCCAGATCTACTAATGCAGTTCCACTTCGCAGGAAAACACAACTCTATGCAATGCACGTGCATTTTTTTCTGTATTACACAAGTTACAGCGTCTATAGCAGTTGATCTTGAAGAATCAGAAAACCAGTTTGCTGTCTTGATGAAACTTGAGCGCTTTCTTCTTTTTATCGCAATGCTTGCAGGAGGTCCTCCAGCTTGAGCGGCAGATGGGTGGGCAGCTTTTGGAGGAGCCCAAAGCTTTGCATTTTAAGGGAAGCACCCACAACCTCCGCCTGTCCATTCATGACGTTGCCCACTCTCTCTGGAAGAGCAAACTGCTGGCTAAATACCAGGTGAGCATCACAAACCATTCACATTGGATCCTAGCGGGGAGGCTTAAAGAGATGCAGTGACACAGAGAGGTATTTAAAAACCTCCAGGTGCCAGGCTGCAGTCCGGTGGACATTTTTTTTCCCTGGACCATTTTCAATGACAGTAGCATGGAGCACACTGTCTCTGGTCATACAGCATCCATGACCTGGTCCCGCATCCCTCCCTGACTATACTTTTTTTTGCTTTCCTCCTGCAGGAGATTCCCTTTTACCACATCTGGAGTGGATGCCAGAGGAACCTGCACTGCACCTTCACGTTGGAAAGGTTCAGCCTGAATACCCTGGAGCTGGTGTGCAAACTCTGTGTGCGGCAGGTCGAAGGAGAAGGGCAGATCTTCCAGCTCAACTGTTCTCTCTCAGAGGTAAATGACATTGGTGCACCTCTCTATCTGACTGCAGGAACACGGGAGGGTGAAGGAGGTATATCCTTTCCCATGACTACCTGTTTAGTGCTTCCCATTTTCCTCCTGGCTGCTGGGATGGACAGAAGGGATGGATGAAGTCATTGCTTTGTATCTCCTGTTGCATTTTCCCTTAGCTTCTCTCATCTGGAAGGAAGCATCCCTCCTTCAAGGGAGGGAGGAGGGCAGCTATGGTCTCCTTCCACGTGCTGCCTTTCTGTGTCTATGTGGAGGAGCTCTTTGCCTACCACACCCTAACACATCTCGAAAAGCACCACATGGTCCTGTTTCCTGGCAGTCCACAAGACCATCATGCCTGACATTCCCCCGGAGAGGGAGAAAGGAGAATAAGGGAAATGTCATTGCCATATGTTTGCATGAGCCCCTCCCCTCTGATCCCACGTAATAACTGCTGTGCAGTAGGGGATATCAGATGGACTAGTCACAATAGACTTTTCTCTTCATATTTTGCTACTGCTACAAATCCTGACTATTATCTTTGACAATTTTCCTCTTGATGGATGACATTTTCATGATCATAAGTCTTGGAATGTCTTTGCTGATGCTGTGTAGCATCTGAAGATTTTTTGCTCCTCGGGGCAGTCAAGCTTAGGGCTGAGACCAAGCAACATGTTCAGGTGTGAAGTGGCATTGACTTCAGTGAATGTGCTGGTAGTTTTTGTGCCTGATATCTTCAGCAGCTATGACGAACAGGCTCTCGGACAGCAATTCCTGCTGGCTGACTTGGGGAAGGGCTGGGAGACCACAGTTACTTGTGCTGTAGGGCCCCGGCGGTGTGCGCCATTACCCATAACATCTGCTTGGTTATTGGGTGTAAAGTTACATATTCAGCTGGGGACTACACAGCATTAAAGACAGATGGTAAAACAAGTATCATAAACAATTATTGTAATAAGTGCTGCATTGAGGTAATCTCTAATTTAACCTCGCAGAGAAGAGAAAGAACTGAGAGTAACTTTAATGAAATGCAAGTATACACTATAATCATCTTCAGCTGCTTCTGTGTAATAGGGCCTGGTAATGGATTCTGAGGGAACGGGATAATATTCTTGTCTTGTGCTGCCATCCCATCCATCAGGATGAATAGAGGAAGGGAATAATACAGCCGCTATCAAGCCTGCCTACTGCAAAACTGCTTCTCCTGGTTGTCATGCAGTGAGGTTCCTGAGCCTAAGTGGGGAGCAGGAGCACCTTGGTCTGCCAAGGGCTGGTATACAAGGTTGTGTCAACTTTGTTACTGGAAAAAAGTCCTAAAACTCAGCTGGTTTGATGACAAAAGTTACCTGTAAGTGTAATAACAGCAACCTAGAAACCAATGTGTATGCCTCCAGAGGCATCAGAGGAAGAGGTGGTTGTGATAAAGACACCAGATCAGGCATCTGGAAACCTCAGCTGTGGTTCCTCACACTTTGTTCTGGTGACTAACTAGGTCATGTAAGGGTGTGTTTTGGCCTCTGCTTTCAGATGGTGTCTGGCTTGATTCGCTTATGGTGATTTAAAATTGCGCACGTTATTCCCTTCTTGTGGGGGAGGCAGGCAGCTAGCAGCTAGGCATTGCAGGACCATGCTGGCACCTTTCTTCATTGCTGGAGCTGCTGCTCTGCCTCTGTCACCATGTGGTGAAAACATAGTAACAGAGTTTCCTGCATCTTCCCTTTATGGTCTTTCTTTTTTGTCCCCTGCAAAGGATGTAAAACTTCTGCCGATTAAATTGTCCTATTCTGGCTTTATACAGTGTCTTCCACTGGGACTTCAAAAGTACAAATGCAATGAGTGCCAGAACACGCAAATCTGTGAGGCAAGAGGAAGAGTGAGATAAAGGTCTCCCACCGGTCATTTTTGAAGCTCCCTCTTTATCTTGTGCTGTCAGTACTCACCCAAAAGAGCCTCAGGGCACCACCATGGGTACCTGGGCTCACTCTGCAGCCATCCTGATGCACCTGGGGCAGCAGGACACCTGGAGAGCTGGGGCAGCGCTGCCTCGATGTTGTCACTTGCGTCCCATGGCCCAGAATGAAAAGGGAAGGCTGTCCATCTGCGATGCCACCAGTGACCACCCTACGGCCGCTTCTGACCCGCCAGCTGCGGTGGCACACGAGTCATTTTGCCAGCCCCTGGGGCCAGGCAGTTAGAGGGGACAGTAGCTCGTTGTCTGAAGCAGTGGGGTTGGGGCCATTGGTCTGCAACACAGGGCCTTGGCACCCGAGTGGGGATGCCCCATTCAGCACTGCTTTGGGCACGTTCACTGAGGACGTTACAGTGTGGCATTAACCCTCATTGGTTAGAGATTTCACTGATTGCCATTTCAAAAAAATAAATGCAGAAGCCATATTGGTAGAGTGGAAGAGAATTAATTGCTGTGGATAAAAGAGGGCAAAAAGAAGTTTAAATCTGTTCATTGCTTATGGATACTTGCTCTCCCCTTTCTATCTCTGCGTACAGTTTGGGGGCGGGGGGGAAACCACAGATTGCACGTGACTCTCAGCATTTCCACAAGCTTCATGGGGGGATTTGTGATGGCAGCTTAAGCTAGGCATTACCTGGTTTTGAGACAGGTTCAGGTTTTACAGGGTCTTCCCAGCAGTCAGCTTGACACAAACCAACAAGGCAGCTCATAGAGGAGAAAACAAACTGACATTTAACAAGTCTTTTGCACGGGTGTTTCTGGCTGCCTGGGGCTGTGACCTGGGCAGAGGTGGAGATGAAGCAGCTTCCCCCTTTCTGCCAGCCCGGCCTCAGGCCTGTCATGCAGCAGAGGAGAGCAATTGAGAAGGCATGTGAGATGGATGAAAGCAGACCCAACCCTGCTTGTCATTTTTTCCATAGTGTGTTTTGGTAGCTGGAGGTGACAAGTGCTGCGTGTGGGAGCAGTGTCCCTGCTGCACAGTCCTGTCGGTTGGGTGTGGAGGGGCTTTCAGCTGCCCTGCAGCACCTCATCATTCCTAAGCAAACCCAACCATCCAAACTG
Source organism: Tyto alba (assembly GCF_018691265.1). Taxonomy (NCBI): domain Eukaryota; kingdom Metazoa; phylum Chordata; class Aves; order Strigiformes; family Tytonidae; genus Tyto; species Tyto alba. The sequence continues at coordinate 13,707,569 of NW_024881327.1, read as the reverse complement.
ACCAACTACCCTTGTCCTGTCAGCTACTGAGCCCCTCTTTCTACCTACCTGTGAGCGCTAAATCCTTACAGGTGAAGGGAGAGAGAAAATCCTTGCCCAGAAGAGCCGCCCACTTGTTATTTCCACATTGCATCTGTGTCATGGGGAGGACCGCATCAGAGAGCATAAACCCTTATACCCACAGGGGACAGGCTGGCTTTGGAGGTGACTTTCCCCTTGAAACACTGCTGCCACTGCCTTTAAGCGCAGTGTTCATCTTGGAGAGGGGGGGAACGGCTGCCCCGCTCCGAGCGTTACACACTCCATCTGTCTCCAGCAGAGTTAAAGCTGCATAAATTCAGTGTCCTTAGGACAGCAAGCTCACTGCCCTGGTCTTAAGGAGGGCAGACTTTGGCCTCTTCAGGGATCTGCTTGGCAGAGTAACATGAGCTAAAGCCCTGGAGGGAAGAGGGGCCCAAGGAAGCTGGTTAATATTCAGGGATCACCTCCTCCAAGCTCTGGAGTGATGCATCCCAACAAAGAGCAAGTCAGTCAAAACCACTTGGAGGCCTGCGCGGATGAACAAGGAGCTCCTGGACAAGCTCAAACACAAGGAAGCCTACAAAGGGTGGAAGCAAGGACACGGCTTGGGAGGGATACAGAGAAACTGTCCAAGCAGCCAGGGGTCAGGTTAGGAAGGCCAAAGCCCTGATAGAATTGAATCTGTCCAGGGACATCAAGGACAACAAGAAAAGCTTCTATAGGTATGTCAGTGATAAAAGGAAGCCTAGGGAAAATGTAGGCCCTCTCTAGGAGGAAACAGGAGACTTGGTTACCCAGGATATGGAGAAGGCTGAGGTAGTGACTTCTGTTAGCTCAGTCTTCACTGGAAAGACCTCCAGCCACACTGCCCAAGACACAGAAGGCAAAGGCAGGGACTGGGAGAATGAAGAACCACCCACTGTAGGAGAAGATCAGGTTCAAGCCCATTTAAGGAATGTGAAGGTGCACAAGTCCATGGGACCTGATGAGGTGCCTCTGTGGGTCCTGAGGGAAGTGGTGGATGAAGTGGCTAAGCCACTATTCATCATATTTGGGAAGTCATGGCAGTCTGGTGAAGTTCCCACTGACTGGAGAAGGGGAAACATAAGCCCCATTTTTAAAAAAGGAAAAAAGGAAGACCCAGGAAACTTCAGGCCAGCCAGTGTCACCTCTCTGCTCAGCAAGATCATGGAGCAAATCCTCCTGGAAACTATGCTACGGCACATGGAAACAAAGGAGGTGATTGGTGACAGCCAACATGGCTTCACTAAGGACAAATCATGCCTGACAAACTTGGTGGCCTTCTACAATAGGGTTACAGCATTAGTGGATAAGGGAAGAGCAACTGATGTCATCTACCTGGGCTCGTGCAAAGCATTTGACACTGTCCCACCAGACATCCTTGTCTCTAAATTGGAGAGACATGGGTTTGATGGATGGACCACTCAGTGGATAAGGAATTGGCTGGATGGTCGCACTCAAAGAGTTACGGTCACCAGCTTGATGTCCAAGTGGAGAGCAGTGATGAGTGTTGTTCCTCAGGGGTCGGTGTTGGGACCAGTGCTATTTAACATCTTTGTCAGTGACATGGACAGTGGGAGTGAGTGCTCCCTCAAGTGTCATGGTCTGAGACTGGTCGGCAGCCAAACAGCACACAGCCACTCACTCCTCTCTTCTCTTCCAGTGATGAGAAGGAACAAATGAGCCAGTCTTGTGATTTGAGATAGGACCGGGAGGGGAAAATCACCCATTATGGTCATGGGCAAAAGGCAGACTTGTTAGGGGAAGAAAAAAAAAGAACATACATTTAATACAGAAACTAACAACAACACTTAACAGAGTAGGAAAGTGAGAAGCATTGCCACATCTTGAGAACACCTTCCCCCCACCCCTCCCTTCTTCCCGGGCTCAGCTCTGCTCCTGGTATCTCTACCTCCCCACCAAGTGACACAGCAGCAGGGAATGGGGGGTGCAGTCAGCGCTGCCACTTCTTCCATCTTCGGTGGGGGGAGCTTCTGGATCTTCTCCCCCTGCTCCATCGTGGTCCCCCTCTCACAGAAGACAGTCCTCCACAAACTTTCTCCGACACGAGTTCCTCCCATGGGCTGCAGCATTCCCCACACTGCTCCATCATGGGCCACCAACTTTCTCCAACTGGATTCTCTCCCACGGCTGCAGCCCTTCCCGAGTTGCTCCGGCGTGGGACTCCCCCGCATGCTGCAATCCTCCCAGCACTGAATTACAGCAGTGAGGCTACCTTTTCCCACAAGACCCTGGCCGTTTCGGGCACAGTCACCTTGATCAACCAGGCGAAACACAGGCCATAAATCACCGTCTGCTCCACTGTAGATCTTCATGGGTGGCAGGGGGGGCCACCCTGCCATCTCACCACAGGATACAGGGGGGTCTCTGCTCCGGCACACCTCCCCCCTCCTTTCTTCCTCCGTTCCTCCACTGACCTTGGTGTTCACGCAGCTGCAGCAACTCCTCACAAGTCCGACTCCTTGTCACCACGTCCCTTCTTAAATACGTTATCGCAGAGGCACAGCCGATTGGCTCAATTTCCCAAACAGAAGTGGAGCTGACTTGGAGCTGGGGGAGCTTCGAGAAGCTTCTCACAGGGGGCCGCCCCGATAGCCCCCTCCCCTGCCACCAAAAAACCCCACCACTCACTCAAACCCAGGGCATTCCACCCCAAGCCTCTGCAAATCACGTATTTAAGAACTATCATGAGATCCAACATTCAAGTTTCCCAGTGACACCCAACTGTGTGGTGCAGTTGACACACTGGAAGGAAGTGACGCCATCCAGAAGGACCTTGACAGGCTTGAGAGGTGGGCCTGTGCAAACCTCATGAAGTTCAACAAGGCCAAGTGCAAGGTCCTGCACATGGGCGGGGGCAATCCCAGGCACAGATACAGGCTGGGCGATGAGTGGGTTGAGAGCAGCCCTGCGGAGAAGCACCTGGGGGTATTGGTGGATGGAAAACTGACTATGAGCCAGCAATGTGCTCTCGCAGCCCAGAAAGCCACCCGTGTCCTGGGCTGCATCAAGAGAAGTGTGACCAGCAGGTCGGGAGAGGGGATTCTCCCCCTCTACTCTGCTCTTGTGAGACCCCACCTGCAGTGCTGTGTCCAGCTCTGGGACCCCCAACATAAGGACATAGACCTTGAGCAGGACCAGAGGAGGGCCAAGAAGATGACCAAGGGGCTGGAGCAGCTCCTCTGTGAAGACAGGCTGAGTGAGTTTGGGTTGTTCAGCCTGGAGAAGAGAAGGCTCCAGGGAGACCTTATAGTGGCCTTCCAGTGCTTAAAAGGGGGCTACAGGAATGCTTGGGAGGGACTCTTTATCAGAGATTGTAGGGATAGGACAAGGGGTAACTGTTTTAAACTGCAAGAGGGTAGATTTAGGTTAGATATAAGGAAGAAATTCTTTACTGTGAGGGTGGTGAGACAGTGGCACAGGGTTCCCAGAGCAGCTGTGGGTGCCCCCTCCCTGGAAGGGTTCAAGGCCAGGTTGGACGGGGCTGGGAGCACCCTGGGCTGGGGGAAGGGGTCCCTGCCCATGGCAGAAGAGTTGGAACGAGATGATCTTTTAAGGTCCCCTCCAACCCAAACTATGCTATGTTTCCATTCTATGAAATTGAGGGATCAGCTTGTGCCTGAGGAGGTATTAACTGTCTCCCTGTGGTCTGCATGGCATTAGAGGCTTTGGAGAGTATGGGTACTGCCAAAGGGATGTCAGCGGTGTGACCCAGTGCTGGCTCCATGTGGTGTGGGGCACTTGAGGGGTTCTGCTGAGAAAGGGCTCCTGCCAGCTAAGCCAGGAAAGCCCTGTTCTGCCCTAGTAGTAGCAGTTTGCTCTGAAATGTGTCAAAATGCCTGATCTTTCATTATTTACAGTAAGTGATTAACTAAGATGGGCTCAATTTTGTCCAGCCATAGTTATTACCCTCAAAGCAATAAAGAAAAGGAAAAAAAAAATCTGCTGTCTACCCAAAGTCAGTTTAAATATTTCTCTTTTTCAGCTGACTAACATAAATGCTTTATTAGTAGAGGGCTGCTCCCCTCTAATACAAGTAAAAGCTCTGAGTCCCAGAGGATAGACTTCTATAACCGTCTCTGCATTCAGTAACAAAACTGCTGGTATTTTTTTTGTTTTGTTTTCTTTCCAACTTCAGGAACCCACTGGCATCGATTATCCTCCTATGGACTCAGCAGGCTCCATCACCACCATAGTAGGGCCCAGTGCTTTCAGCATCCCCCTCCCAATAAGGCAGAAGCTGTGCAGCAGCCTGGACGCGCCCCAGACCAGGGGCCACGACTGGCGGATGCTGGCCCACAAGCTGAAACTGGACAGGTGAGCGGGGCTGCCGACGCGTGGTCGGGCAACAAAGCCCCCGGGAGGTATGTGCAAAAGGGTCCTGGTGAAGATGAGTGACAGCAGATGTGTCTGCAGACTGGTCAGGCTGACCACACAGGAGATGAGCACCTTGACAGCACCAGCAGTGGGGATGGACTGAAATCATACCACTTCAGGTAGCCTTCATGCAGCTCAAAAAACGAATTTCCTTTTGGCTTGTTGCAGGTACCTAAATTATTTTGCTACGAAATCGAGTCCCACCGGTGTGATCCTGGATCTCTGGGAAGCCCAGAATTTCCCTGACGGCAACCTGAGCATGCTGGCGGCAGTTCTTGAAGAAATGGGAAGACATGAAACCATTGTTTCTTTGGCAGCAGAAGGAGATTACTGATGCATCCTTGACGTGAACAGGAAGGACAGACACAGGGAGCGGTAACGCCCTGTTATTACAAACGAGAATTGAAATGAAAACCCAGACCAATGAGTTACACAAGAGACATTTCAGAGAAGAAAGCAAGCAAAAAAAGAACAAGACAAAAAAAACAAAAAACAAAACAAAACAAAAAAAAAACAGCCCTGACCTTCACACGTGCTCTCCTTGTACATTATCACAGGATCTAAAAGAAATCATGCAAACTTGTACCTTGAAAATATACATCAACATAATGTTCCTCTCGGCTTGGCTGTACACTGCTTGGTACAGATTTTACAGTTTCCTAGGAAACGCTTTTTATTGCTATCCAGATATATGGATAAACTTTCTTAACAATCCCAGTTTCTATGGATGTTGTTTACATCAAATTCTGGACAGGGGTAAGGAGACTGTCCATGGCTCTTTATATTTTTTGTTTAAAGCCATTCTAGACAAGGCTATGGACAGTTGGTTGTGGCTATTTCAGCTTATTGGTTTCTGGTGAATTCAGATTTTGGCTACAATTCTGCACATCGACTGTCTCACAACGATCCTCCTGTCATTGTTCTGTTTCCTAGACCTACTTGTAAAAAAAAAAAAAAAAATACAAACAACAACAAGAAAATCAGAGTTTAAGAGGTGTGCATCTGGAAAGCAGGTACTCTGGGTGCTAAGCAGGAACACATTTAACATCCCCTTCCTTCCCCGATCAAGTCCCACTGAGCCTGTGTGGAGAATAGCTGTAGTACAGTGGGGAACGTAGGATCGGAGTTAATTTTCAATTCAAAATGTAACAATAGCCTTTCCACCCCTTTAGGATATGAGGGGGCTGGATATGCAATTCAGAGTTGTTAAGGGAAAAAAAAGAAGAAACCCAGAAAAAAATAAAAAAGAGAAGTTGCTATGATAATTATTTACTAATTAGTATCTAGTGCAAGGATTATAATTATTATTATTATTATTATTACCATTATTACTTTATTTCTAATTTTGTCAGCAGCAGAATGAATCATTCCTGTTTTTATGGAACCTGTTGTCCCCTTCCTGAAGGTCTTCTAAGACATGTCCCTCTATATGCTGTCTGTCCTTCCCTTCTCCAGCCATCATACTCCTCCTCCCAAGTCCTCTGCTAGCCCATAAGGGTTGCTCACCTCATGTTAGCATTGCTGTGCTTCATGCCCGATGCAAAGGTGGTACAAACTGTTGGCGCTCTGCTGAAGTCACTGCTCTGCACCCGCTAAGGACCCAACCCAGCACCCCTCCCTGGGACGTTCTGCCCTACCTTGGTGCCTCCGGGTTAGTCCAAGAAGCATTCCTGTCCCGAGGTTGCTGTCAACCAGTGACAGCCTCCCACTTCAAATACATGTTGCCCACTGGTTCAGGAACACGGGTGCAAGGATGTGGAGGCACTGATGTTGGCCACCTGATTTTTGCATCCAAGGTGGGCCTCCAGATGTCTTGCTTTGCTTTGAAGTGGTCTGAGACCCAGCAGCTCCTGTTGGCTTCCCACGGAGCTGCAGGTACTCACTCTTGCTGAAACCCACCGCCTCTGCTGTGGTCAGGGCTCCTGGGGAGGGTCCTCTGGTGGGTCATTTCTGATGCACTTGGTGGATCTCCACAGATATTCCCAGGCTTGCTGCAGCCAGGGAAGCCTCTGCCACACGGGCCAGTGTGGTGAAGTGGAAATCGCAGATACTGCAGTCCGCTCCCTCCGGCGCCGCTGCCTGGGCAGGGTGGTGCAGGCCCTTGCTGGCCAACCAGGGAGACGTTTGTCCCTCTCAGCCATGTCCCTCTTGGCCACCACAATCAGGTGAAGTGGGGACTGAGCAAAAGGAGCAAACGCTTGCTTTTTTCGGTTGTCACTGCAAACGTGTTTTATTTCCTGCTCAGTGAAAAGATCGACTCTTTGGTACATGACAGCGCATGGGATTGCAGTAGTTTTACTGCCAGGCTTGCCTGTCCTCCACTTCTGGTGCAAAACAGGCTTTCTTCCCCAGCCCGTCTGCTGCAGGTTTCCAGCCAGACCCTGATTACTGCTGTTGTGCACATATGCATGCTCCTGCCCACACACATACTCCGTGTGCTTCCTGAGACCAGAGCTGGCTTGTTTTCTTTTGTTTTTGGTTTTGTTTTTCCCCAAGGCTTTCCAGATTGTGCCTTTAAAGGTAACGTTGAAAATGTCATTGGTCAAAATGAAAGGAAAATTTCATCTGACCTTTTTCCCATTTGACATTTCCATAGGCTTGGGACTTTTCTTTTTTTTTTTTTTTTTTTTTAATTTCTCAGCTCCCTGACACCAGCTGGGTTTTGATTGACCGCTGCACAGTGATCACAAAGCACTCCCTTCCTCGAAAAAGGAAACCTAGCAGTTTGCAAACCAGCATTTCAGTCAAAACCTGAGACCAGAGGACATACATTTTCTCTTTCAACATCTGTCTGCATTTTGCCTGTGCAGGCCCCACCTTCTCTTAATGTGGAGATGCCAAGGGCATCCTTTCAACAAACATCCATCTTCTTTTTCACCTTGCGCATCCAATGCAGCCCACTGCAATGCTAATGAAAGTCTTGCTTTCAGCTTCAGGAGGCTTCAGCTGGGGCTTCCAGCTCTGCCCTTTCCCTACATTTTTTATTCACCCTGGAGCATTAAAATGGCTCCTAAAAGATAGGTCTCAGCGTTTCTCCCTCCTGTGCCATCTTCAGGTGTAACCAGTTGTATTTAGTTCGTGCTTCCTCACCCTTCCCGCATGTCCTTCCTGCGTGCCTCCTCTTCCAAGGCAGGTGCATGAGCTGAACCATCCTTCAGCCCCTGCCCCTCTTCAGCTCAGTCTTCGTTAGCTGACGCCCAAACTCACTGCTGTGCCCAGCTCTCAGCTTTTGGTAGGTGGGCAGCGTGTGCACCCTTCTCACTGGGGCCTTGCCAGACAGTGTCTCCTAGCTATCTGTATCGCTGTGAGTTGCTACTCCTTTTGCCACCTCTCTGACCTACTCCCCAATAGCTCCTTCAAGGAAAAACAGATGAGCAACTTTCTTAAAGTATTCTAGGGCGTTTTCCTTTTGCAGTGTCACTGTAAAGGGGATTTATTGAGAGGAAAAGGCACTCTCTGATTAAGAGGATCGTCCACAGAGGTGGATGGAGGTCCAGCACATCACTGCTGGCTAGGGCAGCGGCATCACAGTCGCTGGAAGGTGGAGCTGCTCTTCTTCCACCCTGTCTGCTCAGAAACCTTCCCCTGCCTGCTGCAGTCAGGGGCTGGATGGTTTCTCCTGCTCCAGGGTCCCAACACGGCACTGTGCCAGCTGCCTCAGCTCTGCCGGGGCAGGGAGACGCAGGGGCTGCCGGCAACAGGGACATTTCCACCACAGAGCCAGTAGCTCTGCACTCCATAGCTGCTAACAGCAGCTCCCACCATACCTGACAGCCCCCCCCCCCCCCCCCCCCCGCATTAATTTTGCTGGCTATTTTCTTTTTTTTTCTTTTTTTTTTTTTATTTTTTCTGGGGGGTACAGTGGTGGCAGGGCATGCGGCTGGGGAGAGCGCTCTGGCACAGGCCAGTGGTACGCACCCCTCAGCATCCCCCTCCTGCTGCCCCGAGGAGGGAGGGTGGGAAGCAACGGTGGCCAGATCCTTTGGGGATATTATTTTTGGTAGGAGGAAAACCAGCAGCCGTCCCTCCGCCTGGATGGCGGGGACACAGTGCCATCTCGTGGGGCCGAGCCCCGGCTCCAGCCTGCTGCCGCCGACACGGCGAGCAGCATCGCCCGGGAAAAGGCTTTCTCGTAGGGTGGCTCTTGAAAATGGCAGAGAAGGTCAGCAGACAGAACCGACTCTAAAAAATTATTGTAACATTTTATGTCAGGTAAGCACATCTGCTTTTAAAAAAAAAAAAAAAAAAAAAAAAAGGCTGCAGGCTTCTTATCCTCCAGTTATTACTACTTTTTTAAATGCTTATCCTTTTAGTTGTCCACCTTTGGCTATGTGCTGTAGCAGTTTTGCTGCTCGTCACACCATCACTTTATTACATGTTGATTGCTAGTGCTATAAATAATATATATATTATATAAATATATATAAAATATCTACTGACTTCAAGGAAAAACTTTAATTTCCAAGTAAGAAACACTATCGGAGGCAGTCCTTTTCACCTGATTTTTTTTTCTTCAGTTCTTCTTGTGTTGTGTTCTTGTAAAGGTGGCTGTCAGTGTATAGGGTAAGTAAGCTTGGGGTTTGGTTGGGGTTTTTTCTGAATTTTCTGATCACAGCTGATCCACTGTATCTCCCTAAACAGTGCAAGTCCTAAATGCCGTTTTACTGAGTCTTGAAAGTTTTGAGGCAGTGAGGGTCTCTTCAGTCAAGCTTTGCTTCCATGGGAGACTGAGAGCTTTTTTTTTCTCCCGTACCGCTGGCAGAAATGCAAACACTCGTGAGACATGTTGGAGTCTGGGATGCCCACATAGCAAAACATGTCTGTTCCATGGGTTTTTTGCTATTTCTGTTGCTGACATATAGAATAAATGTATTTACATGCTGTAAGCCCATCATTGTGGACAGTGTCCTAATGTTTTGTATTGCTACCTACAACAGTTTCTTTTTGGTTCTCTTTTTCTTCTTGTTTTGGGGAGTGGGAGTATGGGGAAGGGAGGGGTGAGGGGGCCCTTAGACCATTGTATGCTCTAGCCAAGTAGTTACCACAGCTCTGAGGTTAATTTTAAACAAGATGAGACTGTTGAAGTTGGGATTTTTTTTTAAGCTCGTGTCCAGGGCACTTTGTAAACTATCTTACTGAGTGTTCAGAAGTCTTTTCAGGCATTCATCTGGCTCTCATCTTGCCACGAAGTAACTAATTGTTTGCAGGCTGGCTTGCTTAATATCAGGCGGTGCAAAGATGCGAGTGGTTTGCGAATGGAAACCAAACCTTTGGCTCTTCTCCTGCAAGGACTCCAATGAGGTATTAACTTTGGGGTCACCACTGCAATCCATTCCTAGCTTGTGTGTAAAACCTCGAGTTCATAAAAATGAGCTGCGCTGCAGATTTTTAAACGCTGAAGCATGTATCTTGGACATCCTTTGAAGTGGGAATTTAACAGAAATGCAAAATGCGCGCGTGTGTGTGTGTATACAGGCAGACAGAGAGGAGAAAATAAAAGACACTTACTGCTCGAGGTTTTTAGCTCTGATGTTAGTTGTGGGCATCCTCTTACGAGCAACCTTTGCTTGGGAAGGTGAAAGTCAAAATTCATTGCTGTATCATCACTGCAAGGTCAAGTAGGCAGTATTTCGAGAGCCAACAGAGTGTAAACTGGCAAAGAAACTAGAGCTGGACTTGAACCAAAGCCACAGAAACGAGCCCTCAAGTTTGTTAGGTCAAGCTCCTCGCTTGAAATTGGAGCATTTAGTTTATTTACTTGTCCTTTAAGCTTGACACCTGCTCCCTGAAATCTGAAAATCCCTTTATCTGAAAGTCATTTGATAAACTCTGCCTGTACAAAAAAACAATGATAATACAGAATGCCCGCAAACCTCTATCATCAAACAGGTATTTCACATTTTTTGTGATGTTGGTTAAATGTATTTAATAGTGATTCAGTCTCCTTGACTGCTTACAAAGAGATTAATTGCTACGTGTGCTGTACCCTGGGCTTCCCTTTCCTCCCAAAGCATCCCGTGCCATGGCATGGGAGTAACTTCTGGATGCCTGTGAAGAAGCGGGATGTAATCAGGCAGGGCCCTTCCGCAGCGGTGAGATGACTCGCTGAGTACTGGCACTCTGGTCTCCAGCTGCTGCCAGCTGGCTCTTGCTACAGCTTGCTGGTAAATTTGGGAGCTTAAACAAAACAAATAAAAAGAAAAATTGGTCTGGAAAGTAAATAAAATTAGGAAGATGGAGTAGCAAAACACTCTTCTCCCATAGGTCTGTCAAGGCGTCTTGCAAAAACACCCGCAGAGCGGTGAGCCCACAGCCTACTTTGAAGCGGGGTGCGTAACACAGCTGAGACAGAGAAGTTATGGCATCACCTGGCATTACTGTTTTGGCACATCTGTGTAGTAGACTTTTTTTGCTAACACATGTTCTCTCTGTTAATGCTGAAGAGTAAAAAAAATAAAAAAATAAAAAAAAAATCCCCAAACAACCCTTAAGATGGTACCTTTGGTACCTTTCCAAAGCAAAGAAGGAGGGCCCATAGGAAATCGAATGCCTGTGCAACCCAGGCCGAGAGGGTGTACCCTGTTTCTCCCTCCTCTTCCCATGTCTCAGCTCTACCAGGGTTCGTGGGATTTGTTTTCTTTGCTATTCAGATTTGTAGAACTATTTTGGTTTTGATTTCCCTATTGCTGTATCTTCTATGCAATTCCTTTTCTAAAGACTGACTTACTACCGGAGAAGTGCTAGCCATTGCATTATTTGTATTGCTGTACAGTGGAGGTGTGGTTTACTAGTTCTGAGTGTGCCTCTTATCCCCCTCCCTTTTTCTCCTTCCCTCTGTTTGTAAATGCCTGCATTTATTCTGTCAGCCTGACATGTACAAAGTGTAAGAAAGAATTTTTAAACAGGTAATAAATTATATTTATAAGCAACTGGAAAAAAAAATACACCACTACCTTGTGTTCAATTGTTTAGTTTCTGGAAGCTTGGTAGGAAAGAGAAGCTTTTTACTTAGTTTCTTTTTTTTTTTTTTAATATATATATTTATATTATCTGCTCAAAAGAAATGTTTCTGCTCATAAGAACTTCTTGTGATGCAGTCTCCCTCATAAGACAACATTCATGACATCCACATGCCCATGCAGGCTGTTTCACTGCACTTCATATATCCTCGTGCCTCCTCATGGGGTACCACCCCAGCAGCTACAGGAGGATTTGCCCCACATAGGTTTCCTGGGGTTTGAATTTCATGTCTGCAGTCAAAGGTGGAGGAAAGCAACAGGCAACAAAATGCATCCTCGGCTGCTGAGCTCAGCTCCCCCTCCCAGCTTCCAACCTTTTTGTTAGGAAGAGGAGCACCCCACCAGCCTTGTGGCAGATGCCTGGGAGGCAAACTGACCACCACCTGGGCAAGATGGTTTTGTCCAGCAATACGGGCCTACGTCTAAGTTAGCCAGGTGGCTACAACGCCCAAACACTGTCGCTCACCCTTCTCGCGCCCGCTCCCCACTGTCAGAGGTGGTGGTTGTTTCTCACCGGGACCGCTAGACCTGTTGTGCTCAGTATTGAATTCCTAGGGGTGCAAGAGGCAAATTCCCCAGTACAGCCACGCAGCTGCTGCTCCCAGCTGAGGTGTGGGATGGCACTGGGGAACCGGTCATCTCTTACAGCCAGCCCCTCGCCAACGGGTCAGCCCTGGGCTGAGGAGCCGATCCTGCCCGTGATGGAGGCGGTACGGGGGCCTACGTGCTGCCAGGGGCAGCACCATCCCATCCCAGCAGCACATCCCATCCCGTCCCATCCCATCCCGTCCTCTCCCATCCCATCCCATCCCATCCCATCCCATCCCATCCCATCCCATCCCATCCCATCCCATCCCATCCCATCCCATCCCATCCCATCCCATCCCCTGCAGGTGCAGGGCTGGATGCCCACCCTCCTGCTGTGCTACGCCGAGGAATGCTCAGCCCTCGCAATGTGTTCGCTCAGCCGCTCTCCCTGCAAGGTTAAGTCACGGTGAAGTCAAAGCCGAAGCACTTCGGTAGCGTACGAAGCCAAACCAGCTCACAGCACGAAGGCTGAGAACATGGTGACGAGTGCATTTGCCAGGTTTGTGAGACGTTGCAGCCCAGATGGAAAAGGGGAGACCATTAAAAACCCACCCTCTTACACCTGGATTACAGCCAGCTTTTCCTAAGGTGTACAGTACCTTTATTTTTATCTCCCATTACAATTTTTAACGCCAGCTACACAGTGGGTGGAAGACAACTACTCAGTCTGTTCTCCTTGAGGACAGGATGCCACCAGCTTTAACACTCCTCAGTGAACTGTATCACTAACACAAGGCTCCTCCATCTCCCTGGCTTCTCTGCTAAAACTGGGGTGTGGGCAATCTCTGCCCACTGGCTCCTGTAATTTATTTGCACTTAAGAGGCAGTAATTCCTTGCAGGAAGACGGGCACAAGCAGCCCCGCAGTGCCAACTCGTGCGGCTGTCCCTTGCAGCTACTGGGGACTGGCAGGTTACTGAGCCAAGACCTGATGCCCCGAGTCCAGATGAAATACTGGGCATTGCTCCAGTACATCGAGCATGGCACAAAGCTGTGGTCAAGTGCCAGTGACAGGTCTACTCCATCCAAAAGCCACTGGACCTTTGGCAACACAGAGGGAGAACTATTCTTTTTTTTTTTTTTTTTTTTTTTTTTAAATCTTCTCTGTAATAGGAAGAGGTAGATTATGTACAAAGAGGACTTGGAGGTAAGACATGAAGGGAGGATCAGTATCCCAAGGGACACGAGACATAACTTCTTCAAAGGAAACTTTGGCCACCATGTGGTCCTGCAGTTAGAGCCGAGCTGCAGGCAGGGCTGGTTTCTGCAAAATTAAGATGCTCATTTTGGACACAGCCACTGCTTTTAGATTTCCTGGTGTCTGGCTGCCTTTCCCTTTGCATACTTAAGTTTTCACAGGAGACAAGCTCTTTTCTGTCCATCCCAGTATTCCCAAACTGTCTACATGTATTGCCAAACTCTGGTTTCCTTTGATTTTTGCCAGCACCATGGGTTGGGCCTGCTGTAGCCTGCAGTCTTTGCATTGGCCAAGCAGCTCCCTTCTTACCTTCAGGGACTTTTCCTTCAGGTACCTTACCTCTAGCTGTTCTTCCCGAGTCTCCTGAAAGTGTCTGCTCCGATGTTTCTGCATTTGAAGGTGAGACTGCAACTCTCCTTCCCAGGTAGTGAAAAGGACAGTTTGGTGTGTTTCATGAGGAAGCAGAGCTCTGGTCTTCGCAAGGGACAGCAGCATGACTCTGCCAGCCTTGAATGGAAGCAAAACAGTCCCAGCATTGCCTACAGCTGCAGAGGATAGAGGTAGCTAAGCCAAAGGCTGAATATTAGCCAGGCACCTACTGAGACGGAGAGGAAAGAAAATGAGAGCAGAGCCTAGGACTGCCCCCAAAACCCATGGCTAGAAAGTTAGGGGAAAAAAGCAAGGAGGATGGGAGGAACGGAGGGCAGCTGCAGAAACACCTATCTCAGCAGCATGCTGGAGAAGGTACAGCCCAGACAGGCTGTGCTGGAGCACTGAATAGCCTTCAGCACTGGGCGGCCAAGAGGAGCAGAAACAGCCCCAAAATGATGGGATACAGTGACAAGCCAGGGACGACATGCAGCAAGCATGGCCTGGCCGAGGGACTGTGGCAACGCTGCCGGAGAACAACTGCAACGCTCCGCCGCTGATCACAGATGTCCTGGGGCAAAGCAGGAGGGCTGCAGGGTCGGTGTTAAGTCAGTGGTAAGATGGGGCTCGAGGGAAAAATGCTGTTTACCCACCTCTCTGAACATAACCAGCAAGGTAATTACACTTTGGGAAACGCTGAGGTGAATGCTGCATGCTGCAACATGGCACTGCAGGACGAGATGAGAGCTCAGGCCGTAAACATAAATACATCCAAGTATCTCTCTGTACGTAGTGATACACATGCTTCGATGTCTCTCAGCATTAAGCAATGCCACATTTCAGCGGATGCGGTGTCTGTTGGTTGCAACTTTTTTCCTCCTGAAACATGGGGCTAGAAAACCTAGCTTCAGTCTGTGCACAGATTACCTCCTGCGCCTCTTGCGCTATTAAAAACAGTACTCACAGTTCATAAATATGTGGGAGAAAGATCGGAAGGGGGGGCCTCACAAAAATATTATGTGAGTGCCAAATTTCTATAGATTTACATAATCAGCCACAAAATGCAAGTGACTGCTCTATTAGTGATAACACTATTTTAATTGCTATTTCTCTCTTCACTGAGTTGTGAAAGGGGTGATGCTTTTTTATGCCAGTGGAAACATATGCAACATCTTGGCTGTTTATTTGTTTGCTCTGAGGAAAAATCTGATAAAAAATAAATAAATAAAGTGAGACATGGTCAAAATAATCTAGCCAGGGAAATGGAACCCAAAGCATTTACTTGTCAAGCACATGAAAAGTAAGAAGTAAAAGCAATCTCAGTCATGGAGAGATGGAAACAATTTTATTTAGGGGAATGTTAAAAGAACCATATACAATTTGAACAAATACAACATAACAGTTTGTTCCTCAGGTTTTCTAATTACAGTATTTACACGTTTAATAAGGCACTGGTTCTCAAAAAAGAACACAAATTTGTTTCTTAGTCTTTACACTGTCAACCTTTTCTTTAACAGAAATAACTTTGTGCTATAGAAAGGATAGCAGTTGCTAGATGGCATCTCTCTTTCTTTTTGGGTGTTCTTTTTAAACCACCTTCTCCCACTTACCTATGCCATCATATTCCTAAACTAAACTTCCTTCAGTAATTTACATTTGAAAACCAGATTTCTAGACCTGCAGGCACTGAAACCACGATTATCTCCGCCACTGACCTCCAAGCTCTCATCAATATGCACTGTGAAACTACCAAAATCTGGAAGTGACATTCAAAGGCCACACCTGGCAAAATAAATGTACTAACCTGTAGTCACTGTACATGCTGAAACCATAATAATTACATGTTGAATGTTGCAGAAAGTCAACCATGCAGGCAGTAACTTGAATGTCACAGTGCTAGAACAAACGACTTCCATGCTTGCCTTAGGCTGTTTTCTGGCCTTAGGAATATTCCTTTATAATAGCATCGATTACAGTGGGTAGGAGATTTGAGGGCAAAATCTGGCCTTTCAAGTCTTGGGAGAAAATAGGCAGGCACTAGTTACACAACTGCAGACCCTTTGCTTTCTCTGAGTGTGTCTCCTCGTATATATATATATATTTATTTATTTTCCTATATAGCACCGCTGCAGTGATTTGTCATTTATGTATTTTCATAAATAAATAATATGTTTTATTTAGTGCTTTATCATCCATAATAGTTTACTTTTAATCCACATCCTGGAGTTATTCCAGACTCCCAACTGAATATATATATGTGTGTGTATATATATATATATATTTATATATATATATATAAAAAACACATAAACTTGAACATTTAACATACACACTTTATGTAACCTATCAACCAGTATCTTAGATCCCTTTCTTTCGGACTAAAAAAAGTAAGACTTTGTTCAGAAAACCAGTGACTGGCCCTTCCTCTCACAGCACACTGATGGCAGACACCAGGGGCATCGCAGGCATCGCATCCACCAGCCACCAAAGCACCCTCCAAAATATTTCTGGAGAGAGCCATGATAATTAAAAAGAAAAAACAAAACGAAACAAAACAAAACAAAACTATTTGAGGAAAGCAGACATGAAATTCAACTACACAAGGCAGGGAAGAAGCATCCCTGCTGTGTGTCCGGGCTCGGAGGTGGGATTGACCGAGCCTCCCCCAACCGCCACCAAAGTCAGTGGTTCCATCTGCTTCATCAGAGCCGAGAAACCCCAGTTCCTTGGGGCGGAGCTGGTTTTTATGAAAGGGCATGAAGGCAAGAGGAGTGAGAATAGAAACCCCGTGGCTCCGTTCACTAAGGTAAGAGAAGAGAGGCTGGGCTGTCCTTCTCATTTTGGGCCACAAATCTTCAATCCAAGGTAGCCAAGGAGAGGAGCAAACTCCACTCTCAGCCAGGCAAGTACGCTGTTTATTAAGGACAGGGAAGCCAGCATTGCCCCTCTTGGGGCCAGGCTTCAGTGTACTATTAACTCCCAGAGATTTTCTTTTTGTATTGCTCGGTAGCTTTGGGTACAGGCAGGGAAACTGTACTGTGGAAAAAGCACTCTAATTACCAAAAATCCTCTGATTAAACTTTTTAACACCTATAATCATGGAGGTCCTGCTGGTTCTCTTGAACCTCTGCATTTTTCTCTGTTAGCTTGAAAGTATAAAATGGTAAGTTTTCCAACTAGAAATACCTTCAGGGAGCTGTGAAGCTAAACCCCAATTATATACCTACCTACCACAAATAAATCAGTTTTGTCCAAAAAGGGAAAAAAGAAGCATTACAGAAATGCTGAGGCTAAATCCAGCATGGCAATTATATCAGTTCTGAAACAGGCTTAGCATAATCAAAGCAGCATTTGTAAAGACTTACTTCAAAATTAAACTGAACACCATCTAGTGAAACAAGACACAGGCAGGCAAAAAATTTTAAAAAATAAAGGAACGGTAAAGAAGGGTATACTGGTAACTCCCATACAGCTCATCTTTGATAATCTGATGAAACCACCTTTCCAAAGAAAACACCTCACAGGGAATATTTCACCTCTCATTTCCCCTTCTGTAGTATTAACATCGCAGCAACTGCTGCAGCCCCAGGAAAGAGGAATGGGGAAAGACAGTGAATACGTTTCCCATTGCTTTTTTCCCCTAAAAGCTCCTCTTGCTACCTAGCAGCCCCAGCGTGGCGGCAGAGCCTGTCACTACCGTCACTTACTGCGCCGTGGCTCCCAGAGGCACGGAGGCTGCTGGAAAGCCACCTGAAATAGTAAGGCAGGTGAAGCTTGAGCCAAATTGTTCGGTTTGCGGTGCCCCCCCGCCCACCCAAGGCCCATGCTCCCTCCCCACCAGCTTCCTACTGCAGCCAGGAAGCACCAGGTCTCCTTACACTTGAGGAAAAATGACTGCCACCCCAAAAATGGGAATTTTTGAGGTTATTCACTTTCCCTTGAAAAAGGGAATGTAAATCTTTTTTTTTTTTTTTTTTTTTTTTTCCCCAACTGTGGTTGTAGATGGATACCTCACTTTTACATGGATGAAAGAGCAAGTTAATACCTTTTTCTCACAAAGAACTTCCTCTTACCCAGTGGTGGTGTATGTCGGTCACAGCAGTTTCAAATTCACCATTGGATCCGAATGTGTACTTCATTTCCACTCACACACAAAATACTTTATTTTGCAGTGGGGGGAAAGAAAGAAAGAAAGAAAAAAAAAAAAAAAAAAAAAAGCATCGGAGAAAAGGGGCACTTGTTTATCATCCTGGCACCATACCCATCAGACTTCCTGGAAACACGAAGAGACAAGTCACACTGAACCATATTCATATGGCTCCCAATTATCTTAAGCACGACCTCCCCGGGGTCAGGCCACCCACAGGAACCCGGCCGCCTGTGCTAACGATGGCAGAGATGTAATTGGGCTCCATCTCGCACGTGCAGGGCTGTGCAAAGTCATCTCCTCAGGTAGGTGGCTTTTAAGACTGTTTCCATTACAGCTCCTCTGAGCTGCACGGACCCAATCGCCTTGTTTATTTTATTTAAATGCTGATGTGCAACAGTCTCTTTATAAATGAAAAACTCGCTTTGCCTTCATTTTCAGCACAGTTTTCTCCAATTTTTTTTAATGTAACAATATACATCTTTTTTACTTCTAACCAAAAGTTTTATTTTCATAAAATTTAAAGCAGTATCTTTTTAAACAATCAAAATAATAATAATAACAATAATAATAATAAAATAATAAGTGGCTTTCATGGAAAGCAACATGCATAATCTCAAACCAGTCACTAAAACTGTATTTCCCCGTGTAAACAAGGGCAGACAAGCCTCTTTCAATCTTGTATGTCAGAATTCAGCTGATTTTTGCAAAGGATAGTCTCCTCAAAATCTGTCAAACAAACTTACAGCTGCTTTTAAGCATGACTGCACTCAGTGAATGTGAAGACTTTCGATACCTCTTCAGGACTTCTGCCTGCACGAGAAAGTCCACTTCCATGGGCCTTCACGAGAGCTGCCTCTGGCCGAGTCAGAGTTTAATGTCCTGCGACTCTGACATTTTGGCAAGTGTTTTCTTGACCCGCAGGGCTGTGAGCCGAGAGGCGGGGTTGTGAGCCCAGCACTCCATCATCAGCTTCCCCATCTGCCGTAGGCACTGCAGAGAGAAACAGGAGAGAAAGTCCCACCTGAGTCAGTGGAATAGGGGACTGCAGTTGGTGGCAGTGCTGAAAAACTGAA
Source organism: Tyto alba (assembly GCF_018691265.1). Taxonomy (NCBI): domain Eukaryota; kingdom Metazoa; phylum Chordata; class Aves; order Strigiformes; family Tytonidae; genus Tyto; species Tyto alba. Next base: position 13,688,733 of record NW_024881327.1, on the reverse strand, counting down.
GGGAAAAGGTCTTTTCTAAGGGCAGCCACAAAAACCCCCATTCTGGTTGGTACTGCTGTTCCAGAGCTTTTGTTTCCTGTATATTAAGGAGATTTCTCCAAACATGGCAATTACTCTTATGACAAGTTATAGTCTAGACTTGGCCGTACACTCCACAAAAGCACTTCTCTAATTTCCCCTTCCCTAAACTCGCACTGCCTGACCCACACAAGCGTGGGTCTGTACAGAGAGCCCTTTGCTGTACAAATTCAGTGGAATTAATTTTCCTCAGCCAGGGACCGGCCCCTGAGGTACCTGAGCACGCACCCGTGCCCTGCCAAAAAGCTGCCTGTGAGCAGCTGTCTCAGCGCTGCCCTGTCCCGTTCCATCCCCTGCCCGCTTCCAAAACATAGCCAGACCTTCCTCCAGCTCTCAGCAACAACTTTCTCACTGACAACATCTCAGCGTTTGCCTTTGTCATCCTGGAAAAGGAGCATACATTCCCACTCTGCATCTACCACCTTCTTCCAAACATAAAGCACCATGTAAACCACCACAACCGGGTGATGACCCCGCCAGTGTAAGGATTTACGCTGCCTGAAGATTTGCTTGCTGCCATAGGAAAAGAGAAATCTTCCATCTCATCCAACTTGCTCTCTGTTTTCATGAAGCTCCTGGCCCGGCAGCAGTGCAGGTCCTGACAGGCATTTAGCATAAACCCCATCAGCAGTGACGAAACCAGCCTAATACATTTCAGATAAATGTGTTTGGGTGATACACAAGGTTTTATGCACTAACGAATTTGCCTCTCATCTCTAGAATGCCTGAGGTGAGATTACAGATGGCGCTAACCCATTGATCAAGGACAGTTATTTCAACAAGCCTCCTCAATCCTTGATATGTGTGGTAGCAGAACAAACACACCCCGAGTGCCACCACACAAAATCCCTTCCCAGGATCGATATTAACCATCTTTCAATCTTGTATGTCAAAATTCAGCTGATTTTTGCAAAGGATAGTCTCCTCAAAAGCTGCCAAACAAACTTACAGCTGCTCTTAAGCTTCCTCCCGTGTTTCCACTCCCGGTCTGAAGGCTCAGAGGGATTTGGGTAGGGAGAGGATGAGGCAGGTGACTCTCAGTTAGATCCTCCCACACTGGCTGTTGCACAAGCCCTTGAGCCTCCCAGGGAGGTTGTTTTATTTTGCCCTCACATTCCCAATCTGCCTACATCTCATGCCACCTAAATATTTCATCTACCTGCAGAATATTCATCTACACACTGCTATTCCCAAATGGCAGCTGTCTTCTGCGACTGTAGAAAACTTTACAGCGTTAAACTGTACCAATTAACATGATTAATGACCCCTCCTCCACAGCATCTCGAGAGCAGTCGGCAGGTTTGCCTGCAGTACCTCAACTGTTCATCTCCAATCGCACAAGCACAACTTTGCTCCATTACAGGTGCTCAGCAGGGAGAGTTCTGATTTTCCTCCAGCCCTCTCACCTCCTCATTTTATTCTGGAAAGCATTTTCTGGATCCTACATCTCCTCTGAAAGACCACGTCTGTAGCAATCTTTGCTAAAATGCAAAGAGGTACATGAGCACTCTTTTCTGTAAGATGTAAAAGGGTGAACGATGGGTGCCCCTTGGTGCAGCCCAGCTACTGTGGTCAGTACTACTGCACATCAATACCGTAAGAGTGAAACTTAGTATCTTGTGCTCATGTTAGCGTGGAATCACAGTAAAATCACATTTCCAAGCCCGCGCACCTGTGATCACAGAAAAGCTGTATGCTCATTTCATTTCAAAGAGACTGAAGATATTTCCTTCTTAAAAAAAAAAAAAAAAAAAAAAAAAATAAGGTAAAAGGTTGGAATTACAGCCCACACATCAGTACACACTGAAGTAGCTGCCAGAAGACTGAGTACGCTACCACTGCACTATACACCACAAAATAATTTCTCTTTCAAAATCTTTGGCTAGCCACTGATTTAATGCTATTAATGCCAGGAACAGAAAAGGAACAGAAAGCAAAATGAGTGCAAGAGGAAAACAGAGACTAAGAAGGTCTGAGCACAGCCTGCTATTGCTGTGGGATCTGGTAGACAGCACACGAGGAACCCGCGTGCACATACCATGGGCTACGGCCCCTGGGGCTCTGTAACCTTCCGTGGGGATAACCGAGAAGGTCACGCTCCTTCCTGAGCGCTGTTGCACCGTGACTGGTGCTAACACCAGTGGTAAAGCTCCTTCTCACTCAGTACGGTGCAGAATTGAGTCAACCTCACTCGCTCACTCTGATTAAAAGCACAGGCTGCATTTTAAGAGGGACGGTACCTCATCACTGCTCCATCTGTTGGGAAATGAAGGGCGTAGTCTCTTGATGCACACAATCTCCCGCATGTCCTCGTACGAGGGGTCGCTGGGCACGAGGTCATGGTATGGAAGCTGGTATTCCTCAACTATTCCTGAAAGAAGAAATTAGTTGCCCATCACTTGCAGAAAGCATCTTCCACTACCCTGTTCCCCTCTCACTTTATACCAGATTGATCATACTGTTTAACAATTAGAGGTACTTCTCCTTAAAAGGACTTCCCTGCCCCAGAAGTTTATTACACAGTCAAGTTCCAACATAACCATTAACATATAAAGGCTGGCCAGGTAATTTAATCCAAAATCTTAGTTACTTGCTGACTGAGACAGTTTCTACCACTGCTGTCCAGTCCAGAAATGTCCAGTAAGTTATCACAGAAAGAACTAGTAGCACAGGGCCCTTATTAGAGAAATATGGCAGAGAATTAACCCTGAATTCGGTCTCTTCCTTATCAGTGGACAGGGTATATATTAAAGTGCATTTCCGTGCCTTTTCAGAACATGGCAAGGTACCGTTCTTTGTGCGCAGCAACAGTGACAACAATATTACAAATTCTACATTGCATCATTGCAATACACTTTACCAGTTTGTAAACACAGGGATCACGTTGCTCATCAGTGAAATTCAGCTCCTCTAGGATAAGCATGGAGTGAACATTCAGCACGATGCTGCAGGCTTTAAAGACCCATAGAGTCTGGTGAAGGCAGCGTAGACCCGAGAGAGACACGCTCTACTCTTACTTGCCACCGATCTGGCACGGAACCACTGCCAAATCATTTCTCTGCATTTAAGTTTCCTCAGTGGAAAAACAGAGGTAATAACACCCATCATTTCTGCACTACACTGAGTTGTACATGCAGAAAGGACATGTAGCCTAAGTGTACAAGGATGGATCTATGCCCCAAGTCTGCAGCTGGGTGCATTGCTTTATCTTTGCTGTCCTCATGCTTGATGCCTGATATCAGAAGGGAATGAAGCACATCACTGGTATGACAGTGATGTAGTAAGTGACACTTCCTTTTGGTTTGTTTTTCTTTTTTTTTTTTCTACTTGTCTTGTAAACAAATTATTTATTTTAAATAGTGGCACAGCATACTGTCAAATTGTTTGTCCTCTTCCTTTTATTTAACTCTAACAAAACAACGAAATCCCTATTTTCTTTCTGCTAAAATAGTTGAATAACCCCGAGTCCAGCAAAAATGTGTTGCCATTGGAAAAGGCCCTCAAGTGAGCTCCATATTCCTTCTTCAGTGCAGGCATTCACTGCCTTCAAATGAGCCATTAAAATACATGACTAAACCTCTGCTGTTGAAATAGCACTGAGTGATGCTTTAAAATAAGTTTCAACAAGAGAGTTACCTGTACGGTTTATCCACACTTGCTTATTACAGTAAAAACACTTAACCAGGGAAAAGGATGTAATGGAAGATTTGGGTTATAAATGGAGTTCACTGACACAATTAAAAGTTATCTCCCAGCTCTTTACCTCCCGAAACACATCTCCTTGCTATCTCCCAAAGGATGAGTCCAAAACTGTACATATCAGCCATGATGTACGACTGAAAGTGATTTCTATTCAAGCTTTCATCCAGCACCTCAGGCGGCATATAGCGTTTTGTTCCTACGCGGGTATTTGGAGGTATGTCTACCTCGTTTGTGTCACTAAAAGAAAAAGAAGGGGGAAAAAAAAAGACATCAAACACACAGTAAAGTGGCTTGAAAAGAAAGCAATTTAGATAGGAGGAGTGGTAAATTCACACCACATCCACTCTCAAACAAGGTCAAAAGTAATGCATAATCTTAACGGAACATTTCTTACAAGGAAAGCCTCTTAGTGTGAAAGCAACCCTCCATAAAAGGCTGACCCGCCTGAGGCTATGTTAAGCATTCAAATGCAGAACCACAATGGAGATAAGACTCAACAGGGATGCTGTAACATTTTTGAGATTTCATTAGCATTAGCCCAAGTTCTAATGCTGGTGATAACAATCAAATCTTCATCAAATGCTGTTTTCTTAACATACTCCACCACCTAATGCTTTATTCTTAGTAATTAATGGAGAACACTGAACAGCTGGGGCAGTATCACTTAGCTGTAGCAAAAGGGATCTGCAAGGAAGAGGAGCCTAGCTACTTTTTGTGCATGGATTATATTTGATCTCTCTCAACCTTTACACATCAAGATGTGTGTAAACAAATCTAACCAAATATGTCACACCTCTCACATTGACCAGAAGAGACAAGGTATATCTAACAGGAACTAAATTCCCATTAATTATGTGACTGTATTTTTTTTTTCTTATTAACTCAAATTCAGCTGTACCAGTTTTCATGTTTCTAAAAGTTTAATATATGGTATATATTGTGGTTTGCCTAGAAAGGTCCGTTTCCCTTTCATCACCTTCAAAATGTAAACATTTTAAACGTGATGGATACAACAAAATCTCAACTGAATAATGATACAACTACTTCTATAATTTTCTTCACCTACAGCAATTTTCTTCACCTACCGTTATGAAAATAACAAAAAAAGCCAAGCCTGAGATACAACCAGTCACTTACACAGTCATTAAATCATACGTATGTTGGTGGCATTTCTATATATCTCCAAGAATGAAACATAAATTTAGTGACCTGCACCATTGTTCAATATTTCAAGCAAAATGAGAAATGTGGATAACTTTAGTAAACTGATTGGCTTCAGCAGAGCACACCCCTTTCAACTACTTTTTTCCGTTCCTGGCACTGCCTGAGAAATGCTGTCAAAGGAAAGATTCAGTATGAAAAACAAGCCCAGTATGTAATGCAAATTCCACTTGGACTGTGACAAATACATATTTCACCTTCTTGTATACCAACACTTCACAGTTCCTAGTTCTTCTCGGTTCATACCTAAGCAGTGTGCTGCTCTGCACTTGTCAGGCAAGGTATACCTGCAAAGGGCGAATTTCACCCCTGAAACTTTTACAGCAAACAGTGTATTTCCAAGTTGCTCTCTAGGCCCCTGTTCCTCCAAGTAAAAATATTCCTTTCTCATCTCCTAAAGAAAGGTCAGGTTCAGAAAGGAAAAGCCTCACCAAGAAACCTGGTAAGTAAGCGAATGGTGAGAAGAGCACATAAAAACTGCCTTTCTGTACAATTTCAGTTAAAGTTTTGTACAGAATTCTTAATTTTTTTTTTTGATACTTCAGAGAGCACATGATTTCAAAACTGACCTCTGAAACTGAAACCTTCAGCCTATAGCCACATTTCTACACACAGAAAAATCAGAGACTTTGTCACACACATCGCCACCACCAGGAGCACTGCCGAGAGCTCAAGCTCCTTTTGAACGCAACTGTCAGACAGTGACGACTCCTTTACAAACCCCAGGAGTGAGTAAGTCCTACTTGTCTGCTCTAAGTTGTTTAAACAGACAACCATTTTTTTTAAATCAAATTTAAAAGCCATTTCAAAAATCAAATCTGTACTTCAGCAATTTGATTTGTAGGAAATGAAACAAAAAGCAGCCCAAACGGGGTGCTTTTCAATAAATCCCAATTAGCAACTTGTGCAAATGATTAGTATTATTCTGTGTAAGTTGCGAGTGAATTATCTTGGGGTCAGGCAAGCTAAAAGCTTCAGTGACGAGTTTACGGACACGACTTAAACCTGTCGGTGCTACAACCTTTTAGGATGTGGTAGCAATACTCCGGTTGCTATTGAGGGCGAAGTGATGAAAACTGAACCTTTATGCACATGCAACTAATGTGCTCAGCAACCAAAAACTCAGAACTATTCATACACCTGCGTTATGTGTTTACACGACATCCTCGCCCACACAGGTAGCCCCGCTTCGCACACAGGTGAGCGCAGGGTGAAAGGTGTGCACGCACACTGCAGGTGCTTACTCACACGTGCACGCTCCCTCCGCCGACAACTAAACCAGCGTTTGCCAACTTTCCTCCTCACTTCTACTCACCTGATGAATTTAACAGCCAAGCCCAAATCTGCTATACAGCAGGTACCGTTCTTTTTCACCAGGATATTCTTGCTTTTTAGGTCACGGTGGGCAATAGCGGGTTTGCCCTGAGTACTGAAGATCTCCGTGTGCAGGTGGCACAAGCCACTAACGGAGGAGTAAGCCAGTTTTAGCATGGATTTTGTGTCCAAGGTAGTAGATTTTAGATAATCATAAAGCGAGCCGTTCTCATGGTAGTCAGTGATGAGATACAGCTGGGTCCAAGAGCCTGTACCTTTAATGTCTGCGGCAATGAATCCTGCAAAAAAAAGAAGATGATTTTCAAATTAATACTTCTCAGGGGTTTTGTTGACTGCTCAGAACTCTAGACTGTCAGCCACTTCAATAGTTTTATTTTAATAACATATTTCTTTCATCTTGCTTCCATGCAACTATGCCTCACCTCTAGCCTTTATCATATTTTCAGAAAGTCCAGATATGGAAATACAGGAGGCAGAAACAGATGTGTGGTGTTTGGAGTAACAGCCCCCAAATCTCATTATTTTTTAACTTTTATTTATGTGTCAGTAATCCTTGAAATGTCTTTCTTTTGAAAAGTGCTGGGTGGCTAATTGCAGAGCACAGCAGGTAACAAAGCACATAGGAAAGGACATCAGACCACAGCAAATACAAAATTATTAAACTTAAGGAACCTGTACATTATCAAATAATTCTCTGGAATGTCACTCACCAAGAATATTTTCATGTCTCATCAGGACAGTTTGGTAGATTTCTGTTTCTCTGAACCAGCTGGCCTCCTCCGTGGTAAAAAACACTTTCACAGCTACCTTTTCGCCACGCCACTTTCCCATCCAGACTTCTCCATAACGACCTTTTCCAATCTGCTTTACCATCTGAATCTGTTTTGCGATGGTCCTCTGAACCTGTGAAATGACCAGTTGGGCGGTTACAACTTGCCCTGCAAAAACCTTCTGCGTTCACCTCCCTCCTTCTGTGCCTCCTTCCCGCACAGCAAGCCCGGTGGGAAGGACAATATACAGCCACTGTGTCGTGGATTTCAGTGTAGCTTCACAATGGGGGTGCTCCCCATTTCCCCCACCATGCAACGCTGGTGAGGCCATTCCCACCACTGTGAAGAAGCCTTTCTTTCCATACATGCCCAAAACATACCGTGGCCTCTTGAGAAAATAAATCGGTCTGTACAAAGGAAACATTTGACTACTAACCTTGAAATTCTTATTTTCCTGTGGGAGGTCGCCACTTTGTGGAAATTTTTTTCGTACTTTTGGAAAAGCTTTGTCAGAAAACACGCCTGGCTACCCCAACCCAAACCAAATTCCAAAGGCTTAGGTAACACATTTTTAATTAAAACGGGAATGTTTGTTACATACTCAACACCACTGAGACTTAAGGCTAGGGCTCACAAGAGCTAAAAGCATAACAGCACTCCAAAACTAGCAAAATTACTGAGAGCAGCTTCCTATCACCTTCCTTGAAAAACCCATGCCTAATAATTTCCAAATACAAACTTGGTGTTAGGAACCTCAACCACTACTGACACAGTTAGAACCCACCTGACTACATTAATTTTAATAATCATCATTACATAGTAATAAGAATTTTTTTTTGCAAAGATATGGAAGCACAGCTTTAAATCTTCCCTTTCTAGTGCTGTATCAGCTTTGTCAGTGGCTGTACTGTGAACTGACGCTGAAGTCAAACCATTTGTACAGCTGTAGCATAAGATCAATGTACTCAGCAGCATTGCAGATACCCTTCATAAAAATGGCAGACTCCATGTAGCAGATGGACTGATTCTACATTTACCAAGTTTTTACGACTCCAGAAAATCTTAGACAAATGGGGACTAATATATTCGCATAGGATTGGAGCATGTCCGCGGATCACATATTTCTAAAAGTTCACAAATAAACACTCAAGTAGATGGTGCAACACAACCCACTGGTGTACACGTCTGACTCGGCATCACCCTAGTATAACAGGAGATTAAAATGTCACCCTCTTGAGCTTCAGTATTGCCAGTTCAATCCACAGCTAATGATTTTTAAGTTGGTAGGATTTTACAAGATTTTGAAAGAAAATAACATTATAGCCTTCAATGCAAGTTTTCCATCTGCCCCAAGCAGTTGGCAAAACCTGGACAAATGTAGCTTCGAGGCCTCTTGGTTTTGCCACCCTGTATATACAATTTTCAAGCAGTTTATTGCAGCAAGCATGCACTGTCTGAATCTCTGTGAAATCATAACACATTTCATGTAATCCCAAATATTTTTGCAATCTTGGCTGACAGAAATAATCAAAACCTGTTTTTAAAATCATGTGCTTCATTTGTGGTCCCTGGGAGGTCCAGTGGAAACTACCAGTTTGGTAATGCAGAGCAAGACTGCCACAACCCCACTGCAGCATGAATGTATGTCCAAAGATGAACTGAAAACCTATTAGATAAGGTCCATCATCATTTATTTTGTATATAAACTACTGGTTTTCATATTAGACAATTTAAAGAAGAAAAACATACGGTGGCATTAATGCAAAGCTATTTCAAAAGTCCCAGCTTTCTTCTTCTTCTTCTGTCATTTAAACAGAATTCCATTTTGTCAGCCCTGCAATGTATTATTAGACTTCCAAGATGGTGGCTTCGGTGCCATTAATTCTTATTAACATCAGTGAATGCCAAGAACAGAGATTAGCCTTAATTTTTTAAATTGATTTATTTTCTTTTATATTCTCATATAGTGATTGAACAATAGTTATATTACACTGGAATTTTGCTGTAACATTTTGTAATGTTATTTTAGCATTGTTGCTTTCTATTTTGCCCATTTTAAAAATGCATCCTGAACAATAATGCAGTTATATCAAATAACTTAATTTGTGTAAATATATCTAATGGCATCATAAAGTACATGGAATTATAATACTTAATGATGAAAAGTTCCTTATTAAATTACATTAAGAAAATGAAAAACACATTTCTGTTATGGGTTTTCAGGCGGCAGAATGCTATGTGAAGGGCCTTAACCTGGTTTCCTCTTGCTAGAACTGGTCAAACGATTTCCTATGAGCAATTTATTTTATTTTAAGGAATTCAGCCCTTTCTTGATTCATTAACTGATTATGATTTCTAAAACAAATTGGTTAATCAAAATTGTTGGATGACTGATTTCATAAGCATGCTGAATGATATGCTCATGTGAATTATTTACACTGAGTGGGGTTGGGTTTTTTTAATTTCTTATCAAAACTGTATAATTTGCTGCTTGAGCTTAGTGAGCAGCGAAGTAAAGTTACATGGCCCTTTGTTTCCTCTCCCTGACTGGAATCAATCTAATTACCAACTATTTCTACTTTCTGCATTCTATTTTTCTGATGTTCAGCTAAATGTGTTCAGATGAAAATTCAGACAAACCAACCTTTTGTAACCTGAATATTTTGAACAGAGATTTTCATACCTATGACTGGGATGCAGTCCCTCAAAAAGCTAAATTAATTGGAAGAGGAATTAGGAAAAAAATAGTGAAAAGGTAGAGACCAAACTGTAATTCAGCAAACTCTTCATACAGACCACTGAAATAAATGTCCCCAGCGTCTAATCTCCTTCCCAACTTTGCATATGGATTCACAGAGGCAACAGCTTCACTTGCACTTCTTGCTCTGTCAAGGCCAATGGGGTTCTCCTTGTCTGCACAGACTTGATTGTGCACCCCAGTTTGTTGGCTTAGAGCCTTTATTTACAACTTACTGTATTATTTTTGTGGTTTAAAATTTGACTGGCAGCATTTGACTTGCAGCAAGCTTTTTCTGCCAGAGGTGCAAGCAGGTCAGGAGAAAGAATGCTTGCTGAATGTCAAAGTATTGATAAAATCTTGGTTAATGCTTGTCTTTGGTACAGTACTTGTGCCCATTAGAATAAATGTTCTTCACAGAAGGAAAACATTACTGTTTAGCATAAAGTGACATTTTGTAATAAATTTGTGGCTTACTTTGCCAAAACAATAACTTTGGATGTTTCAGTCTTTGCATAAGAAATAATACAGTTAAAAACAAACTCTTCCACAATAAAGTCTAGAGCATTATTGCCAGGCACTTTCTATATACTTGTTTCAGGCATGGGCCCAGAGGTATTAATCTGTGTATTTCTAGTGAGCCTGTAGCAGTTGTAGCTGTCTGGGAAATGCAGCAAACATCTATTACCAAGTGCAAGATTTATTATAGCTCTCATTTTTCTTCTCTTCCACAGAAAATCACTACTTAAAGGGAAAGTCTGGGGAAAAAATGTATGCATTTTCATAGGCAGAGAGGGGAAAAGAGTGCCTTCAGGAATAGTACATGGTCCAGTGGCTGCAAAGTCTCCAGAACTGAGAGAGGAGGACTGGCAGAAGAGAGACTGGTTTCTGGTTCACAGAGTACTGGCACAGTTCTGAGAGCTACTCAACAACCACCCAGTTGGGATGCCACCTCGGCCATTACAGCAGTTAATTAGCAGAAGTTAATTTTTCTGTCCACTGCAAGAGTAGACCTGGGGACATCAGTAAGACCGCAGATCCCATCTTCAACCAGCTCACTGGGACAGAGGAAGGCATAAACTACAAGCCGTGGCAACCAGGGTTGCTCCGGCTTTTTTGTCTCGAGAGCACCCTGGGACGAAGTATTGAGACATGTGCTGCTACGAGATGCCCCAGGGCATCTCCTGCCCACGGGGGGCTGCTGGAACACATCTTCTCAGAGGAGAACAACCACGTTCCTTGTTCCTTGCATTTGGTCTAAATTATTATATAATTTCTGAAACTGTAACATGTAGGAGCACCAAACGCAGACCAAGACTTTGATGTGATAGATGTTAGGGGGAAAAAAAAAAAAAAAAGAAAAAAAAAAAGCAAAAAAGCAAGAACCCCTCACAATTCAATCAACTGGAAGCTCCTATTAGGAATGATCCTAAATTGTAAGCATGATCGCTCCCTTTCCATGGCTGCTTGAGGGACACCAGTGTGGGATATGGCAGAGCTTTTTTAAAGACTAAACCTAAATGATGGAGTTTCTCTCAAAAGAGAAAAATGACCATGGATTTTCCATGCTCAGCACCAGTCACAGCACCCACTTGGCAGCTTGTCTTTTTTTCTCAATAGCTATGTTAATTGTCAGAAAATTGGATTTTTAAAAAAAGTCAGCACTTTATTTAGATGAGACTCTAAACACTTACTCCTGCCAGAACAAATTGAGTAGAGTCAGATTGTGGCCAACCACTCAGCCTGTTGCTTCATTTTAAGGAATTAACTTCCCATTTTATTTCTTCTTTAGGGTGTAGAAAAAACTTGTGTGGGCAAAAACCAGATAGTATGTAGCACTTGGAAACTGGACAACATCTACTGTAATAGGATCACTGCAAACTAAAAGGTTGGGGGAGACAGGAGGGACGTATCTCTGAAAAATTAAAATTAAATCCTGATGAATTTCTGTGAGATCTATTAGCCTGTACTTACCCTATGTTATCTAAAATAATAAATGAGCTGAGGTGAAGAAAACCCTAAGCTTTTTTGTCTTACTCTACATGAAAAAAAAAGTCTCCTGCTTCTAAAACACCTGTTCTCCAGCTTAAATCCTTGTCAGTTCTGGGAGAGAAAAAAACACTAAAAGAACAACTGAGGACACATAAATATAATTTCTTGCATCCTATTTTGTCTTTTCCCTCTAGTAATGTTTGCATTTTAAGCTTGTATTAAAAGAATACTGCTTCCTTACCAGAAGAGGGAGCCCAGAGCCACTCCCCGAGCTCTGGGACTGCTCGATCAAATCCTTCAGGGACTCTCCAGGGGGAATGTAGGTCTCATCCTGCTCCAGCCCGATGCTGTAGCGGGGCCTGGTCTCTTGGCGTTTGTATCTGCCGTTTTACATGTAAGTGAAATTAGCTTTGAGTACAATGAACACATGTGCAATGAATAATGCACATAGTCCTTCACATTTGCTTCATTTATAGACTCACAGCTTCCTCTGCTTCCCTGAGGAATATACTGGACTCACTGCCCAAAATTTTCAGTTTTATTTTTAGCATCTGTCTTCAGTATCAAAAGTCTAAGTATAAAACTCAAAGACCATGCAACCTGGTGTAAGTTTACAAAGCAACCAAGTGTTTTTATTTCAGAAATTTAAATATGTTCAAAACGCAGACCAAGTAAATAATTTTATTTTACTGACTGCAGTTGGTCTTTTAAGATCCAGAGGAAGTGAGGTTATGGGATCTGGGACTATTTAAAAAACGTGACAAATTATTCAAACATAATGTATGTAGGTTATGATAACATTCTAGGCATATTTACTTACATTCCTATAACCCTCTCACTCTTATGATCAGTTCTCCATCACATAAATACATTTAGAAGACTTAGGTTTATTTACCCCATATAAAATTTCTCCTGTGGCTTTCTTAGACTCAGTAAAGAATAATCTGTGCTTCTACCTGAATGGCTTTTTAGGAAGTTGGGCAAAAGATGATATATGAACGATATCACACAGTTATACCTTTGACTAGCATGAATAAACCACACATTTTTCCTCATCATAAAATTACAGTTTCTCTTTTTTCTTTTCCTTAAGGTCTAATTCCATTTTTTTAAATTCTTAAGTCTTTAAAATGATAAACATTGGAAGGAACATTAAGAAGCTGGTAAAGTATTCCTTATTTACCTGAAGTAGCAGAATATGATGATAAGAACCAGAAGTATACTGCAAACAGTGACCGAGATCAGCAGGGCCTTATGGTGAATGTTTCCTTCAGCAAAGTCTGGGGGAAAAAAACAAGGAAGGTGGTAAATTTGGAAATGGAGGTGGTACAAAGTCAGTATCAAAAGACACACACGCCTTAAAAAGTGCAGCAAGCACAAGTTAATTTCCTTTCTTTTCTACTGAAGTCCTGGGCGAGGCACCTCCGGATTCCACAGGCATTTTGTGTACCTCCTCTTTGACCCTTGCTGTCCAGGGCAGAACCGGCATCTCCAAAAGCGTGTTTGAGTTTTCAACCCTCACTCAGGCAAAATATCACCTTGGTTTGCAATTCCCTGTTTGGCTCAGAATGAAAAATCACTTAAGATCTGTTGCTCTGACTCTCTGTCTGTGTGATCAGCCAGGACATACAAAAAGTACTGCCTCTATCTTAAATCACTCTTATTAAGTAGCATCCCATTGAGCAGTTAATACAAAAAAATGAATAATTGCATTTGCCCTAGGAGGAAAGACACAGCAGACCATCCAACCCCCCAGAAGACAGGCCACTAGAGGCCTTGAAGTTTTATTTCCATCACTGCAAAATAATCCGTCTCTCGGATCCTGTTTGAAACACCTGAGCAGGAATTTTCCCCTCCATTCTCTCGACAGCAGCCCTGTGTGCCAGCAAGTCCTTCCTATGCTGGTGGGCAACACTATCCTTCCAGCAGCTATTCTGTAAAACACTTTGAAAATGAAATGTGTCAAGTAACTCATAGAAAATGCTGTTATTTAAAAACTATTAAAATGTTTCAGTCAGCCTTTACAGGGGAGACCCACGTTCTCCTTTAAAGCGTCCCATTAATCTTCAAATGTGTATTCTCAACTCAGGCAAGCGAATCTGACCTTCATGCACGCTCCTCTGCTGAAAAACAAAGAAACCAAGCACTATTCTTCTTTAACCTCCCCCACCCCCCCCCCCAAAGTCTCAAAATTATGGTGTTTCAGCATGCAGACACACATCCCGCCCTCCCGAAGTTACTATCTGGTGTAATGTAAATGAGGACTATGTTGTCTGACGCTCTCCCAGCCTTGCTGTCTTGCATCTTTCACGCTAATGCCCAACACATCGTAAAATGCAAGAAATCTATCCGTATCGACTCATCCTGGAACAGCACTATTACGTTTCAGATTTACAAGGGTAATGAGACAAGGAGATTCCTGAGGGACTCTTGGTTTACTGTCAGGCTCTTTTATTTTAAAGATCCAGTTTCTCCTTCTGTTTTTGCCCCCAAACTATTTCTTTCCTTCCCCTTTCCACTACAAACAGATTACCAACCAACGCACCTTTTGATCACACTGGTCATGTTTTAACCTGCCATTACTTGCTCCGGGAGCATTAACAATGTAAACATTCAAGACACGGCCGATGCCTTTGAAAGGGGACACTGACACGATGTCTATCAGGGAAACACTGAAGCCCATCGTTCTCCCTGTTGCAGCAGATTTCTACCTGGCCTGCCACTCCGAGTGGGCTGCGAGCAGAAACCGAGAGCCCACCGGGGAATCCAGACCTCTCTCGTGAAGGCGATGGCTGCCCAACAGGGCTAAGGGCTCTAGTTCATCCTCCGTAAGCAGCCTGTGTCAGCCAGCCACTTCCCTCTAAAATGTGTGGTTTGTAACAGTTTAAGATGTCGCAGCCCATCAGCTGAGGAGAGGGTAAACACAGCACACAGAACTATACAGCGGGATTTTTATACTTGGGAGAAACCCACGTATCTGTCCACAGTGAGGGTTTTCCTACTTCACAGAATAAGCCACAATGGAAGTCGGGCTTTTGGGCTTAGCAATAATGAATGCTGACGTCAGACACAGATGGAGGAATTCAGACCTTGCTCATACACGTGTATGCCAGACCAAAGCCATGGAAGTCTGCGCATTTATAGAGACACCAAGTGTCGCACTACCAGAACTTGTAAAGCACCCACTGTTGATGCTGCCTGTGTGTGTCCAAGTGCGTACATTTGGGAGAGGGACAATGAAGATGCTGGAATCTTATTCAAATTCCGATCATTTTAAATGATCCATACCCTGCGCTCCATGTTTCTAATGGGCTTCTCCCATTCAGAAAAATAAATAAAGACAGTGTGACCCTCCAGGAGGCCACAAGACATTTGGGAAGTGCTGGGTAGCTTTCAAACTTCAGACCCCAACATTGCAAAATTTTTTGGTACCGAAATGCAATTACGTGAAGCAAGCACAAGGAAAGCGTGCCAGATATAAAGGAACATGCCTTGATCTCCGTGCTGGGAGCGGCTGATGCAGACTGCAGCTCTTGCAGTAGGTGATGCCCCCCATGCTGGCAGTGTCAGCTAGCATAGCTTTAGTAGTGGCTCACTATGCACAGCACGGACGTGCAACTGGCTCTCACAGGGAAGGAGAATAACTTCCATATGTCTTGATATTTATTTGGCTACGTATGATGAGAGGCAATACTCAACGATAAGTGAGCTATTGTCTCACCTTTCAAATACTTCCTGCGTTTTCAAAGTATTTTGGCAGAATTTCATTTGCTTGCTCACTTGAGGACTTCATAAACCCACTGGCACATGGACAACCCAAGATTAAAAGCATGCCCCCATTCTTACACCAGCAGCGTCTGTTTGTTCTGCTGAACTGAGCCAGGCTGGTGCTGCTGGAGACCAACTCTTTTCTCCTCCTACAGCCCACGCTGTTCTCCACAGAGCAGTAGGACAAACCTCCTGTTCCCTGCACTATTTTTGGCACCTCCTTGACCAGATGAAGGGATGGGGCAGTCAGCTGTGAGTCCTCTTAATCACTGGCTCGCAGGTTCCGTGGTGAAGACTGTCATGGGTACCAGTCGGTGCCAGTTTGCATGATGGAGATACTCTATCCTTTAAGAAGTCCAGTGCTGTGCTTTTTAGTGTTATGTTACTTGGCAACTACAACATGCCAAGCAGCAGGGTTATGAGAATAAGCAGTAGCTTCCACAGAGGCAGCAGTGAACGATTACTAGGAGCACAGTGGGAGGAGAGCAAAACAAACACACGGTAGGTTTGGGAAGCTTCTTCACATACCTCAGCTGGCCGATAACAGTGAAGCCTGGCAAACGGCACGTTAACAGTTTTATGTTGTACAAAACCAGTGGTGCATGCTGGTGCCAGTGGTGAACAGTACAGAAAGGGAGAGATAGCAACAAAAGGAGGGTCTTCAGTGATACCAAGCTGCCTCTCAGTTGCTTCCCTGTGATTTCCCCCTCCTCCACCACTCATTCCCCTCACTCAGCCATCTGCAGGACCGTGCTGAGGGGCAGATTGAAAACACCACCCAGCAGGTTCAAGGGAGCAGTCAGCATATCAAAGGGAGAGGAGGTTCTCCTCCCTCCCCAGGTCCCTCCAGTTCACAATGTTACGGTTATCCAAGTAAAAACTGCAGTGAAATCTGAGGCATGGAGCCTATGTGCACACATCAAACCCCATCATTCCTCCAATCATTCCCTTGCCCATTCATCACTAGCTCTACAGGCAGGGAGCCAGACACGGTGGCACCACCACTTCTGCTTATATAGGCTCTAAATCAGTAAAGACATATTTCTCCTTTCGACTGGTCTCAGCCTGCGCTTTTGCTGGGATTTCCAGGAATATCTTTTATTGTTTAAAGCAGAGGTGTTGTATCAGACCCAATTATGACTCTCATTTCCTTAATAAGACAGATGTACAGCTGGGACGAGGAATTCATGGTTTCTCCGAGGTATTTTATTCTGCTAGTTCTGTACCGAGATGAGCTCAAAACCTAGGCTTAGCTGTTGTTTCTTCCATCTTGCTTAACAAGCCTTGCATTGAACACTGTTAATTCTTCTAGCTCCCACTTTCATGTATGCAGTCCTCCTTTCTTTTCATGGGACAGGGCAGGTAAAATCCACTTTCCAGCATGTCAGGTCTGGAAAAGCAGTCTGAGAACACAAGTCACTTGCCTCTGTAGATGTTACCTTGGTGCATAGGTCAATTTGCAGTTCAGCAATCTCTGACTTATAGCTGGACACTCTCCCTACATTGTTTCCCATGAGATATGACCTCAGACATAAGTTCATCAGAAGCCAAATTTCTGTTTCTTTGTTTTTTTTTTTTTTGTTTGTTTGTTTGCTTGTTTGGTTTTTTTTTGTTTGTTTGTTTGTTTGTTTTTTTTTTTTTTTTTTTAACTGCGGAGGAACATACATATTTTTCATGGAATCCTAGAGTTCAGAAGGTTGTTGCTAGAAGCTTGTTTTTAAGTTCATCTTCTCTTTCTTTGTACTTACAGTTTATGTTAAATTTTATATACAATTCTAACAGTACTCAGTCAATCACAGCCTACTCTAATGTTTCTAACACAAACAGTGATCACAGCCATAGTACCGGGCACTGGCAGTAGCGTGTATTTGTACACAGCATTTGCACCTGGTTGTAGTGAAGATCTACAGTTCAAACTATGGCTTCCCTCTGAGTGTTCATACTAGAATACAGCAACAACAAATTAAAACAGGCCTGGCACCAAGAATGATATATGTACTTGAGGCTTTAATAAAGGTGATGACTTCAGCCCTGTCCAGCCACATTTAATGAAGCAGCTCCTGAAATCTATTTCCACAATATACTACCAGGATACCAGTAGTGCGAGGCTTATTTCAAACAAAAGTCTTCAGAGTATGTTGAGTGAATACATTGCCTTTTTTTTTGTCATGCTAAAATAAACAATGCTGCAACACAGAGCAGTGAGAATCCTGTTCCATCTCTACGAAATTTTTCTTTCAACAAATATTCTCTCTACTATTTAATGGGTCTGCCACTGCAGTGCCCAAGTGGTGCTTTATTTACCTCATATACACACAGAGCAAAGCCAACATCGATTCAAGCAATTTCTGCTACTACCAAAAACTTGGTTTATTGCTCTCTGTATAAGCAGCATATAGCATTGCCAAATAACTAAAATCTTAATAAGGCAGATGTCTAGTGTTAGGCATTGGTTCAGTATTTTTAAGTAGTTTTAACATAGAATAAACTCAGTCAGCAACAAGAAGAAAACATGGCAGTGTTTTCCATACTGAAATGATATTTATTGATGTACTAAGTAAGTGTGAACAAATATTTACTTCCTTTTAGAGCTTCTCTCTCAGTCCAAAGAACTTTTTAAAATTAAAAAAACCCCAACAAAGTAGTACATAACTCTTACATTGAAAGTCAGATTTTTATGAGGTTTTGCTGACTTAATGGCTTGCTAGTAAACACTGAAATATTTACATACTACTCTCCATAGGCCTGATTCTGCAGCCCATCTGTGCAGAATTTCATGGGCGTGAAGGGAACAGCTTACACTAGTGAAGGCTTTCTCTGAGCATGCATTTGTGTAAGTATCTGCTGTTTACATAACTAAGAGTGCATCTACACACTAATCTGAATATTCAGTTCAGAATGCCATGATTACAAACTCTCCTGCAACCTTGAGCTGACTCTTGCAGACTAAACTCAATGCTGACCACCACAAATCTTGGTCATTGCTGCCAATGCCAAGAGTTTACAATGGATGAATTTACACTTACTTAGGAATGCACTTCTATAAAATGTGTTCTGCAACATCCAGCCAAAATAGTTCTGCCAACTTTCAGAAAGTGATGTTTAAACAAGCAAACAAAAAAGCTCAAAGCTTGCCCCAAAATCTACTAAGTTAATACACGTCCATTTATTCTCAAATAACATATAAAAAAAATTAATCAGTGCATGAGTTCTTACCTACATTCTATTTTCAGCTACATCTTTCAAGTAGAAAATCCACTTTAGTGACTAGCTATTGTCCTAGTGCTGGATTATCAGGTCTTTCAAATAAGAAAAGCTTAATGGGCTTCAGTCAACTTGAACTGACTGATTAACCACTGGAGGCTTGGTCCCAGATGTGTGTGGAGTTATGAACAACAGTAATGCATGTTGTAGGGACTAGAAAGAGGATTCAATTTTATTATCAGGCTAAAAACATACACAGCAAGAAGCATCCTTTGCCATGACTAACATACGTCTTTGGGATGATCACTGATAGGCATCAGGTCTGTGCTAGGATCATATCCCGTGACTTTAATGCATCTGGTGCTCACTGCATGCATGCAATAAGAATAATAGTAAGTATCAGCAGCCGCGGGTCAAGGCACCGCTCCCCACATGACCTACAGGAATTCAGCAATACTGTTTAATGCAGTTTATCTCTCTAATCATGTGCAGTTGGAGGAAGGTGCTTTGGTTTTGGCTTTGTTTCTTCCTAAGGCACAAAGAACAACAGAAGGAAAAGATCAGTTTGGGACTGGATCTACTTCCCCTTACCTCGATTTTTCAGCGGTGGCAGCGTAGGGTGAAGGTGTTTATTACAGTAATCTTGGCCTGTGCAACATTCGATAGATCTTCTTTGGTGTGGAATAGGAGTGTCCTGCAAGAAACAATTTGAGAGAAAGCAATAAATTATCTGTATTGTAAACATATAACATCATACTGGCACTTGAGAAAAAGATGTGCTTGTTGTCTGGACTGCAGTCTGCTGCAGATTTCTAGGATGTGTGGAGCAAAGATTTCTGCTACTGAGCATATCCAGCAACATTTAATCTAGATAATTAAGAGATTAATTCACTCCTAATGCATTTGTATTGGTGCCCTAGTGCTGCAGAAGGGACTGACTGACTAATGGTGCAAGACAGAACTGTGAAAGTCACATACGTCCACCAGTTAGACTTACATTACAAAAATACGTTAATGTGAGTATTTGAAACAGTTTAGCCAGAATAATACCAGTATTGCCGTGTGGACTAATTTAGCTGCTGCTCTGGCTTTTATGGGAAGCTGGGTAAAATACCTCCCATGGACCTTGATGGTTAGACTGTTCTTGCACTCATGTAAAATCATTCATGATTAACATTAGGAAAGCCAAACGCTTTAGAGCCACCGTGCTCTATTGTCCATACCGCTTCCATTCCTGCAGTGGGATTTGCACTCAGAGATTTGCATCAGGTGATCACTGTACTCAAAGGGAATTTCTGGCACCAGAAATCTAAAACCAAAGTGCAACTGCGTAAAAGACATAAAGGTTATTTGATGGGCCGCAGCAACATCTTAACTAGCTTCAGCTACCATGGAGACTTTGGGAATTAGACTGCATTTCTCTAAATTCAAACTTCCTCTGAACGGGAGTGTTACTATTAGCAGCAGTCCAAACTCAAAAACTTAAGTTATTGTTAGGAGCAACTATAACATCACCATTCAGGGATATAAATGCACTCCCCTCAGCAATCAATGTGGAACAACTATCTGCCAAATGAACAGAAGTGAAAAACATGGGCAGAGTAATGTCTGTTGACTGCACTTCAATTGAAAGCTATCAAAAAGCCAAGTGATTCTCTGGCAGCAAATGCTTTCTTACCCGACATTGGAAGTCCGAGCCCTCTAACCCAAGACATCCCTTGGTGACTAAATGTCCACCAGACTCATCTTCTTCTATTATGGTGAAGCAGTAGCCATCAGTGCTGAGGATTGGAAAGAATGAATCAGGAAAAGGCTTTGAAGTGAAAAATGTGCTGCTGAATATAGTCTTAACATTGCTTCTTGCAAGGCAAACCTGCCATTAACAAACCAAGGTACCAAGGCAGGCTGGAAGACTCAGGCACCCAAGGCAACCTCCTGCATTGCAGTTCAACAGCCGACAGCACTGCAGCCCTGCTCTTGCACACACAAAGGAGGCTCTGCCTTGGAGCAGACACGCTTACCTTTCCAACACTTCACAGCTATAAACCCCTCTAATAAACATCCCAATTCTCTGCCTATGGTCATGATTGTGTTAAAACTTTGGAGACCGACATAAGTGCAAGCACCAGAGCTACAGCAGGACTACCTTGTGCGTGGGAATGGCGTGGATAATTGCACCACGGTGGAGACATGAAGAAAGAAGCATTTTTGAGATACTAAACATAAAATATTATTAAGAGTGATTTGTGATTCCTGTTTTAACCATGTTACAAACTGCAACACTCTTGTGTATGAGTCCTTGAGTTACCATCAACACCCTTCATAACTGTTTACTTGGGCTATAAGCCTAAAGTGATCCATAATGCTTCCGTTTACAAGAACGTGCACCAGGGAGGACAAGTATATTAACAGATGGCTAGATGGTGCTGGTGATAAATGTCCTTCCCCTATGAAGGTCAAATGCCTGAATGATATGGAAAGAGGGAGAGGAAGGCACAAAAAGTGTGGCTGTATTTTACTGTGACTGCTGTACATTAATTTCTCAGCACTCTGAGGGAGATACGTAACATGTAGAAGAAACACAAATTGACTGATTTGCAGGAAGAAGATCCAAAAATAAAGAAAAAACTCTTTAAGACATTTAAGTCACATAAAAATAAAATATTCTGTTATTTCCCCTGGAAAAGAACACTGGTTATTATGTGAAATGAGTATTTTTCAGAAGAGAAGAAACAAACTCAGTTAAAACAAGGAAATAAAAAGAAAAAAGGATTAGAAAATTTAAACACAGCAAAATTTCAGATGATTTTCTCCTTACTTGAATGAAAAGAGAGTCTAACAGAGCAACAACAGTAAAGGCAATGAAGATGTAGGAAACGAGAAGCACGGTTACACATATAAGAGATAAACATAGTTTGTAAGTATTAGCTACACGACAGACAGATGCTGGATAGGATCATGTCAAACAATTGCTGTGGTGTATTTTTATATTAGTCATGCAGGGTCTAGCCACAGTAAGCTTATTACTTCAAATAATAATCTATCATGGGTTATTGACTTCTGGATTTGAAAAGTAACCAGTTGCATGGTACAAATTACTTTATTGGAAAAGCGAGAGATGACTTCTACCCTTCTTTGACATTGTACATACGAGTAAGGCAAAGGAGACAGCAACCCTTTTGGGCAACAACCACCTCGATTTCATTGTTTAAGCTTAAAAGATAGGAACAATATGATTGCCAAGAAGAGAGACTGTAAGGAATCCATTAGAGTAGAATATTGTATTAGATTAGATTTTATTTGTTTGCATGGTGCCTTTGATTCAACGTAATGAGTAAGTTTAACCCAGGGGACAGAGCAACAAAACAATAAATTGCAATCAAGTGAAACACAAAAATAAACTCCACAGCTAACAGTCCCGGCAAAACCCAAAACACTCAGTTCACCAAAGGAAAAGTCAAATTGTTTGCAAAAGGGAAAAAAGAAGCAGGGAAGTCAGCAGTTTTATTTCTTTTTTTTTTTTGTGACTTGCCATGGGACTCTGATTCATAGCTCATTTCTGAAAATTAAATTCAGACTCCTCAAGCACTTTAGTCCCTATGAAAATTTCACTCCAAATTTAAAAAGACAAACAAAATCAGATTGGATAGAGCAAAACATAAAAGTTATAAAGCTCCAACAATAAGGATAAGTCATGCTCTTTATAGACAATAGTAGAGTAATGAAGAAAAAGCGTGAGATAATTACAAACAGGAACACTGAGCAGAATAACGTTGGTACCACATGTTTCTACCTCTCAGAAAAAAATAAAACAAAAAGCTCTCATGCAATGTAAGAACTTGTTACATTATTGAAATTTTCTCATGTGTTTGGGCAAGAGGTAGAAGTGACTCTTCTGAAAAGAAAGAAGTCTCTCTTACCTGCTTCCCCCTCCCACCCCCAACCTCTTCTCCTGGTTCACAAGATGTCAGATGAAGCAGACACTGCCAATAAAGGGCAGGGCATAGCCCTGCTGTTTTACTGATTACCCTACCTCATACCTGCCCATGGTAGAAATGAAACTGTTCTTAACTATTATAACAAGTCAGAAACCAGACAGGTAAGTTTGCATTGTCTCCAATTTTATGTTTATTTTGGTGACTGCATGAATAAAAACATATGTACATCACTGACGCATGCAAAGCAATATGAAAAACCTATTCTCCACTTCCCAGCAAAAATTTGTAATACAGAATTATTATTTTCTTAAACTCCGTAATTTGAATTCTGCTTAATTTGATTCTGTGAATGGTGTGTAAAGAAGGAACTCAGCCTGACGTTACTGAATGCATCCAGGTACACATCCACTAACCTTTTCCACTAAATCACCACCTTTTTAGAGTGTGGTGCAGGAGAGTGATTAAATACATTTTGTATGTGATCACTAATAAGCACGGATTTGGTATGTCACATATTTGCCAAGATTGAATTTTTACAGCCAAGTCAAACGCCAGGAAAATAGAGGGAATTAATAGCAGAAACACTGACAGACACTGGTGTAGAAGGTGCTGCTACAATTACAGATCACCAGAAAGAAAGATGTGATCTTAACTGAGACCTTCACTAAATGTCAGAAGAGAGGAACAGAGGCCAACAGCTTTGCAGCTGCTCACGCAGATGACCTCACTGGCCAACAGCCATTTCTCGCAGAAGATGCAATACCTCAGCTACCAAAACTTGACTGCTGAAGGTTTCCTGTCCTGCTGTGTGTGTGTGTGACGCAGCCAGGGATGACAATATATTACATGGAAAAGTAACATCTTTCCCTTGTTCAGCGCCTATCACAAACAGATGGGTTAAATAACTTGATGAAAAGATTCCTTATCTTTAATTTTATTTGCAATTGAGTCCATATGAGTATTATTATTTTTGTCCACTCCTCCTCTTTATGCTCCTGGTTTTGATATCGGAAAGAGCTACAGCATCTTTTAATTTCCGTCCAAAGCAACATGACAAATTTCTGCACTGTTTCTAAAAATTATCAAAAAATGTTAGATTATATTATGTATAGTAACTGGGAAGTTCATATTCTTCTGTAAAGGCTGACTGAAATAATCTAACTGGAAAATTGGCTGACTCCCAATTTGCATCTAATTCACATATTTTGTTGCATCCTTCTCTTAAGGAAGATGATGAAGTCCAAATTTAGCAAAACACTGTCTTTGAACACCATCCATAAAAGGAAGAGTCACTGTAAATGTGTTCAACACAGGCTGATTTTTCAGAAGAAAATAATACAGTTAGTGGCTGTGCATCAGGGAAGTAACATGAAAAGCAAGCAAGAAGAGCATTACACAGTTGTTGAGCCAGATGCACCTTCAGATGCTTGCAGAGCTACTCTGAAGGCAAGGGGAGACATACAGCTGTAACAAAGCGAAGAAGTTGGCTCACAGTGGGCTACAGTTTCTAGTCTCCAAGATGGAAGTGCTGGTCCTACCACACACGCTCTGCTCTGTATGGTACCTTTTGTCTCGTGGGGTACTCAACGATGGCCCCACACACAGAGAGAAAGGAGGGCCCCCAACATCCTAGTAAAGCATCTTTTTCTGTATTGTATCTAGGCCTATCAATCAATATTTTCTCCATACTACCTGTCTGTACTATTCTCCCAGGACTGAGACATGATCTAGTCTACCAAATGTGTCTTGCATTGTTCTACTAAATCACAAATCAAATCAAACAGTTCTCCCTGACAAGTGGGGTCACAATGAAGAAAACAAGCCATTATATGCCAACCTGTGAGGGAGAGACCTAGAAACTGTCCAAGCTGCACACAGAGTATGAAATTTGACAAGTCTGTAGACCTGATAGCACAACTCGGCATATGGCAATAGCACCAAGCATGAGCACCTCTGCATTTTCACCAGGGCTCTCTAACACCTTTCACTTACCTGTAAAATCCATCTCAGTAGATGTGAGAACTATCAAGAAGCAAATAGTAAATATAAAGTTATTTGTCTTCCTCTTTTCATTTTCCCTTTTTCTTTTACTCCTTTCGTCTCCAAAATTTAAACACAGACCAAATGTTTTTTTTCCACTTGACCTTAAGATTACGCTGCAGTTGAATTTGTATGATATAGCTTCTTCTTTAATACTAGGACAGACTTTACATGGATATTTGCCATTTTGGTAATTTTTTTATTATAAGTAAATTCAGTATGCAAGGGAAGCCTTAGGTTTTCCAGCGTTTTCTGTACAGTAACACAAAAGTACTCCCACATGCTAAAAAACTATCAGAGAGACACACAACATGTCTCAGTATAGGGAGACTGGACTTGCATTACTATTTAGCTTGAGGTTTATATTAAATACCTGATGGGCAAGCCCTGAACAAAACTAAGAACAAGGAATTTCTGGGGCACAGTTGAAAAGCATGGGAAGGGGGCTTTGCACTTCAAAACTTGTGGGGTGAAGTCACCTACTGAGCCACATATGAGATATACAGCCCTGCCAGAGACAACAGGTAAAGACTGCAGCTTGCAAAAATTTGTCTCTGTTCGACCTTTGGCTTTTTGTTTTAATCATCAAAGGGAACTTGACTGCCTCTGGTACAGCCCTGTATGAAGGATTACATTAAAAAGTAAAAATAAACATAAAAAAATTTGAAAAGCTTACTTGTAAGATCTCACCATAGCTCCTTTATCAGAAAAGGTTCAACTTTACCCTAAAAACTAAAGTTGCTAAAAAAAAAAAAAAAGCTGCCTGAACTCAGTGCTTTAGCCCACTGTTAAAGTCGTCTTCCTTCTGCATACCAAATTACAAAGAAAATTCAATCCTATCATCTGGAGAACAGGAGAATGAAAATAACATCACTCAAGTGAATCATCATCTCTGGTAACACTGAAAAAGCAACTTAAGTTTTTTATTGCTTTAGATAAACAAAGCTACCTCAAGACACAGTTGGGCAGAAACACGATCAAGACCAGTAGGCAACACGTAAGAAATTAAACTCTATCAGCTTGATCTTTAAAACTGTCAACATTTATTTGTGAATGGAAAATAAAGTACAAGGCACCTAATCGGCTTCTGCCTTTCCTGCAATCCCATTACAGTCAAAGCCAATTAAATGTAACACTACTTTTTAAAATATGCAATTAATTATGATTAGACACAACTGCCCGTGCATTCACTTTGTACGCACAAAACTTGAAATCGAACAGTAGAACAAGGTCGTGCTTGTGTTCAAAACAGCTTTGAGCTTCTTTTCTGAAAGCCCTTTATGAATTGCACACATGTTCAGAAAGAGTAAAGGGAGTAAAGGTTAACACACCCTTTACAAGCAGAGAATTGCAAACCTTCTGCAAAGATCTTAATTGCCAGCACACTACAATTGCCTGGAGTGTCCTCACCTGGGACACCCCCCACCCCCCCATACACATCCCCTGCCCAGGGGCCCTATTAAGCTCAGGTCTGAGCAGCCAACCCCTCCTCCCCCACAGTCATGATACAGGAGTGCCTGTTCACAGCCTGGTCTCCTGCCTGGATCCTGACCACTGCAAGCCGTGTGAAGGGCCATCGAGGGAGTCACGTCTGCCTGTTGCACTCACGTACCCTTCGGGAAAAGGAGCCCTGGTGGGTGAGGATATGGCTGGACCTAGCACTGTCCTCAGCTCCAGGCTTGGCCCCCTTTCACTGCTCCCTGCCACAGGCTCTCCCTGGATGAGATGACCCTGTAATGGATCTTCCAAAACTTGTTGTGCTTGTGGATTGCCCCATTTTTCAAAGCACGTTCTAACTAGAGCTACTGCTTTTCTGTTGATATAGAAAGCAATCTGCATTTTAAACTGCAGTGTTATCCTTAGCTCCCTGAAGTATTACTGGACTTAAGCTGCGGAAGTATAAAAGAAAAGGAAATTCTGTATAGGAACACAGCAGGCTGTTAGAGGATTTGATACAGATGTGGTTAAAGAATACTGACTTCTAAATTTCTAAAAATACAATCATGGAGAGGATTTTAAATGGCCACCAGATGTCCTAATTTTTACATAAACATTCAGACTACTGGTGCTACAGGCAGTATCTATACTTTAATAGATAAATACCTATGGTAGCAGACCAAAATATTCAGGTGGGATGGCAGCCTGCTTTTTATGAGACAATTTTAACAGTGATTGCAATAGGACTAGCTATTTTATTCTGAGAGTTTTAATTTAAATACAGCTGGAAATGCTTTTTCATTGATCTTTCAGAGACTTCCTTGCCCCTGGGCACACAAAGGACTTTGGTGAGAGCCCTGGTAGGGACAGTGATGCTCTCCAGAGCCCAAGCCCTGGCTACAGATGTGCCTTGTGCATCTCCTGGGTGTCAGAGCTTTGCCAGGCCCTTGAGTGCCCCAGCATGGGCTGGCTCATCCCTGCAGGGTTGGTAGATACAAGCTCTACAGGTCCAAGCACAGCCCAAAGCTTAACAGACTGACAAAAGATTTTTTTTTTTTTTAATATAAAATGTAAAAGACATTTCAGTGGCTACATCCAAGGGAAGCAGATAATGAATGCAATAATTCATAATCCAGAGCAGTTCATTTATTCTTCAGACAAACAGTGTGATCAATACTGCTTGAACTTCAATACGGGAAAACTTCCTTTAAAGTGAGGTTCAATGAGAATTCCTGAGTGCTTTAAAACTGTACCAACACTTGTTGGGGGTAGGATGAAATAGGAAAGTTACTGCCTGACTAGCAGGAGGCATACAAAACACAGGGGAAATTAATAATCCCTGTGTCCTGGTTGGGGCTGGAATAGAGTTCCTGTTCGTTTTAGTAGCGGGAGGAGCTGCAGCCCCCTGAGACCCCAGGGGCTCCCCAGGTCCCAGTGCCCTCACCTGTGTGCGGGGGTGGGGGGAGCACAGCTGGAGGGCTGGGCCCCGATTGGCCGATAGTCCATGTCATGTGACCTTGCGCTCACCATATAAAGGCAGCAGAGGGCTGGGAGGGGCTGCCACTTCCCGGAGTGTGGCTGTGGGGCCTTGGTGTTGGAGATCACCGGCGGGAGCAGGTGGGTGTCGGTCGGCGGGTGGTGAGCAGCTGTATTGTACATTACCTGCTGATATTGCTGTCAGTGTATTATTGTGTTACTGTTATTAAACTGTTTTTATCTCAACCCACGAGTCTCCCTTTGCCCCTCCGATTCCCTCCCCATTCCCAAGTAGGGGGAGGGTGGGTGAGTGACTGTGTGGCATTTAGCTGCTGAGTAGGCTCAAACCACAACAGTCCTTTTTGGCGCCCAATGTGGGGCATGAAGGGTTGAGATAACAGATTTGATCTGTGGGTACTATCAAGTTTGTTATAATGCTGACTGCCCATCCTGTTATAATGTCATTTGCTTGGCTACTAAAATCGTGGATTTTGTTGCTGCAGTTGTGTTATACATCACATTACTTACCATATGTAGTCCCCATGTTGCTGCTTATTACCCGTGGGAATTGGATTAAGATTTTTGCCTTGCTGTATTATGTAACTCTAATTTATGGCATGATAAAATTTTCAGTCCTGGGAGTTATGGGGCACCTACTGGAGTGGGTTAGTAACTATACCCTCCACCTTTTCTCCTCGGAAAGCCCACTCAAGGGGGAGATACCTTTTTCCATCTTCCCCTTCTCCAAGCTACTTGCAAGTATACTTGAGAATGCTGAGAACTCTGAATATCGATGGAATGCTCATATTAGTGTTGTTGTCTTGTTTCTGGAAGCTGTAGTGTTCCTGAATGTGGTTCAGGTTCTGTTTTGGGTTAAGCAGCTGTTTCTGAATACCACCCAGAGGTCTACCCCAGGGTTGCAGAGTTATGAGTGGCTGGGGGTGTGGGGTAGCATGGGCAAGTATCTAGGACAGTGGGGACCTCCAATGTTTTGGAACTTCACCCCTGAACAAGTGCGGGATCCTGAGAAATTAGTGAAATATTTAGAAAAGGTGTGCTGTCATCCTGACACCTCAAGAGAGATGCAGATCATTGCAACGTGCTGGGGCCTGGCCCATGCCTACCGAACCCTGCTTGCCACTATGCAGTACCCTCAAAAGGAAGACGTCCTGGCATCTGCGAGCAAAGCAACCGGCACTGCAACCACTCTGACACCCCCACCAGGCACTGCAGCCACTCCAACTGAGGCGACAGACACTGCAGCCAATCCGACCCCTACGATAAGTACTGCGGGTGAACGGGAGCATCAATCCACAACAGTATCAGTTGCTCCCATACAGAAAAAGAAATACACTAAAAAATCCCCTCGCATTATAAAAGATGATGGTGAACCAGGGCCCTCACAAGAACAGGAGGAGGAGGCAGAGCCAGTGGTAATCACCTGATCTCTATCCCTGAGTGAACTATGAGACATGAGAAAGGATTTCAGCCGCCATCCAGGCGAACACCTCCTTACCTGGCTGCTCCGATGCTGGGTTAGTGGTGCCAACAGTGTGGAATTAGAAGGTAGAGAAGCCAGGCAACTGGGATCCCTGTCCAGGGATTCAGGCATTGACAAGATTATTGGAAGAAAGACACAAACGCTCAGCCTTTGGAGATGACTACTGTCAGGCGTGAGGGACAGATATCCCTTCAAGGAAGATCTTACATGTCACCTAAGTAAGTGGACTGCCATGGAGAGAGGTATCCAATACCTGAGGGAACTGGCTGTGCTGGAGATGGTTTATTATGATCCAGACGATGCGCGGCTACCCACAGACCCAGATGAAGTTCAATGCACCCGGCCCATGTGGCGGAAGTTTATACGGAGTGCTCCATCATCACATTTGAATGCACTAGCAGTATTGACTGGAGAGACGAAGAGGGACCAACTATGGATGACTTGGCTCGCCGACTCCGGCACTACGAAGAAAGTCTCTCTTCTTCCATCGTTGCGGCTGTGGAGAAACTGTCACAAGAAGTCCAACAACTCAAAGAGGACATGTCCTACTCTCCACCTCCACAGACTAAGGTCTCGGCTATCAGGAGCAAACGACTCCCTACTCAAGCGAGACGGTATACACCACGGGGGAACCTATGGTATTACCTGTGTGACCATGGAGAAGATACGAGGAAATGGGACGGGAAATCCACCTACGTTCTAAGAGAGCGGGTCCGAGAGTTGGAAGGAAGAATGGCTACAAATCAAGGTTCTTCCAGGATAAGTGCTGCTCCAGTCTCAGCTAATCAGTTACCCAAACAGCGTAGAATTGACTTTGCTCCTGATCCTATGAGGAGAACTTCTGAGTCGTACTTACAAAAAGTGAGTAACCAGGATGAGACTGAGGTTCGCACAGACCACACTAACCCCTTCATCAACAGTGGATACTATGAGCAGCATTAGAGAGGCCCTGCCTCCAGCCAGGTGGAGGAGAGGGACAGTCGTGTTTACTGGACTGTGTGGATTCGATGGCCTGGCACATCGGATCCCCAGGAGTATAAGGCTTTGGTGGACACTGGTGCCCAGTGCACCCTGATGCCGCTGAATTTCCAAGGAACAGAGGCTATCTGTATCTCAGGAGTGACAGGAGGTTCTCAACAGCTGACTCTGGTGGAGGCTGAGGTGAGCCTAACTGGAAATGAGTGGCAAAAGCACCCTGTTGTAACTGGCCCGGAAGCTCCCTGTATTCTTGGAATAGATTATCTCTGGAGAGGGTATTTTAAGGACCCAAAAGGGTACCGGTGGGCTTTCGGTATAGCTGCCTTGGAGACAGAAGAAATTAAACAGCTGTCCACTCTGCCAGGGCTCTCAGAGGATTCTTCTGCTGTGGGACTACTGAAGGTCGAAGAGCAACAGGTGCCGATCGCTACCACGACTGTGCACCGACGGCAATATCGCACCAACAGAGACTCTGTAGTTCCCATCCACCAACTGATTCGTCAACTAGAGAGCCAAGGGGTGATCAGCAAGACTCGCTCACCCTTCAACAGCCCCACATGGCCAGTGCGGAAGTCTAATGGGGAGTGGAGACTGACAGTGGACTATCGGGGCCTGAATGAAGTCACACCACCGTTAAGTGCTGCTGTGCCAGACATGCTGCAGCTTCAGTATGAATTGGAGTCAAAGGCAGCCAAGTGGTACACCACCATTGATATCACCAATGCCTTTTTCTCCATCCCTCTGGCAGCAGAGTGCAGGCCACAGTTTTCTTTCACCTGGAGGGGTGTCCAATACACCTGGAACAGACTGCCCCAGGGGTGGAAACACAGTCCCACTATTTGTCATGGACTGATCCACACTGCACTGGAACAGGGTGAAGCTCCAGAACATTTACAATACATTGATGACATCATTATATGGGAGAATACAGCAGAAGAGGTTTTTGAGAAGGGAGAGAAAATAGTTAAAATTCTTTTGAGAGCTGGCTTCGCCATAAAATGGGGTAAAGTCAAGGGCCCTGCACAGAAGATTCAGTTTTTAGGAATCAAATGGCAAGATGGACGTCGTCAGATTCCAATGGATGTGATTAATAAAATAACGGCTATGTCTCCACCAACCAGCAGAAAGGCAGTACAAGCTTTCTTAGGTGTGATAGGCTTCTGGAGAATGCATATTCCAAATTACAGTCAGATCGTAAGCCCTCTTTATCAAGTGACCCAAAAGAAAAATGACTTTTTATGGGGCCCTGAACAAAAGCAAGCTTTTGAACAAATTAAACAAGAAATCGTTCATGCTGTAGCCCTTGGGCCAGTTCGGGCAGGACATGATGTTAAAAATGTGCTCTACACTGCGGCCGGGGAGAATGGCCCTACCTGGAGTCTTTGGCAGAGGGCACCAGGGGAGACCTGGGGTCGACCCCTGGGATTCTGGAGTCGAGGATATAGAGGATCTGAAGCCCGTTATACTCCAACTGAAAAAGAGATACTGGCAGCATATGAAGGGGTCCGAGCTGCTTCAGAAGTAATTGGTACAGAAGCACAGCTCCTCTTGGCACCCCGACTGCCGGTACTGGGCTGGATGTTCAAAGGGAAGGTCCCCTCAACACATCATGCAACTGATGCTACGTGGAGTAAGTGGGTCGCGCTCATCACACAGCGGGCTCGAATAGGAAACGCCAACCGCCCAGGAATACTAGAAGTAATTACAAATTGGCCAGAGAACAAAGACTTTGGAATGTCACCAGAGGAAGAGGTGACCCGAGCTGAAGAGGCACCGCCATATAATGAACTACCAGATAATGAGAAGCGATATGCCTTGTTTACCGATGGGTCCTGTTGCATTGTAGGGAAACATCGGAAGTGGAAGGCTGCTGTGTGGAGCCCCACACAACGGGTCACAGAAGCTGTTGAAGGAGAGGGTGAATCCAGTCAATTTGCAGAAGTGAAAGCCATCCAGCTGGCCTTAAGTATTGCCGAGCAAGAAAAATGGCCAGTCCTTTATCTCTACACTGATTCATGGATGGTGGCAAATGCCCTGTGGGGGTGGTTGCGGCAGTGGAAACAGAGTGGCTGGCAGTGTAGAGGCAAACCCATCTGGGCTGCTGACTTGTGGCAGGATATTGCTGTTCGAATAGAGAACTTGGTTGTGAAAATATGCCACGTAGATGCTCATATACCCAAAAAATCGAGCAATGGAAGAACATCAAAACAACTACCAGGTGGACCAGGCTGCAAAGATTAAGGTGGCCCAAGTAGATCTGGACTGGCAGCATAAGGGTGAAAAATTTATGGCTCGTTGGGCCCATGACTCCTCGGGCCATCAAGGAAGAGACGCAACATATAGATGGGCTCGTGACCGAGGGGTGGACCTAACTATGGACATTATATCACAGGTTATCCATGAATGTGAGATGTGCTGCGATCAGGCAGGCCAAGCGGTTAAAACCTCTTTGGTATGGAGGGAGGCGGTTAAAGTATAGATATGGGGAGGCCTGGCAGATTGATTACATCACGCTCCCACAAACTCGGCATGGTAAGCGTTATGTGCTCACAATGGTAGAAGCAACTACCGGATGGCTGGAAACATATGCTGTGCCCCATGCCACTGCTCGGAACACTATTCCGGGACTTGAAAAACAAGTCCTGTGGTGGCATGGCACCCCAGATAGAATTGAGTCAGATAATGGTACTCATTTTCGAAATAATCTTATAAACACCTGGGCAAAAGAACATGGCATTGAGTGGATATCATATCCCCTATCATGCCCCGGCCTCCGGGAAAATTGAGCGGTATAATGGGCTACTAAAGACCATGCTGAGAGCAATGGGAGGTGGAACTTTTAAGCATTGGGACACACATTTAGCAAAGGCCACCTGGTTAGTCAATACTAGAGGATCTGCCAACCAGGCTGGCCCTGCGCAGTCAAACATTCTGCATATTGTAGATGGAGACAGAGTCCTGGTAGTGCACCCTAAGAACATGCTGGGTTATACCTCCTTCAGGTAAAGGTAAGCCCATACGTGGGATTACCTTTGCCCAAGGACCCGGGTGCACTTGGTGTGTAATGCAGAAGGACGGGGAAGTCTGATGTGTACCTCAAGGGGACTTAATGTTAGGCAAAAATAGCCAATAAGCTGTATTAGATTAGTCACCACACCACCCTACCAATGCTTTGTTATAGCAAACATGAACTTGGATGAAAATAGGACTGGTTCCAGCAACTGATGCCCAGCGAATGTGAATACAGACAGCATCAGATGCATCAGGCACCAGCTCCGACTGCAACAGAGACTGCATGCCATCCTCCTGCCAGGTCCAAGGACACCTCTACCCTACTGACTGAGCATTGCTCCTCCTGCCTGAAGGGACTGTTATGACAGATGGAACCTGAAGCTATGGACCAAGTCAACTCATGATATATCCTGCAGTGATGGACCATGGACTGAGAGAATGACATCTGTATGCGTATGTCTTTGACCAAGTAAGAGGATTGTAAATAACAATAATGTATTAGAAATATGGAACGTGAGCATAATGTAAAATGATATGGAATAAGGGGTGGATACTGTCCTGGTTCGGGCTGGAATAGAGTTCCTGTTTGTTTTAGTAGCTGGAGGAGTGCTGCAGCACCCTGAGACCCCAGGGGCTCCCCAGGTCCCAGTGCCCTCACCTGTGTGCGGGGGTGGGGGGAGCACAGCTGGAGGGCTGGGCCAGGATTGGCCGATAGTCCATGTCATGTGACCTTGTGCTCACCATATAAAGGCAGCAGAGGGCTGGGAGAGGCTGCCACTTCTGGGAGTGTGGCTGTGGGGCCTTGGTGTTGGGGATCACCGGCGGGAGCAGGCGGGTGTCGGTCGGTGGGTGGTGAGTAGCTGTATTGTACATTACCTGCTGATACTGCTGTCAGCGTATTATTCTGTTACTGTTATTAAACTGGTTT
The DNA here is from genome assembly GCF_018691265.1 of Tyto alba. NCBI lineage: Eukaryota > Metazoa > Chordata > Aves > Strigiformes > Tytonidae > Tyto > Tyto alba. The sequence continues at coordinate 13,654,616 of NW_024881327.1, read as the reverse complement.
TTATCTCAACCCGCGAGTGTCCCTTTGCCCCTCCGATTCCCTCCCCATTCCCAAGTGGGGGGAGGGTGGGTGAGCGACTGTGTGGCGTTTAGCTGCTGACCAGGCTCAAACCACAACACCCTGCTAACCTGATTGGGTTTGGTCAAATCTTTTGAAACCTGGTTTCAGCCCAGCCAGCTACCTGGAGACCTAACAACTATTCTTTCCCAACAGTAGACTTAGGATACTCTTCTCTCTATAATGTCCTATTTCACTTTTAATCCATAATTCCAGCTATGTATTAGGGAATGTAAGAAGCAAATGATTACAGACTAACAGTAAGGCAGATGTAGGGAAAACAAGGGGTGTTGTCCTTCATACCTCACTGCAACTCTCACACCAAGGCAAGGGGAACTATAACAATGACGACCTTCCTGAATTCCTGAAAAGGATGATTGCTGACAAGCCGGCAGGGTATTTAATTTAAATTAATTTACATTTTTTTTGTTTTATATTACTCCAAACTCTTAAGCAATTTTTCACTTATGCTGTTGCTCACTGGGCAAGTGTCAAGGTAGATACTGCTCAGGTGACAGCACAGGATAGGAGAGGAGCAGCTCTAATGCAAGTCTTTTGACTGTTTCCATTTTCCTGGACAGAAAAGTGATTAATACTTAAGTAAATCACAGTTTCAATTTTTTGAAGTCTAAACTGGAAAAAAAATTGTCACTCAAATATAACATTTAAGCCTGAACTTACAAAGATTATGAAGACAAAAGGGGTTATAACTTTGTGTTTTGTTACCACTTAACTGCCTATTCTTGGGCATTAACACCTAAAACCAAATTTGGTATTTGACATGGTAAGGGGGGACTCTGAAGAGAGTTTCCTTGAAGTACTGCAGTGAGGGAAAGTGCACAAATCCATTTTAATAGGACATTTACTCATAGTTCTTGGTAACATGAAAAATACTTAGTGTCAGTGATGTCTATGAAGGAATGCGCAATGGTAGGCCTACCTAGATGGGGTATAAACCTTGTTCAATTGGTCCTGTAACATGGATCCCTTTGTGCTTCCTAATTCATGGATTTAGAAGTGATCTGCAACTTCCCTGTTACTGTGTGTGTGACAGCATGTGTGAAAGCAGTGACTCTTGCTGGGCAGGAACAGGAAACAGCTGATTCACACTGTAGGGGATCTGCAAATTGGTATCAGAGTGGGTTTTTATAGCTTTTTAAACTGACTGCCATGTGAGAGCAGTTAGGTCTAACTTGGAAGGAAAAAGATAAAAAGGGGAAATGGTATTTACAACTGTCATCAAAACTTTGATACAATTCAGTGTGAAACTGCAGGCTGAGTGGAATTAAGTAAGGCTACAAAACAACACTCAAAAATCCAACAGAGCAATCTGTATCTTCAGCCACCTTAGGCTTTCTCCGTCTATCCTTTGAATGTGCTGCCTTGAAGAGCTGACATAACATTAGAGTGTCTCACCTCAAACAACACTGCATGCCCAACTGGTACATCCAGGTGGGCTCACAGCTGTGCCGTGCTTCGATGCTTCTCTCATCCCCACAGATTCACCAGGCTATAATTGATGGGGACTAGATCTCCAGTATCTTACCTGCTCTAAGTAAGCAGAAAATTTTAAATTCCTCATGCAGAACATGAAGAACTCAGCCCTACTGTCGTGGTTTGAGCCTGGTCGGCAGCCAAACAGCACACAGCCGCTCTCTCTCCCTTCTCTTCTGGCAATAAGAAGGGACAGGGAGCCAGGTTTGGGGTTTGAGATAGGAGTGGGATGGGGAAAAAAAACCCCTTTATGGTCATGGGCAAAAGGCAGACTCGTTAGGGGAAGGAAAAAAAGAACATACATTTATTACAGACATTAAAAACAAGTAACAGAGTAGGACACTGAGAAGCATTGCCACATCTTGAGAACACCTTCCCCCCACCTCTCCCTTCTTCCCAGGCTCAGCTCTGCTCCCGATATCTCTACCTCCTCCCCCAGTGGCGCAGGGGCATGGAAGGGGGGTGCAGTCAGTGCTGCTGCTTTCTCCATCTTCAGTGGGGGGAGCTTCTGGAACTTGTGATCCCCCGCTCACAGGAGCCTGTCCTCCACAAACTTTCTCTGACATGAGTTCCTCCCATGGGCCGCAGCATTCCCCACACTGCTCCATCGTGGGCCACCAACTTTCTCCAACTGGATTCTCTCCCACGGCTGCAGCCCTTCCCGAGCTGCTCCGGCGTGGGACACCCCCGCATGCTGCAATCCTCCCAGCGCTGAATTACAGCTGCGGGGCTGCCTTTTCCCACAAGACCCCGGCCTTCTTCGGGCACAATCACCTTGATCAACCAGGCGAAACACAGGCCATAAATCACCGTCTGCTCCACTGTAGATCTTCATGGGTGGCGGGGGGGGGCTGCCCTGCCATCTCACCACAGGATACAGGGGGGTCTCTGCTCCGGCACACCTCCCCCCTCCTTTCTTCCTCCGTTCCTCCACTGACCTTGGTGTTCATGCAGCTGCAGCAACTCCTCCTCACAAGTCTGACTGCACCTCACCACGTCCCTTCTTAAATATGTTATCGCAGAGGCGCAGCTGATTGGCTCAGTTTTTGAGCAGAGGTGGAGCTGACTTGGAGCTGGGGAAGCTTCAAGAAGCTTCTCATAGGGGGCCACCCCTATAGCCCCCTCCCCTGCCACCAAAAAAAAACCCACCACTCACTCAACTCGGGACACCTACTTTGCTGCAGCTAAAGCAAACAGTACATACACGTCAAGCCAAGGTGTTTCACCACTACTCTCATTCAACAGCTATAGTATGTGTCCAGCAAGAGCTGCTTTTGGGTGGGGGAACAGCAGCTTGGTCCTACCACAGGTACCCTCAGTCACCTCTGCTGCTTCAGGCAGTGTCAGTCAGGCAATACAGGCCAAGGCTGAGCCTTCAAGGGGACTGTGCACAGTGGGACATGCTTCTGCCCCAGGGAGGAGGAAGGATCTGAGGAAGCAGAATCCAACCCAGATGAGAAGTTTGTAGAGCTCTAAACACAAAACCCAAACAAGACTATAGCCGGTTCAAGAAAATACTCAATGCTTCACCTCAATAAAAAGATCACTTCCCTTTTAGTATGGGAGCAAGGGAAAAAATAAAGCCTTGAGGACCTACAAAAGATATCTCAGCTATTGCGAAGACACACATCAAGAGCAGTGTTCTGTAAGTGGTGTTCCATAGACAGTGATTATAAATTTCTAAGTACTGACATTTCAATATATCTTCATTAAGTCTCCTCTCATTAATGGCATGCACCTTTAAAAAGAAACTCCTACCTTCAGAATATTTCATGTACAATGAATTAATATAGGTATTATCTAAAACTGTAAAGAAGTAAACACCCTAACATAAAACTACAAATATGTAGCTGATATCTAGGTAAAAATTACCTCTGACTTTTAGACACAATGTATAAACGGCTCATTACTTTTTAAACAAAAACTGCAACACCCAACCTGGGACTGCTGAGCTATCACAAATAGGTTTTCCCATGCTTCACCACCAAATATATACCCCACCAACCTGCAGGTGCTGTTGACTGAGTCCTCAGGACAGTGGTGGTGGCACTGACAGGACAGCTTCTTCTGCGGAGGGGCAGGTGCTGTGCTCTCACCATCTTCTTTTCTGGTCTCCATGCTCAACTTGCCAGAACTTCGCAAGGGCATGTTGTCTAGAAAATTGGCTATTAATATAAGGGAGGGGGTGGGGGGGGGAAAGAAACAGTTCTAGGGTGAATTGCAAGACTTGGAATAAAGGCTTTAACATATTTCTATCCATCAAAATTTGAGGAAGTTATTTGAGCTGCGTATTCACTACAGAGCAGTTTTCTGTAGAAGCCTCTGAAATGGTCACTGTGTTTGAGGCTTATTGGGCCTCAGTGGCATTAAATCAAAGGTGCTGATGTTGAAGCTCTGCTGCTGCCAAAACGATATGTTGTGCTTTTCAGACTGCAGGGTACAGCTTTTCTGCTATTGCATTACACAGGTCAAATCCCTGGTTACATCTTTGTGCTTTCTTTGTCTCTATACTTGGCACATATCTATATCCACTGAACCCCATAAAAATGAGTGGGATTTATGGTACTCCAGGCAGAGCAAAACATGGGCATACAATTTAACAAAGATTTAACAGAAAGTGATGTTCTTCCAGGTTCAACGGCACTTTCTGTCACTGAATTGCATAAGTACTACTTGGAAAACAAGGAAAAACAGTTAATTTCTATTAAAAAAAATCTATAAACAAAGTAAAAGGCAAGAATGTGTTACAGAATGAACAATTCTGAAATACACAGACGTGATTACTTCTAAAAATATTGGAGTACTGAATCTCCATGGAGCTTGTAGAGTACAGCTAGAGATGTTGGTGATGGGCTAGGACCTGTTTAAGCAACACCACCACCCCCCACACCCCTCAGCTCTACTCGTAAATATCAGCTTTCACTCCTTGTGAATATTTTAAACCTCAAAGACAAAAATGAGATCAGCATGAAAAGCTTCAACTGGCAGTTTCTCACTTTCCTTTTGCTTCTCTGTAAGTAATCTTACTAAAGGGTCATTTACAAACAGCTGTCTCCAACAGAGTAGTTGAAGAGCAGGCTTGAAAATCTTGATTTACTGTTGTCTTTAGAAACAATTGATATTATTATTTTGATTGGCTCCTGATCTGCTGCTTTGAATCTAACTAAAATCCTTCCCAAAGCTCCATTATCAGGACTGATATATTGCGGACAGAAAACTGTATCCTCTTCAGCTCAATCCAGAGAGATGGAGTGGGCAAACAGGCAGAGGTGATGGGAACTAGTAGCTACACTTCAGGGCCTGGATGGCAAGCAACAACTGAGGCACAAACAGGCTGAAAGGTCCTGAAGCAGTGAAAGGCTGGAGGAAGAGCAGGGCTGTTAGCCCTTAGGCAGGACTAACAAAGCCCATGCTGTGACCCTGGGTGAGTGGGAGCAGGCAGTGCCCTGAGCACGCGTGTCGTGCCTCCCAGCTGCACCCCCCTGCTCTCCTGTGCTGGCTCTGGCAGGGGAGGCTGGCAAATGGACAGGCACTGGCAATAATTGGCAGACAAGCTTTAGTTTCCCTCAGTGTAAAAAGAGATGTTCAAGCTTGGCCTTAGCAAGCTAGGAAAAAGCTGAAACTTGTTAGCTCTGGGAAAAGCAGGGCTTTGCACTTAGGAACACCTCCCTCAGCCTTTCTGAACATCCCTTCCACTCCTTGCATATGAAGTGTATTAATAATATTTAGGTGACATACATAAGACAACCATTCACCATATCAGACTATAACACCTATGAAATACAAAACTCATACAGCTTAATCTTTGCTCAGTACCTATGTATTCCACTGAAACCAACTGGATTTTGATGAGCTCACTTCTTTAAGTCAAACCAGAAAAACAGTTACAAAATATATGCAAACTCTGGGCTTGTAATACTTGTGCCCAGCATCAAGATATTAATTGGATTCATGATGCACCTGGACGTCAGTCCTATACGGTTTTTATTAACATTTGGCAAAATTAGAACTAAAATAATTAGTTCACTCAAGATGCATTATGTATCTGTGTACTCACAGCTGTACCTGTAGATGCAGTAGGTGCTTAAATTAAGAAAAAAATGCACTGTTGTTTGTTTCTTATAATGTAATTTGATACCTCAAAATGCAGCCTGTGTACAACAAATTACTATCAACAGATGTTTGCTCCATGGGTCAAAGGATTAGAGATTAAGTAAATTCTCTTTCAATCAGCAATTTTTGTCTCTGTTACTTTGTTGAATATTCCCCATTCAATGGTAACAATTAATATTCCTGTCAAGGATTTTCAGACTTCAAGCTCCTGATACAACAAAGTGAACTTCTAGTTCATGAGGCAACTGAGTGAAACAGTTCGCTCTGTGTACTGTTTCCATGGCTCTTTCTACAAGCCATCTGCAGTTTCAGCAGGGATCTTTCCTCAGCAAGGAGTGCAAAAACAAAATCATTTTTTACCTAGCACAAAAAAATGAAGGTTTAATTAAACACTTAAAAGTGCCTGAAGATGTTAAATTTAGACAACTAAGTACCTTCTTCATAACACATACAAATGTAGCCCATTCCTTTTAACAAATGTGCAAGGCAGTCATCCTCCAATGCAATCTGTGCCCATCACTCATCAGGGATTGGATCATGAACAGCTTCTGCAGAACTTGCCATTAACAATAGCACCTTACATCCTATACCTGGTTGTAGCCTTAGTTAAAATAAGACAGGTAGGAGCTGCTGAATTAGAATCAGAAATCTGAAGTACCAGCAAAGTTTCACAAGTGGCTATTTAGAGACATAGTTTCTTTTTCAGAAAACTTAGGACAAATAGGCTGGCATTCAAATTTAAAATTTCCAAGAGTTTGAAGTAGGGATGTAGCCTAGGATTTTGCTTTCAGCTAATTTCCAGGTTCAAAACTAGTATAAAATCATTGCAGTTTAGTGTCAAATACATTAAATCAAATACAATTAAAAGAGGTAGGAATAAGACACCTTCAATGAGGCTCATTGCTACCTTCTTAAAAAAAAACAAAACAAACAAAAAAATAACAAACACAAACAAAAAAAAAATCAAAACCAAACCCAGAAACTCTTCTCCCTCCACTCTCTTGTTCCTTTCATGCCTTAAATTCCTGGCTGCTAGCTAAAAAGATGGGCAGAGTTTTGTCTTTAAAGTTCAGATGTCTCGCGCAGCAGATGACCACGGAACATTCAAGAATTCTTCTTCTCCCACTTGGAGTTGAGTTTCAACACTTTTTTTGTCTTCTACATCTGCTTGACTTTGGAGCAGACAGATTTTCAGCTGTCCCTGCCCCAAAATGCAACACGTAGGATGAAACCCACAAGAGCTTTCCAGTTTGGCAACAAGTTCCTCCTGATTTCAGGTGTGAAATGCAGTTTGGGATGGTGAACAGCCCACTCCTCCTGCATTTGCTGCTGTGCTGTTACAAGCACGTGCTGGTCATGCAGCCCTGGCTCTGTCTAGGGATTAGAAGCCCTTTGGGTTTTCAAAGCTCTCCTAAGGAGTTAGGTCCAAGTGCCCTGAAAGCAAGGGATTTCAGGCTATTTAACTTTGTCTGCTTCTCTGCTGTGGCCTATTCTGTTGCAGTCTGCTTATGGCCAGCTTCCCTGATGAACTGAGTACAGCTTGGGACAACTGTAGAAAAACAGTGGCATCAGAAATAAGGTTATTGTGGTCTGCTGAGAAACTTACTGACTGCATCAGGGAATTAACCAACACAGTTGAGAGCCATCAGACTGGTATCTATTAATCAAATTTAGTTGCTTTTTCTCAGCTTATCCCTCTTTGTTCACTAAAGTTCATCAGCATGTACAAAGCACTTTCCACCAGAAGGATGGGCAGGCAGGCACCTGGGCTTTTACGTCTCTTTGGAGTACTGCTCCTGAGAAATATTTTCCTTTCTAGGACTGGGACTACTCCAAATTGTGATGTGACGGCCTTTGTTATGAATCTCTACCTGGGAATGGGAACTGTGTGCTCAGAAGCAGCATGCTACTGTTGTTGTTTTCCAAATGTGTTAGTGTGTGTCTCTCTCCATGCTTTGCTTCACCCACCTGAGTTCCTTTACAGAAAGGCGTATCTACAAAGATCTTGAAGCCAGGAGAAGGAAAATGAGGAAAATAGTGCTGTAAAATGAAAGCATTACCCCGGATGACCATGAGAATGACTAATGTCTAGTCTAAACCCCTACTAACCTCCATGCCAACAAATAATCCTTCTTGGATATATTCTTCCATTTTGCTTCCCATCTCTCCCAGACTTCATGGTAACCTATGAGCATTAAGCTTTTGTATCTAAATACTAACTTTCTCATGTGGCAAATCCCTTCATGGTTTTTCAGGTTTTTTTCCTATCATTTTTTTTTAAATAATAGAGAAGTGATCACAGATCCCCACCCCACAATCACAGCGAAGTAACCACCAGGATGAATTACATCTTGGTTTTAAATAATGCTGTTTAATGTCGGTTCTGACAGGTCTGTAGACAGTGGTATCTTGCACACAGAAGGAAAATAGCCTATTTAAGCTTTGCAATTGACTCATGTAGGTGTAAAAAAAAAATTTGATCTGCACGGTCCATCTCTTAGTGTACATTCAGTCTTCAAGCTCTCTGCCATGGCTGCCAATAAGTACTCCAGCCCCTGCCAACTGTAGCCATAGTTATGCGATTTGGACAGGAATTTCTCCACTAGAATCTGGATAAAGCCCAACAACTCATTTCACACCGGCCCACAGCCATCAGATGGTAATGACTTTTGGGCACTGCTCTGATTCAACAAGTCCGGTAATGTAGGAGGTGAAAAGCTCTGTATTCTGTTACTCTGTATTCTGTAGTCCAAATCTTAAGCCATCCTGTTCCCAGAGGATGAATAATTAGCAATAGTTATCTTAACAGACTGATTTCTGTGCTACGGCTATGTGATTTATGTGCTGTCTATGCAGTGAAAAAGCAGATCTTCCAGGACCTTGCATGGGTTTGTCAGGAGTAAAAAGCGGACTTGCTCCTTCCCAAAACAGATGTTAAGGGCTGCAAACAAGTCTGCTCAGAAAGAAAAACCCGAGCATTGTGCTCACTTCTCTTTCTACACAGGGTATTTGAAGCCTCAGATTAATGCAGTACCACCCATTCACATTTTCCCAGGCCACTAACAACGTTTGGGTAGCAACAGCACCCACTGACGGGGAGCGACGACTATTGCTTCAGAGAAGGTACACACTTACGATGCTTTGCACATCATGGAATGGCTGTTTCAACTGCTGCTTTGGACAGGAATTGAGTACACTCATACAAAAGTGTCTGGGCAGTAATTAAAAATCCCCACCCCCAAGCCTCAAAAGAAAATCAGTCAACTTGATAAAACTGTTGGATGGAGATTTTAAACCACAAGGTTACTTCATTTATATCCTGCACTAGCCTGTAGTTAGTGTGCTTTTCCTCAAATCATACTTTTTTAATAAAATACGAAACTATCATGTAACACCCTGATAGAGTTTCCTATGCTGTATCATAAACTACAGCCTTGATGACTTCCTACCAGACCAGTGTTATACCATCTCACGATTTAAGAGAAAGGGAAATAACTAACTGCTAACTCACTGTACTTTGCAGCCATCAGATAAAAGAATTTCCAAGGGATATTTTTTGGCAAACAGTCAGCAATGAAAACACAGTGCAGTTAAAGAAGCTGAAATAAGTTACACCTCTTAACTCAGCCTGATCTACTGTGTAAAATAGTTAAGAGGTAACAGTAAAATACTTTTCATTGGTGACAATCATATAACAGAGAAGGAAAAACAGATCATGACAGTTGCCCTTTGCTGGATATTCAAGGCTACCATAAAACTCAAGGAAAGGTCAGATGACGTGACCTGCATACTTTTGATCCAAAACCACAGTAAACAAAATCTGGCATAAAAACACCAGAAAAAGGAAAACAACATGCTTTCATTTTCAGTGTGTGACTGCACTGGTGAGCCCAAACTGAGGTTGATACCAAATGGCGTTTGAAAATAGCTGTAGCTTGATATGCACCCACTGTAATAAATTGGCATACTAAAAAAACTGTTGCACTGTTGAACTTATGCATGATTTGCTTCATATCCCATCTATTCTGGATTTCCTGTACACTAAAGTATGTAGAACCTACACATGGTTCCTTCTCATCTGTCTATTTCAAAATTTGGGGCGGTTTTGCTTCTATTCATGATGCAAAGAAATTATGTTTACAATCTGATGTAATTTTAAACTATGTGTCAGGTAGTTTTCCTAAAAACTGTTTCTGTACATATTCACAGAATTGCCACTGAGTGCCAATATAGCTACATGTGTACAGCACTACTTTAAATAATGTATCGATTTTTTAGAAATTGCATTTGCATTTGGTTTGAAAGGGGTAAGCACTCTTCTCCAAAAAGTCTGTGTAAACCATCTTAATCACACATGACATTATTAGCTAAATTAGTTAAGTTCAGCATGGAATGTAACAAGCTGTGACAAAGCCACTGAGATAAGACCCTTCAAATTAATACTCATACCATGTTACTTGCAACTTAAAAACACAAAGGCTTCTTTGGTGTCAAAGTCTGTGGAAAATGCACATGTAATTTGCTGTCCACCATTACGTAACAGTTTGAGTGTTACTTTTTCCTGGTTTCGTCTCATTTCTGCTATCCACAGTTAATCTTTGACATATTTTTCATTTGGAAGAAAATGAGAATTGAAAAGCACACTGTACCAACAGAACAGAAAAAAAAAAAGCACAAAAGAAAAAGACCTCTTTAAAATTTCCAAAGGAAAGTAGATGCAAAGTGGTTTAGCCTGACAGCTAAACTGTAATTCCCCATTAATAAAGAACTTCCCCAACTCTGTCGAATCGCTCACTTGATTCTATCTTCTACGGTCCTTTGGTTCCATCTATAAATGTTCCAGGACAAAGAAAAGCTTTTAAAATGTAAGTAAGTTTTTAATATTTGCAAAGATTAATTAAAAGGTATTTCACATAATTCTCATAAAGATATCAACATATTTTCTTTATTTCTAATCTCTTTTCAAGAGCCACATTTTACACACAAAGGTAAAATGTGTTGGAGCTACCACTATTCTTTTCTGAATTATGTGTCCTTGTACAATTCAAAATGAACAAACATTTTTCAAACATCTGTGTAAAAGCATTACTGTTTGATGCATATATGAGGCTAACAGGTAATAAAACTGGAACAGTGAGATGCAAATATTTCAGGAACGCTAAGGTTGGATCCAAGGCCTGATCTAACCCTTCTGACTTCATCCCCACAAGTATTTCTAGTCATAACAGATCATCACTTGAAAAAAACAACCAGAGATGTGGGTGGAGCTACACCAGACCTCATCTCCCCAAAGTCATATTAAGGTACCACAAGATATTTAGAATGGGATACTTATTTCAAAGGTATGCTAGCCTAGCTTTGTGAGACAACATGCAGAAAATTAGGTTTTCTATGGTGTCATTACTTTTTACATTGCTTCATTTATCAGTTTGGTTCATACCGAGTGCCTACATTTACTTTACAGGATAGCTTCAGATAGAAAATAAACTACTAATAGGTACAGTGTATAATGGCACATTAAAGGATAGTCTCATCTGGTCATCAAACTTACAATATTTCTTACCACAGGGGAAAAAAAATAAATAAATTAACTATTTCAGTCAAATTGCTGAAGCAGTTTCTTTGAAATAGGTTATTTTTATCTCTCATCACTTTTATGCACCTCAGCTTTTTTATCTTACTCAACAGCATCTTGGGAAAATGTCTAGCTACATGTAATCAAAACTCATGAAACTATGCCACCTGCAAAACCCCAGATCCCAGCTATGAGCATCACTTGATCAAAACAGAGAATGGAAGCTAAAGTACAAAGATGTGAAACAAGCAGTTTAGATACTAAGCTACAAACAGCACAGTCTGTGCCACACTTAATTTAGAAAAATTTTATATAAAGAAAGGTAGGAAGATTACTATTAACATCCAAAGCTAGTTATTTCTGATTTTAAGCTGCAATTCTCCACATACACTCACAGTTTGAAACAGCAAACACCAAATGCCACCATTAGGAGATTATGCAAACATCACTACAAGCAATCTTGAAAACTCTTCCGAACACTAGCAACAGGGGAAAAAAAATACAGATGGGAAGCAACTACTAAACTACGCTCTGCTATCTGATCTTTAGGAAAGCATCAAAGATTGCAATAGGCAAGCTATAGATTTTTACCTATTATTATTTCAGATGATAATTAGATTGAGGCATTCAGACAATGGCATTTAAAAGAAGCAGCAATAGACAGCTTTGACCCTGTGGCTCTCTGAGATATGTTTAATAAATCATTGTCACTCCTGTTCCTTTTTCCAATGAAAAGAAACCCAAGAGCACCATGCCAGTAGGCAAGACAAAAATAGGGCCTGTAAGATAAAAATATCAGCTAGCCATTCATACCCCAATGTCAAAGACTGCACCTGTATAGTAAAATATAATAAGCATGGGCACATGCCATGCTTGCAGAAGACAGTGCCAACATTATTCAGATGTGCCAGTGCCCTTCTAACTGATTGGGTTTGGCTGTTCGTTAGTAGATGTGACATATCTCCAGCTTAGTCTAAAGAGCAACCTACTTCATAAATCACTAACTCCTTTCTCAGTTCTACTAACATTGGAGTTGTTCCCTCTCACTTCTCATAAGAATAAATTAAACAATGTAGACATTCACAAAACCAAAACTGTCATATGGCATTAGCATGCTATAGTTTTAGTAGCTTTTTAAAAATTTTATGGCCATACATATATAACTTTTTTTAAAGCTGGTTTATTGATTAGCTTATCACAAATGCTTCCCAAATAATGGGGACAGTGATGCTTCCTACCAACCCCCCCCTCCCCACTTTTCCTCAAGTACCTGTCCATCTCCCAGAAGGACAGATTATTTAGGGTCTGAAAAAAATCACTAGTATATTTTGATATTTTTTCACAAGCGGTTGCCATTGGCATCCCCAAATCCCTCACGTTTATGACACACTCGGCACTAACAGTTGCTGAATTAAGCGCTGAAGGAACTGCAAGAATTTTTCCTCCTGGAGGCAAATGCCACCCTGCCAGGTCACCAGGCCAAGCAGTGTTTTAAGTAATTGAACAAGTGACAGTATAAATTCTTGCCCTGTTCAGCTGCCAAGGCAGGGACTGAATTGAACTGACTGCCGCTACTGTTGGCCTCACCACACACGCTGAGCAGGGATTTGAACTGTGTGCGTAGAAATGGTAAGCGATGAAGAAGATCTTTGTGTTCGCAAAGGAGGGCTGAGGCACAACTCTTATCTTCTGCAAACATAGCCAAACGCAACAGAAAGTGTCGTTGACTTCCTCACTTTGACAGAAAACAAATAAATCCATTTAAAGGGGGAGGAAAGCGTCTCTATTGCAAAACAAAATTAATTGCACGTGTGGAAAAACAATAATCAATTTCAACTGCAGACGCGAGCTCTGTGGTTTTCCTGAAGCATTCACATAGCCTAAAAGCATTTCCCTGCCTCAACGCTTCGGAACATCTGCTGAGCTCGTGTCTGGGGGGGAAGGAGCCACGTGCCACCCGCGCCCGATGACGCTCCTGCCAAACCTTCAACCAGTCCCCGGTGGTGGGCTGCCACGCTCGCCCACCCACTCCATCCTCTGGAACAGAAGGGACCAGCCAGCAGCCCCACTGAGTTTGCTCCCTTTGTTTTTTTCCCAACATCATATGGCTACATCTTCATAAAGCACCTCAAAGTCTAAGAAAGAAAAGCGAATTGAAAACATCCTTAAAACTTGTCTCCCACGTGCTCTTCTCCTTGACTAGAAGTTTTCAAGAGGTGTGTGACCATCTTTTTCTCCCTTAGACTTTTTCTACAGAGTATAAAGCAGAAAACAATTCTGGTCAAGTGTAAACCTGGGTAGTTTTTTTTTTAGCACCCAGCCATATACAAACAGTGATGAAAAGTTTTAGGAAAGAAAGTACATTTGTTTTTATTATTTTGCTATTTTTCCAATTAACTTGTATTTAAAATATATAGAACAGTTGCATCATTTTAGTAAGTATTACTGACTACACATACACTATATATTGTCAAAGTACCTTTAAAATTAGACATAAAAGTGTCTAGTGCTAAGGTTAAAACCAGTCCCAGCTCTGTAATTCATCCTCAAAACACAAACCTGGCATCAAAATCAGTCTATTATTGCCAAAACATTTATTTTTAAATTAACTTCAAACCCAAAGATTAATACAAAAGCACATTTCAGGAAAAAAAGAGAAATATCCTTTCAAATTCAGTCAGGCTGAATACCGATTACCAGGTGTTCTTTTTTCTTGTTCCTCCCCAGAAAAGGGAATAGGAAATCTTTTGTTTATCTGCAGTATTTCCTCTGTAAATCTACCACCTCTCTCCTTAAAACTAAACTAACCTAAGTGCACCTAAAGGTTTTCAGCAGACCCCTGACACTGTACAAACTGTGACCCACAGTCCAAGCGAACGAATAGGAAATCTCCAGTAACGTGTGTGTCCCTCCACAAGAATTGAAGCTTCGAACACAAGACGGCACACGTCAGGAGCAGCCGTCTCCCTGCTGCCCCACAGAGCAGCCCCGCATCTTCCCAGCACGCCAGTGATGCTGCTTTTTTTCAGTCACACATTTCTCTCTTTGACCTTTCTGCAAAACTCACTAAACTTCATTTGTTTTGTTTGATTTTTGATTTTGTTTTCTTTTTTTTCTGTCTCTTTAGCGTTCTGCTCAGACCAGGCTTCAAAAAAAAAAAAAAAAAAAAAAAAAGATAAAAGAAAGAAGAAAAGGGAAAAAAGAGAGGGTAAAAAAACACAAGTGCTTTGTGAGCTGAAAAGCTAAGCCTTCTACTTACACTGGGTTTCTGTGGGCTTGCTACATCGCTGCCAGATTCCCCGAAGATGAGAGTCATGTGAGGAGGCTGAGGGTGGCTCAGGGGGCTCCACTAAGCAAACACAGCACCGTACGCCGGGCTAATCCTGCACCTGTGGCGTGTTATTCAGCAGTAAAGAAATGTAGTCCAGACTGCCTCTGCCTAATACGGCTCAGCTGTTTTTCTCTGTACTCCCTTTGATTGTAAGCTGGCAAACAGAATTATTTCAGCCAGGCGCAAAGCAATAGTCAGGCTACATAGGATATGACAGTAGAAAGGTGGAAGAAAAAAAGAAAATCTTGGAATTACAAATAAAATAAAGATTCTGAGCAATACAGATTCTGTAACTATTTCCAGATGGTTGACAGCGGTTTCCAAGGTCTGTACGTGAAACGCACGCCGGAGCCTTCTGCTCCCCACCTCCCTTTAAAGTGGGTCTACCTGCAATTTAGGATAGAGCACAGCAGCCTGGCTCGCGTTTACCCAACTCAATACATGTTTTCCAATGAGCGCAATCACGAGAAAGTGTCAATGGTTTTTAGGCCTTCTCTTGTTTACTTTAAAGGCAACACAAAAAAATGTCGATAGAGACCAGACTATTAAAGGAGATGGCATACGACCAGCAATTTGTGAATTATTATTTTTCAGAGAAAGGGCCACCAAAGAGGTTGTGAAGTTGCTACCAGGACACATAGGTTTTATCATAGCACATCATAAAAAAAGATAGGAAACTTGACAAAAACTATACACAAAGAGCAGCAAAATTTGGTCCCCTGATGGAAGGACAGCAAGAATTTCACTCCAACAGAGACACAACAGTTGAGAGTAATTAATTATCTTGATATTTGTATTATGAGTTGACTAACCACTGTTAAAAATTCCCTGCAACTGTGATCTGCACAGATATACAAGAAAATAATATTGTTGTTTTAAAAACCCCACAGATTATTATTGCACATCCTTGAAATAATTTAGTTAGCTTGTAACTTTAATGCAAGGAAAAGTAACCTGGTAATTGACATTTATTCCAGATAACACAGTCATTCAATATATCACACCCCCTTCATGTAACACATAACATCTATCATTTCCATACTAGTATGTAACTGTTAGAGATGACCTATAGCTACTGTTACTAATCAGCTTTTTTTCTTTCTGACCTTAAGCTGTAAACATCAGACCTTGCAGTCAGAACATGCTCATAGCGTTCTGTACTTAAATGTTTTTCTCTATAAAATGATACTTCTGCTCCATCATTATCTAATCTAATTCCATGTTTGGAAACTGGTAATGAAAGTAAGAGCGATCTGCACACTCAGAACTATGCATCCAATTTCTTGTTGGAAGGTTTATTGCTGCTACTGTTCACCAATAGAATTATCTCTAAAGAAATAAGAGCTATATTCTTATGAGAAAATGCTCAAAACTAAACTGGAACTATATATGAACTTCAACTTTCAACTGATTTCGTACAGAAGGTCTGACTCTTCAGGATGCTGAGTGAAACCAGTATGATTCCTAGTGCAATAACCAAAGACAGGTATCTGGATATTTTACTTGATCTAGAGGAAAAGATAAGAAACAAGGCTTTATACAACATCAACATAAAAAAGTTGCCTCCAATTTACTCCTTCAAAAATTTGCATATATTGTCTTTGCAAATACTTATTTCCTTTTTTGGAGCCTTAAGCATGCTTTTTAAAAGCTATTAGATGCCAGCAGAGGCAAAGGTTGACTTTTTCCTGCCCCATACTGTTTGGTCTGTTCCCGCTGCATCCCTAGCTCAGAGAGCTACTGGTACACACTAACAAGATCACACATACCACGTGAAAAAGATACACAACATGCAATTTTCTGCCAACGCAGTGTTGCAACATGGCCTGGCTAGAAACTGCTTGAACTGCATGGTGGTGCTCCTGGCAGACATCACGTTCCTCCTCTTCAGCTCTCTGAGGGCATCCTGCTTATTCCACCTTATGTCTCTTCTAGTCCATTCATGGGAACGTCCCATAAAAACACCTTCAGGGCTGTAAGTAGCATTTTGAATTTGCTTTCCTTGTACAGTGTGGCATTTGCACCATATGTAGTGTTACCCAGACTGTTCTGTACGAGCCTGCTGTTCTCCAGCCAATACAAAGCTCAAAACCTACTTTTAAAATAAGGTGAAAGCTCAGAAAAACAATTAAAAACATGGGAGCTGAAGCATAAACAAGGCTGATCTAAGTTTCTTTCAGTAGGAACAGTTTTCATACACAGTTCCTTTTACAACCAGTCACCCACCTAAATGTTTACATTTAACTAGCTTTTGTTCAAAACAGTGGACTAGATGGCTGTGGAGACATAGGAATTAGGTACGGAGACTGCTGTGTATATCACTCACTGAAATTCACCTAAAGCCAGCAAAAGCTGGCTGCTGGACTGCCTGTCTGAAACCAGAACATTGGCCAGGCTGAAATTCTTCAAAGGCGGTATCCATCTCACAACACCTATATTTGCTATTTCCCATAAATATTGCTCTTGCAAGTTAAAACATCTCAGGCAAAAGATCATATTGACAAGCTAACAGAAGTATAGAAGAATATTAATGCTTAACGCCATAAGGCATTGTTGCCCTCCATGTTATTTAAATTTAATGATAAACAAGCAACTTTTGTTCCCAGTGTAATAATAATGTAATAGCATTTCTCACGGGTGGTAAATCTACCCCTTTTTTCTTTCTTTCCCTCCTCTCTTCCTGAAGCATGCACTTAACCCTATTACAAAGGAAAGCCTACCACTCTCCATTCTGGTACCAAGCCAAAGAACTTGTCAGGAAAATATAAAAAAGGCATCTTACTTTCATTAATACATTAAAATGTCATTAAAAAAGGCCTAGGACAGAATACACTAGTTGCCAGCTGCCTAACTATTTTCTCATCCTCTTTCAGCCCTCAACACAATGCCTGTGTTAGGCTACCTGCCAGTGATGTTTGGAACATTAAAAATATCCCCAATTTCTGCAGAGGTTTCAAGTTGCCAAATGTGCTCTGATGGGCAAAACTGAAGCAAATATAAGAGTAAATTGATATTATTTACTTTAAATGATGAGGGATGCGAGACTACTGCACACTGTCAACTCAGCCTTGGGTTTGTATCCATATTCACAGAAGAATAGTTTAGTGATAGGGGGTTAGAGGTGGCCGAGGACAAATTTCAGTTCCCAATTAACACTACTGAGCCCTGAAAGCCTTGTCTACTAGGCGCCATCACATACAAACTATCCTCCCACTGCACAGGGCCCTTGCTCTCTACAGAGTTCAGTGTCTCCTGACTTACTCAACAGTATAAGCAGAGGGATCATTAGTTATGACTGGTAGAGTCTAGGAGATAATGTTGACTCTTATTTCAGGAACTATTAAGCTATAAACACTGCTCTGAAAGCCATTTATCTGCATTTTAAGATAAACAGAGAAGCTACTCAATTAAGTAAGATTGCAAGAAATAAGCTACAGATGCCAAAGTGAGCGACTTCTAAATTCCAAAAAGGAAAATCTGTGCATTTAATAAGCACAATTTTATACCACGAAATTACTGACATGGAAGTTCATAAGCAGCATAGCTTAACCACTCTGTGATGTTTGATAAAGAAACACAAATCAAAGTGTAATTGCAAAACAGTTAATTACTGTTACGATGTAAATTACATGCACTTAGAATCTGCAAGTTACTATTGCAGATACCAGTTACGAATTATAACGTTATGTAGTGGCAACCCTTGTGCAGCAGTATTTACATTTTATCTCCACTTCATTACAATTTGAAAATGAGATGCTATCCCAGACCTCTGTGGATGAGATAAAAGCCGAAGCTGTTGTGTCTGAATCTGCACTTGCTAGGGAGAACATTCTTACTGAGATAAGCAACAGAGTATGAAATTATTTTCTCAAGTCCTGCCAAATAAACAAATTTTTTAGCTGAATACTATTCATCTATTTGGACGTATCTCTATGAGATCTTTAAGATACTAGCTTAATAAAATTAACAGCAAAGAAAACAACCCAAAGCCACTAAAAAGCACACCCACAAAACAGTTTCCAGTATCCTTTAAAAAGATGTAAAATACAAGGCAATTTAAGCATCAAGAAAAAGATGGAATTTTTTCTTTGGTCACGAAAATTAAAAACCTGATCTTTCCTCGCACTTACAGATGCCAGAGCTTTTCAAGCCAGCTCTGAGGTCAGACAGGGGAACACGCAGGTGCACCGTGCGTCGGCAGCTGAAAGCTTGCAAGGTTGCGCCGGAATTCGATCCACACCCCCCCACACACATTCCTGCAGGCATTATAAATGCTCCCTGAAGGAATATTACCCTAATGCGGACTAATTTTCCGCAAACAGCCCCAGCCTCATTAAACTTCTTCTTTATCAGCATTGTTCAAAGCAGTTTTTCTGGTAATATTGAACTCCTTTATGCCCATCTAAAAAGAAAAGAAACTCCTTTTATGTTCTCTCCAGTATCATTTCTCCTATTCAGGTCCACTGGCACTACACAATAGATTCAATAAAAATATTCAGTTTCATCATACGGTAGTAATGTCCTAAAGACTGTGACACAGAGATTAAGAGAGAGAGAGGTTCTGTTCCCATAAATAAATACAAAGAGACGACTCTCCAAACAGGATTTGATAATTTATATGGGTGACTCATCTCAGCAAGCAGGTCAGCCCAAGTGAATTAACAGAACTATTCCTAAAGCAGGTGTTTTCCTGGACCTCCAATTCTTCACACCCCTGAAATGGCCTTGTACCCTTCCCTGGACAAATCCTTTTGTCTTCAGTGGGATCCCACAGACTCTGTTCTCTTAACACGAATAGCCATTGCCATTAAAATTAATACAAAATTTGAACAAGCTTTCACCTAGCTTTATCGTGGAAGAGCTAGTCTGCATTCAAGCGCCTTGCAAAGAATCATAACCTAGAAATGAGGTTGTGACATGAACAAACCAAAAGTGGATCCTCTTCCCAAAATGACGACTACCTATGTGACCTTATCCCAGGCACTCCATGATGCACCTTGCCCATCTGTAAATCACTGATGCGAAAAGTCATGTTCTGTTAAAAGCATTTCTGGTTTGCAGATGAAAAACTTTATTACAGGGCTGGCACAAGTACACCATCTGCAGGCATTCCTTCTTCCTCTGCTCCATCTAGATCGTCCGGAAAGGCCAGAAACTCAAAATACAGCAGAGGATAACAAAATACAGAAAGGAAACACAGCCAGAGGATATCTGCCCATCCTAACCACACCCTTTAATAGCAATCCTGAAATGATAACAGCAGTTTTACCTTAACTTGCTTGTGCTGAGGAAAACAGCAGACTAGACAGTGCTGTAATTTCCAGTGATTCTTTTGCCTGCTCCTTAATGTACGAACACCAAAATGGGATTGCCTTGAATAAGGACACTGAGAAAAGGAAATGCAGACAAAAGCACTGGGAGAAGGCAAGCCATGCATCCACAGTCTTTGGCCAGCTCAATTCCAGCTGGTAGGGATTTTTAGAAAGAAATATAAATAAGTCAATATATTATTTATATATTACATATATAAAAAAGATATTCTACCTAAACTATAAATATATAAATAAACAACCCATGAGGGCTCCAAATTGGGGGAACAAAGAGTTAGTCACACTGAACAAATCACTGTGAAAATGAAATTATTTGAAAATTGAAAACACTGCTACCATTAGAAATGGTAATGTCAATATAAGCGATGTAAATATGAAAGCTATGGCTCTCATAGCCACTCTTCCCACGTGCACAATGAACACAAGCCTGTGGTATAACATTTTACTCACATGCATCTAACTTAAAAATTCTTAACTTCTTAAAAGATGTTGTTGATGAACAGCCTTACAAAACAAGCCAAAGTAACAGCCCTGCTCAAGAAACCTGCCCCTCCTCACCCTGGAGAGCTCAGCTATGGACCGTACTGCAGAGAGACCCAACGCACAACACTGTGCAGTGCATGTGCTCTGACGACCAGGTGGTTGCAGCAAGAATGACTACTTATGCCCTCCCCACCATGCTGAAAAGAAAAATCTAAATATCATATTTTACCCCATTTATAAACAAAAATAAAACAATGTTTCCCATAATTTATTCTTCTGTTCTTCAAATCACTCTTCTTTCCCGTTTTCCCTCAACCTACTTTCCTCCACAACGTTTTAAGCATTTAACTTATTCTTCTCAGTCTTTTTTAAAATATTTGTTTCTTTCTTCATTTTTTTTTAAGTAAATTTAAGTAAGTTGCTTTCCAAAAACTCATTTTCCCCCACACTTACACTCCCCCAGATAGCCTCCCTCTCCCAGTTGCCTTTCTTCTACTCTCTTCTATAACCTGATCCGTCTTCCAGCCCCCCACTCCTCCCACTTTCAAACGATGTTTTGACGAGCTCACTGGTATTTTTCCCTTTTCTCTCTCACTTATGGTCTCCTCACTTCCCGAATGATTTACGTCAAAACCATCCAACCCTGACTCCTTCCTCAGCCTCTGTGCATCTGCCCCACTTTCACATCCCTTTAACAGCACGTGCAATACGGACTCCCAGCCCCACACCTGGCACCGCTTGCTCCCAACCACCCAGCACACGTGCAACGCCACACACTCAGCCCTTTACAGGAGGGCAACCTCCACATGTCCCTCCCGCTGGTCCTCACGCTTCCCCGGGAAGGGAAGCCCTTTCTCCCTTCCCAGGTTTCCCCCTGGGAAGCACCCCGAAAGGACTGCTGCGGACCGGAGCAAGGGCAAGAGGAGCGCTGCTACCCCTGAGAAGGAAAAGCAAACTAGAGACAGGCAACAGCCCTCTGACACGATGTGTTGCTTGCCATGTCACTAGCTGACATGACAAGCTGCCTTCTCATCTTTGACAAAGTTTTGGGGGTTTGTTTTTTGGGGGATGGTATGATTTTTAGAGATGGCCCAGATAAAAGAACAGAGGCTGCCATCTATTTATTTCAACTGAGAACCCATCTGAAGTTCATCAAGCTTCCATTAGCCCATTAAAATTGAATTAGAAACCTTGACTTCAGCAAAAGTCAATGAGAAGTGACAACTAATGCCAACAAAATACAAGAGTGTGGGTCTTCTAGAGACCCCACATGTAATTGCTAGGAGGTGGCTATGTACACGGATATGAATTTAAAAAATCAAGATTAGATTTTTCTTTCCCTTTTCTTCTTTGTAGCTATTTTAAAGAGATGGAAATTGTCATCCAGCTGAAGTTCAATTTCTTTCAGCTCCAGTCAATCTCTAAAAATACTCCAAGTCATAAGAACAAGGGGCCTACAGCAAATACATTTCAAGCTGAGATGCTGTGTAATTTCAGAGAGAAAGAAAAATATTTTCCCAAGCTTTCAACTTTTCATTTGTATAAAATAGTTTATTTTATAGCTAGGTAAAGATGTAAAATTAAACTTCTTCATTAGCGTAATGTACTGTAACTCACTATAAATACCATTAACATAACTAAATGCATGAATTGTGCAACATTTTCCATCAGAATATGTAAGGGAATAGATGCCGAATATGTAAGGGAATAGATGCCAAATATAGGGTAAAAAAAAAAAAAATGTAAGAAGTCAGCTTTCTTCTATAAAATAGCAGATTTCTTAAAGAATGTGTTGGTGGTCAAGTCTCTGACAAATAAGAGGTTGTTTCTGTGCTACACAGCCCAACTATTGGTATGATCAACCTTAACTAAGGAATAAAAAAAAGTATTTGGATATTCTGTAAATAAGCACAGGGAGTATTATTTTCCTATAAAGTCATCTGAAATTACTCCCTCCCAACTTGTATTTCTTATTGCTGTTCTTTTAATGCACCATTGCTAAATTAATTCCCTACTAAACTCTGCAATAGAGGAATGATTTTCTAAAGCCCTTTCCTGGGTGGGGACCATAGCAGATAAAAAATCCAGTATCAATGAGTTGCAGCCAGACGGAGAAGGGAAAGTGCAAAAACAGTTTTTAAGGATGGATGCGATGACTATAGGGTTTCACACACTTTCCTACATGTAATAATTTATATTTCTACACTGCTTTCCTTTCTGAAGTAGCTTCCCCTTGGATTGTGAGCTCTCTGTGAGTTAAAGAACCAGGCTGATCTCCATGCCCAGGTTCTGGAAAAATCCTTCCAAAAAAGCCGGTTGATTTGCCCCAACACAGAGTTCACATTTTTTGCCCTAAGTTACCACCATGCTCCAGGAAACACAATTAAAAAATCTAGTAATATATTCAGCAGAAAACCAATACAAATGCTTAAATATGCATGACATCAGAAAATATGTAAATTTTAACAATTTTCTTCTGTAAAATCTACCATAGTTAGGTTATAAGTAATTAACTGATCTTACTCAAAAAATATTTCTTTAGAATACTGCCCTTGCAGGTCTACATATCTGCAACGCCCACTTTGTTCACCAACAAAAATGACAGGTAACACAGACGGCACAAATCCAAGAATGCCAATCAGAAATTCAGCTGCAACTGTGCCTGTTTGCCAAACTGATAGTGAGCTACGGCCGTAGGATCCTCTTTAAGAGCTGAGCTGCAAGGCATGCATTCCAGCTCCTGGATGGTATCCAGAAGAGTGTGCATTATTGGGTGGAAAACATCATGGGTACTCTATGTTACCTTTATCTTGGAAGTTTTCTTAAAACTGAAGTTTAAGAAGCTCAACATCAAACGTAGAGAATGTGGATGCACTGGTAGGCTATACACGTTACTTCTGTACTGTTACCCACCTAACCTCAAAACAAGCAAGAACAAACCTCTTAATAAGTACTTGAAAGTATGAAGTTAACATATTTATGTTCAGAAAAGTCAGAATATACTCTAAGAGAAAAAATATTTTCTTGTATAATCAACTACATATTTTTGTTACTTAGCCAAAGAATTTCTTGTATGAAAATAATTGTCATAAATCAACAAACCCAGGAAGCTACACTTAAATAAGCATGTTGGATATTCCATGAAAAAGTTTCCAAAAGAGGAAGAGTTAAATACAAAAATAACTGAATTAGCACCTTATAATTTATTCTACATCCTGCCGGCTGCAGTTTCAGTAGGATGTGATACACTCAGGATAAAAACAACCATACTTCTTCAGTCTTATCCTCAACAGCACTGTTGACAAGAGTTATTGAGTAGATTCAATTCCAAAGCTGGTTGTTTCATGAGAGAATCAGTGATTTCTGCAAACTGAGATCATGTCCTATGTTAGAGACATACAAACCTTCACTCCTTTAAAAATCATGAAGCTAGAGAATGAAATCCTGGCTTTACCGCAAGCGTTGTTAGCTTTGCCATCACCTCCAATGGGTTTACAATTTCAAGGCAAGATCTCATATATGCAGAATTCCTTTTGCTTTCTCTCTGTCAGTTTGAGAAAGTCAATTAAAAACCTTATGTACTGAAGTAATTCCCCTGTTTCTTGACTAGACCTTAGTTCTCACTGAAAATAAACTGAGTTGTGATGTTAAAAATGAAGGTGAAACCAAGCCCAGCATGCACTGTAACAGATTTACAGGGTCCCTTTTGGATTTCTCATTCATTGTTCTGCAGCCCATGAAATACTAGGGAGCCTTGTGAAGAAGTCAAAACCCTTGACTTTAAAACCTCACACACATTCAGAAAGAGATTATTAGGAACAACAGTATTCTTGCATCATATTTCTGGTTCCCTTCACTAGTATAAAATGTTTTCAGATTCGGCAATAATATTAATCAAGTGTTTTAAGACCACCTTTTCCTTTCCCTGCAAAATTGCTCCTTCTTAGCACTCTCAGGAGTTTTTGTTTCTGCCAAAGGCAAATTCAGTTTCTACCTATAACAATGGTGGCAAAATGGGGCTCAGCACAGTTCTAGCAAAGACCAGATGTACTTTATATAGATCACTGTATTAGAATAGCTCAAACAAAAATATTGCCTAATTAAAAGCAAAAAAAAAGCCCATGCTTTTCAGACGTGCTTAGGAGAAACCAGCATAATCAAATTACTGCATCTATACGTTGTATTTCTTACACAAGTCCAAAAAAGTCCAGTAAAACAGATTTTTTTTTTTGGTATGCTTCTTTTATAGACCTTTCAAACTAAGTATGTAAACAAGAAAGAAAGAAAAAAGATAGGGCAACACACTGAAAAATAACCACGAGTCTTCCATCTCACAGATGGGGAGAGAACTGGGGAGAATTATTTATGGAACAGATCCAATAGAAAATTTCCCTTAAAAACATCTTCTCCCCATCCCCAAAGAATTTGCCCCTCCAAATTTTTCTGTGTGTCAATACTTTATGTCCATTGTTTAATCTGCCCTACAGCAAACACAGATCATCCCAACAGTGTCTCCTTTCCGGCCCCGCTGGAAAATGTCAGCTCAATATTCCCTCCAACTTCCCTGAGCAGAGGGTCACAAAAATCCCCCAAATGGCATCACAGGACTGTCTGATGGGTGGTCACCAACCTTTCCTCAATAAAGCCAGCCATGATATTTGAAGAGGCTGACTGACTTTATCTCAGTAAAAGGGGTTCATTCAAGGAGAAGAGATGGAGGACAACGTGCTTAAGCTCTTCTTATGAACTTCTCAACACACTCCCCCCCTCACCCTGCCCCAGCAACTAGGATATGGTCAAAGGACTCCACTTACATAGTGACCCCAACTAGGGAGCTCTTCTTGCCAAAAGAAACACCTCTTTCAAAATTCCTCAGCCAGCAGGGATGTGCAGGTGCTTCCCCTCTCCTAATTTTCTAGTACATTGGTTGAGGGACCTCTTCATCTTCTAGTCCCAAGCCACATGTGCTGGGACTTCCCTAAATAGAGATTACAGTTAAAAAAAAAAAAAAAAAAAAAACAAAAACAAAAACAAACCCACCAAAAAATGGAAATCTAAACCAAAATAATCCCCAGAGATCAGATCTTTATCTGTTTTAAACTGTAAATAAAGAAAAAAATGGAGGTTGCAGAATTTAGAGTAGGTCTCCTCTCCTCTCACTTTGGCTGTCAAAACCTAGTTACCAAGGTTTCCTCCCACATAACTCCGACATATATTTCAGAGAGAACGAATCATTTTCTGGACCCATCTTTCTAAATATCTAAGTATTTCTAAAGCATCTTTCACTTTTCTTTGTCTATGGACACTGGGCAGACAGCTAACATTTAGGCAGTAAAGGAGAGGTGACATGTATTGTACTCCTGTAGTTTGGATATGTTCTTCACTTTTTTGCACTTTGTGGTCCATATGAATTAGAAGGAAATTACTCCTTTCTTGCTCATGCTTTGCAAGAAAAATAGGACATGGTATCTGAAATGCTCAAACCCTGCATACTGTATTGACATCTGTTGCCAAAACCAGATGCAGTGATGCTCTTTGGCCAGTCACGGTCCACTGGACACCAGTAGAAACCTTTTTTCACTATGAAAAGCTGCCTAAAGCACAACTTCTCCATCCTCCTATTCCAAAAACACACGTTTCAGGCCACAGCAAATTTGCTCATTTCAGCTAGCAGCTATGTGACACAACCCAGAGGCCGAAGGAGATGTAAACTATTTACCCTGCCTCCCCGTGCATTCTTTCTGCGAGCTGGCAGGCCGGCATCCTTGGGCTGTGTTTGTTTATAAGACAAGTGTTCCTCGCTCCCGCAGGGTGTTCATCGAAGGAGACGCCTGGGAGTTACTGTTTGAGGAAAGCCACTAAGTGATCTGCATGTCTGCCATGGGAGATGCTTTGTTTAACTTGAAAATAGCTTTGAAATGTGACATAGCAAGTGCATTTTCCCTGAAGAACCTGGTGTCACTGATGCTGCTGCCATGTGAGTAAGAGAAGACACTCATACAGAGGAGTTCATATGGAAGTATTAAGGCACCTTGAAAAGCAGTCAGTTCACATTTCCATGGTCTGGTTTCACATGCACGCTACATGCTTTTTATATCTATATATCTATCTTTCACTCTCACTTCTTTAACACTCCCTGAATAGTCTGTCTTTCTGTCTGTCATTGTTGGCTTTTTTGTTTGCTTTGGGTTGTTTGTTTTGGTTTGGTTTTGTTTTTGTTTTGTTTTGTTTTTTTTTTTAATAAAAAACAGGTGCCCAAGCTTGAGGATGAAGAGAAAAGAAATTTTCAAATTTGGTAATTAAACAAAAAATAAAAATTGCAAATAAGCTTAAATAAGCTATGGAAGCTTCCTTTGATAATGACCCAGCCAACCTGGAAATGTCACTTTGAATGCATATTGTTCAGCCCAAAGGATTTAGTTTCTTTTCTAAATTATCTACTGCTTCTTGAAATCATTGTATTTTTGGTTTTGTTGCTTAGAGCTAGGTCAATGTTTACACGGAAATGTTATTTTGAAACAAAAATATTTACATTTTACTGAGAACAAGTTATACTAATTTTCAAAAACCCTGCTGTTATTTAGTTGAACCTATTAGTCAAGTGTAACTCAAATTTGTGAATAGTTTGGGCCTAAAATGAAACATTTTTCTGCCAATCTCTACTTTCTTATGCTTTTTACTTTTAAAATCAGCTCTATCAACCATGTCACTTTCCAGTCTTCTATAAAACAAATTAAGGATAGGGATGAAAAAGTTAATTAGGAATTTCCTACTGTATCTATGAATTTTAATAGGATGTTAATGTCACATATTAGACTGAAAAGAAATGCAAGATAAAGCCAAATAAAAGTGACTTTTTTCCCCAAAAAGTAGAAATGCTGGGGAATTAGTACTTAGGAAATTCACAGGAAGTCACTGTAGACACTTATCACCATACTAAAGAGGTAGTCACTTAAATATGCACAGTTATGATAAAAATCTAAAAAGCCCCATTCAGATGTAAAAATAAAGTGACATAATGGGTCCTAATTAAAACAAGTCATCTTTCCACCATCTTCTTGGTATTCAAGACTTTGTCCAAGTAGGCAGCATACCACTGGGAAACACCCCGATTTCACAAATTCACCTCAAAAGTTTGGTCTCACAAGGATGCCAATAATTCACTTGTAAGTAATCCTGAGTTTTAATAAGGTTTAATGCAAACCACACTCTTTTTTAAAATATGTAAGGAGGCTACAGCTCCACATCAATGATTAAACCCCAGGGATGAAACAAGGGTTTCAGCCACAGCTGGGGCCAGCCTTCTTGGATAAAAGGTATCACAGAGGACACTGCAAATATTTCCCATGGAATTATGGAAAAGTGGCATTTTGAGATGGAGGGAAGTATTCTCTTGTAGCTCTCCTTCGATGGCAAACCCCACACAGAATCACTCAAGTCTTTTCAAAACATCCTACTGCATGAAGTCTGACTTTGCTTCTTTCTGTTTACTTATTAAGAAACAGCAAGAAGGAGAGAAAGAAAGAACTCGCATAAAATGCAGGTGGGCTATAAAAATAAGGCTAGCTAAGAATCCCATCTCCTCTCCTACTGATGCATTGCAGCAAGCACCATTTTGTGAACCATGCGAACTTCTTAGAACAGTTCATTTTTGTTTCCACCACAGCTTCACTTCAGTTAGTATGGGGCTGCTTAAGTTTAGTATTGAAGGAGAAGGTTCAAAAGATGCCTTTGAAACTCTGTGTAGCTCTCTGTGCAACATGGCTACAAGCTAATAATGTCTGCGTTTGCTAGTAAAACAACTATAAGCTTTAGTTTCAAATACTATTCAAATATTTACTCTGCTCTTGTGAGATCCCACCTGCAGTACTGTGTCCAGCTCTGGGACACCCAACACAAGAGGGACAGGGACCTGCTCAAATGGGTCCAAGAGGGCCATGAAGGTGATAGAAGGCTAGAGCACCTACCCTGTGAGGACAAGCTACAAGAGAGTCTGGGTTGTTCAGCCTGGAAAAGGCTCTGGGGAGACCTTACAGCGGCCTTCCAGTACTTAAAGGGGGCTACAGGAAAGGTGGGGAGGGACTGACTCTTTATCAGGGAGTGGAGGGATAGCATGAGGGGCAACTGTTTTATACTGAAAAAGGGTAGATTTAGATCAGATGCAAGGAAGAAATTCTTTCCTGTGCGGGTGGTGAGGCGCTGGCCCAGGGTGCCCAGAGCAGCTGTGGGTGCCCCCTCCCTGGAAGGGTTCAAGGCCAGGTTGGACGGGGCTGGGAGCACCCTGGGCTGGGGGAAGGGGGCCCTGCCTGGGGCAGGGGGGTTGGGACTAGATGGTCTTTAAGGTCCTTTTCAACCCAAACCATTCTGTGATTAGACAAATTTAGCAATGGTTAAATGGCAATCCCGATTCATGAAGTCTCTACTGGACTATAAGGCAGCTGTAAGAAAAGCTCTCTAATTCTGGCAGCACGTCTCATCCCTGATTTGGACTTTTACGGGTAACTTCAGCATGCTTCACGTAGCACACTACTGTTAACAACTGCTCGACACCCCTCTTCCATCTCCTCTGCTTTCAGCCCACCTGGCAAGGTCATTATTTCAGCCAATAGAAAAAAATTTTTCATTAACATTTTCAGAGTATTAAATAACTTTTCACAACTAAAATGTATTAGATGTCCAGTATTTGTTTCTATTTTTCAACATTTTGCGTTCAAAAAGTCAGTCTTGCACTACTTACTGTGGAATATTTTGCTGTTAATACAGAAAAAATATTTAGATAGAGTACATGTAAAGTCTATGGAGCAAATCTTAAATAATTGCTATTGACTGCAGTGACTAGCGCTGCAAGGAAACTGAAGGGAATTTATAGGTTTACTTTGAACTGCTAAATATATTATTTTTTGTAAACACTTGCCCCTGAAAATGGGACTAAATTATGCAAGGGTCTTTATTCTCTGAAGAGATCTGTACTTTGCATTACTGTGTCCTGCTAGGATAAGACTGTATGAATGTTGTTCCCCACTGAATAATATGAGAGGACTGAAGCAAATCTTAGCAAAATGAGAGTTAAACACTGCCAAAACCCACCTACAAAGAACACCTCTTCATTCACTAGCTCAGACATTAACCCTCATTTATATAACTTTAAATGAAAGTTATAACCTGAAAATGACAGTTTGTAAGTGTAACGCTCATTATAATAGCATTATAAATGAAACTTGCTCACCCTGGAAGTGTTTCTGCTTTTGAAAAATAATTCTGTCTGTACTTCAACTTCTTCTTGCCAGCTGTGTGAAAAACAGCAGTGAAGGAATAGAAAAGAATGGCTCTGATTTTTTTTTTTATTTTGGGGGTTAGTTTCAAGTATTTGGCAATGGGATTTACTTCCCATGCTCTACAGATCAGAGGCAAAATAGCCACTTGAATTCTTTTTCTGTTACCACCTTTCTGTCATCCAGAAGTTCACCTTTAATCATTAACAGAAGGAAGAGATGGATGATGGAGAGCTGAAATCTGCTCGGTCAAACCCCTGCCTTATTGTTTCTCACCATACAACGGCATTACTTGTGTGTGAGGACAGAATGCTGTGCTTCACTGGGATTTTGTACAATAAATACTACCTTTTATTTTATGATTTTTAAAAAGTTTAAACAAATTATAATTTCAGGTGAGAAATTTCTGACTCTAGCCAGTTGGGCTTTAAACTGTCATGCACGTCTCTACTGTATCTTTTAAAGTGAGACTCCAGTTCTCGTCTCAGTCTCCTACGCGCTGACAGAAGTGCAGCCTTTAAGTCAAAAGCCCAGTACCTGTTCTCAGACACTGAATAGATGCTGATGGATACATTTGCGAACAGACACGTTAAGCGTATAGGAACAGTAAGATATATTATGGGAGGTGCTGAAAATGAAACTCAAAGCTTTGGCATTTCCTTCAGAAGGGATAAAACAACACAGCGATCTTAGGGAGCATTATTGTGGTGAAAGAACTCAATAGTACAGCTGTGTGAAAAACCCTAGACAAATAATCCTTGTTCAGTTAAAATTAGATACACCACTAAGGTCCCTTTACACTGTTTTGGTGAGAAGACCATTCTCCAGTTCCTGAATAGACTGAAGAGATCTTAGTATTTAGTAAGTATGTTTAGAAGAGTCTTCAAATTATTTAAAAGGTCATCAAGATATTAGGAGGGTTTTTTCCAACTTTCCAAAGCAATTAATATGCATATATTGAGACCCAAATCTTCCAAAGGAGCATGAATGTCATTACATGGCAGAGATGGGAGATTACATCTCATTTTCTTTTGCATGCTACATGGATGTGCATACTGCAGATCTGAGTAAAAGACGTTTCTGAATTTCTCAGAAAAATGGCTGGATAGAACTGCATCTAAATTTACCCTGCAGTGTTTTGTCCCATTTACTGAACGGTAAATAGTCACCTCAGTCATCCTTCCAAACAACATCATCAAAGGAGCAAATCTTGATTAGGTCTAACATTGCCTGAATCACATTTATGTTCACCCTGGAAAAACAGGTCACAGAAGTTAATCCAGCCTGTAAAAACATCTAGAACCAGAAAACCTGTTAGCGCAAGCCATGTGCCCAGTCACCTGACACAAGGCACACAGCCAGTCTTAGCAAGAACTTTAAGCATTGGCAACCTCTTCAACACCCTTCCTTTCCCCTCTCACCTTTCCTGTTGCTCAACAATACCAAAGAGCTAGCATGTAAAGGCAGGTGAATTGCATCCCTGTATCACAACTGAGTTATTGAAGAAAGAAATTTTGCAGAAGAGTCTTAATATAAAGGTGTAAAAGAGGGGAAGCACTCTGTAGGGAGAAGCTTCTGTTAACAGAGTCTTTCCATGAAAGGTGAACAGGGAAAATGAAAAAGCCTTCCAGGAGAGCAGTTAATAAAAGTGAGAGGTTCTCTGTAACAGCAAGCTGGGCAGCCTAAAGTTGATTGAGGCAGACCAGGTTTTATTCCCCTTCAGGCTTGACCCAACATGATACTTTGCTGCTCACAAACCAGCTGGACAAGGAAACCACATGCTGACAGTTTGGGTATCACCAAAATTAAGGTGTCAGTCTTACTCTGAGATAACTCAACTGAAGAATTATCTTAGCTTATCCAAAGGCATTTCACTGCTAACACCCAGCAAGCAAAGCTGCTGGCTTGCTCATTTCCTTTCTATGAATACGCGCCAGCACACCTGAATTTTACAGCAGAAATAAAGGAAAATCCAGAACCCTGCTGCTAAACTTACTGCTTAAAATAAAATCACTGCAAGATTTTTTTTTTTCTGCAGACCTTTTTTGGGCCATTTTCCAGGATGAAGCAACAGCTGTCTTTGCCAATGTCCTCATGGGCAAAGAAAATTTTCAAGATTAATTGCTCTGATAGAAAGCAGAAGATTATGTTTTTTCTTTGCTTTGCCAGTGCTGCTTCTCCTGGAGTAAAGTTTCTGATCTTGGATGTATTCCAACTGTGAATTAATTCCAGGTTTGATAAACTGCGTACCTGTTGTTCATAGAGATCAGGAGTGGTAAACTTAAAATCCCTTTTAGTTCCTAGAAGTCTGTAAAATTAATTTCCCACTTCTCCAGGTAGGCTAATGTGAGGCAATCACTGATGTCTTCCTATGGTTTGAAGCATAGCAAAAGGATACCTCAGCTGTAAATTCGGCTTTGGCGGAGGACAAGGGCCTGAAAACAGAGCAACCCCTGCAGGGGAAGAGCGTTCAACTAATTGATGAACCAAAACAGCAGAGCCCATAGCCCAGATTGGTGGGTGCCCTTGCTGAAACCCATGCTGCTCAGGATGCCATACGTTTTAATTAGGACATTTAACAGACGAATATGGCCAAGAACCAGAATTGCCTGTTCTTGTTGAAGAATAAGCTTTCCACCCAAACAAAGTATTAATGTGTCACTCTGTATAATAAATACATGACTTGCTATACAAAGAAGTATAGTCAAATGGCTTTGGCCTTGTCTCAAACTAATTTATTTTAAGTCTATATATAACAAGTTTCTCTGACAATGAATTGTGTAACGTCTACAAGACAAAAAACGGCACACTTCGTTAGCTACAGAAAGACAGGTGGACCGACAGAAACTTCCACTTAGTGCTTTATTGGCTGCCTGCCATGGTTTGAATGGGGGCAATTATGAAAAAATTGAACACATGACTTTAATAAGCTTCAATATGGATCGCTGTCTGGTGGAAACAGAGCTTTAGAATACGTTATTCTGGGTCTAGTCTTTGCTGGTAGGAACAAATGTGTTATTTCAGACGTCAATCACATACTCTTGGTATGATTTGAAAAGGTTAGCGAGAATGCTGACATGTGAAATTGCGGATGACAGGAAGCAGCCACGGCACTGATTTGCCTCCACGTCCTGTGAGACAGCAGCCTCCCTCCGCGCCGGTGGAGGAGTACCTCCCTGCGCACAGCGGGGACGTGGCAGCAGCACCCCACTCCAGGAATGCACAGCAAAGAGCAGCCACCGCTGCTGCGGGGGTTCGGCGGCAGCCCCCCGCCAGCGGGCTCCCCGGCCGCCGAGGCAGCTGCTAATGCAGTGTTCTCTCCCCACAGCTGAGCGCTCAATACTTCCCAGATAAATGAAAACCTATCTCATCAAATATTTAGGATGGACACGTCTTGATGCAAAGATGTCTTCCAGAGGTTTTACAGTTCAAGCTGCCACCTCCAACATTTGAGCTAGCTATAAATGAGACAGCAAATAAGGCACCACTTCACACTACCCACTAGGTCAGGGAGGTATCGCTGCAGCAGTTCATCCTCGTTTCCATGGTTTGAGCAGTTTAAATGAAAGTTGGGGTTTGGATGAACCACCAAGTCTCCCTCCCAACCAATTCTCTTCCCTCCCCAGCTGAGTACACCCTGGCCTTTTAGAAAAAAACTCACTCACACGTCCCTGCAAGGGAACTGCTGCTTCAGCAATAAAGGTCTGCAGGACACTTCAGGACTGAAGCAGCACATGAATGGGGGAAGCAGCATGGGCATCAGCCCCGTTGCCTGTCCCTAGCCTACAGGCAAGCCACCGAAAGCCAGGCTTGCTGGAGCTACTCGCATGGGAATGCGGGCAGAGAGCCTGACCAGAGCAAAAGCAGCAGTGGTCCCAGCCCCCCGTACAAACTCTTCCCATCCCCTAGCAGCATAAGCCACAGGACGGTTTCTCCCTGGTCTCCGTCCCCACTCCCACCCACTAACGCCAGCTCCAGCTCCCTCCCCTGCCAGCACTGAGGATGCACCAGTCCATCATGCCTATAATGCCAATAACATTTTTGGTCAGCTCTGCACTACTTCACACATGTTTTTTTTACTCTGTGCGTATACATGCATTCATCCAAAATATAACCCCCAGCATAACTATTTCATAGCAAAGATGCGCTCAAATGGCCACACCTAGTAGTGCACCCCAGGACTGAAGGCTCATGTTTCCAGTCCTGTATCACCTGTGACAAGACTGATAAAGTAATTGCAGATTATTTTATACCCTTTCAAAAATCAAAAGCAAACAAAAAAGGAAAACAGAAAATGTTATTCTATTCAGTGAGAAATTCCAGAGTCCTGCATCACCTTGAGAGTGGAAAATAAGAGAAATATGAGTAATTTTCAATGGCTTTGAGTAGGACCGTGGCACCAGAAACATTTTAATAGCTTAGGATTCTCAGCTGCAACATTATCAGAACTGCTGCTCTCCCTGCAAGTTTCTGTTTTTCTGAAGGCCTGTTGCTTCTGCCTATGCTGTTCTTGCCTGCTTCAGTCATCCTCCTTCACAAGCGTTTGAGAGGAGCTGTGCACAGGCACCACACCCTTTCATATCTCCAGGATACTTGTTCTTAAACTGTATGAGTGTATGATTTACAATAATCATACACAATATAAACTAACTATTGCTATAACTTGGTTACCACTAAGTGATATTAGTAGTGGTAATTTTTACTTTCACAGGTCTGATGTATTTTCAAGTGTTGCCCCAGGAATTATTATATTCTGTAATTTCAACCTGACCCCAAACTACTTCATCTGTAAAAATAGTAGCAATTATTAACAACAAAACAATGTGCACTGATGACAAACCCATATAAGACATTTCTGACACACCGTAAATTCAGTAAGGACAAGTCCAAATAAAACAGTCATAATTTGCTGCACAAATACAACACAGAGAACAATTGGCTAGTCAATAATCTGCAGTATCAGACAGTGCGTCACTGACTTAACGTGAGTCATCAGTGTAATAATTTATGAGAAAGCAGATATCATATGAGGAGATACCCATAGACTGATCTGCGTAAGAAAGGAGAAACAAGCCTCCTGCTCAGAGCTGGGAAGCTGCTTCAAGAATGGTGTTGTGTTTTGAGCAGCATCTCTCCTGGAGGACAAGAACTTGTGAAAAAAAAATCCAGAGAAGTGCAACGAGCACCCTCACAAATTTGAAAACAATGAATTATGAGGAAAGATTAAGACCACGAGGTTTGTTTAGTCTAGAGACAAGGGTCACACAGTAACAGCTCTGAAATAAGTAAAAAGTCTCTGCAAAGAGAGATGAAATGTAGTCTTGCTCCATGCGCACTTGCACAGGACGGGAAATAAAGGCTGAAATTTTAACACTGAGATCTCAGACATTCAAATAATCAAGTTTTCTTCAAAAGCCTGACTAAGAATGAGAACAGATTGTCTACAGAGGTACAAGAATAAACCTCTCTTCCCAAAAGTTTAAAAACCGATTAGACAAATAGTTGTCAGAAATGGCTTATGTACAGTTATACATGCCTTCAGGTGGTGTGACAGCCTAGACAACCCAAACTTCCTCCCATACTTATTTTCTGTCACTCTTCACAAATTTACCCCAAAATGCAAATTCAGCTAATTAAAAAATTGAATCCAACTCTCCTAATTTTTAAAACATTGAAACTGTTTTAATGTACTTTCACTTTTTTATTTCATAACATTGAAATTCTAACTTGGCCTAATAAACAAAAGAGAAAATAATCAAAGACCAAAATGTTTCAATGTAATGCTCATAAAACATATATTATGGTGACTCTCTTTATTACTGTTAGTTGCTCACCAAGCTAAAAGATCCATCTTCTACAGAGCTCTTATCAAGATAATCCAGGTCTTCCCATTATTGCAATTCCAAGATTCCAACAATATTTTGTTCTATATGGTTTCTATTATTGTGTTCACATCAGAATAGAGTTTGGATCAGTTATAGTATCAGTTATGTTGACAGCCTGAAATCCAGACTGTTATCACCATTGAGAAGAAAAAAAGAAAAGCAGCAGCTGAAGAAATGCTAAGGAACTCAGGGGAAAATTATTTTGAAGAGACACTGAAGTTCTGGAAATAATGAGACTACAGTATTTTGTTCTTTCTTAATTCTGGAGACTCAGAATTTGCAGAAAGCCCTAGACTAAATTAAAATATATTTTTATTACACACTGAACCTGACTCTGCAGTATGTTTCTTTGGTCATGACGGCTTAATTTCAGAGGAACAAAGCAACATTAAAAACTGCTCTGTGAATCTATTTGTGTTTTTAATCTCCTCTGAGATTATTTTCAATGAAGGCAAGAAAACATCTTTTTCAAGTAAAAAAATCCATATCAAATTTGTCTCCAGACCTTTAATTATTTAATGCAATTACCCTTGGAAGATGTTCAGTTTCATCTATACAATCTTTTTTTTTTTTTTTTTCCAGAAGACTAATCAATATTTTGAAATATAAAGTCACTCAGTTTATAAATTGCCTTGACTTTTCAAATAAGTCAAACTGATGTTGTAACGAACAATACAGTTTACCATGTTTTTCCCCATTTAACATACATGATTTCTTGCAAATGGTAGCTTCTGACAGTTGGGATTTTGGTTGTCAGAGCAGTAAAATTTTGCTTTCCAAAGCTCATTCTTTACACACTGCTGGGGAACTTTGAATTGTTAATTTATAGGGGAAGGTGGAAAGCAATATTTTCGGTGTAGAGTGAAAGAAGATAGAAGCCAAACCGACAAGGGCCATGTACAAGAAAGGAGATGGACAGCATGGTAAAACATAGTAAACCTGTCAACTCTGATGGACTGAAGCTGCCAGGCAATACCATTTCTTTACTAACAACAGTAATGTTCTATGTATACCCCCGACTGCTAACAAGCCAAAGAACGTTTCTAAGAAGGGAGGAACAATGCTATTTCAAAGAGTTTCTTCATGTCTCTTCTCAGGGGATTTAAGGAAACAGATACCAAGTGCTCACAACACTGCAGAAACATCTTGAATTTCTTTACGGTCTGTGTCCACCAAGTTTCAGGGGAAATTTCCAAAGAGGCAGCCCTGAACACGCTACTGGAGCACGATACACTGCAAGGACGCTGCGTTCAGCTTCGTCCTTTGGGAAGCACATGCAGGTGTTTCAAAGGAATGCTTCGCCTGAAACCTGCCTTTTGATTAGTATGGCTTTGGAGACCTTCTGAAAAGAGAGACCTGACAAAGGCACTGAGCTTTGTTTAGAGAACTTAATCCTCATTCTCCCAGCTGCTGACAGGAAAAGGCCATGTTTTGCTTAAGTAAAAAATTCCTTTCTTAGAATCAAGGGATGAAAGCAGTAGAAAAGAGCAAACACTCTCCTTAAACACCAGAGTTAAAACACCCGACAGCTGACTGTTAACAGCAGCAGAAACAGCTTTTTCTATTCTACAACATATATGAAAGTAAAAAATGTCTGCTAGGTGGCATTAGGCATTATAGAGATATGAAAACCATCCAAATAATAACCTGATCCTGTGAGATATTGAGTTCCCTCCTCCTGTCGAAATGAATGTTGCAAGGGTGCTATGGATGTATCCTGAGCAGTGAATCACACTCTAAAGCCTACATAGCATAAGCCATTCCAGTGCTATACTGAGCATTAGTTGAAACATTTCCAGAGGAGAAAAACCCATTTTTCATTTAAACTGAAATTCAGATATTATTAGATGCACACATTGCGGTAAGCTTTGATTTCCATTACTCCTACAATACTGATAGCGTGAGTCCAGGAAAAAAATTGTTTGAAATGCTTGTACATTTATTTTTTTCCTTAAAGACCTATATTCTTACCAGTAGCACACAAATCTAGAGACCTCCAAACACATTTCGATATTACAGGCTTGTAGTAAATATAGTTTGAAGCATTACAGTTTCATTCCATGAAGCAGTTCTATAAACCTTTTCTTAAACGAAATCTTTACCCATGAGTGGAAGAGTTTGTACTAGGTGCGCATTTGTTATTGCTCCTTTGAAAATCCAACCTAGCTTGACCAAGTAATAAACCAGTAAACTCCCCAGGCTGTACTAATTCAGACCCCAGGGACCTGAAGAGTTGGATTTCCTAACAACATCACCTCCAAAGGGAATATGCCAATGCAGCAGGACTTTTCCTGCAGCCTCGGTCCGTGCCTGCCCAAGGCTATAGCAGGCTGCGCAGCAGCGCAGTGCATGACGTTCATCCCAGTATTTGGAAACACAGGCAGATCTGATGAGGAGTCAGAATAGGTGGAGTAAACAGCCTGAGCTGGACTGAAAAGCTGAGAAGCAGCACTGGAGGTAAAACCAGTAAGCCAGGCAAGCAGCAGAATGGGGATGAGAAACCAGAGCAGTGAGAACTATATAAACTCACTCACAGAGGGGAACGGGCTGGGGACAGTCGAGTCGAGTGGGAATGAGAGTCACCAGATGTTTCTCTGTAGTTTAGCATGGCACTTTGGTTTGCTCAATCTCATTGCTCCTCTGTGGAAAAATCTTTCTGCAAGGCATTGGCAAAATGTCCTGTCCCTTCCAAGTGCTAGACACATGGAGATTTGTAACCTATTATTTGTGCCACTTAATCTGTTCACTCAAGGGAAAAGTTTTGTGCAGTGGTTATGCATGGTCATCATGCTGCATCATGCTTTGGCACGATGGGTGTGTGCGCTACACGATGGGACTTCTGTTTTCCATTTGCTTTTTTCAAGTCTAAACAATCACCTGTAAAACCACAATCTGTTAAAAGCACACTTAAAAAAAAAATCAACTTACCCACCCACCTACCTACTTTGGAGACAGTCAAATTACTTCTGTAGGTTTGTTTAATAAAGGATACTTATTGTTGCCTCTAGAATCCTTCTTCAATTTTTGTCAGAAACTTAAAAGTTAGGTAAGGTAAATAACCACAAGTAGAAAAAAAAAAAAACTAATAAAAAAGGAAAGGAACAATGTCTGGATAATACAGCTACATGCTTTACCATGACCTAGTTCTCCCAGCGCTAGGTGGGTGTGAAGCCAGCAGAAACATCTAAGCCACTCTTTTCTCAGGCAATGCTCAGTTCTTTGCTCCACTTTCCTATGTGCCCAACCTGAAAACCTTGGGTCTAATCGGCAAGCATGCTGAGCACTCACAAGTATTACTGATGTCAGGAAGGCCGAGTTTTACCTAGAGTAAATAAGTGCCAAAGGATCAAGCCCAGAATGCCTCAAACCAAGCATGTGGTAGAATGACAGCGTGATTTCACAAGTGAATTTAGCCAATGTCAGAACATGCTTCCATTAAAAGACACAGTCTAAACAAAAACTGGTTTTCCTCCTGTTTTGGTGGGGTTATTTTGCAGTCACATCAGTGACCTGCTCCACCATGCAGCTGCCAGGGACAAGCAGAGGGAGGGATCAACAGCAAGAAGGTATACAACACTGCTCACATGCTAAATTAGGCTGGTTTTAATCAAATGTGAAATCACAGCCTGGGTGTCGTCTTCTAGCCTGAACTGTCCTCTACCTCGATGCTCCATCTGCAAAGTGGGGTGACAGTTTTCTGTTTGTCTAACCGTAGGGATTTGTGAAACTAAACTGAAGTTAAAGAACATTCAGATACTATAATGATGGGTGTCTCAGGAAAAAAAAAAAAAAAAAAAGGCAAGGAAATGAATAATTATGGCCTCAGCAGGGTTTGAATAGCATGTAGTAAATAAGGCAATGGTCACACATTGAACAATGAAACTAAAATAAAATACTGAATAGGGACTCATTAAGCAAGTGCTGCTCATCCTTTGGACTGAAGAAAGCAGGGGTCCAATGGAAAAACTAATCTGTTATCATGCAATGAAAGACTGCATAGTAATGCACATGCACAGAGGTCAAAGAAAGGTTGCTTATGCAACATAAATGCAGACATTTTGAATGGAACACTAGTAAGAGTATTTTCATCTGGTTTTGTGCTCATGTAGCATGACTTGCTCTGAATATAAAAATTACCAGGCAGTGTTTACAGACTTGCCATCATTTTAGATCTGTAACTTGTCTTTCTAAATGTCATGTTACTCTCCTTAATGCACCTAAATTAGTACATTTTAAGTGCTTGGTTAAATTCTTTGGTCCAGATCAGGCAGTGCTTGGTTAAATTCTTTGGTCCAGATCAGGCAGGAGACCAGATTAACAGACCCAGTTTGGAGTACTGAGGTTGGGACACACACCTTTCCTCCACCACATCCCTCCTACAGTTCTTGTGAAGAGGCCAAAATATAGTTGCCTTCACTCCATGAGTGAAGATCCTGCCTGTGAGACAGGAAAATGACTGAATGACAAAAGTCTCTTTCTCATTCTGCAAGGGAAATTTATTCTATGTTATTTTAGGGTAAGCGGCCCTGAGAAAAACAATGGGCGTATAACATGAAAGTAGCTCATAGACTTAAGTGGGCTGCCATAAGGACCACTCAGATTTTGAAAGCCATTTGGTCCAGCATATGGAATAGCAACAGTCTGTTGTTGTTTTTATATATATATATATACACACAAATATTTCTATGGCCTTTGTCACCAGTGGAGACAGCTGCTCCCAATTAATGTCTCTCAAACAGCTCTATGGAGTCAGACTGCATTATTATTTCCAATTTGCAGGAGAGAAGGTGATACAAGAGAGCAGACCAGGTTCACAAAGGCATCTTTGTGCCTAACTCCCACTGAAAACAGCTGAACTTGGTTCAACCGCAAAACTTCTGTGGATCTGGATCTACAAATCAGATGTGCATCTAGGAGGGATTATACTACAAAGCTGCAAAATGAACTTAAGACTTTTAACTCCCACTCTGGTTATATATCTTTGAAGAGTCATTAGTGACCTGAACCCAAAATTGCCTATTCAGAAAATTGAGCTGTATTACTTCCTTCAGTAAGGTCCTCTTTTCTGTTACTACTAAGACAATATTAAACAGTCAAGAGAAACTTGGGGGAGGGAAGGATTTTTTTTATACGAAATGATTGCAATGTTGGGTTTAATGGCTCTTTTTCATGCTGCTTCTGACTTATTTTTCCTCTAATATTGTCCACACGCTGGAAGAAATAATATGCCAATAAACACTGAAAGTACAAAAATCATTAATGCTGTCACACAGTAAGAAAAAACTTGTCGTTTTAGCCAACAGTTTCAGAAGTACAAATTTCTATACATATTTTAGATATATAGAACAATATAATAAAGATTTAAAACAACAC
Organism: Tyto alba; assembly: GCF_018691265.1. NCBI lineage: Eukaryota > Metazoa > Chordata > Aves > Strigiformes > Tytonidae > Tyto > Tyto alba. Next base: position 13,613,703 of record NW_024881327.1, on the reverse strand, counting down.
CTTTAGCTAACTCTGAAAAATCCTTCTTATGTCAGATGTGTTAAACCTAACCACAGGACCAAAGCTCTCCTCTAGCTCTGCAAGTCTGAGTATGGAAGGCGTTTGCCCACTACCAGAAACATGTCCTTTGGAGAGAAGTGAGAGCAGTGCACCACCACGGGAATTTTTCCATCCATTCTCATTTTGCCTCTGTGCCGACTGCCTGCCATCACATCCACGGCAGGGCTGCAGCCCTTCTCCAAAGTAACACCCATTTCACAGCCGCTCACCCCGAGCACGAAGGTGCTTCCCAGAAGCAGCAACGTCGTCTCAGCGCCAGGACGTGAAGACGTAGAGGTGGAAGCATTTGTTCTTAGCCGGTGCTGGTGCCCACAGCTGTAAAGCTAAAGATTACATTCCCCTCCCCGCTCTCTAAACACACAGAGGACTCTGCAAACACGTCACTTACAGAACTTGCAGAAAAATCAGAGCTTTTTCACCTATTAAAAACAACTTGTTTTAGAGACCAAATTTATTTTCCCTTTGTTTTACATCAGCTAGAGGCCTTTATTTCTGTTACCTAAAATAAACATAAAGTATTTGTTACAAAAAGAAGGCTATACCATTAAGCTGATTTTACCACATTTTTTGGTGGTGGTATGCTAGCTTAGTGCACGAACATGTTTCAAGGGAGATGTGTTTGGCAGACCCTTCCAGAGGCTGAAACAAACTTGGTTACAAAGGCTAGATTTTCACATAAACGACTGCCCAGGCACTTTACGCGATTCCATAACTTAGCAGCATTCCATTTTATTTGTTTATGAAATTTAGTTTGCTCTTCTTTGGTGGTACTATTTTGTTATTAAACACAACACGTACATGACTCAAATGCGTGTCCACAGAGCTAGAAAGAGTCTAGGGCTTTTTCCCCCATCAAAGAAAGATTTCTGAGTGATTTATGAAAAAGTTACAACATTATATTTAAAAATCAAAATAGCAAAGTACAATGACAGTAGATATTCCACACTGAATCTCCCTCGGGTTGTATAAAGCCTAGCATCTCCCACTGCCCCAGAGAAAAGTCAGCTTAAGGCAAGTATTAAAAAAGCCTTCAAAAACGAGATCACCACACAGTACTGTAAATAACCATCCACAACGGTAGTGTCAGCTATCGCTGACTGCTACTAAAGATACTGAATCAATCCCAAACATTTTGGAAAACACAGTTTTAAAGGGAATTGACCAGTAAAACTATCATAATGTTTCTATACTTCTGTATCTGGGTTTGCATGGAAACAGTAACCTAAGAGAAGTGAAAATTTATGTCAATTTAATACAGCCTACCAAGGAGGAACCATTACACATACCAGCATCTCTCTTTCATACAAGAGCAGCAATTCCATACCCAAATTTTCCCATGCAAACAAGCCTCTCCCTAAACAGTTTAATCCTCACTCTCCAGCTAGAACGCCTACTGCAGCTGTGCTATCCCTCTTTGCGGTAAAAAACAGCTCTAAATTTCCTTTATTGCAGCTATAGCTGGAAATTTTCCTGCCTCCAGTTTTTTTAAAGGGATGAAATGTTAGTAACCACTGATTTGGACAGAATTAGGTATAAAATTTTACAAAAGTCATAATTAACAAAGGCAATTTTTTACCTTCCTTCTTTTTACTGATGCCTTCTGGTATATGTTTATTTATAAGGCAGCAAAAATAATTTAAAAAGTACGTCTTCAGGCAGCTACTAACACCTGAACTGCTAAGAGAACATATAGAAAACTACATTTAACAAATAATAGAGTTTATGAGATGGTTCCATCTCTTTGAAAACTGATCTGAAACAATGCTCCTGAAGCCCAAATTTATCTGCAGAATTGAAGTCAGTAATCACAGATTCGGAAGGTGGCGATGTTACTTCTTCATCTGTAGCTGTAGTTTCACCTGGTGACTTCCCACTGGCAGCGATCACTCATTCCACAAAATCTACTCTGTGGCTCTTATTCAAATATAATATATTTAACAACTTAAATAAAATACTGAGTTTTCATTTGTTATTCAGTCACAATAGAAAAGAGGTTAGTATAGTGTCATATTCATCTAACCAATATGCATTCAGATTTAAGAAGAAAAATGTAGTTCGGTTCAGTTTCCAAGAGCTAATCTGCACTGAAAGAATAAATCAGAGCAAGTCCCAAGAGATTGCTGGATCATCCTATGACAAAGGGACCCAAGCAATCCACCCAGCAGAATGGGGTGTCTCAGGAGGGTGCCTTCTCGTCAACCCAATGTCAGATACTTCTACCCTATACAAAAATGCTGCATAACTTATGCTGAGACATCTTAGTCGGTAAGAGCTTCAAATATTACACAGTGAACAACATCTGTTTGGGCAGAAGGATCCAAGACAAGCTCAGTTAAAGCCAACGCTGAGGAAAAAGACCACGTGATGCTTGTGCTTGCCTTCTATTTCTAATAAAACTAAGTTGCCAAAAGGAGATAAAGCTGACTTACACACTCAGTCATTGTATGTTCTGTTCTGAGAAGTGTGAGAAATGCTTTTATCTTCACTCCTTACATAGTGTATTTAATTAATAATTTATGTATTTAATACATATGTGGCTTAATCACTACATACGTAATTGTGGAATTGGATTGTTAATACATTTCAGTAATATGATTTTTGTGCATTTTTTTCATTAAATCTACCTGGCTGCTCTAAAGCTTCACTCTGTACAGAAGTTGCCATGGTTAGTAAAAATTATGGCAATTTCTGCACAGAGTGAACCTGCACAATAGCAAATTCAGTATTTTTAAGTTCTTCATTTCTGATTCAAGGCTGATTTGCAAGGCTTTACCACAGTTTATTTTTAGTCACTTCATTTTCTTAAGTGAACATTGTGAGGGGAAAAAAGTAAAAAAGCAAACAAACAAAAAACAATTAATGCTACTGCTGCCTTTTCTCCTTAAAGAAAAGATGGGGGTGGAGGGAACTATTCTCTTATTGCTTAGGCTGACCAGACACAGAACAGAACCATCCATCACAAGCCTTAGATAGTACCTAACCCAAGTAAAGGGAAAAAACTAAGCCCATTTGCTTCTGAAGCTATGTCACTTATGCTGAATTTCCCAGTGCTACCCCAGTCACCAAGACATTCTGTGGTTGGCAAGAAAGAGAAATTTGTTAGAAACCTCCTGCAAATGAAACCCAGCTGCTTAAGCACAATCCCAGATGTCTCCTGCACTGTGTAGCTATGATAGATTAAATTGAGCATAAGAAAGAGATGAAATATTTATGAAAATTAAATTTGCAGGATGCATGTCAGTAAGCCTGAAAAACACTTTTTCAAACGAAGACAGGAAACCACATTTTTCACCCAAGCCAGTTAGGTTAGGTTATAGCAGTGGTATTCACGGAGCTCCTGAGATGATTACGTTTCCTACAGACTGCTTAGGTTTTATTCAAACCACTCATTCCAGAGACAGCAACCGCAAATACTGTCTCTGACACCAGTGTATCAAGCATTTATAAACAACGCACTCAAATGAAATATTATGCTTTACTGCTTATCCATCAAAAGTTTAGTATTTCGAAGGTTGGGAAAAGCTCAAATCACATATAGTACTCTGTGCAATGATACCATGCCCTGGACACCAAATACTGCTGGCACGAACAAAACCCACTGTTTCACATTTAAGGGTATGCTATCAGATACTTCAGCAAATTAATATGTTCTGAGACATCTTCAGATGTTCATGAAAACTTCACACTTGTATTGGCTTGCTCAAAAGAGCAGTGAAAGGAAGAGTCAATGTGATAAAAGAGCAACAGAAAACATAAATTAATTAAGATAATATTTACAATTAAATGAAGCCATGGAAGCACTAAATACCTCAGTTTTTCCAGCAATAAGCATCTCACATAAAATCCCCAAACACTGCTAGCATCTTTCTCTCTCTCTCCACGGTCCAGGTCTCGCCAGTCTCAGCAGATCGGCTATCTCTATAGGAAGTGCTACCACAGAACGTCATCAGGTTTTCCTTTCCTAGCTGTTCCTATCTTTCATCCCTCTGCAGGCAACTCTCTTACAAAAGGTGGCAATCTCTTTCAAGGTGCTCTTCTCTCTCTTTTGGGGGATTGAGGAACCCAGAAGAATTTTTTAGGGAGTGAATCTTTGTGATCATTTAGCACTCAATTACTTCAAAATCCTGACTGATACAAATATCCATTCAAATACAGCACTATGACTTAAGTCACACAGATGTGGTCGTCTTAGCAAAGCAAAACTAATACACAAGATTAATATTTATTCTGCCGATTAATAATAAAGGGGCTGCAGGTCTCTGTGTGACTCACTGAATACTTTTGAAACAGAAATCAAAAGGCCATTAACTTCATTCACCAAAGCAGGAACAGAGACAAATATAACACTTCGCCCTTGTGCTCCCTGAACACCTCCCGAGCGGGTTACAGGGCTGCTGGGTGAGCCAGGACAGCAGAGCTGTCCCAGAGGAGATCAGGGGTTTATTTGAAGAAGCCCAGCAAGCGACGTTTCCCAAACTCTCTTTCAAAAGAGGAGCAACGAATATCCCATTTCCTTTTAATGGGATGTTTATATACTAAGACTCAAGTACCCTTTACGCCGCTAAGCTAATGCAAAGCCAGATTTCAGCAGAGGAAGAACAATACACTTTCTTAGCGTGCACGTTTTGAGTTGTATTTACACGAACATGCTGTGTCTGAAGCAACAGTCCAAAAATTTGCTGATAGCTGATCAGTACTGTTGCAACATCACAGTAACTCCACAGACAAAGAGACGTCATAACAATCATCAGCATTAGAAAATATCTCACTACAGTCAGTTTGCGGCGTGAAATACTAAAAAACAGTAGAGCTGCAAACAGAAGTTAGTAAACAGACATGACTATGCTTGGTCTGGATAACCAAACTGACACACTAGTCCCGTTATTTTTTTAAAGGAGGTAAGCCTCCACTTCTGCAAAGTACTCAAGGAAGAGAGTAGTCCTGTCAGTCTCAAAAGGACCATTTAAGTTTAAAATCATATAGGTGGTTGGAAGTAACCTGCTGAGTAAACGCTTCATGGTTACTTTGGCTAACACATGGCAAACCTAGTTTCAGTCCACTTAAATAATCTGCTTTCTAGTGATGAATCTGGAACAGAAGGCACTCAAAAATCACATGAGTGAGGCGCTTGCCAAACTGCAAAATAAGTCAGGCCTTCAAACTCAGTATCTTTGTCAAGGTCAGACAGCTGAGGACCTGACACTCAGTGGGCGATAAACTCCAGTTCAGAACAAGTGGGTGCAAAGTACGCTTCATGTGTCCTGGGTTGAACCGTATCTCCCAGAAAAATGAGGAGGGAGGGAATAAAGGAAGGAAAGATCCTAGTATTGCTATCTTCCCACCAGGTATGATGCTGAAGAGATCAGATTTCGAACATCTGTGACGCTCACCACAAGCTGCTTTTATTGCTGATTAATAGTGAGAGATTAATAGCTGGGGATGCCACATAATAGCTGCAGTATAAAAGCTCTTACACATAGAGTCATGGTTATGCATTTAACAGCTGGGTTCATACTTTCAGTGGATTTTGCCATATGGTAACCAGGATCAGTTTACACTTACAAAATTATTACTTTAAATGCGTGCTGTACAACTACGCTGCACAGCTACCTCTAAAGTAACACAGCCCAAAGGTTATCTATTCTTGTGTTTCCCAAATCATCCTTCAGCTTTCGACAAGCCAACAACGTCAGGTCCTATCTCCTAATTCCCGGAATTTTTAGCTTTAAGCCTCTGACTCTTAAAATGCATCAAGGAGCAGAAAATATCAGGTGGAGGGGAGGCCTGGCGCTTTGCCAGACAACAACTCGACCAGCAGGTGAACATGAATTTGTTTGGATTACACCAAAGTACGGTACTGCCTGCTAAATCCCTTGAGCAGTGAACTGTATGACAAGTAATTATACCGAAGAATTCCGTTACATCAGGTTTATATATTCACCAGATTGCAACGATAATTAACAACTGCATCTACTCACAAGTCCCTGTAGCTTTGGATCTGTTAATTGTAAAGGCTGATATGTCGCTCCACAGCATGGGGCTGAGGTATACCAACAGAGAGCACCACGGGCATATGCATCACACTCCTCCTCAGAGATACAGATGGCTCCTGCCCAGTTTTCTCATGCTTTCTCCCCCATATATTTCATGAACGCTACGCTCATTCAGAAAGACTTCTCTGTGATTTCCACATACCGGTTTACGATAAGCCTGCGACATGGTCAGTGCCTACTGGAAAGATGATCATTTGTGGCTCCGCTTGGGATGCCACCAATGCTAGTATAGGAAGATGGAAAAATCTCCCAAATCAATAACCTGCCTCTATCCCACACAGGTAATACGGGCAGAAAAAGCTCCAGTTTTTGGTACAGCTCCATTTTTACAGCAAGGCAAGGCTTACACGTCATTCCACGTATAGGACTGATACAGACATGCAGTGCCAGACACAAGGGATTTGGGCCAGAACTACAATTTTGCCCTAAAACTCAGCCTCTTATGAAACACTCTTTTTTTTTTTTTTTTTTTTTTTAGCTGAACTTTGTTCAGATTATGGGACAGAAGAGAGTTTTTTCAAAAAAAAAAAAAAAGGATAGTGTTTTGGGAAGAACTTTTGTCACCCGTTTCCTTTACAGCGCAACCCTCTAGTTTGTATCATCAATCTCAGTCAAGCATTTTTTCTAAATGTCCAGTTAAATTAGGTTTTGGCCTGTTATTAACGTTTCAGTTTTCGAATGATGATTGCCTTTTATGACTTTTCTTTTGAATCTTTCCTTCAGAAAGATCTCCTTAAGTCTGAATTACAGCCTGGAAAATTACCCTCTGCAAGTTTGAAATTCAACTTTGAAACAGAAAATAGTGCTCAGTCCAAAAGCCTGAACACAAGATGCTCAGTTCAGCCTGATTGAACTGCTCTTCCTTTCTTCTTTACATTTTGATCTCAAGTTTAGAGAAGATTAAATTCAGCCAGAAGTTCCCCAACCAGACAGAGATGAACAATGTCCAACATAGGTTTGTCAAGAACAAACCATGTCAAAAGTATTTAAATTCTCTCTAGGACGAGGCATAGGCCTTGTGGACATAAGGCAAGCAAGACTGCACGTGAACTGGAGGACAGGGCTAGTATTCAAAAATGTTCTTAAGAAGCTGGATAAATGATTTGGATAAATGATTAGGAGAAGCTGCAGTGCTGTTCAGCTGGTATAACACAATAGATGGCTGGTATAACATAATGCACGCACGCAAGCAATTGCACAAATAAAGAAACACTTGGGTCTGAGTTCTGCATTTTGAGGAATAGAGAGAGAGACTGAAAAATGCACAGCAGAGGTCAGCAAGAGCAATTGGAGACACTCAAGACCACACAAATAGACTTGGGCTTGAACTGGAGCAAAGATGACCGGCGTACACTTAAGACTAATTTTTCTAAAGGTGAGAATACAGAGGTGCTGTAACTGATTGCCTGGAAACCTGTGGTCTCCTCATCACTGAAGAAAAGTCAAATATTGGTAACAAACATCGTATGCATGTCAGGGGGACTGACTAAACTCTTGGAGTTGCCTTCCTGCCCTACAAGCAGTGCGAACCTGCCCTTACATTGATGATATAGCTATACTGATATTAGCAACCATGTGGAACCATCAGGATCTCCCCAAGCACAAGTACAGGCAAAAGGCAGACTCCACAAGCTGACAATTCATCTCTCCACTGTGATCATGCTGCAAGGAAACAGAAGCTTTGAAGGAAATGAATAGAAGCATCCTCTGAGCAAATTTAAGCTAGAATTAATATGGCTTTAGAAAAGCTTGCTCTCGGCCTGAGGCACAGACTGAATTACTTAAAAGACCTCTTAATGTGAATTTAAGCTCTCTTTTCATAACAACTTCTGGCCTTGAAACTGCCTAGAGCAATGGGACTCTGACCCATAACGTAAAGGGTAGGAGGAAGCAAAGTTTTACAGTCATGTAATTTAAAAAGAAATAAATACATAAAGAATATCATTACACAATGCATAGCTTTACAAGATTTTTTTTTTCCAATGATTTAGCTCTTAAAATTATCCTACAGCATTCAGCTTCAATTGCTATCACTTTGTCTTTCTTTAATTGCTGAAAGATTTTGGGCTGGATTCCATCTCATGTTCAGTATTTCGGAGGAGGACATGGAGCTGGCGAGAGCACCCGTGGGAACCCGCATGGGCGCTCCCCGGCAAAGATCCCCCAGCACAAGCCTCTCGCCCTCTGAGCTGTGCTGGCAAACAAGAAATACACGGTCCTTGGAAGGGAAAAAATCCTGTGCTGAACCAGTCACTACTTATATTTCCTAAAAAGTTTGTACAAGTGCTCAAAAATCAGGAAAAGATTTGACTCCCAGCTGCTGGGAAGGAGGGAATGTATTTCACATGCAAACTCTGAACTCGTGAGCAGCTGGGTTTTCATTTGTGCTACTGGGAATCTCCTACTGACACTTGTAGTTACACTGTTCATAAGACACAGTATCTGAGGGTCTTATCTTTTGGCGTAACTTTTGCATACTCACTTTTGTGCCTGGAATTCTGCAGAGAGGGAATAATCTTGGTCTCTTCTGGACAAGAAAAGTTTTCTGTGCACATCTTTCGGCAACCTACCACGTTTCTTCCACAGATCTTCTTAATGCGCTTGCAGATGCTCCTAAATCAGAGTATATCTGCTTTCCTCAAAGGTCATTGCACCAAGATTCTCAGTGTCTTTAGGACCATGTTATTTTGGCACAGACAACTCTGAGGATAATTTAAGAACCCCCTTCTTTTTCAAGGGTTCATACACACACACACACACACAAAAAAAAAAAAAGTATCAAAGCATTTACCCATCAAAATTCTAAAAGGGAGCAGAGAAACTAGTCAGACTCAGAAACATTTATGACTCTTGGTTTCGGGGAAGCTGATGCAGCCCCAGCTGCACTCCCCGCTTCGGCAGCAGAGGGTGCTGGCAGAATACCGAGGGTCCCTGCAAAAATATCCCTGGCTGATCCGTCAGGTGTGACTGTAATTTGTCCAGGGCATGCACTTCACACAAGCATCACTTAGGAAGAAGAGCGCCAGTGAATGGGTTTACACTAGGTTTTCCGTATCACCCGAAGTCTCTAAGACCCGCTCATCTCACGCAGAATTGTGCAGCGCGCTCACTCCTACACCTCATACACAGCTTCTGCAGTCGAGTCTGAAAACAAGGTCAAACATTTCATATAGAGCATTGGTCCAGTGGTTCTTGTGATTCAAGGAGAGCATGATCGACCAAGGATCTCAAGCTTGAATGTGAACAGCGTACACCGTGACGCTTGGTGCAGAGTCCTGCAGCCCAGCTGCCACTCTGAATCCAGCTCTTGCAGCTACCGCGCTCTCCCCAAGCCCAGCTGCTCCCATGGACACCCTGTCCACTTCCCACCACATGAAAGCTTTCAGGACAAATGGACTACATGAGTGCTGCTGCTGTTCCTTCTGCTCCTCAGCTTTATCGTGTCTTATTAGGAAGCCTTCTGCTCCTTAGCTTTATCGTGTCTTATTAGACCTCAAGCATCAGAAAAACTCACGGTTGATGCTGAAGGGCTGTAGGTGAGGTCACAGAAAGTTTATCTGCAAGTTAACGGAACTGACTAATTTATGGGAAGAAAAATCCTCCTTGCTGTGCATATATTTGCTCTTTTCAGATGTGATACTCAGCTTGCTAGATAACTGCTTCGTGATGAAAACATCCAAGCCAAAATATCAAGTGTGTTGCATTAAATTATTTACCATTTTTACAAAGACAGTAGGCTTAACTGAAAAATATCTCTTCAATGACCGGAATTTTACAGTTCTTCCAAAGAACATCAGCACATGAATGACACGCAGTACTGTGAGCACATTTCTAAACTCCGAAAACACGCTATCTCATTTACTGCATCCTGAACTCGTTTTCAAATGCAACTGTTGTAAGTATGTTACAAACCCATTAATACACATTCCCTATTTTCAGTCTCCACAATGAATAAAGCTACTATGATTCTGCTGTCAGTCAAACTTCTGCCTTATTACAATCTCTGTTTACTGCTAATTAGTGCCCCCTTTTCTTACTGGCTATGTCGAATTTTTGCTTCTTGGTGGGCAAACGCGGCATTTTTGCTTATACTTAACACGATGCTTTCCTGTTACAACTGAAGCATGAACGAGCTCAGTCTTTCTACGAAACCAGTGCGATGTTTCTTAGTCTACAGTTGCTAACGAAAGGGCTAAACGCACGCAAGTTACAAAAAGCGTAAGCCTAAAAGGCTCAAGGTTTCTAAAGGCAGACTGAATAGAACACAGCTGCTTTAAAAGTTTTTCTTCTGAGCGCCGCAAGTAGTCTCCAGTCGCGGTACCAAGAGGCGCTGAGCCGCGGCAGCTGCTGCCTGTGCCGCCCCCCCCCGCCGGGGCCGCTTCGCCTCCCCGAGCATCCTCCGCACCGAGCAGCCCGGCAGGACCGTAAACGACACGCTGGAGCTTCCCAAACCCCGCTCCCCCCCCCCCCCCCCCCCCCCCCCCCCCGCGCAGCCCCCCGCGCTCACCTCGGGCGCGCAGCCAGCGCCGCGCCCGCACCCCGCGCCGCTCCGGCCCCGGCCGCCGCCTCGCCGCGCCCCCTTCCCCGCTGCCCTGCCCCGGCCGCTCCTCGCCCCCCCCTCCCTCCCTCCCTACTCCTTCCTTCCGACCTTCCCCCCCCCCCCCCCCGGCGGCGGGGAGCCGGGCGAGCGGCGACCCGCCGCGCTGCCACCCCCCGGGGCTCGGCCGCGAAAGGGCAAGCGGGACGGGGAGGGCGGTAGCCCCGGGGCCGCCCGCCGCGCTATGGGGAGGGGGGAGCCGCCCGCCGGGCGAGGAGAACCCTCGGCTGCCCCTCCCCCGCAGGGAAGCCAGCACCGTCCTGTCCCACCGCCTCAGGCTTTCGCACATCAAACGTTTGCCTCGGCCGGTGAGGAGCCCACGCCGGCGCGCTCGGGAACGGGGGGAGCCCCCCCCCCCCTCCCCGGCAGCAAGGGCTCGCCAGCAACTGCGAGGGGAAACACAGAAAGCCACGCTTCGGCACGGCCTGCCTTAAGATACGGCACCCTCCCTGCAGCTCTTCCCTGGAGGGCCGTTATAAACACTTTCTAAGCGGGTGTCATTCTTCAAGCACTAAATGAGCCGCTTCAACATACGTGCAGCGCACGATTTCCCCGTAAGCCTGTCAGTGAATCCGGCGCGCCCGCGGATTTACCCTCATCCCCGATGGGCACGGCTTGCACAGCAGTTGTGTCACTTCTCCACTGGTAAAACAAAGCCACTTCATCTATGGCGAAGGTTATTAGGCCTCTGCCGTTAATTGTTCCTTGATACCTGCTCAGCAAAATATTTTCAACTTGCCACTTGCCCAGAGAAAGGCTGCTTAAGTAGTGTCAATGGACGTAAGCCATAACCCATCTACTGTTATGGCATCAAACGGCAGAAGTATGTGGTCTGTGTTCTTGAACAACACACAGGTGAGATCCCTAAACACTGAATACAGCAACAGAAGGGGAAAATTACAAACTGACTTACCCCAATAAAAGGAGACTCCCGACTGCCACTGAGAAAGAAGAAAAAAGAAAAAAAAAAAAAAAAAAAAAGAGCAGGGGTAAACTAGGTATTTACAAATAAACTTCACATCACTATGTAGTCATTATTAATGACAGCACCATTATTTTTATCTGTAAGAATGAAAAATGTAGAGTTTGGGATTCATTAGCTCAGTTTTGATGATGTCTGTTCAGTTTGACGCTGATACTGGGCTGCTGTAGGTACCGGAAGACTGGCATCTCCATGGGCAAATTCCACTACTGTGCTTCAAATGGTATTTGGCTCAAAAAAAGTGATCCCCCCAGAAACTTTCTGGGGAAGAGCCACATCTTTGATGATGCTTAGCGAAATGGAATTCTTTGAAGTGGCCTCCTAGCAGCTGTCATACAACTATTAGTATTAACAGAATAAAATTCAGGTTAACGTGTCTGAGAGTAATCTGGCCGAAGCGTTCATAAATCAGACCTTGACCAGCTGTCATAAGTGTGATGAGCATTACTCTTGTCTTCCCAATGATGTGTGGAACTTATTTTTCTTTCCTCATCATTTGGTTTAAATCTTTATTACCTGCTTGATTACTACAGCATTTTTACAGTGCAACTGCAACACAGAAGACATACATTTCTATGCACATGATTGGAATACATCATTTATGTGATACAATTTTTCAGTCTTTCTCATGTGTTTTCACTGGAATATATATAGCGAGAAAGTAACGTGGTACTGTCTAAACTATTTATTTTCTAATATGAGTCATAATTACAAATTTGCTCCACACATATCAGTTTTCATGGGAAAAATTATCTTAGTTCTAAAATTCATATTTAACCCCTATGCTGTCTTCAAAAAGCACGCTTGATGTTTCCTTCCCAAGCTCCTATATAAGCACAAAAAAAACCCCTTAGAGCAATGCTTTATCATCTGCTGACACCATTTAAAATGTTTCTATGACTAAAACAAAACATCCCACACTGCCATATATCCCACATCTTTCATCAAACACTACAGAGCAGACCATTCTTCCTACATCAAACATAGCATGGCACTCCTCTGACCTTTTTGAGTACAAGATGCAAGAGTATCATTGTTCTGGACACTTGGGACAGACACCACAAGCCTCAGTTGTGTGACCATAAAGGACTGGATGCATTTGGACCTGCAAACGTCTGAATCTGAAAGACTGTCATTAAAATTATGGGGAATCTAAGTGGGATGATTTTAGGATGCCAGCAGAATCAATGCGTCAGAAAAAGAGTTTCTTGTGCAAACTAAAGCAAACCTAAGTGTTTAAAATCAGTCTTCAGTTCATGTTTGTATCTGTCCACAGATGTAAGGAACAGAGTGTGGCAGCAAGATCAAAACTCACAGTGGAAAGAACCTCAAATACGATTGGAAAGCAGCACCATGACTGGGGTCATGGTGTCAACGTGTGCAGAGATGACCACAGCTAGCTAGTCTGGATCACTGAAGGAAATGAGGTATCTTCAAGCAGGCATACAAAAGTTGGCTGAGGTAGAGCACCTCTTAAAAGTTACTGGCTTTCATCAGTTCTTTTTCAGTACTAACCATTGGTGCCTAATAGGTATTTGTTAGAGTGCAGATGGCAGAAGGACTCTTAGAGAGAGAGCCAATCTCTTTCAATTAGGTTTCCTTGCAAATCCATATAGGATATATGGATATCAGGTGATATTCCTCTTTGGGACAGTGGCCAAAGCCAAAGCATAAATTACTTTAGCAAACTTCTTGATCACTTTTTGGAAGGAAAAAAAAAAAGAGGGGAGAGGAAAAAAAGTGTAACACGGTTGCTCAAGAAACCATTATCACGGATTTGATGACAGAAGAGGTTTCCTCTCCTGTCCTGTATTCCAGTGTTTCTGACCTTAGCATGAATAATGCCATCCCATTCAGCAAGGTAAAGAGGTGGCAGCTCAGGGGTGGGAAGAAAAGAGAAAGGAGAGTTTGGTTGTCGATACATGTCTTGATCCTGTTTCTCTGAGGTCTTCAGAGTTCAAGGTGTGAGCTGCAACTAAGGAATCCTTCTTGTTGTGCATTTTTAATGAGGAGCAGGACAGTCCTGTTGTTGTTACAGCACAAAGCAAAATAAGTAAGTGAAGCAAGCAATAATGCGCTGTAATTACAGGGTTTGTAGACAGGCTGTCAGCATGCATGAATCTTCCCTCAATCTTGGGGAATGGGTCAGTATTACACACTTTTTCATGTAGAGTATGCAAGCAGCAAAAGTACTGCAAATTATGGACCTGATAGGGACATTACTGAAAATGGAAAGAAAATTTCCAAGTCATCATAAATGTGGAAATAATATTTTCACATCATAGAGGATGACATCATTGTTTCCATAGTTGTCAATGTCATCAATGATGTAACCATATCTTTGATTTCTTCCTGCTAATTATGCTCTTTTCCTAAATATTTTGTATTCTGTGAAAGCTCTTTGCCCACTAAAATCCTTTGCTAAGCAGAAGCACAAATCAAAAAAGTCTAAATTAACAACATTTCATTGCTGCTCTCTTTTTTCCTAGTTAAAAAAAAAACAATCCAGTACTTAAACTATGATAAGTAATATGGAAGGCTCTTCTTTCAGATGAAACTTACTTACACTGCTGCTTTCTCCACAAAAGCTGGCAGAAATGAATTCTTAAAGGCACTATTCTCTAATCTTTTTACTCACTTTGTGGTGAAACGCAGTGTCCCCATTCATGGAACACAAACTCGAAAAGAAAAAAAGTGTGGTTTCACTCTACTTTGAAAAATTGAGGCATTCAAACCCAGGGACAGGCAGACAACAAAAGCTGTGACATGTTTAGAAATGTCTGAAAAGACTCTTAAAAGACACTGGAGAAGTAAGTTGAACCTCTTTTGCCCAGGTTTTTTCCCTCCCACCCCGCTCCACCCACGGGGTGCTCCCCCAGCAGCCCTGCGAGGAGCAGTGCACCCCAGTCCCTGCCCCTGCGTGGGGATGGCCACCGCCTTGCAAGCAGCCCCCGTCCCCCCCCCGTGGCCCGGCTGAAGGGGCTGTCTAGTATTCCAGGCACGTATTCCTCTGGGGTTTGTCTTTTTTTTTTTTTTTTCCCCGCTTCCAGAGATCTGCCGAAGTTTCCCCTCCACTCTGTCACCTCCCAGCCCGCCCCCGCCTCCCATTTGGAAAGGGTAAAACAGGAGCAAGAAGGGAGAAAATCCCGTAACTTGTCCAAAGCATGCAAGGATGATTTGTGTTCTCACTTATGGGGTATGACTGTCACCGTTGATCTGCTTTCAGGACTAGATTACATCTGATAAGGGCTGACCTTATTTGAGTATTCACACATTATGCACTCATGGAGAGCACGCTGGACACAAAAGTCCCTCAGATGTTCTGGGCATCAATCATGCTCACAGCGTGGAGGCTGCCAAACTTTTCTTCCCTTTAACTTGGGAGAGGAGAGGGCAGTCCAAGACAGACTTAATAAAGTTTAAAGCTGTGCCACAGTATATTTGGGGCCCATTGTCTTCTAAAAGTGTGCTTTTCAACAAATTCTCTGCAGTTACCACGGGCAACAATTCGTCTTTAACAAATTGGGGGTGGGGGGGTGCAGACCGTAGGGAGGAGGGAAAATGAACAAAGAGCTTGCCAGCTCCTTTAAAACAAAAGCCAAACAACCAAAACCTCTCTCTTATTTGCCACATACTTACAAAAACAAAGTAATTTCTCAAAATCATTCCTAAAAATGGAGTAATTTCAGAACATGTCTTAAAGCAAATCACATCCTTAAGAACTCATGAACTTACTGTTTACCACATGCAAATGCTTACACTCGTTAACTCAAATAATGCGTGATTTTATAAAGAATATATTGCAAACATCCCTAACCACTAAAACATTTCATCGTTGCAATGACTGACACCTCTGTTTAAACTTTCCTGATTTCACAAGAATTACAACAAGTTTTATAAACCTTCTGTTTCAGTCTGCACGTTTATTTTAAATTATGAGAGTCAGGAGGAAATAACAGCACACAGCAGGAGGTGCACGTGCTGCTCTGAAATGTACTTACCGGCAGGGCCCAGCTTAAGTTGCAAAGTCTATATTCCCCTACAGTATCATCCTTACAGACAAAACAGACTTTAGAGAATGCAAACTTTAATGGAAACAAACAGCCTAAATAAACCATCATACCGAGCTCTCAAACATCTTTTATTCCCCCTATCTGTAGCAATCATGAAATGACTCTCAAAACAAGGTATGAACTGCTTTGCTAGAACACGCTTGTTAACTCTGAAACCTACTTAGGCCACTTTCTTTCTTCTACAGCTGGCTGTTCCAGCAGTAACAGGGAGCTAAGGCATTTTTTTCACGACTGGAAATAAATAAGTACAAAATGCAAATACTCATCAACCAAAAACTTGGACAGGGTGCCCTGAAAAGTTCAGTGTGTTCTCCCTTTTTCAGTTTTAGATACTCTCAGTGATGGAGGGTTTGTTGCTGCAGTTTGGGAGATCAGTTCACAGTATGATGCATTTCATCATGGGGCAGTTCTGCTGCTTTTCTAGAGCTGGTTGGTTGGGTTTTTTTCCCTTCCAATTTAAAACCATTGATTTCTCCGTTATATGTGTCAAAAGTTACAGGTGTCAAAAAAGATCCTTGAGAAATGGAGCAGCACAATGCCAGGAGAGGTAAAAAGACTTTAGGATTAAACCATAGGAAAAGTATATTGGGAAGGAAGTAGATTTCAGGCACAAGATCTCATGGTTTCCAATAAAAGGGACAATATCCAAGATGACAGCATAGGGAAATCCACTATGAGTTTCTCTAAATTTTCACTTAAGCCATTCCCAGCGGTAGTTTGGACACTCACTGCCTTCAGGAGGTACATTTCCTAGCGAGGACCTGCTGTGGCTGTGCATCAAATGTTGCAACACATTCTTTTTAAAATACCAACAACAAACCACCTATCCCATCACATGTGGGGATCAGGACATGGTATGCTGACTAAGGCCAAGATTTAAATCCAAGTATACTGTTTATAAAGCAGTGTTCAGTCTTAACCAAAGTGTTCATCAGAATGTTTTTGGCTACACAGCATATAGATCACAAAGTTTAAAAAAAAAAAAAAAAATCTTCCTAGCAATAGGTCCTACACAGTCTAATACAATTGGGTCTGTGGGTTTTTTCCTTGGTTAAAAACTAGCCTATAAACATAAGTTATCACTTGCAGTATTTTGAGAACAATAAATTCATTTATTTTACCAGTATAAGCATACACACAAACATACACATACAGATGGTCACCCCATTAGAAGTTCATATGTTGGTTTCAGATGCATTACCATATTATAGAATAAAAGCACATTTCTCCAACAAGCTGGATCAAAATCTAAATGTGCGAGGGAAGAATGCATCTTAACCTTTACTAAAGCTCCTTGCTAGACTGACTATATGTCAGTAAGGCACCAGCACCGTGAAAAGTGTCTATTTAAGAAGGTTAAAGGAGCTTGGACATGTGTTCGACTCGATAAACCAAAACCAATTATTTACAGTGTTTTGTTATATTTTGCCTGATCTTGCAATGAAAACCTGCACAGACCTTTACATGGTACTTCAGCTGGAAGTTACCCCCACAAACCGGGACCAGTGCAGCCACCATCAACACAAAAACCGAGCACTCCATAGCAACCTATCTGCCACCATTGCCACAGCGATTCTACCTACCCAGCTGCTGGGCCAGAGCAGGCTTGCGTCCAGACGGCTCAGACTGTGGCAAAACCAAACGGCACCTAGCTACAAAGGCTAAAGACATCCCCAAAAGGTCATGTAACATAGCGATCTCTGCAGTGACACGCTGGATCAGCCCAACAGCTCAGCTTGCCCATTATCCTGTCTCCACTAAAAGGTCTTTGCTTTTTATTAATTTTTAAATGCATTGCTTTCCAATTTCACTGGGACGTCTTCTTTTATTATGTAAAAGGTTAAATGGAAGAATCCAATTTGCCTCCTTTTCCTACACATATTATTTACTTTCTTCCTTGTCTCTCCTTTTATTGAAATTCTCTCTAACCAGTCCCCAAATTTTAAATTCCTCGCTCCTCTAGGAGACAGTTCATCTCATATTTTAGTCACCTATCTATTTCTGCAGCACCTTTTTATTGGCTGAGGTGGCCAGATATAAATGTAGTGTTACCGGAGGGATGTGGCACTCACTGAGCAACACAAGTTACTTGCAGAAATCAGCTCTGTTGTTTGGAGTCAAAAGTTTTATTTGCTTTTCTCACTGTGTAAAGCAGAAAAATTAATTGACTTGCTCAGAAAGATAAGGAGGATATCTTTTGTACTCAGAGTTAATTCAACTTTCAGGAAATATACCAGGATTTCATATTTTACAATGTGCATTTGCCAAAAATACTTTAACCTGCCTACTCATATCACTTTAGCAAATCTCTCTCGGCTTTTCTTGATTCTTTCTGATCTAAGCTAATTTAGATAATTACTTTTCCTTCTCTGATGTCATTCCTTCCTCCAAAGCCTAACATATCCAAAACCAATTCCAGAAGTAGTTTATTACTGCCTTCATAGTTAACATGACTGGAGCGGCATGCCTCCCAAATCTCTGTTTTTCATTTCCCTCTCAATATTCCAAAAAAAATGAGGCCGCAAGACAACAGAAGAGTAACACCAACAGAGATGGATGGTTCAGTGTGATGGTGGGCACGGAGGTGAGGAGAGAAAGGAGAGGGCTGTAACCACCCTCAAAAAACTCTTCTTAGTCATTCAGGCTACTTTTTCGGGGCTTCCCTCTCTCATCCTTAGAGGGGATCCGCAGGCAGCCTCCTGCTGTCCCTGCTCGCCCACCTGCTCGGCTGCCACAGGCGGACTGGCAGCTGCTCTTCAGCCCCTTTCGCCACCTGGGAACCTAAATTTAGCCCTCTGGCCTGACCAGAAGGAAGGGTTGAAGGGTCGAGGGCAGATGGGCTCAGTCCTATTCTCGGCACGCCGTCAGGGAGCCTAAGCAACGCGTGCGCATCTCTGCACACGCCGACTCCTGCCTCCTACGTCGTTGGGCAAACCCACCACCTCCCTGCGGGGTGAGAGCTCTCAAAGTGGCCGTAACGCCAGCGAACATGCAAATTAGAAAGCCTGAAACGTCAAGGTTTAAGCCTACATCTATTTACTCTATTGTAAATTTTGTCTTCTCCTATAACTGAGAAAAATTATGCTAATAGATTTTAAGCACGCGTAAAAATAATAGCTAATGCTTTTATAACATACAGCGTTCTCACCAAATAAGTTATGGCAGAGTTTCTTGGTACATAATTTCTTCAGTACATAACTTCATATTTCAAGAAGTTCCTTTCACCACAGTTTGCATTTCAGCCTCCAAGCTATTCTCTCAAGCAATAAATGGACAAAGACACAGATTTATACCCCCCCGACCCCCGCTAAACGCATGTCTGATGGATTTGGAAAGTGTCCTACAAATTCAAGATAGGCATCTGCCAAAATAAATCTGAAACTAAATGCTTGCAGAGGATATTTTTTTCTGCCATACGTCTTACAGACTGTTTAACAATTTTCAGTTGAAATAACTTTTTTTACTGAGCAAAACAACATGTTCCTCTGTTTGCAATCACATTGCTCTATAGGTTGGACTTCACAGCAGATTACCCTGAAGAACCACGGTGGCACACTGCTTTTAGGTACCCAGGCCTCCGGGCGGGTTAACACCATAATATACACCCACTATTTATAACTTTCCGATAAGGACAGGTGCACAAAGACCACAGAAGTAACAAAACACACACAAAGTAAATGCATTTCATGACTTAGCGTCTCAAAGAGCACAAGCAGTACTCGGCATCAAAATAAATCTCAGTTGTATTTACAGGTTTGCCAGGAGCACATGTTAAAAAAAAAAAAAAAAAAAAAAAAAAAAAACCAAAAAACAAAACAAAACCAAACCAAAACAACAACCAAATTTCACTCCATTGGTACTAAATCCTTTGTATTATAACAGAAGACGCATCAAAACCTGAAAGCAGTCCCTAATGTGACGTGAACACAATATGACCTCTCTGAGTCACTTCTAACTGGTATGATGAACTTGAAGGCAAGTAGGAGCTTGCATAGTCCACTGGGCTACTGAATTTACAAGCAGTAATTTCAATATTACTAAACTAATAATTAATAATAAACTCAGTAATTTTCAATATTACTTCTGCAATATTATTAAAAATAAATCTATTTAGAAAGATATTAGACTAAACAGTGTCCCTTCTTTTGATGGAAGGTTTGTTTGCTTGTTTGTGTTTTCTTAGCTAAAATACATATTAAACATTAAAAAAATCCCCTTTGGCTCTGCCTCTTTAAATAACTAGACAGCTTCTTTAGTCCTTCACATTCCTTCACCTGTCCCCAGTTATACAGCACAGCTGCTTGCGGGTTTAAGATTTTTTTGTGAAGTAACAGTTCATGATAATCTCATTAAATCCCTTCTAACACTTTCCAGTTCATACAGGATTTCCTTCACAAGGCAAGTGGAGTGAGGATTGGCTGTTTAAGCAATCTCTGTGCAAAAGAAAAAAAGTCACCCAAAGCCCTCCTCACAGAACAACCCTCAGCAGCCAGAGGGTGCAGGGGAACCAAAGCTTGGCCCCAAGCAAGGAGCTGGAACAAATCCGGAGACGCAGCAGCTTCTTTGCTGAAAATCAGCATTAAAAGTGTAATCCCCTGTATCTTTTGCATGTAAAACAAATCATGCGCTAAGCAAGCTCCTCCACCTGTAAATCATTTTCTCTAAATGTAGACAAGTCCCTCTCTCTGCTACCCTAGGAAGTACTCATCAAAAAAGAGCCGGGGAACCGCGCTTCCCGGCGGAGCCTGCTCAGACATCTCAGCCATTCCCAAGAACAGCAGACGAGCCTCCCCTGGGGGATCAGAGAGTGTGAAACAAAAGCAAGACAAAAAAAAAAAGGCCTGATTATTTTATAGATATGCCTTCTATCATCTCTTACAAGCCATGCTGTGGGTGTCCTGGAAGCATTTTCAAGGAGAGGGACCTCCTCAGAGAAGCCTTGGTGATGAGCAGATGTAAGCGAGACATTGGGAGTGACAGCAAGAAAAGCTGGGAAAGCGTAAACTGCTCTACGAGGCAACTGGAACAATTTTTAGGCTCCATTACAAAAAGCAACAACAATTACAATATCATCAACTACTTCTATCAAAACGGTCAGTTTTCATTTCACTAAAATGGTCTCATCAGCTGAAGTTTAATAGGATTTTTCTCTATTTACATGCACTTAAATGGCAAACGCACATTTCCTGCTCCAACTGCCAAAAACTACTTTTTCAACTTGCCTGCCTAAACTCATCCAAAATGAGCAATGCAAAACGTGTAAGACAGTTTAAAGTCTGTGGAAAGGGCTGGGCAGCTCAGGTATCTGGATAACAAATATTTTTACAGGCCTTTCAGTGGCTTAAATCCAGGACAACTCTGCAGTGATTTATTTGTCTCCAACAGCTCTAGGGTGGCCTATGTAAAATTAGCTGGTAATCACAAACCAAGTCCCTAGTGGGCACGTTCCACACCCGAAGCAGCAGTGACTGGTGCTCTCTTGCTGAGGGTAGTGGTAGAAAGACCAAGGACTGAGGGGGGAATGTGAGAATATCTCATGCCATCAGAAGGAATGAGGCTCAGCATCAGAGCATTATGCTAGGATTTTGCAGGATCAAAGCACAGATCATCTTATTTGAGCCATAAATATAGGTGTCACTCTTTATGATTGCCCTGCTAGCACTCTGAATAAGCACTAAACGCAGTTTTTAAGGGTTATGCAGAATTTGTCTTTCAAAAACACACTCCCTTAAGAGCACAGAGTATAAGCTGTTTGCAGTCTGAGTTGCTATTGCAGCTCACTTTTTTTTTTTATCTGGCAGAGGAAAATTGTCCCTTCATCTCAGTGTGGAAGGGAACAAATATTAACGGCACAACCTGTGTGTTCACCACTGAGGACAGTTCTGATGTCTGAGACTTCACTAATGAAGACTTTTTGCATAATTGTAACACCTTATTTCAGACAGAATTGGTTGCAAATTTCCATGCACTGAAAATCTGCAAGTCTTGCCACCACCTCCTCGGCGGCAGGGCACCATCAGCACGCTGCCCTGGCTTGCAGGCTTCAGCTTCATCCATAGCATAGATACACTTCTCAAAACCCACATGAAACATAATTAGCGGTATAAGCCTCGTTGGATGGTGCTGTAACATACTTTTCGATTCTTGTACGCTCTTGAAGACTGCCAATCAATGAGCTCACTGAAACCAAAATAAGTGCTTGCTCTGGTCAGGAATAAATAGCCTAACAATTACCACACAAGTCTTATGATGCTAAACTCGCCTCAGTCAGCCATCGTTGAAGGGGCTACTCAAGTAATTCATAATTATTGCTCGGTCCTTTGGCAGCTCTGGTACCACAAATGGAATTTTGCCCAATCTCCAAAAAGCAGCATGTGACTACACCAAAACCGTACTGACACATTTATTCCATGAAATCACACCAGGCTGGCACGGGCCACTCAGTGATGTACTAGAGGAGGCTCTTGGGAGCTTATTAAGCTTCTACCGCTAAACTCCCCAAGTATAACTGACATTACAATTTCTTTTTTTTTTTTTTTTTTCTGCCTCCAATGCAATTCCATACACCTCCACCAAAACGTCCAAGCAAGACGGAGGCTAAGTATAGTGCCTATAATTTTTGTTTGGCTGGGATGATTCAGCAACATCTGCATGGTCAGATCAAGTCTCGTATCTTCATTGTCTCTCAGTGACCTTAAACCATCACCTGGCTGTGGTAATTTTCATACTCTCAAATGAGAGCTAGAAACTGATGGGAGACTACCAAATCTAATGCAAACAAAAAAAACCACAAAAATGCAACTTCTTTTCTTGAACAATTCCCCACTATCTTTAAGAGATGTAATTCAGACAGACGTTACAGTTTTATGCTCTCAAATCCTATTATATTCTTTCAGGTCTAATGTAATAGGCACTTTGTGACTAGATTCAGTTTTGCCATGTTTTTCATTCATTTTTGCTGATCTATTTTTCATACATTCTCTGTATGTACCTTCTTTAAAATGTGCTAATTTAGTTCTCTGGATGTAGATACTACGCTAATCTCAGCACCTGCAAATATTCAGATGGAAAATAAGAATGAGACACTAGAAGTCACATGCTTATTCAAAACATGGAGCTGGACAGCATCAATATGACACAGGGTTAGCAGATTAAAATTAACCTACAATTCTGTAATATCATCAAATAGATCGACCTGCTAATAAAAGGAAAGACATTTCCCTGAGAATACGAGTGGTATCCAAGTAACAATTCCACAATGATACATTTTCAATTAAAGAATTACAATAGACTACTCTTATTTTCCCTCTCTAATGTTAGGTTGCAATTCATTATTGTACAGGCAGCAGAATATTGACATACAGTTTCTGTTCTTTGTTTTTGTAGTAACTAGGAAACGTTTACAAGGTCAAATCCTGATTTGATTACAAAGATACCTACATACCAAATTTTTGAAGTTGTCATGTCTTCCTTTATCTGGTTGCTTGTCCTCCTATATTTTATCAAGATACAGAAATACTAGCAAAACCTATGAGAAACTGACTGCCAGACTGACAAGAGTGCAGAGGAGCGAGTAACACGACAAAAGCAGTAGTAGTTCTATTTACTGCTATTCTGTAACCAAAAAAGGCTATTTTCCTGTAAGACTACAAGACTTGGAAAGCAAACAAATGGTTATAAGAAAGCAGAGCCATTTAATGAGTCAATGTTTGCAGGGGGCACCCAATTTAACTACCCATTCACGGTGACAAACTTTTAAGTGCAAGAGTGTGAAAATTAGATAAAACATGATCTTTAATTGTATTCTTATGTGACCACTTCCTATCATATTCTACCACAACATATCACTCACTAATGCTGCTGTGTAATACTACAAAATTATTATATTTAATCAAATTACAAGAAAAATGCATTATATTCTGAAAATTATTTTTCATATGCAGCTGCGTTTCTGTCAATAATTACATTTCTGAGTGTTGATCAGATTGCATTGGTGCCTGAGAGGAAGGAAACAGTACACAGTATTGTAAAATTCTCCCCTAAGGCTTAGTTTCAGAAATTCAGCATTCATTCCAAATGCTTAAATTCAGTAGTAACTGAATTCAAAGCTCAAAAAAAAAAAAAAAAACCTACCCTCAGAATCTGAGAAAAGTGGTTTTCCTTGAATTTGACAGGAAAATCAAAAAAAGAGAGGGATGGAGAAAGAGAGAATCAAGGCATTGTTCCCATTACACAGTATCTGTGGAAGGATCATTTTGAGTTATAAAGCTACTGAGAAATTGGGGAGGGGGGAGGGGGAATCTTACATGCTGAATGGTAGTTCCTGCTTCCCATGAAAGCCATCTGTTCTGTGTATGTACATGGTTTGAAAGACATTCCCGGGATTGTGTCAAGCCAAAGGAATCCCCACTAGAGTTACAGAAATATAAACTCCCTTTACACTGGCAGGAGAGCTCTAAAATGCAACTCTGAAGACACGTATACCACCACCAGGCTCAGAACCATAACAGTTCTGCTGACATACCAGACGTTATGCAGGATTTTCTCATCTGATATTATATTATGAGAACTGAAACTTTAGCAGGGATAACGTTGCAATACTTTGAATTATAAATTCTTCAGATGAGTATAAGGCGAGATCTTCACTCCTCTCTGTTGCAAAATGGCATCATCGCCCTTTCTCCCATTTGCAGCTGACATGAAAAATGCCTGGAAAATATTTTTGAAATAGGATTAATTCCATAATGCAATTTTTGCCATTACTGATTTTAATGGGAGTGGGACATGGTGCAGTTTGAATTATGTACTTGTTCCACATTAATTTCCAAACTATGGAAACAGGAGTCTGAAAACAGAAGTCTAATAATTAATACTTGTATAAGAAGGACGATCCTTCCTGTGAGACTGGCATTTTTGCAATCCCTTGTCTACTATACAACTGAGTTCAAATTGCAATTATTTTTCCTAGGGAGCAATTAAATACTGCTACCAATGTTAAGCATAAACACAACTCTAACTACAAGCAACGCTCAGATGACCAGCTCAGGTTCAAGGGTTCACTGCACATGAATATCCATAAATACCACTGACAGCCTTAGCAGTATAATGAACTTTGCAGCAACTCATGCAGGCAGTCTACACAATACATGAACATAATGCCCCTAGCTTTAAAGCAAGAAACCTCCAGAAGCAATTCTGAGCTACTCTTACAGCTGAGACAGTGTGTATTTCAACCTTGTTTTTTAAATGTTCATGTGTTTATTATTTTTTAAATCAGCCTGTGGAATCAGAGAGTAGAACTGAATGAAACATGAGCTGTACGTAAAGATGGTGAGTTCCACTGAATTGTCACACCAATTAGCAGTATGTTTTTACCTCCATTAATTTAAGCATGCAACATTACAAATTAAACACCCTTTGCTTTCTAAGGAAGCACATAATATTTTATCTTTAAGATGTTTACATTTTTTTCTTGTAAACACTGGCCACAGTGCCACACAGCCTCCCGTAAGTAGATATTTCTGGCATCTCTTGGAATATACGCCCCACCCCCAGCTCCAAAATCAGATCTGTGTTAAAGAAACACCCTCTATTTGAAATCCAGGGAATATGTTTGAAGCATTGGTTTGGTTTCTTTAATTCCACTACTTATTTGCTTAATTTAAAAGATGATGCTTCTCTAATTCTATGTGGAGCTGCAGCACAAATAATAGAGGAAGCTACTATATAAATCTGTATACTCTGTAAATGTTGCTAACAAAAAGGAACAGATTGAAAATACAGTATATTCTCAATTGACTCCAAGTTTTAGGAAGTCTAAGGGTCGATTAATGTGACTTTAAAGAGTTATAAACTAGGAAAATGTATGGTTATTAAGTCAATGGAGATTTTGTACAATGTAGCAGCATCCTATGTTCTTCATCTAGATCATGGTGGAGATCCTCTTACAAGGTGTTTTTTGCTATTTTTTAAGTCACACAAAGTTCTCACATCATTTCTGCCTCTGCTGAAATGTTATTGCTCCTTACAAAACAGTAGCTAGAGTGAAGCATGCGAGACCCCCATCTATTTTGCAGACAAGTCAGCTGGGTTTAGTTTAAACAGCATTCAGTAGCAGCTTAAGGCAAGATACCCGAGCTTCTGGGATTATACCAAAGCAGATGAGAAGCACTCAGTGGTTTTGCCACCTCTCTTTGGGAGAAAGGCAGTAATCATCAGCAGATAAGCAGTAATGTATTAAGACCAGCACATCTGTTCCAGCAGCAAACATCTGTCTGCATCCTCCTTTATCAGTATACTGACCTGGAGTACAGCACTGTGAGGGCACTCAAGTGTTATTCCCTACGACATCTATCATGCAGACTTAGAATTTCCAGCACAGTTTAGGGGTGCTACAGAGCCCAGATATAAGCTAGAAATGATATCAATTAGTTTATTACTAATTTGCTTTCTAATACTTAACATTAGATGAGCAACCTACTGAAGTTAACAGACCCGTCTGCCTTTGAGCTCAGGTTACATACTGATTGCTGACTATCACCAGATCTCCACCGGCATTTGCTATGGTCTGATCAGCTTTACTGACCTATACACCAGGAGCTCACACATAAATACCATGGCACGTAATGAAAACCTCCTTATTTCCTGTGTGATCCCAGGTTGGGAAAAGTGTTTCCCAATTGATCATGCTGAAAGACAGATTTTTAAACATCAGCTTTTTTTTTTTTTTTTTTTTCTTTTCTCTGCTCATTAGTTGAGACATGCTTTTGTGCAGCTTCAGAAGGCTGCTGCACCCACCAACCAACTTGAACCAGAGATTCTAATGCTGGTTTTGGCCACAACAGGTCTCACTTTCATGCAGAGACACCCAAAGGCATGTTACTCGTGCAATCGATTCCTGAGTACCATGACGAAGGGAATTATGTCTTTAGCAAGAGGACAGATGCACAGCGCTCTGAGAGCTGCTGGAAGAAAAGGTGGCAGGGAAGGGACCGCCCTGCACCACTGCGGTGCGTCTGGCCGGCCCACACCCACACAGTCCTTGGGAGAGGGAAAAGTGGGGTCTAGATTATGAACTGGGTGACCCAGCTCCAGCCAGACACTAATTTTAAGTGAAGAATGGGTTTCTAATTCCAGGAAAAAACAAATCAATACAGTAACCGTGCCATCTGCATTTTCTGTCTCCAGTGTTTGCCTCTGGTGCTTCAAATTTCTATGGGCGGTTTTGGTAGTCCTTTTAACATATCACCTTACGGCTGATTATGATCTCTCTAAAACCTCTGCAAGAGATTTTCCCCAGATAGATGGAGCAGTAACCACAGCCTATTCAGTGGCTGAAGTAACATGACATGAACAAGTTAGTCCCATCTTTTCTTTCTTGCTCTCAAGAGCTATTCAACCGTACTCACAAATAGCTCTTTAAAGGGGGATCTGAATGAGGTATTTATCATTCATCTAGGGTTGAAAAGCCCTCTAACCCCACTAGGACACAGGCTAATATATAGAAAGTGGTAGTGTATGTTTCCTTCACACCTATAAGCTTGTACAAGTTTATAGCAGAAGTATGAAAACTGACATAATGGAATGTCCTAATTGAATATCCTAATTGCAAATTTACAGGGGATCATTGCAATTCTTTGATAATTCTTAAAACTGCGAGTGCTGCCCTAAACATTCTCAGTGACATGCAAATACAGCTTGAAAGCAATTACTGTAGTTGTCCTCTGATAACTAAACGGTCATTATTCCAATGACAGCATTATGCTTTAGGGTTTATGTGCTACAATGATTAAAAATACAGACTGAAATGGTACTTGATGCATGTGCCCTAGGATGCAAACATGGTCTCAAAAGCTAGAGGCAAATAGCAAGCTATCTCAAAGGCAACAGAAAGAGCTGGCTGGGGAAGAGCGACGCACCCGACTGAAGAGCATGAGAAAGGCCGTGAGAGGCCGTGCAGTGGTGTGTGAGTGCGAGAGGCAAGCCGTCCGCCGGCCAAGCGCGGTCACTCAGCTGCCAGAGCGCCTGCGACCTCGAGTCCCCGCCAAATATTGAACAGGCAGTAATCCTACAACAACACTCGTGTATACAATAGGCTCCCAGAACTAACTAATGCTGCTTTTCTAAAAAAATAAAAATCTATTCAATTGTTAAATTCAGGCACACCGAAGAAGTGCTGCTTCTCAGAACTGTTACCAAATCAAGATGTTATTCCCATGTTTCTCTAGAGACAACTGTTTACCTTTTAAAAAGCACTATTTAAAAATACAGTCAAGTATAAACACAGTCACTACAACATTTAAAAATTTTACTGCAACAAGTGATACTTAATTTCCAGGTTACATCCTGGTGCTGACAGCTCGCCTGTAGCAGAAGTAAAAAAAAAAGTATGCTGAAGAGCCCCTAGGATAAAACTGATATACTCTGGGAATTTGGATGTAAAGCCTGGACAGTTTAGGAGATTCTCCCACCTCCATGAGCCAAACAAATCCAAAATGTGTAATGCTTGTTAAAAAACTCCTATGTTGCATGATTCAGCATCTTGATTGCTTTAATAACTTGTTAGTCTTGATCTTAATTCTTGATAAATGGACTCAATAAGGCTGCTTTATTGAAGACACAGATTTTTTTTTTATTTTTCATTTTTTCCCCCCAAAACCACTACTGAAGCAGCTAAGGATAAACTTAAGGGAACTATCCTACAAGACCTTGAACAGTTTCAATCTCTACTAAGACTTTAGGGCACTCAGACCTTTAAAAAAGACAAAAACCAAATAGAATCTCTAATAGCACTGGCTATTTGCTTTAACTCAATATATTTACATCTAAGGCCTATCCTGAATGAAGTCCAGGCAAAAATCAACACGAAATATTGGCCTTGGCTGAACATATAACTCACCTAAGTCAGCATCAGACACTACATATAAGGGAACGTTAGCATTCAAATGGTCAGAGGCGATCTTGCAAGAATGAAGAGTGGAGTTCCTACAGTATGAGTCTCTAACAGCTACCCAAATTGAATTCATCACAGTATCACTTAGGAAGAGTGCTTCTTGACAACAGGACAGTATCTACAATGCCACTGTATTTGCCAGCTCCAAATATCAGTTTTTGACAATTCATAGTCCCACTACGAGTGAAGTAGAGAAGAAATGATCTAAATTAATAATCTACAATGTCATTTCTGGCATTTACTGACTACCTGATGTCCATCAGCTTCAGTCAGTGGCTTTGACAAATAACTTTGTCCATAAATAGAGAAGTTACCACTTTTATTGTTCTAAACTGACTTGTAACATTTTTCATGTAGCTGCTTCTGTGACTTCCCTATGCAGCTGTATGAGTCTTTCCTACTGCTCAGTCTTTTTTACTGTACCAATTACTAGTTCAAGCACTGATCTTCTATATAACATCTAGCCAATACAATTATCCCTCTGACCTGCTGAATTTATGGAACAAGGGAGAACAGAATTTCCTTAATATCCACATTCAAGGCTGTGAAAGGGAAATAAGTTTCGTATGACTCTCACTATCCCCTTATATGTCATGAGCCTCAACTTAAAAATAATTATTCACAATCTACATGGGAGATTTGAGTAGTGCAATTAAATGGGACCATTTGACAGCATTAACTCCTTGCTTTCACATCAACAAAACCAGATTCTCTTTAACAAGTACATATAATAAACCACAGAAACGGACTTACCATTTCAAGGCATCTGAGCAAAAACATAATCATGTTCCTTGTTCCCAGAAGACATTTAATCCTCTTTGGCATAAGCAATTTTTATTCATTTTCTAGATTTCATGCAATTCTTTCAAAGACTGAAAGATAGTCATTGCAACTGAATTGCTATTCTGCTATTGCTAATGTTTAGCAGAAGAGAAGGATTATTTTGGGAGACTCAGGTCTTGTCATATTAAAGCTTGGACAAAAATTACCATAAAGGATGATTCACATTCAAAGCTGGATCTTTTACAAATTAAATGCTGCATTTTAGTAGTGTCCACCTCTATTCTACAGACTAATAGGGAGAAAATGTGTTCACAGGTGCCTATGGCAATCTAGAAGTAACTAAATCTGGAACCAAAAAGACCCTAAAGCCATGAAACCTGAGACTCTCAAAAAAGGAGGAAAGGAGGTATAAAATAGGGATATTCCTACCTCTCTGTGGCACTAGTAAACACACTGCAGGAAAATGAGCTGGATGTGTGGCTTCAGCACAAAATGCAAGTGAACACGGCAAATATAATGTTATCCCCCAAAAAGGATTCTTTCACCCAGTATGCAATCTAGTACACACAGGGTCGAGGTATTTATTTTATTCTACATCTGCACAGAGTGGGATGCTAAGGCCACTGGAGGAGATAAGCACATGACATTAAACGTCCTCCATGGCATAGGAAACCTTCAGCATCTATCCTTCACCTTCTTATCCCTTTACAGTGTTTGTAAAACAATTCTGTATTTTGTTTCAACTCTGGCAACTTTCTGTCCTCTGCTCTGGAATGCGAAGATGAGCTAGACAAAACACCAGAGAGGGAGAAGGAGAGGGCCTTCTGACCCACGCAACTTTCTCAAGGATGAAGTTTGCAATCCGCTTCTGTATTTGCAGTTGGCATGAGCAAATGTCAATAACTGCAATAATACACACACTGAACTGTGTATGTCTTAGCAGAAATTTAAACTTTCAGCTCCCTATTCTGAACTCTGTCCTCAGTGAGTGAGTCTTAAAAATAGTTGACCCTTGCTCATAGTGCCTGAATTGACTCAAGTTAAGATAGACAATGCTTTTGGCACTTGGATTTGTTTGCTTGCCTTATTTTTTTTTGTCAGGGCCATGCAGATACATGAGCAATGAATTGATAAAACATTACAGTAATGTGTTTCAATGGTTAAATATTTTGGTTTAAACTAAAATAACTGTAATCCTCAATGCACCTTCTGAACTGTTTTAATTTAGGAAAAAATTTTGAAATCTCTTTACAGATATGTTCTTTTAAAAAAAAAAAAATAACAAAACCAAAACATAGAAGAGGGAAAGTGTTTCAAAATAAATGGCTTATGCTCAGGGAGTATTAATGAGGTAAGACATCTCCAAAGAGACCAGAGAGTGACAATAGCACACGAACTGTGGTGGTGGCACAACTGCAAAACTGCCCCCCAGCAGTGAACACCTACTGAAGCGAAGCAAAGCAAAGCTAGGGGTGGGGGGGCGGGGTAGGGGGCGGAGAGAGAAAGGAAGGAAGAGAAGAAAAAAAAAACCTGCTGCAAGTTCATGCACCCCTATTACAAATTCATTTTAATTAAACAAAGAGATTATACAGACATTGCTGACAGGGATTATCAAAACAGAATGGCACCACCTGCCCCTTGCAACCCAATTAATTAGTAGAGAATCTGAGGTGCCAATTATCACAAAGGAATAAGAAAGGATCAGTAAACACAGCTCATGGTGAACTTGAAAATTAACTCTTTCAGCTCACAGCTGAAGCCCCACAGCCTCACACACCACCCTGATGCTTCTGCTGCAGCCCTCCAAAAGCCCCACACTGAAAATGCACAAAGGAGTTCTGAAGATCCATGTTTCCCTTGTGGCAGATGACCACTTCTGCTCTTCTTGAAGTCACCAGTGTAGTTTTTAAAATTATGTTAGGAAATTTAAAATAGCAGATAAAATCATTTATGTTTGAAAGGGTTCCTCTTAGAAAAATACAGACTTCTTACTGTGCTTTAGGCAAGTCAGGAAAATGCAGATCATTTTTCCTGCTGTACGAGAGAATTTTTAAGACAGTGAGTCCCTGAGTAGAATTGCAGTTATTGACAGAAATTAGCTAAAAGCTTTAGTTCTCTAGGAAGTAGGTCTGGCTTATACATACTTGCCCCCTTCTCTCTCTCCCTATATAAGAGGAAGAATAACCTCTTCATTTTCAAGCTCTCAGTAAGCCTTTTACTCCTGGAAGCATGCTACCCGAGAGAGGAAACAGGAAGGCTCAGAAGCAGTAACTGCAAATCTGTTTTCTTGGGGACCAGAGTCTACCAGAGAATTTCAGATACTTCTGGATTTGTATCTGTGTGGTATGAGCCATCATCAAAGGCACAGCCGTGTCCGTAAGGGGCCTTAGCACTTGCACAACAGGCTGATGGTGGCCCTGGAAAGGGAAGAGCAACTGCCATTTGCCCTTCCCTGGTATAAATCCCATATCACTTGCAGTAGAACTATCTCCTCCTCCTAGAAGATTCAAAATTGTACCTCCCCTCCATCTATGGGCTTGCAGCTGTGTCGTAAAGAGGAATTAGTCAGTACTTCATGCATGCAGCTTCTGTATTTTTTCCAACCATTGGAGGAAAGACACTGAGTAATGATATTTTCAACACTACCTGACCAGAGGAGTGATCTGCTGCCTGTTTGGAGAGGCAGTGCTAGCATGTTTTATGCAAACTTGTAATCCCACCTTAACCCTACTTCATTGTTTCCTGAAGGTCATAAAAAACAAATGAACAATCAGATGCAAAGCCATAGAACTGAAAAAGGCAACTGCTCTCTTTTTTTCATTTATTTCCCCGAAATATAATTTCTTTTAGGGAATGTTTATATCTCCACTATGCATATGCTTGTTTTATGGTTACATTAGCAGCTACTAAAAATATGATATAGAATGATAAAACTTAGCTTGTAGAGCTATAAATGCTCAATACAGAAAGGCTCGGTGAACCCTCAGTTATCCCAGTGTAAATTTGGTGTTATTCTGTTGTCTTTGCCATATTTAAGTGCCACAGCTGGAATTAAACATCACTCGCTGTCTTTGTGCTATTTCTTCTTTATTGAATTTGAAATAGGAAAAAAAAAAAAAGTGCTGTATATGACAAAGTGTGTCATTAAGCAGCACCTAGGTGAAAGCTGTATTGATTCAAATGGGGCAAAAATTAATTTGAAAAGTTTGTTTTCATTGTCAACATTGTTCAGTACTCCTGTAAATAAAAATGAGAACATGGACATCATAAGCTTGGTTAGAAGCACCAGGTAGTGCAACTCGATTTAAGTTAATCGCACAACTGATGTTGCATGATACAGAATTACTGTTCCATATCAATCTTGAGAACTGCAAAACAAAGGCTAAATACTTCAACGACAGCAACCTGTGAAATACGACAAGTTTTAAAAGCATATTTACTTGCAATTCCAAACTCCTCTTCCTTTGTAAGTGCCTGCTGGATCTTTACTCAATGGCTTTATTGTTTTGGGATCAGAAAGTGAAGGCTTCAGCTCTACAATGCACAGTTTGTCACCCTTTGGATAAAGGAGTTGTGAACCAAAGGAGTGGGACATACTTGCATTTAACACAGTATGCTCTAAAAAGCACATGCTGGCAGGACTTGAAAGCCCTGAAATACCAACCAGTCGCACCAGTTAACTTGGTGAGACCTCCACATACCTGTGGGGTGTGAAAAGACCCTGGTGCTCATCATTCTGCATCAGGATTGAGTTCATCTTATCAAATGGGCCTTCGAGCGTATTGTGAAGTAATTTACCAACTGAAAAAATCATAACGATTTTCCACTTCATTTACTTCAACAGTAGCTACGTAATGTCAATAGTTTTAAACATTTAATTAGACACACCACGTGTTTTATGCTCTACTAATTATATAAAATTGTGCTCAATAATTTTCTTCCCATTGAAACAAACCTTAAGCAGCTGTTAAAACACTAATTGGGCAAATGCTTCCACGCCGCGCATTTGACTCGGCGCCAAGCGCGTTCCTCCCGACGGTGAGCAGGGTTTTTCCAATGTCCATGATGGAACCATAAATGCACGTCAATCTCTGCCGCACCACAGCGCCAAGAGCGAACTCCAAACATTTACTTTGGCCCTCACCTTTGAAAACTAACATAATATATAAAATGCAACAGTTCAGAAAGATGTTTAATTATACTGGGCTCTTAATTTTCTCCACTTCCATTTTTACCTCCAAAGAGCAGCTAATTTTGACACAGAGCTTGTCATTTACAATCTCCTATGAAATCAGCACTTTTTATTACATCAGAGCTGCTTCACAAATGTTATCTCACTGTATGGTCAAATGGAAAGGCGCACTGAAGCATGCTGCTGAGCCTGGTATGGATGAAGCCCTTAGTCCTGGGATATTTTAGGGGTATTTTGTTTCTATAATGTTTAGAACAAGTATGTGAACCACAGTTATCAGTGCATACAGTGGCAAGGGATGACAAACCTTTCTTCTTCCCCTCCCAGTTTTACATGAAAAGAGAATTCAGAGAGTTTTTATTTGGTTTAGATATTCTCATAAAGGGGCATGTAAGTCTTACCATTGACAAGGTTTTGGTGATTCCAACAGCAGTCTGAATTGAGTCAGTACCTCTGAATCTCTCAATTGGCTTCATATGGAGTTTTAACCCTGACTGTAACTCCATTAAAATCAGGTTCTCTTAATTAGTGACTAAGTCAGTACAGCTGCAGGACTAATCCTGGTGCTCCTATGAGGATGGAGGCCTAGCAGAGGGGACCAGATTGCCAATAACAGTGATTGTCAGACAATTCCTACCTCAGCAGTCCCCCAAGCCTGCCTACGCGTCTCTGAACTGGAATTTTGGTCCTGACCACATCCTGACGATTCCAGACTCTGCTTCAGGATTTGTGAGCAAGGTTCCTAGAAGAAGAAACTGCCCAGACTGGCCATCTTCAGACACACACATTTACACTTTCCTCTACATCTGTTCTTTGAAAGGAGACCCTAGTGGAGTGTACGTAAATGGTCTAAAATTCAAAAGAAATTGATTTTTCTCTTTGTGTATTTTGACAAATTTCTAAATATCATAACCTGTGTATTTCTGCCTCCACAGCGACACAAGTATGCATGACATTGCAAAAAAATAACGTCTTATATTTTTAGTTAATGTCAAGTCTTCCGAAATCATGTTTATTATACTTCTTTTTTAATCATTTCCAGCAACTGGTGATCCAACTGACAATGGGTCTTCTAAGATACATCGTACCAGTGGACTTTCTTCTTCTATATATTCCATTCATTAATTACTGTTCACATAATAAATATTTAATTTTAAATAATTATAAATTCACCTTAAAGGTTATTTATAAACCAACACAATAGCATTCATTGAAACAAATGCTCAGTTTACAATCCCTTGTTTGTGTGAAGAATTAACTCTGATATGGAAATTAATCACATAGCTTTCCACTAAGAATTGAAGCCTGCCAACACTTGTGGGACTCTTTCCAAAACACTCCTGGAAAAATCAGAGGGACATGTCCTGGCTTCCTTTTCCAGTACCACAATCATCTATATCAGGTGTACTGCTGAACGTTTTTATTTTTTAACTTGCATATTCTGAAGTTAGGTACATCGCTAAAAAGGGCACAATTTTAATCCACATACCACATCACTGAAAACTGTAAGAATAGATATGCTTAAAAAAGCCCCTTAGACATAAAATATGTTGAATTCCCATAGTTCACATTAACCTTATGTTACCTGTACAAAAGGAACAAATATTTTCTTTTTTTTAAAAAAAAAAAAAACAAAACAAAACAAAACAAAAAAAAAAAAAAAACACTAAACCCATTTAGTGTCTGGATATAAAATCAGACAGATTTCCTTTTTCTGCCCTGCTATACTGCATTTCCCTGCCAATGCAACAACAAAAGCCATACACAACCAAGAAACATTTACTGAGTACAGAAGAACGTTTTGCCTGATTTTTGGAGGTTCCCAGTTTAGCCCATTTTCAGAGGCAGTAATATGCCTTTTACAAAGCAGGCAAAGGAAGGTATAGGTAAGGCAGTGTTAATATCAGCCAAGCAGTTTTCCTTCTTTCAGACAATCCTTTCACCTAAGACACAGAATGTAAATCCCTATCAGTAAATTATACTGAGAAGTAATACAAGAACAAATGGAAGCTGTATTAAATGTATCTGTGGATATAATTTCAAGCACTCTTCCTACACAAACAGGCCTACAACATTTTTTCCAGTAATTAAGATGTCATTGAGTTTCACCAATAAACTGCTGAGTCCCAACACAGAGTTCCCTTTCTGACCTCTTCGTTTTATAAATCTAAGCAGTAAATCTAGCATTTATTTTCCCACATTGCAGGATAAAACACCTCCATCCACAGGAGGCTGACCTAGAAAACTATCATCTGAACAAGCTGATTAGTGCCCAAGCGCAATTGCTGCAGGACAAACAGTTAATGGTAGAGCTCTTTTGCACTGTTACAAACAAAAAATTAAGTCTTCTTTTCATGAAGGAGTCA
The DNA here is from genome assembly GCF_018691265.1 of Tyto alba. NCBI lineage: Eukaryota > Metazoa > Chordata > Aves > Strigiformes > Tytonidae > Tyto > Tyto alba. Next base: position 13,577,645 of record NW_024881327.1, on the reverse strand, counting down.
GGCAGTCTCATACCTATGGAAGCGAGGAATTCATCTACATCACATTTGTCATAAATACTTAAACGAGATGGCCATGGGCACTTGCCATGTATTTGAAAATTTAAATTAGTACATGATAACCACCGTGTTTTCTTCTGCTTTTGTGTGGACTCATTTAATGTACTGTAGGGATGTTATACAGGGATGCCATGTATATCTGTAAGTTTAACATCAAGAGTTTAAAAATAAAAACAAAAAAAAAAACCAAAATAGTATTAGATATGACTTCTTCTATAATCACCACTACAGAAAAATTACATATCCACAGTAAAACACATCAACCAAGCTAACACAACGATTTTGTAATTTTTGCATGCATAAGAAGCTGTGAAGATTCACTCAGTTAAGTGTCCTTCCAGAAAATCTTAGTGGAAATTACACTAGTGTGGAACAATGACAGTGTACACACAGTGCTCTCTTCTGACCCCAGTCCCTACACAAGCTGATGGATTGTAACTCACAGAAAGACTCTAGTATGTCTTTCCAACATTCTCATTGCACACCATGTGAAGATGTGTTTTAGATGGGATTAGATGACTTCCCAAGGTCCCTTCCAACCTGAGCAATTCTATGATGCCTGCAGAACATTAATAATTACATCAGGTGGCTATAACCTCAGTATCTCTCACACACAACTCGTTTCCTAATTCTTCCTTTTTACTGCAGGAGACCTCTGCTCCCACCCGCCTCAGTCCAAGTAACTCAATCATTTTCTTTTTATGTACGACGTGCAGCAGAATACAGGGGCTATTTTCCCTTTCCAGCTTTCATATTTACTTTGTGGAAACTTCCTTTATCAGCCACATTCATGTTCTTAGAAATGTGTTAGTTTCAATAAAAATGACTTACTATTTTATGGAAGTTTAAGGCCAATGACCCAAATCCTATAAATCATTACAAATATTTTTTCTCATAGAATACCATGTTGTTTTTTTCTCAGTAGCAGAGAAAGCATCTTACTATAAACAGTTACATTTTTGCCCACACTAAAAATTCTGTATTAAAAATATACTAAATGAGGGACAGATGTTTAAAACAGTGGACCTACAATGAAGTATTAAATATTGCTGGCACAGTAAGTCCTTTGGTACAGTTTAGTCTCTTTTTGCAATAGGCATGTTTTCACAGCTGTAAAAGCACCCAAAATTACTGTCTTTGCTCCAATATTAATAGAGAAATCAATGAAAAAATACACCAGACTGAACAGATTAGTCTATTGTTCATACATTCTATTATTAAAATAATTTGCTTTTATAAATTAATATTGAACTTGAATGTTTTGAAGTTGTTCAAGAAGAATAGCATCACTTTGAAGAGTACATGGATTATCTATGTAAAACCAAACAATTCCGCTTTTGTAAAAAGAAAATTGCAAGCCTCAACTAAGAAATCAAACCTGCTACTTAGTTTTATGCTCAATGACAAAGTTTGACCCACAGCAGCACAAAGATGGATGATCTTGTGCAATATCCCTCCAAACTTGAGCTTAGTACTCAGTGCTAGGATTAAAGCCCTCTTCCACAGGTACGGGTAGATGTCTTATTGCTATGAGAGCAAGAAGCAAGACAGAACATGGAAGATCAGATTCTGTGGTACAGTAGATTTTGCTATTAATACATGCTAAACAAACACGAAGGACAAAGAAATAACACGTACAACAGAATAAAAATAATAATACTAAAACTTACAGACCTTGCTCTAGTAACTGCAGGGATGAACTCAGCAAATTTATAACCACGGTAGGACCTGCTCACCACTGTACATTAATCTGGTGCTCCCACAGGAGGAAAGGAAGAGCACGTGCCATAAGTACTTCATTTTGGATCCCCTGCTACATTAAAGGTTTAATTTCTGTATCCCAGCCTGGTGACTCAGAGCTCCAAAATCAAACATCACAGGCTCATGCTACTGGCCAAATTTTGTCACAGCCTGTGCTCCATTTACTTGAGCACTAAGCAAGCTGTGACCATTGTAGTCCTGATGAAGCGATGCCTACTTAAGTTTGCAACCCATCTGGAATAATAATAGGTATGAGAATTTAGCAGCTCAATTTGTTTCAGTGAGTCCTACTTCAAATACCAGTTTGGAACATTAATTCTTGTGACATGAAACTCTTTTACTACTCAAAGCAATAAGGAGAGGAAATGTTACAAAAAAACCCTGCATCTGTTGTTACATGAAGCATGAAGGACTAGCTTGGGCCCTTGAGGGAACTGGGAAACAAATTAATCAATTGAATGTGTAGGCATCTAATAAATCTTTGTTCAAGTTCCTGATGGAGAAGGGATGGGCTGCTGAGGACAGACAAAGCTTGATTAAAATCTCTAAAGTCCAGAAACCCTGTTTAAAAAGCTGGGAAAAAACCTTGAAGAAATGGCAGAACAAGACAGAATACAGGCAAGGACTTGGCATGTTGGTCAGCCTGATCCACAGGCAGGATGCTAGCATATACAGTAATAGAAACAAAACTCCACAAGGCTTACAGCCCAACAGCACAGCTCCTACTCAGTAAACAAATTCCTTGGACTGGAGACATTTTTCTGGAAGGAGTTTGTATGGCACAAATATTTCTACTCTCTCCTTGAAGCCACCAAAAAAACAAAACCAAAAAAACCACACACATACATAAAAACCAAACCGAAGATGTCGACAGCCCAAGTGAAACATGATTCTCATCCTCTAGGAAGTCCCTTGTTAACTGTCTTGAGGAGGTCTTTGTTGAGTAGGTCCTACCGAATTCTGAATCCAGAGAATGAAGCTCAAACCCCATGATGTAACTAAGTAATTCTTGCCTTGAAGGGATGCCCACTGCAGTGCTGGATGTCGTTTGGCACAGAGAGGGCTCCCTGCAGTGGCAAGACCAGTGTTAGCAGGCACAGGCACTCACATCTCTGTAATTATTGCTGCTGTGGTGGCAATGTCCTACACAGAGCCCCACCAGCTTCAGTAGACTTTCCCCATGCATAGGGTCCCAGCTGTGCATGCCTGGGCACCTGGAGGCACGAAATGGCAACGCTGTCGTGGTGGCCAGCACAGCCCAGGACATAAGGAAACAAAGACAGCCCTCACTTTTCTGGTTAGACAAAAAAACCCAGGGGCTAGAAAACATGGGGAGGAAGGGGGAGGGGTAGAGTAAAAACAATCTCCGAGTAGAAAACCAGGATAAATTCATTGAATAAATTATTTACTGGAATTATTCACTTAGCTTCAATTACAATCTATCCATTCTATCCACCATCTACATTAAATTATAATAAATTCTTCTATTATAACTTGGCTTTATGCCTGCTGATTTACAATAGCTTATTTATTCAGAAAACAAAAGTCTGATGCTATGCAACCTTCCACAGGATTTAGATGTGCGCACCTGGACATCCCCAAAAGACAGTTTCTTTTTGAAAAACTCATTCCTAAATTAGAGGGAGGGGAGTGAGCATATTATATTTAAATTGCTACCAGATATTTCAAACAATATAAAAAAGGCCCAAGATATCAGAATAATCTTAAAACAAAAATATCCTGCTGCTTTCCTGAAGAGTTTAGCATATGTCCTGTCCTGAATACCCAAACACAGTTCTGAGAGTATACAGGCTCTCTCCATCCTTCAGCCATCAGGTCTCTTTACTGATCAGATGTTTCAGGATTCTTCTGAATTAAAAATATCTTGTTCTACCTTACCAGACCATCTTTGGCATTCACAAAGGGCTGTACTTGAAAATTAACTATACTAGGTTGCAGAAAAAAAGAAAAAAAAAAAATTAAGGTTGCTTTTTTATGTAATATACATAAATAAATATGGTTTCCACAGCAACACAGAATGACTATTTGTTAGGAATCCCAATCTGCACTTCGATAAAATGTGCACAGGTTCTAACTAAAAGGTCTAGTATATTGAGAGAACAGCAGGGGAAGCATGCAATTAAGTCAAGGGTTTGCAAATGTGAGAACACTACTCACCTTCCTCCCCTCATTCCTATAACCCTGCAACCACTATGCCTATTAACTGAACTGATTAGACAGAGACTATATTTTAAATACTATATACACTGCCATTTTTACATCTTCATTGACTTCAGCACAGCAAGTATCATATTATGGAGGAAAAGCAGAAATATATAAGGAAAAAGGTGAGCAAAATTGACTTATACATTTTAACAGTACTCTATAAACCAAGACTACAAAGCAAGAGATAACAAAGGCCTTAGTGGTCTGTTTTACCAGGGGCAGCTGCCGGAGCAGCAAAAAATGGGCCAACTTCTACCTACACGTACACCTTTTACCATGAAGGCACGAGTTAAACCTTCTGGAGTGGTGGGCATGCTCTGAATGGGATAGATTTGTTCTGTCCCTGAGAAAAGATCAAGGACAACATAAAAAAAATATCGTTGCAGAAGAACTCCTCTATAAATTCATATACACATTCCAAGAACCTGAGAACACCTTGGACGCAGCCACTTCAGATCCTTAATGACAGAATAATCCACGTTTTCAAATCTACATCTTAGAAAAACTGCTAGACATCATACTGATAAGAAGAAACCCTCTTTCTCCCTCACCCCTTATAGTAGCACAGGGTTTTATTTTGCTAATATAAACCTGTTCTTCTACACTAGAAGTGCTTTTGTAAACCTGAAAACATGCTAGCACTACTTCCATGTAGTTTTATTCCTGATGTCTACTACTATTAAAGGGTAAGCATATACTTCAAAACTATAATTCACTTAGCTAGTTACCAGAGCCACTATTATGTGAATAGGTTTGATATATCTCTGTTCCTAACCTATCAGAAAACAATTTATGGAATCTAATAAATTAAAAATGAATTGTCTCCAGCAACCATATATTTCACAATAAATGTATGCTCTTTGATCACAACTGACTGTGCCATGTTCTAATTAATTTTTATACAGAACTTTGCTATTGCCCCTTAAAATAGATTTTATACACAAGACTAATCAGCTAGCATTTTTAGCTGTGCCTTTGTCTTCCAACCAAGTTAAAAATCCACAGAATACTAGTATTTATGGCATAGCTTTCTACATATGTGCCATTTCAGTTTATGGAAGCAAAGACCCATATTTCTCCTTTGCTTTCTTGACCCCAACAGGCATAATAGAGATAAATGCGTCCAGATACCTTAAGGACATGCCTCTAGACTAGGTGAACATGGAAATTAATCCCTGCCTAGCTCTCAATTACTTTCTTATCCAGTGAAAAGTACCGGATCTACTCAGTTACTGTGTATCCCCTCCACCATCTTCTGAGACAGAAATAGAGGCATTTGATATTGTTGTTTGAAATGGCAGGGTAGACAGCATGGAGTAGCGTTTTGGCCCTATTTCTGCTGGAGTGCTGTAACTTCCCATACGTGAGAATATCTTCCTGTATCAATGACCAGGAACCTGGAAAAAACATCTACAAGTGCAATACAAAATCTCTAATTCAGACTGGATGGTCTATGCACAACATATTTTATGGATCTGATGTGTAGATTCTGGCATCAGATTTAGGGAAAGAAAATAATGGTAAGGGTAGGGGTAGAAGGCATTAATCTGGGGAGAAAAGTAAAAGAGGAACGAGGAGGTTGGCCACTGACACTATTTGCCTCCTTGCTTTGCCACAGGAGCCAGATTCTGTTCCCTTGCAGGACTAATACGCAAATAAAAGAATCTAATTGATTAGAAATAAAAAGAACTCTACTGTCTTGGCCAGATCTTCTCTGCCTTTACACATTCATTTAGAAAGGTCAGAGGCTCTTTTCATGGTTTTGGATAGCACCATCACTGTCCTTGCTTACAGGTAATAAACTATTCCTGTCTACCTACCATGAATCTCTGAAGTGCAGTACAATGCAAACACTTAAGCTATGAATGATGCTTTAGTACATTTTATATACATATATATACACACGTATATATATGTTTTGAAAAGCAAAAAGACCAACTGCTTGAGGAAATGAAAAGAGCATCTCATAAATTCCAATGAATTCCCAGTGAGAAAGAGAGCAGCAAATTTAGCCTCAGCATCAGGCATCGCTATACAACACAAAATTCTTGTTGCATACCATGTGGTCTAGAGACACCACTGAAGTTGAAAGAATATCCATTTAAGAAAAGGTCTGAAAAGTATCTCTCTAGAGTGGCTTTAGCATGTAAGGATGCTGCCTTGGGATACAGCCGTAGGTCAGCTGACCCCTGAAGATCTCTTTCAGCATTCTTCTATGACTCCGTATGAACTGGAGTTATGGGGATTATAAAAACTGGTGTTTTAAAAACCTTCTTTGCTCTATGGAAGAACTCTGACAAGAGGCATTCTTACACTTTGTTACTGTCCTCCTATGGACATTGTAATAATGAATAAGTAGGAATATGCAGAAATTAAATGAACTTTTTGGATTACGGCGTGGGGAGGTGTTTTTTTTTCACTTACAGATCATACAAGACCTTTTATGTTAAATGCTCAAAAATTAAAATAAATTCTGTAATACAGACAGGAAGTCAGTGCAATGGGAACCAAATGGGAGTAATGGGACCCAGGTGGTTGGAATGGGTACAAAAAAACACATACATGGCCATGTAAGGCACAAATTGGAGCCTGGAGATTATTATAACTGGAACCTTCCAAAAGAAAGAATGGCTGTAAACTGTTAACTGTATGAATGCAAACATCTTGGTATCTTACCACTGAGGAACTGGTGGGGAGTGGGGAATGTATAATTTTCTTAGCTAATACAGCCTGATGTGTTCATGCTGAAGCTATACCATATTAAGGAATATATCAGTATAGGGCATCATATGCAGATAATTTAAATTCTTGATTAGGATGAGACCTGAGCATAACAGAAGTGGTTCTTTGCCCAAGTCAATATGAAATTTACTTTAAATTTGAGTCAAGGAACAGACAGGCATACTGCTTCAAAAGTCACAGGACAAAATTGTCATTTTATTAGTATATTTAACAATAATAAGCAGAATCAGAGGAAGTCTGTGATTCAGTACATAAGCTGATAGGGCAAGTAAATTTGAACTTTAGTAATATAATATAGTTTAGGTCACTGAAATACCTTCATTTACTTATTTACCTCTCTATTTATTTCAAGGCAGAAGGCTAACATCCCTGTACAAAAAGGGTATATACAAAGCAGATCTAACTGATGAACAAAGCTCTCTTGGATGAGAAATAAATACCTTTAAGAGATTTTTCATTAAGAGAAAGAATATCCACAGTATGGTACAAAATGGTAACAACTAGCCTAAGCGAAGGAGGCAAAAAGGATTTCTGGCATTGGATATTATAAGGTTAATACCCTGAAAGAACATAGGGAGATTTCTGTGAACCCTGACTAGCTTCACGGACAGCAGAAGATACACTGATGTGGAACTAAGAGCCCCTGCCCAGGACTTTGTAGATTTGCATTTTATAAAGATGTCTGGCAAAACATGTGACACGAGGACGGTGTACTTTTAGTACTCTTCCACTGCTCCAGAAAGATTGAGAAAGCGCACACCATTTCTCTTGCTCCATTTAATAAAGCAGTAGGGCTTCTTGGCCCCTCTGGGATTCTGTGATAGCTGAAGTCTGCTCTTGAGCACATTTTTTTAGGAGGAAGGAGTAATTTTTTGGCAGAGGAGTGAAGGAGACAGGGAAGACATTGCTGCTGTATATCACGGTCCAGTCTGAAATCTTTAGAAACACTTTATATGTATACGTCGACGTTGTACACTGATGAAATATCATTTTGGCATCAGCAGACTAGTGTAGCTACCCTATCAAAGAACAGTTAACTAAAAATTGAACTTATAAAGTCTTAAGTTATGTGGAAGTTTGAACTTATTCAAGTCTATATTGTCAAAATAAATAGATATTATTTTCTCTTACTTAGAGGACACATCACCCCAAGAACAAAAAGATTAAAAGTACATAATGTTAACAACGTATAGTTTTGGGGGTTACTGTTTTCCACTGTAGGGCCATTAATTTGTGTACATTTGTTAATATTTTATAATACTTATTGTGTTAATAATGTTTGTTAATATTTTCGGGGGTTTTTTCTTTTTTTTTTTTTTTTCTCCCTTTTTTGAAATGAGAACCAAAGCCTTTGTGACATATAGCATAAAGATAAATTTAAAAACCAGAAAGGAACAGCGAACAAGCAATCAGAAATTTGTAAAACCACACAGAATGTAAAAAAGCAAAGAATCAAGCGTTCTCAGTGTTAAAAGCAAATGGAAATAAATGTCATGGTTTCAAGATGATAACAAAGTAAGACCAAAAACCAGGACCAACACCATCAGGTTGACCTATAAAGGCATACAATGTAGAGGAGACTTTTTTCTTTTGCGCCCCCCTGCCCCCTTTTATTTTTAACGAGTCTGTTAAAAACATGAAATGTTGAAGTTCTGCAAAACAGAAAAACAGAGAAGATGAAGTGAATTCATAAAACACAGAATACATCAACAGTGTGGATAAATAACATCCATATAAGTTTGGTGCCAGTAACCCAGTTGATACATTTTCTGATGGTAAACAGAAGAGGTGGCTGGCCCTTACTGGAGTAAGATAATAGATCTAAGTAAATCCCATGTGAAAAAAGAAATAAAAAACATCTGCTAAGGACACAAAACAGTTTGTTAGCTGACGTCAACCACGGGAATGCTTCCAGTATATCAGCTCTGGGCTTGCCAGCAGGTGTTGCTGCAATTATTCAGAACAATTAGAGGTGATATTTCCAAAAGCATAGAGATGACAGGGCCAATAAATAAGGCAAGCACAATACTGTCAACAACTGAAATGTAAGTATTTCTCATAAATCATTTGAGGACCCATGCAGCAAAGTGTTTTAAAGTCAGCCAGCAGGGCGTTAAATTTTACCAGTCGTACCCATGTGAAAAATAATATCCTTCTCCACGACGGATCCCACTGAAATCCCTGAAATAACCTGATTTCTAAGATACCTCCTTTACTATGGAGTAGAATCTCTCACCTTGACAAAGAGAAATATAACCCAAAGAGAATATGCCAGATAATATTTTCAGATAGCATGCATGTATTTTCAACAAACATGAACTTCCGCTAATGTTGAAATTATTATTACTTACATTAACTAACTTGATTAGTCTCATTATACCTTCTCCTTTCACTTTTTCCTTTGTGAATGTTTTCCAGTATTTATATTCTTTCACTGTGGCTATGCTCCAGCTTACAAGAAGGCATAAAACTCAGCTCTAATGTTTAGATGTCAGGTTTCTTAGTATACTTTGAGTATGACTCTATGTACAATATTCTCCAACTGGGCATATAGGCTAGCATTACTTTGTTGATCAACACCTAACACAGCATAAATTTACCTAATCCTAAAATCTCCCCCTTCTTGCCATTAATGAACTGCATCATGCACACCCAACAACATCAGGAGCTTTTAGGGAATGTTCTCAAAACTATGTCCACCTCATGATGTGCTCTCCAGCCTAATTTAAACTGCATTCTTAATTCACTCATCATTTTAGAAAAGTCAGAGCTTGTTTAGTTGTTTGTTGTTTTGTTTATTTAAAAAAAAAAAAATCCTCTTTCTAACTCCCTTGAACTCTAGATAAGAAAAAAGTCTATTATAAGACCCAAACTGGACATGATATGACTTGCATCATTCTGAACCATTAAATTACTGCTCATGGAAAGCAACCAAGAAGTGGAGTGGCTTCTTCACGCTGAACCGCACCATGACCCTGCATCCATTGATTTGCGGTCTTGCTGTTAAGTTTTACTGCTGACTTTGCTGAACACTATGTCAAAAGCAAAACCCTCTGTCATTTACATCATGCCCTGCATTTCATGGAAAACGTGAACTGAAAAGAGATATCAACTTTTACTTCATTTGAGTTAGAGAGTTAGGCTGATGCTCCAAGGCAAATATGCCTGGTTATTTCAATGTTATATCATGGAAACATCATCTAGCTGCCTGGCCACAGGACCAAGAGTCAGTCCCTCTTCCCTGGCACATTTTACCAAGTACTGACTGACTCAGTACACAGTGCAGTTCATTTTTCCTTTTTATAATTAATTTCCAATCATTCATATGCTTAGAGCTGAAAGTTAATTACATGCTCAAGTCACTTACTCTGAGATTAAATGGCACCAAATCCTTGTGTGCCCAGAATAAGTTACTTAACACACTCTCAGCTTTCATCTTAAAAACATGCACATTTCTATTTCCCTACAGGAAAGAAGCATTAACGGAGGCTTTCAAAATCATCTCAGGATGCAAATTGCTCTTTAAGTGGCAGATATTATTTTATTTTAAAGAGTTCTGAGCGTGGAAAAAGTTAAGATGCTGCTAACCAGCAGAAATAGTCTAAAACCTTCATGGGAGAAATAAGACCTGGTAGTGCAAGCAGAGGATGATAAGTGGTTTGGCAGAAGTGACACAATAAAATTCAGTATTTGTCATACAACTCAAAAGTATATTTTCCTAAGCTACAAGTTTAAAACAAACAAACAAAAAACAAAAAACAAAATAAAAAACCACCAAGTTGTTCTTCTAACAGCCTGCTTTACAAACCACACCTGGAGCCTGACCTGAAGTCATGCTGCATGCTCTCTGGCTCACGTTAGAAAGCAATTAACTGTTTTGTTGACGATCAACAAACCGGAATAGAATCCAGCTCATTTTCTCATACCACTACAGAGCCAATAAAAGTAAAAAGTCGTCAGCATTTATTTTTGAACTAAGGGAAACAGATATGTCTTGGAAGAGAGACAGATTTTAGATCTCTGGAGAAGGATGATAGCATTTGTACACAGTCATTTTCTGACCATATATGCACTTTACAAACAATTCCCCTACCCCACAGCATCTTAGCTGGACTTGCTCAAAACTGGGAGAGCGACTGCATTTTAAATAGCATCCCTCTGCAGCCACATCCAGCAGGCATGTGGTTTCCTTCCCTTAGACTGCTGAAAAGGGCTGCAGAACAACTCTTAGCCTAGTGACAGATGCGCAGCTGCTTTCCACAACTTGGGAAATGGGGTTAGTACCTGCCACGCGACACCTGCACCATTTTAATGAAATAAGAAGCATCTTTGTTCTAACTAGGTATAAAATAAAGCAAAAATCTTGTACCATACACGCATTTCTTCACTTTTTTGGGAAGTAAACCAGAACAGTTTCAGAGGGAGCGAGGGCCAGCTAGTCCACGCTGCTGCCTCTGCTCACAGGGGCACAGGACGCTGCTTTCGGAAGACAGGCTGCGAAGCCAAAGCAGTGTGGGGACAAGCAGGAGAAGTGCTCTGACAGCCCCTCTCAACATAGAAGAGAGGGATGACGAGGGTTGAACCCAACTTAGAGACTTGCTGAGACAAGGCAGCCCTGAATAAACGCAAGGGTAATGCTTTCAAATTTGTTCCATTATCATGCTGAGAAAACATGAGATCAAAGCTACTCTCAAACCCTGTGCGCTACGTATGGAGGAGAAAAGCAGTGTGAAGAAGCAGAAATGAACACCAGCTGGCCCCACTCCTACTGGCACAAAATAGCTAAAGTCCACGTGTTTACTAAAGCAGCCAGAACTACAACGCTACACAAGCATCAAACTTACTAGACACGCACTTTGCAGCACCGGGAGAAAGGAGTTATCCCAAGTGAAGGGTACAGCACAGCACCTCAGCCTCGCACACTCACCTCCGCAGGCACCGGGAGCCACTGGGCAGCTGCTGCCTAACCCTCCGGGCTGCCCACCACCTGCACCTACTGCAGGCCAGCTCCCAAATTCACCATCCTCAAGAGGGTGCCAGCAGAACCTGTTTCCTCCAAGCCAAAGCAACAGCAGGGCTCTGGGAGAAGGTTGGGCAACCCACCTCTAGGACAACGGGGGCTGGGTTTTGGTGCAGTTGCCTCTGTTAAAGGCCCTCACAGCATCAGAAGGAAGAGTATGTTAGCACACACCAAAAATTAATTAGCAAGAGAAAGGGTTACAAATTCCATAATTCACAGACCCCATATTAATGATTAGCTAACCGAACTAGCTGCCCAGTTGGTAATCTGATTCGTTGGAAAGGAAAAGGCACGGTACGGACCTTGAAAGGTTTTAGCGAAATTGTGTGTCCCAGGTCACCCTGCTTCCCCCTGCCTTCACCATCTCATTGTCAAGCTCAATTTGCCAGCCAGGTCCTGATAATAAACACAAAGATACATTTTAAGGTTAGTAAGCAAAACTCTTGCTGGATGTTATGACGAGCCACTGTAGTGATGAAGTAAAGGGGATGCAGGGGTGGAAAGGGTTGGGTGTTTTGCTTTGTTTAGCAAATGGCATAGTCTTACTCAATTACCACCCTTCATTTATTTTATGTTGATCATTAATACTTCATATATACCTATGACTGCTAAAAGTAAGCAGAAAAACATTCCTGGGAAGTTGAAAGGTATTATTTATGGCTAGGGAGAAATGAATGGTCTGCTCAACTGTCGAGATACTGATAGGTAATTTTCTAAGTCAAAGCACTGGGACAATATGCTTGTTAATTAAAAATCACACTTTACACTTATGCTTTCTGAGGTGGTATGAAATACAGTAAATAACTACTATTCACTGGCTTATTTTAATTTTTACAGGAACTATGGTCCCACTTCAGTGCCCTGGCACATGGTGCAAAGTCTAAGTAAAGGGTATGCTGACCTTAAGAGAAAGATTTCAAACATATGGCCTGTGGGCCAAGTAACTGTGTGGCCACAAAGGATTAAGAAAAATCAGAATATTTTGTCCTCTGTGGCAAGAAATGCATTCCTGAGTGCTGGTTTGAGATAGGAAGTAAAAGGCTGAAGACTCTCAATTTGCATTTTAGAACACAGAGTAGCTGTCTGTTTTTTCCTCTACCTGGTCACTATTTGAAGCACTGTTATTTTGCCGGTGTCATCCATGTTAAAATTCTGCCTGTATTAGCCAATATGAAAGACAGCATCTAAACTAAAAAGCACAGTGAAAGCTCCAGCTATTTTCCCAAACCCTTCTTTCTGCATAGTCAAGGAGGTTGTGTACATTTGTAACTCCTAAAGTACGAGAATGTCAATCTAAATCAGATTTCAAGATGCATCTAGAGGTACCAGTACTCAGTAGTTTAATTCTGAAATGTTAGCAATAACAGTATATTTTTTTACACAAATATTAAACACTACAAAGAAATTAGAAGCAGCAGTAGACCAAAAAAAAAAAAAAATCACTTTTTTTATACAGCCTGAAAACCTGAGTCTTCTTCATGATGTAGGTACTCACATATCATGTCATAGACTAAGATAAACTTGAAAGGACTGTTCACATTGCAAATGCTACTTCTAAACCAACATTAACGAGTGACCAAGTGTAATGCTCTACATTCTTGGTCTGCCTAAATGAGCATTGGTTAAGTGAATAAGTCTTGCTCAAATAAGACTGGACTTCCTGTGTGCAGAGAAAAAGATAAAGGTCACTGATCAAGGGACTCAGTGCCCACAAATAGAGTCTTCTGTAAACACACGTGTTGTTGAATGTGCACCTGCTCTCAGGCTAAGCAGTGTTTCCCTCAGACATTAAATACTCTCATGGTATCTATACATAATGTTGTTGATGTAACCACTTCAACTAAAGTTTTCTGACCCATAGGGGAAATGCAATGGTAAGAAGCAGTTGGTAATGATTTGCAAATACAAATCAAACTGCAAAATCCAAATACTCACTACCTATTCAAGGAGTAAATTCCAATGCCAGTTCAGTTTTTAAATATCCATGACATCATGCCAGTAACATCGCTGTACGGACACCTGCAGGCAAGGTTTCAAAGTTTTACAGGTTAGGAAAAGAATATGCACATCCATAAATTCAAAGGTGAAAGGAATAGAAAAGGTAAAATCACTTCTGGGTGAGATGGGAGCCAAGTGGGAGCTCACTTGAATACAGAAGGAGCACTGATTCCAAACATAAATGGTTTTCTTTGGTTGCATAAGCACATTTTTGCTTTTTTATTTGCTCTCAAGTTTATTATAAAGCCTGAAAAGCTCCCAAAGTCATCATCAGCAACCTACGGCAATGAAAAGATGCACGTGCCACTTTTCTGACACTAAAAAGTATCACAGTTGAGGTGACACTGGCATAAAAAGTAAATTTATGCCCATTTTCCCATCTCTGCATAGGAACATATATTTTTTAAAAAGAACAAAACAGTGCATAGGAAAACAACCTGAAGATGAAACTAAATACTGCGATGTATATTACTAGGAAACATTTTCCCCAAGATGAAGTCTGAGTGGGGGATGGCTTAGTAGAGGTGACCAAGAAATCTGATGGAAAGGGGTATTAAAAAAAAAAAAAAAAGTTAAAAAAAAAAAATTTTACTCTTCAGTCTTCTGAAACCAAGATCTTTCAAAAATATTTCCTCAAAAATCACAAAGGGAAAGAGAGAAGATTATTCCAGAATACTTAATAGCCTGCTCTGGATTACAGAATTTGCACACAGAAATTCGTATTTCTTAAAACAGATGACAAGACACAGAATGGCCCAATAGTCCAGACGCTAGAAGAGTCACAATATGGGAGACCCAAGTTTGAGTCCCCAGTCCAGTAAGCAACGTAAGATACGTATAAAGAGAAATAGCCTTGGGTGGAGAGGCTTGAGAAGCTCTCAGTATTTTGTAGGCTAGTGTGGGAAGTGCTGAGCTACAGTGTGGGAAATGAGGGCCCATATCCCTGACCTGAATCAGACAAACACATGAGATTTAATTTGAATCCTTCACAACACACATATGCGCTCTCTCCATCAGATATCAGCTATTTAACATAACAGTCTTTGTAGTTCTGGTACTGACTAGAAACATTCCCATATCCAAGACAGCTTTCCCAACTAAAATTTCTTCAGAATTTATGTGTTATAAGCTAAACTCACATATTGGCATGCCAGCATTAGAAATAATGTCAGAAATCATGCTCAGTCCTCTCCCCGTGCTGATCAATCACCAAAACCCCCAGGGACCACCTATGTTATTTGTGCAGCATACTTTGCGTAAGGACTCCAAAGGACCACCTTCAACCAAGGCATGCACCTATTTCTACGAGGTTACCTTCACATGTACACATGCATACTGTTGTGTTGTTTTTTTTTTTTTTTAAAAAGTCTATTTCACCCCTTACTTTTTTCACATGTATTTTTTTTGGCTATGCCATAATTTCATTTCCCCCATGAATGCAGAGGATGGATGACACTGTTGCATCAACCCGATTACCTAGTTCTGCTGGGGACTTCTCAAATGGAACATGATAGCAAGCTAAATAGAAAGCAAACACAACATGAAAGCAAACATTCCAGTTTACACCAACCCTGGAAACACAGCTTCTAAAGCTGAAGTTATACAATGAGTTTCAAGCAGGCTGGCTTTTGACATTCAAAAAACCAAAGATAATCCACATCCAACCCCACAAACACAACAAGGTCACCAACAGACAGAGCCATGCCCACTAATGTACTTCTGTGTCTTTGCTCCTGCTCCAATTATTAATGTGGGGAAGCGAGCATCATAAAAAAATGTTACCCCTCCTGTCCTTTCTTGTGAAACCTTCTTAGCCATCAATTTTGTAAAACCTCTGGAAGACTTCAGCCTCACTCACCCTGGGAGTTCATCCTGTCCTAGCAGGTGACCATGTGACAGCCCTCCCAGGCATGCTAACAACAGTCATAACGCCCCAACATTAACCCCTGCAACACCCCAAATGCTGTTACAATTCCCAAAGACACAAGTGCTAGAGGCAGCATGTGACTTTTCTCACCCCAGCCCCAGCAGGTAATTGGAGTTTCCAGGGATAATCCCAGCAATCAGAGAGAAAATCTCTGCCTCTAAAGTGACCCATTAGCACAGAGTTCACTGATCAGTAAGTTAACATGCGTTAAAGCATCTCTCTGGGGGGGTTTAGGAAGGGTCAAGAAAACCATCACAAAGAACAAAAATACCTACAGAACTCATAGGTGGCTATACCAAGATCTTCATGAACAGGTCAAATTCAGCTCAGAGGCTATTCTCTTTCCTGGGGCAAGACCAGCAATATCTGCAATCCTGACATTATTCTCCACAACTTCCATTAAATGTCACTTACATATGCAAAATAGAAAGCGTTTTAATAAATCATTTGGGAAAGCAAACAACCTACCTCATTGTAAGGTGGATACCATTCTGCATTAGCTACTCCACAACACTGCACACACTTGCAGTTTACGGTCCCTGGTTATAAATGAGAGACCCTTTTTTACCTGATACCAACAGGTAAGCCACATTATCACAGGGTAATGATACACACACACAGGCAATTACTAAAGAACAGTTTATGCTCTGTAAGGTCCATGCAGGTTCGCCAGTGGTAAATCACTTGTATGCCTATAGTAACAAAAGGCACAGTAATAGTAAAAATAATAGTAAAAACTGTCAGGGATACAATCGTCTAATACAGTCACGACAATGAAACTCCAAGGATGTGGACTAATCCCGTAGTAATTTATTGTGTCCAAATACACCGTGGTAAGTCCCTTTTCAACATTTATACTTTCTCTCACTTCTTATTAGTTGCCTTTTGGCCAAGATACTAGACAAAAAACCCAAGCCTATCACCTTCAAACAGAAGCATAGATAAATTTGGGCAAGGAAGAGGGAAAAAATAGGAGGTTTCAGCTTGCATTTATCATTTATTTATAAACCTCAAAGAGATGTGACAGTGCTGTTCTCTATAAAATTCAATGGTTATAAGGCAGCTAATTCTTTTCCTTTTCTTTTTTTTTTTCAATGCTATGTACTTGAATAGCTCCATAATGAGAGAATTTCCCAGCCGATTAGTTTTGTTAGTGTTAATTGTCCATATAACATACATTCCTGTCTCACCTGTTGCATTTCCCAAAGTAGTTTCTTAATGTTTCTAGTGTTTCTGATAAGCAGTGTTCTAACCAAAATGTGGAATGTATGGTACACATAGGAAATTAATGATCATCATGATCTTTAAATATATACATGTTTTCCTATATGTTCCCATATAGACTGCTTTTTTTTTTTCATCTGGAAACCACCACTGTTCTTATCCTTTACTTGGTCAATAGTGCCTTACGTTACATGGTCTGTGCGTACAAAACATTGGTGTTAACAAGTAAAGTTAAGGATCTCATGTGAGCCCTATCTTGCATTTCCTTTTATTTGTTAGTTTGAGCCTCAAGCTTAAAGTTATTTTAACACACTTCTGTTTTCAACACATATTCCGTATGTGTCTAACACCCTCTGGAGTTGCAAGCCACCCTCCCACTCACCCCCAAAAATCTTCAACCAGTGCCAAAGTCTATATTTTCTTAACTTAAAGAAGTAATTTCAGGGCTGTCAACTGATAAATTTCATTCAGGGAAACGCTGTGTTCTTTAAGCAACACATTAATCTTCTCTGAGCTAACCATAGTAAACATCAATGTTGAATTGTACAGATTTCACATGTTGCTGCCAAGAGAGAGTTTTAGAAGAATTATCCCCATTTTAGGTAACCTGGCTTTTAAAATTACACCCTAGAACATGCAAACAAAGAAGACTAATGAACTCAGCAGCCTGTACGCATTGAGGAGGTTGTTGAAAAAGATACTGTGAGTAATGGAAAAAGGTTCATTTTTCAAAAGCTGTAGGGAGCTGCCTGTGTAAAGGTAGGCAAGGGAGAATCTCTCTCTCACCTTGGTTATAACAGTTCACTGTAAACAATCATTTCCCTTCTGTTATCAGGGAATATCCTGCAGTGGTGTGTGTTCTATGTCACCTTGAGCAATTCATGAAGGAGGAGGAATTTTTCTTTCTCAATAACCCACTCGGCTCCCCACCTTTTTTTTTTTTTTTTTAAATTTACTTCTTAAACAGAGGTATGCAAGACCATCCATTAACTACTGTCCTGCTCCTCATAGAAGAACAGAATATTGACCCTGATTGCTAACAGAAGAGCAGAGAGAAGTTTGAGCCAAACTTTTTTTTTCCTGTTTTCTGCTACCAAAAGCAGTGCATATAGGACAGCAGGCTTGCCATGCAAGTACAACCATCTACAGATCAATAAACGGATGCTCTAAGCCACAACCCAGACGTTACTAAGAGATAGTATTTTAAACGACCCGCACTGCTTTCAGTAGTGAAAGTAGTCTGCGTGTATTTGTTCTGTGATGCTAACTGACCTTTTCAAGCATGTTGTTAAATGACGAAACCACCTGATATTCCTCTGTAACTGTATACAAAATCCCCGCAAGCAGAACATCCTCACACAGCGGGCAGCAGTACGCCTCAGTCGCAACACGCACCGAGCTCCTGATGCAGTGCCCTCGAAGGGCAGCCAGCCGGCTGGGACGCTGGAGGTTGAGTGACACTAAATCAATTACTTACCCTCAAATGTCTTGTTTTAAATCTGTTGCTTCCACCTGGTCATAACGCAAAGCAGGACTGCTATGATTCACCAAAAGAAGATTAACCTTGACAAGGGGGATTTATTTAATGTTGCTTAAATAACAGAAAGCTGAAATAAAATTGCCCTCAGTTCAGCCAAGATTTCTCTCGCACTCCCTCTCGGTCTCTCTTTCCAGGACTGCTACATAGTGGTCTATAAATATTGGCCCCAACACTTGCTCAGTGCTTTCCTTGCCGATGGCACAGGTCAGTGTTACTGTACACCGTGGCATGGCTCAGATGAAGTTCTCAGCTGCTCAGACAAAGCCATGGACTGGCTCCCCACCCCGCCTGCCTGGAAATACTGTGCTGCTGCCAGCTTTACAGATGCTGCAGGCCTTTTCTGCAGGCCCAGATCAGGCACAGAAAGGGAATTACGAGACTTGTCTAAAAAAGAAAAAAAAAAAAAATTACAGCTTTTTGCAAGCAGGTGGAAAAATGGGGGACGGAGAAGGAGCAGGAAGAGTTTCAGCCCCCCTTACAGTGCACATCTACATACCATCTAGCTATGATTATGGAATTTAATTCCCAGATAATGTAGATTTTAAAAAATTCTGCAAAAACATTTTCTATAAAACAAACACTTTGAAGAAAGGGTATGTTTGTCATAGAATTCATGCAAGAGCTTTAAGACTATATGGGTATTCACAGTATGATGAAAAAATACACATTAATGTCGCCTCTGAAAATTTCTGTCAGTAGTCAGGTATTTGGTGCCCAAATTCATATTTAACAATTATGCACAACATGACAGTAAGCATGAGACAACACTGGGGGCATGAATCCACAATTCTGTCCTGCAATAAGTAACAGTTTCAAAGTTTAAGAATTATTCCAAAAAGCAGAACAATCACCTCTGTGAACCCCCTGAGAAACTGGGCAGGAGACAGGTGCCTTGAAGCAGAAAACTGAGGGAAACTGAAAAGAAGGTGGCAAGACCAGCACGAACAACTCTGTATTTGATGCATGCCCTCAGTGTACACCGTGGGTCAGGCACCACAAATGCAGATAAATGTTCTGCCTTTAATCAAAACATTAAATGGCATAACTAGGATTTTTTTGTATGAGTAAAACAAACCGCATCATAACTGCATTAACACTAAGAGCTACAGGAGTTTGTTTTATCTTAAATTTCATGTCTTTTTAAGGTAGTTCATGACCATGAAATTTTCTTTGCCCTCTGCACTTTCCCCACAACATTATCTATCCATAATTCAGAGTCTGTTCCAAGGCTTACAGGACCATCAAGCTTGTGATTAAGACAGTGCAGTTTCTGCAGCCACTGGCACAGCCTGGCATAATCCAGTGGCTAGCATCCCTGCACACCTTTGAGGTTACCACCAAGGTCATGGCCAGCGCTTATCCACCCATTTGCAGCTCTGTCAAGTGGAGAAGTTTTATTAGTAAGTTTGGAACAAAACAGAAATTTCATCTCCTGCATCTGTTGAACGGTATGTTAACTCTTACTGCTCTACTTTCACTACTTTACATCAAGAGCTTTTGGAAGTGCTCCCAGTAACTTGTTCACAGTTAAGGCCCTCCTTTCACGTGATTTACTTATTTTTACTGTGCAGCTTAAAATACTACATTTATCATTAGTAATACACCAGTACTGAAGTTGTTTAAATGGACACTGTTTATAAAATCTTGGTTTAGAAGCTCATCACTGATGCCACGGAAATCTTTTGTCTTCAGATGAAAATATATTTTGATGACATGGGTAATTGCTAAGCCTCGGTGAACTGCCAGATGTAAAGTCTTCCAAATAATTTGCTCATTACAAGTTTCTTAGTCATAAAACTACTGCACGTAGCTAGCTCTTGTCCTCAACAGTGTACATGACCGTTTCGTAATATCATTCCATCAAACTTTAAGCTGCCACAAATAAATCCCTGAACAACCAGAAACCAGAGTGGTTTAATAAAACTGAGCAAGCAACTGAAGTATTTATCATAGCTTTATGTGCAGTATAATGTCAAAACATTTTCTTGGACATCTACATCTGTAGAATAGAGAATTACCTTAGAGGAAATGATACAGAAGCCCATAATGTTAATGAAACATGCATATCCTTCTACTTCTGGAAACAAATATGCAGCATCACTTTACCGTACCACATCACTACCGTGCCACACAAAAGCAAAAGGATGCACATAAACAACAGCGAGAGGAGGATACCACAAATACTTCTGTCAGTGAAGGCTTGGTTTTTAACAGTACATTTATTTGGCATTGCACATGCAGAGGGGTTGCAGCACAGGTGATGCAGCACACAAAACCAGCAACACTGACATCAAATGACACTAGGGCATTGAGCTGACAAAAAGAGGGCACAGCATGCTGGAAAAGTCTGACAGCATTGAGAGGATGAGTGTTGGAGGAGGACAAAGGAAGAACAGTAGTGTTAGCAAAACCATCAAGGAAAAAAAATCCTAATTTCTTAACAAAATGTCAATAGAACCCCTTAAAATTCATCAGAAGCATAAAATATCTTGTTAGATCTCATCTGTTGGAAAAGATAAGGAGTTTTTTACTCCAAGCAGTAGTCAATCAATTCACCAGGACAAGAGGTTTTCCCAAACACACAAGGTCCATTCTCCACCACTATGAAAGCTTCAAAGTTTGTCTTGAGTTTGAGTAACACTTGCATCCAATCTCACATTCTATTTTTTACATTGAGACTGCTTATTTTTCTGATCCTTCTCATCAGAAAATTTAGCCCACGTCACTTTGTGAATGTCATGACTATCCCCATTCATTTTATTAGTCAAGGGCGGGGGGGAAAGTCTCCTGTGTCCCAACGTTAGAAATAACTTACATTAAAATCTCACAGCTAAAGTGTGCATAATATAGAGAATTGGACACTAATTTGTGTCACCCTAATATCTCCTAGAGTTTCAGAAAGACTCCAACAAAATTTTCAGTAACAGGAGAGCTTTGGAGGAAGTGCCAACTGTGCATTTCTATGTACTTTCCTACTAGGAAACTAGTAGGTCCTTTCCTACTCCAATCACCGAAGTCAATGGGACAAACCATGACAATGCAAAGTTAAACTTGTGCAAGGTTCAGCTGAATCACAGCTTGCAGTTTGTGAAAGAGTGACAACAGCTCAAGAAAAATATGAATGCGATACTACTGCTTTTTTGCTTGCATTTTCCATACCCAGCAAGTCTGCAATTTAATAGACAGTTGTTACTACATCCCTTAAGCTAAAAGGCTTAAAATGCAATCTGGTTAGCCCTAAATCTAGGGCTACCACTAATATTAATCAAAGATAATAGGCTTACTTAACACATGCCAACAGTATCATAAATTCTAAAAGGCTGTTGTAGTCAGATAAGATAGTCCCCACGGAACACAGAACTGTATATGAACAATATGGACCACTGGAGCTCCAAAATCCCATTTTAGCAAGATGAATAATATCAAAGTTTCATAATCACCTAGTCTGACAAAAAAAAAAAAAAAAAAAAAAAAAAAAAGAATAACCTTCTGAATTAAGTAACTTGAAAAAAGAAAACCAGTAGTGGGAAAGATTCAAGTTATTTGGGAAGAAAAAAAGGAATGCATCCACCAGTAAGGAAAGTATTATGAGAAAAAATTATTTCCAGTAATGCTGTAAAACTGAAAGATTGTAGCAGACATTCAAATCCAAATTGTGCCCAGAAGCCTGGATTTTTGCAACTATAAACCAGTTTAAATAATGAAAAATATTTCAAATATTCTGTGTATTTTTAAAAGCATCTCATTCTGTTTTCTTTTATTACATCAGTTATGATACAATAAATCACGCCAAAAGTTCTGAAACCACAAAATAGCTTTAAAGGTCTGCAAGATTATATTTAAATCTCTTGAAAACCATCTTAACATATTGTGCCTCTACAAACATTCAAACACCTTATATACAATTTCAGTACCATATAAGAACCTCCATCTCTGTCTTTATGCCGCATTGTGGTTTTATTCCTTATAATGTATGAGCGAAGTTTATCCTCACTTAAATGAAAACTTCTTCCTTGGCTATTCCTGCCAAATAGGGAAAAAAGTCTACACTAAAAGTCAAACATAGATTATGACTTGAACCTATAGGTTCAAAAAGCTCTATGCCTGTCAGGCTTGCAGACTTAAATCTGTCCCTAGTTCTACCAATGGTAAACGTGTTTTTCTACCTCTGCCAACCATTATCACAGAGGATACCCCTGTATTAGTCACAAATAGCTTAAAAATTACTTTTCAGATGCTATACATATTAATTGCATGTTTACTTGTTTGTGGAATGGTCATGTTTTCGTGCTTTGAAAGATTCATGGACTACCAACTGGTGCTTTTATTCTTCTGGGAAACTGCTCTTACTGCTTGGCAGATACCTGGTCATTGTATGAAGGTGGCCACTACCAGGAAAACCATGTAATAAAGAATTCTGATTTTTCTTATTCCATACTTACAGATCCTGAACTTTTGCACCTTCAGAGAACATTTTTTTGATTACAGATATCAGATGAGAAATTTAACAAATTCACTGTAATTCCTAATGATCTCCAAAGCACAACTGCACAGCCTGTCTTTTTTTTTTTTTCCATAAATCTACAGTCTTAAAACTAAGAGGAAGTATTGTTTGAACAGGCTAAAATACGAGCATCTAATTTCACACTGCCACGTATCTTATCTTGTCACTACTATGTCAGAAAAGTCACAAAAAAATACTAAACCTAATGGCAGCATTCTTCACAAAGGAATAAATTACTATATTAAAGAAAACAAAGCCCCAACTGTCTAAGTATATCAGAAAAATATAGCAGAAAAATATAGCAGAACTAACAAGAAGCATTGCTTCATTTGAGTGCAGTGTAGATTTAGAAGAAATTTAGGCTGTTTCAGAATTCAGTCTCTCCAGCAAGGGAGCATAAACTACAAGACTAAAACAGTAGACCACGACTATCATTTTCTTCCGTTTTTTTCAGTGGCCAATACTCATCTGAAGGCTTCTGTTGCATTATAGTTATATATTGCTACAATCCAACATCTCAGTACTGTATGCAAATTAATCAGTACAATAGAGACCATTTTGATTATTTTCAGTCTGTTCTAATTCCTGACTCTGAAACTAGATTTTTTTTCCTCCAAAATTCTGAATTTCCCCCAAAATTAGAAACTTAAGGCATCCTATAAAACCATCACAGAAGTAACTTTCATCTGTATAGGCAGTAATTGTATTTTCTAGTTTAAAGGAAGTTAATTGAAGATGTATATATTGGAATTAGCTACTATGTCACACACTGTCAAAGATGGCTTATGTTCCCCTTTAACTGGAAAGGCAAGACAAAAATCCTCCAGAAATTTTTCTGCTATTTTCTCTGATTAATAAACTCTTTAGAAACTCTGAGTGAGCTCTCTGAGAAGATGACTGAAGAAGTAAAACCAAGTTCTATGGCACTCTGTAGTGTTATCTTTCAACCAGCCAAGAAAAATAAGGAAATAAGCACCCCTGAGGGTTTTCATAATGTAGCAAAAACTTAGACAAACTTATATTAACCACACAAGGATAGTAACATCTGTCATCTAGACTGGCGCATTTTCAAATGTGGTGTATGTGAAATTGCAGTCATTCTGAGTTTGAGTCGTCAGCCTTCATCATAGCCTACTCTGGCGTACATTGCACAGTGGGAAAGTATCAGCTGTGCAGACACTAATGAACATAGCTTCAGTTTACTTTTACAAAATCTGGAGAATTTAAAGACATTGCTGAAGGCATTCAATTCTTCCACAGGTTTTGTGACTTGAAGAGGGTCATTCAATGTTACACAATGTTTACCATTCACAGAATTATGCTAGTTATCCTCAACCATGGAACTAAGTTTGAGTCTGAAAGTAATTTCAAATAATGTTTCATCCCATCAGGAGGTTTATAATCACTTACACATTTACAAAAAATAACATCTCTCGTGAAAGCCACCATTGGGATGCTTGACAACTAGGGACCTAATTCTGTAATGTTTACTCAATGAATACATGCTCTGATTCTGTCCTGTGTTGAAATGCACCAAGCAAAGGACCCAGTCTCTGATGGTAGGGCCACTGTCAACC
Source organism: Tyto alba (assembly GCF_018691265.1). Classification (NCBI taxonomy): domain Eukaryota; kingdom Metazoa; phylum Chordata; class Aves; order Strigiformes; family Tytonidae; genus Tyto; species Tyto alba. The sequence goes on along the minus strand of NW_024881327.1, from coordinate 13,553,069 downwards.
TCTGAAGGGACAATCTGATTTCAAGTGACTTGCTCTTTGTCTCTTCAGTGACTAAGAGCCTGCTAAGCATCTAGACTGGCCTGTATAGGCAACTGGTGGTTGGTCCCAGCACAGCTGAAGACAACTGGACTAACTGCTAATGACAGCTGTGCCATTTGCCTCTAGCTATACACTTCTGTCTTCACATCTGTACCATGATTTCTGTCCACTGTTGTCCCATCTTTAGTTTATGCTCCTGATTTCTTACGGGCTTGCCCAATCTTCAAACCTATCTTCTAGAACAGGTTCTGATGGTCTTTGGCTCTCTACTCCTGTCTTTGCCTTCTCTTCTTTCATATATTCATATCTTTGGCTTCTCGAGTTCATGAGTTCAGCTGAAGTTCATCTTATCCTGACAATGTCTTCTGGTTCCAAACTTGTTCCACCTTGACTTAAGAAGCTCGCTCAACTGCCTTTGGACTACCCCAAGGGGCCAAGGCTCCCCGAGGGTTTTCAACAATTACCTTCTCTTTCTACCTTCCTCTGTGACAGTATTTCATCCAAAGTTGTAACCAGAAATGTACTGAAGGAACAGATCTACTCAAAAATCAATCAAAGCACTTACCCTAAGCTATTATTAATTACTGTTTTCTACATTGTCAGTATCCCTTTCTGGAAAGTTTTCCTTAAAATCACATTTCAACCAGTGCAGCATGCTAGGATCATTGTAGCTGGTAACAGTAAAATCTTCCTCCCTATTCCTTAGAAAGGTACAATCTGTAGGAATTCGAGGCCAAAGAAAAGCCACTTAAATCTGATGTATTGACTCAGCAGCACCAAGAAACTCTGATGTACTGACTCAGCAACACCAGGAAAACATATATACAACGTATGTTCATCCATACACAGTAGGCACCTCTCTTTCCTATGATGCATCCTCACCAAGATCTTCAAGAATCTAGCACAGAAATTTTAACAAGAACATAAATAATTTCTGGATGATATCTACACTTGGAAATAATTAAAGTGAATTAATGTACACATTTTTAAAGGCAAGGTCTTAGACTTGGTAAGGCAGAGGGAATCAGTTGGCCTCTGATGATTCCATGTCTTTATTTCAAACACCACTAAGATTTCTGGAAATTTTAACAGGATTTTGCCATGCATTAATACAGAACTGTCCAGAATTTGTGAAAATTCATTTCTGCTTCATGGATGTATTCCCTCTTAGGAAAATTAAAATTAATTTGAACTCGGTGATCTCAAACTTAAATGAACTGTATCTGTTTGCCCCTTGTCTCCTTTCTCTTTGCTGCCTAGACAGATCACACCTGTTTAATTGAAGAGGAAATGGACATAATGGTAATGAATCAGTTGGGTAGTGAAGCATACCTTGGGAAGACACCATTAAACAGTAGTTGGAAAAATAAGCTATTAAGAATATCTCAGTCAATCACTTCACATTGTGCTCATTTTGAGGGTGATTAGCAAAGGATACATCACAAGAATCATACTGTTTGCACCCAAAAAGATAATTTCAAAAAGAAAAAAATTTATTCTATCATGTACATATTAAGGCTACACTGAAAAGAATAATTTTTTCAGAGTAGTCACCAACAGCTTCAATCACTTTCAGTGAAATTACATGATATCTCTATCACTGACTTTAAAGAAATTGACCACAAATATTAATTTTCTTGATTTACATTAAATATCTTTATTCTTTTACAGGTTTCAAACTAAATATCACCTTAGGTTTAGTTATAATGAACTAAACAGTTCCATCAAAACCTTGACAATTTTGCAACTAAAAAAGAAAGCATAACCACCCACAAAAACTCAAGCTAGAGAGCCTAGACTTGCAAGATGACCACTATGTTCAAACTTCGGATTAGAACACAACGCCAGACTTCCCTGTGAAGGGACACTTACATGCCATAGCTCAGGTCATGAAACTATACTCATGTCTGCAGCACCCCTGGTCAGTCTGATCTCTAGGCACATGCAATGAAGTTTGCCAGGAGGAAAGCTCGTAGGAAATAAGTCAGTTGTTCAAAAACTGGATTCTAACACCAGCTCCCAAAGTCTACAGATAAAATTCAGCACTTCAACCACTTTTAAAAGTGCATGCATTCCAGCAACTTCCAATCAGATCAACTTCATTTGATAAATTCTGTCTGTTCCTTGTCAGAACTCAATCATGCATCATCTGTCCTGGCACTGCATGGCCATATTCTACCTTACAGGTGCCACAGAGAAGAATTAGGGCTTCGAGCTATGTTGACCCTCCTGGCTGCTGAAATAATACCTTGAGGGTATCGCAGAAAAATATGGGAGAATCAAACTGCTGCCTGACAGACAACACAATATAATAAATAGATCCTCTGCTTAAAGTTCTTCTTGTAGCGCAGTAACTCTCTGCCAAACAAAAATGCACAATGTGGGAACATGAGAGCCTCCCAAGGCGGTGTCATTACTAACAAGTAACAGGTAACTTTGTTGTTACTTTTAACCTGCACTAACTTACTAGCCTCACAATAAGAAAAAAAAAAAAAAAAAAAAAAAAAAAAAAAAAAAAAAAAAAACAATCAATTAAAAAAAAAAATCAATAATCAATTAAGCATTCTGGAGTTGGACTTCACCATCTCCACGCAGTAGCCACCGTATCATCTTTGGGGTCTGCCACCACAACCACAAGTGTCCATCACGAATGTACTAGCCACCTCACTGTCTTAGCAGATGTTTCCCAGTGAGCCACACAGGCAGAGGAAAGATTTGGTTCGTGTCCTGTCTTACGTTCAACTTTCAATCGGCATGCAAGTTCTGCAAAATCCATAGCATTGGATGTTATACTTCACAGTGAGCAGATAAAGAAACCACAGTGAAGACGACACTTGAGTCAATAAAGACAAGTTCCAAAATCTTGGAAAACTGAAGTCAGAGGCAAAAGATTCTCAGTAAACATAATGGGATGACTGTGGATCTAATAAAAAATATTTTTAGTGAACTCTGGGAAAAGAAGCCAGTGAATACCTGAGCTTTTATGGCCTGAGGTCAAGCATAAGGAATAGTTTTAAACACACCTCATTACAGCAGGTTAGGTCTTTACACTTTACAAAAATTATTTCCTCATCTCTTAAAACTGATGAACAGCAGGTCAGTGATAGTTTAGTATAATAAGGCTTTCTCATTTACTCACTCAGCTGACACTCATTTGAGACACAAATCTTTAAAAATGAAATTAATCGAAATATGTCGTACTATTTTTTTAAAAAACTAAAACTAATTTAGCTGTTTAATCAGAGAGTAAATCAAAAGTCATCTTCCAGCTACATCACTGTGTTTCCCAATTCAGAAATTCCATAAACAACAGAAGACACAGCTATAGCAAAGGATAACTATAGCAAAAGAAACACACTTATAGAATGCCATCTTGTTGAATTATTTCCTGTAAAGGTCAGCAAACAACTTTAACTACATAATCTAAGCATCACTGTGACATTTACTGTATAGTGAGATATCTGTTATGAATACCTTGCCACTTTAATCTCTGTATCAGTGATGTACATCTCTACATCACTTCATCTCTGATTTGTCCGGTAAAATTAGGAGATGCATTATCACAGAGAGCTAGTTTCGCACAGTAATGCAGAGACTGGCAAGTTCTTTAAGTGAAAACAGATCAAGTGGCATTTCTTTCCCACTGAATAAATACAGTCACTAATGCCGGAATTTATAGGAGTAAATGGCTTGCATCTATTTATTTACCGAAAGCAGCTGCAGAATTCAGGTTCCACAGCCCACTCTTTACTAGCGAGTTCTTCCAATAAAATGTTTTGAGTGCCACATGACTGAGCACTGAAGTGAAAGCGAACTGATCCTGTAAATTATTTTGCTCGTATTTATCAAAGATGTCACAGTTTCCTGATGTTTCACATGAGTTTAAAGGCCCATCCATATGAAACACCTGGAAAAACATTGGGAAGTGGGAGAGAAAAGGCAGAAGGACAGAGTGAGTTGTCGCAGACCTCCAGCGAGAAAGAAAGTATGCAAAATAAAGTAATTAGCAGAGATCATTTTCAACATTCTAAATTTACACTCCATATTCCTCCATGTTTTCCTTTAGGAATGTATGCTAAAAGAAGAAAAGGAGATGCTGCATGGAAGGGCACTCTGGAACAGGTCTTCAGTTTTGTGCATCCTCCCCTAATCCAGCAACAGAAACCAGACATCTCCTCTTATTCTGGGGATCATAAAGACTTCTAATTGTTTAGATACATATATATACACATCTGTGGAACCATCTATACACCTAATACAAATCAGTGTAAGAGATTTGGTTAGAATAGAGATAAAATTCTATACAGACAAACTCCTTTCTATCAATGCAGGGCACCGTATGTGAAACAGTTTTAATTCCACCTGCATTACAAACTCTAATGGAAGGATTTAAAAATGTTCCTTCAAATCCTCCTCCCAAGCTCAAAAATGTGAGTTTAGTCATAACTAAAATATCACCAGTTACTTTCAAAGTTTAAAGCATCCTTAACAAGCACCTCAGATATGCATTAAACACAGTACCAGTAGAATAACTATCACTGAAGAAAGAGGCTTGCAAAATGGAGAGAAAATAATAAAACCACAAAAGTTCCCTTCATTTATGGAGAAGACTACAGGATCCTCCACATTCCTTCAAGTTAAAAAGCTTTATGATTCTAATAAAATAATTTGGGGAAAAAAGCCCACAGACAGTAAACCACACGTAGTTGCAGCCATTGTTCTGGTTCAGGAAGATGAAAACCTAAATCAAGTTTTGTGAAATCCAAACTCCAGGTTACTGTGATTCTGGGTTTTGAGTTTCTTCTCCTTCCTAACCTTAATGTTTAGTCTGTTTTTCATTAAAAACCTTGATCTGTTCAGCTAACAAACCATCTTCTCCTCCCCAAGTCTGACAAGCACAATGTACATTTTTAATAGCAGCACTGATTTGAGTTTTATTTAGGTGTGCTGTTTGCAGCATGCATACAACTGAACCACAAAAAGGGAACTCTAAAAGGAAGATAATCTCACAGTGTTGTCAGTGCTGTCTGTGAAACTGTTTTAACCAAAAATGCCACAAGAAGGAATACATTAAAAAAAAAAAAAAAAAAAAAATCACAATGAGACTTTATAATATTTCATTCATCTTGCATTATGAGCCATTCTAATAATCTTCACTCAAAGTGAATTCTATTTAGCATTAAGGTATTTATCTGTCGGCAGTCCAAAGTAAAACAAAATTTAGATTTTTGAAATTTTCTGTAGCTTTCTGAATCCTGCACTGTAAGAGTTGTTAGCTTTTGCTCATAAAAAAATAGACTGATTTAATTCCTAATTTATTTTATTTTCTTAAATATGCCCAACCATGATACAGATTTGTCACATGTGAAGAATTACAACACAGAAAAAGGACACTCACTCAAAGATTATTGCCCTATGACATGGGTGGGCTAAGCTGTGACAAAAGCATTATGTATTTAAAAACAACTTTCATCCAAACACCATTTAAGGGTCCAACCTCAGAGAACATTGAATCTACACAGAGTAATCAACAATACACTCAAAAGAGGGATCTACAGAACCAAATGCTATGTGTTTGGCTAAAAAAAAACATGAAAGACCATTGCATTCCTTGTAGACTAATGAATGCATGTAAAATATATGATGATGCATGAACTCATTCTTTACAAGCGTGGCCAGAGGGAACTGCCTCTTAGCTGAAATAGCTTAGAGGGGATGGGGTGGCAAGAGAAGACTGAACATACAGCAGGCCCTGCTAGAGGTCCATTATTAACTGCTCTCCACCGTATTCCTGTTTACGGGCATGCTCTTGCTCTTTCAGCATGCCATTGCTTACCTTTCACTCTAAGGGTCTTTGTTTCCATGTAATAAATACTTAGGACTCCAGGGAACAGACAGGAAGATCATACATGACTCCAAAAAAAACCTTTACTGTTGATAGACTATTGTAAGTGCTTATTCATTATTAGCTGAAATGCTATTGACCGAACACTTAATAAATAGCCTATTTGTTCTTTTCAACTGAAGCAATACTGTAATGGGACTTCTGAAGAGAAGACCATTAAAAATATAAAGACATCACACAACAGGTAATTTGGGGAATGTGGTTTCAGTTTTCTGTTCATTGCAGCACAATCACCAAATGCTGCATCAATTAAAATTTCTGCTGCTTGAATAAAAATTTAGTGCAGGGCAGGCTACTTGTACAACCTAAAAACAATCTCGAAGTTTTCAAGAAATGAGGCATTGGAGTAAACTGTAACTACATTAGGGTAGCTTTATAACAGTGCAGTGTAATAATTTTCCTCTTCTCTGGACAAAAAATGGTGGCCTTGGCCACCAGGGAGTAAATGCTATCCTAAAGCACAGGAGAGCAAATGCGGTGAAGAGTCCACTTTGTTGTAAACCACCAGCAAGTTGACAGAGGCCAAGCCACACAACTGAACATTTTCCACTCCTTAATTTGTTTTTTTAAAGGATCTTAATTTCATTTAGAAGGAGAAGAAAATATTCCCATTTTAAAAATCTTTTGCCTAAATCAGTCTATTTAAATATTTTCAGCTGCTCATTAAAACACTGTTAATTAATGCACTGCTTTTATGACCATGCTTAATAAACTGTGCTAGATAACTGTCACTTAATGACTACAAGAAGGAAAACAATCACAATTTAAAATGCTTAAAAGTATTCCACACAATTAAGAAGTAAACGAGAAGCAAGAGATTAACCAGGAAGAAAGAGACAGAAAGAGAAATATTCAAAACATACCATTCTAGAGTTAAAAAAAAAAAAAAAAGGCACCAACCATGCACAACAGTTAATAGTTAATGACAGGTAATTTGCAAGATTGCCAATTAAAAAAAAAAGCAATACATCTATCAGAGCTAGTGATCACTGAAGTGATCCAGATCACATACAAGTAATCTCCTATTAATATATTAAAAAATGTGATACTGTAAGATATTCAAGTTTCTAAGGTGCTTCTGAAGAAATCTTTCATAGAGCTTGTACTCAAGCACAGTAAAACAATACCTGTAGGAACTAATGAAGGGAAAACACCTATAACAGTACTTATTTAGGAATATCTGTTTCTTTATGGCTTTGTACGATAGCATCACTGTAGCACAAATGAACACAAATTAACTGAACATTACAAATAATGAGTTTTCTTAGGTTCTGCAATTCATTGTGTTTTCATTTTCTAACTTTGTTTGAAAAAACAACATAATGAACAGTAAAAACTGTCAAAAAGCAGCATACATTTCAGCATACATTACTGTACATATGCAACAATTCTTCAACTACAATTAGGCACCTTACTTACTCAAACATGCTACTGGTTTGTTTTCAATGGTAAAGGATCAATGTAGTCTCGTTAGAGTAAATGTTGCTACTTATGTACAAATGCACCTCTCATCGGTGCTTCATTTTACTTCTGATGTTGGACTTCCCCAAACAGCTGCATGCCTGCACTCACAGCTGGATGCAAGCTGCTGGACAGCTACACCACTCATGGCAGAAGGAAAAACAGAAGTAATGATATGCAGTGAATTGGGCTTGTTTGAATCAGACTAAATATTTGGATTAGAGTCAAATTCCCTCTAAAATACATATTGCAGGCATATGTACAAGTCAGAAGATGAGTTCATTGGAGGAGAAATACAAAATAAAGAAATAGAGAAATTCTAATGCATGGGAAAGGCAAACTAACTCCCTAAGTGTTTCTCAGACAAATGCAATTGATTTATTTCTTGCAATCCTATAAGAATTAGTTTTCTAGCAGAGTTAGTTACTGGAGTCTGGCATCTCTCAAGCACGTACTGAAGCTTTGATGATATGATCATCATGATTTTTTGTCCTTATTTCTTCAGCTATACTTTAACTCATGCATCTTCCTTTTCTTCCCACAATGAATGCAATAATCTAAACACCTTCACAAGATCTTCTAATGTAACAGTGTCCTGATTTAAGATTTAGTGCTACTGAGACAGATGTTATCCTTGGTTATACTAGCAGAAATCCCCACACTGCCTCTGCTACTGATGACAGCTATAGAGCTGCGCAGAGTTTACACAAGGCTAACAGCAACTTTTTCTATTACCTTGTGATAAATCATGTCAACAGCACCAAGACTTCATGGCAAGTTTTGATCCTTCCATGCCGTCAAGCTTCCTTCCTCTGAAAAGCTGAGATACTCAATAGAGGAGGAACATGGTGCGTGTTGGGTCTATTTTTGACAGGAAATTTGAACGGGGTCTGAGACATGCAGTCTCATCTGGGACTCCTTGACCCACTTTACAGATAGCCATTGATCCACTTACAGAGATCACATAAAAATTAGAGATGAAGTACAACCACCATTTTGAAATAGGCTTCAAATCAGCTTTTTATTACAATACTGCTCCTTGCTTTGAATTATCAGACACGCCCGCCCAGAAGAATGACTTCTAAGTGCAAGATGACTACCATTTCTACAAATCCAAAGTGATTCAAAAAGCTACACCGCATGAGAAAGTAACTGATGAAGCATTCCAAAAGCTGTATTGGCAACAACAAAATTCATTGTAGTGTCATCTCAATTACTCTTTTAAGTAATCATATTATTTTTAACCAGGAATGTACAAACAGCATGCTAATTAATAAAAGGTTGCTTTTACTTTTTTCAGCTAAGTTTCCATGCTTTGCATTATTGTGGTTCAAGTCTGAAAATGGTCATATATTTCCTTATTATGGAAAAGGATAAATACATATAATACCTTCAGATTAGCCCAGTAAACTGTTCCATCACTTCTGGTGAAAAAAAAGATACCTATCTTTTAGATAAAACACCCAACTCCAAATTTATTTTATTATTTCATATAATTACACAGTGGTTAAGGTCCGGAGGCACCTTGGAGAGAGTCTAGTGCAACCTCCCTGCTCAGAGCAGAGTCACCTGGAGTAGGTTCCTGAGGGCCTTGGCTGCTTGGGTCTTGAATGTCTCCAGGGATGGAGACTCCACACCCTCTCTGGGCAACTTGTGCCAGAGTTTGAAGACCCTCACAGTAAAAAAAAAGTTCCCCCCCTCACCCCTTATGTCTGAACAGAATTTCTTGTATTTCAGTTTGTACCCACTGCCTCTTCTCCCATCACTGGGCAACGCTGAAAAAAGCCTGGCTCCATTCTCCTTGAACCCTCCATTCAGCTATTTGTACGTATGGATGAGATCCCCCCGAGACTTCTCTTCTCCAGGCTGAACAGTCCCCTCTCTCAACCTTCTTCATAGGAGAGATGCTCCAATCCCCTAATCATCTTCAAGGAGCCTTCACTGGCCTGGTTCCAGTATGCCCATGTTTCGCTTGTACTGGCCCCAGAACTCCAGATGTGTCTCACCAGTGCTGAGCAGACCTGAAGGATCCCCTCCCTAAAACTGCTGGCAGCACACTGTCCAACGCAGTGCAGGAGACTGGGGGCTCTCCTTGACATCAGAGCACACTGCTGGCTATTGTTTATGTTGTTGCCTTAATATTTTGTATTCGCCGAGTTACTGTTATATGAATGTTGCTTAGTCTTCAGTACTGACTATATGAATTTTATGAATTTAAGAGTTATCTCATACCAGTGAAAAGTCCTCTCATTAGTCAAACATTCACATGATCATTTAGTTTGGCAAACCAAAGAAGCTTTTAATCCCTCTTCTTTTTTTTTTTTTTTTTTTTTTTTTTTTGTAGTTGCCTGGCAAAAATTTGGTGCTTTTGTGAGAAAAAGCTACAGAAAAGGGCAGACAGACTGACCACTAATGAATATTCCAAAATAAGCTATATAAACACATTGAAAAGATGTGTGATCTAAACAGTGGATTAGAGAAAAAGGTAAAAAGAAGAAATATCTTAAAAAATTAATGGAAAAATTCTCACTGTGTACCACAACTTTTTGGCTGACCACAGATCATAATTTATTCTGTCATGTATAGATGTTTCCACAATTATTCATGGTCTTGGACTCATTCCCCATCACTCTTCTCAACATGCTTTTGGAAAGTGCTAAAATGTAATGAACACGAACCCATGTACCAAACAGCTAAATTATTAAAAATGAGACCTCAAAGCTTGAGAAGTCATTGGCTATTTCCTTTAAAAAACAATTTTTTGTTTAAAACTTCCCTGCTTTATGCTTATATCGCTTCCAAAACCTTTATCCACTAGCTACTAGCTGAAAAGAAAACAAAACAGAAAAGAAAAAAAAAAAAAAAAAGAAGAGGAAAGGCTGCTCTGAACCCTGTTACACACAGTTGCAAACTGATTTTATGACTACACAGCAAGTGTTCACAACATGTGGCAAGAAAGCCAATTATGGCCCATGGGGTTATAAAATGCAGCCATCAACCACCTCTCTCTCTGTAACTATGCAACTGATTAAAAGCTGATTAACTGTATGTATTTGCTTATTAACGCAAGTGAGAAAATTTTGTTCTGCTATCTGAGAAGCTGGCAGCCTAGGAAAGTCTGTTTGTATGGCTTGCATGTAGCTTAAAAATAAACACAAATAGTAAATGCAAAGGGAATTCAGAGTTTTGATAGAGCTTTTATATATATATATATATATGTGTATATATATATGTATGTATGTATAATTCAGGGGGGCATATTACTTTGACTCTGTTTCTCTTCTTCACACAATTTCTAGTTTTTTTGCAGAAACCTTGGCTCTTTTTACTCCCAGCCATCAAACAAGTCGGGCTGAAATTGGTCAGTGGGGGTTGAACATTACTAATACACAGACTTACAGATGGACAGTGTGGTCACAAAATCCTGGTGGGAAACCAGTCTCAGGGGAATTTTGCATTAATTTCACATGCAGGACTTGGGAAATGTTAAAGCTGTATGAATCAAAAGAAATTAGGCAGTCAAAAGTGGGAGCCCATAGAATAATTAATTTCATCATCTGTTGTTCCATATATCATGTTCATAGAATCTCTGACAAAAAGCTGGTTGTCTCATCACTCCTGCAGCAAGCACATGTGCTCAGCCAGATGTGCGGTTGGCATCTTAGGTCCAAGAGGACAAGAGGGTCTCAGCACAAAAACATTTACCTGGGAGGAAGAGAGGTGGCATTTTCTCACACATAAGAAATAGAGGAATAAAATATTTCAAGTGGGTGAAATACTTTGTCTTTGTACTCTTTAGTCTAACAACAAAGGAAATATTTTTCTTAGCAGTGATAAGTGTTTTAATAGCATTTAAAAAATAGTTAATGAAGCCTGATACTCAGTTGGCATGTTATCTACTGCAAAAAGTGAGAATAGAGAATGAACCCAGCATCTGCCTGACTTTTTAGCTTCTGGATGCCCATCGTAAATTGTTAGCTTATCTGCCAAATGTAAGCTATTTTTCTTCATTCTTCATTGAGCTAAAAATAAAGCAACTCAAAGATTAGCTACAAATAAGCAAAAATCTTAATGAAAACATCGTGGAAACTATGTAGAGTTCAACTATACTGTCTGGAAAAATATTTTTTTTTTTTTCCCCGCTAAGGCATAAATACTGTACATAAGGAGTTATGCATTTTTAAAATAACATTTTTTTCAACTTACATTTACATTTTTCTGCAACTAGGAGCTGAGACAGAGAGGAATCATTTTATACATAATAATTTGTGATACAAAAGTGTTTGGGGTTATTATGTCCCCTTCCAATAAAGGAAACATATGGAGCACAATGGAAAAGTGTCAGATATTTAACACAATCAGAGCTAGAAGGTTGCAAACTTCCAGAAAATGTCACATGCACCTAACTGAGCTGACATTAGACAAAAGTACTTCAATTTCCCCTAAAATAAACAGAGAGATGGGAGAAGAACAGAGAGGAGGCAGCTCCTGGATTATCACCAGAAGAAGACGGGAAAGATTTAGTCATTCATGGTGGAAGAGAAACAAACCACCCAGAAGGGAAGGCTCTAAGATTCTTCCAAAGCAGCTGAAGAATTGGGAATTAATAGATTTACTAAGGAAAAAGAGAAAGACCAATCTACTTAGGCAGCAATAACATGGGAGAACAGAGACGTATAAGCATTTAATTCTCAACCAAGAAGAAGAAAGCATGTGCAAGGAATGGGTACACCTTTCACAGCACAAGGAAACAGCAGAAGAAAACTGCTGCCCTGTGGGGCTGTGGAAAAGTGGTAAGTCGAGTAGGATCCTGTGTGCATGACTACAAACTGATGGGAGGATGCATAATGAAGAATCCTCTAAGGAAGAGAGGAAGAACCATTCCAAAAGGCTTCTGGAGAAAAAATAAAAAATTAATTGAGGTGTTTGCAAAGTGCAAATATTAAAAAATAGGATGAATGTACATGTGCTGAAATTCACATGCTTTACAGCAACTAGAGGCAAGTCCAACTTACTAATTTACATGAAGAAGAAAAAAGAAAGGAATTTTGTTCAAGTGGAGAAATAGAACTAACTGTTAGCACCTAGAAAAGAAACATTTGTCAAGAGGATGGTTACTACAGTGAAGGACAAGAAAAAGGTGTCTGTGCTGCAAGACTCTTCTTGGAATAGTTAAAATAATGTAAGCTATATTTACCTTTCATTGATTGAAGAGAACAAAGCCAGTGAATTTTATTTCTGTCATCACAACATTCAAAGTAGTTATATGAAAACTGGTGTGTAATACAATGTTATTATATACCAAATAAATTCCATGTCAATCTCAATGCTACCTTAATTTTTGATGCTGGTATTTTATGATCACAAAGCTATTCAGATTCAACAGGCTGGCTTCCAAGATTGTTACATCAGCAAAAATATTAAATATTATTTATTATTATTAGCCTAGATCTGGCAAAAGTCAACAAGACTACATTACAAGATACATACATTAGAAATTTGGGTAAGAGTATTATTGAATTACTACCATATGTGCCTCAAATTATATTCAGGGAGGCCAGTGCCAGTGTCCGTACATGTTACACTGCAGTATAATTTACAGCAGACCTTACACATTAAGCTTTCATGGTGGTAGCTGTGTGTCTCATTATTTTTTAAAGAGAGATTTGAATGACAGTGATTTGTCCCACATACACAGACCTTATATATAACAGACTGTGTTAGCATCCATGGTCTGCCTATTCAGATCATGTTTTTCTGTCTCTCTCCTTGACTTTTCTCAGCCTTATGTGCCATTTATTTCTTTACACCAGACTTGCACCTTGTATTTTGGCATGTCACCACATATATCTGTATTTCAGATCCTAAACAATACTTCACACTACATTTGCATTGTTTCGTTTCTCCATCCTTTTGCCCCAACACTTGTGCTTTAATCAAGGCTTGAAAGCAATCTGTCCACCCACTCAGCTAGACAAATGCCAAAACGGCTCCGGATTTTAAGCTTTCTGTTGGCTGCAAAATGATCTTCCAAACATGAATGGGTAGTAAACATCACAACTGGCTTCTCATGTTCACAAGCAAGTAAACAATTGTTTGGATACCTCTTCAGCTGCAGAGACGCATGCCAAGCTGCAGCAGATCACGGCTGCTCATAAGAACCACACAAGATGCAATGAGAGCATCAAGAAACGGCTGCCTGCGAGGACAGTCCACAACATGGCAGGCGAGCAGCAATGAAAACACTGCAGAATTCAAAGCAGAAAGGACATCTTCCACCTCATTTGATACTGGGTACTAAGGTTTAGGCTCTTTTTCAGGCCAATTTGTCACATCTTACCTGGAGGTTGATATCAAGAAGGATCCAGCCCTGGCACTCATCGTAGTCCTGTGACAGCACAAAGACATCCCCTGTACTTCAGGGGGAGGGAGGAAGATATTCAGTGCATATAAATTATGAAATTGAGAAGGACTCAGGAAATCAGTGTCTGTTGGAAGGACAGATGTGAAAGTTGTTGAGGCTAAAGGCTTCAAAAATACTTAGGGGTCTACAAGAGGAAGTGGACCAGCACACACTGACTGAGACTAAACAAGGAATATATTTTTCTTCTAGAGGTAGAAGAGTAAGGGCCACAACACATTGCACAAAGGCAGTGTCTGACAAAACACACTTCTACCTTTCCCTCCTTCACACTTTTCTTTCCTCACTCATTTTTAGTCTACATGTAGGTTTAACACAGAGACATCTTTTTGGTTGGTTGGTTGGATGGGTTTTTTTATGTTCATATCCAAGTCCTCCTCAGTCACTGCCTACGAACACAACAGGAAGAATGGCAGCCCAACTATTTTTCGCTCTGGCACTTAGGCACAGGCTACACTTTTCAGGCCCTGGCTTCAGCTTAGCTCTCTGGTCCAGCTCCTTGAGAGGACATGACAGCTCACTCGCACCTCATTCTGCAATATGTGGAGAGAACTATTTGTTCTACTCGCTACAACAGCATAAAAGCCAAACTGTCTTGAGACTCCACAGCAGCTTTAGGCTGACCCTGTAGCTACAGTCTTCAGCAACAGCTGGCATTACTATAGCACTATAAAAGCAGCAAAGGCACCAAAGACAATTAAACAAACAGCACTGATGAGCTTACTACTTGAATTTTGGTGCTTTAGTAATATATATTGCTGAAGAAGAGATAAATCCCGCCAAGAAGAGTATAAGCACTAGAATTTATCACACATGGTGTGGCCAGTGCAGAGAGAAGGGACTTCTCTGCACATGTTAGTACCCACCACACCAAGGGAACACTGATCAAAATACAACTAGAGAATGTCAGCTAAAAAACAAGCCCACGTAAACAGGTTTTATATGAAGCATCTTGGGAGCAGAGGAGTGGAAAGACAACAATTCCACAAATGCTGTTTTCACAGTGTCCCAGTGGGAGGACTTGGCAGTACCTCGAGCCTGGTAATCCACATGCCCATGGGCATCCACAGAGCCTCCCAGCATTGCAACCCAACTCCTCACAGCAAATTAAGGACCCTCAATGAGTCCAAAACCAGCATTTGTCTTTGCACACTGTACAAGGAAGCTGAGTACTCTTTATATCCCTGCTCCCACCCCATAGTAGAGAGGGGTTTTCTTTGTCCACTATTTGATAGTCCGCTGGTACAAAATCTAGTCCCCGAAAGTCATTCAATAAGCTGTTTTCCTTCAGTCTGTAGTAATAAAACTATACAACACTATAAACATTTTCCGCATTGGACTCCAAGATGTTTGGCGCTCTAGCTGGAAACACTGCTCCTTTTGTTTTTACAGTACAGCAGACCCCTTTAGACCCGCTCTCCATCAAGACACTAAATATTTTTGTCTTCTATTTGCTGAGAAGAGAGTCCTTTCTAAATCTAGGCAAGAGACTTATGAGCAGCTATTGGGTGAGTATAATCACTCCAGACCTAAGCACATTGCAAATTAGAATCACCAGAAAAGCAAAGTGATGACCAGGGAACAATTTTCCATTCTGTAACCATTCCAATGCACAGGCTTGCCACACAGGGAAGATTAGCATTAATGGGAGATATGGACCTATATCTCTCAAGTGGGGAGAAAGAAACAGACCCCACAGAAGGCAAGATTTCCTTTACATCAAAAATTTAAGGTAAAGCTAAGGAAAGCAATAAACAAATTCTACAATGAGCATTCTCAGTCTGTGTCAAAAGAGTCATCTTTGTAATTGATGCCTCACATATGAGAAGATGTGCATGGCAGGTAAAGCATGAGCAGAGGTATAGCGTATGAAATTCAGCAAAACACCGTGCCCATGCTGCTGCTGGCTTTTCTGTTAAAGCTGTCAACAGGAATGCTAATGTTTCAGTTGGGCAAAGTATGCAGGGAGAGGTAATATCTTTTATTAGACCAACTGATACAGCTGGAAAAAACAGACAAGCTTTTGGGCACAGAAAGCCTTTCCTGCACAGACCTGAAGGACTTGTTTGTCTGAAAGTGTCTGTTTTTTCCAAATATTTTGTTTCATCCAATAAAAGATATTACCTCTCCCATCAAAATCTGCCCCACTTAACAGTCTTTGAACATCGTGGCTATAACAGTGGTACTATTACATTTTGGTTGTACTGATGGTTTCCAGGATAGACTTCTGCATTTGGTCTAACAGACATCAACTCATTTCACAGAGAACACACTACTACTCTAATTCTCCAACCCCACCACCAAAATAACCCCAAGCCCCCTTATTACCGTTCACATCAACCATCAGACTAGTCTCCAAGTATGACACGTACCTCAATATTAGGAAACGCCAGGAGAACACAAGTTCTCAAGAATCTACTGAAGGAGTAGGGTGAAACAATCCCCATATGCCATTTTTAAATAGGGCTAATGAGATAAAGTTATTTTCAAGACACATGCACAATGAGAGAAAGTTATTTTCAAGACACATGCACAAACTTTCTCCTACATTGTGGCAACACTACTACACTTACTCGGGCTGGTCTTGGCAAGTGATTCTCTAACACACGAACTGCACCCTAAAGGGTTTACCGCAAGGATACACATTTACATAGCAGAGAGAAAACCATAGAGAAATAAATGAAGCATTTCAAATACTATGGGCCTCGGGAAGGTCTTTGTGTCTTACGTATTTAGGTGTTCTGAGTAGTTCTGGTGGAACAGATGAAGTAGCTGACTGACCTGCTTTACGGGCAAGCACTGATGACAGGAGAAGCAATAAATATCTGAAAGCCAATGTTCAGCTAATTAAGATTTACTTTTCTTCCTACAGTCTGCCATTAATTTTAGCACAAATCTAATTGAAAAACATCTGTACTGAAAATGAGAAAAATCAATTCTCACCCTCAACATACAATTTACTGTTATTTATTTATAAAACAGGCTGTATTTAAACACACTTCACTGTCCTCTCCTCTCACTCAAAGGGTCATGTTTTCCTTATAATAACCATTTCAGGTTTATCACTGTAAGAAGGGTCTCAATAGGAAAACCACAGTTAAGTCATTTTTCAGTGAATTACATTTTTCTGACATATTCTGTTACCAAGACATACACCAAGTTTTACTTTACAGGTGTATGAAGCAAAATGCAAAACATTTTTCATTACATGTCTGAAGAACGGTAGAGCTTTTATTTTCCAGATCTCTTTGTATTCAAATCACCAATGCATGATCTATATTTTTGACTCAGTGCCGTAACTATAGATTAATTACATTAATTTCAGTGGAATTTCTCCATAGTTTTGCTTTGCCATACAGATCAGAATGGATGTGGTCCTTTGTCATTAAATTACTTGATACTGAATATATTGTAGATCGTATGTATCACTGACTGCAAAAATATTTTCCATCATGAAGTGTTTACTTTCTGCAGGATGCTTGATATTTTGTGATTTTTAAATAATTGCTACAAACCAGAATCATTTTGTATGCACATTTTTTTTATAAGCTGATCTGGCAAATATTTATCTCTGACATCTAGTTAAAACCTATTAGTATATATTTATGCAAGTTTCAGTTACTTTCTGGAACCTT
The DNA here is from genome assembly GCF_018691265.1 of Tyto alba. Classification (NCBI taxonomy): domain Eukaryota; kingdom Metazoa; phylum Chordata; class Aves; order Strigiformes; family Tytonidae; genus Tyto; species Tyto alba. The sequence goes on along the minus strand of NW_024881327.1, from coordinate 13,535,608 downwards.
CTTGGGGGGGGGCAGGAAATGGAAAAATGATTTTGTAAAGAAGTTTATTTGCTGAAATGAACTAACAAAACAATCCACGGCCTCTTTGTACACCTGAAATATGTCAGACTTAATGCAATGCCAGAGAGCTATAATTTCTAAAATGATATGGGGTTTGAGGGGAAAGGAAAGGAAGAAATTAATTTCTGCATGCTTTAAGAAAGAAAAACACTAAGCTAAAGTCCCTACAGCTTTCCCCATGTTGGGGACTTTTAGGGTAATGAGAAAGACACTTTCCTCGGAACGTAAGTGGTATGATAAGAACTACAGTCTCAAAATAGTTTGCACATAACATGTTGTTGCTTTGCTTTGCTTTCTAATTACCTGTAAAAACTAAATGAAAATGATACCCAGATTTTGTTCGGCTGAACATCAGACCTTTTATATTCATTTCAATGTAAACAAGAAGATGATGACAAAAAATGAGTTTCAGATATTGTTTACCGTTGGAATGAAACTGGATTTTCACTAACCGTGCCACCCTGGTGCGAGCTGACCTTCAAAAGACGGTGTATGGTTTGAAGGTTCCTCCTACCCAGAGTGTTGTACAGCACAGAAGCCACGGACATCGACCATTAGTTGCTGGGTACCACAATGCATCAAATATTTGAAGGAAGGACTTCAGCTTTTTTTTTGTGGTTACTTTGTATACTCATATGTTGGTTTAGGCCTTCCGTGATTATAAAACAGAGGGTAATTTTAATGTATTCTGCTACATCTGGGCTAATAATAATTTGCAATAATATTTATTAGCAATAATAATAATAATTTGCAATAATATTATCTACATATTATGTACTTTCAAGTCTGCTTTAGGACGTGAACAGAAAACAGGTCAAACAGTCTTTTGTTAAGTTCCTAAAAGAGGAAGAAGGGCTTGTATCTGATAATCGCCAGAAGACATTAGTTATTTCCTTCACGCAATTATTTCTCTATATGCAGCCACCAAAATGGGTACCATTTGATGAACACCACAGACAGGGACAAAGTAGCCCTGTCCTTATCTAGCTTGTCATTGCAAGGTTAGCATTGATTTTCTTTTAGTATTTTTCAGTCAGCTCACAGTCACCTACCTGGTGCATAAACCATCTCCCCAAGTCACAAAGAAGAGAGGCACTTAGCTGCTGCATTTTTTCCCCACACAGGAGGCAATACACAGGTATCATTTTCAAACGAAGGGAGAAAGCACCCCAAAAGACACAGGACTGAGATAACATCATTAATTAATGGTCAGTGATCTTATGGCCATATTACATCATAAGTTTTGGCTGGGCTCCAGCACGTCCTCCCCCAGTCAGACTGGCCACACTTCCCGCATGAGTCTGTGCAGGGCTGGAGCCTGCGGGCGCTCCTGGACACCAAACACCTCAAACTGGCCCCTGAGCTCTTGTACGCCAGCTGGGACCAGCTTCCTACAGCGGTTCATACTCGGCACAGCCCTGAACCACACAACCCCAAACACGGCTGAGCACCACAGCCACGATCTATCACGGGATCAGAGCAACCCTGAGGGCATCACAGTTCATACGTTACTGGAACTGTATACTGAAATACATGGGTTGGGCACTTCCTCAATAACCCAGTCTGATTTTTGGATCGTCTAGACAGGTGCCAAGTCTGAAAAGAATCATAGAGGAATGCAGAAAATAAAAATATTGGCTGAATTTGAGCCCTGGTTGCAGAACTATTAAGCAAAATCCACTCCAACTAACAAAAAGCTGGGCTTTACAGTGGGTTTTGAAGATTTTTCTAAGCTGCAGTTGTTCCATCAACAATCAGTGTTGTCTCCTTACTGCAATTGGAGCACCCAGGTGAGACCCGAGTTGGCTGTTAACTCCTGGCTTGCTGGATGGCATGAGTGACCTACAGGCACCTCACTATTCTGCACAGTGCTGTATGTTTCTATCTAGAACCATATAAAGGATAGGTTTTTTGTTTATGTCTGTAATTTTTGTTAAATCAAATGCAGCTCCTGCTGAATAAAACGTACCAACTTCATGGTTGGTTTGTACAAGTCACCTAAAAGATACTAAAACTCTACTCGAGGTATTCCAGACAAACCGCAATTTAACAATCTGAAGGCCCACATCATTCTTTGACAACTTTCAGCTATTTAGAGATGGAGCCAGATAGAAAACTAGGCGTAACAACAAGATAGATGAATTCCTAGTTTTATTTAATACCCTAAGCTCCGTGCAAAGAGGCCTCTCAACCATCCTTGAATGCCGGGATGCGCAGAGAAACAATGAACCAAGTCTCCTTGACCTGAACTGTAAGAACTTTAAAACCTCTACGCACAGTCTGCATAAGAATAATATTAAGGAAAAAAAAAGAACCACAATAAAATTCTTCATGCAAATTGCCATCTGGGTCAGGAAGCTGAGTACAATACTGTTTTCATCATCTTTAATGATGCACAGTTCAGTTCAGGGGGAGGGAGGGAAGGAAATGGGACCAACCTTTGACCAGTATGACAGCAGCATAAGTAATCCCTTATTGCATTATGAAACGATTCATACATGAGGACCTGTTACATTACTGGTCTGTTAACAGTATCACAGCTCCTTACTTATGACTTTTTTTTCCATTTTGTTTTACATCAGACAAGCCTACTGCTATCATTTGTAGAGAACGGAAAAGCTGCCACAGTTTTAATATAAAACACAGGAAAAAAATACACAGCAGCTGTTCATATTTTCTAGGAAGTCTGTTACAATAATGATGTCATGGAAAAAGGCTGGAATCTATTAAAATGGATCAGACAGGCAGGCCATTCAAAGCCTTCAAACAATATGTGTATACAAGCTGCACCATGTACCTTACATTAAAATAAAAGCAGGCAAAGAGTGGAGTTCCTTAAAAATATTATTGAGAACAGGCAATTAAGGTCATTTAATAGATTTACTTCAGTAAATTCAGTTTACTACTGGAACTACCTAATAAAGCAAAATACAAAAGCCACAACCAGCTCACTGTCAATTAAGCTAATTTTCACCTATGGAAACATTTAAATCTATTTTGAAATCACTCGCTCAAGCTACACAGGAACAAAGAAGCTCTCCCAGCAAAAGATTCTCCATTGACAGGTGAGACATTTAAACACCAGGTATAAACTTCAGCTCATTAGGAAGGGTGTTTTGTTGGGGTCTGCCCCCCCACCTCCAGTTCAGGAACTAAAGCATGCAGCTAAGGGGAGTCCCATCCAGGCACAGTCTTTGACCTATAATTAGCAATCAGACATTCTTTATTTGTATGATTCTACTCGTGGGCCCTAGCAAGATTGCACCTCTTGCTCCAGCTGACTTACAAACCACTCTAAACTGCACAGCCCAAGGCTTGCTCAAACACTATGCTTCTCCTCCCTGGGGTACATTGAAAAGAGGCTGGTTTGTGGTAGTAAACAGTAAGTTTGTGGTTATCTGGATGTCTCAAGATTTATCTTTACATTATCCCATTTCTGATAAGATGCACCTTCCTCCCTAAAGCTTTCATTAGAAAGGTTTTTCTGGTGGTGGCCTAAATTTGTCTTCCTAACACGTGCAAAAGTACTTAGCACGATACACATCTACTTCTGCTAATGTGAGATCATATTTTGACCGCACATTCTTTAAACATTCAAACTAAGTTTTTGCATATTCAGGAGCTGGAAAAGTAAAGCAAGACTGATCACGTTTAATATTTTTAAGTCACAATAAAAATACACAGACCAAAACAAACAAGACACAAATACCAGAGGCAAAGTTTTAACCTGCTTATTGGGAGGGCAGAAGGAGCAAAAGCTATATTCTTCAAGACAAGACAAGAGACCCTCGACTCAATAGCAGCTGTGAATAGTTTGGAAAGTAATGATCCCACCTTCCCTTGTGTTTTTCCAGACTCCACTGAAGTCAGCTACATGTGACATAAAATTCTGAATATTCTGGGACACACTAATGAGGTCACATGTAAAGGGAATACATTATAGAGGAAGCAATATAAATTTGAGATCAAATGAAAGCTAATATGACATTCTTAAATTTCTTTCTTTTCAAACTATCAAATAAATTTTGTACTTGTTAAGTATAAAACATCAGCTAAAACAAACAAAATCAATGAAAATACCTTGAGACTCAAAAAATTAATGAAACTACAAATTAGTTTAAAGTGGTAATTCCATCCAGTGAACTGAAAAGATCTGTTTGATTACAGCCCTGGTCAGTTAAGCATTCATAAGTTAAATTGCTTTCATTATACTCCATATTAAACTATATTCAATGCTGCTACTACTACAACTATCAGAACTCAAAACCAAAATTCAAATTGCTGAGCAGACAAGAAACCCCCCAGAAAACAATTACCTTAACTTCACAGATACATCCACACTGAAGCCATTTAACACTTCTTCCTGAAACTGGGTAAGTACAAATTAATTTCTGAGTTCACGCAAATCTAGATGACAAATCAGATCCCTGCTATCTTGTTCATGTTTCCAGTCCCAGTAAAAGAAATAAGTTATGCATGCACTGAAAGCAGTAGGTTAGGCATGCAAGTAGTTCTGTGTACTTAACTAAAGGCTCAGCAGATCTGAGCCCGAGTACAATAAAATGAGTCTGAATGTCTTATGCTAGGCACCCCACACTGTTCATAAATTTCGACTTTAAGCCGTTATTGGATATAATAAAATAGCGCTAACATTTCAGATGAACATTCAAAGCAAACTTATAAACTATTCAGTGATTAATGCCCTTGTCTCATGTTTTCAATTTTCATTGCTACGGGAGGTCATATGTTATGATGTCAGCTTGAATCTGGATTTCCATTTTGAGCAAATCTAATTTAAAATTATGATACTAAGGCATATGGTAAAAACTGCTTCAAAGATCTATACTGGGTAAATTTATTCACTAGAATAGGTTTCACATTCTAGTGCCACCTATTCATTAAGCAAACATAGTCTATTTGTGGGTGTATCTTCCTGTACAGTAAACATGCCACAGGTTGAATGTGCAGGAGCAGAACTCGCCTATACCAAGATACAACAGCACACTTGCCAGCCTTGAGGGCAGGGGTTTGCAGGACTGGGCCAATAATAGAAAATTAATCAAATCCCCAGAGCATGACATAAATTGAATCTGCCAAAAGGATTCAGGAGGAGGAAGAACAGGAGTCTTAAAAGAGCTCGGAACTGGAGGGAGGCTCATGAAGTATTTTCGTCAGGAGCTAGTGGGATGATGTTTCATCAAGTCTGACACTGGTAAGACAACCTCCCCTTTATACTGTCCTGCTCAGCAGACTGAAGAATTCCTCACAGACTTGCAAAGAGCAGTTTATGAGACAGCTGAGCTCAAACGACAGTAGGTTGCCACTGAAGGGACCACTCTGCTCTCCTCTTCCAGCCCCACCCTGACCCTCCTCCTATTTCCCTTAGACTACTGCTACTTTTCTCATGACCCTGTCTGTGACACCTGCTTACAAAACTAAACTACATGAGAGTCATCTCTGTCTTCTTCCTCCCTGGTCCCCCCTACCCAAAATAAATAGGTTTCAAGTGGTTGTGCTCCCAAAGACAACTCACTAGGGGCCTCATAAGAGCCAGGCTCAAGAATCGGAGGGGTTTCAAGCCCAGGCCATGGAGTAAGAGTTTTCTGAATATTGCCGTATCCTTATCTCAGCTGCACTGATTCCTGTGAAATACTAGAATAAAATGCTTCCAGCTGAAGTTACTAGGTTTGATGTTATTATTTATTATTATTATTATAGTATGATTTCTTCTTTCCACAGAATAAATATCTGTAGAATAACCACAATTAAGTTAAAGTACTTCTCAAATCAAAACCAAGCTCAAATGGGTTTTTTAGGTTCACAATGCATGAAGCACCAGACTTATTATTACTTTTTCCTATAATTTATTATTGATTTTTCCAGTAATAAATGGTTGTGCAAATATACAAATAAAATATTTATACACAATCTTTGAAGTACAACAGTTTGCCATGTTGGTAAAGCTGTGGCAGACACAACCAGTACAACCCACTGGAGCTACTTCAACCATCTCATAAGGGAAGGCGTTCAAAATTTAAGTAGCAAGTAAAACTTCAAAGCTTGATTTGAATTATAAATGGTCAAATGTCAAAAAGTTACTGCTGCTACTGGACAATCTTCTACAGCATTTTACAGGCAAAATCCTATAATGCAATATATGCCAGCTCAAAATTTTTGTATTATGCAAGTATAATTCTAAAAACAAGGAATGGTACAGACAATTACATAGAGAAAACATGAACATATTCATGGTTCTTTCTGTGTTTAATTTACTAGTGCATTTTTTTCCTAAAATGATTGAACTGGCTTGGTACATGATATGTCTGAGGTATCCCCATCCTCAAGGGAGACATTTTAAGCCCAGAGTAATCCGATGACCTTCAGAAGATCTTCAGTGTGAAGCAGTAAATCCATTTACATCTATGCAGATGTCCAACCAAATGCAATATATACATCCATGCAATTACATTGGTACTATTATCATCTTTGTCCTCATTTCTACTCCGATTCAAGTAGATAAACAATAAACCAGGATATTAGAGAAGCAAGACCAGCACTTGCTATTGTGTAGTTACGTATGGTAAACAGATTACTAACCTTAAAAAGATTCAAAACTACAGAAGAAAAAAGTTTCTTGTAAAAGGAAATATTTCTAAACTCAATTTAAAACCTGACTGGAGAGCTAATAAGAAAAATAATAATTTTCTACAGACAGGGCAAGACAAAGATTTGGGAAAGAACACAGAAAAGTAATAGCAATTTTATTCTTAAAAAATCTTATATACCATGTTACTATATAAATAAAGATTAACATAGAAAAGATTATGCTTAATTCGTCTAAGTTATAAGATTTGGAAGGTAACAGACAGCTTTTTATTTTCTTAATACCTCCATGCAACTCACTGGCACTTCAATGATAGCATGTCCACTTTTATAAGAGAAGGCTACAATTTTATTTTAAACTTAACAGCCATTCATTCTTTTTCCTTTCAAAACCTAGGCCTAAGTAACAAAGCACTAGAGTCTTATAAATTTTGTAACACCAAATGCAAATTAGGTTGTGAAATTGCTCCAGGAAAAGTTCCAAGAATGCAAACCCAAAGGAGTTTCAACACAATTTCTCAATTTCAGGCTGTTTATGGTACTCAGGCAAGGTAACAGAATATGGTGCAGTCAAGAAGACCTATCTGTGTATGGAAAATGTTTAATTATCTAATTTCAACAACTTCCTGTATTTTGTTTATAAGCTCTGAGATGAAGTAGATGGAAATAAATGGAAGAAACTGAGAAGATGGTCAAAGTCTCTGTAGATTGAACAGCTCACAAAGTTTTCATTACCTCAGAAAAGCGGATTGACAGCTCATAACTTAAAGGGTATCTTGATATGTTTTGCAAACATTTATCAAATTAACTTATTTCTCTCTCCTTTACTTGGAGTCGTGTGAACTGCTTACCTGTATTGTACCAGTCTGCATTAGAAGTAAAATAAGCACAACCTCCATCCCATTGTGTGACAAAGTAAAACTTCTCACGTTTTATTTTTATGTCAGCTGTGACTATAAGGCTTTACAGCACCATCACCAGCAAATTGGGGCTTTTCCCATCATGAACAGAGTAATTATTTAATCTTTCAACAATCCCCCTGAAAAGCCCCAAATCCTTTTTCTTAAGCACAAGGCAGGAGTTTTAACAGATTGTTTAAACAAAGAGCTGCTGATTTTTCACTCTGCAAACTACTACTTGTTTATCCCAGGGGAGACATCAGTCAAAGAATGACAACTTAACTTGCTGGGCACGCTGTTTTTTAGCAATAACCCAAAGGGGACTAGGGACATTTCCTGAACATGAAGTTTAGGTCTACCAATGTTTCTCTGAAAATACGACATGGCCAACAACAAGCAGCTTGCACCAGAATCATGCTGCTAAAACCTGGTGTCAGAGTGCTGCCCATTACCTCCAGCCACTTTCTCAGCTGGCTCCCATTTTTCTGTCAGAAGACAATTCTTTACCAATGCCTTCTTGAAAGATATTCTAGGTACCAAGCATTCAAAATAGTAAGATCATCCAAACATGCATACATGTGTCTTTCTCAAGTGGCCTGTTTACTACAGCATGTATCACTCTGAACACCTCAAGCAATTCTTCTTCAGTTTTTCAAAGTGTAGTTCACACACAGTAACCGTCTTTTGTGTTTACTACATGTATGGTGCTTATTAACAACAATGTTTTTTACAGAAAGAAAATTACTTAACTCAGTCCTTACCTCAAGAACTCTTAATTTTCAATAAATATTCTTGTCTTGTATTTTAAGTAAAATGGTATGATCTGCAACAGAGTAGAAAGATATATCAATTACATTTGATACTGTGCATTTAATATGAGCATTATAACTCAATCCCACTTGAGTGTAATGACAGAATTTTAACTATTATCACAGTGTGGCACATCTTTTATGTGTACAAGCAGTAACTGTACAATATTGCATATACACACTAAAAAGAGGTACAGTCTTCCTTTTCCAGTGTTTCTGCCCAGACATGGAGATGTAATAGTTTTATCTACCTCTATGCATTACTCATAATGTTCACGTTGTGGTTAGATAGATTAAATAATTAAGGTCCTGTTGACATTGTATTTCTTGTCACTAAACAACCCAATGAATTGAATTAGGCACTTCAGGAAGAGGTGCATGATTTGGCCCAGATACACTCATACTCCCATCAACTTCTAATGAGCTCTTCAGTAAAAACAAACAAAAAATCATACTTGCTTAGAATACGGATCTGATTACATCCTAGCAAATACTCAGTGAAGCCTAATTATTAATTAGCATCCTGAAATGCAGCTAAATTATACGCTCTGAACCCAAGTTTCTACTGACTGAAAAAGGCTTCCCATCCAAAAAACCAGCAGTCACGCTGCAAAGATATTTAAGTCAAGACAGCACACATTCATATACACCATCTCCCAGTGAGGGCAGAAGCTATGAGTTTAATATTTCATACATCTTGCTGAAAACACCATTAGGCATCACAGGCAGTTAGATCTACTGCTCTTTAATCTGCATCTGGTGCCAGACTTGTGTAAAGTTTTTCATTTATTGTTCACTGAGGACTCTGCTGCCTTAATTTTATAGAGAGAGTCTGACTTCTGGTCAGACCAAGAAGCTTTGTTGTAAGACATAGTCCATGTAAATATCTGAAGACCCGAAATTATTTATTTTTTTTTCCTCTCCCCCTTCAAGTTACCTACATAGGGACAGCACAAACTGCCTGTGTTCAGGAAGAATTTGCTGGCATAACCATCATGACAAAGTTACACCTGGCCTACCTAAACAGTGCAGCACTGAGCCAAATGCCAGCAGAGGAGAACAGCAGTAACAGTATTTTGCTGCTCAAATATCTGAAGGAACTGGTGTTGAGCCTTTGTTCTCAGTGCCGGTTCTCCAAGCTGGATAGGCAACCACAAGCCTCAAATTACACTTCATTGATCCAGGGAAACTGAGCTGGTGTTCAGTTTCGATTCTGCAACCTGCACGTTGACCTGCATGTTTGTTGGCCTAAACAATGAGATTTCAGGAAATGAAGGATTTGCACTTTGTCTGAGTCTCATTTTCAGAGAGGGGATCTCTATCTTGGAGGTCTAAGTTTGTGTGGGAAAACTGGGAGGAAAGCCAATCATTTGGATCCAGGCCCTTGTACTACATTCAAGTTAATTTCTGCTCTGAATTCAATACGACCGAAATCAAACACAAACCTATAAACAGGGGGTGTTCTCAACACGTTCAAACTCCTTTAACATAACATTTTGTTACGTCTGGTAAGATTGGAGGATGTATACAGGACGAAGACAGGGAAAATATGAAATAGTTAATTCAGTAATATTTTAGAAACATACATTCACACATTTGGAAGATTTTATACGGTCAGTCAATGCAAAACCAAAAGCCAACCATTTACAATAAAGACAGAGAGTTTATATGAAAATTTGAAAAATTAATGTAAGATGACATTAGTAAGATCCACAGTAATGGAGTGACACAGACTAAATGTGGAAATAATCTATCTCGGAAAAAAAAAAAAAATAATAACCCCTGTTTTTTCAGTATTCTGTATGAAGTAACTAAAATATTCCTTGATAATTTTTCATTAAACTACATTACAGATTAAAGTTTCTCAAATGTGCAACGTTTGGGATTCAAGAGAAGATCTGTGTTTCCACAGAACTGTGAAAACATTTCCACAAAGATGCTTATAAAATGACATGGCTAAACACTCCACCCACTGCCCAAAAAACCCATACAATATGAATAAATCACAGAGAAAATGTTTTTGAGAAACAACATTCACTTCCCGAATGAAAGTAAGAAGCACCATGTCATTGTATTCATGTAAGGAAAATAGAAGCCTAGAGTTTCCATTATTTGCTTGAAACCATACAAGAACTATAATCCAGTGCCTAACTCAATTTTAAAATCAGCTGCAATACTTTTGTATTATCTTATCCTTCTTTTAATGCTTGCACAATTTTAAAGTTCTGTTGGGTTGCAACCTTGCCTTAAACCTCTAAGCAACATTTTATTATTTATTCTAACTGATTTGCCTGATTCCTCATCCACATCCAGAAGGCACCTTCAGTTTCGAAAGAAAATCTAGCATTTCTGGATGTTAGCTTGGGAATACCCATCAACTCTGATCAAAGGCTAAGAGTCTTGTTTCTTTTAGGTTGTTATGTTCTGTATTCAGATTTTCACAACCCAAACATTCACAGCACACATCTTTTTTCCCTAAACCAAGACCTTCCAAGGTCTTTCCCTTGGTTTTGCTTTAATTTAACCTTAAATAGTAGGGACTTGTGAAATTCATATTTATATGAAGCCCTTGCTTGGCAGTTTGCAGCTATTTTTACCCAACAATATCTGAAAAGTGCACGTGGCACAATTTTATGTGACCAGTCCATTACAATAAACTTACTACTTTTTCAGGACACTGGAATAGCCAAAAATTTGTCATCAGATTAGTACACTTATTGTCTATCCTGAACACAGAAGAAAACTCTCTAACTACAAATGCTGTCTCCAACGATGATGTGCATGATCAGTTCAGAAATCCCTTTTTGCCTGCTCAAAAAGGACCCAAGGCAACCTGTGGCACATTTATTGCAGAAACCCAGCTGTATGCCCCACAACTAGTAGATGGACTATTCAGAGCAGGTTCCTTTACTGAAGTACCAGATAGCCTTTTATTTCACACTGTTTTAGCTTAGTTTTTCCTTGTACTTCACAGCACAAGAGATGGTAGAAAACCAATGACAAGTGGAAAGCCAGCTAAGAAGTGGTTTCCTTTACAGTTCCTTCAAAACTAGCAACACGAAATATAAAGTTTCTCCTTCTTATCTAGAATATGTAAATTTTTCAGAGGCTGATCTTGGGCTGACTTCCACTGACAACAGTGTCATGGCTGCATAGGGAGCTGTCGCTGTCCATCTGCTTTACACTGGTACAAGATCGCAATCAGATCTGGGTCATCTCACCTTTAAGTCTGCCACACACATAAATTAAGAGATCACACACTACAGTGCTTGCGATAACTGAAATCTAACTTACAGGCATAAAAATATTTTTAACCTTCCCCCTTCCACCCACTGATGTGAAACTTATCTACATAAATTAAAGAGGAATTTCTTTATATTTGCTCTTTCCTTTATGAAACAGAAGAACACCCAAATGTTTAGAATGTTTACCTGTATGTCTATAGAAAATAGACCAAATATACCTCTAGTATATAGTACTAGAGAATTTTAGTAGCTAAGAAGTTATTTAAATACAGCAAAAGTATATTTTCTATTATTCAAATATTACAAATACATGTACCTATTACTACATTCAAAATAATCACAAACATTATAGTAGTCACATGAATATGCACTCCATAATTACTTGGGTGGCTTTGTACATTTCACTTTCCATAAGAGATCTGCATAAATCCTCTTAGATGACTTAAGAATTTCAAAATGGAGTCACTAGGAAATGCACTGTTTGCTGGTAGCTGCTGCGCTATTACCTTATGCTTAAAGCGGCAAGTCACTGGTATACTGGGTATCACTGGGAGGAAGCCACGCTCTGATCGTTCAAATCAAGCAAGTCTTAACAGGAAAAAGAATCTAATAACCCCAGCAACTCAACATGCGGTGCTGACTTTGAATACACTTTAACAAGATGTTCATGGCGGAAAAATAACAGTGATGGATCCCTGAAGGTTTCAGGCAGGTTGGCAGATGCCTTTCAACGTCAGAAAAAAAATGAAAATGCAAAACCTGACCCTTGCTGTTCTGAATACGTACATGCTGCATTACTAACTCCAAGCCAGCACCTCAACTAAAATATATGCTAAACATAGTTTTAATACAAAAAGCATGAAAAAAAGACAGCACTGCTGGACTCAAGCTTGAAAAGCATATACCAGCATACGTCCACAGCTCTAAGTCACTACAAACTTTTGCTCATCCATGCATACACAACTCAGGTGTACTCCCCTATGTCCTCCTACCATTGTTTTCTCAGTCACAAGAAACAGAAGAAATTAAAATTACAGTTCCACATGTGATATTTTCATTCAGTTTATAGAATCAGTATTCTCTCTGGCTGCCCTTTGTAACTCAGTTATATTTCAGATTTACCGTACAGAGTGAATATGCCAAGAGTCAAGAAATTATGAGTCAGCTGAAGCAAAAGATATCTCTTCCATGTGGGTCCCCATTTTAAAGACTATATAATTCAGCTCTACAGCATGGATTTGTTCTCTATGACTTCTGCAGGTGAGTAGTCATTACACCGTGAACAGTCATCGCACTGGACCAGTATGACTTCCTTACTTTTTAGTGCTTAACATCTCAATATCTTGGAGGACGTCTGACTATAAGCAAACACTACCCCTTTCAAAACTGATAGCTTATTAGCCACTGAACTAAATGGAGAACGATTAAAATGGTCTTTGTTAGATGTCATCTGAGACAATGAAAGCCACCACACAAAGACCAGAGTGATCAGTAAGTTACACTTCTGCTGTCTCTGACAGATGGGCTTGATAAAATTCTGCTGTTCTTGGGCCACGTGATGTGATCTGGTGTACATTCATAATGGGGACTATCAGCGTTTTGGAGCACATCACTCATGAGCACAAATATGCAATAGTCTTCAGTCCATAGCCAGATTTCCCTAACTCAGGGATTTACTTTCCTTGCCCTGAGCATGGCCAACATGCAAGCTTTCTAGGAAGGGTAGGAGGCTTTCAGGCTCTTCCAACTGTAATAGAAGAGCTGACTTGGTTCCAGCTGTATTTCCTGAATTGGAATTGTACAGAGGAGCAAACCCAACAGGGAAATCATGGGCAGCAGGGAAATCAACGGTTTGTTCCTCCCTGCAAAAGAAAGGCCGCTTTTCAGACAGGGTACTGGCTGCAAAGCCAAGCTCCATGTTACAAGTGAGGAAACTGCCTCCTCTTGTTTGATCTTCCCACTTTAGGAAATGAGCACTTGCTAAATATGGCATCAATGACATTGTTATTGTCATCATTAGTTCCACCTGTCCACTGAAACAACTCCAAATACCAGCTAAAACCTCACACCTCGGGTGGTAATGGCGTGCACTCTGGGTTTGGTGCTCTGTCATAAGCAGTCTCAGTCACATCTTGAGGACTATTCTGTATGAGGTGCTGCTCTGACACAGAAGTAAAAGCTTTGTACCCTGTCCCTTAAGTAAAACATTTGATCTCTGCCCTATAAACATCATCATGAGACTGTAAACATGCTGTCTAAGAGCCTGTGTTATGCAGTTTTCTTTTAAATTATGAGGAAAAGATTAATTTCAAAGTAAGTCAGTGACTAAACACAGAACCGCCTTAGGATTCTCTGAAGATACCAGAGCCACTATCAAATCAACACCTCCTCTACCTCCCTGGAAAAGCACCCAATACATATACACATACTACTGTGATTTTTTTCAGCTGCTCAAGCTTTCTATTCAGATAGGAATTTTTAGAAGAGGGATTTTTTTGGGGGGTGGGTAATGTTTTGTTTTAACAGAGTAATATAAGATCTTTACTATTGCTGCTCCTACTGAATAAAATCAGATCAATAAATGAACAGCAAAGCAAACAAAACAACATAGTGAAAGTAAAATTAATGACTGGAAAAACATAATACAGTCATATCATCATAAAACTTTTACCCAGTGTTCAAATAAATTATGTGGCTTTTTTTCTCTAAAAGTTAAACAGAAATACACTGAAGTATCTAATTGCATACATTTTTACTTACAGAAAACTCCATCTCCAGTAAAGTCCATAAATTACCTGCATCATGAAGCCTCAGCAAATCTGGCAGTGAACATAAAATCTGAGTTCTTTCACATCAAAAATAATCACAAAAAACCCAAGCCCCTCTGAAATAATCTATATAAACTGTTTCAAATAAACCTGGTAGCTTGAAAAGAAGCAAGACCACACTTACCTGAAAATGCCTGTATCTGTGTATTTTGGTCAACCCAGAACACACTCCTACTTCCCCCAAGCCTGGCAGCCAAGCGACCCACAGGGCAGCCCAGGAAGGCTGGTGGAGCTGCTTTGCCAGCAGTGATTTTTCTGTGTCTGAACTGCCAGCCAAACTCTGAGTGGGCAAGCACATCACATAGTGCAGGGAAGGCAACTAACTGGTAGAGGACATAAAAAGCCTTTCAAGGAGAGGGAAAATTCATGGCCAGATGAACATCTCTTACTCTTCTGCTCCCCTACTTCGCCCTCCTCTTCCCTTTCACATTAATGGAAGATATCAAACTAACAAGGCAGTGCAATATATCACAAAGCAGTTGTGTCAGAGGACATATATTTCCACACGACCACATTTTGTTTCAGTGGTGCACCACAGCAACAACAGATTAGTCAACATACAAAATCCTAACAATAATAATGCAAAAATAACACAAACCATGTGTTGGCTGATGTTCCCTGTTGTCTTTGTGTAAAAAAGTTGTTGGAAAACATGTAGACATGACAGCGCTATAAGATGTCAGGCTCCAGTCATATTCACACACAGTCTTCACAAGAACGTGGAGCCAACAGTTTTGCAATCAAACCACGGGGTAGCCTTTTACATCCTCCTCTCCAGGCTCTTCCCTGAACATAACAATCTTGAAAAACGTGTCTACTGACACCCTGATGTGTGACTCACTGAAGTGTTTTGAGCCTTTGAATCACCCTGGGAAATCACATCTGGAAGTGCACTACAACATGCCATTCCAATCTAGAGGACAAGCGCTAACCAACAGCAGAGACCATTATTGACTGGTTTCCTATGGGCAAACTCTTCAATACACAGTATTGGGCCTAAATCAAACCACTGAGTCCTGCCTGGCTTTTCCCCCACACTGAAAGGATCCACAGGTGTTCCAGCCCTATCCTTAGGTTCTCCCCTTCCCCGTACAATGCTGTCTTTTATATTCTGTATTTTCCTCTCTCTGTATATCAACCGCAGCAGTGTGAAGTAGAAAATTCTTATAAAACAGAAATACAACACTGGCAGATGGTGAGCATGAAACAATTGAACACTTTGTTCCTTCTTTGCTAATTACACTGAAAAAAAAAAAAAAAATGTATCTTGGCGGTGTCTTTTCAAAACTGTACCACCAATTCCCAAATTTTTTTTGGTGATGCAACCTGGTTAGATCTAGAGTTGCTTCTATTCAACCTCTCCGGTCTCCCTGAGGCTTTTCACCTTCATACCTAAGTAAAACAGAATACCAAACTTACGGTTTAGAAGGTTTCTCTCATATTTTTCTTACCTGCATGTAATCTTTAGGGTGTTTTTTTTCCTTTAAAAGAAGTCAGACTATGTTGTTGTGACATTAAAAGCTTATCTAGTGTTTGTTTCTTCAGTGCTCTAACCTTTAAATGGTGTTTACTAAGCAGCTGAATTTTAACTCTGTGTTCATTGAGGGGCAAAAATGCTGTGTATTTATACATCATTCTGCTCTAGTCCCTTCAAATTTCAACATCTAGCCTCCAGAACAAAAATACATATTATTCATCCCTGGTTGCTGTTAAAAAAAAAAAAAAAAAAAAAACAAAAAACCAAGCTGTGCTGTTATTTAAGTGCCTGATTCATCACTTGCTGGTACATCCTTTCATCACTTTTAAAATTAGTATGCAATAAGATGCACGGGTTTTACACACTTGATTTCCCCGTGCACACTGAAGTAACTACACATGCAGCAGAAGACCAGGCCAAAGTGCATTATTCGTCCATATACACCTCTGAACACAAGGCTGCAGCTCAGAAGAAACCTTTTTATGTTTGAGCAGGACACCCTTTCCCTTACATCTACCCTAAAAATAGAAGAATTTGTCCTAAGGCTGCTGGAGGTCACTCTGCACTTCAACAGCACGCTGCGAGCGCTGGGACACAGCGTGGCCCCGCAGGCAGGCAAGGTGGAGGGAGGGCTGCTGCCCACCCGCACCCTCCTCTGAGCTGCCGTCAGCTGCTACAGGCTGTGGCATCCACCTGGCTCTCAAAAATAATGGCAAAACATTCTGAACACGTTATTTCACATCTAATAGTCCAGGAGCACGGATGAGTTTAGGAATCTCACCCAGGGGTGTCCGTACATAAATTAATGTATATGCAATGAGTGCCAGATTCCCCCACAAAATATTTGTATTTGTGGCTTTTACCAACTCTGAAAAACAGGAAGAAAAAATAATTTTATACCAGAGATCCTGAAAGAAATAGAAGCTATGACAATGATGAATTCTTTTTTTTTTTTTTTTTTTTTCCTTTTTCTTTCATTTTTAGGGTCTATGAGAAAAACCTTCATGCAGGCACTGACAGTGTAGTATGGAGGGGGGTATTAGCCTCTATTAGTTGGCATTCCATTATAACTGGTTTTTCCTTCAAAAAGGAGGCGGCACCTCTGGAACAACAGCTTGTGGCACTTTGCAATGCTCCTTGCTTTATTCAGCATGGAAGCCATGTTTAATTAAACTAGACAAAACAGATGCTTCATCATTTTAGCAGAGAAGTCGGCATGGGGGCTCCACTAGCACAAGGATAGCCAGCTGGGGCTTCCCAGCTCGCCAGCAGTCTATAAAGCTGCTACTGGGGGGCCCTGGCATTGTATTCAAAGCCACATTTAAGAGCCATTATGGTAAGTTGTGCAAGATATGATGTGTAGGGAGCCCCATAAAAAGCCTTAATGGAAACAGCGGGCCTGTGTTGGAAAAAGTTTCAGGAGCTGCGTACACCAGTATAAAGAGTTCAGCTCCCGTAAGGCACCACAGCCAGCGCAAGTACAAGCTCCCAAAGCCCCAGACCGCACTGCGAGTTTCTGAGATGCAGTTTTCCATAAGGAAGTTTGCAACGTCAAGTCACAGTTCATAGAGCAAACATTGATATGACAACAACAGATCACTTTTTTCTCCTTTTTTTGTGTGTTGAACCATCAGAGGCAAGGTGAGTCGGTTAGCCAGCTAGAAGTCCATCAGTAAGAGAGGACAGCAGAGCAAGCTTCCTGGACTACGGGCTCTGGGCACGTACAAAAAGAATAGGGATACACAGCTGCCACTGGGATGGTACCATTCAATGTCCCCCAAGTGAATTACCGCTAGATAAAAGACTATCAGTTCAAAGATTCCCTCTAGATGGAATGCAGTCTGAGGCTGTCTCAAGGAAGGACGTGCGCTGGCATGGACTCAGGGTCTTTCTACCTCTTCTTTCTTCTATTACATACAAAAGTAATGACCCTTCCCCTTGAGCAAAAGCTCTGTAGATTTCTGCTACCGTCACTTGCAGCGCCAAGTATTAGTCATTTCCAGACTGAAGGGAAGGCAGGATCCCTGTTCTGAAGAGCATTACAGAAGTTCATACAGGGATGAAGCCAGCAGCCCTGCCCATGGTTATGGAGCACCCCTGACTTTTGCTTTGCTCCTGCTCCTGGACCCCAGTGATGCGGGGTGCAGCTTCTCCAACTGTACTGGGACCTACCAGTCAGCTACACTGGATGCTCAGAATCCCAGCCTGGAATAAAGGTTGCAGGACCGCAGGGAGCACTGAGGCACTTCTGTTTAAAGAAGCCTCATTAGGAAACAGATTCTGTAGATATACAGGCCTGTGCTTACAAGACTTTCCCTACCACATTGTCCAAAATCCCCCTTACATAATTCACCAGCACAACATAAGCAGCAGAACATGACTATCACTGTGTAACTGACTGCCACCCAGAATATATTTCTTGCCTATTTACCTAAGTTCTTCACAGCCTCCCCGAGCTACTCATAGCACACACCACTTGACCAGCCCGAGGAAAAAACAGCAGCAGCTCTAAGCAGGCCAAGAGAAGAACACCACCAGAAAGGAGCACTTACATACTGGACTTGGGAAAAGGCAGATCTCTCATATCTAAATATCTAAAGTATTTGAAAGGATAACCATAAAAAAGTGCAGTCATCCACAATCAGAATATGGACCACCCACTGCTACAGATTAGATCTTTATTTCTAAAAATTATATGAAACCTGGAGCATCGAAAACACTGCTTGAACTGAAGTCTTTTTGATAGTCACCTACAGTAGTTGCACTTTCACTCCAGCTTTGAAAGATTAAAAGCACTAACACAGTCTTTAGGGAATCTCATTTGTTTAAAGCCAGAAACAATCAGAATCCACAAAGGAAGGTAGGAAGGAAAGAATTAATACAATCACCTTTTCTTGATGCTTGTTTTGTGTGTAAGGACTAACACGTTGCCCAGTTCTCCACTCAAACTACCATTTCACACTGGCAAAAAAAAAAAAAAAAAAAAAAGGTATTTGGAAAACAGTGAATGACTTTTTCATGACTGAGTATCTGGTTTATATTTGAACATACAGGAAATAGATTCTCCTAATCAGCCCTTTTTACCTACTGCCAAAAATATGAGAGTGCAGCTTCTCGGCCAAAGAAAGCTGTTATCCACTCCTTTTATAATTCACTCCAAACCCCTACATTAATGCAATATTGCAAATGAGTGCTTAAATGCAGCAGAACCAGGAAAAGCAAACGATAGAGTCCCTTTGACATGTGCACACGTCCTACAGACTTCCCATTGTGGACTATTCTTACGCTGGTATTTCCCAGCACAATTTAATTTTATTAAAACCCAAAAGTAAATCCTATATAAAACCACACACACAAAACATAGGAAAGCTCATCTGTCCCTAGTAAACTCTCTAAGAAAATATACCTTTAAAACTTCTGTTAGCATGCAGTTCATACTCTTTCTGCTTACAAAATAATGACAGTATCGCACATTCCGGCTAGTTTAAATGTGTTCTTATTTTCCAAAACACGTATTTTTTAGTTCCAACAGAAAATACGCTTTTGGCCATTTGTCCTGGAGAGTGGCTCCTGCACCTTACTTAATGCTCAATCACTGCACAGATGGCTTACATACATGTAAATAATAATAATAATAAAAAAAAATTCTACATATCAAATTTATTGCATATGTGCTGAGCAACTGCACAATTCATCAACACACAGTAAATTTGCAGTAGAGTGCTTAAGATTCACTGTCCAGGTACAGGCGATATGGCCAGCCCTAGAAAAATGTGACTTATTAGACCACCAGCTACCAAATGTCGATGCTTGCCATGAAACTGGAACAAGCATTTTATCAAAATTGGTAAAAGATAAAGTTCACAGCATCTTTAACACCATTAAGTGACAGATGATTGATCTATTTCCAGTTCCTCTGGCAGTCAGGGAGGACTGCCCCAAGGGAGGGAGACATTCATATGCACGAGGAACACTTTCATTCTGACTTAAAGCCAGCGAGATCAAAAGAACATTCGAGATACATAATTTGGGGGAACAGACATTAGAAATAACAAGCCCAGGTTTGAAAAATATGACAAGTGTTTTAACAAAAATACGGCACAACAGCTAATGTATTGTGACAATGCAGAAAACACTCACTTCCTAAGACAGGGCACCTGAACAAACATTTATTATCCTGACCCAAGTGCAACCAGAGTTCCAGAGTTTATATGCTAATGTACCTTACTTCAAAGATTTCCTTAAGCTATATCAGAAAGCAAAATCTCTAATGCCAAGAATTTTAGCACTGAAGAAAAAGGGACTGACAAACTGTCATGCTGGCAAAAGGAAAAGACATTGTGAAGTGTTCAAAAGATGTGAAAATTTTATTTTTCTTAAAACAGACTATTGCTGTTGCCTGTAATTGCAAAACCTGTACCTAGGTGAGCTTTGTACCCACACAGGACAAAACAAAACCTTGGAAATATTTCCTTTTCCTAGGATATCCCCCACCATCCACCACTACCCTTCTAAGTTTTTTAATTACTTTGCATTACTGGGTGCTTGCAAATCAGGAATTTGATATTTTGGCACCTGGCAAGAGAGAGATTCAGCCAAAGCATTACAAAGAAAAGGTTCTGTGGCAACACTGTTTACTGGCAGAAGGCTCGGGTCAGCTGCTGGGACTGTTGAGAGGGCCACTTGAAAGAGGATTTTAAAAGTAAATACAGTAAAATGAGAGAATCAATTTCAGTAATTCAAGATAAATCCTAATACGGTAAGAAGAGACCCACTCCAGAAAAACAGTGATGGACCCCACAAGGGACTACCAAGAGAAACAACAGAGTGTTAAGGGAAAAAGTCACTGAATTTGGGGTGTTTTCTCTTTTTTAACTGATCCACATTTCTCATGCTACAGAAGTAAGACTGTGAGCCTTGTAAAAGGGTCTGTTTCTCTGCATACATTTACCTGCACCCTAAAGGAGTTAAACCAGAAGTCTGATACCTTCAGCAGTAAGTTCAGGATAAAACACTTGGGCTAGATGGAGGATTAGGAGTCAGACATGGGTCCACAGAAACGAGTAGCTGCCCTTCAAGTTCCAGCTCTAAATAAGTGCTGCTCAACACCAAGTTTATCCTTTAAAAGCCTGTCCCAAGGCAGCAAGCACAGATAATGTCTGAATTCCTCAGGACCCAAAGGCTCACAGCACATAATGCTTAAGACATCAGCAGATTTGTTCTGTAACATTAAAAACAGATTATATTCTGGAAAATTACTTGGTTTCAGTTAGCAGTGTTCATGGCCAGTGCTTCCTGTTCAGAGAAATGACGGTTTAAAAGAAAAAAAGTAGCCACGTATTCTATTTAGAAAAGCCACTTCTGTAACTAATTGCTCCTATGACCCTGAAGTTCATTTACGGCTACTGAAACCTGCTGGGATGATTTGCATGACAGCCATGTGGAAAGTTACAATGTTTGGGAAAATGGAGCGGGCAAAGAGTAAAGTACATTTGTTGGCTTTGGATGGAAGGGACGGTGTTTCACATTACTGGTATAGATTCCTCCTCCTCAGACTGATGACCAAGAAGAAGAAAACCAGACACATTCATGGGTTGGGATGTAGGGGGAGGGCCTGATTTGTTCCCTGTGCACAGCAAGCACGTGGGCAAAGGTTCCAGATCCAGGGCTAGAACACCAACCTCTCTAGAGGTGTGGTTCAGAGGAATTACAGTAAGTCAAAGTAGTGAAGCTAAAAATGAAAAAAAAGATCATGTTTAGTAATGTTAAGGATAGTAAGGTCTTTTTCAAGGGTATTGGGCACAATGGATATCAGCATTACAAGATGGACATGATCTAACAACCAGGCAGAAAACACATTAAGTTTCTAACATATAGATTACATAAAGACAGAAGGCACACTTCTAATCATGTAGTGATGGTCCTTAATTGTACATTGTACCAGAACAGTAAGATAATACATTGCTACCACAGTAAGATGAGGTACCACTTGTTCATTTCTCACTGTCAATAAACAGGCCCTGATGGCATGTGGCATAAATCCTAACAGGCTTGGGTAAAGTGATCTCTGCTCCATTAATAGCTTTTAATAATGTCTATAATACCAAGGATGTTCCAAAATCCTGGAAGACAGGTAATATTGTGTCAACATTCAAAGGACAACCCAAGTAATTTATAGGCCATTTATAATCTGACATCGATCCAGACAAGGAAAGGAAGTATTTTCAGGGGATTCAATTGATGCAGAATCAATGGATAGTTACTAAATTAGTGCCAGGCATCATGGATTTATGAAAAACAGATCTAGTGAAACAAAGTAGGCTTCATCCTCTGATGAATATAACAAATTTATCGGATTAAATAAGGGATTACAAATAACATACATCAATATTTGTGAGACATTTCACTTTGGATAACACAAAGTTCTGATTTTAAAAGTTCATGTTAGAAGTAAATAATAAGCACATGTTCAAAAGACTGGTTGATCTGAAAGTCATCACCATTGTAGAACTGGGTTCCACTATCAACATCTGTATCAAGTCTTTGCAAGAACATGTATTAGACCAGTAGTATTCAACACCAAGTTGAAGTGCTTCTAAATGCAGCATTGCTAATATCAAAATCAACTTAAAATTTTGTGGCCCACCTTAAACTGATATTTTTAAACTGGAGAGAACACATAAAAAAAGATTCGTAGTAAGCAAGTAAAAGCTCAACTTGTTTAATTTACAGAGGAGCTTTGACAACAGACTTGACTGCAGTTTCCAAGTGCCTCCATTGGAAGAAAACACTAACCTTAATTTAAACTGAGGAAGGAATTAAAAAAAAACAACTCAACTATGGATATAAATTCCAGAAAAGGGGATTAATTAAAGATCTAAAGTACCAAAGCCATTCACAGTGGATTCTTGAGCTCTTGATACCAAGAGATCAAGAAACAGAAACCTTTCCAGAATATATACAACAGCAAAGTACAGATTCATGTAACTCACATAAAATTTACTGTCTTAATACAGGGTAAGTGCAAGGAGTACAATGGCATGTAATATACAATTGGATCAGATAACTTTTTCAACAGACCCCCTTCTGGTCTTACTTTCTTCCACTGTACAAATGATTAAAAAAAAAAAAAAAGGCAATTGAAATTAAAAGGTAAGATCTTTTATGCAACTGCTGTATTTTTAATCTTTACAAAAGAAAGTTAACATTAACACTGCATCACAGTGAAAAGGTTTTTATTTATACAAATAAAGAAGAAAAAGGCACACCGTTCTTCTCTTTCGTTTACTGTATTGTCTTGAATACTTACAGACTGCTTGACTTGCTGTTGCTGACAGGAGGAGAATGAAGTAGAATGTGTCCAGTACAGTACAACATGAAACTGATAACATTATCCTGCTTGAATGTCAAGTTTGCTTTGGTAGCGCATGAGTGATATGAAGCCAGAGGGGAAAAAAAAAAAAAAAAGCACACAACAGCAACAACAATAATCCTTGAGACACTTAGGGGAAAAAACAACATCTAAAACAAGCAATTGATCTCAGGGAAGATACCAGAGTCAAATTTAATCATATGCTAAGCAAAAGCAAGCATGTCCCAGGCAAAGTAGATTACCTTTGTAAATGAGCAAGCATTGAAAGGAGAGTTTACTCAGTTCCCTTACATACTCAGAGACTGGAAATACAGCTTAGAAAGGAACACTATTGATAAGAAAAACAACACAGCAGGGAAAGACCTCCAAAAAAAGACAGGAAGACAGGTAGCAATATAAAGACCAGAAATAAAATACTGCAGAACTTGAGAAATTTGACTGTAGGAACAAACTGTACAACTACATTAAGGAGGGAGGTCAGACCAGAGTTGCTAGAGCACTTCACTACTTTCCCTTCTACCAAAACCACACAGGGTTTGTCAAAGTTTGCACAATGCCTACTGGATCACGTACAGGATAAACAGCTTGCCAGGCTGCACTTGTTTGTTCAACGCTACTGTCTGCATCGGGAGCTGGAAATGCTACTTTCAGAAATTTCAGCAAAATTTAATCTTCTAGGACAATAGTAACATCCTTGTCACTGACTGATGGAATTAGTAACACCAACGTACTGCCAAAAAATACAGAAAAGCTGCACTTTCAATGAAGCAGCACTCGCGTGTGGAAGTTTTGCCCTGCACGAGGTAAAATGTCAAATCCCTTCCAGCTGGGGTGACACAGACATAATCTAATACTAGCTCTGATAAAGTTAATAACGAAGAAGGTCTATGATAAACGAATACATAAGGAATGAGAAAATTCTTTATGGAAACCAAAGACACTCCGATGAGCTTGATACCACCTGGTATCCCAGTGCTGGAGGAAAAAGTTACCTGCCCAGGTATCTTGAAAATTAGTTTCGTTTTACTGAGCAAGCAATATGCAGCCGTTTCTTCATGGTCCACACTTACCACTGTATGTGACAGTTTACTACAGACGGAACGTTCCTTTTCACTTCCTGAATTCAATGACAATACAGATTGCTAAGTAAACTGCATTGTAATCTTGAAGGCTCACACGAGAAACAAAGAATTTGTTTCTTTATAAACGTACTCAAAGATTTCTGTATGAACTCAGTCAACAGTTTGCATGAAGTGGCAGTCAACAACAATATTTTGGCCAGGACTAGCAGCTGGACAGTGCGATGTTAGAAGATAATTAGTCTAAGAAAAACCATAGGCAAACAAACACAGTATGCATTGATGAAGGATTCAGAGCAAACATAAAACTGGCACTGAAGGTCTCATGAAACAGTTCTGATTTTTGGTTACAGTCCTATAAATACCATCTCAATTAGTTACAGGATGGCCCAAAGATTACAGTCCAAATTACTGAAAAGGCAGCAGCCCTCATCATGTATCATTATCTTGTTAAAAAAAAAAAAAAAAAAACACAACAAAAAAAAAAAAACAAACAAACAAAACAACACACAAACAAACAAAACAAAAAAACAAACAACCTCCAACCCAGAAAACTGTTCATTGGCTCTCAGTGTGCTTTGTGTCACCACCAGTTCAGTTCACACAAACTTAGCCTTACAAAAGCCACCTTGTCCAATCTGTCAATATTTCTCCATCAAATGATCATGAAGGAACTTTGTTTCAGTATATCTGTTCTACAGAATTTCTCTGGTCCAAAACACCAAATAGTGGTTTTGCACTTTGGTATAAATCATAAGAAACAATACACATTCAAAACTGAAATCTCTCGTGAGGTAACATTAAAGATAAAGAGGGTACTGTATGAATGCTTTACAGAAAGCATATTGTTGAATTCATGGTACTGCCAAAACTCTGGATAATTTCACTCCTTGACTGTGCTCTCAAGTTTCAGCAACATACAAAGAATTCATTTTCACCTTTTAATCTTATGGATTAAATATGTTTGAGAAAAAAATTTGGAGCAGAAAAGAGACCTCCCAGTTTATAATTCACATATTAAAGAGGACCTCCTGCTATGAGCAACTATTTCCTAAATGTTGATTTAACAAAATTCATCACTTCAAATGCATGGATTATGATGTTTGCAACCAAAATAAATGGTTCCCAGTGCAAAAGCTGCCATACTTGATGAAAAATGAGGGCAGGTGTTTTTACAGGAAAACAAAATATTATGGAACTCTTAAAACAATGAGAAAATTTCAGACACCACAAATGAAAACCAACAAGTCTGAAAAGTCTGTTTCTGTGGAAGAGTCTTCCTACCATTACTAAATATTTTGCTTCTTAATTCTGTAAAGACTGAATAATCCAGAAACATCCGAAGAAAATACAATTCATTGTTGATATCTGGGATGGGGAAAAAAAAAATGTCAGATGTACTTTTTTCTTTATTTTTACAATTAGACTTAAGTGGAAAGCACTATGAAAAATAGAAGCCATGTTGTCTGCCTTTCTGCAAATAATGAAACCTCTACAACCTTCCCACATATTCCTCTGTCATGCTGTTCAATAAAAAGTTAACTGATTTCATTATTATAGATGTCAAGGGATTTGAGGGCACAAAGTTGCTCACAAAAGGTGCTCAACATTTGGCAGAACCGGACATTTCTAATGCCTCTGAATTTATTTATTTATTTAATGAATCTTTCCATCATGAATCAGTAGCTAGCAGAAATTGTCCAATTTTAGGGAATCCAATCCATTCAGTTTGTGGTCTAAAGGCCAAAACCTAGCTGCCTTTTAAATATGGGAAGGATGGGTGAAAGGCAGGGTGCAAGAATTATCATGCATTAAAAAATACACTGAATGCAAGGCAATGACGTCCAGGGAAAGGAAGACATAGGGAAGAAGTAACATGTAAGTGGCGAAACAGTTCTTGAAACGCAAAAAGTACTGGCACTAGTATACCTTTCTAATAATATACAAAATATGACTGGCTGTCCTTTTATATTTAATTTTACTGCAGTCAAAGTGTTCACTACACTCTCCAAACATGATCAATGCTTGCAAAAGAAAAAAGCAAAAAGGAATTAGATGCTTTGATGTTCACAGGCTACTTCTGACTTAACACACCTAACAAGATATATGAGTAAAAGATGGATTTAGACAAAAGTCCGTTTATTCCAAAAAGCTCTCCAAGTGGAAAAACTGTCTGACCTTGTTCTTTGGTTTAGCCTCATAATTAATACTACCTCTAGGGAGACAATAATACTCGTAAATCCTGCAACATGACTTTTTTTTAGTGAAGCAGATTATCTTTTTGAATTGTATAAATTCTGCCTATTGATGCAGCCGTCCATGAAATTATTCCTTCATTAAATGACTACCCTCCTCAAACAAGACAGCCCACAATATGGAAGAAGTCTTGCTCCTATTATAACATCTGTTAAAATCTGGCCATCCCTGAAAATAAGAAAACTTCTTTGGAACAGGGAGGATCTCAGAGCCACCACAGTTAACATCTGCCACCTCACACAAAGCAATCCTACAAGCACCACACTCCCCAATGAAATAATTGCAAAGAAAAAGATTTTAAGTTATCTCTGTGCATGTGCATAACCAATTAAATAGTATTAAAAGAGAGGGGGTCACTCAGAGGTTAAATTCTAACATGAATTCCTTTATTAATCAAAATTTGGGGGCAGGGGAGAATAGATGTTGTTGGTACAAACACTAGAACCCTATCATAATTGTCCTGAATTAAAAGCTGCTCCCTCCAGCTCAAGCCCCATTTAAGGAAAGCTGTCACACTGCCAGCTGTGCTAATTAAAACACTTGCAAATACTGTCCCCACACACCTTCAACACACACTTTTCCAAATGAGAAGTTGCATGCCTGATTTATATCAATATGACCAGACAATGTGCCGAGGCATACAGAAACGTGCCTAAAGCAAGTGTTTGAAGTCACGTATCTGCTACAGTGCAAGTCGGTAAGTCAAGACACCAGAAAATGAAAGCATGAGATCTGGGAGATTTTGAGCTGCCATTTTCTGGTGGTGCCAAATGTCGGAAAGAACCTTGCCTCACTTGAGAAATGCTGCATTTTCCAATGTAGAAGAATTCATATCTTTTAAACTAAAAGTGCACTAAAAGGTTTTCAGGCATTGCTGGGAGCAATCCATGTTGACAACACTTCAGACAGGTCTAGGTTTGCAGGGAGAATGTGGGGCTGAGGAGCATGCCACCCCATCCCATCACCCAGCCTTCGGCTTGATGCCACCAGCTGTGCTGCTTCCATTACAGGAGCAGCTCAGTGATAAGAATGAGCACCCAAAATTGGAGGAAATGAGGCTGAAACTAATTTCTGCCACCAATAAGGGTGTCTGTGGACCTATACCCAGGATTGGTATCCTCAGTATCTAAACTGCTGCTGGGAATGGGACCCTATTCTCCTAATGGTGTAAAGAGACTTTCCACGCTGCTGCAAAGTTTATTACCTAAAAGCAAACAAGATTCTCTAAGGAGTACAGTAGGACTTACATTAAGAAAAAAGGTTAAAAATTATTATATATTCCAAGACTGAGAAAAAAAAAGAGCAAACAGTTTCCTCTAATTGAAAACATACTAGTTTCCAAGCCAATTTATCTTTTCAGTTGCTCATAGTTTTATCAAACGTTTCTTTTGACTCATTCTCACTGCCCAAAGGAAAAAAATGCATATATGTGTTACTGAATCGAAGGTAAGCAAGCCACACAAATGTTTTCCAAGTACACCAGATGAGAAACCTTGCGATTGGAGAAGATTTCAGGCAAGTATTATTAACTTGGCTTGTTTTATTTATACTTCCTCTGGATTTAAAAAACAACTCTTTATCTAAGAAAATCAGTTCAGATTAAAACTTTGTAAATTTAATTTAATCCCACGGTCTTCTGAAAGCTTTAGCAGAGTATCTTTTTCATTCTGCTAATTCTTTAAGAATCTCACCTTCATGATGAATGGCTGTATATTCAGTTGTTTCAATAGTTAATGCCTCAGGGGGGAAAATCATTTTTCAAATGCAAATTTCATTCACAATTTTTAATTTTTCAAATGTAAAATCTAAATTAGCACTGAAAGATCATAACTTTAATTACTGGGCTGTTATTCTAAAACGTGAGTTGGTATTCATACACCCAGGGCACTGCTGAATCAGAGAGTAGCTTTGGCAGTTCTGGGATTTCAGTCAAAAAAAGAAAGTGAAGAGGCAGGCAAGTCCAAGCTAAGAACATTTTATCTGTTGCTGAATTCCAGTTTTGAGTGCAAAAGACAAAAAACTGAGATAAAGATATTCAGAAAGCAGGATATGGGCATCAGTTTGCTCTGTGGAGTTTTCCTTTCTCCTATATGTATTTCACTTCTGGGAGCTTACTGATTTTGAAGCTGTACAAAAATAAAGCACCTATTTCATATTAGGTCAAGTGAAACAGAACAGAAATGGTGCTCACAGTAGCTCATGCAATGATTGTCTACTCAATTTCATTTTCAAGTTCTTATGCACTAGTAAATTGTGCAATTTGGAAAAATAAACACTTTAGGCTGAATAAAGAACAAAATCATGCCTCCAAAAAATCTATCTTAATATTGACAAGCAGGATAAAAGAC
This sequence comes from Tyto alba, assembly GCF_018691265.1. NCBI lineage: Eukaryota > Metazoa > Chordata > Aves > Strigiformes > Tytonidae > Tyto > Tyto alba. The sequence goes on along the minus strand of NW_024881327.1, from coordinate 13,506,632 downwards.
ACTAATGAAAATGAAATTTTAAATCTTTACACCCACAGGAATACCTCAAATACTGTTTTCAGTTTTGGGCCCCTCAGTACAAGTAAGACATTGAGCTGCTGGAGCATGTCCAAAGAAGGGCAATGGAGCTGATGAAGGGTCTAGAGAACAAGTCCTGTGGGGAGAGGCTGAGGGCACTGGGGTTTAACTTGGAGAAAAGGAGGCTCAGGGGACACTTTATTGCTCTCTACAGCTACCTGAAAGGAGGCTCTAGTGAGGTGGGCATCAATTTCTTCTCCCAAGTAACAAGCAATAAGACAAGAGAAAACAGTCTAAAGTTGTGCCAGGGGAGGTTTTGATTGGATATTAGGAAAAAGTTCTTCCCTGAAAGGGCTTTCAAGCATTGGAACAGGCTGCCCAGGGAAGTGGTTGAGTCACCATCCCTGGATTATTTACAAGGTGTGTACATGTGGCACGTAGGGACGTGGTTTAGTGGTGGACTTGGCAGTGTTAGGTTTATGGTTGAACTTGATGATCTTAAAGGTCTTTTTCAAACTAAATGATTCTAGGAATGTCTCAGCAAGTAACATCTAAAATAAGTCACTTGAAAACCTGTATGTATTTGTTTACTGTATTTCTTAGCCCTTGGATGGGAAGGAGTATGTTAAGATATTTGCCTTTTCTCAGCACATTCAACATCTCAAAACACTTGATACCGGGTACAAATTGTATGTACCACCTGAACAACAGTCATGAGACAGATGGATAGGAACCAAGAACAACTATTTAAAGCGTATGGGTAACTGGCAGCTTCTAGATTTCTTTGCTACTACTTTTACCATAAAAACAACCAAAAGCTACATCAAAACTACAGCAGGAGTGTGCTGAAAAACACGGTAGGCCCCTGATCCCCCAAGCATCTGGGCCTGGATGTCCCTCTCCCCAGACCTGGGGTTGAGATCTTGTTCAGCCTACCATAATCTCAGGCTTAGGAGGGATTCCTGTATTTTAAAAAAACCAAACTAACATATTCATATTAAAATACACATGCACATCTCATACCAAAACTATACCCAGCTACAATGTCATTAGCCTTCAGCTCAATGGGATTTCAAATATGTTTACATTTTGACACCACAGCATCCTGACATATACTTCCTGAAGCTTCCTTTAAATGTCACTTCCATACTTGCCACTCATTTAGCTATTATCATAGAATTCTTTCTGATATTAGTTTCATACTCTGTATCTGAGAAGAAAAAAAAAAAAAATTTTGGGTCGTAAATACGAATCACACTTGTGCTGGGACAAAGTCTTCCTCCTGGGCAGAGATGGAAGGAGAGAAGTGCAGTGGCCTAGAGATCCCCTCTGTTATACAGCAGACACAAGCACATTTGATAACTCAGGAGCACATTCTACAAGTACTAGGTATGAACAATCTCATCTGGGAGGGTGAGGAACTACTGCAGGGGCATGCAGCTAAAGCAGAAAATGCCTAGGCACATCTGTTGGTAGACAAGCTGAACTTGAGCATGCCTTCAAATGCCCATTGAGTACAGAAGGTATTTTTAGCTTTCTTTACAAACTGAAAAGAGTAGTTCCCAAAGCTTGAAAGCGGATTATTTAATTTCATTTTATTTTTCCTGGCATTTTATTGCAAACACTCTTAAGACTGTTTTCGAGAGAAGAAAAACAAGCGAAGGGAAAATGCACAGGTTAGAGTTCGTTCTTCTTGAAATTTAGCCCAGAATTGCTAAGTGTTAATCTCTGGAGGGAAAGCAAACTAATTCTGTATGAGTAACTCTGATTTTAGGCCATACAACCCTGTTTCTCGCATCTCTCACAGATTTCATATAGTTCTTGACAATCCACCATTTACACAAAATCCCAGGAAGATTTTATTCATTAAATCTAATGATTGTAGCAAACTCTCTTCTCTCTTAATATGCTTTCAAGAGCACATGCCAATAGCAGCATTCCTGAACTACTAGCTACTGACTTAATGTGGTTATGGCAGCTGAAATTTTGCTTTCCTCAAACATGAGGAAAACCAATACATTAATATCTGCTTAAAAAACAGTAACTGAAGATAAGGCTTTTCACATTAACAACTAGTCCATGTTTCTTAAATCTCAATAAAATTGTCGCGGGTGACATTGTCATATACATGCATATTTTGTGAACCAGTACATTTTGAAATACAGGCTACACATCACATCTCATTTTCCAAGTAATTCATAAACCTGGTTAGCAAGTCATGATTCTGTGCAATATTGTCCATTTAGCACTTATGCACTAAACGGAACATGGTTTGTTTAGAATTGACTCTCATTATTATTCGCTTATATTTGCTGGGGGAAAAAATAGAAGAAAGGTTTTATTCTTTCTTCACTTTCTTTAACCTTCTGCAAAACATACTAAACCTTGTTATGTTTGTTTCAACATTAGAACAGGTATTAGAGTGAATGCTTCAAGAAAGCTACACTAATAATTCAGCTACATACACAGGGACAAACAAAAGGGACTTCAGTTACTGCAAGGGGAAACATTTTCTGCAGGGCACCCCTAAGTCCACCATTCAAGCTCTCTATTAAGGTGTGCCTTTCAGCTCCTCCTGCATGGAGCCCACTGGGGTTTCTCACTCCCTACCTACCCCTCAGCCTCTGAAAATACAGTACTTAAGCCAAAGACCCCTCACCCTTCTGATTTTTTTTTTTCCCTTTAAAGATACATTTCTCTACTTCGAAGGCTCCTTTTATTCCCAGATCCCCAGTGGGGGCAAGCCCTTCAGTGCCTCTTGGCTGAGCAGCAGATGTAATGTGCCATGTGCCCCTCAGGCTGGAATGCTGATGAAGACACTGGCCAAAGCCCTCCATGGGTAAAGGTACTTGGACTTCCTCTCTCAGTGGGACAAAAGCAAATGAGTGGCATCTATCCCCCAGCCCCACTACCTGTGGAAGAACTCAGGTTCCCAGGCATCTGGAACCTCTGTTTTTTCCTCTGTCTACCTCCACCCTGACACCCCAAAAAGGAAAATTAAAATAAAATTAAAATAAAACAGGCAGAAGAAAACAAGTGAAGACAATGAAACAGTATTTGAAATGAAGGCTGATCTGTAACTTGATCCTTGTATGTAGACCTCTAACCTGCACTGAGTCTTTCCAGGTCAGTGGAGCACTTAGATAAGGACTTATATCCATCTAGAACAATGAGATGCATGGACATGAACATCTTACGAAGCTGTGTACTGGGGCCACCAGAAAAGTCCCCCATGTCAAAGCAGAAGAGGTGAAGGGATAAAGACAATCCTTTTCTCTCTCATTTGTCATATCTCTTAAACAACACAGCAGTATATACAGCACCAGCAGTAAAAGGGTTAACACAGTCTGATCTTGCACCATGTTAGGAATTGCTGTCTTATGCAGTAAAGTGCAGGGACTTCTGCCTTTCTGGCCACAATTTCCTGAAAAAAAGTGTGTGCCAGCACTACATGGCACTTCTGCAATAAGTCTCCTGCATCTGGCACAAATTTATGGGGGTGCTGACCCACGAAGATGAAATGAACATCCCCCAAGACCCACAGACTAATCCTTACCCCTTCTGTTCAAAATCCAAAGCACATGTGTTGACCCTGCTTTCTCAAACAAGTAAGTTTATAACCACATTTATACTTCATTTAAGAACTGCGTAAGTCAAAGAACTTCAAATTTGTCAAAATTACATGCCACTATCTAATTTTCTATCAAGACACAAGTAGGAAGTCAAACTCCTGATCGATGTAGAGACAAGTAAAGTATGAGTCTTACTAAAACAAAGGCAGGCTACTAATATTGATTTAAACTTCTTTTCAGATTAAGAAGTGAGGGAGGTTCTATTTTAAGAGACTTTTTTAAAAAAAAAAAAAAAATCATAGAAGACCTCAAGTATATTTTTTTATTATTACTTTCTATTACACCCAAGGCCCTATCATTCAAATTAAAGATAAATATTGTCATTCCAGTTCACTGCTATTATACCAGCTTTTTTTCCCCCCTACAATCACTATCCTTTTTTTTTTTTTTTTCCTCTCTTTATGGCCACAGTGCAAAAATACAACTGACGTAGAAGGTCGGTGCCGTGCACAAAGCCAGCACTGAATCGGACTCATGGGCCCGATCTCCTGCACTGTGGTGCCTTTCTGAAAGGGAGCATCTAGCTCAGCCTGCAATGTTGTGCTTGGACGCCGTACAGGTCTCCAAAGGAAAAAAAAAAAGAAAAAAAACAACCCACCTTGTTTTCATTCCAGCCATGTTTACATAAAGGCTCTAAAGATCCCCACCAGCAGGTTATTTCTAACCCCCAAGCCTCCCGCCCACCCCCCGTGCCCCTCTCCAGCCAGCCCCTGCAGTAACAACCTGCCATTCTCTGCAGCAACGACGGTTAAACATCTGGCCGTAAATTGCTTGTGTTACACGCTTCGAGCCGTAACTATTTATCCTAGCTGGAGAAGAAAGGCAGAAACGGTTAACTGCATCTAAGCCCAACTCTACTGGCATGGCAGTTTTTGTTACAGCATCATCACTTGGCATCTAGGCGAAACAAGCCAACAAACCCAGTTTTAGCTGAAGCAATGTTTGTAGTGAATTAGCCAGTATTTATCTGACCCACTCTAATATGGGTCATTGAACTTCACCCAGCTTTTCCTCACAGAACAGAGGGAAGTACAACCTGGGCAGTCTGCAGTGACTTGTATATTTGTACATCACTCGCAGCCCTTCAGACAGAGCGAAGTAGTATATTTCCTACGAGTTATTCAGGGCAAGGATCATGGTTTCACTTTGTATTGTAAAGTACCCCAAACAACACAGCAAGGAGGTCCATGGGCAGCAGGTCTAGGCAGTGTGTCAGCACAAGTGGTAAGTAATAAGAAAAAGCAAAGCAACCCCTCTTTTCACACGCCCTGCCACAATTCTGCTTACTCAGCCAGGATAGCTAGAAATGCAGATTTAATCAGCAGAAAAAGACTTATGCCAGCTGATGAGGTCTGCTGTGGCTTCTGCTCATCACTCAGCACCCGCCGCATAGACCAAGGAAGCCGTTTCAAGCAACGCTTACAAAGATGTACTTTAAATTTGTGAGCAAGCATGACAGCACACTGAACAATAAACTACACACTTCTGATATTTTAAGGGCCACTTCTGTGCCCCTCTGAAGCCCAGGGGAATTTCACCACACGTCTTAAGGCCACTGCATCTGGCCCTTGTCCCCTCAGGTGACAACTGCACTGCATCTTCCGATCTAGGTGAGGCCCTGGTAAACGCCACATTCCTTGTGCCTTGACTTCTGTAGCTTGCTTTTTCTATTTTATGCATTATTAAAGTGGCAGAAATGGTTAGGAGAATGCACTTGAAAAGTTTCAACTCATCAAGATAAATACCTGACTGTCCATCCCAAACTTCTTTAAAGAAAAGCACTGCCTTCGTGGTTCAGCACAACATACGCTGGGGTTGTTTATTTTTAAAAACTTTTTTTTTCCCCACCACATATTCAAATAAGATGAAATCTGCATGGTCATTTTTATTTAACTTTCTCCAGCAGCACTTACCAAGCTAACAGCCCCTCATCCCTGAGCAGTTAATGACAAACTACTAGCTGGAAGCCCCAGCTCCTAACGCACTCCGCGTACCACAATTTATGGGTAGTCCTTGCAAACCTATACAAATCCTAAACACTGTGTTAGTTCAGCCTATGTGCCTACTCTAACCGTGGTCCCATGTACAACTATTCCTGAATATATTAAATACTCACACATGTGACATTGGTAATTTGATCTTACATTAAAACATGTTTCTGAGGAGGTATTTGTAACAGAAATCACCTTTCCAGGGCTTTTAACTTCACAGGAGGTTTATTTTAATGCTTCTAGTCCATTAATACAGTGCCAAGGACCAGTCTTGTGTTGCTTATATTAAAAGCTGTTAACTTTTCATCTGCAATTCATGTTTAAGATTCTTAAACTATGAAGCAATAACAGGTATATTTACAAAAATCCAGAATTCTTGCAGACAAAACTGCCCTGCTGAGTCACCTATATTTTCCTTCTAACATACCCTTTGTTAAGTTTGGGCCAGAGGCAGTGTTATCTGGGTTTGGTACAAACTATCACATACATACTTAGTATTATCTATGAACTTGAATCAACAGTAACATTCCAGAAAGGGATATAAAGGTTTCAACCTTCAGTGCTCCTTACAAGGGAATTTAACATTAGGACATAAATATCCACTGGTTTTGCCTCGTGGACAAACCCAACAGCTGTCTACTTCACACACCTATTCCATCTTTACTGCAGTCTTTATCTTCACCTTTACATGTTCCTGATACACATTAATTTATCACAGGACATTGTTGGAAGTCTCTGATGAAATTTTATGTTGTCTGTAAGTAATAAACTCACTACCGCTCTTCTGATACAGTTAGTTCATGACAACACTCTTGCTCAGTATTAGTTTTGGCTTGGATCACAGCATTACTTGTATGCTACTTTTTTAAACATGCTTATTAGGATCATGAACTGAGGAGGAAAATAATTTCCTCAGCGGAAGCCTCCAAAATTGGAAAATGTCCTTAGAGTGAAAACTGCAGCTTTTATGAATCCTTCTTAAATTGAAGTCTTGAACTGGGGAAAGAGAAACAGAGGGATAAACTTGGCCACCGCTTAGTTCAAAAATTAGTTCAGAGATGTCAGTTCATCTCCCACCAGACATAGTATTTCATCTGTTCATCTAGGGAAAGCAGGTCAATGACTGCAGGATTTAGCATCCCCTGATGTCTATCCTGATGGCTGCTAGAAAGGTAGCAAGGTGGCACACTTTAGAGATCAGAAGAACTTGGTCTGCTGTGCAACCATTATGCCTGTGCAAATTAAGATGATTTATGGTAGCATTTGCTTTTCTTCTTTCAGCACCATCCCTCACTTAGAGCATACTTCAACTCTGCTGGAATCAAGCACTGATTTTCTGCTAGCTTCAACAGGACCGTCAGGCTATTAATGCTCTAGAGAGATGTTATAATGAGTACAAGAATGACTGTATCTTGCACAAATGGAAGTGTGATGGTCAGTAGCCATCAAAAATTTCTACCCTGGAAGATGGAGCACTCTAGAAAGCTTGAAACATCCTCTCTGATTCGGTGGTCCTTTCCCTTCATTTCATTTTACTCAGTGTCTTTCAAGATACAACTCTATGTGTTCAAATCCAACTGGCAGCATCTTTACAAAACTTACACTGCCATTCTGATACCAAAACTACCTATTTCTAGCTTTCTACAAAAATCTTGAATATTTATCATGGAAAATTAAGGTAAAGTAGAACATGTGTATGTTCTATGCCAAAAAAAAAGTCTTGTTTGGGCTTCATAGATTTAGGAAATAGTTCAAGAACAGCTTATCTGAGTGAAAATGGGATCTCTGTAATGCTGCTAGAGCCAGCAAGAATAGTTCTTGGGAAGAACCATGTAGCTTTGTTAGATTTATACCCACTGCATTTTTTTTTTTTTTTTTTAAGTAATAAAAAGCTCTGGTAGGTATTATAACCATCCCATACTCAAAAAAAAAATCTCTACATTGGGACAATTTTTTAACATTTTATTCTGCATACCATATCAGGCCTGTATCAGTATTTACCCAGCAAGTTAGTACGGGCTGATGCATTCTTTGACCCAAGTGCCTTAGATTGCATACTCAGTATAAAAGCTTTTGATGGAACAAGAGTGAATGTGTAGCATGCTTACTATCAGTTTTCTTGTGCTTTCCTTTGCTTCATTTGTAAATCTCTGCCTTCCTGACTATCATCATGACAGGAAACCACGGCAGGAGGTACTACCAGTGTGTCATGGTTTAACTCCAGACAGCAACTAAGCCCCACACAGCTGCTCGCTCACTCCTCCCCAGCGGGACGGGGGAAGAGAATCAGAAGAGTAAAAGTGAGAAAACTATGGGTTGAGATGAAGGCAGTTTAACAGGTAAAGCAAAAGCCACGCATGCCAGCAAAGCAAAACAAGGAATTCATTCACCCCTTCCCATGGGCAGGCAGGTGCTCAGCCATCCCCAGGACAGCCGGGCTGTGTCACACGTAACGGTGACCTGGGAGACAAACGCCATCACTCTGAACATCCCCCCCTTCCTCCTTCCTCCCCCAGCTTTATGCACCGAGCACGATGTCATATGGTCTGGGATGTCCCTTCGGTCAGTTGGGGCCAGCTGTCCCGGCTGTGCCCCCTCACCACCTCTTGTGCCCCCCAGCCCCTCGCTGCTGGGGTGGGGTGCGGAGCAGAAAAGGCCCTGGCTCTGTGTGAGCACTGCTCAGCAATAAGGAAAACATCCCTGTGTTACCAACACTGTGTTCAGCACAAATCCAGAACATAGCCCCATCCTAGCCACTGTGAAAAAAAATAATTCTATCCCAGTCAAGACCAGCACACAGTACTACCAGTACTTACAGTAGCTCACAGAAAACTCTAGAATACTTGTAGGAATACAGAAACTACTCTTTCCTGTGTTTAACATCCTGTGATTCGGAACAGTAAGTTACAATACTGACACAATTTGTCCAAAGAATTATGATTCTTTGACTCTGGAACTAGAAAAGATTCATGCTGCTGCTGTGCTACCTAATGCGCAAATATCACCAAAGCCCAAACGCATCAGGTGTTTCTAGTTCAAATTTCTTCCCCAATCTGGGACTCTTGAAAATGAAGACAGAGAATTGTTAAAATTGCATGACCAGTTTCTATTAAAATATGTTTAAGGAAAAATGATTATGTGAAAAACTGTGTGTGTGTGCGTGTTATTGAACTTTGATCTCACAAAAAGCAGAATTAAGAAAGATTGCAAAACTCAGAAATATGCCTAATGAGCAAATTTCTTCATGACTGAAAATACCTGTTGGATCATGCATGTTGAAAAATTTTTCATCTCTTAAATTACAAGTTTATGCTCAGGGGTTCTATGTACACCCATCCATAACTGAAATACAAACCAAAAACTAAATAAAAAAGACAAGAAAAATAAAAACTGGCTCCAATTTATTTTGTAATGCAGATGCTCTTTTGCTTTCAATTTCTTCTTTTCCCATCGCTCTGCATATATAATTTTGGTTTTCTGCACTTAGGAAGCTATCAGACATTCCCTATGGGAGGCATTTATTTTAGATTACTTGGTTCTCTGTTAATGTTCATTTTTAAATATCACAGCTCAGTCTTCATGAGGGGAATATCTCTTTAAATGCATATGCAATATGATTTAAAGAGCCCGTTGCAATTAATAATCTATACTATCAAAACTGCCATTTTTTTACAACAGGACTGCATTATTTTTATTGAATTGTTGAGATATATCAAGGAGATTTTGATGGTTAAGGGGTAGTCAGGAATGCAGGACCTGCTTTTTTGGTGCATCAGAGACAGGCACTAAACAAATACAAATACTGAAGCAGTGTCAAGACCAAAAGGCAGTGTTTGTTGCGTGGATCAGGACAGCTTCCACCAAGCATCTGTTTTCCCCACTACCAACCAGGACAACGTAACCTCTATCAACACTGACACTGAAGGACTCCCTCAGAGCGGAAAGCTCTTTTGCTGTTTTTATGAAATAAAGAGCTTTGACACCTCTGGAGGAATGTCAAGACTAAGGAGCTCTGCTGCATTCTCATTTCTTTGTCTCCCATGCCACTGATAGGAAAATAATACAGTAAAGACTACTGTGGATAGAAAGGAGCTAAGATAAACCTGACAGGACTCACCTGCCACAGACCTGCCAGGTTCAGAGCACTTCCACAAACCAACACCACACAAATCATGACTGTCTCAAACTGATGCGAGTCCTCAGGCACAACTAAACTGAGAGGAAGGCAGTTCTATGCAGGAAGCTCCTACTTTGAATGTCTGTCTCTCCCTAATAATTCAGCAAATCTTGCACCATCAGGAAGATCATTAAATGAGCCAGTATGTTTTTCAGACCCTATAGTTTAGATGAGAAAGAGTTTTAGAAACATTAAAGAGCAGGTATCATATGAAGAAAACCAACAGAATTCACTTGCTATGGATTGTTCGGATGGATGTTTGCTTTCTGGCCAAAACATCAACTCAAAAGCTACTTGTCTTTCCAAAAAAAAAATAAAATAAAAAAATGCTGCTGCCAATTTTACAAGAAAGAATATTCACATAAAGTTTTGTAGCATTTGTTTTTATTTCTTACAACACACTTTGTTATTGCCTAGATTGTATTAAGCTCTATAACCACCCTGTGTTTTATTTTTGGCAGGTTGTTTTTTTTTACATCTCTCCTGGAAGTATCTCCGATCTTTAGCAGTACCCATTTGGACAGTCCAATGGTTTTCAAAGGCACATGGCCACAGATGTAAAGCTGAACTACAGCTCACATCAAAGACCAATACAAAATTTGAAAATGCAGCTATGAATATTGTAAAGAACAGGAAAAAGTGCTAAAAGAAAGCAAGAAGCTTTCCACTGGATTAAATGTCACTGTGGTACAGATCTATTTTGTGTAATACAATAATGAACATTACGCATTCAGGGACGTGGATACAGTAAATCCAGTAAAATTTAAAACTTGAAGAAGCACCAGTCTTGCTATACAAATTTGTCACTCAACCACTACGGATACTGAACAGAGTATTCTCTCCAAGACCAATAGCTTACTTTTTGCTGTCTCTGGAACCCTTATATTCAAGTTTCAAACTCTCGACTTCAGTGTTTTGTTAATATCCAGCCTCACAACTTTCTCTTCTATCACCTCTTCGGATGTGTGCATCAGATACTTTGAAGACATTACCCACACACTTGCTTTGAGAACCTCAGCTATTACAGCCACATAGAGATTATTCGTTCTTTGCTGACTGTGAAATAAGCAAAACAAGAAATCCATACCTATCTTAAGCAAGCTAGTAACAAGAAAACATGCAGCTATGTCTGGGAGCTCATTAGCAAAAAGCACAGACATACAGACATTCCCTTACACAAAACCTCTTTCACCAGCATCAGATATAGAATACTTTCTGCATTTGTCACCTTTCAGGTCGGAGTTTCCAGCACGCTCCTTGTTATACGCAATTAGCCCCATGCCAAGGTTTGGTACGTTTCGTAATAAATCCCTGACCACATTTGCTTCGGGCTTGGCAGCTCTGGAAAGGCTCTATTCATCGGGGCAGTGGCAAGCCACAGGACTCACCACACCACACAGCTCACTTGCAGAATTCCAGCACGCTACAGATTTCAACAAGCCAGCCCCTCCCTCCTCCTCTCAAACAGCCTGACATATGACTGTGATTAAGTAGGATATGAAAAAGCTCCAATCAGTTTTTCTTTTTCATCCCTCACCTCCCTCTTTCCACCTCTTTTCCCTTCAGACACCCCCCCACACCCCCCAAGAAAACCCTCCCCTTCTCTCCCAGCACTTCATATTAGGTAAGAATCCATGAGTTTTGCCTGTATTTAAAACAGTAACCATTTGTTACTTGGAGGAAAGCTGTCTCTCCTTCTCAGGTTTCTTCAGCTTCAGAGCACTACCCTCACCACAGAGCATAAAGCTAGCTCTAGGCTGGGAAAGCTCTCTGTGAGGCACCTGAGAACAACAAAACCAACAGCAGCAGGAGCAACCACTGGACATTGGGCCATCTGCTCACAGACAATACAAACAGAAGGAAAGTTGTATTTTTCCAGAATTCAGACAGCTACAACAACAAAGAGGGAGCTGGGAGAGGCACCATGCAAGCACACAAGCCAAAGAGAGTATGAGTGGGGAAAAATTATCTCCATAGTATGCATACTGGATTTCTCTTCACACTGCACTGTGGGTCATGCTCACTAGCAAGGCTGGAATAATCTCTTTTTGGCATCCAAAAACCCATTCAGAAGAGAGCAGAGCCTCAAGTAAAGAAGTTTCATCATGCTTACTAGCAACATTACAACTAGGCCTCAAATGAGCTTTTCTTTTAACTAGGAAAGGGTGACAAACCACTGGTAACTCACTATTATCTCATCTTTCACAGAAGTGAACCCCATGTGTTACATTAGTACATAGTTTGGCTCAGGTTACTCATAGAACACTTTCCAGCAGTGCCGAAGCACCTTCGCTTGTGCCTCCTTTCAGCTCGAAGCACACATTCCCAAAGTTTCATCTATTCTCAGCAACTTTTGCTCTTTCAATTAAGGAACAGAAACAACTAGGACACTGCTAAAGCTGCAACACTTCCATTGTCCCTCCTCGTCAGGCAAAAGATGGACAAAATGACATTTAGAGGGCATAAATTAAGCTCCAAAGAAGAGCTGTATCTCAAGGGTACCATCAAAAAAATCAAGAGACAGAATGCAGAAGATCATGTGATATTAACACGCTAGGTTTTCTGCAGGTCTGATTTCTCCTGGAGTCCCTCCTTTCAGGATCCATCCTTCCCAGGAAACCTTTCCTCTGCCAGAAGGCTGTTTACACCAAAGCCTGCATCCAAATTACAATACTCCCTTTCAACATGATAAAGCATAAAATCATGCCACAGCTGACTATACCCAAAGGCAAAACCTAATGAGAAACTAAAAGAGAAGTTAAACCAGGAGTTTATCTAATTACTACCTTTGCCTTGTTTACCTGCCCTTTACCTTGCCAAAACACTAACCTAAATATGCATCCTAATTTTATGTCATCGCCTTGCTTGCCTGGAGCCACTGAATACCAGAATCCACAGCGATATTTCCTCACTTTTTTTTTTTTTTTTTGATCCATTTTTTTTACTGAATCCAAGACTGTAAAAATAGTAGAACTATGTCACAGTGAAGTCAGACAATACTCCTCATCAATCCGTAGCAGTCACAGAATGTACTTGATTCATCTAAAGGCAAGTCAAACTCACCTGAGGCTTTTAAAGCTATGTAGCTTGTGCCTTACCTCCTTTCAAAAAGCCAAGTTGACCAACAGCTCAAGTAGCGTCTGTTCATGCATCCCAGCTCAGTTTCCTACAATGAGGACACAGTTTCATTCACAACTTTTGAAAAACTCGATTACACAACATGACATCGTGTTTCCAAGGCTCCTATTTACCTCAACACACAGCACCTCTGTAATGGGATCAAAAGCTGGAAAAGCTGAAAGATTATTTATTAAAACAACAATGCTAAATTTACACATTACCCTGAAAGATCCTTCAGGAGTTCTTGCACAGCTCTCTCATGACCACTCCATGACTGTGTAGACACAGCTGCGGGACAGAAGAGCGCTTACACATCTCTAAAAGCCCTTTGTGAGCACAGAGGTGAGTATATGAAGTTCTACCAAGTTACTTAGGATATGCATCACACACAGGCTGTTCCTTTGTTAATAAAAGTGAGAAAAACTGCAATTAGAGTTTCTGCAACTTTATCTTATCACCAACCATTAGTCTTGCTTCTAAATTTACCAAATCTTTCACAGACAGCAGAGAAGTGTAGATGTTTTACATGAGTATGAATGGTACCAGCCCTACTCAGAGACAAAAAGCTTGAGTTTCGCTGAAAATCCAATCCATCTGTTTTTACAAATACATACACTTAACTTTAATCTAAGCACTATTTACAAAAATACATACAGACATAAAAGAACATAATAAATTAATAGCTCACAAGAGGCAACAATGACTAATGACAGATCTTACTCTCCTTTCCAAAGCACTGGCCCAAGGGAACACCGCAGATAAAATTACTGAAGTTGACTTTCTGTGTGATGTTTCCCAGCTGGAAGACATAAGCTTTCCTAAACAATTCAGGACTTTAACATGACCTTATGGCCATCATCTTCTTTCATACAGCCAAGGGATACACTTGTTAGTTTATATAGGGTTTATCTTATCCATCAAATTCTCCTGCCTAAACACCGATGTTGCCTACTTGAGGCTGTACTGTCAATACAGCCTGCAAAAACCTCTCCAGGAATCCGACTTCTGCTCGTGGACAACGGTCAGTAAAAACTGTGAAAAGCAGTTATGGAAAATCCTTCACAGGTAACTACCGCATCATTGAAATGGTCCAACCCAGACAAATATGTTTTACTATTTGTTTAAAATTCACACACTTGTCCTGTGTTTCTTTTAATTGATGAAAACTGTCACCAGTGATTATTTAGTGCTGCCAAATTTGTACAGGTAAGTGATGACTGTTATCTGAGTCAGAGCTACGACTTTAGAGGCAAAACAAGACAATACTTGGAAATTCTTGATGCTGCTGCAGCTGCATGTAAATGTAAACTCTTGAGAGTTTATTTTCACTGTATTTATTGATGTAAACAAAGTGGATAGCGTGTTTTAAAATTGAGACATGAAAGTGCCATTTTGTCTCTATCCCAGATAAAACCAATTGGCATTCACCAGAGTTTTTCACTTGCCACATCTTGTGTTGCAGGGATCACTTATTGAAATCTGCATAGGCCTTTCTATTCACTTTATCCTGGACTATAATATGATTATACATGGAAGAACAGCATGTATGCATATGCACATACAATTGAAACATAACAATTACTGTCTCCTCCCTAACTTACCTTTCCCGACACATTTCCCAGGTGATCACCTCTTTTCTTAGGACTCAACTGTTTATTTTCATTATCCTGCATTCCTCTTCAACAAACTTTTACCAGCCCCATGTCTACTAAAAGCCCACAAATTGACCAACCTTTAAAAATATTAGCAAATACCTAAAATGAAACAAAACCAAAGGACACAACTTTTAACCCTTTGTTGATAAGACTTTCTTATCTGAATTACTACTGCACCATTGTCTGCTCTGAAGGTGCAGTTCCAGTAAGGCCAGTGCTCCATGTCCAAATACAAATTTTATTACATTTCTGTCATTTACCATGCTCAGCTACATGTCAGGATCACCATGGCACCAGTTATGCTGATAAAACAGAGAAGGATCATTCCTGATAAGCTCCTGCTTGAAAAATAATATAATTCTATCTTATAGTATGAGTCCTGTTTATGAAAAATTGTTACATCACGGCAAGGAAGAGCACAAGTTTTGTGTGGGAGGACAGGTTGGGGGAAGGGAGAGGAGAAAGCAGCCTGTCGTGGAAAATTCTCCTTGTAACAAGAGGGAAAAAGAAAACAAAATCTCAAATTATACTACTAGCTTTCAGGTAATAGCCCAAGTTACTTCAATACAGTGCAAATATTTGATAATCTTGAATTATTCATATATTAATATTTAGTATGTAGTAACAAAAATTCTAGGCTGTGATTCACTGAGACGGTAACTGCAGTTTCTGGGTGCTTAGTACCTAAAAAGCAGTGAAAACTCATGACAAAAAAAACCTCAGTTGGTACCAAGCCATTCTGCTGATACAAAGTAGTTTTTTTGAATGTAATTTTATCTTGGTAGATTTTATGCCAGATCAGGTATCATCCTTCTTCCTGCAGCTGGTATGAAGCAGCTATAAATACCTCATTGTGTGCTCCTGCCAGGCTGACAAAAACGCAAGCAAGTTCTCACATCTGATCTGGTTCAAGTCCACATGGTTTGACCACGGTGCAGCACGCAGATGTAGTGACAGATATTGATGGTCATGGCCTCACACAGTAACAGGCACTGTTCGACTCTTCAAAACACCCAGAGATCAGGCACCATTACCTGGGATCAGCACAACTACTTCCACAATATACTACAATGGGATTTTCAACCACAGTATTAATTTATTCTTATTTAAACAAAACTAATAAAGTAATGTTTCTAATAGTTAAGAGTGTTTTTGTTTCTTGTTTTTTTAATTTCAGTGTCACACACAATCAGAATCTTTTGGCAAATTAAGTCTTAGATCTGATGGGAGACTTCCAATTTACTTCAGCAGCATATGAATTGTGTGTTTAATCTCCTACCTGCCGTAGCTCATTCAGCTCCAGCTTAGACTTGACAAAATCCTGCCAATTTTACCATGTCACTTCATAATAAACTGTACTTTTTAACTGAAGCTAACTGAAAGCTGGAGCTTTTGATGAGTACATTTTCATTTCCCTTCATCGGCTCCGCACACAAGTGCTGTAAATCTCTATCATTTTAAATGACGTCTTCATGGGTAATTTTGGCAGCCAAAGAGGAATACGCATCATGTTTGAAGTAGGATCCTTTCTTTTTTTTTTTTTTTTTTTTTTTTAATCTTTTGGACTCAGATCTGAAAGTCTCAAACAAATTCATTGCTCACCTATCTCAGATGACATTTTAATTGTAGCTTTTAACTACACCTAGGCTAATGGAGGAAAACTGAGTACAAAGTTCTTTGAGTATACATTCAGTTGGAGAGGCTTTACTGACAGAATTTATTTTACACTGCTGAACTTTATATTAATGTGATACCTATAAATTTTGTTAAATGCAACTGGGAAAAAAAAACACTTTCAAATAAACTTTATGGATGTCAGAGGTTTTTTTTTAAACTTTATTTGCAGCATATAAGCATTTAAAATCCAAATTTCATAATTATGGTGTTACAGAAACAACTTCCCAAATCTCAAAATCTGCCACCTCTTATTGTTTAGAGGTTTTTAATTCTGTCAAAAATTCCCACAGTGTGTGTGCATATATATATTTATATTCCCAGAGCTAGAAATTCTCATAGGACTACCTGGTGATTTTATTTACTTATTTATTTTGCTTACAGCCATCAACCAGTTTATTCTCTCCCAGTCAATACTGTGACCCTGTCATAGTTTAACCCAACCTGGCAACTAAGCACCACACAGCCACTTGCTCGCTCCTCCCCTGTCCCCACAGTGGGATCAGGAAGAGAATCAGAAAGCAAAAAAATTAAAACTTGTGGGATGAGGTAAGAACATAGGTAAGAAAATAAAATAAAATATAATCACAATAATGATGATGATAATAATAATTGTAATGAAAACAAAAAGAGAGTGGAATAAAACCCAAGGAAGACAAGTGATGCACGGTGCAATTGCTCAACACCTGCTGACTTGACGCCCAGCCCACCCCTGATCAACGAACCCCCTTCCCAGCCAGCTCCCCCTGAGTTTATTAGCTGAGCATGATATCAAATGCTGTGGAATATCCCTTTGGCCAGTTTGAGTCAGCTGTCCTTGCCATGCTGCCTCCCAACTTCTTGTGCCCCTTCAGCCTTCTTGCTGGAAGAGCATTAGAAGCTGAAAAATCCTTGACGTAGTATAAACACTTCTTAGCAACAACAGAAAACATCAATGTGTTATTGACATTATTCTCATACTAAATCCTAAAAACAACTCTATACCAGCTACTAAGAAGAAAATTAACTCTATCCCAGCTGAAACCAGGGCAGATCCTCATAAAAGATGTTTTCTAGGTGGTCTTTATATGAAAAGCCTCACTAACAATATTTACATTTGTGAGAACGTTTTAAAAGCACAGAAGGATGGGCATGCAAAAAGGGAAGTGGAATTCCCACACTTCACAGCTATGTGAAACAAAAAGGAATGTCTACTTACTTACCACCCCGAAGCCCTTGCCACATGGTACCACATTTGTTAAGGTCCTTCCTTTTCCTTTGCAGCACTAGTGTTTAGTGCAATTCTTCATATATCTATAAACACTAGAGATATATGTGGAAGAACAGTATTCATAGCTTGCTTGTTTGTTGGTGTTTTAGATACGTATACTTTATTTTGCGAAAATTTGCATCACTGCAGAGAGCTTGATACTAAGACTAGTTTCTTTCAGCTTTGACAAAATAAGTGACACTTTGTGGTGTTGTAGCTTTGCAATATTCACTGCATTTTGTTTTTTCTTTTTATGAATTATAACAAAACATAACTAGCTAAATGCAGCTGGAAAGCCAGTGAAGTAAAAGAAAAAGTAGGAATGACCTATTACATCTACTTTTCATAACAAAGGGCTACAAAGACTGTATTGAACATTCATTCCTATTTATCTAAGCTGATATTCCCAAAGGGGAAGCCACACACCTAACCTCAAAAACTGCAAGGCGTCTTAGAGGCATAAAAAAGGAAAACAAAGTAAAATAGGAGAACAAATGCTGCAGATAATGCACAGAAAATTACATATGTAAATAAAGTATTTCAGCATTGAAACTTACAGGAAACAAGTATGTAAGTACTCAACTTTGATAACTATTTAAAATAATACACCGATTTGAAGATGAAGCTATTTGAGGATTTTGGTGTCTGATTTTCAAGGAAATTACTAGAGGAAAGTGGTGAAACAGTGCATCTACATTAAGAACTTCACAGGAGAGCTACGTGTCATATATATTGCTGGAAAAACTGAAAGGCAGAACTTTTTAAATAACTGAAACTGCAAAAATATGTTTCTAGCATACAGCCATGCAAACTAAAAGAAAAAACTTGCAGTAACATATTAGAGAACACTACCAATGGTGCTCAACCACCCACTGCCATCAAGGGGTGCCTTTCTGCTGACTACAGCAAGATGTGGATAAGGATGTACCACACACTACCCCTTGCTGCACAAAGTTCTCCAACTTTGGAGGCAATCTTGAAACCCGCACTCAACAATTTAAAACACACCTTTTCTGATGGGAAATGTAAATATGAAGGCATACCTATTAGAGCAGAGAGCAATGAGAGCAATGACTTGTACATTTGACCAAAGAGAAATGCTTGGAATTACAGTTTTAGACTGTGCTGGAAACTTGACAACTAGTATTAAAACATTGCATAAGATCACTACAAAGTAAGTTCATGCAGAAGTCTGACTCGAATACTCATAATAATTCCTTTGCTCAAGCCACTAAAATCTGTTCTCATCAGAGTTATATTTCTTTATTCAAGTTAAAAATCTAATTTTTCACCGGAGCTATGAATCTGGTATATTTTACAAAACCAATTACTGTATTATATTGAAGTCATCTAGAATTCAGTGAGAAGTTCCAAGTACATTTTAAGATATTCCATAAGGCCTAAAAACTGTGTAAATCAGTGTGAGTTCTCCAGACTAAAAGATATATTCTAACTTAGAAACCAATTCATTAATTCACAAAATACTCGTGTCTACTTTATACTAGAAATTTTATGGAAATTGCCAGAAAGGTCTGGTATCTAAAAGAACCATTTACTATATTTTTTCATAATTCACATCATATTGACTTCCCAACCATACTATCCTACTTTGAGCAGGGCCTGAAATTTTAAAGGCTTATATGAAGTTACAGTCCTAAATCCTATTACCTTTATTGAATAATTGGTGCTTGATATTTGTAGACCTTTCGAAAATCCAGAAATAGAGATTTATATATAAACTCCAGCAGCATTAAGCTTCAGATGCAGCTAAGTAAATTATTCCAGAAACAAGAGACTTGAACCTAAAACATGATATATTGTCTGATTAAGGATTAGTTATTTGATCCTGAAAACTTACATGGGAAATGTAAAAAGTCTGGTTGCTACCTAGCTGTATTTAAAAATCTTACAACAAGTTTACAAAAAGCTTTATATCTGCACTATATAAAATAAATGTAAACACAGACATTATAAACAGAACAACATGTATATACAACCACACTAAAACCACTACCAGTCTCCCTTTTTTCCCTGCCCTCAAAGTTGCTACTTGTCTCAAAAACAGAAAACAAAGTATTGCTTATAAAAAGTCAAATACAGATTTATTTAAACAACACCTAAAGAAGCAAAGTAGCCTACAACTCACCTTTGACAGCAAGTTAGAGCTACACTAAAGCTGTTTAATCTTTACTAGTAAAAGAAGCAAAGACTAACTAGCCAATAAAGCTAACTGCTCTCAGCAAGTGTAATGTTTTTGAGAGCTGTTTGCCACCTGTAAATTGTGTTATTATGCTATTTTTCAAAAAATTGTAACATCATATCATACACTGTATAAGACCTAAAAGCTGTCAGGTGCTTAACTTCTGCCATTGTCAAATATTTATTTCATTTTGGGTCATGTCAAAATAGCTATCAGAGAACTGCTGAGTCATGACACATGTGAATTGAATTTGCTCATTAACTGCAGAGAACCTCACCATTTCTAGCCATCTTTTTATAGACTTGTATACATGCTAATATTAGTCTTGATTGTAACATATTTGTATATGGTGCCCTCTCCACACAGCACATTTGTATCCTGTCAGCAGTTGCTTCCTCAAACTATTGAGACAAGGAAAAAAAAAAGAAAACACAAATGAAAAAACCCAAACACAAAACAAAACAAAAAAACCCACAAACAAAACAAAACACATATTAAAGTGGTATTGCCATCTCTTCAGAATGAACAATCCACCAAGTCTCAGGATTTAAATAAATAAAATAAATAGATAAAAAGAAAAAAAGGAAAAATATCCCTTTTTCTATTCACTCTCAGGATCAGTCTCTCCTCCAGCAGTGTCTTAAACAACGATGATTTTGTTCTTCGTTCCTCAAGTTTGAACAACTGAGGTTTTTTCCTGGAATTTAAACTGAATTAAAGAATAACACCGTCAACAACAAAACAAGCCCCCCATCCTCCAGTTCCTTGGTATTACTCTTAAGGACAGTCATAAAGCCACAAAGAAAGAGACTGAACACTCAATGGCTTTTAAACAAATGCTACCACATTTTAAACACATGTGTGTTTGCAAAAGCTCTAAGCCTCTATTGCTCAAACCACTTGTGGTTTCTCAGCACTTCTTTTTTGAATGATTGTGTCTTTATAAAATAAACATGTTTGAGACTAAATTACTTGCGTGTCTGGTGGGAATAATTATAAAATTAGCTCGTTCTAATTTACACTTGTGGGTTTTAAAAACATAACCAAATAACATAGTGAGTCTCCTGGTGAAACCAAAGCCTGGTATGTCAAACATGGTTTAGATCATGAACGTGGACTTTGATTTTCTCGGTGCAGTCTGATCTCTACAGAAGGCATAGTCCTTTGGTTTTGTCTCCTAGTTCTCTAAATAACTATTCCCATTTGTAGGTCTCCAGAGACATTTTTATTAATTCAGCATGCCAATAGGTTGTGCAATATATTATACAAATTAATTATTTGTATTCCAGACACAGAGCTGTGTTTATCACAATGTGGTATCCTCATGAATAGTTTCAGTAGTTTGCAATACGTTGTTCAGCCATAACACGCAGAAGTTTTGGCCGCTGAATATCTCAGCATCCAAAATATGATGGAGGGATGTGCTATGGTTCCAACTACATTACCTAGGACTGTAGTTTGAGGTCCAGCTATCACTATTCAGGGGAGCAACACATGATTTATTTGAACCGTTTCCTTCAATCCCACTGATTTCAGTGATCTAAATTATGGTTTTCCAGGAAGATGTATTATCACTTTATGACAATGTTCCAATTGTACTACCCTGGTGCTGCACATGACATTTTTGTGCATCAGGTAGTCATGACTGGAGATAATTTCCAGAGAACTGAAGTGATCAGCTTAAGTCCAAAGTGGTTTCTGCTATTCTAGTAGAAAATTCTGGTTGACATAGTCAGTATTTTAATACTAATATGCCAGGATTCAATTAAAATAGTCTCTGTCAGCAATAGGCAACTCTGGCAGATCAAAATCTTATTACACATCCTCCTCTTATGCTCTGGACTTGCCACCCAACACCTTTTTGGCAGTGGGCTTGCAACTCCATGGATCCACAAGATGTGCATTTGTAATGAAAATTATTCATTTCATATGATGACATAGGTTTGTTTCCACTCCCGGTGGCTAGAACAACTCCTGTTAGGCATCCTACAGCTTGTCTTTTTATCCAAGGCCAGGGGAGATGCAAATCGTACTGTCTGTACCAAGATAAGGTAGGTTTAGTTTCTGTGTTTACATCCTGCTTTTGATCCCTCAAGGCTGCAAAGGTTACATTACCCTGCCGTTGTCACCATGGCTTGTTTTACCTTATTTTCATCTTTTCATAAATACCTGAACAAGTTTTTTTTTCTTTTAATCACATCAAAGCTAATTCTTTAGCCAGCAACTTCTCCATCTATAGTCTGTGGTTTCAGACTTGTTCCACATTTCTCAAGCACTGTAAATTCTCCTTCCTCTATCTTAGTTTTTTTCATAGGTTTTTTTTACCACTTCTCCTGCTTCTTCTCTCCCTGCAACATAAGCATATATGTTAGCAGAATCTCATTCCCAACCTGTTCCAAACTTCAGTCCTGCCAAATCTAGTAATAAATCATACCATCAACCCCTTAGCTCCCTTTTTTTTTTTTTTTTTTTTTTTTAGTAGGGGAGGAAAAAAAGAGGCACTTTAAGTACCAAATTCTCTCGGGTTGGCCAGTTCCACAGCCTGACTTCCCACATCCTGCACCTCACCTGTCAGCAGGGGATTACACCACCCAATTGCCTACAAGTTTTTTGTACTCCCTCGCTGACTCCTGTCACCTCCTCCTCACTAGATCAAGTTAAACATTACTCTCTTTATAGAAGTACCAGTGATAAGAGAGTATTTGTGGGTGGATAGGAAGGGAAAACCCTAGATTCAATCTTCCCAAGCCATCTCCTGCCTTCCAGGATACTTCTAGAATCCCCAGTTTAAGAATATCTTGTACTTGTCCTTGTTATGCATACACATACATATACGTATGTGAATACACACATGTATGAGAACATGTGTATAATCTATATACAGAACATTTATATATGTGTGTCTATATAGAACATATATATATGCATATATATATATATGTTCTATATATAGAGAGCATATATATATGCTTTATGTATATAGAACATAACCACACACGAACATGCATTTAAGGGACTATGCAGGGTGCAAAGCATCACAGCCTACACCACCACTTTTTAACATCCTCCAGAGCATATTTTTCCAGTGCATTTTCAGGAGTTGATTCATTCTCTAGTCCAGTAAAAAAGTCAACAGTAAACATTGTCTTTAAAAGCTTGAACTACAGATGGGGTATTTTACCAGCGTGGTTTTTCAAGCGTACTTGTGTCTACCTTCTGGCTATTCTAAAGAATGAGTAACCTGTTCCACTCCATTCAGCAACATCCACTCCTCTCCCCCAACCTTCCTCTTCTGTGCTAATCGCCTTTTAGACACAAAAGAAAGCCATCTGCAATGTGAGAAAGAGGTGTATTTTAACCAGATACATTCCCCAGCATTTATATATTTTATAGTAGTCACTTCTCCAAGCTGAAAATTGCTTACCAGTAATCTGAAATGGACTACTTTGTTAGAATATGAAACAGGAAAGCTAACAAGATGTTCCCTTGCATAGTTTTGTAGACAAATCAGCCTTGCTCTGTTGATATTTGTTCTACATTATAACATGCAACTAAGTCATGCATTGATAAACTGAAAGTCAGGAGAACAGCTACTGAAGGATAGTTCCCAGTCACAAAACATCATGTACTTCACCAACTCAGTGACTCTACTGCCAGCTATATACAGTACTAGAAATGCCACTCAGTTCTCCTCCGCAGCGGAAGGATCGCAATAAATCTTTCCAAATGCAGTCACTGTCCGTTTCAGAGGCCTGGCTTTATATTTTGATAATTAGATTACCACCAATTAGTGGAAATATCCAAAATAAACAAGTCAAGAAAACGACCAACTTCCTGGAAAGTTAAACTCCCCGAGCAAACCAAACATTTCAGCAGTATTAAAGCTCTGTTCATATTTAGGGTAAACAGCAACCCTATCTTCCTTGTTTCGCTTGTGATGTAATGCTTATTCCTGCATTTTGTTTCCAAAACCATCACAAAGCAGGTCAAGTTCCTTTGAGGCAAATATTATCATTGGGGACAGCATTTACTGCCGGACACAGCTCTCTGTTCATGGAGGAGACTGAGCAGAACATGCACATGCTCAGTTGTAAACCAGACTGGTATGAAGACTGCAGCTGCCCCAAGGGGTTCTTGATTTTAAAAAAAGCGTCAAGGAAGAAAGAATTAAGACACACATGGGGAGGATTGTTGGGTTTGGACTTGATCTATGTTGTGATGAAAAAAAAATTACACCATTCATCATAACTGGGAGGGAAGACGTAGGAAAACTGAAGGACAGCTTCTGGACTTACCCTCCTGAGGACTGGAGTTTTCCCAGCTTGTGACGTTAACTCGGACCACTGCCGGGAAAAAGCAGAGCTGAACTGGCAGCTCGCTGGCATCCTCAGTTTTCAGAGCATTGATCTTACACACAACTTACAGACTTCAACTTTCTGTGTATAATACAGAATCATATAATGTTGAAAATAAGGCTAAATTAATACTTAAGGGCAGTCTTTTAGGAGTGGACTGCGGGTAGGAGGCAAGGAACAGTTAATATTTTTCTTCATGAAGCCTGCAGCCATTGGGAGAGTGTTTAAGCTGAAGAAGTAGTTATGATATGGGGAAGCGTCAGAGCTCACAAACTGTAATTTTCTTCCAGCAATACCATTAACTGATCTTGCCTGTATAGCTCAAGTTCCTCCCACAGTTACACACAAGCACTGATTCAGCACAGCCAGAGACTGAATCTGCCACTGATTACATTTGGGAATTTCTGTCATTAAGTGCAATTCTTAAACCCTGCTGGGTACTGATAAACTTAATTATGAACTCTGAGCTCTTCCACTCCCACAAAGTAACAAAATGCAAGTGAAGTGCTGCTGCTCTGTGTACCCATGGGGAAACACACACCCCAGAGACTTCAGACATACTAATTTTTTCTAAATAGAGAAAGAAGTGCAGCGAGTCAGATCTAACCTATTACATATATCACTGAGCAAGGCTTAATGGATGTACAAGAAACATGGGGCAATCTCTAAGGAGGACTAATTTCTGCTTAACATTCAGAAAATGCAAAAGCACGTTCTTTCACTAGAGGACCATACAGGCAACTGAGTCTTACAAGAATAGGAAAAAATTATTTGCCTCTAACCAGCAAATTAACACTGTAGATATAGTACTATTAAATATTTAAGGGTATTACTTTAAATGAGTTCTCCAGTGCAGGAAAGGAGGGGTGGGGAGGAGGAGAGAAGGAGAGAAAAAAGGAAAAAAAAAAAAAAAAAAAAAAATCAGACTCAATTAGATCCTAAGCCAGTAACTTCTCATTTCCTTCAACATGGGTTTTGCCAAAATGAGATTAAGTTCAGGCCATATTAATTTCTCTGTAAATTATTATTAATACATTTTCATGTATGTTAGCATACCAATTTCCCCCCCCGAATCTTTATCAATCTAACACTGGAACACATTCCTTCACTAAGAGTCTGTGAGTCCTGTACCACACTTCAGCAGGAAAATTTCTTTCTCCGTTCATGACTGAGAGTTCATCCAATACCAGTTTAACCTTTGAGATTACACATGCTGAGTAAATTAAAAACAAAATGTGAACATTTGAAATGATGGACAATGACTTCACAAGTTGCAAGGAGGAGGAAGGACAGGAGCACCAAGGTACACTAGAAGGACTTTACTGAACTCAAGGGAATGTTTTGTATTTACCAGTGGATAAGAGATCAAAGCTAAAGCCTAAATTCAGAAACCAGTCAAAGAATTTGAAAGAACATTTTTATACCAAAAATATTTTAATTGTATGTTTTGCTAGGCAAGAAGTCAGTGTAACTCTTAATGTCTACCTACCCATACAATCATAAGGGCAAGAAGGTGATTATAGCTCTTTCTTATTCCCTGAAGTAGTAGGCTATAGTACAGTAAGCATCTGTAATTTAGTAAAAACTTCATCCATACATAGTGGCATGATTATGCTGCTTTAAACTACTGCTCAAAACCCATGTATAATGTTTACCAAAAACCTCTCAAAATCAGTCACATCAACACAAACATACAAATCTGACTGATTTCTCTTCAGGTTTGTTAGAGTTTTGAGTCTTTTTCTCTTTTACAAACTATTTAACTTTCAAGAAGCAGACTTATGCCTTGCTGTACTTGATAATCTAAACATTAACATACACCTGGAGTCTTCTTACAACCATCAAGTTAAACACAATGCTGAACAAGACAAAAGTGGATCTGTAGATACAGTCACACAACCGGTAGTGATCATCTTGTGCCAGTTGAACGACATTACCACCATCAATTAGAGACTGCAGCCTCTGTCAGATGAGAAATGATAGGCGACTATGAATTCTGGCCCCTTTGAGCAGAAACTGAAGCAGGCTTGTGCTCTCTACCTACATTGCGCTGCACGAAGGACACACAGATGGTCGATCTGCTGCGCGTGTGGTAACAGTTAAACTAGACTAACTCTAGCCTGCCTACAAACACTTTTCAAAATTTGCCAAATGGAAATAAGAAAGACAGTGCTATGTTGATTTCTGCATCAAAAATTGCAGTTAAGAGTTCAACACTAAGTCGCACGCTGTATCTTTAAATGTTTCTTGCAGACTTGAATTTAACACTCTATAAAATTTATAAAGTGTCAGACCTTTTAGCACAACATGAAGCAAGAGTCGTTGAGGAAAACACACCTCTGAAGACTTCCAGAGTTTTATCTCCTTCTCTCTCTCCTACTTCTGACAAGAAGTAGGATAGGCATTTGCTACTGAATTTTGAAGGTGTATCTCAATTAATATAGGTCTCAAGACCCTTCTCCCCTCACATCAAACCTCTGTGTTCTTTCTTATGCAACACTACAGAGCAGTAAAGACAGCACCAGGCAAGCCTATACATTTTCTTTGAGAAAGTGACATGGACAGAACTCTACTCTTTTTAAGAGCTCTCACTAAGTGCATGCAAGAGTGATGGAGTGAACTTGGGCAGGCCAGTTCAATGGCATATGGAAAACGTCACAAGTTTCAGCAGTAGAACAAATTGCTCTCCACTTTGTCATGCTGATCTACAGGTACTTGCTTATCTTCAGAGACTTTACTGATACCTGTGGTAGAATTACACATTCCATTCCCAATACAAGTTATGTTATCACATATTGAACCTACTACAAAGAACAGCACTTGAAAAAAAATTACCCAAAACAAACAAACCCTCCATTGACAAACTTTCTATGAGCTCATAATAATGAACAGTGTCTTATCTTTACCAACAGATGCTGTCTTACCTTTATCAAGAAAAGCTGAAATGTCCCTTTCTCCTATTCAGCTCCCAAGAACAAAAGAAATTATCTCCACCCTGTGGGCAAAGAACATTTTTTAAATGATTAGTGGTATTCTGAAAGAAGCTTTAGATCATGATACACAGGTAAAAATATAATGATATCTGGGAAAAAAGCCCACTGATGGTATATAGCTAGTTACATATTTACTACATTGGTTCAGCAAGTAACATGGTAAATGCTCCTATGAACTGCAGCCCATTGATAGTGAAATACTCAACGACACTATTTTATGAGGAAAATTAAACTTTTATGTATTAGGTCAGCTTCCAAGAGAAAATGGCAATATTGCAACCCATTGTGCAATCTTCAACCACACAGGTTTCTGTTACATCCTAATAGAAGCCTCAGAAGAATGAAATTATATGATACACATTACTAAGAATATTATTGGATGCCATAATTCACATATTTTATAAACTAAGGATCATCACTCCTCCCTGTGTAATACACACATGAGCCCATACACTTCCATGGGAGTAGGATGGGATTTGTATGGCAACATATGTTAAGACATTATAATAGGAGAGATTCCAATTGGACACAAAAAGGAAAGTTTTCACAATGAGAACAATCAGCCGTTGGAATAATCTCCCCAGGGATGTGGTGAATTCCCTGACACCGTAAACTTTTAAGATTCAGCTGGACAGGGTGCTGGGCCATCTTGCCTAGATCGTGCTTTCACCAAGAAAGGTTGGACCAGATGATCTTTGAGGTGCCTTCCAACCTGGTATTCTGTGAAGTTTTAAGAGTGAGATCAACAATCTCATAAGCAGCAGAGAGACCGAGATTCATTTATTTTGCAGTTTAGCCACAAAAGCTTTACTGAAGTCATCAGCAAGAGCAGTTTCAGATAGCTGCAGAGGACTGAAGACATGGATAATTAATCATAGTGGCTAGAAGCAAGAGAAAAAGAAGATGGAACAATAGCTATGTTAGGATGATGATGATAGCCTGATGGAGAATGAATGCGTTACATGCTTGTCTTGTAAGGAAAAGCAATTTCATGGGTTGAATAAAAGTCAGGAGAGCACAGAGGCAAGGACAAAGAGAAGGACCAGAGCTTTTGATTCTTCGCTCTTTAACTAACGACTATGTTATCAAACTACAATGTGAAGCAGAAGTTATTCATTTAGACAACTTCCCTAAAATCTTTACAATGTCACTGCTTATCTTATCTGAAGTAGTTTAACACATATCAACACCAACTCAAGAGTTCCAGAATGGCTCGGTTTCATTCCTGTCCCAGACAGTGGCCAAATACTTAGCATTTCCTTTACAATACTGGAACAGCTAGAAATTTGCAAGGGTATGAATACAACTGACTTTCTGATAATGGCCCAATTCAAGTAGCTGTCCTCATTCCTACAGCAGGTTTGTTATTCTATAGTTGTTATAATCTGTTGTTTAAAGGGAAAAACTAATAGTTTGTTATTAAAGAAAACACCTAGGTAATTAAGTCCCACTAATCAGATGCTACACATTTTAAATATGCAACTACTTTGTAATGACATAGTTAATTCACAGTGTACATTACAGTTTCCATTTTTCCAGGATGAAAGAAAAATCTCTATGCATTTTGTTCATACTAGTTCTGCAAATATTCATGTATAGAACTAATTACTGAAGCAAGTTGCGATCTTTTGGTTTTGCTTTTAATTAACAGAAACCAGATGCTAATGGTGAGTACATCTTTTCCAAAATACCTGTAACATTGACATCTTGGGAGCAATCATGCATCCGTAATACATATTTCAACTTAGAATAAAGGTCAGAAAAATTACTGCCTTCACTCCCTAAGATTCGCTGGGGAGATTCTTAAAGCTTCCTTTTTCATTGCTGAACTTCTTCAAAAGGGCCCAAATATTGGGGATTCTGACCTTTCACAAACACCAGAAGTTGTGCTTGTAAGGTCATATCCTTTCTGAAATACTGTTACATTGTGTTTATACATACTAGAAGTTTGTCTGTTGTTTACTGACAGCTACAGATAGAAAAGATTTGGTTTAACAACTTATTTTCAACTCACTCAGTATCATTATTTCATCACTATATTATTTTTACAGCACACATTTAACACAGTAACTTTCACCAACATCAAAACCTTTCTCAGGTTAGTAAACTCGCATCAGCAAACTCTCATGGCCCCTTCCAAACATTCACATTTTAGAGAAGAGGGAGATGCGCGACTCTTGAAACCATTTTGTGACCAAGCAAGTTCATCCCATTGGCAAACCAAGGCTCCACAGGACAACTTGCCTGGCAGCCGCCCAGGGCTATGGTGAAGGGTTGCCCCTACATGCTTCCTCAGAGTGAGGGTCCCACCCAGTAAGGGACATAAACCTCCAAGTTCAAAGTAATAAGGATCATAATCAAGAACAGCAATTTCAGGATTGAAAACCAAATACTTTAATACTTACTTACACTCTATTCTGAAGACTAGATTAAAGTAAATTTTCCCTCCAGAGCAAAGGTTTTAAGTTTATAAGAGAATGACTTAGGGGCTAAAAAGTGATTTCCAGTAATATATGACGACTTCGGCTTCTATCCAAAGAGTAATCATTTTCCGGTAAACCTACTTCAACTCTTTGCTCTCACAGAGCACCATTTGTACCTTCTCACGGGACATCTGTAGAGAAGAACAGCAGTACCACCCACAGTCCCATGCAACAACTCAGATGTCATCTGCATTCGCACCTGAGACAGCAGTGGAGAGCAGACAGAAAATGCCAACTTCATGCCCATATATGGATAGAGAAAAAAAATTCTGTTCCTGAAAAGGCAAAGGCCTCGGATAAGCATGCCATCCAATTGTTTGAACTTGCCAATTTCTCCTGTTAAATCCTTTTTAAGGAGTCATAGCGTACCTTGAGTTGGAAGGGACCCATAAGGATCACCAAGTCCAACTCCCTGTTCCTCTCAGGACTACCTAGCACTAAACCATAAGACTAAGAACATCATCCAGATGTCCTTGAACTCCAACAGGCTTGGTGCTGTGACCACTTCCCTGGGGAGCCTGTTCCAGGGACTGACCACCCTCTCAGTGAAGAGCCTTTTCCTAATGTCCAATCTGAAGTCATATATATCTGTTTGACTGTGTCCTCTTACACAGATAAAAGAGGAATGAGGAACTGCTTGGGAGGTTACAATTTATGTAAGCAGTTAAATTTCCGTGGTCTTTTTCTGGAGGAGTTTAAACATGATGGTTAGTAGCAAAGAGTGACGGCTCCTTCCTTCCGCCCCCACGAAGGAAGAATAACGTCCTTCTCCATTTCGCCATGCTCAGCAACAGGCAAAAACATGATAGGGACATTTTCACATGATCACCTTGTTTTCTAGAATCTCTGGAAACCATTTATCTAGTCTTTTTCACTCTTTTTCTCAACTTTACCCTGCAGAGATCAGGGACTGATCTCGAGTAGGTACACCCTATAAGAGAATGTCCCCAGTAATCACAGCATAGCCTCCCCAGTTCAAAATGATAATTTCTACCTACAAATGACCTTCAAGTATATGATTTCACTACCTTCTTTTTAAAGGATTCTTGAAGAAAAATTTTCTCATGCTAAGATAATGTTAAATGCACAGTTGGTGATACATGTCTCTACAGACAAGGCCTTTAGCCATGACACTGCGTGCAAGCTTCCAGCTTCTAAAAAGCATGCCATCCTACTTGAGAATGCATTTCACTCTTCTCCTTAATCTATTTTTTTTTATTATTATTATTTGTGATCTAGAGGAGGGGCCTAACAAGCGTTTCATCTGGCATTTGACCATATGTTACCTATAGGGGCTGGGTTAAAATGTAAAGATTTTTCTTCATTTTATTCTCAGAAAGGGAGAAAATCCTAGAATGAGTAAGAAAAACAATACGTAAAAAATAAGCAGTACAATTTATGCTGTGGTTTAGCAGACCAATATAGCTGCTATTTGACATCCACGTGTTTGACCTCTGAATTGGTACATAACCCATACAGGAGCCAAAGAGGTCAATGCCATAAAAATGTGAAGATGATTCAATTAGCATTCACTCTAAACTGCATACAAATAACCCCTAATCCCAAGATAATTTATCATTCCTCTTAAACCCTGCAAGAGTAGAGACAGAAAATTGAATTTAGCACTGGTTGAAACAATTCGTGATGTCATGAGTAAACTGACACTACGGCAAGAAAAAGCTGGGAAACACTAAAGTAACCATAAAAATGATCTGTTTTATAAGATAAGGAAGCTTTTTGCAACAACTGATATTTGTTTTGACTTCTTAAATTAAGCTAAGTAATACTCTCATCGTTCTCTCACAGCTCGTTCAGAAGGAGTCAACCCGCTTGGACAACCCGCAGCACAAAGCAGACTGAGGACCAAAGGCTCCCCAGCCACTAACAGGAAGGTGCCCTTTTCCCCTCCTGCTATTTGTCAGCCTTGCAGGCAAAAGCAGAGGGAGAAGCACAGGCTGGAATAATTACACAGATAGTTTGGGGCTAATTAAACAAATTACTCTGAATCAATAGTATTTAAGATCTATGGAGAAAATGAATAGATGCCATCAGAGAGCTTCTAAGGGAGACAGATTATAGAAAAGTGCTACAGCATGAGAAATATGAGATTTCACTTTATGCAGCCTCCATGAGGAAAAAAAAAAAAAAAAAACAACAAATGGAAAAGCTTATGTGAAATTTTTTTGTAACATGTGTAAACATAACATATATAAACATGCTGTTGGGACTGTAGAAACCCAGATAATTCTTCTGGACATTAGTTTTCATCAGTGGCTTCAGTTCTCAAACTATACAATGTTATAATAGAATGAGATCAATTTAATGCATTTGCAGTTGTTTGTACCTACAAATTTCATCAGGGAAGAATATAACTGCAATACAGACAAGAAGCTGAGTAGGCACATCATTCTAATTAGAAATAGCCAAAAAAAATTCATCTGAAACTGAAAAAGTTCTTCCCTTCCCATTACACTACATGATTTCATAGTAAGCCAGAACATATAAGATAGTACTTTTGCTAAGATCAGGGCAATTTTGTGTTTGCAATTTTCAAGTGGCATTATCAGTGAGACAAGAATAAGGCTCTAAATATAAAAATAGAACAAAAGATTCAGCAAAACAGCTGAATTGACATGAACCTTCAGCTGAGGAAAACTGAATCTTTGGAAATACAAGATTCTAGCAGGAAGTTGGCCATAGGTGACTTAGACTGTATGCTCTTCTATCCCACACACAGAGTCAAACACTAGGGGAAACTACAGTACATAGTGGGTAAAACACTGATAATCTGCCTCCTTAGACATAATTCACAGATATGGCTAAAATTTTCTCTATAGGTTTCCTATTTTCCCTATGGCTGCCAGTATTTAGGTTATCAGGGAAAACGCAAGGCCCTTTCTTATGACATTCTTAAGTTATTACAGAAATAAAACTACTGCTGCTTTGCCATACACTGAAGGCTTATCTATTTCAACACATTTCTGTAAGGCCTTATTATTTCCTGTTTTCTGAACTTACTGTGCTGCAAATTAGTGTTGTCTCTGAGATTCTCCAAGGTGCAGACACGAAGAAAACCACAGGTGATCTCCCATGCAGTGAAGTCCTTGTCTTGCTTGTGCTTTCGCACATGCACCCAGAATACGCTTTCCCTGCCTATGACTTCAGGCCATTCAGGCATTCACACACTGAGCCTTCTCTGCTCACTAGTAGAAAGACAAGCACCTAACAGCCAGTATGAAATTTGATCCACCTGTTTTCAACTGAAATCCACCAAAAACTAAAAAAATAAATTTCAGACCGTCTTCTGGAATAATACATTCAAATATTTTCTTAGTATGAAAAGACTAAAATCCGCCCTTCCAGTCTGAAAAGTCCCTGCAAAGAAAAACAGCAGAATTACATTCCCAGTGTTACAAGGAACATGGGGAACTTGGCTCCAGTATTTGCTGCGGCTGTTTCTACAGCACACAAGTACCACAAATCAGATGCTCAAGGAGTAAAGTTTAATTTGTAATTCATGAGACTAGATCAGATTTATCAAAGGATTAATGGGATACAACATAATCATAAACAAATGAGATGGCAAAGGCTATCACTGCTTGGCATTGTAACTGATTCTGGTTTGGGGTTTTTTTCTGTGTTTTGGGGAGGGTTGTTGGTGGGGTTTTTTTTGCTTTGTTTTAAAGCAAAACACAGATTTTTCAAATGCATAAATCTTTGACATTTAGAAGTCTGACAAACGGCTTCAATATAGAATAATCCACTCAAATTCAAAGGATTTTAATGTCTATCAGCAGTAGCATTGCACTACATCGTACATTGCAGTAACATTGTACTCGTTCCCATTTACTTAATAGAAAAGAAACCAAAAAACTAAACAAATGTCATTGCTTAAAACAAAGTCAAATTTTAAAGATTTTCTACAAAGTTCGAGTACAAACAAAATGAGACAGCATAAATAACCCTTAAATTTACATGGCTTTATAGAGACTAATCAGTTGTCAATATTAGAATAGAATATTAGAATACTCTTTTCTAGCCAGTTGTGAAATTAACACTTGAGACATACTAGTGTTGTTTTTAACTCCAAAGTAGAGGAGAAAAGGTACTACAAAAATCATATGTGTTGACATTATGAGTCATTTATTCATACTTTTTGAAGTAACTACCAGGATTAGTTTGAGGCACATAAATTTAAGGGAAGAGTCAGAAAATACATTTCAAAGGACTAAGATTAAGAATTTAACCATATCTTCCACCTACACTTAGCACCTAGAAATCCATCTACAGTCTCAAGCACAGTCTGGGCCCCAAAGACCTATTCTGTTCTCTACACATAAACTGGTTGGCACTATTGCTAGAAATGCTGGGCCTGTGTAGCTACGTTTTTCCACATGGAGCTGGTGGAGACTATTATGAGAGATGTTGAAAGGAGCGCTAGGCTATGGACCGTAAAGGAAAACTATGTGTTCCATGAAAATTACATCAATACCTACACCGAGGCATGTTTGAGAAGATGGAACACAAAACTATAGGATGTTGATTACAGAAGCACATATCTATATTTGAAGAGAGTTTGAAATCCTTCATGTCAACTGAATAATGTCCCTTTAGGGAACTAACAAAGCTGAAGTACACAAAATCAGATCTCATGAAGTACATGCTGAGGAGCAGCAGGTCACCGTCAGTCATCTCCACTTGTCCGTGACGGGTCCTTATGTGAGAATGGTCGCCCAATGCATGTACCTGTCTGATGACATGCAGCATGCAGATGGTCCTCCCAGAGACACAGAGGGCCACACCTTCCCCACCTCCCTACCCACCCACCCCCAATGGCATACAGCCTGCAAGCAGGATCCTCAGGACAGCAGTCCAAAGAAGAACCATAAGCCAAATCCCCTTCTCCTTTCTGAATGTACACTCTGCATCATAACACGACATCCGCCTGAAATAGATAGGCGGTCTCCCAATGGACCCACCTGCTCAGCTTAATATGTAACTCAGTGTTGATATGGTAGGCCACAGCCATTAAATGTGTATTAAAACAGAAAAATATTTATCCAATTCAGCATCTAATTCCGGGTGTGCCTCTGTAAATTCAAAACTCTTTCCATTGAAACAATCGGATGACGACAACAGTGACATGTTAAAATTATCTACCCATACATATGGTAGCTCAAATAAAAAAGAAATAGCTATAATGGGACAAGGTTACAAAAAAAAAAAAGTTACAAAACTTCAATTTTTATTCACTTTTTTTTTTTTAATAAGGCTAAAACTGTAAATAGGTAGTGAGAAACACCCGCAGAAGATAGAATTACAGGTCATTTCAGGCTGATAAAGTGAAAAACAAGAAAGCTAAAGCATTCAGCATAAAAATCAGAGTAATTTCTAAATCCTTCCTTATTTACAACATGATGTGCTATCACCATTTTAAACAAGGAACAAGATCTTTTCTCTCCTACTTTCCGACTTCACATGCAAGTGCTCTGCATTTTGCATTAAAAAGACCACTCACCACATGCTGTAAATAAAACATGGTGAACTGAGGGCAGGGGAGGCATGACGCAACAGAGGCACAGAATTTGTTTCTGAAAGGACAAAACCACATTGCCATGTTCAGCTACAAGAGAAACAACAGCCAGATCCTCTCCATTTATGATTAGACTTTATTGCCTCAAGGGAGGGAGACAGAAAGGGTAATTTTCCATCGCAACTTGGAATACAGCATATCATGCAATTTCAAACAAGATGGCCAAAAGCAAACACACCTGTGAAAAATGGTAACTAGACAAACACTGCTTGCTTGATGAAATCTCACAACAGAACCACTGAAGTACAAAGTCATTTATGAACCAAATGGTTCAAATGTAAAAAATGCACCTCGCTACAGCACAAAGCAAGCCACTAATTCACTGCATTAGAAAGTAATTTGTGAATTGAATCTTGGAGCGTGCTTCTTTTTGCTTTTGTTTACACTCAAGCTGAATGTTCTTAAACTACATAGGCTGCATCCTAAATCACAATCACAGGGTTTGTGTGTGTATATATTGTGTATATGTAAATACGTATTTGGAAATTGTATGGAGATTGGGAACAATTAGAACTCTTATGCCATGGAAATATTGCATAGGCATGAAGAGTGTATAACATTACTCTTGAATTATTAAGGGTCAGAAGGTCAGCCCACGCATGCAGACCTTTCCTCAAAACAAGGTTACCACAGTGACCTCTTCAGAACCTCCTGCCTCCTGGTGTATTTTTTGACCATCTCTGCTCCAGGTTTTCCACGTTGTTGGAATTCCACAGATGGTCCCCATCGCCCCCAAAGAAATGCTCTTTCCAGATGAATTCCCCAGAACAGCACTTCCATTTCTTAGACAGCAGAAGGATATTTTCCAGAAACTCATGATTCCCAAGAGTGCAACAATGGGCTAATAATCATTCTAATATCTTAGAAAATCTGGTAGAAGTTTAAACACATTTTCACAGGGCACTGATGTTCCAGTAAATGCTGGAAGCGCTCTAACCAGCATTTGATAACTGTATATTAAAGGATTTGGGTGTCCCTTCTCATTGTTTCAATGTAAACAGCATATTCCTAATAAAGCCTATGATAATGTAATGCTTTTGAAGTTTTCGTCAACTGTTTTAAACATGGCATTCTAATGTCCTTTAATAAACAGACAGAACAGTCAGTAGTTCAATACTCCAGTCTCTCCTTTCTCTTACTATTTCATTATATTTGTTTATTTTAATGGTTTTCTAAGTTTATTTCCCTTCACCCACATCCTCTGTGTTTCTCAAAGTCCCTTAAAAATTACTTAAGTAACAAAAGACATTATGACACAAAGATAGAAGGAAAGATATTTTAGTATATCATTTCTCAGCTGAAGTGTCACACCTCAACACACATAGCTGTGCCCGTAAATGCTCTTCATGCCATCATAGTATTACAATGATACATACACTCTTTGGCAAAAATAATCCACATGTATCGCAACATTTTCATTCACATTCCATGTTTAGTGATCCTTTTCCAGGATTTCTGCTTGCATCTGTGGTTAAATGCTGTAATTCCTGCATTGTATATCCATTCTACACACGGAGCAAAAGACAGATTTCTTCCTTAAAAGAAATTCAGTATAATTAATAATAGAATAGCTATTATAAAGAAATAAGTTGTATCCCCTCTGTACACAGACATATCTTTCATACATACTAAGTGGACTTACTGAGCACGTTTATCAGGACAGAGATGAGAAATCCTGTAACTCAGATGATGCAGAAATGTATATGCGGAAAATCTTTAATTTCCTACATTACTTTAAGGGGAAGTCATCAAAGAGAGGTAAACATGAATAGAATGAGAATAAAGGAAATCTTGATTTAATAACTGATTTTTAATCTCCTTTGCATTTATGCTTCACTGACCTAAAAAAAAAATAAATAAAAAAAAAAAATCTCGTTTTCACTGGCTGCTGTAACCACTGAAACAAACATTAACTCTAAACCAAATTAAAACAGGATTTTGAAGTAGTGAAACAGCTCACTAAAGATACCTTATGCAAGTGGTAAAATGGGTTTACCCAAATGCTCTTTATTCAACAACCTTGTTTTGAATCAAAGAATTTTCCATGAGAAAGGTTTATTCTAATTGTGAGTCAGATTTTTAAAGGTTTCAGTTCACCACCCCAAAGCTTTACCAGGATCTTCACAGAGGATGAGCATCACCATCTGCACCTTCAAATAGTATTCCACTGAACAACCAAAAAACCAATAATGAATATATTAAGTTGGCACCTGCTGAGATTTTAAAATGAGCTGTGGTGAGCTACTGCTCCTTGCTAACACCACTGAACGTTCCTCCTCACCTGGGTGAAGCCCCCAAGCACTGCAGCTGGTAGAGCCTGCAGGAGGAAGGCTGCGAATGGCTCACTGAAAGTAACCCAAGAAAAAGTATTTCAACACCAGTGAAGCCTGGTAAAAACCTGCCTACTGACTCCCACAGTATTATCTAATTAAGATACGCTGATTTCAAGCCTTCCTCTAATTCTAAATTTAAGTTTTCTGTTAAAGACTCAGTTTCTGAAAACTGGGATGGTAACTGTTCAACACTTACTTCAAAGATCAAAATCCAAGTTGCCTCAAAGCCAACGCATTACTCTCTTTTTAAAGGAATACACCAAAATAAATTTTAAACAGCATATCACTTTTAATTGAATGTTTTACTTAAAAAGATATTAAAATTACCACCAATCTTGAACCTTTAAATAAGATTAAATGCTCTACTTCTGCTATACTACTCTCCTCAGGATTCTAGACTTTTTATTTTTACCTTTTAAAACAATTTTGGCAATACAGACAGACAAGTGATTTTTCTTAGTTTCCCCCACTTCCATTGTAGCTGACTCAGGCTTCATTTCAAATGTCTGCAAAATATACTTGGTGTCTGGACTACTAATCCACAGAGGTTTCTTTTCCAACTTGTTTCCTTGGCAGGTGATGGAATCAATTCTATTACTGTTATTTTCAGAAAAATTGATAGAGGTTCAAAGACTACTGTTTTGTTTTAAATAGAGCCAGCCTTTGAAATACAACTACCTGCCAGTGGTCTAAAATGCCTTTTTAAGCAGTTCATATAACATAGAAAGTAATAAACATAAAGGCAAAACTTTAGCAAGTATGAAAAGATAGGAAAACACCCACATGTCATTATAGACTGTTTCGACCTACACATACAATATAAATCAAGCATCATGTAACAGTAGCTTAACTAATTCTATTAATCTCTATGAGTAAGCATTTCACATTTGGCCATTTTCACATCCTGTAATTATTCCAGAGGAAACACAGGTTAAAGGTTCAACTAGCACTTAAAATGTCTCCTAAAGCATAATTATATCTACAGGACTTAGCCCGTGGGTAAAATTGGGAAACCTTCAACACAAAGCATTTATTTTTCTCAAATACTGTGGAGTCCAATTATTCCAAATAATTTATTTTTTAATACTCAGATCTATACAGTGTGTATCTCAAAAGGAAAAGCTATCTGCAACCTGAACAATTTGGGCCATGAAACATTATTACTCACCTATAATAAATGGTTAATACAGAATCATGAGCTCCTTCAAATACATTCAAATGAAGAATCATAAAATCAGTCACAGCTGTTGATTGCTCAGTATTCAGTAAGGGATCATTGCAAAAGCAGAGGCCTCAAGAGCAGCCTTTTTTGTTAAATAGAAAAATATGTCTTCCCACAAACACAAAACACCTATTTGCTTTTTCATGGCTTGTTTTCAGAACAGAAACTCTTTTTCAAAGATGGGAAGAGGGCCCTCAAAGTGTGTGTGTCATGATGTATCTGTTTAGATAAACTACGCTCTTAGGGAAAAAAAAACGAACAACAAAACAAAACAAAAACCCCCAAAATCAAACAATTCCATACATTGAAATTGCCTGGCATACAGTGGGAAAAAGCTGAGAAGAGGTAAGCATTCAAAATAGGTAGGAGTTTAAGAGAGGTAGATAATATGCTAGAAGAGAATCTTGCAATTCTTATCTACAGAGTCCTCTAATCTCCATCTTCCCATTAAATACACACAACAAAAGCTATATGCAGTACACATTAATTTGAAAGAAAAATATATTCAATTGCATTAATTTGCCATTAGCAATTTATAAGACACGTAAATAAAAGGCTATTTGTTCGCCATCATTACCAAGGCTCTGATTTTGCTCAGCTACAACTTCTCTTTGACGGCATCAATGGGAGGTGTTCACAATGAAGTCTGTAAGCACCAATTCAAAGTCTGGGTCCTGAAAAACAACTACTTTACTACTAATTGCAAGTGGTGCAACTGATGGAATCTGGCACGCAAGTTCCAAGGCTTTCGTTG
This sequence comes from Tyto alba, assembly GCF_018691265.1. Lineage (NCBI taxonomy): Eukaryota > Metazoa > Chordata > Aves > Strigiformes > Tytonidae > Tyto > Tyto alba. The sequence continues at coordinate 13,467,183 of NW_024881327.1, read as the reverse complement.
AAAAAAATATGTAACTTGAGAAACTCATGAAAGGGATATTAAAAAAACAACAAAAAAAAAACCAACACAAACCAAAACCAAACAAGCTCTCAAATTGGTAAATGCTAGAATTAAGGCTGTTCATGAAGCATGATTTCAGACTTATTAAATGTATTCAGTGTAATGGCATTGCTCAATATTACCAGAGCAAGACATGTATGCAGCCAAAGGAAAAAAAAAAAATATCCAAAACAAACACCAGTGCCCAAAAACCAGTGTAACGTTTTAAGCTAAAACTGTTCTTCTCTTCTAAACTTTTATTTTACTCCCTGTTTATCCTGCTTTAGATAATACAAAAGTCTAAGAAATTACTGTACCACCACTTATAAAAAGACTGTATAAAAATATGGAAAGGGGAGTTTCATAAGATACTACATGGCTACAATAGAGTCAAGCCGAAACTGAAATCCAAACCAAAATGACCATAGGTATTGAGTAAGAACTTTGGTTTACACAGTTTTCCATTATTTATTTTTAAAAACATTCCACAGTTTTTTACTAAAAATCCCCCAAACCACCCTAACTGACTTTGACATATTTTTAGAGTTCTCCCAATGTTTTCCTTTCCTTAGGAATTTTTCTTCAGAGTTGCATTAACATCTCACTCACCAACACAGGCAGCTAATGGATCTTTATAGGTATTTGCCAAAGGCAGCAAGCACTGAAATACAGGCAACAGAACAAAGGCCAAGATATTTTATGTTTCGGACACTCTTCCTAATCCTCTTGACCTTACAACATCCAGAGCTACAGTGAGATCAGAGAGCATTTTAAAAGGATTCCCCAAGTATCTTCTACAAGATAAAAAATAAAACTTATCTATTCAGGAAGATACTTCTTTGCCACTAAAAATAGCATTCTGACTGTTTCTCACTTAATCCAGTTTATATTGATGACATCTAGGGGATGAAGAGGGAATGGAAATAGAAAAATGCCGTTTCTCCAATTCCAGTGTGAGGAAGTGCTGTTGATCAGTTTATGAATCAGCAGGTAACTCCAAGGTCTCGATGACCTTTCAGCACCCTGGGGCAATCTTTACACAAGGACTAACTGTGCTCACACAGATCCTGCACTGTACTAGGTACTAATCTGTTAACACTTGGCATTCAGGTCTTCTTGTTCTACTTCTGTTTTCCCAAAGAAACTATACATTGACTATGTAATCCCAGTGCAGCAATAAGTCACGGGATCCTGACCCAAAAGCAGTTCTGGCTTTTCAGTTCTTTCCTCTTCCTTCTTCAGTATCTTACTGTCCTCCTACATTGACAATGAGCAACAACTGTCTACATCAGTAATCCTTTTGTTTTGATGGTAAAATTGGTCATGAGTGACACGTGAAAGGGCTGGGTTTAGACATTTTCCCTGCTGGCAAGAGTCAAGTTCTGTTGTTTTACAGAAGGAACACCAGAAGCAGGTTAGCTTTAAACATCAGATTCACCTGTGATAGGCTCAAGATTTCCCTCACTCTTTCTACTGTAGTACCAGTGAGTTGCTACACGCTACAGAGAGCCGCATTACTGTTCCTGAACACCGATAAGTCCATTGCAAGCACTCGCTGCTTGGTTTTCCCTCACGGTCAATGCAAGAGGAACTGAAAGTTTGCAAGGGATGAGCTGAAGTCAACGTAGATGATGTGAATTATTCAAGCATTCCAAATGTGTCTCTTCTCAAACATCAGTCACTTAATGCATCCAAAGCTAAGATGCATTTTTGAGGAGAGGCACATGGTAAAAAGATGTAGTTTATATGGAATCAGGGTGGATTCCGACATCTCTAGCAACGGACCTTATTCAGCACGCAAAGAATTATAAATTGGGTGCTATTTTTCTTAAAGCATAAGGCATCTGCAAATCTTGCCTAAGAAAAATTGTGTTCAATTGATATATGTGAATATCACAAGCTTGCTGATATCTAATATTCAGAAAAATATGAACAATTAGAAATAAACACTAATCTAAATCACGGTGCACAATACTGGTGAGACATTTAAAAAGGTATGAAAATGTGTGCATAGTCAAATATAAATTTCACTTTTTGTTCAAGGAAAGTATGACAGCATTCACCTGTTGTTTACAACCACTGCTAATGAAAAGTCGCCAACGCAAACCAACTTGTGAACTCTCTGTGCTGCTCAGTAGGAAAAAACTAGGGCCCTGATTCAGGAAGCTCCTACTTTTGCTGGAACAGGTATCTTGCCTCGAAAGTTCAAAAGACTGTCTCACCCAAAATGAGCTGCCATCCTACAGTAACATTTCAACAATTGAGGCTAAAAGAAGTCACACCAACACTACATACTTTGTTTGTGTTGAAGTGTGATGTATACTTTCATATGGGGGATAAAGTTCCTTGTTATTTTTGTCACATATGGCTCATCTTAGCTCAGTAACTGCCCACTAGAGTAGCCATTGGCCATGCGATTTTCATAGATGCAACTGGCAGACAGAGTTTAAACCAACGGCCCATTCGCTTATAAAAGGCGCTCGGCACTGCTGATGGTGAGCCATGGCATCCTCTGTTAAGCAACAAGTTACTTCAGCTTTCTGTACAAGGTCCCTGCCTAGCAGGACGAGTATAAACCAGCACAGATTTACAATCCATTACCCAGTATGCCCTAGAACATTCAAATTCCAATTATTGCCAGGAAAGAAAGGGTGGGATGAGTAAATTAAACACTTACATGTAGTTGTTAGTGCTTTGGAAATGTGACTTTATCTAGAAGCATCAAGCCTCAAATTCCAATCAACGGTCTTCACCAAAGCACATGGAATTCCAGCAGAGCAAGAAAACCACCAGCTCTTCTCACTACACCCCCACCTGTGACGGAGCGGTGGGTGCAAAGCGACCCTGGCCACCTGCAGCCAGCCGCTGCTCTGCCCGCACCGCCAACCCGCCTCGCCTCTGCAGCCACAGCGCCACGTTCCCCGCAGCGCCCCCGGTTACTGCTGCCTCTCCCGATGGAAACCCAAGAATGTCTTTGGGCTCTAGAGATTAGTTAAGTATTAGCGTTTTCAAAACGCATCTGGTTGAGAAGGGAAAACAGAAACCTGCTCGACCTGTTCACCTCCGCGTATCTTAAATCCCCTGATCGCTGGTAAGGTATTTAGTATCTTAAAACATATGGGTGTTTTTCAGACTACTTCTGTACAACTTGCAATTATAAAACCAGATTTCATAAGGTAATTTTATGGATCCAGTAAAAGCAAGCATCTGGTGTCTTCTTAGATTTCATTTTTCAGAAGAGATCTGCTCATCTGTGAGAGTACTTCCCGTAATTTTGTTCTTTGCAGAATACTTAAATATATATGGTTTGATTTACAGAGCACCTTCCAGTTCCGGTGTTACCTCATCATACAGGGATGCAAACCCATGCATCTAAGCCTAAAATCTTTTATTACACTGGTGAAGCTCCACTACAAAAAAAAAAACAGGCCAGATATTGCTGCATAGACATGCAGCAGAGTTACAGCAGGCACGCCACACTGACAAGGTTTTTCTAAGAAACAAAAATTACGAAGGCAGTGATGTTAGACAGCAATTAGTGATATTAAGTGGGAAAATTAGGACTGAAGCAGGTGGCTTACAATAGGCAAAAGCACCTTTCCTCTGCGGCTGGTAGTGAATGTATTTGTTGCCAGATGAGGCTGCCGTTTGAGTTCAAAAACAGAGCCAGGCAAGCCCAGAGGCAAGAGGCTGGGATGTCTCCTCCAGCACCCACAGCCCAACAGCCGTGGGTGCTGGGAGGGTCAGTGGGGAACCAAAGCTGATGGGACCAGGCTTGTTTGTCCTCCCTCCTGCGCATCCCCCCCACAGCCGCCATCGGGGACAGGTTCCTGAGCGAGACCCACTGTCATCCTGGATGTTTGTAGCAGCCACTGTTATTGTTGTTAGTTAATCAAATAAAAGCAAAACATGATTTTCAGGCTGAAGTGTCCAGTGTTTGAGAACAATTTGTTTGGTTTTGGCCACTTCAACGTGTACATACAGAACATGTCAGTCTCGCAAACACAAATCACTGTATTCCATTTCTGATAATTCCTCACGCTTTAAAATTGATTTTTCATTTTGTTTCCTTCGTATTGTGTAAATGCACACAGAGAAAAACTGTCATGCAGATAAATGATACAGAATTGTCAAACATGCACAAGTACTTAACTTTTAAAACCCCAGTTTTGCCTTGCCTTCATCTACGAATGTTGTAAACTGAAAAAAGACTCAATATTTAAGTTGTCTACTTCAGCTAAAACATTCATCATACATTCCAGAATATTTCATGGTATTAAGTACACTGTATATCAAGCAAATAAAGCAAAGGCATAATATTATGTTTTTCTAACTACATCAATTAGTATTTCTGAATAGGAATGTGTCTTCTATGGCAGCTGAAGGGATAATTTAGCTGTTTTTAGCTCACCTTCTGCTTGTAGTTTCCAGATACCACATCATGTGATTTAAAATGATCCTCAATAAGTCATTATCAATTTAACATTTACACTGGTGACATTACTGTTAATTTTTAGTTCTCATTCAGATGGACAAGGATTTTAATCTAATAATTACAAGAGTTAATAGGCTACTAATACTAATTATAAAAAGTTATTGTTTTAATTAATGTTAATATTGTATTAAATGTAATTATTAGAAGAGTAATTATTAGTACTAGTACAACTGGTCCTTGCAACTCTAGAGGCTAGACCTGATTTTGCAATACATAAATGGTAATGTGTATTTCTCCCCTTCAAAACAGTTTTTTCTAACTACTGGATGTTCTATAGCTAAATTTGAAACGCTTAGCCCCACTGTTTTTACTCACCTGGATGAATAAATCCTGGCTCCAGAGAACAGAAGAACTCTATTATCAACTTCCTCTGTGATATAGAAAGTCCTTTTAAAAATGCTGCCAGGTACTAAAAACAGATTTAGCATTTTCTTAAAACAGGAAGACTTGCAGTAGGAGATGAGCTCCTCATTACCCATCTGTTTCCAGTCGTTTTTATTTATATTACCAAACTTTCCAGATGTCATGCTCTTCATCTTTTGTCCCTGTGGGATAATAAACTATGTTCCTCTTACAAGGTCTTTATATCTACCCTTATATTTAAACATTACGAATAATTTTTAAATGAGAGATGTGTTAAATTCTTATTTTCTATAGAGTTTTCCAAGACCAGCACTCACCAATTCCCTCTTGCAAACTACCTAACAAAAGAGAGAAAGAACAGGACGGAGTGCACTTCTGGGTGCAGGGATGTGGGTGTCAGGGAGGGCAGCAGCATGGGGTTAAGTTAGTTGGAAATAAAACTAGAGGTAGTCTTGCCTCCAGTGAGCCATTTATATATATTGAAAAGAGGAGAAGCAAAGAACAAAACAAATGCCAGACCTGCAGGTGTGCTAACAAATTAAAACTGGAGTAGGAAAATAAAAAATCTCCTATATCCTCTCAACCTCTGCCTCACCTCAGCAATCTCGATGATGCAACCTTTATTCTGAGGAAAAGTGCATGCGGTCAGTCTCACCCGTAAACACAAACTGGATGCCTACGCCGGCTGGCACAGCTCTGCTGCTGCCCCTCACCAGTGCCAGCTGGCGTCGATTACAGGAGCCCCAAAACTGCCCTAAGCTACTGAAAGACGGAGAAAGGAGAAAAACTGGCTCCTTGCTTAACTAAAAACACTAACTCGAAAACAGACATTACCTGCAAAGTATTTTAGTTGTAAAAAGTTTTCAACAGTATGTGGTACTGTCTTCTGGCTTACCAGGAAAGCATTGAAGAGAGGGTTATTCAAATAAATAATTTGTGCTTACCTATGTGATGGTTTCTCTCAGTATGACTTACTCCAATGCAATGGAAAAGAGAGTACTTGTGAGGTGGTTGTGTGGTCTGCATCAAAAAAGTCAGAATCATAAAATGTGTTCTTAAATCTCCAAATGGTATTTTATCTCTATACATGTTCCACTTGGAATTTTCCATATCTAGTAAAAATGTTGTTCTTTCCTCTATGAACAACAGAAATTTTTATGTTGTTACCAAGTTCCCTAAAACTAAGAGGAGGAAGAAACTGAGTCATGTAAGTCAGCCATTATTATTTTAAATACACTATACAGAGCTTTCTACAAAAATGCATAGTACATCCTTTATATAAAGTAATTTATTTTTTTAGTATATATAATGCATAAGCCATGATGCAGCTATGAAAATGTTCATGTTACAAGCCACGCTTTTGGGGATTTAAAAATATTTTTTTTAAAAAATCAAGCCTCTATGCTTTGTGTCTGCAAAATGGGACAGTGTACTTTTATAAATGCAATCAATTTGTTTTCCTGAGAAAAAGACCAAACAGAATGAAAAGTTTGTCACATCCAAGACTTGTACTCATCACAGGTATGTGCTCTGGAGCACAGCAATCTCACAGACACCAAGCAACACTACATTCATAGTAGAGAAGTAAGAAAGGTCTTGAGACATGCTTTAAGCATTGAAAGTCAACACATTGCTCAAACATAGGAAGTCAAAAACTCAGGAAGGTCTTGTGAAACACAAGACTCCACAGAAGTGTCCTGGCAGAACAGGTCTTCAGCCTGGGGTTTACTCTATCTCACAAATGTTTCTTCATAACCCAAAGACACCTCTAGAAAAATCACATATACTCCACGGACAGATTTTATTGCCTTCATGTTTCCCTTCTGTGATCAAGTCTCCAGTACTGTACCAAGAATTTAACTCTTTTGCTGATAGTTCTTCTTTTAAAAATTGCTTGGTAACTGAAGTCCCACTGAGCAAGCAGCAAGCACTTTGCCTAAGGCAGGAAATGCAAAACCTGTTATGGCAAACCAATGCTGGCAATCCACAGCAGGTTTGGGATCTGAGAGTTTGGGCCATGACTCCTACGCAGCTTCAAAAGGAAGTCTGCAGGTTGGTATTATCAATTCACAAAACGGGGAGAAATATACCCAAGTGGGATGACTACTCAAAAAACCCTGCCATCCTACACAGATTTTGCCTCCCTGTACAAGTCTAGCTTCTTCAGATAGCTCCTGAAGAGCCACCTGCACTGACAGAAAGAAAAAGTAGCCTTTTATAATCCAATCAGAACTCCCTTGGTTTTGGCAGCTCCCAAGCTTTTGTCCTGTGGAAAGAACCCCCACAGCTGGCTCTTCAAGGGCTCGAAACAGATTAATTGCAGTTAAAGAGCTGTCCTGCAACAACCCTGCGCTGGAGTGACTTATCCTGAGCTGGTTCTCGCTGCGTATTTTTTCCCACGCTTTCTTATTAAACTACACATTTAGCATATGCATACACTAGCATTCACATATACACAGTATGCTGTGAATACTTACAGTATACATATATGTAAAGCATACCCACAGTAAATATGTTATTGGCCACGTTGGTTAGCAGACTGCATGAGTGGCTCCAGCAGAGTTTGGCCCTGTCCCAGTAGCTTCTCTCTGGTTTGCCGCAGCAATACCAGGTCAGATGACAAACTGTCCATTTACATAATGTAAAGATCCAGCTCTGGGTCTTACGTACAACTCGTACAGTGAAAGTTTTTCCCCTATTAGCTGCTACAGCTCTCTAAAGCAATGCACGCTTGCTGGGGGGGAGTGCAAGAAGATCAGAAAACAGCTATTAAGACAAAAGACACCCCTGCAGTCAATTTACATGGTTGTAACTCCATTCCACACTTGCTAAACCTTTTCACCGAACCTTATTGGAAACAGAGCTCCCCCAACACAGGAGGGAATTAGAGGGTTTCTGCAGTGCATTCACACCACAATGAGTTGTACTAGAGCAGCTACGTGCTGGAGTTTTTTCCACGGCCTTTATATTAAAGCAACTTATTTTACAGGTCAACACTCTGCCAAGCTTGCTCCTTGGCGAGACTTGCAGCTTCCACAGTGGCAGAGCAAAGTAGCCACAGCTGTACCAGCTGTACATTTAATGCCGAGCACAGGTTCCCAGCAGCTTAAATAATACGAGTTCAGTGTAGCAGTCAAGATTACACATTAAGCAACCATGAGCAAAACAGGAGCAATTAGAGCACAGCTAGGGAGTGCTCAAATGTGTAACCAGATACTCTCACAGCCAATACATATCAATACAGCATATAAAAACATGGTCAAGCACCACAGCTCTCTCCCTCTGAGTGTTACAGTTGGGTGGTCTTGCAATGAAAAGTACTTGTTAAATCACATCTTGTCCACCCATAAAGACAGCCAGCCATAAACCGGCTCCTGACACTTAAAAATAGAAAGTGCTCCCATCAATGCTGCTAGTAACTTGAGTAACCCCGAAGAGGACATTTCTGGACAAGGTGATAGCTGACCACAGCTTTTCACAGGAAAACAGCACTCGAACGGACCTCTTGAATGATAGATCTAATGCACAATTTCCTCCTTTCATGCCAAATGGGAAAACAAAGCTCTCTCCACACAGAATTGTGGAACGCTCTATACCTACACACCTATACCTTGACAGCTGCTTTGCTAATAACATTGCACATTTTCCGCTACTTCTGATCCCATTAGGTAATATGAAGCACTACTAGCAACTGAATTTCTGCAATAGGATTTGTGTCATTAAAAAAAAAAAAAAAAAATCACCAATTCACAGGTCCTAAAGAAAAGAAAAAGACGAGACTAAATTTATTAGGTATAGTCAGACAAAGTTCCTGAGTGATGAACAAACATTGCCTAACAGAGTGAACAGGTACTATGTAGAAGTAATTTTGTTTTGGTTTGGTTTTTGTTTGTTTTGTTTGTTTGTTAGGGTTTCTTGTTGTTTTGTTTGTTTGCTTTGGTTTTTTTAATTAGGTCCACCAGATTACCTGTGGACAGGATAGATTTCCAGAAAAAAAAATTCAAAATCCAGATGGTTGAATAAGCAAAGCAACTGCTTTCTAAAATACTGAGAAATAGTGCAAAAAAAGGCAGCACAGGGAACGTAGCTGCAAGGGAATTCAGTTAAGGATTGGAAGACTGTGCAGGAAGCTGGAAAGACTATAAAGGAGATGACAGCACAACACAGATAGAAGCATGTAGATGAAATCTGTGTAGGGGAGAAATAAAATGGGAAGGACCAACATTTTTGATGGGCTAGAACATCAGACACATGAAAGGAAAAACTCCACATGCAAGATTTCAAGGCATTCATTTTCTTCCTCCTATACTAAAAGGATGTCAAGAGGCAACAGATTGAACAAAAGTCAAAGCTTAGTTGAAAGCCATAGAGGAAAATGGTCATTCTTCTGCCAAATGACTCTTCACCCCAAGATTTTAAATTTCTGGGAAACTTACATTATTTTTACTGTCAATTGGCTTGTGCTTTTTATGGTTTCTTGGGTAATATTAATAGGCCAGTGAATTCTACAAGCAGTTTTTAAAGAATGTTTACCAGACTGTTTCCAAGATTTCTGGAGAATGTGGATTACCAAATACGTGATTTTAATCGAGGAATTTATAAAGCAAAAAATCATACTTTCTTCTTTGAGATTAGTTAATGGGTATGAAAATAAACACAGCCAATATGACAGCAGAATTCAATAGAATTTAATTAATTCAAGTTAGGACTAGACAATTTACATCCCAGATCTCTGGAAACACTGGCACATGAAGCAGGAGGTGTTAAAAAAAATATTTTACTATGTCTCTGATGTTGAGGGTGGTGCCATCTGATCGGAAAATAGCAAATATAATACCCAGAACTTGAGAAAGAAAGAATGCAATCTGGGCAAGCAAAGTTCAGTTTTTCTGATCCCAGCAGAATGCAAGGCTTCAGGGCAGTTACTGAGGGAGAAAAAAAAATGTTGAAGAGGTGGAAGTAAACAGAGGAATATACATCCATCTCCATGTCCAAAAAAAAAAAAAAAAAAAAACAACCAAACCACAACACAATGTCAGACTAACTTTTTTTTTTTATGTGAGCATCTCTAGTAGACATCATTTGTCTGGCCTTCAATAAAGCCTATGATAGCGTGACATAAAAAATTCTATAGTGAACTCAGAAACAGAGGGGAAACTTGAAGTACATATTAGCAGTTTGAACAACCGACTAGCTTATGGAGTTTTTAAAAGGGAAAGCATGCACCATGTGGAGATTATTAGTGTACATCCGCAAACATTTGTTCGGAAAGTCATTTTATTTAGTACTTTTAACCAACGAACTTAGCAAGGAAAAAAATCAAAACCAGCAGTATTTTATTAAAAACAGCTTCTAACACAACGGTTAGGAGATACAGCCAACACACAGAAGGACCTTATAGAATATCACACAGAATTTAATGGGTAACTTTATGATACTCGAGCATGAAATCCTGTAGCATAAGATGGAGGGCTACATGCATGGAAGCACCAGAAAATTAAGCTATTTATCAACTGGAAAAGTTTAAGGAGGGGAAATACTTTGTTGACAGTACTCATTGATAACAGATTGACTGTGACCTGCCAACATAATGGAGACACCTCAAAGACAAATATGATCTGAAAAATGTATCAGGAGCTGTGTGTCCAACTGAGATAGGAAAGCATTTGTACCACTGTACTTCAGGGAGCAGCACATGGAAATGTGGCCATTTACACTCCAGAAAACTGAATACAAACCAGAGGCAGAGGAGGACTTCCAGGATGTTACAGGGAGTAGAGAACCTCTCTCAAAGGAGGAGGCCAAAAAAAGCATTGAGCAAAACTAGCCCAGAAAGACAAATGGTGGGAGAATGACTTCTCTTTACAAGTGTCAACAAACAAAAGACACTAGAAAAATTTGGCTTGCTGCACATGAACTTCTAAAACTGGTTGCTCAGACTAGGAACCTAACTGCTGATACAAGCTTCCCATTTGCTGAATTTGATATTTTAACTGTACCATTTCTGCCCGATTACATGCAAATCTGCAAAGACCTTACATACCCCCTTACAGAGAGGTTTAATCCCACTGAAATGAACAGCCTATGAAAGCCAGAATCTAAATCCCAGACATCCAAATATTAAGAATTCCAAATGAATTCATACATACAAGTCTTAAAATCTTTTGATTGGAACCCAATATTCATTTCTGTTAGGTCCCAATGAATAACCAAGCGGACAAGGAAAAAATTCTTCCTACCCCTCTTACTGTACAAAAGACTGTGGTGCAAGCTAAATGACCACCAGACAGCAAGATATGACTAGACTATTCGGCCTCAAGAAGCTCTTTAATTAAAAACAAAAAACAGATAAACAAAAAATCAAAACATACATAAAACTAAGTTGGATTTGTTCAAACTGGGTCCCTAAAGTGAAATTCGGGCACTTTTGAAGAAGACAGGCTAACCTCCACAGGTGCTGAACAATCCCTGTGCAGCCAGTTATGTCTTATGTTAACATGGGCTCGAGGTTACACAGGAGAACTAATCCTCTGTTTCATTCCAACTCTCTCCTAGCACTCCCCACTTGGCCCAACTGGTGGGCTGGGACAGCCACGGTCCGTAAATCAGGGCAAGGGTGCTTTTACACTCTGAGAAGGCCCCATAACACCCACCTGTACCACAAGACCAAGACCATATCCCTTGAATAAGCAGACAGTGAAAAACCTTCTTACTGATTTTAACATATTCACTAGTATGACACATATCTCAACCCTTTTTAATCAAGACAGTTCTGCCTGTTTTTACTCTGCTGTTCATTTTTGGAAGTTGCTCAAACATTTCTTTCTGTTCAAAGTCATAGCAGACTACTAATCCAATAAATCCCTCTTTTCTCCTATACACTACCCATTCAGAGTCCTCAAAAACACTGGCATAGCTTTAAGTGCAGCCTTGAGTTGCACTAGTGATACTTTTAGTAACACTGAAGTTTTATAAAGTTAGGATATGCAGAACATTCTTTTACATAAATATGCAAGATGTAAATAATTTTTTATATTTACATAGAAAATTTTCCTTTCAATAGAAAATTTCTTGGGCTCTGATTTGGACTAAACAGAACTGAAAGCAGACTTGGCAGAGCAACTAACTGTTCTTCATAACAAATGGAAAGTAAGAAAATACTTCTAATTCTTTTACTTCCTTCCAGCTCTTGTTCAAAACCAGCTTATTAAGTACTTTTGCAGTTGCCCCAAAAGGAAAAGTAATTTAAACAATAGATTTCAAAAGCCTCTTTCAATATATAGTTCTCATAAATGTTGTCTCTTTGATCTGTTTTATTGGACTTAAAAAAAAAAAAAAAAAAAAAAAAAAAACAAACCAACAAACCTCTCTAAGGTCTACTGTTAAAAAATAAACAAAAACTTCTGAGATTATATATAAATGCTCAAAGTGAGAGGAAAGTGCTTCCATGCTTGAAGTTTCTACTAGCTTTATATCTAACATAAGGAGAGAAATGAGATAATCACTGAGAATAATCTACTTCAAGAAGGACACATGGTCAGTGGATGAACAAGATAAAGTCAAAAGAAAATACAAAACATGAGAGTTGAAACAAATGAGAAGGGGGGAAAAAAAACCCCTAGGATTTAATTTTTAAAAGAAAGTGTTCAAGAAAACTCAAAATGTGAAGAGAGAAAGAGAAAATAAAAGAAACAGAAAAGTTACAACTTCAAAGATTGCCAACTTCTGTCCTGTCAAGGATGTGTGCAAGATTCCTATTCCACTCATATAACTCACTTCAACTGAAAAGGCCTTAAGCATCACCTTGTAGACACTACAACATATCTGACAACTGTCGACGGTTCAGCAGAGAGGTGTTACTAAACAGCTATGGCACTGGTAAATTGGTGCCTGATGCTTAATACTAACATTAATACAACCTGCCTGTACAGAGTTGGGCTAGGCTCTTAGGTTATGGCATGCAGCTAACTACTGTACACTGAGGGGAAAATATATGTCCAGGAGGGGAAAATTTAAGGCTATTTCTCAACCTAGGCTGAAGCAGATGTGGTGGAATGCACTTTTTCCTGAACATGAAACATGACGGAAATCAGTGTAAAAAAGCAAAAAAAAAGTGTTCTTTCTTCCCTTCTGCTTTGGAAGAATGAGGCCTTCAGATGGTTTCTCGTTAACTTTCTCAGTCTGTGTTTGCTTTTTCCATGAAGACTCAGGAAAAAGGGAAGTGTGTGGTAGTAACTGACCTGTAAATTTATATACTACTTGAGGGGAATTCCACCCATTCCTGTACCCTGGATATTTCCATAGGTACAAAACAGACCACTTCGAACACTTTTATTTCATGTCTCCTTAATCCTCCTCTCGGACACAGGTCCTTTTTCTCAAAGGATCTATTGCCAAGACCTCCACCACCTCACCATTTTCAGAAGTAAGGTCCGACACAATGAGTCAAGCACACTGTGGATGCAAACACAGTGAAATGTTCGTGTGAAACATTATCTTCCCTGGGACAACCCTACAGGTCTACCAAAAAGAGGAGTTTATGCTCTTCTGCTTGCACAAAGCTTCCTTCAATGCAGAAGATGCCTGAAGAACTGGTTTATAGCTCCCTTCCCAACAAGTGTATGCCTCCCCTTTTTCTCTCCTAAGCACAACTGTATAATACAGTTCCCTCAATGTCAAACATTAAGCAGCTCAACAAAACAAACTAAAATGTACAAATGAAACATTAGAGACAGATTTCCCCTTCTTTGCCACTGCAAAGTTAAAAGCTCTGGCCCTGTAAATCTTTTAGCCCTTGGACTTATGAGCCTGATTAAAAACACAAGATGAATCACAAAAAATGGTAGGCAAAAGGTGCTTTTTATTTATCTAACAAAATGCTGTCAAAAACACTGCAAGAAAATTTACATAGCACTCTCCCGTACTTACTGCCTCTCTAATTTAACTGAAAACAAAAATTATACTACAAACATGAAAACACTTATTATGTATTTTAGCCAGCCACATTGTTGTGTGTATTTACCACAATTTAAGACCTCAGTGATTTTGGAAGACTCAAAAACATTTATGCTGCTTTCCCTATGACAGACAAATGAACATAAAGCGATGACAAAAGTAATAGTTGTGAAGCAACATTCACTTTTCTGAAAACTACTTGTTCTCCTTCTGAAGTCTGTACTGTTAAAAATCAGAAGACTGGTTCTGCCCTCAAAACATTTGCAGTCTGACCAATTTTGGACTCATTCACAAACGCTGAGATAGAAGCAAGTGCCTCGGAAAGGTAGGAAGCACCTTCGCAGAGTGCAGGGAATATTTTTAACCTTAACGTTAATTCCCAAAGCACCTGGAAAAAGCTGTAGGACTCCTGGATAGTACTACAGCTCAGACGAAGAACTGGTACTTAAACTGACAAATACTCACCAGTAAGACTGGATTCACTTTGTCAAGCATTCCGGAGCTTTGCCAGTGCTTTGCCAGTCATAACCATTCAGTTACTGACAGAATTAATAAATAGCAGTAAGACCAAACCACAGATTATTCATGGTCAGGAGGAAATAAGAAGTTCATATTTAGGCTTTATTGCTCATACAATCTTGCCTAAATAATTCCTCTACCATTTGCACTCTGCCTTACACATTCATGTTTAAATAGATTGAGCTACATTGAAAACCATTATCTAAAGATCTAAAGAAGTCAAATGCAAAAGGTTTTATAACAATTGAGTGTTTTATATTCAAAGAGTCACCTTACCTATGTAACAACCTGGCCGCTAGTCTTTATGTGGATGGACTTCTCAAAGTAGTTACGATGATCCAAAAAGGTTATGATAACTGGGTTTACAGATATAGTTATGCTTCAGAAGATGATGTTATGCACGACAGAGGAAAGGGATGAGTGTTTCAGTGAATAAACCGCCTATATACTTGTGGCAAGCCTGGAAGCAAGCTAAGGATTACAGTGTGTGGAACTGATGGGGCTTGGCAGAGCTATGAATGAACCAAGAGAACCAAGAGAACAACATGGCCTGAGAACAAAGTAAAAACAGATTCTGACAGATGTAGCTCATTCTTTAGCAAAACAGATTAACAATTTGCAGTAAGACAGATGAACATGACAACAATCAAGACAGCAGGTCACCTTTTTCCAAATGGGAAATGTAAACCCAGTACAGAAAAATCATAAGCTAATAAAATAATTCTCTCCATAACACAGTGTAATTTATGAATGGATGTCTTACAGGAGTAAGCTAGAAAGTTATAACAGGTTGGCTTTTTTTAAAATAAGAATTAGGAATACATTATTCTTCAGTAGGGCCCGTGCCACTTTACCTTCATCCCTGAGGCTCATAATAATTTCTAGTTAGGAACAGATAGAGAGCTAAGAATTATCTTGCTGTCAGCCTTGGTAACTTTTCCACTAGCTTTGGCCTAATGCCAGAATTTGACTTCATAAAAATTAATACAAATCTTACATAAAGTGTTTTGTTTAACTTATATACACTCAAATAATGGTATATAAAAATGTATATATTCGGTGACAGTTAAATAAACCATCTTATATTACCTTAAAGAAAAAAGTTACCATACAGGCTTCTTCATGAAATTCAAAAGGACATATTTTCAGTAACACTGTGAAAATGAACTCTTAAGCAAGAAGATATCAAAATTTATGTACAAAACAGCACAACCAATGACACATAAATTAGCATCTGCTTGATCAGTTACACACTTCCAACATGCATATACTGATTATGTCCAGGAACATTTCTTAGTATCATAGTAAATCTCAATCATCTGCTGATGACTTTTTTCAGGGCAATCTAAAACTTGTCCTTCAGGTGATTTCCACCAGATCAATGCAAAAGGCATCCAGAATATAATTTAGTTGCTTCACTGTGTAACTGCACAGCTAACTTGAGATTTGCTAGCCCTCAAATTCTCACTTAAAACAGATTTATTAATTACAACAAATTGTACCTTACATCTAGTTGGCTAAAATATATTATATCCATTCTTTTTTAAGATAATACTATCCTTAACTTTAAAAAATGGAAACCTGAGCTCTAACTGAATATTCATACATGAAAAAATATGTCAAGAATCCAATTCCATTTAGGTATCCAGATAATTTAAATATATGTCTGTCCATATGCATTTCGCTAAGTTTTATATCACAATTAGTATGCTATACCTGGGGCTTTTTTAGACTTATCTTTCAGGTAGGGGTCATGCTCCCTATATACGGTATACAGCATTTGGCTCCTTCTCGGAGCTAATAGAAACAAATCAGAACAACGTGATGATGGGTTACTCCTAGGCAACCAGCATTGGTGCAGCTTTCACACACGTACTGACTTTCGAACAAAAGCAGTTTGAGACTGAACACTTTTCAACTCAAAGTGTGACCCACCATCATCAGCCCAGGAGGAAGAGTTAACCATCATGGAGTCACTCTCCCTGAGGAAACAGCAAGGGAGTGTGGAGCATGGTAGGTAGGGTAAGAACAGGACTACAATCCCAGAAAAATAAATGTTTCTACAGCTCACGTATATTCAGAAGAGAAGAAAACAATGTAAAAACTGAAACAAGGTTTCCGACTCCTCCCTGTAACTACAAAAGCATCCTTTATGGTTGCAAAAATGTACAGTCTGCTTTTTGCCACTTCTAAGGATATCTTTGAAAAAATTTGGCTTTGATACGGGGACTGGCTGGTGGTAAACAAACTCCATACTGGTCTGAACTGGAAAGGAAGAGTGACCAACCTCAGTGCCAGGAGGCCTGCATCCCAGTTGAGCCAATCTGATGCACAGATTACACCTGCTGAAAGCTTCAGGTAGCTGTTGACCCTTCCGGTTTGGAAACCCCTTCTGCAGCTCAAAGTCATCGGGACATACCACATACTCCTAACATTTTATTCAGTATGTCTCCCAAGCTGCATGATCCAGCACTGAGCAATGCCATCACCTCTCTCCAGAGTTTTCCACCAAACTGCTCCTCAGAGGGTCATTTCTACCTCGCTCAGGGCTTCCATTCCGTAACAGCAGAAACAGGCCTGCGGGATGGGATGGGACCTGGCCCCACTCCACAACAGCTGTTGGAAGTATCAAGAGGGTGGGTGACAAGGACTCTCCAGTCGCTGTAAGCACCTGCAGAAGCCACTGAACACCAAGAAGAGTTGGGCCGTGGAGAATGCCAAGGGTGGCGCACCATTTGTGCTGCAGCGGGATATGGATTTGCAATGCTTGAAGAGAACAGTTAGCCCGCAAAACAAAGGTTCAGTTTAAAAGCATTTGGATGTATGAAGAAGCTAATGAGTCACTTTGACGCTCACAGAAATTTCTATGGACCAAGACCTGTCTAAACAATTCTGCCGTCTGTATAAATTCCCAGGAAAACCAGTACATTTGGATTAAATATAAGTCATGTTCATCACTCTTGCTATAGCAAAGCATCAACAGCAACTAGCTCTCCGTTCCCAAATTTTAGCATAGGATCTACATGGGGAAAAAAGTAATTAAGTGATACTTGAAAGTATTTCACTTCATGCGATATCAGTGTGATTAACACACAACCCAGAGCTAAGTTTCTCAAACAATCCTTTATAATTCTAAGTCCCATAATAAACACCTACTAAAATAAACAAAATAAGTTGCCAATCAACAAAATGTTTGAGATGGTTTTTTGGTTTTGGTTTGGTGGTTTTTTGTTTTTGGGTTTTTTTTTTTTGTTGTTTTGTTTTTTGTTTTTTGTTTTTTGGTTTGGTTTTTTTTTTTTGGTAAATTACCAATTTACAGTGGAAAACGAACAGAAAATATGTAAGGTTTTCTTGAATGCTACTAGGTATCTTCATTAATATACCATAAAGCATGTTTATCACACTCTCAAAAAACAAAACAAGACATAAGAAACCCTCTTCACCACCAGGAGAGAAGCTGCACCACTTTGTGGGGGAAAGTGTTATTGTACAGTAGCCCATATGCACATAATAATTTTGAAACGTGCTGACACGTCGCACGCTACACCAGACAAGTGGCTTGGCTATTGCTGCTTGCACTGAATGCTGGATTTGCTGTATGTAAACATACATATCAGTGGTTCTATACCTTGAGATTGCAGAAAGTTGATGTTGAGAGTCCCAACTGACTGGATTAATTTTGTCTGCGGCCAAGCATAACACCACTTTAGAGTCTCACAATCTATCAAGGGAGAAATTCTAATTGGATCTAACAAAGGGCTCACTGCTGAGGCACACGTGTTAGAAAATAGTTTCCACATCACATAAACTATACTACTAAGGAGAATTATAAAAGGACATATTTTCAGAGCTCTGGAAAAATGACACATTATATTAACAGATATTGCTTTCAAGTATACCGCTTTCAGGAAAGTATCATGTAAGTTATAAATAATGCATCTACTCAGATAACAGCAGGTATGATGAATCAGGCCTGGATTCAGACACTGTTACTGGCATTCATTTGTGCTACACTTCACTACAGGAAAATGTGGCAGAAGATGCTTCACAGTGGAAATACCAGAATCTTAATTTTCAAAGTTATGCACTAAAAAGGAAAAAGTGAAAAACGGATGCTGAAAAACAATCTAAGATGCTATGAGGGAGGAAAAGCAAACACTTAAATTCTGGGACCAGAAAAAAATACATCTCAGCCTTCCACTAAAGCTATCTTTTGTGTTCCTCTCCGGCTACCTTTTCTCCGTGACAGGCATCTCAGTCTTCCTGACTAAATGTGCACAATACCAGAACTACTAGTTGATAGTGCCATGCTACTACTAAGTGCACAGTACTAATCCCATCAACCTTTCTTCACCAATCCATGCCTCTCTCTGCTCGTGCATCTCTCCCATCTATACTTCAAGTGGAATAAGCCTATCTGGGCATCTCCTTTGCTTCAGCAACACAGGAGGGAAAGGTTGTCAAAGCAGAGCATGGGAAATTCCTTCATCATCATTGCCCAAAATGTCCAATGTTATCACAGTAGTTCATAACATCCTCATACTTCTTCTGGTTGAAGTACCAAGAAGGATTCAAGACTTTAATCAAATATGATTTGATGCTATGATATCATGTAGTTCCATTGTAATTAATCTATCTTTACCTACACTCACTTTAGTTATGCTCAGAAGTTAGGGACACTGGAGAAACTGGGCCTGGGCACTTTGCAAATGAGGCCCTACGGTCAAGAGTTGCAAGGGGAAGCAAAGATATGGTATTTAGAAGTCTGAAACTTCTGAGAAAACAAATGGATTGTCTAGCTGCAAGCGACTTTTAATAAATTAACAGGAGGAAGTTTTCACATTATTTAGAGTTGTCACCATAGATTTGTTCTCAGGAGCATCTAGCCTAGGAGCTCCCCTTATCTTCTTGCAAAAGGAAAGGTGTTCCTGACCCTAAGACATGCTCCTGATTATGACGAGAGAAGGAGAATACTGAATCAGACTGCCCAAGGTAGGAAAAAGCAGGTATTGTAAAACCAGGATATGCTCTGCTGGGAAGCCTCACTATAGCCACCCCCCATAGTCAGGGGTTACTGCCATACCACATAACATTAAGTCCCATGCTGCTACCGCTGGAATTTTAATAATGTGGACACACATACACACAGACCAATTAACCTTGGTAGGGAGGAGGAAAGGCAGAAAAAGAAACCACATCATACCAGAAACCTTCTGATTTGGCTCTGGACTGAGGGCACCAGCCATTGAAAATAAATCAAGTCTTCATTTTGCATTTCCTTGCCCTTGACCACACTAGCCCACCAGCTGCTCACCTCGCATTCCCTACCCTGCTGATGAGGAAACAGGTACTGGTTTTGGCAGGGATAGAGTTAATGTCTTCATAGTAGCTCATATGGTGCTGTGTTTTGGATTTGTGATGAAAACACTGTTGATAACACACAGAGATGTTTTAGCTATTGCTGAGCAGCCCTTACGCAGCATCAAGGCCTTTTCTGCTATTCACACACCACCCCACCAGCAAGGGGACAAGGGGTGCACAAGAAGTTGGGAGAGGACACAGGTGAGACAGCTGACCCCAACTGACCAAAGGGACATCCCTGGCCCTATGATGCCATGCCCAGCAATTAAAGTTGGGGAAAGAACAAGGAAGAGGGGATGTTCGCCTTACAGTGTTGGCCTTCCCAAGTATCCATTAGGTGTGATGAAGCCCTGCTTTTCTGGAGATAGCTGAACACCTGCCTGCAGAATGAATTCTTTGTTTTGCTTTGCTTGCCTGTGCAGCTTTTACTTTACCTGTTAAACTGTCTTTATCTCGACCCATGTTTTCTCTCTTTTTCCCTTCTGTTCTCTCCCCCACCCTGCTGCGGGGCAGCGAGTGGCTGTGTAGGGCTGAGCTGCCCACCAGCATTTGCCCACAACAAAAAGTCACTACAAGCTTTCCCACATAGTGCCTTGCTGTAGCTACATCTGCCAAGAAGCAATAATAAGTGAAAACACATGGGAAGAGTGACACTAGTTTTGCCTGCCCTGGCTAATGTATCTTAGTGAATCAAAGGCTAAGGCAGCATTTGATTGCTGTCTACCAGCATGTCAAGGGAATGCCAGGAAGGCACAAATAAGTAGAGAGGAAAAAGCAGCATTTATGGTAAGGGCAATGTCAAGCATCATGTATGAAGCAGTTGTGATGATGTTCGGGCTGGAAATGAAAAAAATGTTCCTTACAGCTCCAGGGCTCAGCATCAGAAAACAACGTCCACGCAGGAGAAACAGAAAGCAGACATTCAGCCTTTAGGAGAAGAAACTTGCTACTTCTACAAAAGGATCTGTGCATTAGATGAAAAGGCAGAGAACTGGAAAGTGACCCGGGGGGATATCTTGCTGGTCTGCTGCCAAGAAAGACTGAAAGAGAAGCCCAGAGCATGGGGAGCTCCTCTAGGTAGCTTCTGGTCCAGCAGTCAGCTCCTAATTAGGATTCCTCAAGAGAGGTCGAAGGAATTACTCTCAATAGCTTATTTTGATATTGGGGCACTAAACCCTACTAGAAGGCGTAGGTTAACATCTGCATCTCAAACCATTCCTAAGTAATAATAATTAAAAAAAAAAAAAAGTGGCACTCTTATAGAGATCAAAGAAGTATTTCATTTAAAAAGGTGTAATTTATCTCCCACGTGTTCATCTACAAGCCCCAGCATTATTTTGATACTGCAAGGAAAAGGATCCTGGTTTTACAAATATTCATTGCTCTGTCTTAAAACACTTAAATGCTAGGATAGGACAAATGGAACTGTCTTCAGGAGGGTCCATTTCCCACCATTGACTACAGAGAAACATTAAAGAATAAAAGTTAAGTGAGATAAATGCCAGTTACCAATGCAATGACACAGAAAAAAAATTGAATGAACAAACCCATACACAGTATTCCCCATCCGAATGGGCCATTAAAACACCTAGTAAGAAATAAAGATAATAAACAAGGACTTCACTGGCAGTTAGGGTGTGATTGTCTAAGCTCCCACCTTAACTATCATACTTAGCAACCTCTCTTCAAGTGAATTACATACTCTATTTCTTTAAACTTCAGAGGAGTAATAATTCCCAAATTCATGGGTAAACCAGTTAACTAATAGCTCATAAATCACAATAGTGATTTTAAAAGCTTCTTTCTCATGTAGCACTTAAACAAGAAGATTTCACTTTGATTTTAGCCAAATATTCTTCATCAGCCTTCTCAAGTCACCCTGGAAGCTGATGGAGCTGTGACTCTGCCGTGCCCCTGCGCTTGTGGCTGCCTTCACCTGGCTGCTCTGGCATTGCAGAGGTTGCAATGCTGAGCAAGCCAAGAGGTTCCCAGGAATGTTATGCACACAGTGCTAAGCCTTTCCTACCAACCTAGCGGGTGAGAGATGAATTATTTTGTCTAGGGGGTTTCTTGTTTTGCTTTGAAACACGATGTTCTGCAAACAAAGACTTTCCTGGGCTTTGCAAACAGAGACAGAGGGGAATGGGGGGGTAGGACAAGGTTTTGGGCTTGCCAAATGAAATTATAGTCCTATTAAAAAACAAGCAACCAACTAATGAGAGCCCAATGACATAATATAAACATCTTTGTTTCCTTCAGGAGATTAAAGGCAGTTCATAAACGTACTCTGAAAAATAGAAAAAAAGTGCACGAGGTGGAGGTGTGTCTTGACATTTAAAATCTAGTTTTAAACTTTTCCACTGCTGATTTTTTTTTTTTTTAATAGACAAAAATCCTTTAGAAAGGATCATAGAGAAAGGTCATATAAATATCAGGGCATGTTCTAAAGAAATAAGTGAGCTGTGTTCAGGGCAACGTGGAAGCACTCAAACCAGCACCAACATTTATCGAGTACTCTACTCACTGCTCCCTTTGATACTCAAGCGTTATTTTTCCTATAAGTTGATGCAAACTTTGAAGTTTTGCACAAGATCTTGAAAGAAATATAGAGTGTAACCAGCTGCTAAGTATGATTCTCTAGCTAGTGGTTTCCATGTATATTATATAGAAAGCATAAAAGGGAATAGGTTGAGCAATGTAAACTGCCAACAGTGAAACTCTTTGAAATTTTATGCTAGATAAAAGCATCTGTAGTCTCAACACTTGTACCCTGTAGTCCTGCACAATGATAAAAAACAGCGTCCAGTAGAACAGCTGGAGTTCACTGAAAGACAGTAGAGACAGCATTTGAATACAATTTGCTCTGGATATGCTCAAGTTGTATGAGACACACTTTCACATCCATAATAAACCTCTTGGGACAGTTAGTCCATTAGATGATCCATCATTTTTTGAAGCTTTAGAAAATCAGAGGCAAAGGACTGGATAAAAAAGCATGTTGTCAAGGAGAAGGCAAACCTGCAAGACAACGTATCTAAAACTATACAACATGCTTTGTATACATGGGATGTGCTTGACATAGTTATAACTAAAAGTTGTATCTTTTACCTGTTGTCCACAGACCCTCACAGGGAATTTTTAAACACATGAAGTGTACTGTTTGGCCAGGACCCACAAGCAGCCTGCGCACTCAATACCACCACTCAGGCTGAGCAAGCATCCCTGTCTACAACCACAGAGGTTCTTTTGCCAAAATATTGCTTGCTTTCCAGAAACAGTAACACAGATACAGCACCTGATGCTAAATTAAATGCAACTTCTGCTCTGTGAAATGGAATAAAATCATGTAATCTGTGTCCAGATCATAGTCATGTATTTCGCGGGTATTAAACTACACACAGAGAAAGGAACCACCTGAATTTTCTCCTTGAAAAAATACCTTGTCCATGGGAAAATTGCAGAGATACATAAGATGGCAAATGAGGTCTTGCATGCATGCATGCAGCAGCATTCATTTAAAGTGACCAGTCTGAAGTATAACACAGAAATACAGAGGGAGTGCGTATATAAACACACTGCAATAAGAAAAGCATTTCAATAGGTTATTGTGTTCAAGGTAAATGCCTGATGAATGAAGCGGAAAAACAATTTACCAAAATCAAAAAAATTGCTAATGGAATTGCTCTGGTTTACATATCTAACTTATTTCCTTGCTCTTCAGCCTGTTTTTTAAACTCTCATCCTGAACCACCTCTTAAGGGAGAAAAGAGAAGAATTCAGTCAATATTGTACTTAAAGTCACGTATGAAAATTAAAAGGACTAAGGTCCAAAGTAAATACTATTTTCACAGCTAACAAACTACAAAACTGCAGTATAACCAGTAAAAATGAAAACTGTTTTAAAACTGATGAGCCGAAACGGTGCTTTTACTAACCATAATCCACAAACTGCTAGGGGTTTGCAACTGAGTAAAGTCAGTAGACTTAATTCTGTGAAGAGCTGAATTCTGTCTCCTATGTGAGCTCTATCTGTACCTGGGGCTACATCTGTACACTGTTAAATACTGGAACACAGTCATAAAGCCTAACAACCTTAGAAAGTCTGTGTAGCACCCACCTAGCACCTGACACTACAGAAGCTTGGAGAACTCTGAGACCAAGAACAAAAAGATGCTTAAGGGCTGAAGAAGTGGGTTTATAAGGGGAGATTAATACTTGACTATATACATGGTTGAGTAAAAGATTACATTAATGTGTCAAAGCAATGTCTTCAAGCAATCAAAAACACCTCACAAAAATAGTTTGAGCATGCAAAACCAGTAAATGCTATAGGGAACAGAAAAGGGTCTGAAGGCAACTGATGTTCTTTAAAAAAACCAAGCTGGTCCCCCACAATTGCTCCTTGTACTCTCAGTGAGGGCAAAGATTAAGGAGGGAAAGCTTCCCATACCACAGAAATTGGTGATGTTTCTCTGGAGCGGGGCAGTTCTGCTGCCTCTACCTCTACCTCAGAAGTGGATGTAGGACATAGCAAGAAAAAGCAGAAGAGGGAGCTAATTTTCTGAAAACCAAAGTGGGCATCTGTGAAATAAAAAAAAAATAAACGCTCCTTTCCACCTGTAGGAAAGTGTTGTAAGGCAAAAAAGGATGAACTCCAAGGATTTCTATGTCATAAACAGGAAAGGACTGTAGAGTTATTCAGACTCAAAGTTTTGTTGTGTTTTAAAATGAGCAACTACACAGAGGATTTTACCCATAGCTACAGTAATTTGCACATGCTAACAAAAATAACCCAGAACATTTTACATTACTGCTTCTATTGTGATTCATTTCCACAGCTGATGATACAAGAACTGTAAGTGGGGAAAGCTGATTAAGGGAAAATAAACAAGGCAAATGACACTGCACCCTCTCAAGGTCTGTAAAAATAACCAAGCGAGCTTGTGTAATTTCTGTATTTTCAGACTTTTCGGTCAAGCGGAATAGGACACTGGAAAATACTCCATGTGCACATACCTGACAGTAGCAGAGTGAGGAATTTTATTATAACCATTAAGATGACGTTAGACATCATTCCCGTCAGCAGCTTTGAAGATTACTGAATAGCTAAGGATGCTTGTTTCCCATGAGTTTAAAGTGGTTTAATCATCATCATCCGACTTTCTCAGTGTATTTTTTGGATAAAAACATATTTTATAAGTCTGTTAAGAAACAATGACCTTCCAGTTTGTGATGTCATTTGCCTCTTTTGGCAGGGTCATTTTGAACTGAACAAAATCAGCTGTTGCTTTCATTTCAGACCTTTCATATCATCTATTGCCATTCTTTCCTTGTAACTCATGAGCGTAACGTCTGCAACCCCATCTCATCAAGTACCCCTTCCTCCTGCTGCTGAACACAAGGGCAACCTTCTGACTGACTGCTGCAGGGTCAGATTTAAGGACTAGACTGTAAATCTGAACAAACAAGTTTAGCCAAAGATAACTAAATTGCAAGCTCTGTTAAATTTTCCATGTGGAAAGTCTCAGTTTGTCAGTCTCCCAGTGTTCATCACCTTAAAGTCTACCTTCTCCGAGTGACAGTATGATGGGCAGCACCCCACAGGCTTAGCTCTAAGAACTCCAAAAATCAAAACGAAATTCTGACAAGACAAAGAGATGTTCCCATGTTTACACAGATGCATCTGATAGGTAAGATAAAAATTTGTTGGGTGAAGTTCTTCGTAGATATTTTTTAAGCAAACTATGTACACACACTCCATATCATAGCTTGCATTCCTGAAAGTATGATGCTTACAGTCCTTATCTTTGTCGCTTACCACCTCTTTGGGTCTTCCCTCTGGTAAGTGTTGAACCATACAGCCCACATAAACTTAATCAAACAGAAGGGAATACCCCAAAGACATAACTACCATGAAATTCAGCATAGAGGAGAGAAAACCAAAGTTCCAACATCATGAGTTCCACAATCATGTTATCTGCTCTGTGCTTATCAGCCTGCCAGCAAGCAGTCCATTGTAACACCGGAAGAGGTAGAATTTTTGCCAGGTAGGTTTATCCAAGTAATTTAGTTGAATCTTTCTCAAGATGGTCACAGAAATAAAATGGACTGTGAAGTACCAGTACTATTATTTTTATGGATACAATTATGTCAATTTTGATTGAACTTTTTTTGTGAAATCTTATGCATAGATACTATTTCAAAGAGACACTTCATATATTAGCAGTCTCCTGATGATAGCTACCAAGTACATTTTAGTGTAGCCCCTTGTTTTATTTTCACGAACAAAGGACCTACTGGAAATATACATCGGTTACCTTATGATGGTTATGGACATCTAATACCATTTTGGATTTCCTATCTCAGCTGACATGGTAAGCATCATGATAGGAGTTAGTACAAACACATAAGGACAGAGAAGCTATGCCCGAATTCCACACGTGGCACAATTCCCTAGACATATCTGTAAGGCCAGCTGAACTGCACATGGCAGTTGCTAGTTTATGTCTAAATGATTAATTTACTAACTTGCTACTCACACCTCTTGACTATGAATTCTCAGTTCAAACTGGATCCCTCAGCTTCTTTGGGAGGATCATAAATACATCAAGAGAGAGGACAAAGAGAGATTGTAACTCATGTCAGCTAGTGATTTGAACCAGAATCCCTTTGGGGTGTGCTCTGCATTGATGCCTCCGGCCACAAAAATCAAGTAACCCAAAAAAAATAACTAAGTCAGGCTGACTTATGCAAATCTGGTTATGTGGGCTTCAAAAAAGATCAAGAAATATCAAGCTTTATTTGAAAAATCCGAGAAAATAAATTGACATATTCAATGAGTAATAAACACATTAATCTTGTTAGTCAGCTGGCCCCAGCAGATGTTGACGACCACCTACAGAAAGCACACAATGGTTTCAAGAAGTACTATTTTGAGAGCAAACCTTCCTCAAAAAAATGTTATGACCAGATGTTTAAAAGAAATTTTAAATCTTTTCAGACATGAGTGAAAAAAATCTCAATACCCAAGACAGACAGGAGTTAATTGAGAAACTCTCATAGTAAAGTGTTCAACATGATTTGTATTCGCACCAGTGCTGGGCCATATTTCCTGGACAATTATAACATGAGATGGACCCATATGAAAAATAAACCACTGCAACTTTAAAGATAAGGCTCCTGGAAACCATCTCCAGGATAGTTCAGATACATATATCCTATAGTAACATTACTGATGGAATGCTATGGCTCAAAGAAAGACAAAAGTTTACATGGGCACAGTCCACAGGCTTTGCAGGTGCCAGCCCATCAAAAAAATGTAGTAGCCACAGAATCTGCATTTATTGGAAAAAACCTTATAAAAAAGAGCTCAGAAATGCAACCGAAAATCCAGCCCAAGTATTACTTTCAAAAGCAGATCAAAAGGAAGTACAGGTGCCTCAAAATCCTGATTATAAAAGAAAAATGACCGAGATAAAGCCCACATA
This sequence comes from Tyto alba, assembly GCF_018691265.1. Lineage (NCBI taxonomy): Eukaryota > Metazoa > Chordata > Aves > Strigiformes > Tytonidae > Tyto > Tyto alba. Next base: position 13,439,964 of record NW_024881327.1, on the reverse strand, counting down.
ACTGTTCACTGTGCCACAGGGGATTGCCTCTGTTTCAAACTACCTGAAGACTGCTACAAATAGAGGCTTCTCAACACTTCTTATAAAGAAGCAGAATGTATTATTTTGCATATAATTTTTTTGGCCTCAAACAATGGGCACAAGTGAATGCCAGTGTTAGTTCTACCGTGCCAAAAGAGAGAAAATAGATTCCAGCTAACTCGTACTGTGCAAAGACTGTGAGCATGCACTGCATGAAACTGTCAAGCAGGAACTTGGAGGCATTCCCCACAATGATAACCTCTTAAAGTCAGGACCAGCGAGGACAACTGATACCAATGGAAGTTTCACCGCTGAGGTTACGCGTGCAGTCTGGTCACACCCTCACACCATACTGCCAACAAAACCGTTGTGGGCAGTAGTCTTGGGGAAAGACCCCTAGCACATGAGCTGCCATGCACTCTGGTCAGCAACTCAATCTACATGCAGATACATCCAGGACTCTGGAGAATTGAGCAGAGTGGACCCATCACCCTGTAAGGATGGATAGATGAAGCACTAATGCCAAAAGGCTTCTTCGAACTTCTGAAATCCCTATCAGTAACCATCAATACATGCATAGACTCAAGTGCACAGACCTAAGGAAACCACAAAACTGCAAAAACAAGAGTGTACGAGATAAATTCAACAACAGTGTGTTGAAGAAGAATATTCTTCTGTTATTTAACACATTCCTAGTATCTTTTATGCACCTTACTGTGTATGTGACATGAGTTCAGTGATCAACAGAACTGTATTATTTGTATATGGTACATTTAAGCAAGAATTAAAGTTATATTTATCCCTCTGTCAAGAACCTTTCTTGATTAAGGAATGTGTAAAAGAGCTGCTATCAACAAGCATTTACTGTCCAATTGGAGAGTATTAGCCTTAAATGCCACGATTACTGCTGCTAAGCAAATACTCAACAAGTTTTCATACTACACAAAGGAACATCTTCTAAACAATAAAAGCAGCTGAAGTTTTTGACACTGGCTTATTTGACAACAAACACAGCACTTGGCTGCTTTTGTTCAGGGAAGAATACTGTGTAGAGAGGGAGGGAACTGGGGGAGGGATGACAAAATTGGTTAGTGGCTGGAAGAGAGCTGAAGTAGTACTGGAAGAAGGGGAGGTAAAGTCACTTAAATGGAAATAACATTTCCTTTTATCACCGAAATAGCAGAACAGCCTCCATCAATTCATTATTTAATTCATTAAATAAGCAGCCCATTTATTTTATTTTTCACTACTGAATTAAAGAATTATCATTTGCAACACCTTTTACAAGATATTCTAATTATGCTTAAAGGAAATAATTCAAAAAGTATTTTGCAAGACTTATATTTGGGATTTTTTACATCTTTCAATTTAGATAACTCTTGGAGTGCTAATATAACAAACCACAGTAAAATATTTAACCCAGATACATAAACATTTCAAAAAACCATTTCATTTGAAAATATATTCCCCCTTTGAGAGTTTTATGGAAGAAACATGACAAAAAAATTACTGTATTTAAATGTGGACACCTCTATTTTAAAAGTGTATGCAACAGCTGATATTTTAGCACACAACCATTCTCGGCAAAACAAAATTACATTTGCATTCCCAAATTATACACCTTCATAGCCATAAAAACCTTTGACTTTATCCTGTCAGCTGTGGTATATTTTCCTGACATTACAGAAGTCCAGTAACGAGAGAAGGAACATTCTTTTAAAGGACATTAGTACCAGTTTTAACTGCAAAAACAGCTGTTTATTTTGTTACAAATCTAAATCTTGGCCTGCATAGATTAAAAAGATGCAAAGAGTTCTCAAGAGCATAAACCGATCCTTGTTTTGCAGTTGAACAAACGTTTAGCAGTTCTTCTGTTTCTATAGCTAACCTCTTTTCCTGCTTTTAAAAAAGAAGGGAAGGGGGGAAGTGACCAAACCTGCACTAATTATCCTCCTCATCCAGCCACACATTCTGTCAGAGCCATACTTTTATCCAGGTCTAAGGACAATAAAGAAAATAAAAGGAGGGGCAAGGACGTCCTAAATTACAGTCACAAACTGAGTTCCTTTGAAACTGGCTCACAGAATTTAATAATATGTGCAAAAGGGTGGACTACATCAGCGCACTCAGAAAGTCTCCACCATCATCCTCACCTTCCTGTGCAATGGGCCATCTGCTGGAAAATGCCGTACCCATAGCCAAAAGCTGTGTGTGGGCTGTAGGAAAAAAAAAAAAAAAATGCAGCAAATCCCCAAGATTAATGACTTCACACATGCATCCCTTGTGCTGCAGCCCAGAGCTGTTTCCCCATCCCCCCCCAAACCACACAGAACCGTGACCACCGCCACCATCATATGGTTTCCTTCCTCATTCAGCAAAGATTAGCACAGAGATCTGCCCATGAACTACGCTTGGCAGTGCCTCACGGTGGGATAAAAATCACCCTAATTACCCTCACTCAGATATAGACCCTTTCAAGAATACAGCCCCTGGTCCAACACTTCACCTTATTATATACCTTAGGGAAAATACGGAAGGGACTATGAGATTCAGAAAAGGTTGTTCTGTGCAAAAAGTTTCTCAGCTCTTGATATTAATTTATTATTCATTCCCCACCACCTTTCCTTATTTGATGATATGGCTTACAGACCACAGGCTGTTTAAGATGTAGTTTAAAGTTGCTAGCAACTATTCGTGGTAATTTCCAGTCCTCACAAAAAGAAAAGCCATTGCTCAGTCCATTCTTGCATCCAGAGACAGCAGATAACTGATCAACATCTGTTAGAAAGCAAAAAAATCACCTGTAATTTAGATCTGTCTTCTCAGAGAAAACACATGCATCACCTGGGATAGCTCAAAGGCCTTACAAACCTGAATTGAAACTTGCAGCACACAAGCTAAATAAGAAAGGTAATTATTTTTAAAAGCGCTGAATACTCATACAGCTCAATGAAGTTAACAAGCACCAGAGATGTACATGCATGCTCTGAAATCAAGCCAATAAACTACCAAACCAGTAATGATCAGTCCGTGGTCACACAAAAAGGACTATCTGGGTTTGCAATTGCTCCCTGGGACAACAATACCATTTAGAGGACAGATCCCTCCCCCCCCCCCCCCCCCCCCCCACTGGAGCAATATTCCAATTTAAGCATGATTTTACTATTTCAGCCTATAGTGATTTAAGTGAAATAACCTCTGCAGATAAAAAAAAAAAAAAAGATCCATGCTGTTTGTTACATGATGTCTACATTATATGTGTGACATGTACACTTTAAAGCGCAGACTAAATGAAAGGGTCAACGCAGAGCCTGGAATGAAAACAGGAATTGCTGTGTGCATCCTTCAAAGATTTTATTATAATCCTTTCCAATGTTCACTATGATCTCTAACCATTAATAGAACATATAGACAGCTGCTGCCTGAAGTAACCTGTCCCTTCTGTCCTCGGCCAACGTGAGAAGCAGAAGCAGTCAAAGTCCTGACCTTCCCCTGCGAGCTTTCCTGTGCTTTCACTCCCCAACATTAGGCTGACAGCATTCTCCTTCACGCGTACCTTCAGACAACTCACAGGCTTTGTTTCAGGGTAGTGAAGCTACATTTGTTCACTCCAGTCCAGCGGGGATCTGAGCAGCTAGCATCAGTGTACCTACTGGGAACCCCTTAAGCTCTGCGTGTTACACCGTTACTATCGGTTAGCTTATTCACAAGACCAAAACCCAGTGTGGTAACTCTGCAGGACCTGTGTTGGCATTATGGTGCTTGAATCTTCTGTACCCTACCTCATGCGTACTGCCTTCCACTATTTTCAATGAAAAAAACATGTATCTTTTAGGATATTAGTTATACACCAAAACCAAAACAAAACAATAATCAAAAACTCTCCATCTGTAGAGTTTGGCATCTGTCAAGTACCATTTAAGAGTATTGCTTATTCTTGAGTCACAGGGAAAATAATTTAATTTGAGAAAGACAGCATCTTCAACTGTTCATTTCTGTGCTGGCCAGCTAAGCCCAGCACTCTTGGCAGGAGGATTGCCTCAAGTCACTTGAAGACAGTGAGTGATGTTCTCTGGTGTCACAGCTGGGGAAGAGACAAAGCAAGGCAGGTGCCTTTGCACTGACACAGACCAGGCATGCTTCCACCACCACCTGAGGGTGCTGAGGACCCCACCTTGCAGCAAGAAGGACACAAAGAAGAGTGAGGCACAGCAGCTCCTCAAATGCTCCAACAATTCCCAAAGCAACTGCCCACTTAGGTCCTTAATGTTATGGCAAAGCACTATCTAAAAACTTAACTCAGCCCTCAAATCCTTAATTTATCCTTAACAACACTACTTTTGGTCAATCAGACTATTTACAGTTTATTTTTCACCTTGAGCCAAGTCCAGTATTTAAGTATGACTAGCATAAAAAATATTTCAAGAGGCATTTCAATACATGTAAAACAACTCCTGCCTGTACGCAAATGCCCCACCAACTTCTAAAAAGATTTAGCTTCGATGATTAAACCTGTAAGAATATATCCATTTACAGAAGTAGAGTCACACAGTTTTAGTTTTTATTAAATTTGCAGTAAGAGAAAAGAAATGCCAAGAATGGTTTATAGAAACAGCTGAAATGCTACTAAGGAAAGAAATTACATTGGGATTAATAATTTCAAATATATGTGCAGCATTTGAGAGCAGAAGGGCAGTATAAAAATAGATCAAACCCTTTTGACAGCTCTCATTTCTTCACACCATTCCAAGTCACGTTGCCTGAACTGGCAAGGTGAATCAGAAAAATTTAGTTCCCACAAAGTATGAAATCTACTCTTTAGCAGAAAGCTAGCAAAACATTTATGCATAAATTAAGCTCCAGGTTAAGTAAATCCAATGGTATTATGCATACACACACAAAGTCAAACAACTCAAGACTCAAGCCACAAAAAATAACGTTTACAACCAAGAGGATTAGAAACTATTCTTTGTGTTGCTTCGGGTTTTGTTTTAAAAATTAAACACTAATTCTCAAAATAACAAATAGCTTCCACGAAACCTTAAAACCAGCAAGTCAGAAGAAAATTCCACAAGTTCAAAACACAGCGCATGTCGTTCAGATCACGTCGGTTCTTGTCAGGAGAGCAAATTTCAGTCAAAATGAAACAGTCCTCAAAAATCCCATGATCCAGTTAGAGAGACTTGATTACTCCCTGTCAATGGACTTCTGAGTAAAAAAGTTACGAAGGTTATCTTTATTTTCTTTCATTTTTAATTGGAGTAAACTATTGATTTCTGCAGATCCTCAATCAGCAGCATCCCTATTACACTGAACAACCTAACAACGCTGCGTAATCCCCACTGTAAACAATTACTTGGGGTGGGGGGAGTTGTTCTGACTTGCTTGTGGAAGAAGCACAAGAGAAATAGCAAGCCTAAACTGTTGTGATATGCGGTTATCAGAGAAAAAAAAATAATTAGCTTCAAGTTAAAAGCGTACTCGTCTTCCTCTTCAAATGCACAAATATGGATCTGCCTGCTGCTCCAACAGCTGGTGGGGAGCAGGGGAACCTGTTCCTCCCATAAAATACAAATGTGCATCTATGTGATGCCACTGCTGCTCACATACCAGTAGCAAGCATAACTCACATGTCCTATGTAAGCAGAGTTAACCCCTAGATAAGCCCCCAAAGTTTACCATCCATTTGCAATTAATACCAAAATTCTAGAGGTTTTTTTGCTCTTTAGCTATAGTAAAGTGATTATGTCTGTGACAAGGCAGACTTGAAAAAGGAGATTAATACTTGTGGGAAGAATGTTTCCTGCTGTAGGAAGCTCGCTTCACGTGACAGTGATGGGTGTCCCGTGAAAACCAGCGAGCTAGGCAGACTGCAGTTGGAACACAGAAATCACATCTGCGATCTTAAAACAAATCACTTCTTACCACCTCCCTGACAGAAATTATACTAGTATTTTAAACCCTAAACACAACACAGATTCAAAGCCTCATGTTCAGAACAGTTGCAAAACGCTGAAGGTAGTAGCCCTGAATGCCTGCCTGGGAGCAGTCACGAATAAAGGAAAAAGACAATACATGTTAATATTTTTAAAGACGAAAGCATAAAACAGTCTTCAGAATAACTGAAGCCTCATTTTGCCCATCAACAGCAGCAGCTGGGACTCGACCTCATTCTTAACCCAGGGTCTCAAAGCACTTCATAAGGGGTACTTGTGTTTGCACCCCCCTAGACAAAAACTGAAATACAGAGACATTATGGACAGATCCTGGGGCATCTCCTTGAAGTGACAGTGACCCTGCTTAGCTCAAAGGGTTTCTCTGCTTCCATTCTCCAGTAGGACAAGACCCTACAAGACTTGCCTATGAATAAAGGAAGTCTATGATGCTTGCACACACTTAATTATATTTCTGCAGGCTACAAAAGTCTTGCTATATTCATTTTAACAAACTCTACTGGATAGTTATGCCTGAAGAGAAATTCCCTGTTAGGAAAAAAAAAAAATGTTCATCCAACTTCAGTAGCAAATGCAAATAGCTAATTAACCTTATCTCCATTACACTATCCTGACTTTGCAATACATCTGGCACAGAAGCAAGAATTTTTTTGCCGTGTCCAAATCTTCTCACATATGTACAGAGCCTACAATCAACAGGCTCTAAAGCAAATCTGACTAGCAAACATTTAGCCTGCATGTACACCTACACCCTCTGCACTGTATTCTATATGCACACTTGTGGATGTCATTTCATCATCCCTTCTAATGGGGAAGATAGAAATCGGCAGACATATGAAGAAAATTGTACTTAACTATCTGGTTACAAATAAAGCTGTATCTGTGTACTCAAGAGAGATAAAAACAAAGTAGCTAAATCCTGTTCATCTACACATTATCAATCCAAGGCAAATAATCATTCTGTTATTTCAACCACCATGAGGGTTGTTTCCACTAAAATAAATATGGGCCTAAAATATGTGCTTCAGCATTTCACCTTTTCCTAGTCTGTTTTAATTACAACCTTTTTTCCTTGGCCAAAATTGTTAAGGATAAAGGAAAGCAAGTTGGGCAAAAGGTCAGCATATACTGAAATTGAAATATTCATCAGAACAGCTATTTCTGCCAAGGAAGATAATCACAAAGTTAATGTCTCATTTGATCCTTAATTGTCCTGTGTGTTTTTAATTATGAAAGGGGGGGGGGGGGTGGGGGGGGGTGGAATTAACCTAGAGCTAATTATGGTCTTGATTCTACAAACCTGCAAGTGTGTAATTTCATTCACATAAGTATTCCTCAGTGAAGTTATGTATGAGCAAATACATTTGTAGCTTCAGGGAATAAGTCTTGAATAACTTAACTTTTTAAAACCTTTTAAATGGCTGCTTTATAAATATTTCTTATAGACAACCTATTTTGTATTTTAGGCATTACATGTGAAAGTTTTCTGAACACCAAATAATATGTGCTTTTGTTTCAGAAAAACAGCAACAGTTATGTTTGTGTTAGGAAGTAAGTGGTAGTTTTAAAGAATGAACATTTTAAATACATGACTTTATTCATCCTGGTCTGTGAAACTATAGTCTTTGGCTTAATAACATCAAAGCATAGAGGTTCATAGCAATATATTTTGACTTTAGCACTGAATTAATTTTCAACATGTAACACTATCAGTTTCAGGGGAAGAAACTTCTTGAGACTTGTGTACATGCAGGTCCCTGCGTACTACAGTGCACTCACTGCTGAAAAAACTTTCTGGAACATTTAAAGGGGGAACCTATGCTCACTGCTGCTCTCCCTGCACCCACAGCTCTACCCCAGTCTCTTCATCACATTCAGTAGTTTGCATCCATAGCCTCAGACTCTGTCGACCCATACCTGCCGTCCTGCAAGCTGCCACAGGTGACTCCAAATACCAATTATATAGGGCTCAAAAGTGTAATCACGACTTCCATGCCAACGCCCTCCCAGCTGGCCATTGCACCACCAGATGAGGACTTGCTGTAGATCCAGACACAAAACAGAAAATAACTCCTTCAGCCTACTTTCCCAGGGAAATGTTTAGACTTGCTTATCTGCAGATAAACATGTCTGCCAGACCCTCTCTAATAAGTTTTGAGCCTATTGGCCAATTATAACCAAATTTGACATAGGTCTGGAGGCCTAAAAGATACTCACTCTGACAAGTGGCAGGAAAGCAGGCAGCTGGGCTGAGAATACAGCCCCCGTTAGCGACCCTGTGAAGGGAAAGGCTGGAGCAGGGACATACCGCTCGGCTAGCGGCGACTCCAGCCTTGAGATGCAACACCTAAGAAAAGAGGTTCCTTTGGGTTTTGCTTCTTATCAAAATCCTGCAACGTCTTCTGTGTACGAGAGCAATTAAAGCGTATTGCCTGTATGGCAGAGCCACGCAGACACACGCACCTCCGCGTGCACGCTGCGTAAGCACTCGCGCCTGGGTGTGCGCACGCAGCGCCGCGTGCACTGATCATAAAGAATAATTGATCACATAGGAATTTCTTTACAGCTTGATGAGGTGTTGACGTTTTAAGTGGAAAAAAGTAAAGCCAGTAATGTAATGCATGAAAAAACTGGTATAATATAATCAAACACTACTTTATAAAGTATTTCAGTTACCTCAAAACCATTTCTTTACTACATAGTCCAGCCCTTACAGAAGCTGTAACAGATGCATCTTTCCTCCACTCATGCACTCAGAAGAACAAGGTTGTTGATGTAAAGCATGATGATTCATAGCTATCATCAGAACGATACAATTTGTAGACTTCTTGAAAATCTTATCATAGAACCCTTGTTACATTTTTGCCACCTCGACCAGATAGAAAACTGCAAGAGGAAAGTGCTTATCAAAAGCAAGCCCAGTCTGAAACATGTGCGAGTGAAGAAACCAGTTGAACACATGCAAACTTCAGACCAAACTGCAGTGTTTTCTAATCAGTTTCCTCCAAGTTTTGCCTATCAGCAACAACATTTTCGGTTTGCTTGAGACAATTTAAAAATAGGATTTCATATCTTCTGAAAGAGAACAGATACACGAATGGTAATAAATCTAAGATATGCTTTCTAGTTTGTTTTACAGGGTACCACCAATAGATCTAAACAATTTGTTTCTTTTCAACATTTGTGGCATTTACAGCATGATGATCTAAATAATTTTGGCATGGACAAGTGCAATACTTACACATCTATAAATCCTCACCAACTTCTTAAGTAGAGTAATAACAGCAAAGATAACCGTGTTGGTTTATATGCTATTCTATCGTTGCTGTTACCCTAAGGTCAGTAAAAAATACCTGCCACAAGTTTTTAGAGACTTTTCTGGCTTCTCCCACACTCTATCTGAAAAGGCTGTCAACTACTTGCAATGGCTGTTGTTGGCAGCAGGGTTCACGCTGGACCCAGAGACACCCCTTCACTCCCTCCAGCACACTGCAGGAGGTACTGCATTCACAAGACAAAGCAAAGCAATCCCTTCCCCACAGGATTTACAGTCTAGGTAAGTGCTTCATAGTCAGCGGCAAGCAATCAGTGGTTAAGAAACAGAGCAGCTCATAAACATTCACCTAAAATAAAAAACTTAATCTTATTTCTTGGAAGCAGTAATACATCATTTCCCACCTGAGCATCAAACTTCCTCTCATTGTTTCCTTGCACCTGGCAACAGATATTATGTCTTACATATTGAAGCTTTTGTTTTCTAGGAAACAATACAGAGAAGAATGACAGAAACAGGCTGTGAATCTGTCAGTTTACATCATTACCGACCAAAGCTCTTAAAAGAGAGTTTCAAGACCTGAGGAATGGATTCTGCAAAGTGATCCATGCTCTCACCTCACTGCAGCGAAAACCCCAGTGCATGCATCACTAATTACACAAGTGCATCAATTAAAACGGACCCGCTCATAGCCTTGAAATTAAGCATGTACTTAAGTGCTAGCTTGAAGCCAGAGCACTCAGTATACTGACCCACAGGAAGGACTGCTAGGTCAGGGATGCACACGTGCGCATGCAAATACAGATAAGTACAGCTATAACTACTGCAAAGGCCTGAGGTTTGTTGGTTGTTTTGGGTTTGTTTTGTTTTGTTTTTTTTTTTTCTTTTTTCCTGATTGCACAAGTGTCAATCAAGAGTAGCTCAGCTGAAGCCAAGCAGGATAGTAGGTTGCGGGAAGACAGTCAAGGCCCTTAGGTTGTATTTACTGTGATGGATTCCTTATTTTGAAATAACTGCAAAACTGTTTCATAACAAGGCAAAACTTCAGCCCACGAACCAGAGAATCTACTTACAGGCAGATTATGAATTCATCATATCACTGTAATAGTAAAATGTTGCTTCGGTTTTTTGGTTGCTTTTCAAAACCTCTGAAAGAAATACACTCCCTGCGCATGCAGCCTTTGCCAGGAAAAGAAAGCAGGAGTAAGTGGTGCCGTAAGCTTCTCACTAGTTGTCGGACAGAGGTGATTTTGTCCTGTGTAGGCAATCACATGGTAGCCACTCTGTCAAATTAATGTACACTGCCTCCATGAGTTATTCTCCGAGACTGAAGCTTTTAACGTTCTAACTTTAACATGCCTGTCATTCAAAATGATCCATTCTCAGAAAATAAAAAGGGTTGTACTCGTTTTCCTTCTCTTAAGGGAAGCTTAAATGAAGCAGAAGAGTACATTCCAGCCTGGAGAGGAGACAACAGAGGAAACACAAAGTTTATAAAAGCATGAATGGGACAGAAAGAGGAACGAACCTATTTGGCGCTATCTCTATGCAAGACATAGGTGCTATCAAACAAAGGTTCCAAATGAAAGGGTGCTGTGTTTGACACCGAAGTTACAGCTAAGAAATTCCTCGCCAGAGCATCTTGCAGATGCTGAAAGTTTACACAGGGTCAAGGGGCAATAAGAGCAGTTCATGGAAGGGGGAAAAAACAGCGAGGGCTATACAGACACCAGCTCTCCCTTCGAAAGCATCAAGATGCAAGGGATTGCATGCTGAGAGCCTTCTGGAGAATAATCCTTACACGCCTGCCTTAATTTTTTTGCATACACCCCCGCCACCTACGACACCACTTTTTGCACTATCAGACCCGGGACACGAGACAGAGCTCTGGTTTTATCCACAAGAGCCTCCTGAACAGTGACGCTTCCTGTAATTTACATTCACCAGGTTCTTAAGTAGCCAAACGCGATGTTTCTGAAGAGCGTCGCCAAAAAAAAAAAAAAAAAAAAAAAAAAGCGAGTGCTACAATCTGGCTGGTAAATCCGAGTTCAGACCATCACAAACCACAAAGCCCATCAGTTACGACCACCGGGCGAGAGACTGCCGCTTCCCAAAGCCTCCGAGCCCCCCCCCATCTTCAGTTACAAAACAAGACATACCTTGACAAATTAGCCTTTCGATTTAAAAGCGCGTTTTGGGGAGCGCCAAAGATTAACCGCCAGCTTCTGGAGTGCGAGCGGGGAGACCGTATCAGCGCGCAGCGGGTGACCGACGAGAGCAGGACCGGCCGCTCCCCCAGCCCCGAGCGTGGGGCGGCGTGGGGAGCCAGCCCCACGGCGGAGCTCGCCGAACCCCCCGGCCCGGGGGAGCCGAGCTGAGCTTTCGGGGCGCCCCTTCCCCGCTCAAGAGGGCACGAAGCCGGCGCACCCCCCTGTGCCCCACCCCCCCCCCCCCCACGGGACCCCTGGCCGCGGCGGGCAGCCCCGGCCACGCAGGTGCCCGCCCGCCCCGCCGCAGCATCCCCACTCCCCGCCCGGCCCCCTTACCGGCTCCGTGGGGCTGCCGCTCCTGCCGCTGCCGCCCGCACACACCCCCTTCCCGCCCGGCTCCCAGCCTCTTCACTTGGGTTTAGGGCTGGTTTGGTTTTTTTTTTTTGTTTTTTTTTTTTTTTTCCTCCCCTCCTCTCGCCCTCTCCAGCTCCCACTAGTGATCGCACACCCGGCCAGCCAGCGGAGGATTAGCCACGGCCGCCGCCGCCTCCTCCCGCCCCCCCGCGGGCGGCCGGCGCGGAGCTGCCGCCTCCCAGGCCCCCACCGCCACCCGAGGGGACTCGCGGGCACCCACGGGGCCCCAGCGACCGGGCTTAGCGGGCCGGTGACCCACAACCATTAACCACCAGCCAAGTAACCGGCCCCCGCACCCTCCCGCCCCACTCGGCTGCCGAGACGGGGAAATTTAAGAGAAGCGAGGCAATTTACTGCCGGGATTAAATTAACGACTGAGATAAAACGGACGGCGTGGGAACGGCTGATTGGAAAATGAATCGCCGATGCATCATATAGCATTTATAGCATCAGCAATACTTCATTGCTAAGCGCAGGTCCTCCTGCTGTAACCTGTACTACACCTCCCTGGCAGTCCTGTACCACCTTACAGGCTCAAGAGAAAACCCAGCCAAGGGTTTTCAAGATCAGTATTATATTATCATTTCCCTCTTTTCCATGATTGATTAAAGAAAAGAACTCATCAGCAGTTTGTTACCCTCTTAGAAGCCTGTGACCACAATTTAATCCCTTATAACACATGTTAAAATTTGTGACTTCAGAGAGAAGAGGTGAGTTTAAAATGGGAATATTTGAGGTATGACTACATCAGCATTTTAAGGTGCATCAGGAGTGAGCTTTGAAGGAGGTGTGGAGCGACCTCAGCTCACAGGCCGCGAGTAGCAAGCCAGAAAATGCATCCTGGGAACACAACTAAGGCTTTTGGGGGCTGACAGGCATCCCGGGCACCCAGCGAGGCTGCAGCCAGGTTGGACCCCTCCGCCAAAGCACCAGGTCCTCAGCACCAGCTGCTTCAGATGGCAAATCTACTGGGCCACACTCACTGGTGGTGCAGACACACATTACCTTAACCTCATATAAGTTCAATTTCTCACACTCAAGAGGAGTTAATACTCTCCCTCACTTTCCCAGGGGTTGTTATATTAATGTTGCATTCACATACACAAAAGCTAGTCTATCCAGCTTTGACTCAGAACATTTGATTTGCAGAATATTGCATCAGTATTTTGGGGCAGCTACATGGAAGAGAGAGGAAACTAGCTCCAAAGAAGGAGAAGCTTCTTCAACTGAATCTGTCCCTGTTCTTAGGTCCAAACCTATACTTTCTCCACTACTGTAGGTATATTTGGTTTGGGTTTGATTTTTTTTTTTTTTTTATTTTACGGATGCCTCAGTCTACACTACTAGAGGCAGAGGTAGAGAAAGACTGATTACTACCTTAGGAGCTTAGGCAAATTTGGAAATGCTGTGAAAACTAGGAGAAAGCTTGTTCCAGCAAGATTTCCAGACTGTTATTTTGTGAAATCTGTATGCAAGTTATCTTTGTGCACTTTTTTTGGCCTGTATCCTAGCCACAGCTCATTATAACACAGGTATATTGCCTATTGTAAGCCTAAGGTTTCCCTCTCAGCAGAGATACTTCACTTCTAATTGTTTTCCCTCTTCTGTTTGCTTCCTGCAGACAAACAAGAGAAAATTGAGACAGATATTAAGTACTGGCTCCTCTAGAAAACAGCTGAATAACTACTCCATACTGCACTGGCAGGAGCAAGCTAGAAAACAGAACTTGAGGTGAGCGATGGGAAACACACCCTCAGGAAGCAATAAAGAGAGGGATGAAAAGGAAGAGAAGACATAAAAATAAATAGAAAGGGAACAAAAGGAAGGTGTAACAGAATTAAAAAGTGCCATAAAGTGAAACAGTTGGCAATGAGAAAAGAGGTGTTATGAACACCTTTACTTCACACTGCCAAACTGAGAGATTGAAAAGCACGGTTGCCTTTGAAGCACAAAAATAATTAAATACCTACCGAGTATGTGAGAATCAAGGATTTGTGCTGTAGTCCTCCAATGCCCATGTGCAACCCAAAAGGGGGGAGGAGCTTACCAATTTCCTCAAAAACATACTGCAGATCTTCAAAATGGCATACCCTTCCGAGCTGCTATAAATCAGCAGTCACAGAAAATACGCAGTCCCAGACTGAGCTCCAGTGAAGGCACAACCATTTCCCTCTTCTCTCCGTAACCTCCAGCTAGTCTAACTGGATCACCTCAGCCACCATTCTTTAACTCCTAATAGATCAGACCTGATTATAACAACACTTGAATGAAAACACTCAAGATATTGAGCTCCCGGTGACAAGACCAACAAGGAGACGTGCTATTTGTGAACAAGACACTGTTTGAGGTTGCTGGGTAATCGCCTAAATCTTCTATCATTGCTAAAGGTAAACAGACGAAACCACAAAAATGTTTGAGCCTCCTGGCAAAGTTTTCATTGTGCTTTCACCTTCCTGAACTCGGAGTGTTGAGCGCTGCACTACACTGCAATTCCCTTGGACACTACTGTTGTCAGTGGAGGAGAATTCCCCCCCCCCCAAACACATGCAAATAAACCATCCGGTGGAAAAACAAATATTATGTGATCTCTTCACCTTCTGTCTATGTTTAGAAAAGACAGCATAATCCTTTCTATTCTAGAAGCAAACGCTCTCTTTCCAAAATGCTAGTATTCTCTTTCTGTCTTGAAGAACTCCGTGGCTCTGTGCTTTATGCATTGCTTCTCCTGGGTAAACAACTTCAAGTCTGTTTGTCATTTGGTGGCCCTATGTATTTCACAAAGGAAAAACACACACATGCAACCAATTTATTCCCATTTTCCTAACTGTTGATCAGGCATTATGATTATCCTACTGTACCAAAGTTGCAGGTTTCAGTAACACAGCAAGAAATGGTGTTATCATGCCAGGTTAAGTACCATTTATTCTTCACTGTAGAGGCAGGATGAGACAATATTTCATGGCTTTCTTACAGTTCTATAACACGATTACATCTCATCTTCAAAACTCATACCAAACTTCATTTGTCTTTGTTTACTCACAGATTACAGCTGGTGGTTCCCTACCATCTGTTTGCTGGAGTATAGTGTCTGTTGTGCAGTGCTGAGATTTTCAAATCAGCCCTTTAACTGTGATAAACAGAGCATCAGAAATCTCCATCAGCCAACTAGAAAATGACTTAGGAAAGAAATAATTGCCACATACACTTTGTCAAAAATGCTTTTGTTTATCAAGTACACTGATGACCTACCCAATGTCTTTTATAGTATGCTTACAAAAAAATCCCAACAAGTAAAATGCATTTTAATTGCCAAGAGTTGATCCAATTGTTATCCACAGACTCAAGTTATGCTTATTTATGTGCAGTAGTCTTATTTCGTATTTGCTGTGCAAGCCCTAGAATCTTAGACTCAAGCGTATGTGTTACCTCACTCTGCCATAGGATGAATATGTACATCTATGTGTTTGAGTGTGTATTACGATGGAGTAAAACACTGACAGCCCATCTCGATGAAAGGAGAGGAACAAGAAGAAAGGGTACACGCTTCCCATGTGAAATGGTAATTGTGAGAGGGACAGAGAATTGGAAAGAACATAAAAGGCGCTATATTTGAACAAAATTATTTAAGACAGCCATTCCCAAACTGAGATCCAGGGACTAACTCCCTCCTGGGGAGAGCAGCTGGCTGCCTGCCTCAGCATCTTTCACCAGCAAGAGGAGCCAGCAGTCAGCCATAACATCCTCCGCAAGTTTCAATGTGCCAGAGTCCTCTCCTTACGAATTTCTGGCATTCACAATCCTTATTGATTTAAATGGGGCTTGAAAGCCATCAGAACTGAACACTAGACATCTTTACTAAATAAGAAAGTTTACAGTGCAGAATTCTTTAGAGGAAATTCAACAGAATGAAAACAAATGACTGTCTCTAGGACAATAGCAGTGGGAAAGAACGCCCTCAGATTAAAAATAAATCTGTTGCCTGTAATGTTTTTAATTTCAGTTAAACTACTCAGTCTTAAACTGCAGACAAAGTATCCTGCATTTAGGACCCCAAAGCACCCACGCACACCTTGCTGATAGCAGCGGTGCACCCCAGTCCAATGAACGGACTCAGCTCTTCACCTGCCTAAGGCTTTCACAGACTGGGACTTCAGGCTCCACTTCTTTGTGGATTTTGTTATTGTTTTGCCAACCTTCAGCAGTGTTTTATAGCTCCTGCCCTCTGAACCACTAACTATTTTTACAATACGGATTAATCCCTTTTCCAGTTTAAAGAAACAGCTGAGATAGCAGACTTGAACAATTTCATATTCTGAACTCTAATTAGTTTAATGTAATGTTATTTGTTCAGGAGTGCTGGTCCTTTAGTCAAGTTTCAGTATAATCCCAACATAATCCCTGATATTTTTTTCCTTTTTTACATCTTCTACTTCTCTGAAATTTTTTTAAATGTTTTGATCTACGAAACACTTACTGTGGTGCCTTGTTTTGTGCTCAGTATTTTCTTTGATCATTTCTCTGAAACTTAATCCAACAGGTGTTATTTTAATTAAAAGCAAGTCTGTCATCACTCTTTTATAATACTAATTTAATTTCACTATTATGGAGTATATTTTATACATCTTCTTCATCTTGCAACTCCTTAATTTAGGACTCGCATAATAAGAAAGACTTCTATACTGTTTGTTATTTCTATATAGGTTATATATATATATAAAAATATTCTTGTTCTTCCTATACTGTAATGTTATCTGATATTAGCAATATTTCCTCTTGGATTTAAACCCTTGAAAAGGGACGAGCTTTCTGGAGAGCATAAACTGACCAATTTAATGCAATAACAACAGCGGTTCTCCTTGAATGCAGCTGTGTTGTCACAGGGGATAAAATTTGACCTTTTTGCAAAATGGCAGCAAAAGATATAGGTATTCCTTAAAACATCAAAACAAGGATAGGGGCTCAATCTCAAAAGAGCCACAGAAAGTTATTGGAATGAAACTGTTAAACTATTTTACTTTTATCCAGCAAGCTATACAACTACCATGTGGACATGAGACCCTGGTGGAAACCTGATGAAGTCAGCATAGAAAAAGGTACGTTTCTTTACTGAGATCTTTCTTTGGACATGTTTTGCCTTTTCTAAGTGCGTCAGGCTTGATCTGGAAAATGGGAGTAAGAACAGAGCTGATTTCTACACCAGTGACCCACCCACCGCAAAGAAGTTCCATGCTGAGAGGCTGTTGCATTTTCCCAGTGAAAAGGAACAGGGTCTCACTTTGTTTTAAATTAGGTGGCCTTTTATTTGTGGGTACCCATTTCACCAACCACAGGCCCGACCATACAGTGCATTTCTCCTATACCCAAAGTGGAATATGTACAAATACAAAAGGCATTCATTATCTCATAAAAGGATCCTTTTCATTTGCCCACTGTTGTATGGTGTGGAAAGCAAAGAGAAACAAGCCATGGAAAACAAAAGAAAGCTGACGAGTAGAACATTGCATGTCAGGGATAAAACACCACTAAGAGCCAGAGAATTGTCATCACACTGGAGTTACATCAGACTATAACCATCTCCAGCACCATTTCACTAGCTCTCCCCATACACTTCACTACTACATGATCCGTCAGTCAAGCAATTCTAAAAATAACAACCAAATACCCTTGCAATTATGGCACTCCTTCCTCCCATGATGTGCTATGCTTTCAAGATCTGCCATGTCACATAATCCACTGGACCGCTTCTCTCTTTTGCAACGCAGAAATGGTTTCCAGCAGTTTAGTATCCTGGCTTTCCCCTGATGAGGCTCCAAGGAGTCAGCCTCTTGATGAGTTAATGACAGAGCAATGCATCAGGTGAAACCCAATGGGTACAATGTCCCAAAAATAAGGTTTCTTTATCTTCAGTTTGTTAAAAAGAAAAAAAAAAAAAAAAAAAAAAAAAAAAATAGAAATTTCTCAGTAAGAAAACATGAAAAACAGCTTATGCATCCAGGAATCACCCACCACATCCCCTCCCCGCCCCCAGCTTTGCCCTGCATTCACACTACTCAGATTTAAATTATTTATTATTGTATATTCCCCCCTACACATCCTGGCTATGGGACTAGCTGTGTACTGAAACTTTGGAAAGCAAGTAATCTGGGCCAAATCCTGCTATTACAGTTTCTCTTCTAAAATAAAGAGAAATAGCATAATAAAATAACTTAAATATCATAATAAAGTAACTTAAATCTTCATAATGCTATTAGGAGGAAAAAGAAAACTTTAAAACCAATTTTCAGTCATAAAAAACGGTAAGCAAACAACCCAGAGGTAAATACCATTAAAGCAGCAAACAAAAAAATAATCACCACTTACATGCAATTTCCAATATCCAATTACAGTAAGAGATACAAACAAACAAAAAAATCATTTGAGAAAGGACCCTTTGCTCTCCTGACTGCATCCCTCAAACAGAGGTTGGAAAGCCCATATTGCCTTCCCCAGTACAGTCAATCTAGCTACTCCATACCTAACAGAACAATTTCAAGAGGAGCCAGGGAAAATTTCCCTGTCCTTCCCCAGACTTCTCATAAGAGAGATCCCACTAGCATCTTTTATCCCAACCACTCTTCTGGAACATATTGCAGCTCAGATACAGAGATCCACATGTCATTATGTCCCTTTGTAAAGGCTACTGGAGATAGGACCATGCATCCCAGCCATATTGTTAGGGCACTGCTTGGATTTGAGGAATTTTATTGACAGACGTAAGCAGGGAAACCGAAATAGCTTACATTTACCAAAAGCCATGCAAAGAAATTTTTTCAAATCCAGGGCCAAAGAGTAATTGGATACCACAAGCTACATTACATGGAAGCTGGATTACAGTTATTTTCCTGCTGTGATCCAAGACAAAAAAAAAAAAAAAAAAAAAAAAACAACAACAACAACAACAACAAAAAAAAAAAACCCACAAACAACACACACCACAACTCAGGACATTTGTCTGGTTGAAAATAAAGCGGGATTTTTAAAATTCCCAGTGTAGTGCTTAGCTACAAAGCCACTTGTAATAGATGGCTCTTATTTCATCATAAGATTATGATGAAACTGAAAATGGTCTCCTTACACTGCCAAGATATCAAGAGTAAAGCTCCCCCAGAGCCCTAAATATGTCTTAGCAGATAAAAGTTGCAGATCAGCATACACTTGCTGCACATAAATGTTGGCAGTCCCTATTAATAAATGCCTACACTAATCTGTGTTCCAGCAGATCAGCAGGGCACGGCTGCCTCTAAACCTGTGCATGGAGGACACAGCTAGCTGTATCACTGCATATCGTGACGCTGTGCTGGAAGCAGATCAGTGCAGCAAGAGGGGAGGAGCTGCCACTCTAGGAACTCTTTTTCTAGCAAAAAATCATTTCCTTGCATACTAGTACATCTAGTCACCTTCAACCTCCCTTCTCCTGCATTCTGACCAACCTATTCCACTTTGAGCAGCTTCCTCTGGGACCTAATGACCTTATACCCCTCCACAGTAAATGATGATCTAGTACCTTCCCCACGGGCATGGGGTAAAACAAGGCACATCAGGGAAGCACGTTTCTCTTCCCTTGCTACCAATATGGTGGCATCACCTAAACCTCATGTTTATTCCATTTGGTTAGGCAGATGAAAAGTTTATGAAGGCTTTGTTATCAACACTGATCAACACACACAGGCTACCTGTAAGTACTCAGGCAATATCCTGCATTCACAGGAGCATAATACAGGGAGGGAACTGCTGATAGTGAAATACAACCATTCTTGCATTAGAGTTATAGAAATCCCCTTCAAACCTTTTCCTATTGCTGCTGTTGTAAAAATAATATAAAGCGGCACATGAGGCACAGTCCCTTTTATCACCATCCATCACAAAGGTAAAATATGAGATCCCTATACTTTACTTCCAGTTCCCAAGGTGAAAAAGCAATTATACTGTAAAGCATCAGCTCCTGCCAGTTCTGGAAAGCATTTTACAATACAGAAACACAGCCTACACATCCCCTCCTGCTCAGCCCTTTTTGGCCCATAGGCTCTGGTGCTGGAGCAGTCCTAGTATGATTTGAGTAATGGATGGGAAGTTGAGGGCAGTGCCTGAACCCCACTAAAATGCAGTTTAGGGGATTCAAGTGGGAGGGAAGCAAGGTAAAGGGCTGGCACAAGTACACCTTAGCAGACACATTTATACTGAGTGCAGAAAGCACTGATCACAAGATGTAAAGCTCAGAGGATGCAAATATTGAAACCCAGAAAAGACTGCCCTGTCGACTTAGATGTGTCGTCCTTCACTGCCTCCCACAGACTTTCATTTTACTGCCGAAAACAGATATACTTGTGGGAGAAAAGTAAGATTTAGGAAGTCACACTGGAGGAAAAACACTTTGTTTTCTTCTACCATGCAGCCACAGGATCCGGATTTATATGTATTTGTTCAGTGTTAACCCTTCAATATTGTATTGTAGAGAATGCAGATACAAGTGGCTGTAAATCCAGAGAGAGTACATATGTAGTATGGATTAATTTTATTTTTTGAACAAGGAGGAGAAAACCCAAACCATTATTGGAAAGAAAAAAAAAAAAAAAAAAAAAAACAACACAACCAAAATAGTCATTGGAGTAGAAGTTGAAAAACTCTACTATTTTTAAAGAACCAACATTCCTCCTGTCCTTATAACTATCATGACATTGGAATACTACTACTCTTTTTATGTGTTATTTAAAGGTAGTGGCATGTTACAGAGAAAATATTTAAAAATAAGGCCTCCTTTATCTAAAGCATATTTGGCTTTTCTCTCCAGACTGGGGAAAGCTACAAGCATTTTACAATTTGAAATTATTTTTTGAACAGTGCTAAAGAAAGAAAAAAACAGATTAATCCATTAAAATCTTAGCCATAACATTTTAAATGGATGCTGTTGCATCCATAGGGGGGGCTGAGATGCAGTCAGCATGGGTAAGTGGTGGATGCCTAGAACTCTTTGATTACAGCCTCTTACATTCTTTCTGGGTGAGGTGCTATGCCATTGGAGTAGCTGGGTTTTTTCCCCTCTCTTTGCAATTGTTATTTTCCAAACACAGGTTTTCACTGAGCATTTGACTTTAGACATATTATTTAACCAAGTGTTTATCAAACACCTGGAAAATCACTCTCCTTCAAAAATTTTATGATGGAAAAGCAATTACCCTTTAAGCCATGTTTCAAAGTCACTTCTCAAGAATCCTTTGGAAGCAAACCTCAGCTTTCTCTCCTGCTTAACACCCAATGTCACCCAGCAAGCATGTAAACTATTGCTGATTCTGTTCTTTTAAGATCTAGTAACAAAATATAGATAATGAGGTTTCTTAGCAATCCATGGCTATTAGTAACTGAAATCCTTAAATACACCAGGATAGCGCTAGTTTCAAATGTTTCTATTCCTTACCAGTGTTTAAATTTGTACAACTGTTAGAGCCAAGTATGTCTTAAGCTTTTTCCATACACCAAAACAGCAAATATGAATTAAAGGCTTTGAGATTCCAGGTGAAAGACAAATCTAAGTTTAAAAGTCTGTGTAAGGAAAAAACCCAACTTTACGACAAAGAAAACAAACGAACAAAAAAACAATAATCAAGAAACAGGCCAGCAACACATGTCTAACAGTCTATACTAATCTGAATACAGAAAGATCCCCAGTCATTAGGATTTTGAAGGTGCGTTAGGCCGTCAGTAAAGATGCAAGAGTTGAACAGAAGATTGCACAAGGGGGATGCTCTGGTGAGATTAACTTCAGTTTTACTCAGGGAAGCAACACCCAAAGGCTACATCTAGAATGCAAAACACTATCTTTAGGGTATTTTGAAACAGGAATTAAAGTTTTGTTTAACCAAAGAGACAGGATCAGGCAGTCAAATCCCATTCCAGATTCATATCCCAACATCCCAATTCCCATTTTCAGAAATTTAGAGGTCTGATCTGTTTGTACTAACTTGTTATGCTAATTTATTTCTGACATTAATCAGCATTTATTCACTCAGCTGATCTCAGCACAGACAAAAGCCTAGTCACTCTCCCCCTCTGTGACTCAATGCTGGAGGTGGTGAGTTCCCCAGCTAGCCCTTCCCTCCCTCCTCTTTCACCCCAAATACTGAGAACAGCAAAGAGAAGCAAAGGAACCACATTTCAGAACTACCTTTTAAAATTTTCACGCACCATACACCAACACACAAAACAAACACGACATTCATACAAGCTCACTGCAAAGTTGCCCACGTTACCCATGGAAAGCCCGGGTGAAGGGCCAGGAAGCTGGGCCACAGCCATACACGTGCTCACCAGGTGGGCAAACAGCCTCTCTAGAACACAAACTGCTTTTAGTTACTCTTCAGTTATACTTCTATCTCACCCTTGCCCCACCACAATGAAGGATGCTGAGTTGCATAGCTACGTTACCAGGGAGCAGCGAGAGAAGCTGCTCAGGGCAGGGGGGAAGCCAAGGACACCCCAGCACCAGCCATTCCCTCGTTGACCAGGACCCCATCCCTCCACAGTACCTGAGCACAACAGGAGAGACAGGTCCTTTGGTAGCCCTAGACACGGCAAGGAGTGAGCCAGGACTAGGAGGCCAGGCAGGAGACAGGGCTAGAGAAAGAGTATGCTCAGAGAGGGGAAAGAGAACTTCACCTGACCTTAAATGGACCCCCTGGTCACCTGGGCAGGATGGGTGGGTGGAGGTCCCAGGTGGAGCCTCTCTAGGCAATTAAGGCTCATTAGCATGCTCAGGCCTTGGCAGAGATCAGTCAGATTGGTAATAGGTGGGAAGCCCACAAGATAACTGCAGGACTGGAACTCATTCCCTGATTTATTATTTTGCACATGAAAAACACATACATGCCATAAATGCAAACAACAAATGTCTCTCAAGGTCCCACGGATAAACTATTTCCCTTAATTTTCCCTGGCTGGGGAAAACTGAGGATGCTTAGTCCACAGGCAGCTTCTCCAACTATAACTGGAGTATAAACAACTTAATAAAAGACACTGTTGATTTCCTCTCTTTTTCTTTTTTAAAAAAACATATTCTGTTAAAGTGTTCTGAAAGTCATTGAATTTAAAAGCAACAGATACTTTATGCTGGAGCAGTGAAGGGAACAGGCTGTGCTGTGTAGACTGGCATAAATATGCTTGGGTGTCTCACAAAAGACACAAGACAAATTCCAAGTAGTACCAAACAGTAAGTTATAGCAGGTGCAAAATTCATGGCCAGTTTCTGTGGTTTATCAAATCTCTACAGGGAATGAAAAATAAAATTAAACTAAAAGCTATGATTTGGACAAGGTCAAATATTTTTGAATGCACTTTACCACTGTTCTAATTCCTTGTTAAATCATGAGAAAACAATGAGATTACCTTCAGGATCAGCTTGCTAAGCAAAAGACTGTCACATATTGCCAACTAGTACATACATAAAGGCACCTAACCACGAAACATTACTGTTCATAATAATAGATACTACTGTATTCAAATTCCCGAATGGAATTCTCTTTTGCAGACAGGAGCCTCATCATGGTTATACTGATCCCTTCAAAGACAAAGCTATTGCATAAATACACACTCCATTTACCAACACTGCAACATTTACCAGAAAAAAAGTAGTGCTGAGGACTACTAAACTGGACTCTCATTTCACAGCTCCCAGTAGTGATAATGTAATGTTTTAGATTTGTTCTTTGAACCAGATGCTTACTGTTTATAAGATGTTGCTATTGCCTCCTGGATTAAAACAATCTCTTTTACAAATTGTAATGATGGGTCTTCGGTGCTATTACAGCGTCCACGTAAGCCGTCCTGAAGCTATCCCACAGTCTCCAAAGTGAGACAACAGCAGCTTGAGATGGGTACATGCAGTGGAGTTCAATGAAGTTTTAAAATCTGGCCAAAGCACAGAACAGATTGTTGTCAGACACATCTCAGCTATTAAATAAATGCCCTTTTTAACCAAGGGTCATTCTATATGGAAAGCATGCACATCAGAGGAGGACATAAAAAATTCACATGCTCTTAAGAAACGTATCACTCATCTCGCTAGTGAAAAGTAACATATGGATGCATGCACAACTTACTTCCCTCCCTCTTTGTAAGAGATACTTTGGAATATAAAATAGCATAGATGGGACAAGCAACGTGAGCAGGTGCTGTGGATGGGGAGACAAGAAATCCTAATAAACAGAATCCTAGATGATTCCAGTGGTCACAGGTGAGAAGCAGAACAGTCAGGAAAACAGGTGGTAGCCATTTGGTCAGGTAAATCATCATCTACTTCCCATTTACCTCCTGGGTGAAGCCCAAAGACAGAGCAGGTTTGGAGAAGAACAGCCATTACAGAAATCCACCTAAAACCAAAATGGTGATGAAACACTCATAAAGTAGCTTCTCCATGTAACTTGGTGCTAATATAGTGTCAGAAGTTTTCCAGGGCTGCTGCTCAATCATTATAAACGTGGGCATTTTGGGAAAGTCTAGATTAGACAGATTTTAAACTCTTAAATGATACGCTGCTTTGGGAATCAGGAAGAGGGCACCATCCGTCCTCTGGGCACATACATTAAAAAGGGATGTACCAATCAGAATGTGAACATGGGGCAAAGGAAAATGACAAATTCAAGCAGCAGAAAGAAAAATGGTTGGTGTGTGAAAATAAAACAACATTATACTGTGAAATAACGATGAGAGTATATAGCACATACAGAATTAAACTCCTTCATGCCATGCAAAATCTTCTTGCATAGACTTCCTCTTGTGAAGGTGCTCTTCTCTGTGAGGGATGTAAGATTGGATTTTCTGAGCCTGAGTATCACAAAATCTTGCTCGTTTTATTGGGAGTATCATGCAAAAAAAAAAGCCTGGGAATACTACAGCCTTTCCAAAATGCTTCTATTTAGGGGAGAGTCCCTCATGCTGGATTAAATTTTAGGCTATTTTGAAAAGCTCTCACTCTTTTGAGGAGGGATTTGAGTGTGCATTTCAATACAAATTACATAAAGAAAAAAACCCTGTATTTGTTTCCCTGAAGAAATCAAGGTGAGTGCATAAAATTCACACATCCTGACCCCAGGAAAATACTTGAGATTTTCTGATGAAAGGAAAGAAGGTCTTCAGCACAAAAGACAGGGACAATCATTATAGTCGTAATATTAGGACCAATATTATCTGCTACCTATTTGTCTGATGGGGATTTTCATGCTTACCTATGTAAAACTTGCACTGTTGTCCAGTAGAAAACATGCACACATGTGCACACATCTACATTTGCTCTCAAACATGAACTGCCTTGTGCTGTATACTCTATGCAGCACATTACCAGCATATTAAGATGCTTCACTTCCGGAGCCTTTCAAGTTGTACTATCTTCATTTGTTAGGATTTGCACATTTCAGAAAATGACTTGACATCTCATCAATAGACTCTGCCATGCTAGACTGTGCTTATAGGTTTTAGAAAATTTAAATCTTCTGAGTAAAATTTTGCTTGTCCCAAAGCATCGGCAAGTTTCATTGCATAGGATTATTCCCACAGCCCTTAAGTACAATTTTTCTGAAGACTTAAAACAAAAGCACCTGTGTAATTCTGAAAATCATTAAGTATGAATCCATCCAAAATATTTCCCATCATAATCACTTTTCAGTCAGAGATGTGTATTTGTTCACCCATGCCTGAGGCAGCTGACAAGGCAGCTTGCCCGTTTCCCCCAGCCCAGGAAGCACTTTCCACCACACCCAGGGTTTCTTACAGGTCAAAGCTTTTTCTTTCAATTATGAACCTTGGGCAAAATGTCAAACAAAACAGTTCTTCGCTTAGTTTGGGCTACCACCCTGCCTCTGAATCTCCTTCCTTTCAGTTCCTCTGCTCTGGGGACTACTTCAGGACATTCCCTGAAACTTTGACGGGGAGCACCTGGACACATTTCAGACAGGTTTTATAACTGTACGGGGCTGACTGGCCAGAGGTCTCTCCAGTCTGTATGAAGACCTGCTTTTTTTGGTGGGAAAACTCTCTGTTTGGTGCAGAATACTCCTCTTTCTGTAGACTGGACTCTCATGACTTTCAGACTTTAGAGCTTTGTCTGGTTGCTTGCAAAATTGAGGAAAAAATGTCCTTCCCCACACACACATAGATGTCCCGATGCCTCCCAAACCTCTCTGAGAGACATCAAACCTGACACTATATAAGCTGTACTAATGACAGAGCCAAAAGCTTTTCCTACATGCCCATGTGAAGAATCTTTTAGGGCAGATTTTTTGACAGATTTGGGAGCAAGAACAGCGTGTGGATCATCTGTTCAGATCAACTACCCATATTTTCCTTCCTTACCATTTTGTAGGCCACCACTGTTTGTGAAATGTTTCCATTTTATTTTCTGCTTATAGTGAGTAAGCATCAATAAATACAGTGTGCCAAAGTGCTTTATTTGACTTACAGGGCTCTTCTTAGGGGGAAATGGGTAAGAAAACATCGATGAATAATATATGAAAGGTCAGACCATGCAGTTCACATTTTGCCATAAAATCTAGTAGGATAAATAAATTATTTTTTTAAAGTAATCTAACACTGACAGCATTTTCTTTCATCCTATTCTGGAAAAAAAAAAAAAAAAGAAAAAAAAAAAAACCAAACCTGTTTTAATGTTTGGTTCGGCTGGAACCTTTTGGCTTTCTCCCTCATCCTAGCTACGAGCACCTACTATCAATCAGAACTGCCCAAGAAAGCAGGCCATATCAGAAGGGCTTTCTGATCCTCTTCTGCAGCCACACCAGTGAACCTTCTGGCTATATAAAATAAAAATCTTCAGATGAGGAAATCCACCTGAATAAATATTTGGCTTAAGTTAAAGGTGATGTCTTCAGAGAAGGCCAGCATCTTTGCTTTTCCAGTCAGGCAAATTGAACACTGTGGCCAGCTCTAGCAGTGGTCGTTGCATAGCTTGCCCCAAGCACTTCCATTTCTGTGCCTCCATTTCCCCTTCAATCCATCTGTCTTCTCTGTTCAGGGTATAAATTCACTGAGTAAGGGCCTGTCTACATGCATTAACACAGGACCTGGACAAAAAGAGCTCTCGTCTTTCACACAGAAACATGCTAACAAATAAAAAATATATAGCAGGAATCTTACTTTGAATTCACTATCATTTGGAAGTTTGTCTTACCAAAACCTCAGCATCAGATACATTGCTCTTATTTTCTTTGTATCTGTTAAAAATGAACATGAAACCATCAAAGGACAGATTGCTGTACTCACTCAGTAATATAGCAAGGCATTACAAACACCCCCTCCCCCTAAAATATTACAGTATTTTAGGTATATGAAATACATTTTCATAAGATAAAAGTTGATTTTTCTTGGACTGTGAGCCAGGACAATATCAAGATTGTCAGCATCTAACTCACAAGTGACAAATGCACAGTGACTGAATGGAATTTTTTTTTTGGGGGGGGGGGGGGGGGGGAGGGGGTGAGCAAGGGGAGGGTAAATTAACATTCTAAATCAGATTTTTAGAACCACGAATATAAGCATTGACAAAAAGAACCTTCATAGATCTGCACTTTCCCTGACTTTGCTCTTTATTCCCAAAGCTGCTTGTGACAGTTTATTCATTCCCCAAGATTGTTTATTCCTGGTAAAAAGAGCACACCCAACTCAGTGCAGCAATACATTCAGATAACTAGTTTACAACCCAGAAGGGTGGAGGATTACTTCTAGAGAACCACAAAGGGACAACATGAAAAGCAATTTCGTATGCACCTATCTGAAGCATGCATAATTTCCGAAAAGATCCTCACTGTGACTGGAAGAACGTAGGGGCTCAACAATGCTAAAAATATTGAAAAAAGCTGACATAGACCAAACAGTATTTTAATACATGCAAAACAGGTCTTTGATAAGAACATCAGCAATATCTGTTAAATGGAAAATCTGGGGTTACTAAGATGCCTAAGAATGTTTCTTGAAGCCAAGGCCTTTAGATAAAGATACTATCAGAAAATCTGGTCGTGTGGCGACTTTAACTTAGCAGCTTCCTTTTGTGTTGTTATGGTGTATCATTTACAAAGCCACTGGTGTCCTCACAGTTTGACAACTGCTGAGGCAAGGAGTTTAGCCCAGCAAAGTACAGAGCCATTGACCTCAGAAGAAAAACCCTCCACAATTTCAAATCAGACAGATGACATAAAACCAGAAACATCAAGTGAAGAACGTCAGTCTAATATGCCTGATCCGCCAAGCTAGTATTCTCACCAGAAAATAAGAAGTGTTATTGCTGAAGGTTGAGTTGCCGACCATACATCCTTCGTCCCCTTCTCCTGTGCCAGACGTTGTCCATATTATGGAAAAATCTTGTTTCTTGGTTTGCTTATAGTCATATAGGTGAGGAGTCCTGGAAAATCTCCCATCAAGTCATCAACTTGGCAGGAAACAAACAGAGTATTTTGCCAGATTTGGAAATTCAGTGAGGATCGTGTCAGGAGATCTCAGTACATGTTGATGAGGTCTTGTGCTGCTATCTAGCAACTTTAGTAGTCGAGTCCCTTGTTTCATCTTCCACAGTGGAATAATATAGAGGAAACTCGCTTTCTCTCTCTCTCTCTCGTGTTCACACATTCCCTTGTAAATAACTACAGTGCAGAGTCATTATCTGAATCAAAGGTATACAATTATAGTTTGGCTAAAACAAAACTCTAAGAATGTTTGGGCAATAGCAAAAAAATGTCTTCACCCTTGAGCATGCAGACTTACTCTATGCCAAATATTAGTCTCAGTGTATGCTGAAACTGGTGCACGTTGCGCAGGGTGACCTGCTTGCTGTCTTTCACACATGGTAGAGAATACAAGCTGGGCTATGGAAGTGTGGCATATTGCTTTTTCTGCTTCACTTTATGACTCAAAAACTGTTACCTGGAAGTGAGATTGAAAACATTCAATTATTAATAAGTAATCTTAGCATACGGCCTTCAAAACAACTCAAAGCACCCTTTACAACATGCTCTGTCTCAAGGCAAGAAATAACCCACCCCTAGCCCAGAATTCAGCATTCAGATACCTCCTTCTGCTTTTCCATTTGTGATGAATTAACTGGCTGAGGTTTATATAATTTATAATATTAATTCCCCAATTTGTCCATCATGTCTGCTGTCATGGTTTGAGCCCAGAGGGCAACTGAGCACCATACAGCCATTCACTCACCCATTCCCCCATCAGGAATGGGAAGGGAAATATGAAGCAGGAATGGCTCAAAGAATCCTTCTAAGGACAGGAAGGAAGCTCACCCATTATGGTCAGGGGTGGCCAAAAGACAGACTTGTTAGGGGAAGAAAAGAGAAACATCATTTTAATTCAAATGCTAACAAAGACAACACTTAACAGACAAGGTGGGACAGTGAGAAGTCCCACCACATCTAAAAACACCTCCCTCCACCCCTCCCTTCCTCCCAGGCTCAGCTCTGCTCCCCATCTCTCTCCCTCCTCCCCCAGTGGCGCAGGGGGCAGGGGATAGGGGTTACAGTCAGCTCGCTGCTCCTTCCTTCTCGGGAGGTGGGGTGAACGCCGCACATTCCTCCCCCACTCCATGGGGCTCCCCTCTCACTGCAGACAGTCCTCCGTGAACCTTCTCCAGAGTGAGTCCTCCCCACGGGATGCAGCCATTCCCATGTGGATCTGGTGTGGGTCATCCCGCATGTTGCCGTCCTCCCAGTGCCGAACTACAGCAGCGGGGGCTGCTTCTCCCCTCAGAGTTCTGGCCTACTTTAAGAGCAGACACTTGTCCTGGCGTGGCTTTCTCCTCAGTCTTCAGGCTGGTCCCTACTTCACCATGGACCTCCATGAGTGGCAGGGTTGGTGGCCCTTCCGTCTCACCATGGGATACAGCGGGCTCTGCTCCAGCACATCTCTTCCACATCCTTCTCCTTCCTTCCACTGACCTCAGTATTCATTCTTCTTGCAACTCCTCCTCACAAGACCCAACCCCCTCTCAGGTTCCCCTTCTTAAATACATTATTGCAGAGGCACAACCACCGTCACTGGTTGGCTCAGCCCTGGCCAGAGGCGGGTCTGTCTTGGAGCTGGGGGAGCTTTCAAGAAGCTTCCCACAGGGTCCACCGCTGTAGCCACCTCCCCCGCCACCAAAAAAACTGCACTGCAGAAACCCAGCACATCTTAAAACCCAGGTTCGTTCAACTTGCTCTTGACACTCTTGATAATTGAAGTTATCTGAAACAAAAAACTCTGAGCACCCCTAATAACCAGAGTAGGAATCACCGAGACATATAAAACCCTCTGGTAGTTGTTATGTGCATATCCAAGCATCTAACACAATACGTACCAGTATCACATTTAGATCCCTTAATACAGGTTTTCCATAAGAAAAATTATGACCAATACACTGGGATCTTTTATACAGTGACCACTATTACTAAATTTAATTACTTCAACTAATAGCCAAAGCAGCCTTGTCTTCCAATTGGTTTCCTTGTGGTCGTCAGGTTATTAACCTCTTTAGTTGTGAAAGAAATTCAAAAGCACTGTTCACTTACAAAGGATCTCATTTCATGTCTGTGGAATGTGGAGAATTTCTGAAAGGCAGAAAAGTATTAAGCACAGATGTTCTTCCATTTATTATCCTCAAGATAATGCATATAATATATTAGTCAGGTTTGGAAAACTTCTTGCCAACTGTTGATCTATGAGAGAAACCTGCAAACAATTTAGTGAGAATTGGTTATAGGACTGCCTGTAGTCAATCTATAACACACTAACATCTGCTTGACGAACTGCTGATAAACATTGGTATACAAAACCAAGGGCTAACTTATGCTTGCCCCTGCAAAATGCAGTGATGGACTAAGAAGAAAGAGCCTTTCTTCTCACCATGGTTACACCCATAAAGCATAAGGATTCCTGTCCCAGGATATGATTCAGGGACAGACCTCTACTAGCTGAGCTAAATAACTAGGGACACAGTGAAGGACTTTGGTCTGTAAAGCCCCATGGGACCATGATCCCTGTATCAAGTATGCTTGCACTAGTACTTCACCATGGAGCGAGAGAGTTTGGTGTGTCAGAGCTGCAGTGAAAGCAGCTGAGACCCAACAGAGGGAGGAAGCTCAGAGGGTGGAGTAGTCTCATCCCACTCACAATTCTTTACTTAAAAGGTAGTTACCTTGAGTAGGACTCCTCTCATTCAACAATCAAAGGTGTATTGGAGAAGGAAGGAAGAAGGTCTAGGCCCACCTATTCACTGAAGGATTTACCCATGCAACTTGCCCAGGGATTGGTTGCTGTGAAATAGAGCATTTATATGGGATAATGAAATGAGAACCCAAGATTCTTCACATGTTGAAGCTCTGCTCTATCAGCTATAAAGTCACACGTCTCATCTAGGCCAATGAAACTAGTATTTTTATTTTGCTCAGAGGCAAATTAAACCAAAACAAAGCATAAAGACCTATAGCATGGGCTCTAGGATGCTTTCCAGAGATGGGACATTGTGACCTTGAGTTCCCTTCAGTATAGGGAGAAACAATGGTATCCTCTCACTTGGTGAATAGTCTGTCTAGGATGTTATTACGGAAATAAATTCTTTTTTCTCTTCCTCCAGCTATATTTTAAAAGGCAATTGCAGCTGTGACTTCATTTTGTGAGGAACCCAACTCCTTTCAGTGTATATCAGGCATTTTTCTGAGAATGCCTACAACTGGATAAAACCACTAGTGGGGCTTTTTATCGTTTGTTTTTTTGTTTGCAGTTTTTTGAGGGAATCACTGTTTATGGGAATAGGTGCCACCACCGATGGCAAAACCTGCCAGCTCCAGACTTGTAAACTCCTTTGAACTGTCTTGTACAGACAACTGTTATGCTCCATTCTGGCAACCCCTATGCCACAAGGTCAACTGTTCCTGAGGACATCAGGGGAAAAATGCACTGTTTAAACGTCTTGATGTGTTTCATACTAACCACTGGGTTGCTCAGTCCTGCGAAGATTAGGGTGGAATGTTCAGAGCTACCTCCCTAGGCACCTGGAGAACTTGACACCAAGCAGGAAAGCTCCTAGAAAGGTCCAGTACCTCCAGAGCCTAGAAGCAGCTTAACCAGCTTTTTCACAGCACTTTTGAATGGAGGTTCCTAAGCTATTTATTGGCCTTTGCCACTGAACTGCTTGCTGGTAGCAGTAGCAGACAGCTGTCTTTTGTAGCATATTATTAACAACAACAACAACAACCAAAAAAATGGAAAATATGTCATGTCAGTTTTCTTAGAAGTTCTTTCCAAGTTTCTGAAGTGCATAGCAGTAGGCACCCCCGGGAGCATTACCACCTGTAACTTATTTCTCATTATGCCAACAATGGGAATGAAAACCCAGAATACAGTCTCAAAGCCCCCCAAATGAAAGGACCTCATCCATTAGATTGGATCAGTGGTCATCCTTGGTAGATTAGCCACCAGAGGAGCTGTGTAACATGCTTTAGCAGTATGTCGGCCAGACAGTCTGCTCATAGCACAGCAGTGTGTAAATGGAGAAGCCAGACTAATACTGACAATAGCTATGACTATCCTCAGGGAGAATAGTCCTGAGTTGTGCTTAGGCAGGAAAGGATTACCATGCCAGTGTGGCTGTGCCAGGACAAATGCTTTCCCCATCATTCTTAAGGTGTGGGAGGCCAGTTCTGTATCACACCCCTTCAGAGTCCATTACATGTGGTTTTGTTTTTATCAAATTCATGATGCCTTTGTTGCCACCACTCTGGTCATATAGTGGTAGCTATCAAGTCACCAACGCATGGCTGTAGTAAAGAATTCTGCATCTCAGGAAATGCATCTGCTATTCATTCCTAGGCAGTTGTCTGATTCTGCTAGATTATATAAAGAATTTAAATCTGCCAAGAATGAGCAAGAATCCTATAACAAAAGTAGAGACCTGTTTCACATACTAGATCAAAACAGGCACGAATGATGGAAAGAAAATGTTTCTAAACTGAACTTCACACATTCCAGTTGCGAAGCTTGGCAGACTGTCAAGAGACTGAGTGGAGACTCTGGTCTGGGAAAAGGGAGTACCCTGTCACAGCAAACTCCACAGCATCACAGCTGGTAGCCAATGGCACAGACCCCTAATTGAAATAAGGCTTTCAGTCATGCATTAAAAATGACGGTTTCTGAGACGGCAGATTCCAAATGTCAGCAGGAACCTGATGTCTTCTTTCACTTGCCCGAGCTCAGACTGGCTTTTCATCAACAACACATGACTTTTGGGCCTGGCAGTTAAACAATCAGCAAAAGTTGATATGCTGTGATTTATGAACCATTATATTCCACACTGCAGATCTCAAGCATGCAAGGATGAGCAAGGATTATAGCTGTTGCTGAGGCAGGGAAACCAGCGACAAACAGGAGGAGCTTCTGACCCGCTTTTTGGCTGTGCACTGTCTCACAGCTTTATGGGGAAGCTAATTCTT
Organism: Tyto alba; assembly: GCF_018691265.1. Taxonomy (NCBI): domain Eukaryota; kingdom Metazoa; phylum Chordata; class Aves; order Strigiformes; family Tytonidae; genus Tyto; species Tyto alba. The sequence continues at coordinate 13,406,585 of NW_024881327.1, read as the reverse complement.
ATGTGGAACAAGGCTCCGTGCCCCTTCAGAGGGGATGGTGTTTGACCAAAGGTGTGAAGAGTAAATCCTTTGCAGCGAAAAAAGTAGTTGGTGCTGTACTTACTCATCTCTCATCAGTTTAGGATATCACGTAGTATGAGTAACTGACTGCGATCTACTTATTTTCCATCAGCTTCTCCTAGAACAGATGCACAAGTGATGCTTCATTCTGCAAACTGAGTAAGATGCACTATATAGTGGCCTCACACATTTCAGTTCCACTCCTAACTTCTTGGATATCTATATATGTGTGTATTTATGTGTCTACCTATACGCATATTCATAAAATTTATATATGCTGCATGTATGTTAATGACATGCACTGACAATTCTGCAATGATTTTTTGTACCACCAGAAGGCACATAAAATGTAATGGATATACCTTGACCTTTTTGTTCCAACATTGAGGAGCCATCTTCAGTAAGACCAGAACAGTAGTGAATATATCTTTGATGCTGGTCTCTTTCCAAGCACTGGACTTTTTCAATGTGTTATCCCATTTTAGGGAATATCACTGAACTTGAAATCACTGGTGGGCCTTGTCTGAAGCAACTGAAAATAAAACTGGCTTTTGACTGCCTTGAACTCTGGTGAAACTTTGGATCTTTTGGATGCTGGTACACAGATACTGGCCCTGATTATTGATAATGCTCTGGGCTCTGTAATATAGTTGCTGCATTTATCATTTTGGTGTAGCATTGGATGCGACCACTGATCTTACTAGCATCTATTTGAACCTCTGTGTTCTGCATATAAGAGAGGGGGTGAAAAAGTCTAGGGTCAAACTGCAGATCTGTTGGTTTTCTCCATCTGCAGAACTCCAGCTTCTCAGCACCATTTGGGAGGAGGACTTGTAGACTACAGAATAACAGTGCTGCTGGCCTCGTGCTATGTCTTCTTTGCCAAAAGAGAGAAAAAAAAAAAATCCTTGCAAAATACACATAGTGGTGAGAAAGAGATTCCAAATGCTGAGGAGCTTGTTGCTGTAGCTGCCCCCTTGCCTATTGAAAGGTAACGCTCAGTAGAGTCAGAAACGAAATCTGACTCTGAGTTGTTTTAACCATGAACACTTTCTTTCTGTGGAGCTGTGTAACAGACTGGAACTCAGGCAGTAAAAAAGTGCCTGCGCTGCCACCCACCAGATGGCTAGAAGGTGGTCCACTATGCTCACATTCACCGAATTAATAAGATGCCTATACTTACAAAACTCAGATAATGATATCTGATTTCTGCATATAAGCAAGAAACACATCAGTGCAGCTCCTTCTTATGAATTTTATAACCAAGTCCTAATTACCGATCAATCCTCTTCAAAAATTTACAATGAATCAAGTACAAATCAGAATATTTAACTGGCAGAATATCGACACGTAAGAATGAAGGAATAATCAGTCGTGCAAACAGAAACAGACAATGCATATGACTTTAGTGACTAATAAGTTGCTATTACTTTAAACTCAGAAGACCAAATGTATACTATTTTCCCTATCTGTAGTATATGAGAAAATCCAAATTCTATGCACTTCAATTTTCATCTCTTTCAGATGAAACAACTATTCCTTTGTATTTAGTGTCCAGTCCACTTGCATTTCTCACATAATGATAAAAATAAGGCTAAGCTATTCTGTAACAATGTCACTTCTGGAGCCTGAACCTTCAGTGTCATCTCAAACTATGTCCCTTTGCAACTAAGATAATGAAGTGTCTGAGAAGTGATGGATCAAATAAAATTAACTGTTCAAATAAAAACTATATATTTTTCTATTACACTTGTGAAAAAAAAAGTCTCAAAACAGATTTTGTGCTATTTAAAAGTTGCCAAACCAATTCCTTTTAAACTTAATTAAAGAAAATCATGATTTGCATCTTACTGGGGCATTTGTATTGCAACACCCACTGGGAATGCGGTTCCATGTTAGAATATAAGCCCCTAAAAATATGGATGCATAATGGAAGGATTCATTCATCTTTAATGATGACAGTGCCAAGGTAATAAAACCTAACACCACAATGTTACCTCTTTATCCCAAAAATATACAGAAATAAACAAATAGAACATGTTGAGAAATTATACAGAAACTCTGTTAAACATTTTAAAGGGTAATAAAAATGCCTTTGGCCCATTAAATGTACTCTACTGACTACATGAACTAGTGCCAAAAAGTATCAAAGCTTTCACAAAGAAAAAGAAATAAAAGAAAAGGGTCCAAGAACTTGGTAGTGTATGTCCTCACTGAATAATTAAATGAATGTGCTGGGCATAACCCAGGAATAAGTATATAGGTCATTTCGTCTTACAGAAACCCATATTCACACATATATACATGTACATATTATGTATATATATTAGTACACACAAGTACACTTCATATGGGAGTTAGAACCCATGTGATAATTTGGCAGGTATATGATACAATCAATTACCATTCTGCCTGTATATATTCAATAACATAATTCTTTTGACTTTCTCTAAAATTGAAAACTTCAGAGTACATTCTAATGTTACTTTAAGAAACCTTAAACACCTATAGGAAAAATCTCTTTCTTTTTCTCCATTCTTTCCACCTCTAGCACTTGAGCAAGTTTCTGTCCACAGTCAGATGCAAAGAAGGGTCTCACAGCCCCAAAAGCAAATTCTTCTGAGCACTGAGAAGTCCTGGGATGTGGATTTTTTTCCAGTTTTGCAAATGACAGAGATCAAACTTAGAAACAAGTATTTCTTATTTTATCTCAGAACTGATTTATAGCCAAAAAAAGAAATAATGAGCATTACTCCATCTGTACTAAGGTGTATTTCTCCATCTCTTGTGCAGTGAATTTGTAGAGCGAAATCCTAATCCCGGAATCAACCATTAAAATTACACCTATTACAAATTCTTTCTCAAAAGTAAACTTAATACTTAGTGCTACCATTGATTCCAGGCACTGTTCTGTACCTAAACATAGGTCTACCTCTTTCTAAATCCTAACAGTTGCATTTTGATCACTAAACATAAGTCTAGTTACAGTAATGCACACTTCAAACCATTTGAATGTATTTGCTCTACTATCTCTTTATGTGGCCAGAAGAGACGGGACAGGCCCTGAGTGTTAAATAATTATAGGAAAACAATAAGAATCCAAGTTATTCTTTCTTTCAAACTTCCCAGTCCATCTTCTCTGCTTCACATCTTCCTTGTAAAGATTGTTAATCTTTTATCAAAATTTCACATGCTCTACTAAATACCAACACAGACCACAATACGCCAATCTCTCTGCCACCTTTGAACTGTAGGCCATAAGATTTAACCTCTCGGAGGATAACAAGGTGCTCTTCTGTCATGTTTTTCTCAAGTCACCTGGCTTTTTAAGGATCCATCCCCTCCCCTCCCCCCAACATCCCCCCCCAAAAAAAGCAGCTCCTGGAGTCACTCTGATTTTACCTTAGTTTGGATCCTTTTAGTATCAGTATTATAAAACAAATCAGTATCATGAAATAAGAGGATTTGAGTAGTTCTGTGCAAGTGAAGGGGAAATTGATGACTTGCTTGGAAAATTCCAAAGGGAAAAGAAATGCAGATGAAAATTTTCACTTTGCTATTTGAAACAACCACAAAAGGTTGGGAAGTCAGTAGAATGGGATTACTCCAGCGATGGTATACAGTCCTCTCTTTGTACAAGAACGGTAATTTAATCTATTTACTGTGACTTCTACCATGACCTCTGGAAGGTGTCACAATAAACTCAGAATAGATCTATGAAAAACATGTTTGAAAAATTCATAGCTAACCAGATGACAAAAAGTTTGGCTTCCTGTTTGAACCAGATGGAAGAGATTTCACATAAAGCCCATGTAGTTTCATTTTCTCATGTTCAAACCCAAACCAGCTGAGGTTTAAGTGACTTTGAATCACCAAACACTCAGCTGATTTTTCCCTTTATCTAATTTAATTTTTCTCTTGCTGTTGAATTTACTCATCTTTCAGCTGCTAAGCTAATATGTGGCACGTTATCTTTGTGGAGCTTTCTGTGAACATTACTGTGTAGGGCTGCAGTCAGGTTAAAGCAAGATCTATGAACACATGGAGGCAGGAACATGGAGCCTCTTCCCTATGATTATTCTAACAGCTTTGGCCAATCAAAATAATGTTTTACTGAAGAGTTTGAAATATTATGAATGGCACAAGTGTAAGATTTCAGATTCAATCTCTTATACATCCATTTTTCTTCAACTATATTATCGGAAACATGTATAAGTAATAATAACACAAAGTAATTGACAGAAAAAAATCCAATAATAAGGATTACCAGCACAGATATTGTCTTATCAGCCAAACCAAGAATAAATAAAGACGCGAGTAAGAATTTCATAGATCACATTTAGCAGCTGGCATAAATCATAGGTGGGATGAATGAGGTGGTCCCAGAATTATTCCAGATCGGCTCTTCAGCTTTAGCAACAACTACAGAGACCATAATGTTGATCCTTCATAGAGTATTATCAACAATATGCATAGCTCAACCTACTAAGCTAATATAGTTCACACTATCCTGTTACTTCATTTGCCAAGCTACTCAGACATTAACTGCTCTTGTGTTTCGTCATTTATTTAACTTCCACATTTTGTAATATTTTCATTCACACCTAAAATCATAAGAAGGCTATTAATGAAATGGAAGGTGGTTTGATACGATATTTTCAGCATCATTTCCTGGAAAGTGTGTAAAATTATATATGAATCCGGTTAAGTCCTTGCTTTCCATCAAGAAAAACATTTCTCGCACACAGATGCAGAGAATTTTGCCTAAAAGCATTAAATAAAAAAATCATCCTTTTTTGTCTGCTTGGTAAGTTTACAGGTAATTCAGTTTGGAAAGGACCTGGGGAGGTACCTAGCCTAACGTCCTGCTTCAAGTAGGGTCACACCAAGTTTTTCAGGGTTTTACTGAGTTGGGACTCAAAAACCTTCAAGAATGGAGACTACACAACCTCTCTGGGCAACCCAATATCCCAAAATAAGATAGAAATCCTTTAAATACAATGCAATAAATCTTGTGGGTAAACCCACAATTTGCACTCTTTTTAAGGCATACCTCCTCTTACTACATTTCCTCAAAAGCCAGAGAATTAAAAGAACTGAATAACATTCCCATCTCAGGTCTTCTATTTCCATTTTCCACCCACTTAATTTTTCATTAGTTGAATTCTATGAAAATTATCAATGTGAAGCTTTTCTTATTTATCACTGAAAATACGCGTGTTCAAAAATGAGTAGTTTTTTTTCAAATCCAAGATTTTTCTCTCACCAGTTGGATGTGAACTTACCTGAAACCCTCGGGATTGCGTACACTGGTTCCAGATGTACCTCTATTTATCCATAGCATGTGTAATAGCAATAATAATACCACCAGCCTGGTGTCTGTGCTGAGAACACTGCCCTTCCTGTGGCCAACTGCAAATGAATACAAATGCTCAGCTGAAGTTTCCAGTAATCTTGCAAGCAAAACTCAGCTAGACCATCTGGCCAACCATGATTGTTCTGATATTACCAAAAAGATCACATACTAATTTCAAGTCTTTCTGCTATAGCAGACTGAGGCATCTATAGCATTTTTATACAGCACTTCTATTTTTTCTGTGTGCCTGTGATAGTTTTTTTGAGTTTCTCCCCGGTGATAATAGAAAAGGACCTGATTAGGGCCATGAAACTTCTGCTGGGTTTCAGAGGAGTTTGTAAGAAAGGTCCTGCTAGTTGGTTATTTTTATTTTCTGGCATCATTTGATGTCTGGAAAAATGCCCTGAAAAATTGAGTCCAGGCACGTTGACTTCAGAAATTGTTATATATTAACCAGAAATTTCCTCTTTCCCCACCTACTTTTAAAATTTTTAACAGTGGAATATATTGAAACATGCAGAGAGCTGTAAAACAGCCAAATGGACTTACATAAAACTCAGTGAAATGATCCACTTCTGCAGTGGAATAAGTCAGAGGAAATATCAGCTAGGAGAGAGGATATCCAAAGAAAGTGACTGCAAACCACTAGTTAAAATTAAAGTGTGATATCCCTTTCAATTCCCATTTCTCTATTCTCAAATAGCCAATGACATTTTCTAAATAAAGAACTTTTTCTCTGTTAATTGGTTTGCTTTCAGAAAAACTCCCATCGAATCCTTTTTATTTTCCATTGACTATAGAAAAAAAAGAAGTCAACCTTTCCCTTGGACCAGCACAGGATGTTTGCAGGTTATTCACTTCGAGGGCATGTTTGCCCTTTGATGCTGCATGCAAATGCAGTCACTTCTAAGTTGGCTAACAAACATCTCCTGGGAGATGTGACAAGTGTTGAAACACGTATGACAAACCTCGTTCTTCTGCCAGATCACCGCCCCCTGCATTTTATTGCCTGACATCTTTTGTCTGTGGGGAGGAAGGAATCGGAGCGCCTCAAAGATGAGGGCAAGGTTGGAAACTGTGATCAGAGCCCGAACGCGCTGGCATCTGTTGCAAGGACAGGGAGTTGAAATGATATTTCTGAGAACCCCCATTACCATTTATATCTATGTATTCCAAGAAAACTCCCAATATAGTAGCTGTCGTGAACAAAGACTGCAGGCTATAAGCAACAGATGAGCTAACCTTTCTGCCTTTTGGGGCATATTTTCTCTGGCCTGGAGCTGCAGGCAGGCACAGCCTCCCTGGTGCAAGGTGCAGGGGGTGCTGGTGGGTTCAGGGGGTGGAGGGCAGGCTCCTGCCCTGCCTCAGCAGCCTGGGATGCAGTTGAGAGAAGAGGACTGAAATATTTATCGACAAAAGAGCAATTGTAACCGGGCTTCTCCCGTCCACTCCGCTTCCATAGTTCGTAACGCTCAGCGAGGCTGGGAACGCACCGGCGGTACAACCAGTGCCTGAGGTTTTGGCTTCAGCGCCCACTGCCCAGGCAGGCTGTGGTACGGAGTGGAGGTGCTCCTTTTTGGACCTTTTTCTGCCAAGGATAGGCAGACAGGGAGCTTCGGGACCTGTCATGTACCTCCCAACCACCTCTCTTGTTCCAGCTTCTCAATTTTAGCATTTTGGGAAAAAACAAACAAACAAACAAACAAACAAACAAACAAACAAACAAACCAGTCCAAACCCTGCTGACAATCCCAACTCAGCAAGCAAGAAGTGCAGCAATCACTTTAACTGCTTCCCACAAAATACCCTCAGAGCTTGAAGTTTGGCTTCACTGGCATTTGACTAATCATATCAAAGTCCCTACCTACGCTTTTGTTTCTATTTTTATTTCCCCCTATAATATTAGCTTCGGATTTCACTGTTTTGTTTACTTTTTAATTAAAGGCTTTGACATTTCAAAGCCATTTAAAAATTTCCTATCCTGGCAATATTAAAAGAACGACTACACAGACGGGCAAATAATCATATCAAGATCTGAGGTAACGTTTCCCTTCATCTCAGTCCACTTGGATAAACTCACACCACATGCCACCGTGAACTATTCTTGTAACAAGGGCTGTAAATCCTTGCTGAAACTTATTTAGGAAGGGTAATTTTGGCTATGCATAAGTGCCATACATTAAATATTATAGGTGAAATCTGCTGGGAGGGGCTCTGACATTTGTAAGTTACACAGGTATAAATTACAGAGGTTCCAAATTCTGAGCAAATGTAATAGAATACAATCTTATATAGCAATTTTACCCGCAGTCTCTTCAAAAAGAAAGAATCACCAAACCACTTTCAATTCTACAGCTTTAGTGTTGTTTTGGGTTTTTTTTATTTTTCAAGTAGTTGCCAGCCTTTACAATTAAGTAATTTCACTTCAGTTCTTCATAAGTATTCCCTGGGCAAATGCACTGTATTGCTATCTCATTTCTGAAAAGGAGTTTGGAAGGCTTGGAGAGCATCTGTAATGAGAGATGTGTGATGATGCAAACATTTACTGTCTCCTCTCCCTTTTATATGGCGCCACATGCATCTTCCTTGCTCTTTTCCGAAGGAGGAGGAAAGTTGGGAGCCCCACGAAACAGCAAAGGCAGCCTGAACCATCCCTGAAATGCAAGTGTGCAATAAATGTGACAGGTCTGATCCCATCTTGGGTGGACATGAATCAGAAACCACAGCTACAGAACCTAGTTTCTTTGCATATATCCATGTCCTTCTTTGCCGATATCCATGTCCTTATTTGCCTTTTATGCCAAAGTTGGCAAGATATCCTAGCCAGCTCTGGGACATCCGTTTTGTTAGAGTTACTGTGCCACTGAATTAAATTCCTCCGTAAACCTTTTATTTCTTATTGTGCTCTGGTGTATTGGGGCACCTGAGACTCACTTGTAAAACTGCAGGAGACGCATTTCTTGCACACGGTGTAATTCTCACGTGGGGCTTTAAAAACTAAAGCCAACTCTCCCACATGAAGGTGGTCTATCAGCTGCAATTCCCAACAGATAAACGGCTGCTTGGCGCTATCTGCATACAACCCGTTTTAACATTTTGTTTGACTCATTTCCATGGCACTGCTTTTGGCTCCTCCATGGCACTGCAGAAGGGAAACGCTCCTGCCATGGGCAGACTGATGAGCAAAGCCAAGGACGTCATGCACGGAAACCCTCTCCGACACAAGCAGGGAAACTCTGACAAAACACAAGGTGTTTTAAAATATACCCTAGAAAAACAGCAGCTGCTTTCTCATAAAAAGGTGCAGCAGTTACCAGTTGCAGCCATCTAGGCCAAGTCCAGTGGCGACTGCCACTGGACCCTGCGGAGCCCCTCACGGTCGGGGCACAGTTCCCCTCTTGGCTGCTCTATCTGTACCAGAGTCCAACCTGGTCAGCTTCAGATGGCTTCTTTTCTCTTCACAGCATCTATAAACACCTATTTCCTCCTCTAGTTGGAGCACAGATCTTCTCCCTTAGCTTGTATGTGCTCAATTCCAGATCAGTGACATGATTTAGGTTTGACATCTTAGACTTCCATGCATCAAGAACCGAGAGGTCAATGCTGATGACTTGAGGATACCTTTGCTATACCACAGGGTGTACAGCATGTAGATATGGACCTGAGAAGCAGCAGGATAGTACAATCCCAATGACTGCAGCTATTTTTAGCTATGCAAATATATAACATGTCAAATACTAAATATGGCACTGGTCCAGAATTAAAAATTCACACTGCTGGCTCTCAGGCAACCATAACTTTTGGGAGAAGATTCACACTGGAACTAGACTCTCATAAGTAATTGCACTGATTAAAGGTCACTTAAACTAGTTACCTTCCACAAATTCGGCCATGTGGAATGATAATAATGGTGAGAAACATTTTGATAAAACCGACTCTCTACATAAAATGACAAATGTGAGGAGCTTAGAAATTGCGTATTGTCTGGGTCTGCAAGGAAGAGGGGCAGCCTGCTCAATTTCAGAACAATAATAATTTTTAAAAAAAGACTAGGAATATCAACATTGATAAACTTGACTTGCAAATACTATTTCAAAGATGTCTGTGTCAGACAGCTTGAAGTCAAAGCCTAATAAAGCAGTTATCTTCAAGGGGACTTCTTACATGTTTAAGAGGAATCATGTGCATCTGGGCTTTGCTGGGCTCCAGGCACTGAATACTGTGTTCACAACAAGCGTTGCACTACCTGCAGTCTCTGCTTTATTCCTATGGGCATTTCCCTGGGTCCAGATCCCAGGTCAAAAGGCTGTACAGAGTGCTGTAATGGAGCTCCAACATCCAGAGCCAATGACCAAAAATGAGAGAAGGCATGCAGGTTGTGTTTTATGTTCAACACCTTTATGAGTCAGAGCATAAGGTTTTCTATTCTTTGCATACATCTGCATAGTATTATCCATATGACAACTGTAACAAAAGAAAGATAATTAAAACCAGACTGATTGGAATGAATACAAAATAAACAGTTTACTTAATATCTCTGGCTAGTTTATCTTAAGAGAAAAGTGAATCAGATGCTTCCGGTCTAAGCTGTAGGGGGAAAAAATTAGAAAAAAAAAAAAAAAAGCAAAATATTTAGCTTACCTCACCTGAAAGCAATCTCCTCTTTGATCCCATTTTGCTTGAACTACCAGCACCACTTCTTCTCCAGTATCATCAATTCCTTCTCTATCTTTCTTTGCTCTCTTCCATGTATCTCCTCTGTCCATCATGTTTTTAGAATCTGGTAACGTATCAGGATGATTTTTATTAAATTAACCAGAAAAGTATTTAAGACCTTAGAATTTCTATTTGCAATAAAGGCTATGTAATTAGCCTCCACTTCAGCTGTACAAGTTTTGCTCTAGCTTTTTGTGTCCATGCCTGGTATATCGAGTCCTTAACTTAAACATGAATATTTGAATTGAGTTTGCCCAAAGTGCCTGGTAGAATTTAAAGCAACTTAATTTCTGCTCACTAGAGGAGCTTCACATGCCCTTTTACTAATCTCTTCCTACTTAGAGCTAACAGACACTCAAAGCCCTTTTCCTCATGTGCCATTTGCTGCATAGTATGATCTATTCCTAGGGGGGTGGAAATTAAGAGGATGCTCAGTCTATCTTTCACTATAGATGCCTTCATTTCTGTAACTGCATGAACACACACACATATACAGACACCATGTAGATATTGCATTAGTCAGGTCATATTATTGACTGCTGTGCCTGGCCTTTGTCTACTAATAAGTCTTCCCTCAGATTTATTTTTACACTCCAAACCTCTGAGCAGTTTGAGCTTTGAACTAGAGGAGAGCATTGATACAAACCCACACCAGCACATGTCTTTGCTGTACAGATTATATTCCATTAAAAGAACATCTGCAAGGTTCAAAAGTCGACCACTTCAAAGTTAGGAAGCAGATAGTGCTGACTCAGTCATCTTCAGATACTACCTTTGTTTACCTGACTGTACGCTCCAGTTCCCATGGGAATCCTCTCTCATTTGGTACAGGTCAAGGCAATGAAATGAGAGCATCTCCTAAATGTAGCATCCACACTCCCCTCATGGCACGTTTTGGCTGAGATGCAGATCCTAATTTTAAGTGATACTGGGACTCAGATGAACAACCCCACCAAAAGCTGATGAATCAAAAGAAAAATGTATTTCCATTAGTTTTATTGTAAGTTATTATTTGTAAACATCAAACTATGTATAGTAAGAAAAACAGCTTTTACCATGAGGTGTGTTGGGCTCATCTAACTCAATCTCATTACCAAGTTCATTTGTGAATAATGGAATACATTGATGGCTAAACACCTGGGTTTGAGTGTTTTTCGATTTCCTCTATGATTAAATACACTTCTCTGGGCTAAGCTGTGTCTTTCACCCCAAACACTGAAAATGTTTTGCACATTGAAATGTGCTGCAGGTTCAGCCCATGCGCTCTTCAGGGCACCATCCCTACCCTGCCTCGTTAGAGCCAGTGGGGGCTGGATGGGCCCCAGGAGAAAGAAACCTGGACAAGGAGGGAAAAGAAGCTCCTGGCAGCTTCTTCTATCCACGGCCCAGGGCACCAGCCTGGCCGAGGGAGGAGACATTCAGGGCTGTGGCAGGCGAGGCATTTCACTCTTCCAGCTTCTTCATCGACCAGCCACCGCTCAGTCGAATCGTAGCTGGTACCCAGTGGGCAGCAGCCATTTCCAACAGCAGCTGGGGCAGGTAACCAGCAGCCCAACCGCCGGCCGCGGCACAAGCCACCTCCTGGCAGGTGGACCACAGATGCTCTGACTCCCCCGTTCCTGCCCACCCAGCTGCAAATACTGCTGGAGCTGGTAGCAGGCAGGAGGGGAAGGGCCGGGGAGCTCTTCCAGATGGAGAGGAACTTCAAACAAGGCAGCACTGACAAAAATGACAAAGTGGGATATCAGGCAGCAGATTAGCTCTGAGGACCCAAATGCAGTTACTTGTCTCCAGCTGCCATGGAGGAGGATATGAAATCTATGCAGCGGGGTAGTGCTGGACAAGGTACATAATCCATGGACCAGAAGGAGCGATGGATTTGCTTAACCGTGAGCCACAGCAAAGAGCCTCCAGAAATTTTTCAGCTCCCAGAGCAGCTGGATGCCTCTCACACTGGGGCGCGGGTTAGCTCAGATGCTCAGCACTCCCTTATGCAGTGTTTTAAACAGCATGTGGAGAACAGCAGCTCTGACTTTGCACACAGCAATAGCTAAAAAGCTTTATTTTAATAATTAGTTGATATTTTCCAGTCCATTTCATCCCCTGTGAGTTACAGTACTGCACAAGGTCTGCAGCTGCTCGAGGTGCATTTCCCACTCACAGACCCACAGAGCTGCTCTGCAAAATCTCCATGTGGATTTTAGCAGAGATGGCCACATCAGGAACTGGAAGAAGTTCAAAGAAGCAAGGCCTTGGGGGAATTTGAGATAGGGCTGCTGCCTACAGACAGCACAGGATGGGACAGTGTAATTTGAAACAGCAGCTGGCACTGGTAATGTTAAACAACACTCGCTTCAGCCTCTGGATAGCCCAGGATCAGCTGATGACAAAAAAAGGATTTGTTTGTGCTCCCAAGTACATCGTGAAGATGAAAAAGCTATTTGACCTCAAGAAAAGGAAAAGAAAAAAAAGATGGCAGAAGAAAAACATGCTCAATTTGGTTATGAATATGAATGTAGAATAGGGAGGGGAGAATAGACCCCTCCCCATGAGGCTGCAAGGTCTGTGTCCCCCTTAGGATCATCCTCAGTTCCTGCCTGATGTTTTACCTTGCTCTCCCCAGATCATCCCCCTCTTTCTGACCATGCTGTCATGAATCTCTGACAAAAAACAACTGACAAAATGGTGTGACTCGTACAAGCTCTTGCCCTTTTACTAAATATCAAACTGTTTCCTACTGCCACCTCCTCTTTCCTCCCATTACCATGCCCCATCTCCTGGCCCCTGCTGCAGTTCACTTTTCCCTTCTGTCTCTACAGTGACTGAAAGCACAACTGAAAATTGCTGACTAGCAGGCCTTTTCTCCCTTCCAGGAGTAAGACAGGAGCACACTGTATATCATGGGAAGACACCAAGGACAAAACAGCAAACACCGTTACTGTTTGAAGAAATTAATTTAGTGTGCCAACTTCCATCCTGGCTGAATTTGCAAACCTCTGTCAGGAAGAAGGTAGAGTCTTCTCTCAACATGCTCCCCGGTAAAACCAAATAATTACTTTAACTCATATACATATTGATAGAGTAGGCTGACACTTGCACTCAACAGTGATTAGCCCTGAACTGAAATGAATTTTAAAATCTACCCTATACATAAGCCTCCGAAGATGTATTTTTGACTCTAGATGTGGGAGAGCAAAAGCTCAGTGTCACCAGGGTGCTGCCGGGCAGAGGGGTGCGAGATGAACAGCAGAAGGGCAGAGAGCAGGGGCATTTGTTAGGACGAACTGGCCTGGCTGGCTGCTCCTGCCAAGATCTCCAGAGCTGCAGGGCCTATCCAAGGAAAGGAGCTAGAGCCTGGATGCAGGTGGCAATTCACAGCTCCCATATATTGATTTTCATTTAAGTGTCTGCACTCTTTGTGTAGCAGAGCTACAATTACCACATCTATCCCACCATGTTCTAATTTACGACTCTCAGTTTCATGGTAGTACCATAACATTGTCTAACTAGCAATCCAGTGCTCCCACAGTACACCACAGTCCTTGAATGCTCATTGCCATTGAGCAGAAAAATACAAAATTCTCCTACTACAATCATGTAACTGCACAGAAGATGAATATGGTATTAGGAAACCTATGCCAAAGCTCTAGAGACCTTGTGAAAGACAAACTTTAAGCAAGAAAGTATGCTATTGCTATTTTTTGGGAGAGTATCATAGACTTCATCAGAGAGTTATCATAAACTGATCTCCACCAAGACACCACAAACATTCACTTGGAATAAATGAAAAATTAAACCATAAAAAAATAACATCTCCCCAAATTTTGCAGAGGGTGCTTCTAGCTGACTGTGAGATTTGTTCTATTGAGAGTGGGGGAAAAATCCACCTGATTAACCACACACTTGGAAAAAATATAAATAAATAAGGAAGAACATGCAAGATTTAAAGAAAAATGTGCAGCCTTATTGTAGTAGCATTTGAATTCCATTTATATACACTGAACTATTTCAGAGAAAGCCCAACCTATTTGCTTCTCCAGATACTAATTCTCAGAGCTTCACAGCAATCCTCTACTGATTGTCAGTAGGTACCCTATGGAGAAAAAAGTCACACAGCAGATTAACTTCATTGATATTTTTTAAAGCCAAGTTTAAGTCCAAGATTGGACCATAGGTGCTGTAAATATTAAGTTGCTCTATTTTATACCCTACCTGCCTCCATACAACATATGAAGAGAAAAGTAGGTCCTATATTAAAAAAAAAAAATCCCTTCCCTATAAAATGTAATTTATTCTTTGCACACAGCAAGAGAGGGTGATTGCTTAATGTGTCATGATCAACACTTTTAATAATGAAAGTGATTTTTTAAAAAAATATATACTCCAGTAATTTCTGAGAGGTCTGAATAATTGTTAATCCACCCTTAAAGGACATTTTGAAGGGCTTACATAATTTGGAAAAATGCTGCTAGGACAACATGAATGGCAAGAAAAGCTGAAGAACTCTGATGCAGGTAAAACCTGCAGAGAGTACCTAATTATTTATGAATTTATCATCCTTTTTATTCTCAGAGACTATTGATCCAAGAACAGGATGAGCACAAAGATTTTATTTTCTATTTGAGAGACAGTATATAACAATTCAATTAAATTTCATTGAATCAGCAAGGTACTAGAGTAGGCAGATGAGTATCAGGGAAAGATTTTCACTTTCTTACCTTGTTATGGTTCATCCAGAGACACTGAACATCTGAGATTTGAGAAATGAAATGCAGTGAGGAAGCAGTGTTGTTTCTTGTAGTGATTTTACTGTCTTTGGGTAGCATGGTAATCAACTGTCTTGTCACCTACCAAATGAGTATTCAGCGTTCCTTCAAGTAGATTTGTGCCACTTAATGAAAATCCTGCTAAAACCAAGGGTCCAGATCCTTGATTTAATTCTGATCCCAGTTATTGGGCAAATGTAAGCATAAAATTAATGTAGCTCTTCTACTGGCCATTTTTAATTTGGAGGGGATTAAATTGAAATCAGTGAGGTTCTATCCATTTAGGTTATCAATTATTTTGGACCTACATTTATTTTCATGTGTTTCCCTTCTGCTTGATGGATTTCAAGGGAAAGAAAGTTTATATGGGATGTAATTTCCACTTTGGTCTAGTATCTTGAGTTATTTTTCCAGCGGAAACTTCTGGGTGGGAAAATTTGAGACTTTGGAAAGTGTGCCAAAATTTAGCGCAAGTTTATATTTACCAAAGGAACATTTGACATTTCACTGATGCATCACAAAGAGAAATAAAGGACACACCTGACAGGATTATCTTGTACTGAAATACTTTAAAACAAACAGTGGCACTGCCCAGCAGTAAGAAAAAGAAAAGTGGAGGGATGAGTACTGAAAAGGAAATAACTGTGATCCTATGGAAAGTGTGAATATTACTCAAAGCACAATGACACAATCTTTAGTTTATCAGTATAGGAGAAGCCTTTTAAAACATACCCAAAATGCTGGATATTTTTGAAAAGCTTAAGGTATTTCCAGTTCAAACGCAAAAGTGCTTTATGACAACTTTCATACCTTATCATCTTAAATATTTTTGAAAAAAAATCTTATGGAAAATATTTTTCCACATCAGCCATGTGTAAATTTTAGCATGGTGATTTTAAATTTCTTTAGAGACATTTTTCCTTGCACTCCATTTTATTACAACATGCCATTCTAACACAAGTAAACCTTTCATGAGACCAGTAACAACAGACAGTGGTTTTCTATCCCCAAACTGCCATACATGCGCTAGATTTGGGCTTAGGAGAGATGTGAATACTTTGCCCTATTTTTCAGTCATCAACACAAGTGTTCTATCTATGCCAACCTCAAGTTTCATAGCAAATGATAATGAAAAAGACCTTTAGGCAAAGCAATAAAGAGCAATATAAAAGCTCATTATAAGGCCAATTCATAAAATTACAAGCTGTAGTGTGCAGTATGCACAAGTAAAACTGAAAACCAAGTTCAAACATACCAAACGAGATTATAACTAGCTGTTGTTTTTCTGTCTGGGAAAAGCAATTCTTTAATGAGCTTAGAAACACAGCTAAATATTTTCTTTCATAAATTCAAGAAAAAGCCACACTACTTTTGAGACTTCTGCTGAGCGGCTTTTTCTCCTCTCTCTTTTCCTCTTTTAAATTTTAAATACTGCATAGGAGCCATTTGCTCTGCAAGGTTCCCATAGTTAGGACCAAACCCTTCTCAGAGGAATTTTGGCACCTTATTAATTAGTTGGTTACGAGAAGGAACTGCACTCTTTCAGTGACTCCTATTTTGCCATCAGTAAAGTGTGATCCCATAATAAATTTCCATCAAGCAAACTATTTCTGGTAATTCCCCCTAATTAACACCAGACTGCTAATAATAAATTAGGCCCTATGTGTTTCTGATATAACCAAGATCTTGTCTGAGCACAAGATATTAACCAATGTCCTGAGAAAGTAAAACTCGAACCTAAATTAAGCCTTTGCTGGTAAAATGATTTATATGCAATTTTGTGAGAAACTCTTTTGAAGATCTCATACAGGGCATTTTGACCAGCAAACATTTTGAGTGACAGAGAGATTTGTTCTGTGCTGAGCAGTGAAAGTGGATTTATTGTGAAAACACACCGTTGAGTTTTAAGCCTATAAATCTTACACTGGATTACAGTGTCTTAATGAATGAATGACAGAGCTCTTTTTTTGGTCGGTGCATTTTAATGTTACATGACGTTGTGATTGATAGAAACCAAACCTTTGCCATTAAAATGTCAAATGCAGACTTGATGCCTTTAAAAGTTTGGCTTCTGGAGTTTAATATACTGTTTGCAAATAGACTTGCATTTGTCTCATTCATAGCCTAAACATTGAAGGGAAGGCAAGTTTTCTGTAAAGTTGCCTCTAAATTTTATAGAGCTGTGTGCAGTGTTTTCTTTTGCTTGTGTAAATAAAAGTAGAAAACAACAGTGCATTTGCCTAGTTAAGAGATACTCAGCTAAGGAGAGTCTTACCAGGCTGGTATTATCAAGAAGTAATTGGCCATGTTATAGTAGACGGTTAAGTATCCTGTGGTGAAAGTGGAGACTGCTGCATGCCAAGGCTAAGTACAGTATCAGATAATGCTTGCCAGAGCAGGCAGTATTTCCTTGAACAGTCTCAGCTTAGGAAAAATATTAAACATTTCTAAACAAGCATTGCAAAGTATTCTACATGGGCGGTAGAATTAAGATAGCAAATAAATAGTAATTGGCCAATATTGAGTTTTACATTCTCACATATTCTACAGCATTCAATACCATATTTCCATCTTTCATTCCATCTTGAGAAAAGATGGAGAATCAGAGATTCACTGAGGTTGGAAGGGACCTTTGGAGATGAAGGGACCTTGTGTAGCCCAAGGTCCATGTCCAGTTGGTTTTTGAGTATCTCCAGGGACAGAGACTCTGCCATCTCTCTGGGCAACCCATGCCAGTGTTTGACCATCCTCACAGTTGTTTTGCCACTACGTACCACTGAGCCAAGTCTGGTTCCATCTTCTTTACTCCCCTCTCCATGTATTTGTAGACATGGATGAGATCCCCCCAAGCCCTTTCTTCTCCAGGCTGAACAGCATCAGCTCTCTCAGCCTCTCCTTGTATGTCAAATGTTCCAAGCCCTTAATTGTCTTCCTAGCTCTTCACTCCAGTACATCCATGTCTCTCTTGTACTGACAAGACCAGCACTGGATCCAGCACTCCAGATGTGTCTCACCAAGGCTGAGAAGAGATGAAGGGCCACCTCCCTCAATCTACTGGCAATCTTCTGCCTAATGGATCCCAGGAGGCTGGTGGTCTTCCTTGTCAATAAGGGGACACCTCTGGCTCATGGTCAACTTGGTGTCCACCAGGATGCCCAGGTCCTTTTCTGTAAAGCAAGCTTCCATTCTACCCCCAAAAAACGAAGAACAAGCAATTCAAATGGTATCTACTCATGTGTACGATCATGATTTTCTTTTGCTGGCTATGGTTCAGAGAAAAAAAAAAAGCAAAAAACAAAACAACAACCACAAAAAAACTGAGGGCAGAGAGAGTTTGAGGTTTTGTGTTGGATTTGTTTGCTTGTTTTGTGTTGTAATTACAAATGAACTTGCAAATGTGAACAGCCAAAATTTGATGCCAAAGACTATTAAACACAAGCAAGGAAATCTCCAGGACTTCATAGCTGGTTGTTTAGTGTAAAACAATGAAAAAAAGGAAATTCAAACAAGTAATCTGTGAATTGATGTAGTTTCTTCTTACTCTTGGTTGCAAAGCCACTTATATGGGTAGATGATGTGAGGAGCTCTGTGAAGAAACAGGTACACAACTGAACAAACATGCTGAACCACAACTCAACTTTTGCTTTTAAGTTTATTGCATTGTTATATTAAGCATTTATATTTACACATAATTCTGAATTATTTAGTTACAATATACTGAAACTGTCATCATGATTCAATTATTCACTCATAAAGACCTTCTACCTTCAGAGTTAAAACCGATTGTCTTACAGGCAGTTTTGGAAAAAAAAAAATAATGCATGCAAAAAACCACAGTAGTTAGGTTGCTAACATGTCTCTCCTGACTTTCTAACATTTCCTCAAAACATGAATGCTAAATTAAGTGAATATGAAAAATAGTTGGGAATCTCATTAAATCCCCAAATGATGATGAAACTGTGCTGGTTTTTGCTATGTCAAGTCTGCAGTCAAATATATGTATGTATATGTGCATTTATACGTATGTCTCTCAATGTACACGTGTATGTGTGCATGTATAGAGTAGTATATATAAGCACATACACATACACACACTCACACCCCAAAATATTCTAGAGGTAAATATGCAGGCTTACAAATAAAACAAAATACAAAGATAGCAATATGAAATAGTCCTAAACAAAAAAGGTAATAAATATTCAGTGAGATATATGGCATTATTATAAAGTGCTCTACTAAAATCTCACTTATTAAAATAACAATAAAAATTATGTTCCTTTTAGTTGATTTATATAATTTGGTAGAGCCATAAAATATTCATTATGTATCAGTGACTCTATGTTTCCTTTTAAATTTTAAACAAATAGATAGAAGCAGAAATTAAAAGGCAAAACAGCTAAGTGAAGCAGTACTATTGGAGCCTTTCAGGCTTTTTTCCTCAAATTCATTAATAACGGCAAAATTTCAAATCCTAGAGCACATGGATTAAGAAATAGAGTTCCAATTAAAATTACAAAACTAAACAAAATTCAATTTGATTTTAAGGACAAGGGCAAACTGAAAAGTTTCTATCCTACTTTAAAATAGCGAGGTTTGAATTGCAGAAATCACTGAATGCCTTATCCTGTGCATTCCCATCCTCTTTCCTCACGCATGTGCAATATAGCTCCACTGAAACGTAGTCTCTGGGTCTCATTTCTCCACATTCCACCTAATTTCAAAAGCAACCTGGCTCATATATTACTGTATCTTGTCCAGTCTGCTTCTACTCTTCTGATTTTCAGCCAAACTCACAAAAGGCTACATCTGCAAGAGTGTAAACATTTTAAACAGCTTTATGCCATTTCTTCTGTACCACCAAAAGTTAAAAAAAGAAACGTGGTGGTATTGAAGAAAAACAACCTCAGGAAATAAAGTGAAACAGCCCCACAACATGAATTTGTCTTTCTGAATTAAGAAGGAAGTCAAATATCTTTTCATATTTCTGCACAACAATTTTAGTTTTCTTTCCCCCTCTTTTGTTGACATGCCTTATTACAATTTCTTTACTCAGCCATGGCAACTTTTTGTATTCTTCTCCATGGGTTCATGGATAAACCTGTCCTTTGTATCAATAAAAGAAAAAAAAAAAAAAAAACCAACAAAAAACCACAAACCCCAAACCAGCAAAAGATAACAACAAAAAACAAACCGAAACAACAACAAAAACACCCAGCAAAAAAACCCCACCAAAACCAAACCCAGTAAATGGTTACTTTCAACATCTATTGGAAAGAGCGCTAAAGATAATTCAGCTCTGACATCCCAGTTGAATTAAATAGTGTGTAAATTCCGTTTCCTTCAGGAATCTGATCTGGCCCTGAGAGGGCCCCCTTCTCCGTTGTGCAACTCTGCTGGAGCGAAATTCACGCCATGCAGAGGGTCACCACCTCTTCCCTATCTGCCTACAATTGCTCCATACCACTTAAGCCCTAATTTGAAGTTAAGTGGGACTTAGCTGGTGCACAGGTCTTGTCCTGACACTCTGTATGGAGGCAAAATTCATATCAAGCCACAGAACAGGCTACATCTCCTGGCTCGCAGTAAATGCATAATGACAGCATTGTCTCTCTGCTCCCTTGCAGGAACTGAGAGATACTGAGCTGCCTGACTCAATATTATATTATTCAGCAATATATTCCCTACATTTGGAGGAAAAGAGAGAAATAAAACCTAAACTAATAAAAATCATAACAGCTGAGCAAGAAAGTAAGTTTTTGGTACACTACCTGGCACACCACCAATATACATATTCATGAGCTACATGGTAAAGAATGTACTGAGAGAAAAACAATGTCCTCAGTTGCACTTCAGCAGTTTCCCTCATTCAACACCAGTCTCACATTCTGGATATAACACACTGTTACCTGCAGGTTCAGTGCAATTTCCCCTTTCCAAGGCAACTTAAAATAATCTAAAACCTGAACTCCGAATGTAAGTGTGTAACTCCCGGATTTCTTATTTTTAAGATCTGATCTGACATTTCCATCCTTTCCATCCTGTCAAACACACCTTCACTAGCAGGTTTTTTTGATTAGTTTTCTTGTAGTACAAGACTGAAGGAAGAGTATCCCATTTAGGTTTTCTTCTAAGTGGCATCTTCTAAACTGTTCTTATTCATCAGCCTAGCCACCACACCACTTAACTTCTTTGTAAAAATCCGTCCTTTGAAGACCCATCAAAGATTTAACTGCAAAGGCATAGGTAGTTGTGCAGGAAGTTTCATGTATATGAGCATCAGATAAAAATATCAGTTACTGAGCTAAGTATTCTATGTAATCTTATCTTTTACTTCGAATTCCTGTTAATGGAGTTTAGCTGCAATACTTCTAGACACACTGTAAAAAACATCAGTGCAATAAAGTGATCTGGATCGCTGAAGCCAATCTTCTTTTATTTGCTGAATAGCAGCAAAACTAAGACCTCTAATATCAGGTATTTATTTTTATAGACATTTTACTTCTCACACTGAAGCAGATATAAATGTAGTCATAAAATCATGAAACCAATACAGTAACATGCCAAGTGTGGAGGTAAAGGCACTCTAGTTGTTTCGCTTGGGTGCAATTCCTGAATTCTATCTCTTTGTGAAGCAAAACCCTAACTGATAAATGCTCTAAAAATTAGTGTATAACCCCATCTGCAAGTTTCCACATTTCTCTTCCATTCTAGAAAATCATATATAAATCATTTTAACTGATTATTGAACACAGACATGTTAACCTTTCATTCTGCTCAGTACATTTGTTACACAGGATGAGCTCTAAGCATCAGATGTTGATAGAGTGAGCATGTTTCTTGCACAGTGGCTTGTCCTTCTTGGAGAAGAAAGTCTGCCCCTCCAAACTGTCACTACATACCTGAAATGGAATAAAAAAGAAAAGATCATCCAGTTCAGATGGATGAATTACACCATACGCTATTCAGAACACCAAACTATGGCATTGTTCTATGCACAAATATATTAAAAGAATAAGAATTATTAACTTTTTCTTAAGGATACTCTTTTTGATGCAATACTAATGGTTGATGTAATCATAACCTTCCTTTCTTTATGTCAACAGGTTCTTAACTGGGAGCAGAGTAAAGTTCAGTTTTTTTAAAAAGATATCTAGTCATCAGGATTAGGACTTTTTATTTTGGTCATACAATATGAGTAGGTGATACTTTGGCTCCAGTTTCTTTATGTCTAAAGCACTCTTGCTACTTTAGAAATGCAGCCTGTTCCTGTATGGCCTTCAGTGCTTGCTCTGAGGAAGTAAACGTCAAGGGTTAAATGCTAGGACATAGGGCTGCAATCTGGGCCAACTCCTCTGGACCCATGCCAAAGGCTCACAATAGCAACACACCTTCCAAATAACTGGGAAAGTGCTTTTTTGCTCGGGCTCAGAGGATTGTAAGAGGTTACAGCTGTTAACTCCCACATCGGTCAGGTTAGCACAGGCACTGCTACCACAGGCTTGTTTAAAATGTAGACGAGCTGTACTTACTGAGCATACAAAGCAAGTGTCATGCCAAGTGTGGCCCAGAGCTTCAAGAAACCTGTCTCCAGCTTCAATGGGGAATTCACAGCCATGGCACATAGTACCAAAGAGGGCATAGTAATCTGCAAACAAATACAAACAGATTTTAAAGATAAAGCATATGCAGAAAAGTGAGACTGACCCTTTGAAACCTTTGTGCTTTCCTTTCAGTGGCAGTGGGTTTGTACTTGTTGAATTTTATAATATTTGGTACACTGAATAAAGAGCTCCTAGATTGACAGACTGGGATGCCCTCCTTTCCTCACTAATTCATTTTCATCCTTGTCCTTTCAAGTGCACAATGCTTCCATCTTCCTGGTGTTTCATTTCCTTGAGATCAATAGCACGCTTGGAGGGGAAATGCACTCCTTTCAGAGAATCTGCATGGGCTCTACTGGCTCCTTACATTCCCTCCGGCTCTGCCTTGAAAGTGTACCCTAGCTGTTGACAAGACAGAGACAGACCCCCTCAGCCAGTAACGAGCTCCTGCCTACATTCTGCCACAACATTTGCCCCAGACTGTACTACACAAAATCATGCAATCATTAGGCTTCTGTCCTAAACAGAGTCTAGCAATTTGGAACAAGTCAGAATAGTTTTCTAGTCACTGGAGTTTATTATGTGGCTTTTTTAAAAACAAAAAACCTCAAACACAAAAAAAACC
The DNA here is from genome assembly GCF_018691265.1 of Tyto alba. Taxonomy (NCBI): domain Eukaryota; kingdom Metazoa; phylum Chordata; class Aves; order Strigiformes; family Tytonidae; genus Tyto; species Tyto alba. The sequence goes on along the minus strand of NW_024881327.1, from coordinate 13,383,461 downwards.
CCAAACAAACAAACAAACAAACAAACAAAATAATAATAATTAAAAAAAAAAAAAAAAAAACACCAAAAACAAACCAGAGGCTTTAGGCAATATATTTATTGCACTTAACAAAAAGTGTCAGTAGGGTGTTGGGATGGTTATTAGTGACTGGAATCACTGAAGGGTATTCACACCATTAACTTTTAGGCACCAAATTGACTTGGTGCCTCTGGAGACTCCTGTGGAGTCAGCTGAGAAAAGCTCCTCCAGCAGTCTCAGAGAGCAGGGACCAAAACGAAGGGCACCGAACTATTCATATCATACCCACTGACTGCAGAGCTTGAAAAAGAGAAAGCAGGGCAGACTAGCAGGATAAAATACATGTATAAAGTTGGGTGAGAGGCACAGGCACTGGCACCCACCCCCATCCCCATGGTCTCAGTGTGTGACACTCGCTTCTCTGGTCATAGAGACATCTCAGGGGCTACAAGTCACCACAGCCCGTTGCTGCCCACCTGTGCAGACCTAAATTTCACCCCAAGTTATCTGGTCTTTTCCACTTAGTTTGACTCTCAAACACCCCATTCTAAGAAGGAAATGTTTTTTCCCTGAACAGAAGGCAACACCATTAATGCTGTAACATGGGAAAATTTGGGATCAGCATGCTACCATGGCAAATACATAAAGTCATGCAACATTATGTCTTCATAAGATGAGCTACAGACAGAGTGACAACCATAATGAAGCTTTGCACTCCATCCTTAATAGTAGCATTCTGCTTCTGACAAGGAAATTAGATGCTAGGGGTTGTTTTCAAGAAGACTTATAAGGAGTGGCAAGCAGGGTACAAGGAGATTTTCTTTCTCTACTGGATTATACAGATCTGCTGAAGCTCTGGTGCTTACTGCAGCAGAGCCAAGAGAGGTTTATCAAATATGTCAAGCCCAAGAGAAAAGTCCTGTTTTGGTTTAGTAAGATACTGTTTTGTATGATGACCTCAAAAAGCATCATCACAGGAGGCGTCCCAGCAGGACAGGGAACACAAGTGCTCTGGAAAAGCGAAGCCCTTGATGGCTGCCTGTGTCAAGAAACAGCTTCACCAATCGCCTTCATTAATCCATGCTACTGGGATGAATTTGCAAGTGTTTAAGCAGAAGACAGACAATAAAAATGTCAAATGGTAGAACACACCTGTGCAAAACTCCTGAAGGACATGGTCTCATGACCATACTGTTTCAGCTTTTTGCATTTGTGCTCATACATAATCTTTGACTGATGTTTTCCTGGTGCCAGTAGTCAAAGCCTTTTGTAAGTTGGCCTGTGGTTTGTGATGATAAGTTTATTGGCTTTTCTTCTGAAGAAAGGGCAATAGATAAGGCAGAATGAAGGGCATCAGCTTTCTTTTGCTTTTGCATGCTTGAACTGCGGTACCACAGAAGCCTTCCAAAGCAGACTTCTCATACAGCCACATATCAATGCTTCCTGCACATGGCATTTTCAAAGCTAGGTTACTAACTCTGCACTTAAAAAAAGTTCAAAGTTGTAGATATCTGCACTTTTAATTTTAGCATCGATATCCAAAACCAGAATGTTTTGAAGATTAAACCCCTGTAACACTAATAGCTGATGCTGTTATAATTTCAAATACAGATTTAAAATTAGAACTGTCCTTTGCACTAGAAGGAATGAAAGTTGGCAATGACATTTATTCCTTATTTATTTAAAATTAGTCATACAATCTTAACTCCAGCTAGACTGAAAGTCTTTGAAGAATTAACGTATCTCAAATTAACATCTAGTTGGAGAACCAGAGCCATTACAACACATCACTGCCAACAACACCTCACAGAACGTGTCTACCTTAATTTGTGCTAGCAACTTCTCTTTCACAAATAAATTTTGCGAGAAGTCTAGTATTCTTGACATTTCATCCCAGTGTTTCCTGCTCACAGTATAGGAAAGTGGCATCTGTGCATGGAACTTGTAACAGTAGCACAAATCAATGTACTGAACAACATATGGGTCATTTGGTGGCAGGAACAAGAATTCAATATTAGCAGAACAAACACAGTCATGCACTTTCCATCCAAAGGGGAGTTATTGATTCCTTCAGTACTATTTTTGAATCGTCAAATGGTTCCAAGATTAGGGGCTTCAGATTGCTTCAGGATGAAATTTCACCATGCTGTCACACTGGAAGATGCTGCTCGTATATCCGTTTCCTCTGCAGCTCCACAAATTCAATAGGATTTACCCTACTTGTGTCACTGAATTAGCAATAACCTACTGCGTCCTTTTGTGTCTGCCAACACCTTATTAAAGCTGCTCTGACAGAGAAATTTTGGATAAATTTGGACTGCTTTCCTTATCCTTTCAGTACCTAGCACTCTCCATGGCACCCGCTGAGACCAACTGTGGGATCAACCCAGAAGAAAATCTTAGCTCCAAACAAGTCACTAGGATCTCATACTAAATCTCTTCCTGATCAATCCACTTCCACTTCTAGTTAAACTACAATGCTCCTTTTACACTAGACAGAAAAACACAGAAAAGGTCCAAGTGATGGCTCTAACACAGATGTAAACAGCATGCAGCACGAAAATGGGCAATTTTGTTTCTTTGTGATACAATTTTGTTTCTTTTCAATTTTGTGGAAATTGTTTTACAAATACCATCTATTTCTTGTACTCAGAAGGGTACATGGGAAGCTTTTGGCAAACTAGGAAACTGACATAAATAAAAATTGTTCGTATAAATAAAAAAGATATGACTATCTGTAAATGCTAAAAACCAAACCAGAATCCCTCTGAACTTCTAAGCCACATCTTTCATGTAATATTGCTCATCAAGCTTTCAAGTGTTATAATCTTATCTGTATTTTTCCCCTTAGAGTCTGTTTTATTATCCCAAGCTTACGTTCAACAGATGTTATCCCTGATCCTGCAGAAAACTTCCTGGGCAGACTGCTTAGTGTTGGAAGTCCCTCCAGCTGTGAATAAGGCTATTCAGAGTAAAACACCTCACTCCACTGGCATTTGCTTATTTAGTACATAAGCAGATTTACATAAACTCCTGATTATTTTAAAGCCAACCAGAAAGTCACCCTAAAATTAACACTTTGCTGTATCACTGATACCTACAGCTGAGGGCTTAACAGGAACAACAAGTAAAACCAGTGTCAAGAAGCCTGCTCCTGTTGAAGGCAATGAAGAAATTCTCACCAACTTTTCCTGCTGCAAACTCAACGTATCTGCAGTATTTGTTGCTGCTTTTAATTGATACATCAAAGTTACATGAATTTGCTGGGACACTTCTTCTAAAGTGAAGCTTGAGAAAAAGGAATTATTATTTTTTTCCAACCTTATTAAGCTCTGCTTCCCCACACAGCTGCAGTAAACTTTGGTTGTGTTGCTTCTTACCCGTCTCACAGTAGGGATCACCATCTTCTAAGTGGAAGACATTATTGCGGATGGGGTTATGACAGGCCACACACACAAAGCAGGAAACATGCCAAGTTTGTTTCAAAGCATTTATTACTTCCTGTGGGGATTAGAAAAAGTGTTATTAACACATTATTTTGATGTGATGACTAGATTGTGGTGACTATGTCTCCACACTTGATTAATTTCAAAAATACTTTGTTTCCTACTGTTACTCTGAAAATGGGTTGTGCACACAATTTCTGCTGATGTTATTCTTACTGAGGTGCTTTTTTAACGGGGCATCTCCTTATTTGTCATAAGCAACCTTTCATTTTTTGGAAGGTTCAGATGTAGCATTGAACAGATTTAACACCTCATTTGCTCACCTTTTCCATTTTAATTAGGATCTCACCCATAATGGTCCCCTGAAATAAGAAAAAGCAGCATCTCTGATGTCTCCTCAAGTCTGTGACTAGTTAATCAGAAGACATCATAGAGAAAATTATGACTGCTGTGTTGTTTTGGAAGATGCCACAGTGCCAAATATGACTTGAGAATTGCACTGCCAGAGCCCTGTGTGACCCCAGTTACACAACAGCCCAGACACTTTGCTGTCTGCAGTACGGCAGTGGACGATCAGCTGGCAGGCTCAAATTAGCAAGATCAGTGCCGAGTAGGATAATGCGTCTTTCTATCTACATTACCACTGGGAATATTTCAGTACTTCACATCTAGCCAACCAGCGCGTTCCTCAGTGCTCAGCTCAGCTAAGCAGGATTCCTTCCCTCCCCCTCCAATTCTGTAAAAAGCTGCCAGTTAAAAGCATTTTGCCCAAGAAAATCCAGTAATCACAACAGTTAGAGAACAGCTTCATGAAAACAGGAGCTGAACTTGGAAGATCCAAGAAGACTACAGCACCTTTTCTCAAAGAAACTGAAAACACTCAACATTAGAAGAGCCAGAAAAATATTCTGTATGTGACGGGAGCTGAAAAGGTATGTCAGAGTATATTTGGAAGGATGAAAACTGGGCCAGATAAAGGGAATTTCATTACAGAGAAGCACTGAACACTCTGGTTATTGTTCCCACTGAAGAACAGGCGACTTGCTGGTCACTTACCCCAAGGATCTTCCTCTGGCACTTTGAACACTCAGGGGCAAAGAACTTCTCATAGCAGACCTCGCAATACAGCGCCCCTTTCTCTTCCACGAATCCAATGTAAGCCATGGAGGTTTTGCAGTGAGCACAATTAAACTCCTCCGGATGCCATGACTTCGCCAAAGCCACCAAGAAGGGTCCTCTGATTAGAAAGAACAGATTTTTGTCAGCAAATGCTCCTGGGTTGGCTCCTGCAAAAGATGTTAATAGGCTTAACCTACAGCATCTCTGTGCCATTACTACACTGTTCACAAACATAAACTGCTCCATCACTCTTTCCTTCTACAGGATCTAAGAAAGCATCAAGTGTTGACTATATCTATTCCCATTGAACAACTTCCCAGAAACACCTGACCACAATAAATACGAATTCTCTTCACTGCCCTTCATAATATTATTTTAGAACTACATTAAATACAGTGCTGAAGTGGCTGCTAGCGAAGAGAAGAAGGATGTTCCCTGTGTTTCCAATTATTTCCATCTACTGGAAAGAGATATTTGACTCAGTGATACGATCAAGCCTCTTTCAGCATGCATTTGCATTGAGGCTACAAATGTTCAAGTAGACTTGAGTCCATTAAGATCCGGTGACATCAGATTCTTGTGAGACAAAAAAACCCCCAGTTGTTGGGGGATTTTTTTTTCTAGGGATTGTGGGGGGTGGTGGGCATGTATGTGTCCTTGTTTTTTTTTTCTTTTTCCTTCAGAAGCGGGTTCAAATAGAACCATTTTCTCCAAACACAGAGCCTCCTCTTATTTGCAAACACAAAATAATGATGTTTTTAATAGCATTTGTCTGGCTAAAGCAACAAGGTTAATAAACAAGATAAATCTGTCTATTTCTCAGCCAACAAAAAATTCTCAGTTGGTAGCTCATAAATCCCAGGCATATACCATTTTATCTGTATTAATCTGAAAACATACTCAGCATGTTAATTTCTTTAATGAACATGTACTTTAATGAAGTGCCTCCAAGCTCCCACCAACACTCAACCTTCCAGAACTTAGGTTTCAGTTGAACTTTGTCATTCAAGTTCATCTCCCCCACCTGATTCCCCATTTTTGCAAGACCGATAAAGATGCCATTCTTGCAGTAATGCATCACTTTTTTTCTGATCTAATACTTCGTTGAAAAGAAAGTATAAGGTACTAATATTACCACTCTATTGCTAAACATTTTTTTTGGAAATCAAGTAAGCTACAAGAACATTTTTGTGTAAGGCAAGATCTTCATATGAACAAAGCAATAGCAATAGAGAAGAAAAAAAAAAAAAAAAAAAACAACTTAAAATTTGCTTCCGGGGTTATAGACTCTAAGGTGGGAATATAAGCGGGCAGAGGACAGAGGGCAACTTCATTGAGAGTATTGGGTAATTATTTTCATCTCTCTTCTACATTTTCTCTGGAGATGCTATGTATTTTCAACAGGATGAGAAGTCAAAGATAAAGCACTCAAGCAGATTTAGGACAACTCATACAACTTCTGAGGCGACGAATGTATTCAATCTGAAGCAGTTTCTTCTATTCACCTCTGATTATCAGAGAGAAAGCAGTAAAAAACAGCTGCTGGAGAGCAGCTCGAAGCCCTGTAAGGAGGGATCCGGGGTCGAGCACAGCTCTGGCCCCTGCTCCCAGCAGACGCCTGAGCAGTGCAAACACTGACCTAACCCGATACCCTCCCGCCGCTCTACAAGCACCTTTTTACATCAATGCCCTTTCAGTTATGTACTGATCAAACAATACAAGCCCTTATGTACAACAAAGTGCTCTCAGCGCGCCGTGTCAGCACAGGCTAATTTAACAGATTCATTAACACGGGGCTGACACCAAAGAGGCTCTCCCAGCTCCAGGTAGGATTGAGTTTCTGGCCATCTGCACCGAAACAGTAGGCTCCGTTAGCTCTGCAATGGAAAGCAAGTACGCTGGCAATGGGAGGGGAAGGAATTTTTACATCTGCTGCATTTAGCTCTCCAGAGTTTACAGCTCTGACATGTTGAAGTTAGCCATTCAGGACAGCATGCAGGAACCCAAACGGATGGGGAACAGCCTGAGAGTGCATCTACAGAGTTTCTATCCCAATACCCCAGACAGCTGTGGCCGTGCCCTGCACAATATCTCTGAGGTGTTCCATTAGCGGCCTGGCTCCCTGCACACACATGTCCAGAAGAACACTTTCTAAATACAATTTTACTTTTAATCAGGCCATAGTTTAAACATGTCAAGCTGACGCTGCAGCTTAATGATACCAGCGACTTAAAAGCTGCCCCAAAGCACGTGGAAGAAAGAAAAAAAAAATAAACACCTGCCACATAAAATACACTAAAACATGATATTCAGAACTTGGAGGTGTTTCTGGCCTCTGCATATTTTTGAGATTGAAATGATAGCTTCCAGTAATGAAAGATATTTATTTTCTGTATTCATTTGAAAAGGAGTTTAAAGCCCTGATTTCAGTAAGGGGGCCATGTGCCCACACTCATGCAACCTGATGGGAATTAGCTAGAGCATGAAATGCTAAGAAGATGGTTGCAGATGACTTCATCCTTCCTACCCCATTTAAGAACAATTAAAACAATTAAAACATCCCACATGTCTCTATCAACTAGAACATATTTTTAAAGGTGGTGCTAAAAAACCTTGTTACTTCCATCCAAAGATATGGGATGATCCAACTGGCAACAGTTGCCTATGAATGCGCCTCCGTCCCAGGCTACTTCGACATGCTAAGCATTTCTGAACAAATTTCTGCCATCACCATTTAGACCACATGAATCAAACTCACAGATGGAGGCAAATAGTAGGGTTTTTTTTTTTTCTATTATTTTAAAAGGGATTCTGATGTATTTACAACAGTATTTACAGAATCTTATTCCCCAAAGGATCACCAGGTGCATAAACGTGGTAGCCACCTAAAAAATATGTGTTCTGTGTGTAGCAATAATATAGGGGCAAATTGGAAGAAAAAGGAAGTAACGTACAGGGAATGTAATTGCCATTTCACTATCTTTACACTTTTAACTAAATATAACTTCATCAGTATGGTCATGATGTATTAGCATGCCGATAATCTAGCTTCTCATGTGGCTTTTATTATGATAGCAAGCCAGAACTGAAATTTGCTGGTAGAGAGATCAAAAGGATTTCCACATCTGCTAAGTAGGCCAACTGCTTCACAGTCAACCATACAGCAGTCTACACTCTGGGAAGTTTCTTTTTCTCCTCACTTGAAAATGCCAAGATATATAATTTCGGTATAGGAGATGCTGAAAGGAAGCACCATTTGTACTTTTTCCTTTTTGTCTTTAAAAACAATTAAGCTGTATGAAAAGGTGACAAAGACAAATCATAATTCACAAGCAGACATGCCAAAGAGTATGTTCTCAGCAGAGACCCAGGGAAAACACATTTTGACTTCAAAGTAAGAGTCAATTCTGTTTTGCTGCACACGGGAACCAGAAGTCTTCATCGGGAAATGTCAGAAGCTTGTCAGACCATCACAGCAAGTAGATTATGGGAAGATCAGTTTGCCTCCAGCTTTGATTCTTTTAGACATGGAAAGAAAAGCTTACTTAAAGAACCTTTAGAAAAAAATTGGAATCTTCAGACAATCACTGTGTAAATAATTAAAGGTATATTAAAAAGTTATAAGATGTCTCTAAGAAATGGTTTTGGCTCAACCAGACATGGTTATTCTATGCCTGAGTGTAAAGTAACCAACTCCACAACGCATTTTGGCTTCAAAACAGATGTACAATGCAATGTCACTTGATCCTCCTCCTACCTTTTCATAGGTAATGTTATCACTAAGGGCATGAACAGTAATTATGCTAAAACTTGAATTCAGAATGCCATTGCAATATTTCAAATCCACTGTATGCTATGAACACAAGGCATATTTGGCACCAATTAATGCACATCAACTCATCCTCAAATGAAAAAATGCTTGCTTTTAATATTTGAGGTGGCATTTAACAAATGTAGAAATATAAGGATTTGAACACCAGCAGCAAATTACAGGGAAGTTAGATGTGGGTATCGGTTACCATTCATGAAGAGGTGTCGCTTACAATAGGTGACAACAGCTTAAGTACTGTCAAAAGTAGGGCTCCACAGTTTCCCCTCATGCAGCCACTAAGGAGCAAACAGTTGCTCTATGGACCAGTACACTCCCCTACTTACAGGGCAGCAACTCATCTCCGTTTTAATGGTGATCAAAGTGTGAAAGTGGGGAGTGGCAGCAAGTGATTTAAGGGCCAAGAGCTGAGGTTAGCTGCTCAGGAGCCATCTGTGGACTGTGCTGCGAGACCCCACGGCACAGATCATCAGTGAACCCTGCTAAACCGCAAGTGCTGTAAAAGGCACTGAAGCTTCTTGCATGAAAGTTGCAGCCTATGGTGGATTTGCTCTGTTCAGTTTTAATTTTAAATTGAAATAATAGTAACAAAAAGGAAAGTGCATGTTTGCTTGCATATTATTTACTAGACACAAATCCAAAGCCCAGGCAACAAAAGGGTCAGAATACTAGAGACAGACAGAATTATTACATAGGCCAAACTGTCTGACAAAGCAGATGAATCTCATCCCAAAAGTGTGTAGACCTTTTTGATATTAATCTTTCATTTTGCAGTGAAGCAAAAAATCTGGATTAGAAAAGATATGCACTATGCTGGGAATTTGTATGAGTTTTTTCTATTGCTTCGAGGGGATTCAGATCATACATTTTCATCTCCTTGACATATATAGTGGAAGTAGGAAAAAATTTTCCAAAATATCACAGATCGGTTAGCAAAGAGTCCTCTAAAATTAACCTGATGTTAACTGAACTGTTAGCAAACCATCAGAACAGAAATGTAATGTAAGGAAACAAGATGGACTCACTTAATCCCTAGAGATAAGTGATTTGAGTCAGCTGCACCTTCTGATGCAGAACCCAAACCAGGGCTCAAGAGGCTTCAAAAAGCCATGTTGGGAAGGCTGATTTTCTATTATACTGAATGAAATTTATACAGCTCATAGAGCTCCTAATTCTTCAGAATTAATGTTTTCTAATCAAATGAGTCTCTTTAACCATTCAGGCTCTCCTATTTTGTTCACTGAAAACACAGGACATAGATGAATAAAAAAGAAATATTACAATGCATTACTTTCCCCTCATAGTTCAACAACACAGATGACTGACCAAGCAAGAAGAAAACGTTTTAAAAGAATACATTTCTTCCAATAATCCTAGGAAATCTCTATTTTAGGGAAGAAACAAAATGCAAGGTAGATGAAAATCAAGATGATTTGCACATTGACATGAAAAGTGATTACAGTTCCCTGGATGAGACCATCATGACTAATTGTCAGAAATCACTGATTCATTCAAGCCAGATTTAATTCTTCCTCCATATGAAATTCTGGCTAATGATAGGATATTTTAGGGGCTCAGCAGAATTTGTTTGACTTAATCTCATTTGGCAAACTCATGTTTGTGTTGCTTAATCTTTTCTACCCATGTCATACAAGTAAAGGACGCTAGCTACCATAATATCCAAAGGCCAGAGAGCCCACCAAAGAGCTTGAGATCTAACAGTGCAGGAAATTATTATTAATCCAGTCCCAGAAATAGTTAAATCTCTATTCCTTGCTTTTATTAAATGGATGGAGCCTGCTATTTTTCTTCTTCTCAATTAGAAATTCTGGTTTATAAATCAATGTTTGTGACAAGTTAGTCTTTATAAGACTATACTCTCTGACTGGTTTCCAAGTAACTCATCTTCTCAATTTTATTGGAATGGGTGTATAAGTGAAAACTAACTTGCTTCTCTTTGGTTTTACTTTTTGTTTTGCTCTACTCCACCCAGCTTTCTGTTTCTCTGTAAAATGGGTTGTAACACTGTGAGTGTTAGCAGTTCACAATGTTTTTCCTCCATCAGTACTCTCATTCTCAGTTTTGCTAGACAAACCATGCATGAAAGCAGTGTTCTGCATTATTGAAATGAAGCTTTAAACCACATGTGACTAAGGAATCAAAAACCACAAGAGCAAAACAAAACCCTGCTGTCAGAGAGCCTGCAGGATGAATAAAATGATAGAATCATTTAGTTTGGAAAAGACCTTTAAGATCATCAAGTCCAACTGTTAACCTAACACTGCCAAGTCCACCGCTAAACCATGTCCCTAAGTACCACATCTACACATCTTTTAAATACCTCCAGGGATGGTGACTCAACCACTTCCCCAGGCAGCCTGTTCCAATGCTTGATAACCCCTTCAGTGAAGAAACTTTTCCTAATATCGAATATAAAACTTCCCTGGTGCAACTTGAAGCTGTTCCCTCTTGTCCTATTGCTTGTTACTTGGGAGAAGAGACCGACACCCACCTCTCTACAACCTCTTTTCAGGTAGTTGTAAGGAGTGATCAGGCCTCCCCTGAGCCTCCTTTTCTCCAGGTTAAACCACCCCAGTGCCCTCAGCCTCTCCCCACAGGACTTGTTCTCTAGACCCTTCACCAGCTCCATTGCCCTTCTCTGGACACACTCCAGCAGCTCAATGTCTTTCTTCTAGCGAGGGGCCTAAAACTGAAGACAATATTTGAGGTGTGGCCTCACCAGTGCAGAGTAGAGGGGGACGATCACTGCCCTAGTCCATCTGGTGACACTATTTCTGATTCAAGCCAGGATGCTATCAGCCTTATGGGCACACTGGTCCTTTTCTGATAGGGAGCTTTCCAGCTACTCTTTCCCACACCTGCAGCATTGCATGGGGTGGTTGTGAACCAAATGCAGGATGCAGCACTCAGCCTTGTTGAATCTCATACAGTTGGCCTTGGCCCATCAATCCAGTCTGTCCAGATCCCTCTGTAGAGCCTCCTGACCCTCAAGCAGATCAACACCCCACCCAACTTGGTGTCACCTGCAAACTTACTGAGGGGGCACTTGATCCCCTTGTCCAGATCATTGATAAAGATATTAAACAGAACCGGCCCCAATGCTGAGCCCTGGGGAACACCACTTGTGACCAGCCACCAACTGGATTTAACTGCGTTCACCACCATTCTTTGGGCCCAGCCATCCAGCCAGTTTTTACCCAGCAAAGAGTATACCCAGCAGCTAGATACAAACCTAATGACTTGATTACAGTGCGCACACATGGGAGTACGCTTTCCCGCTGGTATATGCTCTGCCCTCTGAACCAACGTGTCTTGCTCATTTAGCTGAGGTGCTGTCACAAATTTTTCACTTGGGGCAGTTGTTCCAGGTGATTTAATGCTGTTTGATGTCCATCCACTGGCAGGAGCTGGGGAAAGAGTGACAAAAGCATTTAGAAGTCCATCTTTTGGTACCAACTAAATTATCTTGAAATACAAGCAACCAGCAACGTTTGTCTAACATCTTTGTCCAGCATACGTATACCTGTCTACTTAAAGGAACAAATCAAAAAGCATGTATTTTCCCCTCCTCTCCCACCAAGTAAATCCTACCTACTTTATGAAATGTCTGTGAGATAACACAGAATGGTTTTGGCTAACTTGTAGAAGTAGTGGACAAATTTCAACACACTAAAGAAGTTAGGCAAAAGAATATACAACCTGTGAAGGCATTGTTTTGTTTTAGATACAAAAAGCTGAAGCCAAGAATATCAGTGTACAGAGACAGGAGAATACGACATACCTATTCAAAACATTCTACAGTGAGTGCAATAGATCATACATTATTACTAACAGAATAAACAAGAGTACACATTCAATACAACATGTACAAGAAGTTAAAATACACTACTGTATAAGGAAAACATATTTCTAAATTGAATTTAAACACTAGTCTAGATCACTAGATATTGCTGATCTGAAGCACTCCAAAGGCCACGTTCGCATCCTCTTTATAAAAGTTATGACACAAATAAAAACCTGACACGTTCAGAAATGTATACATCCACACACTCCCATTTGCGCTCAGGTTTTTAGAGTCATAGAATAGCCATAAGCTTTTACAACCTAAGAAAAATGCATTTACAAAAATGAAAGGCGCAGATGATACTGTTGCCAAGGGTAATGAAGAAACAAACAGTCCTCTACTTTTCTTTCTCCTCTATTGATGTATGTACCTTGGTAACGTACAAGCTACGGCAACACGAGTTTATGGGAGCAGTTATTCCTGACAAGTGGAAAATTCTTTTTTCTTTTTCAAGTACGCTAAAAAAAAAAAAACAACCCACATTTCCATAGCCTTTTGTTTGTAACCACAGACAAGAGAAACCATGAGTGTTTACTTGCTGTCCTGGCTTTAACACAGCCATACTAAACCTTGTAAATCAAAAAGCAATGAAGCAATGTTAAGATCCAAGTGGAAGCTTGGAGAGAAACAACCAAGCAATGACAGACAGACTGGACAGCACAGGATGATGCTTCTGTTACAATGATGCAGCTCTCAAAAACAAGGTCAGGGATTTGGTATGTAGTTTTGCAGAAAAACCTAGCTTGTGAGCTGTTAATCTTTGTGCTAGTCTTCTTCTCTCATCTTTTATATCATCCAGGAAAAAGATGAAAAAATGTTTATCATTATCTCCCTTAATGTAATGTTGATCATTCTCTGCCCTACAGAAAAGTTGCAAATACCTTTCAGGTAAAACACTGCATTCCTCACTCAAATGGAAGTGGCATACTAATTGACAGAGAAGATAAATATAAGTGACAGTGAAAACACAGAAAATTCAACAGAAATGCCAATCCTTTGCTATTTACAGAAGATAGCCACACACTACACAATTTAATCAAAACAACACAATGAACTTCAGTTAACAAAACCCCCTCTATTCATGCGTATTTGTAGGTTAAGGCAACACAGCTGGAAGAGAAATCCTTTTTAACACCAATACTTTTGTACTATAATTATGCTTGGAATTAATCTGCTGATATGGGCTCAATACCTCCTTTTGCTTACTCTTTCTCTGTATGAAGCAGCAATACAGCCATACACTTTTTTTGGTCTAACTGGTTGGTTCATCACATTTTCTCAAATCAGGTCATTTCAAGACTGACATTTTCTTGGATCCTTTTTAGTACCTGAAGTAGCAAAAAGTATACTAGTTCATCAGGGCTTTTTTATTGTGTTTTTGTTTGTTATTTGTTTTTTGTTTGTTTTAAATATAAGACTATTGACTGTATTTAATGTATAATTAATTCATTTACAGGATCTTAAAAAACATCATCTCGATTCTAGAAACATTCAGCGTTCCTGAGTAGAAAGTATTTAGGAATAGAAGCACTTGATCTTGAACAAGTCACTCTGTTACTGTAGTTCATTTTAGATTACAAATGTCTGCTAAACTGAAAACATAGAAACAGATAAAAATGGAAAAGGTGGCAGAAAGGCTTTGAAGACAGGAACAAAAGTGGTTTTGATTAATAGCACTTTCCTCCTCTGTCATCACACATGGCTTTCCAATTCTCATGTCCCAGTTCACAAGAAGACAAAAAATACACACTAAAACCAAACCTGTTTGAAGACTGCTTTTGCCATAAGTCCAATTGCAGTGCAGCTTCTAGCATGTTGCTAATTTCTGTGTTATCTGATGAATCTCAAAGCCCATTCAGATACACTAACTAGCTCTTTTCTTTGCACTGCGTATTTAAGAGAAAGTCTTTCTGTGTGTTTAAAGGAAAAAAAAAAATCCAAGTGCAAACATCACAATTACTCCATTTTCTTTGGTTTCATTGGAGCTTTCATTAATGCTGTTTTTATGAATGATGCTTTTCTGAAAACTACCCAACTTTAAAGCTACTACTGGCCAGGAGCAGAGTTTGTCCTCATAAACTTTCTCTACGGAGTTGCTAGTCACATCAGTAATTTCTGAGTTATTCAAAGCACTAAAAAAGGAGAGAAGGAGATTGCCCATCAGTTTGAGAAATAACTTCGGTCTGCTCATGACCCTATGTGAAAACAGTCTCTTTTAAGTAAACCATATTACAAACCACACAAATTATTACTGTGTTAAGCAAGAGATGTGGCCTAACAAAAACAAGTTGGACATTTAGCACTGAGGACCAGTGAAGGCAAACGGACCCACTCCACTTCTGAAATTGGTGAACTCAAGTTCAATGCCCAGACCTTCAGCAGACAGAGGACTCCCAGGGGATCACAGCCACATTATAAACAGAATAAGGGGAATAACAAATAGACCCCGAGGCTTCAGATACTTCTATATTTGCCAGAATATTTTTGGATACTGGACAAAAACTAAGTTCTAAAAGGCTTTTTGATTATAATTTGTAAATTTATGTCACTATTTGGTCTACTACGATGGGAACAATATTTGATCACTGCAGATGCCATAAGGAGCTGAGGACTAAGACAGAAAAAGTTGCCACCTTCTCAAAAATCCTGGAAAAGCAAGACCTTAAACGGTCTCTTCTTGAGGCCAGTGTAAGACCAGGAATCTCCCTGCACATGCTCACAATTTGCCCCCACAGCACTCTCTCATGGGGTATTTTTCTCTTTGCTGGTTTCACATTAAGACCTCACTGGTCTTGCACAGAATTATTCCCCTCTATTCCTGGTCTGAAATGGACTCATATTTCTTTCAGTTCAGATTTTTCATCCTAAAGAAGAGGAGTCAGTCTGCTTCCATTGCCTTTAGATCCATACTCTTATTAAAGAAAATACACAAGTACAGTACAGCAATTTACCACATTTATTATACTCGTTTCTTTGTACACCTTCTACAGCTGTTCTGATAGATTTTTTTTTCACCATAGATCATTCTCCCTTTTTCATCGCTTGATTTGCCTCGATCTTCTTATCTTCCTCATTCAAATCTGAACACCAGCTGGAAGACAGCTTTTATTGTTCACTTCTGTCTTTCCATAGTCCAAAAACATGTCTTTAACACTCCAGTAATTTTACCAAAGGTTCATTACTTCCACTGCAACCCATGGAGCCTGTTTTTGCTGGTGGTGGCATTTTTGTTTGTTTTTTTGTTTTGTTTTGTTTTGTTTTGTTTTGTTGTTTGTTTGTTTTTGTTTGTTTTTGTTTGTTGTTTTGTTTTTTTTTGTTTTTGTTTTTTTTTTTTTTTTTAATTTAAAACCCCCCCACTATTAGTTCCCTACTTAAAATCTATTATTTCTCAGTAATTTTTCCAACAGTAATCTACTTCTGCTAGCTACAGAATTTCAAATATTAGGTCTGTTTTCTTGTTTAGAATGAACGTTGATGTCTCCCAACTATCCCTCCTACTTAAACAGCAACACTCCTGTACTGGACAAGATATTTTTTCTGCAAGCAGAAAAGGGGACACTCAGAGTTCCCGCATTCTCCTCCTCTCCTTTCTCTTCCCTATTCCCTTGGAAAGCTTTCAGACTGAAACACAACCACGTGATTTAAAGAAAAATATCAGGCCCAGAAAACTTGTGCAGGTGTTTTTTCTTGCAATGAGAAATTTTTACGAAGGCACACCAGTAATAACAAGGTAGGTATAAATTATTACACTCCATCTAAGCAAAGACCTCTCAACTCTTGGCAATCAGTCTGAGCTCTCCTGTGGTTTGTGCTTTATACTTTGCTTTTTACATTTTACATATATGATTTTGGATCCCATCAGCAGTTCTATTCTCAAAGAGTGCCGGGGAGGTGCCCTGGAACCCAAGGTGTGGTGAGATGCACGCACATTTTTTAACTGTGCACAATGCTATGTGGGGATGGGAAAGGAAACCACTCCAGCTGCCTCACGCCACAATCTCACCACGTATTTTCTGGGTGCCACCTTTGTTGCTTGAAATGGGACAGAGTGCAGAAACTTTCACGAGTGCTCTGAAGAATTATAAATTGCAATAAGTAAATACAACAAATAAATGAAAGAAATAAATTATATGAATTATACACCCCATCAGGAGCTATTCTACCCTAAGTGCCAGAGAGATTTGGGTTCTCTGCAAGTCATGAAAAGATCTATGTGGCCAAATTTTGGAGTTTTACAGGCTTCACTTGACCTTTGCTCTCTTTAATTAAACCTTCTAAGGCACTGTTAATTTGCACTTGTGTATTGTCATAGCTGGCTTTTCTAAAACAGAAAACACCCTGTACCCAACTATTAACTTTCTACTTTATTGGGTTTAAGTTTAGCAAACCCTCGGTGTTTGCTTTTGCTAAACTCCTTGGTATGGCTAGTTTAATATTTAACAAAGTTTTAGGCAAGGTAAAGAACTGGCTTTTTTTTTTTTTTTTTTTTTTTCAAAAATCCCAGTGTGACTTTGCCCTTGTTGGACTAACAATAGGCTGTTCCATCGCTGAGCACATGGATAACTGCAAACACTGGGGAAAGGTTTGGAAGACAAAGGGAGAAAGGCAGATACGCTGCAGTGCCAAAGTCACTTTGACAGAGGTTCTCCGGTGCGTAGCAACAATACAACAGCCTGAACTGTTTAACGCTCACTTAAACATAACATCAGACTTCGTGTAATATCTATAAATAACAATGCTACTTTAAGCGGTGGGAGTGCCAGAACTTCATTTTAAAGTGTTCTAACTCGGTGATTTATATGCTGCTATCAAACTACTGTATTATAAATGGAAAATATAAAGCTTCATATGTCCAATTTTCTGACTTTTCTTAATATATCTGTACAGTAAGAAATCTTCCTGTTCCTTCCCTCCAAACCAAACAGATGGCCGGATGAAGCAACGTGTCTGAAAAGCCCTGCTGTCAGCTCGTTACATTAGCCGTATATAACACCCCATCCACTCCCAGGCTCGTGTGAAATCACACAAGTTCAATCGGGAAAGCTACAGGACATGCAAGAGGAGAGGAAAAAAAACACCAACACCCTCCCCCCCCCCCATCCCCCCCCTCCTATCCCACCCCCCACCCCGCCTGCAAAAAAAAAAAATCAACCCCACCAAACCCCTGTGTTCAGCAGTTCTCCTTTTGTTTCTTACAGAGTCTTGGAAGCCTAGACAGAGCTAAACCCCTGCCGCTGATTAAAGGCAGAACAGGAAGGATTAAACCATTATCATGTCTTTAAATGCTGGCAAAGGCTGGTATGTGCCCCGTGGAAAATCACAACAGGTGCCACCCCGGCCCAATTTCAACAACCCCTGCAACCAGAGGGGCTAGTTCCTGTGCTAACAACCAGCCTTTCAACTGGAAAGACTCTGGCTAAATTAGATGTAAAGCATCTTAATTAAAATGAGTATGGTGGTTTTGGCTTGCTTAGCCTGACTCCTTGTAATTTGTTACATCACATACCATCACAAATTTGGCACAACTGGCTTCGCTTTTACCGAAAACGTGTCTCAAGGAGAAAGTGAAAACGAAGACCTGTACAACAGTGTTTCATTTCTCTGTAGTAACAGTTTAGAAACCCATTCAGTAGCTTTCTGCAGATAACATTTTGCCTCCTTTGCTTTTAGCTGCTGTTCTGATGTCAGTGGCTTGACTATGCCTGCAGAGAGCATGACTGTCCAGCCTTGCTCACATGCAGATTAACTGCCAGTTTCATGGAGCTGATGTTTAACACTGACTTGTGATAAGAATGCACTTACCAGAGAAATATTGACTTTTCCTTTGTTAAAAAAATATTAGGCATAATTCTTGGATGTCCTACACCTGTATACCTGGGCAGGACTCATCACTGCTCTGAGCTAGTGCTAGCAAATGAAAGGGAACCAATCTAGTGAGCCAGTCCGTGACAACAGGCCAGTTACTTTTTTAAGAAATCAAAAGACAATGAGTATCTAATTTTGAAAGTTAGTGAATGTTCCCACTCAACAGGTGTTGAGTGGGGATCTCTTCATCTCTGTTTAAATGGAGCATGAATCTATCTGATTTATGTATGCAATTAGTTTTAGTGCACAGCTTGGTGCAATAGCACATGGATTCGGCAACATCATGTCACGGGAAAATTGTCAAAGGTCATCACTGTAACAGAAAATTGAGTTTCTGTTCAGCAAATCCTGCAGTGAGGTACACCAGGTCATTCTGCCTCCAACAAGTAAGTGGTACATTTCTGCATTATTACTATGATATACCCCTTCTTAAATATAAACATTAAAGTTTTAGAAAAAATATTCATTTTTTCACCATGTCTGCAGGAGTTACAACTTCATACTACCATCAAATTAAGGTTGACATTTATAAATTACTCTGGTTTCACAATGGGTTTTGCTTGGCTAAGTGACTTCACATTACTTAACTTGTTAGAACAAATTCTTGTGGTTTGCTGTCACATGACGATATGATCATTTAGATTAGATGAAAAATTAATAACAGTCCATACACCAGGATCAGGAAGCTTTGTGTTTCGACCTGTCAATCATACCACTTTTATGGGCAAGGTTTTCTGTTTTTATGAATGGTGACAGCATCATGGAGGAGCAATCTTTAACAACCTTTTTCAGTAAAAAAATACTGGAACTGTTTATGTTTTGGGACTGTTTCTAGCAGGGGCCTTACCAACAATGTAGGGATTTGACTTAACAATTTGTAGTGTTACTCCAGTTTCTTCCCCAAGTTCAGACCATGGTCCTCAATGGGCACGTAGGTCCTTGGACCCCTATAATAATTAGTCCTGCCTTTAATTTCCTGTTCTAAAAAGGAAACAAACTGGGATGAGATGGCCCTAAAAACAAAATTGCAGAATGCTATGAACAAGGTGATGCTGACACAATAGTTTGGTTGCCTTTTGTATGCAAATTTATTCTCAAAGCCTATGGGCCATCAACTTACTCAGTAAATGTGGCCTGTAAAGTCAACAGAACTGAGATAGAGGCTTAGGTAATTACAAATGAAACACAGGAAAACCAAGGTAACAAGGATAGAGAGTGATGCAGTCCCCATCCCTTTATGGATCTTGAGCAAGGCCTTATTGGAAGGACAAGCATTTTGCAATAGCATAGTAAGTCTTGGTGCCTCCCTCCCTCTCCCCAGCTTTACACAGTTTGACTTTATGTTCAAACTCCCCAGTCTGATATAGTCTGGATTTTTACCCCATTTTCCTTATCAAACCTCCACAGAATAAGTCACAAAGAAGGAAACAAAGACCCAAACTGTCAGTACGTTCAGGACAGGATGTCAAGTCACACCTATGAGCAGGCTTGTATTTTCGTCTGCTTTTAGAGTTCTAATATTATCAAGGGAATAGAAACAGAAAAAAAAAGGCACAAGACAGCATGCTAAGGATAACTCTAGAGATGGTAAATGCAAGTCTACCAAACACACAAAAACAACTGCAAGGAAATAGCAGAATTTTTCAAACAAAGTTGCCTGGGGAGCAATTTTTCTATGCTTACAGTTAGCTTCCAAGTGTGTTCCCTCTGCTGAAGGGAGCATGTGCTTAACACATGTGCTGGCTCGGGATTAGGCAACTGACAGTTGTGGGTATTGCAGAATATGCTGACATTCCCGAGCAGCTCTACTGGAAGAGGATTATATCCCAGTGGTATGAGGCTGAGAGAGACCCTGGGAATAAGGAAATTGGCACATGCAGGTAACTTGTCACTTAAAAACGCAAGCTTGGAACACTTCTGTCGCAAACCCTCCCCATACCATCCTCATACTCAGCTGACAAACCCATGAGGAACAAAGGTCATCGACTGCAATGAAACACTCCTCTCTAAGCAGCAAACCAGTTTTCCTGGCCGACAGCTGTACCAGCTCACCATGGGACCCCCACGATCCCGCCAGACCCCCACGATCCCGCCGCTTGCCCAGCTCCTGCACGGGAAGGCAGGACGTGGTGCTGGCAGCGCTGTGCCTGGCGCCCGGCCTCTCCGGTCCCCACTGTGCCAGCAGCTAGCCCTCCAACAGCAGTGTTTGGAAGATGCTGGGAAAGAGAAGGCAATTTCGTGTGAGAAACGTAACGTTGGAAGTCCTGACCATCGCAGATCCTGCTGCGTTTTCTGCGAGAACAGTTCGTCTCCTGGCCAAACTCCAGTTTCTGTAACTGCATTTACTGGGTAATTATACTTTCTTAAATTGTCCCAGCAGTTTCAATTTGCCACGGTGCTATTCACTTCCTTTCAAGATGCCGTGGAGTGTTAAAGCATGCTGACAAGCAGCTGTTACGTTTCACCCAAGTGACTGCATGGCGGTGAAAGCACATTCCTGTGCACGCATTGTGTGTTTGCGCATGGTCCTGGGACTGGAAAATGCTTTGGGGTTCCTTGGGGATGAGCAATGCTACATAAGCATAGGGCAATAGTTAGCTATCACATAGTAGAGTAACTCACTGCAATGTATCTGGGATGTTCTGGGTATTTTTTTTTTTTTTGTTAATTTAATATAATTTTGTAAAAGGCCTTTTGGTGGGTGAACAGAACATTCTAGCTCAACAAAAACAAAGTGAGAATTATTATAAATTCTAGCCTGTACACTTAACACAGAACAACAGCCACAACTTGCCTTATTTCAACAATTGAAAAAGTCAAGAATACAGACAAGAGAGGTTGAAAGCAAATATATTATTTGGAGGTGCTGGAGGACATACACTGTGTGCACATCCCACTTCCTCCCCATCTTCCACTCTTTGTGCACTCAATGTGCCAAAGATGAGACTTTTCTCGTTTGTTTGTTTGACAAGCCAGGTTTTTATCCTGCTTCTCCAGCTTCTTACCCATGCCTTACAAGAAAGCACAAGGCAGCTATCCCTCATTTCCTCTGTCAAACCACTGAGGAACCCTGTAAAATCAGGATTTTATTCCAAAGGGCAGTAAAACCTCTGTTACCTCCACAGTGGGTGACTAATATAGCAGCATTAGTGGGTATCCCATGAGTGCTCCCCAACAGAAGATGAAGATATTTCAGCTCCAAGGGTGCTATCACTGCAAGATCACTTGGATCACGATTGCCTTCTGTACAGAGAAACCCGGTGCCTGAAACGTCTCTAGCTTCACTATCTCAGCCATTCATTCTAGACCATCTTTTTCCTCCATACCAGGTCGTGAAATATAGGTCAATGGAAATCATACCTCAGCTCCAACAAAAACCCTCTGACACGCTTAGGCATCTCTGCACCATCTCAAACAAACAAAAAAAAAACAAAACAAAAAACCAACCACCAAAAAACTGCCAAACCCTAAATGGAAACAAACAAACAAACAAAAAAATGATGCTACTTTTAATAAAAAAATGTAAGGGTATTCTCTGGTGACCTATCCAAGAAAGGAAGATTCCAGTTAATAAATGAAGAGATACTGTCTGACAAAGTGACTTATCTGTGTACTCAGACATCTTAATAAATAAAATCACTGGTAATATTCATGCCATGCCATCAAACTGCAGATTATAGATTCCCCAGACACAAACAAAATCCTGTGACATGCCTGCTTTGCTATGGAAACAACTTGGTGTTATATACAATATTAATTAGAAGGGTGAGTGCTATTAGAGCTACAAAATTGTACTCCAAATAAGTTTCTGCTATTAACGGCATACTGATACACACATTTACATAAGATTATGTCTTCCTCCTAGTTATTTCCTAAGATAGACTTCAACTATGAAATCAAGGGTTTGCTGTTTGTTTAAAATTTTGTCAGGCCTACAACCTACAAAGCCAAATTTTGTTTGGCCTGTGAAGCACTGGCAATTTTACTTTAAAGAAAACTTTATGCTCACAGACTGCAAACAAACAGCAGGATTAATCACTGAAGTCCAAACATGCCCTGAAACAGTTACAGTCTTTCTTCAGCATCTGACCAATTTTATCAAAACACTCAACTATTGAAACAGTATTACCTGTCATACTGCTGGTTTCAGCCTTACTGAGTAAGCTCAGGTACAGCAAAACCCTGGGTATTTTTATTTTTGTAAAATATAGGCCAGAGAAAAAGATGGTGATCCTGTCTCTGATGTAACCATGCTTAGGTCTCTTCCATCTGCTAGTTTTGCATTACCAACTTCTTGAACGACATGGGCAATGTATGGCACATAAAACCAGAAGTGAGTCCATGGCAGGTTTACAGGGCAGACCCGCAGTGAAACCTGTCAGATAACCTCTGGACAAGCCTCCAGCACCTCGGCAACTGTTGGTATTTCAATCAAACCACAAAATGCTTCCTATCAACTCAGAAATCAGGCTAGCAGGTACGCTAAGAATGTCACTTCTTCACTCATTTGCAGACTCTACTTTAAGAAGAAGGTACCTGCAGACTGATGAAGTCAGATAATGTAGAAGACAAAGAAAACCCAAGAGCATTCTGACACTTCCAAGTAGTCTGTTTTTCCTCACCATTTCAGCGAGCAGCTCCACACACAGGGGACAAGTGCAGACCAGCTTCCCATGGCAGCGTGTGACTCCTCACGCTCCTAAGATTCAAACGCTAACTGAAGCTCCCCCAGCACCTGGGACACTATACCTTCTCCTGCCCATTAGCTCCCAGGCAGCTGCCATTTGTACTGCTGCATTTTCCTCCCTGCACTTCTCCCATTCTAGGAAACATTGAGTTTTCAATGCCTCTTTCTGCTACAGCTTTTATTTCTGGCTCCCCCAATGCTTTTGGAGGAGGTAATGACTTTGCTCCTCTGGAAGTCAACCAGTGCATCTCAGGACCCTACAGCAAGGCAGCACAGAGCTGACATCCTCATAACCTTTCACCAGCTTCTCTATCAGTATGAATTTCATAAGTTTTTTTGCAAGCTATTCTGGAACCCAAAAATCCTCTGGCTGGCTTTCCCCCTCACCTACACAGGTAGTACCTCTAATGTGAAAAAGGAGATTTTCACATTATCCAAGAGCATAGACACAGATTTTCAGAGAAGTATGACATCAAGTGCAGTTTAATTCATCCTTCTTTTTTAAAAATTACACATGAAGGAGAAAGATTTAAAGTCTATTTCAAACATTAGACTTGTTAATACTAAAGCATGCTAGTAGGATTTAGCAGTGAAACACCTACCAACATATTGAAAATGGGTGTGGTACTACCAAACTCCAAAGTTGACAGGTGGCTTCTGTGCAAGTGAAATAAATTTATCACTTGGTGAGACAGAAAGAGATTTACATCAAATATGGGGCTCAATCAATCACTTACAAAAATGCAGGATTATCATATTCCCACAAACATTTGCCGTATGTACAGATGCTACCAAAAATGCAACTTTAAAAAGAGTTGTATCATTTTTCTCTAATGACAGCTAACTCAAAGAACTAAATCGATGCTAGAATTAAGCTGATCTAAATTTAAGTAAGTCTTTAACTTGTCCTTACGAATATACTCGATACTTGACAGGGAAGTATAGCAATGAAAGTGTACTGCCATCTTGAGGCGTGCTGGGAGAACTGCATGTCCAAAACAAAATACATATATTTGTTACCAAGCACAACGGTAATTTAGCCAGATGTGCCAGAGCCATTATAAAACAGCATTAACACCATATGTTTTATCTTTATTTTTATGTCAGGGCCTCTGTAGTTCCTTTTCTGGATTGCATATACTTTTAAAGAGGGAAAACCCTTAAGAGTAAAACTTAAACAAAAAATTAAAAGGCTATTTAGCATCTTAGATTGTCAGAAAGAGAATCAAGAACATTCATCCCATTCTTACAAGAAAAAACTGCAGTTAAAGCTTAATTAGTAATACAAATTTCCCAGATTCTTTAAAATTACTGCTCAACTTTAGTTGGGCACCAAAGACTGATTCAGTTTAAAAAAAACAAGTTACATTAAAAAATTACCCCACATTACTGCATGTAATATTACAAAAGTATAGATACACTGTTACACATACTGAATGCCTCAATACAGACATGGCTATAACATAGAAATGTTCACAAAGAAAATTACATGCTTTCCAGACATAAGACATTTTGGTGTAGATTTAAAGGAGTAAGAATCACCAAACTACATTCAACAAGTAGTAGCTATGTAAGTTTTCCTTGCAAGAACCCAACCTGAAGCAAATCTCCATATCACAAATCTATGCAATACTCCAGCACCCTACCCAAATAAAACCTACAAATGTCAAATATATAACTACCCATGTTTTAGTCTTGGTTTTTGTTCTGGTGTTGTCGTTTGTTTGGTTTTTTAATTAACATCTACTTCAGAAAAGATCACTTGGAAAACATGTGTCTGTTGATATTTCTACCCTTGAAACATTATGGAACGTGCTCTGTTGAATTTATAGTCACATGGGAAGCGCCAAGTTGAAACTGGGAGGTGTGTATATATATATTTGATTGGTATATATGCCTTTAATAGAGTTCAGAGACATCTGATTTTGCCTGTTTGTGAAACCAATTACATCTACAAAGCTACTTACAAAGGGCTACTGGTTTACTACAACTGCTAAATCTGTTTTTCTTCTTCTCTTTTCTAAACAAACTGGACTATACTCAAAATACACAAACAGCCATTTGAAGGCTGTTGCTTTTACACCCACGGTGAAGTATGTTTTCCGGCCTTTAAGCGAACAAGAAAAAGCCTCAGAGAAAGCTACCTGCTTGGTTTGGGGGCTGCCAGCCGGAGTACTTGGCAGTGCCCGGGGGTCCCATCGGCTTGAGGGCTGCAGCAGGTGTGGTGCTGGCGGGAGCAGGTCTCGCGTCCGCGCTCTCTTGGTGGGCGGGCATGCTCCTCGCCGGGGCGGCCGTGAAAGCAGCGGGCTGGGTAGCCTCCTGGGAATCGCTGTTCAGAAACGAGGGAGGACAAAATGAAACGCGTTTCTTGCTAGGACAAGAGAATTTGTGAAACAGAGAAGTGGGGCAACACCCCTGCAACCCGGCGCAACAGAGCAGCACCCGCCATTCTGTCATCATCGATGCTGGGGTGATCACCTCAGGACAACGCCGCGGAAGCTATATTTTCAAGCTGGTTTTTTAAGAGCTAAATACTTGAGAAACTTCTGCCAGAAGTCAATATAGACAACTAAATCTCTTCACAATTTCTATTTAAAATAATTAAGTGTTGGCACTATACAGGTTAAAGCAGAACACTTACTGTAAATTTGGTACACTCACAGACTTTTTCAAGACTTTTTTTTTTTTTCTTGGAGAGTAGGCAGATACTCATATAGCCAGATTATACTTGTAGATCTTAATATAAATCATCCATCTGAAAGTGAATTATATGCAATTTTCTTCTGAGCCACTGCTCCCCCAAACAATTAAATATTTTAAAAGAGCCGTAAGTTTCTTTATTCATTAAACAACATGCACAATATTTTATATTGCTTATTTAGAGCAGTTTACAGCTGCTTTTATATTTTAAGGGTTAGCAGAGCTCTTAGCTATTTAGAAACACGCATGATGAAAACTGTACTTAATCACAATTCATGTAGAGCGTAAATAGACACTAATTACATTGCCAGCAAGAAAATTTTTAATTTCTCATTTCCAGAGGTTGTTCAAGAATGAGAAAGTTATCATAACAAAATTTTTTATGCAGTGTAGAAGTATTTGTATAATGGATATTTGCCTTTGGGAAGCTGAGAACAAATATTGTCATTAAAAATCTTCAAAGTAGAGGAGTAATTGTTAATGAAGGTCATTTGCAAACTAAGAGGATCACAAAAACAGGAAATTAACTCAACAATGTTGCAAAATACAGCCAAAACAATTCCAAATACATATTTTGTGCAATCTGGAAACCCATCAGTTAACACAGAAGCCTTGTGTTCTTTCCTCTACTGAAGAAAAACAAATTTACAGTACCTGTGCACTGTGTATATTTCTTCAGGGTCATTCACAGAATTATAGATTGTGCCAAGTTCGTAAAGTAGAAATCCTTGAGCAACTTTTACTTTACAAGTATTGTGCGCGCACGCACACACGCGTGAGCTCGTGCAGTATCACCTTGGCCATACGACATGCAAGAACTTGAACACGCCATGAGGCCAAAATGCAAGTTCATAACCTTGATTTTTTTGTCTCTAGTTTTACAGTGTTAGTAATTGATGTATTTAGAAACTTTTCTGGGTAAGGTATAAAGAGAGATTCGGAGTTTAGAGAATATATCTGTTTAATGAGTAACAGGTATTGCATTTATAGGCTTTTTGGTAACTGCCATAGCTGTGCTGAACTGACACTGATGGATTTGCTATATGCAGTGTGCACAAGCCCAGTGAAGCAAAAAGTGAGACCTTGCATTTTTGTTACGTTCTAATGTTAAAAGATATTTAAAGGCATTTGTGTAGTGCAAAGGGAGGCATTTCAGGTACACGTTAGACTCCTTAAAGGCTTAGGATACATGTCTTTTTAACAACAGGGATATACTTCTTAAAAGCACTGTTGCAGACTGAAAGAAAAAGGATAGGAAGACATCCTCTGACATTAAGTAGCACGTTCAGTAGTTGAAAACAAGGTAGTTTAGGACTGACTTCCACCATGAAAAAAGTGTGTGTCTGCAACTTCAGTGTCACATAAATCTCCTCCTGTGCTGTTGAGTACATCTGACACGTAACCCACCAAACCTGCTCCAGGTCAGAGTCCCATTACAACTTCAAGAATTCCTCAAAACACTGTTGGTGTGCTGCTGGCAAACTGCAGCCTTATTGTAGATTCAGGCGAGGAAGTGGACCCTGACACATGCCCACAAGGCTCGCTGTAATTAATGCTGATTGGTACCTCCACCATTGCCATCTTCATGGTTGAATTCTGAGGCTTGTGAATGACATGGAATGCTAGTTCCTGAAGCAAAAGTTTATTGGAGACACTTAGGCTTTCATTTAGAAATGAGGTGAATCTTAATGACCCCAAACTAGAAGACAATTATAAACCCAGCTATAAAACCATCTGTGATTTTTTTTTTTTTTTTTTATCACCTCTGGTGGTTTATGTGCCAGGAGCCTATCCTAGAGAGAAGGTTCTCAAGGAAAAAGCTTGAAGCCATGACTCTGACAGAAGGAAACGTGTTCACCTCAGGGCAAAACTTCTGACAGGTCTTGGACACCCTTTGTACTTTGTGCCTGTTTTTTTCAACCAAGAGTCGAATAAACTGAAGCTGGCACTACAACCTGTTAATTTAACAGGCAGGGTGTTACTGCAGCTTGGCAAGTCTCTCCGGGGTGATGTTGCCCACCTATAGTGGGCTGCAGGAAATAGCATACACAGTGGTTTTTCTGAATTACAGTCTCTAATCACAGTTACCTGGGAGCATACATGCAGCATTCTCTGCAGAGAGAAGGATCCATCTTTGTCTCACTTTCAAAGAAGTGCTGCACCCTGCAGACATTCAACCTTTTCAATGCCAAACTTCCTCAAATTCATGCTTCAAAATTAATTCCTCATTATTTTACTTTATGTTCCTCTATACTGAGAAACACTCAAACTCCAATCATTTTTATCCATCTTTATAAATATAGTTATGTATCTTTTCAGAAGTGTACTTACCTTCTACAAAGTGGCTGCACAATATGCACAATTAGCCCTACTAGCATTTCGTAACTGACTAGGATATTGTACAATGATGACCCAAGATTCATTACCTTGAAATTACATGGTGTGAAGAGACAAAAATATATACAGAAATTCAAGAAAATGAACAGGTAATGGAAGAGAGCTCCCATCTGTTTTTCAGTGTTGTCACTAGAAAACTGAAGGAAGAATGATAAACCTTACGTATTTACTGAGTTCCACATCAGTAGCTTCCTCAGTCTTCCCAGATGACACCCAATGAGTCAGGTTCAGACCAAGCACATTTTGATGTCAAAACACTTGTACTGTTATTAATGACCAGCCTACTTTCTAACTCTAGCTTTAACCTTTTAACTCTGTTTTGTAACTCTTAAATGATTCCTCCTCCACCTCATGAATATTTACAGCAAAAATGTTAGTTTTCCTTGATGAAAACTAATGCAACCAATAGTCACATCCATTTTAAGAAGCACGATGTTGCTTGCAAGATGCGAATGCTCTGCTGTCAAGCTTTGGGCAAGGGGTTTCAACGCTGCAAGAATGAAGGAACAGTGGAACACGAGCCTGACTGACTCAGTCTCATGTCCTGAAGACCCACGATGTATTTAATTAATAAGTTAGGGGAAGATTAATCAAAATAACCCTGCAAGTGGGCTGCAAGGGAGACAGATTGAAAAAGCAGTCCAAAAGAAAAGTCCAGCAAAGAAGAAAGCTGAAGACACCTCTCTATCTTTGACATATGCTAGCTCATACATGACATACTCTCCTGAATTTCCACGGAGAATAACTCCTGCACAGTGGAGCCCTATTCTATCAGAGCCCTATTCTATCAGACTTTCTGGGGGGCTAGTCTGAGGCCTGAGTACACACAGGGGGATCCAGCGCCAGTGCAAACTTTATCCAGAGCTCACAACACATTCCTCAGACTGAGCCCCTCCTGATCAACAAAAGCACTGTGAAAAAGGTCAAAATAGACTAAAAAGCAAGTAATAACTCCTCTGTTATTCCTCCTCATGTTCCTCCTCAAATACCAAACACTGTATTACATTCTGGTTTTTGGTGGGAGGACAGTGAGAAAAAGACATTTGCCAGCTGACTGTCCCATTGCTGAACGTGGTACTGAGAGCTTCTTGGATGCTACCGAGGGGCGATGGGCAAGGAACCTGCAGGTCCAGGTCACACGTGAAATGGGCACCAGTTTTTCAGTTTATCACTCTGGGATATTTGCAGCCATACCACACCCCTTTCCTTACCAAAATCAGGTGCACCAAGACAAGGCTGAACACATTTCAGAGGCCTTTTTAAGACATTTGCACTGGAAAATCCTTCTGAATGTATTTAGAGGTTTTGACACTCCCACCCTCCACTAAATCCAAGAGAAGAAAAACACATGGTCTGGGGCCATAGTTGCCTAAAGCACCCTCCACCCTTCCATGGAAACTCCTATATAATGCTGCCCAGAATTTCTTCACACACACTTTAGAGAAGATAATCACGTGTCAAGTTGTTGTTAGCCAAAGGAGAAACTACGGTCCTAACTGAAAATGAAATACAGCTTGTCGTCATGTAAGTTCTACCACTACTAAAATGGTAATAAATGCCAAGTCTCCCAGATTTTCCCAAGCAAGTTCAAGAGGTCTGGGTGGACTTTCTCCTCATGCAAGCCCAAGATACCAGGTTATCAATCTGTAAACACCATCACTTGAGCTCCAAGCTCAGCCTGGTACATCAGTATTTTCCTAATAGTTCTCTGGATTATAAATGATATTTTAACTCCCACTTGTTGTTCAGAATGACTGTGTGAGTTGGGAATAAGTCCCCTGTGGTCTTAGGAAGTTTGCTAACAGGAGAGGTCATGTAGTATCCAAGACACAGTCTGTAAATGCTTTCTTCAGTTGGCCATGAATTCTGTGAGGTTATTTTCCCTTAAGAACACTAAAAGTTTAAAGACAACAAAAAATAAAATATGTGAGAAAATCACTCTTCTTGGTTTCTGGCACAACCAAGTGGAATATAATAGCCTTGATTCTGCTTTATGGCTTCTAAAACCAAAATAGTTGAACAAAAAGCAAGACTTTCCTTGCATTACACATTGTTGCCTGTTGGTTGTCTGTTAACCCCAAGCAGGAGCAGGCATCAAGCACACTGCAGAAACCTGAATAAATGGCTTCTAAAATATATACACAGTGCTTGATATAGCATTGAAGGGGAGAAAAAAAAATAATATGATTTTTCAAAACATTTATATTAAAGAAACTTTGTAACTGCAAAGTGAGGAAAGAATTATTTGTCTGCCCTAAGACCAAGTAAACTGTTACACAGATGCTTCTCCAAAGCTTTCCAACAAGGTAATAGCACAGCTGAGATAAAACTTGAATCTCACATCTCAATTTCTTGTTTTAAGCTATGTGAAGTTGTACACATCGCGTGATGTGTTTTGTCCAGTATCAAAATACACGTTAGCTGAAGATATATATGAGACTAGAAAAATCCAGGTATGAGAATGACAAAAAACTCCCGTGAATAGGGGAAGTACAGATGCCTTTTTGCAAGAACTTTCTGGTCTAACAGTAGAGAAATAGAATACAAGAAATACGGAGTGCTGACCTTGTTCTCAGCCCTATTGCAAATCCTTGGTCTCAGTCAGCTTTTTAAAATAGAGTTTACATTTCGTGTTAACCTAGCGGTGTTCCAATAACTCACAAGAAATTAGAAAATGCGAAATAAAATAATAAAAAGAAAGAGCAGAGAAAGTCGTGTGGGTGGAGGTATTTTCATATTAAGTGACGGTGAAGGAGTATGTAACCCTTCCATACGCAACGTTCTACACAGAAACAATTTAAAGCATCTTTCAGAATAAATATTCTCTCAGAGTCAACACCAGCGTTTATCTCGTAAGCCCAGACTATCCTCCTTTCAAGTAACTGTACATGGCATAGTGTCATGTAGAAAAAGGAAAAGCCATTTCAATACACATCCTCGTTAGCATCTGAAAATTTCAGTGTTTTTGCCATTTGATTTAATTTTAGGGCAGAGCTACAATTCTTGGAAATGAAGATATTAAATACATCATTTCCTTTGCTGCATATATGTCATTTGTTAAAAAACACAAGCCCCCATAAACTTAAGGCTATCTCCGTTGTCATCAGGATGAACACTTAGCTTACTGAAAGACTGCGTGGCTGGTATACCAAAAAAAGTCCATTTCTGAGGAGACTGGTAGAGGAAGAAAATGTGTGGATGTTCAGCAGCACTTCAGGCCAGTTAATAACAGATACTAAGTCAGAAAAAGGTCAAGTTCTCTGGCAGCTACCCAGTACAGAGCAGTTTAAGACAGCCAGCTTTTTTGGAACCGAAATGGTGAGGTGAGAGGGATAAAAGGGTAGTATTTCTGGAGCAAACATACTGCAGAACAAAAGCAAACCCCTGCTTTTGTTATAGCTAAAACCTTCTTGAGTTTTTCCCCAGAGCTAATGCAATTAAGGCCTAGGTACCTCAGTAAAACAGATTCATTACCTCTTCATGAAAATTATACAAGATAGAGCTGGAAAATGCAACCCCCAAAGTTGCTTCAGCTTATCTACTTGGATTTCTAGGTTGAACCAATTTTTTGAACAAGTTATTCTACTATACAATGTCGTATACTAATCTCTTTAGTTATGGGACATAAAATTTCAGCTCTCCTTCCTTATCAACTATTCTGTTGTGAGATGAAGTGAGCTGCCACTTAAAATCTTTCAGCATCACATTTGTGTACATATTACAATGTCACTAGATGGACAGTAATGTAAAGACATTTTAATATCCATTTTCTCACACCCATTGGGTACATTTCTCTAAAATTATTGCACTTCTTTTTTCTGACATAATTTGGTTTGCTTGATCTTTGTCGAACTTAAATGAGAACATGTACTTGCTGATGGTAAACTGTAAGCATTATTTGTCATCTTTTATCTCTTTTCTACATGTTTCTCAAGCCATACAATAGGGCTGTGCTGCTTTTTTCACTAGGATGAAGCAGCACAAAGTTTCATTTCTACAGCTCAAACCAACGGCAACCCCTTCCTCCTCACTGGCACTGGCAGCTCAGGATGGTAATCAGGAAATCAGAAATCAGTACCCCAGTTTGTTGTATGTTAATTTCAGATTAACACCACTTATTTGGAGAAAAACCCTTCAAAAATTCAATTTATGCATAATGTTCTCAGACTAATGATGTTGCTATGTCACATTTTCCAAATTTTAGGTCATGTCTTATTTGAGATGTCCCTAACAGCCTAAAAGTCACATGCTTCCTGTATGGCCTTATGCCACCATCTGTACACAGCAGTCTGACCCAGGAGAACCTGGCTATTGCAATGGTTTACGGGAAAATTAGTTTTGCCTCTGTTTAGAAAAAACATTTTAAAAACTCTAATAATCTGTCCTTCAAACTGTTCAACCTGGATTGTGATATACCTAATACTGATAAGGTCTTTTGGACAGGCTTATATGGTCTCTGTATTCCCAGTATACCTCCTGGCTCCCCAAGACATCTCTTTCCAGCTCTGCCAGATCGAAGAGCAAAACGGAGAAGAGCCTCCAAAACTGCACTTCAAATGTGGTGGGATGAATGTAGTTCTCCACTGCTTGCTGCCTTTCCCAATGGGCAGTCCCATGTACTCATACGGGACAATAACTGGACAGAACCTGTTTGGAATCTCAACTTTCTAGCAGAAATAAGTGTTTTGCATCTCCAAAAATAAACCTTCAAAACAAGGAGTCTCTCCCCATATGGTGAGCAAATGATGGATAAACATAGAGCCAGTTTCAGAGTCAGGAATGTGATTGTTTCCATTCTTGTAACAATCTACCTTCATTTGCAGCTTATGCCATAAACAATGCGCATTACCAGAGTGAACCAGAAAAGGGAAATCAGGGAATTCATTTTTAGTGCCATTATTGGCTCTGCTAAAGTATCAGCAAACACCACAGCTAAAGAATAAAGTCTTGCTGACAGTACGTCCTGGACTTCGCTCGTGGTGCACAGGTATTATAACTCCTGGGGAGGTTTTCCATTTGGATGCACACATAAAAAGATTTCCTAACAAGTTTTATTCAGTGGCAAAAGAAATTTAGTATTTAAGGTTGTGTTATATCACTATAATTCTGCATTTTTTTTTCTTTTTAAAGTGAATATTCCACAATGTTGAAAAATTTGATACACCTTAAAATTGTTGGTGTGTAATAACTACCATGTCCCCTCCCCAAAGCTAGAGCTACTTTAGTCTCTTCTAGTGACTGAGGTCACCTCGGAAGCCATGAAACAGGAGGGAAAGATATAATACTTCTTACTCAACAGAAATTTCTTACATCAAGTGTATCTGAGCTCTACTTATAATTGGGCCTTATCTCTAGAAGGGTTTTACTCTTGTGAAAATGCAAATAAGTACACGAAAACCTACAAATTATTTCTTTCTTGGCACAACTTAATACTTACTGTCCTGTAAAATAATCAAATAGATTTCTATCTTTGAGGCTGAAGTCCATTACATAAAAGCAGCTTTCCACAGTGTTAACATAGCTGTGGTCAGGAAATGAGAACAAAAAGTCCTGTGCACTGAACAGAATCAGCCCTGGAACAAAGGGCCTAGACAGCAAATACATTTCAAAATAGTTATTTGCTGCACTGCATGCCAGTTATTTGATTTTATACGTTAAAAGTGAGCTTTTAAAAATAGCAGCTCTTTGTTCCCAGAGCACCCTCGCAGCCTAACACGCTGCTTACTTGCTCAAGGAACTGTTGCAAATAATTCACCTGGCGAGAGGTTTCAAGACAGAATATCTTGTTTCTTCTCCAGCTGGCTATTTAGAGCGATGGTGCCTCCCAGGGAGGTTCACAACACAACACAAACAGCACCATGCATCTCAGAAGGGCACCTGATGCCAGTGAGGAAATCTTTGCTTAGTACTGTGGGCTTGCACAAACACCATCGGCAGGATCAGGGTGCAGATTAGTTCTACAAAGAGGTGAAACCATCAGGATTTGGGGTTGGTGACCTCGTGCCAAAGACCACAAGAGGCAGACTGCTTCAAGCGTGCAGACAACAAAAACAGGCTTTGAAGGAGAAGCTGTTTTTTGCTAGTCCCAAGTGCCAACCATGCACCACACACGGCCAATACCTCTTGCTCTTTTGCAACTCCAGAGCACTTGTGGACTTCCTGGAGGGCCCGATGGCCTGCAGAGGAGGCTTAGCGACAGGTGTGATGAGCAGGGCATCCAAGAGCGCGCGGTAGACGCTAGGTTCGGAGAGTCTAGCAAGCATTCAAAAAGACCACGTAAACAAACTAGGTGACCAAAGTTCAAGTTGCTGGGGACCACTGAAATCACAAGCACCCTTATGAAAATCCTGTAAGTTCTGTAGCAGTATGGAGAAACTGAACCTACGATAGGATAACTGATGTAGAAATTATGGCCAAATAAGAAGTCCTCAAAGTGGAGGTCGCACCGCACAGGGGGTGCACAAGACAACCCACTGGGGTGTGAGAATTTATTTTATTTTTACCATTAATAAAGTAAAATAGAAAATATTTTCAAAGTAGTGTTTATTTCACCTTTTTCTCATCTTTTTTCAATCTCTGTTTTGATGTATGCTTTATACTGTACATAATATATTATTACATTAGGACATTTATATAGTTTAGAAATACATATACATACATTGCACGCTCAGAAGTTTTTTACTGATATGAATGCACAGTCAGAAAAACTTGAGACCACTGGTCTAAGTAAGCCTTTATAAAAAGCAATGCAGTAAAGATACAGATGGAACTCAGAGAGTCAATGATTTCAAGCAGCTTGAAGTTACTCAAAAGACGCAGATTATTTTTGTCACCCATGTAACACAATTGTAGTTTACAGCTAGTTTACTAACTGAACCGTAAGACAGATACCATGAGGATTATAAAGATAGAAGTATTCTCCAAGGTTCAGAGCAACAGTCTGGAGTTAAGCTAAAAACAGAGCATGGGAGCCCTGGACACATTCTAACAATTTGCCTACCATGCTATTGCAAAAGAGCTGATTTCACAACCCTGCCAGTGACCGATTATTCTTGGGTGAGCTTGAAATTTCTTAAACCAAGCTATAAAATGTTCCTTTTAAAGTTGTTGTCTACCTGGCCCGGACAGCAATGGCAGCAGACACGGCAGCAGCAGCCACACTCTTAATTTTTGATCTCTGCTTGAAAGGAGAAAGAATGGGAGGAGGAGCGGGTCCAAACGTGGGCAGACTTCCCAAAGGATTTTCCAGCAGTACTTTTCTAGCACAGAAGCTTTGAGCCAACAGAGGAGAAAACAGAAAAAGCAGGAAAGTTTGACAGCAACACAGTACAATACTGGACTGCATTAACCACTGGAAAGTTATGCTATTGCAGGTTCCCAGTTCACATAGATGTGAGGCAATGTATTAGCCACTTGAATACTAATGTAGAAAACAGCAATTTTTATTTCACCCACAAATAAAACCTTCCCCTCATCAAGACAGCATTTAGCATCTATCAGCCCTCAAATTCCCCATCCAAGACTCTGCCTCACACCCCTGGGACATTCCCACTGAACCAAGGCCCAGGACGGTCCATGGGGATCCATTTAAGTCTCCATGGTGCTGACAGAAAGAGTCCTGAAGATCATTCAGCTTCTCCTCTTTTTCATAATAAACATGGAGAACTTTGGAATATTTGCTGATACAACTTCAGCAGGTCTATTTTTAGCCACCTTTACCAAATTTAGCGTGCTCCTCACCTCCTTTTCATTTTCCTAACTTATCTCAGTTGGGAGGAATGTGAACAGGCAAAAAAAAAACCAAAAAAACCCACAACCCAAACCTAAAAAAGAAGACTGGGTCCAGAATAATTTCTACAGTGGTGAGTCCATAATTCAGGCTCTTATTTAAAAATTCAAGATTATCCACAGAACTGTTGTGTATTTTTTTAAAAATAATTTCAGAAATCAACAAAACACTCTGAACACTTACACAACTATACTTTATATCAATTCTCAGATTTAAATGCAACAACACTTCCTGAAAACCTTGCTTACACCTAGCAGTCTGCTGTAGATATAACTTAAAAGATTTACCTTGCATGACTTACTGATGACTTAGACTGACAGCTTGAGATTTTACTGAAAGAATTTCTTTCACAAGTAGGCAAAGATGCTTCATGCCTGACCAAAAGCAGCAAGAGAAGAAAAGCCATTAATCAAACACTTACCACACCTCTGGCAATGGTAATTAAAGCTTAGGAGGGGTTCACTTAAGGATTTTTCAAAGCCCTCCTTACCAATGAAAACCCCCCAGCAGGTATGGCTTAATATCCCAGAGTGTTAATTACTGAGGGAAACACATTTTTTCCTTACTGGCAAAGACTATACTCTGGATGATGTCCCATCACTACTCAAGTTAATGCTCGTATTCTTTTCCTAAAACTTGAGACTACTGGACAATTCAAAAATACACATTTTATAGCAAGGGTGACTCATCTTTGAAAGCCAGGTGAAGAAAATGTGGAATACCAAAGCATCATACATTATGCACACTCTGCTGTATGTTCCCCCCAAAATCTTATTCCACACTTTGACACTATATATTTACCCCGTATTGCCAACTTTTGACAACAAAGTCACCTTCCAACCGAATCTCCTTCCTATGACTGGTTCCTCCAACTCCATCTAAGGGTCACTTCAATTTTTGAATTATTTTTCTAACTTTTGTCTAAAGCTACTAGAATGTCTAATTGCTATGCAAATTTCCAGAGCAGCATGATGGTCAGGAGATACCTGTAAGCTGCTTCATCTTGACAGCATCATCGTCCAAAAAAAAAAAAATCAGGTGAACCACCATATGTAAAATTACAGTTTCTGATTGTGCTTTTTTAAAGGCAGCTAGCTCGGATGTACCTGGCAGGAGTGGGAGGCAGCTTGGGGGCTGTTTCCACAGGGGGGGCTGCAGACTGGGTGGTGGGCAGGGGGGACTCAGAGGTCTGCGTGGCCACAGTGTGCTTCACAGGGAAAGGACGCTCTTTGTCAGCTGCCAAAAAGCTCGTTGCATCTGGAGCCGGCAACTCCTCAGTTATCTTCCTAGTTGATGTTAATTTCACAAGTAATTATAATGAGATAACATAAGGAGAAGAAATCTCTCATTTGATTAAAACCACCAAACAGTAATGGACAACTCTTTCTAGCTGGTGTTCTTGCATCCTCCGTAAGAAGAACAAGTGAATAGCACATGAAGGCTTTTCTTTCTTCCCTGAGAACCAAATACTCATTTTCCCTAGAAATCAGACTGTGCTGAAACTGGTTCTCTGGGGCATTTTACAGCTGAAGCTTGAGAGCTTGGAACCAGGGTTGTTTAACCACTAAATCAAAATACCTAGGTAGCTTAAAGTAGTCACTCAAAAAATACACAACAAACTCGAATGAAATCGCAACCAGTATATTAGAAACTCTACCTAGTGTAAGTAGATGACACTTCAGACACTGTGGCTACTCGGCTGCTGCTGGTGTTTAAAACCTGAGTAATTGCAGGGGGATGAGGTGCACACATGGGTAAGGCTTCCACCAAAGGCTTCTCAAGCAAAAGTTCTCTGAAGTAAAAGATAGCAGAAGGACAAGTAGCATTTACCACAGAAAAGCAACATTTCCCCCCCCCATATTTTACTTGTCACCAAACCAAGACAAACAAAAAAGATCAGGTAGTTTTAGTGCAGTCAGTCTGAGACCTCCTCTTCTCCCCAACCTGATGCTCATTTGCCAATTAAATGAGCAACTCCTATCTTTGCAAATTCCCTTTTCCATGATGACTACAACCAAGAGAAGTTGTTTGGGAAAACTGATGTAGAAATGTCAGACCTGCCAAAAAGGAGATCTGGCTGAGTTGAGGAGAGTACAGCAGCAGCTACAATAATTCACGACAAAATAGAGGTATACACAGATTATACTCTTTCCTGGAGTTGTCCTGTAGTTCTCCTAAACTTCATACAACATCTTTGTGAAGCTTTACAAGTCATGAAAAGTGCCTTGAAGAAGGCGAGGAGAAGAGAATAAACCACACTGGGTGTATGCTCCATAGGGAGAGCAAGCTGACTCCAAATCTTTTTCATACATACGTACTCATTGTATTTCAATTTTTCATTTGCTTTGTCAGTAGCTAGAAAAGGAGTAAGAATTACTCTCAGAGATTACAATTTCTGCAGAGAATATTCTTGGCCATCCACTGATCAGAAAATACACAACAGAAATCAAGATTAATACTTACTATTTAACACCAAGTCTTTGTATTTATGACTATCAGGAATTATTACATTAAAAGAAAAGATAAAATAGGTCTGTATGACTGTAAAAAGTATGTATATAAATGAGCAATCTAAAGACTTGCTGGCACTGGATGTGCTTTATATTAGTTATATATTTCTCAGGAGGTACCAGACTCTGTGGTTTAACATGGTCTGAAGTTGCCAGGATGACTTTTTAAGATGACTTTTTGCAACTTTCTGGTGAAGTTGTAATTGGTCTTAAATATTTTACTGTTAAACTTATATGAGGACATTGCATATATGAAATTGAGTAATAATACACTATAAACTACAGTAGTTGGCTATATTGCCATATAACTAGTTTAGGCTTTCAATAAAGAACTAAAACTACACTAAAAAAACATTATGCTTAATATTATGAAGTCTGCCTTATAAGCAGCGAACCTAATTTTAATCCAGTAATCAAATCCAGATCCTTCATACATTTCACAGCAAACTCTTTATCCTTCTTGGTGGTTCAGTAGTGGGTGGCACAAATCACAGAACTTCAGCCAAGAAAAGACAGAGCCCATTAGGAAAATAAAGTCCTATGCCAGTCATTGACAACAAATGCAGAGCTTCAGTGACAAAAGCAAGCCTACTGACCTTTGGATGGCCCAGTTCTGCTTTACTAAAAGTCTGACGTGGCATGCATCAGTTGCTCCATATGGGTTTCTGATAGCTGCCCTTTTATAAAAAAGGTGCTTTAGAGCTCATCTTTGGGTTTATTTCCTACCTCACAGTATTATAAAAGTAGTGACATCAGCTCAGTAACAAAACATAAACACCAAATACAGTTGCTACACTGATGCCCTCTTATTTCAGGAGAGAATTAAGACTACATAGCTTTGTCAATTTAGTATGTTCTCCTTCCCACACTCAGTGCTAATCCTTCCTTCTACAGTTCTGCAGAAGCTGCTCAGATTTTTGCCCTTCTTGAGTAGAAAATACTCATCACCTGCTTCTTTGACTATTTGTATATATATTTCGCTCTTGCTGAACCACCATGAACGTAGCTGTCCTTTCCAATTTTCTGTGGCTTGTTTTAAAGCTGCTCTCGAGAGGTTAATTTTGCCAAATAATAAACCCGGAGCTGCAGGTCTCAAGGGAGAGTAGATTTAAAGTTTCCTTCCCTGGACACAGATCCAGAGCTAGAATTTAGAAAGAACTCCTTGGTACTCAGAACACAGTAGTTGTAGCAGTATCTTCAAGATGTCTGCAGCTCAGTAGGTGTAATCATACTAGAGTTTCACTGGTAGACATGAAAACCAATTATCGAAGTAGTACTTCTCTCCTTGCCTTTTTCATCCCTGGTTTTCTGCTTAAAAAAAAACAAAACAAAACAAAACAAAAACCAAAACCCACCACAGGTATTGCCATACAACTTTTGTGTGTATTTTTAATCTTTGGTGACTAATAACTACTCATGCCATCAGCTTCCTGGGATTTAAGAGAACATGCTGCTGAAACCATCACAATCAAATCATCTTTTCTGTACTGGGTCAAACCAAAGGTTACCATGAAGGTACTGGCCTGCTGTCCAAGCAAACCCCTGTCATCACCCACCATCTCTTCACGACTAATCTCGATGTTAGCTCATGAAGGTACCCTCTTCTCCCAGACATCACAAGTGCCTTCAAAAGACACTGCAAGAGAACAGAATTGATGTATTTTGTTGTGAGGTTTCACCTCATCTCTCTTAGCTGGTTGAGACTACCACTTTAAAGGGGAAACTGTCAATCCCAAATCTTAGATTTCTAGTTGCAGAAAGCCCATATAGGTATGGGTAATAGTATATTCCTATACGCTTCTCACAAGGACAAGTCTCTGTCTAGGGGCCTGGCAGGACTCGTTTTTAAGGAAGCAGCTTTGTTTTGTGTTATAACTTTGTGTTTATGAATACATAATGAACACTAGCTACCTGGAATTAAAAAGCACTCCTGCACTATGAAACACAAACCATCAGAAAATGTTATTGACCTGCAATAATAGCATCATAATCCTCCAAATTACTGTCGCTGTCTTATATCCAAAATTATCATCACTGTTTAGTACCCACAGAAGATCTCCAAAACATCACTCATCTGCCAAGATAAGCACTGGTGAAGCTATCCAAAGCCAGCGATAGAAAAGTTGCCAAATAATCATCTAGTTTGCCTTGATTGCATCATAGCACAACACAGTGTTATGAACTAAATAATCCACTTTCAAAAAATTATTTTTACATTTTTAAAGGCACTATTCTGTGTGTTGAAGAAATTTGAAATCACTTGAGTTGTTGAGACCACTGACACGTTACTCTATCCAGGTGATAGGGTGGACACCCACTGACAACATACTGACACATGCTAAATACTGAGTCTTGTTTTAACTGGTGTCCATGAAACTGTTCATCAATCTGCTGAGCTTTATTTATTTTCTCTTCTTCTTCCCTCTCCTGCCATTTCCAGGAAAATCCCTAGTCATGTCAGATTTATAAAGTCTGTTCTAAGTGAATGACAGGCAACTCTCTCCCCCAAGACAAATAAATCCAGGCTAAAACAACATATAAGTAGATTGTTTACTAAATTGAAGCCCCTCTGAACAATTTACCTCCCAGGAGCTGCTGCAGCAATGTGTTCAGGAAGTCTGGGAGAGGGGACACTGCCAGGAGAGGACTCTGCTATTGGCAAAAGAGCAGCTGCACATTCTGGTCTGACACCGTTTTCACTCCATTCACAGTAATAAAATCAAATGGAGACACACAGAGAAAGAGATTTTTTAATCCACATTGGAATAGTATGCTGAACAGGAAACAATGTGCATGAAAGTGTTAGTAATTTGAAACAAACAAATAAACAATCAAACCCCCCTCTCTTCCCCCCAAAACATGGAGTTTACAGCAAAATACAAATAGGGGGATAAAATGACACACAATACACTCAGGAAGTGCTGCGATTTTAGTGAAGATTGAGAAGTGTCCTGCTGCTTATAAACTCAGAAAGACTAGTAGTACTTCACATTTACAAAGATGGAACACACATATTTAGTATTACATTATGTGATGGAAAACTCTTAGGAAATGCCAGAACAGAAACAGACACAAGTGCTAGTGGGATTCACTCCCAAAGGTTTAGACACTTCTTGCTGCAACTTTTTTAGGGTGTTAGTTTTGTGAGGGTTAGACTATGTATTTCTCATTATTTGCTCATATCTTTTTTGTCAGTTGTGATAGTAAGAAAAAATATAAATCTAGAAAATGTCTTAGACCCCTCTACTTGAAGAAATCACCCATCAGACATCTTACTGTAATACACAAAAATAAAAGTAAACTACAAGGTAGAGAGCAATCACAACCACAAGTTTTGACCAGACTAAATTAGCCACAAGAGTAGGCATTGCTGCCCCCCACCTCCCACCCCCCCTTTTTTT
Source organism: Tyto alba (assembly GCF_018691265.1). Lineage (NCBI taxonomy): Eukaryota > Metazoa > Chordata > Aves > Strigiformes > Tytonidae > Tyto > Tyto alba. Next base: position 13,341,835 of record NW_024881327.1, on the reverse strand, counting down.
TTTTTTTTTATAATGGCATGCAAAATTAAAAATCTTAATAACATAGAGATTCTTAAGTGCTGAAAATTGTTGAACAAACTAAAGAATGACCAGGGAGCAGACCTCTTAGGTGGTAAAGGTGTGGATGGAAATTCTGGTACAGGTGGCATCTCCAAAGTCTGGGTAGCTATGGAGTTTTTATTCCGATTAATACAGGTATTCTGGGCTCCTGTTCCATTAGGTAGATCTGCAGGTATGCTTTACAGATATTTATGACATGGGGAGAGGGAAAATAAATGCATGATTTATGACAAGTTGTTTCAAGACCAAGTGTGGGACAAATGTTTTTCAGTGGCTATGGATTTGCTAAACTACAAATCTGGAAAATCCAGACACATCTTCATTTAGGACAATGAACGGACTCTACAATTTAAGGCCAAAACCAAATCTGTACCTAGTTGCTGAAAAGGAGATAGTTAAAAGTAAACATCTAAAATATACTTGGAAATAGGGTGCTGCAGAATTTGAACTAATCAGTTACTAAAACACATAAATGAACTTGACATAGATGCTAGATTTTGCCTTCCTAAGCTTTAAGTAACTGGTTTAAGAGTTGCAATTTACACATTTCAGTGAGAGTTTTCTATTTCTGTTTCTTGTCCTTCCAGCTGCTGAAAAGAAAAATCTATCTTAACCACACAAAAAGCCCTAGTGGGTTACAGCTTAGGGACAAACAATAATAAAAAATCCAAAGGCCATTTGTCTTGGGCAATGCTTGCCTGAAAAATCCAGTATTATTAAATTGGGATGTTTATATTTAGATTACTGATGAAAGAAGTTTTTACTTCATTGTTTCTCAGACTCATCCTTCTAGGTGATCTCTTAAATGTGAGCTTTTTTATTTGTATCAAAACCCACTCAGAATATTTTCTCAAAAATCAGATGTATGCTGGGAATTTGACATGAGCTAAGACACGCTATCTACATGCAAATGGAAAAGCAGTCCATTGTTTTGGAAACATTAAAGAAGTCCAAAATTTAACTTCAACAAGTGTTGTGCAATAGTGATATTGGGAGAAGAGATAACATCTTTAAAGCAGTAAATTAAATTAATTTCACACATTCGTAAAACATTTTTGGAACTAGTGATTTGTTACTAAGAATGTATAGAAAACTAATAATTTTGGTAGATTTTCTCAAACTAGTCTCATATCCTCAATAGATAGACTCTGTGACTATCTGTGTTCAATTTTCATTGAAACAGAGGCTTCTATACTTTGGATTATTTAGAGAGGCTGCTTCTTCCATTTCTCACAAAAGCAACTCACCCTTCAAAGGGATACAAACTGGTAAGATAAACACAGTGGTAAGTTATATACCAACATGAAGATATTCTCATTACCTAGGGACATCTCCAAACCATAAAAATACTTGAAGGTCAAACTATTCTGTCCTTATGAAGAAGACTTTACAGAGAGCCTAAGTGATAAGCTTTCATAGTTTTCATTGCATTGATGTCCTCTGAAACTCCTGTCTTCCTTTCCATTCAATAAAAAACCAAACCAAACCAAACCAAACCAAAACAAAACATCTTTAAACGCAGCAAAACAATTTTAATATACTGCTTCACATTCCTACTTTAATATGCAGTATTCTATGAAATTATTATATCATGGTATATGTGCACTCAGTAACACGCTTGTGTTTAGTAACACAGTACTCACTACCAAGTTACGCGTGGTGGGGGGGGAGTGGGAGGAATCAAGTTAATTGGTACTTCTCATCAAAACAGTCTTTAGCGAAATTATTAAAGTGAATATTTTCCTCTACTGTCCCTAAGCAGTTAACCGCAAAGGTGTGCAGGATGTGAGATGCCTTGGTCCATCATTACCGGTGCAAATTTAATTGTACTTTATATTGCGCATTGTGAGGCACCCACATCAGTGACTGTTAGTGTTAGATAACTTGGCTATTACCTGAAGTCTCCATTTTCTGTTTGGCTTTTCCTAAAGATAAAATAACAAATACCATAAGCTACTGCTGTATTATGTAGCAGTATAAACCACCTGAAAAGGAAACACAAGCTTAAGATGCTTCCAAAGGTCTCTATTCCTTCCAATTTTCCAAGTTGGGGGAGTTGTTTTTTTTATTGCACAAGTCTGCAGAAGCATTCGCAGTGGACATCAATCTGTTCACAGGACCAATTCCATCAGAAAAGCATGTAGGTCAGCTGCACAAACTACAAGCCAGTTGCAATGATTCTCATTAAGCAGTTATGAAAGTCTGGGCTTTTATATGTGCTTTACAATTCACCTTTGAAGTCTGAAACTTCTCTGATTCAATAAGAACTGCAAAAGCCGAGAGTGAGTTTTACTTAGTAGAATTCTTACTCCTGCAGCCCCCCAGAAGGTCAATCATTTTATTGATTTCTGCAAATCTTGTATCAATTTTGACAACATAAACACATACCTCATTTTTAACACAATCGGGAACTCTACTACTGTGATAGTTTTGTACAATTCAGATTGTTTCTACTACGCAGCAGGGATTTAATTGTTTCTCTTATTGTGATCTGTAAAGGTACAAGGAAATTACAGCTCCGTGCATGAGAAGACTATTCAAGGAGTCGGAGAGACTCAAGAAAAACAGACAGAGCTAAGATAAAAGCAACTTTTATTAAAATACTCTCCAAGCTTCAGAAAGCATAAATTAATTAATGTGTAGCTACTATAATACATTATTTTACAGGAGAACCATAGGGCCATGAAGTTTTTATAAACACAAGAGAGCCTATGAGCTTCACTGTGTAATAAATAAATACTACTCTTTTATTTTGTTCTTGTTAGAGGATATGTTGAAGTTCTTCCAGGTACACAGCAACACTCTGCTCATTTTTTTCTAAGTTTTCCTTAATATGAACATATTACTAGTTTAAGCAGCAGAACCTTTATACTGAGCTTGCACTTCGATTCGCAACATAGGAATTTATTCCTTTAAATTTATTTTTTTATTTGCTTAAAAGCAGCCTGTTCTCTTGCTCTACTTTGTAAAACATTTACAACCACTCTAAAACTGACCTGCTGAAAACCTAGTGAAATCCAAGATAATTATCCTGGTAAGTACAATAGTTTGAAATAAGTGCATACAGTCCCTCTTCATCTTCTTCCCCCAGCTCCAAAATCAAAAGTAATACAATTTCTTATTCTTTTGTTCATAATTTTCTGCTTTCTAACAACCTACAGTAACTCAAACTCAGCAATGTAAATGACTTCTTTAAGGCAAAAAAAGAAATGCAACAGCCATCTCCTCCCCCCATGTTGGGAGTTTCAGTCACCCAAGTTGTTCTGTTTTAAATATGTATTTTTTGTCAACTAATGATTAGCACAAAAACATTTTCATCTCATTTTTTACACATCAGTAGGAAAGTGTTAGAAAAGTATAGAAAAAGCTAGAATTTCTCTTGCAGTAAGGCTAGTGAAATATGTTTTCTTTTTTCTTTTTGCAAAGCAGATGGAAAAGAAGAAAGGAAGGAAGTGTTTGTATTTTGCTTTTGCAACTTGGGTAAAATCACTGGACATTAAGAACACGTGCTGAGACTTCATGGTGCCAGTCACGTAATTTTGTATATTTGGGGCTAAAGACGTGGATGGGAATCTTTTCCCTGTGGAAAGAAGTGACAGAAGAAAAATAAGAAAGAAAGAAAGAAAGAAAGAAAGAATGAAAGTTTGTCTTAAGCAGTTTCATGAGCGAACATGCAATCTCCATGCACTATTCCTATCTGCATATTGCCTTCCTCTCTGTCAAAAACTTGGATCGGGTGTTAGGCAAAGTCAGTAGAAAAACTCCTACTGACTGCAAGTACCATTAGATTCAGCCACTGGTTGGTCCTCATTTTGAACAACACTTATCCCAAAGCAAGGAGACAGCTGACCCTCGTTCACAGTCCAGAACGGTAATACTTTCCAGCTATGCCTTGCAATCTGATCCACACTCACAAATCAAAAGTGCTTGGTTAGATTTAGTAAAAGGAAAACACATCTTCAAGCTGACCTTATACAGAAAACCAAATCAGTCCAAGTTTATAGCAAATCTCAAACTCCTGCACAAACATTAATACTGGACTGCATCAACAGATTTTAAAATGTTGGTCTATGTAGAAAAAGATCTTGATTTTTACATGCTGAAGTAGAAGGCAAAAAAAGAAGCAACATTTTAAAAACACCCAGGTGTCACACAAACGCACCAAACACTATCAGTTAAGAATTAAGACATGCAAAGTATTTAATAAAAACATCAACTCACTTAGTTTTCTTTGCAGCTTCATGTTCTGGTTCTTTCACTGCAAGAAAACAGAAAATTTTTATTTCGTAAGGCACTAAAGGCACTGTACCACTGTACCCTGAGATCCTCTGTGCCAGCGCATTCACCAGAGCAGGAAATTACAACAAGGCTCATTAGGACTCTGCAATTCTAAATATGCCCCAATGGAAATTAGGTATGTCTATAAACTTCAAGAGCCCCTTTGCCAGCAGGATTGCTGAAAGGTGGCTCTGCTAGTCTCTGCTCTTCCCCTTGGCCCGCTCTCCACATTGGCATTGAGAAGGGCAAGATGAATGGAAGCTGGGAGGCATTTGTTTCGGATGAACATCCAGCAGGTTTCACTTAGGTGATAATCCAAGCATCTCTTTGCAGCCAGGCTGTGACCCATCAAGGTGCTAGAGGACGGCACATGGGATAATATAAATTCCCAGCCTTGATTTTAAGTTTGGAAAATCTAGTTGCCATCACTGTCTTATAGTATTTGTCAACATGATCAATTCATCAGTACTGGATGACATGTTATTTGACCTTCAGGTCTTGTATTCTGCCCTTTTAAGGATCAGTGAAGAGAATCCAAAGATAGACAATGATCCATTAATAGACTAGCTCAACATGGGACCGCAAACCATGCAGGTAACCATCTAAGTTCAGAATATTTATCACACATGGACAACAATCCTTATTTGGGGAGGTGTTATCACTGGCTTCTGCAATATCCTGCCAGTGAATTGATAGTTGATTTAATCAAATCTGTTCCTGAGAACGGGGTCTGATTATTCTCACTGCCTTCTTCATTGTAGCACTAGCTGTGAAAAGCAGAAGAATCAGTCACCTGTATGTTAGCTGCCTCAGTCTGAACATGACTGAGCTCAAATCTCCTGATGGCACTTCTAATGACTTTTACACACCATTACAGGTCTCAGTCAGTGAATTATAACTGGCAGCATAACATGAAATTGAAGTTTTACCATAAAATTATTTGACTGGGAATGACCTCTGCATCATCTGTTCCAGTACACAGTTCATGTAATCACACCATAGAATAAGCAGAGGATGGAAACATGACTTGGAAATAAACTGAGGAACTATGGATTTGTGCTTCTGATTGGTTAAATCACTGCAGATCATATGCCTCTGTATGACTGTCAAAGATTTCCTACATGCCTGAAAACACCTTAGTTTTTCTGAAGCATTAAATTTGAACAGGAATGTCACCATTTTGGTGATACAGAATGAGAACTAAACAACACATACTTATCTGCCAACATCTTTGGGAGTAGAAAGGGAAATTTTAAGATTTATCTAGAATGTATTAATATCCAACTCAATCAGGAATACTGTCCAGTAATGTGTATGTCCTGAGCTATTTAGCAACTGCAGGAGTTTTACAAACGTATTTTCCTATTACAGCCTTCTCAAACTTTTTTCTTTCAAAGAGCTCACCAAGATTCTGCCTACTGGATTTATTATCCAAGAGGGAAAACGCAAGAGATGTGACTGAATTCTTTTCTTATTTCTCCCCCGCCCATAGCTTTTAGAAGCACCTATCTGTCTAAGGCCCATACTTTTGTTTCATTTACACCAAACTACTCACTATGATCAGTGCCGGTGATCTGGGCAAGGATACGGAAAGAGCGGGACTGGGTGGTGCCTGTCCGGGGATGCCAGTCTTCGGTGTCTTCGATCAGTCGCTTCTTGCTGGCATCACTATGGGTGGGTGTGTGGTAAAACTCTGTGTAGGTATCCACAATGTGCTTCCGTGGCGGGCTGCGTCAAGGAGAGGAGAGAGCAGTGAGTGAAAAGCTTCAGAAACCACCTGGGTTGGGGTAGCTACAAAGACACAGGCAGAATTGTGACTTTTCACTGTGTTTAAAGGCAGCTTCTGCGTTTGGATGTAGATGCACAGCAGGCACACCTGAACACAGATTCAGTTCTACAAACCAAACAGAGCTTTATAGCTACTCTAACCCAACTGAAATATTTTTACTTGTTTCACTCTTGGAACATTTGAAGCAGTAAAAAACAGTATTAGCAAAACATTTACATATTTAAACCTTTACCGTTTGGGTGGGGTTTTCCTTGGAGATGACAGAGTAAGACAGCAAGAGAAAGTTTTCCCAGCATAAACAGGAAAAGGAAAAAAAGAAAAGAAGAAAAAGTCAGAAAGTTGAAACAGAAGTGCAACTAATTATTCTATTGGAATTAGTTTTGTGTGAAAGGGCACTGAAATCAAATTAACAGTAATATTCTCAAGTCTACTACCAAAACCACAGCACAGAACTCTCATAGTTAAATTAAACTGACAGAGATGAAAGGGGAATTTGTTTTGGTAAAGCAGGGTAGTCTACTTAGTTTGGATCAGGTGCCCCACGAGAAGTTGTCCCCTTGGTTCACAAGAGGCAAAGCACTAGCTGAGCGCAAGGGTCAGCCAGTACACGCCAAGTCTTTTGCACTTGGCAAAGCCTGGATCAGAACCAGGCCATTTCAAAGTGTAGGTAGCGACAATTTGGAGCATAATGTGGAGATACTGATGCTCAATATCCTCTCTGAAGGTCAAAAAAGTGGGGTGATCGTTTCATCTGGAAATTTTCCGCACAGTAACCTACATGCTATTATCAATCCCTGCTCTAGCAGACTTGCCAAAATACAGGATTTTAAAGTTTTCCATTCAGTAACTTTGCTCTCAGAAATCCCAAAGTATTAAACTTTAAGACCCTTCAAACGTACATTTATTTTTACGTAATTTACAGGAGATTAAGTGTGCAAAACTAGATCCTAAGACATAACAATTCTATTAATAATTTTAAAACCCCCCAAAAAACCCAAAACTTTAAAAGTCACTTTTAGTTTTGCCACTGTACTTCTACTCATCTTTCCTCACTGTACTTCTAATGTTCAAAGTGTTTCTGGTGAAGAAAGGTGGAAAATATGAATGAGATAAATCATTAATTGTCAACAAGTAAAGAATTAGGCCCATTCAATGGAATGCATTAGTAAATACTTAAGCTTACAAGAATACTTAATACTTGAAAGAATATGAAAGGTATCATACAAAATTATATCGAAAGAATTAAATTATTGACACACGGTATTAGTGAAGTACATGTATCACGTATCAAACTTACTAAAAGAGGGAGAGGTATAGAAACAAAGACAGTGGAACTTCCAGGATGGAGTACAAGTAGTACAGGGGAAAATTAAGGAAAGCATCAGAACAGTTAATAGCAAAAATAAAATCTGAAAATTAAAGCAGTAATTAAAGGTGTGGAACTACATGGAAATGTAATTATTTACATGCAGTTGAGTGTATTCTAGCAACTACCACAGTGAAATCAGTAGTCTATCACTTTTGTTGACAGTGGTATTATAAACAAAATATCCTGCTGAGTTTTCTTGTGGATGCTACTAGCTCCTTTTTTAAGGCTTAAGAGTCTACTAGTAATGACTCACTGAGGCAACAAGGTGGTGCCAGAGACAAAGGAAAATTCAGTGGGACAGGCTATCCCTTAAAACCCAGCCTTGAGGCAAGGGGAGAAAAGACAAGCCAATAAAACCTCAATCATATTTATCATTGCTAATATGTACAAATCACACTATATGGATGTTACTCTTATTTTTGTTGTGTGAATTCAGTATCTGGCCCTTCATTCCATAGTCCTCAAACCATTTTTATCCTTATACTGTATTTCACCATTTACTAGTTGTATTACCAACACCAATTAGCCATAGGTGCACCAAGAATTTATCAATACACACGAACACCACACAAATCTTTTGTGGAATAAAAAAAAAAAGCTGCAAAATGTAACACAGTGAAAAGCAAGATCACATCATGTCCAATGCAGACAAAACCATTTACTATGCTAAGAAGTTACTAAGAAAAGCTGAAGCTGTTTTGCAAAATTTAAATATAAAACTCTGTAAGAGCTGTAATTTTGCAAAACAAGAATACATGCTGGTTATCCAACAGGAAAAACGACCATAATTCAACTTCAGTGTTGTTGATACTAACTTTGTCATTGTTGTTATCTGCAAAGGAAAAAAAGTATTTGATGTGTTAATACATTCTTTCCTTCTTGAAATATTACAGGAGTTTCCAAATCCAAGCTCTGGTAAAGCCATATATCATGTAAGTCAAACTTACATTCATGAAGAGAACCTACAGGGGAAAAATTTAGCCCAGCTGAGCTTAAACTGAGTGAAGTCTGTGGACATCTTACCTGTTTTAAGCAGCAGGCACATTTTCATGCATCAGTTGGCAAGAAGGTCTTAATAAAAGCGTAACTGCACGCAACCTAGTGAAAGCAAATTGCTTTCTTTCTAAGCCAGAATTAAATAAGGGAAACAAAACTTCCTTCCCCCTCCTGAAGTGAAGGCAAATAGTTTATATCCTGAATATAGTTTGAGGGGAGCCAGGAGGAAGGGAGGAAATTCTAAGTATGACAAGGTGCATGCCTGAAGAACTGCATTTGCTTTGCAGTGTTACCTATGAACAAGAATCAAATTCACATTTTTTTTTATATAAAATGAATAATATAAAACACAGAAGCAAATCTGAATTTTTTTCAGACTGATTAATTATTCCAAACTTCAATGTTTCTGATATTTCATAAATGTCATTGATTCTATTTTAAATGGGGAGATAGTTAAGTATCATTGTCAAAATGTAATTTTTCTAAGTAAAACTAAGGAAGTAGTGTAGCAGCAGACCAATATAATCACTTCAAGGGTTTTTGTTTGCTTGGTTTTGTTTTCTGCCTTAGGACTGCAAGACAGTTAGACAGCCCAAACACACTACTGTAAGAAAGATGGTGGAATAAAGCAGGTTTTTACAGCTCTAAACATTTTCAAGCTTTACTAGATCTGCAAGGTTGGCAGTGAGACAAGGATTTCCTCACCTGCCAGTTGTCATTCTCCTCGGTCACCATTATGCATCCCCCAACCATAAGGTAGGGCATGTAACAGAGCTCACCCAGTCATCCTATCTTGACTGTCTATGCCTGCAGTACTTCCTTCCAGATCTTGTTGCTATTGTTCCTCTTTTTCAGCACTAATTGCTGCTTTTGAATACTCCTTACACAGTTATTTGCTATAACAGCATTCTTGAGAAGGTAAGAGAGGGTTTGCCAAGGGATATTCAACAAGTCTATCAGAATCAAGCAAGTCACTGGAATCACCCAATTTTATCCCACTTCTGTGCAGTGTGGACTCCTGCCATCAGCTGTTTAAGAAAGGGCTGAAAGTTACCACGACAACAGTGTGATATAAAATGCATACGGACTGCATTATACGAGTCCACATATGGAAAATATTCGTACTGCAATATAAAATGAATACGTACCTAAAGAAGTTTTTTTTCCCCCATGAGAAGCCCAACTGAAACTGCAATTTATTCTGTATGTTAGTTGATGTGGATGTTTACCTTTCTGTAGGGTTCTTTATATACTTTATACACTGAGAGACTATCAGAGGAGAGAGGCACTAGGCCTCCTCCTCCAGCCCCCCTCCTTTGAGGGATGGGAAATAGTAACTACAGCTTTTAAGCACAGGTTTTACATTCTTAAGACTGAAAAGAAACCTGCAGTTGCCCCCCTGCCCTTTTTATTACTTAATTCAATCTGCTGGACACCACTGCTGGGCACAGAGGCCAACCAGCATGGGACTGCTCACACCCAGCCTCCTCCTCGCACCACGACACGGCAGCCACTGGGAACCAGTCCCCAGGTCCCAGTCAAAAGCACGCCACCGAAACAGGGCAGCAGTGTGGGTCTGAGTGCCCAGGATGGCTGCTGGGCTCAGTTTAATTTGCTAATCTACTGTTTACTAGTTTAGATGCTACACCAGATAAAATATAAGCTTTTTATGCAGCCTTACACTCCCTTAAATGTTAGGTCTCTGATATCCATTTTAAATATAAACAACTATTTGAATGGGGAAATTACTCAAATTTTAAGTCTGTGTTGCTTTTTTAGGGTAAAGGTAACATTTAAAGTTGGGGTTTTTACATAACAGTGCTGCAAAAAATCTGCTCAACCCCTGTCAGCTTCTTTGAATGCATCTTCAAGTTTCTCATGTGTTGTATGGAGATGTAATGCAACATCCGTCCTCTTGTCTCCTTTTGGGACCTTTCTGCACCGGGGCCACGGTTGCTCTTCCAGAGCTTCTCATTCCTGGCCACTGCAGAACCCACTGACCCTTCTTGACAGACCGCTCTGCATTTCTGAGTGCCTGCTGCTTTCAGTCACCGCATCGGGAGTCAAAATACACAGTGAGACACGGACATTGAAATTAATACTGGGCTTGTTGTAAGGTCCAGAACACATCAACCCATCGTGTAAAGCGTTTCGTGGTCTTGATTCAATTTAGCCGTGACACTCTATAAACTGACATGTCACTCCTGAGAAAAACCATTACTAAAAGTCTAGCTTGGCCCTTCGAAGCATCCCTTTTAAGATGCAAGTCCTTCCTCAGAGATTCGCTCCTGAGGACTGAACGACTCCTCCAAGCTGTCTTTTACTCAGCCCTTAAACAAGCCCAGCTTTTTTCCTGCGAGGAAAGACCCTCACAGCAAAAAGAAATCCCACCTACCCATTTTGCTGTTTACTCTCCCCCTGGTTTTCTCTGAATCCTCGTCGTGGCCCCTCGGCTACATCCTGGGCGCCGTCACCGGCGGCATTGTGCGTGGCGGGCTGCCGTGGGACATTAACTGCAGGTTTAGCAGCGCTCGGCGCAGGCGACCGCTGCTCAGCGTTAGGCTTGGCGTTAACATGCAGTCCGGGCGCAGCAAACGGGGCCGGGGCGGCAGCCGCCGGGGCCGGGGCCGGGGCCACCGCCTGGGCTGGGGTGAAGGCGGAGGATGGTGATGGGATGGAGGTGACTTTGGAGGAGGTTACGGCTCCAAACGGCCTCGGTGTCTTATTGTAAGCCACGCTCGCCGTGGCAGTGACTTTGGGTGCGACAGCAGAGGCAATGGGCACAGGCTTAACTACTTCTGTAGGTTCTCCCTATGCGAGATGAAAGACAAAAAAAGAAACACACAAAACCACGCCAGACGCATGCACGTTCCTTCAGCAGGGACTTTCGCTGCTCTCGGGGGAGATAACCTGCCTCGTGTGAAACGAAGAAGCACAGAAGCAAGCTTCACCGAGAGTGCAGCCATGAAATGTATGGGAAAGGGTGAGCCATGCGTTTTAGGAAAGGGAATGATCCAAGCATGCACAATCAATAAGAAATCCCACGATGCTAACTCCTCTCATCACATCCAAAACAGACACCCCACAAATCAAATAAATTCAAGAGAAACTGAAGAACCACTCTATTGCAAAACCCACCGGGTAACTCATGTGGAAAATATTAGTGTTTTTCATAAAAATCCACATTCCACCTCTCAAACCTAACTCAAGATATGCACGTTCCTCATACACAAACAGCACGTGCGTGTGTACACACACACTGTTCATATTGATCTGTTGATACAGCCCTTAAGAGCAGAACCAGAACCCTGGAGCTCATTTATTAGAGGCCATTGCTTTGGGACTCAGTGATCTTTTCCGGTTGCACTCCATTGATGTGCCCCAACATCTTCATATACCCTCGTCAGATCAAAACACTCCAAAAAAATGTGATTTTTTTTTTTTTCTTTTCTCTCTGGGAGCCATGGTTACCGTGGTGGTTCCCAAACTGTAGCCTTTCAAGTCATGGTCAGCAGAATAGTAATATGGTATATATTATTTATGTCCACTGGGGAGGATTTTCAAGTACAGGCCATTTGTAAGTATCTTCAGGTTTGCAACAGCGTTCTTATCAAAAAGGGGAGTTTGAAACTATTGCTTGATAAAAAAAACATTAGAACTTGAGAACAAATAAGTCCCCAGGGCTCTAAGTGAGGTGAATTGTTCTATGAAACTCTAATATTTAGATAAACTTCTTTCATATATAAAGGAAGATTTTAGTGATCATTAAAAATGAACAAACAAATCCCAAACAAAACCCCAACAACAAAAAACCCCACTACTGTTTCTCTCTTAGGGGTAGGTGAACATTTCCAGCAACAGCTTTCTAAAAAAATGTTGCAAGAGTTGTAAGATAACATTTATTTAAAAAAATTTTTTTTTTTTGATTAATCATTTGCCAGGTCTCTCAATTCTTTTTTAGGGATTAAAAAAAAAAAAAGAAAAAAAAAAAAAAAAACACTCGAAAATTCAAATGCTGCAATACTCCTAATGTAACACATGGAAATCAAGCATGTTATATTGAAAAGAAAGTTTGAATGACAGTGCTTATCAACAACAGGGTTTGACAGATGGGTAACAGTTAGTGCCACATGCTACATTTCTTGATTATGATTATGAACATACCTTTGGTACATGAACAAGATTGGGTTTGGGTACAGAAGCCACTCTGCAAGAGGAAAAATACACACTTAATCGTAAAAAAACAAGTTCTTTAATGCTTAAGTATTTCCCTCTTCCAACTCACCACATCCACCCACAGATATATAAAATATTTCATTTTGTTTCCTCTAAAGGAAACAATACGTATTCAAGTTAAACTTACAACATTGTTGTTAATAAAAGGAAAAGGCAAAAACAAACTGGATTAATTTATCCAGATACAGTGTGAGGAACTTTATCATATATCATCAAGTGCTATTTGATTTATAAATTCATAATACCATATCACCAGTTAGGAGACTTTAGCTCTAATTTGCTGTTTTCCATCCTTTCATAAGAAACTATGACACATTACTCAAATGCTCTGGTTAGAAAAATTGTATTTTAAATAACACATAACCTTTATTCACGCTTAAAATGGAAAGCTTCCTTTTAGAACAACAACAACAAAATCTTTCTGACGGACTTTGCAGGTTAAATAGTACAGAAACTTTTTGCACAGTCTTTGGTTTTCAAAGGTAAGTTAATGTCACTTGAACTCCACAGTAGATGGCAAAAAATTTCTTCCAAACAATGGGTGCATTGAAGGTACTATGGGGTGGTAGGAAGGAAATGAAGTATCATAATGAGAAGAATTAAGAAGATAAAGAATTCACAGATTTTGTTATACCTAAGGTGAACTGGACACGTTACAGGTAAAGGCATCTCACTCGATTGTTTTTTTTCAGATTTGCATATACATATATGCAAAAATACACACACACATAGAATTAAAAAAACAACAACAACAAAAAAAAAAACACAGTAAAAAATCTGGTACACTAACATTTTGTCTGCAAACATTGCTGCTGATACACTGGAGTCTTTTCATGCTGTTTCGGTAGAAAAGTGGCTTCTTGCCACATTTTGAAACATTTCTGGCCATATTTGGTAGCTGCTCAGAAAAGCTGGCACCCTTAATGATCCAAGAACCAGCAATCACATCCTGCCTGAAATCACACAACCCCAATTTCCGACAAATCTTCAAAACAGGGCTTCTGAAGAACTGCAGCTGGATTCTCATTTCCAAAACATAATTTGCTGGGGAGGCAAAAAGCTGAGTTTAATTGGAAATCAGCTAACAGAAGCTACAATTCAAAACACCTCTATTGTATAAACCAGCTTTTCTGTTTCTACCAGAAAAACATGGAGAGCTAGATTTGAATTAGGCACACTTGGTCCATTTAACAACTCCTTTATTTTTTATTTCTCTTATTGTTCTTTTGTTTCCTGTGGTGTTTGTTTGTTTGTTTTTTAAAATAAAGGCATTAAAAATGTTTACTCCTTCCCTTATAGTCATTTGGCCCTCAGGGCTCACCAGATCGCAGCAACAGCAATCCTGCTGTAGGTTCAGTAGCCAATTTACAAAAAGGGAAATACATACAATCCACACGCTGTTAGCAGGGGAGAGGGAAAAAAAAAAAAAAAAAAAAAAAAAAAAAAAAAAAAAGGAAGAAAACTCCAACACATGAGAAGATCTTCTTCTGCACTTCACCTTCACCATTTGTGCATGGCTGCTGACACACATTATGTCCACATCAACAGTAATTCTCAACAGAGAGAGGGTTTTGTCTGCTTCGAGGAACAGGTCCGTTATTCCCTTTCCCACAGAGTGCGCAGCCTAGGAGGAGGCTGACCTCCAGCCCTAGGAAGCGCTGGGGTGCATCATTAATCACTCCTAATTGCAGAGCTGTCAATTTGCAGCAACAAAAGCAACAAGAAGGGGGTGGGGGGTGTGTGGAAACAGCCAATACATATGGAAACTTCTCTTTCTTTTTTAAGAACAGAGTTAGAAGGAAACACGCATCTTGCTCAGGCATATGTTTTTTAATAAAGGAACTTGGAAAGTTTTGTGTATTTATTAAGCTGGTCTAACAGTAAGGAATAGAAAGACATTCATTACTGAAGTCAACTACTATATTTAATGCTTGAGAAAAACAACCTTCTTGCTAATGCTGGACCTTGAAGTTTCAGTCTCATAAAAGGAACATGCTTAAATGTTGTTGTTTTTACAAAATAATCAAATTTGAGCTTGCAATGGATGAGATTGCTCTTCATTCAACACAGAACTGAGCAAAAATTACTTCAAACCACTATTTCCACATGACCTGAAGACATACTCTTCAAAATTCAACTTAAAAAATATCACACAGAAAGAAGAAAAAGACAAAAAGGGTGAAAAAAAGGTCGATAACTGAAATGTTCCCAATGTTCTTTTCAGACTCGAATCAGACAGCATAGCATTACTTTATTTCCCCCAAACATACTTGAAACAAGGACATAAATTTGTGTGTCCCAGACATACTTCAAACAGTTTAACTTGGCCTTGTTGACTTCAGAACATAATCAGACCAAAATCTGTGATTTATTCCATATCGTATAAAGAAAATGCTCACCCAGCAAACTGAGCCACCAAGATCTGAATGTGAAAAATGCATGGTGGTTAGACAAGACAGTACAAAAGGAAATGCACACTTCAAGCTGAAAAGGAAAACATATCCAACACATACATTTAAGAAAATGCTTCCTTCAGAGCTATTTCCCTTAAGATTTTGATAGATACCACCAAATTATATAGCAAAAACAAAACAAAACAAAAAAACCTGCAGAATCATGCACATTTTTCTAGCTGTTAGCACTCTGCTTGCCACCTCGCAATTAAAACGTATTAAGAATTCATGCTGGTTTGGTCATGTTGAATGCCTGAATAACTGATGGTAAAGGCTTTCAAAACTATATATGACACGCTTGCCCTGTTACTCCTTATTAGAAAAGCAGGATGGCTTAAAGCAGGATATTTTCTGAATGATTTAAAACTCATAGTTCAGTATATTAGTTTATGCAATATTTGCAATAACATACAAACAAGGCAAAGACATAACAGCTCAGTGCAAATGCTTATTATAAACAACTCGCACAAAAGACCTTGGCAAACAGTTAGTTTTGAGTTTCAGACGAATTATTATAAACAACAACGATAGAAGCAGCAGCCTTCACTTACTGACAGCCTAATAATGAAAATGAAAGCGCACAAAGTTTTTGCACAGGCTTCTACATCAAAGTCGGTTTGTTGTTTTTTGTTAGTTTGTTGGGGGGGGGTTCTCTTTAAAAAAAAAAAAAAACTGTATTTAGCTTGTGTACACAGTTCATTTCAACCAAACATGATCAAATTTACTCTCTAAACATACCACAAGCCGTTCCTCTCCAATGAGTACTTTCATGACATTTAATGCAATTCAAAACATTCCAACTTCCAGCACAGCCTTATTAGGAAAATGAATTAGTCTGCTCTTCACTGTGAGCAATATGCCTACCAAAAACTATTCATTCTTTAAATTCTTCCTTTATTCATTCCCTTTCCAAGTATTTCACTCATAAAAAAAAAAAAAAAAGATACATGAGCAATTCAACAGGACCCTTCTGTAACTACCAGTAAGACAGTAACTGGAAACCCCCATTATTAAAGCTAAAGCTACAGTATTTCATGCTCCTGCAATGAGTACAATTTGATACATTGTCTTCAAAGACTGATCATGAACAAAAACACTGTAATCTCAATAATTAGCATTATGGAAGTAAGTTCAATGCAAAGCATGATTTTTTTTTTTTTTTTTTGGACAAGTCTCAGCTGCCTTGTGTGTATAACCACACAGTAGACATAAATCTATTATATATATCTGTATAAATATAGATATAAATAATAAATCCCAAAAGCTTAATTGAACCTAAAATCTGAAAGACATTTCAGAGTCATCCCTTCTCTGAACTTCATTTAAAGTCCCACCATCCCCAGTCCTTCTATCCTTTAATAACAGGGCTATATTACATTCGTAACTTAAAAAGCAGATGTCAAACTCAATGGAAAATTCACAAGAAGGTAACTTATGCTTATGAGCCCCTCTATAAAAAAGGAGAGCACACAATACCAGTACTAACATTGCTAATGCGTTTGGGGTTTTCATATCTCCGTAACTTAAAAGGATTGCGCATAAACTCTGGTGTGAGATACAACAAGAAGCTGCAAGATCTTCACAGAACCATAGAATCATTTAGGTTGGAAAAAGTCTTTAAGATCAGAGTCCAACCATAAACCTAACACTGTCAAGTCCACCAAAGTCAAGGCTGGAAGATTTTATATGAAATTTTATCTGTTGTTCTGAACTGAACCTTTCTCAGGAAAAAGGAGGAAAGGAAGGATTTTTTCCCCCTCCTTGCATTTTCAAAACTAACTCCTTTTTCCTAGCTGATCAATCAGGATACAGGTTTTGGCAACAGATACTACATCCCTGAAAAGGCACTGGTCAGATCTTCCCTCAAAAAGCTGATCTTTTAGCAGTTTTGCTATTGTAGTCTGCAGTTCTGTTGGTTTGCCTCATTTAATTTCTAGAGAGCAGTCAGTTGACAGGGCAGAAAGCTAAATGTATTTGCCTTTCATAAATTACCCAACTCATAAAAAAAGATGACAAGCAGGAAACATTTAACATATATAACAAGCCATGACTTTCACTAGGGGTTATCTGACCAAAAACAAATGCAGATGTAATCTAAAGCACAGAAAAAAGAACAACCCAAATATATTTATTTTTTTCTTAGACCCAAGTCCCTTCTCTGTCATAGACATAATAATTAATTTCTTATGAACCTTGCTCTGGCTCACAACAGTAGAAAGGCAAAAACATTCTTAAGCTTCCTTCTTGTTGCAACTTACAGACCATCAGAAGTGGTTGTCTTACAAACACTAATATAACATACAACTACATTTCCCACAGTTTTGTTGAAACTGGTCTGGGCGACACCAGTCGGTAAATCAGCACTTCAGCAATCTCACCGGGACAAGCACCAATGCATGGCAAAGCAGAGCTAGCAAAATTACCATTAAGTATTACTTGGTGAGAACTAGAATGTGTTGCAGTCATTGCAAAAAGGAGATGACTTTTTTTTTCACCTTAGGAAACGTGGCAATACTTTAAAATCTATACTCTGGTCATTGTGCTTGCTAACATCCCAACAGATAACTGTCAACATTTTATTTCTTAAGTCATTCTCTTTGTTTGAGTTTATTGTATTAGTTTTCATTTAGTTGAACATACTAAATTATGACAAATAGGGGAAAGTTAATTACCATCAACCAATGCAGATGTCAGCACTGACTGCCTGCTTAAGGGAGAAAATGGCAACTTCAAAACAGTGATATTGGAGAGAAGTTGGGATGTGTAATGGTATTTCAGATATCATACCTCTCCAGGAGTCTCGCTATGAACATCTCATTCTGCAAACTAATTCTTACATTAAAAACGCATTCTTTCTTCTCTTGCCCTACAAAATACAGACTGTAAACTCGTGATAATTCAAACATTAAAATGCAAACAGTGTGAGACAATTGTCTGTTTCTGTGGATGCTCCGTTTGTATGTGAAATCTCAAAAAAGGATCTCTTCACTTTAAACAGCTTATAACTTTTGGGCTTTGTGTCCTTTGATGAGGTACAGTTAATGAAGTATACTGAGAATATCAGTATTTATTTCTTGTCAGAGCAGTAACTCAAGATAATACTTAACACCTTACTTCATTATGATTAGCCTGGGAGTATTAGCTGGTGAGTCACTCTCAAGAGATTCTACATTTTCAGTAAGTTTAAGGGGAGAGAATTAATACAGTGTGCATGTCATTATTTTACATTTGGCATATGCTATATAATACCTTTACATCCTTACACCATGCACTCCTCCAGCACAGCAGATTATGATGAAGGACTAGGTCAGGTAATATCAAGAAAAATCATGTTCTTACTTAACTGGCTATTTGATAGTTGGCCAAATCAAACATAGGTCCCCCCTCTTAAATTTACATAAGGTTTGGGATTTCATCATTATGTGTTAAAATAAACAGTGCTGATGTTTTAGGAGAGAAATAAGCTGCCCTCTGCTTTGGTATTCCTACCCACAATGGATTAGTTGTTTTTAAGACCTCCCAAAGACAACCACTGCTCATAGTCTCATTCCTGTGGTCTGTGGCAACCCTACCGAATGCATTTGTAAAGAGAGTTTAAGTGCAGGCAGATAATATTTTATTATATTAAAGCAAAACCAAAAACCAAACAAAAAGCTAAGGAAAAAATACCATGGAATTTATATTACTTACCTTAAAACTGCCAGAGACTTTTAAAGACATGCTTCTCACTCCCATGAAGGAAGAAGGTTTTGAAAATTGCAGAGGCCATGCGTGTGGCCAGTGCTGGACATAGAGGGCATGTCTGTCCATACTTGCCCGTGACTGCCCTGATCAGAGCCCAAACAGGTAAAGCTTCCCCAGTACCAAGTATGGCCAGTATCTTACAATCCTGTACGATAGATCACTGCCAGTTGTCCTAGAAAAGTTATAAAGTAACCTATATTCAAGTGGTAGGACAGCGTGTCTAAATGATCAAGTTCAGCAAGTAGGAACCTCATCTTGCCACTGCTTGGCTACTCACAAGCAATAGGAAAATTAATAGCTTGTATATAAGACCTCCTTATACATTATCTTCAGTGATGGTGGTCATTTCTGTCAGTTATCCCTTGTTATAAACTTCAATTTTTTTCTTGTCTTTAAGCTTTCCTACAGGTGTCTTGACAGCTAACAGTATCCACATAACAGCTAAGTGCAAATAACAAGACAAAATAACTATACCCGGGCTTTTAATAAAGCAGAATTCATACATTTGATTTTCTTTAGAAGTGCTTATTAGATACTAATTCTAACACAGCAACCTACCTTTTAAAATTAGTCAGCTTAATGAAAAGCAGAGGTCTAAATGACTTGCAGACTTAGTCCTCCAAAGCCCTCAGAATAAAAGTGCTCAACTTCATGTTGGCTTCAATCTATCATCAAATCAAGGTTATAATTTAGGAGATTCAAAACTAAACACTGTATTATTTTTTTTTCCAGTGCTTTCCACAATATTGTTACCAATGTTTAAATTACCTCCTTTGTCTAAAACACAGGCCAAATAAGCTTGAAAGTGCAGTCATATCTATTTTAACTGGAAATTCATGACAAACAGCTCCTTAATCCCTAACATATCCTTATTTGGAATTCCCCCCCCCCCTTAAGTGCATGCTTGGAAATGAGAATTTATATCAACATTTTTTCTCTCAAATGAAGAATCAGGCTATTTAGAGAGCCATTAAATTATTATATTTTTACTTCTCGTGGGAGCTAGGCATATCTCCCCTCTACAAAGCAGCTCACTCATCCATGGCTTCAAGAAAAACTGAGAAATGTAGTGGAAGCACAGTTAACCAAATGAGATGAAAACTGTTTCTGAGGTGTCAGGCAGCAGTAACAAAGAAGACCCATGTCCTTCACTAGGTTACCTGCCCAGACCCCAGCTGCACTGCCCAGGCATCTTTGGTCAAATCCCAGATGCTTCCTCACACCTCCTGCTTCTTACTAACTTATGATGGTACAGGAACAATATAAGCAACGTAATACTACAACTTCTGAATTTCTATCGGTGGTGTTTGGAGCTGTACATTGCCTCAACCATGTGGACACATGGAGAGCCTGCCGGAATCACACGGCCATCAGGAAAATTGCTGAGCCTGGGGCTGGTCCAGAAAAGCCAAGGCCATGGCAGAAGTCACCAATAAAGAAACATGATGCTAAGTAAATATATTAAAAAGGATGAACTCTGTTGGTTTTAAGAGGATCTGCTATGGTTTTAAACACCACTAAGCATTTGTCCGATTCCTGAGCATGACCCACCACCAAACAAGCAAATTTTCTTTCCCATCCAGCCCCTGAGACACCTCTTTCAGTTCTCCTATGCCACCCCAGCAGCGAGGGGTGAACATCCACCCCCGAGGTGCACAAGGAGCCCAAGGCCTGGCTGGCAAACTGCCACAGGGATGAGCACGGGCCGTTCCACTGCAGGAACACTGAAGCCAACATGTACCTGCACCAGTTTTCACTGCAGGAGGTGTGCTTAGAGGGGCTCCCCCAGGCTGTCCCCAAAGGGGACACCACCACAGGTGGTGGTGGCTGTGGACAGCAGAGTTGAAGCACTATAAAACACGTTACAGAATTATTCCAGGATCAATTTAACAAACATGCACTTGACAAAATAAGTTAACTTTTTCACTACAGGTCCTCACTTTTTTTGCCCTTTATAATTTCCGGGTATTGTTTATATATTTAAGGTCACTGGCTTAGCAGCATGTATTGCAGGTCTAATGTGCTTAGAAAAGCTATTTATGTCTTGACTTGGCTGACTATTATAGCTTTAAATATCTAACAACTTCAGTTTGAAAGAAATCTTGTAAGGAAACCTCCAACTATTGTATCTAGAAGACCACAAGTTAGCCTGGCCAAGGGGTCTCACAAGACCTTTAAAGGAAAGCAAAGTCAAAAAGCAACTGCCGGAGTATGAGGTGTAGCTGAAAATTATTTTGCTTACTGCAAAAGCTAAGCAAGAAAGATCAAAAAGCAGCAGTGATCTCAAATAGTTAATTCCTGTAGTCAGTAAATTGGCCAGGGAACCAATTACACTGGAAATTCTAACATTGATTAAGTAAAGGTGCATAAAGCAGAGTGTTGCAATTCTTTTGCTGCTTGCAACAACTGTGAAAGAAGAGAAAAATTAATATCCCATCTGACTTCGACTGATCCAGATAACTAAAGAGTTTTCCCTTCCCACAGTCTAGTTTTAGAAAAAGTAACTTTTGTCCTTTTCGGCTCAAAATACTTAGGGGATCACATTCACAGCTCACTCACAGCATATGAAGCAATCAACTGCTTTTGTGGGCAACTAATCACTGATGCAAAACATCTGTCACAAAACCTGTTGAGATTTTTCACAATGCTGCAAACACTACTTCTGGCTGTAAGGCAAGACAAAAGTAAGTGAACAACATTTGACAGGCACAATATGTGTCTTTACTACCTCATGGGGTTTTGTGGTTCTGTGCCACAGACGTGACTTTCTACTGAAAATACCCTGGAATTTTTCAAAAGCAGCAATTTTTCAAAAACTGGCCAAAGAAAAGCCCCCAGAACAGTGCAGCTGTGCCATTCAGCTATTAATAGACGCCCAACTCTGCAGCTACCACTTACCTTTCTATTAGGTAGTGTCACAGATACGTATCTAGTTAAACTTGCAGTGGTGGCTCTTGTTTTTATTTAGCTTTGTTTCAGATCTCTAGAAAATCCTGTATACCTAAAAGCCTACCTGCTTTTCCCAGCGTTTCCAAAAATCCCATCTTTCTTACGCTGTCACACTTTCATGATGTTACCACTATCCTTCAGAAAGACATTTATTTTCCAAACAGCCAATCATTAATTTATTCTCATTCCACTCTTTACTACAGGATGGTAGCAAGAGCTCTCTTGATGAGTCAGAACACTACAATTATGATTCTCAACAGCTGATAGTTGATCTTGCATGGCAGAGGACAGGTTTTATTTAAAGTGTCTCATTTTTTTCTTGTGGGCTGATGCTTTGGAACAGTTTATCCAGAAATACTGGTCAGTTGGCATATTTACTTTAGTTCGGTCTATTCTTTACAGCCCACATTCACAAAGGTGTAAAATTAACTATCTGAAATCAAGAAAATAAACAGTTACCTGCATAGGTACTAAATACAATATTTAGCCAGTTCAAGCTAACTTGAACTATTTTCAGCATATGAAGGGCACAGCACGTGTTTAAACTGTGTAAACTTCTTTTAATCCATTTAGAGACAACTGTCCCTTGACAGATCATCACTTATCCTTTAGTAATTAAAGAATGCCTGCAAGTTAGCATCATAAACCATGCATGACAGAGATGTGTTTTTCAAAGGAAAGCAACAGGTGTGGGGCATATTCTGTATTTGAAAAACAAAAGTGTAAATAGAGACAAGTAACATCACTTGTGGCACCCAAACAATGAGATGAGTGTTTATAAAGGAAAAAATGACACAGATTACACAGTAGACTGAGGTATCACACAGTAGACTTGGGCATCACTGTGTCAGGTAAACTGCCTGGACATTACCAGATATTGAGCCACAGGGAACCAATAGTAGAGAGAACAGTAAAAAATACTTTTTTTCCCCATTCTTAACATTGGGATAACAGGAGCAAGATTAAGGCAATGTTCAAAAGAAGATTTTAAATAAATGCCATTAAGCACGCCACACAATCCAGATAATATATCAAATACAACCCCCACATTTTCTGAAAAGGGGGTCAAAAGTATCACTTTCAAATATATTCACCTACTATTCAAATTCACAGGTAAGAAGAGTCATATTCTAAGAATTGTTTCAATTTTCCAAAATGCAAGCTTTTCCATTTATATATTCCATATATACTTGGCCAGGAGTGCAGGAAGCACCACTGCTCACACATGACTGCTGAGCGACTGCCAAATCCCAAGGCTACTTCAGGTTCTGGGAAGTAAACCAACAGGGCTTTAGAAACTTTTTGATCAGAAGACTTTTGGAGCTGGGTCAAACAGCTAGCCTTCAAGCTCACTCTCTTTCTGGCAGTCTCATTAAACTATTGAATTTAATGGACTTTTGACTTAACACTAACATTGGAGACTCAAAAGCGGCAGCAAGAAAGTTTTGTCTAACGTTTGCAGAGAGTCATTGTTTTCTTGACTGTGCTGGGGTTTTTCTGGTAGCAGGGGAGGGGGCGACAGCGGTGGCCCCTGTGAGAAGCTTCTCAAAGCTCCCCCGGCTCCAATTCAGACCTGCCTCTGGCCAGGGCCGAGCCAATCAGCTGTGCATCTGCAATAATGTATTTAAGAAGGGGAACCTGAGAGGGGGTGTTATGAGGACACCTATGCGAACACCGAGGTTGTGTGGAAGGAAGGAGAGGGGGGCAGATGCACCGGAGCAGAGCCCGCTGTACCCCATGGTGAGACGGAAGGGCCGCCCACCCTGCCACTCATGAAGGTCCATGGTGGAGTAGGGACCAACCTGAAGACTGAGGAGAAAGCCACTCCAGAACAAGCATCTGCGCTTAAAGTAGGCTGGGACTCTGAGAGAAGCGGCCCCCACTGTTGTAGTTCGGCACTGGGAGGACGGCAACACACAGGATGACCCACACCAGATCCACATGGGAATGGCTGCATCCTGTGGGGAGGTCTCACTCTGGAGAAGGTTCACGGAGGACTGTCTGCAGTGAGAGGGGAGCCCCGTGGAGCGGGGGAGGAATGTGTGGCGTTCACCCCACCTCCCAAGAAGGAAGGAGCAGTGAGCTGACTGTAACCCCCATCCCCTGCGCTGCTGGGGGAGGAGGGAGAGAGATGGGGAGCAGAGCTGAGCCCGGGAACAAGGGAGGGGTGGGGGGAGGTGTTTTTGGATGTGGTGGGACTTCTCACTGTCCCACCTTGTCTGTTTAGTGTTGTCTTTGTTAACATTTAAACTAAAGTGATGTTTTGTTTTGGTTTTTTTTCCCCTAACAAGTCTGTCTTTCGCCTGTGACTATAATGGGTGAGCTACTCCTTAGATGGATTCTTTGAGTCATTTCTGCCTCACATTCTCCTTCCCCTCCCTGGTGGAGGAAGGCGTGAGTGAAGGGTTGTGTGGTGCTCAGTTGCCCTCTGGGCCTAAACCACATTGACTTTCTAGTATCTTCCTACTAACATTTTTATTTACATAATGAGTATAAGGAAGAAAAAAAAACGTATTCGTCAATTTCTAAAAGCACTACAAACAGTATGGTCATACCAGCCTCAAGAAGTTTTTAATCAGGCTGTTTGTAAATTGGTAATGCAGTCAAAATTAGATCCATGCTGCTGTATTCCTCAGGAAATTACAGTGTGCACAAAACACAGACTTTTAAAGTGAAGCTCCTCATGCAGAAGCGAAGGCTTCCCATGTATTTCCTAGTTTGAGACCTTGACAACTTTGCTCGTGGTCTACTTCATATGACATAACCTTCTGCAGTTGAATCAGAGGCCGCTGAAGTCCTCCTCTAACAAAAACCCCAAGAGGAAAACAAGACACAGTCAGCACAATGACAACGATGATGACAAGACTGGTTTCCATCATGGTGAAATAATTTCTTCAACATTATGTTCCAGTCCTCAAACACTCATTGGCACAAAACATGCTTCAGCAACAGGCACAGAATAACATTAGCTGTTACTGCCAACTATTCTTATAACAACACACTGGTGTGCTAGAAGAGGCTACAGCACCACCAGGATTCTTCTCTCCATTTTGCTGGTTGGTTATGACATAATGATTAAGTCACCTTTAATTTTCTCACCTTTAAGTAATCACTCTATATTTAATGCTTTTAAAGTAGCAAGTACAAAACAAATACCTCTGGCTATATAAATAAATGTAAAATGAAGCAATTTGTAGGAAAACAAACACACAAAGAATGTGATCAATTAAACTACCTCTGTCTCAGTCACATGACAAATTTGATGTGCTTTATGCAGGCAGTAATGCTATGTATCTCTGAACAAAAATATACCACCTGAGACACTAAAAAGATTTTGGCAATTTAGCGCTGACATATCTCAAACTCATGTTCAATCACTTGGACAGAAGAGACTTGAGTATTTCATACCCTTGGACCACATAAAATCCTGTCCAGTTACTGGATTAAATTGCTGGTACATACAACTTAAAGGGTCTAATTTTTTCAGTGAACCAAACATAACATTTTCAGATTGCCCACACAGGTAAGGCTTACTGTAACTCAATGACTATAGCTGGCATAAAAACAGAGTGAGCAAAATTTGAGAAATAATTTATTACCCCCTAAGAGAGGAGCAATTCTCCCAAGAAAAATATAATAATTCTTCCATATCTAAACTTATCATTACCTCTTTTGACAAATGCTTCACAGAGCCTAGATTACTGACTCTGTGGAAAAGGGCCAGAGAGATGTCCTATCGCATGAAGACAGACAGCCTATGTTGACACATACTGGTGCCTTGCTCTTCAATACTCTTGTCTACTCCCTTGTAAACTCGCTCAAGATTTGGCCAGACATTTTTTCTCCCTTTAGAGTAATTAGCAGTCAAACCCAGTATACAAAGAACAGTTATCAAGCTGAAAGAGGATTAGGTATTTCTGTAGCAGCACTGCATACTTCGCAGATACAGCTAAAGCCTCCAAGGAGGTAACACTGCAATTAGACACTATGCATACAAACACTATACAACTTCATTACAGCAATGTTTGTTTTCAGACACCAGGGCAAATAACCTCAGGGCAAGATACTGTTTGTTTGCTGTGTGAAAATGGGTTTGGATTCATTTTTAGTGTGTATGAGTCTGCTTATACCTTCCACTCCCTTGATAGAATATGATCAAGGACTTATTTTCTTAAATGAATGCATCCCAAATGATTCTCTGTATCCTCAAAAAAAGCACACAGATACACTCATGAGTAACATTTGGAGCAGACAAATACATGTATTCTGAGGCATGGAGGAGTTTTAACAGCTGCATTGTTCTAATGCAGCTGTTCACAATTACTGGCATGCATTGTGAGGCACTTCTGATTACTGCGTGCTTAATCTATATATAAATGAATTATTTTGATACTCAAAAGTTTGGGATTTAGATGGTATCTGCAAGGCTTCAAAACTGAACTCTGCTGGTGATGCCCCAGCTGGCTATTTCAAAGTGTGCCAACAGAATTAAAATGGCACTAAAGATCATGTCACTCTCTGAGGTATCTGAGTTATTTTAAGAAGTGAAGATAAACTGTAGCCAACTTCACATTGTTTCCTTAAATCTGTCATTCAATAACTGCAGCCACAGTTTAAAATAAATGTGCAAGGTCAATGGCACCACAATTTACATGCTAGCTAACGAGCCCCTCAAATTTCAAAAAGGTATTGGATGGGTTGCACAGGTCAAACCAGAAATGGGTAGAAGAGTTTCACCTGAGACTGTGAACAGCAAATCACCACCCGTCATACAGGAGAACCTACATACTCTTTCAAATGTTTTAGCAAGAAAATCTGCTCTTTGTGAGCAGAGTTGGGGGGAACATTTAAATTATTTACCTAAAATTCAAGAACCCTGAAAGCATTGGATTACTGAATACAGAAAATATTTGTTATGCACAGTTGCATGTTAATTTGATCCGGCAAATCACTGTTATATGGATGCTGTTTTACTAAAAGATAGTCCTGGTAAACCATGGTGAGGAGTGCAACTCCATAGTATACTACTTGAAGGCATTTTTTCAGAGGGAAAAATGCAATGGGTCTTAGCTGCTTCCTACAACAGTTTTTAGGCATGTGTTTGACTTGAGAGCTAGGAAATACATTACGTGAAACATTGGTCTTTGTGTTGTAAATTGCACTACTCCAGTGATCTCCTTGGACTAAGATGAAAAGCTCAAAAGTCCAGACATCTTTTCTTAATAAGGCATTTATGTTAAGCAGACCAAGGATCAATATTATTTTTCTTGGTCGAACTGCTATCTCCAAGAGGAAACATCCACAGACATGGAGAAAAATACGTCACTGACCTGTGGAAGGCTTAAGATTTCTGCAGTCTCAGGCACAAATTAGAAAGTATTTCTTCACAGTCCTGAAAAATATTCTGTGTAGTTGCACAAAGCCTGGGTTGGCTAGCATGGTTTGGAAATCAACAAAGTAGCTCTGGCCACTTTCTAGACTCTGTAAGTGACATCTCATGGTCTTCTTCGCTCCAGCAGCCACATGCAAAGCCTGATTTTTGAAGAGCTTTGAACAGGGCTGGTCCTTGCCTAGCCAAGCCTTTCCTACAGGCTCGACCAAACCCTGAGGTGTAGAGATTTTGAAATGACTGCAACTACAAGAGCTCCCTAATCACACACTGAAAGACTTCTACACCTACCATCACTGAAATTCAATCATCTTCTGGGTCCTGCCCATTTCTGTCAGTTTTTTCCTTTTGTCTCCCTGCCTGACCAACTGGCAGCCTATGATGACCTAAAGCAGGGAATAGTATTAAACCATTAATGGCACATACTGTATCTCCACTTCCACTATTTTATCGAAAAGGGTAGTAGTGAAGTCTGACAGATCCTCTTTAGGAAGAACAATCTAAAACCACACAAAAAAAAAAAAAAAAAAAAACAAAAAACAAAACAACACAAAGCCAACCAACCAAACCTCATTCAGATTGATAGACAGACAGAAAAGGTAAAGTGCTGAAAATGTCAAAAGGTAGTTTAAAAATTTGGTGACTCATCATGAGAGGAGTCTTCTGTGGTGTTTAAAAAACCCCACAAAACCAAACAGCAGGAACACAGTGTATCATTAGAAGGATCAGATGAATTCTTAGCATTTTTTAAGAACAAAATAATTTGGGCAAATTATACAATGAATGGGGTAGTGAAGAGTAAATATATAATGTTTGTAATTACTCCAGCTCACCCTCATATTTCCTTTTGGCCTCACCCACAGTGAGCAGCTATTCATGATATCTCATCTTAACAAGGAGACATTCTCTAGTGCTAATGTATTGAGGGGAAAAAGAAAGGGGAAAAAACCCCACCTCAGCTAAGAAAGATATCTATGATCAAAATTAGAGGTGTAGCTTTAAAATAAAAATCTGCCATAAAATTACATCCTCAGACAAAGCCACATAGCAAGCTACAACCTTCTCCCTGTCTTTTTTGCAAAGAAAGAAAAGGAAAATCAAAGGAATAGTTTCACAGTGTCCTTTATTCAGATCTTGATCAATGATGTATTCTGTCTGCTAATTAATGGCTTATGGCAGAAACAGTTCAGATCCAGTTCTGCAAGCTATTTATGCTCCTCCAGGTAGACTGCTAAATGCCTCAGGCTCCGTTAC
Organism: Tyto alba; assembly: GCF_018691265.1. Lineage (NCBI taxonomy): Eukaryota > Metazoa > Chordata > Aves > Strigiformes > Tytonidae > Tyto > Tyto alba. The sequence continues at coordinate 13,313,318 of NW_024881327.1, read as the reverse complement.
GTTTAACAGATGAAGTCCTTCTCATCAAAGGACTTCTTTCTCCACATCAAGAGAAATTCAAAATTTTGTAACTGTGTTTTATTCCAAGATGCATTTGTTATTTCTAATGTAAAAATAAAAAAAGTGTAATTTAGGAATCCATCCTTCCTACTAAGAAATCTGCCAGATCTTACCACTTTATGATTACATGAAATGTAGTTCTGATTTCTCCAATTTCTCAGATTTCTCTGATTCCCCCCCCCTTTGAAATGATCAACATTAACATTGAATTGATACAGTAATAATTTTAGCACTGGCACGCTACCTCCACTCACCTCCATGCATTTGGCATGACAGAATCCATAAGTGGCATTTGTTCTTTACTATTTGCAACAACTATATTATGTGTCACTAAAATACTTAACTTTAACAACTAATGTAAGTAAGGATAATTTTTTTGTTGTTGTTTAAAATAAAAAAAAAAAAAGTGACCCGTAGATTTTACTTATTAGTTTAAGATATTGGTTCTGAGTTGTATCTGGAGCCTAAAAAAGTCCCATCCCTAACAGCTTTTCACAAAAATGGCTAGGAAGTGCAGGAAGCAATTTTCACTTACACAAGGCATCTAATTCTCTTCCCTCCAGTCCCATTCCCTGCCAAAATACCTTCCATATGGTAACTCAGATTTAATATTGTTCTTTTTCTCTTTTTTTTTTTTTTTTTTGAAATGACAGTGTTGTTTACCTGAGTTGTGCTGAAATTTGATTTTGTCCCAACTCCCATGTAAGCCTAAGATACCCATTTCGCAGCACTGTGCCACCTCAGCCTGGCAGCCCTGTCATGAGGGGAACTTCAGTCTGCCCTTGCTCCAACTCACTCAAATTGCACTAGGATTTTCCTGCTCCAGGAGAGGTCCCTTCAGCCAACTGTAAGAGCTACAAAAATCCCACAACCATACTCTCTTCATAGCTGTTATTCAACATTTCTGCTTTGTAGGCAGCTCCAAGAAATGCAACACAAAAATATTAGTCACAGCATTCACTTAACTATCATGTTAATGGGGTGGTCTCTTACGGGTTAACAAGACTTTGTGGAAAATGACTGACTTGTCGAGCCATCACCTTCCTTCCAAAACTTGGAAAGGAGATAACTGGCAACTCTTTTGGCCAAGAGACTCTAAGATCACTACTGACAGCAGGCACACTTATAAAATTTCAGTACTTGAGAAGCCTTGAATGGAAAATATTACACTTTTTTGTACTTGCAAAAACTATTATACATTATACTTAGCCCAGTACGTGTATTTTAATGACTCTATGTGTCACTGAAACTTACAGTCTGCTCATGTGGAGTGGCTTTGTATGTAAAGGAAAAATAATCTGTTAGCAATCGAGAAGTATTAGTTACTTCTGAAGTCGATGTGCTCATTAAAACTTTGGCTTCCTAAACTGTGTAATACATTTTAAGAATGTATCCTACATTCCATTTTTCCCATAGAATCTTCATAGTTACAAAGTATACTATATGGTCAGTAGACTAACTACCCTGGGTTTGGTCATTTTCCCTCCAAAAGACATTAAACTAGGGCTAAAAGTCCTCTCTGCTAAAGCTCACATTATTTCCATAATACATTCTCTTCTGCCAAGATGTTCTCTCTAGTACAACAGCAATTAGTCACAGCTTAAACACAAACAGACTAATCCAAAACTCAAGCCCTCCAAAACAACTGCCACTCAGAAAAGCCATTTAATTGCCAGGTGAAGACTTTATTCCAAACAGAAAGTAACATCAAGCACCAGCTTCAAAACAGTCTTGCCTGCCGACATAAATTCTCTATAAAGTTTGTGTCTCAGGCAGTGGCTTAAACCTCTCAAATTTTACCTTTTTTTTTTTTTTTTTCCCCCCACAATTCTGTGCTGAGCCACACTCACATAAAAATAACTTATAAAATCTTCATGGGGTTTGTTTGTTTGTTTTGGTTTGTTTTTTTAAAGTAGTATTATAATTGTATCTTAGTAAGAATTAGAAATGTTAGGAAATTAAAGCTTGCCAAAACTGTGGGGGAAAATACTCAGCAGACATTATGAGCTTAAATGTCATAAGGCATTAAGAGGAATATTGAAGATCCCAAAATATGAAAGCATATAAATCTGTTGTGAATTTAAACGTAAGAGAAATTGAAATAATTTGCAAAATTCATTTGGACAGACACCACTCAGATTACAGAGTCCAGAAGAACGCTGGAAAAAAGCTAAAGCCTCAACTTGCACCAATGTTATACAAAGTATGCAACAAACACTCTGTTAGCATCAAGTGTAATTAAGCCTAAAATGAGAAAATAAGCAAGAATAAGAGTCATTTACTCAGTTTATAAGAGAAGTAGATGTCATTAAGTAAAAATAAACAAACAAACCAACAAATCCAGGTTCCCTTCTAGTTCAAGAGGACGGTTCCAGGTCTCATCCAGGTTCAAGAGAGCACAACTCCCCTAGTGTAACTACGTGAGTTTTGTTTTGAGCATCTAAGGCAAGTGAGCAAACTTGTCCAAAATTTTAAGCGGGCAAATTACTGCCCAAAGTGTTCTTAAGGTATTTGCAATAACTTTCCCCCCCCGCCCCTCTTTTTTTTTTTTTTTTCCAAATTCCATCTCTATACATTTATTGCTACTGGTTGTTTATAAACTCTTGCGGATCAGAAGCAAAGGCAAGTCTTCGTCATCTTACATTTTTGCAGAAGAGACTGTTGTTCAGTGATGTGAGTCAACACTAACATCTCCATGCTGAGCATGTGCCCCTCCTTCTGCTAAAAGTTACACTATCTTTCCTTAAAAGTTTCCTCTCATTCTTTGAAACATAATATTCTTTCTGACAATCCTGGTCTGCCCCCTCTGCTCTCATCTTTACAATCTATATCTGGATTCCCACTTCTCAGAGCTCCCTGAGGTTGGGAGCATCAAACACTCCCCTTGGGTTGATGAGTTGGCCTGGGTCTGGGGAGAGCCAGGCTCTGGCAGCTCCAGCAGCAGCTGGTGGTGTCAGGTCATGCACAAAACAGAGGAGGATTGTGGAGCAAACACCAGACAAATGCAGCAGGTTAAAAGGGCCGTTCAAAACTTGTATAAAGTTGAAGTAGGGTCTCTCAAACCTCCTTACTCATCACAGGAGGGAAGGGAAATTTTTCTTTCCGAGCACTTTTTGGGCAGAGGCTTAAGGATACAAAGGCTCCACCAGAAGCCCCATTAGGTCATGAGGAAAGCATGTCCTCTGGGGCTCTGCCCCAACTGGGAACCAAAGCCTTTTCAGGACCAGAAATTGCTGCGTCTCCATGAATGAAAGAATGTGCACATAATCAACCACAAAGTGCACTTTTTTTTTTTTTTTTTCTGGTGGGAATAAGAATTCATCTGTGACTAAACTGAAGTGTCAGATGAATCCTCAAGACTTTCTATCTCAAGTCTCAAACCACAAAGCTGACTAAGGCTCAGATCTGGTGCAGACCCTGCCAAAGCAGAAAAGGTACACAGAAGTGGATAAATGAAATGGACATTTTTTTTCTGAACAACTCACTGTGCATTAGGTGCAAGTGCGGGTACACTGTGCACAAAGCTACAGGCTGGAGGAAAGTGCAATTAAAAAACAAAACCAAAAACAAAATGGGAAAAAAAGACCAAACCCAAAAAACCTCAATGTGAGAAAATACTTTCCATCTGCACAGGGCACAAACACCTTGATGTTGTCAGCCTGTCTGGGACAAGAGTCATGTTGATAGATATATGAAACAACACCCATGAGACCCCAATTTAATTACTAGTTACAAGCGTTTGTGATAATCAAACCCACATCTCTTGTGTAAGCATCCAGGTTTTCACCACGTAGGGGTTACAAAGGCATGGTTTACTTCTTACCCCCCTCCTCTGCTGAATCATCAAATACCAGCCACAACGGGTCTGGATACCAGACTAACAGGTTCACTGAACCAATACGCTCTGCTAAAACAAAGCCATCCCATCCTTACAGTTTTTCAGTTCTGTTGTTATTTTTCAGGCTTAGTGTTCAGAGCTGAACAGGTCCACTGAAACACATCGTATTTAGTCTCAGGCCAAAACACATCCCATTGGAAAACGTGAGGCAGTGGTGGGGATCTAATAATCAGCATATATACAGCTCTTTGTTATTCAACCACCAGGCCAAGCTGGATTTTTCTGTTAATATTGATCTAACAGCAGCATTAAAAGATGAAATCCTCAGGTCTATTTTACAGTGCAATGAAACTCTGCAGCGTGTTTTGCATTGGAGCATCCTTTCTCCTCATTTTATTTTGTTGTAGGAAACTTCTTTTTGGGAAGTGAAACCTGTGTGCAGTCCAAAACCTAAATATCATTTAACAGTTCAAAGCAGATTTACATCATCACCAAAATGTAAAAGTAAGTGCAAGAATCAATATTTGCCTACAAGGCTCTTAACAACAAGAGAATATTTGAGGGGAGAACAGAACTAAACAAAAATGACTGGTAATAGTCATCCCTGGTTTAATGGTCACCATGATACTTTATTTTCCTTGTTATCTTCTACTGAAGTCCTCAGAGACTCAACAGCTATCAAGTAAGATCAGATTTCACTGTGTGAAAGGTTATCTGCATAAGAAAAAGAAGAAACTTCTAGTTTTAGGAAATAAAACATTAAAGCCAAACCAAGTCTGCTACAAATCCAAAAATGGAACTAGAAATCATGAATTTAAAACCTACACTTAACCACTAAATCAATTCTGACTAATAACACCTGAACTATCAAGATCACTAATGGAAAACATTTTGCAACTAATACAGCATCTTAAAAAAAGCTGTAATTAGCTGCTACACACAGTAGGTTATATTACTAGAGAAACAAAAAAATGTTTTGCTACATTATGCTGCAGTGCTTATGGAGTATCGGTGACTGTCACCATGAATACCACGGAAGTCCATTAGAAAATAAGGAAATGAAAACCAGAAAATTGCACCAAAGGCCTCCTAGATAATAATCCTCCATGAAGATCACTCCATGTGAAACCAAATATAGCAAAATCCTCAGAATATCACCTTTCTGATGGCTTGCTGTAACTCATTAAAGAAAAAACCCCTACACTCCCCTCTGAGCATTATTTATAAATGGGAGGAAAACAGTTACTAAAAGAGCTTCTTGAAACACACATATGAACCTTTTCCTTCGAATAACTAAAAAAGTGGGGCTCAACTGGGAAATCACACCAAGAGCAAACCCCATTGCTTGCCTATCAGCCATCAAAATCCGAACTATTCAGTGGCTTGGTTTCTGCCTTTTTCTGAAACAAACCCAAACCAAATGTGAAAAACAACTCCCCCTGTCCCTGCCACCCTCTAAAAACCCCCAAAACCAACAACAAAACAAAACAAAAAACCAAACCAACAAAACCCCCAAAACAACAAAACCACAACATGCCTTTCAGCAGCATCTATGTGAGGAGAAGAGATAAGGAAAAATAAAAATCACACAGAGTGAACTTCCACAGCCACTACAGGTCTTGAAAATGGTGGTGTAGCCCAAAGCACCTGGAATATAATGACTACAGAAAGGCTGATTTGGTATTGCACTGTCAGCTGAGAGTAAACACTTTCTCCTCATGTAGAAAGTTGGCACTTCTACCTATTAAACAGAAGCTTTATTGCACATCATGTAGATACCAACAGTCAACAAAACTAACTCCTGTGGTTTTTCCAAGAGATTTTTTTAGATTTCCATAATGAAGATTAGCTTAGTTTTGTTATTGCGTTCCTGAAATGCATGTATTTCATGTTTTGGAAATAAATTAAATCTACTACTTGGAAGCATCTCTGCTATTAAAGGTCACCTAAGAAGAGTTGCACCTCTTCAAAGTCAGGATGTTTAAACATATATTGCATGTTCTGCTTCCACCCCTCAATATCAATGAGAAGGCTTTTCAATACTGGGAATGTAAATCAACTCAAAAGACAAGCAAAGCTAATTTGAGGAGTTTGCAACCTGCAGATTACTGTCAGAGAACAGTCAGACTCCCAGTAACACTAGTTACCACTGCTATCAACTTAGACATATTTTCTGTATTAAATTTCAGCTTGCGAACATTAGTTCTTGCTTACAGTAAGAGCCTATAAATCAAACCATGTGGAGTACATTAGGTGATTCCCTGCTGTCCACAAAGATAATCCCTCAACTCAGCTTTTTTGAATTCTGAAAGACAGAAGAAAGCGATTGGTATTGCAGAAAGTTATTTTAAATCACAAGCAGTACTTGATCATTAGCTTTTCTCTTACCCACTAGGCAGAACACTGCAGACTGGTCCTCACCTCACATACTGAGGTATACTGGCCATCCAGCACATGCTGAGATTGAGTAAAATGATCTCATTTTCAGGTATTTCCTACTGAAGTACACTGTTTCAGGTAAAATATATTTGAATAAATCATCACTGTTTGTTTCTGTCTTCACAGGAATCAATCATGTCAGATCTCAGCTACAATACAGGTTCGTTGTAGTTTAGTTTTAAAATAGAATGAAAGTAGGCTTCTAAATAACTGTACGTCTAAACATCAAGCCAAAACTACTACCTTTCTAATGATCTGCTTGTGTAAAACCACTTTTGAAACTGGTATAATCTTTTACACTGTGTATTTTTTGTTGTAGGAATTGAATCTTTGTTTTAAAAAAGTCTCATACATTTGTACATCAGAGTCGTTTAATCCATATAGTGGAAGTACAGTGGAAGGCAATTACTTTCATATCCATCTTAAATGTAGGACTTAAAGAGTACAGTCCACGTAATTACAACAGGTGGTAAACATTTATTCTTTGGCTAGTCCCAATGTATTTGAAAGATATGCATGGGTTTGGATCTTACAGCAAACATCTGTAGGGTCAGCAAAATCACTTTCATCACTTTAAAAATAAAAAAATCTTTACTTCCCTGTCTGAAAACAAGCAATTTCTTCTTAAAAACAAGCAAACAAACAAACAAAAAAATTAAGAGACAAAGTTCAGGTTCAGATTTTGCTGTATTGGTCAGATGTCTGTGCTATGCAGCTACTTGTACAAAGCAAAGGCACAGACATTTTTCACTGATCAAGGAAAAAAAACAAGACAACCAGTTAAGACCCTTTAAGTTACCACTTGATCCATTGCAAACAGGTGGGAACTTCTAGGATCCAACACTTTCTCCCTTAGTTTTCAGTGAGGGACTCTCATATTACACAAGACTTGCAAACCTCCTCCCTCCCACAAGCACTCGCTACCCTTCAAATAGTGGTGCCCCAACTTATTTCCCACCCAGCTGCTTATAAGGCTCTGCTGATTATAACATCTGAGCTGTCCTCCCCAGCAGCCTCTCAATTGACCAACCCTTATTCTGTCAATGACTTGGACTATGAGGGTAGGAATCCTGAAAATTTATCCCAAACTGAGTTTATAAACTCCCCGCTTGTGAGACAGTTACTTGATGATGGCCTCCTTATTTTCATACAAATTAAGGTGCAGTTTTGAAATATTCTCCTAATCTGACCATTATCTGATTCAGCCCACCATGATACAGTATGTAGACAAAACCCCAAAAGCATAATGGTAAATTTGCTGCAATTGCTGCAACTCAGAGGTGGTATTTTGCATTTTTCTGGGGGCAAACAAACTAAAACTAAATTTAAAAAACCCCAACCACTACATGTTTCTTCTTTAGCCCTCACTGTATTAAATGTTTAATTCCAGGCCCGCTCCTTTGCTTCATTTTCTTTGCCTTTTTTTTCCCCCCTGTGGCAGTATTAATGTGGAGTGGGAGGAAATAACTGAAAGTAAAAAATGTCTTAATGCTGAGGAAGCATAAAGTAAATAATGATCTACCTTTGGCACCCGCCACTGTCCACTATCTATATTTACTATCGTATTTATGTTCCCATGCTACCTACTGTATGAACCTGAAGAAACTGAACAGCCTTTACAAATCCTGATTTTTTTAGAGCTCTTAACATCCCCGGGAAGGCTCTAAGGTGCACAACATGAGGAATGCTGCTACTGTTTAACTAGCCCTCACTCCCAACTGTTTTAGTGGCAAATGGGTGGGTATGATCCTGAAACAGCCACTGAACTCAATTTTTTACCCTGCAACCTCCCATTTTTTGTCCCAGAAACTCTCCTTTGAACTTTCAGGCAAGTCTTTAGTTTGTTAGGTTCACTTAGCTGCAGCATGTTTTGTGGTTCACCTAATTGCTAGCTGACGTGCAGCAAAGTGCTGTGTGCAACAAAAGATTTTGAATTCCAGCTGGAAGCAAGAGCTGTACCCTTCCATTTACTTAGTTTGTGGGCAGGCTTTCCAAAGGCATGGCTTAGCTAGTAAAACCTGTTCGGCTACTAAAATAGGAGCAAAAGCTTTCTACCTTGCCGCCAATAAAATAAAAAAGTGCACATGCTTATATACCAAGACACCTTTGTATGCAAAGAAGAAACCGGCATCTTTCATTACCTTTGAATTCTTTGGACAGTATTTTACCCAACACCACTTAATTTCAAAACCAGATAAACCAGGAAGACTTAACATGACTCAGTTGCTCGCACTGCAATGTACAGCATAAAAAAAAAAAACACATGCAAAACCCTTTCAGCTTTAGAAAAGCTCTGTTAAGATGCAAGGGTAGGAGCCTGGAAGGCTTCAGGTGAGCCGTCCCCCTGCACTTTAGGCACACACCAGCACTTGCAGCCTCAGATGTGGTCTGGGAAGGCACCATCCCACGCCTTGAGGAGAGAAGGAAGTCTTCAATAGGACACCACCAGCAAAGCTGAGAGAGGTGAAAACCGCCAGGCTCTGGACCAGCAACGCCTCACCTCCAAGTCCTCAAGCTGGCATTTACACAGCTAGCAAGAATTTGAAGAGCCTGCACAGAGTTCACGGGATTTGCTTCAAAAGAAATGCCGGCTCGGAAATGGATTCTGCAAATTTGCAGATTGAAAGCAGCCTTCTCAGCAGCACCGGGTTACCGTACACCACGCAGCAGCGTGGGTCCTGCAGGTCAGGTCACTTCCAGGCCCAAAAGTCAGGCTGACAAAAGCACCTGGCAATTTTCACGCTGCGAGGCACACGACATCAGGTCGCCTCCACCTCGAGGAGCTACGCACCAAACATCTCTGCCGGCCGCCGCCGAGCGAGGCCTGGCTCTGCACGGCGTTTCTCCTCAGTCCTGCTCCACGGAGCAAACCCCAAAGTGGGCAGGATGAGGGTCTGACAGGCCGGGTAGCCCCACACCAAATGCACACGCAGTCCTTTACACTTCCATAATGGCAACAGCTCCCAAGAGCAGGGCCAGCAGCCTATACTAACATTCGTGTCCATCTGCCTTCAGGGATAATTCCACCCCCGTTACAGCCCACAGCTCTCCTCCCCTTCCACTCCCTCAACAAAGATTTCTGAAAACATGGGACTTGAATGCTGCTGAGATAGAGAAATTGAAGATCATAAGAGGGACTACAGCACAAGTCACCAGATACTTTCAACCAATAAACTCTGAGGGCTGTATTACTTACTTTGCCTTATTACTTTTTTTTTTGCCTGATCATTCAGACCCTCTTCCGAAGCCCTAAGTGATATGTTTTTGTTTTTAATGGAGACTCTTTTATTACCGCTTTTTCCTACTTCTGCATACCTGACTTTGTAACCTGAATGCTTCTTTGGAAACACGCAATTCCACATAAATAATACAATAAAACAAAACAAAAGTGACTCAGGAATTTTAATACGTGGAGCAAGGCAGATCCGTAACTGCATCATTAAAGCCAGTTAGATTAATTACCCAAACCTCTACTGCTTTGAGCTTACAGGCTACTGAAAACTGACAACTGATTCTTTTTTTTTTTTTTTTTCTAAAAGTTCACCAGAGAGCTTTAAGGCTTTAAATCACTGAAATGCTGGCATTTGGCAGGGAGGAGACCATGACCATTTAAGATCAACAGATCAGAAATAGGTTGAGCATTTTCTACTAAAAAGAAAAATTTTCTATTTTCAGAAAAGTCTGTGGTCAATAATGGAAAGTTCAACAGGAATATTTATAAAGTCTCGCAGGGCTATATGGGGCTCTACTGAGTGAGCTACCTGAAATAACCACCACCTCAAAGCCTGGTGACATGGCTAACTAACAGAAGTGAACTTCTGTTTGGGAGGCACTATTTTTCAGACAGTTTATTTTCAGATATATTTACTGAAAAATTAATGATTGAAGGTAACAATTTAGGATCGAGGAATAAGCTGCCTAAGGTTTTTACTAGCAGCTAAACTATAACATACACTTCATTTATATATTACTAGCCATATGACCTCTACTGAGTTTTATAATCTTTCTGTGTCTCAACTCTCTCAGTTAAAAAGGGATAATGGTGCTTATTTCCTTAGTCATCCAACACTCAGTTTTGACATCCCTGAAAGAAGGGTTATACAAGAATTAATATTACAGAAAAAATAATTCCAGCAAAAATATGTTTTCAGATTAGGAAAAATTACTCTGAAGTTGTGACGCTTGCAACCAATTTATTGCCTCTGTTCAACTGGTGCAGGACAATCAACCTTCTTCCACATGCTAAAAAAGCAAATCACTGAAGAGCAAAGCTAAAGTCAAAATGCCTATGTAAGGGAAATGATGATGACTAGTAAACCAAAGTTGGAGAAAAATAAGACTTCCGAATGCATTCTTACCATAACTTCCTTAAAGCTCATCCTTATATGGTTTACGGAAACAAAATATCTGCCCCAAGGAACCCATGACTCATAAACCTGAAAGCATGAGTTTTAACCATCATCTAAAGTGAAGCCTGTATTGTTAATAGTTTGAAATCTTTTCTATACTTGTATTCTGCTAGCTCCTCCTCTTTTATTTTTATTATAATAGCCTCTCCTATTTGATTTAACAGTTACACTATTTTCTCACTTTTCTATGGAGACGGTTTAAACTTTAGGACTTCAGACCCCCCTGTAACAGTAACTAAGGCTGGCTCTTGGGATCCATGGTGCCATTCCCTGCACTGCTGTTTTTTATTTTTGAGAAATCAAATAGATTACAGCTAACCTATTCTAGGACAATATTTCAACACCTGAGGAGCAAAGGACTCAAGTCTCTTAAAACCTGGTCTGCATTAAGGTGACTCACTTCCTCATTTTCAAGATGAGAACAAGAGCGTCCATTTTGTCCATATAGTTTGTCAGAACACACATTCCTTACACAGCAAAACACCCTTTCTCCTGTGCATTTCCAAAGCAGAGCAGGACTCTCAATGCAATAAATGGTAATATCATTATACTGTTTTCTAATAAAAGCAAGACTGGGAATAATAAAACTACTAAGTAAAAAGCATACCGAGGTAGTCTTACTGCAGAAAATGCTTTCTGAATTGGATAACTTGAAAAATGACCTTAGAAAATAGAAATCAAATGATCCATAACATTTTTTTCCCTATTACCCCACCTCAAATCATGAGAATTTCAGCTGTTCTTAAGCTAGAAGTCTAGACTTCATGTTTCCTGAAAGAAAAACTTAGAAGATGAGGGAGTATGGTATAATAAAGACTCAGGCAGGCAGATAAAGTAAGTGTCATGGTTTTTAACACATGAGTTTACAAACTGCAGGACCCAGCCTTAAGGATCACCTGAATTTCACTCTGAGTTCTGTCAACATGGATATCAAAAATACCCGGCAGGCCCTGGACTCACCTGTGACACTTGGGCAACTGCGCTTTTAAAAGGCGGGGGGGGGGGGGGGGGGGGGGGGAGCAGAAAAAAAACAAACCAAACCAAACAGCCAAACACAAAACCCACAGCCATCACTGAAATTCATCTATTGCTTTGTAACATACATGTTCATTTGCAAAAATCCATAGTCATCTATTGATGAGCTGGAAGCAGAACTGTCGTAACCGCTCACTGCTGACCTAATGTACCCCAAAAATGGTTTCTGAAGCACTGCAATATAGCAAGAGAGGTAAACAACCTTGAGAATCCTCCTTTCACTTCCCAAGCCAAGCAATCCCTATGACTTTCATCCTAAATGACTAAATTCATAGGGAGAGGTGAAAGAAATTCATTTACAAAGCACACTATAGCTGTGCAGATCTGTTTTATGAAATGAAGAGATAAATCAGTTCTATATTATAAAGGCAAAAAAAAAGCCACCCAACTTTCCAACCTTTTCTGTATTATTTTTATCCCCTGTATTGCTCACTGACACTTTTTCCAGAAGTTTTATGAGTATCATGATCTCATGCAATACAAGATATACACAATTCCTTATCTTTCTCACTTCCAAAGAATCATTACAGCACGAGTCTGGAGAAACAGTCCCCGAAAATAATATTTAAAAAATAGATGGTGGCTCTTAGCTGTTCAGCAATTTACAGATTTTTTTTCTGGAAATCCATGCTAAATTACTGAACTTGAGAATATATCCAAAAAGCAAGCATCTGGTTTCCATCTGTCCTCATGGGAACCAGGAAAGGACTTTAACTGAAAACAAAATAATGGGGTGCAAAAGAGCAAGATCTCAGGGAAGGAGGGATGCATCCAAGGAAAATTCCCTATGATAAACAAAACAAAATACTATCAAGAAGCTAAAAATCACAGTTTGCAAAATGAAAAAGAAAAAAAAGAAAAACACACTCCATATTTTTAAGCCACATCTAAAATGAAAAATGAGCAAATAAAATTCTAATTTTGGCATGTTATTTCACATTTAAAAAAAAATGTGACCTTCACACTAAACAGTGAGACTTGTTTACAGAACTAATTAGTTTTAAATACATATACCTGAAAATATTTGCCAACACATGCAAATGTTAGGCACCTACTACTGTACATGGCTGGCAAACACAATTTTATCTACTTGTATTTAAGCAATCTCAAAGTAAAGTGAACTTTCAATTGACAGCTGCAATTCCAGTTTTTTTCAGGGGCAAAGAACAACTCCGTATTTTAAAAACCAAGCTGTGAAATTGTCTTACACAGGAAAAAAAGGACCTTTTATTCTTCCTTCAAATATTTTGCCAACATTCATTGACAAGTTACAAAACAACTAAACTGGTTTTACACAAGAGGTACATGCACATCTGCCTCCATAAATATAGCGCTTTAAACCTTTAAGTAAAGTTTTTGAAGACATTGCTTTAACTATCCCTTCCAACCCTCCAGGCAAGCTACTTCTTGCCCCTTATTTTGTTTCTCTTAATTTTATTTTTTCCACTTTGCACATAAAGAATAGAGGAAGTCAAGTGAAAACCTGACCATCAGTACAAAAGCATATCAAGTTACAATATATACAGTAAGAAAGCTGATCATAAAGAATTTCCTCTCTCGCCTTTGCCACACAGACTGACAAGGTTTTCTTTGTAGCTTTTAAAAGGCAAGCTGTCGCCGTGCCCCCACCACTGTGCAAACTGGGATGCGAGAGCCCTCCAACCTCAGATGGGACCCACTCAGGTTCACTGGCCTACTAATCCCTGGGGTGTACCACTGCTTTTCTACCAGCTGTCATTTTGATCCTCACAACACACACCAAAAAGCCCCTAAAAAGCCACCTGATTATTTTGGTTAGTCCCTCTCTAGCAAACAGCACAGCCAGCCCTGTTTCTGACATACCGTGAGGCTGGTGGTATGCCCAGCAATTTTTCACCATATTGCCGTTATCTTCACATTATACTTAAATCTGCACCACTGTATTAATTCCCACATATTCTACATGAATCTGTGTCAATTTGTAACTGATCAAGAGTAAAGCAGGCATCCATGAATGAGTGCACAGTACTTCTTACAATTTATCATGAATAAAGGCCACTCAATGCTACCACCATAAACATACCAAATGCAATTTACAAAATATATTCTGGTTCCTATGACTAATTTGATCAAAATGAGTTCTTTAGCACTTTTCATAAAGCACCACATCGATGCGCTTACAGTGCAAAAGCCGTTAGCTCAAGCCATAACACTCCCAATTTCCTTGGACCTCAAAGTACCACTGCTTACCAACTGATCATTGTGTTCCTTTAAAGCAGCAGCAAACTGGGGCAGTACCTAAGAATTTACATACCATCTCAAGACTAACCTCAACATTTTTGCATTGTAGTTCAAACTATCAGTAGTCTGTGTGGAAGCAGATAAAAGCTCAGAGAAGTGCAAAACCTCCAAAAGATTATTAAAAGCAGTAAAACCAAAATATGTCTTAGATTTTCCCATCTATGGCACCAACTCGTATTTTGAAGGCCAACATTGTTGCACATTGACAGCATCTCTTTAATCTTGCATGTGAACAATAACAGCTCAAAATATGTTATTTAATTTGGTTTTGTTTTGGGAGAAGAGGCAGGAACAGAAGAATTATGGAGATCCTTCAATATTAAAATGGCTTATCTTGCCACCCTGTTTATACTCTCAAGCTGTCCTTCCCATGGGCAGCCAGCATCTGCAGTTAGCGTGAGCCAGTCTGCCTCTAAGAAGTGCTTTCTTCCAGGCTACAAAGAACAAATAAACAACCAAAACAAATGTCCTGTGAAACAGCAGTCAGAGCAAGGAAGTTTCCACAGGCAGAGGCACTGGGAGAGCACAGTCTACAGCTTTGGTTTCATGGGATCTGGGCAGAATTCAAAACAGCTGAGACCATGGGACTACAGACCAGCAGAGCCACAAGAGAGGACATGTGTCCCACTCCCAGATGCTGGGGCTGAGGCTATTCCTTTGATCTCTACTAGTCTGATCCTGACTTAGCCTTCAGCTGTCAGGTAGCTGACGCTGGTGAGTCAGATGCTACACTGGATAGGAAGGGTGAGAACAGGAGAGGACCGGGCTAACTCATGATTAATTCAATTTTCAAACCACTCATCCCTGCACCCAACCAGAAGCAGCCTCAGACAAGTTATTGCCTGAATGAGACACACCTGCTATTCCTTTCCTGTATCTGATATTAACCCTGCCCATCAATTTATGGTGATGGGAGAAAGTGGGCCAAACCCCCACACTCCCAGCTGCCTGCTGGAGTGACTCAGTGGGCTCCTGGAAAGTACATTTCTAAATGATCTGTGTGCCTCCTTGGAAGACAGAAAGGCAAGTGACACACTAGATACAATGCATGATTCTTCTGATGAGCTGGTATAATACCTCTGTTTCATCAAGAAAATTTTAATGACACCTTTACAAGTTTCACTTGAGAAGATACCTTAGGCATGCACCACACCACAAGATACTCCTTTCCTCAGAGACTGAACAAAAGGAATCTCTTATTAAGGGTAGCTAAGGACCAAAGTACAGAAAGACAACAGGAAAAACAAGAAACAAGCAGGGCTGAACTGCAGCCCCTTATAAAATAAAGCACTCACACAACCATTCGACTACCTATCACTTAGGGTTGAGAACAAGCACCACCACCCTGGAGAACCGGATGTATGTCAGACCTACAACCGTATCATCTATTTTATTCTTACACTGATGAACTCTTAGAGAGGTGGTCCTTTCATTATGTGCAGGATAATTTGCTAGAAAATTATTACAAGTAGTAACTGGTGAAGAGATACCGTTATGGCCCTCAACCATTCAACGAGGAACTTTGCACTGCTGAAGGCACGCACAAACAGCAATCACAGGGTGCAACTGCTGTTATTTTCTCTGATAACAAGAAAAAATGGTTCTCATTATGTGATGGCTTCAGAGGCCAATCCTCCTCCAAGATGCTCACTCACATCATTAAATAAAAATAGCAGTCTTCTAATGAAAGTCAATATTTAGCCCTGTGAGACTTTTGAGAGCTTGAAGGAATTTCTTGCTTGTGCTGCTGCTCTTCCTGCTTCAATTCCAAAAACCTACACATAAGCATCCTGCTCCCTTCTTCCAACCCCTCCCAAAATATAGCCCCAGGCTAACAGAGGTATGCTGAGATTCAATAAACTATACGTTTCAGGAATGAGACTGACCCAAGGTGTAACTTCTATAGTAGATGCTGCAATTAGCAAAGGGAGGCTGCTGCTTTGTGAAATGGTAGTATTACTTCGGTAAACATCTCTCTGTGACTCTGAGCTGCAATATTTTAATCTGTATAACTCAGAGGTTAGCTGTTTAAATCCATCATTCTGTTTCCCAATAAAAATGACAATGTAGGACTTGACCCAAAAAAGAAGTGGCCCTAGTCAGTCAGGGGAGGGGAAAAAGCCTGGATGAGGCCTGTTTTTAATTAAACAAGCGTTAACAAAACTGAAGTTCCAAAGGAAGACTAACTAGACTTCATTCAAAGTAGAGCAGGTGGCAGAAGGCTGGACAAGGTCTTTGTCAACTCTTATAATTAATATCTAATAAGTTTTCTAAAATGCTATAAATCAAGACACATTTCAGGCTACAGAAGCATTATCTTTTAATCACGGCTGCTTAACTCCATGCACTTTGCCAAACCACTTACATGTTTTTATGCTCCAAAGAACTGTTACGATGATGATTAATACTTGTGGTTTGTTTTTTTTTTTTTATTTAAGAAAAAGGTATCTTACCTTTGCAGAGTCATGTTCAAATTGCCTGTGCATGCCTTGATCTTGTTTTGTGCTTCCAGATGAGTCATCCCTTCCGTGCTTATCCCATCAATGGTGAGAACCACATCACCTATCCCCACGTGTGCTCGGGCTGCCTTGCCACCATCGTTAAGCTGAAATATTGCAAGAATGGTGGATGAGAAACTTGGATGGTTTATGTTTATATTCACTGAACACAGGATCACAATATCTTATTCACAGTGCTGTTTCATAAAGGAAAAGAAAATGTATCTTTTCTCCTTTGTGCGTACATCCCTGTGAAAGTTGCTGCACTATCTTTCTTTCTGGTAAAGCAGTATTTATAGGTTCTTGTTCTTATTTCACTTGAATGACAGGAAAAGCATTGCACAGTATTGTCTATTTTTCCAAATCAAACGCCACTTCTACTTGACTGGCTAGAAGCTGTGCACGTTCACCAGGAGACACAAGCAGGATGGATAGGCACACATAGTTTCCTGGATGCCAAGTCCCAAGCTCTTCTCTCTTCATATAAGAAATTTTTCTCACAAGAGGAGAGATAAAGGCTGTAAACCAGTTTTTTCTATTCTAGATTTTCCTTGTAAACAATCTCTTCAAAGTTTATGTATTTGTCAATGACTGGTCACATGCATGAAAAACTTCATTAATAATGAAGCTGACTTTTCCCCAGCTGCAGCTACTAGGAAGTCATAAGTTCAACATCCCAGGCAGACCAGTTACAGGACTTTGTTTTGCCTTTCTCTCATTAGGTTTATAGCCCACCGTGACCCACAGTATATTCAGACCAGAATAAGAAAGGCCTCTTGAGCAGTCTGCCTCTTTGATCAAGGTCACTGTGCCAAAGTTCAGCTCAGCTGCCTTTGGTCCACTCGAATGAAGTAGTCTGAAAGCAGAAACCCTTTAAAAATTCACATTATTGACCCTGATTAACAATAAATTAATCTTTTCATCTGATGCCACTGAATCTCAACTAGCTTCATTCCCAAGAACAGAAATAGAAATAAAGCAACACATTGTACAATCTACACACTGATTTATAACCGTGGTCCTCAATCTGCTAATCATTTTATAGCTGGCTTCAAAGAGCAGTCCTGGATGGTGCAAATTCCCTCTGTTTCCAGATGTATTTCCTATCTTACAACAGAGAAGTTGTAACTGCTTGTGCTATGCATAGAAAACCTCCCAACTCTTTCCTCTGCCTGCAAGCATGAGTCTGTTCCTTGAAAAAATTGCTACATTTTTAGGGAGATGCTGCAAACAGCAGAATTACATCGCCTTTATTTCCAAAAGTGGAGTGCACCTTGGGCCACAATTGTGCTCTAGCACGTGGCTTCTCAAAGGGAGGCAGAAGGAAGGCTTTCGTCCCTGTTTTTCTTTAACAGTTTTGTTCCTTGTGGTTCCTTTTGACAATGACCAACCACAAGGTACAGTCACCAGTCTCCACACAATTCACTTCTACAAGAGGGGAAGTGAGGCTAGGTCTTGAAAACTGTATGTGGCAAAGGGCTAGCAATACATGAAATACTAGTGACTTAGTCTTTGCATTTGTGTATGAACAGTCACCTGCTGGTAAACCTGTGGAAAGAGTTCCATCAGCCTACCTGATATGGTTAAGGCTTTCCTAAAATCTCAGAGACTGTAATACATGACAGCTGCACCACATGTATCGGACAGCATCTGAAGACAAATAATTTAACTGAGGAAAAAGTATTGCCTAATGCTGCAAGACAAATGCAAATGCAATACTCCAAAAATGTATCATCTGACAATATATAGACTGAAAGTGGGAAATTTCTCATTCAGTGGATCACAGCTGGTGTTTTTCAACATCAGCCTGTGTCCCACAGACATTTGCAGTAGCAATCTTCAGCAACTAAAAACAATAGCCAAAAATTCAAACAAAACCAGAAAAATCCTTCCATTTGGTGTTAATCCTATGCTAGCAAATACATTTTTCTAATGAAAGGGGAAGCCTGAGATGTAAGAAGACTTGTCACCTCTTCAGATTCAAAACAGCAGCCAGTCCCTCAGCGTTACGGGTCAACACAGCAGTTTTACCCCGAGTTGAAACCAAAGGGTGCTAACAAGGGAAGATTAGCAGAGCAAATCCCATGCAAGGAAGAAGAGTAGAAGACAATGGAAAAAGGAGATACACTGATTTCAGAAAAAACTTTTTGACTTGCTAAATTCATCAGAATTACAACATGTATAGTGCATTCTTTTA
Organism: Tyto alba; assembly: GCF_018691265.1. Lineage (NCBI taxonomy): Eukaryota > Metazoa > Chordata > Aves > Strigiformes > Tytonidae > Tyto > Tyto alba. Next base: position 13,294,562 of record NW_024881327.1, on the reverse strand, counting down.
CAAAAGACTTCAACAGCAAAGACAAAATTCATCCAAAATTTGGTGTTTACACCCAAATTCTGAGTTAAGAGACCTGGCTACTATAAAATACAGATCAGGGAACTGCATCAGCATATAGAAGGCTATTACCAACATAGCTATTTATAGGGAAGCTCCTTAAACCTTTGGGTGAGGGGTGGAACCTGCCATAAACAGATCCCTAAACCGATACATTACAGCATGCTGACATTTGTCAGCAAGGTCTGGAAAAGGGAAAGGAACGTAAGGGCGTTAAAAGCAAAAGGTCAAATGGATTACTGCGCTTTGTGATTGAACTCTCCATATGAATAAAATCTAGCTTTCTCCAAACCTACGCAAATGCGCATGATGCTCACACATTTTAATTTGCAATGGAAAAAGAAAAAAGCCACCTACACGCATTCAGCAGTAAGACTTCAAAAGCAGGCTTCTGGGTAACTGTTTTCATGGAGAGGTGGGGGGCCTTACCATCCACAGAAGCATAAAATAAAACAAATTCATAGATTAAAAACAAGCAAGCAAAAAAAAACCCACCAAACAACCCAACTTTTTTGTTTGGTTCAGGTAGATAACACACAACCACCCACAACTATTCACCTGATTTTCAAGAGATCACTCTTACAAGCATACGTGGGAGAGAGCTGTAAAATCATTTCAGCAAGACCACAGGCTGAAAATCCCTTAAAAATATGGCCGGAAAGCACACCCTGGAGATGACAAAAAAAACCCCGACATGTCCCAAGAAGCATGACGAACTCATGGCTATGTCCACCATAGCTGCCATGCAGGCAGGGGACTGAATCTGCCTTATAGGTGAGGCTGTCACACACATTTTTGAACAAACAAATTGCTGGACAAGAGTATGCAGAACTGCACCCACACAAGGTGCCAGAGTAGTAATCTCCTTATCTAGGTATAGGGCATAAAACTTCCAAGTAACACCTACTGATTTGGGATAAGAGATCTGACTAACCAAGAGAGGTGAGGTTGACACTTCTAGGAAATCTCAGCTGAAGCACAAGTCTTCCCTGAGAAGACCAGCCAGCATCCTTGGCTTGTGAAGCATCTATAATGAAGTGGGACTGAAGCTACAAGTTTTACCACAGGTGCAAGAGGAATATAATCACAAGAACTGGTATATAAGAATAAACAAACATCTACCCTGAACACAACAGGAGGAATCAGAACACCTGAAATAATTAAGGATCTTTTCCAGACTGCAGACATATTTATACCCCAGGAGCCTCATTTTTGACACTTAGACTCCATAACTCTGAATACCATTACAAACAATAAATCATATGCGTACTGGGGATTACGCATGCAAAACTGTGTACATATTCAAACCAGTACTAAAAGGAAGGTTCACCATATTCCTTGTCACAATGGATATTAAGTCTATTTATTTCATTTTTTTTCACCTAGACTTTGAAAAATCCGACAGATGCAGAAGATATAAAAAGATGTAGGTGCTAATACATAGAAAATTTTGAAATGCTATTTATAAATCATTACTACTTTTGTACTGCATTTGTTTTGTCCTGTATGAGTGATTTTGTTCTTTAACTGCAAATTTAACCTCAGTTTAATAAAATTATCTGACACCAGTCACTGGTGAACTACAGCATTACCTATGGTTAAATACCAAAAGACTAGTCAACTGATGGGCAAAAGCAAAATAAAAAAAAAACACCCAGCACCCTAATGCTTAATTCCTACTAGGAAAAAAGTGTATCCTTAAAACATACCTTTATTAATCGTACAAGTTCAAACAAATGGAATCAATGCAACAAGATGTATGCACAGAAGAATATAGCATTAAAATTCTAAATCTGGCTATCTATGAATCAAACTAACTCCTAATCACCACAAATATTCTCCAAACGCTTGATGGATCTGTTTTAATTCTGTATTGACATTATTAGGCAAGTTTTTAAAATCGAGCATGAATTGCAGTTACAAAAAGGGGACTTTTCTTTTTTGATGTTCCATAGCAGACTTCAAAGCTACAAAATTGCCAAACCAGAAATATTTCCTCCTGCTTAATTCCACATCTCTGTACTCTGGGAAGCTCATTTGGAGATGGAGGGGGAGGCAAGGAGGGGAGACATTTCGTGATCAGGCACCTGCTGAGGCCAATCACTCCCACAGCCCCCAGCACCAAACCTCTTTTCGGCCCCTCAGCAGCAGTCAGCTTCATGGCCAAAAGCCAGCCTATGTCACCCTGAGATGCTCAGGACGCCTTCTAATCAACATAAATAAAATCATCCACCTCATAGTAGATTTCAGTCTTGTTTGACCAAAAAAAAAATTTTTTTGTCATTGTTCTTGTTGTTTTAAACATCAGAATTCCAAAACTGCAAATATTGTCCTAAAATACATTCCAATGAGGATAAAACAAAAGTAAAGCCGTTCTTGATACAGGATGAACTTCAAAAGCAACAGTATACAAAGTAATCTCAGCACAGTTCCACACCTCAGATTTTCAAAAGCAAACAGCTGCAATACAACTGTTTTCTTGAACTAGATTTTAGCCAGTCCATTGTTTTGTTTTGCAGTAACCAGCACTTAAACAAAAAAATACAGGGAGAAAAATAGCTGTTTTACTCTCAAGCTTTAATGACATATTTTGAAACATCCTTTCTAGGAAAATTGCATGTGTGCACATACATGTTCATCTATCTCTGAATCAATATAATTTTCAGCTTGCTTGGTGTCTAATTAACATATAACCCACCTAATTTTCCTCACGTGACTAAGAAAACTTGACAAGCATCTCTTCTCTCAACTGTCATTGTTTAGTTTTTATGCACTAATAAATGAAATACTTAAATTCCAGTTACTCATAAGACAAAGGTCTACCTGATTAGAGATGGAAGCTGTCTTTTATCTTTTCCATGCTGCCTGCCTTGAATCAATCCTAGCTGCAACCAGTTCGTGTGATAGTGCATCACAACCACCTTCCCAAAGAAACTATTTCGTAGTCTGACAGTAAATAATGTTCCCCCCATCACACAAACATCCTTCAACATCATCTGCAACTTTCTCTCAATGTAATTCATTCCTGCTCCCGATTTAAAACTCCCTGGGCTAGCTGACATCCCTCCAGCTTGGTTTTTAACCCTTGAGCATTTCTGATACATGGTTGGCTACAGCAATTCAGTTTAAAAGACACAGATAATCAAAGCAGAAGTCAACCACACAATGATCTTGGTTTCATTACCACTCTTGCGTCTCATTCAGTCTACGTCCTTCCCTATAATAAAGTATTTAAAATAAGTAAAAAAAAAAAAAAAAAACACACAAAAAAACAACCAAACACAACACACCCACATACAAAAAGAACATTACAAGAGAACTTTGCAGAATCACAAGATAAGCAATCAGGTAACATCTTTATCAAATAATACTTTGCCTTTTCACACAGACTTTTAAATGACAGGGGCTTCATCTCCCTGCTGTAATACACTTTATGCTACTCTTTACACTTGTTACCTGTTACTACCTTGTTTACCCCTAACCTCATTTCACGTGATCAGAGTACCACCTTGCACCACGGGCCAGTATTTTAACTGCATGATGTTGAATGTACGTAGAGCTCAAAGTACGCTAGAAAGCACCCCTTTGGTGAATGGCTGCAAGAGCAGCCGCCCTTACAGTGTATCTGAAAGACACAAGCTCGCACCAAAACACAAGGCCGGGGGCCTGCCCGTGCTCCGTAGGTGCCCTGGCTGCCTCACAGGAGTTGTGCATGTCCGCCCCGACTCCTGAAGGGTGGGCCCCAGCACCACGCGACACGCAGGGGCGGCAGCGCGGAGCACCATGAGCACGAACAGGGTAACGTGGTGCTCCGGAGAGCCCTGCCTAACAGGGCGGCTCGCCAAAGCCCTTCCTCACCTCCGCAAAAACCCGACTTACACGCCGGACTCCTGACAGGTTTGGGATACTTAGGCTCCAGCTTACCACTTCTGCATGAAAAACAGCCATGGGAGCACCTGCTCTTTGTGGCAAATAAGCTTCCCCTCCGCTCAGTGGAAACCGAGAGCCGTATCATATTCCTCACAGCCTTTAATACAGCAATATTATTCACATAGCCAACAGATTAGACAGACAGCCTCAGTACTTGCTTCCAAATCAAGAACGTACATGCCAATCTTAAAGTCCAGAGTTATAAGAACCCTAATGCTGGGTTTGCAGTGGAAACCGCTGACACAACCAGCTATAAAAGGGGTTATGAGACAGTCCTGTGAATAAGCTAAAGGTTTTCCCCAAACCAAGCAAGGATCAAAATTAGCTTAGGTCAAAACCCCTTTTGATTACCAGAGTATTTTGCTATGTATCCCCACCAGGAGACCCTGCCCTCACCTCACGCCATGTGGCTGTACTCCCACGTGTTCCTGCACGTTTTCACTTCCCTGCTTTTTCTTCCCATCACTTTAAAGGTGCTTCCACACTGATTCATAAAGCTGTAACCCAAGGCGTGCATAGAACACCAATAATCCTTGAAGATAATGTGTGAGGTAAAAAAAGTATAAGGCGAAGTACCAACCACACTTCCTGGTCTGGCCAACAGCAGACACCACCCCAGTCCTGGCAAGATGGTTACCCATGCCTCCTGCCCTGACCCCCCGGTCCCTCTGGCTCTGCTTCGCCCCTTTCCCTCCACGTACAGCAGCTCCCTTTGCTGCCCTGTGGTGGTGGCTTGGCTGAAGCAGACCCAAACCAGCCCTTTGACTCATCGTAGCCCACAGGAAACGGATGGGGAGAGCCCACAGGCATTCAGCCATTTTGCCAGCAAAGAATCCACAAAACCATGTCTCGCATTTCATTCTCGGTTGTGCTACTTATGCTTCTCAGCAGTAACCCTGACAACAACATATACTTTAATGTGATTGAGCTGTGTATATACCTGTAGTCCCACATTCAGAAATTATGTCAGACTAACACAAAGTTTTACCTCTACACAAACATGGCAGAGCATGCCTGTGAGTTCAAGTTTTAGGAAAAAGACAAATGGTTTCAACTCTCTCTGTTCTTAAAATTTTCCTCTTACTGCATTTCAACCTTAAAAATGTATCTAATGCCCTGCACAAAAAAAAAAAAAAAAAAAAAAAAAAAAAAAAAAAACAACAACCAAACAAACAAAAAAAAAAAAACAACCAACCAAACAAACTTGCTTTTGCACTTTAAATGAACTGTTGCATATACACACACACATCACTCAATTTACCCATCCTTGCATGCATCAAACATGGAGCTACGCACCTGCCGAGGAGCATGAGAGCATGTTAGCTTCTAAAAACAGAGGAGGCATCACATAGTGTAAATTACTCTCACACACATTTCCATTGGTGGAGGCATCACGTAGTGTAAATTACTCTCACACACATTTCGATTGGTGCAGAAAAGGATTCAAAAATATAAATTAGGTTTACAAAACAGGGTAAGTGCACAATGGATAGGCTTTTTGCATACATGCTCTTTTATTTTTCAAACAACTAACACTAAACAGATCAACTTGAATGCCAGGGGAGTGAAGCAGAAGCAGCAGGCCTCAGCTTCCCTTGTTTGCCCCAGAACAGGTTGATAATAAGCAGGAACAGTTTCCACATGCCGAAGCCAAAAGGGCTATTAGCTGGTGCCATCTCTCACTTGTCATGGCTTGACTGATGATGGTTTCCTTGCAGCTTTGCTCTTCCATGAGTGGGTTTTACCTTTGCTACCACTCCTCCTTCCCTTATGACAGCCCAACCACTGCAGGATGCAAGGAAGCAGAAACGGCTTCACAACAGGTGCCTTCAGCTTAAATTTTTGTCATAACACCAGTACCTCATCATTACTGCAAGTTCAGTAGCAGTTATTAAAACGATCCCTGCTTTTGAACTTGCCAGTGTGAAAGGGAAGCAGTTAACTATACATACAGCAACAAATTCTGTTACAATTCATGTATTTTACATGTAGCTTAAAACATTTTATTCAAGTACTGACATCGAAGTTAAAATGTCGAAATACCCACTGTAATTCAAAAGATTATTAAAGTGAGTCAAAATTCACACTCACTTCGCACAAAGAATACTAAAAAAAAAATACTCTGTGCAAATGTAGCTCTATCGGCATCTAACAAGACTAAGCATCTGGTCTTACTTTTCCAATCCACTTGAAGCATTGAAAAGAACAAAGAAGTGAAAAGATTGTCACTGAGATGGGATGGGCAATACTTCCTGAATAACAGGAGACAACTAATGTTCTGATCTGGAGAAGAAATAATGTAAAAATGTCAAAAAACAAGTTGTCAAAGGACTAAGGCAAAATAATTCAGACATCATGGCTGAATTCGTATTTGCAAGAACAACATGGGCAATTCCAAAAAATATATGCTTTCCAAATACTTAAGTGATGGAAAATGATTTACAGTCAAGTGCCAGAATGTCTGCAGATATTTAAGACCCTAAATTAGTAGCTTTCACTAAGCCTTCTCTCAAGAAGCTCAGTCGTGTTCTCATGCTGCCGGCGTGCCTTACAGCCCTATTTATTTTAACTGGCTGTCTTCTCTCTGAAGATTATTCTTCTGTTCAGAGAGTTTACAGAACTAATCCAGGTTTCTCCCTGGGAGACTATATGCCAGTGGGTAAAAATTACTGCCTACTTAATTTCTCAGAAAGACAGAAAGAGGAAATAGAATGAAAATGTAGCTACAAATGCAATGTAAACTTTGTACAGTTACTTTAGCTTTTGGGATCTGTGATCTGCAGAGTCTCCCCTCCAGTTGTGGGGTTTGGGGTTTTTGGATGGCCAATGCAAATTAGCTCCACAACTAAAGCACACGATGACTTTGGACTGTTGACCTTAGGAGCCACGTGATTCGCATCAGAACAGAAGTTTCAAAGTGCCTGTCTCATTTGGAATAAACAGTTTGGAAAATTCAAAGTAAGTTTATTGCTGGGGCTTCCTGGACAAACTCGAAACAAAGCAGATTCAGTTTTCTCTTAGGGAGCTTAAGTGTGAAGTGGCAAAAGGGGCCCAGCTCAGCTTCTTCCAAAGAAGAAATTAATTTCCATACTGTAAAGGCCATATTTATAAAGATGTCTGCAGAGCCTATAATGGTGTACTTTCTCCCTTCCTGAACAGAAGTATTTTTATTCATTTACAGATGATAAAATTAGTTCAACTAGCTGAACATCCATCTCTTCAATAACCCTAGTAGCCCAGTGTGTGTCATCTTGTTCTCATAAGGTTTTCATGGTCTGTGATTTAGTCCTTCTTAATGGGATAAAGCTTTCCTGCACCAAACATTATGCAATCATCCCATGCTTTCCAGAACATCCAATTTAGGAATCAAAATAGAGTAATATGTTATACTGTGTCATTTAAAGGTATTCTGATTTTTTTTGCCTTGTAGTCTGTCTCACAGGAAAGAAAAGCCTTGTACATGGCAGCAATGAGAAGGAAATGCAGCTAATGAAGCAGTCCCACATATGAAAGCAAAGCAGAGAGACAGTTAAGTGGGGAAGCGTGAACCAAAAACTCATCTGACAAAAGCTGACTGCCAGCAGAAAGAAAATGCTACTACAAATTGAATCCTTCATGATATACTAGTCATCATTTTACTTTCCCCTATCCAGAAACAAACCAGGCATGCACAAACAGGTAGGAAACAACACGCTTGCTTCAAAGAATTGAGATAACGACAAGCTGCACCACATAAGTAAAGAGGAAAATGGAGGCAAGTTCAGACACTGCAAGTATTGCTTATTGACACAAATCATCTGTCCAGGGAGCAGAGCTCACCGGAATGCCAGCCCAAACTGATACCCTGCAAAAACTGTCCAAGTCCACTTTCAAGGTGAAACCCAAACGCAGCAATGAGAGCCACCACATCCACTCCCCACGGGAAGTTTTGCCACGTTTAGGTGTCACATATTTAAAAAAAAAAAAAAAAAAAAAAAAAAAAAGTGAGAAAATTCTGTTCACATTATAACCTGCAACCAAAAAGGCTGGGGACTCAAAGCTACATTTCTGCCAGCTCTCCTTTGAGCATGCAGCTCAGCACCCAAGGAGAAAACACAGAAGAAATGCATCAAGGTGCAGAAGCTTCTCCAACTCAACCATGCTACATCAAATAAGGGTTCACATTTTTAAGTATAAAGGCACTAGTGCTTATGGTACGTTCTTTTGGTAATGTGGAAGAAAAAGGCAACTTTAAAGATGTGAAAAACAACAGCATGTTTCAGATAAATAAGCATGCTCTGATGTGCATTAAAGTAACAAACCAATTATGGCCTATATGCTGATGGTGCCGAGACCTATTCCAGATGAAGAAAAGCACAGTCCTATATGCATGTGCATTTATTTAACACAACAGAGAGAGAACTACTCAGAATTAGTCCAACGCAAACTTCTAGCACAAAGAAATAAAACAGAAATAGGAGACATTAGGAAATCCTTGTGGATATCTTGCCTTTTATACGTCAAGGGAATATTATAGCAGACATTTATTTTAAGCCAGACACTTATTGGCTAAAATCCCAAAGTATAAAATACTGCAGAAAAAAGTGCAATAAAAAACCCTCAGAAAACAAGAAACACATTTTAAAGGAGTCGCACATTGTTTAATAAATTCATACCAGCTGTTTATAGCTAAGACACAAAAATCTTTATCGCAAGCTAATAAAGCTCATGAGAACATCTAACAATTTCAAATTTAATTTTCCATTTTGAAATTACATATATATACACACACACACACCACTGTTTTAGTTTACTTGACTTTAAACATCACTTTTACATGATTTGTTTATACAGTTCCAGGTGTGGGGTCTCTATATATATACACACTTATTTATATATGTATGTAAAACTCTGGATATATTACTATAGATGGAGTTATACACATATATTATTTAAGTAAATATTTATGTATAAATACTTATTTTATACACACACACACACACACACATCTATATAAGTGAAAAGGCATTTGACATCCCTGCTGGGGACCTGTGAAAGAACATCACATGCAGATTATCAGCATTTTTTTTTTCAGGCAGCCCATGACAAAAAGCAGTTGTCCAGAGAAAATAGGAAGCTATTCAGGACAAATACTCTGACTGCAAAATGAAGACCCTCATTTTACGTAAATTCTTCTTACCATTCCATTGCCAAATGTATTGCAGACATTTAAGACTTAATATAAATCCACACAAAACTTCCTTACTAAAGCTCCAGAGAAAAAAAAATGCTAGTGTATTTGTTGCCACTGTGAACTTCGTCTAAATTTCTTGCTGCTGTATTTTAACAGTCTTCTGAGTTTCGCTGCTGAGAGCTGCACTGCAACTGCTAATCATAACAACCTAAAGTCTGAATTAGGCCACAACACGTTTTTTCTTACTTGGAGATCTGGAGATCCAAAAGTCACACACACAACTAAACAATGAATAAGATTGCTTATCAAATAGCTCTGAAAAAAACAATGAAAAAAACCTCAACCAATGAAGAAAACTCAACCCTTCCTATTTACTCCCTGCAACAGTCTATTGGTTACTCTCAGCCGATCACTGTGCAGTGGAAAGTGGCTGGCCATTCAAAGCCTGGACTTGCAGAGGAATTCTGTAAAATAGAGCCTGGTAGTCACATTAGCTCTCCGGTGACTTCTTTTTTTATTTTCTCTTTTTTTTTCCCCCTCGATGACCATGTTCCACACACCCACACCCACCCAGCCCCCCATTTTTATGTCATGATCTCCAAGCTCTATACTACCAGAACTAAACCCAGGTAATTTCAAAATTAAGATGCAGAAAAAGAAATCCACCTGAAGTATTAATTATAAACTCTACTTCCTTATCACATCTAAGGATATAAAAATTTAAATCATTTACAGTCTTCAAATTTTAGGACTCTAAGCAAGGCTGCTATAGCATTCTGAAAAAAAATTCAATATGCACTGCTGGTTACAGACAAAACTAGGAAACAATACCATGTTAATCAACGCAGCACCAAAATCTAATATCCGTTCACTTCTCCAACTTGATCCAAGACAGATGCTATGGAAAGCCTCCAGGCTGGAGTTTTTTATTTGTTTATTATTGCCAATAACAGTACAAAATACTGATCACTCGCATAGAGGTCACTGGCCTCGATGTGATTTACACTCTTCTCAAAACCCAAGACCTACATAAAGGCCTCTTGAATGCCTTCAAAGCTATTTAAGAATAAAAGCCTGACCATCACACAAGCAGAAGGCTTTTGATAAACATGATGATAGTGCCTACCTTTATGCCTGCTAAATCCATGCAATTTCTTTTTAAGCATGTCACTTCAGGGTTTTTCACTGAGTACCCAACACGAATAAAAAAAACTTTACTGTAGGAAGACTCATAGAATTTATTTGAAATCTAGCACAAGTAAATGTGTGATTTCTAGAAATGCTGGAATTAACACTTCGAAAGATTTTTATAAATAAGTAACTAAAATTCAGTACTTGTTTTTTTTTGGGTTGCTTTTGCTCAAATTCTGCACCAACTAGACCAAATGAAGAGCAGAGTTTCTGGCCCTCCTAATTAATGTCCTTTTTGAGCACTATTTTGCCAACAGCCATGATGATTTGTTCTTTCTGTCTTGCCGTACTACGCTGAATGTCACTGAATTTTGTACACCTCAAGTTTGTGTAGGCCACTCACGGGCAAGGCTCTGGTGAAAGCTGAGGGTATGAGTGATTACGCACTCTGTGGCAGAAGAAATATGGGAAAGATATTTTCAAATTGAAAAGGTATTCAGAGTACGTCATTAGGGATGTTCACTGCTGAAAGTTTATCCTCAAAAGAGGTTCTCCACATCAGTCTGAATCCAATAAAAATTATGCAACTAATACAGCTTCTCAAAAGCAATGAAAATCTCTTCATCTACCTAGAAAAAAAAAAGTGAAGATATCCAAGAAACATCATGGAAATCAGAGCAGGAGAACTCTCCTGGCAGGGTTACTCTGCCTTCATGCTTCTTCCCGCTTGGAGGCTAACCACAGCTGGGACTGCTGGCGAGATCAGTACCACCACACTGGAGATGCCAGCGCCTACTGCCCAAGGTGAGCAGGATGGCAGGGCAAGCCTTCACAGCATCTGCTCCTTCCCCACAGCTACCAGCAAGATACATCCGTCAGCTGTGACTCCCGTTCAAACATTCAAAACCATAATTTAACAAGACAGATAAGCATATAGCTTGCTTCAGTGGGACATAAGACTTCGTAGAGCAGTAGTGCATTGCATGTTTGCAAAACAGCTCAAGACAAAAGAAGCCAACTTTTGGCTGCAAAACTTTGGGTGAGGGGGAGGAACCCAACCAAACAAAACCACCCTTCTATAGTGAGGTGAGAGAGGAAATGCAGTTTCCAGAATTGCTGAGGCTCCGCTCCCCCTCCCCAGACATCACCAAGCAGGATAAGATGCATTATTCAAAGGCCATCATAGAAGAACCAAAAGTATCCGATGGCTTCCCACTGAAGACCACCATTCAAGGCGCACTTTATCAATCACCAAACAGCAACAGCATTGCTAGTCCTACTTCTGCAGGTAGAAGGCAGGAATAACCACAGGCATGGAAGCAGAAAGTGAGACTTTCTTAACATGCAGCCAGTGACCTTTGGCAAGCAATGTCCTCATGTCATATGAGCTGGTGACATCAAGGTTTCACATCACTCTGTTCCTAAAATGCACCGTTTGCATATTTATTGCCTGTTTAACAAACCCATTTTACGGGAAAGCTTTTCCTCGTAAATACAGTATTTTTATTCAATCACTTTCTAAAAGCCAAGAGGGTTCAGTGGGACAATGAAAAAGCGACCAATGGATCTGAGCTCCGCACACAGCCATCATCCATCGTGCCTTTCTAGAAATTAACAGCTTCATACATTCCTCTCCAGCCACCTATTAGAAGGGATCAGGTATCTTAAAATTATGCAACTTACCAAAGGGAGGCCCTAGACTTACAGCACACGTCCCTGAGCAGCTCTTCCAGGAGCTGAATGGTCTGGAAGCATTTCATACCTCTCACTGGTGTTCAGTTACAGCTCGCACCTCTAATCCACCAAAAGCTTTTCTTTTCCAGGGAGCACAGGGATGTTTTCTGTGTCTTCTAAACTGCTAGATTTACATGGCAACTTAGCACAATTATAGCATCCAAAGCATGTTTAGGCATGCTGAGAATATAGTGTTCTCATACAGTAATAAGAACAAGAGCACACTGTAATCAGAATTTTGAAGAAAAGCATTAGCAATGACATGGCTACAAAAAATATTAAGATATTGATTGAATTCAATACTGAAATTATTTTAACATGCATAAATTCTCACTCTTAAGTTTTACATCATTTACATAAAATAATTCAAGCTAACCTGAAACAATCACATGCAAGCTAAACTCCTATTAATATTGGTAGGAGTCTTGCAATTGGTTACAGTGAGAAATGAATCCTGAACAACAGAGGCCTGCAACATTGTTTAAGATGCTTTTCCTTTTTTCTGCAGCTTTCCAATAAGATTGTCCTTAAACCTCATAGAGCACTGAGTGGAGATTGATGTAATACCTTTTCATACACCATATTATTCTGACCTCTGTGCACTACGACAGAAGTCACCAACTTGAACAAGTCACATAGGCACAATAATTGAAGGAGGAGACTAACACCTTCCACAATCTCTTCTTGACCAAAAATGAAGAATGAACTACTAAAATTACTATTTAGCAGTTCAGCAGGGCTGATATTTCACCTTAGGTGAAATACAGACTCTTTCAGAAGAGACTTGTTATCCAAGATTTCTTGCGGATTACAGCAGTACCTTTTGCACTGCTATTTTTGTTCAGAGATGAAGAACGAAAGCAAACCGTACAAGCAAGAGGTGACAAGCATGACCAAAGCAGGAAAATTAATAAAGCTGGAAACCTTGGAACTAAAACATCTTCTCAGAAACATACTTTCCTTCCCATTTACTAACAAGGTGAGGGGAATACTAAGTTAACATGGCTTTACAGGTTTTTCTCTTTTTCCATTCACATAAGGACACCTGTGACCTGGCAGGCCAATTAGGTCAAAATGAAGACACTGACATTCCTTCTTAACACGTGTATTACTTGCAGCGTGAATTGACATAACATTCATAGTTTTAACCTGGAGTTCAAGTGCCTTACTGAACACTCATGCAACTGGCAGTCTCTGTTCCAAGGGAAGGATTTGAGGGAGTAAGTCATTACAGACATACAGAGCATACAGATCTGAGCACCCTCCATGAGACTATGATGCCAAACTGCAAATTTCTGCAGAGAACTCTAGTTGATGTTATGCAACGTTTGGGCCAGATATTATTAGCAAAACACTTGGGTAACAACACGTTTTTACAGATCTGATATCAACCAATTAATTTTACAGTAACCCTTCCCTCACAATGCAAGGCCCCCCCATAACGCTTCTATCTCATGCTATAGTCTAAAGACAGCGACTGCATTAATGACTGCACTTCTGAAGAGTTCAATACAAAAGGCTCAGCGTTCACACCAGTAAAGCAGAAGGCAACACAGTCTCCTCCAGGGCCACACACTGAGCACAGCATGTTGCTGCATGCATTCCCAAAGGCTGGGAATCCAAACCAGGACCTGTGGGGAAGGGAAGGAAAGAAAACGGAGTCTTGCAAATGTTTTCAAATAAATGTATGAACACGGTAAGCAGATGTGGTGGATGACAGATATGGGTGCTTCAGCACTCTCACTAGGATGCTCACTGACTGGAGCAGCAGTAACAGGGTCAGTCCTACCCTCCCTTCTCTGTCTATGCATGTGTGCAGGCTTCCACTATTACTGCTAGTGTAAGAAGTCACTTATGCAGCAATAAACAGGTATTTGTTAGCCCAACCAAGAGTTACTGGCCAAATGCAATCCTGTCTCAGAGTCACAAAAATAATTCCCATATCACATTAGGACTACATTGGTGATTTCAAAGTCTCCATTCCAGGTGTTTGCCCCGCTAGCTTCCAGATGTGGATGGTGTTCCCAGAAAAGCAGCCTTCCCAAGGGGACAGGCCCTCATTCATCCATGGGAGCCAACAGTCCAACCACACTCAGTGCCTCCAGATATTTTGTCACTCCAGAGCACTGGAGGACCTCAGTTTCCCATTTACAGGAGCTTCTTACTAACATGAACTTCACTAAGTGTTTAATTGCCTCTGAAGTGCTTCTCCCATTAACTAAGCAAATTAAATGTGCCAAGGGAAAGACCAGCACTGGCAGCGCTGTATTTTGTAGCAATGACTCATACTGAAGAGCATGATACCACTAAATCAGCTGCTGAAGAATTATTCAGATGCACAAGCAAACTGAGTTTACTCCTTCAACCTGCAGTGCTTAACTGCAATAAGGAAGCTCAAGCTTTTGAGAATTGAAAGCACATCAAATTCAAATAAAACGACAGCAGCACAAGATGTGTATCAGGGGAGAAAGAGTTTTTTCCACATTCCTATTAAAATGGGGGGGGGGGGGGGGGGGGGGAATATTTTCTGAACAAACAAAGCTTAAAGCAGAACATGATCTTTCTTTTTTCCTTCCAGACTAGACCAAGATAATAAAGCAAACAAAAATTAAAATAAATACCAAGCTGACATATGAAAATCCCGGTGCAGCTGAAAGTTGGTATTCAAGTGCCAACATGGATAGTGATTAACCTGCCTGAGGTTACACCAGACCTCCCTGCTTCTCTGTTACTGTCACATGCACTTCCTAAACACTAACCACAGCGTGCACTGAACATAAAGCAGCTGTCATTCCTCCCCCTGTTGCAGAGAAGACACAGGCAGGCTGGTTTTCATCATCCTGAGGAGTACAAGGCTGATGTAGCAACTCAACAGCAGAAGGGGCAGGTTGGAACAACAGTGATCAAGTAGTGATCAAGTACAACCTGCTGGAAAACAAAATAACTTTTCACATTCATCAGAATCTGTTAATTACAGCTCGGAGAAGAGAGGGCAACCCAGATCACTGCATATAAAAGGGTGCACAAGAAAATGAAGGTACCAGAGGAAGTAAATATTCATTAAGTGAAGTGCTACTAGTCAGATATGCTGCGTAGCATCTCTCTTTATATCACTGAATCTAACACTGGTCAGCAACAAGTGAAAGTTAATTTCCCAGCACGGGTGGGGAAACTTACATCACTGGGGTGGTGTGCTGGGTTTGTGCATGTGGTGGGGTTTTTGGTGGCGGGGTTTTTGGTAGTGGGGGAGGGGGCTACAGCGGTGGCCCCTGTGAGAAGCTTCTCAAAGCTCCCCCGGCTCCAAGTTGGACCCACCTCTGGCCACAGCTGAACCAATTAGTGACAGTGGCTGCACCTCTGTGAGAATGTATTTAAGGAGGGGAACCCAAGAGGAGTGGGAGTTGTAAGGAGGACGCCGATGCAAAACCAAGGTCACTGGAAGGAGGAAGGAGGGGAGGTGAGCCAGTGCAGACACTCCCCTTGGCCTGTGGTGAGGGGGCAGGCTGTGCCCTTACAGCCCACGGAGGTCACCGGTGGAGCAGATATCCTCCTGCAGCCCATGGGGGACCCCACACCAGAGCAGGTGGCTGCGTCCAAGGGAGGCCAGGACGCTGTGGGAAGCCCTTCTGCTGTAGTCTGGCACTGGGGGGACTGCAATCCGCAGTGAGGACCCATGCCAGAACAGCTCAGGAATGGTTGTAGCCTGGGGGAAGGACTCATGTCAGAGAAAGTTTGTAGAGGACTGTCTCCCCTGAGAGGGACTCCATGCTGAAACAGGGGAAGAATGTGATGAGCACTCTCCCCGAGGAGGAAGCAGCAGCAGGACTGGCTGCACCCCCCATTCACTGTCCTCTGCGTCCCAGGGAGGGAGGAGGTAGAGAAATCGAGAGCAAAGCTGAGCTTGGAAAGAAGGGAGGGGTGGGGGGAAGGTGTTTTTAAGATGTGGTAATGCTTCTCACTGTCCTACTCTGTCTGTAAAGTGTTGCTGTTATTAGTATATGAATTAAACTGATGTTCTCTTTCTTCCCCCTAAGGAGTCTGGTTTTTTGCCCGTGACTGTAATGGAGGATTCATCCCTCCCTGTCCTCATCTCGATTCCCAAGTCTTTTGCTTTATTTTCTCCTTCCCATTCCTGAAGGGGAAGGGGTGAGTGAGCAGCTGAGCGGTGCCCAGTTGCCCTCCGGGCTCAAACCACGACAGGTGGGATTAGGCAAACCCCATCAAAACAAAAAGGAACATGCTCTAACTTCCAGTTTATATAATTAAACTTATAATACAATATCCTGCAGTTACAAGTAGTTGTGGAAACCAAATTTATAGGATATACATATCCCTTGCACTAATTGAAAAGCTGATGCTATTACCCAGAAAAAATGAAAATGAGGTAAGATTTTTCTGCTCTTTTAGCACAGCATGTGAACAGATGACCAGTGATGGTAGATGGCTGGGAGTGGCAATAGTTGAGGCAATACTGACTTAAGCCAGTGCTTAAGACTGTGCCTTCCTATTCAAGGTTATTGGAGATGGGCTGAGGAGCTCTCTGAACCATAATGGTAAAACTTACAATGCCAGAGAAAACACCCCAAGACTGGGAAAGAACTTTGAGTAGTGTTGTGAACCACAAATACACATCATTACAAAGGCAATCCCAGACAAGCTCCCCTTAGTTTCTGGAACACAACACATGAAAAAATTAGTACTAGTCACACAGCTCACCAACACTGTTCTCCAATGGAAAACTTATTTTTTCCCCTCCCAACTAATCTGATCTTTTTTGGTTGATGAAACAATAATTTTACTGGCATAAAGGTCTTCTAACTTAGTTCTGTATAATTAAGTACTTTTAAATGTCATCTAGTTAAGACATTTTAGTATGGTTGCCCAAAAAAATCTAAATTTGGTCAAATGCTGTTTCCCCTATATGAAACAACTGGAAGTAAAAATAAAAATTACTTTAGCCTAATTCAGTGCTACCAAAGACAGCAGGGTGGTAAGGCACAGAATTAAAAGGCTCACAGTCATTTATCTACAGACAGATATGGCATAGGAAATGCGAGCTTTGTCTCCAGAGCTGTCAAGTTTAATTTGGTTTCAAAAACCAAAACACAAGTCTGATTAAAAAAGAAATGGAAGAGCAAGCGATAGGGAAAAGCCTCCAAAATGGACACAGGCGCCCCAGAGCCTACGTGTTGAACAGCGAGCTCCAACTGTGGTGTGGTCTGCTCAGCGAGGGTCTAAACTTTCATCTAGTACTCAGGGGAGATGAATGCAAGTTATTTAAAACCACAGCACATCGAGCTGGCACGTCACTTTAATATGCTGCCTATAGATTATGTTACAGCTCTGCTTTATAATGAACCTTTAGCTTCATCTCCAGCTCTCTGGTGAAACAGAGCAGACAGAGGGCCACGGCTTTAGGGTTTTAAGAATTATGGGATTTAGTTAATGCTTCTGCCAAATCCGGATGTGCAGAAGTATCCCACGGCAGTGAAAACTGCCATAGGTGCTTGGCAAAGGGTCTCGGATTGAACAGAGATAAAATTTACAGTGAGCAAGTGAAACAAACGGAGCTTGCAACTGGATTTAACTATGATTTACAGACTCCCTGTCTGATTTACAGCTTCAGTCTTCACTGCTTTCTAAGTGTGAACAAAAGCCTCATTTTATTGCGGAAGTAAGAAAAGCATCCAGGTAGCCACCTGAAGTATACTTCGCAATAAACAAAGAGCTCAGGTGCTTCCCCCAGGGCCAGCCTCAGCTAGGACACAAAAAAAATGGAAGCGGGCAGAAGGGGTAAGGCAGGGAGGGCACCAGTGCTGGGCCTGGAACGCCCAGACCGGCACTGTGCCACACAGAAACCCGGGTCGGGCAGGACGAGGGACAGGCTGGCCCATAGCAATGGCATTACCTGCACACAGGCTTGACCTTAAAGGTCAAAGCGAGAACAGAACAAAGCACTGGAACATTGCAGACCACATGGTAGATAACAAACGCTGCGCTTCTATCGGGTATGTAGACTATGATGACCAAAAGGAGAAAAGAGAAAGGAGACCTTTGCCGCTCATTTGTAAGTGGTATTGAATTTGACAATGAAACTCATCATTCCGAGATCCCAGTAAGGGAAGGGGCTTGAAAACACGCAAACCAGGTCGGTTTTCACAATCAATTCGAGCACAAATTAGCAATCGCCATTTTTTATGATGCTGCCAGGTAGGAGAAGGGTCAGGCCATAGCGAACCACTGGGTGAATGAAGCTGACCACAAGGACATGGCCTGAGCCGTGGAAGGTGCCAGCAGGGACACTGCTTTACTTGGGAGCAAGTTTTGAATCCTGGACCAAGGTTGAAGTGGGTGCTTGCAGAAACCGAATCTGCCCCGAACTGAACAGCAATGCTCAGTTATAGATATAAATATATAGTGTTCCTGAAGTTTTTGGTAATAGTGCTGAAAGTTTTTTAAAGGCATGACCCCTGTAGATATTTGTTACCACTTCTGTTTCGGGGCTCGTATGCATCAATAAAAAGCTGCACTAAGAAAACCACCTCTGATTTCTCCTTCAGAGAGGCCTTTGCATGACAGCTTCCAGTGCCTGCTAGCAATAGGTCAGCTTGTACTTTGAACAAAAACTTAGTGTTGCAACATCTTTCTCCTCATCCTTCTGCAACACTAAAATAAACATGCAGAGAGACATACACATACACATTTTTGATGTCTATATTAAAACCTAATAAACATAAAAGCCTACTTATGTCAACATTAGTTTCTTTAATCCTTGTAGTTAACTTACAAATTGGGTTTTTTAGAACTTCAAGACATTCTTGACAAAAGAAAGCAGTGTCCTAAATAAAGTTTTTCAAAGTCCATTAATAACTCAAAACATTTTCTAAGGAGAACCAAATTAAATTTTTCAGTGAACTGCTGATAAGGAAGATCCTGTTGAAAGACAAAATCTCATCCCTTCTGTCAAGGGTGTGACTGTGTTTTGGTCCTTGGTTTTTGTTTTCTGGTTTGTTTATTTTTGGTTGCTGTTATTTTTTTGGGGGGGGGGTTGTTTGTTGGTTTGTGGTAGTTTTGTTTTGTTTTGTTTTTTTTCCTTTGTAACTTGGCTCAAATAATTGAAGATTTTCTTTATTTCCAGTGTGAAAATATTTGACCTCTGAGAAGAGCCCCAAGTCTTAGAAGAACTGGAGGAGAGGTAACAAGAAGAGAAACAAATTACAGTTTTGGCAGCATTCAAAACCAGCAGTGATATGGACAGGCAAAGCATATTTGCAAGGGTAAAACCACCTTATTTCAGCTTTGCTGTGATAGAAAAAAGGAAAAAAAAAAAAATAGTAGCTTTTCAAGCAAGAAGGGAAAATTAAAATAAAAAAAAAAAAAGTAGCTTTAGTAGAGAAACATTTACTAAGTAGAAAACAGTAAAATGCGAAGCTCTGGGCTCAACACTACATTTTTTAATAAATAAACTGTTAAAGCAGGCTAGCCAAGTAAAACTTTTAGACAAGACTCTCCATCTGCTGTCAGAAAAGGTTTGCATGCTTTTTCTCCAGGCACCGTCATAACTAGGGTCCATCCATGGCCAGACGTGGGACCTCTGAGCAGCAGTTCAGTGCTTCTCACTGCTCCATCTCCAGAAAAGCCCTTTGTATTGCAGCAAACCTGCATACTGGCGCACTGAGAAAGCTGTAACTAATCTGTCAAGCTGAACCATTTATGCTTGCAGAGTTAGTATTAAGTGCCCAAGTGGAGAGGAAAAAGAGTAGAAGGTAAAATCATTATGGTGATTGCTTACAGTAGGCAACCGCTCCAGACCGTGCATACAGATCCCAATACCTGCACGTCTGAGAGCTCAAAATTCAGCACCTGCTTAGACATTAAAGCATGGTGGGCAGAGTTGACTAGAGTCAGGTACTTGCCCACAAACAACACAAAATTCCTCATTTAGCCTGAAGAAACACTCAACAGCAAGATCAGCTCTATGCCATTTTCTTCATTTGTCTGTAGGTTTCTGAAGCCAAAACACATTGTTAAAAGCAAGGAAAATTCTCTTGAAAACAAAGGTTCTATTCAACACTATAAAAACATTAATTTACTAGCATCAAAGTACATTTTAACGTGTGGAAAAAACAGGTTGTCTAAGCTTTTTGTTTCTAAGCAGTAACTCTTTGTATGCAGACTTTTATTTGACCAAAAAATTCATGAAATTCTGCCGATATACAGGAAACATCAACAGCATTGCAATAAATACACAAAGAGAAGCATTTTTCCAAGTTCTGCTTCAGATTTTGTTTTGGATTCGGGGTAAATTCCCTTCCACAAGTTTGCACCATCCCAATTAGCTGCAGCATACAAGTCTGGGGTGTCCTAGGAAACAGCCCAAGAAGCTTGGGGATAAGGCAGCACCTCCATGGCGCTCTGCAACGCAGCAGAGATGGAAAGCACTAGCTCCGTACCCAGAGACAACATACAGGAAATGCTCGAGTAAATGACTGTCTGGGTGAGCCAAAGGAGGAAAGTTCAGGAGGTATTAACATTTTTCTATCTGATGAAAAACAGACTACAAAAGGTATGAGAAACAGATTTGTCACTGTACAGCTTTCCACACATACCCAGTTGGCAGAAATGCTAAATGGCACAATTCAAAAAGGAGGCATCGTGCCAGCTGTCATATTCCTGTATCTAGAGAGTGAACCAAATGAAGAAAGGAAACTATATTACAGTTAGAGTTTCACTTAAGGGGAATGTATTAATTACATTTTTTTTTCCACAATGTGTTAGTTAAAAATCCAAAAGCTAGTTTAACTTCTAATATAAAGCCCATTCTTACACTGAAATTCAGTTTTCAAAGTAAATGCATTAGGCATGTAGAAGGCCAATCAAAATTACGACCCAGTGATAACTGTGGAGTATTCTGCTTACACATTTGTTATGTTCTGCTCTCAGTTACCTTGTTTTAAACAATAGCATATGGAGACATAAGGTACATATTGTAAACATCATTCTTTCTCCTCTGCAGAAAGAGAAATCACAAGTTTACCTATCTTACAATCCCGTACAGTTTACAATGACTAGGCCTAGACTAGATACATATGCAACATGAGATAGACCTTTTCCGTACCTTCTTCCAGCATCTTTATGCTTTATTGTGCTTTAAAAGTATTACACGTTTATAAATCAAGCAATATATTTCCTACACATCCTTCAAGAGGGATTGAGGTTACCATTATCTACTTATCTACTTATTCCGACATTTCCTCAGGATCTTGCCTGCCATGCTCCATCCCCTACTTCCATGGATTTCCCACACGTGACATATACTTGTTAAAAGAGCAGCAAACACAACAAGAAAAGAAGCTTTCTGAAGTAATACACATTTTTCACTGGTTAAAGGCTTGTCTCCCCCAGATCAGAAGAAGCCAGTGAAGCTGGTCCAGGAGTTCTTGAAGGACAAAGGAAGCCCAAAGCTTTATTTATTAAAGGGTTTATTCCACATAGCACAGCAGTTTGGATTCAGCACGCTCATGGCGGACAAACTACAGAAATAAGTGTGCACTTATCCTCCATCTTTTTCACCTGGATATACTGCAGGCAGAAGAAACCCACCACCCACCACCTTCCATCCACAGCGCTCAACCCCACTGTTTCACCGCTGCACAGAACAGGGCACTGGGCAGCTTGTTCACACCTGCACGTTCGGGAGTCAGAGAAAGCAAATTAGCAGTTCAGTTCCCATTTTAAAGCACGGAGGAACCTCATTCATCATTTCTTCCAGGTCACATCCGAGGAATTCACGAGGCCAATGCTCCATGCCACCCACTCCTCCCCACACCGCTGGAGATGACCCCACGGCACCGCAGGTGACATGCCGGCTCCTTGCCTGCAGCACCCTGCATCCCAGTGTCCTGTGAAGTCCCGAGCAAGACATCTCCACACACCTCCACTGAGAGGCCCCTTCGCCCTTTAATGCTCTGTGCTCGCAGCAACTCGCAATGCCTTGTGAAAACTAACAGAAAAAACACTTCCCCCAGAACGCAATCTGCCAGAGAATTCATTTACGACTTGGCTGAACGTGTTTCAGGGCACCAAGGGCTTCCTGGAAGGCAGGAAGAATTATTCAAATCCCACTTGATTTCCATCCTCCCCCCCACACACCCCCCCGCCTTCTTTTGCTTTGCCTAAGCTGCCACCAGAAGCTGGAGCCACTGTTAATAACCAGCCACTTTGCCCTACTTATTTTCTTAACAGGGTCAAATTCTACTACACATGCTATGTACTGTTTATTTCTAAGGCCCTTAGCAAGCCAGCTGTTCGGCAACTCACCTTCCTCTACTGCATATACATGAAACTGCATACGCTATGTCCCAATAAAACCTCTTTTAAACAGTAAGCAACACTTCGGTCACTATGTAATTGATTTAAATACTTGGACTTGATGCACCTTTTTCAGAAACTTGGAGATTTAACAAGTTATCTGTTCAACTGCACATGTAGCCCAGGTTATAAGAGATCTGCAAAAATTTGTTTCGGGAATTAGGGAAAAAACCCAAACACGAGAAAAGTATTTGGCACAGCCCTGTGCCCTAAAGTCCTGAAATATTTATAATGCTACTTGACCAGAGGAGCTAGTGCTGCCACCCTCACACATTCAGAAACCATGAGTCAGGCCCTAGAAATAAGGAGTGTTTTTTAATCTCATGATTTTAATGCCAAGATACACTCTGAGGTTTTGCTGGGTTTTTCAACTTACTTTTCTTGAATCTTCAATGTAACACCGAGAGATTATTTCCATGATTTATAAATTGAATCCAGATTTTGATACAAGTGCAAAGGACTGGGAGCTTAACAGCACTCCCCCCCACAGCTCCCCTCCCAGAGTTCACAGTTACTGTGACACTCAACAACAGCACCAGCAAGAGAAACTGTGGTTCCTCTATAATCTCGACTGCAGCAGTCTTCCCATGGACCCCCGCCTCGGAAGGGCTGCTTTAGGAATATCACACTCCAGCATGCAGGAGGACAGCAGAAGAGGTCAAAGGCAGCTACGGGTGGGGTGGTCCTGGGTAACACCCAGCTGGGGTTACTGGTGAGGATCTCCAAGCACTTCCTTCTCCTTATGGAACAACTGGCAAAACAAACTCAGCTCTGTTGTATTGCAGTGTGGCCCCTCTGATGACTTAGATTTTGGCTCTAATTTAGTTCAAGCCTTTCTGCAACAACTCAACCTTTACTTTTCCTCCCAGTGAGAAGAAAAGGGATGGGGATGGCCAAAGCGGTATCTCTTGGGTGATTTTTAACCGACATTTTGGTTGTAGACTGCATTTATTGCTAAACAGAGATCAACCTAAGGAAGTTGCTACTTTCTTCACAAAGCAGTTTAGCCCCATCTCACTGTAGCAGCCCCAGGAGCAAGTGAAATCCCCGTCCGAGCTCTCCTGAATCCGAAAGGCCAGGCTGAGGGAAGAGAGCTGCTACCATTGCCACGAGGCTGGGAGAGCCACAGGGATCTTGCAGCAGGCACCAAAAGGTAGCCCCACGCACAGGGCAGCAAGAAACTGAAATACATAGTTGAGTCCACACACCCAGGGTGGTCACGCATCTGTCAGGAAACTGAAAGCCAGAGACACCTCTAGATCCATCCCACCACCTCCCACCTAACCCCAGCTACAGAATTGTCCCTGAAGCAGCCAGCAGCGCTTCCTGGGCTGGCAACCCAAAGCGTGCCTGGGCTGCTGACGGTGCCTGTGCTTATTCAGGAATCCAGTGGCACCCAAGTGCTCTCTGCTGCATAAAAGAGCAGCTTGTTTCTTGATGCTGAAGCACTTCCTGCAACTGTACCAATAAAGCAAAAGCTGCCATATAGTCTTGTTTTTCCGATTAAACAGAAACCCAGCTCTGGGCACAGTAAAGCCGGGACATGACAGTCTGGCAAGGACTGGCACAGTAAGGAAAAATTTGGAAGGAAAAGGATGGTTACAGACCTACAATGCAGTATTTATGCAACTCAAAACAGAGGCAATAGATCCCTATAAATACTTACACCATCTCGTATATGGAATCCAAGGCTTTCATCATTTGTCATTTGGAGCTTACTGACAAATATCCTATATATTTGATTTTAATAGTTTTGTGAGGTTTCATAGTTTGGGGTTGGTTTTTTTTTTTTGATACCTAGCTCTTATTATTCCCTTCATTCCTATCCCATCATACACTTTTCTGAACCCTAAACCCTGTTAATGCCGCAAGCAATAATGGCTTCTGAACAGCATTTCTCTTAAATGATAACAAAACAGCAAAAACACCTGACAGACTTATTTCAGCAGTAAGTCAAACATCCTCAGGCTAAGGACAGCAAGGGATAAAAAAAAAAAAAAAAAACCAAAAAAACAAAAAAAAAAAAAAAAAAAACAAACAAAACCAAAAAAAGCAGTGCAAATTGTATTCTTGCAAAACTACCCTCCTCTTTATGCTAAAACAGGTGACAAATTGAAAGACTCAAACCTATTTGGCAGAAAATCAAAAAACGGCACTAGAAAATCAACTCTGATTCAATTTGAGTGGTTAGCAATCTGAAATGCCAAAGTGAGGTATTTCCGAACCCATAATGCCCATTGTTACACATTACATTTCCCAGAATCGATAGTAATATTACATAAATGTCACTGCATCTAAGTCTAAGCTATCTGCATTCCACCCCTCAAAAGTACGCTTCCCCTGAAGCACAGCAGCTACACATTCCACAAAGCTCATCTTTATGCCCAAATTCTGGATATTTTTCTTCGTGAGGGATCCCCTCTTGTGAGGTCTCACCTCTCCTTCATATTCAAGCCCTCCTCTCCAAACACCACCCGCCCACCCGCCCCCCCCCGCCATCATACAGGAGTTTCTTTCAAGGAAATCAGTCCATGCTGTAGGATAACAACTGACCTGTACTAGGTATTCATCATCAGGGCAAAGTGGGACAGGAAAATCTCTACAAAACCTCATTTGGTACCCTGTGGATATGTTCTTTGCTGAAGAGGGCAACTAAAGTCAGAGAGCAGGCATAGGTTAAGATATGCAATAAAACGAGGTACAGAGTTGCATGCATGGTGAGTGAGTGACAGAGGAGGCATTTGGAGTTACCAGAAGCACTCCAAGCACTCCATCCTGTTGATGAGGTCAGGAACCAGTTGATGTCAATGGTTAGTCCAAAATCATGTACTTCTACCCAACTCCTTCCATCACCATGACAAAAGCATGCTTTACATCTGCAAGGACGAAGCAGCGTGGGGAGGGAAACCCCAGCAGTTTAGCCTTTTCCAACAGCAGGAGGTTGTGCAGAGCAAAGCATCAACACTGACTGGTTTGCCTTAAATCTTAAATGCTTACTTTGACTGCTGTAATCAGAGTTTCCTGTGAGCATTTTCCAGATATTTAATCCCACACCATTCAGGACAGAGTTATAAACTGATCTGGGCTGTCAGCTGCAACAGCAGCAGTTTTCATCAGGTCAGGTATCAAAACAAATTAATGTCATTTGAAGTTTTAATAATCAGCAGTTTCTACACTTTAAAGTTCAAGTGTAGATGTATCAATGGAAGAAAATACTCTCAGAGATTAGCTACTCAACCAGCCAGAGAATATCACGTTCCCTCTGACATAAGAGGGACTGTGATACTTTTATCCAGAGACAGTGCAAGCATTCAAGTCTCCAAAATTCAAGCGCGCACCTCAAGGAAATCATCTTTACATTTCCACATTGAAAGTGAATTGCTTTTTAGACATGTACACAAAATATAGTCTTTCAGTAAAAAAACCTACTCATCTATATTTTGTTCATAAACTCCTCTTCAGTTAATAGTTCAGAAGAGTTTTTCAAAACTACCAAAAAAAAGGACCTACTCTAAGGTACTGATCTCTAGCTTAAGAGTGCAATAATTGCATACTGCAAAGAGATACTGGGATAGAGCGTCTCTACGGCATTTCCAGAGTAAGGGGTAGTAAAACACCACCACATACCTAATACGCAAAGACTCCTCATCCCCAAATGCTACTAAACCACTTAATTTAGCCCCATAGTTTCAGTGATGGAGACTGGCTGGTCAAAGGTCTGTTTCTAATCTAGCTCTCAGGATGTCAAACATCTCTGCTAGCCAGTTCTCTTATGGCTAACAATCTCTGGCTAATGCAGCTTTGAGAGAAAGCAGAAAGTTGGCTGGGAAAGGTGAATTGTCTCCTCCAAGCAAGTCAATGTTTCTTTCCTTCTGGTAACAACAGTACAAATACCCAATACTCCAGGGTGCTGAACAGCAACACCATCAACGTAGGCTGAGCCTTAAACAAGAGTCATCTTATGGAGACAACTTATAAGCCTAAAATTACACTTTTGTTAAGTGTTTTTGCAGCACCAAGGCTTGGGTTCTTATCATCACACTTAGGATAATGCTTAATCTGCACAATAGCAAAATAATTTAATATACAAATTGAATGTGGTCTCAAAGCAGATTCACGTAAGCCCCTGCTACAATGACTTTTGCTTACAGTCAGTTGCCAAAATAAGGCAGCTGGAAAGTGGTGGGAATGGACTGTATCCATAGCTGACAAAACCTGTAATTTAATAAGCATTCAGCGGCAGTTTTCACAGCTTAGTACAGACAGACATGTCCTAGAAAGTCTGGCTTTGGCACTTCTAGACTGCGTTGTCGCCAGGTACCTGCCCCCACCGCTGGTGCAGCAGCCCCAGCTCCCACAGCCAAGCCTGCTGGGCTGAGTGAGCCTCTGCTGCACCAGTCCCACCTCCCTTCCCTGCTTAGGGCACCGATGCAGGGAGAGTTTCATCTGTGGATTTGGCTTTGAGCTCCTACATGGAGATGGCAAGCAGAGGTTTTCTTCTACCAACTTCCTTCAGCCAGTGGCAGAAGGGTGGGGGCTAGTTCACGTACAAGAAATGTGTTAGGTATTTCCATTTTAGGAAACTGCCGAAGTTTGGAGTTTTTTCCCCCACACACTCCGCTGTGCATTATGAAAAGATTTAAAGAGGACAGGAATTCAGGCTGCCAAATAGGATGCAGTGCTGCCTGCTCTCCAACCACTACTGCTTCCTTTGTGAAGCTGATGATGTCTCCTGATCACTGTCTACATTACATTTGATCAAGTCATGAATCCAGACAATCAGTCCCTCACAAAGAGCTAGTGAGGTGTCCCCTGAGAGTTGACCATACTCTGCTTGTCAGAATACATATTCTGGGGGATGACTTTTCATTCCTGAGTGATTGCTAACAAGCCACCTTCAACACTAGGCAGAGAACACTCTTATTTGGTCTGGACTCAAAACACTGTGATTTGACAGAGGAGCTACAGAAGTCCAACAGGAAAGAAGAGAATTTATTCTACCAATAAGTCTTTGATGTTTGAAGCTTTACAAGCCTTCCATTTCCCTATCGGTCTAGTAAAATACAACTCAACCCAACTTCCAAAAGCTCACTGGCCTGTAGATTTCCACTGTTTTTTTGTTTGCTGCTTTTTTTTCTTTCTTTTTTTTTTTTTTCTTTCCTTTTTAAAGGCATTACGTAAAGAAAAACAGCAGCACAGAAGGAATTGCTTAGACACATGAGCAAGTTGGAGGCAAGAAGTGCTATTAGTCTACCTCTTTGTGTCTTCCACAATGAAAAGCTAAGTCTTGAACCACAAAGGGGTAGAAATCACTGGCAAGGGAGCCTCACCATCTCCCTCCCCAAAACTAACAATTTTGGCCTCTTCACAGGGAAGACATAAAAGTTTTACTTACTAGCTGCATTGGACTCAGAACTACACCTGGTTTGTTATGTATAAAATGTACATTAGAAAGAAAAGGCTTTAATAGCAGATGCACTATAAAGTTTGAGATGAAGCTGCTCTGTCTGGCAGAGGGAGAGTTTGCACAGCAAAGCTGCTTTTTTTTTTTTTTTTTTTTTTTTAAGGCATTCTGAACAAAAGCATTCTATAGCCAGAGTTTCCACCAAGGTGATATAATCTTTTTTAATAAGAAAAATACATCTTTATTTATGTCTGCATTTTTCACATTTACAGAATTTTGCCTTTCCTCTACAGTATTAATTTTTAAAAATCTCAAATGCTATTACGTTCTTGCAAGACTGGGCAGATGCGCCCAGCAGCCATCGTGCGATGGTTTATATCCCTGTCTCCAGACCACAAATTCCCTCCCCTGATTCCTCACTGGTTGAGTACTACAGGGTGTACAGGCTTCCCGAACCACTGACCGACACGCCTCTTCATGTATGTGTTCATACCTCTCATGTTCATGGAAATGAACCTTGGCTCTCTCCAAGGTGGAGAAGGTAATATGCATGAGCTCATCACACAAGCGTACTAAGATGAAAAGTTCAAAAGTTCAGGTTCCCCAAGCCTTTTGGTATCTCCATCCACCTAAAACTAGTTCCAAGTAACGGGTCATCACAGTTGACAAAAGGACCACTCATCTTCTGGCCACGAGCTAGGTATGAATCGCTCCTCCTTTATCAGATTTGTTCTGTGAAAACAACACTCTTTCTTTCCCTTACATTCATAAACGCAAAAGCTTAACAAACAGGGAGTTTGACCCTCTAGAAATTGAAACACTCCACATTAATCCAGGTTTAGCACCTGAATCACTATTCAAGCCTTCAAAAGAACTATGAAATAATTAAGACAAAATAAATGTTTCTGTTGCCTTCCTGTGCTAAGCACTTCACATTGTTCGATCACTTGTTAGGAAAAGAACTAGATACTGCATTAGGTCATCCCTTAATATAGGCCAGAGTAAGCCAAACTTCTTTCATATTCAGTTAACATGCAAACCATTTGACCTTTCCAACAGGACTACTAAAGACCTGGCAAGATCCACTTTTTAGCCTATGGGACTTCACACAAGGCATTACATTTTACTTCAGGGCTTTGTTACAGGCACAGCTGACAGCAATTGCAAGAGTTCATGCTTTCAAATACTTTCAACTATCTGATGCCATTTTCTCTTGCATTTACTTTTACTAAGCTTAACTGTTTAAGCTGAAGTTTCTAATGAAAGACTAACACAGAATGAGAGATATATACTATTATAATATTAATAAAACATAATAATTAGAAAACTATTATGGATTAGCCTACTTGAAATTTTCAGGCCTACATTAAAAGAAAAATCACCATCTCTTATATGCATATCATCTTCCTGTTGAGTGGCGATTCAACTCTTAGTACATCTTGAAGCTCAATAGTGTATAGGCAGAACAGTCAGCCAGGTGTCACAGAACTATTAATTTAACTCTGAGTTTTCTGGATTGTCAAACACCGAAGACTACCATTTTCCCTGTTAAGCAAAAATAAGGGACTGACAGCAGAAGTCTCTGTGTTCTGTGGCTGCTAACGATACTTTACACCAAACTACTGAGTATATTCCATTGGTGCAGCACTTATCTGCTTTGA
Organism: Tyto alba; assembly: GCF_018691265.1. Classification (NCBI taxonomy): domain Eukaryota; kingdom Metazoa; phylum Chordata; class Aves; order Strigiformes; family Tytonidae; genus Tyto; species Tyto alba. The sequence continues at coordinate 13,265,101 of NW_024881327.1, read as the reverse complement.
GGGTGTGCACCATGAGACAGTCTTCAATTTATAATATCCTATTTTGTCCCCCTACTACCTCTCTACTTGGGTCAGCATACACAAGAGACTATGTAGTGGGAACTGCACTGGTGTCTCAAAGTGACATAAAATGAAAACCTACTGTGTGGGGGACACTATCCCATTAGCTAACAGTGTTGAAAGTTGGGTGATGAATGAAGCAGAGAAATGGAAAAAAGAGGGTGCGAATACCCTTGTGCATCATTACACGTCATTTCAATCAGACTTTTTACAGCCTGTCCAGTAAGGGTGGCCTCCATTCCCCAACTTGACACCTTAGACCTGTTCCACAGAAGTGTCTGGTGGTCACAGGCACATGCAGCGGCTGGTGCTTGAGTAGCACCCGCCCCTCCTCACAGCTGTACCTAACCTAACAGCACCCATGTTTTGTTTCTGCCTTCCTCTCTTGACTCTTGCTACTTTTCCCTGAACTTCATTTCCATAGGTATTTAGTTTTATGTAAGTCACTAGAGAGGCTGCTCTTACAGCCCAAACATAGCACAAGCTCATAATCCCTTCATTTTTTTCCCTCCTCTTAAGAGGATGAAACTGAAATGCCACAGCACAGCATTACCAGCATGACCATACTCCTGAAGAAAACCCTCTCAAGAACAATGCCTGGAAGTGAACACAATTACAAACCTGATCTACCAGCCAACTTGCCTGAGAAGACCATCAAAACCCTAATCTAGACCTGTATAGCACACAATCACCTCCTGACATACAGCAGTAGCTTGTCTGCATTTAAACCAGGCTAGCGGAGCTAGTGGCACTCAACCTCTTACCCATCAGCTGCCTTCAGCATTACACACCAGAGCAGCAGGACAGTATACACTCCTTAACACAAGCCAGGCTGTAAGTTAGCAGGGTAACTGAAGCTACTTGCACCTCAAAGGACTCTGTGCTCAAAGCTCCCAGCCTTTTTCTTCTACCCATGTCAACTCTTCTAAGAAAAGATAGGACCTCTCTCCACAAATTCAGCTTGAGGACCTCTTATAGTAAGGGAACCTGAACAGATACTTTTGTCATATTTTCCCTACTTTTACTGCCCCGAAGACCTGAGTCATTCAAAGACTCATATAACAACACCAGCCTTAGCTGTGGCCTCCTCTCCTTCTGTCTCAACTCTTAACTGCTGCCTACGGAAGTAAATGTACTTCTATTTCTCATATTTGTTCAAACAAACCTCAGCTTCAATTTTTTTTTCTTTTTTGACCACTGGCAGGAAGAATATCACCTTTCCCATATTTCCACTGCTTTAGGGCACATGAAAGACAGTTTTCTCGCACACTTTCCCTTTTATTGATAACATATGAAACCTATTCTTAAAAAGTCAAAACAAATAAAAAAAAAAATTAAAAAGCCAACAATGTTATCTCCTGGCTCCATACCAAAGCCAAACAAACAAACCTTTCAACACCATGTCTCTTCTCACAATGCCTTCTGATAGCCATCGGCCAATGAATAATGAGAAAAACAGTTACACTAAAAATAACATCTCCAAATGGTGGGGAAGTCGACAGAAGTTGTCAGGCCTCCAGGGCCAGATACTTGCAAAGAAAACATGCCTAATTTTTTTGCAGTTACTATTCAATAAATGGTTCTGCTTTTTGGCCTGTGGAAGGACTGCCAATTTTGCATCTGCTCTGAACATCTAATCAGAGTTTATTTTTTCACTATATCTGTCTTTGAGAAGTAGACACTGCAAACAAATACTTTAGTTTTTCTACCATGAAATATTTAGCTTGTACTCCTTATACTGGAACTAAACTGTCACTTACAAGGGGAAAAAGTTACCAGCATTTTTTAATGTAAAAAGTGTATGTTCACACATCACATCACATACTCCTCAACTGCAAGCTCTTTGGTTCCTTTTTCCCCCCAGTACAACCAGCTTCACTTTTGGGGGAATGGCATCAGCAGAGGAACTATTTTAAAGTGTTAACTTCCTACTTGGTCTGAGGAGATCGTCTGACAAATAAGGTCATCAACAGATGAGATGCAGACACTTCTCTTCTGCCTTCTCTCCCCCATGCCCTCCCTTCTTCCCAACCCCACTCCAGTGATGGTCTGTCTTGCTTTAAACTGCATAGCAGAATAGACAAGGGAAGAAAAACAAATGGTCAGGGGAAACATAGCCCCCTCCCCAATTTTCAGCACAGAGTTTAAACGATGGTGGGAAAAGAGGCAATCGGGAAATTATGTCTGTACCAACTGACCTCTCTATCCATCTTCAAGCTAAACTGAGGAGCTCTCGAAAGGAGAAGGATGCTTGCAGACAACTGCACAAACTCTGAAGCACTAACCAGCACTCGGGATTTTCATAAAGCTTACTCACATTAAACCACTTGCGCAGCTGGGAGCTTTATAACTGTCCATATTCCATTCAGCTCCCAAAGAAAAACCTCTGCTCCTTCAGGACTCGGTGTGGAGAGGATACAGACTTTGGCACTGGCAGCTCATTTGTCATTCTCAATATTTTTTCCAGTAAGCTACATCTTGTAAACAGAATTAAACAAAAAAGAATAACACTTACTGCTTTATGCCTCGGCTAATCCCATCCATTTCAGAAGCACTGGTAGCTCCTGTAAAGCGCAGCATTTACTGCCCTAGGTGCAGGATCAGCAGGCAAACACCGTGACCTCTACCTGTACCTCTGACCCTGTGCCGGGCAGTCACAGCAGTGGAATACATCTTCAGCTGTATTTTGTGCAAACCATCACAGCTCGGTAGCAAATCAAACCAGCAGAGCAATGCCAGCAGCTGCCAGTTAGGGCTTAGTTAGTAGCTCTCAGTAGCTTCCAGGATGAAGCATAAAGTTACCAACACAATTATCACTGGCCAGGCCAGCAGTTGTTCTAGTGTTTCTCTCCTATTTCACACGTCTGCTTGAAAGACCATTGCCCCAGTCCCCCATTGCAATAACTTATTTCATACTTACACAAAACTTGATTTTAATGGAAATTACACATATGACTTCATAAAATAATTCATGCAAACACAAGGGCAAGAGGCTCAGCCAGCCTCTAGTCAATCAAAGCTGACATGCTCTAGGTCCATTCAAAGCATTGCTTTCCTTTATTCTCCTCTCATTAACATTATTTTCACAGATGTTAATGACTTCAAAACAGTTTGCTTCCAAATAGTAAGAAGTCCAAAGGCCACACCCCTGAATAAGCAAACACTGTGCAAAACCAAATCATATGTGCTCCATCCACATGGACAACTTGATGGGTAACCACGTATGCGCCTGGGCAGGAAGGAAGGAAGGGGGGAGAGCAGAGGAGACAACTCCTCTGATAGTGGCCTCCCACTACCAACATGAAGAATGTCATTATGCTCACGTGGGATGAATACTGAGCAGCTGATGGGCTGCACAGGAATTCCCTACTTCATAGCAAGGTGGGCTGCTCTTCCCCCTCCTCCCTAGATGTACTGCTTGCTGATAGATTCATTATCATGAGTCTTCCATCAGCTATAAGCTTGCAATAACACCACAGAAAAACATACTTGAAACAGATGAAATAATGAAACTGAAAAACTGCAAAAAGACGGCACTACTTCTAAGGGGTTTTTTAGTTTGTTTGGTTTGTTTTTTTGGAAGAGGTCAAGAAGTGACCAGTGAAGCAGGAAGAAGCTGGCGGGGGCGGGACCCCACACAAAGGAGTTGCGATAGAAAAACAGAGCTGTCAGGTCAAGCATTTCAAGATTACCATATTCCATTTAATCCTTACAGAAAAAGAAAAGCAAATAGCAAAACATCTTCTGAAGAAAGATGGCTAGAGTTGCCACCAGGATTGAACAAAAAAGTAACTTTTAAATACAAGAAAACATCCTATGTATTTGCATTAGGTGGGAGGGTATATTGTACATTAGCTATATTACTGTTCAAACTATAGTTTCACTTGAATATTTCCTTGTTTCTAGTGGTAAATACTGGCATAAAACAGAAACACTGTTTAGAGGCTGCATGACAAAACTTTCCATAGGCTACAAACATTCCAAGCATACATTTACAACAAATAACTAAACCTTTCATCGGGCATCACAATATAATGAGTACATCATCAATACCAAACACTATTTATTTCAATCTGCAGAATACGGCAGTTTTAACATTTCTAATGCTACAGTCATGCTTACGGAGTTTACTCTGGTTTTGTTAATTAAGCACTGGGAACTAACCAACTCCCCAAAGAAGTAAAGCAAATAGAATGTTAATTCAAACTCTAAGGAAGTTTTAAAAGTTACTGTGTTGCACACAAACAACACAAACCGTGTTTTAGAGATCACTGACTCCAAATTCTGTAGATGTAATACTTAGCATGCCCAAGAGCCACGCCAGGAATCCTACCTAGCAGCGTGTTAGAATACTTAATCTCCTAAACTGCTTTTCGTTATTCTAATTCGGCAGAAGAAACAAACTCTTGCACAAACAAATCTAGAAGGTTAAGATCTATTGAGTGTAGACCAAAGTTATTCCCAAAATGGGCATATCCCTAGCATCAGTAGGATCTATCCAAGAGCACAGATCTACATGGATATCAGCAATAGCAGATCCCTTATTAATGACAATCACGATTAAAACCAAAATATTTCAGCTGCAATTGTTTTGATCTGACAGTCTTTTTTGACCCAGCTCTGTGTTTAGCAGAACATCCTGCAACTCGGAAATAAATTTTGTTTGGAAATAATTGAGAGACAAGGAGGTCTCATGATGTAATTCTTGCGGCATAGCCCACACACAAAGTGCTGGGACAATGCCTCCCAAATCTACCAGGTGCAGATGGAGATGCCCATTAAGTAGCTGCCTTTTCAGTGGTCTGTGTTGATTCAGAAGCAATCAATTCATTCATATGAAGACAAGGGCATTATGACAAGTGTCATTTCACATGACTACATATAATACAGATAGATGGGTAGACATTAAAACTTTTCTTCCACAGGGAAAAAAATCTGAATCTTAATAATTTCCTACAATAGCTACTTTACAGTTATCAGAATATAAACAACCTCGCATCTCAGTAATTTGTTCTTATCTGCTTTAGCTTTCAGTTTTTTTCAGTTTGGCATCACAACATAGGTCTTGAAGGAAGAAGGAAAGCAGTTGCTTCTTTAATTAATGTAAAATGCCGTGAGCAACAAGAACAGCAGCTCAGAATAATCTGAGTTTGCATACCTTGGCTCCAGTAATTTCCACCTTCTTCACTGCAGGCTAACCAGTCACAGTGTGCAATCTCTCATTATACAAGTACCACTACAGAATAAACTACCTGGAAGCCCTACAGTACAGTCACGCATGGTGGCCTGACCCACTTCAACACCTGGCAGTTAATAAAAGAGGTAGATCTACAGCTTCAACCCACCCTCTACTCCTGGTTGAAGGGTAAAGATCAGATTGGTTTGCATTCAGAGCAGCCTCCTTCCCCCTGACCCCTCTTCGGTGAGAGGCAGACCTGCCACCACACCCCCATCACAGCTCCTGCCCCACATCAGCTTCCCCGGGGTTGAATCCCCGTAACGGCACGTGGCGGGGCCCCCACAGGCACCTCGGCAAGGTAAGGGGGAGGACTGTGAAAAGTCCAGCCAGGTACAACCATACATAACAGGTACTGCATGCATTTCTGTTGTACTGATTTATGCCGTTAATTATAGGGCTATATCCCCAACATCATGTATGTTACTTACCATGAGATGTGTACAGCTGCATAAGTACGCGTAGGAACTTTAAAGCACTAACAGAGCTATAGCAAGAGGCTGACACAACCCTGCAATAACTGTTGCCACTGGTTATAAAGTTGCAACTAGCCTACAATATGCTAGTTTATGAAAAATCCAATGTTCCTGCTGCCCCTGCATTAACGTTAACCTGTTACACCTTAACTGACATTAAGAATTTCAGCTGAAGAACACAAAACAGGCTCACTTTACCTTACAGAGGCAGCAAAGGAATACACCCATTTAAACCGCATTGTGTACAAAGCCAAATGACTTGCTAAAAATTTTCTCCAAGGAACCATATGAGATCTTAATTTGTTCAGATCACTAGTAAAGAGAGATTAGCTTTTCAGATAAACAGCTTTAGAAACCAGTGTATTTTCTGTACTTCATAAACTGTACTTTATTTGAACTCAATTTCAAGGATTTTAAACTAAAGCAGGAAATTAGCCCTCAGCAGCGCAGCCAGATTCATCCTCAGCATCTAGAAGACAAATTATAAACAAAAAGTCCTCCTTGCCAAAGAACATAATTCTGCTGCCTCACTACTGTTTTGCTAAAATAATTTAATTAGCAGTCTTCACATACAGGAAGGCATTTATGCTTCATCAGGACAAGAACGACTGGTGTTGGGGGTGAATGGTACACGCTGTTCTAGCATACCAGGAATACAGCATAGAATTCTTCCAACTATCGGGCCAAAACTGGATTGGCAGACCAGAACTAAGCACCTTTTTTGAGGCGGGGGCGAACACCAGGCAGCCTAATATTTGCATGCTCTTAACTGCAAATAAGAAGAAACAATTCAGCTGAGGAAAAGTGCTGAGGTATAATAGGTGAATTGGATCTTGTGCTTCCCCCTCCCACGCACAAATTAAAGTCCTGAAATCACCCTGGTCCCCATTTTTTCATTACGTTCTTCTCTTGTGGGCACTGACATTTGTCATTAGGGAATCCCTTAACTGAGGCTTTTATAGGTAGCTATTTAGGTCAATTCCCCTAGGCTATTCCGTGCGACAGCATATTTGATTCCTGCAATAAAGTAGTAGTCTAGGCTAATTTCAACATATGTTTTCTCTTTAGAAACTTTTAGATGGGAAGCCTGCTTACAGCGGGAGTGAAACTCTAGATCTCCAGGACAGCAGAGGCCCCTACAAAAAAAGTACTACTCTTTCCTAAAACCAGCTCTTTACTATGGTTTACTGCCTACAGCACTTAATTGCCCATCAGTACCATGCACAATTACCCTATGCAGGCAAGAGCTTACACTTTTGCAAATCCTTGTTATGAGAGCACTTCTACCGTCAAATCAGAAGAGCACTATCTGCATCCCCAGTTCAAATTTCTCATTAGAGTAGGAGTAACCAGCTACTGAACAAGAAACTAAATTATATTTTAGCTTGAAAGCCCCCAGAATTTGTGAATAAACTGCTTATCAAGCCCTTTTTGGCTCAGATCTCAGCTGTATTCATCTCTACACAGGCATTTCTACAGCTCTACAGTCCGTGTTAGCCATATAAAAACAATTTTGTAGAGCCAGACTGTATTTTAAATTCACCAGCATAATCCAGAGGCAGATAGGATAAGCCAACTCTAAATGAACTAGCAGAGTTTGCATCGCTAGTTGAGATTAGCTAAAAATATTGCCATGATGCATAAACCCAAATAGAAACCTGCTCCGTCTCCCAGGGCAGTATCAATTCTGCAGTCCCAACAGGTGTAAAAAATAATTAATCTTTGTCACTAAACTATATGAATATCCAGGAGGGGGGCGAAAGCTGTTGACAGAGAAGGGGCCATTTGTACATAAATGCTTCCACACTGCAAATCAGTTTTAAAGGTGCTAGGGTACGGAACCACCAGAAGTGAGTTTCTCCACCCAGAGATTTCCAATGATCCTATAAATGCAATACTGCAAAATTTATCCCTATGTTTCATATGTGAAGCACTTCAGCTGCCTGAGGAAGGCTTTGAAAATCAGCCCACATTGAAAGACAAGCCTTCCCTGAAAACGTGGTTTTAAAGTAGGAAGCTAGTTAGATAGCGCCTGGGTACAAAGATCATATTTATTTTGACTTAGTTCCTCAAATCCTTTGAATACCAATTCAGAGCACATACTCTATAAAACACTCTTGAGAAAAAGTGGCACAATCACTATTTACAACTACTGTCATTGAAGTGCCTTTTTGTTCTAAACAGTGGGATTTGCAAGAACAGACACCAGAAGATCCTCAAGCTGCTAAAAGCTGCTGAATAAATGAGGGTAACTGGAGTGATTTTTCCACCCCCCCACCCCATCTCCGCTTCCTCCCATTTGTCCTGTGCTGAAAATTGCCTGTTTCCTGCCAGCCCCCAACCTCTGCATCTCTGTTTTCTGGGTGGGAGCAAGGAGGGGAATTCAAGGGTGGTTTCTTTTGTTTGTTGCATAAATAAATGCAGATAAAACAGCCATTTCAAATGAACATGTCCTTCCTAAGACAAATTTGTTGGAGTCTTCAGACAATAAAGAACATTTATTTTCTCAGCTTTCCCACCCCCACCCCAACAGCCCTCCATGCCACAGGGCAAGTTCAGCCCCAGCATCTGTAATTAATGGTTTTACATACTTATGCCTGAAGGTCACAGGTCAGCCGCAGCATAACAGATGCCCACATGCAGGCCAAGAGGCAAATGCACTTACCCGAGAGATAGATAGAGGCATGTTGAAATCCTTGCCCCCTTGGAGTCTGAAACCCCAAGGAGCCGGGCCGACCAAAGACACGCTGTAGTTGCTCATGATGTTTAGTATTCAAGGATCAAATCCAAAGAACTGATGCCTGTGGAAGAGGATTAGTTTTAAATTAAAGGTGACAAAAACAAAAGGCACCGTCTACCGTTTCGAAAGCCTTCTTTCTTTTTTCCCTTCCATAGTATGCAAACAACCAAAAAACCCACACCAGGTCTGACTTTGCTTATGCTTTTATTCCTCACATGTTGTTTTCCTCCATAGTTTAGGAAGAAACATAACTAGGGAACTGGTAACATGGACTTGGGACTTTGAGAATTTCTGGTGCCGAGATGTTTGACAGCTACATCTTACTAACAAAATACTCTGTAGGGGGAAAAAAAAAAAAAAAAAAACACCCAACATTAAAGCTCATCTTAAAAAAAAAAAAAAAGTCATTGAGACAAGCATGAATTGATAGGATCCCTTAAATCGAAGTATGGAAGAAATTAGCACTACTGGCACATTCATTTCTAACAAAATTAATATCATATGCTGCCATGTCATCAGCTCAGAGCTTGTTTCTAAACACATTATGCCTTGACAGTTTCAAAACTATGTCAAAACATCACAACTCTGAAGTTAATCAGAAGAAAATAAAATCCCTGTGACTTTTTTATTTTTATAGCATAGCTCCACATTGGTAGAACAATGCTACAGACAAAACAGATATTAAAACCAACCCTCAAACGAAAGCTGTGAACTAAAGCGAAATACCCATGGCCACAACTCAGTGCTGAGGAAGCCAAACCCAAGCATCTTCTCCCCCCCACCCCCTCCACGAACGTGGGCAACAAATTACCTTTAAAAGGCAACAGAGGCACTTAATTGCCGTTCGGTGTCAAAGACAAGGGCTACAGTTTCACCTCAGATAAGTAACATTACAATGACATCTTAGGTAGTGGATGCCGTCTATTTTTGTACGGTTGAAGCCGGGCAGGAGCACACCAGGGTGGGCTGGTGTAAGCCTACACCCGGGCACAGCCAGATGCCGTACTCGTACAGGGACATTTAAGGTGGACCTTCAGCCAAGCAGAAGCAAGCAGGCTGCAAACCCCACCGAGCTCCACAAAGCCCAGTTTTAGCTCTTCATACACTGCAGGGGGTGTGTGTGTGTCATTTTTTCTGGAGGTGGTGGATTTTTGCAAACGCAGCCCAGCCTCACGGGCCATCACACATATTTAATGTCACCCCCCGAGAAAGCCATTGGTAACACATGTTTCTGGCTTCAGCTCCCAGAGATCCGCTGCTCAGACTTGTTTCTAAGTCAAACGGTAAACTTCATTTACACTGACAGCCGCTCGGGTAACCCAGAACGGGGCTGCTGCCATTGGGCAGAACAAAATATATATTAGGATGCAGATTTGGGAGCAGAAAACAGATGTGCCTGGGTACCTGGGCAGCTCCTGACGTGCCCCTGCCTGTGGGCATCCAGCAAAGGGGCAGCTCTGACCCCGGGTGTTGGCCCAACCCAGCCTTAAAAGTCTCAACAAACTCCAATGTACTGAGGGGGAAACACACACCACTGGGCTTTCATGTGGCTGCAGAGCAAGAAAAGAAACAAAAAGCCACCACCAAGTTTGAGGAAGGACTCTTAGGGGACTCCTTCACTACTAAAGTGAGAACTACAGGTCATTTAATTGCTCTGTGCACCGAATTCCTTAGAAAAAGAGGCTTTTAATTAGTCACAGATTTCTTTCCATATAAGAATACGAATTCTTTTCATTCCCTCAAAATGAAATCCACCACAGTGACAGGTTACTGTAAATTAAGAGACTGCAGAAAAGTAAACCCCATCTAGTGACCAGCACACACGCAGTTCATCGGCAGAAGCAGGCTTTACTTATCAGTTGAAACTGAAACACTTGCATAGCTTTTTTTTTAAAAAAAAAAAAAAAAAAAAAAAAAAAACAAGAAAAAAAAAAAAAACTTTGTAGCAGCTAGTTACAATAACAGCCCTAGGAAAAGATTAAATGTTATTTGAAAAGGATACTGTTCTGTTTCATTTGTAGCAACTGCAAACAAGAGGGTAGAGACTGCACGCTGCAATGCCATGCATCACACTCAGCATCCCTCATCTTTCCTTTCTCACCCCCTCGATTTTGCCATGTTTGCACCTCTAGGCTTGCCGGTATACCAGGAAGGAACGGCAGACAAAAGAAGATCCAGTCAAAGTTTAATATAACAAATCTCTTAAAATATGTTAGAGGAACATCAAAGATAGTGTATGGCCACCCACCAACCCCACTTCATGTGGGGCGCATTGCGCAAACAAACCAGCTACGGGTGAAATTGTGCAACTTTCATTTAGAGGATCAAACGCTTGGTGCATCTGCTTTTGGAAGGGGGAATTTCAAAACCCAGGCAGAAGCGCTCGCCTCCACCACTGCCCGCCGGGAGGGGTGGCTGTGCCGGGGGGGCAACACCAGCACACCCCCCCCCCGGCACCTCCTTTGCCCAACTCCCCCACCAAAACCCGTAAGCGCCCCGAGACGAGGAGCCCCACGGCAGCCGCAGGCTGTGGGACCAGACAGCCCCACACGCTCTGGGTCTCGCTCCAACGCGTCCCCACAGCCCCCCCCCCCCTCCCCGGCCGCGCACAGCCCCACGGGTGACACAAAGCCCGGGGACCGAAGCACCCCGGAGCCCCGCGCCCGAGCAGCCCCCCACGGTCACCCCAACACTCTCGGCCCACGGCAAGGTGCCCCACAGCCGCGGGACAAGGCACCCCACGGGTGCTCGGAGGCGCAGCCCCGGCCCGGCGCTCCCCAGCCTACGACAAACCAACCATACGCCCTGCTTAAAAAAAAAAAAAAAAAAAACCAAAAACCCTAAATTGAGAAAATCAATTAAAACAAGCACCGTGAAGCTTTAAAAAACCCCTCCAACCTGCTGACTTCTCGCTTCCCCACTCCTCCCTTTTTTTTTCTTTTTTTTTTTTTTTTTTTTTTTCCCTCCCCCCCCCCCCCTTCTTTTTGCTTGCCCCCCCCCCGGCCGGGCCGCCACTCACCCCGGCTGCGCGGCGCGGTGCAGGGCGCGGAGAGGCGAGGACACCCGCGGCGCGTCTGGGCAGCGGCTGCTCCGTCCCCCCGCTCTTGTTTTCACTTCCGTCTGCCGCCGCCGCTCCTCCCCCGGCCCGGCCCGGCCCGGCCCGGCCCGGCCCGGCAGCCGGACGGGGCGGCGGTGCGGAGCCCAGCAGCGCCTGGAAAAGCGCAAAACGGCCGTTCCCGGGCCGTCCCGGATTTTATTTAATAATAGTAATAGTAATAGTAATAGTAATGGTAATAGTAATGGTAATGGTAATGGTAATAATAATAATAATAATAATAATAATAATAATAATAATAATAATAATAATAATAATAATAATAATAATAATAATAAATAATGATGATGATGATGATGATGATGATGATGATGATAATAAGAATGATAATAATGATAATAATGATGAAATGCACACTTTTCCCCCCCCTTTGCTCTACCCCACAAGGAACTCAAAGCGCCCCTGTGAACCGCAAAGAGGAGCGGGGAAGGGGTGCCGGGTCTCTGTGAGCCGCTCCAGCACCCGGCCTGAGGGAAGGGGCTGATGCGTTGGGCTGAGGGGGGGGGGAACAAAGGGGCCCGGCCCCCAAAGTGCCCCCCCAGGCTGCTCGCACTATGTCAGGTGTACAGTGTCTTCTGTACAGCCCCATACAGGCTGCTGCGGCTGCAGCGGAGCAGGAGGACCTTACAAAAAAAAAGGGGGAGTTTGGTTTATTTAATGTGGAGTAACATGAGGACCGACAGGGATATACTCGCCTCCTGAAGTACATCGAAGTGGGGAACAGCAGAGAGGCAGAAGAGCTGTTCAAGCTAAAAGACAATGCTGTCACGAGAACAAATGGGTATAAAGTGGCCACGAATAAATTCGGCTCAGAAATCAGAAGGGGTCCACCAGCGCGGAGGAAAGGGAGGTTTCTGTCACAGCCCCTCCGGAGGAGTGGGTGCAAGAAACCAAACTGGTTCTAAGGCAATGCTTAATCAGATTATGCTATACAATATGCTTGCCGGCGATCAGAATCATTCCTTAACACGGAGACTATGGGTTTGACAATCCGCAAGCTGGCTGAGCTTGACGCAGGCCAGACGGGCGGGCAGAGCGCGGTGCTGAGCTTAACAGAGCCGGGCCCTGCGGGGGGGGTGCAGGGCTGGGGGGGGAACCAGGCAGTGGCAGAGCATTTGCACTGCATTTGGGGGTTCGGCTGCACCCCACAGCAAGGTAAGGCTTCGGTCATACCCCTCGTGTAGTAGAAGTCATTCCAAGTAAAAATAACAGTGAAAGAAATAGGCATCTAATTAACGGTACCATTAGCACTACGGTTCAAAGGATTTCAATCCCCTCCTCGAGCATGGATTTACCGTGGAGAAAAAGTGCAGAAGAAAGCTTTAAATTCGTATTTATCACCAGATGACACGACACGCAATCCTGATCACAGACGGCCCTGCCTTGCCCCTCTGTCCCCATTTAGGAGGGAGGGACCATCCCTTGCTTTGGTTGTCCCCTGCAGAGCCTGGAGACCGAGTTTGGCCCTGCTTGCCCATGCCCCCAGAGGATACCCCAAGTGGGACCCCCGGGGCTGGAGGTGGTGCTGGGGTAGGAGAAACGAGCCCCATGTGCCTGGGTGTGCGTGAAACCAGGGCCCGACCAGTCCTCCCAGCCCTAGTTACGTGAACCTTAACAGGGGTATTTTAACATTGCCCTGCTGAGCTGTGCATCTTCTCAGTTGCTGTGACTAGGACGAATGCATCTCAAACCGCATCTCAAAAATAAAAGCATCTCAACCCCATGCTAATGTAGCCAAGCCACTCTTTTGGAAATCTTTCTTCTTTACTCTGCTCTTTTCCTATTAAGCATTTATAATCAGGCAAAACTGAAAATCCCCATTACACGCACAGACTCTGTCACATGATTTTAATTCATGGAGGTGAAAATTCCCCAACACGGAGATTTTTTCATTGTGTCACAAGGGCCTTAGGTCCCTCCCATGCTGTTTTATTTATTAGAGTAGAAAAAGCTCCAGGACCCCACTCCCCGACATGACTCATGTGACATCTCCCGGGTCAGCGTGTCCCTGTGCTGACCGGGCAGCAATCTGCTCTCGGTTCACCGGAGCACACAGCCTGGGGTCCTGCTTGATTTTGCACTTAGCCTGGAATACTGGCTAGCCACATTAGTGAAAAACATCCTTTTCCACTTCAGTTCTCCAAAAGCATTCAGCTTTACTTGTTGGAGGAGAAGCTTGCCCGAGCTGTCTGCACAGGCAGCGAGCATCTCAAGACCACATTACATTAATTCATCAGGACTGAAGGAGAACTTGCAGAGAGACTTCTGCTGATAGGTGTTGCAGCCCGTTTCACCCTTGGCGAGCCTGCGTGCACTCTGCACCATACCCACCCACTGCACCCAGGCCAGTGCCACCCCCAGCTCCAAACTGGCAGTCTTGCCTTTAAGTCAGTCATCGCTTTTCTGCAGTGTGATCAGTTTGTGACAAATGAATCTGTTTTCCTTTGCCTCCAGAGACAGGGCACAAAAATCAGAGGCAACTCATTGGTTTGAGTTCTCTCCATTCTTGGTCACTATTCAAATATTCTCCTCTTTGAGAAAAAGCTTTTCATTAGAGCTGAATAGTGAAATAAGAGATAGCAAGTTGAGCAAGAAACCTCAGCAGCAGCCAGAACTGTGGCCTGCCTGTTCTTCCTACCACCATCGGATTTTAGACAGAGCTTGCATTTTTCCCTCTGAACAAGGAAGGAAGAAGTCTGCAAATTAATTAAATGCAGTAGTCAGCTAGCCATGCAGATACAGCCTATCTCAAAATTACTCAGGCACTTAAGTCTTGTTTAAATGCTAATGAAATGCCTTAGGTGCCGGATAATGGGCACTGCAAAACTCTGACAGACAATATCACCTGCGGTCCTGAAGTACAAAAAGGCACTTGTAACTGGAAGAAGCAGCCCATAAATTATGGCCAGATTAACAATGCACAGTAAAATGATTCTCAATTAAGCAGCAGTTAATCTAACATTAACTTTCTCGGTGCTAAGGCACTGAACTACGAGTTGTGATTTTTACTGCACTGCTACTTTCGCTTTTGCTTTTCTTCCAGAGGCAAAGCTAATGCAAGTATTTACATTCAGCATATAGCTGAAGTTCAGCATAAAGTAACCCTCTCTCTAAAGAGGTTAGTGTGAGTATCGTCTATAGCCTAACAGCTTGCTTCCAGTTCCAAGATAGCTCTCTGGCCAAACAATTAAATAAATAATTCTAATTATTAAATTAAATTCAATAATTCTAAGTGATTCTGAGAAGCAGGGGCTGCAGTCAGCTTTTGACAGGGCAAGCTGTTACACTTAGGTCATGGTGAAGCCCAGTCTGCCTCGAACTGGTACCACAGAAGCACTTTTATTTTTCTGTTTGTTTGGTGGTTTGTGGGTTGGATTTTTTTTGTTGGTTGTTTTTTTTTTTTTTTTTTTTTTTTTTTTTCTCTTTTCCTGCCCCTGGTTTGGAAAGATACCCAGTGCTGAATTACAACCTCTCTCATACATCCTGTCCACCCCAGTATCTCCAGTTAGCTGAAAGACTTCCTCATGCCGGAGGAGCCAGCGGTGGGGCACAGAGCAGCTGGCTGGGGGGATCAGGGTCTGGCCAGCTACACTCCCCCCCCCCCCCCAGTTCATTTTGGGTCAGCTTTGTCAGCCAAGAAAACCCCATGGTCAAGTTTAGTCTTACTTGTCACCTCTTTTTTCCTCCTTAGAGCCCTGTTCTTCCCCTGGCTGTGCCAACCGTCTTTACTTTTCATCGGCCCGTTTCTCCACCAGGCACGTTTTCTCGCATTACTGCTTCGGTAGCTGTCGTTCTCTCTGCCTGCAGCTCACTCACCACATCCATGGGCAGGCCAGTTTTTAAGCTCATGGCTTTCATCAGATTGAAATGTTAACAGCATTTGTCTTCCCACTTTAGGTAGTTAGCCATTAAAGCTCTTAATGTTGCAAAAATTGAGTTGTGGTCTTTTTTGTATCCTGATTTCTTCTTTATTTTAGCTTATAGAGCCTTCTTTAATTTTTCTTTATTGGTGCTTTTGTTTTTAAGGAAGAAGTGACATTTACTAATGAAGTACTCTTTATTTATAATGTCCTCCAGAATCTTGGTAAATTGTGTAAACAAAGGAAATAAGCATACGTTATTACTGAACTCTTTTGTAGTGACTGAGGGCATGCATCCGGAGCCTGGTCATTCCTCAAGAAGCTCTAAACTAGGCAAATCTGGTTTATTCACTCTTTCTCAGGTAAAAAAAAGGGCCACCTACCTGGAGGCCACAACCCATGCTACAAGTTAAACATTTCCTCCCTGTGAGTCCAAATCTATGAAACAGCAACTAAATCTTTTCATTCCGGGGAACACGAGAAGCCTTTTGAGGAACTGCAGGTTACCTACTTATCACGTTAAACATGGCCCATTTTAGGGACTGAAACCAATCTGAAGCTTCTCAGTACATCACAGCCTGGACAGCTTCATCCTCAGCCCCGCTGTGAAGCATTAGCCTCATTTTACAGATGGTGACCAGAGGCAATAAACATTTATACATGTGAGGAATCAGCTGTCAGATAAAGAATTGAAACCAGTTCTTCCAAATTCCTGCGCAGCTCCTAACTACCGGATTACCCTACTCTGGGCTGACATAGCCCTTTCTGCTTTTTCAACCACAGCGATGCATGGGAAGAGAAAATTTAAAAAAAAAAAAAAAAAAATCAGATTTCATATTTACCTTTTTTGACAGAGCCAAGAATATTACGGGAGTAACACCTTCAATCATCCACACTCTTACTTTTTGAAGCGAGCCGCCTACCCAAATTTCCTTTTCCTTAATGGCAGGGAACAGTTAATACAGAAATCTGTGTCTTGGTGTGGTTTAATTACAGTCCACCAGCCGTGTGGCGTGGGAAGGGCTTGCTGGGTGATGTTTTTGAGCTATGTTTGACATACACTGCGAACACCAGTTAAGTAGGGCTTGGCAGGTAAACATCCAAACTTTCAGAGAGATCCTTGCAGTTATTTATATTAATTAATGTCATGGGAGAAGAGGTGCAGCTTTGCCTATAATCTTTTATGTAATGTATTGCCTTAGCGAGGGAGGGAGCGGGTGCAAGCTGTGGCACGAAGAGTGCTTTGCCCGGCAGGTCGGGAGCAGCCTGGCGTGCGGGTTTGGGCAGACGTGGCAGGAGGGGAGCAGGCAGCTCCCCTGCGCTATTCCTACCGGCACCCCTGGTTCACACAAGCACGGCTAATTGACACTGCCTTTTCACAGGACAGGTCTGTTCTGCAGTTCAGGCACCAGCACTCGGTAGGTGCCATCTGGGGCTTGGCCACCACGACCCCGCGTCAGCTTCACCAAGTCAAATCACGTCAGCCTGTTCACGTATCTGAACTGGTACAAAAATTAATGTAGTCCAAACCAGTGAAATCCCAGTGCATTGACAGGTCAAACAATACATTTACAAGCATATGGAAATAAACTAAGGGGGGGAAAAAAAAAAAAATCAACATAGCTTTCCTGCTGCGTTGACTCAATTGACCTGGATTTTATAACTATTTAGGTAAAACCATACAAAACCCTCTGCATGCAGAGAAGCCTCTTTAGGCTTTTGTAACCACCTCTAGAGTTATAATTCTCTGGGAAAAAAAAAAAAAATATAATGAAACCACGAGAGCAGTAAAATCTGAGAAAACATCAAGGAGATCTTATTTTAGCCGCTGACCACAAAAAATATTAAAGCAGCTAATAGCTATTCCCACAGTAAATAAAATATGTCTAATCTTTACTGACGGAGGAGAATGGGGAGAAAAAAAAAAAAAAACAAAAACACACCAGAATTTGGACCAAATTTGCACACACCAGTGGCATATTTATGTGTGAGTTACGTTACAATGATTTATTTGTGAAAACTCTGGTTCCTGTTGGCTTTGCAAGGTTGGCTACCACATAGATCCGGGTGTTATCGTCAGAAGAATGAAACTTGGATTGTGCCAATATTTTTGGCTGAAATGCTGGACATAAATCAAGACAAGCAGGAGGGATGGAAGGGACCACAGGCACCTAAGAGCATCCTGCATCCCCGGCTGGCAGTTGGAAACTGTCACCTCCCTAGGCACTCCCTGGGTGGACCCAGGAGTTACGCAAACGTGAAGTGTCACCAAGCCACAGCCAAAGTCCTTCCCTTCCGAGCTGCTATAGCATTTCTTCCCAATCAAATTTATGTCTTAAAAGCGCTTGTGCTTTTCTGTTCCCAGCTGTTCCCATTGGAAGGCTATCCTCGCCTCTGTTTGTTTTAATGGCCAGCAACCTGCATCTTATTTCCAGACTAAGTTTAGTCACAGACAAGTTTAAATAGTTTTCCCTCACCACTGTTTCACTCCCAGTTATTTTTAGGTGGAAACCATATCCCCTGTCAGCCTTCATTTTCCTGGGCTGAATAAGTCGAGCTTGCTTTGCCTCCATTTGTAAGGAAAGATAGTGGCACTCCGGGTGATGTCAGTAGCCTTTCTTTACACCTGTTCAGATTAGTATTTTCCTTGGACACGAGACATCGAAACTGTATATAACATCCTGAGGACACCTTACCGATGTAGTCTTCTGTGACGGATTTAGTGTTTCCACTGGAAACTTCTTGTTTGACGTGTCCCAGAACAACATTTCTTTTTTCTCCAAAGAAAAGTGTATTGGTGCTCCAGGGTTACCAGAGAGTTGCCAAGTTGATTAATTATTTCTACTCCTCTTCCATATTCAGCTTACTGATAAGTAATCTCCGTATGTGTGTTTTTGTCATCTATGCTTCCAAACTTAACGTCATTGCATTTTTGTTATTTTCATAACATTTTTCAGATCTTCCTTCTTCCTGATAGTGCCTCCCAACCTGTCATCCACAAATGCCATCAGCAAACTTGTGGTCTTTGTGCCTAGATTACTCATTAAAACATTAAGCAGGAAAGAGTCCAAGACCTTTTGATTTTATAACCACATATTTATATAATTACATATATGTATGTATATAAACTCTATTAACTACCTTCCTGCCTGGTACTTTTTTTTTGCAGCACTACCTGCTGTAGGCTTCCTGCTCACCTTGCACAAAAACAATGGCCTTCAGCAAAAGCCAGCAGGAGTCAATGACCACTCAGAAGTCTGGGTGAAGAAGGAAGCAGAGAGAGCCAGTATTAAAATATGGAGAAGTTTCACGATGTCTTAGACACGAAACATTATCATGTCAATGCTGGCAAGGCAGCAGAGGCAGAGAACTTAGCAGCGTCATAGAATCATAGAATAGTTTGGGTTGGAAGGGACCTTTAAAGGTCATCTAGTTCAACCCTCTGCAGTGAGCAGGGACATCTTCAGATAGATCAGGCTGCTTAGAGCTCTGTTTGTTTCAAAACAGGACAGGGAACAAAAGGAGGATGGGGAAAACAGTATTTTTGAGTTGCTTTTAGGCTGTTAAAGCAAGGATAAAAAAATCTTTTACATAGATTAAGGGAAGAGGAAAAGAAAGAAAAAGCTGTTGTTGATTGAGATGCAAGTGTCTTTCAACCATGCTTTCTATCAGCAAGGTGGTGGGCTAACATGGATAAATCAAAACTGTGGATATCTGTGTTATTCTCTAAGAGCTTATTTACTATGCCCACCTATGGAACAAGATATTAGCCAGTTCCTGTAGAGGATGGACAGTATATAAACAACTGCAAGTGAAACAGAACCTTATGCAATTGGCTTTACGTGCTGCCTTGTGCAGTCCGCTGCATCTGGGGGACATGTAGTCAAATTAATCAATCCAGGGATAAACAGGAGCTGACAGTACTTTGGAGGAGTATGAAGTGCCTGCAGTGTATTAGCTGGGCACAGGCCTGCACTTCTCTTCGTATGAGGACAACCCTCCAAGCACAGGGATATAATCCCCTCATTCTCTAAGCTTTCATTTTAATGAAAATATGACAGGAGGAGGAGGGTGGCATCAATCACCTTTGGCATGGTGTACATGTCAAATGTGTGACCCAGGTTGCACAGCAGTAGCTGCTGTGTCTGTGCTACATGATGGAAACATATATTAGAGACTAATTAAAGCAACAGTTAGAAAGCCAGTGGAAGGGGAAAAAAAAAAAAAAAAAAAAGTGAAAATAAGAGGGGGAAGAGTGAAAAGTTTTTGCCACCACCCATTGCCTCTAAGCTCGTATTATTTCTAAAAATACAAAAGCAGAAAGCTGGTAGGATATGTTGATGCTGGTACAAAACTTCCAGCAAATAGAGCGCCATGCCGACGCCCAGTATAAAACTGAGCCTCCAGAGCACCGGGATCGAATCAGCCAGCCACGTCCTAGCGCTGTTGCTCAGCTCCACCATCAGCTTGACTGAAGCTTCAAAGTCTATTAAAATCAAGTCGAAACTTTCTGTGGCTCCGGCTCCCAAGTTTAAAATTGTCACTGGGCTTTGTCTCGCATTTCACCTCTTCCCCAGCCCTGTAGCTCGATACCCCTTGTTAGCCTGCCCAGGACGGCTTCTGTCCGTCTCTCTGGAGAACATATGTCACCCGGGACCGCTCCATCCCCTGCTCATTTTGTGGAGAAGGAATTTTGGCAGCAATTAGCTGAAGTGAGTTTCTGGACCTTCAGCCTGTTTGTTTGACCTCTGGAAGTAGGTGGCTAATTCAAGGACAATGGAAGCTGTCATGTTACCTGTTTCCAACATGAAATCAATCAGGGGAGAGCGGGAGTGAAGTCAGCTTTTCTGTTTTGATAAGGGGGTGGCCAAAGATCTCTGGAATGAGAGGCACTCCAGCAGCCACCAGGGCACAGGGATGCCTGCTATTTATACACTCAGGGGCAGGGCTGGGGAACAAAGTTGTTCTTCTGCTCCCATTTTATTTTTATTTGCCTGAAACTGAAGGGGAAGGGCATAGCTTTTATCATCCAGAAGCATGCACGGGTAACGTTCTTTTTTTTTTTTTTAATTTTTGGTTAAAAGAAAGAAGTTATCAGGATAGCATTATGTTATATACATATTATTATTATATGTCTAAACATTGTTTTAACTTTCAAAACCAGAATTGCCCTACAGACAACACTTTAAAAAAAAAAAAAATTAAAATCCAGTATCCTATGTATAACAACAATGTACCTGGTCTGTGCTCCGCACACCAGCAAACAGAAGACCACTTCACTCAGGAACTGGTTGCCTGAGTGACACAGAGGGTCTGGAATAGCAAAGCAGAACAGCTGAGAGACACGAGGCATGTACCTTTTCAGCTTTTATATGACAAAAGCAAAGTTAACAGTATTTCGTAGAGTTTAATTCGCGTGCAGAACTGTTTGAAACTCAATTATACAGATATTTAGGCTAAGCCTCATTGGAGCCAGATCCAAGTCATCCCAAGTGTTGGGATTTGTCAAACCAACCCGAGACATAACTTATACCCATTGCAGTGTTTTTTGCCTTTGAGGAAGGGAGCAGTAGCAATTTCAGTCAAAAGGGCTCTTTTCCTGTTGACAGAGATAAGCCCCAAGAGAGTCACATCCAATTCTCCTGTGCTAAATATGACAGAAAAGAGTCCTTGGGAAAAGCAGCCCAGCACAGAACCGTAGGGGACACTACTTGTAAGCTTATTTTAAGCATCTTGCATGGTCTGAATAGTTTACAATGCTGTTCCAGTTGCTGAGAAGTCAGAAGTCTTGGTAATAAAGACCCTTGGGAAACTGATCCATCAGTTTTACAAGTTTACAGCGCTGCTGGAAAAGGGCCAGCAAGTTGGTCCCTGAAAATGAATGAAATATTTCTGTATTACCTCATATAGCTTGCAACACCGTAGTAGCTGAGCAACTTGCAAGCGTTACCGCATTCATTGTTGCAGTATCTGAATAACCCAGGGAAGTGCAAGCACAAGCAGCTATAAGAATAGTTTCACCTCTCTTTTGCGGGCAAGGTTTCCACCACTCCTAGTCTAGCAGGGAAAAGGCTCCATCAGAAGCTTCCCACCACGGGGACAGCCCAGACCCCAAGCGTGGAGCCTGGCCCTCGCCAAGGCAGGCTGCTCTCCCGTTCCCACCCCAGCCTGCTCTAGCAGGGCAGCAATGCTCACTTAACCTCAATTCCTGTTTCTCAGTGGACTAGCCGGTGGATTAATGATAATTTACTGGGGAGACAGAGGCATGTACAAGAACTACCAGATTAGCCTCTATGGGCTGGTTTCCCTCATGCCACAAACTGCGTGAACTGAGACAACATGAACCAAGTATGTTGGAAAGGGCACTTAGGAGCCATAGGAGCTTTTCATTAATAGCTACATGACCTATAATGTAGGCTTTCTCATAGATTACCACCATTATGTTATTTTTAACATATTTTAGCAGTCACCCAGTATATATCTATGTTTTCAAACAAAAGCATGGCTCCAGCCCAGATGCTTTTTGCAAAACAATTTGCGGCTCCTTCCCCCTCCACCTCCTCTTTTCCTTCCCTCTCCACCCATAAAATTTACATCCAGATTCAGTTGTCTCTGTTTAGCTGACAGGAAGGGCAGAAGGAAAAAAAATAATTGATGATAGATTTAAGAAAATAACACATCGTGTATGCAGTACATACCTACCATAAAACACTTTAAAATGCCATAAGCCAAAACGTGTGCTAGGAGGTGGCTAATCAGACTTAATTCAAAATAGCTGCTGTTAGAAGAAAAAAAAGATGAGAGGAGCTGATTGCAAACTCAGAATGGAGCACATTTTTCATGTCTCACCAAACTTTTGCAAAAAAAAAAAAAAACAACAAAACAAAAAAACGCTTCTAACCAGCTCTATTTATGAGAGGGAAAACAGCAGGAGAAATTGCTTTTTTCCTTCTTGCACAAATCAGAACTTGACTGCTGAGAACAATACGCCCCATCCCACAGCATTAACCTTACAGCCTCGGGCGCTCTGCTTGAAATGCCTCATAAAGCAAACAAACCCTTCTGGAGTGAACCACCTCCTTATCTCTTCAGCAAGAAAGGAAGACGTAAAGGATGAGCGATGGCAGGAAACTTGCATTTCATTCCAGTGACGAATTTTGACCAGCCTTTCGTTCCTGTCGCTGGAGGTGCAAGCACTTAAGAGGACCACAGAGACAGGAATGAATGTGCACACCTCCTTGTAAGGAGGAGAGAAGCTAGCTTTTTGGCAAATAAACATGTTTCCACTGTCGTTCAGTCATCAGGATCACCAGACGGAGGGTGTGGGCTTATGTTTTTTCTTTTTTGGGTCTGTCTAGCCAGACTTCTGCGTAACTTCCCCCACCACACCTCGCTGATCTCTCTGCAGCGATTTGGGCAGTCCATCTGCACAACTTGTCTGTTTGGGCTAACCCGATGAGTGAATTCCTAGGAAATCAACTGTGTCAGGAATGCCTTAATCCTTGCATAGGTGCACCACCACGCCAGGGGCTGGGGTAGGTCCCTGCATCGCTGGGTACAGCTCTCATCATCAGAGGCAGCTTCTGGGGCTGGAGCAGCCTTGGGCAAGGTGGGCATGCCAAACTGTGGCTACCAAAATTGTGGGCACCTCTAGCAGGTGGGGCTTGTAATCAGTCGCTTGAAATGGTGTTAGTAAGTTCTGAGTTAAGAACAAACGCATGGGGAAAAAGTTGAGTTTAACAGCCATATATAGTTATTGCAAGCCCTGAAATATGCAGGAGTGTAAAGAAGCTTTTCATACAATGGAGGTAGATACAGATGTGAGTGAAAGATAGGACAAAACAAAGCATATCAGCTAAATACAGGTGCTGTAGTGCTCACTCCATAGCTGTCCTGGATAGAAGAGTCCCTTTCCTAGACTATAGAAACGAAGTAGATTTTATCTCCTTGCACTTCAGGAAAGCATCAGATCTAGGACTGCTTGGGAAGCTATTAAACAAACTTCAGGAAATGGAGATGTCTACAAATAAAAAATGCAAAGTTGATAAGAAACTACCAAAGGGGAAATTTCAAAGAAATGCACGAGTCTTTCTAACAGCACTGAGAAGGGACGTATGGGGCTGCAGGAGGATTTTGTGTTGAGTTACTCAAGGTAAGTTTTGAAATGGAACATGTTACCTATCTCATTGGCTGTACTAATGAAAAAAAAATCTGTTTTCTTCTTTTTGATGGTAAATAACTAAGTGTGTGGGGGTGTATTCTTAACCCAGAGAGAGAGGGGGCTAAACTGAGGCTGGGTCTTGGCAGCCTTGCAGGACTGAAATCCTGGAGCAAGCTTCAGAGCAGATGGGACAAGGCAACCTCATTGATTTTTCTGGGTGGCATTTGTTCTGTTTACAAAAGAGTGTGTGGTACAGCAGAATAGTTAAAGCAGTATAAGACCAGTTGGCTTGCTGTAGGAGAAATCAACTTTAAAGAAAATTCATTCCGAGTTCTCCACCCGCTTGAATACAGGTAGATTCTCTTCTCACCCCCAGAGAAAATTCTTAAGTGTATTTTCTGAGGCATCTTCAGTTTTCTCCAAATAAGAGCAGCCAGGCCCATCAAACTTACTGCTGCCCCCTCAATCAGAAAGAAAAACTATTGAACCTGGAAAACAGTTTTGGCTGTTCGTTTCAGCCTGTGACTTTGTTGATTGCTGGCCAACCTCTTCACAGCTGGGTGTGGCTTGTGAACGGTGACTTGGTCCCTTCAGCCTTAGGGAAGGGACCTTTCACTCTCTTAAACATCTCCCTTCACGTGTTGAGTCTGACAAAGGGTTGGTGTCTACTGCTAGTTGTGATGGGAGTTTGCTCTTTAGGAGCAAAACCAGGAGCACCTCTTTTCACACAGCCTTGCAACTTCCTGGCGGAAACCTGCAATTACTCATCCGTGAATTGGGATTGTTAAGGCCAAGAAAAAAGCCTGACAAAAACCTTGTGAGGTGGTTTAATATTCAGACTGCAGGAATTGATAAAACTAGAACCTATTGTATCTGTTATCAGGAATAATAATACACGCTTGGCCTTTATACTCATTAATGGGTTTTGGAGGACAGCTATTTTCAGAGGGGAATGGCCTTGAATAATTTTACATTTTCCCTTTGTCTTAAAAATTTGTGATATTGAACATAATCTTGAATCCTTGAAACATTAAAAATATCATGAATAAATTATTAGTTTATGGCGTTTGGCTCTTCCTCCTATCTTTGGGAAGTATCGATTTCTCTAGCTAAGGACAAGATACAGAACGTATCATTCCAATAGTGATCGTTCTTCACATTCAGCTTTATTCCAATGGCTAGAAACCTGGCTTGACCCTATCTAAATTAAAAGAAGGAACTAAAACAAGAAAGAGTTTTAATAAAAGTAACATTGCATCAGGTGCACAAACTTTCTGGCACAGATAAAATTCGCAAACAGAGTCATGGATTTTGGCAAAGTGCTGGCATGCCTTGATGAGGTCAGCAAAGGTGTAAAGTGACTGCAAGACATTGTATTTGATTATCTCTTAGATTTATGGAGGATTTGCTTGCTTGGAAAGAATTTTTAGAATGATTGGCATACACAATTTGTGTAAGCTAACGGTGCTGGGATTTTATATACAATTCTATTTATATACAAACTGGGGGTAGTTCTGCTTCTTGATCTAAGCTCGTGCGTAGGCAGGGGGTGTGAGTCTCCATTTGCTGCTTGCATGTTCATTTGGACACATCCCCACAGCAAATGCCAAATGATCCCACGGCAGAAGGGCAGCATTTTACTCCCACTCCAGACTGCCAGAGACCTAGTCAGCAGCCATCAGGGCAATAACAAAATTGCTCTACTGAGAAATGGCCTTGGCCAGCAAGGAACCAGACAAGATTTATTAGTGGCCTTTATGTAATGGGTGGAGAAGACTCTGTGTACCTTTATTCTAATAATAGCCTATCCTAGTGACGATAGGGATTTAACGGAAAGATAGCTGTAGACCCTTGGTGCTTTAAAAAACATGTCCTAGGTTCTGAGTGTTTATCTCTTTGCTCACCCTCATCTTTCAACTCCACTCAAAGGTATGCTTAAGCCATGTATGTATACATCCATAAATTCCCCGAAGCTTAAAGTAAAAGCAAGGAAAGAAATATTCGTTTTAAGATATGAAGGGGACTAGGTGGAGTTATGCTGCTGACATTAAGTTATGAGCCCTCTTCCAAAAGACAGTGGTCTCTTCCCAAGGTCTCACCACCTGCCCCAGAGTTTGGTGAAAAAAGGATTGAACAAAATCCTCCATTTTCCCATAAGTGTTCCTCAAAAATGGATCTTGAGCACCTCTAAAGGTAGCTAACTGCTTTCTTCCCTCTGCAAATGAGTAAAACTACACCTAAAGGCACAACCCCAGCATATTTCAGCAGGAGCAGAAGAACAATGGCAAAGGACTGAACACAAACACTTCCTTCTTTAGAAGAAGTGATTGCTTACTAGAAAAATGGTGAGAAAGGAGGAAGATCATGCCATAGGTCTTTTAGCTTTTGTCTTCTTTGTTTTTAAATGCTAGGGGAAGCATTCTAAGGATGGAACCATGAGGGGGGGAGGGAAGCAGGCTGAAGATGGGGAAGCAGAGGAGAATCAGAGAAACAAAGCCTCTTACCTGTGTGTTGAGTGTGTGGGTAGAAGAGAAGACATCACAGGGTTTGTAAGTGAATTTCATGGATTCACTCTACTGTGTGTTGCTCTCCAGCTGGAGCAACCTAAGTGAGAGGCAACCCTGTCATCCCTGTAGATAGAGTGTTCAGACCAATAGAAATAAAAAAATGTGTATTCCAGCCAAATTTAAAAGAGAAAAAAGTGACTGAGAAAAGGCTGAGCTAATGCATCCTATAGGTCCACAATAGCTTTTGTGCATCTCTTGTTTTAAGAGTGATTTGTAAGGCACATTGTTAGTTAAGGACTATTTTGAGAGCTGAATCAGAGGCAGAAGTATGGTCAAAGAACGGACAAAATGGCCAGCTCTACCATAGAGGACAAAATGTAAACAGCAAAACATGATTTTTTGCAATCCCTCCTTCTGCAGAAGCACTGACCTTCTCCCAGAATGTACTCAGTGTTTAGTTGCAGTCACTGAAAACCACATTGCCCACCTTCCCTCTGGCTTTGTGTAACGCAGCCAGTGCTCAGCAGCACGCATGGCTGAGAATTACCACCTAGGGTCATGCAGGCTGGGAAGTGAAGCAGACTGTGGACAAAGATCTGTTTCCTCATCAGATGGGGAAGAAAAAGCGCTGTTTAAAAACCATTCTAGTTAGGAAGTAGCTATAGAAACTGGATGCTAAGTGCAGAATGTGACAGAGGAACATCTCAGCTAGCATGGTTCTACATGGTGTTCCTTTTCCTACCAGGGTCAACTCAAAACCTGCTTGTATGCTTAACCATAACAGAAAGCCATTTTATCATTTGCAACTCTCTAAGTTTTATTTTGCCAACATCTATTTATGGTGGCATTCTCTCCCACAGATGCTGCCATCTCTTTTGCTTACATCTAATTCCTCACGCACTGCAATTTCCTGAATGGCTTCTTGTTTTTTCATGAGTTAAGTGTATTCTCACTGTCTAATCCAGAATTTGCACCAGTCAGTTAAGGGGAACTGGACTAGGCCATACATTTCCTTTTCAGACTCTGTGAAGAGTGTCTGCTTTAGTTTCAAAGATGCTAGATTAGATTTTATCTTAAATATAGATCTTAGTTTTATAGATGCTACCACTTGAGCTACACTCCTTTTATAAAAGGGGTCTGAGATATTGCCAAAGCTGGTAGGGGAGGCAAGAGGGTTTTCTTGTAGCCCAGAGTGAACAGTCTCTTGTGCAATGTGATGTTATAAAGGTTTTTGAACCTAAATTATGGCTAGACTGTGTGGGTGCCAGCATTTGGAAGTCTCTAGTGCCACTACAGCTGACACCTGCAAGAACTTAATTGAGAATTTGAAGCATCTGTGGTGAGTTTAATCCCTAAACACAAACAGATGAAACTCCCTCATTCGTAGCCAGCTCAGAGAATGGATCTCCAAAAAAAAAGGAAATAAAAATCCTAGTTACCTAGAGTATACTGAAAAAACCCTCTTCTATTTAGTATTAATAATACACATGCACAAGTCTAGGAGAAGAAGTGAAAAGTAGATAAAATGACTTTTATCTTTCTGGAGTTTTTATCTTTCTGGCTGCCACCTCCATCCTTGTAAGCTTTGCACCAGAAGTGACCAGGAGGGAGAGAAAAAGAGCAAAAACAATTGTCCAGAATGAAAAAAGTGGTGGCCTCCTTGTGGCCAAAAAAAAGCCACTTTTCTTCTCTGGGGTCTGGGGACAGTGAAGCCAGAGCAGAGGAAAAAGGAGATTTTTTTTTTTTTTCCCCTGCCTGAGGAGTTTTAACCTCTTTGAAAATTATCAGGGCAGCTTCAGCTCCTTGCATTTGTCTCTTTGTCTCTGTTCTCTTTGTAATTTTTAAAAAAACAACCAACCAACCAACAACAACAACAACAAAAAGCAAGAAACCACATAATCAGTTATTTAGTGAGTTCCCTGCCCTTTCTGGGGACACAAAGTTCCTCTCAGATGCGGAGGCTGACCTGTACAGGTGCACTACTGTTCATGTCTCTATGACAGAAAATAGCCTCTCTGAACAAGGCAATTCTCATTTTTTTTTAGGGACACAGTACTGCAACAGGGAGAGATTCATGCAGAGAGGAGAAAGAGCTACACAGAGAAAAGGAAAAAAAAAAAAACAAACTCAATAAGATCTAACTGATAACTAAAAAACAAATAAAAGACAAATTCAATTACACTTGGTATTTTAATAATGTTTTCATTCTTCATCAAAGTCGGCTTTTAAAAATAGCCTTCTATGCACTTAAAAATCAAACCTAATCCTGACACGGTTTTTACTGTACAACCTGAGCTTTTGGCTAGACTTGTCTGGGACCAGGATTTCAGAGGCTCTTCCTGGCTTTCCGATAAAAATGCAACGACTCTATCAACAGCATCGCTGGGGGTTCTCAAATGCAGATGTTACTGCTGGAAAAAGAAACCTCACTGATGACACCTAGTGTTTTCCCAAATCGCAGCTGAGAAGACTTTAAATTCAGAAGAGGCCTCTTCTCCCATGGGTGGCCCTGGGAGGAGGCACGGGTGGGCGAAGCTGCAGTCTATGCCCAAGGGCTCACTTTTCCACAACTCCAACCATGAAACGCCCCAAAACGACATCGCAGCCATCATGTCAGTGGGGAAGGACACCAAATCTCAGGGAATTCACATCTGCTGACAAAGCACAAAACCTCACTGATTACAAGGCTTTGCCGCTTTCCCAGCAACCTGGTAACCAAATCTTCATGAGAATGTTTGTGTAAGGAGGCTTACTTGCGTAAAAATAAAATCACAGTCTTTGATACAGTAACACGCAACCTCCAAGTTGATTACATTTGCTGTAAACCCATCACAGCATCTGATAATAAAAACCATTGGAGGTGCAAGCAGTGGTTTCTAATAATCTTCAGTAGAAGAAATGGACTTTTAATTTTGGATGTATAATGAATGGACTTTTAATTTTGGATGTATAATGAATTTAGGAATTAAAAATTCTCTTTTTACTAGTTTGAAGAAGCAGCTATAAAGAATTTAACAGTGACCACTTTTAGCAGCAGGTATACAACTGTGCTTCCTGACAGAGCCTATTTAGCAGCTGTACAATAGCACAGTAGAAAAAAATTTTGAGTCACACTTTTCAGCCAATGTGAAGCACTCAACATCAGTATTATGATATGAAGTCCAAAAGCACAGCTAGGAAAAAGCCCCATCATACAGGAGTTCTGCTGGTTCCCTCCAAGTGACAAGTGGGAGGTTTTGCTGGTTGTGAGGAACACAGTGTAGTCACACATCTTTGTTTTCCACTCCTGCCTTCAGGCAGGCAGAGAACCAGCCAAAGCAACTGAGAGGATCATGGAGGAAAGAAAGAACAAATGAGTTTTCCCGAATCTCTTAATCCTCAGACACCAGCCCAAACAAACAGGACTAGTCACATGCATCACAAAAAGCCAGTACCCAGACTAATTCCTGCAGTTACAGACAGTGGATAAAGATTTACAAACAAAAACCACCAAAACCCCAAAACCCAACATGTTTTTAAAGCATAAGAGAAGAGCACAGAGACTAGCTGAAAAAGTGAGAGAGCAGACTTGTCTTTGCCTCGCACTGTTGCACACAGCATCCTGTAAAATTCAGCCTAGGTCTATACATCTTGAAGGCAAATGAAGAAAGATACAGAATTACAGATAAATGTGGGAATGCAGATGCTGCGAATAAATCAGCAGAGACATTTCAATAGAGGTACAAGGCTGGCAGAGCAGTGCATTGGCACAGCCTCTATTTAACAAATGAATCCTCAGGGCAGTGTATTTCTGGGAAAGCTTTTGGTCATTCCTTTCTCACCACTCCCTTGCACCCTGAGAGAAGTGATGACTGAGTATTTGCAGCCTGGCTGTGTCAGAAGGTTGACAGTCCTGCTGATTTAAAGCACGATTCTACTAGGAAAAGTGACGCTGGGAATGATAACCTCATGGCTGTTTTTTTATTGCATCTCACTGATTTCCAGATCAAATGAACTGGGGAAAAAAAAATTACAAATAACTCATCCAGATTAGGTTCTTTCTTATTTACCCATCAATGGCAATTAACAATCCATGAGTCTAGCTCTGTCTTTTTTCATAGCTGAGCAAACCAAAACTGAAAGGTTCAGTGTAGCTTTTTTATTTCTGCTGTTTAAATGAAAGAAATGCCTCCCTCCAGAGCTCTCTTCCCTGTAATTTACAGGTCCACCTTGGGAGCCAGGTGCCCTGGAGTCCTCCCCTGAAGAGGAGAGTCTCCAGAGTCTCCTCTCCCAGATAACAGAGGAGGGAGAAGGGGATGCTGTACCTGCTCATTTTTTTTTTTCCTTATTGTAAAGAAAAGTGAACTTTAGGCACAATTTTAGTGAACACTTTCTCCTCTACTATTTTTTTAAGCTCTCCTCCCCACCTAAAACTGTCCTATACACTTGAAATGCCTGTTGTTCTTCTACGGTAGCCCTACTCTGCTACCTATATATGTTGCATGGCAACATAAATCATTAATAACTCCATCAAAGTAGGTGGAACCAAGCCAGTAAAAGAAAAAACAGTCCCATTTTTTCCCTATTAATCTGGCCCATGTGTTCTCCATTTTCTTTTCCATTAAGCAAATAGCCATTGAGTATTAAATGCTGTATATAACATATTGCAAAAATGTAACCAGGCAGCTTAGTTCAGCTGCTTGAATCATAAGAGGCTGTCAGCATTTTAAGACTGCCTCTCAATTTTCTCTTGATCAAACTAGGGACCAGACCTGGCCACAGAATGTTTTTTTATTATTATTATTATTCCAATTTTTCTCTTATTCCATTTTTGCACAAAAATAAATGAATGCGGAAAACTATTCTGAAGAGATTTTTCAACTTTGTTTTCCACCAAAGCAGAAAAGGCTGGATTTTCCAATGTGTTTTTACCTCCTGCTCACTCCCTTCACTCTGCTACGTGGTCCAGAGATCCTCTTCCATCAGTTTGCTTTGTTATGCTGCAGCTTTTCAAAAATTGGCTATGTTTAAGAAAGCATTGGAAAAGAGCAAAGGGAAAAATGAAAAAAGGGAGAACTGCCAAGCCATTGATGCAATTGACTCTGTTACCTTCAGTGAGGAAGCATGGAAACCAAAGAAGAATGCTTTTAAGATGTAAATACTTCCTTTAGAAGTATTTCATGAGAATTGGGAGACAAACAATCCATATAAAGCAAAGTTTTAACATGTTTAAGGAATCTCAGCTCTGTTTTCTCACAGGAAGCTGAACTCAAACTTTGACCTCCACTTCCTCCATCTCTCAGCTTTAGGTAACAGATGGGATCCTGAGGCACTCTTAGAGCAATGTTTCCATTTTTAACTGGTAAAAATGGAAAAGAAGGGAGCTCTGGTAATCCCCAAGGAAACATTGCTTCTCTTTAGGCAAGTTGCATGAATAATAGATTATATTAAAAAAAAAAAAAAAACAACCAAAAAAAAACCAAAACAACCAAACTTCTGAAAGAACACAGTGCAGAACCAGCTATTTTCTTTCAGCTTTTTCTTGCTTGTGCTCACTTTGTGTTCAGGGTGCACAGTCACTGTCAGTTCTTCTGCAGGTCAGAGCACATGAAACTAGGAATAGACTGACAAGCACCACTTCAAAACTGTCTGGTTTAAGATGACTGATTGCTCTTCAATTAGCACATGGCTCTTAATAAACTCCCTTGTATCTCTGAACACAACTAATGGTGAGCTGCAGCCTCTCCCAGAAAAGACCCTGAAAACAGTTAGTGGAAAAATTAGTAACTACTATTAATAGCTACATTTTCTACACCTACTGCTTTAATAGCAACTCCTGCTGCTATCTCATCCATTATCTTCTAACAGCATGATGGGTGGCCACAGATACTCCTCAGACTGTTTTTTTGGTTTTTTTTTTTTTTTTTACTGCACTGAACAATCAGCTCTTGATAGCAGAGTACCCTTTCCATCTATTTATAAATTTTATCTGTCTATCTCCTTCATCTGCCCTTTGTCTCCTCCTCATCACTGCCAGCATTCTACCTATTGGAAGAATTGCGACCACATATTAATTCCAGCAACAATTTGGTAGCAGCCTTTGCAAAGCACATCAATACTGGGATGCAGAGCATGGCAATCAAGGAGCATCTTGATTCAAAGCTTAATTTGCCTGTACATCTCACAGTTACTAACCTATTAGTGGCTTTGTATATTATTAGTAGTATTTCACAGGCAAGCTTGCAAAGCCACAGCAGAAAAAAAAGGTATTTTTCCTCGTTTAGAGGATATATTAATTTTCATTATAGTTTCTCTCCAGCTTCTCTGAAGCAACAAGGTTATTAGAAGCCAGTTCTGTACTTCTTGCTGGCTGCATAAAAAGTTATCATCAGCAATGATTTTGCAGAAGAAATTCAACTCACCTATCACCTAAAGCTCCGCTAACTGAAGGTATCTTATTTTCACCTGGTAGCAAACATCAAGCATTTTTGAATCCAGATGTAAGTGAATAATGTCCAGGTGTAACAAAGTACCAGGGGCTGCAGGACAGACTGGAAAACAGTGCTAGAGACTTTTTCCAGGCCTCATACTTGTGGCTTATGAGTATCTGAGATTGAAAAAAGCACTACATCTCGTCGGTATCTCCTACACTAATAAAAGCAGCTGAGAAACACCATACATACCTTTTATACAACAGAAAAAGGGCTCAACTACAGATGTGTACTGAAGATTTTTCTCCTGGGAAAATAGCCCTGTAACCCCTTAGCACCCTATTTGCTGGGCCTCAGGGAGATAAAGCTACGCTGGGAGGAGGAAGGTGTGAAGCACAGCATGAACCAGAGCCTGTGTAAGTGGGGGAACAGTAGAGGCTCACGCACACCCCAGCCCCCCCTTACTGCCTGCATTGGGCCATCGCAAAGGGGATGCCAGGAACAGCAGGGCCGTGACAACCACCCATCCCCAGCATGCTGCTCAGCCACACAAAGCACCAGGGAGAAATCAGGCCCTCCAACAAATTCTCCCTCAGTGCACTAATTGAGCACTGTATATATGTATATATATATATATATATATATATATATACATGCAGCATTTAAAGGCAACACTGGCAGGCATATCCTTAGATGGCTGCCTGCTAAAGGGATGCAGTCTGCAATCACATTATCTGCCCCTTCAAATTTGCCTGTTCTTTTGAATCTTTCTTTACAGCATATCTGAACAATTTTTCACTTACCACATCTTATTTTGTTCACACTGAAATATTCCATTATTTATTTCTTGTAGGAACTGAGATAAATAAAAAGAAGCATTACCTAACTCAGACCTATTTCTTCAAACCCTTTCTTTGCAGAAGTGCCCCTCCGAGCCCCAATCTGTAAGAGGGAGCAAAATCACTCTGGTTTGCTTGATGTTAACTTGAGACACCTGCCATGGTGGCAGAGGTGTAGCAGAAGAGTGTCTGAAAGAAATACTCAAGAGCTGCAACTGGCTGTGAATTGTTTTCCAAATTACCCTCCTGTGCCGGTTTTAGGCAGTTTTCATCCTGCATCCCTTTATTCTGCACTTGTGTCTTCCCCACTGTATTCCCAGTCACTGCTCTCTTCTGTGCAACTCTTCCAAGTTTCAGCTCATACCACTAAAATTTTCTAACTTCTTGGTCCATATATTTCATGCTTAAAATGCCAACACCTCTGTCTCTTCCCCCAAAACAGTGTGCCTCCGCTATACAATAGCTTTTAGCTGTGCTGTAACTTTCAGTTGCATTGCATATTCATCTTAAAAATTAAATTTAAGAAGGCAATGATCCCTGCTGCTTTTCCGCTGGAATGGGCTTTGCCAGACACTTTCTTGTTATGTCACTCAGATTCAATTTCACTTTCCTTCAGACTAAATATTGCTGCAGATACCTAACACTTTCACTCTGCTATATAAAAATAGAGGGACCTTTTGTCCACCTTTTTTTTTTTTTTTTTTTTTAATATCTATTGCAGTTCATGTGTAATACAACAGAAACCTTTGCAGTGAGCGTTTCTGATTTCTCCCCAAACTACCAACCAATTGCTTGTGTTTAGATGGCTGGAGTCTAGCCCTTCTTTATTAATGCAGCGAGAAGTGTTTCCATTCACCCCAGTGCCCGGGAGCTGGATATAGCTTCTGCGTCACCTGAAATCCAAGAGGACCCCTGTGGCATGTGGCACAGGACATTCCCGGGAGCTGCAGGTCACTGCCTCAGTTTTAATGTGCTTGTTTCCTCTGAATGCTGTAGAGCAGAATGAGAATAAAAGGTTATATTTTTAAAAGATATCACTGCTTCAAATTGCAGTAACATATGTGGATTTTCCCTTGATAATGCCGCTAAAGGGCCTTGTCCTTTATCTATAAAACAGCCTTCTTGCTTTCACTGCTCCCCTCTTTGGCTGCTAGTGAAGCTGGGAGAAGATTTTTTTACTGGTAAAAAATCCCACCAAATAGGTGTTGAGACACTCATGATGAATTCGGTGTAGTGAGGGACTTGGGACAAAGTTCAGGCATGATACAAAATCCCTAAATCAGTGATGAAATATTTTAAAAATACATGAAATACAGTTGTGGGAGGGAAAAGACTAAGCCCAGGGTCCTGGCCTTCATGCCTAGGCACCCTTTGCAGACAGCCAGGTGATGCATAGGTGGGTGCATTTTGGGTCATAACAGCATGAAAGCACACAGAACGTATCAGCTACAGAAGCTGAAGTTATCGATGGAAAGGTTTTTTCCATAGAATCATAGAATGGTTTGGGCTGGAAGGGACCTTAAAGATCATTTAGTCCCAACCCCCCTGCCACGGGCAGGGCCCCCTTCCCCCAGCCCAGGCTGCTCCCAGCCCCGTCCAACCTGGCCTTGAACCCTTCCAGGGAGGGGGCACCCACAGCTGCTCTGGGCACCCTGGGCCACTGCCTCACCACCCTCACAGGAAAGAATTTCTTCCTAATATCTAACCTAAATCTACCCTCTTTCAGTTTAAAACCATTATCCCTTGTCCTATCCCTACACTCCCTGATAAAGAGTCCCTCCCCATCTTTCCTGTAGCCCCCTCTAAGTACTGGAAGGTGCTATAATGTCTTCCTGGAGCCTTCTCCTCTCCAGGATGAATGACCCCAACTCTCTCAACCTGTACTCATAGGAGAGGTGCTCCAGTCCTCTGATCTTTTTTGTGGCCTCCTCTGGACCCACTCCAAGAGATTAATGTCTTTTTTATGTTGTGGGCCCCAGAGCTGGACACAGCATTGCAGGTGGTTCTGATGAGAGTAGAATAGAGAGGAAGAATCCCTTCCCTCAAACTGCTGGCCAAGCTTCTCTTGATGCACCCCAGGATATGGTTAGCTTTGTGGGCTGCAAGAACACATTGCTGACTCATACTCAGTTTTTCATCCACCAACACCCCAAAGTCTTCCTCAGGGCTGCTCTCAATCCACTCTTCACCCAGCCTGTATTTGTGTTTGGGAAAACCCTGACCCAGGTGCATTTTCTATGTAAAACACTTTTGCTCAATGGGGGTGGCAGCAGCAGGGTGGAGGCAATTACCACAATATTTGACCATCTGCCCAAAAGCAAACCCTCTTCCCTGGAAGTTCATGACCCTCTTTTGCTCATGTTTCTGCTTGCGGGGCTACAACAGATCTGGTGATACCAGTATAGTCACCACAGCAGCACCTACCTGTAAGCATTAGCCAGGAAGAACAGCATATGGAGAAAAGCCACTCATTAAATAGGCTATTACTTCATGTAACACATTCCAGGAAAATGCGTTATATTTTGATTACAGGCATTCGGAGCGGGAACTGCTAGTACAGCACTTGAGATAAGGAAGAGGCCAGATAGACTTAAATAGAAAATCTTAGTATGACTTCTTATGTAATTATCTGCCCCCCCATCCCCATGAGGTCTGTATGTCTCAGGCAGCTAAAAATAGAGCAGCCTTCCCCCGCCTTTCTCTCTGTCCAGCCTGTGGGTGGAAAGACTTGACTCATTCACTCATGTTCGGGTGAGTCCTGCAAGCTGCGTGGGCAAGAGGAAACAAGGGTCACGCATGCTGAAGCAATACTGGTCTCTTTCTATGCTGCAGCATACAGGCAGACAGAGAAAATATCGTCACCCAAGTTATTAGTTGACCTGAATGGATGAGAGGCTGCCCTTGGAAAGTGTCATTTCTCCGTGCCCTGGCTCTGGGGACATGATACCTCCTGCAGGGACACGGTATGCTCCCAGCTGCTCTGGGCCGTAGAAACCAGACAGGGCTTATAGATACCTAACTTTATTTTTTGGGGGGTTTGCTGCACCAAAAATAGACCAAGGGTTTTCCTCATCTGCCTGTCCACGAGCCTAAGGGAGGCGATGCCTGCCTGCAGCGGTGGCTCTGGCACGGCAGGATGGGCACTGGGGATAACAGTGATCCTCCTGCTTCACCAGGGCAGCACAAGGACATTTAGGCAGATGTGCTGCATGTCCTCATCCTTACGCCACCCTCAGCTCTTTCCTTTCAAAGACAATATAAGCACAGTACTGATTTTCTAACGGGACATCCCATGCGGCAGACTCACAAGATGCTGGGACTGTCACTGTTGCTGCTGATGTTTTATAAGATTGAGACTAGAAAGTTCAGTTACTATGCCAAAAATAAAACATCCTATAGGCTGGAATAGAATCATGGGCAACACTTTATCCAAATTAGCTAATAAAAAAAGTTATATTCTTTGGGAGAGAAGGCTTGGAAAACTTGCCCGTAGAAATACCATTTTTATATTAATTTCTGGTTACTGCCATAAGGAATGCCAGATTAGGGAGTGAGGATAATATTAATCCAGCGCCTGCTATTTAGTCATGTGTCCTAGAGTGGGTCCCAGGTGTACGTTTTGGTGACAATTCCAGCTGTGCGTTTGAATCCATCACTGAAATTCACTGTGTT
Source organism: Tyto alba (assembly GCF_018691265.1). Lineage (NCBI taxonomy): Eukaryota > Metazoa > Chordata > Aves > Strigiformes > Tytonidae > Tyto > Tyto alba. Next base: position 13,228,025 of record NW_024881327.1, on the reverse strand, counting down.
ATACAGGTACAAATACTAAGTGGCAAAATTTGGATCCCATTTGAGATCCAACATCACGGTTGTTGTACTGTTTGGATCTAGGAGTTTGTTTTGTTTTTTTTTTGATGTGATATCTACAGCTGAAACCCAAATATTTTAGTGACTTCTTGATCACGTGCTGCAGTCGGGGAGGGTGAAGGGTCTGGTGCTTGGGCTTGGGACAGGAGGAGACTGCCACCACACTGCTACCATCTGGGCACATGCTCACGCCTCATCCCAGCCTCTGCTAATGTTAAATGAAGATAATTATATTTTTCTCCCTCCCAGAAGAGCTGGGAGACAGCCTGTTGATAAATTATTCCCCAAAGTGCTTGCCAACTGCTTAAATAATCTGTAAATATTTTGCAGATACTCTTTAACTGCAATCACATCACATTTCTACTCCAAGCTTTTCAAGCTTTTTCCCAAATTCCCAGTGATGCTGTCAGAAGAGCAGGTGGAGGGCAGGGACACTTCAGGGTGTGAGAGGAGGGGGCAAGGGTCCAGAGCAGGGTGTCCAGGAGCAAGAACAAGGACAAATGACCCAGGACCTCCTCCTGGGATGAGCAACCAAAGGAACTCTGCAGTTTGACTGTGGTATCCAGTGGCTTCACTGCGCTGCTTTGTCAATGGGATGGAGCTCCTGGGTTCAAGTGGACAGAGTGGGACCCCTCAGCTGGGACAGGAGACCATCAGTGGAGATGATGCAGCCTCAGTGGGGCTCCAGGGAAGGTGCTCCCCAGGCAGTGATCACCCACTGTCTCACACCCTATGAGAAATGGAGGGCACCAAATGCAATTACCAGACATTGCCGCAAAACAAGTAAAGGGAGGCTTTGCTCGTGTAAATCACAATTAAACCACAGAGTCCATGGGATGTTTTGGTACTTAGACTCTTACATGAGTCCCAGAAGCAATTGCCACAAATCTGTGGAAGAAAAAGAGGCCTATGAAAGCTTATTAAATACGATTTTGCTATAGAACTGCTGAAGGCTGGGAGAACATAGCAGGAAAGTATCAGCACCTGGTTTACGTCTCTTCCTAGACACTTTTTCCTCATCACTGTTGCAAACAGGATATTAAGTCAACTGGACCCTTGGTCTGAGTCCATATGATTTTGTTTTTTCATTTTTCTGTGAAAAAAAAATCATGTTTCTGTCTATTGAAGCTGGTGAGCAAAGCTTGAAAAGAAGGTCAAGACTCATAAAAAGTCACTGTGGTAGTCCTCTGCTTTTTACAATTTCATGGTTGTTTTGGAGTCTGGTTTGTTTGGATGTTTGCAATTAGCCATCCTGAGCCTCACTGTGTCTGCCAGAGCCCAGGCCTGGACTTTAGGAGCACAGTGGAGGAGACTACTATCTGCCCTTTACCTCGGACATGTCCATTGATTCCCACCTACACACTGATTTTCTCCCTTTTTTCCTTGAGAAACTGCTGATTTCTCTGTAGTTTGTGGTATCAGAGTTTTCAGTATTTTAGCAATGATAATGTTCCAGCAGTGCAAAACAGCCTTTTCTGAAACAGAGGCATATGAAGAAGAGAGAATCAAACCAGCAGACTTTGTGGGGTGGTTAAAACCACCCTCTAAATTTTCCATTTTCAGCCCTTCTCTTACAAAAGTTTGGAAAGAGCACCTCAGTTAAAACGGAAACATGCCGTGGGAGTTTCTCCTCTGGAAATCTGAGTTGCTAACCCTTGCTGGACAGGAAGATTTTCACCCAAAAGCAAATGTCTCGGTGCATCAGAAACACCAGAGTGTGGCAGGACAACCCAACTGTGAAGGACCATCTGCCAGGCATCTTCAGCGGTGCTCAGAAGCTGTTCCAGAAAAAATAATCACATGGGGAAAATAAATCCAGACCAGCACAAAAACAAAGGCTTTCTGAGGAAGCATCCTATGCCAGCAGGGATGCATGCCAAGGGATCCATGAGAAAAAAAAAGAAGAAAGAAAAAAGAAAAAAACAACCACTCACTCCCAAAATAGGCAAGATAGTGAAACCGTGGAAAACCACAGAAGTCTTCTTTTCATTTGCCCATTTCCCTTGGCCTCACAGACCAGCACATCTGGTAGACTAAAGGTTGGAAGGATAAGGCATGTAGTGGAGAGCCCCGGGGGCCTGTCAGGGGTTCGGCACTTGCTGCTGGACTCTCTGATGTTGCAAAATACTGTCTTAAGCTACACTCTGATTGTAAACACAATTTGGGGTCAGGAGGAGAAGGCCAAACCAACTCAGCTCCCAGCCCCAGAAAAGTGTGTGGATTTTAAGCAGCATGACGGCAAGGAGGGAAATATAACAAAATGCAGGTTTGGTCCTTCCAGGCAGCTGAAGGTCAAGTTATTTCCACACTGCAAAACACCTTAAGGGACAGGCAATTTTTCCACTGAAGTCTGAAAAAAAGGATGACAGAGATCCTTCTGGTTGCTTGGCAAATTTTCCCCTCAGCAAATCAGAAGCAGTTATTTGCTCGACGGCTGTACATTGTCAGGAAGTTTGCTGCTTTTCTCCAGCAAGAATCCTGCCTTGTGCACTCTCCTGACAGTCACCTGTGAACTGAGACTCAGAACAACCTCAGCCTATTTAAAACCATCAGCAAATTAGTCAGATCAAGACATTTTTAATACCAGGATTTGTTTGTGTGGGCTTTTGCACTTAAAAAAAAAGTTTACTATTAAGCTCCTGAAGCAATCAGTGTCTGGGACTGGCTGCTGATGGCTGTCACTGCAGCTACGGCTGGCCAGATGTCACCGCTTGTATGAGGCTTGACCTCAGTATAAAATACTAGAAAAAGTTTCTTTTGTGTCCCCACAATTCACATGCCCCAGGCTCAAAAAAATCCCCAACACTTAAAACCCCACGTAATTTTCAGAATACATTAACTCACAGACAGTTTATGCTAACTTATTCCTGTGCCAAAATTGCCACTTCGCTTGAACAGCCTGCTTTCCTCCCCAGACACGTATAAAGATAGCAGTCATATCCCCCTCAGTCTTTTTCTGCTGGGTTTAACAAGGTGAATGAAGTTTGCTCTTGTAAGAGAAACTTTTCATCCCCCTTTCCTTCATGCGCTGCTTCCCAGATGGTCAAACCTGGTGACAGTACCCAAGTGTGACCAAGCTGCCCACTTCTGCTGGGTTGTCTGCAGGTGGAGTTAGACAAAAAGACCTGGGTTTTATTAACTGGTTGGATACAGCTTTTTACATTTTTTATGAAGATGGAGTTGGCCATTTTGCTACACTCCTGGTGGCTCGACAATTTCCACTATAAGCTGCTGTTTTCATTTGTTTCACATTTACCTAACTTGAATGTGTTCAGTCTCACATTTTCCACACTTGTAGTGTGCTCTGGGCTGGATTTTTTTCTCCATCTCAGGAAATAGGGATCATTTGTTTCCAAGTGCATGTCCATGGAAAATTAGTTCCTAACGTTAAATACATCCATCTGTTCCTTTGAAGAACTTTACCACCTGCTTACAGTGGAAAGGAACCTGAAATTTGGCAAGGAGAAAATCTAGGGAGTCATCTTCTGCTGTCCCCATGAAAATCTACCCACACGTAGTTCTCCATTAATTTCTGGAAAATACAATTTCCACGTGCACTCACTACACCACATGTGTCTGACTTTTCCGTGGGGACCAGACCTGCTCCTCGGCACAGAGGGAGAGGGGCTGGGGCACATCTCCCTAAGGACCATGCACTGCTGGAAACGGCAGAAGCCCATCTCCTCGTGTATTATTACCTATGCCTCTGGCTCATTTAGTCCAGCACAAAGTCCTGAAGATGACAAGGGTCTTCTGAAGCTTTGCTTTGAGGTGAAGAACACATCTGACTTTTTAAATAAAAATGTCTGCATGACACATAACCACAAATAAAGACCAAAAAAGTTTCAGAATAAAAATGTCAGTATATAAGACTCTATCTCCTACAGAATTTTTCTCTGAGGATATTTCACCGTGAAGTATTGGCACCAGGATTGCTGGCACAGTGATGTAGCCCCATGCTGGCACAGGGGAGAATTAGTAACAGTGGATTTACAACTGACTTTGCCATTTTGTACTTAGCTTTTCATGCCCTGCTACCACCTGTAGCATTAACAAGTGCAACCAGAGTGCAGACATGAGTGCAACCCAGATACATCATAAAGCAAGTAAAATATACAGACAGATATCTAAATTCTTAGTAAGTCATAGTGTATGTTAATACACGGGTAAATGTGACAGGCACAACAGAGGCATCCCAGCACTAAACTCTCCACTTAAATATGTGTCCATTCCAGGTGTGCAGACAGAACGCTGATTTATAGACTGAGGCTATGGATGAGGCACAAATCAAGAAATAATCATCAGCTTGTGTTGAGATAACCCAGAAACAATAGCTGCATCTCAGCTGCTTCCACCTTGTCTGAGTTCATCCTAGAGTTACCTGGTACAGGCACTTGCTGAACCAAAGTGCTGTGGTCAGTTTTGGTCTACTCCTATGAGAGAAAGGTGTCCACAATTAAAACATGGCAAAATACACACCTAAGTATCCGGTTTCCCAGTAGCTAACATGGTTTTCATGTATATCTGAAAGAACCAGACGAAAAATAACAAGGATAACCTACACAGGAAATCAGTAAAGACCAGCTGTAAAAAAAGGAGGGGGAGAGGGGAGAAAGAGTAAGGAAATTAAAAAAGGGGTTATTTGCCTCCCTGTATTTTCCAGTTTTGCACACCACGACATAAACCTTTTCCATACAGCAGAGTGAAAGGGTTTTCTTGTTCAGGGGTGTCTCCTGAAAGGAGGGAAATGGATGCATGTCTGGGAACTGAATGAGCTTTCCGGAAGAAAGTGGTTTTAGGTGCTGCTTCATACCAGCCCAAGGCAGTAAGTTTCACTAAGATCCAAATAATTTATTTCTTTCTTATTATTTGGAACCTTTATCTAACCATTGATTTAATTATAAAAAATAAATTAAATGTCCGTGGTAAAAGAAAATGTTTACACTTGTGGTCTGAATTTTCTTTTACTCATGAAAGTTGGAATATATCCTATAACTGTTATACAAAGATTTAGCAGAAACAAACAATTGCTGGTTAACCGTCATTCAGATTTAGGACAAAGATCAAAGACCGCTGTCACAGTTTTAATGTATTGACTTTGGTTAATTTTTTTCCATTTTTTTCACCTGATTCCTGACATCCCAGTTTAAGTCATCGTATTTCAAAAGTTGCTGGGCAACTTCAGATTTTACCAAGTGAGTGAGCTCTAATTTTGGATGCTCTGCACTGAAGTAGGTGAGTGCTTGGTTGCATGTGAGCAGTCTAAATGACTTGAAAGGAGCTGCTCATGTAAATAAAGTTATATATGTACCTTAGTATTCACTACATCAGAGCTCAGGTTTCAAACGCTTTGACTCAACCTTTTCATTCCTCTTCCTAGATCCTGAAATTAATGATTAAATAAGAAAACCAAACAATGGATAGTTTAGTTTAACTCCTAAGTATTTTTTATTCCATTTGAATGAACTGATACATACGTAAAATCGGAAGCAACAGTTAATATTGTACATTTTTATGTGCCATCTATTCTAATGTGGCAACAGAGAAGTTTGCAAAATTTTTCTACATTGTGGTAGTTAATTTAAGACTCATTTACTCTGCAACTGTTTCTGCAAAAGTCTTACATTGAGAGTGCTAAGTCTATCTGATATTTCATATAACTTCATGTTTTATCTCTCTACTGTTATCTCATTTGGCATTCTAGCCTACATCAGTTGAAGTAAACAGTAATCTTGACATTAGCTTCAGAAGCAACAGTACTAATAGTATAAGACATTAGCAGTATAGAAGTGAAACACTTCTTTGCACATATCTCAAAGCCCACTAGTTTTCTGACACACTTTATTAGTACAAGCATGTATGCAAGACATAACTGGAGAGTCATCTTATAGGCTAACAAGGAGAACACAAAATGTGTCTGGATACAGAGCAGTTTGTTGACTGTTACTTTAGTTCTTACTTTCTTCATTCCATCAGAAACTATGGCAATATCCTGCCTACAGTCTTACCAGTACAAATCTGTCAACATCTGAATGTAAAATTTGCTCCAGGGTATGTTTTTCTATCTTGGAACATCAAATATATTTTCTTACTGTTATTTAGAGTAATTACAACAGAAAAAGTCAGGTATAAGGCTTGGAAGCCTTATAAGAACACCTGCTTCCCAACATCTGGCTCAAGAAGAAACGACATACAGCAGCTGAGGATATCAAATGCAAGAGAAGGTAAGGTTGGTTGACGTAGGAAAAACAAACAAACCAGAGAGAACAGATTCAGCAAAAGAATTAAAAGAATCAGAGGTGGCAGGACAGTATGTTTAGCCTAGGATTAAGCATCCCCCATTTACCATGAATGTTATATTCAGTTAGCATTTGATTACTCATTGTGGCCAAAACCACGCCCCAGACGAAATCCTGGCACCGAGGAACTGCAGGCGACCACGTCCCCATCCCAGTCCGCAGCAGCTGCCCCACGCTGCCCGCTCACTGCACCAGCCCTCGGATGGAGGAATTGCCTTTGGAAACACTGAGCTGATTGCAGATCACCTTGGCACGACTCCTGGCCCCGGCAGAAAACCTGGCAGCAGGAGGGCAGTGCTTGGGCAGTGCTGCCCTGGCTGAGCCCTGGCCCCGGCACCACGCACCGGGGCTGCACGCAGACAACCACACGCTTGGTGTGGCTCCACCACCCTTTCCCCCTCCTCTCTACAAGGTAAGGAGGTATGTTGGCCTCGTTTCTGATGAGGGTGCCTAGACAGCAGAGCACCTCGTGTAATGGCATCATTAAGAGTGTTAGCATTGGACTGGGCAGCCTGACTCAGCAGTCACCTCTAACCCACCAGTGGCGTTTTTTCCTAAAAAGACCACAGCCTATACCAAAAGCAAGTGTCTCAATCCTCTCAAAAGTCTGCTGTGCTGACACCCTGCAAAGTCTTGGGTGTGTGAGTTTGGAGGCATTCCTCTGTCTCCTGTGCTGCTTTGGGGTTTACTTTGCTCTTCAGTTGTGTTCCTGTCTAGGTACTTGTAAACAAGATTTGTGTTATCTTCTTTTGTAATAAAAAAATAATTTAAAAAGTACTTCTATGCTTTCCATCTTTCAGTCTGTTTTTTGTATCAGGAGAACAGGAAAAAATAAATTACTTCTCAAGACCAGCAAGTACATATGCAAACCTTGGAAATGCTCTCAGTGGTGTCTGGGCAATCTAGGGTACAGTCAAGGGAATAAACTGAGACTATGAACATAAACTCTTACTCTCTTGTATGTCTGAATGCTACCAGACTCACTGGACCAAATATTTGCACTGTTATATCCAGAGAAACACCTGCTTTCTACTAAGACATACTGACATTATGTGGAGAACAATATAGTTCAACTTGCCCACATTTGAAAGCCAGAGACTTTAAAAGGAGGATGTGGAGAACATGTTGTAAAAAGGGAAAATGAGTAATGAAAGGAAGAATGCGGTAAAGAATAAAATGGTAGGAGGGTCTTGTGAGCATGAGGCACAATATGAAGCACAGATAAAACAAGCACAATCAGTAAACACAGATAACAATGTGACTGTAGATTCTATAGCAAACACCACAGTATTGTGGATTTTTCTACCCGAGACGATGTTTTACCCACTCTGATAGTCTCCTGTAAGTGACCTGTAGGAGAAGACATCTGATGGGACATTTTAGAAGAGGAGAGGAGAAGAATCTCCTCTGAAGAGACAAGTGATATATAGCAGCCAAGGCTTTATTTTTATCAATGACTTGTCAAGCCAGCTGTGAACATTCACCATTTAATCAGAGACTCACTAGGATCCATACATATTTAATTAAGACCATAGTTCTGAAGGTGCTCTAAATGCTTCTACAGGTAGCAGTGTATGTTTTAGCATATAGCACTATGAATTTCAACATTCAGCTCATCACACTAATGCTGAGGTAAAATCCAGACTTCTAGCACTAAACTTTAAAAGCAAGCAGTCACTTCCCAGTTACACCATCAGTTTGTTTATTTACGTTTAGTAAGCTGCCTATTTAAAAACAAATTAAACCAAAACCAGTGCTGAAAATAATTTGATTAAAAGATAGTTCAGATTATCTAGCCATCTGCGTTACCACCGGGGCTGGTGAAAGCTGTGGTGTTGTGGTGCTTTTTGTCACCGTCCAGAGGAGAGTTGCCAACACAGCAGTGCTGTTTCACATGCAGGTAGCAGAAACATTCAGCAGCTGCCCTGCTCTTGCTCAATCGTTTTTCCTTCTGCTGGCACCTCCATCTGTGGTTGCAAATCAGGGCCCCATGAAGCAGGCAGCCGACCTGACCAGTCCCACTTGATCACGCTGCCAGATCTTCCACTGCTCATTTCCTGCAGCACAATCTGAAAGAAAGCCTGTTTCCATGCCTGAGCTGGTCTGGACAAAGATAAATCTGAAGGCTGCCTAGTGACTACCATATAAACATACAAAAAGTCTGATGACCTAACCTACAAGGCTTTGGTTATTTGGTATAATTAAGTGGAGAAGATGCCAAGAAAATAATTACCGGAAAGTTTTCCTTTGACAAACTTATGATAGAAATTTCTCAACAGCTTCAAGGAACTCCGCGGATGAACTAAGTCCTTCCAATTCCAGCAGATTGCTCTTTTTGTCATGAAAGTGGAATAATTCATTCTCCTCCACTTCCAGTTCCTCTCGAAATAGGTTGGTTTCTGAGGTAGGAATAATAATGATACGAGGGACTATATTGCTAATGGTAGACCCCAGGACTCCATGAACTTGACTTTCTTGAGTTGCCACCTGTGAAGTATCGGAGCCTCCTCCTCTGCTGACACTGCCGCTATTCAAACCGACAGGCAGAGAAGCTGCTCTGAGGGAGCTGGTCACACGTGTTGCAGGGGGACTGTGTAGGGATGACCGCACAAGCACCTTCTCCAAACAGCTGGAGGAGAGCGAAACCTGGAGCAGAGACAGGACCTTCAGTGTTGTCATACAGCATATGATTATGGAAACCAGTATTTGAAATAGTCACTACCACTAGTCGCTATTTGACTCACCAGTCATATTTTCTAAACAGCTGAATCACTGACTGGGAAGTGGGAAAGTCATGGTGTGTTAACATCTACAGCTTGGAAAGCAGGATGTCAAATGATGCAAAAGAAGACATGCTCAAATATCAGCAGAGACCAAAAAGAAGCAAGGAAAACCCCATTCCTATATATGAATTACTTTATGTTTTAAAAAAAAAAAAAATTCTCCATTTTTAACACATCTCAAGGTACTAGATAATTGTATGTTTGTCTCTCTCATGGAAGAAATCTCACATAAGACTCTAGCACATTGTATTTTTTATTTGCCTAAAGTTTCACCATGCTTGTGACAATCTCTATCATGGTGTCCCCAAATGGCTCCTGGTACTGCCTTGGGGCAGTCAGTGGCTTTGCATTCATACGTTGGAGAGCGCTTCCACCAACCAAGAAGGGAAAAACAGTGACTGTGATTTTGCTTTGCAAAATTTCTCATCTGCCTACTTTGAGAGAACTCTAATTTCTAGCTTGGCCCTGATGACAACTCCCCTGTGACCTTTCCATTATCTTCATGCATAGTATGCAAATCAAGAGTAAACTAAATAAGCTTTGACAGTTAGTTAATATTTAAATACAGTGGCAACAGAAGGCATGAGTGATCAATTTTGGCTTGCTCTAGAAAATGACAGTTCAGGTTACAAAATCACTGTGCCAGATACAGACAGAAGTTAGAAGTGTCTCCTTCCCAGGGAAAAATCAACATTTAAAGTAGAATGCACGTTTTAGTTCATTACTATGTGAATTCCCATGAAGCCTAATGGAATTCAGAGTACAACTAAGCTTTACTCAGAATGCTATAAAGCCTCTTTCAGAGTTATAGTTCTATTTATTTCTCTTAATACAGTTGTAAAGCATATTAATTAGCCACACTCAGTCTCTCCATAGCTTGAGCTTCCCATAATAGTTTTGTAAATTTTTTCCTAAATTGCAGATATTCCTTTTCTAGTCATAAACATCATCAATTTAATTTTGTTCTTCTTAAAGCATTCAGGCATGTAATTCCAATGGATTTATAGAGGTCTGGTGCTGAAACATCTTTTAGAAATCCTAGATCAGTTTCTTGGACCCCTTCGTCTCCGCGTAGTCCATGGCCTGTGATACTGCCTTTATACTGACAAACTAAATGGTTCATTAAATGAAAAAGGGAAGATGGGGTTTTTGTTGTTTTTTTTTGCTGTTTTTTTTTTTTATTTTTTATTTTTTAAGATTTAAGGGTCATCATCTCATTCTTGGCAAGTAGTTTGGCAGAATATGTTATTGCATAACATGGGTGTGGTCTGATTTTTCAGACATAAAATCAAACACATTTGTTTTTCACACAAATATTGTAGTCTAAAAAAAAGAAGTAATCAGAAGTTTTAGTCTCTCTCTCTCTCCCCTCTGTCAGTCTGGACTTAAAATTAGATACTGGTATATACTGACGCATTGTGTAATTCTACTCCACAAGCAGAAATCATTCACCAATACCTACTGATAACAATTTCTCCAGCTGCTGTACCTACCCAAATGCAGGGAAGCACAATGTGCTAAAAAAAGTTGTTTAAGTGACCCTGAAAGAGAAGAAAAGTCCATTCTTCCAAGTCAAAGATAACAATAGAATGAAAAAACCCAAACCTAGAACCATTCCTCCCTGCTTCAAGTGCTGCTTTCACTGCAGCAGAAGGATGGGTTACTTTTGGATATGGCTTAGTGGGCAGGACACCACTTCCAAGGTTTTTTTAATAGTTTTCACACTGGGTAATTCCCTTGACATAAAACCTGGATGCACAAAGAACACTTTGTAATCAGGTATCCAAACCCATCTTATCCTCATAATACATTTTAATGCTTCCAAAATGGCCTCTCCACTGCCATGCCAGGTTTCCAGGTGTCAGTCTATATCAAGCCTGTTACCATCCCAGCTAACTGCAGTAAGTCATGGGGTTTGATCAAATCTTTGCAGTAGCCCAGAAAACAGTCCTGTGTGTTTTTATGCTCTGGAAAGCACCAAGCCTGGGACGCTGATTGGCTTCTTTACATTCACTTGAGGGATGCCGTTTCTTTTTGACAACTCATCTGCAACCGTGCATTAAGTAGTCTTGATCTCAGTCAGTGAAAAGAATTCAGAGGTACATAAATTTTTCAGATGCTGGTGAGATGGCCTTTTTAAAGAAAATTAAGTGTAAGATTATTTTCCTAAAAAAAAAATTATATTTTGTTAAATCAAAAAGTTGGGTGAACTTGCACCAAATTCACAGTTTTATTTCCATAACTGAGCATTTTTGAGCCTGCTATAATTGGAATTCAGTCACAGACAATCCAGTAATGTTATTAAAACCTTAAAATAAATACCTAAACATGCAGTTTCTTCAGGGTTGTTTTTTTTTTTTTTTTTTTTTTTTTTTTTAAGGAGAAATTGGTGAAACACTCAAATATACATTTAATTTGATAGAATGAATATTGACGCACTGCATTTAGCTAGCACACAAAGGACCTTCACACCACACAGGAATCTTTGCTGAAAATATTAAGTAAAGCAAATGAGGCTTTGAACACTCAATGTAAATAAACTCCACACATCTCACTGAACACCACTGAAAGACTCAGCATGAAGGTACTCTGTTTAGAGGTTATTTATCAAAATAATCTAACAGATGTCTTTCAAAGACAAAGTATAGCATCTGAGCCTTCTTGCTGCTAAATTCCAGAATACAGGAATATTTATTTAATTACTGAACACTTTTATGCAGACCACCTCGGATTTATTTTCCTTCTCCTTCCTTGTGAGACCAAAAGCTAGTGGTCCTCCAGAACCTGGAGACAGTCTCTTGTCTTTGCCACTTGCTTACAACCTTGGACACACTGTGCTACTGCTGGAGGGCAGCAGAGGTGGGTGGTAGATTTGAGCCCGTGTTGCCTGCCACCACGTTTGAAGCCATTGTTTCCATCAATATTATTCACAACAGTTATGGGAAAAGACCGAGGTTTCTCAGGACTTGATCTTAAGGAGACACATGAAATAAGACAGGGCAGACGCATGCAGGAACCGGGTCATTGGATGGCTGGAAATTTCCAGAACAGCTCCAGCTTTAAACTCTGCTGTCTCTAGGCAATTAGCCTCAGAGCTGGAGGGGAGCACAGGGGACAGAAGCAGATGCTGTAGCTGCCCAGGGTGTGGGTGTTTGGTTTCACGCACTAGACTAATCTCATGGAAGGGTGCCTCCATCAAAAAGTGAGTGTTACTCAGTCCAGCCACAGAAAGGGGATTGTAAACCTATGTCTGTCTTTTCTTGAAAATGCAGCACTGATATACACTTGATATTGTGCCACCCATACAAATACTCGCTTTGAAACTGGTTCTGGCAGAAGCTGGCTCGTGCATGACCTACTGCTCCCCTCCTCAGCAGTTCCTCAGGGAATGGGGTGCTCCTCAACAGCATGACACCAAACCTCAGTGGTTTGGGCAATGAGCATGATGCATCCACAGAAGATGTGCTGAGTACTCACCGTCTCCTCTTTCAGTGAGGGAAGGGTGGCAGCTGCCAGACTCTCCCACCCTTAGGGAGAAATGGGAGTTTCTTTCTCGTCTTCCCCCTCAACAAAAATAAAACATTTTAATGTACACTGAAAAGAAGAAAAAGGGTGGCTTCTATCATGTCAAACTCTATTTTACAGACCTGACTTTCTAATAAAAAGAAGCTGCCATAATGTGGACACAAGGGTCAGGATGCGAGGAACCAGAATTGGGGTAGATAAACAGGCAAAGAAGTCAGCTTCCTACATTTGATGCTACTGATTGTGTTTTAATGCAACTTTAGAGTTATAAGCTGATGCTGGCTTTCAAAAAACACGCAACATATCAGAGAAAAAAGTTAATAAGTCATTATTGGCATTCTCATTAGTCAAAAAGAGAAACAACAAGGATGTAGTGGACATTGGAATCAGTATAAATAAAACCAACAGAGGAAACAGATGGGTATAAAGGCTGAATTATTATTCCAGAGATGATGTACTGTAGCAAGATTAACACTGAAATGGAGAGTCCCTGGTAGAGACTTTTTCCCCCTACCTTTTCTGCAGTTGCTGCATTGCAGCTGCAGGTCTGTGGGAGCAGGTCTCTCTTCTCCTGTCTCAGACTTGTTGAGAAAGAATAACTTCTGCGAGGCTGCAGTTTCTTATGAGCTGGCTCTACAGGATCAAGCTCTACATCGCTCCAGGCCTAATCACAAATGATGGAGGATTTCAGATAGTTACATCCTTTCTGAAATTCTAAAAGTTCTCAAACTCTAGAAGAAACCTTGCACACTTACAGAAAAAAAAAGCTGTTGTAACACAGATCTCACATTCAAAACACCCCTGGGAAGAGGCTTGAATTTTGTTCAGTGTAATCTTGTTGTTTACCCTAAACTATTTTTCTGAACAAAAAAATTGTTTGAAATAACGTAAAATTATTTAATCTCTTTTCAACAGCATGGTTTTCACCCCTTTTTATCTCATTGCTTGTGCTATGCTTATAGCTGCATAACACCTGAAGTCTAAAAATGGGAGAAAATATCATAGGATCATAGAACTGTTTGGGTTAGAAGGGACCCTAAAGATCATTTAGTTCCAACCCCCCCTGCCCCGGGCAGGGCCCCCTTCCCCCAGCCCAGGGTGCTCCCAGCCCCGTCCAACCTGGCCTTGAACCCTTCCAGGGAGGGGGCAGCCACAGCTGCTCTGGGCACCCTGTGCCAGTGCCTCACTGCCTGCACAGGAAAGAACTTCTTCTTTACATTTAATCTACATCTACCCTCTTTCAGTTTAAAGCCATTAGCCCTTGTCCTACACACCCTTGTAAAATGTCCCTCCCCAGCTTACCTGTAGCCCCCTTTCAGTACTGGAAGGCCACTCTAAGGTCTCCCCGGAGCCTTCTCTTCTCCAGGCTGAACAGCCCCAACTCTCTCAGCCTGTCTTCATAGGAGAGGTGCTTCAGTCCTCTGATCATTTTTGTGGCCTTCCTCTGGACTCGCTCCAACAGGTCTATATTCTTCTTATGTTGGGGTCCCCAGAGCTGGATACAGGATTCCAGGTGGGGTCTCACAAGAGTGGAGTAGAGGGGGAGAATCCCCTCCCTTGATCTGTTGGCCACCCTTCTCTTGGTGCAGCCCAGGATATGGTTGGCTTTCTGGGCTGTGAGTGCACATTGCCGACTCATACTTAGTTTTTCATCCACCAACACCCCCCTCAAGTCCTTCCCTGCAGGGCTGCTCTCAATCCAGCCTGTATCTGTGCTTGGGATTGCCCCGACCCATGTGCAGGACCTTGCACTTGGCCTTGTTGAACTTCATGCAGTTTGCACAGGCCCACCTCTCAAGTTTGGCAAGGTCCATCTGGATGGCATCACTTCCCTCCAACGTGTTGACCACACCACATAGTCTTGTTACTGTTTAATAGGGCTTATGGCTTTCTGTGTGACCATCCACTGGTACAAAACCATGAACATGGACAGGTCCAAAACCACATTTATATACATTCCAGCTGGACACGCAGAACACCCAGGGCTTCTCAAGCCCCATGAGCTTGCTTCTTTGAACTGTTATTAGTGGATGGAAGGCAATGGGTGGGTTCTGCACTAATTTTCTAAGAGCATGCCAGTAATGGAGCACAACTGTGACATTGCAACCATGACGTTCATTTACAGGCTTTGGCAGAGGCCATTCATTATCCCTAACTTTGTGGTGGCTTTTTATTGAGTATCAATGATGAGACAATTCCACTATTTTCGACACCAGATTTTAGATATAGATAGACAGATAGATAGAGCTCCACACAAGTGGGAAGCTAATGCATAATTCCACTGCATCACCTTACTCATACATCTATGTATTGCCACCTGTTTATTTCTCTTCCCCTGTAGAATCAAACTGTAAATACCACTTTATATGACTCACAGATATCTTGGCTCCCTACATCAACAGGTAGACAACACACAGAGGAAAGTGTTGGTGGCAACAGCTGTGTCTTTTACAGTGTTCCTGGTGTCATTCCTGCCTGTCAATACTTTATTGGAGCATTCCAGAATTTCACTCGGTCCTGCTGTCATGCAAGAGTCATTGAGATTAACTTTTATTTCAGCAGCTGCTGTTTCAGCTAAGAGCTGTACAACTGCACTGAACTGTCAGTTGTCCCAAGAAGAATTACCTTTGCTTGTGCCAACTCAGGACAACACAGCGCTGTGCATCGCTAACAGGAGGTGTTTTACTTGACACTCTTAAGCCAAAAATTGTGCTGAAGGCTGAAGCCTCTTATTCACATTAACCTGTCTCTTTAAACAGCAACCCCAACCAAACATACACAATAGCATGCTAATCCAAATGAGCCAAAACCAAGTAGCAACCAGCAGTGAAGAACAGAAAGCTGCTTGGATCAGGATGGGTGACCCAGCAGAAATTACCTCATTTGACATCAAACAAAGGATCGATGGGGAAAAAATTTAGGAATAAATTTAAAGTCAATTTAAAGAAAATTAAAAGGAGCAAAAAAGGTTGGAAATAAGTAAATTAGGATCTTCCCTGTTTTACCTATGTCAACATATTTCCATGTCACTACACGTGCTATCTACAACCACTGAGTGAAGCACAAGTGTAAGAAGACAAGTAGTCACCATGATCTCAAGGGGGGATAAAGGTATGTGTGGGTGCTCTGTTTGCTTAAGCTGTTAAGCAATCCCGAACAAAATATACTCTTTTATTATTTTTTTTTTTTTAATGGTAAGATATTGGAATGTTGCATATACTAACCTCATATTGCAAGGATAATCTGGGTATTTTACAGTTTGTGAAATCATCACAGTTGATACTCTCATGCCTCATTGTGCAATCAGTGGTCTGTGAATGGAATTAAATCAGCAGGATAGATTATCTCATTTTCATTTACATTGCAACAAAAATATTTATACATTTATTTATATCTTCAAGAGCCAAGGCAAATGCTAAATTTCATAGCCCCTACAAAGCAAATCACTCTTTGTTTCAATCTCATGAAGGTCTTTTGCCTTAATATAGCATCAGCCAGCTTAACACGAAAGCTGAAGACCATGAGAGCCTAGGCAAGCAAATTCGGGAAGCCTTGTGCTGTGCGATGTGGTAGAGTAGCATCACACTCCACAAGAGTCCCATCACACAGTTCAAACTCACTTGGGCTCAAATCTGAACGATGGTAGGCTAAAAAGGGCTTTGCCCAGGCTAAGAGAGGCCTTTCACTCTTCTATTTATTGCTTTAGTTTAAAAGAAATTTTATGGTAGACATATTTTATGAAGCACTATAGAAAAAGCTTGTCAATTCTAGGCCAGGTCTCCCCTGAGAAAAAGCTTGTCTATTGCATGGTATTTAAACACCTTCTAATTTTGAATGACAAAATGTGCCCCATTTAAGAGAGTTCATGATCTTTAATTATCATCATTATTACCTGTCTGTAACACAGTAACCTGTAGGCTGTTTAGTGATAGCTGGAAATGCTGCTGGTACACGTGATACACAGTCACAAAGTGGAAGAGGATCCTTGTACCCAGACAGTTCACAAGT
The DNA here is from genome assembly GCF_018691265.1 of Tyto alba. NCBI lineage: Eukaryota > Metazoa > Chordata > Aves > Strigiformes > Tytonidae > Tyto > Tyto alba. Next base: position 13,211,353 of record NW_024881327.1, on the reverse strand, counting down.
TGTGCAGCTGAAGCTACCCAGAAAAGTGCAATTAGTCATTTTAACTAGAAGTCTACCTGATGCAGCTGTATGATTAATGTGCAAGAGATGCAGCAGCGCAGACTGCAAAATACCTTATCTTTTGTAATGGGACAGATTTTGTTTCATTAGATCTCAGGCAGTAAACCTTCTCTTCAGGCACTTAAAGTGTCTTTTTGTTCTGTTTTTTGATTTCACAGCCAGAAGGTCTGAATTTCTTGTCAGCACTCTGAGCACAGTTCTAGCATTGGCTGAGACTGCTTGGTTTCCTGGTAAACAGTGCATTTTTTCTCACGTGCATTTGCTTTACTGTCTGTCTGCCATGAAAAAGTTCAGAAATCTCCCAGGTGCTGTTACCTGAAAAGAGCAACTTCCATTCTCTAACAGAAAATTCAGTGCAAAATTATCTTGTTTGAGAATGGTGCACTGTTCATGCTGATTTTCCTGGTGGTCCTAGGTCCGTTTCCAAATCAAGGACCCCAGTCTTCCCATAAATACTCAACATAGTTACGATCTCACTGAAATGCAGCTCCATGGCCTGACTCTCAGTGACAGCACCCCGAAAGCAGCAGCCTACAGGCTACAGCACGCAAACAACTGAGCCCCATCCTTGCTCAGAGCACTGCCACCCGGCTCAAGGGGACAGCCAAGTGCTTGCCACTCAGCCCATCATGGTGATCCAGACCTTCGTGAAAGGCTACTGACTGCAGCCATCACTCTGGGGGGTTTCTTATGCCCAAGCTGAACACGAAGCAGTGCGGGTTCCCGGGAGGGCCAGCCCCAGCCTGGCCCCCGCCATGGCTGCCACCCCACCCCGGGACCCACCTCCCCAGCACCTCTGTGGGCAAGGCTGGCTTCTTGTGACCTAGAAAAGCAAGCCAGGTCATGCCCAGGGAGGCCGTGAAGACTCTGAAGGGAATCCTTTTATTTCTAATTCCCTCAGCCACCAGCCTTACCGAGGCTTGGGGTACGCTGCTTACAAAACGTTCCACTTTGCTCCAGGTGCAGGAGGCTTCCACTCCTCATGGTTAAAATCCAGAGAAATGAATCAAAAAGTCTCCTGTCTTACAGAAAATGAACTTCCTTTCAAATAATAATACAGCGTTTAGATAGGTCAGAAAACTTTGGATGGGAGACTGTTTTTCAGACCTCCATCCGTCTCAGACTTATAGGAGGTGGCTGATGACATGGGGAGTGCCTGACAATGGTTCTTTGTAATTCACATTAAAGACTTAACCTGAACATCCATGGTCCCAGAAAGCATTTGAACGACACAGATATGCTGGCCTGGATGCTTTTTCTGGTCATAAATCATCACACATGAACTCCCAGAAAGGCTTTGCAGAAATGACCTCACGTGACCCCAAAAGTTTAGCTACTCCCTCCCCATTTTCCCATTCTCTAATTTTGAATATGTATTTATAGCATCATTTATTCTGGGAGTCAGAGAAACATTATACTCACTTCCCTTCACAGAAACAAGAAAAGACTTACAGCTTCTCCAGTGGAAATGGATGAAACACAAGTGTTCTTGGTCCTGCCAGCAAGAGACTGATGGCTGGAGAGAGAGGTCCTGAATGATGACTCATTTATGGATCCTCTCAGGAGGTCATTCTTCGATAGCCGTATTAGGAACCTCAAGCAGGGAACAGCACTGTGGATGGTTTTTCTGAAGGAAAAGAGAAGGAAAAAAACAAATGACATATTGATGACACGGCTTTGAAAATCATATGGTGAAAGTACTGTCTCTTTCCATAACCTCAGCACAGCTTCCATTTCAGTTGAGGAGTTCTTAAAGACTACATGGAAACAGCATGGTCTATCTAGTGAAAACTGCTCAACAAGATGAAAGGAAAATAGCAGGTGGCTTCTGAGCCTTGGGTCAAAACACATATGGAAGAGCTGCATGGATGAGTTGTAGGAATTGAAAATATCTCAAAGAGCATGATTGCTTCTTATTTAGTTAAAAGGTTAAACCAGAAAACTTTCAGGTTAGCTGGTACAAATGCCTTCCCCGTGCAAAGGCACAGGACAAGTGGAAAAAGGAAGGGGGAGAGTATCAGAAGGATCAGATACTGTTATTTATTTGTATCACAGCAGCTCCCATAAACTCCTGGTAGGAATTAACACTCCATAAAAGCACAGAGAAGAAGGATGATCTAGGCCCCAAAGAACTTAAAACCTGCTTTATTCATTAAATAATAATCTCAGTCATGAGTGTGAGTCTATTCCTCCTGGCTGCAGCCCTGGCCTCACATGGAGCAGAAGAGCCCAAGAGCCTCCCCTGGGCGATGCCAGCTGGCCTTGCCCCTTGATGCTGCCGAGGACTGGCAGGGCAATGCTAGCCAGAGAGCTGCATTTCGTGTATCACCTCCCCAGTGCCTCCCAATCCATTATTTCAGCCCAACAGGCAAAGCTAATACTGGCACAAAACTGAATGAACAGCTGAAGAAGAGAGGGCAGGAAAAAGGCACATAGAAAACAACTGATGCACGGGACTTACAGATCAGTGGAGGATGCTAGTATATTGACTTTACACTGAGATGCAAGTCAAGTGGTTGTATTTTGTAAAATCTTTGCTTCTATAGTGACCAGGTTTCTTGAATAACTAGAACATTTTAAATCATCATCTCTATTCTCAGAAAAGATAGACCTGATCCTATTTGGGATGACAAGATGAGACCATTAGTTTGTCAATCCAAAAAAAATAAGAAACCCACCACCACCAAACCCCAATATTTGGTATCATCACCACTCTCATCATAGACTTCTACGTATCTTTCCTCTCTAAATTCAATGGTGACTGAACAAGCAGCTCTGTGGCTACTGTGGAGGTGAAGACTGAAGACAGATTTCTGCCCACACCATCATTCCTGATTCTGCTGAGACGCCTGCCGGTGAGATGGCAGAGCCCCACCGGGCTGCTGGGGGGTGCAGGAGGCTGCCCACATGGTGCTGGATAGAACAAAGAGCTGGTGTTATGCAGAAAATAAAAAGTTTTGAGAATCAGCAAGGGTTTACAGGACGCAAGAAAATGCCAAGCCCCCATAAGTTCATTTTCATGTTGAAGACCTCAGACTGGTGCTGAAAAACCAGCTGCCAGCTTTCTTCCCTAGCTGAGAAACTGAACCACTTCTCTCAGACATAGACATAGCTTTTGATGTTTGCCCCACAGACTACCTGGGACTGTAAACTATTTGGTAACTTCAGGCTAGTGTAAAACATACCATTCTGTTTATTAAGTGGGATTTAATACAGAGATCTCACGCTAGAGATTCAGGAAATGTATGTCTGATGATAAATTTTCATGGACAACATAAGTACATTTTTGATGTCTTGAGGTACCAGGGTTTCAATTTTACTAAGATGTGAGGACTGCTGAAGGACATTTTGTGGACTGCGATGAAAGTACAGATTTTGAAGGGAGCTTTAATACCATATGTGTGAAATACAGAATGGGTACAAACTGAGGTGCTTGTTTAATGGTATTTTTATAATCCTCTGAAATAAGAGTCACTCAAAGTAATAGTTTGCACAGTAATTTCAAATGAATTTTTGAGAAAATGCTGCAAATCAAAATTATTCATGATTATTCAGTTATTTATGATTGAGCAGTTTTGAAAAAATTACTTCTGTATAGTTGTGCTTCACTTGGGAGAAAATTGGAAACGTAGAGATGCAGAATTTCCCTGTTTGCTATGAGCAAATGATTACAAAACCTAAATCTTCCAAAATCAAAGGAAATGTCTGCAATAACTCTAACAGAGCTAAGCGTCATTCTCTCACATACAAGTTGTAAAAGGAGTGAAAACTTTCTTCCCCCACAAAATAACATATCATGAATTAAAACTTCACATACATTTCGTCACTTACATTTGTTGCTTCCAGTGATACCTATCAGGGAGGTAAGTGGTTTTCCCCTTTATACTGGTGGGGAGTGGGTGGGCAAGGGGATATATAACAATTAACCTCTCAGACCAGTTCTTAAAAGCCAAGTGCTAGCATAAAGGTCACTATTACATTTTCAGTTACATTAATTGCAATGTACTTGTTTCGTTGCTTAAGGTAAGGAAACCCCACAAAAAGACTTGTTTGATTTGTTGGTGTTACGATACAGTGACAGCAATTCTCTGTGCAAAAAAAAGCATCTTGCTTTGGTAGCAGTACATCACTGGTTTGAGCCATGTCTGAATTCTTTAGATCCTGATTTCTAGATACCTCTTTCCAGAGAGATTTGGAAAATATCTTAGATTTAGCTCAGGTCAGTAGTTCCAATACAAAATAGCAATTTATCCCCTGCCCGAACCCTTAAGTCTTGGACCTGAACACACTGGCCCATTTATCCGTCATCGGATAATTGACTTTTGTGGAATAAGGTGAATTATTAGAAGATTTGGAAGTTATCCAGAAACACTGATCTTTACCTACATATTAATCATTCACTGTTCAGGCAAAATTGGTCCTGCCAACATATTTTCACCAGCTGACTTGATGTACTGTAGCTGCTTTTTTAGTTTTAAAATGGCATTCATGATTCGTCACGATGGACCCAACATTACTTCTTTTCCTGACTGGATGACTCACAAGTCTATGAAACGTTTTCACAATAACTCCATAAACACTTCTCTTGTTGATATGTCTAGAAATACAAATTGGGAAGCAGGGGAAAATGAAATCAAAACAATTTTTAAGAGCATGGACTCCAGCCTTTTCCTTAATACAGTCTTAGAAAAGCCAATGCTGGTAGAAAAAAAGATTAATTGAGGCAGTTCACTATATGGTATCTGCTTTCACTTGACCTTGCAAAAATAGTACAAGGAATCACTGAACATAATAGATTAAGGTCAGAAAAAATCACCAGATTCAAAATGTGTCAGCCAGCCATGCAAAACTTCTAATTCAACTTCTTCAAGCCATCAGAGACTAGTCTTTCTCCTATTCTAAACTGAAATGCTCTGCAACCTTCAAAAAATAAGATGGACTCGGGTTTCCGGAGGGTGCAAAATGGTGTTAGTCATAACAGACATTTTCAAACAAAACATATGTTTTTTACCATTTCTGGGTGTGTTTGCACGAGCTTTCTGAGAAACTTTAACTGTTCTTACAACCACACTGTCATTCGTCAGACATTCAAAACAATTAACTCAATTTCCAGCTCCCAAATCCTAGTTTTCAGGCAATATAATTTAGCAGCTTTTCCACTTCTTGAGTGAGACAAACCTCATACAGACGACTAACCCTGCCATCTAGTGGTCTTTATACATCGATCACATTTATCACCGCGGCATCCCCGTGTTTTGTCCAAACTTCTGATGCATCATCCCTTTGTGGGAGATATGCTTTGAGAGATTTGCAGAAAATTCTAGAGATATGCTGAATAGCAGTTCTGTTACAAGCGTTTCTCCTTTTGTATAATAAAGTATTTTTCACTGCTGGTGTTTCAAAAACACATTACATACAGCTCTGCAAGGAAATTGCAATCTCTGAGCTGTATCTTCTGTGTGAAGTGTAGCTTCGCCTGACTACACTGCTGTGAGATGCAAAGGTGAAAATCAAATATTTAGGAGCCCAGCTAGTGCTGGAGATAGGGCTGAGAGCACAGTGGAGTTGTGTCCCTTTCCTTATGTTAAACAAACAAAAACTCCAAAAAAAAACACGAAAAAACAAAAACAAACACACACACACCCCAAATATTTTTGCTGGATTTTGGAAACCACCAAGTATTTTAGAAGTTTTAACAGAAGTGACTTACGTTACCCGTACTTGAACATGCTTCTCAGCTGAAGCTGGGAGTACATTTCTAAATAAAATGTTGACTTCAAAAAAGTTTTATCTTGCACAGTGCCTGGGAAGCGCAGGGTGAGTTTGCCCTTGTTTGAAATCATTCAGCGGAACACCACACCAGCTTGTTCCTTTGCAAAATTACTTTGCAACTCCTTTTAGGACCACACAACTGAAGACACAGTGATTTCTGATGTGTCCTCCCTAGCTCAAAGAGCGGGTGTCCTTTCTGAAATGCAAGGTGGTTCTTTCTCATGCTTCCCCTAAATGTTGAGGCTGTCTCAGCTGGGCACTGGAGACCAAATGGGATGCTCTAGAGAAGTTATTAACGGAGATTATGAAGGACCTTCTGCAAAGGGAAAAGTTTCTGATTCTTTGGAGGAGGGTCTATTATGGTATATTTAATTACCATTCTATTCACCTAATCTTGTAGGTTTCCCATCAGAACAACGGTATGAAAATTTTTTTTTTTTTTTTTTTTTTTACTGTCTACTCTGTGGAAACAAGTTATCTTTACACTCTCTATCCCTTACCTTACCGCAGTCAGAGGGCCTGAATAAAAAGCAGAATTCATACCTCTCAGCTCAGAAACTCATTCACTGGCTGTGAGAGGCTTAAGAAGGAAATAAAAAGACAAGAAAAGTTGGCTAACCATGCAGCTTATTGAGATTGAATAGTGTTTGATTAGTTGTTAATGAAATTGCGCCAGGTTGGCACAGTGTTCTGTTTTAAAATATAGAGTAATTGATACCTGTAATAATAACTAGAATTAAAGTCTAGTATAATTTGCTTATGAAGGCATAGGTTCGGAAATATTTCATATCTGCAAAAAACCCCGAAGTATTTCAGAGAAGTGATCAACATCATATTTTGTCCACTGAACCCCATCAGTGTAAAATTTTTTCTTTTAATTCAAATTTAATGTTTTTGAAAAATGTAAAGAATGGAAAGACTTTTCCCTGAAAAAAATCTAAATGAAACCAATATGAAAACATCCTTCAGAAGAGACTTCTCTCCACAAAGTAGAGTAATTTCAGAAATGTCTGCTTTAGTTTTCGAAGGCAAATACTTGTTAACCCAAGTTAGCAAGCCTGATAATGAAAAAGCAATATATTCAGCATATTTGGAAAACTTTCTCATTTACAGGGAGCTCCGTCTGAATGAATGTCTTTCTACAGCTCTCATTTTGCACAGAACTTCTATGAAAAAGCTGTTTGCTTCTTACAGAGCTTCTCCCAAAGTCCAGTAACTTGTTTACGTTAGTACTGAAGTTGGTGTAAAGAGAATAACTTACATGCTTCAGAAAACAAATCCTCAAATACATGCCTATGTGGCTTCATAAATCGGAGATGATGTGATTTTTGAGCCTAGCTGGTTGGGACCTGTTATCTGGAGAGTGCTCTTCAGCGGCCGTCCCTGATATGGCAAAAGCTGACCCCGAGCATCACCCCCGCCTCCGGTCAGTCACGGTGCGGTGCAGCTCCACAGGACAGAGCAGGGCTGTGGGGAGAGGGATGGCGAAGGGGGGGTCTGTTCTCCTCTGCGGGCTGCCCCGAGGCCGTGCCCAGAGCTCCACGTGCCCAGAGCTCCACGTGCAGCCTGGGCTGCCCCGTACCAGGTGGACGTGGTGCAGGGTCTGACCACCCGGACCCCATCATGGGGTGGTCAGGGCGGGAGCGCGCACTGCGTGGGGTGGGGCGGAAGGAATGAGGACAGCTCCTTCACTGTAAAGAACACGTGCACGTACAGTTACACACATGTTTACTGTACCTGTATCTTGGATGAATTATTGCATATATGATAGGGTTGTAGATTGCAGAAGCTTTGGCAATAACTGCTGGCACAGATTTGGAATACGGTGTTAGGGTGTTGCCTCGACTAAAACAGAGCAGAAACATTACACACAGCTAAGCCATGGATTATCACTAAATTACCAAAACATATTACTCTTTTCTTACTGTTTTTGTGCTGTGATCTTTTTACGAGAAATATGCCTGAAATGTTAATACATTCAAATGTATTCTTTGCTCAAATGAAAGGCTTGTGTTTGACAGCACACACTTGGCTTCATTCATTTGGAGAAGATGAAAGACATGCAAGCAATCTATTTAAGGATGACCAGGAACACAAAGAATCACCTTCTCTGTTTCTACACTAGACAAAAAAAAACACCAAAACTACCCCCACTGTGACCATCCGGGAAAAGGGAATGGCAATAAAAAAGAAAACAGAATCAACCTAAAAATCTTTCAGCAGCACCATCCATGCTGCACAGTAATGGGTGTCAATGACTCAGTTGCAAACACTGCAGAAGGAAGAGAGCACTGGAAGTGGTTTGAAACCAATATTCTCCTCTTCACTTTAAGCTCCCACAGTCAGTCACATGTGATTAACACCAGCGCAGGATAAGCACGATTAATATCATAGAACCACAGGATGGTTTGGGTTGGAAGGGACCTTTAAAGATCACCTAGTCCAAACTCTCTGCTACAGGCAGGGACAGCTTTCTCTAGATAAGGTTGCTCAAAACCTCGTCCAACCTGACCTCGAAATAAAGAACATGCACTGACAAGACAAAAGATCCCTTGAAGTGGAGAGCAGTTGGAGGAAGACGGGTGCTATGGGCTGAATATCAGGGATTATAACCTCTTTTCTACCCTCTGTCAGAGGCAGCAGTGTATGGAGGAAGCTTCTTGAGAGAACATATATTGGGAGAGGATAGAGGTAACTCCTACAATTCATACAAGGAAAGTATTATGAGGGAGAAGAAACAATGCATACCAAAAAAAGCTGTTAAAAAGTCATAATAGTTCTAAAATACATAGACAAATAATCCCTTTTCTGGCTTTATTCACAAGGATGTAGTGAAGAATGCAATATCACCTCTAATGTAGTAAGTATTTAAAACCCTTTCAAAAGGGAAATCTGCTTCTTGTGAGCGACTACTGATCATATTTATAGTTCAGAATAATCCATACTCTTTTGATTACATTTCTGCTTACCCTGCCCAGGCAATCAGGGTGACACAAGCATACGGAGACCAGGACAAGACAAACACAATGATGACCACAAAAGCAATTTTTGCCAGCTTCCATTCATTCTTCATGGACTGAGAGAGGTAGGATTTCCGGCTGCAGGACCCCAGTTTTTGAACATCTCTGAGAGGGGAAAAAAATGCAGATATGTCATCAGGAGAGTGAAAAAGCAAGGTGCAACCTCTCTAATACATTCTCAAAAATATGCAAAATTAAGCAGATTTCATCTTTCCCTGCTCTAACTCTTCTTTTGTCCTCTGACATTTAAAAACTTTAGAAGGTAATTAATGTAGTAAAATAGTCCTAGGCATTCTGTCTGAGCTTTGTTTACCTGTGAGACTGATCCAGAAGAACCCCTGGGACTACAGGATGGAACTGCTCTGTCCTTATCGTAACACAAGGAGAGTTTCAGGTTGGGAGGGTGAAGAAATTAGTCCCCCCTTGCCCTCCATTGCTCTCAGAGGTGGAGCAAGCAAAGGCACAGCTGGATGCAAAAATAAAATGTTATGGTTTTTCCTTTTCAAGGGAGGAACAGCTTGCAGAAATTGTAGCTCATGAGGTAACATGCCTGAATACCTTGACTACTCTGAGGAATCTGGCCCCAAATGCTTACAGGGACATTTTTACTTCCCTGCAGATTTATTCACTGAAGAAGAGTACTTTCAGGGGGGAGTACAACAGGCAGTACTACATTTTTGCCATAAAATGTCCCATCAAATTCTCTTCTCACATCAAACAAACACCCCACACTATTAAAAAGAAATGATTTTATACGGTTTAGCATTTTATATAGCATAGCACTAGAATAACAAATTTTAACGTATCAGTGTTGTTAAGAAAAGATATATTTCAGGCTGAAGACAGTAATTACCAGCCAGTAGGGTAACAAACCTCTTCCTGGTGCACTGTGAGCATACTCGTAAAGTGAGTTTATTGTGTTAATGGGCAAAAGGCATAGAAAAATCTTGTGGCCAGTGCTTCATGGGTGTACAAGACATCATTCTTTTAAGGATGCATTCTTTGCTCCTTTGCTTGGTATCAAATATGCATACACAAAGCATAGTAAAAACCAAGACCAAGGCCAAAAAATAGAGTTTGGTGAGAACTTCAGTTTAGAGATACAGCTAAGCATGCTTGCAAAAATGGAATTCAGCGTTGTTGAATGACTTTGACAAGTGCCTGCAGATAGGCACAGAGAAAAGCTCTCGGAGCTACTGACACTGCGAGCATTGGGAAGGACTCACAACTCCAGCTGGTGCTGGATAAGACCAAAGATAAGTCATGTACTCATTAGGAAAAAAATAACCAACAGAATGAAGTTACTTTACAGATCTAACACTATGCTGATGTTTTATTTCAAATATAGACCAAGAATTTTGGAAAAAAAAAAAAAAAAAGTATCCTAAGAACCATAGCCATCTATTGTGCATGTAGTTGTGATGCTTGAGTGGACCACGAGGTTTTCTGGGATGCCTGCCTTAAATAAAACTGTCAAAAAATATGAGGATTGTTATGTTTACAGAGCAGCTCAAGGGCAGATGATGTCCCCATTGCTACATGCTATTTATCATCCCTTGGGGCTGAAAACTGTGCTGGAACGCACAGGACCATGTTCTTTGTATTGCAAATCTGAAATACAGATAATCCAAACTACCAAATTATCTGATATACTATTAATTACCATTTACTCTACGATAAGGTTAGAACCACCAGAGACTTCTTTCCCTATTCCAAAATACATACATCCATTCCAGTTTTTCATTGTCAAAAATATTTATCCAGTTACAGCCATTAATGATCTGCCACTTTATTTCCAATTTCAATTCAGATTAATTTTTGATTCATATTTTTGTGCAGCTAAAAAAATTGATAAAATCTTCTAATACAAGAAAAGAGAGATTTACTTATTTCAGCTACATTGCTTACCTGCCAGTACGTCTTATGGCCAGGAACATAAATAAATAGCAATGGAATATTATTATCAGGGGAATAAAAAACACGCAGCAACATAAAATCATGGTGTAACTTCTGTTTGCAGGGGAGTAGGTTACATAGTCCCACGTACAGGATATCATCAAGCCCTCAGGCACATAGGAACCTATGAAATACATGGAATACATTATTCAAACATACACCCAAAGCTTGTGCAGTTGCTGATCCAGCAACTGAGCACTTAAAATAAACCCTGTACTGTATACATAGTCCTCAAGAGCTACGCTGGCTGTATTATACATGTGGTCTGAGAATGAGAGTGCACATGTGGAGAGGAGATCCCGACTGCCAAACTCTCAGATACATCTAATACTCCATCTGCAATTTGTTCTGCTTGTATACAACCTGGGGGCAGCAGGGAGGAGGGTATCCGCACTGCAATAGGTGCAGAGAGACAGCATGACAACAAGCCATCAGGTGGTGGCTAAGCATCCACCCAAGGACTCGCCAAAACCTCGTTTTGTTATACCCCGAACAAGGCTGAAACAGACCACATAGGGAACGTCAGAAGAGATAGAGACCGGACGACATACTCCACCCCAAGAGCGGAGCCACGCTCCATCCCAGCGAGTACAGCCACACGACGGTGATGGTCTGCACGGTGCGCTTCTTTGAAGTCCACTGTATGGATCGCAGGGGCTTAGTGATCACAAGGTAGCGGTCAACAGAGATCGCTAATAAAGTCATCATTGAGGTTATTCCAAAGAGTGCCCCACAGAAAGCGTACAATTCACAGCCTGAAGCAGAAAATGGCAATGTCAGCGATTTTCTTAAAACAGACACAAATTTTCTCTCAGAGCCTGACATGATAAACCTCCCACTTTTTTCCTGGCTCAGGTCTTCTCTCCCGTTAGAAGAATTTTCTTAGCCTCACGATTTCATAGTTATTAGATGTTTATTAGAAAAAATCATAAATATTAAAATACAAACATATGTACTTAGCAAGTCCTACTCTCCACTGCAGGCTGCAACTGGGAACCTTTTGTCAATGGAAAACTGCCTCAAGAAAAATCCAATCTAATTAAAGTTACATTTGCCTGGACTGTTGCCCAATATATTGATCTTTAAGAGACAGATTTCTGCTGCAGTCTGTTATGACAGATGGGTGTTTCAAAAAGTGACTTTGGTTTATGTGGCTTAAAAATGTAGAAGTGGTTTAAACTTGATGGCTAAAAGGTCAGATGTAAAACATAGCTCCAGCTCCTATTTTTATCAGCAACACTTTTTAAAAAACCCGACAGTTTTTACATGATACAGGACTTTCCCCCCCTCTTTGCATTAAGTCATTGTGCTTGCAGATGAAAACTTGCAGAGATACACTGTCCCTAACTTGATTCAGAAACGTGTGTTGAATGATCATTCACTTTTGTGATCTTGGGTCACCCCATATGATTACAGGCGACGGCCCACCAGGAATGGGAGGCAGTCAAAATATGAGATTCAACCTTAAATACAAACTTCAGAAGAAGTCTGATAAGTAACCTGCAATTAAGGACCAAATGACACTCAACTCAAATCAACGGCTTCATTTGTGGCAGCATGATAATTCACACTGATCCTATCTAAGGGGACGAGTAAGTCTAAAAACATCCTTGAACTAAAGAGCCCCTTCTGTGCCATTAAATAATACATGGTCTTTGGGCTTGCTCCACCAACACACAACTACTACTTGGTGCAAATATTCTCCCACTGATGTGATGAGCAGTACCAAGCAGATCATCGAGCCTTCTGATGAACATGCTATACTCACATTTTATCTATAATTTGAGCATGTATCACCTTTTCTTTCTTGCAGTTGGAAAGAAAGGAGTTTAAATCTGCAGAGTCCTAAACTGACTGTCATTATTTACATCTCTTAATTAAATGTGGGATTTCTAGAAGTATGCTAATGGATTTAACTCCCTCTTAAACTAACACAGAAAAAAATATTTACAACTTAAAACTGTTCTACCCATCTTCAGACATAACATCTGCCCTTATAAGCTGAAGAGTAATGTGATTACATGTTGATGTTGACCCCTTTCTTTCTAAAATAAGTAAGATGAAAAAATCAAACCTATGACACAAAACATGTACCATCATGCTGACTGATGATGTCAAGAACTGGGGTTGTCACTCAAGAGTTTTGTGCTGCTGTCTCCATGGCACAAGCCAAGATTGTTATGGCTAAAATATGCTGCAGACTGCTTAGAGCTGGTGAGGTATGAATTAGTGTGGAAAAGTACCTATATCTCCAAGTATCCACTCTCTGTGCAAGCTGTTGACAAAGCACATGGGTGCCTGAGAAGCTGACATCAGGAAGTCACTCACAGCCAAATTCATTATAAAGTAGTTCTGGGATGTCCTCAGTTTCTTGTTGCTTAAAAACATGAGAAATACGTGATTTAAAATAGACAAAGTGAACAGTTAAATTTATAATTTTGCTTACTAGCATAAACAAATACTATCCGGGTTGGAATTGGTGGTTACTTACAGTCAATCAACTGCTAATTGTCAATCAATTACTTCAGCTACAGATGCGGTCATTTCAAAATGATGACTAAAAATAGCAGGGGGGATAAAATGGATTGTTTCTTCAAACTGAGGAGAATTCCAGCTGTCTCAAAAAATATGGATTTGTTTATTTGTTTAAAATTCTAGCTGTCTTGAAAAAATATGAATTCCAACTATCTTGAAAAATATGGCTTGTTTCTTCAAACTGAGGAGAAATCCATCTGTCTTGAAAAACATGGATTTGTTCAGGAGAAAAGCTGTTGCCTACAAGTGCAGTAACACTGAGCATGTCCTGTACTGCACAAGACCAGGATCCAAAGCAGGTTAGAGAGCCAAAGGACCTGCTTTTGGTGAATTTTTAAAAGCTGTTAACCCAAAGAGTCACTACATTACTACCACTAACTAAATGACCCTTTGCAAAATGCTGTGGTACAAGCAGAGATTGCACAGAGATTTTGTTCATATACATATAAGAGAGAACAAAAGCTCTCAGCTGCAGATGAACAGACAACATTAAATGCCACAACAAGGAGTGTGAAAGCAGCAGCCAGTCTGCAAGCAAAGTTTATCCAAAGAAAACAAACATCAGTTCCAGGTTTTTTCCCCACATCTCACCACCTCACATAGTCTCCCTTCTTAGGAATATCTGGAGTTACGACCTCCTCAGAAACTTTCAGCTGGTATTCAAGATTACCCTTGGCTCTGGATAAGAGGAATAAAGATACCAGTAACATGATAAAAAAACCTCGCGCTTTTACCTAAGGTTATTTGGTTGAATATGCCCTTGTTGCTCTGATGAGCAACAGAGCAACAGTGCCACTAGGAAAGTTAAATTAATTTGTGACTTCAGCTCACCCCAATCTACCTTAAAACTGTCACTTTTAAGGGATATACTGAGAAGGTGTAATGCTAAACTAGCAGTCCCTCACTGTGAACCACTATATTGGTTGCATGGCGAGGTAAAGAGCTTTGATACTTTGAGTTAGAAATCAGGACTTTTCACAGTGTTAGGTACATATAAGACAAAAAGACATGACTTGGCACACTCTGTGAGACGTAGAGAGGAAGCAGGATTTTAGAAATAGCTTTGTTCGTGCAACCTGAATGCAGTAATTCTCAATAGTTTGAGATAATTGTTTCTTTTCCCCTAAATGCCTCCTTCAGAACAACTGAGGCCATTCTGATGTGCTCTAAGATACCAGGATTTGCAGATAACATGAATTTGTTTCCTCATGCTCATAAAGGAATACTGCAAAAGAAATTGAGAAAACCATCTCAATGCTGCTGCAATTCTAACAAAATCTTAGATCTCATAACTACCTGCAACAACTGGGTGAGAGAGGGTGCAGAGTTCACATCTTCACAGGTGCTCATCTGCCTATGGCAATTTTCCTACTTTGACAATTTAATGCTTTTATTACACCAGCTAAAAAAAATAAAAACAGATTTCAGGAAAAATGGAGAGCTTGTGCTGCATTTCAAAAATCATGAAGGTATCTATGGTTGCAGTGAATCCAGCTTCTCCTCTATGTCATATTAAGGGCCAGTTATTCAAAATCACTAATTTATTTGTCTTAAACATTTAAGAATAGGAATCTAACTCTTCATAACCCCACCTGTGTTTCTAGCATTGTAACCCCCCTCTGTATCAACATGTATGATGACAGCAAGTAGTGAGTGAGGAGGATTTTGTGTCCCACCACAGTATGGAACAGAAGTCGGCTATTTATTTTTTCCATGAGACTTTTGTATATGGTATTTGCAGTGGTTTTGGCTCTCTATAACACTGTCAGAAGTCAAGCAAGCACACAAACTGACAGAAATCCTATGATCTGCCTGGAGCAGGGAATATACTGATGGCATAAGCTCATTTCATGTAGCACATTGCTTTCTTGGTCTTTCCAGGGCATCTGCACTGCTGGGAAGAATGTCAGGTTTTGTAAAGTATTTCTGCAAATTCTACGGGGTGAGGGAAGAAGTTTGCAACAGGAAGACTGTGGTTTCTACCATTAAAATTATTAAACTTTTCTTTTGACTTTCAACTGGAATTCTTTATAGAACGAGGTATTTATTTTCTCATTTTCTTTGGTTTCTTAAAGCATAAGGAATTTACACTGAAGTTACCAGTGATGTGCATGGATGGGGGGGGGAGGTTGCCTGCCTCCCTCCTCCCCACCATTTGTTGCTATCAGCCTTTGCTTGGAGATTTAATCCAAGAGGGAACCAATGCAGAACATCTGCATGCAGGTACACATGAACCTCAAGGCCAGACAGGTTAACTGTAAAAGGAATTTTTGTACCTGTAAAACGCGTAGAGAACTAGGAGGTTTCCGATGATGCCAATGGAGCCAATAATGAGCACACACGTTCCTACGGTGTAAAGAACATGGTCGGGAATCTCTGCCTTAGTAACAGAGTAGGACTGCGTGCCCATGTTCAAACCCTGAGTGGAAAATAGAGGAAAAGGAAAATTTAGACCATTCAGGACACTTATTCCATTCGCTTCCACAGTTTGTGCAAATCAAATACACATTTCTGAGCTCTTCTCACATCCCATGTAATCAAGTTTCCCTCAAGTAGCCTTCCTTAGTTTAACAGTACTTATTTATATTAAAAAAACAACAGAAAACAGACTGGAAAAAAATACTAAGGAAGTTATGATGATGATGTGAAAAGGGCAAAGATGTGCTAGCATAAAACTTGCTCTGGGTAACTGCTGCACTTTGGGGTACAGAGCTAGCTGACAACACAAACCTCAGTTCAGCATGGAATAGCCCATCATACTTTGGTTTTATTAGGAGCAATGATGCCAAATCCCACACTTACAAATATTAAATCCCCTGGGTCTCCCCAAGCTCCTTGTCCAGTGATGTACAGTGCTGCAAAACCTGGGAATTCCCCATGGAAACAGTAGTGGACCAGAACTAAAACAGCAGTAGCAGCATTGCAAGTGTAAGCACAAATACATTAAATTGTCTTGACACCTCTTGCACTGCCCTTTATCTCCAGCACATGAATAAAACCCCACCAACTCTCTACATTTTTGGGGGTGTTTTTTTAAGCAAATTCAGATTTATCACTGGCTAAATTCAGCAGCGGGGCAGGGCAGCCTACAGCTAATCCTCTCAGCTCTCATTAACATTGTCGATGAGAAGAGTCTGAATTTCCTGATGAAGATTCTTATTTACCGAGTCAAAAGCAGCTAAGCCACACAGAGTGCTCACACACGCGGTCACATCTGGACAGCTCAGTCAAAGATATGGCATCTTGTCACAGCGGGGGATCTGCTTCGCATCACCTTATTTTGCTGCTGTGCAGCGACGTGTCGGGTGTGGGACAAGGCTGATTTTGGCCTGCGGGAGAGGAGCTGGGTGACAGAACAGGTTCAGAATGATACTTATCACTGGTAGCATTTAAGCAGGCATTTGAAAATGGTGAGAACAGACTTTCTTTTTCCCCTGTTGCTAGCTTCTAATCTCCCATACTGCTGCTTCTCCTTTCTGTCTTCTATTATTTCTTACTCACCTATGAAGTGCACACACTCCAGCTTTCTTTGTGTACAACAGTTCTACCTGTGGCTATTATCCCCTTAACTGCATGGTCCCACTGTGGGTACTCCCACAGATGGGTTGCTTTCAATGATAGGAAGTGCCCGGTGAGTTGCGTAGCACACCCCGAGCATCCGCAGAGCAGCGGGTCTGGAGCAGAAACGCTGACAGCAAAGCTCCTAGGGCTGAAGTGAGGTAGAAAATGGTAAAAAAGCTATGGCTTCAAAGCAGAAAGCTGCTTGCAAGCCTTCTCGGTGGTCTGACAGACTCTACCCATAATAGGATGGCTACCACCAACCTGACACTTCGCCAAATATAAAAAAAAAAAGTAAAAGGAAATTAAAGGGAATGTCTGCTGGTGCTGGCCGCAGCAGGGGGTTGTCACTGCTATTCCCAGCGATTAGGCAGCAAGGGAAAACATCACGCTATGCAGCATTTAAACTCGAGGAAGGTGCGAGCAGCAGTGTAAGAGCGGGCAGCGCGCAGGGAGGTGGCCCAGTGAGGAAACAAAGCCATGGCCGCTCAGTGGCACCAGGCACCGACGGCGCAGTGCTCTCTGAGCAGGGCTGCCTGGGCAGCATGCAAATTAACCATGTTAAACTCCTTTCCTCTTCTCTCAAACCTAATCTTCTTAGCAGCGTGGGTGCACCACATGGGTGCCCCGCCTCATTTCTGGCAGTGCATACCAAAGAGGATAAACTGGGAAGAAAGGAAAAGGATCCTTTTTTTTTTTTTTTTCTCCCTTTCCAGCTTATCTGTCAGGCGTGCTAAGGATTTACCCCTGTTTAGAGGGTTAATATATAGATGCAGCAGTTCAGGGCAAGTAGTATTTGCCTGTCATATGCATTATGCTTTATTTTATCACTGTTGCAGAAACTCATTTGAGAAATGGACTATGAACTTCACACCAAAAGGTTTCTCGCCTTATCTCTCTGCTGAAGAGAAGCTGACTTGGACATTTTGGCCTCATTTATTCGGTTACGGGTGGTGAGCTGTGTCAAAAGCTGAAAAACGTCTCATGTGACACATTTGTAAACTCAGATTGCAGTTTGTTGGCAATACTGGAAGAAATATAAACTGTTGATGCTTACAGAGTAGAATCTGGAAGGCAATAAATAACAGGGATTACACAGACCCTGTAATCTCAGCGAGAGTCTAAAGTGAGGGATGTTTAGATTACACAAGCTTTGGAGAAAGAACCTTGCCTTCAGGGGAGTCCATAAAATACCATGGTCACTTCTGCTGCAATGTTAACAGCAGTTAAGAACAACTTTAAGATCTGAATGAAAAGACAGCTACTTATTCACTCTGTCGGTGTTACCCTTAGACAGCAGGATGTGGCAGGCATCCAGCTGTATGAAAAGTGGCAAACTGATAAAGGCTGAAATCCATTTATAACACTGTAATTTGGATCTAAGAAGATAAATGTACATATCTATGTGTGTGCCTATATATATTTCAACAGAAAACCTCAACTTTGATAAAAAATAATCTCATTAAACTAGTGGAAATTTTCTAATTGCTAAATGCAATTGGAAAACTTACAAAGATAAAAGACATGCTGTGAAATGCTTCCTCAGCTTCAGCTGTTTCACACTGCCATGGTAATGCACGGCTGCCCTGGATTCAGCACATCTATCTCAATAAATTGGGTTTATGGGTGCTCAGTATCTTCGCAGCCATGTAATATAGAATGAAAAACCTGTTCTGTATAAACCACAGTCTTGCTCCTCCTCTTTAATGATTTGATTTAACATAAAGATAATGAAGGCAGGCATTACGTATTATTCAACCAATATATTGAATCTTTAATGGGTGAAGTGAGTTTTCAAGGGCTCATGTGAGATGTATTCACCCGCCCATTTTTCCCCCAGGTTGGCTTTTCCACCTTCCGTTTGTGGTCCTGGGACAGAATCCCAAGCACTCTGCTGAAGGCACATCCATTTCCTAAAGTTAGATTTTAAAGACACTGTCCAGAAAGACCTGATTGTTTCAGTCAAAAATAAAAATGTAAATAAGCAGCCCTTGAAGATGCCAGTAATTGCAGCAGGGCCAGCTTCTGGCATACTTGCTTATCCTGTACTTGCTTTGTTTGGCTCCTTTTAAATTAACACTACAATCACTTGTGTTTTGACCCTATGGGATGCTAGACCTGACAACTCACATAAACGATGATGTGGCCTTACCCTTATATGCGATGTGACTACAACATCAATATGCTGTCACCTACGTGGCTGCTTGGAGGGCTTTCCTGGCAGGGTAACTAACAGATCTGCAGGCAAATGGAGGATAAACAAATAACTGCTGTCCCTCAACTAGCTGGCAAAGGAAGCAGACACTAGATAGAAACATAAACTTGATCTATTTCTCCCAAAATAAAGATGGAAAATTTAACAGATGAGGAAAGTTATTCTAAGAAAGCTTTTATAATTTGATTTTTCAGTGATAAAATGATGTCCAAATAATCGGACCCATCTGTTTCTGCTTTCCAGCTGGTAAGAATAATAAAGATTGCAATGCAGAACACAAAAATGTGGTTAAAAAAGGAGGGCAAGTGCAGGTCTCCTTCAATGGGTAGGGATAGAAAATAATGGATTGAATTCAGAAATGTTTTTCTCATTTACATTAGATGCATATAAGAATAGCTGAAGCTCTGATTTTGGTCATGGATGCAAGCTCATCTTGTGAAAACGGTTTACACTGAAATGAGCTTAAGTAAGGGCTTGCTTACATGGAGGATTAATGTGCACTAACAAGGGAGTGAATTAACATCATAGCAGCCTCCCTGTGCTGACCTGCTACGTGGATTCACAACATAGGAATTTGATTTTACTGTACAAAAAACCTTAAGTTTATACAGTTATGCTTGGAAACTTTAAATAAAAATAGTCAACAATACTTAGGTATGATGAGATAGGAGCAAATCCATACGTGCCAGCTATCTGGCAGTACTTGCCAAGTTCCTTGTAATTTCACTCATGGTTGATGGAAGAGGTGCTTTCAGTATGAAGCACCATCTGGTTTAAAATGACAACAAGATTTGGGGCTTAATGAATATCTTGTTCGTAGGAACTTTTGAATCAGTAAACAGAAGACCACTGCTATGTGGTGACTGTAGTGATGGTTAGATATTTTTCAAAAGATGGTGTATCTAGAATGAACACTTGTGGAAAATATTATTAATAGCTTTGGGTATTAAAAAAAGAAAAAAACTAAACCAAAATCAAAATAACAGTTTTGCTTGTTCTGGTTAACAGTACTGCATTACAACACCAAACAGTACGTACAAATTAATTCAGTCCTCAGAAAGTCAAATCAAACCACTATCATCCACATGTAGAAAAATTACTTTTCTTATCAGACTCTAGGCAACACTCTTCTTCAACAGCTCATTCCAATCATTTCACATGCCAAAGCCAGGAGCACTCAAACACATATATAGCATGCATTTAATCAAGATGACAATTGGTTTAGCAAACAGAACTGTGAATTTGATGCAGTACATCCAAAAGTGACAAACGAGAACAGGAACTGCCGGTGCTGTGTACAGGAGGACAAATAGCAAAGGCAGCCGGGTGCCAAAGTCAGGCATCTGCTTCAGACCTTGGCAGGTATTTATCCCGACCAAGGTTGTAAGTTTGTGGAAAAACCTAGAGAAGTTTTTTCTATGATAAAATATGTATCTGGCTAATTCTATTCTAGCAAGTGCTTCTGGGCTGTTACTGAAATGAACAGCAAATGGAAAAAAAAATATTTAATATTTGACTTCAAAACTCATTTGGGGTTTGTACCCTTACGATACCATGTTTTGCACAGCTCCTGCTTTGACAAAATGCTTTCTTTTGGGCCCTTGATATCTGTGATATCTGTGCTTAAACTTCTCATAGTTGCAAGCAATCTAATGGCACATGGCAGAGGGGTGGAAAAATCTCAGAAAAAAACCCAAAGAGTAAACCATCAAAGCCTGATCAAATTCTCAGTATCATGAGATACTCAACAAGGTAGGTAAACTCTGATGTCCACATATCCAGCCTTATGAGTCAATGTAAGCAAGGCGTATTAATAATTCATATGTTTTATAATTAATAAGACATGATATAAAAATGATTCACATGAGAATAATACAGCAATCAGAAGCAAACAATGAGAGTGAAAATAAGTAGTTTTAATATCTGTCTGCTTACACACACACACACACACACAGCCCCAACACAAAAAATCAGCCTATCTGAAAACCAAACTGGCTTGTGTTCCAGCTCAAACACTGTCTGCACCACTTGAGCAGAGGTTAGCAAACGTGATGGCTTACTCGAAGTTTTACAAGTTATTCTACTGAGCGTGCCTGCACAACCTGGTCTTGGGAGGAACGCTGTGTTACTCACTCCCTTGTTTTTGTGGGGAAGAACTGGCAAGTAACTAGCACATTTTTTTTCCCTGTCTTAATCTGAGTTACTATAATCAAACTTTGAGGCAATGGATTTTTATTCCAAGACCTGAAAATTTTAAAGCAAGATACCAAAGGCATGTTTTCTGAGGGCACTACTGGTGCATTTGTATAATCAAGACAGGTAGCGTTAACCAGGTCTTCACAATACTTTCCTCTATAGAATTTTCATGTTCTATTCAAACACATCCAGTTCTAACCTGAGAGCACAAAACCTAAAAGAACCAATTTCAACCACAACTTAAGCGTTTCTGAAAAACAATCATATAAAAGTCCACTACCAGAAGCTGTTAATACTCAGTTGTGTTGAGGGCTCAATCCATCTTCTCCTTCTCATCTCCCACAGGCTTGCACATCAGCACGGCCTGCTCTTTAATGTGACTCCCTGAGACACCATATTGTCCCCTTGGCCATAAACGCCTTCAAAATTATCTGATGCTACGTCCAAATGCAGCTCAAATTACAACACAGGCATGCTTGCTTAGGCAGGCAGCGCACTGAACGAGCCTAACCAATGTTTACACTGCATCAAAATCAGCTGGACTGTTACAGTTCAGTGCATATTTGTTTGGCCGCAAGGGAACAGGTGACTTAGCACAGTGCAACAACAAAACAGAAGGCAGAAATATCAGGATATATTTTTTAGAGCATTAGAGCACGTTAATCATGTGCAGTCAAAACATGATATCAGAATTATTTCCTTAAATATAAGAAATTTTGCAGTCTTCAGGGAGAAATTATTTCTATGCTACCGCAAATATTTATCTTACTATGCATGATACTTTCATAGGTTATTTTTCTCCCTCTCAGCATCTTATTACCAACTGCAGCTCTTTAATAATCACACAAAGTTCACCTGAAAAAAGAAATCCCTTTATTCTACGTTTGCCGCTCCATGGTGAGAGTGCTCCAAACTCGCTGGCTCTGTAACCCTTTGGCATAACATGGGCTCTTCACCTGAGCTGCTCTCCCCTCTCCACCTCTTTTGAGCTCCTGTAGCTTGCCCTGGTCCATTTTACTCATCCCAGGCTGCCAGATGGCTGCTGCTCCTGTTTCACCAGCCATGGATGCCTCTGACCAGGATGCTCCTGCGCCAGCCTGCCCACCACACATCAAAAGCGACGTGATGGGCTGCCACTATTTGCTGATGGGAACCTGGTTGCCTGGACCAAGCCCTCTCCAGCTCCTGCAGCTTCAGGCCAAGCTGCAGTGAGCACGACTGACAGGTGATGCCCGCATGTTACTGGCTTTAACAGGAGCACACAAAGAAATGTCTTTGCCTGCCCACAAATGTCACCACAGTTTGAAATACTGATCTCTGCCAGTGGATATAACATCCTGCCCTGAGGTTTCAAAGAACTTGAACATACACTGGTTTCTGGACAGCTAAACTTTGTATTCTATTTAAAAAAAAAAAATAAAAAAAATTCCTTACTGTTGATAACTGAGGGTGAATCCTTCACCAGCCACCTCTGGCTTTATACATCTTGTCTAGACATTAGTCTTTCCATTGCACTGTTCCGCTTCTCAGGGAGACCCACTCAGCTGCTGCTAGAAGTGTGTGAAAACTGCTCTGAGAAGTGGGCCCTGCATTTTAAATAGATCCCATGTAAACGTGTGCTTATTTTAGGGATTGTGGGAAAAACAAAACAAAACAAAACAAAAACATCAGCTGACATCAGCTTTTCAAAGCGTGATTACAAAATGAAAACACACCCTAATAAACCTGTTAAGGCAAGATATTAATAACTTATATCCTTATCCTATATAGTCTTT
This sequence comes from Tyto alba, assembly GCF_018691265.1. Taxonomy (NCBI): domain Eukaryota; kingdom Metazoa; phylum Chordata; class Aves; order Strigiformes; family Tytonidae; genus Tyto; species Tyto alba. Next base: position 13,188,266 of record NW_024881327.1, on the reverse strand, counting down.
CTAATGCTACTTTAAAAAATGCATATGCTAATATTATTTGTCAATGTGTTCATCTGGTTCCTTCTGGATTCTCTGCTCTATATTTTTTCTGTTCTGCCACCAGTGATGAAATGTGGTGAATGATGAAGGAAGAACAATGATAACAGTAGAAATACACTTCCCCTATTAACTACATTTCAGTGATGTTTTATTTACAGTTTTTGTTAGCTGAGCAAAAAGAACTGCAGTTTTACCAAAGAATCCATCTCTCTACACTTCCCTATTTATAAAAAAATTGTTTTTTCTTCTGCACTAAATATATTTTGGTCATGGGTGGTAGGGTGGGGGTGGAAGGCAATTTAAAGCAACCCCCCAGCTTCTTGATGCTTTTTGTATCATTCCATCATGTACATTTAGGAACACAAAAACTGCTAAAAGTAGTCAGATCAGAAGCCCACCGATGCCCATATCTTACCCCTGACAGTGTCTGGCAACAGATGCTTTTAGGGGAAAAACATGGGGAATACAGCAAATGCTCATTCTCAATCTGCTAACTTCAAGCACCTTTGTGATATTAGTACAAACACTGTATCCTTCCATTTCTGTTTATATCAAAGAAATGTCTAATAGCTTTAAGTTGAAGATTATTCCCATGCAGTATCTGCTTGCTTCTGTTTAATATTCCTCTATGCATGGAAGGGGGCTACGCAGAAGGCAGAGCCAGACTCTTCCCGGAGGTGCCCAGTGAACGGACAAGAGGCAACAGACTCAGGTTGCAGCAGGCAAATGTTTCAATGAGATTGGTGAAGAACAGAAACAGGGGCCCAGAGGGGCTGCTGAATCTTCATCCACAGAGAATTTCAAATTGTTGAAGTTAGCCCTGCCTGGAGCAGGGGTTGGGACTTCATGATCATCTTTCCAACCTAAAATATTCCATGATGCCAAGAATAAAACCCTCCAAAACTTACAGTTGAGAAAAAATGGATTTAAGCCACAAGTAAAATGAAATATTTCAGTTACTTGAAGACAGGTATGCTGTCTCAGCAAACTGAAAATCTTCCTACCTACTTTCTTTTACTTTCACAAGGAACTGGGGACAGACAACAAAAGACAAGTGAAGCTATATGCATGTTTTGCACCCAGATGCTGCAGACTAACTTGAATAGTAATCTGTACATGAATCATATTAAATAGGAAGGCTGCAGTAAGTGCTCCACTTCATTTGTAACAGTTTCTCTGACTGTGGCTTTAGGTCCCACATGAAAAGACAGAATTCCTGAGGTTTTTAGGCACTTCACACTTAATGATTGCACTGGTGGCAATACACCTACTCTTCTGTGTTGTTAAAAGTACTCCTTGGTGTTTATCTGCTCTGTTAGATGCCTAAATATCATGAAAATCTGGCTGTGGAATATTTTATGATTAATTTTAGAGAAATCAGCTGGATCACTGATACACTGTTTAGGCTAATAACCTATGCATTTTAGTCTGACAGATTCCTATTAGATATTGTAAATACTCTGTTTACAATAAACCACCTAGCCACCACAGGTAATGGAGGTGACTGGGAAGAGAATGAAATTATCAGGTGAGATGTATTCAAGATGACCTATCTCTGCAGTGAAAGGCAAACTTTACTGACAAGTGAAAGTATTTGGCAGTAGTGCAACCTTCCCTAACTCTCCAAAACGAGAAAAACAAACTCTCATCCAGGAGGAAGATAATTGCTTTTCTAGTCGCCTGGAGAGTGAAGCACTTACAAATTCCTTGTGGATCTAGCATTGCTAAAGGAACAAACAGACCAACTTCCAATCAACAATAGAAACTGGCAACTCCATCTATGATTAGCAAGCTGCTGCAGTACTGAAGACTTATTTCAGAGGAAGACCGAAGCAACACTGGCAAACTAATAAGAAACGGCAACAGGCGCAGAGAGAAATTACAGCAATCACAAGACTCCCAGATTTATAAAACAGTAAAATAAGGGAGCACACGTTGATACCTTTGGTGGGAATAGGTGTGTATATTAAAGGTAACTTCTGTATCTCAGAAAACTTAATTATCTCATGGCAGTGCTCATCTTGGAGAAAGAAACAGTATCTCACACAAAAGCAAGTGCCTTTACTTTGATCTGGAGAAGCATCAAGGCAACTTTGATACACAGTAAAGCAGCTTCATCCTTTCCCTCTCCTCTGCTGTGTGTAACATGCTGAAAATAAGGGTCTCTTAATGTGGTCGACTCAGCAAAATGTGAGAAAAGTTTTAGCACATGTATATTAGGAAACATCTTCCTCTCACCCTCACAATAGTCTCCAGATATGGGATGCATTTGAAGCAATTCTTACATTGCTATTGCATCATCTTGAAACTGTGATGAACTACCAGAAAAGAAAATCTCAACAAAAGGCAGCTTCCTTTTCTGAGTTAAGGAAAAAAATGCCAATTTACAAAACGAGAAGCCCACAAGCTGGTTAGGTTCAAACCTGTTTCTACTGTGCTAAGTCAGAAAGCCTCAGGGAGCTCCCACAAGATTTCTCTGCAGAACCCTATCTCTCCTCTCAGACAAAAACTAGCCTTTTCTGAACATTTATTTTTAAAAAGCACATAAGCAAGCCAGCAAAGTAATATGCACTGGAGAATCTCAAAAAAACAAACAAAAATAAGTCTAACAAAACAAAATACTGTGTGTGTCTTAAGTTATGTTCATACTAAATTTAAACCCACACTGGGCCTTTCACTGTCAACCCAACTCCAGAAAAGCATTACACTAAAGAGCATCTCTCCACAGAAAAATGGGTGAAGGGACAATCTGCTCACAACTGCCATGAGTGTAAGAGAGATACTAATTTAAGATTTCTTTGCAAGTAGAGAGCCACTTGAAAACAAACAGTTACTGTTGATTGAAAACTTGTATTGAACTTTCACAGTAGATTATTGCTGTTAGTTTTGTTCTGTTCCAACTGTAAACACTGAGCTAACAACAGAGTTGAAAAGCAGTTTCACAGCACTGGTACTGTCATTATGGCTGAATACAAAATAATTCTATTGCAAATGGATTACCTCAGGGTCCTGAAGCCTCATCCAGGACACCATCAGACTGCTCCCTCATGCACTGTTGAGGAAGGACTGCAAATACCGCAGATCCTGCAGCCCTCTGGTATTTGAGACAACCTGCCTTCCCTCATCAGCTGCTTTAGGAGCAACTGACTGGCACTTACCTGCAGCAGCACCACTCGAGTTTTCCAAAGCACCAGTGCTAATCCAGGGGCTCTCTGGTGCTCTTGCTGTCACTGCTAATGCTCATCTTATGTGCAGTGGTCTACTGCAATGCCAAGCCTTCTGGTCTGCACTCTCTATTAAACTCAGCAGCCTCTCACAGTGCTCTGTCTGTTTGCATGGCAAACATCAGAAAAGTCCATCTGCCTATTTCTTGGGCTTTCTACTAGGGCACGTTTCAACTTGGCAAATGACCTCAAAGGAAGCAGATGATACCATTCCTTGTGTCTGCTCTCAGCAGGGGAGCCGGTGACTCCAGGCTCAGGCTTCTCTTCAACAGGCTGCCCCAGAGGTGCACACAGTGATCCAGCTGCACAGTCCGCATACCCGAACCATGGCATGCATTCTGCTTGTGCCACATCACATGCTGGACTGCTGGCTACCATCCTGTATCAGGCATTTCTGACTCGTTAGTTATCTACTTGCTAAGCATGCTCTCAAGTCACAGTATCTACCAAAGATGCACATGAAGTTTGAGCAACATCTTTTTATTTCAGTGTTTCCCAGGATGACGGGGAAACATCACAGAACTTATAAATGGTGTCTAGTGGCCATATTCTCGAATGCTTTAGTAGAGTGCAAGCAGTTTGTGCAAGTAAGCCTGACGGTTGCCTCTCAGATGCATTATGAGTTACTCCTTCAATTCACTTGCACCAGTATACTAAGATTTCCTTCATTTCAGGGATCAGAGAGCTTGGCTTGTATTGCAGCTCCAGCGTCTTGCAGTTCCATACTTCTTGTCATGTCTGCATAACTTTGAGAAACTCTTGGGTGCAATGATACCAAAGGCTGAATCATCTCATCTAATAACATCGCTTTGTCATGCTCTGGTGGTTCAGGAATGTTATCAGCCTCATTTAATTACCTGCAATGATAGGTGAGCACACATTTCTATTCTGGGCCCAGTGTAGCACGTGCAATGAAATCTGCCTCAAACTCTGCTTGGCCAAGGACTGCTGGATTAAGCAGATCATCTACAGCAGTCACAGTCTGCAGGCTGGCACCCCAGCACACTGGAAGTACAAGACATCCCAGAGGGGATAATTTGCAACCTCTGAAGGCAGTCAAACAATGTCAATAAAAAATTTCAACTTTAAATCCATCGATCAACTTACTGAGGTATATTTGCACATACGCATGTTTTTGTACAGCTAAGTTCATGGCAAGAGAAAGTAATATAGAATGTGAACTGCTTCAACATTTGGTGAGTATAAGACAAGGAACAAAACTTGGACTTCCTAGGAAACTTTAGAGAAAGTTTAACAGTAAAAATAACCCACACAGCCACCACGATAAAGATCTGATTAAAAAGACAAAATCAATTAAAAATGAAGACCCCCAGCAGTGACAGAAGGCACTCAGTGCTTTTAAATAACTTGGAGTTATGAGTTACATGCTCAAACTCCTGTTCACTTGCCACTTATTTATTACTTAACTTAATGGGACTCTATAAAAAGCTTGACCAAACTTTTTCTTTCTGATTTATTCCAGGACAAGAACCTGTTGTAATGAGATGGCAGCCACAGCTTCCCTCCCAAGCTGGAGTTTCTCCCATACCATTCCCATAACCCTTTCTCTTCCATGCTCAAGACTAGAAAAACAAACAAATATTCTTGGTAGACTTCTTTGAGTGCCAGGGCTGGGCTGGCTAATGAAATTAAGTCCAGGCAAGTTATCAAAGATTTAGGAGGAAATATTCTATCCTAAAATCAATATAAAATATTATAATGGTATAAGGTCAGGTGTATACAGGAACAAGGGTGTACGAGGACAGGGGTACACAAATTCTTCATATTCAGTTTGCTGACCTACCTCAGTCTTCTGCCCCAAATCCTCATAACTAATTTGCAGTGCACAAGAAAATCCTCTTTTCTTTACAAATGTTTTCAAATAATCCTAGCTAAACATATAAACACATGACAGACCTTCTTATAGCACTTCATTTAGGTCACTTTACATTACATTAATCAGTTCCACAAAAGGATGACTCTGAAACCTGATTTAGGGCTTCATTTATATTTCCTTTTACATTGAATCCTTCCTGCTATTAATGACCAGATCACAATAAGGTTTAATCAGCTTGATGATGCGATGAGTACCATCATAAAGCAATGACCTGTTACATCCACCCCTGTATAGCCAGTTTTCCCACCAGCCAAAATTCCAAATCCATGCTAAAAATCTAAACAAAACAGCACAGAGAAAATACATTTCCTTTTGGGGAGGACTAGGTCAGCTGCACAAAAAAATAAATCAAAAATCATTACATCAAAACAACTTCAATGTGATTCTTTTTTTTTTTTTTTTCCTCTTAAAGGAGAAGCAATTCATTTTAACCATTCATTAGAAAATAAATCAGAAGAGAAACGCCCCCTTCCCTTCTCCCTGCCCAGCTCCCACTTTCTGAAGCCTTCCTCCTGGCACATACTTTTTGGGTTCAGCCGAAAGCATCTCCCTTCCCTCCGCACATCTGCTCTGTGCAGGACTGCCGAGCTGCAACTCATGCCAAGGAGCATTTGAAATCCCAGGGTTTAAAAAGCCACTCACGAGCAAGCCCTCCTCCGCTCCCAGCCTGACAGCTCCGGGAGCATATCGAACCTCAGCTCTAGCCCCCAGCAAACCACCGATCCCGTTATTCAGCCTGACTGGCTCCACCACGACTGTTAAGTGCAAAAAGATGACTTAAAAATAAAAATAAACCACAAAACCAAATACCCCACACTTCTTAAAAATTGTTTTTGGTTTTGGTTTTTTTTTTTTTTAAAAAAAAAAAAAAAGGACAGACACTCAGAAGAGCTTGTTTCTATGGCATCCCAGCAGGCTACCTCTGCCCAGTCCAGCCCAGGAGCATCCCAAGCCCCCAAGGGTACCAGCCCCAAGTCTGGGCATCCTCGGGCAGTCAGTGCCCGGGGATCAGCCTGCTCCCTACCTGCTCCCCGCAGTCCTGGGCTGTCAGCGTGGGCAGCCAGGGATGGAGGGTGGTGTCTGGGATTTCCCTCGCAGCGACTCACACCCTTGGCCTCTTATGCTGTTTCTGCGAAGAGCCTGGCTCTGCCGTCCCTGTAACCCCCCTTTAGGTGGCTGAAAACAGCAGCTGGGCACCCCCCCACTGCCCCCCCTGCACCCTCACCTCCCGCCTCTTCTCCTGGCTGGTCAAACCCGGCTCTGCCTTTCTCCTTGTGTGCCCTGTGCTCCATCTTCATGGCCTACAAACACCCACGGCTAGGTTAGGGTGGCTCTGTCCTGCTGCAGATGTGAGCCTAAACCCACGTCTGGGTTTCTTGCCAGGCTGTCAAGGAACAGGGACTGGGTATAAGATGTAGTTGCTTCCCAGCAACTCACCCTGGAGTTACCAAAATTTCATCTGCAGAGTATGCCTTGACATTCAAGCATTGCCTGTCCGGGAGACACTTGAATAACCACAGAAAAAGAAAGTGAATGGCACCAAACAGGCACAGGAATTTCTTGCCTCACGGCATCTTGCTGGTGTCATGTTTGTAAAGCTGAGCTCTTCAGAAGCACTGAAACGTGATGAAGAGAGCAGGGATCTGATGGCAGGCATGCTCTTCGAGAACCTCTTTCTATTACACGCTGGCCACAAAGACATCACAAAAATAGTTACATTTCTATACCTATCATTATTTTCTTCAATGCGTTGACAGTATTTTCAGTGTAATTGGTTTCAGCGTTCCCCTTTTCAAAGACATGAATGGAGAGGAATTGTGAGACTGAGCTTTGTCTGGAGAAAAAAGGCTTGAAGTAGGAGAGAGAGGAGTAGAAATAGCAATTTAAAAATATTCAAGAAGTTTACATGCCCCCTCCATCTAGGGCATGACAGCAGTCACAGCTTGGCAGGAGAACCTTAAAACTGTATCTGCCCACAGATTAGCTCTTTTAACTGATGATTTTAAAGACAATAGAAATTCAGCTACAGACATAAAATTAAAAAGTATAGTGAGCATATACCACACAGATAATAAGTAAATACTGGAGAATACAGCAGAACTTCCTAAATTGGAGGTCTAGATTTCAAAATAAAGTTTTCTTCTACATTTAATATTCCAAATGTGAAAACACAATATACTGTTATGCACTGTATTATAAAAGCCATAATTATGGTATCATCTTCATACATAAATGTTTAGACATTGGTATTATATATTGCTCGTTATTATTTCATCCTTGGTTTTCATTCCTACTGAACTACCCTATCTCCATTCAATTATTTGACTTGCAAGGTTTTACTTCCCTACTCTCAAGATGCTCAGTAAAACAAAAGATCAATATTAGCTGCTCTCTCTTACACTCAGTTGTACCTTGGCACCTTGATGATTTATTTTTCATGTCCACCTGTTGACTCGATCTCTGTGATCTACCAATTACAGATAGGTTTGGAAGCAACTGACGTTTTTTCCATTGCTTTATGTGCTCCAAGCTGAAATCCACCAAACGACACATACTTTAGACACTGTAACAGTCACATAATTACTTTTTTTCTTTGTTCATTGCATCTCTCTATTACTTAAATTATGTGGTCCATTAGATTACTTTTGTTGCCCTCAAAGATATTACGTTGATGGTCTAGCTGTACTATGAGGCATAAAGTTTTTGCTTACCTTACAACTTTTTCCATAAACATTAGCTTTCAGAAGAAAATTTATACACAATTTCAGAAGTACTATATACTGTCCTTGCAGTTTCTGAACTTAATTTATTGGCTGGTAGCGTATTGTGTCACTAATGTGTTTTAAATATTTTTTAAGGCAACAGAGGTCACATGAGAAATGTTCAGGCCTCTAACATCTACTAGTAGGTTCCCTTTTTTTTCTTTACTTACAGAAATGTGCAAATGTGGCTCTCTGAATCAATGAGACCCCTGACAAACTGTTCAGATGTCCTTTCTGAGGAACTGCTCGCTTTGCTCATGTTTTTCACTCCTACATCTGCAAGTTGGAGCTGAAACTTCTCCGAGGTCAGGCCACTACACACAATACCTCACAGAGCTGGACTCCAAATGAACCCTATTTTGTGTGAGATACTCTAATTAAAGCTAAGAACTGAATGACAAGGGAAAGCTAAATGCCAACTAAAGCAAACTTTTTCAAGCTTCAGACTTGTTTAGACTGACAGGGTTTTGATTGAAGGTTTGAGTTGGCTCCATGAACGACAGTGTTTAAATGCAACTAAGCCTCCGTCTAGAGGCTTACTGGACAGCTGTCTCACACATCCCTCTTCCCTGCACTAACACCAAGATTAGTTCTTCATCAGCTCTTTTTATATCAGCTCTTTGTCATTAATCCTGGGACATGGGAAAATATGGTAAATCAATCAAGTGACTACAACCAAAGTATTTGGATTCACTGAGCATCATGAACTGCATTTGCATGCTTAAACTCACAATATGTTTGAGTAAAAAGCACTGAAAATCAGTGCCTTAAAATTAGTCACAGAGAACAGATTGTTCAAGTAACTCAAGAAGTAGGTAAGGTAAATAATTGTCTAAGCAAAGGTCAGAAAAATGTCCTTTCTGAGGGTAGTCAACATCCTAGGCTAAAGGACTAATGGTAGTAGTCCCATGTGGAGACTTAAACAAATCAAACAAACATTCAACAAAATGCAGGAAAGAAGCATAAGTACACCCTTTTTTTTTTTTTTTTTTTTTTTTTTTTTTACAAAATGGAGCAGAGCCATTTAGGATGAATAATAGCACTTTACATTTCTATGACACCTTCCATCCCACAGGCAGCTCCCAAAGCAGTTGGCAAATTTAACAAATTGAAGGACATTATCTACCGTACACCAAAATCATTTTATCTGTTGCTAAAGGCATCCCCACTGGAGCAAAAAGCAGTATCTGTTTAACAGGTTAGATCTGTTGTGACAAACACCGCATCTAAGCCAAGCTACAGGGAGAGTATAATTCTCAACAGCTGGAACTGCTGCTGAATCCTGGACTGAGTGGTTGTCAGGAAAAGTCTGCTAGTTCTCCAGTTACCACTGGTGATGAAGGCTTTATCGCAGACCTTGCAGACCTGCCGTGCCCAGGTCATGGGCAGCAGCTCCTCACCAGCCAGCTCCTCGGGGCTCCCGCCTCAGCACCAGGTGCCTTCACAACCCATAGCCCCCCCCTCCTTGCAACACTTGAGTGTTATATTCACTGGACAGGGAGAGCAAAGATTGACTGTAAACATCAAGGCACAAAGACAGACCCAGTGGTCATTCAAGAGGTGCTAAACACTTCAACAGTCAACTTTGATCTGAACCTTCACTTCACCAAGGTCATCTTTCTTTCACTGCAGCCTGAACATGGGCCCTCCACAAAATACATTATTTCTAGCAACACAGCGAGGTTCAAAGGTGTGTTCACGTCCAACAGACGATTCACAAGTGCTGCTTCCTGAGGCACATGGGTCTCACAACAAGCCTGCCTGACCAGCTCCTCGGAAATCTGTGAACACTAGCAATACAGAGTGGCAAAGCAGGATAAATTCAGTGTACATTAAGGAAAATTATCTGGAATTGGAAAGGAAACAGTCGAACCAAAAAGCTCCTCCGGGCTATAGGTTCAGTGGGATGGGAGCGAGTTTCACAATCCCTCTCTCTCACAGTTGTGTCAGGGATCTCAGTCCTTTTAAGGAATTAAGGCCATGCTTGTGACCACCGATGCTATGATCACTGAAGAGTGTAAAACAAGGCAAGCACAACGTGATTATTAAAAAAAAAAAAATTAAAAAAATTTAAAAAAACTGGCAGGGAGAAGAGAGTGTAATGAAAGAAAAATACATGGCCACTGAACTGGTATATCCTATCTTTAAAAGGAAAAGAAATATCATCCAAATTCCTTTCCAGATTCGCTGTAAGACCAAAAGAAAGGCTAGGCTGTCAAAGATTGAGGAATAATCAACAGCCTCATGTTCATTTTGGGATGGCACAGAGACATGTTTGGAAATGTGTTTTGAGCTGTAGAATAAGGAAGAGTGAAATAAAACTGGGAACAGAATCATATGCCAATGAGCAAAATGGATTAATTCAGCAGTCCGTACCTTCCATTGGTTTGAAATAGCTACCAGGTTGATTTGGGAATTAATTTTGGGATTGTTACAAACTGCAGTGCTAACACTCAATGTCATCCTACTGACCTTCCGAAAACTCTGAAAAGTCTCACATATTTCACATGGCTGCTGAAACATTTTTACCGCAAAAGAAAATGAAGAGTGAGCATGGGCCAGGCCAGCATGTCTTTTGAATGAAAGAACTATAGAAACTGAAGGGTTTAGAAAAACTCTCAAAGAATTGCTTAATCAAGTGCTTCTTAGGTAGGGTTAGTCATCATGGGAAACCAGTAATTTTTCCATTTCTGAACATCTAAAGTAGAATCTAAGCTTTGGGATATGAATGAAGCCAGTTAACATCAAGGTACTGGTTAGACTTAATCACAGGATTAGACTGTGTGTCTCACTGTTACAGTTTGCTCACAAGGGACGAAGAGGAAAACATGGCACTTCTTATCTAAGATACCTCTCACGTACAGGTCATTACACTAGCAAAAGGGTAAAGCTGTACAAGTTTTGATTCTTTTCTTCTCCTCACCCACTAACAGAGGGCATATCTTAATGCCAGTGGTGGAATTCAGTTACGCATTTGTCTTTTCTTCCTACTTTGCCTATGGCAAGCCTACAGAAACCCTTGTTTGCTGTCACTCTGAGAGGGAGAAGCTGGAGGTATCTAAGGTGGTAGCCTCTGCTGGAACAAGAGCTTCAGCATAATTCCTATCCCCTTCTCCCAGACTCTTTCCCCTTACCCCATAGGGGCCAATATCTCTCCTAGCCCCTTATTCCACCAGCAGGAACAAATTATCAGGACTCATCCATGACTTTTCATGCCAGATGCATCCTTCTCTAGTGTCCTTCTGTGGAAAGAACAAGCCAGTCAAGATCCGCTCCCAATCTCATTCTTTGAGTGAGGACATTAACTTTTTCAGGTACAGCAGTGGATTTGTAGCTACATCTTATAGTCTCCATGGCCTCTGAAGCTCCTGTCTCCCAGGAGAGGGGCCTCAGCACTGAGCCACAGCCAAGGAATGTTATCTCTCTTGGAGACAGACAATGGCAGAGGAAGAAATGCAAGTGTCAAAGGTCTAGAGGGCAAGGGAAAAGGAATTCAACTTCATAGTTTCCTGGGAGACACTCAGGGGATGGGAACCTTGGCTCTTAGTTGCTGCTTCAAGCGCTGTTACATACCCTCTAGAACGGCTGTTTGAACTGGAATGGAAACGGAACTGTCTTGGAACAGGGTCCTTGGATTAACATTTTTGCTGCACCACCAATCCTGTAAACCAACCCCAAATTATGGTTGTTTGACAAAATTTCAGTAAATAAAATATAGTATTTTTACTTTTAACACAGATTTTGGTTGAAAAACACATTTTATGATACCACAATTTTCCACAGGAAAGACATTCTGCTTTTTGTGAACTCACAAGTTTTCCTCTGGCCCCATTCAATCACAAAGTTTTTTCCAACAACTTTGGAAAAACTCTAAAAGTCACAACTTCTGCTGTCAAAGTCATGACAGTGACATCCATAAAGACTTTTTTTTTTTTTTTTTTTTTTTTTTTTTTTTTTTTCCTGTGGTACTCTTATCTTCTATACTGAAGTTTTCTATTTCTGGCCAAAGGTGACTTATTTCTATAAACAGAAACATTTTCACACTTTAAATGTTTAAAACAAGATCCTTTTGTGTAAAAAGCTGGCCTAGAGGCTTTCATCCTGGAAGCTGAATGCATCAGAGTCCTATCAATGCTTACAAGGTTTGTATCTTGCTTACCAATGCTTACCTCTTGATAGTGAGATTAAAAGAAAGGAAACCCAAACTTGGTATTGCCTCCCCAATTCAAACCCTGTTTTAAAAAGAGACATGCAGAAATAAGGAAGCCCTTATAGGTCTTCAGTTTCTATATGCTAAAGGAGGGAAAAATATATTTGGATGTAAAGTGACGATGACCAGCGCATCCTTGAAGAGCCAGAGGGACAACTGTTAAAATCCAGAAGGAATACATGTTAGGCAACAGCTGTGCCACCGCCCTGATGTCCCAGCCCTGAACACTTAGCAGAAAATGCTCTGCCCTGTTAAGTGTTGGCTCCTGGGGATCCACCACGGCACCTAACACAGCTCCGACCGTCCCTGGTGATGGGGTGACGTCGGCTCTGCGTGTGCCGGGCATCACGCTTGCGGGTGATGGCCTGCCATGTCCTAGCTATGGCACTGCACAGAGCACGGTGACAGAAGCACGTGTGACCTGACCTTCCTGAGCTTTGCCCTGACAGACAGCACCCCAGTGGTCAGACACCAGCTCCAGCTCGGCAGGCCCCTTCATTGTGATCAATTCCCACCCGCCAACGCTCAAATCAGGGGAACTAAAATCCAGTTCTCATTAAAATTAAGGATATGAGATAGTAATAAATTTCAGAAGCTCTCAAGATGTATTGTGACACAAAGATCAATACATAACAATTTCTTCAGCCATTTAGGCCCAAAAGTCCTGTATTTTGAATTATTCTTCCCATAAAATTGTTCCAAAACAAAGACTGACTCATAATAAAATGGAATTTAAACGACAAACTCCTTTAACATACTGCTTAGTCTTGTCTTAACTATCTTCAAGACTCAATGGCAAATACAAAACCCAGTGTTGATTCTTACCTCAGAAAAAAGAAGCAATAGTGTGCAGTAACTGAATTAGATGTATAATAATACATTTATCCTGAAGTGAGAAGAAACTCGAATTTCATCTCTGCTCTGAAAATAAGCCATCAGCAATACCTTCTGTATGACAATTTGACATGTGCATCTGAGATTGGTTTTCAAATGTAGGTGTTAAAATGCAAGAAAAACAAACTCACATTATCTAATCTTTCTAACTCACACTATCTAATCTAATCTAGGGCAGGATCTTCTGTGATTTTTATCGTCACAAATTTCAGTTCTGCTCCAGAAAAAAAGAAACACAATTTGGAAGAAACTCCTTAGAAAGAGATTTAATACTTAAATTCACATTTTTTTCCAGAAGAAACAAACAAAAAAAGCAACTCAAAACCCTGTTCTTCCCTTCACGATACAACCTCTGGTCTATAATCTCTTCTGTGTCACTGATTGAGCCCATTTCTGGTCTTTTCTTGGTCTAATGCCACATGAGTTTCTGTAATCCCTAGCCCATCTGGTACAGAAGTCGTCAGGGTGCACTCACCTTCTTCAGCAAAATAGATATTACTGAAAATCCAGCACTTGACTAAAATCAAGCATTTAAGATAAAACACCTTTCCTAAAAGCAGGGCATACAAATGAAGGAACTTGATGAATACCACGAAGGAAGTTGGTATGGGACTCGGGTGTCTGGGCTTCTGTGACCAGCTGGTGTCCTCCTTCCCTTTGCATCAGGCATAGGCAAGAACAGCTACTTCCAGAGCTTCTTTCCCACATTTCTCAGAGAAACCAAAACACAAAGGTGCATGTTCCCAGAGAAGGAGACGAAGCTTTGCTTCTTCTAGAAATAATTCATGAAGAAAGCTTTGAAATGAGTTAAACCTTTTTCCCTAAACACCCAGTGAATAGGAGATACCTGAATGTAAAAACAGCTATCAGCTCTAGGTGGTTTCAGGGACAGATACTATTCCCAAAGCTCAAAACTGCAGGGCAAAGACAGCAGCAGATGGAATAAGATATTAAAACAACAGGCTAAAAGGAGATGTTTGTCAGGAGATGTGGTGAGTTACACAGGACTACTCTGAGGACCATTTCAGCTATATCTGAAACAAGGTTCATATTTCTTTTAAACATTTTAAATAGATTGGGGTTTTTTAAACCACAATTTTATGCATAAATGTTACAGAATATTTTGGGTTAGAGCTATAAACAGGTCAGATTATACACCCTAAACTGCTGGGAGTGCCGGCATGCACGTACATACATATACACACTCTGATAAAAATCTATTTAAATTAAAAAAACATTTCCTAATATAGTGAATAATTCTCATTACGAAAGTTAAATGTGTCTTTACTGATCATTTCTTCTGACAATCACAATTCTGAACTCTCCATCTGACTGTTCAGCTCAGGAGAAGGCTAATCTACAGAACAAAACATCCTTTGCTCTTTCAGAAACAATGGGACGTTAGACTATAAAGTAAGCTTTGTTACATCTAAATTCAAGAAATACAGCTGCATAGGATAACAGGGAAACAGTACTGAATAAATACTTCAGTTCTCTTATTCTTTTTAAGCTTTTCCCAATGCTCTCAAGTAGTCTCCCCATCTTTTTCCCAAATGATACAAAGAAAATTAAATAAATGTTTCTTTGTCAGAGATATACTCTGGCAGCAAGGCATGTGTCTGAGATTTAAACAGTTTAGCAACAGCCATACTTCTGTCCAAACTAATTTCCAGATGAAAAGAAAGGTACAAAACAGTGAGAAACCAAAAATTCAGAGATGGAAAAGATCCAGCTAGATCATCCAATTCTCTCTTGCCCACTCCCATCAGTCAAAATGGTGCATTGCCATCATTGAAGGAATGACTGAAACCATTCATTTTTATAACTGGAATACAAGAAGCATTTACCAAATTTGCTTCAGAGGAACCTAAGCAGCCAGTGCCTAGTGCAGGTTCTGTCAGGCAGAGAGCATAAATCTGTGAGCTCTTAGGTATGTTTAATGTTGTAGTATTTGTCCAGCTACACCATTAAGTTCAGTGTTGCAGCTCTGTCAGAAACCAAGAGATAATGCCCAGGAAACAGATGAAGATGTTTGATGCAGAATCACAGCTACAGCGTAGCTTCATAAGCCAAGGAGGGAAAAAACTCCTGTGCTCAACTGGCAAGATTTGCTATGGGTTTTTTGTTATTAACAAAATAAAAATTAAATTAAAATGTCACTCCATCCATCTCAATCTAGTAAAGCCATATGATGGCAAATTTGGGCTTGGTACAATACACAAGAGAAACACTAAGCTGCATTTCAGCAAAACCGTTTCATACAAAGTTGGTTTCTCATTTAGCCATTAGGACCTGAGTAGCAAATAACTTCCTTTAAGTTATGGAACCCAATTCTACTGATATATCACAAGCTTCATTTGGTCTTATGCATTTGTGCTCAAGTAGTGAGAACAGAAGTTGGTCTACAGCACTGATCTTCACACATGCATTAAAAACACAGCCTTATTCTATTTTCACATTGCTGATGAGTGCTATTTTTAGGCACAAATCACTATTTTGAAAGTAGTCGCCCTTCTTTTTCGAACTTCCTCACTCTGCTCACTTTTTTCACCACCTAATTTCTGAATTTAAAAGCCTGCCCAACACACAGCTGTTCTCATTAAGTCCCTGCTGGGGCTTCTGGGCATTGCGTAGCTAACAGTCCTGACAGAAAATGAGAATGTACCACCAATTTTGAAGGAAACAAATCTTCCAGGAAGCAACAGACCCTGAGCAGATATTGAGGTGCTAGCAGAAGTGGCGATTTAGGCTAATACAGTTAACTGCCAAAAGGAATTAAAAGTTATTGCAAAATAATGGGCTGTGCTAGGAACCAAAAATGTGACTTCTCACTTAGGGCTTCTGAATTTCAACAGGAAGGTTAGATAAATCTAAGTATGTGTCACCTGCCAACAGAGACCTGATCCCTCGGGATATCTAGAATTCTGCCCCAAATCTATATTCAGTGACTGGAAAACAGTACATTGTTCCATCACCAGCAAGATCTGATCAGGTCAGGTTTTGTAAGGAAGGCGCACAGTAACAACCAATGTCCTGAGAAAGAAGGATTTTGGCAACTTGGCAGTGCAGAAGAAAAGTAATACATTAGACTACAAGAAACTGGCTGTTGTGGAACAACAAAAAAAAAATGCTACAGCTCATGTTTCATGGCACTACCTTGCAGATTTTAGAAGCGAGACAAAAACCTGCAAGTGTCATGTAGCCCTCCCTCTCTGGGCAACTTCTACAAAGAAACTCACTTCAAAGTACAAAATGGTTACGTACTGGCTAATATATTCAGTAGCTAGCTAGGACTGCAGAGATACTGGAGTGAGGATTATTGTGCTTTCCCTTCAAGATCAGATCTCCACTGAGCCTTTGCTGCCAGATCTGCCAGGGAGGTAGTGAAGGGCCAGCTGCCTGTCTTCTCCTTCGGTTCTATAGTTCTTCACATCACTGTATTTTTTTCTTGAACCCCTGAGCCGCTAATCTTGCCTCTGCCTGCAGTTTTGCCTTTCTTATCTTGCACAGCTCTCATCTCTGTACTTTCTCACAATTAAGCAATTTTCTCAGAAGTCCAGGCCAAGGTTTTGCAGCTGTGCTATATCACAGCAAGGTCTTGGACCACAGACAACTGAATCCTTTGGAAGAGGGTCACAGCTCTAAGATCAGGGCTACAAAAGGTAACTGGAAGGAACTGAAGTACCAGACAAAGTGGCCAACAGACTAAGCCTTTGAAAAGCTAGACAGAAAAAGGCTATCAGGTAGGTAAAGGAGGAGGAAGTAGTGAAGAGAGGAAATGTATTACCAGGTGGCTGGGCTAGTAGGCTGGAGACAGAAGTGAAAGTCATTACACGAAGGAATCATAAGGAAAAAAAGCAGAGCACAAGACAACATCTGTCTGACTATGACAAAGAAACAGTGATGAGAAGCAGATTGGAGAAGAAACTAAAGGGTAATAGAAGAATATGGTCAAACACAGAAATAGGCCAAGACTGTTTAAATATGGGATGTAACATCTTTGTATGTCTTTTTACTGCTTCTCTTCAGAAAGTGTTGCAGTTACCTTAACAAAATAGCTTGAATCCTGGAATATTATTTTGATTTTAGTTTAAAATATGGCTTTGATTTAAAATGAAGTTATAGTAGCTATGAGAACATATGATATGTTAAGATCTTAGGAGCAATTAGCATTGTGTTTGCCTCGATTACTATGGAAATCGTTATGGACTCTGAATCAAAACAATGGGCACTGGCTATGGATCTTGATTTGAAACAATAGGTACCAGAAGAAACTGGGTTTGATTGGGAAGATCAGCCAAAGATAAAATGAGCATGCGCAGGGATGGAGTTCAATCAGCAGGCACAGTGAGGAAGACTATCGATGACCCCCAGAGGACCCCCATCCAACACAACCATGCATGCGTTAGAGACATTTGCATATGATAATGATTTCCAGGAAATAACATGAATAAGCTAATCACTACCCTCCCCTCATTCTATTCAAATCAATCAGTAAAGATGACCAATGATTTCTGTAGAATAGGAATACAGGTAAGGTGAGGTAACTGAAAGCCAATCATTATTAAGGTCAAACTAAACTTTGTGAATTTTGTTGATCTTATGTAACCATGACTCTGCTGAAAAAGTGTATAAATATGTTGTGCTTTGTACCTGTCGGTGATCACGTTTTTTTGGTGGAGCTATCCCCCGTGTTCCCCAGCTCTGGAATAAAGAAGTGCCTGCTTATCTGCTTTATGTAGGTAAGTTTTATTCACGATTGCAACTGCTAACAGAAGCAGCCATCTCAGACATGAATCTGCCCCAAAGGATCTTATTTATATAGGGCTTATAATGGAATGAGAGAGAAACCTCTGCTTTCGGATCCTTTATAGTTGTGGATAAGTACACAGAGATTTGAAATACTCCCATATATGTTTGTAAGATCCAGTTTTTCCCTTGGACAAATACCACATAATGATCACAGAAATAATAGCTGAGGATGTAATTTGGTATGACCAAACTGTTTGCATCCAAAACGATTTGAGAGTTTTAACAGCAACAACAAGAATTGATAAATGGAGATTTGACCAGAATATTCCAGGCTCTCTAGATCCCAGCGACACTGGACGGTGAAGAAATATATTCTCACGCAGTCAGCTGGATGCCTATGTTCTACTGATCCTGAAGGACCATCTGGCCATGGGAATGCCTCTCAGAATACAGGGAAGCAATAGCACCTGACAGTGTTACTGCCGTCTAATGAGTTCCTGACTTGACTGAGCAACATGAGCTGATCACCCCCCTTTGCTCCTGGTCCACTACATAACAAGATCTCCTTTTGAAAGCATATTCATGCATGGTAATTTGCAGCTGAAATGGGCTAGAAGCATAGATGCAGCCATTCAGTTAATTATAACATAGAAGACTGCAATAACCAGGTCGGCTGCAGTTGCCCCTGTCTGGGCAGGGACATGAGACAGGCCCTTGAGAGTCTGTTTCCACCATCTGCTGTTGGGTGCAGCTTGTGGTTCCTCCCCTCTGCTTGGGGAGGCTATTTGTACTAGCTAAATGTGGCCAGAAAGGGCTGCTCGCATGGCTGACATAGGAGATCCCAACAATCCTTGCCCAGGCAAGCTTCAGCCTCCCAACAACTAGAAAATTTCCAGTAGCCAGCTGCCTGGTCTCCTGTTGGGAGTTGTTTCACACTGTATGTAAATGATACTGGTGGGCCCCAAAGCAGCTTTTCTACCAGCAAGTGGTATGGGAAGCACATGCCTGGGGCTTGGAAAAGCCTAACCATGAGTCACCTCACTTGACTTTAAATGCTGGAGAAAAAAAAAAGAAAAGAAAAAAAAAAAAAAAAGGAAAAATGCCAAGTTTATTCAATGGAGTCAAGGCTTAAATTTTGGATTATGAGCATGAAACAATGGTAGAAGAGAAAAACACAGACATGACAACACTTAGAACAAACCTAACCTCAGTCTATCCTTCTAGCTTGACCAGGAATTTCTTCGAGGCATATCTTGGCCCAGGAAACCAGGCTGGTGTCTCAGCATGCCATGTCCACCATCTTGTCTTGCCTGCCAAAGCTTATCTGTGACCTTGTTCACCCACAGAGCCAAGATAGCAGCTCCCAGACCCATCTTCCTCCCAGGCACTGTCTTTCAGAGCCGACTTTTCAGTGTAACAGGCACCTCCACCCCAGCTGCCCTGGAGCACCACTGCCTGAGATGCAGCTGAGGCTGTATCTTCTCTCCCGTTCCTGTTTCTTTCAGTGCCTCTTGCTTCAGACCTCCCTGATGCTGTTTTGGTCTAACAAGAACATAGCATGGTGCATAGCGTGGCACCATGCAAAATCGTGCAACTTCAATTTTACCCATGCATCAGCTTGTTTTTATTTCATTTAAGTGGTGTCACTGAAGGCATGACATTCTCATTACCATTGTAGCAGTTTAAAAACCATACTTCAACCGAAGGATTAAACACATAAACATCTTGTTAAATTTGCTGTCACTATTGCACTGTGATCTGATGATAACTGCATAAGTTATTGCTAATACTAATTATTAGGCTTGACAGATTTGGCATGTATAACTATTTCTACAGTCCCTTCCCAGCATAAGCATTTCCTGGCCTCCTGATCACCACTGTGCCTTTGCCTTTACCTGAGGGGCCTCCTGCTTTCTCCACAGGATTTCTTAACTCTTCCATCTGATCCCACAGCTGCTCTACATCCACCTAATTGAAGTGGTCACATCTGGAAAAGAAATGTAAGCATGAGTTTTTACCATATGATTGCTTCTGGACATGGTATTTCCTAGTGATGTCATACATCTCATGAAAAGACTGCAGGCAAAATGTATCTCAGGCAGAATTGAAAAGAAGAATTCAAGTCAAAGAAGAATTGATGAAGGCATCTTTCTTTTTTTTTCTTTGTGGCAGAAAAATTACAGCCACTGACCTGATTTAATAGTTGGCTCATTAAAAGATGTACTACAGTCAAACCTCTAAAAAAGTAGAACCATTTTTAAGTTTATAAAATTTACTTTAATAATTATAAAGTATTTTTGTTTGAAAGTGGCAAGTCAGAACACTTAACAACAAGGGTGCCAAGTAAACTGATAAATTTAGTTCCACAAATACTGCTACAAAAATGTCTTCCAAAAAACTTTTGGCTTCAAGGTATGAGAAGTAGGTAACTAGCAGACTTTGCCTGGGGTTCAGACTTAGTTTCCAAAACTATGTTTTTTCTGGATGTTTATACTGACAAATAAATTTGTGGTTAACAGAGGTTAAAAAAGGTACTGCTAAACCCTCACTGTTTTAGAGAAAAGGATATTTGGTAGATTTTGAAGAAAAGTATAAAAGCAGAATTTCTGAATGCGAGCATGTTAGCTAGTACATGTCCGTCACATTTTATAGAAGGCAAAAGATTCCCAAAAAGAGACCAATAGTTTCCAACTATGTGTTTACTGTATAGATTTATCTTGTATCTTTTTAAGAACAAAATTAATTTTGTTTCAGAGCAAAAAAGTATCCATATATATTCTTTTAACATTACTAATGTAGTAAAAGGCACATTTCTTAAAAATATATTTCTAGCATATGTTAGCTAACAGATTTGCATGAAGCTTTAAACCCTTGAGATTCTTGCTTAGTATAAAGAATTAAAAAAGTCTCTTAAAGCTAGTGTTGTTCTGTTTGTAAGGTCTAGCATAAAATGATATTGCCTTCATAAAATGGTATTACATTCACCTACTGCTTTGCACTCACCCACAGCTCAAAACGTGTATATAGAGCAGTACAACTTTGCTAAGCATAATGGTTCTGTGATTATTTCACCTGGCAATAAAGAACTGTTGAAATGTGATTAACCTGTGAAAAGTAAAGAGACAATGAGCTATGGAGGTAGCACTTGCTTCTCCCATAGTAAAGCATCTGTCCCATTATGCTGTTAAAATAGTGCTACTATCTGGGAGGGACCTCTCCCAACAGAATGGACACCTTACACACCACATGGTCTGCCCTTCAAAAACCATTGCTAGACAGGAGATATCCTACCTTATCAAATGGACTGCTGCAACAGTTCACATCCCAACATTAATGGTATGTTTTTGTCCATCAGTGGTAATATCCCATCCAGACTAGCTTTAAAAGATGTAGGTAAATGAAGATAGAACCATTATAAACTTATTACATCTAAAAATACATTAAAATGCTAGAAATTATTCAAATGGATTATGTTTTGCAGCCATATTTAATTGTATAAGGACTTTTACTTTTTCGCTTTGGCTTGCCTGCTTAAGAGCTCTCAAGCTGTCTTCCAAAATGTATTCGCAGACATTTTCTATACTTAATCTGTCATTGGCTAAAAATTTTAAGCATTTAATACTACTTCTTAGTTATAATTTAGGAAGTCAGTAATACAGTGAAAAAAAAAATCAGTGTGATATTGCAGAGATGTATTAATATTACTCAACATTCAAAGTTTCGCTAAAACCAAGAACTCAGAAAAGGACAAAATACATCTTGAATGTATTACATAGAACAAATGAGATCTTTATTCGGGTTATTTCAAACAGAAATACATTTTCAATTAACTTTTTCCGGGGAAGCACAGATTTTATGGGAAATTTTCTATATTAATCTAGAATATTAAAAAACCCCAATGGCATTTCTTTTCAGGTTGGCTCATACAGAAATTAGTGTATTTCATTTTGCAGAGCTGATTGACATGATTTACTTTCTGGCAGTTAACAAAACAGGAAGCTACTTCTCCATTTACTTCTGAGGAAATATATTGCTCGAAATATTCTCATCGAGGGATGACATTACAAGTTCCTCTCTTGCTGAACTGCTTGATGTGTGGGAGTCACACAAAAGTAGGTGATTCACAAGAAAATTATTTCTATAATGGAAATGTATCTATAAAAGATTTTTTTTTTTTTTAAAGCACACTTTTTGCCTTGCCCATCCCTCCAAGGCACTCAAAATAGGAAAGCCTGGCTAAGTACTGAAATTACAAAGTGCCTTGGGAGATTTCAATAATTCCACTCATGTGCAATTTACAGACTTTTGAGTACTAAAATACCTTGTTAAGATTGAAAATATTTCTACATTTATAAATTCGTGACTTTTAAGGACTTTGATTCCTAGGAAAAAGCCTTGAAACATGAGCATTTCATATCAGCAAAGTTCTACATGCAAATACCAGACTTCCTCATGCGGGGCAATTGCAAATCCTGCTTACCTCTCATAATAGTCCACTTCAGTCTAAGAGATTTCTGTAGCATGCATTATGTAAGTGTAATTATTACTCTCCTAGAAATTCTTCTACTATCACTTTCTGCTTACATTTGAAGGTAAAGCATATTTCCTCACCCAGGCTACTACTCAGTGATACAACTGCAACTTCCTGGAGCTGAAATTTCTGTTTATCACACTATAAATACAAGAAATCTGTTAAAGACCTTTCTCAGCTACATCCTGATTGTGCAAACACAAGTCCATGAGGCATCCAGGTAGAGAAGCTTTGCCCTCTCAAACGTACCTTTCCCAGATCACTGTCTGCATGGAAGGCACCATGGAAAAAACAAAACAAAACCACACCCCAGAGCAAAAGCACTTAGGAATCTTGAATTTCTTTGGACCTGCTGTGCATTTAAATTATTTAAACCCAAAAAAATTCAGAGTCTACTTATGCCTAACATTTCTACAAAGTACTCTCATGTGTTTACCCATAAGGACATGATGGATTCCCCATTCCAGCTCAGCAAAGAACTTATTCTGTGATCAAAAGGTAAAGGAACCATTGAAGTTTTTTGAAGTCCTGTTTTTCTCCCCATGACACAAGTCTGGCCACATCAAAACAACCAGTCGCTATTGCACTTGTCCTGGGTTGAGTGAGTGGTGGAGTTTTTTGGTGGCAGGGGAGGGGGCTATCGGGGCGGCCCCCTGTGAGAAGCTTCTCGAAGCTCCCCCAGCTCCACGTCAGCTCCACTTCTGTTTGGGAAATTGAGCCAATCAGCTGCGCCTCTGCGATAACGTATTTAAGAAGGGACGTGGTGACGGGCAGTCGGACTTGTGAGGAGGAGTTGCTGCAGCTGCATGAACACCAAGGTCAGTGGGGGAACGGAGGAAGAAAGGAGGGGGGAGGTGTGCCGGAGCAGAGACCCCCCTGTATCCTGTGGTGAGACGGCAGGGCAGCCCCCCCTGACACCCATGAAGATCTACGGTGGAACAGACATTGATTTATGGCCTGTTGTTCCTGCTCAGCTGATCAAGGTTCTGTGCCCGAAGAAGGCCGGGGTCTCATGGGAAAAGGCAGCCCCGCTGCTGTAATTCAGTGCTGGGAGGATTGCAGCATGCGGGGGTGTCCCACGCCGGAGCAGCTCGGGAAGGGCTGCAGCCGTGGGAGGGAATCCAGTCGGAGGAAGTTAGTGACCCATGATGGAGCAGTGTGGGGAACGCTGCGGCCCATGGGAGGAATTCAAGTCAGAGAAAGTTTGTGGAGGACTGTCTCCTGTGAGAGGGGGACCACGATGGAGCAGGGGGTAACAAGTTTCGGACACTCCCCTCACCGAAGATGAAGGAAGTGGCAGCACTGACTGCACCCCCCATTCCCTGCCCCTGCGCCACTGGGGGAGGAGGTAGAGATATCGGGAGCAGAGCTGAGCCCGGGAAGAAGGGAGGGGTGGGGGGAAGGTGTTCTCAAGATGTGGTAATGCTTCTCACTGTCCTACTCTGTTATGTGTTGTTAGTGTCTGTAATAAATGTATGTTCTTTTTTTTCTTCCCCTAATGAGTCTGCCTTTTGCTCGTGATCATAAAAGGGGGATTTTCCCCCATCCCAGTCCTATCTTGAACCCCAAGCCTGGCTCTCTGTCCCTTCTCATTGCCGGAGGGGAAGGGAGAGAGAGCTGCTGCATTGTGGTTGGCTGCCAATCAGGCCTAAACCACGACACACTGATGACCCCTCAGACTGAGCGTTCGCTTACATATCACTAAGTAAAACTAGTCAGACAGTTCTATGACAGCTAAACTAAGACTAATGACTTCTTCACTAGCAGCCCCTGGGCTCTAACCACCAGAAAGTGACATTGATCTTAATCAGATCAGACACCAGCTTCTCTCAACTCTCTCTCACAGTCTATTTGACTTCATGTTTCATTATAAAATCAATTAATTGTTTCATTGCCTAGTCATTTTATATGTTACTTATAAAACATATTATATTGATATTCAAAAGATAGCAGGCAGGCAGAGTATTTTGTACTAGCCTCAAACAGTATGCACGGAAAACAGCATTATTTTTAAAAGATGCAGCGCATGCAAATCAATGACACCAATGAGCTCACCTGATCATCCACAGTGGCTGATCAGTTGTACCAGCCAGAGGGCATTCCCTGCACACCCAAAAGCCCTGCTTTCACAGGGTCTTCACAGCCTTTGACAAGGAGAGAAGTGCCTCTCACAAATCCATCCTCAGTGTCACCTTTTGCCAGTGCACTCGCACTTCCTCGCAGAAGAGCTCAACATCCTTAGAGCTGAGAGCCAAAACATCTTCAGTGCAGTGAGATATTTTAGAAGCTGAAACTAAGCATGGAACACCAAGTTAATAATAAGGACATTACAACATGATGGACATGTGGACAATTTAAGCCACAATGAGGCTCTTTTGTTGATTTGCAATAATTATTTCTTTTTCCAAGCAAGTTGGAAATTTGAGTGGATGTTTATGGAAAACAAGATCATTCACTCAAGCATGAGTTTCCAAGTGAAGTTTATTTTTAAGTAAGTTATTTATAGTTTACACTATAAAGTTTTTCATTTACATCTAGATTCAATAAAACACTCGGCAATGATACATTTGTGTTCAAGATGCACTTCCATGAATATAAAACTAGAAACATTCATTTCAAACAAACAGGATTCTAACACTAGCAATAAGAGAAAGAATTTGATAAGCTTCAACCCTGCAAAAAATATGCATATATCTTTTTCTACTGCAGATAGTCACTGCAATATGTGTGGACTGGAAAACTGTATTTCTGGTCTTATCTTAACTTTTGTCCCAGCCGTCATACGTATATTTCAAAGAACACTTCGCCTTATCTTTCCTGAATAAGTGCTCTTATAACAAATATTTGATGCTTTTACCTTGGATTTAAATTATACAGTGTAGTTTCATCCACTATTCCTTAAGCTTATTCATTGAAAATCTGCCCTGTTCTCCTCTTCTGTGACTTATAAATATTCTCTGGAAGTGGCACAATGACATCACTTTAACTTTGCCCTACTTCTGAGGTATCAATAATTTATATAACCCTGTCTTGCAGCTCTTCTGAAACTGTTCCTTACTCATATTGAAGCTGTACAAGTCACAGTCAGAGCTGAGTTTCACCCAGTACAGTATCCCACTTTTGACACTAACCACCACTAGTTCTTTCAAAGGACATGCACCCAGACTTACAAAAGGCAGATATGGAAAAGCCTGTTGCCTGTAGAACAACTTTTTGCCCTCTTAATTAGAAGTTGATTTAGGTTTCCTCCCACATTTTAATTTAATTTAATCAATATCATGCAGCTTGTGATAGTTGAATTATCTGTAAAAGAATATACCTTTTTTTGGAGTCCTAAAGCTCTGGGTGTGTAACGGGGCATGTCTGACCACCCTGGGACACCCACAAAGGCAGTCCACTGCTTTTCTCAGGCAGGACATCTCTTGCCAGTCAATACGATCAACTCCACAGACATCTCTGAAGTTTGGCAAGTATCCTACTGGCAATGCAGAGGAACGACTGGAGTTACAAGTGACTTGATGGCTTTCAATAAGCTAAGTAATATTCACCCAGAACACAAGTATTCAAGGGGGAAATATTAATCTCAAACCAGCTTGAAGTATCTTATGTTTTAGGTGTTCCTTTTTCTTTTACACAGGGGCAGCTGAAGTCCACAGCGTTTCACATCCTCCCTGCTAGGTTTGTGTCTGCCAGTCAGAGACTCATTTCCATCCATTCCTGGAAAGTGATCCTTACACAAACTTTTTATTTCTTGAAGCTTCTTCACTACTGTTATGTCCTCCTTTCCCAGTACAAAGCCCTAACAGCTGCATTTAGCTGCACGGCTTTACCGCTGAGCAATTGCCTTTGTCAAATTTGACCGACTAAGGAAACCCCCAAGTGTGTAAGTTGAAGTCACGCACTGAGAACCATGTCTTGTGGCAGATACGCCCCTGTGAATGGGATGAGCACACTGATTGCTGCTCGGGAACCTGCCTTCCAAGGACAAGCTCCAGCAGCTCACATACAACCTCTGCTCTGGCTCTCCAAGGGGCCTGACATATTTGGCATATTGAGTAGAGCCGTACCTAAATCATGGGCTCCCAGGATGGGAAGGCAGCAAAACTTCCATTCTACAACTGTAGTAAATGACAGGTGGTAATCACTGGGAAACAGGATCTGAAGGAATGAGTCTCTCAACACCCAAGACCAATTTGACAAGTCCTCAGCTTCTGGAAGATGAAAACTATTACTCTTTTGGAGTAAGGATCTGCATATTACAAGTAAACACTTGGCCTCACTAAATTACTGATGGTTTCCATTGACTTGGTGAGAGATTTAACAATTCTTTAATTTAAACTATGCGCTACTAGGAGGCATTTTTATTTAAATATAAATTTCCAATATTTCTCTGAGGCATAGAGGTATAATACAGCTGGATTACTTATTCATCAGTCCTTGTTCTTTTTGCTTGAAAGATACCTATCTCTAAGAATAAGGTAACATATTTCTTCTGGCAAATCTATTTACAACAGCACTTTCATAACCTTCCATAAGTTAAGTTGATTATATACAGTATTCATAAGCTGAGAATTTCATTTCCGCATGTATGTCATCCATGAGAACATGAAACTTTGCTTCCAGGCTTCTGCCTTCACTATTTCAGAATCAAACAGTGATTCAGAACTTGCTAAATAACACTCCCATCCTGTGACTAGGAAGATAGTCATTGATTTCAAATTCAGAGAAGGAACTGCTTTCAGGACTGTGCCCCAGTAGAGAAGAGGAAAAAAAGAGCCATAGATTATAACATCAGTGCTTTTGACATCCATGATCTGTCTACTCAGTTTATTAAAAATTAACATCACCATTTGGCTGCTGCAAGGATGCCATGTAGGAATAAGTGGGTTTAAGCCTAATTTAATCATGAACGGTCCAGGTTATTTTCACATTTCACATGTGTAGGATTCAAAAGGCTTTTGCTTAGTGCTAAGAACTCAGATCAAGTGCTATTGAAATTGGAATACACCTTCCTGGAATAAATTTGCATAATTTACCAGAGGACAGCACAAGTCCATAGTTTTAGCTTTTCACGTCTGGTGAGTGTACCTTCCACCAGATCCAGTCACAGTTCTGGGCATCCCAGTAGAAGACTTACTGGAGTGGGGTCAGCCCAGGGCCACAAAGATGACTAAGGGATCGGAGCATCATTCATACATGGAGAGGCTGAGTACTGGGGTTGTTCAGCCTGGAGAAGATAAGGCTCAAGGGATCTTATCAATATATATAAATAACTGAGGTGACGGGGGTGAAGGTAAGGGAGCCAGACTCTGTTCAGTAGTGCTCACAGACAGGAAAAGAGGCAATGGATATATATTAAAGCACATGCAATTCCATCTGAATAGAAGAATACACCTTTTTACTGTGAAGTTGGTCAAACACGGGAACAGGTTGCCCAGAGAGGTTGTGGACATATTAAAAACCCAACTGGACATGCTCCTGAGCAATTGGCTTTAGCTGACCCTGCTTGAGCAGGGGGGCTGGACTAGAAGATCTTAAGAGGTCCCTTCCAATTTAAATGACTCATTAACATCAGAATCTGCAACAGCAACACTAAAAATTTATTTTATTATTGCTATGTTCTTGCACACATAACATCAATTTTTGCATCATCTGTAGTTTTTATTGGGCTACAAGTAACTGCAAATAGTTCCTATTGATTAGCCTGTAGTTGGTGGATAATGTGAGGAAATGAGGTCAAAGATAGCTTCAGCAACGGAACAAACATGTCATCGGCAGCATTAGTGGTTGGTTAAAGTGTGTGCAACCAAAGTCATACAAAGGGCAAATCCTCTTTCCAGCAGCTCATTGTGCTAAAAGGGATAATCTTTGCATTGCCTCTGACTGCTTTTGGTTCAGTTCTCTGCTTAGGAGTAGAAAGCACTACGGAAAGTAAACCTTGTGAGAAAGTGTAAACTATGCTAAACTCAGAGGATGCATGCCAATATTTTTTACCTTTTGCTTTTTTTCCTTGAAGAATGCAAATACATTCCTGAGCTACTGAATAACTAAATCAACAAATGTACTTCTGCAGGTGGCAAAATTCTCCATTGCTTTCAAACACTAACATGCATGTATAACTACTCCCAGATAAATTCTTACTGTACTTTCATTCCAGAGCACTGCGCTGTGTCTCATGCAGTGTCCTCGAAGCCCTTACCCCTTCTGATTTCTATCAGAAGGTGACTGATCCATCTTGGGTTGGAAAGAGAAATGTCACTCCTCAGCTTCTGCTGGGGATAGAAATCTCCACAGACAACTGAGAAAAGAGAGATCCTTACCTCATTAGCTGGATTTTATCATCTGCAGACTCTTTTAATTTCCTTTCTGGCCGGAATTATCCTCACTCTTGGTAAGAGCTCAGCAGTGTAGGCAGATAACACTGTTCCTCCTTTTTTTAATATCAATTTTCTTAAATGAATGTACAACTTCAATTGCAGTTACTTTAACTCAACAACTTTCAAAAATTTGCAAAATATTATATATTAACTATGAAAACCACAAACCTACTTCAATTTCTTTTAATACTGTGGTAAAAAAAAATCAAAAGAACTCTGCAATGATTTTGTTGTTTCTTTAGAGGAAAAACAGAAGCGTACTACTGAAAGCCTGTATAATAGCAGAGTTTGGCTAAAAGAAAAATTAAAAGGAACTTAGTAAGTTTACTGACGTCTTAACAAAAGTGGAAATTTCAAAGCAAAAAGTATTCAGGAGGGAACATTTTAGTATGGAAGAAGAGCTGTATGCAGCATAGTTCATACATTCTGAAATGTTTTTCTATTGCCTGAAGCCAGGAAACCAATTTATGAGGATTATGTATTCTACAGTGAGAAGCAGATAACGTTCACTACTTAAGCAAACTACACTTTTCACACCCAGCACCGAAGGAAATTATACAGTACCATCTCTTGTTGGGGAATGCAGCAATCGTGCAAAGGGAATGAGGGGGAAATTGCATCTGAAAAGAGAGAGCAGTACCTGAGCAAGCGCTCTCTGCCTCTCTCCCATGTCACGACTGCAAACCCGTTCACACACGGGTGGGGATCCGTGCAGGACCCGGCACTCAGCCTGTGAGCTCTCACTTGGCCGTGAGCGTAGACTGTGTCTCTTCAGCTCCGACTGTCACCCTGCCAGGAGGGATCTCATGCCCTGTCCGAGCTGCTGGCGTTTGCTGCGTGATGGGAAAGAAGCAGCTCTTGCTATATGGAGATCAGCAGGGAGACTGAGATGGAGACGAGATGAGGATGGCTTGGGTGACTTCCAACAAACTCAGGAGACTATCTGGATAAGCAAAAACTCCCTAATCACTCATTCAGACAGGCCAGGAGATCAGTAAAGAGGTGAGAAATCTGCCTGCAGGCAAGCTGTCGGACTGACAGCTAACATTTAGGGTTGGACAAATACCTCTGCTTTATCCTTAGGCATGTAACCGACCGGGTGCAGCCGTACATCTGATATTCAACCCCACCCTAACAATAAACTCAGCTCCCCCGAGCCCCATGTTGCAACCTGCTTTCCTCTTGTCTTGCTGCTGTCTGAATCAGTGGAAACAAAAGGGCGCATTGTCTGAAGGGGTGACCGGTTTCATCACCACTTCCAGAAAAGCTAAGCACTGAAAATCAAAACAGACAGATAGATTATCTTGCCTCAGTTTCAGTCCCCTGCAGAAGTGCTGTGATTATTTAACACACAGAGGACTGGGGGGACCCTCTATCACTTGTGGGCTGCTGTATATTCACAATTTGGATGCTTAATGTAAAATAGCATTGTATGCCAAAGCATGTGCCATGCAGTAAAACTTTGATAAATAGAACTCCACAAGAAATTGTAGGTAAGAAATTATCTTAGTTATCAAAACAGTAAGAAAAACAAACCACCATGTACACAAGGACAAGTTGCACAGGTACTTAAAGCTCTTGGAAAAATATATTTTCACTAAGAAAAACACACTTGCAGATAAAGATGATGTTGCGAAAGCATTTAAGATTACAACCAATATTTTGGATATCACATCAAAATAGTTGTAGTTCAATAAATTTGTCTTCCTACAATTTTATGAGGGTAGATGGAACAGTCCAAAATACGTACAAGTAAATCAAATGTTTTACATCAATGTCCAAGCATTTTTCCTTCCCACAGTAGACAATGACAAAAATATCAACATCTACAACACTGCAGAACTTGGTCTCTTCACATGGTGCACTTAGAACTTTTTGTTTTGCTTTGTTCCTTTCTGTTAACAAAGGACTCTCAAACACCAGTTGCACCCGAACCCAGAACCATTTCTGGTGAAGTGTCAATTGTACTCATCTAACCCTCTAAGTAGTGCAATAGTAACACTCCCAGTACGCGCAGCAAACATGAAAAGCAAACGGCTGTGCAAATATCACTGCAGTTTGCCACTAAGACTTCCTGTAATTCAAAATGAACAACAACAAATGGTATAAATTTAAACAGCAAAACATATGTAGCCCCTTCAGAGTCATCACAGTCAGGATTTCCTGGATGTGTGAAGTCAGTTATATAGCAACATCTGCCAAAAACAGGAGTCTCTTTTCTGATTTTTACTCCTTAGAAGTCTGCAGTTTACAGAGAAAAAGGAGTGGAACGATTAAGTAAAGAATGTTGGCCATTTAAAAGTATTAGTATTTCTCAGAGACTGTTATGCTATCTGCATCTCCGGAAAAGAAAATCTGAAGGAGGAGGGAGGGCAGAAATAAACATTTTCACAATATCATGATTTGTGAAGGAGCAAAACCAGAAACCTCTTAGGAACAACTCACCAAATAGGAATCTTGATCATTTGAGGCTGTTGCAAGGGAGGCAGGTGGAAGGTGGAATGTATTCTGATTTTGGCAAGGCAATAAAAGTACTGATACTGACCTTGGACGGCTCATCTTTGGAAAGTTGGAGGCATTTCACATTATTTTCTGTTATGTTGAGGAAAAAAGAACACAAATCCAGGAACACTTACAGGGCAAGCTCTGGTCTTCATATGAATTAAAGCTCAAAACACTGAAGTTGATGAATAATTTTGCACTGACAGAAGACAGTCATTGAATTGGTTTTATGTAAGATCACTTTACCCAAAAGTGACTTACTTCAGCTATGTCACTTTGCTCGGTGCCATCTCTGTCACTTTGGAAACCGTACTGTTATAAGCAAATATCTCTAGCTCATTGCTGACGATGGGCACATCATGGCAAAACACTCAGCAATAACTTCAGATATCTCCCCAAAGATAAAATGTTACCAGAAAATACAGTATTTCTTTAATTTTACATCTACAGAAGCAGTGTAAAGCAGTTTGCAGTTTTGCTCTGTGCTTTCATACTTACCACTATGTCTGGTTACGAGAGCAGGAACATAGAACACAACTACTATTGGAAAATGTATTTTGACTCAGATCATCTTTCCAGCACCATGCTGACAGGGCTATTTTATGCTCTCTGGCACCTGAGAAAAAGTAGAAGGACAGACATCCCTCTCTTGTCCAAATCTGTGAGAGGAGAGTCTGAAGCCAAAGGTAACCCCTGTTGCTCTCCCTGCAGAGCTTTTCCCAACTGATTCCCATTCCAATCATGCTTGGTATTTGTTAATTTTTAATTAGTTTTGCAGTTTACACCTGTCTAACCAAACAAATACTATGTCTCTTCCTCTTCTGCTTCACTTTAAGCCACTAAACAAAAAACACTGCCTTAATATATTTAACCTCTGGGCCTCAACAACTGCAGACAAGCACAAGATAAAGCAGTAAAATATTTATGGCTAGATTTAGAAATGGCCTCCAGGTCTATGTACCTCGCTTTATGCTTCTTTCCTTTCTATGGGTGAATCAGGAATGCAGCTGCCTCCCACGCACAGTTATCTGTTGTTTTGCACCCAGAGCTTCAAGCAACTGGAAACAGGTACCCTTACAGACGTGCCCACAGATCCAAACACAGCATCAGTCCCAAAGAGGATGCGAATGCAAGGCCGGGAGGTGGAATGATTGAGCCATGGGCTAGGGCAGCACAGGTTAGCTGAAGCCCCCGTAAGCCTCAGCCAGCCTGAGCATCACCCCAGGCTGCCTGTGGCTCGTGTGCAGCACATCCCACTCATCCAGAGCACACACGCTACCGGATCAAGCCGTGCTTGGGCAAGAGCTGTCTGTCTGCAGCTTCAGAAACCATCAGATAAATGCATTGGGCAAAGAACAGAGGAAGATAAACCCCTTTTACCCACCTACTTTGCTTTTTCCATAGCCAGCATAAACTCAGACAAAGAACATCTGAGAAACTTCTGTTTAAGCACTTCAGACTATTGCTTAATTCAGGGAGGAAGGAGAATGGCTAGTAATCCGAATACGAGATTATTTTTATTTTGCCATTGCCTTTGAGAAGCAGAACACACAGAGTCCCCCTCTCCTTAAGCACAAAAGAATAAATGGGTTATTTCCTTGCTCATAAATCCAATACAATTTTCTATTCACTTCTGTTAATCTTCTATTGAGTTTCACACTCAAAGCTTCCCTGGGGTTTGGGTTCAGATTTGTTTCTGGTGCGCAGAGACAGAGTCACCATTTCCTCTTCCTGTCTCTGCAGTTGGCTCTAAGAACTGCCTCAGTCCCTTGGTGTTAATTCTTCCTCAAGACTAACCATTAATCAAAGACATCCTTTGTTTCAGCTAAACAAGTGAATTCCTCACCTAGTATTTTCAATATGGTTTTCTTATGTGTATTATACATATGCTTCCTCTAACCTCCTTCAGCATACCAATGCAAGGTGGGGACAGTGAGCTTTAGATGTAGGCTAGCTACGGGACCAGCTAAGTTCTGTCATCTGGAAAAAAATGCAACTATTCCCCTAGCACAATTATGTTGGATTTACCAGTATTGGTTTCTATCATCTTTAGAGCAGTTGTTGCTGGAAAATTACTACTGGAGCCACAGACAATGCTTCACTCCTTTAAAAGTAGAATTCTGGTTTTAGGGCAGGATGAAGTATTTCACTAATGTGCTTCACAAGGCACCTACGGATCTACTACATGGTAGCAAAAGTAAGGCTTAGACATTGATCCTTTTGTCTCTCTCACTTTGCCAGATCGCCCCCACATACTTCCAGAAACAGAAATCCGGAAAAGACAAAAAAAAAAACAACACACACCCCGCCCCGCCCCCCCCCCCCCCCCCCCCCAAAAAAAAAAAAACCACCAAACAAACAAAAAACCCAAACAAAAAAAAACCAAAACAACAAACAAAAAAACAAAAA
The DNA here is from genome assembly GCF_018691265.1 of Tyto alba. NCBI lineage: Eukaryota > Metazoa > Chordata > Aves > Strigiformes > Tytonidae > Tyto > Tyto alba. Next base: position 13,154,669 of record NW_024881327.1, on the reverse strand, counting down.
CAAAAACAAAAAGCAGGTTTTGAACCCTGTTCTTCTTAATCCACGTTAGTTTTCTTGAAAGTGATTATGACATTGAATGATTCATCTTACTGAATCACAAAGGACGGCATAAAAAGATGAGGTTTTTTGGGAACTCTCACATTTCAAAGGTTGAAGTAAAGGATTTATCCTCCTTTAGCCTTTTGATGCATATATGTAAATGGGCAGTGTGCCCTCCCTGCCCAGGTCTTGTGTTGGCTCAGGACTCCCTGGGGGCTTCCCGGTGAGACCACCCAGTACTTGCTCATGAGATGAAGCAACTTAATGATTTTAAGAGGGCTTCTTTTTAAAAGTTTCTGATATTTGCTTGTTAAGTAACACATTTGTGTAATGTTATCCTGTTGAAACTGACGTGGATGGAATCAGGCAGACAGCACATGTTACATTACATTGCTAGGCTTAACATTGCATTGGCCTACTTCTGTGAATCACACATTGTTCTACTCACAAAGCACATTTGATGCCTTTACATAGTTTTTCATGCACTGTGATACAATTGCAAGGGTCCATAGGGGGATGAAACCTCGTGATTTAACTATCCAAATAAAAACAGAAAGAATCTCCAATTTTCATCAATACTTTGATCATTTGCACGAAATGAGGAACAAAACTCTCTTATCTTCTGCAACTTGTACACAGATGTTTATTTCTTAACTCTTATTTCCCTTTTATAGAGGGGTAACAAAACATTAATTGAAATAAGAAAAGCAGCTGACTGGCCCTGACTTGGCTATGTGGTTTTTTCAGTTCATGAAGGAATTTCAGCAGGATGTAATGGGAAACAAAGCATCAATACAGAGACCACCAACGGCTACAGGTCAGCCATCAGCTGACATGGCAAGGACTTCCACTGTGTGTTTCTATGCTGAACTGCATTTTCTGAATAGATGGCAATTCATCAAGAATTTGTGCTTAAATGTCATGTATGCATGTAACTCCCTATGAGTTGGGAACAGTGTCATTGCTCCCCTGCTAAGCTGGAGAAGCTATTAAGATAAATGCATTCTATAGGGTAACTGGCTTTTCATTACCTTGGCAAGTTTCTCATAAATAAGTGTGCTAAGATAAAGAAAGTAAATAGTCTGACAGATAACTCAGGACTGAGCATTACTTACATGAAATGTTGAAGGAAATGCACTAGAAAGAGTAATTCCAAACTCCTCAGCTAAATGAGCCATTATGGTCCTGCCCAAATTCTCAAGTGCAAAACCAGCACCTGAGGCAAGAGCCCACTGAAGTCAGCACAAGTCCTTAAGCCAGCTTCACTGGGCTTTGGATCAAGGTCTTTCCTATACAACCACGGGCACCCATGAACTTTCCTGATTCTTATGAATAAAGCCAAGACACCACTTCTGAACATGAAGATCTGTGTCTAATTGTCTGCTTTTCACTGCTTTTGCTCTCCGTCTAGCAATTTGAAGATGAAACTTTCAGATGATGCTTTTCATTCTTCTATGCACAAAAACTTCCTGCTGCCAGGAACAGAGGAAAAAAAAGTTATCAACTAAACTCAAAGCCCCAAAATTGCAGAATTCTCTGTAGTTCATTACTTCTTTAATCTGCTCTGCTTCAAAAGCAAATCTCATTATTGCTCATTTAATGATCTCATTGATCATTAAACATTGCCTTTTACTAGAGATACAGTAACACTGGAAGGGTGTTTGATCCTACAATAGCCTGTGTATGCTCTGAAAGGGACATCTGTTGAACTAAATGTTGGATTTAATTTTAATCCATGTGAATTCCTCTGCATTTATCTAGGGCTTTTGAACCGAGAGGAGAGCCTCCATGCTGACCAAGAAAGAAAACGTGTCATTTAGTGAATGTCTTTGCATCCCAGTATAAAATGCACAGAAAAGATCCCTTCACTCACTTGGTGACTCCACTCGATTGCTAGACACACACCTGCAAAGTTGTCCACGGGGCTTGGCTAACTGCCAGAAAACTCGATGATGCTCTGTGACCAAAGGGCAAATTGTCAAAATGCAAACTGCAGAGCCACAGGGCGTTACACCACAGATCCTCACAAGAAAATGCCTCTGCCACAGCCCAAGGGGAAGGTGTCTGACCTGAACGGATGTCTCTCCTCACAGGTTTTATACATGCTTCATTTAATACATCATGATCTTGACTGGTTTGTCTTCCCTAGAGCTTTCAGAAGTTGGACAGAAGCTAAACACACTGTAGGCGAAGAGCCTCATGCAACAAACTCATACACAGTCCCAGCTTGGCTGCATACAACTGTCAGCTCAGAAAATTTTTCATGCCATCAAATGTGGTTACAGTCCAAAAGGGCAACAGAAATGGAGAACTTAATCTGTAAGAAATCATCAACAGAGGGAGCTAAGGTTAAATCAGTTCGGTGCATTATTAACTTCATTATTTTAAACTTGCAGACACAAATCACTTCCCATTTTAAGAAGCGCAGGAATTTATTTGATCGTTCCCACGCACGTTGAGCAGAATCAGGCAGTAAGGCAGTATTACTTTTTCTGCAGGAGAAGAAACCTACCTCCTGATCTTGTAAAGAGCTGAACTCACCTGAGTAATAGGTGCTCCTGAGCACAGGCTCTGTAAATCCCCCTGTGTGGATAACTGTGCTCCCTGCCAGACCCGAAGGTGGTCAGAGCAGTGCTGAGGGAAGGGAATAACGCCTGCCCACGATGCATGGCCTGAGCACAGCTTCCACTGGACAGGGACTGAGTTACCCAGTCAAAATGTGAAGTTAAAAATTTGGTACCAGCACAGATCTGCCACAGGTTGGAAAGCTTTTCTCCCTGATACACATTAAGATTTCCTACAAGCAAAGGGAAAAAGGGTTTTTTACAACCTTGCCAGTCATTTCAGGTATAATTTTAGTGCAAAGAAGTGCTTGTGCTTCATACCAACTCCATGAAGGGAACTCTTGGAGTGAAGGTAAAGATTTAACTCATTAATCACCTCACATCAAAAGTAAAAGCCAGATTGCCAATTTTCTTACTTATGCTTTACCATGTGTTATCCCTTTTCACCTTGCCAAGATACGAGTAAACTGCTGTCTGTTGAAAACAATTCCTGGAGAATACCTTCTGCTTCTCTTTGAGAAAGCTGAGAAACAGATCCCGTAACATACAGAACGCTCCATACTCTGCTCCAACTTAAAATAATTTAAACTTCTTAGCGATTCAAAATCTTGCAAATGTTTGTAAAATAAGTTGGTTTCGTATTCCTTATACTTGCCTCCAACAGTAAAGTTTTTGAGAACCACAAATATTGCTTCAGTTTTCTGCTAATGAAATGAAGAAAAAAATGTCAACTGCTTCTCTACAACTGAAGGAACTGTTGTACCCCATAGAGGCTGCTTTATGTACAATCAACAATAAAAAACGGGTGAAATACGTTATTTGTTAAACCACTTTAAACTTCCTTTTTTGAGATGTACTCAAAACCAACCCCCCCCATTAACGTTTCTTTTGTCCAGCACGTGTAAGTATGAATCTGCAGCCAACACAAGGCCAAAAGCAAGGAAGTGTCACCAATAAGGTAAACCTTGGCAATTTGTCTCAAAACTCAGATTATACCAGTCCTGGTCAGAAGACACTTTGGGGTTTTTTTGTAAACTTTCTCTTAGCTGTAAAGGCTGCCAGTGGTTGAAAACTCACCTGTTTACACCTGGGAAGAACACATATTGCATGGAAATGAGTTGACACGCAGCAAGTGACGGGAACTACAAGGATCTGGCACCTTCCTCATCCCAGGGGAGAGCGCTTGGTTAGCACTGCTCTCTGCACCTACAAAGAACACCTACAACCATTTATTTATACGAAGTGAACAAGGCCTCAAAGCAGATTTGTGTGGCATACACCAAGCCTAAGTCTTTAACACCACAAAGCTTTGTTCCAATGCTGCTGTGTTCAGGTCACACACAAAGAGGAAAGCAAAGCAGACCAACGTTGAATGGACTTTGTTAAGGTCAAAGTACAAATGAATTGGAAAAATCAAAAAAAAACAAACAAAAAAGCACACCATCCATGACAGATAAAAAGCAGTAACAACACAGAGGGCTAACTACTAATGTGCATCACTAATTGACAGATTTTGCTTGAATTGTCTTTCCTCTTCTTCACCGATACAGGGGCGGAAAAAAAAAAAAAAAAAAAAATTAAATCATTTTGTCCTTTATCACAAAAACTTGGAAGTTATATTTTCTTTTTGTAGTTCTTTTTATTTCTGACTCTGTTTTAATGAGATTGCAACTGTTTAAGACATTGTTCTATAATTAGTTCAGATACTGTAGGGCTTCACATTAGTTAGAAATAATCTAAGACAACAGACATTTCTTGGCTTGCTCCACACTTTTTGCATTTTAAAAAAACACCCATCATCTGACTCAGCTCCCCAGTGTCTATTTCTTAAGTATTATTATCTTTCTTAAATGTCACTTTAAAGTATTTCTTGCCTTTGAACACAAGCTGAAAAACTCCAGTACTTAATTTGCTGTACTAGTCCAAAAAGTCACAATGCTTGTTTGTTATCTGAGGAAATGATGTGTTTGCTTTGTGTGTGTCTGTGTGTGAGAGAGAGTGTGGGGGGAGAGAGAATCATGATGGCATACTTGTCACGGGGAGTGGTTTGCATATTAATAAACAGTATATATGAGGCTTTTGCACCGAGGTTGGCACTCAAGGGACTCCTGTGCACTGAGGAAGGGACCACGTATCGCTGCACCAGAGTGAGTTCTGTTTTGGCTTTGCTTACTGCCACAGCCTGGCTCCTCTCTTTCCCCTTTCTTCTTCTAATCCTATTCTGCCCTCCCTAGGGCTACTGTTACACCAGCTGCGAGGGGTCTAGTCTTGTCAAATTATGCCAATGTAGAGCAAGTATCGAGAGCATTTAATTTTTAGAGTTTTGTCAGATTTATTCAACATGAGTCTCTGACTATTTCTACTGGCATAGAGAGGGATAACCGTGAGCTTTATGCAGCGGCTGCAAGCGTAACTCAAGTCCCCCATCTGTATACTTTTCTCGCTACTTACAGGCATCTTTAAACTGCCTGCTGTATTTAAGACATCTGTACAATCACAAGCACTGCTACAATCAGACTTCAGAAATTATGAACTGCTTTTCTAAAGGCAAAAAGATCACTAGCCTGCTGTTACAGCAAGCCCCTGTTTCTCACCAGTGCCTGATGCTGTCAGTAATGAGCTACTTTGATAATTAGGGTAAGTATCAGAGAGACACTGCCCAAAGAAAAAACAATCCCATCAGCATAGCAGCAAAAAATTGGTGTGGGAAAGCTTCTGGCATTCTGCAGGGAGTTTTCAGTAAGTGAAAACACATTTCAAAGCAATATTCTATTAGATGTAAAGTCTGACTTATATGCATTCACTTACATAAACAAGCCAAGCCTAGACTAATGTCAGAGGAATTAGATTAATATTAAGCAGCACTAACCAGTTCCTCTAGGTCGCTTTTGTGTACTACTCTCTTAGTTTTCCAAATTCGTGTCTTGAAGTTCACCAATGGAATAACATCCTCTTGTCCTAATTCCCACTATTACTCTATAGAGGAAAACGTCCCACATCTGCTTCCACTCCTTCCATTTTCCCCCTTATCAAAACTCACAGGGTTTTTTTGCTGTTCATTTTGTCTTTTACTTCAAAATGGTATTCTGAATAACTGTTCAGGATTTTTTTTTTCTTTAAATTCTAACTGCTGTCATTTGCCCATGCACATAATCCTCCTGCACTCATTTCCTCTGTTAAAAGCCATCCTTTATTCACTGCTCATTTCAAACTATCTAAGCAAACAAACTGTAGCGTTAAAGTATTTTTCATGGACTTTTATGTTCCTTAGAACTGTCTGTAAACACTGGGACTTTCATACTCAAAAGTTGCAACTTTTGTAAGGGAAAAAAAAAATAGTCACAGAGGCCTTTCTAAGTTTACTTGTGTTTATTCTTTTGTTTTCTTTAATCCAAAATAGAATCCACCTCTCCCTAAAAACGTGTACATAGTGTGAATTACTCCCTGATGCAGAAGCACGCATACCCAGACACATAATCAAATCTATCTGAATAGAAATAAGACTGAAGCTCTCCAAATTTTAAACTGAGAATGTATGCAAAGTAATTCCTAAAATTCTGGGTTTCTGCACATGAAAGCATGTTAGCCAGTCATCTTCAGTGCAGCACACTCCTGTGCCACTGACAAACATACTCTGCTGCTCTAAGGGTTTGCTCTTAACATTTCTGGTTGCCATCTGCCATGCACAACCTTCTTCTAAGAAGTTAGAAAGCAGAAGGAATTGAAGATGGCTCTCAGTTTCAAAATACCTTCGATCAAAATCTCACGGGCAAGTAATTACACTGCCTAGGAGCCACTGACATATCGCTGATGTTTGATTTGCAAGTGGCATGCCATGCCACAAAAAAGCTCTGCTTATTCACATCAGCTGAAGACTTATCATATATGCTGCAAATCTCAAACAGGTAAATTTTTCACCCTTTTGCCAGTGAGTCCAGGGGAGGCGGGGGGGGGGGGGGGGGGGGGGGGGGGGGGGTAGGGGTGTGTGTAGAGAAAGAAGGAAAAAGGGGGCAGAGAAAGAAGGGGGGGAAAGAAGAAGAATAAAAAAAAGATTCTGCCAAATCCAACATGCACATTTTAAAGTGCCCTCATTTTGAAGAAACTCAGTTATCTGCAGTCAATCTTCTACAAATCCCATAAAATAAGCTATGAATGACGTAACAATGAACTGCAAAAAGTTAAATGCTTAATTTTGCACCTCTTTAGAAGTGACATAAAACACTGCTGGAATGACTCTCTAAAGCATGAGCATGAAATGGAATAGGAGGGAAAGCAAGGACATTCAGCAATACCAGACACACATCTATGCTTTGGATTTGGGCAGCAGATGGCAAAGGGAGAAGGAAAACAAAGAAAGGTATACAGCAAGGATGATTTGAACTGTCTCACAGTCTTTCATTAGTTGATGTTTGACAACAGGAAAGAACAAATATGGGACACCAGCCTCTGTAACTGTATGCCTCAGATAAACAAGCATCTTTTTTTTGTGCAAGGAACCTGCAGCAATGAGCACTGCCCCAGAGCCAGACTCTGCCTGGTGTTTCCACGAACAAAGGTGAAATTGGCTGCAAACCGCAGCTAAAAGTACTTTCTTCTTAAGTGTAGGGACACAGAGGTTAGAGGTTTACGTACTGAGCAGTTTGTGGCTATAACTCATAGGGTCTTGGACATTTACTGCTCACAGCCAAATTTAGGTGGTCCTTAAGCTTCTGGCCAGGTGTTGTACAGGGCTGTGGGTCCACACTTGCCAGCACTGATCCTCTCAAGAAGACTGGCAATGTCCAAAGAGCCTTTTAGGGAGGCCCTGCATCTCCTCAGGCTCACTCTGGCCATGAAAACAATTTCAAAATATCTGAAAATACATGAGATCTGTGCCCCAGGCCACTGTGTTCATGCCTCCTGGGCAGGGCAGTATGTGCCAGGCACCCCAGGGCAGAGCCAGGGGCCACCAGGAATTCCTGACCAGGAGACCTGGTGGGTGGTGCTGGAGAGCTCTGCAAAGTGAATAAAACCTTGCTTGGTCTCACCTGTGCCGGCTACAGGGAACATATATCGTGCTGAGAAACCTACATAATTCTTTTTCTTTCATGCCCGTAATCTTGTTTATTTTTGGCAAATTGTGCAGCAGATTCACAACATGCAACAGTTCAAGAGCAAAGTAGTTTAGACTAGCAGGGGGAAGGATTTGGTGTTTGTACTCCCCCTTGCAGATATACACACACATATACACGTGGCTGGGATAGGAAAAATGCTTGTTTTTTTCACATCCAAGGAAAGTTGCTAGGTGGCCAAGACAGTTATTATACAAATTACTGTGCTGGACACACTTGAAAGTTCAGGAATGGACATGACATCATCCTGGCAAAAACAGCAGCTGCCTTTGGAGAGCTGACAAAAAACACTTAACACACAGCAACATGATTCACAACTGCACTCCTTGCTTTGTAGGGATATTGTGAGGGGGCGCTGGTTTATCTGAAGACTACAGAGACAGATGCAAGGCATGAATTTTACAGGAATGACTGGTGTTGGCAAGAATTAACATTATTTAGGCTTTTGCTCTACCACAAAATGCTTCAGGGAATTCTTAAAACATCTGATGAGGAAATAAAAGACTTAAATAGTCTCTCCTGAGAAACCATCCTAACCACTCCTTAGTCTGCATATTTCCTGAGATCTCTCCTCTTGCAATTTTCTTTACCGGTATTTCGTGGTCTCAGGTGTGCAATTTATTCATTTGAAGTTCATTACAGCTTGGGAGGCCGCACAAAACAATTTAAAAAGTTATTTACATAAAACTGGGGCCAAGTAGCTGCAAATCAAAAGCCTGAGGATCAGACAGAAAGCAAAATCATCACAGATGCTCAGGCCCTAAACCGAAGAGCCTGGCACACAAGGCAGGAGGAGCAGCCCAGCGAAGCCCTGTCCATCACCGCCTCTCTGCCTCCTTGTACCTGCTGACATGCAAGTGCTCCCTCATCCACTTCAGTTGAAAGGAATGGGGTGAACTCCAATTATCTGAAGTCTTATCCTTCTGACTGCAGTTGCCCGAGGGGCAGTCAGATGAAGAGCAGCAGCTGCAAAGTCAGGTTGGAGAAAACCAGTGGACCCTGGTGTCCTCCTTCAACAGCAGTCTTGACAGTTACCATCCATTCACTGTCGAGTCACATTGGACTCTCACCTTCAGAAAACCCTCTCAGAATAAGTATTTTTCTAATCCTCCACTTTCACCAAGATGTGTTTTCCCCCCCTGTGTCTTCAAAGGATTTTTCTAGAGCTCCGATTTCCCACATCAGCAAACCAAGCCTGGAGCTTCCTTGGACAGATAATTGCTTTAGGGTCTCCTACAGCCTCTTTTTTTAAACCCACATGTTGACAGATCTGACTTCCAAAATCCCTCACCCTCACAGCAGAGCTTTACTCATCAGGTCACTTATGATACTCATATCATTAGTACTCCTCAGTAATCCCACAGCAATGCCTTAAAAACTTTTCTTATGTTAAGAGGCTAATTTTCACCACAGGTTGTAAATAATGAGCACAACTGGTTAAAGACATGAAAAATTCCACCAAAATAAAAGAACAAAACAAAACAAAAAAAAACCATGTGCTTTAAGCCATGCATATATCTAATCTTGAAAATCATGCTGAGAAGTATCAGGCCACAACCAACACATTTGGGATTTGCTATTTTAAAACTCAATCCTACATCAAATTGCATAAATATTTACTTCAGATGATTTATATATTAAACAAAAAAGAGTGTGCAGATATTTTTTTTTCTCTCAAAGGTCCAGACTACTATCTGACATAGAAAAAGAAAGGATCAAATTAAAATGTTTATTTTATATAATTGGGCTGGAGCGGGAAAAGAGATCATCACTCTTCAGAAAGAGAGTTTACCTCAGACTGAGAGCTGACAGGAATTAGAATTACTTAAAACTTTTCATTTTATTCTCTGTCAAAGCAGACCTTGCTATGGAAATCTTTCACTGAAAGATTTGCAGTCTTCCATTAATCTGCCAATGTTCTTCAATCCTTCTCCCCCAAAAGAGGGGCAGAAATTTTCTTATTTTCTTTGCTAAAAAAATTAATAAAAATATCTTTTGTCAGAAAAATCCACAAATGAACAAATCATTACTATTTTTAGTTTTCAAAGGCTGAAAATATCTCTTAATCTTCTAATATTTTCTGACTCTGTGTTAAAAGCAGAAGTTTATGCCTGAGAAAAGGAGAGTGAGCGTTTTTCCTTTTTGCTCTACCATAAGAGAGGACCATCACGATTCTTCAGTTCTCTGTTTCTTAACAGGAATCCCAAAGTCATTAACTTCCCCAATCAGGGAGTACGTCACGTAAGATAACTACTTTACCCACCCCTCAGTTTTTTCCAGGGAAAAGGCAAAAGTTATTTATCTTAGTGCTACTTACATCTGGATAAACAGCTTGGATTAAGCCAGTGCTTTTTCCAGGCAGAGTCACTGACCTTTCTCACAAGTGAGGACTAACAGAAGGGAATCAACAGCCACCCCAAGGCTGGTTCTTGCTGGCATGGATGGATTTCTCACCATCAAAATCTTTTTTCTCCAAAAACAGCCAGTGTATCACTATTTCTGTTTGTAATTTCAGCTCTGAATTTAGACATGAAAAATAAACAAAGAGAGTCTTTAGAAAGAATAATTTTTCATCCTAGGGAAAAAATTTAAGGCATTTCTGCAGCAATCAATTTGACCAGCATTGTGCCCTGCTTTCCAGCTGGCTCCTGCCCTTTCAGCATTGCTCAAGCAAAAGTTAACCAAGCATGCCTTTCCCCAAACCTTTCTGACCAATAAGTTATGTTGGTTAAATAAAAAGGAAGAAATACTGGACATGGACATTTTCTCTTTCCTACCTTGCTAAAACTGCAAAGTGCATATTATAAAGTTATAGCTGTGGAAGCTTTTCTTTACTTGCCTTCTACAATAACTACTTAAGTCTTGTCTCTCTGGTTCCTTCCACTGAAAATTTAAAAAGTGAAGTCAGGAAGACTAACTTGGACAGGGAAACATTTTTTAAAACTGAGGAAGGAGAAAGCTGCTTTAATACTCAGCTCCCCAAATACAGAGATGAGGAATTTGCATCTCTGAGAAGGACAATAAGCAAGACAGACAAAACTGAACTTATATTCCTAATGTGTCTCAGGTGAAATAAAGCAGAGTAAGTATTTTACCTGGTTAAAAATCTTTATCTGTACTTCATAAAGTAACACAATTATTCTCAACCCCTAAGGACCAGAACGAAAAATCCAGGCCTCATATTTGGATAGGTCACTCCTGAGATAATAGCCTAAGGAAAAACTCTCCTTTAATATGTAAAGACTCTTTTGTCTGTATATACAAAGCAAAAAATCCCATAGACCCACCCAGCTTTTCTCCTTTCCCTTTCTAAATTGAGTTTCCTAATTGACATTAGCACCACTGGGCCCTGTGACTGGTACTAAGGAAGAAAATAAATAGTTTTCCCTCTGAAATCCCTCTGTTACCATTAATGGAAAATGCTCAGCTGATACTGGTCATAAGAACTTCAAGCTGTATATATGTGGCGTGCTACATCTATGACATCACAGAAATACATGAGTAAATATATGAATTGGCTGAAATTTCAGTGCCCCCTCCAGCTCAGTAGGATACCCAAATCAGGTTATTGGGTATGCATCTATTTCAAACCTACTCATCTAATTTACAGGGCAACTTTGCAGAAACACCTTGTAAAGAAGTAGAAACTGCTTTAAAATCAGCACTAAGAAAAACAAAACAAAACAAAAGAACGAACAGTGTCTACCAAGCTTTTCAGCTTTGGCTAGATTACTGGTTAGAGAAGGCAAAAACTCTGTTTCACACTTCATGAAGCAAGATACTTCTTGGCAGAAAGATACCCGTAGACTTATGTGAGTGGAAGCTGATTTGTTGTTGCACTTTCATCTTATAAAGTCATGAAAATGGAACTTATAATATCAACTCCAGCAACCCAAACACTCCAAACGGATATAATGGCTTAATCTTATAAGAACATAAACAGAGGTATCCACTGACTGAATCATCACTCACTACTCAGAGGGACTTTTTCACTTTCCTCATGAGACATGGCAGCACATTCCTTTCTCATGCTCTTCAGCAAGCACTGGCTTTCCCCAGGAGATCCTAAGGTCCAGCCTGCTCTTCTGGTGACTGATCACAGGCCCTGAGTTCACAAATGCAGCCCCAAGCACAGGGAGATGAATGGGGCCTCCCTCAAGGACCACATCTTGGTCTGGTCACAATTCATGTGCAGACGATGACACTAGGCAGCCAGGACCTCCAGCTTCCCCTTTTTGGCAGGCCCATGGCCAGGGCAGCGTTGTGTCGGGTGCTAGCTGTGGTGTTTTCCATAAGTGACTCCTCAATTAATGAAGGACTCTCATGTTACATAAATAGACATACAGTGCAATGCATCGTCTCTTCCAGGCACACAGCTCAAGCCCCAAATTTTTAGAAATACCCAGATGAACCTTAACCCAACCCCACTGGTTCTGCTTTTTGAAGGGAACAGTTGAGCTTTTTCAAAACCTCTAACAATGCTGAAACTTTAAGGCAAAAAAACCCTTAATTTCTCACAGGGCAAAGTACAATTTAAGGAAACTTTGCACCATGAGGTCTTTTGTCAGAATTTGGATGGATGTGAAAAAATAGCTCAACTTAGCTGGTTTCTCCCCCTCCACCAGCAGCTTGGGGGAAATCTCTCTGCTGCCTGTTGCCTCAAATATTAATAAGCTTATCCAAGATTTTTTTTTCTGAATTCGCATACTGAGTATATGCATCTAGGTTTTCATGTCTGTTTCTAGCCTGAGGAATATTTCCTTGTATTACTTTGAGGTCTGGATTTTCCAAAACCCACCAGAGTTTTGGTGTTTACTTTCATGAGGCAGAGCTCAGGCTGGGCATGCAGGACTGCACACTGGCTGGCAGAGGGAACCTGCTCTAGGTTGCGCTGAGCACACAGCTGAAATTCATCTTGAGCAGGAGAAATGCAGGCGGTGTGCTTGTGATTTACCCTTTAAAACAGAGCAGGGACACGTACACTGTCATCCAGTAAAAACAAAAGTATTGCATACCTTTCAAAGACCAGAAATGTCTGCTTCTGTGTCCTATTGGTATGTTTATACAGTTTCTGGTGTGACAGTGTTTCTTCTCTTCTGTGCCAGTGTTTCTTCTCTTCTGTGCCAGTGTTTCTTCTTTTCTATACCAGTGTTTCTTCTTTTCTGTACCAGCGCTCTCTGAAATTCAGCATTTTAGTTCTCGAAGAATGACGCTGATTATTTCCTGGGCTCCCTTTTTTCACCCTAACCTGGCATGAAGTTTTCAAACTGATTTCTTGGTCCTGCTTCAACTGGAATAAAAGCATACCAAATTAATTAGGTAATACAGTATCTCCATAAAGTCATAAATAGTTTTAAATTATTTGAAATATGGACTAAGATGTCTGAGATACTTGTAACTTCAACATGAATTTTGACTCATGAGTAATGTGGAAACCACTTTTCCACACTTTTGACCTCCTCTCAGATTTTCTGTTTGAGTTTGTCACCAAGTGGCTTCAAAAGTTCAGTTTAATCACAAGATCCATTAATCTTTTGTTTAAAGGTATGTTAAAGCCAGTTAAGCCGGCTTTAAGAAAGCCGCAGAGGAAAGCTAGAAAATCAGCTAAGTGGGTCAACAACTTTAAAGTATTAAAGCTAAATTAATAGTAAATTCAGACTAGTTGAGTTCACTGCTTTGAAAGTTGCACGTGACAAAACTGGGGCTGAAGTTTCCTCAGGTGCTGACTGTCAACATAGGGCAGGGCAGGTGTACAGATGGGACGCAGCCATGTATTCATGGCTTTAGAAACTGAAAAACCACTGCTTAGATGGCAGATTTATTGGTGGAAAGTAAATCAGCCCGCTCCTGCACTTATACACACTTGGCTTTGCAATGAACTCAGCCAGACAAATTTAATAGCGCTAGGCAGGTGGCTAAATGGTTGCAAGTCTGAGCACTAAGTTTCTCCCTCCATCAATGTCTTCTAGTGCTTTTAAGTCATGACCAAAAATAAAAAAAGAAAAATAATTTTCAAGAGTTTTAAAAATTCTCCTGTCCCCGCCAATAAAAACAAAAGTATAACATTAAAGACCCAAAATAGACCTTCTTCCCTGAAAGTGACGTTTTTCAATCATTTGATCACCTTGGGTGATTTTAAATTGTTTTAATTTGTTCCTTGTGTTCTGTTCCTTTACAAAACACACTGACAGAATGGGGTAAAGGAGGATAAGGAGAAAACCCAACAGTTTTCTTTGTATGCTTGGAAAAAGCTATTCTAAACACAACCATTTCTTTTCTTTAGAAACCTATGTGGAATTGTTTAGGAAGCGCTACTTCTGACATTTCACAGTGAATACAAATATAAAATAAAACCAACAAACGTTTACTAAAACATGCTTACAATAGATTTATAGAGGCATTTAAAATGTCAAATATTTTTTGTAAACTCCTTGTAGGGTTGTGTTTTGTTCACAGATGGGAAAAAAAATCATAAGTTTAAATGTGCATCAGCACTGCAAATATTTGATTATTTCTTACAGTGCATTCATTAGAAATCTGTTTAGCTTTGCTTTAGACAATTCAAACAATAGTTTCCACTGCTTTCTTGACAGACCAAAATATTCCACAGTCTACTACAACAGCCAGGAGGACTTCCTGGTCTTCAGCCAAAATTCCCTTTTCTTTACATCATCTCACTACTCCTGATTATACATGTCTTTGTATACAAAGTTCTCCCACAGTAAGAATCAGACTCTTTCAAAATATTCACCCCCAGAAATCTTATGCTTCACTCATCTCCAGCCTGCTCTATATGTAGCTGTCTACTGCCTTCCTCACGACTGTAACTTCAAATTTTCTAATCTTGTGCTTTAAATGCCTTCCAGTTGTCAACAACTCCCCACTAACCCAGGGCTAAGCAGGACAGGGGTAGCTGAGGTACAGGAGCCACCTGTGAGCAGTGTAGTAAGTCCAGGGCATTAGAACTACTAACGCTGTTTATGAAGAAAGCTCTGCGGACACCCCTACAGAAGGGAAGCAGACACTGGGGGTGTTGCATGTTAAAGGTCATATCCTCTCCAAATGTAAACAGAATCACTAGTATTCTCTTGACTCTAAAAAAACCCGTAAAGTAAGAATCAAGTGTTTGTTTTTTTTTTTCCCCCCCTTTTTACTCCCAAATCAAGAAGTCATGCCTAATTTGAACCTCAGATAACACATGCTCCTTTAAAAATGCCATTCCTTGCTCTCAAATAACCACACAAAATCGGAAGCAGGGACATATAGAGAAAAAAAAAGAAAAAAAAAGCTGCAATCTCATCCTCCCTTCTTACATTACCTTTGTAGACATATAATCCAAACTCATCCTGCATAAATAAATAATAAAGAATAATAATATATACTATTATTATATAAGCACAATAAAGCATAATAAGTAAGAAAACTGGGCACAACATCTGAAAATAGAGAAGCAAAGTTTTGCCACTTACCTAAAATATGCTTGAAAAATTTGGAATTCTTAAAATTTCTCTCTCTCTTGAGAAAGAAACAGTTACACCTGTAATCTACAAGCTGTGTTTGCCAAGCAGCAGACAAATGTATTTTCTGGCAATTAACACATCTAGAAAACTAATCACATCCTAATGTAACCCATTTTGCCTGAGGCTTTCCTCTTTTATATGGTGCAGAGGAGCATACTTGCTTGGCTTAAAAAAAAAAAATAACTGTAGCTGTGTCTTTGCTTTGAAGCACTTGCAGACATCTCCATTGGTAACTCTGTCTCTGCTGGGCCATCAACTGTGAAAAATACCCATTTACTAATAATGTCTTCTGGCCCTGCTGTGTGTTATAGGGGAGCAGGTAATTTTCACGATAAATTAAGCAGCCTCCACTGTGCTCATTTCCTGTGATTATTTTTGCCTTTGTTACTCTGAGGACAGAAAGTAGATGTTTTGACTTTGGAGGAGAAAGCAGCAAGGGTAATTTGTTCTTTTCAGCATGAGTTAAATGCAAGCTTTCCCAGTTTGTGAACAAAGAGCCTCTGCCTCTAAAGTGGGAGCTGATGATACATCTGCCCTGAAGTGTATGTTTTCAAAGGCAAGATGACTAAATAGGGGGTTGTTTCTATTGCCAGATTGTGTAGTAGCACTTATTCATTTAAAAAAAACAGTTCCCTTTCTTCTCTAGTACAGATGATCTGTGATACATGCTTTATTAATAACACTGGATCTGATGGATAGAAAAGAAGGGTAAATGACATGCAAGGTCTACTTTAAGGCCAAAATGTGAAACGGTTTTGCTTTAGGTGAGGAAGTGGATGGTTTTTTTAAATTTCCTTGAGCTGGTACATTTAAATCTCAGCTGAACTCATAGATCTCTCTTACTGAGATGCTATGTGTGCATAGTTTAAAAGCTTATTTTTTGGTTTAAAGTGGCCTTAGCCATTCACCTTTTCTGTACCATCCTTGTTGTGCAAACTCTGGAGTATTGTCTTTTATTGCTTGTTAGTCTGAGAAACAAACAGAGTCTTCCTGTTACATGACTTCTAACTAGAACTGAAGGGAAAAAAAAAACCTCACATGAAAACCTAATACAGTAATTTCAAGTTTTCTTATGTCTTCTTTACAAGAAAGTGAGAATTTGATGATGACTTTCTCAAAACAACAGTGTAGACTGGTTTCCATAGCAAATTTTCCTTCTAAAATAACTTGGGTTGACTGTCTATGTGACTAGGGTAATAGTTAATGAGAAAAGTCACAATAGTTTGGCAATTCTCGTGATTTGGTCTTGGATGAAAGTCTCCATAAGCAATACAGGCTGAGTCACAGGAAAAGTAAATGAAAGCTGAAAGTTCAAAATATGTCTGAAAAACGTCAAGCCATCGTTCTGGAGATACACAAGGAGGAACTGCAGGTTTAACTGTCATTGTCTACATTTGAATATTGTGGCTGACAAGTGCAGAACGAAAAGGTGTGACTAATGCAGTGATTGCAAAGTACAACACACCACGGCTTAGCATAATATGTCCTTTGCATTGTACAAGCATGTGTTTCAAAAACAAGCATATGATGTGTTTTTGTAAAAAAGGAGTCAAGTTACTCATACCAAAAGCAACACGGTGTCTTCCCTTTCAGGGATCCAGCATGCCACAGTACAAGCTGACATACTTCAATCTGCGAGGACGAGCAGAAATCAGCCGTTACCTGTTTGCCTATTCGGGCAAGAAATATGAAGACAACAGGATAGCAGCAGCAGACTGGCCCAAAATCAAACCAAGTAAGTAGCATGGGATCTTATATCCAATGCTCTGCTAGAAATGTGGTCAAAACCCAAAGCGATTGAGGTAACTATTTGTTTCATGACCAGAAACACATTTAATGCCTGGCTCTAGTGAAGCTTATGGGAATTTATTGACTAGACAGTCAAAACATCATTCCTGATGCTCACACAGAATTCTGGTTGGAAATCTTCAGACTGTCTAAAATGACTGACCAGCTGTCATCCAGCTGGGCTTTTACTCCTTATCAATTCACTTCAGCTTTTGTCTGCTTGAAGCTGACCAGGTGTGTGATAATCTTCCCAGCTTCTTTGGAGGTTTTGGTCTCAAAAACCACACTGCATCCTTCACCCCAGTTTTAGAAAGCCAAATCGGAAATAAATGTCAAGGATACTGCTTTGCAACCAGAAATGTCTTCAGAGAAAGAAGGTGATGAGAGAGAACAAAAGAAATCGGTTGATACAGTAAAGAGAAAACAAAAGAATAAGAAGAGTGCTAAAATATCATTGTTCCTAAGAACAGCCCTTCTGAGAGTACTCTTCAGGCTACAATACTCCATTTCATGTTTTTTAGTTACAAGGAACCTCTTTCCAGCTATTAAAACTTATTTCTTAAAAAGTTTGTTATTTCTCTTCATGAACCTTAGTTCAAATGAAACAAATCTTGAGTTTGGAGACTGGGGATATGAAATCAGAAATATCTGTGTCTTCATTTCATGGGTTTGGCCTGTGTTTTTCTACTTTGCATGTCTTGAATGAAGAATAATACTTTAATTTGGGGAAAATACACAACTAATGGACAATGTGATTTCCATTGATCAAGCAATGTTTCTTGGTATGCTTTCGCACCATTTAAGAAGACCAGCCAGCAAGCTACCAAATTCTTGTAGGGTCCAGTAAAATTTGATCTTTCCCATAACATTCTCAGGGACTTGAATGACAAGTACTCAAGCATTACTGATGTCCAAGTGCCAACTGAAGCCCATCTGTGGCACTCAAATCTAGACAACACTAGCTAACAACCCACAGAAAGCACCGAAAAAGGGATATTTTCACTTAGGGATAGCTGACTTCAAAAACCTTCTCTTTTTAAGATCTTAAACCCGTTGACCATGTGATACAGCTTATATATCTCCCACTGCAGTTCTCAGGGAAGCAGGGCAGAAGCTAAACATGAGACTGAGAATTCAGAGGAATAGAGGAAAGCTCTGCATAGGATTTTTTCATACTTAACTACACATATATTCACATGTACACACACCCACTTATGTCCTGAAATAAAGTTCAGAGTATATTAGCAAAGTATAATTCTATGCAGAGTTTTTCATACTGATTTTTAAGTAAGACAAATTAAAAAGACAAAGCATAAGTAGTGACTTAGGCTACAGAGGCATTCATATCTCAGGACAAGATCTATCAGCCAATGTTGATGATGTCCCCAGTGTCCAAGCCAGCACAAGCAGCAATGAAGGAAAATCCTTCCCATGCCTTTACTTCAGTGCTCACATCATGAATTTCCCGGTGAACCTTTACATGTACGGTACTTGTTCACCACAGCATATGCCCAGCTGCAACACAGTTACCACTGAAACACTGGGAGAAGAGGCATCCTAGAAATCCTAAGCCATACAGTTTTTAGTTCTATCTACTTCATTAACCAATGTTGGTTAAGTCATTTAACTTTTGGATATCTTTGTTTCTCTTTCCATATCATAAAAAGTTTGTTAACAGGTTTACCAAGGGTTAATTAACATTTTTAATTTTCTCCTCATAATGGCCTTTCATAGCAGCCTCTACGATGATTGATGTCTAGATGAATTTCCAAAGCAGTTAAGAAGTTTAGTAAAACGTGGGAGCTGCTGAGTTGTAATGGCTACAACACTAAAGCTGGGCTGAAGTTAAATCAGAGCACCATTCTGGTCATCCTTTTCTAGAAAATATGGATTCTGGATGCCTCCCAGCTCCAGGCCAATCACTTCCCAGGGAGCTTGCTCCTCTGTCAGCCTTACAAAAAAAATGTATCTTTCATATACTACTTATTGGAAGATACAAATTATCTCATATTTTTTCCTCATGATCCAATTTAAATATGAATGGAAAGGAAAAGAAGTTACAGTTAGCTTTCAAGGCAAAGGAAAATTTATTTTGACAGAGATATTGTAGTAAGAAGCGTGGCGGTGACATTTATTTTCCTCCATCTTTGTCCAATCCAGCTGCCTTACTATGGCATTCAATCTAAGCTTCTTGAGAGCAAAACTATTAATTATTCAGGTTTTGAGGAACAATCAAATGCTTAAACACAGAAGTTAAGATGAGTGGAAAAGGAAGAAAAAGCTAAGGAGCACAGCGCTAAGCTCTGTTTTCTCCACGCCAGCAGCCAGCCAGACTAGCTGCCGGGCTTGGACAAAACTGAACTCAACTCAATGCTGTGTTCGCCCTCCCTGTCCTTGACAGAGAAACAGGCCCACATGAACACCATCCAGTGTCATGCCCAGGAGGAAGAGAGACTTGTTCATGGTCACAGGGAAGGCCTGAACACTAG
The DNA here is from genome assembly GCF_018691265.1 of Tyto alba. Taxonomy (NCBI): domain Eukaryota; kingdom Metazoa; phylum Chordata; class Aves; order Strigiformes; family Tytonidae; genus Tyto; species Tyto alba. Next base: position 13,135,158 of record NW_024881327.1, on the reverse strand, counting down.
TGAGAACCTATAGGCTTGCCAGGATGGGAATAGTTACCCCAAGCCCTTAGGGACTTCATGGGATGGACACCATTTATACAGATGTCCTTGCTTTTAACACACTTCAGGCCTCATCTCCCCTGCTTAGTATCCAGCAGAGACTACATAAACACCACAGTTCTAGTCACAAAAGCCAAGCAAAATTAAAGTATGTGTAAAAAGGAACTCATCCAGCTCCTAAACACTGCATAGAAAGTTCCTAAAATGAGAAAAGACTGCAGATCATTTTGATGACTTACACTCACCCTCTGTCAAAGTTTTCTTCGTGGGGTGTGTAAAGTCTGTGCAGATTTCATTGCAGCGTGCAATGTTGAAGATGAATAACCAAGATAATAGGAAAAGCAAGAATTTGCTGAAGAAATTTCAATTTAAAGAAGGCTACAGGATTCGTTATCTAAACAGCATGCTTTTTAAAAACCCTGTTCCTCTTTTTAGTGAGCATTCAGTCTAAATCTGGAAATCAACACAAGTGTTCATAGCACCTTCTACTTCAGATGAGCAACAGCAAGCAGAAACTAAAAGGGAAAGGTCATATATTTTGTGCATTCCTGAGAAATGATGCTGTTTGTACAATGACGGCAACAGATTTTACTAGTTTTCCTTCTTAAAATGGATTTACTCAAGTGGGAGTCGGAAACTTCGCAAGACAACATTGTTTTGAAAAACATGGAAAGGACATCCATCTGGATACACAAGAGTATAAACTGACGTAAGTACGAAGCAGCCCCCTAACCAATCAAGGTTAAAGAAAAAACAGCAAAGTGACATGCACATCCTTCCAGTCTGCACTACTTGAGCTTAACTGTTCATTCACTATTGCTCTCTGACGCATATTGTTTCACGATTTGCCCCCACAACCCTCATTCTACCCAAATGAGATCCCTCTCACACTCCAGCTTCATGGGCCACCTCTTTCGCTTGCTCATCTAATGTAGGAGCCTGGCAGGAACCAACCTACATGCTTTGTTCATCTGGAGTTGCACAAGCCATGCCTTTCACCGAAAATGTGTAAAAATTAGCAGTTTTAATTCAATGCTTATAGACATGGCACACTTGAACATCCCCAAGGGTTCCTTAAATGGGCGTTGTCAACAAGCAGAGCTAGGGCCAAAAGCACCACAGGAGGCTCAAAGCACGCCACAGCAGCTCATTATCCATCCATGAGTCTAAAGGTAAAACCGCTTCAATTCATGTATAGACAGATGGTTTTCCATTGTAGTTTGGAGCCCCTGAGTAGGTGGCCTGGCTGTGGTTTTTGCTGCGCTTTATAAAATGGGCTACAGGGCAAGGTGTCTCAAGGCCACATCAAGGTCATTTGTCAAACCTTGACCTTGCCTCCAGCAATCAAACTGCGCCCGCTCAGTGTGAAGGTTCTTCACATTCTTCCTTAGGATGAACTGCGTGACACAAACCCACCCTCCTCCACTTGGAAAAGGAAGTCTTCAGTTCTTACAGGGAACACATTCCTGCCCACAACAGCCAAACTTACCTACACAATCAATCTCCTGGTTTTGCTATGAATATATCAATATAGGAAATTGTTCTTTTAAGTTACAAGAGCCAAAAGATACTTCACTGCAGGTTACTAAAAACTTTGGTCATGTTGCAAGAGTTTTGGATAATAATGTTTCAAAAGCAAAGAGATTTTCCTTTTTCCCTAATCTTTTCCAGACTGAAAATGCAACTTCATAAGCAATTATACATTTTTCCTCTAATACAGAGGAAATGTACTATAAATATTTTCTGCCCCTTGACTGCTCTTTGCTATTCTATTAATCTGTAAAGCAGCCTGGATATCTGCCATACTTTCTGGTGTGCAAGAATAGCATGCCCTGCACCCAGGAAGAAATAACAGATTTTTACAGCCATCTACACGGCAAAAATGTGCTTTCTTCAAATCTCTCAGAATTGCATTCATTTACAGCTTATTAACTCAATACTCACCAGAAGTCAGTGTACAATCATATACATACATTTCATCAGCAAGAAAAAAAAAAAAAAAATCTATGTTTACATTCACCTTTTTTTTTTTTTCCTTTTTTTAATAAGAAAAAATCAAATGGCATTTTGAACACACAAGAAAGGAAGAAACATCTCCCATTTGCCATCTGTTATATTTTAAAGAGTCTATTGTTTAGTAATGATGGCAACCGATATGCTGCCTCTCTTTTTAAAAAAAAAAAGCAAAAACCAAAAACCACCAAATCCAAGATTCATTATAGATCAAAGCATAATGTGTTTGGATATTTAAGATGCTCGGGACAACGTGCAATAAAATTTGCTCTCATTTATTAATTTTATACTTGCATAATGAATGATGCAAGTGTATGAATATTTTTATTGCATACAAAACTGTATTTGTATATTTTTAATTGTAAACTCAGGTTCTTTTCCAGGAAAGAATAACCAGATCTTAATGAAAATCGTTCAGCACTGAGGACAAAGCAGTTTGTAGGCATTATTCATGATCTCAAGGAATGAAAAGCAATTCCCCTGAATCTTATGGACTGCTAGGAAAAAAGAAAAGCGAATCCAGAAATGGGCAGATTCCTGAAAACAGAACATGAAATTACTATCACTCTGCCACCTAGCTGCCTTTCACACCTTAATCTGTGTTTCTCAACTATCAGAAAGATGCGTCCCTCCCTTTTGCTTTAATCAAGGGTTTCTTGAAAAAAAAAAAAAATCTATACAAACAAACCATTTTTCGTTTTCCTTGTAGTGATCGATGAAGTGAAATGTCTGTCAAAGATGTGGCTTTTAGACTTTCCCCCATATGTAAACACAGTGGAAAATGGTCTGTTCAGTTTATGATGAAGCAATTGTCGTTTCCCAACCTGAGCAGTGATCATCGCGTTTTGACAGTTATTGCTACAGCGTCTGGCTTAGTCACTTTGACCTAGCCAAGACTGCATCAGCCCAGTGGTATTCCTACTGGGGCCTCCGAAAAAGGCTGGTTAACTCCTTCAGGGGCAGCAGTTAGTTACTGCTCCTCAGCTGGCTGCACCTCCCTGCCAGGCACTTGTGTACAGCCGTTTGGGGCCGGGGGGACCTGAAGATGGCTGTAGGCTGACCACGCTGGCACGTCCAGCGGTCACGCAGGCTCTCACCCCCTCTACTCACGCTTGCTTGAAAGATGTGCTGGTATCCTGCATAAGCAAACGTTATTTCACAGCTCTGTGGCTTTGGAGGCAGTGGTGCTCAGGGCACTCTGCACCGTTAATCCACAGCGCAGAAACAAGGCTCTTCTCATTTTCACAACCAGAAAGCTTTTCAGTTTAGCATTTGGGGAGGCATCTTTTCCTCTCTGGATTCTCAATGAAGCAATAGATGGACTTGCCAGGACCTTGCTGCTCTCTGGATAATAAACATATGAAGTCTTCTGTACAATAAGTCTATTATTGTTTCAGTAACAACTAGTAGTGCATGCTTTCTCCCTGGGGTACAGCAGCTAGTGCTCTTTCAGATCTCTTGTTTCTGCTAGTCATCAGCATCAAAATGCATACTGGCTTCACAGTGTGCTGAACTCGGAGAAAAAGGAAAAGGGTATAATGAGTACTGTGTTCAGATGCAGAGAAAACATGCATAGAGGAGTCCTGGATGTCTTGTGCAGCTGCCCAATTAATTTTGTTGATAGAGATTTGACATCTAAGATCCCATACCTAATGGAATTCACATACTTTTATGCTAAACCACAGAGCTACGTGGCAGTGTTTATCGTTGATGAAGTTGCCTTGGTAAAGAGGTCACAAATGCATGGGGTTTCATCGTTTTTCCCTTTTCATTAGGAACTAAAACACCTCATGGAATACAAATGTCATTCCAGCTGTCCTATAAATACAGTTTTCCTGGGTTTGAAAGCACCTTGCATGTTTGAAGAGCCAATGTTCTCACTTTTCTGCTACTGCCCTTTTACATTACAAGACAGACTTAAAATTGGCATATATCTTATTTACATAAAGTGTAATCCAGATGAAAAAAATTGGGTACAAAGCATTTGGCTATGACCAGCACTTGCAATCACGTACTTGGAATTTATGAAATAGCATCCTCTGAAATGCAGAGATTTAAAGTTTCTCTGGTGAACAGCACCGAGTTCCCACAAGCAGATTATCAGTGCCCTAAACTCAACAGTTTTTCCCAGCTTAAGCTTTACTCTGAGGTTCCAGCCCCGTTTGATATCATGCCAGCAGCTTCTCCAAAACATGGCAAAACAACAGTCCAAGTTTTCATGTAAGTTATGCTACTAAAAAATAGTAACTGGAAGATAAGATTGATTTCTTACCTCAAACTCTCTTACAGATATCCATGACACCTGTTACGGGGTGTTCTATATAGGGGAAGTTAGTCTTCCCCTATTCTTAAGGTCTGGAGGCTCCTTCCCCATGACTGACAGAATTTCTTTTTGAATGCAAGTCGAATAAATTTGAGTATCTTCTTAACATTTGCAGTTCATTGTGAAAGTTATAACAGTCGTCACCAAGAGACAAATAAGTGAAACATCACAGTATAAGTTCTGAAATACAGAATCACTGCTTCTGAGTTTAAAACAAGTGTAAATGAAAAAGCACTTTTGTAGTCTTTACCCAAGCTCTTACTTCATACTTCAACTGGATCCTGCACTACAAAATCTTCAGTACTACTTTGCTTAACCTTGGCAGTCTCCTGGGGAGGAAAAAGTAAGGAAAAAGCAAGATTCCACTGAAAAGTTTCCCTGCAAAAAGAATTCAGGGTCTGTAGGAACACATTCAGGCTTTACAGCACAAGGCTAGGAAATAGGAAATACAATACCTGGTTTCTACACTATAGCTGCCTTCTTGCAGTGCAATCTGGTTATACCTTTAAACTTTTTTTTTTTTTTTTCAGTCCACGCATTTCCCTACAGAAATACTGCGAAACTCTTAATTACTATAACACCACATGCCTCTGAGTGGTAAAAGTGCAACTATTACAGACTCCCACTGTTAAGGGCTAAGATTTAACTTTTGGTTGGTTTTAATTTTTTTTTTTTTTGCCCCCCTCAAGCTATCCCGTTCGGCAAAATCCCCATTCTGGAAGTGGACGGAGTTACCATTCACCAGAGCTTGGCAATAGCAAGATACCTTGCCAGAGAATCAGGTAACACATATTTGGCTATTTTCGTGCTCTGTTCTGAACCCACCTTTAAGGCTCAGGAAAAATACATCCACAGCAAAAATAGAAACAAACCAACAGCTTGGCAAGCCCAGCCAACCAGAAGTCAGCACCAGTGTAGCAATACTGGCACTAGTGCTTTTCCCAGGCACAAACAGCTAATAGTTACCAGTCTCTTCTTGCATCTGTAGTTTGTCTGCCAGTGCCAAGTGCTGACCACAGAAACACAGCATACCATATAGGATGCCATTCTATGCGATGCAATTAGAGGTGCCACTCACAGAGCAGTGGATTTAAAAAGCACCGAGCAGCACTGTGTGGTGGTATGCCTGTGTTCAGTGGCCTTCCTTACTGTAATTTAGCACCAATTTTGCTCGCTGGATTGGGGCTGCTGTGGCAATCCCAATGAGATCTTGGGCTACATCCCCTGTGGTTCCAAGATCAGAAAGAAGAAACAGAGCAAGTACATCCACAAGGATGATGTACAACAGGGTTTAGGGTTTCACTCAAATGTCACATAAAGAACAAATAAAAGACAAAAAAAAAAACATTCAAAGTAACAGCCTGTAGTGTGAAACGCTATGATGTTCAGAGCTGAAGTCACATGGCTGAGCTCCATATTTGCGCTTTAAGTGTGTACACCTAAAAGAAAAGTGTGAAATAATTCCCCCCCTCCTTACATCTGATTGAGTTTCCCCTCTGCACACAATATCTGGAGTTTGGGCCGACTTCTCCAACCAATAAACTTTAGTCACCTGTCGCTGCACGACAGAAAGTGTGTACCTGTGGCTTCCCTAAGGCTCTTGGGGCAGCTTCTTCTGGAGCTAAACTTTGAGTTTCCAGGCTAACTAGAGAGATGACCAGAAGGAAGAGGTTTTGGAAGCATGAGAAATTATAACAGTCAGCAGGTCGAGCACTCTGAAGCAGATCTAGGCAACAATTCTGAGCTGGCAGAGAGATTAGATCGGATGGTGACATCACTTACATCTTTAAACGCTTACATGACAAGGAAATACTCAACTGGTTAAAGTGATATAAGACTTAGTAATGCAAGTAATCTAAGAGAGTAGCCAGAGCTTGCTTTAGGTCAGCAAACTGCCATTCAAAAACATCTGCAAAACTGGTCTGGCTGAAGGCAGACGTGTTCGTGGTATGATAAACATCAATGAATTAAAGAGGGGGGGCTAGGAAGCAAGTACTATCCTACTGTTGTACACTCTGAGAAGAGACATGTAACCTGCCTTTCAAAATATTTCACATATTCCAAATGAGGAAACAAGCAGAAGCGCAGAGCGTTATTCTTCAAGGCACTAGCACAATGTATTTTCAAGCATATCTGCAATGCTGTGATCCTGCCAATTTCCTCCATCCTTGATATAATCTGCTACTTGCAAGAGAAGTATGGTAATGAAAAACGATGAGAAAGCCTGCCTTCCACCCACGCTGCCTCCCTCCCTGCCCCTTGTCAGGAGGCTGATCTGGAGCTGTGCTCCTTTTACACTCTAAAGTTCTGATTCAGGCATTCTCCTGACAATTTTCCATCAGCTTGCAACAGCCCCAAAGGCTAGGGTTCTAGGGCACACCCAGACCATGCTGTTCTCCTTTTGAGTTAGTCACACTGTCAGATACAGCAGGAAAAAGAGCATGAATGGAAGGGGAAAAAGTATTTTCACCTTCATAGTCAAAACTTGATAGTTCTGCCATTAAGCCTGCACACGTGTCATTAATCCTTTAAAATTAAGAAATCGCATTTTTAGGTGCCCGTCACCAACAACTCTTTACTGAAAGCTCAGAGAACTTGATGTCCAAAAGGAGAGGTGCACCCCTCGGCTTCAAAAGCATAAAGTTTCAGCAAGGGAAATGACTTGGCAGAAGAAGGGCATATGGTTTATGGGAAAAACAGAACTTCCAGGTGAGGCTTGAAGAACAGAGAAGAAGATAAGGATGACCTGAACCCGCAAAGAGGGGAAAGTATGAACGCAGGTCTGTGAAACATGAGCAAGGGCAAAAAGCAGTAGCGTTAAGAAGACTGCAGGGGGAAGGAAAGCAGATTTACAAACATGACAAAGTTTGGCTAAGGTGCCCGATTAAAACAAAGTAATCAAAAGCAAGCAGGATGTCACAAAAAGGTTATAAATGGGGCTGAATGGGCAGGAGAGGGGGAAAGAGAAGCAGACTTCCACAGAAGCACTTCTGGAGATTGGGTTGACCGAGATGGAGAGATCACGAGATAGAGAAGAACACTGAAAGCTGAGATAGGGAAAGATTAACAGGAAGGAATTAGTGCTGGCCTTCACTGAACATGATAGGATGGTGGAAGGCAGGGAGAAGGATAAAGAAGCAGTAGGCAGGCTGTGGGCTCAGGTGGTGGAAAGGACAACTCACTACATCAGATGGCTGTATGGGGTTGGAGGTGGGAAAAAGCAAAGGTGGGTGCAATAGCACCTGGATGCAAAGACTCAAACGCATGTTGTCAGCATCAAAAAAAGCTCTGGAGAGCATGTATTTTTATGGAAATGTTCACAAAGAACAGAGTTTACCTTTCGGGGTATCAACAAACCCCTGCTGATGCTGTCTCTAACCTGCATTCACATGCTTGCTTCCCACAGGGCTGGCAGGTCAGACGCCTGTGGAACAGGCACTAGCTGATGCCATTGTGGACACCATAGATGATTTCATGACGCTGTTCCCTTGGGCAGAAAAGAACCAGGATGTGAGAGTAAGACAATCACTAATTTAAACAAAGATAGCACTTAAGTCATGACCCCACCTGAGCATCTTCTCTGGAGAAACTGCCCTGTGTCAACCCCTGGGTCCATCACCTCACCTCAGCAAGGCTGAGCTGGAAGAGCCCTGTGGGTCTTCCTTGAGGCTAATCCAGCCAAGGTCTTCTGCTCCCTCCCACCTCATCCTTCACCAGATATTTTTTCATCTTGAATCAAGGATGCTATATGTGCATACATCAAACTGTTCTTCAAAGGGGAAAGACAGGACATTTCCACCCCAGCAGCACTGTGCAATACCTGTATCTGGTCACAGACTAAGCTCAAATCTTTTTCTGCTAACTCAACAAGATTAACCGCCTCATTCCATCTTCTTTTTGCGCTTCTGCGTCTTGATTTCTTCTTGGTTTTTAGTAAGTGCCAATCTTGGATAACATCAGCTGCCAGGGACAAAAGCTTTTCAGTTACCAGAGTGGTGTAAGCCAGCGGGTGCTGCTAAAGAGAGGAGGTAGCACATCCCTCACTGTCACTGCAGATGTGCTCTTCAGACCCCTGCAGCCCCACCTCGGTCCTTTGTGGTGCTTCTGCAAATACTGACACCAGGCTGACGGGCTGCCATAGCTACTTTAATGCACAGTTACGGGCAAGTCCTACAGCATTTGTTTGTGGGGGTTTTTTGTGTGTGTTTGTTGTTTGGTTGGTTGTTGTTGGTTTTGGGGTTGGTTTGTTTGTTTGGGGGTTTGTTTTTTTGTTTTGTTGTTGTGTGGGTTTGGTTTTTTTTTTTGGCATCCATCCAGTCCCTCTCACAGAAGCCCCAAATTCAAGCATGCAGATCAGCTGCTGGGAGAAGAGGGTGATGGATGAGTTAACTCCAGCCTTACAATGGCTCCATGCAGCTCTGACTCAAGCAGATGACCTGACCCTTCTAGGGAAATGATAGTATAACAACAGATTTCACTATTAACTCCCAGTACAGCTACCTTTCACTTATTCAAAGGTAACATTTCAGATCAGCTAGGGTATCTTATAGAAACTACAGAGTATAAAACGTTGCCCCAAACCAACTAAATAATGAAGCAGTACAAGAGTGCTCTGAAATCTTGCAGGGGAAAATCTGAAAATTTATTTGGAGGTCTTATTATGCAGAAGTATAAATTATTTAATTTCCTGAAGTTTCCTAATTTGGGGAGGGGATGTTGAGTCATGATTTTTAGTCATTTGGGCACAGCCACACTGTTGCTAACGTGTCCGTGTGGAAGCAGCACTACCATGCCTTCACAGGGAAACTCCCACAGTAACGCCTGCGTGTGTTCCGGCTCGTACTCAAGCACTTCTCCAAAATGAGGACCCAGATCGTGTCACCGCTGATTAATTTAAAAGGGAAGAGAGAGTTCACAGGCAACCCTTATATGCCTGTTCGCACGTATGCATGCAAGGGAGTGTTTTGGGGCCAAAGAAGATGGAGAAATTTTACTTTCTGGGACTCTCTAACACTCTTCTGACTGTTAGCTGTTCTCCCTCTCTCCTCCTGGGTCCACTGCCACCACCTTGTGGTAGAAGAGGCATCTCATGGTCTCACAAGGCCAGATGTAAGTGATTTACACACAGTGAAGTCAAAAAAACTCCCTCAGGCCTGCCAAGTGACTACAGAACACACATCCCTCAGAGAAAGACGGAAGATGGGTTATGCTACCTAGCGAGCAGCAAAAGAAAACCAAAGCAAGGTAAAAGGATCAGAGGTCTAAGCTGCTCATGGAAGCTCCCTCTGTGTCAGGCACAGACTCTCCCTTCACCCTACACCCCCCCCCCCCCCCCCCCCCCCCCGAAAAATAGCTGGCGTTACAACAGCTTTGTCATGCATTGCTGGAGAGTTTCAGGGTTGAGACAAGTAGGTTGTGCCACTCCAGAAAGTGGATCCTGGTCACGTCCCCACCAGCTCCACGAGTTGACTGTGTACTTGGGGGAGGTCATTGCCGCCGTGATCACACAACAGGGCGCCGGGGGAGCATGGGATCTTACCTGAAAAAATGAAATGCTACATCACCGGGTACAAATATGAAATTTCTTGACTGGAAACCCGGCTGTCACTTGCAGTCACCACATTCAGTCATTAAGCTCTTAATGGACAGCAGAAAACTATTGTCACATCTGACCAAATCTGCAGAAAACCTAACTTTATTTCAGCCTGTATTTTGGGGACTATTTAGGCTGCTGCCTCTTCTAAATTTTATTCTTTTTTTCATTAACCTAGATTTCAAAGCTGTTGAAATAATTCCATTCCTGTACAGCAGTGCTTATTTAACCAAGCCCAAGTATGTTCCTCCAAACTGAAGCCAAGCACATTAACTGCACAAACTGTGCCACATGGGTCAGACTAGATGTTCCCAGCAGTTTTCAATCTCAGTTGATTCCGTGCAGGCCAGAAGAGAAAACCAGAAACCGTTTCCCTCTCCTAAGGAAACGGTTAACCCTTTAAAAGCAGGCTTAAAACTTTCTGCTCTGGATAACCACCACCATACACAACCTCATCCTTCATCCATTAACATACCAAGGCCCATACCCTTCAGCCTTTGAAAACATATTTTAGTCACCTCAAATCTCATTGCTGTAGAGACAAAAAAGCAGAACAACCTGCTAACATAAAAGTTCAAAGACAAATCCTGCAGAATCTCAAAACTCAGGTTCCACATCTCGCACAAGAAGGGCTGGTAAGGAAATATAACTGACCAGCATCTGACTGACAGCACAAAGACTGAACTTAAGGGATTCTGGAAATTTGAGACTCTGTACACTAGAAAACATAACATCCAAAAGAGCCCTCCAAAAAAATGACCGTGAGACACTGGGAATGTATTTTATAGATGGATTCTTCCCAAATCCAAGGCAGGGCTCCTGTCGTGCTGTGGCTGGGTGGCTGTTAGCACAAACAAGCAGCATCACCCCACACACCATGTCTCAGCACCTAGCTCTCAGGTGCTCACCAAGGGAGCATTTGGCATAAGTCATGGCTCACTGAGCCACGAAATGCCATGTTTTGGGCACCTAACTCTCTTCATGGGTAATTACCTCAGCTTTCCTATATTCTAAAGTGCCTGTTCGCATGTATCCAAATGACAGCTACTTCTGCATTTCTTTACTTACCTTAAATCCTTGCTGCTTGCTGTATTAATCCTGACTTGGATGTTAACACGTCTTCTTCCAAAGGGAACTGAGAGTACTCTAAAGTTTGGGTGAGACCAATGATTTCAGCATCACCTTTTTCAGATTTCAGCTTTCTTTTTCACAAGTAAGAAATCCTCAAAAATTCAATTTTGCTGACTGCTGTGCTTACAAATTGGTGTGTATCTTTATGTTTCTTTCTTCCCCCAGAAACAAGCATTTGATGATATCCTCACCAACAAAGCACCTGAGTTACTGAAAGATCTGGATACTTTCTTAGGGGATAACAACTGGCTGGTAGGGAAGTCTGTAAGTATAATTTTTATTTCTCCCATTCCAATCAGGTCGCCAGAGAAATAAAATCCTTGAGTATTCTTGAATTTCATGAAAGTCCATGAAACAACTCTCCTCACTCGTTTAACTCTTTGTTCTTACCAATACACAATTGGTCACTCAATTGTGAAGTGAAGATTGTTTTCCATACTACTAGCAAAATGGGGCAAACCAGGACTAGGATCTGAGTTTTCTAAACCAGTTCAGAAAGAAGTATGTTGACACAGAACATTAAAAATACTTTTGTACTAGTCAATACAGATGAGATTTCTCTAGAACTCTGCTTATAATCACTAATGAATTTATAGGAAAATGTGAAAAAAACCCTCTGAACATGTAATCCCTTTTTTTATCCAAAACTATTTGGAAACTGATTAAAACACTTTTCTACAGTAGTTTCCGCAGGAAAGATTAATATTACAATGCAAGTAGTTGTTGTAGCAAGGGCTTTATTTAACCAATTTTTACTTAAGTCAAGCCTTGCGTTACAACCTAATTACTAGCTCTGTAATTATAGGCTTTAAATAAAAAACTAAAAAAAACTTACAGAAAACAGATCAGTTCATGCTTCATTTCTGCAATTTGCTGAGAATACTAGTAGTCCCTGCTTTTGAGATGGCCAACTAATATTTATTGCTTTCTGTCTCATTTCCACCAGGTAACATGGGCTGATTTCTACTGGGATGTGTGCAGTACGACACTTCTGTCCTGTAAACCTGACCTGGCAGACAACTACCCCAGGCTTTTGGCTCTCAGAGACAGAGTGGAAGCACTGCCAGCTATTGCAGCCTGGATCCAGAAAAGACCGAAGACTACCATGTAGATCAGCTGTTCAGACTGGAAAAAAACAAATGCATGTTTAGTTTTCAACATGAAAAGTGTCCTAAGTTATTAATTTTAGAATAATTTAAATTAATTTCAGATGTGTATGCTATACCAATTAAAAATCTATCACTTTTATCCATTTGTAGGAGAGAATCTAAAAAGCTGATTTAGTAGAGTAGAGCCTGAGGGAGAGGTGTGATTTCAACCACATTCCCCCCACTACTAATAAAGTGCTTGATCAACCTAATTAACCTTCTGTGGGCTCTCAAAGGGAAGAGAGATGAATAAATCTTCTGGGAGAGATGAAATCTCAACAACAGTTTACTGAAGATATTCAATCTGGAGGAAAGCAGGCTAATTAACAGAGAGGATAAACCTATGGGAGGACTAAGGACACTAAGCAAAAAATGTGAAGAAAAAAAGACCCACCTAGTCAACAAACTTCAAGCTTTTCAATCACTTTCCTCAGTCTCTTGAAGCTTATGCTGTCCCATTCAAAAAAACACTCCCCAAAACCCCCCAAACCAACAGAACAACAACAAAAAACCCCCAATAACAAAAACAAACAAAACCCCCACCCAAAACAATAAAGAAACCTGACCAAATCAAAAAGCAGCTGCCCAGCTGAGCTGGTGCCCATACCAGCACCAGTTCTCCCTAAGCACACCAGCTGCTAAAACTGAGCAGTTCAGTATCTCTTCCAGTAAGTAGGAGACACAAATTGGGGGGGTGGGGGTGGTTGTAGGGGTATAAACAACGTTTAGAACAAATGAATGAACAGTTCTTTCTTCTGGCACTGGGGAGAACAGGTAGGTGGAAATCCTGACAGATGTAGATGGAAGTGGTTTACACAAACTCAAGGGGAGACAATTGCTTGCAAGAGGGCTCCACTGTGTGGTGTAAGCACACAAACCACAACAAAATTGAGCAATCCTCTGGGCTGAAAATGGCCACTGTTGGGAAAAAAGTATTTCCCTTCACACTTGCTTTTCCCTCCCACTGTAACTATTATTTCATTGAATCATATGAACGACAGAAACCAACCACTAGCAGTTCAGGTTAAACCAGGTATTGGCAGAACTGAAAGCAAGGTCCAATCTTTTGCTCATACCAATACGGTATCTCCACCTGCTTTGCATTTCCTTGCACGCTTTGTTCTAGTACTTCACAGACTTCAACTTCTTTGGCTCCCACACTCTTCTTCAGCAACAGACTTCAGATAGGGGGGGTTTTTGGGGTGGTGTTCCCTGCCCCACCCCTGCCCTTCTTTTACCCCCTGTACATCTTTCCCAACCAGAGACAGAATCACAGAATGGTTGAGGCTGAAGGGACATCTGGAAGTCATCTGGTCCAAATCCCCTGCTCACGCAGGGCCACCCAGTCAGCTGCCCAGGACTGTGCCCAGACAGCTTCTGAGTATCTACAAGAACCATGACTCTACAATCTTTTAAGACGCACAATTAAAGAGGGTAGAAACAGTTACAATAAGCAAAAAAAAAAAAAAAAAAAAAGGCAGAAACTTACAAGCTTCATAGAACTTAAAGACAGTTATTGATCCCAAGGATCTAGGGATGAGATTGTTTAAGGAGCAACCACAGCTCAGTCAGATTATGGACACATACCAAACCAAACCACCACACAAAGCACACTACAGGTCAGGCATTTCGTTTCATTTCACATTTGAAGCAAACAGGTGAGAACATGCAAACACAATGGGCTAAGAGCTGGGTTAGGATCATGCTCAACAGAAAGACAACCTATTTAACTGCAGCATTAAACATGTGCGGTTGGCTGTTAAAGCCCATTATTTAATCTACAAAACAGGTGGAATTAAAGCAGCACAGTAGACAAGCTGATTCTTACCCTTTTCCCTTCCCATATAATAAAGTACTTCACCCTGTTTCAGCTGTGCGTTTTGGAACATGCAGCACAGCCACAGATTTACAGTAAAAGCCAAGTAATGTTTAGTTCAAACTCTGAAAACATTTTAAAAGCTTTAATTTTCTATCCATTTTGTACTTGCAGTAATCATGCACAGTTGGAAAAAATACCCACAGCCGTAACTGAGCCAAAAAAAAAAAAAGATGCCCCACTCACAGACCACCTCACTAGCAGTATCTGAAGACAGGCTGAAATACTAAGCAACCATGGACTCAAGCTCCTCTTCCCTACTCTTCATACAAACCCGTTTAATTTCCTTCAGAAGATGCAACAGGTGTCTTCTGACTGTGATAACCACATATGTAAAAGTGGCAGCTATCAACCCCATATTGCAAACCAGAGTGAATTCTAGGACACAATCCTCCAAGAGATTCAGCCTGTCACAGATTTGCTGAGCCCTTCACAGACCATAGAGCAGCTGAGGCTTTAATAGGAGTCAGGGGCAATATGAACTTCCCCATACTTTGCTTTTCCCCAGCTTCTAAAATAGCAGCTGTCTGCATCGTACGTACTCCAAGTTCAAAAGACCAAATTTCAGTCTTTTCATCTGTCCAGGGAAATGGACATCCTCCTCTCCTACGTCCCCAAATCACATCCTTGTCAGCAGATTATAAACTTCAGGTGGAGGCATGCCTCATCACTGATACCACTGAAGCTCTCTTCATTTCACTGAGATGAATTAAAAATTCACCGAAACTTCAACCAAGAAAGCAAGTATATAGGGCACTTCACTGGCAGAACACAGATGGGATATCTACTCCAAGGACTGACAAAATAATTGCAAGCTGGATGGAAAGTTCCATTTGGCAGGAATTCTGGTTTTACAATCAATGTTATAACACAACTCCAATTAGAGTATAATGAAACATTAGTAATTAACTACTGCTGCATAAAGCCATGTCAGTTCAAAAGGAACGTTTCAGCTAGTTTGTAAAGCTGCCTATTTGATTTATAACATGCAAGTTATCACCCCCTCCCCCCACAAATAACCACAAAAATGAAAACAATTTGTTAATCTATGGAATTTTATTTGAACAAGTTGATACAAAACCAGTACGGTACATTAAATGAACCAGAACAAGCAGAAACAAACTTGAGCATTGTCAAATAAGGCACATATAAAAAAAATCTACACGCGTAATCCAGTGAAACAGACATTTTATATATATATATATTTGGAGGTAGAAATAATTACAAAAATACTGACAAATCTTAAGCAGTAGCAGATTTGTTAAAACAATTACTACTTAGGTCCCTGTTTTGAAAAGTGATCTGTATAATAATGTTTATTCAGCATTTGATGTTGGCACGTTTGGCCCATTTATGTTTTTAAGCATCAAAAGAATGCTATCGGTGTTAAAAATTTTCAGTACCATGAGGAATACAAGGGAACTACAAAAAGTTTGTAAAACTCATGGTCATCAGTAATTTAAGAGTCCTTGGGGTCCAACATCACCTTTCTTCCTTGAATTCCACAACATATTTACATTTTAGAGACCTAATGAAGCTTTTAATAGTGTGGCTATATCTGCTGGAATGGTTCCTTCTTCTCCTGAGGAATGAAAACAAGCATTAGTATAGCTCAAAATACTTCACATAAACAGAATTCTAGATCCCCAAAACCGTACAAAATCTTCTATTTGTAGGAGTCTGTCCTTTATTTGTGGGTCAGACTCAGGGGCACTTTCTGTCAAACTGAACAACATCTTTCTAGTTTATTTAACTTTTAAAATAAAATAATAAAAAGGCTTCTCTGCATCAATCAAGAATGTTGTTTTGTCAGAATACACTGCAGCAACCTGAATTCACTTACATGGACATCGTTATGTGCAAGAGACTTACCTGAATCTGCTGCAGTCATATCTTGTTCTAACTTCAATTTCTGCTGGCTGATTTTGAGCATGGATTCTTCAATAGTCCCCTTACTGATTAGCTTTATGACTTTTACTTCTCTGAAAACCACAGAACAGGATAAATCCATTTCTACAGTTACTTTGGATTAGTGTAAAATGGAAGGATGATATGCCTTTGCTCAGTTGGTAGTGGTTTAAAACAAGAAGGAGGAAATGAACAAACGGGCAATACAAAGAGCTTCTAGTTTTTCTGTCTGGACCAAGTGTGCCACAAGACTTTTTTCCTGCACTCCCAGCCCCTGCAAAGTCTGGACAGTCACAAAAATCTCCATTAATAGAAACAAATCCCCCCTCATCCCAAACTACAGTTGAAATACCAATTATTAGATGCATTCCATTGCTCACGTTAGCTTATTCTGATGGAGGACTCTAAAACAGTCCATGGTTTCACTCTTTATGATACAGTGGCACTTTAGAGCTTACAAGTCTCCTGAAGAGACCAATCAGCTTCACTAAACAGTCCCAAAGACTTCAGATCTGCTTTGAAATACCTCCCAGCACTACAAATTTGAGAGTTATAGAGAAATGGAAAAAAGAGGAGAATCTCAGTGAGGTTTGTTCTGGCAGCAACATGCGCTAAGACAATTACAAGCTCCCACACAACCCAGAGCTGGTTTACACAAGTCTCTGCTTAAAATGGAACTCTAATCATAAAATATTGTCCTGCTAGTCTCCTTTGAGAGCTTGCCTCTAAGAAAAGCCAAGCATCATAACTAAAAAGTCTTACCTTGTCTGACCTACTCTATGACATCGGTCTTCTGCTTGCTTATCATTGTATGGGTTGCAATCAATGTCATGAAGAATAACAACATTTGCTGAGGTCAGATTAATTCCCAAGCCACCAGCTTTGGTTGACAGGAGGAATACAAATATACCCATATCTGTATTGAACTGATCAATTAGATGTATCCTGCAGAACACAAGAAAACACACATCAGGCCTTGGAGAAAACACCGCACTGGCTCCAGAGTTGAAAACATAAATTAGGATGATCTTTTGAAAGGGAGGACAGTGGCATTGCAAAGCAGTTGAAAAGTACTGGTGTTACGCAGAAGTAAAAGGGTACCAACAGTCCTTAGCAGTGACCAGAGAACAGAGTGACAGATCAATAGCAAAGAATGAAGAGAGGCTTGGAAAAAGATTTTAGATGATCATAGAGTACAAAGAGCAAGTTGAAGGACGAGGGAAGACTTAAGTACATGAAACCAATTGGTGGGTGTGTCAGGGTGAGGCAGGAGAAGGAGGAATTTCACTTCATGACTGTCTTCTATACTAATTGCATGTACAAGGGAAGTAACAGACTTCAACTGTAAGTGGGAAGCAATACCACAGCAAGAATTACAGTTTTTTGAAACTAAGGGAAGAGCATCTAAAAAAATTAAAAAAAAAAAAGTCATGAAACAGGAAACAGCAGAAAACCAGCACAGCTCAAGTGCCAGAAAAGCATTGCAACATTTTCAGCTGTGAAGGACAAAGTAAATGATTAATGGTTTGTCCTGGAGAAATGAAGGGATTTATCTGCCTATTGTAACAGAGATACACTATACTTTTTCAAGTAACATCTACACAAGAACTTCTGCTACGGCATGCTGACACACAAGGAAATCAAACAAACCATTAACTGTTTAAGACACAAGTCTTCCATTTCAATAGCTGAGACTGTAAACCAACTGTCTAAAACACACCTTTCAGCCTCACCCTTACTAAGGTGATCTGAAATCCAGTATGAAACCCCTTCTATAGTCAATGTCCAGTGACCAGAGTTCTATACATTGGAAAACAAAGGTAAGATTTTTAAGACACCTCCCCCCCTTCATGCACACATCCATTTTTTCTCTCTCATCTTCAGCCAACAAGTAACATACCTATCAGAAATCTGTGTTTTTCCATCCAACCTAATATATCTATGTTGCCAATGTTTTAGGAAAACTTCCAAAATATCCAACATCATAGTAAACTGGCTAAACAATACAACTCTGTCACCCTGGAAATGACAAAGCAAAACAAAAGTTTTAAAACATTACAATTACGGATAACGAACAACACAAATATTTTACCGGTGTAAATATGTGATTTTACTTTGACTGAAACCCTATTTTCCAAACTAAAAGACTAAACTGAAGTTCATCAAGTCAATATTTCTGGTGCATTAACCAACCTTTAGTCAGTGCAATAATTTTAGTTACTTTGCACTCAGGTGACTCAAGCAACCTCGAAAACACGTCAAATGCATAAATGACAGATCTACACCATCTATATATATAATGAAATATTTTCATTGAAAACTTAAAGAGAAGCTATATTCCACATAATACAGAGCAGCAGCACTCTTTCGTCTGAAATAATTGAAGAGATGCACGGCACACACTTGTGCAAATTCAGGCTACTCTGAAGTATTTTGGTACATCCTTATTTGTAAAATAAGCCCGTTTGAATCTGTGACTCAAAGCAGTGACTTCTTGTCTTTATATTGGCTTAACACATACATGACTATTTTAACATAATACAGTCTTACTCAGTTGCCAAAAGGTCAAAGTTCATGACCTGTGAAAATGAGTCTAGTCCTCTGTATATTGAGAAAGTAGTGTTAACTTGGGATGAATATTCTGAAACTTAGAAAAAAAGAAAAGCTTGCTTCAGCTGCCTCTGAACATGTGTAGGCAGGACTGCACATTAAAAGCTGCAATGCTGCTTTGCAATACTGCACATGAACTAAATCACACTGTAATACCCCACAGAAAAGCAACTGGGTTGCATATACATCCAGCAGACATTAATTTAACCAGTCATTTAGAGCCACCCTTTAGAGGGACAGGAAAAGATGTTTCACCTATCTGTAGTACCAACCTTCTCTTTAAGGTCAGAGAGAATGCGTTCCAGTGCTCTAAACTTTCCAGAATCCAAGATCTGATCCATGTCTAACTTGAAGTCACTGACGTGAGAATATTGCTTACAAAGCAAATGTAGCTCAAAATCTGTCATTACTGTCATATCTTCAAAGATAAGGTCAGGGTTAGCATCACAATGTGTGGGCTCCTGTTAGCAAAAACGAAGGAAAAGAATGCAATATACAGTCTCGCCAGACAGACGAGAGAAAACACACACACACACCACACAAGAACATCCAAAATTTCTGAAAGAACGAAGCAGGACAACTAGACATGGACAAATGCCAGAGTGAGGCTCATGCAAGCAACAAAAGATGAACTCTGCAACCCCAGGTTTAGAGTAGAGGATCATTACTTTGCAATTTAGCTTTTACAAGAACTTGTACTACCAAAAACTAGAAGTATATGCTCAACCTCCATAGCATTTACCTAGTTCCCATCAAGCCCTATGACCTTTTACCCCTGTATCAGACCTCTTCCCCTGAAGACACATTCCCTAAAAGGGAGGTCCAATCCTTGGATAGATGGTAGAAGACATGGGAAGCCCAGCCCAAGATGTAGGGTGGGTAGAGGGATGTCATGCCTGGAAGAAAGAGGAAAAGAAAAGCCACATCTGGAGAGTACGGTGGTATGAGTAGGAATAAAAAGGGACAAAAATCCTTCATAAACCAATGGGTCACTTCTTCCCTTCCCCACAACCTTGACTGGCTTTATGTTAGAACAAAGCTGTAGATATTCAAAGCCAACTGCAACTTTCTTAGAGCACCTGCTGCACAATCAGATTTTTTTTTTTTGCATACTTTAGAAAGAAGTAACAATTTTCCCCAAACTCCACAGGCATTAAACCCAGCCAAATTACAAAAAAAAAAAAAAAAAAATCATCTTAAACAGTTCAATACTTCCCTATTTTAGTTCCGTACAGCCTAGGTTTCTTGCTACTCAGAAAATACTAGTGAACTCAAGTGCCCACTGAAGATTTTTTTCCTAAGTACTTTGGTTTTAAATTTTGGGGTGGAGGGAAGAGGTGTTAAGGGGGAGATAACAAAAAGCAGATCACTGCAGTCCCACAACTGTTCGCTCCATTCTAATATCTGATACAAAAATCAGTGTTAAACACATACAGAGCTTGATTAGAGCACTGGATAGATGCAGGGTAATAAAAAGCAGCAACAATGAATTAGGTTTTGCAAAGACACACTTTTGACCAGAAGACTGACAATACAAAAAAAAAAAATCTATTTAAGAGTTGCATTTAAAATTCTGAGAAATTGACTGCTTCTCAATCTCATCACCTTACCTTGAGCATAAGCATGGACATTGTTCTGAGCTTGTCAGTTGTGAAATACTGACGATGTAAGAGAGGGTGATTAGCCATTTTTCTAAGTTGCATCATTACATTTCCCATATCAGAGTTTTTCTCTGTAAACAAAGAAATTAAGTATATTCACAAGTAGTACGTAAATGCCTGTCTGACACATCTTCATCTCTCAGGACAACTTTATTTGTAAGAATTGAATCTGACATTTCACCTATTACCTGAACTTAGGACAAATGCATAGAAGGGATATAGTCAGTTTTTGAGTATTAGACATTTCTACAAAGCAGTGGCTTTGTAGTCAACATTTGACATACGTCTAGGTGTGAAAAAAATCCAGAGAAAGGAAATGAGACCTCACATACCATTACTGTTAATAGTTTTCTTGAGCTTGTTTAAGAGATCACAGTATAGTTGTTCCTGTTTCTCAGACATGGCACACAACTCAATGAGATCTTTTTTGGGAGGTAGTTGTTTAAGGACCTGACAACATAAAAACATACCAGGTAAAAACTTTACTGTACTTAAGTCAGTAATTCTGTACTATCTTACAAGCCTGCCTTTAAGCTACTCTAAGCTACTCTATAAAAAATTCTCCCCACCCCAGCTCATTGGCTGCAGCTTCACTGAGTCAGCAGTTCAACTTGTTCAGAACTTTATTTGGATTATACATCACCTCCCGCATCGAGTAACATGGTCTGCACAAACCTGAACTGCACAAAATATTAATACATGCAATACCTGGAACCCACTCCCCTGCTAATCAGAGATACCCTCTTTAAGCCACTGACTAGTAAATTATGCAAATACACAGAAACACTTTTCAGATCGCTATTAAGTTTTCTCTTTCTTTTATATATGCAACTGCAACTAGAAGAATTTAAGAACAGTTTTTTTAGAATGAAAAAGAAACATTTTTATGATAGCAAAATAACTTAACACATACAATCCTAGGCATACATATACACATGCACAGTCACTGCCTTATCCTTTCAGTTAAAATAAAACATCATTACTATCAAGTCACAAATATTTTTGTCATTAATTTGGAGCATTTCTCACTTCTCATTGCTTAGCAGTGTGCCAAATCATCTTTCAGTGACCCTTCCTAACTAAAATTCTCAACTGTAAATAGTGACCAAATAATAAACATCAAAACCCAAAGCTGCAGAAGGTCATATTTTTACTTGCAAACTCCTGAAAGGTAGCTCAAGTTTCTTGCTCTTCCTAGATTAACAGCTAAAACTAGCACTGAGAGAATTTGACCTTAAATTCTACTATTAGTCGCAAAGATTACCAGGGCCTTTTGATAATATGAAACCATTATTTTCAAGATAACACATTACCTCATCTTTTACTCTTCTCAAGATGAATGGTTTTATTATCTGCTTTGCATGTGCAATCCTCTCCTTTTCATATATGCTTTGTTCTTCAGCACTCTTCTAAGGAAAACATTGCAAGAATTCAATTGTAGTGTGAAGCTTTCAGCTGCACCACCACCTTAACTATTCTAACTTGATGAAAAACCCAGCCAGAACAGACAGATCTAACAGGCTCATTAGTATTCCGAGATCCTGTTAGGACACGTCCTTACTTTAAATGGTTTATTTCACTGTTTCATTTTTTAGATTTTCTCAATCACAGTACCTATTTCCATAAAATACCAATAAAACATAAGTTATGCAGCAACAGCAGTGTTCAAGCAAAAAAAAAAAATGATCAAGAAGAGAATATATAATACTTACTGTTTTTGAAGAAAACATCCTTCGGATTTCACTTGTGCTACTGCTGAACATATGCGGCATGACAAAATTCAAGAGGGACATCAATTCCAAGAGATTATTTTGAACTGGAGTCCCCGTTAGCAGTAAGCGATTCTTTGCCTGTTTGTCCGAAGTGGAAAACAGCAGTGAGAAACATTAGTTGAACGGGTTAAAAATTAATACTGACAGAAACAGTTACGGAGAACCAAGAAAATGAGCTTGCTTTAAGTTATAATTATTTAAACTTAATATATAAATATGTATCATGGAATAATTTCCTGGTTAAGGCAACAAAACAGTTTATAGATCTGTGAGGAACTGAGCACGTATCAATTTAAGACTATTCAAGAAGCCTAATACAGATGTAAGAAAAGCCTTCCCAGCTCTATTATGATTTTTTGTTGTTGGGTTGTTTGTTTGTTTTTTGTTATTTTTTTTGTTTGTTTTATTTTTTTTAAATTAATGTGCTAATTGTTTTCTAATGTCATACAGTACTTATGCAGAAGTTCTGAATTACAGGTACAAGCCTTAGTTTAACTGCTTAAAGAGCAGCTTCTTAAAAAGGCTTTTGATGAAAATATGATCTTGAAAAATAAGTCATAATAAGTGATCATAAATATATTATTATTGTATGACTATTACAGTGTTAAATCACAATCTTTTTTAAAATGCTGCTGACTCAAGCTGCAAGCTAGAAGAAAAAAATATTTTAAAGCTAGCTTTTCTTGCACAGTCCTATCGGAGTAGGTCCTTAAATACTACAATGTTCCAGCACAAGTCATCAGAGTAGCAGTTTTACAATCTTAACTACTGTGGGATAAAACTGGAAAATTGCTTAATACTGAAACTGAATCACTACCCTTATTGCAATGATGCTCTAGGAAACTGATTACATTTCTTGGGTAGCTTGTCTCACAAAGAGTTCACAATGCAGGATCCACTGCTAAGCACACCAATATCTGCATGCTGTTGTTTCTGAAACATGTATATTAACTTTACAGTGAATACTCCATTTTCTCCAGCCTGTAACTACAAAACAGAAAAAAAATAGTTGTCCCCTCTAACCCAAGAATAACTAAACCTCTTACATTGATTGTCATAAGGTGCTGGTAGCGTACAGAGCTCATGTTCTTGAGCATATGACCTTCATCAAAAATTGCATAGTTAAGTTTCAACCTGCGAAACAGTCCTCGATCATCTGAGCTGCTAATCGCACAGTTGTATCTGTCAGAGAAAGATACATTAAATGCAAATTTAACATGAACATACTGTTACCACTATCAAATTAAATTCTCTAAAATTGTTAAGAGTTATGGGGAGAATACATGAGGGGCAGTAAATAAAACTGCCTAGAAGTAACCAACCATAACACAATTTACTACCGATAAATAATTCTGGTTTGATGACCCAGTGCTCTCAGTAACACTTTCAAAAAAAACCTGTTCACATCTATTACAAAGTAATACGTACCTATTAGCATGTATTATATAATTATTACATAATATCTAAAGCATCTATTACATAGTATCTGTTACACATTAATATAACCTTAGTTAACCATCACCTGAAAACAGAATTAAGTTCCCATCTCCCCAAACTCCAAACATTGTTTTGTTGTACCGCTAGAGGTCAGTAGGAGCTAACTAAATCTCACTTGTGATTTAATCACTGTACTTACGTAGTTACTATCACATTGAAATCAACGACTTTATTATTAATGTCCACCCTGAGATGTTTCCTATCTTCCTGGGATCCTAGAAAATGACAGAACATAAAATGAGTACAATTGCATATATTTATACACATATGAAAAATAAGACAATACACAGAAACACATTCAGCAATAAATATGTGGATTTGAACAACTGTCTTAAAACAATGCTTCCATGAGTAATTAATCTTTTCTTAGGTTGACCATGCAAGCAACTATATTATTGGATTCATTTCTAAATTAGATTCCTCACCATAGTAAAAAAGGACATTCAGTTCAGGACACCACAGATGAACTTCTCTTATCCAGTTATCTGTAAGACATCATTAAAAAAAAACAACAGGTAATTTATTACGTCTTGCATAACTTCAGGTACACTTCAGCATTAACAACCAAACAACTGTTTTTAAAGCAAATCACTTTAAATTCTCCTGAAAGTTAAGAAACTTTCCGTCTAAACGCTGGAAAACTGATGTTTAGGGAAATTAAACAACCCTTCACAGGGCTGTCACTAACTCTTGCTTAACCTGTTTGCCCTTTGAATTCCTAAAGAAACAGACCCTCCATGGTCTGTAAGGACCGTGTAACAACCAAGCAACGCTTAACCTTTCAGCCTGATCTCTTCCCTGGGCAGTTAACTCCCCAGAGAGCAAATCCCTTGATTTGTCAGTACGGGCACCCAGCAGTGCTTCAGCGGGAGGGGCAGTGCCAGGAAGCCTGACACCTCCACCCAGCTCCAGGCGTGGGCCACCAGCGCCCTTGCTGTGCCCGGGGGGAGCTGCCTGACCGCCAGCACAAGAGCTGACCCCACACCATGGCAGAAGGGGGGGGGGGTCTCTGGTAAATGCCACTTGACCCGGGCCCGACCCGCACCAGGGCTCAGGAGGTGCCTCCACAGAAGCGCTGGGAAAGGTGCAGGTAGGCTGCACTTCCCAGGCATCCCCGTGGTCAGAGGGCTCGGGCCAGCCTGCCACTGTAAACCATCAGCCTCTACAATTCACTTCACAAAAGATGGGTTCTAGTGGATTTTAAACGAACACTGAAAACAGCAATTTCAAACTGACTTTGAACAACCCATCAGAAAAGCTTCCAGTTCAGAAATTTTGGAAGCTCAAACAAGCGTTTTATATTAAAAGCATTATTTTCTTTCTAAATTAAATTTGCTACTTTCTGCTTTCTGATATTCAACAAAACCAATTTTAACTCCACAGAGAACTAGTTTCTGCTCAAACTCACCAGCTTTGCTGACATATTTCATTCCACCACCCTCTTCCTGGTTTTGACTGGGGTCATTAAAAAAAAATCAAAACATACAACTAAAAGAGAGTCAGCCTCATCGTTCTAGAATTTTGATCTGCTTTGACAGATTCTGTGCAGCAAAGAGGAAAAAAGACACTGAGTCTCTCAAATGCCATGAAACCTAATCCTAAGCACAGCCTGAAGACTAGGAATTTCAGCCAATATTCATTAAGTAAAATGACTACTTTGCTAAACAAGTTCAAATTGTAACAAGTAGTTCTATTTTTTGTGAAGCACACAGCGCACATGAAAAAAAATTCCATGTTACGTCTAATTAATTCAGGACAAGCATGCCTTCAGTGTGGTGGGCATTCCAATTCAAATTACTTAAGGAGTTGAATATCACCAGAAGAAAATTAAGTTCTCTTTCACAAAATTATCTTTGCTTCAGTCTATCCATGACTTTTAAAAAAAAAAAACAAAAACAAAAACAAATAATTTTGAAGCTTGTAACTTACCTAATGTTGAAGCTGGCACAACTATCAAATGGGGACCCCTGTTGCCCTCTTGGTAAAGATAAGCTAGAAAGGCAATAGCTTGAATTGTTTTTCCTAAGCCCTAAGAGAAAACAAATCCATTTCAACAGAATTTACAATCTGTAGAACATAATAATGTTTTGTACTTGTAAGACAATTACAGTGTAGTCCATGTTAACTAAAGATTATAAATCTGCACAGAAAAATTGTTCTGTTTAATCATGCTGTTTTACAGAAGACAATTCCTTAAGTACAACTGCAGTCAAACTCAATTATCTTTTCAGCTCAATATTTGCATATCAGGGACTCATCTTTTCTATTTATGAAGGTTTTCCACTGCAGTTCAAGTTCATCCCTCAAACCTTCTTAAAAAGTTTACTTTCCCCAAACAGTGCTGCAGACAAACAATTACTTGGAAACTAATTGTTTCTTTCCGTTTGAGCTGTTGTACAAAGGATATTCCAGGTATTTCTGAAGGGGAATTTAATATGGAAATCAGATTTCTTTAAGATAAGCCTATGCTTCTCCCAGTACTCACTTTCTTGTCTTTTGTATCATGGATTTAAAAAATTCATCTTATATGCATGCACGTAAAATAGTTCTTATAAATACGAAACACATGGAAGTTGAGAAGTACTGTGTAAGTCTTAGTGAATCAAACCCATCCATTCACTCACAGCTTGTCACAAGATGAACAGCAGCCAGGACTAAAAGCAACTGACAACACATTTAGCATTTAGTGGTTGCATCCCTAAGTTTGTTCTGCTGTACAATTACTGGTGGCGTCAGCACCAACCAACCTCAAACCAATAAACTCTTCTCTCATTTCAAAACTTAAGGGGAGCATAATGACAAGAGATGGTTGAAATGCTGAAGAAGGAAGAAAGGTTTCTACCTGCTTCATTTTTTCTGTATTGTTAACTACCTGTTTGAAGCTGATGAAGAAATGTAGAAGAAGAAATGCAAAAGATAGGGGCTCGCTACAATTAAATTCTGGACAAGTAGAATGAACTCTATTTATGGGCAAGGAGCTATTAAAACTAATGGTTTGAGGATAATCTGTTGTGGTAGAAACTACTTCCATTGCCTCAGAAGACACCATGTGGCTTTTAATTATCAGTGTCCATCAATCTTAGGCTACCTCTGACTTTCAAATAGAAAGTAAGAGCTTAGCAGCTTCTAAACATTTGGAGAAAGTGTGTGCAATTTAAGCCGTATTAGCTAAACCGAATTACAATCTGCTTGGAGTTTCTAGGAAATAAAAGAATTTAACAAAGTCTTTTCTGCAAAACTTTTAGCGATTCTTAAATAATCAGGTTCACACTTACCATTTCATCAGCCAATATGCCATTCAATCCATGTTTATGCAGCAGAGCTAACCAGTTCAAACCAATCTTCTGATATGGCTTGAGTTCCAAACTGTTAAGAAATCAAGCTTAACGTGTGACCAACTTTTATTTGTTTCTCCACGAAACACAACTTTACACTTAGGTTTATCACAGTAGGTTAAGTTTAATGTTGCCTATATTTTAACGTGCACCAGATGTCCTCTTGTAGTGAAAAACACACCAAACTATTTAATCAGCCACATGAATACCAAAGAGTTTTTCTGAACTAAGTAGTTTATCTGAATTTTCATACAACTTAAATAATCAAAACGAACATGACAATAAATATCTATCTTCTAAAATCAGTGATCCAGAGTCAGTTAAAAGCAGTTACACAACTGCTAATTTTTAAAACGCACAAAAAATTAAGTGGCATTTAGCAGCTACATCACTAAGTTTGCTCTGTTGTACAACTACATGTGGTGTCAGCACCAAACAAAATAACAGAACACACAACACCCCACAGAACACACTCAACAGCAAGTCACCTAGTTCAACATCTTTTCCAAAGAAGAAACATTACCAACGAGCCCCCTCCAAATATTTCCCTCTTCCTCTCGGGTTTTGTTTTGACACAGCTGAAAATACTGTTGCTATTTACCACTAAGATTCCAAGTCTAATCCAGGTTGCTACTCCAGCCATTCCCACTTCACCCCTATGCTTCCTAACCCCGATGATAATGCCCCCCACAATATCCATTTCCATTCCTCCTAC
The DNA here is from genome assembly GCF_018691265.1 of Tyto alba. Lineage (NCBI taxonomy): Eukaryota > Metazoa > Chordata > Aves > Strigiformes > Tytonidae > Tyto > Tyto alba. The sequence goes on along the minus strand of NW_024881327.1, from coordinate 13,107,537 downwards.
GCTCTTTTTTCCCAATATCCATTTGGAGATCCTTACCAATTTACCGCTCTGAAACAAATCCTTCCCCACAACACATCCCCACTGCCCTCTTCCCCCGCCAGCTACAGAGTTCCAGGTCATTTTGCACATCTGAACCTCCCGACCAAGGTCTTCGGTCCATCTGACAAACTTTACACATTTGCTCAGATTCATTCCAATTTGGCATCTTTGAAATTTTAGGTCCCCTTACAGAAGCAATTTTGTTTGGCCTTTTGTTTGGAATAACCTGACAATTCACGATCCCATCACTCAAGGTTGGCTTCTACATTCATCAAAAACTGGAGCAAGTAAAACAAGGTATTGAGCATTGTTATATATTTTTGCGGTTATGTTCTTATCTTCCTCACCAGCTTTCTTGATACACTTAAAAACATTTGTTGGATTCCCTCAGGCGTTGCACATCACTATCTAGCTCACTAAGAGCTGCTAAGTGTCAAGCATTTGCAACTCTACTTTGGGAGATTACAGTTTTGAAAATCCCAGCCTTCAAGTATACTTCAGCATCCAACACCCCTGTAAGTATAAAAAAGGAAGATACCTCTGATTCAGAATGGAGGGTTGCTCTATGTTCCATCCACATCCTCCATCTTCAGTAATCCTGGTTACTTGCTTTGTCAGTTTATTTGAAATGTCTTCACATTTATTCATGAGCTTTAGAACCACATCCCTCTCCTTCAGCAATATCTTGCAGTTCCACACTATGTCTTCTGACAAACCAGTAGTCTTAGTCATTTTTGTAAACTGTAAAATAATAGGAAAAAAAAATACTATGAACACTGGTAATAGCAGCAAAGGTGCTATGGTGAAGATCCACAGCTGCTGCAGGCAGCAAGTCATTCAAGTAGCAGACAGCAACAGCAGCCTGATCTCCTCCCAAAACTTAAAATACTCCTGACACACTTGGCCCACTGCAAAACTGTGTGAATCCACACTGAAGGTCATCATTACAGCTCCTCACACTGTAAAACGTATCTTAAAATAAGAGGCACAAATTCTCTGAAGAGTTTCTAATGTAAAAAAAAAAAAATAGGAGTTTTAAAATTCTTATAATCCTCAAGGGTAGGCAATGCACAGCGCAAAGCAAGCTTTGAAGGTCAGGCCCACTAACAGAACAAAACCACAAAAGGAAGAGGGAAAAGTAGTACTAATTATCATTAGATCTCCTTTTAAGCAATCCCTATTCGATAGTAAAGATGGAAGATATAAGCATAATACAAGGCATCAAGGCAAGCCAGATATTAAGATTTTGTTATGAATCTGTCCGGAGTTCAGCATTAGTCAATCCCAGTTCTAACTGTACCACAAACAGAATATTCAAGTCAGACTTCGGCAGATCGAATAAAAAAAAAAATAAAGATTTAAGGGATAAAAAGTTTCCCAAAACTATGTCAGGTTTTTGTTGTCACCAAGCACTAACAGGCCCAAAAGATCATCAAGAACTGTTTAATTTTTTCCAGTCTTCACATTTCAGTGCTGGAGGAGAATTTCTTCACCAAGCTAAAATTCACCTAAACTCTTTTTCTTCTTGCAATTAACCCGACCTCCTGAGAAATCTATGAAACACAAGCTTACACAAATCTACCAGGTCATTAGCACTCGCCAATACATTTTCAGGGGCAGTACCATCATCCTGATGTGGTTTTAGCACCATTCAGTTTCTCTGTTTTTTTGCATGTACACACTTCAAGGCAGTGTTATCCTCATTTTACAGAGGGTCAAACCAGATAAAACACACAAATACATTTTCTAAACATCATAACAAACAAGCTGGCACAGGACAAGTCAAGATACCAGAATCTCAGTGTAAATATAAACTAACAGGAGGACTGTCCACTGCTCCCGAGTGCGTGTGCCTGGTTTACAAAGATGAACACTGGTGTCTGAATCAAAAGCTTGCAGCTGAGCCATGTGGACAGCCCACAGCCCTTATCACTGCAGCTCCCCATCCCGCAATAGGGTAATTCCCTCCTATCTTGGCTGAGAAGAGATCTTTAAGTGCTTTAACTGCTCTGCCACCGTGTCCTCATCTTCTCAGAACACGTGTTCCCACCTTGACCAAGGTTAACTTCCTCCGCTGCTTTGTACCCTGATTCTGCTACTAAGAGCAGAGGTTGCTTCACCCACGCTTCCTAGAAGATTCATTTAATCTAGCATCAATTTTTTTTTCCCCTCAATAATGGCTCGATGTTACAATCCTTCCTACATCAACCATGAACAACACTTTCCCCCAAGAGTTCTCGATCTCTTTGTTGTGAGAATTGCTACTCCCGAATCTCATTCTCACAACCTTGTGCCAGCCACAGACCTATCAAGCGACACTGCCTTTAATTAAAACTTAAGTTTGCTATTAATTTTGACACAGAAGCCTTACTCCACCACTTGTTTCCTCAAGTCCACACTAGTTACTTTATATTTTGTTCCTTTAAACTTTGTGTCTTCACTATAATATGGATATTCTCAGTTTTAGAGCCAAGCAGCCTGAAGTTGTGTTGAAATATGCCCTTCAGGCCCATCAGCTTTGTCTGGATTCCATGTAGGGCCAGCTGAAGAAAGTATAAAACCTTCTAATAAATCTGTTTCTGCAGTAACTGGGGTCATATTTGCAATTATAGTACTTTTATGTGTGTTCATGCATGAAGGTATTCCACGGTAAAGAACAGACAACTTCCTTTCTTATTAACTGATTTAAGGAGTTGAAGAATACAAGATCCTTTGGATTTGCCATTCTTTTGTTAAATAGAAGTAATTTCCACATAGATTTTTCTGAATTTTAAATCAGGGATTCGTTAAAATTTAGCACAAGACTTCACAGGCATATATCCTCCTAGAATTCCTTCCTTAAAAAAAACAAGTGGGTCATATGATCCAGCTATTATGTGTTAAGTAACAGATCAATATTGTCACGTTGCAGATTAAAAGAAAGCTTTGTTAAGGTAAAGTGTATGAGCAGGCTATGCTTTGACTCTAGAAAGAAAAAAAAAAGGAGCAATGCCCCCTACTGACAGCTTGCCATTACAGTTTTGGGTGTTTTTTGTTTGTGGTTTTGTTCCATTTTAAGCAAAACCCAGCAAGTTTACCAACACACAGAGGTTCAACCAAGCTCAAGCACACATGTCAACACTTGTGAAGAACTTTTCTAAACAGACACCTTTATTTAGGAATAAAAAGAAATGTAAAGGCAGCAATTAAAAAATTTCGACATTTGTTTTGATGCCTAAAGCTTTGGTTGGCATGAATATAAATCCTGTAATCTATAAAGGCGTGGGGAATGAAGCCATCTGTTATGAACAGAAATTGTATTGTTTCACATCAGCACGTTAACATTCATCTCCCAAGTTACAACAAGAAAAACTTTAGCCGCTGGTTTACACGTGAAACACACCATGTCACCCCGTCATGCAGAACACAAGGCAGATCCTCAGGTAGCCTTTGGTTTACTAGAGATTCCAACATCCTCCCAGGTTCATATTTTTCAAATGAGGTTCAAAAATGTGAGACCATCATGGACGACTGAACCCGTGAGCTCCCACGTCACGCTTTGAGGAAAGGTCCACCGAACTCCCAGGCTGCAGCAGAGCCCCACGGTGCACAACCACCACAGCAGCACGCTCTGCTTGGACTTACTTTACACCACTGGAAGGCCATTTATGACTTCACTTTACTGCTTAAGTGTGAAAGTCAGCCTGAATCTCGACCAACAAACTTCAGTTCCACTTCAAGCAGCTCCAATTTCTAACCTGATGCATTTGTTGCTTCCCTTCGTTTTGCTTTGGTGCAAGGTGATTCTGGATTTCCTGCTAGTTTGGCCTTCACAGCAGTTTGTACATGTGCAGCCCAAAAAAATGAGAGAGAGTAAAACAGCCAAAGCTACCCTCCCTGGAGTTTACACCTCCTAGCTCATATACCATTGCAGCGTGCAGAATATGATGGACAAGCAAGTCCATCTGACTGCTCAGTCCTCCCATTCCCCTAACAGGTATAAGCCAAATATATGCTATGTCAGAATCTCTACATAATATTTGGCATCGGTTTAACTTGCGCGTACTCCTTAAGAATTTGTATTTTTTAAAAACAACTGACATTGTTTAATTCACAAAGTCTTTTAATGCTAAAAGAGGTGGCTTCTTTTGCGATAGAACAACACTGTCAATGAGATAATACGGCAAAACTCATACAGATACATGTTTCTACGCTAAGAGGAAATTCAAGCAGTTAATTATAAACCTTAAAAATAAGGAACTAAATAGCATTAAACTCCCTCCAGTCTGTACCCAGAGGCAACATGAAATTGCGTTGGGCATACACAACAGGCAAAGGAACAGAACACATCCCCAGACCCCAGCAGCTCAGCTGGGCTCCTTCTGGAGCCAGCCTTGGCTCTCCCTTGTTTCTTGACACGCACTGAACACAGGCGGGTATTGCTGTTGTGTGATGGTGTTTACAGCCTGTCTGCTGAGGAAACAGCACTGAGAGCTGCCGTTTCCAGCACTGGCCAATTCCAACAGTCTGGAAAAGAGAGGGCTGTAAAATATAACTAAGTGCCAATGAGTTTTTTAGAGGACTGAGGGTGAGGAGGAAGGGTGATGGGAGTCCAGAAGTGATTCCACCAAGGGAAGAAACCATGCTGTCTGCCAGCCCACAATGAGTGCCAATGGGGCGTCACCAGGACCCCAAAGCAAACAGGAGAGGAAAGTGGAAAGTCACCGTAGGAAAGGACCCACCAGGAGGGGTGGTATCTCTAATGGCTGTCAGTTTACTGACAGCATGTTTATCATGAGGAGGTGTAGGGCACGAAGCTGGCACAGAGCAGGCCTGCACTGCCAGAGGAAAACACTGCTGAACACTGACCCCTTGCACAAAAGCCACCCAACACGTGAAATCAGACCAAGACACAGGGAGCTGAACCTTCCTCCTCACCCTGTCCTGCAGTCTGCTCTAAACCCTCATCTTCGCCTCTGCCCTCCCCAGCCAGCCACGTTCTTGGTGCTCCTCCCTCTCTCTCCCCCTAGCCCCGCTTTCTGCTGACCACCCTTTAGCTTACCTACTCCTGCATCCCATCTTCTCCCCTTGTGTTATAATCCCCAATTCCCAGCATGGGAGAGCTGATCCTCATAAACTTCAGCTCCAGCACCTCCAATTTGGGCACCACACCCCCCCTTCTGTCTCAGCTCCATGCTTGCGCTTGCTTCTACAGCACAGGCACCTGGGACCACCCTTCCATGCCTTCTGCCCTCAGAAAGCAATGTGCAATCGGGAGTTGTGAATACGAGTAGTACTCAGAAGGGTGCTCCCTCAGAGCACACATCCCAGTCGATTTTGTTACCTACTACTCTCCCTACATACACAATGCATTCTGGAGAGAGGCCACAAGCCCTTGCACAGAGAAGCATCGCTTCCCGGAATGAGGAGACAGACACTTAAAGCCTCAAGGACATACCCGAGCGCTCTTTATGCAAGTTAGCATTTGAAAGCAGGCACTCCCAGACTGGATAAAAACTACCCTCCCGGAAAATGTAGTTTATCGAAAGTATAGACATTTCTAAAATGCCAAATGAATTAACCTTGCAAGCAAGGACCTTTTCAGCGCTCTCCATTTATTTTTTGAGAACCATGTTTGGTTTTTTTGTTTTTTGTTTTTTTTTTTCCCCTGTATATTTTAAGTGTTACTAGATGAATATCTGTCTTAAATATCTGCTCCAAGGAAGTAGTATTTTCAAGCACTGTTAGTAACTTCACAAGCTCGAAATTCTCTTAAGTCCAACTGAAAAACATCTTAGCCCAACTTAAAAAGTTTCCCTAGAATAAGAAAGCCATTTTAACTTATGTTTTCCTGGAATAAGACGTTCTATTTCCAAGTAAGTAGGCTTTAGTCTTAATCTCTGGCTGAGAGCCTTAAAATCTTCCTCAATTCTAATAATGAACAAGTGGTAACAACTTCTAGTGCTTCACATTGTGTTACAAAAGATACCATTACAGTAAAAAGAGACCTTATAACTAAGCCAATTTCTTTAATGCTAAAACTGAATCAGCTCTCTCCATTATTCTACCACTCTTATTAATTAGTAGGAAAATGTTGGGTCACTGAGGTACCAGGTCTTTATAAACAATTAAATCCGCACTGATATGAAACATCTGCTAAAACATGCTGCAAACTACTTCTATTCTGGGCAAGTATTCACAATACTACACAAACACACAGTTGCTGACAGCAGCAGTCTTTATGAAAGAAAAATTCTGAACACAAACAGGCCCATACAGCTTTTCTTCTGTTAAATATTTTACACAGAGAAAAGGAAAACAGCCCTGTAGCAAATATTTCTGCAAAGAATTAAGCTCAGGCAAAATCCAACAAGTTTAGAAAGGAACAGCCGTGTGACAGATGTTCTGTGAGAAGCCAAAGGCTTGGGGCAAAACGGATTTCTCTCGCAGCATACCTGCACCTTGTATTTTTCTCAAGTATCCTCCTCTTGTCCCCCCCCTTTGCAACACAACATACAAAGATCATTTTGTTTTCCTTAAAAATCTGTTTAGTATCTCCTACTGTTTTGTGGTAAAACATTTCACACACTGAACAATAAATGTTATTGTTTTTACACACATTCAAGAAGTTCTATTCTGCTCTGAAAAAATCCAAGCGGATCTTGCATACATCTGTGGGGGAAGTTTCAGAACACATACTGATGAAAAAACATACCGATTACTCTGTAAAAGGGCCTACACACAGTTACTGCTGTAAAATCCAAAGCATTAATAAATTAAACCAAGAAAATCGGCTGTAATGCACTTCAAATTTCTTATCAAGACATTTGTCTTATCAAGTCTGATGTCTTGCAGTTAACTGAAACTGCATGAAAAGTGAAGGCAACAAACAAACCATGGGAAACATTTGAAAGTAACATCCCAGTGACAGTAGATAATCTACTTACCAAGAGATATCGTTTTCCCTTCTGTTGTGGATTGTGGTTTAGCCTTCTGATGCTTTACCTTTTATTAATAAAAACACAGCAACTCGCTCCACTAAAAAATGGCTGCATTGCTCAGCTAGCAAAACCATGCTAGAGACTGAGCTGCAGTAGATTAAAGAAAAAAGACCCCAAAAAAATAAAAGGCAACGACTGTTTCTTGTATGAAACTGAAAATATTCGTGCTGGCACCTCCAGTCATGGCGCTATTCTGGAAGCTGCTGCTGCTGCTGTTCAAGTGTCTGCAGTAAAGGTCCTGCCACATTCTCGCCTCCTGCATGGGTTTTCAGCTACAAGAGCTCAGAACAGGCTAGCAAACACCTCCTTCCCAAGTGAAAGCTCTAATTTCTTCTTCTGCAGGGGAATCAACCAACTTTCTATGCTACAGAGTGAGTGACAGTAATGTCAGCCAATCAGCTTGAGTTTTCCAGAAAAATCACCCCTTAATTCATTCAAAATCAGGTCATATGACACTATTTGAAATGCTATTGGCTTAGGAGGAACATAGCATTTTAGCCTAATCAGGATAAGGCCACCCATCTAAGCCTCCCTAGGCTGAAGCCACCTTGACTCTAGGCAGGCTGGGGATAGAAAAAGAAGAATGCAGACCTACCAGAGCCTCCCAGCTGTTAAAGGGCCGGAGCGCTATTATCTTCTGAGCCTTTTTCTGAGAACACTGGGGAATCAAAGTCAGTTCGCTCGGGGAAGCGTCCTGCAAGAAGCTGAGGATTTTCACTTTGTAGCCGTCCTCCATCACTTCGTCGCTGCTGCTGTAGTCCTCGTCAAGGGAGCTACCACCGTCTTCGGAAGCTGACTCGTCTTCCGAGTCTTCTGTTTCTCTCTTAGTACTCCAAATGTTCCTTCTGCCTTTGTCCTTTTTCTGAAAGCCATTCTGTTCTTTCCCAGAAGATTTCTGCTTCGGCTTCTCTTCACTCTCATCACTTCTGCTCTTGGTGGAGGCTTCGGTCCAGTCAGAAGCTTCACTTTTGGGAGGAAATTCCATGCCTATGTATGCAATATAGAAGGCAACAAGCCAACGCATACTGGTTAAGGGTGAATCAAACCCCACCGTTCTTCCAAAGTAAAACACATATAGATATAAGACACCATTCTAGTATTTATACACAACAACTCAACAGCAGGTGTTACTAAGAGAAAAGAGAAGCAAGCTCCATGCAAGTCTGCTTAAAACATGTAAATAATACCAACTCTGAGCATACGATGAGCAATGCTAATTTGTATACTGCTCAAATAGCAGAAGGTTTTAAGTAACTATCATTAAATACAGATGATCAATGCTCTAACGCGTGAGCTGCAGAAGCTCTGAGGTAAGAGCTAATAGTTAAGGACTCTGATGTATCCCTGGGATGAGACACTGGTCCCGCTCCAACCAATTGCAGAGGTATTAATTCTGCTGATTTCAGAAAAAAAGCTTTTCACAACAGAAATTATGTATTTTTGCCATTTTAATGCATCTCAGTACAGCATTAGAGGTGGGACAACAAAACCACGCGGCTGCTAAAGAAACTGGAAGAATGAGGTACTTCTGACCAAAGTTAACTGCACTGTCTTAAAGTAAGGTAGAGGTTATTTAATGGGATGTGAGCAAGTCATTTTCCCAAGTAACTTGTAGGGGCTTTTCCTTTGGAAAAAAGTGCTTGCAATGCTTTATGTTCTGCCCAATCCCAGCTTGCTGGTTGGATTGACTCCAACCCCCAACATCTACCTTCTCAGAAGCAGCAGCAGCAGAGACCCAACCTCATGCATACTGATAGCTCTTTCCACTTGTAAACAATTCAACCAAGAATACTCTCCTATCCCAAGAATACTTAAATAGCTGAAACAGCAAAACATAGCTATCTGACAGCTGTGTAACACTCTGGAAAGTAATCAACTCATTAAATAGTATTCAAATTACAACTCAGATTTACCAGGATTCACGATTCCCTACCACACTTAATGCACTGGTATTTAATAAATTGGTTGCATAATTTCAGACATATTTCCAGTATTTTTCTCTCTATAACATATTTTAGAAGGATAAAATAGCATATGTCACTTGTCACCTATGCAGTTATTTGCAATTACTGATTTACAAATTACCAGTTAAAAAAACCCAAACTTATTTTTAAACAAGCAGAAGGGGAGCAGGTGTCAGCTTTGACACATTTCAAAATATATTTTATGATATACCCATAGGTAATTACAGCTTCTTATGTAAATCTATATTAGCAAGGCAAAGATATTTATCTTTACTTACAGAGCAAAAGATAAAATAATCATGACACTTAAAAACACAGAAAAATTTAGTTTCCTTCCTTTATCCTCCCCATAATACTAGTTTCAAGTATCAGTGAAAGTCTGTAGGCATACCGCTGTCAGGACCGTCATTGATGGACATTAGAATAAGATTTGTATCACAAGTCTGTCTGTCTTATCTTGGGATAAAATGGATTATAAATCTGTCTTTACCCTCACCATCTTCTGCAAATACTCTCAGGGCCTCCAGTGCTTCATGAAACACCCAGTTGTGTTCCTGAAGTACATCTCTCAGCTCCTAGTAAATAAGAAATTTTGTATTATGTTAAGATAAGCAAAAACTAAATTTCTATGCATTAAGGCACTAACACTTAATTTGAATTGCAGAAGACAAAGAAAATCCCTGTATATCAGATAATTCAAAATAAAGGAAATCAAAAGGAAAAACACTCTTCAGTTTATCCTTATACACTCAGTTTAGATAGAGCTGCACTCCAGTTTTCAAAAGGGCAAGAACACACATAAACAAGCTTTGCTTCCAACAATTTCAAGCACAGCATTAAAATGTCCTGACCAGTTGCTGAGTATCATCAGGTACTGAACTAATACAAAATGGACAGTATATCTAGTTGTCTGGGGGAGAAGAGTGCAAGTGAGGGAGGTATAATTTCCCCATGTATTTTTATAATAGGCCAAATTTGATTATGCCAGACTTGTCATGGGACCAAAAAAAGTAGGAGGAGAAGTTTGATATAGTCCTGATTACATCCAACTGCTCTCATTTCAGGGCAAGTTACATTCCAAAAGCAGCAACAGTGAAGACCTTCCTACCCTGGGCTCTTTCCAAGAGTGCTGCTGGTGTAAGGACTGTTCGTTTGGACTATCAAAAGCTGCAATTTTCTTAAGTCGTCAAGACCTGACGTGCCATCAGGAGACACGAGCTCACCTCCTTATCCAGTCCAGGGAATGTATTTTGCAGCTTCTTCACAAGCATCTCTTGCCTCTCCCATTCTCTCTGGGGTTCTGACTCATCCAGCTATGTTAAAAAAAAAAGAATCTATTAGATTTAATGTAAACTACAAGCATAGAAAAAAAAGAAAACAATTAAAGCAATCAAGCCTAATCAATATTGCTCATCCTTAAAAAGCAACTCTAAAGAGCAAAAGTACTTAACATAAATCCAAGCTGCAGAAGTGGTTCTTCATACATACCCAATGATCAAAATAAAACCAAAACTTACAGAAGCATAAAAAATGTCTTCAGTCAAAGACTGGCATTCTTTACTTGATAAGCATACACAGTGCAAAGTTACATACCAAAATGTAAATAATTTAGAACTATTTAGTTTGTATTTCTTCAAAATAAGAAGTAGAGATTCTGAATGATACTTAAGGAAGAAGATAGCAGAAATTACCGTCAATCAGATTAGATTACAAAGCGTGCAATATTTAACCCACTAGAGTCTATAAACACATCAAATGGTGTGTTTATATCAAGTTTTAGGGGTAAAAAAATCCACAAATATTCTGTCACAGCACCATGGAGTCACATTAAAAGCTGGCAAAAGTTTTCATCAGTAATAGCTTCACTAACAGATACTATCAGCCTGCAAAAAGGGAGGTTTCTTATGACCGAGTGCCAAAACTTCTCCGTGCCACAAGCTGCTCTGTAATATTCACCACAAAGAATTACGCAAGTTTCTTCACAGAGCATTGAATGTGAAGTGGTTACAGACCTACTTATCTACAGCAGAGATGCCAACAGGTTTGATCAATATTTACTTCACTGAATGATGCTATTTGCTGAAAGGGCACAAACCAGATCACCCAGAAGCACTCCGAGCAACAGAGGATGTGGTTCTTCCCTCGGTGAGCCTCTGGTATCACTATGAGTGATACTATTCTACAGTACGTAGAATAGCTGGCAAAGTACACACTAGTCTTAGGAAGCAGCTTAAGAACCAGAGGAAAAGCAAGAGTGAGAAAAAGACACCCTGCAAGTTGTCTCGCTACAATTCTCTATTAGAATTCTAAAAACCTGTGTTTTAGCTTTATTTTTCCCAACCCTTCCCCTTTTAATAGTAATGGAACTGTTAAGCACAGAAGTTAACCTGCTGCATGAAACCAGGTCCAGGGAAGCATTGTTTACCAAATTGCTACCTAGACAGCCTAGCAGTCTTTGTAACCTAATCCAGCGGTTTGGTGATGAAGGATAAACCCAAACCCCAGCAAATCTTGCCTCACAAAATTCACAGCTCTCCTCCAGGAAGTAGGGGAATATCTGAGTAATATTATTTTTGCTTTCATAGGAAACTCTGTTCTCTTCATTTTGTTCTGACCGAGGACAACATTTGGTTAAATTTCAACAGAAAAACAGTCACCATCTTCTATCCAACCTCCAGTATTTACTGTAGAATTCCCTTTCTCTATCACAAGTGGTTTTCAGGGATGTCTACTGGCACATCTGGGAGCTGGCCTCATGTCAGCGCTGCAGGACTGTGCATAAGATGGGCTAAATACCAACCTGAATGCACCAGGATAGTTACATAGTTTCTGTTTATTAGCAAAGGTCACAGTAATCTTTCCCTTAAATGTAAACAACGTAATTCCTTTTAAAGATTTCCCCTAGTCATTTTCAAATATATAATTAAACATCACTTCTGTAACACAGAAGAACAGTAGCAACAGATGCAGAACTTCATCTATTTGAGGAAACACAAGGAATGAGGTGATGAGGCCAGGTGATATGTAGCCTGTAACTCCCACTGATGTCCAAAAGAAATGAATGGTACTCAGCACCTCACATACTGTTACCTGCCATCAACAACTTCCACAAAAGCAGTGAATGGCTATTGGGATACACATCCACAAACACTAAAGAACAAAGCAGATAATTCCATTCAGAATCACCAAAGGGAAGAAAAACCTCATTCAGGTGGCAAGATTTGAATTTGACTGGATTTTCTGATAAAATATACCAAATTCATGACACCACTGTCTTTGACCAAGTCAGGTAATTACACTTGTTCTACAATGCACAGAAAGAAAAACAGTACTTACCAAATTAGCTTTCGGCTTTTTTATAACTTGCTCATTTCTGGTTTCGCAATTTGTGGGAGAATCTTTCAGTTTCCTTTTACGAGAAGCAGCTTTAAAAAGAATCAAGGCAGAAAATAACTAATTAAGTTCACCCCAAAACAGCAGGATCATTCAAACCAACACTACAGTAACTACTCATTAGCTGTTCAAGATGTTTAGCAGCCTCCATAAGAGCTACCTATTACAGTCCACTGATACATTGAAACTTCAAGCAAAGCAGCTGCTTGAAAGTACATGGGTTTTTTTACCTCTACGTTTTCTTTAGTTTTCTTTAATAGTTTGACAATTAACCAACCAATTACCTTTCTGATATAACAATTGAAATAGTTTGGGTTTTTTTAATTGCCAAGTGTTTTACACACAAGTTGTATAAAGGCATATGTCTGTCTGTTTTTATTCAAGCTGACTGCTTGTGGAAAGTTGGTATTTAATCAAGGCTGAACCCCAGCCATGAGTTGGAACCTATATATCACTGCCAATTTGGAAGCACTGATGACTGATTTCTGGCTCAGGTGCACACCTGAGAGGTTACCACCACACCGTTTTCAACATTAAATCCATATGTCTGAAATAAAACTATGCATATTAAGTCACTGATAAATAAATATCAGTGATAACCATATTATTTATGAATAGTTCATATGAGCCAGAACTTTCTGAATATCTTTGGGTCCTGGTGATTATCAAGAGATTATCATCTTAGCATTAAGACCTGCCCAGTCAGGTGCATTTTCTGACTGCTGCCTTGCACAGCTCACAAAGGCAAGAACGTACTGCCACTATTTCTGCACATTAGGTTTACTTGAAGTAGCAACTGTTTCCAGACCAAATTATTGTAAAAGTTCCTAGTCCATGATCTGAAATAATACTGCAGGTTACATCTATTTTTACAGAATAACTGCCTGCAGAGCTCTGATGTCTGATATCAGCACCTCTGCCCAACCACCCTTCCAACTGCCGAAGGAGACCAGTGAACAAGCATGCACAGACACACAGACACTCCATGCTTGCTTTCCAACTGAATGATCAAAATAGTTTTAGTGGGGGGAAATTATGTAGCCACATCTTTGCACAAGAGGACAAAACACAGCACTGTACCAGCTACTAGGAAGAAAATTATCCCAGCCAAAATCAGGACAGATGTACCTGTAATTACTTCCACCGTTATTTGCCACTACCACTACAAAAAAAAACCCTAATTACCGTGACTTGCCCCATCATTACAAAAGAAATAGTCATTTATGCCTGTTCAAAAAGCAGTGGACAGGTTTTACATGAGGCTTCCGCTCAGAAACGCCCTCACTGATTTCATGGTTTTCAAGATGTACAGAAAACACCACCAGAAACAAATCAGAAGTAGCAGCTATTACTATAACTTCACATCTTTCACTCAAACGTATTTTCAGTGTCTCATCTAATCTTTGTACCAGTAAGTCATCTGTAATGCTTCTTGTTTTAGCTATGTACAACTACTGAATTCAAGCTAGAAATAAAAGGGTTTGTCATTTCAACAGGACAGAAAAATTTGAAGGTGACTCGGCCACACTTTTTTAGCAAAACCATGCTTCACAAAACTTTATCTTGTCCCTGACCTCTCACACAGTCATAACACTTCACAAGTGCATCATAAATTGACATAGATAAGCAGATGTTCAGTAATGTCTCCATTTTTAAAAAATGTGTCCAAAGCAAGGTGATTTATACCATCACTTTCAGGCACGTTTACTCCTAACTAAATATTTTACAAAACAGCTGTATATTAGTTAGAATTTTGCTGCCAAGAAGATATTTCTGCGGGCTCATATTTAAAGGATGTGAAACAGCATTCTCAGATCAACACAAAAATGGCCAAAAGGCAGGGCCTACATACCAGAAATCAAAGTATTCCAGTTCAAACACTGAACTGTAACAGAGTTTAAGGATATATATTAAATTGGTTTAATGTTAATCAAAACCCTTGAAAAGTAAAGTAATCTTAGTCTTCCAGGAAGGAATCTTCTAGGAGCAGCAGCACTCAGAGGCAGCGTGTCCCTCAGAAATATGCCAGCTTTAGTTTTCTGTTGCCAGGATCCAACAAGTCCCATCTATAGAATCTGATCACGCACACAGTGATAACCTCAAAACATTGATCTAGCTGGGTAGAAAACACCCAAACAAAACACAAAAGCAACCCTTTATTAAAAATAGCCCAGTGTTTTAAAGCTTTATGATAATTCTTAAAAAGCTTTGAAGTTGTATATAAAAAACAGAAGATGAAAATATGATAAGTAAAATAGGGGCAACTGAATTAGCAAAAAATAACCTCCTTTAGAAAGGGACTAAAACTGTTCTCCCCCAGCACATTAGCTTCCTGAACGTATTGCTTCCAAATCCACAGGATACTGCATGAGAAGCCATATGAACTGCATAGAACAACTGAAATAATCAAGAGTGATCATAAGTAGTTTCTTCTACCACATCCAAACCACAAAGATCTCTCAGGAAAACCACAGACATCTGAATGGCAAACAGATGAAGACTGCTGAAACAGATCAGCTTTTTAGAATTACAGTAATATTCATATCAGCCTTCTACTCCTCCCTCACCAATCCCAGTAAATCAGTCAAAAGATGAATATAAGACAAGAGATTTAACTTTGGACTTAGGTGAAGTCAAGAAACAAACTCAAAGCCCCAAAATGACAACCCTTTTACATGCTTACCACTTTCTACATACTCCCACAGTCATGTGCTGGGTTTTTTGGCTTCGGGTGGTTTTGTTGCGGTGGTTTTTTTTGTTTGTTTGGGGTTTTTTTGTTTGTTTGTTTGTTTTGGTTTGGTTTTTTTTTTTGTTTGTTTGGTTTTTTGTTGTGTTTTGGTTTTTTTTTTTTTTTTTTTTGGACAACAGCATGAGACTGGTCAAATTCAAATGCAGAACAAAAAATCCTAAATAAGCTTTAAGGGCTCAGAAGCATGGTTTGGTGGATGTTTTGATAGAGAACCATGGGGATTTGTCTAACGTTTGAGACTAACAGTTCTTATTCAGGTTTACAAGCAAGTCTTGAAGTCAGCCTGAAGAGAAAACAGTGATGGGCTTTGACACAAAAAATATCTAGTTATGAGTGTCTACATACTCCATTATATTTATTCCCTGCCACCAGATTTCTCACCTACAATATTTAGAATTACTATTGTTAACCTGTAACTATTTGCCTAAACTCCCAGGCAAAAAAAGAACCAGAAAGAACATAAATCAATTAAGGACCCACATGTAAAGCAACCCTGAGTTTCACATAACAAATTCCCCGTTTTTGCTCTATTTTTGGATTATGGTCCGCATACTCTTTTCACCTTTCCCCTCATAAAGCCTGTTATTTCAGTTGCGTGTTATTCAATAAACAAACAATAGCATAATTTTTAGTGTATGCTTTATCACCTTTTAAATACCTACTAATCAAGTTTACTTCACTGAATTAGCTAAAGCTTCTAAAGTTTGGTTTGGAGGCTTTTTTTGTTACACATACCTTCATCACTGAACTTCAAACCAGCAGCTATTGCTTCATCTATTGTGCGTGCTGATTCTATCAACTGCAAAAAAAAAAAGTCAACTGCTAAGTGGTGAGATTTGATCCAGTTAAACAGAGGATGGCAAAGATAGATCAGCGTCCTTGAAATACACTTCAAGAAACACTCCAAAAATACATGCATTCTAACATACAAGAACAAAATTACCAGGTATCAAACTAACTAGACTGATCATATAAATCTGTATTTGGAAACACTTTAACTACTGGAAAACATTTTTAATGCAATCTCATTTATTATCGCTTTTTTCCCTACTTCACAAACTTACTGTGCAGTTTTACTTAAAAGCTTTTTTTCATGAACTATTTGATGTTACTATCACAAACCCAGATGATTCAAAACCGAATTTCCCAAGTCATAAAATCTCTGTATACTGTTATGTCACATTGGTCAATTTCCTGCAAGTATCTGCATAAAACTTACGCCTCAAACTTTATATATACTTCTTTGCAGTTCTAGATTCTTTCTCCATCCATGTGTAATCTCCAAATAGATAATTTTTACAAATTAATTGGATGTTGAGACTTTTAAAATGCTTTCTGCAAGTGAGGTAAGTGCTACAGAAGCAAATGGTCTAAAGGTTATAAATATGAAAAAAAAAAAAAAAAACAACAAAAAAATGAAGTTATAAGGGATCCTGATTCCCAAGCATCTGTCTATGTTTTTAAAGATCACCTTACAATTTTGCTATCAACACACAACTTCCTTTTCAAAAGGCTCATGATTTTTCCTTAATAGCCTTCATCAGTTGCATATGGTTTGTCGGGACAGTCCATTACAGATCCTTCATGAAAGAACAATGGTTTTGCTTAATATTCCTCTGTACTGTCAAAAATGTTGTGGATATGTAACTGCAGATAAAAACTTGCACAGCTTCTAGAGACTACAAAACTCTGCTGACACACAAGCTATCTTATATTCTCCTGAGATAAATACCATCAGCACTATGTATCACTGAATAGTTAAAAACATAACTGAAGTCACAGAAAAGCAGTCAGACACACCATGTGCCATTTCTAGCTAGATTCTAAGCTACAGTGTGCTGTTACCACTCTTTGGTGTGAATACATCCTATGTGGCCAAAAATTGAAAATTCATACATTCTGAACATCTACAACATAAATTTTATGACAACATCCAGGAGAAA
Source organism: Tyto alba (assembly GCF_018691265.1). NCBI lineage: Eukaryota > Metazoa > Chordata > Aves > Strigiformes > Tytonidae > Tyto > Tyto alba. Next base: position 13,090,469 of record NW_024881327.1, on the reverse strand, counting down.
AATTCTAAAACTGCTATTTGCAACCCTTTCTTTCTTCCTGAAGCAGAAAGCCTAAACATAGAGCTTGATCCACTGGGGAAGAAAAGCACCCAGCAAGGAGCACTGGTAAAATTTTCTTTAATGACATTTCAACAACCAGGAAACACTTAACAGATTAATTTAAACATGTTTATATTTGAAAAGTAAAGCTAGTGAAAACCTAGTTACATACCAGCATTGAAAAGTAACTTGCTAAAATTGTATTTTATTGTACTGAAGATATTTTACTGTAATAAGCTACTATGTTACTGTAGATTTGTACTCTACATTGGACAATGGCCAAGAGTATCTTGGGTTCACAAGTCCGCATAATCAGAATAAATTATAGTAAATTCAAACTTACCCTCTTTTTGCCTCACTTTAAGTACTAAGGGCTTTGCACATTAAATCTTATAAATGTGATGGTGCAACATTTCATCTACCAGAGAAGATGGCAATGATTTCACTCATTCTGCATTTAATCTGCACTCCAGCAACAGCAGTTATCAATAGTTATCAACCAAGACAGCTATAACTAGACTAAATGTCACAACAATAAGTAGTAATACAAAAATTTTCTATACACCAGGATTCACTGTTGCCAAGTTGATCTAAAGGTTTATATATATATATTATACATATATAAATAAAAAAACCACACGTATATATACATTTTTATATATAGGTGTTTGTGTATGTATGAATGCGTATATAGAAACATTACATGGCTGTAGTTCCCCTAAAATACATTACTTTGATATACCCTTTTGCTAATAAAGCCAGAGGCTTAGGAATACTACCTATGAAACAGTCACCAAAACAGATCAAAAGAACAGAGTATTATTACTTGTAGTAATTCTTGGTCACTTCTTTGGGGAAAAAGTTCCTTCAGTGTTTGCAGCTTTGCACCTCTGATATCTTCCTCTACATCAGTCTTCACAGCTGGCAGCTGATCCCCGCCATTCACATATGCCAACTGGGGTAGTTCTTCAGGCTGTTCATCATCATCAGACTGTTCAGATCTGATGTATGGGAGAGGAAAAAAATAATTAAAATTTATTTTTGTTTATGAATGTTTTACTCTACTGGAACATTAGTGTAAACCAAAACCAACAGGATCACACAAAATGTGTTTAGAAGCATCCAGTAACACCGAATCAACTTGTACCCAAAGTGATATCTCCAATTCAGAACAAAATAAAGCATGTATGATTAAGCACAGCCTTTCGTTTGCAGTAAACACATTTCAGTTTAGCAAAGAAGAAAGACGACAAGGGAAATACTATGACTTATCCTTGTATTGTGCTATAAAAGGTTACTTGCCCATTTAGCAGCAACCATCTTAATATATTTCATCATGTCAAATTTGCCTCAAACGGTCTTGCTAGTTCTTATTTGCCCAATAGATAAAAAGATGAGCATAAGTTCTTTGTAAAAATTTTCCACGTGAAGTATCAACTCTCTGTCCTAGTTCTCAGCTCACCAACAAAGAAAATTCCAAGATCCTTATGCATCACCTTAAACAACTCAACAAGGGAAGAACCTTACTGAAAAAATCAGAAGTCCTGAATTTACTGGAAGATTTATTATTAGAGCTATCTTGCAGGAAAAGCAATCCCTATCTATTTTTCACAACATTCAGTTGCACAAACGAGAGCCAACATAAGCACAGGTCTCCCGTCCTACCGCCTTCCACAGACACATATAAATCTCCTTTCCTAATGATAATTAATTGAACTGCATGGAGTTGGCCATTTCAGAGAGACTTCATCATCGGGAAGACTTGCCTGCAGGTGTGCCTATGCAGATATTGCTACAAGACTAAAAAGAAACCCGGGTTTCCTCACTGTATCTTTCTTTAGCAGTTCCAACAGGCAGGCTGCAACACAGTTCTGAAAAAGTAGTAACATGCAACTTACATAGAAGATAGACACTATTTGAGACTACTGTTCATCAAATAATCCTTTTCTCCCTATCCCATTCAAAAGGCACACACAGCCACATAGACTCCCTGGTTGTGCCTCTTACAGTAAAAAAAAAATATCTTCAAAACAAAAAATAACCCAAACTCCTCTTGAATCCACCAAGCCATCTGGTTTCATGCTTCAGAAGGTGAATCCAGCATCCACTTTAAAAAAAGTCTTAGCTAAATGGCGTATTAAAATTCTGTTAGCATATTTTAGACCTTTTTGCCTTGATATGGAAAAAAGTTTTTTTATAAACTCCATTTAAAAAAGAAAAATCAATCCAAATGGATATGGTAGTGCTGCAATTACCTTATCCTTTTCTATCAGGGATTAACTTCTAGATACTTGTCAACAAAGCCAGAGTTGCACGTATCACAAATCTTGTCCTCTCGGTATAATCACATTCTTATCAAGCACAAAGAAACGCTCATTTAACCACTAAACAAGTACGACTCCAACCCACGAAACCTTGTGTTACAAATTCTGCTTTTTTTCCAGCAGAGTCCAAACAGTAAGTCTGGTAGTGAAGCTTGCAGCACACTTCCTTTTAGGAAAGACATGCTTTCTGCTCTGAACTTTCTGCTTTTTCCTCTATCCCTTATTTAGGATAAGGGCAGCTGAGATACCCTGCAAAAAAGGAAAAAATACACAAAACCCCCAAACACTAGGTAATACATAGACTAAAATGCACAGGGAAAAGACATTCAACTGACTGATACTGTGCAAAGCCAGGCTCAGTTCAGAACAAGCCAGAGCTCATCTGCCTAGCCAGTTCCAAACTCACTCCTGCCCCTCAACGCATTTATTAGCTCAACCAGAACAACACTTGTGAGACAGCTTAGTGGCTTCAGTACATGCCAGTTAGCACCTGAGCCAATACACCATGCCAAAGCGTCAGGCACAGGGGTGCCGGGTGTGTAAGAGACCAGTGACTACACAGGAATAATGAAGAGTACATCAATCCCACCAGGAGCCACTTCGCTGTTTCACACGTCTGGTAATTCGGAAAACAGTATAGAAATAGTAAGTTGTGGCTCTGCAAGTTGGATCCTGCATGACTATCTACATGGCACAAAACTGCTTGTACTGCTTCCAAACCGGGTTGATCCCAGAACTAGTGTAACTGTGTTTACACAGCACTGCATACAAGCCAATTCAGTGCACGCAGTCAGCTTGCCATCTCCGTATCCTTACACAATCTCCAACTTAAACCATGGACAGAAACAGGAGTTCACTCTGCTAACTAATAAATTTAATGTTTTTTCTTACTAAGTATCTGCATTAAGTGGAATCTTCAGGGAAGATACATTCAAAAAAAAAATCAAGAATTTCAGATAACAGCAGCAGGGTCAAACGTTATTTAATTTCTGCTGACAAGCTCCAGTAGCTTCATGTTCAGTGCAAGGATTGAAAATCTGACAAGAGACTACCCCTGTTAAGGTTGCTATTCCCATAAAACTTCTCCACTGATTAGTTCAGTCAGAATATCAAAAAAGCAGGTTAAGCCATCTTGTTTTTCTTAGTACAAGAACATTTAAGGGGCACAAACAGTTACCACTTTTCAGTCACACAGACATTTAACTAGCAGATAATAAACAGCAGGGGTTTCTTTAAACCATTCCAACTGGTTGCGCGAGATGTCTGTCTACATCTTGTCTCTCCTACACTCCCAACGCCGCCTTTCTAGCACCCACGCAAGTGACTCTTGCACACTATTCTCTCCCAGCTTATTCAAAAATCCAAATTCCAAATCACTAAATAAAAGGTTTCCACTAAGCACAGCAAAACCACCATGAAACTAGTACTTAACTTTAGCTCGGGAACTTTTATACTACACACTGAAGCTCTACTTGGTTTCCTGTCCACTATGGTTTCATAAAAAAATGAAAGAAGATAAAATCAACTCTGATATAGTTTAAAACCAATAAAGCAAATATTTCACGGTTAAGCTTTCAAGTGCCATTAGAAGAACTTCAGAGGGGCAAATGCACAAACGTGTAACGAATATTACACGTATCATTCAACATCACAGAACTCCTCCCTCGTCTTCTCTGAGAAAATGTCTTAAGAGTTCAATTCTTCTTACCCTGGAAATCCAGAAAAGGTTAGTTACGGGCAGGTGAATCACAAACCAGTAAACCAGAACCTCGCCTCTGATTTTCAATTCAGTATTTCAATTTAGAACATCACATCAGGTTGTACAAACATTACAGAAAACTGGCTTAAAGCATACATTACAACCACATCTCTCCTTGGAGCCCTGTTTTCTTTTGCAGCACTGAAGTTTCTTGGTTCTTCATCTTCACTGTCTGAAGACATATCTAGGAACTGTACTCCTCTTCGATGCTTGAAGTAAGGTTGTTTCCTTGTCCTTTTGGCTTCAGGAGTTTCTGGGATGGCAGTGTACCCTGTGCGAGACATTTCAACAGGAGAAAAGATAGGAGACAATGACTTATGACTTACAACTTCCAATATTTGCCTGTACGTAGAGCAAACAGCTATGATTTCTTCCTTACACGTAGCAACCATTTAAACAGAACTCACATCCTTATGCATGGAAAATTCCTGTAAGCTGTATTCCCTAAAGTGGTAACTTACCTGGCAAAAGATCCTCAGCCCTCTTACACCAAACAATTTTTATACCACTAAGTTGAAAAGATCATGTATTTTATGTTAATAACTACTCATAAATACATTTTTATCTTCCGAAAAATGAATGATTGGCAAAATCCTCAGAACTATTCCAGGCTGATCAGGACATGGATAGACACATACTGGTGTATCTAATGGCTGCTTTATGATCTGCTTGCCTTGACAGCTTTTCAGAAAGGGAACATCAGTGTTATACCGCAGAAAATTAGGAAGCTACATTGAGAAACTTGACAGGTAAATTGCAGCTCCTGTACAGATATAATCTACTCAGCCAGTCTTTCCATGTGCTCCAGATGATTCTTAACAAGGAAACTCAGCATATGGAGAGATGCTTTGTGCTATATATGAAGCATCAAGATATACAGAATCTACACATAATCAGGATACGTCACTGTGAAGTCATATCACAAATCATATACTACCTTCAGTGACACTTGCAAAATTCACCCACTATGCGTGCATTAGCATGTGTTAACTTCTCAGTTCTGAACATGCTTGTAAGACAACCAAAAGTATAAGCAGCCAGTCTATTAATATAATTCCTGAATTAGTCATGAATAATATACAACTAAGTCCCTCAGTGCTAGCTACACCTGAAACCAGCTCCATGAACATATCTAGATGGGGAAAACATGACCACACAGGGTAATCTACACAAAACATACAAAGTAGGTTCTGAACCTGAAGCAGAGAGAGGATTAAGACACTTCAAAACAAACTCAGAAAGCCTATGCTTTTATTAGACTTTGCTCTGTCGCCCTCTTTCAGCACAGTACCAAATGCAGCTAAGGCACAGTACACTCTAATTGCATATATTGTGTATTGCAAAGGTGGTTCCAACTAAAACTCTGATGCTCCCATATAAGTCTGGACAAGGTAAACACACAGTTCAGTCCATTGCCTACGGAGGCTAGAACTGTTGTGCTACCATCTTTAGATGGTAAGAAAATAAAAAAGAAGACCCTAAGAAAATAAAAAGCGATTCTTAGTTGATACATGTAGACTTGAATGTGCAGCTTCTAGCTCTTCTCTCTTTAAATCTGCATTAAACAGAACTAAATACTTGGATGCAATTGACACCTCATAAGTGTGCTATTTCATGTCAGTAATTGAAAAAAAGCACTCAAGGTGTTTTGTGAAAAGTATAAGCCAAGAACCATACCTAGTACAGCAGTCCCATGCATTCAATATTTCATTCCTTTCTACCATTTTTACAGCCAGTGATGGAAATCAAGAAGTTGGTAAACTGAGTAATTTTATTTAAGACCAGAGAAAGTATGGACCCCGGAGGCATATGACTGAAGAGAGGAAGAACGCATGGAGCAGACAACGTGACAGCTGCAGAAAGCATTTTCTGTATTAAAGTAATCTTGCAGAAAATAAATTTGAAATAACTCACTGTGGCAGCATTTGATGGAAACAAAGATAAATCCTAAAAGTACAAGCAATTTGCTGACACAGGAAACTATCAGATGATCCTGGCACTTTGAAAGGGAAAGGTACCCAATAAACTAAAAAATGTAGTACCAAATGTTACATAGTGCATTACTGAAAAGGAAGGAAAGAACTTGAAAATGGAGCTTAACACTGGTTGAAGGGATTGGAGTAAGCATAACTCATTTCTTTAATATCCATGAGGAAATTTAAATAATGATTCAGTGACAGTTCAATAAAACAATCATTGAAGCCTTAAGTCTTCAGATGACCTTAGCTACACACATGAAAAATCCTACTGAAAATATGGAACATGCTTCTAACCAGTCATTAGTCCATCAGTTTGGAAACCGAGCAGGAAGGAGAAGGAAAAGCTCACAATTATCATCATCTCAGCTTTTAACTCACGAAAGAACATCACAGTCTGTCAGAGTTAGTTACAAGAATTGTCTTGTTTTGGCATCCTGTTTCAGCAGAGAAACCCATGCTTTAAAAACCTCTATAACCTAGCATTTCCATATTTCTTACTGACCAGGTTTAATAAGAAGGGGCTTGTCTTTCCTTCGAGCCAAAGAAGAATCTGCTTCCCAAGTGACCGGTGAGTTTTACCTCCTGCCTGCCGCTGCTGCCACCCAGCCCGCGCTCACTTCTCTGCTCCAGAACCCGGGCACACAGACAACGCCTGCCTCCCGCTCCCCTCCCGGCTGATGGGGACAAAGGCCCGCTGGCAGCACACACAGACATATAACAGAGACCCCTCCACTCACCAGCCTCAGGCACCCAGCCCACCCAGGATGGAGCCTCAGCCTCCTCGCTTGCTGGCACCAGAGCACAGCAGCGCCCAGAGCCCACACCCCACTCCGGCTGTCGGCACAGATGCCCTTGCACAGGCTCGCCGACGGATCTCTCTACCCCGTGGCTGGCACCAGGGCCCCTCATCTTGGGCTGCCCCATGCCCAAGTGGGCACCTCGACCCTCCGGTTCCTCCCTGGCTTCCCAGGTCGCCCCAAGGGCTTGCTGGCTCACGCCCTGGTATCTCCACTCCCTCCGCAGGGGCTGCACGGGGGGCGAGGGGCACCACAGACACGCAGGACATAGCTTGATTTTTCCACTCCCTTCGGCCCCTCCAGCTGCCGGCATCCCAGACACATGGGCCCCTGGGACCCCCCGTCCTCACTCCAGCTGCTGGCACTTAGACCCCCCTGCACACAGAACGGGTTCCCCTCACTCAGGGGAGCAGCTAAAAAGGATTTTAGCAAGGAGACAGGACTGACTATGGTGATCATAAACAGGGTATGGCCAGACAAGCATACTGACCTATGTGTAACCAACCCACTACCCTCTTATCTTCCTCATATTTTTTCCTCTTCAAATCACTCTGAACCCCACCTTTCCCTACCTTCAGTTCCTTCCCTTAAACATGCCACAGCAAGCTTCAAACCTAAAAAGCTCTTACTTGCATCTCGTAAGTCCCATACCCCCAAAGTTATCAACCCCTCTCGGCCCGAGTGGTGCTCCCAACAGCCGTCGATTCACAGCGATGAGCATCACCCTGAAGCCCAGGGGCTGACGGCCCTCCTGTGACAGCTGTGGGAGAAGTCAGAGCAGGGGCCATTCCCCCGATCAGGTTATTCACCCTCCCCCCCAACACCACTGTGTAAAGCCTTTTACCCTGTGACACAATACAGCAAATCCCACCTACGTGGTTGGTATTGAAGAAACAGGAGCTCCCCACCGTTGATAGCATCTGATTTACACTGTAAGATAGGTGAGAACACAGAACATGATAGAAGAGGCAGAAGAGACCCCAAAATTAGAGAAAGAATAGCTATGATTTATTAAGAGCCTCAGTGAAGGACAACAGAAAGTCCCAACTCTGGATTGGAGTGGTGGATGAGTAAAAAAAAATTTCCACACTCATTTCCTTCACCAGAGGGCTTTGAATCACAAATAAGAAAACAGACCAAAACAATTACACAGGGAAGGTGCAGGAGAGTCAGCTACACAACTCCTGGGAGAGTTAACTTTTTATGACATAACTGCCAGTGTAAGTCCTCATATAAAACGATTTTACATCTTCATAATGCAAATACAGCATCATGGACATCCCCTCCCCTCTAGCACGCCAATCCTTCCTTAAAACTCATATGCCTATAATCGAGACACCAGTGCTTTCTCAGATGCTAACTCTGGAACCATAATCTCCGCTGGAAATAAAGGTAGTTTATTCTGCTTCTGTTCACTAACACAGAAACTTTCTGAGACAAATTACTACAGAGCATAACACCAGTTTTCAAAGCTGATTTGCCAGTAGAGTCTAGAATAAATTCATCTGATTACCAAATGTATAAATGAGCTACATGGTGTCTAATTCCTTCGTCTATGATAAAAGGCCTCAATTTTAATTGAGTTATAAAACATCTAAACTTTTTCTATCGCTTTCAAAACATGACAGAGAATTTTGGTAATGATTTTTAGAAGAGGCAAAAGTCTCACTTTGCAAAGTAATCTTGTTATCTTATAAAGCCCATATACATGTGAACTTAGGAAGGCCTAAAAATTACTAGTTCTGAAGCAGTAACATACTGTCCCAAGACAGGCCTCCATGCAACTAAGACCTACGTGTTGGCAGTAGAAAATTACTCAGCGATACCTTCTCCTATCTGTCCATGTTTGGAAGGAGACACGTTGTCCTTCACAAGGTTGCTTTGCTGTGTATCTGAAAACCATTTAAGTTTTAAGATCAATACAGAAGGACAAGAGAGACCTTTGGGAATGTATCAAACATTTTTATTGTATTTAAATAAAGATGAGGGAAAACTTATTTCAGAAATTCCTCTCTAGCAAAGAAAAATAAAGCAGAAAAACTCTGAAGATTATAAAGTTGGACTAGCTGAGCAAGGGCTATCACAAAAGGACAGAAATATGAGATGCATAAAAAGATGCAAATGGAAATGCCAAAACAGGTCTAAAAGAAAGATGGGAAGTTCACATCTCTACTGAATTAACAGAACTGATCAAGCCATTTTCACCATCTTTGTCATGTAGGTTAGGCTATATACCAAACATATTCCCCCCAGCAAGTAGCACGGCATGCAAATGACAGGTACTCATGACAGCTTTGCTGAGAAGTATCCTTATTGGGTTGTTTAAAAAACAAGCAATCAAAGTGTACAGAAATAATATGGTCTTAACAATAATTTTATTCTTTACAATACAAACCTTGAAAGAAGTTTAGATTTAAATAAAAAGAGCATTTACTGTTTCATTTGGTGACTTCTCATTTGATTTTTACTTTAAATAGCAATCACCATCCAATCTTCATGACAACTAACTCCTATGCCCACGAAGTGCTGAGTTGTCTGGAAAAAGTGTTCTCCCTTTCAAAAGGGCACCATTTCCTTCTCCTGCTCCTCCACCTATGCCACTGAACAGAACGGGGGCAGGGAAGAGAATAGAAATCACATATGTAATGGAGTCCTCATATTTAGAGCAAATTATAACCTTGTAGAGTGGTAACAGATTAAACAGTTATTGCCACACCATGTAATTACTGAAGGCAGAATTTCCTGATCATAGGCGATTAAAAAGGACTATTATGGAATGCCTGCAATCATAACACCAGTGTTTGATTACAAGGCCAGAAATAAGAAAACACAGAAGTATCCCTCACTGGAGGTGTAAACAACAAAAAACCCAATAGCAACTGATTTTTGCTATCATACAAAGAGAATCCATGAGAACAACTGGATCAATCTGTCTGATTATATGGAGACAGTGTTAAGTCATGGATGAAGGTACACTAATGCAACTGTTTTTATAATGTTAGAGGAAATGTTTTGTTTAGCTTGGCCAGTAAACACACAGCTTCAACTTCTCTTGGAAAAAACTTCACCCTGAAAATGTATTTTTTTTTTTTAATCATACTCACCACAGTCTTTTGAGAAGCATATACCTACTGCAGAACCATAATACATTGCCCTGTAATTCTAAATATAACCTCCTACACAAACCATACATCACACTTGGAGAAAGCCAGCCTCTTCTCTCCCAGATAAAGACAAAACTGAGGTAATACTTACAGGCTTACCACATTTACTAACGCTTCACAACAAACACTGTCAAATGGAGAGTAATTTCCACCTATTTCTAGAAAGCAGTATCAAATGCATGCTGCTCAAGTCTACAGGCTAATTAATGCTCCATTTTCAAAGGAAAGTCTTTTTCATTCACTAAAAAACCCTAAGTATCAGTGCTACTCTAAAATGCTTCTTAAAGAGGCCATTTTAAAACAACTACTTCACCACATCTTCCCATGAATCCTCAGAAAAGTTCACTAGGTACCAGTCATTATTTTTTTCCAGAAATGCTTTAGGTAGAATTATACTCTATGACGTAAATGGAAGATGGGACTTCATCTGATCATAAAGAAAATGACAACAGATAAAAACAAAAAAGAGAAGCCCCAGTGCAAGTGAATGATGTGACATACTAAACATCATAACCCCATGGTATAGTAATTTGGGTTATTTAAATTAGTAATACAGCGAGAATACCAACAAAATCAACCATCAGTAACAGGATTTCATCTACAACTTTTATTTCAAGTCATTGTTGAAGCCTAGTAAGCATGCTTTTGAATAAAAATCTCATTCTGGAATTCATGATCACAATTATTCTAATTTGTGTATTTCCAATACATTTCTGCTCCATTTCTACAATTGAAATGATGTCATCATCATCTTAGAATACCAGGCTATTTACATAATTAAAAACATCTAATTGAAAATTATAAAGATAGCTTCACTGTTTTCTTAACAGACTAGTAGAAACCAAATGTGTTTATTATTTAGTAATTAATAGTAATTTTTACAGAAATTGTAGTAAGCCACTCCAATGCATCTGTCCAACTTTTAAGAGAGGTATCTTTCAGATATAACTTGATAACTGCCCCCATAGCTGGTTTCTACCCCTCAGTTAAGTAACATTCAGAATTACCACCTACAACTTGGCCGCAAAGTCACTGCAAGCCTGTGTAATTTTGAATACAGACAAGCATATGAAGATGACCAATTCTTCTGGCCACCATAATGCAAACTGCTTATTAAAGTGTAGGGTACGCACATTCAATACAAAGCAACAAGAAGCATTACATACATACATGTCCAGGGTACAGATCAATATTTTTTTTTCCCCCAGAACAAACTAAACACAAAAAATTTTGCTAAAAAGATAATGGTGTTTCATTATACAATAGACACCATCTGACTATTTTTTTTTATGAAGATGAATGAAATTAAAACAACCCTATATTTTTGTTAGGTGCATATTTCAGGACACTTGACAAAACAGAAACCTAAAGAAATCCCTAGGAAGTGATACTGAACCATTTGCGCTCCGTAAGGAAAAAGTCTCATGTTTTGGGTTTTGGTTTTTTTTTTTTGATTGCATGATACAAAATGAAATAGGACAAAAAAAGTCATGAGGTATTTAATAAAGACCACATTCCTCTTGTTTCCTCTGTTTGATGTACAAGTATTTTGTGAATCCACTGTGTTCGTCTTTAGAAGAAATACAATTGTTGTCCTCGATTTATTGAGCATTAGGGCAAGTTACATTAGTTAACTTGGCGTAAACTGCTCTTACACAAACCAATTCAATACTTTGACTTATGTATTTAGCTGCAGAGAGAGCACACAGTACCATAAGATGGTGATCTCTGTACTTTTTCCATAATACAAGAAAAACAACAAATAGCTGTCCAATTTATTTGAACCAAAGCAAGAAAACTTCTGTCTTCCTGTCAAGAATTAGGAAACATGGAGGACAAGATTTGCTAATCTAATCTAGTTTCTTCTTTTACATTTAAGTGCCTTATATCCCACGGACAAAATCAAGAGTGTTTTATTTTCAGTTAACTTCTATAGATGTAGGAAATTTTTTTTAAAGGTTAATTCCTTTAAATGGGTGACAAAACGTGCAAAAAAGTGAAAAAAACTCAAACCAATCCATTTCCTTTAAACACTCAATATCCATGAAAGATGAAGTGTTATGTAAATTTAAAATGCTACTACTTACATCCCTATTTTAAATGTTAATGAGCACCCCAGTTCTACACCAGCATCTGTGTCCGTGGACTCTAAGTCAGCCACTTGCTGCCATTTTGTCTGCACTTCTACTCTACTCTGTTTCACTAATAGCTACCATCATCTCCCACGAGTTTTCACTCACAACAGCTCAGCCTTCCACAACTGGTCCGCTTTTAGGCTGCCTTTCATCTTCCCTTTCACTACTTCACATCTAAACTCATATTCATGCCTCCAAATTGGTTATGACATCCCTTTTCCTCCTCAGGCCTACCCCTGTAGAATATAAGCCAAGAGAGACGAGTATTTTGAAAAACAACAAGCTCCAAAGTTTGTTGACTTTGGTAGCTATGGTCTACCTACATGCTTCCACCGACAAAGTCAAGTCCATAGGCAGAATAAAGAAAAAGAATATTATATTAAAAAAAAAAAAAATCACAAAGATAAATAAGCCACAAAACAAGGAGCACCATCCATGACTTGACATCCATGTTCACAGTTCAAGAAGGGTACCTGCATTCAGTGACTCCTACACCACACAAGACGGTGACTTCTCACAGACAGGAAGACGACACCTGTTGCAAAGTGCACTTCCTCAGAACGTCACTTTTTCACAGAATCCATTACTAAGCACACACATGCAGAAGCCACAACTAACAGTTGATTGTTTCTTGTGTTAATGTCTCTCTGCCACCAAAGCATCCTCTCTGACAGTGGACAGAATACTTAACTCCATGCTGGCAACTCCCAAGCCAAGATTTAGAAGTTGTTTGGGTGGGGTTTTTGCTGTTGTTGGTTTTGTTTTGTTTTTTTTTAATACACAGAGCACCAATTGATTTTTACCACTGTAAACACAAAAGCACTCCAGTCAACTGAAAAGTCAAGCTGTATAAAAACAAAACTCACAGAATCGTAAGTATCAAACTACTATAATATTGATTTGGCTCACCTTTAAAAGAGAAACTCCTCCTTGTACATGAAAGGTTTCCCGTTATCACATAGATAAGGTACTATGATAAACTGCCTTCCATCAAGGAGAAGTTGTATGCAAAACAAATGTAGCCAAATCACACCAACTCATACTGTTCTATCACTGACTAAATGCATAGGCAAAGTCTACCTTATCTCTCCAATAACACTTGTATACTGGCATCTGTATCAGAAGTTATATGGAATGCCCAAAATGTATAAAATAATCAACAAGTTATTTTTGTTCTTTCATTCTTACTCCTTCAGTAACAGAAAAGCTACTGGTGAATGTGATTATGCAGCTGACAGCCATTACATATGTTTATTAGTATTAACCAATGAATCCAAACAGAAACAGCACATCTGCAGTGTATCAGCCAAACCAGACAGTAAATTACTACACATGCAAGTTCTTCTCACTTCCACAAAACCCACAAGCTACTGACAGCAAAGAGGGCAAACACTGCTACCTCACCGTTAACACAATTGGCTTGTGAGGATCTGCAGCAGGTTTCTCAGCTCTTTATAAAACCAGACCCAACTGAAAAGAAACTGTTATTTTTCTTTTCAGCTTTATCCGAGATATTCCACACTGTATTAGTCTAGGACTTCAGTGAAAAGGTTAAGTCTGTGTAGTGATGCATTTATTAGAAAACTAAAAGGGTGGGGTTTTTTCCCTTTTGAAAATCCTGAGATACTATATTAGCATGAAATAATTATCAGTAAAAATAATTAATAAATAGGATACCATAACATACTTTAACCATTTAAGTTACAGCTTGTTTGCTTAACTGAAAAATTTTTTAGCTTTAGTTCTCAGAAGGTTTTGACTTGACCAATTCAATTAGAGCAAGCACCGTTACAAAGAAGGATACTTTCAGGGAAGTTGCTGTGAAATATGTGTGCACAGGAAAGCCCACTTGTAAAATAAAAGATGGGGGGAAAAAAAAAAGACAGCAGTGATTTTATTTCTAGAAATGGAGTATTTGCGCTGTTGTTACGCTACACGCACAGCACCTGACTCACCAGTTGCCTCCGTCACATCCGAAGCCGGAGTACCTGGCCTGCTGCTGTCATCTGTAGCTTCATCCTCATCCCCTCCAGCAGCACCCCCCGCTGCGCCGCGATCAGCTGCCGGCACCCGGCCCGCCGGGGCACACGCCGCTTCCTGCTCCGCGTTTTTCCTCTTCCTCTCGAAGCGAAACCGATCCAGGTTGTACAGGCTCATGTTCCCGGCCCGCCGCGGCGCCTGTGGGGGGGGGGGGGGGGGGGGGGGGAAGCCGGGCAGAGGCGGGAGGCGGCGGGGCAGCCGCAGCCCCGAAACGCGCCGCCGCCCGAGTGACCGCGGGTGGGGACGGACACACGCCCGCGCCCACTCACCTTCCCCCCCCCCCCGCTCCCCTCACCACCGCCGGCACCCCGCCCCGCACCGCCCCGCCGGGCCCCGCACGCACCTGCCGCGCACCGGGGCCGACACCGACGCGGCGGGGAGCGACACCGGCCGGGCCCGGCCCGGCCCCCGCGGCGGCGGCGGGGGGGGGGGGAGGCAGCGCGAGCGGCGAGCAGCGCAACACGCTCCCCGATGGCGGCAGCTACGGCCCGCTCCCTGCTGAGGCAGATGCGCGGTGGCGCCGGCGCTCGGTTATGACGTCACAGCGTCGTTTTCCCCGCCTCCAACCTCCCCACCGCCACCAATCACCTCCGCCCGGACGGAGCGCGCGGGCGCCTTCGCGCCTATTTTGCTCGAGGCCGGCGCGGGCGGGTTCTTTTCGCGCGCGTGGGGCGGCTTGTCGCGGAGGGTGTCGTGTCCCTCTCCCCCCCTCGGTCTGGTAGCGGATGAGGTGTGTACTCCTGTGATAAGTAATAGAAAAATTTTGCTTTCGCTAAAAGTAATTAAACAATTACTTCCTAGGCTAAAGCTATTATTAGTACAATGATCCAAATTTTAGAAAAAGACTTTACTACTGGGAAAAGGGGGGAATTGATCTGAGGAAACACCAACCCAACAGCCCCCCCTCTTGGGATGCTCACCAGATGATCCATATCAAAGGGCGGTAACTCCTTTGCAATGGATTGAGAAAGAACAGAATGGGCCATCCCTGGTATCCCTTGTCCTTGAGATAGGAGGGGAACTGAAACCACTGAGCCATAAGAGACAAAGGAGCTGCAAATTGGCCCAGACTTGAAGGACAAGGTGTACTGCCCACGGGACTGAAGAAAGAAGATGAGATTGTAGAAGCAGCCAGGAGGCGTGCCGAAGGTGTTGAAACCGGCAGCTGGGTGGATAAAAGGGGGTTTGAAACTTAAACAATTTGGTGAGCCTGGACGGAGCTGCGACTCCTCGGCCACCCCAGCGCTGCATTTGCTCTCTTACCTTAATAAAGATTCATTAATCCATATTTGGATGTGATTTGCCTTAATCTACCTATAACACTCCTCTTCCTACCACCCCCTCCACGAGTGGAAGTGTTGGGGCGGGGCGCGGCGAAAAGGCCACCAGAAAAGCTCTGGAGCCGTAAAGCACAGGATTGAGGGCAGTTTCCAGCAGCACGCCTCCAGGATGGCATGCCTTCGGCAGGGTGGCTGGAAAAAAACGCCTCCCGCCAAAGCCGTGGGTCAGGGCACGCTGCCCCGATGGGGTTTGATGCCGCGTGGTGGCGGAGCGCAGGCAGCGTGGTCTGGGCTGGCTGTGGCCCGTGGGGCCAGCTGGCATCCCACCGAGGACGCCAGGGCTGAAATGGCGCCCTTAAGTACTGTAAGTGGCAGAGAGGTACCGAAACTGCCTTTACACATCTGTCCCTTCAACTACTAGTCACCTGTGAAATAAACTGCTTCAAGGCCTGGCAGAAATTATTAAGTGTTAGAGCGGGGAGCCAGGTGCAGCAGCTATTGAAAACATTCGGCAGAGGTTACGCTAGTCAACCGAGAAAAAAAAAGCCACTTCCTTATCTGTCACACCAGCTCTGTAGCACTGGGCTCACCGAGAGCTCCTTCACCATGGATGATTTTTGCCATTCAAATTGCAGTAGCCAGACCACCCGAGCGAGGGTCATGGCTGGGCTGGGCTGGGCTGTGTGTTGCTGTCAGCACTACTTACTACCAGGCTGCATGGAGGAGGCAGGGCTGACTGTGCTGTCTGGCAGACTTGCTACAGCCTGAAAGCTGGAGGTGATCCAGGTACTTCCAGAAATGCCACCTACACATACGTTGCCTCTACCTGGAAATTTCTTCCTATCAAAATTACTTTCTATCACCAGTAGTCAGCAAATCTAGGTCTTGGCTACCTCATACTGAATCATAATTATACTAAAGTCTGGTTTCCTGAAGGAGACTCTCATGGAAGTTGTTTGGTGCTCCCTTTGCCACTGCATCTTTTACAACACATCGTGGTGCTTGACAGTCACATTCACTCAGCTCGAGCAGCTGCCTTGATTAATTTGTGCCTGATTCCAGTTGTCCTGCCCTTTCTATCAGGCAAACGGCAAGGAGAAGTGGTACGGGATTCCAAAGGCTTTTCCATCTCACACATTTAAGTGACAGACCTATCTCTCATATTTATCAGTAGTGTCTCCTCTTACTCCAGCCTCAGGGCTGCGGCAGAACAGTTTGTCATTTTGTTCTGTGCTAGAGCAAGAAAATAAAACTCAATACTGAACAAGCAGATAAGCTTTGAGGACCAAAAGGATTTGGGGGAACCTCTTTCCAAATCAAGCTTTAGTGGCAATGTCTTGCCTCCAAATCAGATATTAATCTAGTATTTGGATAGCAGATGTGTTGAAATTGGTTGGAAGCTGCATTGTGTTAATCCCAAAGTCAAACATAAGTTGCAGCTGAACGTGTAAATTAAACAGAGGGCAGGTTTCCCCCCACAGAGATGGATGCCAAGGCACGGGTGGATTTGCAGATGTAGCTGGTGGTAAATGGTGCAGAGACCACCTGGGGTTATCCTCTGAGGACGGCTAAATTGTGCTGGAGAAGGATGAGTGCCTGGGCTGGAGACACTGTTGATGTAGAAAAAGGCAACTGGTTTAGGGCTCTTATAGAATAATTCTGCTTTGCATCTCCTATCTAAGATAAATAAGCAAACAGCAGGTCGGCCAGAAAAAGAAGAGATGGATCTGCCTGTCAACACAGGGTTGAGCTGCTACCAACTTGAAATTCCACCCACTTGAAAGGCAAGTTACCCTCAAAAATGAGAATAAGTCAGTTCATAGGTACATCAGAAGCTAAGCTGGGTGAGGGTTACAGGAGGAAAAATAATGGACCATGAGGACCCTTTCACTTGAGCATGTGGGTTTAGCTCCTTCCTGGGACCTGATAACCATCACAAAGTTCATCAGCTTCTTTGTGAAGTGTCAGTACTGGTGTTAGCAACTCTGATGTGTCTGCTTCACACAAACTTACAGCAACACATATAAACATCTATAGTTTAAGAATCCTGACAAGACTTGGACCATTCTTCCCAT
This sequence comes from Tyto alba, assembly GCF_018691265.1. Taxonomy (NCBI): domain Eukaryota; kingdom Metazoa; phylum Chordata; class Aves; order Strigiformes; family Tytonidae; genus Tyto; species Tyto alba. Next base: position 13,072,877 of record NW_024881327.1, on the reverse strand, counting down.
GAGGAGAAGATAACAAAATACATGTGTGGTAGATGTTAAGCCATATTGCTTGACTGACTTTGAGGACACTGTCAAACAGTGATGGTAAATGTACAGAGAGAAATAGGCTGTGAAACTAAAAAGCTGAAAGAGTAATAGGAGAAGAGTTGAGAAAAGAAAAATAAAACTGGAGAGAGCAAGTTTAAAGGGGAGCATACAGTCAGGTCAGTCTGTATTGGTGACTCAGCAAGGCAGTTAGGACCACCAGTCTTGTGGGGTTAAAAAAAAAAAAAGACATAAATCCTAGAACTTGGGAGAGAAATCAAGTACGAGCTAAGAAAAAAGTGAAAATGAAAGGCATTAAATTCAACACTCCAGAACATGTCAGATTTTAAAAGCATTGTGTTTAACAGGAATTAGCATGAACCTAGAAAATGCTGCAGCAGATTATTTCAGTTTCTTACAGTGCTTTGAACTTGAAAAGACTAGGTAATTGGTAGGTATTAGTATTATTAACAAGCTATCATGAATTCCTGGCAAGCAAGGCAGGCAAAATGTCTTTTTTGAGGTGCTAATGACACTGGTTAGACAGCTCATACTTACTGGAGAACTGACAGATTGCTGTCTGCTATTGTTTTGAAGGTTGATTTGTGAGATTTTCTGGAAGAATGGTAACAAAAATTTGAAAAAAACTATTTATATACAGAATTGCTTTACATGCAACATTAGAGCTGTTAAATTTGACTTGTTTTTTCTTAAGCTACAGTTTTGATGCTACGCCAGTAATAAGGAGGAGCATGCCAGATGGTATGTAGGCCCTCTGAAGTAAGTATGAAGGTTTATAGAGCAGTGATATATATTAATGGCCCAAACACTGAGAGGAGCAAAAGAAAACAAAAATATCAGAGTAAAAGGACTCTTTTTGAAATTGACACAAACTGAATTTGCTTTGTCTTTAGTCAAAATAAATTCAATTTTAAGGGTTTGATAATAGAAGGTAAAATCTGTCCAGATACAAAGAGTCGCATTTTATATTACATTTTACAAATTGGCAAGGTGCTAGTAAAATTGTTGTTCATTAGTAAACAATGGGCCAAGACAAAATGATCCATAGCCATTCCTAACAATTCTCTTTTGTTTCAACTATTGTTCTTTCATCTTTGATTCATGCCCTTTTTTGTGCCCCATCACTTCAAGGAGTATTGGTAGGGGTGCTGTTTTGTATAAAAAAAAGAGGAGGGGGAGGAGGGGAGAAAAGTTTACGTTAATTACAATGTGAGAACACACCAAAGCTGCACTGAGGTATAAAATCAACAGCGTCTGTGACACAGATAGATCCTTATAGCACATCTGTTGGGGCTTGCCCCCAAATACTGTATAGGATTGGTGGGAAGTGTTTCTGCTTTGTTATAAATTGTGAGCAACGAGACAAGCTGTCAAATGCAGATGGGTTTGTACTTGATCATAAATTAAAAAAAAAAAAAAAACATAAAAAGAAAAAAATCTAATAAAATGTTGAAACTAGCTCAGCTGCAGCTGGAAAAGCAATGGGAGTTATATGTAGTACATGATGTTGCTGTAGCAACCTCACCATACCTAAATACATGAATATCCATACTATTTTGATGTGTGAGCTGCACAGTGACTACAGAGTAAGGCCTCAGGTCGGAACCGTCCCAGAGCTGTCTCTTTCTCTCTTACCCAAGGGGGTGTTCCTTTTTATTGTCCATTGAATAGACAGCTTATTCTATTCAGCAGACAATAAAAACGAATACTCTATGGGTAAGAGTAAGAGGATAAGACTGGTTCTGCAGTATGGCTGGTTTTGTATTGGTATTACTTTACATGGGTCTCATTTTTTGGTGCCTGAAGATACTTTAAAAGTGTCTAGTGTGGTTGATGTTTACTAGGAGAGTGTTATTCTGATATCTTTTTTCTTACCTGAGATTATTCGAGTTTATTTCAAGCACTATTATTTCAAGATTAATCTTACAGAAATATTTTTTTTGTTGTTTTACTTGTAAAAAAGTAAACGCATCCTAGTTATTTTAATTTCCTCCACTTATCTGAAGTAGTCAATTGCTCTTTTTGGTTTTATCTGTATTTGATTAAGAAATGAGAGAGAGAAAAACTGACTAGAATTTAGGACACTGTGCTTGTTAGCCATTTCATTCACTTGGGCAAATGCTATCTTAGAAATCAAGCTAAGCGTATTTTAAAAACTGACTAGCTCTCAACTGTCTATGTCTTGTCAGAAACTGCATCTATGATACTTCCACTGTGGGTTTTTTTAATAGTTTGAGGTTTATTGTCATGTATTTTCCAGCATGATGCTCCAGAAGAAATGTGCAATATGATTCAGTACTTAATCATAGCATGAGTGGATTCTGCTCCGGTAAGGATGTTGGTTATCCCTCCAGAGATCGAAATGGCAGCATGCTCAAGTTGAGTATGCACAACTTTCCACCCTTCCATGCTGCAGGCACTCCTCCTCCAAAGACTTGCGTGCATGTTAAGCAATCCTGCTCCTTTTTCTGCTCCTGTCTTTGTAATGGCTCAATGAGAAGGTAACTTTACTTGGGAACAGCGGAGTTAATGAAGCTGGGTTTCCTATTAGGTTAGGTCTTTGCCTTTCAGCTCCTCCTCTCTCCCTCTCTAGGAGGTGGTGTCCCAGCTCCCCATTTAAGCCCTCACCTAGCAAAGAGCTGCCTTGCCATTGCACATGCTGCAAATGCCGAGCAGCTGACTGAGGAACGGAACAGTTCTCCCTTGTCCTCTCTGAGTTTCGCTTCCAAGGAACTTCTGCTTACTGAGAAGACGACTACTTCTCTCAGATTTGGTTGAAATGTGCGTGTTCATTTCAGATTTTTTGTGGAGAGCAGGAAAGAGTTTGCCTGATTGGAAGCTTGTCCTCCCTAGGAAACTGGGCTAAACGTTACAGCAGCCAAACAGTCCCCTGTAGTAAACTACATTGAAGATACCATTTTGACACTTGTGAAATTACTTATTTACAGTAATAATTATAGGAGGAAGGTGCTAGATTTTCTCTAAGCTCTTAGTAGAGACGATTCTTAGACATTTCCATTCAAACTTTTTTTTTTTTTTTTTCTGTCTAAACTAACTTCATTTTTATGAGAGAAGGTTGTATTTGGAAAGAGCAGAGCAACAGCAGGATATTCTCACAAAGCAATCTTGGAGAAAAGTCCAGAGGGCATTTCTGGATGGTTTAGATGCTGAGAAGTTGCATCAGCACTTGATACCTTACAGGATCATGATTGTGTGCCATGGTTAGGAGTGTAAACCAGGGTATTTGCACTGTCAGGCTCTCCTTGGGCATCATCTCTGGCTTTCATTTGCAAGGTCTTGGAAGGGACACAGCATGACCGTGGCTGCATCAGGGAAGTTCTTTGGCCAGATATTACCTATTAATGCTCCTGCCTGTTTAGCTAGGCTTTCCCCATTGTTTCTGTATCTTGCTCTTCATATGTAATACAATTCTTAGAAACTTTCTCCACAAAGCAGGAATTGCTCCTGAGGTGTGCTAAATGGTACCGATCCCCAGAAGTAATGCCCAGTCAGTTGCTGATTGAACAAAGAGTAGAATTCCACTAGTTATTTCCCCAAAATACTTTCTACTTATGAAATACGATTTTGAAAACATTTATTTTATCTAAATATGGAGACATTTATAAATTGTTTGCTTACAAAAATATGAATATTAATTTTAAAGTGCTATATATTTTCTCAAAGTCCATTCATGATCTTAACGTAATAAAACTGTGTGCAATACCGGCACTGGAATGATTGCTTAAGTAGGGGATTCAGGTCAGGGGAAAATAAACCCAACCCAAATCTTTGCTGCTTTCCGTATCTGTTGGAGAAGCAATTTTATTGTGAGTGGCAGCTGCAAATATTGGTACCGCTTCCATTCTATGTACCTTATGATATTACAGTTGACATTTCCTCTTGTTGTTCTAAGAAATGGAAGCAGATTAGTCTGAACTAGCCTTGTAGGTTGTCTGATGAAAAGCTCAGTTTCACGAAATACATTTAAATCTATGGTTTATACCAGAGGACTTTCTTCTGTCCAGATCTGTTCCTTACAAGAACATGCTGAGTTGTAGATAAATCTGTCCGAGGCTGGAATATTAGTTTCATTGGAACAATCAAGGAGTTCCACATTTCATTCTGCTCCTGCGATACTTGCATTTGGACACAGCAGATCACCCATGCAGAGTTCACCACAGGACTGCAGACTATCTTTAGATCATTTAAAACTTTCTTGATAGAGCATAGTCAAGGATGATCATCTACTGCACAACTTGTTTTCCCTCAACACCCCTGATTTAGTGGCATCCTATATGTCCTAAGAACTTAGAATCAATATTGGGTCAGAAAATAATGCTAGAAAGGAAAGCAGTAGGTGCTGTTTAATACATAAGGAGTTAAATACATTTGAAGAAAATGCAGCTTCATTAAAATCAGTTTTGCCTGCACTGCTGAATAAATGACCTTCAGAATAATAAGAAGGGACATAAATGTCTTATTCCTGTAAGTAACTGCTGGTGTTATTAACTAGCAAAATACACAGTATAATAGTAAGCCATTATTTTTAATACAGCACTGGTCAGGAAGCACACTGGGTTACATTTGAAGATTATTCTAATGTTAAGACGTTATTTTAAAACCTGGGGACATTTCTTACATTATAGGTCTTTGTAAGACAAAACCGGCTGTAATAACTGGGGAAGTTTCTTTTAATACAGATCTGTGGATGACAAAACCTGTTAGAATGGTTCCTAAATTGTTTAGTTGCTCCAGATTTGACACATCTAAAAAAATCCAGGCATGTGCTTAGGGTTTGATTCCTCTAGGTGACCACAGGATGCTATGGCGGTGAGCTTAAGCTGCTCTCTAATGCTGAGAATGGACCTAAGTGAGAACCTTAGAAAGACTTTTTGAAGATACTTTTCTATGCAGCACCTTCATTTGCTAAGTTACTTTGCAAAAAATGCCCACAGTTTATTAGTTAGATGCAGTTCTTCAGCAAGACAGTTTCCATTGTTTATAAACACATTTTTTATTTCTCTTTATACTATATTTAGAATTTGTACATTACAAGGAAAACTACTAGCTATCAATAAAAGCCCAAAGTCAATGTCTGGTGACTGAAGAAATAAACATATCAAGGCTTCAGAGACAAACTAGTTCAGTGTGAGAAACTGGGTTTTCAAGGTGCTAGTGATCTTGTGGACATCAGTTTGCCAGTCCTCAGGACTTAAAAGGGAACTTAGATTCAGAAGTGTATGGACGTACATCATCCTCAAGGATCTTGGGTTGGTCACCCACAACTGAGACCTCCCATATTATTTGCACATCACAGACTAATCACTTTTTCCTTCAAGGAGCAACTTGAGGGATGTAAGCTAGAAAGTGCATGCAAATAAAAATATTTTAGTCCTTCTGACACAAGTGAAACAAGTAAGTTTCCAATGTATGCTTGGATGCTTACTTTTTGGCTTACTGCCATCAGGCTACACTGCTGTAAATCTCCTATACTGTTGCATATTTGACACTGCGTAGTACATAAGCTGAGAGGGTAAAAATTATCAGAAAATAAAAGTTCTTTGGCCCAGCATTCATATAACTGTCCCCATATTTCACCAAAGCCATGTCACAGGGGCTTGCATAAATAAATACAAACATAAACAAATAAATGTAAACAAATACACATTTGCACAAACACCTTTTTTTTTTTTTTTTTTTTTTTTTCAAAAATTGTATTTGTAAAAACCGGACCTAGCTATTTTTTTCCCAGCTACTTTTGAGAGAGAGGAGGACTGAACTGGACTTCGGAAAGAGTATCTTTCAAAGAAGAATTTGGCCTTAAGCAAATAAAATTTACTCACTGACACATTATTAATGCATAAGCAGTAACAGAGTTCTGTCGTGTACTGTTCTGAATCTCAAAGAAACTGGAGCAAGAAATATATACAGTCTTTCATTAGATACATTTACATGTCATTTTATGCTTCTTCCTTTGTCTTTAAATCATGCTTTTAAATTCTAAAGCCTCATTTTACTTCAAATAGTTACCTGCGCTGGATAAAAAAAATAAGCTAACTCTAAATATACTTAGACCAGTTCTTTTTCTAGAATAAAAATAGTTCTTTGTACTATTTTTATACTTTCATCAAGTTTCTTTATAACCTACTATAATTTCTTGCTTCAATTTTTGATATTTAAAAACTTGAGTAAAGGTTTGTGTACATGCCTTATTTTGCATACATGAGTAGATTAAGTACAGGTGCACTGCCACTTCTAGGATCAGTGTCGCTTCCTTCACTTCTGTTTCTGTAATTGGATCAATTCACTTTGTTTCATTTTATTTTGCTTTCCAGGAAAATAAGACTTATTCCCCCAAAACACATCTTAATATTAGAAAAATATTTTAACTTCTTGTTGCCAAACTTGATAATATCGTTAAGAAGCTAGCTTTAAAAGTTTGGGATTTAGAAAGCTCACATAGTTAAACTGGGATTTACGTAACATTTTTTTTAATAGTAACTGCTTTTTATTTCAATTTTGTCATATTATTATAAGCTTTGCAATTAACAGTTATTGTTATTAGACTGCATTTCACTATTTGCACATAGTAAAATCTTCACAGATTACCAATTTCCTGTTGGTATCTATGTAGTGAGTTTTGTATTTACGCTGAAGAGAAGGTAATTTTCAGTGCCACACCACCATCAGCTGAAGCTTGAAACACTTTTAGTGAGAGGGAATGATTATGCTAATAAAATGCCAAGAAGTTATAGGAACTTAGCGCACACCCACATACACTCCCCACACACACACCTAAGGAGCAACAGCCAGCATGGATTTGTGAAAAAGCAATGTCAAACCTATTTATCTTGTCTTGAATCAGAGCAGAAAGGCTTATGAATATGAGGAAAACAGCAAATGTTATGTATGTTGACTTCATTAAGGCTTTTTGCAGTGTGTCATTATGACACATCCATAACTTGGGGTATCCTGTAGCATACCCATACACCATAGAAACACGGTCCTGATTAAATTCCAGAATTAGTTAATGGCCCAATAGTGAACGGTCAGCATAGAAGAATGTATCAAAGGCGGGGTGTTCACATGGCTTCTGTCCGATCCTTGTATTTACCACCCAGATCAAGGGATACATAATGCACATACCAGATTTAAAGATGACGCCAAACTGAGACAGGACTAAGCGTGCTGGAGGTAAAGATTAAAATTCAAAGTGATCTTGCAAATTAAAGGCGTTTGGAAAAATTACGTGTTACGCAACAGCAGAAAGCACAAGTTCCACACAGGACAAATACCCCAAACTGAGAAGCACAAACACAGTTGAGGAAAGGAAAAAAGCCAACATAACCACTCTGCAGATGCAGATCTGGGAGCAGTAGCAGGTCATGCCCCTGAAAAATGGAAACACCACGTCTGGGTGTATGGAAATGAGTACATTCCCAAGACTGCTCTTTGAGTAGAACCGTTATACCCAGTGCCCGGTGAGAAAAGAGCACTGTGTCCTGTTTGGGACATGGAGCTTTTTTTGTTGCAACTGAATTGCAGATCAGAAAAGACCTCTGTTTATTCTTGTTTCCCTGGATCGTGGCCTTTAAATAAAGATTAAATAAATGGAATGTGCTGAATATAAAGCAGAGAATACTGAGACGAATATGCCTGCAAGTACGCAGAAAGATACTGGAAGAGGTAGAGAAACATCTGTCCCCATCTTCATGAAAAACAGAGCAAGTAATGATTGCATTAGGCTTAAGAAGTTCTTTCAAACCATAGAGATAATTAAACACTGGAGTATAACATCTGGTGAGTTTGTGAATTCGTCATCATTAGAAACTTTTAAGAACCAGTTAGGCAAACATCTGTCAAAGCCAACACAGGTATAGCTGATCCTGCCGCTGGGCAGAGAACAGACTGGATGATCTCCCGCAGTCCCTTCCAGCTACATTTTTTAAATGATTCTTTCTTTTTCCCTCTGTTTCATCTATATGCTTTTCCCCAGCCTTCTTGCACCTGATTTTAACAAGAACAACGCAGGACAATTCAGGAAGTCATGTAGACCTCATGGAGGCTTTCCTTAGTTTAGCCTTTTAATAATTTTTGCTGCGTAAGACGACAATATCACATGAATAAGCCCATGCAGTTGATTTTAGCACATTACAGTTTTCTTTGGTCAATATGTATATACTTCAAATGGAAAAAAAAAAAACCCAATATTTGAGTCTACGTACAACATGGGTTATAATTAGATTATTAGCGATGTAACAAACCCCCAAATTCCCAGCTCCTGCTTTTGAAGTAAGAACAAAAAGACGGAAGAAGTAAATGCTGAGTAAGGACTCTAGTTCTCAAGCCATGATGAACTGAACTCCTAGAGATAGATATTACTGCCTCTAGCTACCTGACTCTTCTTCGCTGCATGGTCTCTGCCTCTCTGTAGCGTAGGGACAAAAGGAAAGACAGGCCACAGTTTTGTGGGCAGAGTTCACAGCTGCTTACGGTAACTGCAGCTGTTGCTGAGGTCCGATATTCACTGGTCTGCTGAGGTCTGGGGCTGACAAGAGTTCTCTTATCCCTGCTGCCATCCACAGCTTGTGATGAACGTCAGAAAGACAGGCAGACAACCATGGCCAGCGTGGAAACAGGGAAACTTCCCTTCTCCTCCCGCCATCCCAGCAAAGCCAAGAGCTGGAGCACAGAGGTCATCCAGATCTTGCATCTCCAGCCCCAGAGATGGGGAAACCAAGCTGATAGAGCCGTCCATAAAGCAGCTATCGACTAAGGACATGGCCCCTTGGAAATACAATGTTCTCCCCGGTTTGTTCCTGTACCACATGTTTATAAAAGGTCCCTTTTTCACCGTGAGAACCAGCACAATGGGAGCTCGGTACCACACAGAATTCATCTCCAGAGTTTTTTCAATTACTGTTTTTTTTATATTCACTTCTTTTTGGAGGGCAGGGCAAGGGGAATATTTAATAAGTGTTTCTGAAGACATGCTTCACATTTAAGGCTTTGTTAAGATTTTCAATTAAAACAGAATAAACCTTTTGGGATGAAAACAAATGTGCCTCTTAATTGGCATGGCACATTAAACACAAATAAACACACTGTATTTGCCTACATAGCAAAAGCCAAGAGGATATTTGCTAAGTATTCCCTAGCAAGTACTGTGGTGCCTTATTTTCTAACTCACTGCTATGCTGACAGCTCAGTTTTCAAATACTCATTAAGTGAAGTCATTAACATTTCTGTCACTTCCATCTTAGCTTTATAAACAAATGAATTGCAAGTACATTCTCTCCTTCAAAAAGACTACTGCTAATAAAATACATATTCTTAGGCCTTTGTCTTTCTATGGTTATTTGGATAAGCAATCTAATCATAGCAGAATTTTCCACCAGAGCAAGGCAGGCTCCATCATCTGTGTGTCAAGAGTTTCATTACTGCTCCATTAACGTCACGAATGGCAGTCTGGAGAAATCTCTTGCCTCTGCTGATCTGTAGCAAAGAATGACTCTGGTGCTAAATACCGGTCCACTAGCAATTTTCATTTTCGGCAGAAACCCAGTCGTCGAGCACCTGAGCAAGGCGAGCGGCACTGGAGATGCTGCTGGTTGGGAAAGCGGAGCGAGCCCGTTCTCACGGCCGCCAGAGGGAGGAAACTGCTGCCAGGATTTGTAATGCACTCAAATCCAACTTAAAGACACACCTTTTTTTCTTGCTAAGACTTTTCAGAGACTTACGTCCATCAATTGTAGTAGTAGTCTTACTGAATTGGTTGTGAGAAAATTAAGCATTTTAGGTTTTTTTCTAAAGTATTGTAAAACCCCCATGTAAGACAATTTCACTTAATTAATAACTATAAAATAATTTAATTATTAGATGGATCACGTCCTCACCTTCTGTTGCAGATTACCTTATTTCAAAATCAGTCCTATTTTAAGAGAATTAAGTGCACAGTAAGATATAACTTAGTGTGAGTAAGTACAGCGAAATATTGCTCTAAGTGAAAGGAACAAATCTATTCAAAGCACCTATGCAACATAACACATACCTACACCTGGGCCTCTACTAAACTCTGAATTAAAACATGAAAGAAAAGAAAAAATAACGTAACTCATTTAAATGTTGACTTGATACTTGACGAGAGTGATGTGCACTTGCATTAAATTCAGAATGTAAAGAAAGAAGAAATTTAGGGGGGTTCACTTCATGTTGGAACTACTAATATAAATACAGTTGGCATTAAATGACAATAATGTGAGTTCTCTTAGTACCTTTTATGGATATTGTATCTTGCATCTCTCATTCTGAGCAGGTGTTCAGAATTATTTCCTCATATACCTTCTGACATTGTTTTTTCCACACATTTATCTTCATTGTGGTGAAAAAACACAGAAAATAGGATGTACGGCACAAAAAGCAAGTCCCATGAAAGAACTGTTTAAAATACAACTCAATTGCACCTTTTTAAGTGGCAGTTGCTCAGATTTAAGAGTCGGCATGAATATTTAACCTCAGTTAGGACTAAAGCTCACTGCAGCTTGCGGTCAGGCACATGAACTTAGGGTCAGGACCAGCTTTGGGGTGATGTATAGGTAGCTCTCAGCTCTACTAACCAAAAAGGTAGAAGTGATGCAACAGCTAAATGTCCACTAGATGCCAGGCTTCCTTTGCGCAGCAGAGCAGCCGCGCCAGCTTTCCACACGCTTCACACAGATGGCCTCTGTTCACGCTCTCACTGATGTACTGGACACCAGCTTTAGTGTTTAGCACCAAATCCTGATCCCACTCAGGTTCCATGGCGAACCCTCCGGATTTACCTCTGGTATCTCCCAGAAATTTCCGAGAGAGGCAAAACACTTTTCAGAAGGATTAAAAATAGGAGTCATCGGTGAGAAGAATTGGGGGGGTTTCTGTGTCCCTCTCTTCTGCATCAGCAGAAAGCTCCCAGTGAAGAGAATGGGATGAGTTTTGTGACTGACATTCTCAATCATCAGACAAACCTAGTTGAACAGTGGCAAGGAAGATTGCTGACTTGGCCTCCTGTGCTCCTGGTGCCGTCATCGACAGGTAGGTGACCTCCAGCCTCCGGCTGTCATCAAATAGGCCAGGCAGCAGCTCAAAATATTGACTTAAAACTACATCGGGGCAATATTTGCTTTCTGATTATCTCGCTTCTGCAGTGGAGAGAGGCTTCCAGAGTGCAAGCATCCCTCTGCACGGGGGGAGCAGGGGGTGACGGGCCAGCAGCTCTCCCACCACCAGCAGCGCCCGGGGCAGGGCGCGCTCCGTCTCACGCGATGGAGCAGCCAGAGCATCAGCGTGGGGCACACCACGCTCGGGCAGGACCGCATACCTCTCCAGGGGCTCACGGCTCTACACGGTGCTACTCCCTCGTGCTGGCACAAATTCAGGCTCTCCTGTTGGGATTTGGGTTGCCTTTAAGAAAACGGTGATCGGAAACCACACTGGCTCCAATTTCTGAAGAGATTGGAGTTGTGCACTGCTTGTTGTCTTATTAAACGGAGGATTCAGTGATCTGACTCCCCCATCATCAGTTCAGCACACCTTAATTTCAAAGGGCTGCTTGCAGGAGAAGAAAATACCTGATTTGAGTAGGGGCCTCTGGCAAGTTAGAAGCTACAATAGTTAAATTACCTATTGCTAACTTAGAACATTAACTACTCAAAAATGCCTACCTCCATTATTAAGAAAGCCCTTTCATGAATTCAAAATAGGAGGATGGATATGAAATCTTTCTGGAAAACAGAACAGTTAATTTGACAAAAATTACTACTGGAAAATAAATTAATAATAATAATAATAATAATAATAATAATAATAATAATAATAATAATAAAAAATATTATTAATAATAAACGCTTGTTTCCATCTAGGGCAACATAACTGACACTCTGCAACTAACACATTTTCTTCGGTTTCATTTTTAAAAAAATGAAACTTCTTTCATTCCTTTATTAAACTGAACTTTGGTGAGCGGCCGGTTTATATGTATTTAGTATTCATATCCATATTTCTCTCAGCTCTCAGGTTTTGCCTCTGGCTCTGCGGTCCCTGTGTAGCTTTATGGCTTGATTTGCAGAGAGCATGCTGCACAGCTCCCACAGACTGAGCAGAGATCCAGGCGCTTGGGGGTTTTGAGAAAACCACTCGGAGCAGAGCAGTTCTCTGCTCACCTACTGGCTCTTCCCAATAATCCCGCCACGCACTACACGCTGGAAACAATTAGGGGGGATAGCGTAGGGCTCTCTGCCACTCTGCCTCTTGTCAGCTTCTCTGCTGAGATCAAATTGCATAAATGTTAATGGTCCGGCCCGGTCTTGTGCTCGTCATTGTCACATCCCTAAACGCAGCAAAACTCTGGTACTGAGTCAGAGGAATCAATATGCGTGACAGGATTGCTGCGGTATTAAACTTTGTCAGCACCGTGAGCTGGAGATTTATTTTAGAACTTGATTTTCCTTGTGAGTAAAAAGGAAAACCGATAAAATCGGCCACTAATATCGCATACCGGAAAAAATGTTATTCTCTAAACACATTGGAGGAACAAGCCTTTTTACACTGGGCAGATCCTCGTAGATAGAGACATTTCTTTATTCATGTATCTCAGTGAGTGGTAAATGAGGCATGCTCATAGAAGTTATTTGGGATGGAAATGAGTCTAATTAGTCTATCCAACTTAGGAATAGCACTGTGAGGCAAGTCTGGGGAAGATGGGAGTTAGCAACAGAAACAGCAGTGGAGAAACAGAGTTATGCACTTTCTGCAGTTAAGCAGAATATTTATTTGAGGTTTCATTTGACAGAATAAACAATAGATAAGGGGACAGTACAAGCAGGCAAACACTTCCAAGAAACTAGTTTAAAAACATTCTTATTTTAATTGCAGGGTCTATAAGTAGCCTCCAACATATTCCTACCTTAGTTTTCAACTGCATAGGTTGTTGTACAGTAAAAAATAAAAAGCTGCTGTCACTTCAGAGCTTTCTGAACGGAGCAGGGGCAGATGTGCTCCAACCTTATATTACACTAATAAAAATCGGTGTCTTTTAAGGCTAGCGAGGGCATAACAATGATTTTAAAATAAACTGCTAGAATATGTACATGTATTTTATATACTGATAAATCTTTTAATCTGCGAGAATCACATCTAGTAATGAATCACATTCTTGGGGTGAATAATTCAGCCCTTGACGCCAACCTCTGAGGGAGAATATTGTGGTCATGGTGTCTGAACAGTGTGGTAGCTATGGCTACCTATATAATTCTTAGCAATGGAAAAAAAAGTGACAATGACATTAAATTTAATCAGGTTCCCCTTTTCTGTGGTTCCCACTGGGATGAGCCACTAGTGTCTTGCCTTAAATATTCAAAGCCTTCAAAGTTTGCATGTGTTCATATACTGGGACAATATCCTGCTAATACAGAACAATGGATCTGTCATGTATTTCTCCTGTGGGTAGCCGTAAGTCTGAATTTAGTTAGTATAGGGTATTATGATTGCTGCTTCTTTAGCGATTGTCTTTACATTAGTCTTCACTTAGAAGGAAGAAGAGCAGTAATGAAATGTAGGCAAAAATACAATGAACTTGGCTATTTTGGTTTGGAAATATGGAGCAAAAGACTGTGTCTTCTTAAAAAGGTCCAGCTTTATTTCCAGTCACACTTCATCTGATATGAATGAGCTGGTACTACATATCACATGGCTGAATACATTTGGGAAACACGACCTAACATATATTTAGGAAAGAGAGCTTAGAATCAGAGTAGTTAAATGCACAAATTCTTTGGTAAAATTCATAAATATTTTTTGTGTTTTGTTGACAGGGCTGTGAAAATGTGACTTTTATTAATAGTTACTAGTGCAGGAACTTTCATGTAAATTTCCTTAATCTGTAGTAAAAGTCAGTACTGAAAATGTTGAGACTGACTATAAATATTTGTGAATATTGATTTGGAGTAAATATCTTAAAACATAGTCCTTAAAAAACATTTGCTTTGTTTACTGGTAAGTGGGAAAGGAAAAAAAAAAAAAAAAACCAAAGGTATTTTTTGCTATTAATTTTGTAGGTAAAAGCTTCCCATCAGGTAAATGTTCCACAGCAAAAAACTGGTGCCTGTAACTCTTACGGTTAAGCACATTTGACAGAAAATTGTTCCATCAGCTTATATTTCTTTGAAGAGTCCCTGTAATTAGAAAATTATCAGATCTGTGATGATGTTATGTTGTTTCTCTGACTTTTTGGTAGCTTCACGGTGCTTATCTCTGTTTGTCCGGCATAGTAAATCCAAGCCTTTCTTAATACTTTCTCAGAAAGTCAGAGGCACAATTTTGAAAGCAACCCTAGTAAAGTGTACCTTCTTTCACACATATACTCGCAAATGAGTACTAGCAAGTAAGTGAACACATAAGCACCTGCCGCTATTTCCACATACAAACCCAAACACTTGAGAAGAGGTGACTACCTCTGCATGCCACATCCTTACAATCTATAGCTCATTAAATGATGTGCAAATAGGATACCTATTTGCCCTGTTGGAGCTCAAACTAAAGAAAATGACACTCTTCTACAATACAGTACATCATAAATGAAACAGGATGTTATCCACCTTTATTTATTTTCCTAGGTTATTATATGGTCATATATGCTACTCGTGATCTTGCTGCCTGAATGCTTCTCATAGTTTTGATGTGTTCACGTGAAAAAAAATTCTCTCGCTCTTTCTTTGCTCTGTTCAGAACAGATCAAGGACCTAGCTTTATTTTATTTCGTTTAGGTCATTTAACATTGAAGAGTTAGATATATATTGATCATGTAGCAAAGACTACATGCGCTTCCTTTTATTTTTACATCATAAAATCCATTCTCTAGGGAAAACAATTTCCAAAAATCTTGTCTGAGCCAGCACAATTTGCATCCTAGCTAGAAGACCAAGCTCCATGATATGATCAGGGACATCAGTTTCACCAGCTTCAGTCCCTGAAGCTGCAGCACCCTACTTACAATGTAATGGTAGAAGTAGATGTTTAAGTTTAATTTAAAATAACTGCATCTTTTTAGGCACAGTCTATCCCTAAGGAGTCACAGAAATGCTTGCCCAAATAGTAGCAAGAGTAGGACTGTCCATATTTCCCAGATACACTTGCTTTCTCCACATGGAGATTTTCTCCAGGTGGGATACAAAGACTTTGGCCTTTTGTCTAGGTTTTTACAGGCTGCCCCACTTAGCGCGAGCCTCTTGTTCTGAATGCAAATTTCACACCAGTGGCTTTTACACATGCACAGACTGATGACACAGCATGCGTGCACTAGTTACAGTTCTTCCTCAATTTAACACACACATGAAGGTCGGATGTCTCGGGCTCCCCATGGATGTGTGTTGCATAGCACATGCTTCCGTCCAGGAGATGCCAGATAAAAACAGCAAATCCGCTCAAGACTTCTCGTTACTTTTAGCGATGAAGAGAAGAATGAATTCAGCCTGCTTCTCTCTCCCTCCTTGCGCATTACCCAGATGTTCTTGATGATGACTGCCCAGCCCTGCTGCATATAATACAGATTTTGGTTTGACATCCATCTACATTTTAATCCTGTGTTTGGTCCTGTTGTATGGACACCAGTTCAGATTTTGACCAGGAATAGATAAATCTATGTTTTCGAACATCTGTAGGACTAGTAATCCAGTTTTATTTTAACATACATTTTACTTATAATTTTCCTTCAAGTCCCTCCTATCCCAAACCAACCTACCCCTCTTATTGCCACTTCAAAAGTTCTGTTTTACAGATTATATCACTGATATGATAATGTCAGATAAAAGGCTTAAGGGAATAATCACCCCAAACCTGTTGACGCCACAAAGTGATATCTGGTCTAATTAAGTCCTAATAGTGAGCCACATGTTAAGAAACGGAACAACATGAAGCAAGTCAGAAAAACTGAACGAGTTTTACCTCTTGCCAGGTCGGAGTTGTTAACTGGCCAGTCAAGTGCAAGAGATGTCATCTGCTTTGACAAAACAACTTTTGCATCTCAAAAAAAGTGACACCTATTTAAAGGAGTTCCAGATCTTTCTCTTAAACAGAGCGGTAGCAAATATCTAACTGCTAGTAGCAAGTTTAACAGATCAGAAGCAAATAAAGAGCTGGTCCAGTTGGTTAAAAATTAGTGTGCCCCCCAAAGTGGCCACATACTTCCTACCTCTCTGCTGGCACCAGGGTTTCCCTAGGAGCTCGGAGGTGTAAGGTGGGTCAGCTCAGTTTGCCGATCCAACTGAGACCTAAATGGATGGCAGGCGGGAAAAAAATCCCATTTCAGATCTAATCTTGATGCAAGTAGATGGTGTGTTTTCCTTCAGCTGTCTCTGTTATGACAATTGGGAAGTGTATCAGCTAGTTGCAGTGCTTTAAACAAGAATTTTTATTAGCATTTCCCCCTGGAATAAGCAAAGGGTGAGTTCAAAATAAATTACTCTAACAAGGCATTTCTTACCCAGCCATGTAGCAACTCTATAAGCTTGGGCACCTAGATATGATAATTCCTGCTAGCCAGTAAGTTCTTAGATGAATCCAAATGATGAAAAGGTGTTTCCCCACAGAAATTGTATAAACTGGTATGGGAGTGGAACAAGAGTAGTTAAAAGGAAGTAGTGACAACAGGAAGGTTCACTAATGGCCAGCAAGGTGTGGGCACCACATCTGAGCCACAGAGATGCTAGGGGAAATTAGCATAATCATGAAAATATTTCATTAGAAAAACACTATTCTCTCTTCCCTGGACAGATCACATCAGTGGTGGTAAAAACACCACTCTTAATTGCTGGATGATTGCTAATTGATACCTAGTTGACACAACTATACATCTTACAATGAATTTGTCATAAAGACCTTTTGGCTGTGGTTTTTTTTGCTGCATTGATGGTATAATGCCTCCTGATAGCTTTAGTTCTTATTTGAAATTGAAGGATATATTACCAAGACCAAGAAAACAGCAAACTACAAAAAGAACACATTTGCTGTAGGAGAGAGTAGAAAAGCAGGTTGTAACAAAATGATGTGTTCAATACAGAGAGAGAGAAATTCAAATACTGGTGCGTCAGTTTGAATTTCATGAGAGATTCCTACAGCAATGGCTACAAGAAAGCATAAGTTACCATTATCAGCTTTTTCTGAAAATTAGTAATGGGCCAAGAGAGAAATGTCAGGGACTTTTATCTTCCCGCTCCTCTTAAAAGTCAAGTCAGGATCTTAGCATTAATACAAAATTTACTTCGTAATTAAACTTCCTTTGTGCATTTAGGGAACCAATAATGTTGCCATCATTTATTTTCTTTCTAATTACACAGTCAAATATTAACGCAGGGCTGTTTTAAAAATGTGTGTATTTTTCTGAGTAACTGCATACTTTAAGGCATGGTTAAATGAAACCTTTACAGGAATACAGCTGTGAAAATGTTTAAATCATCGTTTAAAAAGTATGGATACTGGGATTCATTCTGCTACAACATGACAACTAAATTTACATTTGATGCATTTCCAGTGACTACAAAGAATATCACACATGGTTCACTTACCCTCATTTGACTCTTAAAACTACTTCACTGACTGTTTCATTATCACTGTACTTAACTTCTAAGTCCTAATGTGGGCCAAAGACTGAAATGATCAGTGTATACATATCATATACATCTACATATATGTATATCAATGTACACTCTAGGATCTGTACATGCCTGCTAAAGTATTCATTCCCAGTGTATCAGCTTCACTCTTCGCTTTTTCACAAGGGAGGCACAAAATGTTTTAGATAAAATACCCAAGGTGGTAAGCCTGGCAAATGTGATCCCCAAAGAGGTAAAAGCAAATGAGATGTACCCACACTGACTGCTTCCAGAGCATAGTAACAGTCTTTACAGTAGTCACATCATCGATAAAACCATTTAAACCAGAGGAAAGTCTGATAATCTCAAGATTTGGTAAAAAAGCTATGTTACTAAAATAGCATTACCAATGGATTAAAAACAAACCAAAAAAACCAGGAAAAGCCTTTTGAGTCAAGGCCGCTAACAAGGGTCAAGGGATTTCATCTTGACCAAATGGTCAGAGAAGATGTAGACTCAGGCAGAAAAGGGGGGTGGGATCCTCACCATCACACAGTAGCCGAGGCACAGGATAATCTTATTTGATTCATAATACAGGTTTCAGATTATATGGTTAATGGGCCACAAATTAACACTTTTGCCTTCAACTGCTAGCTCCTCCAGCCTTTTTGTAAGAAGCACACATACCCCATCTATATTTTTGTATTTTAGATGTATTCCCTTTTTCATGCAAACTTAGTCAATCACGTAATCTTATCTGAGTATGATGAAAATAGTGTTAGGCCAAAATTAAAAGCTCTCCCTCTGACTTTCTACATTAACCGTGGGGAAAATATCTGACTCGCTTTCTGAGGTATAAGAATACTAACCAAAAATGATGCTGCTACAGACTGAGGCTAAGCAGGCTTAATGAAGGTGTGGGGTTTTATTGCTCGATTCCCTGGATCCCTGTGATAGCTCTCCAGGGGGGAGCAATATAATAAAAAGGGTAAGCTGATACGGCCCTTCAGAATAACAATCTTCTTAATTGCTTTATGCATCTCTTCCGTGGACTTGCCTCAGAGGAGCACACCCTGTTGGCAAACAGCAGGTTCTGTAATACAGGTATTAAACGACAATTCCAAAGTGCACCAACTTGCGTGTGCCCAGCAGAGCCCGGCTGATCCTTTATCGGCTCAGCACAGGGGTGATAAGTTTATTTATTGTCCCGCAGCGCAGCAAGGTTAGTTGTAGCCAATTCCAAAACACGTTCCTGCAAATCAGTATAAGATTGAGTGTTGGGACCATGTTAAGCCTGAGGCACAAGCTGCATACGCACAGCTCTGAACGTCCTTCTGAGCTAACAAAACTTCTGACCTGGCACCGGGTGTGTCCCTGTTTAATATCCTGAATCCCTTCGAAATTGGGAATAGCTTTCCTGGGATGCTGGGGACCACAGCGGTACTATTGTTGTCACAAACTGAAACATACAGCGCGACATCTTTGGTGCCCTCTTTTTGGGTAGGATTTGGTGACAAATAAATATTATACCATTGTCATTATGACAAAGACTCACTGTTCTTCTCATTGAGCTAAAATAAACCAGCTAAATCGACACAGTTTGGTTTCAAATTCCAGGGGACAGTGAGTCTCACTTGGGAGAAACTGTTTTTTATTACACGGACAATATCAGTTGGGGACACATTGATTTTGGTTTGCTTTTCTGCTGTTTGTGAACTGGCCTGTAAGCTCTGCTTGCTTCAGAAGCCAGTCACTCCAGAGCTTCTGGGGTGCATAACTTCCTCAGTCTCTTGAAATATCAAAGCTCCAAAGCTTGCCATTACGACAGGAGGAATTTTTAGCTGTGGTGTTTAAATTGAGAGAATCTGTGAGAAATCCAGGAACATCTGAATCATTTATGAACGATTAACACCATTAGATTAATCAAGGGTCAAAAGGGAGAAGTAACTACAATATACAGTGATTAGAAGTGGTATTACAGGCTAAGGATAATTTGATACAGTTGAAATGCTGGTTTATACAGTTTGCACAGATGCCACAAACACAATAAATTATTTACAAAAATCATCCTCTCAGATATGAGCACCACTGTCCTTTAGGACAGTAACCACAAGAGTAAGGTCCTTTTGAAAGAGGACACTGGCAAATTAACTCTCACATGTACCTCTTCCCAGTATGATTCTGTGCTAAGAGCCAGGAAGTAAACTTTTAACTTCTCTTCTGGGCTTAGCATAATAACTGACTAGATGACTAATGGCTGGAATACATTTGCACTGCTCACTCCTCCCCATGACCTTGCAGGGCTAAGGCAGCTCTGACAGGAGGAGTGGATTCTGCACCATGCTAGTGGGCAACTGTCTACAGTCTCCAGCTTCCTCCACCTTGCGCTAAATTTATTTTAAAAGGAAGGAGAAGAAGGTCCTCTCTTTTCACAGTGGGTCCTTGTGAGACTGAAGACAGCATTTCTTTTGTTCACTTTGAGACTGCAAAAGTGTTTCATGGGTGCTTCTCTCCAGCTTTGGGAGAAAGTCTACTCAGAATTGCAGTTAAGATGACCTAATCAGGATCTGTGCCTGCAGGGGTGGCGGAAAAAGTTATGCCTACTGCTCTTGGAAGCCAGAAATCTCCCAATAAACATTTTCACTTTCCAATGAAGTAAGAAGGCAGAGCTGTAACTGAGTAATGAAAGAACCCTTCCTTAATTCTTGCAAACACACATTTTATGCCTCAGTGTGTACGTCAATTGAATTCTGAAAGATTTTTGCAGCTTTCGTAATTTGCTTCCTTGCAAGTTCAATATCAAATGTTATGTACACTCTGCTCCTAAAAATATTTTCCCTTTTTTTTTCCATACCTAATATACTTACAAGAGCAAATTTAGTTGAGGAACAGGGAAAAAATTCTCATAGTAAGAATAAATAGAGAAAAACAGCTTGCTGAGAGTGGCAGACTGCTAAAAACTCACCAAGGGCTCACCAAACAACATAAGGGCATTTGTTTTCTTACAAGATAAGAGCTATCTGTTGTGCAAGTATGTACTTCAGTCATTCATCTTTGTTCCTTTTTGTCACTGCACATTACATAAAATATATATGTGCATGCATTTCCTATATTCAGAGTTAATATGAGCTAACCAAAATTTGTCCCATTAGAAATCTTTGGCGTATTCCTATATCTTGTTGATACTGTGATAGAACAGACACCCATAGACAAAGCGGGTCATCTCTCACATCGTGCTCCCCACAGCCTCTGAACCTGCAACTTCAAAAAACAGTACCATGTGGCGATGTGGGTGCACAGTGAATCTGCATCAGTCAGGCAAAATTCCTCGTCTAAGGGTTTTTGTTGTTTGTTAAAATGCACTGACTTTCTCTGACCCAACTGAGTGCTGTTTGCTTTTGTGTGATGTCAGGGAAATTCTTCCCGGTAAATAATAAATATTTAGTGAGACTCCCGTAGATTAGATATGTCAGCTTCTAGATGACTGAACATTTTGAAATGGAATAGGAAAGAAGGGGTTCAGTTGTTCCCTTAATAAAACTACATGTTTCAGAAGGCAGCTTGGACCACTGAAAACGGTAACACAGAGCCTTGGAGTTTCTTCTGGTGGCTTTCAACCTTTTTACCTCTGAAAGGGTCTCCCAAATTGCACAGATTAATGTGAGAAATCCCGCAGCCGAGTCGCTCTGTTTGCGCGAGCCCCGGAGGAGCGGGGGCACCTGACTCCTGCCCGCCGCAGACATTGATGGATGCCCCCGAGCCGCGCCGGGTTCAAGTGCTGGGATCCCCGGCGCACAGGCCGAGCACCGCGCTGCTCCCAGATGCCGTACCGAGAGCTAATGTGGCAGCAAGGCGCGCCAATCCCTGAGGTTCAGTGTCTGGTAGTTAGACTCATTACAATTAGTCAACTTGATATATTGTTTACAATTTACACCAAACAAGGTTGGGGCTAATTATGACTTAGCTAGTTTGTCTCTTTGATGTCAAGATCCTCCGCAGGAGGCCCAGCTAGTGAACAGCAACTACGTTTAGTCTCAAGCTCAGGTACAGAGAATCAACGTGGCCTTCAAATTCAAATGTAGCTATGAAAAGTCCTCAGACATTAAGAGTTATATTAGTGCAGCTGATAGACTTGCTGCGAATAGATTTATTTCTACATCCTCTGTCCAGGAAAGCAGCTATTAAGAAAAAACCCCCACAGCTGTGAATTTCAGGCATTGCTTAGGGTGTTCAAACACAGCAAGACTTCAGCCACACAAAATGCAATGAGAGAGTCCCAAATATTTCTTCATTGCTCTGAAATTTACAGATTGCATTTCTGGTTAAGGTTGCATTATTATGAAAGCTATAGCGTAAAAGATAGGTGGTTTGACACTTTCGTGTAGAATTCTAGGTTTACTCTACCATTGTGTTGCCAAAATAATATTATATGAATGAAAGCTGTATGATCAGGCAATGCCAGTGTACTTATTCTACAATTTCAAATTACAGAAATGAATTGGGAAAGTTTTTAAGGAAGAAACTCGATCAAGTCAGAAGTAGAATAAGAAAGTTTCCAACAAAACACAGTGCTTCTTCCCTCAATGAGAATAGTGAGTGACAAAAATCCCCTCTGCTGTGGACACCACTGTCAGATCGTTGACCTTGACTCTCACTCTCACCTTTGGCACTGGCTGCATAACTCACACCAGAACCAATTATCCCATCGACATGTCCACAGTGGCAAGAAACGTTATGGTAAGAAAAGTCTAGCATCATATAAGCTCCTTTAACAACTTCTAGATCAAATTTGTACATTTTGTAGCTACAAGGTTGGGTTTTTACCCTTCATTTTTGCAGCTCAGCATAGGAAAAAAAATTTCATACTTCTTCTGACCTGCTGGCAGTAATAAAGAACCTGCAGCTAGGTTTTAGCTGACAACTGTGGTGGTGAATCACGAGACAAAATAGCATCCCCTTTGTTCTTGCATACTTGGATGGAATCTGCCCTGCCTCTTGCGGAAGTCAAAATATATGGCTATTCCCACAGTAAGGCAACATGCTGGAGTGGGAGTTTGTTCAATAATTTGTCATTTACAGTTCTAACCTCACTGGGATTATAGACAAAACATAAAAGCTATAATCAGAATTTTTATTTTCACAACACCTAACCTTACAGAATCATTTCTGAACAAAACCAGAAAAGATCCTAGCCTCGGCCTAAAATATTGTCACCTTTGGGTGACAACTACCACCAGTCGGGGGTGGGAGGAGGGTAGAGGGAGTGAATTCAGTGGAAAAAGCTTCATATCTCTTCCTGAAAAGTTAAGTAAAAACCAATAAACTCTACCCTGTTCCTGAACAGTAATTTTATCAACTAGTACATAAGAATTAAAAAAAAAAAAAAAAAAAAAAAGAGAAAGATGGGTGAAAACAGGTGTTAGAAACGAACTGAATAATTTGAATTTTACAGTAAATTCCCAGCCACTTTGTGTTCTTTTACCTGTCTCTATTTTTCTGTAATTACAGCAAATTTTTTTTAACAATAGTCAGACAAGATGATGCCTGTAAATGCCACTTTCCTTGTCTGCCTCCAAAAAACCAACATGTGAGTAACACTGATGAGGGAGAATCCCACTTAAAGTGCTGGAAAAAAAATACCATGCCTGAAGTGAAATCAACTCAATTTTGCAGACCTTATTTTTAAAAGCTATTTCAGTTGCCGCTTTATCCCTTCAAGTGTTAAAAGAAGAGATATGCCCCAAACTTACAGTCTGAAATTGGATGCAAACTTTCCCCACCATTTTAGATAGCCAGTCAGCTTATGCACAGGCATGGGCATTAACTGCAACTTTCAGACCTATGTTTGCTTTAACCCATCTCAGCTACACAGAGAAACCTGCAGATTGAAACACCAATATCTGGGAAAGTCCTAACCAGTTTCCTCATGAGACTTTACCACAAAAAAGGAGCTTTCTCCTGCATCCCTTTGGGGAATAGTACACTGGGTCAAATTCTTCACGAGGACCTAACTGAAGTCCTCTTGAAACCTCACATGCATATCCGAGAAGGTAACTGCAGTCACAGCAGCTATTTTCAATATCGAAAGAAGTGTAATGGAAAGTTTACTAGTTACAGATGGGATTTGCTGTTTCTTTTGAAGCTGAGGGACCATTGTTTTGCAGCTATGGCTGCTGTTATCTGCTATGTTTATTCCACTTGAAAATCTCTGACCTCTGCATTCCCTCTGTCATAAAAAGAACAAAGCAGTGAAAATTGATTAATAAAAGTCTTCGACTCTACTAGCAA
The DNA here is from genome assembly GCF_018691265.1 of Tyto alba. Classification (NCBI taxonomy): domain Eukaryota; kingdom Metazoa; phylum Chordata; class Aves; order Strigiformes; family Tytonidae; genus Tyto; species Tyto alba. The sequence goes on along the minus strand of NW_024881327.1, from coordinate 13,048,923 downwards.
AGCATCTACGAGCATCGGGAATTTGAGCTGAAGGATATGCCATCCAAAACCAAACATCTCTTCTTTCTAGTCTTTTGACCCACAGGAACCTGCTCATCTCTCCCTCCACTGAGTAAATTCACCTGGCCGGCTGGTAGCAAAATTGTATTTCCATCCCTCCTGCAATAGAAGAATAAAGTTAAGGGAACGTTATGATGCCTTTATAACATAAAAACAAGTGGTGAATCTGAACCACCTGAGTTCTGTCTCTGCAGGACAATGATAAATGTCTGCTTGAAGTGCAAAGATCAAGTGCTGGGAGAGCAAGGTCAGATGCTTTACATGACATCTAATGTGACTGTCATTTCTCAGGCTCCGTAGCCGATGGAAATGTGGCGACAGGATGAACCAATCACTAAGGTACCATGTCTGGCATTTAAATAGACTGCAGTAATTCCAGCAGTGCCAAATGATTAGAGATCTAATTGCCATTGTCTAATGAATTCCTCTGTGGCGTAGCTTGTATGTCTAAAAAAGTATGTTAAGCTGAGTCTGGCATGGTACTCTCACTAAAAATGCATTTTTAAAAGATTAAATTATATTTTTCTACTCCTAAATAGTCTCATGAATTAATAAAAGGTTGTGTACAAGCATATCTATAAATAATAGACAACCATTTTGCTGTTTTATTGGGAATTACCTTTCTATACGTTCCAACATTTGGCTCTAGGGAAATACTGTTGTCTGTATTAAATGCCCCTCCAAGAACACGAGAATTATACAACTCAATTTTTCTGCTTTAAAAATCATTATCAACTTATTTTCTTTGAAGAGTATATCACCTTATGATTGTTTCAATGTACTAGTGACAGATACAAGATAGAAAGCATCGATTAAAAGAGTGGATAATATAATTCATTGGTAGACTGGAGACCTCTGAGTATTCCAGTGGAGGTAACTTGATCACACCCTCTGAGCACCTCTAGGGGAACAGAAATTTGGCGACAGGTTGCTCTTCAGTTGATTTAACGCAAGTCATTACACCAACCAGTGGTGTCATATAACAAGTGTAGCTTGGGTAAACTAATCCGCAAAATTAGATGTCTCTTTTTAAAATGGGATAGTAGTTAACCAGTCACACAGTTCCAAAAGACTGTCATGACCTTTCCCTGTTCCTGGCAATGTCTAAATACAGAGGAATTTTTACTTTTTTTTTTTTTTTTTTTTTTTTTTTCTAGAAATCCAGGTTCTGTTTCAAAGAAACGCAAACAAAGTCAGGCAGTCCAATGGCCTGTGAAACGCCACGGAACCCCACGGGCTGTGGCAGTGCGATTCCCATCTGCTTGTGTAACCTAAACATTTCCACTTTAGATTTGGATTTTCACACTTGCCTGTGCCACCTCCCCGTATCAAAAAAATGCTTTTCTCTAGAATCCTGATTTTGATTCGTTCCTATTCCTGAAAACTTTAAAGATCATGCGGATAGCTTAAAAGTCTCCTCAGCTGAACATCTGCTGACGTGGGGTTTTATCTGCCACCAAGTCCACCTTCTTCATAAATGGGGAGGTCTTACAAATGCCTCTCCACGTCACTTTCTGATCTCCTCCTAAAGGTCAGATCACAGTGAACAAATGTAGGCAGATAAAGTTGAATGCAAAGGGGTCTGAGCTTTTTTCAGATCCTGTGATTGACAGCTAGGGCCTTCCACAGTGACAGTGTCACTTGAGAGACCCTACACTTTTTTTCCCAGGTTTTCTGCAGTCTCTGGTGTCACAGGGGGACAGCCCCCTGTGGTAATGCCAGGCTCCTCACTGTCAGGGGGCTAAGACCTGGACTAATTCATTGCGGTGCAGTTTAATTAAACTGCACCGGAGTTGTTTCCCTGGTAAAATAAGTGTGGGAAGAGAATGTGTGTCAAAAGAGACATGCCTCTTACTGTGTGTGCTTTATTGTTACACCACAGCTAATATATTGTGGGAATTCCCATGGAGTCAATGATAAACTATATTATCAAGCTCCATAAAATAGGCATTCTACTAGTGAGGGTTACTGTAGCCCACAATTCCATTAATCCTCCTAATTTATTATATTATAGCTGTATGTGAGGTCTCATAAATTTATTATACCCCTTTCATCTTGATAAAAATGCTTGTTTCTCCTCTCAAATAAAAACCCTTATTATTTGTTGTGTCTGTCTGTAAAAAATAAGTGTATCAGCCACTTGCAAGAAAATATGATTATTGGCTGAGAAATGTAAACTGCACTTGACATGTCTTCTGCCATAAAATTAAAGAATTTTATTAAACCTTGCTTTCTGAGTACAAAAACCAGTATATGAAGGCCCATTGAATTTTTATTTGCTTTTGTTTTAGAGCATTGCATTCTCTTTTATTTATATATATATATATCTTTACAAGGTTTTTTAATTTAAAGCCACAAAACCTGCATCTGTCAGCTTTGCCTTTTATGAAGAAGGCAATTTTTGAGACTCAACATTACATGTCTCGGAAATTGATCTGGGTGGCATATAAAACCATTCCCTCTTTTAGAGCATTTACACATGAGTTAAATATTTGACGATCGGTTACACTGCAGTAATCTATACTAAAACATTTGATGTATGCTAATACATATGCTATGTTAGGTAAGTCTATATGATGAAAATAGCAAACTTTTCCCTTCGAGCTCATGTCCCTGAAGGGTGTGTAGAGTGGCCTCTGTCTTTCACTGGGACTTAATGGGTGGGATAGAAAACTTGATCCAGCCACAGTCTAAAGAGAGTAAGTCCTCTATCATGGTTCAAAGCAAAATATGAAGATGATCTTGATTTAGTGAAGTCTCACAATAAGTGATGTCAAGTTTAGTTGGGGAACACTAGGGAAAGGTGGTGGGGATTCAGCCCAAGGGCCCCTCTAGGCCAGTGTCTCTGATGGTGGCCAGCAGCAGGTGCCTGACTGAGGAAAGGGCGACGTATATGACACTTTTCCCAGCTACTCCCTCATACTGCTTTCAGCTCAGAAGATTTCTCAAGGGTGACGTGGTTTGTCTCATTTACTAATCCTCCATGAATTTGTCTTTCAAGCATTTCTCCATTCTCCTTGTGAACCCATGTAAACTTTTTAAAATTGTCAGCGTCTTTTGGCAAGGAGTTCCATGCAGCTACTTCATGTTGGGGTGAAAAAGACATCTTCTTGCATTTATTTTGACCCTGGTTCTTCCTCAAATCATCCTGACAGTCATAGATTTTGTATTAGATGAAACAACAAACAGCACATCCCTGTCCGTTCTCTCCACACTGTTGTTGATTTTGTTGATCTCATCTATCCTCCCACTAAGTCCCCTCTGTTGCAAGCTGAAGAGTCCAAGCCTGCTCAGTCATTCCTTGTGCAGAAGCCACTCCTTGGACACCTGCATTTTAAAAACAGGATTACCTCACTCTCCTGTATCTTTCTTCCTTTTTGGATTCTACTCCCAGTTATCAAGTTATATTATAAGCTTTGTTATGTGATGACCACCTACTAATCCAGCTCTCCTTGAGAGCAGAGTGCAAGTAGTTCTTACCTGGAGCAGCCAAAAATATGTGAACTTTATCAGTGGACATATCTCTTCTTACTCCTTGCAACAAATAAGTCTACCAGGTTGGTTGATATTTGTGCACTTACCACTGCAGTGATGTTTTTTCCCTGCATATTCAGATGGTTTGCAAAGTCTTTGTTCTAAAACTGTGCTGTGAATGAAGACTTTTGTCAATAACTTGCTGAAAGAATCTCTCCATTTTCTCTCAATCAGACCTTAGATTTATATTAAAATACAAAGGAGGAACAATTAATAAGCCCACTTGCTTCCTGCTAAAATCTAAGAAACTGTAGAAATGGAGCCACCTGTATCACGTAAGAGGTACACAAAGCTGGAAGGTCTTTGTGAGGAGCTTGCAGTATCAGTACATTAAACCGGCTCAGACTATTTCAACAGTCCCCAGGCTTTCTGCAATAGTAGTCAGGAATAAAATGAGTCTCACATCACCTGAAACACAAGGAGCCAGTGCTCGTAGTTCTTAATGCTGGAAATGGAAATACCTACCACCCAAGGTACAGACCACGGCATTCACTATCAGTAAACACAGTACCAAAATCGGATTCCAAATCCTGATAAAAAGATTTGAAGCATAAGGAAATCGTCCTGAAATCCTACTGAATAGGTGACTTCCAATACTTGAGACAGGATAGTCTAAATGAAATCAACCAAATGTAAACCTTCCCTAGGCCACATTATAACAAATGTCAAAACTAGCATGTCATGTGGATCTATAAATTGTAAAGAGTTGCTAGTGCTAAAGATTACTTTTAACCATAAACAAAAAGGCTGAGGGAAAAATTTTGAAGTGTTGTGATATGGTCTTAAAAGAGGAACAGGGAGTAAGGGTAAAAAGGCTAAGAGGTAAAAAAGGCTAAGAAATGCTCTCTGCAGAAACTAATGTAAAAGAAGATTCAGTGTTATCTCAAAAGCCACCCAATTTTCTGTTTCAACATAGTTTCCTGTTCCAAGCCAGAAAAAGCCACTTTTTTGGAAGACTATTATTCCAATAAAAATGAAGCTGTGAGAAGATTCTGATTTGATGTAATTAACTGTAATTCAAGAAATGAACATGAAGAATATTATTTCATTGAGAACCTGGGAGGAAAAAAAGTTTTGTTTTCCTAACAGCCTGAAAAATAATGACTGGTAGGTATTTCCTAAGCATGCCTTTGCTGAGATCACAGGGGAAGAAAAGGATAGATTTAAAACTGCATTGAGAGTGTAGCATCACAAGCCGGGGTAATTAGTAAGAACAAGAACAATGCTAAAAGAACAGTACCTAGTATCCAAGCTAGCTCTTACCCGGGCTCTGTGTATGGGGAGTGGGAGGTGAAAAAAGCTCCTGTTCTCCAGAACAGTTGATATGTTTTCTCACCGTGGGGGAAAACACTTTCCCCCCCTCAAGCTGCTTAGAATAACCTGATGAGAGTTGCTTTCTATAAATCTTTATGGAAACCTTCAATGTGGAAAGTCTGAGTCCAAGAGTGGACTCGCTCATTTCTGTGCTGATCTGCATTACAGTTCTTGTTCAGACAGTGCTACTAAAACTAACAGGGATTTTCTTGGAAGTGAAAGAGATAAGAATCTGCTCCATGCCGTAAAGTCTGCCTCTCTCCACAGCAGTCTCTTAGTTGGACCTGGATGGGATACTGGACTCTTAGCTGCCTTGAAATAACACCATATTTGGTAGGGAATGAGCTCCTACTCATGTCACTGCTTTTAGACTGTTTTGTGTCTAAAAGCTTCTGATATCATAATAGAAGAAAAAAATTTTAGATATTAAATTCAGTACATGCCTTGAAAAACAAGAACATGTTATTCGTTCAATATTTAAACTCTTTGGCCACATTTCTGCTACTTCTTCTGAAACCACAGCGAGACTTACATTCCATTTGGCACCAGAGGACAGAGAAATAGTTCTGGAAACCTGAAGCAGATCATAGGCTGTCTGTGCCATGAAATGTGACACTACTTCGGTTGTCTGTCAACTCTGTTGTTAAAATTTCAAAGAAAACTGTAAGGCTAAATAAGTGTGATGTCTTAACCACAGAGATGGTACATCCTGGGACAGATTCATAAACTCACTGTTTGAATGGCAACGTTTCACACACTCTTCCCCACCTCAAACCCTTTCTTTTCTGTCAAAAGATGGTCCTCATTATTTGAATAAGTACATTGCTTGTGGTAATTTTACTGTGCAGAATAGCCCTGTGCTAAATTGTTTTCTTGGTTAAGGACATCATCCTCCAATATTAGGTGCAGATTTCCACTGGCCAGTAGATTGTTTTCTGCCTAAAGATGCATGTTTTTTTAAGTGCACATATCCACATCCTGCTTGTAATGACAAATCAATCAATCAGTCAATCAGTATGAGCTTCCAGTGTGAGACAGTTTGTCATTCTGTATTGCAAAAATTGCACTTTTGTCACTGAACAGTGTTCAATAGATATTCCTTAAGCTGAAATCTTAAGTTTGCAGTACTATTTTCAGTATTTTACCTAGTCATATTTAGCAGCCAGGTAATGAAAGCAACTGAAGTCTTTATTAAACCTCTGTACAATTGGTATCCTCAAACACGGGCAAATTTGTTCCGTGCTATATTAAAACAATCCATTTTCACATAGGAAATTGACCCATCAGAATTACTAACCGATAAAAAGCTTGCTTCAAAATTAGTTTTGTGTAATACCCATTAAATATGATCACAGTTTATGACTACCACCTTAACTGTTAGCACTGAAAGACTTTTAAGCAGTAGATACTCACCATCCAGTTGGAAGACATGACACTGCTTTCACAGAGAACATTTACTGAATCCAGTATTTGAAATAGAAAGAACATGGACCAGAATGTGACATTTTATCTTATTTATCCTTTTAGTATGATGCTAACAAGATTGAGTAAAACTCCCTTTTTTTAATGGAGATTGGCTGATTTGGGTCTGATTTGCATTGCCCAAATGTTTTGGGATACCTGTATGACCTCTGCCATCACTGTACAGGGGCAGAGGAAATGGTCTTCACATAACTGAAGCTTTGCATTTTTCTGCCTAAGTATTCGAAAACAGTCCTTCATGTAGAAAATACTTGGCTTTTAAAACCAAGCCGCACAGGCTGGGGGAGAGTGTAAATACACTCACTGACTTGCCTTGGCTAACACCTCCCACGGACGAAGTAACACTCCGTTAGCCACAGATACAGGAGACATGCTCAGTAGAGAGTTTAGTACTCACATAATCCAGTAGAGAGATAGGATTCCGATTCAAAAAGATGTTTTGGTATGACTGTCATCAATTGCAATAGAAATGAGTCATTGAGGTAGTACATGGATGTGGGTATGAGTACTTCTGTATTACAATAAGATTAATGAATACGCAAAGGGAGCAGGAAGAACTTTTAGGACAGTTTTCTAGAGATCTAACTTAGATGTATAGACTAGAGCAAGACTAGGACCATGTGGAGATTAAAGCTTTATTTTCTCAAGAAGAAGGAAGGAAAATTTGGTAGGATTTACTGTGGACAGATACAAAAGCACAGTTAGTGATTTTCACATAAATCAGTAAGAGAATGCAAACCCCAGATTTTTCACCAGTGTTTAACTCAACTCACTGAAACTTGTAAATTCTTTTTGCCTTTTAGAACAGATCCTATTATTAATTAATTAAGTTGGGAAAATGCATGCTTAGCAAAAACATTGCCATTTCCATTTTGTAAGCACCCTTAACTCTGTAGGCTCATACAACCCAACTGAAATTGAGAAAAGACAGAAGATGTTCACAAAATTAATCTATTTTTATCTGTAGCATGATTTGATAATAAAATTGGAATTAATCAAGTTGGAATTTGATATATGTTAATCAAATTGGAATGAACCTGTCATATAAGACAATTTTCCTTGACTGTAGTAGCCAAGTATAAATCCATCACGTGCTGCACATTCTATCTTATTGACACATTGAGAAACTACAACAGGGGCACATCTTGTTCAAGAAGAGAAATGCACTAACATACTAATGAAGTTACCTCCAGGCAGCAATCCGTATCTCAAAGCTCATCTCATATACAAACGTTTGGAAGAATTGATCTGAGTCATGCTCAGAAGGTTGACAGTGGAAGGCACTGTGAGAAAAGTGAACACTAACAGAAAGGATAATTCAGAGAAACAAACATGCCACAAGGTTCCTTGCTTTGAGTCTGTAACTTGGCTGAACTCAGTTGTGACGTGAAGGGGTGAGAGGTGATGCAGGCTAACAGTACAACTTTTATGTTGCTTTCTATTTGGAGCCTGGAAATTCAGTTGGGAAAAAAAGATCAGATGCTTACATGACTAGGCAAGGAATTAGATATTCGGGGCAGAGAGGTGTGTGGGCAGAGAAAGGGTCCAAATGTGAATTACTCTAATAAAGCTGAGAAACATTCAGTTCATATGAAGTTCTTCCATGTTTACTGGCAGCAGTCCTGAACTGACAGCATACAGTGAGGCTTGAATTCAAATAGCCTCCGATGACAGCCACTTGAAGAGGTTGTTCAATCTTAAAACAAAGCAAAAATAAAGCCATTCCCTGTTCATTCAGAAAAAAAAAAAAAAAAAAAAAAAAAAAAAACCAAAAAAAAACCAAAACAGAAAAAGGATGAGAAAGCTATGCAGTTGGTCAAGGTTAGGAAGAAGATCTAATAGAAATATATGACAGAGTTTCTCAACCTGGCAAATTATTTTCACTACGATTCCATGGGGACATTGTTGGACTTTGGTTTGGTTTGGTTTGGTTTGTTTTTTTCAGTACTGCTGTAACTTGCAAGTGCTTTTATCACGACTAATACCTAGTGAATAGGTAAAGTGAATAAAATTTCTCCTCTGCTTTCCAAATCTGTATATTACTGAGGTGGGTTGACCTTGGGTGACTGACAGACACCCATCCAGCTGCTCTCTAACTCTGCCTCCTCAACAAGACAGGGAGCAAAAATAAAATGGATGAATCTGTGGGTTAAGATAAAGACAGGGAGATTGCTTACCAATTACCATCATGGGCAAAACAGTCGACTTGTGGAAAATTAATTTAATTTACTGCCAACTGAAATAGACTTGGATGGTGAGAAACAAAGATGAAATTAAAACAACACCATCTCTCCTCCCTATATTCCCAGGCTCAACTTCACTTCTTCATTCCCAACTCCTCTAACTCCCCAGCCCTCCTCCCTGAGCAGCAGAGGGGTATGGATTTGGGGGATTGTGGTCAGCTGGTAACAGCCCCTTCTCTGCTGCTCCTTGCTCCTCACACTTCTCCCCTGCTCCACCGTGGGTTCTCCACAGGCTGCAGTCCTGCAGGATGCGCCGCCTCCACCGTGGGCCCTCCATGGGCTGCAGGGGCTCCAGTGTCTGGAGCACCTCCTCCCCCACTGCTTCTTTCACCTGAATACTTTCAGGGCTGTTCTTCACACTGTTTTTTTCTCACTGCTGGGCAGCGTCGTGCCCTTTCTTGAATGCATTTTCCCAGAAGCACAGCCATGCCCTGCAGTAGGTCCACTGGAGCCAGCTGGTACCCCCTGTGCCCAACACAGGTCAGCCCCCAGCCTCTCCCCACACAGGCCACCCCCAGGCACCTGCCCCCAATACTATTACTCATGATAAAGCCATAATTTGGCCTTTTAAAAAATCCAACCAACCAACCAAAAAAAAAATTAAAGAGACCGAGTGTGAGCATATGCCAAGGGACAGAAACCCAGATACACGTGATCTCCCTCCAGCTCCTCCTGCTTTTCCGGTGCTTGACTGCTTACACTTCAAATTCCTCTTAATACATTAAAAGGGATGTGTTAACGTGTTTGCCATTGATAAATTACAGCAATTACAAATTATGTTGCAGGTGACAATCCTGCCCCTTGACATTCAAGGAAACTTCTCCCAAAGACTTTTTAAACATTTACCAGTGAATTGCCATCTTGGTGGGAAGAGAAAGGACTCGCCACTAGCAGTTTCTGTGCTTGCTCTCAGGCAAGCTCGTTTCCCATACTTGGTGCAAGCACAGCCTGTCTTGCAATAACCCGAAATTTGAACACGCCCGATGCAACTCAAGTCCCGCTAGACATAAATTTTACTTTCACATCTCCAGCCTGCCGCCGGGGCTGGTAGGAGCCTTGTGTCTACACTGAAGATGTGCTTCCAGGGGGTGGTGACAGCTCTCAGAAGAAAGCAGCAAGTGAAAGGGGAACATGACAGGGGGCTCTGTCTGACATGGACCTTAGCAGCATGGGAGAGGTTGCAGGGATGGCGGAGGGAGTCAGCACAGCCTGGCAGGGGACAGGACGGTCGGCATTAATTCTCACCCTCAGACAGAGCCTTCTACCAGCAGGTTGACTCAGAAAGAAAGTTTGCTTTTAAATCATAAGAAAAGTTTCAGAGTGTTAAAAAAAAAATAAAGTAGTCCACCATAAAGAATGTAAATTACAATGAAGCAAAATCTAAAATAGACTAAGAGTAATATATATTCCTGATCAAAACAAAGACCATTTACCTCAAACCAGTATTTTCTGATAACAGGATCACCTTCTGCCTTGACTGTTTATGCATTTTGTGGATTTGTTTGAAACTCTTTTTGGGAGCTGTTAAGAGTTTGGAGTAAAGCAGCACGTTGCTAGAGACCAGAAACACCACGTGTGTGAAATAACAGAGTGTGTCCTTTAAAACCTCAGGAACAGTCTAAGAAATAACGCGAACATTTTCAAATATAAGTTTTTTATTTCTAGAACTAAGAAATGAAAATTGAAATCGGAGAACATAAGCCTAGTGCTAAAATAGTTAAAAGCTGATGCTCAGTGTTTACGCGTGGATTAATTTCAGCAGTTGTGATTGATTACCCAAGTCAGAGAGCAGTTCTGTTTCCACTATAGGCTGGCTTTATCACTCACAGAATTCATCTTTGCTTAAGTGAGAGAGATGCCTGTTCACAGGTAACACTTTAACCACCCCATACACACTCTGGAAGGAAAACAAGCAGTGATTGTAAAGGCAACGGCAGCTCTCGGACAGGACTTGGATTCCCTTGATTTCGCATTGCTCCGCCTGCTCTCGCAGCTGGAGCGGGCTGGTGGAGCAGGGGCTACGAAAGATGCACCCTCCCGCATATGTACCACAGACACACTCGCTGGCCGATGAGCTGCCAGCTTCATCGATCCAGCCTTGAACTGAGACGTCTGAGTGCTGTTCCTTTGCTCTTATTTTGCTGGTTTTGTTTTTTGAGGGAAAAGTACTAATGCAGATCTAGCATTCCTAGATAAAAAACACAGTACAAAACAGGGAGTAAGGGCTGGCAGGGTTCTCTGCTTTGGTCTGAGAATAAGGGGAGGTGGCAGTCAGCTGAAGGAATAGTATCTTTCAGAGTGTGCGGGTTTTGGCTCAGGGTGAGTTAATTTTCTTCAGAGTAGCTAGTATGGGGCTATGTTTTGCATTTGAGCAGAAAACAGTGTTGATAACACAGGGATGTTTTTGTTATTGCTGAGCGGCGCTCACACAGACCTTTTCTGGCCTTTTCTGCTCCTCACCCCACCCCACCAACAAGGGGACTGGGAGTGCACCAAAAGTTGGGAGGGGGCACAGCCGGGACAGCTGGCCCCAACTGACCGAAGGGACATCCCAGACCATATGACATTGTGCTCTGTGCATAAAGCTGGGAGAAGTTTGGCCGGGGGGCTGCAGCTCAAGGACAGTCTGGGCATCAGTCAGTCACTGGTAAGCAAAAGTTTTCAATTGCGTCGTTGTCTCTCTTGGGTTTTATTTCTCTTTATTATTTTCCTTTGCATTATGAATTATTATTATTTCAATTATTAAACTGTTCTTATCTCAACCCACAAGTTTTCTCACGTTTACCCTTTCAATTCTCTTCCCTCCCATCCTGCTGGGGCAGGAGGGTGAGCGAGCGGCTGTGTGGTGCTTAGTTGCTGGCTGGGGTGAAGCCACAACAAAGAGGTGCCCTCGAGGGATATTATTATGAACTGGCCTCTGATGACTAGTGATGTTAAACATAGGATCAATTCTTCTGTACAGTTCTCAAAACATAACTGCACAAATTTCAGTAAGTTTTAAGGTCAGAGTAAATTAGAAATATGCACTTATTCTATTACAAAGTTCAGACAGAAAAAACCCCAACAGTTTGTCGTGGAGCAAAACCACCAGTATTTTGATTTTAACACAAATTCTTGGAAAACTAACTGAAAAACAACTTCCAAAAAACATATCTTACTTTCCTCATATATGTCAGCAAGCAGTGAACATCTTTAAGTGCAAAACACAGTCTTAATAAGGACATACTATTAGCGTCACTGAACAAAAAACACATAAAAACTGATTTGAGATGTACTGGAAGTGCCTGTCAGGAGTAGATTGCATTGCTATATATTCAAAGGCCAAACTGAGTCCCTGCATTACCAGGCTGGTAAGATTTGTGAACAGCACCAAGATAATGCCTTAAGTTTTTTAGGGAAAAAAGTATGTCATCTGGCAGCTATCGTCTTCGGCCAGCATCTGGAATAAACCAAAACAGCTGTGCAAGCGGGCTTCATGCAAGTCTCCTCTGCCACAATGCTGCAAGCACAGGAGGAGAGCTGGTAGGACAACTTGCACAACAGCCTGGAAACCCATCTGGAAAATAAGCAGTTAACAGTAAGAAGCAGCTGCCAGTCAGTGGCCGTGCCCTCAAGCCCTTTCTGAGCATGCCATTAGGGCTGTACGTGTCATGTCTGGCATCGCCAAGCATTTTGCTTGGCGAGAGTCTTAGCGACAGAAATTCAACCAGGAGTCCCAGAATTAGTCAGGGTCCATCCTGAATGAACAGAAACAGAAATACTGTCTCAGAGGGGCTATGCTGGCAGGTTATAACACTTGAATTCACATAAACATGATGCTTCACTGGACAGGAACCCAAACACTTGCTGGCGCAGACTGTCTCAAGAAAGGAAGAGCTAAGAGGAAAAAGTTCTTCCAAAAAAGAGTCTTAGTTGGTCAAAAATCAACCCAGATTCACCAACCTGGCCACTTTCCAGGTGTTTCCTAATATAAGCCCAAACAAAATTGAATTTTTAAAAATGTTACCAGAAAAATTACAAGAGTAGTAATTCTGAGCTTTTGTCCTACATAAACATATCCTCCATTTGAGGGGTAGGGGAAGGGCTAATTCGGTGCTCTGAAGAAACTCAGCTCAGGTAATTCCATGTTCATTACTGACTTTCTCTGCAGAGTGCCAGCTGGACCCCAATAACAACAAGAGACCACAGTCCCTTTCACAAGGAGCTCTGGGAAAGATCTGTCTGAATTAGTCTTGCAGTAATGGTTTGTGAAACTATGAGCTCTTCCAGGTGCTCTAGCACTTATATGGCAATATAAGTGTAGAGCAGTTGTTGTTAAAGGACAAATAATTATTTAGCAATGGGTTGAAGACAAAAGAACAAGTAATTGCTTGTTTTCTTTGTAGATTACTTAGACTATAAAATAGAACTTTAGACAGAAAGTATCATTCGCCATTAATTTCTAGTTCAGTAGATGCAAAATACTTGCGGTACAAAGTGAATGTAGACCCCTGTTAAAGTGCAGTATTTAGTCCTGTCTGTTTAAAGATATCTGAGAGGGAAGTGCAAAGGAGAAATGCCCCTAAGAAAAGCCAGCTAAACTCTGCTTGTGATGAAAAGAGCCTGGAATATAACATGGTACCAGCTCTCCAAACCAATCTTTGTGCAAGGAAGTAAATGTTAAGGCTTGAAATGGGAAACTGAAAGAGGTCACTCTGCTTTTATTGAGATTTTCCTTCTTGTCAAACCAGCGGGTTGTGTGTAGTACTCTTTATGGGTCACTGATAGCCTATCACAAAGCCCCCTCTGTTTGGATACCGTCCCCGAAACCCCACCAGCCAGCAGAGCAGAAACACTAAGGTGGAGCTACCGTCCAAAAAGCTTCCCGGCACAATAGCTTCTGCTGTCACGGTAGGACAATAAAGTGGGTTTTATGCTGGTATATTTTTCTCATCATATGCATGACAGAAAGTCTAATGGACCTTGCTAGTTTCTTAGTGGCTTTTAAGGCCCTATAAAATAGCCTACTATCAGTTCGATCTGTGTTCTCAAGATGTCTGCCTGAACATCAGAGAGCTCCAGCAGGAGCTATGTTTTCATTCCCCAACGTGCATGGAAGAGATAAGCTAATTAGCTGAGAAATTAGAGAGGGAAACTATTAGCATCACAGAAGTGAAAACGAAAGCACTATGAGAATTTATAGATGGGGAAGACCTACCCACCTACTGCTCTCTGAGGTCTGGAGGGGTTTTATTAACATACCTTTTATTTTCCAGGGGAAGGCAGTTCCTGCCAACAGTCCTGATCAGCAGGGATTTGTTTAATGTTGGTGGAGAAACACTTTATCCTTCATTAGTCTACTTGCAGTTGAATCTCCAACTTCATGGAGTTTCAGAAGGAGCCTATTTCTAGACAACAAAAAGACTGAGCATCAAAATTACTGATGGCAGGAGCTACAGACAGAGATTTGGGACTTCATGTCTGGCCACTGAAGTCATACTCCTTTGCCTTTCTCTCTTGGCAGCCTACGACTGTCCTGTCAATTCAATTGCTGCCATCTGCTTTTATGGGACTGGTACATCCTCATTATTACCCTGTATCCATCGTTATCCTCAATTCAGAACAAAGCACGGTTCTTTTTATTTTTCCTTTCTCTCAGTCTTGATTATACTAGGCTGAGTTACTGCAGCTGAGTCCACAGGGACAGTACTCCAGGAACAGAAGACAAATGGATTGCATAATGTTTTTGCAGCATAACTGGAAAACTTCATTCTTAGAAAACAAAGAGATTGATTTATCCTGCTTTCAGTTTTACATGGATCCAGATTCGCTGTCTTGCTCCTACAATCACACCTGATAACTTGTTAATGGAAAGATGCAAGTCTGAATATATCTGCTGCACAAACACATGCTATCATTGACCCAGGTTCTGCCAGACTCCCTTACAGTTAGGAATACCTTCCTTTGCAACAGTTTCCCACATATTCAGCAAAGCTTTTGTAGACTAATCCTCATACAATTTGAACATCTTTAGCAGAGTCAGAACGGTGGTCTGGATGATGCTGAAGTTTCACAGAGAACAGTTAAAACTTGTTTCTGAAATAGCTCCCATGCAACTTTAGACTTTGAAAACTCTTAGGTTCAGGTTAATTTCTGGAGATTCCTTCCATAACTGACATTCATCCTATCTGAAATTAATGCTACAGAAAATGCTACACTAGTGCAACATTTATCTTGCAGCAGCTTATATTTGGACCTTGCAGACTGATGGCAAAATGTATCTTTATCCTGCAAGCAAGTGTGTCTAGATGCCAAAGTTCTGCAGAGCAGACACATGGGGTTTGATGCTACAAATCAGGGAAAAATTGGAACAATTAAACTTTTGTCTTCTCTTAAAAAATTGCAAAAGATATTTTAAGTTATGTAGCCACCACATGAAAAAATAGGCAAAACAGAAGCATACAGTCAGGGAAAGTCCAACAGACATTTCACACGTACTGATCATACATATAGAAAGTCAGCTGCAAAACACTTGATTTTCAGCTCCTTTCCTGGGAGATACGAAAATGTGCTTGTCTCTGCTAAACACTGCAGAAGTCAAGGTTGGTGGTGGAAAGGAACAGAGATAGAGCAGGCCTTGTTCAATTAAAGTCATTTCCCTCAGAAATTTTGTTCCTAGCCCTGACCATGGTTGACTTTTCTTTCTGACTGATGAGGAGACCCCCTTTCCTGTCATATCTCCTGCCACAGCTCTTTCCCAGGTTGCTTTCCAGGAGGCTCCAGACCCCTAACAGAGGGAGTACTACCAGCCCTGCCCCAGACTGCCCTAGCAGCACTTCTGCATGACTATTCCCATGTTCCAATCTTGCTGCTGGGGTGGTTCTCTTTGTTCCTCTTCCCTGTATCACCGCGGATACATTCCCATAAATAGATGATAAGGACCAAACTCATTCCCTTACAGGAATTTAAGGGAACTGTGCTTCTGAATAACTCCTTTTGTTTTCCCCCAGCTCCCTCTCAGAAAACTTTTGTAAATAGCAGCAAAACGAATGCAACAATTGGTGCTGTGTCCCTTTCCACTTAATGTTCCTTTAAATACTTAAAATGTCTTCCTTTAGATATGCCAGTCTTTATCAGCGCCAGTTCCTGTAATTCGTCTTAATTTCATGTGATCCTACAAAAGCAAGAAACCATCTAAGGAGAAACATGCTCCAGGAGCCAGCTCACAGAAGGAAAGATACTGCCTTGCTGCTATGGTAAATTTGACTGCGGGATTCCCAGAGCACTTCAGGCTGAATGGGTGTACGACTGCACTAACTCTGTCACTGTGCATGGGACTACTCAGCTCAGTGAGGTAATTGAAAGTTAACTTTGCAGCAACGTGCCCAGTATTTCCCGTGTTGTTATATACAAAAAACCCTTGCAGCGGCTACAAGCGCTTTCCCAACATTGTCATGAAACAGGGTGCAGGCAGAGACTCCCCCACTCATGGAAGTGCAGAGGTGTCTCGGTTTTTCCAGAGTCACTAGGTCAGAAGAGATGAGTATGCATCATAGCCTCTTTTTCCTGGTGTGCCCAGGCCATTTTCGGGACAGAAAACACTTGTTGTATCACCTAAACATATGTATTACAAGTAGTACCCAGGTCTTTCACAGACGTCTGTGAACAACCCAGCTTCTGGCACTCCCACCTCTCTCCTATGCATCGCAGTGTAAAGACATGGGATTATGTGGCCCAGCGTCCTACAATAGTCCCTTTGAAGAACACGGAAAAAAAGTAGATGTTAATAAATCTCTCTCAATACCCTCCTGAAAAGGGGGAAAGTTTTTCCTCAACTGTTAATGAAATGTTTCTTCTGTTGACCAGTACTCACACTAAACATATATATTTACATAAACATTTTGTATATTTACTGTTGGTTTTGAGAGACATGATACACGTGTCACTGAGGTCAATAACATTTTAATTGCTAAAGAATGTTTTTTCAGAGCCACCTGGGAATGGTTAAAACAGGATACGGGGCTTTTATTCCTGCTTGCCTTCACGAAGCGAGCTCTATTCTCTGCTGTACACACGATAGTTGCTATGCATACAGATAGAGCCTTAACAATACTATTCTGACATTTAAGTATTTCACCCTCTATGCAGGACAGCCTGTTTGTATTTTTAAGCTTGATTCTTGGGCCAAATGCAAAAAGACCACTGTGTGACTCTGAGCTTATCTTCTGTCCTCCCATCTAAAAAGTTAATGCTTGGGTGTGTCAGGTATCACCTGGGGATTTAAGCAAGAGGCTTTTTGCAGTTAACCCAATCCCGTGACCTGCTCTGAATTACCTTTGATTTGAAGGCAGTTTAGTTAACTACCAAACTGCCCCTTCCATTAATTGGAATCAAATTCTCCTGAAATGTGGGTGCACAATAATTCCTATTTTGCCTCCTTAATGGCTCTATACATACTCTGTTACACCTTAGAGCAAAGGTACTGGTGAGACACAGGTGGAGAAGGTTGTTTTGTTGTGCTCACCTTCTCGAATCTGGTTTGCTTTGCTGAACATTTTCTCAGTATCAGCACCTAGATATCCCAGCAGTTGTCTACACAGACATTAGTGCCTCTTTGATAAAAGTGCTTTGTCGTCATTAAGAGAAACAATTTATTCATCACTATTTTCTGTTTTACCTATGCTACGATCAAACTCACTTTCATCCATCTTTCAGCAGCTGGAAGAGCAGGGTAATAGGCACGAGCTCTGTCTCATTTCTCCTCATTACTGATTGCAAAGTTGGTATCCAACCTGCATGTGAAGAATGGTGGTCCTGGTTGCTATGCAGGCACTCTTCTTGTTTGTGGGCTAAATAAAACCCTATATATGCCCCTAGTCAAGGGCTGCAATAGGATTTTGCATGGATGCCACAAAGGAGCTGAGCAGGTAACAGAGGAAGACTGTCTTTATAGCAAGTTGCACAAAACAACATAGGCAGCAGCTAAGTTATCAGCTGGATTTTAGACTCAAGCAGGATGCTCTGGGGGATTTTTTCAAAAGGATTGTTGCTCCAGTGTCACTGTGAGCCAGGCTCATCATCTCACCCTGGGTCACCCCACGCTGCCGCTGTGTTAGCCCACGGAAGGCAGAGTCGCCTGTGGCTGCACTGATGTGGCTCCTGCAGTGCCCTACAGCGTCCGTGGGATCGACTCTGCTGCTACAGCCAGGATCAGCTTCTCTTGCAAGTCAGATTACTCCATTGCTTTGCAGCAGTGCCTCCCTAGTTCTAGCCACAAACTATTGCATTGTGCAGAATAAGCAGAAAGGGGGGCATTTTAAGAAGTTGTTTCAGAAAAGAGGGATATGTGCTGCAACATCTGTGCCATTTACTTTCAACAGTTTATCAGATTATAACTGTTTTATAAATACTTAATTTGTCAAGAGTAAATAGCAACTGTAAAAGGAGCATCAACCAGAATTGTGCTCGGAGGGATGGGATGTTGCTAGAGTCTCCAACCTTCACTATACCTGCTGGTTTTGTCACTTCTATAATTAGACTATCAGAGACACATGGCACATATCCTGTCTCCTTCTTCTGCAGTCTGACTTCCCCACTTGGGGGATGGTGTATATGATAGATATTCTGTGTCTTTCTTCCAAGCCACTGCAGAGACAGAGGCTTTGCAACAGAATCACTTATATTGACCTAGGGGACACACAGACATGCTTGTACACAGCAGCTGTTACCATTTTGCCACCCTAATAATTCCTTGAGGACTGATGCCTTTTGCTTACTGCCCTCTAGGTTTTTAGAAGCCAAATTAGTGGTTATATTTAAGATATACATTAAATATAACTTTTGGTAAATGAACAACACCTCTTGAAAATCCTGCTAGGAATTGTCCCCAGGGTATTTCCTTTGGGAGAAACTAACTCAATTTTGGTGATTTAAAGGTTCTGTCTAGTTCTTTTAAATATTCCTTTGACGTTGTATTGCTCTGCTTGTAATAGATTGTTATTGCCCTATATTGAGTTTGCAGAGTGAAGGTAAATCTTTTGTGATGTGATTGTGCTACCCTAAACTCAATATTGTTCCGAGGTCCTTTATAACTCTCTGGTTTCACTGCAACAAGCGGGACAAATTTTCATTTTTACTCTTTTAGATTTTTATTCTCTGTTCTGAAACTCTAAGGGACTATATTTACAGGCAATGTCTAGTGCACTTTTCATGAACTGAGAACTCAAATGCCATGGTGGGACTGCTATTATTCCATTTCCCCTCACACACTGATTTACAATATATATAGGGAGAGAAGGAGAGAGAGAGAGTGCGCACAAGTGTGTGTCCTGACATCCTATAGTAGTATTCCTAATACTGTAAAAAAACAAAAAGAATTCCAGTTCTGATATCAAGTATAACAGCAATTCTTGCTTTAGAAATATGCAACCTATACCTTTTCATATAACACCAGCTTAATTCCTTATATTGGTACTGTAAGTATGGTAACTAGCTACCTACCACAAAAGACTTGTTGATGTAGGTAACAAGCAAACAACAATCACTATACTATACTATATATAGCTATGCTTTTTCTATACCGTATCTATCCATGCAAATGCATACATAAACACACATACAGTGGAAAATTTGCCTAATTTTTATGTCTGCCCAAATCAGGTTTTTTGAGGACCCTTCCTAGATTGACGAGTGGAATTTCACAAGCATGGTGTCATAGGTATAAGCACACAATACTGACATCTACAGCCCAGGAACCTTTTGGTTTTTGATGTTATGGGTCCAAAGTGTCCTGAAATCATTCACAGCCTCTGAGTGCACCAGACTCTGGAACAGGTCTTGAATTTCTTCCTAGATTGTACGCACAGAGCCAACAAGAGCACCCTCTTGACTCCCCAGCTCTTGTCTGAGATTGCCAAGAACTCTCCAGATCAGGGAGGATATCCCTAAAACCATTCTTGAAGTAGGCTTTGAAATTGCATTTCAACAAGTGTGTATGACAATCCCACTTCAAGGGCACCACCCCCACGCCTGCTCTTGTTCATCATACACCTTGTGTCCAAAAGGCTCCCCTGCTGCCCAATTTCCTAATAGAGGCTTAAATAAAAACCAGCAAAACTTTGGAGGCAGGTCACATTTCTTAAATGAGACAATCCACATATTAAATTTCCTTTCCCCTCTTCTTAGAATATTAGGTAGTGACAGTGAATGTAGGATGGGGTTTTAAAATTTTGTCATGTAATTAGTGTATTTTTGTATGAGGATATTTTCATTTTGCATTCTGCTAAGTAGCTTAATAGAGAGAAAAATAAATGAAAGAAAACTCCCAACTTATGGAGGGATCTCTTTGAACATCAATTGTCCCCAAAGTCTTTGTGTTTCCCTAAATGCTTTGACCCCTTTTAATGTTCAGGTTTAATTTGGAAAGCCACACAGACTGCAGAGGCAGTGTTTCTTCTGAGGAAAAAAGAAGCATTCTTTTTTTCTCATCTTTGTATTAGCAAAAAATATCTGTACTGCCTAAGGCTATTTAGCAAAGAGACTCGACATTTATGCAGGTTAATAAAGCAAAGAAAGAAAATAGTTTGTCACTATTGTGTAGCTCTTCTTGTTTCATTTTGGTTTTCATTTGGGGTCTCTTTTTTTTTTGTGTGCACACATACTTCTAGGGAGGTAGGATTTCATTAGAAATGCTAAAGAAAACCAACCTTAATTAGTCTGAAACACATCAGTAAACTCAAGCTTGCTGGCGCAGAGTCATGTAGTGTGAAAGGACGATACACTGGGGTCAGTCACGGTGAGTTAGTGGTTTAGTAAGACTCCCATGAGTCTACCTCTCAAAACTATAAGTGGTCAGCAAGGCAAAATAGCCTTGATCAGCATTCAAAGTCATGCCTCTATGGACAGGATGGTTAGCTACAGTTTTCTGCCTACTAATGTTGCAATTATTCGTGGTGCCCTTTGTATCCTGGGTCTCTTATTCTAAAATGTTTGGCTCAAACCCTTTTCCCAGGTGAGTGTGCTTTGACTTTCTGTAAGTTAAAGGTCCTTTGTGAGATGTGTCTTTGACTCAGAGAACACGACCTACAAAAATTTTGTAAGATATCTTAGGTTAAAATCCGCTCCAACATTCAGGCAAACAAGCCACGCAGTACAGGCAATGCTGGCTGGGTCAACAGACGTACCTGCAGTGTATCAAAGATCTTGGGGTGAACTAGTCTGAATTTTTACTGAGACCCTCAAAACATTTAGAACATGGCAAAAAGTTGTTGGTTTGGTTTGGGGTTTTGTTTGTTTGTTTGTTTTTTAACATGCCCAACTGAAAAACGGAGACTTTGGACTTGTTGGAAATGCTTGTAGGAAAGTGGAGATTGACACTCATCAGGAAAGGAAGAAGCCAGTGGGCAGGGAAGTCCCAGGTTGGATGCAGTGAGGGTGCCTGTGTTTGGTATTGGGCCATAGGTGTTACAGAAGGGGATAACGTCCTCACCCAGACCAGTAACTTGACTAGATTCAGTCCATTTCAAATACTGAGACTCCATTCCAACAAGAACAAGGCGTTTAAAACCAGAAGTCTCTTGAGGGTATAATTTCTTATTTGATGACTTTTCTCTAGTTACAAAGTTGAAGCTGTCTTGGGAGGGAGGACGAGAAGGTCTAGAGCAGAGATTGCTGGGAAGTCACATGAACTTTGGAGCAGAGGCATGGCAAACACATAGGAAAAAAAAAGTTTCAGTGCTACTCTCAAAATCCTGGGTTCCGCAATAATGTGAACTGACAGAAATGCCTGGTATCAAATAAAAAAATATCAACGTTGTGAGACACGGAGCAGCGCTGCAAAGCACTGACAGCTATAACCTGAACAGACTCAACTAAGATAAGCATCCATAACACCCCAAATGTGTTCCAATATTAACTGTTTCCTGAATACAAAAGCAACAGACTCACCAAGAACCCCAAAAACATCCTTGTATCCCCAAGAGCTTCTGCTTCCTCTAAGAAAACAAAGGAAGAAAAGGCATGTCCTGGTATTCCTGCTGTCGTGACTGGAGAAGCCACAGAAAGGACCCCGGAGAGACCTCAGGGGGAGGTGTATTGGATTATAAGAAGATGTCCAGATCACTGCAAGGAACACGGTAAAAGTGCAAGGTGCTATTGGAGACAACCCCCAGCACAGCCTCGTGGGGTCAGGCTCCTGGAGAGGCAGGGAGAAAAAGGGGCCCCAAGGACAGTTTTGCCTATTTTGTTGTTTTTTTACTTCTGTATCTATGTGGAGATCTCTCTGGCTGATGTTTAGCTTTCTTTGTAGCGATTTTATCGCTGCTACATAACACATCCCAAGGCATTAACAAAAGAATAAAGCTGCTGGGACAGCCCAGCTGATCACCAGGCTCCGATATGCTGAGCTGCCATCATCTGCCTTTTCACCGACTGCCTGGACTGAAAGGAAGCTGGAAATAAGAGGCGAGGAGCCAGTGCCCAGTGACACTGCAGAGACCACAGGAGGAAGATCACCTAACGCATTTTGCTTTCTTATTGTTAGCTTTGTCTGATCCTGAAGTACAGGTGCTGGTAGGTGAGTTTTCCTAAGGTCACTCCCCCTCTTCACACTCCGCATTAACTCCTTCGCTGCCCCATGGTGACAGCTGTCATGTACCCCATGTACAGCATTTTGAGAAGTTATGTGGAAAACTGACAAAGAATTTACCAAAATCTTCCAGTGGTGAAGGACTTGGGAAGACAGAAGTACATTGGAAACAGGAAAGATTATACTTTTAGTCTTCCTGGAGCCTACCTACTTTGGGTCACATATGTGCCATGAAGATCAATGATTTTGTTTCTTAAGGAAAACTGTAGCTTAATTTACACAAACTGGAATTTCTGAATTGTGATAAGATAGCAGAGAAATAAAATCAAGCATCGCCTTTCCCTCCTTTACAGGTCCTTTCCCCCTCTTCCCCAACCCTGTGGGATCTGTTTTTCCAAAGAGTTAAACTGGGTGGCTCTCAAGGGTTTGCAACAGGCATAACTATTCCTGAAAAACAATCTGATACATTCAACTTAGCAAGGCCCTGCTCTTTCCCTCTAATCTTTCAGCAGGACCCAAGGGAGGCTAAAGCTGAGATCAGCCTATTCTCCCCTCGAACTTTGATTCACTATTAAATTCCGCCTAATGACGATGACTTTGCCATCTCACGTTCATCAGTGGGCTACACGCAGAACAATGCAGGCCCGGCGGCGTATAGAGGGACATTGTTCCTGCCTCCCGGTTGCTCTGTTTGAGCAGCATCACGTGAAAATCCTCATACACGAGAGACACGTAAAACCGGCAAGCGGTATTACTCTCCAGGGTGCGACAGTAACTCAAGTCATACCTTGTGCATGGGCGTTTGTATTTATGTGATCTCCTGTTGAGTTTAGAAAAACAACAACAAAACCCACAAAAGAAAAACGTATAAGGACATACCAGAGAACTTGGTGGACAGTGAAATGCAACACTGTGATGGAGGAGTCTCATGCACATCTTCTGCCCAAGTGACTTAATGATCTGTGCTAAAATGCTATACCTCAATGTGTACATCTCTGCATGGCAGAAAACAATTTTTATAGCCTTTTAAGTCCCTGATCCTTACACGTTTAAAAATAACACAGCCTTTAGCAACCGAGCATGTTCCCCATCATTGCTAACCACTACAAAAAATTCACATGCAGATTTCTATTCAGATTTTACAGAGGCTCCCTAGCCAGGAACAGCACTCATTACTGCAAAGCATAATTCGGTTTCCTTTACTGTCCTGAGAGTTTATCGATTTCTGTCTGAGATTTCCCAAGCAGACACAGGTGCATGTATATCTTATGTGATCTCTGCAGGGTGCCGCAACCCAAGCCGCACGGATCATGCTGTGGGACACTCTACGCTCAAGGTCGGCACGCACGACAGCACGATCCCTGGCACTGTGGGACAGTCAGAAGGTCAGGCAGGTGGCCAAAGTCCTCTTCTCCGACCGCATTATTCCACCAGGTACCCAGCCCTACCGTCCTGTAAAATAAGAACCGCAGTTCCCAGTGTTTGCTCATCTGTTTTCTACATCCCTATTCCGCACTTCTGAAGTTACGGGTAGGCCATTACAGGTGCACATAGTAAGCAGCAAGAGCTGAATCTTCCATGTTGCTTTAGTAGACACAAGGCAAGAAAACAACAAAAGCCTCGCGTTTGCTAGACTCGCTTTCCTCTTCACACAATATGTAACTCTTTCACTGCTTTGATCCAATAAATAACCTGCTCAGTACGCAAGCATTGTACACTCTCTGGGGAAAAAACGACAAAGACTGGAGAGCAGTAGTCCAGGCATGAAGCATTTTTGATGCCAGCAATTGCTCGGAAACTACAAGGATTCTGTGTCTTTCCATCAGTCCCTCAGCTCTGACTCTGAAAAAAAAAAAAAAACCCATACCTTTAACAGCAAACTGAATTTAATTATTTCAAATGTTTTTCTAAGCTACTTTTGCAGCTAAACCAACTAGTTTAGTTTGCTGCTCACTGAAGTGTATACAGCTACTCAAACTAGGTGCTTTTTTGAGCTGGAGCCTGAATGTATTAGCTCAACTTTTACCAATCCAGATCAAAGAGCATCCAATGCAAACAGGAGTTGTGTGCACTTCATTTATCTTTCTGCCTTCTTTACAGTAGCAAAGACATTTTTAAACATTTCATATTAAGCAGTTCAGCCTAAAGGAGTAGTTCATTACCCAGAGGCAGCAGCAAAATAAAGTAGAAGGAAAGTAAAAGAAAACCTCTAATGTAACATATCGAAAAGTATTAGAAATTTTTAGGTTGCTCTGCATGCACACACAGCAGCTTGACTCAGGAACACAATGTCTAAAATCATGCTAGCATCAACATTGCTTAGGGACAAAGAAATCCATTCCCCCAAGCTCAAAGTTTAATCAGATTTTTCTCATGAAGGCTATTATGAGGTTTTCACTTGAGTCACTAGAACAAACCAATGCAGACATCAGATCAGGTACTAGACCCAAATTTATTGAGAATCAAATTTTAACAGGTCTGTGAAAGTTTAATATACAGTAATTAATATCCAGAATAACTGATCAGAAATAACTGGTGAAAATAGAACCTTATCCATGGGAATATCAACATCACTAAAATAACCAAGGTTGAATCTACTTGTTCATTTATGAAAGGACGTAACATAGGCTCGCATTTTGTGAGGGTACTGAAATCTGTGCACATGAGAACACAAAATACTGTAATGATATTACCCTCACAAGAGAAGAGAAACCGAACTTCAGAAGCTGGCTTTTTTTTTTTTTTTTTTTTTTTTTAATTATTGGCTAAGGTCTTTTAGTCCTTTTTCTGATTATACCAACAAAAGAACAAAGAAAGATCTAAGAACTGGCAAAGAATGTTTTAACCCATGTTCCTGTCAAAGGGAAACAAATTACTCTGCCCTTATCTATGAAAGGAGATCCAGTCTCAGAGTAACTTGGCCTCATGCAAGGATGTGCCCAGTACCAAAAAGGAGAGCTCCAGGGTGAAAAGGAAACCATTTGGCTTTGTGATTATTTTTATTACCTGCTACATCCTTTTCCATATCAGGCACTCACCTGTTAGGACTCATTCACCCAACTGGTCACAATTAAGACAGTGACAAATAAGCCTCAGCTCACTTTGAGTGCACGTCTCAGCCATTTTGCAAGATAAGGCACAGCCCTCCTGCGGGATTATCGCTCAGGTGTTTATCAGTTAAATGCCAGAAGAGAGAGTGCACGGGCTAGAGAGTGCGAGGAGAAGTGCCTCGTCAAAACCGGCCTTTGGAGGGGAAGTGCGGAGTCCCCGTGAAACGCCTTTGCTTCTGCAGTTGCCATTTCATTCTTCTGTTTGGCTTATGTTGTGCAGTTTCTCAGCTGCTTGCTCCACAAGCCTGTTTTGTACTTTGGAAGGTGACTGAGTACACCGAGCAACCTATCGAACCTGAGGTCCTCCAATTATAGCAGTTTAAGTTGAATACCAGGCGGCTCGGTTAAAGCAACGCACACCTCATGTAGATGAGTCCCTGCTTGCAATGTGCCAAGTTTCTGCCCCGCTTCCCCTAGGACAAAAAAGTCCCACCCTTATTCCTCAAATACCCCAGGTTCAATCCCACACATGTTACTCCCAACATTATTGGTGGCCCATGATGGAATCCACACCAAAAATTAAACTCCAGTTTATCGCCTATCAAAGCGGCACCCCTATTACCACTTCTGCTCAGCTCAGACTACCTCATACTATGCTAACACCTTGACTTGTCATTGCAACAGGGACAGAAAGTGGTGTTTCTCTGCTACATAGAAATATGTAGGCAAGACACTTATAATAGCTACACAGATTATTGATTCCTCAACATCTAAAGCCAACCCACACTGTCAGTTACATTTATGCAATGACACTGAAGCCAAGACAGGTAACAGAAATGTGAAAAGACATTGCCAGCCTTTAGGCAAAATGCACTCCTTAAATATAGGCTACTTTTTAAAATGTCTTTGAAGAAAATATAACTGCTTTGATCAAAAATATGTCAACTATTTTTTTTTTCATGTTGCTTGTTTCTTTGGCAGAAGTGTTTACAATCAATAATTATTTCATAAAGCAAATATTATTTCAGATAGAAGGCAAATTTCAAACCTCCAACCAGCCTATTAATCATAAAAATCTGAAAATCCTAAACTTTGGGTCAATTGTTCCCTGTGCAGGAGAAGCAAAAAGATTGCTGTAATATCATGTTTTCTTCCATCTTTCACTCATCTTTCAAAACTCGGATGTGAATGGATTTTTCCCCTCTCAAAGCCTCTCCCCTTTAAATGCTTGTTGTCTCTACCACTGATCAAGTTTCTGAGAAATGACTTTATGTAAGAGATTGAGCAAGATAAAGTTGCCACATTTCGTTTTATCTTTTTGGTTGAATTATTAGGACTTAAAGTTGTGGTGACAAGACTGCTACCTTCTAATAGGCCTTGTTGCCATGGGAGTGGGCTTTTTGAAAAGAACAAGGCCCACGGCCACCAAGACCTTTTTGCTATTATTTCCATCCTCGGCCAACACAGAAATCCTTAGTCACAGACAGGAAAATGTGGTGTAGTATACACAGTAACACTTGCTGACAGTGAAAAACAAAAGGAGTGGAAACTAATACTGCAGAAAGCCGAATTGCATCACAGCCTACAAGCAAAAGCATTTCTCTTCTGTAAAAGAAATGCTTTGTGCATCCAAACAATTCCCTCACTCTGGGTCTCTTCAGAGATAAAAAGGAAAGAGGGCTGTCATCGTACAGAGTAGGCATTTTGGAACCAGCAGGAATTTATTTTCCTCTGGGAAAAGAAAACACCGTGTGGCAAAAACAAGCAAATAAGCAAAAAGTGTCTGCCAGTGGTCTGCAGCCCTGGTGCCTGGCCACCACGTACACCTGAAGTGGGATTAGCCACACAGAGAGAATTAACTGGGAAGGTTTTGCTGTTGGCGCGGACAAGGAGACCTGCTTCTGCCACCCCCATATTAAGAAATGCCTTCAGTCAAATAAAAAGTGTTTAAACCCAGCTGGTGGACTCCATTCAGAATCACCCATGGGAATACAAAGATCAGGACAGAAGTTGGGAAAATCTGGTGCCTTTCTGTAGTCAAACGTTTCACAGGCTTAATGTCTGCATTCAGTTAAACCTTTAATTAAAGAGGTCTCTCAGGTAAAACTGATTACAAACTGATTTTTGTGATTTAGCACATTCTACATGGGTGAAGACTGATATTGGTCTGTAGTTCAGCAAAGCACACTGCAGGCTTCTGGTAAGATAGATGTAACTATAGTGTGGTGGCTGATGAAAACTGTAAACAGTTTACCTGTGTGACAGACATTCACTATTATTTTCTACTCACAGCAATTAAAAAAAAAAAAAATCAGCTTTTTTAACACCTAATACCTAAATATTCTTTTTGAGGAAGACATTAATTTAGCTGCAGTCTAAAAAAAAATAATCAGAAAGCTAGAAAGAGAGATCTCCATAGAATACACCAAAGACAGTTATCCATGTGTTCTGTCCAACTTTTATAAATACAACAAAAAACTTAAGTGTCACACTCCTCAGGAATTTCCTATATCGAAACTGGGCTTATAAAAGCACAAAAATATTTTTGAAAGAATGCATCAGTAGCAAATTGCAACACACATACTGACATGAACACGCACACACTTTCCCAAGAATCTGTCTTTCCAAAAATAGGATAAGAACAGAAACATGCAAACAAATCATCATGAAAGAGTACCTTAAATTGTAAAATGCATCTCATTTGGGAATGACAGGTTGCTCTCAAAAAATATTCTCCTTGGCTTATCCAGTCAAGATTTGAGTTATTTTTACTGTACATTCTCAGCATGGCTCTGAATATGACGTGTTTATTTGAAACCGGGTATCATAGCAAGAAAAGACTTAATTTTTATTCCCCAGAACTACAAGTTAAATCAAAATGTTTCCCAAATAGACCATCATATTGCACATCTTTTGCGATTTTCAAATTCTTCTCAGCAACCTCCCAGAAGGAGGGATTAGGCACTACCTCCCCCATAGTGCTCTCCTGAGAACAGTTTTGCTGTCTTGAGGTCAGTTAAAGTCCAGTGTCGAAGCAAAAGTAGCAGGTCACCTCTGCCTCCCATGTCTTCAAGGATGACTGTTTGAAATTCAAGCCCCACTATTGTGACAAATGCTACTCTGATTCTGCAGTGCATCTCCTGTGGGTACCTCAGAGGGGTAAAGTCTCCACAGGGCAGTAACTCACACACCTGAGCTGAGCCTTATGGCCAGAAGGCAGGGAAACTGCTGACAAGTGACTTCTCTTAAAAGAAAAAAAAAAAAAACAAACTATGATAAAAAGGAAAACTCAAACCAGAACATCAAGACCGGTGTTGTATTGCACGCCAAGACACAACAAGAACAAAAAAAGAACCAACACGGTTGCTTTCTCTTCCTGTTTGTGTTACCATCTGACACACTGTTACATAAATAAAGTTACTGGGTAGAAAATGCCTAGTAAGTGTCATCATTGCTCCCTTGGGAAACAATATTCAAAACCCAAAATATAATTTCTCTTTTTTTTTTT
The DNA here is from genome assembly GCF_018691265.1 of Tyto alba. Lineage (NCBI taxonomy): Eukaryota > Metazoa > Chordata > Aves > Strigiformes > Tytonidae > Tyto > Tyto alba. The sequence continues at coordinate 13,020,168 of NW_024881327.1, read as the reverse complement.
TTTTTTCCCCCAGCTCTGGTCCTTAGTACTCACCTTTAAAGCAACAGCACCAAGAAGGAAACTTAACCAAGCACCTTTACTTTACTGACACTTTTTGGAGCACGAAAATTTCTTTATCTGTCTCAGATAATCTACCTGAAATTTGAAAACATCTTAACAAATTAGCTCAGCTAAAGCCAGGTTTATCAGAAAAAGAAAGCTTGATTAATATAAAAGAAACAAGATGTTCAGTATATGCCACCTATTATTGCAGTATGGCTCCTTAATGCTTAGCTCTTCCCATTTTTGCTGGTTGGCAATGCTACTTCTTATCAACAGAATGGAATTTTTTTATTCCTTTCCCATGCCAGAAAATTTACTACCAAGTCCTATGAAATTAAATTGTATACAATGGTATTACTTCAGTTTGCACTAGAAGAACTTGCTTAGGATATCACCCAAAGGCATAGTCCTGGAGAAGAGTTTAATCAGGCAAAATTACCACTTACTGGTAGTTATAAGAACTGCAAGAATGTGTAAATCTAGGTAAATTAAGCTGTTCCCTTGTTACTTCTGTGGATCTATACTAGTTTAGTTGCTCTGTCTAGAGCAACTGTTCAGTTTAATACTCTGTCATGAGCAGTTGACCTTGAGCAGCTTTTATTTCCTCTGAACAAACAACCAGCGCATTGAAATAAGAGACACGGTTTTAATTGGAGAAACAAGCAGCTGATACTACAGGTCAAGCTGGATGGATCAAGGCCCCTCAGCAGCTCTGGAGCAGAGTCAGGAGGTGGATGTGGATGCTCCAGGCATCACAGGGGTCTGTAGACAACGCGGTTTCTTTTCCTTTCTCTCCCCCTCTCCCACTACTAATTTGTACTGCTCCTGCAACACCCTCCTCCTCCTCTTATGCATGGGACACCCACCTTCGGTCAACGCCTTTTGCTCAAAGAGGTGCCTCTATTTGCATTTACACACCTACAAAATACTCTCTTGATTCTCAATCTCCAGGGCATCCCTCACTCACTTTCAGGCATCTGCCAGGTTTTTGGGAAAAGGGTTATAAATAGGATTGGGGCTAAGGGGAAGTGACCAGATACACTTTTAAGAGAACGGTCAGAACCACAGGACTTATACTCCTGTGTTGATGGGAAAAAGCACATTATAGCTGTTGAAGCTTGGGATAAAATGTGAAGTACTGGTATTATCATCAGCTATTATATATGCCACTAATTCATGCTTTGAGTGTAAATAGGTAGTTCATAATGAAACAATATGTTGTCTCTGAACCCTTGCTTACTGTTTAATGAGTTTACGGTTAAACTCAATGATCTTAAGGGTCTTTTCCAGCCTAAATGATTTCATGCTTCTATGAATGCAATTTTTAGTCAAAAACTGTAAGCAAAGAGAATAGGTGTTACAATGTGAAATAATCTGATGGTTGTCATAATCTCCTTTCAGAATATATTAAAAAAAAAATCAAGCAAAATAAAGTCTCTAAGTAATGACAAAGCAAATCAAATAAATGAGGCTTATGAAACATAGATAAGTCACTCAAAATGTACTGAAGAAAGATGCCTATTTTAAGGATTAAAAAACTGTATAGGGAATTCAGGTCTGGAAAGTACTAGTAAGATATTCACTAGGCAAGGAACATCACAGCTCTCTACTTACTTTTCTTCTAACTACAAAGAAAACATCAATTAATTTCCTGGAACATCTGTGTATACAGTGTTATTCCTCGTATACACAATGTTGTTCTTCCCACTGAAGGAAGTATTTCATATAGAAATACTTACTAATAACAAAATGTCAGCAGTTTTCTTGAGGTGCACAGGGAGATGCCTCTAATTCTCTAATCCTAAATTACATAGATATCACTTCAATTTAATTTATGTAGGAGAAATGTCAAGTGTCCGTACAAGTAGACCTCCTGGGAAGCATTCAGAAATGTATATGTAAAGCCCATGCTTGTTCCTATTTAAACACATACATCCTTAGAAGCAGAGACTTGAAACTGAGTAGGAGTAGTGTCTTGATCCTCACCTTTTTCCAGGCATTTATTTCATGACTGCCTTCATTTTTAGTGCTCAGCTTACACTTAGTATCGGTCTTCTAAGATAGTTTTATAAGGATCTGGATATAGCACTTTGTAAAGAAAACTGTCAAGTGAATATCTCCTTAAATGCCACCATAATAAGTCCCACCAATATTTCCAACTATGCTCAGGTGGCCAAACATGGACCCGGAGCACCTCCCATGCAAGTAAACAGCTGAACAGATCCACATTTCCATCTTACCTCCTGCCTCCACACCCCTACAAGCACGTGTTTTTACACCGACTTTCTTCTTTTCTCTGAAGGGATGGTGTACTGGGGGGAAGCACAAATAAAAAGCCATGGTCTTTAAATTTGATTTGAAGGTGGCGAGTTTTGTGGTGGTTTTGATCTGCTCCAGGCATTCCATAATCATGGGCCAAGTTGCCTAGAGATCTTTGTCTCCCACACTTCCAAGTCTCTCTGTTGTGGCTGACAGATCCATTGTTTCAGAAGCATGTAGCTGTCATGGGAGGTCATGATCTCCCAGGCGTGAGGCAGTCCCTTCCCTATTTTGGGTTGGGCTTTGAAGATAAAAATGGTAAATTTGAACTTGGGCGCGAGCACGCTTGATAAAAAGCCTTCCCTTTCACTCCTTGAAAGCTCATGCCAGTAGACAGTGGGCATCGCAACAGCAAACCACAGATTACAATGATTATTAACACTATTGTTTAATAGCCGAAGTTGGCTGGGGCAGGGCCCATAGTGCCTGGGGAAGTGCAAGCATATAGTAAGTGGCAATCGCTTAGTCAAAGCACTTATATTTGACCTTTATATTCTTTCCGTTGCATCCCTTACTTGTCACCAAAAAACATCTGCAATATCAGCATAACGTCAATGTGATATTGTCCGATAAATTTAATCTGAGGATGAAACCTGGAAGTTCCTGAAAATAAATCCCAAGCAAACCATTTAGAAATATAGACTTGAGCCTCATGCTGACTCCTACATGATAAAATTAAAGAAAACCCACACCAGACATGTTTCTATTACACCCCTGGTCTGGACCCTTATGTCTTCCTACACTGTATCTGTAACATGTACCATTTTGGGACATATTACCTCCCTCTGCAGAGGGGAGGTAACAGAGATATAAAAATACGGGAATATTTGCTACTACGCTGTCACATGCTCAGCTGGTCCCGACAGAGCCCTTATGGTTTTCTCAGGAACCAGCTCTGCCACTTGTTGTGCAACTTCAAATATTATTTTTTTTTTCCTTCCTACGCTGATGCTCTGTCATCTATGGGTACCAGCAGAGTGGATTAGAGCTGCCTGTCAGCTTTCTCTGCCTGTGTGAGCTCACAGAATAGCCTGGGCTCATGGCGCGCTGGCCCTGCTCCTGCTCCTTTTGGCAGAGAAATGAGCTCCGGTTTCTGGCGGTGCCTCCCCCCTGGCACATGGCAGATGTGGGGCTGCCCTTGCCCTGGTGCAGCTGGGTAGCCTAACAACAGGACTGGCCGCATGCTCCCCCAGATTTTTCTGCTGTTATACTGGAAAAGGAATAAAGCATGGAGAGAGGGACTTTGTACAAGGGCATGCGGTGGTAGGACAAGGGGTAATGTCTTTAAACTGCAAGCGAGTACATTTAGGTTAGATGTAAGGATGAAGTTCTCCACTGTGCAGGTGGTGAGACACTGGCACAGGCTGCCCAGAGCAGCTGTGGCTGCCCCCTCCCTGGAAGGGTTCAAGGCCAGGTTGGACGGGGCTGGGAGCACCCTGGGCTGGGGGAAGGGGGCCCTGCCTGGGGCGGGGGGGTTGGAATTAGATGGTCTTTAAGGTCTCTTCGAACCCAAACTGTTCTGTGATTCTATGTTTATAGCGGTATATCAGCGTGCATATGAAGGACTAAACCAGTACAACCAGTAAAGCAGAGTTAAAAAAAAAAAAAAATACAAACAAATTCTATGAGGTTTATGGAAAACACCTTTAAAGCCACAGAGTTATGTTGGCACAAAAACTGGTTAATCCTGCCGGCACCCAACATCACGCGCCCGCCTGCTCCCCGGCCTACATCAGCAGCTTGGGCTTCACTGAACGCTGACTTTTGGTCACATAACCAGAGAGCCAGAACTGAAAAAAAAAACGAGGTGTTTGTTCTCCAGTCTGCTCTGAGCCACCTAAAAGAAACTGCAGGGCAATCCCTCTGCTGACCTCTGTCACACCTGAAAGCTGCTGGATCCCCACTTCCAAAACAGAGTCGCCCAATATTCACCCCCTTCCACCAAGGGCCACGACAATATACTTTTATCAACCACCACTGCCTAAAATGTAGGCTACTGCTGGAAAGGCGCCCTGTTGGTGGCCCGTTACCCTAACGGGCAAACCCCACCGGTGACGTGGCTGCCCAGTACCACCACGGGCACATAGGGCAGCCCTGCATCGGGTTGGGGGGAGCTTTGGGAAAGAGCTGGCCACTAAAACCCCCCTGTATCCTCAACAGTGTCCTGAGCTGCACCGTACAAAGGTCAAATTCTCCTCCCTCGGCCAGGTAGTGCTGCTGCATTACGAAGCCAGGCAGATGAGAACATTAAACTATAGTAGGTAAACAGACTCATCTCAGGGGCCAGTTTGGGTGATTCAGGAGGAAAGGAACCTCACTGGCATTGTTCATCCTTTGTTCACCCATAGAGACTTTTATTTAGATAATTTGCCAGCCACTACTTACTCACATGGTTTACAAACTCCACATATAAGTTGTCATTTAGAGATGGAAGTGTCGTTAGTCATACTAAAACTGGAACAAACAAGGCACTGTATCATTTGTCCTCGCCAGGAAGGTGCACTTGGCAGATGCTGCAGGTAGAGGTAGTTCAAAGTGCTGAAGGAAGCCTTACTGAATCAACTAAATCCTCCCAGGGAGTACGCTTGCTAAACTGTTCAAGACGTGCATCAGTTCTTCACAGGGGGTTGGTTTTGTGGTGCTTCCCCTTCCTCAGTTTCTGCACAGAGGGAGATACTCTCACCAAAGTCCAGAGCAGCCTTTTGTTCTGCCTCACGGGCAGTGTCTGCAGGGCAGCGTGCTTGGGATGAGGCAGCTGCACCACAAGTGAAATTTGAATCAGGAACCCAAACTGCAATACCCCGATCAGTATGGCAGAGCAGAGTATTTTGGCTTGGGGACAAACACTGTGGGTTTAGATTTTAATTTGCCAAAATGTCAAAGAAATACTATGGAAAGTATTAATGAAAACACAAAATCTTTAAAAAATAAACAATTGGCTTTTCATGTCAAAAGAAGGGCGTAACATACCTTCTGCCCAGCTTTGCTTGCAACAGGCATGAATGGCACAATTCTTCTGTTTTTTTCTTCTACCTTTTTCTACTTATACAAAACAGGAGCATTAAAGTACAGCAAGAAATAAAGAAATGTTAGTAAAAAGCTGAATTACTTAGTGCAAAAATTGACATTCCTGCTAGTAATGTAATAATTTTTGTATTTCAGCTAAATTAAGTGATTATTACTTTTAGGTTAAAAAAAAATAAAAAGGTTAGTGCTGAGTTTTAGATTTTAAAAATTAAAATTCATCCATTATTCAAGTAATTAACTACTTGATAAGTAACACTCCTTGGAATCTAATTCATTGCAATATCACTGTTTCTATTTCATAATCATACTTTCTCCTGCTGTTTTATGGTATGAGATCCTCTGAAAATGAGGCAGCTGTGGGTAGCCCAGATATTGGAGAAGACAGAAATTATCACCCAGAGTGGAAAGGGACCCGGGGAAAGAGTCCACATATTAGTGGTTGAAGGGCATTGGGTAACTGTGGTGGAGAAGTGGGGAAAAGAAACCTGATGCAGGAGATGACGCCTTTTGTGATATCCTCTTGTGTGAACAAAGGGACAGGGGCAGCAGGGAGAGCTCTCGGCTACAGCTTCCAGTGACCCACTTGCTCTGGCAGGGCCTGAATTTGTTGACCTTCAGCATCTAATTCAAATGTTAACTAAACACTTGGGCTGCCTGTGAGGAAGATGTTTGCAGAGCTTTGTCCTCTGAATTTTTATTTTGCCAGTTTATTCAGATCCATCTTTTTGGGTTTATATCATGTGTATTTGTGAATATCAAAACTGACAGGCTGCAGTGCAAAAAAAAAATACATAAAAAAAAAAAACTTATTCAGAGCAAAGACTGGGAAGAGGGAGTCTCAAGCGTTATAGGACAGGAAAATGCAGAAGAAGCAGATCAAATCTCAACCATGATAGCTGATTTTTCTTATAGCAATAAATAACTCTCCTTTTAGTTTCATGTACCTTAAATGCAAATATGATTTTCATAGGTGAAGTCAAGAAACATGATTCTTTGAGAAGTAGTCTGGGATGGGAGAAAATGAACTCACCTGACAAAGTACAGCAGAGAGATTCAAAAAAGAAATGAAAGACAGAAAAACCCCCAGCAGGGAAGGATCAGGAAAGGTCTGCCAAAAGGAGTGATATTCTGAACATCTGGCTTCTCAGTTGTTGATATCTTTTATGCATCTTTCATTTTTTTAAAACTAGTTCGTTTATAGACAAAGTACTTAGGGACTTTTTCATCCCTAAAACTCGAGGCAAACTGCTTTCTCTCTTTTAAATGGTGAGGAAAGTGATTCACAGGTGCAGTCATTTGTTCAAGGTCCCCCAAGGAAGTCACTGACAAAGTCAATTAACGTCTTGTCCACTCAACTACGGCGTCCTGCAGAGAAGGCGCTTCTACGTGTTGTGGGTCAAATTCATTGCATGAGCCATACCCACAGATATTTTAAGTCTATTCCTCAAAAAGATGGATAAAGCACAGATAACTTTTTATTTCCAAGCATTCCAAAACTTCATCCTAGCTCAGAGCTTCATCTCGTGCCAGTGTTTCGCCATCGTATGTTACATTTATGTAGATGTATGTATCTCTCCATAAAATATACTGATGATGCAATATTTCCATTGTTAAGCTGTCAGAGAAACTTTGACCTTTGCTCCTTCTAAAACAAACTTTCCTGTCAATCAAGATCTTGTTATACATGGATATGACATTAGACCTACGAATAACAATCTTATTGATGGACAGCTCATCTGCAGTGACTCTCTTTTTAAATTGTCCAGAGTTTAAAGCCTTGAACAGCCAACTAACCACACTCCCCTCTAACCTGAAAGCTATGCTTGAAAAAAATACAGTTAATAGCCATAGAGACTGTAATTTCCCCAAATCAAACAAGCAAGTTGGAAGCATCTGGGTCTTCACATGAAAAGTAGAGGAAACAGAGAAAAAGTGCAAGAAAACAGTAGGTGGTTTTGTAGAGCTTTCCCCCCTCAAGAGGGCTGAAACTTAAACTGGGAAATTTTCAGCACATTACTTTTAGCAACTACCAGTCTAGAAAAAAAAAAAAATGGTGAAACAAATAGTAAAATTTAGATTTTAAACAAACAAACAAAAAATCTGATTTCTAAGCCAAGAGAGTCAGTGACAAAAATTACAGTCATCTTGGGACTACTACAACTTCCACCAATTTGATGCCGTCACTATCTAGGAGACCTCACACCTTCTTTACCACAAAAGTAGAAGTAAGGAGTTAGCACCACTGATTAACATGCATTTACCACTCAACGACTTAGTACATGGTTACAGACAGAATCCTTGACTACAGGTCACAGACTAATTTGTGTTGAAAGGGACAGGAAAAGGTGTCTAAGTCCAACCTCCTGCTCAGATCAGGGTCAGCTAGGAGGTCAGACCAGGTTATTTAGGGCTTTATCCAGTCAGGTCTATGAAAACCTCTGCATTTTGGTTGAAAATTATCTCATTACTAGAGTACTTCCATCGAGCATGATTTCCAAAGAACTCTGCCTCTCCTACCTTTTACCAAATAAGGACACCAAAAATCACTGTGATAGAGGGGGGGGGGGGGGGGGGGGGGGGGGGGGGGGGAAGCATTCATTTATCAGTATAAATTAGAAAGGATACACTTGTTTGAGCCAATCGTGATAGCTTCCAAATAGACACCGGACAGCGTTTTGTGCCATTTTGCTCTCTCTGCAGCCAGAAGGACATCAAAAAGTCTTATCTGTGTCCTGCTATACCATTCGTACGCTCTTACCCTCCTTATAACAAGAAAGGCTTCAGTTAAGTTGCCAGCAGTCATTCAGGCTCAGCATCTTACTTTAAATGCTCCAGCGAAGGAAAACCACGTAGGAGTGCAGAACCACAGGGGCCCATGCAGCAGAACCCATTCACACCACAGTTTCCTGGCATCCAAAACTCACGCACCTCCTGGCTCCTCCTGCCCAGCCAAGAGACCTTGCCCTCTCCTGTGCCCCAGACTCAAAGTCAGCTGCAGCAGAAGAGAGAAAGGTACTGCTGCCAGTTTAGTATACTGAAACAGCTTGGAAGAAGAGCACTAAGTGTCTGAGGTGAGTGAAACACTGTGGTACTGGTATCTATGGGAGCTCTTCAGCATCACTCAGCTGTAGTCGTGCCCTGGCCAACAGGACTCCGCCAAGGAGAATAATTCTCAAAAAACAAAATGTGGTGGAAAAGGCCCAACTCCTACACATGTCAGATGCTGAATGATGCAGAAGCGCCACATTTATTAAGCACCCTATCAGACACTCACACCGATACCTTTCACATGTGTCAAGACCATTTAACCTCACATCTTCCTTTGGAACACTGAGGATTTCCTTGGGGTGTGCTGGGATTAGGAAGTGGACTATTTCCCAAGAGCCCACAGTGTAGCTTTCCCTTCTATTCTCTTTTGTCTTTCTCCCATATACTCCCTTAGCTCTAACTGTAGTCCACGCTTCAAAGTTATGGGAAGAGAAAGCTTTAGAAAGCAGAAAATGGCTTGCTGATTTGCTTTTCTCCAACTTCCGCCAGTTTTGCAAAGGCAAACAATTCTTTCATGACTAATGAGACTTTTCTAGTCATAGGGGAAAGACAACACTTTTCAGTTTTGTATGGGAAGAATGAAAGTTCTTGGGCTCTCCAAAGAATAAAGGATTTGGGGGTTGGGGATGACTGTGAGGCTAAACCATCTCTTCTCTCACTGCAGGAACTTAGTCATTGCTGAATACCAGGACATTACCACCCTTGGTCAAAACGTGGAGTGCAATGACCAGGGATTCTCTCAAGCTTCTCAAGCCTTGATGCAACAGTCACTTTGTGCTGACTTTGTGGAACTGCTAAGACACTGGATTTTGGGACAGTCATTGTTATATTAGTGCAGAATTTGTTGTGTAAAATTCTCAAAGTTGAAAAATGCTGGGTGCTCTTTGACATCAACAGGTCCACCCCTGCTTCTGTGCAAGGCAACAAAAACATATTCCATCACCTACAACAGGAGCAGACTCGGGTACAGCCAGGTGGCTTGCAGGATAGATTACCACAAACCTACCCCAGATACTTAGCCACAGGGCTCCTCCATTCACACCTCCTTCCTTTCTGCAAATCTCTTCTAACAAAAAAAAAAGTCTCCTATCTTAGAGAAAGTAGAGTCTACATTATTCATCAGGGCCACATCACAGGTCTGTATGATTTACAGATCCTGTAACTTAGGAGAAGGCAAGAGAGGGGGAATTGAAAAAGGAATCAAGAAAGAATAAAGAATTATATTATTCTACATTTAATAACCATAATGCTATAGAAACACTACTGTAAGCATCAGTGCTTTGGTGTAACATCAGAAGATTCACTTTTACTAAACAAAAGTTTTGAATTAATGGAAGCTTCTGATGAGAATTAAGAACTGTACCCCACAAGGAAGCCAAAACAAAAAAAAAAAAAAAAAAAAAAAACAGTTGAACCCACAGAATGCCATACTCGAAATATTAGAAACAAAGTGTTGTTGTTTTTATGGGTGTCGCTTTCAGATTTGGGAAATTACAGGCACCGTAATAAATATTTCAGTCAGATGATTACAATGAAAAGTAATTAACCCAGCTACAACAACAGGTGTTGTATGGGGAAATGCTGGCTTTTATCATGAAGTTGTGGGTGCATGTGCTAAGTGCATTCGTCATTTTCTCCTTTCTTTTATTCAGAGAATGCCCTGGGGAAAGTATTCCAGTGCCAGCATTTATAGGATAGAATGAAACCCCATTAAATATGTATCTGACTGCTAACAACTGTGTAGAGAAAGAATAACTTGACTATGGTTATGCAAGGCTGTCCATTCAGCTGGCTTTGGTAGTAGTAGTCATCCTGCCTGATCTCATTTACCCTGTACTTAACTGCTGCTTTTCAGTTGAGAGGGAGAACTGTTATTTTTTTGTGTCACTTTATTTTGTTATCTAATTAACAAGTGCACACAAAAGGATTCAAAGCTCTGCTTGTTTTAACAGAAATAGTCCAAAATACCCGTAAGCATGAACATGGCTATCCATAAATAGTTAGGGAAAAATGTTGAAAGTGCAAAATAACAGACGTTCAGAGAGCTAGCGCAGAGCACACGCGTGGGTTTGAATGCTGTTACACTTTTTAACTCAGAGCCCACCCCTGACAGCCAGGCTGAGGGACAGACTCAAGCACTTGCCAGAGGAGGACACTGGAGTCACTGTCAGGATCAGACTCACATTTTTGACTCTCTTTTACCACAGAAGTCGACCTTACATAGAAAATGTCAATGCACATGCTGCAACCTTTCCTCCCCTCCACCCCAGATAGTGAGAAGTACATGCAGAAGCTTCACTCTCCCCCTCCTATCTGCATTGGGAAGGAGACAGAGGAGCTGTGTGTCTGCTTTTCCTGGCTTCCTCTAACCTGATATAACCTTCACCGGGCTCGGAGGGTCTTGAACAGAAGATGAAATTAAGGTAAAAAACAGAGCAGACAAGCCAGGTGAGCTGCTGCAGCAGGGTGGCAGGGGGAAAACAACCCTGGTTTTACTGGCTTGAGCTGTCTTCTCTTCCAGACAATGAGAGCCCCGATCCTTTGCTTTTTTGCAAGAGATGTCTTGGGCCAGTGCATGATTGGCAATGGGTCAGGCTCAGCAGTTTAGCACAGGGCATACTCTGCGCGTACGCACTCCTTGTAGCCCAGGGGGAGAGGTAAGCTCTACTCTTACGGGGGGAGAGAATCATGTATAGGTAGCATTGGTGAGCTGCAAACTCTCTGCACACATAAACTTTGCATTTTCTTTCCCCTTCATAGGCTATTTCTCATTAGGACTATGTAGCAAGATAGAAAAGAAAAACAGTGGTATAGATTGCTATGGTTTTCCTCGCCGATAATAAACTTAGCTGCATGCATTCCCTAAGGAAAAGGGCAAAGAAAATGTTTATGATGGCACTTGTTATTTTTCTCCAGTAGGAGTAGGTATAGGGGATGTGTTTGCAAGGCGGGTTTGTTTGTCTAAAGATAAGCAGAGTTGTCTCTTTTAAGCCAGTTACATGATTTATGAGGAAACACTTTTCAGCCTCTAAACAGCCTTAACAGCCTCTAAACATGCTCATAAAGTGTAATGTTCCTCCTGTCTGAGGCTGCGTGAGTTCAAAAGTCATCTCCCGCTTGTGCAGAGATCACTGCTGCCTCATAAACTGTGAATTTACGGGGAACGGGTTACATCCACTGACCCCCAGAGACAAAAGCAGAACCTGACATTGATTATTTAATATCTTACTGACAAATGCAGCTCAGAACAAAAAAATATTTGGCTCGGGGAACTTATAAGTTTCAACTTTCATGTTTGGGTTGGACTTTAAAATTGCAGGATTTTGTGGGTTTTTTGGTGCCTGCCATGTTACTTCTGTGATTGTACACAGACATGAGCATCTTACTAAAAAAAAAAAAAAAAAGAAAAAAAATAAAAAAGGCATTTTCATTATCACAAACGTAAAGTGGTTCAAAGAAGCATCCAGTCACATGAAATGACTATGACTGCTTACGGTGCCTTCAAAAGCACACTTTGGCAGGTTGAAAAGAAAGACCTGACAACTTGAAGCAAGTAGAAAAGATATTTGAGGGTAAAAGGCCCATCGCCGCTAGCAGATTTGGGTTTCAACAGTAAGTGCCTATCTTAAACCTGCTACCCGAACAGCAACAAACAGCTTGCAATCCAAGTACAAACACATTTATCTGTCAGAAAAGGCTTCTTGCGAAGACCGTGCCCTGACATCTCAATATCGACTGATAATTTGAATAAAGCCTGTTATCTGGCAGGGAGTTGTTTACCCCTGACACTCAGTAACGCCACGTCAGCCTATGCGCGCACGTGGGCCGAGAAAACAACACGGTCGCTTTCTGGCACCGGGAGCCTCTCCCTTGCAGGAATCCAGCTGTGCTGACAGAAGCGGGACGATGCTGCCCGGACGGCTCTGCCCTTCCCCGGCCCCATCCCCGCAGGTGCCTGCAGCCCCCCTGCTCGGCACGTACCGCCCTGTCGTCGGCTCCCCGGCGTGCCTGGGGCTGCCCCTTGCCAGCCCGGCTCTGCCAGGCTCCCCGGGGAAGGTGCGAGAAACCAAACTGGAGGAAAGCGGCTCTCTCTGGTCAACCAAATCCAAACAAGTCCCACTGGAAGGGAAGGATGGGCGCTTCCCAGGAAGGGCCCAGCCGCCCAGCGTCTCAGGCTGTTCCGTGATGCACTGGGTAAGGTCTTACGCTCATTTCTGCCCAGAGATTTCTGCACATCACCGCATAATCCCGACAGCCAGAGGAGCTGGTGAATATACTTGCTATTCTACGCAAGTATTTTTGAGAGAGGAAGTTAAACCCATCATCAAAAAAAGCAAAGTAGCTGTAATGACAGGCAAGTGCCAGGTAGCTGTTGAATAAATTCCATGGTCTGAAGCTAGTAAAAGCCAAGTAATTTTATATCTTTGGGGAGATTTTTCTTCCCATTTTATAAAGGAAAAATTACAAAGACTTCACCGTTTTAGTATTATACATTGCACAATTTTGTTCACTTTTCCAATTTGTCTTTGGAAAACCCATAATCCAAAGTGGAATATCTAGCAACAGCTTGAGAAATAGCAAGGCTAAGTTGTAGCATCTCTTGCCATACGTGCAAAAGTCCACCTGACTTGACCAAACTATAAGCCACAGAAAAACTCTGCTGGCAAAAATTCAAATTGTTGACAGGTGCGCTCGCTGAGCTACTGAAAGGGTGCTGCCTCCCACGGCCCTGGGGACTAAATAATCCTCAAGAGGTTCCCCTGCAGCTACAGCCCCTGGCAGAGGAGCTGAGGGCAAGGAGACCACGCTTGCTCACACTGCTGCCTCTCAGAAAGCGGGGGGGATGGCAATGGGGACAGGCAGGGTAGCACCGGGGTGGGAGAGGGGAAGCAGGTGAAGCGCGGGAGGTGCCGGGCTGCTGCAAGGGTGGGTGGTGGGTGCATGAAGTCCTGGCAGACAGCTTTGGACCTGCAAGCCTCAACACCTCCTGAGGGCCACAATGATGTCTGAACTGAGAGAAGAATGGATTTTTAAGCACCGGTAGCAATGGTTTCCTTCCAACTTGAGAACTAGCTACTCTTATCTATAGCCCGTTAGCTCAAGTCACAGAATGATCTAGTCCTGTTGACAGCCAACATAAATGTTAATATGAAGACACACAACAGAAACTCTAGTTTACTAACAACTTAGAAAAATTAAACCTAAAAATCACAATAAAGGCATTTGATCACAGCCTAAAATTCAGGAAATACTAGAACTGAAATTGCTGTTACAAACATACTTCTATACCTCCTGTGGTTCTGTCAGCGTGAACCATTTCTTTTTTTTATAGGTTAATTGGCTCCTTTAATGCATTTGGGGAATGAGTCAGGATTTTGTAGCAAGAGAGGCTGTTGCCTGTCTCAGGATTGCAGAAATCACAAGTGGTCTAGAAAGCAGTCAAGGGGTGGCAGAGTGTCCTTGCAGTTCAGAGCAAGCACCAGAGAGAGCCCTCCTTACACTGTAGATGCATCCTCTGCTACAGACGTGTTCTAACACTGGTGGGCAAAGAACATGGCCAAATTCTTCACAGGTGGGATGTGATTTCTGTCCCTCTGAGAAAACCCTGCTTCTGAAAAGCTGAGTAGCAACAGCTGGAGCTGAAGCAGCAATAGCTGTGACGCCCGCTACCGGACCGTCAGCATCTTGGACTGACCACCCCAAGTTAGTCCAGATTTTTTAGGCATAGTCTCATTTTTTCTCCTCCTGTGTCTGCCTTCCTCCCCCCCCCCCCCCAAAAAAAAAAACAAAACAAAACAAACAAATGCCCCATTCTACTACCTTGTCCCAAAGAGTTGTCTTGGAGCTAAACTGATATCTGTGAAGCATTTGAGATACTGAAAAAAAAAAACAAACCTGCAGAAAAAAAAAAAATCACAAATAAAATAGCTGTTTTGTGTACAGAGTAGGATATAAACTGCATACAGTAAGGAAGGTAAGGGACCAGCTGAACCATGTATTCAGTAGGTCAGTACATGCAATCACAACAGCAGATACCCAGCAAACAAATGAAGTAATTAACCAATATTTGCATCTTGTGCAGAAGAATAATACTCCATGATCAAGCAAATAAAAAAAAAAAAAAAAAAAAAAACAAACCAAACTTGTGTTTAAAGACACTAAAACCAGCCCTAGGAAGCGAGTTTTCATGACAAAAATTAGTCTGGCACCCTGCAACTTCTGAAATATTTGTCTTTACAACTTTTATATTGCTTGAAAAATGCTTCATAGATGGTTACTTTTTGTACGTAACTGGGTGTGCAGAACACCCTTCAGAGGGATGCGTCAGCTCAGCTCCCATACACAGGGCGGGTTATATTGCTTCTGGGAACCAACTGCTAGATGACTGCAGAACACACAGTTTTGTTTTCAGAGTATTTTTAGACATCAGTTTATTTCTAGAAAGAACCCTTTTGGGTTGCTTTTAACTAACTAAATTTAAAAAAAAAAAAATAAAAAAAAATCAGAGCACTTCCTTTAGCCTCGGCTTTATTTTTTATTATTTAGAAAAAATAAAAATCAATAAACTGACAAGTGAATCTTTTGTAATACGGACTCTAATTTAAACCTCACTTTAGCCATGCAGCAGGCACAGAATTTGTGGTACAAGCTGTCAAGAGATGCTGAAAGTGCAGCCTTGGCAAAATAAAGGTTTGAGGGAGTCTATCTGTAGTATTATTTACAGACAGGACAGCTGTGCCGGTGACTGAAGTAAAACACCCTGACTAAATATAATCTGAAGCCAGAGATAAGTAAGTGTTTCAAAGCTACATCCCTACAAGAGGCACATGTTTAGCTTTTCATGCATCACAATGGATGTCCCACATGAACTTTTTTCTTCTTCAGGTTTCCTTCAGCCCCCGACTGTCCCTGTCACCCTGTGCCAGATGGGAAGTGAGAGCTAAGCTGATCCACCTCTTTGTGGTGGAAACCCCCCGAGCTTCGGCTACAGGTTACTGAAGCCTTCATGAAAAATTCAGAGCTGGTATAACAAGCTTGCTGAAAGTAAAATGCGTGTCACATTATCCACCCTCCCTTTTTGCTAGCACCGAACTACCATCGCTGAGGGTAGAAAACACGCCTGCAACAAACTTGTACAGGGAAATAGATGCAAAAATAAGCATTAAACTCATTCATGCTTTCACCTTTTTATTTTAGTGATAAAATCGATATACTGTGAATACTAAAGAGCACTAAATTGACTGAACACAGAAAATTGATTTATAGAGATGCATAGGGGAAGGGAACACCGAAAACTGCTAAGCTGCTGAAAAGATTGGGATGTGAAAATATTTTGTGTCTTTCTCAGTAGCTAAGCTTTTATGGTTGTTATGCATTAGATGTCATGTAAGAGCAGTAATATACCACTAGGCTTCAAAAATTTATTTCAGATGCTAAATTCAGTGCATTTTAAAGGTGTAATTTACTATAAGAGGAAGAGAGCAAGCAAAACAGTGGAAAGCAGAATGGCCCAAGTAGAAACTGGCTTTGTAATTTGGCCCAACCTTCCCTTTAGTGCTTATGTCCTGTGAGTGCGAGGGGGCACATGCTCCCAGCCCTTACTGCGGGCAAACGTGCGAGCTCGTCCCTGCCATCCGACATGCAGAATAGTTGAGATGGGCTATGGAAGTAATACAAATGCAGCACGTGGCTCTGTTCATTAGAGACTGCGGGCTCGGGGAGGTGGGGAGCAGCGTTCCCCTTCCAGCCAACTGCCTGCCCCGTCACCCCCCAGGGAGTTTGCCTCTTGCCTACATACTCTGTATTTGAGTATTTGTAGGGAAAAGCATGCATGAGAGAGGTGGATAACCCAGAGAGAGGCTGTATAGCGATATGTATGCCCTGGTTGGGATAAACAAGGACTGTGTAGGACATTCCCTCTTTCCTTATCAAGGCTCCAACTGCCAAGACTTTGTCCCATACACATTTGTCACGCAATATTTTTTCCCCCTGAATTAAAACAGAGTCAAGCATGTCTCTAGGTGCCCCGCCAAATGGTGGAGAAGAAAGCCAAATGCAACGGGTGCCCCACATGCCACCTCTGACTCTGCCTGCCGGGGGAGCCCCACGGCAGGCACGCACCCCCAGCTCGCCGTGGGGGATGCAGCAGCATCCCAGCTGTGGTCCTCTGAAGGAAACACAGCTCCTTGAAGATGCAGGTTGTCCTTCACCTGTGAAAATCCCATGCAAATGAAGTGTGGGCAGAGATCTCCCCACGGCCTTCTTAACACTTGACCCAAATCAGTGCTTCTTTCAGCCCTGGTGCCAACGTGCAGGATTCATTTTGGGTCACACACAGATATTCATGGGGCTCGGGCACATCTCAGAGCCTTTGGAGTGATCACAGACTCCTCTCAGCTGTTTCAGAAGTATGATCAAGCTACGGAGACTACAGGCAAAACAAAAGCCCTACAGCAACTACAGAATTTGAAAACTGATTCTCAGAAAGTAGCATTAGTAACAACTGGTTGTTTAAACAGAAATCACGTTATTACAGTAGGGAGAATAATCTCAGCAGAGCTTTAACGCTGGGCAGGGCTTGACCCAAGTATGAGGAAGGTACAGGGAAAATCAAGCATCAACACACAAACACTCTGCAACTTCCTACAGCACCAGTACTCTCTTCCCAAGTAAAGGGAAACCTCTGCTTCATCCACAGCCTACACAACTCGCTGCTCCACATGCTGGTGAGTGTTGCTCTTTTTTCCTTTTGGCATTTTAGCCTGTAAGGGTCCATTAAGTGTACCAATACTTGCATCTTAATTTACAAGTGCATTTACCTCAACAGTTTCAGCTCTGAGGAGTAAAGTTATTTCATAACTTTTTTATAATAATAAAATTTAACAATAAAATTATTGCCGGTGGGCTCAGCAAGCCATCAAAAATAAAAAATTCTTGACATGTTTAAATGTACTGTGCATATATATTGTATTTCTAAACATTCAGTAAGCATCAAAAGTCTTCCCTAACCAGAGAAATGAATACAGGGATTCAGGATAAATATTCATGCAACAACTTTAATGAATCTCACAGAGGGTCTATTGATGGAACTAATTGAAAAAAAAAAAAAATTAAAAAAATTTAAAGATCCACGCAGGGATCTTGTTATTTGCCACAGAAGGGCAGCCGTCTCTGAGGTGAAACAGCAATTGCCAGTGCTGTGCTGCGCTGCAGCCTTGCACAGCAGCTTGGGTCATAACTTACGGATGTTGTATTGATCTGAAATGGCATGGGTAATCAAATAGGTTAAAAGAAAAAAAAAAAGGAAACATAGCTGCAATGTGGAAAGGCCTTGGTGGTGTTAAAAATACCAGGAGACCATTAAATACTTGAGATAACCTGAACTGCAAATCTGAACATCACCTTATAAATCAGCTCTGGCAACAGGGTCCTCTGGGGACAGTTGATGCACAGTGAAGTTCAAGAGCGTGCTTCAAGTCTTAAAGCCCTCTCCTCATTAAAGCATTATTGAAATCATCTTCACTTCTCACATCCCCCTCTACTGTGATGTTTTATGCTTTGCTGCTCATCGGGTTAAAATATTATTACTTACAGGCATAATGCAATCCAATTTAACGGAGACAAGCATGTCATTAAGTCACCTAACAGACCTTTTATAACACTTACATGGTAGTGCATGCTACCTTAGACTCTGGGGCCATTGGCAGATCCTGAAATTTGATATTTCATCTCCTGTTTAGAAAAGTAAAAAAAAAAAAAAAGCCTCCTGGGAGAATAGAGCAAGTCTTCAAGGCATTTTATGTGCTGTCCCATGTTGTGCCAAAGCCTCACACCTGCCAGGGGGGCACAGGCATTGAGTGGAGCCTTCTCCTGGGCACGCGGGGTGGTGGAAGCCAGGGTGGAGGGCAGCCTGCTTCCACTCCGTCCCCATTAACTCCTCGCAGGGGCCCGGGGCAGCAGGTCACACCACAGAGCTCCCCTGCGCCCCGGGCAGGCAGCAGCACTGCCAGGCTGGGCAGCCCTTCGACCTGCCAGCTCGCCTCGGCCAAGCCAGCACCCTGTGTACAAGAGACACCCCAAATATAGTCCCTCTCACAGTTTAAATTGTGCATGAGAAAACAGATTCCTGGAAGGCAACTCACTTCTCGTACATACAGGCAACAAGTGTTGCTCGGTGTCATTTGTAGCAATTACTTTCTCCTGGGAAAACGGACCTTCGCCTTTATTAAACAGCATTTGGATTAAGGCATAATTATATGCTTGCTTGGAGAGTTTGGGTAAGAGGTTTCAGGCTAAAAAGTAGCTTGTGCAGATATAATGTCATTTCTACACGTGTTTCCTGCTTTTCCAACTCCTTGCCGAGAAAACTTCAATGTAATCATTTCTGCATGAATACTCACTGATAGGACACCACACAAGACTGATATGTACACAAGCTACATGGTAGTCTCAGACACACTGGATAGAAAACCACAAAAACTAGAAACTTTTATGACATCTGCCTTTCCACTCTCTACTTCCTCCTCTTGCCAAACTCAGAATTTTTTTTTTTAAAAAAAAGGGGGGTGGGGAAGGGGAGTAGAATCCTAGTATTTTTTTTGTCCTAACCAACTCTGAGATTTGTGACATGGTTTTATGCAAACTTGAGGTAAAATATGCTCGCAACTGTTTCCCCAAGTTATGTCTTTTCTATTGATGTTTTGTAAAATTCTGGCTTTTGAAGTCATATCCACCATATCCAACTCTGTTGTCAAATGCTGGTGCAATTACCTTAATGAAAATGATTAATAATTCACTGGTGTTTTCTTTCACAATATAGGAAGACTTGTGACAGTTATGAATAACATTCAGTTGTGTTTGCTAAGGATTTTTTCCTTATTTTCCCCTATCTCTCTTATCTCACAACCTAATCCCCTACCTACCTGCCCTGGCTGCTTTTACGCTCCCTCATTGTTTACAAAATGAATAATTAATGGCTGATAACCTGCAGCCAAATCCCTCCCATCCTATTTCTCCTGCTTGGTCTATTCCATTTTCTAGTTTATTCCAGCAGCTTGGTTTACAGGACTTGATATCACTTACATGTTTGAAAGAAAGAAATGGGAGCAAATAAAAGTGTAACACAGTGAAAGTTCACGTTAATATGAGCTGTAATACTTACCTATTTGTACGTCATTTTTGTAACATTTGTTATACAGCAAAATTAAATATGTCTACCCTTATCTTTATAAAGTAATACAAAAATGCACAGACCATCAAAAGCAGCAAGAAAATCACTGCAAACATCTTAACCAGTTTCTGAAACACTTCTCACATTTTCTAGCACTAGCCTATGTCATCCATGTCCCTCGGGACGTCTTCCCAGCATCCAGAAATGCCACTTGAATTCTCCACCTGTCATGGCTCAGCAAAACACTCGAGTCTGCTTATCACTTGTATTACCATATTTTGTCAGTCAGCGCACAAACATCAAAAAATTATCTCTGCCCCAACCAGCAAGAGACAAGTTACAAGAGTCTGTGAAGCAGAGCCATCCCGTGGGCACGCACAGCCCTCCATGCAGGGACAACCTTCCGCTTCCCTGCACAGCAACAAAAGCTGGGTCAGGGGATGCTCATTTTGACTTTCCTGTGATGGCCCTGACTTCAGAAGACTCATTTTTAATTTAATTTTCCAGCTCAGCTTCTAAACTAAGACCTGTCCCTCTTCTTGCTTCCATTACTTTGCACTAGCAGCAATTTTGTTCGAGTCACTTGTGGGCATTGGAGCCCAGGTGCTGGCTCCTGGCTTGCTCTAGGTGTGTTCCTCAACACCTGCACAAGGAAGATGAAGCTGCCCAAACTGCAGGTGAATAATAAAAAAAAAAAAAAGGAGTACATGTGATTCAGACTAAGCATGTCATGAAATGCAAATATCAGTCATCCATTTTCCTTTTTCAAGATAAAGTTGCACGCATTTCCTTTGGCATCAAAGAGGCACCCAAACTTTGGCTACATCTGTAACCAGGAGTGTTTGGATACTATACTAGCAATGAACGCACATCAGTCTAGTTTAAACCAAGCGAAATGGGATTTTGTGTACATAGTAGTGCTGATGAACTTCATGCTGCTCACACGATACCCAGTCAGTTGAAATTTTGTGAACCAAAACAGTAAGGCATGGGTTCTTGGGTTTTGTTGATGGTTCAAAAAGTGAAGATGACACGCTTTTACAGTTATCCCACTGATATGCATCATAAAAGCAACTGTAAAGACTGTTCAAATTGTTAATATACATATATCATTAAATGCATCACATAGTGTAATCTTACCAACAAATAGAGCATGATGATAAAACAAGTGAAATGCAAAAAGTGAAGCTAAGAATTATTAAAATGGACATACATTATTAAAATTGGTAATTTAGAGTCTACACTTTTCATGGGAAGGCCAAATTCATGCCCGCTGACAAATAATAAAGGAAGAAGGCTCTCTTGCTTCCATGTAATTTGGGCCCTGACCCTCTGTGGTGCCTTTAGCAGAGGGCAGAATTAGGTTCCTGGGTATCGGCAGGACTTTCACCAATACAATAGGCTGATGGTAAATCCTCTGCCTTTCAGGAGAAGGAAATTAGTCGAGCTGGCTGGAAGATCAGTGCTTTGATACTTGATTTTGTTCCTGTGCCCATTCACTGGAAATTCAGAAAGAAACATGGTTTGCAACATGCCACCTCAGAGTTTCTGAAGTGAAATCTATTTTGCATGATGCCTGTGCAGCAAGAGAAACGGCAGCACCGGAGAGCAGCTGCCCTGCAGAGACCCAGGCTCTAGGTAGATCATGCCAGGTCCAGACGCTGCCACTGCTTCAAATCACTTATCTTTCAGGCTCCTCGAGACAATGTAAGACCTCCAGAACCATGCCCTATGGGATTTCAGGGACTTGTGCTGCCACAGGTTAACAATGGTCCTGACACTGAGGGCTTCCCCTGGAGCCTTGCACAGTGGAAGGTCCGAATCTCTCTTCATCGTGGCTGACTTCTGAAGGGCAGACGACCTTCAAGCCTCAGTGCCTTCGACAGAGCTACAGGTTCTGGGCAGCTTGCAAAACCTACTTAAATCTCAAGAAACCGAGAAGTTTTCTGCAGTTTAGTTGTTTAAACTTAGAAATTAAACAGGGGGGCACTTGACAAGGCTACCAGGGGAAGAGGGCTGAAGAGATGAAGAGCAGCCAGTGGGACGTGAACACCTGGCACTATATTCTGAATAACACCAGCCAAAATGCCGTTGCTGCTGTCTCAGTAGGAGGCAACATCTAACTTCTGACGGCTTCTGCTTTTAGAGACTAGCACGTAGTGGTAGGGTGTTCAGCTGCGAGTCAGGAGGTGTTGGCTCATTCTTGACTGTATCGCAGAGCTTAGACAGGCAGCTCTGAATCAGATCCTCCACACCTAAAACAGAGATGTTCATTCCAAGCATAATTCAGCAGGATACTTAGGCTTGCTTAATCCAAGCGCGTAGTAGGACTTGTAGTTTTTGGATGTCAAATGCTATGAAATACAAGCAAGGTTAAAAGAAAATGAGGTGGAGCCCTGTTGAGAGGAGAAGAACAGGAAGAAGGTAGAAAGTTTCCTGCAGTCACGGGTGAAGGAAGCGTGTCAATTAAAGATGGTACAGGTATATGGCAGATAAAGAGAGCCTGAACATCTTCTTTAGGGAAGAGATAAGTAAACACATGAAAATTTAAGATGAAACATGAAGACATAAACAGGTAGTACTACTACATGAAACAAAGGAGCAAGAAAGGAAGCTTTTAGAGGGATTTCAGAATAGGCAACGTTATGTCTAGTCCAAATCCCAGATGCTGAGGGAAAAATGGAGAAGGGGAAGAAAAAGATACACTGGGGAAAGAAAAAGGAGTAATGATATCATCATGACAATATAATAAACCAAAAAGTCATATCTTGCTTAACCTAGCAAACAATCAAAGCATTTTTATAGGAAAATATGGTACTAAAAAAACACGTAGTTGCTTAATTTCCAGTTAAATCCAACAGCCCAACATTTATGTTCTTTGCATTAAAAAATTAAATACTGACAAAACAACTTCTGAAAAATTTAATACTCTAATCCTCTCAAGAGACTTCTGTAAAAGGATTTTTAGACTCAGTAGTTAAATAATTTCCACCAATAAGACCAGAAACATACAAAGACATTTTGAAAAATTATATCCACCTGTGTGTCGTATGCAAGCTTTGGTGGTTTTTTTTTTTTTTTTTGTGTTCATGCTATTGCCAAAGTATCTGAGAAATAAAAGTAACCTATTAAGAAACTAAACTTTTTTCTTTTCTTTGTGACGCAAGTTTTACACGGAGCTTCAAAAGGAAACTCTTTCCTTGTGTTTTATTTCAGCAATAAAATACACATTCGCCACTGAAATGCTACAAGACACGTTTATGCTGTGCTCACATGGCTTTATGCCACCTGGCCAAGAAACGTTGGTCAGGCAGTCGAGCACACACCCTGTCGTGTGCACTCAGTTTTTATTGCACATTCAGAAAGCATACTTTTCATAATTTTGAAAAGGAACAGAACTAACACCAAGAAAACCCCAATCTGGATAAAATTAAGGTCAGCTAACTTTACAGTGAAAATGCAAAGAAATTTGAGTATCAGCTCCCTGTGCTGGAAAAACATTTAGCTGAATCACTGACTTTTGCACTGTCACACTGTACCTCCCCTGTTACAAGCAGGACTAAACCTTTTGGTGGTATCGTTATCAAGTGAAACTGCTCTTCAGTTATACAATTTATGACCTTTTCTTGGGAAGTACTTACCATCTCTCTTCAGACTGAAAAATAGCATGCACACACACGTGCAGCTACGTGAATTATCAAAACGGGCCCAGCAACAGTCTGGGCTCAGTAGCACACGCCAGGCTCTGCCTACCCTCCCAAATCCCCATCTGCTAACTGAATAGGTATTCATTCGTGTAGGGGGCTTTTGAAACACCCCTTATGGCTGCGTAGCAAAGGGCAGACACCCACTATAAACACCATTGTTTTGGAGCCCTCTAGTAGAAGATTCACACAGAGTTGTAGTAGCAGCCCTTTCAATGGGCAGTTCCCGTGCCAGAAGAAATTGCTGTGCTGGCAAATTAACAGTTGTGTCTGCTACAGAAATGGGAAGGAAGTAAATTCCAAACTGAAGGAGATTAACTTTACTATTTTGATTTCTTCTTTTTTTAAGCAAGGGTCTGTCCCACATGACCCAACCAATGGAAACCCTCATGGAAATTGGTGCTTTGATACTTAAATAAAAGTATGAATTTGGTAAGGGATCTATTTCTTCTGTAAGGGGAGAGATGTGTTTTATGACTTAGAAGATCATCTAGTTTTCAGAAACCTAAATGGCAAAGATTGACTTTTACAAGTTTCTCTCAAAACACACCACGAGTTGGCATTTGTGCAGCATGAGAGAGACTCTCAAGACACTGATCCCGTCAGTTCACCTGCTCTAATTGCTTTCAGATACGTTCGCACATTAGGTGCATAAACAATTCCGAGGCAGTCAAAGCCAGGGCTTACCACCCTTATCTGAGTGATCACATTAGAGACCTAATGAGACACCTGTATGACTCCAGCTAAAACACACATACGTTTGTTTGTATGAGCAGGGCTTTGCAGGCCCTAAAGCTGGCCATGTGAAAAAAAAAAAAAAAAAAAACAAACAAACATCAAAGGTAGAAATATATAGTGAAACTTCAAGCACCAACATCAACATGAAACATGCTATGACTGTTTTAATAATGTTTTATAACATCAGCAACAAGGGCTTTCCCTTCATGCATGGGATCCTTGCTTTAATTACGTTGGATAGCTTCTTTTAGTTGGGTTTATGGGCACATCCTGTGCACTCTTGCACAGTTGAGCAATTACATTCAATTCCAAAGGCTTATTTATGAGCTCAAAGATGACTTACAGTAATAAAGAGCTACACCCTTGTCGTTCCAGCGCTCACCTGCTTACTGAGAATGTTATCATAATACAAACAATGGAAAAAAAAAAAAAAAAAAAAAAAATCAGACTCCGTTTTCAGCCATACCTGAGCAAAGCACAACTACGCAAAAAAGGATAAACAAGGGTCCTCCCACATCTTCCCATTCCTGCACTGGTTCAAGGTGAGAGAAGGAAATTGGAGCTACAGTTCTTAGAATGATGAAAAGTTCTTATTTTCCTGTGGACCCAAGACATACACTTCTGCTGTTGGTTTCTTCATTGGAATGAAACACCTACTTTTGAATGCCATACTTCTGGGGTTTGGTACTTTGGGTTTTTTTCCCATGCCATGAGCATTTCTTTCTTTCTGATTTTATATCAAAACTAAATTCTTATGCAAAACAACCTAATTTTATCAACATGCTTATTTGTAATGTAGTTTCAAATTCAAACAGATTATAGTTCTGCAGGAACTGTTGTTTGGGTTTTTTTTTTTTTTTAGTCCATGCTTTTGTTGGTTTGGTTTGGTTTTTGTTTGGGTTTTTTTTTTTTTTTTTACATTTCATATCTACTTATATCAGTATTTTTATTTCAACCAGTGATAAGCTTCCATGTCTCTATCTTACCTTTTTGTTTCCCTACGAGAAATACTCCTCTCCTACACAGTTTTTCAACCTGTTTGCTCCTTGTCTCCCTCACACGGAGGGCCTGCTGCACCAGAGGACAGGTCAGCATCCTGGGGGTAGAGCCAGCTCTAAAGGAAACGGATCTTTCCCTGCCAGCCACAAACTATTGGGATTCTCCCTACACAGATGCAATTCAGGGAGAGGATCCTGACAATATAAATCCACTGGGGCTGTGTAAACAGAGAGAAGGACCAGAAACTATGAGCTCTGGAGGGAGGATTGCTTCCTTGTAATAAACTAAACTAATAAGTAAGTCTTAAAAGGACCAAGAACTCAAATGTTGAGAGCTTCAAAGAAGGATCCAGTTATGCAAAATGTGTGGGCGATTTTTCAGGCAAAAATGTTCCTTTGCACTGCCCTTATTTAGGCTTCAGAGACTGATGAGAAGGAAATCCAGTTACAGAACGGAGGAAAGGAACAAAAGCCTTGCCTGTAACTCCACAGCTCGCCCCTGCCAGTGCAACAGGCTGTGCTGGCATGCCAGAGCCAGGTGGGAAGACACTGGAAAAGTCTGTCTGCTGATTTGAGCCACCTCCTAACTGACGTTACAGCAGAGAGCGGCTGTTTCATATCTGCTAGTAGACGGAGGCACTCAGAAGAGCGAGAAGAGACTTACAGTGATTTCAAACACCCGCACTTCTTTTTTCTCCGGGGGGTGGGATGGGCATGTGCTGAATTTTTCCATGATGCTTTGGGTCTACCAGCTCTGTACTCTGAAAATGTGATCCATACCGCACACAATTAATTAATTATTACTGTTACCAGTCCCACCCAGTCCTTGGATCTCTCCCTCATGTATATGTCAAAAATCACCCACTCAACAGCCCAGAGGATTTACTTTGACATGGTACTTTTCTTTGCATTAACAATATTGTTAAATTACATCACCAAACATAGATCATCGATGGATGGAATTTCTGAAGATCTAACAGTCCTAAAATTGATCCTTAGCACAGTTATAAGAACTTTTTATATTTAATTCTGAGCACTTATTTTTCTTCAATATTTTGTTTCATATTAAAGCTCATAAATTGAAATACAGATTGGATCAATATTGTCAGTTTTCAGTTATATCATAGTGAAAAATCATCTTGCACAGTTTACCCAAAAGGCAATCTATAGACCCCAAAAGAAATTACTGCTCTGTCACCTGTGCAATGAGCCAAGCTTCTAGGCTTCACATATTATTCAGGTCTTATGGCCATGGATGCTATGGAGATTCAAAATACACACTGCGTTAAACAGGGAGGGTTGAAAAGGTTTTCACTCTGGTGTGTTTTGTTTCAGTTTTGGGTTTGTTTGCGGGTTGGGTTGGGTGGGGCGGGTCTGTTTTTGGTGGGTTTGGGGGTTTGTTTGGTTGGGGCTGGTTTTTTGGTGGGTTTGGGGTTTGTCTGGTTGGGGGGGGTTGTTTTTTGGTGGGTGCTTGGGGTTTGCCTGGTTTGGGCTGCTTTTTTGGTGGGTTTGGGGTTTGCCTGTTTGGGGGGCTGGCTTTGGTGGGTTTGAGGTTTGCCTGGTTGGATTTGTGGGGTTTTTTTGTTTGTTTGGTTTTTTTTGGTTTTTTTCTTCCTTTTTTTTTTTTTTTAATTTTGTTTTTTTAAGGAGTCAGCATTAGCAGGAAGGAACTAAACTGCGAAAACAAAACTGATGTCGATCAGCAGAAATAAATAAGTTTACAGACAGACAGACCGCCCCCCCCGCCGAGCCCGCAGCGCTACCATGGACAGAGCCCGGCGCGGCCGTGGCCGTGGGGGCCGGGGCCGCGGTCCCCGGGCGGAGCGGCCGTCCCCGCGGGGAAACGCGTCCCCGCGCGGAAGTGTCAGGGGCGGGTTTGCTGGCGCAGCTTCGCGGGGTTTTTTGTGGCGAGTGGTGGCGTGGGCCGGGCTGGGCACCCTTCGAAACACCTGCCCCGGAGCAGTTGCCGAGCTGGTACTGGGCGGGCGCAAAAGCCGTGCAGTTCAGTTGCAATAAAATGTCAATTAAAAAAAAAAAAAAAAAAGTTTATTGCGGGCCGTGTAAACCTAAAATTTTAAGTTTATCAAGAGAGCAGCTTATAGGCAACTTCAAAGGCTATTTTGTTATCCATAGCTGTGCCCGAATATTTACAATACAAAAGCTTTGTTAAATACGTTATTTGGCCAGACTATTCTTCCTGCAGAAGAAGTCATGACCCCTCGTGGATTTTCAGTCTGGATATACAGTATACTCTACGCAGGAATTCCCCATTACCAATTCTGTAGCCTATTACTTCCGAAGGATGACTGCCGTTAACACCTAATTTTCCTAGACAATGTGATGCTAAAGGAAAATCTGAAAGGGCAGTAGAAAAGCTGAAGCGAATCTGCTGACACTGCGCTTCAAACAATTTTTCAAAAAGCTCCAAAATTAGAGCTAATATCTTTAAACATTTCTGTAGGGGTCAGATGCTAACCCCCTGTTATTCGAGCCAATTAAATATCAAAATCCAAAACTGAACTCAGAGGCAGAAATTAAAATATGTAAAGCTGCTTAAAGTATCTAGTGCTGCCCATGAATAAAATAAAATGTTTCTTGCCCAAAACAAAGATTTTCTGAGAGTATTGATTTTTTTTTTCTCCAGAAGATTAACACTCAAGTAACCTCAGCAAGGAGCCAGTGCTCTTAAAAAGAAAAAAAAAAAAAAAAAAAAAAAAAAAAAAAAAAAAAAAGAATAACCAAAATGCAAAAATGCATTAAATTATTTGAACCAGTTTTCTTCATCTTACCATTAAGATTTGTAAGATTTGCAGGAAATGCAAACTGAGATTGATGTGGAATTGGGCCACAAATTTTGGTGCCACACAGCATTGCTCAGAATTGACTCTGTAATTTTTCTTCTCTGTTAAATAGACACCTAGACTTGATATTTTGCATTTACATTTATCAAATTTTAGTTTTTGAAAATCAAGGGGATCCATCAAAAATTGATGTTTTTATGGGAAAAAAAAAAAAAGTTCAACTTTGATAATCTTTTGGGGTTTTATTTGAATAAACAAATTAAAGATCTGATAAAGGAAGACCAAAAGCTAATTGTTCCCAATATTTGCTGCAGACTTCGAAGAGTCTTACTGGGTCTCGCCTGCCGATCCTCTACAGAGAACCTGATGCTGCACCACCATCTATTTCAAGAATCTCTGGGTCAGGTCCCCACGTCATCTCCACTGATGTTGCCAAGGTGTGTAAGTATAATAATACCATTGCAGAACTCACCCACAGATACCACTTCAGTATTTAAGTGGAGGCTGAGTTTTCCTCCCCTGCTAAAGCACCTGACTGCCACAGAAACAACCGAAAACCTCTGAACACTCACCAGCTTTTGAAAACCAAAAGCCTGCCTTTAGACACTCACCTTTCTTTTTTCTTATTTTTATTTTGGCGAATAGCTTTCCTTGGTCCTTCTTTTAAAGAAGACTTGAAATGATGACCACGGAGTCTCTGCAGTAAGTTTTGACCCACTCTTTTCAGTTAAACCAGCACAATACCCTGCTATTTACTCTTATTGATTGCTTGGAAAAACAAAAGGAAACCAGAGATAGAAGGATTCTTTCCAGACACCTCTTCCCATGGAGGGGGAGGGAATACTAGTAAAAAAAAAAAAAAAAAGAAAATATGAATCACTTTTTAATTTCTTGTTTAACCAGGGATAGGTAGAGGTTAGTGCCCCCTGCACACACCCCTCCAGCCGAGCATGGGTGCAGCCAGGGACCCTTTGGCATTGGGGAGCATCGGGGGGGCCGTGCTCCGGGGCTGTCCCCACAGGCTCCGGCAGCACCGCAGGTGCAGGCCCTGGGGTGGGGGGTGTGGGGGGGGTCACCCCCGCATCACCGCGGCCCCAGGCAGCTCCGTGGCATTCCTGCAAACTTCCGAGCTGCCAGTCCCTCGCAGCTGCTTAAAAAAAAAAAAATCACACTGAACCCTGGCCCCAGCCCCTGGCGCAGCCCAAACCCGCAGGCCGAGGTCGTGAAATCGCCATCGAAACCACAGCCCGGGCTTCGTGCCCCTAAAGGAGCCCAGCTGGGAAACGGGCTCATCACAACGACACCCGGTAGCTTTTGCAGGACTAGCTAATGAAACCACCTAAAACCACCTTTCCTCAAAACAGTGCACCACTCCTGCAGCCTCAGCTTTGAGCGCTGCTCCCTGCAGTTCCCCCCGGGAGTGTGGGGGGATCAGGGATGGAGTCAGCAGCCACCAGCAGCATCCAAGCGAGGCCATCCCAGTACTTGCTAACCACTAGAGTTACAGCCAGCAGTGCTTCAGAGCTTTCCCTCTCTTTCTCAGCAGGCAAACCCTGGGAACCTAATAGCAGTTCAGAGCCATTCTGTCCCAGTTTCCACTCTCACAACACCAGACTTCAGTATTTCAAGCTTTTTTTAACAAAAAGCTTTCAGGATTTTCTGCAATGCATAGGAGTTACCAACAGTAGGGAAGAGTGTTATTTAAATGCTTCGCTAGCCAAATAATAGAGGTATAATTGATTTCATCCAAAAATCTTTGCACGAGCACAGAAGAACCATATGAAAGTCTTTATAAGAGTATTTTTACAAGGCATTTTGGTAAGTGGTACAGCATAACAACACAAACCCAGCTATATTTATCACAGCTTCACTACAAATGTTACATCAGTAGTAATTTCAGATAAATAACAGATAATCTTCCTACCTGAGAAGTGACCAAGGGCAGTGGGTACCGCATATTCTGCGCATCAGGCTGTGCCTTACCTTCTCCCATGCCCCAGAAAACTACCTCAGGCCCATAATCTCACCCACACCAGAGAAGAAGCTCCAACAGGAGCAATTTATGCAGCCTGGTTTTGCCTGCCTCACCTCCAGGTACTCCTCATTAAACTTAACAAGGAAACAACCAGTGGGTCAGCAGAATGATTTTGCTTGCAGAAGCTTGCATCCAGTTGCCATCCATCCCAAGGTGTTGCTCAGCTTCACCTGGCAACAGAAGACTCCACCTCGCTTGCCATCCCTCTCAACCCACCCTAAATAACAGGCTACAGCTGGGGCAAGGGATCTGCTCCGCATCCTGCTTCCCTGTGCGTTGGGAAAGGATTAACCATCTCTCTGCTGGTGAAAAGCCAGCCCCAGGCTGAAAATCCTTCACTTTGCACGAAGTCTTGGGACTGGAAATGCTTTTGAAGTGACTGGAAGAAAGGCTGTGGTGCAAGAATGAGGTGGCGCACAGCCTGCACTCGTGCCCTGGGCTCCTGTCGTCCACAGCAAGGCACGTAACGTTGCTGGGCCTTGGGCCTGTCTCCCCAGGAAGGATAATACCTCCCCAGGACACCGAGGAGCAGCTTAGGGACTGAGAACTATATAAGTAACCCCTATATAAGCTTTAGTCAAGCTCTCAACTGTACTGTTTCTGTAGGGTTGAGTACATAGTTATGACAGCCAACCTGCAAATCATCACAGCTTGCTGAGAGTCAGCATTTTGGGGGACCTTTATATAACACTGGCCCTTAGTTCAGCACTAGTACTCACATGAGAAAAATAAGATAGTATGTGGGTAAATACAAAACAAATACTAAAGTGATATTTTTGCCCACAGAAACTGAAATCCAAAGAAAACCAGCTGCATGGAAGTACTTAGGCAACTTTCCACTGTTTTTTTAAAATGGATTAAGAAGCCCAGGGCCCGCTCTGACTGGGGGCTCCCCTGGCTCTCAGCTTTGCTCCAACCCTCTGGCCAGCCTAATCCTGCTCCAGTGGAAACCAGCAGCAAGCCTTCTCCCAGCCTCACTGCCGGCAGTAACTTTCCCTGCAAAACACTTATGCTTTTCTGTGTTTAAAAAACAAACAAACAAGAACAACAACAAAAAAAAAAGCACCACCACTAACCATCCCTTTTTCAAAGTGAGACTTTAGAGAAAAGATGATGCAGGAGACACTATGGTGCACAGCTCTTTCAGAAGCTGGGCTGGTGTATTAAGTAAATAAATTAATTAATAATACAAAAGCCGGGCTCCTCGCCCTGCTCCCGGGGAGAAGCGGAGGCGGCCCCGGCCGGGGGGGTGGGAATGGGGGGGCTGGGGAGGGGGGGCAGTGCCCGCCCGGTGCGGGGGGAGCAGCGGGAGGCCGGGGTGTAGCTGCCGGTCGCGGTTGCCGCCCCGGGGCCGGGAGGGAGCAGGATCGCTCTGCAGGGAGGATAAAAATGTTGACTGTAGATAAGCGAGGTGCAGGTGGGGACGGAGGGCACGGCGGCGGCTCCCGCCCGGGTCCCCGAGCCTGGCTTTGGGGGTTTTATGGGAAGCAGGTGACGCCTCGGGCTTATTTCAATGTGTCCCTTGAACCAGAAAACTTTACACCTGGGAGGGGGGCGCGGAGTATCCGGAGCGCTTCGTCGGTGCCTCTATCTCCCGGCTCGGCAGAGCTCCTGGAGGAAGGAAGCAGAATAAATAAATAAAAGTTCGGCAACTTGCAGAGTCGAACGCTTTCCTCCGTCTGGAGCCCCGACGGCTCCGCTGGCTCCTTGTCGGGACGCACCCCGGGGGCAGGCTGGCTCCCACTCGGAATCAACCCCTGGCACAGCGGTCCCGGACGACGTAGAGGAATCGGCCACCCCCACGCACACCCCACCCCTCCACACACACACACACACACACACCCCCCCACGGCGTGTCCCGCCCCGGCGCGTTGCCAGCACAGCCATCACCGGCAGCGGTGCCGGGGTCCTGCGCTGCCCGCCCGCCCCCCCACGCGTGCCGGGGTCCCGCAGGGCCGGGGAGCACGCCGAGGGGCTCGGTTACTCTCTTAAGCAAGAGGATTTTGCAGCGCGGTTTCGCACCGCAGACCGCGGGCGATGCGCTGCTCGCTGCCCGTCCTCCTGCCGCTGCCTCTGCCCGCACTGCGCGGCGGAGCAGTGAACGGGAATAAAAATAAAAAACGACGCCAAGCCAAAGATCTCGAAAGACAAAAATATTAGTGGGTGGCTGGAGATGAAATGATACGCCCTGACCCGGTGGGATCGAGGGATTTGTTTGTCTCAAACAGATCTTTTTAAACACCAATCTGACAAGTCGAAGCGGGGCTTGCCGTGCCGATGGGCTGGGTGTCTTATTTCCGCGGGTCACGTACCATTCAAGAGCCACTCTTACAAGTTTGCGGTGAGGCGTCGAGGCATTAAAAGCTGCTCGCTGGGGAGGAAAACCCGCGGCGGCAGCGCTTGGGGAAAGGGTTAACCCGCTGGCCGCCCTGCCTATGAAATGATGGTAAATTACCCGGCGCGTTCTCCCGGGGAAGAAATTAGACTTCAAAAGGGCTGGAGCCCTCCTGAATATCTATCAAGCAGATGGGCTGATGCGCTGTCTCGCTGATGTGCAGTTGATTAACCGCCCCATAAAAGTGCAGCAGCCCCGCTCGCCCGCGGCGGGTGCGCGCCGCCGCTCTCCCGGGCACCCCGGCGGCGGCAACGCGCCTCTCCGGGGCTGCTGCCCCGGTATAGCGCGGGAAGGGGGTGGCCGTCGCAAGGGACCGGGAAGGGAAGAGAGGAAGGGAGCAGAGGGGAAAGAATGAGAGGGGAGAGCCGGGGGAAGGAAGGGAGGAAGGGAGGAAGGGAGGAAGGGAGGAAGGAAAAACAAACAAACAAAAAAAAAAAAAAACACAAAAAAAACGGGGAAACAATTTGGGTTGAGATACAAAAAAAATGTCTTCGTAAACGGAGGGGATTAGCTCGCCCACTCCCAAATCTCGCTACAGAGAGCCCATCCCCACTTCGGCACAAGCTCGCACGGCAGGTCCCGGCGGGTCGGCGCCCCCCCGCACCGAGCACCCTCGGTTAAACGGAGCCGGGGGCCGAGAGCTGTGCGGGGGGGCGGCAGAGGGGGCCGAGCGCTCCCCGCTGCCGGGACGGGGCAGGGCGGCCGCTCCGCCGCTGGCACCCCGCGGGCACCGGGCTGGGGGGGCCGGGGGGTGTCCTCCCCATCCCTGCAGCAGCTCGGTAAAAACGCCTTCTCCTTCCTCCCGGTCCTGAGCGGGGAGGGAGAAAAGCACACGCCAGAAAGCCACCCACTGCAGCGTTTAAATGCCTCGCCGCTCAAACCGCCTTTGACACGCCTTGGCTGGGCTCCCGAAGGCGTCCTGTGCCATTTGATAGCGCTTCGGAAGAGGCCTCTCTGTCTTCCCCGCTCCGGGCCAGCCTGGAAATAGCCAACGCCGAACGCGGCAGGGTATCCACGGCACACGGGCGGCAGGGTATCCACGGCACACGGGCAGCGCGGCCCACGGAGACGCGCCCCCACCTAACTCCCCGGGGGGGGGGTGTGTGTGGAGGGGTGGGTGCAGCAGCACGGGGACACATACACACACGCACACACACAAAATAAAAATACTTTGGGACAGTCAGTCTGCAGTTAAACGGGGGGCTGGCGGCAGGGCGGCATATGGCTTTCCGGGGCCAGACCCCAGCTCCGGGGGGGGCTGCCGGCCGCGCCCCCCGGGCAAAGCCCCTCGTAGCATTGCAAGGACTTGGCCGGGGCCGGACACCTCGCCCCGTCGTCCCCGGGGGTACGCGGGCTCGTGGGCTGCCCGCGGAGGTGATGCTCCCCACGCCGGGCTGGCAGGGTCCCCTCCCCACCCACTCACAAGCTGCCCCCTCGCCCCCTTTCCCCGCATTTTGCTCTCCCCGCTGTCCCGGGCAGATGCGGCGGCCGGTGGCCGGAGCCAAGGACGGCTCCCGCCGGGTGCCGGGGTCGGTGCCCGTGGGTGGCAGTGTCACAGGTGGGGCCACCTGTGTCGGGGGGTGCCCCACGCGGGGCCGGGGCGCTTCCCCCTACTCCTGCAGGGTAGGAAGCGGGGGGGGGGGGGAGACTGCGTGCCTCCATCCGCGCTGCAGAGGCTCGGACCCCTGTGAGCGTGTGCAGGCGTCCACGCGTGTGGACGCCCGTGCGTGCCGTCCTCCGCGTGGGCTCGCCCGTCCCTCTGTGGGCGCCTGCCCCTCCGCGCTGCCGGAGCAGACACGCTGGGCCGTTCCTGCGTATCCTTTTCTCCTCCTTTGTCTCCTTTTCTTTGGCTTTGACTCTTTCAGGTGCCCCGGCGGTGCCCTCGCGTGCTGCTGGTTGCTGGGAGGTGGCGTGGCTGCCACTGCGCTGCTGTTGTGCGAGGGGAGGGAGGGGAAGGGGGGCTTGAATGCTGGCTGTTGTACTCGGCTGGGGTGGGGGGCCGCCGAGGAGGAGGAGGAGGCCGATGGTGATGATGATGGAGGGGAGGGGGGTGACGATGGAGCTCGCGGCGGGCGCGCTGCTCCCTGGGGAGCCGCCTGAAAGGCCGCTGCGCTCACCAGCTGACAACGCGTGCTCCGCTCCAGACACGGCGCACCGCGGCCGGGAGCGAGGCCAGACCCCCCCCCCCTTACCCCCCAAACCCCCCCCCCCCCCCCCCCATTGTCCGCCCCATCGCATTGTCCGCCCCGCTCTAATTAAGAAACACTGGCCCCACGGCCAGCTCCCCACCCCCCCACCCCCCCCCCTCCCTCCCCCGCCGTGGTCCTTGCGCTTTTCTGGTCTCCCCTCGCCCGGTTTAACCCTTTCTCCCCCTTCCTTCCCTCCCTCCTCCCTCCCCGAGGCCAGAGGTTGAGCAAACAGCAGCCGGAGAGCTGCAAGGCAGCGATGCGCTCCGGCCGCCGCGCTGCAAACTCGCCCCCCCCCGCTCCCCTCCCCGCCCCGCCACGGCTGCGCCTCGCCGCCGCGCCCACCCCCCCACCCCACCCCCCAACCCCCTCTCCGGTCCCCCGAAATCCCCGCGCTAAACCCCGCCGCCGAAACGGCCGGGCAGAGCCCCGCACCGGAGCCCACGGCTGAGCCTCACCCGGCGACCCGGGCTCAAAAGGCACCGGAGCCGCCGTGCGCCTCGCACAAAGGCGACCACCTCCCCCCAGCCACCCCCACCCCCCCCCCCGCCCCGCGGTCGTTCTGCACACTCCGGAGGATGTTTTAGCGTTCAGCCAAAATTTAACGCTCGGGTAGTGCGCTTCTGACTCGCCCTTTTCAAATAAAAGCCCGTTTAAGATGATAAAACCCCAACGAAGCAAACCGGGCGAAACTGCTTCCAGGGGCTGGTGCGCGTCCCCGCTCTCGTTAAAAAACTTTGCGCTAGTCTATACAAAACAAACACTGTCGCAAGCTCAATAAAGCGATTTATCCATCTTCATTACTTAAAGAAATGTTGTCTCTTTGTTTGTTTGGGAGATATTAAGCATGCTTAGCTTGCAACACATAGTTGATTCCTTTGCTAGTATCTTGGATACTTGGATCTGACTTTGGAAGGTAGGAGCTAATTGCTAATAATGGAGAGAAAGGAACCAGCCAGCATAGCGGGAGTGGCCTGGCATATGGGGAATGAGCAGTCTGAAATACTCAATATTCAAGTTTCCAAAATATTAATGAGATTAGAGCAACCTGCAGCTATACGTTACAGCTTGTTAACGGAGTGTAAGGGGGGGCGGGGGGGGGGGTGCTGCCAAGCGGTTGTTATGCAAAGTCTATAGCTGAACCTTAAAATGGAAATGCGGCTGGGTATCTCTTTCAAAGAAGTGTTAAAAAAAAAAAAAAAAAAAAAAAAAAAAAAAAAGAAAAATCCCCTCGGACGGCGAGTGCTGCTGCTCTAGGGCTGCGAGCACCGACTGCGCGGTGCGGTGCGCGCATCTTCTCGGGGGAAGGGACCCGTCCGAGGGAGCGGGGAGGATTTTAGGCTGTGCCTTTCACTCCCCCTCACCTCGCCCGCAGCCGCAGGGGCAGCGTCCGGGGCGGCGGGGCCGGGGTGGCGTGGGTGAAACCCCTTGAACCCTCCGGCGGCACTGCCGGGACCCTCTCCGTGGGGGATCCTTTCCGCGGGGTGATGCCCCCAGTGATGGTGGCAGCCGCTTCCCCCGCGCTGGGCACATACCCAAACCAAACCAGATCAGCAGAAACACCACTCCCAGCACCCCCTCCTCAAAATCGGTGCTGTTTTACGCCGCCGTATTATTCCCGTGCTGGGAGCCCACGCGTGCTCCCTAAGAAGCGAGACCGGCTCCCAGAGCCCAGAAATAAGTGCCGTAACCCAAAGGTGACCCACGCCGAAAAAGCTGGCGGGTTTTAGGAAAGGGGAATGACCCTACCGATGAACTTTTCACCCTGCCGGGACCGTACCCCGCCTCGGCAGGTACGCGGCGGCGGCCGTGGGTGTTTGCGGCGGGCAGGGCGGCAGCCCCCGGTTACCGTGGGGGGGACGGGACGGAACACGGGGGACGGGGGCAGGTGCCCCGGTTCTGCAGGGGAAAGCGACACTTTCACGGGCTCCGCTCCCGCGGGGGCTGCGCGATCCCGGCCGCGCCGGGTTAACTGATCGCCCCTTAATACACAACACCCCCCCACACCCCCCCCTCCAGGTGTCACCCGCTGAACCCAGCGGCACCCCGGCACCGGCACGGCTCCAGTGTAGCCCCGGGTCTGGTGTCACGGCCAGGCTCGGCAAAGCATCAGCATCTCCCCCCCCCCCCCCTCCCCCGGGGTTTAACCCGAGCCCAGGGGCCGCATCCCACTCCCCCAGCGGCGCGGCTCGTGTGTCCCCAAAACCCCGCCGGCTTTTCCCAGCCCTCTCCGCACGGCTTACATTTCCCACCGCGAGACAGACGAGGCTCCGTGGGGAGATCCGCTCGTGTCCCCGACCGGGCGGGAGAAGGGAACGGCGTGACTCGAGCAGCGCCAAGCCCCTCACCCCGCACTTGTTGCGATTATCGCGGCTCAGCTGGGCACGGCGGGACGGAGACGGGCAGCCCTGCTCCACGCGGGGCACAGACACCCGGGGGCCGGCGCGGACCCTGTGGGGGGGAGCCGGTGTGGTCCCGCTCACCCTCCGCCGCCGGGCTCCGACACCTCCCCGGCCCGGGCCGTGCGAGGAGGAGAAAAGCTAAACCCGACCGCGCGTTCCGGCTGGTTTTGTTGTTTTCGTTTGGGTTTGGTTTTTTGTTTGTTTGCTTTTTTTTCTTTTTTTTTTTTTTTTTCACGTTTATTTGATCTCAAAAAAAAATCTTAAAATTAAAATACATAAAACAATGGCAGCTGGCTTTGCTAAAATTAAAATAAACGATTCTCGTCGTAGAAAAGTTGTGTTGTTTTTTTTTTTTTTTTTAAAAAAAGAGAAGCAGGAATAGTAGCAAACACTCCATAATAAATACGTTTCCTATTACCACAAAAGCAAAATAAAACGGACATAAAAGTTTGACACGACAAAACTGTTTTCGTTTTTAAGAGAGCGTTAGGATTAAGTGGCTTAATTAAATATTGGTCTCCAATTGGCAGTTAATTAGTAGCTTTCCTCTTGCAACCGCATCTCCAGCCGCTGATAAAGTGCTTGCGCCAAGTTTCCTCCCTCAAAAGACGCCGACGTGGTGCGCTAAGGAAAATCCACATTTCCTCCGCTATTTACAGGACAAGACGGTGCGTCATTTACTTGGGTTTGTTTTGTTTTGTTTTGTTTTTTTTTTTGGTGTGTGTGCGCGCTTCCACAGCAATACGACCCAGGGCAGGATCGGTGTCCTGGAAGACGCGGGTGCCCGCCCGGGTGGGGAGGGCGCCGGGGACACCCCCCGCCCGCCGAGCAGCAGCAGCAGCAGCAGCAGCAGCAGCAGCAGCAGCAGCGGGGCCAGCCTCTCTCCCGGTGCATCCCCTGCTCGCCGGCGGCACAAGCCAGGCTCCGCGCTGCACGGTGGCGCGTTGGCAGGAGGGAAAACGGCAACGACTTCTAGGCGAAAGAAACTTTAAAAGTGGTAACTAAAAAGGAAAACCAAAAAAAGCCACCCAACTAACGCGGGGAGATGGGGCCGGGTGACAGTCACTCGCTATCAGCCGTCCGCCCGGCCGAACCCAGCAGCTGCCGGGGGTGGGAGAAGACGGGGCGGATTTCCAAGCGGCCGCGGGGGGCCGGTGCCACCCGAGACGGCCCCGCGGGCGGCCGCTCGCCCCACGGCGGGGTCCGCGCTCCGAGGGGCAGGCCGCGGCCCCGGGGCGGGGGGGGGGGGGGGGCGCTGGGGCCGGCGCCCCCGCCCTAGCTGGCCTCGTCCGAGTCGCTGTAGTGGGAGCGGGGCGAGAACTCCCCGTCGCTCCTGTGGGACCGGGGCGACGTTTTGCTCCTCTCCTGCGGCGGCTGCCCGGGCTGCGGCATGAGGAGGGCGGGGGAAGGGGCTCTCTGTCCCATCAGGGCGCCCTCCGCAAAGGAGGGGAAGTGCAGCGGGTCGAGCTGCACGGAGTAGCCCCCCGCGGCCGGCGGCGGCGGCGGGGGGAAGCGAGTCCTGCCGTGCCCGGGGGGCGAGGCTCTCGGCGGCCCCGGCTGCGGCGCCGGCGGCCCCGGCGACGGCCCGGCCGCGGCGGCGCAGGGCGGCTCGAAGGGAGCCCCGCGGTGCTCGGCCTTGCCCGGGGCGTCGGGGGGCGCGGCGGGGCTGTGGAGCAGCTCGGCCAGGGCGCTGATGTAGATCTGCGCCATCTGCAGCGTCTCGTACTTGGAGAGCTTCTTGTCGTTGTTGAAGGAGGGGATGACATTGCGCAGCTGGTCGAAGGCGTGGTTCAGCCCGTGCATCCGCCGCCGCTCCCGCGCGTTGGCCGCCAGCCGCCGCTGCTTCTGCACGCCGCTCACCTGCGCCCGCAGGCCGGGCCCGCCGCCGCCGCCGCCGCCCCGCGGCCGCCCGCCGCCCGCCGCCGCGCCCCGCGCCCCGCCGGGGCTGCTCCCGCCGCCGCCGCCGCCGCCCCGCGCCGCGCTCCCTTCCGCCGCCGCCGCCGCCGCCGCCGCCGCCGCCGCGCTCCCCTCCGCCGCCGCCGCCGCCGCCGCCTCCCCGGGCAGCAGGTAGCGGGGCGAGGCGGCGGGCAGGCGCGCGCCGCAGCACACGCCCAGCCAGCCCGGCCCGAGCGCGCACCCGCCCGGCTCCGCCGCCCCCAGCTCGCGGCCGCCCTCGGCCCACGCGGCCCGCGGCAGGCTCATGGCTCTAGCGCGGGCGCCGCGCGCCCATGGGGGGGCAAGGTTGGGGGGGTGTAGGGGCGGGGGGGGGGGGGGGAAAGGGCAGGGCCGGCTCGCGGCGCGACCGCCCGCCTCGCGCGTGGCGGCCCGACGTCTCCGGTGTCGGCCGGGCGCCGCGCCCCCCTTTAAGGAGCGGCACGCGCCGGGGTCCCCCCCTCCCGTCCCCGCACTTCCCCCCCCCCCCCCCCACACACACCCCCCCCGCCTCCTCCTTCCCTCCCCTCCCTCGCGCCCCACCCCTCCCGCCGCCCGCCCTCCTCCACTCGC
The DNA here is from genome assembly GCF_018691265.1 of Tyto alba. Classification (NCBI taxonomy): domain Eukaryota; kingdom Metazoa; phylum Chordata; class Aves; order Strigiformes; family Tytonidae; genus Tyto; species Tyto alba. The sequence goes on along the minus strand of NW_024881327.1, from coordinate 12,980,798 downwards.
GCCGGTCGCGTGTCGGAGCGGCCAATGGCGCGCGGGCGGGGGCCGGCGCGTGCGGGGAGCCAATGGCGCGCGGGGCGCGGCCCGCCCGGCGCGCGGCGCGGGGGAGCGGAGGTTGGGGAGGGGATTTGGGCGGGGGGGGGGGGGGGGGGGGGGGGGGGGAGGGTGTGTGTGTGTGTGCGTGCGCCAGGCGGCACGCGCGGCCCCGCCCCGCCCCGCCCAGCCCGGGGAGGCTCGCGCCTGGCGGCCGCCCCGCGCGCGACGGTGCGGGGGTGGGTGTGTGTGAGGGGGTGTGTGTGTGAGGGGGGGTGTGTGAGGGGGGGGGTGTGCGAGGGGGTGTGTGTGTGAGGGGGGGGGTGTGTGAGGGGGGGGGTGTGTGAGGGGGGGTGTGTGTGAGGGGGGGTGTGTGAGGGGGGGTGTGTGTGTGTGAGGGGGGTGTGTGTGTGTGAGGGGGGTGTGTGTGTGTGAGGGGGTGTGTGTGAGGTGCGGGGGGAGCGGTCTGGCAGCGCGGCGCCCCGCACCGGGCGGCGCGGCTGAGGACGCTCCGTCGCGCCCACCGCGGGGACAACCGCCCGTTTCCTTCCCCGCCGGCTCCGGTAAAACCGCCTCCCCGCGCCGGGCGGCGGCGGCCGCGCGGAGCGGAGCGGAGCGGTGCCCTCCCCGGGGAGGCGGCCGCGGCCGGAGCGCCGCGCTTGCTGTGCGGGGCGGGGGAGGTGGGGGGGGGGGTTTGAGCCGCTGCGGGGCTGCCGGGCGCCCGCCCTTGATTTTAGCCCGCTAATCCCCGGGGCGGGTGAGAACCGGTGGCGTTCGCACCCGGGGCCGCCGCGTTTGCGGCAGGGTCCCGGTCCCCCCCCGCGAGCAAGTGCTTTTGTTCGGCCAACAATAGCTCCCCAAAGGTGGGGGAGAGGGAAGGAACTCCGTGCACGCATCTTAACTTCCCTTCCGAGCAGCCTCCCCTCCTGCCACCACCGCCCGCTTCAAGAGGAAAAGTGGAGGTTTACTGATGTGAATAGGCGTGTTGAGAACAAAGTGATGGGCACAGTATGAGGTAGATATGTTTTTTCAAACGTGAATGACTCGCCAGCCACGGAGGGAGCGAGGCAGCACAGCAGCTCCAAGCCATGCGGCGGTGACATAAAATGAGCAACCTTATTAGTTTATTAGGCTGGCTGAGCGCGGTGCTGGCGCCTGGGGCCCACCTTCCGCAAACAGCTGGATGTTTTCGAGCCAAACAGGACGTCGGTGGTTTGCTCTCTTGAAGAAGAAACCGAGGCGAGCCTTCGCTGTTCTTTTCTGCTTAAAATTATGTTTCAAAGGCAAAAGCTGCTGGTTTTGGTTTTGTTTTTGTTTGTTTGTTTGTTTTGTTTTGTTTTTTTTTCTTCCCTCCCTAAACAAGTCGTCAATTTCTGGTCAAAATGAAAACATTTACTTGGTAAGAAAGATGAAAAGGAGGGGAAGTTTATGCCTTGTTTCTGTATGTTGTCTATTAAGCTGGCAGGCCATCTATCTGTATCTGGCAGCAACTTTTATAACCTCCTATCGTATTATCACACACACATAGATGCTTTTGTCATTAAAAAAAAAAAAAACCAACCAAACAAAACCCACAACAAAAACCCCTCTCTCCACCGTGCTGAACCGTGCTGTTTGCCAGCTAAATACTCAACCTTCTGGCTTTTCATTCCATCCCCAGGCACCACGTCTTCCCTCACCGGGTCCTGGGGGGCACAACCTCACTTTGCCAGGAGCCCCGCCGTACCCTCTGCGGGGGGGGCGGGGGTTGAGCCTGCACATCCCCGTTTCGAGCTCCGGGCGCTGCGGCTGCAAGTGGCTCGACGTGAGGACCAAAGCTTGGAGGTGAGCGGGAGCTTTGCCAGGCGGGGGCCGCTGGCAGGCGCTTCCAGAAGCCCGGCAAGCGCAGGGAGAGCGATGACAGCGCGGTGTTGAAATCTTAAACACCTTGCACCCGGCCGGTGGGCCACGGGGCTGTTGTTTCCCTGACAGCAGGCCCAATCCTCCAGCCCACGCGGCACCTGCTTTCTGAGGCTGCCTGGCCACGGCCCCGAGCACGGGGAGGGGGAGCGGCATCCCATTAGCATCCCGTGGGTATAGGGGAAGGCTGGTGCCCAGGAGAGGCCCTGGCCTCTGGGCACCCCACGCACCCGACAGGGCCAGGGCTTGCGGCTGGTGCTGGGGGGGCTTCCCTTAGCAGGACCACCCCGGTTTTAGAGAGCGCAGGGGAGATGAGCCTAACACCCTGGCACGCTCCTCGGATGGTCAACCCGGCTGAGAAACGCTACCAAGCAGCTTATTTTTCAAGCGCGTATCTTGTGAGCGCGCGCCTGCTTTGAAGCAGGAGGCATTTGAGACTCGCGCGATAGTTTGCCTTTGAAAGGGCACGCACAAAAAGCCCTTTTCCCCATCAACACCACCGCTCAGAGGGGGAAAATAATACTTCATGGAAGCCCACTGCTCTGCGTATGCCCGTATCGGCTTTGCACGCACATGCACTCAGAGTCAAAGTCAAAGGCAAAGGGTGGTTTATGTCGGCGCTGGGTTTAGCTCTGCTCTCCCGGAATAAGATAAATGTAAGTGATGAAGAACTCCTGGGGCTGGCTGAACTCATTTTGTATTCAGCACTGCCCGGCCCTTTTCTCTTCCCTTTCTCCCTCTCTTTGTATGTTCAAGCCTACTTGAGTTTCTTTTTTTCCTTTGTAGAAGTTGGTTCTTTTGAAGCGGTTCGAGGCACGCCCTGCCGCAAAGGGAACTTCACGGGAGTCAGAAACACAAGCACACCGGTCTGAAACACTTACTGTACAATAGCAGGAATGTAGGAAGCCTTGAAAATGAATCTGCTCTCTCTAAGAAAGCGTCAAAGCTTTCAGAGGAAAACAAACTGAACTTACCCCTGTATCTTTATGCAGATTTCCCCCCTGCTCCTTCATCCCCCCCCCCCCAGTCTGGTTGAGGGCCGAGGCAGCAACTCGGGGTCAGGCACATATTAGTGTTACAGAAAAACGGGTTACAAAAGGAGGGGAGAACAGACTTGCAAAAAGCCTCCTCTGTCATTACAGCCAGAGACATTTTCAAAGCGCACAAAGCACATGGGTCAGCCCTCAGCTTAATTGTACTCAATAGTCTAATTGCTCATTCTATCCCATTTCAAGATCAGCCGGCTGCTCTGCAGGCATCACCACCAGTTAGGAAGCAGTTTATTCCTCCTCTTCCCTTGTCCCACTCTCTCCACACGTTCTCCCGTTTTTTCCCTTCCTTCCTTTTGAAAAGCAGGGGGAAGCCTCTCCGTGCCCCTCCCCTGGCTTGCGATCTGGTCTTCAGGCAGTCAGACGCTGGAGTGGATAGAGACAAAATCGTGAGCGTTGCTTACCCGAGGTCAGGTAATCCTCGCCGAACCCCACCCACAACCTGCCCAGGCCCCCAGCAGGAGGAGGGGAGGGGGATTCCTGCCCACCGGGTGACCGACCCGCACCCCGGAATGACAAACCCCACCTAGAAGCTACTACAGTGAACGACGAAAAAAACCACATAAAGACAATGCACAGCCTAAACATTTTCAGCTTCATTGACTGCAGCATCAGAACATTCCCCCAAAGAAAGCGTTCGTATTTACATTGTTGAGAGCAAGTGAGCTTAAAGCAGGGGAGCGTCCGGCAGTGAGGCTTTCTGAGACCCCTCCTACGATCAGCGCCTGACGCTTTACTGGCAAGCGTGTTCTAAGTAAACATTAGAAGTGATGACTGCAAGGAACGCAGAAGCCCAGGTACCCGGGACATTGTTATGGACTCCAGCGTTTGTGAAACCTGCCCCTTTCCACTCGTGGGTTATCAGGACCATGTTGCTGCCGAAGCAGACACGCCCTCATCTCTGCAGAGCAATCTTCCTGGGCAGATCTTTACAATTCCCTACTGTCATTCACTTCGACCCTTGGAGGGTCTATAAAACTAATTCATATCTCTCGGTGACATCTACCCCCGTAAAGATCTAGTGCAGACCTACGCTGTGGGGCTAGCCCTGCAGACACTTTCGGTTGTGTACAGTTAATTCCAGTGCAAGTAGTCCCACTGCCTCCAAGAGAAATGCAAAGCATCACTACAACAATACTTGCCTACCTCCTGGGGTCATTGTAAGCCATAATGTATTCAGCTTTGTAATATATTTGGAAGTCTTATCTATAGAATTTATACCTACATACACTTTGCCCTTTTATTTAAATGGCTATAATTGTTACTGAGAATTCAATTTATGCTCAAAAGCTTTGCATTCAAGGAAGCATCACAAATAATAACAGTTTTCTTTTGGTCACTGTTTTAAACACTGTCTTGTTTTCAGCTCAGCAAGGAGTTCCCACTAAAATTGTTAAACGCCTTCACTCCCACCAAAATCCCGGAGAGCTGAGGTACCTTTTCTGCCGTGGGACACTTCCAACAACAGACCTCCAGGAAAACAAAACCAAACCATCAAGGCCCACCACGCAGGGTTTTGCAGGGCTGTTGCCATGGTGTGGTAAGCACTGCCGTGGCCCCAGCTGATCAGAGGACCCAGATCGGAAGGCAGCAGGCAGTCTCCTCCTGTCCCAAACTCGGAAAAATCCGACCGCAGAGGCGCAGAGGCCTGCATTTGCTTGGTTACTGCTTCTGGCAGAACTGAAACCCAGAGAGCTGCCAGTAGCTCAGACAGGCAGCTTTTGCATTACCAAGTATATCCCAGAGCTAAGCTCTTGGAGGAAGAAGAGTTAATGACTTGACAAATAATTATACACTGCACAGAATTGGAAGCTTTTCCTTGCAGTGCAAGGCTGCTTTAATGCAATGGAAACACTAGCACCAGACCCAGAGGATCTGGTTGTGTCAGAGGCTTTATACCTTACCCATCCTCAAGCTCCGTATCTCTTTAACAGCGGTTATTCCAGGTGTGGCTTGTTCGCCCCTTGCAGCAGGAACAGTCCTGCTGCCTGTGTGTGCTCACACGCACCACCCGCAGGTCCATCATTTTAGTCACTCTTGAAATAAGCAACAACAGAACGCTAATAACTGTCCCTGCTCAAGACACTGCATGTTAGAAAGTGCTTTAAAAACAACTGTTGTCTAGTGTGTTTTCATTAGGCTGTTACTTAATGTTTTACTGATATAAATCACTTAACCAAGAAAATGACCAGTGCCATCAACAGTTTTACAGCATAAGAACACTTAACTCTCTGCAAGATTGGAGAATTAACAACCATCCATCCGTCCGTCCGTCCAATATATTCCCTTCAAATCACATCTGGTCACCTACACTTGCTCTCAATTTCTCTTGCACAACAGCCCAGGGAGTGTAAGCACTCCAGATTTCTAGGCATGTAGAACTGCTGGTACTAGATTTTTTTTTTTTTTTTTTTTTAAACTTACTGCCACAGTGTTTCCTCTTTCACTGTTGTTTTAGCCATTGCACAGAGTATCATTAACAAAGGTTTGCTCTGGGAAAAGATTCTAATCATAGGCTTGAAGGATAAACTAAAAAGTTACCTTGCAGACTCTCTGGGGCACGGTAGTAACATATTCCAGTTGACAAGTGGGAAAAAATAACAGTTGACGTAAGCAAGAGGAAGAAAGAAAAAAATCTGACATCTGAAACAGTCTTCCTTGCCTTGCAACAACAGCGTTACGAGAGCAGTAACCTGGGGGTGCTTCAATGATACTAGGCCTTCCATACGGTGTTCTCACCTCCATCAACCACAAAGCGCTTGGCAATTACGCAGCCCCATGCCTGAAGGAGGTTTCTTAGTAGTGGCAAAGCCAGCCTGGAATTTGAACTTTTGCAGTTCTGCCGAGAAGGTTTCTAAAATGCCGAGAGTAAATATTTACAGTCACAGAAACCAAAATAATGCAGAGAACAGTGGTCCCTCTAAGGGGAGAAAAGCAAGTGAATGGACCCAAGCTGGTGCTGATCAGCACCTCACACCAATCCACTAGAGCAGAGAATATCTCCCCACAAAAGAAACACTTGTCAGCCAAGAAAAAAATACTACCTTGCCACCCACGGGAAATACTCCTGTTTAATCCCTGACAGCAAAGAGCACAGGGGCTTCTAGGAGCAATCAATTTCCAACACAACACAAAACAAACACAACTTTCAGGAACTATCACTGTGAAAGGCTGTGAAAACAAACCTCTCTGAAGACATCTTCATCTGGTCTACTACCTTGTAAATTAGGATGTCTTAAGAATTTTTAAAAACTTGTTAAAACAGTAGAACCAGAATAATTATTTTTATTACATTTTTTTTTCCACATAGGGTTAAGAAACACATACATCCCTCAGCATAGAAAGATTTAAAATGCTCTTAAACAATCCCATGTATGACAAAAATGAAACATTTTTAAGAGGCTTAAGCTTTAAGGGGATCTCAAAATGCCAGGCTGTGCAAAAGATTCTTTCCAGTCTATCAGACGACAGCTCCAGTGGAGCGTCGCTTGCTGTGCCCGAGACGGCTGTCCTCATCGGTTGCGTCCAGAGACAGCGGTGCTCGCTTTGCAGTCCTGTAGCTCTTGGGAAGCAGTTCTCCTGTGGCTGTAGGCTTGCAAAATCCTGCCTGTGGCAAGATCCGTACCCCTGGCATACCCCCCAGCTGCAGATCCGAACGCTTTGGAGCTGGAGAACCATCTGCTGCCGTTTGTAAGCATTTCTATTTTCCAGGCAAGCAGGACACTCTGAACTCTGTCAAAGTTTTAGGAGTTCCCATGGTGCGAAGCCTAACGTTCATCTGCAGCGTGCGAGAGCTATGCTGAGGCCGAAGGCGAAGCAAGGCACAGCAGATGGCCTGCTGAGGCCGGGCAGTTGAGAGCTGCTGTCAGGAACCCTGTTTCCACCAGCCTGGGCGTACAGCTCTCCCAGTCCACGCACCATCCCTACGCGGGTCACGCAAGCGTTCAGCGCGACAACCCGAGCAGCTCAGCTTTGGAGGGAGGGACGGCAGAAGTAACCGCCATCCCATCCCACCCCACCACGTCGGCAAGCACGACACCCCACCGCTTGCTGCGGCGCACCCGTTGCATCCATGCCGCTCAAAAATCATTTTTGCTGCAGGCCTTTGCGTTTGCATCTCGGACCGAACGCGAGGAGAAGGCAGCACGCAAGCAACGTCCAGCAAGAGCTGGTTGGCTAAAAGCCTGGTGTCTCCATGCGTCCCGCTGTGTCCTGCCACAGCCACTGCCACGGGCCTGCGGGCATTTCTCCCGTACCCTTCCCAGCGGGACGGGTCCCCCCGGCTCGGGGCACGGTCTCTCGCTGGGCTCCATTTGCCAGCCGGGTTTGCAGAGCCCAGGCCACGCACCCGAAGATGCCCCCGCAAAGCCTCCCCCCTCGTGAGACGGCGGCAAAGCCCACCGACCCTCCCCGCCCCGAGCCCCTCGGGTGGGGTGTGCGCCCCGGGGCTGCCCCTCTGCCGGCAACAGGTTGGATATTGTAGGTGTGGGCGATTAAAGTGTCGCCGGCACAATGGCGGTCTGTGTCCCATTCGCCACGCCCGGGCTCCTCTTTGGAAAGCGCACACAAGAGGTGACACGGCGCTGGCCCCCGCCATTATCCCGGCGGCATAGCGGCGCGGCTCGCCACGTCTCCCGGGAAATGGGGCTCCCCCGGTCGCCGCGGGACCACCGCGGCCGCGCACGGCTCCGCGCCCCCCCCCCCGCCTCAGCCGCTCTCCCCTCAGGGAAGCGCGGGGGGCGGCGAGAAGCCGAAAAGCCGACAGCGGCGGCGCCCCCCCCCCCCCCCCCCCGAGGCACTTCGCGGGGACAAGGAGCCCCCCCCCCCCCCCGCCGCCGCCGCCGCCTTCCCCGGGGCCGGAGCGGGACCCGGGGCCGCCGCCGCCTCAGCGGCACCGGGATGGCGGTCGGGAGGCGGTGCGGCAGCGCCACCACCCGGGCGGCGGCGGGCGAGGCGGCGGGCGGTCCGCGCTGCCGGTCGCCGCCGTCCCTTTCCCCTTCAGCCCGGTTTTCCGCCCGGTTTCCCCGCCGTCCCGCTCCGCGGAGGGTAGAGGCTGGCCGGGCGGCAGCCTCCCCCGTGAACGAGTAGCTCCTACCAGCTCAGGGTTGCGCCCACGCAAGGCGCAGAGCTGAGGGAGCACGCTCTCCGTCTTCCGTTTCCCCGAACGGCGGCGTCGGCACGGCCGAGTGCGGGCCCTCGCCCGGCTCCCCGCGGGCGGCCGGGCCGCTGGCACCCCCGGGGCCGGGCAGGGCCGGCAGCCCCCCGGCAGGTCCCGGCCCCCGGGCGAAGCAGCGGGGGTCCCTTCCCGGGGGGAGCCCGGGCAAGGCCGGCACCAGCGGCGGGGAGCGGGGGACAGCCAGCGGCGAGCGAACGCCGCGGTTTGCCGAGGCAGAAGACGCGCGGGAGGGAGACGGCAGTAAGTTGAAGCCAGGCTGAGAGACGAGGGCAAATTTAGCCCCTTCCGTCTGTGCCGGTGACAGAAGCGCTGAACCGAGCAACGCCACTTTTGTTTAAGAGTTAACCGCGTTAAAGCCAAAACTCTCCGTAAGGGAAAAAAACCCAATCCAGCTGGGTGTTGTACGAAGGAAAGAGCCTGCTGGGCTTGGGGGCTTCTGACTCCAGCAGCAGAGCTCCTGTGCTAACAGCGGGGCGTTTTCCATCTTTCCCCCTGGTTTTTTGGCCATGCTTTTACAAGTCATCACCATTCACTCATGAAGAGGTGTGGGGCAATGAGTGGAGATACGTACGCAAAAGCACTGCCCCTGCAAAAGCACTGCCCCTGCTAGTTCCTTACATGGCTTCAACCTATGAAATAGAAATTCATGCCTGTACTCCAGGCCAACTTCTATTTATACTCCAACTAATTACTACATACTACGGATAATAACCTGCCGGCTTTTAGTAAAAAAGCTACTTTTATGTGTCAACAGTTATGGAACAAGTTTTAGAAGTATTTATGGAAATAAGTTTTCCCTTTTCAAACAACTCCTATAAGATACAACAGGCCTAATACACATATGACTAGGCCTACATTCATTGAATGACAGAGCAAGCCTTTAAAACTGATAATCGCACTGATATTTATTGAACACAATAAATATGTCTTTCAAAAGTCAGATTTCCAGGTGTATCAGCTCTGCTTCTACCTTACCTTTCATCTTCATGTAGGAAAACCAAAACTCCCTCTGTCCCAGATCAGCTATACCTTTGCAGCGTATGAAGGAGTTTAAGCTGCTTCAGAAGCGATTAATACTGAAGCACAGCTTCTCTTCAAGAGGGGGGAGAGGGGGGGGAGGAGGAGGAGAGAGGAGAAGATGAGGTGGTAACCACCTCCACCTGATCTCTATGCCTGAGTGAGCTGTGGGATATATGAAAAGATTTCAGCTGTCATCAAGGTGAGCACATTGTCACTTGGCTGCTCAGATGCTGGGATAATAGGACCCGTAGATTGGATTTAGAGGGTAAATCATCATATGCCAGCTCATTGGTGGTACTAGATTTAGGAGGAGACAATGAGACACCCCGACTGCCAGTGCTGGGCTGGATGTTTGAAGGGAGGGTCCCCTCTACACACGGTGCGACTGGTGCCATGTGGAATAAGTGGGTCTCACTGGTCACACAGCGGGCTTGAATAGGGAGCCCTGGTCCCCGGGAATATTGGAAGTGATTGCAAATTGGCCAGAAGGCAAAGATGCCACCAGAGGAAGGGGTGATGCATACTGAAGAGGCCCCACCATATAATAAACTACCAGATAATGAGAAGCAAAATGCCCTGTTTACTGATGAGTCCTGTCATACTGTAGGGAAAGATCGAAGGTGGAAGCCAGCTGTGTGGAGCCCCACACAACGGGTCACAGAAGCTGCTGAAGGAGAAGGTGAATCAAGTTCATTTGCAGAGGTGAGGGCCAGCCAGCCGGCCTTAGATACTGCTGAGCAAGAAATGTGGCCAGTGCTCTCTCTACACCGCCTCATGGATGGTGGCAACTGCCCTGTGGGGGTGGTTACAGCAATGGAAACAGCAACTGGCAGCTCACGGGCAAACCCATCTGGGCTGCCGCATTGTGGCAAGATATTGCTCCTCGGGTAGAGAACTTAGTCTGTGAAGGTATATCACGTAGATGCACATGTACCCAAGAGTTGGGCCACTGAAGAACATCAGAACAACCAACCAGTGGATCGAGCTGCTAAGATTAATGTGGCTCAGGTGGGTCTGGACTGGAAACATTAGGGTGAAAAATTTATGGCTTGTTGGGGCCATGAGTCCTCAGGCCATCAAGGAAGGGATACAACCTATAGATGGGCTTGTGATCGAGGGGTGGAATTAACTATGGACTCTTGCATAGATTATCCATGAGTATGAAACATGTGCTGTGAGCAAGCAAGCCAAATGGTTAAAATCTCTTTGGTATGGAGGAAGGCGGTTAAAATATAAATATAGGGAGGCCTGGCAGATTGGTTATATCATGCTCTCACAAACCCGGCATGACAGATGCTATGTGCTCGTAATGGTGGAAGCAACCACCAGATGGTTGGAAACATATGCCATGCCCCACACCACCACCTGAAACACTGTTCTGGGCCTGGAAACGCAAGTCCTGTGGTGGCATGGCACCCCAGAAAGAACTGAGTCAGATAATAGAACTCACTTCTGAAGTAATCTCATAGCCACTTGGGCCAAAGACCATGGCGTGGAGTGGGTACGTCACATCCCCTGTCATGCACCAGCCTCTGGGAAAAGCAAGGGGTACAATGGGTTGCTAAAAACTACACTGAGAGCAATGGCTGGTGGAAAATTCAAACTTTGGGATACACATTTATCAAAAGCCACCTGGCTAGGCGACACTAGGGCATCTGCCAATCAAGTTGGCTCTGCCAAATCAAACCTTCTATTTACTGTAGATGGGGATAAAGTCCCTGTAGTGCACATTACAAATATGCTGGGGAAGACACTCTGGGTTATTCCTGCCTCAGGTAAAGGTAAACTTGTTTGTGGGATTACTTTTGCCCAAGGACCTGGGTGCACTTGTTAGGTAACACAGAAAGATGGGGAAGTCCGATGTGTGCCTCAAGGGGATTTGATTTGGGTTGAAAATAGCTGATGAATTGAATTGTATGATGCTAAATAACCCTGTTATTGCATATCATCATTGCTATGGTTGACATTTATTATACTAATGGCATTACATGAAGAATCACCTGGGTTAATGAAAAACTCCATACAGTCAGGACTAATTTCGGCAGTTGGTGCCCAGCAGTTTCCTCCAGATCGACGACTTCAGCCCGCAGACCGTGAGCATGGACCGCATCAGAGATACCAGCTACGAGCTCCAAATGTGGCAGAGGCTACATGCCATCCTCCTGTGTCCAATGACACCCACTCCACTGACTGAGCAAACTTCACCTCACCCCTCCTGCCTTGAAAGACTGTCACGAGGGGTGGAACCCAAAGTTACAGACTAAACAAACTCACTACGCATTTTGGAGGGATGGCCCATAGACTAAGGGAATGATACCTGTGTGTGGACATCAAGAAACAGGAAAAGGGATGGTGGTTAATTGGGGTGTATTGTAAAACGTGGAACCTGAGCATAAGGTAAATGGTATGGAATAAGGGGTGGGTGTTGTCCTGGTTTCAGCTGGGATAGAGCTCATTTTTCTTCTCAGTAGCTATAATAGTGCTGTGTTCTGGACTCAGGACAGGCTTTGGTATGAGAGAAGTATTGATAACACACTGATGCTTTCAGTTGCTGCTAAGAAATCAAGGACTTTTCAGCTTCTCATGTCCTGCTGGTGCGGGAGCGCACAAGAAGCTGGGAGGGAGCAGAACCAGGGCACCGGACCCAAACTGGCCAGTGAAATATCCCACATCATGTCGTGTTGTGCTCAGTATATAGGTGAGGGTTGGCTGAGAAGCTCGCAGCCTCGCTTCTGGGATTGCGGTTTCAGGATCTTCTCTGGGATTGCTGGCTGGGAATGGACTGGGCATCAGCTGGCGGGTGGTGAGCAATCTCACTGTGCATTAACCATTTGTATTTTCTATTGTTATTATTATTTTATTATATTTAAATTATTAAACTGGTTTTTATCTCAAACGATAAGTCTCCTTACCCCTGCCCCTCCAATTCTCTCCCCCATCCCCTGGGCTGGGGCGGGTGTGTGGTGCTAGACTGCCAGCCGGGTTTAAACCATGACAACCTTCTGTATTGTACAGATTGTCTAACAGGATTTTTTTAAAATCATATAAAGTGTTTTAGTGAATTCTGTTTTGTTGGGGGAGGCGTGGGGGTGGGAGAACAAGACTTCATCCGCAGTCTCCTAAACCTGCAGAGATATAAAACTGATCCGAGCAACAGCAGATGTTATTCAGAAAGGTCTGTAAAAGTTGGAGCAAGACAAACCATTCCAGTGTTGCCTGAGCACTATTTCATAAAGCAACATTCTTTTCTGTTACACTACATCAATTTCTTGCTGTGTTTGCTGTCGTGCCGCAGAGACTACTCCTTAAAAATATGTCAGATAGTAGCAAGTAACCACATTATTAGCTTTGTTCACAGTATTTGCTTTCTCTCTCCAGTTCCCCTGTGTGTAAGCAAAAGAATTAATTAGTAACAACACGGGTCAGCTGCGATTACTCTTACTGTGGTCCACAGTGAATATTCATATACAGGGAATATTCAAAACCAAACAAGACCTCCCCACTGTGTGTGTGAAGAGGCATGTCCCTGTTCAGTGGGGGAGAAAGGCAAGCTTACCAGCAGTGGCAGGGCTACAATGCACTCACGGAGCTGCCCACCCCCCCTTTTCTTTCCTGGCACTTGACAGGGACATGAGCTAGGCTGGCAGAGCGAGGCACATACAACACAAACAACCCGTGAGGAGGGTTTTTCCCCAACCGTGCTTTTTAATTTCTAGCAGTCGTATAACATTCACCACCTTCGCACCAGGCTGCCAGGCAAAATGCTCGCCACAGCATCTTCTGGCTGCTTCTGGCTGTGCCGAGTGGGAAAGGAGGGTCCCTCTGCAGCCGAGTAAGGGGAGCAAGGGACACCTCTCAGCCTCTCTTGGAGTGGCAACAAAAGTTAGATTCAGGTGGGGCAATTTCCTATATGTAGAAGGAGGATATAGTATTTCCATTCATGAGCCTGGTTCCCGTGGATGTTTGCAGACGGGGCTTTGCTCTGGTTGGCGATACACCCCGTCTATAGGCAGAGAGCTAGCGGGAAAGCCTGCGTAGTTAGAAGGGGCTGCTGCTTTCCGCCTCCTTGGCGTGCTACATTTTTCTAGTGACGTCCCATCTATAGTCGTGTGCCAACGTGGGGGCCTGGGGTACTGCACCCTGCGTAGCGACGATGCTGCCGCAGCCCCGCGGGGAGGGGAAAGGCAGGCAAAGTTTGTCTGTCCTAGCGGGCATCCAGGTGTGAACCCTCACATTTTGGGCAGGGCGGGGTGCATCTTTGCCCTGAAGTAAACAGCCCTTTTCTTTCTCCTCCTGCTCTCCATAGCCTCCCCTGACTCTGGTGCTGGGGGGTCAAATGGAATTGGGCGGGGACGGGACGGGACGGGACAAGCAAGCAGCTGACACAGAGCTGTGGGGGGAGATCCCCGCTGCAGAGCACTCACCTGGTGGGTTGTAACAGGAGGCATTTACGGGGCTGCGAAGGGCGTTACACCTTGGTAGAGGCTGTATCGGAGCTGCCGGGTTCCAGGCACTGCGAGGCCAGGGTGTTGCTCTGTCACTGCCAGCTGCGGCACCGGCCAGGATGCTCAACCTCGGGAAGCATCTGCAGCTCTGTGGCTACTTGAGGAGCTCAATGGCTGTCTCGTGCAGTCCCGCCCACCTTTTAGTAATTAATGAGTTTGCCTTAAATTCCTCACTTTGATTTGGGAGGGTCAGTCTTATAATGGATGATAGCTGCATTTGCATATAAAGCTGCTGTGTTAATTTTTTGTTTGGCACTCTGCAGCAGTCCCTTAGCCCATGTTGTGTTGGTGCATCACCCATTTAGAACAAGGAAGGGGACAGAAGATTTTGATTTTTTTTTTTTTAGAAAGAGGCAAAAATTATCCTGCATCGAAGGAAAGGTTGGCCTTACTAGTGCTGATAGGAGTAATCAGCTGCAGGAGCCCTGAGCTGCCATGGCGTGGGGGGAGGGCTGTCCTCTGCTTGCTAGGCTGCAGGTAGCTTTTTTTTTTTTTCCCCACTGGAATGGCAGTTATTGATCCCAGACGTTTGTACCGGGGCTCGTACGGTCACTGCGCCTGCTCTCGCATGCCTTGCTTTGGGCAGCGTGCCCAGCACCTCTGGGGAAAGCTCCCTGCCGTGGGGCGCTGACCTGGCGTGCAAAGGCCTCCCGCCCCAATACGTGGCACTCTCCAGCTGTTTTGGGGCTCACACCCCACTTCTGGTGGGAGCCAGGGAGAAATGTGTGACCTACATATCTGCCTCTGCTTACCAGCGTCAGGTGTGGCACGTAGGAGCCCCCGCTGTTTTTTAAGGGGACAAAATTGGTCTGAAATGACTGTTGGGGCAGAAGGAGCAGTGGTGAAACCATGTCTCTGGCCTGTGAACAGGATAACCATTGCCTCTTCCCACTGTCAGCCCACCCGGGTGGTGCAACCCTTTCCTTGGCTCCCTGCTTGCCTTTCTCTCGCCCCAGCATCCTCAGCTAAAAGCCCTTCCCTGAGCATTCAGGGAGGAAAGATTTATTTTTCCCCTTACAGCAGTGAACTGGTTCTGAGATGCTGAATTCTTGCTTCTGCCTCAAATTTCCTGTGTGACCTGGAGCACAGTAGTTAATGTTTTGACAGTTCAGTTTTCCGGCTGTGATATTTTCCTTCCTTGTGATGAAAGTTACAGAAATAAATTCTGTAGTACATGCAAAGTGTCACACCACTGTGATAAATGGGATGGGAGGGGGCAGATTCTGTAAGTCTTGACAGACAGTAAATTTGTTTTTCTAACTATACCTCTTGAAAGGTGATTCTTTTCATGAAATTCATGGCTTTTGTAATTTTAGGGCATTGGCACAGTTTTTTTGGTTAGGAATTTGTTAGGCCGCAAATCATTTTGCCTGCACTGATCTTCCTTTGGGGGCTTCTGTTTCTGACCTCATGAACAACGGCTTGGGTGAGACATGACAAGCTGATAGGTTGTGATGATGCATTCACAATTGCCCACTGGCCTTGATGTGACATACAGATGCGTGTGTTCATGTCCCAGTGTTTACCAAAAACTTTGTGTATGACTCATGCTTAGGAGCAGCTACTTGATTTTGACTTCTATTTAAAAACAGCTCTGCAGAGCGAAGAGGAAACATGGATGTTGGGACTGAGAGACAAGCGGATAAATTCGGGCTGTGTTGGTACGATACCTTTGTTGTTTCGGAGATTCTATTTTTGCATTAGCTAGACCCACGAGCTCACACAAGGGAAGCTGGTTTACTTTTCATGTCATCAACTCTGTGCAGGTTTGAGAAATTAAACTTATCCAGGGTATTAACCTCCGGTTTGCTGTACTGACCCACCTACGGCGAGCGTTCACAGAAAGGCAGCTTTACGTTCTCATCACTTCCTAGCATCCTACAGGAGTGGGAAAGCGAGAGCAAAAGATACTGCTAAAAAATCTGATCTATTCAGGGAAACGATACCAGCACTTTGTTTTGTGAAGATAGGAGGGAAACCTGGGAGACTTTGGCTCTGGTCATGCTGCGGCTGAGTCAGTGACAGCTATAATCATTCATCTGATTGGTGCAGCAGGACAGTTTTATTTCCAGGTATTTCACCATTGGTCAACAGAAACATCTTTTGAAGTGATTCTTTGAAACTTGACAAATATGTTTTGCCAGTTTTCTTCCACTGTTTGGTTTTTTGTTTGTAGCTGGTACGTCAAAATGATTGTATGACTGGAATCACCATGCAAACAACTCATCTTTATATACAGCTGGCTTGTATTTCCAGCAGAGCTACTGCAGCAGACACACCTGACAGTTTTCAACACCATTACTTCACTGGATTTTTATTTACAGGAGGGGAGGAGAAGCATCACATAGGGTTCGCCTTGTTGTAGCCTGTTATAGAGAGTATGTATGTAGTATCTGTAAAACTACCCAGCTCTAGCGGGGTGTGTCTGTTGAGCGTAAGCGACAGGGACAACGCCTGTGTTAAAGTGAATGACTTAGGATGCCAGCAGGATGGCACTTCCAAAGAGGTCGTCATTACTTCACAGATCAGGAACAGCCTAAAACTTGGACCTTAATCATGCAAGCATCTTTGTGGCTAAGGGAACCCCAACTAGACACACTATCATGTGCATAGGGCCTTGTTGGGTCAGTGCCTCAGTTTGCCATAGCTCTGCCTCAGAGAAAATAAGCAGAGCTTGTCTCTTGACTGACTTTTATGAGATAATAAAGGTAGCCTGATCATAAAAGCTCCTAGCATCCTGTTACTAGGCATGTAGTGCCCACTGACGTACGAGCCTATTGGGCATTAGTGCGTAGGCAACTTCTGATTTTAATCTGGAGTCATTTTCAATGATCTAACTTCTTTTAGATTTTTATGTTATCAGGATTCAGATTTTTTTTTTTAATGTAGCAATGAATTGAGGACTCCTTCCATTGTATTTTTGAAACTATACAATGAAATCCCCTGAATGCTTGCTAAGCTTAATAGAAAATTGTAAGAGGTCAAAAATCTTATTAAGTGAATAAAGTATGCTGAATATAAAAACCCAGCAGACAAAGTTTGGATGCTGCAAGTTAAATCGTCATGGCTGATGTAGTACATTCTGCACAACTTACTAATGACTAGGCCATTAAGTTTAACATGTTCATGAAACTTAAGGATTGAGAAGGCCATAATGAAATATGGGCTAAATTCCCTCACACTGAAACTTTTGTCAAATCCAAAGGCAGTGTATGTCCAGCATCAGAGAAAACTAACTTCTGTGCAGATAAAGGTGGCAGAAAGTGATTCTATGAAAATAAAGACTGCATTCCAAGAAGGTTCCTAGATTACACTAAAAAGGATGGAGATGGGATGCAGTATTTCTACAAATCATGTCCTGTACGTGTCAATGCCAATGAACTTTAAAATCATTCTCCCAAATGCCACTCACGTATGTTTCCTGAAACCTAAGCCCGACATTGATAACCATGGTAAATCTCAGTGATTTCAAAGGATGCTCTATACTGAACTGACTCGTGGCAGCCTGGCAAGCTGATCCTGCCTCCATGGGCCAAATACCCTTCAGTAATGGTGCAGCAAAAACATTCACAAGTGGGTGCCTTGCCACAGACCAAAAATACCACAGCACTCAGCAATTAAACAGGAGGAAACGCAGGTTTAGAAAACAATTTTATTAGACAAATTATTTAGACAAATTATACACAGAAAGCTCTGCCACTTGTAACTGAGGCCTCCAAAAAGTGTTTTGTGTATCTGTATAATAGGCAACACATCAAAATAGGCCTATTTTAAATATTGTACATGGTTAACAGGTTTTTTTTTTTTAATAGCTAAAATCACTGCAACATCTGGTATGTCCCTACATAGCTTGTTGGAAAGAAATTTTATTTTTTTTTTTTTTTTTTATTTTACTCAGAAGTGTGGATGAGTTCATGAATGTTACAAGGGGGAAGCAAGTTGTGCATGCTTTTAGACACTTGCTACCCTGGAAACAAAATGGCCTTTTGCACGATAAGAATTTGTTCTGCCTTACACAGTAGACAATATTTGAAGATTTAGTACAAAAACCAGTGACAGTACAAGATGCTCCCCCAGAACAGAATTAGCATCAAAATAGAATAGATCTGAAGAATATACCTTTTAATTTATCCTAAAGCAAATCACATAGGCTGATTCCTATTAATCCTAGCCAAAGAATGAGTTAGGTTAAAATAAGTGTATGGTTGCATTAAAAAACAAACCAAACAAAAAACCTCACAGGATAAACTGCTTGCTTTCTACTTAACCGCATTTTTAGTTTTAAGGATTACAAATTGAAAGCTCTTCCTACGTTTCTAACAGGTAACAGTGTTACTTTAAAAAGCTGGTGCCAAAGTGGGCACTGGTTTTGCTCTCACTGCTGTTCTTTCTCTTGTTCTATACAGTTGGCACTAATGTAAAAAATGCATAGCTCCTCTAAATCTAACTTAACATATAAAGGGTTAAAATGAGTGCCTGTTCATGTTGGTTTTTTTTTTTTTGTTTGTTTGTTTTTTTTCTTTAGAACAATATGTGATTATAATTAGGCCACATCTGTATTTCTCAAGGGCTTTTTTCTTCTCCACTAACATCCTTATTGTATTGATCAGCTGTACTGATTTGGACAATAATTTATTAACCTTTGATCTATGTTTAAACTTCTCTAGAGCTATATTAGTTGTTCATGAACGTGGTATACCTAAGAGAGAGTTCCATTTGTCTAATTAATTAGAAGTAAAATTATCAAGGTTAGCCTTATAGAATGCCCAATAGCCAATGCAAAACCTAACCAAAGGAGTTACATCTAGGTACAAATGTTAAATTGCCCCGGATGTTCTAATAAAAAAGTATAAAATATGCTCTGTTGGCAAACGATGCAAGTCAGAATAACATTAAAGCAACCTGTCTTTTCTAAATGAAAAGACCCCCTGCACTGTACATCTTTCCTGTATACAACACATTTTTACTAAAGCTTTATTAAATGAATTGCAATAGCAACGGCTGCCATTTTATAGCTATATATACATGTATATATATATACATACCTGTGTGTATATATGTATATATATATATGTATGAGATACTAATTTATTTAACACAACAGAGGCTTCTGCCATATGATACAGTTTACTGTACATAAGAAAAACTTTTAACACTGTACAACCACATAAAGGTCATATGCACTGTTGCAGTGCAAAAGTAGATTTAACTGTAGTCTTTACTGGCATAGTAATGGCTTTTTGTAATCCTACAAAACTGCATTATCATATTATGGGGCCTGAATGGTTTTTTAACTTCATTTGTTTTGCTTGCTTTTTTTTTTTTTTTTGCCTTTTTGCCTTTTTTTTTTTTTTTTTTTTTAATTTTTCCATTTTCTTAAACTGCAGGGTTTGCCTTTGGTCCACAGTTAAAAGGACACACAGCAGTGGAGCGCTGACTGGATGCAGCAGAATACATGAAAAGGACTTAAGTTATTGCAATTATAGTAAAAAAAGGTGGTGGGGGAGGAGGAGCGAATGCCCTTCTGTAAAGTAATCCTCAGGGTTTTTCTATGCACGAATCGCTGCACGTTTCCTATATTTAAAGTATATGAAAAGCCTGAAGTAACCGACACCTAGTGTGGTGATAAACCAAAAAATAAGTGATTCAAGTAGTAAAGAGAATAAGGGGAGACAGAGGAGACCAGACTGAGAAAGCAGAGAAGAGAAGGAGGAAGAGTTGTTACTAATAATCCTGATTCTTAAATTAAATAAAAAAAAAAAAAAAAGGAAAAAACCCAAACCAAACCAGAACAGAAAATAACCCCCCAAACGAATTAAAATATCCCCTCAAAACAAAAAAAAATAAGGAAAAGAAAAAAAGGTTACATCCATGTTAGTCCCACAATATTACAGCCGCTCCTTGCAAAGGGAGTCCTAGAAAAGAAACAGTGAAGAAACTTGGCGTGATGCTCAGATGGAGGTGCCTCGGTCGGGGTCACTACCGATATTCAGCCCCAGAGTAGGAGTCGGTTGGTAAGGGATAGATGACATTGTTTTGATGGGGCTTCTGAAAAAGCCACCGTTGGGTGCCCTGTGCCTGAAAGGGCCAGTTCGGTGCTCGGGCACGCTGCCGAAGGAGAAACCCGAAGCGGCTTTAGCAGACAGCGTGCGGCTCAGAGTCTGGATCTGTTCTGGTATGAAGGTGGTTGTGGTGATGTGAGTGTTTCTGAAGTCACTGATTTGCTCCAGTGCCTGGCGTGTGGGTAAAGTGTCAATGTCCAGCGGGGTCAAGTCAATCGACGAGGTGGAGAACTGTTTATGGGGGCTGTCGTCGTCCGTGCAGAGGCTGTTCACGCGCCGGTGGAGGTGCTCCAGGTCGATCTCCTTGTCATCCTGGGGAACGAGAGAAAACAAGAGGCACCGCTCAACCATCGCCATTTGCGCCGGGTTGAAGCTTCAGGGTGCGATCAGGGCTGCTCAGGGAGCACAGCGCACAATTAACCACAGCTGGCTGATGGCTGACGGCGTCCCTGAAGGTCACTGGCAAACGCTCCCACCGCCTGAGGCTGGGTGGGCTAAGCCAAGCCGAGGCAGACCCTTACACCACAGCCCCCTCCAAACCCCGAATCCGAACAACAAAACTCCAGGCGCTACCGGTAGGTTTCCACCAGGAAAAGCCAGGCTTGGAGCTGGGTGGGTTGGACTAGCAACAGCTGAATGACAGCAAACGGTGTGCCGTGACAGCAAAGCGTAATCTCAAACGCCTGGGATGATGCCAGTTCTTCAGCTCCGCAATGAGGACTAAATTTGGATGTCAACATGGGAGGCTCTGAGGGATCAGGCTGCCATCTTTGCCATCCTCTCAGGGCTGGAAGAACAGCTCAACACGTCTCGGGGTTGCTTTTTGCCTTTATAATGTAAGCTGTGGTGTAAGGAAAGCTGAACTTCCAGACAAAACAACAAGCACTGGTGACTCACTGACATCACGCAGAAAGGAGGGCAGCAGGCAATTTGAAATTGCAATGTCAACAGAGGGATTAATTCTCTCCTTACCTACAAAGAAGCAATTCCATCGATTTTGATGGAATTACGCTCTTGTGGGTGAGAAGAAGAGAAGGCGGCCTGGGGTATTAATTATAATATATCATCCCTCCTCTTACCTCTGTCCCTCCTCCTTCTTAAATCTCTCCTTCCAGAGAACTCAATTAAACAAGTTCGGTTGTTATAATTGAGAATTTAAATGCACGGAAGTTAAAAAAGAGGAGAAAGTCCTGGGTGATGCAATAAATCACCTGTATTGTACATACATATTTCTCCTGAACTGCAAAGCTTAATTCAAAGCAGCATTAAGTATACACGTACAGGGGTGTTCTCTCAGTTTAGGTAGCACAGCTCATTCAGAACAAAAATCGATTTCAACTAACCTTAAAATTTACCTTAATCTCTGTGAAATCTACTAGCTCTTCCAGGCCACTAGAAATAACTCACACTCTAGGACCTCACAGAGGTTAATTAGGCAGCCGACAGATGCTCACTGATGACTTCCAACCTTGATTACTGCAACTCAACGACCGGCTTGATCCAGAGTTCCCTGAATCAATGGCAAAACTCCTAGTATACCCAATGGCCTCGAGATCCCTCATTTGTCTAGGAATGAAGTCAAGCACTCTGAAGGAGTCCACACCTCGAACAAACTGCAGGATTTCATCTACTTAGCAAAACGGATCACCGAATATTTGCACTGGTACCACTCCAAACGCAGAGCCTGACTGGAAGGAGGCTGAGAGGCCAGCCCTCCTCCCGGATTTCACCCTCCGAGGGCAAGGACAGGCAGAGAAACTGGGGGAAAAGGGGCAGGGAACGGGGCATCAGGGGCTCTCCCAGGGCCTGGGTGATCGCTGACCACAGGGGCTTTGGTTTGAGCTCATCACGGGAGGGAAAAAATGCAGTGCTCATTTCTTGGACTTAGCTTTCTGTCTGTAGTTTATTCACATGTGGACATAGACACGGATGCACATAACAACCACACGGGTGACACCAAAACCAAACGCATTCACCAAACGTTCTCTCCTAGAAACTTTGGAGCTGCATATGGATGCAGGAGAACTCGGACCACATTGGAAGCCAAAGAAATATACAGAGGCTCTGTCAGCGTGTGCAAGTCATGACTATATCTCTGAGGGACAGTCCTAAATATTTTTCCCATTTTTTGGTTGGATTTTGTTTTTTTACTGTATTTTTTTTTTAATTTAGTGTGTTTTTTTTTGGTTTTTTTCGCTTTAAATTTTGAAAAACGTACAAACACTTTATAATTTAAAATGCCAATTGGGAATTTCATCACTTCTGAGCCTCTATACGTTACTCAAAATATTCCTCTTTCTTGTCTTACAGAGATGCATTTGGGGCTAGGGTCAGACCAGTGAAAATATGTAAGTGGTGATATTCTCCCATGCTTAGCCCACAACCCAATCTCCACCCAATCGATACACCAAAATGAGACCCACTCACAGTAAGATTGTGCATATCTCCACAATATGATCTTTCCTCTTCTCTCTTGTGTGAGCAGTAGTGAAATAGTCAGCAGTTTTCACATTTAAATTATCATCAGGCTTCAGAGACAACATCCCATTGAGATTACTGGGGCGGTTCGTACTTCTCTCAGAGCTACCATTTAAGGCTGTCTGCAGACTCAGGCAGACATCATTGAATGGATTACTTCTGGTACGTGACCGAAATGTTATCTTCACAACCATATGACAATTTTTTTCAGTATAAATGCTTGCATTCTGGAGCACAAGATGGCAGCCACCAGGAAAAAGGGTTGGCTTGCTGACCACAAACTGGCCCAATCTGACCCCCGACTCTGGACTAGTGGCCTGGAAGAGCCAATGGATTTCATGGAAGCTAAAATGAATTTTAAGAAAGTTAGTTAAGATGTATTTCTTTGCTGAATGACCCCCACATCCAGGATAGTAGGGACATTCAGCACGTACGTCCACGTTAAACTCAGTTTTGAGCCAAGCTTTTCAATTTAGCATTGAGATGCAATTTTAAATGCTGAACTAATGACCATGTAACAAAGATCAAGGAGGCCAAATTACACCATTTGTGGAAAGTATACACTTGAATTTCTCTGTGTTTGAAAACTGAAAAAGGAAATTTTACCGTTATATAAAATATCCAGGTTGTTTTTTTTCTTTTCTCTTGTTATTTATTTTTATGTTTTGCACCAGATAATATGATGTATGAAGTTCTGAAAATTTGGGTAAACAACAGTCTAGTAAATTTTAGGTGTTTTTTTCAATAATTTACCAGTTGAAATTATATGGTTTCCATTCCTGAGAAAGCCAATTTAAAGACTAGAGATTCTTTTTTTTTTTTTTTTTTTTTTCTTTTAACAATGGTCTGGTCCAGATCTTGAACAAAAAAAGCTTGGGAATTAAAACAGGCAAGAAAAGTTTAAACGTATTCTAACACCAGTGCCAATGCTGTCTAATTAGGTAGCATAATTAATCCTGCCTGATTACACAGCATTAGATTAGCAGGAATAAACACAATGGAAAAACTGCAGAGAAGGCGAGACCACTGCACACAGATTAACAGCAATACCCCACAAGCTACACAGATGTGTCTAACGCATACAGATAGAAAAGCTGTAACTGATAGTGCTACATTAAAACTCATATTCAGGTTCAGCTTTGGGAACTGCTGCCAAGTACATTTTACTAACTTCCCCGCCACCACCCCCCTGCAATGTTTTTCGAGTATTTTGTAGAGCTAAAGACTTAATTATGGAGGTGAGAAATTTGTTGTAAGACCGCATATGGCTCAGATGGCTGGTAAAGGTACAGGTAAATTGCCATGGGAAGGAAAGCATTATACATGCAGGTGTAGAAGTAAACTCTGGTGTAAACTAACTTATCTCCCCATGGTCTCCATCCAAGATTTTCTGAAACAAGTCTGCAGCAGATTTCAGAAATAAGTCTGGACTGAATCTGAAAAATTTAACATACCTTTGCTTCCCTGGACTTCAGATGAAATAATGAGAACTGAAGTTCATGGAAGTCTTCAGGAGGTTAACATTTCTGAAACTGGGGCCACGCTTATTTAAGAAGCTAACTGCTGATTAAAGGGCTAAACTTTGCAAATCTGTTTTGAAAGACTCAGCCACTGAGCTTAGGGGATATATTTTTCAAGAAGAAGCCAAGAAACCTTTGAACTTTATGGTAAAAATTATCTCTCACCAATGGGAAAAATGAACTAAATATTGATGTATTAATAATGTACTGTTCTACAAGTATCAGTTGTGTTTTACTCAGAATAGATGCATATTTATACATCATCAATGTACATTTTTTTTTTTTTTATTCATGCTTTTCTAGGAGGAATGGCTAAAGAGATTTTGAGGAGTAACATTTACATTTTAAAAATCAGGAAGCTAAGGAAATACCTCTGAATTTGATTCCCCACCCTCTCTAACACTATGAAGTCAAAGCAACAATCTCTAGGGTGCATGAAAATTCCCCAGGAGAAATGGAGGGTCTAATACCTCTTTTGATGGAACCCGGGAGCCTTTCCTTTTATTCCACCACGTTTCCAACATTGCAATGAAACAGGATAGGACAATCCCAGCAGCAAGGATGCAGAAAACACCTGCAAAACTTTTTATGTCCAGGGCACCTCCTTTCTGTTTGGTATCCACAGATGAGTAAAGATCACATTGACCGTTCTTTGGCCACCACTTATGCTTCAGTATGTCCATGTCGCCATTCTGCTGCAGCTCCAAAATCCTTGAGGAGAAAGCACAGAGTCAGGGGTTACAGTGGGGCAGTGGAGGTGGCACCAGAGAGCATGAGGATGTAATCCGACTACTTGCAACCTTCCCGTGCATCTTGGAAAGCCAAGCAGCTGATGAATCCGTACGGACTGATTTATCCAGAAAAGAAAGCTTGCATATGGGGGTTGTGTGTAAGATTGAGCATCTGGATATCTGTGCTCCACCCTAGATACAGGAAAGCACACACAGGCCCCTCTTTCCTTCTTTTAAGACCCTTAATGAAAATGCTTTACTTAATACACAGTATTTTCTTAACTGGCTTTCACGACAAACTATGTTAATTGACTTTTGCAGTGCATTAGATACTTGACAATGTATATTTTGCATTTTAATCACTGGAGAAGAGACTTTTTAATAAAAAGAAAAAGGAGGGGGAGGGAAATACAGTTCAGATGTACCACAGAATACACGTTATTTTATTGGAAAGTCATCTTTATCAGGTTACCTACTTGCGGCTTTGGAGAGAGAGCAGAACTGTATTAGCTGCAGTCAGTGACGACCTAAACTAATCTTGCTCAATGGGACCGTGTGACCTGCTGGTAAGTGATTTCCACAGGAAGGTTCTTTGCTGCAGAATTCACTCACGCTTGCACCTACGAACCCAGAACGACACCAGAGATGTACTGGGCAGCTTGCAAGGCCAACGTGTTTCGCTAGACTTCCTGTGGGATGAACAGTTGGAGAAACAAGAATTTTGTTTGGAAGAAGATTTTCATATGTAGTTCATTTATTCCCAAGGAGAGTGGTTTTTAAAAACGTCCAGAAGTGACTAGAGTAGCAGCTGGGTGCATCTGGTTACCCAAAATGAAAAATTCAACGATTTACACTTAAAAATAATAAGACAGGGGAAATGTTTTCTTTCATGTAATAAATTTGTTTTTCATTTCAGTGTTGGAAGGCAAACAATTACTTGTGCAATCATTTGACACAGCACGCAAAAAATCCAAGCGCACACAAACCAGCAGAGGTCTGGGATGTTGCTACCAGAGACTGTACTGCATCCAAGGGTGAAGAAAAGGTGTCCCACTGACTCAGGGCTACTGTAACAGCTCAGTGCGGCGGTCTGCCTCAACCTCAGAAACACACAGTGGTTGTGAAAGGGAGTTTGAATGCACCTCAGAAGCACAGGGCAACTGCTCTATACAGGGACCGCTCAATCTCTAATGCCACTTCAACAGGTAGTCGTGCCAATGAAGCCACTCAATTTTCTATGACACATCCAAATGACCATCTACTTATGCTGTGGTCCTACCAGGAGTGGGAGAGCTCACGCAGCCATCGGGGGCTTAAATCCCAGCACAGCTCTGGAGTGAGCTTCTGCTTTCTACCTTGGCGTACATCCTGCGGCTGAGCCCCCGACCTGTTCAGAGGGGAACCGCTTGCCCATCTCTGAGCCGTACCAAAGGGAGCAGCGCCCTTGACGAGCAGACTGCAGGCGATACGTGTGGCTTTGGAGATGCCAGAATCACCTTGGTTTTGCATAGCTTTGTATTTATATGACGTGGGGCAAATTCTGGGCAATGCCTGCTGACAGAACATCGCTGAAGGTCCAGCCCTGGAGAACGGCGAACAAGGTCAGAGTTGCCTTGGCTGTATTTTGAATTGTCCCAAACCCAATGCCATCTTAGGGAAACCCCACCCTGAGGCTTCCTGAGGGGCCAGTGATAAGTCAAGGATGGGAGGACCTTCCATTGACTCTCCATTCTGTTGCAAGAGACAGAGTAGCTGTTACGAGACATCCATGTTCAGAGGAGATGTGGAGGCACAGGGACCACACGCGGGACTGCTGTCATTGCTGCCTACAGCTGCCTCGTGGGAGCGTGTGGAGAAGCTGGAGGCAGACCCAGTGACAGGAGGAGATGCAACTGGGACAAACTGGAACATGAGCAATTCTGACTAGATCAAAGGAGGATGGGAGAGGTCAAAGACTAGAACAGAGAATTTGCAGCAACTCCACCCCTGGCGATACTCAAAGGCCCACTGGGCAAGGCCCAGCAACCTGACCTAACTGGACCTGGACTGGAAGCCTCCGGAGATCCTTTCCGAGCATAATTACTCCTCTGTGACTACAAACACGGCCTCTATCATGGCATACAGTGCTTACAGACATAACTCATCATAATTATGGTTCTCGCTGCCCCAGCATCCTGCGTTAGGACTGACGTGAGCATGCTGGCCCAAATACTCCAGTCTGTCAGGTTAGCAGGTGCAGCAGATAGTCAGCATAAAGAGAAACCTTTTGTGTAAGCTCTTGCGGAGTAGCAGAAGACAAATTTTTGATGCCAAATCCAAACATTTGGCAAATGTATTTTTATATTTAGAAATTACTGTACTATCTACACAAGGCAGTAACAAAACAACATTGTGAGGTTTATTTCTTCCAGCAGCAGCTCTAATCCCTGAGCAGGACTATTTTCTTTCTTTCATTCAGTCAGTAATAGAAGGAACAATCCACATGATTGCTCTATTCTCATTAATTAAATGATTCTTCACTTGTCAGTGTAATTCCTGATTTCACAAGACATCTTTTCAACAATAGGCATTTGCATAAAAACACTGAACTTTAGCTTGTTCCTTAACAGATATTTATTGATAATTGTGCTCCTGCTAATTACTGGAAATTTTATTTATGGTTGTAACATATATGTTAAATTATTTAAAGGAAAACATAAAAAAGAAGCGGAAACAAGGGACAGTAATTTTATCGTTACATGGGTGAGCTTGACAAATGGAAAGTTTATAACGAAGTCTTGTAAAACTGCAGCAGAAAACAGATGCTGAGAGATAAAAATACCTATCAAGAAAAATTATAAGAGCAGGAATATCTAAGTATATTAGCTTTGTCCAGAGAAAAAGGGAGATCCCACTTCTATTAGACTTAGGAAACACTTTGTTTTTGAATCAACCCATTTGTGGAGCCAAAATAATAGTTAACATATTAAGGAGATTTAACACTACCAACCTGTTCCTAGTTATGAAACTTCCTATTTTTGTAGCACATTTTCAGATATTAAAATCGTACTTTTACTGGAATCCCATGAAAAACAACATGAGGAAGAGAGGTTTCTTGCAAGCGTGCACAGCAGGTAGGCACTGCTGTACTTGGGTGCTGCAGGAGCTTCCCACACGATGGCACTCTTTCCATAAAAATACGTGCTTTGGCTGCGGTTCCTGGTGGGTGCCCTTACACACTCTAATCAGATACCTGTTGGGTGGCAGACACTACAATCAGTTTGATATTTGGTTTTCAAATTTAATAGATGACTAAAATAATAATGCATTAACTAAATGCTCTGAATGATAATGATGCGCTAAATGCTGTAATTCTAGCAAGTGCCTCTTCTCACAAACCCCAGATTTTTACGACTGAACTTTTCCTTGACAGTCTTAGCTCCTTCTTGCCTGCTGTATTGGCATGGAATAGTATTGCAACACAAAAGCCAGTAGTAAGAGTGGTGGAAAGTAATAAGTAGGGCGCATGAGTTCCTGCTGTTTTGAAATACCTTAGCCTTAAAAGGATTACAGAAGAAGCCTGTATATTGAAATAATCTGATTTGTCTGAAAAACATGACCTTTAAACTTGCTTATGGATAGAGTGCAGGTCTTAATATATTTTTCTCTAGCAGGCAAACTGTTATAGTAACATTTTTCAAGGCAGTGATGTGAAGTTATTAAGTGGCACAAAAGAAAACGTCTGCATGGACTTTAACTAATTTGGCCCTGAAATCCCAGTGCCAAGTGATGTCTGGTGGCTATGAGCACAGAAAACTAAACTGTCTGTGGTTTCCAAATCTGGCAGCGATGTGAACAAATCCTACTGAATCAATGAGAATAGGGCTGGATTCAACTCAGTAACTACGTACTTTGCTGCTGGCAATGAAACATGATTACTCCTGCAAAATACCCACAGATAAAAAACCCACCCAACTTACTATGATAGCAAAGTGTCACAAATGCTACAAAATTGAGACATCTGTGACAACGCTGGCTTTTTTAATCTTGTTTTAGTTGGAGTTATCAGTAGCAAGAAATGCAGCAGGTCATTTACAATGAGATCAGAAACGCCAATGCACAGTCTGAGATGTCAAAGGTTACTGAATATCGGTTTTCTGCACCAGGTACGTGTTATTCAGAGGGATAACTTCACCATCAGTACTAACAAAGAAGAGATGAGGAGGTGCTACTCTTTCCTTAGCCTCCAGTATCAGGCTGCTGCAGAGAAGAGCTGTGCACAGCCGTGTAACAAAATGACCACTATCGAAAGGGGGAGAAAAAGTAAATAAATTAAAAAAAAAAAAAAGGCAACTATTTGTGTACCTCAGTGGGCTGCACCGTGGGGGCCTGAGTCAAGGTCCCAGCCCTGGTGCCAGCTCCTGGGGAGCTCTGGGGAAGCTCACATGGGTCGTGTTTGGGAGCACTCGGTGCCTGCAGATGGGGCCATGTAGTTAAAAGAGCTGAAGTAACTTCTCCAGTGGCTAGCCAAGAGTCAAACTCGTCAGGCAAAAGCTCCGCACCGGAGATTTTCTAACAAAAATCTGGTGCCAAGTCTTTGTAGAATTCGGTTTCCCTCTTGTAAAACAAGATACAAAACTATTTGTGAGCTGATTTGTGACCAGCCTTCAGTTATCAAAGTAGACAGGTAGGAACCCACAAGGAGGTTTTTTTTTTGGTTTTTTTTTTTTTTTTTTTTTTTTTTTGGTTTGTGGTTTTTTTTTTTTTTTTGTTTTTTTTTTTTTTGTTTTTTTTTGTTTGTTTGTTTCAGTGAAGCTACTGCCTGAATCTTTCTTATTCACAGCAATAACTGGAGTGACGCCAACTCCTACTGTGTCTCCCTGAGCAGGCTTTAGGTTTTGGCAAAGCAGCCCCCGCTCTCAGCGGCAGAGCAGCTCTCGCAGGTGCCGCCGGCCAGGCTGGCTCGGGGCTTCGGTGTCGGAGAGGAGCGGCTGCTGCCCGCCCCGACTGCTGCCTTCTGCCTGGGAAAGAGGCAGTCCCAGCCACGGGGAGGGAAACTGGGAATAAGGATGGAGACAGGCAAGTAGGAGGTTCTTGAAGGTCCTTTTCACCTCCCCCCTGAGCAGCAGCACCTTGTTGTCTCGGAGACCTGACACATTTTCATTATTTTGACCTTATCCTTGGGGCCTTGTAGGAGATGCCTGTTGATGCCCAAAGCCTTGACTTGAATGCTGTCTCCAGTGCCAACAAATATTGTCATTCTCCAGCTGCCCAACAAGTCACATTTGCATCATGTTACAGCCACGGACTATTATAAAGCTGCTGAGGGGAGTGAAGGATATAACTACAGGAGGGGAATATTTCTGTGCAATTCTGTCTTGCTCAAACACACAGAATAAAGAGATAGGGAACTGTCAGAAATAAAACTCAGAAGTGTTTAGAGAGCTAGTGGGAAGGTGTGCATCCAGAAATGGCTGCTTGTCTGGCACCAGCTGCACTACCCAGTTACCCATCCCTAGACCTAAGCCTAACATTAAAAGGCTTAACATTAAAAAACTAGATCATTGAAAAATACAGCCCAGAGGTGAAGCAGGCACAGGAAGGTGTAGGGCAGAAGCAGCTGTCTTGAGGTGAAAGAAAGGGCAGCAGTGACAGTGCCTGCTCCCAAGCCGACTGAGGCGATGCTGGGAGAGCCTGCAGGACCAGCAAAGCACGTGGAGGCAGAGAGAGCATTGCTATTCCAGTCCTTCCTTCAACTACAGCTCTTGATATCTGTAAACAAGAACGCTGGTTTTTGAAGAGACTATTTTCTGGTTTTCTGTGGTTGTAGTTTTTTTTGTTGTTGTTGTTCTTGTGTTTTTTGTTTGGTTTTTTTTTTTTGTTTTTTTTTTTAATTTTTTTAAGCCAGTATTTTAATGAGCTGCCAATCACAGGCTCCATGAGAGGAAATTTTTCATGCCAGCCAAATGCAGCTCGGGCTGCCAGATTAGATGAAGCTGCACTCCCTCTCCACCCATTCCCACCACTTAACCCAGCAAAAGAGTGCCCTTGGGTCCAGCTGTGAAGCCTGTTTTCTGGCAAGGACTCCAAGCAGATTTAAAATCTACTAACTTGTGCCCCACGGGGGCAGGCAGGTGGTTGCCTTCTGATCTGCCCTTCAGCAGTTCTCAGCGTCACGCTGCTGTCGCTAGGAAGTCAGCGTGCAGAAACAAGGATAAGCATCACACCTTCTAGATATGATAGAAGCAGCAGTAATAAACCAGACCTGCTGTTCAGCATTAAGGATTTGCGTATCAAACAATCCTAAAAGAGAGAAAACAGCTGACCTTCTGTTTTGCTCAGCAATAAACCTTTAGCTTCAGAAGATGCAGCACTCATGACTTGGATCCCATAAATTAGTATCACTTTGTGCAAATTAGTGAATTTCTTTTTACTTTAGTCTGTTAAACTTACGTGGTCACTCTCTCAAATACAGAAGGCTAACCTTAGGCGGCATATGCAGTAACAAGAAATGAAACATTAACTATACTTACTATACAACTGTGATGGAATTTTATAGGGACAGCTCCATAACAGTTTTATTCAAGCTACATAGTTTTGTGGAATACTAATAATTTAGAAACCTAGATAAAGACAAAACCCACGTTATTCAAGATCTTCTGCTTACTTTTAATACAGAAAAAGTTGAGGTGAGCTTAAGTGGCCTTTCACCATGCAGATCCTTCCTGCTTAGGAGAAAGCAGTGACAAAAAGTATTAGTACCTATTTATAAATCCCAAATGACAAGAGAACATCTACAGACAGTCACATAAATATCAAGAGTTCATTAAGCTCAGTGCTGTTATGATAAACACTAAATTAATTCATTACGGTGAGTCATGGTACACTGCCAACCTTATTAAAACAAAGAATGTACTTTCAAGGTATATTGGTTCCTGCGCACCACCCGTGCTCCAGTCCTCATTTAGAAAATTACTTGAAAAATTATAGTTACTAAGTTTTATAAAAAATTCAGCACTTCATGGGTATATGAATGCCTGGGGCTTAATTTTCCTCTTGCTTTCATTACCATAGACCAGAAGCAAGTCCGTGCACACGAAGGCAGGGACAACTCATGGAGTCTGCAGAAGAATGACGCAGACTTTGATGTGCTCCCTGCAACCAGGACAGCTCTGCACCTCCTGTGCTCGGTTTGCACTGGGAAAGGCTGTCTTGCTGACTGCCACGCTTCCAGCTTCACCTCTGAGATCCAAAGATCGGCTGTGATGTTGCACGTGATTGCCACGGAATGGAGGTATCACTCCTTCCTAAAACTACACTTTCTTCAAACTGTCCCCTACAATAATGCTTGTGCAACACTGGAGGCAGACATAAATGACACTTTGGCTATACGAGGAGACAGTATGATGACACAGATACAACCTGAGGACTTGAGTCACAGGTCCCAAGCTGCATGTAAGCACATCAGTAGCTCTTTTCAGAACTGAAATAATTGATGATTTCACACAAAATCAGGAAACCTTCATGTTCAAAGTCAGCAGGAGTTTCATCATTAACTTACAGACAGCAGAGACCAACATAGAGCACACTTGGGAACCCAACCCATCTGGTTAGGCTGTGACAAAAGTGGCATTTCTCTGCATCAGTACAGGATACCTGGATTAGCAAAAAACTGAAAGCTTTGCCCTTTCAGTTACCACATACTTCTTGGATTCTTCTCCCCAAAATCTCACCTGACTGAACATTTCCTCCAGTGTCACTTGTCAACTGTCTCTGCCTAAGAAGCCCTGCGGATAACAAGCCATATAAAGAACTGCTCTCCTATTTAGCAGGAGAAAGCAAACAATTGAAAAAAGTACTTTAGTTTGACTTTGCTGTTGTTTTTTTCAAGAGATGCAAAATGGACACTTATTTGGGTCAATTAATGTTTAACCTAGTTCATTCTCATATTTTTTTTTGAACACAAAGCGATAAATTAAACGCCAAAAGTTTTCATTCAGAAAACACCAAACCGAAATGTT
Organism: Tyto alba; assembly: GCF_018691265.1. Taxonomy (NCBI): domain Eukaryota; kingdom Metazoa; phylum Chordata; class Aves; order Strigiformes; family Tytonidae; genus Tyto; species Tyto alba. The sequence goes on along the minus strand of NW_024881327.1, from coordinate 12,948,328 downwards.
AAAATATTTGTCTTCTAAGGAAAAAATAGTTTTTTTAAAAATTAGATCATAAGGAATAACTTTAATCTATTTAGATCATCTGCTAATGTCCTATGAGAAGGTTAAACAAACAAGTTCACTGAGCCTGACCTAGCACTGAATGAATATGCAAGCCTCATCTTCAGTTGAGAAGCAATTACATGAGAAATGAAATTACTAACGTGATTAATCTTAAGAGTTGTAGTGACTAGTGAACTTTAATTTTTATATTTTGTATACATTTGTGCTACCTTTAAAAGTCAAGCACTCATTACAGCTATGACAATATGGTCTTTACTAATGTCAAAGTTGGGCTCCAGTGAACTGGTAACAGGCAGAATGAAAGCAAGCCAAAAAGACATGAGAGACCTGATAAGGAAAAGACAGTAAGTCCCATGAGACCCAAAGCGTATTTTCAGTCAAAAAGGGAGCACCCTGGGTGGTCTTTGAAAATGTCAGCATCATCCTTAAGCACACTGTGATATTTGGGTTATTGGGTGCAGGAAAAGATCTTTAATTTTAGATTAAGAATCTGGAAATTTTCATCTTTGCTTGGAGTCACGCTTCAGGCAGTGAAAAGTCTCATTCTTATACAAACTACCTACATCCACACTTTGAGAAAGAGAAGACACATCAGTCACATTAAGTCCTGTTAACTGGGAGTCTAGAACACCTCGGTTTTAAAGAGACCTAGATGGCACTTGAATATTTGACATTTATTTACTATTTACATGGGCAATGATGACATAAATATATAGCTGATGATTCTTTCAGTTTTTTAAACTGTTTGTCCAGTGCTTTTTTTAAGCCCTTAAAAATGAAAACCAAAGCCTTCAAAATTTTCTTTTAGATAGTGTTTAAATAAATGATTTACGTAGCTCGATTTCACTATCATCGCCATTTGGATTATAAAGAACCAAAATCTATTGTCAGAGTTGTACATCTGTTGATGTTTAAAGCTATCTCCAAGGTAAAGAGAGTTGTTGATAGAATAGGAGAAGCTAGACAGATAAATAGAGAGTCTGAAGATCAAATCACTGTAATATGCTTTGTGTCTGAAATTTGACATTTAAAAATATCTCAAAGGCTTTTATCTCCTAGGTACTTGGTTACAGTAGTGAAAGCTTCCCAGATCCATTCCCATCTAGGTTTTTAAACATATTGGGGTTTGAAACCAGCACTTCTGAACATGAACACTGCACTAACCAGCTTTACAGATTAATGTTATACTGAGGAAAGCCCTCTCCAAGCAATCCTTTGGATACTGAACGTGAAAATACTTAAAGGTATCCCACATGAGAGATTAGTGCTTCAAAATATAATTCATTACTTCGATTTGTGGTCTCAAACAAAAGCGTTTCACAGAACCACTATTTCTAGAGACACCCCCAAAACACGTTCTTTCTTTAAAGCCTTTCTCAAATCATACTAACGAATACTCTTCAAACATACACAGCAGTATAGTGGCTATCTGAGGAAGCCTAATGAATTTCCATAGTTCTGCCTAGGAAATTACAGGAGTCAAGAGTCCCTGCCAAACGTACAGAAGGCACTGAAGAGTGAATTTGACCATCCTTAATAAAAATTAAGATTTCTTACCGTAAATCTTGCAGTTTGAGAAATGCTACTCCTGATGTTCAGGCTCAATGTGTGTCAGACCACGCTTCTGACACAAGCTTGGCCCAAGTTACAATAAGTCTGCCTGAGATGGGTGCCCCTGGAAATCCTGCCTCGGGCACCTCGGCTGCTCTTGGGGCTAGCTCGGCCCTGCTTTCCCTTCCAGGGTGCATCAGGTAAGCCTTCCTCAGAGACACGTCAGATCATAAGTTTCTCGACCTTGATGAGCATTCAGATCTTTTAACCCCTGGGTGTAGAAGGAAATGCTGAAAGATAAGAGTAGTACAGCTCTGCAAGCCAAGCAGCTGCCTGGCTGCTGCGCTACCCTCCCTCTGTGTACAGCCCTGACCGATGCTGCCTTCCATAACCGTGCTGGTCTTCTGTATGGGGAGGTAAGCTGGGAATTGGTCTAGCTGCTCTTCTTCACCAGACCTAGCGATTACCTTCAACGACGCACCAGTGTGCCAGACTGCCAACGCTGTGTATGTAGGTTTTCTGCCGACAGGAGAGCCTAGCCGACAGATTTTGAAGACAGATCATCTTTCAGTGCCCTTGCAGGACTACCAGCAGTACAGAGAGGTGAGGAAGCCTGGCACAGAAACCCTGCAAGTTTTGGGGGGTTGCAAAAGTTAATAATTGATGGTTTATTGCCCACCTTCCACTAAAGTGTGTGTCCTGAGGGACTGCAATCTACTTTGCATGACAGGAATCAGGGCTTTAAGCAACATGGTGTTTACTCCCAGGATCACACCAAGTGAGATTTCCATATTACAGAGAAATGCTGTGATAAGAACCGAGTGCCATTCAATCCGGACAGCCATCTGCAGGAGGACTGAGTTTATTTTGTTAATAAAGACACCTCCCTGGCAATGTTGCAGTTTTCCAAGAGCCACAGCCAGCTAGCTTGGCTCTATTCTCGTCTCCCAGACTTTGCTTAATCAGGGTTCTCTGGTCCCTTCTGCACTGCAATAAGCAAGGCCTGAACCTGTTCATGTGCATGATGGTATTTTTTTTTTGTCCTCTTAGTTTTCATGCTTTGGGACAACGCAGCGCAATCCAGACCTACCATTACCTCCGCTGCTGAAGGAAGCGGAGCAGAAGGAATTGGCAGAAGGATCTGAAGCTTTGCAATTCACCTAACACCTTTTTTTTTTCCTCAAATCTAGGCCCATATTGTTCACAGAAATTTGAGCGATGCCTGTTTCGTGCAAAACAAGTTTTTGTTAGGCAAAATACACACACAGCAAAGCCACTAGCATACCTAAGTCTTCTGTTGGAAATTTCAGCCCAGGCAGAAGCAGGAGGAAATAATTACTTTTCTTTCAACTCATTCATCCAGGTCAGCACTGAGACTTTTCCATAGAGTAAGACGACTAAATCAAATTGCCTTCTTATGCCCTATATTTCTAATATTTCATATTGGAGTGTCCAATGATTACATTCAACAGCGAATGTACCTAAGCATAAGTTAGAAATAATGTAAACAGGAAAAGTTTTGAAGAGTAAACTAAATCTTAATTTTTAAATTGAATGTTTAAAAAATAAAATCAGCTTCCTGACAGAGCAATAGTACAGGCTAGGTTTTTTTTGTTTGCTTGCTTTTTAAAACCCCTGAATGATTTTAAAGAATTTCACATTCTGTAACAAAATTTAGATAACTTCATGAGGCATTTTGCCTTCTTTTGCTATGTATCTTGGTTGTCAAAGTCCATGTGGTTAAACTAAGCAATCTTCTTATGTTCTGTTCTTAAAATTAATCAACATAATTTCAGTATCTAGTTCTTCAGTCTTAATGCTCCTAGCTGTTTCTCAGGGTTTGGGAGGCTCCTGTGGTTTTAGGGAAGTTTTTCCTCCCCTCTACCCAATCTATTGATAACTGACCTGAAGATTATATTCCATTCAGCTGAGGGAGACATACGAAACATAAGCTTGCATAGCAATGACAGCACACATCACTTGTATCCTGAAAGTGTTTTACAGCTTGACCAACCAAATCTGCAATTACAGGAGATGCCTTGAAGCAAAAATCTTTCATAGTCTGCCAGATCAGATAATGGGCACACTTACCTTCTGTTATTGTACCTACTGTCACTTCTTTTATGAAATGATGAATCCCACTTGCAGTTATGCAATTTCTACAATCCAAATCTCAGAGGAGGAAGCTTGGGAGCAAATAAGTGAACCTTTGCTGCCTTTTCCCTTTCCTCCCTCTCCTGTAGGCTCAGCCCTGGGCTGGGCTCGCTCCTGCTCTCATGACACCGTGCCACAGTGGCCTGGTGTGGCTCGCTGCTACTGACAGAAAGCAATGCCGGGGTTTGACGCGTCACCTGACAAAATGTATCCCATCATTTTCCTGTGCTTCGTGCCAGATAAAAGGTGGCCAGAAGAAACAACCCTGGAAATAAAACACAAGGTGCTCCCAGGTGCTATTCTGCCAGCTCCCCTCTGCAGAACGCCAACGGCTTTGTAGGGAATGTAACAATTTTATAGCATATGTCAAAACCAAGCGACTTGGCACTGAGATTCAATTTGGATAAGCTGGTGAGCCTGCTCAGACGATCTGTGCATATCTTTTTCAAGATCAAGGGCATGAGGTCAAATCCTGCAGCTTCTTTTTGATGGCAGAGGGAAGCGAGCTCCGTCTTTCTGCCAGCAGAGGCAGATCCGAGAGCCAGACGAGTGCTCCTCTTGCTGTCCCACCGCACGTTGCTCGGCTCAGAGCATGGGGCAGGTTTGGTGACAACCAGGTTCCATCAGAGAGTCTCCCTAGCAAGATCCATTTTAGTCAAAACTAGAGTTTGGAGGAGAGACATAAGAGAAAGGGAGCCATATGAAAAAAACAAAGTCTCCCAAGTTTAGAGGAAGAATTGAGACTATCCCAGCTTCTCTTGAAAAGCTGTCTGCCAGGAGAGATGGGAGTGTGAGCGGTGGGATATTCCCAACCCTAATTTCCCAGTTCCAGAAAGTAAAAGTTTATTTGCGGGAGGGCAAAGGAGGATATTAACAGGTTCTTATTTTTATCCAGCCAGTTCACCTTTCTCCACCTCTGTCAGACTGAAAATTAGGATTCCACCAAATTGCCCTGTTGCCATTCTGCAAATTCACAGCTGCAGATGATGACACACGGTAAATCACTGTCCTCTCACTGAGAGCTGCCATAAATAATGCCACAGGAGTTCTCCCCCTGCAACTAGCAGCTGCTTGCAACTGCTGGGAGCTGCACTGTAACGCAGCCCCCAGGTAAGGAATGGAGAGAAAGTAAAACAGAACAGTCTGAAAAATAAGATCCTGGCATTTATCATCACATTAACTTGTAAGCCTTTCAAAATATTTGTCTCTTCTCTCACAGGAGAATTTCTATAAGCAAGTTGTCATAACTTCAGACAAATTTCAGGAACGCACTATGTTAATTTTCTAAAAGTACCTAATCTTAAAAGTATTTTCATTAACAGCAAGTGTTATCACTGCTTTTAAGGAGGAGAAAGCTGAGGCAGAGACCATGAAGCAGGCACGGCAAGATCAAACCTCAGGTGAGTAGTGGAAGCAGTGGCTGAACCCAGTCCCTACTCCCTCTGTTCCCTTTTGCAGTGGGTATATTTATTTGTTTTACTACGACACGGAGGGGAAAAAAAGAGAACGTAAGGAAAAAGAGCAGTTTGGCAGGCTACATGACAGGTGGAAAAGGCCAAAGAGGTGCAAGTGTATTAGCCATGACTTCCGAGCAAGCAGTTGGCTGACTCTATTGCTCAACCTCTGCATCAATGACAGCTTTTAAAGGCTTGTGCTGCAGCACAGCCACTCTCTTGCTGGTCGTAGGTGTTTCCCAGGCACGGGCACAACCCCAGGGTTACTGGGCCCAGCTCTGGGCAGGCTCAGCCCAGAGGGGACCCCCGAGGCAATGGGCTGCAGGGGAGCTGGAAGGAACATGGCCTTCACGGTGGCTGGGCAGCACTGCAGCCCCTCTCCAGCTCCAGAGGGATTGGAGTGGCACTGGTGGCCGGGGACAAAAGGGAGTGATGGAAGATCCTTCTTGATATTCCCAGCAAAGCCATAACATTTCCCAGTCCTTTCCAGCCCCGCCTGGCACCAGCCCTCCCCTGAAACTCTGCACCATTCCCACTTTGCATAACGTGCTGTTCTTAACTACAATTTTTTTTTCACCTGATTCAGATCAGACCTCACAAACACCTGGAGACAAGCTCCAGGGGATACTTCTCTTGCAGCACACCCTTGACTGAAGGGAGAAACCAGTACATCTCGTGGACACCACCTGCAGCTGGGGGTAGATAGCAAAAAACCTCAGGTAACCTTAGATTCATTCCTCTCATGCTTGGCAAAAAGTAGGAGCATGGGCTTTTGGCAGTGCACTCATGCTGCTCGAAGACTCATACAACTATGATCAACTATATAAACCAGTTTTAATTAGGATTTTGCTAATCACCATCAGCAGTATCTGGCCAAAGTTTCCCTTGATTTTTTTTCTAGCCAGCATGGAAGGAAAGTGGATTTCCCAGAGTTCTGAAAGTGCCTTTTTTAAATGAAGATGTATCCAACCTCTGAGAATTGGTTTAAAAAAAAAAAAAAACACAACCCAAAAAAGACACCAGGAACATTTGGATATATGTCTGTGATTGACTGTGGTAATAGTGCTGACAGATGAAGTATTCTATGGAGATTGTTACATGGATATTTAGGGCTAAGCAGATTCCAATGAGGTTTATTTGTTTAGACTAGTTTCTAATTCTGATTTCAAACATAAGCTAAGATTTATTTTTTTTTTTTTATTCCTTCCAATCATCCCTTTTTGGTTGGGCTTCAGGCCAAATTGGATATTTGGGCCAAATTTTTCAGAAAGACACACATGCAGGATGTAGGCAAACTGGGCTCCTACCTTGTTTTCCCAATTCAAAGTAAGGACTGAAAGCCATATCTCCTTTATAACAGACATTATCAGGTAAAGAAGTCATGCCAGTGATAAGAGACTCTTGTCCCTATAGGTAAATCTCTAGTTTAGAAAGCTACTGAAGGGTGCAAGAAAATCAGATATAGGAACCTGCCTGAATTAAGGAGAGCTGTAAACCTCTGGAAAAAAACAGATGCCAAAGCTTAGGTTTCTTCTTATTTTCCCCACCCTCTGAAACAGAATTTTTGCTTTCTAGCCAGCTCTTCCAAAAACTGGAATTAACTACCCAGCACAACATGTGTCTGTTGGAGAGGGCCACCTTCAGCTGCACTGCTGTTGGACCAGAGCCTGCGCTAGCCACTCAACACCCTCTCCAACACAGGGAGGGCATGGATGCAAAAAGACAAAACTCACCCTTTTTCTCTGCTGAAGAAAAGCTCTTTATATCAGTTAGAAAGATTACAGAGGGCTGACAGCAGCACTGACCACTTTCAGAGCAAACCCTCTTCCTCACAACACCTACTTTCTGTCCATTCCCATCTCCTGGGATGAGCAGAGTGCCACTGCCAGAGATCCCAACCAAAAACTCGCTGAGCATGAGGCCATGCCCACGCTGTGGGAATGAACCAACACCTGTTGGCCAAGGAGCCTGTAGTCACGGGATGTGTCTTTTTATTGTGTAATTCCAATTACAGGTGAATGGGAACAAAGGAAGTGGAACCAGCTGCAGAATAGGGCAGCAGAGATTTCCCCCTCGCTGGAAACAGAAGCTAGCACAGCAAGGCAGCAACTAGTGTAGCAGGGGTAGGAGGCATATTTTGTTTTCATTCCACCACTGGCAGAGGGGAAAGTCAGGCCAGGCAGCCCAGCACAGAAAGCTTTTCCAGGCAAAAAGGTAGTGGTGAATTTTCCTCTTACATCCATTTTACTTTAGATCAGTAATACTGACAAAACAGTTGGTTCTTGTTCACATCTGCAAGAGAAGTCAGGTTTTACTTCTTTTCCTGATAGATGAGCTCCTTAAGACTGTACACATATTTGCAAATTGAATTAATATTTAACATTATACACAATGGATCTTTTAAACTTATTTTTAGTTCAAGCTTTGAGTTTATCCAGGTTTCAAGTGAAACCCTTTAGAGTTAAGAATGAAGTTCAGAGTTACTGCTTGCTTTTTGTTCCTTTTTCTTGAATAAAGCAAAGATGAAATCCCATGTGAAGACTCGCTAGCTGACGGGAGGTTTCAGTAGAGAAAAAGATTCACATTTCATCTTAAAATAATTTTTGGGACATTCGGTATTCTTACGTTCCTCTTTTGAAATTTTTGTTCGGAGGACATGGACCTGTTTTGCATTTGGCACTGTTGTGTGTCTTCCCAGTCCTGTGCATGGCCCTGGGGCTAGAGACACATTACAATGGCTTTTGGGATGCTTCAGTCTTGTTTACCTGCTTAGATTTTGAAACCAGGGAAAGGCGGGCTCTGCTTGCAAGGGAGACATTTAAGTCCACAGGGTTGCTTTAAAGTCTTATGCCCAGAAAACACATGGAAAAGCCTCCGTGCTCCTCGGACACGCTGACACTTTGCATTGGCAACTCTCATAACAGAGCCTTTTCCCTAAAGTACACGCTGAGAAAGGCCAGTGAAAATTTCAGGTTTGCATTTCGTTAGCCGTTCATTGCTTGCAGTCTGCCTTGATATGGGGGAGAACCACCAGTGCCACTTTAAGATGCTTAAAAACCAGAGAGGAAAATTAAGGATGCGTTTCCTCTTCTTTAAATGTATCCCATTTTAAAAGCCAATATCCGTTTTTTTGGAGCTCTTATTCGCAACTCCGGGCTGTGCAGTGCTTTAGACCTTCACTATTTTTCTTCAGCCTCCAAACGAGGGGATGCAATACACTCCTGTTGATCTCATAATACTACTTGACTTCTGCTTTATAGATCACAAATTAAAAAGGAGGCAAAACAGGTCACACGCAAAGCCAAGAAAGATTAGAGGGTAAAGGGTTATGAGCTGAGGCCGACACAAGCAATCGTACACTCAGGAAAGAGAGGTGGAGATGGGACATGAGTGGAGACTGAACACCTGACAGGTAGCAGCACGGCCAACGGGAAGTGATTAGGCCAGTAGAGATAATTGGGTGGCTGAAGCTGAGACAGGACGTTTAACTGAGGCCACCTACAACAGGGGAAGGAAATCTCGGTGGGGGACAGGACCCTGTGTCACTCGCCCTGGCAAAGCCCCCCTCAGCTGCAGGGAGAGAGGGTCGGCGCGCTAAGGAGGCACGGCGCTGGCCGAGCCAACAGCAAATCCCTCCCCAACCAGGGCACACGGCCCCATGGGCGTTTAGTGCCTAATTCTCTGTCAAGGAGATTCTGACCTTCCGTGCCTTGTTGGAGCTGCTCTCTGCGCTAAAGGTTTAGTGGAGGGGATGGGGTTGTCAAGGTGATTGACCTCAATTGGCTGGAGAGGGACTGGTGACAACATAGCTAACTGGCAAGGAAAGTCAAAGGGCTAATTTTATAGCCTCCCTGCTTGCCATCTCAGTGAATCACATAGGAGGGCTTTTAATGATGCTCTGATAAAACCAGAGTTACCTGGTAAGTGGCACTGAAGAGGCAAGTGCTCGTGTGCTCCATAGAGACATGGAAAAATAGCACAAAGCTTGTTAGCCATGAGGCCTTCAAATGTAATTAATTTAATTTCTTTTCATACTGACACACAGTTTTTAACATCAGTACGTTATCTTCCAAGCTGAGAATTTCAGGCATTTTCCAAAGCAGCTAAATAACATCAGCATCTCAGGATTTTGCAAAAATAGACCATAGGTTTGAGCAATTTTGCCTTTCTTGCCTGATTATGAACAGTGGCAGAAAAGGTCTGCCCAGTTAATCTCTAACCACCAGGACAAGCCCTGCCCGTCACTGAATCCCTACTGAATTTTCCTTTATATGACTGCATTTTAGACACGACTCTGTTCATGACTTATATCTGACTCTGCCTTGTATGTCACTATATTGCAGCAATACCTCGGTGGAGTGCCGGCAGGTTTGGGGAACGCCAGCACTCCAAACGGGGTGCAACTAGATCACAAGGAGCACACGTTGCAACATTTTCTCGTGTGCAGGTGCTGCTCAGAGGGAGATTAACATTTCCTGCACTAATGCTTTTTGCTTTGGTACGGTACGAGATGTCAGTGTGGGCACTGAGACCACCAGACAGACACACGAACGCGGCTGTGTTGGAGCAGGGTAGCGGGCTAATTCCATCATCTTTATGGACCATGCAGTACTGCACGTGGCAGTCAAGCAGCAAGGCCATCTTTCCTGTTGTAATTACTTACAACAGCGCTTCTTAACCTGTGCAGCACCGCCTCTCTCCCCATACTGCCCTGCCGAAATGCTGTGAACAGCAAATGAGGTGTGAAGCCCCCGCCTCACCTCAGGAGCCATCAAGTATGATAAGGTACAAAAAGCTCTTAATTAGGGTACCGTGGTTCAGTGATTTATACAGGAGCGTGCATGAAGCTTTTGAGAGGCGCTGAGAGAGGTCCCTGTCTCGTAGTGCTCATACAACGTGGGCTCCAGGTCATTACTGACCTTGACAGAAAATACAAGATGACTCCCCAGCTCCCTCTTGGTTACAAGGGGCAGGAGGGAAGAGCAGCCCTATGAAGCTGTACTTACAGTGTCAGATTTTCCTCCAACATACAGCACCCACCATGCAGAGATAAAAGAGATGCAGCCACAGATATGTCTCTTAACTAGATGCCTTTACGGTTTGCATCTGGTAAGACCCTGGTTCAGAAAAGGTCTCCAGCACTGCCACTTCATTAGGAATGGAGACCACAGACTTTCAAACACGACTCTTTCTTATTCACTAGATTATTATCTGCACCCACTGGGTAAAGTTAAGCAAAAACACCTCTCAGCTGATTCATTTCAGCAGCCAGCAGTTGCTTAGTTTTCCTTATTAGCACCTTGTGAAGGATTTCCCAACATGTTTAATTTAAAAAACGTAATAGTTGAAAAAAAAAAAAACTGGCTAGAAAAATAAGATAAAAGACAACTACAGAAAAAAATCATTATCTTAATTACAGAGCAGCTTTGTCCTCTAATGGGAAGGCGATTTTTTCAATAGACAGCATTGCTCTAATGGAGGATGCACTTTAAATAGGACTGCAGTTTGCACACTGCCCTGAACTTCTAACCCCTCACAATTTGTATTTACCGCATTTCAGAATTGTACTAGTGGATAAAAAACACCATTTTTTTTTTTTTCCAGGATTACAGATTAATTTTGTAGAGCTGCCTGCTATGGAATTAAATATCCCACGATATTCAACAAAGTAAATCAACAGCAATGGACATTTTGCTCAGGGAGGGGTTCGGGTTGTTTTGCCATGGCAGGCATTGCTCTCTCCTGTCTGCAAATACAACAGACAAACCTGCAGTGGTGGGAAACGTGATCTTCTGTCTTCTGGCCCCTGTGTGGCTGTCAGTCTGGTAGGTGATCCTAGGAAATGGCAGCTGAGCCAAAGCTATCCCAAGGAAGTATTACACTGCATCCACCCATCCTTCTGAGATTTGGTGCCTCAGCTGCAAGCTGAGGGCATGCCCTGGAGCCCAGGCTCCCTCTTTGCACTTGGAAATGGTGCCACCCCTCTGCCCCAGGTGGCAGGCTGTGCATTACTGGCTGCTTTCGTCCCTGCTCCCATCCCCTATGGTCCTATTATGCTGCAGGTCTCCAAGGTCAAGCTGAATGTGGTGGAGTACTGTGGATGCCTGCTCTGTGATCTCTCTCCTGTCTTCTTCCTCCAGCAAAACAGAAACCCCCCACAACACTCCTTGATGTAGGTAAGTATCCCTTTGCTAATACTGTGTATTGGAATGCACTATCCAGTTGGGAACTGATCTTGATGTTAATTCTGAAAAATCACATCAGCTGAAATCACATAACTTAGAACAGAGTTGTCACTTTGCATGTCTGAAAATTCATTAAGGGCATGCTCAGGTGGCTCTGGCCAAGGAAATGTGTAGCAGATTCTGAAGATATAGCACTGTTTTATACACCTCATATCCTAACAGAAACATCAATAAGAACATTTCTCTGCTGCATTTGTTTCCCTGCAGTTTGTAAATACTTGAATAAATTCTCTAATAGGGTTATCATTTTAGAGGAGAATACAGAGCCTGTCTTTTTCAGATCTTGCAGAAAAGCATGCTTCTCTTGGGTGAGAGGAAAGACTTGGAGAGCATCAGGTTACCTCTGAGACCCGAGACCATGTGTCCTGAATGAGATCTCGTAAGACTTACAGAGGATATACAGGATGGAAGATTCAGGCAAACCTTAAGATGAATTCTTTACATGGGAGGCCCTTCTGATCACCAGTTACCCCTAAAACGTTCAAGGGCAGTTTATAAAAGAGGCATACTCTTTGATAAAGACAGAAATGCACAGCTGTAGCCTTGAGGAACCCATTGTCAGTGGGGTAAGAAAACTCATGTTCGTGATTACAGTGAGAAGATGTGACAGCTATGGGGACTCCTGAAGAACACTGAAGTGACTTAAAAATAAGAAGATACTTTAAGATTCATATCACTCCATCAGTTGGAAAAGCTGTTTTGTTGCCAGTAGCTCACTCTGGTAATCAACATCACCAGGACGTTGTCTGCTTCTGGCAGACTCAGATATCCTTTAGCTGACAGAAAATACATCCTACCTACTTGCCTGGATGTAGGTGGGACAGAAAAGTGTTAAAGGTGTTAAAGGATAGAGCCACAACTTCCCAATAGGACCTGTAATACCCCAAACAGGAAGATGGAGGTGTTGTATGATGTGACTCCTCCTTGCAGCTGGAAAATATTTATTATCTGCTCCAATCGCTCCTGAAGACTGTCACAGTAGAGAGAGGCCTGATGCACAGATCTGATCTTCTGGGGGTATGCCAGTGTGAGGATGCTGGATGAATGGTCCCAACACTGGTGCCAGAAGTTCTCTTGAAACTTTTGAAAGTGTCACTGTAGAGTGCCACAGGAGCAGCTGAGGTCTGAAGAAGGCCAAAAGTATACTTCCCAGCAGGCTTGTAGTCCAGTTTAGTAATCCACACTACCACACCTTTCCTAAATATCCAAGGAACTAGGCTAAAGTACACCCTCTGGTGTGCCACCAAAATTGGATCATTGGATTTGGTCACGAAGGTGACCAAGGCTATTATCAAAAAGACTGCTCAAAGAGCAGTGGGACTCACGGAAACATACTGGTGGCTTTCAGACTTGTGGAAGATCTGAAGTAGGGTTGCTTAACTCACAAAAGCATTTCCCACCTGGCATGTACGAGTGGCTCAGCCACAGCACTGTCACAGGCAGGGATCCCACAGCACAGTCTCAAGCCACTCACCTCTGGCAGACCCTCAGAGATAACAGAAACAGGATTTCCACCTTCATCGGGGATAGACACAATTTCAGGTGGAGCGCTGTGTGGAGAAGGTGCACCTCCTGAACCTAAGAAGAAGAGTTAGGCCCAAGGGTCTTTTTTCCACTCAATTTTCATGAATTAGGTTTTTCTCTCAGTGGTCCACTTCAAGTTCACGAGATGATTTATGACAAGGACGTTTCCTTTTCTGTCAAGAATGCATCACCCACCACGGACCCAATCTTGATATGGACAAACCGTAATAAGATTTACTTCTGATCCTATCCTAATCACTTGGAAAAGTAGTTGCAGTTTTCTAAATTTATCTATGTGAAAAAAAAAAAATAAAATCATTTACCTGCTCAACATCTGTTCAAGACTCTTTTTGGTAAAATCCATATATAGTGCAACATAAATAGGAAATCTAAAGATTCTGTGCAAATGTCAAGACACACTCCAAATATTATGATCCTACACAATGCAAAGTGTCAAACATGACAATGAAGGCAGAATTTACTGATCACGATCTAAATACATAAGCCACCATTAATTCAAGTGCTGCCAGTGGCTGATCTACTTTGTGTAGAAAAATTACACTCAAATGTGAATCAAAATTTGAGCTATGCAAGCTGAGCTTTCAAAAAAGTACTTGAAAATATAGTGCTGCAATGCTAAAACAAAAAATACAAATGGTATTTTCAGCACCCAGCTTGGCATATATAATTACTCATTTCCGAGAAGGCAGTTTGGCTCAATTTCTGATAATTTTAACTCAATATTTTATTCATCATGGTGGCTTGTGGAACATCAGTTAAAATGGGAATGCTCATACTTGCAATTCCTCTTTTTGTTCAAACAGAACTGCTCGCACTTGTAATTCCTGTTTTTGTTCTTGCACTTGCAGTCATGGCTTTCTCGCAACATTTTTTCCTAGGGATAGGTGTAATATTTTTGAATGTTACCATCCGTAGGAAAAGAGCTGGCTCTGTGTTAAATATTCGGAAGTAATAGTCAGGCAATACAAATTCAGGGAACTTTACCAGGGAACAGCCGCCCTCTGTTCTCATATAGGAGAGCCTGATTTGCAACTTCCTTGAAGAGGAGGCAAAATAATGCAAAGTACAAACCAATTTTTTATTCAGAGCTGCCAGGGAAAAATACATTTCCTTTACAAAAATGTAATTCCTTTCAGAGTTTTTACATCCTCATTCAAATACAATGAATAACGAATAGGCTATATCTACTCTCCTGTCTTGATCCATAAATATCATTATGGAAAGTATTTCTGCAAAAGAACTTTGTCTAAGGGATACCGCAAAGCTTGACTCTCAATTCTAAAAATCTGTGTTCAAATCTTGGAAATTAAAATTAGGTCTGTACTAATGTTGACATAAATGGCTTCTTTTCTTTCTATACTAGAGTAACTTAAAAATATGCTATCTCCAAAATTGAGATGACAGAGTCTCTTGAATCAGGAATTGAGTCTGGACATTCTTCCTTTAAGCAAAAATCTAAACTTAGACATTAAGTAATGCTGAGTTTAGAAAATAAAATACCTCCTCAAACTTCAAGGCTATTGAGGCCAGAGAGGATTACCATCATAGCATGGTCTCCTGCAAGAAAGAGGGAGAGAGAGGCAATTCCACCCACAGCTCCCAACACAAGCCCAGGTGGTGCTAGAGCCAGGGCACATCTTTCTGCAAGGTAAGATTTAAAATCACTAACTAATAGAAAATCTTTCATGCCCCCCTTCCTTGCCCATGGAATTGTCCCAAAGCTTAATTACCATTGTTCAAAAGAAAAACACAAACCAAAAGTAACCTACCTCAAGCTTTAACTCATGACCGAGCTCATCTGGCTTCCATTTCCAAACTTTAGACTTTGCTATGCTTTTCTCTTCTAGATTAGAGTACTCTGTTATCAATTTTTTTTCCCATGTAATCACACTATAATCACGCCACAATTGATCATCTTTTCTCCGTTTCTTTTGATAAGATGAATATCTCGAGCTTCTGACAATTTTCATTATAAGTCATGTTTCTCAGATCCCAGACTGCTTTTATAGCTCTGAATTTTTATGATGTATCTGTACCAGAAATTAACTTAGTATTAATGACCAATAAAAATCTCACCAGTGTTGCACACAGAAACAACAACTCCTTTTTGCCTGCTCAGTAGCGTCAAACTTGCATATTCAATTCCCATTATTTGTCCTTAGGACTCTCCAAATAATTAATTTTAGGGGCTGTTTGTAATTGAAAAAGATAATTTAATTTCTAACAAAATATTTCATCTGGCCTAGAGTAAAATGGTTTGTTTCAGATTTAAGCATCTAAGAACTTTAGCTTTTTAAAGTGAAATGAAAGACAACTAGATATAGAATTAATTTTGAATAGAAAAACTGTTATTAACATTTTAATGTCAATATTTAACATTCATTTTTGGGCCCAATCTCCGAAAGAGAAAGGAATTTATATCACCATCACAGTGTATTTTGTCTCCTTTTGCCTTCTTTTCCCTTTTGAAATCATCTCAACAATTTCACAACTTCTATGAGGGCTAATCTGGGTCAAAGTAAACTGCAAAACTGAGACCCAATGACTACAAAGGTCTCATTTTCATGCAGTTTATTCTGTTTCAGAGTGAACCAAGATAAGTAAGAACACGGTACTCATCTTTCTAAGAAATAATCCTAACGCGCGCAGTTATTTAGACAAAGGTGGATTGTAACAGCCTGAATGCAGGGCCCCAGTACATGCCAAAAAAAAAAAAAAAAGGAGAGTGCACTGAGCCACTCAAGGCAAAAGGCAGCTTGGAGAAACTTTATTAACAACAACGTTGAGTTAGCACTGAGCTGGTGCAGTTGGAAGCTAGGGAAGAAAAGAAATATTCCCGTTTGAAACATGAATACCAGTGATTTGAAAATTTTTGAAACTATAAACATTGGACCCAGCAATGTAATTTTAAAGTCAATTTTCAGAGAGCTAACACAAGAACAGTCAACCAACACACCTCACTGAACTATTTATTGTCAGAACAATAGCTACGATACACACTACAACTATTCTGGAAAACAGCCTTAGTATTACCTTTTAAAAGGGAAATGAATGCAATAAAAGGTTCTCAGCCACTGCAAGAGCAATAACAATGTTAATGTCATTTGAAAAGATGGTCAAAGCACTTTGCTAATACTCGTGAATCATCAGCTTCTTTTGCAATGTAACTGCTGTGTTTGGAAATTGCATTTCCCCACTCATTCATATTATTCTAACCCTTCTTCCAAGTCTGTCTGTTTTTTAAAGAGTCACCACATCTCCAAGAGCCTTGGATGTGATTTTCTCCTGCTCTCATTACAGAAAGAAAATAGAGTTGCAGGTGCCCCCTCTGAACAAGAAAAACTGTCCTTCCCAACAAGCAGCTCTACAACATGTCCACGAGCTGCTGATGGAGTTGCTATGGTTATAAAGAGGTCCTCTGTGGGAGACATCTTCACTTGTGGTTAGGTTTTGACAGAGGCAGAGGGACGCCTGATGTAGGAAGGAACAAAGGATGAAAGAGCTTCAGCCATTTTATCCACGTGAAAGAGGAGTTACGCTACATCTGAAGTGTTTCTGGAGAAAGTCCTGTTTCTCCAGGAGCAGTGCACCAGGATGTACCTTGTTTCTGACATACAGGGGATTTCGGTACAGGCCAAAAGTGATGACCACACACAGAAATAAAATAAGCAGAAGTGGAGCTGCTCTTGATCTGTGGATTTTCCTGCAATCTTATGCAACAGATCATTGCACTTTCTGAAGGGCAATGAGACTAGAAAAGAACTAATAGATGAGCAAGGACCTGGATGTGGCAGGAGCTAAGTGAGGTTTTGTGACCCTGCACCAGAAGCACTAAAGGAAAAGCGTTTGGGCTTTTCATCCTAGCTGCTTCTACTTTTGCTCCTGAAACCATGCCTCCTCGCTAACGAAGGCTGCTAACAAGGGGAAAGGCAGAGAGGAGCCAATGAAGATGGAGATGGCTTGCCCCAGTTGGGGCAGAATTTAAAGGAATGAAAAGGTGAGCATGGGACTGAAGCATTTACAATCGGCTGAGGAGACTAGTTAAATCATCAAACAAAAAAGCCCTCTGCTTCTCCTCTGTCTTTCAGGATCTAGCCCCTTGCACAACAGTCCTCCTCTCTTCCTGCACACTTCTTTCCATCCATGTTGCCAGTCCTGGTCGAGAGGGATGACCACCTGAGATAGTGCTGCAGGGGAAGTTACACTCCACTTTGCCATTTATTAAACTATTTGCCTCATCATACAAAATGTGCGGGTTTTGTTCCCTTTCTTCACATCCTCATCTTAGATCTTCAGAGTGGTCTTTTCTGTAGGAGGATGGGATGGGACAGCTACATCTGCTCTAAGAGAAAGCCACCCTCATAAAAGGGAAAAATGAACTGAAATCTTTATTTCTAAATACCAGGAGAGCTCAAATACTGACAAGCAAAAGTCCTTCCAAATTAAGTTTTAGAGAAATAAAGGCAGCTAACCGGAATGTTTCCAAGCATGAAAAATTGTGAATAATAAACAATATGAGTTCTGTTTTACTAGCAAATCTCATCACATAAAAAAATCGGTCCTGTGAATCATCCTTGATGCTGGCTAGCAGACTCTACGTTCAGAGCACAATGTCTATACTGTCTATAAATATTACTACGGCCAGTAAACTCAAGGCAATGGCAAGGGGGCCGTAAAACTATTGAGGCTACCATACACTGCAGTGGTTGTAAAAAATGCCATAAAAGAAAAATGATCTTTTATTAAATCTTTTGTTTGGGAGGAACTTTGCATTTTAACAGGGCATTTAGCAACCAGGATAACTTTCCAAAAGCAGCAGTCTCTCTGCCCACAGTTCAGATTTGGAGCCCTGTGAAGTCCTAAAATGACTTCAGCCAAGAGGTGAGGACCCATCCCCATCCGAAGAAGTAGGACGTTTGGTGCTAACACAAAGACCAGCTTGCCATCTCCTCTTCCCTGGTCTCTTACAGCTTTTATCACACTTGATGTAAGGGCGAAGGCGAGGTGCAGCAAAGAGCCTAAAGCAGCCTTTCCTGTTACAGTTTTGCTTTCAGCAAATGGAACCCCCAGTTTGCAAACTCGCTCTCTACCCAGCTGATGCCCGGAGCCAGTGTGAAGCCTCCCTGCAGGAGCAGAGGCAGGAGCTGGCCCCGTGGCACGGTGTGCAGCGTGGAGGGCCACCGTTGCTTCTGCAGGAGCTACTTCTGAGCTGCTGCTCGCTCTCAGGTCACACCTGACAGCTCAGGGTCTGTGGATGGCTGACGGGGCACATCTACCTGCTGGCTCCAATCCATCCATAGTTGGTATGGCAAGGCAGCGGCGTGCCTTTCACCTGGAATGAATTCAAGTGAGAGTGTAGACTGCTAAGTACGCCTGTAGTTTTGTATGTTCTCAGCTGAGACCAAACTTTCGTCGCCTCACTCAAATATTCTGAATTCAAATACGCCGAAGTTCAGGAAAAAAAATTATTGTCTTCTAAAAGCTCAATACTCAACTGGAAAAGCTCAGTACGGATCTGCAAAGACTGACGTCTAAAAAGCTACACCCACGCCAGCTAGAACTAAACCCTGTCCATTTTATTTATCCCATGTACCTAAAGACAGTGGCAGTGTAAGAAAGCTGCATGGGGCCCGATGGGCCAACTACTGTGCTGTGGCTTAGTACCACAGCTGATAACCAGGCTTTTATTATTATCTTCCTGCAATGGAATATATCTGAAAGCACTCTGGTGTACTCAGGATAATCAGAATAGTGGGGGTTTCTGAAGTGCATACATCTTATGAGATGAGAGAAAAATTTGGTCTTGACCTCTAGACTGTTTTCTGGTCCTAAGGCAAATGCTAAAGGACCTTCTAATGCCTTGGCCAGGGTGGAGACAGATCACATGAAGACACAGATGTTATAAAACTCTTTTGAGATGCCTTCAATTCAGGTGTGAAGACTGACAGGATTATGACCGCATAGAGGGAAATTTAATATTACAAAGTCAGATGCAGCATCCTCTCAGACTAGATAGACAGATGTTGATTATTTCAGTGGAATAAAAATAAATATATTGCTTACAAAATAAATGAATATTTTAGAGGTTTGATAGCATTTGTCAACATGTGCAATCATAACAAAACACTATACACTCTAAAGATTAAGTATGACTCTCTTGTAATGCCAAATGAGTACTCTGGGAGTTGTTTTTTTTTTTTACATATCAGAGATATAGAACTTAGCCCTAAGAGTATAATATTTCCTTTAGGAATAGCACATTAACAGCAAATCCAGCAAAACTCTTCATGGTACACTATAAAACGTGTCTAAAACAAACTCTACCTCACCCACAGAGAGGCTCAGTCTTTGGATAATTCAACGCTTCTCGTTCCTACTAAAAAAAAAAAAAATCCTTCAGATTGACAAAAATTCAATCTGTATCATATTTGCTATTACAACACAGTCTCTCTATATTAGGACATGTAGAGCCTAATCAAACACAAATGTTTACTTAAGCTTGTCAAGCTCTGTGTATTTTCTACTAAAGCCAGCATATCGTATCTGATTAACCCTTCTGTTTTTCTGGCCATGTTGCTTGGGTTGCATCTAAGTACTAAAACTGTCACATTGGAATTTAAGTAAGGAGCTCACGAAGGAAAAATTGCACTCTGCTCACCTTAGTCTTTTTTCACATCAGCTAGCAACATTTTTAATATGGTCTGTATTCTACCAAAATGCATCCCACAAATACTTCTGCAATTGTGCTGAGGGGGAAGAGGGCAGCACCACTTGCATCCAAACAAGATTTGCAGAATCACACTATAGGATATAAGAGCAGTATCTGCTCCTGCAGGCACAGTAACTGAATTTCCAGGCTATAATTAGATGATGTGGTTTGCTCCGTCTCCAGAACCCCTTGATGGAATTACATCTGCCTGATAAATTATATAGTTTTCAGAACTGTATTTTACACAATGCGTGGAGCCCTGTGTCCTAAAGTCCTGATGGGTATCATCTACCTTCTGCTCCTGACATCCCAAGAGAGGCTTAAAATACAGTGCTCAGAAGTGAGGCAGAAAGGGAATGCCCACCAGCTAATGGGAGCCTGCTCCTTGCCTAAAGGACCTTCCTTTCACAAAGCGTCATTCGTTCTCCCTCCCCAGGCTAACGAGACAGGAGGTGGCAGGGAAATGGGACATCTGCTGCTGCCTGCAACTCCTTTTCTTCCCACAGAAAAGCAGTACAAACCCACAGAGCATCAGGTTTTCATGTGCTCAGTAAACTTCAAGCATGACCAGCATCAGGGACAGACTGCTGAGTTTGGTTTGACCCAGTATGTCTTTATTAAAGAATCCCAGTGTCATTTTATGGCTGAAATTTTAATATGCCGAAATAAAGTGGGAATGAAACAGGATTAAACTTTGGGGTTCTCTGATGCCTTTAAGTAGAGGACAGTATATGCCAAGGGAGTGGATTTCAATCGGAGAATGCAGAAGGAATTGAAAAATAACCTATGTATAACTGTAGTAGTCCTAATGGCAGCCTATCCCCTGACTAAAAGAGAATATTCAGTGAGGTTGGACAGAGAATAAATGAATGAGAAAATAGTAATTTAGTATACTTACTTAATTAGTGCTTTCTGCTTCTAATGGTAATGTGGCAGAATACGAGACAACAGAACAAGGTAGCTGCCTATGGCATAATTAGGCCTTTTAAAGATGGGGAGAAAGGCATCAGTCTGCACAAGCTGGCAGAGAAGGGAACTTCAGTGAACAGTCATTTGCCATAGCTAGAAACATGCAGCCTCTTTAATTAAGGCATCTGATAAAGCATTTACGTTTTTTAGTTTAATTTTGTTTTAAATTTTAAAATAAAACACAACTGTTATCTGTCAGTTGAAAAGTACTTATCAGGTGTTCTTTATGTAAGATGATAATGGAGTCCCCAGACTAAAGGATGCTCCCTAGCCCCTAATAAATACAAGGTAAGTTTTAACACCTGAATGCTTTTTAAAGAAGAGAGTGAGTAGGAATGGGACACAAAGAATGGAGGTCACCAGAAGGGAGGACTATCCCAAACCTCTCCTCTTCCACTTCAGAGACAAAAATAACCACTTTGGATGCTGGCAGAGTGCCCTGAAGCTGGGCTCTCCCCCTTCTCTAACATACATAGCAAGGGGCATCTTAACACAGAGGCACACACCCCACTGCCACCCCTTGCCCTGTGGGAACCCTGAGGCAAACCAACAGAGGTTATTCAACCCACTCAAGATACTACTGGAAACACATAATTTTGTTACTAGCAGCTTGTAAAATAAAAGCAGAGTAGGATAAAAAGCTGACCTTGTAAAAATGCGCTCGTAGATCTGCATGACCTGTTCGACACACACTCCCATGTATCAGGAGCAAACATGCTGTCAAAAATTCTAGTTACAATAAAGAAGCAGTCTTAACTAGAATTCTTTAATTAAAAATATTATTTTGGGCAAAACAAAAATATTTTCATTGGGCAAAAATGCATATGCATACATACATATACTCATCTCCAGGTGAAGTGTAACCCTATTATAATCCTACATCTATAGCATTAAAATCCAGAGACTCACGTAAATTGATTTTTTAATGGATGTTTGATTTCTTCAAAGAATTCCCAAATCTATCTCTTTGCTGAGACTTCTCCTAATGTGTCAAGCTTCCCAACAGCTTCAGTGTCCATCTGCAACATACATCACAGCTTGACAGAACTTTTTCCCTTAAATTAATCAAAGTTTTCCTCTAATCTACACTCTTGTGAGACATAGGACAAGCATTATCTTAAATGCATCTCTGTTCATTTAACAGCCTAATTTAGGGTACAATAAATATACACAAGCACAGATCAGGATCGTATCTGGTAAGAAGCTGCTCTGATTGAAGTTGATAAATACCTAGCAACTGATTTTAGTTGGAATTGGACTGAACTACCCAATAGGTCTGTAAAATTAGTATCTACCTGAAAATTACTATAACTACTCCAAATTGTCTCAGAGTTGCATAAAAATAACACACAGCATCAAATGAGGAATTCATGCCAGGACACTGAAAACAACCTAGAAAGTAGCATTAAAAAATGTGGTCTGATATGGATGACAGTACTCTATGTATTCCTAATCCAGTGACATTAATGTTTACGTCTGTTTTGGTATTAATGAAGCCACATTTCCCTGCAACACACAGAGAGATGCTTTACAGATCCTTCAGTCTTGTTTATCAGGTAGGTAAGCATTTAATGAAATTTTTTTGCTTAGCCATGCTTTGCACAGTAGTGTCCTTTTATCTCTTGCAACAGTCTAATTGTGCAATTAGGAGGTTTTTTTCCTTTTTAAAAATTCAGCTCAGACTTGTATGTCAACACGTTATCTTTTTCTGGGGAGACGAGTAACATCTCAGCTTAATTTTTATGGTTAAATTTTCCATGTTTGGTGCTGTTAAGCGAATTCCTGGCAGGTGTTTGGCATCAGCTTGCTCCTGTAGAACAGGTACCTGGGTTTATGCAGCCAGCCACCCCAGCTGCTCGTAAATTGCTGTATCAGGTACCTCCACACTAATCTCATAACCCACCACCCAGAACTTGGACTTGACATTTTCAGTCCAGTCCATACAGAGGTGCAAATCGCCGTGACCGCAGGGCATGTCACTTGAACCTTTGTGCAAGCACAACAGGTACTGATTAGATACGTGGGGGGCTGACTGCACCCCAAAATCAATCTCTCTGGGCATCACGATAATGTCCATTGTGCCTGCGTAGGAGTGAAGACCCAGAATTGCACTGGTGGGAGTTTCCAGTTTGGAAACCAGAGCCGAAAGCCGGGGGGGGTCAGCCCACAGCAGGCCGCTAGCAGGCACGCTGCCCTCACGTGCGCGCCGCAGCGCTTGCGGCAACAGCCTGATCCATTTTCAAGGACTCATCCTTGTTTTTTTTCCTAAAGGGGTAAAAAATATCAGCAAACAAGCTGATAGGTGATGGAAGACTGAGCCAATGTCTACTAAATTCCTGGAAGGGAATAACTGACCTTGGTGTGTTTTGGATCTCTCCCTCATTTTGCAGGATTATTATTTTACCTTATGAGTGCATTGCTTTATATAAGCTTCAGTGCCACTCCTGCAAACATCCTGCTATACCCAATTTTGAAAAACCAGCAAAGTATAATATCTTTGGAGAAGAGAGTTGGTAGCACCACTACAAAACAGACTCTGTATCTTGCAAAAACTTAGTAGTATCTGAAGTCACTGCCATTTCTTTAATCATATTAGTTAAGCTGCAACAGAGATTTTTCAATTTTTTGAGTGAGATTTTCTCGCTGCCAGGAACAAAAAGTGAGCCCAGTTAACACAAGGCTGGGCAGTGAACCTTCTGGACATGTTTATAAGCTTCTTACTGGAAGGAAATAGTCATATGCTTTTCCAATCTCCATGCTCCTTGGACAAAAAGCATCTCTTTCCCCTTTCAGATGGGTTTTACTTACTACAACATATTTACTGTTATATGTACCAAAGGGAACAAAACAAGTAGGTTTTGTTTTTTTGTCAGGTCCAGAGCATCGATTTAAAATTGCTGCACCTAAGTATCACTTTAAAAAACAGAACAGGTGAACATAGCATTATTGTTTCCAGAACAACATACATTTATCTCAAAAACCAGAATAATGGGTTTTTTTTTATAAGCAGAACTTTAGCATCTCACCATTCTATTAAAACTGGGATTTACTAGCTGAATTAATGGATTTTGTTTACAGCTTCTATGATTTTTATTTATTCTAAATAAATATTAGGTGAGAATGACACCGTATCAGCAAATTGAAGTGGTAAGTTTCATAGTGGTCATCATGTTACTTCTTTTTTACTATTAATGTATTAAAATGATAACATGTTCTATATAAAAAATCAATATATAGCATGTAAATATTTTAAAAAATTTACATAGCAATCATTATTTATTACCATCAGAAATAGCTTCTTTCAGGGTTGGGTTCATGGAAGTCAGTGCAGAGCCCTGATCTAACCTGAATCAATAACCTTGAAGAACTGGCAGCATCTTTCTGAATATGAAGCATTGACACCAACCCAGTATGATGGTACAGGAACACTAAAACTATTATTCTTTGAAAGGAGTTTGGCCCATAGGTTTCACACAGAGAGTCTCCATTTCTTCTGTCCTTCCTTCCATTTCCTGCTCTTGCTGCCTGCTAGAGCCCAGCAGTGCATGTGATGAGGCTGTTCAATAGACCAAAGTATGAGGAATACTTAATAATGACTTTTTCTCACCACAGTTAGCATGCATGAAATGAATGAGGCTTCCTGCACAAGGGATAAATCTATAACTAAATGTCAAAAACTATAACTCTCTCTGAAGGTAGCTTATTAAGAATTTGCTATGGTTCATTTTACAGTGACACTTCCATATTCAGGAGTGTCAGAGTACAGAGAGGCTGCCTGGGATCAATTCATTCTGACATAAAAAAAAAAAGGAGATTAAAAAAAGGGAAAGGAGGGAGAACAGAACTGGTATCTAACAAAGCATCTGGACTCATTCAAAGATAAAGCAGATTCCAGATTCATTACTGAGCCCCCCAGTCCCAATCAGACAGGCTCTGTGACACAGTCAGGGTGATTATAGCTCACTGGAGGAATGCATGGCAGTCCTAAAGCCCCATTTGCTTAAATAGCATGATGTAGTTCTTCCTTCCAAATCATGTATTAAAGCTCTAGCGTAAGAGTGAAATACACAGTATGCATATGCCAGAAAAGACCAACACCAAGGCAGCTGGGAGGAAAGTAAATTAATGACTACAGTAAACTCATTTTTTTTTTGATGCTATTAGTTGTTAAAAGCAATACTGGAAGCAATGCAGGGTTTTGCTTAAAGGCAATAGCAAAATGCAGCTCTGTTTTTACAAACTGAGAGAATGAGAGCAAGAATATAGGTTTGGGGTTAACAATTAAAAAAAAAAAAAAAAAAATTGTTCTAGGGGCTGGCTAAAAAACTGCAAGTAAAAACTTCCCCTCTGGAAAATGACATCTCTGTAGCAGTGTGCTAACCTCACCAAAACACTGATGGGGAAAGTTTCAACACCACTGGAAAGGGAAAGGTCTCTCTATAGTGCCTCCCTCAACACACAAACAGGATTACTGTCATCATCTTCTGATTGGAAAATGAGGAATGGGCGTTTTCAACCTTTTCAACCTCTCTAAAACAGAGAAATTGCAATGGAGGCGAGGCGCAGCTCCGGGGAGCACTGCCCAGCTCATTTGCTACCTCCAAACCGCTGCAGAGGAAAATGGTGAAATCGAAGGGGACGTAGGAAAAGCCACAGTGTGTCCCTGCTGTCTCAGCAGGACCCCCCTGGCAACGTCTGTCAACAAATGCACGTCCTGAAGGCATTTACTTATGAATTTGCTTTCACAACAGCTGTCTGACAGCTGACATGGGACAGTTATCAAACTACCTGGGTGGTTACTGGCTACGTACTCAATAAAAGGGATTAAGACATGTTCTGGCAGCTCTGTGATGTATCGCAGTATTCCTGGGAACTACTGTTTCTTACTGCCAAAAGCCTGATGCCACCTTGTTTGCATTTAAGTGCAAACTCCTGGAGCAAGCCTGAACCAGAGATGTTTGCAACATATCTTGGCTTTGTTCAGCTCTCGGACTTCGCCAGTTCTGCAGCAAACAGTTTCCCCACTCACATATCTTGTTTCCAAGTTTTTACACTGAGCTTTATATCCCAGCATTTGTAAATAATAA
Source organism: Tyto alba (assembly GCF_018691265.1). Classification (NCBI taxonomy): domain Eukaryota; kingdom Metazoa; phylum Chordata; class Aves; order Strigiformes; family Tytonidae; genus Tyto; species Tyto alba. Next base: position 12,922,554 of record NW_024881327.1, on the reverse strand, counting down.
TAAAATAAATAAACAGCCATCTCTTAATCCCTTTTATCTTTTGGGGTTATTTGTAATGCCACATCAGAAACTAAACCCATCTTCTAATGAACTAAAAGCACCAGCACTCCCAGACCTGTGCATCTTTTATGGAGGTTGGTCTGTAAGAGCCTGATTATGACAAAGAAAATTACTGTCTGGCCCAGATTTTGGACTTTTAGGTGCTGCCTGCCTGTAAATTTGCAGACTATCCATAGGAAAAAAGAGACACAGGGAGAAAAATTTGGGATGCTATTAAAGGTTCATAAAAGCAATGGTAATTGTAAATCACCCAACATACCTTTACGGTCTTGGGTGGGGATAATGTTATCAGTAAAGATGTTCAAATATCTCTAATCAGCTAGCAATTTTCCCTTGGGGCCTCGCATCCCGTATGGGCAGCATCTCACCTCCACAGCTCTGCCTTCAGGCGTCAGCGAGGCTGGATGTGGCCTGCAAAGGAGAGGTGGTGCAGGGCTGAGGGGAAGCCCCAAAAAAACATACCTGGGGAGAAAGTTAACACCAAGGGTCTCTTCTCATATTCGTTTTAAAAAAATGTAAATAAATGTAAATGCAAGGAACGGCTCCTGGCTTTCCAGAATATAAAGTCTGGTCCAGGCCATGGGAAATTACCTGTGATTTCTAACAAGTGGCTTTTCACGGTCTCTACTGGAGAAGATACCTCAAACTGGTCATGGCAGCGTTACCCAGGCAAGAACAGCTCAAACGCTGCTTCTGCCGATTTTGCCCTCATGAAAATGAGCAAAATCTGATGTTAAAGAGTCACCTGACGTTGCCAGGGTACTGCTGCTGCATCCAGTTTCTCAGATGCTTTATACTGTTTTTTAACGGAGAGAAAAAGTTAAACAAGATTGAATATTTTAAACAATGAACAAGCCAACAACTCTCCACCAGAAATAGATACATAGAGATCAAGTGAACACAAAAAGATTAAAATAAATAAATAAATAAATAAAATCCTTATTTTAAAAAGGATGTTTAAACATCTTGATAAGGAATCTCCCGATTCCCGGGGTGACTCTGCGTGCTGCCATGGAAGATGCTGGCAGCACTGGCGTGCGAGTACCTTGCTGCCTAGAGACTGTTGCTACCTGGACCATACTTAAATGCTCCCCCATGTTTATTCTCGTGTGTGTAGGTACATTAACCCTGGCTTCCTTTTGGCAGAGTACTGCCCTGCTTATTTGCTTCTGTGCTCCTAGGTGGCTGGAGCTGACTGATGGATGGGCCATCAAAAGCAGCGTGAAGGGCAGTGCTGGTTAGGGGATTGTTTCAAGCCCTACGCTTCTCTACACAACTCTTCCCAAGCACATCCCAGCACGGCAGTGACTGTACCCACGCTTGGGTCCTGAGCCTGATGTAAAAGAAGTGCTTGGAGAGGGACCGCCGTGGTTTAAACGGATGGGAGTGTGAGCACTTCTAATGCCCTAATGCTGGATAAGAGGCTTCTTTAGTAACACCGTTGGAGTTAAAGGATGATTCACATCAGCAAAGTTAATTACAGGAGCACACGTTTCAGGAGAAAGCTGAAAAAGATTAGATAAATACTTCACTTCAAAAAGTCTTCCACTCGTGTTTTTGAAGTGGCTATCATCCATCATAGCACTTCTGTGCATTTTTAATTGCACAAGTTTTGAGTACAGAGAAACAGAATATGTAAGTAATATATATATTACATGTATATAACATTTTATATTAAGATGATTAAAAAGACACCTGTGATGCACATAATGCAATAGCGGGGCTGTGCTCTCTCCAAGAGGCAAGGCAGAAGATTTCTTCTGGAAACCTCTGGGTGGGAGACAGACACGTTTGCAAAGGAACAGACTGAGCAGCTCTCTTCTCTCACCTGACATTATTATTTTCTGCCTGCTTTCTTCTGACTGCTCTAGAAGAGCTACATTCTCAATCACATAGAGAACAGATAATACCTCTTATCCAAAAAAGCTCCCATTCTAATCACATTAGCATTAATTAGCAGAAAAAAAAAATGGATAGTCTAATGATGATACTAATTACTTGCCGAGTTTTCAATACCTTCAAAGCATTTCATGAGAATTAGTAGAGTAATGCATAACCATGCATGCCTTTTATTAACTCCAGTATTATTTGATGTTCATTAAATATTTTCTGGAATTAAAATGCACAGTGCTTTATAACTGAAAGCCTAATTGTTTAAAAGAATAGATGCCACAGAAGCAGCTTTCTACGATGGAAGAAAGTTTAATTTTCTCATCTGAAGAACAAAACACGTTTAGCTCAGTGCATTTACTGTTTATCTTATTAGTGGAGGGAGCACTGTACATTGCAGTTGTGTGTCTGTTTTTCAGAGGAACTGTGGATAAGTACAGTTTATTAAACCCTGCTGAGACAATCTGTTGTGTCTGTCTGTTTTAATGTTGTTATAAGTCAGTTAAGCATGTACCATACTTGCTAGCTGCATATATACTAATTTAATGTATTGATGGGCTGTCAGTACAAATACCTAATGAATATTAAAATACAAACTCAGATACAGAAATGCAAAGCAGAGCCAGCATGTGGTCAACATTTTGAGGGACAGGCAGAGAAAGGAAAAGACCAGAGTTCAGAGTAAATGACAGTAAACACTCATGAAATGAACCTGAAAACAAATCACTAGCATCTTCCCAGGAAAGATGGAGGAAAATAATAATTAACGGTCTCAAAAACACGGGCTCTAAATATATGCTGTGAACTTTGTCTTCTGCCAGCTGATTTCAATATAAATGAAACAAAGGATGGTCAGAAGACCAGTATGCCAGTAAGACAAAGAGAACTAGAAAAAACAGAATAGAGACACTGTACCAACGGAGGGAGGGGAGAAGGAGAAATCTCCCACTGTCTCTTCCACGATGCTAATTTTCTGTTTAACAATGGCTCTAAAAATGGATAGCAGTCAATACTTTGCATGCTCCGCATAATATAGTCTTTCAGCAAAAGCATGTATGTACAAATCTCTCCTGCTTCAAGTGAATGTGGCAGGGGTTTGTCGGGCATGTTTCTCTCTGTTAGATCATATTGATAGCTGCAGCCAGCAGCTTGTTAGAGATTCAAAGCCTTGTGCACCATTCAGTCTGAGCTCAGAGGCACGCTGTCTTTCCTTCATGAGGTTTGAAGTGAAAAGCCAATTACAAAGAGAAAGCCCTTGGGCCAGAGGAGAAAATATCAAACCGCTGCGAGCAGGGAGGCAGTGGGGTAGACACGTGAGCAGCCGCGGGGCTGATGAAACCAGGAGAAACAGACCAAGTCGTGAAGGATCTGCCTGGAGTTTGATCACTGCTTCCTTCTTTCTCCCTGTCCCACCTCTCCGAAATCATGAAAGCGTCTTGAGGGTGACAGGGAACCAGTACATCTATCAGTTGCCAAAAAGGGAAGAAGAAAAGAGCAGTTAAATAGCAGGACAACAGGAGGGAACTCATGGTGGGCTCCCACCTGGGAACACCCTGTCAGTGCAGAAGGGACACCGAAAAGAGCCCAGTCCAAAAAGCTACCCCCGGAGCTAGTGGCTCCTTCATGGGTGGAAAGCCTGTGTGGACCTCTTGCTCTCACCCTGCGGGGTGGTGACCCACCACCACCCCTCCAGTGGGGACCCTCAGCATCCCAGGGATGAAGGGAGTGCAGTGCAGATGCTGTGTGCTCATCAGCGTGCAGGGACACACGGAGGCATTGGGAAATCTCTGCTTTGGCAGGTGGCAGGGGAGTTGCAAAACTGAAGTGGGATCCCATCCGTGGTCGTTAGGGAGAGCGGTCAGTTTTGATTTAGAGGTGAATGATGCTTCTCAGTGGAGACCTTCATGCAGGAGACAATGGGGGGAAAACCTGCAGATTTATCTACGGCAGAGGCTTCCTAGTTTGCAGGCAACAGCTGTGTTTGCCGATAGGGAAAAGAATATGTCTTCATGGATCAAACGTACAAGGGCTTGTCAAAATTTCAAGCATTACATAAACACTCAGTGGAAAGACAGAGAGCAAGCGTTTGAAATGAATGGAGAAATCAGTGAAAGTGTAAAATTATGTTAAGAATCAGAATCCCACGTTACATTAAATATACGCTTGACTGGTGGCATCAGTCAGAAAAAGATTTAACAATAATCTTCTGATTTAAATACAACCTAATATGATCAAATACTTCACACTGTTTGAGCTAGAAGAGAAGGGTAAACATATAGGCTTCTTTAACATTTCTCTTCCTGCTTTGCTGCTCCTCTTGCCCGGTTCCTCTTCAAACGACTTCAAATGTCTGTCTATAAAGTTATGAGGTGTGAAAAGCTCTATGCTTCCCCTACCATTTGGGCTCTGGCTGCTCCTTTTCCAGCCCAGGAGAGCAGTCACAGCGGTGACCATCGGAAATCTGCTTGAGGAACCGCGGCTGGGTGGCAGGCTGGGATAGTGAAGCAGAGGAGGAAGGACTAATCATAGTGTGGCAGGAGGTACTTCATCACCTGGACTTTACAGGTAAACATTCCCCCCGCGTGAAGCAGTACGGGCAGGGACTTTCCGGGTAGAAGAGCAGAACAACCTGCTCGGAAACTTCAGGAAGAAGCAGCTCTTTGGTCCATTGGCAGACATTGGGTAGACGATGGAAAACCCAGCTACAGAGACCAGGCAGGGAGAAAGAGCATGCGTTTTGAATCCAAGGGGACCTATAGTATTGGGATGGTGAAGAGCTTAAGTTTGCACTCATTAGAGCATTCTTACTCAAACCAAAATGTGTGTTGTGCAGAGCTCAGTGCAAAGCCACTGGCCAGACTTTTAGCAAAGAAAGGTGGGATCTGGACAAGCACTACTGCCTAGGTCCAACCAATCTGGAAGTCACTGTTTTTCTCCTGATTTCCAGGGTTTCTGTATTTGCTTTCTGCCATCAGAATGAGGCCTGGTACACAAAGGTAGATGTCAAGCAAACATTCAGTTCAGTTTAATATGACAGAGTGCAAATAATACATACTCTACATTCAACACTCACTAAATAAGACTGCATTATGCCCGTCTCTTGTGGCTTTTTTCATTGTTTCTGGCAGTAAAACATAGAAAGGCAAGAAATCACTTACTCTGGGGTAGAGGCTTTGCTTCTGTAATAACTCACTAAAGGCCTAATCCTGTTGGGTTTGAAAAACTTTGGCGGGAAAAAGGATGTTTAATTTAATCAAGTATTAAGGTCATGTGCAAAGCAAAAAATAAGGAAAATAAAGCATAAATAAAATGGAACCCTTCCTCCAAGAGAATGAAGGCAGGAAAAAGAAGTAATAGTCTAACTGATGGCTTCACGGATGAACAGCTAGAAATACTTGATATGCGCAGGAAATAACGGAAACATCTGAAATCACCCTTTAAAACAGCCAACAGCTCCTATTGCTGAAAACGGACAAGCCCGTATAATGCTTCACTGCGCAGCAGCAGCAGCGGCGCTGGTCTGAGCAGTGGTGCAACCGTGAAAACAAGGCTGCACGCACTAATCTCCCTGAAACTAGGCAGGAGAGGAGGAACGCAGGCTCGGCCCCCCGTGCCTCCACCCGGGGAGGGAGGGCGGCTGCAGCCAGGTAGCGTGTCTCCCGGAGCGCGGGGCTGGAGGGGGTGAGGCCAGGGCACCACGGGGATGCGCTGAACGAGGCAGAATAAATCCCTGCTCAGCCAAAACTGACCTGGTGAGCAGGGGGAGGTGTAAGTGTGCCCACTGGGGCAAAACATCTTCGAATTCAAGCAGCCATCCGCGCATCCATCATCCAGGCACTGGAGCAAGGAAAACGACCTCATAATGACTCACCCATTTGCCTTGCTCAGTCATCTTAACAGCAACAACAACAGGAGAAACCACCTTGAAAGCCTGGTGTCACTAATATATGCAACCTCAGGTTCCCATCAGTGTCACTGCCGCCTTCTGCAGCCCTGCCACATGCCAGGCCCACTTCTCTTGCCTTGCTATTACCTGGATGCTAGGCATGTGGGTTAGTCACTTTACAATCCTGCTGCTTCAAAGGCAGACTCGAGCATCATCTGCTGAGAGTTTTCAAAATGCCTCTTTTTTTTTGCATTGCTCCGGTCTTGCAATTTGCGTGTTGTTAGAGGCCCAGAAGACAAGCGGGTCTCTGGCACTGTCTTTGGAGGAATTGAGGAAATGGAAATGTATCACAACTAAATTTCACATTTGAAGCTATGTAAAGTTAATTCCAATCAAGCCATCACTTGTCAAAAATTAAGAGAAGGCCATCATTAGGCCTCATTTCAGCTGGTTCGAAATCAGTAATTAACTTCTCAGAGAAAACAGATGTTTTGCAGGGAATCAGAGATGACATTTTTATGTGTGATGTACTTTTTGCGCCAAAGGAGGCTGCATATTGACAGTAAACATTATGCCAACAAACCTCAGTAGATTGGAAAAATCTTCTTCTGCCCTAATTGGGGATGGTTTTCAACAGTGGGGAGATTAAAGCTGAAGTAGGGCAATAAATTCAAACTGCAGCAAGCAGAGCATTAGCAGTGTGAGGCGTTCCTATTAACCATTAACAGAAACGAAAGAGGAACAAACACAGCAGTGATCAGCTCTGCCCTGCACTGCTGCCGGCTGAGGAGCCTTGATCCGGGAAGAAGAAAACAGGGAGGGAGGCAAAGGCAAAGCAACATGAGCCCATCACAAACCCTAAATTACAGGGCCCCCAGGGTAGGAACACTCCGGCTCATGGGTGCTTTGCTCTTGCTGGGATCTCACACGGACCAGACTGAGGAGCAGTTGGAGGCTACAAAACCGCTGGCAGACCTCGCTGGGCAAGTCACACCAGTGACAGACATGGAAAGGCTGCGTTTGTCTGTAACCACAGATCCCAGTTCCTTGGTTAGTCGTTCCTCATTCATTTTTTGTTGTTTTGTTTTTTTTTTTTTTAAGCTGGGCATTTGGGAAACAATAGAAAGGCCTGTCTTACCTCACACTGGAAAATGCTGATACAGGCTAAAATCAGTAAGCTCTCAGGCTAAAATCAGTAAGCTCTCTAAAATGCTGCAACTCATTTAAACAAACGCATCTGCACACACAAGCATAAGTATTAAGAATACAGCTGACAATCATAAATCATGCCAACCCACTGTGCATACAGGAAGGGAAACGAAAGCTCTCACTTCGGTGCTCAGACACCACAGTGATGGGCACCATACGAATGGCTAGTGCTCATCTAACATAAATTAGATAGTGGTTGCCTAAAAGACTACCATTATGGAGTACAAAGCACTGAAACTTGGGTAAACCAATAATATATTTCCTGTAGCAAGACAGACAGGAGTGCCACAGAAGAGTGAGGTTTTTCTTATTAATGACTAGATAAAATATTTGATTCATTCCACTTTGAAAAAACCCAAGAGAGCAGAAGCACAGGGAAATGCAGAGAACAGATGAAGCACCAGGAAAGGCAGAGGACAGAGCTGCTTTGTCAGGGAAATGAACTGAGTGATCTAACAAGCCTTTTCCATCTCCTGTTCCTATTTCTGCATTAAGAGCAGGGTTTTCTTCAGTTTGGAGAATTGCCTCAGCCCCAGTCCGGGCAGTGTGGGAGAAAGCATGCAAGGGGAAATTTCCTGGCCTCTTTCTTGCAGGGGTAAAAGCACGCAAACCTGCTAACCTGCACCCTTGCCTCGTCTCGGAGAGTCTCCGCTGCCACGGCTCTACCCCAGTGCAGCCTTTGCCACTCCAGCTAAGAATCAAACCAGTAGATTTTATGTTGTAAAGTAAATTTAACACAACCGGGAAAATAAATTTTATTTTGTTTTGTTCTAAACTGGGATCTACTTGCTGACATGGATCATTAAGTAAAATATAATGAAAAGGACTGAGAATGAATGAAAACCTATTGAACAGAGCAGCAGCACTACCTGTAAGGAATAACAACAAAAAGACAATGCAGAGTATTTAAAGTGGAGGATGACATTTCATGTTCATCTCATCATGCCAGTGTAGTCCAGCTACTCTGAAATTTGTTTATGTAAATCAAAAAGACAGACATAACATACTGTGGCAATATGCAATTTGATGAGAGAAAATTAAATTCCGTACAACAGCGACACCCAGCACTGTTATGGATGTAGACCCTTGGAACATTTTTTATTATAATCTCTGTTATACAAGGCTTTGAACTGTGGCCATAAAAAAATTGCTTCATTATAAGACTTGGCACACAGCACAAGAAGATCTTAGCTCAGAAAAGAGTTGTTGATTTCCTTTCTTCTCCCTGCACAGACTAAGTCCTAAATTCACTTACAAAACGAAAACAAATAAATACATTTTCATTAAAGATGAATTAAGCTTGACAGTTTGGCCTGTCTTACACATAAAAGAGAGAAAAGAAGGTTGTTCCTCATTTAGAAATATACTGCCTTCATGGGCCACAACGGCAGCTGGGACCTAAGCAATGAAATCTGGTAACTCTGCACAGTGATTTAATTGCTTAGGGTATTTTAACAAGTTCCATAGCATACAGGATAGCTATCGTTAAAAACAGTTTACTTTCTTAAAGCTCCCTATTGTGCTTCATCTAAATACCTAATCAGAACTGGCCTAAAGCTGCTGAAGCCCATAAATCTATGAGTTTTGTATTTCTACTGGGTCCTGTGGGTAATTCAGTCCAAACAGACCTTACAAAACCAGGGTGAGGGAAGGAATCTCTGAGAATTTGCTGAGAGAGAAGAGCTCCACATATCCCTTGTGGCAGTACAGCCCTTGTTTGGTCTGCTTTCCCAACAGGGACTTTTTGCAGAATCTGACTCTTTTCTCTCCACAAAACGGGTGCTTAGCATGCTGGAACACATCTGTGCCAAATGGCAAGTAATCTTGAAGGAATAAACAAACTAGGGAACAATGTTTTTTACAAACACCCTCTGTGCAGGTTGACTTATACAAAAGATCTAGTTTTAAGGTGACCAGAACCTGCATACAGCTAACTAAAAATGAAGTTTGAGCATATTTATACTTATTAAAGAAGCGGCTGTCAAAGGCAAGTATCAACTTCAGCAAATACTTAGCTGCTTCAGTAACAAATGGCACAAACAAAAAAAACCCCAAAGCTTGCTGCAATGAGCCGATCCTCAGGGATCTAGTCAATGATTGAGAATAAGCTAGAAAAGACTTGCAAAATTCTGAATTATCCCTGCTTTTTATCTAGTCAGTCTGGAAGGTGATGCTTTAATACACTCTTTTTAAAAAGGGATAGAAATTAAAGCTGATTTTGCAGGGCATATGGAAAACTGTGAATTCTGAAAAATTAAAATACAGCTCTCCTTTGTACAAATGTGACAGTGCATGAAGTTAAATGCTTTCCATAGTTACCCATGCATGATTACAAAAGATTCAAATAGCAGCTTTATGAGTTTTAATGAAGGCAGAAGGCATCTAACCTGTGAGACTGCTGTGTTAACAATATTGGCAGGGACTGTACAAAGCAAGCATTTTCTAGTAGGACTGGGTTGCTCAGTATATGTAGCTCAGACTTTTGAAAAAAAAAAAAAACAAAACAAAAACCCCTCTCCATTTGGTGAATTTCATTCCTGGCTATTGTCTCCCAACTTTGCCAATGGCTATTATATACAGGTATCCTTTATGTAATAGATCCCTCTACTGCATTTTATTTTCTTGGCTCCCACCAACAGTTTCCAGAAAGAATGCACTGTTACTCACTTAAATTGGACAATTCAACAATAGTGGAGGGAATAATGGAGAGGAACCACAATCCCTCAAAGTGATAATAACCTGCAGAGATATTTCACTGCTCATTTTTTAACCAAAACCTGACATTTCTCATTATTTCAGAACACAGACTGCCTAATCCAGAAGTATATCTATCACAAGTAATTCAGGTACAGAACTGACATTGCAATTATTTTTACCAGTACTAGCCAAAAATGAACTATGTCTAAATGACCACAGATCAAATCTTTCCTACAGATATAGCAGTATTCCTGCACTGAAAACTTCCAATTATTGAAATGAAAACATGCAGTTGTCGATCCAAAGAAAGTGTTTAGGGAAGAAAGTGTCTCTGTTTGACTCCATTTATTGCCTTCCAATAGCCCATCCCTGTCAAATAACAACAATCTTTTATATGTTATTTAACATGTAAAAATCCATCAAAAAGCATAATGAATTTATCTATCAAGGAGAGGTAACAGTGGTTCTAGTGCAAAATGCTCATAATAAAGTTTCAATCCACGGGAAACGCACTGGAATCTGGCTTTTGCTGGAGACTCAAAAGCAAGCCCAGTTATGCTAAAAGATTCAGGACCCAGGTGAGGATCACTGGGGCAATTTATGTTTTTCATCTCACACCTCTTACATGAAACCAGGCTCTTGGTGGCAATCACAAACACTACCTCTGACTAAGAAAAAGAGAAAAAGAGACAAAATTTTGGTTTTACCAAGGCTGTTCTGCATTTTTTTTTTTGCAATGGAGCGTAGTAAATCTCAATGGTACCATAGGAAAATTCACAATTCCTGTAATTGTGCTACTACAATGAATAATCAGAGACCAAACATTGTGTTATTATCATCAGCTACATCCCTGATGCAATCTGCATTTATTATTCTCCAGGTTTGCAAAGAATATGGACTTGCTTGGAAGAACTGTAAGCTTCAGTTTACAACAATGACATGTTCTTCTCTGCTACCACCCTCTTTATGCTGCAGGAGTGTGGGTGTGAGAAAAGTGAGTGGAATTGAGCTCTCTTTAAAAAAAAGAATTGAATAACCAAATAAAGTTTTTTTTTTGCTGAACTACAGTAATGGGTTCACATCAGGCCTTTTCCTACACGAATGAACAAACTGGTATTGCTACATTGCTACTTAACGATATGACCGGGATTTTTCTACCAAAGGCCATCTTCAGTTTCAGAGTAAAACGAAACAAAAAAAAACAACCCCTCTATGTACACCTCCTATATTTATCATTTTTACTGAGGTTTCAGTAAAAATTATTTATGATGTTGAGGGTCAGAGGGCACAGATGATGAGGAGCAGGATACCATACCAGCCAGGAATTCATTGCTTAGACATGAATGAGGACAACAGAGTTTGGGGTGTAAGAGTGACCAACAACCACCAGCACGATGAAGTTGCAAAATGGGAAAATGCTGTGCCAGAATACACCAAGCAAGGTATTTCTGATTCAAATTGTGGAAGGTACAGATGTGATCTCATCCAACACACTCTGCACAACTGCCCTTACCCACCTTCAAGAAACCAGAACCGGTGCAGGTAAGAGATACAGGGATGAACAGGAGAACAGAGTCCTTATCCCAGGAGAATAAAAGCCTTTCTGATGTACATGAAAAAGAGGAGAACTGGGAGTGAGTGAAGGCAGAAACAGTGACAGAGGAAATCAATACCAGGGAAAAGCCAATGTTAACAAAAGCAAACAGTTACACACTGGCTATGAAGAAATCTGGATTGTAAAGAATGTCCTGGGAGTAATGTGAAGGAGGAAAACAGTACCAGAAAAACAACAGAGCTCCCAGGGAAAAACACTCAAGTGAATAAAAACCCCCCAGACTGGTGTTGAGATGGCACTTGATGAAGTAATGAAAGGACTCATATGCTGTGCTTGCCTATCATAGCAGGATAATGGATTCGGTGACCCAGCAGATCCCTTTGATTCTTATGGTCATATAACAGCAATAAAGCAAATTGCCTGTAGCTTTGTCACTTGGGTGTTCTATCAGACAAATTAAGATCTTGGACTGCAGATCTAAACCAAGCACCCCAGTGCACCAGGAATGGGTTTTGGCACGCCACACTGGTGTTCCCCCAGTAGTAGGGGAGACACGATGAAGGACACCAGACCTCTCATCTCACTGCTCCTCCCCTTCTCTGCTCTGCCCTCCTCCTGCCTGTGCCCCTTGGTGCTCCATCTCAGCAGGCCTGCCTGGGAAACCTGGCTGGGGCACCCAGCTTGCCCTGATGCAAACCCCAAACTGAGCTCCCTGGGTAGCCAAAAATCCCAGAGAGGGATCTCTGCCCAAAGACCACATCAGAGGCAACTTGGAGCACCTAAGGGCAAGCAACCTATGGAGACCCTTGTGTGGTGCACAGCTGCCAATAGTTGGCTTTTGAAAATAGTGTAGCTTTCAACGGCCTAGACTAAGTGGTCTTTCTAAATAAAAATGTCTCTATAATAGTAATGAACCATTAACTTTATTAATGCCAACCAAGCTTACTTAAAATATTATTATAAGTGAGCGTATAAATAGCTAAGTAAATGCAAAGCTATTTCAGAGCTCTGCAGGGGATATTAATAATGATAACTTCACTCCAGTGAGACCCTGAAAACTCTACTCAAAAATTAAGGTTTTCTTATTAAAAATACACTATAGGCTTCATGGTCCAGCAGAGATTTATTTACAGCAACCCACTTTTAGCACTGAGGACTTATAATACTATTACTCTGGCTTTATTAGTGGGCAAAACACATATACTAGTGAGCTGAATATCGAATCTAAGTGTTGGATGGATGGATAGATGGTTCAGGGACCACCTCTCCTTTCTGTGAGGATTTTACACTCTACTCTGTACTAACATGTGATACTGAGAAGCACTTTCTTTCCTCTCACTCATTACACATCCACAAAGGAATAGAAGATTAACTCTCACGTCATCAGCCCTCTAAATAGCTGTAATCTCAAACCACTATCTCTAGTGACTTTTGCGATAATAATCCTTGATATACAATGTCAGCACAACTATGAAATTAAAGCATGTTACGGCAAAATGCCTTCCAACACTGTTAAAAGTTCTGGTCTCCCACATGAAATAAATCATTACAGTATTAGTTTCCTTTTGGCTTTGCTGTCAAGTTCTCTGTAGCAAAAAACTGCCAAGAGTTTTATAATGGCTCCTGTCACTTTGTGTCCAATCATCTCAGAAACACATACAGTTGACTCCAGCCATGACTTTACCCATAATTTCATCCTAAACAACCCCAAGCCCATAAAACCTCAAAAGAAAAATTCCCACTTTATTAGCATATTGAACATGTCACGTTCTTGAAATAAACTGGCATCATGAGGCTTTAATCCTCTTTCAAGTTCCCCTAAATGCCATCAATCAGAAAACTGTCAGCTCCAGTGTGACAAGAAACCTGCTTCCATTCCCCTGAGACTCTGGTGAAATGAGTATTATTAGCCTATTTTTTTCCTTTAGAGGAGTTCATTTCAAAAGACCGAAACATCAAGAAATTCAGTCTCCAGCACAAGATCAATATCGATACATCCCCTGTTGAGAGGTTTTAAAACGCTACCCAACACATGGCAAAATCCTTTGCTGGTTTCCAAAGCGCGTGGTTAAGACAGACGCTGGAAAACTCCAGCAGGCATGTGACAGAGCCTCCCCTCAGCAAAGCTGCAATATGTATGTGACAACCTGTGTGCAGAGACTCCTCTTTTCCCTCCATTATGAAAGTCAGATTCTCAATAGACAGGTAGACAACGTTTTCACAGACTTCTGACAGTCAATAAGCTACAGATCCTTCTTCTCTTCTTTGTCTAAATATAAACCGACCATCAAGCAGCCTGTGACATTTCAAAACAACCCTGTTTGTGTCAAGTTGCTCAGTGCAATATGAAATTCATACCAAGATGAACCAGAAACATAATTTTGTCCTGTTAGGTTTATCCGACTCAAAGGGCTGTGAAGCATTTTCTCCAAATCTTGACAGAAATTAATTTGATCCTGTCTATGGAGCTATGGACTGAACAAATTTAATATGTACTTCTCCTCCTTCCCAGACTTTTTTTTTTTTTTTTTTTTTTTTTTTTTGCATGGAAAGAATTGTTTTATTTTAAGAAAAGAAGATCCTGGGAGAGCATGTAAGTATAGGTATATATTGTAATACTGCTTCAAGGCCCCACTCTACTAATTTTCTCTGTCATTGTTTTACCAAAAAGAGCGTTGATCAATCACTCTTATGAACACATGGTGTGTTTATATAATTTTATTTATCTTCCATTTTGTCTATCAATTTATGTCTATTTACAAGGATTTCAACTTCCTCAGTCAATACAGATAAAATTCCCATGAGGGAAATTTAGTGGGTGGAGAGGCTTGTAGTTGAGGGTATGAAGCCTTTTATTTTTTGTTTATCATCTGTTAAAAATAATCCATAATTCAGTTAGTGATAATGGTATGCTGTTATCACATGCAGATCTTCTTCAAGCTTATGCAAAGAAGTTTCAGACTTAGTTCTGCCTCTGCTCCATAAAAAAAAAAATAACCAAACCAACCCACCTATGTCAGGAGTGTCAATAGTCAGGCCTAATGTTCAAAAGCACTGAGATGGAAATATCAGCCTGTGGGACCCATCCACAATGTAACAGGGTCAGATGACAGGAGATGTGTGGTTAGCCTCCATTTCTGCAGTCCTTCCTCCCCAGAGCACCAGGGAAACTGGGGCGAAGGATTGTGGAGAGGCTAAAGGACAAGAGTCCGTGTTTTTTCAAACATGTTTTGGGGATCCTTTGTAAACTATTTCCTAGTATAAAATGGCCAAATCACATACAGGATGGGCAGATATATGGCTACTATAGCAACTTGAAGAATGACTTCACAGAGAATGACCCATTTCTTTAATCAATCATTTCAAATGTCATTGTGATTATTAAAAACCAAAGCAATAATCTTTATCTAGGAGCTAATGTGAAAGATACCCAGGATATTGACTGTAGTTAAACTATTTACCAACTGCTACAGCCCCAAACATTTTGGTCACTAAGCAGTATTAGTAACTGATATTTTATGCTTTTTTGAACTGCTACTTCTTCTGGCCATCAGCTTTCCTACCCTCCTCCAAGCATACAAGTTGCAACCATCTGACAGTAATTGCCATGACAACTGATGCTGGTCCCAAGAGTACAAAAGACAATACCGCCAGCAAAATTCAATAAGCCGTGTAATGAAGTAGAACAGATCATGGAAAGTTAGTTGTGGGTTCATGGTATGGACTGTGAGCAATCTGGAGGATCCCCTGGGTGTCCTGGGGCTATCCACGTCCCAGGAGGGAGCATGCACGTATTTTGCTGAGGGTGACCTAAGTGCCCTGAATAGGATGGAAAGACGCTGCACAGAGCAAACTATAAGCTTGGAGGAGAAAGCAGCAGCAGCATCAGCAGGCTGATGGCAGGGGAAGAGTGCTTTAAAATGAAGTGAACAGATTTGCAGACCGTAGGGCCGGAAAGGCAATTACAACACCTCGTCCAGCATCCCAGTCCACAAAGGATCTCACACCGATGTAGGAAAAGCTGGAGGGAGATTTTCAGAGCACACATCAGGATCAGGCACCCCCCTCCCATGCATTTTCAGCTTCCTAAATTTTCAGTTTACTGGCCTTTCCATCCCTGCCACAAAGTAACCATCTGAAAACAAAAATCAAACATGTTCTTATAAAATTGAAAAGAAAAGAAATACGCACATTTGTTTTTATCTACTAAAGTTCTAATAACTGAGGAAATGCTTTAATTATAAGCATAGGTTAACTGCATGGCATTATAGGGCTGATTGGGAGTTGGCTGACTGAATTAATTGCATCCCATACCTTCAGGTTTCTTTGATGTGGAACCTTAATTCAGATTTTCCTCATTTTATGATGACTGATTCTGGAATTATTATAAGCATTCTTTTCTATTTCTTTCTATCAAATAATGGGTTTCTACTTTCAACTTTAACAAAAATTTCAGTTTAAGGATTTCTAATGACATTTAAGTATCTAGCTAATCTAACCAACTACATGTGTTATTGTGGAGCAGGCAGGGTAATGCAGAAGAAATGGTGTGCTAAGAGCAGCAGTTCTGATTGACAAGGTCTTGAGAAATTACCTCATAATTTCGTAATTTGTCCCCTATTTTGAGTTAAAAAATAATCACTGAATATCATACTATTTCCTCCTCCAACCACAAATTACTCCATTTCACTAAAACAAAGTCCAAAAACCTAGCTAAAATTTCTTTGAAAGAAAGCTCAAGTTCAGAGCGGGTAATAAAACTCCAGCCAGGAAACAATTCTCTAGAAAAGCAAACCTTGCCAAGAAAGCTTCCTGCAACCCTGCTGTCAAAGCACTATGACTCAAGGCAAGCACCACTAATGCCTCAAATGAAAGCAATGCAGGCAGCTGAAAAGAACAGCAGACAGAAATAAGGAACTTTCTTGCCCAGATGCACTGGCAGTACAGCAAGAGGCTCATGAAGTCCAGCAGCAGGCCTACAGAGAAGACTTTGGTTTGTAGGCAGCACGCCAAGTATGCTGCCATATCCAGGAACAGCAAATCATCAGTTTTACCTGCAAGCATCACAAACTGAACTTTGAGAAGGTGCCTCCAGATAGGAATAAACTATCCTGTTTATCCAGATCAATGTATCAGTGCAGACCTGCAGCATTTCTCCTGCTGAATAAAGATACCGTGCTATTTGCACAGAGATAACCCGCACCACTACTATTAAGATTCAGCCCTGTGATAATTCCAGCTGTAGTGAATTGTCTAGATGTATATTAGTGATCCAAAGGGCTATCACATTTAAAAATTTTAGCAAGGATCTTATTGCTGCCAAGCCAAGATGAAGGGCTGGCATCTCTACTTTTTCGTCAATTTGAGAAAAGATACTGGTGCGCATGCAAGTGCCTGTGGGGGATGAGAAAGCTTCTCTGTGAGCAAGCAAATCTGCAGAATTGAACCTGAAATGCAGCACTGTGGGAATCATCTTGAATTGCAATAGGCTGAAAGGAGCACAGCGTGGTCTGCTCCCAGGCCTGCCAGCCCGGGACAGAAGTCTCCTGGCGGGAGTTGTTTACCCAGGCTTTATTTCAAAGACAAACAAAAAGATGATGACAGTTCAGCCCAATGAACAGACAAACCACTCACATTTCCTCTTAGAAAATGGGAAAAAAAAGAAATAAGTCATCTCTCCTTCACAATGAACAACAGTACTGATCCCAAACACCAGTTTCGTTTTGGAGGCGGTTTTGAGACCACCGCCCCAAGGGGCTTACAGCCCCCTCTGCAGCCCCTGGACCCAAACCTTGCCCAGCCGTGATGGGGACGGCTCCCTTGCACCCACCGGGGGCGTCACCCCAAGGGCCCCCCCCCAGACCCCTACCCCTATTTGGCACCACAAAAGCCAACAGGTTTCTACACAACGCTTAAGCAGCCAAAAGGGTCTGTGTTAACTGAAGCAGCAGTAGGGAAGTGCTTTGGGCGGAGAAAAGAGAAACAGCTGGTGATGCCAAGGCACCAGGTACTTTGAAATAAAGCTGGCAGGAGGGAGAGGAAGGATGCTGTGCCTGGACACAGCCCGCTGCTGTGCCGGCTCCGCAGCCTGCGGCCTCCCTTAACCTCAGCTACTGCAGCTTTTGGTGGAAGCAGAGAGGCTGCTTCTCCTAACATCAGCCCTTAAAAAAATACTCAGTGCCAAAACCACCCTGGATTTCTTCTACAAACAAAGGCCCCAGAGCAAGTAAATAGTTAAACTATGTGGCCTGTGCTAGGAATAAAGAAGGAAAAGCTGGGAAAACAGGCAGAAAAAGTGCGGTGGGAGAAGCGACGGCTTTGCTAGCTGGCCGAGTGATTTGCAGAGTTACCTCGGATGTGTTGTTCATCCCCTCTGAGCTGAGTTTCCTGCTGCAAGTTGGAGAGACAGCCACTTTGCTTGTAAAGCAGGAGAGGGTATTGCTACACGTTATTCCTCTGCTCTCTGCTGCTGGCCGAGCTGCTCACACAAACATTTCATCTTGGGGGTGAGAATAAAATATAAATGCTGCTGCCAGCACTGAGACTTATATATACAACCACGTACGTATTTGTTCTTGGGTTAAACACCTGTCAGTGGTTCTTTCTATAAACCCCTATTTTCAAGAGGCCTTATATATTTAACTTGAAGCAAGTTTCCTACTCTTAAAAAGGAGCATTGTAGGTGTTTCTAATTTAAGAGGGACATGAAGAAGATCAACAAACCTTCATTTCCTCTGGGTTTTAACCATGCTTCACTTTAAATTGCTTTTCTTCTATGGATTTTACAATTTTCACCAGATTTATATAAAATGGTGGAAGAATGCAGGGGAATTGGATGCTGCGGATGAACCCTTATGGCTTTTTTGAAAGCCCTGATCTCTGCACAAGCGTGTCTGTCAGAGCTGACATATTTCTGTAGCTTTGCATAGTACTTCACAGGCAAAAAAATAAATGAACATAAATTCCCTGTTTCATGGGGATGTTAATCTTGAGCCTTACTTCTAAATTATGCCAAAGACATTTTTATAGGATTAAATTCTCCCATCAGCTAAACTAGTATATATCTGGCGTAATTCCATGATCTGAAGATCCACTGCTAATTAACTAAAGTCCCCCCAAATCCAAGGAAATGAATAAAACCAAACAATATTAAAAATAGAATGTATACTTCTCAACTAACTCAAGGATCAGTTCTGCAGGCTTCCTCTCACATGTTGCTGTAGGAATACTTCAAGCAAACCAAAAAAATCAGTCCTGGGCCAGGAACTTCTAATCCCTACTCTCAAGGCTGCAAATCCATGCCTACTGCCCTGCTACTTTTCTCTCCAATTATTACTCTTTGTTTGGGTTTTTTAATTAAAAAGTTTGATTTTTTAATTAAAAAACCAAACAAACCCAGAACAACAGCTTATCTGTCTTATGGACTTTCTGCAGGAATCTGATGTCTTTGGAGATACCAGTGATCTCTTTGGTTGTGTTTGGGCATCCCACCTATGAAACTGCAGCCAATAAAGTTATTTTGCCCTTTCATGCTTGTTATTAGTTGAAACCTTTTTGCTTTGGTGGGAGCAGCTGTAATATGTAGTTATCTACAAAGACAGGTAATTAAGTGGCAGCTTTTCTTCACTGCTTTGGAAATTCGCCTATTGTTTCAGCTGAAGAAAACAGTAGCAAATCTAAGGGAATTGTTTTTTTGTTTTGTTTTTTTGGTTTTTTTTTTTGATTACAATAAGCATTAAAGGATCATTACCCTTCCAAAAAAGTGTGTTTTGCCCCAGGCTCAGTCCTAAACTGCCAGGGCTTTTAGAGTGAACTAGCAAAGCCCCTGCATGCTATTAAGCACATGTGAGAGAGAGATGTGCTCGTGTGCCATGATAAATTACTACCACTAGGACTTAATCATGAGTATAAGCACCCTCTTGGGCTAGGCCAAAACCTCTCGTTACATTGTGCTGTGACTGTAATGGACTGATTATTAAAATCCTCCTATTGAGAGTGATCATTAGAGGAATATGATAAAGTATTTGATTAAGAGAAAGTCCAAGTATGACATACTATTAGTGACTCACTACCAGGCAGAAGCAAAGAGCCATTTTAAATACCTTGTATATGAATTTAAAAAATTAAGATTCTTCTTGCTTAATTCTATTGTACAGGATTATATTATAAATCCTGCCTTGCCCTCTTCTCCTCTTTTTTTTTTTTTTTTTTAATTTAAAATTTTTTTTTTTTGGCTGGTCATTTAAATCATCTATTTCTGTTCATTTACTCTAATTTTATTCTGGTTTATCTTTTGTTTTATTGACTAATTTCAATATTCTGGCTCTATTTAAGACTTTTCCCTTAGTCAGGAACTGCAGTCTATAATAACAGCAATCAAGGCAGTTCATTCTGACAAATGTGTGTCAGAAAAAGACTGCTGTGACTTTGAAATATTGAAAGTGGCTGATAATGTGTGAAGCAGAATAAATGCATACAAATGGAAGTTTTAGCTGAGCAGTCAAAGTATGAACTAAATACAGTGTCAGAGCTCTGCACTGAAAGCTCTACATGCAGGTGGCTACAATGGCAAATTACTAAATGCACTTTGCAAAAGTGTTTTATTAATAAAGTGGCAAGCACAGTTTTTCCTCTGCCATATCATCCTTTTTTTTTTTTCTGCTTGCACTTAGTCATAAAGCAGAATGAAGTCATGTTTAAGTACAAAACCTGGGCCTGGAAAGACACTTGGTTTTTAGGGAAGTCATCAAATCTACGGCTTTATTTTGGGCTAACCTCACCTGATTGGCACTAAAGCAGCATATAAAACACAGTGTGCAAACAAGGGTCCCCAACATGTCCAACTGATTCATGCTAGCAAATGCTTCTATCTGCTTTGACCCCACCGAAAACCACAGAGCCAAAGTGTGCTTGCCCGGGAGCCCGTTCTGAACCAGGCTAATGCTAGGGACCAAGTCTGTGAAATATTTCAAGGGAGGTTTGGATCAGACTGATACAGCTTTACTTCAGCACACCTGCTGCCCGTGCCTGGGTTTCAGCGTGCTGCAGCCTCGTGCTCCTCGCCGTGCTCACGGCCAGAGCAGCGGCCGCGGCGCCGTCTCCCTGCCTGGGCTGGGCAGAGGCTCCCTGCCTAACTCCCGCGGCAGCAGGACAGCCAGACGTGCACTCCAGGAGCCTGCGTGCCCGCTTCCCATCACTTAGACCCTTGGGGGCTCTGGTACACGGTGCAGCCCAGCCGGGCTACGTGGTAACTGAAGCACACAGCACACAAGTCTTCCAAAGCCACTTACTGTTTATACCATGCCAGACAAAAATCTTGACACAAGCCTCTCTGAAGCTTACTGACTGGGTTTCCTTGCCCTCCAAGTCTTCTTTGGGATTTGGACAGAGGTCCTGAAGACCTTGTGATACCTCATCCCCAGAACATTTTTTCCTCAAGGCTACAGAGGTCCCATACATTCAGAGAGTGAAGGCTTCCCCACCCCACCTTCACCTTCCAACTAATCCAATCTTCTCTAACCACCACACTCAGACATACTGGTGACCCTGCTGGGGACACTGTCTGGCTCCTCTCAGTTTCCACCTGATTGCTCTGGGGAGCAGCCTATCCCATGAGCTTGCTCTGAGACACAGCAGAAAGCTTCCCTGGGTTGCTTCCTTCAATTTCTCACTTTGCCAATCTCGTCCTGCATGGAGCTGAGCAATAAGGAAGGCTCCATTTATTCACCCTTGATAATCATTCACAAGCACCCAGCTCCTCCCTTCTCCTCGGTGCCTTTCCTCTCGCTCTCTCTGTCCCTACAACCAGATTTCTTCTTCCTTGCATCCTATTTCAACAAGGGAAGACACCTCTGCTACAAACCCTGCTACCACTCTTCCTTGGCTCTACATTCTGGAGACTTTCCATACACTCCTTCTTCCTTTCCCTACATCCAGACTTGGCTGAAGTCATCAAGCAAGGCTAGCACCTTTCTTCATCTACTGACGATTCAAGGATGGGTGACAAAGAGCAGATTGGTGTTCTATGGCAGGGGAAATCTCTGCAGGTTGAGGTGGCTCCTGTTGCAGCAGTTCCACAGACAGAAGCAAAATTCTTAGCTCAGATGTGGACAAATCCCTCCAGTCATCATACCATCAAGTTCACTATTTACCAGAGCGTATTTCAGCTTTGAAAACAAGCTTTATTTTCAGGCAAAAGCCTTTCATTTTTATTAGGAAAAGAGGACCAGTTGAAGACTAGCTTTATGGTCCAGATAAAGGTTAATTACCTTTTAAGCCAACAAAATGGGTTAGGAAAGATCAATTATTCTCTCCTGTTTTGCTACTCTTGCTCATTTTAACTGAAATAGGTTGACCACTGTTTTGAACAACTCGGGTCAAGAGTCAGGAACCTTTGACATGTAGTGCTAGCACGGGGTAGGTGAGCTAAACCCTTATTTGTGGTTATTATGGTTCCGTTGTCAAGACAGCTGCATGGCTGGATCCTTCCTATATCCAGGGACAGCTTTGCACTCATTTTCCACACCACTTTAAAGGCAACATTGCTGCTCAACTGAGTCAGAGTGAGTAGTTAAACCTGTTCCTCTCAAGACTGACACACACAAATGTAGAAGGTAGCCAGAAAACAAAAAATGTACTACAGGAAAGTGTGCATTAACTGTAAACCTAATCTCTTATTTGGGAATTCATAAACACATGAGTTCTTGGAGGGAAGCCACTTGTTGACACTTCTTTTAGCTTTACTGTCATCAGATTTATAACGAAGCAGTTTCAAATTCTGCAGCCACACACTCCCTTTATGAAACTTCAAAACACATGAACAACTCAGCTTACAAGAAATGTTGCTTCCATATAGTTCGATGAGCAACACTGATTCCACTGACTGTACTGCACACATGTCGCTGCGCAATATCTGGTCATTTTACACGCCAAGTCTGAGGTGCCTAAGGCTACAGAAATGGATAGAAAGTAGTAGGAAATAGCTTGCAAAGTGATATCTACTGGCAATTTAACACATTACAATTAGATTGTCTTCTTTGGCATGGTTAATGGGTAATGATGGGGAATTAATATGAATAAATAGCTTACTTTTTTGAAACTTTGAATGCAGTGCCCTTTCTGAAAGTGAACATTGATTAGGAAAACGAGAAAGCATGAAGCTGTCTGTCATGCACCTCTCTTCCAACATGCAGCAATTCCTTCTCCACTGCATCATTTGGATGCAGAGCTGCCTTCCGAAGATGAAGCTGGCAGGCAGCTCTCTGATTCTCATAGCTCTATGCTACATGAATGCAAGAAGATCTAATGCTTTTCCCTTATGATTTTCTCTCTCATGCTTCATCTAAGTGCTGCTACTTCAGGATGCTTTAACTTACCCCGTCAATTAATATTATGGTATATTTAAAAAGCCCACTAATCTGCTCCCTGCCTTTATATGATTCATTAATTAATTTTTCATTATGTGCATGTTATAAACTTCAGACCTGCTGCAGAATCTTTTAACTCACCTCATCAGTTAATACTACAGCAGATTAAAAAGTTGCTAAAGTCTCTGTTTCTGTAGGCATCTCCATCTCTTTCAACTTCTAATCATGAATTTACTGTGAGACCTGCAAGTACCAGATGCACACCATCAGGAATCAATAAAACCATTTTTCCTGCTCTTGCAAGGCGATATGTGGGAGTCACAGCTTCTCTGCAGTCCTACAGCCAGCAGCCCCCACTAGCAAGTGAGATGCGAATGGATAATAAAGCCAGGAGACGCTTCTGATGACAGTGCAGGAATCTTCAAAACCTGCAGCTCTGCATTAGGCAGTTAGTGGTGTAGGATGCGAAGGGACAACGCCAGATTGTCTGGCCGCTGGGGAAAGCTATTAGCAATGTTTGCTCATACAGGATTACAGAACACTGTAAGCTTGGATCAGATGGTTCTGGGCTTGGTAGAAAAATGAAGAGAGAACAGTGGTGGGAGAAGAGCTTTCTGCTAGGGCATTATATGAAGTAATGGATGCAATTTTTAACAAATCAGAACGAAGCTGCGTGTTTTCTTACAATCCATTTGAGGTTACAGGTCTTCAGCCTGGATTCGGTGGCCCAGGAGTGAGCTGTGCAGAACGCGACCGCGCCGCGGCTCCGCCGGGGCAGGCAGCTGCCTGAGCCGCGCTCCCACAAGGTGAGTCTCCTGGCATGAAGGCCAACTGCAGTTTGTCTTGGAGGACTTGAGTCAGGAAAAAAGAAGGTGGATGCGTTTTGAGACCTAGGGCCTGGTGCAATTCCCAGTTTCACCCCTATGAGTCTAACATAGCAAAAAATAAGGATAGAGTGTGTTATTTTGGATAGTTAAGAAATATTACATCGGTGTGTTACTACAGGGTTTTTTATTTGGTATCCTGAGATACAGCTGAGAAACTATCTTGTTATTATGAGCTACTCTGAAGTTAAAGCTTTTATTAACAGTGATTATATCTGAATCAATTAAGACTGGATTCTCATGTCAGATTGCTCAGAGATCTGGAATTAAATTTGATTTTCTTTCCTCTCAGTAGTGCAATTTCAGTTATATGAACTTGTGACATCTAAGGGAAGGCTCTAAAAATTGAAGTTTTCTGTTTAAATTCAGAAGTTTGCTTCAAGTCCAATAATTTTCCCAATTCACAGATTTTTCTAATTTCCTGGAATAATAAGAAAAAAGTTCTCTGAGTGGGGATTTTACTAGTTTCTCTGCTATAGTTTTTAGAATGTGATATATACAGCTCAGAATAGTATTTTAATTCTAAACAAATGACTGAGGCAAAGCAAAGCTGAGGACTTACCAAGGCATCCACCATTCTGGAGATGATCACTGTATTTAATCACAAAAAATCCAATTAGATCATTATTGTCAGTCCTCTGCAGGGTTAGGTTGTAATCTAAAACTCTTATTTTCCCTGTAGCTGGTAAAAGATAAATCAGAGAGTAAGGGACACTCTCTTGGGTTTTCATACAAAAAAAAAAAAAAAAAGAGGAGGATCTCCTCATAGAAAGGGATACATAGTCCCAAGGACTCAGAAAAAGAAATCAAGGTAGTTAGGAAGGATGTAATTTTCCTTGTGCTGGAGTCTTTGGACATCAGTGACCTCCAAGACACAGAATGACAATCTAAGGAGAGAGAATTAATAGCGAGGAGACAGGAAGAACACATATTTATGACTCAGGGCAGGAACTTTCTAAAACTCAGGGTTTTGCTGATGAGATAAAAAAAGGACAAGAGAATATCCCTGCCATTTATTTAAATCATCTCACTAATGGTGTGCTAAGCGGGAGTCTGAAATGCTACACGATGGCTCTCTTCTTTGCCTCCAAAGATTTGGATATCTGAAAGTACAACACTTGCTGCTAGTGAGGTGTCTTTGGGCTTGCCATGGGAAATCATTATAAGTGTCCATTTCTTTTTCCCCTCTGGAACAGAAAGCAGAGACTGGTTTCTCTAGTGGTAACACAAATTCTTTGCGACCTTTTGTGATATATACCAAATTCAACCTGAGGCTTCTGCAGAAGCTATATGGTAGTTGTACCTTCCATACATTATGCCATCGCATACCCCACCTCTCACAGATGACCACCAGGAGCTATGCAACTGCTGCTTCTTTTGGCACACAGGCAACTTTCAGTGGCCATAAGCTTGTGCTCGGCCAGGGTGAGTGCCATTTGGGGAAACACAACCGATGAACAACAAGCAAGAGTCCCACACTGTGGGCTCTGAAGGCAACCTTGCCTTTCCCCCCCCCTCATTGTCACTGTTTCCTTTTACTTAAAAGTGAAGTCTCTGAGGCAGAACGGACATGGCTGCTCTTGGGAGATGAGGAATACAAAACAACTACAGCTTGATTTTTCAGCAGTACTGGGTGTTGACAGCTTCTGGTTACTTAAGTGAAAAGCTGGCTGCTGGCCTCTGATGAGTACGAAATTAGTGTTTCCTCTCCCTCTGGCTCTAACGTGCTGTGTGGCCAGGAATGTAGTGCAGAAGAAGAGTTGGCCAGCAGAAGTGGGGAGGCAAGTGAGATCCAAACGCTTTGCTACCACCCCCTCCTTGACCCCCACCAAAAGCCAGCCGCCAGCGCAGCGCCCGAGCCTTTGCTGCTGCACTGTAGGAAGTGCAGACGTCCTATGAAATACTCTGAAAAGAGTTTGCAATTATATTTATACCTCCCAGGGGTGCAATGGAAATTTTAAAGTTTAGGGCTGAAAAGACTTCTTAATAGGTGTCAAATTTAGTGTCAGCAGACAGTTCCTCATGAACCAAATGACACATCCTCTTCAAACTCTCCTAGGAAATTTGGCAGTTCCTATTATTAAAGCCTCTGTCATTACTTTGAAAGAAAAAAATATATATAGAGAAAACTGACACACTGCCTGGAGGCTGCTGGTGCTCAGAAGGTTAAGTCTTAGTGGCAAAGAAAAGGGGACAGCAATTTACCTGAGTACATCAACTGGCTGCCTAATGGCACGGCCGGACATGTTTGTAAAGACCTGCAACACGTGAATGAAGTCATCAGGATACTATGGCAGGTCCATCACTCAAATGATACCCAGATTATTTTCTGTATTATTTGTGCTACAGCCACACACCTATTTTCAGGATGGACTTAAAGCACCTGTGTTCAGAGAGAGCATTAGGCAGAGAGTGGCCACAGGTGCTTCGCAGGACCTCAGCTGGCTGCTTTGCCATACCAATACAGGAAAATGCCAATCTCATCCTGCAGTCAGACCACTCGCTTTTGCTCATGTCTTTGTTTTGGCCTAGAAGAGATTTTCTGCATGCAAAAAAGAAAACTCTGAAAGATCAGTTTATTTACAGTGCTTTCAGCTGGTTACCCTTCTCCTTCACTAAACCATACCTGCACAAAATGTTTTTTTGAAGGCTTATTGATATCGCACTTTGAACGGTATATATTTTCTCATAAAAAACTTTTTATTCATCTCCAGAATATTAGATTTCCTTGAGTCTAAAAAGAATAATCCTGAACAGGGCTTCATCTTCTGTGGTACGGTTGGAATTAATTTTTTTAAAAGCCCAACAAATGTGCATGGAGTTTCTAAGTGATGTGCATCTTGCCACAATCTCCACTAATATCTCACTATACCCAAACCTGCATTTGTAAGAATAGTTCTGATTTTAAATTGCATCAGTTCAAATATGTGGGAGCACTCCCTCTTCTCTCTGAAGGGTATAGGCACCACCTTACGCTTGTAAAATTATAAACAGAACATGAACCAATGCAAGCAAGCATACCACTACGGCAGCACGTTCCCATACGATACTTGCTTAATTGCATCTATTTAAAATCAAGTATATATTGAACCTTTTGTGTTAACCCAGCTGTAGCCTAACATAAGCATTTTCACTTTCTGGTTCCTTGGTAACTGAAGGCTCCTTCCGTACTGGCAGGACTGCAGTCCCATGCACACGCAGGGGCACTAGCTGGGAGCAGCAGTGTGAGCCTGGGGGCAGGGTGGCTGTCACTCCACGCCGTGCTCGGGGCACTGCAGCTGGTGTGCTCCTTCAGCACGCTGGGTACCAGATAACCACCAGCCGCGGCCCCGCAGCCCAAACGCAGGTACACGGCCGCTGGGACCATCACCCTGGCTCTGGTTCTCACCATGGTCTCGGTTGTTTCAGGCTTCTTTTCAGTACCTCTCAAACTGCCTGCTGTGGTGTAAAGGGGCACGCCATCACGACTGGCTACGGGAGGAAATGACATCAGGGAATTTAATTTTTGCGAGGCCCGGGATGTGTTTTGATGGCAACTCAGCATTTCAAACTCATCACAGGTTTAACACCTTTCTTAAATAGCCTAACCGATGGGTAAACTCCTGTAGAGACTGGAATACTTCACAGAGCAGGTGAATATTGCTGCAGTCCCCGAAGGCCACAGTATTTTACATGTGTTAATCCCCCTCAGAACAACATTGCAGACATCCGAAAAATAGAGGGTTTTCGGAAATCCCAAATGCCTAAACTTTACCACAGTGTTATCTTGACTGCAACTCATGCCCCACAGCACTGGAGAGAAGGGGTGGGTGTTTACACCTATCTCTCTTTCTGTTTCTCTGGGAATCGCCTGAATGTTCAGAAAAGGTAATGAAAAGCCTTAAACTCATGCCCGTGCTTCCTGCACTGAGACCAAAATCTCCTGTAAGCTTGCCAGACCTTTTACAGCTGCACCCTAGGGACTTAATACTGTGCAGCTTATGGGTTTATATGAAATTTCATAGAAGCAAAGCCCTGTATTTTCACATAAATATATTTATTTCAGGAAAGATCAAGAAATACCAATATATTTCAAACCAGTTCCCTACTGCATTAAAGAATGTGAAATATTCATGTGAACATTTGCTAATCCTATACAGTGAAATCTATTTCTCTCTCTATTTAGCATGCAGGCTGCAGCAGCTGAAGGTTGTTCAGCCTTTTCATTAGGAAGAAAAGTAAGGATGATTTGTGAAAACTACATGGAAGTAATCATAAGGAACAGTACTGAAGGGCTTTTAGAACAAAATCTTGTAAGCTACCTTGTAAGCATGCTTTCTCTTTCACGTGTTTGTTTCTTATATGGTGTTTCACAGCTTCAAATCGTAAATTTATATTTATGGACATAATTAGAAGGGCAGTATAATATGCTTTCATAATACATAAACAAAAATTTAAGGGGCAACACTCACATGTTCAGAGTATGTATCTCAGGTTCTCTAAATTCCCCCGTAGGTAGCATCACTCCAAGCAAATACCATTTTATCTGTTCAACCATTACTCTTGATAATGTAATGAGTTACTTTCTCATCAGTGCTAAGGTTTGTGTAACCATACAGATCCTCCTGTGGCCCAATATCTCACAAATAATCCCCTTCTTCATCCACCTGAACTCTGATAACTATAGCAGGAAATGGAAAATGAGGAAATCTGAGTGCCTATGATCCCTGATTCCACCATGGAAAAACATTTAACCTTGGGAATTCATTTAAGTCTCCTTATGCTATGGATTCCCTAAGCGTTAAATGGAAATGGCATTTACTTTCCACTGAGAGATGCTAATATTTAAATATTGCTTCGAAGATCCTCAGATAAAAAGAGCTATATATGTGCAAATTTTTATGCTGCTTTCTGCTTTCCTACAGCTTCAAGATGTAATAATACACTGAAATGCTGAATTTTTGTTACGAAATAAAATTGTACTTGGAAATGTCAGGTCTGCACAGACCAATGATCTAGAAGTTGCTAAAGGCAGTGTATCAGAAGAAGATGTAACCTAGCCTCGCCAGGTACTGAATACTGGATGAAGAAGATAATCACTTACCAGAAACAGCCATGACCATTTCCCCCATGTACCAAGAACTATAACAAGTATATAAATGATGCCAGAAGCAGTCCCTAAGGGGCAGTTTGAATATATCCACCCTGACTTGGAGAGCAGTGGTGGTGGGGATGAAGAACGCTCATGTGTGCAGGCATGAGCCATGCCGTGCTGCTTGGCAGGTTCACTGTATTTAGTAGTAAAGACACAGACTATGAAACTCCCCTATGTCTTCAAATTTTTGTACTCAAGCTTACATGGGCAGTGCTCTGAAGAGGATGACTTGGCACCCTGACTAGCACCTGAAATCTCTAACAGCTGGAAGCATTTCTTGGAAAGATTAGAGGAAGAAATTTTACACCTTTGTTTTGCATGGAGACCCCGAACATTACAGAGCCAGAGATTTTTAGCAGAGCCAGCCTGGTCATGTCTAGAATATTAAAGTATTAAAGTATTCAGTAAATAATTGTCTATAATGCTAACTGTGATATAAAATGCATATCTGTTTCATTGAAACCAATTTTTTTGTTGATCCTGTGAACTTTTGTATTACGTTAGTGCTATGTCAGCACAAAATTCAGCCAAATCACTCCCCAAATAGAATAGATTCAAAGAATTCAAGCCTTCTCTGTTCGTGCAGTATGTATGAGCAGACAGTGATTGCTCTGAATCTGCATATTGCTACTTACTGACTACTTTTTCCCCTTATGTCATTGTGTGGACCGAAGGCAAAGGCAATAGCCTGAATGAAGCATATTCGTGTGACCACAATGGTTCACGTTCAGTATGGCAACCGCACAAAAGAAATTCCATCAAAGCAACTGTAAATCTAACATCTAAGAGAAACCATCAGAAACTGGGTTGAGAGGACAGGTTCAGAGTGAAAAAGGATCATGAGGTTATCCCACATCTTATCCTAAAAGCCAGACCACAGATGTTACACTTTAAAAATGTTTGGTTGTTTTTAACATTTCACATGCATCCTGATTTAGGAATCAATACTTGAGTGAAGGCCATGTACTGCAAAGCCACAACACATACAGTTAGTTTAGTATTTCTGATCGTAGTAAAAACACAGTACCTCTAGAGATCTCACTTTTTAGCCCAAGAGATCAATCAGTATTGAGATATGTATCTAAGCTTTTGGGTACTAATAGCAGTCTTTTCACTGAAACATCAAATGTCCTTGTTCATCACCTTCAGTTTTCCCACCAGTGTCCAAGTTTACTTTTTTCTATTTAAGAAAAGTCTTCTGTAACAGGAAGGGTTGAGTTATGCTGTCCCTCTATAACAAATGAATCAACTCTTTTCTTCATTTTCCTGCTAATGAAGTTCAGCCTATCTCATGAATGTTTTCCAAAAGAAACAAGAACAATTCAAATAAGGGCAACACAAAGTATTTTTAATGCAGTTTCTAGAAGAGTGAATAATCCTATGTCTCTGAGGAAATGAATGCCTATATAAGAAATGAAGCGGATTGCAAGCACAAGATATCTTCCTCTCCACAGAAAAATAAATTAAAAGAAGGGCCCAGAGCTGAGAGGGACCTTCCATTAGGACTTGCTCCTCCTTCTCCAAACCCTTACCTTTGTGAGAAAACGTCTCGGTAGGGGCTGCCATGCTGCAGTGCGATTCCATATCCTCTGTCCGCAACGGTGTTCCCGACTGTGTAAAAAGAGCAGTCAGCGTCGTTGATGGCCACGTACTCCAGTACTGCTGCATCCCATACAAAGGCATAGTTCCCATATTTCACCTGTGGTAAAGAGAGGAAGAGTTCAGACTGTGGATGGTCAAGTCGAAAAGGAGGTCAGCGCACCTAAAAACGTGGCAGTTTCAGCACGGTCTGTTCTGTAAAGGAAGTGAAGTTTGGGTGCCCAACATGTGTCAGCACAAAAAGTGCCCTGTGACTGGTGCCAGGTGGTGCTCTGGATGAGCACCTTGGCAGAAATGGAAGAAACATGATCCGAGAACAATGTGAAACAGCACCGTGCCAGAAACCTGCACTGTTCCTCTTCAGGGCACAAAGGAAATATCAGGCTTCCCCCATCAATGCTAAATTCCACCCCAAATCCCCCACTAAATTTTTCGTTGAGCTGTAAAAAGAGCCATTTAGAGGGAAGGAAGGTATTCACGCTGGGAGAAGTGTGGGAGGGTGGGCATGGCTATCCAGGTGGAAGACCACCGTTCAAGACGGTCCAGATTTCAGTCAAGTTTCAGATAGATGCCATGAACACCCATCTGTCTTTTGGGATCTGTGCATGATTTTGTCAAGATCATGACAACTAGACTTTTGGGGATTATTTTTCTTAGTATGAAGTGTTTTCACATATCTTTGAAGACTTGCATACAGGAAGATCATGTAAGCGATTTTAGCTGTTTGACTAGGATAAATCCAAAACAACTCATTATACTGAAAAGCTTTTAAAGTAACATTTTATTATCCATTCAATTTGAAACAGCATTTATTCAGCAGCAAGATTATCAAAATAAGCTATGTCAGTACATCACTTAGATTAGGCTTTGACAATGTAGGCTATGTTTTTAAAGACTGTTTACATATAAAAGTTACTGAAGCAAGCCACACCGGCTGCTTGCTCACAAGATGTAGTACACAAGCAACGATTGTATTTGGGACATATTCTTTTTCATGCATAATCACTCTGAATTAGACACTGCAGGCCTGGAAAGGGACTATTTTGTATTTCCATTCGTAAGCGTAGTACAGGGAGAACTTGTACAGATTTTGGAGCAGAAAGGGAGCCATATTATCTGTGGACTCCACATGATTGGCAGGATAAAGAAAATTCTTTTCAAAATATACACATGAACAAATGCAGGATTGGGTCAGTTTTAATCTTCAGGGTCTGAAAATGGTCAAAAATGTTGTTTGTTTGTTTGTTTGTTTGTTTGTTTGTTTTTTTGCCTCCCAGTGGAGGTTTAGGTCTATCTAAGTGGCCAGGGAATAAGGGATAGAAGTGAACTTGCTGTTAACAAACAATACAACTTGCATGCTTGTCTTACAGGCACTGCAACTCACAGAGCTCTTCCTAGCTTGGGTTATTCTGATCTTCCTATAGGCACCACTTGGATAAGAAATAGATAGCATGACTGAGAAAAAAGACCTTCCTAGGAGCAAATAAAAGGATAATGACTCAGCCTGAAAAAGTATCATGATGTGCAGACAGCAAGGGAGGGAAATAGGAGACAAAAGCAGAAAATCAGAAGGGGTGAAATAAATCCTGAAAAGGATCAGATGGACTTTCCAAACAAAGGAATTAAGGAAAAGTGGGTTTCAAAAGACAAGTAATTTTACATGCAGGGAGATAACCTTTGAGGTGATGGCAAGAGCAGACAGTTATGTTTTGACGCCTGCTTTTGTCCTAACCCACCCTTTTCGTGTCCTAACCCACCCTTTTCATGTCCTAGTGCATTGAATTCACCTAAGTGCTTGTGAAGAGACTTATCTGCTGCTCATCTGGTCAGGAAAAATTCTCTTGATTTGGCTGCCTTGCTGTAAAACAACTCACAGTGAGAATATATAAAAGTGGTAAAAGCACTTACTGTCAATAATATCTGTGATGAAGTAGTATATATAAGATTCTTAGAGCAGACCTGACAATATCAGAGTTAAGGTTCCCACAAAGATATTACTTTTCATAGATAAGATCACAGTGAGCCTCCATTAAAGCACACAGGGCAGGAAAAAGATTGAAAAGCCAGAAGGGATCATCCCAGCCATCCACCTTCAACACATGATTGCTCCATGCAATAAAATACATCCCTTTTAGCATTTTTGCCCTATCTATGCAATTCAAATCCATGGAGCAAACCTAAGCTGCAATTGTCATGCTTGCAATCACACTCTTTATGGAACTACTCTTCAGTCTAACAGTTTTCACTGCTATTCAAGGTATTTATTTTTACTACTTTTTAAAAAAAAAACCCACTTTCTTATGTGATTCCTAGCTATTTTTCCTTTTGCAGTTCTAAATACTCTCCATTTGAGGCTGACACCTTTCAATTACTGATGAAACTTTCTGTTAGTTAGCTTTCTTTAATCTTTCCTTGAAAATCTATCAGTTTAGCCCTCTCGTTAGCAGTGACACTACTTTTGAACTGTCTCCAATTCTTAATTCTTATATATGAGAAAAACACCTGTCTTGCTAAGAGAGAATCAGTTATCTGGCATCTCAGGAGGCATGAGATTCCCTTTTTAGCATACCCTTCTTCTGAGACTCATAGCCTAAGCCATCTGCCCATGGATCTTTCACACAATTCAAGACCGGTTTTAGCCCAAAGATCTAAGAATAAAATTTTGCTAGAGTATAGCATATCTGGAGCACTGCTGATATTTTACAGATTTTCACCTACAAATAAGGGGTAGATATAGTATGAAAAGAGGGGGATGATGCTCTGGGTGAAAGGAGAAGGAAATTTTAGAAAAAAATGTCAATAAAAAACCTATATCCTTCTGTCTCTACCTCTTTCTATGAGAAGCACATACTTTGTAGCTTTCCAATAGCTATGCTGAAGACTTCTACTTTGGGCCTCAAAACGAACATCAAACTTTCCAGCTCTGCATTATGAAAAAAAGCTAAGGAGCTTTCAGTCAGTCAATTATGGGGGCTAAATGAAAGCAAAACCTCCTTGGAAAAAGAAATGGTTCTTTGTAATATATACATATAACTCATGATTCACAGAAGATCTGCATCCCTGATTCCACTCTTCCCCATCATTACATTGGCATTTTGTGTTGAGATAATAACATTTCAGGCTGGTGGCAGATCTGAATGCTGTTCACACATGACCGCGCAGCCCAGGATTGCCAAGGAAGCGTTTGTAGGAGGGCAGTGAATTATCATTCAGCAGCAGCCTCAGCTTTCCAGTCCGCCAGGCCCTGGTGAATTGACACTTCAGTCTCCTTCCCCGTGGCATCCTGCCTGTCAGTATGGCAGAGGCTAAAAATGATTTTTGGAGTATTTGATGACTATTGTCATAGGAAAAAAAAAAAAAAAAAAAAAAAAAGGGAAAAAAAAAAAAGAATTACAGGCAAAATTGAACTTGCTAGTTGTTCATCAGGATATTTTGAACTCATGTGCTACACAGGTCATTAAGTGAAACTGGTAGGTACAGTACCAGACAGAAATGCTTGACTTGACTTCATGATTTTCTGAACAATTCCAAAGGAGTGACTGTAAAAAGAGCTGTTACACAGAATAGGGGCCATCAGCACATAGATGGTAAAACTATTTCTCTAAGGCTGTTATATTTCTATTTTCCATCACTGCACATTTGCGAGATTTTTATTTGCTGAAGCCCTGCCTGTAGATATTAGTTAAAATTTATCTTAGGTGACTCCACCAAAAACCAGTTGAGTTATTAGAGGAAAGCATTTAAAGCCATTACACTGTTGCATATACACATATTTTATGCCAACACGGATGTGGATAGTATTTCTTCTTACAACTAACCCATTCATGCAGAGTAGGCTGAATAATGTATTTGTGTACAACCCCAGCATTCTAAAAACACATTTCTAGGTCTAGAAAATGATAAATTTCAGAAAAAAAATAATTGCAAGTAAACAGCAACCAACTACTGCAATTTTTCATACTTGACTTCACGGACAATATATTTTCTGTATTTTAAATTTGTCTTTGAAAGAGATACAAAGAATCCTCATGAAAGAAAAAACGTACATGATAGGCTGCAGGTTAAACAGAACTGGCAGTTATTTTTCTGCCTGCAGACCTCTTTTAAATATTTCATCATACATAAAATGTGTTACCTGTTATAAAAACAACACAACTTTTAAGGCCAGGGAAAGCTTAAGTTAAGTTTCAACTGATTAAAATTATATTAATTTATTGGAAGAAAATCTGAGAAATATTCGATAATGCTGATGAAGCACATTTTTTGAATACCCTGTGCCTACAACCTGGTGGCACAGTGGTGGTGTTTTCACCACTCATTTCCACTGAGTCAGGTGTCATCCTTCCCCTCCGACTGCTGTACACCTTTCTCTGCCTACAAAGTTGTCAGTTGTATTTTAGCCAAGAACACATGAACAGAAACAGACTCTTCCACAGCACAGCAGCAGTGACTCCAGCTCTGACCTAAAACCAATCAAGGACACTGATTAATCACCTGCTCCATACAGCGCTCTGAGGGTCATGTTCTCCAATATGGACCATTCGATTGCACCGACTGCAAAGGGGAAAAACACCATCCGATGCTGCTAGCCTACCAGTGTGAACCTTAGACCTTGGCATACATACAAACAGAAACTGAATTTTTGACATGAAATTTGTATATTCAGCAAGCATGCAGTAGCTGCAGCCTGCAGATGGCTGCACTCCATTCCACAAAACAGCCTTGCGAAGACTTCTCTTACACGAGGAATGAAGAAGAGGAAACAAAAATGAACGAACATTGCAAATATATGCGCGAGAGCTAATATACATAATGTGAATATTGTACTCTAAAATGGGAAAAGGCAAAGATAAAATTTGTGGTGGAGGCTTAAATCAAGATTTTTGTGTTGTCAGATGTTTCCAAACAGCTTGATGGCATTCACAACAGGGTTTTTTTTCAGCAGAAGGGAATGGAGATACATTGATCTCCATAATCCCCTTGCAAGAGGCCAGTGAAGTTGCTGTTTATCAGCCTAGAAGCAGAAGTCAGGTATTCTGCCTTCAGAGTAATCCTCATTTGCTAATTTGCTTTCCTCCAGAGACAAAGGTTTCAAGTCTTGGTTTTGTTCACAGAGGGCACAAAAATTTACAGTTCTCTCAAAACTAAACTTTCTGTAGTTCTGAAGTACAATTCTGGAGCTTCTTGCTCCATACTCCCTCACAGGCCAGGGCATGTGGCTGATCTGCACAACTTAAAAGTGAAATGCAGCCATGCAACTGGGGAGGAAGAATATGAATCTGACCGACAGCTCTCTGCGGTGCATGACGGGAGTTGGTTTCCCTTGGTGGTATCAGAGCACAGAATAAAAATTCCTATATGCATAAATCTCTGTTCAGTCATCAAAGCAAGCAGCCAATTAAATAACAATAATAATAATAACCCTTTAGGATGTAATTTTGCAGGGTCTATAGAAAGCTATTTAAATTCAAGGGGCACTATTTGACAAACATTGAAACTTATTCTTTGTACTTACTCAAACAGAAAACTGCAGATTCATTTCTAAAAGTGTTATTGAGCTAGTGCCTTGGAGCAAACAGCAGCAGGAAATGAAACACCGGGGAGCTTACGGGAAGAAAGAAGAGGTTAGAAATCCCAGCCTCATCTCCTCTTCTCTATGAAGTTTATCTTTCATTACACTGTCATATCAGCTTCAATGGCATGTCTATTTGCTCCAGATAAAACTTCATCAGGAAAAACATTAATTCCTCATATGCAACCTGCCACCAACTTTTGAGAAAAGCCTCGTGATCACACTTCTGCTTGTTACACTGAGCAACCTTGAATAATCCATCTGGAATTAGAAGAATTACTCAGGTATGAGAGCTCTGTAATGAGACAGTGTCTTTGTGTTAGAATTTTTCAGTGCTCAGTGCATTCATATTTAGCCATTGTAATTAAACGCGTCTTGTAAGTTACAAGAAAGAAAACAACAAGCAGAGCAAAACAGAGCAGAGGACAATCTAAGGTACAATTTCTGAAGGTGGTGGGGGAATGGAGCCAGCTGCTTCTCCAGGTAATCACAGCGAAGCACTAAAAAGGCAGCAGATCACACTGGTCACTGACATGCAGCTGACCCACAGGCCTGTTACATCTAACATTAATTTCAGATGGAAGAGAAATAGGAGGAAAAAAACAGGGAAAAAGAAGTCATCTCATCAAAACAGACCTTTGAAAGGTAAGAAACCATTTTTTTTTTTTTTTTTTTATGCCAGCATCTCATTTGTTTTATGACTACTAAGTGCTGCAGATAATAACGGAGACTATTTTAAGGGTATCACCAGTGAAGGTCATATACAGAAATGATATGAAAGCACTTCAGGTTCCTCAAAAACATAGATCTGTGGTAGCCAAGTGGCTGTCTCAATAATGAGGCAAATTTAAACCGCTAAAATTGATTCCCCCCTTCTGTTATATTTATATTTTTGTGTCAGCTAATCCCCAGTAAAAGAATATTTAAATGAGGAAACGTACACAGATCAATCCTCTTGAGTGAAAAAGTAAAATTCTGTGGATTAAAGTATCATGAAGAAGATAAACGCAGGTGAATTTAGAGAAGCAGCATCCTTCTTTGAATTAAATCAATCCAGCATGACACTAACTGAAAGGTTCTTGTTCCCATTCTTTAGAATAGAAGCAGAGTCAATCTAACTGCAATTCTTGAGCAGCATTTCTTATTCAAAGAAATACTTACTGAATACCAACTTCAAGGATACAAAAATCATATAAAGTCAAAAAACTACTCATCAAAACCATTCATCATCTGAAAAAGAACTTTAACCACAAGAAAAATCTTTGCAAAACTTCCAACATTACTGAAAAATCCTCCAGCAAAAGCTCATTTGAAACAATACTGTTTCATTTTAGAAACTTATTTTAAAGAAACTGACTTAACTTTCAGTTTTTTATATTCCTTCTACAAAAGCTCTGGCAACTTCCATAGCTGTAATAGGATTTAGGCTGTCCTGCTACTCTCTCAAAAGAATTTATCTTATTTTGAACCATTTTATCCTTCTGTCTTTGGTAAGCATCTCCTGCCTAGGTTTGGATGGAGCCAGCTTGGCATCGCAAATCTAGACACAGTATCTTGAAGCTCAAAAGAAATGCTTCTCAGCCTCTCTTTCTCCCCTCCCCCTGAAATGACACTGCACATTTTAGCATGTTTCCCCTCATTTTGGTACCCTGCAGGAGACAAAAAGCACTAACTGCTGGCAATGTGCGCTGCACCTCAGAAGCTTGGGCTGGGGCATAAAGGAACATGTTCAGATCACAAAGCTCAGTGCTTCCACATCAGTTTGCCTTTCATATAGACTTTGGTGGTCTTGAAATCTGCTGCTTCCTCTGGAAAACCTACACGAAACCATCAATCTTCTTCTTTAGCAGTGAATCTTCCCCTTAAGTTCAGTGGTTCATGTGGCTGGAGAGAGAAATAGACTGAGATTTGTCCAGTTCCCGTAAGGTTTCTACCTTTCAGCGATACCTGGCATCCCCTTTACCTGTGAGTTCAATAACGGCTACCACAAGGTATCTCTAAGTAAGTGGTTTTTTCAGGATTTAAGTTCAGGCTGCTGCACAGACTGGTTGCATGGACTGTTTCCAGCAAAGCACTCTGGAAAAGCTCCACAGAGGAATTTCTGCCCTATGGTATGCCCAGCTAAAGCAACCCTTTAAAGCCCTATCAGGTCTTCTGCAGGTGGGTCAGTCCCTTCTGGACATGCGGCCCAGAGGGCAGATGGTGCACAAATAGATGTTGCTGTATCTGCAGGTCAGCGCATTGTTAAGATCTGTTATTCCTCTGACGTGCGGATTCCCAATGCCACCACACTGCCCCTTGTCACCGGCTGATCAGGTCTTTGGAGACCCCACTGCTGAATGCATTTAAATTCCTGCAAGAAGGTACTTTGAACCCACAGGAAAGGAAAACATTATAGATCTAAGCTAAGAAGGTTTGCTCTTTCTTTTGGAGTTTAGGACCCACCGAAAACACTAGGAGCTGTGGGGGGAGGAAGACCAGTGCAGCACCACTTTTTACTCAGTTCAGATTGCCTGCTTGGTATCACCACGCAGACAGCTGAGAAGATGACACAACCTAACAAGTTGCCATGTATTGTCCCCCTAGTCTTAAAAGCTAGCTCCCCTCTGCTGCTGCCCACCCAGCAACAAACTGCTAGGGGGGAGCAGGGTACTGGGGTGAAAAATAGAGACAGCTCATCTCGCACGATCCAAAACACTTCAGCATTTTGCAGTCACCAACTAGGAAGTCAAATCCCTGATATAAAACAGTTAATACAAAGAAAACAGTTACATTTAGTAATTTAAAATGCACAATTAAGCCTCTGCCAGGCAGAGCAAGTCCAGGTAAAGGAGCAGGCACCTGGGTCCTTTATGAACAAAGGTAAATAAAAATGTAAATGGTGTTCAGAAGCAGCTTCAAGTTCAGACAGCACCCAGACCAGTGTCATTTATACATCTGAACACTCTTCACATCCAGCTAAGGATTTTATATGTTTATTGCAACTCTAATTTCAGGTGGTAGTTGGGCTTTCGCATCCTTACAGAGAAATAATTACAGCATTTCCCTTAAAGTGTACCCAACTTTGTTAATCTCTGGCTACAACCTGTGCAGGTATTTCCACTTAACCAAGGCTGCAACATATATTTTGCACACCTTTGTAAGTAACAAAAGAAGCACAAGTCACAGATTCCCATTATATTGGTTTCTAACTCATCCCGACCTGTCCAAACTATAGCTCAGATGCCAGAAATGAGCATACAATTGACAGAATTAGGAAACAGCAGCCAAACTGGAAAAAAAAAAAAAAAAAATGTTGCAAAACAATCACTCGGTTCCTTATCATGACAGAGGATTCATTCAGGACTGATATTTTCATGAAAGATTTCTAATCCCTTCCTTCTCCTGAACCAGCAATCAACAGAAATTCCTGGGCAGTACACTTGACACAGAGAGATTAAATACAGAGCTTTTGCTTGATGAAAGTGATAAATGGAGCTGGACAGAAACTAGTTATCTTCCTGCACAAGCAGTTTCAAGATTTTGAATTAAGGAAAAGTATTGCAAATTTTGGGACCAAAGCCAATAAAAAAATTTAAACTGCCAAATATTTTATTCTACCAAGTTGACTTCAACCTGAATTATTTTCCCTGAAATGGATTAATATTTCAAAATGAGATCACAAAAGTTAATAGTTCAATATGGAAATATCCTATGATATGTTGGCAATTTTAGACCTTTTAAAGATAAACAATGTTTTATAAAAATACCTCCTTCCTTACACAGTTTCAGTTTCAATTACTGTAATATTCTAGTGGATAAATCCCTAATGACAACTCACTATGGTTTACTTGATCTATTTTTGTAGGCAACTTTAAAATATCTAAACATATAGAAATAGAAACATTAATACAATAAGAAACTGTATTTCCTGCTTCACTCTAGATTTCCCCTAAGTCTGCTAAATCATGGAAACATGACTCCTTATATTTCATCCAAGCCTCTCAGATTCAAACTTGGACCAAATATGCTGTGAAATCTCATAATATCATAAACAAGAGGAACAGTTGTTTGGTAAGTATGCAATACAATTATAGTCAGCCAGACATTCATTTTCTTAATTTGAGTTTGATGTGTATACCCTGTGTCACTGGTGTTCCTTTGAAAAATATACAATTGAGTTAAATTCAAGTAGTTGTTCTAGTCCGACCACATTAATAAAAATGCCAAGGTAGCTTTGAGATGGGTAATGAAAAAAGCGGAATTAAAATATTTATGGAATTGAAAAAAATTATGGTAAAGGATTTTTAAAATTTTAATTGTGATGGTACAATGCAATCAGCTGATTCACCTTTTTAAAATTAAGTAACATTTCACCTAGAACTAGGAACATCAGTTGAGATTTTCTTAGTTACACAATACACTTGCAAATCAGGTATTTGTGCATGCAGCATGGACAGCTATGTGCCCAGCTAATAATGTACACCAGTAAATACCTTACTCCAGTGAATTACATAATTTAATTAGTTAGAACTGAACAATAGGAAAGGAAAAAGAAAAACACAAGCAATAGCATAAAAAAATCATCAACTTGACATTCTAGCACTTCATCCAATGTGTGGCAGGTATCACCTCTTGTCTGTGTGGGGAAGGCTTGAAAAATGCCACTACCTGGTTAGGAAATGTGATCTCATTCAGTGTCATCTTTTTTATTTTACTGAAAACCAAACTGAATCTTGACTATAAGAAGAATGACTATTTAAACTGATGGTTAATTGTTATATTTATATGATAATTTAACTTAAAAATAACTTCTCTTTTACAGAACTATGCTCTGAGAGGGATAGTACCTTGGACATATGTACTAAATGAGGGGAAAAACTGCAGTTTTTCTCTGGCTTCAGGATAATTAGAGAGAAGCCACAGTACTTCACTGCACCTGGGAACATTTCAGCTGCTAGCACAGTGGCAAGGCCTTAAGTGGTTGTCAAAGCAAAAAAATAAACATTTACTTGCCCAGGTTTATTGTATCAGCATGCTCCTTGTTCCTTCAGTACAGATTTTTAAATGGAAAACAATGAACACAATTTTCTTCTTCACTTCTTTGGGGACATATCAAGGGATGCTATGCAGCTTCTCACAAATTGGCAATATATGCCTGACCAAGTTTTCAGGAAAAGCAGCTGCATGGCTGAACATGTAGGCATGGCCCACACAGGCAGATATGCAGCCGCACAGTGCTCTGTGTGTAGATACATCTCCTTTTCTCCTTTCTGTGTTCAGTTATGTTATTAAAACATCATACACAATGAAACTGCACACACATAGGTGGTTCTGAAAATATGATCCCTTCAGACACAAATGGAAAGCATAATTTCTACTGATGGACATTTACATGAAGTCTGGTGTAGTATCTTTGTTGCTATAGCATTCATGTTAAATTTTAGAAAAAGTTTCATTGACAAGATATGTATAAGAAAACAGAGGAAATACAATGCCAGGGAAATATATCCTCCTTTATCTTATGTATGACTTATCTATGAAGAGCCTATTTTATTGTAGCTGAAGAAGATAAAACCACAATAATATTTTATCTTGTCTCTTTTGACTTCTTTTTAGTTGTGTTTATTTTTTTTTTTTGGTCATATTTGAAATTATTTAGAGCCCAAAAATGCAAGTTCAATGGGAATCTAAGGCCCAGTACAGGCATCTAAATTTAGCAGCTACTGAATAATAGGCAGGTCAATGGTCTTATTCTGTACCTTCATGGGGCACACAGTCAGGGCAGAACCTAGGTCTAACAATGTTCATCTGAGTGAACTGAGAGATAAAACACAGACCTCTAAGGGCATAAAATACGGCAAGGGCATAATAAAAATTAAAACATCTACAGATTGAGTACAATATGATAAAGATTAAATCAAAACTGCAGTCAGATAATGTACATAAAACTCGTCATGGGGTGTTAGAAACACCTCATAGTTTACAAATTTTATGGAGTAGCAATAACTAAAACATACTGAAACCCATACAGAATGTGTGCAGTATAAATCACGACAGGATACAATACAATTTGATATAGTATCTGTCAAAAAGTGTACCGTGTAAAACTCTATGGGGACAGAATAAACATCCCCAGTTCTGGAACTACTATTAGAAAGAACTTCTAAAGAAGCCTTCTGCATTTCTCTTATTTGGATGCAATTTGTCTTTGTTCAGCTAGGAATGGGTCTGGATGCTATACAATGTTACGTAAAGTAATCCTTGCTCTTATGAGAATTTCCTTCTGTGTTACTTGGTTCATGATGTCTGGAACAGTCAAGTCAGCTTCCAAATTGGTGGATGCAAATACAAACAGAGCTGAGGTCTGTCATTGACTGTATTCAATGGATGCCAAATTAGAGCTAATGATTTCTTATGTCAGATGTAGGGAGCAATTCACTTTGAAGATATGAGAGTGTTGTAGAAAGACAGGGGAAACCTTTGATGGGATATTCTAGGAAGGTGGAGAAGCGGGTGAAGAAGCCAGTTGATGAGAAGCTGAACTGGGTGATTCAAGATTCTGAAAAGTGGGACGTTAGTTTGGGACCGGAGAGGTACAGCAAGAAGTGTAGTAAAATCCATCAGATGCGAAGAATTTATGTGATCTTGAGTTACATGCTTGGCTGATGTTTCCACTCCTTTCCACTAAACTTCATTTTAACTTTACAAAATTGCTATCATGTCTGATAGTCTGGGGAGACTCTCAACATCACAGTATGAGAGGACACATACAGATATACAATTCTCTAAAGCAAGATTATTATTGGCACCTATGGAAAGACAAAATAATACCCTGATTATTTTCCACAACTGTTTTCACTCCCAAACATAAGTTAGATGTCATTATTTTAGCCAGAATTTTGGTATGAGCTCTTCTGATTTTCTTTTGGGTTTGTCTACTTTGATTCTTTTCCATGATCTCACATCGTGTTTTATTTTTCGTTGTTCTGCTCTCTTTGTTGTGCTCCATCTGCCACTCACTTTGTTAAATTCAAAATGACTTAATGATCAAGCTAATCAAGAATAAGAGACTGCTTAAAGAAAAACATCTCCTTCATTTAGCTTTCAGCACAACTATAGCATAAGTAAAGATGTTCAATTTAATAATAGCATCATCTGAAAGACTGAAAGCATTATGCAAACATTCATTAACTGATGCTCACATTTTCCTTTTAAGAGAGACTGTTCCCACGTTTGCTGCTTGCATCTGCTTGATCTGCACCTACATTATTGTGTGTTGTCCCCAGACTACGCTGTGAACTGCAATATTTGGGACTCCAAGAGAGATTCATATAACAATTTGTGTGTAAAGACAAGACTTGAGCAATATTTTAGCAACCGAGGCCAAAAATTTGATTGTGAAGATACTACTGCTTATAAGCACCTGATTTTTTTAATGTCAAATTCTGCTTTTGAGCAAGCAGTAGCTGCATGCCTCTCCTCTATAAGTGAAGGACTGCTGTCCTCTCTCTCATACCAATGCTCGGTGAAGACCCATGAATGAGATGAAAGGGTACCAGTACCCATTGAGAGGCCAAGTCCAGCAGCCTCCCCTGTGTATACTTGAAGTGTCACATAAAATGAAACCATGCTCAGAACTCCTGCTTGCATGAAACAAAACTTAGAGGTTTACAAATTTAATTGGTCATCTTCTTCTGACCACCTGCAGTATAAGAAGCTAGCTTACATCATTTCTCCATGCTGCAGAACACAGATAATTTTTTTCTCAGTGTCTCCCAGAGGTCACAAATGCAGACTGTTTTGGACCAAGGTACGTTGCAGTACATATCACAAGTAAGATGTCCTGGCTATCTGTCTCTTACACAAAGGAACACTCAGGAACTGCAGCCAGTGCTTAGTGGAAGACTGATGAGAAATTTTGAGGTTTCCTGGGAATCTTTGTATCCTGATTAGGGAACAAGACTCACTAACAGGAAGGTGCCACGTCCTAGGTTATTTTACTCGCAGTTTGAGAATTCTAGCTAGGAAGGCATCTGTGCTGGTTTTGGCTGGGTTAGACTTAATTTTCTTTACAGTAGCTAGTCTGGGGCTATGTTCTGGATTTGTGCTGAACACAGTGTTGGTAACACAGGGATGTTTTCCTTATTGCTGAGCAGCGCTCACACAGAGCCAGGGCCTTTTCTGCTCCGCACCCCACCCCAGCAGCGAGGGGCTGGGGGGCACAAGAGGTGGTGAGGGGGCACAGCCGGGACAGCTGGCCCCAACTGACCGAAGGGACATCCCAGACCATATGACATCGTGCTCGGTGCATAAAGCTGGGGGAGGAAGGAGGAAGGGGGGGACGTTCAGAGTGATGGCTTTTGTCTCCCAGGTCACCGTTACGTGTGACAGAGCCCGGCTGTCCTGGGGATGGCTGAGCACCTGCCTGCCCATGGGAAGGGGTGAATGAATTCCTTGTTTTGCTTTGCTGGCATGCGTGGCTTTTGCTTTACCTACGAAACTGTCTTTATCTCGACCCTCGAGTTTTCTCACTTTTACCCTTCCGATTCTCTCCTCCATCCCGCTGCAGTGGGAGTGGGTGAGTAGCTGTGTGCAGCTCAGCTGCTGTCTGGGGTTAAACCACAACAGTATTACAAAGAAATTCTGTCCCGAGGTCAGAACGATAAAACAACCAAAGCTTCCACTCTTTGATTGATGTTATGACCAGAACCCCTCGGTACTTACAGACTTGTATAATACAGCTGCTTATCTA
This sequence comes from Tyto alba, assembly GCF_018691265.1. Classification (NCBI taxonomy): domain Eukaryota; kingdom Metazoa; phylum Chordata; class Aves; order Strigiformes; family Tytonidae; genus Tyto; species Tyto alba. The sequence goes on along the minus strand of NW_024881327.1, from coordinate 12,877,968 downwards.
CTGTTTTTTCATTATAGATGCACTGTATTTTCCACACATCTTGATAGAGTCACTGGTATTTATATCCCTCCCTCTGTTATATTCAGCAGGGAATGGGGTCTGTTTTATTTGATTAACTAGCCATTCTGCAAACAGCCATAAACACCATTCAACTCCCTTGCACTGGGAAAGCTTTAGAGCTGGGAATGGTAAACAACCCTCTCCTGCCATTGCAATCCCAGCAAGGGAGTTGTGCAGCCTATCTAGATCAGGTGTTTTATGCAAACTGATAGAAGAATGAAATGTGATTACAGCCTGGTTAAAATGCTTCTTAAAATACTCCATGTGGCACTTTAATCCTCTCCTCCCACAGCTTGGCTATTAAAGAGAAACTGATTTATTTCAGTCACATTTTCAAACCGGACAACTCTGCCACCTAATTCAAAGAGACATAAACTGCTTGCTGGTAATTTAACTAAAGAGAGTAAAATGGTGGAAAAAAACACAATTATTATTACTCTTCAGCCTAAGGACAGATTCTGCTTATTTAACAGAAAAATTTTAGTTTTATTTTTAGTTGACAGTTTAAGAAAACCAACTTATCTACCTGGCATACCTTCCTCAATGCCATGCTGTTACTTCTAAATTTTTAACTTAATGGATGGAAAGTTCACTCCATCTATATCTCTTTCCAAGAAAAGCACACAGAAAACATCTCGGTTGCTTGAATCAGATCAGAAAAAGGCAGTAGCAGGAGGTATCATAATATATATGGTGTAGAAAAAACACATTATTTTGTTTGGCTTTCTAAGGACTGCTTATGTAAGGTGCCAGGCTAATGCCAGAGAGTGAAAGGTCTTTTATTATTTTCATTTGTCGCCACCTATACAAGTACACCACTGACACATGCCAGTTTGCAGGCTTGAGTAACAGGAGAGACAAAACTATTTTGCTACATCCATCTGGTCTGCTACACTACTCAGCTGGGACTGCCACACTGGTGACTATAACCATGCAAAACCTTCAGGAGCTGAAAATACTGTTTAGGTAACGTGAGGTAATGCTCCTCTGCATTCACCCACAAAGCAGCTCAGAGATGCAACGTCTGCAGGGAGACCACAAAGAATGCCCTGATGGGCTACTCCCTGGTCCCTCCCAGGAGCCATCCACAGCTGATCTGCACAGCCACGAGAGACATGCAGAGTCCCATTTCAGTTCAAAACACTCCTCTCCTAGATTTCAGAGCCCTGCACAGATGTTAGGAAGAACGCTGTGTGAAACCTCTGGCTGAATGGGATTTGAACCCCCCATGAAATATTTAGCGGGAGTTGAAGAGGTGCGTTTTGATTTCATATTGCTCCAGAGGAGGCAAGTGAATAATGCTAGAGAACAACACACCCGCAAGAGCCACTGATTGTGTTCTGACACCAGACCTTATTGCAGCCCAAGAGCACTGGAGACTTTTTGTTTACTATAATTGTCCTTTAAAGAAATAACGCCCTACATCCCAACCTCAGGATTTTGTTGGCATGAGTATGGTTTAAGCCCACAAAAGTTAATCGTATGTTCTGGCACTCTGCTGAACAGCACACCAATTATTTCTGTGTAACAACTATCCATTTTGAATCACCAGATCTGGTGCTTCAAACCGGTCCTCTTCCTCCTCTCCCACCTTAAACACTACTCTTTTTTTTTTTTTTTTTTTTTTTTTTCGAGTTCAATACATTGATATATTCCAATAAAATGCAGTTTTTCTAGAATATTTCTCACTAGGTATAATCAGATGACTGAGGACAATGTCAAAAAGCAGCCAGCAGTAAAAGTCTGCTCAGTCTCCAGTCTCTCAGACCAGATATTTTAAGGATCAGACCTTAGAGATCTCTCTGGCTCTACAATCTGTGCTTGCATTTAAATGCACATAAGTATTTAGAAGCACAGGCCTGGAGTTTGTAAACATGAACAACATTTTGAGGATGCATAGGTAAAATTTTGGGTTCCTCTTCTGTATTTGAAAAATTAGCCTTTTCTGTGCTTTATTTTTCTAGATGGTATCTTAAACCACACAGAACTTTCTCCTCCCTCCTGTTTTGATACTAGGATGACTTTAAGGGAAATTATCTGTTTTAATTAAAGTTTCTGATACTTAGATACTTGATACTTATATATATATATAAGACTAGAAAGATTAATTCTCCTAAGTATTCTGCCAGAGCTTTTTAGTTTACAACTTATTTTTCCTACACCATCCTTATTACCTGACTAATATTGCATTGCCTACCAGTATGCTTATTAATGTATTGTTTAAGAATGATAGTCTAAAAATTTGCTGTCAGAGCAGCTGTCGGTTCTCCCTGAGATATACTTTTTTGCTTTCCCATTACTTACAGTTGTAAGAGTATTAGAATTAAAAAATTCTGAATGATTTAATGAGAGACTATTAGATGTCTTACAGTGGGGACTTGCTACAGATCTACTCACTACAATTGCATTTGCTGGTCTCTGGACCAGACTCTTTGTTTTTTAGTAACAAGTTATTTAACAGAAGTTATATAAATCTGTCAAAATGTTCTATCAATGATTGGTATATCAGCTCCAAAAATATGAAACAAGATCTCTCTGCTACCTCTTATATCTCTCTCACCATTTTAGACTTGCAGCCTCATCGTCCAAGCCATGGTTTAGAGCTGGAATATACAGCACATTTCATACATCCCTTTCTCATTACTTCTATTTATGTATTTTTTCTTTACATATGTTCTTTAAACCTTATATTCAATCCTACCATGTGCATTTGTTAATGCATCACAATGTATTTGGGTATTATTAAAATATGTTAATACACAAAAATGATAGCTGGAAACATTTAAGCAAGAAAGAGAACACATTACCAAGTTCTTTGCCTGAAGCAAGACTCTGCTCTCCTGTCTGTATCTACTGATCACTAGACAGAGTCTGCATTTCCCCTGATCTGGGTGTGATATGTCCCCAGTGCAGCCCACTATACTCTGAACCTGCAACTGGGCTTCAAAGTGACAGTCAGGTTTTTGGAAAGCATCATCTGACTGCAAACTGAAAGTCGCAGAATTCACTGCACAGATAAACAGTGAGACAATGTAAGCCAATGGAGATAGCAAAGGGTATGCGTGACTGTGCAGAGAGGTGAAGGGTGGAAAGAAGAAAGGCTCAGAGATTGGGGAAAAGGTTGGTGTAGCTGGTATGCAAACAGAAGGGGCAGAGGGTCGAAAAGCAGAAAAATGAAAAAGTAAGAGGGAGGGAATAAAGTGAATTGAGAATCCTGAAGGAAAAGAATGAACCAAGGTTGATGGAGCTGCGTAGGAGTCTGTGTAGTCCTCAGACACCCTCAGTGTGATGGTTTTATTCATCTTCATGAACCTGGAAATGTTACAGAACCTCTGTTGGAAAAGCACTAAGTTAATGGAGATAAAACGTAGAAATCAGAGCTCGCAGGACCAGAAGAATAGATGCCTAATACCTCTCATGTCCCCTGTAGCCAAACAAGAATGCACCAAATGCCAAACTACTCTTCTCTATCAGGCACTTTATAGAGTTTTTCTCTCGTAGGATAACGAGAATCCAAAATGAGGAACCAGAGCACAGACACATCTCTCTGGCATAGAAAGGGATGTTAGCCACAGAGAAGGCTCAGTTAGGGAGCTGTGGCTTTACTACTTCCTTTTCATGAGTGAGTTAAAAAAGCAGGGGAAGGACAGGAAGAATCAACAAAAAAGGAGACATAATCCAATTTCCTATTTCTCCCTGAGGCAGCAATTTTTGACAAACCTTTTCCACTGATGTTTTTGAAAAAGGGATATGAAACAAGATCTGGGCACAAAAGAAATCGTGTGGTTGATAAACTCCACAAATCAAAAATTTTTCGTCACCCTCCCATAGGGAAATGGCTACAAGACTTGACCTGAAGTAACAAAATACACTTCAAGGATGACATTTTACTCATCCCAAGCTTTGCTTCCCCATAGGTTGCATGGAAATGGCCCACATCTGATGTGACCAGACTAGGAAAGCATATTCGTAGGAATTTGCAACTTCCATCTGAGTCTGTCATGTTTAAAAAAGCACAATCTCAGAGGCCTAAAGGATTACAGGGTTTGTTACGCCATATTCATTCCAACTCCAGATAAATCAAAATAAATGACCACTTGCTGAAGTGGAATCACATGCAAGCAGCACGCCCAGTTTCTGAAGACACCAGGCACTGACAGAGCGGAGCAGCGAGTGCTGAGCTCAAAGTCACCCTGCAGTAATAAAACCTGAGATAATGTATGTGCTCCTCAAAAACGCAAAGAAGGGTATATCCTTCCACAAGCTTCTGACACACAAGGGGAGGTTCACTGCTCTGCTAGCATCCCAGCACAGCTTGCTCATCCCTCTACAGTTTTTGGTCATTTAAAGCTGCTGGCCATATTGTTTTTTTGCCAAGGCAATGCCATAGATGGAAGAGCCTAGGAAGGTAATACATACAATTTTAGCAACTGCATTAGAAGTAGATTTATGGCTTGAAAAATGTAGCAAAAGTTTATTATCTAGCAAAAATTTCCCTGTATTGTTTTTTCATGATATATACCTAACATGCTTTCACTGAAAGATGCCACAACATGATCAACAGCACTCTAGAAGCGGTGCCCAAATGACAACTGACACCCTACAAAACTGCCCCCTCAGCACCTTTCTGCCCCAAAGAATATTCCTCTCCCAAACCCTTCCTGGCCTCTGCAGCTGATAAACAGATGGGAGAACATAATCTTGTTTTGGATTTAATTGAGAGAGTAACATGCAACAGAACTTCCGTTTTGCTGCAGATATACCCATAAAGATATCTCCTGTTTTGCACTCTTTACCAAAGCCTGTATTTTACTCATTAGATGGTTTGTAACAGCACCCATGAGAGCTGTTTCTCTTTCAGACCTCTCCTGTGCTAATGCTTAATAAATGCACTCATCACATAGGAAATACTCAGAAACATTTTTTTTTATGGAATATGACAATAGCATTGCTCTGTTAGACCCAAATATACACAAATTAAGCTACTCATTTGTAGGGGTGGGTTCCTCATCCTTTTCTGTTTATGCCACTCTTTCTAACTGGTGCCTCCCTAATACTGAGTGTGGCCAACTGAGAAAACTTCAGCAACAGATAATGGTAGCAAAAAAATTTTCTTTGAACATTATCCTGACATACTCATGCTCAACTTTTACAATAACTGACTGAAAATGCACTCTTCTTCTTAAATTGTTTCCAAATTGTCAGTTTTCTTACTCCCTGCTCCCTTCCAAAATTTCCCATCCCCTAAAAATCCCAGCTTCATGAGGGAGTTCAGAATTTCTACGAGTCAGTGCATTACAACCAAAACCAGATATGAAGCTTTAACAGCTATGGATACCCACAAGCAAGTTCTGCAAGGAAAAACTGTACCAGCAGCACACCATGGATACCACAAAAGGAAGTGACGAGTGCTCGTAGTGTGTGACTCTCTTTCGAGGGGCACTGATGCACCCATCTGCTGGGCTGATGAGAGATACAAGAGGGAATACTGTCTTACAGGGGCTACAGTCCAAGATGTTACTGAGAGGGTGTAGCAACTTGTTAAGGACACAGATTACTATCCATTGCTACTCTTCCATGTGGGCATGAATGACACCACAAGCCGGAACCTGGGCAGAATCAAGGGAAGACTACAAAGCCCTGGGTGTGAAAGTGAAAAGTATTGGTGTTCAAGTTACCTTTTCTTCCATTTTTCCAGTTAGAGGTTAGGGTGTATCCAGAAATAGATGTATAATGCAAATCAACTTCTGAATTTGTGGGTGGTGCCATCATGAGGGTTTTGGCTTTTATGACAATGGGACATTCTTCAATGACTATAGCCTGCTAGGGAGGGATGAGATTCACCTGCCTAGAAGAGTCAAGGGAATCTTTGGCAGTGGGCTGGCCAGTTCGGTGAGGCAGGCTTTAAACTAAAGGACTTGGGAGTGATATCCAGAGTGCCAACGCTCACGCCATTGCAAGCCAGGCCAACCAGAGCATCAACAAATGTTACTTAGCTGCCTCCCAAGATGTGAACCAGAAGACAAACCACCTCAAGTGGATGTATACCAATGCACGCAGCCTGTGGAACAAACAGGAGGAACTGGAGCTCTGCACGCAGTCAGAAAGTTATAAGAATAACTGAAACATGGCAGAACAATTCACATGACTGAAGGATTGTGATGGATGGCTAAAGGCTGTTTCACAAATACAGGCAGGGAAGAAGAGGTGAAGGAATCACACTCTATGTTAAGGAAAACCTTAAATGTATAGAAGTCAACTACAGCAGTTGTGGAAGCCCTATCAAATGCCTCTGGGTCAAGATCAGAGGGGTCATCTCCAAGGGACATCTTACAGCAGGCATCTGCTGCCAGCCTCCAAACCAAGATGATAAGGCCAATGAAGCAGTATTTGCGTCACTTAAACAAGCTTTGGATCAACAGAACCTGGTTATTATGGGTGATTTCAACTACCCTATTGTGGTTTAAACTCGTCCAGCAGCCAAACACTATGCAGCCACTTGCTCATCCTCTCTGGTCTGTGGGATGAAGGACAGAATTGGAGGGGTAAAGGTAAGGAGACTTGTAGGCTGAGATAAAAGCAATTTAATAATTGAAATAAAGTAAATAATAATAATGATAACAGTAATAATAGAAAATACAAATGAGCAATGCACAGTGGGATTGCTCACCACCTGCCAACCAATGCCAGCTAGCCATTCCCAGAGAGGATCCTGAAATCACAATCCTGGAAGCAAGAGCATGAGCTTCCCAGCCAACCCTCATCTATATACTGAGCATGATATTGTATGATATGGAATATTCCATTGATCAGCTTGGGCCTGGTGCTCTGGCTATGCTCCCTTCCAGCTTCTTGTGAATCCGTACATTAGCAGGACGTGGGAAGTTGAAAAAGTCCTTGATTTCTTAGCAACAACTGAAAACATCAGTGTATTATCAACATTTTTCTCATATCAAATCCCATACTGAATCCAAAACACAGTGCTATTATAGCTACTAAGAAGAAAAATTAGCTTTATCCCAGCTGAAACCAGGGCATACCCAGACATTTGTTGGAAGAACAATACAGCAGATCACATCTCATCCACCAAGTTCCTGGAATGCGTAGAGGACTGTTTCCTCATACAAATGTTAGATGTGCCAACCAGGAATGAGGCACTGATAGACTTGCTACTCAAAACCCAAGAAAACCTGCTTTGTAACATCTCACTGATAGCCTTGGCTCCAGTGATTACAATATTGTGGAGTTTGGAATCCTGCTGAGCATGCTAAAGGTCAGTACTAAGACAAATGTTTCAGATTTTAGAAGAGGAAACTTCTGCTTGCTCCAAGATCAATTGGGAGGGGTTCCATGGGAAGCTTCCATGGAGGATAAAAGAGCTAGTGAGTGCTGGGAGTTTTTCAAGAACATTCTCCTGGAAGCACAAGAACAGTTCATCCTCTTTAAGGGTAAGGGAAGTAGGAGAAGCAAGAGACCCCTGTGGCTTAACTGCAAGCTTCTGAGTTTGCTCAAAACCAAGAGAGAAGGGTACCAGAGATGGAAAAGTGGATGAATACCTGTTGAGAACTACAAGGGCAATGCCAGGGTGTACAGAGAAAAGCAAAAGCTCAGTTGGACTTGAAATTGGCCAGAGATGTCAAAAACTACAAACAAGGGTTCTTCAGGTACGTAAACAACAAGCAGAAAGAGAAGGAAAATTGTGTCCTGCTGTTGAACAGGAGAGGTGAATTTGTCACCAACAATGCTGAAAAGGTAGAGGTTCTAAACACTTCTGTCTTTACCAGCACTGTTGGGTGTCAAGCCTCCAGAACAAAAATCCAGATTGGTGCAAACACAGATCCATGGTCAGTGAAAGAAGAGTTGGTATATAAAATATTATAAGAGCTGGACTCCTACAAATCAGTGGGTCCTGACATTATCCACCCAAAGGGTGTTAAGAGAGCTGGATGATGTAACTGCGAGGCTGCTCTCTATAATCTTTGAGAAGTTGTGAAGATTGGGGGACATCACAGAAGACTGGAAGAAGGCTAATGTCATCCTCATCTACAAGAAGGGCTTAAAGGAGGATCCAGGAAATTATAGGCTCATCAGTCTTCAGTCCCTGAGAAAGTTATGGAACAAATTCTCCTGGGGGCTATCACAAGTCAAATTAAGCATGTGATTGGGACAAGCCAGCACAGATTCACCAAGGGAAAATTGTGCTTGGCAAACCGTCTGTGACAAAGTAACCTGCTTGGCTGATGTGGGGCAGCAGTGGCCATTGTCTACCTGAATTGCTCCAAGGCCTCTGATATAGTTCCCCACAGCCTCCTCCTAGAGAAACTGATGTGTCTAGACAGTCTGTGTGGTGGGTGGGGAACTGGCTGACAGGCCACTCCCAGTCTTGGGAAATACCTCCTTTTCAAACTGGGACCCTGTCACAAGTGGGGTCCCCCAGGGCTAATGTTGGGCCCAGTGCTGTTTAATATCTTTATAAGTGATCTGGATGAAGGGATCAAGTGTGGCCTGATGAAGTTTGCTGACAATACCAAACTGAGTGTGGAAGTGGACACTTTAGAAGGGAGAGCCACCCTGCAGGAAGACCTGGATAGGCTGGAAGAGTGAGCTAACAAGAACCTTATGAAGTTCAACAAGGACAAGTGTAAGGTCTTGCACCTGGGAAAACATAATCCAGGAGTGCAGCACAGACTGGGACCTACCTGGATGGGGAGCAGCTCTGTGGAAAGGGAACTGGGGGTCTGGGTGGCCAGCAAGCTCAACGTGAGTGAACAGTGTGCTGCTGTGGCAGAGCAAGCCAATGGGATGCTGGGTTGCATCAATAAGGGCATCACCAGCAGAAATAAACAAGTCATCACCCTACTCTACTCAGCGCTTGTCAGGCCACCCCTGGAATACTGTGTTCAGTTTTGGTCTCTGCTATACAAAAAAATTTGTGGACTGGCTGGAGAGGGTCCAGAGAAGGGCCACAAAGATGATCAAGGGACTGGGAAGCCTCACATGCAAGGAAGGGCTGAGAGAACTGGGTTTTTCCAGCGTTGAGAAGGTTTGGGGGAGACCTTATCACCATATTCTTATTTAAAAGTGGCTACAAAGAAGATGGAGACTCCCTTTTTAGGAGTCACATGGAAAAGACGAGGGGTAATGGGTACAAGTTACTCCTGGGGAGATCCCTGTTGGACATGAGAGGAAAGTTTTTCACAATGAGAACAACCAGACACTGGAATAATCTCCCCAGGCAAGTGGTGGATTCCCCCCACATTAGACATTTTTAAGATTCAGATGGACAGGGTGCTGGGCCATCTTGTCTAGACCATGTTTTTGCCAAGAAAGGTTGGACCAGATGATCCTTGAGGTCCCTTCCAACCTGATATTCTATGATTCTATGATCACTTGCCAGTGCAAATGAAAGTAGCATTCATGCTGCTTAGTTAGTCAGAAATGTAAAGTCTCTCGTATACAGATCTTAGGATTATGGTATTCAGATGTGATGCAGCCATGGCAACGAATGGGGATACATACTACCTTGGCAGCAATTCCCAAAGTTATACACTACCAGAAAAAGGCACAAGGAGATACAAGGGGGATAAACTAAGCATTGACAGCTACAAACTCCTCCTACAGGTAGCCATGAGCAGTTACATTGCATGGTGATGTGATTTAGTTACACTCGCTGTCAGAGTGTGGTGCTGTGGTCCTACCTTCCCAACCTATCAGAAATATCCAAAGTTCTCTAGAAATCAAAAAAAAAAAAAAACCCAAAAAAACCCGAGGGCTATTTTACACAAAATTAGTTCTATTTTTTGCATGTGCATGAGGATTGTTTTAGACCAAAAGCCTGGCAATGCACCATGTGCCTTATAGTGGCAGCTACCCACACACTTCTACAGAGCTGGTCTCCTGCTGTCAGGACAGGGATGTACTCCAGGTGTTTCTCTAATGACGCCACCCTAATTAGTTAATTTCTACACAAGAGAAACCTCAAATGAAATCTCTACTGACAAAGGAATCAATTTTCCTCTCTGGACTGTTTTGCCATGTGAAAAGATGACTACAGGGTTAGGAACAGGCTAAGGCGTGAAGGACTTAGCTTTGTATTTGGCCATAAGGATGAAGGGTGGGGACCCCCCCATCCCATGTTCACTCCTCAAAGGGCTGTCAGCCAACCTTTCTCTAGCTGAAAAGTCTGGACTCAGCTCTCTGCAGAATGCAATTCTACAGGATACAAGCTAAATTAGTTCCTCAGGGTATATTTTGCGATTTCTTATTTTTACTGCCATTTCTAGTCATGGAATATGATCTTATTTTGATAGGTACTGTACAAAATCAGCTTCCAAGAAAAATAGGTTCCCAGATTAGGCACTCCCAACCACTCTCTAGAGAAGGAAATTGTCTGTCTGTGGTAGCTAGGAAAGAAACTTGGGCACCTAAATTAGGCACCTAAAGTTACACATTATGGGAATATAGTTGTAGCCATGACAGTTTAAGGATCTAAGTGAAGCAAGGTTTTAAGAGAGAATTACCTTTGAACAAAAGAAGGGAGGCAACTGTAGGAGGACCCCTAAATAACCAAGCTTTTAGGCAAACAAAACTTCTCTGAAAACAAGCAGAAAAATTCCAAGATTAGAAAACTGTCTCTGAGATTAATGCAATTATGATAATCAATGAGACAATTCAAGAGAAATATGTAGCCGGCATCACTGAAGCTGCAGAAAATGAGAGATAATAAGGGCCAATTTCTCAATAAAATTTCATTTTTTTCCCATATCTTTTTATATTGTATTAGACTGTTACAAACTTTAGCTCCCACGCTCATCTTTTGAAGTTAGGCTGTAGCTCTCCTTTGAGGATGAAGGCTGAAAAGTCAGACACAGAGAGATTATTTTCTGAGAAATACTCTTTGACCGATAATGGTTGTGTTCATTAACTTGGTTCATTCTGGGGTATAGTAGTTTGGTTTCACCCACATCACATCTGTGATGATATTTAGATTGCTATAGTGTGAGTTCCTCTCTCCCCTCTTATTTGGCAGCTATAAAATAAGCCAAACGAAGGGAAAGAGCATAAAGAAACAACAAAACAGTGCTGCTCAGTTGATGGGTAGCGACCATAGTACACCAGAGACCTAGTTGTCAAGGTTTTTGTTAGTGTAATAACAAAGGAGAGTGTTAAGGAGTTTAAAGAGAAGACAAGACTACTGTCTTGAGGGAAAACTTCATACCTTACAGAAGAGTTCTTGGAGAAAGCATAAAGAGGCTTGCTTGAAAAAAGAGTTGCACTGGAAGCTCACATGAATGATTTCCAATTCAGAAATGAGAGAGCTACAGTGAGAGTCAGAATCAACTGTGAAGAGCCTTGAAACTCAAGACAACTTTTATTTTTTTAATTTTTTTTTTCCACGAGATTTTTCAATAGAACTAAATGGAGAAAGAGTGCTCTATAAAGGCCTCAGAAAATAACACTGAAAACTACTGAAGCGATAAACTGGAAGTTATATGGGTAAATCATAGACATGTTATGAAAGGTAAATTGGCAATACTAAAATACTAAGCAATAGAAAGCCACAGGAAAGAAAATTAAGATGATGAGGTCAGCTGCTGTAGGTTTTAGTTGAACTAAGGTAGCGGTCAGACATGAAAAGACAGTAGAGGAAAACACACACATTTTATTTCGGATAAAAGGGGCTCAGTTCAGTGTAAGAGAAGCAGAAGTGCAAGTCGTCTCCCTGGAGCCACTAGCTGAATTTGTTTGGACTTGAGAATACTCAGAGATGAGCTACAGATAGAAAAAACTATGGTCTTGGATGTAGAATGGCCTACAAAAATTGGAGAACAGATCTGGAAAATTCTCCAAAATAACAGAGAGAAAAGAGAGAGAACAAGCAAAGACAGACGTGGAAGGTAGAATGGCACAGCACCACAGGAGGACATCAGTCAGTGACATCTGAGGCTGTTAAAGTGACTGGTAGGCATATGGAGACAGACCTTTGAACAGAAATCATGAGCAACTTGGATGGCATTTCACTGAGAGCAAAAGGGGGAAGGTACATTTGAGAGCATGTAAAATGAAACAGGAGAAGATTAACTCAGATAAAATTTTCAGGATCCATTTCCTGATAGGCTGACTCAAATTTTTACTTACATTTCTGTTTGAATAAAGCCAAACTCTGCAGAAAATAACTTTTACAGGTGTTCTACTCAAGATAAAACCTGTGAAAACTCTACAGAAAGTCAAAGTTAAATCAAACTTTATACATGCTTAGGAGTGTTCGTGAGGGAGAGCAAGCCTTTTGTTAAGCCTACCTTGAATTCTGATAAAATGAGGAAGCAGGAAAACATTTTTACATTTAATTTTTAAAGCTATGCACAGAATCTTCTTTACACTCTGTTAACTGTCACAGATCAGTTATTATACATCCAAAACACACTGACACCCTAAGCTAACTCAGATAACTATTAGCCTTTTGATAATGCCTGAAAGTAACATCACACTGCGTTTGTAGTGCTTTCTGGTCAAGATGCTAAATTTTTGCACTGTTGCAAGTTTGTTTAAGCCGTAGATATGGAAGCAAAGATACACAGGATTATAGGAGAAAAAAAAATAAAGTATTTCCCCAGGCTGATTATTCTTTTGACTCATGAAAACTGAAGCCAATTTGTGACAAGTCTATGAGAAATATGCTTTGCAATGAAATATACCCCACTGCCCCACCCCCCAAAAATGACATGTTGACAAGCTATGAGACATTAAGCATGCTAGAGTCTGTGGATCAGTCATTCCTCCTGTCATTATTAAAAGCACTTCACTGGTAAATCTGGCTCAGGTTTTAGGTTGAGACTTGCCTTCCAGGAAAAGGACACTATATGACAAATAAGACGGAAACAGACCACCCATGATAATACAAAGTGAGGACAGCAGGTGCATTTGGTACCCTAAGGCACCTGTCAGCTCCAAGTCATGGACTGTGCAGAAGACAGTAATTGCAAAATAGATAAATTGCACTTTCAGCTGTGGGGCTGAATGTGCCAAGGTCTTAAGGGTACTCCTGAAGCTTATTACTTGTAGAGCAGCAACAGAACATATATCTGCCCAAGAAGCATCACCTCTGGAGGCAGAGGGGAACCAGCGTCTGGACTGATAATTAGTTTGCTAACCAACAGCTGCATGATGTAGCTGATCCCCATGTAGTGAATTAAGATATATGAGGGACTGGAATACAGTCCCAGCATTTTTATGGGCTCTTGCCTTTTTTGTTTCCTATTCCTTTCTTAGCCATTGTCAAACTGCTGAATCACAGTATAGATCCAATATCCAAAAAGTCTATCTTGGTTATCTCTTGTTTTCAGTGTCTTTTTATTGGCCAACTCCATGGTCACAAATGTTCACAACGAAGATGTGTGGACTTGCATATATTAACTAGAACTTTTTGTAGTATGATCAGTGTATCTGCTGCCAGAATGGCAATTTCAATAGCAAATTTGTGAGTAACTCAGGATAACTAGCTATTTTAGGAGTTTTTGCCCCATCAAAAGAGATCTTCATGCTGTAGCTATTGCTGAAAACAAATTAAGAACAACCATGTCCAGTTACTAACAATTTGTTCTAACACAGAACTGCAAATCATCGTTATCCCTTTCTTCTGCAGACACATCATAGCAAAGCTTTGTTATGGCCTAGTCATACATAGTTTAAACAATATTATTGCTATTACAATATTCGCAGAAAGGTAAAAGTGCCATCCATAGTGTCCAGGGAAAACAAACAGACTGAGCAGCTGCTAGCATATTTCCACTGGCAGTGCAAGTAGGATCACAAGAAAATAAAAATCTCAAGACCAAATTCCTTTTGATACTGTGTGCAAGTTTAAAAAGAAATATTATGAGAGCCTAAGAGGAGTTTCTTCTAATGCACCATCCAGAAGCATTATTCCACTTGACAGGAACACAAGTTTCCTACCAGCTAAATATTTTGTAGAGAGTTAAATAGGCAGAGGTTTCAAACGCATTCAGATTCTGCCTATGCAGCCCGGGAAAGGAATTTTTCACTTGATAATGCTGAGAAAAATGCAGACGTAGGCTATGGTATCATGTTCAGAGGAACAAGGTGGGTAGGATAGGGCATTAGGAACTATTATACTCTAGGGAAGAAAGAGCAGACAGGGGCACAATGGAAGTGGTTCATTATATTTTAAATGGGAATAGTTCCAAGGATAGGAAAGCCTGTGGTGCTTGTAAAGGATTAAGCAGGGTAATGTGATTTTTAAGAAGACATAAAGAGGTATGTAATGTGATATGTTTAAGTCTAAACGATTTTTCATGGAGTCCTCAATGAATGTTTAAGCAGGCATGACTTAGGCCTCTGTAAATCCTCTCCAAATAAATAACTTCCCTGAAAATAGAAGTTCCTTTGACAGAATAAGATGCATATTTCATAACCTATGCAAAAAAGGAAATTCAATTTGAGATACACTAAACACTTGGGAATAATAAAGAAAAAAAAAGAAGATAAAAGTGAATATTTTTCAGAATAATCCAAGCATGTATAGAAATACGGCTACCTCCCCATCCATTTTGATTTGACAGAGCAGGAAGACAAACAACTGAATGCTTCCCTACCTTCAATTCAGATCTTCAACTGCTTTTTTTGCCTTCTGAGAAAGGAAGAGACAATAAGTGGGAGAAAATACCTAAAGTGCCTGCACTTTTCAGGCTGTCTCCTCTTTGAGGTATTTAAAACTCTGTTCTCTCTTCAGGATAAATCTACTCAGCTGCTCTCTAACCAGACCTGATGGTGTATATAGCTGTTCACTATGGATGGAAAAGGAGCACACACAGTGATAGGTATGCACCTGATTTATGATAACAGGACCAATAAATATAAAACCCTGAAAACTTAAAACGGCATGATCTTCCCATCTTATTTCTCTTGCCTGTCCTGCCCTCCTGCCAGGAAAAGCAGGTCAAAGTGGTAGATTGCCTGATGCAAAATGGGGCTACGCAATCACTGTCATTTGTCTGTATTGTATTTTCACTCACACAGGTGCCATTCCCCATGAAGTCACCAGTGCAGCAAGGATGCAGTCCTGCTGAGCGAACGGGATGATGTGATAAGTAAATCAGTGGTCGATTCCCCTCCTCCTCTCCCTCCCCCTGGTTATATATATATGTTAGTATTAAACTGCTACTTTCCTCAAGATAAAAAGAGTGACAGCGCCACTGTAATTTGCAGAATAAAAGCAAGGCCAAACTAGAAGACTTTTAAGATATTAAAAAAAGTGCTTGGCAAGGCCTCTTCTGCAGTGGCTACGTACAAACTCCATTTATCCTCAGAGAGGGTGCAGCAAGGAGTGTTGTTAAAGAAAAACGTGTCCACCGTGTCCATAACATCCTTCCTGCACCCCTCTCTCCCATGATGGTCCTTCCTTTCACAGTCCCTTCATGGTCATTAGGCGGCCTAGTGGAAATCCCCTTCCCTGTATCCATTTGGAAGCACTCGTTAAGTCTCAGCCCTCACTTGGCACTCCAGGAACATGTGCCGAGCTAACGACCTCGGAGAGCTTGGACAAACTGCTGTTCAGTCATGCTTTAGTGCTGATTAATGGCAGAAACAAAATAAAGCACAGAGGGAGACCTGTTGGTTTAGTTTGTCCAGGGTTATAATCTGGTTAATAGCTCTGATGTGGCCAGTTAAATTCGTTCAAGACCCCGAAGAACATTATGAACTATATAAATAGGCTAAGGGGACCCATGAATTGTTTCCTCTGAAATGTTTCTTTTTTTTTTTTTTTTAAGTATGTTACAGAGATTATAATCTCTGCTGTTTATCAGACACCTTTTTAAATATTAATTTTCCTTGCCTAAGATTAGCTTTTAACATCACATTCTTCATCCAGCTTTCTTCCTGATCAGGCTCAGTACAGTCTCTCAAAAGCTTCTGCGTGAACAGCAACTGGCAAATAATCTTTTTCTGTGTCATTTTTTTCCTGTAAGGTGAAAGAAGGGGAGAAACTGCGAACACAAAGGTGGAGATGTATGTTCATTAGAATCAGGCCTACGTCCTCAGGTATTTTAAAATTGGAGAGTGGTTGGCCTGCTCACACACTGCAGCTTGGTTTTTCAACATCATCATTTGCAAGCGTTTATCCCTGGGAAGCAGAGGCATAAGAAATTAAAGAACTCTGATATTTCTGGTTTTGTAGGTTTTAAGGCAGCAACTGCCACATTTCCAGGAATGAGAAGAAAGAAAAGACTAATCTGGAATTACCTGCCAGCATGACACACCAGTTGTTTTTTTCAGCTAAGAGCCATTAGTCAATACAGCTGTGTTTGATGTGCTCTGGGTTTTGATTCTTCTGAAATCCTCAGTATAACTTGGCAAGGCAAACCAGAAGGAGGGCAGCTTTTTTTTTTTTTTCTATACAAAAGGCAAACCCAAGCTTTATCAGCCCCTTACAAACTGAGCTAAAATATATTTTCTCAAAAAAAGCAATTTCCTCTAGCCAATAAATCTTCAGACTGTTTTTTTTTTCTTGCTTTTTCAGCTTAGGACTTTATCTAAAGGGGTTTCAAAAGTGAAGTTCCCCAGGGCCTCTCTTGCCTCTTCTTTCATGCTGCTTAGTCCGTCAGAGGAGAAAATACGATCTGTTATATAGAGGATGGATTAGTGATTTTTAAAACTCCAAAGGATCTTTGCTGTTTTGTAGTACTTTTATTATCAAGGGATCACCAGTGATTTCATCATTATTTTGAATATCCTCTTTTCTCTTATGTATTTGTACCCAGTGTGAAAGCACCAGAAATTACAGGTTTTCCTGACAAACAGATTTTGGTGGATACAAAAAGCAGAGTTGGTCTGGATTTTTAGAAGTCTCTAAATCAAGCTTAAAACAAGAGCACACAAATTCATGGATATTTGCTCTAATCAAACTTCACTTTTTGAAGTTTAAAATAAAATCTATAAAATACTATATTTCTCTAATTTGATTTAAACTCTGAATGTGAAGATATAATGGTAGGGAAAAAGTTTGTATACAGTCACTCATTATCCCATATTCACTCTCACACTAAACCCTTTCATGGACTAGTGTTCTTATTAAAAAAGTTGTGGCTGTCAACCAAAAACATGGGAGGGAACTACTGCATTCACAGATGTAACGACAAAAATTGACTCCTGCTCTCAAAGTATTTTCCCACTGCTAAGATCACTACAGCAGGTGGCTGTGAGGTAACTCTTCAAAGCCAGATCATCTTTTCCTGCCTGCCTCTCTCAAAACATACACAACTCAGAGCCATAACTGAAAGCCAAGATTTTCAATGTCAGGAGCCCACAAAAATAAGTTAATCAGTCTCTTGTATTCAAAGTGCTTTAAGCTTTGTACAGTACATTTCCATGTTTTCTGGAGTTCTAAGTCCAGTGATCCTATTCCCATTTTGCATCCTGAAAAATGTATTAATCTCTCATACCTATAAATCCTTTTCAGAGCAAATGCTCCAGGTTCTTACATTTTAAAATGTCATTGAAAACAACCTATATAGCTGAGAAGTTGCAATCTTCCATGCTGATGCACTGGGCTTGCAGAAATTGGTACCAGGCATGATCGTTATTTGGGTGCAAATGCATCCCTTATAGTTAAAAGCAACAACTAAGCAAATGTGCTGTTACAGCAGAGCATCTCCAATGGGAAGCAAGAAGTAAGTCATACTAGTACCTTTTGAATGCCTGCGGTCGACTCCAAGACGTTGTTCTCTGAGCCATTACTTCTGTTAATCATCCGCCACATTTGGGAATACATGCTGTCCCTCTCAAAAGGATTCATTCCTTTCACTCGGACGTGCTCATAGACTGCAGAGTCCAAGACAGTGCCATAAGGAATATCCGTCTGCCTTGAGAGATCCTGGAGAGACCTTAATTGTTGGTGAAGAAAAGAGATACAGGAGACTTGAAGCCACATTTTCAAGAGGAAGGAGCTGCAGGCAAGCAAAGGGCAACACATTGGAAGACAGCTGTCAAGCCCATTTCTTTTCTTGTTTGTTTTTTCTTTTTTTGTTTTGTTTTGTGTTTTTGTTTTGTTTTGTTTTGTTTTTTAAAAGACAAGATGAGATTGAAAAATTGTTTTTATGTTTTAAGACACAAGGAGGAATATGAAGTGAAAGGAACAGGTAGAGAAAATGAAAATGGATGAAAAGAGAAAATGGAGGGAGTGACAGGATCCTGTCAAATGCCGAGTTCCTTTGAGCAGGGGCAAAGGAGAGAGGGGAGCATTGCACTCCCTCCAGCCATACGCAGCAAGTTCAACGGGAGTTGGGTGCCACCACACACCCTGCTGCTGTGGAGCAGGAGTGTTAGAACCAGCACTCACCAAATTTAACCCAAAGTACCTGGGATGAGTACTCCTATGTGATACTGGGTTACACAGTGAAGAGCAGCCTTTTGGTGGTATTCCTGCACTGTTCTGTGCACCCATCACACAGGTCACATCCTGTGCTATTTTCAGCACTAGGAAGATTTATATTGTGGTTTCATGAACTGCCTTTTCATCAAGTTCACTTTATTTGGTCCAATAAATTTGTTCTATTTTATATATTATGTAGTCCTATCCATTCCTTATAAGCAAGAAAAATTAACCACCTTAGAAGTTTCTAAAGAATTCCAAATATGGTTTTGTCAACCCTGGTTTGGACTTAAAAAGGTATATTGGAGCCCTTTAAAGTCTCCTTACCTCTTGGCCTTTGCTTTTCTGTCCTATAGAATTGCTCTCCTGTACCTTTGGTTCTTTAATGACATTCATTAAAGTTTCAAAATAACTACTGTAATATGTCTGCTGCCTAAAATCCATTACAGCTTTCCTGGCACAAATTAACTTTCTATAAACTGCACAAATCTAGTGGATGACACCTAAGGACAAATCAAGGTGCTGAATGTTGTCTTAAAGTCGACAATAGCAAATTGTAAAAGCTCATTGCAGCCACAGAAAATTCAAGCACAAATGTAGGAAAGTCATCAAATTTCAAGTTGTGTTTATGAAACATGTAAATATAGAAACAAGAGAAAATGGCCCTACAGGGGGGGAAAAAAGGAATTCTTAGGTGTTCCAGGGATCACACAGAAGAAAACAGTAATCTGATCTGAACACAACAGAAAGCAGGAAAAGAAGAAATCAATAGAGCTCAATGGCAAGGGTTTAGAGGTTAGTTGAGTCAAAAAGAAATCCTTTGAAATTCAGACATATGGGATTAGAAAAACATTGAACAAGAGCTAAATTCTAAGCAGATAACATATAGCAAATATAAGAAATGGATAAATTTAATTTTGAAGAGTAAATAACTATAGGTATTAAAAACCCCACAATCCTCTCCTCTTTCTCCAACAAGATGGCATTCCTCTTCAAGAACATAAGCAGCCGGGAACCTGAAAATAATCAGTACACATATGGGATCATCAAAGGTGAACTGCTAGATGAAACTTTTCCTGAAACCAAGTATATAGGTCTTCTACCAGAGGACTGAGATGTACCCTTTTCTAGGAAGAAAAATGTGTGACTCTAGTAGACTAAGGTATCAGGAGAATAAGTACTGTGGCTAATTTGTAACTGAAAAGTAAAAAAAAAAAAAAAAAAATCAAGTCCAGATAAACACCTATGCGTTCTGAAAAATTAAATATGAAATGGCTGAGCTGTTAGCAAAAATGAAACCTCATTACAGCCAGTATGTCAAAGGGAAGCAGTAAATATTTTAAAAAGGTTCTAGTGACAATCAGGGGAATTACAAAAGTAAACTACGAAGATGTTATTGTTAGGTTTAGTAAATAGACTGAAATAAGGATTGATACAATTTTAAAGATCAGTCCCAAAGATTAGATATATCCACCAGTAGGTTTTTCCAAGGAAATCAATTCAATTATCTATTACACTTTGAAATTACTAGAAAACCCCAATTATTCCAATAAGGCCTTCATCTCATCAAAAAATATACAGGAGGTGCAAGTATAGACATGCTGCAAAGAAGGAATTTAGAAACACTTCCTGGCAACTCTGGATAGCAGTAGGAAAGCCAATCCTCAGCTAGAGTGGATGCTCTTGAGGGACTTCAAGGGTAGCAAGAGCAGCTTTTGCAGAACTAAAAAGCTGAACAAGGAAAGCATGGACCTCATGAGAGGAAAGCAGACACAGCTGAGGCTGAGTTGCTCAATGCCTTCTTTGCCCCACTCTTCTGCAACAAGGTCTCCCAAATCTCTGCGAGTAGAGGCAGGGTTCAAGGAGGCAATGAACAACCAGCAGTAGGTGGGCAGATAAATCCAAACCAGACAAGACATGAGTTGGTTGAGAGCACTAGACCCGTAGAAGTCCATGGAATATGGCAGGCTGCAAAGCATGCCGAGACATCTGGACAACGTCCTTGCAAGGCTGCTTGCTTTAATTTTTGAAAGGTGAAGGAGATTGGAGGAGATCCCTGACAACTGGAGAAAGGAAATGTCCAGACTATATTAAAAAATGATAAAAAAGACGATTCATGGGATTAAGGCTGGTCATCCAACATCATGGAGTGAGTCCCCTCAATGCACATGAAGGAGAAGCAGCTGACTGGGAGAAGTCAGCATCAATTTACCAGAAGTAAATCATGCCTGACCAATCTGGTTGCCTTTTACTGTAAAATGACTTTGTCTGTGGATAAGACTAGAGAAATGGATGTAGTTTACATTAACTTTAGCAAGGCATTTTATACTGTCTCCCACAATATCCTTGTATCCAAATTAGGGCATTAGGTCTGGCTGGGTGGGAAACCAGATGGATAGATTTCTGGCTGGATAATCAGGCTCACAGGTTATCTCACCTGGAGGCTGTAACGGGTACCACAGAGGTCTATCATGTCGTTAATAGTAACCTGGAGCAGGTGAGTAAGCACCCTCTTGTCAAGTTTGCAAATGTCATGACACTGGGGGGCCTGTCAAGGACAGGCGGCCGTTCAGATGGACCTGGAAAGGCTGGAGGAATGGGCTGACAGGAGCGGTGTGAAGTTCAGCGAGGACAGATGCAAAGCCCTAAACCTGGGGAGGAATAGCCCCCTGCAACAATCCAGGCTGGGGCACAGGTCTGCAGAAAGGCACCCTGGTAGACAACTCTGGGCTTTGGTGAGACTTTTTCTTTGTTTCACCATTAGGCAAAGTGTTGTGTAGAAGTAGGTGCATTACTGTTGCATTGGCAGTCTGTCTATCTGTCAAAAGCATCACTGATGAAAGGAACTGGATAAATACAACATACCATATTTATCCATCCTATATTACTGCTACTGCTTCCAATGAACTTCCGTATCTCCTGGCAGGACTCATAAGTGCAATGAACTGTCACAGGATGCATATTGTAATGTCCTGTAATTGCTGTGCTATTTGTCATACATATTGCTAGAAAAGTATACAAAAAGTATTAACTGAGTCTCCAATTTCTAGCAACAACACCTAACAAAACTGTAATCACTCCTTTGCAAGACTCTGTATAGCCATATAATTTCTAATACAACAAGCAACAAAGCATTTTTCTGAAATATTATTGCTAACTGGTATATAAATGATATGTGCAGCTGCTGCCACAAAACAGTATGTATGGTTAGAAACAGCACAGAAGAAAAACAACTCTGTATAACTTGTGGCTATAAAAGCAACCTTACTATTTTCAGAAAGGCAAACCAACAGAAGACACAAGCTGTTAGTCCAGAAGCATACTACAATCAGGCATGGGAAGTGTACTACAAACAGGCTGAGAAGCAAGAAAGAGTCTCATCACACACAAAGGCATCACCACCAGCAAGGAAATAACAAGGAGGAGAATTATGCTGATGCCTTCAGGAAGGCATGTTGTAGCTGCCAAGTCTGGCATTAACAGTCTGCTGTTCTTTACTGTTTGGTGTGCACTAACGCACAGGATGCCTCTCAGCTGCCCTGCTCTGGATCTTTTCATGGCTGCAGGTGCTGCTCTATGCTGCGAAAATGATGGCAAGAGGACAAGAGCAAGAAGAGTATGAACGTAAACTCTACGGGTGAGCTAAATGCTGTTGTGAGCAGTAAACCCCCAGTTTTGATTCACCTGACCCTACGCTGAGGAGCGAGAAAAAGACATTTTGCAGCCTTTGAGGTGTACATACGTGTATGCTGCTGTGTAGGCAAGCTGCAAAAATGGAAAAGACCTATCATATCAGTGACTTCATCCCCTTACACAAACATGTCAAATGGGATCATAAGACATATGACCTGCTTCAGAAACTTTTTTATAACCTGCTAGTCTGCAGACTACTGGTATGACATTCACAACCTAGCAGCTAAGGTACAGCAAAACAAAGAGAAATGACAAACCTTGACAGAAGTAATAAAATTATTAAACCATTGAGGTTCCTTTCCAGAAGAAAGAATTTTTATAACTGCCTTGCCTCCAGCCTGGTTTGTAGGTTACACATTGTTTGATGTACCTTTATTCCTGGATTAAACAAGTCATTCTCTGTTCAGACAAATACATTTAATGGAGACATAAATCCCCAGCCTCACTATGCCACCCACTCTCACCACGCAGCTGCCACATGAGCTCTTGAAATAAGGAAAAAGTATTTGTCAAGCTGATTAATTCCTACAGAGTATCCTTTGATGCCAAAATTCTGATACCATTATCCACACTGGATGGGAATTTAATTTTGCGATATTTTTACTGATCTCAGTTGAACTACCTGCAAAGCAAAGCGCACATCTGATACGAGTAAGGGAATTATAATCCCACATTTTAAAACATTTATCTCTTTGAATTTCTAATTTTGAAGCAATAAGGTAATGGATGATTAAAAAAAGCAGATATAGTTGAAAAAATTGTTTAAAAACAAAATACCTTTAACCAAGCTTGTATATAGACTAATTCTACCCCTAGGTAAATTACCATGCAAGCAGGTCACAGTTCATCTTATTTTTAGTTGTCACTCATGAAGCACTGTGGGGGAAAATGTTATGTGTGGTCTTTACAGTAAGGTTTTTTCCTCATTGCAGTTACTGTGATAATACCAATGGGATACCAGTATTATCTCATACAAATGGGATACCAATATTACCCTATGCAAATTCATTACAATGTAGGGCTATACTGAGAATGAATTGAGTCATCCGAGGATGAATTATTAATAGATATATGTATCTTTCAGCATTTGTTGATTTTGTTTAGAATTCTGCACCTTAATCAAGCAGTAGTTGTCAGGTCACTTTCATTTTCTGGCTTAGTACAAATTAATTACTTTGTAATTTAAAAAAATATCTCTGCTTTCGACTCGAAGGAAAAAGAACCATAAAAGGATTTGCATATATTTCTTTCCCTAAAGCATATCCTCTTCTATAAATTCAAATCCTAAACTTAGAATTGGTAACATGTTGTTTATATATGTCAGTCAAAAGTGTTTAAATGGTACACAAAAAATGTAGAAAAACAAAAGGCCAGCTTCATAAAGTAATAACCAAATTCCTTTTCAAGTGCTTAAATACCACTTAGGTCAGAGGCTTGGGCATCAAAGAATCTTTGTCCATCTGGGTTATAGATCGATTTAGGCTCGCCGTGCTGTTAGACTGGACTGTTGCACAGAACTGTCTGAAAGAAGTAGTCACTAAATTTCAGGAGAAAAGGACTGATGTCATGGCTTACACTGAAGTCTTTGTTTATGACTAATTCAGATAAAGCTTTCCAATGCTTTTTTTTTTTTTTTTTTTCCTAGGACATTAAGGATTAATTCACAGGTAGGCTTAGGGAACAGGGCACAGTAAGCCAAGAGATTTGACTATCAGCAGTGACGGCTACGTCAGAAACTAGTAATACTGCTTGCTAGCTAGTTTGAAGATCTGGGTGAACCATGTTAAAGGAAAAGTTAAAGAACATTCTGATTTTCAGTGTAAGGAAATATCTACTCCAATTACTGCATTCTTGTGTAACTCTCCTTGCAGTTGTATAAAGCTGTTTGAAGCCTTAGGGGCATCTGTTTCAATTGAATCATGATTTAGGAAAAATGTTGTGAAAAGAGTGACTAGGCAAAACAAGGATGACAAAAGATGTGCTTTACTGCTGTCTCCATTATTTGGAGAGAGAGGTCTCACCTATCAAACAGGACATAGTACTTATGGAGAACTTAGTGTGAACTTCTTATTTCACGGAAGACACGAGACAGACTCTCCCCCATAATGCATACAATCTAAAGTCCTAATCAAGCTCCCACACTTTAAGAAGTGGGTTAGATTTAAACTTGAAATCACCTAACACTGACCTTTCATATGACAAAGCCTTTGGCTTCTCCTCTGCCCACTCCACTCCCCCAGCCTTCCTGCAAAATTTCAGTGCCCATGAAAAGGTGGTGACACCCTCCCTTTACCCAGGAAAAGAGTGCAGTGGTCAGTCTCTGCCAATGGACTCTAATTCTGTCCTAAAGGAATCATAAAACACAGTAATGGCAATACTGGCTCAGTGATGAAATTCACAGCATCAGCACCTATGAGAAATAGGTTGACACTTCCAAATTTATTTGGCATTTACCAAGAAAAGCCACTCAATTACATACATTCACATTGCATGTGAGACAGTGATCTAAAGATTTAAGGAACATGGAAATTATGCTTTGCTTTGCTACCACAATGTTTTGGCATTTGAAGTGCTGACTGTCTTGATTTAAATGCCATCTGCAATGTCGGTCAAGTGTGAACAAAAGATGCATCTAGGAACTACTTTATGACTTGCATTCATGCCTCAACTGATATTGCCTGTTGGCAGAAGATGAAAAGCTGAACTCCCAAAGGGATTAAGGGTAACCATTTGTCTGGTTAAAGGAGATTAACACCCACTCTTACTCTCCTTGTTCCTCTAAATTCATGCAAAACTTGTAACAATTTGATCCAAATCCATCAGTGAAGCAGAGAACAAAGGCCATCAACTTCGAGTGAGAATATACAGCAAAGATCTACTTCAAGACTCTAGGGAAAGGGAACATTTCACTAGTACTCCCTAGTGCATTGTCTAACAAGCTTCTGTATGCTTTTCTTCCAAGATAGGCTTCTGGATACCACGAGGGACTGATTAGGAAGAGTTGCCCAAACTTCATACCAGCTGAGAAAGGGAAACTGCAAGAGCTCTGAACACAAGCTGGTTACACATCCATAAGCTGAAATGCAGCAACTACCAAAATGATTAATGGAAATGAAATGTGCTGTGGGCTGCCTGAATCCTCCTGTCTTTTGTAAAAGATATCACAAGGACCATGCCTTTGACAAGACACTGTAATATCTGATGCTAGCTGGAAATCTGAAATGAAAACCTATTAACTACTTGTTACAACTGTGAAAACCCACTGACTTCAATTCCTTTCATTTTTTTCCGACTTCTCTGACGCCGTCTGGATAGCACTACAAGAAGAATCTGTTTTGTTTTGTTTTTTTTTTTCTTTAATTACTTAAACTCATTTCCATTCTGGCCTTCAAAGCTCCCCAAGGTACAATCTGATGTGTTAAGAAAAAAAAAAAAAAAAGGAGCATCAGCTTTTTTCTTTATTGCTTATTCATGTTTCCCACTTTGCAGTAATTCAGCATGGTAAACAAACAGCCTCTCTCTTATGTGCTGGTTTGAGTTCCAATTTTGGCAGTTTTGTAAACTAAAGTTTTACACTCCCACCGTAGTTAGGATAACTTCATTCCCTAATGGGTACTTAACACATCTAATTACTCTATTTTTGAGCTGCAAGCGCTGTTGAAAAATGTCTCCGTTCTTTCATTCCAGGAGCTTCCCAGCTGCAACATTTTCAACTGAATAAAACATTTTCAGTGACTTTGCCTGTAAATAATACAGCATAAAGACCAATGTAGTCCCAACTGTACATAATAACCTCAGAATTCCACTGAGGGTTTTCTAGTGACATCATAATAAACTGCAAGAAAAAGCTGAATATGTATTAAATTATAGCTTGGGTATACTTTATTCTTTTTTTACATATGATAAGAAAACAGACATTTGTCACAGTAATTTACAATTTTTTGGACTGTCTCAAAACTAGAAGGGACATAATTTCAAAGCAGAATGCAGAGGCATATTTCATATTTGTAAGTACAAACTGAATGACTGAATATATCATTATTATTTATTTTGCATGTACAAATTCCCATGTTGTTTCTTCATGCTCCTTAGTCAAATGTAAAGTTTTTTAAACTTAAAAAAAAAAAAATCAATTTCCCTCAAAACCTCAAGATCAATGTTGACAAACATTGATTCAGAATATCATCTTACTTCCCTATAAATTGTGAAGGGACTATAATTGGAACTACAGAGTCAAACAGTTGAGTTGTGACAAAATACCCCTGCAGCACTCCATGATCTCAAAGTTTGTTATTCAGACCTCAAAAGAAAAAATAACTCAATTTAATTGGTAATACAACTGTATCCAGGGAATGATCTGCTCATGTGATTTTAGTCTGTTTTACATGTCTCTATCTTACAGTGCTTAGTCCTCTAATAGATGAAAGCGTTGATGTTGTTAGC
This sequence comes from Tyto alba, assembly GCF_018691265.1. Classification (NCBI taxonomy): domain Eukaryota; kingdom Metazoa; phylum Chordata; class Aves; order Strigiformes; family Tytonidae; genus Tyto; species Tyto alba. The sequence continues at coordinate 12,851,384 of NW_024881327.1, read as the reverse complement.
CCAGAAAGGGAGGATAACCCCTCGTTCCTTCATTTCCAATTGGGAATGAATAAGGACCAGTAATGCCTGGGCAATTTGGACCACAGGAAACCAACTTCTCCCTTCACCTCCCCTCATCCAAGGAGCAGGGAAAAAGAGAAGGGGTTTATGAAGTGCAAGTGGATGCTCCTAACGGGGAGAGTCAGCAGATAACCATGTGCTGAAAGTGAGGGGCTGCTTCTGCTCTTGGGTCTGAGATTCGGCTTCCACCAGCAAATAAAACTTGGCTGCTACTGCAGATATTTACTTGTCTGTGTGCTGTTAAAGCCTGGATTGGTTTTAGTATGTAGAAAATCTTCACCTAGAGTAAAAGTGCCTTGTGAGACCGGGGTGATTGGCTGGCATGCAGTGATGCTTGAACCTAACCTATTAATTCACAGGAGGCCCAGGCTCTCCCTGCCTGGTGCATACTAGTGATTCACTGTCTCAAGGAGCATTTCAAAGAGATTTGGAAAGCAGCTGAACTAGAGGCAGCAAGACCTTAGGTGACGATACAGAGATGACAGGGACTTGAATCAACAACTGGAGCAAGAAAACTGAATTTTCTCTAAGGTCAACACTGATCCAAGTTCTTACCTTTCCAGGGGAAGAAATACAGCAGAATGTGCCTCTTCTTTAAAGTCACTCTATCATTTTTGCAAAGAAGGATTTATGGGAAAAGCTAACTTTGTCACTCTCACATACTTTTGTGGACTCGCAGCTTCAAGATTAAAAAACTGCGATGGAAAAATGGCCAGCTTCCACTTGGAATGCTTGGCTAGCTAATGCTTTACTGTATTTTCTAGTCTTTGACCCAAGAGGGAGGCTTTGGGGTGGGGGAAGTTACTGGAGCAGTAGGAGTGAGGATAACTCAGCATGCAGCTTGCTGAAGAAGAGGAGACTGGAGAACAGTTTTGCCAAGAGTAGAGAGAGAAGGTAGGCAACCTAGAAAGGTTCCTGTAGTATGGAGATGAGATGGTCTGGAAGAAAGGACTGGAAGGTGTGACAGAAAAGCAGTTCACTGTAAAACGAACAGAAGACAAGGGCATTCATGTTAGGGAGGCGTGAAGCAAAAGAACCGACAGACAGAGAAAAGAGAACTATGTGATCTGTTAATGTTGTAAGAGAACACCTGGGAACAGAATGAGCAAAGATGACTAGTAAGTGAATTTTTATTCTTTGTTGTTATTAACACATCTTTGCCTTGGTGAGAAAAGATGAACGCAGCTTTGAGCTCCCCATACACTGAAGAAGCATTGGGCTCCACCTGATCAAAGTGTCAGAGCACAAGTATTGTGGGATGCATTTGAATGGAAAGCATAGCCTGAAAACACACAACAACAATTTATACTTTCTCATTTCAAAGACTGATACACTGATTACCTCAAACTCAATTGCTTCTTTCAAAATATGTATGTGTACATACATATGTATGTATATGTGCCACAGAAGAGTATCTGCCAGAGGCCAGCAATTCTGATCCTGAAGAAAAAGTGTTTCCAGGGAGACTGTCAGTCTATGATATATTGTTATTTTTTAGATTTCAAACTACTTCCCAGGGTGATAAAAATTTCTTCCTTTTTTCACATTTAAGTAGAACATTCACAGCCCTCTACATGTGTGTGTATATATACATATACACACATACACGTGTATATTCACTCTCCTTTCCCTCAATTAATTCTTTATCAACTTACTGGATGGAGTTCTCAATGCGTGTGATGGTGAGGAAAGCTGCTAGGTTTGCTGTGTAGGAGGAGATGACAATCAAAGCAAAAAGCCACCAAGCTCCCATCATCAGTCGGGTTGCCAGAGTCGTGTATGGAACCTCTCCTCCTGTGGGGAAGAAGGAAAAGCAAGAGTTTTAATTTGGCAGAAGGAAACCCAGATCCTCGTTGCTCAGGAGAGCTAGGCCCCAAGGTCAACAGGGTAAAGCAGGTTACTAAAGCAAGCCACTTTAGTAAACTGAGCAGGACTTGGAGCCACACTTTCTGTGCAATGAAAAGTACTGAAGGAAGCCCACACATTGTCACCCATTATTACTGTATTTACTCTCTTTTGCCTTTGTGCCTTTAATTGCAATTCATCTGCCAGTCCTGTCCAGTAATGGAAATAGACTTCAAGATCTCAGAACAAAACCAGCAGAAGTAAATTCTTACAATGTTCTTCCCTTAGCGATCTTATCTACAAACCTTAATTAAGTTTTCCTTGCATTATTGAGAACATAAAATTTAGAAAAAACCCATCAAAACACAATTACTTTTCACAGTTCTGTAGGCAGGCAGATGCTCATGAGAACTACATGTTTGTGTACAACTTGCTACAAGTGAACACGGACATGCAAAAAAAAATAATCACACGTATTGAAGAATGCATAATTGTTTTCTATTCCCATAGTTGCTTTCCTTTAAAACCCAACTGCCATGTAAACAGAACATTAGCAGTGATTAAACTTACCAGGATGAGCTGCACACCATTGCTTGTGTGACCAGAGCCCAGATAAGCAAGCCATGTAAAGCGTTATTTTTTATTCAAATAACTGCTCCCAAAACACACTAGTTGGGAGTCTTTGAAAGAGCTCTTTCAGTTAAAAACATATGAAACACAGGTTTTTAGCTGAAGGAAAATTCATTGTTTAAAAAAAAAACCCATTTTTTTCTGCAGTATAAGTTTTGTCACAGCTACAAGTGACTAGGGGGGGACAGGTGAATGCAGCAAACACTCAGTCAACTGCTAAAGATGTTCACCCTTTTCCTCTCCCCCTATACTCAGAAATTTGAAAAGTTGTCATTATTTTTGAGGTAGACGACTCAAAAATTGTATGATGCTACAATACCTGGGATTTGTAAAAGCAGTTAGCTACAGATTCATTCATTTGTAAGTATTTTGCGCTGAATCTTCACTCATGTAAAAACTCCTTCACATTTCCCCAGCAAATAGGTTTAAAGGGAATACAAATTGTAATTATTCCAGGTGTAAATAATTTTCAGTTATGTACACAAACTAGATATTTGATCAACACTTAAATATGACAGATCACCTTACTGTTTTGTTCAAAGTTTGTCCCACCTATACAAAGCATTGGGAACTCTGCATCGCCATACGGTAAACAAATTTGAAGCTTTTCTCCTATTTCAGTGACGTAGAGTTGTACCATATGTGAAATAATAACTGACTCCATTAATTTATATTTTTGGTATATAAGTAATGAAATCCTTTGCCCTTTAGGAATTCCAGTATCGAAAGACAAAATCTGTATTAGACCTGTGCAGTTGGAAATAAATTTCCCTTTATTTCCAAGATGCTGTGTAGTTATCGGAAATAAGAATCTACTGATCAGATTGGGAGATATTATTTCAACATAAGGACTTTCAAAGATGAACATTAACTTCAACATCTGAAGATCTGGTTTTCTCTCCCGTAAAATTTATTATTTTAAATGATTTTTAATAAAATATTTCTGCTTCACTATAGGTTTTGCAATGTCTTTCTAACACATAATTTAAGATTTATTTTTAATAAAACAAAAAGAGCAGACAGCTATTTTAATTTATCAGAAAAGGCTGTTTGTCTTTTTAACTTTCAGGTGTGGATCCCTGCAGATAGTTTTAATACTGAATTGAAATGGGTAGAGTGATGAAGAAGAAGTCAGTGATCTGGACATCCTTGCATTTTCATTTTCCAGATTAATAAGTAAAACTTTAAGTTCTCATATTTTTTTGTAGAAATTAATTGCCTGAAAAGAGAGGACCACTGAAAGTCACACACCTGCCTTCTAGTTTTCAAGCGAGGATGCTGTGTAACAAGTGACCATGAAGGCCATCATAGATGCCTCAGCCACAGCATTCCCCTACTGTTCATACAGTGTAGTTTTCCCATAAATAGGTAATGTTGTCCCTACTACTCACTGTTACGTTTTCTTTTTTAACGCCCATCTTAACAGACTTTAAAAAACTGTGAGTGCTCATTCCAGCTGTTTTTATTTCACCCAGGTGTTTGTGAAGTCTTTTTCCTAATTCACAGTTGTACCTTGTATATCAGCAGTCAGCAAGTGAAACTTGAGGAGAAAGCTTGCATCCAAGTACACATACAATAGACACATATCAGAATAATTCATCACTCCTGTGCCTATTCTGAAATCTTTGCACTGACGCTTCTTAAACCACTACTTCCAAAGTGGGACTGATGTCGCAACCGCACAGCTGCATCATTTTTAAGTAATTAATACAGGCAGGGTACTCCACCTCTCCCAGTGAAGGAAAAAAAGAAAGAAAAATCAAAGGAGATCTTTTGCTGCCATAGTATCATTTCTTTGGCATCTATTAGGAGACTTAATGCAATACAGTCTTGCTCTATTGTACTGTTTGCTAAAACAACTCCTGCACCATGACAGCTTACCTTAAGAAACCTCTTTGCTCCCTTCCCCCAGTTTGTTTCTAAGGATAAAACTTTTCAGAGTTTTCTTTCAGTCCAAATTTACATGTTTTCTCAGTGCAGAAGATGACCAAGTCATTCAGCAGAGCAACCATCATTGGTTTTCCATTAACATTACCATGAAAAAGAGCTACAGAGCTAACTGTTGTTATTATTGACTGTAAATTAGTATGCAGAAGGCACATGCATGTAAACCTCCCTGGGCTCTGCTTCCCAGTATCTAGTATGAATTTCAGGTGCACAGACATCTTTATGGATGACAACATACGACGGTTACGAGGGGCTATGCACCAGACACACAGAGCAAGGGAGGAGGGAGCCAAGAAGATTAAAGAAGTCTTTCCCTGCTATTGTCTTTCATATCATACCAGCAAAGTTAATAAACCCTAATGGCAAAGGGGGCCACATGGTGCCACATAAACACATGTTGGTGATCAGAGAAAAATCTGTCCTATCAGACCTCAGTCCTATAGCAAAATTCATCTGTGGGCGTTAATGTACTGCTTGGGGTTACACTAAAAACACTGCTGTTGTGGCATGCTGAGTAACACCCATGAAACAAATGGAAATCAAAGAAGACAGTCAGCAGTCCTGGAGTTGTTTTGTCATCTTAAGTGACAGACCTCAAATACAGAGGCTGTATTACTCTTTACACTTGGCCCTTCCAATACACTGGCAGAAGGGTATAATGTGGCACAAAATGCCGCTACCTGTAGATCTCCTATATTGTGGCTACTGCTCCTAGTATAACTCAGCTGACACTTTTGATGTGTACTAAAAATCATTTTAAAATCTAATTTGCCTTTAAAATTTTCAGATTGCATGTGCAGGAAGGAAAAGATATTTTCCAGAGTAAACTGAACTAGAAAAAAAAAAAATCAATCTTACTGGGAGTTTTCTGAAAGAGTTGAATTACTGTAGAAGTGACTGTGAAAGAAATTGCTTTTAGTCCTCCCACTCTCATCTAATGCAGCTGTCTTTCATCAATCCTAGACGAGTTTAATGTTGGCCTACTTTAGATGACAGACTTAGACTGCAACTTATCTTATGAATTTTTGTTTATTCCCACCTCTTTCCAAGTGCTTCAAGTGAAATATCAGAAGGTAGGAAAAAGAATGTACTGTCTTGACAATGCAAACAATATAATGCATAATTATGACAGACCTAAAAATCAGGAAAAACCCACCTTAGGGATAAAATGTGAACCTATATTATGATTCCCATACAGATTTCTAATACCTTTTAAGTTATCCTTCCTTGTTAGAGGCAAGTTTATAGTTTTCTTCCAGTCAAAAATTGCAAGGGAGGACTAAAAAAGAGAAGAAGGAGGAATGAAATAATGAGAAAAATGGGCAAAACTGGGAAATTGAGGATCACAGCCTGGTGAGATATTGGTATTCTATAATTCTGGACTAAATTTGAATAATTCAAAATGCATAGGCTGTTTCTCTGAACATCTTGTTCGTCAATTGTTTGCCAGAAGAAAAACTGCATTCATCTGCCTAGTCCAGAACTATAAAAGTGTTCCAGATAGAAATGGAAAAAATTATTTGTTGTGGACAAAAGGAAATGGTGCAGTGTTTCTTGGAGAATCTTTAGCCACAGTTGACATTTCTGAGATCAAGCCTGGTGGCAGTTGTCTTGCTGAAAAGTGATGCAATTTTTGTTACTAGTCATCCAGGCAGTAAATGTGCAAGATAAGGTGTGTCTCTGATTAAATATCAATTTAACAACTTCACTGGGAATGCACACTATTTATAAATAAAATTCATTTGCTTAACACTTCAAGAATATTTTTTTTACTATTACTAAAGCAAATAGCTTGGCACCATAGAGCCCACAATGTTGAGAATACTCAGAATTGATTATTGAGAACAATAATGTCTTCTAAACATTAGCTATTGAAATGTACTCTCTAAACAACTACACACAGAGAGAAAAGCCATAAACCACCATTACTCCATGTCCTGAATTTGATAACTGCGATAAATGACGTTTCTGGGGGAAGCTGAGAGCTGGACTGGGAGTCTGCTGCACTGGTGAAGAGTGAGGCTTGAATGGGAGGGCTCTACTCTTCTCCTACAGGATGGACATTACAAGAATCACAGCTTGCAATTTCTATTTGTGATAACCACAGCTGCCAGGGAAATTCCAAAGACTAGGTTCTTATTATAGACAAAACTTAATTGGTCATTGATGCTTACCATGGTAGAGTAACCATTCTCACTTTAAGAATATATCTCAGTTGTGAATAACTGTCAAATTTCAGTCATTTAATCTGCAATAGTCTCTGCTAGAGGTCTGCAGTGAGCTATATTTCTGTGTAAGGAGTTTTAGCCAGATTTTTTTTCAGATAACTTTGAGAGCTGTGAAAAAGATGTTAATTATGACTGTTTTGTTAAGGAACTTTAATACTATCAAACTTGAAAGCAAGGATCATGATTGTGCTTGGAAAAGGAAGGTGAAGAAATAATAGGGAGGGTTATCTGGGGACAGATTTTGGTTTTGTTTTTTCTTGCAAAAATTCTGTCCACATTCAGTGAATTATTGGCCTTTAGAAAAAAACACAAAGGACTGGGAGTTGGCTGCAGTTTAGCCTTTGGCTTGTTAGAACAGTCACATCAATTATGCTGTGCATCTGCAATTTCCATTTGCACAAATATAGAGTTCTGTTGCAAACAGTTTAGATCAATGTATGTCTTATGTTTTCTTTGTGAAAGGGACATTTAATAGAGAGTGGGTGTAAGGGGAGTAGTTTGTATTAACAAAGAGGCAAAGGCATTTTATATTTCAGCTATTTTTGATGTGAGAAACAAAACCTAAAGTTTGACTGAGGTCTGTTATCTTTACAAAACTCTGCAAAGCAGAGCTCTTCAAAGCCAGAATCTTTCAGGGCATTAGCTATTGCTATTGTTCTTTTAAAAAACTTTCTTGATAATAGAAAATCTCTCCTGTTTTCAATTGGAAATGCTCAATTCAATATAGGACAAAAAAAATACTTGACAGTCAATGAAGCCTGTACCTGTTTCTACCAGCTGTGAAATAAATGCAGCTTGGAAGTTGTTGGAAAATCTCTCATTAATTTTTCTTCCTTTCTCTTCATTTTTCACCCATACTTTTCCATTCTTCCTTGAACTGTGAAGAATGCATTCATTTCCATAACATATAAGCTGGCATGTCATAACCTGAGTTTGTAATATTACATTATGTGCTGAAGTTAACACCCATTGACCACAGCAGGCATGACACATATTCTTCAACAGGAGACTACAATCCCTTGAACTGGTAATGCCTTCCAAATAAGCTTGTAAATCAGTGGCTGAATTCCCAAGCCTTGCAAATATTGGCAGATTTCAGAGGACTGAGAATAGGGAAGGAACTGAGGCTGAGACAGGGCTGATAGCCAGACTCTACATGGTCTGGACAAGTTCAAGAGCCAGCTATTGCTTTTATTCACCACATCACCTGTTTCTCCCCTAACATTTTGCTTTTATTAAAATGTAGTGGTTTGGGGTCTGTTTTTTTTTTTTTTTTTAATTTATATATGAAAAGAGACATTCAGTTATTTTGTTTCACACATGACACATTTCTTCAGGTCTTACTTCCTAAAGAGAGTGCACTGCATCTAGGTATTAGTACTACCATTACTATTAATACTGTGACAATACTCCAAATATATTAGGTAGTAAGTTATAGGAATTGTTTTTTTGGTTCACTGGAAGTAGTAGGATTGGAAGGGAACCAACTTTTTTTACTTAAGTGATTATAAAAGTTTCCATCAAATCCAAAAGAACAAGTAACTCTTTTTTTTTTTTTTTTTTAATAAAATAATAAGTGTCTTGTGTAGCATGAGTTTTCATTGTCAAGCTATTCTCATATATTAGTTTTCTAAAAATAAATGTGAAGCAAATGAGAAACAAAAACCAATTCAAAAGAGTTATTTGAAACATTTAATAATGAGGAAATATTTAGAAATGTTCATATTTTCTTCTATTTATCATAAAAATAATTTACTGGAGCCATTCTAAATTCATGGAAATATTGGTATCCATTAATGTCAAAATTTGAAATATTAGAAAACTTTTTATGTCTATCTTCCTAGCATACAATTCCTAGCTTATTCTTTTTGCTGAATGTGAGTCCTTTATATGTCAAACACTGTGCTTAAGGGACAAACCAAACATATCCTATCTCTGTCTATACTGAAAATCTCCTTGTATATTCTCTGTTGTCAGCTTCCAGCAGTATTCTTTCTCTTCAGGTACTGTCAGTGTCTGGCTCAGGTGTGGCTCTCAGCATTACATTATAAAGCATTTTTCTGTATGCCACTAGTGTACTGACCATGGACATGCTTTGGCTTCCTTTTTCCCATTATTTCTGCAGCCTTCCTCCTCCTTCTCTGGATGATTTTGAGGAGAAGGACTGTTATACTCATTGAGAAATACTAGTATTTTGTATAAATATATATCTTCAATACCAGGCTTTTTAATGGTGATATCTTTTGGAACTGTTAAGTATCTGTCTATATTTGTGAAGTCTTACATGTTGTTTCATCCATATATTAATAGTTGGAAGTTTCAGTTTGGCCTTTATGTTTTACATTAGATTTTTTTTTTTTTTTTTGTCAGCTTTCTAAACCTGCTCAATGCTCCAGGACTCAGATCAACAAACAGTGGTCCTGGAAGCTCTTTAGCAAGCTCTTCTAAAATATTTGGGTGAAATTTGTCTAGATTTGCTGATTTGAAAATGTCTGACAGTAGTAGCTGCCATTTAACATCCTCTTGAATTGCTCTTGACATGGACAGTGTTTAATTTGCTTTTTCACAAATACAGAAGAGAAATATTTATTGCCTTTCTGGCATAACTATTTTGAATGGTATCACTTTAACCAAAATGCACCATTATCATTAATGCTTCTTTAACTCCTAATAAAAATTTCAAAGCCCTCCTTCCTGTTGCTCTCAACTCTGACACATCTGTGTACACTTGCTCTCTATGCCATTTCTCCTGAAGTTTGTAACTTCTCTTTGGTGAGATACATGTTCCTTTTTCTTTCCATCTGCTCTACATGTGCATTCAAAATGCTTCAGCAGCCTAAGACATACATCATTCAGATTGAATGCCCCTATTTTATCTCACATTTTCCCTTATGCATTACAGATATGCACTAGGGGAATCAATCATCCTCTACGCCAGTACGATTTGGTGGTCTATAGCAGACACTGACTCCCATCTCATTTTGTGCTCCAGCCATTAGCACATGGTCCCACAAGAAATCAAGATCAATTCTTTCCAAGTTCTCAATGCCTCTGAAACACCTAGTGCCATTTTGACACAGTGACACTCTTCTTTCCCTTTTGCCTACCTTGTCCATCTGTCTTTCAGTACTTCATAGTGTCATATGTTCCTACTAGATTTCAGTAATACCATGAAGACCAAATCTATCTTTGAAACTGCAACTGTTCTTGTTTATTTTTCAGATTTCTCACACTGGTCTATAGGCAAATAAAGAATGTGCTCGCTTTGTCATTTGGTGCCCTGATTATTTTTTTTTTTCCTTAATGTCTTACTTCTGAACTAAACAATCACTTACTCTCCCATTTGTTGTTGTTAGTGTAACGATCCCCTGACTAATCTCGTTACCCTTGCTCCCTGGAAGATTGTTTCCTTTCAGCTGGGTGGGAAGCACTGCCCTCATTGCCCTCCCAGAAGGGAAGCAATGACCCACTAATGAAAGCTCTCCTCATTTATTTCTCCTCTTTATGTGATGGGGAGAATATCTGAGATGATATTTCTTCTCCTTCAGGCGTATTTCAAATCACTCCTGGTCATCTGAAATCTGGAAAGTAGTTTGAGAAACTGCATTTTATACGTGCTTATAGATCCTTATCAACAACTCTGTAAGCCAGCTAACCTAAGGGCATATGCACAACCTCATGCAGGTAAACGTAGGCTCCCTCCAACCTCCTACCAAGGAGGCCAGGCATGATCCAGCTCCAATCTGAAGGAGAGATTACCATGCTACCTTGTCACTCTTGGTTACTGCTGGCCAGTAATCACCTCCAAGTTATATTTCATACCTTGCAAAATCCCTTTGAAAATCCTGCATTTGCTACTGATGTGCATTGTTTGGATGTGCCTTTCAGATTTGACTTGCATACTAAGGCTCATTGCTCAGCTCTGTTTCCTCATTAATAGGAAGAGATTACCCATGCTGACATTTCAAATGCTGGGGCCAATCAAGGACCAGTGGCACTGCCACAAAGCCCTCATCAAGTTGCAGCCTAGTGTACCCATCTCCTAAATCTGGACAGAGGGCCTTGACACACAACTTGATGGACAAATGGAAACAGCCAAAAGATGGCCCATACGACTACTCATAAACTATTTTGCTTGAAACACAGGATCATAAGTCACGTTCTTTGAAATCCTCCTCTCTGACGCTAAAAAATTCTCTAGCACCAAGTAAAGGGCTAGTGCTACCCAGTGTAAAGCATTTCAGTCTACAACAGTGTTGGCTCACCACTGGATTAGCAACCTACATTGTGTTTCTAAGTTTGAGTTTCTGCTACTTCTATTGTCAAATTATTTTTCCATCTCTCTTCAAATACCAAGCCCGCCCACTTTGCTGTCTTTCCTGCAATGGCTTCATTCTAGTGACAGAGGGCTAATCATTTGGCCACCAGACTCTCCTGTAAAACTCTGCCAAAATACAGCAAATTAATCTATCTGCAAAAGTTTGTCAGACACAGCTATTTACTACATGCTTCCAATCACTTGCTTATGCAGAGTCCCCCTTTTCTCCTTGGATCTAATTTATACAGAATGGTAGTTAGAGACTCTATAAAGCTGAAAAATAATTTGTGACAATAGCACTACTAAGGGAAAATCAAGGAGGGCAGCCAGGTACAACATCCCTTTAGGTAAATGGGAGTTGTACCTATAAAGGTCAGCTTTAACTCTGTCTTTTTCCTCAGGTACTGAATATAGGCTTTCTATAATGTTCACCATTTCCCTTTTGAGAACGAATGGGTCAGAGTCTCTTTTAAATCACTCCTAAACTGTGACTAGACCTAGGATTCAGCCTCAGAATAATCTAGATAGAACTGTGCTCCGTCTGCTACTACTTTCTAAAGCTGCTGCTTTTTTATAGCTGTAAAACCATTCCACAAACCAACCCTCTATTCATCCTAAACATAATGATGAGGTTTGGAGAAGAAAGCAAAGAATGAAAATGAAGAAAATTTGTTTAATGAGAGAAGCAATAACAAGTCAAACCCAAAATCTAATGGACTTTGTTTAAGGTTATATTAAATAGAAATTCATGCCTCTGATTAAAAATGAGAACAGTACAATGATGAACAGTTTTACTTATTTTTTCTATTCAGGAATTTTAAGATAAACCCCAAACATTTAAATATATACTGGAAATATAAAAAAAGGCCTAATAACTGCATTCCAGAAGAAAGGGATCTAATATGATAATGGAAAGTATAACCTCTTTTCAGCTGAGCTGAGATTCCAATTTTCTGCATCAGTAGCAATGATAATGTTACACAAACAGTGCTCAATCATTAAATTAATTCCCATTAAATCAATGTCCTTAAAGGCCAAACAGTCCTTTAATAATTACCTGATTAAAATTATGTTAGCATAACGTATTAGTTATAGTATATTTATAATTCCCGTCCCAACAATAAATCATTTCTTTCCACCCATCTTGCTGAAATAGTAACAATGAGGCAAAAGTTGGGAAGGGAAACATGTCTTATCACCACATAGCAAATGGCTGTGGTCTAGCCTCTCCTGGTAGCAGTGACACTTCAACAACATACATCAATCAGATTTGCATTTCTACTATGTAGCTTTTATGGTATGAACCTTCAAGAGCTATAGGAATGCACTCCTGGCTTTTAAGATTAAACCCACAAAATAAATAACTTTTCAGATATTAGCAACTTTGAGTGGTCAGATTCCACTTTTCTGCAGAATTAGTGAAATATGACATTTCCAATTGAAAATCAAAGTGCATCTTAGATAAAAGAAAATGTTACAAATAATATGGTATGCAGTAATTTAATGCCAATACACTGTAGTGACTTGTGCAATATAATTACACAGAGACAGAGGATGGATAGACTTTACAGTGCTTCTAAAAGTTCTGAAAGATGTACCATAAAATTATATTTTGTTTTTCTCTTCTGCTGTCATTACAAAAGAAGAATAATGACTGCAGCTAAAGGTTGAAAATTGAGGCATCTACTTGTATTTGCTGAAGTTTCTGGGATCTCTTAGATGAAGCATTACTAGATTTATACCACACATACCCAGATGATGAAATATCATGGAAGTGTTGATATTTGAAAGTAATCTTTTGATTGTTATAACTATGACCAGATTGGAAATGTGAGGCTTGCTGCCCACCTCTAATTAATAAGTTAGCCAAAATCTCTCATATTAACACTGCTGAAATTCATTGTTTTCTCAGAATGCTTAGCGGGGTTTCAAATTTAATTTTGGGGTTACCAAATACACTACCATTCAATTACATAACCATAAATAATTGTGCAATAAACCTAGCAGTTTTACCAACAGCTGTTTGCTCAAAAGAAGCTCTGACCAGATAATCTTTCACTGCCACTTTTAAAACATAGGACAATAATTTTATACAATATAATTATAAACATACACACACGTGGAGGCAAACACAGGCTAGAGCTCAACATGCATGTGTAACAAACACAAGGAGCTTCTGGAGATCCTCTCCTATAGCCCTGTAATGTGTACTTCGAAGACTGCGCCTGACTGCATGACCACCTAAAGACTCTACACTTGTGCCTCTGCGAACGCATCAAAATGATTTATGCTGGCTATTATTTTAGAGAATATTGACACCTGATCTTAACAAATGACCTTGCACACTGGCAACCTTCTGATTAGATTTCAAGAGGTGCTGAGACCCAATCTTCCTATTACTAACGGCTGTATTCGAATGCTCTACAGCCTCAAACAATCAACCACAATTATCATCTATGGTACATATTTATAAGTGGCTAAAAGGCTAACTGTCACATACAGTATGCATAGTGGTGGCCTTTCCATAGACTACTGACAGTGTTATACGTAGAACCTTCCAGGATGGCAAAAAGAACTGTGCACAATGGACTGAAAACAGGCCATCTGTACATACAATTAACAATAAACTGAACTATGTCACTAATGAGGTATTGAAGTGCTGATTTAGCTGAGAGCCTGTCAGGGAGGACATTATGAACACAAGGGAGAAGGAGTCCCCTTTGGCTCAAACCAAGCAACTGTGAACCAAGCAACGCAAAAGACAATTCAGTGAGACCAAAGGACAAACAATAATTCCAGTAAAACCTCTGTGTCTTTTGACAGATACTTTTTCCCACTATCTTTTTTCTCACCTCTACACTGCTCTGTGACTCCAGAATTTGGGGGTGAAGGGAATTTTAAAAAAAGATCACATACTGAAAGACAGTTTTTTGCTTGAACTTTTGAAATATTATGAAATGCTTTATAAGTGTTCTTGCAAGATTTACAAGCATCTATCACCACAGAGTGGCACCTGACTACTTCAGAGGCAAGTGAATCACAGACATTTCTGATACATTAGTTCAGTTTTCATGTCACTAATTCTAGTTATCCTTTAATTTTCAGAGTACTTGTCTCAAATTAACTCCTAACCTTACAGAATTCAATCATCATTAATGCAGGAACTCTAATTATGTTCCTAAATAACACATTTTAAAATTTAGACTAAAATTCCCCTTCAGATATATCCTGTAATGTTGTTATCAAAGTGATCTTTAAAACTCACATGACCTGAAGTAGTACTATAACGGTTCATAGTGAACAACGGAAAGAAGAAACCCCTCATCCTTTTAAGTTTCACTGAGAATAATGCTATGATGTCATTTATTGATGACAATCACTAGTACAAATGCTTATGTTTGGAAGTTGAATAACCTGTTTTTTACTGCAAATCAGCTATCACCCTGCTTAAGATCGTGACTCAGATTTGTTACAAGTGAAAAGCGACTTCAAAGATGGCTTTACTGGATAGCAAGGATTTTTGTCTTTGGGGATAGATACAGATATGAAATAAGCTATTGTAAGAATGGAATACATGCTTGTATCTAAAAGTGTTCTGTTAGCAAGTATATCTGGGCATGAACAACGAACACTACCCCTCAACAGATTTATTATCACCGTTCCTTAACAGCCTGCTTACAGAAGACTTTCTATCTCTCCACTGTTATCTTTACTCTAACCTAGTGCAAGGGAAGCAGACTCTTCAGTCAAAACCACATGCGTTCCTTCATCTCATTTTTTGTCTGGTAGAAGATGTATCACACATTTTTAACCTAACACCATCTTACTAACTTCAAAAACACTGAAAAGGTAAAAACCTACTTTATGATCTCTCCCTCCCCCATTGACAGTGGAGGAATAAAAATTAAGCAGCAGGAGGTTCCTACACCAGGATGCTGCTGTAATGAAGGCAATCCTCTTAATTTGCATGCTGGGAAGCTGACTAAATAAAAAATACAAATAAAAAACCAACAGCACTCATTTTCCCATATTTGCTGAGTGGACCTTCATCTAAGCAATCAAGGAAAGCAACAGTTGGCTAACTTAATCAAAAGATTCATTTGGTATCATTATTTGCTTCCTTTCAATATTAATTTTCACCTACTTCTTTTATATACATTTTAATATTACAAGAGGTCTGAGGAATAAAAACCTCAACAGCTGAAGAGGGAAGACTTTCCTGGCAGCAGCTTCAAAACCTCTTTGCTACTCTTGCCTTTACAGTTTGCAGACAATTTTCCTGGCACCTACCCATCAGTTGGTGTTACGGAGAAGAGCTGCACGGGTAGATACAGCTATGGCACAGCTGGTGCAGAGGAGGGACTCCCCACAGACCAGAAAAGCAATGGAAGACTACCATGGGTTCCCCTCTAAACCTGTATTCATCTGGTGCCTTGGATATCTTCCGCTGAAAAAGGCTAATCAGTTTGTAGATGGAATTGCTGTCATCCAAGCAGCCAGGGAGCATTTTTAATGGAGCTAAAACTAATTTCTCACTTCCTTCCTACCTTAAACAGCCAAAATTGCCAACTTAAGTGTACGCTTCTGTGCAGGAAAATCAAATAGCAGGACAAATAAGGCTTGCCTCTTCAGCTTCTAAACCTCTTTGCACATAAAAATGTGGGTTACAGTCCTTCTCCATGCAAGAAACATTCAGTCCCTGGCTAAATTCTTCTTCCTTGTTTCTTCAATTAAATATGTATTCTGCACAGTCGAAGTCTGAAACATCAAAACTGATGACTCAGAATCTAATTTATCCATTCTTTACACAAATATAGTATGAAGTCAGATAAGAAATCATAACAATTATGTTCTGGGTAGAATATTCACTTTAGAATGCTTTTGAAAGGACACAGAAAGATGGATAGATGCCACAGACATCCAATTCTACTTTCCCTTTTGCCTCATTTGGTCTCGATCAGCATTTAGGCTATAGCCAGACAGACATTATCTTCTCACAGTCAATTAATCAAGCTTGGAGCTACTCCTAGGGGAATGAAGGTGTTTTTTGGGCTTTCACACCACCATTCATTCTCCACCTCCTCACAGAAGGTGTGCCAGACACAACATCTCTAAATATACTGCCTCATGTACCCAGTGCTATTACTCAAGCAAGCAGGTGCACACAAGATATAGAAATCCATTATTTTATCTGTCTCTGAGAACTGCCTGAGTTTTAACTTCAATTTAGGGGAAAATCCAAGCATATCCCCTGACAGTTTAACACTAGTGATATCACACTGCTGAAAACTAATACCCGTCCACTGAACATTTCACTTGGAGCGTGGTTATTCCTTGGAATTACATTTTCAAAAAGAGACAATCAAATAAACTTCTGAAAGTGGTATGCACATAAAGATACATCCAATGTTTGCAAATCTGTACTGTATACATGACAATAATTCTCAGTATATGTTGTCCATCCCACTGATCACTTGTAGTTTCCAAACACATCTGAGACTCAGGACACAATTGCCAAAATTTAGTAATTTTTTGATGCAGTCAAGAGGGCTGGCCAAACCACTGAGACGTGTGAAAAAGGAGCATGGGTACCCCAGGGCTGCAGTACCTCTTTCAGAGAGATGACTTTATGAAGGTACATATACATATGAATATGTAATTATAGATTTAATATAATAAAATGAGAATTTGGGGGCTTCATGTTTAAAGGTGGAACTATAACATCACAAATATACCTTCTAGTATAGTGTTACATATTGTATATATATTGGTGTATTTGCTACAAAAACATGGAGACTGGCTTGTTTCCTAACATGTCTGGTATCTGACTTACATTTTCCCAGCTTAGTGCTGTGCATTTCAGGCTCAGTAAGTCTGTTCCCCTTGTTACAGGAATATGTTAAGATCTGGCATTAGTTTGAAG
The DNA here is from genome assembly GCF_018691265.1 of Tyto alba. NCBI lineage: Eukaryota > Metazoa > Chordata > Aves > Strigiformes > Tytonidae > Tyto > Tyto alba. The sequence goes on along the minus strand of NW_024881327.1, from coordinate 12,834,433 downwards.
AGCAATTAAAATTGTTAAATAATGAGACTGTCATTTAAGTTTTGCTTCCTATCAGAAGATATAAAACATGTTTTTATGAAGGAAGATACGTAGTATCTCCATTTTACAACTGAGAACTGACATACAAGATAGTAAATGAAATTTCTACGGTCATCCAGCAGATAGGATGCAGTGTTCGAATTAGGAACTAGGTCTTAGTCCTAAAGCCTTTATACTGGATCTTTTTTGACTTTCTAAACTTAAAAAATAATTACGTATCATCACTAAATATCGCATGTGAAGATATAATTGATTTCTAACACATTTTTTTCAAATGCTTTTAGAGTTCTTCTCTGAATATTAAATACATAGAGGTTGGTGTACAGTTAATTAAGAGAAAATGTCACTAAGAAAATACGTTGTTACAGCATAATGGTTTCCTGCTGATAGGGATATGCCAAGAGTGAGATAAGCAAGATGGAGTAATTTATTAAGCAACAACACACTCCAGGCAGTGCATTTCAGGAGGATTATATCACGCTTTGGGTGGTAATACAAGGAACAGGACTGAGAATTCTGAGCAGCATTCACCATCCGCGAAGTATTATAATGACTTAGAAGTGCCAAGGATTGGAGTCAATTTTATTGCTCTTATGAAATGCAATTTAAACAAGGCAAACAGTAAGACTGGCTCATTTACTGGGCATTATGAACATAATTGGCCATTACTGACACCACTGATGACCAATCAAAACCTTCAGTTGTGACCAGCATTTTAAAATAAGCAAAATATAACAAGATAAAAAAATGGCCCACCAGTGATGCTTTCACACCATTCATCTCAAAACTTTGCTAGGTTAAATGAGAGTATTAAGATCTCTGAAGAAAAGAATGCTTTTGCAGGTAATATTTCAAGCATCAATTATCTTATGGTAAAACCCTATTTATAAAACTATAATGAATGTCTGTTTTGTTGTAATCACTGAGAAGTTATAAAATCTTGAATGATTCGGTAATTGTAAAGCTATTTCCTGTTATAGCAAAAAAAACTCCAAACCATCCTCTGCCTGGTTCAGTTCTCTTTCTTACAGACATTTCCAAGTGAAGCAGAGCCTTGCATCTTTACCTGCATAATCTAAAATCCTGCCAGCCCAGTTGAGAAATACCTCCTCTTGCAGAAAAATTCAAAGTAAAATGAACAGAGTAGGATAAGAGACACAAGATCTTTCTATCGTGTCTTTCATATTAAATACAAAACTTTATAAATTTCTGTATACCTTCATTATTTTATCTACATTCAGTTGAATTCTATTAAACTAAGTAAGCCTATAACTGTATTCTGAGGCAAAATTTGAGAGGCTGCTCTCAACATAAAATCCTCTAGAACATTCCTTGGCAAGTTCTTGGTAAAAATTATGCAGCATTTCACTCATCCCAAAAAATGATCTATTATACAAAAAGGGTTGGGAATAACTCTAAATCCTGAACTTCTATTTCTTAAATCATTGGTTTTCTCCAGCAATGGTAAGACTCGAGTGCTCTCTAGAATATTTCATAACAAGAGCCTGTAAAGTAGTAGGAAGCTAATAGAAAACCTTCAGGAGATTAAACTAGCTTCTCAGCAAGGATAAATAGACATTGTGCCATTGCAGCAAGTTGATTCAGTTAATCACGATGAAGTTTTTAGTAAAGTTTTTAGTAAACTCAGTTTTCTCTCTGAGACAGTTCTTTCGTCTCTGTTCATATGTCAGGTTTCTAACATTGGCATGTTCTAACGAGGGCAAAATTTGAGGGAGCAGCAACAATACCAGGGCTGAAGAGAAAGAAAAACATGGTACTACAGAATATCACAGAAGTTGAGCAAATACTATATAATATAGCATTATAATATATCACTTAAACTGGTTGAGGTAGGAAGGGACCTCTGAAAGTCATCTTGTCCAAACACCCCCTTGCCCAAGCAGGGACACCTACAGCCAGTTGCCTAGGGCTGTGTCCAGATGGCTTTTGAATATCTCCAAGGACAGAGACTCCACAATGTCCCTGGGCAACCTGTGCCAGCGCTGTTTCAGCTGGGTGGCCCCCAACATGCACTGGTGCATGAGGTTGTTCCTCCCCATGCAGGAGCAGGACTCTGCACATCTCTTTGTTGGGTTTTGTTGAATACATAATAAGAGAGGCCTGTGGAGGAGTCAAGTCAATGGGGAGGAGCAGGCGCAGCAGGACCAGTGGAGTCACAAGTGATACCCAGGAAGAATGCTACAGCAGTGGTGATCACCAGCTGCAGTGAGAGCAAAACCTGTGAGGAGTGGATTGAGAAGCGAAAGGGAAATATGGAGGTGAAGAAAGAGAGAGAGAGAGAAGAAACCCACTGAAAAGGAAACCTTATCATTTTCTGTCCAACTGACAAAAGGTAATTTTGAAAAGAAGCAAAATACAGAGCTTTTGCCGCTTAGTTTTCTAAGATGAACAAGTGGAAAAGAACAACTTCAAAAACCATGACGCTAAATTTCAACATAACTGAAATCCTCCACAGTCTGAATCTATGAATTTGCTTCACATTTAGACATAAATAAACAACTCAGAGATAACAGATGTTATTTGAATTACTCATGCCTGAATGAGCAGTTCAGAGTCAGAAGCATTTGTTTTTAATATAATCCAAAGCACCGCATGGCCAAGATTCTCTGTCTTCTTAGTGGTCACAGTACACTGCAGGTTCATTTGGTATATTGGGTAGTAAGACAAATCATTTCAATGCACTGGACATCATTTCTTTTTAAATGAAGGGCTTGAGTACAGAATAAAAAATGCCACTTCGCAGTTTATATACTTCTGTGTCAATTTAGCCTCCCCAGTTATACTGCAGCTGTATCCTCAGAATTGTCTCTTCAAATCAAAAATCACATGTATCTTATAAATACAATAATAATGTATATAAATAGATATCCAGTGATGTCTATAATGAATGAACATAAAATTAAAAGGGCAACTGAGAAAAAGTATACCTATATATAACAAGAACCTCAAAATGATACCTACACTAGTCACTCCAACATGAGGAAAAAAAAAAATTGAAAGCTGAGTTCGAGACCTAAGTTTACATTTATAAAAAGAAGCAGTAACATTAAGTTTCAGTATACCTTTGCCTCTAACTAAAAATACTTAAATTTTGCAACTGAGTATGACAGTAATCATAGACCTGGTCTGTGCTGACTCTAGTCTACAGACAATGACAGAATATTTTTCTCTGTTGTTTCAAAAATTGTAAAAGTTTAAAACTTGTTAATAGAATTTGATCAGAACATCAGAGTCAAGGCTGAAAGAAAATATGAAGTGGAACACTGTATAGGAGCTACCTGCTAAAATCTGCAGAGTTTTTAAATTAATTCGGAAGAAAGAAGCAAAAGTCCTTTCTCTTTCAATCAAAAGAGGTTATGAGTTTCCTTAGAGAGTGACTTGTATTTTCACACCAAAGGAGTCTTTCATCTTCGGAACTGTGTCAGGTCTGGAGTCAGCCTGTGTGCTTGCAAATCTTTCCTCTCGATAGAGGAAAGAAAGCGAAGACCATGCCATAATGCACTTGCTAGCGTCAAAGAAAGAATTCAGCACTATCAGTCCTTGGTTCATGATGCTTTGTTTCTGTCAGTGCAGGATATAAAAGCATCTTTGGCTGTATGTTTTGATAACAGAAATGAGTACCTTGTCATGTTTTAAATCAGCAGCTGAAAGACTTCTTAAGTGAACGTGACAGTATTTGAAATGTCCCATGCTGCCACACTTAAGATATGCCAATCACAATTAATAGCAACAGATTTGCTATTCCAAACAAATAAAACCTGCAATGTTTTCCTGCTGAATGAAGAGCTGCTGAGTGAAAACAGAAGCAAAATTACCACAATAGCCAGTTAGCCTGTCAATGGAAATTACTTTCATTTGTCTGTATTCACAAGGGTTAGTAAACAATAATGCTTCAGCTAATACAGTTTTTGTTATATTCAAATTGAATGTGAAATAGAGGCTGACATTATAAATGGAACTCTTACTCCTTTGCACTGGAATTCTGAGGGCTTCTGAGTCTCTATGTTTAAACTGGTCTATAAGTTGCATATAATTTGATGTCAACTCTATTCAATTTGTGTAATTGTTCCTTCTAGCAAATTAAGGACTGTCCTGCTTGTTTGAAGGAGACATGTATCTATAGCTTCCCCTCACTCAGTAGGAATCAAGTAAATATTTTGTATTATTCTAGTGGATTCTAAGGAGATGTGTTGAAAATCCACCTGATAGGTGATAAGATATCTCTCTCTGTAAATAAATGCCTCTCACCTTCCAAGTTCCATGAATTTATTTTTATGAAGTCCCACAACAGTTTTGGGGCTCTCAGCTGCCATATCCAACCAGCAGGTTTTACTAATACTGAGTTGCACCTCATGACCCCCTTACCATGGGAAGTGTATACAGCTCTCCTTGAGCGATTTCCTTTTCTTTGCTTTCTCCAGTGAATTCTGCTTTTTTTTCCACCTTGTCCTACTTCTCATCTAATTTCTTCCTCATCTTCATGCTTAGTTCAATGCTTCCCTCTAAGCCCTCCTCCAGCACTCATTTTTACTGACTACTGAAAAAAACCCTTTTCTTTGTAAGCTACTGAGCATCTATCAAGGAGTTCCCTTGTGGGCTCCTACTCTGGGGATCTATGACTTAGGAAACTTCGGGACACCACGCAACACAGGCTTACTTGGATAGACATAAGGCAAACAATTCAGATAATAATTAATGAGATTGAAGTGTGTGATTAAACCAGTTCTTCCTCCTTTAAACCGTTGCTGGGCAGTCTCCTATAAAGCTTTTAGGGACTAATGATGTTGGGAGTACAGCAGGGATGCTAAGGCTAATATCAAGCAATAAACCTATGTAAAATTACTCACATTCATGCAATAAAGAAACTAATTCACAAGTTTTAACCTAACAGGCAGACAGATGTAATGAGTCTAGTTCTGTAACGGACCAACTGCTCTCTCACAGTTGGATTCCCTAAACAGTTACACTGGGAATATTTTGGACAGAAAGAAAACTTTATAAACCCACCCACATACATTCAAAAAACTTTTGTAGCTCTCAGCTGGCTCTGAAGTCTTTGATTTTTTTGAAAAATATCTACAACAAACATGAAACAATCTTCAGCTTTCCTCAGCTGGCCATCACTGCTCAGTGCAAATGATAATTTTAAAAGTAATGTCTCTAGGTCAATGTGTTTAAAATCATACCTCTTGTGGAAATTCTCAATGCCAGCTTTTATTCTTTTTTTTTTTTTTTTTTTTTTTTGGATGGTGATGTTAATTTAGCTTTTTTTCCTTTCTAGGAGTTTCATACTTGATTCTCATGCATACACTTAGTTTTTATGGATATTATCTGATTGTTTCTAACAGGAAATAATGTAATTTCTAAATTACATGTTGCCAGTGTAATGTTATTATGTTGCTTTTACCTACGGAGTTCCATCCAAATTCATGTTAAAATCCAAAAAAGTATCTGGGAATTTTGAGGCTGCCGTGGCCACGGCTCTTTGTGGAACAGATGCTCCGTGCAATTATGAATAGGTGTACCTGCAGTGCCAGTACTGACTGACAAACAATTACACGGATATGCCACAGAAGGTATTCGTTCTGGTTTGTTGTCAAGTGTTATTATCTAAATCTTCTTTGTTCTCATATGAAACTGTGATTCCTTACTCCACTTTGCATTACAACTGCAATTTGTAGACCAGAATTTTAAGCAGTATATACCAGGCCAAGATCTGTAGTCCCTGGTGTCTTTAGGGTCTATGGTTAAAGCTCTGCCAGAAGAGGTAGACTATGAAGGATTTGGGTATATGAACAGAATGGGGGAATATCCTGGGCTACCCGAGGTGGTAGAGGGGATTGAGAAAGCATCCAGGAAGGCCAGAGAAGTTTGAGTCTAAACATATAGGGAAATTGAGATAAATCAGAAGAGGGAGGAAAGAATATCAGATACAAAAATACCACTTAGCACTGGTGACTAGTCTAAACTTAGTTGAAATGCCAAAGAGCAACGTTTCTGTTTGACTGCATAAAAACACAGAACTCACATTAACTATGAATAATTCTCCAGCAGATGAGAAATACTGTTTTTTGGGGTTTTTGTTTGTTTGTTTTTTCTCCCAGAGAAAAATCACCTTTCTCTAATTAGACATCTACAAATCAAAACAAGCTAGCAGGTAGTGCTCCTCATGGTTCCCACACTACACAGCCAAATGTTTTAGAAACCCTATAGCACAAGGCTTTCCAGTACTCCCAGTTGTCCCTCGTGGGCTGTGGGAGAGAGGCAGGGAAGAGAAAGGTCTCTGTAGCAATGGGGAAGATATATAGGTTTTCTCCTGGAGGCAGAGTCTCCCTCTGTCTCTTACCTTGTTGCACAAAGGATCCGTAAACAAACCACATGGAGTTGTAGAGTGTTGTGGAGGTCATGGATCCCATCTGAAGACGTGGCGGATTGAGCCAGTTCAAGAGGTAGACCAGTAGCCCTACTAACAGCACAGTGCCAGCTATGCATGCCCACAGGGAGAGGTCAAACGGTGCCAAGCAGGCAAACATGTCCACTGTCTTCTCTGCCTTTCGAAGCAGCACACCCACTGAGTAGTCCATGTAACGTGTTGTGAAATCCACCACATTTTCCCTGTCAGGGGTGATGGTTAGGGCAGAGATCCCTATATCAGCTCTCTGAGGAAAGAGGGAGAGAGAACAACATGCGTAAGTAGGATCTACAGAAAAGATCTTCATTCCTCTGTGCTTTATAGCACCTAAACGTATGGAGAAGCAGACGTGAAGGCCAAAGTCTCAAGCATCATATGTGAACACAGAAATGCGACTAAGGCTTGAACAGAATAGCTGTACCATATGTCTTAGTTTCTACAAGCAAACCTCACTTGGACTCGGGCACGTTAGCTTTCCACATTGCTATTTTCCAAGGAAACAAACAGATAACAGCTGAAGGAAATCTACTTCTGGTCATTTTTCTCAGCCTGGCTTACTGAAGCCATCATAGCCATTGTGGCAAAAGGCAGACCTTGCGTATAACATTTCCAATCAGAGGAAATTAGTTGCCTGACAGCCACATGATATCCAACATTTTGATGACATGATGATCATGACAAAGGGCCACTGCACTGAGGGCACTTGAAATTCTGAAAAAAACATCAATTTCAGCTGCAGAGTCTGAGGTGCAGAAGAGCAGATATTCCACACAGCTCCTTTACTATTAATTCCCCTGTATCCTCCTGCTAAGCAATTCCTTTCCATGACAACCTGTCTTGCAGCTACCTTGGACTTTGTTTTACATTTTTTGTAATTTAAAGAACCCATTTCAGATGAGAAGAAGATGAGTAACATTGCTTGATCTAATCATTGCATTTCACAGCATGTCTGGGTATTAGGTCTCCAGAGACACCAGGCACAACTACAGCAGGTGCTATTTTACTTTTCACAGGTACAATTACAACAGCAGTGAAAACAAGAAAGGGTATTTAAAACAGACACATTAACAGCATTTAAAAAAGCCTGAACACTGAACAAAAAGACTATAAATTCTAGATATTTTAACATGAAAAAGAGTACTTAAAATACTTTAAGCTGCTACTAGCTTGATTTAACCCACTTCTGTTCTGCCTAAAGCAGCATGTGGGCCTTTGGAAGGAGTTGAGGAGAGCAAAAAGCTTGAAAGTATTATGTCACATTTTAACAACTCTCTTGAATTTCTTTCTTCTTGCCGAAAGAAGGCAGATATTACTAGCTCCTTAGAAATGTGATGTGAAATATTAAGTGGGAAGGTATGGCAGCTGAAACTTTTTAGAATAAAATTTGCAAATTGTCTAGGCTCTTTTAATACCATCTTCAGAACACTCTGCAGCCCATGGTACAAACATACTTTTAATCACAGTGCACTTAAGACTTTGGTTTACACGATGTTACTTTATATTAATCGTTCACTGGCTTGAGAAAGTGGCAGAAGATAGTTGGAGGCCTGCTGATTTGAACAAAAAAGTGTTAGAAAATATTGATTTGCTTAAAAGCCATGAATTACTGCATCAGCTTTAATTTGTGGGTTAGATTCTCTGGTGTCTTAAGTGAAGCTGTGTTGATCTGCACAGCTGAAAGCATGGTTTTATGAATTCATTTCATGTCCCTTCCTAACAGTTTTCTGAGTGATGATTTAACTGCCCTTTGCCCATGGTCAGTGGCAAAGTCAATCAGTAATCCAAGTAAAAATGTAATCAGAATTTTCCATGGAAACATTCAGATCATCTGAGCCTCAATCTGGCTATAAAACTTCTGGTTAACAAGTGACTCGAATTATCTGCTAACAATTGTCCTAGCTCCAGGGAGCAAGTTGAAAAGAAGTCATCATTTGAACAGTTTTCCACAATTGTGAATATAAATGTATTTTTAAAATAATTTACAAATGTAAAAGTCTAATGCTCTATACCATTGTCAAAACGGGAAAATATGCTTGTATTTAATGAATAGGGTTATTTGGGGTTTTTTCCCTGAATGCATATCAAAAAGTGAGCTAGGAATTCAGGGTTAGAGGACGACACATGGAAACAAAAAGTCCTAGACCTAGCCGCCTCTGTTTAAATTTAGCTGTGTTATTAATTATCAGTGTGCTACTAAAAAACTTCCCCACCACTCTAGATTATTGTGAGGTGCTAATACAAGTTGTATTTGTAAGATGTTTGAAGATTATCCACTGAAAAACAATATACATAAGTAAAGATACTTTTACCAAATAATAGATTAATGTCAGACTGAATGACTAATATAATTTTTTTCTGCATTTTTCCCCCTTTTTTTTTTTTTTTTAAGAGAAACGTATTTATCCATGAAATACAGTGAAGGGTATTGCATGAAAAAAGCACAGCATGTGGTATTCGTGGAAATATGACTTCCATTTTACATCTTCTGAGAGCAGTCTCTCCAAATCCCCCAAACATTATGGTTGCAGTCTGGTTATCAGCCAGCTATGTCAGAGGAACAATGTTGTGCTAATGGAAATGTTGCATTTCTTTTGTCATACTGCAGCAGCAATCATAATCTAATTATGTCCTGTGATTAAAAAGTGGTATTAAAGTAAAAAATATAAAGGAGATAAGTCATGACTTCTCAGTACTCCTATGATTAGCTGTGTTGTCTTTTTCTTTTTCTTTAAAAGAATTTTACACTGAAATATGACAACTCATATTCTTAGCTTGCTAAATTGAATCATAAACACTAGTTTACCAGAAAACTGTGTGTTTAAGGAAAAACCAAGCTTAAGCTTAACTTAACAGTTGCTCTACTGATGGTGAGCGTTCTCAATTACAGATAGATTCTGGCAACTTCTATCAAAATTGGAAGATAAAAAAATTAAATGCTTGTCATTAACATGTCAAATTGGATCAGAGAAGACATCAGTTTGACGAAGTCAAGGTTCACACGTAGTGCTCTTTAGATAGAAAGGCAAATGGATGCAATTATGTCAATATTTAGATGTAAAGCTGCCAATTCGAATTATAAACATGTAAAACTCTCCACTCACTAAGTTTCTGCAGTGCCAAAATCAATTAACTATCAGCATCTTAGATGTCTGTTCAACGCATTTCTGATGAATGAAACTGTGGCTCCTGAAACTGACTGACTGAAAAAAACAGCAGAGGGCATTATTTTTCTTTATGGAACCTGCTTATGAATTTATATTTCTTAATAGCATTTCTCCTGAGGTCATTGTAGAGCAACAATACCGGAATCAGAAAATCCAAAATAAATGACCAAATGGGACTGGTAGCATTGTTACTGGTGTCACAGAATCAGCTCATCAGCAAGGCCTAGAAATCCCTGAAATGCCCCTATGCTATTGCTTAAGCAAGCACATCTCATATACGTAGAAAGCAATCTTGTGATGATTCCTGTGGTTAGTGATCAAGACCAGGGAAAGTAAATGAATCTAGTTTAAATTTCTCCTGTGAGGCCTTTCATTTCATCCATTTTCAATGTTAAATCATGTTTCAATGAATGCTGGAAGCAATAAACCACAGTCCCACATGTTACGCAGTTATTAATATGGACATGCAAAAATTAATCAGAGACACATTTTTTCTGAAGTTAACACATATACATCTAAATAACTATCTTTTTACTCAGCTATTTTTCCTTCTTCTCACTTTGTCCTCATTGTATGCTTTCTTCCTTCCTATGCTACTCATCTTAGGAAGATGCATTAAAAAAAGAGCCTCATAAGAGGCTTCTACTTGGCTTGCAGTTTCTCTTAGAAATGTTTAGGCATGTATTTAGTTTTCCTTTTCTGATGGACCTCTTTGGAATCAGGCAGTTTTCCCTATGCTATTTGCTTCCTGATGGCTCCTCACTGGAAAAAAATCCGAAAAATCAAGGTAGCGTGGTGAAATGCGGGAAATAATGGTTGATGGGTGTGAACATCACCAGGAAGCCCAGAGCCGTGTTGGAAAGCCTACTGTCCTCTCCCAGAAGTGGCATTAGCCACTTCTCCTGCCTGTCACAGGAGCTCATCCCTCTGGTAATGTGGACTTGAGGGCAACTAAAGGAAGTGTGAAAAGCCACCGATAACTAACAGCAAGAAAAAGATTTGCAGTAAAGCACTGGTCCCCTGAGATGGTTTTAGCGTCTCCACAGGAAGCTGCGGCTCTCTGAACTAATTCTTTTCGTGAGCTGAAGCTCTGCAGGATGCACTGAAAGTCCATGTCATTTGACAGGAGAAGGGCAAGAGCACCATGTGCTTCTCTCAAAGAGCATTTATCCTCCATAAACCTTCTGGTTCAGGCGCTCACCAAACAGAAAGCTTTCTGTGGCATGGTTGCGTTCAGTCTGACAGGAGAAGGTGTATGGAGCAAGCGTGCACCCAATATAGATTTTGACAATCAAAGAAGGGGAGGCTTTAATCAGTTTCCAAATTCAAATTAACAACCAGATGCTTTGATCTGCTGATTCCAGCTCCTCTTTTAGCAGCCAACAGGGACCTTGTCTTCGAAGCTGGAACAGAGGGAACTTGGCATAATGTCATGTCCATGAGGCCAGCTGTGAACCTAGGGCATGTACTTGGCACCGCAGGGCTTCTGCTCTCCACTGCAGCTCAAGCAGGGCTGCTGCAAACGAGAGCAGCTCGGGACTGCTCTCACTGATACCAGGGCCTGCATCAGGTTAGTGCAAACAGCATATACTGATCTTGAACACAGAAATCATGTGCTTGCGACAGCAACTGACATTTCATATGGCACATCTTCTGTAGTAGTCACAGTCATCCTTCTCAATGAGATGCACTGAAAAAGAGATGGCAGCTACTCTCCATTACCCTCGACTGCGGCTTGTCTTTTGCAGAAATACATTGCTCCCAATTCATTTCTGGCTCACACACCAACAGGCAAAGAGCGCTTTCTCTGTTCCTGCATTTACTCCATGTGTTGGCCAAGCTATCATGTAAGACTTGGTTGGGAAAGCAAGGAAACACTCTGTTTTAAACAGGTTAGACCTTTGATCTAAAACTATACACAGCTCCTTGCTACCCCCCCTTACAAAGCTGCCAAGCAGATAGATATTTGAGTTGTGAACTCAGTTCGCAGTAAATAAGAAACCAGTCTTTCAAGAACAGCTTGCACTTGGTAAGAGGTAGATACACACTGGCTGTTCACCCAGAGGTTCTCCTTTGCCTTAAGAGGGACAGAGAACGGGAGAGGAGACAGTGAACCTTTACTGTTAATTATATAAGGTGTAAGGAAGATGAAAAAATTATACACTGCCATAGTGTTGGAAAACCACGTTTTCAGATTTCCAAATTCAGTTCCATTAATTCTTCATATTTTATAACTGTACAGAAAGATTTCATATCCATTAAGACTCATTTACAGCAAAATTGTACCAGAGCAGTAAATCTGTTCCACTCATGACATCTATTTACAGATCTAGGTGGTTACCACCTTAAACACATTATTAGTTATATGAATCCCTGTCTACTAAGGGGACAAGAATACCATACACTTTTGTCAGTGAACCATTTGATTTCAGTTTTGAGTTCTGCCTTATGAATCATTCATTTCAAATAAATAAAAAAATGTATCAGGCCCACATCCATCTCCAGAGCCATCTAGGAATAAGATCCCTCTAGTTTGTCTTAAGCAGTGGCCTGCTGAGTACTGTAGAGATGAGGGTATAGTGTAACATCAGATTTAAGGAGCAGAAAAATTGGTAAAAATAGACCAATAGGCCATTGTGGTGTTACGTCTCATAATTAGATGAGGGTTTTTTAATTCTTAAAGTTTACAAGGTGGAGGAAAACACACTTTTCTAAATGGCTCCAGCTTACCATCTGTGATGACATCATTCTACCTTCCATCTTCGTAAGGACAGAGACAGGCAAAGGAAGTTTATTACTACAGTGTAGATGTATGAATCGTGCCATAGGTATGACATGTGGATGTTTTCCATTCCAATAGGCTTCCTACTCCTCAGGAAGACAGAGTAAGTTAATCAATCACTATTTCTTTTTTCCCCATGGGGGTTGCTGTTTCGGGGTGTGTGTGTGTGTTTGGTTGGTTATGTATTTATTTATTTTAATCTCTTTTTTTTTTTCCCCCAATAACTTCCCCCCCTCCTTTTTTTTTTTTTTTTTTTTTTTTACTTTTTTTTTTTACTTATATTTATTTTCCAGCATTTTTCTAACTTTCAGCTGAAGTATTTAATGATTAGGATCTGTTTCTGAATATCTACTGTAGTTATTTAAGGAAAAACAACAAATATAGGTCTCTACAGCTGTAAAAACTGCCTCTACAGGTTACCTAAGAGCAAATAAAATATACATATATGTTCATGGCACAAATAAGACATCAGCAGAATAGATCCTGCATAGTCTTTTCTCTCTCAGTGGGAGAAACTGCAAGCAGATAAGATGCGAAGAGTGGAAAAAAAATAAAAACATGGCACCATTATTTGGTTTAATTTATGATACAATATTGAACATTTAATGTAAAGTTAAGTAGACTAAATGGTTTATTAATTTCCAAACAGAGAATATACTACTCTTGACTCATACATCTACATAATTTAAGTGTTATTATATAACAATAAAACATTTTCTGTTGATTATATACTTCATGTATTCATCACGTCGATATTTTTCTAAGTGCTATACATTACTTATGTAATGTATCACTAATTACTGCTACACCAATTTTTCCTCTTTTGAACAGCCTCTTCAACTCATGTGTGTCAGGTCTTGCCAAATTAATTAGGATGCTGTGCATCCCATTATTTGACTGTATTCAGATTTCACACTGCTGTACTTTGGTTGGAAAAAAGAGATTGCCTTGCTTCTTAAATAGTTACCAGCAAGAACTATTTCCAGCTTTTTGCTTTACTGCACAGTGCACCTGGACATACTGTCAAATGCTGGCAACACGTAATGAACAAAGGACTATCAATGACTCATTGAAAAAGGTTACTGGCTGATGCAAACCATATATATTAATATACAACAATATACCATGTATTATTTAGATTTATCACATGACCTTGTTTACTAAGTTATTAATAACCTTACCTTAAATACCAGTTCTCCTATCAGTCCATTCCATGACCCATCATCCTGAGGACTCCCGTACTTGTGATCGGGTGCAACATAAATTTCATATTTAAAGCCGAGGTAAGTGGCCAAGGCTTCCAACACGTCTATTGAGAAGCCCTGATACTTCTTCGGTTTTCCCAGAACATTTTCAGACACCATGACAAAGGGCTCTTCCTAAACAGAAAATAGAGGAGGCAACAGTTAGCAAAGCAACATTTGGGTGCTGATTTTCTAAAAAGTAAAGGAGGAACTATTTAAATACTGCTTATGCAAAACTTTCCTAGAACACATTGTTAGTGCTGCCTCTTACATTCTGTAAAGTGCTATTTTTCTGTGTATTTACTTCAACAGAGACATTTTATTCTCTATTATGTATTTCAGAAGTAAATCTTCTGTTGTAACATTACAACTGAAATGCTTTTCAGTAATGCCTTCTGTCCACACTTATGCTCGGCAACACAGACATCCACTCATATGTCTGTCCATAAATACAGAGGATTCTACATCACTGCCAGTTTCCACTGGCTGGGCAAACACTGTGTCTGACAAACACAACTACTAATTCATGCTGTAAGGAATGAAAAATATGGCAAAATAGGCCATACTGCAGAAACATGCAGTGCTTTTGTCCTTCTGCTGTAATCTGAATCTCAATACAAGGTGGTTGATTTTAAGTAGTTCTATCCAAACAACATCCACTTGATTAGTCTAGGGAGAATTGACTAAGGGAGTTAAGTTTGTCTGTAAGAATGACTGGTGAATATTCATGAAAAAGATGACCATAACAAAGGATACAAATAGAAACTGGAAATTGGAATTGGTTGGTAGGATTTCCAAACAATATGCTTTTCTTTTCTTTTACCTCAAGATCTGTAACTGCTTCCTCTATTTTTTTTCATTATTATTTTTAATAACATTTTCAGAAATAAATTATTTCTTGGCTAACTTTAACTTATTTTTCCCCTCATTGTTATTCTTCCTGTTGAGTATTTAATTTCTAAACATTCTCCTTCACATCTTTTTAAAATGAAACATATTATTTTAATGTATTTCACATTATTCAGATCATATTTCTGAGCACAAAAAATATATTTGCTATAGATGGATCTCACTTATGTTTATTCTTTATTTTCTCTGAAAACTTCTGTCTGATCTACCTAAGTAGAGCAAAGATATCAAATCCCCCCAAAATGCATGAGGTCACTCTAATACTTAATGTGTTTTGTTTTGCTTTTTTTTTTTTTTTTTTAATATGCTACATTTCTTCCTTTTAATTCTTAAAAAGGTGCTGTAACTTAGTATGAATTTATCAGCAACATTTATTCTGAGATGCAAAAAGTTAGTTCTGGCTCATCATGGCTTGGCCATGATAAGCACATGAAACCACTTCCTGACCACTTCCTCCTAGTCTGCATAACCCACAAGCATACAGAAGAAAACAGTTGATTTTCTGCAGTATTTGTGACCCAAACTTTAACTGTATCTCCAGAGACATTTTTGCTGGTGTTTAAATGTTTTTTTTTCTTTATTATTCTATTCTTCATCCCTGTCAATGACTTCAAAGCCAAAGTATTTTTCATAAATTATTCAATAATATTTCACTAAATATATTTATTTTGTTACTATGTTACCCCATGCGAACAAGTATTACTGAATTGCAGGCAGGATGTTCTCGGAACAAGGAAGTTTCATTTGTAAATGATTGAGTTAACATTCATGTCGATAGCCACATACTGAGCATGCTGACAAAGCAAGGGTGCAACCAGTCTGCACTGGCAGGATGTTCTTTTTTGACTGTAGTAAATCCAGAAAAAAACAACCAACCAACAACCCTCCAAAACCAAAACAAAACCCTAAACCAACCAATCAAAAAAAACACAGGAGGAAAAAAAAAATCAGAAGGGTTGACTGTCTCAAGCTATTATTTCCCAGCTGTCAGATAGAATTTCTTTCTTCCAAATTATCCAAGGTCAGCCAAATGGAATAAAAATGGAAGACAAGAGTGACTTTTTAAAGTAGTTTTCCAGTGCTTGGTTACAAGAACACTGAATTAATTGAGATGAAGTTGATGAAAACCTCTCCTAAATGAAAACAGAGTGAATTCAGCTTTTCTGAGCACTTGTATGAGAGATTCCCTACATACAGACTCAAAACTATAGGAAAAAAATGTTTCCACAGAAAATAGATGTTGTAATTTATCAATCTAAGCACACTATGCACAAGATTCTAAAGATTTGTATGTACAAAGGGTGTTAGAGAAGTTGATAATTTTCATATTAGAAAGGATTTATTCTTATCACTTCTAAGTTATTAGAAAAGAGTTGCTCATAAACGGAATTTTATTAAGTTAGTTAAAAAGCAATTGCTAATTGTACTGATTTAAAACACAGTTTAAAATGCAGTTTGTCACAACGAATTTCAGTCTTCTATTAAGCTATGTAATATTGTTTGCTGTTGAGAGATTTACCAAAAATCCTCAATATCCAGTGTGCTATGTATTTAATGAAATATAAAGTCAAATAACTTTATGCAAAGCAACTAACAGTTCCCAGTTTCTGTTGAAGCCTGGAGCAGCAAAATGTTTAATCATATTCTAAACAAAACAAAACAAATCTATTGTTATGAGGCTTTTTTGGTAATAGTTTACATTTCTCAGACGGCATCGAAAGAGGACAAAAATATTTGTCTTGATTTTTTCCCCCCCATAAATGCTGCAGGCTGAAACTATCAGTTGTCCTTTTGTACACTGTGAGGTTGTTATGGGAGCTCCCGTGGAAAGATGTATACAGCCCTACAATATTGATCTTAAAATGATTGTCTCCATCCTTGAGAAAGCAGATCTTGTAGAAAGAAAATACACAAACCCAGCCAATACATTTCATACCTACTGAACAGAAAAATAATGAGAACAAAAAATAAACTTGTAGAAAGTAGGTGTCAAAAACTGACAAGCTAACCGATGAGTTTGGAGGTGGCAAAATTCACTTGGATGATGAAGCTTCGATTCTAACAAATTCAAGAAAATCCTGATGCACTTTCTCTCCAAAGCAAGTGGTAAATCAGACTATATAAGCAGGTCTTACTCAGAGAAGCCCTACACTTGCCATCCTTGGAGATACTTAAAACTCAACTGGACGCTGTCCTGAACAACCTGCTCTAACATTAACCTCGCTTCACACAGATGCCAACCAAGGGCCCCTTCAAACCTAAATTGTTCCAGGATGCAGTAAAGTGATCCAAGGAAGGCCACTGTTCTTCCTTCTTTTCTTCCACTTTTGGAGACACCTCTCTAGGGGACTGATGGGCCTCTGTGGGGCAAGGGCAGACTTCACAGCCTGCGAAGTCAGTGAAGTCTGGAAAAGCAAAGAAGTCACAACATGCATGACTGAGGAGGGGAAAAAGAAGGAAATTAATGGATTGCTCCCACTTAACTTCTTGCTTTTGCAGGATGGATGATTGGCCACACTGGGCCTCATAGCCCTCAGATATATTTAGGGGATGGCTTTGCATCCAACCTCAGTGGAGATCCTTTGGGAGAGGAGCTACTTCCCTTCTATTTTACCCACAGCGTGCCTCCTTGTCAACTGAATGCAGCACTACTAAGCCCATGATAAGGGCTCCTTCTCAAAATAGCTCCCCAGTTATGACTGGTTTCTTCTTGGGATCTAAGCTGTGCTACCCTCATACAGAGGAGGATGGATTTAAGACTTGATGTGGATCAAAGGATTTTACACAGTGTTGTGGGTTAACCCTGGTAGACAGCTAAGCACCACACAGCCAATATCAAAGTCAGCAGCAAAATCAAAGTCAGCAGCAAACAGGTAAAGCTTATATTGGGTGCAGCTGTGCATACTGAGTTTTAAAGTTGTAAGAAGGCAAAGTCTGGTTCCAGAACTGATTACCCCCTGAGCAAGAGAAGCTGAAAAATGCTATCAGACTAGCCCCCTTAGGAAGGCTAAAGGCAGACTCAAGACTGAGGCAAAATGGCATAAAAAAGGTAAAGTGTTGGGAAAGATGACATGATAATACAAGTACATTGGAGAAGCAGCTCACAAAAACACTTGTCTCCATTAATTTACCTATTATCACTAGGTTTCTAAAAGTTTTTAAAGAAGCAGCTGCACATTAATATTGACATAGGTTAACAACATGCTACATATTATGACTGATATAATTTAACATCTTCCTCTCACCAGAGGAACTAGCTACCTTCTTATGCAATAGCTCTGCTGATGCTTGGTTCATTTATCAAAAGTAAGTCTACTAATCAACTATCACAAATATACTCAATTTTTGTAAGGTGTGTTGATCTAATTGCTAGGAGTCCAGACAAATGCCAGTGAGGGCAAGCACTGAAGTAAGACTGTACAAGCAGAAGTGAGGGAAGTACTAAGAATGTGCCCTCTGTGGTATCAGGGAATGGTTAAACATCTCAGACATCTTACCCGAACCACTTTTCAGATGTTCAACACAATAGTATTGTAGGACATTTCACAAATTAGGGTTTATCATTGAAATACTTGGTTGAGTAAGAAGAGCTATCATCACTGATTTTCCACATCCAGAACAGAAATGCATGGATTTCATGACATATGCAGCTGAGAAGTGAATCTAACTGTGCTAGATAAGGGACAAATGCCTTAGCCATACACTGTTTTCCCTCTACCTTATTTTAATGCATTAAAACATTTGTACTTACATATGTATCTCTGTTCTGGCAAACCATGTGTGTAAGAGCATGAAAACCAATAGTGGAAAGCAAGCATTAGATGAGAACAAAGGAAGGTGGGATCCAAAAATTAGACGTATGCACCCAGGGAGAGAAAAGTCTTATTCTTGAAAGGACTGCTTGCCAGGATAAAACTGCAAGTGGACAACAGAGATTGTAAGGTGCCCTTGTTCAGGGATAACTGATAACAGGGAAGTATACGCACAAGAAGAAATGTCACACATCTAAAACCCAGCCCTCAAATTCTGCCCTGAATTTTGCACAGTGGGAAGTAAGGGGTAGAGAATTTATTTTGTTTTATTTTAAACATATCGGTAGAAATCAGAGGTTGATAGTAAAGAGCTTGGAGCAATCTAGATTCAAGATTAGTAGAAAGAAATGCTACACTTCATATTGCTTTTTCCAACAAGATAAAAGGCTAACAGTTTTGCCTATTCAGGACTAAAGGTTCTGGTACATATAAAATGAAGTGACACAAGGTTTTCTAAGGGCTTCAGTAGCCTAAGATTAAAAGCACAAAATATAGTATTTATTTACTCTGATGAAATTCTCAGACGTGCCAATAATTTGGATGTAACAGTTGGTCTGAAGTAATCTTTTTATATCCTTTACTAGACCACCTAATAAAGTTAAAAATAATAATGAAGAGAAAAGCTTTTGGGCAGAAGAGACCTTCATGTTTGAAAACAGAAGGAGCAATACTCAAGCTAAATAGAAGAAAAGAACAATTACTTTGAGTTTAACTTGGTTATGTTAATTAATCATACATTCAAAGAGGAACATTGGTTCGTAACTGTGCTACAGAGGTGGGAGATAAAGTGAAGCAATAAATGGATGCCATAGAGCAGGCAGGGAGGAAGAGCAAGAGAAAAATTGCTTGTGAAACATTTGGGGACAATTTACATGTAGGGAAAAAGTATACCCCTAAACCCAGAGTCTCTATTTGGGATGATTTTTAGCAGCCAGTAGAATAGTAACTTTAAATTCCAAACATTGTTAGTCATTTTCTAGCTCTTCAGTGAAAATCAGGTTTTAGAGATTCTGGTAATTTTTTACTGATTCTCTCATTTTTGGAGAAATTACAGAAAACTGTCTTGAAAGAACAGAAGAAGCATAATTCAAATCAGCACATTACTCTAAATACGTGAGAGGAAGAAAAAGTTGCATTCAGTGACCTGTTTACAATGAAGTAGTGGTCTCAGGCCAGATGTTAATGATTTTACGTGCACACCACATCATCAGGAGATCACTGAATGGGCAACAAAGCAGATTTTCTCTGTAATTACAAGAGTGGATCCTGTGGCTTTAAATTGAGACTTATTTCAGGACTGAAACTATATGGAGCTATGATACACTGCCCTGCTGCACTCATTTATGAGAGTCATATGCTAGCTCTAAAGATAAAAATACTAAAAAGAAAAGTCAGGACATAATTTATAAATGGAAAAGCAAAGGCAAAACAGAATGTTTGGGATTATCCTCCTGCTCAATTTAATCCTCTTCTCCACTTAGCATGGGCAGAAAAACTTCCTAGACAGGAGGCAATATAAAAATTAAGTGAACAAAAAGTTATTGGCTTGTGAGAGCAGAGAAACTGTTCACTGCTGGGATTTACAACGCATACTGGGGCTTGACTCTAAAACCGAAGATGGATGGCCTTACGTGCTTCTACTGTGTTTGGAAGAGAGTTTTGAAATCAGGTAATTATATGGGTGGTTAGAATTCATAAAGCATATGAAAATGACCTCTGTGTCTACTCATGAGAAACTTCTGAACACATTGGAATATAATACTTTAATATTGACACTCTGTATTAATTAAATGGGTCTCTCTATTCATTAAATCTTCCCTTCTTTTCTACTGAAAGTAGAAAGAAAGAGGAAGAACAGAATAAAGAAATGGAACTCAGTTGCGGGTACGACTCCTAATCTGTGCTCGGCACTGACTCTAGAAACAGTGGACAGGCACATTAAATGATTCACATAGCCCAAGCAGAGCCTTGGCAGTTACATGAAGTGAATATTCACTGTGACATTTTAAAACTCCCATCACCTGCAAATGCTAAGAAACTGCTCCCAAAACTGAAATTCACTCTCATTACTGGACCTCTCAACTCCCTTCCAATGGCTGCTGGATGACCAAGCACAGCCATTATAACCGATAAGCACTAACTCTCATAAATGATAACCAAAACATTTTCAAGCACAGGATGCTATTGTCTTGTTGCTAGGCATAATTACTTTTTTTCTTGACTCATAAAATAATTAACCCCCCACTTTTAAATGTTAGCCATTTTGAATTTATTTCCCCCAAAGATTTCAGTGAAATGTGCAGCCCCAAATATTTAATTTCCTCAAGTGCTTTATTGACCACTGTTTTGGGGATTTTATTTGGCTAGGAACAGCACAGCAGCTTGTTATTTTTAATTGAACAGCTACGTGCATTACTTCATGCTAGAATCAATGACCAAAATTTAATTGAAACATTTCATTCCCTCATTACAGAAATTCTCCCAGTAGTAACTGTTATAAAAGTTGCTGCAAAACAGAACAAAATCCCCACCCCTTAATAACAGTAAAACAAAGATGAAGGTTTCAAACCTACAATATCTTGGATAATTAAGGTACTATACTCATACAATATCCTATTGTGCCAACAGGCTGTGTAACAGTATTGGCATCGAAAAGCACTCTTCTCAGATCCTGTGCTTTCCAAATAGACTGATTGGAAAGTCAGTTGTACTATCAGAAAAGTTGCCTTGCCTGCAGCAAGAAGCAAGTTCATGTCCCAGAAGCTGAATACAATATTAAGGAAGGCAGTTTTACATTTGGCCTTTGTTCACCACTGTCCTTATGCATGTGCTTAGTCTCGCACTTTTTTTAAATGACAGTTTTATTGTAATCTTCAACAAGATATGAGGTGGTGCTTTCAGTTACAGTACTTTAAACAATACTTTTTCTCCTGAATTAAATGGTGGCTTCTAGATTTATGATGCTATTTAGTTTAATGCTATTTAGAAGAAACAAACAAAAAATGTTAGCCCCTTTCCCCAGTACATCCCATTGCAAAGCAATGGGACTAGGGCTTGTTTCAAAGTGATCTGTGACAACGGTCTATCAGGATGCAGTCAAGCTTTGTGTATTGATTTTAATTCACAATAACTTAATGCACCTAATAGCTCTTTCTGAACCATTATAGTTATATGATAGGAATATGGATTGAGATTGGAATCGATTGGAGTGTTTCAGAGTATGTCTAAACAGCACAATGCTAGCTTTAATGTAGCTAGCTCAGATACTAGAATTAACAAAAGCGTAGTATGGGTATATTAACCTGCTGGGAGATGCATTATACCTCTTCCAGCAGCCATGCAAGAGCCTCTACTCATAATGAATTCACATAATACTTCATGACATTGCCCTGTCACGCAGTTCACCTCCCTTTCTATCTTGCATAGTATGGAAGGATAATTACAATTGGAGTAAGAACCTCTTTCTGTTTAAGAGCCAGGTTTCCTGTGTGCTCTGTGAACTATATGAATCACTCTGGAATGCAAATGTGCCCACAGAGCAGGTGGGTGAGGGTCAGTGAGGAGATAAGAGCTAAGGAGCCTTGAGATGTAGCCCCTGACTTACAGATGAGGTAGGTTGGTCCTACCAGGTTTTGCATTGCACCTACCTTGCTGTCAAAATGTGGCCCCAGCCAGGTCCCAAAACATTTGAATTCCTTGATATTCAACCTCATCTAGTATATAGCACCTGCTACTTCAGAAAAATGGATTGGAAATATTAATTGAAAACAAAGGGGGCTGGGTTTCCCAGCAGGCTCTGAGATTAAAGCTTGTAAAACAAATTGTCACAGTAGGCATGTGCAGTGTGAATAATTGTAAGGTTTATGACCTACCCATTTTTGTATAAGCTAGGTAGCTCAAAGAAACATAAACCAGCTATTAAATGTAACCTGTGTCCAGTCAGTAGCAATTTCAATTTGGCCCTTGTACAGGTGTGGGGGGGGAAGAGGAAAGGAAAGACAGGCTCTGCCTCTATCAAGGGATATTAGCTTCTGTTGTTATAATAATTTTAATTATTAATATTTTGAGGAAAGCTCATCACGGTACAGTATCACTTGAGAAAAAGTATTTTCCAGAAGAAACCCAAATACACATGCAAATTATTTTCTTCATCTGTGTTTATGAGTCATCTTTCTTAGTCCCCAAGAAAGAAGTGCACAAATTCCACTCCTCTCTGCTTCACTGCTTTAATACTGCCACTTTCTCTGTAATGATAAACCACATTTTTTAGTAGGGCCAGTTGCGATAGGACAAGAGGAAATGGTTTTAAACTAAAGGAGCGTAGATTCAGACTAGATATTAGGAAGAAATTGTTTAGAATAAGGGTGGTGAAACACTGGAACTGGTTGCCCAGAGAGGTGGTAGATGCTCCATCCCTGGAAACATTCAAGGTCAGGTTGGACGGGGCTCTGAGCAACCTGATCTAGTTGAAGATGTCCCTGCTCATTGCAGGTGGGTTGGACTAGATGACCTTTAAAGGTCCTTTCCAACGCGAACCATTCTATGATTCTAGTTTATATTAAAGATTCAATTTCTTCATTAATCACCCAAAAATATTAAATACATTGATGTGCATATAAATGTCACATGCTTACTGCATATGTGGAGGGGAGGTGTAGTGTTGAAACATGGCCAATATAAAAGCAGGGATAAGGTTGCAGAGGTGTGGAAGGGACTAGCATCCCAGCTGAACTACCACAGTGTAGAAAGTTTGGGCTTAATTTAGTATATGGCACTAGTGTATTCTGGAAGTTTGTGCCTATGCAGTAAGCTAGGATGTGTACAGTCAGTGCCAGAAGGCACCAGAGCTTAAGGAGCAACTTTTATATGCCAACAGCTCCTGAAATGCTGAATGGGAGTGCAAGCTAAAAAACAGTAGGTTATATTTGCTATGCAGAGTAAGTAAGGAAATAGGGTGAAGAGGGAGAAAAACATATAACAAGTCTCTTGACTGTCGTTAATAACTCTAAGTGCCACATAATGCAATTATTACTAACTTTCAGCCTTAAAGTTTCTGTCTGCTTTAGAGCATAAGCTAAAAACCAGGGAACTTCAGAAAAAAGCTCTCTCACTGTGCAGCTAGTATTTCCCTGCACTATCTCTTTGCTTTCTAACAACACCTGGCTCAACTAAGTCCAGAGAGCTTTCCTTATTTTCAGAAATTAAAATCTCTATGTGAAGAGCATGAGATAACATGAATTGTTTCTAACCAGCACCTTCATAAGATGAAATATTTACTTAAGAAGCAGAATAAACTCATACAGAGTCTGGGGATATCAACGCTATGAATCCACAAAGCAGAATCCACAGCCTTCTTAAAACTGAATGCCCAAGTATTCTTAGCATTAGAAAGTGTAATAGGAACTCTGAGAGCTACACTTAGCTTGTGATGGGAAACATTTGCTGTAACTATTAATAGTTTACTTATCCTTAAAATCATTGGGAAAACTTTTGACCAGCCAAAGAACAATTTAGTTCCGTTTTTAATTTTAAAGATATGGTAATAACTTTTTAGGAGAGTAAAGAGCGATTCATATTGTCAGCATACATCCCAAGCTATTTAAAAAAATCCTCCTTACATTAGGAATGAGCAAACTACTGTTAAAACCTGTAAAAGCAAATAATTATTTTTTTAATGCCAAAATTTCAGTTTCAATAAATGCTTGTTCAGAAGCATGCCCTGAAATCTGAATTCAAGTTTCCAAATTGGAAAATCTCCCCCATGAAAAGATATTCCAATACCAACCAACTTTTCCATAGGTGAAAGGAAGCCTCATCACACATACCTCATACTGAATGACAGCTTTCATATCAACAACCAGATTAACTATGAAGAATAGTAAATAGTGAGCCTAATCCTGTCATGCATCGTTTCTCTTGATGTTTTAAATAATTTACCAATGAAATAAACATCTCTACCACTGTTGCTAGAATCTACCACCATTTCACTGGACATTTTTCTTCATGTATTTGTCTATAAAAGAGCCATTCTTTCCAACTTTATTTCAAAGATGGCATTCTTCTGGGCATCCTTTTCAACTAACAATTCTATGGGCATTTTTTTCAACTAACAGTGGAATATTCTAAAACTTCAAGTATTTTTAAATTATTTTAACTACAGCACATATGGTATATACTAAATACATTACTGAGTTACAGTATATAGAGATTTTATGACATACTGCAGATAGAATCACTCCCAGCTTTTCTGCTGTTCAAACTCAGGTGCAGAAATAGCCATCAAAGAAGGATTTATCCCTTACAGGTAAAAGAGTAAAATATGTTTGCTCATAACACAAATACCACAACTGATGAAGATAGTCAATATTCCTTAACCTTACCAACTCCTAAGGCATTTCTGCTGCCATAAGAAATTCACTATGGTGCACTATAGTCCAATATGCTGATAATGTTGAGACACAAAGAAACGTATAATTTAGTATAATACATGCCTTAATTAAAATTATTTTTATAAAAAGATTGTAGGCACTGCTGCATAGAAAGTGCAGCCTGGCAGAATGAAGAAGGATTCACAGAAGTGCACACTATTCAATTGTGAAAGTGAGGAAAGGAATCAGGACTACATGAGAACAGTGAGAGCAAAAAAAAAATGGGAGAAATAGAAGGCATTATCTGAGACTATTCTGATTGTATACTATTATAAAATCTTTATTCAGTATTTCTTGAGGTATCCCATCCATAATCTTTGCTGCACTTGATCTTTATTTTACATTCATTCACTGATAGTTTTGTCCTGTCCTTTTTTTTTTATCCTTTATCACTTGTTTGTTCCTCTGAGACTTTTTTTACTTTGTTTAAACTGATGTTGGAAGTCAAATCCCAAAGACTAAAATCTCTGCTTTTAAAGCCAGCACTTAGCTTCATATCTTACTCTTCATCTTCTCTTTGACTGGTAAATCCAATAGAAAAAGGGACTGAAGATGCAGATCTCCTGTCATCTCATGTCCCTAAAGATATTGTCCGCTTTTAGGTTTGTTTCTTTCCTAATCTGGGCAACAAATGCTGATGCATTTAATGCCAACCACTGAGAATTAAACTAGTCCACACATGATAATATTTTCCCTGGTGTAAATGATGGCTTATTTTTTTCTTGCTATGTTTGTCTACCCTTCTGCCAGCCCTCCCACTACACCATGTCCCATAGTGTCCTGGAGCCAAGGGCCACCAAACTGCCTCTGCTCCACCTAGCTCTGTGCAAGTAACCTAGGTAATAACTCTCGAGAAATAGCGCACAGGGATCTATGGCAAAGCATAATTCAGAATCACTTCCTATTATTTTTCTTTCTTTCATCCTGCCTGCATTTTCAGAACCATCCAGATATAAAATACATGCCTCTTGTTTGGGAGCTGTATCGAATTTTCATAATTCATCACAAACATATTTTGCACCATTAGGAATTTGTATCTTATGCACTTTCAGAAAAGGCTCTGTACTTTTCAATCAAGGTGTTAATTCCTTAAAATGGAGAATTTCAAATTTTTTCCTTTTTCAAACAACAGGGGCTTTTTCAGAAACACAATTTCACGAATACCTGCTGGCCTATTCATTGTCAAACAGAACAAATCTCATTCCATTCCTGATGGCTTAACATTCATATGAATAATTCATTAATTGCCACTGATACTAAAATGATGTTATGAGAATATCTGCTTTATTCTAGCTCCCTTTCAATAAAACTGAGCAGATGAAAAAGAGGAGGATGAACTGAAATAGCCAAAATGTATATCTAGCTAAAATTGTTCTTGGGCAATTGTTCATTCAAGACACTCTGAATTTGTTTGGAGTTATTATGCTGACCATTGATTGATCTACATTTCAGAAACTCAGAATATATTTCAGAAATTCTCCATCAAGTCACTTGAACTTGAAAGTAACTTGTCAAACATGAAGTTCAAACTTTGGCTGCATGTGGGAAAGTAGTCCAAGACAGAGACATTTGATATTTAAGTAAGACAAAATAGACCTCTTCTAGCAGTGTAGAAAGTGTGGTACTAATCCAAGTCAGATTAAAATGTTGAATCACATGTACACAGACATGACTATAGTTCCCCTCAGAATAAAGCAGAAAATTATTTCTTATTTCTATTTATGCAGAGGAGAATATTCCCATTAACTTCAGAGGAGCCGGGATTCACTGCCAAATGAAACCAGAGATTTCCAATTTGGAGACATACTGTATTCTGTCACATTTACAAAAAGATTTTGTTTTGGAACTGGAAATATGTAGCCCATAATTATTAAATTTATCTAGGGAAAGGAATTAGTAGATGGATGCAGATGATGGGAATTGTTCAGCGCTCATTTTTTGAAGGACTGCTTTGGGGAAATTAGTCACAATCATTTATCATTTTCAGACTGCAGAATGTTTCATCTCATAATAAGTATAATGCAGTATAACCCAGGTGTTGCAATTTGCTATCCTCTCAAATTCTAGTGCAATTCTTAGAACAAGTCTTTTTCAACCTAAAGGCATAACAAAATGAAATTTGAAGAGAAGGGTCGCTATCAAGAAAGACATGAGAGATTCGAAGCATTAATAGAACAAATTAACAAATTAATGTTAACTTCTCAAATCTCAGTGAAAAATAAACCTATTTATATTAAAAGGTATTATTATTTAATTTTAACATAAGCCTTCTTGTTTCCCTGGATTAAGACCATGCTGTTAGAAACAGGAAGAATTAATAACAATAACTAATCATTCATAGTCAATAATAGATTCTATACATTTAACAGAAATATATTGAGTTAACTGAAGAACTCTGAAAAATATGAAGAAGGATAAAGATCACCTCTAAAATAAAGTTGATGGGTGAAATCCCTCCTGCACTCATATCAAAGGCAAAAATAGCACAGGTTAAATATGAATCTCTAGTTTTGTTCCATCCAGAAGATATAAACGCAGATGAACACTGATCATAGCTGTAAAATGAGTAATTAAATTCTAGCCGGTGTCTTTGTTGATGAAGTTTTTTCTAAGAACAAGTTTTTCTAAATTACATAACAACAAATAGAAGGACTAAAAGTCTCAACTTAAAACGAGAGAAAACAAGTATTAATACTTTTTTTTTTTTTAATAGCTTTGCTTCATTTCCAGTGTTATGGCATTCCAACTAAGATTCCGCTCAAATTCAAATATTATACCCTATTTATTCATTCTACTCCAGTAAAAATAACATAATTGCACCATTCTAATAAGCTATGTGAACAAAGATGGGAACCAAGCTATAATTAGCAACAAAGACCCTATAAATTTATCCTATAGCAACATATATGTTTGAAGTAATGATATGCTAATGACAGTTATTTAGAAGCCAGAAAATCCTCATGAATAACCTTTACTTATGCATAGTAAGAGCAGTAAGAGAAACTGCTAGAGGCTAAGCACCCTAAATAATGTGCTGTCACCCCCTGGGGTGGCAGCAACATCTGTGGGTATCCAAAGATTAGAAGAGGTCAGAAATAATTATCACTTTGCAATTTTGACATCTGCACTATCCAACTTCTCTTCAGGGTTTTGGTTAGTAGCTTGATTTTCTGTCAGTGTCTGTCTGCCTGCCTCTCTCTCAGCCATTACAGCTTGTGGATGAGGGAGAAACGGTACTTTATCTTCCCAATTTCTGGCATCTGGGGGAAAGTACCATCAGTCAAGGGAACTGCTAGTGAAAAATACTGTTTCTGGCTCACGAGTTTAAATAAGTATTTGGTTACACCTTTTATTCATGCGGTTTACAAAATCCTTGCCTCTCATCTTTGCTGAGTAAAATCAAATGAATCTTGATGTGCAGTGTGGTTTTCACTTGGTTTTGTCTAGATTGCACTGACCAGCCATGCAAAGCTCTACAATTTTAAGAGAACAAAGGAAGTTTTATGCTATGAAGCCAATATGAATCATTTGCAACTTCCCCATATATTGGTTTCAGTGCACATTCTACATAAAACATGAGTGAGTCAGCAAAATGGCAAGTTAGCAGATTTTAACAAAGCACAATGCAGACCGATTGTGGTTTTCACTAGTTGTGCATGGAAGTTGTCACCAGTTGTGCTTTAAAACCGTCAATGAAACCAAATGCCTTTTGTATGCTCATATGAGTCATTGCGTGAGGACTGCAGTGAGGAGACTGAACTGTGGTGTGCTGAAGTTTAAATATCTGTGTTCTGTTTTTATTATTAACATAGAATCCTATCAACATAACTAATGACTTTTTTTGTATTTTTGCAAGTTGCTAAATATTCATGCTATAGCAACTTGAAAGAAGAATGCTCTCTGACAAGCTAACTGAAATTACTGGGGATGAAATCAGAGGAATAGAGTGGGGAGAGAAGGAAGAAGCAAAAAAAAATCCAAGACTCTAATTTTAATTTATTTTGCTAGATGATATATACAGATCATTTGTGTCAACAGAAAATTATACTGAATCGGTTAACATGAGTATCAGGCAATACACAAAGACCAGTCACTGCCACCATGATGCTGCTTTGATGAACATGCAATTAAAGTATAAAAACCCCACCCTACTGCTTTGTCTTGTTCTGTGCATTTGTCCTTCTTACTTGGTTGGTTTTGTTTTGTTTTGTAGATATTATCACAGGAAGTTCTCTAGTGTAGTAAGAGTTGGAACAGACTGGACACCCTGACAAATAATAGGTTTTAAAGACCCATAAAATAATTGGAGGGGTACAGAACTGCCCTGTCTGTGGCACTGACACACTCTAGTGATTACACTTTCCACCCCTGACCGAGCCTTCTCCTTCGTTGTGCAATGTCAGCAATGCAAATCATGGAAACCACCCTTGCTTTCTTCTTTATAAGCAATCGGTCAGGCCCTCAAATACCAAACTGGTAATGAAAAATGAGTAGATAGCAGAGAGAGGGAAGCTCAACATAATCTTTACTGTTCCGTAGCCCTTGGGTCAACTTTGTGTTTGGGCATTGGTCCAAAGACGCCTATACATCTCATATTAATTTATTTTTCTTTCTTTCTTTTTTTTTTTTTTTTTTTCCCACTCTAACAACTTCTGATCCAGCAGCCAAAGATTATGACAGGGAATACACTGGCCTCATATCACAAAATAACTTTCTATTCTGTAGACATTGTCTGTTCAGCTTTAAACCAACTTTGCTACAGCTGCCTGACACAAGGTGTCCCCACAGAGGAAGAACCTAGCTGAAGAAAAGCTAGGAGGGGACAGTAAATGTTTTACTGAACTAATGTTACTCACCCTAAGCTGACCTTGAATATTTACTGAGTGCAGCAATTTGTGTCAGACTGCACTCAATTTAGCAAGGTAATTGGAAAGCAGCTACATCTTTTGAATCATTTAGAGTTTCAGCTAGGTAACTTTAGCTAACAGGGCACTTGAAGTTGCCCTTTATCAGTTCATATGGTTGTGTTATCTAATTTAGTATGTGTCTGTGGAAGAAACAGGTTTAAATGAGTTTGATTCACTCTGAAATGAACTGTATTGATAAATAACTTTATTCTGAAGAAATTGCTTCATTGCTCTGATATTGACAAACTGAAATCAGACACTCAAACACCAGCTAAGTTCTTGGTAAAATGGTGTACTTAATAAAAAGATGAGGCAAAAGTAAGAAAATACATTCCTGCTAGTGCAAAAGGATGAGCATCTGCTTACCAGCACAGTCACCACACGCAGAACCACTCCTCTCATGTTATTCTCCAACTTTCTGTCTGTTAGTGACCCATTCAGACCAGTGATGGGATTCCAGCAGCCAAGCTGAAAGAGAAAATAGAAATCATTTCCTCATTGCCCATAAGATTGTGCCAGTCATTCCTCCTAGGCAGCTCCAAGCAGCAACATATGAAATAAACAGAACACCTTCTGGAATCAGTGGGATGGAAAGTCAAGGAAGGGCTCACACACAGATTCATCTTTAAATTACAAATGAAGTAATAAGGGATATCACTTTGTGTTTTTAAGTGGCAGTGTGCAATGGATGACAACATCCAGGATTTGAGGCCATATGTATTGCTTTAGAAGAGCTCAGGAAAGACTTCTATATTAATGAAAAACATTTAAAAAGTAGTATGGCTGTAACAATACTTCTACTTTACTTTCAGTAATACATTAATTGGACAAACAATAGCTACCATAATTTTAGCATGCTGTTTTCTCCAGCTCATATTTCCTAGCAGAACTCTGATGAAAGGAATGACGTTAGTTTTAATGAAAGCTTATACTACTCATTGATACTGAAACAGCAGTGATTTTTAGCCAGGTTAAAAATCACATTTAAAGATGACTGAGGGAAAAAATCATTGGATAGGCACATCACAGTATTGAGAAAGGACTGTGACAGATAATGTAGAAAAAAATAATTCAACTGTAAGATGCTTTGTATTGGTGCTATTGTATTTCTTGGGCTTCTATGGACTGATTTTTCTCAGGGATCTCTCTAGGACTAACTGCTTTTCAACATGAATTCAGTAGATACTGGCCTGTAATTTAGCTTCTCTGAAAATATAACTTGCCTGCCTTTTTACATGGTGGTAGATGCTTATCTTGGGTACAGAGAAACAGACCAACCAAACACTCATACCTTAGCACTGCATACAAACATTACTGTTTTAATTTTTGGAATTCATTACCACATTCATCTGGCCTGTACAATTAGCAGTTTTTAATCCAAAACCCAACAGAAGGACAATGACTGACTTCAGAGAATTTTGCAGCAGTGTCTCAATCATGGCATGTAAACTAATCGCCTATATAAATGTGTTATACAGCCAAAGAGATAGGCACCTGCCGGTACCAGTTCTTGCTCTGAATTGTCTTTTCTGTGGACACTTAAGCCTCTAAACCCAGGTGGTTTTCATGTCCCTATTTAAAGGCACAAAGGGTCTTGCTCTCACACAACCAAGATTAACATCAGTAGGTTACTGCTGGGATCAGTGGCCTCTACTAAAACTAGTCTCTCATATAATTCAACCCTATAATCTGTGAGGAATATCAACTGTGAAACTTCCAAAACCATACTGTATTTTACTGCACAGTCACATAAATGGTGGGCTGCCTGAACCAGCTGAAGGGGGCTGTGAAAGAAGGGGAGTACCTTTGCTAACTATGATCGAACACATATTTACAGAAAGCATTATTTTCAGTCCTTCTTGGCAAAAGCCTTTGCATACGTGTTTCATAGATCTTTCAAAGAGAGACAAAACAAGCAACGAACTCCAAGTACACAGATTTAACAATTTAAGAAGTGCACCGTTTGAAATTTTTCTTCATTACACCTGCTAGGCTATTTTAGAGAATCTTCTAAATTATTTAACTTCAGTATATTCATATCAATTCTTTGAAGATGCCTCCAAAAGTAAAAAACCCTAAACGTTTCTGCAATGATATAGAGGCTAGGTTTGACCCAATGATCTTAAAGGTCTTTTCCAACCTAAATGATTCTATGATTCCCAATAGAAGATGGCCTTAAAACAACATAGGCATTTCTCTCTGCCATTTTCAGAAGTGCTCAGAGCTATCCTAATTTTCCCACTTTGAAGTTACGGTTATACTATTGTCAGGGAATAAGCAAGGGTAATGCCGAGCATACTTTTAATTTCAATGAATAACTAAATTAAGGATCTACTGCATTCAGAACTCCAACAGAAATCGTTGGAAGTAACAACAGGATATGAGGAAGAAATAAAGTATGAGGCGTCTTATTAATCTCTTGCAATTACTCATCTTTCCAACAGCTATTTCTAAATAAAAGCACAAACTATCACTGCTTGGTTTCCTCACTTCACGTTCCCATCTGATCACAAAGACCAACAACAGATTATAGTAGCCATCTCTACTTCTTCTATACCTCCAGAGCGTGTCTAGCTGTTCACAGCAGCATGGGTAGACTGCTGAGATGTTCCAGGTCCTGAACACTCCTCTGGCAAAGCCCTCCAATGCTTTGACCTGAATAACCCAATTGCTGAAGTGTGTTACCTGTAATAATGCAGTGAAACGTAGTGAATGTAGTTGAAGTGTGTGCACGCTGTACACTCTATGTGATGAACCATTATCATCCAATAAAGCACAGCGTTTGATAGTCTACATTTTCTGTACCAAAAATATTGAAAACAGCACTAAGTTCAGAACAAAAGTGCATTAAATTAATTCGGCGATTGTCATTCTTAGTCACATAAAGAAACTAATTAGAACTTAGATTCAATTAGCATATCCAAATGTGTTGGAAGTATAATTACCACAGAAACTCTACTGCTTTTGGCAGATTTAAAACCCTAGGAAGTTATTGAAGAGCCTTTGTATCCTTTTGAGGTTAAAGTCCATTTTTAATTATGTACATTAATGTGTACATATTTATATAATTAACTTTTTAGCAAGACTCATTCTACCTTTTTAAGGAAAAACACTCCCAACATAACTGATCCTGGAAATTTAGCATAGCACTAATTTTCCTTTAAAAAAGCACATTTTCAATTACTGTTAATTTAATTTTCATTTCAATTGTTCCTTTATGCAGCACAGTCATGGTGAAGACAAATGTGCAGTGCCTTGCCAATAAAGTTGAAATTGGTTTTGAGTGGAAGCTGCTTACTGTTATTAGGTGAAAATGAATCAACATTTATTGATGACAATTTGAGCTTGTCATTGCAGCTAGGAGCAACTGTAACTATTGCTGAAACAGCAAGATAGCTGTGGTATGAAGCTACCTCTTCAGCTCTACCTCTTGCTTAACCGCTTCGGCAAAAAATTTTTTGTTTCTGCATTTACTTCCTTTTTCTTTTGTTCTGTCTCTGATAGTTGAAATGAGAGAACAGATCAGGCAATAACAGAATCTCACATTAATTCTGGTTGACTTCTCTACTGAGCACAGTACTTGTCATCTTCATATCATATGAATTTTGTCATTTATTGTGCTTTGTACTTCAATTTCAGTTTATTTTATTTATTCTAATGACAGCATTCACTCAGCTACATTCAGATATAGAGTGCTGAAGATGGAAAAGCTGTCAATGTTTTGCTTCATTTGATATCCAATTCATAATCTCTTTCTGATCATCCCACCTCCAAGCTTGTTATCCCCTCTATCACCATTATTAGAATGGGATTTGCTCTCCTATTTTCCTGGCAGGGTCAAAAATTGACCTCCCTTCTTCATCAGAAATTTTTGCCTATATGAAGTACGCATTATGGAAGGGCTGTAATTTGTATATTGATATTAAAATAGGCAAAGTCTATTTTATGTATATCTGCAATTTCTGGACACTGATTTATAAGGAGCTTGGAACATGAAAATCTATAATGCCTTTACGAGGGAGCTTACAGACAGATTTTCTCCCCTACTACATCCTATGAAATCAGTGAACTCTACTGAATACCCGAGAGCTTCTGATTTTTTTCTGGCAGAGTAATAATGCATATTAAAACTGTATCAATTAATCGAGAAAAATAAGTTGGCCTGCTGTGATCACAGTTGAGGACAATCACAGAAAATAAGTAAAACCAGAGTACTGATACGAATGCATTACTTAAGTGCTTGTCACTACAGGAGAGTGTAGCGTGTTCTGTTATGTCAATTAATATAGACAATATGCAGGTAGTGGTTCATCCAGCACTGCAATGCAACCACTTCTGAACTCAGACTGCATCACAGCAACACTACAGAACAGGCAGCAGTCACTCTAGAGAAGCTGCAAGGGAAATCTGAAAGATAAAACACCATTACATCAGCAACTGGAATTGATCAGGACACCAGGATTACTATCACTCCTTTTTTCTTTAGGTTTCTGGCATTTTAAGAAAAAACAACCAACCAACCAACCAATCCCTTCCCCCCCCCCCCCCCCCCCCCAAAAAAAAAAACCAAACCAAAAAACAAAGAAAGAAAGTAAGAAAGAAACAAACAACAACAACAAAAAAACCAAACCAAACCAAACCAAACCAAACCAAAACCAAAACAAAAAAACCCAACCAACCAACCAACCAACAAGAACACCCCACAAAAAAAAACAAGATCAAGATCTTGGTTTTTCTACAGACAGATTGATGAAACATTGCCAGTGGAAATGCCTACCACAGAGTACTGTTGAGGAACTGCTACGGTAGCAGCTCACAAGCGAGCTGGTCACCCAAAGAAATACCAGCCTCTTTGCCTGTGGTACCACATGTTCTTCAGGAACACCCTTCTCAATTTTCACCCAGGTCCAACATGTTTTAGGAACTGACTTTTTCCGAGATACTACTTCAACGGGAGAAATGCATGTTAATAATATCCTTTTCCATTCCAGAGCATAATAAATTCCCGTGACTGGAAAAGACATCGTGAAGCTGTCATGAAACAGCACTCATCTAGGAAATTCTAACTCCCAGGTGTGCTGGGAAGACTCAAAACGGGATACACAACAGAAAAAGAATGAAGAAAGATCATTTTTTGGTGATGTGTGGATTCAACATTTACAGTTTCCTAGGACACCAGTTTAGGCAAAATTCAAGCAGGACAACATAGAAACAGTTTTGCACAGAGTATTCCTGATGCCTCTTGTTCAGCTGTTTAACATATCCACCAGCAACTGGGAAATCAGAGACAAAATCCTACAGATTAAAGATTATGTCTCACAGTAGAAATGCCACAAAAGATATGCTTTGGTTACCATTCTGATACTGTCAGTTATGTAAAATGCAGTCAGATACTCTGTCACCTGGTTAAAGAGTCCTTTCAATTCAGCTCCCTAGCCAGCACTCAACAGTTGGTCAACCAAATCTGCAAAAAGTCTGATGGCCAGGGGTTAACCAAGGGCCTTTTTAGTCCTGGGTTTGATTAAAGAAACAAGGATCAGTTTTGATTCTCACAGCAATTTTATAATACAATTGGTTAGCAGGAAAGCTTTCTGTGTTTAACTTCTCCCTTCACTGGAGCTTAGGTAATAGCAAATAATGAGTTGTTAAAATCAATGGAAAATACTGTGTTCAACAAATTAGACAATGTATAGCAGCACTTGTTTCTCCTACATTCTGTGTGGTGAAACCTATATAGTTCTGTGCATACAGTTAATTATTTTGTACAGTATGTTTTATTGCTTTAATTTGTCTCTGGACTAGAAGGAATGACCTGCCCCTGGACTCACTCTGTTATTTTTAAGCTATGTTAGGAGACCGTGAACACCCAAGTTTTATATCCAGCGGCTTACGGATCATAATTGCAGCAGTCAAGGTGGTCTATTTGTTTTATTAACTGATCATAGGCACAAGTGCGTGACCTAAGTGAAAATTTCTTTCCTCAAAGCCAGAGTACATGCCAGAATAATGCTGCACACAGTTAATAAAATGTTTTGCTTTGGGGACTGCACAAATTTCCTTTTCTTACTGAATCAAAATAAAGAAGTTAATGGAAAGTTACCTGCTGGTAACCTGCTGTTTGTTTGCCTACCAGTTCTTGACTAAATATTTTCTCCAGGTCTTATGCACCCACATTGGTACATGAAGTTATAATTGGATGTTTTAGACCACTGACAAATGTTGAATATATCTGGGGAAAAAAAACATAGACTGCAAAGCTGTTCTCACACTGCATACTCCATTCATGAAGCTCATGCCTCGTGCTTAGGCCAAGCTTCCAGAGGAACTTTAATGATATGATTTTTGGAAATTATAGTAAATCACCACATCTCAAAGATAATGAACCATGTCTCCAAGACAGTGCTGTCATTCTAATGGTCCCGTGCTTTTTTCCCCTTCATCTCTGGCTTACTTTCTCTATTACTACTTTCCCTTTCATTTGAAATTTGGTGGTTTTAATCTATCATTTCCCACTTCTAAGTGTCTTCTCTTTTATCTTTGGAAAACACCCTTTCTTCCTTCTCTAGTTCTCTCCGCGAATTCAGTACTCCCAGTGGTTCCCTAACCTGTGGTTATCTCGCTCTTTCCCAGATTGCAACGCCTCTTGCCATTTCTCTGTGTACTTTCAGCACACTTCCTTTCCTCTGCTTTTCTTTCCCTTAAACATCCCTGCTGTTTCCTGTGCCTTTTTTCCATCCTACTCTTTTTGAGGGTTTTGGTCCGTAGAGGGTTCTCACTTTTTTACTTCATCCAGCTTTGACTCATCTTTCAAATCACTTTGGGTCCTTTCCCCTTAGCCTTTGGCTCTCCTTTTCTCTCAGGAAACTTCCCCTCAACTCTTCCCTCTCCTCCTGTGTTATGAGGGAGATAGGACTTAACAAAATACATTATTGTATAGCCCTGCTTCGCTTGCTTTCACCTTTAATTTTTTTCACCTCTGTCCCCTGAAATCCTTACACAACTCCAAAGACCCAGACAGGGATATTAATGACCCAGATGGTGATCTCTTTCCCACTGCCCCTCTATTTCAACTGAAGTCAAATACCCAGAAAAACCTGTTTTTTGACCCAATACAGACATTACCCCTTTGCCATTTGATGACTTCACTGTGGATCACTGTGCAGGAAAAGCTCGCCTGGAAATCCCAGTGATGCTCAGGGATTGAGTGGCAGCAAGCATTCCCTGGGCAAGTATCCCTCCTTCTTCATTTGTCCTGTACCGCATCCCAGAGCACAGAGAAAGCACAAGCATGAAGGCTACTGTCATGTTCTGGCATTGCTTGAACACCAAAATGACCTTTGTGAGGAGGCAGGTTTTGTTCTCCTTTTGCTGAAAACATGTAAGAATGTAACAGCTGACGAGAGCATGTTGCTAGTGGCTGGGGTTTTTGCTCAACAGCTATACAGAGGCCAGTAACCACCTGAGATGAGTAGCATATTTGCCTTTCACACTCAACTTCGCCGTGTATCACCCAGAATATACAGTGAGCAGGAAGTTAGGAAGGAAAAAAAAAAAAGCTTAACTGAAGACAGATATTAGCCATTAAGTCTAACATCTACTTTTACGTGATTTTTTAACAGTATATTTTACTATCTATAGTCCATGTTATCATCTTGTTATGGTTTATCAGGTGCCGTAAATAAATTAACTTAAAATTTCATAAATAGACTCTTTCTCCTCCAAAAAAAAAAAAAAAAGAGAAAGTCATAACCTTTCCTCAAAGCACACATACACACACTTCCTTTACTCTTCAGGAGACAAGCCCTCCTTTAAACTGCCAAAGTTTTTTATATTGCTGGAATAAAACTCATGAGTATCACTTTCATTTTACACTGAAAGCTTGCTCACTGATGTCTGAATTATTCCAGGGAAATTGATAATACCAAGTAAGTTCAGGTTCGTGTGCAGTTTAAATACAGTCACTTTGATTTTTAATTGCAAATCCTCATCTCCCTTCTCATTAATCATATTAAGAGTTTAAAAGGATGTCTTTTCTCTAAATCATGTAAGGTCTGAAAAAAAAATTAAAAATCGTGGTTTATAAGTGGACTTGGTCCATTTTGTGCTGGCACACCACTGCATCTCTATGAAATCAAAGAGAAAAATATTCAAAGTTACTACAATAGCTCATATTAGATTACAATATATAAGATTTTTGTATCACAGTAAAACCTTTGATCAAACCTGATCAGTGACAATCAATTAAAAATATTGTTTTCCACTGGAGTGTGTTAAGCTCCCTCTCTAAATGTAGCAATGAAACATATGTGGCATGTTTCCACTTCCCATCAGCTCCTGGTGAGTATATGAACATTCTTCAATAGATTTTCAGCTTTCCCTGAAGTTTAGTAAGGTGCTTTGGGGGGACTTGATTTTTCAGAAGGGGTCTGACAAAGTGAAGTATAACAAAAACCATTTGTGCTGTTGCAGGACTCAAAAAATTCTGGGGTCAGTGTTCCAGAAATAAATCAAAATTGTAATAGCATGGAACAAACTCAGCACTTTCAGTTGGAGTGAAGTGGGTTTACAGAGCAGGATTCTGAACAAACCCAGTCCAATAAACCACATAAGTGAATCCTTCAGAGTAGAGTAGATTGGTCTATGCTGAACACCCTGCTTCTGCAGCAGACCGCTGCCAGTGACAAATTACTTGGGTAGCTCCACACCATTTCGGTCAGCTCTGTGAGCAGGCATGCTGAGAAGCACCTTGGCTTTTTTTTTGGCAATTAAAATCTCCCCTTGATTATAACTACAGAATTAGCAGTCCAGGAGTCAGTTCTGGAAGTAAATTCACATGGAGAATTGTGTATTAGCTTCATCGCTCTCTGATCCGGGAAGAAAAAGAAGGGCTGTTGTCTAGCTCCAGCCCAGGAGCTGCAGCAGTACAGCAGCAGTACAGACCTGTGCTTGTACTAAAGAAATCTGTGCTTGTTTTAAAGGCAGCTGACAAGGAACGCTGTGTTTAGGTACACGTGGGGCCCCATGAGGCTGTAGAACATCTGGACTAATCTGTGACACCTCTTTGGCCCTATTTTTAAGGTGTAAGCAGAATTATCACACCACTGCTTGCACAGAAATGCAACAACGAACTCTACATCTGGTTATCTTTTCATATGAAGCACAACATGAGGAAGTACCCTTTTTTTCAGGTATAACATATGGGAATCTCCCCTTTTCTTTGGCAAGCTAAAGGATTTTAAATGAAGGAATACTCTGCCACTTCTCACTCAAAAGTAGATGCATTTATTATTTAGCTACTGAATGCTCCTTGAACAGTACTGCTGCTGTGGTTTTCCTTATGCATGGAAAACAAGAGTTTCATTCACAGGACTTGGGTAAACGGTGGAAAATGTTCCTAGGATACACATACCGTGGAAATATGTGTTCTGAATACCTTCAAAAGAGGACACCCTCATTTTTAAATATATACTTACACTGAGCATGCTTAGCATTGCTATATAATTCTTAACTTCAGCATGAAACACAGAATAAGAAACAGGCACAGAAAAACATATCCCTGCCTTACTCAAGGCACTGATGCACTGGCATGAAAACACTCCTTCCAAAT
Source organism: Tyto alba (assembly GCF_018691265.1). NCBI lineage: Eukaryota > Metazoa > Chordata > Aves > Strigiformes > Tytonidae > Tyto > Tyto alba. Next base: position 12,795,108 of record NW_024881327.1, on the reverse strand, counting down.
CCCACATACATATCAAAGAGAATCATGTGTGATAAGATATTATTTTTATTCCTAAGAATGCAGGTCCCTGTCACCTCAGAAATATTCACCCTCTCATCACCAACATGAGAGGCAAAGGAGTTAGTAACGAGGTAAGTGTGAGAATATGCACCCCTGCTCAGTACAGATGATATACATACCTTAAAGCATATTTATACATGTCTAGAAGATGTTCAAACTTACATAGCATCAAAGTAGCTTACACTCTCTGTTGTTCCGCACAGAAGAATTTGCCAGCTCCTTCTTAAAAGCAGTACAAAGAAAGAGAGATCTGATGAGGACATCTCCTATTCATACATGCCAGTGCAACATGCTTTCCAGGCACACGGGCTACGAAACACCTACTCACAAAGCCTCGACACCAATGACAAAAAAAAAAAAAAACCCAAACCACCAAAAAACCTAACCTGATGGAACATGAGAAATTCACATGAAAGGCAAATTTAACTCATTTTCATTTTATGTGAAGTATATGTGAAGGCACTCCTGGGAGTGCTGGAAGAATGAAGACCTTCAGTGAAAAGGGGCAGACCAAACCAAGTTGTTACTTGAATATTGCCTTCACATTTCTCACTACAGAGAAGTTAACATGACAATGCAGCAAGTATAGCACTGGATGATAAACTGCTTTCTGTTGATTCTCTAGATTCCTGTGATGCTTAAATGGGAAATGCAAAGATTAAAACAACCTTTGCTTACACATAGATCAGTACTCTGTTCCTAAAATTCAGAATTTATTCTCAGTGTTGACAGAAAAAACGAGGCTTGCTAAGTTGGTTATGTCACAGACTTACTAGCTTGATGCTGGCTAGTAAATCAAAGCAGCATTTTGTCACTGATATGTTAGAAAACATTGTTCCAGTATGACCCACACTCACAGGGTGCATGGCTAGAGTATCACCAGTTTTCAGTGCATTATGGGCCAGATATTACAAGCGATTTACTGGATCATATACTTTTGAGAGTTTGGTGGTAAAGAAAATAAGGTTGCGGGGTGTTTTTTCCACTCCCTCAGGACAAAGCCGCTTTCTTAGGAATCGGAACTGACAGTGAAGAAATAAAAAAATTTAGCACAGCAGTGACCAAGCAAAGTACCAGTAGCAAGCAACGAGTGAGAAGAAGCAACAGCTTCTTCTGAAGGCTGTTTTCGGACCATGAGGCTTGGGGCAGCGGAGAACAGAAAGGTCAAGAGTGAATTTGAGGAGATGGCCGTGGCCAACAACCTGGATTCTAAAAGGGAACTTCTTTCCACAAAATACAACTGCAATAAGAGCAGATGCATTCACATAGCATCCTAAAGATCAGCACAGAGGCCAGGAGCACTGAGCACTGGGAAGTCTTTGAGGAACTGGGTCATGGTCTGTCTCATACCAGGGGTCCCTCTCTCCATGGGGTCCAGATAATCCTTTCTAAGATTTTTGCTTCCAGATGATCTAGCTTTAGTTCCAAAGCACAAGCATTTTTAGCATCAATAAACTATTTCTGAAATTATTTCTGTGCTAGAGGCCCTGACAGAACTGCTATGTGGATAACTAAATGTTACACTGATAATGATCAAAAGCAATTTCCTCTCTAACTACCAGCACCATAAACTCACCTTCAGCACAGACAATATATTCAGCTTCTTTCCTTTCTATATACCACAGGACATCTGCTACATCATTATGTGGCAGGAAGGCTGTCCCTAAGACAGACCTGTGATCCTCTGGCCTTCTGATGATGTCCTCAATGACACTTCAGGCCAGGGAGTCTGACCACCATCATCTGACCACCATGAAAAAGCGTAATTCTGATTGCACACTGTTTTTTTTGCTGGTGGTGTGCTGTACAGCAATCACAGCTGAAAGTCAGACTACAAAACCTGTTTAAAATGTTTGTGTTGCACTTGTGTGCATTACACAACATACATGGTTTAAGGCAAGTTTGAAGCCTGCTGTATTTACTAGTAACCAGTGCTCCACAGAAGAATGTCTAAACCCTAGCAGGATCTGTTAGTAGCTAGTTCAGTGAAGCCACCTACAGAAGTAGGTGCTTCTGTATTACAGAAACAGGGGCATGAGTGAGCGTAAGTTTCATATGTTGAGGTAAGGGTGGGAAAAAAGGTTGCCTATTATAGAAGGGCTTAGATGAGTAATATAACATTTTGTAAAAAAGTTAAACACTTCTATATGCCTATTCTTTACTACTGAAAATTTTAAAAAGCACCACAATAAAACATCATTACAGTGTCTTGATTTCAGCTAGGAGAGTTAATTTTCTCACTAGTAGCCGGTACAGTGCTGTGTTTTGGATTTAGTGTGAGAATAATGGTGACGTTTTAGTTGTTGCTAAATAGTTCTTAACCTAAGTTAAGGATTTTTCAGTTTCCCGTGCTGTGCCGCTGCACAAGGATCTGGGAGGGAGCACGGCCAGGACAGCTGGCCCGAACTGGCCAAAGGGATATTCCATACCACAGAACATAGTCATGCCCAGTATATAAACTGGGGAGAGTTGGTTACGGGGTGGATCGCGGCTTGGGCATCAGTCAACGGGTGGTGAGAAATTGCATTGTGTATCACTTGTCTTTCCTTGGGTTTTATTTCTCTCTCTCTTTTGCTATGTTAATTTTCATTACAATTATTATTATTATTATATTTTATTTTAGTCATTAAACTGTTCTTATCTCAACCCACGAGTTTCACTCTTTTGTATTTTATTCTCCTCCCTATCCCACTGGCAGGGGAGGAGTGAGCAAACTGCTGAGAGGTACTTAGTTGCTGGCTGATGTTAAACCGTGACACAGAGGCAGGCTATGACTCTCTGATGCATATAAAAATGCTCTGACAATTAGACACAAAGTTTCTAAGAAGTCTTTGAAAACTGCTAGCAAAAAACCTTTACCATCACTCGGACAAAACTGGAAGGTTAAAGAATTTTGGGAAGGAAAAAGCAGAGTTTTGTCGATCAAGACAGAATATTTTTAGTAGATTGCTCTGGAGAACCTGAATGGCTGACAGTATGACTGATTTTACAGACTCATTGCTCCAGACAGTGCAAGTATTATTGGCTCTTATTATGGTAAATAAACTTGTCAGAAGAATCTACATATCATAAACATTTAAATGGCAAATGATATGTAGTAGAATACCTGAAGGCTTAAATAAAGGACCCTTGTGGAAAATAGTAAATCATTAGTTTAAAAGATGAATTGACACTTCTAATAAGCCCTCTTCAGAATAGCTGAATCAGTAAAATACAATTTTATTACAAATGAAAATCACTGCTTTAATGACACTGGAATTTGCCACAAAAATAAATTAGCAATATATCTTCGTAATTAAAACAACAGATACACATTATAAATCTATCTTGCAAAGGATGGGAGTTGTATTTGCTAGTACACTATATTCCCACAATAGATCCTGTTTAGCATATACAGTGCTGAAACTGTATAAAGAAAGAACTTTAAAACACTGAGATTCTTCTGAGTTTAATATTGCAAAGATTCTTCTAAGAATGCATTGTGGCATATATGGCAGTGATTATTTAATCAGCTAAGTAGTTACACTGCGCTGATCACCACAGTGTTTCTAGAATTTAATTTTGAGGGATAATAAGAATTTTAAAATCATCTTTCCATTTTAAAAGGTCTACTATCTTAAGAAGGGAGAAATGTCTATCTTATGATTATATTAACAAATCAGTAATTGTGCTCAAAATATATTCTTGAGCGCATTACAGCTATTATACTTGCCCTGATCACTTGCTGCTTCCCATTTTCAACAGCACCCACTTGATATGACTGTAAACAATCTGAGGTAGGAACTATGTTATTGTATGCATTAGTAACCCACGTAGTGGAACTTTTTACTGTAATCATAATTATCATTAGAGATATAGCCAACATCATGTATTTTATCCTTGTTTTTCCCCAAGTTTCAGTTATACCTTGTTTACGTTGCCAGCCTGATAGCTACTAGGCTGTTTCTCCTGTATAACCAATTACTGAGGGGTTGGAAATACCCAAGAATTCTCCCTCTGTATGCTCTACCCGTGGATATGCCACAATCACAGCCTTCATGCTATGCTGATAAAAGTATGTTAAGCTCCTTCCCACCAGAAGAGAGAAATTTCTTCAATTGGAAACGTGACTTAAAAATAATAATATCCCTTCAAATGTCAGACACAGCCCAGGAAGAGAATTCCAGAGTCCTGTGGGTACCACTGAATTATTTTCCAATGAACATGGGAAGCTTTTCGCTGGGGGCACTAATTACCTTTCAAACAGTAAGCCCTAAAGTTAACAGCCACACTAGAGAAGGTGTAAATATCTTCAGGGCTAAGAGTGCTTGCTTGAAAGCTGACTTTTGTCTGGACTACTTTTGTTTGAGTGTTCATCTCCATTATAGTTGTGTCAGAGAATTTTACTGGTTTACATAAACTTAGAGAAAAGACATTATTATATTTTAAGACTTTAACATACACTTCCCCTACTTTTTTTTTTTTTTTTTTTTAACATCATGGTCTTTAAAAATTTCACTGTCAGACTAACCTCCATCTCCATAATCCCAGGTAATATGCTGTAAATCCTCTACTTCAGGCTGAAAAAAGAAAAAAAAGTCAAAAGAGCCTATTACCTGGTGTGACATCTATCTGTTGTCTAAACCAGAGATGAAGGCTATTAGCCTATCAGCATTAGTCCTGATTTAAACACTTCAGACACTTTCATTAACTGTGTTGACATAGCTATATATTATTCATTTAACCTGCACTTCATTGCACTCCTAATACGCAATCATGTTTTGCAAGTGTGAGCCTGACTATAAGGCATGCAAGGCTAGAGTCTTGGTTGGTGTAAGAGTATTTGAGTGAAAACAAGATTCATTAGTCTAACTGAGGATACAACCCTATCTCTACACCTGCAAATGCAACTATATTTCTTCCTAGAATAAGTCCTGAATATGTCTCCATTTTTAGTACAACACCTTGGATTTATGCTCAGTTCTCTTTTCATTGCATTAAAACACTCATTAAAATGAGAATTTGTATTATTATAGGAAAGGTAAAATGCCTCTATGCAAGATGTACTGAAACTAAGTGAATAATTCATCTATTTTTCATATACAAATTTATTCATGGAATAATATCCTCTAATAGCTCCTGTTATGGAGATTACAGGCAGTTTCTCCAGAGCATTCAATAATCAGAAAGTTATGCTGGTTTATCTGGCTGGACACATTGCCCTTAACAGAACATCTTTGTCTCATGATTGGACTACCAGGTTTCTGGCATGAACATCTGCATTTATCAATTCAATTCTTACCAGCTTTAGAACTCATGAAAATATAGACCACATACTTTCTAAAGTAAACATTAACAGTAACTTAGTGTAAGCATTACACAGCACATGACAGTCCTACTCTCAGTAATCGTCATACTGTGTTTTTTGCAAATTTAAAATCCTTGAGCAATCAAAACTAAGTCCTTAGGCAAACAAGCAGTGGTAAGTCCAAGCCCCTGGCACCCAAACCAGCCTGTCTAGTTGCTTTGTGATTTTTTTTTGAAGATAGACGTGAAAACTCAGAGTACTATTAACAATGTATTAAACTATAATGTATTCACTAATGTCCTTCTCCCCCAGATAATGGGATTCATAATCATCTCACTTCAGTAGCTAGGAGAATTTCCTCGATTTTTTTTTGCAGTTACTTCTTATATGCTATTTCCCTGATGAAAAAAGGGTTTAAGTCACTCCACCAGGTTTAGTCCTACCTTTAATGCACTGGCATCTTCTATTCCCATTTCCAGAGAGCTATTATGCTCATACCTCTTTTGAAAAAAATTCTCTCATCAGACCAGTCTATTTCTGTGGAAACTATTGCTATGCTCAGAATTACTGTATTGAACAGATAACCTTAACATATACACACTATTTTGAACCGTGTAGGCTTCTGTTCATATAGAAGTGTCATTGTAGCTCTGCTGGTATAACTCCATGAATGGGCCAGGCTTGTAGAAAGAAGTAATATCTTTTATTAGACCAAGAGATAGAGTCAGGGGAGAGAACAAGCTTTGGGCTCAGAAAACTAACAAAAGTCCTCTGAGACAAAAAAGCTTTCTTGTTTTTCCTCCAACTGTATTATTTAGCCCTATGAAAGGTACAACCTTTTCCCTATAGTCCTGACTATCCTTGGTTATAATAGATTACTTACAATGAGGATAGGTCAAAAAGGAGTTGTAGAATAAAATAAACCAAAAATAATAAAAAAAAAGAGGTAGGGAAGGTAAAATTATGGCCTAGATGAACACCAACTCCTTACATAGAATAGCCTGCCTGACAGTCCTGAAGATGGTCTCTTCAATCTCAACACTACAATAGGATTGCTTGCCAAGACTACTAACCTCTAGATCAAAACACCACGATCAGTTTTTTGGAGAGGGTGCACAGGCAAGTTGCTCATTAGCACACTGTCAGCTATCTACAGAATGCAGACAAGAAACTGGATGGCATTCAGGTGAAGTTATATGCGTCTAGGAGATTTAAGGATATGAAGACATTGAAAGAAGGTCTCTCCATGCATATTTGTAGCAAAAGGAAGACTGTGGAAAACAGGCTTGCTGCTGAATGGGCAGGGGACCTAGAGACAACAAGCACAGACACAGCTGAAGAACATGCTTTCTTTGCCTGAATCTTCACTGGCAAGGTCTGTTTGTAGGCTTTCCAGCTCCTGAACCTAGTGTCAGAGTCTGGTGGAATGAAGTACTACCTGTGACCAGGGAAATCAATGAGGTGGTGCTTAAACAAGCAGATAAGACCATGAGACTGTACAGGATATGTCTGATAGGTCTGAGGGAGCCGGTGGATGTCACTACAAAACTCCGATGCTTGAAAGGTCATAGTGACTGGAAAAAGGCAAACATCACACCCATCATCAAAAAGCACATGAAAGAGGACCCAGTGAAGCAAAGACCGGCCAACATAACATCAGTTCTTTGAGCGATTATGTAGCAAACCCCTTTGTGGGGCATTTCCAAAGACACAAAGAACAAAGCGGTGCTGCGGAACAGCTGGCAGAGCTTTTCCAGCCAAATCATGCCTGATCTGCTGATTGCTTTCTGCAGGAAGGAGGACTGGCTGGCTGGATGAAGCAATTGCAGTTTGCTTGAATTTGGCAAGGCTTTTGACATGGTCTATATTTCTGTAGCCCAGACTACATTAGCAATAGCATAGTCAGAAAAGAGCTAGGCTTGTTCAGCCAGGGGAGAGAATATAAAGAGGAATCTTATTGCTGTCTATAACTGATGGAGGGGTGGATTACAGAGAAGATGAAGCCAGACTGGTTGGTGGTGGTGCGCAATGAAAGAATGAAAAGAAAGAGTCATGGGTTGCAGCAAAATAAATTATTTGCTGTTAGAATGACCGAACACTGGAAACACAGGTCCTAAGAGGTTTTGTTTAAAAGAAACAGCCTTTGTATCACTGCAAACTATGATTTTCCCAAGAAAGGAAAATCATTGTAGATGTCATTACTCAAAGGCCATGTAGTCATCATGGTTAATAAAACTAAGAATTGGAGGGAGAAGGACGTGATCCAGGTTTCCAGTCAGACAACAGTGAGATGCCAGGCATAATCTAAAAGAGAAGTGAAGGACAGCTCTTTCCATCTGAAGGTGATGCTCTCCAGAAATCAAGGCAGGACAACCTGTCCATGTGTTCCACAGACAGTTGATGCCTTTGAATTGGGAAAGCAAACTTCTGTAAGTAGAATGAAGAAAAATGGTGGAGATTTTAAAGCTTCTCCTTCATCCAGGCAATTTCTATCTGTATCTTCCACCCAAACAATCATCTTTTCCTATAAAACTCTGATTCTTCAAATCCCAGTTTATTGACTAATCCAGATTTCTTTTTACAGTACACAACTGCTCCTCTTCTTATTTGCAAATTTTACCAATGACAGTTGTCTAGTTTCTGGAAGAAGGTTGATAAAAATGTATTTAAAAGGAAAGGCCATTTTTCTTGGATATAAATAGACCTCAGAACTAACAGCAGCTGTAATACAGAATTGTATCATAAACTGATGTATTACCAGACAGTTATAATAGATGAAGGTTTAATCGGTAATTATTAAGGTTATACCATTATTTGTGCTACGAAGCATCCTTTTCTCATGTTTGATACAGGCAATTTGAGCTACATAGGCTGAAGTTTTCCATACCAGATATCAGTTCAGGGTAAAATAAACTCTGTCATAACTCATATACATGTATTTGAATCACAAAAGCTGGTGTTCAAATAAATTGGCCATTTTCCAATTTCTGCATAGTATTCAACCTTGGAAATGCTTTAAATCTCTTTTTTAAAGTGATAATACAGTAGGTAGTGTTTTAGCATAACTTCTACCAAGTTCCCCTCCTACTATTTTTCTACTTGCTTCACACTTTCTGGCTGGAAAAGCTCCAGGTTTTCTCTTTGACTGACATTTAATTTATTTTTTTAAAACTAGGGCAAAATTTTTCTAACTCTGCAAAAGGAAGATTGTAGAAAAAGAAGTATTCTCAAAATTAAAAAAACTCTAAAGGTGTCATGACCTACTTTTAATGCTATTCAGGACAGAAAGCTCAATTCAGCAAGGAAACAAACAGCCTGTGAAAAGTTTGCATCTGCTAGCTGAAGCATTTCTGAGACAAGCAAACAGCTCCATTCGCTATTTTCACTCTTAAACTCTCCGACAACTCAGGTGCTAGATCATCTTGGTAAAATCTGATTTTGACAAATTTTTAAATCCTGCTAATATACCTTTTCTTCACCGAATGAGACAGAAGTCTTAATTTGTAGCTCAGAACACTAGAATTAGAGCTTTAGATTTCAACATGCTTTTTACAGATTGTTTTCAATCACACCACAAAAGGCACTTTTAAAAGTATGTGTTATTAGCACTGAAAACCTGAAATTTCCTGTGGACTTCATGAACTTGTTTCTGACAGATTAGATAATGGCTTGCTACTAAGCAGCCATAAAAACCCCCACAACACTATTTTATGGGTTTGGTTTCTGGCGTTTCTTCTTTGATGAAACAATTCTTTTAGCATCATTAATGGCTGTTCTTTAAAAGTATAGATCCCTTTTTTTTCTTTTTGTTTAGTAGAGCAGAGGGTTCTCATGTAAAATACCTAAGGAAGAATGTATTTTTGAATAGTATAAACTTGTCTTGTCTAAGATAGGCTTGACTCAGTGATTTGTAATTTCTTGAGGCATCAGGCTGGTTATTTTGTTCTTACTCGAACTATCCTACTTTAAAATCAATCATAGGTGCATATTATAATTTGAATTAATACCTTAAAAACCAACAACATAACATTCCTTGAATGTAGAAGAAAAGATAGAGCAACTTCTGACACTCAGGAAATAAAATCTTCTCTATTCTTTAGCTAGTGCAGAAATCATATTAATAAAGAACTCTGCAAACAGCTAAGTCTTTCATTCAGGTCCTATATCAAAGGCCCAAGAAACTGATTAAAGTCTACTGACTTCCAGGCATCTCTGGCTTAGAGGGTGAGCACCATTTTCATTTTGCTCTTCTCAAATTCTTAAGGAAAGTGGCTGAAAAATTCACTGTGAATAAATTATCTCACAGTATGAACTGCCCCAGTTCTTGGTGATTTGTTCATAGCTTTTAGGTATTGACAGAATTAATAATAACCAGAATATGGCAGAGCCTCAGACTGTCACTTCATTATTTCACTTTTTTGACTCAATATCTGAAACTTTATCAAATCATCTAATAGGAAAGGACCCTGTGGTGCATCCTTGGCACAAGTATTTAGCAGAGAATCCCTAGCTAAAGAGGGAAGATGAGCTAGGATAGATGACTTCAAGTTGTCCCCACAGACCCCTAGCTCCAGGCTGTGCCATGGGCCTGGCAACAGCACCAGCATTTCTAGCAGACCATGTAGACTACAAAACTTTATGAAATCAAACTAGTATCTGCAAATATTATTTTTGGAGTCACATATTGGCTTTAATCCCTGCATCTCTTAATCCATCATTCTTAGACAAAACACATAAGCAAAAGATTCAGCATATTGTTAGAATTTAGGAAACAAGTTAATAAGCAAAGAGAGTGAAATTCCATAAGAAATAATGGATGTGCAGTGGGACCATAAAAGATAGGATTAGTTGGAATACAGAAACGCTCTCTCCTGAATTTTTTGTGTTAACAATTTTGTAAAACCTCTAATTATTACAGCACAAGACCTACAATTCTAAAATCTAGAGTTTAATATCGGGCTTTTTGGATTTGCTTTTGTTCTTATGCCAAGCAGATGCATTTGCTATGTATTTTCTCTTCGCTTTCTCTACAACAGTGAAACAGCACAACAACAACAAAAAGTAATCCAAAAACCAGAAGATGACAGAAAAGATACTGTGTGTCATTAGAATTGTAAAATTCATTGCAGCTGCAGAAATCTGTATAATCTGAGTACATCTGCAAGTATAGAGAATGCACAGAGAAAGAAAACCGAAAACAACTCTTTTGGCTCAGAGCCAGGTTGCATAAATTAGCTAGTTCTCACAGACTTCTTCCTAAAGCTTACTCCTGATGTATCAGGTACCTCCTTAAGATTTATGGGTAATGGACGCACGTTAATGCAATTTACTTCTTTTTCTTGCCTCATTCCAATTACATGAAACCAGCAAAGCCAATGAACACAAGGGAACTGGAATTATAAAGTGTAAGTTAAAAATGGAGTTAGCATTTTTTTCCTGTAATGAAGCTACTGTCATCTTCCTCCAAAACATAACTAAAGTGAACACAAAGCCTCTTCTGTAGCTCAAAAGATTCTGCACTTGCAATGCCTATAGTCCCAAGTGGTATATGTGGGAGAAACTTAGGGTGATAGAGTTTCCCACTGCCCCACATCCAGTATCTTGTCCAAATTAACAGAATCAGACATAAAAGTGTATTCCTGCAAAAGAGGAAAACACAAAAAAAAAGAGACCCCTCAAGGAAACCCACAAAAAATAGACAAAGGTCCTAATCAAGCAGTTCTGCATCCAATTAACTCAGTGAAAATTCAGTATCTTTTCATAAGTCTTCATTATCTCCTTTGATCATGATCTGCCTTTTTATGACCCATTCTAAACCTTAAAGGGTAGGTTATCATCAACGTCACATTAAAGAATCACTGTTCCCTTCGCACCTCACACTTCTACTTTTAAAACCGTAGAAATATAATGAACTTCTTAAAATGTATGTAGTCAAAATTAAAATGTTGACAGCTGTGATGAGAATTAATTTCCCTTTATCTAAGAGTTGTGCTTTTTAAGCCAGATATATCTAAGAGGAATATAACTGTTGAACTTCTATGAACACTGAAGTAACACAAGTATTTGGTTAAATAACTACAGGCCTAAGTTTAAACTGGTAAGTTTAAACTGAAACAGTTCAGAATAAGACTACAGAACTCACTTTTGTACCAAAATTTTGCATCCTTTTAGAAGTTTGTGACATTCCAGCATTCCCTTTGCCACAAAATTAGCCCTGAGCTGATTGCCTAGAGAGTCTGAGCGCTCCTTGGCTTCCCATATACATTGACAACTGTAATACTGACCTCACTACCTTCCAGTACAATCTCCTGTGAAGCTGATTCAAGCAAACATTCACAGAAATTCAATTCACAGTCCCTGCATATAGCACTCATGACAACACCAAACATCCTATTTTATGATATTTTGGTTTCAACTCTGTGGCTCTTATAATTACATGGTTTATTATGTGCTGACAGGCAGTTGATGCTATGGAAAACACAAGTCAAACACCAGATTACTTTTAAGAGAGGCTGAAAACTGATAGATAACACAGATAGAATTCTATTAAAACAAGGTATGGGCTGGCCTGCAGATTTAACGCAATAATAGATTTCTCTTCTCCACTTCGTAAATTCAGTTCCCACTGCTGTTAATGAGAACAGTACATTTAATTTTCCTTGCACCATATCAGCAATCTGATATCACAAACATGATCAAGTTAAATGTTTCCTAGCCCGAATGCTGATTTATCAAATACACGAAAACATATCCGTAGTATGAGACTAGTTTAAGTGCTATGTTAAATAATACAACAATATTTTAAAAGGGTAAATCAAACAGGACTTGTGAAAGAAATTTCAGTTCAGTGATGCAAAATGAAATACGATGTAAATGTGCCTAACTTATAAATTCCTGACCGACACAAGATGGTATCTATTATATCTGTACTTTAAAATAAACGTCATAAATTGCTGTGGAGGCCAAGGAGATTTCTGAAAGTTTCCAGAGATAGTTCTAATCTTGTCAAGAATTCAGATACCTTTCTTTGCAAGATTATGGTCCATCATCATATATGAAATCCCAAGTGGTATGCATTCTCAGAAATAATGACCCAATATTAAATATTTCATTTACATACTGAATTACCTGGGGTAACTCTATGTGATTGCCAAAGATTATTAATCATATCAACTTGATTAATTTTAATGTGAAACCCAGTAAATCTTAAGATTTTTGGACAGTGCTTCTATTTTAACAGAGTGATATTGACTAAACTCTGTCCTCCACACCCTAAAAATAATAATACCGACAGAGAAAAATTCAGGGATCAATAGGCATAAGACTGAAGAAATTCATGACCCAGCACCAAATGAGCAGTCATGCAAGAATTTTGATACCACAAATACCAAAGAAGAATAAAATCATAAAAATGAAACCTGAGTAAAACAGAACGTGGCTTTACTTGCCTGAAATAAAATTTTTCTTGTTTTTATTTCTTTTTTTTTTTTTTTTTTATATGGACACACTAAATCATTCAAGCAAGATCTCAAACCCTGTCTTGACTATATTTTTGAGATACAACAGATTTGTGTGATTAGACTTGATAGTATTACTTCAAAGCTTGATGTAAAGCAACTAGGCTTCACCAGGTTTATTTCTATCTTTTTGGAGCTTCTAAAAGTGGGTAGAGAAGAGTATTGGCATGTTTGCTGAGACATTCCTCTATTTCTCATTATTAGCAGTAATTGGTAATAGTACTTTCTATGTAAATTACTACCTTTGCTATTTATTATGTGATGACATTATTATGATTATTGCTGTTGTGTTTAGATACCTAATCAGTAGTAATATTATCATCATAACGATGACTGGGAGAAGAATTAAAGCTCCCATTTGCTGAATTAAAATACAAGAAGAAGCAACCTCTGTTCCTCAATCGTTTTGAGATGTCACTGTCAATCAAGCACTGCCTTACAGTTCAGCATCTGCTGGAAATATTTTCCTTTTCCAATCAAGCTCAGCTGCAGCTCAACTACACCATATGTGAATTTTTAGATTTTTCTCATTCACATTCAAGAAATATTTAATCTATAAAATTAAAATGATTAAGACTCTCTCTGGTTTCATAAGGGTTATTTAGGGATGACAGCCAGTCACTAGTGGCTTGGACTGGATTCAAATCAGTGACGTAAATAAAGGACGTTCTGTAATTTGTTATAATTTCCTGAGCCAAGCACAATGCTGTTTTACATGTTGACATCAAGGAAAAGCATGTAATTTGATCAAGTGCAAACTTCTTGGCAGAGCCTGAGGGAAAGCAATGACAATAATAAAATGGATAGGCAGGTTGTCAAGAGAAGTGAAAGTACTCTCAACTGCACACTTTTAAAGAAAATCCAGCAGTGGAGAGGCTGAAAATATTGTCTAAAACGGTGCCCATGGATATCCTGGAGGTGAAGGATTAGTTTATGAACTGAGGACATGCTATTATTAAATGAACTCAGAGTTAAATTCATTCATTTACTTAACTCTGTTGTTGGCAGTGGAGCAAATCCTCAGTGATGTAAATTGGAATTGGAGCTGTGACAAATTCTAGCATGAGAGTGTCTGACCCTACAAGTATTTATTTTGCTTGAAAAAGTAAAGATAGTTTATATGTAAATGAGATGCAGCTTTCCAGCTCTGTATAATTTGTCAGTATGGATGTTGCTTTCACAAAGACTGAGCAATCTCTAATCTAGACTATTAATAGGACTTGATCCCACCAACCCTTACTTGTAACAGTAATCTTATTATGGTGGTGGGACTAGAGGAACAAAATAAAGGCTACTGTCATGAACATTTTCAGATGAATACATATTACACGATTCTTTCTTTTATATAACTGATTTGATGTATTTCCTGCTCTCCTTCAATATAATGAGTGATGCTAAGAGCTAAAATGAAATGTCTAGGGCATCTATTAAAAATCAGCTTTTCAATGGATTTTCAGGGAGCATTATTTTTTCAATCGGATCTGGATGTAGGTAAAAATACGATTTTTTAGGGGAAATATGATATCAAAACTGCTGCTACCCTTTCTTCTCTTCATTACAAAACGATTTATACCTGAATGTAGGAAACATTATGGAGCTTAAACCTGTCACATGAAGCGTTTCTTGGGAGAATTTCCCCTCCTGGGAGTTTCAGGTATAAATCGAGATTCTGATTTATTCCCAGTCTTGATAGCACTGGCCTCAATCTGCAGACTCTGCTTTTAAGGCTCTGCATCTTTAAAAGCAAGAGTGCTAAATCCATTTCAAGGTATGTCATAAGATCATAATACAGGCTATAGACATAATATATTTTTCAAAAAGGACACATTTAAAGTGTTTTCTCAGATACAACAATGAATCAAATCACTTCACTTGAGAACTACCAAGAGAAAATGCCAAGTGCAGAAAATGACTAACAGCATATTTCATTTCCATTTTCAACTCACCTTCTCCTTAAAACATTTGAGCAAATTTGGTTTTCATTTTTTTCTGACCTAATTAGCATTGACTTCAGGATTTTCAGTTGACTAACAAACAGATCCTTCCTGATTGTAACATATATGTTGTGATACTCTTTTGATAACATTATCTAATAATATTTCTCCAATTCTTTGTTTGTCATAAAGTTTCTAATAAAAACAATGCATATTTCTGTGTGATACATGCAACCTGTGATATAAATTTAAATTACCGAGAACTCATCTCAAAATAAAACTTAGAAGCATCTCTTTTGTTTTAATAATTATTCTAAGCCTCTGTGTTTGGAGTACTAATTTAATTGGTGAATTAGTTAACTCAGTTAAATTCACAGTCTTGTTTGATTTTGCTTTGCTTTGTTTATTACAAGTTCTTTTCTAATATGCCAATATTATTTTTATCCTCTTTGGGTCTATGACTCTATCTTTCATTCACTCTTTATATCCCTCCCTCTTTCCTTTCTTATTTCCTGCTGTCTGCTAGACACAATCTCTCCATCCCTGCAGAAAGCAGTGGATATTATTGAGGAACATACTAAAAACACATTGTTAGCCTTGACTTTTATCTACCAAAATGCCATGGATGTCACTGGAATTTTAGCTGGCATTTAAAAATAAGAAAGTGCCAAAATACTCAAGTGCTTTTCAGACTGCGATGATTAGAAAATGGTAACCTAGGAATCACAGCAGTAGTAACATTTATCTGGACTCAAAAGTCAATTGCCATAATTAAAAACAAAGGAGTTAATTAGCTGGCACTGGCTGGAGAATAGCTAACTTGTATCATACTGACAATATTGAAAACAGACAGCCAGAGTCTTGCATAAAAATTTCTGTTTCATACTCTTAGTGTCACTTAAGTATGTGTCAGGTCATTTACCAGCACCAAGACAAGTAGAGTAAATAAGTATCTGCCAGCACCATGTGGTCACCTGAAATATCTGCAGAGCACAAAGCCAGAATGCAGTAAGACACATCAACTTCTTTTAATACTTTTTCCTTAGCAGCAACTACTGCTTTTGTCAGAAACAGGCTATAGGGCTAGGTTGATTTTTAGTCTGACTTCATAGAGCAGTTCTTGTCCTACAAAACTGAAAGACCTAAATGCTCTATCATAGAGCATTACCAAAAGAACATCGCCGATGTTCAAACCTCATCTATCAACCTTATTTAGGAAACTAGCTTTACACAGGATAACACATACCACGTAAGTCTGCTTAGTCCTATTGGAACTTGAACACATTTCAAACAACTGAATACATGCTTCATTGCTCTATTCTTATTTTTAGTAAGGATGAATTTGAGCATCTCCTTAACTGTTGTGTTGGGTTTCTGTGGTGGGGTTTTTGGTAGCAGGGGAGGGGGCTACAGCAGTGGCCCCTGTGAGAAGCTTCTCAAAAGCTCCCCTGGCTCCAGGTCAGTCCTGCCTCTGGTCAGGGCTGAGCCAACTAGCGATGGTGGTCATGCCTCTGCCAGGAGGTATTTAAGAAGGGGAACCTGGGAGGGGGTTGGGAGTTGTGAGGAGGACGAACACCCAGGTCAGTGGAAGGAAGAAGGAGGAAGCAGGGGAGGTGTGCTGGAGCAGAAGACACCCCTCTATCCTGTGGTGACAGAGCAGGGTCACCCTGCCCTGCCACCCACGGAGGTCACTGGTGGAGAAGAGGCCCACCTGAAGCCCGTGGAGGATCTCACACCAGGACAAGCATCTGTGCTTAAAGGAGGCCAGGACTCTGAAGGGAGAAGCGGCTCCTGCTGCTGTAGTTCGGCACTGGGAGGACGGCAACACGCAGGATGACCCACGCTGGATCAGCATGGGAACGGCTGCACCGTGGGGAGGACTCACTCTGGAGAAGGTTCACGGAGGACTGTCTCCAGTGAGAGGGGAGCCCCGTGGAGCGGGGGAGGAATGTGCGACATTCATCCCACCTCCTGAGAAGGAAGGAGCAGTGAGCTGACTGTAACCCCCATCCCCTGCCCCAAGGGGGGAGGAGGGAGAGAGATGGGGAGCAGAGCTGAGCCCGGGAACAAGGGAGGGGTGGGGGGAGGTGTTTTTGGATGTGGTGGAGCTTGGAGCTTTTCCCTGTCCCAGCTTGTCTGTTAAGTGTTGTCTTTGTTAACGTTTGAATTAAAGTGATGTTGTTTTTTCTTCCCCTAATGAGCCTGTCTGTTGCCCATGACTGTAATGGGTGAGCCATCCCTCTGCGTCCTTATCTAGATTCCTTAGCCTTTTTGCTTCATTTTCTCCTTCCCATTCCTCAGGGGAAGGGGTCACTGAACAGCTGTGTGGTGCTTGGTTGCCCTTTGGGCTCAAACCATGACAACTGTTTGCCTGAATCTGGTCCTGTACATATTTACTTCTAACATCCATACTTGAAACTTAAATCCCCCACAAATGGCCTTGTGCCTTCAAAAACTAGAAAACATGAAGCGTATAATCCAACATTGGTTGCCTACCTTACTGGAACAAACATTGTTAAATCAAGCTCAAAAGCCCAAAGGCAGTTTTAAATAAATAAATAAAAGCTTTGTTTCTTTTCACTGAAAAAGGTGAGTTACCCAGGGAAAATCTCCTTCCCTTTTCAGCCCCTTCTCCCATTGCCTTCCCTTCACTCCACAAATAAATAAGTAGCAGTTATTTTTTCCAGTTTGTTGCACACCTCTCCAGAAGACTCCTTTTACATATGGAGCCACGGGATTGCAGAATCTGGAATAGGGATTTATGAGCCCTGTTCTCTTTGATTAGGAAGATGTTAATAGCTTTTAAAAAAATACGGGAACATGAGTATCTTATTAAAGAAGATGTAGCTGGAACCTTCATGAGCCATGCCTGTGCAAAAATATTTTAAGAGTATAAAACCAGAATCCTGCAGATTATTAAATAAGGTTATTTTTTTCTTCTTAAATTATTGCTCATTAAGTACATTTTTATTTCTTTAAAGACTTACTACAATGTTGTCTTAGCAGGCAGGACATACCAAATTTGAGGTCTTCTCTTGTGTAGATGTAGGCCATAGGTCTATATAACATATATTTTGCAGTCAAACTTAAAATTTGCAAGTTGTGAGATCTCTGTACCATTTATTATTCCTGCTATCATCTCAGAATATTTTTATGAGCCAAGACACTTATTTTTTTTTTTTTTATCACCAGGAAAAAGAGCCAGAAAATATACCAAAAGCAACATTCACATTTTCCAAGAGAGAAGTTTCACAGAACACAGATAAAGGTGCCCTTGATGTTTCCAAAATACATATGTTCCCTCAATACTCAACTGACTAGGAAATAAAAATGAAAACCCCAATACTTCTAAAAAGACTTTTAAAAAAAATATATTTGTTGGCCCAAGATATCCTTTAAAAACACTCTTACTAAATTTTCCAGTGAATGAAAAAAATTGTATACCTTGCCTGTCCTGATAGGTTATCAGGCAACTCAGCCCATTCTCTGATAAGTGTAAATTACTCAGAAAGAAGAAAAATAATAAAGGAAAAAATTCCTTGGTTTATATCACACATTTCATCAACATACCTGATCATCATGTAAGGAAGTGGAGCACAAAATCATGACAGATACAAACAGATGAAAATAAAAGAAATATGGCTACAATTTAATTGACAATGCTGAGGTTTATACTTCTTTTAGATATCTTTACAAGAAAGTGACTGACATCTGTTTCTGGTATATGGTTATGTCAGTGGCTAATAGGGACTAAGCTTTATTACTTTTATATAGATGTGCCTTTTTCCAAAAAAGAACATCAAATCAAATGTTGCCCAATTTGACTACATATAGTGTAGTTATTTACATATTTTATTTGTTTTTTGAGAAGAGCCTGAAGTAGATCTCATATACTGTATATATCTATGACTGGATGTCAGCACTGCAATCCCCTTTTTTCCTTCCTCTCAAAGTCAGTTTGATTAAATTTCTTTAAGCGCAAGATTTTTCAGCTCACTCCATTGATTTATCTGTTTTCTTAAGTAAACACTGACCTTTCCTTCTACTGCCAACTTTTCTCTTGAGGTGTTTCAACATATCCCTGTCCTTGGAAAAGTAAACCTGTTAATTTTAGCCAGAACCAGACAACCTGGCATTTCCAAATTAATGATTTAATCAAACAGGCCTATAATGCTAAAACTGTGATGACAGGTAACTCGGTCATTAATCTAGCTGTTTGCATTTTGCTTGCATTTCTTCTGGCAGGCATTTCAGATCAAGTTAAGAGACATGCAGCTCCCCCAGTCTGAATAATACCAGTTCCGTGCTTGGGTGAGGGGATACATGAAGAAAACCCAAACTGCATGAGGAAATGGAATCTTCAAATGCTGTAGTTTGGAGAGAGTTAAAAGTATCATTTCCAGCACTAATTTTGCATGGACATACCTTAAACCGCGTGTGTCCTAACTGTACACTTATACTGGTTTTTATTGTATTGAGCTACTTCTCTACTGATACTTTCCTCTTACTTTTGAAGAGAGATTTCTTCAGCGTATCAAGATGATTTTTTTTTTTTTTTGCAAGTGGAAGGAGACTATCTTTCTAACAAGATGTAGAATAATGACCTAAGCACAGCAAGGGGTTTCAGATAGGAGTGAAAATCTCATCTCTAGAACTTCAATATAGGTGGGCACAAGCCTGTCTCACAGTATGTTTGTGGATCAGGCTCACTTGACAGCTTCTTTGTCTAACACCCTCCCTGAAATTGGTTGTCCACGAAAAGATAAGGCAGTAATTTCTGATGAAAAAAAGATTTCTTTTTCTGGTTTCAAAGGGGTGGAGAACACCAACCTCTTTTGCACAGGCTGCTAGAAACCCATCAGATGGTTGTAATTTCTACAGTAGGGTCTGAGCCAGGATTTAACCATAGGCTGAAAGAAAAGTTCACACTATCATTCCATCTCTAACATAAAATCCCAATGCACAAGGAAAATATTGACATGTATTTTTTCAATTCAGGTTGCTTCTTATTTAATCAATGTAAAACTTCATGAAGTCTCTGGCAGAAAATACTCTAAGTACCGTAAAAGGACAGATTTTACATTTATATTGGTAATAAACCTGAGACAAGTTTACACAGTTGTAGGTCTATCTCACAATGAAGCATTTTCATCCAAAACTATTTAAGGAAAATATATACAATTCTTCATCTACAGTCAGACAAATAAAAGTGCTTTTAGAGTAAACAGGCAACATAAGATATTTAAGAGCAGCCCAAAAAGAAGCTATAAAACTACCACTTTCAATTTTAATGGAGAAAAAACCACTGTGATTTCACGATTAGCCATAAATGCCATGCAGTGCAGAGAACTTCCTTTACAAAAAAAGATGACTCAAAATGAAACACAAAGTAATTCAGGCCACAGCTAAGATGGGGAAAGATAGCGTAAGAGGAAAATGAGAGAAGAATCAGATGTTAAAAACAAACAAACAAACAACACAAAAAGCCACCCAAACAAACAAAAAAACAAACAAAAACCCCCCAAACAAACAAAAAAAAAACACCAAAAAAAAAAAATGCCATTTAGAAAAGAAAATGTTGATAGCAGTTTGATTTCTAGAGTTAACAAAGAATTCACCTGCACAATATCAGGATGCCTTAGCGCAAGGAAGAAATCGCACCAAGTGCTGCAAGAGGCAGGCTGCTCTGCTCCACCATGCCAGAAGCTGACAGGAACCATGAAATATGCTGCAAAAAGACGGGGCCATCCCACTGCCTTGCACTCCATAATAACCTGAAGAGCTAGTAGGCAACCTCTGCTGCAGCATTATAAAGCTGGATTGCCACACTTCTCCTGTGTTGAGGTGTAACAGCCCTCTCTCGCCAAGGAGGATCCTTATTCTAGAGTAGCCTATTCTAGGGTTTTTTTGGCTCATATATTATCTATTGGACGTCAGTTCAAGACTTATAAACAGAGCTGCAGGTGTACCTATTGCATTTTTGCTCCTCTTCTTCAGACTCTTAACTAATCACTGCTACACTGCTGCCAGCAATCTTTCCTTTTTTGGGGTATTAACACTGAAATGTGCATGTGGTAGAACTCAAGACTATTTGCCGTCTAGCTGGTGCCCTCTCTCACCTTGCTCTTACTATAGCTTTGTTGTACACAAACTGTGCAAATCAGCACAGTACATAGATTAACTTCTGAATATTTTACTAGTAAAACCAATATTTCACAGTAATTATTTTTTTTTCTCAGAGTCCACAAGTGGTTATCAGCACTCAGAATTAAATCCTGCTATTTTTACTGTTAGGACAATGACTGCTGACCACAAATGAGTGTTTGCGCATACAGGTGAACGCATTGGTGTGGAACAATGAGAGAGAGTAACTGAAGACAAAACCACATAGTAAGAAATTAGGCCCTGTGGAACATCAAATTTTGCAACCTATCAGATACAATTACAGAGGGATGAAGAACTTTGAAAAAGCAAAGCAAGTATAGTTGATAACTATGTTCCATCTTGCAGCAATATCAAGTTTTTACAGTTGTGTTTTAAAGCATTTGACTCCAGTCATTCATAAATATGGTGCTGAAAACTTGAAGCCAAATATTACATTTATTACTAATGTGTGTAGTTTCACTGGTTTCAACCACTGGAATAAATGAGGATATGTAAAAGGAATTACACAGTTACACACATACTTTTCATCACACTTTTGCATTTCTGATGCACTATATTACAACTGACTCTTAAAATTAAGAATTAGGGGAAAAAAATAATCAATCTTTCAAAATCACTTTAACAGAAGTTTACATGAACACACACGTCCATGAACTTATACATACAGATATATTAATACACATCTGATGAACATGAGAAAGTCAAAGACCTGTGCTTACAAATACGGCCACAGATTTAGAGTACGTACATTTTCAAATACTCAAATTTCCACAATCTAAGCCTGATTTTCATAGAAGTTCCATGAAGAGACAGTATCAACTGAAATCAACTGAATCAACTGAAATCATTAGTTCAATCCTTAGTGGGTGAAACAGCTAAATCATTTTACATCCAGAGGACAAAGCACACAGCTTTTTGACC
Organism: Tyto alba; assembly: GCF_018691265.1. NCBI lineage: Eukaryota > Metazoa > Chordata > Aves > Strigiformes > Tytonidae > Tyto > Tyto alba. The sequence goes on along the minus strand of NW_024881327.1, from coordinate 12,773,224 downwards.
TGTATAAAACCCCCAAAAATCTCTAATGGAGTCCACAGACTTGTAGTTCTAATTTAATCTAGAATAAGCATGGAACAAGCAAGACACAGCGCATAGGTCAAGTGAACTTGGGAATATGGTATCCACAGAGACAAATTTCTCCTACCTTTCTTCTACCCATGTCAAATAGGCGGAACTCACATCCAGGAAATAGGGAAAAGGAAGAGGCCAGGTTGTCAGTGACCAGAAGAAAAAGAAAGAGATAGAAAGATTACTCCCTGCCTAATAATTGAGGGAGATAAAGAAGAAATAATTGAAGGAGGAAGTGGAAGGGACCTTGCAAGGCCACCCTAACTTCACTAGTTTTTATAAGGCAAATACTGTAAAGACAGATCTTTGGCTCATATGAATGTATCAAGTCATCATATACCCATGCAATGTTTGCTTAGCAAACTGCAGTTCACCATCAGAGTACAACATGATGCATTTTATTTTAAAGTTCTGTATGACCCTAAAGAAGGAAGGGGTTGGCTTCTGGCTGTTAAAGGTAGACACATCATCTTTAAATACAGGTCAAGGGAGTTTAGAGCATTCTGTGACTGGATGCACTGAGCAGTAAGATAAAAATTTTTATTATTTTCAACCTGGCTGTTATTTTCTAAGGACTTTTCACACTAAGAAATCTGAAATGACTCTATTCTTATCCTCCTATGAATTAATCTGTTAGAAAAATCACAGTCAAAACCATACTGGGCATAGTTCGTTCTTATACAGCATCATATTCAAGCCAGATGAATGGAAATGTCTACATGAATCAGGCTTGCTTATTAAAATACATCATTCAGTTAAGAGGAACACATTACTTGATTTATTATAGTCCCATGGCACATCAGTAGTCCACAAGTGCCATGTTACATTATTTAACAAAAGATACACTATTAAACAAAGTATTTGTGAATAAATCAGCAGCAATTTGTCTGCAGTATCTAAGTAAGAGCGAAGTATTTGGCTGATGACTTTTTTCCTTTTGGTACAGGATGAAACTGCAAAATAAATTTTCAAGTCTTCAACTATGTTGCAAGTTGCAGAGTTTGTCACTGGCATTATTAGTCTGACATTTATCCTTTTGTTCAAATAGCTCTGCCTAATAAAATGCCCGTATCTTTTCTTAACTACATAGCTTTCCTATACACTTGAGGCTTTAAATGCATTTTAAATATTAACAAAGCTTTCATTAAAATGCAGAAACGGGGTGGGGGGAGCTACTGGAAAAGGCTTTATTCTGTCTCCTTTAGTTTTATGTGGAAGTATTAATCAAAACCTTCATTAATATTGTATGAATTCAGAGCCTTCGCACAACTGGAATGCACATTACTTCTTATTTACATTACTTTTACTTTAGGTTACTCCATTTAACAAAAAATGTAGGATCCTGGGGATATTTATGCATGTATAGAAAGTACTATATTGCAGAACTCATGTTCCAGGCAAACTTCTGGACTTATAAAATGGAAAATTGAAATTCAGTAGGAATCTCAAGCAGCATTTCCAAAAATATGCATTTGATATGACAACTCCAGCTCTGGGAGAGACTGATTATTGAGTGCTTAAGATTTATGGTTAAGGTTTCCTTCTTCCCTTCCAAGACTTTGGGTTAAAAAATGTGCACTGTTTACAGACAGAAACATCCACAGCCTCCAAGAAACTGGGAGAGGTTAAACAGAATTATGAATGGTGCTGCTAAATACAGAATTATGGGGGGAAACAACATGCCTGCTATAAAGTCACAAACAGCAGAAGCTGTCATAGCATGTAAGGGAAAGTCCTTTCTTAGATAAACAGAGTTAAAGGACAAAAATGATAAGAAGAAAGGAACAGTTTCATATTAGCAGGATATTACTAATATCCTGATATCAGTACTAATCTCCTGGGATCTGTGCTGTTTGACATATTCATACATGATCTGGAGAAGGTGATGAACAGCAGAGTGACAAAGTTTGTGCATTGTACTAAATAATTCAAAGGAGTAAACGTGAAAACAGAAGACAACAATTTCAGATAGATCTCATGCTACTGACTGACCACGAAACAACAACAGATGACATTCAAGGTTGATAAATGTTATTGTCCTGGGTTGAGTGAGTGGTGGAGTTTTTTGGTGGCAGGGGAGGGGGCTATCGGGGCGGCCCCCTGTGAGAAGCTTCTCGAAGCTCCCCCAGCTCCATGTCAGCTCCACTTCTGTTTGGGAAATTGAGCCAATCGGCTGCGCCTCTGCGATAACGTATTTAAGAAGGGACGTGGTGACGTGCAGGGGGACTTGTGAGGAGGAGTTGCTGCAGCTGCATGAACACCAAGGTCAGTGGGGGAACGGAGGAAGAAAGGAGGGGGGAGGTGTGCCGGAGCAGAGACCCCCCTGTATCCTGTGGTGAGACGGCAGGGCGGCCCCCCCTGACACCCATGAAGATCTACGGTGGAGCAGACATTGATTTATGGCCTGTTGCTCCCGCTCAGTTGATCAAGGTTCTGTGCCCGAAGAAGGCCGGGGTCTCATGGGAAAAGGCAGCCCCGCTGCTCTAATTCAGCGCTGGGAGGATTGCAGCATGCAGGGGAGTCCCACGCTGGAGCAGCTCGGGAAGGGCTGCAGCCGTGGGAGGGAATCCAGTCAGAGGAAGTTAGTGACCCATGACGGAGCAGTGTGGGGAACGCTGAGGCCCGTGGGAGGGACTCAAGTCGGAGAAAGTTTGTGGAGGACTGTCTCCTGTGAGAGGGGGACCACGATGGAGCAGGAGGAACAAGTGTCGGACACTCCCCTCACCGAAGATGAAGGAAGTGGCAGCGCTGACTGCACCCCCCATTCCCTGCCCCTGCGCCACTGGGGGAGGAGGTAGAGATATCGGGAGCAGAACTGAGCCTGGGAAGAAGGGAGGGGTGGGGGGAAGGTGTTCTCAAGATGTGGCAATGCTTCTCACTGTCCTACTCTGTTATGTGTTGTTAGTGTCTGTAATAAATGTATGTTCTTTTTTTTTTTCCCCTAACAAGTCTGCCTTTTGCTCGTGATCATAAAAGGGGGATTTTCCCCCATCCCAGTCCTATCTTGAACCCCAAGCCTGGATCTCTGTCCCTTCTCATTGCTGGAGGGGAAGGGAGAGAGAGCTGCTGCATTGTGGTTGGCTGCCAATCATGCTCAAACCACAACAGTTATGTAAAGTACATCAGAAAAAACTAATTTAACTATAAAAGGACAAAGGAAGAAGTGGGGGAGTTTCCCACATTTGCATGGATATCAAAACCTTAGAAGTCTTCAAAAAGCATAAAGAAAAATCCATTTACCCAGGTTCATTAAACACAAAGGCACTATCTTAGTCTAAGAGGTCTGTAAAGTTGCACTGCTGGAAGGCATGACAGTTTATGGAGGGACTGCAATGTTTTCCTATTCTTCCTTAAACTTCCTCCATCAGTCTTCAACAAAGTGTATTAGACTAGATGACCTCGTCAACCCTTTCTTACATCATCTGAAATAGATCTGTTGCAGCCAAAATCAGACCCCTTATTTATTATTAAATACTACCATTATCTTTTTGTGATAATTATATTCCACTGAAAACCACTGAAGCAATATATGCAAATACTCACACTTGCCCTTTCTCCTATTAATGCAACTCTACTCATTCCTCTATAGTACTGCCTCCTCTCCCATGCCTACAACCTTTGCATACCTAGACAGAAACTTCACAAATTGAACAGTTTGGGGTTCTTTTTACAACATTGGTCCAGCTCTACATATGAATTAAAAGTAAGAAATTACTAATTTGTAAAGAACATAGCCTGGAAAAGTGAGATCCTGTGGGAATTCTGCTACAGAACTTCACTGAGATAAAAATTTCACTTGTGGATTCAAACAGGTAGTTAAGAATTTCACTAAAAGGCTGTCTAGAATCAAAGGAAGGAGAGGACTTATGATCAGGCTTTTAGTTGGGGAAAAAAGATTGCCCAATTGACAAGTTCTACAAGGTAAGAATGCAGCAAAGCTTACGTGAATCTTTAGGTTTGTTTTTTTTGTTTTTGTTTGTTTGTTTGTTTTTCCAGTAGGACTTACTAATCTCTTCCTGGCTGTGACATTTTTAATTCCAAACAGCAACACAAAAATGAATAGATAGATATGAAACCCACAACTAATCTGTGAGCTCCAGTCAATATTATGACTGTACTGAGTGAGCCAAATGATACAAGTAAGCATATTAAATTTATATTCATGGTTCACTTTTATGGTGTAGACTTATCGCTATTCAGTATGTGAATTTTATAAACAACGTGTGCAGTTATTTGCCTCTGCTAGAAAACCACTTGAGCATTTTCATTTTATGTATTACCCCCAATGAAGTTAAAGGATTTTTAAAAATTGATTTCAAGCATCATCATGTAGAGACATAGAGCTTCTAATTTCCATTATTTTTATCTGATTTTGTCAATTCTCTACATACATAAAATACAAAACTCATCTATATTTACACTGGATGATGAAAGGCAGCTGCTTAGCTTACATTCTGAGATAAAAAAACAATAGAAGAAAATTGCCTGTGTTAGGCCTTCTCCAGGACTTTTACTAAGAATCAAGTTTACTTAGTTTAGGTTTGACTGCACTCATGTAGCACACGGATATTTGTCAGTTCAGAATGAGCTTATATTTGCCTACGAGACTACACTGTAAACACAGATAAAATCTCCATCCCAGAAAGCAAAAAGGAAACTAACTTAACAGTGGTTCCTCTTGAAAAACAGAGCTATTAGGTAAGTGTAAATAAGATGATTAAGGGAAAACTTTGAACCTGATAAAATCTCTCAGATTTATATCATTTGCCTTATTTTACAAAAGATATATGAAACTTTCCTACCCCAAATCAGCAGTACATTCTATAATACGTGAAATACATTAAAACCACTTTGTATTTTGTGGATTATAGCACTGTCTTCCAATGCAGATGTCCAAGGTGGTACATTTACAGGCTGCAACTTTAGATTTTAGTGTATGAATGTATCCAAGGACCATGCTCGTTGAAAAAGCAACTAAAATTGTCTTATAAAACATGTTTGACAGTGCAAAATTTTCAGAATTTTTCATTTGAGATTGTTTTTGTAATCTTCAAACCAGAGGTTACTCTAATTCAAGATATACCAAATTACTGATGTTTGTGGTGATGGGGATATATTTCAAGATGGGACAAGAGAGAAAAGCACCTTAAATTTATGCTAATAAAACCATTCACATTCTGTACATGCAAAATCAGAAGGGGCTTGAGGGGGTCACTTGTTTGAAGAAGCTACAAATCTTGTGGGGAACAGTTAGTGTCACACCCCACTTCAGGCTCCTCCCTTTGCTTCGTTATGCCCATCTATTTAGAGTTAACTATTTGGGAATCCATTTCCTGGTGTCTTTCTAATTACACACCAGAGTCCCCATGGCAATGTGCATACCAGTTATGAATTTAAAAGCACTTCTGAATTTAGAAACAGCCTACCAGTCAGAGAAATGAAGTAAAAAGGAAATGTGAAAAAGAGAGATGCGGTGTTAGAACTTAGGAAAGATGTATTACACTAAAATAGGGGCAATTTTTTTCTCCAGTCAGAATAAAAATGCATAAAACTATATTCACATGGTAATTAAACATCAAGAGCTATAAACACTAAGTTCAACGAATAAGAAGAGATAAGATTATCTATTTGTTTGTATATATATACGTGTATATATATATATATATATATATATATATATATATATATATATAAAAACTGGTTGCGGATATCAATGAAGAAGCCATGATGCACATGGGTCTGGTACTCTAAAGTTCATATTGTGAATTCCAGGAAGCATTCTAAGCTTAGGTGGCTGTGCAGCTACCTAAAGTATTTCCAAGCTCCCATTTTTTTGAATCAAAGTACAAAAAGAAAATGTCTCCATTCCAAGTTGGAGTACCACCTCAACCTGATGCTGAAGATGTCGCGTAAACCATCTGATACCTCCCTGCCTCTGGTACTGCTGTGTAGATATTAACCCTATACTGCAGACTTGCAACTTTTCCAGTTCTCTCTCTCCATACAGCAGATGTCTTGTCCTGTCTTTACATCCCATGGATGGCGTAGCTGAATAGCTGACCTTCTTTGCCAGTTATCCAAGGATTTACTATATGTCCCAACAGACTTAACAGGTAACAGCTAATTATCAGGCAAGACAGCTCAGGCAATCAGCTCAGTTTCTTAAAAAGAATAATACTAAGAAAAAAGATTATTTCTATCAAGGTGTTAAGTTCCATAGAAATTGTAGTGCAATAGAAGACAAGAATGGGATTGATTAGAAGCTATGATATGTTCACAGATCATGCTGGGAATCTCTGGTAAGCACAATGCATCTTTAATGCAAATCAATATAGACAGTCTGACGATGGCCCTTGAGAAGGGAAGTGCAATCAAGCTGCTGCTCTGAAAGACAGAGCCGGTCCAGCAGTGAGCACATGGGTTCTCTCTTCCCAGCGTCAACATGAGTGAAGAATTCATCTGATAATTACGGCCTTTCAAATGATTTTTGCTGTTAAGTAGGCTGTAAAATTCAGGAAGATATTCTGGGTTTTGCCTTATAATGGCACAATTACTCATTGACAGAGCACAGTAGCACCATTGTGGTGAGCCACTAGCAAACATCAGCCTCAGAAGCTGCAGATGATGTATAATTTGAAGCAAAGTTGTAAAGTTTTCCCATATTGTCTTGGGAGCTCCAAAACCCCACTCTCAAACTCACAAAGTTTTGCAGTAGCTTTTTCAAAGAGAGAAGTTACAAAATGAAGGCACATATATGCCTCCAAACTACCCAATCTTATTTTCAGATGCTTAGCTGTAATTGTGTAGGCTCCGTTCACCAAAGAACAGTAGGTGGGTAGTAATTTGTACAACATTTACTCATTTATTTCAACACGGTGTCTAGATTTATACTTCTTTCTATGAAAAATCTTCAACAGTCTCACTAAGTCCCTCCAAAACATATGGTTCTAACACTACTGTTTTTAGTAACAAAATGGGGTGGGGTAAGCAGTGATATTCAGCAAAGGAGAAAATGCTTACGTTGAAAATTCAGTAAACTTCTAAAATGTACTTTACATTCCACATTTATTCAGGACCTTGAATTAAATGTAGATTTCAAAAATAGGTTGAACTAATTTCCCCTACCCCCTTTTCTCTGTAAATGTGTATGTAATTAAACTTGCAGGATTTTGAAATTAAAATTGGAAGGAAGAAAAAGGCATACTGCTCCCCTAACAACCACATTTCTGTCTGAAAACATTGATTTCTTAAAGGTATTTCACTGACATTTTAAATGCCACAAACTATATATAGGCACACTGGTGGCAGCAAGCTCTGTTTCTGCAGACCAAATGCAGGAGGAGATGAGAGGGCTTGCACCAGCCCTTGCAAGAGATGGTCATGGTGATTAATTGACTCTATCTTTTTGTTCCCCTGCCTGAGTAAGTGTGGTGGGGGACAAGTCAGGAGAGTCACATCTGAGATCACTTCAGACAGGTCCAATGCAAATGGTTCAAATTAATTGCTTGTGCCCAGGCCCCCAGATCATGAAGAGCTATGTGAAGAGTGGCAAAATCTCCAAAGCAACTGAAATGAGCAGAAAGCTTTCCAGGACTGCACTGCACATGCTCTCTGCACACCATGTATCTTCACTGGAGGACTCATGCAGGGGACAGAAAAGTTTATTATCACCTCAAGGAGTAAAACTCACTCCATGTGATCTTTGAGACTAGGGGCTGTCGTTTCCCTTTGGTTTTTCCAAGATACTACACCATCTTTCAACTGGTGAGGCATCTGAAGGTTAGACACTCAAATTCACAGGAAATAGCTTTGCTACTAGAAAGCGCATTTGCTTTTAAGTAGATACTTTTTTTTTTCATGGTAAAAATAAACCTCAGAGAAGTAACCAAGAAATCACAAATTTATATCTAGTACTTCAAATTCATATAGATAAATCATCCTTGGAGCTTAATTGACCATACAGTTTTGAACATTTTGTTAAATGGATTAAATACCTGTGAAGTTGTAAAAATGCCTTAAGTGTTATTATTTCTGCATCCAAACATAAGAACTTAAATCTTTAATTGGCCATATAAATCTAAATGCTTCCATCTTCCAAGATATTTAAGAATCTTAGCTCCCATTAACTTTGTAAATATAGATATCTAACCCCTACGAAGCAAAAAACAACTCTGTATTTCTAGTGTTTGCATCAGGTATATTTTAGTGTAGGATGGTTTCCCTCTCCGAGGAACAATTATGTACATAAAATTGACATGTATGTATTTATTTACATTACACACATTTAAAAACACGGCTAAAATTGCTTTTACACAGCATACTATTTCATCTTACAATCTTAGTTTAATGATTAGTATGTGCATATTTTTTTTCTTTTTTTAATTACTGTTGTGTTAATTATATAAATATCCTACCGCAAGAAAGAATACGAACTTTGCCTATATGAGATTTTTTGTTTAGTGTATATTCCACCACACCATTTCTTAAGTACCGTAAAGGGCCATAAATGAAAATTTATACCTAAAGCGGGTCCAACATATCTAAGGGTTTTCAAGCAGCTTTTCTGAATTTTCTGGAGATAATTTAGTCTTGTTGGAAGAAAATAAATTAAATTAAGCATTCCAGCAAAATGTATATATATGTATGTATTTGCGTGTGAGATGAAGAATTCTACTTAGCATACAGGAAGATAAAACCAGCTTACAGCTAAGAGGATCTATCACAGAGTAACACAAGCCAATAGAAAAATCAATCCAATATGCCATAGATAGACCATGCAGTCTAACAAATCCACTAATGCTCAAACATCAGAGACAAAATTTGAAGAGTAAACATTATGGAGTACCACATGCAGAAAAAATAAATCTAAAACAAGATAGAAATGACCATGGTAAGTGATATCCAATCATGACCAGAGACCACAGCATGACATAAGGTAAGAGCATAAAATAAAATAATGTCCTCCTCATAAATCTGTTGTCAGAACTCACAGCAGCTCTAATGAACTGCTCCATCAAAGCCTAAAACCAAAAATAAACGGCAAGTGACCCTCTTCTAATTCCCCATCCAAGTCACTTGGCTCATTACACACTTATATTAGAGTGATAAAAGTCTGGTGAGTGAGTCATTTGGCAGAACAAGAAGAAAATACAATTTGATAGCTTCCCTGAGTCAGTCTATCAATCATCACATTAGGGAGGGGCAAAAAGAAGGAAAAAAACTGATGACAAAAATATAAAGAGATAAGATGGTAGGGATAAAAGTGCTGGAAGTTAAGAAGAAAAGAGAAACCAAGAAGTAAAATGGCTCCCTGTAAAGCTATTAATCTCAGAAGTTAAACCCCAGGCACAATTTCCTACGACTGTCTCAGGCATAATGTATTCATTATTGCTATAAAGAATACTGTGATGGCAAAGCTCTGCATTCACCATCAGCACTTAATAAGAGAGGAGATGGGATGACTTTTCATTCAAAGAGGGGTCAACGGAAAGAACAGGAATAAAAGCAAAGAGAGGCCTATAATACGTGCTCCAGTCCACAAGCAACCCATGAGTCTTTTGCAGATGTGCAGCAAGCCATCCCTCTCAGGAACTCAGGCACCCTCTGAAACAGAGATTTCCAAAGGATGTATGATCTCCAGGAGGGAAAAGCCTCAGGGCTTTAGAAACAGATAGAAAGACCTGGATTCAGAATTCCATCTCACCTTTAGGGCATTCCAGATTTCTGAACATCCTGTATTTGAGGCTGGACAATCTATTTTCACACAGAGAACTCCATGGCCTAGGGCTTTATAGGAACACTGTAGGCCACCAGCTTTTGTGTGCATTTATCTGTATGTACGTGTGTATATGCAGATACATATTAATGAGTCTCTGTATGAACTTAAAATGAAACTGAGATCAGCCAAAATTTTTTCTCAGCTATCACGTCTTCCTAGTGCTCTGCGCTTTAAGAGAGGGATGTAATTTAAAGTTATTATAACTATTTCTACATAAATAAGATATACAAATAATAAATTATTTGAGTCTTAAAAATCACGGGCAGGCACTACATCAGGAATTCTTTTCATTAGGTGAATTACTGGGAGAAGTCTGAGGACAGCAGCAGAAAGCTTAAAATCAAATGTTTCCTCCCGATTAGTTTTTCAGCTGATTAGGAAGTCTGTAGTAAAAGCTGGACAGTGATCTTCTAACTAACTGTAAAGGGGAGCAGAAGGGATATCTGTATCCAGCTTTTGGCATTTCACACTTACTGTGTGTACTTGGAACCCTTGGACAGCAAAAACAAAGCAAAAGAAACAACATAGAAAGCCAGCATAAGAAGCAGCCAAATTCATTCCCTTCCCACACTTCTCCCAAAACACTGTTTCTTCCTCAAAACTCTTTTGTTCCCACATTGACAGGAGCACAGGAAAATTAACGTCCTTGCTGCTGCATCACCCAGTGCTATCAGAAACTAAAATTAAAGAGGAAAAGAGGTGTCTTGCCATTCCAAAACATTGAAGGGCTTCTTGCTACCACCCACCTTGATGTCCTATGTGCCTGCCCCAGACTCACGTCTCAAATTTGCACCAGTTCTCAGCCTAAAACTCATCTTCAAGTGGTGACTGTCCGGATTAGTCAAATCTCACATATGAGTTTTGTGGAGAAATGCACCAGTCAGACATGTTTGTAATTCCAAATTAAAGCGTTGGCCTTTCCACTAGTACAGAAATGGTCAGTAGAGAATACCAGCTAGTCATGAATCTGTCTCCTTCAAAAATACAGTAGTGGATGGGACATATCCCACAAGACTGACTTGAAATAACAGCTATACAAGAAAGAAGGCAGGGAACGGTGTACCAGCCCCGAGGCACTTCGCAACACTGTGTACCAAGATTGCTGCATCAAATATATTGCATTTTTAAAACATGTCATGATTCTTCTTTTTCTGCTGTGTTGAAAGAGATATGATTGTTTCACCTTTCAGTAAAGACACAGACAAAAAATTAATAACCATGTCTCAATCTGGTGCTTGAATTGTTTTTGCTACTTCTAATTTCCTGCCAAAGCATGTAGTCAGTTTGCAAGGTGACATTTGCAGAAGCTCCTTACAGATTGATTGGCTAAACTGCTGGGGAGCCGAGAGAATTTGTATGAAGAATGACCTTCGTTCGTTATAAAGTCAGACCTGCTGATGTTGCCATGTGCCAGAAAAGCCCACCCGCTCTCCACTCGATGCTCAGAGAGGGCCACTGCTGGATGCAGATCACAAGCAGGACAGCAAACAATAGGCTGGATGATCTGCAGAGTTTCTGATAACCCTCTGGTGAAAAGTCAGGTCATGGTGCTGCCCACTGAATGTTAGACAGGAAAGGAAAGAAGCAAAGTTTTCTTGGAAGATATCCTGCATAGTAACAAAGAGTTACTTGGATGGTAATAGCAACTTCAGGCAGTAAACATGCAAATCCTTCCTCTTTGTGAGCATCTGCAGGCTAACACTGTCTTCCCATCACAATTTGCCTCCCTTTCAGCCTTTTCCTTGGAAGTTGCTGTGCTCTTGGTGTAGCACAAACCTTCTACTGCTGACATGTCTACTCCTCTGTCCTTTCAAACCAGGCAGCTTGGGACAGGGGTACTTGCCAAATTTGCATGTGGTGCAGAACAAGTCATTGCTCTATATAAAAACATCCAACATGGATTAATAATTTTGTTATGCTATCAACAACAGCAAATTGTGTTCTAAGTACTCCTCAGTACAAAGCAACATGTCTGTGCTTTGGCAACAGAACAGACTCTGAACTGCTTACGTGGCTCTGGACATGTACCAAATTTCTGGTTTCTTTTTCTTCTTTGGCTTGAAAAAACACACTGGCAAAAGACAAGATGTGTTGGTTTAATTTTGCCCATTCACTCCTCTGTAAATATTGCCATACCATAGACCTCCTGAAATATATGGCAAAACATAACTTTCATCAAAATTATGCCTTCGGGAGTTCCAAACTATATATACAAAATACATGGCATTTCTAATTTACAGTCCCTCCTGCAGTATAAATTCACAGCCTTTCTGAACCAATAACGTTATCATTGAAGAATTTGCTTGATTACTTCAAAGTAAAACACAGAATTGACTGAAGTTTAAGTACAGTTTTGATTTAATTTAATCAGATTTAATCATGGCAAAGCTCATGTTTTTGTGATGTGTTTCACAAAACCTTTCATAGTAGCATGTGGTTAGGAAATCAGTCACGATTTAAGACTCCACATAGGACTTTTCAGTTCACCCAAATATCAGACAAGAGGCATCAGCTCAGGGGTAACTTCGTGAGCTTCCAAAACTTGATCTTCTTTTCACAGAGATTTGGAGAAGGAAAGGTATTTATAGGCTTTGAAACTAAACCATGAAATTAGCTAGCTAATATTGTCGGATACCTTTTGCAGTTTTGAACTGTCTTCTAGGGCAGCACTTCCCTCTACATGTTTTAGAGGGAGATTACTAGTTAACATACACACCTGAATTAGCTGTCTAGAACTGAGAGGTTTTAATAAAATAGTGAATAGCTCATTATTCCAGCAAGCAATTAAAATGTCATTAGCTTTTTCACTTCTTCTAAGACATACAGACTTTAAGGTGTTTTTAAAATATTTCTATACCATTATGGAAAAGGATATATTGTCACAACATTTGTATAATGTTGAATACATAAATAAATTTTCATGTACAGATATGTCCACACATCATAGACCAAACTAGCGAGCTCACTCAAAAACTTCAAGCTGAAATAAACGGCACAACCATCACAACTTCATGGATACTTATTAATCCACAGTATTCAACTTGTTATGGTTTCCTAGCAAATAACACTCGCACCCAAGGAAAAATCCTTTTATGCTCTTGGGTTAAGGTTTGTGAAAGAGAGACAAGTTTTAACTTTCACCAAGAGAGGGCAGTGAAATATCTCAAATTATTAGAAGATCCCACACAAGAATCTTATACCTTTATAGCAAACATGATAGCAAATAATCTCTGCAGATATTTAATTTTAAATTCTGTGGAGCATTCAACTGATGCTGTATTATTTTTAACTAACATCCTCCCACCCTTGAGTAAATGTACTGTTGTGTTTGGAACTGGAAAAAATAGAAAGAGATTATGGATAAAACTATGAGTCCTTATGAAGTAAGATTTTACTTTTTTTTCCTATTTCAAACAGATTTTTTGAAGCAGAATGTTAAGAAAAAACTGCCTTCCACAGCCAGGCTCGCAGCAGTGTGCAAGTTTTATTTTCAATTTTATCTGACTCCTCCAGAATGCAGGGACTTTACCATTTAGCTCTATCCCATACCTTCTCTACTCTCAAAACCCAAAATAGCAAGTTAGAGGACTGCTTTTATTCCCAGCTCTTAATGATCTTGTTACAGGTAAGCAGCTGTGCTATGCTGTTCAGGATGCTTGATTTTTTTGAAGAAGTCGGTATATCCATTTTTTTGCCTAAGGTTCTCTGAAGACTTTTAGGTTGAGAAGTTTAAATTGTCCTACTCCAAAATCACTCATTAAAATATCTGTCAGAAGTCTGATATTTGTGGTTTCCAAAGAACTGCAACATCTTCAAGTCAATGGCCTCTTGCAATTCTGCGTCTACTTCTATCACCACAGATTAAAAAATATAGTTGGCAAAAAGCCAGCACCTTTCTCTTTTTTTTTTTTTTTTTTTTTTTTTTTCCTTCACATCCTGGTGAAGATTACTGTTTTGCCAAGCTAAGATAATAACCAACAACTGAACATGTAACCTTTCACTGGATAGATGTAATCCACAGGAAAATATTCTGTCTTCTACAGAAAGATTTTAGGGTTTCTGTTCAACAGGATTTAAGAGCAATCACACTGGTGATAAGAACTGGCCAGTCTGGCACATGATTATATATGATTATATTTGCACTTGCCAAGGCACCTTCCAATAGATATGGTAAGAGAAGGTTTGAGTTTTTTTAAAGAGAGATGGAGAGAGAAATACATTTCCATTTCATTTTATCAATAGTCTTTGAAGGTTTAGAGCAGTTAAGTCTTTTTTTTAAAAATGGATTTAACTAGAGCAGACACATATACGTGCTTTTCCTCTCTTTCGAAGGCAAATGTAATGAATAAGAAAATACAAAATAACGATGAGGACAAACATTTAACAAGGTATCACAACATTCCATGTTTTCTTTATTGATGTTTTCATTTTCTCTTGCAGAAATTATTTGCCTCAATATTCTAAAGTAGTACAACAAACTAGAAAGCAGTTTCTCATGACTAAAGGACTGACAGACAATTCCAATGTTATAAAGCTGTTAAGAAATATACAACTGGAACCAAAAAGAATTTACAGGAATCGATCTGTAATAAATGTTGAGCATGATGTTAACTACCGAACACATTAAACAAATGGTACCTACACAAAAGTGGTACACTATCAGAAAAAGATCAGAATTTCTTGGTAAAGTTTCCTATCATGTTTGTCCTCATCCCTCCCAAACTGTAAAAGCAGCATGAAAATCTTTGGCATGAAATCAGTTTGTTGTGAATTCACTCCCATTTGGACTGAACAGAAATGCTTCAGCATGTAGGGATGCTAAAAACATTTGTATTCAGTGCATCAATCCCTGCTTAATGCAATCTGTTGGTGGCCTACAGTCACAAAGGGACATAAAGATTGTATTCTCATGTGGGAAGATATCCATCACTTAGTCGGTCTTGTCATGTTTGCTTTCCTGCAGACAAAAGAAGTGGCAAGGCTAAAAGCAAGCTGGGTGTAAGGTCTTCAGCAGTAAAGTTAGCAGCAAGAGAGGACCGTAAGTTCCTCACACTGTTCAGTGTACAAAATGCCCCAAGGCCAAACAGAGAAATCAATTTAAGTATCCAGAATCAAGCGTATCAAGAGACTCATTATAACTTTACTGTAGACCAAACTAACGGTGAGTTATTTTAGTCTTTCAAACATATCTGAAAATGTAATTTGTGAACAAATAGGTCACAAAATACTGGGGAAATACAATTTACCTTAGTCTACACTGGACAAAAGGTTGCACTTCAAAATCTTCCTGCTAGTAACCAGACACACTAACTATCCAAGTACTGTAGACTGGGCTTTGGATAAAATACTGCCATATATCATTACCATTACAGAACAGAAACTCCACCTTATCTGATCCTTCCTCTGCAACAGACTGTTACAGAGATAACAAAAATCCATCCATGTAGCACTTTGTTTTCCAGGTTGTAGCCCCATCCTGGAATAAACTTCGTGGAATTACACCCACCAACCCCCATCACTAGCTAAAATCCACTGTGTGAACAAAACTGCTCTGACAGCGAACTGGATCCCCTCTCTAATTCAAAGTTTGGACTACCCCTCCTGTTCTGAGCAGGTTTTTCCAGTGTGCAAATGAACCCTTCATGCATTTCATGCCATTGCCTACATCCCTGAAGCAAAGCATGGAAATTCTCAGACGTTATTCTTTACAGATGCAACATGATGCACTTTGCAAGACAAAGCGGGCTCGTGCAGTCTCCAACGTCAGAAGCAGAACTTGTCATTTAAGGAAAAAAAAAAATGAATGAAGCAGCAAGAAACAGATATGTAGCAGCAGGCCTGGATAGCTGGTCCAAGGATTACAAGGCAAGGTAGTTGCTGCAGAGCAAAGATGAGTATGAAGATAACTCTTAATATGTAGACAAGAATGGATATAAGGAAAAAGAATTTATAAAACTTTTTAACCTTTGTGGCACCAGTGGTAAGTGTGGTTTAATAATGCATATATACTCTCTAACTAGATCTTAACTAAAATACTTATTTTCTTACTTTGTATGTTTATGTCAAATATTTGTCTCAAGTAATAAAATACACAGCTTAAAATAAACTGACTAATGAGATCTGACATGCACATTCAATGGGGGAATCACACATTTTATCAGTAGTTAGTAAATTAAGAGAGCTAAGAGCAGCACCTGAGTACTAATTCAGAATACAAATAAGTTTAGAGTATTGAAACACTCTAGAGCCAAACTTATGCAAAATTCCAATATCAAGGCTTTAAAATATAATCTATTATTTTTAAAAGCAATCAAGTCCTAATGCAGAATCAGTAGAGGTGTATACAAACTGCATGTTGCATGAAAATATCAATGTAAAACTTATAACTCATTACTAAGGCACTCCATTAGAATGTATACTTTAAATCAGATCTTTGAGCTGTAAGCACAGTAATTATTATAAAAGTGCATTAAAAAAAAAACCCAAAACAAAACAAATCCAGCATTTTGGACCCTGAAGTAAGCAAATCCAGCATTTTGGACTAATAGCTTTATGACTAAATAAGGTGCAGACATAGCCTGGTCTGGTATGGATCAGGAAAATGCAACAAATTTGAGACTAGATCTGAGCTTCAAGGGACACAGTGAAGAAGCAAGAACAAGATGGAAGAAATACAAAGAAGCAAAGCAGCACGTAAATAAACTCGAAGCACAGAAAACTGTCAAAGATAATGCACATATAGGGTAGCATGATTAGCACAGAAGAGCAGGGTGTGGCAGTAATAGAGAAGGGATAACTCCGGCAATATCTGCAATAACACTGGGACCACTCGTGAAACAGCGAGGGGTCCAGCAATAGCAAAGCAACCCTTAGTTCTTGCTCTAGCTGTGGCTTGGCTCTTAATCTCTGCTTTGGCTTCTTTATACACCTCTCCTAGATAGAAATGTCAGATAAATTCATGAAAAATCAAGGGGCTTTATTTCCAGGGGTTTAAGGGAGACACCATTTCCTGTACCATACACTTTATTCTCAACATGTTTCTGCTGTTTGCAAATATGTTAAAATTGTTAGTTATAGCTAGTAAGTTACTAGTTTAAATCCAAATGTTATCAACTTCAATTTTTTTTTTTTTAATTCAAACATACCAGTTCTGATATGCTACATTTCTAAATCAAGTCATAAAATGCTTTACATATATGACCAAAATGAAAGCTAATTTGAGCTCAAATTTGAACAGAAGACCTTCTGCAATTTATTCCATCCTATCCTTTTCTGTTTACACAAGAAAAATGTTCTATTCACTGCTATACTTAAGAAGGAAATGGCCATACTAATTTTCACAGGTACTGAAAAATGGAGAGAAGTAGTATTGGAAGCAATGATGAGACTATTTTCTAACAGGTATTTCCTACAGTGCCAGACACACCTTGCTAAATTTCTTAAAACATAGTATTTCCCACCATTTACTTATAGCCTAAGGAGTTTCAAAGTCTTGTTACTGCTTACAATTTAATGAAAAGCTTTATTTTGCAGAAAAAGAGGTTCTATCAAATTAAATGCATTCTGTTTACTGAGATGAAAACATAAAGTATTTGAGACTTAATACATAGCACTTTTTCTATTACTTCTGCTGTGCATTTTAAAGCAGGAATATACCATGATAAGAGTATTTATTATTAATTTTTATTGTACCTTACCCTTTGATTAAGGCATTATATCATAACTAGAACAGGCAAAAATCTGAGCACTGTAATTTTAAGGTTGAATCATAAAAAACTTTCAGCACTATGGAAGAACCATAACTATTATGAAGTCAGCAAAAATTTCATCATCCTTGCCTTTATTATTTGCCAAGAACTTAAAAGGTGCAAGGAGGTCGCCCTTACCGATTACACAGAAGTAACTTTTTATCTATTGAAAACACTTTTAGGATTCTTTTAATTTCAGGATACAGCTATAACCGTTCTTTGGGATACATCTCTGAGCACTGCCATAAATGCAATACTGAGACAAAATGATATATCACTTCTACTTCTGAAGTTTTTTGGCAGATAAGAGAATGTAATTGAAAACTTTTACTTTACAGATGATGATATATGCATAGTAAACATATCTGTCATATTTTGAAATACATGAGCTGAGTAATTTAGCTGGAAACTAAAGTACATTATAAACAATGATACAGCGTCCAAGTTGAAATCACAAGGATGCCTCTCTTTGTCTTCCCAAATATCGCTATTAGTTTCTTATCTGTCTTAAAAACACGACAACAAACAAAGATTTACTGTACTTTCAGCTGTGTTGTGCTAACAAGAATGGAAAGCAACTTCCACGGTCCAACACATCATTTCTCCTCTTTCTCTTTAGCCAACCACTGTACCCACATGCATTTTCTGACCCAACCCAAACATGAGACGCCCGCCTGCTCAAGACGTTCTCCCTGGTGGGCACCACTCTCCTCTCACCAAGGGACAGCTAACCCATGACTCTCTCCTAATGTAACTCTTCCTGACACTTGCCTATAGATGCCTATGTCCTTCTGATGAATCTGGGAGCCTGTAGCAGCTTCCTGGATGTTTTCACATTCTTGCCCACGGTAAATCTACTCCCACAGCTGTGGATGCTGTGGGTGGTAGATATTACACAGAAAGACATATACACAGAGATTACAGATATATAGAGAATGTTATCGGTGGAAACCCACAGGCCCTGCATTTTCACTGAGTTCTATTATCACTTTCTCAAACAGCTTATGACTTGGCTAGCTCCTCTAGATCCCACAGCCTGTAGAGGGAGGACTAAAGGGATTAAATATTTGAGTTTGGGTTCTCCCTGCTTTCATAGAAAGTGACACTGAATACTCTACAGCCACAGAGGCCAAGGTCATTGGGCTTATCAGGGCTGCTTACCCCACTGCAGGAAAACACTTCCTACTACTGTCAAGAAGGTATCTTTCAGCATCGTGCTCCATGTAATGCAGTCTTTCCACAACTCCCTCAGCCCTACCCCAAAAAAACAACCCAAAACTAAACAAAAAAACAAACCAACTTGTTTCATCTCTCCTATACACAAATATTCAGTGTCTAACAAGACACATTTTCCAGCTAGCTTGGCACAAAGAGATCTTACTGCAAAAGACGACAGTTCTGACTACTTTAAATCATGTACCAGCAAAGTTTTAATTAATATGAACTTTCCAAGTCCTTCAGATGTATCATAGGGGCTCATCCAACATTCTTCAGCCTATAAGACAACACAGCCTTTAAGGAGAAGTCCCTCGCAAAATACACAAGTTAGAAATGATTTATTGAAAGGTTGGACCAGATATCTTTGAAATCCAACCCAGGCTGTTCTACAGTTCTGTGATTCATTGTTGTGAGAAGACATGATTGACAGGACATAGTAGGACATTTAATTGTGTCAGTCTTGGTTTGAGGTTCTTGGGAAAAAAAAAAAAAAAATCAAGTCTTGTGAAATCTGTGTAGATCTGTTTCCATGTATTATGGACTAAAATCTGTTACAATCCATGGCCATATCAGTCTTCCCAAAGCTGTGCACTAAGCTCTCAATTCTGAGAACTGAACAATACTCTTCATCACCCTCAAAAGCTAAAGAGCCTACTTCCTACTAGCAGCTCAATTTTTTATCATCCCTCTCTCCTGTCTACATGGTTTTCCAATTACTATTTTTTTTTTTACTAGAATATCCAATTTACCTCCAAATTTGGACAGAAATATTTAACTTACTGAAGATAGAGTTATTATCTCCCTCTGCTCATGTTAAATTAGCTACAAAACTTGCTTCTTTTGGATTAATGAAGGACTAAACATACTTATTCCTTCTTCCTACTACTGGGAAATGTATGTTTTATCCAGTTACAAGTATTCGTGAAATGAAGTAATTTTCTCCTGATGATAGCTTTGACCGAAACCAAACCAATTCTAAAGAGCAAAAGCCAATCATTGAAAACTTTAATTCTGAAAGGTACCTATAATTCATTGAGAATCACCACCTTAAAACAAGTAATTCCAAGTTGAGCTAAGTGTTTTTTTCCTATGAATTTCAAGGATGATGAATCACATTCTTGAAACAGCACCCACTGAGTGCTCCCTTAAAGGTGAAGAGAAGTCCCTAACAGGATTTCTAAAACTTCATAGAAGCATTTCTGCCTGAGAGGCCAATGAAGCATTAAGTCCATTCTTAAATCATACATCACTCCTTCTGACATTATTCAAAATATCAGTTTAGAGGCACTTAAAAGTTCCCAAGCACTTCAGATCTCTGAATTGAGTTACAAAGCTAATTTGCTCAGCTGAAGTCAAATAGCTCAAAAGCTAAAGCTAAATGACTAACAGGGAAGCTAATGAAGATAAAAATTCAACACAGCTCGCCAGCCAGCTCTGCAAATCCATGTTCATGGGAAGGTTTTCACAGCTACTCAAGCAGAAGAAAAAGCCATGTAGCCATAGTAAAGGTATTTCAGGAGTGGCCCATCCAATTATCCTGAAAACTATAAAGGGTTACTAATTGTAAATATTGAATTTGGAAAAACAAAAGTGTTATAATCCCTTGGCCTGGTTGACTTGCAGCCAACTGCAAGCAGTTCAAGAGGAAGAGAGGAACACAAAAATGAAGGAAAAATATCTAACAGATACAAATCAAGTTTTACATGCTACATTAACGTGATCAACATTCAAATCCAAATTCTTTTTCCCCACTGTAGTTATAAAAAACCCCACCATGCTATTTCTGCTATTCAAAATTTTTCAGGACAAAAAAAAAATCTCTGCTGCAAAAAAAGAAATTAAGTTCTATATTATTCTTTGCTCTTATGCCCACTTAGAAGGACAAAATAACCACACAGGAGCCTCTGTGGTTAGGCACTTGCCTAGCAGCATCAACAGAAAACAGGAGTTACTGATAAAATTCCTAGCCTTTTTTATTATTATTTTTTGACTGATCTTTCTCAAGTTTCCATTGTCATAACAAGATGCTAAAGGAAATTAAAAACACAGTTTCGAAAGTGGAAAACATTTCTCCTGTTCTTTGCTGTCAAGACAACTGCATTTTCGACAGTAGATGGGTAAAATGTAACCTCTTATCCCAATGAACAAAAATTAATAAAACCAATGAAACTATATAATTTAAAGCACATAAAAAAGATTTGTCTCTTTCTGATGAAAGCAATCAGTCAAAATATGCAGTTCCCAATCCACTGAAAGCAGTCTTCAGTAAGAACATTCATATCAAGTTTTGACAAGAACCAAAATTCTGAGCAAAAGAGAGATGGACTCATCCCTGCCAAAATTGCCAAAAGAAATTCTACAGAGCACCAAGGTTGCAAAGGGAATTTCTGCTTGACATCAAATGATTCTCCACAGGGTCCCATTGCACACATTTTCCCTTTTTTCCCACTACTCCCAATGCAGGATCAAACTCCTCTTCACTCCAGAATGCTGCACTTACTCAGTCTTGAAAGATTTTCTGGGGGTTCAAGTCCAATTCCTCTAGCACCATAAATGTCACTGCTAAAGGCCATCCAACTTGCATGCTGAAAACTGAATAAACCTGTATCTTATATGAGTTGAATTTTAACCCAGGCACTTAACCTTGTTATTCTAGACTGGAAAATCTGAACACCTACTTGCCTTACAGCCTAAAATCACCCTTCTGTTTTACAACAGGTCCCACTATGTTCAAATGCCTGAGCACACTGGAGCTCAGCAGATGTGGCTGACTGTGCTGCTTCTAAGGAGAAATAGGTGGGGTAATATGTCTCTATTGCACTATGCTTTGGCTTTGTGGGCATTAGTTTGGAGTTTTGAGTTCTGGGTGATTTTGTTCATACACCTGATCCTGGTTCTCACATATTCCTGGTGGATGTCCTGCTCCACAGGTGAATAATTCATGGAGAACAAGTTGCTCATAACACTGCCTGTAGTACCAGCTCTGCTCTGCGTTTATTAATGATCACTAGGAGGAGGACTTATACCTTGGTCTTCTATTCCTGTGGCAGCATCCACCGAGCCACTGAATCCATCTCTGGCTTCTTTACTTTGCACTTGTTATGAACACTGAAATACTCACTGATTCAGACAAACAGCCTGGGGTCAGGGCGGGCACCTGGACAGTCCAGCACCAAGATTTAGATTTCTCTCCTCCCCCAATTTGATTCAGAGTCCAAAACCTGACAAACCCTCCAGATGGTACACTATTGATTACTTTAGTCAGTCTGTCTCTCTTTCTGCAGTCTCAGATTTTAAAATAAAATGCTTTATTCAAAAGCAAAGATAAGAAATTTTTTTAAGCTTTTAATTTTTTTTTTTTTTTTTAAATTCAGGAATGCACTTATGTATAGAGACATTTTTCCATTTTCCATTAGATTCAAATATGCATTTAGCTGGACTTTTAAGCTAAAGAGAAGTATACTTTCAAGTAAATCACAGTTCTCTACTAACACTAGTTTCACTGTGATAACATGCAAATTCCCAACGCTTTCCAGCCCAATTACATTTCACTGAAATTTTACAAAAGATTTGCAAAAGCTAGCAGAAAGTAAAGAATCAGTCACTGTACCTTCATCTACTGCATAGCATTAAATAAAGGAAGGAAATGGTACTCTTCAGCAGGTTTACAGCAGATTTAAGTACTGTGCTGAACTGGAACAGCAGGTCCCAGTTTACCAAGGTATTGAACTACCTCTTTACCTTTAGTACTAAGTAGTTTGTTTCATTTCTAGAAGGCTGCTTATGTATTTAAAGTTGCTTTAGAGAGAGTATCATGTTAGTACTGTGCCAGATCCATCTTTTCTATCAGCACAGCAACATAGGCAAAGCAGTCAGACACAGCAACATTTATTTTCAACTCACTAGAAAATGCACCATCAACAATGTCTCTGTAAATTGCAAGTATATCTTTCAGTCACACCATAAATTGCATGTCAGCCTTTAGAAACAGCTGAAACAGATCACAGCTTAAAGTACCAGGTGCTGATATATATACATTTTAAAAATCACATTACACAGCTCTACCTTTTATCATGAACACAAAGGGAACAGGTGAGCCATTCATTTACCTCAAGTAGCTAACCAAGAATAAAATACTCAGTCTGCTGTTGGTTATTAAATACTGTTAGTTAATAAGTATCATCAAAGCTGTATAACTTATCTTTTTACCTAATGAAGCAAAAAGGAGTACGAGATAAAAGATGCAAAAATTAAGTTTTAATGTTGTAAGAAGAGAGAGCAACTTAATTAAGATCAAAATATACACTTGGAATATCTGTTGCTTTGTGATGCAAATATAAGAAAAAATTATATACCAGATAACAAAGCAATGCCACTACTGTAAATCAACAACTGTTCTCAGGTGAAGTGGAAGTAGCAACTATTTTTACTAGAATGAAAAACAAAAACTGTAATACAACTTTCCATCTCTGAACAAATAACACAACGATAAAATGTTCCACATAACCCTTAATAATCTGTAAATTAAGAATCTGCATGCACTGACTCCACAGGGAAGGTCCTGCCATTCGCACTGGCAGACAGAGGAACAACACATCTGTCAGGCACTACTGCCAAAGGCCTTCAGTCACATTAGCACAACATTCTTTGGGATACAGATATCCCTTGGATTAAAAAAGGTAACATTTCCTCCTTAAGGTCATCAAATTAAAATAATTTAGGACAGAGCTGTACAATCCTACTGGACAAATGAAGAGGGCTTGAAGCATCCTGGGTTACCCAGGTGCCCCACCCAGGGTATCCATTTTCCTGCATGCCCACAGCTCTATCCTTGCTCCAAGGCATCCCTAGGTGTCCTGAATGCAAAGAAAGCCTTGACATGGACATCCTGGTGCAGAGTGGAAGAGATGCAAGAGCCTGGCATGTCATCTTATTCCCCCACTGGAAGGAAACAACAGCAGCCATCTTCAGAAGAGAAGACAAACCCACAGGAGGTGGGTGTATGCTAACAGGGATATGGAGGCAGAGCAAAATACACCGTGATCTCCAAATGTCCACACGTGGTTAAGACTGGTGTGGGAACAGGAAGAAAGTCCTCTGAACTTCAAAAGATGTAGAACAGAGCCTTTGAGGATGAGCCCATTCTGAATTACAAGGAGCACAGTGAAAAAACATGAAAATCACTTCATTTTTGCAGTGCTGTTTTCTACAACACTAAGATATAAGACGGTACTCCTCTGAGCTATCAACTCCCTTTTGTTCATTTGTTTGTTGGATGGTTATACACAGGAATGGCAGCTTTTATTTCAACAGTATGGATAAAAGTATTGCACTGAAATTTAAATGTCAAAGAATACATACTCAAATGTCAAATACCAACAGACAAATGCCAACAGAGAAATGTCAGAAATACGCCTGTGTCTCCCCCTGAATACAACTATATCTGCACAAATGCAAGCCACAGCACGATGTGTAAAAGGAAGAGTTTTTCTGCAGTTCCTTTGGGATGGAAACACCACCAGTGTCAATAAAATCAGTATCTGTCAGCAATCTGACTGCATTACGCCAAGTACCCGACTGGCAACATGTCTAGCCTAAGCGATCCATGGCCTGCAATGTGGTGGATAGCATTTACAGACATCATAGTATAAAAATCTGTATTTCAGGCAAATTCCACTCCTGAATTTGCTAACTTGTCACTAGACGAATGACCCCAACACAATGAACTTCCACATGAATTCTCCCACTGCTTTCCAGGTATGACAGCCCTTGAAAGTTGAAGGAGAGGACTTGCAGCCAGTTTCTAGTTTCTGCTGAATACATGGCTTCATTTGGCCAATAAAACCAAGCAGGAACATGAATTACTGGTGTTTCCTAGACTGTTTGCTTTTTTGAGTAGTTGGAATATTAACCTGTGAATATAAATGAACTTTTCAGAAGTAACCAAAAGACTCAAGAACCCAAACAGACTTCAAGCAGAATTTGGACTCTTGAGAAATTCGAGTGCATTCTAAAATTTTACTTGCTTTAATTAAAACTGATTGATTGTTCCTTAGGAAAAAAAAATTAAAAAATTATTCACACACTTGGTGTGAACTTCTGGTCCCAATGACTTCAATGGGCCTTTTGTCATTATTTCACCCTTCATTATGTCCTATAAAAGTACTTGGAAACACGTTAATTAGGGAAGATGCATTTGTTTAGAAATTTCAGTCAGTCTGCTAATTGCATCTGCTTCCACTAGAGTTGAGAAATAAAAATGGTTATATAGTTCTGTAGTCAGACCACTAAATACATGAAAATCTGAAGTGCACTTTAATTAGTGTAGCTAACAAGAGTATATTTGACTCCTGTAATTGTTGTGAATTGCTTCCAACATTAATGGCTCATACACTGTAGAGTAAAACTTAATCAAAGATTAAATGTGAACTTTTGTCAAAAGAGTAAAACTAACATATGGCATTTTCCCCTTAAAAAATTTCTTCTCTATCTCTGATGTAAATATTTTCGGATCCCCAGCTTGTTTTTTTTTAACTTTGTGACATTGATTATAAATGCCATATTTATTTTAAATCCCTTTACTATTCAATTTAGCATAAAAATTTACAATATTTAATTGGAATAATTTTGATATATTTTTTTTAAAGATGTTTCCAAGAACAGTCATCACATTCCGACAATAAATACAGAAATTTCTTTCTAAAGAAAATTCCTTTCTCTACATCAAGATGCTTTCTAAAGCTGTCTCTGGATCACTGAATGCTGTTTAGAAAAAAAATTGGAACAGATCAAATCTGTTCTGCTCTGGACACTTTCTTCTTTTTAACCAGCTGCAGCGCATCACAAAACTCTAAGGATAGACATTTATAGTTCAACCTTCAATGGAAAATTTTCTTATAATCTCTATATTTCATTTTAAACACTCATCTTGCCAAACATTCAAAAATACATACTTTCAGTATCTTGCTTTTTAACTTTGCTTTTCTCCTGAACAGGGTCCTGTGACATTGATTTTCATGGTCTAACTATATTCTGTGCAAAACTATTCTCCTTGACAAACTTCAAATCTATTTCTTTTCAAAGACAGTGAACATCTCTTTGTCCTGGAACTATGATAAAGGATAAACAAGAAAGGTTCAAAAAGCCTGTTCGCACTATCTCACTGTTTTGTACAACTTACGTGTGTCCACAGTCATTAATCTCTTCTTTAAAAGTAAATGTACCACAGTTTAAATTTGCACTATACATCTAAATTACACCATCGGAAAAGTTGGAAAGGCCATGAAATCTTTTTGTACTTCTATATTTCCAACACCTTTCTGTGGGTCTCTCATTCTCTTCTTTTTGTGAAATGGAAGAACACAATCTAATGCTTCATTCAAGCATGTACCCAGACAGGCCTGAAGTCAAAAAACAGCCAAAGTCAGCCAATTAAATTAAATAAAGAGATAGAGAGTTGTCTTAGGAAGGACTACCTGGTTGCTTTAAAGACTAAATAGCTTCTCGATACACAGCGTGGAAAATAAATCAAGTCAAAATATGTAGAAACAGACTGAATTTATAGGTGAGGGAATAAGGACTCATCCAACATTCTGGTCACCTAAAGACTTTGCAGTGTGCCCCTCCAAACATCAACAAGATCGAGCTCTGTTTAGTTTCTGACGCATCTGTCAGGAACTCTGCTCAAAGTGACGTAACTATAGGCACGTGTGTACATTGAGATATAGACAAAGATGAAACAGCAGGGACAGAATAACGATTCCAATGAATAGTGGAGTAGAAATTTCAGGATTTCAAAGACACTTTTAACTTATTTATCTCTTCCTTCTTTCAGAGCACTTATCTGTTACTGCAGAAGGTATGCAGACAAATGATGTACTTCATCATATAGTGACACTGACACATGGAACCAGTTTACATATATTAAGACAGCTTTCTCTTTCATTTGCTTTCCGACAATCACTTCTCACATATAAAAACCAGTGTGATGTAATACACTAAATGAAGAGATCTTGGTATTATCTTTCAGGAGGTCTGTCTTTGAAGGAGAGTTGCTCCTGGGAAAGCCTATTAGTCTTTCATTTTACCAAGAGGTACCCATATGAATTTTGCTGCTTTTGCCATCCCAGATGGGCAGCTGTCCAAAGTTAAGGATATACATTGCAAACAGAGATCTGCTTCCACCATTCCTTACATAGGATTTAAATTTATTTTTACAGACTAGCAAAACTGAAATACCAAGAAAAACTAATGTTGCTGGAGATGTATGCCATTTCCTCAAACAATTGAAGTCCAAGTATTTGGACTTTGTCTGGCAGCTGAACACATAACATTACACTTATTCTGTACAAGTTAATGTCTACTAAAACATCATGCCCTTATTTCATGAAGACAAGAGATTACAGAAATTTTGTCCATGTTACAACAGATTTTCTCTTTCTGTACCTATAAATTTTAATCATCTAATCGTTGCAGCATCCCACTCTGACCATAACTAGCAAATGCCAATGTCAGTGCTCTAAACATTATTCAGTGTAAAATTCGTTATTTTGGAAATTAGTTGCAAGGGTTTCAAAACAACATCTTTCACTGGTCTTTTGAGACAGGCAACGGGCAGCTTAGCACATCCTGTATGACAAACACCACCTTGATCAACACAACCTACTGCAAGGCTTCTTTGCAATAATAAAATAGATGGGTATCTAGAAGTTCAAGACTTCTCTCCCATTTCTTAGTGATACACAACAGCATGTTATCTGCCACCAAACACTTTTCCATTAACATGGAACATAAAAAAGGTTTTAAAAAAATCAGTAAAAATAATCTCTTATTTGAATACATGTAGCCTCACCTTGCGGATCCCTCTGCCAAGATCTTCTCCATAATTTGTACCCAAAATTTCAAAATGCACATTGGGATTTCCCCCGTTTTCTGCAAATTCCAGTTCTCCAGTCAAGCCATTCACTCCACCCTATTGGAAAAAAAAGGAGAATGGAGTGAAAATTCAGAAGTAGACAATTATAATAACCTTTTGTTTCTCCAAGGGACTTGTGCACTGACTATGTAGAAAGCAAACACAACTACCAGAATTTGAACCAGAATTTTCCAGAGACCACATTTCCCTAAAAATTCTGAAACCTAAATTGCTCTTCACAGAAGAATAAAACTCAGCAATGCTAAGCAGATGCAATACAAGCAGTAGTCTTAGTGTATCTGCATTCCAGCTTTTGTTCTTTGACCCATCAGCATATATGTATAGACATTATAGTCCCATTAATAAAAAAAAGTTTTGTAGCTAATTTTAATGGAAGAATAAATAAAGATAAATATATAAAAGAAATTGCACAAAAATTAGCTTTGTTTCTTTATTTTTTCTTTCCCCCCTAAATGTTTCTCACCCCAAAGAGATTTCCACATAAGATCAGGTTGACTTTATCCAAAAGTTAAGTGTTTTTTGATCCCAACATAAGTGATCAGCACAAATGAAGAGGACTAGTCTAGCTGAATGCAATACTTAAAATATATTCCGAGGTTAATTCAACATGACACTCATTTAATCTTTTTTTAAGAACTGTGACAGCCTGAACTGTAAAATCAACAGAGCCATGTGAAATGCCTACAATGAAAACCTTTAGCCTTAAAAAATTCCTTCAGTTTTCAGTATCAGGAAAAATTAGATGTTTAACTCACTCCCTCAAAAAAATTTTAACAATATTTTAAGTACATAGAAGAAAAAAAATATCTGACTTTGGTGTAAACCCATATGAAATACATACCTTTTCTTCAAAACATAAGGCAAGAGTTTTGCAACTGTGATTGCTCTTTCAGTTGAATTTTATTATTTTAACTGAAAAAATGGAAAATAAACTATTGCTAGATAAACTACCTAGGAAAGCACATGAGCCCTTGCTGAATCATGATTTTAAAAGCTCTACTGTTTCACCTTCAGTTTGGAGAAAATTCAGGAAGGAGTACAAAATCTGCATCTCCATTTCAGATAAATATGAACTAACAAAATTTTTTCATCCTTTTATAAAACATTTATATGATTATAATAAAAATAAGGAAGTTGACCATTGAGATAATACCTTTAAAACTTACTAGAGATTAGTATTGACACATAAATATCTCAGGAAGTGCCATTTTCAGTTAAAAACAAGATAATACCTAGTGCGTGTGTGTATGTGTATTTTTAATATTTTAAAAATATTTTCTATAATATTTACTTTTTGGATGAGATACTAGATTTTTTTTTTTTTTTAAAAGGAAAAAACAACATTATGATTAAGTGTATATCTGCAGAGTCTTTTGCAGGAAGATTCCATGTCATTTTGCTCTTGGTGAGAGCCAGCCAAGCAATTTCAATGCATGTCGCTACAGTTAGCATGACACTGAGGTTACTTATTAGCTTGAGCACAATCATGTAATAATCACACCATCCTGGCTTTTATATCGGGGTTAGCCCACCTCTGGCTGGTTCCGAGTAAGGACGGAGTGAAGCTTGTGTTTACCTGCAAAATCGTTTGAACATATCCTTAGGTAAACAACTGAGTTTCACAAATATGAACCTTTTCCACTAACTTAAATTTGACTACATCCTATTCATGAACCAGAAATAAAAACCTGTTCCACATACATTTTTTCTCATATGGTCTCATCTGGCTTTTTTGATTAAGCCAGAATTTCATGGTACATGTGATGTAGAAATGCCTGCAAAGCAGCATCGTTCTGCAAGGCTTGGGATCCCCACCTGACACCTGAAAACCTCCATCTGGCTGACTTGCCCTCCTTGACATCTGGTCCTAGTCCTGCACCACACTAACCCCTTACTATATACTGGTTTTATTACATTATACTTCATATTTCCTATATAATTTCCTAAAACTTTCCCCTTCAATATGAATTAAAACTGTGGGTCTGAGGTAGGTAAGGTATAAACATTAATTAAACTGTTAAAGATCATCTGAGCTGCACTATGATTTCTAGTGAGTCACAAGCAAGGTCTGGAAAAAGGAAGGGAAAACTCCGAAAAAAAAATATAAAAGAAAGGAAATATTCAAACAAAAAAATTAAAATCTGTTAACACAGATGCTTTGTACAGCAAAAAGTGTTTTTCTTTTTTCTTATTTTGTGACACAGTAGTTTTAAATTGGGAACTTTCAATATAGAAAATTAAAATTATTTTTCACATCAAGAGTGCTCCAAATAATTTATGGGAAATGAAGACAGAATAATGTCTAAAATGTAAATGATTTTTTGACACTTGAGACAGCAATTTAAAATTTTAGTCAACTTTTTGTTTGTTCGTTTTTTGTTTTTCATAGTCTTTGTCCCTCTTTGAGCAAATATGACAAAAAAAAAGAAGATCATTTGAAGAAGCATTACACCTCACGTTATATTTGAAGTAATGAAATTCACTTTTTAAGAAAACACAGAATTCTTTGGAAATACATGGCCCCTAACATACAGCACAGGTTAATGGACTTACCTACCATATTTTGGAATAGAATCTCTATCCAAAATCATTGTGTAAGCTTATTTACCTTGATTTTTAAATGGCTGAAACTGTTGGGGCAAGATACAACCTGCAAGTCTGTTAGCTATTTTTATTTGTCTGAAATCCGCCAGTAACCATAACAACAATTTTTCTCCTTCATCTAGTTTGGTAATTTTACCATGCTTTGAAAATTCCTCATGTAAGAGTGTCTTTGATTAGATCTTTCTCTCCTATACTGTGTACATCTGCAAAACAGTGTAACAAGAGTTCTGATTAGATGAGAATGCTCCTGGGTTGGAAAGAGCAGAGGCAGAAAGACAAACCAGTGAAAAACCACCCGTATAATACCAACAACAATACAAAATCTGGTAGAAACTTCTTGGAGGTCCTGATGCCTCCCCTCCGCACCTGGGACCTACTTTGCTGGACCTGCAGGCCAGGCAATCCTGTTATTGCTCTCTACTAGTCCTCATTGTCCCACTCAGCCTTTTTACAAGACTTACACAAGCCTATTTTATTGCTTAGAGCTGATAGAGTGGGACAGCATGCTGCCTAGGAAGAGTTTCAGGACACTGCTCCAATTTTTCTGCATAGTCTTTCACAGTGTGGACCCCTTTAAAACAGTTACTTGATTTATGGAATGTGTGTTATCCCTCTGCTAATGCAGAGTGGAAGGAGGTCACAGAGGAAATGGCCATCTGTATGACAGCTACTGATCCCATAACTTCCCGATGAGATTTTTTCCAATTTATTTTAGTGTTAATTATGATAATGGGTAAGAGTCAAAGAAATTTTTCATTTCACTTAACTTACAGAAACAATGCTATTTGGGGAAAAATGAAGACGCATTTATTATCTACTCTCTCAAATTCCTCCACGGTTGAGCTGCAACCATGGCATTTCCTGACACATTTAAAACTGAAGAGTAAAATGTCAGTTGTTAGGACAAAAATGTTTTACTTAGGTTTCTGATCACTGCTCTGGGCTTTGCAGAGCTGCTATAAGGCTTGACAATATAGTTAAAGCCTACTTGAGTCCCATCTAGACTGGCAAGATAAACTACAGTTTATATATACTTAGGCACTACTATACTGTAAGTCCCTGAAGAAAGCACTATTTACCTAGCAGTCAGGACCTCACTAGGGAATGTCGGCTTGCCAATCATCAGTTATAAAATATTGCACTTTCTCTCACAGTTCCTGTTCAAACTTCCTCTTTTTTTTCAAAATATAGTTATGCTCAGACACTAGCTATTTTGCAGTTAAGGTGGTTACAGTCAGGAAAAAATGCTATAAGCATTAAATACGAGTTTCACATTCTGTTGTTGAAAACATATGATATTGAAAAAGTTGAGTTTTTAACTTGACACACCATTTTTAGCTTCTAGTGAAAAGAGTCTAATCTACCACCTGAAAAGCAATTTGGCATCTTTTTCACATGTTATCACTGAACATCACTGACATTTCTGAGACCAGAACTAGCTGACAATTCCACCTATGGTTAATGAAACAGCATGAGGTACAGCTCATTTTCCATAAAGGAATAGGCTCTATGTTGCTGCTAGCACTAAATATTTGTTGTTTGTTAGTGAGCTAAACAAATATGACTGGGAAGAGAACAGGTAAGCATGAGAAAAGATATATTCAGTAACTTGATGTCATTTTTCCTGGTTGATCCTCCATATAATCCTACTTACGATTATTCTCAGGCTATTTGGGAAGATTAATTTTTTCAACAGTAGAATTATTTTCTCGTAATAGTTATTTCTCTCACTGTGAAATGGCTTTACTGAGAAATAAACAAGTGAGCATGTGTTTGAGGATAGTTCCTATTACAGAAGTGAATTTAGAACTAATTGCTAGAGCTGGCCAAATTCATTAGAAGGATTGTATTTCCTGATGAATGTAACTATTTATTCAGTTCCAGAATGGGTAGAAACAGATATTAGATTTTAATAATTGTAGTGGGCTTAAGATGTTTTTTCAGGCTTTGCCCAATCAGCTGGAGTTGTTTGTAGAAATAGTGATGCAGGAATCAAATGTCCAACAGTGAAAAATAACAAATTAAAATAGGGAATGATTAAGACAGCTATTTTGCCATTTCAAGAAACATTTGAAACTAAATCCCCTTATTCCCTACTCCTCCCTACTCATTAGCTCATTAATCATAAAGGAATTAGTTTATTTACTGCCAGAATTCTACTATTTTTAACCAGTGTTGCTGCAGGTAGAACGTCAGCATCCCTTTCTCTTACCTTCTTCACTGTGGAGCTTTATAGAGATTTCCTATCTCTTTTCTCATTTTCCCATCCAGAAAACAGAGAGATATTCCCTCTGCACCTGAAACACTGCCAAATATTCTTGTTTCTGGATCTCTGATTCTACAAGACAGATTTTCTTCTAGAAAAGCTTCCTCTAGAACTAGTTTCTCCTGCTTTTTTAGCAGCAAGGGCTCAGTTGTGCGGAGCAGTAGATGGCAACGTCACTTCCACTTTGATACTGCCAGGAGAGCAGCCACTTCTGTTGCTAGTTGCTAGTCCTTTTTTAAGGCAGGCAGGTTGGAATTAGCCATTTCTTCCATAACTCTTTCCCCACCACCACCATATTTGGGCTACAATGCAACACCCACTGAAACTACATCTGGGGTGAGGGATAATCTGGAACAAAATGGTGATTCCAGTTCTGCAATGGAGGACGTTATGACAATAGACTTAAAGTTGTGCGTAGGATGGAAATTTTTTTTCAAGGAGCATTTAAAAAATTTCAGAATGAAATTCAGCCTGAACTATGTTTTCTTATGATATTCCATTATACATTACATCTTTGAAACAGTGGTGATTTCAAAATTAAAATGCAGAACCTTTTATTCTGAAACTATTTAAATACCACATGGTAACTTTCTCCTGTTCTGTTTCAAAACTAAGGAAAACTGGTATGTTTTTGAGAAAAACTTTTTACTTCAGCTGGTTTTAGAGGATGTTCCAAGATGACAAGAGAGAAAAGATGTTTAAAGAAAAAAAAAAAAAAGATGGAAAAGGAAGCGTTCTCAAGAAGAGAGATGAAGTGTTTTTTTATTTTTCCTTTTATTACTTAA
Organism: Tyto alba; assembly: GCF_018691265.1. Classification (NCBI taxonomy): domain Eukaryota; kingdom Metazoa; phylum Chordata; class Aves; order Strigiformes; family Tytonidae; genus Tyto; species Tyto alba. The sequence continues at coordinate 12,739,821 of NW_024881327.1, read as the reverse complement.
TTTTATTGTTTTTGAGATACCTCATCAAACATTCATCAGTGTCAACTTTTTAATTTAAGAAGTACACAGCTGTGATCCTGGAGCTCTACATAAGTGCTTTAGTGAAACAAAAGGGAAAGTAGACCATGAAACTAAAGCAGAATTCCTCTTTCTTGTGTGACTCAAGCTTTCAGCTGCAATCTTTAGCCTTCCTCTGCCTAGGGACTGAAATGGTACAGACATACACACAAACAGGAAATGTCTGTATTACATTTTGGATTAAATTTTGACTTTTGATTTTAGCATGTTACTTCTAGAAATTCATCTCTGTCAACACAGTGGAGTATAAGGAGTATTTGGATTATTCAATTTATACCAGTAAAGTGGCTTATTATCAAAGCCATCTCATTCAAATAGCAGAGAAATCCAAAAGCAACAGGAGACAAGCCTGGTTAGCCACACGTCAGAAATTTCCTTGGCATTTGATTAATTTTATATCAAGCTAACCACAATCCCGGAATTTCCACTTGCTCCAGCCTTCTTGGATGCTTTTGTATTTCTCCAGGCCATTTCTCTTCATGTTTCAGGGTTAAGAGCTACATAAATTGATCTTCAACACAGTACAGCTCTTCTGTGAAAGGTCACCAAAGTTTGTTTTAATAGTCACATTATTTTATGAGGTGAGATTTGGAAGAAGATAAACTGGATAGCTAGGATGACGTGGCAAATAATGGAATAAACTATTCGAGATGCAAAGAGATGGGATGGTAGTAAGAAACAGCATAAAAGATGTTTATGTAGGAAAACAGGATCAGTCTTCCAACCACACAACTGAGTAAATGACTGTGATGCAAAACAGTCAGCAGCCCATTCCACGATGGAGTACCTATAAATTTAGAGATGCTAGTAGGGCTACCAGACTTTGTCTTAAACTCCAGCTCAGATAGCAAATTCTAATTTAAAGTGGAGGTAGGTATTTTGCCTTTTCTGGCTGAGGTATCCTATTTGGATTTGAGTAAGTAGAAATAGCTTTTAGTTTATTAATGAAAAAGTGTGCAATAGTATTTACAAAATGCAAACTGAGAAGAAAAGTCCAGAACTAGCCTTGCCTGAGGCATAGCTTAAAACTCATGGGACTGCCAGATGTGATTCTGAAATTGCTCTAATAGGTTAACAGCAATACAGTTTAGAGTCCCTTAAAGCCATATCTTGCCCCTGAAATAAGAAATGTGTCCTGGATTATCCTTGCAGTCTCATGACTTCAGACTATTAGAATGGCAACTGGAGACAGCCACCAAAAAAACCCTTGAGCTGTTGCATTTTGTAGCTAAGGGAGATTGACCTGGGACTGGGGAAAAATTAAGTGGTGTTCAAAGAAGCCTTACATTTTGCCTGCATCATCATAATTTCTGGTGTAGTTAAAGACCTAACACGGAACGGTAATTTCTCGAAACAACATTATATTTTAAAGTATTTTTTACGTCCTTTTAATGAAAGCCATAAATAAAGTACCTTTTTTTTTTTTTTTCTTTTAACTGGCCTGGGTTTTTTTGTATTTACAATGTAGGTACTGCCAGCACTTTACATGTAAGTATACATTACCAGGAAGTACATGCAGATAAATGAGAAGACAGTTTTATGAAAGACATAATAACATCAGAAGACTGAGCTGAATAACTTATAGGGAAGGGTAAACTACCAACCTATGCATATTTTGACTAAATACTGACCCAGAAGGCTGTGATAATTGTCTCTAAGTATACAGAATCTGTAAACATCATGAAGAAAGGGAATAGCTAAAAAAAAATACCTTTAAAGTCTGAAGAACAGCAGAAGCATGGGCATGAACATGATTAAGGTACGAAATAATAATCACAGGGAAGCAGCAAGAGCTTAACATTGGTTAAAGCTCAATAGAGACTATTATAGGGAACAGTTCTGCAATGGCAGGATATAGACTACGTGAGTTAGGGTTTTCTTCACTCTCGTTTCTATTATTTCACTATACTGATGTCAATAGCAGTGCAACAGCAAATTCCAAAGAACATTACCCAAGTGTAATTCTGCAACCTTTTTTTTTTAAAACAAATTCAGTAGTAAATTTATCTGCTTTACCTCCTAACCTCTGACACTTTTTCAATAGGATATTATTTGTACTTGAAAATTCTACTAGTTTGGTAATTTTGGTAAACAAACTCATTGACTTAATTTCAAATGTGCTCATTACGACATGGAAATAAACCCCAAACAATTAAAGACTATTTTCATTCAGAAACTGCATATATCAAAAATACTGCTTTGAAAAGACACTGCTGGTACTGGCAAAACCAGTATGTACCTCAGAGGAAATACTGCCTAATGTAATTATTATAGAAATCAAAGACAAGGAAATGCAGGGAAAAGGTACCTTCTTGATGGTTTCCAACATGGATCGTCCTCCTTGCCAGGGTTTAGAGTTTTTCCTGATGCAGGTGAGGCTGGCCATGCTGTGCCACTTCCTGTCCTCCAGCTTCTTATGAAAGGCATTCGCCAACAGGAGGACAGTGTCGTATATATACAGGTTTGAAATCTGCAAAGGCATTAAAAGGGGACTATTAGCATTATTATTTGTGCTCTCCTGCAAGCAACCATAATTTATAATTTGTTTTGTCTCACCCACGATCCTCTGCTAATTAAACCACTTATTTGGTATTAAGAAGAAACCGTAAGAGTCAAAAAGTCGTATCTTTGGGTCTGGTAAAAACTGCAGCTAGGGGCTCTCACACTACAAGTGATTTGCAGCAACGAGCTACACACGTGTGAAATACAGGCAGCCCAATCACTGGCACAGCTCCACTTGCAGGATTTAAAGCTCTACTCATGAATGTAAACAGAATTTATTTTATTTTTAATCAGTTGCCTGCAACTTTCAATTTTTCAGTCACCAGGTATCTAGACACCATAAAACTCTCCAAGATTGTTTTGTTCTTTTGAAAAACAGAGAGTCCAAAAATTTAAACCAAATCATTTTATTGTGTTTTTTGTTCCTGATTTTTGCAGTCAATTCTGATTGAGGCATTTTCTGGAATTAAATATGACCCTATTAAATCTTTCTCATTGTGCACTTGCATGCTGATTCTGCAATTTATAGTGTTTCTTGTCAGAGTATTCGGCAATGACTGTTAATTCCTTGCAGGACAAAACTCTTACCGAGTAAATGTGTATATGTTTCACTGTGAGCAGAGTTACATACATATGGTGTGAGGAAGTTCCAGTTTGGCATCAAAAAGAGAACAGTTGAACTCAAGAAAAGAAACTACTTGCATGCCAGTTCCACTTACCCATGTACTATATATGTACTTTTAAATGCATGCAGTACAAAGTCGGAATTGTATCTTTTAAATCTATGTAAAAGAACAGAAGCTGATAATACATGAACACTTCTGAAACATGTAATTTACAATACAGCTTTATTTCAGTCATTTCTGTCCTCAAATGGCAGGAACATTTAAATTACTAACAGTGTCATAAAGAGAAACCTCAGCTCTCCTGAACAGAGGTTATTGGGAAGCGAAATGATGTTCAGAAACGAGAATGACCTTTGGGAATATTATTTTTAGATAACCTATTTGTCATTTGAAGCCATGGGGCCTGAAGTTATTGAGGGAAACTCAAGTTTCTTCAGCTGCACTATGAAGGAGGCTGTAGAGCATTCCTAGTGCCTGAAAACAAATTAGCCAGCAGCAACTTGCTGAGGCAAGGTTGCCGGGTTTTTTTTCTCCATCAGTCACAGACAAGCCAAAAGACATCTCGAAGATTTGTGGAATATGTCCACTGCTCTGTGTGAAGATTTCTTCATACAGGTGGTTTGCTCAAAACCTTAAAAGATGAAGAAAGCTTACAATAGGAAAGCATGGCAATTTTGTGGAGAATGCCCCTACTCGGCCTCTTAAAAACATCCAAAGACAAGGAAAGTCCTGCATCTATTTGGAGGGGGTGTATGCCAATGACCTGGAATAACGCTGAAGATCTGAGACACTGATTGGCAAATCCACACATAACTTTAAAAAAGGAAAAAAAAAAAAAAAAGAATAGGCTCTTTTCCTGTCTAATTACTCATTTCCATATAACCTGTTCTTTATGTTTTTATTTTCTTATGTTAATTCAATTTTTATGCTGGCTTTGCCTGTGTCATCTGCAATCTACTCCGTACAGTTCTCAGAGGAAGGTTTAGTGACAGACTTCTTCCTTGCCTAGCATCTGGGAAAGAGGTCGTCTTTCTCTTTACCTTGCCAGAATTTCCTAGGACATTTTGTTTTCCACATTTTATTGGAGAAGATCTAATGGTCTGCTGCTTTCCCTACTGATAAACTCCTGGGATCCTCCACTGCCTTTGTAAGTCTACACTGTTAGTACCACAAATGCACACAACTTCTGATTCTTCTTTCCCTTTTTCTCTACATGACAATGATCCTTCAACTCCATCTTTCTGAAAGATGCTTCTTTATTCTTACTCAAGCTTCTCCCATGACTCCAGTGGCTGTTAATATTTCCACTTCAATATTCACCCAGGAACTGATTTACTTTCTGCAGATGCACAGGCTAAGCATCACTGAATGACAGGATTAAAAGCATGGACTGAGGATCTGGGTTCAGATTAGTCAAGCATTTTTAAATTAACTCGGATTATTTGTCTGTGTATTGTAAAGCTACAAAGAATTCAAAGTATTTCAACTAAAATCATATTTCCCCAAAGAAGTCAGCACCACAGGGACATTTATTTGAGGGGAGAGAAGGAATTACTACTATGCTGTCAGGCAAGTTTATTTTACATAAGCCTTTACCAAAGGGAAAAAAAGCCACGACCCTCTAGAGAGCAGAGACAATAAGGTCACTAATGAGACTAAATTGGTACATGAAGGGCTACAGATGCCAAGTCATCATTTCCCAACAAAATGACATTGCTTTCAAGGTAGCTTCCGTAACCTATTATCATGGGAATAGAAGACTATTGTCGCAGGTCATGAGGAAGGATGCAATCACTAATCTAAGAGTAATATAGCTGGGCCTTCATCAAGTATTAACAGGGCTCAGGAGTACAGAGTTCAGCAATTATTAAGCATTGCTATTCTTTCACTAATAGTTCAGCTTAACATTTGCAGCAATCTATCACTGATAATGCAAAGATATAGACACTACGATTAATTTCTGCTTCTCAGAATGACCCTTCCTTGTCAGTACCAGGAGTATGCTTCATTAGTAACTGTCTGGATGCACAGTGGGGCTGTAATTTGAAGTCACTTTACACTTTTATTCATTTCCCATGTAAATTTACTGGGACATTTAACGCATTGCCTGGTACCCATTACTGATCCTTTATTTATTTCAAGTCTAGCTAATGGCTGTACACTTGCATTACCAAGTACTATCTAACTGCATAGCTTCCTGTTGATGCAATTCAAAATTCAGATGTGATTTTTTGTTCCAGAATGTAGAAGAAAGCTATTTAGCAACCAGATTAAGTATGAGTGGTTACTCTGGATTAATGGCATTTATTTTATGTATACCTAGACCATTGCGCATAGATATTATATAGAAGGGTTATAGCACTAAATACTTCTGTGAATCCAGTTTTTAACTTCCTGCTTCCAAAATGATACAAATTTATAGAAAATGTTGTTTCAGCTAGGACAATCCCAGACACATAATGAGAGATCTTCACCAAAATATTTTTCAGTGTTTTAATAAAGATGCTGAAAAAAATTAATTATTCACACAGACTTTAGTGGGAGTAATTCAGAAAAAAATAAATCAAGAAATCCACCCTTATAATTTCCAGAGAATATTTCTGATTAGTCACACTTTGATGGCACAAAATAAGCATTAGAAATTTCAATTTATAAACTGTTCCAACTCCCCACTGGAACAGAAGTTAATTTATAATATTGTTTGGGAGAACAAAGAAACAGCGAACAAACCCCACAGCTACTCAAAGCTCTGTGCATCAGACGAAGACACAGGGGAAACTGTGTCAGAGTTTTTATTCCTTTCGCTTCTTGGTGTTGTATCAGCTACTAATGAAGTGCAGCCATCTTGGGGAAAGCATGAAAAAAAAATCAACTCAACTGTGCAGAACAGTTAAACCAGTCAAGCTTCCATCATTCCTTTGAACTAAAACATTATGAAAGCTTTCAATAGGAATATTATAGCTCTCAAAACTGATTAAGAAGCACAGCTTAAGGTATAAGGTCCAATGTAACACATTAAATGGAATTTGCCAATTTGTAGACAGTAAACTTTGATTTCTAGAACTTTTCTTTCCTAGAATCAGTTCAGTGTTGAAGTGAAAATGAAATGAAAGTGAAGTTGAAAAGAAAAATAAATCAAAACATGAAGACTCCCATCAATACACGATTCTTGTTTTCTGCCTTGCTGTAGTTAGCAACTTTGTTAACGAAAACTGTTCTTTGCAATCTCTACCAGCTGCACACAGTCACAGCCTCAGTTTTACACGTTATCCATAGACTACCACAGTTCTCCCTATGACCATGCTGCCATAACATAATCGTGCAACCTAAAGAATTTTCACAGTTCCTAAATGGCCTCTAGAGATATCCTGTGCATCTGCTGACCTTACACCACCCCATTTATGCTAAGAACTCTAATAGGATCATGTGCATTGTACTATGGCCAAAGTTTTTCATGTCATCAATAGTTGCTTACTGGCTGCTTTATGAACAATTAGTGAGGCAAAGACTCTTACAGCTAACCTGAAATGGGGCTAGATGAGCCACACTTCTTCTTTTCCACTTACATATTTTTAATTTATCAAGGACACCCACCTATTTCTCTCCCATTGTTTTCTCTCAGTCCTTTCAGCAGCACAAGATGACTGCTCTTTACTGCTAAGTCAGATATTCTCCTCCTGCACTGTTGCCAATTCAGACACATTTTCACAACTTCATAGATGACCACACAAAAAAACCCCAAAGTAAAATTGACATCTGAAGCCACTTTCACACTCCTGATTTGCCATAGCTTTGCCATGAGGAAGCCTAACCACATATATGAGAGAGATCGAGGGCTTGTTCTTGGAAAAACTATGTGAAGGCAGGAGGACAGTGACCATGATCCTGTCGCTGACTTCATGTGGTAGGAAGGCTCTTACAGTTAATTGTGATTTGTAATTAACAACCCTGAAAATATGGCATCTTTGGAACATAGGCATAGATTTATCTGTGTACACCAAGACACTCGAAACAGATGATATGGGTGCTCCCCAGGAAGATTTTCCTATTGATAACACATTTGAGGCTTAGAGAAGCACAGTAACTCAGGAAACATTGCTTTATGGGGAAGAAATTATTCTCGGTGAGAAGACATAAAATAAAATTTATCAGGGCAACAAGCAACTACCCCACTGCCTGGAGATCAGGTGGCTTTTTTGGACTTTTTTCTCAATTGCTGTGGAGCGAGCAAGTTGTTCTTGTCCATCAGTCACACTCACCCCTCCACCCAAGTACCTTCTTGTCATGCTATAAGCCATTAAACTACATGTCAGAGAAAACATGAAAAATAAACATTAAATTACACTAAGCCCCTGCAGAAAAACTTTGAACCTATCTAGAAAGACAGTTCCCAAGTGGGAGTACACTGGTATATGAACTACCTCCATGCTTTGGGAGAAAGGGTCCTTTGGATCACAGAGTGATGAAGATATTCTGTGGTTGCCACGGAAACAGCGCTGACTTATGTTTTGGGGGACTGGAAACGTCTGTCGAATAATTGTTAATCTTCCGATTGACCTTCTCACCAGCTCCTGCACATCCACATCATTTATCTCCTGAAGGATAAGGCAAGGGAGAGAATATGCATAAAAGTTAAAATACAGAAATGTTACCATGAGATTATAACCATAAAAATAAACTGAGAGGACCAAGAGGTGTGTGACTGATACACAGCTATTGTCGAGCTCTGCCATAGCCTCAGAAAGAATGTATGCATGCTCATTAAAACAACTGAAGTACCACCTTTATGGTAATTGCAAAAGTTTAAAGTGTCCTGTGTCCAGACTTCATTGAATCTTTGTAGATGGCACTGGGCTTAGTTATTTCATTTGGGGTTTTCTCTCCCTTTCCTTTTACCTTTGATCTTTTACGTAAAAGTGTTTCATAGCATTGTTGGCAGATAATGTGTAAATCAGTAGGAAGCCATACCATGATGTATTTCTAAGTGTAGCATTACCTAAGAGCTGTGAAGGTACAGACAATTATTCAGTCCGTGAAGGATACAGACAATTACTCAGGCCTTAAGTGTTAATTTCCTGGAAACAGAATATCAAGAACCTATAAACAATGTGCAAGTTAGCAGAGATCATTTACCAAAAGGGCAAGGAAAACACATTAGGGCATTTTAGGTGTGTATGTGCTTGTTTATAGCAAGACCTAATTTGAACCCAACTTTTTGCTCCATAGGGTACTTATTAAGGCTTACAGCTAAACACTGCTTTACAGACACAGGCTTTAAAGAAAAAATAACTAAGTAAATACATCAATATGTGAAATATTAAGCTTAAAATATTAACTTTAAGGCAGGTTAGGGAAACCAGCAAAACAGTTCTTTACATGGTACAGAATCCTGCAGCTTGGAACACAGTGTTTTACACCACTGAATGATGAGATCCTCGGGGAACATGGAGAAAGAGGAGCATGGGCTCACAAGCAACAGCAACTGACTCCAACCTTCACATAAGAATTTGAACTTTAGTTAAACATGGGCTTTTTTTTTTCCCAACAAATGGAGTACGCTGGTAGCTTCCAAGGCAATTCTGTGTCTGTATTTTTCTGTAAAGCAGGAGAAATAATCTATAAAATTGTTCAATCTTTTTACCTAGACTCTATTTTTCATCATGCTAAACTGTTTTTCCCTAGAGGCTGACGCCCCAAACTTTCTAGACATTTAAATTTGTGGACAGGCTCCCAATAAGGGAGGTGCTCGAGGAGCTCCTACTAGTGGCCTTGCATACAGCCACAGTTTATTGCCTATTTCTGATCATCATTTGTGTAGTTACAGCTTTTCATTTTTTAAAGGTTACAGCACATCTGCACTGTTATATCTGTAACTAAACACCATCATCTTTTTTTTGCCTCTAACTTCCTGATCTATACCCATAAATCAAGAATTTAGGAGACACCAGGAGATAGACTTGAACTCAAATTAAAGACTCTCCCTTGTGAAAAGGAAGCCAAGCTTTTGAAAAAGCAGCTCTTAAATGTTAAGACAACTATTCTGGTAATTTGGGGTTTTTTTTTGAGCTCCAGTTAACACTCTTTAAATTAATTATTTTGAAGCCACTTCTTTGGACATACTGCTATTTGTTTATTTCCTCTAAATCTTGGAAGAAAAAATACATGAGATGTAAATTTTAACTTCTACTCTCTTGACCGCAGTACAAGTATTTTATTCTTTTTTACAGATTGTCATAGTTTCTGAATTCATCTGTTATTAATGTTCTTTATGAAATACAGATTTTTCTGCAAACAAAAATAACACATGGCATCAGCTGTGTCCATTGTAATATCTTGCATTTCTGGTTGATTAATTCTTAATGTACCGCAGATAATGGTTTCTCTCAGCTTAAGATGCCGTCTTTTCATTTAGTCTGTATCATTTCACTAGCTGCTAGGTAAAAAAATACAATAAAATGTTGTTTTAGCAAAATGTATGTTTTTTTAATAATAATTTTTAATAATAATCTAATCAGAGCGCAAGAAACTTATCTTGATTTTAAAATATATCCTTTCTCAGTGTATTTAAAAAAAGTTTGCCTGGTTTCATTATACAACATGCCCAAACTGTAACAGCAAGACTATTAGACTCATTCTAATAATGTAAAAACTGATACCTGCATGGACATGTTCTACTGCTAAATAATACTTTAAAAGAGATTTCAACTATCAGCTGCTCAAATATTTCTCTTTTCTGTCTCAAAAGTGCATTTATTTTTCCTGTATTTGGCATTTTTTGGTGCATTTTAATTAGAGCGTTCTCATTTTAACCTTTAGGTTACTACCTCGTATTTTTATACAGCACCAGGGAACTAATAGCAGAATCCAAACACCAAAGAGATTTTTTGTATGGTTGCCAAGGAGGTAGATACATCAATAGATTAATGACAACTATTATTTTAAATGCTGTGAATTCCACTGATTATATCATAAATTCAGATTTTAGGTTAACAACAAAGCAATGCCATGCAAACCCAAATTCAACTTTAGTCATTTGCTATATATTTCTTTGTCATTTTTTTAATACTTGGCATTGACTGAGTGATGAGCCTTTTATATAATGACTCTCCAATATCATCCCTCATTCTTGAATTTTGGATCTGACTTAAGAAAACTATATAAAGCAACTATTGTATGAGAGGAAACAATTTTCGTTTGCACTTCAAAGGAGGATACAGTATAATGATATAAGGATGGCAGATGATCTGTTATACAAGCAGCAAATGTCAAAAAACCTTACAAAGTTGGCCAAGTTGTACTGAGTTGGCACCTGTATAAATTTAGGCTAAGTTATGCGTTTTGTTTTGGGTTTTGTTTTTTTAAGAAAATCAGAAGTTCAATATATTGTTCTAAACCTTCCTTTCATTAGTCTGAACTTGGAAAAAAGGGGAGGCTGTCCTATTTCAAATGGAACAAGGACAAAATTAGATGTACTTTTCATCTAAGTAAGCAAATAAATAAGGAAAGAAGTGATATTTTAAATTAATATCTCTTTACAGATGAATTAGGAAAGGGGAACTGAAGAGGATCACCTTGACATATCAGGCAGAGACTCCAGTGGGAAGCAAGAGTATATACTGGACAACCAATACACATTGCCATTCAGTTTTGACTCATTATTTTAATATAAGCAACCTAGGCACGCACTTACTATTCACCACAGAGAGACCGCACCAGCAGTGAGAGACAGGGAAGGAAAGAATTTATTCACACGCTCCTGTAATAAGCACCAAAGGCAGCAATACCTTTTCTTATGGAAACATCTTAACTTTGGGCCAAGATGTATTTATCCTATACTGGACATGCCCTGTTTTCCAGTTCATGTCATGCCTTTACATCCTTCGTGACACTCAGAGGAGAGTGTTTCTTCCTCCTCCAAAATCCAACAGCAGTGAGCAGGGGGCAGAGCAGGAAAGGGTGGCCACTGCACACCCCCTGGAGGCCCCTGGACTGCCACTGCTCATGCCATGGTATACTTGTGCTATAAACCCTTCCCGAATTTCTCAGGACTTTCCAGAGGAGTAGCTGAAGGGAAGGCATAACTATACGAAGCTCCAAGACAAGTAAAAGGAGATCCCGAACTGCATAATCATTTGCTCCATTATATCTTCCTTAGGTTTCTTAGCTTCTGGGGAGGATAATGAAAAAGAGAAAATTGATAGGACAAGAAGTCAATTTTTAGCTTTCACAGAGGAAAAAAATCCATGAGTTTGAAGAAAGCAGGGTTAAGTCAATCTGTCCGTTGACTCTCACCTGTCTAAAAAGAAAATCTGGCAGCTTGGTTGCCAACCTGTACCAAAGAGGGTGGCATTTCACACCAGAGCTGCTGCTATTAATCAATTATCCATATTAAAATGTAGAATTATGCGAGATCCTAGGATTGATCTGTGATTTTAGGACCTGATCTAGCTGCTCAAGCTTAAAAGATAGTTATGCTATATGTGCTCATCTTCATGGTAGAGTGCATCGGGATTAAACACAGTGGAACAAGTGGAAAGCACTGGCCCAGGACCAGCCCTCTTCTAGGAAAAACAGGTGTTCATCTGAAAGTACCCTTTGAGTATGACCTTGTGGGTCCCCTGGTCTTCTCTTGTGCTATGATGGACAAACCTGCTGGATCTTTTTCCATAAACTGTTCTTTAAAAGAGTTTGGGTTTTTTTTTCATTCTTTCCTCAAATAAGGAGTTTTTCCAGACTTTGATGTCTCTGGCAACTAAAAACCTACTATCAACTTTTGCCCTCAACTTATCCATAGGCAATTTGAACTCATTTGTTCTTGTGCTAACCTTGTCCTCTAGCCCTTGACAGTGATGCATTTATTCACACTCTGTATAGATTTATATACAGAAAGCATATCCTCTTTCAGTCCTTGTTTTCATAGGCTAATCAAGCCAACCTTTTCAGTCTTTTCTCACACAAATCAGATTTTATGTGCACCCATTCTATTCTAATTTTAACAGATCTGGACACAATTGTGCACATTATTGCAGATGAAATCCAACCAATCCTTTGTATAGTAGCATTAATATTTTCACCTCCTGTATGGTAACTGTAGGCAGTAGAAAGTGTTTTGGGCTGTCCTTGAGTACACTATACTAATAGGGAAATGATGGCAGCCTTGGACATAGTAAGATGACCCTGAATGTTTTAACAAAGGAAAATGCTTGATTTAAAAACGTGGATTTAAAAAAAAAGAAAAAAAAAAAAAAAAGACATTTCTTTCATTTAAAAAGAGCAAACAAAAGAAATCTATGCTTACTGTACATGTGTGATTTAAGAATCATAGAAGAAATACAATTTTACTATCCTGGGCTTTTTAAGGTTATATTTACTATTGTGCAGAGGAAAAGAAGCAAGGAGAAACAGACAGAGGGAGAGTGTCAGAAATCCATTCTCACATTTTGTTAAGGCATATTTGATCATGACTACACTGAAATCTATGACTCCTGAAAATTTTAAATAAAGAATTGCACCATCTGCTTTAAGGCCCTGAAGAAATAGGAACGTTTATTTGGAGAATATTTCCTCAGCTGACTGCACTGATCACAAGAGATCTGTATTATTTGCAAAGGATTAATACAATGTACTATGCTTTAGCAAATTATGAATCCTTTCGTTTTATGGGAACAAACCCCCTCCTCCCACATACACATTTCCATTATGATACACAGTCTTCAAGCAAATTTGCTGTATTACATTAAATAGCAACTAATGGGACAATAAAAATTAAGGAACTCTTTCCAGGCATTATAGCATTTAAAGTGAGCAATTAAAATAACAGATGTTACCTCACAAAGCCTAAGCAGAAGCCTGATCACAAAACTAAAGGTGATATTTCCTTTTGTATTACTATACTCAGTAAGTGTGTTGTATCCCCTTGGCACAGTGATGGAAAAGAGAATTCCGGCTTATTTTGATATCTCAGTGCAGGGAATTATTTGATTCATATGTGAATTTTGCAAAACAATGCATTTTCACTGTAATAGATCATCTTAGAATTTCAAAGTAGGAGGCCAGAGAAGCAGTGTTACAGTTACTTAGTTGACAGTCTGATTTAGGCAATACAGACAAACACAGATGTCTAAGTTGTCACAAAAGATGCATACAAGCAACAAAAAGGGCAGAGCTCTGAGATCATTTCACAGTCATATGGAAGTACTGTGGTAAGCAATAGCTAATGGACAACCATATCAAATGGACTTGGATGTGAAGATAACTATTTTACATACTACGCAGGAAGGGTTCCCTACATCACTGCGTTTCCAAATCTTGCACTGCAGAAGTGGAGGAAAACTCATTACTGAACTGGGAAAATGTCACAATAAGCAAGTAATGCTATGCAACATTCATCATTCAGGAAATATTTAAATTTCTGTTTTAATTTGAACACATTGGTAAGTAAAAATAGGGCAAAACATGATTTTTTCCATATCATTATCTACAAATCTGATTTATTGCTAATCTGATTTTTATGTCCATAAAATATTGAGATTATTAGCGTTTTGAAATAAACAGATCTTGAGAGTAAGTGGGAATATGGATTTAGGTCCAGAAGCAGAGTAAGCCAAGATGGCATTACACATTTTCACCGTCATTAAAAATGACAGCAGGAATGACTGAATGAGATACAGAGATTTTAACAACTGTGGTTTACAGCACAGGTTGTCAGAATGAACTTAATCGTGGCTTCCACCCATTTCATATACAAGACTATAAAACTAAGACAGGATGATGTATGCTTCTCTGAATACATCATTCAGGTCTCCTAGTCCGCAGCCCAGAGAAAAAGTTCTGGAGTGGAGAAAGCAGCTGAGTGGTAACCACTTTGATCGCTCTACCATTTAATCTGCTGCAATGTTCAAACAACAGTGCTCAGAAAACAGGGGTTTTTTTCACAGAGACACTGATTTCTGAATAAAAAAACAAGCGAAAGCACATACACTAGGAATAGATACTCAGTTTTATTTTGTTATTTTAGAGTGGAGGAGCTGACACAGCTAAAAGCAAGCACCTTCTTTTGAACTTTCCAATTCAAATAACATTTCAAATGAAAAACCAGTGGCAGCGTGTAACTTGAGCAGCAAGCCAATATCTGGGTTCTGCCTAAGAAATTGTTGTCTAATCTGCTGATACAGAGGCCAATGGCGGGCTGCTTTAGATTTAGTTATCTCCTTTTGAAATAGTAAGCGTTAACTTTGAAGACTAGAGATGAACACTACTTCAAGATTTCACTCACTGCAAGTGAATTCTAGTTTAATCTGACAGGAAAAAGAAAACATATATAGTTCACGTGACCATCTGTATCTTAAAGCTTGGTTCTCAACCAGTGAGGCCCCACTCAGTGCTGGAAAACACACACATTACTGGTCAGGAACAATTCAGTGCCCAAACCAGTAATTTCTGCTATACCTGGGTTGTCTTCACAGCACTTTGAGGCATAATTTTATCCAAGGGAAAACTGGTTAAAATTCCAGTGGTTTAAACCACTAAGACAAAGTACAATCCCACTGCAATATTATATTTCAATATAACATTAAAAAAAAAAAAAAAGCTTTGGATTAAACTACCTACTAGCACACGGTGCTAATGAAAATTTAGTACTTAAATATGAAAACAGAAGTGCATGGTAAATCCAGAGAGTAGACCTGGAATTTACACACAACATCTCCAAGCAATCTTTTATCCTGAGAATATACAGGAGTTGCAAGATCTACATGTTAGGAGAGAGTTATCTCCCCAGGGAATTCAGAGGTTCTGGACGTAAACTGCTTTTCAAAAAACAAAAGAAAAATCTGATTGTTGTCAGATCTAAGACCAACTGCATTTTTCAGTGTTTTATAAGTGAATCTACTTCACACATTGACTTGTGATATTTTAGCTGACAAGTGTTCATGGAAGAATATCTCAATTTAACTAACTTTCTTTTTTCCCTTCATGAACATTCATATATGACCTGATCCAGAAGTCCATCAAAAAGTATCCCACTAATATCAATAGGTTTGGGTGTTAATCATGACTGAATTCTAGGGGAATTCTTAAAGGAAAGAGAAAGACGGGATTTTATTATTGTTATGTTTATCATCAAGAAAAATCATTAGAACATAAATGAAACACAAGCACTCCACTATGAAAGATTACACATGACAAAAGACCTTAAAAAGATCCTCTAAAACCAGTCAGCCCAAGTCAAATGTGAAATCTCCAGATACGCAGAAGGAAAGGGGGTTTTCACATTTTATTTTCCATTTATTCATTCAAGGATGTCTGTTTAAAATAGGCAAGACAAAACAGTGGCGTCCAAGAACTTGTCATTCTATTTTTATTAAGCAACATCCACACTCCCAGCATGCCTGAACTTTGTCGTAGCTACTGCTTCCTGTTGGCAAAGTCAAGATCAGCATGAATTTTGTCAGTAAGCCTGAAAACAGGATTCATGGTTCACAACAATGTTCACTTGACAGTTACCTCATTTATAATGATCCAGTGACAGTCAAAAGCAACCAAATTAGTCTCCACGACCTGAAATAGAGAACAAAGCAGCTATCAGTCAGTTTGCTTGTGAAAGCCAGAAAAAAAATTAAATGGATGCTCTCTGCAAATGACAGAAACAGAAGCACATGCTCTCGAAGACCTTTGTTATTCAGCTGAGGATAGAGAACCTTTAGCAAAATTCTGCAGAAGCATTTGTGTTATTATTTGTCTTGCTAATTAAACTTGGAAAATACATTTCATTGCCGGCATCACAGAAAAGAATATGTTTCAGTTGACTGAGGAGAAAATGAAATCGTTTTTGCCTTAATATTGTGTGTTGAGAGGGAGCGACAGAGAGGAAGGCAGAAAATGAATGTCAAGTAAGCCCTGTCAGATTTCTATGGCTTTTGCCTCTAAGGCCTCTCCTACCCCCGAAGCATGTGAATTAAAAAAACTGAAGAAAACCCAAACCAAAAAAAACACCACACCACAAATGCTGGGGTTCACAGATATGCAAAGAGCAGGGTAGAAAGGGTTCTCTTGATAAAGAGGGCTGTCACAGGGATGATGAATGATGGCCTGTCCTAGGCACCATGCACAGAGGGCCTCTAATCCTCCTCCCATGCATCTTCTCCTTTCCTTTGCTGAAAATTATTCCAGGAGCTGCCTCCATGGTGGACTGAAAATGCACTTCCTAACTCATCTTTCACTCAGCCCCATTCCTTGTCTCCCTGAATCCACTACACTTCAGTGGTGAGTCACGTTTGATTCACCTTTGCAGTGAAAACAAAGAGGGAAAAAATACTTTTGGTCTGCTTTCATTAGCTGGGAAAAAAATCATTGACAGGAGGGAGGCCAGAAACAAAGTATAGAAAAGGCTGGACACCGTTAAAGTTTTCTTTTTCTAAATGGAATTCAATTAGCGTTGACACTGAAATAGTTTTAAAACCAAATTCATCCCTTTTTATTCGAATAATCACCATGCTCATCTTGACTCACAATTAAAAACTACTGGATACTTAAAACCGTGTTGAATCCCAGAAAAAAAACAGACAAAAATTGAAACAAGGCTTGGAACTTACAATGTTTTAATGATCAAGTAGATGACTACTACTGGGCTATTTCTTGGACCATTGCACAACAGTCATGTTTGGCTTTTAATGATGACCAACACAAATAGTGGTTGCTGAGGATGACTGCAATTTATACTGTGCCATGTCCAAAGGAGAACAATTTAATCGGCCACAAATCTTAAGAGCAGCAAGAGACCCCATACTGATAACCTTCATTATTAATTCAAAGGCTATGAGAATTGGGGTCACTGCTTATTTACTAGAATGATAGGCAAGATTGGAAATTCTGATCTGGAGAGACTAGGGGTGAGGGGGAGGGGAGGGAATTGAGAGCAGCAGTATATGAACTAACTTATTTGAAACTCTCACAGCACCAGTAAGAAATGAGGGGACATAAAAGCCATAGCTGCTAATGTACTCCTGAAAAATTTCAATATTATTAGCAGTAGGAATCAGGGTCCTCACTTTATGTGGAATTTAGACTCACTAGTCTTTCTCTGTGGTGACAGCGGTATATTTTGTCGTGTTGCTTTGACATTTTCTTGCATTCTCCACAGTAGACACCCACACAGTACATATCAAAGAATGGGACAGAAATTGAATAACTAAGTGATGGGAGACATCACAACAGGCCCATCCAGGATGCTTGAACTGGAGCATGACTTTTCTAATAAGATCTCTCATATCAAACCAGTTGGAAGACAAACACGTCCAGGAACAGAGAAAGGTTAAAAAAAAAAATGGACATAATAGTAACAGAGTTCTCAAGGTAGTATTTGCTCCTTATATAAAGTTCCCAAGCATAGAAAGTTTATTACATTTACAACATAAGCAATGCCATTTAAATTTTCTGAAAGACAAAACAAATCAACACCGTAGTGAAGCAGAAACAATTCTGCTAGTCAATCTACATACTTTCCTGCTGCTGCTGAAAGCAAGAAGAATTAAAAAAAAAAAAAAAAAGCAGCACATCTGACATTCTGACATATTTTCTGGTTTCTTGTCAGGTTCCTGGCAACCTTGTCACTCTTAACTTTGTGCTCCAGGATGTCCCACCAGGAATGTCTGCCCTTGCCCTAACTATTCTGCTCAAGATGAGGTCTCCTGAGGTTCCTGTGGCTCCGAGGCAGCTTGCCAGAGGGACGCCCTCTGAGTCAAGGTTCCCAGTGGTGTTAGGAATGACAATGATAATTATGTTGCACAAAGGGCTCCTAAGCTCTTTCTCTGCTTCAAAATGGCAGTCAACTGAAACTACAGAATGAAGGAATCCCCAAAATGAAAATTCACATTTTCTGTTCAGTTTTTAATAACACAGTAAAAGTGAGGTTGATCACTGACTGTGTCTGAAGCTTTGGCTGATCAGGTTTTTAATGAACTTTATCTTCCATTAAAAAACTTTGGTTTCAGATCATTTAGTTTCTCTATAAATACTTGGTTCTGTGTAGCTACTTTGCCCATGCTCTCAAATTTCAATTAGACAAGGCCTGTTCAACAGAGTATGGTTTTAAGTGTCACAGTTTTTATTATGTACAGCTCACAGACCACTTAAGCCAGACTCGGGTAGAGACTTACTGGTCTCACAAGTCACTCTTATTATTTCCAACAGCTCAGGCTACCTGTGACAGATTTATTCACAACTTGCATATAATAAAATGAAATATATCAATTTTTTAGTTAGAGTTGAAACTCCTCAGCAGAAAGATCATGTTTTATCCATTAAAGTTTATGCATTCATGAATCTACTTAATATTGAAGCCATTTTCAAAACGCATATGTCAAATTGAGATGAACTTGTAATGTACTCAGAGACATTCAAACTAATATATTCTAAGTTTAGATGGGCTACGAATAGACCCTGATTTAGGAATTTACTTTCCCTTTCAGTCTGTCACAAGCTGCTTTTTGGCATTTTCATTAGCCTATCCAACTAAAGCTTGTTTTAGTATTGACAGTAGTTGCTTAAAAAGATTACTGCTGATGTCCTGAGAAAGTTGATAGACTTTTTTTTTTTTTTTTTTTTTTTTTTTACATTTCATTTGGTTTGATGAAATATAGATTTACATCTAAACTTCTAAACTGGGACTCTGCATTAGACTGGGGTTTCAAGGCCATCCTTTCATCTTTGGTTTGTTCAGTCTTATGTGTTGAAATCCTAGTCCCACTGATACCACTCACTGAAGAGCTGTTGTCACAAACTGTTTGTAAAAAAAAAAAAAAAAAACAAAAACAAACCGTTCATAAAGAGGATGGTTCAAAAAACTTGAGTGGGATGCCCTGTGGGCGAAAGGCAGAACGAGCTCTGCAGACATAAGGTGATGGGTTGTTCCTCTCTCTCTCCCTTCTGTTTCCCAGAGACAAAACTTGCCTAACTGTGCTGGGGGCAAGCCAGAGAAAATTAGGATCTTCCGTAACAATCTATATAAAGGCGTAAGAAAGTCTATGTAAAGAAAACACCCCACCTGTGTTTTTGTCAACCCACCACCTATGGACCAAGCTCACAACTCTACAACAACGCAGGATCCAAGGATGGTGATTCCCCTTTTTACATCCTCTAATTTTCTCTTTTCTCTTTCCGCTCTTTCTCTCTTCTTCTTCTTACACATACTCAAGTATATAAGTTTTGTATGAATTGTGATAGGTTGTTAGGAAAATAGTCCCATCACCAAAGTGCCTTTATTCATTCACTGAAGGTTATCAGTTTATTGTTGCCAAATTTTCTCCGTTCACTCACTAAAACTATCAGTTAATAAAGTTACAAACAAAATTGTTCCTGAGTCACTGTCGTGACTCGACCTGCCCTGCAGCTCTGCCAAGCAGAGACCAGTTTTTCCACCAGCATGTATGCTCTTGGGGAATTCAAAAGATTCACCCCGCCTCGTAACCCACCGCATGGGACGAGACAGCTGTCCACTTATGCCGCATCTCAGTCCCTCACCTCTGAACATCTCTTCTCCCAGTATGGCCTGTACTGTCCATTTAACTCTATAGCTGGGCAGTGCACATTCTGACTATGTCCGTACGAACTGAAGGGCACTATACTATTATCATCAGCTGCAATACGCTTCCAATGTTTTCCAATTATTGTGCTTCTTAGGTTTTTCAGTGTAAAAGAATGCATAGGCACATGCACTATTTTGCAGAAAATAAATAAGTACAGTATGTGTAAACCTTCAGTTTTGATGTTTGAAGGAAAAGGTTGTTCAACCCTCAAGTTTTCTTCAAACACCAACGGTAATCATATGCCTAATTTCAGTCAGGAGATTCTCTTGATCAGCAGTCATTAAGCACAAGTTTACAAGTTTGAGATTATAATAAATCAGTTCAAGAAAATCCCCCAAAAAACTAAAGCCAGTAACACAACCTACATCCAATTATCTGTCAGTAAAACAGTCATTACTTTGACACAGCAAGCCTTTACAGTCATGACATAATGTTCCACAGCACCCTTGTCTATCTACTGAGTTTGCTGTTTTGTTTACTTAAAAAAGCTTCTGCATTTTCACTTGGATGGGTTGATAACAAATAATTAAAGTAAAAAACAAAAACAAAAAACAAACAAACAAAAATAAACAACAAAATAATATGGCTGTCTGTTTAAAATTGATCATAACCTAAAAGCACATATAACACAGCTTTAATAGAAACATATAATGCAGTTGAGTAGAGGGCTTCTATGACTAATACATTCAGAAAGCTAAACCACGTATTTTTTATCTGAGTGATGATCTTTTTCTGGTTGAAACTCACATCTGCATGCATATCAAATGAGCTGGCATGAACTTGTGTTCTGTGCCAGGGAAGAATGAATGTACAAAAATAATGCTTGCAAAGGCATAAGGGCAGTAATGAAAAAGAAATCTGATATCCTGTATATTAGAAGCAATAAGACAATATGATGTGGGTGTGTAGGAGGCAAGGGCTTCAAGACCTGAAGCATCTGAATACAATATAAGTTTCAGATTCATCTACCAGCTCTGCTGGCTCTGTGACAGGAAGCAGCGCTGTGCACTCCTGAATGGCAAGGGACAGATTGGAAATTTCCATACAAGACAGAAGGCAGGTGAACGTATTGGTTATGCAGCTCACCTCTCACGCTAAAACTGAGAAAAACTAGAGTGTGCATTCATAATGAGGGCTGAACACCAAAATCCTACACAGATATTAAATGGAGGAGAGCTGATCCTTACCAAAACAAAGAAAACCAGGCACATAATTTGACAAATTCCCTTTTCACACTTCTTGTAGGGGAAATCATACAAGAATTCAGCTGTGGGTTACTGAACACACAAATCTATACTCAGTGCAGAAAGCTCTCTAAAGCTAAGCATAGATGCTAGCTGGGAGAATATTAGGAGACAGTACTGTATATGCCTACCCTGTTCTTAACTGCTCCCTCATGCATTCGCTTATGACCACCTTTGGAGATGAGACACTAAAACAGTCTTTGGTCTAACCCAAGGTGGCTGCTTCTGTGCTTCCGAATATATTTTGCTTTCTTAAGTGCGATGGATCATACTAGCAGTAGCTAAAAGAAGCAGAAACATTAATTCTGTAACAACTGTTGTGCAGTTCAGACCGATCTTATTTACTGAAAGGGTATATCTTTGAAGTAATGCTAAAAAAAAGCATTTTGTGCTACTGAGATGGCATTTCTGCTGTGCCACTGAGTACCTTCGCTGTGCAGGAACATACATAAGCTGATGAACTCCTGTACGAACTGGGAAGATGCATCCTTGGAGTCTAATGCCCATAGCAACTCACACTTCCCTGTCTCACCCAATTAAATCGGTGTCAGAGAACAAGCAGAGGACAGCCAATACAGCAAACAACTTCAGAGAATGATTTTTCAGAATTTAGCACTTTTTCATCTATAAGCTGTTAGCATTCAGTTACTTTTAATGCCATAACACATAATTTTCCAGTACTAAGAATCAAAGCAGCAATTTAGCAGGCCAGTTCTGATATAGACTTCATGAAATTGTGGAAAAGCTGAAAAAGAAAATCACTCTCTACCTACTCAACCACTGCTCAGACTGAGAGTTCACACCAGAGTATTTGAAAACATTGTGTCACTAGTTGTGTAAATCCTGCAGCATAGGATATAGGCTGTCGAGTACGCAGTACCATTCACACAGAGTCATAGAAATCCACAGCAATATATGTAAAAGATCCTTCTTAACATCTTTGTAAGTTTAGAATACATTAATGCCAAACTCTAGCAGTTCTCCTAACACCCCATTAAAATAAATCAAGCTTTTGCTTCATGAGGAAGGTGTTCCACTTAGTCAAACACAGATGCTATTGAACCAATGAAGAAGAACGTGGATGAAGCAGAAAATAATTTTCTTTTTCTAACGAATTCAACTACACACCGAGGGACATTTTGCAGAGAGAAGAAAAATGCTGTCAAGAAGACAAGTGATGAGCAAGGACAAACCATCTGTCATTGGCAGTTTCTCCACAACTTCTGAATCTTTGGAAGAGCCTGACAATTTATCACAACTATTTCTATTGTTTATGCTCAAACCTTCAAATGGGCTAAATGCAAAACAATCAAAAGCAAATAAAGGAGTAGTCACCATGCAAGCTTTTTGCATGTGCAATAATAAGCAAGAAAGCAAAATTGCTTCCCAACAAAAAATGCACGTTATTCAATGGAAAATGACATAAAAGGTTCTCTGAATCTTTTCTTCCTTGTAGATATGGGCCCCCAAATGTGGGCCAAAACTACAAGATACAGATCAGAACTCTTACAAAGGAAACCCAGGCAAACAGTTCTGGATCTTCAAAATTCACTTCCACACATATCCAACAAATTGAACAAGTCTTGCAAACACCTAATGAGCAGTAATGTCGCATGTATGAAAAGATCTATACAGAACCTGACCATCTCAAGTAACTCCTGTTGGAAACCTAGGGCAGAGCTCCTGGGCTCCAGTTTTACCTTTGTTACAGTTGGGACTGCTCTATGACAAGTCTCCCAGGTGCCATGATTCATTTCTCAAAATGTTGAAGAAAAGCATCTTCAACTAGAGCGGGCCTTCCTGTTAATTTTCTGTTCCACAAAGAGCTGTGGTGGTGACTGTGAATCTCTTTCTGCTAGACCACCAATGAGAAAACCACATTTTCCATTTGATTTTTCACAAAAGCCAACAGATGGCATTGCATAATCCCTTGTTTTGGAAATGGCTGGTATTGAAATAATTTACAAAGTGATTTAGAAAGTTAGTTTTCCCAAGAGCTGATGTGGGACACAAACTCCCTGCTAACCTTCTTCCAAACATCCTCTGTCTACAATATGTCCCATTTGTGTGGTCTTGTAATCTGAACTGCACTCTTCCAGCTGGAAGACTGGTAAATTGCTTTTGTCTGATACCACTAGATTTGCTGCCCGTGCCTTTTCATAGACCCAACTCTTGGAGTCACCACTGATGTTTTGTAGATTAATATATGCATTGACCTTTCTCTCAAAGGGACATAGCAATTTGCTGATCACTAAGGTAAGATAAAAAACAGGCTTCCTGTACATATATGTGAGACAGAAAGCACCACCCAAGCCTCCCAAAAGAAAAACAAAAGAAAACAAAAAACAACCACCAAACAAATAGAAGAAGTGAGAGGCCATTTCTTAACCTTTTCTTTAACTGAAGAAATATGATCTGATTAGTTTGGGCATGTAGAACAGTCTGCTGTATTATAGATGGCTCCTCAAGCAGTGGTATGCAAAGCAAAATATGGAAGTTAAAGACTATCAAACAGGTAATATACAGGTAGTACTAAGAGAGTGAGGTGGTAAACTGAAGACTGCCTTAACTGATCTGAAGTTTGAAAAGGTAAATGCATGAAGTTGTACTATATAGTATGTTGTACTATGTTAAACACTGCAGGACTTGTGTGTGGAAATCCTGAGGTTGGCTCCAAGGTTTTTTTTTGTCATTTTTTTGTTTGTTTGTTTGCTTTTTTTTTTTTTTTTTTTTGTTATTGTTTTGTTTGTTTTTTGCTTTTTTTTTTCCTCCCCCCCCCCCCCCCTTCTTCTAGCTGCTAGTTCATTAAACCACCACCATTTTACCAGGCACTCTGTACCATTTCTTCCTGCTGGTGCCACAGCAAGACCTTTTCTGTGTCTCTGCTCTTAGCTTTTGAGCTTCTCAGTAGGGAAATCAGTTGCTGATTTATAAAGCTCATTCTTGCACACCAGAAACTGAAGCTCATAAAAATCTCTCCTCACCGAAGGCAATATTTTTGGAATCTAATTTTAATCTCTACCCATTTCCACTCTTGAGAGGGAAAAAACCCACACATGGCAATACTGAATTTTATTCTTGTGGAGCATCATCTCTTTCTGGGATTCCTTCTCCTCAATTCCTTCTAAGCAAAAAAAAGAATACATTGAGTGAAACCTGATAGAGAAATCCCTAGGCCACTAGTCATCTAGTTAAAAAGGATTAAAAAGCAAGCTTCTACAGTGCTTGGGGGTAGAAAGATGTCGTCTAGTCTTCTCCTAAGGACAGGTGAGATGACTGACATGGCTTTGCTTGTCTCATTAAAGCACTATTCTTTGAAAAAGAAAGTAGCAGTTGATCACTTTCCCCCTTTTTTTCAGATTTATTTCACAAAATGATACTTCTAAGACAAAATAATTGGGGTTGGTCCAATAAAGAATTAGTTCTATATAGACTTGGCTTGCCATTCTAATTGTATTTGAAATAAGCCAAACTCCAGGGAAGATTTCATCTTTCTTGCCCTAAGATTTTAAGAGATGGAGGCAGTTCAGTAGAGGAATCAGCCCCGTGCTAAAGAAAATAAGTCAACAGCTACGTGTTCAATGGAAGTAAATAAACACAGCATTAATACTTCAGTGAATATAACCATCAGCTTGTATTGAGAACACAAAGTAAAAATGCATTCTGTCTGGTAGAAATGGCGATTTAAAATTTTTCAGTTCCTTCATCATTGAGAAAAGCTAATTATGTATTTATTTTATAAGAATCTAAAACCATGCATCCCCCCCCTGAGAGCCTGTAGACTATAAATTTAAAACAATATCTATAAGTAATTTAAACACCTTTCATTTTAGGGTTTATTTTAGTCTTACAGCTGGATTTTGTGTTTCCAAATTTATGTTTTGATTTATATTGTGATTATCTTTGTGAAAAGTGTTTCTAATACCTACTCTGAAAGAAATAAAACACAACATCAAAACCAACGAAAACCACAGATCTGTTCTGAAACTTCTTGAGTTCAACTCAGAACCATGAGCACATTACACTAGCTGCACTGGAAGACAGTTGCTAGAAAGTAGAAGAATAGTATTCTCAATGAACAATGATGTATCTCCGACTTAGAAACTGCTTATTTCAAAGTAACAAAGTGATTCAAACCCCCACGTAAATTCAGAAATTCAGATTTGTTACTGTTTTACAATTGCCTGTACCTTCCTTTCTTGTTACGAATTTCTTATAATCTCTTTTATACATAACTAGATTTTGTTCACAGTGATAGTACTAAATTGATGCCTGAAGATCTCTTCTTCTTTATCTGTTTGGGTTTTGTTTGTTTGTTTGTCAAAAGCTGTTTTCCATGTGGAAATCTGAAATCTAAGCAGAAAACGTGAGTACTTGGGCTGAACGTAGACTTTGAATCAAACTGGTTGTCGTCACCTTTGAAGGTGAACAATCAAACATAAGAAGTCTAAATATATGCTCAAGTCTCAAAATTTCCTCCTCCCTATGGATTAAGAGCTGGAATCAGAGATTTCTCCCAACTGTGTCTTTTGTTTTAAACACTTCACCACCCCCCACAATCGAACACATTCAAAAGCTACCCTTTCAGTGAACTCGCTCTAGTCTGAAGACTGCTGACAAGTCCTCCAATATACAGGAAATAATTGCCTTGCTGATTTTGACATCTTTGTAACTGACTTCACAAAGGCCAGAATTTCTCCACACCAGGGAAACCTGGGGATTAATGAAGCTTTTTCATAGATTTAAATTTATTCTACCTGTACATGTAAGTTATTTTTCTAAGCAGAATGAAAAGTTCCATTCGTACTTTTAACCCTTTTCAGACTTCATAGGTAGCAGCAGGTTTATGCCAAGCCTTACTGCTATGAAGAAACCTTTCAACCTGTTAACATGACATGAGAATCTCAGAAAAACAGCCATTAACTCTAGGCTTTAACTTGTAGAGGCAAAAGGAATGTCAGTTTGACAACAGATCATTCTTAATGTATGCTTTAGGTAATTAGGCTGCTAGTGAAGAGAACTTTGGAGGCTGCAGAAAAAAATACAGATGATAAAAAGGTATCTGTCATAATTTCAACATATGCTCTTTTGGGAGCTCCTATACAAATATGCAAATTCATATTGACTATCTCTTTAAACCTATTGACAATATGGAAACATATACATAATGTTTCTAATTGGGAATAATGATAAAGTAATAACTTTATCTGGTTAAACAGTTAAAGTGAACAGTTAAGACTGAAGAAAAATACACTTGTGAGGCACAAGATCCCTTCCAGATATGCATTAACAGGGGTTAACTGCACTCAGCAAAAGGACCAATTCAAATAAAACTTGTAAAGGAATCATGTAAGTGTAGCATTTTAAATAACCTTGCCCTTCTCATCCATATCTGATTTTATACCTGAGTAATTCCACAGACTGCAGTGCTGTTACTCTTGCTTTACACCCATTTAAATGAGAAGAATAGTTAATTAGGATGGAAACTACTCTCAGAAAGAGGGTGAAAAACATGGGGCTTCAGGAAGACCTTGAAGGAAGGAAGTGAACGGCAATACAAGAAACAGGGTGACTGATTTAGGAAGCTATTTGGTAGTTTGAACAAGTACTTTTAGTTTGTCACTGTTTCAAAGCAAGCAAACAAAAATCCCAATTACAAAATACCAGTTTTCTTAATAGCAGCAGATTTCCATAAAAAAACTTCCTGTCCTGTCCAGGTACTAGCAACCCAAAATAATAAAAAAAATAAAAATACCGATTAAATTTAAAATAGTCAATTTGAGCTGATTTTTTTCAATTGTCTTCTGATACCAGGTGTGAGTGCTGTTGTTTTTAAAGGTTTGAAAGAATTAAGTGTGAGAACTATTAAACATATAGACTGAATTTATATCTTCAAACTGAAAATGCAAGACTTAGTTAATATATTTTTTTTTTTCCAAGAGTATCAAGGGAATATTTTAGGGCTAGATCCTCTGAATGGCTCAGCATCCCTAAATTAGCCAAATTTTCCTCAACAAAATGTAAGTTGAGTGCCTTGAAAATCCAGCCCTGATTATGCTGGCAGCATGTTGTGTATTTTATCAGTGATAAGGAAATGTGGTTTCAACTCCTTCTGCATCCATTAGCAAACTGAAGATCTAGTCTGACTGAACAACAGGGAAAATGTTAAACACTACAGAATATTACGGTGCTGCTTTTTTTTCTTCTTCACTGTCTGCCTTAAAAGCATTTGTTGTCAAGCATCAGATCGACGTTACTGAAACAGAAAATATTTCATTTTCCTATCACAGGCATTATTAACGAAGGTCACCACTCAAGTGACAAAATATCACTAAAGTCATCAGCTCTTTTTGCTCTTCAGCTTTACGGTGGTGCCTCTCCTGGCATTTCACATACCTGTAGAGAACAACAGTGGCAGAGGTTCAAGTGAGACAGCCTGCATTTCTGACTTGCACATAAACTTAGCATTCAGCTCCTCTCCAAGTACACTGAATGAAAGCATTTTTTTCTAGTAATAGGAGTCCAAGAATCAAGAGCAGTTCAATAGAGTTCTAACTGGCTGCGGGCTTGAAGCTCCCTATGAAAAAGATCCTCTCAAAAGCACACATACCAAGACAAAATCTATTCTAAACATATTGAAAATATTCTGACTAGCAAATTGCAATATCAAATGTGAAGCCCATCAGCCATTTGTTTCTGTGCCTCACAACTAATAAAATGGTTCAGTCTTACTAAGGGTCCAAAGGCATTGCAAGCCCAGATGACCTGCACAAGGAGTCACTGAGTCTTAAAGAGCGTATGGGTCAAAACGGCAGCCTTTTTCATAATGGGTGTAAATTTTCCTAATAAAGTACGTCTACATTTTGGGAATTTCTGCTGTTACTCTACTTTCAGCCAGTCAACTACATGAACCTAAGCCATAATTTAAAGATTTGTAATATTACCATAACTTATTTATGTTGAGCAATATTTGTCCTAACATCAACCATGCAACACAGTTCAAATTCAGCTTCTCCCCAAAAAACTGCTGCCCATAAATCTCTTTGCATACCTTAATTCTGAAATCCTTCATATATATCATTGAAAGTTGTTAACAAAATAAGGTTTGAGGTGAATACAAAGTACTCTGTGTATTACCATGTTCCTATAGCTGCTAATTGTTAAGTTCACAGAAATACAATTTAGCAGAAACTGACACAGGTTAAATTATATTCCAACCTAGAAAGAAAGAAAATATGTACATTTATTTCATCATTGTTTGAGGTTGGTTTAAAAGCTGGTTCTACACAGTAATTGCATCTGGATCCAAAGTGTCCAAACAGCATCTATTTTTTTGAAGGACAGACACTGGGGATACAAACATGACAGAACTGCAGGCCCACGCACACCTAAAATACAGCTGTGGCTGGGACACCAACCCAGCTCTAATACGGGACAGATCCTAACAAATTGAAAACAACTTTATTAGTAGAAGAATAGCACAACTGGCCAATATGCGTTCATTTACAGAAGAAGATGAAACTTTCTAGCTGTCAAGTATGGGTAGATATTTTAGAACACTTCTGGTTTAAGGTATTACAGAAAAACAGAAAACTATCATCATTTAACATACACGGTGTAATTTGAGCCATTCGGTACAGTTCTTTAATAATTTATAGGGATTAAGTTGCTAAGAATTGTTTCTCAAATTTTCATTGTGGAACAGTTGCCCATTTCTTTTGGCTTGCTGAACACAGAGGTTTAAATTAGATCCTTGCTATCGTATTTCAAAAATAAATTTGAAAGCTTTGACGGAGAAAGGTAAGAAGAGTGGGAGAACTTTAAGAGGATTTGAACTTCCAGAAAAGGAAAACCAACATGCACTTTGTTAAAAATACAATTAGTTCTGCATTTTAAGTTTGTGAAAGCAATGATAAACTTCGCAAAATGAACTATAAAGAAAAATTAAGATATTTTTGACTTTTGCAAAAAGAAGTATTGAAGACTATTCTAGTCACAGCCTGAATTCCAACTGTATTTTTTCATGGAAAAGGAGCTATACCCCTAATTTTTAATTGCTTTTTTTAGTGTTTAGATCGATAAACATCAGTAACTTGACTCATACTTATGGTAACAGTCCTTCTGAAGTCAGTGTAATTACTTAGTTGATGAAATTACTCATGTAAGGAAAATAATTCATATGTATAAGAGATTACCGGCACTGGTATCTTGATGTAAATTATGAAAGACAAATTACAGAATGTCATAATTTTTTTAAAATCACATTTCCTTTTCCCACAGGTAGTCAAACATTTTCTTTACCTTTAAGCACTGCATTTTCGTAGCATTCTTTCAATCATCCTTTTTGACTAACCTGAACCAGAACAGTGATATATCTCTCCTGTTCCAACTATTAATATTATGGGCATATGGTCTTTGCTTTTGGACAGTGATAGAAGCAAACTGACAGAACCAATAGCCAGGCAATCCTTGAAGTGATACATGAACTTTACACAAGAATGATCAACAAGATAGAGCACTATTCTCTCCAGACTGATTGATAGGAAAACTAAGTTGGCTATAAGGCTGTATCTTCAGCTGGGAGCAAGTACATCAGAAGTCCTCTGTGGGCCTCCAAGCATAAAGAGTGCAAAGATGAGCCAGTCAGTAGAATAAAAATAAAGAAAATGGAAGAAAAGCAGAAAGAAAGAAACCACAGTGATCTAGGAAGGTCATTATTTGGTCTATTATGCAGGAAGTAGGAGAAATACACATTTGTCATGAAGAAATAAATTACAGTGAAGTTTGCTGTTCACCTAAGCAAAATTCTGAATGTGGGAGCATAGTTATGGGTCACCTCAAGCCCAATTAAATCCCAAATTACCCAAGGCAGACCTGGTGGAGGGCCCAATAGCTCTGTGAAAAATGTCAGGCAACTTCCTGAGCCATTTACCAAAGCTAAGTCAGGGACAGGGTGAGGGAAAGCCCTTCCCATGTCCTTCATCCCTTCCCTGTAAAGGAACCTCACCTGCCAGCAAGAAAGGACTGTCATCACTGCACACTGCTGTGCAATTAAACATAACTGCTCAGACACTGCTACCTAACTGCAACTGAACACATCTCTAGAGCTGCTTTTGGGGGTACGCTGTCTTCTCTCTATGTGCTTTATATATGGCACTGCCTACTCTGACCACGGGCATTTATGTTCCTGTCAGCTCCAGACCTCTGCCTGGAGTCACCATGCTTTGTCATCTGCCAATGCCACATTTGATATCCACCACTGAAGCACCATCAGAATAAAGAAGATTTCAGAAGCAGAGGAAGATTGCAACAGCAGAGCTTTTGCTGGGTATTTTATTGCTTTTTCTGGGTATTCCCTTGCTCTGTTTTTTCAGCCTTTTTGGCTGTTGGTCCCCTACTGAACAAGAGGCCTTCTCCTTGGCTGTCACAAGAGCAGCCAGGGAAACTGTGACATGTTTGTTCCTACTTCTTGCCACTTTGATAGATAGTGCCTTCATACCACAACTTTTTCTGGTACTTTTTCTTATGCTCATACTAAGCATCTTGTCTAGAGGAGTCAAGAGGATTATTAAAAAAAATAAAAAAAGAGATAAAATTAAAAGTAAAATCCTTTCTGCAATCAACCAGAAACTTGGAAAAGAGAAAGGAAGGAACTTCGTATAGACATGCATTAAATTTAATGAGACACAGATATGGATTAAAGCTCAGTGAGAGAAACAAAAGCTCTATGGAATCATGAGAAATTCACGTTCAGATCGTATTTTGCACTGGCATCCTGGACAACTGCAAGGTTCTGCACATGGGTCAGGGAAATCCCAAGCACAAATACAGGCTGAGCAATGAGTGGGTTGAGAGCAGCCCTGAGGAGAAAGACTTGGGGGTGTTGGTTGATGAGAAGCTCAACATGACCTGGCAATGTACATTTGCACCCCAGAAAGCCAACCATATCCTGGGCTGCATCAAGAGAAGTGTGACAAGAAAGTTGAGGGAGGTGATTCTTCCCTTTACACCACTCTTGTGAGACCCCACCTGGAGTACTGTGTCCAGATCTGGGGCCCCCAGCATAAGAAGGACATGGATCTGTTGGAGTGGGTCCAGAGGAGGGACACGACAATGATCAGGGGGCTGGAGCAGCTCCCCTGTGAGGCCAGGCTGAGAGTTGGGGTTGTTCAGCCTGGAGAAGAAAAGGCTCCGGGGAGACCTTATAGGGGCATTCCAGGGCTTAAAGGGGGCTACAGGGAAAGGTGGGGAGGGACTTTGTACAAGGACATGTAGTGATAGGACAAGGGGTAATGGTTTTAAACTGAAAGAAGGTGGATTTAGCTTAGATATAATGAAGTTCTTCACTGTGCGGGTGGTGAGGCACTGGCCCAGGGTGCCCAGAGCAGCTGTGGCTGCCCCCTCCCTGGAAGGGTTCAAGGCCAGGCTGGACGGGGCTGGGAGCACCCTGGGCTGGGGGAAGGGGGCCCTGCCCGTGGCAGGGGGGCCAAAACTCAATGATCTTTAAGATCCCTTCCAACCCAAACCATTCTGTGATTCTATGATTACTGCAATTTCTAATGCTTGCAACACAGGCTACAAAATACAGCTCTCTGACAATATAGCGTTGTGCTGACTAAACAAAAGCTTGTTTTCATCTTGTCCTACAATACAGTTTGTGTATACATATATGCACACACCATACATTTATTCCTGTATTTCAGTTACCATGTCTTGCCCTAAATGCTGTCATCTTTTTTTGAGAGATCAGAAATGTATCTTTGTACATGAGAAAATGTCCTTTACATGAGTTATAATTCAGCCTCTAAATTTATTTCCCAAACCAGCCATTTTCCAGGTTCCCAGAACACATAAAATTTTCCTCAAACATCTTAGAAAATTTCTTCTACTGAAAAAGATTTCAACTTTGATCCATGACCCTCTGCACACCATAACATGTCTCCAAAATGGAAGAGGTACCATCAAAATTGCTTATTGTGTGTCTATTTCACTCTCTCCTGGGCAAAAGAAGATAAAAGCAGAGCAGTCTTGTATTTCTGTCAAAATACGACTCTTCCTGAATGTATGTTTCAATAGCCCATAAAGGACTTTTTTTATAGATATTTATGGCAATAAAAAATATTTTTATCACTATTGTTCTGCACTTGTATGATGTCTAACAATGTCATCCTGGCACATGACTGTGCAATAACTAAAAAAAATTTGATACCTTCTCTAGCAAGAAGTTATCACTGTTATTATAATTATTCTATGACATTTTAAGAAAGGACTATAATTTATGCCTTTACTTTGAGAAAAAAATGAAAGAAAAAACTTGGAATTAAATATGCAATACCATATCTCCCAACCCCCAAATCAAATCTGATCTTAGAGTAGCTAGGATTAGAGGTATCATGACAAGAACTTGTGCTTTGGTTCAATACGAGGAGGGATACATGGAATAGAATGAAAAGACATACTCCTTCACCTAATGCAACTAAAATAAAGGTTGATGACTTGGAGTATTTCATACTGTAAGCACAAAACATCTTTTTGGATGCAGCAGGCATTTCATTACATTCCAGGAGCGACTCCATTTGTAGTATACACTTCTACATGCACCAAGGCTCCCCCATAGCTACCCACAGGTGTGTTTCACTTGTTTAAAGGACATTTAAAGTACAAATATACTTGGCATCACCTAGCTGAAAAAAAGTGCATGGACTGCCTCCTTTAGAGGTCTCTCAGGCTTTGTTCAATTTGTGGATGTATGCTTCCTGAAGCCCTATGGTATATTTTTGCAAATGCATACATATTCAGGGAGATGGAGACACTGAAAACATTATGCTAGGTTAATCAGGCCTGTAAGTTAAAGTGCCTACAAGTACAAATACTGCAGCTGCATTTTTTTTCCTGCTTTTTCTCTGGTCCTAGGGACAAGCGGAAAACACAGGAAGGTGCCACACCATGCTCTCACATACTGAGTGAGCCCGTATTTCATGTGCAACAAGATCCCATCTGTTGCGCTTGAGACAGGGCGGTGTTTTGCAGATATGTAGGCATGGTGAACACGCACCAGACCTCCTGCATATTAGCATGGGTGCTCTTTCGCACCGGGGCATGCAGCCAGGGTTTTACACCCCCTACAAGAGTCACAATTCATTACTGAGACACTCAAAAAGGCTCTAAGTAGGGGGTGCTAGTTCCTCTCTGCTCTCTTCAGATTCTGTCACATTATCCCCTTACTGATCAGAACACTTATAAATGGGAAAGAGGAGGGAGGATGTACGGTTGTACCTTCCTGTCCAGGGGTAGATAATATTGAAAGGAATAATTGTGAAATGTGCTACAGCAGCTACATGGAACATAATGTAACAGGGAATGGGTTTTATTAATTTTTAATGCAATTTTGTCCTCAGTGAGATTCCAGTCCTAGACTCAGTTGTAAAACACATTACTACAAATAGATGATACTAATGGTGAGGCAAAAATGCAAGACTGAATTTTCTGAAACCAGTCTCCTGCTTTGGAAAGCAAGCAAGAAGGTATTGCCTACCAGCTACATGAGCAAAGCAGGAGAATTCTCAGCTGTATTCACATGACCAAAGGTAATATCCAGTTTCCCACCACTGCTGCAGATGAGCTGGTGGGTGCAAGTGAGCACTGAAACAGCTTCCAAACCTTATTAATGCTGACTGAACACTGCCTGAGGCCTGTCTACGTTAGAGTGTGTGTTGGTGCTAGTATGAATGCACCTACAGAAGTACTAAATCAGATAATAAAGCCACCAACGTTGATGTAATTGTAACACTTTTCTCTATATTCTAGTCTGGAAAGATTCCTTTATCATCTCAACCACATCAATTATCAGGAATTTTACCATCTCTGCTGTGTATGCATGGAGGAACCCTGAAGGAAACCATAAGAAAAAGAACAAGGATGAAAATGAACATGGAATCATCACACTGCCTCTGGATTAAATGTACACACTAATAAACCCCTGATAGCTGTTCTGTATAAGCGCCATTGAAATATTATTACTCAGTATCTATAGTAAGTGCCACTAACTACAGATATGAAAGAATACAGCCAAAAAACTGTATCTGATTTGAAAAATGTGACCTATAAAATAAAGCAAAAATGATACTCTCCCTAAAGGGAAGGGAAAGTCAGGGAAATTATGTGGATATTGAATTGCAAGAACACTGAGCATCAGACAACAAAAAACCTCAGAGAAGAATCATTTGCAATTTACACCTATGTGGCTTATCTGACATTGTGTTTCCATCTCATGAAGGGAACACAAATCTTTCAAAGTTTGCACCTTCTTTTTTAACCCTCTACCTTCATCTCTGCTCTAAATGTCGATATAAAATCAATAGAAAAAGGGTATGTGGCTATATTAAATTTGGATCCATATTATATCCCTTACAAAGATAATTTTAAGAAGCTTTTACTCAAACAAATTATGCTGCTTCCATGACAGCACAGAAAACATAGTAAAAGGAGTTTATATTATTTTATGTGAATTATTTATGACAGTGTCCAAAACTTAGAAGTGAAGGATTTACGTCAGCTAGTGAGATAATGAAGCAAATATCAATTGATTCACCCTTTGTCTTTACATAACCTGGAAAACTGCTGTGTAATGTTCATTTAAACAAGTGACTTCTCTTTACCACAGTACTGTGCTGTAAAATAGGTCCAATAAGCTAATACTTTACTATCTGAGCTTCTGGTCCCCAAAAGAGAGCTAAGTCAGCAGACCTCTACCAATTTATACTTGCTGAGCTCAGACACCTAGGTTTTAACATACATAGCTAAAATGAGAGAAGATTTTATATTTTTTTAATCTATCTATATACATATTTATGTTGTGGAAAGTAGGTGCAAGGAAGTACTTCCCCTAAAGGTCTATTTGCTGCCTCAATCTTAACAGTAGGAACAAACCTTTATCTACAGTCTCAGGACCTTTGACCATGCTTCATGCAGTGGAAGCTGACTGTTTTTAGCCAACTACTGTTATTTGCCAGTGCTATCACTTATTCCCAGAATAATGGGATAGTATTAGGGGTTTATTAGGGCAGAAACACAACTTGCTCATGGGAACAAAGAGAAAGTGTCTTTGAAAATAATCATACACAGATACTTAAAAAGACTTTTCCAAATAATTTTGGAAAATGCAGAGTTTCAGTGTGAAAGGCTCTTATCTGTCCTTGCTATTGTGACAGTGATGTTTTACCACACTGTTACTGTGTCTTTTCTTCACAGATGAATACCAATGCAAATGACTAAGGACAGAGAGGACTATAATGAATTAACTTCTTAAATTGTCTCTAGCTCTGTAATTAAGTCAAGTAAAACATGTAACAAATACTGACAAAGAAAAGGTAGCCTCTACCAAGTTTATTTTAAATAAATAAATAAAGATCAGTCCCAGGCAAACACATCCCCATGTGGCCATGTCTCATTTTATTAGCTGTGTGGTCTTTCATGGTTTACCCAGTTTCATATCGAAGGCACCAGATTCCTGCAGTGCAATGTATTGAGACAGATGGTGGTACAACACCCCTCACTCCTACTGCATAATCATGGAAACTTATATTCTATTTAAACCAGATCACCTATGAGTGTTTGAAAAAGGCAGCATTCTTACAATGACCACAATCTGCCTCAAATGCAGCCCCAGACAGAATACAGTATTCCCTGTGAACTATTACTCCATGAGATTTGAAGCTGGATGTGAACTTTGAATTCCATAAGCAAACTCTTTAGCTCATGGCTTATGGGAAGTTGCACACCAGAGCCCAGAACAGTATCAGTACACCAGTTCAGATCTTACAAAATAAACCAAGAATACACCTTCTCCTTCTGAGGACACTAATTACTGACACACCATGGCAATGCTTGGCGAGACACAGGGAGAACAGAGGTTTGGGTACAAGCTGTTTAAGATGTCTTGATTTACTTGCAGTTATTCAGTCCTTTCTATTCAATCAGTTACTGTGTTAAAGTCCTTGGGGTAAAACATTTACAGTTAATTATGGAACTGGTATAATATGTCTTGCTTTCAAATTAACAATTTATCATAGAAACAAATTAATTATCTTTTTTTAAAAAAAAAAAAAAAACAAAACCAGCATATTAGTAGGGGCTAGCTTCATTTCACTCCTATTAAGACAGTTTTTCCTTTTAATTTAGAGAAAGCATGAAATTTTACCACAGGATCTACAACTCAGCTGCGAGTTACTTGTTGAAACAGTTTTCATGTTAAGTACAAAATGAGTTACAGACACAGATTTATCAAGACTAGGCCAGTGTACTTAGCCCTGCTGATGAAATAATTAACTTTCTGGATAATAGAGAGTTTTTTATTTACTTCTTGCTTAGTTACTACTTTCACACAACATACTAGTGATTCCAATAAACAGACAATTAACAGTTCTCCTAATAAAATGTTTTATTATGGTTCTTTTCACAAATTCATTGCCTTTAAAATTTGTAGTGCTAACTATTCATAAAAAAAAAAAAAAAAAAAAGAAAAAGAAGAAGTAATTACAGCAAGCAAAATGCTTTCATGTAACAAATTGGCAGTCTGACTGAATCAAAAAGTAAATGGAACTAAATCCAAATTATTCCACAAAGTTTTGAAACGAGTTTTCTTCAACAGTAGTTGATTTTTAGTTCCTAGCATTTGACTGAAGTTTTAAAATACACCCTGAGAAAACAGTTATTCTTGTAGTATCTCTGATCTTAAGAGAATATAGGAATTTTCCAGCACTCATTGAAAACTGATTTTTAGATGTTTTCCAGACTGAAGACTGTTTAGTTAGCTGGACACGCCCCCCTAGTGCCAATTTTCACCAAATGGGGACTGTTTGTGGTCTACCCATTCATATTACAACATACTGAAAAATACTTTGAATAATCAGATAAGAGAGCACTTTATTTCTAGGTTTTTCTCTCATCATAATTGCTTCTCAGAGTACTCCTGCAGGAGAGTCAACAGGGGCATACTGCTGAACACAGAACAACGGCTTCAATGTTAGAGGCTCTGAGCACTTTAGGAGAGTTAGGCTACAGAAAAGTACCTAAGTTACCCCAGTAAAAGCAAGCATTTTAATGCTAATTACGTTTACTAATATAAACATGTGAATATGTTGTCACAAATTGATTCTTTTGCTCATAGGCAATATGTACACATGTCCTGCAAAACTATGTTTGAAGAAGTGTTTTGATATGCAAACCAAAGTATTGTGTTTTTAGGTAATACCGAGAAACTGAGATTTTTCCAGGATAAATTATTTTACTTAATTTTATAGCTGTATGATTTTGAAGAAAATATTGTAGCTACAGGGGAAAGTAGCTCTGCATATATGTATACGTAGATGCATTTTATGCTAAACAATCTGTTTTCTATAGTATAGTTGCAGCAGAAATGGAGGAAAGTCAGAAGACTCCAAAAAGTAATTGATTGAATAACTATTTGAATGAAGCACAAAAAGCAAAAATCTCACATGCATCATATAGAATTCTATTCAGAAGTCTCTCTCTGGCCCTGATCCAAAATGAGTTATACTCTAGAGACCCACTGAATTCTCACGACAGTTTTTAATCCACGTATAAGAATATATTCTCTGTGGAGTTTACTTTAACTTGACAATTTAAAACAAGAAAAGAAGACAACAAAGACAGACAGTCCTCTTGGCCCAAAGCCTGAAACAAAACCCTATTAATTACGTATAATGACTTTTGCCTTGGCCCATTTGCTGTTGTATAATCACCAGATTACTTGTTGCTAAACCCTTCTCTTATTTGTCCCAAGCAGCATGCTGCTTTTTCATATCAAATTATATATATCCAAAATGGAAGTTCCGTAACACCTAAGGGAATGATTCCCCACAACTTGAACCAATGATAGCAATGCTGAGATCCCCATATATAAGCTTTCAAAGGGCATGTTAAAACTACCTTCAAAACTACCTTCAAAACTAGTATAAAATACATAGTTCCACAACTGCACGTAAGAGTATGTGCATACAAAACACCTAAACTTTCAATAATAAAGCAATTGGAGAACACTGGATGTATGGCCAACACAACCTCAAAATGACCAAGTCACCCGCCCTCTCAGCCTAAAAAAAATCAAATAGGAAAACACAAGAAAGAGCAAAGGAAGTAATAACAGCTGACAAGAAAGATAGACATAGGGCATCTGTGATACTGACCAACTAAGAGGGAAGAGGACCAGCTTCCTCTTATATACTCACATGTAATAATTCCCACAGGTTTGTTAATAAAAAAAATCGCTGTTGGATAATCCACAGAGACACATATAAAAATACAGATTCTGTATTTATGGCAATGCTTACTACAAGATGCCTTTAGCCACTGCAGTGATGTTTTCCCCCCACCTCAGAGCTGATGTTGTCAGAAGCAGAGGAAGCTCAACAGAGGAGATGAACATAACTGTGTGGCACCTCAAACTCCCCCTTGTACCTTACAACCTTTGGTCTTTTCTTTCTCATTTTCTATTAGTTTCCCTTGCGGTGCTTTTCCTGAACTCCAGCTCAGCATAAAATCCTATTACCAAAAGGTCAGGGCAATAACCTTATCTTTATCTTTCTCCTTCCTTTTTTCCCCCTGCAAAATATATACATACTGAAGGTGTTATTATAGCTTTATTATTTTAGGTAATTAATAGTTCCAGTTCAGGGTAGGAATCGATTATGCTCCATATTCTGGAGAGCTCATAGTCCATATTAATATACAATGTACATTACCGCTTATACGTAAAACATAGTTTGTATTCAGTGGAGAAAAATCGAAATAATAGTATGGCAACTATGAATTTACTTAAGAATCCTAAATCTTATGTAAATAGTACCAGGTCAAACTCAAATGCTATGGATCTGTAAGTTTATTTGCTAGAATAGACAGTGTTATGAAAACT
Organism: Tyto alba; assembly: GCF_018691265.1. Classification (NCBI taxonomy): domain Eukaryota; kingdom Metazoa; phylum Chordata; class Aves; order Strigiformes; family Tytonidae; genus Tyto; species Tyto alba. The sequence goes on along the minus strand of NW_024881327.1, from coordinate 12,700,856 downwards.
GATTTCTTGTGCTTTGCCTCAGACACTCAACACAACTTGATAAAAACCCGTAAGAAGTCATCTTTTCTGTGGGAGAAAGGACACTTCTGGCGGTCAGTGGAAAGTTCTCTCTCATTCCTTACACGCACACATCCTGCTGACTTCAATTCATTAAACCTCCAAATAGAGCCCCAATCTTTCTGTGATACTGCTGACTGACAATTATGAAATGGTGAGAATCCCATCTGGCAGCTCTGTTGCAGCAACAACACGAGCCCATGAAGCCACTGTGTTCACCTGTGAGAAAGCCCCCTCCCAAAGTGCCTCCTCTCCTGTGCTCTCCTGCTTGGTGAACAGGCAGAAGAACTGATTCTGGTTTAAAATGATCACAGAACTCTGTGTACAATTTCTAAGCAATCATTCCTTGTTGTTGTGGTTGACTTTTTACATCCTTTCCCTACACAACAGGTCCTTGCAGGTCATCAGGCAGAGATTGCATTGGTCAAGAGTAAATGGAAGAGCAGACAAGGCCAGTTCAGTGTGTGTATATATATATCTATAATATATACGTACACAAAGTCCCACTATCTTCTATTGCATACTGAATACATAGCACAATTAGCAGTGGAGTATCTCAAAAGCAGGAACTCATCAATGGATATGTCTGTCCATCTGGAGTAAGAGAGAATCTTCAAGTATTTCTCTATACCACAGCTTTCAGAGCTGAACATAAGAGACAGAACAGAGCCAATTTTCCTGACCATCAGTCAGATCACTGTCCAGACATCTGTAATTTCAGGTACAGGATTTTTTCTCTGTCTTTTTCTAAAGCAATGAACATGTCCCTGAATCCCCTTCAAAACAGGTTGCCTCAGTGCAAGGAACCTGTATACAATTCTACTTGAAAAGACGTGGACACACCACTGTCAGTGAAGAATCTCTGCTGCCTCATGTGAGCAAAGACATAATGCCCAAACATCAGAAAGGAGGGACAAACTGTTAATGAGAAACAGTGATAATATTTTTCTGGCTCGCTTTACAAATTGTAGACAGAAGACAAGGCCCTTCAGCCTTTGAAAATGATGGCATAAGCGTTACCTGGCAGATCAGGGCAGAGAGCTAGAGTATCAGATCTGTCATTACTTATTAAAGTAAATAAATAAACAAATCAGGATTAAAACCATATCTGAGGAGTTTCAATTTTTATTTTAAGACAGGCTTGCAGTGTTGAGATTGAAACATTGTTCTGTGCCAGGCTACCTACTCGCAATTCCTGTAAACAGCGTGAATTGACACCACCAGCAACCCTTCCCCCCTCAAATATCACTGCCAAAAAATGCTTCTCGTGAAGGTCTACACCAGCAGCACTGTAATGTGGAAAAAGATTAAAATGCACCGGTGAACAGCCCACATTTCAAACCCAGGGTTTCTTTTGCTTTGCCTGCAAAAAAGGAACCATTGCCAGTCCTATAACGCAAAATCCCTGGTGCGTGGCTGTATTGCTCTGGGGGCTGCAGGGTCCTGCTGACTCTGTGGCACCCACTTGGAAACACGTCCCTCCCTTGGGAGGGAAAGGGGGTGGCACAAGGAATCCCAGGGTAGCAAGAGCCTGAAGACCCTACCTGCCTTCTCTCAGCACCGGTTGTATTTTCAAAGAAACAAATGCTGCATCGAATTTCTTGCACAAAATGACAGCTGAGCGGCTCCTTTCTCTTCACTGAGTTAATAGCATCAGACACACATGCCACTGCAGAGTGTGGCCTGCTTGGTGACTGATTCAAGTCTCTTGCTTTACACATTACCTGGATTTTTAAGGTTAAAAGGCTGTCACAGTGCAGGGACTATGTAATTCTTTGCATGCTATAGAGAATCTAAAGTTGGCAGTAAATTAAGCACAAGACAAGGACAGGGCCGGAGGTTGAGAACTACCTGTTGTCAAAAACTTCACCATAATAATAACCTTTTCTACTAAAAAACCCCACCACTCTGCACATTTATTGTAAAACATTTCATTTTCTATTTTGGTCTTTAGAGATTATATACATCTTGGAGCCTCATTTTCTCAGCTGGCACATTCCTAATAAGACTGCTGATGCAATCCATCTTAAGACTAAATTTTTTTAAGATACCAGGAAAACAGAACAGCAAGCTGGGGATAAAAATAAGCCATGCAACTTCAAGGGACCACCAAAATTTCTTCCTCTAATGTAAGTGTATGAAAATTTACCTCAATTCCCATTCTCTCCCACCTCTTAGTGCACTATTTGAATCCTAAATGCAACAAAATCAGTATCCTGAGAAATAAGGAGGAATACTCTGTAACACATGTAACACATGATTTTTTTTTTGCTTCCCGGGTTCATTAATTAGAAAACATTTTCTTCTGAATGCCCACAGACTATGTCCAGTAGAGTGTCTAAGAGGAGACAGTTTAAAATAAGCAATGGCAGAGCTGCTGTAACACCAGATAATGAGGTGCTATGAAGCCTATAGGGGAACAATTCCTACTGTCTGCAGTTTGAATTTACAATGATTTGTGGGGTAAGACCTTCTAGTATTAGAAGCCATAAGCTACTAGCATTCTGAAGAAAGTAATAGCAAACAAAACTTTTGAAGTATTTATTCTCCTGTTTCATCATGCGCTGGTTGTTTAAACTTCAAGGACAGGGCATCTCAGAATCCCTGTTACCTGGCCAATTTAAAGCAATTGTGAAATTCTATTTCTGTATTCCCAAGATTTTAAATTCACTAATTCCTAGGTGTTGCAGTAAAAGAAAGCTGGGAAGCACTTTTCTAAAATGCTCAGGAATCTGAGTGGAAAGAACTACTGGATTTCAGAAAGGAGACCGGTATCAGCTTCTATAATGTTCCATATGAGAATCACAATGAAAGAAGCAGTTTAACAGCACAAGCATTTGCTAGTAAAGCTACAAATGATAAAAAGAGGAAGACAGCTATTTAGAAAAGCAATATTAAGGAAATTATAAGAGTTTGGAACCGATATCAAATTTTCATATGGGAGGATTTAGCTTCATGTGTATTTACACTTGTCAAGTTCTCATGTACAGGCATTAGTGTCTCCTATGTTCTAAGATTCTAATTATGTTTCCATAGCCAAAGACCTAAACTGACCCAAAATTAAAGTACTTTTCATCTTAAGATAACCTGACCCAGTTCAGTGGAATGAAATAACCAAACATGAACAGAAGTGAGGTCCAGGAAAATAAAACTCATTGTATTTATACCTGAAATACAACTAATACTGGGTTCAATGTTTTTTAAAAACCACAACAGATACTATGCCTCACCATGTATCTAGGAGTTAAGCCCAAGCTATCTGCATCTTCATCTTTGGTTTCATCATAAACCTTTGCTTTCAGAGAGAATTAACTGGTAATAGAATAAATCATTTTATTCCAAGTAGAAAAGTGGATTGTAGAGAAAACATTCTGGAATAGCTTTTCTGGAATAACTGTACAGATTGAAAAATCCTTATTCTTCTCTCATACAAACTACTTCATTACCTTCCCCTCTTACATTTTCAGTCACAACTGAGTAAAAAAAAAATGGAATATGAAAGTAAAACTAAGCAGAACATCTTCAGATGTAAATGAGAAGAGGTAAAAATACAGAACTTGCATCCTAAAAGTATCTCTCAGTTTTAACTTTAGTTATAAGAAAGTTATAAGAAAGTTGGTGGAAAAAAGGAAGACAAAAAAGAGGTGCAATTTCTGTAGGTTCTTGACAAAGCCTGGCAAATTGCTTTATTAATCAGACGGAAATCTAGTGTGGTGAAAAGGGCACCTCAGTTAACAGAAGAAAGCTCTTGAGTTCACTCTACTAAACTGACATCCAAGGAGAGAAAGATACGGCAAACAGAATGGGAGGCATGATAAACACAATATCCCAGGACAATATCATAGATACGTCAGGCACAGTATCACATTATAGCTCATAGACACTTAACTACCTCTGGGCTAGTTCTCTTGCTTATACACTTCTTTTTTTGAAGCTGTATCCTGGATTTTTCTATGTAAAAAGAAAATCAAACCAAACCCCCCCCCCAAAAAACAACAAAAACCCCTGCACCCCATACCCTGTTCTCTCCGACATGATTATAATACAGAATTTACAAGGGGACAGTAAGAAGTAAACCATGTATGACTAGGATGGTAGCCTGAGGAGGATGATTAAGTCAGAGTGCTAATTTTCTAAAAGTAATAATCATTTGTGTTGGTATTTAAGGGGGGTGGCCACATTTTCCAATTAGGCGGTAAATGTTTTGCATACAACAAATGGTTTCATGCAGCAAATCACTCTGTAGTCTAGGTACTTTTCATTACTCTAATTCCACTGGTCTAATATTTCAAAGTGACTCACCCCTACTCTCTTGTGAGGTGTTTATTATATATATTTTAATTTCTGCTGATATTTTCTTGTAAAATATTGCCATTTTCTGGGTAATAATTTTAGTCATTGCTTAGCTGGGATGCTGCAAGTGAAGCCAGAAGATCTCAGAGAAAGCTGCATTCCTTTTGGCATTTCTCTCCTGAGAATCCGACAACCAAATATTTTTCAAATGATATCCAGAAACACTTGGCTTACCAGATAGGGAGAGTATTTTTTCTCTTTGGCAAATGCATCAAGCTGTTTGCATAGCCTGAATTGCCCCTTCCTGAAATAAAGAAACCTCATGAAAACCCGTTACCTAAATTCCTAAGGCCCCTGGATTTACAGCATAATAATATAATCATTCCCAGCTTACTGACAGTTAAAAAAGACAATTATATGAATCTGATGCTCTGACCAGAGTAAAATCCATTATGTCCAAATATATGCAAAGGATTATTTTTCCCCTTGACATGTGGAACAATTCTGCAGATAAAATCTGTTTTAAATGCCTAAGGACAGGATTAATTCAGAGAACAACAGAAATACCAACTTTCGGAATAGCCATTTGCATCTACATTGCTATCTTTACATCTTAGTCTCCAAAATTATTTGAGTGGAATATGAAGAAGAGGTAGTGTGAGCCTCCTCAGGGCACCCAATTGCTGGTTCAGTTCTTTCCTCTCCACTGCCCAGCTCCGCCAATAACACACTGAGCTTAAACTGTAAATCATAATAAAGCCAAGCTGAAAACCTTTCCCAGGGGCAGAGCATGTTGCTGCTGTACCTTTTTTGGTTTTCTTTTTCCAGATTTATTTCAGTATAAAATACAGTGTTTTCTGTAATTGCAATATATGGTTGACTGGTATTCTCCAGAGAGCAAGTCGGTTACATGTCTGGCTTCTAAATCCATCTGCTGTGTTTGTGAGGAAAAATCACAATATATACAGAAATATTCCATGAACACCTATTGCTTTTGTTGGCATTATTTTTACATTTTAAATAGTATTGATTCTATATAGTATAGTACCTTTTTTAGAATGCTCTACTATAGGATGATTGCTGGGGTAAGATATAATCTATACTATGAAAATATAGGAGAGTTGCTTTTAAAAACATGTGTATCAATAATAATATCTCTGTAGCTTTCCGCCTGCAAAGCTTCTTACGTGACTACCGCTAAAGGGGGAGTCGTTTCTTGCTCTGGATTTGCATGTTTCTGTTATTCTGTTTTCTCCAAGGTACTGTTAATGAAAGCTTCTTTACATGACATTCACTGCCAGTTTTCAGGATTTCTTCATGGTATTTAATATGCATATAATATTAATATTGGTCAAAATTTAGATTACATGCTGAAATAAACCAGATAACTATTCAGCATTTTACTTTTGCATAACTACACTTGCTAGAAGGAACCAAAACCAACAGTTAATGACTGCTCAGATTACTAAGAAAAGTATTTTTTTATTACCTAATGCGAAAAGCCAGATTAAACAATCCACTGGTGTAGAGGCTGGAAATTGGAAGACTTTTAGAAGAAAGGAGAGGAGCAAAGGACTCATTCTGAAGGGACTGTTTCAGTTCATAGCCCTCTGTTCCTTGAACACAGCCGAGATAAAAGAAGAAAGGAAGACCTCTGCGCAGATTCTTTCTTCTCTACCTTTAGTGGGAAAAGGTGCATTAGCATGACCTTTCCTTTGGTAGCGTAAGACAGGAGGAAATTCTAATAGCTTATATGCACTGCTTGATGTCAGTAAGAAACAAGTGCTGGTTTAATTTCTAGTCCAGCTTCCCCCCTCTCCATAAAACAACCCCCAACACAACAAACTATAAAGAAAACCCTTCAAGGGTGATTATAACTTGCTAGGAGCATCTTAGCACATTGTTTAGGGAAGGACAGCAGGGACTCTTCTACCCATCGCAGGATCACGCCTGTGTCTCTTCTCCCACAGTGTCTGAGCATGTCATGACCATTTCTCGTAGCTTGCTGTGCTAGCTAGAATCAGGTTAAAAGAGAGGGAAGACCCAGAAGACCTTCTTCCCCTTCTTGCTTAGCTCTTCTCTCCACTGTAAGCAGCTACCTTTCAGATAAAGGCACAGCAGGGCTTTCCCTCTCCTGGACCTTTCACTACTGCAGCTCACTGTTTTCTAAAGATGGAAAGAGCATTTCCTAGGAAAACAGTTAAGCTGCTGGTACTGTCTCTACCAGGCAATCAGGTTTGAACTCCAAATATGCAGCTCCTCTAAAACACCAAGCCTCTACCAAAAAGGCAGCTATCAATCTTCTACTGTTCCTGAAAGGACCTTTCATTTGCTTATAGAAACTTGAGCCATGTGTTCTTGCTGTAGAAAACCAGAAATTGAAACACACAGAAATGCCAGAACAGCGCCTTTCTTCAGCATTAATCCATAGCAAAAGGTCCTTTCCCAAGTACTTGAATTTCAAAAAGAGAAAGGTGTGGCGACCACTAAGAAGCAAAGGGACTTGGCCACCTTTACAGAGCAAGTCATTAGCAAGTGTAGGAGTTTACCTACCCCTACAATTAATGCTATAGGTCATCATATATCTTCAAGGCTCCTTTTCTCAATTTTATTATAAAAAACCCTGCTTCCATGATGACAGAAGTTTTCAATTTTAATTGGAAATAAATTTTAACTTCTGGTTTTACATAACTCTGAAAGCCAGGGCTTGTAAACGGAAATATCAGCAGACCCCGAAATGCAGCAAAGCTATAATGCTTCTCTAATTACTTCATCTTGGCTAATGCAAGGTATTGCCAGTCAACAGAGGGTAAAATTTAATTTTGTTATTTATGCAACATGAATAAAAAATAAATTAGTTTTTTGCTCAATGGCATAAAATGAAAGTGCTGAATTTTAAAGTCTGTAAATCTCATGCGGATTTCACCTCAATTCAGATATTATGCTGGTGTTTGGAAAAACGAGCCTTTCTGTGAAATTTCCATAAAAATCCAATTTACCCACTTTATAATTTTAAAGGCTTAAACTATAGTGCATGGTTTGTGTTCACTGTAGCCCCGAAACTGATTTGGTGTTTTCCTAAGCTTTGTTAAATAGTTTGTGACCTTCCTCCTGTCCTCCAAATGTCTCTCTTTAAAATATTAATACTCAGAAATCAAGGAAAAAAAAAAAAAAAGCATGTATGTCTGACAGAGATGAGGACAGTAAACCATTGCTCCTAAGATGAGAAAAAAAAGACTCGTGAGAACAGCTTTGAAGTGTAATTAAAAATAAAAAAGCCTAATGAGCAAACACACTCAGAAAGAGGCTTCCCCTACTCTCTACATTATGTAATTGTCCAGTTTGGGCTTACAGCATCAATTCAAGATAGAGAAGCGATCGGTGGAGTTGTGGTAAATAACGTTACTTATTAGTCAATAGAAAATAAATACATTAAACTGTGGTCAGTCCACTAAGTATGAAACCTTCTAATTACTGAATTGGATTTCCAAGATCTCCTATTATAACATGTATTACAATAATCAAGACTTGTAAAGTGTTCTATTCCTGCAAAACGTCACTGAAATTTACATTATAAATACACTGGTTGTACCCAGAAGAGAGATTTAAAATCCCGGAGGAATTGTGATCAAGTTTTAGCTCTCTCAAATGGTAAAACCACTCAAAGATCCATTTAATCTGGTCATAACCTCAGGAACCCAAAGCCACATGTACTCTAAAAGTATTTCCTAATGGTAATTTTATTAATTTCAGGTTTTGCATCTGCACAATATATTATGAACAAATATGAGCTTGCTCCACCCATGCTCTGACCTGAATGAGAGTCAGGAGAAGCACATTCCATATTAATATACCCTTCCTGTCAGCAGAGATAATTAAGTGATGTTCAGCATCATACCATCTGAATCTAGCTATCTTCCTACCTGCTCTAATTGTGGACAAAGAAAGGTCACGTCTGCCTAAAATATATTCCATAGGCACAACTCATCAGAAATTCATCTGTTGCTAACCTCCTGCCCCAAACACAAAGGCAATTATTTGCATTACAAAACCTCCTATGCTTGTGTAAACTCACAGGTTTATGAGAATGTGCTAGTTGTAAATGTGTCTCTCTAGTGAAATACTGGAACAATTTACTTTGACTTTCTCATTTCATCCACATCTAAACAACTTGACGTTGTTGTTATAGATTTCATGCCTGTATATTTTTTATTATTATTATGGTATTGTATTTATGATTTTAGTTATATTTTAGCATCATGAAAAAAAAAAAAATGCTCCAGAAGGGTTTCGTTTCCTAATTTTACGAACTTTCAAGTACTGGCTTTTCATTGCAGCTCATTACAATTTAGAGATCTCAAAAATTATCTCTTCTGATCAGGTTCTTTTACAGTTAAAGTTGAAAATATTCCCTTCTTTATATACACTTAAACATGTAATGGAATTCATTTCAGATATTCTGAATGAGTAATTTATAACGCAGATAGTTGAACTTGCCTATTATTTGAGAAGCATCTTTTGCCTCTCGAGTCTCTGCCATCTCCAGACATACTGTGCTGATGCTTGATCAGTACGCTGATAAAATAGCAGAAGTTTGAACACATTTCCTTATGACTCGGGATTTCTAACCCAACTGATTTCACACCTACATTACATCGTCAATAGTGATTTTGTTATAACATATATGCATTGTAAACAAAAAAATAATTAGGTACACAAAATAAAACACAGGAGTGTATTTAACTCTCAGAGATACCTAAGGCATGTGTGATATTTTAAGGGCATCAAAATATTATACCATAAAGCCAACATTTTTAAAGGAGTGTAGCCAAAGCAATACCTAAACGCACACTTGAACACTAACCCAGCTGCTGGGACTCAAAAACGTATACACCATATAAATTTCCACTGAGGAAAAGTGGGTAAAAGTCAAGGTAAAAATTTAACCTCTCTACATGTCACCAATTTATTTTCAGGTATCAATATAGATTTAGTGGTGATATTTTAATGTTTAATATATTAAAGAACTTAAACAGTGTTGGCATGCATCTCGAGTCATTTTGCCTTCAGATTTTGAAACCAGATGATTTAGCCCCATCTATATGAATAGCTTGGTGGAGTATTGACATTTCATAACATCAGGATCCTGCTGTAGGTATCTAAATTTAGATTCAGAGCTTACTTCCATGTCTGCATTGTAGAGTAGCAGTTACCTTAAGGACTGATAACACTGAGACTGGAAACCTCAGTGCTCTCTGAGTCAAATGCATGAATATACCTTGGCCTTCTTTAGTTGTGAAATTAAAAACATGACCTGTCTTGATTTTCCTGTTGCAATGTGAAAGCTTGTTGAATTAACTGTGTCTGACATTTTTTAATGAGACTTTGCTTACAGCCCTAAATTCTTTCTGAACTAATTTCAAATAACGTACATAAAATCACATGAACGACACACATGACAGAGGTCCTGATTATTTCTGACTGTGAAGGACAGATTCTTCTAGGAACCCCAAGTGATGACAGGCAAAGTCCCAATTTTAATGGTAATTTGATGCCTAATTCTCCTAGGTTCTTTAAATTTTATGTCAAATTTCAGTTTGAGTCATCGTGGTTTTCCTCTACAACTTGAACCAATCAGAATATTTCTGACTTTCTGCTACATGATGCTACTAAAACAGCAGACCTCATCTCAGGGATACACTTCAATTCTTTAAGGGTCACGTCTGACATTTAGTGAGTTTTAATTATTGTTGTTGTTCAATTATATGAAGGGCAAAGCACAATTATCAGAATTACAATAAAGGAAGTTAAGGACAGTACTAATCTATATCAATCAAAACAAAGACCATTTTACATTTGCTCATTATTTAGACTGTATATGTTGTATGTTATGTCTAAGCATAAAAAAAAGACACAAATGATCCAGCAACTTAGTGACAAGGAATGAGCTTCAGCAAAGAAAACTGCAGGAAAATATACATGAAATATCACATACAGCCAGAGATCCGCCAGAGTAACCATGTCCATAATGGTTCCAAACAGACTTATGAACAAATCTCTCTTTAAAATTATTCCATAGTCATAAAAAAAACTCTGAAAAAATTATATGAATTTTTCATTAAATAGCTCTCCAAATCCACTCCGCAGCTTCCAAAAACTCTTGAAAGTCTCAGCTCCAGCCTAGAGATTACATACGTCTAATACAAGATGATGGGCACAATTTACTGTTGTAATCGTGAGGTCTTTTACTGGTTCAATGACTGAGACAGGGTAAATTGATACAGTTGTGAGCTACCATATTTGAAACAATGGGAATATCATATTTGCTGCTTTTATAATGAACTTGACATTTTCTAAGTAGCTGTGTCACTTTGTTCTTGCCCTCTTTTTACTGTCTTTTCTAATGCCTCCAAAATCAGTTTCCATTATACAGCAAGGAAGTTGCTACAACAGTGCAAAACACTGGATTTCTTAGTTCAACTGTTAATACTTGTGAAGTTCTTTGAAAATGTAAAAAAAACATGAATGTAAAGAGTAGTTTCACTAAAAATAATAAAAGGGCAATGGATTCTGGCACTCTTATTAATATAGAGTATTTTCTTATTACGCATCTAATTGTTTCAAAAAAGGAAGACAGACATTGTGAAATCACTGTACAATTAAAACTGTTGTCAAGCCTGTGCTTAGAGCTGCATGGGCAAGAAAACCAGTTCCAGTGTCACAGGACACAATAAACTAAACTGCCTCTCTCCAGGAGATGGACATTGTTTGAATAACCTCCTCAGCACAAGGGTTCCCTGTGTCAGACAGTAACTGGCACAAACTCGTGCCAGAAATAGCAGTCGCCTCTTCAGTGTGAAAAGGCATAGGTTAACACAGCTTCAAGTTCACAACAGCAAAAGAAGTGTGCGCTCTCTTGTCACTGAACAGCATGGCAAGCATCTTCAGGAAAGTCAGTTCAACACCAGGTCCTTGAAACAATTATTTTTTTTGGTAAAGAGGCAGCCTATTTTGAGGCCACACATGCTACTTGAATGAACTTTGCTCACTTATATTGTTTGTAGGGGTTTTCTAAGCTATGTATGATTTGGCATCACTAATACCACATAAACATTAAAGTAAATGACCTCTTATTTTATCACTTGAATTTTCTGTTAATTTCAATTTAGGCAATAAAGATTTATGTTTTAGGCCATCTTCCATTCTCTTTCTCATACTGGCAAATAGTTATGTTAATCTCACAATGTACAGTCCTACCAAAATAAAGACACTGCTTTAATGTTATCAAGAATGATGTGACTTGAAAACACTTTATTGTTACTGGAAACAAAGGTATATTCCTTGAAAATAATTTCATAAACTGTTTGGGGTTTATATGCATATACTACACTGCACAAGTGGAAACTGCAGTGTGAGAGAAGATGGTCCTCTGCTTTGGCACATCATGTAGACTCAGGTAGTCTGTGATACTGAAGTCCACCTCTTATTAACCTCTCCCTTAGAGTGACTTTGATATTTGAGTCACCTTCAGCATTGCTGAAGTTTACAAGCATAAATTCTTGTCACATTTCAAGTGAGACTTAAGGTCCTTTAACATTTTACCAATTCTGAAAATTTTTCCTAGAGACTTACTGTGCCAGTTCCACCTTGTTTGTGAGATGGAAACAGTATAGAAAGTTTAACAAATATGAAATAAATGTATACCTCAAAAGAGTTTGATTTAAAGACTGTAATTAAGTGATGCCTCAACATTCCACATTACCAGAAACATTTGTTGTTGGTTAACCATGAGAAAATATTTACCCATCTGTCACACAAAACAGCATTCCTGAGATTATATGAGGAACTAATTGCTAGGGATAATTTGGTATTTAAAAATGAAAGATCTGTGGTTCCATCATCACCAAAACTAGAAATGTGAAAGATAATTAATTTGGGATGCAAGAGGGAAGGAAATGCAACCTTAGAGACAGAGACGCATTGTTGTCTCTTTATAGGAACATACAAATATTGAAGAACACACTCAGTTTAGAAAATATTAAAAGTGAGAGCACAAAAGGCTAATTTCTCTTTCCAGAGAATGCATGTATGCAGGTCAACTGTGGAGGTCATGTTGCACTAGATAAATGAAAATGTATGCAAGAACCTACAGGAGACTAACAATAGAAAGAAACCCACATGTAATCAATGTGTTAAAACTGCAGAAAACTAAATTTTACCAAAGATTTAAGAATTTTTCTGTAATAGCTTGGTTTATGAAGAACACCTAGGATTTAATCTGAACAAATGTTTGTGGTGTTTTTTTTCCTTGCATTAATCACAATGGATAGATGGAAGATGTAAGACAATAATTTTGCACCTCAGTGGCTATGGCTGTAAAACATCCCAAGAAATTAAATTAGGATATGCACACTGATTAACAGTTCATATCCAGATATAATGTTCTGATGTGTACAACTAAAGCAAACCATGGTTTAGACTGAAGTACTGAACTGAGTCTTAGAGCAGAGGTATTTTATCCCTCCTATGCTTTTACAGTACCTAATGCAAGTAGGCACTCAGCAGGACTCGCCTACAAATATTATGTATGAACATGCAGTGTCTTCTGTAGCTAAAATTCCTCCCCCCTCCCCACCAGAGGAATCAGATTTGACAGAGTATGTTGTTGGAAGATGAGGAGTTATGACCAGGTTAGGTATTGGAGAGACAAGTGTCAATGAACAAAATCTTAGTAAATTAGAAAAGATAAAGTTTCATGGTGCGGTCATTACAACTGCACATACTTATGCATTCAGTGTTACTCAGCTCTTTTAAATATCATTCTTTATGTTACAATATATTTGAATACATTAACTAGGGGAACCAAAACCCCATTCTTCCTTCACAATAGTACAAGATTTTAATCTGCTAGTTTTATTGGAATTTCCCCTTTCACTTTTAACTGTAAGGGGTTTTGTCATATTTTGTGCTACCTGAGATGGTTTTTGATTACCTATTTTATTGCCAAGGTTTTTAGTAATAATTTAGTTTGCAAGCTCTACACACATTTTAATACTTCTTTGTACCAACTAATTCATACTAGAGTTACATTAAATATTCTTATTATTGGACGGCTTTATGACAATATCAAAAAACACACTTAACAGTTTTAACTGGTGATACAGATGCAGTTAAAAAAGGCATTTCATCTATTTGAGGACTGTTAATAGAAAGTAACATTGTAGCCATTTTACATGGAAAAGTGGATATCTACTGGGTTAGAATCATAGCATCATAGCACTTTGGAACAACTAAGCAAACAGTTGAACAAGTGAAAGAGTTGGCACAAAGTAGCTGTAACATGCAATTATGGACAGAGAAGAGGGCAGGACCACAGCAGTCAGGAAATTAGGCTAGTGTAGGACCTCAGCACTAGTAAATTCTTAATAGCATTCCACATTGCACAAGCAAGTCCTACAGGACAAAACCCATCTGGGCACATGCATAAAGATGAGAACTTGCCTTCTGAACATTAGCATCTGAAGTGTGAAAACAAGATAGATAGATTATGTAGGTAGACAGGGAGACGGGTAGACAGGTGGATGGGGAGCAGAAAGAAGCAAGGGAATATTAGTCACCACAGTAGGCAGTTGTCTCAGCATAACAACTCCCTGTACATTGTCAAGTTAATCATAGTCAAGGTGACAAAAAAGTTCTGAGGAGAGGTTTGAAGAAGGGTAACAAACTGGTCTAGTGTGAATGAGTAGCACGCTCTTTCCATGTGCAAAGGAAAGTCACAGAAGAAGCAAGATCACTGAGACAGCAAACAATGAACAATAATAATTGGGCAAAGCAAACAAGAGCTGACATCTGAACACCATTCAAAATATAAAAGGCAACATTCAAACCTTTAGAAAAGGCTCTGAGAAAAATTAAAAGCTTTGTATTCTACACTACTAAGAAGGCAGACCCAAGATCATGTAGATAATTAGAGCAACAAGCTAGAAAAATAACCCTTCATCAGTATTTTGAATAGCTTCAAATGGGTGGGACTGTATTTATCAAGACCAGAGAAATAGATTTTGCAATTGCAAGGAACACATTGTAGCTGTGTGCCTTTTATTGAGAAAGGCTGCACCTCAAAGTTACTTTCTGGATAGAATTTGCTATATTTAAACAATGGACAGATGTGAAGATTGTTAGGGAAAAACTGAGCAATAAAGTATGGATGAGAACGTAGTGGCTTGTCCAGAATGATTAAAGTAAACAAATAAACATTACAGCTTGCTTAAGTTAAGGTGATTAGATATTGAACAGATGTCTGAAAGACAGGGAACTCATTTAAGTTGGATGAAGATCCAGAGAGAGAGAAAATGTGAGTCATCATCATGTAGCAGATTCCAAATTTATGTTCACAAACAGAATTTTCCAGACATTACATACATAGAGAATATGGCAGGAAAAAATTATGCCCAATTGCAAATCACCAGCATCCATACTGTGAGAGTCATCCATAAGATAAAAGCTTGGGTTACTAAGATCTATTCAATCGATAAAGCTCATTGTAGTAACCTTTGAGAGACAAGGGACTTACTGATGCTGATAAATTTTCTTGATTAATAAACATTATCATCAAAATCTTGATGAGAAAAGAACTTCTCTTTCCATTCTAAATGTAATTTTTCATATTTTAGGATTATCATGTAGTGAAGGGATGAAATGAATATATATTTATACCTTTGTAATTGTCAATAAACAAAGAACTTAAATTCATAAGGAATTACCAGTATGGAAAAAAACAATACATATCACTAATGTAGTAAAAATGGAACATCCTTGTGCAGAAATGTGACGTAAGAATCAAATTCTAAACACTGAACAAAAGAGATTAAAAGCAATGAGTTATGTCAAACAAATCCACTCTACAGCTATCATGTGAGATATGAGATTCTTGAAAAAATAAGCACCGCCAGGAAAATCAGTTAAAAGTCATACAAAAGTAATCAGGGAAGACTTTTTGTGAGAAACATTCATTGGAGAAAACTAGAAAAATGTTATTTATTTGCACAGATATTCTTTAGTGTGAAGTATGCTCTTGTGAAAAATATCTAGTACTTTACTTGTCTTAAACTCATCAGTTGTCTTCTGTCTCAAAATAAACTTCCACCAGTGCTGCATTTTCAGGCAAAAGTGATAAAATTTCCCTTGATGAAAATCTGGTATTTTTGTATACCGCATAATATTAAATCAAAATAGCAATACCCATCAGGACAAGAAGTGAAATCCTTGAGCAAATAGAAGTGCATGACTAAGCAAAGTGCAGAATGAACTCAAGTCAGCACAGTAAAGGAGAAGCAGGATGTAACGGAAGTTGAACTATGAGCTCTGAGGAGGTTACGGGGTTCTCCACACTGACCCTTGAGGAATACGAAAACAAGCATCAAATTTAATAGGTGGATCAAACAAAGAAAGCCAAAAATCTTCAAGCAACCAGAAGCTAAAAGTCTCAGTTTAGTCTTACTGAGTACAGTAGGTGTGATTGATTCAGGCAAGCAAGAATGTGTGCAGAAGGCAGACAAGTCATCATCTTCAAATCCCAAGCACTCTGTCTTGAGGTCAGATTGACTGAACTGGATAAATTGAAAAAGACAAAGCAGAATATTGATAAAGTTTGCAGGGACATCGTAAAGTAGTCATATCTCCACCCTAGCAGGCTTGTGTCTTACTAAGGAGGAAGGGCATCTCAAGTCATCAGGGCACCAACTCCTGGCAAGGTAACAAAAAAACCTAACCAACCAACCAAAAAAACCCCCATAAATGGTACTTTCTGTGAACACCACCAGATCATCACACAAAGGAGGATCTGACTCAGTCACTCCATGAAAAGCATGACGTCATCTGATCAGAAGTGACAAGATATGGAAAATTTTATTGTCAGATGCAAAATAAGTGGGTGTGGCATGCTGACTCCCTCTGACAATATGAGGTAGGCCCCACAAAGAGTGAGCTGTTGGCTGTGGTCCATATGGGCACCAGCAACAAAGGGAGAGAAGGCAGCAATGTACAGAAAGGGATCTATCCAGAGCAATATGGAATCAAGCAGTAATCACTCAAGACAGAAAAGCTGCAAATGATTCCACAGTTAACTATGAGGACAGTCAGACTCTGTATTCCTAAGTAAAGGAGGTGGCAAAAAAATCTTTAAAATTGATATAGAAAAGGAAACGAGACCATAACCATATTATATGTATGTTTCCATTCAGTTCTTAGAATTTAACAAGGCAAGAAGGATGAAGTGATATACCTGATTTAAACTAACAATTGAAGTACAGGACATCTCAAAAATCTTGCTCAATGGAAGATTTATCAGGCTAAACATTAAAGGAATTTCTTTATATATGGTGGTAAAGGGAAAATTCACTGTAGTAAGAATTACCTTAAAAAGAAGAGGTAAATATATACAAAAGAGCAGTCAAAATAATAAAATGCTCTTAAGTGGAAACTGTATAAATTGTGTTGAAGTATAAACTATATCAAGTGTTCAGAACGGAAGCAAACTATGGTAATAAATTTATTTTTACTCTATCCCTTGTCCTTCATTGACGCTTTCCACTCTCAAGTCTTTCTGCAACAGAGTACCTTAATCAGAAAAGTAGCTTTTCCCATCAAACAATATTACTTCCCAGTCCTGTGAGGGGATGCACTTTTGTATCAGGCTTAAAATTGTATTTTGCATTCTTAATACATACGTGTATATTTGAACTCAATTTAATCCAGTTGAATTTATTTTAAAATTCAAACAAAGTATTTGTCAAAACTGAAAGCAGCTCCAACAATTTCTCCCAGGGGAATTCTACACTATTCCTCTTCTCCCAAGGGAAAGCATTATGCAGTTGAGACATACCTCTTTTCCCTATTTTTTTTAACATACATTAGAATTATCAAAAACCTTGAGTATATGTACCTTTTTAGTGTCATACAAGCATAATAAAAATTTCCTTGAGCAAATACTAACAGCTATACCTCAGTGAACATCACTGCACTGATAGACAGGCAGACAATCTATTTTAAAACCTCTGATTTGGCTGTTTGATATAACAAGGACAGCAAATAGAAATGACAGTAAGAGATTAAGTTTTAATTTTGGGTTCAAATAAAAATTCAGTTAATTTCATACATCCTTAATACTGTTTTGTGAAAATAAATCTCAATTCATCTCTCCCAGATCTCCAGACTAGAAAAAAATTTAGCACAAATAAAATAATCTGTAAGTTATCGGAACTGATCCTGTATTTCATTACTAGCTCTTTCGCTGAAATTCTGTACTATCACCACCTACACATATTGTATGTATGTTTACTTGTGGCAAAATAGCTGTAAGAAATTAGATATTAATGTCCTTCCTTCTAGACCTCAGGCTTAAACAGGCATTTTCATATTTCTTTCTTCAGTTCATCATTTCCCTCTGATAATGGACAGAATTCAGATCATGGCACTAATTTTTGTAACTGCCAGCAGCCTTTGATGCGGTTCACCAAGTTTACCATGGTTCATCTCCATGGCAAAGATACAGAATATAGTCTGAGAAGTTTGTCTCACACTTCAGTACATGCCTCATCCCTGGAAGCGTTGGACGGGGCTTTGAACAACCTGGTCTAGTGAAAGTTGTCCCTGCCCATGGCAGGGGGGTTGGAACTAGATGACCCTTAAGGTCCTTTTTAACCCAAACCTTTTCATGATTTTTGATCTCTCACCCCATTCTTTCTCCACTCTTGTTCAGTGTGCGTGTGGTGGGTCCAGCTGCATTTTAGCCTGCATAAGTCTATCAACCAGTTTGAAGACAGCACTTAGCTTTCTGTGTACTCTTTGAACACTGGTTTGACAGTCTGATGGGACTCACTCTTGTAAGCCTAATTAGGATGTTCAGTAAGAGCAGGCTGGCAGCCACTATCTAAGCAAGATTAAAATGAAGATTGATGAAATGAACAATGAAAAAGTACTTTCAGCCCAAATTTAGCAATTGAAAAAAAGAGATACTTACATGCCCTAACATGGATGCCTTAACAGCAAAGACAGTAATGTTCTCTGTAATGAAAGACTCATGACCATAATACACCAGGCTGAAATGTAAAGCGCTCAGCTTGGAAGTAAATTTAAAAGCTAGTCAGGAGAAGAGTAGCATGAAAACAGGTCACATAACTCTGCATAGGATACAGATACTTGAATACCTGGTTTCATTCCCACTTGGAATGAAACTCAAGGGGTTTGAAATTCTATGAGAGATTTCAGAGGCCAGGCTCTCAGGTACACTGCACAACTATCTTGGAACCACAGACCATAGGAAACTTGAAATTTTTTGATGAAAAAAAACCCTCTTAGCTGTCTTGAGTCAGTATCTGAGGTCTTAAAGTCAATGAAATTTTTCCAACATTTAACTAATTTACAGATTAGAAACCACAGGCTTTATTCCTTAAATATTTATTCCATCAGCAGTGTACTGCTGGCATGATTTCTGCACTACAAGCACACTTTTTGGCTTATGCATGTGTTAGACAAATATATGTGAAACAGTATATAAATAAAACATGTTTTTATTTTATAATTATTAATTTCTATTTCCTAAAATTAAGGCAAACTGTTTCCAAAATAAAATAAAAAAAAAATAAAACCAAAGAAGCACAAGTCTGATCCACATTTACGCTGCTTCCATGAGGATGCGCCAAAGAATTAACAGGGGATATGTTAATAACTGTGGTGTAATTTACACATTTTAAGTGTACATTTAACCAGCTGGTGAGCGTAGTTTGCAGACTTTTCCCTGTGCTGATCTGCAGAACATGGCTTTTCCAACACTAGCTAATGCCTTTAGCTCTAAGGTGCAATGTTCAAAGCTGGCTGATGGTTATCACACACTGGTTCTTCAAAGTTGCCCAATTTAGAGTCAGACAGAAAACCACATTTAAAGAGCTAAGCATGCACCACGCACCTTCCAGAATACCACTTAACTTCATCTGAGACCAAACTACCAGAGCATTCAGAGAAACAGACCTTCACTGAGAAGGCAAAAATGACTCAAATATTTTATAAACCACAAAATGGTTTATGGCCAGACTGACACATTGAATCACACTCTGAAAGGGACTAGGAGCTACTGTACAGCTCAAGTTTGAAGAGCTCACATCAATTTGAACATCTAAAGAGACAGAAAATTATATTTTGCCCTTGACTGAACATCAAAACACCTGGAAAAGTTCTGACCCAAAGTATTCTGCAGCTTCTAAGAGTGTCTACTGTCTACTTCTAAGAGTGTCTTCTAATGTCTCTACTGTGTTATCACCTGGGGGGATGCTAGAGATGCCAAGGGCCTCAGTTGCAGGGTTCTCCATGAAGCAGGAATTCTGAAGACCCAACAGGCCATCTCTCCCAAAAGAAGAAAATTTCAGTTCTACAGTATTTATTTATGAAAAACATATCTATCTCTGAAAGCTGTAAGGGCTATCAGGATGCATAATCTCTTCATTCATACATATCCAGGCAATTCAAATATGAACTCTGTTTTAAGGAGATCACACATGAAAATCTTTCATTCCTCAGAGCATCTCAAAATGCCAAGTATGATATTTTTGAAAGTGTCTGTTTAAATTAGATCTTGTGGGAAGCTGCTTTCATTATTGGTTGATTTAAAATGGAGAAAGCTTGAATCATCCACTTCCCTTTTCCTTTCCCTACTTGCCCCTCAGCACATCTCACTTCTCGTTCAATGCAAAAATGGCAAATAACATATGTAATAACCTGTGGGATTTTTTCCCCACTATAATCCCACAGTGAAATTCCCAGCCACACTATGTGAATCTGTGTACTTCCCTAAACTAAGGCAAGCTGTTGCTGCCTGAGGGCCTTTTTGTGGCTCATCTCCAACTACCTAAGGAGTTAAAAAGAAGCCCTTGCTCTGTTGCCTTTATAATGAAATTAATGTCTTATGTGAATCAATCTTTAAGGCTATTTCATTTACCGAATTCCTAAAGGAAGTTGACAAAAATCTATCCCTTCATTTAATCTCTTCTGAATTTGTGTTCATCTATGTCCTTCATAACGCTGGCTCAGAACTCAGATAAAGCACAAAGAGCAATGAAAATGGACTTCTTTGCTCTTTAAACACGGAAGGCCAATAGTATAATCTTGCAGATTTCCTTTTCCTCTTTCTATTTCTCCTTGTGTTTTCACATCCAGCCACTGCTTCTTAAATTAATTTATGCTGATAGCATAAACTCCTACTGCTTCTCATTCTTTATTTGTTCTGAAATAGAGAACTTCTGTTAGGTAAAAATATTTATCTTAAGATAAACATTGATTCCTTTCCTTAGAAAATCTTAGGTGGTTCTCAAGATTATGTTTCAAGAAACCCTAATAGTCTGTAGTATGGTATCACTCTGAGACTTTGTTTCATAAAAATTATAGAATCATAGAATGGTTTGAGTTGGAAGGGGCCTTCAAAGATCATGTAGTCCAACCCTCCATTGACGACCACTTCAATGTTCAGGTTCATTAGTTACCATGTATCACAACTAGTGCCAGACCTAAGTGATGGGTCACCAGTGGAACATACCAGGAGCAAAAAAGATGCAGTCTAAACCCCAAAGCGCACTCAGTGACTCCGTGGCAAGTTCTATCCTAGAGGATCCTGAAGAAGTTAACACCACGTGATGCCCTAGTTACTTTATATTACCATGTTTTTTTGCATTCATCAGAGGACAAACTTTCTAGCAGCTTACGCCAGAGAACCTGCTCTCAGAAGGCTCAATGTTACCAACATACCAGAAGCAGGTTATCTTAATACATACACTTAAGTACTTGTGCAATTTGCTTTTTCATAAGTAATAATTAGAGAGGCTTATGTTTTTTTCATTGTGGAATTTGAGTTTATTGACAGCTTTAGTAGTGCTGACTGACTAGTCACTTGTAAGTATGGATAAAATGAGTGAACCCTTCAAGCAAGCATAGAGCTCATTATAAGATAGGGTCCTTAGTGTGGATGATGTGGGATACCCATAGATAACATGTTTTTACAAAATCAAAACTATACTTTTTACATCAATTCTCACAATCGGCAGAAGCAGCTGTTACTGTCATTTATGGAAATTCTGAGATGAATCACAACTTAAATAATTTTCCATTTGAAATGAGATCATCCAGGACAAAACCCCAAACCTTTTGAATTTATAAATAAGCTAAATAGTAGAAGTCCTAACTAGGGAAAAATTATGTGGAGAGGGGAGAAACTAGTATTGCCTAAAGCTAAAATCAGCTCTTAATATCAGCAGTCCACAATTCCTTACGTTCTGTGGAGACCGCAAAGTCAGCTACTGTCTACTAAGTACTTCCAAACCAGAATAAATTATTTTACACCAGTCTTCAAAAATATCACTGCTGATTATGAATTGTCCACAAAAGCAATCTGAATCTTGAGGTACCCATTGTTTTAGCAATCATTTCTAATGGTGTACTAAGCATTTTTATTAATATGCTGCTAATCTATTTGCAGATAATTAGCCAATTTGGTTGACCAAATTTTAAAAGATACAATTTAAATTGACATGAAGATTATTGAAGCATATGTGGCAAAAATGTTACAGCAGAATAAAACTGCCACATGCATACTGAAAAAAGGAGAAAAACATGGGAGACCCTGCACAGCTACATTTCATAAGCAAACTCCAAGCAAACAGTATGAAATGGCTGACAGGGTATAAACTTCAATCTTTACTCCAAAGCACAATAGGGCATAAACTTCTGTCTTTACTTTAGAGGAAACTAGTGAGATAGCTTCATCAGTGCCACAGGGAACATTTTTAAAATAGAAGAAATAACGACTATTAGTTGTCCTCATTTCAGTCTAACAGATGGACAAAACAATTTAGATATTAATTGATTATGAGTCAATTAATTGTGCTTCAGGGTTAGAAACATTCAACACTGAATTTTCATGGTAGCTAGGAAAAAAGTTATATTTTAGGAAAAACTAGGTAAGTTAATGCCCTGGCTATACGTCTCTCTTCACTGGTGGGAAGGAAGGAGGCAGAATAGTTCTGCCAAGATAGTTCTGCCAAACAGGCAACATGACTTTGGAGGAAGAATTGGATTAGAAATAGTTCTGTCAGAACTTTCTTTTTATTATTATTATTTTATTCTGTTTGGCTGGTTGAAGAAATTAGCTTTCTATGGGAAGACATTTGTTTCTCAAGAGGAACACAACAGAGGTGTTTATAGTGAAGCTATAAAAGCAGGGAGGAAGGATAAGCAGTAACCAAGACCATCAGATCCAATTAAGTTCCATAGTATAACAACAGGAGAATATAATTAACTATGATAGCAACTTAAGAAAGCAGGCCAAAGAATAGCCAACACAAATAGCAGAAGAAAAGAATTATTACTTCTTTAAAGGTCATGGGAGGTCATCTTCTCAGTTATTCTATTCCAGAAAAGAGCATACACAGCAAAATCCCAAAGAGAATGGCAGTGTCATTAAAATCTATGTAGAGTTAAAGAAATAAATTTATAGGAAAGCATAACCAAATAGTTGTCTGCTCATCAGTAAATATTATGAGATTCTCATAAAGTATGTAATACATCTAGTCAGTACTTAATCACTAAAGCACATCATCTTTTCTCTCAAATAAACACACTAGCAGTTTAACTATAGTTTTTGTAAATATTTGAAATGAATTATTTATGAAATTCTAATGAAAATACAGTTGTACTTAGACTCATGAATCTGCATTCCAAGTTACAGATTGGAATAGAAAAAGAATTAAGGATAAGAGAAGAGATTTAAAAGCTCATTAAGTAGTTTCAAAATTCAAAGAAGAGAGTAGGATTGAATCCAGAATACTGGTCAAATCTTACATACAGCAAGGTATTTTTCTTGTCTTACTATATTTCAGGATGAAGAATTTTATTATATAACTGCAAAAATTGTGATATTGTAAATTTTTGTACTGATAACAAGACACAGAGCAACTATAGTCACGCATATTGTCACCTAAACATCTATATAATGAACATACGGACTTTTTCATTAACAAAATAAGTTTTGTTTTTATAAACAAAATAATACAATATAGATTTTGCTATTTGCACCAGGGAGGTAGACCTGGTTCACATCTCACAATTGTGTTACTCTCTGTCATAGGCTAGAAACCAGCATCAAGTGAATATCCATCTATAATATATGTCATATCACTAAACACCATAAATCCAAAACGAAGAAAATCCAGAAAGAAAAATGCAGAGATACGCTGTGACTTTATGTTGTAAAACACACAAATGCTCCAGTTCATATCGTCCCTGGACACAGACTTCAATGAGGGTCTCCTTATACCACCAACACCACAAAGTAAAGGATGTAAAAACACAGCCCTCAATGGTACAATCCACAGGGTATATTGGTACCACCAGACTTAAAATATTCTGTCTCACTTTTCACATCACAAACATATGAGGCATGGCTGATTGCAAGATGAGCATGCCCATATCCTGCTTCTCCCCAGCTGCTGTTATTAGCAAAGTTAATTAAAAACCAAAACCAACATGAAGCCAACACAAATGTGCCAGCTGAGCTCCAGTCTACTGATATGCAACCTTATGTTTCAGGAACAATAAGGTACAGCCCTAGTTCTAAAATTTGTATCAGTGCAAAGGGTCTGCAGGTGGCTTCCAGCTCCTGTTCTTCTAGATCTAAACCCTCTGTGATGGGATAGATTTCCCATTTTAGATACTAAAATAAACCACCTTATCTGCAGTGAGCACTGCATTCTGCCCCAAGAACCTCAATACTACATTGTGACCTGAATTTCACTCTCCTCCTGATACTTCCTGAAAATATCAAAACAGAAAGGATTGCTTTACGTTACAGTCATGGTAATGATGCACACTTCACCAGTGAGACTTCCTTCTTTCATTTTTCTGTAACTGAAATATTTTATCTTTGAATTTATACTCAGTGGTAAGGAAGTGCATACAAAATCTATACCAACATCACTCCATTCACCAAACATAGGAAAATATCAGGAATTTTCACACCCAATCATTCAGCCATCAATTGGATGGTCTATACTCAAGGCTGAAAGAGTGTAAGTAGTCAAGGAATTGGACTAAGTGATAAATGCAAGAACTTTCACAGATTTTTACTGAAAGGCAAAATCTAGAATCTTCCAAGACCCCCGCTTCCCTTTTTGAAGGTTAAAAAAAGTCAGCGGAGACTCTCCTGCTACATTTAAAGGATGAAAGCTTCAACTTGTTCAGCATTCTGAACATGTTTTCTGAACATCCCCTTTACTAGAGATTTGGAAGATCCTATGAAGTAAAAAATCCTTTAAGCCTCTTGCTCAGTTTGCAGCTATAAATTCTGTGTTTAATGCTGGAGAGACAAAAAAGAAAAAAAGATATATTTCATTATATTTTCATTATCAACAACAAATTGCAGTGGAGCATGCTGAATGGGATTTATCCTACCACATGCTATGATGTAGAGAATGAACTCAAAAAAGGCAAGTATGCTCTGCAGGAGAGTGCAGGTCTAAAAAGCAAAAACGCTCTGCAAAAAAAAACGGTGAGAAAGATGACCTTAAAGATTAGAGCATTCAGCTTCTAAGAAAGTCAGAGTTAAAAACAGTCACTGACAGTGCAAGATCTGATTTTGGCCTCTGAAGACTATCTCTCCTAGATAAATTCCAGTATAATCAACATATACACTTATGATAAAATGATAGGAAAAGGAGACAAAAAAAAAAGCACTAGGCAAATTCATATGGCTACTGCTGACCCTTCACCTTCATCACTGCCACCTAAAAGAGAACTGCTTGATCAGCTATTGCCTTCAGAGACTTCAGACTTCTATTCTATGTAAATAGGATACTTAAAAAATTCCTAGAGGTCATGAATAAACTTTCATAAAGAAAACACTGAAAAATCTCAGAAGGATATGATTTTCATATCTGTATGATGGAAAAATTACCTTTTTCATTATTATTAGTGTCAGCTAGCTACCACATACTAGCCACTACTACATTCAGCAGTGTCCAGAAAATTACGATGTACATACAAACGTGATAAACGTCACCTCTCAGCCTAAAGGGAAATCCAACACGCTTCCCATGAGACTTGTGGATGCTTTTCCAGTCCGTCACTGGATCAGTTCATCACTGCTGAAGTCAACTGACAAATACTTTCTCATCCAACCTCCACATTGCCTTTACAAGAAAAAACTCTTCAGGCAGTAGAGTTAATTTAAAAACATAAAACCCAGGGTGAGTTATCAATGGTAAATGAATGTGCTTTTGCTTTTACAGAAAATATATGGATGTACACAAAATAACGTTACTATTTAGCTCTTACGCACTATACACAGGTATTTAGGCATTACTTTTATCAAAGGAAGAAATAATGAAGTATAATTCAGTAACACCTTCAAAATCACATAGCACATGCATGGCAGAAGAAGAGAATCCAGCTTTCCTGAATTCCAGTTTGATTCTTATTCCTGAATGTAACTGGGACTGGCAGCCTATGGCACACATGTAAAAGGCAAACCAGCAGATTTTAAATGGCAGAAGGTCAAAAGCTCAGATTTACAAGATTTGAAAGAGACATCTGTGGAAAACATTAGCTAATATCTGAGCTACAAATGCAGCTGTGCTGCAAACAGAGGCAAGGTACCATCTAATACATGCAGTTAAGGGCTGCATTAGATGGTAGTGTCTTTTCCAGAGCTAATTATATGGACTTGATACCTATCTGGAGTCTCCCACCTCTTCCTGCTATGCATGTTATCTGTCCACAACTGAACAAAAATCACTGCCAGCTGCTCCCACTGGAAACTACAGAATTTTTGCCACAGGCTTCAGTGGAAGTAGCACTCAGGTACAGTGGATTCTTAAGTCCTATTTTTAGCTGCATTCACTTCACCTCATGTCTGTATATTTTGACAGGATAATTTTCTTTATTAATAAAAACAAAGAGAATAACTAACTAGCTAAAGGTCATCGTAACATTCCTTAGGATGTATGTAAATGCAGCATGCACAGCATCACAGAATAAGGTTAAAAAGAAAAAAAGACTGAGCTTCCATAAACTTCAGATACACAAAGGGTGAATAAACCTTGTGGAGAAGTTGAATAAACTTTCCTAATTCACAGCAAATAAGTTGTTTAAAGAAATAAGTATGTTTAGAGTGCTATGTAACACTAAAGAAAATCCCCGTCTTTAGATCTAAATGATCTGTGACCAAATCTAAAGCTGAAACCTGATAAAACAATAACTGCCACTATATGAAAAAATGTGGGTTGGTTTTTGCCTTTTTTTTTTTTTTTTTTCCAAATATTTAAGTTTAAAATTACCTATTATTTTCAGTAGAGGAATAACAATCAAATATAATAAAACACAGGACACTTGCCACCAGGAATAATCTCATTTCGCATAATAAATGTTACTTCTCATTCTTTTCGCAGTAATCATTAGAAAAAACACCGTGAAGGTTCAATAGCATAAGGCATTTTAAAATTACATTTTCTCCTTAAACATTCACTTCTCTTTGTTTTTCGCTTGCCCACTACATGGCAAGAGCTCTTCAGTACTTAATTTATATGCTTTATTCTATTTTCCCTGTCTATTCTAACATTTCATTTATAAAGAGTTCTTTTATTCATGAAAGTAGTAGTGTAGCTTCTCTTTATCCAATGTAACCTTATTTTAGTGCTTTCCCATATCAGCCTGGGGTAGAAAAAAAATACATTTTAATTTGCAAAAATCATGTGTAGTAGATGGTATTAATGTCTAAAAGCTATATAATTTCAATTTTCTTTGAAAATTAATAGACACAAATAAAATGGAACCCATAGAGATTGGTTCAATAAGTATGTCTGCATACATACAGGACTTATTGCTACAACTCTCAGAATTAGCAGCTGCTAGTTTTGTTGAATATACATTTTAAATAATTATAAGTCAGTTTTGTGATGCATGTGAGCTTAACATTAATTAGATATTTAACAGTAAATGTTTCCAATACCTCCAGCATAATCACTTGCATACTTGAAGTCCTGACATTATGAGGCTCAGCAGATTCAAGTTTATTGCAGAACAGAGCCTTTGAAGTAATAAAAAGTTAGTATTTTTAATTACACAAAACATACAGTGTACAGTGAGCTGAAGAGCAGGACCCTCTCCAGCCTGAGAAATGACAATACTGTTTTGATGGCTTGAAATTGTCAAGCCCTCACAACAGCTATGTTGGCTGATACACATTGCCAATGCTCTGAATTTTTTGCTAGATAAACTGCTGAATCTTTCTGCGGCAGTTAAAAAGTGTTCTCCTCTCTTTTCATAGGAGGTCAATAGTCCTGCAACAAAGCCAAGAGAAGGGATCTAGCAAGGGGGGCAGCAAGGTGTACCGTCACATCTCCCGGGTTTGCTGGTGGGGTAGTAATCTCTCCACCGAGGGGGAACAACTGACAGCTGGAGGTGACAGTGTCTTCAGCTCCTAGACCAAGGCCTTCCACAGCTTGCCTGTCCAAACTCCAGCAAAATCCCTGGCTGATGCTAGGGATTCACACTCATGGCTTACTAGATTGTCATCGTGTAAAGTCTTCTCCTAGTCAACATAATTTTCCTCTATAACTAAAAAACTAAATCAGCTGCATCATGCCTCCTTTTCAGTCTTGCTGTCAGCTCCTGGAGACTTTGCATAGAATACCACATTGATATTTCTGCACACAGTTGATAAGGTAGTTTCTATAGCTAAACAGAAAAAAAGTTGTAAGCAGATATGTACTGGCAGTATTTTGGCCCCATTGAGGACACCTGGCTTTTTTCCTGAAGTCTTGCTTCCTGAAGTTGCTTTGTGATCTCCAGAACCTTCACTGCAACCTGAGTTTCCCGGCCTGTTCCTCCCCTTACCCAGCCTCCTCACACTTGCCTGTAGAAGTCCTTGCTTTGCAAAGCAGGCTCAAAACAGAGGTGGTTTCTGTCTTCCTGTTCCTAAACCTTTCCTATTGTTCTTTTGAGAAGCCTTCCTGCCAAGGCTGACTTGGTGATAGAGACTTCTTGGCCCAAAAAGTCCCTGCTCTTTTGCTACAGCACCAGGTGATTTTTTTTCTACTTTTGTTTTTTTGCCACATGACACTGGATTTTTGCTCTCATACTGAGCTGGCAAGAACATCTTAATCCTTTTCCCCTGTATGGCTCTTTATATGCTGCATGTTTATCACAGATAAGAACACGTGCAAAAAAACCCCACCCCAAAATCAAAAGCAAACAACTGGCACACAGTTCACATCAGATACCAGTGCTGTCAGATAGCATAGCAAATTTTGTGCAAGATGGTTAGTTCTGAGGTGCTTTTCAGTAATCACATGAGGTTCAGTGGGAATATTTTACTTCACCTGTGGGACCTTAATGACTATTTGCGGGTACAGGAAGTCCTCACCCTACTGAAGAAAACTGAACAAGTCACCAGTAAAAGTCACCTGGCAAAAGATTTTCCCAGATGCTGTGGTAAACTGATCTGGAAAAGGTCTCAATTTATGCTAGCTCCATACATCCGCAGTCCTTAGCCCCACTGAACGTCATTATTTCAGCAAAATATTTTGTCTTCTGTCCCTCTATCCCCAGCTCAAACCAATGAAGGACATCAGAGAATTTGTCTGGCCTCTCTCGCTCACTTTATATTAATCCTTTATCCAGTAAGAAAAGGTACTGTGATACCTGCTCCCAAGTCTTTCCATCTTTCCAAGTCCCAAGGAGGTAAAATTAATACATAATGGTTAAAGAGAAGGTGGGGTTTTATCTCCATAGCCAGAACAGTCTATTTACATCTTCATCTTCATTTTCTTGAGTGAATAAGTACAGATCTCATCTGCAAGCTTTACAGATACAAAATGTGGAGAGAGAGAGAGGAGAAAAGGGATCTAAAAGGCAATGCCGCTTTAACAACAACAAAAAAATAATTCAAACTGAGAACATAAATACTTAAAAATAAAAGTTTCAAAGGATTAGAACGAAAATAACTTCTACAACAAGGAATCTCCAATTTACAGACTGCCTATTTACACAAGCCAGTGTCTGACTATTTACCCTGGAAAAGTTGTTACTTGCATAGTAATCAAGCAGACACTTACTACAGCTGTTGCAGAGTGAATGAACCCTCTTCTCAGCTAAACAATGAGGGGGGTTCAGCCAAATCAGTCATCCAAGAAGGGACCAAGCAGCAGAGACTATGTGAAGTCTGGGAAGAGAGCTGACAGCTGAATTGAACTAGGCAACCAAAAGCATCTCCTGGGCAGAAAAGCCAGAAAAAACCCAAGGGCTTGTTGACATATGCAATTGTTTCTTATTGACTTTATAAGTTTTACGTGCTAAATCCACTGGGCTAAACTGAATTTCGAAGTTAAACTGATTACACACAAAGCAGAGTCTTGGAATAATCATGTCCATGCTTGAATTGATTAGGAATATCTTAACCCACTGGCAATTCATAGGCTTTATAACTTGTTTGCCCATACAGTACAGCTGCTGGTTCAGCTACAAAATAACAGGTTTTGACATCCATTGACAAAGCTATCCCAGCAAAGTTTTTGCATAGTTCATTCTCCGCTAAACAAAAATAAAGACGGCAGTAATCATGCTTCTGTTTGAGTAACTCTTCCCATTGAGAGGCTCCCGCTGTCAGTTTTTCCAGTCACACATCATATTCCAAATAAACGCGGTTATGCTGGCAAAACCTGTAACTTAGCACCTGATGTGAGACAATCTCTTTGAACCCCACTCACAAAAGAAGTTAACAACCCTTCCTGGTAGTCTTACAGGGAAGTAGAAACATTGGGAGATTTTTGGTGGTGTGGGGGCTTTTTATGTTGTGTTTTTTTTTTTTTTTTTTTTCTTCTGTGTTTGGTTTCGGATTTTTTGGGGGAAGGGAGATTGTGGGTTTGGTTTAGTGGGTTTATTTGTTATTTTTTGGGGTTTTGAGAGGCCAGTGCAAAGTGAGAACTCTAAAATAAACTGTTTACTTTTTTGGCAACACATATATGGCAACTGCAAAAGACAACAATGACTTTGTTACTATGCTCAATTGTGAAAAATAAATGATGAAGAAAGCGTATTTTCTTAAAAAGTGTGTTTCTCTTTAGGAACAACACAGGAGTTTTGTTTCACTGAGTTATTGTAGTTAGAGCCCTGAATCCTATTGCTTTCAGACTGAAATGTGAAATATCTTACTATGCCACTAACCAAAAAATAAAACATTTATGACCGGGGTGATGAAAGCAGTGCAGAAAAATCTCAAACATGCCCACAAATTGTTTACATCTTATAATGCACTGCAGACATTTGGATAGAGCAGCACACCCTCATTATTCAGAATTAGCAAGTTTCAGTGTGTGATGAGGACAGCAGAATGCCTAGTCAAAAAAAAAAAAAAAAAAAATCACAAAGAAACAAAAAGCCCTATTCTAACTAATGTTCTTAAAAGGCACTCACTCGAGACTACATATGTAGAGATAATTTTTAAGTCTCAGTTTCTGAAGACCTCGGCAATGGGAAAGTATAGAAGTCATGCAAATTATAAAGAGATCCAAAGAGAAACTATTGCAGAGAGAAAGCGTATATCTATGGAACAGAAAACAAATATATTTTTAACCATTAGTTGATGATGAAAAGCATACACACATGTAAAAAAATAATACATTTGAAACAGCAGTATTGTGTAAAAAGAACGATGCCACTCATTTAAAGAAATTACACAAGTCATAGTTGAATGCAATACGTAAGTCTTTTGTCTCTAAATCTTGAAGAGTTTTTTTCAAAATTCTGTCCATACTGCTTGCAGGTTTTGTATAAATGCATAAGCATAACTTTATAGCCTATCTTAAATTCTTCATTCCGATCCAATCCTTCATAAATTCCATTACCTTATTACTACTCAGTGGTACATAACAGATCATTATCAAACATTATATCAATAGCACATTTTATCCACAAATACATATTATATATATCCAAATAATAATAAAATTGTCAGAAAGATTTTTTAGTGAGGGACACAATGAGCAAGGAAATAGCAATACACCGTCCACAAGCTTCAAACAGAAGTCTGAGGTCTAATTTTTCTGCATATTTCCTAAATGCTTTTGGTCATGCAGAATGTAGTTATACTGCTCTATATGCACATTTATGAACATGAAAAAACACCCTTGCATGATGACCTTTGAAGAGAGAATATTTCAACTTTTAGGTTGTTTTTTTTTTAAATTTTTTTATGAAGTCAAATAAACTGAATCTTTTGAGAAACAGCTGCACTCTTGGTCAACAAAACAAGAAGTTACCAGTGACAAACACATACCTCTGTTATGAATGATTTGGCTGTCGAGGGGTTCATTATAAGAATAGCTCGTCTCAGAGTATCCCGGTAACGGTTCAGTTCTTCTATTCGCATAGTGGCAAAGAGCCCCGTGATCATTTTATTGATGTTGTTTTCTACTTTCTGCAATGCCACGTCCATTCCCTGCTGAGATACTTTGTCCAAAAACTCTTGTATTCCACGGATATCTAGGAAAATCAAAAGCCAAACAAGATGTTAATTGGTAAGTGAAAAAAGACACACATAACTGTTCATCTCAGAGAAGCATTTTGTTCAGTGTCAGGTAGATCTGTACGGGCTTTCACTTAGTATTCATTGGAGCTCTTCCTGAACTATGCTCCTGGAATTTCTTGAACTAAAACTGGAGAAATAATGGCCACAAATCAGCTACTATCCAAAAGAACCACTAGAAAACAAGCCTACAAATACTTCTAGCACCTCTCCTAATTTGGTCATTCAATCACCACACTTGTTCCTTATTTTTAAAGGACTTGCATACTAAAATCCATAAAGATCAGTGAAGCTATGAGGACTGCAACACACAGTGCTTCCTTCAAGTGAGGATTGCCAGATGGCAGATGAGGGAGAGAAAGGTAGAATAAAGATTTTCTTTTGCAGGAGTCAAAATTATGTTATCCACTGCAATGATGTTTAGCTTCATGTACCAAAGTGAAGCTTAGGTTGTTCACTCATCAAAAAGTCTTAATGTTGTTCTAAATTGCACAGCTATTTATTTCCTTCAAAAACAAAACAGAAGCCAGACATACAGTTGCAGTGGTATTGCCTGCTCTTGTCTGATACCACCACTGCTGGCAGAATTTAACAAGTTCTTCCATAACAAACTGCTATAATACAGCTTTCTGGCTCACTCTCAGTAAATCCTTCTTTAAAAATTACTTGGAAAGGAAGAATTGATGAGCTAAATGCTAACTGTGTTGACCACCTAGCTTGTAAGGTCTTTAATGTCTCCCAAACTTAAATGGCTGGGTACTCTCACATTGGGAAGCTATCTCAAGCTGGTCAAAGCCTTTGAAAGGCCTTTTCCATCAGTGAATTCCACAAGAGTCAGCAAAAAGCTTTTTCGTGTTTTTTCCTGCTCTTTTGAATTGCTTTATCTGAAACCCCAGTTCCCTGATGGGACTCCTCTCCCCAGCAGCTGCTCAGACCAGCCTCCCAAAGGACATTCAGCAAGACATCATTCCTTCCCTGCTGGCAAGCCAGCCTGCTGCACACACATCTGATCTCCTTTAGGGGAACAAGATGCAGCCTTAGAGCAAACAAAACAGACACTGTCTGACACAGGCACAAGTTAAGGAGGAGGAGGGAAGAAAAAGAAATGAGTAGCCTGACATAAAAAGGAATTTCTGAAGAAAGATTTATTTGAAAATAAAGGTTTCTGAGGTTTAGGAGGGCTTTTGTGGTTAAAATCCACCAAAAAATATTACTCCCATTAGAACACCAAATCTAGTTTCTCCTAGGTACATGGTGTTCAATCCCATTCCTGGGGGATTGCACTGCTCTGCTTCCCTCCTCCATCCCTGGTGCTCTATCAGTT
This sequence comes from Tyto alba, assembly GCF_018691265.1. Taxonomy (NCBI): domain Eukaryota; kingdom Metazoa; phylum Chordata; class Aves; order Strigiformes; family Tytonidae; genus Tyto; species Tyto alba. The sequence continues at coordinate 12,667,563 of NW_024881327.1, read as the reverse complement.
CCTTGTCTCGACTGCATATTTCCCAGGGGAATGGTCAGACCTTAGGCCACAGACTGATCATGTCTTTCTTCACTGAACATCTTATATTTGAGAAAGCTTCCAACTAGATTTTCACAACTGCTTGACTACGGCGAGATTTTTCATCCTCACCTATCATCTTCCCCTACTCCCCATCCTTCTTATGTGGGGTGGAGGGGGAACAGGGAGAGGGTCTATTTAATCCTAACGAGATGAATAAATATGGGATAAAGAATCTCAAAAACATTCACACTACTGAAAGCACCTTAGATACAGTTCTCATGTGATGTGAGGGGAGAGCAAAAGGCTGGAAAACCAGACTGAAAGCAGACTGGAAGGATGCCTGAGCAAGATAGACTCTAAGCCCTAAGAGACGTTACATGGAGAGACAGAAACTCTGTCAGCTCTTGGCTGGCCCTTAGGGTGGTCTATTTTGCAGGTGATACAAGTGACACCACACTGGGATAACAACAGCTCAGGGTAACCCCAAGACAAACCACAGAGAACAGTGGATCATGTAACTATTGTTTACTTTATCAGGATTGCAGTAGCTACGATCTCATACGGATACACTGACGTGTGACATCTTTTAGAGGAATTAAGTTCATTTTAAGACCAGAGGAAATAATGAAAATCACTTATTTGGAGGAAAACATTGTGAGGAAGACTTCTAAAATTTTTCCCCCAAACCCTGGGACTCTCTGCTAGCCATTGAGAGAGCAGTGCTATCAGCACTCAGCTGTGGTTAGTCCTGCAAGTGTGAGGCAAATGAGGCCCAAGGTCCAGGCTGTAGGGGGAGAATTACGTGACTCCCCCCCGCCCCAGTAAAGCATCAGCAACATGACAGACCCATGTGCTACACCTTGAGAAGATTATGGAGATGCACACATGGATTTAATATGGGAACTATGACAGTGAAACTGTAAGACCAATGCACTAAGGTGTGTCTAATAACCAAGGCAGATGAACGGCACATGGCTCATAGGGAGTCTAGCGGGAACACTCCTCCACCCAGACCCAAGGGGCCTGCAAGGAAAAGCTGGAAATACCTGAGATAGAAATCTTTATGCTGACTTTGCTGGAAAAACTGTACCAAAACTAAATTCAGGCTTTCTCCTTTTCCAAGTGAATACTCTTTTTACTGAGCTATATATTTGAGGACTTGGGGCGGAGGGGAAGGGGGCAACATATTCTGAAGTCTAAAGGTTCTGACAAGCACAGGTAATGTTGGCATCTGACTTCAGGTTATGGCAAAATAAAATATCTCAGAAGTTCTGGGTTTCACAGAAGTCCAGCAGTCCCATCAAAAATATCTGAGGGCTTAGACACTCACACCTTGATCTGCTTATTTTCAGACACAGACAGCAGCATAAGGAAAACAAAGTTCTGTCTCCACAGTAGAGAAAACGCTTTGCATGTCTCCCCAGCAGAGATATATTAACTAGAGAGTATTACAGATGGCCATCCTCCTCCGGCAACTGATCACTGAGATACTTCAAATTATGCAGAAACAGGCATGTAATAGATTATAACCAAACAGTCCACAAGAATAATTCAGCAGGGTTAGTCTTGGAAGTCAGACTGTCACAGTCAGCACGTTTGGTCTCTTGTCTAGAACTCTAAATTACCATGAACTGGAAAGAAATGGTATTTTAGGCGTTTAGCCTATTTTAGGCATTCAGCACTGCAACCCCATTCTTCAGACACTGCTGAAATACCAGTATTACTAAGCACTTGAATAGTTTAAACACGAATAAAATACATGCTTACCCTAAAAATAAAGTTCCATAAGAGAATCAGATACTAATTACAGTTTCTATTTAATATCTAAATCAGGAGAATTAAATTCAATCTAATCAGAGATGTTAGAAATTTTTTTGGCACTTTAAATACCAATTTAAGAAGCAACAAGATTATTTGAACTGCTACAAATATGCCTAGTTTTATGCAAATGGTAAAGTAACATCTTTCCACTTTAACCCCTTCCTTCTAAAGTTCCTGAGGCTCACCCACTTTGAGAGTTACTCAGCATCCAGAGATATAAAAACTGTATAAAACTAACCAATTGGAGTGAAAATTATTGAAGTACAAGGAACACATATAGATGGGGTCTAGATACACCACTGAAATATCTGGGGGAAAGCTACTTAGGCTATGAAAGCCTTTTTAAAATCTTCTGTAGCATAAATCCATATATTCTTCTCCAACACAGGAACAGGGTAAGCAGGAACCACCAAAGTTTTATTTGTCCTTTCAAAACAAGAGCATAGTTTCACTTGACCTGAATTTATAAACACACTGGAGTTATTGACTGATATTCTGTATAATCTGTATTGTCCCAGAAGCGAAATTATGGGATCAAATGGCTTTGCTTGCCACGAATATCTGCAAATATAAACAGTGAAATAATTATATTGAATCTTCACCAAATGAAGGGACAAAAGGGACAGAGATCCAGTATTGCTCTACAATTCTACGTTTATTAGTCCATGCCAACAGTATATGGTGATATGCTTTTAGGAAAACAGCACTGTTCTAATGGAAAAGATACCAAACTAGGATACATACAACTTCTTTACTACTTCTGCCTCTGGCACTGATACAACACAAAGCTCTAAGGAGGAAATAAATACAGACTTTGCTTATACCTCAGCTTACCCGGTAAAAGAATAGTGGTATTGGTGATTTTCACCTGCTGCTATGAAACAGCAGAAAGCACATTAAAAACACCCTGCTATTGAAATGCTATTTAAATCACGATGGTGCGTCCAATATTTCAGCAGCAAGTCACTAGCAATGATCATATTCAAAGCGTATGCCAAAGAACAGATGCTGCCACTGAATGGACAGCATTATCTTTCCTGCGTGGATTGTCTGAAAGTGGCACATATCCACACTGCACTGTGGAATCATCTTCCTAATAGATAAACTCCTTCTGCAGAAAAATCTGGCAGGCAACCTGTGGTACAGATGGCTCTGCTGTGGAGACACAGGGCTGTTCATGTCTGGAACACAGGTGTTTTTCGTCCCAAATTTGCTCGCCATCCTGTTGCCCAGCCAGAAGACGTGTTTCTATTTTCTATTTAAATCAGATGAGTCACAGTAATTTCCAGAAATGCTGAAGAGCTGCCAATTATCACCAGTATTAATTATCCTCCTTGCTGATGAAAGCCAAAGTTACCACATGGAGACAGACCAATGCCAGAGCCAAAGTTGCTATCTCCTCTCCCAACTCAGTGTTACTATCAGTATTACGTCTCTGTTCTTCCACTGTACAGCCATCACTTCCATTCTACATGTGTACACAAGAAGATAGTACCATTCTGCAGTCAGACACTCAGCACCAGCTATAGGGTTAAACCAGGCTGGAAATTTAAAAGAAACATCACCAAACATTATATTTTTAACCAAAATTGTAGCTGATTGAAGAGACTGTGAGGTTGGCGAGGGAAGTCTAATAAACACAGAGCAAGTCAAGCAAAATTAATCAAGGACTCTGTTGGAAATTACCTCCCCTGACTGCCCATACATAACGATGCCACCACAAGGCAGAGGCCTATAGGAAGGTCTTATGCTCTGCACCACTGATGCACAGAAGGTCCAACACTGGACACACCAGACTGGCTGCAGCCACAGCTGAGGTGCATATGCAGAGCACCCTGTGCAGGTGAGTTCAAGGCCTGTAGTCTCCTAAGCTCTGAAGACCCGACTGATATATTCAAATACAAGTACTCAGCATAACACCACACCGGCCAAGATCTGAATTCAAGTGCCAGCTATACCACAGACTTGTCATTACCGTTCAGTTATTGTGGACCTAACCTAAGAAAGAACTTAAGGAATTAAGCACAAGTCAAATCGAGTGCAAGCACTGTCTTTTCCTTAAACAATATTTTGATACTGCAGAAATCACAAGAAACAGGTAAGTATCTTAAATGCTGTTGCAGAGCATGCTCAGAGCAGAGATAAATATCCTTCATAGACTACGGGTTCTATACCTAAATGTCTTTAAAATGACCAATCCATCAGGAACACCCAGACCTCACATAACAAAGCAATAGCACCATTTAATGGAAAGCTCAGCAGTTGCATGGCATAAAGCATGCACAGACAGGTGACAGGGAAAAAGAGCCACTATTTTCAAGAGATCAGGACAATTTAAAATCCAGTTTCTTCAACACCAGATTACAGGACAAGTTGTGTCTTTGCTCTCTCTTTATTGAGGTCTGTAAATGTGATAAACCTGGAACAAGAAGACTCCTGACTTCCATGACCTTATCTTAATATAAAAAAAATGTGGTCCTTTCACTAGGTTTTCTTTATCACTCGCTTACGTGTCCCTCTCACTTATTTGTTCTCTCTGGCCTTATGTAACTTTCCTTTGCCATCTTTTCCTTACATCATATTTGAGTAGTCATGGTAGATGCAGCGAAGGTCACACTGGAAAAAGGGAAACATAACCCCATTTTTAAAAAAGGGAAAAAAGGAAGACCCAGTGGACTACAATCCAGTCAATCTCACCTCTGTGCCCACCAAGGTCATGGAGTGGATCCTCCAGGAAACTCTGCTAGAGCACACGGAATATAAGGAGGTGATTGGTGACATCCTGACGGTCAACATGGATTCACTAAGAACAAATCGTGCCTGACAAATTTGGTGGCCTTCTACAAGTGTTGGTGAATAAGGGAAGAGAAACTGATGCCATCTGCCTGGACTTGTGCAAAGCATTTGACATAGTCTCACATAACATCCTTGTCTCTAAATTGGAGAGACATGGGTTTGACAGATGGGCCGCTTGATGGATAGGAATTGGCTGGATGGTCACACTAAAAAAGTTGTGGTCACCAGCTCAATGTCCAAGTGGAGAACAGTGATGAGCGCTGTTCCCAAGGTGGCAGTACTGGGATCAGCATGGTTTAACATCTCTGTCATCTTTGTCCCACTTTGACAGTGGGATTGAGTGCACCCTCAGCGAGTTTGTTGATGACACCAAGCTGTGTGGTACAGTCAACACGCTGGAGAGAAGGGATGCCATGCAGAGGGACCTTGACAGGCTTGAGAAGTGGGCCCATGCAAACCTCATTAAGTTCAACAAGGCCAAGTGCAAGGTCCTGCGCATGATTTGGGCAATCCCAAGCACAAATACAGGCTTGGAGATGAGGGATTGAGAACAGCCCTGCAGAGAAGGACTTGGGGGTAATAGTGGGTGGTGAATTGACTGTGAGCCAGCAGCGTGTGGTCGCAGCCCAGAAAGCCACCCATGTCCTGGGCTGCATCAAGAGAAATGTGGCCAGCAGGTTGAGGGAAGTGATTCTTCCCCTCTACTCTGCCCTTGTGAGACCCCACCTGGAGTACTGTGTCAAGCTCTGGGGTCCCCAACATAAGAAGGACATGGACGTTTTGACACAGGACCAGAGGAGGGCCATGAAAATAATCAGGGAGCTGGAGCACCTCTCCTGTGAAGACAGGCTGAGAGAGTTGGGGGGTGTTCAGCCTGGAGAAGAGAAGGCTCCGGGGAGACCTTATAGTGGCCTTCCAGTACTTAAAGGGGGCTACAGGGAAGATGGGGAGGGACTCTTTATCAAGGAGCGTAGGGATAGGACAAGGGGTAACGGTTTTAAACTGAAAGAATATAGATTTAGATTAGATATCAGGAAGAAATTCTTTACCTTGAGGGTGGTGAGACACTGGCACAGGCTGCCCAGAGAATCTGTGGCTGCCCCCTCCCTGGAAGGGTTCAAGGCCAGGTTGGACGGGGCTGGGAGCACCCTGGGCTGGGGGAAGGGGGCCCTGCCCGGGGCAGGGGGGGTGGAACTAGATGGTCTTTAAGGCCTCTTCCAACCAAAATCATTCTGTGATCTCCGTTTCTGTGCAGAAGAATAGTTTCAGAGGGAGCAAGTTCCCTAATCCATCTTGCAGAAGGTCTAATAATCAGGACATGCTAGAACAAAATATGCTGGGATTCAGGCATTTCATATAGGAAAACCCGCATGTATATGCAGCGAAGATTTTAAGCTGTATGAAATGAACAGCAAATATTAAATAAACAACTCTTATAACCTTATTAAAAATGAGAAATCTAGAAGTTAGAAGTAGATGCAATGTTTCTAAAAAGTTCTGAGATCACACTATGACCAGGAAAAGTGAAAGATGGCACTATTCACCAGTGGTAATAATTTAACCCATCTACTTCTATCACTGTATTCCACCTAAATTACAATGCACTCATTCAGCCCTTTGGTTATCTCAAACCTGGTTTACAGTCATTAGCTCATCCTCCCTCTGATACCATTTTAGATCTGAGAACATCCTCCTCACAGTATCCAGATGATAAATACCAACTGATTCAGCTGTGGCAGTAAAGGTGAATGCACCTATCATAAATATTCACTGGCTGATTTACACAAAAGACTACTTTATTTGTACAGCTGATGAGAAAAGCCATTGTATAACAAATGACACTGTTCAAATTCTTATCAAGAAAGCTTTATAAGTCTAGCACAGTGATTCTTCCTTACACAATGATGGCTAACATGACAGCAACTATTAATTATGGAAATGCACTATACACAAGAGAGATATACAGCTCGAGCCAGACTCTGATGGTGCCACTGCTCTGCTTAAAGCCTTGAGCAAAGTGTTCAGATTCCTGTGCACGTGGGGATATTTATTAACATGGTTAAGATCTAGACTGAGGAAAACAACAATTTAGCATGATGATTCAATAACAGTCCTTCATCCTACTTTCACAGCAGTGGGATTCCCTCTCATTAGTCAGTTTATATGTAATTCAGTGAACCTCCAAAGTAAAACAAACAAATTAAACAAAAAAATCTACATAGCTCTTTCATAGTAGCATTTGCAAACTGAGAGGGAGCAGTTACCTGAACTATTTCAGCTGGATGATTTAGCTTCTCAGAGACTAACATGGTAGTTCAAGATCACTATAAGTAAATTCAAGCTCAGATGTTTAATTGCATATGAAATTCCACTTATATTATCAACATTTCTGAAACTTAACAAGTGGCGATAATATGTCTTCAGGGAAACTTGAAAAATTGTCAATTGTAAGAATGACTGGGTTTTCCTCCTTTGCTTGCACTTTTATGAAATTTCACACATCCAAAAAGAGGACAACACATTTTCTCAAAATTCTTAATATCATTCAGTTGAGAAAAAAGAAGGAAAATATATACTTTTTTTTTTTAACTTTTTTGAAGATGTTTCCATTCAAACAGTAAGAAAAACAAGTAATTTCAATGTTATTGTTCGATATGAGCAATTGTGATATTACTGAAATGCCTATGTAATCCTCATTTTAAAGGATCAACCAAAAAGTAGCTAATGTCATTCACATTAGCTACTTTTTGTTTCATGCCATGTATCAATTATTAGGGATTATCCTTTACATAAGAAAAATCATTACATAGTCTCAAGTAGCTGAATCAGTGTTGGGGGAGAGATATTAGCTTTTGCAGGTTTCAAATCCTGCAAGATTTAAGTTTCCAACCTTCCTGGTGACTGACAGAAGATTTTTCCTTTGAGTTTAGCAGTTTTTTAACTGGAAAGAAAAAGGGAAAAAAAAGCAAAGGATAAAAAAGATAAATAAAATTGAAGCTAGAATTAATCCCCTAAGAGTACCAGGTGCTACCTTAGCTTCTCAAAAATAGAGAGTCAGATTGTGATCACCCCTCACTCGTGGAGGCTGACAAAGCAATATATTCCATAATCATGTACTTTTGATTGTGTAACCTGCTTTCTACCTTTTCATTCAATTTCTTTTTGACTACAGTTTGCATTAGAGATTTCCAAAAGGCTTCTAGGAGTTGCCTTTGAGTAAAACAATCTCTTGGAAAGAAATTTTCCCTGCCTAGTGCCTCCAAAGATGATAATGGCTTAGAGCCTAGAGCTGTTTATTTTCAGCATTTACTCTCCTGTTAAAAATCATGCCAACCTTGAGAAATTATACTTAAATCCTACAGAACTGTACAAGAGGTCTAAGCCTCTACCTAGATATATGCCTTTATTTACCAGCAACTAATCTATAATTCTGTCTGTATGATACACCAACTCTCCCTGTAGGTCACTACTGCTCCCTTTTGGTTTTCATGAGCATGAGGAACCATGCATCTTCTTCCAAGGAGGTGGTGATGAACAGCAAAGTAACTGTCCTTGCAGACTTCCTAGTAATAAACCAAGTGTGACTGCGTGTTATAATCTTACTTAAGACAAATTGTCCTCTGACTGTCCATCAATCTGTTCCTCAATAATTTTATCAGTTGATTACAAGTTTACCCTAGTGAAACAGGAATATTTTGAGTGGACTGGTGCTGTGAACAACATAAGCTACGAAGGCAATGCTGATAAACTAAGATTTAGAAATACTGTAATAAATATTTTCTGTTTTTTTTTTTTTTTTTTTTTTTTTTTTTTTTTTTTTTCCTGACTCTCTGCTTCCTCTTTTTCTTGTCAGGTTAAAACTCCCAGAGAGAAGTCATCTTTTCAATTTTTTATACTACTTGACATTTATGATATTATTATACCTAACTCATGCCTTTTATCCAATAGCGGTATAATTCCTTCCATGTAGCATGCACAGTACTTTGCTCAGTAGTTTCCTCATTTGATAACTGTTCATTCATTTAGCTGCCAAAATATCAGTTTACAAACTCAATTTTAATACTTCTGAGAAGATATTAAAACGATGTGTTGACAGTTGAAAAATATTTAGCAAACAGTAGTGGAAATCAGCACAGTGTTCAAGTATTCGCATTCAAATATTCTTAAAATAAGTCAGTTCTGATGCTTGCAAACTGTGCATCTACAAAAGAAACCTCATACCGCTGCAAAACTTCGATAGCACCTCATTTATAGAGATTACCATTTACACAGATATTAGGAGAACATCTACAGTTTTACTTTGACCTCATCTCCGAAATTTTAGATATAACAGAAAAAAACCCAAATGGCCATTGTTCCACTAGACAAGTTTTATAGAATAGTTGAGTTACCTCAGAAGTTGAATAGTTTTAGAGTCAACCAAAATATATATTCAATTTTCAGTGGTAATGTCAACCGGCAAAAGCAAGTTGTTATGAAGGTTCTCACAAACAGCTTCTAGCTTGCAATATAATTGATACATTGAAGTTACACAGATGAAAAATATATGCTCCTTTCCTTATCTGAATGACATAATAAATACTAATGGAAAAAAAAAATCAATAATAAGCTTGAATTAATTATGTGTTTATTGAGGCACTGGGAAGTAAATGAGTAGGGGAAATTGGCAAAGAGCCAGATGAGTAATAAACAGTTTTAAGACTGTCTGGAGACAGACTTGAGAATATTATATTCATCAGGCAGCTGAAAACAGCCTCAGGGTAATTATAAGCATTTGCAATCAATTAAAGAGAGCATGATTCTTTTACGAATCTTTATTAAACTTGCATTAAAACTTTAAATGATTTGAAAGTGTTATGGTTTCAAGCATCATTTTGTCAGTGGTCATCATGTATTTATTTTTGGAAAATGCGTGGGCAGGAAAGTGTCAGTGGAATTACTCTATATGATTCTTGAAGGATATGCTAGGAATTCAGGGCCCATATGTACAGATGGGCATTATCTCAGAATATCACCCCTTTGGCAACATAAGAGGCAGCATATCTGCAAGCAGCTCAGTCTTTTGAATTCCACGTATAATCCCTTCTTTTCCAGGATCTTTAAAGAACAGTAGTCTGATCCTATAGCATTACACTGAATTTATTTGAAAATAACTACCTTCCTGAGGCAGGATGGGGAGAATGCTCTCTTATCTTCATTGTTTCACAGATCCCTTTTCTTAGGCTGGAATCCCTCAGTAACACAGATCTCACTGCTCTCCCCCTTGAAAATCCTCCCTCAGACTGAGTTTGAAGCATGTTTTTAGTGACGCGACCAGGTACCTCACGCCACTGCCTTCATCCTTTCCTTGTGCACAAATAATCTGAAACCCCCGTGTATTCTGGGGAGCAAGAGGGGAGACCCATGAGTAAGTTCCTGAGAGACAGATGCCCCCAAAATGCTTTCCTACTGCTAACCACCTCCCTTTCAGTGAAGTCCTCAATCACTTCTTCAACCTCCATCTGCTATGGGAATGCCTCTCTTAGCATAACAGACCAAATCCCCTTCATAGCTTTAACGTTTGTTTTTTTTTCCTTCCTTTACAGAAGTTAATATTAAATTACCACCTAAGGGAATGGCAAATATCCATTTACAATTATATGCAGTATTAGTAGGACAGTTAAAAAACCTTAAGCAAAGATATCTTACTCCTGGAACCTGTAAGTATCATATAAATCAACAGTGATGGTTGAATATCAAAGGTATGCTGTGCTGAAAAACACAAGGCTAGGCAGAAATTTGGACAGAGAAGTGGGGTTTCTTAACTTGTTTGTTTGTTTGTTTTTAAATATAAAATACAGAAGAGTTTTAAAATGTTACTGCCACCACTATAAAAAAGAATAAGAAATAAGACAAAATTCATTCTCCACAAATTCATTCTCCATCTTATTCACCCAAACTTTTTAGATAAAGTGCAGAATCTTTCTGCTTTGGTACCAACAAAGCATTAAAAATAAATGTTTTCAAACAGCAAGACTTTCTCCCTTTCATGTTAGAAATGCAGCGATACCTACACCGTAAATTGCACAAAATTCACAATTATGTTCTTGCAATGATTGACTGATTTCTTCATTGCGTATAAAGAATTTACTACTACAGAAAAGTATCTACATATTCCTGGAAACATATAAGACAGACATGAATTACAAAAGCTTGCACCTTGTTGATACATTACAGAGATAAATACCAACAGTATGCTGGGATTCTAGGTCAATTACTCTGCTTATGTAGCCTGGTCTTACACATTCAGATCTCAAATGACTATTTAATTTGTTTTCCTCTGTGACTGAATGTGTAAGGGTCTTTTTCATGTTACTATTTGGGGACTGGCCATTGTCAGATGCCAGTCTGTGGTTGAGGCAGAATTGTTGTTTCAAACTGCATTTTGTTTGCTTTGAGCTTGAAACCATAAAGATGTAATAACTTGGCAAAGCTTGCTGAAAACGTTTACAGATGTCAGTGGTTCTTTTTACAAATCTAAACCTTGCAAATTCCAAAGGTATAAGCTATACATTTATAGAGCCCAGTCTGAAAATGCCTTCACTGAGAAGGGTGCTGATGGGCCTAAGGAAGAGTTCAGAAACTTAGTGGAGGAACTGCCCAGTATCTACACCTGCTTGTAGGGAGGAGATGCACAGATACCCTCTGCAGCACAGCGATCCTACGATATGAGCTGAGCAGTCAAGAATGAAAAGAGTAGGAGCCGATTTGGCTGCTTAAGTGAAGTAAATTTGGCTTGTACATACTGTGTGGATAGTAATTTTAATAGCAGGTTGAGAAAGGCGTCAATCTACTGCATAATTTTGCTGCATTTCACGCCGCCTACTCTTTAACTCTGCAAGAAGACTGTCCTTAATGGCATTTGAAGAAGCACAGAATTGTCCTTGAACACTTCTAATATCCTCATATGAAATTTTCTTATACAAAATCAGATTTCATGTCCTGGGTAGGTCTTTATCTTGTTTTACTTCAAGGAACAAAACACACTGGACACAAGGGGACTGACTATGGTATTTTCACTGGGAGTTTGATACAGATCATCCTAGCAGAGAGCAAGGGCAGGGAGAAAGACAACTCATCTCACTCTGATTTTCACAAGTTCATCTGAGTTTATACTGTAAAGATACAATTGTAGGAAATTGAATACAAACAAACATCACCTATGTTTGGTCACATTAAAATACTCTCTTTTCTCATTCCCTCACTCATTAACAGTTACTATCTGTTAGCCTCACATTTGTTATTGGCAAGGCTCTACCGCTGACAAAAAACTACGTGCTTTACTAAAATCTTTCACTAGTTACTCAGCTTAACTAAGTCAACAGCAGCAAAATACCTTTTTGATTATTATCAAGTTGTCTTCTGTTTTGTGTTAGAATAGTCTGCTTACCTACAATTTTACTTGGAAAAAAACATCAGTTAAAAACTTAGATGTCAAATATTTCATAGATGCATTTCTACATTGCTTCTTCAACACCCAGCTGATTACAATTTAATGAAAGAATTGCTTCCTTCAAAGACTAGCTTTCCTTGTTAGTAAAGAACCTTTAAGTAAACTTGAATCTTCTAGCATTTAGATAGAAGTGTTAAAATGTTAAAACTGAATATACTAGTCCACTTATATTCAAAAAAGAATTTGGGAGTGTTAAAAAAGGATAACATTGGACAGAACTCTTGACTCTGCAGAAAGACACATTTTCAATTATAAACAATTCTCTAACTCTCTGATAATGGAAACTTATCTATGATACACTGAAAGATAAAAATCAAAAGCAATTCAATTAATGGGATTAAAAAACTATGATATTGATAAATCGACACATTCATGGTTGCAGCCTCTTTTAAAGGTGCAGGGGGTCTGGTTTAGCACAGTATTTACTTTGGATATGAGCCCAGTTCTGCTGTAGGAAAATTTATTTTAAATTTGAAAGGCACATTTTCTTTCATAGAGCAAAACTATTACCAGAAATAATTTCAGTAATACAACTGAAGTATTTTGTTATAAATTTGGAATTAAATCACTATACAAAATAATTTATCAGAAAGGAAAGTACTGGAATTCTGCTGGTTGCTGGAAACAGTCATCTAACAGCATTTTCGTGTTTTCTAACTTGCAAAAAAGATGGCAACCATGAGAAAAAATAAAGGATTAGCACATATCAGAATCTATATTCCCATTTCTTATCAAGTGCCATTTACTGCTGTGGAGACATCACTTAATGTTATGATAAACACCTTGAGAAGAAAAGACCACCACATACAAAAAACCCCAAGAGGCAAGAAATTGCTCTGTTTGCACAAGTGTCAGTTCTGCAGAGGACTGTGCAGAATGTATCAATAATCTCTTCCTAATAAATGTTACATTAAAACATTTAATATTAACTACTGCAAGCAGTTAAATAGAACAAGGCTTCCAACCAGAATTTGAGTTTAGCTCTGTATGAGCTGAGAAAAGAAATAAATGTTCTGCTGCAGATCCTCTCAGGCAAATTAAGGAGCAGGGTTGAGATCTTCCAGAGGGAACTGCCAACACCTTTAGCTGCACTGACAGACTGACAGGATGGCTTACCCCTGGACTTCCAACCTCATGTCTACATTCTGTCTTGCTTTCTTTCTAAAACAGGCACAGAGACTAATGGTAATGTTCCCTTCCTCAAGTTCTTTTGGGGTTCTTGGGCCAACACTTTTATAAAACTCAAGCTGATGCTGGGATTTTTTAATTTTTTTTTTTTTTAAAGTTTTTCACATCTATAGACCCATCTAAATGAATGGCTGTCTTGAATATAGAAGAACCACAGAATAATTAGAGCTGGATGGGACTTCAGGAGGTCACAGTCCATCCTCCTGCTCAAAGCACGGTGAATACTGAATTCAAACTTCTCCACTCTATAATCCATTAACAAGTGATTCCAGCTCCTCTTTTCACACCCTGAATTTCTGCACACCACCCCCCCCACCTCTGTGCAAGCTCATCTTCAGTCAATACAGAACCCAGGATAAGAAAATGTGCACTGCTACTGTACTGGAAGTGCTTTGAGTATATCCATAAAATGGCATGAAAAGGGGAGAAAGTGACATAATTTGGTGAGACTTATAATAAGGTCCTGGCAAGATTGCTCTCTAGGGACTGCTAAGAAAATCATGTCTTCACAGGTACAAGAAAAACTACTGCTATAGATCAAAAACTGGCTAAGAGAATTAAGAACAGGCAAAATACTGTGTCAAGCCTAATGATTTCACCTGAATCATGGTAGTCGAGATTTAAAGTGGCATTCCAGTACAAGCAAGAGGAGGGACAGGAAAGAATAGCAATAGAAATAACAAGAGAGGCCTCGCATCAGAAATGGTGATCTGAAGCTTCTGCTCTCTCATTCCTTACTGAAAGCGGAGGAGGAGATAGTCAATGAAATCAGCAACATAAAATTTTATTAAAAAACTGTAGCAAGCCCTAGGATGGCTGTTGAAATCAAGAATTTTAAAGAAACATTATACCTTTGCACAGATAATAGCCCTATTCAGAGTTGCAGTTTAAGTTAAAACTCAGGTTGCATTTTAAAATATTTCTATCCATGGTATTAGTTCCAAATTATGCACACGTGCAAACAAAAGAAAAAAGACAACACAAAACCCCCAAACCACATAAATGGTTCAAAAGCGGACAGACTGCTCAATATATATTAGATGCAGAATATTTATTTCTGCATCTTCTCCTGATGTACATGACAGTGATCACTGATCAGATCACCAATCTGTCTTGGTCAGTATGGCATTACTTGTAGACTACTGAAGTCAAAATGCCATAGAGCCTGGTAGAAAGACTTAATATCTGCCACATGTCACATCTGGGGATGATGTGTCACTGAATGAGCTACTGGTCTGAACCTTATTCCTTGCAGGCAGGCATCTGTGTTATGTAAGTCACAACACAATGAGATTCCTACCCAAGAAATCAAGGACAAAATGACATGGTGTCTGAACTGCATTCTCAAATTAAATAATGAAACTCGAATAGCTTAAAACCAGTATCTACAAATATAATTAATCAGAAATATTTATTATAAATTTTGTTTGATGTTTTTGTACTAAAAAATACATGCAAAAAGCTATCTTCTAGCTGGCTAGATTATAGTCTTCTTCGCACAATGGTACTTAAGTGCACAGATTCATAAACCATGAACAAACATACTCTTTGCAGCAAGCTTTTTTGGGTCTTTTTCTCGGTGTGTGTCCCTTACCCTATGGTTGGTGATTTTAGGTGTCCGTTTGTTATAAATAGAAATTCTTCTATTCATCATTTCCTATTGTTCTAATTTAAGAATTTATTATGTAGCCAGGGAACAAAAATCAATAACACCTGACCTGAATGAATGAGATATTATGCACAGCGAATTGCTGAAGTGAGCATTTTTCAATAACTTAAAGATTTAACTCTGAAAATAAGTTTTAAAATGTTCGTCTAAACCAGTCATGATTGCTTATGAATAATGGATGTATCTGAAGAAAACAGGTCTGGTTGCAAAGCAATTATCTGTGGAAAAAAGATCATAAAATTAGCTAGATAATGCTCTTATACTGGAGAAATCTGTCCAGCCCATCTCAGCTGTAGAAAATACCTGTACCAAGCTCGGCTAAGTTACCAAGCTGAATGTCACAGCCTTGTGTAACTGCCGTCTGTGTAGCACTTACTCTATCACACAATAACCACCAGTTCAGCACCGTTCAGGAACACTGAATGGACGCAAAAAAGAAGGAACACTGTCTTCTCCAGGACCCCTCCTCAAGTTCTTTGCTCTACAGGAGTTCCCTCTACAAGCTTTACATTTATGCATAGCAGCTCACTCTTGCAGAGGTGTGTGACCTACATTCACCACTTCTTCAGCTTCTGGCCATCAAATGTAAGACAAAAAACATGAGAGATCCACTGCGCAATGAACAACTCTACAGAACATAAAATCTTACACATTGCCTCCTGAACTGTCATTTCTACAGCCAAAAAACAAAGGAGCTTGCTAAAAACATTTATGCTTCATAAACACTGGCAGAATAGAAAGCCAGGCAAGTTCTCCATTTATCAGCTAACTCTAACAAAGAAATTATCAAATAAACATGCAAACATTGAGGGATTTTAGAACTAGATTTCTCTGAGGTGTTGTGAAATGCTGACAGCACCATAAATGTTCACAAGCAAAACATAATCTATCGGAAGACTATAAAGATGTAATATGACTGCTTTTGACAGAATTATCGATTGGACAAAAATCACCCCTCTAAATAAATACTTACCATAGTCGTTATCATAAAAAATAATGAATTTCTGCCAGGCATATTCTGTGACCACCCTCAAGATGACATCGTTTAAGTAGACAGGGGGACGGACGGACAGCGTGTAGTCATCGTTGCGGTTGCTCCTGGTGAGCCCGCAGCCGCTTCTTGGTGTTCCTGCCGTTGAGCGCTGGATGAAGAGGTGAGGGATGTGCATGGCATCTGCCAGCGACTGCAGGGATCCTGCGGACGTGCAGCCGATGGAGCTGACAAGGGCCAGGATGCCTTGGTTCATCAGGTCACAGGCTGTAAGAAAACACAGCGATATTCGAGGTGAGAGCAGTTCAGTGCCTAAGGCATATTTTGCTGTTGGAACACGGACTCTGGGAACTGAAATACAACAGGTTCAAATCAAGTGAAAGACGGATAAAATTTTGCACACTGAGTAATTCAGAACTAGAATTCACTAAAATCACAAGGCTTCTCTATTCACTTCGAGCTGTCTTGTGGTGAAAGGTAGAAGAATGCCCTGTCCACCTTGCCTAAAAATGAATTAGCTCATGAAAACAAGACCCATCCCCGGGCCTTCTGAGGCACATTAAGAACTGATTCCAGGTACTGAATTAACACAACAACCCAAGGAGATAAGCACTTTGTCAAGTCTAGCACAACAGCTCCATTAATAGGATCTTTGCATTATACAGCGAAAACGAAGAAACAACAGCTCAGGCTTGCTGTCAACTTTTGAAGACAAGTGAATACAATTATGTCCACTAACTTGTCCAAGCAAAAACCAAGTTTGGTTTTCAGAGATAGATGCAATCATCTTCTGTAACTTAATTGGGTTTTTTATAGAAAAACACAACAAAACAAAAAAAATCTAGTCTTATAAATAGAAAAATGTTTTCAAAATTCACCATACACTATACATTTATTCTCCCCACTTCCATAAGAAAGGCATGGAGTTTTTAATGCAAAAACCCAACACCTTGTAACTAATGGTCCTGTTAATGAGGGCTGAGTTACAGCAGACAGTCTGAAGTACAATACCAATGACATCCACATCAATACCGAAGGTGTTTATCATGATTAAGATTAATGTTAATGCAATCAATAAATATAAAAAGAATTAGTAATGAATAGGTCTGTAATTTTGAAGGATTACCCTGTGAAATAAAGCAGAGTCAAGTGTTTATACTGAGTTTCTAACAGACTTGAGAGCTTGAATGAAGAAACAACACAGGCTTGTAGCATAATTCCTCTGAGCACACCCAAGGCTAAATTTTGAAATACTCATATTGCCACTAGCAAAGCTACACATGCAGTTAACCCGCATTTATACATTTAAATTAGGTAATGGGATGGTAAAGAGTAACGTGTATTTACATATGAATATCTAATACTAAACTGTGCAATTACTTATTTAGAAAGAATATTCTGTGCACACAACAGGTGCAGGCAAAAACAAGAAATGAACATGTGAGAATATATTCCCCTAAAAATATGAAAACATATTTTAGCGCCAGACCTGTTGTCTCATATCATATGGCTCTTACTCACAGTGAGTAATGTTTTACTCCACAAACACTTAGTGATCTCAATGGGAATATTTACAGTGTGAGGAATGGAGTTCCACATCCAGGCCCACGTGGAGATTGACTTTGTAGGCAAAGGACAGTACTGGAGGTAACGAATGCAGAGAACTACCTTCTCCTAAAGCCAATGTGTTATTCTCATTAAGATACAGACATCTGGAACATGCCATGGTGGATTCCCAGGGCATACTGATGCCACGGAGTCTCCATCTGATGGGAACACTTCTGAATTCCTTCGTGCAGGTAAATATGAGGGCAAGTGTTCCCACAGAATGGTTTCAAAGTGTTTTGGCTCAGGATAATGTTCCCTCTGTATATGCTCTGAATGTAGCTCAGGTTTTGGGCCAGTTTTTGGCCTTCAGATTAAAGGTAATACATTTTCAACAACCACAAGCATCCTTTTTCAGAAAAGGACCAGATATCACTGGTAATTGGACAAAAAAATTATCATTATTTCACAAGTTTCTAATATTCAGAACATTTCAAAACAATCTTATCAGCTAGTCATCTTTTATGCTGCTTGTTACATTCTTCACCATCACTTTCAACAAAGATAAAAGGCTCGTCAAATTATCTTTTAAGGGAGATACTGAATCTCTTTCTTGATATAGTTCTCCTGCACCAAATACTATAATATCTAGGTTGCATATCCCAGTGAGAATGCTACTGCTTAAGAAACACTATTTTTATTTATACATTGATCTATCCATTGATAAAAACCTGTAGCTATTTACATGTCAATAGATATCTTCATAGCTAGTTATCAATAGAAAAATAACATCACTGTTAGATTTTGCAAAAGCCTGATTTTAATTCAATGAAAATTTAAGTCAACATGGTCCTGATGCCACCTGTTCAAATAAAGTATGTAGTGTGACCCCACAGTCTCTCAAAGACGACGTTTAAAAGTATAGCACAGTTGAACTGCATTACAAAAATAGTTTGAAAATGTCTAAATTTCCAGGGACTTTCAGACTGAGAATAACCAGTACACTCCCTGTAATGCTATGAAGTGGGAAACATGCTTTTTTGCGAAAATTCTTATTGAAACATGAAGGGGAAGAAAACAGCACGGAACATTTAACTCCACAGGGCCAAATGCCAGTACTGGCAAACAAACTGAATAAAGGATTAAAATCATCTCTCTTGACACTGCACCACATTTGTTACAATAGCCTCAGGACTCAAATTGCCCATGTGGTTCTTTCTTCCATGATGCGCTTATGAGAATCATGTGTGCTGGATTGGGGCAATATGCACTTAATTATGCCGCAAATAGACCTTATTCCTGTACACTTGGAGACTATTTAATACACAGAGTTAGCTGTTGGAGAAAGGGCTGTTATCTCAGAGGTGGGCTTTTCTAGAAAATGAGTGTGTGAGTTACAGAGTTTGCCTCTAGGTCAGTCTGACTGGATTATTCTTTGAACAGAATTGTGTTTTCTACAATATATACAGATACAAAGTAAAACCTATACAGTATGTCCAACTATCATGTATGATATTCATACATTCTTTAGTCCAGCAGAACTTCTGTTGGCTCCAGCCGAAGAGTTGATTGGTAAAAAGCATAAGACTGATGTCTACATGCTTTCTTAACGCTTCTTCCTCCTCACAAACAAAAGCTCTATTAAATCCTTTTCCTAGTGATCCAAATCTCTCAACTCTATCTTATCAATTGATTAAAAGCTCTAGTTCAAACACATTTGAAATCCTGGTTGCACTCCCTTCCTGAGCCTGCAATATCCAAGTTGTATTTTGTCCCATCTGCATTTAAAAATCCACACAATCACACACACACACACATATATATATATATAAACGGACTGAAATACTATCTTGCCATTCAAAACTCCGTTGCAATTTCATTTACTACAAGCTCCTTAGAGATTGTATTTCTAACTTGGCATTTAGTCTACTGCCAATACGATCAAGGAATATTAGTTTTCCATCAACTAGAGAAAGAAAAATATTGCTGTGTCTTAAGTCCTCAGTCAGGACAGTAGAAATGTCAAATCAAAATGGACTTGTACACAGCTCCATTGCAAGTTTAACAAAGAACAGAAAATTGGTAATAATGTTTAAAGAACACCATTGATCCATACCATAAGTTACGCTTTAACGTGAGTTGTCCAGACAGTAATTCCATCTCATAACCACCAGACTGCAGGTACTATTAAAAACTGGATCTTCACCAGTTAAAGGAATAAAACTGATGACAGAATTTTACACATTGTGTGGAGAGAATATCAAGAATGTCTATGAAATAATTTAAAATGTTTCTTCATTATACATATATATAGCACATAGCATGTATAGCACACACTGGCATGCAGCCAGCATTACATTTAACTCTTAGGCTTATCTTGTCTTTCTCAAAATTTCAAGTTACTGCATTTATAACACTGGTGGTCCAATCTCCAGTAACAAAAAAGTGATCTTCTAGAGTAAAATCTCTTTTAAGTTAGGTTGGCATGGCATCTAAAGAAAATTAAACAACTAATTTTGTGTTCAGTATGCTATTTTTAAAAATAAATAGTTTACATCTAGGCCATCAGCTTTTATAAGCACTTCCAGCAAAGCAGAATTTAAATGGCTATGGTTACAAATGTGTCCTTAAAGCATGTTTTCTGTAAAATGGTACCACTGGTAGGTCCTTAAATAACTACCAGTTGCTATAATTGATTGATAACCCCCACATTATAAATAAGAGCAAGTTTGAAAACAGATGCAGGAATAAATAAGAGGCACCAAAAGACTACTACGATCTAACTATTGCTATGAATGTGAGCATTTTCTTACTTGTTTCTCCTTTTCCCTGATAAAAAAATCACCCTCTTGCACCACAAACTGATGAACCAAATTGAAAAAAAAATTAGTGTAAGATCTCCGGAGACACTTCAGTAACAGCCTGATTTTGCTCCCATTTAAATGGTTAAACAAAGTCAGACCAACTCTTAACTTTTTTTTTTTTTTTTGAATAGGCTAAATACTGTGCATAAAGAGTAGGTAGTATCCCTATAAATAATAAGAGATGCATTCTAAGGTCCTCTTCATCTTCCATAATTTAGAAACTATCAGGTTCCTTCCCGAACTGTAGTGTTGTTTGACTGAGTATATGGTGAGCGAACAGAAATTAGATCTAAACCCTGTTCCCAGAGTCCCGGTCCCATGGGCCTGAATTGGATGCCCCAACATCATTCCTCCAGATGTCCTTTTCAAAGCTGGCGTCATTTCAATCTCATTGCTCCTGGATGGTTTCCACATATTACCTACATAGAGTAGTGCCTCAAAGTTATTTACCTGAACATGAAGCTGGGGAAAAAAAACAACAACTCTCTTTACCAGTATCTCTGGGGATGGAAATTGAAGGGTTATAAACTGTTTTTTAACCTGGGCATCTACTCTGTGTTTTGGAAATGCTCCAAAGACTCTGAAACCAGCAGGGCTCCATACAATTGGGCCAGATTAGCTTTCTATTGATTTCTGTAGAGGGTGGGTACAACCTTTCCAGAGAAATATTTTTTATCTTCTTACTCATTTTTGGGGCCTGTACGATTCATCACTGGTTAGATCACAGGTTCCCTGGAAAGCTACTCAGATTTGTTCCCCATTCCAACCAAATAGGCAGGAACCTACAGTCTAGTCAGAAGTCAGGGAGAAAAATCTAGGCCATGAGAACCTCAGGTTTTTGCCATACATTAAGCCATGAAGAGAGTATTTACAAATTTATTAATGCATTCTGGAAATTCATCATCCCTTCCATCACCCTATATGTACTACTCCACATCCAAATCAAGATAAACAGCTGATTCAAGTGGAAAAATACACCAGGCAACTTGAGTACCTATATATGGATATTAGGCAATCAGAACTTCTATGTAGCTTTGAAAATATAAGATAGTATTTCTTGTTTACTTTGAGAATAATATGCTGCTGGCTGCTCCTCAAATCCTTTCTTAGTTTCAGGATGCTAAGGAAAACCAAGGGAACATAGTATGCAAATTTCCTCTTGCAAATGGCAAGGAATAGGGTTAAAATCTATTTCTTTCAATGAGATGTTCAGCTTCCTCCTCCTCAAGTGGCCATGCTAGGTACAACACAATTTTTTTGGTCTTTGTCACCTTTAAACAATAGTTCCAAAACATTCCATAATTCATTGCAGAAAGATAATGTATTCACATGAAAAAAAAGCCATGAACACCTACAAGAAGTTTAAAAAGATAAGTACAGGTCTTTTTGTTTGGTGCTCATCATCTCATATGCAAGAAGTAAGGATAAAAATGGGATTATGAGGCCCATGATCAAGTGAGCCTGGCCTAAAATTTTCAAAAAGTCTTTTTAGCAACTTTTGGATAGCAATTCTGCTCTTGCAAATTATTTTTCCTTTACAACACAATGGTTCATCCCAGACTTAGAACTGAATTATTTTGAGATGAGTGACAGCACATTTTTAATATATCCTGAAAAATATTCAAAAGGAAAGAAGGGTAAGATGGGGGGGAAGGACGGATGGGGCGGGGGGTGGAAAATAGTATTGACGGGATTTTAAAGAATACTCTTCTCTGCAGTGCAGATAACACACTCTGTCCTGTTCCTCTTCTTGATAAGGTTATAGAAAGCCATTTCATTTACATAATCTCTGCAAACATTAGTCAAATTCTCCCTCCCCTCCACTACATTATACACAACTCAGATTGCTAACAGTATTTTAAATTCATTTGTAATTAACCTTTAAGGGATTTTAGTTTGTCATGACTGTAAAACAAACTTCTGTTTGAGTCTTAACAGCTGTGCTTCCTAAACCCTGGGATTTCTTTGTTTGGGGAAAATAATCCAAACTTCTGATATCCAAGAGTAATAATATTACCAGAGAGGGCATTTGCATCTCCCTTGCACAAAACACCACAACCACTTTTGGATATTTTTATTGAAAAGCATTTTGTAAGAGTACTTTCTGGGTTAGATTTCTTCCTGTATATAGGCTTTGCCAATTATGGTAACATTATATCTATCACATTAAAAATTAATATTTCATCTGAGCCTTGAAAAAATAAACTAGAAGTTTCACAAGTTTGGAGGGAGGCAAGATTTGTCTACAAAAGGTATTTTGACACCATCTTTTGCAGGACACAACAGGAGAGCCTGAAAGAAGCACAACTTGCAACAGCTAAATGGAGTGCTCCACAACTTTTCTTTTTGGACAAAAGTTCACTTGTATTTATCTTTTCCTGCTAGCCAATCTGCAGCTCTTCTGTTCAGTTCTACAGAGGCACACATGTCTTGCCAGATTATGACACCAGCTAGAGAAACAGCAGTACAACTTATATTTTTCAAATCTGGTTTCATCTGGCATTCAACAATTTGCACCCAGGCTCCTAGCCCTTCAAGAAGCCTGAACTGCTTTGAAAAAACATTTAAAACCCCCCAACATTTTAAAGAAGTTACACAGCCTCAAATCTTTAGCTGAAGAGTGGCTTTAGCTGCCATCTCCCCTAGCACGTGAACACGAATATACTCCCAAAACAGTGCCAAAGATTTTCAGGGTGCATATGGATGAGAGGTAAAAGCTGTGGCTGTATTGCTGACAGACCTAGAAAGATGAGACTGTGCCAGTCAGCACTGTTGTAGAAAGTTTTGATACAAATGAAAGGAAAGAAGGAGGTTAAATTCAGGCCAGGCAGTGACATTCATTGGAGAAAGGACTAGAGGCACATGAAAACATTGACCTCTAGGATGCCAGCTTCCCAACTGGGATGACTATTTGCAAAGTTAACGCAGACCATTGGAAAATAAAGAATGCAAGGAAATCCAAAATCCTCCCTTTTTTTGTGCTGATCACTCACTGACACAAGACAAATCTCACCTACTGCCAGCATCCTTGATCAAAGTATCGCATGAGCAATTTCCATTCATCCATTGAGCAAAATTAAAACTTTTCATTTAATGTGTAACCACTGACAGATTACACTTGATTACCTATTTAATGATGAACAATACACTAACTTTAGTCCACTGTGCAGCTTCCTCCATCTCTTACTTTGTTCATCCTTGCCTTTGCACTGTTGCTGAATCTTTTAATTTCTCTAACCAGCACTGTTTGAGAAGTTATTAAGCAGCACATAGTGTCTGATACCCTTTTTAACAGCTAGCTTGCCTGCCGCAGAGCAGACAATTGCTGCATAGCAGCAATTATATGGAAACAAAAAGGGTGAGCCTTAAAGCAGCTTAATATAAAATTAAAGACAATTTTACCAAAAGATAACATCCTGATAAAAATCATAGGGACTTACTCTAGTTCGATGTTCTCTGAAAGTCTGTGCAGAAGTGTTGGGGAAAAAAACATCAACAACAAAACCTTGAGCATCAACAATTCTCATTTTATGGACTTGCTCAAAACAAGCCAGGGCAACATTCTTGTTAAGAGAATAAAACACTGAACTTGATGCCATTTGACAAAAATTACACCTTCCTTGCCACCTATCAGTCAGATTGTCAGGCAATTTTCCCTTCCAGCCTTTCAATCTCAGATCTAACTTTACCTTCCTATCTGCTTTTTCTTCCCCTGAGCATTGCAGAACATTGGCTTTCATCCTCCCATTGCCTGTTCTCCCTCTCTTCTTAGGATCTTCTCCAGCCAGGCAAAGCAGCTTGCTCTCCCTCTTCATGTTTCTCCTTCCATCACTTCTTTTTCAAAAATTTTTTACCCCCCTACTTCACCCCATCTCCTCCAATGTCAAGAAACAACAAGATCTAAAGGACTTGGCACCGGACTGAGAATCTGAAGGCTCATATCCCGGTTCCACCACTGCCATTACTTTGTTGCGTGACTAATTTGATTTCTCTTACACTTTGGTGATTATGATACTTTGACACTTTTGTAAAACACTTTTCCATGATCTAAATACAAAGGATTACATCTGTGTTCCCCACCATTTTTCCCCAAGGTTAGAAGGCGCATTTCTTCGCATAATTCACATTGCCAGAAGTTCCTTTACATCCCATCTTTTTTCTGAATGCTCATGTTTCATATCTCCCTTTTCTTGCCCAGACTATTAGTATGGAGACAACAGGCTCTGCTGGAGAGATGCAGTGCGAAGCACAATACCACAACCTAGTCCAGGGCAGACAAAAGAACACACAGCTGGTAGCGTTAGTTTAATTGGAAACCCTACAATGGAAAGAGCTGCCTGTGCTGCCCTGGATGAGCTTGGCATTCTCCCAAGCACAGATATTACTGAACAATACTGCTCAAAGTAAGACCATCCCCCAAAGGAAAAGAAATCTGTGAACAGCAATCTGGAAGAGCTTTCTTTCCTACAGTGCAAACAGCAAACATCCAGGGAATGTTCTGCTAAGGGGACAGTAGAGTAACTTTTTTTTTTTTTTTTAATGGGGCATTGTAGAGAGAGAAAACTATTTTCATAAGCCAAATAAAGGCACACTTTTTTTTTTTTTTTAAAGGAAGAAAAAAAGAGGCAATTCTACTAGACAAGTGAACTGAACAGAGCAATTTGAAGAGCAAACAATAGTAAGGCCAGATCTTACATTTGCCATGAAAGAGGGAAACAGACTCTACATCAAGATAAAAGAGCTTTGTATGAGAATAAAAAGAAAGCAAGGAAGACGGTACATCAGTTGCAAAAAATAAATGGGTGTGAAAAAACTGAGAAGTCTGTAGGAGTTCGGAACATCAGTTCCATTAGCAGCTTAGCCACTCAAGAAAACCTAAGATGAGTCAAAACAACTATCACCATTATTATTTGCTAAGAATAGACATTGTGCTTATTTCACTGACTGACACACAGAATAACAATCATGATAAGAATAAAAATATCAACTACCTTTTATAGAACACTTTTTTATTTGTAGCTCTGAAAATGCTTTGCAAAGAAGCTCAGCATCTTCATCTCTATTTCACTGAAGAAAAAAAAAAAAACCAGATGTGCCAAGGGAATTACTTGCCCAAGGTCAGAAAGCAGAGCAAGGAAATCGTTTTCCATGCCAAGATAAAACATGCACAAACACTGAAAACAAAGTCTTTTGTTGCAGCTTTTCATTGTTTGTTTTGCACATTAATGTGCCATTGAAAGCGTTTTATGTTCTGAGCCCAATATAACTAAGCTTTATGAAAAAGAAAGATTTGAAAGGCAAGGCGATGTGGCCTACAACAACAGCATTAAGTGACAAAGTTCCAGATGCATAGGGACCCCAGAGCAAGAGCACTGTTGATTATGAGGGATGGGGTGCATGTGACAATACTGAGACACAGACATGTATGTAATGGGGAGTTAGCGAGGTAAATAAAAGCAGAGCTGTAGGTGAGGAGACAAAGGCTTGGTGAATAATGCAAAAATCCAGCAGACCAGATGTGGGAAATGTATTATAAGTAGAAGTATTCAATAAAGGAGTAATCAATTCACAAGGAAAATAACAGATATAATTTCCAACTGAAGGGAAATTGTAAGGTATTGAGGTAAAAGTGAGAAGAAAACCACACATTGAGAATTCAGCTCCTGGGAAACAAGCACCCATGAGCAGGTGATTTGGAGAAAGGCATGTAATCACGGCAGATTGGCTATCTGGTACCAGTGACAGAGGAGTCTAGAATCTTAGCTTATATTACTTAATCATCCTCAACATGGTTTCATATTTGACCTGCAGCATGATTGGTCCTATCAACCTCAGGTAAGCTACATATTTACTAACAACTACATATGACGATGAAACCCAGAGCACCATGTTTAAAATGGGTCGAAAGTGCAATGCTTATATAGTGAATGTATGAATTCAGAAAAGCTAAATCACTACTAGTGGAAGGCATGAGGATAGCAAAAAAAAGACAACCCACAGGTTTTTGCAAGGAGCAATAAAGGAATATGAAGAGTAAAGGATGTAGTCACATCTTTGAGGTCATAGAGAAAGATGTTAAATGTTAGCCGGTAAGTGATGAGGCAGTGAGGTTTGCAGTTGGGAAGTAATAAATCCATTTAGACATCAAGGAGGAGGATGCGGATTGCTGCAATGTGGGAGTAATGGAAGAGAACAGAAGATACAGCAAGGAGGCCAGTGACAGTGATACTGTAACAGCTGAAGTGCTAGATAGTCAATGCATTGACAAGTGTGTCAGTTAACAGGTCAGTGAGGAAAAAAATCACCTTGGTGCATGTTATAGACAAAGCAGTAGCAGGGCTTGGCAGCAGCCTCAGTGTGTGAAGAGAAGGAGAGAAAAGACAAAATGTGCCTAAGTCTGAAAGTCTATTTTTGCTCTCTTACTCCAGGAATAAGAATGGTGTAGTGCTCCTTTGGTGCCAGTTGCAACCTTTTACTGAGATTGCTTTGAGTTTAATGGTTGCAAGAGGCACCAGGAAAAGAAGGTAATGCAGCTTTTCCTTTTCCTTTGACTTTTTCCAGTGTCACAGAAAAAGAAATTTGCATAACTCTGAAATGGTAAATATACATTTTCAGTAAGGAGCATTTGGGTAACACTAAACACTTAGCTTTAACTGGAAGCAGCAGTTCTAAACCATGCACACCGTGGTAAAATAGGATCGACAAGAGATTTAAACCCTATCTCTAACAATTAAGAGATATGTGTCCAACAAAATATATACCTAATCAACTATCAGAAATCAATTGACAAAAATCCTATTTGGAATCAGAGACTAAGCTTCCCTTTGGCTGTAAGTAGCATTTTAGAACTGTATCTCTCCCTGACAAACACAAAACCATGTAAGGAGGAAAAAAGAAGTGGTCTCAGCTTCCAAAACTGGAGCAATAATTTTCCACAGCCTGTATAGTGCAAGGCAGCAGTGCCATGAGCAGGAACACCACATGGAGCGAAGCAGCTGAACTGCTGAGCCTACTCACTCGCTTTTCCCTCAAATGGAAGTTACCGTTTTCTTCCTACGTCTCCTAAAAACCTTTAATTGCTATTGGATCGAAGCACCAGTGCTCACTGCGTTACTTCAGATGCCAGCAACTTTATTCCCTCACTGCAGTCTTCAGTCCTGTGGGTGCAGCATTTCCTGTAGTGACGGATGTGATTTTCTGCCCTTTCTCCAGATCTTTCATGAAACACACTCCCACAATAACTCCGTATGACGAGAGTACTGACTCCACGACAGGGTTCTGCCTCCTTGGCACATTTGCTCATTTTGCATTGTTATCACCTCACGTGTTTCAAGTGAGTTGGTCTGTCACTACTGCATGTGAATGAGAGGGGAACCAGGCTTATTGCATATATTAAGAGCTCCTAGCTATAGATTGCAAATAATGTCGTTCCCTTCAGCTTGTTTCTTCTACACAACTTCACAGGGGAGGCACAAAATTCAGGGATGTTTACTTCAGATGTCAAATGCCTCTCAGGCATCACACCTGTGTGTTTAGCTCCAGTACTGAGTTCTGCACCCACGTGGAAGAAAGAACCCGCCATCATTTAGCTTGCATAGCTTGCAGGGATGCCCTGAAACTGGCACTAAACCAGAGTGCTACATATCACCGTCTGATTTGCAGTGTTACAAATATCATGCTGGGGGAAAGCAGAGAGGCAAAAAAGGCAAAAGAACCGACAAAGTGTATCCTCATTCAGGCATGTTTGAATAATTCAGGAAAGCAAGGAAGTATAGTCATCCCCATATTACCACAATATCTGAAGCACAGAACAGATTACGCATTACACAGCGCATGTGAAAAGCTGGGGATACAAAAGAAAAGTCTGTTTTTCTGCCTAGTACTTAGATAAGCTGTAAAAAGACTGGTCCATATATTTGTAAGCGGCACTCTAAATGCCCAGGTGTGCTGTTTGAATCCTGCATGCACAGTAGAAAAAATGCTGAAGTTTCAAAACTGTTCCTTTAGGACTGAGTAAAGCACAAGTTTCTTAGTAATGTGAGCACTGCCAAAGGCATTGTAGTAATGCCTACATGGTCTTTTTGCCACTGGGCTAGTCTGATCAAAGAACAGACACTGCCTACCTTTCCACTGCATCTCATTAGTGTGCTGAAAAAGGTGTTCCATGGAAAAAAGGAAGAAGGTCAGTTTCCAGAAATTTAATTACCGCTGACTAGCTGCCAAGAGTAAATAATTTCAAAATGCATTGTAACACATGAGTTTGAATAATTCTAGTACATTATTCCATTGTCTATAAGTCTGTTTCTGCAGAACTCATATAAAATAGGAGTCTTACGCTTAACAAATAGCCCTGATCTCATTTCACCAGTTTTGAAAGGTGTGAAGTTTTCTGACTTTTCCAAGAATTACACCTGATCTTTACCTATGAATTAGTGAGGAGAGAGCCAAGTTCACTTTGTCATTTCGCAAGTTCCATACCAATTATTTTCTTTTGTTATTAGGAGAATTTCAGAGTGCTATATACTAAGGCACTTTTAGCCTGCATTTTTCTCCCATTCTCTCACCCTTGTTGCTTTTGATACCAGCTTATTTTTAATAGGAATGTAGTCAATACAGAAGAAATTGTTTTTAGGAGTTAGATGCAAGCATTTTCCTATTTGGTATGTCTGCAGCACCCATACACACAAATATGTATGTATACAAAGAAAAATACCACGCGTCCGTCTCCAAATTCTCCTGTGCACAGCAATACTCTGGGACAAGCTGCATGGACCAAATGCAAAACCAATAGAAAAAGACAAGCTTTAACTCTAAGAACACAGTCTCCATCATTTATGGAAGCTGCCTGAATTTATAAGCCTTTAAGTCATCCAACCACAGAAAAAGTCTAAGGTTAGTATTTTGTAAAGCTTCAATTAACACAGGCGCATATTTAGTATTAGTGCAAGAGATGACCCAAAATCCAGCAATTTTGTCCCCACAATAGAAAAAGAAAGCCATTTCTAGCCTGAAAATGACATGTGAATTAATGCTGCTTTCATTCCTTGTTATTTTGTACGAGGGCAGATGAGCAATGTCAAATACCATGGAATAAGATGACTTGCACAGAAGTTTGAAACGCATATAAGGACTATCAAATTACCACACTTGACAAAGTAAGAAATAAAAGAGGAGACAGAGCAGGGAGAGAGAAAAAAAAAAAAAAAAAAAAAAAGAATCCTCTTACTCTCAGCATTGCTACCATTTCTAGAGTCAAAACCAAACAGTGTTAAAATTGAGGGATGTTAAATAAAGAATAGCAAAGATTAAGCCTAGTATCTTCATGCACCTCTAAAATTTGCAAACTGGTAGAATATTTAAACAGGAAAACAAAACAAAGCCCTGTTCTCAATCTTTCTCTATTTGAAAAATAAGGACACGGTCGTGAAAATGCAGTAAAGACCTGTTTAAAGCAATTTTCCCATTAATTTAACAGTCTCAACAGCGTCTTCCAGGAAGAACCTTTTTTTCCTATCACCTCTTGTTTAGACTCCTTGGTGCCAATCAGCAGTTAGAGCATCCCACAATTCTGAGATTTTGGTGGTAATCTAAACTTTTGACTACAATACCATCAAATGCCTTGGGAACACCTCCCAGGTCTGGCATCACCAACATGCTTTATCTCAACTCCCTCTTGAGAGGTCTTATTTCCCCAAGACTTCCTTTCTCTTCAGAGGAGATGCAAGTATAGAGCCTTGAAGAGACCTACCTAGATGAAGTGCTTCAGCCTTACCCTTACCAGCGGAAAAAACTGCAGCCTCAATTTCACCATGCAACTTGTGTGCTACCCTGATTTTCATGTTTGTCATAAAGAGAATTAACTATACAGACACTCTTCTACATAGTGATTTGTGGAAAAGTCCTCTACGTAAACTTCCACAGTGGAGCCTGGGAGCTCAGTTCCCTTGTATTTCCAGGTACATGTTCGTGAGAAGGTCTCCAAGTCTACCACCAAAAGCCAGATTTAAAGATTTCACTGGAGAACAACAGCGAAACGTACCATAAGAGCTCTTATGAGATGGGAGGAAGTTTCAGAAGGCTGCAGCCCTCAAGCCATCCTCATACATCACCTTTTCTAGGATCAGATTCAGCTGGTTTCTCAAAAACAAATGTGCTGTTCAGGCCATGGTTAGTTCTGAGATACAACCCCCAGCTGATCACATCCTACTGCCTTGTAACCACACGTATACTGAGTTGTCACTGTATCGTGTGTTTCTGTCAGCTAAAGGACAGCTTTCTTCACATGCAAATTTTTTATACCTGGGAGTATAACAGAAATAGAAACTCCTCTGGCTGCAGAATATGTAAACTGCCCACTGCCTTCAGTTACTGTCTTTTTGCTGTTAATAGGAGCTGGCACAGGCTAAGGGATTCACACTGGCACATCCTGCTGCAGACCTAGGGACTACTGTTATTTGTGAAGTGTTTTCTCATTTCATGAAGGAAGACTACAGGCACATCATACTGTTTCAGCGGACTGATACCATTGTTTCAACAGATACAACTGCAAAAGGAATTGTTAATAGTACTGCTGTTATGAAAAATTGATTGACAAAACAATACACTTTATAGAGAAAGCTGCTCATGTGAAGAATGTTAAAATTAGTAGGGGAACTGCTTTAAAATACAGGCTGTGACCACTTTCCGGCAGCTGAAAGGAAGAGGATCAGCAATTCTGCAAATCAGAAAACTGACTGCATGTGAAAGCATTTCTAAATAGCACCTTCTTATGATGTTAAGTGAGCCTGGACAAACTAAACCAGGGAAACCTTTACATAAAGCCAGACAGCCTGGCACTGGGGAGGCAGACATCTGTGAGAGAGAAGGAGGAACTGCTGGCTGGCAAAGATCACTTTTTGTCAGACTTTACCATTAGTTAGAGATGGACATGCTTCTTTCCACATTCATTTAAAACACCAGCCAAGAGGCACTCCACCTTTTTAGATTTTCCTGTTTTCACCCCATAACTTCCATCTATAATACTACTTGGTTTTCCAAGATGGTATGAACAGGAACCAGATGTATTATAAATTACGGCAATTTAAGCAAGCTAAAGACCAGGTCTTACAAATTTAACTAAGCTAGCACATACCCAAAACAATCTAAATTACAGAGGAAAAAAAAAAAAAAAAAAAAATCACAGCCAGTCCAATGCAAGCATACTGTTGTATTATGTTTACTTTGTATGCCATGTATTTACTGTGCAATGTAATATTAAAAGAAAGACAATTATAATTCATAACAATTGCATTATGAAGCTTACCAATTCAGGTCAGTCAGTAAAGATTTATTTAAAGCTGTATGACAGAAAGTGAAATTGAAAATAAAGCCTTGACTTCATCTTTTTAGGAAATCTATTACTACCATTGGAGTTGTTCCAGGCAGGATGGGTAAAAGCCCCCAGCACAGACAGGCTGCTGTAGGGTTTCAACTATCATGTTACAGACAGTGTTTTAGAAGAGATAAGACAGGACCTCTGCACAGCTCTTACATGCAGTTGCCTCTGCAAGCAAAGGTCACCAGTTTTTCATCTAGAAGGCTGCTGATGCCTTCAGATTCCAGAATCCATAGAATAGCTTGGGTTGGAAGGGACCTGAAAGACCATCTAGTTCCACCACCCCTGCCGTGGGCAGGGCCCCCTTCCCCCAGCCCAGGGTGCTCCCAGCCCCGTCCAACCTGGCCTTGAACCCTTCCAGGGAAGGGGCACCCACAGCTTCTCTGGGCAGCCTGGGCCAGTGCCTCACCACCCTCATAGGGAAGAATTTCTTCCTTATATCTCATCTAAATCTACATTCTTTCAGTTTAAATCCATTGCCCCTTGTCCTATCCCCATACTCCCTGAGAAAGAGTGCCCTCCCCATCTTTCCTGTAGGCCCCTTTAAGTACTGGAAGGCCACTATAAGGTCTCTCAAGAGCCTTCTCTTCTCCAGGCTGAACACCCCCAACTCTCTCAGCCTGTCTTCATAGGAGAAGTGCTCCAGCCCCCCAGTTATCTTCATGGCCTCCACTGGACCCACTCAAGCAAGTCCATGTCTTTGTTATGTTGGGGGCCCCAGAGCTGGACACAGCACTACAGATGGGGTCTCAGGAGAGGAGAGTAGAGGGAAAAAATCCTCTCCTTGACCCGCTGGCCACACTTCTCTTGATGCATCCCAGGACACGGGTGGCTTACTAGGCTGTGAGCGCACATTGCTGGCTCATAGTCTGTTTTCCATCCACTGATACCCCCAAGTCCTTCTCTGCAGGGCTGCTCTCAACCCACTCTTAGCCCTGCCTGTATCTGTGCTTGGAGTTGCACCCACCCATGCATAGGACCTTGCACTTGGCCTTGTTGAACCTCAGGAGGTTTGCACAGGTCCACTTCTCAAGCCTGTCAAGGTCCCTCTGCATGGCATCCCTTCCCTCCAGCGCACTGACCGCACCACACAGCTCGGTGTCATTGGCAAACTTGCTGAGGGTGCACTCAATCCCACTGTCCATGTCTCCAACAAAGATGTTAAACAGCACTGATGCAAATACTGATCCCTGAGGAACCAATTAAAGCAGTTCACCTGAATCTGGGCTTATAAACCCTCCTCTTCACCCACTTGGCTCTGCCACCGTAACAAATTATTTTTCCATTATGTCATACAGCCCTTGTAACCCAAACTCGGATATTCACTGAGGGCCTGCAATACTAAGAAAATGGTTTTAATTAATTATAAACTTGCTGAAAAAACAATTTCTGTGGCCCTGCTTACTTGGAGAGAGTTACCACTTGTGAGTAATGCCTACACAAATAATAAACACATAAGCTATTGAAGCGATCATTCGGGATGTGGAGGATTTCCATCTACTTTTCTTCTTTACTTAACAAGACCACCTCATGTGCTCCAGTCTAAGGGAGCCTCGGACAGGAACATACTGGGTGGTGAGGCCCCTGACTGCCTCTTTGAGCATTTCACTCTGCATAGGCTGTCAAGCTTGTAACGGAACAAGGACTGGAACCCAGAGGTCCAGCAGTCTGCTATTCTCTTATCAGATACTCTGTCCTTATAGTACAACTATTATGAGAGACATAAGTTGAAATCTTTTGCGGCAGAAACATAATTTGTGCCTCCTGTATTCTGACTATGTGCACAAATCACTCAGCTATCATGCAAAAGAAGAAAATCTCCTCCTGTAGGAATTCTGTGAATCTAGACTCTCACCTCCCTTGCTGTCTCTTACAAAAACTTCAGACAAACCATTTTGCTTTGGGTAGAGCAGACACTTCTTGTCTACTGGAATAAAGTTTTCTTTTCTTATTTTATTCTTTTAATCTCTTCTTTACAGAAGCCAATCCAAGTAGTCTAATTGCACGCAGGCATGAAATCCCCCATCAGCCAAGCCATCTTTAGTAGACTGCTGAGAAGGTATATGGAACACATAACCAGAAAGCATCTTAAAGGAAAGGAATGACAATTGCCTCGTTCCTCCTAAGGACAAAAGATATGGCATGCGAGTGAGGTAGGGTAAATGCACATCACTACCATTGTAATTCATGTATTTAATCTTACCCTGTTGTGACCTGTGAGAACAGTAAGGTAACTTATCCCCCTTACTGCAGATGGTCACGGAACATTTGACAAATCAAAAATTTACACACTATCCTAGTACCCAGTAACACACACTCTATGCCACAGTCTCTTAATCTTCTATTCAAATGTAAATGAGATGTTCCTCTGAAATCCATGTACAAAAAAAACCTGATATAGATTCTTCAAATCCGACAATATAAAGAATCCTGTGGTAATATTTTACATGGAGTTTGAAAGACAAATGTGTATTAATTTAATTTAGGGTAAATTGTAATATAAAAATCAAACCAAGTATGCAGCAGGATTTTATGTTTAACCAGTATTTTGTCATTTTTTAGATTTCCAGAGGGAGTAATACTTATGAGGAATTGTCTAAGAGTGCCTACTTTGTGCTATTCAAATTTAAATTCAAAAAACCACAAACCAAAACAAGATACACACACACACCAAACTCTAACCCAGCTAAAAACCTGCCATGCAAACAAGATATTAAAGTGTTTGAACATTAAAAAATAAACTAAAACCATATAATGCTTCAAGGATTATATCTTACCCTCAAACCCTTCAAAACTTCTGCTGCCATCCCAAATAGTCTCCTACAGAAACTAGGGATGCTTCTCCTCATACTAAAAACAAAAATATAAATATGAAAAACCTCATTCTAGGCACTTGGAGGAATGCACCCTGTACTTCCTTTAACTCTGCTTTGCTTTTATTCTTTCCCAAAGTGAAATTTCTTGGCTGTACTTGTTTACAAGACAGGTATGCTTTTAAGCAGGGACTGCAAATGAGCACACACAGCTTTATTCATGAGGCAGTGATAACAGATATTGAACTCAGAGTTACATGGGAGACAATTTACCTCACCCACATATACTGAGATTTCAGTAATCTCTATTGCTTTGCATCTGAACAAAAACCAATATATCTAAAAGCTTTGCTGTCAAAAACATTAAAACCACAAAAATGACAACGATCAATGTTCAAACCTTGTCTATATTTAGTGAAAGAGTGCAGGTGAAAAAGAGAAAAGTTAAAAGGATCTGTAAGTATTTATTTTATAGATTGAAAATGCTGCAACAGGAAAGACTGAACCAGGGTCGTCCCACAATAAGCTAGAAATAATGCTCAAGGCACTCCTCTGGGATAAGGGGAAATCAAAAGTTCAAGATGCTGATCCAAAAAAATCACTGAAAATAGAAATAGAGAGGCAAATTTTCTATATTCTGTCACCACATTAGCCTGTCTAGTTACTTTTTTGGGGAAAAAAAATCCATTGTGGACCTGCATAAATATTTCCAAATACATTCTGCTGGAGCATTTTTACATATAATGGAAAAAAGTGTCAGTATAATTCCCATTAGCAATAATTAATTTGGTTCTGAATGGAAAAACTGGGTCAAAAAATCAAAGCTGGTATAAGCAAATGAAACTCCATGCTGTCATGAATTTGTTTAAAAAAAAAAAAAATCCACTCTGCTTTCATTTGCCCTCTTTTTCTTTGGTACCATTTTTCCTAGGGGAAAGCTGCCTTATACCATAACGCTTACTAGAAAGATAAGAGAAATACTAAACCTACCTGATAGTACTGCTCTGTATCAATTGGGATGTACCGTTCAGCACTCTGAGGTTAAGAAAAGCACTGTGTAACATCAGAAGAATCATATTCGATTGCTGGAGGTAACACTGTTCCTAATCCTAACAGAGAAGCTTCATCACTCCTAGTTATCCCTCAGGAAGCAGGGGATAACAACATCAAGGATGTTTTCCTCCTTACTACACACAGGCCGTTTCAGGTTGCTGAGTCATCGGATAAGATCTAAGCCACCAGATCATCCTTAAAACATCACATTTAATTAGAACTTTCCTGTCCCTTTACTTCTTTGTCATCCTTCTTTCACCAAGTACAATCCTGGACATCGAACCTCAGAAGAGCATCTTTCTTTGCTGCTGCCAAAACTAACACTGGCACAAGGGATATTTATGTTTCTAAGTGGCTTGGTGTGCTGGTTTTGACTGGGAGATTTAATTTTCTTTACAGTAGCTAGTAAGGGGCTATGTTCTGGATTTGTGCTGAACACAGTGTTGGTAACACAGGGATGTTTTCCTTATTGCTGAGCAGCGCTCACACAGAGCCAGGGCCTTTTCTGCTCCGCACCCCACCCCAGCAGCGAGGGGCTGGGGGGCACAAGAGGTGGTGAGGGGGCACAGCCGGGACAGCTGGCCCCAACTGACCGAAGGGACATCCCAGACCATATGACATCGTGCTCGGTGCATAAAGCTGGGGGAGGAAGGAGGAAGGGGGGGACGTTCAGAGTGATGGCGTTTGTCTCCCAGGTCACCGTTACGTGTGACAGAGCCCGGCTGTCCTGGGGATGGCTGAGCACCTGCCTGCCCATGGGAAGGGGTGAATGAATTCTTTGTTTTGCTTTGCTGGCATGCGTGGCTTTTGCTTTACCTACTAAACTGTCTTTATCTCAACTCACGAGTTTTCTCACTTTTACCCTTCAGATTCTCTCCCCTATCCCACTGGGTGGGGAGTGAACAAGCAGCTGTGTGGGGCTTAGTTGGCAGCTGCAGTTAAACCACAATACTTGGGCATGTCACTAGCCTGAATGAACTTACCAAAAAAACCTACAAAAAAGCAGCAGCATATTAATCTTTTTTTTTTTTTTTTTTTTTTTTTTAATAACGATTCCTTGTACTGCCACACTTACTGCTTCATAGTATCTCTCTTAAGGACTTGGAAACAGAACATTGTTAGCGACCCATGAATCTACACTTCAGCAGGTTGAGAGAAACACAGATAAGAAAAAAGTGGAGCAGGGAAGAAAATATTTATTTTTTTCACTCCCTTTGGTATTTGTAGAGAAGCTTTGGAGGAATCAATATTCTGAGATTTATAAGAAAAGCAAGCAGGGGGCCCCAAATTTCATGCCCTTTACAGAAGCAGACTTCCTGTTAGCTCCACCAAGGAAATGTCAGATATACAATGACAGCCCACATCAGCAGCTACCTGAGAGCCATCACATTGACCAAATATCTTGGAAATGGCAAACTGCGTGAGTCATCAGCTGGAAAGTGTGAAGAAGCTGTCAAAAAAAAAATCCCCAAACCCAAACCACATACACAGGATACTGTGTTGTTTTTAGCCAGAAGTGAACACAGAAATAGGTTTTCTCATTATAAATTATTTTTGGTGCTACAGAGAAGTGATGTGCAAAGGTGATGTCACTAGATAACAGCCCCCTGCAGAGCAAATTGAGACTGTAACTACTCTTGGTGTCTCACTGGCTGTGGGGTGATTGGCCATGATGTGCCAAGTCCAACTTCAGGAACAAAAATCTTCTCTGTGGGAAACAGTGAATGACGTTTGAGTACAAGCATTATGGTAGCATTATCATAGAGGAAGCAAACAGCAGAGGTACTGTATCCCTGCAGAAAGAAATCAGAAAGCTGCACTGATTTTTTAGCTTGTTTAAAAGAAAGAGGGGGAAAAAAGAAAATGAGGAAAAAAAATGCATGTAAATGCATATTAGTTATGAATGCAACCTGTGAGAATGGTTGTTGGACTGAGTGCAGGCCAATCAATCCATTATAATTTAAGTGCAAGCTGCTCCAATAGAGGCTTTAGTTCCCTACTACACTATATTTGCCAGTTTAAGGGAAGGAAAAAAAATAAATGTTGGAACCAGAGACCTCTAGGACTGAGGCTTGCCAATGACTTGCAGATGTCAGAGAGAACCTTGTTCATCAGATGCAACAATTTGTCAAAATGTCCCATACTTGCAGCACATGAGAAATATTCACTTTTCAGAATAAGTGATTTCCTACGAGTAGAGGCACCTAGATTATATATTCTGATAACATCTAGGATGGAAGAAATTAAATTAAAAAAAAAACCTGTTGCCAAGCCAACACGTACTAACTCTCATCAGAATGCAATTTTCAAACAGCACACCCCACCCACCATGATGTGAAATATGTAATAGACTCTTTTCCAGAATGACAGACAAATATTTTTCTTTCAAAAACAGAATCTGGGGGTGGGGGAGAGGAGTTGAGATGAATATAACCAAGTAAACATATATATAATCCAAAAACTTCACTAAAATCAAAGTATGGAAAGAAACATCCACATGGCCAGAAGAAGATGGCAGTACATCCTGCATTCATT
This sequence comes from Tyto alba, assembly GCF_018691265.1. Classification (NCBI taxonomy): domain Eukaryota; kingdom Metazoa; phylum Chordata; class Aves; order Strigiformes; family Tytonidae; genus Tyto; species Tyto alba. The sequence continues at coordinate 12,629,401 of NW_024881327.1, read as the reverse complement.
AACAGCCAGCTTATGGCTTGCCAACTACCTGAACTGTTTCCAAATGCTTTAGCTAGCTCAAATTTGACTGGAGTCCATTTTGGCCACAAATTTAAAAATATGTCCTTCCGTTCATGTATATTGCAATCATTTTGTGAGTGCTAAAGCTAAGCATTACAATTACAACATGCATTACTCAAGCATTTATGTGCTCTATTTGGTTATTTTTATCACATTCATACATGCAAGTGTACATCTCAAATCATTCAGACCACATCAATTTCAATTCATTTAAAGCATAGAAAACATCTATGTTTGCTTCAGAAATTAATACATCTAAGAGATTTCTTATTCAGGAATAGGAAATATTTCTTTAAATACCTTATTTGTAAGGCAATTTGTGTTTATTATTTAGCTTAACTGGCAGTCACATTAGTTTAGTATGTGAAAGTTGCTTTCTACAATCAAAACACTTCATAGACACTACCAATCTAGGGCCATTTTCCTAAAAAAGTTTGATTTAAGAAGGAAATGTAGGGAAAAGTTCAAATGATTTTCATGAGACTATTTCATACTCCATGGAAACTTGTACAGCTGACCTGAACGTGATTTTTTCACGTGGCAGTTTCTCACAATACTTCCTAGACTGAAAAATGTCAGTAAACTAAGAAGAAAACACCAGAATGATATCTGTTGGCTTTTTAACAGCTGATAACTTCTCCTCATTATTTTTTTTTTTTTTTTTTTTTTTTTTTTGCATTGATGAACGTTACATTGCCAGGACTTACCACTCTGCATGATCTGCGTGGCAGGAAGTGTATACAAATATACGTACCTAGTCCCATTATTTAATTTAGTACCTGCAATGCAGCAAATAAAGTCCTGGACCCTTGCTTGTTTGTCAATGTCCTCTGATGAATGTGAAGACCAACTAATACCATCATTATAAGTGCAAAACACTGTATTTTCAGGGTGGCCTGTTATTGTTCAACAGCATGCTATCTCCACCAGCAATACCAATATCGTGTCTTGCCTTTCAGTGTCTGCATGTGGGTACACGCATGCAACTACCTCCCCCATCTTTTGTCAAACCCATGATTCTCCTGAGGAATTATTTTCTGCTTCTTTAAAATAGCAAGGTTGTGTTGGAACAGTTTTCCAATAAATTGACTGCTTTAATATTCTTGATATCCTCGTAAAAAAAAAAAAAAAAAAAAAAAAAAGACAACAACAAATAAAATTACCCTTGCTAATGGGTGCATGTCACAAGGCGCTGGCAGCGGGGGCTGCGGGGCGGCCTCTGTGAGGGGAGGCCGGGGCGGCGCGGGCCGGACACGGCCGGTTCCAGCCGGCTCCAACCCCCCCCCCGCAGGGCCCGGCTGGGCCCCGCAGCCACCGTGGCAGTGCGCTGGGGAAAGGGAATTCACCCAAGTGCAGAAAACACAGGAAAAAAGGAGGGGGGAACATGGAGAGGGGGGAAGGGATGATGAAAATAGCAGTTAAGATGAAGGTTGGGGCAGGAGGAAGAGAAGGTGCTCCATGGCAGAGCAGAAATTCCCGAGGGACTGCGGCATATGCACGCATGCAAGATGAACATCTGGTACCTGAAGGGATCAGACTGGGGAGACAATGGTCACTGCTCTGGGTATATTTGTAGCCTGCTTCCTTGTATCATCAGATTTACCACAGCACGGTAGCAGCGAACAACTCATTTTCATCATGTGTATTGTTACAAATCTCACTTAAACACGATTCTGACATTTTCTAGTAAAAATGCTCAGCTCTTCACCGATCTCTTCCACATCAGTAATGAGTTTCAGCAGTGACAAATGATACCCTTTGTGGTTTTTTTATCTCACTCACCTTCTCAATACCTATTCAGTATTCCCTACTGAGTACCCTTTAAATTTTGAATAATCTTTTGACATAATAGACAGGCTAGTGGTGCAATAAAAAAAATATTAAATCTTGCAGGATCAAAATTCCAAATACTACTGGAGGAGAGAAGGAGGCATTCGGCAGGTGGGATGTCTATAACAAATCAAGTTGTTTTAGCTGAAAAGCTCAGATAGATGCTTGTTGAAGACAGAGGCTGGTTCAAACCTTAAACAATTTATAAAAGAAAGTATTTCCAGAGGTGAACCATTTTACTTTAGAACTGTTAAAAGGCATAAATATCTTGCAATAGAAAGCTATATAGTTTGTTTTGCTTTGTTCATCCCTTGTATGAACCTCTTTTCAAGTATAAGGATTTAACATTAGGAACCTGCTTTTCATACTTTTACACTTTTCATTCTAACAGCTAATATCGAAATGCATCACTTCTAATTTTGAAACATGACAGTAATTTCAATGTTTTTTTTTTTTTTTTTTTTAAAAAAAAAAAGTCTGTAGAACTAATTTTGTGTATATTTATCTAGGGGTTAGATACTTACATATGTTTATTTCTGTTAGCCTATGTCTCCTTTGCCATACATCGTTCCAAAGAATATTTACCTCAGATGGCAAATAAGCTTAAAAATTTGCTGCAGTGTACCATACGTGGTAAGTACCTGTTAAGCAAGATCACTTAACCAAACAGCCAAAAGTCTCTTCACCCAGATGAAATTTGCTATCTAAAACAAGCTCCTCCTTTAACAGATAGCACTTAGCAAATACAGAGCAGGCTAGAAATACAGACAAGACTCTAAACAGTATCCACGGTCAAATTCCTCTCAACTTGGGGCAAAATATGAGTATAAAGACCCCAGTTTCCCTTTTTGTGTGTGAATACTCACAGGCTGCCTTGCTGCCTGACTGCCTAATTCTCTGTATGTATTTGATTCAGAAGGAGAAATGTCCTACATCCCTGGTGTCACCAGTTCAGTTCATGGTCTACCTAGCCATGACAATACCTGCAACCTGGAACATACTTGGCTAGAGACGCTTGATAGACAAAAGCAGATGGAAGCAGAAATTGGACAGCAAAGCTGTTTAGAGTCAGATTTCTGTATTTGGACATGACAAATCCTATAGCAGTTCAGTAATAATAAATGTATTAACTAGCTTTATTATTATATACTACTGCAATATAATTGTTTAACTTAGTGTTATTAATGATATAGAAACCGTGAAAATGAAACAGAAATTGTCATAAGAAATGCATGACTGGGCTGCAGCACTTGGAAGAAGACCAAGATCCATAGAGAAAACTTAGTTCTAGTGAAGGCAATGGCTAAACTCTGTTCCTTCCTAAACTCTATTCCTATCAACCTCCATTTTCTTAGAAAGCAAGGGACTGCTTGCTTACTGCCAGACTCTTGTAAAGTCTTAATCTATTAGAAGGAATGTAAAAAAGTTAACAATTACCTACTCCAAAGTATATCTGAAATGACAAATTCTGCTTTTTGTTTCAATGACATCAGAAATTTGGCTGAGTTGCACATCAGTTATTAAGAAGGGTAGAAGAAGAGACTTGTAAACTGTCACTGTTTCTGAATTTCAGTGGTAGCCTCTCCCTACTTACATGGGTGTAATAAATGCATATGTATTATACACACACAAACGTGTATTAACACTTGACAACATGTATTTATTATATAGAGGTCTCTGATGATAGATAAAAATAATGCAAGACACAATAAAAAAAAGACTAAAAGTCCAGGGTGACTCATGTCATCAGGGCAGCCTTATGAAAAGTAGAATCAGGCCTGAAAAACCCAAGATGTTTTAACATAATGTAAAACCTTCCCTTAAATACAGTTTTAGATTGATTTTTTTATACCGTAGTACAGTAGTCCTCCCTATAATGAAGAAATCTTCTATTTTTTACATGTTATAAAGCTATGAATTACAAGACATTCATGGTGATGCTAGCAATCCTTCCAATACCTCTGGAAACAGTAATTCACCCATTAAATAAAAATTTCTAAAATTTTACCATCTTTTTCCATCTCTGTTTCTTTCCCTCCCCCTCCTACTTTTTTTAATTAAAGCTTCTGAGGAGCACTGATTGAAAGGTCTTTTATCCTCTTAATGCTTTTTTAATTCTTTACCTCAGTCCTTTTATACTCCTCCTTAATCATGAATGCAAATAAAATTCAAAGTGTAATCAGCAGCTGCCTAAGGAGCACAGTGAGCTCTGTTGCCATGGAAACAGTCAAGTCAGTCCTTGACCAGAAGAAGAATCACACCTACCTTTTTCCCTTCACCATCCCTCACCCCCTTCCGTTCCAAACCATACCTGCTCCCCTGGAACATGCAATATCTGACAACAAATATTTGCCACTGATCTAATGACACATGATCACCAACATGAAGGTCTCTTACATACAAAACCAACCACCAGCAGCAGCTTATGGTGGTCCTGTACACTGAGCGTCACCCTAAGGCTCATGGGTAATGGGGCAAGAGTCCTGGCTGACCGGAGATAACCACTCACCCAGTCTCTGTACATCTACAAACAGCACTTCCTCAGTCAGAAGAGCTATGTCTTTTTCACTTGAGCTTCTAGAGATATTACATTATTGCCTTCCTATTAAATGTCTCCAGAAAGGTCTAATTGACCTGTTAAACTTCAAGGCCCTAAGACAGAGGAGTTTCCAGATACAAATAGGAAAAATCACATGAACTCATGACTTCTTTTCTATTCTGAGTTTATTCGTCAAAGTATATCATCAATTACATCAGCAGTGCCCATTGCATATTAGGTGCAGCTAGCGACTAACGATGCCACCAAAGTTAGAGCCCTAGATTTTAGTCCAGTTATTAACAGAAGATGAAACTAGATAGATGTTCCTGCAATATTATAATACAAATGTTTTTAATTCAAGAGAAATGCTTCTAACTACCTTTATCTTGGTGTTACTCTATGGAAAAAGAGGAGCAAAGTACAACAAAACTGCACAGACCGGGCCAGAGCACTGTTTCCCCCCAAGTCTGATGGTGCCCTCATGAGGTGGGTTGGCCCTGGCTGGACATCAGGTGCCCACCAAAGCTGCTCTAGCACTCCCCTCCTCAACTGGACAGGGGAGAGAAAATCTGAGGACAGACTCATGGGTCAGTATAAAACCAGGGAGAGATCATGCACCAATTACTGTCACAGGCAAAACAGTCTTGGGGAAATTAGTTTAATTTATTACCAATCAGAGTAGGATAATGATAAATAAAACCAAATCTGAAATACACCTTCCCCTTACCGCTCCCTTCCTCCTAGGTTTAACTTTACTCCCTATTTCCCTGCCTTGCTCCCCCTGAGTGGTGCAGAGGGACAGGGAATGGGGGTTGAGGTCAGTTCATCACACCTTGTCTCTGCTGCTCCTTCCTCCTCAGGGAGGGGACTCCTCACACCAGCGTGGGGTCCCTCCCATGGGAGGCAGTCCTCCATTAACTTCTCCAGCATGAGTCCTTCCCACAGGCTGCAGTTCTTGATGAAGTGCTCCAGTGTGGGTCCCTTCCACTGGCTGCAGTCCTTCAGGAACAGACTGCTCCAGTGTGGGTCCCGCATGGGGTCACAGGTCCTGCCAGCAAACCTGCTGGAGCATGGGCTCCTCTCTCCGTGGGGTCACAGGTTCTGCCAGGGGCCTGCTCCAGCTTGGGGTCCTGCACGGGCTGCAGGTGGAGATCTGCTCCACCATGGACCTCCATGGGCTGCAGGGGCACAGCCTGCCTCACCATGGTCTTCATCACGGGCTGCAGGGGAATCCCTGCTCTGGTGCCTGAAGCACCTGCTCCCCCTCCTTCTTCACTGACCTTGGTGTTTGAAGAGTTGTTTCTCTCACATATTATTACCACTGGCTACAATTGCTGTTGCACAGTTGTTTTTTTACTATCTTAAATACGTTACACCCCAGAGGTGCTACCACCATTGCTGATGGGCTCGGCCTTGGCCAGTGACAGGTCCGTCTTGGAGCTGGCTGGCACTGGCTCTGTCGGACATGGGGGAAGCTTCTGGCAGTGTTGTGATTTAAACCCAGACAGCAGCCAAACACCACGCAGCTGCCCACTCCCTCTCCCCGTCACGGGGTATGGGGAGGGGGAATTGGAGTGGTAAAGGGAGACTCGTAGGTTGAGATAAAAACAGTTTAATCTTTGAAATAAAATAAAACAAAGCATTAACAATAATAGAAAGTTCAAATGGGTAATGCATAATGTGATTGCTAACCACCCACCGACTGATACCCAGCCCGTTTCTGGCTGGCAATCCTGAAGAAAACCAAGATCCCGAAATAACAATCCCAGAATCAAGAGAGGAACCCCCTCTCCTTTATATACTGACCATGACACTACATGATATGGGATATTTCATTGGCCAGTTTGGGTCCAGTGCTCTGGCTCTGCTCCCTCCCAGCTTTTTGTGCACTTGAGCACAGGCAGGATAGGGGGAGTTGGAGAGTCCTTGATATGTCAACATCTGAAAACATGAGCGTATCAACATTCTTTTCATACCAAATCCCATACTGAATCCAAAGCACAGCACTATTCTAGCTACAGTGAAGAAAAATTAACTCCATTGCAGCTGAAACCAGGACAAGCAGCTTCTCACAGAAGCCACTCCCTGTAGCCCCCCTGCTACCAAAACCTTACCACCCAATACCTAGATATTTTGCATAGTGGCCTTTTCTTACTAATGGACGCCACAGTCTTCAGTGGTGCTGGCACACTACAGAAGCAACATATTCAAATAAACATACATTATATGAACTATTTGTATCTTTTTCAGGACAATTGTTCTAACAACCTGCACTTCTACTTGCTCACTGCTTCGCTGAGGTTCTCGTCATACTTTGATACCTAGCATACTTTATCAGTGTAAACAGCTTAGCCCACTGTTTCCAAAAACAGGGGAGAAAAGGACATTGAATTGTTTCTAAGCTTTCCCAAACAGGGTTGGTTAAGATCTACCAACTACAAAACTAAAACTACAGAGACCTGAAGAACTGGAACTATCTGATAATGATGGCTAGTTTTGACTTATTTCCATATGCTTTACCACAGCTGGAGCTTTTGCCAAGCATTTGGTGAATGACTGACTCTTCTGTTGCTTTATGTAAGCATGCTGGGACTCAAGAAACTGTAAATACACTTGAGTCATTCAGCACTAATTAAACTTTTCAATAAACAAGTAAGAAACCCTGTAATCTCACAAACTCAGACAGATTCCTCAGTGGACAGCCATTGTCCTGACTGATGCAAGTGGATATTTAAACCACTTACATACACACACACACACATATATATACCTAAACACACATTCAAGAAAGTAAATGAAAACAGAATAATAAATACAAAAATAATAATTTATTTCCTTTAACCTTTATTTGGAAACTAAATTAAATGGTCAAAGTCTAGAATTTCATGCTTATTTAAGACTTGGTTAATTGCAATTTTACCCCTTGGCACTTGTTGAATGCATCTTCATTAAGTGAAATTCTTAGTTAAAACATCCCAATTAGGCCACAGTCATCTCCATTCACTCTCATTATGCCAAACCAGTCTCATCAGAGATGTCCCACTGGTGTCCCAACTCTAATAAGTCTGTTCTAATGAAACAAAAGTAAATCGCACAGGATGCCACCGCACACATTTGGGAGAAGGCAAAACTGAAATACACCACGTTCCCCTGCTTGGTGAATTTCATTCTGAGACGTTCCCAATTATATCTCTGGGAACAGAGAGAACCAGCTTGCTCCTTCTTTTCAAATTGAGATCTGACAATTAACTGTACACGATTACTTTCCTAGAATATCTTTATTCCTCTTTCAATCATTTAAGAGCTGAGTACAGCACACAGCATACCTGCAAGGAAGACAAAAAGGCAGGTCCTTGAACAAAACTGTGTGCTTTCTAACACTTCATACAATTGACTCTGTCATATTAAGAAACTAGGAGACCCTTAAGTATAAGCAAAGCTCGACATTCAAAGTGCTTGTTAAACATTGTCTACATAATGCCTGTGAAGCACAGTGCGAAGTCTATGTTGTGGTTATAAACAGTATTTTTTGCTGGCAATTGTAAACTCAGTTTGCTTTTTGAAACATCCACCAAGGCAAGAAGTCTCCAAAAGTTTATTCTGAATGTTTAACTTACCTTCAGCAAAGGCGGCAACTGAGAAACCATTACTAAAAGAACACAATCAAAATAGGAGATAAAATGAAAGATAAAAACCAAGAGAAAGAGAAGCAATCTGAGAAGAAATTGCTCTGACACCCTATAAGAATGACACTTGTTTAGGCACCATGGCTTCCTGGCTTTATGCCAGATACTTACTCCAATAAAAATATCACGCCCTGCTATAAGACTTGATGTAAATATGAGCAAACCATAGCATAATCTAGCAGATTCATCTAACATTGTAATTTCTTATGGACAGACATTGTCTTAAGACAGACAGATATTAAAGAAAATAATTTAAAGGGAATGACTGCAAATGGCAATGAGGAAAAGAAACGAGTAAATGGGAATTATATAGAGTGTATAACTTCATTCTTAATTTCTCTGATTGGGTACGATTCTCCAATGAAGGAAGCACAGAATATCATTAGTATAAAGGACTCCTTGATGTGGTCAAGTTTCCTGTTTTCTGGCAGAGTGGTAAAGATGGCAAAAAAGGTGAGATAGCTTGAAAACACATTCTATCTCCAGTTTTTGTTAAAAAAAGCCCCAAATCAGTTATGCATCAACCTCTCTATACATATTTGGTTTGTTGAGGCAGGGCGAAAGTGGAAAGTCCAAACTCTATTAAACATCTGCAAAAAAAAAAAAAAAAAAATCACCCCTCAGAACAGTTGGTAATCACAAAAGAAATAGGGGCAACTCTGCCCTTCTCTTACAGCCTGTAATTCTTAACCATGATAAAACGATGTCTGTACCTCAATTATGCCAACACTGCCTCTGGAGAGCCCATGAGTTCTTTCCCTCTCTCACTGTTTATTGCACTGTGTATTTATAATTCATGTCCTTTAATTACACTAATATATTTTATCCAAAGGTTGCTATTGTTGCTCTTGTTTTTTTACTCTTGCTCCTGCTTAATAGATTATTTCAAAACCAAACCCAGATGCTCACGTCTCTTTCCTAGGTATCAAATTTTAAATCAGGTTCTCTTGCAGTTAGTTGCAAGCCTGTTAGCACTGTATATATTTTATGCTCTCGTGAACGTAGGATGTAGTGCTTACAATGTCTTGTACCCTTCTGTTGCTGTACATTCTCTAGAATCAGCTTTGTGGGAGCACAGAGAAGTTACCTGCACTAAAAGAAAGCTGCAGAGAATGACATCACACACTGCCTTCTAGAAACCACCTGGAGCTTCAACTGGATGATAATGACTAGCAATTTACTCATTCCCTTTGTACACAGTACCTAGAAACAGAATCCTGTACAGCACTTTGCATGCCAATCCCATTGGTTTGAGGCACAGACAAGCTCCTAAACTTTTACAGGGTCTGAAAAAAGGAGGTGGAAACACTATTGTTTTCAGATGAAGCAATGAAGTCCCAAGGCTTCACCTGGTCTTCTTGAAGAAGATCAACTCACACATCATTTAGCTAGGGAAGGAGGAGCTAAACTTTTAAAAACTTAAGTTCTGTGTGTAGAATAATTTCCCTTTTGTTTGTTATTTATTTATACAAGACAGATGTGAAAGATGCATGGTTCAGTTCTATTGAATATTTTCTCGCATTCTGAAAACTTCAAGTCAATATGTGGGGCTGCTTTTAGAACAAATCTGTCTTTAATTTCTACTAGTGTTGTGTTATGTCATGCTTCCCCTAGAAATATATCAAAACTATTTAATATTGCTGAAAGTAACACCCATATACAAAATGTATATTCATGATTTGCTTTCTGTGCATTTGGATGGTTAGAAGGTGAATTGAGAAAAATTATTTATGGTTTTTAAAAAATTTATTTTAGGCTTAACTGTATTGTGCCCTTTTCAGGTAACTTCAGCTCATTTAATTCTTGCATAAATGTTTATTTATTCCCACTTAGCTTTTTAAAAGAACCCTTTATTTTCCCTTGTAAAATCTGATTGGAAGAATTCTCCATCTTGCATCAGAATGAGGGGCAGGCTGTGAAGAAAAAACACCCTTCAAAATGAAGTCCGAATGTAATAATAATTACAGCAAATGCATTGTAGTACACATTTGCCTGAATAAGATGTCAAAAGTCACCTCACCATTAATTGTTATATATCTTCAATTTTAAATTCTGAAACAGTTTTGCTTGCCCTGTCAGTATCAAAATAAGCCAGTTACTCTTTTAATCTAATAGCCTTCAATTTTTCTCTTGTAATAAAATGTTACTTTAAAAGCAAAGGCTAGTTCAACAAAAACATATTTTCTTCTATTTTTCTTTTCTGATCAAGCATGTCTCTGCAATTTCAACATTAAATTATCTTCATCCTCCTGGAGTAATCTGCATTAAATGGATTGTTTTAAAAATAATGTATCATTCTGACTGTGGAATGTAAAGGAGGATGGTACAGCAGTCAATTTTCCAGTGCAGAAGAATAGGGTGTAAGGTACTGAAATGTTTTGGTTAACAAATAACTGTGATATGGCTTCAAACAGCATAAATCTGATTACAAGGTCAAATTAGAAAAGAACAAACAAACAAAAGCCAAGAAAACATCCCACATTCCAAACACTGAACTTCAAATCTGCACTTGGCAACTACTTATCTGACTGATTAACAAAAAAATTGCACCTTTCTCTTCTCTTTTACAGCTGAAAGGCGCTTCTGTACCAGTCGTCATCGCCCCTTTCTCCTTCCCCAGAATTAAAAAGGATGAAAATATATTGCACTCTCGGTAACTAAGACAGCTGATAATCAACACAAGCCATAACAATGTTAGAACGCCTAGTAAAGCAGTATGGGGTTTCATTGCCATTTCTGGGAGTTCAGAGCTACAGTAAGTACATACAATTGCAATGTAAATAGCTTAAGTAATTCTAGTTTAACAAGTCTAGTTCATTTAAATTATTTTTTTTCTAGTCACTTCTGTAAGTCAGAGTTGGGTGGATTTATTTCATATAAAAGTAGAGTTTAGGGACATGCCAGTATCATTAGACAAGTTTGGGGCATTTAATTGACTTTTATATACTCCACAATTATTGCTAGTTTGTTTCATCTTGTGTTTGCATACCCTTGGAAGTTAGAAGTTAAAACTCCAATCTATGTGGGGGGAAAACAAAGCAATTTATTTGCATCTTGTTTAATGCGCCTATTGAAACTGCTAATATTTTTCCATGGTGGTTGCTTTCCTATGTTTCTTATTTATATGCTTCAGCTGTCCTCTTTAATAACAAAGTTAGTCTCTTATTCAGGAAGAAGTGCCTGAATATGAAATATTATGGCTCAGATTGATTGTTTCTAATGTAGATAAAAGCATAGCACAATAAAATAAAAAGTAAGTTGTAGTGACTCCAAAAAAAATGAATTTATAACCCAAAATCAGTCTTTGCAGATAACGCTTCATGATCACTATACTCACTTTGTTTTAACCGGAAATTAAAGCAATATTTACACAATAAAAATACAACATTAATTATAAGCTAAAGACGTTAGAAAAGAGCAAAGACCCTAATGACAAATCAAAGACAAACCACAGGAGGAGGTATTTTAACTTTTATCCCATTAGTAAGTTTTCCTTTGCTTGCAAAATTTCTTAACATATCCCCATTCCCTCAAAGCTACCTTCCAGAATATATAACTTAGTAACCAGTAGGCTCATGTTAATGGCTGTTTCCATAGAAAGGCAGAATTCTGCATCTCTCCACTTAACCTGTAAGCATAGGAGGAAGTTACCATGGATGAACATAAAATAATGTTATTTGTAACTAATTAAGGCACAGCAAAGCAATCAAAAGACATAGAAGTGAATGAAATGCCACAGTTCCATGGCCACTAACCAAAGTGTGAAAAACAAATGCAATCGTTTCACACCACAATATAAAAAGAAATAATTTCTGATTCAAGGGACTGAACTGGCCCTGAGCATCAGTCTTCAGGTGATCTTTTTTTAACTATTTGAACTAAATAGAATTGTAGTTCTCGGCAATAATCCTGATGCAGCAAAACTTACATGTACCTGTTAGGATGCCCTGATGAATCAGGCCCTTTCAGCACTTACAGGCACTTAAAGCACTGATCTATAAAAGGAAAACAAGCATTTGAAGTTATAAAGAGCTAAATGTTACCTGGTATATTGAGAGAAAAAAAAAAAATACAACTGAAGGTAAATCTTTAAAAGCACTAGAAAGATAATTTCCTCCAGTCAAAACTCTTAACTGCTGCTGGAAGTTATGTAAATATTTAAGCATACCAATTACCTGCCATGGAGTTCTTAGCTGTAAACAATGCAATGCTTTACAACATGTTAAATATACTACATTACATTTCTTTTATACCATATCTTATATGCAAATATATCTGTGTTCTTCTCCTATGGCATAACACGATGAAGACTGCAGCTCAGAGAAACAGCTAAATGTTTTTTTTAAAGGACTGATACTTCTCTATGTTTTGGTCTCTGCTGCCTTCAGGAACCTCACAAACATTTATTGATTAAATCTCCAGTGGACAAAGGCTTAATACACAGATTTCACTTTTACATACTAGCTTAATGGCCTCTGAAGGTAATACATTTAACCATCTCAGATGGTTCCTTCTTCCTCATTTCCCATGCTGACTCTTGGCTCAGTTTACCAACTATCATCTGCTAGTCAAAATGGTCATGCTAATATAGAACTATGGTCAAGGGCGATGGGTCAGTTTTACCTCTGTCTGGTGACAAGTGATTTTTTTGGGGGTGAGAAAATACTAAGAGAGGGACTACAGGCCTATATTTCCCAAATTATAACAGTGATTTTCAGGTTTTATTTATTTGGTTATAGTTAAGACAAAAAATATTACTTCTAACTTTACAAATGTTTAAGGTGCAACTCTTCCTCGCCCCTCAAGAAATGGATACAGAATCCATGGCTTTCCCCAAAGGTCTGAGCTATGCACTAGAAGAAAGAAGAAAAGTTTTTCTTCTCAAACAACAAAACAAGCGGCAAATCTGCTTGACATATTTGGCAACTACTTAGACTCAGAAATATCTTCTCAGAGTTGACATGAGGATTTCTTTGAGTATCTGTTGACCATCCTAGATCAACATCTCATCTGAAGGACACAACACAACTTCAAGTGAGAATGGTACTCACATTCCTATTCTGTCAGATGAAATGTAAGCCTGCATAAGCCCAATCAACAGACAGTGAAGCGCTAGAGGTAGGAATGAATACCTTAGAAATTATGGGTTAGATGGATATTTTGTAGAAGACAGACTAAAACCAAAAGTAATTTTCTCTGTGTACAGCATGGGGAAACCCTTTGTAAACATTGATGCTATTATATGTACAGTACTTAATGCTTTCCTAGTTTATGTTTGATTTACAGATAAAAATGTTCTGCAGATTTCTCCAGCTGTGCTCCCTTAGCAGATTGTGAGATGCAGCAATCTGTTTGAGAGCAGCTGTTAGTTCACATGTAGTTTTATTTGCATCAGTTTAAAACTAGCAGCTTGCTACATGAATAAACCATGCTTTCTCTTTGCCCTATTCTGGTAGAAAGATTTATCTTTTCAGTTTAATTTTATGTGGAGGAGAGCTTTATTTTTACATAAGATTTATTTTTAATTTTTAAAAAATAAATTTCTTTTCAATTATGTATTTTAAGATTCGGAAATGTAATCTTTTTAGAATGTGTGAGATTTCACTTTAATCTGAACAGAGATACCTCTGCAGATAGATTTAAAAAGGTGTTCAGTCTATACTTTGAAAAGCTCACCTCCATGCCAATCATCAAACTGAGCAAACGCACAGTACACTTGCAGAGTTATATGCAGAGAAGTGCCATCTTTGATAGCAATGGTGACTACATAATGCTTTGGAAATTTTAATTTAGTAGCCAATTCTAAATATATAGGGGCACATTAATGATAATCTGCTATCCCAATGCCACAGGTGCAAATCAGCAAGTAATTTCAGTTGAAATAAGCAAGCCATAGCAGACCTCAGAGAGGTTTTAAAGTGTTTAAAGCCCACTGAAATTTGATTCATGACCATTAGCTCCCAATGGGACTGATCCTGACCTTCCACACTCAGCAACATCTGTTAAAACATAAAGGCTCTTGCTGCACAAGGCCACTGATCTCTCCTGTAATTTCCCTGGGCTTTCAGTCTCTCCCATCAAGCTAGTCTGGGACTAGGCTCCAGCAGGCACCAAGGGGAAACACTCCAAAGAGTAGCTCTCAACAGCTGTGAACCATTTTCTGTGCTCTCCTTGAATGCTTTCAGAACAGCTCTGTTTTCTAGAGAGCACCCACCCTACTGGTGCCTTAATTTCTGCCTTCCCTTTCTTTCTTAACCCTGCCCTTTTACTATTTAGTAATATGCTAGACAGTTTGGATCTGGTTATGGCATATAAATTGGATAAAAGCATTAACCTACTCCCTGCTCCACTACCCAATGGGCAGATTGCTCTGCTTCTCCCCCTGTGCTTCTTCCCTCCCAGGCAGTGGGGGGTATACCAAGATGAGTGTAAAAAAGCACCACGTTTTGAACTTATTTCACCTTGTTGCCTGCAAAAGTTCCTGGAGCAATGAATCCCAATGCCTGTAGACCAACTGTTCTTTTGTTTCTTTAGATGCTCTGAGGTGATTTCATGGATTTTTTTTGTCCACCACACAACCTCCATTGCAATACTGTGACAAACAGTGAGTGAATAAATGACTAATTCTTCATCTTGTTTATACCTCTCATGATTTTCAACAGTATGATTGTGTTCTCTTCAAAAATCCTGTTCTGTTTAAACTCTGTGCCTAAAAATTTCTAAGTACAGATAATCAGAATTTCAGCTGACCATCTTTTAATAGTGATGTGTTTGAAAAGTAAGTCACAATGCCTCAGCTGAAACCGACTGCATTTGTATACTGCCTCTACCGATTTGACATTCCATTGAAGTACCTATAAAAAGGCTTTTCCCATTTAATCACAGTGAACCTTAGGCTAGTAGGAAGTCATTGATAGGTTCAGACTCCTGTCCCTTCACGGTTTCAGGAGAGAGATACACTCCAAAATAAGCGTATAAGGTAGAATGGTGAACATGATATCAACATCCTAATAACATCACTAAGAATGATGGGAACAAATGTATTGGTGACTTTATTCAGATAATGAAGGATAGGCATTACTTAAGCTAATGGGAAGTGGTCAATAAATTAAAATAATATGAGGTTAAATATTAAGTAAAAAGACTGGAAGGCAAGCAGAAAAACTAATACAAGTGAGTTAAGGTTTATGTTACTGAGGACAAAGATATGTCAGGTCTTTTTACCAAACACTTCTTTCATACTTACTGCTGATTCTTTTTGCCATATTTCTCTACCTGCAGCATTCAGCCAGCATGAGCTGTAGAAAGCAATCTATAGTTCACTGAAGCAGACTAAATGCCCAAAGCCCTTGTTTTGAGTTTTCACAGCAGTTTTCCAAGTCATTTCTTATTGGTATTAAAGATATAGCTGCTAAAACTGTCTGAAAATTAGTTTTAAAATATACCCTTCATTCAAAGTGCTCAGGAAACTCAACACCCTCAGGAGCCAGACTAAAAGAAGAGTTATCACACTCATTCCTTCTCCATTTTTCAAAGAAAAGGCATTAAATTTTCATTCCTGGCCCAAAATACATCTTCTGGTTTGGATCTTATGAAGCCTTATGAGAAATGAATAACAGCATTTGAAATCAGATAGAGTTCAAAGTAACAAAAACCTTGTGGAACCAGTTCACTGCATAGACTGACATTTGAGCTGAAAGCCACCAGAATGACTCAAGAGATTTTTGTGCCCTCCAGTTCAGATTAGACCACTGACACTGACTTTCAAATAAATTTTATTACAACTATGAATTTCTCATCTGCTCTCAATTTCTTCCTATCTTCTATGATGCATTAAAAAAAAAAAAATCTTAGGAAAAAAAAAAAAGGCAACAAACCAAACCCCAACCCTTAGTATCAGCCACAAGGCAAAGTATCCTGAAACAACCCAGTTTGCCAGACCTTTACTACAAGCATTGGAGTTTACAGGGTCTTCCCACAATCTTGTTAGATCTCAGTATGGGTCCCCTTCAAATTGCTATCTCCTTTATACGTGAAACAGCCTCTATGCCACCTACATCCCATCCGTCATATTCCCCAGACCTTCCAAGTGGCTAAGTGCATGATGCATGGTTTGAAAAGGATAATGCAAAGGTGAGATAAGGACCAGAACAATACAGGTACTAAAGCCAATCTTTGCTGCTTCCTGCCTTCAGAAATGAGCTAAAGCTCTTCCACCTTATGCACTCCACTGAAATGCAAAGCAAGCTATTCTGACAGCTCTGTTTGGTAAGACATCTGGCTTTTGTGGCTGAGAGACTGGAGGTGGAGTGGTTGGCGTTGACAGAAGGAAAGTAAAAGCCCTACAGAATTAGTTATTTTCAGCTTTCCTGTAATTACCACGCAACCTGAAATACATCACCAGACTCTCACAAGTAACTTGAACCAGAGTGAACTGGCCTTATGCTCTACACAATACTGAGCACAGAAAACCAGACCACTTTATTTGACTTAGCGTAGATAGAGCTGCTGCTGCTTCTCCCTTCCCTATAGGTTTTAGGAGAACATTTGTAGTTCAACAAAGCACCCAGTCACCACATCCTTGGGGGGGATAAAACAGAGCACCTCAGTTCTGAACTCAGCTCTTAAACCCATGTCGTATGTCCAGGTTTGCTCCACAGCTGCCAAGGGACATTTCCTCCTGCTGTAGCCTTTGCCATTTTTCTGCTGCAGCTAAAGTGTAAGGATCCACGCCAAAGGGAATATCTTAGCAAGCAAAGAGGAGATGATACTAGTTTCATTTCTAGTGGCAAGATTCTGCCACTCTGCATCAGAAAGATTTGTGCCTTTTTACCGTAGAAGACCATGAGGCTATACACAAGCTCAGGCACAGCTTGTGGCAGAGCTCTGCTTTTTGGGAAGGTCAGCGAGAGAAGTGTTGCTGTAGGCCCACACAGATATGCAGGCTCACAAATCCCCCCATTTACAATTTTTAAAAGGATTTCTTACAACTATACTCATAAACAGTGACATTTTTTTTTTTTTTTTTAGAAACGCTACATAGTAGTAAAGCTGCAAAGCTATATACACTGCAGAGTAAAAATTGAGAACCTGCCTGCAAGCTTTCTTAAAAATACATGTTCTCCCCCAAAGGTAATTCAGTAGAGTTCTCATAAATGTTCCCGTTTGATAATTAAATGGAGTATAAAAAAAAATAATAAAACCTGGCATAACTGCAGTCTTAAAATAATCCTGCATCTGCCCAATGCACTGCTTGGCAATAAGCCAGATGTTGCATTTTATTTAAATGCTCGTATCACAACATTGACAATATCCGTGTGCACCTTCTTTATTTTCTTTTCTTTCTCCAGTAACACTGATACTCTCAGAATGCCTCCTGTGGTTGATCCCAACAGTTCAACATCAGCTTCTCAGTTTCGACTGACTATATATTAGGCCTGGATCTCAGCCAACTTGAAATTATATACAAAAAGTGCCATACAGAGCAATAGGAAAATGAAAGAAGCACATGCTTTTCACCTTAGGATATAAGGTTACAAATGCACTACTACAATTTATTGCAGTATGAATTACTTTCTCAGCTATATCACAGCCTCCTTCCCCTCAAGGAATGTAAAGACATAAGCAGAAGATATCAAGCAACGGGCCTCGATATTGTAATTAATTAGTATGTTTTAACTGCATAATTTAACAAAGCAGGAAAAAATAGTATTTGGAACTGACAAGAATCCATACATTTCCTCAGTTAGCAAATGTGTGCCGTAAGAGATCTTACTGCACATCATTCCATAAAACACACTTTTCCCTCCATTTTTCTTATTACCACAATGTCATTGTGCTTTTGTCTCAGTATTTGTTTAAATAAACATTACTTTTATGGTTTGCAAATGTGAGCAACAAAATCAAGCCTGAAAAAAGGCATCTATCTTCTCAAATGCCCTTTTCATTTTCACTTGTAATAAAATAATTTTCTCCCAGAATTTTCTTAAAAATAAAAACTGATGGAAAACACTTATCTGTGATTCAGAAAGCTACCTGTAATGAAACTATTACAGATGGCCACAATGATGTGTTCATACCCCACTGAAAACTCCAAAAGGTATGTTATTACAAAGCTTTAATCACCCCAAACATTTGGCTAAGATCAAGTTGAGCAATAGTTTAATATCAGATATACCCACTCTGTCTGAGAGATGACAGAAAACCAAATGTTAAGGTCTAAGAAGTTTTTTCGTCATCTCACAATATTTTATATTTCTAAAAGTTCTGATTCAATGAGGTTTTCACCAAGGTCAAGTGTCTAAAATTAACTATTACGAAGCATTTTGGAAGAGCCAGTCTTCCTCATCATGTCAATAAACTGTGTATTAAAAAGGATTTATATAAGACAACACTTGCAGACTAAAGGGTCAAATCCGCATTTCATAAGGGAGAAAGTCTCAAAACACTGTCCAACTATAACTGTGAATGTTCTTGGTCATCAAACTACTAGAAAAATTATATGCAGTCTCCAAACTGTATTTGTGCTTGTTAACAAAACAAAGGAGCTATTTTAACCAAGTGAGGTTGCACACATATATATATATATAAAAAAAAAAAAATCAAGTGAAGCTACTCTTTTCCTACTGCTGACTTTAGAGTATTTTTATCAAACATACATAACATTTTTATTTATCCAACCTGAGAGTTCATAAGGAAGCTTTGGCTTCAGAAAGTGCCAGGTACTCCACTTCTGAAAACACAGCTCTCCAGAGTTTCCCATGCTCCTTACTCCAAGTGAAGCAATGAAAAACACTAGTTACCTTGTACCTATTCACTATTCAGTGAGCCTCACACTTACACTAACACTAAAGTATGGGCTTTTATAGGTCTCACTTACCTGGGACTGGCACAGGTATTTCATTACAAAGCCAATATAAGTGAAAACATTGCTCTTTTCCCCTCAAACTAGGATTCCAAACTCCAAGAAAAACTGAGAGCAGCAAAACTTTACCAGCAAAAGCAAGCAAAACATTTCCTCTTTCCCCTCTGAGTTATTTTTCTAATTACACTCAGTTTTAAAATAGCAAAACTTAAAAAAGGCAAAGTACACAGCTACTGATAAACAGCGTATTTTTATATCCTGTTATCCCCTTTTGATATTTTTTCCTGCCTATTATTTATAATAACATTAATTAATGCCCAGCCACCCACCAGGTAATTAGAGAGCACGAGGGAATCATTGTACCTACAACTAGTCTCTGTACAACAGTCAAACAGTGGTGAGAGAGATTTCCAACTGAGGTATCACAAAAACAACTTCACATGGTAGTTTTAAAAAACAAAGCCAAACCAAAAAAGGAAGAAAATTGCCTTTAATGTTCCTCACACTTCAGAAAAGTGCTGCAGCTGCCCATGTACCACCATCACCACAATACAAATTTAGCAAAACATGCATTTGCACATGATATGAGCACACATTAGTATCGTGATTTAAACGTGCATATATAGCATCCAGTTTTCAGGTAACTGTGTTCTTGCTGCTGACCTCTTGATTTTCCTGGCCTGGAGGGCAGAACATCCACAGAAGGACTCTCCTCTGACATCCCTGCTCTGCTCTTACCCAGGTCTACGGGTCTGCAGCTGTCACACATTAGAAGACTTCAGCAAAAAAAAAAGGAAATGCCAAATGGCCAACTCTACACATTACAAAACCAATAACTGCCTAGACCACCACCTGTTTGCTACTCTAATGCCATATTTTACACACTAAGACAGTACTTTTCTTCCTTCCAGAACACCCGATGGCTTTAAGCAGCCCAAATGAGTTAGTTGATTCTGGTCATGGTGAGATATAACAGACCATAATTGATTTATTTTCTCAACATTGATTGAAAACTATTTTCTCATCTCAGATACAAAGATCTAAGCTGTTTCTATCTAATCTCTCCTGTCATTCCTCATCTAAACTGACAACCTTCTCTAAACTATTTCGTTACCCATTGTTTTTTTTTTTCCCCCCTAGAATAAAGTTCAATCTCTTCTGTAATTCCAGCAAGCAGAATACATTAATACTTTAAATATATTTAAAAACATTATTTGTAATGAACTGTATAGTTTGCTTTTGATTATTCTAACAGATTATAACTACTTCTTTACCCTGCCTCTGTATTACATTCATGCTGTTTCTGTTAAACATGTAAAAAGAGATTAATTTACCCACACTCAAATCTTCCTGGATTTCCTTAAATCCATTACACTACTTACTGCTTCATAATCCTATTTCTGTACAGCAGAAAATTCACTGTAAAGATTAATTATTATAATGTTAATAATACTCTTACACTTACCTTCTAGAAAATTTTTCATATATAGATGCATCAGAAAGTCAAAAGTCTACCAGCTCCTGTCAGTTCTTTAGCTCCAAGTGGCAAAAGTAAAACACTCTCTGAAGAACCAATTTATCTGTTGCTTCATTTCCTGATACAACGAGAACCTGATAAACCCAGGTGGTAAACTTTAAAATCAGGTGTAGCAACACTAATGATCTACAGAAAAAAAAAATTAAAAAATCACAAGGGAGTAACTCTAGCAAGCCCATAAGACAAATCCCTCACACTCTACTTACAACATTTAATACTTAATCTAATGTTTTCTTAATAACATGTGGCAAATAATTGAAAAAGCATAAAAGGAACAATTTCACTGTTCAAATTCTGTTTGTTCACATTCACTAGTTTACACTATTAATTTGTCAATTATTCCACCTGTAGCATTAACACTGGTTATTCTGTGGCATTTTTCAAGGAGGCTAAAGAGACCAACTTCCTTGAAAGTGATAGCATGAAAGGTGAAACTAAAATGTGATTCATTGAAATTGAAATGCAAAGGGTGTACTGATTTGGGAAGAACAGGCTTAGCAGTCAGTGTCCTAGCTCAGTGAACAGCTCTTTTCAGTAACACATGTAGAATGTTACATTAAAACAAGGTTATGTCATTGCACTGCATCCAAGTGTTTCACTATAAAACAATCAAGAGACAATCTGACCAGGAAAAGAAAATTCCCTTATCTCTACTAAGAAAAAGTTGCCTTTACTGATTTTCAGAACTTTTTTTTTTTTTTTTTAACAATTTTGTCATATTTTGACATATCAATCACATTGGGGCATGTCAAAAAACATTGTTGTATTTTGTGCTTTGACTTATGTCATGAAACACTATACAAATGAAAAAGCAAGGCTTGGAATTAAAATGAAACTCTGCTTGAACTGAAATTTCATAAATTTCACATTATATTTCTTTGAGGGAATTTTAATCAAAGCCTGTACGAAGTATTTTTCTGTAACTTTTCCCACTGAAAATTTCTTTTGACAAAAATAAAAATAGTCCATTCATTTCTATTTTTGGGACACATTAAATTATGTTTTCACCACATCAAACTTCTTTACTGTTAACTTTTAGCAATAATTAGTGTTATCCATTTAACACCAAACATAAAGACCAAACGTAATACATAATCCATTGCATTTTTGAAAACAAAACATTTATGATTGTGGCAATGAAGATAAGACAGAAAATTTGATTTTCAGCAAACATCTTGAGAAGTCTGCACAATTTATGCTATTCATAAGGAATCAGGAAAAGAAGCTGGAATGGATCTTGAGAGGTCATTTAAGTCCCCACAGCAGGATCAACTATATATAAACTATTCCTGTCAGATATTTGTCTAATCTATTCTTAAAAACTTCCAAAAGATGGAAATACTGCAATCTCCCCAGGCAATCTATTTCAATGCTTCACAAACTTTAGTTTAAAAGTATTTTTCAATATCTAACCTCAGACTTTCTTGCTGATATCTACTTCCGTTATTTCTTGCCCTAAGTACATATGGAGAATCCTTCATTCCTGCACTTTTCCAGCTGTTTTTTTACATCATTGAACAGTGTTACTGTCTTCATTTTTTTTTTTTATTTAAATAAACCCAATTCTTCCACCTTGACAAATTTATTCATCTTTTTAATACGGACAATCCTTTTCGTTCCTCTCTTCTTCATCCTCTGTATAGTAGTTCAGTTTATGGAATAATACAACAAAGGAATCTTCAGATTTACACAAAAGCAATTAATTCAGCCAGACAATTTACTATTCCACTAACTGAGCTGCATTTCTGGGGTAGGACCAAAAAAACAGGGACAACATACTCACACAAGTCTTGTTCCTAGTCCATACCTTCTTTTCACTTCTCCTACTAAAAACTTGTCAAGGGGTTGCACTAGTCAAAGAAGGAAAGAAGGAAAACTTGTGCAAAGGTACACCCACATCCTTCACTGAATGTGGTGCCCTTCCTATAAAACACAGTTCCTGAGGCTTCTGTGAAATACAGGCTCTATTTGTCTCTTACAGTGAATTATGGAAGTTCACCTGGAGTGGTCTTGCAGCTTCTGTGCAAGCAAGAGATCAACAGGGGCAATGGGGTTCCCTGTCTGGAGGACTAGCTTTATGTTTTAAAGCTTGGAGATGTAACTAACTTCGAGGTGGGAATACCACAGACTTCTAAAACCAGGGATCTTCACTGCTTAGAAATGCTCTCTTCAACAAATGGCTCTAAAACATAAATTTTACTGTGTTGCTGATATCTTTAATGCCTTCTCCACTTACTAGTTGGTAATAAGCTACAGAGCAATTTTCAGTTGATAAAAGGAATGGAATTGTGCATGGTGTACACATTCTTCTTTGCAACAGTAAATAAATTTCTTTAAGGTTAACTAAAAGCTCGTTTCCTCCACCTCTTTTGCTAGTCAACCGAACTAGCAAGTCACATCCTTGGGACAGCTCTACAAAACTCCAATACAATATCCATAACCTCTTTGTAACCCATCTATTAAAGACATTATGAAAGCTTATATAGGGTAATTTATTAACTGTTTGTAGGAATATAATGGAAGGTTGGCAAGGAGCACTGTAAACGTGCTCAAGGGACTTGCAGCTGGGGTGTCAAAACCCACATATATCACACTAATTGTTGTTTAGTTTTGTGTGCTTGACAGGTAGAACATCTGTCTTTAGATAATTTATGCCTGTGATAGACTCAGAGGCACCTTATTGAACATGCTTGAGATTCCTGCCCTGCTGTGGGAAAGATCAAGGCACAGTGGAAAACTACACCTATGAAAATCCCTGATACACAGGCGAAAACAGCATATTTGAGATCTTTCTTCTTTTCCCTTCTTCCTGGTTAGCAAGGACTGAGCTCCATGGTGCCTGCATCCCCACTCGTGTGCCTCTGCCTGGGTGCTTCTGCAGAGATCCCCTGGGTCACAAGGTAACAAAAATAAATTTACTTTTTGCATTTCATCTGTGGTTTTGTGGATGTTCCTGCATCCTGCCTGTGTCGGCTCACACACTGTTCTTTAAGCAGGCTGACAAACAGTTATCCGAAAGCTATTAAATATAGGAATGCTCTGTACCTCCACATTAGAAGTGATCAGAAAATATCTTAACTTGTCAGGGTTGTAAACAAAACAAACTAAACAGTTGTCATCATTCCCAGTTTCTCTGGGTTGGAAAAAAATGAAACAAATGACGGGTGGCAGAGATTCCAGTCAAAAAAGACATCTGTTACTCCTCCTTCATAACCTATAGTCGTGATGGTTTAGCCCTAAACCATCCATCCCCCCTATTTGTCTGTAGGTCTCATTCCTTGTTTATGTATTTAAGAATGGTAATAAAAAATTATTCTAGAAATTAATTATATACTTCCAACACTTACTCCTGTGCAGAAATAGATCAGTCTCAGGGCTATCTAATATCACCTTTATAATTATCCTGAAAAAAACACAACTCAGTTCTAACAACCACGGAAAAGGCAGAAAAAAAGTATGTTGGAAGAGACCTTTTAAGGTCACCTAGTCCAACCCCCTGGTCAAAGCAGGGCTAACTTCAAAATGAGATCTGATTGCTCAGGGCATCATCCTGCTGAGTTTGGAAAACCTCCAGAGATGGAAATCCCATAGCCTCTCTGAACCCCTCTTCCAGGATTTGACCTCCCTCATAAGGAGGATATAAGGAAAGATGTTCCTCAATATAAACCAGGACATAATAATGTGTGGGAAAATAGAACTCTAGCTCTTAAAACCATCTAAGTTATACAAGGGCAAAAGGAAAAAGAAAAATTTTCTCATCAGAAAATGCTACCAGCAGCAAAAGAAAACATAATACATAAATATTCCCATGTAAACAGCGTCCTTCCCTGTATCCAGCCTGCAGAGGATGGCAATGACATTTATTTTATAGTACCCTAACATCATGTCTGAATTGTTTCTTTTCTACAGATACGGCAAATGACTCTTACAGACATTTATCATACTCTCAAAACAAGATCTCCTCCCGTTAGACATGCACTCCATTTTGCACTAAATGTGATTTGGACAAGCCTGAGATGCGGGGTGAGAGAGCTGCCCTTGCTGCTAGATCTAGGAAACACCCAAGAGGCTTCCCTATGGCTGTGCCTTTGGGAGTTGTGATGTAGCATTACTCAATAAATTGCTGACTCCACAAGAAGCACAACTCTACAATAGGAGTGTGCTTTTTTGTTAAAATAGCTTTCTTACACTTACTGATTGATTAAACACAGAAGCAAAATCTGTCTGCTTTTCTTTCTCTTTCTACAGCCTCATTTTTTGTAGCACAGCAAAGTGAAGCTTCATTGCTTTCTTCTTTCAGTAGAAGAATATAAAACAATCTCCAAGCATGACAGCTACCACCATGATGCAGACTAGCAAAACTCTACAAACATCGTAACAGGAAGGTAGTTTCCTGAATTGAGACAACAGTTAGGCCAGCCTTAGCTATGGAAATTATAGTAAGCATGGTTTAATTAGTTTCATTTTTCAAAGGAATTCAAGTGACTGAAAATTATGTAATTCATTCAATTATTTTATTGAACAAATGCCTATATTCATTTGACTCCCATGTAACAAAGAGACAACCATACTTACCATTTCCACTTTCAAAATTAAAGTTACTATAGGAATGAGTTGCAGGACTTGCAGCTATTATTGCCTCTCCAGCCCTCACTGTGTAGAAACTAAAAGCAAAAATCTGCTCACACACAGAGTCAATTTTATGCTCAGATGTGACTTTGTGAAGTAAACAGGCAGCAGCAGTGCGCAGAGGCAAAGCAAGCAATACGTATATTCAGAAGCTGTGCTATCTTTTCACTGAGAGAACGGAAAGTATTTCATTTAAACAGAATATGAAATCATTCCAAATATTGTATGGAAAATTAATACTGACAGGATAAAAGTGATCGCATTACCTAGCCCCATTTGCTGATTTTTTTTTTTTCTAAACTGCAGACTAAAATGCAATTTAAAAATAAACTCTCTTTGAAATATGATTCTTGAAATGTTGAACATGACAGAGGCACACTAACCAGCAGCCTCGGTAGACTAGTCTGCATTTAAAGCTATTCAGTTCTATTAAAAAAGATAACACAGCTCAGGATGTATCTAAATACATCTCCAAACTGTTTGGACAATTCAACAGATATGTGGGTGTTCTAAGTATTCCCTTAGTTAACTACAAAATTATACTTAAATTTCAACTTTGTTATTGCTGTAGAATCAAAGGTGTAAAGAAATTTACAACCAGATATTTTTACCACAAACTTTTCAACACTGTGCAGTTCTTTAAGGCTGGGATCATATGCAGATCTCAGCATAACTTTTTTTAAAGGGAATGATGAGAGCATTCAAAATAGTAACTGGAGATAGCATCTAGAAAATATACCCTAGAAAAGGGTAAACCAAAAGTCTAAATGTCAATGGAGAGGGAGAAAATAAAAAATACTCCCTGTGCCCATCCTACAACTATGTTTGAATGTGCAAGATCGATGATACTGAGTCCATCTCTCGGATGCTTCTTCCTGGAAGACTCATCATCAGTTTGAACTTAACACAGCCAAAGATTTGCTGTCATTTTGGGAAAAGACTTTTTTCTTTCCCAGAGCCCCTTCTCATTTTAGCTCTCTCTCCCCTGAGGATTGGTTGGATTGGTATTTTACTTTTACAGAAAGCAGGAGAAAAGGCAGTTTCAAGGAGGGTTCTTAGTAGAGGAAAGAGCCTGTATTTTGTGCTTCTAAGTATCCTCTGTGAACCCAGCTTTTCTCCTGATTTCCATACAGCAAAAATTCTTGTTTATGCCTTCATCAGTATAAACTGAGGGTATCGTAACTCCTCCCACCAGGGCCTTCTTTATCATCTGCGTTGCTCTACCTGTTCAAAAGAAATTTAACTGAGAACCTCAAAACTTTTCTGGAGTGTAACAGATTCAAACTTCAGCACCTATTTTGGGCTACTTTCCTTTAATCCACCTGGTCATCACTAACCAAACTCACTACAGATCTTGCCTTCCTAACAACAGAAATTGCCTAATCTCGCCTAATAATGCTGCCTCATTTCCTTGTCTCCAGGCTCCTTACCGCTTGGGCTACTGCTTCCACTGTTTCAGCCAGGCCAGTATCTTCTAGTTTTGGACAGCTGCTTACACAATCATTTGGCTGGATTATGATGGCCAGAGAAGGCAAATTAAGCTTTACTGTTTTCTTCAAACAAGCCAAGGTAGAACTGAAATCTGCACAGCAGCAGTATACACCACCTGACTAAATCTTTCTGTCCTTAGAGGGTTTTTACAGACACAAGAAAAAGCTGTAACTTCTTGGGAAATGCTGCTGAAATTGGTTTTCTACCTACAGCCTTACAAAGAATCATAATAACAACAGATGAAGTTCAGCCACTGTGGTAGGTATCTGTCATTATCATTTGTTGAGTGTAATAAAGATTTTTCTGTAATTAATCAGTCATTAATTTGTTGTGCTTGGTTTTGCTTATTTGTTTTTCCATGCAGGCAGACTTTTTCCCATGTAGAAATGGCACAGAATTATGGCTGGAATTCCAGTGCTATTTTTAGGTAGAATTTCAGAGTATAAGAACTGTGTAACATCACATCTTCTATGTGGTCTTCAGAACAAATATTGTAAAACCACATACCACTACACACATGGGGCCTGTGACCACAAATTAACATTGGAGTAGCAGCTAAATAGTTTATGTTTTCTGAACAGCTCATGCAATCTAAATCTATATTTAATGAGTGCATCAAATATAAACAGAAGCAAATGTTGGCCTCATTTACCCAAAACATCTGTTATTAATGTCATTATTTTTCCTTGAGGAAAATTCCTTGCTTGTTGTAATCAGATTCAAGACAGTTTTTATCAGATGTCTTCCCATTTTGTTTTTAAGTAATTTTCCACACAATTTGCCATAAAATGATAAATTAATACCAGGGGAAAAAAGGGACATGCTTCTTAGCCCCTGCAAAATTGAGAAATGTATTTAAAAATATTTGGTTGATGACCAGATTCTAATATGGAGCAAGCCCTGCTTTTGTTTAGAGAAGGGAAAAGAAATAAAGAAATCAAACTCCTTCATTTTGCACATAGGGATTGGAAGTTGGCATAGCAAACTTCTCTCTTGGCCAGCATCCTCTTTTAGGTCCGACCAACGTGTTCTGAACTCACAAGGGAGGAAGAGATGTGGGGAAAAAAAAGACATGGTATAGAGGATGAACAGTGTGAAAATGAAGAAAAAGTTGTCAGGAAAGTAGGGTTGAAACAGATATGAAAGTGAATTTAGGAAAGAAATGGGACAAAGAAAGATATATATACTTTGAATAGCAAGTAAGAGGAGACAGTATTGTAAAACAATGAAGAAAAGATATATAGGATATAGACTGAAGAAGAGTAGATCATGTGAGTGCATGGCAATTGAAAACCTAGCAGCCAAAGCAACATCAGGAAGAAAGAATAAGAAAAAGAGTTGGCATTCAGACAAGCTAAAATTAAGAAGAAACAGAGGCTGTTATACTGAAAACAAAAGGCAATGAAGCTATTGGAAAGTGCTGAGAGGGGGAAGAAATAGCGTGGGAGAATTGAAGAGACAGTGTAGAGACAATCTAGACTTTCACATTTAAAGTGGTTCAATTACTTTTGAGAAGGAAAGGCATGGATTTATTGCTTTCAGTAAGTGGAGGAGGAGTGGGGAAAAGCTCTTCAGAGTAGGATCAGTTTTGAAACTGAAGAACAGCAGATACAATATTCTAAGAACAATTAGTATATTAATCATTTACTGCATCACACAAGAAATAAAACCAGACACTCCTGCAAGGTGAAGAATCCTATCTGAGCAACTGGGGAATCTAAGAATTTAATGTAACACATACAACATCAATTCATCAGGCACAATGGCTGTTTGTTTATGTAAAATAATGTATCAAAAGCTTTATGAATTTTGGCTCAGGGGCTTGGAACGTTTGATACTTGAAATCTTAATAGGTTTGAGAGAAGAAAATACTCCAATGAATAAAGCTGTTTTATTTTACCGGCATCTCATAAACTGCTTAAATGGAATTTAAAATGTATTAGCTATCAGAACCAAAACTGTTTAAAAAATGAACATATGATGAGTTTAGGGGTTAATTTTCCCACAAGAATCTCAAATGCATCACAGAAGTATTGTATAATGCATATAATATGTCAGCTGCTTTTGTAGCTTTTCCTAATCTATTTCTTAGCCTTTTGAGATGTTTGCTTCTGAAGCACACACTCCACCTTTACCATGATGCCATCTCTGGATGCCAAGCATTTTTACTATTGGAGGAAGTGGCGTGCATGCAGAATTATTACGTAGCTCAATGAGCTATGACACAAGGTACAACACTATTACACTCAGGGTTGAGTGGTGAATTTTAAGGCAAAGCCCAGATTTGAGCGCAGTTAAGAGCCTTGTCACCATGTCAAGGAGAGCTCTGAGTAGATGTGGGTGTAAGGAAGGTGGGGTGCACTGTTTGGATGTCAGGCACTGACCACTGGCAGTGGTCGCCCTAAAATGATGCTCACCAAGTTTGACCTTTTGCTGCCAGGATGATGCATGCTTGTGGGATGGGTTAAATAAAGAACAACACTGACTACTGCTGCTGGACTCCAAAGAAACGTAGCAACAGCTCTTCCTTAGGAGATGAAGAAGTGGACTGCATCTGGCTGGGATATAATTAACATTTTTCCTAGCAGCCCGAATGGTGCTCTGCTCTGGATTTGTGGTGCTGATAACACACCAGTGTTTTGGTTATTGCTGAGCAGTGCTTGCACAGCTTTGAGGGCTTCTCTTTTTTCTACTCTGCCACCCTGGTTAGTCAGATGGGGGTGAGCAAGAAGTTGGGAGGGGATTCATTTGACCCAAATTGAATGAGCGGATATTCCATACTATATGATGTAGTCAGCAATAAAAGCTCAAGGAAAGGTGGAGGCATTCAGGATGTTTGCTGGTATGGCGTTTGCATTTCCAAGCAACTCATGATTAGGCCCTGCTTTTCAGGAGGTGGCTGGACAGCTGCCTGCCAATGGGAAGGAGTGAATAAATCCCTTATTTTGCTTTGCTTTCACACACGGCTTTTGATTCACTTACTAAACCATCTTGATCTTGATCCATTAGTCTTCTCACCTTTCTTCTTTTCTCCCTATCCTTTGCGAGAAGGGAGTAGACAAGCAGCTGGGTGAGTGCTTGGCTGCTGGCTGCAGCTAGCCCATCTGAGGAACAGTTTTTTATTTCTCACAATATAGTTTGCAATTACAATCAGGAACAACTTCTTCCTCCCAAAATCACAATGAGAAATGCAGGAACTTCTCTTATACCCAGGTGCTGCAGCACAAATATCGCAACAGGTTGATAATAACAACATAAAAGCTCTTCCTCGTTCCAAAATTCTACACCACAAGGTGCATGGTTCCACTTGGGAAAATAGCTTTAGGCCTTTATAAATATGTTTAACTTTTCTGACTGACTTGTTTGACAGATATTTGGCTACATGAGCCGGAGGTAGAGGAACAAAACACATGATTAGAAATTTAACTGTGCTTACACAGCTCTGAAATATGATACAGCACTGGCGCAACCTACGGGCTCAGACTCCCAGTAATCTATCTGGAATGCTAACTAATGCTGAAAACATATGAAGCCAGTTTAACATTCCTCCTGGGTGAACTTCCTCAGAGATAAGGATTACTACATCATCAGTCTGAAATATTTGTATTGTATTTCTTGAAAATATGGCATCTTCTCAAAAATAAATATCAGCTTGCTGAGCTTCTGTGAACCAGTGCAATTTTGTCTGCTGCTATTTTCCTATGATAGGAACATGATGAAACACTGACTGGAACAATAGATCAATGCAGTACTCAGATGAAACCCAGTTAAAGCCAACAGTTCTCACCTCCACAGTATCTGTGCATTGATCTTAAAATTTTAGATCCTGGATTCAAATCTGGAAAGCACTTTAATTTCTAAATACAGCTGTCAGCAGACATCTGCCTGCCTTTGTATTGAAGACAGCTGGTGTGGGAGAATTAATAACAAGATAAAAATATAAAAGGAACAGAGTCCTCCATCATGACTGAGAGTCAAATAAAATTTTCAACTACAGACAAGTCCAACAAGCTATTATTTTTATCTCTTATTGATCAACACAGTCTTAATAAATCCTGGGTATGAAACAATGGGTAGAAGAGACAAGGAAGGCCATAATGTTATACATTTAGCAATAGTCTAAAGAAAGAGCTGAAATATGTAAATTATGCTGCTATTTTCACTGGATCTTTTGTCATTGTTCTTTCAGTGGATATGAGGGACAGAAGTGAGTAACTTCAAAAGAATAGATAACATCTGAAGAATGGACAAGCTGAGAAAAGAGATTAGTGATGAGATGCCAGAGATCAGCTCAGCCAGATAATCCTCAACATCTGTGTAAGAAATGAAGGAGAACGTGAAGGTTATGTACAGGATTACTTTTCCTAGCAAGAAGTGTTTGAAGGACAATAGGAAAAAAAAAAAAGTTAGCATTAAAGACAGTTACCATAAAAAGATAAGTTTAAAAGTTAAACAGCAGTCACAGCGGCTTTATAAAGTGGGAGCCACAGGCTGCATGAACAGGACTTATCACATGTGAGGCAAGAGGTCTGTTCAATGTGGAAAATGCCACAAGGAAGAGGAGGAAAAACAAAATAGAAATGCATATGTCAGGAGGTTACTAGTCTTCATTGTCCCTTAACATCAGGCGTCTCTCCCATCCACTAAGTCTTGGCTGTATTTCATGGACTTTCCCTGTCTTCTTTCTTACACGATTTTCTCAGTATGCTCTGGTGCTGATACTGACTTCTGGAATTAACACCTTACTGCTATGTACAGGAGAATTTTATACTTCTCAAGTATACACTTGCCCAAACATCCTCAGTTAGGGTAAATGCTTTTTAGTTTATACTAAAATGGCTACTGGTGCAGTTGTGTGAGCTACAGGCCTATTAGAAAAGCATAGTTTCTGCTGTGCAACGTGGCAGCTGCAGAAAAAGCGATCACTGATTTCCTAACCTACATTCACACATCAGGGAAATAACAGAACTTGTCCATTACATATCACCACATATCACACTGACATGCAGTATGTATTAACTAGTGACAAAGAGCCACGTAGAGTGAGGCAGACACTCAGAAAAGGAAATCTTGCGATTCTGCACATGCTTAGCATTTTGATGTGCCTCAGTAATTTGACACACATATGCAAACAAAATTGAGAATCAATTCGGAAATTACTCTTTAGAAATGGCATGGGACTGTAATGTCTCTCCTACTTTACCAAGAATATTAAACTTTGATCACAATCATTTGTACAGGAACCATTTACACCTGAGAGCAGAAATTCTCATCAGTCCCAATACAGAGCCCACTGAATGTTGCACATGCCTTGCTCAGAAACCTGGGTCATGCCATGTTACTAATCCATAAATTGTAATGTCTGTCCATCTAACTGCTTCTTCTATGACCTAATGGATTAGTGTTCTTAGCATCAGTGAAAGGTGCTCAGACACCTTAGTGAATGCTGCATTTTAAAAAACTGAATAGTATGCAGTTCGATTTTTTAGCATTACATCTCAGTTATAACCAAGCGCTTCGGAGTTTATGTGAACATTTGCATGTGAAGAAACCTGTATGAGTGTTAGATGCAATACATTAACTGGAAATATTTCTTCTGTAAAAGTTTGTTCTGTAGCAACAATCAGATGCTACTGTATCATCTTATAGCTATCATCTTTCACTTAATTGTTGTAGGAGCAAGTTCATCAGATCATCCAAAAAAACCCTTTGAGAAACAGAACTAATATAAATCAGTGTAGCTCCAGCAATTTTAATAGAACCACACCAATTTATGCCTGCTCAAAGAAATAATTCAGGCCTTTCGTTATTGTTGAAACTTGCACTTGAAAAATAGTTTTACACATATGCTGATTAAAGACTAGAATCATACTACATATGGCAGACATAACTAGGCTACAGTCAGGCTCCCTCCAAAACTCTAGTAAATCCTACAGTGCTACAAAATGCATCTCAGAGTATGACCTGCTACTAGTGTTTCTGCTGTTTGCTTGTTTGTTTTGTTTTCAAATATATTTGAAATATCTTTGAGTTTACCACTAGTGTTGTTTATATGGCAGCCCATACAGAATGCTGTTAAGGTATTTTTTCTAAACATCTGCAGAATTCCCCTAAGTAATTGCTTGTAAGTAATTGCTAGTGCTACACCCACCTCTTTCTGGTGAGGTACCTTACATTCACATATTAGGTCAGTTACAGATAACTTCCACTATTGATTCTTTTCCTGTGTCTCTGCCAATTCCTGAAGCAATGCTACAGATTCCTACTTTATGGAAATATATTTTCAACCTTTTCCTCATTAGTTGGATCTATCTTGATTCTATCAGCCTTGGTTAGGAATGCTTTCCAGCGCTTTCAATGTCTGACTACTGCTTTACAAAGGGAAAGAGGAGGAAAGACGTCTAGGATTTAGAAACAGTTGTGAACCCTCTTTTGCTTCCCAACCAAAGGACTATTAAAATGCTTTAAAATGAATGTCTGAAAGAAATGTCATTGATGCAACTATAGCACAGTCATTAAGATAAAATACAGTGGCATCTAGAGTGTCCATTGACCATATTTTCAAGCAGTTACAAAGATTTACCTTTATGGATGAACAAACCCTGGCAGAGGAATTCCTCTGCACAGAAAGATTATAGAATAATAGAGAAGATCTGCTTTTTTTTTTTTTTAGGACTCAAACTTGTGCCTTGCACTCTGTGAACCCAAAATACACTGTATAAACTGTATCACTGTTTCCCTGAAGGATCTGGTTTGCCACAACAGGTAAGTATGTATATAACCTGGATTGAAGTCCCTCCTACTGGTGTATCTGTTTTTCTTAGGTTTCTGAAAACATAAAGATTGAACACTACCCAGTAATACAGTGCCAATTTTTTGGAGGAGCTATCTGTAGCTGGAATGGTTTGAAGATTTCTTAGTAATGTCTTCCAAGCACCTATGTAAGGCAACACCAAAGGCCAGAAGTTTTTAGACAACAATAAGCAGAGGGTTCCTGTAGTCCAGTATATTGACACAGGCTCATACAAGTTTGCTATGTAATTGCCTTCACTACAAGCTTTAATTTGTAAATTAAAGCCTCTGTATTTTCTACACACTAACCGTGATTCTCTTTATAAGTAAAGTGATCAGAATATACCAAAAGGTCTGCGCATAAGAAAACTGACCGGAAAAAGGGAACTTAACTTTGAAAATAACAGCTTGGCCTGAATCCCTGGACAAATTATTTCTGTGCTTTTCATTTCTATCCAATTCTAATTTTATTTAGATTGTTTTCTTCAGAGAACTGGAATATTATCTCACAAAGGTTTTTCACAAACCCAGTGAGCTTCATTGCTACTCCTCCATAAACTTTCTTTTAAGTTGTTGGTATTATCTTTACTTTTTTTAGAAATTATTTTTACCCAACAAATTCCCTCCAACCCTTACATATTCTTTTTGCGAACATTAGTGTTCCGTGGTAGACATTTTATCATCAAAAAAGAATTAAAGGAAAATAATTAGAAATGTATACTTGATACTAATTTTAGAGTGAAATTTCATTGTTTTATATGCTTATTGTATTTGGAAGAACATAAGGGTATCAGAGAGAGAGGACTAAAGTCTTAAGACCTGTCAGTCTTGCTATACGTGTGGAGCTCTAGCAGTGACTTGACCTCAATTCCCCCATGATACTTCCTTCAATAATACTAAGGATGCGGGTAGAGTTTTCAACCTCTTCAGCTTTCTGCTAATTTGTCACTCTCCAAGTCCTGCAGCTAAGAAACTCCCAGGTTTTCTGTCTTCTATTCATATTTTAGAAAAAAGTTAATTCCAAGACTTAGAAGTCAAAAAGCTGAATGAATCTCAGCTGATTTTAATGCAAGGACAATGAAAGATAATTATCTAATGTACAGCAAATTCAGTGGCGTGTACAGCAAAATAAAAGGTTTTAAATATATATTTGAAAGTATACATTTGTTGGCAAAATACTAATTTCTGAGAATGTTCATTTGATGCAAATTAATTTCCTAGCCTATACATTTTCAGTATTTAGAAAATACATTTACAATAAAGTAAAAATATATTTTAAAGCATGCACCAAAAACTCACCACCCTTTTTACAACTAAGTAAGCATATACCAACATAGCATCCCCTCTTTTTTTTTAGATACATCTTCTTTGATTTATGTCATTTACTATACTGAGGATACCACAGAGCCCTACGTTTTTAATAATCTCTCTAGATGTAACTTCAGATCTTCAAAGGTGTTTAGGTACCTAATTCCCTTTAATTTAAATGAGAATTAGACAGTTAAACAATAAAATGTGCTTGAATATGAAAAAAAAAATTGTCATCTTTTTCAGGAAAACATTATTTAAAAGTTTAAACTATACCTTACATAACTATAATCAAGCAAACAAAATGTTATCACAACTATTTAGGATGAAATTTTCAGCTGGTCAGGATGATGTCTTTACTGAATTCAGTGGATTACTCAAATGATCATTGACACCAGGGGGTTGAATATTTTAAAGGCTGTTTTGGGGAAGGTCTGGATAATGAAAAATGGCACTACCCCGCTATCTGTGAAAGTCTTCTCCCCTTCTAATCTGCCCTCACTTGAGATATCTTCCCCTTTCTCTCTTTCCCCAGGCCCCTTTGTGTTACTCCTCCTCCCCCAGTTTATGCCCACACTGGGATGTGGAACGGTCCCCCCATGCCAGCTAGCAGTGATTCCCACTCATTGTGCAGAGGTTAAGAACTTCCAGGGACCATCCCCAGTGCGTGATTTTATTTAGCGCCCTGCTTTTTGGAGACAAAGTGAACTCACTGGAATACACATGGCTATTCATGTCAGTTAATTCAGTGTCTGGGGACACAGTGTCCTTTGCATCTCTGTCTATGCTGACACTATTTCTGCTCAGCCTACTACTTATTTCTCCCATTAAGTTAGCTTTTACACATCCATGTCTTTCTAGCCTGGGGAAAGGAAAGGGTGAGGGTCTGCTCCTGGGCTGCAGTAGGACAGGCAGCACAGGTACATTGAAAAAAAACTGGAAAGAGGAGGACTGAGAAGAACCAGAGGTGAGATTAATCAGCCTTTCTCCTGCTGACACTGGCAAAGAGGTGACTACAGTTCCTTGGAAAAGCTGCCTTCTGTTGCTGCACAGGACATCAGCAGGTGCAAACGATTAGACAAAGGCAACATTCAGGCTGATCACCTGCTTGAAACACCCAAAACTTGTCCCCTTTGGCTTCAGCAACACAGTCAGTCTGCTTCTGTCTTTAGTGCTACTGCCTGTTTTGTCTGCCGTTTGGAACCAACCCTTCACAAGGACGGACAACAAAGATCTGAGGACTGAAGGAAGGCTCAAAAGACAAGATAAATTCTTTCTTTTTTTCTTCTTTCCAGAAGTGAGTACTGCTAATGAAATCATCTTGATTAGTCTTAGAGGCAACATCTGAATGACATAATGAATGGATATCATACAAGAAAATTCAAAATGTACATTTGCCATATTATCTTTCAGTTACGTAAAAAAGATGCCAGTTGAATGTGAACCTTTTAATGTATGATGAGTAGGGGAAAACCACCGTTTGAAAAGTTCCAAAATACGCATTAACACTAATTAGTCTTTTGTAATAGGATTAAAGAGCTACAGTTAAGTACAATTTAAGTTTACTTTATAATGATTTATTCTTATATCACATTTCTCCAAAGTGCCATTTCACCATCAACCTCTCAAGTTCAGTCAAATCAACCCAAAGTAAATCTTCACCAAACAATGAAAGTAGTTAAGTCTTTTTCTTCTTGGCATACTAGTTACATGCTTGAAGAACATACAAACAAACTGAAACTGTACTATGGAATCTGTGTAGGTGTAGAAACACTATGTTAGGAATACACTTTCATAAGGCAACAATATATAGGTCCCACTGGTTTCAATTAAATGTCAAATAAAGCTTAAAATTACAGAAGATATTTTCATTTTATAAATCAGAACTAACACCTGTCATGAAGCAATATTCAGAAGTGGATCTAAGCAAGCCCAAATAAGCCCACATAAAAGATCTGAAAAGGTATGATGCATGTGTTTTTCCAGCTCTCAGTCACATGTGACATCAACTTGGGCTTCAGGTTCACATTCACTTCGTATTGGTGCAGATCACTGGATCCTCTTGTCCAGGCTGGTGTACAGTATGGGAGGTAACAGAAGGTGAACCACAGAAGAAACTCATGAAAAAAATCCAGCCAGCAGAAATGACTAAAACATGTAGATAAAGCACACATGAGAAGAGTGGAGAACTGCATTCTACCATAAATTTAGAGTTTCTTTTTTTATGGCTCAAGGGCATATAAATTACATTTTGATAAGTGGTACTCATTGTAATATTGGAGTCCAAGTTATGAACTACATCACTTTCCATATCAATTCTAAATTCAGCCTCAAATGACTACTGTATTATCATAGTCTTCTATATAAAATACAGCAACTTTCAGAAAAATACTGTCTTAGAATAATTTACTCAATGTTTATATACTGTTTGGGTTTTTCAGAAAAAATTTTCAACAAGACTGAGGTATGAAACAAACACTCTCTTTTTAATCTGAACATACTCCCACAGTAACGCCTTTTTTTAAAGCAAATCTGGTAAGTCATGTATTTAAAATGTGCCCGAGATATATAAATCCTTCTAAGACTTTGAGCAACAAAACATGTAGAACAGTATATCACAGGAAGCTTTTTTTTTTTTTTTTTAAAGATTCAGGGGCATAGCTGCCTAGCTCTTCTGCTTCGGTATGTTAAAAGCACGAAAGCACATCAATGGTTGAGGCTGAAATATACAAATCCCTTACATTTGCATGTAAAGTACTAGGGTTTGGATGTGCCAATGTCTTGAAAAAATTCCTCCTTGTTATATCATACGTAGGCATTGCATTTTCTGAAACAGAAAGTGTAATGGTTTAGTGTCTGGCTATATTCCAGTGTGGGTAATTGCATCCTACCTGCATAAATTGCATTGGCAGTTTTCATTAGGCATGATATTATTCTTTATTTCTAACCTTACACTATTGCTATATGCTATTAACAGACATCTTTTTGTGCTTCGGCTAAGAGGCAGCTGCATGTCTGTAAGGAAAAGCCTACTTTTCCATTGTTTCTTTTTTGTTCATCCATTCTCCACTGCTCCCCCAAAATAGTATTCTGGATAACATTAAGAAGCAACTGTGAAATCAAGAGTACATTGCAGTAAGTCTCTCATTTTGTACACACACCCCCTGCCTTTTTAAAGTTCTAAGATAACGTTAAAAAATTTTTTTTGTTGTTGTTTTTCAGACAATTGTTGAGGCAGTTATAAGATTTTGCGTGTTTGGTTTTGTTCTGTTTTGAATGTTTAGGTGCTTGATTAGCTTATGGCAAGAGCAATGAAAAATCAAAATGGGATTCCATCAGCATTTAATCCAATACTAAATACTAAGTTTGGAAAAACCTAAAAGAAACTGTGCCCCCTACATCACATAAAACATGCAGCCCAAGTCCTGATGCAGAACCTGAGAAAATCACCATCTGTGTTGATGGACTGAAAACAATGACAGTCAGGCTGCGTCTCCAATACAGAATCTGTTCCAAGAGAGTTTTCTGTTTATTTTGATATGCCTCTGCAGATTTATGTTTATCAGTCAAAGTCTGCACCAAGGTAGTCTATTTCTTTACAGTTATAGTGCAGTTGCTTTTGCCCATATTTTGCAACTGTTTATAAAATAATGATTTTCAGCTTTTCAAGGTCAATTAATTAAAAGCATAATTAATTAGATATGCATTAGGATCTCTTTCATGATATTTGATGTGAATAAAAGTCTGAGCAGATTTGGTTCAGAAAAATTGTCATTATGTAGGAAAATTCAGATTCTGGTAACAGAGTCAAGCAGACAGTTTGGATTAAATTGTTGCAAAGAACAGTATCCCTAGCTTGTTTTGTTTTGTTTTTAACTCTATGGCCTTTGCAATGGAAGATAAAATATCAAGACAAAAGCATTAGCCCCATTTTGCAGCATCAGCAGCATAAATAAAAAGATAACTTAAAGATGGTTCTCATTTGTACATTCTTCACTGCCTTTGTTCTGCTTGACGTAGAAATTAGATAAGGTAAGGTAGTTTCATCTTCATTTATCCAAAAATCCTGTTGACATTCCATAAGCTAGACTATTGGGAGACATTTTTTATAACATCAGCCCTGATGAGATGAAGACAGGAATGAATGTGTTCTTCCACAGCTGCAGAGTTTTTCAGAACATCTACCACAATTCCATCATAAATGATAACAAAGAGGAGGTTATTATTCTCTCTCTCTTCAAACATATGATTAGACCTGAAGATATACCCACAGTTACTGATCCTAGAAAAATATTTTCTTGTACGTTAATATGTGAAACCAGTAACGGATCTAGGGGAGGAGGAGGGGAGAGGAGGAAGGCTGTAAAGGACACATTATCCAGCACAGTTAATAATCAAGTCTTTAGGCAATTATATTGGGGGGGAAGTTGCTCTAAATGGACTTCCATCAGGCCCTGAATTTTTTTTTTTTTTTTTTTTTTTTTTTTGTTTCAGCAGCTTTATCGGATCTAACATAATGACTTAATATCCCATGGAAGATGTGTTATTGATAAAAGAGCTCCATAATGAAGTGGCATCAGTAAAGTCCCAGGGTTGGAACTAACAGCAGTATACAACATGGATCCACATTGGCAAGATCATGGCTGTCCATAGAATTCTTGATGGATAATGAAGAAATATCATTTCTCTTAGCAGCCTGAGATTACCGACACAAGAATTCCAAAGGCATTCTCTCATAGGTGCCCTTCACTATATGTGACAGCCAAGGCAGATAAAGAAGCCATAAATCCTTCTAGATAAAATTTTATCTTTGCCAATAACTTTTGAAGATTTCTACGAGATGGAGATGGCAATGAAGAATGGCCGGCACATACTTCAGGACTGCAATTAGCCTTTCTGGAGACACACCAAATATTCCTTGAAGTGCTGAACCTATAGAACTTCATTACATTGCCTTATAAAGATTAGCTAAGATGTTTAAAGACTAACAGAGAGATTGGGTATTACTATGAAGTCTCCATCCTCTGTTTTAAAAAAAGATCAACAATGCTACAGTCAAAAGCAGAAATCACTTCCACGGATACTTCAAGTGGCTTAGTACACACATATAATTAAAACTAAATAAAAAAATGGCAGAAAATGTGCTTGCCAAGGAATGCTGTTTCATAGCTAGCAAGTCAGGTGAGCACTAAGAGTTGTAGTATGAAAAGATAGACTGACAGATTGAAAATCTTGAAGACTTGGTTAGCAATCTGTTGAAGAGCTATTTGATCTGCAAATCACTTTTTCCTCCCAGTTCCGAGGAAGTGACCTTTCCTTTGGGGCTTGCCTCAAAGGTGATAACAAAAGAGGACAGCTCTCACACTGTAAAGGTTGTAAAACACTTTAAAGGTGCTCAGTGTCTGAAGTTTTAGCTCTTTCAAATTAAGACTACAATTTTTATCAGCAGAGATCTAGCATTCATAATTACAGAGTTCCAATAAGTAATCAAGGAGCTGTTCTTTTATCAATGGAAATACATTTTCTGTTTTTCTAAATATATAATGAATCTATTCTACCTCTAGGCCTGTGCTTTCCTAAGTTTTTACTGAAAAGAAAGTAAAGCTTTGTATTTGTACAACCAGTGCAAGCCTCCACAGTCTTTGCTGGACATAGCAATGAGTATGGCCAGGGTAACCCATCAAGAATACTGCTGAAATCTCTGTAAATTTTAGTTTTGTTTTGTTTGTTTCTTTTTGTTTTTTTTTTTTTTTTTTTGTTTTTTGTTTTTTGTTTTTTTTTTTTTTTGTTTGTTTGTTTGTTTTGTTTTGTTTTGTTTTGTTTTTTTTTTTTAATGATAAATCCTTTTAAGTGAGCAGAACTCCAAATATTACTTGTCATCTTGCACAGGTGAATCCCCAAGTCTCAACTGCCTCCGCTGCATCTAGAAAGGATTTGCATTTCCAGCATTGCTCCAGTGGATGTCAGTGGAACCTATAATTTGTTTTATTGTGATTATTCTATTAAGCAGTCTAACTCCCAGTCTTCTATGATTTCCAAGCCATGATCTTGCGAGGTTATAGTAAATGGCAAAACCATTAAAGTATTTTCAAATGCAACTCTGATAATGGTTTATGGTGGTTTGAATATTATGTCTGAGAACCAGTCATAGTCCATTGGTTCATAAAGTCAGTAATCACAGTTCTGAACAGAAAATACTTTTACCATAGCTACACATACTACTTCTAGGACTATATGAATTCTTTATCGGTAACAAACATGAATGCTAGTGACCTATTAAGCACATAAAACATGACTTACTATCAGCAGACAACATCTCTACATCAGTGAGATGAAGGAGCAACATTACAAAAAATTAGAATTTAGGTAATGTTTCAGCAGCAAAACTTGAAATAAAATCCCTCCCTTTCACACATATTTTAGTACACTAAGCATGCAAATTAGATTTCACAATTAAACAGTTATGATAAAAGCCTCTTAATTTTCACATGAACTCTTAAAACAAACATAAAATATTTCAAGGAGATGACTTTGTTTTCTCAGTGTTTACTTCGCATCTCTGCCATAAATTATTCACTTTCACTGTACTTCCCTGAGGTTCCTCATTTTAGTAGCACAGTAGGAAAAATTAAGAACTGCTTCTTAATTCAGGACACAAAAAGTTGACCTCTTTTTTTCAAATTGGGAATAACACACATATCCTTCACTACAAATTCATTCTGTCCTATTTGAGTTTTATTTCCATTTAAACCTGTAAGGCATACCATCTGCACTGTCAGCCTACATTCAAGATTTGATATTTGGGTTCAGGTAAAGTTAAAAAAAAATCAAAAATATATCCTTACCTATTGAAATGTGATTAGCCTAATGCAAATCCCCTTATTCCTCCTTCAAGTCCTGACATGATCTGACTGACCGCTCTTGAGGCTACTAGGTTTT
The DNA here is from genome assembly GCF_018691265.1 of Tyto alba. Taxonomy (NCBI): domain Eukaryota; kingdom Metazoa; phylum Chordata; class Aves; order Strigiformes; family Tytonidae; genus Tyto; species Tyto alba. Next base: position 12,587,726 of record NW_024881327.1, on the reverse strand, counting down.
TTAGAAGTGGGTATTCAACCATTTCAGTGTGGGTTTTTTGCCTCTTTTTGGTGCCTCTAGAAGGAATATCCATCCCAAATCAGTAGCACTTTTGGTTTCTGACCAAATGCTAGTGCACTCAATATCTCCCACAGCTTACAATTAGAGCATCTTTCTCCTCTCAGGGAAACTAAACCCTTGGCAATAGATGGAACCAGAGCACTTCCATGGCTTCCTGGAGGTAACTGACTGATCAGTCAATCCATGGCTTTATGAAATGTCTTTCATCTTCAGAAGATCATTGGGTGTAGGAAGTTTTCTTCACCAATTGTTTTGCTTATATTCAACAAAAACGAAGTTATACTAACCTTAAGTAGGTGGCGAACTGAAAATTTCTTTGCCTCTGTCAAAGTTTACAAAATCTTGATCAATAGTTTTGTTTTGGGTCCTTGACGTTTATTAATATAACAAGTTTTCACTAGCTCACTGACTGAAATGTTTTGCATCTTATGTATAGTCATTATTTTAAAGCATTTTTTCTTATTAGGCTATAATAACCATCTGTGAGAAGAGCATTTGACTTCAAAGAAGGTATGAATTCTTCACATGTCTTTAAGCTACTACTGCTTCCTGAGGTGTACTGGGAATATTGCAAGATGTTTGAGACAACTCTCAGGCAACAGAAGAGCTTCAGATCTGCTTGGCCTGTCTAAGCCCATGTGTATCAGTAACTACATTTCCGTCAGCTGTCTGTCAGTGTCCTAGTAAGTGGGCAGCGGCCATCTGCCTGTGCTAATTGCACCACAGAGAAGCGCTGCCCCACGACTCAATAAGCGACATCGGGACTTGACTTCAGTTGTTCCTGGGTGTAGGAGGAGATGGTCTTTGTGGATACAATTTCTTATCTATTCAGAATATCAAATGGAACTCACTCACTAAAGCATTGTGGCTATGCCTTTTATCCACTTTAGCAATGACATTATCTGGAAGACTGCCGTAACAATGTTTCTCTCCCTGAATGCCCAGGAATAATGGACCAAATCTCAACTCAGATAACAGATATCTCTTACGTAGTCAAACACCACCTCTTTGGGTATGCAGCAGTATGAAGGTGCTCTTCCTTCTTGTTTTTAAACTACCACACTGTATCTGACAGAAACTGAATTCTAATATATTCTGGCAAGAAACATTAATCAGAGGACTATAGAAAGGATAAATACACATGAAACCCACATTTTGCCTCACACCTGCTACCATCAGATAAATAATGTTTACTAACCATATTGCTGTGTATACATTTACTATCTGCCACCATATAAGCTGAGAAGCACAGACCAACATATGCAAGGAGCCATACAAGCAATGACAAAGATAGACTAAAATATTTTTCAACATAAAATAGTGAGAGAGCTTTATGCACTCAATACACTACAGTTCCATTTAATTTCAAGAGTTCTATTAAGCATTGCTCTAATTGTACATCATTTATAGTTCTCGATCTGTGAAGGGGTATAATAGATGTCAAGTCATTGTGCTAGTAGCCATTCATTCAATTTATATCTTCAAAATAAAAATCATACACGAATCAAAAATCCTTATGAGCACACTAAAAGCATCATCACAAAGCCATCTGTTTTAGACCATGTAGAGCTCAGTAACAAAACAAATGTTGCATTTCATTTTCAGATCCGGGCTTATTGATTATTTTATCTCCTGTGCTGCAGAGTATGCCAGAAGGCCCTGCTCTGGAGGCGAGTTGCAATGAAAAGAGACAAGAATTTTATTGGTGCTAGAAGACACATAGCTCTGCTTTGAGAAAAATTACACAGCACTCCAATGAGAAAAAATAATACAAATGAATGAGGCCTAACTAAAGGCAGAAAAAAGACTGCAGCTGCCATAAAATTGATAAATGCTGAAAGGGATCTCAAAGATAAGTGTAATGATGCCTAAGCCAATGACAGTTTGTTATTATCTCTCTGTAGTTGTCTAGGAGAGCCGGTGAGTCCTTGATGCATTCTCTACCATGCCGATCACTATTTTGCCAACAGAATTAGAGATGAATCACCCACAGGATCTGCAGAACAGTCTAGTGCCGCTCCTTTTGAGAGAACAGCTTCTTTTGACAAAGCAACACCTACAGTAACAGCATTACTGCCAGTTTTACTACCTGCTAACAGCACCTAGAGAATTCATTGCCTTTATACATCTACATTTTTTAACAGTTCCAAATAGCACATGGAAATGTTGAATACTCCATGATTAGCTGTGGTTTATGGCACTGTGATCTTTAACAAGACATGGTAGAGTCTCTCTCTGCTTCACATATTTTCCAGTGGAAGAAAATAATTTGTTTGGGAGGATGTTTTGACATACTGTTTTCCACAGACGGAAGGATGACTTCAACACACATAGCTGGGAACAGCAAATGGTCTAATGACTGCTGAAACCCATTCAGGCATGCAGGTATTCCCTTACTTAGGCAAGTGGGTATATGCTCCTCATCCCCAAGTAAGAGTAAAGGCAAGTTGCTGTTTCTGTTGGTTGTGCAAAGGTGACAATTGGACACCAGCTCTAGTTTTAAGAAACCTTGATAATTAGCAAACACAGCTGGACAAAACCAAATTTGTTGATAAGTTAACTATTTCAAAATCTTGCTCGGCTCCCTTCTGGACTCAGTTTGCTGAATGCTGACTCAGAACATTTGGTCTGTTTTTCACCTACTCTTTGCATAGAGAAAGTGATTCAATTTCTTATGAATTATTTTCTTCTCACTCCACAAATACTTAGATATCTTGGTGGTTTAAATTACTTACCTCTAATAACAGCATATTAGCCTCAATCCTGTTCCCTCTCTCCCAGGGTTTTATACACCTTGATGATACCCCTCTCATTCTATTCCTCCTAGAGCTTCACAGATCAAATTTGGCTAATCTTTCACATCTTGCAGACTGAAAATTAGAGGTCTGTACTGCAACCTAATCTCTGCAATGTCCTTCTTATTATAAGGTCACTGAAAGTTCACAAATTACCCCAAATGTGATTTTATTATTTCTTCAATTTGTGCCAAAATAATTTAAAATTAATTATAAGCGTAATTGTCTATTTACAACTCCATATCAAGACTTGCTTCTTTTTTTCTGATGCTATGTAGTATTCTATGCAGACTGTGTTACCTACGGATAATTTTCTCATTTAAAGTCTGCATTTCTCTTCCTTCTCCTGCTGTAGGGTGTGTATTATTACTTTGAGGTGTCAGCTTCATTTAAACTTTTTAAACTCAGACCTTTAAACTTTTATGCCTCTAATCCATTATAATAATACAGTACTGTCTTCTACTGGCATAGAAAGCAATACTAGATTATTATAATGCATTTGAGACATACCGTTTTTAAGAACACAACACAAACTTTGAGTTATCAGCATCAGTCAAAGTTTGGTTTTGCCCGTGGCACAATCTTTTTGTAATAGGTCCTTCGCCAATGTCATTTACATATGAGGCAAACATAATAATTTCTAAAAATGATTGATGCTGCCTCAAAATTGAGCCAAAATTTACCAGCATTTGCCCCTTAAAAGAAACAACTACCAAACCCTATATTTTAAAGCACTTGAAATGTTTCTATTTGTATAGTGTGATTTAACTTTTTTATAGCAGGCCATTTTGTATTATGGTAACAAATATTTACTTGAAATTTAGCTGATGAATACCACATGAAATAGTCTTATAAACAGCAAGGCTTTGTGGAGAGGCAAAAAAGGTTTTACAGATAACAGAAATGAATGATTAAATTGTGATAAACTTTCTACAGATTCTTTTTATGATTCTATAGAATCTGACAGGAGGGATTTAATTCTCTATTAAATTCAGTGTAACAGTTGAAATATTCAGGCTGATGTACGAAGCCTACTTTGAATTACAAGTGAAATGTCTTGCCATTCATCAGCAATTATGCCCTTAATAAGTTCTGACTATTGTCAAAGCTTTCTATCTTGCCATTGAAGGTATGCAAGAGCTGATCTCTACAGGAAGATTTATGAATTCAAAAAACTCTCCAGAAAGCTCTCAGTAAAATCTGCCTTTAGGATCTACCAATAATTTTTATGCACAGTTTCATGAGAATCACCCAGTCTGCGGTCAGAGTGAATAATTCAAAGGAAATGCATATTCATCTCTTTAGGAAAATATCTGTAAACAGATCACAGTTTCTCTGAATGTATTCATTACCACACAGAGCTGCAGTCAGCACAAACTCTTCTAATAATTTTAGTGGGCTCTGGATTTGATCTTATTTTAATCTCCTCTAAATGCATTTCAAGTAGGATTTTAGTTGCTTAGAAAGAAACTTCTACAGAGAGTTCATTGACAGAGCACTATTTGCTGCTTGGTTTATTTGGGTATCACGTTGTTGCTCATGTCAACATGAATGACATAACACCATTCTTTCCCATTGGAGGGACGTGACTCTAATCTTAATGAAAGGGAGCATGTAAAGGTAATGGGATATTTTAATCTCTCTAGAAAGGCTCGGGGATGAACTGGATTAGGTTATTTCACAAAATTCCTACACCAAGTCAATATTGCTTATCCCCAGAAAAACTATGTAAATCGTACTTACATCACTATGTTATACTGACAGTGTGCAATCTTTATATTCAAGTCATTCTATCCTTGATGAAGATTTCGAGATCAAAGAGGCAAAAATATAGAAGCAATGGTGAGACTGTCATTTCCAGACCATTAGAACTCACAGATAGAAACCTGGGGTCCTGCTCCTTAAGCAATTTTCCCACATGGAAAAAAAAAAAAAAAAAAAAAAAATCATTTACTTACTTACTGATTTTTGTCTTTCTCTGTACCATGAGCCTAACAGTTTATTAGATTATCAGCATGCATGGAGTATCCTGGTTAGAATGGACAGAGGAATACTAATACCATGTTCATTTATGAACTTGGTGATGTTTTCAAGTTCCTGGCAAAATCTCTGGGTGTGCCTGCAGTACATAAAGCCTACCTCTATCCCTGTATACTCTGAAAGAAGTTTAGCATTCTGATCTATGAGAACATCTGTCTATGCTAGCATCTTAGGAACACATACACAGTACTCACCCACCACCACAAAGGATATAATACAAAACTTGCTTCTCACTTATATTAGTTCTGAATCAGAGAAGTTCAGCCAGAAAGTGCTTAACTTAACAACTCAGTAAAGCAATTCTTCTCTCTACGCTCTCTTGGCAAATGTACAGAGACAGGAGTAACGGCAGCACCAAGTTATGTAAACAAATGCAGTCTTGGCTATCCAATGCAAAGTTGTAAGTCGATCATTTATCCACTAAGAAATTTGTAAGATCATGTATTTTACTAACTATATTCTGTTTCTTAAAGATTCAAGAAACCTTCCTTTAATTTAGCTTTGAAGCTATTTGCCTATTCTTTGTTACTTTCCTATACATGGAATTTCTCTCTAGATCTTGGAATTACCAACAGGTGTTGATGTTGATTTTGTCTCCCTTGTGACTGCATCTGTCATGGTTTAATCCAGCCAGCAAATAAGCACCACGCAGCCTCTTGCTCACTCCTCCCCCCTCCCACTGGGACAGAGAGGAGAACTGAAAGGAAGTAAAATTCATGGGTTGAGATAAGAACAGTTTAATAAATAAAATAAAACAATACTAATAAAAAATGTAATAATAATAACAACAATAATAATGATGATGAAAAGGAATAGAAAAAAAAGAGAGAGAAATAAAACCCAAGGAAAGACAAGTGATGCACAATGCAGTTTCTCACCCCCCGCTGACCGATGCCCGAGCAGCGATCTGCCCCCCAGCTGACTCCCCCCCCCAGTGTATGTACTGGGCAGGACTATGTTCTATGGGGTGGAACATCCCCTTGGCCAGTTCGGGCCAGCTGTCCCGGCCGTGCTCCCTCCCAGCTCCTTGTGCACCGGCTCGCTGGCAGAGCACGGGGAAACTGAAAAATCCTTAATTTAGGGTAAGCAAAACTTAGCAACAACTGAAACATCAGCGTGTTATCAACAAATCCAAAACAAAGCACTGTACCAGCTACTAGAAAGAAAATTAACTCTATGCCAGGACAGTGTCACATTTCATTTTGTAGCAGGATATTTTTTAATCCTTTCATCCTGAAGTTCTTCTCCCCTCACCAGTAATGATTTTGGATATATGTATGACAGGTAGTCGATACTCTCCAAGCACTGGTCAATGCAAACTTAACTGCATAATGCTTCTTGACTCACCATCCCCCAAATCTGAAAGCACCTACAAAGAATCCAAATTATTTGTCTTATTACTTATCTACCAAAGCTGTGCATTTGGTTCATCTGAACTCTCCTGCAGGCTTGAAGGAAAATCATGCAGAGACTTTCAGCCAGCCAAAGCCCACTAATTGTACTGTGTTCCCAGCATGTGATTACTGAAGTGGATTGTAGGAGTAGAGTAGGTTTTGTTAGTTTTATTTCCATAATCACACCATCAGAGAACCATAGATAATATCCATTTGCATTTATAACTGAAGACTGTGTTTTATATTGGAAGTCAGTAACAGCAATAATAAGAGAAAGCATCATTAAATGGATGTGATTTGGTTTTCCTCCAAAGCTACGGTCCAGCTGTATTTCATAGCTAGATGGACAAGATACAACCTGTTACAGAGCTCTGCAGTTGGGTCAGGCAGCACTTCTTGAGTTTATGATCTGTCTGGAATAACACTACACAGATTTTACAACAAAATTATGAAGCGATTCAGAATTGTGCAAGATTCGAATGCGTGTATATGCAATACATATGCTTTTATGTCACAGGACTAAGACTGGGTAAACTTATACAGGGTAACAGTGGGGAAAAAGTGAGACAGTGAATGAAGCCCTCTGGAGATTTTGCTCTTGCTGTATGTATGAGAAGAGAACACATTCTACAAGTGATAATGGCAAAAGAAGACCATGAGAAGGCAAACAGACCAGACAAATTATGTTTCAAACTCAGCAACTACTACTACACTTTGCTGATATTTTTTAAAATGCAGATTTACTTAAGAGCGTAAGAAATGTCCTACCGGGCCTGCTCTTTTGATCAATGATTGCTCTACCCCACATGAAACCGAGTACACTGATCTACTCTGTCTGTCTGACTGTGGCATTAGGAAAACCTGTTTGGGAGCAGATATCTGCAGTCCGTCCATTCCCACTTGTCCTTCCCAGGCAACTCCAGTCACTCACCCGGGAATGCTGGAGGGAAAAGGCTTCCCTACCCCTTCCCTGCGATGTCTACTATGAACCTGCTGCCGACGGGCCTGACTAATTCTCTGTGAACCTCCCAGTCTTGTCTGTCTGCATTTTCTGCTCTGGCAACAAATTCCAGAAGTTCAATACCACTGTTAAAGAAAACAAACAAACAAAAAAGGTACTTTCTCTTCTACATTGTAAATGGATTTTCAACAGTTTTGGCACATGCAGCCCTGTTCTACTTTATGATTTTGTTAATTTCAGTCATATCCCCACCACAGCATTTTCTTCTCCAAACCAAAGAGCCCCAGCCTTTTCACTCTCCCTTCGATAGCTTATTTCTTATGCCAAGATGACTGTTATTTGGCAATTCTAGAGCTAACAGCCTTGCCACATTCTGTCTAGCTTGATCCTAGCCCCAGAAAGTGTTTTTATCAGCAAAATAGAAAAGACTGTGGTCTGAGACTCCTACTGGAAGAATGTTTTTTTACAAAGTCCAATACCCTTTAAGAACAGAACAGCTCTGAAATATCAGATATTTTTTCTGATGCTTTGGAAGATAGCACACACAGATTCATGGAGCAACTTAGAGTAATACTTTCTGCAGTCATGAAATGAAGCATTTAAAAGTGAAATAAGCAGAATCACATTTTCAAGAAATAATTGTTATCCCTAGCGTAACTCCAAATCCTCAAGAGCTTTGTGCATTTGTCATGCATTCCAAAACAGGAAAAAAGGCAGATCTTAGTAATCCTGGTGAAGCTGAGGGCTACAGAGAGCAACTTGGTGAATTGCATTATTAGTGTCAATGTTGATAAATACATTCAAATATTTCCTCATTTTTGCTGTCTCTGTAGATTTCACATTGCTATAGTAGAAGGATAAGCATACACTGTATCTGTAGAAAACAAAGATTATAAAAGATACCTAAAGTGGATCATTATAACATAACAACTGTGGGTCCTCTGGGACAAGGATATATTACTGTACTAATACCTGAAATCCTAACACTTCAAGATTAATTTAGTATTTATGAAATACGACATAAAAGCTGATTTCAGGAGACCTTTTCAAGACCTCAACACTTTAACACAAGCTATTTAATAAGTAAGAAATAAAAATAAATGCTAATTCTGTGCAACTTTCAAAACAAAGCACTATGGGATAGATCAAAAAATATAATTTAGGTACTTACTCTGTCAAAATCAATGGACCCATGTAAATCTTGGCTGAAGGTTTATAATTTGGCAGTTTATCAAATATACTTTGTTTAATGTGAAATTACTGGTAACGTTTAATTGGTTTTTAACATCAATGCAAAGTATTTCTGTAGTCAATTTGCCAATTTCTGAACTGAAATAAAGATATACAAAATTGGTAATTTGTGAGAACTTTGTTTTGCAGGCTATCAAAACTGGATACAATTTTCCTTAATTAAATCTAATTATTAAATTACGCAGTTTTAATTAAGTTACAGATTTCAGATAATCTTTTCACCAGTGTTGAAAGCACCCAAACCATGTCACTCATATATGCATTCCTTAGCACAAAAGTTATCCTAACTAATGATAGCTCATAACCGCATGAAAGATTTCCCTTCCCTCTCCTTTTCATTTCTAAAAAAGAATGGAAATTTATTGCTCTTTCCACTTCAACATAGTGACTTCTGAAAGGAGCCACTCAACTGACACAATACAACACAGTACAGAGGAGCTCATGCTGTTGTTTTTTTCATTCTCATCCTCCACACACACTCCTGGGCTTTGCGTAATGAAACATCCACTATCTCTCTCATTGTTAGCCAAGAGTGATTTTGAGCAAATTAATATGACAGGCACTTTCCATAAGTAAATAAATGAAACTCTTGAAGGCTCCAGTACAAGATTCAACTATATACTTACTCAAGAAGAAATGGTTTGTTCCTTGACAACATTAAAAATAAAGAGTCCATAAAGAGAATAATTTTAAACTAGAGACAAAAAAAAAAAAAAAATTACAGACATCACAAACAAATCTTCAGTTCAGATTTTCCTCATAAAGACAAAAGGTCTTTTTACTTGTGCGTTTTACCGTCAATAGAAAGTCACTGGTTCTAAATATATAGCATTATGATTATTGTAGACTTAAATACCTTCATCATGCCCATGAAGTAAACAGGACTAATGGTGACACAGCAGATCTGAAACACCAATCCATACACTCTCTTGAGTATTTGGAAAGAGACATAAAGGATTACAAGTAGGACTAAGGTAAAATCCTTCACTAATTTCACTAAGAATTTACAGAAATCTTATCTATTTACTAGTCTGGAGCATCACAGAAAAATGAAGGGTTGGACCACCAAAAAAACAGAGGGCCCATATCCAAACTGAAGACCATGAAGTTGCTATATTTTTACATCATCTTTAACAAAAGCACAGTGTTTTCTGCCCCCATTCCACCCCTCCACCACTGGGCTCAGCTGGGACCCAATTAAAGCTGAATATATACTTTTTCAATACCCACAAGTTTGACCCCAGGCAAACATTTCAAAGCAATTTTCATGTTTTATGTATTTCTAACTCAGTTTAAAGTTTCAAAATAACCTAAATAATATACCCTCTTTTAAAGCTGTTTTTATTTTTCAAATCAATGTGTTCCTTTTAGCAAAACTGGTAATTGAGGGAGAGGGGAGGGGAGGGGAGGGGAGGGGAGGGGAGGGGAGGGGAGGGGAGGGGAGGGGAGGGGAGGGGAGGGGAGGGGAGGGGAGGGGAGGGGAGGGGAGGGGAGGGGAGGGAAGGGAAGGGAAGGGAAGGGAAGGGAAGGGAAGGGAAGGGAAGGGAAGGGAAGGGAAGGGAAGGGAAGGGAAGGGAAGGGAAGGGAAGGGAAGGGAAGGGAAGGGAAGGGAAGGGAAGGGAAGGGAAGGGAAGGGAAGGGAAGGGAAGGGAAGGGAAGGGAAGGGAAGGGAAGGGAAGGGAAGGGAAGGGAAGGGAAGGGAAGGGAAGGGAAGGGAAGGGAAGGGAAGGGAAGGGAAGGGAAGGGAAGGGAAGGGAAGGGAAGGGAAGGGAAGGGAAGGGAAGGGAAGGGAAGGGAAGGGAAGGGAAGGGAAGGGAAGGGAAGGGAAGGGAAGGGAAGGGAAGGGAAGGGAAGGGAAGGGAAGGGAAGGGAAGGGAAGGGAAGGGAAGGGAAGGGAAGGGAAGGGGAGAAGAGAAGAGAAGAGAAGAGAAGAGAAGAGAAGAGAAGAGAAGAGAAGAGAAGAGAAGAGAAGAGAAGAGAAGAGAAGAGAAGAGAAGAGAAGAGAAGAGAAGAGAAGAGAAGAGAAGAGAAGAGAAGAGAAGAGAAGAGAAGAGAAGAGAAGAGAAGAGAAGAGAAGAGAAGAGAAGAGAAGAGAAGAGAAGAGAAGAGAAGAGAAGAGAAGAGAAGAGAAGAGAAGAGAAGAGAAGGGGAGAAGAGAAGAGAAGAGAAGAGAAGAGAAGAGAAGAGAAGAGAAGAGAAGAGAAGAGAAGAGAAGAGAAGAGAAGAGAAGAGAAGAGAAGAGAAGAGAAGAGAAGAGAAGAGAAGAGAAGAGAAGAGAAGAGAAGAGAAGAGAAGAGAAGAGAAGAGAGAAGAGAAGGAGAAAAGAAAAGAAAAGAAAAGAAAAGAAAAGAAAAGAAAAGAAAAGAAAAGAAAAGAAAAGAAAAGAAAAGAAAAGAAAAGAAAAGAAAAGAAAAGAAAAGAAAAGAAAAGAAAAGAAAAGAAAAGAAAAGAAAAGAAAAGAAAAAGAAAAGAAAAGAAAAGAAAAGAAAAGAAAAGAAAAGAAAAGAAAAGAAAAGAAAAGAAAAGAAAAGAAAAGAAAAGAAAAGAAAAGAAAAGAAAAGAAAAGAAAAGAAAAGAAAAGAAAAGAAAAGAAAAGAAAAGAAAAGAAAAGAAAAGAAAAGAAAAGAAAAGAAAAGAAAAGAAAAGAAAAGAAAAGAAAAGAAAAGAAAAGAAAAGAAAAGAAAAGAAAAGAAAAGAAAAGAAAAGGAGACACTCTGGCCTTGATGATGGATATTTAGGAAAGAAATGGCTGAGACTGATCACCATGCCACTGCAGTCTGGTTTCCCGAATCATCACTTCTCACCAACCACATTTGCATGCAAACATACATCTCTTGTAGAGCTGCTTTTTTAATGCCTTCTAGTGCATAACAATCTAAGTTGATCAATGTACTACGTGAAGGTAGGATTTTAGCCAGGAAGACAATCCCATATTAGCTTTCATTTGGCTAGCACAAGGACAACAGCAAAGCCAGAGGTGTGGCCTTCACTGCATCCATCAACCTGCCAGGTACCTCAGGCTAGACACTGCCGAAAATCTGTGCTCTTTCAGTGATCCTGCTCCCTTGGCAGGCTAAAAAAATGACCACGTAGTCCCACATGGGGTAATCATATATTCATTGACTAGCTAGACACATCCTCCAAATTGAAATAAACTGCAGGAGAAATAGACATCTTTGCCTCAGATATGCACTGTCTTTCCAAATGTTGTAAAATGAGCTACATGTGCCCAGAATTTGCAACGAATGGATGATCTTTTATCCAAAAAAACCCTGTAGAGTCTGAAATTGTATGGTTGTGTATTGTAAAAAAGGGACTTTTCAAATGTCATGTACATGATGCACATCCATTCCTTTCTTCTTGAGGAATTAAAGCCTGTGATTTTTACAATTCAAGCTAGTCATTACATTCACTAGTTCTGTGTAACCTACCTTTTAGATGTCCTCATCGAAATTTAAGTAAGCCTCAGTAAATCTCTGCAGATTAGATAGTCTAAAATTATAATAGCAACATAATAATGTATTTTCTTCATACAAAGCTGTTTTTACAATGAAACATGTAAGTCTGGGGTTATTAACCCAACTATAGCACTACACTAGTGCAGCTGTACTGTTCCTCCGGTCAGCATTAAATCTGTTGCTGAAGCTTTGTTCAAGACACATGCCACTGTACAATGCCATTTTTATACAGTATCTTTCAGAGCACAACGTGTTCTGACTACAGGTCCTCGCTGTGATGAACAGAAGGTCACTAGGTCATTTTCTAGCAATTAAAGTGTTTTCACAGAACAAAAGTTTGTTGATCAAACCAATCCTTTGATATTATAAAAAAAAATCCTCTGTGACTTAATAATGGGAAACTGTACACTGATGTTCTGTATGTAAACAAGATATTTGACATAGAACATCATGAAAGTAGAGGGGTAATGGAAATAAGCCAAATGTATCTTCAAACCTCTAATTTTTACCTCTGTTTTAGTAGTTTCGAAGTATGAAAGGAAAGTAAAATTGTATGAACAATATGTTTCAGTCAGCACCTGGTTTAATTTTATTATTTAGACATACAGTAAGATTCAGCTAAAACTTAGAAGTGAAGTTCACATGCCCATTCACATGTAAATAAAGCTTCAAAAATCTCCCACAGACTAGTTGATTAATAAAAACATGAAACCAATGTAGTAACATTATTAATATAAACAAACTTAGCCAAGGGTACACATTAAAATGTTTCACATGTGGCATCACCTCTTCACACACAAATTGAGATCACTTTGCCACTGTCTCATAATAAATAGAAAGGAGGGCAGGAGGTGGGATTGCAAAGAAATAAGGACATTTAGCACTGAACTGTTTCATACAAAGCAGGAAACAGTTTCTTGCTGGAAGAAATACTTTTGTGAAGCACAGATGCCATGCTGTTTGTCTAATGACAAAGCAGTTGAACCAGAAAGATGGATAGATTCTCACTGACATTTCCTGCTGACCATGTTAAGTACCATAGCTGAGAGATTTTTAGTCTTTCCTGGAATTACTTTCCCTAAGACTTGATTGAACTAAATGTGCTGTATGCAAATCCCTGAACATAATAAAAACTGGAATCAGCTGAAAGGGTTTTCCTTGCACTCACTCAAACCACAGCAAATATAGCTATGTAGCCCAAAATGCAGAAATAGTGCTTGCACAGAGACTCCGTGGTAGATAACAACCTTTCTGTGCATCATCAAAGGAGTCAGGCGCTTTAAGATTTCACTCTGAATCAAAGAGGAAATGAGGTTGAGTTTCCACATTGCTACAAGTGCAATCAATTATAACACTTTGAATTAAAGTGACTATCCCTACAAATGCTCATTGCTACCCTGCAACATGATGTAGACATGCTAATTTCATTAGGACATTCTGAAGCCTCAGTTACACATCTTGCAATGCAGTCCTCCAAATGACTTGCTGTCAGATTTGCCAAAAATGGCTGAGAGAACAGTCAAAGGCAACTTTGCTACTACAAAGCTTAAACAGAATCAAAAGAAAAACAAGGACTACCACACTGCCAAGGTCTACAGCCAGCCAGCACCCCCTTTCCCCCGCCCAAACAACAAAAAAACTCAGCTACAGTTTAAATTGCTATAAGCATCACTCACCACTTCGTGGCTAACTCAGTGGCTAAAGTAACAATGCAGAAAATTATCTCAAAGGACTTTCAGACAAGAAAGAATATGATTGCTATCATTGGTCAACTGTTGAGACTATTGTCTGAATACTTTAGCCTCACTCAGATCTACCCTCCTGTTTTATTTTTTAAGTTCAATTTATTTTCTTTCATAGCTGTGAATCAGTTTGCACTAGCCTGTGCAGCCCTTCTCAAAGCACTGGAGCTGTGTAGATGAGCTGCACTTATTTACATCATCTCAGAATTGAACTCAAGACTTTAAGTAGCATGCTGAGATCGGATATGTAACATCTATACCAGAGCATCTAGAATTTGATTGCAATATAATGAAGAGTCATTTAAGTAATTACTTTTGCATAAATTACTCTATGCTGGTATGTTCCAATCTATAATTGCTGCACATTACAAGCACCATGGTTACTAATCAAGGGGAGAAAGGAATTCGAGACCTGGAAAGAGCAAGAGAAATTAGGTAGAGCAAGTATACGGTTAGACTAACGAACACATTATTCATCTGCCACCTTGACATGTAGTATGTGTGCAAGCAGAAGGGTAAGAAAAAGGACCCAAAAGTGACACACGTATGTACCCCAGCCCAGATAGCACATACTTCCATGTGTCACAATATATAAGCAAACTGACTAGATATGATCAATATAATAAATTCCCTCATCATGGTTTAAATCAAAAGATAAATCAAGATGCCAATGTTGCTATGTTCTGTAATTCCATAAAACCTAATAACCTTAAAAGAAATTGTTCCATTTATTAGGGAAAACCCTGTGTCCCAGATGAAGCAGCCTCCTGGCCTTCCCCTGTTTCAGGAAAGGAGCCTGTGGCCATAGCAGAAGTCTTTATATTGATTTCCAGTAACAGATGAAACCACCACGCAGGACCCCTGGCAAATGCAAGGCGAGTAGCATTAAGTAGAGCACTGGTAACCTGAGGGAAAGCCCACCCACTCTACAGACAGCATGGGAGCAATAGCAGCTGCTGATTTCTGATGCATATTTGCAAGTTTTTTATGATCCTGGCCTGAATTGCAGGCTTTGCAGTCAAAGCCAAAGCAGTTTTGACTGGTACTCATTTTTTGTTAGGAATACTTGGCACAGCTGCTCTCTTACGAAACTAAATGTCTTGTGACAGTAAGCGTAGCATGATGAAGGGGGTCTGGCAGAGATGCTGAATGATCTTTGGCCTTTATTTATATGTGACATTTCCAGAAAAAACATTTTATTAGATAAGCCACTAAGGAGCAATCCTTCAGTAGATGGCTATGGCCACGTTCTTCTGTCAAAGATAAGCTTCTGAGAATGCAAACCACGGGTTAGGAGGATATGTTCTGCAAAGCAAAGTATAAATGTAAGAATAGGAGGGGATAACCCTTAATGGGGAGTCATATTTGGACTGAATTACTCCTGAGGCATCACCACACTAAGAGCTGCCCATGGCGGTTATCCTGGTAAAGTACTGACACTACCCACCAAGCTCAGCTGTCCCACAGTTCATTGACTGATGTTATATAAACCATCCATACGTCACCATTAGCACAAATAATGATTACAATACCCTCAACCCGTATTAAAACTGGAGTGGAATTTGATGTAAATACAGGCAAACCGACAACAAAAGATGACCAACATGATACCCTGACATTTCAAAAACACCACAACTCAAGATGGTTTTCTTTCACAAATTCCATCTGCAGTCCTGTCTCACATAAAAGTATGTAAGTAACAAAGTCTGTAAGTTTACAAACTATAAAAAATAGCATGTGGGAGAACATACCATGTCATTGATAACAGCATCAGCTAACATCAGAAAAAATCATGACCATATATTTGGGAAACTGGGTCAAAGTTTGAACTGTTTCCCTATCATATGGAATGGAAGGAGATTCAAAGTTTCTGCGTAAGGCATAGAGAGAGTAATTAATAATTAAAAGACATAATTAGTGAATACAATGTAGGGTGAGGAATACAGGAAAGAACAGGTTCCCCCACCCCCTGCTTACACGTTGTGTTGGTGAGCTATGTTGTCTAGCAATCTGAAGTGAAAGTTAACAAAGTCTTCTGTGTGGGAATAGGTTTATATACACATATCACACATATAGCTACATAAACACATATGCCCAAACACAAGCTAATCCCTTTAATGAATCCCACACACAACAGTTTAATCATTACAAATTTTCTCAATAACAGAAGCTATATTCAGATGGACAAACACAATGAAATTTCGCCTGTAAAGTACTACAGGCTTTATCCTTTTACAATCTGAAAATAAGGCCTGGTTAATTTTTCTCCTCAACTTTCAGGTCTCCTTGGGCTCAGATTTTAAATCTTCCTGCAGCTTAATTATGCTACCATGATTCTTCTTCCCCACTAGATATACAGTGTACAAATCTAAAGAGAAAGCATTAATTCCTGGCAAGAGCTCTCAGCAAAGTAGTGATCCTCCTTCTAAGAGCCATTTTGAACGTTAAGACTACCCACAGAAATACTAAAATTTGTCATGAGATGGTTAGAACTTGTTGCAGCCCCCTTTGAAGTCCTGTTGAAACATCTGAGTCAGGTTTTGAGCTTGGCCTTTTCCTTGAGATGGACAGAAGTGCAACAGAAAGATGCGGAAGAAACAGGGGAAAACTACAGGAATGGGAAAATATCTCAGCAGACTAATTCCTCCAAACTTCTACCCTTCTAAAACTACTTTGAACAGATGAGTAAAGGTGTATCAAGCCCAAGCTGTTACTCTAGGTGAAACCTGCGTTAGCTTTAGAAGTTTCTGCTGTACGGTAGTACTACAAGTTGCACAAAGAATCAGCTTGCAGTATACTTATATGCCTGAACACTGCTGGACCATATTGACTATGGCCAGATATTGGAAGTTTCCAGTTAGGATGCGACTAAATATTTGATTTATATATCCCAGCTGATATTATAACCTGTATGATAGGAAGGAATTTTTTCCCAGAGGTAAATAAATAAATGGAGTAAATGAGATAGTGACAAAAGCAGAACTTCATTAAGCACATTATGGTTATTCAGTCATTATTCCATCTCATAAAATAATTTTAAATAAATACAGACTTCTGAAAGTGAAGAAATTAATTAATATGGGCAATCATGTAACCTTAGCTCTTCCCTCTACTTTCCAAAATTAGTGATAACCAGTGTGATTTTTTAGGGTTTTTTAGCAAGCCTCCCAGCTTAACTCACTGTTACACATATCTGTACATGTATTGAATCATGAGTAATTAATTGTAACCAGCTTAAAAAAAAAAAAAAAAAAGAACAAACCCAAACCTAGAGATGAAGCTATCAGGCTAGTCATGATCAGTGAAAATCATCACTGAGATACATATTTATTTCCCAATACCTCTGCCTATGATATGGAAAATTCCTGAGAAACACAGCATTGCATGCGTAGATTGTGCCAGTTGTCAAGTAGAGGAGGTTGTCAGCAGTTGAAAGGGAAAAAAACACTATCCCAGATTTTACTAACAGAGAAATCCTTGCTTTCATTCTTTTTCCAATGAAAAATACTGCATGACAATCCAACACTGAAAAACTGTTTTCAAAAGTACCAAATTCACTTATTAGAATAGAGGGCATCTAGTTAGTCAAATCAGGGTAAAGCCAGTCATGGAAACTGTTAATTGTCCACAAGGACACAGGCCTTGTACTATCTTTTTCATTCTGAAATATGGTATCTTCTGCAGACAAATAAATCAGACATTATGGGGGCCAGATTTACTGTAGTTACAGGAAGAACTATGTTTGACTTGTAGATTCTTGCAGCACTCTTTTCTTCATCCCTATCAGCTAAGCGCTGGCTAAACAAGCTGAAGTACTGATATAGTATGGCTATTTTTGTATTATTCAGAAATAACAAAGCTTTTAATGCCTAAAATGTCAAAAGCAAGACAAAATTATTTTCAGTTGCCATTTATCTTTCAGTGGTGGTGGTAAAAGCTGCTGAATTTTTTCTCAAAAACAATTTCAAGTTTCAGATTATGCCACTACATATTGTTGCCTATACACCAACTATTGTTTTCAATACCCAAAATGAGCCACAAATGCTTTTTTAGCCACAGATGCTAAGGGTGCCTAAGATTTCATTTTAGATGAGCACAGAAAATAAGCTAAGGTTTTTCACCTCTGTCTCCCTAGGGAAGAACCAGGCTGCATGTCATCTCTGCTCATCTCAGTTGTGAGCAGATTTTAATACACTGTCCATGTTACACATGGGACACAGCTTCACTGGCCATGCAAACTAAGCTCATGGGCTCTTCTGTTTTACATTACGTTTTATATAACGTTTATCTGCTCTATTACTCGCACAATAGTTTTGTCTGATCTACACAAGGATATATGGGCTGTCAGTGTCAGGTGAGCAGAACAGACCCGGGACCAGAAGCATTCCCCCATCTTGTCTGCATTATTCACTTGAATTCAGCACGTGACTGCCAGAATAAATCACAATTTCCAGCTTATGCAAAATAGCCTTTTTCCCCCCACCTCTTATTATTAAAAGTTATGGCTGGTTTATTTAAAATAAGCTCATGGAGTAGTCATGGAGGAAGCCATGAATTAGATTCAAAGTGCTTGGTTTCTCACTAAAATAGAGATTTTAATTTTTATCAGCAAACAGAAAGATTTATCACCTAACTCTAAGAAGGAGGATTCAAGTTTTACTTACACACTGATACACATGGCCAGACCCCAGAGCTATCACATGTGTATTTTAAAATGTACCACTGCTAGAAATGGTATTGTAGTAAGCCAGTGTAAAGCGCATTCCTCACAAATCTCAGTCTGGAAATAACTCAATTCCTCAGGCTCTCCAGTCACAGCTGGTTGAAGATTACTGCGCAGCGAAAAGGCTTGCTGGAGATTTTGTTGGGGTGCTGCCAGCTTAAATTGTGGTGCAACAAAAGGCATTCTTTGCTACGAGGGAGACGAGGACAAGACACAGCACCTGATGTGACCATTCGCTGCCTGCTTGTTTGCCTGCATTCCCCAGCAGCGCGTGAGGCGCGGGCGCAGGGGAGAGTTTGAGACAAAATGCAAGCTCCCCTCGCTGTGTAAGTGATGGACTTGTCAAAAGACGAAACAAAGCTGCAAAGTACTGCCTTATCCACACAGCTCCACTCCAACCAGAAGAAGCAACTACATAAAAATGACATGGCAGCAAGGAAGAAAAGAGAAAACGAAAAAGAGTACAAAAATGTAGAGTGCGACAGAGATGGCCACCGAGGATCCCTTTTAAACAATGAAGTGAACTGGATGTCCCAAATTGCCCAGCTAGGACCCTAATATGACCTGTACGTTTGAAATCTAAAATTGATTGTGGTTTTAGATCCTTCTAGAGCACTAGTATACTGGAAACACGTAGCTCTCACATCACTTCTTTCCCCTCTGTGCACGGAGATATGTAGCAGACGAGTGCAAACATCTAATTGTGTGACCAGGTTGTGCACAAGCAGACAACTGCTGAAGATGCAAGGAAATGGAAAGATGAGGACTTAAACAGCCACAGGGAAAAAAAAAAAAACAAAACAAAAAACAACCAAAACAAACCATGTCACAATCAAAAGAGCATAGTGCAAGTGACTATTATAATTTAATGTGTCAAAATAATAACTCTATTAACCAGTCTAATCAGCTTCCAAACTAGGAATATTTCCTAAAGAATATTTACCAGTGTTAAGACAAGTTTCTTATTCAAAATTGTAACGACTTAACACCAAACAGATAGAGTCTATGTTGCAAAGAAATTAGAACTATCAATCTGGAAAGTATTTATGATTCCCAGTTGAAGACGATGTTTAATGAAGCCAGTAAAAATGTAAAATTATCTTCTGACTGCAAACTCTCCAAAACATTTAAATGAATTTATGTTGAGAGCAGCCTGGTGAAACAGTTACTAATACAAAACATTTCACTGCAGTCCTGGAAGCAGGCATTTCAGGCTTCTATGGCCGTATTTTCCAAGTCATGTACACTTTATGCCACAAACACATCTGTTTGAAATTAACTCATGAACATGACTTTTTAATGTGCACAATAAAGTCAAAGGGTCTAGCTGACCATATGCTAACAACTGAACTGTACACCTGCCCTCAGCATCACTATAGATCAGTTTATGCATCAAACTACAACAGCCTGGGGAATTTGGGTTTTTTTCTGGTTTTATTTTTCCCTCTGCATTTGTATACCACTGACTTACAAAACATAACAAACTTTGGGACTGGGATTTATGTTTTCTTACATGGTCTTCAGCACTTGGAGAATACTATCAGGGAGGGCTTGCTTTTCAAAGCAACTCTGACAAATAATTGCCAGCATGCATTTAAATGTGTGTCAGTCATGACAAACCTTACAGTCTGTAAATATGTAGGAAGAATTCATTGTGTAATTTCATGTGATGCTACTCAGGATTCACAAGAAAAAAAAAAAAAACAAAAACAAAACAAAACCAAAACCAAACAACAAACAATTCCAGAAAAGCTATAACCTGTAATGATCTGCTTCCCAGTTACAATGAATCAAATGTCACTATGAAGATTTATGCTGTGCTATCAAACATTAATGTTGATGCTTCCTTACTTTATGCTGCTCTTAATTAATTTATCAGCAATATCCTTCAGAAATGCTACTATGCTCAAGAACTTTGTTCACCTTTCATTGCTGAACTTTACATTGCTAAAAGCAGTAACAAGCAACAGCTTGATGTCTGACACAATACATAAAATATACTTTTTACAAGATTCAGAATCCCAGTGTTACTTGTGAATGAAGAGAATGAACTGAAGAATCTTTGGGGTTTTTATATAAAAAAAATGACTGTATCACAGGAGTTACTTATCAGTATTTACACTAAACTTCTAAACTGAACCTGAAATAATTTTTCTTTCAAAGTACAAATAGAATTTTATTATTCCATGAGCATACAAGGCAATCAGAAAATATATCCAAGTGTCTGGTAGTTTAGATAATGCATGATATCATACTGAAACAGATATCTGAATGGATTTTTTGGTATAAACTGGTAGCGCCCCTTGCCTGACTCAAAATGTACTGTAATGTTATAATTCAGAAATTAGATTCAAACAAAGCCCAGGACACAAGATAATTAGAAAGTGTCCCGCCAGCTTATTTGTCCAACCTTCAAATACTGTTGGCTAAACTAGTTCCTGTCCCCTAGATAATGGTCCTCCAGGGATTATTTTGTCCTTGAATTTGTCTAATTGCTTTGGATTTTTTAAAAACCTGTATAAACTTTAAGTATCTACAACATTTGGCAAGAAGACGAACCATATAAATATTTGTTGTGCAAAGAAGTAAAAATGTTTTGTCTTCAAAATGTACTTGTGTGCAAGTTCTTGGCTGTTACTTACAGGATTCTGAACATGCTACTGGGTCAAATAACACATAATTGAGATAATTCGGGTTAATTCTATTCTGGAGAATATCTTATTATAAACTACAACTACTGGAAGACTGTAGTTAATACCTGGACCTGAACTATGTGATAACAGTAAATTTTCTTTTCAAAACTAAGACGGAGGAGGATCTTTTGTTTGAAATGATGGCTAATATATATGAAAGAAAAATCATAATACTTAGCTTACATGAAAATAAATCTAGAAGAGTGAATATATAGTAATGATAATTCAGATGTGCTGGAGGACCTGACCCTTTCATATTAGAAGAAGCCACAGATCTACAAAGCCAATGTCTTGTGGATTATAGCTATGCACTCTCAGGTGCTATGCTGTAATGAGGACAGACTTGTTTAATATTCATTATTCCTCTTCTTGTTTGCTCAGTGGAGAGGGTATTTGAACTCTAGTGTTCAAATGGTCTTTACAGACTAATTTCCCTTGGGTAGTCTTTTTGTTGAAATTCCTATAAATTGATATCTAATCAAGGGAATAAAAGAGGACGGGGAGAAGTAAACAGCTGCAAAGCTTGCTACGGTTCATGAACTGAAAAGTATTTTTTTTTTTTGTGAAAGCACTGAAATTTCAGACATCAGAAGATTATTTGAATTTTAGCACTAAATTAATTCTATCAGATGGTGTTTTCTTCTTATGTTTGCACAGGTGAGGAAAAGACCAATTTTTAAATTATGTTTCCTTAAAATAAACAAAATGCACATTTGTGAGTCATTCGTTACAGCAAGAAAAAGACATTAAAAACTTAAAAACAGAAGACAGCCCTGCCATTCTATTGATCTCAAAGAAACGGCCATTCTATTGATCTCAAAGAAACGGAGTATTTGTGACAAAAGATCATCTATTAAATGAAATAATGCAACAGGTTGTCCCTGACAGTGACCAATAGATGATGCTTTATAACACAGTAAATAAAAACACAATGCATTTAGCCACCCATGCAGTGTTGTATATAGAAGAGAGTTGGCACATTTTTTGAAAAATTGATTCTTGCATCAACTGGCTTATATTTTCTTCCATAATACAAGAACAATCCAATGCAGAAAAAATAAAATGATAATCCATAATTAACAAGACAACAAACAAACATGGCAATATACCACCTTGAATATAGAAAAGAATACTACTTTTAAAGGCTTTCTTGGTTATCTTAGCCTGGTGGTCTTGTGATTGTTCACATCTTCCAAATCATTTTATTGCTCCATAATCCATCATTTGCCTTGAAAAATAATTTCTCAGCATCTATAAAGCTTCTGCAAGCAGAAATGTTTTTCTTTGCTGTCTAAGATTATTTTTTTACTCTACCAAGATAAACAGTTTGACTGAAGCAAAAACTCTCTGAACATCCATGGTGAGCCAACAGAAAAAGGCAAAATTGAAGACAGGGCTGAGGCCACCTGATCAATGAACTACATGTGTTTAGGTGGCAGAAGTCCAAGGTATTGTACTGAAGAGACACCTCTAACAAGATGATTGGATTTCCAGCTGTTATTGTTAATACTGAAACACACTAAATGCTGAAACTTCTACACTAACTTGTAGATGGTTCTTATCCCTAGATCTCCAAATGATATAATCGATGACACTGGAGCATACTGAGCAGTGCAACATTGAATCCTCTGTAGTGGTTTACCACTGCAACCAAAGCCTACAAATAAAACTCAAGAGCAATTAAACAAAAAAGCCAGGTGGGTTGTAGGGCTGTAGCCTTTGAGTGAAAAGATGAGAAGGCTTTATCTTACTTTAATACTGACTTTTTGTATGACATGAAACACCACACTTCCCCTTGCTCCTTTGCCTTTCACTTCATTGTCTGTAGGATCAAAGAAAGGGGTTAGATTTTTCAGTAAATTTTTAATATTTGAACCAAGTTCAACTCAATGAGCACAATTCTGCAAACATCTCAGTAGGATGAAGTCCTCTGATGAGAAAAGTTGTGCTCCCAGAAAGCATTCATAAAAGAGGGATATGGGAACTATGACCCATAAATTAGATGTCACTGAATTTATCCAGAAGAAGTCCTGCAATGTAGAAGTGTATCACTGCTGGAACAATTTTCAATGCTTTACTGGGGATTTTTTGTTCCTTTTAAATAATTTCTAACCCAGCAGGGTCACATTAACTCTGAGTGCTGGTTCTGTTGGAGTTTGTCCAATTGTAAACTCAAATTCGCTGACCTTTGAGGCTCAGAGAAGACCTGTTAACATAATCTGCACTGATCACTTTTCCTAATTTAAACTGTTTGGGGGTTTTCCTTCATTTTCTGAAAAACGACCACAGTGTGTGTTACAGACACTTTCAGACTCTATAAATTAACCTGGCTTGACCTGCAAAAGAGAAAAATGTTTTAAAAGGGAGAATGAGTAATTATTAAGCTTTTTGTCTGTGCTGCTTGTCAATTTGCATAGCATTATCTGTAATGCCTTGCAAAGCTTTTTTTGGAGGTCATCTAATCTTGTTAAATCTGTCACAGGGCTGCCACTGTATCGGACTTAGATGACACATTTGCACGACACAACAAGTGCCTCAGCAATGGTGATAAATGTGTTTGTTTCTGGCAGTCCGACCACACAGATGCTTATTATGTATGTATGCATGCATTTACATTATTTAATCAGCTTCAGAATGGAGAAAAAGGTCTTGGGCACCCAATATGTAGTTTGCTTTTGTATGCACTTACAGTCTGCTCATGATAGCTGTAAGCAAGCATTATTTGCTAGCTGATCCAGAAAGATCATGAACTTCTTAGGGATTCTACACTGTTAGTATTGTTACTGTTTATTTGCATAGACCTAGACATGCAGATGGAATAATAACCAAGTGTATCTTTACCCCGTCTAAAACACACCAACTGGAAACTAAAAAATAATAAGTGACATCAACTTCAGAGGAAAACAAATGTTGCTAGCTAGACTATTTGTACTGAAAATTTCCGGTGGCTAACAAAATACATGAAACTAGTAAGTGGACTGTGCTCAA
Source organism: Tyto alba (assembly GCF_018691265.1). NCBI lineage: Eukaryota > Metazoa > Chordata > Aves > Strigiformes > Tytonidae > Tyto > Tyto alba. Next base: position 12,563,621 of record NW_024881327.1, on the reverse strand, counting down.
CTCAGCTGCTTTTATAAAGCATGAAGGACTGAACTCAATTTTTCTTTAGGAATGCAGTCCACAGGCTTGCCAGGATCACAAACATTTGAAGGGAAAATCTACAGAGATCAATCCTGTAAACCCACACAGACAGGGAAAAAATGTTTCAGGTACATGTAGGACTAAAAAAGGCAATTAAAAAAACCCAACAAACCAAACCTCAAAAAAAAAAACCACAGACACTATTCAGAAGTTGGCAGTTAAAAGGTAAATTGCAATGAATCCACTTATTCTCCTGAATATTCTCCTGAAAAGGGAGCATGACTGTGTTTCAGCATTTCATGAATCCAAAAGCTAATATCAACCAACCTGTTTCAAGAAAGGCATAAGTTCATAAACTGCTACCAATAGAGACAGAAAACTTCACTTTAATTATTGTCCTGAAGGAGTATTTCTCACTGCTAGATTTTAATTGCTTGAACATGCTGATTAATATTGAAGACGGTAGCATTTATTTTGCCAAACTTAGAAAACCAGAAAATGTTTATACATATGGAGACCTAGGTTCAGCATACCCACGCCACATGCATTTACAGGTGAACAATCTCTTAAAACCCATAACTGCTTAGAGATAAAACATAATATTTCCAGTATCTTCCATTTCAGCTTAAATTGACACAGTAAGTAGAAAAATGGAACAATATGAGCTACTGTATAGGAAAAATATCACATACATCTAATGCTGTCACCAATTAAAAATGTTTTGATGGGCAAGTAAATAATTAATTTGTTACTAGTTACATTTGTGATAAAGTGTAGATGAATTAAGGGGACACATTTACAATTTGGTAAACTGCTGAATCAGTGTAATTACCAAAAGTATTATCTTAATGTAGCCTATGGTCTAAATGGACTTCACAGTTTGAAAGACAATTATCCTTCTAAATTTAGTGACAGAATGTGAAGAACTGAAAAAGACAAGCTCAGGCAGTCTGAATACTGACTCCTGTTCCTTCATCTCCTGTGAGGAACTTCTGAGAATACACTGGTGGAACAACTGTTTTGAGATCAAATGTTGTTGCCCTCTGTAGAAAGGTCTGTTTGCTGGGCTTACTATGGAGTTAAATCTGTTTCAAACTTGATGTTAGGTCTTCATTTTTTTGCATGTGGTAGATTGACCTTGGCCCTCTACCAGATGTCCATTCAGCCACTCTCACTCCGTCTCCTCAGTAGGGTACAGGGAGAAAATAAGATTAAAAAGCTCGTGGGCTGAGATAAGGAGAGGAAGATAATTAACCAATTACCATCATAGCCAAATCAGATGTAATATGGGGAAAAGTAATTTAATGTATGGCCAATTAAAATAGATTGGGATGTTGAGAAAAAGACAAACACTAGAGCACCTTCCTGCCCTCCCATCTTCTTCCCAGGCTTAACCTCACTCCTTCGTCCCCACATCCTCATCACATCTCGACAACTTACAGCAGACACTAGACATGGTTAGGTAAACAGTGACATTCTATTTTTCATTAAAACACTGATATATCAATTCCAGTTTATGCTAGACAATTTCCATACTCAGAAGATATCTCTAAATGACAAGCTGCAGCTTGAAGATCAACTTGACTGAAGATCGTAATAAGGTACTAAAGTCTGTAGATCACTTTTACTTATTTGCCTTTTCAAATCAAGACCTACTGTCAAGTAAGAACTTATGAAAATTATGAGGAATGTGAAATTAAGAACTCAGGGTTCCATATTACCACATTAGAAACCCTGTTAACAAAAGTGTACAGTGGTGGTTAACACAAACACTACATATAGCAATCTTCACTGAAAATATTACTTTCCTTTCTAAATAGCAAATGACTGGTAAAAGCAGCATGAGTATTTACATAATTTATATTTAATTGGCATAAGTCTGGTAATTTCAGCAGATTCTCCCCTATTTTACAGGGGACACATCTAACAGTTGATTCAAACCTAGCTTTTCAGTCTGTGTAATTGGTTTGGATAGAATAAAAATGACAAATAATACTTAATTTTTATGGATCAAAATGACTTTCACTCTATTTCTAACATTTAGTAAGTTATTTTAAGTAATACGGTAACTTAATAAAAAGAATACTGACCTTTATTCCAAAAGTGAATTTTTAGTGTCCAACAATACTTTGCCAAGATTCTCGCAAACATAATAGATTTTTAAAAAGCAAGTTCCTCAGATAGTATCATGCAGTGTCCTGCATGGATTGCCAGAAAGAGAGGATGGCAAAGTGACAACATTCACACTACTGCTGGTAAGCTGTTCTGCCAAAGGTTGCAATGAAAACCAATTCCTAGCTCTGCAATTATCCAAATACAACACTAATTCATGTTGCAACCTGAGAAAACTGTAGAACAAGACAGAGATGTATTCTGGTTATTTTTATACAGGTTAAATAATCAGTAAGTACAGACTGGAATCAATCACTTTTCCACTGATACAGGCCAGCATTTATATTTCTACTTGTACAGCATGATGAGGTGGATTTTCAGAAGAGAACTGGGAGATATAGACCATCAACAAATTGTGTAAAATGATAAGATATGACACTTCTCTCAGTACTTTGAAAATTGCCCACATCAAGTGTTTCTACTTCTAAAATAAAAAGTGAAAATTATAGTGTTTCCAGCATGGCCTTCAATATTTGTCTCTTGGTTATGATTACAAACATCTAAAGTATCTGTATATATTTTCTGAAGTGAGAAAACAAATATTCATTGGCCTGAATATACTGGTAAAGGAAGACATATAGCACCGATCATTTGCCAAGAAAAATATTTGTAATATATACAAAATATGTGTCTGTGCAGATATACCTCATATGGTAGACGATGCAGCATATAGTTTATATTATTGCTGCTTCTGTTTAAGAAATAAGTGAATTTCTTCACTACTAAGTCATGAATTCCAAGTTTCCCATGACAACCTTACTGATGGCATAGATACGTTGGTGATAAAAGAAAGACTAGGGAAAACGTGGGCCTTCTCATGAAGGAAATGGGAGACCTGGTTACCCAGGACATAAAGAAGGCTGAGGTACTCAACGACTTTTTTGCCTCAGTCTTCACCAGTAAGGGCTCCAGCCACACCACCCAAGATACAGAAAGCAAAGGCAGGGACTGGGAGAATGAAGAACCTCCCACTGTAGAAGACCAGGTTTGAGAACATCTAAGGACCTGAAGGTGCACAAGTCCATGGAACCTATGAAATGCATCTGCGGGTCCCAAGGGAACTGGTGGATAAAGTGGCTAAGCTACCATACAACATATTTGAGAAGTCATGGCAGTCCAGTGACTTTCCATTGACTAGAAAAGTGGAAATACAACCATATAACCCCTATTTTTAAAAAGGAAGAAAAGGAAGACCCAGGGAACTACAGGTCAGTCAGTCTCACCTCTGTGCCCAGCAAGATCATGGAGCAGATCCTTCCTGGAAACTATGCTAGAGAACATGGAAAATAAGAAAGTGACTGGTGACAGCCAACATGGCTTCACTAGGGGCAAATTGTGCCTGACAAATTTGGCAACCTACTAAGATGAGGTTACAGCATCAGTGGTTAAGAGAAAGGCAACTGACGCCATCTATCTGGACTTGTGCAGAGCTTTTAACACTGTCTCACAAAACATCCTTGTCTCTAATTTGGGGAGACATAGATTTGATGGATGGACCATTTGGTGGATAAGAAATTTGCTGGGTCGCCACACTCAAAGGGTTGGACATCGAGCCATTGACCAAAAGTGGAGACCAGTGACAACTAGCAATCCCAAGGGGTCAGTGTTGGGACTGGCGCTGTTCAGCATCTTTGTTGAGGACATGGATAATGGGGTCAAGTGCACCCTCAGCAAGTTTGCCGATGACACCAAGCTGTGTGGTGCAGTTGGCACACTGGAGGGAAGGGATGCCATCCAGAGGGACCTTGAAAGGCGGGCCTGTGCAAACCTCATGAAGTTCAACAAGGCCAAGTGCAAGGTCCTGCACATGGGTCATGGCAATCCCATGCACAAATACAGGCTGGGTGATGAGTGAATTGCAAGCAGCCTGTTGTGTTTTGAGCCTGGTTGGCAGCCAAACACCACGCAGCCACTCTCTCCCCCTTCTCTTCTGGCAATGAGAAAGGACAGATGAGCCAGGCTTAGGATTCAAGATAGGACCAAGGAGAGCAGATCACCCATTATGGTCACAAGCAATAGGCAGATTTATTAGGGGAACTAAAAAAGAACATACATTTATTACAGACACTAACAACACTTAACAGAGTAGGACAGTGAGAAGCATTGCCACATCTTGAGAACATCTTCCCCCACCCTCCCCTTCTTCCCGGGCTCAGCTCTGCTCCCGATATCTCTACCTCCTTCCCCAGTGGTGCAGGGGCAGGGAATGGGGGGTGCAGTCAGCGCTGCCACTGCTTCCATCTTTGGTCAGGGGAGCTTCTGGAACTTGTTCCCCCTGCTTCATCGTGGTCCCCCTCTCACAGGAGACAGTCCTCCACAAACTTTCTCCGACACGAGTTCCTCCCATGGGCCGCAGCGTTCCCCACACTGCTCCATCATGGGTCACTAACTTTCTTCGACTGGATTCCCTCCCACGGCTGCAGCCCTTCCCGAGCTGCTCCGGCGTGGGACACCCCCGCATGCTGCAATCCTCCCAGCGCTGAATTACAGCAGTGGGGCTGCCTTTTCCCATGAGACCCTGGCCTTCTTCGGGCACAGTCACCTTGATCATCCAGGTGAAAATCACAGGCTATAAATCAATGTCTGCTCCACCGTAGATCTTCATGGGTGGTGGGGGGGGGGGGGGGGCGGCCCTGCTGTCTCACCACAGGATACAGGGGGGTCTCTGCTCCGGCACCACCCCCCCCTCCTTTCTTCCTCCGTTCCTCCACTGACCTTGGTGTTCACGCAGCTGCTGCAGCTCCTCCTCACAAGTCTGACTCCTCCTCACCACATCCCTTCTTAAGTACATTATCACAGAGGCACAGCTAATTGGCTCAGTTTTGGTGCAGAGGTGGAGCTGACTTGGAGCTGGGGGAGCTTTGAGAAGCTTCTCACTGGGGGCCAGGCCTATAGCCCCCTCCCCTGCTACCAAAAAACCCCACCACTCACTCGAACCCAGGACATAGCCCTGTGGAGAAAGACTTCCTGGGGGTGTTAGCCGATGACAAGCTTAACATGATCCAGCAATGTGGACTTGCAGCTCAAAAAGTCAACCGTATCCAGGGCTGCAATCAAAAGAAGCGTGGCCAGCAGGTCACAGGTGTGAACGTCCCTCTCTACTTGGCTCTCGTGAGAACCCACCTGGAGTACTGCGTGCAGCTTTGGGGCCCCCAATATAAGAAGGACATGGACCTATTGGAGTGAGTTCAGAGGAGGGCCATGAAGATGATCAGGGGGCTGGAGCACCTCCCCTATGAAGACAGGCTGAGAGAGTTGGGGTTGTTCAGCCTGGAGAAGAGAGGGTTCTTGAGAGACCTTATAGAAGCCTTCCAGTACTCAAAGGGGGCCGACAGGAAAGATGGGGAGGGACTCTATCGAGGAGTGTAGGGATAGGATGAGGGGTAATGGTTTTAAACTGAAAGAGGGTAGATTTAGATTATATATAAGGAAGAAATTCTTCCCTGTGCGGGTGTTGAGGCACTGGCCCAGGGTGCCCAGAGCAGCTGTGGCTGCCCCCTCCCTGGAAGGGTTCAAGGCCAGGTTGGACGGGGCTGGGAGCACCCTGGGCTGGGGGAAGGGGGCCCTGCCCATGGCAGGGGGGCTGGAACTAGATGGTCTTTAAGGAACCTTCCAACTCAAACCATTCTATGATTTTATAGTTATTATACTAATATTGACTCAGATTATCTGTCAGTAGAGCTTTTCAATCTTTGCTATATTCTAGAAATTAAACATCATGTGAAAGAACAAATTCTTGCTCAAGAGTCTGTATGTTTTGTCCTCATGAAGGCCAAAAGTGACAGAGGAAGGGAATGGAGAAATTTGCCAACCAATCAAAGTCTGAAAATTGTTTAGGAGAGAACGACTCCAATCCACTGTAAATCAACTTTTGTCCAGTGTCATTACAAAAAGGCTGGCACATCTTCTTCTGAAAAGAAAGGAAGCAGTGAAATCTTAACAGTAATGGTAATATAACAGTATTAAGCAGACAGGATATTTTAAAGGAAAATCCTGCCTAGTGCAAAATATGAGTACTTATCATCCATTGAATAAACTCCTTTTGAAATAGCTGTTGAAGCAAAATTAGCTTTTTTTTTTTTTTTTTTTTTTACAATTCCATTGACGCAATCACATAATTTTGCATAAATGTGAAAACAAATTGGAGTACTGTCATAACTCTAGAAACTACTGTTTGTCTGATGGGGTCTCCCATCTCGTACAGTGTCAGCAACTTACCATTCAAATTAATTAACCCTCCAGGCAAGAAATTTGCGTCAAAATAGACAGAATGAGGGGCAGGAGCAGGGAAGATAGTACACATGTTTGAGCAGGCCTGAAATATTTCATCTGAAATATCTCTGTACCTTTAAATAAGAGCTGATTGATAAAAGACTTGATCCAAAACTTTAATCACATACAAAGATCATTTTTTGCTCTGGTCTGCTTAGAAACACTTACAGGACAATTACCTTTGACTTTTACTTTGGAGCAATTTAGCACATCAGTGAAAGAGACAAAAAAGCGTTCGGTGTTAAGCCACGTGTATGAAAAATATAAGTCAGTCATTTAACATTACTAACACTTTAAGTGGGCTGTGAACTAATGTAGCTATGAGCAAGGCAGAACTCTGGATCCAGATGGGGGAATAGGCAATGGAGATGGAAAAACACTGAGCTGAAAAAGAGATTAAGTTGACTTTTGCTGGTAACTATATCATTCTGTCACTACATTTAATTATTCCTAAAACTCTGCTTATATCTGAATCAACCCATCCACCCCTCCATACCCCCCCCCCCCCCCCCCCCCCCAGTAAACAAACTTGATAATATTTCTTAGAATAAAAAACTAAAAGGATGGAAAAAAAAAATCCCCTACATCTTCCATTTGTGAGACTATTACAGAACTGATTCCTAGAGTAGGCTTACGAGTAGGGACAGATTTTATTTATTTTTTTTAAGTTTGCTTATGTTACAGGTTAAAATATCCACCATTTCAATTTCAAGGTCTTCAAGCAGACAGGAAAAAACGTTCCACTTTCAGTCGCACAGATATAAATGTGTTTGAAATTGTAAACTTTAAGAAAACATGAAGAAGGTAATCTTTAGGAGATGAACTGAAAATCATTTTGAGAAAGATCTCAATTTTCTAACCAGCTAGACTGGGGATGATGTAAATTGATGAAGTATGTTCTTTTGTGATTTTGACAACATTGTAACTTCCTAAATATGTCAAGAAGCACAAGAAAAATCACAGACTCTGTTGCTGATCAGCTCGGTGAAGATGCTACCAGAATGAAACAGAAACTGTGAAAGACTTATGAGCAATTTCCAATAACTATTTGTCTACTATGGATATGCTCCATGGGATTCACAGCTCAGGTAGACAAAGCTACTTAGTCATTCCAGAAATATAGCACAGTCCATAGATAAATCTGCAAGAGGATCATATAAAATAAGTGAATAATTGAATGAAAAGTCAATTTTTACTAGGTGGCTTCACAATGACAAAGCTAGAAATTTCAGAAAGAAGCAAGAACCCACACATACATTTAAATATTACAAGAATCAACCCAAACCTTACTTCAAATCACTGAGGTTAGAGAAGTCTAATTAACTTAGCAAATATTTGTGCTGAATCAGGTTAGCTGTGATCCTTCAGGGGAGGACAGGCTGATGAATCTATTACTCTCCTCTGGGCTCATGTGTGCTCATTGAAGAGTGAAAGGTTGTGTTTTCAGAAGGGCACAGCTCTGGCAGCGAGAAGGGGGACTCTCAGCAAAGACACCTGCTGATAGTTGGCTAAGTGTGACAGAGCAAAGGTTTCAGAGCTGGGAAATGTCCAAACTGAACTCCACAGAGCTGGAGAGTGTTTCTATTTATGTACTTCATTTATCCAATATATTTATAGTTGGACTGGATGATCTTAAAGTCTTTTCCAGCCTAAATGATTATATGATTCTGTATGTACTGTGCAGCATGAGGTACATACATCTCACTATACCAAGTTGCCTTTGAACACAAGGCACTTTTAAGTGCTTGTGACAATTCATTTCTGGGTGATAGGAAAAAGACTTGATGATGTAGGCTCACTTATAACATCATTTATTTCCATGTGCCATGTGCATATTCTTTCTTACTATGTATATAAGTCCTGTTACCCTAAGACAATGCAGAATTCTGTACTCCTTCATATTTTCTGTTTCCATCAGAAGCTCAAAAACGGGGGGTGGGAGAGTGTTGGGGAAAGAGAATCTAGTCTTGCTTATTTCCATCCCAGAAAAAAAAAAAAAAAAAAAAAAAAAAAAAAAAAGCAGTAACAGGATACTTTGCAAACAAGCTGTCCCTGTGAAATTCCTGCCTACTGCAGATTCAATTGGCAGCCTGAGCTTTGAATAAGCTTCTCAATTTCTAACATGCTTCTCTGAAAAGCTGCTGCACATCAGAGTTTCCAAACCTGTGTGAGACATGCAAACTGTGTATTTTTATTTTTCATGTCAAGATTACTGAATTATTCAAATCTAGAAATACATACCAGCAAAATACACTTGCCTCTTTGCTTTGCTGTTTAATCATTTATCAAAGATATTTGATGCTGGAAGTTAATGATGCCACCAACTAGATGGTCACACAACTTATTCTTCTATGTATTAAATATTTACCCCTAAATCACTGTCTGAATTCCACCTCCCCAGAAAACTCCCTCCGAGAGCCTGATTGCCTGTATCTGTTACAGAGACTTTTAGAACCCTCTCCCAGTGCTAAGATACACTAAGATGCCCAAAACATGAGAGGCCCAGGTCTCCGTTTAATATTTCTCCCACAACTTATCAACAATTTTGTGCACCACAGGCCAGGGAAAAACAACGTCCCAGGGCTTTGTGTGGGTTTGCCACCTTCCTTCTCCCATACTGTCAAATTATCTGAAGTAATAGGATCCTTTGTTTACTCTTGTTACATGGGGCTCTGGGCCACTCAACATCACTCTTTTATTGGAGCATTCTTAATTCTTTTCTTCCTGTATGAGGAGATTGTATATTTAAATATAAATTCAAATGACAAGCTGAAAGCTAGTAATGATAAACTGGAACTATCAGTGGTTTCTAGCAGTTAGATCTTTTTCTGTACCTAGAGTCAATTATATAGATGGTGGAACCTGCTGTTTCCCTGAAAAAAAGGCAGATCTCAAGGATAAGCCCCAGTTCATTTTAGGTTAAATGAATCTTTACATACCTTCATATATAAAGATAACTATAATTCACTGAAGATGACTTCCAATTCACAAAACCAAAGATGTCTGGCTTTAGACTGACTAGGGATGACATCATCACCAAGGGGAAATGCGTATTTCCACAGCATAACACATTCTAGGACCTTCAGCATCCGAATAAAACTGATGCTTGTTTCAGTGAAGTGCTACAAACTCAGGGGAGCGTGTCTCTGGCAGGCAGTCCCCCATGATGAATCACAGAGCTTTGCAGGTTGACACTCTGATGTTACTGGTGTGTAAGAGCACCCACTGGACAATTCCTGTGAAGATTTTTGTCTGCTGTCTACCAGCAGCTGCTATAATACATCTTCTATAGCATACGCGCAATACAGAGTTGCGGCTTGTCAAACATTCGGAGATGCTTGACTGTTAGCCTGTAGCAAGTGCTGACATGGTGTAGCATGTCAATAATCCATGTTACTCAGAGTGAAGCATCAATGGATTAAAACATTCCCCAATTATGTCATACAGAACAATAGACTGTAACAGCTGTGAACCAGCCATTGTGTCACTGTTAAGTGTTTTGTCATGGTCTGTCAGCAAATACTAAGGAAAAGTCAAGTCTGTAGATTGCTGGTAAGATAAAATGCAATGTCTTATTCAATACATATGAAATCTCCTTGTGAAAGATTTACATGCAAAATTCCTCCTAGTATTATGGGAATTAGGTCTATGAATTGCCCACACACTTATGGCAGCAGGACAGACCCTTGTGACAGCAGGGCAACAAAGGATTTGGAAATTTGTTACTGAAAAAGCACTGAGAATTTACTGGTAGGTCGGCTTGTTGTCTTTTATTGGCTCTTTTCTTTGAATGAAATAGCAAGTTGTTTTTTATCCTTTTGTACTCAAACACCCAAAAGGCACTGTTATTTGTCTTGCAAAACCTCAACTAAGTAATTTTTTCCCACCCCCTCAAGACTTCCTTTGAAAAGCATCTATAGTCCTAAATTTCTCTTATTCCCTCCTTCTGAATATAAAAGAAAACATTTGTAAATGGGTATATACAAACTTATTGGTACCACGTTAATTCTCAGAGCTTCCAGCAGTTACAAGGAGAGAAGATTTCCTGAGACTTAAAAGAAAACAGCATTGATGGAGTCACCCTACATTAGCGAAGCCTACCTGTGATACCAGTGTGGGCAGCTCATCCAGCATCAGTTTTATGGAAAGTCCAGGTTGACTGTGGTCATGGCACGTTGTTATGAGCCTTTAACCAGCCCCACCACAGGAAGATATTGAAAGCTAGGGTGTACGAAACATGCCAAAGCTGAACCAAAAGTCATTCCTGTACTGCCTGTGTATGCTCAAAGATTACCACTGCAACAGGGTACAACAACCCCTATTGTCACAGCTGAAAAACATTCCAGGGAAGAATTCAGCAATATTCAGAGATTTACCTTTATGTCTTGTCTTTGCTGGTTTCAGATACAAGAAAACCAGCTATGTAAACAAGACTTTTACATTAGGAAATATTGGGTTAGTCCTTGAGGACCTTGTTCATCATCTCTCCCTTTCAATTTATTCCTTTATATACTATTCTAATATGACGCTTCATACCATCAAAAGCTTCCAATAAGACTTAAAAATACATATGACACCTCTAACGTAACTCTCCTTCTTCCTTTAGACAGATGGTCACACATTACAACCCACTCTGTTTAGATTCACACAAAAACTAAATAAATCTTGTGCATCGTACTCACTTTAAATAGCACCCAATCTTAAAACTAACTGATCTTAGGTAAGATATTTAGGGTGGTGTTGTATATCAGATACAACATGGCAGGGCACAGGAAGCATTTTTACCAAGTCTGTAACTCATGTAGAGTTAGAATTAACACTAGGTGGTTTGCTTTGGGCACCTATTATTACAGTCTTATGTTTCTTTTTAACAAAATTTGTGCTAAGTTGTCCTGTTCACTTTTATGCAAACAACAAATATGCCACCTGTTTTTAACTTGCAGATTTTTGATTCACCAGAATAATGGAAAAAAGAAAGTTCGTCGCCAAAAGCAGTCTGACAATGCCAGACTGTCAGAAAACACATTAAATTAGAAGTTTGTATGGTTTCTGGCCTCAGATAACGAAGCAGAGAACAGCTTTGGCTTCAGGGCCATTCTAATACAGAAAGATGTGTTTTAATAATGGATGCAAAGTATTTTATCAGCACAGCGAGTAGGGATGAGGGTGGGAAGATCATGAATGACTTAAAATTCTGCAGGGGGTTTATACTGATGTAGTTGTTTAGAAAGATGCCATGCTCTGTCACACTGCTTTCCCTTTCTCCAGGCTATAATGAAATGAGTGCAGCTAGGGAATCATAACCTCATGCAAGAGCACGACATGGTCTTATCCATCTTTAAGATCTAGTGCTTTACTATCTGCAGTAGTGTGGCATCAGCTCAGAAGATTAATTTCTTCAAAAGAACCAAGTGAGAGTCTAGTCCCCTTGCCTGCAAGAAGTGCAGTTTGGACTAGCAATCACAACATGACCTTTTTACTGCACTCGTAGACACAGCCTGTTAGGACACACCAGATTTGTTTCAGACTCTTTACCTACATTGCAAAACACTGGGACCTTTTCGTTAACTACCTCTATGCTAAATATTCAGGGGACTAATTATTTATAATTATTGTCCATGAGTTATATCAACTACACCAACTTTACACACTTTCGTGCAAAGACTTTCTTCTTTTGATAGAACAACTACCGTGTACTTGTCTCTCTCACAATTTATTTCATGGTAGTGTTCTGCCTAGTGCCTAACCTAGATATTAAACCTTAATATCATCATTAAAAGCAGCTGAACTTATACATACATACATATTCTGTTTAAGACCAATTCACATCACTGCCAGTGATCTCAGAAGTACACACTTATATATTACTTTCTCTGGTACCAGACAAAAATGAACGAAATAGAAGCTAAAACTTCAAAAAGAAATACCTACAAGTTGGATGTGGAAATTTGAACCTCACTATTCTTTTAAATGTGGCTTGCTTCTAGAGAGAATATGCACTTAAAGAATATAGGGATGCTTACACCATTTTAGAATCAACAATTCTGTACTTACTGTACAACAACAGAAGTCATAAGGGCTTGATTTTTTTTTTCCTTTTTTTTTTTTTTTTTTTTTTTTTGTTTTCTGCTAGCCGCTAAAGAAATATTCAAACCAGAATGCTGTGTTTCAGCAATATATATATATATGCCTAGTTTAAAACACAGGCAGTAAGAGAGTGGACTTTCACACCAATTTCAAAAGAAACACTGTAAATTTCTTTCAGCTTATTTTTGCTCATTACTGATTAAGAAAACAGTACTTTGCTAACTTTTAGGATGACTATTACACAGGTGTTCCAAGGAAACAACTGAAAAGATCCAAGACTAATTAACTTTGGAATATGTAACCAAATAGACAGTTTCAGATACAGCACCTTGGAGCATGTCACCGTATTAAATGACACATGCAACACTAAACAAATAACAAGCTGCAAATGCTGTGGCTAAAGCACGCAGGCATTAGTCAACAAAATAAATCAGAGAGGAAAAAAGTGGTACTTGGGCCTTTAGTGAGGAACAAACCACAGGAACACCAAGTGTTGCATACAACATGTATCAGGGATTTCACACAGCACACTCCGAATGCAAATCCAGGGGTCATTATATGGTGTCCCATTCAGCTGCAAATTGGAGCAAACAAGCAGATCCTGAGTCACAAACCGCAACCCCCCCCTAACAAAATACACATAAAATATCCAGGACACCCATCAGAAAAGACACTTTAACAATATTGGGGATACAAAGATTTAAAATCAGTCTGGATTTTGAGTGCAAGACCTGGAAACTACAGTAAAACCCACATTAAAACAAGTTCGAGACAGAGAGAAACAAACACAGAGAGCTGGAGCTGGCTCCAGTGCTTGTGCAGGTGAGTGTAGTTGCCAGTATTTCACCTGAGCTGGGAATCTGACTCCTGGCCCTCCTGAAGGCAGGAGATCCAGCCCATTATCTCCTTTGTACATTTATCTCGCAGAAAGTGCATGAACAACACACAATCTCTAGTCACAGGTTATGCTTTTGAGGGTCTACATGGCTACGTAGCCAGTCATTTGCTGACTGAATATGCTGTGCTTAACATGCTTTGAGCACTGCAGAAGAGGCAGCACCATTTGATCTATTGAACCGTTAAAGGTCGTTTATTGCAAATTTTAGGAAAATACATGCTTATATTAGATTTAAGAGAGTAAAAGGATGTGTTGACAAAGGGCACATTTATTAAAGGAGACCTAATTGCATACTTAACCTTAGGTACATGCTGTCTTAATGGCAAATGAAAATACACCAAGCATTTTATATGCTTCAGAACAAGGGCCAAAGGCAATGGAAGAACCAAACTCTCAACACAGAAAAGCCTTTTCTTTTTCCCCATTTCATTACGGCTAAAGCAACCTCTGTATGCCCTTCGTTTAAAGTATCTGAATACTAATAAATAAGATGCTTCACAGAAGAGGATCTCTGTTCTCTGCAGTCCCAGTTGTCCCACCCACTGCTCTGCATATATACTGCATTCTTATGCATCTCAGTGGTAAAACAATTGTTCTTAAAACTAGTGGACAATATTTGGTAAAAATGGTGTTATACTTAATCAGTTTGCACCATCCTAGCTCCATTTTGTTGAAATTCCTATCAAACCTTGCCTTTCCTACCAGTGCATGGCAAAGCAACATGTCACACTGAGAGAAATTACCGCCAATCATCTACAATTAACCACTATGCCTCTCAGCAGCTGCTAGAATCACAGGGGCTACAGGGACCTAAATTGTCCTCCAAGGCTTTAGAGGGAGATGATGCATGATTACGTATTGAAAAGTCCTTTCTGAGGGTAAAAAGAAACAAAACAAAACAACATCGACATTCACTCCAGAATGGAAAACTGAATTGGGAGAAAAATCACAACACTGATCTTTCTTCTGCTTGAAGCTGATCACCATGATCACGTATCAGGGAATCGACAACTCAGTCCCAGAGTAATGCTGCTGGTTTTAGAAGTCTTTAATGAACTAGTCCCTGAGGAAATGAAGGGGATAAAAACTCGACTCACAGTCATGTCCATCTCCACCCAACAACAAGGGACAAGCGTGGACATTTCAGAAGAAACCTGCCTGGAAAGTGTACGGGGAGACAGAATTTTCTTTCCAGGGTGAGATGGGAGGATGTGAACTTCTTATTTACAGAAAAGACACTGTATGCTCCTTGTTCTGTGAGCAAGGATCATGTCAGCAACCAAACAGAAGTGAAAACAAAAATTGTGTGGAAAAACAACCTGTGAAGTATCAGCAGCTGCAATCCAAGCCAAAACAGACAAAAACATCGTGGAAAAGCATACATGTCTCTGGTTTCACAAATCAACATTTCCTTGTGGAGAAGAAACCCTTGTTACATTGGGCCGCAGAAGCTCCTGAAAACCTGGGTGAAAGAAGCCTGAATGTAATTCAAAGCAGACCAGCACAGAGGATGGTGAACTGGCACATGCAGATTCGGCTAGTCACCCCAGTACATCAATCTTTAGGGTTGTTCCCCTCTTCTCACCACTTGCTAAAGATTCACACCAAACCTGGGGCTTAGTCCCAGAAGATATTTGACTTTCTGAAGAATTCAGAAAAGAAGGAGAAGAAAAACTAACAAAATAATAAACACATTTTTTACTGTATTCCCTCCATCTTCACTCCCAGCTTGTGCATGGCTCCTAGGGGTTTAACAGTAAGAGCTCTGTGTGAATATGTGATGGCAAAGACTCCTGAGATTGCCAGCCGCTGAGATGTGTGTGCTGTGCATGCACCCTCCTCTGTTAACACAAGAAACCTGATGGCAGAGTGACATATTTGCCACAGTCAAACATCAGAATATAAAATAAGCAGGCATTTGAATACTAGCAGAATAACTTAAGATGCCATTAAGTTACCTAAGTGATTATTAACTCTGCTTCTTCCTGTGACAATGGCAATCTGTACTAAAAATAATGCTTTATCTCCTCTTGCAATGCTGTAAGCAGATATATAGAGACTGAAATTTCACTATGTGACAGAAGTTGTGTTTTTATATTCTCAAAGGTGTGAAAGTATGGAAAACAGCAAGTATCGCAAGATAATAT
Source organism: Tyto alba (assembly GCF_018691265.1). Taxonomy (NCBI): domain Eukaryota; kingdom Metazoa; phylum Chordata; class Aves; order Strigiformes; family Tytonidae; genus Tyto; species Tyto alba. Next base: position 12,548,024 of record NW_024881327.1, on the reverse strand, counting down.
GAAATACCAATAATATCTGAGCCCAAAATAGTGTTTCCTATTGTGAAAATAATTCACAAATATTAGGTAATTCTAGGAACACTTTAATAAGCAAGCACATATTTTCCTAAACAATTTCAGATAGAGAATGTGGGAAGTGAATCGTGCTTCTGAAGTCAGAGACAGCCAGGATCCCAACTCCAGTCTTTTTTCATCTTCCAATAAGGTGTGTATTAACTAACACCATGCATTTATTCTATTATCTTGTATTTTGAGACTTCACAGGGAAGGAAAGGTTTGCTTGCTTTTAACAGCCTTCTGATATAGTTGGTTGGGCTTAGTTTTTTAAAACTGTCACTTTTTTAAAACTGTCACTTTTTTCTGTCACTTCCATTGAGTCTTGTAGATTTTATCAGTGGTGTTTGTTACTTCTTCAATTCTGTCCATATACCCTTCTAAGTTTACTATGAATGGATGGACAGATCATTTAATTCACAAAAATGATTATGGACTATTCCCAAGATGAGGAGGCAGGGAAAGACTGAAAATCCCTTTATTAATGAGTCATGCATTATTTATCACTTCTATGAAACTAGTCCAAACTGTTCATTAAGATGCAATTAAATTTTAAGGTATTCTGAGAAAGGTAAAAAACAGACTATGCAGAGGAAAAAATGATAAGTTTTCTACAACGATGAAAGAATACATGAAGAATATATATCAGAGAAAGAGGATTAAGGAAGAATTTACTTAAGAGAAAAATAATTAAAAAGTTGACATGTGCCAAGGCTGGAACTGCAGCTTATCTGAACAGTCTTAGGCTCCTATAAATAAGCAACTAGGCAAACAAATGAAATCTACTTCTGGTGAGTTCCTAATCCCCTAATTACCTGAAAGAAATCTGTTCACTCCCTGAAAGTTCACTTAATAGCAGAATGTGTACTTTGTGGTATAAAAGTGTATTTAAAAAAGTCTTGGAGTTATGAGTGTAATTCTGAATATGTTTGATAGAAGATGGTGTGTAATATATTGTCTGACTGTAAGCAACTCATTTCAGATACTGAAGGGATGTCTGAAGAAAAGGAAGTTTGACATTTCTCTGGTCATTTCTCCCTCCTTCAGCTCCTTTAAAGTTTCATTCAAAATAAAACTCAAAGCTAAAACAACCCCTCAGTAGGTTAAAAAAATGCTGATTTCATCAGTTAAAATAGCAGAGCTCTGTTATCCCAACCGAGCAAACTGAACTCATGATTTAACTCCTCTGAGGGCAACTAAAGAGAACCTGTAACCCCATGGATAGCTTACCTGGGTTGAAGCCGAATTTAATAACAAGTTTTGCTCTCTTTCCAGGGACCAGTCTGAACTGTGGATCTAATTTTGAGGAATTGCAGTATTTCATAGTCATTCAAGTAGAAGCAATATTGCAAGATTAAAAATCCCTACTCCAGAAAAAAAAAAAAAAAAAAAAATAAAAGCTTTCAGGTTGACGTGTTACCATTTGTGAAATGTTTAGCTACACTACCCTCACTTTTCTTTCTACTGAAATTCAAGTACTAAAGAAGAAAAGTACTGTCAGTTTATCTCTCCTCTAAGTGATATTTTGTAAGGTCTTTTATTCTTTCAACATTTTCCACTTGCTTAGGTCCAGATTCTGCTGCTAATACCTACATTTTACATTTTGTCACATAGTAGGGTACAAACATCAACATCATCAGAAACAGGGCAACTAATCTTCTTATAATGAATGCTTTGCAGTTTTAGATTTAAAAACTTGTCTGTACCCTTACCAAATTTCAAAATACACTTTATAGGACTTCTATGCTTATTGCATTTTTCTTCCATGAAGTATGTGTTCAGGCTAATTAAACAGGCTCCTAAAAAAATTCCGCTTCCATACAGTAAAAAACTAGGTACAGAAAGCTTCCAGAAGAAACCTTTTTCTCAGTGATGATTACAGAAATCAATACATCACTCATGATTTTTCAAGGCCACAAAAATAAACCAGGAACGTGGTTTTGTCCTTATGGAAAACTTTCATTTAAGTTTAACTTGGAGAATTCTAGGAATATTTTAATTAAAGCCTACTCTGTGTTACAAGCAATCTGAAGGTGTAAATTCAAGGATAACTGCTGAACATAGGAAAAGATTCTGTAAAGTATCTTTGATGCTTAAACAGTCAATAAGGGTACAAGTCTTTTTAATCTATTTAATTGCAAATTTTAAAAACTGAATATCATCATTATATATAGTAAGTTGTTTAATGCATAAATATGTCAAGGTCATTTGGTGCCATTACTAATGTAAGAAGTCATTTCAGTATACATGTTATTAATTGGAGGATTAATCAGTCATACAGCAATGCTTAAGCAATTTCTTCACAAACCTTGCAAATTCAAGGGTAACCTCTCCAAATATTTAAAAAGGACAATTACTTCTTTACCCAGTTTATAAATACCTCAAGGACACTAAGCTGGCTCTCAGCTATCAACTTATGAGTAAATTCTGCCTCCACAGTTGAAATAACTTCATATCTTTCAAGCAGCAAATAAAATGGTGGCTGTTATTACCACTCTCTGTCCTCAATGGTTTATTTCTTGTCTGTTACTAATCAGAAGCCCTTACTATAGTTTCATACAAGTACGTTCACCGCTACACACTTTAGCTTACTCATGACAAACTAAAAAGGATCAAGTGTGGCAAAACACCTACAGACAGTGTACCTTTTCCAGGTGAACTGGCCCTATAAATTTTAAAAATAAATAAAATCATAAATAATTATAGAAAGGGCTTACCTTAGTTTACCCAAGAAAAGTATGGCTCTGTGAGACAGTCTTGTTTAATGAGGTAATCATGGTAACAAAAAAACCCCACCATGACTAAAATAATGAAAGATGTTTTACTGACAGATTTAAGAAATGACTGAGACTTGACCTACCCTTTATGTTTTGCTACTATGTAACAGTTTGTAGCAAAGAAACCCTAAAACCATGATGTGAACAGAAGTATCTAGAAATGAACAAGAACCTTAGGACATAAAAATTATTTTATTTCTATTTCTACCAGAAATAATTTCAACCTCTTGTTTCTTTCCAAAGGCTACTAAAATTGGAACAATAAAACCAGCACAGATGTTAATCACCAGTGTTAACTTCCAAATCCTATGTACTGAGCTAACACACTACAGAAGTTATGAGTTTAAAATGAAATACAAAAGAAATTACTGTTCTCATTTCTAGGGTTTGTGTGCATCTTTTTCTAAAGCTTGATAAATTTTTCAGTTTTCGCTTTATGGAAGGGAAAAGCTTTTGGGTCAAAGAAGATGAAAGAAATGGAAGAAATTTTTAAGCTGCTCATAGTGCACTTTTAAAAAATATTATGAGAAATTTTAAGATATTTGATAAATATTTTTTCATAACCACAGTCACTAAAGACTTACCTGAAACTAATTTGGGTAAAATTAATAGGCTTTGAATTAACGCCTAAAATTAAAGATTAGGATGTAATTAAGATAAAATCTGAAAAGATGGGTATTTTTAAATTTTGGAAAGTCTTCAAAAGCCTATTGCCTTTCCAGATTCCTACCATGTTTGCTGGTAACACAAAATGGAGATGAATAAAACAATATTAAGACAAATAACAAGAAGAGGAGCTCTAGTTTTTAAAGCATAAAAAAATTAGCAGATACTAGTAATGAGTTAAAGCTACCCATCCTATTGCAAATACCGTTCACTGAAACACCACTCATCTGCTTTTTTTCCTTCACTAGAGCAACCTTCTCCAGCTAGAAAGCACAGACCCAATTTAATTGATTGGAGATTGAGATGAAGCCCATATAAATTCATGTTTTCTCATGGTGCCAATAGGCCTTGGGCTGGTTCCCTTGGTAATGTGAAATCATAGGATTTCACCTCACTCAAAAATGAGTCATTAAGTAATGCACACACATAAACATTGGCAGCATCTACCCATAAGGAATACAAAACCCTTTAAGAAATTAAATAGGTTTAATATGACAGTAATACTTTTATACAGGATTTATATAACATTTTATATGCACACTTATCTGTATCTATAAAAATTTATACACACACACTGTATGTCCTACCATCTACTTATGGTTTCTTCAGACAGCTGTGCAGCTGAAAGTATCATTTAATTTGAACTCAGCTAGCAAAATATCTTGCAAACCGTTACTTCCCAACCATCTTTTCTCTACTGTTCACTCTTGCCGGTAACACCACAACAGCTTCAATACACATATATTTACAAAGGCTGTAGTTTCCAAAATGGCCTATTTCTGTTCCTCTCTTTTCCATCCTGTATCTACCACAAATGCAAATCCATGACTCATTTATAGGTGGCTTGAAATAACCTCTTCCTTTCCCTTCATGCAGCTGGGGAGAAGGCAAAGGGTGGGAAAGCAAAGCATTGGCTCCTACCATCAGACACAGCTGGTGAGTCAGTCTTTTCATGTCAAGAACATGTATGTAAAAGATAACATGCTCTATGTAAAATGGGGCAATTGGACCAAATTTGCAGTGTGACACTTTCCAGGCAGGAAGATACATTATGCATGTAAACTATTACCTAGATAGCACAAGTGCCCCGAATGCTGTCTGTCTTAGGTTTTATGACTGCAATCCTTTTTCAAGATCCACACCCGAACTCAACATGGTAATTCATCTGCTATTTTAGACAGGAACTTCACCACACACAGCTTTACCTAAAATAGAAGTGATACTGTCAGCATGAGTCTGCTGCTCTTGGTCTGCTTTAATACATGACACTGTGACACAAAGTGCCTTTTTACTCTGAGGTGGGTTTGCTGTGTTTTTTTTTTTTTTTCCCCTGCCCATTTCACATCTACTTTTTATAGTACTTGATGAGTCACAGCAAGACAGACAACTTAGGTAAATTGGATCATAGCCAGGAAAACCCATCTCACAGCTGCTCTCTACCTCTGCAACAGAAACATCCTTCATCATAAGATCTGTTAAAATAAGCTGTCAATAAAAATTCCCCACATTTATCTGGAAAAGAGTTGCTGGCAGAAAAGGCCAGTAGCAATAAAATCAGAGATAAGGCACTGCAGCATCAGTCAGCATTCAGTGAGGAAAGAGAATCAAGCCACTGTTTTACATTTAATTAGGATTAGGCAGAAGAAAATATGGGGTCAAATATTCAGCGTTTGTAAATCACCTCAGCTTCACTGAGCTTAGCCTACTGACTTCCACTAAAAATAAAAGTCTCTTTCACTGGAAATTAAATGCCATATACATTGATCTGGAAGAGAGAAGGTGGCATTTATACACTTATTAATATCCTGTACACCTCATCCAACATTTCCCTTTCAATGCAGTGCCACACAGTCATATACCAGACTATCCTCAGCAGGTCAACAATTTCTACACAGAAAATGGCAGTCCCTGGATCTGGATGTGGCATCTAGCTTCGTTACAGACAAGAAGCTGTACTGCCTGGGCTGCTCTAATGCTGGGTATGAAACAATACACTATTTCTCTGTGTACTGCACAGCCTTAGGAATAACCTTAATAGCCATTCTAGTTGCAAAAGCACTAATATAGTCATTTCACATGTGATAGAAGTAAGGCAGAGAGACAGTAAGTAAATTGTCCAGCCACAGGCAGAGCCAGGAGTAGAAAAGAGATTTTCAAGTCCAAATCCATTGCTGCCACTTCTAGACTGTATTTTCGTCTTCCTAATGGTCCACTATTGATCCCATATAGAACTCCTTTCAGACTCCATATGTCTTAAGCAGAAAAGACAAAACAAGCTCATCTTTATTGGCACGAAGGCACTCCATTGTCCCAGACTGATCTACTAAGAACAAAACAATGTTCAGAACAATCAGCACAAGGCACTACAGCTGAGGAAAAAATAATTAATCATCTATTCTTCCAAGGTTTCACAATACATCTTTTTGCTTACAGAAAACTATTTTTGCAGCATGTCTAGAATTGCATCAGTATTGTTTAGCTGAGCGCTATGAAGAGGCAAAAAAATGACCCTCAAAATGCCAGTTACATAATTAGGCTGTTTCAGACCTTTGAAGAAGCTTGTCACCCCCGCATAAGCTTCCTAGGTCTCAACACTTGAATTCCTTATCCACTTCACACTAGTCCTGCCAAGGTCATTCAAATTGGGTGGACAGAGGAGGTCTGCTTTAAAAAGAGCACGTAGAGTTGCAATTCTCCATGTATAATATAAGTCCTGGTGAAGCCCTCAAAATCGAATTTAGAGAAAACTGGAGTACACAGATCTCTCGCAGGCTCCTTATCAAGGGATGCCTATCATTCAGACATCACAGAGCATTGGTTTGATTAGCTTCCAGCTTCATACCCAGTCTTTCTAAGAGTCTGGGCAAGAGGGTGCACCGTCTTAGCTAAGAACGTCTACTCTCCTTCACTGAGGACTTTGGAACCTAGTGAAACACAAGTGCTTTTCGTCAATTTAGGGTGTAGAAATTTTTTTTCACTTCTGACATTAGCTGCTAAGCGAAGCCATATTCACATGTTGTTTGAAACCAGATGTTAAAATTTGAGGTGTGATTGCAAAACTGTCACAAATAACATTGCTTGGTGCTATTTCCGACCACCAATAGTTAGGGGCCTTGCACAGGATACGAAACTCAGGTTCTCCCCTTTTCATCAGAGGGAGCTGAAGCTGTAGTTCCCACTGTAACCATGCGGCTATTTCAAAATCTTGGGTAAGGTGCTCCCCGTTTCTCCCACTGACACTGTTCATTAAAAAAATGGTCTTGAATATTTTAAAGAAAGAGGACTACAAGTCTGCTGTTCATCTTCCATTCCTTTTAAAGTGACTATGGATTTGGCCTCTGCATTTGTCTTTCGGCATCCTGTTCATCCAGAGATAAAATACTGCAACCCACTCATAGCTTGAAATTTCTGTGTATTCGTTTCTGAATAGCTTCAGTATAACTTGGTTTTGTTTACCATGAATTCCTTTTTCTAATCACTGATTCACTGATCTGAACCCTTCCCTCTGTGCATAATCCTTACTTGAAGAGAAAAAAAAGTCTCAGTGCTTTCTTATTGTGTATTTTATTCTTGTACTGTGAATCAATACATTTTGCTTTAAGGCATTTTCCTTCACATTCTTTTAACCAGCGATGAGCTGAATGTTCATCAGTAGCTGTGGGATACAGCAAAGAGAACAAAACAAGAACTATGTACTGCTTGCTTTGGGAGCAAGGGATCAAATCCAATAAAGGACTTAAATATCTTTAATCTAACTTTCCAATGACTGCGTCACAGAGCACAAACAACATTCAGGGTACCCTACCCTGGAAATTGGAAGATTTTGTGATTCCATTGACACTACAAACTGAGCAAGAAGCAGCCTGAAGTCTGCAGATTGATCATACAACTGCCAGAAGTTCACCAGCAGAAGTATGACGAAAATGCTGTCAACTCTTGTCATGCTGCAGCTTCCATAACGTGAGGCACCTTGAAATGACATAGTCTACCACTCACAGCATTGTCCTTGTAAGGCACCTACTTGCCCAAGACTATATAATATCTTTGTACATTCTTACAGTTTCATAGTGAAACACAGCAGAGTGGAAGAGGCGGCAATGCTGCTGACCTTACTCCCCTTGCATATGCAATAACCTAGTATTGGGAATTCACAGCGAGGAAAGGACAGCTTTTAGTTCATTCTTGCTCCTCTGCTAGAAGGGGCCTTAACTCTGTACCTTCAAAGGGAAAAATGCCCCATGCAGGATGCTGAATAATGAGCTAGGCAGTGCAGCACAGTGAAAATAAATCAAGGTTTACAAAGCAGAAGAGGGAGTGCAACTTCATATTTGAGAAGTCACATGAAAGAAATTGCCCTAATCCATTTTTCTTGGACTGTCCACGTGCGTCATCCAACAACTGATTACTTGGGAAGTCTACAGCAAATCCAGAATAGCAGTCAGGCCTCCTAAGTGCTAAAAATGAAGCGCTAGTCAGTGTGTCAGAGCTCTGTTCCCTGCAGCGCTGCTCCACCCCTCAGTTTCACTAAAGCCCTTCAAGCCTCTTCTCCGCTGGTCTGAATGAGGTCAGTCACTTCCAGGAGCCTCTTAATAATGACATTACTCAACATCCATTTTTACCAGTAAAAGTTTGATGGACTTAATAAATAAATTTTAGAAATAGCTTACTAGAAAAAAATCTTATGACTCTGAAGTCTACAGCATTTCCAGCTAATTTCTTTCATTATTTAGTATGCTTCCTACTTCATAATTAAAACAACTTTAAAAGTAATCTGCTAATTTTTATACTCAAACCTTATTAACTGTTACCATTTTTTATGAGTTATAACAGCCTTCCATTTATATAGCATTATTATATAAGAATTTTCACATTAAAAAATACGAACTTTCCACACATGCATGGCATTTTTTGTCCATATGACTCACACAGGAAATTACTGTTTTCATATACAAATTCGGTATGAACCAAAAATGCTAATGAGCACAGTTCTTACACTGGTAAAACACGGTTAGGAAGTTTTACTTCAGAGACAACACTCAGTAGTCACTTGAACCACCCAGCTTTGGGAGCCTGCTTTTCTTCTGGGCCCCTGTGAATAATGCTTCCAGCATTACATTTGCTGTGGCCATTACAGCTGAATTTCATTTAAGTTATGATTACATATAAATATGTGTGTGTGTCTGTGTGTATTACTAGAAACGGTGACAAAAGCTATCTTCTGTACTAGCTGTAGAAAAATAAATTTTGTTCCCCATGCTGACACCTTCAGGGACTCAGAAAAACAGTATCTCTTGCTGACTCTAGGCCAACATATGATACAGAGAATGCATAAGTGTGGCTGTCTGTCCCATATATATACAGATGAAAAAAGATTATGATCAATAAAGATTAAAAAACAAAAACAAAAAAAAAACATCCAAAACCAACCAACCAACCAACAACAGAAACACACACACACAAAAAAACAAACCAAACCAAAACAAAAATCCTGAAGACTGTAGTAAACATTACTTTTGGAATAAAAAGGTGCAAGCAGCATTGCAAGAATACAACCTTCATGCTAACATAAGTCATCTAGCAGAACCTTTTATTGCAACAAGTGAAGTTTAATGTTTGACTATGTAATTTTACACCAGAAAAGGCTCAATAAACAACAACAAGCACTACGCTCCCCATCAGTAATATATCAGTTTAATTGGACCTTTTTTCACAGAAGAGTTTTTTTCAGGCTCAGAAGAGAATTTTCACTGCACAAGCGCAAGCAGAGCAGTACCACTGAGGTTTGAAGAGTTTCTAAATGATGCTTGAATTCAGGTCTGTCATATTAAGGTCAATAAACTAATGGATATTTCAGGCTAGGCTACCATTGTACTCTACTGACTTCCACCTACTGTATCTAGCCTAAGCTTCCTGCAGGGCACTGGATGTACTGGACTGCTGTGATAATGGCAATTCCTATTTTTCACTTTTGCTACTTTTCACATCCTTTTTTTTTAGCCTAGCTGTACCGGGTCTGGATGGGATGGAGCTAATTTTCTTCATAGCAGCTCCTATTGTGCTGTGTTTTAGATCTATGACCAAAACAATGCTGTAACACACTAATGTTTTAGCTATTGCTGAACAGTGCTTTCACAGCATTAAGGCTTTCTTTGCTTCTCACTCTGTCCTCTCAGTGAATAGATTGGGGGGTGTGCAACAGGTTGAGAGGGGACACAACCAGGCAGATGACCAAAACTAACCAAAGGGATATCCCATGCCATTAAAAAAGGGAGAGGAGAGGGTTTAGGGGAGTTATCCATCTTTTGCTTGAGAACTGGCAGGGCATTGGTCTCCCCATGGGAGGTAGTGAGTGATCGCCTTCGCATCATTTGTTTTAATTTATTTTCTATCTCTCTTCTGCTTCTTCACTTTTTACACATATTTTATCTCGACTCACAAGTTTTTTTGTTTTTACTCTTCCTTTCCACTTCCCTGTGTGGGGAGGTGAGTGAGCAGCTGTGTGGTGCATAGCTGCCTTACCAGGGTTAACCCCCAATGCCAGTGTAGTTCAGTGACACATAAAAATTGTTTCCTGCTCATTTCTGCTGCCTGGAACCTAAGTCAAAAGAGAGGAGAGGATTTTCCTGTTCGCAACTGTCATGGTGTGTGACAGGGAGGGAGAAGAAAATGGCAAGAGGTTTGAGCAAGCCCTCTGTCACTCAAAGCACCACCAGGAGTAGCAGACTCACAGACATGCAATAAATAACTGACTACTACTGCGACACATTTTGAAATTGCAACCAGTCCTGTGTGAAGACATTAAGACACTGGAAATTTCCCTATTTCATCTAATGCCTTATGTCACTGCTGAATTAACACATCTTCATCATTAAATCTTTTGAACTTGCGCACCTTTAGCTCTCCATCCTTACCTTTTGTTATGCTTTACTCTTCTGATTAGAAAAATATACCCTGTATTTTCCTTCTTGAGAAGGTGTTGATGCTTTGTACTCCTCCTATATTTACCTCTCTATTTTCTTAAAAAACAAAACAAAACAACACCAAACCCTGGTGATATTTATTTTATCACCCAAAATATTTCTTTAATTTTTTCAACCTTTTTTTGGATCTCTTTTTTAGAGTTAAGGATGAAGTCATCAGTAGACTAGAAAATGAAATCTGCCAAGGATTCAATGTAATGATTCAAAACATGGGTCAGATGCCCAGCCTGGTACACAAGGAATATCAATATTTGGTATTTCAAAGGGCCCATTTCCCAAAGCTATTCAGGATTATTTTCAAGAGCTCTGAACAGAAGAAAAACTTTAGGAAACTGACTTCTTTAGATTGATATATCAGGTGACATCCTAAACTTTCTGATGACTTCCAAATAGCTCCATAATACCATACTGATGGGAAATGTCACAGAGAGGTAGGCGTACAGAAATATGGCCCTGTATTTCAGACAGTGATGTATTCAAACTACTTGTGAATCCTTGAATCTTTTCACTTGCTGTTTCCATCTTTTTGCTGGAAAGAGCTTATTTTCCCTTCTTCCACCTTCCCTAGGGAGCCCATGCTAGTGACAGATCAAAATACTCAGTAGAGATTTTTGAGGCTTTCCAGAACAGGTGGAGAACACCCCAAGGACATGTTGCAGAGGCCACCACCTTCAGCGGGGATACCCATCCCTTCAGCACTGCGCTCATCAGGTGTATGGGGAAGGGACACAAGGAATGTCTTTGTGGCATGGGTTGGGAAGTAGTCCCCAGAGACTGCCCCAACGGTTTAAAGAACTGCTAATCATATTTTGACCACAAAGAAGGAGGAGGAGGGAAGGAAGATGTGAAGAAAAGCATTTGAATCTCAGGGCGTGCACCCACATCTCAGTGGGCTGGACATCTGACAAGCCTTTGTCAGAGTAATGCTACAATTAAGTGGGTCAGCCAGATGAGGAAATTTGAGTAGCTTATGGCTGTAGGAACTTCTTACAACCACCCTGTGCCATTATCTTCACACATATTGTAACATTGTATATATAGGTAGTGAGGAACTACGCACCTGTGAAAATTCAAGAGTATTCAACATGAAAATAACTCTTCGCTATCATTTTTCAGTATTAAGAAGAGTATTTTTGATCTCCTAAACTGAGAACAGAAGCTGTCATGAAATGGCTGGTGTACTTTAGGGACTTTTTTTACCTCGAGGGCTGAGAGCAAAGTATTTGAGCATGCTCAGATCTCAGAGCTGCTCTACATTTTCCAGGAAGCAACACCAGCCCATCCAACTGCACTTCCCCTAGTGCTGAAATAACCATCAAAACCCACACATTTTGTGGGGCAAGAATTCTCAGGGATTACCCTTTGATTTCTCTTAAAAATAGACAAGATGCATGAATAGTTTATATTTTAGCCTCTTCTAACCATCTTGTAGTGCTCAACTTGGATGGCAATTTTCTTCTTACACACTGAAAATATATACCCCATGAGTGTAGGAATGTGAATTTCCATATATTGTGCAATACCTAGTTACTGACTTTGCAAAACCAGTAAATTCTGTTTCTTCACATCTATCTAAAAATATAGCACTCATATTACAAGCAGTAGAGCCTACTAGGAATAAACTATATTAAATACCTTCTACTTAGGCATAATGAATTATACTTTCTAGTAACAGACAATTCAAAAGGCTTCCTGTAATTGTTTTACTGATAAAAAAAGGCTTCACTTGTAAAATGGGTAAGTCTAACCTGAGAACAAGGTAGCTTAAGGACTCAAAGAGTTTTTTCCAAGAGAGATTCACTAGCAACAAGCCATTACTATAATCTGTTATTTGTGATCTGTGAAATGGTGATTTTACCAATAGATCAATTTACTGATTTGGAACTTCTGCAATCTTGAAGTCAGTAACTCATCTTTAAATTAACTAAACCTTACGTATGTTTCTCTAAAAAGCCTCTTTCAAAACAGAGGAGGTGAAGAGTTGACTGGATAAATGATTCCGTTACCCAAGAACAAACACAATACAAAGCTGTTTATATTATCTTGCCTACACAGAACAGTGTAACATTTTCCTTCTATGTAATAACATATTCTGCATTTACAGAACAGAGACATTATATGTTATGACAGAGCTGTTTTATCCTGTTCAAAAAATGACATGCATCAATGGGAAAATATCAAAAGAGCACAAGGAGGAGATTTTTTATTATTACAGACATTGTAGTCTGTCGTAAATTAGCAAGGCCATTATCAGCCAGAGCACCGATATATGCTTCCTGACAGGAGCTCATTTCAGAAGCTGTGACATCTTGATTAATGCTGTATACTAGCAGTGCATTGTACATGCTATATATCTTTAGAAAAGTGTATCACCTTGGACAGGATTTCATCATAGTTCTTGGCAGCCGACATTAAGGAGATGTGTATATGCCTTAGTTAAACATTTGATTATGACTACTAATTATCACTCAAATTAAGACAAGGAGCAAAACGTCTAATAACTGCTTTTTGGAAGAAAGGGTTTCTTGTTTTTATAGTATGGAAATAAATGCACAAACAATATTCATTGAGCTTAAGGCATTAATAAGAAAGAATATATTTTCAGAAATTAAAACAATTCAGTTGATTGCATTAAGCACTGCTTGTGCTTGCAAATTTTCTTAGATGTTGTTTGCTGGAAACTGTTTCACAGGTGATCTGCTTCTGTAACAACTTTATTGTTTCATCTTTCATACAAAAGGAAGTCTGGGCCTTATGAGAAAATCTGCAATGGAGATCTGAGATGTAATGCTACTGAGTCATAAACACACCGTGTGTTTTGTAATGTCTGCATTAAATTTGGAATTACTGTTCTGCTTTACCAACATGGCTGAGCTTGAGCTGCAGAGATACTAGTCAAAAACAAGTAGAAAACAAGAGATAGCTGCCATTTTTTAAAGAATATAGAAAGAGATGTTTAAAAAAGAGATTTCCTGTTGTCCTGCCACACCTCCCAGGAAGAGGTTCCTGCTACATTTATTCCCATGTTAGGGATTATTGATGAGCAATGAGAAACAATGTGACCAGTGCCACATACAAATTGTAGCTTAACAAAACCAGTCAGAAGTAAAATTCCGTAGCTTATCTGCCTCCAACTTGCTAAACCATGTCCCTGATACTCCCTTCACAGCAACAGCACTGCACCAACCTCATCTTCACAGATGCCCTTCCCACCTGTCAGGCTGGATGCTAGAAAAGCAAGATCAAAAAAATACAAGTACTTTCATCATATGGGCAATCTAAACAAAATCAAAAAGAAAAATCTAATTTATTTTGCAGGAAACAAGAAGGGAATAGTATAGGTTTTAAAATAATGCAGCTTTCAGATCCCTTTGGCCAGCAGCAATAGTAAGGCACCCTCAAGAAGCTGAGACAGTTCTGTGGGTTGTTGATTCAAGTGAAGCCAGTGAGACACGTCACTGTACCAGAGGTGCAACTTCTGCAGACCTGCATGATTTTCATTTGGCTTTTTTACTTTTAAGCCAATTGGGTTTCAGTTTTGAGAGACAAATTGCCTATATGTAGTGTAATTTATTCAACTGGAAGGTACAGAGCTCCAGTTGTATTTGAGCCATGCACGGTACAGGTTATGTCCAGAGATAGCAAACAGAGTATGTTGTGGTCTGTAAACCTTGGAAATTTGTGTTTCAGTAAGAGCCACCTGAGAAGAGGAACAATAATCAACTCACCTTCAAGAGTAATTCACAACCATGCAATGTAGATGGCTGTGAACACCTTGCACAGTACACCCTATTTCCCCTACTGAGAACCACAGGAAAGAAAGCAGACACTAAGAAATTAATTTAAATCAATAAGGAAAACACTGTCAGGGGAAAGCTGATTTTAGAAATATAAGGGCATGCATCCTCTTGGTGCTTGTTCTAACTGCAGCTTTATTTGAAATGCATTTGTTACTGCTTTGTGGGACTTTACAGTGGCTTAGGACTTTGGTTTCTTCACAGCTTTCCTCGACAGTCTTGCCCCTCAGGCACATATTGGTGTTTTCCCTCCTTGCAACTTGTGCAGGTAGGTCAAATTCCTTACATTAGGTCAGCCCAAGTCTGTATTTTTCTTCTTCCTATGTAGATACTGTCAGATGAGGGGCGACTAATGAATTATCACACAGCCTTTGATTTAAAATTAGCTTATCTAATGAATCTCTTTCAATTGGCCTTTTGAAAAGGATAATATATTCCAGCCACTGAGTAAGGATGTCTCCTCTGGCATTGACTGAAATAAAAGAGCAGCTTTGCTCGAAGAGAGTTCCCTTTCTGACCCTTCTTTCACTTGAGACTTTTGCCTGCAGTTTTGATAACCCAAAGCAAATCTCTAGCATGTAGTCATTAACTTCATGAACCAAAGATTGACACTTGGCAAGAGTCATACCTGTTTCCATACTTTCCCTTCATGGGAAAATCCCCCATTCTGCTCGGTTTTCTAATTACTGTTCTTTTATGCCTTACCAACTAATCTCTCCAGTCACAAAAGAAATAATTAAAAGATTGCATTCATGTACAATTAATGTTCAATTTGATTGCAAGTGAAAGTCAGTTTTTGCTTTGACATAATTATGGAAATGAACAGTAGAAAGAGTTAGACAGATGAAGACCACAGGGTTTGATATGAGAGCATGTTGGCTTAACCCAGCTGGGTTTCTTTTCTGCTTTGATGCACCCATACAGAGATTTGACAATTATTTTACAATGGAAAGTCTTTATTAATCCCATTAGAGCCTATACTGCCTGCCTGTGTGGACAAGAATACTATATACTGGGAATAAAGACTATAAAAGTAACTCAAGCTATACGAAAATTAATCTATCACACCAGAAAGGCTCACTAATGAAGTTTGCATAGAATCAAGTCAAAACTCTCACTGACCACATATGCCCACAACAGCATACATGCTTTTATAAAATAAAAGGGAAAACTCCACGTTGGATCCTGTACTTTTGCTGTAGAGCATTTGTTGATAATTTTAGAGATGACTGTTTCCTACTGGCAAGTAATTTAGGGCCAGAATTAACGCTAGGTGTGCTAAAGACATTTAACGAAAACAGAATTTTTAGAATGCCTTTAAACAATAAGAAAGCACAATCAGCGGAGAAGTGTGAGGTACAACATTTTTAAGATCTTACTGAAACTTTCTTCAGACTCTAGCTAATGTTCAAGATCTAGTACATTTACTACTCCCACAGTTGCCAGCATTATTGTAGCTGTTTCTCATTGAAGCTACAGAAATCAGAAAGTGCAATGTTAGGTGATATCAGCAGGAAATCTCCTTCCCACTGTGAAACTCTTCTACTTCCTTTGATAGACCGAGATTCGTAAAAAAGAACGCTTGCCATCGCTGCCTCTTCAAATGCATGGCCCAAGTGAAGGTGTGCCGCTCAAAAGGCAGTGCCTTGCAACATTCATTTCCAAGTAGATTGAGGATGCACCGAATGCTTACGTACACTGTAAGGCACTCATGCTTGTTTCAGTTGTAGTGAGCTACCAAGACTCAAAGGCCCTCAGGTCTTTAGAAGACCATCAAAAGTACTGGCTAGGAAAGGATTTTATTACTTGGAAAACAGACCTCCCAGATGTGCAAGTTGACACAATGCAAAATAGCATAAAAATCTACCCCCACTCCACAATATCTGCCACGTTTTTTCAGTAGATAAGACTGTTTTTGCTTCAAGCAGATATACTACTAACAAGTTTGAAGTTTGAGATGTTTTATCACATGGTATGAAGCGGGCTTCAGCATTTTTAATAGAACAGTTGATTTCAGATAGTGCATAGTATTTCCTCTTTGTCAAGCCTGTAAATTATAGGAAGATTATCTTTGGTTTTAATAACCATTTTACTGTGATATTTTCCAATTATGTTTTTCAAAAAATCTTTCATTTCCAGCTTTTTTACAATTATGTGTTTTAAGATTAATGTGAATTACCATATGGTTTAAAATGCAATAGACATCATTGAAAATTTGCATGAAGAACACCTGGCTAAGTTTGGATAATGGCATTTTTGTCTGTATCCTATTCAGTGCTTAGCTTGTAATCAAAGCCTAGTATAGATCACACAAAACTCTTGATGAGCTGTAAATGAGCCTGCATCAATTCACAACCCTAAAAGCAAACCCCACCTTGCTGCTCCAACATTTTTGCATGTGCCACCCTAAGTGAAGGTGGTAGATTGGTGATAGACCCTATCAGGGTCAAGTTCTTCATGATAACTACCTTTGAGACTCAGCAGCTGAATTCAGGAGCCAAAAAACTAGTGGTTATGTGCAAAAGTGTATGTGATACTGCTTTCTCAGTTTGTACCTACAATTTGTATGAACATACACACATACTATTTCCTCATGCAGACTAAAGACCTGCATACAGAAGATCCACTCAGATATTAATCTGTCTTGGTAAGTCTTACACACTAGGTTAAGAAACCTCCTGTCCAGACACTTATATGCCAAAGCATCTAAAAGTGCCTAAAATTATTGTGCAAATCATACCATGATATAAGACATTTTGTTACCTCACATGACTACAGGCAGTGTATCGGCCAACCTGAGTATCATGGTGCTTCTACTGCATAAGGCCAGTTAGGATTCATGGACTACATGCCACTGCACTTACATCCTGTTGTTAGCTCAGCACACACCCGACAAGCTCACAACACCCAGTTAAGTGCAAAGTAGAGCAGCAGAAACACAGTAGGAGAAAAAGAAATATGCATCTTTGCAGTAACAACCTATTGTTAGCAGGTGAAGGATTGCAGGCTAATCTTTTCCCTACCAGAAGCAGTTCAAACCTCCTGTTTATTCAATGTTGGTCAATACAAAAGTCTAAAGTGGGTCCCTTAGTGCATTTTCTCTTGAAATGGAACAAGTGCCTGAGAAACACTGCAAAACTGAAGGGGACAGAAGGAAAGAGGTGACTTGGTACATGAAGAAAAGGAAGAATCTAAAGTGCATGCCATTTATCCTATCTCTGTGAACAGCAGAAGCAACAAGAGACCCGTTGGTCTCTTCCTGGGGACAGAGCTTTATCTATTGGGCTACAGTCATGCATTTTCACAGCTATTCCTGTCCTTACTGGAAGGCATGCTATTCATATCTGTTAAATAATGATGAAATGAAGTAAAAACACTATTCTGCAGCAAGACTCTATTGCTCCTAAAGAGCTGATCACAGATGACTGAGTAAAGCTTTAAGTTCTACCTTATGCCAGAATAACCCCTGTATGTCTCAAGATCACTTTTTTAAGTGAATATAAAATCATAAACTTACCCAACAAAATTTTATCAGGTCATCTATTTCCCTACCAACCACTTATTTATTCTGGAAGAATAAAAGTAAATCTAAACATTAGAAAACTTTCCTGGTTTCAGCTGGAATAAAGTTAATTTTCTTCCTAGTAGCTGGTAAAGTGCTGTGTTTTGGATTTAGGATGAGAATAATGTTGATAACACACTGATGTTTTACTTGTTGCTAAGCAGTGTTTATACTGAAGTCAAGGTCTTTTCAGCTTCTCATACTGCCCTGCCAGCGGAGGCCAGGAGTGCTCAAGAAGCAGGGAGGGGACACAGCAAGTACAGCTGATCTAAATGAGCCAAAGGGGTATTCCATACCGTATGACATCATGCCCAGCATATGAAATGCGGGGAGGTTGGCTGGGCATCCGTCAGCAGGTGGTGAGCAGTTGTATTGTGCATCACTTTTTTGTATCTTCTATTATTATTTCATAATTTAATATGTAATAACATAATAATATTATTTTCCCTTCCTTTTCTGTCTTATTGAACTGTCTTTATCTCAAGCCATGAGTTTTACTTTTTTTTTCCCCAATTCTCTCCTCCATCCCACTGGGGCATGTGGGAGCGAGTGGCTGTGTGGTGCTTAACTGCTGGCTGGGGTTAAACTATGACAAAGCCTTAACCTGTTTGTCTGCACAACAGTTGGCTGGAGACTCTTTGACAAATTGATGTGCTGACCTTTCAAACACAAAACAGAAAGGGGGGAAATACATGAAAAATTATAGGAAGTTGCAATGCATTTAGGCTGTCTCTGCTGTAAGTGAAGCAGCACCTGAGTTCTGAGCCATACGCCATCCCACCCAAGTCAGGTAACTGTTTTGCCAATAACAGTCTCTGCAGGGAAGGCTTTCCCTTGTAAAGGAAAAAGTCAGAGAGCTAAATTTTAATGCTGCTCTCATATTTAAATTGCTATCAAGAAAGAATACTATGCATTTTTATAACACCTAATTTATAAGAATTTCAAAACACTCTGCAGATATGAATAAATTCCGTTTCTTACCACCCATGAAGTGTGAGAATGTTATCCCCATTTTAAAAAAACAGAAGCTTACAGTGTTGAGATTAAGCAATTTGCCACAGGTTACAGAGGAAGTCTAAGGAGGAGAGAGAACAAATGCTACAACCCTCTCATCTCCTTTTCCCCCCTGCTCTACACAACTGCAACTTTTCAGAGCAATTTAAAAATGTATCTCTGTTTTTTTAAAAAATAAATTGAACTTTATGTTTGTTCTCAATGTTAAAAGAGATATCCCTCTGACATAAAGGGGAATGCACAGCATTAACAAAGGGGAGGAGATACATTAGCATGTTCTCAAGGTCTTCCTCTCAGTAGTCTTCTCCCAGCTGCACAGTTCGTCTTCAAATATTCTTCCAGCTTAACTGACTCCAAACCACCCCATCTACTAAACAACATACTGTTCTGTTTCTTCTCAGTGGGAACACTGAAGCATAAAAGTCAAAGGTTATGCAAAGGTACCCAGTGACTCACTGTGAAACATGTGATTAGCTAGAGGTGAATGAATACATACAAATATATTTATTTGTTTTGATGGTATAAGTGAAAAATACTTAAAAAATTTTGTGTGTGTGATTTTGGGTCACTCTGGGGTTCTTTTTTCCTCTACTGTTATAGTGGGAGGAAAAAAGTAAAAAAAGGAAAAATAAATAATTCTCCTCACCTGAAATTAAATTTCAGTTATTAGAACTGCTAATAGATTTCACTTTTTCCAAAATAAAAAAAATAGAATTAAATAAAGATTATATGTTAGTTTAAAAAAAAAAAATGAAAACTATTTTGTAAATAAATAATATCTTTTAAAACATTTCTGCCACCTTCACTCTAGTTTGCAGTCTGTCTGAACTAAAGCCAAAGATCCAACTTTCAGACACCACGTACAGGGGCTATGCTGACCAAGGAGCTGAGAGCGTCGCTGAATAAAGAGCCTCCTGCCATAAGTCAAAAGCCACCTGTGCTTACCCCACCATTTCTTCCTTAGGGCTAGCCACCACTGTCCAAATGAACTGACCCCGTTGTGCTTCGATGACCTTTTGATATGTTTTTCTGACATGCTTTCTGCAGCAGGGAACCAAGTCAACTATGATAAAAGCCTACTTACAAGCCTTCTTGTTGTGTATGGCCAGCTGTGAAAAAAGGAGAATTGGTGACATACAGACCTGCAGCTCCAAGCTTGTAGATGTTATGCTATGGGCCAAAACTAATCTGGAAATCACTCCCTCTATTCTAGTCAGATACTTTCAATTTCTCCTGACAATAGTAAATACATGGATAAGTAAAAGGAGCTGAAGATAAGCCAAAGGGTCACCCCCCTTATCACATCGATTTTCTCCCAAGGAAATTGCAGGACGTAGAGATTTCCAAGAGTGGATGAAAAAAGGCAGAAATATGGTTGAGATGTGCAACAGTCATATAAGCCAGAAAAGTCAAGTTGTTTAGTTACAAAACCAGTAAAAACGTATTGAAGGATTGTGTAGCTATGGAAGTCAGCCTAATCACAGGATTGCAGGGACGCTCCCCAAATATTTTACCATGCATTGAAGTCTGTGTGGCTCTTCATAACTCTGGTCAATATGTTTCAAAAATTTCAGCTGGATTCCACCCTGAGTTTGTGTGCAATAATAATATAAAAGCCCTCTTCTGAAACAGCACGTTAACCGTGAACCTCCTTAAGAAGACCACAACAGGGCTGAAAAGTCAAGCTTCAGCTGCATTAATGAAACACCAAGGTGACAGGGAGTAACAGAGAATGGTGAATTTAAATATCATTAAATATCATCACACACACACACACATACGTAATTTTCTTAGAAATAGATAAACCAGTACGTTTCAGTGTGTCAGCGAGTATTCAGATTGTCATGAGCGGCTGTGAATTGGGCTCAGAAATGAGACACAGGATCGATGGAGAATTTTTAAAATACCAAAAACTTAGAAAGAATATATATATAGAATTATTTCCACACATCTAAAGTAACATCTCTGCTCATCATCACCAATCAACAGTTGTGCTGGTGATTTACTCAGGCCATAATGATCCTTGTTTACTATACGAACCTAGGCAGATGAAACAAAAAAGCCCAGTTCTACCACTTCTAGTACCAGAGCTTTATTTTCCACTAGTTCGGAGTGCTGCCCTTCCTAAGATGGTGTATTGTCCAGCATCCACTGCTCTCCCCGTATTCGCTCCTGCCCAGGAACAGAAGGCAGACAGAATTTAGCCTCGGGGAAGGCTTTCCTGCATGGGATACAGAGCTGAGGAAACAACCCTGCGCCATACGAGTGCCATGGCCCCAGCGGGGTGCCGGGTTTTGCAAGGGCAAGGGGCACGTGGCTGTTCGAGGGATGCAGGTCAGCCGCCGGCCATCACCCGTGGCTGCTGCAGGGGGGGGAGCACAGCCCACCTGAGCCCGAGCCAGGGTGGCTCTGAGGGTGCTTGTGGCCTGCACCCACTGTTGCAAAGGCTCCCACAACAGCCCCTGCAAGCGAGGTGTCAAACACTACCTGAAACCCACTTTATTCTCTACTCTGACATCTTTTCCCCTCTTCCTACGGGGGACACGTTAACCCAGAAAGAGAATCCAGGGTGATATTTCTTAAGGAAAGGCAGAAAAATTGGCCGTGAATTCTTCTGAAAGGTGCTGACCAGCTGCTGGCCACACCACTTCAAGCAATGTCAGTAGCTGAAATAACAGCATGTGGCAACTAGACTTTGTGCTTTTGAGAAACTGCTTGCTCCCCAGAGGTAGATACTTTAGTTCAGGCCTGAAAACCATTTATCTTCAGGCTAACACAAAGAATCCCAACAGCAAAGAAAATTCAACAAGTGGAAAGGAAGTAGCATGGGTTTACAAAGACCCCAGCCCTGCAGAACCTACCCATTTCACAAGACATGAAGGAAGATTTCTTATTTCCACTATGGAGTCTTAACAAGAGATGAATTCAGCTATCACCCATCTAATTTGTCTCACTCTTTATTGCTTGTAAACCAGACTGTCCTTTGAGGTCAAAAGAAGTTGTAAAAGCATTTATTGCCCAGCCTATACCAGTGCTACAGCTCCCCAAAAGACAAGTTCCCTCCCTGAGATAAGTCATGGAGTCAGTAACTGAACTGTATTATCTTAAAAACCAAGTGGAAACTCAGTATTGTTAGCTTTCTAGAGAAAATCCTTAAAATAGCAATACTACAGTTTATCAGAAATGAAGTTTTAAAAGCTGAGTGAACTTTTCATCAGTTTTGCTCTCGATCCACTTGGCTCTGAGCCTCCTTGAATGGTTAAAATAGTTTAATTAATTGTCATCCTAGGTACAGATTCAATTTGCATGAACAACCCAGTCATACTCATGCTGGAGATGATATTAATACATGTCTGTGTTTAATTTATTTATTTATTTAAGTTCTCTTCCTTAAAACCCAAATCTTAGCATTTTTATACTCTTTGAATACTACCAAAAATACCCTTGATATGTTATTTATTTAAAGAAACACTGTCAAATTAGGTTTCATGTTTTAATACAATTTCTATCAAAAACCATCAATAACGAAGGAAAAATTAATGGATTGAAACAACCCAGCTCTAAAA
This sequence comes from Tyto alba, assembly GCF_018691265.1. Classification (NCBI taxonomy): domain Eukaryota; kingdom Metazoa; phylum Chordata; class Aves; order Strigiformes; family Tytonidae; genus Tyto; species Tyto alba. The sequence continues at coordinate 12,525,608 of NW_024881327.1, read as the reverse complement.
ATCATATCTGGAAAACATTATTCTACAGTGACACTGGTAACCACGTAATATCCATAAGTTCCCAGAGGTGAGGGGTTTGTGCTTTTCTTTAAACCTGGATGGAAAGTTATGTTTTTGCAAATGTAAGTTATTTCAATCTATACAGGAATAATTCTGGGAAGTTCTATGGCCAGTATCATACAGCATTAATGATTTATCAACCTTTTTTTCTTCCTTTTCTTTCCTTTTAATGAAAAGGAAACACATGCAGTGTTTTCTGATTCAGGACCAATTTTACTAATGCAAGACAAACTGTAACTCAGAAAAAACAAGGCATGATACATGTGGGCTTGTAGTTTTTAAATGGTCTCTGTGTATAGTGTCCAATATACTTCCTGCCTACCAAATTACAGTACCTGAATTTTTCAAAACATTGCATGGGTGCTTGTTTCTTGTCTACTTAAATACATTTCAGGTCATTCTAAGTATTTAATGAGAAGGTATAATGGGCAAAAGAAGAAAAAACCTGTATAGGTATTTTAATAGACTACCATTTTCATTCACTTCAGTTTTTAAAGTGCCTTTTTTAGCAGGTGAGATGACCTACCTTCCCCCTCCCCCCATTTTTTTCCCCCTCCTCATTTTAAGGCTAAATTAAAATTAAATCTGTCATTTATATATGAGAGTAAACCAAGGATATTTTGGTAGGGAAGATACTGTTCTGACAGCTAGGTGTTCCTTTAAACATTTTACTTGTTTTCACTCTCATAACCTACAGCCTACAAAGCAGAAACAGGAGAAAAAAAAAATTCCATTGCTATAATTAGTGAGAAAGGATTTCATCCTTCGTGCATCTTAGACCGGTCCTGGAGGAGATGACACCAAGTGCCTCTCAAGAACTGCACCGTGCCAGCAATCCTCACTGATGTCACGTGGACGCTGCTGCCACTCACCAGCATTCAGGAGGGCATCAGCACCTTTGAGTGGGATCTTCATGCAAGCGGCAAGACGATGATTTTCTGTGTAGCACCCACTTTCCAGGGGCACTGGGAGGGGTGCAGAAGGAAAGCAACATTACTACTGCATTCTGCTCTCCTGATGGTTTATGCAAAGAGGAACGGCATTTTCTTTGTAAAATGGAAACAGTCAGTCAATTGTGAGAAAAGTAATTAAGCCTCATGCAGCTGCCAGACATATTCCCTCTGGACAAACATTTCAATTCAGTCATGTTTTGTAAATGGGCAATGACAGTTTGGGGGGACTTTTTTTCTTTTTTTTCTTATTCTAAAACCCAAAAATTTTGATATAAAGTCACCACCTGAAATCCATAACAGGCTTCTTAATGAATAGTACCAATACCTTAAATGCAGTTAAGGAAAAAAAAAAAAAAATCACCTGTTCATCTCACAAATTCATATATGAAGACTTACTAGAAAAGGCTTTAATTTCAGATTCACAAAACGCTTTGTGAAATAAAGGCTTTCCAAATTTCTTTTATGCAATCCAAGTCTGTAAGATGAAGCTGTAGGGATGAGCAAAAGGGCTGCTGAATGGGTTAAGAGAGTAGCTAAGAACATCCTTTGCTCACCAATCTGATTTGTCATAATATGTCATTGCTTTAGGAGGAAGAAGACAAAACAAATCATGTCCAGTTGCACTGTTGATATGATTTTAACCTCAGGATAAACATCTGGACCGGCTCTCAGCATCATCATTATTTGTTGCCACTCTTATCCCATAATCCACAATTCTGAAGCAACACCACAGAAATGCTAAACCAGTGTGTGTTGGAAAAATAAAAAGGATGTCTTTTTCCCAAAACCCCACAAATACAGAAACAAAAGGACAGAAATTATTAAAAAAAAAAAAAAAAAAAAAGGCAAAAACCAAACAAACAATAAAAAAATCCAATGACATAATACAGATGAGAATGGTATATCTGCTTCCTTTCTATTGTCTCCTTTCATATATTCATTTATATCTTTTCATGTCTCTTCCTGGTACACAGAAAGGCTTTTGTAATTTAGGAGGGTCCTAAAGGGAGCTTTCTGAAATAGCACAAATTTTACTGTAATTTCCATCACAGAGAAGGAGCCCAATAACCACATCGGTAGGCAAAAAGTCTTGAGAAGCACCTGTATCCCGAAAGGATTAATATGATTTGACTCAAAAACCAACAAGGGAATGTGCCTGTTCCCTCTCCCAGAAACTGAAACCAAGATATAAACTCAAATTAGACACTCCAATACCAGACATTTTCCTCAGACTCTCTCAGTGTTCATTATACAAACCTTTGCTAAATTTTTCAAATTGAAAGCTGAACAGCCCTTCTGCAGACCAGAATTACTGAATGCGTTTACAATGTGTCATAACTGTGACTTTAGCACATTATCTCCATTAGGTTTAAAATGCAATCTAATGTAATAGTAAAATTTGCTCGTATATTATAATCTATATGATTATCATCAAAACTGAAGAGAAACTGTAGCTGAAGTCCATGCAACTCCTATAACATAACTTGAGACTGACTCCTAAGGTAGTGAAGCCCATTGGCATAACAGAGGCTCCATCAGTGCACCCAGACTAGAGAACAGACAGGCGTTAAGGTTGTGACAGCATCCTGATTAGGCAAATGAAAGCTATTTGCTTCCCTATATTCAGGGAGAATGGGTTTCTCAAAAACATCCAAGATTTTTGCAACAAGTTCTATTTTGAAATAACTGTCTTATTAAAACAGTAGAGATTTATCTTTACAGATACAAGGTACGTTATACTAGCTCTTCCTCTTATGAAAGAGATCTTGATTTATTCTGAGAGGGGTTTTTTTGGGGGGGTTGTTGGGGGTTTTTAAAGTATTTTTCTGAGCCTTAAAGATTTGTTCTTCCACCTTTTCAATCTGAAAATATGATCTCATTGTCCTTGTGTTTTGGAAGCCTGTAAGCCTTCCTCTGGAAAAGCAGTTTATTCAGTTTATTCACAAGCGTTGAACAGTACCAATTGACAAGTTTATGGTCAACAACCTCATTTCCCTATCAGTCAGGTCCAGTATAGGAATGCAGCTACAATGCAGCCCTTAAGTCAACTCGAATTCAACTGAATTGTAATGGAACTTGGGAATCCATGTACTAATAAAAATTCCTTTCATTATTAGAAAATTTCTGCATCACTGACTTCCTGAATGTTTTTTTTTTTTTTTAATTCACTTCTTCCCTGTCCCTCATTTCACCTACACACAGGACAAGTGTCTTTTCTCTGGTACAACTGGGGGCATGCTGAAAAGTTTGAACTTGCAACTCAGTTTTGTCAGGTTTTTCTGTGAAAATTAGATTACTGTAATCATTAACCATAGAACCAGCCACTGTCTCTGAAAGAATGCCGATATGTCTTCATCAAAATGCCTCACAGTGAAGGAAAGTATTCAAATGACCGTTCTGTTTAGATATATGCACTTCTCATGCTATTTAAAATTAAGAATGACTGATTTCAGAACTTTCACAAAATGTGAAATTGGGATGTAATTAGAAGGAAAAAGAAATACTGATCTTTGAGACCTAGGCAAGTAGGATCCATACCAGTGAAAGACTCGTGAGTCACACCATGTCTGAAAATAGAAGAACAAGAGCTGCAGCCTCCCCTGATGAAGGATGGTTGTAAACACATAGGAACAACAATATGACACCCAACACAATGATCTGGTGAGCACATGGTGATAGATTTTCAAGTGGATTTATGACAGATGACCTATTATACTCCCTCTTACCTAGAGCAGCACATCCCAAGCTCAAGAAAGCTTATATGGGTGGTCTAGCAGGCTTTATTTCTTATATAACAGCTCTAAAATGATATTCTTGAAGCTGACTTTAATTTCTTGGAAGTTTTCTAGCTTTTTCTTTTTTTAATGTTCCTGTGACACTGTGTGCTGACTCCATCAGGTGTGACACAGATTACAGAACGTGTCTACTTCAGGAAATATGTCTTCAAGCAAGATGGGCTTCCCCCCATACGTCGCACCTCAGAAAAGTGGTCTTTCCCCATCTATTCTATGCACGCCAAACACGCTGCAAAGATTGCTTGCCAAGGTGACTGAGAGCCAAGGTACTGTGATCCCATACAGATGTGATATCTATGCAAATCTGCAGCAGCAAACAAAAAGGCCAGGATGAAGCTCTTTTGCTGCCTAATCTTGTTGACATTTGAATCACTGCTGCTGATGGTGCTTCTGTAGGTCACCGTGACAGCTCATGAGAAGTCGTATCACCTAACTCACAGACAGAGATCTCACATGCTTAGCTCCTGCCTGAGCAGGACATCAGCATGAAAGGACATCCATTCTGAGTCCTGGTTAGCAGTTCACAAAAAGTCAGGCATCAGACAAGCTTCCCTACTTACCAGAGAGGGAGCCTGCAGGGAAACATTGCTACTTGCTGCCTCTGTCCTGGATAGAAATGAGCTCACCCACACTGCTGAAATGAGGTAACTATTACCACTACATCATTCATCACATTCCCATTTCAATCCACATTATTTCTCCTGTTCAACAGCAAAGCCTAAAAGGGAAAATGTGAGAGCATGGACCAAGTACTATTGACATGTTCAATGTAATAAACAAAAGTTTTATGAGCCCTGTAAATCAGAGTCATTCAGACTTTGAAGATTTCTGACAAATATTTCAGCCCTCCAAAAAGAACATTTGAAGAGATTAGTCAGATGAAACATCTTTGTGAGTCCTGAATAAAAATGGATCATTATATGCAGTGGTGGTGGGATGTCTTACTATGTCCATAAACACACACTTCCACTGATATTAATGGAGAGAACAACAGTCTCATTAGTGTTGTATATATATATATTTACTTCTTTAGTCTGGGAATTTCTCAGATAAATTTAATTAAATTGTGCCTGTGCTTCCACACTTTGAGAGCTTGGCATGGGTGGTTGAAATGTGCATGCTTACTTGATAGTCAGTTCAATTTGCTTAACAGTCTTGGAGGAAGGAAAAAAAAAAGGGGGGGGAGAAAGAAAGCATGTCCTCCAAGTCACTCTGATTAAAAGCTGCATTTCTGCTTCACTAAAGATTTACATAAAATCATTAAACTTACTTATCTGATTATGAAAGCACAGAAACCGATTTTAATTCCAATAACCTCATCACTCCACATTAGCACTATATAGAGAGGACATGATGACACCATTTTCCCCTTCCTTTTGAGTTTTGCAATGTGAAATAGGTTACATACCATTGCATGGGTCTGTGATATATCAGTACCAGCCTAGAAGCTGAAAGCATAATATGACCTTGGCAAGCAAGTAAGAATACACAACACAGTTTTTAATTCATTGTTATCTAATTGCTGACACTTTTTCTAGAACAGCCACTATTTCTCTGTTTGTCAGTTTTTTCACTGTGAACTCTGAAGTGGGTAATCTCACGTCTGAGGTGCTTATTTGGGCCTAAAAATTGAGGATAAAATCTAGGTCCTGTTGTAGTCAAAGGGAGTTTTGTCACTGACTTCAAAAGTGTTATAATTTCACCTTGTGAAATTTAAAATCCTTGCCTGGTGAATCTTGCATATGTTTTCCATGAATACCCAATTCTGTCAGCTCTGAAATACTAACTGTAAGAGGATGGTGCAGGAAAAGTACAGGAGAAAAATGGAGCACTCAGTTTAGATGGAGACAGATCTGAGTGGAGGACTTGAGTGAGAGGCCAAATTTGGGGAGTCTATAAAAGAAATAAGGGAGAAAATAGAAATGTTGTAACATCAACAATTTACTTGAGTCTCAGCTTCATGTATGCATTATAAGTACACTACATGTGAAGAACTATACCATCTCACAAGCTGTTAAATTCTGCTACAAAAATCTTTAAATGTGGGTTTTGGTTAAGATTCTTTTCATCACTGAAAGCCACACAGAACATAGAAAAGCAGTTTTAATTACTACCACCTTTCTGTTCATCCTATACTTTTCAGGGAAAACAATAATGCAACAGTATTTTCTGACATTTTACCTCACAATATGATGAGCAAATCTTTTCAATGCATAACCAGTCTGCTGTAAATTTTCACCTAGAAAGAAGCTCTGAAAAAAACCCCACGAGTGAAAATTCAGTAAGCAAGAAACACAACCATACTGTTATCCAAAAAACACAAAAGTACTCAACCTAGATGTGCAACACCGGAGTAAAAGCCATTCTTTCACTTTATAGTATTTGAACCAGTCTCCCATCTATTTTGGTTTGACTGTGGTAAAAGCAAAATAATACTCTTATAGACATATTCATTAACATGCAGACTATAGATTCATCTAGAAGAGGGGATACAAGAGTGGGAGCAAGCTAACCCCACAGCCATCAACACAGATCATTTACACTGAAGTTGACTGCAAAGCAAGTTTCCCAGTTTTGCCCTGATTTCACTTATGTCAACCAGTTTAGCAACTTTAGCACAAGGTCAACCAAATTCTGTATGCAAGTCACATATATGGCAGGCTAAGGGGCTCTTTTCCTTCATTTTGTCCTCAAATTCAGCCAAACAATTATATTCACATGTCCCAACAGCAAAACTTCTGTGAGCCAGCGCATACTTATGCCCATATAGATAACTAAACACCTAGAGCACACTACATGCAAACACAGAATAAAAGTGTGCAAACGAACCTCTGCATTGCATTCCCATAGATGCAAATTATAACCACCTCGTCTTTCACCTTGCGGCAAGGAACAAGGACACCCCTGTGAAGCCTGCTCCTTTCCAGAAATACAGACAGTCCCGATCTCCAGACACGATGATTGCACAGATTAGCCTTCTCTCAGTATGTTCTTATCAAATTTAGATGTTTCTCAGTTATCTGTGCAACTTAACTAGAACTATCCCTGCAGAACTATCTTCCCTGCAGAAAGGTGCTTGCACCCAATATCCATTCATCTCTGCGTTGCTATAATTAATGCTAAGCTCCAAATTGGATTAGCCATGTAAGGCAGCTCCGTAAACAAGTTAATAGGATCTCTCTGCTAACATCACTGTTACCCATATCCAATTACTGTGACCAGGTATTAATCTAATGCTGTTAATCTGTCAGATTCTAAAACTTAGAGCACCCTGCTGTAACATTTTAATACAATTAAAAAGTAATTTTTCCCCTTGACTAAAATATGTGTACTAATTAACATTTTATTTTGATATCACAGCAATGGAGATGTAGAAAACAAACAAAAACCACAGATTAGATCAAGGCCTGGGACTTCCATTACTGCACTAACCAAACAGCGATTTTGACCTTTTTTTTTTTTTTTGCATATTAGTTAGAATAAGACCAATGTGTCCAACACACTTCTTTGAATAAATGGCAAGAAGTTTATAATAATTCTTCTAAATTCCTTTAAAAACAATTAACAAAAATAATGATGATTACTACCTGAACCTATTGTGGAATAAGGAGAAAACCTGCTCATTATTTAAAACTTTTTTCTCCTAGCTTTTTTTACCCAAATGCTAAATGCAGTCTATCAAAGAAGAAATGGCAGATTACTAAAAAGAGAGGCAACAGCTCATTTAGAATAGACCACAAATTATTAGCAGCCAACTGATTGGTTTTGATGTTCTGTATAAGATAGGGACTAACATTTCTGTTTGCTCGTTCACTTTTAGCATAGCAAGTCATAAGCTTGCTAAGTGCTTACACCATCTTGGGTAGCGGAAGCTATTGTAATATATCAAGATACAGCAAGATGAGCACAAAAGAAAAAAAAAAAAAGACCCACTAAGATGTGCATTCTGGACAGCACAGTTATTGTTCAAAAAACCATTATTTTCTGAATATCCTTCCCACCATTAAAAATAAGTAAATAAATAAATAAATAAAAGAGCAAAAAAGGTAGCAATAGTTGACTTATCACAGATTTCACATTTCTGAATTAATACTAATTCCATTCCTGCTCCCAGCTGAATGTGCTCAGCTCACCTCCAGGCAGGCAAAGAGATGGATTCGGCTGGGCCCAGCAGCTGTGGGCTCACCCCACACCTCCTAAGGGCTCCGCACTCAGGACCTCCGGGGGAGCTCCATCCCTCCCTGCTGCAGCAAGGAGCCATCTGTGTGCGCCCACCAGGCTGGTGGGGATGGCCAGGACCTTGCTGCCACCCCGCTGCCCCCGGGGTGCTGCTGCTGCTATCTGGTGATGGGGATGCTGGAGAGACAGACTCAGAGAACCTAGTCACAGCTCAAAGCAAGCCAGACCACAGTGCAAGGTTTACACACCATAGTACAGGTAAGGGATTCAGCATGCCCTGGAGCAAAAAGCTTTTAACTTCGCGTGGGATCAGAAGACTGATATTCTCCAAGAGGCTGAGGGATAAAGGAGATATTAATTAGGGGTAGAGCAATAGATGCTACCTTAGCTCCATCATGAGATTTCTTTTAAGCATGAGAAAGAAGCGTAACAGAAAATGGCAACTAGACTGCAATTACTAAAGCATGAAAAAATAGCATGAGGCCGGTGTACAAGCCAGAAATCTGAGGCACAAAATCAGATTAAAGTAGAAAGAGATATCAAGGGTAAAAGAAAACACAAGTAGAAAGAACTAACACAAGTAGCATCAACTTCAAATGTGTAAGACAGATGTCATGAACAACAGAGAAAGAAAAGAGCATGTTAGGGGATATGTAGAAGTTTCCAGTCCATCTGATCCAGCTAACATAAAGACACCTTTGCTAGACACTGACAGAAGCACTCTCATGGAGAAATGGGGGAAGAGTGGAAAACAAACAACGAACTTTAAAAGCCAGGGACTTACAGACCAGCAGCACAAGGGAGCACAATTGCATGGCAAATGCGTAAGCCCACATAGATTCAGAAGTTGCAGAGGTACATTCCCAGTGTGGCAGGGCACAACTGATATTTCCTGGATGCCAAATTACTTAATGTGGCTTTAGTGCTTCTTGACCTGAGTAGGCATATTCACTTTAACACTTACTCTTCTGGTACAGACTTACTGACTCAGCTTTCTGCTTGATCTGGAAGCACAAACCCATGCTCCAACACACAACACTGGTATGTCCTACAACTCTTATATGGAAAACAACTCTACTCATGTCTACACTATATTTCCTTTATGAAAAATCAATAATTTGAGAAAGACTTAAAATATAAATATCATAAATAATAAGTAATGTAAAGGTAATAACCATACCATTCATCAGCTTAAGTACTACTAAAATGATACATAATGGTATATGCTAGTAAATTCCCAAAGAAGTAGTCCTAACTTTCTATCGGAGAAACTGGTTAAGATTAAAAAATTGTAAATAAAACACGATCGTGACATTACAAGTCTGAGGCACAAATTGTCAGTGGTCCATCACTTCTCCTTATACAACACAAGCCGTGAAAAATCACAATTTAAAGACTGTGACTTGTTATTCCACCCTTCTCTGACACCCAACATAAATCTGGTTTACAATAATAGGAAAACCCCTTAAACTGACAGAACACAAGGTCACTCACTGGTCCACTAATAATGCTCAAGGAAACCTTTCTGAGAGCTTCTATATACCTTTCTTCATATGTTGTAGCTCATGTTGCTTGTACCGTACTATAATAAAAAAAATGCAGTTATATATTTTTAAAGGCCTGATAAACAAATCCTTCCATCTCTTAATACAACCCATAAGTCTTTGTTTCATTTCATACTTCCTTAGCTAACATAGCTGATTGAAAGCGCACCACATTTGAAAGATATAAGTATATAAATTTACAGTATGTTCTAAATAATACCACCAAATTGTTAATTCAATATAATTACTACTTACTCAGGATCAGGAGAAGGACAACTTTAGCATGTGTAATCAAAACAATTCAGGAGGATCAGGACATGCAGGAACAGAAACCTAATTAACATGTTGCAGGAGAGATAGTACAGGGAGATTGCCACATTTCACCATCAAGCATAGATCTGACATCGAAAAGAGACTTCATAAAACTTCTTCTCCATTATACCATTCTCTACCGGACAACTTTTACCTTTATCTCCATCACTCAGTCATGGGAGGTCTTACATTTTCCTTCAGACAGTTGCTATGAAGCAGAGCCACTGAGACACCCACATTCAACATATCCACATATACTTGTATATAAAACACTGATTCTTCTAGGATGAATGAATAAATTGTATAGCCAGCAGAAGTTCTCTGAATTTGAGATGTCTTGCTGTCTGCAGCAGACCAGGTCAATTGTTCAGAAATCTCTTCCTAACCCTTCTACAGTCCCAAAGTGCCCTACATAAGAACAGAGACAAGCTGCAATACTTGCCAGTGCTTTACGGTTTTATTTTAGATTTTTCATTCTCCAGGCTAAAAGGCAAGAAATGGGAAGAGAGATTGCTATATGTCTAATGATTTTTCAACCTAAAAATCTAGACTTAAAAATACTGTGTAAAGTTACCCTTTCTAAAAAAATCTGTATTATTTCCCCATCTATAATTGGATTTTCAGTGACTATTGGCATGAGAAGTTATATAAGTCTTGACAAAGTTAATAAATCAACTTTGGCTGTATAGGTGAGGTATTATAATGGCAATGGGTTAGACTGTCCTATACACTATCCCAGCTGCAAGATCCTGGAAACATTCTGTACCTTGCCTATTGTTAAAACTATGACCACCAAAGGATGCAAGTTTACACTGAATCCCACTTATGAACAGCTGAAAAGTAATATCTCCAATCTAATTAAATATTAAACATGTTATATACACTTGTTAGGGCCATATAACAATGAAGCAGATGTAGGTTTGCATTTTTTATTCTTTTATAAAGAAGTAGATTTGAAAAGTAGTCCATGGAGGTGTGGATCGCCAGATTACAAAAACATAATACCTTCATCAAAACACATTTTTGTTGTGTGGTCAAGAACAGTTGGGAACAGATTTCCATTTCATATAAAAATTAAATTGGCTATGTTTCTCTCTAGGACCACAGTAAAGGTAGTATGGTCTGTGGACTGGGGCCATTAAGAGAAGACACTTCCACTCCATTTTGATTCTTAGACCCTCCCCAGCTATCAGAAGAATAATGTCAATATCAGGCAGACAAGTTAGTTACATCACAGTCATGTCTCAGAAATTCACGTGTTCCTCCCAGGACACGCCAGGTACATTGGGGCACCTATTCCTACTGCCACATTATTTCAGGCCTCTCCTGATGGACAGAGTACCCAAGGAAATCTTAGCCAAGGGCATGTTTCCTGCCAGCTGCCTAATGGGTAGGTCATCAGTTACTGAGCAACCCCTCAGCACTTCTTGACTCCACCACCAGCCTTTGCTGGACTTCCCTGCCTGATCTGTTAACCCTTCCTTCTCTTACATCATAAATATAACATGTTAGGAGCACTTCTCTTCTGAGTTACTTTTTAACCCGTCTACAGCAGAGAAGAGGCCTGCTTGTACCCTTCCTCCTCATATCTTTCCAAACAGACAAAAATAATTTCTCCTAAAAACACTGGACACTCCGTAGTGCCTTAGCCCATGTGAGCCTGTGTCAGGGTGAGTACTCTTTTCTAATACAACAGTCCCTTGTTGGACTTTGTAAGAAGTCCCCACCTCATGCACACACCTTTCCCAGCCTTCTCCCACTTGCTGGAGGAGGAATGGGAGAGTAGGGGCACAGCAAGCAGCCTACCCCCATACTCATTCACCACAGGGTCGGTGTACAGTGTTACCTATACGCTGCCCAAATCTTTGCCTACCCATGGTCCTATCACATAGTCTGGACCCAGGTGCTACTGCCCTCCCCCAGCATTCATTCTTCATTTTCTCTCCTGTACATTCCCTGTCTCTGTTGTCTCTGCTCCTCTTACCCAAAGTAGTAATTTTTCAGATACAACCTACATTCAGGTTAGTTTTATTAAGAGTAGGCGATCTACTACTCAAGCAGAGATGTGCAGACTTCTGGGGAAACACTCCCTCAGAGACAGGCAAACTCAAAATCCCAGCTGTTCAGCCGCTGGGCCAGAAGCACTTGGAAAGTTGGGGTACTTGAAGCCCACAGTGTTTTGCAACTTCATCTTAGCATGTGGCAAGACAAATCCTGCTGGCAGCTCCTGGTCTTAGACCTTTTATAGTTCCCTAGCTGCCAAGCCAATTCCTTGCTGGAAGCTCCTGCAGTTGCAAAGTCCCACTGGGAGCCACCACACTTGCATACAGGAAGGTAAATCCAGAAATGTTATAAAGCATAGAAACACTTTGTTATCAAGTATAAAAAAATATCTTGCTAAGTGCAAGAAAACTGTATTGGCCTTGCAGAGGGACTACTTAACCTTGAAAGAGGTGCTACATTCAGCAGCACTGCATGGATTTACCCATCCTCTGAGAGAACAAAAAAAAAAAAACAAATACAGAATAGAACATTTATAAATAGGTAAGTCCCTTTGCAGTGACACTAGAGTATTTTACTCACAGCACAGTTAGATTACATAAATAAATTTTTTTTTATTCTTCTTACTGGACAAGTACATAATATTCAAAGCACTGCTATAATACACTTTTATACAGGCCACCTTTATTTACTGTGGTCAATACAAAATGGTACTATTCTAAAAGAGAGCACTTCACCACAGAAAAAGATCCCTCAAGATCTTTTCAGATTTACTTCTATACTAGAGGCTATTTCCACAGAAGGGCAGACAACTCAGAAAAGGAACATAAATACAAACTATGTTTGTCTTGACCCTCATAGGAAGTTGAAAAATAAAGCATTCCTCGGGAAGACTGATAGTCTGAAAGACCATCTGACTATGTCAGACAAAAATTAAGTTACTAGGCTCTCCTCCTTGTCTTTTTCAGTCCTTGCTTCAAAATTATGAGCCATTACACATGACATTACAAAATATGAGCCATTCACTCAAAACATGTTTGCTATCAGATTATTCATCCCTGCTCAGATGTGTGTGGCATCATGACAAGCCATGGTCACACAGCTGAACTCAGGTTCAGCAATCCAGAGAGTGCAGGACATAGCCTGAGAGCAAGTACACCATGGAAGAAGAGATGATGGCTGATCTCCCAGTCCTGACCACTGGTAGACAGAGACACATGGTGTTATATCCCAGTGCCAGTTTAGATGCTGAGGGATCTCAACCTCCAGGTACTACTCCAAAAGGGCATGACAGTCTTGTTGGTCTTATGTTATTGCCTCCCTTTGTACCCTAGGCAGTCTGAGACATTCTCTGAAGAATTTGTAATCTGAGATGTAGCTCTCCACCTCTTGTTTTCAGATTAAAGTCCACCTTGAGTCACAAACAAACAAGGAGTGCACAATAAGGAGACGTTACTTTTTCTGCAATCTCATCCTGAACTAGAGTGAAAAAAGATGACAAGGTCAGCATAAACCCTTGTTCTCAATACGCAATATTTTGAAAAGAAAAAAAGATGAAAAAGGCTGTCACTCCTTAAACAGGTCACCCGTATTCCTCAGCTTTTTAATTTTTTTAAACCATATTCCAGTCTGGAAGAAGAGAGCACTTCTGTGAGTTTTGGGTCAGGGAACAATCTGCACTGGCACTGCCTCTTAACTCTATCCTGCAGTCCCCTCTCAGGATCCCTAGTTTCAATTCATTTATAATATAAGGTGATCCAGAAGGGGATTCACTGACATGTTGCTCCTACTCCTTAAGGGGCTGCTGTGGGTTCCCTAACAGGTCCCTATTGGTGCAGGCCTTCCCTCTTCATTCAGGGTGAAAAAAAGGTATGGTCCAGATGAACCCTTGTATCTCACTGTGGATTCCTCCTGGCTACCTTACCGCTCTAGAGAAGAGCTGGTGAAGGTATTTTCACAGCTTCTGCTCCACAGATAGACTGAGGCACACCCTTCCCAGAAAGAGGCTTTGCATCAGCCATATGACATTTCTAAGGGAAGCTTAAGGAAGGGTTAAGGCAAGCTTGCAATTGTGCAGATGTGCAAGATGTCTGACCACTTTCCTTACAAGACACACCTCCATTCTTGAAGTCTGGTGTGCTTCCTTTCCCCCTCTCTTCTCCTCCCAAATATGTGCTTATGCCACATTTCGGACTGCAGCCTCTTCGTCAAATCCCTTCTGGATCTTCTCTCAAGGATTACCTCCATGAACAGTTGTTATTACTTCAGAATAGACGTCCTTGACCTTCCCTGTGGCTTTCTGGATAGCTCTGTTAAAGCCATTCGGCATGTACACACTCTATATTGAAAGGAAGGCATAGATCTTCTCCCTGAGCTTTGGGCAAAGCAACTCTCCAAGGCAGCACGCTGTGCACGGAAGCATCCCAGCAGCAGTGGGAGATGGATGGTGTGGGCCATGCCGTATGTCCTTTAGAGAGATGTGTTGGCAGAATTGGGTCGTTCCAAGTGGATTGCTGTGAGGTGCGAGTCATCCAAACTGTCTGCACACACTTGGGAGGGTGGGTGCTCCTGAGGTTTCACCCACACGCGCCAGATGGGGCACACTACCAGCACCGCTAGGCAGGGGAACCGAATCCCTGGGGAAGCCTATCAGCTCAGTACAGACATGCCAACGAGCACCTGAAGTCACAGTAGACACACTTTCAAGACTGGTGGATGGCGATGACTGGTAAGAATCCATAGCTGCTTTTATAGCATTTCGTAGTATAATAGGTGCACAGCAGAAATAGCCAAAGTGCTTTTTCTTGGGCATTTTCCCAAGGTGGTGATTATGAACATGGGATAGACTCTAATGTCTAATAATGACAGAGGTTCACCAGCTATACAACCTATTTTTTAAATGATTCTTCAGTATCCAAAGGCTTTAGCCAATAAAAGTTCTAAGCTGTCAAAGTAGCAGTTAAGATTGAAAAGGAGCATTTTTCATGCTCCTAACTGCCCTTAAAAATTTCAGTTAGTCTATATAACTTTAATAGAATATACAGCAAAAATCATTATGCACTATGCATCTACAGATGGCAAATGTGTAACTGATATCCAGTGCTTATGGTACAGAAAAAAAACAATCAGTTTTCTAGTGACTTGCTGTCTAACATAATGAATTAATGACTTCTGGGATAAATTATGGAAGTCCTCTTCTGTAACAAAAGAGTAGTGTTCATACAGTACAATTTTCAATGGGAACTACAGAAGAAACTGATCTATCCAAGCACTGTGTGGATTTACTGAGACTGATTTATCGGTTTTAATTTGTCTATGCTCAAAAGCATCCTGAACTCTCACAAGATGAGAGAAATTACTTCTATTTGGCTCCAAAATAAAGCATTAATTCAGTGCAGTTTTTCTTGAGATTTATCAAAATAGTTTTATGACCTCATCAAGACTCCTAGATTAATTCAAAATTAAGTTACAAAGAAATGCCTGAACAGAGGTATGTTGTACAAGTCATACCAGAATTTCAGGAAAAGAGTTTAAATTACTCATACTGGAATTTGAAAGACGCTGAATTTAGCATACCTTTTCTTGTGAAAGTACCACTGGGTTTAAAATTCTCTGCTCAGTGTACTTTAACTTGACCTCTCCCCATAAGTACAACAGTGCAAATAGCATGATACTTTTAAGCCCCACTGCAGTATAAAATAAAAAGGAAGATGACACCTCACATTATTTCCAACAGTGCCTATGCTGATACCAGAAGTCACAGCTAAACCTTGTTAAGCTTATGAAATCCCACAGAAGCACTACACAGATTATTAGTAGTATATACAGTTATTCTGTACACCAAACTACCCAGAAGTATTTTGATTTATTTAGATTAACTCAGGTTTGATAACATCAAAACTTCAGGTAACTTTGTTGGTTATACATGGTTTCTGCCTAAGGTTTAAAGTGGTATTAAAGATTTAACACAGAAACTGTAGTTTTGCTGGTTTTACTCTCTGGTACCAGCTCCCAGGTGTCTCTAGGTCACCAACAACTGAATGCCCAGATATGTACACAAAATTTAATCCATTAATTAACTATAGGCTTTAACATAAGAAGAAAAAACATGGTATTAATCGCAAACAAGAGCAAATCAATACTATTTTTTTCCCCAGAGAAGTTTATACTATTACTCTACTTGCCTACCACTTGACCTAGAGATTACCTTCAGGAATGATGAGACAAAAAGGTAAGTCGCTTCAGTTCAATAGACAATTCCTACTACATGGAACTGTAATTTATACTTCAGCATATTAGAAATCTCTTACCTCCAGGGTTTTCCTCCCCCATTTTTCCAGTTAAACACAGGATAAAGACTATGAAAAATGTGAGTCAAAACTGTTGCTTTAAACTCAAATATTCACAATCCAACTATAAAATTTACAGTATAGAGAACTTTCCCGTAAGGCATTTAACATTATTGATCCCAAAATGTGCAAGCTAAATATAACAATGCTGTGTTCATCCTACTCACCCAGGGATTCTCCTAACAGTGCCTTTTGTCACTATTACATAGTCTCTATGGACACGACATCTGTAGGAAATGACCACGTTGTTCCAGGAAGAACATTACTACAGGAACAGCATTTAGAACAAAAGGTCTTGAGTTAGGTCTCCTGAATTTTATTCCTAATTAAAACGCAATGTGTTACCTACTATGAAGCATTTAATTGTCTCTCATTTGGATTGAGGATGGGTACAGTAACATTTACATGCAATATATGCATATGAATCATATACATACACATGCATTTTCTACATATTTATCAACATCACTGATTTGTTACCAAGTCTTGTAAACAGTATCCTTGCCTAAAGTTCTTATGCAGATATATAATTATTATTAGTAGCCCTCCAGAAATATTATACCCAGTCATTGAAGTGCCATATAAAAAAAAGTTCATTTCAGTTCACTACATTAAATAGATGAAAGAGCGCAACAAAAACTGTTGTGTCAAAATCTGACTTGGCTCATGACTGCCATCACTAATTCAAATCTTTTTTCTTTTCTTTTCTTTTTTTTTTTTTTTTTTTTTTTTAATAATATTGCAGTCCCAATGCTCTATCCTGCATTGGTAATAAAACAGATAACCGTGAGCTGTCGCCATTTTGCTATTTATGTGGTGGCATTAAGCAGCCATAAGCAACAATAACTGTTGTTGCAACTGTAGGTCTGCTGGACTCTATTTAATAAAAAGCGTCTACAGAAAATATCCTAGACAATAATCCACTCCTGCTGCCTTGGCTCTGGATAACTTAAAATAATAATAAAACCAAGTACCATGCCCTTGTTAGTACAACGATGAGTACATAACAGGTCTCAGAAGTTGACAGTGTGGTCACAGGACTTTGGTTCAGCTGCAAACCCAGCTGCAGCACGCTTGTGTTTACTTGGAATATACCATTTAACACACCAAAAGTGTAGTGACCCATGGGGGACCAGCAACTGAGAGTCACAATCGAGTGATGTTGTTTACACAGATGCTGGTGAACATCAAGAGCTGTCTGACTGTTTTCAGTGGCAGAAAACCCCGAGTGCAGAAGGGCCCTGAAGGCAGAAAGCAGAGTCTGCAGAATAGGACACCTGAGAGCTTTTTTTATACACAGAGACCCTGGTGGCTTCACTCCAGCTCTTAGCTCTTTGACTCACCCATCCCTGACCCCCATATTCTGAACTCAGCCGTCCTGCTTGCACACCACCTCCCAATGCTGCCGCCCTCAAAGCCTCCACAGCAGAGCTCACCAGTCAAGTCCTGCAGGTATCCCATCGCACACAGACAGCTAGGTTTGAGGGTTTTTCCCTAGGTTATCTAAGCAGTTAACTTATCTAAAAGTCTTAAGTGATAGCCTAATAGTTCTGAACATCCTACTGTCTAGAAAAACTACGGGGTTGTTTTCAAAGCTCTAAATCTTGATGAAAACGCATTTGGCAAACTGATTTAGACTAAGCAGTGATCTGTCTGAGATTCAAGCTGTTTTACCGGCATTTTCTTGACATAGAATCTATTATTACCAGGTCCTCAGGGAAACCTGAAGGAGACAAGAAACTCCACATCTTCGTCTCTCATCTCCAGACCTTAATGCTCCTTGATGGGCACTGCAATGGAGCAAATTGCCTCATTGCAGAAGAGTAAATCTGTGAAACCACGGCATGCTTCACACTAGAAACATGAAAATACTGACTTTCTATATTTAAGCTACCTTCCAGGTATTTAGCAGAAGAATTCACTATTCAGCTCTGTTCTTGAAACATTTTTCCTTGGTACTATCATTTTGACATTCTGTTTTGAATTAACTCTCAAGGCATATTGATTCCTCTTCTCTCTTTGTCTTCATTTTCCAGATTAGTAACTGTTCATTTCTACTCTCAAGTCAAAGCTTAAAATAACTACTACTACTACTAATGTCAACTTCTTCCCAAACTCCTCAACTATAAGCCTTACAGTACCTAATATTTCGAATGTATTTATGGGGTTGCATATGATTTTAGAAACAGTTGCCATTATTACAGAAATTATTTAAATACACAAGCACACAAATGCGCACACACACACACACACATATATAGAAAATAAAATATTTCACACCCAAAAGTCCTGCAATAAAAGAATATTAAGGATGTAATGCCAAGTACTCAAAACCTAGGCAAAATGCCTGTATTCGGGCTCTCTCTACACTGTAAGTTTTTAATTTCACTATGGTACTTTTTATTCCCCTCCCGTGAGATGAGTGCTTCATCCAGTAGCGTGAGACCATAGGACACAAATGAATCAGGGCTGAGTAGTAAAGGTTGTTGTCCATGCCTCATTTGTTACCAATGCTGCAAGGAGTTAATAAATGGAGTTGGAGACAGACGGAAGAGAAATGAGGGTTTGATGGTGAAGACAATTGAATGCTACTCTGGAGAATTGGATTCCATCCCCATCTCTGCCATCAAGCTCCTGTGTGATGCTGGACAAACATTTCACAGATGGTTACTAATTGTGTCTTTCTCATTTCCTGCATGCACAGTGGGCAACACCTGAGGCTAGATTTACAGAAGTGCTAAGCATTCAAACTGCAACTGTATTTGACTGAAGTGGTTTTCTGAATGGAAATACTGACTTAAAAACTGGGTACTTCTGAAAATTCAGATCATGCCTCTTCAAACAAATGCTTGTCAATTTTGGTCATAATCTCCTGAAGAGTAAAACGTGTATTTGTAAGATAGAGATAAGGCAATAACTTCCCTTTGGGTATGGTTAGGACAGATTTATTCAGGTTTATGCAGCACTTCAAGACCATGGCCCTCTAATACAAAATTCCCACTACAACACTGATAATGATGATGTAGAGTATTTCATGAGAAGTTACAATGAAGTGCACTAAATACAACATTCAGATATACATTGGGGAGGATTTAAGGTACAAGTACATACACTGAACAGCTGACAATTTCCTCACTGTAAAACTTCTGAGAAAATAATGCGTCACCGTATAGGAAAGACTGTTCTACAATGTAACTATATTAAAAAAGGTAATGGATGCTGATAGAAGGTAATTTTAATTCTGGTATCTTCTATCTTTCAAATATTTGATTTTTGCAATCCTAACATTCATATTTTCTGACACAATTTGTACTTACATGAATACATATACGTTATAGAAAGATATCTGTTGTATTTCATAACAGTTTGCAACTGTTGCCTTGGCAACTAAATTTAAACAGTTCAGCTGGCTGCAATCTTGACCCTTTCTTTCTGAAGTTGTGTTGAAATTTAGCTTTTCAATGCTTCTCAATATCCTTTTGCTCTGAAAATGAAAATATACCACAGAGTGCAGCAATAGGGTTCATATGAGATTATGAGCAATTTCTGTCCATTGTTGTCATGCGCTTCATAAATCAGGCTGGCTGATAGTAGAAGTCACACAGGTTTCCTGTTCTCATCTAGTTCACTTGAAGAATTATTTCTGAAATAAGCTATACCCCCAATTCACACTGCAGAACAGGTATGGAAGTTTTATCTCTGTTTTTCAAACTTTCTAACTGAACTCTATTATTTTTGTCTTTACAGCTTGTGCATGCTGCCTTTCTACACTGATGCTAAATAAATTCAAGATGAATGTTTCACAGTAGGGCTTATCCTGATCCAGTTGATGCACTTATGGCTATACCTTGGCCTTCCCCTTTTCCTTTTTATCTTCAAATTACAAACTGGAGACACCTCAAGGCTGCTCCAAATTGTGCCCAAGTGCTCAAATCCGGAATCTGGGATTTACTCTAGCTAATTTTATTTTCCCTCCCCCTGCTCTCCAAGGTGTCCTCTGACAAGTATTTCATATTGCAGACTGCAAAGAGGAGTGAAATAAGACAGCTCTCCTGGCACAATGCCACTGAGGGATTTTCTTCCTTCCAGCACATTCCCTGGGCAGTAAGCCTTGCCAGCTGCCATGCTGCTCCTGAACAGCACAAAGCAGCGTCAAAGACAACAGAAGATCTAGGCCATGATAACTTTTTAAACAAAGCCGTAAATTCCCATTCTGCATTTCGAATTCAGGATGTTTCAGATTAATGCTTTTAAAAGCATAGCTCTTAGGTTGAGAAAAAGAGAGTTTTATGTTCCTCTCCCTTTGCCTACAATAGGCTAAACTTTAGGGACTGTGGACACAGTCAATGAGTAATTATTAGCAAATAACAAACACAGATTTGCAAAAATTGGCTAAGCAGTTGTCAATATGTCACCAGCAGCAAGAAATATTATGCACAGTTTCTACGTCTAAGGTATTTTTTCAGTGTTTCTGTAAAGAGCTTTCTTCCTATAGAAGGAGAACCGTGGTTTATTTACATGCTATTTATGTCTAAATAATTACATTTGCAGGCTATTTTAAATAATATAAGGTAGCTTCTATTAAAAACTCAACAATAAAAATTTCTGCTGATAATGGTATTCACCAAGTGACAGTTTCTGAAGAAGCACCGTGTGAAGAACTGTCAGTTTTCATTTGAGTTTTGCATTAGAAGGATGCATTTGGAATGATAAAGTGTAAATTACAGCAAACTGGAAGAAAATTTCATAAGTGTTAGTTATATTAACCAAAGCATGATTCCAACACACTTAATACAAGACAATCAATCAAGCTCAGGTGCAATTAAGTTCAGCTACTAACCAAATAGCTGCCAGTGTCATAAAGAGTGATTGCTTTTGAAGTTCAGAGTTAGAAGTAGAAAAAGAGTTTTAGCATGTGGTACGTCATGTGGAAATCCTTGTGGCTTGGACACACTGAGAAAAGGAAACCCATGTGGCTAGGAAACATTGAGCAATGTTATTAAGATGCAGCTTATGCAAATTTAAACTTCAATCTAAACCACTTCAGTGTGATTTCTTTGCCATGGCTTGTCATATTTCTCATTATGCCCTTTACTTTTTGACCAAGCTGTGCTCAGCTGAAGTCATGCACTGAGTGAGACTTAGATACATTGCTATGCTGGCCATGGAGGTCCACATTTCCCTGTGACTATGCTGAAAAAAAAAACATCAGGCAGATAGATGTATTTCATTCTGAAAGAAAAAACTTCAGTAAGAGGCAAACCAGACATGCTGCATGCTATTCTGAGTTTGCATTTGATCCTGTCTAACTCTGTACACACATAGAGACCAAAAGCCACATAGAAGAAGAAAGCTGGCTTTAGAGATAGCGTTTTTTATTAAAGGGCAAGACCTGTACACTTTGATTCATTTCTCATTCGAAGTGAATAATAATGATTAAAAAAATAAAAATCAAGGATGGTACTATAGTATCAGCTATTTTAAGATAATTGTCTCTGGAGGAAAATGGAATGATGGATGTACTGGCAACAAGTCCTCCTCAGATTTACACACACTTAACAGTTAAAGTGGCAACAGATCCCCAGCTTCATGATTCCATCTGCAGCACTTCAAATTCTTGTTTATGCTCCTTACAGAGACACGTGGAAGTGCTGTGCTTATCTATCAACCATAGTAGCCTGTGCCGTAAGCTTTCATAATACAGTGCCTGAACTCCTTTATTTACCACAGCTTAGCCCTGGAGCAAATTCTATTTATTTATGTTAAATATACTTAGTTTTAGCTTAATGTTCATGCTTGTGACAGAAGACTCTGATCCACTTCATGCATGGCTATGGTGCATCAATGAGAACACAGTAAACCTGTGTCAGTACATCCACATACATTAGCTTTAGTGTAGTAGAGTGTTGCTACAACTGTACCTTCTCTGCTGCTAGCTTGTCTTCATTTACTTAGAATTTCAAATTTTATTCCAATCCCACATTTTAAAATAAGAGCCTGAACTTTCCTCATAGCTTTCCCCATTTAGAAATGTAGTTCTGTATCACCTTTAAGTATTTCTGCCTAGCTACATGAAGGATGTATCTAAATTTCTTCTGGCTGTCAAAAATGTTACAGCAACAACTTCCCATGACATTATTTCCCTTTATACTGAGCTTCTAGCCTACGAAGATAAACAGGGCATACAAGAAATTGAGGCTAGACATGCACACAATGAAATGATAATTGTCTTCGCATGCACTATAGCCCTTATTAAAGTCACGGTTCTTTCCCAGATGAAAACTGCCCTTCTCAGGGCAGGGGTTATTTGCTGAGGCTTCACACCATGCTAGCACACTCATACCACTTTTTTTCTCTTGCTCCAGTCACTGGAAAAGGGAGCTGAAAGGCAAAACGAGCTCAGACAAGTAGAAAATATGAGTGTATGAGCAGAGTTTGCATCCAGCTATGTCCCCCAAATACTGCTGTACTTCATATTATTTCCCCCCAGCATGTTTTGCTTTCTGACCAGAAGACTAGAAGTCTGCAGTTCGACCATGAAGTTTTTTGTTAAAATAGAACATAACCCCACACTTAAAAAAAATAAAGTCACACACAAGAACAAATTACTTTAGGTTCACAAGGATGCAGCGGTGTTGTATAATTTAAATGCAATACAATGCCAAACCAGCACACCTCCACTGTGCTAGATACTTCTTAGACATATTTTAATGTAACCTTCCTGGATCAACTTTCATGATCATGTTTATTCACCAAAACGTATTTCCAGACAGTGAATTTTCACTACAAAATACCACCTTCCAATAGGATCTCTCCAATACACCATAAATCACTAACTCACTACTAACCAACACAAACTAAAAAAAAGTAACCAAAAAAGGGGCTGCATGTAGAGTCTTAACATAGCCATTCCGGAGTCCTCACACACTTTTGGGAGGGATTGTTGAGCTGGTTGAGAATAGAAAGGCTCTGCAAAGGGATCTGGACAGGCTGGATCGATGGGTTGGGACCAACTATATGAGATTCAACAAGGTCAATTGCTAGGTCCTGCACTCAGGTCACAACAACCCAATGCAATGCTACAGGCTTGGGGAAGAGTGTCTGGAAAACTGCCCAGCGGAAAAGGACCTGGGGGTGTTGGTTCACAGCCAGCTGAATGTGAGCCAGCAGTGAGCCCAGGTGGCCAAAAAGGCCAGGAACATTCTGGCTTGTATTAGAAATAGTGTGGCTAGCAGGACTAGGGTAGTGATCATCCCCCTGTAAGACTTAGCACACCTCAAATACTGTGTTCAGACTTGGGCCACTCACTACAAGAAAGACATTGAGGAGCTGGAGTGTATTCAAAGAAGGGCAACGAAGCTGGTGAAGGGTCTAAAGAGCAAGTCTTAACAGGAACAGCTGGGGGAATTGTGGCTGTTTAGTCTGAAGAAAAGAAGGCTCCGGGGAGACCTTATCACTCTCTACAACTACCTGAAAGGAGGTTGTAGAGAGGTGGGTGTTGGTCTTTTCTCTCAAGTAAAAAGTGATAGGGCGAGAGGAAACGGCCTCAAGTTGCACCAGGGAAGGTTTAGATGGGGTATTAGGAAAAATTTCTTCACTGAAAGTGCTGTTGGAACAAACTGTCCAAGGAAGTGGTTGAGTTGTCATCCCTGGAGGTATTTAAAAGATGTGTAGATGTGGTGCTTAGGCACATGGTTTAGTGTTGAATGTGGCAGTGTTAGGTTTACGGTTGGACTCAATGATCTGAAGGGTCTTTTTCAACCTAAATGATTCTATGATTTTAACCATAAACCTGTGTGGTCTGCTCTCTAGGTTCCCATGTTTGCACACAGAAGCTACGCAACACTTGAAGATGAGCTCTAAAGACAAGAATATCACATCACGCTAAAATTAACAGAATTTCCAAAGCAGATTGAAACAATAAAGCTTGACTTTTTTTTTTTTTTTTAATTATTATTTATTTTGAATTTGCATTCTCGGGAAATGAAGCATAACAGTATCTATGTCGATATTTCACGTTCTGTGTTCATTCAGATTCAAGAAATCAGGTTTCCCTGGCAACCTCCATTGCTCTGTCTCCACAGGTTGCTTTAGTCTACCATCACCTTGGCACCTGAGACACAGTGCAACTGGAACGGCTTGCACAGAGCTGCTCTTGCTTGTGCTGCTACCCGCAACAGCCACTGACCTTCAGCCGGCTGTAAAGCCCACCACGAAAGACCAGGGCTCTGAATCCTGACTTTGCGTTCTTGGTGGGAACACAACTAATTTTCACAGATCTTTCCCACAGCTTCAGGTTGTCAAACCACACAGTACCAGGCTGGGTTAAACTGCCTCCAAAGAGACAGCAGGTACAGCTACAGGTCAGCTCGTTCATACAGCTGGCAGTCTATTTAAATGAGCTGATATTCAAGAGCTGAAGGGAGGGAATTTGAGAGAGTGACAGACAAGCACATGGTGAAGTCTTGGCTTCCAGAGGAATTGCCATAATGTGTCTGAGCATGTGGTAACAATGAGAAGGAAAGCCTATAAGAATATGAACTTAATCTCTATCACAAGTCATTAATAGTAGCTGAGGCACAAGCCCTTTCACAGCTGAACTGGCATTTGGATTGATCAGTATTGACAGCTTGTTTACCGGGAAGACCTCAAGAACTAGAAGTGCTCACCAAGTAGTTTAAGCTTATTCCTTCCAATGCAGCGAAAATACAGCGAGGGGGAGGCTAGCTCCTCACACTCTGCTGCTGCAGGAGGAAAAAGAAAAAAAGAAAACCTTTTACTTTCTGGTTTTGCATTGAATTTAGAACATTTGATTTGCTAATCTTTTATATGTTGGCTTTCTTTCATCTTCTTGAGAGATAAATATTTTTAATCAGGCAATTCCCTTCAGGACAACAATGGTTCAAATTATACTGATGAATGATATCAATCAGTTATTAGGCATAAAAAATGTGTATATCAAAGCCTAACACTGCTTATACTAACAAAACTGCAAAGCTTTTCCCCCTTCTTATAAAAAAAATAGAATTCTAATAGCTTTCTTATACACTCAAAAGGTTGGCTGTTTTTTTTTTTTTCAAATGTTAAAGCAAATCCAGCAGTTAACTGGTGAGTTCTATTTGCAGTAGAACATTATTAAATGCGGAATTAATCAAATTAATGGGAGATACCCTGCCATATCCCTGCAGATATACAGAAGATGATGTTTTCAAAGGCTGCTTTTTAAAATGGAAAATTAATATTACAATGGCATTGTTGACTTTAAAGCCCTAAACTAGGTTGCCTTTACTTCCCTGTTATTTTGCCAGATATTCACCTTGACTCACACAGCATCTGACTTTTAAGGAATTTAAATTATCAGCACATCAGGCCTTCTCCCTAGGTTGTCCAGGCACAGAGCTCTTCCTCTCTCTTTCCCTCATCCTGCAAGTTGGACTGTGACCCTTGTTGCAGAGAAGGTGGTTTCAGCAAAACAGGAATTCTATCAAAGCTGCTCATCACTCAGTTCTTTCATGCACAAGGGGAACACCTGGACCACACCATGAGGTTTTTATTGGCAAACACCATGCTATGCAAATGGCTGCTCCAGGGCACCTTAACTACATCTGGTCATTTTGCAAACCAGCTAGGAATTTGTAGCGGGCTGCTGCAGAAGATGCTGTAATGAGCAGACAGTGATTTCAGGCAGAACCTAGGGTGAGTATAAGCACAGATCTCTCTTGCAGAGACCCATAAATTATCATGAGTAACCACAATATAACCTGAGCGTATACCATGACTGACTTACACATAGGAATGTGCCGCTCTCAGCAGATCTCAGTGGCTTCTGGACAAGCTTATCTGATGAATTTGTAATGGAGGAGCCTGTATGTGGTTCCCAACTAATGCATGTGCATGACACAATCTACATACCTTGTCTTACCTTTAGATTAAGCCGCATACCTACGTGTAAGATTCCTTTACCCAACAGAAGAAACAATTAATACATTTGTTTACTTTTAAGAAAATACTATGAAACCCCCAAAGACCGCAATACCAACAAACCTCATCATGGATGTGGATCTGTGTAGTGTGATCAACTTGAAGGGGTTCGTCTGATGTTCAGATAGGCAGGGTTCTCAGAATCAGGAGGGACTTAAGCTTGCTAACACTTTTTCCACTACTTCTCTTAACATAAAGAGTTTGAAGAGACATAAAATCGCTATCACCTTTTCTATTATTGCTATCACCTTTTGTACTATAATTCTTTATGCAATATACTCAGCCTCGAGTATCTGTGCCTTTCTTATTGAGATCCAAAAAGAAGCTGCACACCCTCTGTGAAAAAAAGAATTCATGATGTCTATCAAGCTATTCACATTCTTCTCTCAGCTCTTCTTAACTCCTGAAGTTAGAAGAACAAAAAAAAAAAAAAAAAAGAAACAAAGAAGAAAAAAAAAACCAAAAAAAACAAAAAACAAAACAACCTCTCATTAACCAAACCATTTGTTCTGAGGGTAGCACAAGGACTAAGAACGGTAACTCATCAGACCTGGTCTTTCCAGTTGTGCTCAACATGCTCTGTCTTCTGCATGAGACCAACATTAGGAGTCTGATCTCATGGGCCACTTGTGTTTCACCTACTGTTCAGAGAAGACTTGTCCCTCCCCACCTCCACGATCACCATCAAGAGTAAAGTGTTCCATGAAAACCAGCTTGACCATTGCCATTACTTTAAGATCCTTCTCAAGAAAAACAAAACTTAATGTTATATCTCTGGCATTCAGAGTAAGGAAGGCATCTTAATGGGTGTTCACAAAAGGATCTCAGCAGAAGATGAAAACACTAAGAATCTGCCAAAAAAAAAAGACATTCTGAAAATAAGTCCGGAAGCACTTTCAATATCCAAACTCCCTAAAGAAAGGCAATAGAGGACAAATAATGCACATCTAGATTGAGTTATAGTAAAATGAATTAATTCTTTAAACAGAAAATTAATATCAGTAATAAGCAGTATAAACACCTAAAGCAAAGCAAGAGGCAGCTGCAAATTATGTCATAACATCTTCTTTACAGCTACTTGCTTTGTCATTATGGAACTAAGCATATTGTTTAGCTGCTGGTTGCAAGAGTAATTTTTACAAAACAGTATTTGTTTTATGCACAATACATCTGGTGCTGAAAATAAAAAATCAATATACAAAATATATACATATAGATATTTTGCTTAAGTTAATGCAGTCATTTGAAACATCCCACCTTCATAAAGAAAACCTGAAGAACTTTCAAATTGTCTATGTAAATTATACGTATGTTAACAGGGATTTCTCACAAACCATAAATCAGGAGGTGTTGTTCAAAGGAAGGTATTTGGAACGGAGAAGTAGTAAAGAAGACAAACAAAAATTCTTACTCAGAAACATTTTCACCTAGAGGGTGGTCAGAAATATAGAAAATACAATCCTGCACACAGAGTTCGTTTCCCAGCAGTGGGTAAATGCCTAATCCAAATTGATTCTGGCCAATATTTCATACTTTAATCAACAAATATATGTTTCAGAAAGCTATCTGGGGAAATTGAAAAAAAAAAAGCAAAACATAACAAAACATGGGTCCTGATCTGATGCCATGAAGGATATTCATTACTGCAGCAACAGATGGTTAATCTGCAGACTTAAAATATGTCAACTTCATTTAATTAAAAGTCAACATTATTATATTATTGCCATCATAAAACCAGGTTCTGACAGCATGCCAAGTTCTATTGCTGTTTTACTTTCAAACAGAAACTTTTTGAGGAGAAGCAACACTCACCACTTCTCTGTGAACATTCATATGTCTCAGTGAACACAGAGCAATTTCTCCTGTGGGCTCCCTCCTGCAGCGGCTCTCCCACACACAGCAGGATTTTGATACCTCTACGCCTACACTTGGTAGCATTTCAGGCTGCAGCAGGTTCTGGAGCCAATACAGTTATGCTACTACTGGTACTCAAGCTAACTGGTTTTGTGTCAGATAGAACAGCTCAGCTGTCACCTGTAATTTGCAGTGTAAAATACACAGCAGTGGGTCTAACTAAGTGAGGTGTAACTCACTGTAGGGGTATCAATAATTTGCTTAAGTTCTTTGTAAGGAACTCAACACAAGGATGCATCCAGCATCAAGTAATACTAATTCTTTAATGTCACATGACACCAAAATAAACTGGCACCACGGCATGAGGGGTAACTACTAGCGCTGGCAGTTAGCACTGGATAGAGCAGCCATCACAAAACACCACGCCAACAAAGTTATCCTGATCTCGAGTCTGTTACATGACCAAAGGTTTGCCCAGGGCTTCTCAAATATTTTATTAAGGAACACCTCAACTCATTCGCTAACATTTCTGGACTTAAAATCTCACATGGCAGGGACTGTGCCACTGAGGCACTTTAGCCTTTGCTGCACCTATAAGCTCTGCAGGAGTTTTGGCTTTAAAACCTCTCCACAGAAGACTCCAGGTTTCAATGGGAGAAAAGCACGAGCCGCAGGGCCCAGCAGAGAGCAAGCACTTGGCACCTGCCAGTATCAGCGCAGAAAGGAATCAAATCCCAATGTGTGGGCCCTGGTGACAGCTGGTTAGGGGTTGCAAACCCTGCTATAAAAGTGATAGAGAGACAAAGTCCCATCTCGTTACAGACCACTTCTACACTCTGAGGTTTGGTGCAGACCCCATTCTGTTAATAATATGAAATACGATCTTACTGGCTTGGATTAATTTGTCACCGTCCCAAGAATAAGAAAATAAATATAATACTTTCATCTGGAGGAAAACCAAAGCTTTCTTTTTTTAACTAACAAAAAAGCATCCAATAGTTCTGAGGAACAACCCCCCATATGTCACTGACCCACAAATATGAAACATAAGTAACAGCGGCACCAGGATATACTGACTCAGGGGCCAGAGCATGAGGCTTATTTTTATGTTCCAAGAAAAAACACCTGTAGGCAGTCTTTTAAAACCATTACAAGTCCATGGTCTGCAGAGAGACTGTGAGAAAACTTCAGAATGATGTTTTGCTGTATGTTCCCAAACATCAAACAGGGAGCTAAATTCCTGACAGTTGCATCTGGATAATTACCCAGCAGCCGCCTAACCCTTCGCTAGCCCCTACGGACAGTCTCACAGCTGCTACAGGTCTGAGCAGTGGAGCCGGACAAGAGGTCAGAGAGGAGGACAGAGCCAATCACCCAGATGCCACGGCTGGAAACATGCAGCCAAAGCCTATGTTTTGCAGCCCCTAAGCACAACTCTTACCTGAACGCAGTGTCTGATTTCAACCAACACAGCAGGCAACTGCATGGGGACAAATTCATCGCTGCTCCAGCAGGAAGGTGTATGATGACAATGAATGATACAGTATTTACACGTGCCTCAAAGTATTAAAAGATGCTAAGCAGAACTTGGTAGATACTAACTCCTTACTTACATTTTAATAACTGTGCCTTCTCCTTCAGAGGTTTTGAAGCTTAGTCCTTGAATGCACAGAAGAGCTGTGACAGACACACTCCTCTTAACAATAACAAAACAAAAAAATGTACTAAATTCTTCAAAGCTGAAGGAAGAAATGGGCTGCAGTGTTGTCTTAGCAGTTTGTATTGGTTCTTCTTTTAATTAGACACTAGATCAGCCACTCCAGATGACAGTCCCAAATCTGGATGCCACAAGAAGAAAGTATGAGAGTTACATACATAGATGGTAAGAAGGCAGGTACCAGCAAATGCTGGTATTGCAAACCAAGTGGGAAGGCAGAAGCTGAAGGGAGCTGATGCACTCCCAACTCCTACTTCCCATGCACAACTTTGGGTGAGTTTGCTGTTAACAGCTGTAGATACATGACTGTGCAAAAGCAGCAGTCTCTTAGGCAACCACATCCTAATCCACTTGAAGCTGTAGTATTCTGTAGAGATTTTCTATTATTATCAGTGGACACATAAAAACCTCAGTGGAAACCTGATGTACAGATCTAAAGACAAAATACAGGTCTAAACCAAACATGATTCAAACAACCCATCCAGCATTCCCTTAAGTCCCATAGAAGAGTGGAATTCAGTGGGGTCCGACTGTGAGAGAAACATACATTCTGGTAGAAAAATGTGCAGTGAACCCACAGTCTCTCTATTGTAGGTTGTGTGCTAAGTATCACAGAATTTCAGTAAACATGATACCTTGCTGGGTACAGAAATGTACTCAACTTTTCCTGATACTCTAAGTAGTAAACCTGGAGTGAACATTATTTATGAGTAATACTGCTGTTTGCACAAAGAAAGCATTTGGGGAAATAGGACTTTCTCCTTTTTTGTAATTGAATTTTGAACACTGTGATTTACTTCAGTATAAGAAATCATCAGCCAGTTTTAATGGTTTGGTTGGTTGGTTGTTTCTTTTTTTTTTTTTTTTTTGGCCATATAATGAAAAAAATATAGTTTTCATATAGATAGCAAATGTTTTCACCAAAAATCTCACTGAGATCAACTACCTTAGTAACATGTGTCTCTTAGAGCTGGGTAATGCCCTGATGCTTAAAGGCTTTTTCAAAGCAAAAGATGATACTCCAAGGATATCTCCAGTAAAGACACATTTTTCAGAAGCAAAACAATTCAGTTTCCAGAGCACCTCAGGATACCTCCCAAGTATGTCACTAAGTCAAAGAAAGAAGAAAGAAATTTCAGGAAAACATGAAATGCTTACAGTCTGATCCAAAGGTCACAGGGATCAAAGGAGACACTCATAATAACTTCAGCAAACTTTGGGATTTGATCACAGTCACTCAGACAAGGACATTTCAGAAATTTTACTATTTTGTTATGTTATCGCCAATCTAAAAATCAAGAATATGTTCAAAGAACTAACAATAAATACATACAAATCATTGAAATACTCAGTACTGCTCAGTGGTAATGCACTATCATTCTCAAAGCGTCTCTTATTAAAGTATCGTGAGTATTAAGCTCATATAACTCCTATACATTGTAAGTATGATAAAAAGAGATCATGTTCAAAAACAAAACATATGCTGATTACCTGATATTTTTGGATATCACAAACGTCACTTTCTAGTTCAAGTCACTTATTTTAATTCTAACTAAAAATAGCAGATTTGACAATTCCTCTGCTAGCCTGACAAGTAGTCTAGACATGGTTAGATAATAGTGTTCACCTCTGACAGTTCCCTCTGAGCTATTAAACATTTGACAATAGTTTAATAAATTTCAGTTAAATTGTGCTTTATGACAATCACATCAGTTCATACATTCCAATATGCTTATAACTACAAAGATCAGCTTTGTCGTGAGACACCTGAATTAGCATAAATTATGAACATACAGATGTTATTGACATATGGAA
Source organism: Tyto alba (assembly GCF_018691265.1). NCBI lineage: Eukaryota > Metazoa > Chordata > Aves > Strigiformes > Tytonidae > Tyto > Tyto alba. Next base: position 12,494,048 of record NW_024881327.1, on the reverse strand, counting down.
TAGAAACGTAATTGATTAAAAATGTATTGCAAAATTCCCTTCATGCTCCTACATACAGGCAAGTAACAGTTATATTTTTTTATAACAGATTCATGAGCAAGTAAACTTTAAAATATTCTGTGCCATTCCAGAAATCTCCAGTTTTGCAAAAATGTATTTAAAATTTCCCTAATATTATTCAGCATTCTGTAATCCTCATGTATGAACAACTTTAATGAGAGGCAATTCTGAACAGCACTTAGAGCCATAAGTTCACCACACATTCCTCTACATCCTGAAGTATTTCCTGAAACAGTTTCTTTTTTCCTCAAAATCCATATATGTTTGCTTTACTAGAACTACCTGGTTTCTCAAACTATGCCCAGTATCTCTGAATAACATGCAGCATTTTACAAAATAAAGACATGGTGTGTTTTCGTACAAGTGCAACAATCCACATAGCAAAGAAATTTTTCACAATATTGAAAAATATTTAAAGCATGCATGCTATTTCCAGGATATGTATTTATCTAAGCCTTGTCCTTCAGCTTTCATATATAATTTCAAGCCATCACTGCCCAGCAGCAGATGTAACAACAAGGAAGGAAATAATGCCTCTGTGTGACTCAGAAGCATCCTAGTACGTCGATATCTAAATATGTGCTGACCCTAAACCTGCAGAGCATCTGTATTAGTTGATAAGAGCTCTATATAATCATTAGGTCACAGATCACCCTACCTGAATGTTTCAGTTTGTTGCAGTAAACCCTGGTAGCTTCAGTGATCACAAATGCTTTCCAGCTCCTAAAATAAAAGTTTTGATATTGCCAAATACATTTATTCCCTCCAGCCTTCTTTACCCCTCAACACAGTGCATGAAAAACATCAGCCTGTACTGTATGACTACAATCAGTAAGGATATGGGTCTCCATTTAAGGATAAATTTGTTCTCTGTTGATTACTTACATAAATGTAATTGGTGTCCAGCTTCTGCAGCTACTGCAGAACATCTGGGTTTCCTGTACCTCTCTTTTTCATAGACGGAAGAAGGATGAAAATGTCCTTTCTGCCTAATGACTCTGCAGAAAGAACATTGCTGGTTTTGGTGGTAAGGAAGGAGGAAATATGATTTATTGATGTTAATCTGAGAAGAGTTTTGGCTAGGATTATTCCCATCTATTCCAGATAGGCAAAGCAGGGAAATTAATCCACTGGCAATTAAACTGAGAAAAGCAGAGTCAAAAGTGATTTCCTGTACAAACCTTTGTTATTTTGTGCACCTGGTCACAAATCAAGAGATCCCATCACAGCAATCTCTGTTTGGAGAGTCAAGGTCCACTGAACTAGTACAGCACCTGTTCTGGTCAGAGGTTGATCTTCAATGCGATAAAAGCTCATTTGTCTAAGAGAGAGCAGGCATGTTTTAGCCTTTTCAGCAAAGCTCTTCCAAAATATCTGCAACTGCTTCAGGATCTAAAATACTGACTTACAAATTGGTTCAACAAATGAAAAGGCTCATGGCTGAAGAGATCTAGAGATGGCCAGTCCCACAGCATTACATTTCTCAACCTATCACTGCATGATTAATGACTATTACTTTCCCTTTTCCATGTCTCATTAACTCTTTGTCCAAGAGTACCAACATCAGTCAAATCATCTGAGGAGTCATGTCACCTTGCACTAAGTCTGTAACATGGTAACACAATATGAAAAGGAATAACATGCAGTTTCACAGAACCTAGCACATGTGGCCATGCTCAGGTCCTACAGGACTTCACTAGTGTCAAAGCCAGGAGAAAAGGCTGGCCTGTGGTTTGGTGTCAAGTTAGCCACAGCTTCTAGCAATGGCCAGGCAGAATCTCATAAATTAAGAAAACAGCCAGGAATTGTTTTCAAAATACTGTACTGCAATTCATTGCAAACTGTAGTCAGGAAAGAAGCTCCATACACCCGAAATAATGATGAATCTATTACCCTGGGAGCATTCCAAGACAGTTTCATACACCTGAATTTTTCCAAGTAGACCACTGGACACCAAAACTAGAGAATTCCTACCCTTTGGATGCTAGCATGTAGCAGAACGACCAAGTCTCTGGGGCATGACCACATTTGACAGATAAAGACTAGCTGCATTGGAGAGCTGCTAGACTAGGTTTACATACTAAGGGGATGGGGCAGGAGGGAGGTTTGGAACATGAGAGGTGCACATCATCAGGGTGGAACAGTTCAGGGCAATCTGCTCCAACCATAGTATGAAGAAGGCACTGACATGCTTCCCCTTGCTGTGATGAAGCCTGCTTAGAGCCCTACCCAGACACCATACCAGCAGAGGAGATTGTGCCCTTTCTCTGAGGGGCAAGTGACGCTGTGTAGATAACACTCCCTCTGACACATCCTCTGCCTGGAAGTAAAAAGACAATTTGTACCTTTACACAGTGCCTGCTGGGTCCTGCTGCACACAACCCTGAGGTCAGCAAGCCAGCCACGCTTTGGATCTAAATAGCCTGATTTTTCCTGCCACCTCTTCCCGCCCCCCCGCCCCCACGCTTCAGAAGTTCCAATAATAATAACGCTAAAATAGAAAGCAAAATATCCTCCTGGAGATGGTTTAAACACATTTTAAATGCTAATGGTGAGAGGGGCTCAGGGGAGACCTTATCACTCTCTACAACTACCTGAAAGGAGGTTGTAGAGAGGTGGGTGTTGGTCTTTTCTCTCAAGTAAAAAGTGATAGGGCGAGAGGAAACGGCCTCAAGTTGCACCAGGGAAGGTTTAGATGGGGTATTAGGAAAAATTTCTTCACTGAAAGTGTTGTTTTTAATTGGAACAAACTGCTCAAGGAAGTGGTTGAGTTGTCATCCCTGGAGGTATTTAAAAGATGTGTAGATGTGGTGCTTAGGGACATGGTTTAGTGTTGAACGTGGCAGTGTTAGGTTTACGGTTGGACTCAATGATCTGAAGGGTCTTTTCCAATCTAAATGATTCTATGATTAACATCCTAAATTTGCCTCTGTGGCTTTATTTTCCTCCTCCCCATCAATGTCATCCTCTGTTTCTCACCACCACCACCACTGCTTCATAACCAACCCTACAGGGCCAGATTTTCCCCTTCCCTCAGGCCTCTATCCTTTTGCTCCTACCTTGGATGGATGCTCCTCTCCCCTCAGACCTCCATCTCTCTTATCCTTCACCTCCTCCACTTTCCCTTGTTCTTGCTTTCTCCTTGCTCTGCTTCAGAACTGCCTTAACACCACCCTTCTCATAGCACTCAGTAGCAATTGGATTGATAAAACGTAAGCAAATTATTAATTTTTTTTAAATCCGTGATTTATCTAGGTTTGCAACATCTCTCAGGTGTTAGCTAACACCTAACTCTTCAAATCTCTTTCCTCTGTTACTCTTGCACTATGAAATACACAACCTACTTGCATGTATCTTTGTTCTTAGTTGCAAGCTAGTTATATGCAAACATGAACCCACAGACACTGGTGTAGGTTTCTGAATTTTGGGATTCTTTTTTCCTGGAACATATTTATCCAGGTGAACAAAACACTCAAGAAAAAGCCCCTTCAGACTGTTTATAGTTGAATAAATTGTACAGTTCACTAGCAGCTACTCCCTACGGCATTTGGTTAATACAAGCTAAGCAGCTCTATTTGCTTTACTGCAACCCTGTCTTGTTTGCCCTTTAATGTTTTGTGTGTGTGTGTGTGTGTATGTTTTTTTCCTCTCCTATCACTCAACAAAGAACTTTCAGACAGAAAACAAAATCAGGAATTCCTAAATGTTCCTGCTCCCAAAAGGGAGCTTCTCTTATTGTCACCAACACTTCACTGCCTCAAAAGCATGAGGCTATTTTTGCTTTTGTTTACTAGAAAAAACATTAAAATGTGATAAGGTTAAAAAAAGTTTTTAAAAAATTTAAAAAGCGATAAAAATTACAAAGACGCTATCCTCAGGAAAAGGAGCAACTTCAGTTTGGTACATGTTTTGGAAATGATCATGCGAAACTTACTCAACAAAGCTAGAAGCAAGACATCTTTGCAGGTGCATAACTGATGATTTGACACAGACACTGAATAAACAGCAGTTTTCCAGATGTTATGCACCTGAGTTCCCAGATAGAACCAGCAATTGCATGTTTAACTGGGAACACACACACTTAACATCTTTCACACACAGAGAGCAAAACATTTTCCTTGCCTTAAAGCAATCACTCAAACATAGGTCTGAGAATGCACAGAAGCATAGAGGGAACCACGCAGAATTACGTATCTTATCTAGGTACTATGAGACTGATCTCAAATTCCTGGTGAAAGTTTATTCAGTAGAGAAAACTTGTAAGTGTCAAACCCTAGCACTAGCAGATAACTCCTCTTGTTCAACGTACAAGTGTACTCATCACCCATCACCTCTGAGTTGCAGATGCTGAGCACTCTTTTTTTTTTTTTTTTTGGGGGGGGGGGGGGCAGGGGCAGGGACTGGGAGGGATGGGGGGCAGGGAGGGGGGAAGTCTCCTATAAGCATGATAATGAAAGTAATGAAGGCAAATGCCTCCAAATCCACTTGAAGAAAGAGATATTTAAAATTATATATGTTTTTATATTCTGAAATGGTTTTCAGTTCTCCCAATCCATTACCTCGGAAGGTAAAAATTCAATATTAAACAGATGGCATCAATACATCTTATAGTCTCTGCAAATGATTTCTCCAGAACAACAAAATAAGTTTAACAATCAAGCAAAGAAACAAAATTAATGCAGAAAACACTAAGAGAGAACTGGAGAAATCACTGGTAACAAATTGTAAGTTATTTGATTCTCATGTATTACTTCTCAAGTGAAAAAAAAACATGAATATGTATTGTAAGTAATACTTTTGGGGCTTCTCTATGTAGGATAAGTATGCATATAAATAGGCAAGGACTAAAGAACAGCTTGGCCAGTTTTCTCTTCCCATCCAGTTCTTAGATTACTTTTGAAATATATCTATTCACATGAAAACACCAAACTAGGGACTTCACTACATGATGCCAAGTTCATAAACAGCATTATCTGAGAAGTACATCACTTTGGTTACTTTTTCCAGGAGAAAACACTCCTCTTTAAACATAATCCCAGAATAAATCCAGTGCTGTTAACAGAACGCTTTCTGATTTGCACTGCAGTACCCAATTCTGACATGTAACCCTTGTTGCCACTGGCGTGTTTTAAGAATTTTTACTCTATCTGGAGATCTAATGCACAGTGGAACAAGAAGATAAGGACACCACACCAAAGACTTCCTAACACATATACTTAAGAACTACTGATGAAAGGTAGTTAGGTTTTCTTTACTGTTTCCATGCCTGTGTGCTCAATTCCAAGCCCTTCACTTATATCTAAGAAGAAAAAAAAAAAGCATCAGGGACAAGATTCTCCCTTCCTGTGGTAATTTCTGAAAGTGATCTTATTTAATTCATTGCATTAATTGAGAAATAGATCCCATTTTAAATAAAGTGCTGAGTCATTTTCACGTAAAATTAAAACCGATTTCCTATACTAAGTCTATTATCTGCAGTGCACCTCGTTGGCACCAGACTTCTTTAAACAGTATTTATCACGTCAAATGGTAGGGTGTAGCTTCAGTTTTTGTTCTTAGGTTGTTCTTTGTCTGTCAGTTCACTAACAAAATAAAACCCAAAACTCAGACTTTCTCTTTCTTCTTTTGCAGGATCAAACACTTCCGTAAGATATATTATGAAACATACCTGGAGTCTTTACAGTAACATTGAGCTCTGTTATGTTTCTAAATCAAACTAAGGGAACTCATTAGAGCTATTCAGAGAGCGCAAGAACAGTTCTTCAAAGAAACATCAGTAAATTCTAAATATACATATGCTTACTTCAAAAGCTCTCAGTTTAACAGGAATTGGATCTTCAGAAATACTTCAGGATCTAAGCAATGTCAAGGAAAGATGAGAAAAAGCAGAGAGGAGTTTTTTCTAAGAAGTGACAGAGAAACAGACTGAGCAATAAAAAATTTTCAGAATGAGGCCAAACAACCAGAGAGGAGAGAGCTGCTCTCCCAGAGGTGAGAAAAATGCAGAGATTGCCTCCTAGGACTTACTTGGGCATCCTAAGACCAGATATTTAGTTTTCATTATGCTGTACTGATGTAAAGATGACGAAGAGGCTTCCCATGATACATGTGCTACTCTCCTATCAAGTTCAGTGTACTTATCTGTACAGTCCCGATGTGAAATCACATCTTCAGTGCTTCATCAGTACAACGCACTTGAAGTATGTCTAAATACACAATCTAAGGCGTTAAGGTTTTGGAGTTTGGTTTTGTTCGTAGGATTTTTTATACACTGATTTAACTTAATCATATTACAATTCCTCCTTAGCTCATTTGCAAATTAAACTAACATTGCCTCTGTGACATCCCCCTTGCGAAGCAGGTTGTGCACTGTAACAGGAGCCAGTCACAGCCTCTGGTTCTTTCCAGGCTTAGATTTCCAAACCATTATTATGCATCTTGCTGTTCCTCACAAAGCAAAGAACATCTTAACAATAGTCATCCACTTTAAAAAAACAGGAAGGAAAAATAAAGTGTCTGCACAACTGCAGTAAATACAGATGTTTCCATGCAGTTGTTCAATTTAATCTCCAGATGTGCAAACCTACCCACTTGACATAAATTACCTGTAAACTGAGATGATTACTAGGGGAAGGAACCTGTATTACATGTCCGTATTACAAGTGGCTGCAGGCGAACACAATGGTGACCAGTCAATTTAGCTGACACTGCACTGAAGGGATCAGTTTTCAGGACTTTGTCTAAATCCTGATGGGAAGGAAAACAGCTGTACAACAAGCTGTTCCAGCTTACAAATGTAAAAGTCGTGAAACCAGTCAAATTTCATCTTGCAGCAAAGTGCAAGAAGAAAGATGCAATAGGCTCAGTTGCAATGTTGCTTTTATCACCCTAGTAAAGTCAGTAAGATTCAAAATATCCATGTATCCAAATCAGAAAATTACATCAAGATCTGAGACTGAATTTTACCTGACAACTAATCACCCATTATTTCCTGTTATTTCATCCTCTTCTTTGCAAATAGCTCGATGAATCATATTACCCTGCCATACAAAATAACATACCTGCCATGAATTGTCACATGCAATATACTGAAAATTGAATGTCTTCCCTTACAAGAAAGAAGGAGCATGCATGAATACTGTTGCAAGCACTTAATCTCAATTAACTTCATACAATATATAGTTTATATAATTTTCTTCCTCCCATATTCATTAGCACCGATTCCTTTTCCTTCCACTTTATTTTGATTGATTTTTCATCCAATACCTCTAACAATCCCTGTAGAGACTATAGCATATGCTGAAACAAAATATGGGCTCTGCAGGACTGTATTCTGAGTCACACAAAGCTTTTGTATCTTTAAAACATTGAGGGGCGGAGAAGCATGTACCAGAGAATCTGAAAGCTCGGTGATGTATAAACAAGTACAGATGCTTTCAACCAAAGATCCCCTGACCCTCTAGAAGGCACTCCAAATACAAGTGATAGCTATATAAATGGAGAACTGGTGGTCTTCCACATCTGACCCTGCTTTCAAGTTCACCCTATATGCACGCAGGTTCTGTTAGGAAGCAATTTCAGGGGCAAAAGCCTAGACTAGACTTCAAATCCAAATCTTCTTGTGCTTGCATGTATAAATCTTTCCCCTTTTTGTGACATCCAGCCACTGGGATTAACCAACAGTTTCAAAGGTGGGAAATTGTCCAAGGCCAAATGAAGTCAAAGAGGATCCTTCCAGGCCCAATACAGGTACCATCTGTGATGCCCAGAAGCAGCAGGCATGCTGTAAATACTAACAGGGTAGCCTCCAAAGTCAACAGCAGATTTGCTACTCATTTCAGAGGTGCATGACAAAATCTCAGAGGTGCTATTGCAATCCTCAAAAATTGAAGAAGATCATAACCTCTTGGGTTTTTATTATTACTATTATTAATGATTGATCATCCAAAGCACACTGAAGTGAATAGAAAATCACTTGAGCAGGTTTTCATGCATATGCATTTACATATTTAAAATTTCTACAGAGCTACCAGTGTCAAATTATATTATGCTATAATCCAAACTCAAATAATTTCAAGTACTGGCACTGGGGATGCAGTTAAGCATTTCAGTAAAAATCTGTTGCTGATCATGAGTATAGGGCTTCCTACTGAAGCTTATTTTACCTTTTAATTTGAAATACAGGCTCATCTACTATGTAGTTAAGAATAAAGCTTGTTTTTCTAGCTACAGCCAATGTATTCATGCAACTATTTCATATATACACAAAATTCAAAACCACAAATTCTGATATTTTTGCTTACGATAGTTACTCTAGTAATTCCATTTCTTGACTATGGCCAGCTGTGAAGTGCTGAATTCAGTCCAGACTCTGTTGTTAATGATCACTCAGTGGTAGTGGTACTTTTCGTGATGCTCTTAGCAATTATATGCCTGGTCTCAAACAGCCGCATGTAGCAATAACAGTTTCAGGGCCCTGCCCAGATTCTGCCTGGAAACTTTTAAGAGAAGATTTCCCATTAGTGAAAGATTTGACCAGGCAGGAAGATTACTCACTAATGGCAACCATTATCAGAGCCCCAATAAGAAAGATGATTGCATGCTAGGCGCACAAGAATACCTAAGTCTGAACTTCATGCCAAAAAGTAAATAGCAGCTCCTTTATTCAGCCTTAGCAGGCCACAACAGAAGCAGAGTCATCTGTGTTACCAGCACATGGTCCTGTAACACCGCAGAGACCAGCAACGCTGTTCTTTTCTGATGAACAAGGACTGACCACCTACCCTTCCACAGCACCAGGAAAAAACAGAAGCTGCCTAGAGCAGGTGTTCCTCTGCTGCATCAGAAAGTTAGCAAACTATCCAAAGACTCAGCAGGTGAGCTTTAGTTACTAGCCTATGCAATTAGCAGATCCAGAAACAACCTCATGGCTCTTAAGCCATGACTCATAAAACCCTTTACAGAACCCAAGCTGGCAGACCATGATCTTGGAAAAGAGGAGAAAAACACTTAAAATTCAGCTGAACGCACCTCCTTGTTTTTTCCCCCTGAAGGATTTTTTTAATACCCTCACCATCTTAGGTGGTCACCTTATATGTATACACTAAATGCAACCTATGCTCAGTTACAGTTATGTCAATTACATTGGATAAGTAAAGCTACAACCTTAATTCCTGTGTCATCCCACTCTGTGTGTCTAAGTCAATGAAGCCATGGTTGTCGCAATCAAGAAGTCTCAATTTTTTTTTTTTCTTCCTAAATTAACATTAAGAATCTCAGTCTCTCTCTCACACACTTAATTTCACCTTGTAAAACCCTCTTAGAAACGTTTGTGGTAATCTCCTATCACCTGCTCATATACTTACACGAAATCTCCAGCAACTTAACTAGAAGGCCCTCTATCACACTACCAAGTCTGGCTGTAACCATCCAGATATACACATAAACACACCAACACACATCAACTAGAGTGCTCTGGAAAAAATCACCTTGACCACTTCATCTTTCAAAATCACTTAATTTCTTCTGGTGAAGGAGACTGTATGAATCACTGTTATAAGCCCATCGACAGAATGCTTAGCTGACACTTGCTCAATTAAAGGAAAATGTAAAGACCAATAGAAGTCGAAAGTAGAACAATTCAGAACGTAATTGTCTAAGGTCCTTTTTTCTTAGTCCTTCTAAATCACAGCAGCGTAAAGGTTTATGTAGCTCCACTTTGTCTATCAAACTATCAGCTCCATCTGAGACCATTTTAAGCTGTGCATTGTTATGGATACTAATGCTTCATAGACATATGAAGAGTTGCTTGTAAGATGCAGTCATAAACCTTTATATTAATTTCTTGCAGTCATTTTTTTTCAAGTTGCTTATCAGTTCTAGCATGAGGACTCAATTATCTACTATGCATTTTCCTATTCCTATAGGCATGCTGTGCTCAGGAGTCTCTGAAGCTTCCCAGATGGATGTTATGTGAAAGAAGCAAGCAAGTAGGAAGAAAGTATATGGACCAGAGTCTGCCCAACCACTTCTAAATGATCACATTCTGAAAAGAGAAGCAGAAAGCTTAGACATGTATATATTGCTTCTGGCAGTAGTGCTTCATTAAAAATAACCCACAAAAGTGAGACAAGATCAATAATTTCTTACTGAAAAAGTAGGTCTTAAACATTAACTCTTCAGGCCCCTTACTGAAAACCTCATCTTTAATACCTCTACACTGTACAGAAACGCAGCTTGGCGTCTGACAGAAGTGTAAAACAATGTAGGGCTACTTGAAAGTCCAACCCTCCCAGCACAGTTTGTTTGGTTGTGTAGCGTTAGGTTTTTCAGGTTGCTTACTGCTTGTCTTTGCTCTGAATATGTTTCCTCTTCATTACATTCCCTCCCCACCCCCACTCCACCTTTAACTCAACTCAAAGCCCTTCATCTTTCATTTTCTACTTCATCTTTGCACATGATATTTTCTTTGTTCATTGTTCTTTCTCGTTTTATATATTCATATGCAATCCCTTCAACAAAATGCATTTTTTAAAGTCCAGAGTAGAATAGATTTGCATCCAGCCACCAGCTTAATTCTGCTAACACAAGCATAAATCCTGCTTTAAAGACGTCCTGTACCTGCAATGCATACAGCACTAACTTAAAATTACAAAAGTCCAAGAAGCTTCAATATAGGACCTAAGAGAAGTACCACTGCCCTACAGCATTTATCACATTTGTTCAGCACCCTTCTCTTCACCCACAGCTCTGCCACAATCAGTTGTCAGTAGCTTTGCAACTACATCTATTTGAAACATTTATCCTATGTTTCTATTCACCTTCCCCCCCTTAAAGTCCCCTTGCCACCTTTCTTGACTCACCTTCTCAATCCCACTATAATATGGCTTTTGCATTCTTTTATGGCCAACAGACCTACTGTTTCATCATGATTCTGTTCCAAAACACATCTGTTAAAAGAACTTGAAAATTCAGCTTCTAATTCATTAATTCTTTTTTAAAAAACAAAACACAAACACTTCTGCTCTTGGAGCTGGCTATTTTCCATGAATGCCCAGTGATATTTCTCTATTTTGTGCATTATTCTCTGCTTTTGCTTCCAATTCTACAAAGATATCATGTGAAGTTGTCTAGCTTCTACCTGGCTTCTTCTTTTTCTGAGCTGCACCAAGTACCAGTACTTTAAAGAAAATCTTGAATTTATAGAACAAACAAAACATTTTTCTGTTAGGGTCTTACAAGAAGTCCAACCACCTGTCTGTTTCCAATAATACCATTCTCTATATTAGTTAAATTAATGGGATAAACTAATTCCAGCCTTTTTAAATAACCAGGCCCCGTGCATCCACCTTGTGTTGCTCACTAAGTATTTTAACATACCATGATGTAAATAAAATATTGGTTTCCATATAAATTGACTGTGTTCTTTAAAAAGATGTCATTATCTCCCTGACTTGACTGGATTAATTTTTCTCAATAAATCTAATAGTTTAAAATGTCACGTACATTTTAGCAATGATGTCTTGAAAAATATTATTACTGCATCGGCTTTAATTTCCATGAGGACATTACATTAGAGAGAGAAAGAAAGAAAGGAGAAGGGTCTGGGTGAAGAAGGACATGAAAGAATCTATTATCCAAAAGACAAAATGAGGGTGGATTGAAATCAGATACCAGCCACATAAATTTCAAAGCAGAAAATATGATTTCCAGTGATACATATTTTAAATCTCTTCAGCTAAACTAAATTTTCAGCCAAAATAAACCCAAAATCAAAATGCAAAACAAAAGTAAATGAGAAACAAGGAAATAAACCCAACAGAATGTCAACTCTTCTCCTTAGCTGCTGAAAGAGTGAACTTAGCTTTTCATACTGAAGGTCAGGATACAAATCAAGTCGGATTAACAGATATTAAAACTTGAAATAATTTTAAACTGAGGAATTATACAAAGCACATATAATCTGAAATATCAAAATACATCTCCCACACACCTTATGCAACCTGAATTACTGGGGAAATATTAATTAATTGTACTCCATCTACAGTTGCTATTGTAACAACAGAGAGAAAAAGTGTAGACAACACAGAATATTTTGAGAATCATCAGTAACGGTATGTGTTGTCTTTGGAACCACATCCTTAACATAAATCAACAGGCAGATAAATAAGAAGTGCAAACAGGACTGGATTTCAACAGCCCTGAATCACTCTTCCCTTTGAAGGTTGTCCTACCTGTACGTCACTGAGGAAGGAATGAAAAAGAATCACAGGATAAGCTGTGCTGAAAAAATGTTCTTGATTTTGGTTTTGTTTGTGTTTTTGTTTAGGGTTTTTTTTTCTTCATATACTTAGATACCTTGTTGGTTGGGTGGGTGGGTGGGTGTGAGGGTGTGTTGCCAACCCTCTTCTGTGTCAGTTTATTCAGGCATGTGCAAAGATACTGCACGAGCAATACATATAGAGCTTAAAAGTATAAAGCAATTATTTACTGATAAGCACACACACAAGACAGCAAGTTTAAGAGTTGTTCGGCTACTCACTACCCTGATATAAGACTCAAAGAGGTTCTTCTGATCAGGCAGACCCAAGCCTGGAGGAGAGGGGTCAGCCTGGGGAGCTCCCTGGAGCAGATTCCCCATGTGGACAAGCTGCCACCCTCCAACACCTCTGCTGGCACCAGTGACCCGACTGGCTCACACATCTGCTGACCTCCAATCAGCTTCTCTATTTTCTTTATTTTCTTATACTTTTCCACACCATATTTTTTTCTCTTGATTCTTTGAGATACTAATAATACTTGTCTCTACAGTTCTGCCTCTGCCTGTAATTTTACCTTTTTATTTTTTTTTTTAATTATTTTTATTACAGTCTGTCTCACAGATCTTTCTTATAACTTCACAATTTTCTCAGACATCTGAGACCAGGTTATGTAACTGGGCTGTGCTGGAGCAAGACTTTGGATCCCTGGAAGATACATAGCTGAAATGGGTAGTTCAGGAAGAAGTTGCAGGGCAGGTGCAGGTAGAGGGGATTAGACTGTACAGAGAAATCAATACTACAGGAGTAAAATTCCCACTTTGACACTAGCGTCTAGATCCAGCCTAAGCCAGAAATAAAAATACCTCAAAAATTGCATTAGGGAAAAAAAAAAAAAAAACAAAACCAAAACAAAACCAACATCACCTCCCTCCCAAAAAAAGAAAAAACAGAAACAACAAAAACCCACATACAACTAAAAGACCTAAATATGGCCTAGGCTCATATATATTCTAACACTTGATCAGACTTCAGCATTTAAAAAATTATGGAACTTTCCTGATAAAACAATTTGACGCAAAGGACCAATACTCCCCTCAAAATCACGGGAAGACTTTTGCCCTCCGGCAATTTCAGTAAAATATCAGAGCTTATAATGTTGCTTGTCACCTTGCCCTGATTTCTAAAGAACTCCTCAGAAACGCTTTCTAGCAGTTAAACTACTAAACTCATATGTTAGTGAAAAAGTCAAATATAAGGATTTTAGAAGAGCATTTTTTGCCCTTCCTTATGACCCCATCCTCTGTTGAAAATTGGTTAAATCTTTAGAGTATCTGGTTAGATTTGTTTGAAAACATATTTACCTTATTTTCTGATTTAATCTTTACTTTTATCTTCAGTATTCCATTGCCCTTCTGCCCCATAAACCCACTTACCATTACAAACCAAAGCTCATGGGGTACCCTTGCATGCTGTGCCATAATTCCCATTTCTTGATATGTACACAGGATACTTTGGTTCCTCTTACTGTGCCAGAATAAGTCTAGTTCTGTGCATTAATATATCCTTATGTTTGGGAACTTCTTGTTTAAGCGTTTCGTGTAGAAGTTCCTAATTTCCCTATTTCCTGGAATGAAAGGCTGAATGATCTGAAGACTGAAATGCAGAAAACAAGTCCAAAGCTAGAAAACAAATATAATACCATCTGAATAAATACAAATTTACACTTTTCTCTTGAACTAGCATATCTCCGCTCTGCAACAGCTTCTTGTAATTTTTTCAGAAAGCAGAAATAACGTTTTGTGTCATGAGAACAATGTCTAAGTTTCTTAACTGCACGCACAGATACTCTGACGCAAAGTCAAACCAGTTTGCCTGCTAAAAATACACAACTTGTGTATTTTATGTGTAATCTTCAAAGGCAGCTGAACTGAAATCTAAGTACATATGTACTTCTGGAAGTCCTAAGAAATTACAAAGAAAAGATCATATCTGAGATCTCAAACTACTATGTTTCCCTATACCAACACCCATATCGATACTGAAATGTGCCTTTTTGCCCTGAAAAGCCATCCCTTTAAATGCCATGGAGAGGTAACAGATTTGCCTACAAGTCTCCCTTTTCCCATTATGTATCTGGCTTCCAAAATAAGAGTGATCAGCTGAAATAAACTTCATAATAAATGATGCTTTCTTCAACTCAGCCCCAGTCATTTATGCAGTCTAAAATATCAAGATACATCTCAGGATTCTTCCGGAATCAATAATCAGTTAAGAATGGATGTAAATAAAACAAAAGTAAAAAAAAAATCTGCTTTTCAGCCAGAAATTAATACCTTCCCTTCGTTTTCAACTTGAACTTCAGAGGTTTAAAGACTTTAGCAAGGAGAAATATTTTTTCTGTAAGACTAACTGACAGATATACAAGGTACATTGTCAAAAGTGACAGAAACACTTCAGAGATTCAGAATAGCAACGTACCTTTTTGAAAGGTACCCCGTCTGTGCACTTTAATACATCACCAGTGAGATTGCTGTTTTTATGTTCAACATGTTCTCATGAGTTTTACTAAATCTCAGCAGCAATTTATTTATTTTTAATCTCTGTCATATTATTTGCTCAATAGCATGAGGCATTTCGTTTTTTTAAGGTATCAGCACCCCTTTCAGAAGAAACATTTAAAAAAATATATGTAATTATTACCAGAAATGCTTGTGGGTTTGTTATGATTCTCTTTCTGACCACTGCATGAGTGATTTAAAATTATATATCACAGACATACTTTCAAACCTTCAATTAGTATTTCAAGTTTTTAAGATAGTCTAGAGAGGTTTTTCAGAACTCAGTTTTATCATCATAGCTACAGAAAGACAGAAATTTCCAGCTCCCCTGACCATTACTCTGTAACAAAGATCCCAAAATGACATGTTGAAGAAAACTTCCACTTCATTTTGGGTCATAGTTTCTCAGATAGTAGGGGCTGTCTAGATCTTACTTCAGTACAGTTTATGAACACAAAAGAGGAGAGAGTACATTGTCTCATTTTCAGTTGCCCTTGAAATTCAGAAACATTGAAGTTTAACATTGTGTAAGTTAGCACCTAAAACTTCCCAAGCAGCAAAACCTTCCAGTTAACCTCACTGTAGCACTTCAGTACTCTCTCCTTGCTATTGCTATTACCTCACACATTTTGGGAAGGGAAAGTTAGGCTTTGTGTCACAGAGTAAGACAGAACATAAAGTATTTTAAAACTAAGCTTAAGTCATTTATTTTGTATGAGGGTCAGCAGCACTAGAGCACTATTGGCAAGTAATACTTGTTTAGCTGTTCTTTCACCCGAAAAGCTGTCTGATAGTATGACTTCAGTTGCTGAAAAGGATAACAATGATTTATAAATTGCAAGAATATGAAAACAACCGCAAGGTAAGTTTTCACAATTAGACATTTTACAAGTGCAGTTGATAACTTTCAAGTTTGAGACCATAATACTATGAAAAATGCTTAGGCTAAGAGGTCTTGCTCATACCACGAAGGAGTTGAAATTTGCCTCAGAAAGAAGTCAAGAGTAGCAAAGTGGGTTTTTTTGACAAACACTAGCATTTCTTAACCTCACCTCATCACTAGCAGATGATCCAGTTGAACAGAAAACAATTCACCTGTGCTGCTTCTCCTGGTTTCAGCTGGGATAATTTTCTTCCTAGTAGCTGGTGCAATGCTGTGTTCTGGATTTAGTGTGAGAACAATGTTGATAACTCGCTGATGTTTCAGTTGTTGCTAACTAGCACTTACCCCAGGCAAAGGATTTTTCATTTTCCCGCGAGCCGCTGCACAAGGAGCTGGGCAGGATCATGGCCAGGACAGCTGGCCCGAACTGGCCAGAGGGATATTCCATAGTATAGAGCGTCATGCTCAGTATATAAACTGAGTGGAGTTGGCAGATCACTGCTCTGAGACTGCTGGACATTGGTCAGCGGGCGGTGAGAAATTGCATTGTGCATCACTTGTCTTTCCTTGGGTTGTATTCCTCTCATTTTGCTATATTCATTTTCATTACAAATACTGTATTTTATTTTATCTCAGTCATTAAACTGCTCTTATCTCAATACACAGATTTTACTTTTTTTTTTTTTTTTTTTTTTTTCCAATTCTCTTCCCTGTCCCACTGGAGGGACGAGGAGTGAGCAAGCAGCTGCAAGGTGCTTAGTTGCCGGCTGGAGTTAAACCACAACATTACTGCAAGCAGACTCTGCTATCTCATTACACATTTAATCCCACACTGGGTTAAAAGTTTGCATATTGTACCTCGGTAACTTTTACAGGACAAAAACAGGTAGATTTGTGAAAAAAATTTGTTCCTGTCTTTTACCTTAGTGCAGTAATTCACAAGTATTGGTGAAGACAGGAAAAGCTATTATCACACAGTTCTGGAGTTGTTTTTAAACATAACTTTTTCGAAGTTCTGTTGGGATTTTTTGCACTGTTAACCTCTACCTTTTCCCAGAGTCAGTCTCCTATTTGGAGAAAGTAGCAGAAGCCAGAAAAGAATTCTTTTTCCCCGTTAATAGGCCTATCTCAATAAACACTGATCACTCCACTTCTATAGATTCCTGAGGCTCACACAGCTGGAAAAGTTGATGAGCACTGAAAACCAAGCTAGACCAATGAAGGGAATTTGAATTTCTGGAGGTATCACCCATGCTCATCTCCTACCTAGGCTCTGGGGAAGACTTAGGTGACTCCAAACCAGAATCAGCAATATTCAAAGTATAATCAGGACACTGCCTATGGCAGCCAAAACTAAATCAAGGGAAATAAAACCTAATTCCATCAAGGCCAGGTTCACAAAGAATTTTAGAGATGTAAACATGATTTCAATGCACCTAATCTCAAGACAAGTTAAATAATCAGTCAAATCTGAGCTCCACTACTAGGATGGGGAGAGATGCAAAGAATTTCAGGTTTAGAAAGCCCATAACTTTCTGTCAGAGTCAGGTGCTTAAACTAATTTCTACCTAAAAAAGAATGTCACTCTTCTTTGTTTAAAATATCTAATAACTCCGTAGGAAGAGGACTTATACCAAACGTGAGGCACCAAGAGTCAGTTTCCTCCTTAAGCTTTCAGTCTTTTCCCATTAGTCTCAGGAATACATCAGTATAGACAAACTTTGTAAATTACTCACTCTTCAAAAAAGAACTGCAGAGTGAATAGGCCATTTGACATGTCTGTGGTCATCTCAACTTTGTCAGTCTTTACCTTACATGTAAGTATGCCAGGGTATGCATCCTGCATTGCTTTTGTGTGTTAAATTGAAGAAGTAATGGCCAACATACAGATAGGGATCAAAACAGATGCACAGAAAATGGCTCAATGCCTGTTGATATAGATTTATGTGTGATGACTGTGCCTGTTTTAACTTATGTAAAGAGACCGCTTCCTTCTCAAAGACATTTTTCTACTGAGATTAAATTGTTGACATACCAGACTTCCACAGCAGTTACTTATAGGTGAGCAGGATTTTAAAGATTTTCTCTGTTTTCTACTGATAACATAACTGAAAACAAAATAACTTCCCTTTTTAATTTTACAGTCACTCAAACTTAAACACTCTCCATTGTTTCTGGGATGACATCGAAATGCTTCCTTTTTATATTACTTCCAATTCATTTTGATGACAAAACCCTGAATACTGTTAATTTTCTCTCATTTTGTAAAAGCCAATGCTATTCAGACTGTTCCACTTCTGAAACTTTCATTACAGCATTTTAATGACATTTTCATAATCTTATGAGTGTCATAACTGGCAGCAAATCACACAAGTGACATGGAAAACTGAGGAATTCTTGTCTATCAGCATAGTTTTAACCACCTCACCGGTTATGGTGAAATTATGGGATTGCATATTGTACCTCAGTAACTTTTACATGACAAAACTATTATTTTTGCTCAACATGTTCTCATGAGTTTTACTAAATCTCAGCAGAAGTTATGGGAAATAACTGAAGTCTTCCATTGCAAATAGACCTATCTCTTTCTTTAGTTCTTAACCTTGCATCTCGTATTTTATCTTGTCAGAAACAAAAAGCCAATAATTCAGAGGGAAGCACTATTAATAGTGAACACATTCCATATCTCTACTGTTAGTTTAAAAAAAAAAAATCAACCAAATAAACAACTTTAAGTGCACCCTGGAAATGCAGAATCTCAAGATAAGAGTAAGTTCAGCCGCACTACTACAGTCAACAGGCTTTGGAATTTAATCAATGATGTCTTCCATGAGTGGCAAAGTGAATAATTGCAGGTGCCCTACTGTAGTCAAAAACATCATTTACAGATTCATTTTAGCCTTCTCTGGAACAACACAGCAAGTAAATCTCCATCAAGTCACTCAGCAATGCTTTCCAACTTTTTTTAGCCCTTGCAGCCTCAGGTGAAAGAATTAATTTAACAACAAAGCACTCCATCTGACTGGGAAATCATTGCCTCATTGATTTTTTATCACTTCATAATATCACAGCAATATTTCTTAAAGAAAATTTACTAAGCCTTGGAATGGCAAAGTGCACTGGGCTCAGCCAGGTATGCAATTCTGTTGACATCTTGTGTGTTTGAGGTTCAGATTAGAGACTTATTTCTCTAAGTAAGATAACCTCTCACAGAAAATAATTATGATCTCATTTTGCTAGTCTCACATCCTACATGTGTCATTTTAGTTTGTGATCCCTATATCCTTAAAACTTTAATTACTGCCCAGCATAATTTCTACTGATAGCAGGTTTCCTAGACTTGTCAAGCCTGAAGTAGCACCTTAAACAGATATGTAAAATAAATGTCAACTTTACTTTCAAAAGTGAACCACCACATCCCCTTACAGCTTTGCCTTTCTCCTCTTCACTTCAGACAGTCCAGCTCAGGACTCATCCATGCAGTATCCCGCCTCTATGGGACTTCCTTTTGAAAAGGCACAAAACATTTCTCATGGTAATGTCTACCAGCTCTCCTAATGGAAATCTTGACCAGGAAGCCACTGAGCAGTCAGCACAGAGGAGAGGAGGAAGTAAAGATAAATAGGAACTAAATCTATCATAATCAACTTCAAGAGGGCGAATTCTCTTGCTCTCTAGTTATCAGAAAGGAAACGACACCTTATCTCACATTTATTAAATTATTACAAGGCATTCAGCCACAGCTGCCTAACACACTAATTCCAAGTACATCTGTGACTTGTTACTGCCCTATGCTGTCAAAGAAACTATCAGAAGTCTGCTTTCCAATAAGCCTGAGTAAATCTCATCTCAGCTCCTTTAACAGATTCATTAAGAGCTCATTACTTTTATTACTTTCTTCTTAGTTAAGAAGGTCTGTGCTTTTGAAGCAAGTTATTGCATGGAGTTTGGATCTACAGCTGAACCATCTCACTGCTGGAAAACATTACATTCTGAGTAATTAATTGCCTCCAGTTCTATTTGGAATTTACTTCTTTGAGCGTAAACCTCTGATAAAGAAAAGAAATCCAAAAGAAAGTACCACACGAACAAAGTATCATGAAAATATACTACAAAATTCCAAAAAATGTCCTTACTTAATTCTTTAGAAATACTAATAAAAATCTACAGTGAATTTCAAAATTGCTTCAGTTACTTACAAATACACACTCACGCATATGCATCTGTCCTTCTATCCAAAGTTATTAACAGTCCTGGTCTAGAACCTGCATTTCAGATAACAAGGCTGAAGCATTTGTACACAACTAAATTAATTTAAAATACACAATCGCATGAAATAGTTAGGAAGACACACCTTTGAGAAAGCAGAGGGAAGATTATAGTAATTTATAAACAATAAAAGTTTTATTAAAAACTTGACTATATCAATTTAAGGAATACATTCTGACAACAGCAATTAATTTTTAGAGAGTTCCCAGTAAACCAAATAAATTACATTTTGGACACTTACCAGAACAGTTTCTGTGAAAGATTACTGTCCCTTTAGAATAAACCATTCATAATTGTCATTATCATCCCACTAATAAAAAATTGCCAGTCTCTTGACCATTCTCCTCTTAAGTCTCCAAGGTTTTCCTGAAAATTCAACATTGTAATCTGTTTACTTGAAACCGATTTTTCTGTTTAAGTTCTGTCCAAAAGCTTGTGAAAATAAAATCAGAATAATAGATGCTATCTAAGCTCTCTAATAAAATCATACTGCCATTTTTTCTCATGACAGCCCACAGAAGCATTGTATTAAAATTTAACCTATCAAGTTTCCAGTAAGGTTTATCAAAGTAAACAGATGTTATCTTCATGTGTTAACTGTAAACTACTCTTCCCTTCTTGTAAAATTAATGAGACAAAGGCTCAGTGGCTCTCCTCTCTCCCCTTGTTTTGACAGAAAGCAATTTTCTTAGCGTTTCTGGATCTGATAAACATCTAATAATGAAAACATTGATTTGTTCTGAGCCGCTTTTTAGCTGGGCAGGAGTACACACAACCAGCCTAATTAGAATAAAAAAGCCCACGTTAAAATCTCAATATGTGTGCAACATTAATAAGCACATTCTCACAACACGTAAAGTAGCAGTTCCCATGGCAACCATAAGTCTCACTACACATCTATTGAAGTAGGACCTTATTTCATATATGTGCCAAAAGCACAGATAGCTTGCCAACAATTTGTATGGTATGTATTTACATAAGTGTACATGCATCCTCTATTGCATAAGTATGAATCTTACTAGCTACAATTAATACCACAGTTGTTCTCTCCCCCACAATCACTGAAAAAAGCCACTATAAGAAATTGTTTATCATGTTATACACCATATCTCAAATATTTTGACATGCCTGTCATGACTATGTGACCCTCAAACTGCAGATACTCTTTAAACATCCCCTGATGCCAGTTAAAAGGGTCAGAGTCAAGATTTCAGAGTAGCTGCTAATACTGCATGCCTTGTCCTCTTTGCAAATACAACTTCACGGTTCATAGTCCACTAATACTATTTTTGGTTCCTAAGAACCTTCCCGCTTTCTCCTGTCAACTTATTTTCCCTTTGACAAAACAGGACTTCAATTAGTATTTAATTGAAACATGTAAGTCCCAAGTCTCTCACCATGGCACTGACAGCCCAGACCTCACTCTTAGAGCAAGAACTCTTCAGTTTGATTTCTCTGCTAATTTTTTGTTTTCTCTACAGCTGTCACACCCCCCCAATGCCCTTTCCAGTCTGCTACAGAAAGCAGAAGAAATATTCAAGCTACTGTCTGAATTATACCTTGTGATCTCCACCATGCAGCAGAAAATGCTGGAAAAAGCTTCAAGAGCTAACAACACACTTTAACATGGGTCAGGTTCAAAACCCAAAGCATAAGCATGGACCAACTGTCTCAAATACTCTCCCACTCCTGACTAAATATCTCCTTTGGCAGCCTCTTAATTAATCCAAAACAGAAATCTGTCTATGAGATTATTTAGATTAGGTATATGATAAATTACTGTAATCTCAGTACTCTCATCCCACTTTGCATCGTTTATAAATACCAATGCTCCAGGAAAACCTTGAGTTATGTACTGCAGGAGCAAATTTTGAGAAGTTTTAGTATGCAGTTACATTTCAGTGCTTTTCCAAACAAACTCTATACAAAACGACGGACCTTTTGTAACTCTCTGAAATCTTACATCCCCTTTCTAGAAGCAAGAAGTAAATTGAGGAACACTATTCTTTAGGACATCCGGAAATTCTCACCATGGGATTCATTTAAAGGACTAACAGAAATGATGCATGTACCAGAAAAATCACCATTTTAAGTCTTTGTCCCAAATAAAAAGTCTAAGAAACAAAGAAAACCCCTCCATTCAGAATGACATACAGATCAAATCTGAACTCACTAGACATTTTGAATTGTTAAAAGACTCAAGTATTTAGTTCTGACGTTGAAAACATGCTGGGAAGTACACTGCAAGTCTGACACTGAAGTCAGTTATCTGTATTGCAGATATGAGTAAAGTCATGCTTTTGAGAAACATGTGGTATACATGTTTCACCTGCTATGTCTTAAACTGAGAGTAAATAACTTGGTGATGATCATATTACCTAATCATTGCAACAATGGCTGAAACACAGTGCACTGAAGATTCCTTAAACTAGTAAAACGCAGTTAATTTCAAGATAGCCATATGCAAAAAGCTCTTCAAAACAACTTCCATTCCTAGCTTGAAGTTTATCAGAACAGAAGTTCAATATTTAAAATGAAAAAATCCAGAAACTCTAAGCAGTTGCAAACAGTTGAAACTTAATAGTCAGGCCCTATGGTACAGTAATAAGATACCTAAAAGAGAAGTAACAAGATTTCCCTTCTGTGTTCCACTTCTGAGTCTTATTTTTCCTAACGCTGAAAGGGAGCAAATTTGAAAAAGGTGGATGATGTTCTCGTGATCCTGTGTGCACTTGAGTAGTGCATTCTGGATGACCAGCAAATCCCTGGAATTGCAGATCTTCAGTCTAGACGTTCACTGAGAAACACACTTTCATCACATTTTATTATAACCTCTCCTGTCTACAAGCCCGACCTAGAATTTAGGAGTTTACTACTTTAGACATGTCAAGATTAGCAAATGTGAGATCAGAAAATAAACTGCTACAAAACCAGTGAAGCACTTTCCTCCATAAGTATTAAGTCAAACAAGTTGGTTCTCATGGGCAAAAGCGCAAAACGTATTCCATCCACTGGCCTGAAAATGAATAGCAATACCACCAGCGCTTTGGGTAACAGCATGCTGTGGATCTTCACACCTCTGCACATTCATTAATGTATTCTCAAAAAGCATTCAGTTACAGAAGTATGACTAACCTTCTTACTGGATTAGGAAACAACTATGTGGTGAATTTTTGACTTTTCAAACTGTTTATTGTTAGAATCATAGCCTTAGTCAACAGAGATGGAGGAAGTCTTTTAGGAGACATCAGAAGACAGATTTATATAAAAATTAGTGCAACTCATCACTCCTTACGTCTGTGCTCTTAAGAAGTTGAAAATGACAATTTATAAACCATACCATATCATACAAATCTTACCAAAAAAAAAGAAAGAAAAATTGTCAGGGAGTGAGTCTCACTCAAAGAATTTCAAGCATGAATAGTATGGATTTCTGAAACAAATTACAAATGAAGTGATTCCAAACAAGGAGTAACAGAAATATGAAAGTAAACGTTGAGGGGGAAAAAAAAAAAGTAAAATTTCCCATTTACTCTTAAGGAGCTTCAGATATGGCAGACAAAAGATAACATACATGTAATGCAGTTGTGCTAATAATTAACCTGTATTTCTAATATACCAGAATATGTATACTAGGCATATTTTAAGAGATATTGCCAAAGTGCCTATGCTACATAAAAGAACACTCAGATACAGATTTTTTCTTCATCATCTTCACTTTTTTTTTGGAAGCTACTCTCCTGATTTCCTCTTTTTAAAAAAATCTCATTTACTTCTCTCTTACTCTGTGTAATTTCTCCCATGTACTGACCATCTCTTTTTTTTTTTTTTTTTTCCCCCTTCTGTACATGTTCTTTGTTTACATTCTCCCCCATTAACTAGGTAAAAACACTTGGAAAATAAATAATGATACAAGATGTTCCTGTAGTGACTGTCATAGGAGGATTACAAAGCTGTTCATGAAATTTAATTAAACTTAACAACGTTCCTCTGCCTGATGCAAAGGATTACAATGATGAGTTTAAGGATGGAAAAAATGAAAAGGTAGGGTCTGTCCACAGCTGTTGAAAGAGGGGAGAAAAAAAAAAAAAAAAAGTGTTGATTTGAGCTGCTGATGACTCAGACTTCACATTTTTTTTCAAATTCACTGATGGCTTCCCTCCTATGCATTCTGCTGAGCATCAGTGTTCTTATAATGTAACGAGCATACAGAAGGATGCTATGTAAGAGGACTACAAACCAAAGGCATGTACTGCCATAACTAATTCTGAGATAAAGGGTCCTAATTCACTAACAGAATTCACAAAAGTATAGGATACATCAGGCATTAAGGGTAATGTTCTTTGATTAGGAGAGCTATAAGAGCATCATACCCTGAGGGCTGTCAGGCAGGCTTTGTGCAGGGGTGGAGTACATGAGACCAGAGCACAATACAGAAACTTCTGCCACTGAATTCACAATTAGTCATACCTGCATGGCCACAATGACCTGAACAACAGCTTGGCTGGAACATAACAGTCTAGAAAGCTGAGAACCTATTACAGATAAAATTAGAAGTAGAAATAAGATGCTTCTAAAGGTTCAAATACGTTTGATCCAGGCATTTGATATGGGAATTTCTCCATGCTCTATTTCAGTTTATATGATATCAATTCAGCTAAAAAAAAAAAATAATTCCTTTAAACCTCAAGCTGCAGCAAATTAGCACACACTTTTTGGGTTAACCGAGCGGTAAATTTTCAAACAGGAAAGTCAAGAGCTATTGAAGCTATGCAAACTGGTGAAGAGTTACAGAAATCATTATGAGCAGTACCACAAAACTTCAAATAATAATACATTTAATACTCAGTAACACTAGCCTCATAAATCACATCAACTAGATGTTGTCCCCCTAAAAGAGGGGTGATCTTCACTTTATACATAATCAGTGTTGACACTTGGTCACATGAATGGGATACTATCCAAAGGACTACAATCAGATAGACATTTCTTCTAAAATGGAATCAACTGACAAAAAAAAAAAAGGAAGACTCTATTCTTTTTTCTTTATGGATATAAAAGGAAAAAAAAAATAAAGCTTTCTACACTGTGGCACAAAAGAGTATTTACCTCTAAATATTCTAATATTCTTCTGTAAAATTAGGAATTAATTTTGACTCATCCAGAAAACATAAAGGATTCAAGTAAGAACCATGACTGAACTCATGGCTGATTTTAAAATCAAAATCAGGATGTCTTCCTTCCCTGACCTTTGTACTCCGTTGCTGCGTCTTATACCATCTTGATTGTCATTTAGAAATGAAGGAACCATATATACAAGCAAAAGTCCTATCTTGTAAGGGCAGTATTTTTGACTTTCAAGCAAAAGTGAAATGGAGCTTTACTTTTTCTTTATAATTAGCCTATTGATTTTCCAGGAAATATCATTCATCTGGTTCCATCCTGTCCATGTCCTCTTAGCCAGAAGTGTAATTAAAAAGCCAGTTCCCTCAGGTACTGGTAAAATTAAATGGAACATGGGATCTCAGAACCCAGGGCATTTCCCAAAGCTAGCAGATAGCAAAGAGAGGTTAAATCTTTTTAATGCTCTGAACAATATGGGTCAAATTAATTACTAATGTGGCTGTGTGGAAGTCACAGTAATTTGTCCCAAGGGTAGACTCAGAGAATATATAGGACTGTCTTAGTGTTTATGATTTCCTGAATTGCAAACCAATGGCTGACATACTGCAGGTTTAGAATTCTGAAACTTTTGAAATGCGTTTTTGTTGCTCTGGAAGAAAACAGCACTTGTTATTCCAATAAATATGTCACTGTTATGGTCTCTAACAAGACTCTAGTTAATTAATATACTTAACTATAACAATGCACAGTCTGAAATATAGCTGCTTAGTCTTTATTGTGGTACTAAAAATTTCTTAATAGAAGTGAGGATAAACAGGAATACAAATAAAAAGTAGCATTAATACTAATAAAATTAAGGGAGACTGATGCTAACAGGGAAAAAAGCTGCCTAAATTCACACCTTAAGCGTTTAGTCAACTTGAAAGTGATATAGTACCTGAGTTGAATGACACCAAGTTATAGTTGGAGTTTACATAGCTCATGTTCAGCATTGATTCTGTCAATTTTGTAAGGTCCATGTTTTCTGAAATCCAAATGATATTTCATTGCAAGGCTTTCTCCTTGGAAATTGGGATTTTGATGCTAAATATTAATGCACTCAGTGTCTCAAAGTTTGTAGACAAGAGCAGAAAGCCTTAAATAATCTCTTTTAATAAGCTGTGGTGTTTGCTAAGAGAAAAATAAGACCATTTAGTAGATTTCCACCATCTATAACCCACGTCCCTTGCACACTAACCCTATTTGATGTAGGTTTGTCTGAAATGAGGCATAAAAAGTGAACCTCATGTTCCACAAAATACTGTACCAGTGATGTACATGACAGCTTTATAATATTTTCCACATTTGTCTCTCTTACTTTCTTAACACAGCCTAATGTTTTTATGGTTCCTGAACACTAAGCAGACATTTTTACTGGAGTAGTGACAATGATATCTAACTTCTGGGGGATGCAGGAGGTCCCTGACTAGTTACCTTTGATCAGAGCTTCTTAATGCATCAGAGTTTTTGTATTATTATTTTGGATCTACTTAAAGGAAATAAGTAAAACAAGTTAATTTCCAGATATTATAGGTCTTTACCAAAATTTCTGTCCATTTACCAGTATTCAAGATATAGCCTGAGTAAAAAAAGACTGTTTCCATAAGTTTTTCCAGGTATGTAACTATCATAGTATTTTTTGAGAGCTGTTTAAAATTTCCTTTTCAGCTATCAGAAGTTGAATAGGTACACAACCATTCAGTTATGAAGAGATAAAAATGTTCCAGTATCATTCCAACAGCTTTCCATGTAGATTCAGTGTAGTGTCTAACATGTCTCACTTTGACCACACACTATTGCAGTTCACTGATGACTCTCCCTACAGCTCATTTTTAGTAATGTGATATGTACTGCAATTAGATGCCTGACTTCATATGTCCATCTGTTCTCTGGTGCTCTGCCTTTCGTTTCATGTGACTCCTTCTCTCCATTGGTACAAGCTGCTCGCTCATCTAGACTAGAAGTACTTAATGCCACATCCTTACTGGTTTGCACCAAGATTTCTGAGTGTGTATTTTTGTACTGTCATCAGAGGATATGTTACATTTGTGCCAAATATGAACTACATGCGCATTGCACAGCATTACACAGGCAATACTCTACAAAGGAGATGCTTCTGGCTGCTTCCTTGTGCGTTCCACCATCAAAATTTCAATATCTGTAGCCGAGAGTATACACACAGAAATATGGCCCTATTGAACATTCAGTCTGCTTCAGGCATCCTGAAGTAAGAATGTACATATATTGACTTATCTTTAACAATTACAATGAATTCCATCAAACTGGCATCAATAGTCTAAGACAATCACATCTAAGAGTCAGATGTGCAGTGTCACTGGGAAAGACTAACAATACGAATGAATAGAAGACAAGGTAGTATCCTCCTGTTAGCTGCAGGACTTTTGTGCAGAATCTGTAGTATTTTATATGGTACTTTTATTACTTTTTATATAAGGTGTATACAAAATTTGGTATGGATGCTTATAGATGCTTTTACAAGTCTAAAAAAAATAAAATTGGTGATCTATGTCATTCTTAAAATGAGTTAAAAGTATAGTTTTAGGTGCTACATCTGCCCTAAAACCTTTCTGCTAAACAAGAAAAACAAGGGAGTAACACTACTAACACTGGCTAATTGGTTTCTATGATATACAATGAACTATGAAACCCCAAAATCACCTGTCCAGAATCTGCGTCGCTGTATTTACACTGGTTTTACTAGGATAAGAATTTGTCCTTAGTTATCTAATTTATAAGTCCCTGTTTTACAAGGAAGGGTTTGAATGTGGTACAAACTGCCTGCACAAGTGACAGGCATCTTTGGACTGCATCCAGGGGCAGCAGGTGCATCTGGGAAAGTGGAAGTCAAAGAATATTAGTTGTATTTGAGAATTTTTAAAATAAACTGACTTACAAATATAAGTGGATTTTTATTTCAGATTGCTATAAAGAAAAGCAGGAAAATCTTTCAGAACTGTGCAAATCATGTCAAATTCTATCTGCCTGAGATACATTAATTGGGTATTAGCTAATTGGAGAGTATACAACAGTTTAACCTCGTGACAGTAATAGCCAAAGCAGAGTTCCTGTGTTTTGCCAGTGAAAGTGCCTGCTAAGAAATAACTGCAAACATTAATAATCGATGAAGGTACTTATTTTCTCTTACGTATACCTGTATCACATTCCTTAAAGTACCTACCAGGGGACAGAGTGAAACCTTGATGGGACAAAAGGGTGGAGAGATGCACAGATCCAGAGAAACTGTACACAAGTAAAATTCTGGTCCCAGTGGTGTTAATGTAAATGTTTTTCTGCCTCTAATATGGTCAATGCATTTCACTCTAGTAAGTTTGCAAAAGCGAAAGAGCTTCCGATTTCTCCCTTCCTAGCTGCTCAGTCTGTTATATACACATGTATATCTCTCATTTCAGTGATTTTCAATTACAACACTTTGCTCTTTGTCTTCTGAAACATTTTCTAAAATCTGATTCATAATACATAGCTTGCAGCTAAATATTTTTCTATAATATGATTTGCTAACAGTCTCTTCAACAGAGGTTTTTGCACTGTTGTTGCTGAAGAAAGAATATTTTGCCTCAAAAATGCTTCTGTTTTTCAGTTTGCTGTTGGACTGACCACCGTATAAAAGAAATCTGAAATTGAAGAAACCAGAAAGCTTCCAACACAAAAAATATTAAGAAATACAGCTGAATATTTGGACATTCTATGAGAAGGCACATCTTAATGTCAGATTTACATAATCTGTCTGAAGATAAAGGTAAGTAAAAGTCATCTTTTATCTGATCTTTTTATTGACCTTCAAGCAGTGATGTAGAAACAGTAAAAACTTCATGGCCCTATTTAAATTAAGGTGAGTCAAATGCATAAAACCTGGTTATAATCAGTTACTGCAAAAAGCATTCAGACTCAGGCTTCCTGGTAATGTAGATTTTTGGGTTGAGTTTGCTGATGGCTGAACACCATTCTGAATAGGACTTTATTTCTTGCTTGGTACTTAAGCTCTTTAAGAATTGAGGTAAAGAACTATTCTTTAAGAAACACCAGGAATAAGTCTGATTTGAACTATTTACTAGTGACATGAGTGATCTTCACTGTCTGAAGATCATGGATCACTGCTGCCTAGGAGTATAGCATTCTGTCTCTGCACATGCATACAAAAAGGTGGAACCTGAGAAAGTGAGATACCCTGATGTCAAAACCCCTCTGACTATCAGCATTCTGCACCACCCTTAAAGGTACGCATGTTAGCCTGTAGGATGTATGGCCATACATTTGTGTGCATAAATCTTATCTGTTCCAAGAGAAAAGTAAATCTCCCAACCAAATCCTTCAGCAAGGACAGACTGAAGTTATGGGAAAGACAAATCCTTCCACTGAATGGAATACAGTTTTTCTAGTACAAACTTAATTTTATTTATATGTCTATAAAACCTGTCCTACAGGGAAATCCACCCAGCATTAGACTATTACTCTCTTGAAGAAGAACTGTCATAAACATGCAAGTGTAAGAAGCATCAGCCCTGAGATACTATCAGTGCTACTCTCAGAACTAGGAATGATTTTACTGTAATCAAATAGTACTAGATAAATGAGAACAACGGTGGGATATTATCTGGGGTTGGACAGAACACTGAGAGTCTGAGGCTTAATTAATTTGAGCTGAATTAGTGCACCAGATATTTTTGTTTAACATTTCTTCTCTCTTAAAAAGAGTAAACTCCACAAAAAGTATATTCTTTTTGTGCTTACGGCAGTACATATAACAGAGCAGGAGTGGCAACCTTATCATTCCTAGCATTATCACACATCTGCTAGTAGAACATCTGCTCAACTTTCAGCATAAAGTACGTCCATCAATAACGCTCTGTTGAACTCCTTAAATTAATAAGCTTATTGTTTATAAATTGTCTAAAACAGTGTAAAACATTAACTGATCACCAGTGAGCACTTGGTCTGCAAAACTCCTACAGCTCTTCCTGATCATCTATATATCATCACAGTGAAAATACCCGGACTAGTCTATATTGAATGGTTGTTCTAGTATTACCATTATTACCTAATTCAGAAACCACAGGAGGGGATGTTCTCCACTTATGATGGTGATAAGAGCTATGTAGGCTGCTTTTGCATTCTTACATGATGTACGACACGGACCCCTGATCACCTGGGATGGCATCCATACAAAGTGACACTTGGGCCCATACCCTTAAGTTTTCTGTGAAAAGCAACCCGTGTGCAACAGGAACAGGGGCAGGAGGCTTGTGCACATTGCAGAATCAGGACACTGCTGGATGCACTTCTGGACTCAGATCGGTGTGAAACAATCTGTGAAATGCTCTGAAATACATAGTATGAAGGTCTGCCAACTTTCTTTTAAGCAAGTATCCCAGAAACATATACTTGCTTAACAACAAGAATCATCTGACAAGTATATTACATACCAATCCAATTTATAAGTACTTGTGAAGACAGTACAAATATGTGAGGTTGACTGGGAAGAATGGGGAAAAAAGGCATGAAAATAAGTGAAGTAACTTTGATATCCCATTATCACTACATTTTATGGATACTATAGATCTATACCTCAACAGAACTGTGTTCTTCCTTTAGCTAAGCAATAACCTCTCTCAGCTAAATTATCAGGCATTTGGACTGTACAGTAATGTATTACAGACTAAATACAATTACAGTATCCTTGTTTACTTTCTGATACCCGTGGAAGTAAAATAGTCAGATGAGAACACAGTAACTCATTTGATCAAAGTCATAAACTGCTAGGTTTTTAAATATAAACCTACTTTGAAGACTAAAAGGTCTGTACACGAAGTACAAAGGTTGGCTGGCCTTGAATTAATGTATACATTCAGCAATTGAGCTGATAAACTAGACATGATGATGTTGTGGTTTGAGCCTACTCAGCAGCTAAATGCCACACAGCCGCTCACCCACCCTCCCCCCACTTGGGAATGGGGAGGGAATCGGAGGGGCAAAGGGAGACTCGCGGGTTGAGATAAAAACAGTTTAATAACAGTAACAGAATAATACACTGACAGCAGTATCAGCGGGTAATGTACCATACAGCTGCTCACCACCCGCCTGCTCCCAGCCAGCAATCCCAAACACCAAGGCCCCACAGCCCCACTCCCAGAAGTGGCAGCCCCTCCTGGCCCTCTCCTGCCTTTATATGGTGAGCACAAGGTCACATGACATGGGATATCAGCCAATCGGGG
Organism: Tyto alba; assembly: GCF_018691265.1. Taxonomy (NCBI): domain Eukaryota; kingdom Metazoa; phylum Chordata; class Aves; order Strigiformes; family Tytonidae; genus Tyto; species Tyto alba. The sequence continues at coordinate 12,462,604 of NW_024881327.1, read as the reverse complement.
CCCAGCTCTCCAGCTGTGCTCCCCCCGCCCCCGCACACAGGTGAGGGCACTGGGACCTGGGGAGCCCCTGGGGTCTCAGGGGGCTGCAGCACTCCTCCAGCTACTAAAACAAACAGGAACTCTATTCCAGCCCGAACCAGGACAGATGACATTAAAAAAAAAAAAAAAGAGAGCTAACTAGACTCTAGCTCTAAAATAATACACAAAGAATGACAGTAAAATGTGCTAATTCTATTGTTTTTCATGACCCTGTAGCAAAAGTTCAAAAGGCAAAACTTGAGATGTGGTTGCATATAAAGAGATGGAGAGACTGGTTCAGCTAAAGTGAGGAAAATCACAGACCATAAATTACTCATTTTTCTGAAATGTATAAGGTTCAGGTTTAGAGATTTTTTTCCCCCTCTAGCTTCGTTTTCCCAAGCAAATTAAAATTTGAAGAGACAAAATTATAAACATGATTGAAAAACTCAGCACTTTTCTGCTTCATTTGTGACTTTAAGGAGCTACCAGAAAGCTTTTTCCAAGGAGATTTCTGATAATTTTTCCAAGAATCAAACGTCTCGGATAAAATTTGAGATTAAAAAAATCCCTTAGTATGTTATCAACAGCATTGTTGCTATACGTATAAAAGTTACCTATTTTTTAAGAGAAGAGAGATAAAGAATGAAGTTTAACGCTATACAGTCCAAAGTCAATTAAGAATAAAAGCACAAAAATTGTACTTGTATACCACTTGTCTCTTCAAAAGGTCTGAGTTGGGAGGTTCAATACAAATGCTATTTGGACTAGCCAGCCTCTAGCATTCAGGACAGGGGCATCATGTCAAAGCCTTTAAGAAGGAGAAGGGGGGACCAAAGCCACACACTTTGGTGCACACATCTTAACCAGATTTAAACAATTTAGTTAGCTGCCTAAAGAATAGCTGTTTAAAACTAAGCCACTCTCACAGACAATCTTTTTAGTCAATGGAAGGAAGAAGGAAGCTCCAAAGGGTTCTTGAGTGTATCTATCTTAAAATAGGATGCATTAACCTTGGAAGATATCTACCTTTCCATTCATATTAGAAGGGCTTAGATAACTATCTTACATGCTGAATTTAACATAAAAACCTTTGCATCAGCTGGTGAAGGGAAACAGTTCCCCTCAGCTGCTGTTATACATTTCAGGTAAAGGTGCATCTGCAAAAATTATTAACATCTGGTTTGCAGCACATATGCTTCAACTCTGCAAAGTGCCAGAGCTATACCTGTAGGCCTCTGAAATTCCCCTTATACTGTTAAATCATGGGAACTATTTTTATGTGTTCCTCGTTATGAAGAAGAGTTTCATCCACGGAAAAAAAGAGTGGAAAAAAATCCATCAAGAAATGCTGGGATTTGGAATCACAGATCTATCAGCCTGTAGCCATGAACCTACGGTGCGAGGCTGGGCAAATCAAAAATAGAAACTGAAAGCATCCAAACTGTGTTGACATTTCTAATTTGATCTGGTGCTGAGAATAGGCTGCTTTTAAAGGGGCTGTGTAATTTCCCACATAAAAGGATACAGAATGAGCAAAATGAGAAGCGTACAGTCTTTAATAGTTTTTCCTCCCCAGCCTTTAAGTTGTTGTAGCCCTTGCAGACATTTGGAAATACCCTGCTTAAAATTAAAGTAGTAAACAACACCCATCTCTACCAACTTAGCAGTACCAAGAAAGAAATGAAAAAGCAACTCAAAACGCACAGGAAAGAGAGAAAAATAAAGCTGAAAGGGTCATTGTAGACCAGACTGTAGGTTATAAACTAATCTGTGAAGATTAAAATGCATCCTAAAGAATGCAAATAGATTATCATTATCTACGTTAGAAACTTGCTTCTTATTGAGAAGCTCCATTCCTTGCAGCATATTACTTAATCTTTTCCAGCAGCGTCTCTTCATCCTTTCTTTGGCTTTAGTGAGAGCTACTATACATTATATGGGAGAAACCCATAACTCAAACGCTCATGGCTACCGCTTTTATGGGATGCTGCCAGCAACACAGATGTTTTCTTTTTAGGTCTCAGATTAACTTTCCACATTCTAGTCAACCAACCACATGAGACCCTCTGGCTACCAAAAGGAGAAAAGAGCCCGATTTTCATTGACTATATTATGATCTGTGAAGGGCATTAAAGTGCAGAAGTTTCTTAAGGTGAACTTTTGATAAAAGCTGACAGAGGTCACTTTCTGTTTAGATTGTGAAGTGATGCTACGTTATCAGTGACCTTGCAAAGCCACTTTACCAACAGTATATACTGGGAAAGAGAATATGCTTGACTACTTTTTCTTGATTTCTATCGTGTTTCTTTTAAACTTGAGTAAGCCATGTGCTGCAGTGTACATTATACCCATTTTCCCACTTGCGTTTTCCCCGAGATCATAATTTTTGGCAATACGAGGCTCCTCCCATTTCCTTCAAAATCAGAGTTGCTGTTTACTGCATGGGAAAGCAGTAAGCACGACTCCTCAGCATCTCTGCAGCCGAGGTGGTGGCTGCTGAGAGATGCCAGGTAAGCTACATGCGCTCCCACCTGCCTCACGCTCCCCACTCACACAATGGTGATCATTCTCTTTACCTGCTTCAAGTGCCACAGGGACTAAATCGGCTTTATTGGGGACGGCCTTTTGGCTCCCAGGACAAAAATAGTTCTGCATTTTACGTTGACATTTTAGCTGATTAGGGGGCTTTGTTGTACTACTGTGAGCTGCTTTTAAGTATGTGCTTTAATTCTAAATAATAATTCTATTGTGAAGGGTACCAAATTTGCTGTCATTTCATCAGCAAGATCCAAGCGACAGCTTCAGCCACTGCCATCCTCCAGCTTCAAAGGGCAATTTGGCTAGCATCAGTCTATGGGAAAGATGGGACAATATTCTCAAGTATGTTTGAAACAGGTTCCTTTTTTGATACTTCCCTTGAGGGGATGTAGCATATGACTTCTTGGACATACACACGCTCTATTGGCCCAACCAACAACAGAGCAAAGATATTTCTAAATTTAACTTTTATCTAAGATGGTAATTCTATGTTTTTCTATTACAAGTAAGAATGATTAAGATTTTTACAGAACCTTAAGCATGATTTTATTTTTCCTGAGCATAAAAATATTTTAAAACGGCTCTGTCAAAGAGTAGTGGTGACATAAAAAAGCATAAGATCAGCAGATACAGAAAAAAGATGGAAGAAAAAAAAAAAGCAAAGAACAAACAACAGATAAACAGCATGACAACAAGTGCATCATAACTGTTTTGTTTCCTAACAAGGAGAGATAAAGATAGGCCAAAGCGAGAGAAATTTTGCAGGCTTCTCTTCAAAAGGAATGTATAGGGTTTGAGATTTTTTAACTGTGCAAGTAAAACTCAGCTGGACTCTGATGATTGGTGATAATAATTCAGAGCATACAGGAGACAAATGGCTTGTATCCAAAGTAAACCAAAATGTTACTTCCTTGGCAAAACAGTCACAATGCAGTCTAAAAAAATTAATGCAAATTCATTCTCAGAATGATATGTCAGATTAAAATAGTTACTTTCTGGTATCATTATGATGAGACACAAATCTAACATCTCCATCATGCTATAGAACAGTGATAAGCTTTATTGGCAAAGCTTTCACAGTATTTACTGTAAAATTGTCAGTTTGCTCTTTTCTGGAGATAGGAAGACAGTTTGTGTATAATTCAAAGACAGACAACCTTTGCCTGACAATTTATTGTATTTGGTTTCAGTGAGTTTTTCTGTATGGAATAGAAAGTGTCATACACTATCAAGCTTCTCTCTCTCCCCTGCAAGACAATCAAAACAGTTTTCAATGTGGAAACAAAACTGGTAAAGTGAAAATATCCTTTTGAATTGTATTATCCAGTTCCGGATACAATACAGGGGGAGAAAGGTATTAAATGCCCCATAATTCACAGTTGCATTAATCGAATTTAAATTGCTGAAATTATTCTACAGAAAGCTATACTAGCTTACATCATGATCCTTCAAGCCACAGTATGACCCAAAAAAACAGTAACAAGGAAAAAGAGCTCCGGGGTAAGAATTGTGTGGAGTAATTAATTATATTATACGTAATTTCACTTTCTTTGCGTGACTGGCTCTATGAAGTTTGGCTAATGCATTTATAGATATATTTCTCTAGTTAGTTTTTAATTGCCAAATGGACCTCCTTCCACTCAGTTACTAAGATTTAGTACAACTAATAAATAAGATTACAAGCTCTTTTGAGCAGGACTCACTTTACTATTTGTGTAAAACCTAAGCACAGTGATAACACTACAGCAAGAAAACATAATATTTTCTATTCATCATGGTCTGTTCCAATGAGCCAGTGAGAACTGTGGTCTTCTGCAGAGTTTTATTTTTAAAGCTTGAAGTATTCCCATGGTTCAGTACATACGGAAAAATAAAACTGTAACTGTTTCATAGTGGATAAAATGAGGTTCAGTTATTCATCATGCAACAAAAACAGGACAATGTGCAAATTTCTGGTCAGAGAATTGGTCTGAGGCTTGGCAGTGGAACAGAGCAATGATGAACAGTTGTACAGATTCGCTAAGTGCAACTTTAAGTGACTTTCAATGTTTACTGATAACTAGGATCACCACCAAAATTACACATTACCACTGAGCAGTTTAATATGCCTACATTCTGCTTGACAGTTATTTCAATACATCTATGAAATATTATGTGAATTTAAGTGTTTTTAATTCTAAACAGTGAGATTATTTTTGTGATACGAAAACCTTACATACAGCCATAACATTACTAGGTGCTCTCATGCACCTTTCCTTTTTCTATCTCAAAATGTATTCAAAATAACATTAAGTTTTGAAATGTCATCATTATTCTTTTTGGTAGCTTTTAGCAGCAGGGCAACATCCAGTCAGAAAGTAAAAGTCAGCATTGGTTTATATAAGGATGATAGCTATATATGGAATATGTCTGAAATTAGCCCGTCACCATAAGGAATCTATCAACAGAGGGGCGCGTGCACACACATACACAGGATGGGGATCCAAGAAAATCCTGGTGTTCATCCCTCCAGCTTTCATCAATTTAGAGAACCCACGGTAACGTAAGGACAGTGTAACACATCAACAGCTAATGCAAATGTTGGATTATGACTTATGCATTAAGAAGCTTTGCAGACAATGTACCCAGAGTGCCTCTTCTCTGCAGGAAGAAAGTTCTTCCCACACTCTCAGGCACTGCCGGAATGCACAAAAATAGAAATCAGCCCCACAGAAAACTGCAACTGGTAAGAAGTGGACAAAACCAAGGCAAATTTGGGCTCCCTGTGCCTATATCACTCCACAAAAAAAAAGTAACAGAGTGAACTGGCTACACTGCATTGCAAAGGGGAGCTTCTGCTATACAAGTATTTCTCAAAGAGTTTTGCAGTAAACTGAAGCTATTTTTAAGTTGGAAGCACTAAAAAGCACCTGTACAGCCAGACTTATAGATCTGTTTACTTCAAAGCTTCTGAAGCCGAGTGCTCCAAAACAGTGTCATAAAACTGAGCTAGCCTCACCACCATACCCACACAACTTCTGATGTAAATACTAGAAGGCAGTGGAGAACCCTTGGCCTCTGCAGCAGGAGTTTTGCCAAGATCCACCACTTGTATTCAACGCTGTTCTCCTCCCTCAACAGAATGGCATTACAGTCTTGCCCTCCTCCAAAACCATTATAATTGAATATTATTAATGGTTCCTTCGGCTACAAACAATTTTTCTGAGTATCTGAAATGATTAATAGCTAAAGGGACATAATAAGCATCCCTACAGATTAGCCATTCAATCCTAAAGTTGTCAGGTATGATGTTACTCTGAAGTGAGATAACACAACTTGGGTTCTTAGGTGACAGCTGAACAAATAGTAGATTAACATGATGTGCCAGTGCTTGAAGCAACAAGACAAATAGGACACAATTAGTTTTTCCTTTCTTTCAAAAATAAAAGCATTAAAAGTACTTGTGTTAATATCTGCAGGTACAATTTATAAGAGCACGCAATGATTTGACAACGGGTTTCTTTTTTGATAGAGTGAGGAGAGATGCAAATGTCAATGGGATCTAGAGATTCTCTGCAGCTGAAAGTCAAGCCTTTAATTTTCAAAGTATTGGTGTCTGTTTTTGAAAGATTTAATAATGTTTTAAATCCAGAAGGCTTTTTTTTCCCCAAAACGGTCATCTCATTTAATTTTTAAACTCCCTTTTCCAGTTCTCTTCTTCCCCCTCTCTCATCATTTCTGTTTTCCTCTATTTTCCTCCGTTACAGAGGAGACTACTTTGAGGCCACTTATGCACCTGGATTACAAGGAGCTGCTCAGAGCTCCTGCTGCGAGGAGATTCAAACAAAGAGTCAGTTTAATCTGTGTATGTAAAATAGGCCAGTGCTATTTAAAGAGACAAATTTAGGCCTTGATTTTTTAAAAGAATTATGCACATGCCTAACTTGACACACATGAACAGTCCCTTTGTTTGAGTTTATTGTAAGGCTAAGAACAGTTTGCAGTGGCTTAGGGGTTTAATTCCATTTTCAAGTTTGTCTTACACACCTGTAAGACTTCATGGTTTTGAAAACGGAACTTAGCCTTGGTTGTCATTTCAGCTCTTAATTTTTTTATACTAATTGAATATATATTGAACAGTACACTCTAGCCATTTTTCTTATCTACCAATGTAAAGGAATGAATTCTTAATACAGCACTTCTTTGGAAAGGGACTGCCTGCTGCAATAAATAACACCTAAAATCAATGACAGTTGTATGTTGCTGAAAAAATCAGCTCTGCTTTTTTGTCATCTCTGTTCATCGTTTTCAGGCTTTGGACGTTTGGTTAGGAAAAACTTGTGGACTGTCTGACAGACAAGGCTTTATACTCAGGTCCACGATTAATATGACAATTAAACTCACTGTACAAGTCCCAAAATTTAATATTCAAGAAGTAGGTGAGCTAAATTAGGTAGGGGGGAAATAGAAATTCATATTTTTATATATATATATTTATATATGTACATGCTTAAGCTGTTGAAAACATGATATTGGCAAAGATCTAAGATATCAGAGGCATTTCTGTGCACATTAAAGAAGCTGAACGATTATGTATACTTGAATGTGATTTCAATTCTCTAGAGAACTTTTATGGATTATATGTTCACAGATGAAATATAAAAGATGATGCAAAATTTTAGGAACAACCATAATGTCTTCAGCCAAAGGTCCATTTGCTCAGTGTGCTGACTGCGACGTTCAAAGATGCAAGATACCAGAAAACTGATATCTCCCCTTTAGCACACCCCTTAGCTTCTGAAAATCAAAGATTTAGAGATATCAAGAGCAAACATCATGCAAGTCATGTTTTATGCTTGGAGAGTTAAAAGATTTCACATGATAGACAACGGACAAAGGGCCAGATTGCAGCATTTATCTGAGTATTTATTTCTTTCAATGACTTCTTGTGATGCCCCCTAGTATTTTGGAGCACATCAGATTTCAGTTGCATGCTAGCTCAAAAATATGTACTAACAGTGGTCAACACCTAATTTAACTTGATTATGACATGCAGAATTGATTGCTTTTTCAAAAATAATGCCATAAAAATTGGCTAATATTGTGAGAAAATGTCACTTGTGGACCCTATCAACCTCTTGCATTTTCAGCTGACAAAACACACAGGTTTTTCTCCTTCACGAAGCACAGTGCTTGACCTGAGCCTCTCAAAGAGTCACTGAGATGAAAACAATAATGGGCTCAGCAAGTGGGACACTGCTTCACCATGCCCACACAGCCCTTCAGGAGGTATGAGATGTCTGCATAGGGCAGAGAGAGTCCTTGCACAACCCACCACCTCAGCTGCCATCAGTGACAGGCTGGTGAACCCCCAAACACAAGATATAAAATTCTCCATGTTTTTAAGTTTTGGTCATTAGTTAAGTGTTTTCTTATCCTGATGTCCATTCTGATCAAGGCCTGAGAATATCACACTTCTCCCACCCTTGCCTGTGAGGGACAAGGAACAGGAGCTACCAGGTGGCCAATCAAGACAATCCTCTACTGTTTTTGTGATGTAAACAGTTCGCTAAGAAACTGCAGGTTTTTCTCCTTTAGACATGTTCCAGGTGCTTCATAATTCACAGTGAAATCTGTGTGAATTTTTGGAATTCCAGAAATTCTGGAAATTTAATTTCCTGGAATCAGTGGAATTAAATTATTCAAAAACTTGATATACCTCCAAAAACTTGATAAACCTGGAATACTGACTTCCAGACTGCATATGCATTTTGGCACCCCTCATTCTAGAATAAATGATTTTAAAAAAGCTTATACCATGCAGAGATGATACCATTCTGTTACACTGAAGATTAGCAATGATACCTCATTCTTACATCTCATTCTCACATAACAAGAATTAAATTCAGTCTAAAATAAATTATCAGAAACAGTAATTCTGCCATAGTGAATCAAATTCTCTTTTCACTGGAAATCCTTTTCAACTTCCAGTTGTTGTTTTGCTGCATCATGAAGGTCAAAGCATCTTCAATGCTTCAGCAAATCACACTGTAAAAATGACAATGTGAAGGCTAAAAGATACCAAACATTTGCCATGTCCACATGTCCCCAGTGAAAATCTCTTCCACTTCGTGAACTGGACAAGCTGTATGCTTCATTAAGTCACAGACAGCACACTCATTAAAGATCAATGGCATCTTCCAAATGCATTTTGTTTTTCTTTAGTCCTAACATATGGTCATAATAATGCATTTAACAGTAAGCTTGGGCACTGATTTTTAATGAAAAATAATGTCCAGACTGGCCCATGTAATTTGCTTTTATGTTTCTGACCTTGTTCTGAAATGAAACCCCATAGTTCCAAAACATTCTCATTCCAGGTTCTCAGTTCTCTTGCCAAGAAAGGCAGATGTCATGTTTGTAACTTACAATGTCTCTATTTAAATCATACCCTATCATATAATGCTGGTATTTGTTTTCCCTTCCTATGTGCCCACCAGCTCTCAAAGAAGAAAAAAAGAGGTCCAAAGCACTACCTGTAGACTAACACCAGTGATAGCAATACAGATATTCCTCACAGAGGCACTCTGTGGTTCTTTCTAGCATGAGAAATGTTGTAATTTCAAAGACATACTATATCAGCCTATTTTACCATCTGTGTAGCAGCTCTGCAAGCCCAGAAATTATCACAGTGAAGAGTGATCAAAGGTCTGGCAACTATAGCGACATATTTAATTTTTGAATGGATAAAAAAAGTCCCACCGAATTTGCTGCTAAGGCACTGCAAAGAACAACTTCATACATTGGGGTCTTCTTCCAAGTGTTCCGGCCTAAAAGCACAAACTTTCAGCTTACATTCTTGCTTTTGTTTCTGTTGCCTTTGCTAAATACATATGCAGGCAGTGTCAAACCTTTCTCCACTCATTTTCTTTTCTGGGATCCAGATGATGGTTAAATATAATGTGCACAGTCAAAGTAAGAGTGATACAGCTGTAAGACAAGTACATTGGTTTAAGGTGTACCTGGACTCTGTGCACAATATTTTGCACAGATGAGTTGAAACACCACTTGTCTCTAAGTTTCTTCAGGGCTGTATCTAAGCGCTAGGCTTATGACCATACCTCTCTTAGGGTTGAATCACACACATTTTCAGATCGACCACTGGACTAAACTACATACTCAGCTATCTAGCTTTTAATCAGTCTTTAGGTACTACTTAACCTTCTATAGAATAACCATTAGAATTTAAACACTCACCTCCCCTTGTGGAGATGCTGGCTTCTAGAAGAAAAAATTAATGAGGACATGTTTTTTATTCCACATTAGTTTAGTTGAACATTACTCTTTCCTGAAATACTCACTAAGTCCATAAACGCTTGCTTTTCTAAGCTTTAACTGTAACTTTGGCTTTAGCTAAAGTTCTCCAGCCCACATATTCACCACAGGGTGCTTACATTACTCCAGGCTTTTCTCACTAAACTGACCTCCTAGATTTTTAATTTCCCGATCTCCAACCCTGACCCAGAAATATAAGATACTTGTTCCTCCAATACAAGGATTAGGACCCAATGCTTTGGATAATCCTTACAGTAAAGAGGGCACTTCAGTCGCTGATTTCCTGCGCTCTGATACTAACCATAATTCTGTACTTAATCATAGTCCACTGGCCCCAGTTCTGCACCAAAATAAGGCTACACGATCTGCTTTCATATCCATCTTCATCCTACGTGACTACTACATTAATATTTTAAGTCTTGTCTTCCCATAACCCTATTTCAAACTTACCAGAATGGCAATGAACCAAAGTGACACCAAAATTAAGACAGCTGTTTCTTGTCATTTCTGTTATTCCCTGAGACTGTAAAAATCTGCAATAAACTGAGTTTCTCAATCCTTTATTCCCAAAACCTAACCTGACCTCTAGCCTTAACCAGGCAGCACAACTAGCACTAGGTAGTCCTGTAGGTCTTCTTTTATTACATAATTGACAGTATCTTTAAGTTCTTCCTTTCCAAACCCCTTACTTCAACCATAAATTTGGACCAGAGCAATGCCTCATACTTTTCTTACATAGTGAAAGCAGAAGTCAGCTACTGCTCCTCCTCATACCAGCACTCATCCAAAATCAGGGGCACTGGCACAGCACAAAAAGAAATACACTGCTTCTACCTGACTGCTGAAAACCCACTCCTAACTGCAGCCCTAACTCTAGTTTCTATCATAGCTGAAGGGATCTTAACTTTACAAAAGCACACATACTGTTAGGTGCATTATTAATGAACATATGTTAGGAGTAAAGAAAGACAAAATATATCTGGAAGATGCCATCATATTTAAATTCTGTAAGCCTAAAGAAAACTAATAACCAGTAGTCTTCAGTAGCAAATTTCTCAAAGCAACCCTAACCTTTGTTTTAATTGTAGTCTAATGATGTGTGTAAACACATGAACCAAAGCATCCTTCAGATGCTAACCACCATCTTAATCCTACCTGTCCAGTATCTGAATTCCCAAATTATTATTCTAATCCTAGATTCAAGCATAGTTTAATGACCCATAACTTCACCAATACAAGCAATAAAAAGAAAAACAGCAGTATTTTGCAGAAGGGCCAATCTGTTCTGTTGATTATTTAATGTTGATTTTTTAAATCAATGACAGGTGCAATGTACAAAATGTGGAGTGATGTCACTAAGAAAAGCATTAGAAGTATAAAACCAGGATTAAACCTGCTCCAAATTTCCACATAATTTTGTTAAGTTAAATGACTTTTCTTTTGTTCCTGATATTTTTTCCTACAAGGTGTATGGCTGTACTTAACTTTTTTATTGCATGTCATTAACATTCAAAACTGGAAATGAAGTTTGTATCAAAGTCAAATGAACTAACAGTAAATCAAGGAAGAAAAATGTCCAATTAAATTCCAATACTTCATTTTTACAGCTGGATTTCAAGCTTACATGTCACAATAGTACAAAAGAGACAGGACATTTAATCACTTTCTGCTTTTATGATGAAGTAATATTTGAGTAGAAAAATACTTCAGCAGTATGTTTATCTCCAAACTCAGATGGTTTGGACTGTCTGGAGTTCGCATACAGAAAACCGCTCAGACATTTTGTCCAATATTCAGTTTTGTTCAAAAACTCTCTGTCTCTACTATCTAACTGTATCTTAGAAAGCTGCCACTTTTAATGCAGAGATGTGTTTTTAGCAGTGTTGCCATTAGGTTGCAAAGCACTTCAGAACTGGGGGTCTGGAAGACACTATGCATAGATAAGTTGTTATTATCACATTCAGGAAAATTTATTCTTGACAAGAGTTCTTTTGTAGGTTTAATACATTATTTTTCTGCTTTCCCCCAATTTGTACTCTTTTCCCTAATCCTTCAGCTGCCTAGAGGGTTTTCTAAGTGGTTGGAACAACTGGGTGTTGTGATATTCCTCTACATTTTCCTACAGCTAATGTTCAGCTTCACTCATTTTGTTGCTTTTAGAATTATGTTAGCCTTATTTGAAGATATACTTGTTTTAGACCTTAGAGCGATCTACCCGCTGAGTTAACAGTTACTATTATCTGTAAGAGAAAAACTTATTTTGAAAGAAATGAATTACATGCATTAGTGTAGAAGCTTTTATATCAGCAATTAAATAACTTACTCGAATTACAGTGACGGATTTGCAACTAAACTAAAACGTCACTTAAAAATGACACTTATGAGAGCATCAGAGTAGCACAATTATTTAACTTGCTCTAAAGGAATGTAATTCCTCTAAGAATGAGCATACTGTAGCAACCTGAAGTCCACATACTTCATTATTTCAGAGTGGAAAAGACACACTTTCCCCTCACTTTTTCATATTCACTTAACAAAGACATACTTTGTAAATGTAAATGCATTTCTATATCAACTGTTGGGTAAGATCTTGGTGAAGCCAACCATGAAGCCAATTCTTGGTTTAACAAGAGGAAACACAACTGATGAAAAAGCAAAGACAACTATTGCTGAAATGTCCTCATTCTCAGAGACGGAAGTTTTTAAGGAGAGCATCTTTGGGAAGTTTGCGAAGAACCAGAAGTACTAGCACATACATCTCCCCTGATAGCAGCTGAGTGTCAGCGAAATTACTGGTACACACAGGATACCAACACTGGCTGCATACCACTGCTACTGACATGTCCAAATTCTGTGCAATTTTTCAGTTGTAATTACACTGACTTCACTCAAACTATTTAAGTGCTTCAAGTTAAGCATTCATTTGAACGCTGTTGCTATACTGGAGTTGTAATTTGTGACCTGTTCAGTACCTTCCTAGGATTAAAGATACAGCTTAATTGCAAAATACACTGATACCAGTGGTAAAAAGTATTTTTGCATTATTCGCATATTGCATAAATAGCGTATGTATAATTTCACTGCAATCAATGGAAATCACAGATTTCCATATCACATTCTAAATGCTTAGGCTGATTACCGTTATATTTAATTTATACTAATCAGTGTGAGCCAAGTGGGGCTTTAATATCACATGGAGATTTACAGCAATTATCTTTTTTTTCTTTAATGGGAATAAAGCAAATTTATATAGGAACAGAAATGGGTGCTCATATACAACACACAATAGGTGCTTAGAAAAATATAAAATGTATTTTTAAATCATTTGAATGTTGCTATTTGAAAATATTTCAATAGAAGGCTTTGTCTTTCCCCTTGGAGATTTCTCCTGAGCAATAACAAAAGAAATTAGCAACCCTTTTCACCCCATTTATTTCCAAAGGTCTCTAGAAATAGCTTGTCATCTTTCGCAGAATTCAACAAAAATAAAACAAACCTCCACACATTTTTTATGTTGGAGAAAATTACAGATTAAAATCATATCAGCAGATGTCAGCATATGGTAAGTATGTATGTTACCTCCGTATAAATTGTTTTATTTTATATTCTGACAGTTCTAAGACCGCATGTGTCTTGTATTGCATGGACACTAGAGAAAAAAAGAAAATAGAGTGAATTAAAAATAATTTTCTACCATACTAGCACAAGACTTTTGATCTCCCAAGTGCTGCAGCTGAAAGAAAGAAAATTTCAGTTGGCACGGCAATGACAAATCTATGATTCTCAAAATACCGTCAAACAACTGACAACTCTTATACAACTGAGATGACCCCTAGAATTAATTACATAGAACAGAATAAATCAGTAATGGCTTTTCATATTTTATAATCTGTTTGTTTGGGGTTTTTTTGTTTGCATATTTGGGGTTTTTGGGGGTAGGGCAGGAGGTTGCACTTGCTGGGTAGGGAGGACAATGAAACAATTGGTCTATACAGCCTTCCATGCTATCTACTACTTCTACAGGAAAACAGAGGCTGGTTTTCCTCGTTGTGCTTTGTTACAAAATGTAGCGTTCATAATAAATTAAAAATAACCATATATGTGCCTTTCTCAACACATCTAGATTTTCCCTTTTATTGAACAGATTGCTATTTATGACAATAGTGTTACAGAAAAAGAAAAAATCAGGTCCAGGTTTTTTACACAAGCTTAAAAGCTGCTCCCATACAAAATAACATACAGTCAGCTGAATTTAATCACTTCTGAGGTCACAGCTATTAAACATTAATGCTGAAACTTCAATGGTTTAAGAAGCTAGTGGGGTAGAAGCACAGACCAGATCTGGAAGGCCAATCAAACATAACAAGATTGTAGGATGGATTTCAAGTCAAGCAAGCTTACATGGCACATAAGATGATACAGTCCGTTTCAGGCCTATGAGGCAACAGGAAAAACAAATCAATGGGTTACGTGTGAAGAAAGCAAACGAAGGCTGTTGAAATAGTGTCTACTGTTGACAGTGTAAGATGCATTTGATGCATGGGAAAAATAAAAGCTTGCTCACTTAAGACAGAGAGGGTAAGTATGACAATTCTGAACTGAAGTCTCTGGAAGGAACTCAAAGGAAAAATATGGTATCTTCTCACCAAGAGAACCTGGCAACCTACACTGGGATCATGAAAAATTGTATACATTCATATCTTTCTGCTGGAGCCAAAATGACCATTTACTTTATTCACCCACTGACTTGCAGAAAATATGTTAGACTAAAGATATATGAGATGAGGATTAAATAATTATCTTTTTGAAATTGAACTATCATGAAATTCTGAATTTAGATCCAGAGCTCTGGATTAATTCTAACATTCAAATTATTACTTCTTGAAATACTCATCTCATTTAATACTATCAATAGATTAATTAAAAAAAAAATTCAAAAGAGGAGAGAAAGTAGAAAATAGTATTGAAGGTACATTAGAAACAGTTTTACATGGACAAAAGTAAAAAAAAAAATCCTTTGAATAGGCTACCTGAACATTTCAACTATTTGAAATACAATAGCAAATGAAAAAAAAAAACTTTTAAAAAATTAGGCAGCCTTTCTCTGGGACTTTTTTTTTTTAAAACAAGTCTCCAAAGCTAACTTCACATGAACTAGTTCATGCCATTCTGATTTAGAGATAAAGGACAGAGTCAAAGAAAAGGACAGTTGGCAGAGAAAGAGAGGAACTCTGATCAATCCACAAGCATTTCCTTCAGGAGGGAATGTGGAAGGCAAAGGTAGAAATAGCAAGTAACACCTGATGAAACATCCTTTGAAAAAAAAGATTTGTTTCAGTAAACAATATGATGCTCAAATTCATCCATTTCAATTTCAAAGGCCAAACTACTACACTTCATCACAGCTTCCACCCTCTGTCATGTCAATTTTTGAAGGGGATTTCCAAGACCTAGTAGGCTGCAGAAGACATTTCAGAAGCAAAATGATTTCCATAAGGAAATACCTTTTTATAGTAAATAAAGAGCAAGGTACTGCAAGATACTCCCCCAAACTTCATCCCCTTGCACCACTCAGAGTGGAGAAGGAGACAGAGGAGTAAGTGATGAAGGACTGAATTCAAACCTGAGAAAGAGGGAGAGGCATTGTTTTACTTGTTGTTTTTGTTTATCACTAACCACTATTTTAATTGACAATAAATTAAATCCATTTTCCCCAAGTTGAGTCTGTTTTCCCCTAACAGTAACTGGTAAGCAATCTCCTTGTCTTTATCTCAACCCACAAGCTTTTCCATCTTATTTTCTCCCACTATCCCAGTGAGAAGAGTCAGTGAGAGAGCAGCTGGGTGGGCATGTGGTAACTGGCAAAGGTCAACCCACCACAGTTACAGAGGTTGTAGTAACAGGGACAAGAAAAGCACAGTCAGCAATAAAATCTTCAGGATGTACTTTAATGTGTAATCCTAAAATTACACGCTGCAGGAACGTGAACTGTGATGAAAGAAAAGGTGCCTATATTTTTAATGCCTTTCGCTGTCAAGGTTACTTGGAAGCTAAAGTGACCCAATGTCAGAAGGCATCATATCATAGCATGTGCTTAGCACTGAAGGATTAGGTGGTGTTAATTTTGCTTAACATTAATAGATGCA
Source organism: Tyto alba (assembly GCF_018691265.1). Taxonomy (NCBI): domain Eukaryota; kingdom Metazoa; phylum Chordata; class Aves; order Strigiformes; family Tytonidae; genus Tyto; species Tyto alba. The sequence goes on along the minus strand of NW_024881327.1, from coordinate 12,446,585 downwards.
TGGGTAAGGAAATGTCAGGTCAAGTTTGCAGGTCCCCATATTATCTACACTAGAGCACATGGTTCTGCGAGTTCCCATGTGAAATCTCCATTGTTTGTTGCTCAGAAATACATGGATTTCCTGATGGTTATGCAGTGTCTACTGTCACAGAGCACAAGTGGAAAAGCATAAAAGAGGACCAATATATAACTGTAAGTTAGGTCACTATTTAGAGGTTTAAAATTGTATTCAGGAATGCAGAACACATGTATGATCCCATAAAATAATTAATTAGGAAGTGTACATTTTTTTATAATCCCTTTTACCTTTATCAATATTAAAATTAATGCATAACATTCATTAGACTTTGCAATACCAATCAGAAATGGAGATCAGTTCTCATCAGAGTATTGCTACATTGTATTCTGGTAGAAACTGTTTTCTTATAATATGTCTTTTGCTCTTTATGTTACTACTAGATATTAAAGACAAAATTACCTTTCTGAAGTATCTTACATGAGTCTGAATACAATTATGAATCAGCCAGTGAAGTCTGAAACTTACACTCATGCACAGAGAACGGTATTTTGGGGTTCAGGTGCACTGAATATGCCTGAAATCAGAATTCTATCTTTATTGTCTGCTCCTCACTACACTCTAGATAAGACTAATCAAATATTTGCAGATATCTTTTTTAAAGATTAAGGAGAAAAAGCACGGGGAAGGGAAATAGTCTTGCCTGAGTGCTCTATAAGAGAACTCTAGACACTCTTGCTTTTAGCATGTGTATCGTATTTACCAACTCAGATGTTAAGCATCCAATTCTTACTCTCAGTGGAACAACACAGAGAAATAGAGGATTTTGGATCAGATTCTGTTCAATGGAAACAATGTATATCAAGAAGAAACACAAGGCTGTCTTCTCAAGGATAGAAAAAAACAGTAGTTTTATTGTAAAAACTTTAAAAAACAAGTTCACCGATGAGATCAAGCTGTGTGGCGCGGTTGGCACGCTGGAGGGCAGGGATGCCATCCAGAGGGACCTTGACAGGCTCAAGAGCTGGGCCCATGCCAACCTCATGAAGTTCAACAAGGCCAAGTGCAAGGTCCTGCCCACAGGTTGGGGCAATCCCAAGCACAAATACAGGCCGGACGATGAGTGGATGGAGAGCAGCCCTGCGGATGGGAGTGTTTGTCGACAAGAAGCTCAACCTGACCTGGCAATGTGCACCTGCAGCCCAGACAGCCAACCATAATCGGGGCTGCATCATAAAAAGAGCGACCAGCAGGTCGTGGGAGGGGATTCTTCCCCACTACTCCGCTTTTGTGACACCCCACCTGCAGTGCTGTGTCCAGCTCTGGGGCCCTCAACATAAGACAGACATGGACCTGCTCGAGCGGGTCCAGAGGAGGGTCACAAAGATGCTCAGGGGGCTGGAGCAGCTCCCCTGGGAGGCCAGGCTGAGAGAGTTGGGGGTGTTCAGCCTGGAGAAGAGAAGGCTCCGGGGAGACCTTATAGCAGCCTTCCAGGGCTTAAAGGGGGCTACAGGAAAGATGGGGAGGGACTCTTTATCAGGGGGTGTAGGGATAGGACAAGGGGTAACAGTTTTAAACTGAAAGAGGGTAGGCTTAGATTAGACATAAGGAAGAAATTCTCCACTGTGAGGGCAGTGAGGCACTGGCCCAGGGTGCCCAGAGCAGCTGTGGGTGCCCCCTCCCTGGAAGGGTTCAAGGCCAGGTTGGACGGGGCTGGGAGCACCCTGGGCTGGGGGAAGGGGGCCCTGCCCGGGGCAGGGAGAGGTGGAACTGAATGATCTTTAAGATCCCTTCCAACCCAAACCATTCTATGATTCTATGAAAATTAACTGAGTCTCAAGAGAAACCAGTGTCAATACTATTTGGTCCCATTTATGTCTGTTTGAATAGTCTGTTGATTTCGAAAACAAATTTAAAAGAAAAGCAGTAATTAAGATTTATAACAGCATTCTTTGTTGTTGTATCCAGTTGGATATTTGTCTTTCAGTTTACTTATCTTGATTTACTTTCAATCTCTGAGAATATTAAGAAAGACTACAACTAATGTATAAGCAATGAAGAGTTACAATTAAGATCCAGAAATTTCCAGGAAAAAATTTATACTCAAAATTATTACCTGAGATACCAGTGTCAGACATGAATGTCTGGAATGACTAAACTATAAGTGAGATCAGAATTTATCTGGTTACTTTGAAAATGAATTCATAGATAAAATCTCAATTAGCAGTTCAACACAACACTGTATTTCCTTCCCCTCCATTACTGATTCTTACATTATTTTCTTCTTAAAAATGTTTCACAATTGTATTTAACAATTCAACTTGTACTACTGATACTGAATACTGACACTGAATTCTCATTATTGTACTGCACAGTTGTATAATCACAGCACTTTTCATGGTGAGTTACAAAATCAAAAAATAAACCTCAATTTCTGTTTTGAAATGTATCATCCAAATTCCAGCAAGAATATCAATCACAAACAGAAGAAACAGCTAGAAGAAAATAAATTATAATGGTTATTAATATACAGATGTGACAGAGGTTAGGTGAAACTTGACCAAAGCTCTCATGTGATCCTGAGATACTGAAAGTTTCACAGAAATCAGATATGTAGGAAGAGCAGTGGTGAAGCTCATTAATACTATAAGAGAATCAGACTGAATATTATTCTTTCATGTTGCATGGGGAAAGTCAGGATCATGACATTCTGAAAAGTGTCCTGGGTTGAGTGAGTGATGGGGTTTTTTTGGTGGCAGGGGAGGGGGCTATCGGGGCGGCCCCCTGTGAGAAGCTTCTCGAAGCTCCCCCAGCTCCACGTCAGCTCCACTTCTGTTTGGGAAATTGAGCCAATCAGCTGCGCCTCTGCGATAACGTATTTAAGAAGGGACGTGGTGACGGGCAGTGGGACTTGTGAGGAGGAGTTGCTGCAGCTGCATGAACACCAAGGTCAGTGGGGGAACGGAGGAAGAAAGGAGGGGGGAGGTGTGCCGGAGCAGAGACCCCCCTGTATCCTGTGGTGAGAGGGCAGGGCGGCCCCCCCTGCCACCCATGAAGATCTACGGTGGAGCAGACATTGATTTATGGCCTGTTGCTCCTGCTCGGATAATCAAGGTTCTGTGCCCAAAGAAGGCTGGGGTCTCATGGGAAAAGGCAGCCCCGCTGCTGTAATTCAGCGCTGGGAGGATTGCTGCATGTGGGGGAGTCCCACGCCGGAGCAGCTCGGGAAGGGCTGCAGCCGTGGGAAGGAATCCAGTCGGAGGAAGTTAGTGACCCATGACGGAGCAGTGTGGGGAACGCTGCGGCCCGTGGGAGGAATTCAAGTCAGAGAAAGTTTGTGGAGGACTGTCTCCTGTGAGAGGGGGACCACGATGGAGCAGGGGGTAACAAGTTTCGGACACTCCCCCCACCGAAGATGGAAGCAGCGGCAGCACTGATTGCACCCCCCATTCCCTGCCCCTGCGCCACTGGGGGAGGAGATAGAGATATCGGGAGCAGAGCTGAGCCCGGGAAGAAGAGAGGGGTGGGGGGAAGGTGTTCTCAAGATGTGGCAATGCTTTTCACTGTCCTACTCTGTTATGTGTTGTTAGTGTCTGTAATAAATGTATGCTCTTTTTTTTCTTCCCCTAACGAGTCTGCCTTTTGCTCGTGATCATAAAGGGGGATTTTTCCCCATCCCAGTCCTATCTTGAACCCCAAGCCTGGCTCTCTGTCCCTTCTCACTGCCGGAGGGGAAGGGAGAGAGAGCTGCTGCATTGTGGTTGGCTGCCAACCAGGCCCAAACCACGACAGTAGAAATGTTTATTCAGAGTTATTCAGATATGTTATTTGAGATAAATGGGCTTGTGATCAAATGCTTTTCACGTCCAACAACCAAACCACGTACTCAGTAGGAAATCAGAGACGAGAAGATCATGCATGCCTTGCCCAGTTTATATAGGAAAAGCAGGTCAAAATTCCCACTGAAGCTGACTCCATGCATATAACTGGAGGACAATAGTGAGAATGCAGCAGATACAGTCTGTTCCAAACAAATGACAAATGCAGTTTGACTAATGTTAGCCACAAGAATCCCATTCAAGAAATCTACAGAAATCTAGCACATAGTAGTCAGTGATAATCTGCTGGGTTAGACATTTTCCTGTTTCGAGTGGTATAGCACCACTGGAAACACATTTGGCACACTTTTACTGCTTTAAACAATACAGACGAGGGGAAAAAAAATATATATAAAAAAATTACAACAAACTGGTTCCCAGCCAAATCCTATTATTTGGAAACGTACATTTACATGCTGAGCATGTTTTTTTCTTTCTTATCTCCATTTTTTCATTTTGCAGCACTAAAAGTAGATTCAGGATGCTTTAATATTTAATTCCATTGAGAACCTTCAATGCTTACATCTAGCTTTGTAAACTTAAAAAAAATTAAACAGAATATTGCAAATATCTTTGCTAGCACTTTAACATCTGGAAAGATGAAAAGAGAGAATACATGACTTAATACATCATCCAGAATAGTTTTTAATGCTAATAGTTACCCAAAAATATGATTGCCACTCACAGTATTACAGTAATTTATCTTACATTTAACTTTGACACAAGACAACATATCTCCATGGACAAGAATCAGGTCACACAACAGAGAAACTTGGATGCAATTAATACATTATATTACCTTTACCTTTTCTTTTTTTTTTTTTTTTTTTTTTTTTTTTTTGCATAAGAGATTTTGAAGAACCCAAGAACATTCTCCAATCTAGGCGAATTCCACAGGATGTTTTTCCCATTTTGTAATGAGAGTTTACCCTCATAGGTCTATTGGTGCTCTGATCCAAGTCACACCAAAGAATCTTTCCAGTGAACACAAATTTCTTAGGGTGAGGATCATGCATAGTTGAGAAAACTGGGGATCATTTAGCTGGAAAGTTGCTGGGAATAACTTTATTTTAAATAGTGAACTTTATGCCTAATTACTGATTTGTGTTGAGAAAAAAATGGACTTATTCTGTGGTTATACTGAAATGACAGAAATAAATGACTCAATGCACTCTTTTAAAGTGTTACATAAAATATATACCCCAATTATGCCAGCAGTTCTCAAAATATTTAACTGCAGAACTGTTTTATCTTCTTCAAACCAAATTTAAACTATGCATTAGCTTCTCTACAAGTCTATACATATATATTTTTTTAAAGTGTATCACACTTTTGTGTCCTAAAATGTGAAATCAGTTCTAAAAGAACAATTCTATAAGGTGCTCCTTTTTCAACAAGTTTTATGGGGTTGAATGCCTTTCAGCCTACCACCCTTTTCTTTTTTCATTTGCCTCTCAGACTTAACAAAAGCATTCACACTTTCCTTTAGAAATGCAGGTAAAAACTTCCCCTCCCCCCCCCCAAAAAAAAAAAAAAAAAAACACAAGAGGAAAAAATTTACTCTACCTTGTTTTGAAAGCTATCAGTCAGAAAAAATATCTGATCCATTCACTAAAAAAAAAAATAAATAAATTGCACCATACTACACCCCTCTCCTTCACTGTGACATTAAAGAATTGTACTAATACTTGACATTCAATATCTCTTTAAGTTTTACTTCTAGGACATCAGAAGCTGTATTGATTGAAGTCATAGAATACCACATGCAATGCGCTTGTCTCTGAAGTCAAGAGGAAGGCTACAGTTTTGTACATTGTTTTAACCTTAAAGGTAAGAGATTTAATTTTTTCCCCCTGAATCAAAGTAAAGACTAGAAAATTGTAATCATAGTCCAAGAATTAAATCAGTAACTGGTTTCAATATTGGCAGCATTAGAAGGGAGCTTGCTATTCAGGCCTTGTTCAAAGAAGCTGTAATCACAGTGAGTTTCTTTCCTTGACCTGGGGGTTGAAGGGTTCACTTTCTCAAATACATTTATGAAAATAGGACATATTACTGTTTGAGGAAAAAAAAAATTGTTTTGGAAGACTTGATTATAGTTAAAAGTACATACTGAATTTGTAGATACCAGTTCAGTCTGAAGACCTCGCTAGAAAAATGTTTTCACAGCAGATAAGTAAACCTTTATTTGGTGCCTATATTGAATGATTTTTCTGAATTTTAAAATGTTTAGCTGTGTTTTTATCTTCTCAGTTTTGAGAAGATACTAGATCAATTTTCCCGTGATTTGAGGGTGCAACCATCAGCTGAGAAAACAGGTCAACAAACACTCAGCAGCCTGCAGGCGAAGCATATGAATAAAATAAAAATAAGGTTTGATAATATACAGATAAGCACTATACATGGTACCCTATGAGGCTTCTCCAGCATTTTTTACAGAAACGTATGGCTGAAAGTATATTAAAAATGCTAAGGAAAATTTATGCTCAACCAATTTCACTAAATCCTAATTAATTTCAGTTTACTGCAACAAACTGCCGTCTTGCAATGTAAGACAACCTCACTGATGACAATGCTACTGTTCACCAGAAAAATGTTCTCCCTTTAAATCAGAGCAAAGACATATAAAGCCTAGCAAATACATATATAAGGCATAAAAAAAGCTTGAAAACTTCAGATGTCAAGAAAATTGCACCTAAGGAAGAACTAACAACTTAAACATCATGAATTTAATGTTTTCATCACAGATCTGGAACTCCTCCCTAATTTAGCAATCTAAAGGTTGTACACAACATAACTTATATGAAATAACATTTGCCTTTAATGCCAAATCAAGTAAGATTTTGTAGTTTTAAATGGGGGTTCTTTTTTCAAAAGTGAATGCCAAAGCAAAGCTGAGTTGGTTTGAAAGAATCAATTCAATAAATGAATAAAAGTTAAACATTAACCTTAAGGATGAAATTTGATCAACATCTGTAAGAGTGTATACAAGTTTATTAACTGGTATAATTTATGTATTAATTCCTTTCCTTACTCCATAGCAAAGCAATAGCAAGATTAAACCAGTATGTCCATACAAGGATTTGGAAGTATAAAAATACCTTGATATGGAGCTTATGTATCTCATAAACTATTTCTTCCAATTCAGAGCTGTAATTTTTCTCCTTTAATATGACATCACAGAAAAGCTTCTAACATAACATAAAAATTGTTAATAACTAGAACTGAAATGACCCTACTATAGGTCATTTCAGGCGTGGGCAGATGTTTGGAGATATGGCTGTGAGATATTTCCACTTCTGTCTCTCTAGTAAACTTAAACCCTTTAAAAATCCTACCCACAGATTATCAGAAAAATAATAACCTTTTTTGATTCCAGAGTATTTTACAGTTAGAAAGAAACAGTCTCAATGAAAAATGACCTGCAGTCATTCATCCTATCAAACACATGTTTTTTTCTTTACCATGAAGGAAATGAACAATGAAGAAAAACAGGAAAAAACAAACAAAAAACCAAACAAATGAAAAGAGCAGACAGTGTGAAATTTATTGAGTTCTATATTTGCTTAAGTGTTAAGATCACCAGTTGAGGATGCCAGTTTTGCAAGAAACCCTTCACCTCACATAACATTACAGGGAACCCTCACAAGCATGGACTCCTAGAGCAGGGTCTGAGCAGGGTCCAACTGTGCAAGCCACAGGAATGCAGCCACCAGCCCATACAGAGGATCTCCTGGGTGGCACTTTAACACTGGAAAAAAAAAACCAAAAACAACAACAACAAAAAAAAAAAAAAAAAAAAAAAAAAAAAACCACAAAAACAAAACCATTCACTCAAGGAGTTCATCTGGGAAGAGAAGGAAAAGTTGTGACCATGTCTCAGATTTCTTTCAGGGATACAGGCAGTTAGAGAAGGCTAAGGGCTGGATTTCATCTGGAAATGGGGAAAAAACACATCTGGAGACTAGAAAGCCCTTTTTGGTTCAAAATTACAGGTACAGTCAGAGAGAAAAAGAATACACTTCAAAGGTAATTGAAGTCATTAGCAGTACTTTGAAGATAATAAACTGTATTTAGGAAGATTTTTAAAATTATTAATGAATCTGTCAACACACTGACTTCCCTGGTTGTTTAGTGTTTGTTTATTAAACAGGAAGTGATCACTTGCCATGGAAAATGAACTTTTCAAGATAGCACACTTGAACTGAAAATTTCTTTTTCTATTTAAAATCATCTACTGCATGTACTGCTTATTGCATGCTTTCAGTAGTAAATTCCTAATTGCAGCAACTCTTTTATGGGTTTTACAGATTTTAGATTGAATTAGATAAGTTAATACAGCTTCACTGCTGAGCGCACCTGTGCTAAGTATCATTCCTAATACCTACTTCTCTGAGCTAAGAAAATGCATCACAGAAGCATACATTGCCTTTTTTTCTTTTTTTAATAGATTCCATGTGTAGGTGAAGGACACAACAATGAAGTATAGGAAACCACTGTTCTAAAAGTTGTACTGAGTGTCTTTAGCTAGTCTGTGAATCTTTTGTAAATATTCTCATACAAAGAATTCCAACTGGCTGATGTAATGGATTAATTTGCTTCAGCAACCGCGTGGTTCCAGTCACAATCCATCTAAAACATAATTAAAATACATTTGGTAGATTTGAGGCTAAGCTTTTTGAGAACAACAGATTACATCAGAAAGACTTTAATGAGGACAGGGCTGATTAAATCCTTGCTTCCTCTTTTGGAGAGGAACTGGGGAATCCTCTGAATGAGGTTAACATACCATTTACGAACTGGAAGTATATGGAAAATAAGAAGAAAGGAAGGACTAAAATAATCATGGTGTCTTTTGAGTTTTTAGTAGCAAAAAATGAATGTGTTTAGCTTGTATTCACTTCACTAGAAGAACAACAAGTGGCTGTTATGTATCACTGTCATCAGAGCTCTATTATCTACATATTATTCCTGTATCACTTCCAGAAAATACTGTTGTTTTCATATTATGTCAGGTATGTTTTAGCATGCATCATCCTCCACAGCCGAACTAAATGCTAAGTACTTGGTGAAATAAAAACTGTTTGGGTAGAAATGTGCTACACTTGTGAAGTAATTTACATGAATTAGAATTCACATTAGCAATGTTAAATACCCTCTGATACCTCTACATGAGAAGCGTTGAGTCTTCTGTGGGATGACAGGATGCTTTTATAATTTTCAGAACTTATTGAACAAGACAGAGGTAAGGTCCTCTGCAGAACCCAAATGCTGTGGGTTCAGTTCCCAGCCTTGTCAAATATTTTCTATTTCTTTCACTTTAGGCAAACCACAGATAGTATCTTTACTGTCTTCAGCAGATTTAGGAATGTAGCAATACTCAATATTTACTCTCTGTCTGCAAACTGGAGATATTTTTTTTTAATACCATGCTGCATGGATGCATTCATTAGCATTTGGGAGACATCCAGATGCTAGGGTGGCAGAGATCATATTAATAATCTCAGTGTTAATGATCTAACACTTAGAAATTTCAAAATAATCACATGAATAAATGTCCAGATGTTCAAAAGGATTTAATACCTCAGGGTGCCTGTTACAGACATCTTGCTGGCCCTTCCATCCCCACCAGTACTAGAAATTCAGGCCACTGATTTTGCCCTCTAACTTTGAATTCAGAAGACCATGTTATTTTTTTTAAGATCCTATCCTAAGCCATTTACATTTCACAGAAAGAACTGGTGAAATAGAATATCTGGAATAGAAGATTTCCCTTTGTCTTCTTTTAAAGCCCACAGGAAAAACGGCAGGCAGTCACAAAGAACAAGCCAGGACTTCACAGATTCAGAGGTGTTTTAAACAATGTCAGCAGGTTATCAAGCAATAAATCTTCAATGGCTCACTGTAATAGTTTGAATCCCTATTAGGATATTTACATAGCAAGACGAACATTGCCCAATGTTCACCTGACCATTTAAACTTCCCCATTGTCATTACACACAATTCCTCAAAAATTGCAGCTACTACAACCTCCTTGAGTATATGATCATAGATTTGTAAGATATTACAGAATTATTACTTAGTACCCAGTGTTGCACCCAGTTACTATTTTATCTCAAAATTTTGTTGCAAAAATACCTTTTGTAGATCATTTATGTAAATTTTCTAATGCTATGTACAAAGAGCTAAATACTGAGTCCCACCCTTGTCTAACTTGGAGACATGGATTTGACAGATGGACCATTCGGTGGATAAGGAATTGGCTGGATGGTCACACTAAAAGAGTTGCCGTCAAGGGCTTGATGTTCGAGCAGTGAGCAGTGATGAGTGTTGTTCCTCAGGGGTCAGTGTTGGGACCAGTGCCGTTTAACATCTTCGTCAGTGATGTGAACAGTGGGATTGAGCACACCGTCAGCAATTTCACCGATGAGATCAAGCTGTGTGGCGCGGTTGGCACGCTGGAGGGCAGGGATGCCATCCAGAGGGACCTTGACAGGCTCAAGAGCTGGGCCCATGCCAACCTCATGAAGTTCAACAAGGCCAAGTGCAAGGTCCTGCCCACAGGTTGGGGCAATCCCAAGCACAAATACAGGCCGGACGATGAGTGGATGGAGAGCAGCCCTGCGGATGGGAGTGTTTGTCGACAAGAAGCTCAACCTGACCTGGCAATGTGCACCTGCAGCCCAGACAGCCAACCATAATCGGGGCTGCATCATAAAAAGAGCGACCAGCAGGTCGTGGGAGGGGATTCTTCCCCACTACTCCGCTTTTGTGACACCCCACCTGCAGTGCTGTGTCCAGCTCTGGGGCCCTCAACATAAGACAGACATGGACCTGCTCGAGCGGGTCCAGAGGAGGGTCACAAAGATGCTCAGGGGGCTGGAGCAGCTCCCCTGGGAGGCCAGGCTGAGAGAGTTGGGGGTGTTCAGCAATGAGAAGAGAAGGCTCCGGGGAGACCTTAGAGTGGCCTCCCAGTACTTTAAGGGGGCTACAGGAAAGATGGGGAGGGACTCTTTATCAGGGGGTGTAGGGATAGGACAAGGGGTAACAGTTTTAAACTGAAAGAGGGTAGGTTTAGATTAGACATAAGGAAGAAATTCTTCACTGTGAGGGATGTGAGACATGGGCACAGGTTGCCCAGAGCAGCTGTGGCTGCCCCCTCCCTGGAAGGGTTCAAGGCCAGGTTGGACGGGGCTGGGAGCACCCTGGGCTGGGGGAAGGGGGCCCTGCCCGGGGCAGGGAGAGGTGGAACTGAATGATCTTTAAGGAACCTTCCAACCCAAACCGTTCTATGATTCTACGACCTCAAACACCATGACTTTGTTGTAAATAGCCACAACGATAATGCTCGCGTTGCATTTTAAAATTGAAGCAATCTTTCCAACAGTAAGATTCAGCTGGACTTGCAATCAATAGTTCTTATGGCTGATTTAAAGATTAAATGGTTTTTATGGTAGTTAAAAAATGATGCTAAAAAGGACTACTGAGCTTATCTGCAACAGATCATAACCAAGGGAATGTATTTCTCTATGTTAATTTTTTAGATCATTTATTAGGCATAACTGGAGTACCAGACACACAAAGACTGTAGAAGAAGAAATAAGTTTATGCACAGATGCCAGTTAGAACTGGGATCCGTTTAACATTATTTTTCAGACTAGAGCTATAATATCTCACAATACTGTGAATGTATTTTGCTAGGAGAAAAAATTAACTTCTAGCAACTCTTAGAAATGTTTCTCAAGAAATAAGATGATTTTTCAACAATACACTTGAAAAAATTTGCAAAACCCAACTAATCACAAGTTAGGAAGAGCAAAGGTCTTCAAATACCAAGATATATTCTAACAACCATACACATATTCTTAATGCCACTTGTAAACAATCCAAGGAATAGTTCATCATATGCATGCAGACTCGGTGTCAGAGAACCCAGAATCAGTCAGTATAAAACTAAAGGCAAGCAAGCAAATTCAGCGTGACCCACCATGTGACTCAGTCATACAAAAATACAGATGTTATTTTCCAGATAGGCACACACTTGCCCTGTGTGCACTCACAGTTGAACAAACAAGTGAGACTGCCATTAGCAAAGCCTGAGGAAATAATCTGTTCAAAGAGACGGGGCATTCTAACCCAGGTTCAGGACTGTGCTTACCACATTCACATGGCCTGCAGGCAGCTCAGAGCACAGGCGTCCCTCTGCCCAAAGCTGGGCTGGCACAGACACAGACAGAGGTGTCGTAGGAAGAACTGAGCAAAAGAAGGGAGCAATACACAGATCAGAATATGAAAGGAGGAAGGCCTAGAGAAATGGAATTAATTAGCTGGCGCTCTATCAGCAGACCACCATGCACATGCTTTAGTTTTCTACCATGAGCTTCTAGATTTCTCAATTCAAGAGTCTATGACATTAAGATATGCCTTATTTTTATGCATGCCACACTATACAGAGTTATCTCTATTTTTAAAAACTGCAAGAAGAACTACTACAATGAGATTTTCCCCATTAAATATTAAAGTTTTTCTTTACTATAAATATTTTATATTTTAAAATGTTGCGTAATACTTTTAGTACTGAAATTCCACAGCCACAAACACTTAAAGTTATATTGTATACCTAGAGGATTCTTTCAATCCAAGTTGCTCAGAGAAGTTCTGCTTATCATCTTTCATTTAATTAGTGATTCAAGTACTAAAATCGTTTATATTACTTCTGGGGAATCTCATGTGCAAAGGGCTTCTAATGATTTAGGGGAATATTAAAATATAGTAAAAACAACAGGCTGGTTATTTTTTACTGGGAGTAGCACATCTTTGAGCAAAGTGAAACCAGTCAAATGCATATGATTTAAAGGCTTAACATAGTGCATAAAGACTAATCCTCAAAATTTTTGGTTCTATTAATTCAAAAGCCATGCATCCTCCAATTTTCACTTCATTAGGCTGTTTAAATTTCATAATTCCTTTCCTTTTTATATTTTAATTAACTGACTTCCAAACTTGCCTTGATTTCTGATAGCTCTTTATGACTGGCAGGATTCAGGCAATGACTTACTCTCTCTTGCAAGCGTGACACATGAAAAACCTGTCCTTCAATTCCAGTGATCCAATGTGTCCTTGTGCAAACCAAATCAAACCAGAATTTCGTTCTTTTGTAGCAACATAAACATTTTATACTGGGTCACTCCAAGAGTCTTCATTCTCAATATGGCGAGTATGACACCTTTCTGAATGTGCAAGTTTTTTTAATATGGAACATTAAAATAACATTAAAATAAAGCAATACATAGCAATGTGACTTATGAGAAGTGAAATGTTGGAGAAAATCTGGGATGTATACATAGTCCAGTGACATTACAAAACCAGCACTCACTTCCACTTCATTTGCATTACCTATTTTCCCCTTTGTTTTGTTTTCTCTGTTAATGTATGCTGTGACATACAATTACTTCTCTTAGGTTCCAAGCTCTCTAATCACTTTGAACTACATGCTTGTACTTCAGTGAGACACACTCAAGAAGGAGTGAACATTTTTCATTTCAGAAACTTCCAAAGAACTTTTATTTCATTATACAAAGGTCAAAATACAAAACTGCTTAATGAAAGATGGGCAGATTCCTGACATCCCAGAGAATACAAACCAGCAGCAGTTGCTTCTTTACATTTCACCTCAGGGACACTTTCATTATTTAAATGACTACCAAGTACTATTTACCAGTATTTTCAGTAGCAGTACTTCTCAAGGTAAGGAATGCGCCATTCAGGATACCTCTGACTGACCACCTAGACTAGCACTCCCGGAGCTATTAGCAGTATTTAGCTAGATCCAAGTGATGGCTGGGGTTTTTAAATAGTATTGCTAACAAGGCTTATACACAGTGCAAGTGAAAAAGGGGCAAAAGATCAGCAAATCTGATCTCTACAAAAGGAAGGGTTTCAAGCATTGTCTTTCTAGAAATTGTACATAATGTTTCAAGTCTATTTCCTTTAAAAGTAGAGAATCATGTTTTTCAGTTTCTGCTAATAATAGAACTATAGAGATAAAGGAGAGCTATGAGGAACTGTTCACATAATTAAAGATTTTCATAAATAATCTCTCAATTTGCTATACAGCTGAAATTTCCTACCAAGTCTGAAAGGGAATTATATTCCTTCCACTGAGCACTGTGGGAAGGTTCAAGAAAGCTACACAGGGTGTTATTCCCTATCCAACTTCAGAGGTGTTCTAAATTGTTTCTTTAGACCTCTGTTAAATATAAAATACAAATTATAAATATAAATTAATTCATATATCTAACATATCATATAGGCTTTTTTCTCCTTTGGAACTATTTGATGGAAAAATCTTGGTCTTTGAGACTGTTACCGTTTGTATAGAGTTATTTTGAAAAACTAGCAGTTTTTCAGTGTAAAGACTGTTTGCTGATAAATGAGGTTTAGGAGTCTGAAAAAGAGCAAAGCCATACCGCTAAGCAGAACTGCCAAACATCCCAAGCTCACCTGCAAGATCCCAAACCAAGGTCCTGAACAGACCAATTTAGGCTGCACTTGAACCTACATCTCCTTTGACAGAGGACAGTGTCCTAGCAGCTGCACTGCTGCAGCAATGGACTTTTTCCCTCTGCCTGGCATTATTACAAATAATTAAACATTATTTCATGTCACTCACCTACAGCACAGGACAGCAAGGCTCAAACTCCAGATCTAATGAGTAGTTAAAATTATTAATACAACGTGCCACACTTACAAATGAGAGGTTTTGAAAGAACATGAAGAAGGAATGTGGCATATTAGAGACCAAGGTTTGAATCAGGCAGGGTGGGAATCTGCATCCTGGATTTATGTATCTGTACTTTCGGGCCTTTACTTTTGATGAGAAGTCTTAACACTGCCAAAACTGGCAGGAGTATTCCTCCAGAAAGTTTTGGTTTGAGAAACCTGACTGATCTTTAAAACAGAAGCAACAGTTTTTCTTTTCCCCAACTTACTCCAAACGTTGTTGGGAATTTGAACTACAAGAATTAGATGCTTTCTGGGCTATCTGACAAAATGGAGATACACACTTCAGAATTATAGAAACAACTACCAGTGCGCCTAAATAACTTAAATAGAAAACAAATTAAACTGGGAAGGATCTCTAATCTCAAAAGGGTATGAAGCAAGTCCCATGCCCAGATCACAGAAGCAATAAAGCAGGTCTAGTCTGGAGACTACAGAAATGGCACCTTTCTGAAGAATGTAGGACTTGAGAAGTATATAAGCAAGAGGAGGGGGTGCTCCTGACTGACAGGAACAGCATTCTGGTCAGCAGTTGACAACCAGATCTCACTAGTATCAACCTGGTATCTAATGGAAAGTAAGATATAGAAAAAAGAACACATCCATGGTGCCAACATAAGGTTTTTTATTTAGGGTTTTGGAAACCACACCAAGCCTAATGCTCAGAAGGCCACTGGTATGGCTCTTGTACTGATGACACGAGACAGGACATTCCTGTGATTTGTTTATACATGTTTTGACTATATTTTTGCAAGACCAGATTGAAAGTGCACATTCCCATATAATAAATACAGCCCAGTCCATTTCCTCACCACTTTGCTACCCATTCTTCGTTGAAACTGATATGATACAGACTCTCAGTAATAACTGAGAAGGAAAAGAATTCACAACCATCACTTTTGCTGATAAATACCCATCCTACCTTAGAAAACTTTACTTGTTGATACACATTAGCCTCCCAGTGCAGAAAGAGGATCTATCTTTGAATTGTACAATGCATATAACAGATTCCTCAAGAACTAATTCCTAATCAAAGAAAAAAATACATTTACAGCATTCAGCTGCTTTTGTAGGAGAGTCTGCTTCTTTTCACTGCATAATCTCTGTGCATACATATAGGCTCTTTATGATATGAAAGGAATACATTCCGTCACATTAAAAATCAGTTATTGAGAAATGGGTGACGTAAAAACATGTTAGACAAGCAATGAGGTGTAATGGAAAAAACAATACCCATATAATGCGCTCCTCTGAGTTCCCCAGCATTTTCCTAGCACCAATTCACAAGATCTCATCTCTTGCCCTGTGTTAATCAAGGCCTCTGATACTGACTCTGCAGAGTGTACTCATAATAACACTAATAATAAAAATGTTTGGTGCTCGGTTCCCTGTTTGCTGTTACATTTTTGTGACAGGTATGACACACTCAACTTTCCATGATGGTTGGGGTTAAATAGCCAACAACAGATGTAACCTCCAATGCACTGCTAGAACTGTTCAACCATAAAATAAACACTGTTTAGCACATTTTAAATAAATACTAAAGAATTAGAGAGCACATGGTAGAAACATTAATCTCATAATCCTCCTAGTATGTCCACTGTTTATGCGAACACAGACAGGTGGTTCGGGCTGGGGCTGACGGCTGCCATCAGCTCCAGTCTTGAAATACATGCAGGTCCTAATCTTAAAAAAACAATGAATAAACACATTCTGCCTGAAGCTGTTGGATCTGGCCTGGCTGTTCACAATAGCCTGCTAACTGATGAAGGTGAGATGTGGGTAAGCCTGGCCTGGACACGTATCAAATAAAAGATGCAGTTCTTGTGCCCAGAACCCCTTACAAAGAGGATAAGCATCTTCCTGCTTTCTGTTTGGAAAAACGTGCAAAATACACAAGTGACAGCTATATCCAGATTTCTGTCTGTAAGACATATCACACAGTAGGATGTCATTAATCATTATTTTTTGCAATCCACCACTGTTGCTGTTTTGCACCTCTTTCTAGAGAGCATAAGTAGCTACTTGATGTAACACAGGAAAACCACATACATGTCCCTAAAACTTGACATGCAGCAACTAAAGAAAACTGATTTTCTCAAAATCAAAATCAGCATGTCACAAAACAAACATATTTATTGTTCTTTAATTTGGATATGATATTTATGACACAGCCTGATTTTATTTCTTTCAAAATACTGGCAAACTATGAATGCAACACAGATCAGATTTCCATTGAGATTTTAAAATCTTTTGAGGTCTTTTCTGATCCACCAGCTATTGCCTATCAAAACACTGGACCTGCTATGCACAAATGCATGCAGGGGGAAAAAACGCAGCTGATTTGTATTTTTATTACTTGACACTAGCAGAGTGCACCACAGCTCAGAAAATGCAATCTCTGAAATGATTTAGGTCTGGATGATTTTATGTCATTAACATATTATAAACAGAGCCCAGAGGTGATCTTTGAACTGGAGGTATTATTTCCAATTAAATGGAAACTGACATCTGTTAGTCTTGAAAATAAATTAATTCCCTCCATAAGGAATTTAATTCCATTTCTACCTGTAAACTCCACAATTCTTAGTTTCTCACAATTGCCAGCAAGATTTCTACAGCACGACTAGCTGATCTTTCTTAAAAATAAAAAATTTCCCCCATCCCTTTTTTTTCTTTCCTCTTTTTTTTTTTTTTTTTTTTTTTTGAATTTATTTAACATATCCCCAAACTAGATGCTAGGACACTGCAGAAAGATTGTTACATGTGGTAGCTCATTTTGGCAGCTGGTTTCTGCTAGCTACAGCAAATACTGATGGTAGGAGCCTCTCAGAAGTAGAGTAACTAGTGAAAATGGGAGCAGAACTGGTCCTACAAGGAAACTCTTAGTTATTGTCAAATCCAGAAGGAAATTTAAAATCAAACCCTTAGAATTTTGATTGTTATTTAAAAGGAAAATTATTTCCTTACTCTTACACAGCTGCACTTACACTATTCATCATCAGGGCTTCACTTAATTTATAAACTTCCGACTTCATCCCTCTAAACTCTCTCTGCTTCATTGTATTTCTTCTTTTGTTGTTGTTTTCATATAATGGCCCAGAAAGAAGACAGGAGTGGAAAGAAGAAAAAGAAACAGAAGACAACTTACACAGGTTTCTCTTTCAAATTGAGTTTTAGGGTATGTGTGGATGGGGAGGGAGCAGCTAGAGCAGTGATAGCAGGGGAAGTGGTGAGAATCAAGGAATTGCCAGTAAAATGGTTCTCTTAAGTGACAAACTCCACAATATTTTCTCTACTGAACCTCGCAATGCTTGCTCTTTCTATCAGTGCTGTTCTTTCAAACTCACGCTGTCTCTCCTTCAACATGATTTTGCTCAAACCTTCCACTGCCTGGAGAATTTGGGTCAAGCTTTGCATTGCATTGCAATTTTTAAAAATCATGCAGCTTTCTCCATCCCTTGCCAACTCTCCAAAAGCACAGGAAAAATAGAAAAGAAGCTAAGTTATTTTGCAGAAGCAATGAGCCCTTCTTCAAATACAAAGACAGTAATATTAAGGCATTAACAGCAATATTTTGTGGCAGTTTTAAATTTATTTATTTTCTTCTCACTGTTATTTCATCCACAGGAAGTTCTATGTGAGGAAGAATTATGATCTTTCCAATGAAACTTCTAGTGTTAGTGAGGTAAGATTTGGGTATAGTTCTCATAACATATAGATTGCTTTCTAATTTACAACACAGCAGAAGACCAAAGCATGAACCAATTCTTAACAACTCGAGAATATTCTGTGTTTATCATTCCTTTATTTTGATAAAGCTAACTACGTCAGCATGCATTATAAAATCAAATAGTGCATGAGCTCAGCAATGGGTGAATTAGGTCATGCAAGTATACTGAAGATAATTGCTTGCATGCAAGAAAAAGCAAAATACATACTTGAAGAGAGTCTTTCTTTTTCCACCTTCCTTAAAATTCATTAAGCAACTCTAGGACTATTTACTGTTTAAAAAGCCTTCAATGTTTCACTGGGATTTTCAAAAATACCTACATGACATGGGAGCACAACTCCCATTGATTTTTCCAAGAAACTGCTTTCAGATTACTTGTACGCTTTTGAAAATCCAGCCTCGATGCTTGACCCTCCATTCCGTTCCAGTCAAATATATACGAAAGCTTTTGTGTTGCAAACACAGTATGCGCTGCCTAGGATGAGCAGTGATTAAACAGAAGGGGAGGGATGAACCATAGTAGGGGCACCCTCAGAACTGAGAATCTGAGAAGTGCATCTTACAGTTGAAGGCTGCTCGGGACAAAAGTGTTTATTTGCAAAGACCAACAGCACAGTTCCCTCATTTTTTTCTTAAAGAATACTTTGTGAAAAGAGATGCTCACGAAATTCAAATAAACTTTCCCAGATATCATACACTTAAAGGAATCATGTCCTAACATTTCCCAGCCCTCTTTGGACAAAGTGACTGACTTTTCCAGAAGTACCTGGAACAAGTTGGCTGGCAAAAAAAGACTGAAATTTTATTGATGCGACAAATCAGTAAATAGATATGTGAGTGTATCTTTGTTTCTAGTTCAGGATCTGTGATTCTCAGTACTGCTTTGAACCAATTCCTCATCTGTGCAATGTGAAAGTGTCTGGAAAGCCTGTGTATTACTTATCTCTTATTTTTTAATTCATCCTGAGGGACTCTGAAATAGCCTGAACCAAATTCACTGCTTTAAATTTAGCTGCTAAACACTGTAACATACAGAAAAGTAAATTTCAAAGAAAGTGAGCTTCATGTACATATGCGCATGAGTCCTCCTTCATACAGACTCGGAACATTCAGAAATGACAAGCCATATCTTTCACTCCATTTAAGATTCAGCTTTACTGTTCTAATAGCAAAATGTGGAGAAGTATTTCAGGAAGATGGGAAAAGAGGATGTGGGTGATATGGCAGCACTAGGTCTCACCAACACAGTTGATCTGGTGAAGTCCATGCTGCTGCTCAACCTGAAATCCCAGGTCATTTCAGCCCTAGTATTAGGGAACAAAAGAGAAAACTGCAGTTCACCTGCCTCTTAATTGCACAAGGTGAGGACAGTTTTGCTCTCAATATACAGCAGTCCCTCACACCTCAGTTGAAGCGGGGCTATGGACATACTGCATTAAAGAGTAGATGCCACCTATTAGCACAAATGAGTCCCATTAAATAATTTTTAAACTATTATCATTATGACTATAATGGAATGAATAGGGATAAAAATATTTAATAATATTGATAATGCTTTGGAATAAATAATTTTCTCATGTTTTTGCCAGCCACATTTCAAATAGAAATATTATATATTGGAATGTATTTTACTGTATGTGTGAAAGAGAAGCTTAAGTATTGCACAGGTTAGAATTACAAATCCATACCTGTTTACTACAATGATGACAAATATAACAGCTAGATTTTCATATGAACTACTGCTACAGCTAGGCCTAAAATAGGAATGCAACTTCATACTGCCAAAAGTAATACTGCAAGCACAGTAGCGCAATCCTTTTAACAACCTGAAGCTGTCTATTTCACTGGTATAGGAAATGTAAAGATAAATCACTATGATAAAATACAACAATTTCTTTTACAAGTGCACTGAGATAAGATTTACTTCCCTTCCAATTTGTTTTCTGCAGAAAATATATTATGAGTTTGTAATTGGTAACGTATAAAAACAGAAAACAGGTTTTTTTTTTTCATTTAAAGCAAGAAAGCTGGAATGAAGAGGCAATGTCACACTCTTGGTTGTTAGGACTTCACCACAGAAACCACAAAGGAATACTTCCTCTAGAAATAGCTTCATATCTTCAACAACACAGGATATATGTTTCCCTGACTTGTTTACCCTCTGACACATCAAGCATTAGCCATTGACACAAGCAGGATCACGGCCTCAACACGCCAGTTGCTTTATCTTGCAGATCAAGTTCCACAGCTGCTCCAGTGGTGGCGAAGAGCAAAAAGAGCATTAAAAAACAAAACAAAACAAAACAAAACAACCCCAGGAACGAAAAACCAGCTGGAGAACCCTGAAAAGTGACGTTGTACTTCATAGGTTGGAAATATCACTGTAGTTCTGCTTCCAAGAAGAAATGAAAGCAGCAAAGCTGCAGTAAATTACTGGAACTTAAAAAAGTGGAAGGGTAAGAAAAAGATGGCACTGCAAAAGAGAAAGACTCAGAGAGGTAAAAAGAATAGTCATTGGATTTAGCTCAAAAATTATGTTCATCAGTAAACTCCACAAGGTGGAGGCCTGTGTCATCAGTGCCTGGCTCCTAAGGTCCCCGGATGCCAAGGAGAGGTCTCACTTGGAAAGGCTGGAAAGTAAAAAGCTGAAAAAGCTCGGTTGCATTGGTATTTACATTTGGAAGACAAATTTAATTCGCCTGAATTATACCCTGTTTTTTTCTATTCTAAGTGAATATTATTACAAGTAAAACATTTCATTGGATTAGTCAGAACAATGAGCTTTATGCAAATATTTCCCAAGTGTGTAATCAAAGAAGTTATCAACAGACACCTGATTCTCTTCAAGTTATATTTGATACAAAGCTATAAGTTTGATACATATATTTTCATAGTTCAAGGTAAAATTATGTGGAACTATCTTTATAGCAATTTCTAAGCTTTGCAAGTTTTTTTTTTCTTTGCTTTCAGAATTCAATTTCTTGGGATCACCTCAAATTTTAGAAACCTACCCAACAGGTGGGGGTTTCCTAATACTTCCTTTTCCTTTCCTGCAAAAAAATTTCAGCCTGTAGATGTATATTTAAATAAGGCAAATAAACTATCCTTTTAGTAGATATAGATAATAAAATTTTAAAGCAATGATAGTATGTGAAAAGGGGAAAAGACAAAGCAAATTATCCATTCATCAAAAGCAACAGACTCCAAAAGCATGGCTCTTCTATTAAAAGTAGACATTATATAACTACCTACTTGTACACCGGTCATTTCCAATATACATATTTCCACTATTTTGAGGAGTTTTTTAACCCTCTTGTGCTAACTGGGAGCCTTTCCTGAGCCCCCCTCAGACTGCAATTACAGAATGAAAAGGACAGTCTCTGCCCTAAATGCCTGATAGTCCAAGTACAAGGCACAAGACAACGGATGGAGAGAAGCCAGGGAGAATACTGGTAGTCAGCATGACTGTTGTCAAGCTTCTTCTAGAGACAAATGGTGTATTAGTGAAAGATATAATGGAGAAACAAGGTAGTGGACATTTTTATGTGTCATCATAGAACGGTTTGTGTTGGAAGTGACCTGAAAGACCGTCTAGTTCCAACCCCCTGCCCCGGGCAGGGACACCTTCCCCCAGCCCAGGGTGCTCCCAGCCCCGTCCAACCTGGCCTGGAACCCTTCCAGGGAGGGGGCACCCACAGCTGCTCTGGGCACCCTGGGCCAGCGCCTCACCCCCCGAACAGGAAAGAATTTCTTCCTTATATCTAATCTAAATCTACATTCTTTCAGTTTAAAACTGTTACCCCTTGTCCTATCCCTACACTCTCTGATAATGAGTCCCTCCCCATCTTTCCTGTAGCCCCCTTTAAGCACTGTAAGGCCACTCTAAGGTCTCCCTGGAGCCTTCTCTTCTCCAGGCTGAACAACCCCAACTCTCTCAGCCTGTCTTCATAGGAGAGGGGCTCCAGCCCTCTGATCATCTTCATGATTCTCCTCTGGACTCGCTCGAGCAGGTCCGTGTCCTTCTGATGTTGGGACCCCACAGCTGGACCCAGCACTGCAGGGGGGGTCTCATGAGAGCAGAGTAGAGGGGAGAATCCCCTCCCTCGACCTGCTGGCCACGCTCCTTTTGATGCAGCCCAAGGTACGGCTGGCTGTCTGGGCTACAAGCTCACACTTCTGGGTCACAGTCACTTTTCCATCCAGTAATACCCCCACATCCTTCTCTGCAGGGCTGCTCTCAAACCACTCGTTGCCCAGCCTGTATTTGTGTCAATGCAAGCGTCTCCCAGGATGAAAGGAGGAAGCATACGAGAATGCTAACATGTGGGTGACAAAATCCTTACATCACAGGCTGTCTGAAACTGGATGCAACAGCATGGTTTCACACAAACAATACATAGGCTGTGAAAGGCCTTCAGAGGCATCAATAGAAAAAAGCAGCACCTTATTCTGACATCATAGAGAAAGGGGGGGGCCATGAGACAGGTTAGCTGAGAGCAGGCAAAATGCTCTAATTCACAGGTTAAGAAAAAATTTTGGCATCAACTCTGAATAGATATGGATAAGAAAATATGACATCTGCCAAGTCCAGAAAACAGAATATTGCATTACTATTACTGATGTCTAGATTTGCAAATGGCTAAGTGTTGTGGTTTAGGCCCAGCTGGCAACTAAACACCACACGGCTGCCTGTACACTCCCTACCCCTGGTGAGATGGGGGGGAATATCAGAAAAGAAGTAAAAGCTCGTGGGTCGAGGAACAATTTAATAGGACAACACAAGAAGAGAAGAAGTAATAATAATATTATTATTATATAATAATAGTGATAGACAATGCAATTTCTCACCACCCAGAACCCAATGCCCAGCCTGTTCCTGAGCCATGATCCCTCCTATCCCTCAGCCAACTCCCACAGTTTATATACTGACATCATATGGCATTGAAAATTCTCTTGGCTAGTTTGGGTCAGCTGTCCTGGATGTGTCCCCTCCCAGCTTCTTGTGAAAATCAACTCTATCCCAGCTGAACCCAGGACACTAACAAGCTCTATGTTAGTGCTGTCACGTCAAAAGAAAATCATGTAAGAAGAAAGTAGATGCTGGGATATGAAAGGTAAACAAAACTGCGAATGAGATCAAGGTTATAGGCCAAACAGAAGAAAAGAGATGATACTGTTCACAGCAACTAGGAAGGCTTACCCTGTGTTAATGGAGAGGAGATAAAGCGCTCTGCTTTAGCCCCTTTGAAATGACAACCAATGCCAGGTGAAAATTAATCATTTCCGGAAGACAAAACCACTGTGTAGAAGGACATGAAGAAAGAAACAACACTGTGATCAATGTGCTAATTGTTTCTCACAAAAATATCTTTCAAAGAAAGAAGCTGTTATAGATGCTACTGATACCTCAACCACTAGCTGAACCAATATTGATAAAGGAGAGTGAGCTTCTTCTTGCAATACTTGATATGGGGACCGGGGGTGTGCAAAGCAGCTCTTATCCACCCCTACTCTAACTCAGATACAGTGCCTTCATGTTTTGCAAAACACCAGAATTTCTCCAAGCTAACACCAGAATATCTCCAATCTAACACCAGAATATCTCCAAGCTAACTCTTTCTCAAGCTGAAGAGGGCAGAGCGCAGCATCCTTATCATCCTTATAAAAGGCTCCAGAGCACGGACTACTTCTGTGCGATATGAAGTTATTCTGAGGGACTGCAATCACAATCTCCAAAAGCATCACACCACTCCTCAGGAAAAGTTGTCATTAATTCCAGGAATCCAAGTAAACTTGAGAACACCATAAATGTAGTTTGTTAAACAACAATCACAAATAACTCATAAAAAACAAGAGACCTGAGGCAGCTAGATAACAGATTTTAAGAGCTGAATAAATTAAACAAATGGTATCCCCCACAGACAGTTTTTCTTACACGTTATAAGTACTTCAGCTTCATTGATACAAAACAATGAAAAAAAAAAAAAAAAAAAAAGAGAGAGAAGGAAAAAAGAAGACATTTCCTATGATGCCTTTCAGTTCAGTAAAGCACAGGTTAGCTTAACCAGACTCTCCTTTTGAGAAACATGTGGAGATTGCACTGTGTGTAAGAATGGACTGAAAAGAGAGAGGGATAAGATGGACAAGTGATAGACTGGTGGGATTAATACATTCACAGGGGGAAGTGAGCAAGTGCCAGTCTAGTCTTATCTGTTCTGACTCCAGATAATTCCCCTTCATGAGAGTTTAAAAGAAACCTCTGTCCACAAGCCATGTGAAATCAAACGTTTATGCAGATTCTAACAAAAGTGCTTGTACTTGCCTAGTAAAAACCATTAAGAGATTGGGAATTAAACATTAGTTTTCAAACACCAAAAGAACAAATCATCATGCTTTTAAACCCACACAATTTTGTGCATCTCTAAACACACACCCACACTATTCTGTACATACAGGAAATTCTCATTAAATTAAATCCGAGCCCATTTGTGGAGCTTGCAATGTCACCACAAACAAAGTGAAAGGTATTACAGAAAGTCCAGGAATAATTTAGGAACAACAGAACAAGCTGTCTTAAGTGTTGCCAAAATGCAATAACATTAATTTTGAAACTGGAAGAAATATTTAAAACATTATGTTCTTAACTAACCACAGCACAAGCCACACTGCCATCCTGAAACTAGATTTGTAGGTGTTTCTGTCTGTATATAAGTACAACAAGATATTCTAAAGACTTGAATCTAGGCATTTGTCTTACCATCAGAGGTAATTATAGATACACTTGCTGCAACACTTCCGCATTATCTTCCCACACAAAGAGAAAGGATCCTCCTCTTTTTCATCACCATTGCAAGACATTTTCAAAGGTGCTTTTTTGCACTGTAGGGTAAAGCTGTGACTTTTGCAATGTGCTCGGTTCTTTGGAAACAATTTGAAAATCACAGGTGGGTTTTGAAAGAAATTTATTTCTTTATTAAATTGTTTCATTGGAATATGAAGAAAAAGAAAGTTTCCGCATTTCAAGTATTCATTACTTAGAGATTTAAGGTCAACCACAAGCACCACATGAGAGCTTAGACTGTTTTATTCCTTCCACGTGTATGTTTCTGCTACCAGTTACTATGTTACCTCATTTACACTTCATGCATGATCCAGTATTTTTCTATTTTTGTCATTTTTTCTCCTTCTTAACAAGGGCCTTTCATAAGACAGTCATCCAATCTGTATGTTTAGTCAGGTTGACCAAAGCCACTTTGTAGTTACATTTAACTACTGGGACTTCCCAGCTTCTCTTACATACTCACTAACCACACGACCTCCACCAACACACCTGGCTATGTACAGAAGAAGAAAATTCACATCACGTTTATGCCAGACGACATGTGTCATTATTTACAGCTTTCTATTTCAACCCAATTACTTTGTTAAGACCACTGTGATTTCCACTATTAGGACAGTTATCTGTATCTTCCAAGTTTTATTTCCTCTAACGTCTGGCAGGATATTATACTGACAAAAGATATTCAGGAGCCACTCAATGAATGGCAAAGAATTTAGATGCAAGATAAACAAATAATAGGACAACCGTAAAAAAGGCCTGTAACTTTCCTAAAACAACCCCACAGATTCTCTCAGATTGGAAAAAGTGTGACAAATGGATTAATGGAAATGAAGGCAAACAATTCTTAGTTGCAATGAAATCTGTAAGAGTCCTAAATTTTCAAAAAGTGAAGAAGTCACTCAAGCTCCATAGTCCTGAACCTTCCCAGACCAAGATGTAACACTTTGGGACTAAGTAGGTATATCTGAAAGAATTAAGAGCCTAAGACATAACTATCAGAGATTCAAGAAAAGAACTGATGAAAGACAATGGCAAGTGGCCTGAGACTAAAATGTTAAACCTAAAGCTAGAAGTACAAAAGGAGTAATTCTGGTGTTCCCTCGCATCCCTAAAGTGAACTGATCTTTGAAGTATCTTTTTCCAGTGGGAGGGGTGGGAGGGCTGTTTGGTTTTTTTCATCCATAAAATACTGTGGCAAGTGTTACACTTAACTGGACAGCAACACAACTGCTCCACAAGGATGCATAAACCAAGGCCACAGTTTGCAGGACAATGAAGGCAAACTAGTGATTTTAACACTGCTCTTAAGTACCAAATCAGCAGTTCCAAACAGAATTACTCATATTGACTGAAAATAACAGAGCTGCACAGGTGTAAGTGGAGGGCAATTATACAATGAAAAATATCATTTAAGCACAGCAACATCATTAAAGTTGCATCACAGCCTGATTTACAGCTCCCAGAGGTACTATGTAGGACTGGCAGTTTAGAAAACACATATTGTTACTTGGAAATTGAGAATACTTTATATGAAAATCACTGAAATACAGAAATGAAATTCTAAAATGTCATGGTTACAGATCCACTTCTCAGTCTTGGATTTTCACCCTCTAAATAGACTAATGATTGAAGGAAAGGCTTGCACACAGGGATGCGAGAAGAGGAAAACAGAAGGTTCCTAATGCAGAAATGGTGCCTGAACTTTGACCAGACTCAAAAGGCTTAAACCTAACGTAACATTTCTTCCTAGGTGTCTTTCAAGCGTGTGGGAACATCAGAAATGCATGTTCTCCCAGCATTGCTGGTGAACCCAGTATGCCTTCCCTATATATCTTCAAAGCCAATATAGGCTATATCAAAACCAGTTTCTTCTGTAACAAGCAGAAATCTGAGAACAAAAACAATGGATCATAAAACACCTGAAGTTAACTTAAGCATCATCAGTATAACAGTTTTCGTCATTCTTTAATACCTCTCTAAAGACTGCAGAAGAAGACAAAGCTTCCAGAAAGCAAAAATCAAAAACAATACCAAGAATAAATTAAACTTTGAATTTATTGCTAGGCATAACCATGGAGCATTAACAATGTACAAAATTTCATTAGAAGTTATGAAGAACATGACCAATCTCCAGTGTTTTTTAAAGAAATTAAGCAATAATTTTATTCTAAGTGAATGTTCCAGAGGGTAAATGACTTCTGCAGTGCAATAAATGGTACAGCAAATTGAGGAGTATATTTTAAAAGTAGGAGCAATTTTCCTTCCATAACCTTCACTTGAAAGAACATTATTGCTATTTTATTAAATGGACTAAATGAAAAATAAATTAGCAGGCATTTTATAGGGTTTAAATACACTTAATATCACAGTAAGATACATGGATTTAAATGGCAACTTTCTAAATTATACTGCATTGGCAGCACAGAGTACACAGAACATTTCAAAGAAATAATCAAACAACATGATGGGATATTCACTATTGTTTCCTAGAGGACCCATGAAGAGTATCAAAGATCTATTCTGTCTCTGCTTATGTAACTTATTATTCAAAATTTCGCTTCATATAAATCCAAGATTTTGTCATGTTATTGTTCCCCTGATAAAAAAATTGCAGCAAAATCTAATATCTTCAGGACATACAGTCTGTACAACATATGTATGGGGGAAACGGTTAGATAAATCTTGCATAGCAATCTGATAAATTTCCCAACTAAGAAAGAACATACCAATGACATGCCAAAACAGTTGCTGATCAAGGTTTTTTCTTAGTACTGGGAGATAGGTTCAGTTCTCAGAAAATATAGAAAGATTTTTTGATGTTACAAGATGTTCTACAACATAGCATAAAATAGGAAAAAAGGTTTTACACTGAAGGTGCACAACACAACAATAACTTGTGATTTTTTGCCAAGTTGCCTAGTAAGAATGTCAGAAGGAAAGACTTCTTGTTTCATTTCAAGAACACTGTCATGTTTACCTAACTTGTAGATTACTAGAGTATTCATGTGTCCATTGATTTAGTTTATTTTCATGATGTAGTTAATAAACTTATATAAAATGCCCAAAAAGTATGGGGCTTGTCCTAGTTTTGGCTGAGATAGAGCTAATTTTTTTGTATTTTTTTTTATTCCTTCTTAGTAGCTTGAATAGTGCTGTGTTTTGGATTCAGTATGGCATTTGATATGAGAAGAATGTTGATAATACACTGATGTTCTTAGTTGTTGCTAAGAAATCAAGGACTTTTCAACTTCCCATGTCCCACTGGTGTGCAGGTACACGAGAAGTCGGGAGGGAGCAGAGCCAAAGCAACGGACCCAAACTGACCAATGGAATATTCCTTATCATCCAATATCACGATCAGTATAGAGATGAGGGTTGATTGGAAAGCTCATGCTGGCTTCCAGGATTGTGGTTTCAAGATTCTCTCTTCTCTGTGATAACTCACCAGGTACAGGCTGGGCATCGATCAGCAGGTGGTGAGCAATCACATTGTTCATTACTCATTTGTATTTTCTATTATTATTATAATAATTTTATTTTACTTCAATTATTAAATGTTTCTATCTCAACCTATGAGTCTCCTTACCCTTACCCCTCCAACTCTCTCCCCCACTCCTGGGGGGTGGGCAAGGGTGAGTGAGCAGCCGCATGGTGTCTGGCTGCTGGCTGGGTTTAAACCACACCACCACTACACCTAACTCTAAAAGGAAGACATTGCCTTATGCAGAAAGAAAAAAAGACACTGAAGGAAAAAAGAAAAACACATCATAAAAAAACAAACAAACAAACAAACAAAAAAAAAAAAAACAAGAACAACAACAACAAAATCAAATAAAAACAAAAAAAAAATGCCACTGTACAGTATTATTTTTCATTGGCCTGTACTTGAGTCCCTGAGGATTTTCCAAGCTGTTTCATGGCTGTAAGTTGACTCTGGAACTGTTGCTGAGGTTGACAGTGAAACTGGGAACCTTCAGGTGAAAAACTGTGTGGCCAGGAACAGTTTGCCTTTAGCACATGTGAATACAGAGTACAATGTCATGGCATTTTACTTTCTCACATTACATTCATTGCATTTCTGTACAAACCTACACTAACATGTATCCTGCTCCTTTTTTTGTATGCTGTCAGTTTTAGACTGCCTCTTTGCTTCTGTTTTGTGTATTTTCTTGGCTGAAAGTTTTCATATGATGCTTCACGAAGTTGCATAAATATGAATATTTATTACTTGAGCTGCACACAGTGAAAAGGCATGTGCAGAATCATGTACAGAAATACTCACTGCTGATTAGAAGTCTGTAACTGACTACTACTAGAATTTTTCTGTGATGGTGTTGTCAGTTTCTTGTTAGTTCCCATCAGGATATTCAGCCTACTATTGGCACATTCCCAGTTTTGCAACAGCATGCAGATCTTCACCCTTTTACACAGACTGAAGGCCGCACTTCTTAACATACAGAGTATTTTCTCCGTATCTGCGTACCAAAGAAAAATGTTCACACCTACAAAACCAAATATTTAAAAAACCAGCACAGCATGCTTAGCCTGATTTTAAGGAAAAAGCACGGGTCCACTATCACTCTTAAATCTTTTCCCCAGTATCTTGATTTCACTGGTCAATGCATTCTCAAAAAAAAAATGTGCAATACCTGCTGGGGGGTAGAGGAGCACCACCACTAAGAAGCCACTCTAGGAAGGCTTCTCTAGCCCTTCTCCAAATGGCTATTCCTCTTTGTCACCAATCATAAAAAGTTGTCACACGTGGGCTGAGCTCCACAACCTGAACTAGGGCCCTCTGCTACAAAGTCAAATAGTATCTTTGGAGAGAAGGACAAGAGGAGAAAGTGAGACAAACTTTATTAACATTTCTTTCTACCTAAAATCTCTTGAGATATCATGATATTCAAACAGGCTCTGACTGAATCTGACAGGAATTTCTTCATAAATTATGGGTCTATCCTAGGCCTTTTGAGCTAATAACACTTGAGGCACAGATTTTCCTGTGGTATAAAAATGAGGAACATCTAGAATAATTTTGAGACTTCCTCAGACTCCCAGTTCAGAAAAGTGAGTTACCAGTAATAGTTTCAAAGCTCAAACCCACTAAATCTACACTGTGTTAATTGAACCACTTTCCAATTTCTCTGATAGAGCCTTCTTATAACTCTTCCTTGCAAACAAAAATTGCTCCAAATCCTTCAGAGTTCAGACACGACCTGTGCTCCTCAAATGTATCTTAAACATGGTTTCAAATCTATCACAGTACTTTCCAAACTAGGGATAAAAATCATTTGAATGTCAGGAAGAAGTATAATTCAATGGAATAGCTATATTTGTAAAGTATAATTATAAAGATTTTTAAAGATATATGCCTTTTTAAAAATTGATACTTATAGTTTAAGCAAATATTTGCTTCTTAAAATCGCAAGAGAGAAATTTGGGCGTAAAACAAGAAGCCTTGAATATAGATAGTCCTTTGTACATGAATGTAACAAGCTGTCCCCCATCCTGCAGAATCCCCACAGGCAGCTTTCCCTATGCTGAGACAGAGTTTACAGTGGCAGACGTCTCACCCTTGTAATCCAAATTAATCTGGCATAGATTAGAGTAAAGATAGAGTGCATAGAGTAAAGGATGCAGTCCGAAAGGGAAAAAAAAAAAAAAAAGTCATTTCTAAGGCAGTTTTGTAATACACAAGTTGGTCATCTTTTTTTTTTTTTTTTGGGGGGGGGGGGGCGGGGGGGTATCTTGCTTTTCTATGCACTCTGACTTTTTATTGAATAAATCTTTCTTCAGGATTAATTCTTGCCTATGATTCATAAAAGCAATTAGTTAAGAAATTATGGCCAAACTGAGTGGCACTTGCAGAAAACTGGTAGAATTTATTTACTGACACATGTAAAGCAATACTTTGAAACCAAAAAGCTATCATAAACCATGCTCATATTTTGTTATGCTGAACTGTCATTCCTCCTTTGTCCTCCTGTTTTTTAGTCCTAACTGCTACATTTTCCTTTTAATGGGACTAAAAGACTAGATGGCCCATTCACAGTCAAAGGCAGCTAAGCACAGAACAGATAATGTCTGTTCATTTCTGACTGAGGACCTTTGGTGCTATCACAGATAAACCCATAAATCACTACCAGCATAAAAAAAAAAAAAAAAAAAAAAAAAAACAAAAAAAAAACCTGGCTCTTTCCACATCAAAATGGTTACAGAAAGCCTACAAGCTGTTGGAGTTATGTGAATAACACATCTGGTGTATTTCTTCAAACACAGACAAATGTAGGTAAACAAATTGTGATTTTTTTCTCACCATTTTACGCTATTTCAATTTCTTGAAGTGAAAAATTAACATGTATTCCCATTATAAACAGCAATAATTAAATATCCCACCACAAAGGTACTTGTCCATTTGCTCTATGAACAGAAGAAATGCAGTATAAAATTTCTTCTTGATAAAATCTTCACCTGAAATGTATATCCAGGAAAATGTCAAAATTAAATTTTAAAAGGTTGTCCAGAAACTGGAACATGGTCTATCAGGTATTTATTTGTCCTGGGTTGAGTGAGCGATGGGGTTTTTTTGGTGGCAGGGGAGGGGGCTATCGGGGCGGCCCCCTGTGAGAAGCTTCTCAAAGCTCCCCCAGTTCCACGTCAGCTCCACTTCTGTTTGGGAAATTGAGCCAATCAGCTGCGCCTCTGCGATAACGTATTTAAGAAGGGACGTGGTGACGGGCAGTGGCACTTGTGAGGAGTTGCTGCAGCTGCATGAACACCAAGGTCAGTGGGGGAACAGAGGAAGAAAGGAGGGGGGGAGGTGTGCCGGAGCAGAGACCCCCCTGTATCCTGTGGTGAGACGGCAGGGCGGCCCCCCCTGCCACCCATGAAGATCCACGGTGGAGCAGACAGTGATCTATGGCCTGTTGCTCCTGCTCGGTATAATCAAGGTTCTGTGCCCGAAGAAGGCCGGGGTCTCATAGGAAAAGGCAGCCCCGCTGCTGTAATTCAGCACTGGGAGGATTGCAGCATGCGGGGGAGTCCCACGCCGGAGCAGCTCGGGAAGGGCTGCAGCCGTGGGAGGGAATCCAGTCGGAGGAACTTAGTGACCCATGACGGAGCAGTGTGGGGAACGCTGTGGCCCATGGGAGGAATTCAAGTCAGAGAAAGTTTGTGGAGGACTGTCTCCTGTGAGAGGGGGACCACGATGGAGCAGGAGGAACAAGTGTCGGACACTCCCCTCACTGAAGATGAAGGAAATGGCAGCACTGACTGCACCCCCCATTCCCTGCCCTGCGCCAATGGTGGAGGAGGTAGATATATCGGGAGCAGAGCTGAGCCCGGGAGGAAGGGAGGGGTGGGGGGAAGGTGTTCTCAAGATGTGGCAATGCTTCTCACTGTCCTACTCTGTTATGTGTTGTTAGTGTCTGTAATAAATGTATGTTCTTTTTTTCTTCCCCTAACAAGTCTGCCTTTTGCTTGTGATCATAAAAGGGGGATTTTTTCCCATCCCAGTCCTATCTTGAACCCCAAGCCTGGCTCTCTGTCCCTTCTCATTGCCGGAGGGGAAGGGACAGAGAGCTGCTGCATTGTGGTTGGCTGCCAATCAGGCCTAAACCACGACATTATTAAAGTAAGTAATTTAGAAGCACAAATGCAATAACAAATATGGCTTTGTGCTCCAACAGTAGCAAGTGGGCTGAGCTGCAAAGAGGTGAAAGACAATAATGAAAATGTTGTGTAGACAAGTCATTTGGTTTGTCATTCATTAGTTATCTATTTTGAAAACTAAACTATATTAAAAGATTACTTATACTCCAGCTTGATTGATGATTTGTCACTTTTGCTACCCTTTTACTGAGCAGCAGACCAATAAATAGATAGTAACTGTGACAATAAGCCCAGAATGTGAAGTAAATTAGAGGAAAATAATCTGTACAGATAGGAGTACAAAACATATACCAAAGTCTGATTTCTTTTTTCTTCTCATACAAAATTGGGATGTAATTTAATTTTGTAATGACAGCTTTGAACTAAACCATCTGGTTTCTTTTATTTTTTTTTTCCCTTATTTTTCTTATTTTTCCATGCAGACTATTATACCCTCATTTTCCTAGGAGTCAACAGCAAAGACCAGATTTACTGAATGGTGACATTCACCTAGGGAATAGCGTCTGAAGATGAAGGCTTACAGGTCACAGCACATACTCAGATGAACCTGAGCAACACTCTGAAACAGTGAAAATCCAAAAATGAGCTTGGATGTGAATAGGTAGGCAAATACTGAGTAGGCTCAGGAGGGTCCTGGTTTTTCTACATCTGTCACTGAACCAAAGTGCTACTGGACTTCTGGGTCCTGCCTGGTCGTTCATACTTCAGAAAAATTGTTGAGGACTGATGAAGACTCAAGAGGCAATCTGGAGCCCTGAGCCTAAAGAACCAGAAAAGTATGTCATAAAAAGGAGCGGTAATCTGTTTCACTGATCTAAAGGAACATGAAGGAGTGACTTGATTACAGTCTTTAAGAACTACATGAAGCAGAAAAATTTGATAATGGAAGATTCACAAATGAATGGCCAAAACCTGAAGCAAGATTAATATAGTCTAAAAATAAGGAGGATATTTTTAACACTGGAGGCAATGAACCACTGAAGCACCTTATCATGGGTTGACATCAGCTCTGCAGCATTAGAAACATTAACATTAAGCTCAGTGCTTTCCAAAAAGCACAGTTCTATAGTTCAGCGACAGTTCCTCAAAGAAAGGTCTCTGGTTAAATGGCAATAATGACCCCTCAAAACCTCCAGCACTGATTTTAGAGAAATGGTCAGAAGGGGTGGGGGGAGAAACAGCTGAAGTGAATGTGTCTTGGTTAGGTGACAGTCCCGCACACTGAAACCTTGTAGGAGAGCAGATGATAAGAAGGTAAGATACATTCAGTTTCCAGCAGATAATATAAACAAATTGTTATAGTATCCACTTCTTAATTGTTTTATTTGAACGTATTTCAAATTCAGTGGCATCCCTGAATGATTCCTATTCAGGGGGAAAAAAAAAAAAAATGCAGCTTAATTAAATTCTATGAACTCAAGAATTTGAATTGACAAAGAAGGCCAAAACCAAGATGCGTTGTCAAGGCAACATGGGCCAAGAATTGCCTTTGATATCTGTTAGACCTGACAGTTGATAATATTAGGCATCATTTGTACAGAATACTGATGCATCTAGCTGTAATTTCAATTTATAATGAGAGGCGAAAGCAATGCCTATAAGCAAAGATAAAAATCTCATGTTTTAGAAATGTGATGTAATTTTTAGTTTGATTTTTACTTATGCCAATCAAGCAATACTGAATATAACCCCTGGATGTTGGTGTCAGATTCAACACAACACTGGTAAAGAAGTGTTATCTCTAAGGGCCCAATTTAATTTTTACCAGTGTAGTATTTGATAAGTGTTGGAAGTTAAGCAAAAGTGGAATTCCTTCCAGCTAACTCATTCAGATAGTTTATTACAACTTTAATAACTCCATCTTTGTCATGTAATTAGAAAGTAAACTGCAGAAAGGTATTTGAAAAACATACCTTCATGAGCAACCCAGTTTCTAAAAAACAGCAGAAGGAAATACAATACAGGAAAAGGAGGAGGGGTATCATTCTAATACGTGACAAGCACTTGAACAAGCCAGAAATAAAATCAGAGACATTTAACATACAGAACTACAGCCATTTCAAGTTTACTTCTATAGGCTGAAAGACAAGATTTAACCCAGACCATTATATCATAAAAAAAAAAAAAAAAAAAAAAAAAAAAAAGACGACGAAATTAGTGTTTAGGGCAGAGTGTGAATATTTTCATCAGAATCCCGGGGCATTCACTAACTCTGTTTTTCTTGCTCTGGGAGGTATATCAGTAGTGCTGGACAGCAAATGTTTCTGCTTCTACTAATTATTCATTCCTAAAAGATCTAACAGGAATAAGCACAAACCTGGAGCTGTATAGTTGTCAGAGAACTTCTGGTTTTCCCTCCTTCCCGCCTTCCCTCTTTACTTTAGAAGAAAAGCATGACTGACAAAGCAACTGATAATATATCCCTAACACTACACTGTCCCAGATGGTGTAGAAAATAAGAAAAATCTTGTAGGTATTCAAGAATAGGTGAATAGAATAATGCCCAATATTACTGTGTAGATTCATCTGTATCCAGATGTTCTTGAACTCCCTCAAACTACAATCGCTTCTTAAGAGACAGCAGATTAAAACTAGTTCCCTGAAGCTTTTCCACTGAAGTTTGTTTTGTTACTCTATCCTCAAACAAGCAGAAATATTACAAGTTCATTATAGCTTTAATTACAGTTTCTGCAGCTGATCTTCAGAGAAAGAGTTTGGAGTTTCCATACTACTTCATTAGAAAATTAAGGTTCACTGAATCCCTTTCTACCACAAAGCAAATTCAGACCCTACCACATTTGTCATGTAGGTCTGCAACGTATCTGTTAAAAGTTCCCAGAGATCGTGTCGTTGGATGGAGAAGGTGCGTTCCTCCATAATCCCTGCGCATTTTCCCAGCACCTTGTACTTCTCTACTAGCTCAAAGAGTAAACTGTGCCATTCTAAAAATAACTAACTTTACAAGCTGTGGTGGATTTTACCTTGGCTGGATGCCAGAAGCCCACCCAGCTGTGCTCTCACTCCCCCACTCCTCCACAGGACAGGGGGAGAAAATTAGATTTAAAAGCTCATGGGTTGAGATAAAGACAGGGCGATTGCTTATCAGTTACCGTCATAGGTAAAAAAAGATTCAACTGGGGGAAGATGAATTTAATTTATTGATAATTAAAAGTAGACTAGGATGGTGAGAAACAGAGATAAAACAAAGCTACAAGACAACTACACCCAATACACAACCTGAAGGCGAAACACCAAAGAAAGTACAGGCCCTGCATGTCAGACATAGCCATAGGTCCATGATTGTTAGCAATTGTCCAAATGTCCCATCCAAAGCGTCCCATATCTCAGGTAAATGACAAAAGCCAGAAACTATTTGCCATAATTGCAATGGACTAGGTCTGCAGCTTTTGTAAAATGGTTGTATATATCTGCATTGCAAACAATAAACATCAAAACAAAACTTCTCTTCCAAGCAAACTAGTGAGGAGACGAAGCCCTGGAAACCAGAGTCTCCTAAACTGGCAAAAAGGAAACATTCCACCCTGTTGCTTGAGCATTTGCTAACAGTGGTAGCCAGCACCAAAGCAGTGAGAGGAAAGTTATGTCTGTGCAACCCTAGGCTGATGTCTGTGCATTTCCACTTGAAAAAAATTCATATAGGGTGTTGGGAACAAACAAACAAAAATATATAAAATGTGGAAAAGAGCCTTGCATACACAGTACTCTGTGAAAAAATGTATAGAAAACTAGTCTGCATGATGGAACATAAGTCAGATACAACACATTTGAGGAGAAAAAATGTATGGAAGTGAACTTGAGAGAGATGCTTCATTTCTGTGAAGTAAACTGAACCTCTGGAAATTTATACATTTCTAATTAAAAGTCCAGAGGAAAGAAGCAATTATGTTTCTAGCCTGGCCATTTCTTCTTCTCTGTGCTTTTCTTCCTGGATCTGATTTCCAGTGCTATGCATGTAAGAAGCTTCATTATTTTGTTGTTTTAATAAAGTAGTGTGAAGATGAATGGCCCTTCCCATGCTACTGAAAGATTAAATGATCAAAATAAACCTACAGTTGTAAGTTAAAGGCATGTAAACTTATAACAGACTAAATTAAGGATTATCACAATACATGAAAGAATATTACTTCCATGAACTATGCTTTTCTTAAAGCCAGGCAGCATCCCAGAACTGCATTTAATTAACTGAAAATGAGCACAGCTATCTACAGTATCACTAACACTTCACTGTCATAATTATGTTTTGCGAGAGAGAACACAAGGAACAATGAAAACAGAACTGTCTATACAAGACCAAAGATCCACTTGGTACATTCATGTCTTTGGAACAACATCAGCCTGCTTAGCCCATAATTAGTGCACTTGTATGTCCTAAGACTTCACTTTAAACTACAAAATACATGCATGTAGATTTTCAAACTGATCCCTAAAGAACTTACAGTTGAATTTCTGATCCTTCTTGCTTCATGTAACTATGAAGTACATTCATATATTTTTTGTGGATAACATTTTAGGTAGAGAGAGGTTGTTTGGTATTTCCCTCGAATAGACATAAGTTTTGCCATCTTGGAAATTCATAGCAGAGAAACTAAGATGAGAAAGGAATTATTGGAAATTAAGTGTGTAATAAAAATGCACACTGTTTTTTTGTTCTGGGGTATATTTTTACAGGCTACATATGCAAGCATATGTGCATTCAAGAAACAGGTTAACCAACTTAATGGAAGCCCACCCAGGCCTGCAAATCACAAAGAAGCAGCAGTAGCAGGCAGGTGAGAGGACAAACCAAAGTACTTGTCTATTCTTTTCCTAAAGACTTGCCACTACCACTGCCAGCAAATGACTTCACAGGATAGTCATATTGTTGTATTTAATGAATTCCCTAAATTGTTTTGGTTTCTTTTAGCATTGCTAAATTACATTTGAACACATTTGAACCCTCAAACATCAGCTCTAAAACATCATAACGTACTTAAGATTGCCAAGAAAAACTAGTCATACAAAAGAACAGCTCTTGATATGAAGATGAAGATAGGCAAAATACAGCAGAAAGAATAGAGAATACTTTTATTTGTATCTTTTATCAACCATATAGAGGTAAGACATATTCCTTAAAAAAAAAAATCATTCTTTGCCACTCACATTTGAATGACTGAGCATTATACAACAAACTGTTCTGCAGTGTAAGAACTATGGGAAAAGAAAACTCATCGTATACCCAGCCCAAGCTTCTACTGCTTCCAGCTGTGACTTAATTACAATTACAGGTCTTCCCTGCGAGTAGAAAAGAACAAGTCATATTTCATATTCTTTTACAGTGTATAATATTTAAGGTGTGTAAAGGAAAAAAAAAAAAAAAAAAAAAAGAAGAGGTAATCTCTCAGTCTCTTATCCCTCATGTAAAATTTTATCTTTGTACTGCTTTTTCATAAAATACATTTTTGTCACTTCCATTAACCTGATCACCACTTGTGTATGGTCTTGCTTTTCTGCTTGATAATATAACAGGTAGTTATATTAGACAGACAAAAACATGCATAGTATGTATTTTGAATCTGAGGTTAACAAGACCATATATCATAATGTTAAATAAATTTCCACTTTATTGATGTTTTTTCTTTTCTTTATCCACTGCACTATCCTTTTCACTGCAACTCTGATTATTCTATTTATTCCTCAGGGTGTTTTAAGTAAAAATTACTGAGGCCAAATCCAGTTCTAATGAAATGAAGGAAAGATTTGCCATTGACCTTAGTATTACCGTGAATTGGACAGCAGTTAATAAAAGATGTGCAACTTTGTATCCTCTGCATATTATTCAGTCTTCACAGCACATCCAACACTCCAGACTCTTGCTAATTTTCTAATGTATTTACGTTATTCTGCAAACGTGCAATGTCATGCTGTGATGACCACCATCTGGTTTATTTTTAATATGCCATTTACTATATAACATACATGCATATTGTATGAGGCATGTCATAACATAGCACATTGGGGGTGCACATTAGGGAGAAAGCTGTTATTTCCTTTGTTTTGCTGCTGCACATTGGGTCATGATGAGGCCTCTGAGGACAGCAAGTATTTCCTTGGGGCTGAGATGAAAGGTGAGTGAAGAGAGGGAAGGAAGGAGGAGGACTGGAAATGGGACCTTAAAGAAGGGACCTGAGCCTGCACAGCAGAAGTGGCGGACAGAAGCAAGAAGCAGACACACAGTCAGGCCTTGGAGGCAACGACTAAAACCCTTTATCTGCAGAGCCAGAGGAGACCACAGAAAAGTTGCTCTCTAGCCACAGAATAGCTGGGATGAAACCACACCTGGAAAAAAGGCTGTGATGGTATCAGGGAAGGACTGTGAAAACTGCAAGTGAAGAGAAGTCAGGCAGAGTAAAATTTGTAAACTTTTAGCATGAGTTTCAGTTTACATAGCTATTTTAAGGGGTTTTCTCTGCTTTAAAATATTACTTGCTATAATTTATACTCAAGGTCAGTTTGACTTTTGGACTTAAAGCCATTTTTGTCTTTTGGGCACACTTGTTACAGAGAAGAGTCTAGGCAAATCCACCAAGATGTAGCTGACTCAATCTCATCGCACCTAGAGAATGCAAAATATTTGTGACAGTTTTCTATCATGCGAAATAGGAACTCATGAGCTCTCATCTGAAGACTGAGGAACTTAATTACCCCCACACAAACTTCCACTTCTCCATGCACCTTCTCTCTCATAGATGCCACAACTGTGCCAGGAAGTCTCCTAAATTCATGATTCTTGCACGTAGGAACTGCAGTCATGTTTTTAAAATTTATTACGTATGCTCACTGGAGAGCTAGCTTTCTACAAATGGGTTTGTGTACAGTAAGTTTTATTTTCCAAGACACTTGCCCTATTCTGCTCAGTGCCAGTCTCCTTGATGACTTATTATTATTAAATAGAACTCCCTGGATTTTTCCTGCAGGTAATGCTTGATCTCTCACATAATTTCAGCAGTAGTACTGGCTTATTCTTATTCTGCATAATTAAAAAACTGTTCTAGCTTATCAAGTACTTTGATGAAATTCACGTTTACATGCATTTATAGTGAGGTGTTCTCTAGAACTTCATTTCTGCTTCAAGTAATTAAGTCTGAAACATTACCCCCCTCATACCTGGCAAATATTCTTCACTATTTGGTAAATATACCAACATGCAAAATACATCAGCTGTTTGGTAAGCACGGTTGAGTTTTCTCTGCTAAATAACTGAAGAGTTTGTCAATAAAAGGAGAGGAGAGGCATATACAAAGGTGGAACTACCTTACACATGATCTGTTTTAGTCATGGTTTGAGCTCAGAGGGCAACTGAGCACCACACAGCTGCTCACTTCCCCCTTACTCCCCCCAGTGCTGAGAAAGAGAAAATAAACAGAGACTTGGGATTCAATATAAGGACAGGAAAGGATGAATCACCTATTATGGTCACGGGGAAAAAAACAGACTCATTAGGGGAAGAAAAAAAAGAACATAAATTTAATACAGACACTAACAACAACAACACTTAACAGACAGAGTAGGACAGTCAGAAGCACTACCATATCTTGAGACCACCTTCCCCCCAGGCTCATCTTTGCTCCTGATATCTCTACCTCCTAACCCCATCAACATAGGAGCAGGGAATGGGGGGTGCAATCAGTGCTGCTGCTTTTTTCATCTTCAGGGGGGAGGGTGGGGTGTGTGTGTATGTAACTTCTGGAACTCCTTCCCCCTGCTCCAGTGTGGTCCCCCTCTCACAGGAGACAGTCCTCCACAAACTTTCTCTGACTTGAGTCCCTCCCACGGCTGCAGCCCTTCCCAAGCTGCTCCAGAATGGGACACCCCCACATGCTAAAATCCTCTCAGCACCGAACTACAATAGCGGGGGCTGCTTCTTTCCACAGGAGCCCAGCCTCCTTCGGATGCAGACACCTGAGATGGCCTGTCGGTGTCTGCTCCACTGCAGACCTCCATGGGTGGCAGGAGGGTCCCACCCTGCCATCTCACCACAGGATACAGGGGGGTCTCTGCTCCGGCACACCTCCCTCCACCTTTCCTCCTCTGTTCCTCCAGTGACCTAGTGTTTACATACATGTTGCAACTCCTCCTCACAATTCCAACTCCTCCTCCCAGGTCCCTTCTTAAATACGTTATCACAGAGGTGCAGCTGATTGGCTCAGCCTTGGTGCACAAGGTGGTGCCAGGGGAGCTTCGAAAAACTTCTCATGGGGGCCACCACTGTAGCCCCCTCCCCTGCTACCCAAAAACCCCACCACTCACTCAAACCCAGGACAATTGTATAATCTCTCAGAAAGATTGGTGTATTATCTAAACGCTACCCAAATCCATTAATTTTCCAGACAGATCCATGACAGTTTTTGAAGTATCTTTGGCCTTTTACATTTCCCTGCCTTCCAGGAGGTTTGCTGTTATACTTACAAAGTTACTGCAGCATGAAAACTTTCAAAAATTAAGGCTATTTACCATCACCTAAAAGCTCTCATGGAAGCTTCCCTTACCACTTCCTGAGAACTAAAAGAACTTTTCTTTATCCAGGTTTCATAAAAATCATCCAAGGGTTTGGAACACAGTCTTCTCAGTGGTTCAAGGGGTAGATACAGTAACTAGTATTTTGAGATTCTGCCTCACTGAAGACCAAGAAAATTTGGATGAAACATGAATCAGAGACAAAATTTTGAACAGAGCCCAGACTATAAAACCTGCTCAGGACAGATAATCCTACCAGGGAAACTGCCTGAGCTCACCAGAGATATTGCCTTACCTTCAGATTCAGCCTCTGACATAGTAGATTATGCACTACAACACCAAAACCCAGCCCAGAAACCCACTACCCACCTAATCCTCTTTCAGTTAGTCTGCTAAGAAGTTGAAAATATCTGCCTGGAAAGGAATAAAATGCAGGCATCCGCCTGTGAAAAGAGTAAATCGGGAAAACATCTTGACAGTAGTGACTGGTCACTGTATTTAGTTTGTAAGAGAAGCTGAAGAAAACCATTACAAAAATGAACAGATTCCTGCAGACTCTGAACTGCAATGTCAAGATGGGACTGCTCCTCTGTAGTTTCTGCCAACTAAATACTCCCAGATGGCAATGGCACTTACATGTAGAACTTTTACAGAAGGAAGTGATGAAAACCTTTATAATTCAAATATTAATCTAATTGAAAATTCCATTAACAAAGAATGTTGGAGTGGTGGTGTAATACAGATTAATCAGAATTCATTACAACTCTCTCCTGTGGTGCTAATGATTCATTGGTCTTTCAGCAGAAAACTGAGGGATATGTCTAGCAGCTTACAAGAGTTGTCTAAGAAAAAATGTACTAGCACTAGCTCAAACTAGCAAGATGCTAGCAAAGTATTCCATCTTACAAGGTTAATACAATACTGAAGAATAAGTATATTTATAGCACACATCACTGTGGCCAGACA
This sequence comes from Tyto alba, assembly GCF_018691265.1. Classification (NCBI taxonomy): domain Eukaryota; kingdom Metazoa; phylum Chordata; class Aves; order Strigiformes; family Tytonidae; genus Tyto; species Tyto alba. The sequence continues at coordinate 12,404,185 of NW_024881327.1, read as the reverse complement.
CACAAAGAAAAGCAGATGCTTTAATCACTGAACTCTAAAAAAATTAAGAACATGCTCAATTCCCTTAGTTTCAACATAGCAACAAAAATCATAATCATATTAGAAATCAGCTAAAAGAATGCAGGCAGTAAGAAAGTAGATGTGTGCAAGTTCAGTTTTCAAGTCCCAGTGTTTACTTAAATTCTGGAGGGAAGCAACTCTAAGCATGTGTATTTTGCATCTGAGGATTTGGGTTTTTTTAGTTCTTTTTCTCTGAGGGAATGGACGTTTGATTGTAGTGGAATGTCTTTTAATAATTGAAGGCATTTAACCCGAGTTGCAGCCCAAACAATTTTCTGCAATCTAATTTACAGCTCTTCAAGGCACAAGTTCTTTGCACAAGAAAAAGCAGGAGATGCACTGTGGGCTGCCATGATTTTGCTATTTGTTTTTTTGTTGTTGTTGTTGGTTTTTTTTTGTTTTTTTTTTTTTTTAATTTTTCTACTTCAGGATGTGTCAACTATGCAGTAAAACTAAATAATATTTTGTGGCATATTATACAGTCTGTGGTACGTACACATACTGTTCCAGAGTTGTGGTGACAGTGACATGAATAAAAGCAATTTGATCTTCCCTGGAACACGTTACAGCAAAAACAGGATGATAACATGAATCAACACTATATTCTATTTTCAACAACAAGAATATAGATAACTGTATTTGTAACCTTCCTTTTTTCCCTCTCCATCCACAAATATTTATACTTTTAAATGATACTTTCTGGTATATGCAAAACCGGTAAATAAATAGCACCTCAGACATAAGAAAATGCATGTTCTGTAGGCTTTACCCAAAGGCAATACAGAAGTCAGGTAAGCACCTAAATTATTGTTCTGCAAAAGACATAACAGCATACCTGCTTTTCATCTTCCATCAACATATATTTGCCAGTTGCACGGAATGATATGGAAAACACATTTTTATAGGCCATAAGTCTGCATCTATCATACTAAAGTTGAGGCAATGCTGAAAATGTCACCGAATGAGAAAAGGCTAGATTTTATGTTCAGATGATATGTAACATGCAGCATGTCCTGCCATATGTAGTTCCTTTTTGCTCTCATAAACAAAATCCTTACTGTGACATCAATTAGTACACATGCTGGGGAATGAGGGAATAAATAGATGCTAATGAGGCCTAGCAGAAGAACAGACTTAGATGGCCTGATATTTTCTTCCCAATTCTGAATTGTCCAAATCTTTGAACCATTTCACTGTACTTCAACTTGTACGTCAGTAAGAGAAGAAAAGAAAGAACATGGATATCTTAAGCAAACTGAGTTTAACCTTAAGCAAAGAAGCAGCTGAAAATAACCTACATCAATCTTACATTTAAGACACAGAATCATACCCAATTAATTTTAATTAAGTTACTCGATTAGCACTGATTTTCTTTGACACTGCAGTGCATGACCTCCTCTACACTATGGGTTAGCACCAAGGCAGAGCTTCCATCATCGCAAACTACCTCACTTAAACTTCATTACGTTGTTGCACTAATGGAGTGGAAAGGATAAAGAGAGCATTTTACACCACTTCTTTTGTTAATATCTCTGCCCTCAGAGAGGTATTCTGATAGTTCACAAGCTCATATATGCACTAGAAAGATGCTATTGTCTGCTACAAAAACTTCAGCATGAAATTCTATCTTCTGCACAACTTATTTCTATCATAAAGTGACAACAGGAGGCATAAGTTAGCATATCATTTTTTTTTTCCATTTCAGATGCTTTATTCTAACACACTTGTAGCAATTCTGATTCCCCTGCCATCCCATGTGCCTCTCCTTCTCGCCCCAAACTTCTTCTCACCCTTGCCTGGTGTTAAAATTTAAAAGCATTTTGAAGTTATAATTTAAAAGAATACAAATATACACCCCTTCTGTTGTCATCACGCAACATGTCCCCTGAGCAGAGGACAGCAGGCTTCACATTGTGCCCTACAGGCAAAAGAAACATTCACTTGCAGGAACAAAGGCACATTTCTACCTCAAATTTCTATATCCAATTTACTGACACCTGAGATGATAACCAAGAGGAATTTAGAGAAAAGACATCAGCCTCCTTTTCCTTTCAAATATATTTACTCAGAGCATTGGCAGCTAATCCAGGTGCTAAAAGGGTCCATAGATTTTCATAAGATCTCTCAGATGAAGGCAATGCTTCCTGAAACCTAGTAACTAATGGAACATTTTATAGCTCAATCTACAGGTGGCTGAAGTCTACCACAAGAGACTGCTTTAGACCACGTCAATCACCAGAGATCATCTCATTAGATCATTTGAATACTAGGCTTTAAATAGCAAAGAATGCAATTTTGAAGAGACTGCATTCTTAAAAACAGGTCCAAAAGTTAAATTATAGGCAGAAGTTAATATTAAAGCCCTGTAGACTCTTTAAAGACATTTCTCCTAAGAAATGAGCCAAAACGTCTTGAATTATCAGAGGTGGCAAATCTGCTTTCAGTAGAAACTCTCCACAGATCATTTCATTAAATCATTTGATCACTAGCTATTAAATAAAAAAGGAAACAATTTTGCAGGAGAGCAGAGAGGGAAAAATAGCTATAATTAAGCATAGCAATTTAAAGTTGCATTCTTCACACATCATTACTGTCATTAAAAACATACTAATATGCTAGCAAAGTCACATGCTAGAACTAGTGAATAAGGAAAAAATGATGCCGTTTGTTTGAAATTCAGCAAAGTCCACTTATCCCCACAAATAGCTGAATTGCTTGCTTAGCTCTATATGTGGAAATATTGAAAACAAAACTGTTAATCAAGTGCCACCTGTGGCCAACTTTCTGTACTTCTCCATCACTATTTAGTCTGGAATTATTGAAAAAAGTGAAAAAAAATATTTCAGGATTTTGATTCATCTTCTGCTTGGTACAAATTGTGTTCTACTCTCCTTTTTAAGAACTTGATCCAATTTCAAATAATTCATATTATTTGTACATATATTAACAAATTGTAATGGAATTCATGCATTTGTGGCATGACCTTGTCTTCCATTATACAACTTTGGGTCTCAGAGGGCAGTGAGAAAGCACCAGTATGGCAGCTACATTTTCAGTAATGAAAACTGGAGACAGATGAGGGAGGAAAGGATAATTCAGCTGTGTGTATTAAGGGAAACGAAAGGTGACTGTCATGCAGAGAAAAGGAGATTACAAGTTTGCTAAAATGAATAATTTACAATTACATAAAAATGCATTCAAATACATTTTTCCTTAAATGAATCTTTTAAAAAAAAAAAAAAAAAAAACAAAACATAAAAACCTGCATTGTTGGAATCTTTCAAATCAGTAAACCAGTGATAGAGGCTTCATGGAGTTTGACCATGCAGAATTTACCCAGCTGCTTTGGACAATTTTTGTTTTCTTCCAGTATTTATTATGCATTCTGAAAGATAGGTTTTTCTTATTTTTTCTTAGTATGCAGAACTATAAATGTTACTGAACATAAAAAGAATTCCTTGTATTACAGGCTGATTCTGTTTTCCCTATCTTCATTGCTGCAAAGCACAGAAGAACAAAGGAAACTGTACCAAATAGATGAAGACAACTTCTTACTTCACCAGACCTTTAGCAGACAGTTCAGAAGAAAGCAAAAACACCATAATGCATCCAATTGTACAACATTATACTGTTACAGAAAACATCTTTGTACATGTTGAGGCTATTAATTCTTTTAAGTATGAAGACTGAAAGTCAAAGGTAGTTTTAAGAATCAACAGTGCTGTAGATCTTCCCTATGTACGTATAAGGAAAACCTTATTCCAAAAAGTACGGATCCCATACCAACTGAATTAACGTACACAATTCCCTGCATCAGAAACATTTCATAGGACTTCAGTCACTTACAGAGCTTAGTAGATGTCAACATAATGGGGAGATTTTCTTAAATTATTTTTTAAAAAAATAGGCAAGAGCTAATAAAAATTATTTTTTACAAATTATTTTTTTATACAAACCTGGACTGCACTTCGCTGCCAGGCAGAAGACCTCTGCTGAGCACCCTAGCAAGGGAGTGCTGATGCCTTGACTCCTGAAACTGCTCTGAGAGCTGATCCAACAAGCTGCTGTTTATGAAAACAGGTAGCTATCAAATCTTAGTCTCCTGGCCTCCTACTCACAGTTGTATCTCCACTGAACAGGAGACTTGCTTCTCTTTGTCTGGGTTTGTTCTCTCCTAGACTGATAAAGTGAATTGCCTTGTCAAGGGACTAAATGACCAACGGAAAACAATCGGTGGGGAGGGGAGAAAGAGCACGTGGCCAGGAAGTTGTTAGATTATGCAAACTCGCTTGTGCAATACATGTCATGATTTAAGCCCCAGCACTCCCAGGTCAGACTGAGATAATGCATAGCCACCTTCTCAGGTAACAGCCAACTCCTCAAATACCTGTGAGGAATGAAGTCTGCAAGACCTGCTCATTTATTACCTGGCAGTTTCTGCCAGGTAATTCATTTACGCTTGCACAAAAAGGGACTGCCACCAAGTTTAGGGGTTTTTTATATCCCTTTGTCACAATTTTAGTGATAGTACAAACATGTAATACACTGCTCTAGTCTGTTCCAGTAGGGAATACTAAATATATATTTTTAACAAATCAACTGATGGATTGTATGAAAAAGCTGCAACACTTGAATAATAGAAATACAGAACTCTGAGATGCTGACATAGGTGACTTCGCTGATAATCAAACTGATTCCTTCTTAGGCGCTGGAAAAGGACAAAAAAGTCCCAACAAAAATCAATCAATATGAGCATTCTTCTCAGTTTAAGATATTTTAGAACTCTTACCTACAAGTCAACGAACAATCACCATGATTAAAAATCCCATCTTGAGTCTTGGCATAACTTTTTTCTGTCAGGAGTTTACTCATCTGCTTAAAGCCCAATGCTGCAACTTCCAGTCAGCAAAAGGTTTGCGAGGATGCTGTTAGAGCATCGGATTGCAACACAGATTCAGTTTCACATCCACTGGCCTAAGACACAGGGCTGTAATGTCATCTTTGCAATTTTTTTCACGTTTTTCATTTCTCAAAGACTTCCTTGTCTGTGCCACCATCACACCTGTGCAAGATAATGCAAACACCTGAGTAGTCTACCAAGTCATTCCCTTTCGTCGCAGTCTGCTTTACATCCAACAGACAAACAGGGGCATATACTTGCAATGACCTGGCCTTATTTAGCTATTGCTCACATTTAGTTCATAGCTTGTATTTAGTTTGTTGAGACAGATGACAGGCAAGAGAGACAGACATTTTAGTGCCTCTCACCACGGCATCTAATCATGGATCTAAATAGTGTTTTGGGCAGAAAAACGAAATGAAGGTTGCAATGTGAGAAGGATGAGATTGAAACTTCTTGACCTCTGATCTTTTAAGCTGAAGAGTGATAAGTCCTCTAAATTTCAAGCCAAGAAACATAAAAGGAAAAAATATGTGCTGCCACCATGGTCTAATCATGCATAGTTAGGTGTTCCTAGCCATCAGCACTTTAGCATACTTGACTAGTGATGTATGAAGTGGGCCACCCCTGGAAATTGGTTTTCTTGCCCTGTGTCCAGCACCAGTGTAACCAGGGGCCATAAATACTTAGGCTGTTCAATATCCTCTTACTTTTATTTTTTTAGAATGATTTATTCACGTAACCAGGTTAAAATTGCAGCAGTAATTCAGATTGGGGATTGAAAAGCTGTCTGGCTTCAAGGCACTTGGGAGTTATTACCCATTTAGACTACAGGCAGAACAAGCCCTGTAGCCTGATTTGCTGACATTTGTCCAAAAAGGTTTCAGCACTGCTGTGTTAATCGACTGGCCTTGATTTGGGAAGGGGACAGAGCACAGATTTACTTGCTTCTTTCACCATCATCTTAATTCCTACTGCCATCCTCTTTTGGACCACTTAAAATCTGTCACCAGAAATAATTAGTGATACTGAAATGAAATGTTCCTGTTGATTCTGTTACTCAAATTGTTTTAAGAATTGTGGTTCACTGAAATAAGCCATTAGCTACAAAGTACAGTAAAATAAAGTTTCTAAGATTACAGCCCTGTTTACAAAGTGCTAGCTATTGGCCTCAAATTGACCCTAGAATAAACAAAAGATATCGCAATAAAAAGAGGATGCCTGCTTCAAGCTTTCATGGAGCCAGCCCATCTTCATTTTCAGGCACATCACATCTAGAAAGCAATTGCTCTGAAATTTTCATAATTTTCAGACTATATTCCAAAAAGTGACTTGCCTGTCTTCCTGACACAATCCTGTCACCACAGAGTCAATTTTGAAAGCAGAATTACTCACACAATTCATGGCAACATAATGGCATAATATATGGATTATATCCCCCCCATTTCACCCACTGGATTTAGTGAGCTTTCCATAAGGCCACCTAGAAAGCAGATAAAAATATATCTTCTTTTCTAAAGAGTAAGACAATTTTGATTCTTCATGTCTGCGAAATAATACCATTAGCTGAGTTGGGACAACAGTCCCAGGAATAGCATATTTAAGGGAGCTGGAAGATCAAAGGACATTCAGATTGATTATCTACAATTAGCTGCTTTCAATCCTGCTTTAAAATTGGATGAACAACAGCCTAATTCCTTCCCCACACAGAGGTAACCCCACTGCAGTGAAATTATTTTATAAATATGGGTCTATGAGTTCTCTTCATGGTTCTTGTTCTCATCTCAACACGGGTCCCATATGCAATTAAACACTTTCCTAAGCAACATGTTAACGCGAGTGTGAAAAATGCAAACAGCAGTGAAGGAGGTTAACTGATCTAGGAACAAAAGCCAACCTGACACACAAAAGTACTCTGAAAGACCCTTTGCACCTCCTTGCCTGGATGCTGGGGTAGCCCATCCTGATGAGCACTTCGGATCTGCATCATTTATTCTTATGTCACCACTTCTGTATTGCTGACATGCGATCAGTATTTGCCCAAAGAGCAGATCATTTTTCAAATGGACTCCATAGAGTACATACAAATCATGCAGAACTGGAAAGAATGAGGGCATAATCTGTTTTATTTTGTAGAAATATTACTTCTACCTCAGTTTATCTCCTTGATGCTGAGCTGGCTAACTGTACAAATTGCAACAGATGAAGGGAAAAAATATTCCATCCCAAAATGATTTCTGAAGTATCCTGGCGACCTGACCTGAGATAGGAAATTTCTGCTGAGCTCTAAATCTGGTGACTGATATCTCCTTTATTTTAACACAACTTATGGAGAGGCACTTGGGAGAGTTTTCTCTGCCTCCTCATAGCTTACTTAACTTACTTAACATCATATCTTAAGCCATAATTGCAGAGCTTATCCGCAGGTATCCTAACGCTGCCCTCTGCTTGGAGTGCGTGCCTGAAGGTCTTTCCAAAGGTTACACATTTGTCTCCCTTCATTCTGAATGTATCTGATCAAAGAAGCTATTTTAAGTCTTTTTAATCAGATAGTGGCCAAAGTCCTTTATACTGGCATGCAGGAATTAGGAAGCTGAACCTCTGAGATCCGCCTACAATTGGACAGTTAGCTTTAAACAAACAAATCTAAATAACTGTAATGGCACAGAGATCAGCAAGCAGTATTAATTCAGTACTGGGCAGCTCTCAGAGGTTCTGCTGAGCTCGATCCTCATGCAGTCTTCAGTATAGGCAGGCTCTGTTCTTAGTGGGGTAATAAACTTTCACTGGGGGGAGAGAAGGGAGAAAAATGCAACAGCTTCCATCATCACTCTGGAACCCACGCTCTGGAAAGGTCCTGTGTGCGTGCACAAAACTGCAATCCAGGCAAAGCACTGAGAGAAACGCCAGGTGCACCAGAGCTGCATCATACTCTGTCCAAAAACCTGGGAAAACTTCACAATACCCACAAATGCAAAAATACCAGCTCGCACTTGACTGCCTGCTCTTCATGTCACAGGTAGCAAATATTAACATTACTTACAAATCTCCTGCAAACATAGGTATTTGTGCTAGACCTAATGGGGCTTTAATTCATGTTGCGAGGAACACTTGGCTGGGCAGTGTGAGAGAAGCTAGAAACTCTGTGTATATGGAGATAAATGGAATATTAAACAGTGCAATAGCACACAAACATTTCCAATGATTTGGAAAGTGTTTTCAATCACTGGAATACAGAATCAACTTGAAAAAAAAAAAAAAAAAAAACAAAAAAAACGAACAAAAAAACTCAACCCAAAACCCGACCTCACCACCAGTTTCACCAGCTGGAAGGAATGCTTGAAGTGCTTTCCCTACAGATGACTGCGATTGCCAAGTCTGCTTTTTCAAGAAAATAAAGGTACTGCAGGATTTTCAAGTGTTCAGCACAGGAGTGCCTAAGAAACCCTGAACTAATGTTGATTATTTCTGTCAGCAGCCAAATGCAAAATTTCTTAGTTAATCTCTAACTTCAAGTTGTATTTTTCTGTCCTTGTACAGTTTTAGTCACGGACAGAGTATCCTGCACCGTCCAACCAGCATGGTCATTACGCTATACAAAAAACATATCCATGAGAAGTGCAGATTTATAAGGCATATCTCCTTCCTTCTTCACTTATAAACAAAGGTATTTTGATGTATGGCTCTGGCTGCAAAAGCCTGCTAGAAATTTAACCCTCAGTACTAGGTTCTGTATATGTACACGAGAATGTGTATGTACATATGAATGGAGATTTTCACCCATCCTACACTTGACGGGGATGACTCTGGACAGGTCAAGTTGCCCAGCTGCTTATGACAGCCCACATCAGAAAGCTTCTTCAGGTAGAACAGATATAAAATCCAAAATAAATGTATTTTATTTACATATATATGTATAAGCTATATATGTTATTACACTAGCCTCTAATTGCTTCTTGCATCTTGCTAAAGATAGAAATATATTCTGATTCCTACCTAATAGATAGGGTTGATAAATAAGTCACTTTACTAATTTATTTGATGGCAAGTCTCCTCTCTTTGGTGCCTCGTTGGTTTCAAAGCAAACTAATCTAAAGTCTACGTGCAGACTGCCAAGTGGGATGGCTAATGAGAATCTATGAAACACATAGTAGACAAAGGCAGTGCTTTACCTTGCTTGCTTTCATACCAGATTGCTTTTTTTTTTTTTCCTTTTGAAGAAATTTTTTTTTGGAGTGAGATGGAAGGAGGCAAAATCGCCACTTAACTAGATTTAATGAGCCTTTGCTTTTCCCATTCAGTAATTTCTTTCACTGAGGATAACTTGGTTGGCAATACATATTACAATCTACACGGCATTTGTGCTGTTCTAAATTAAACTTTTTTTGATATAATACCTTTCTTATTTTCCCAGTCTAGGTAACTTGGTCAATAACAGATACAACAAAAATAAGGAATACGGACAGCACAGGGAAAAAAAAAATATTAAGTTCTCCACTTTTTTATATGGTACATGAACTGTATCTTCTTGATTTGTCTGTATATTACATTAGAAAGATTCTACACAATACACAGTACATATAATTCACATGTAACTATCTCATAAGAAGCTGTCACTGATTTTTCAAAGGTCTAACTCTCATTCCAATATCCTCAAAGAATATTAGCAGAAATTAGGAATCTAAATACCTTACCAGATCTGAGAATTTATCATTATGCTCAGCAAATATCTAACATTCATTTGTTATAGTACAATACACATATTCTATAGTACAACAAAGCTATGTGAATCATGATGTGGATTTTATACATTTTACTTTTCTTAATATGTCTGAGATCTGTTAAGGCTTCTTCTGTTTGTAATAATAAAGGAATATTTTTCCTTTATAATTTATATTTCTTAAGGAAAATGGGCAAGAAAGAAACAATAATAATGAGAGCGAAGACAATGTAAAAATAATTAACATTTAAAAGTACCCTCTTGAAAATATCACTTTTTGCATTACATCCCAAATGAGAGAGATTAGTACTAATTGAGAGCAGTATTACTGCAGTAACTCCAGGAATAAATTACATGGCCCTGGTTCAAAACTAAGAGAAACTCACTGACTAATACACACCATACCAATTAGATACACTCTCAACAAAGAGAATCTTTTAAAATCTCGGGTCTCTCATATCTATGGGGTCATATCTACCTTTGCCAAACACTGTGTTCATTCCTGTTATTATTTTTATATATCTTTTCTGGTTTTCTTTTGCTCTAACTGCACTTAATAACTTTACTGAATGTATTACTAAAGGTAAACTGAATTTACTGAATTATTTTAAGATAGACATTGGGCTCAACAGCGCTCATCGTGTCTTACGCCCTACCAGTGTTCATAACATCATCATTGCTCTCCTTTTGGAAGTCACAGACAGAAATTACATCAAATGAAAATTAAATGCTACTTGTTAGATATACCAGGCATGTTTCCACTGGATCTGCTGCTCAACTTTGATATTTTCACCTTGGTTGACAGGGGCTGATTTTCTCCTAATTAGCACCTGCATATGGTCCTTCACAAATTATGTCAACTCGATCAAAAAATACTGTCTTTTTAATCTGGTAATTTTTTTAATCTAGATTTTGCACATAATTAATTTGGAAAAGTTTCAGAGAGGCACTGATTTCTTTTTTATCTGGTATGCCTGAGAGATCTCATGTAAATAATTCTAATATTCCTTTGTTTTATTATGCAGATATGCATATAGATAATGCAAGTCAGTGGACAATCACAGATATACATATGGTAAAGTTAAGGGTATAAATGGCTAAGTAAGTCACCGACATCATATTTCTTTTCAATCACAGAGCAAAGGTTAAGTACATTAAATAGAAATTGTAAGATTATTAACTGGGGTTTGGATTATATAACTCAGCTACACAAATCTGAATTTCCCAACTTGCGTACTGCTCAAATGAACAAGATTTCTTTTCTTGGAATAGGGCCATCTATAGCTGGGATGCAGACAATGCTGCTATTTATCATATACTTGCTTAGAATTCGTATAATGAAAAAATTCCCACATTGGTATGAAAGATCCGTAAGAATGACAGTAAATTATGATTTGTAAATCAAAAAATATCCAATCTGGTGAGATAGACCATGGAAAAATAGCAACTGTTGCACTGGTTTGTGGGAAAATAGGAAAACACTTCAAAAACAAAATCTTACACTAGACTTATGAGAAAGGAACGGTATGTGATCAAATGAGAAGCCAACATTGGACGTAATAGTGATTTTTTTCATGAGTTTAATCTATAGTAAATCTCTATTCACATACACACATTTAAAAAACTGGCAGTTTGGCTAGGGTCTGTCAATAGATTAGGTCACTATATAATTCAAGAGGAAAATAAGTTTCTGATTATTAATATCATTACATTCATCAATTACCAAAATTTTCTAAATCCCAAGGAACTATTTGTACTGACACCATTTTACTTTCCCTATCTCAGGGAAATTGTGTTTAAGTGATTTGACCAAGGTCACAGCAGGAATAGAGGTGGACTACATCCTCCCTGGTTTGCCTATATCTGCAGTTAAACAGTTAAGGTAAAAAAGGAAGTAGTCCATGATGAACACTGACTTTGCAAGTGTGTGAGTAACTTCGTACTTGCAAAACGCTGAACTGAAAGCAAAATACTACTACAATATTTTTACAGCCAAATTTTGCAATGCACTGCATTCCACTCTATACTTTCCTGAATCCTATGGACATCTGTTTGTAAGTATGGATGTTTTCCTAGTAATGAGACTGGATACAGAAACTTATCAAACAAAAGAAGAGAAGGAAGCAAACACCATTTATTCTTAGCATCTTTTCACATAGGTCAAGAAATCATAACTGAAATTTACACCTGTCTCCTCTTTCTCTTGAAAAAAACATATAAACAAAACCCAGCAAACCCTAAACTTACTCAAAGCCAAAACACAATGTCTATAGTCTTTCTGTACCAGAGGAACAATGGGAGACACAGGGCTGCTAAGTGAGGAGAAAGTATAGGTCAGTGGAATAAACTTCTGCCAAGGTAGCCACATACAAAAAGACAAATGACTTAGAGAAGCATCCTTCTGCCAGTATATTTTCCTTTGTGCCAGGAGCTCTCCCAGAACAGAGGTGAACTAATTTTTCTTTCTCTGCGTGGTTCACTGGCTACTTCATGCTGTTGGAAGATTTCTAGTACAGATTGGCTCTCAATTATTTCTGGGATACATCAGCATACACTACAAATGGTCTTTCCCTTGCAAGCACCACACAAGATTTTGTGTGAAATCAGAAACTTGTCTCTAGCTGTGGTGAAGGAAAGAAAGCAAGGCTATATACTCTTCGGGTGTGGGACTTTGCAAAGGCACACACAACTGCCAGAATACTCATTACCAGTGATAAAAAGAAGCTCCACAGAAACACAGGTGCTTTTCCACTACCTCACTGTGAAATCTGGCACGAGCCTCTGCAAAATTGAAATTGCTGGTACTGACACATACAAAAATAAAATTAAGTATAAATCCTTCTAGTAAACAGGTATGAAGTTCTGCTACTCCTTATACGCTCAAAAAAAATCCCTTTTTACCATAAAAACACACAAGCAATAAATTGACATTAAACAATAAAAGCAGCTTTTTAACCATTTTGAAGAAGTGTCATAATTTTGCTTGTACACTAGTTTGATGAGCAGAAGTTGAGCTTCTCACTATACTCAAAGCTGCACCATTAACATAAAAATGTATGACATCTATAAAAGTTAATAGGCATAACTCTAAAAGCTGCCAACTATAAAAGCAGAATAAAAATGAAAGCTCTTGCCTTCAGAATCCCCGTAACTGTGAGATCCATACCCATCACAGCACTGTGCCCTAGGTTTTTCTGCTCCAAATATAACACTGCCAGAATGTTATTTAAGCAGTGCTGTGAGAGCTCATTACATTTTAGAAACACAGCCACTCTTCAATAGAGAAACTAACAACAACAACAAAACAACAGATACAAAATAGACATATTTCACAAAGGGATTTCAAGTCACACACCAAACTGGGAGTAAGTCTTTCCACTCTATTTTAAGTACTACTGTTAGCTTGCTTAAATGAAGTCTGGCATCATGCGTTATTGGTATTCATGCTTCCAGACTGAGGGCAATACCCAATAAAGAACAAACCCAGTGAGTCCATTAACAAAGTTTTTCTTATTACCATGTTAAAGGGTGGAATGGTTGATGCCTACAGTCTGTCAGCTCCTCCAGCAAGATCTGATCCTCAGAAGAAGGTGTAAATTGCTCTCTAACTGACCTACTCATCTGTATGTAGGCATAAATTATCTCACAGAAATATATGGGAGATCAATAACAATAGAAATTGGATTTTATGCATGTTTATCTCATTTCACAATTAAGCTTCAATTGTTCTACATGCCTGTAACAGTGCTTGATGCTGTCTCTGACAAGAAATATAAAACAGAAGCTCAAGCCTGTGTTTAATTAAGAAATCCCTACACTCCAAAATAGATGGTTGCTTAAATTAGACTTATAAAATCACCATGAAAACTTATCAGTGCAGATGCAAAGACTCATTGTTTCCACTTATAATGATAATGAGAGAAGAGGATGATCATCTTAACAACAAACCAAACAATGAAAATAAGCATATGCACATTAACATCACATCAAACAAGTTTGATGGAGGAGGCTGACTGAGTAGAATTTTATGATCCTTCTAATAAAATATTTGTTGAATTCCCCAATAGGTATTAGTGGAACAGGACATTAACGGACCAAGAATTAAATTTGGACATTTGGTCAGGCAAAAAATGTTATCTACTTCTCATCCCTGTTACTAACCCAGCAATATCATTCTCCCAGAACCATTAACAAATTCCCCTCTGACTGTTCTACTGCAAGCAGAAAAGGAAAAAAAAAAAAAACAGTTTTCAGACATCAGTAAAGCCCACGTGATCTGCTCCTCTCTTCATAGCTTGTCTTATCAAATAGGAGCTCAAATACAACCTCTTATGTTACCAGAAAAGTTACTGTTCGGGCATCAGTTTGTCTAAGTCAATATCCATCCACTTATGGATGGAAACAAAGAACCTATCTGATAATATACAGTAATGCTTTACAGACTTCAGGAGGCATAATTCTTATTCTAGCTAATCACATATGGAGTTAGAGAAGATAATCTCAGTTTATCCCTCCAACCAGTTTGGCTTTTGCTCTTTAGTTCCAGAAAGACAGTGATAGGTAGACAGAAAAGGTGGACGAAAAAAGTTAGCTAAGTCAACACATATGGGAAGCCCAAAGCAGGCAAGAAGAACTAGAGTTTGGAGGAAAAAGACATGGAGCAAGACAGCAGCTTGCGGGGACTTGGCACTGAAAGCTCTGCTCAACAACCACAAAGAGGATCCTGCAAAGGAAGCACAGGAAGCCATGTGCAGCAAATACAGCTGTTGCCCAGCACTTCTCATGTGTGCACATCTGCCACTGCCTGTAGAGCTGAGGCATCTATCTCTACAGTGCTTTGGAAAGAGTTCTTGATTTAGTACTACGCTGGTTTGATGGCATGAAGAAATTTCCTCCCTCCCAGTAATGCCAATTTCAGCAGCATGGCACATACCTATGTTAGGACACAGGACATTTGTACCTTAGTGGAGGGAAGAAAGACATTACTTGTAGATTATAAAAATGGAAATACAATAAGTATTCTTAACAGTTTCTCATCAGTCACCATTTTCTTCCTTCCATTGCTGGAATCAAGACATTTGACTGCCAGTAACTCTTACCTCATTCCTCTCACTTGTCTGCAATAATGGGTATTGTTGCTCTTTTATCCCCTTCTCTCTCCCTATAGAGAGAGAACATTAGGGACCTTTTCAGTTTTCAGCAGCTCTTTGTATCCTCAAAAGCTTGCCCTGTGCTGCCAGGTGTATGTGTACCAAGTTGAATGTAAAGTCTTCCTACGACCACATAGAGCGATGAATGAAGTGATGAGATGAAAGGGAACAGCAGCTCCTTCAGTGTAGGAGTATCATGAGGCAAGAAGGTGTCGTAAAATATGCTCCTCTAGTCTAAAACTGTTGGACTGGAAGAGTGGGATAACAGAAAGTTGCATGCAGTTACATTTAACGACATCCTGAATGTCAGTCATTCATAGAAAGTTGTTATACATCTCTAGTTTTGGGTTCTGTTCTTTCCCAGGACTGTGGAGCTTATTCAGTATGTGGATCTACAGTGAAAGCACAGACAGAACTATTCCTTGGATAAGAAGTTCTCATTGCTCACCCTACAATTTCTTACGGAAATAAATTCCTCTTACTCTATGTTGAAGTCGCACAAATTAGTTTCAAAGGTATCTAGGCTAATAACAGAGTGGGGCACTTCTCTAACTTTCCAGGTATGAAACTACAGCCTGCTGAACTGCACTGTTATGTTCTGCAAGCACTGGCGGGGCAAAACCTACCACCATGGGAAGAAAAGACTACAAACAGTCGGTCTCCCTCCCCATGAGGCCAACCCGTTGTTACATGCTCTGCATCAAAGTCAACAAGCCATACATCAGTTCCTCTCCTCCTTATCCAATCATGCCTTCTGATTTGCTGATTTGGCCTATTAACATAGTCAAAGTAAAACTCTCAGCTGGAAAAGCGGTTTAAAGCACTACTGATGTATGACAAATAGATAAGTAATATCTTAATACAGATGCCAAGTGTTACAAAAGGTTGCTAAGCCTCCTCTTCACTGCAATCTCACATTTTATTTATATACATCGCAGCGCACAAATACAAGCTCATATCTTTAAAAAAACAGATAAATAAAACGTGCAACAATGTGCAATAAATTATTTGGTGCCAAGATTATTTTGACAGCTTCAAGGACAATTCTCAGTAGCCACTCTTTACATGGCTCCCTATATATGCCGTAGTTTTTTAAATAAGACATAATGTCAAAGCTTCTTGCTTTAAGAGCTTCTGCTTGAGGCCTTACAACATTTTCTTGTAAAAATGTTTCTAAATTATAAAATCTCCTGTAAAACTGTATCTAAATTAGACAATTTATCAGAGAGCTCTTTGGATATAACCAAGCAGGGTAATCTTAGGGGAAAAAAACCCTGTATCATGAATGAAAGAGCCTAACACTGTCTGTCTTTTGCCAAAATACCACGTAGAACTCTGCTGTTTGTTTTAATCATGATGGTGTTTATTCACTAATGTCATCTTTTAAACAAATGCTTCAGACCCAGAATTATTCTTTCACTATAAATACAGAAACCTCTTTGCACAAGTGTTTAACCATCTCTGCATGGTGCCCTTCAGGCCTCTTGTTGTATAGTAAAGTTAAAAATAAAAGAAAGGCACATTTAAAGCAGCACTGTGTCCATCAACCTTGGAGTCAAATTCCCACAATTGCTTTTTTGGGCTTATGTGCTCATTTAGCCAGTGGATGCTCTTCCCAGGGCTCCCAGTGCTATGCAGGAGTTGGCTGGGGGAAGTTATCACTCGTGTTGTGGAGTTACTTGGTGAATTGTCCTGCTATTCCTTCACAACCCTGCACTGCAGTATACATAAATGAATTACATGCTCTCTGGCTACTCTTGATCTGAAAGCACTAGTTCATCACATAAAAAATTACAAGTGTCAAATAGCGTAAGTGTAATGAAAATAAATTTGCTGTCCCTTGATTTTCTCTTCATATTTTTGAAAAGGTTATTGCACTGTATATGCTGTAATAATACAATTTCCAATGGGCCTTGGTAACTTGTTAGTAGAGAAAAATATATTACACTGTGTGGTAATGTCTTGCAAAGACAAATATTCCTGGGGGAAAGAAAAGAGTGACGGGTAGAAGAAATTATAACTCAATAAGCAATAAAAATTAAGTAACTTTCAAAAGAGACCAGTGACTTCGGAAAACAGCCACAACTGGAGACAGCTTTGACTGCAGTTTATTACTAATATACCTGTAATAATAATTTTAACAATTGCTTGTCGGTGGGATGACACAACAGTACTAATACAATCCCCAGTCAATTTTCTCTCCTCCCTCTCTACCTACATCTGGACATTAAAAATGATGCTGCAGATCTGCATTTTATTAATAGAAAGAATAATTTAAATAATTTAAAAGCCTGACAGACATTTTTTTTTTTTTTTACGTTTTGTGCTCTAAAGCCAAATTCTCGAGCTGACTCCAACACACCACAGTGGGGGAACAGGATGTCCTCTGAGTGCTTTCTTGGCATGTTGCCATTAACCAAACTGCAGCTGGTAATTAATAACCTTTATCTAAACAATAATTCATACAGAATTAAACTGTTTTGCAAACACTACGGGCTTGATACTGCTGAAATTATTGTGACCTAATTTTAAATCATTTTTTTCAATGAAATCATCCGCTGACCCATTCTATGTGTATATCTTGGCTTACAAGGGGTTGGTATGAGGTGCAAGGATATTTGATCCACTGAATCACAACACACCCACCTTCTTCTGGGTGATTCTCATGTCAAATATACTACAGAGTTAAGCAGTGTAAAAATGTGCCTAATGAACAGAAAAGTAATGGACAAAACGCCAACCTCCTGCACATAGTACAGAACAACTTCATCAACTTCAGGTAGGTAATTACTAGTATATTCATGATTCTGGATTCCAAAACAAAATTCACCAGAAGGACAAAAATAATAAAGACAATATCTCACTGTAGGAACAGGCAGAAGAGGAATCTCAGGAAGATCCACTCACTTCAGGGCAAAAATGCTGTTTTAGACACCTTGGCTATTTTCATGTCCATGTTGTAACTATCAACTTCACACTAAAAAAATCTTACATTTCAGGAACCCTTTACAAGAATGGAAACTTTAGAGAAAAGAATAAAACAGTGGAAGATTTGTATTATGCACTAGTCTAGAACTATAAATTGGAATGAAGATGCAGAAGCAGTCTTGGAAGATAAAAGGATATATAGTGCCTCTGTATGTATGTAGTTCAGTACTAGGACACCAGTTTTGTTGACATACATCTTTTTAAGCAAACGGGGCTTACTTTTACCACCAATGTTATAAGTAGTACAGAAAAGCAGGCACTCAACCATATTGAAGAAAAACTGTAAAAACAGTACCCGATTTCTTTTTTAAGTGGTCTCTATTTTGGTAATCACAGCTTGATATAACATGAGCGGTATAGTTACACACTATTGATAAATAGCCTCTTTGGACCAACTTTAATTACTTTAATTTGATTAAACAGACTTTTCTACCTGAGTTTGCACTTCAGAACACTTATTAGCTGGTTGAAAATATTATAACCTCAGCATCTAATTTGGCGAATGCAGATCCTTTTGCTTGACAGAACTGTCCCCATCTCTTTCAGTCAGGAACAACATGGCAAAAGGCATACACTAGCCGTCCGAAGTCCCGGGGTGTATTTGTCTTATCTTATTTGTGGTATCTTTCACAACACACAGTCCACACAGGTACAAAATGCTGTCTTGGAAGCCTAGATCCTGCAGTCAGACACTGGATGAGGAGACACAGATTTCACTATCTCAAATCTTATATACTCCCCTTAAATATGGGCCATTTTTTGTTCCTCCATTTCTCAGGTTCACAATAACTTCAAAATTATAACCTCAACCATTTCCAGTGATGAAGAATTAAAGGAAGTGCGGAGACACGGAAGAACGACACGCCGAGACGGGTTCAATGTGGGTGATAGAGCATCAATCTACTTTATTGGTCCGGGTACATATATTTATACAGACAACACTAATTTTTATGCCTACTAGTCACTAGCTGATTGGCTTAAGCTCTAAAGGTCGTATTCGCACGGTCCACCTACTTGCAGTTAGCTAACAGCACAAGCTTCTCATAACACTAAGTTTCTCATGTTACTATTTCTAATTCCTCTTGACTTGTTTTCGATACACAACAGTACCATAACACAATGTTTCTCAGACCACCGTTACCATAACACTAGGTTTCTCAGACCACTATTCCTAATTCCCCTTAACCTGTTTTCGACACACCACAGTACACAGGGCTGAAGCGTCCTTGACATTCCTCATGTATCAGCAGCTGCGAGCAGCTGCAGGCAAACCCTAGTGAGGTCCAGCATCACCAAGGCCCAGCATCAGCCCTTAAAACAGGCTCTGATCGTAAAACTGCTCGGTGGGCTCAGGACCCTTGTCTCTGAGCCATTCTCCAACAAGGAAGCATTCAGCAGTGTTTAGCATGCCTTGATAGCCTCTATTCATCCCTTTAGATTTTGTTTCTCCTCCTGCAAACATCTGAAATTAAATGAAATCAACAGGCAACACTGAGACAGCTGCACAGTTGTAACTCCCTGCTACTCTATAGGGTGAGGGTGACAGTTTAATACAGGTGGGCTTTTGACTGCTACACTTGTTTAAGGCTCTGCAAGACTTCCCAATGAAGCCATTTCTGACAATCTTAGGATCGCCCTACAACCAATTAAATTACCACGTTCAGCACTGCTGAAGTTGTTATCCTTTACCTTTGAAAACATTAAAAATGCAAATTAAATATACATTATATTAACTGAATAAAACATGAAGCTCTCTTGCCCTCTTACAGTAATGCAGAGCAAGGAGCAAAAGTGGATCAGGCAATAAACTTGGGCTTGTCTATCCCGTATTCAGAGTTTTGCTTGGAATAAACAGATTTGTTTTGTTTGTGCAGCTACTGAAAACAACTGGAACATGATGCCACAGAAGCGGATGAAGGGAATAGAATATATCTGTGATGCTCAGGGATGACAAATTCTTGCTGCTCAGGTACAGTGCCTTTCAAGTGATAGCAATTATCATCCTCTGAAATATCTCCTCTACCCCATCCCTGGATTTCTCAGCCTCCAGCAACATGCGTTATGCTAAATGGCACACTCGGGAGCCTCCAAAACTTGTGAATGGCAAATGGTGTTAGCTCAGTCAAGGGAACATTTCTCTCTTCTGATTGGACATCTGCATTACATTATCATAGCCTTGCTTTTTCCAATGGATCATCATCACACAGTGTGGACAGCCCCTTCAGAACAGCCCAAAGACTGATGCTGTAAGCAGATAGGAAGGCTGGGCTGCTGGCTGTGAGCTACTGCAAAAAGAGACAGTGGGGAAAAACAGCACCACTGATCATAAAAGGACACCTTTTTAGTGTCTGTTTGTATAATTTTTTGGAAACAATAACATTCATCAAGGAGAAATACTTCCAAATGAGTAAAGTTAAACATGTATAATCCAAGATTCCTAAAAGTTACCTGAGAAAGTAATTGCTAACATGCCAGTATTAGATTTTAAAGTAAAACTTGAAATAGTGGAGATTTTCTGCAACACTAAAAATGTTACTATTGCAATACTGAAGGAGGGCGACCCAATAACTATAGGCCTCTCACTGTGGTATCAGCCATCAGTGTACAGAAAGTATACAGTATACAGAAAGACAAAACTTGGTTCAGCTATTTCAAGAAGCAGCATGAAAACAGCAAAGGTAAACCTCATAAAACAGACCATTTAAGTTTACACTTATATACATATGCTCTATATAATTCTATAGCTACAGTCAAGATATGAATTCTTAATATTAAATTTAACTTACATTAATCTGGAGGTAAAAAACAATTTAAGAAATAATCAGATTGCAGACTTTGAGTGAGCTCTAGGAGTGCTGACAGACAAGCTACTAAAAGCAGGTAAACATTTCAAAGTTCACTATCATCCAAGTGTAACATACAGCCTGGGTATCATATTTTACCTTTCCCAAAGTCTGATATGTCCAAAACTGCAATCTATTCTATCTAGATATATATTCCTGCTGCCAGAGGTAATGACTCTGCATGACAGGTACTTTTGCCATCTAATTTTTATGCCAGGTAAAGCTTTAGGAAATGTCTATTTCAAATGCTCAGGTTGCTACTACAATGATAGGTTTAACAGAACAGATTATTGATACATTTTAAGATGACATAATGAATGTTCTTGTAGCCTTGGTAACTACAAGAATTTCATCACAAGTTAATATCCTCTACGTACCCAGACACATCTCTACCCAAAACTATTATTTTAGGTTTTTTTCTAATTGCAGTACTTTCTTTTCCATTAATGCATTGAAACTACAGGCCTCTTGTTGAGGCTTATATGTATATAAGAAACTATTCATATGACTGATTTGAAGAAAAATCCTTAGATTCCTTATATTAGTTAAAAAATGCAAACCCATTCCTTTCTTGAAATGTCACCGTTCATGCTTTCTGCAGTCCAACAGAGGTTACAGGCACAGGTTTCTACTCAATTACTATTTTGAAAATAAGAGATAGAGAATTAGGCTTAAATCCTTCATATCTGTTTCTGTACACCAATTAAAAAGATATAACCCAATCCCATGGGAGACAGCTTTTCAACTCTATTAACGGAATTTGAGAGTCCTCAGTAGAAATTGAGAGGAAAAAAGAGATCCTGGGTTAGTCAGCCACATCAGACTTAAATTATTCGACTCATGACAAGTAGGGGCATTTCATTTTGTGTAAGTTCTTCTGCGCATCACAACTGAGATCGTCAAAGGCTGCAATCCTTCCTTCTTCAGGTTCCACAAAGAAACAGAAAGAAATAGCACAGATTTTTTTGTACACAAGCATTTCTCCATCTTTGTAAAATACAGCTCTCCACAGAAAAGAGATGCAGACACCCCAATGCTTCAAAAGCTCTCCAACTTTGCAAAGTCTGAGGAGTAAGATCTGCATAAAGACTTACATTTATCTTTTGAATTCAAAATGGCCAGCCTAATTCACCTCAAGAAACAGCAATTTGAAAAGCTGAAGGAAGTGATAGTTTCCTAGATAAGAGAACCTTCATTCACTCTGTAATCCTGCAGCTCAGTAGCAAGTAGAGATCTCCTGTGATGCAGAGATGTTGCCAAAAACTACATACAAAATGTCTTGCTTCCAGCTGGGATGTTTGTTTCTCAAAAATGTACAAGCCCTCATAAATAATATGAGTCTTGCAATGAACCTGCACTGCTTCCCAATTAGCTTCATATCACCAATAAAGTTCAAAAGCCATTTTTATTGTGCTACAGTCAATAAACACCTACATTTTGGTTTACTTCACTTCTGCATCTTCTAGGAAGCATTAAAAAGGCCACCATGAACATTCTGTATTTGCCCTCTGGATAGTTTATCCAAATCTCTACCATTAACACCACTGCAGTCTAACATGTATGATATTAAGCATGTTTGGAAAGGCACTAACAAATCTTTATATTTTACTTTCACATCTTTCACTTTGTACCTTCCCTATTTTCCTACACATCAATGGCACAGTTCAGCTTGTCAGTTTGTGAGAAAGAAATCTTCTCTGAAAAAATACGATGGCAGTCTGTCTCATTTGCTACATGACTTCAGTTGCTTTTTGACAGACCTTTCTTCATTTCCTATATTTCAACTAGTTTTACTAGGATTGAACACCCCCTTGCATTGTGAAGTTGAACTCTGAAATAAATTCTACTGAAGTGACACCCACCAAGACCTCATGCAGCAAGAAAACTTAGCAAAACAGACAAAATACTACAGTAAGCTGATAACTTATGTTGATTCCATTTTGTTTCTCTTATTTTCAACCTTAACTTCAAATAAAATCACTACAGCAGACACATCATTGAGTCCCTGGATTTTTTACATGTAGTATTTCCAAAGTGGTACTGTACAACTGATCACACTGAAGTTACCAGAAAGTTTTGCTGAGCCTGGTGCTTCCAAGCATGAGTAACCATACTGATTTTCAGAGGAAATCTAGAGTCTGGAATTTTTATTCTTTCATAATTACAGATAAAGCTAAGTACTTTTGTTCTAGATTCTTGTATAATCATGTCATAAAAATTTGACAGATAAAAACAAGCACTTTTGGAAATAACAAATGACCAGCCAGTAATAACCAACAGGAGTAAACTGGGCAAGAGGAGAGGAGTGTATAGGTTATGGTCATCCCTTCAAGAAAACCTCAAGCAATTTTCTACAATTTGTTTATGGAGGAGGATATTGTAGTCTAACAATACAAGAAGCATTCACATGAAGAAAAACTACTCAAACTTCTGCTTTTCATTATCAAATCAAATGAGAAATCACTTATCCACGGTCAGATTTGAACTCATTTTTAATGTTGTAGAATACATTACTTCTTCAGTTTCAGATAAGAAAACAGGTTCTACTGATTCATAACAGCTTCTATCTTTCCCATATAGTTAGACTGCACATGAAATGGATATCTGAAGAGCAGAATATCACTCAGAGAGTAGAAATGTATGTGAACTGGTAAACCTATTACGTGTATCAACCTAGTTTAGGGACTTGACACAGAAGTCAAAGTTAGAAATTCCTGAGATATGATCTTGGCATGGTCAAATACATTTAACAGGTACATTGCATTTTAAAAAGTGATTTATGCTTTAGAACTAGTTCTGCTCAAATCCCAAGAAGTCTTAGGATAACAGCACTTGCTGAAAACAAGTATCTTCACACACTGCCTTTCTTGCTAAGTTTGCTGAAAGAAGAAAGAATGAATGAAGGCTAGCCATACCTAGTCCCATTTGTTACATCCACAACTGCTTTTTATATGTGGAAACCAATTCTTAAAGAAGTTTGATGCTACATAACACATTGTGACCTGTCAAATTATTTTTATGGCATTTTTCATGTGAAAAATCAGAACCTTCCTCAGGCAAGTCTTACAGACCTAAAGGCTCAGCTGGTGAAAGGTTTAAGTAGTACTTTACACAAATTATGACTGCTTATTCTCCCTTCTGACACAAAAAAACCCTTCGCAATACATTTTAATAATACATTTTCAAGCATGAATTGATGAGGGTCAAGGAATCCTATGAAGAAACAAAACAGTGCTACAGAAATTATTCATGGTATATTGCAATATAAACCACAAAATGTTGATTTCCTCCAAGGCTCTCCAAAAAAGGAGTTGACAAATATTGTAAAGGAAGTATGTTTTATGCTTTAAAAATTGTGAATTGACTGTGACTCAAAAGGCCATCCAATAACTGTGCACGGGGTTCCCCTGGACAGCAACTTTCTCCTTTTAAAAGGCTACTCCTCCAAATAATGAAAGTCAATGAAAAAAATGTTCCAACTACAGAATTCCTGTGAACTATCAATAAAATGCTGTTATCTGTTATTGAAAGATACAATTTGTCTATTAGGAAGGAAGCTGTTGTTAATAGCAAAGACTACAAAGAGAAGTCTTGCTTCCTGGGATATAGAAAAATGCTTTTCTGTAGATCTGGGGGTTTTTTTCAAGATAAAGATAAGGTAGAACAGTACATCTTTTGATGCCATAGGTGAGCTAACACAGCAAAGAAAATTACTTAAAAATGTTTTCCTAAGTTAGTTTTCAGAGGATTTGCTTTACACTCAGTTACTACTATTCTAAATCACGGTCACTGTGTTTGACTAGCACAACCAAGTTAGGCAAGGTACTACTTGCTCCTATGCCCCACAGGTATCTCTAGACTCTCTCCCTCTTATCAGAGGAAGCTATTTCTATCCCATTATATGTGGAACTCAATGAGCCAAGCACACAGAGGAGTATGATTTTGCCTCAGCTTTTGATCCAAATTAAGATGAAATGAAAAACATATTAAAAAGATAGAAAATACTGGAAAGGCAAGAAAACCAAGTGAAACGTGTCATCTTCCTTCATCTATATCTATTTACTCCCTTTTATTTTCTTCTATCAGTGAATTAGGATTAGCAAAGACTTCAGGAAGAAACTCAAATTTCCTGTGTTCCAAATAGAACTACCAAGCCTTTTTACAAGTGTCCTGACTAGTCTGTCTCTTTGCATCACCTCACACTTCAGACTGCACCCACTAGAGAGCATGTTAGCTGTTATTTTTTTAAAAATACTCCTTCTATCAGTCTGAATGGATTTGTTCTTCTCCAAACATTCCACTTCTCTGCTCAGAAAACAAAGTTTTGACACCCCTTTTCACTGAAGTGCCATCTCAGCAATGCAAAAATCTCTTAGGGCAGCTGACTGCTTCTGTATTTGACCAATTAACCACTGTTTGCTTGCAGCTTCTGGCAACCAACATTACAGCAAAGCTGGTCCAACATCTGGATGCACCTGTAAGGGGGGGAATCACACTCCCTTCCTCTGCCCTTTGCAAGGGCTGGCTATCACAAGGCTTGCCACTGAGCCACTACTTGGTACTAAAGAGACATAACATTTCAGAAAAAGGAAGTAGCTTCTTGCTGCCTTTCTGTACCAGGTCACAAAGGAATGGGGTGAACATAAATTGTTTACCTGTAACATGAAACTGCAATTTCTGAATACAGCTCTCTGGTATTTTGTGATGACCGAGCCCAGCACACCATAACCCTCTTCTCATAAAGCACAGCGTCAGAAGGAAAACCTCTGTAGGCTTTTACTTATTTAACTGTGTTTTGTGGTCTGGCACTCCAGAAGATTCATCCTGATTTCAAACTTTTTTTCCAGATATCACAGGTCATGGCCATGACCTGCAGCCACATTTTCTGCTTACTGCAATAACAGGGGAGCTACAGCTACCTGGCACAGTCATTCAGGCAACCAGAGGTGCAGGACGTGAAAACACTGTTAAGACCTACAAGTTTCTGGAGAAAATATGTCCTTAAAGTAAACAAAATAATGATTACCAGCTGCCAAAGAAAATTAACTCACTGATTTGGGATTGCTTAAGTATATCCCTACTCAGGAAAGCCCTTAAGCAGGTGCTTAATTTCCACATGAAGTTAAGTCCCATGTGTTAATGCTTTATACCCTTACATAAAGATCCCAAACCCAAACTCCCTCTTGTGTGTCAACAGCACATGAGAGACTCTGCAAGGCTCCCGTGTCTACTCCAGGCTCAGAGTAGATGTCTCCCGATTACCACCAACCTGTTGCATCTCCCCCGTGAGTACTCTGCTTAACGGCTGCATCCTTCAGCGTGGCTTTGCTTGCCTCAATACTCTTTCAGACTACACAGTGAAGAAGTGTAAAAGACTGGATTTTAAGAAGTAAAAAAGCCTCAGCAGGGCCAGTAATCACTGAAGCTGAAGGCACACCAACAGTTGAATAGAATGAGCACTAATATCCCACAGAAGATGTGCTTCCAAAAAGATAACATGTAAGGTTATGGTTTTCTGATATGATTAGTGTTTTAATAAAACATTGCCTAGTTTCAAAATCTGTCCTGTAACTGCCCCCTTTTCCTCAGATAATTTTTCATAAATTGATATTTAGTCAAAATTACTTGGCAGTGTACAATATAAAGGGTCTAAGTAATAGAGAACCAGGCTAAAATATAATTAATTTCCCCATCTAAGAGAATGACCTTCATAATTCACTTCAGGCTTCACCTCCAGAGTGTCATGGCTCATTTCCTCATTATCAGAATTAGATTTTAAAACACTACTGTCCTCCATAAAGTACACTGTATCTGATTATATACATAAAGAGAGAGGAGTATGTTTAAAATTACTCACATCACACAAATACCCAATTGTCTCAAATACAGATCAGTGTACTTACTAAGAATACAGCCTGTGCCCAAAGAGCTAACGGATTACAACAACAAAAAAACCTTGTAAATGAAACAAAAGATACTTGAGAAGGGAAGGAAGAAGAGCAAGGAAGGTTCAAGGGGAGAATTAACTTAAGCAATTAATTACAATCAATTAAAATTATTTACACTGACTTAGACAAACAGAGACACAGATAAATACAGCAAATACAGGTCTGTATGCAGTCAGATACATATTTGTACCTAAACTGTCAGGTGAAACAAAGACTTGGTGACTTTTGCTTAAGTCAGAGAATTTAGTCAGGGAAAGCAAAAGCAAAATCTAAAATTAGCACTATTTCACAAGAGGACTTGGGAGGACTTCATATAGCCAAAAACAATTGAATGCAGCAGTTTATTGCTTGGTAGTTGCCACAACCTGCTTCAAGCTTGCAGGCTGTGAGGCCTGTGTGGGACTATACATTTCTGGTGGAAGAGTGATGATTGACTGCTGTAGTGATTTTGGAGGACATTGCTTCACAAAAAGATGGGATGGAAATCTACATAAGGTGCCCATTACTTATTTAAGGAGATTACTTTGAGGGACTGATAGCCTAGGGTGCTAGCTAAATAATTGGCATCTATGAAAATTAAGCATCTCTCATTTGCTCTGTCTCTATATTTCTGTTTGTTAAAATACCCCAAAAGCCTTCAGGCACAGTGGCTTTAAACATCTAAATGTACCACCGGTATTATTTAATCACATCACCATTTGTATAGCTCTCTTAAAAGTAAACGACTAACTGTGTGTCTGAGTACATTAAAAGAGCAGACTGAAGCATCATGTTTAATGTATGAAAACATATATTGGGCACCTGTGAACTGCAAGTGGAAGTATACATATTGCAATATCAGAAATTATCTAATCTGGATTTAAAGAGTAAATGCTACAGAATATCAGCCTATCTACCTACTCCTTTAGTAATGTGAAAAAGTCACTGCACTCCATCAAAGGGCATATCACACTTGTCCAGTTATTGATTCATTTATTTGAATCACCTTCTTAAAAGAGGTAAAGAGGTTAATAGCCTGCCTCACAGTCACATGTTTTTAAGCAAAAGCCTGGGAAGGAAATTCTTTCAAGCCTATTAACATTCCTGCCTGACATTTTGAAGTGGACTCTCTGATAAAATGTCAAAATCTGCCACAAAAATTAATGTTGAGCCAAACTTTGGCAACTGGCAACAGCAAATGGGATCAGTGTTAGGAAATCACTCTTTACGTTTTAAAGTCATGAGAAAGTAGAAGAAGACTGAAGAAAGGTAGTGGAGTAGGTAATGCAAACTCTTAAGCACTGGTCCTTGGTTTGATGTGTGGTCCTACGTAAATACCTCCAGCCGTATCGTTGCATCTGAATCCTGTGATGCGGCCAAGGATAACAGTGTCATGGCTACTGGGTTTCCTGTCACCTGAAGAAAAGTGGTTTCCATAGATATTCATAGATAGACTTTCCATAATATTCTTTCCTTAAACTACAGGAGAGACAGGCAGCAGTCATAAAGCAAATGTTGGGTGGGTTTTAGGTACTCTCTGAGACAAGATGGATAACAGTAACTAAAAGATGGCAGGATCTTGTACTAGCCTGCACTGTAGAAAGCCCACAAAGCGATTTGGAAGTCATACTTCAGAAAAGGATCTTCAACCGCATTGATACCTGCAGTTTAAATTTTCTAGATTTGCCAAGTCTAAATACTAGGACTGTGGAGGTTTGCACCTCTTTTCCTCAAACCACGTTTCTCATATTGCTTAAACTACCCTGGAGAAATCCATTCTTGATGGACTGATTCTTTTTTTTTTTTTATTTTTCCATAATTTATTTGGATGGGGGGGGGATTTTTTGGAGCTGAAGATAAAGGATTTTTTTTTTTATCTACAAATATTTGAAAGTCTAGCACAGCTTAGAGCTGCCAGAGTTTGCTTTCAAACTGAAAACAAAGATAATGGAAGCTGTCTTGCAGTTGGAGAAAACATTACCACAGAATGAATTAAAAACTAGAAAATATTGGAGTCCAAAACGCAAAGACTGGAAAGCAGTGGAAGTCTTGCAATTACTGTAACTGCTGTAACAGTATGAGGCCTTACTCAAAATAAATCTGATCCCCTTTTACAGTTTGCAGTTTGCTCTGGGTAGATTCTTCCAGGCAAAAGAAGGTCACAATAGCTTTGAAATTGTTGCTGAAAATGTGTTAAATATGCATCCTGCTCCTCCTAAACTAAGCCTCTATTACATGTCCCTTTTCTAGTTCAGTCAGTGCTCAGTATTCCCTTCTCCCTGATCTTCTCCCATGCAACCACTGTCTTTCCTACTGTCATGATGTTACCACCAGTGTTGTAAAATCTTTTTTCTTAAGCTGCCAACACTTGGACTCCCGCAGCGCATTTATGCAAATTGGAGATCTGATTGATTTTGTGGGGTTGACAGAACTAAAATGAGAACAAAGCCTGTGTAAGGGTACCAGGCTTCTAACCCAGCACTTTGAGAGCAGGGCACAATGCCACCACTGCTGGTACATTATGTGGATGAGCAGAGCATAGGTAATTCAAAAGATTTTTTGCCATATTTTCTCAAGTATTGATGACACAAGCAATTTGCAATTGCAAACATTTCCAACAGTTTCTGATTTTACAATGGAATTTTATGTCACTATTGAAATGCTTCTCCTCTTCTCCCTCAACTTTTTATAGTTCAAATCCCAGTTGAATTTTTTTTTTTTTTTCCTACTCAGTATTAGTAATATCATTCCACATCAAAATCCATTTTATTGGGAAATAAGAAAGCAAACCTGGAATGAAATGGAAGGGTAGTGAAGAAGTGCAACCCCGTAAAGTTTTAATCTCAAACCAAACACATACTGGTTAATAAACAGTTCAAGGAAGGCTGAAAAATTTGAAGAAATAAGTGACACAAGGTGAAAGGAAATCCAGAAGTCCATGAAATCTGTGGATTTAAACAGGTTTCTACAGCAATCAGAATAACGGGAAAGGACAGTCTTATTACATTCATCTAGTCCCTAAGGCCAAAGCAGATGTATCCATCAAGCCGTAATTTCTGACCATAAAACTTTGCTTGAATAAAATCCTGCATGTGACCTTCATACATACTGCTGCCCTACGAACCTCTGTTACTCTACAGCTGAATCCCATTTAGTTATGACTCACTGCCTTATTTACTTCACTGATCACAATAAGCTTTCAAAAGCCATTACGAAGGCTTGAGTTGGTGTCTGTAAGCATACTCTGGTGACTAACCTGAATGACAAAAAGGTTGGTTTAAAAATAAAAAAAAAAATAAGTAAAACCCACATATATATGACTTGTCAAACAAAGTGGATATCAAACAGCATCAGTCAAATCTATTTGCCATGCTTTACAGATAGCCTATAAAAGAAAAAAGTGAATTACTATAGAGGTATTATTTAAGATAGGTAAAATGTGATGATGTCAAAAGAGGAGGTGGGAGAAAGGAGCAGAATAAAAAAATATCAGCACCAAATAAAAATGAAATGTTTGCCATGAGGTTTAAAATACTGGCAGTGGATCTCCGAGGACCCTACCCATCTTTGGACACGGGTCCTGCTGAGGCCAGACAACCCTCCAGGTGCTGCGGATGCCTCAAGCACTACAAACACCTCCAGAGTCTGCTCGGTAACTTCTGGCGTGCCAGTGGAAACAGCAGCATGGGGGCTGCAGGAACTGTGCTGCCCAATGAGGCAGATCAGCACGAGCCAGAGTGTTACCTCTGGTTCAAGTTACCAGAGCCCGGTCTCCCTCCACTTGCCCTGCAACAGGAATTACAGCATACAGGAATACCTGCACTCATGGAAAACACCTTCCCCCAAATGTAAGTAAATCAGTATTGCAAGAATACAACTTCGTGGAAAATGTTTAGAAGACAAGGAGGGTTTAGAGAATCACTAACAGCGAATTGAAACAGATACTTATTTAGTAGTATGTCTACCAAGTTATCTCAGCAGACAATCCCAGAAAAGTGCACAGGCTATTGCATATTTCACTTCAGCCATTCAGCAACCATCATGATATTATTTATGATAAAATAAGGATTGGAGGAAATAGCAGGCTTTGAACCATAACATTTAGGCTTTAATTATTAGTGTATTGAAATGAGCACAAGAATAATAAAAGTAAGAGAAAGATAAGAGACCACAATGATTTTCTGACAAACAAGGAAGAAGCAATGTATTTATTTTGACCAAATTTCCCATTGAAAGAAAAAAAAAAATCTACTTCATTAAAAAGAACTATAGAAACATGATTCTTGAAAAACAATTACAGTTTAAGTATATTGTAGAGCTCAAAGCCTTTTGAAGGCCTATCCCACCCCTATCTAAATACTGCTGTAAACTGACGTCTCACAAGAAAAGTAGCGAAGTTTTCTCTAATGTGTATCATTATTGCCAGTAGTATGGACCTGGCATTATAATTCCTTGTTTCACAGCTCTAAAATACCTACTTGCCACCATGCAAAAACTGACTATCCCTACTTTCTTTACTGTCTATACAAAGAAAACTTGAATTCCTGCTTTTCCTCTGTAGCACCCAATGTGGGCGCAGCACAAAAAAGCCAGCCACAATATTCTTCCTCTCTCAATCACACAAGCCCACAAATATTTCGAGATTTCACATAAAGGAGTATTATAAATATTGTGAAGTATTTTGTATTGAAGAAAGAAAGAAGGAGAGGAAGGAACATGCCACGTTGGACATTTCCACAGACGCGCGTCACTGTCACACGTCTCAGCGACTGGGCTGCAGCTGCGGTGAGGGCCTGGGATGCACCATCTGTGAGCCTCAGCCACCCTTTTCAGCCACTCTCCTCCTCTGCAAATTCTCCCCTGCGCCCATTAGGCTGGAGCTACGCGCACCTGGCCACGCACCTGGCTGGTCCTCACCCCAACCTACCAGCCGAGCTCGCCCTGGACTTGCCTCTCCTGCCGCAGGGCAACCTCAACCTCACCCCATCCTGATGAGTGCCCGTGCCACCCCACGCTGCTGATATGAAAACATCAGTCACACAGTAAACCACATGCATCATGCTCACTGTTGGCCCTCTCTGACAGAGCATATACCAGCGGGGAAAAAAATCTTCCCTACCTTAAAGAAACTCAATTTCACCTCCCATTTCCATGCACTAGAACATGCCTATAAATTGTCCCTGAGGGCACTTCCAGTGATATTAAGGGGCATGTCATTCACAGCTCTTCTAGGATAAAACCACTCAGCTTTGCAATACAATCTCATCGCTCCAATCAGAACTGTTAATGAGATGCCCTAAGGTACAAATGGAAGGCACCATAACAGTTTACAAAAACAGATTCAGAGAGAACAGGAAGTAGCACGCAGCAGCCGATCCTCTCAAATTAATTATTTTTACATCCCCAAATCAATATCAAGTATATGAATGTTGTTGTTTACATTGTTTGGGAGTTACTTGATAATTTAGCTAATGAAACAAAATTAAAGTTAGAAATAATACATGCTGTCCATTAGTGGATCATTATCAAAAATAAATTTGTAAATATTGCCTTTGTACCTAATGTCTTGTTTTATCAGCTCTTTGCTCATGACTTCTCATTTTTTGAAATTCAAAATCCTAGGCAAGTTTTTAAGAACTTTCTCTATTCACTAAAAGGGGCATATTTTAGACAAATTTAGACCAATTATAAATTATTATTATTAATGTTATAAATTAACATTGTACCAAACATTAAAAGCTCTTTTTTTAAAAAAATCTCTTCTGTAGTTTAGACAAGAGGGGAAAAAAGCCAAAACCATAAAAAAAAAACCCAGATATTGCAACCTAAAACAGAGCAAACTTCAAGCAGTTTATATTAAAAATAATATAAATAAATATCTAGTAAAATATAATAATAAATAAATAATGTAATTTTTGCACATTAGGCTCTACCTGACAGGAGAGGCCATGGTACCTCAGACTCATATTAGTGTTGTTATGTTTCCAAGGAAAGGGTCATGCTGCCATGAAAAGAGCCATTTTAGGCATACTGAATGCCATACACGTTTAAAAATATGAGATTTAGCCCCACTGTAGTACTTCTTTTACAAATGGAATACAGAAATGACCTTGTTTTTTAAATTATCTTTCTCTGGTGTTTAGTATAGCAGATTTTGGCTAAGTGTTTTCCCAAGGGATAAACCATTAACTATGTGGCAACAGTTACAGAGGTCCCCTTCCCTGCTACTAATGCTTGTAAGAAATCCAACTAAGAAGTGATGTAAAGATGTGGAGGAGAGGAGAAAGTGAGGAAAATGGTGCAAAGAAATTGAAACATTACAGT
Organism: Tyto alba; assembly: GCF_018691265.1. NCBI lineage: Eukaryota > Metazoa > Chordata > Aves > Strigiformes > Tytonidae > Tyto > Tyto alba. Next base: position 12,371,273 of record NW_024881327.1, on the reverse strand, counting down.
ACGTCTTATGCTTATATTCAGTTAAAACATATTAAAAGAATACAGAATAACTGCGGTAAAACAGTTCAACAAGCAACATTTCATAGATAGATGCATGCAAAAGATGTAACCTTTGGTCTTCACTCAAATGATACCAAACAAAACACAGGGCACTTAAAATATAGAGAATATGAGGCTTTCCTAGCTATGCAGCTGTATTTGACCATGCATTTACAAGAAACAATTTTTAGTGGCAAATACATTAATGAAATCATCAATATCACAACAGAACTGTTCCCCCTCAACACATGGTAATAAAATTTACATCAAAGCTACTGCGTTCACATTTCAAATACTGACTATAGCAAGGTATTTTCAAAAATGACAAATGTAACTTTTGCAAAAAATAGGCAACTGACTATTGAAATATGGGATCATTAACTCCTTTGGAATGTTCTACTTAACTAGACACTCCTACTTTCTTTAAGTTAGAAATAAAGAAATAATTTGAAACTGCTCTAACACAGTGATAAAGGAAATTAATTGTTAAGTTTCAGTGTTAATCGATGTTAATCACAGAGCATCTTCTAACATTATCCATACTGGGTGAATTATTAAAAAAATTTTAAATACTAACAGTGTAGAAATTGTCTAAAAAACCATTGACCTCACTTACCCATTTTTCCTCTCTGGATTCTAAATGTATCCAATAGCTTCAGTTTGTATGTTGGCCTTTTCAGATTGAAATAGATTGAATTGATTCTGATTGGAATACTTTCAAAATCACTACTTCTTCTGCCTCAGCCTTATCAAGCCCAGACTGTAATACTTCCCATTACACAGGTCTCGCCACTTGTAAAATTTAACAAAAGTTTTCTAAATTCGCAAAAATTAAGAATGTGACTGATAAAAAAAGTCATATAAGCATTAAAGACCTTTTCAGTAACATTGGCTTGTCAATAGCCCATTGAAGCCAAGTACTGACCTTTGACTTCACAAGTATCAGAGCAACTATACAGGTTTGCTGCTTAAATCTCAAATTCTACCTCAAGTGTCAATGCAGAGCCAATAAGAATACAGAATGTCATCAAAATCTTGTTTTCTTGTTAAGAAAGGTTTAATAATATACATACAATAAACAACTTCTGCATTTCAGACAGAAGTTAGTGTGCCAGAACAGCAAAGAAATAATGAATGCTTAGGAAACAATTTTGAATTCATATTTCTAAAGACTTTATATAGCTGTCTTTCCAGACAACTGTTCAGTCACACCAGAGATTTACTAATCCAGCTCAGAGGGATTTCAAATATTGAGTCCTGTTATCATCCTACCGCTGTCACAGGAGCCCAAAGCAACAACCTCATCTCTTGTCCAATAATTGGGCAATGACAAAGGACAGACTGAGCACAAAATCACATTGGGCACAGGTGGCTTTCTAAATCATCAGATTATCTCTAATCCCTCCTATAAAACAGGTAACTTCTTCAAGTATATGTGCTGAATATGTTATCCACACAAAAACCCACGTTTTCCAACTGAGTGCTGTTAGTTGCACAAAATTAAACCAAATAGTATCATTAAGAAGTCATAAAGTAAGAACTGTTGGTTTGACAGTAACTTCAAAACAGCCTGCAAAAGACGAAGATGTAGGCAAACTGTCTGACTTCTCTACCATTTTTCAAGAGCCTTTACTTACAAAATGGATAAAAGCTAAGTTTATAGCTCGAAGTCACCAGACCAACACGAACCATAGTAGCTAAATCCAAAATTAAATGCAATTTGATATTCTATGTAAAAAGAAGCCAACAAATCCTACAAATTTCTCATAAAGATAGGAAGTTATCAGTGTGGTATTTTGCACGTCTCTGCAGAAACAATAGCAAGAAATCTGTTTAGATGTCCTACCTTCTTGAACCGCCTGAAACGGATTGTTGCCATCCACAAATGTCACCGAACATGTGATTTTCTCCGTTTGTAAGATTTCGTCATTCTGGTTGAGATCAGCAACTGCCATTCGAAAAACTTCCTCATCTTTTTTGGCAGATTCATCAAAAATCGCCCCTGCGGAAAAAAAAAAAAAAAAAAAAAAAAAAAAAAAAAAAAAAAGAACAAAAATCACGTTGCACCTTTCACCTGCAGTATCCCAAAGCATTAATCATAAGGACTTAAGGCATTTTACACTACTAACACCATCCCTTTGCTGAGCCCTGAGGAGCAGTTCTCTCAACACAAAGACCAGGAACTACTTCACAGTATGCTGAATTGCTACATTTTGACATAATTTGAGACATAAATTGAAGAGAAGCATTGGTTTTATACAGAAATATTGGGGGAATCTAGTTAAGCACATAACAAATTATCTGTACAGGAACATTGCCAAGAAATGAGAACTATCTACCTTTCCAAAGGTGCCATTTAATAAATGGAATGTCTGCAACAGGCTAGGATATACATTTAACATCATGTCTAGTGACAATTAAAAACAATATAAAGTTCAAATGAGGTGAGAATAAGCCTAAAATGGTAGCAGCACTGGGAAAATGAGTTAGAATTGACAACCATGATCAATGGACACGTCGGCAGCTGATATAAACTATTTAAGGTCTACTTCTTACTGGATTTGTTAAACACCCACTGCAGCTGTCTGACTCTTGAAGTCAGTAAATTAAGTTTAAACAGTTAATTAAAATAATTTCTGCCTTGATAAATTTGACAAAAAGTGACTGTTCTGCCTTTTTCCCCAAAACATTAAAGCAAAGCACTGTAAACAGGAAACTGTTAAACTCTGGAGGAGTCGGCAGAGTAAGGGCGTCCAACTCTTGCTCAGCCAATTCTTCGGGTGTTTTGGAAAAGAACTTCAAGGCTAACCCAGAGGTTTTACATTTTTTGCTTTCTTTAAACTGTAGTGTCACTTTTAGCATCACTAATTTCCTATCACCTCACATTTACTTCTTGTATGATGCAGAGATAGCTCAAGTTACACTGTTACAATTCTATGAATAATGCTATATTGTTTCAAAACTTCAAATCAGGGCTGTTAGATTTTCAAGCACCTTTAAATCTTTCATTTCCAGGCAGTAGATTAAAGAGACAGAAGTGATGCTTCAAACACGGACTTTTGAAAACTGTGTTTAATCATTATGAAATTTCTTCAGTTTTCAGGTTTGCTTATTCTTGAGTGTCTGTTGTCAATACGTGTATGTGGCAAGGCAGCCAAAGATAACAGAAAATGCCGATCACTGATGATTTCAGGCAAATACCTGCAATCAGTGCTGAAAAGAACTGGAAGAGATTCATTTACAGGAAATGGCTACTTTAAGAGAAGCAAACTTCACACACAGTATTTATTGTGTTTTTCCCACTGACCTCCAACACTCATCTTCCTGCCAGCACCACTCATCCTACATGAGCATCATCTCTTCCTACAATCTGACCGCTTTGACTCAAGCATTTTCCCTCCTGAAGCTGCTGCCATCTGGAACAGCTGTTCTTTACCTCTCCACCTCATTCACCTGTCATCTCTGTGCAAATCTCAGCTGAAAACATTAATTTTATCTCTTGCCCCTGTTTCTGTTTCCTTTGTTTTATTTAGTTTCATAAAGCAAAGCTGCACATGCCCAAGAATATACTCGTTATGCAAGATGCTGCAAACCATGTCTTCTCCACAAAGATGACTATTTGTGTATCCAGATAGCATTTAAGGGTACAAAAGACCTTGTCCAATGATATACCTTAAAACGTGTTTGTTTCTAACCTTTTGGAACAGTTCAAATCAAAAACACATATGCTTCATTTTGGGGATACACCTATACTGATGATGATGACATAGCCCAACATTGTTAATAAACTTTTGAAGGAATAATTTTATATAGCTACTAAGTAACAAGGTTAAAATTAAGACAAAAAAAAAAAAAAAAGTTGGAAAATAATGATAGTAATTAGTCAAATTCTATCCCTGTAGAGTAATTCTGTAACAAATGCCACACTGAAAGGTAGTGAACAGGAACAGGTTTCACTCACACACACAGGGCAGCTGTTGTCTGTGTTGCAGAACAGCATGGAAAACAAAGACCTTCTAGCCAACACTGCAGAGTACAGCTTCTTATTCTACAGCTGGGAAATGTCATCTTAAACCTGGCTTTGTCCCCAGAATAATCCAGAGGATACAGAAAAGTCCAAGTTATCTAGTGTGTCTTCTGCACATGCCATCTCAAAAATCCCCGTCAGCCCCATAGCCCTTCCACCGGGCAGCAGAGAACTGCTCCCAAGACAGTGCATTCACCAGTCTAGCAACAAGTTTCTCAACAGATGAACATTCTTGAGAATCTTTCTTGTTTCTTTCACAGACAGATATCTCTAATAAACTCCTATGGTTTTTCTCCCATTTTTCAGGCGGACACAAATCCTACCTCTGACAGTATAAGGACTTAAAAGGAACCGGATTAGATGAAACTCCATGCAGCCTTCACGAACCATGTTCTTTCTCACTGTAGTACAATTTTGCTCTGACTCCTGTTTATTTCCATTTATGGCTCCACGTATCAGATGCAAAATTTTGAAATTCTGAAATCCTATAACCAATACTACCTCTGACATTTTAAACCAGCTACCCCACAGAAACAAGACACTACCCATGCTCTAGTGTAGGAGTATCTCCATTGGTAAAATAAATAGATATAGAGGTGAATCGCAAAAGAAGCTGTAACCACAGATCCTGCTTGAGTATCCTAGAAGAATTACATTGTCTTCCTTCAGAAACAAAGACCTTTTTCATTAGCGTATCTAACAGCTACACAAAAAAAGCCTTTTAAGATATAATAAAGATGACACTGTTCCTTTCAGGAGATGGCAGTGCACAGCAGCACATGTATTACACTTCAAATACTGATAAGAGAAATTTTATTTCATAAATTAAATAGAATTGGAAAACTAAAACAACAAAACAAAACAAAACTAAAAACAACCAACCAACCAAAACCACAAAAAAACTGAATAATTATAAAATTGTTTCTAATCTCATATATACATTTTTAGGCCCCTGTGGTTTTTTTCAACTATATTCCATCTGTCCATATAACTCTCTATATTACACAAGTGTGTGGGGGGTATTATTTTTGTTTGTTTCCTAAAAGAAAAGTCATTTCAGTGAAAAGGTAAAAAGCATTCTTTGAATTGTGCTAACATTGCTGGAATATTTTCCTTTTCCTGTGATTCCAGGAATTATCCTCTGGTTGACAGGAGTGAATTTTCTGGCATGAAACGGGTCTATCGAAATTTTTACAGCTAGCCCAAAATGCAGCCTTTCACTACTTTTTTATGAGGCATGATTTTCTTTCCTTGCTGAGGCCTGAAATCACACTGAAGTTTTGATGCCTATTCTTTCAAAGATAGTCTTTTAACCAAGTCAAACAAACAACCAACCCACATGAACAAATAAGGGGTACCACACCTTAAAATTACTTCTGTAGTGAGACCTACAGACTCTCTCATTTACTCATTTACAGCTGTAAAATGAGAGAACTGGAATGACCACAAACCGATTTGGAGTACCTGTCCAAAATGAACCCTTTTAGCTACAAGAAGAATTGTTACAGAAAATAATGAACAGCTGAGAAGAAAAATCAAATTATTCTTATAGATACTGTAAGACATCTGCTTTCTAGAAAATGATGCAACAAAACTATTTACAAATGGAAAACGTCTTCAAAATTATACAGAACTAGATACTGTTCGTTTCTCTTCCACCCCCACTGCTCGCCAGAGCTGAAACAGGTCGCACACTAAACGTGTCATTTCTAACTATATTCAAGGAGTATTCCCATGATTGCATCAGGAGCTAACATGCTGACACAGCAACTACTTTGCACCAGTTTCCCCCTCCTGTTTTATTAGCATGTCATTACTTCCAGCTTTATTTCAAAATCTGGATGAGGACAGCACAAATAAAATTCTCTACTGGCTTTTAAAAAAACCCACAGCACATCAATAATGTCCTGTAACTTAGCAGAGAATTATTTGTGTTTAACTATCTCATTCTCACTCAACCATGTCACCAGAATTTTGTCAATCTAAATGAATATAGACCAAATCATACAAATGCTCAATAAGTTCACCAAGTCCCAATGACATCATTAGAAAGGCTTTTCAAAGATCATTTGTCCTACTGACCCATTCATATACAAATATAATCCAAACTAGATATTATCAGCTATTTCTAGAGTAATTTGTGCAGTCTACTGGAATCAGCCCAGAAAACGTAAAACAGGAGATTAACACATCATGACTGCAAAGATTAAATGTGAAGAGATTTAAACCAGTGTTCATCTTTCTATTGACTAAGAAAGGACACAGTCCACTGCTTGCAGTGTTTTTAAGTATCATAATTTTATTATCTACGAACATATGCCATTTCTGAGCTTCACTGGCCCATATTAGTCTCAGGAAATTAAGTTCCTTGCTTCAAAGAGGAGGGGGAGCACATGGATTAAGTGCCATTGTGAATTGAGGTCACAGTTCAATTTCAGCACATAAATTTGGTTTTCACTTTACAACATTGCACACACATACCTCACCAATAGAAGCAATATACACTTTCCCCAATAATTTACTAGTTCACAAGTCCATGAATGTTTGGAGAGAAAAGGAAGAAAATAGGGCAGTGTAAAATACAGTAACTTTTTGAGCGACTATCTCATGTTCTCAGCAGCTGCTGATTCTATACAAATTCTTCGTCCCACCAATATTGCCAGCCTGTACCAGTGTCTGAAACCAATTCCACTGCATTTTCTCAGCTGCTGCTATTACATTATTATTCTGAATGAGAAACTTAACACAGCTGCTGGGAGAAGGATGGCCATGCTGTTAACACTCAGAACTGGAAGCTGGGGATTTTGAATCCTCATGGCAAACCTCATCTGAGACACCCTTCAGGGCTATGAGTATATTACCACAGGTCTAGGTTCCCATTATGAAATAAGGTTAAGAGACATTAATTTCTGGGGGCTTAAATCAACAAGACTGATATCTGAGATCCAGAGATACATTGTAGAATAAAATCCCATGTTATTTCTATGCCATATAAGTGTCTGGTTGTGAAAATTTTTTTAGATTCCTCTTTTTAACTGTGATGGCAAATACCTGGCTATACAGCATACTAACATGTCTGATTGAATGAATATATACATACAGCTTTAGAAGGCAAATTATATTATAATGGAATTACTGTCAACAAGAACAAGATGGACTTGACGTATTTGAGAGCCTGGCTGTGCTCATGTAGAAACTGAGAAGGTCACATAGAGAGAACCTTCCATTGTGCATGCAGCTCCCATTATCGTGGTATTCAGCATGCACTAATACAGCTGGACCCTAAATTTCACTTGTGACACATTTAGAGCTGCCATTAAGTTTCTCTATTGACTGATAGGCAGTCAAGTACGTGCAATCACATCTTGATGTTGTCAATGAAGGCAAAACATCAGCATGCTTTGCCTTTCTCTTTAAGTTGACTATATTTTAGAAACCCTCTATATAGGGTTTAGAAACCCTCTATATAGGGTTTAGAAACCCTTTAGAAAGGGCACAATAAGCTTGATTTTGTCATTGCAGCACAAAGGGAGTGGAAATCCTCCATCTCCTCTGCATCAGGAGGGAGTTTGCGGCAGATGTGTCCTCAGGTACCTCACACGCCACACTGCAGATGCCAGCCACGGCACAGGGCTGGGCCACTGAGCCCCCCAGCCCTCGGGGACCACGGCCGGCTCACACGGGGCCAACGTGGGGCTCCAGCTCAGGGCAGAGCAAGTCCCTTGCATCTGAAGCCATCAGCTTCATGCATTCGCTCCCCAGAGCTCTGCACCAAAGGGATCTCGGCACCAGAGTGCATCTAGGCCAAGCTAATGTTTTTGAAAACACTATTTGTTTGTTCTTTTTAATTTTTCAAGACTTTTTCAGCTCCCACGGTGACAGTGAAAGGGACAGCAGGGTAGGCCGAGGAGTACCTATGCCAGCTCCTTCTGCAGAGTGAGCAATGTCCCCCTGCCCACCACACTGTAAAGGTAAGATTTCTCTTTCTACTTTATATATATCCCATATTTTTACAAACACAGCTCAAGAAATTGAACATGTCAGCACGTATCTTTCACTACTTATCATCAGACATATAAAAGAAAATTAAAATAATCAGCTTAACAGAATGTATTTGCCAACGCTAAATCTACACATGCGTATGGAGGGTCCACTTGTGACTTTAAGTGGCACAGGTGAGAGCAGAGAAACTTCACTGCAGTTTCTGGATTACCACTGATACAAGATTGCTCAAACAAAAGAAGTATCAGCCCTACTGTATTTTTTTTTCCAATGGGCTTTTTTAAAGGTCTGCTTCTAATAGAGAAGAGTCAATGTTTTTCCAAGCCACGCCATGAGCAATGACAGTTTCCCCCCAGATCACTTGCAGTGGTTGAACATATTATTACACATGCCTTCATACAGGCTGCTGCTATCTCCAAGACACATTCTTTAATCAACCTCGATTGCATCCATTTTTAATCCAATTAAAAAAAATAGCAAAATTAGTAAATACACAGTCCCCAGCTAATCAGAATAACTGAAAAAAACCCACCCCAAAATGAAAAAAAACACCACATTATTTTCCAGGGAAGCCACCCTTCCTGAAAACCTTGCCATCTTCTTCTTCAGTCTCGTGGGATATACAAACAAATCATATATTACTGGTATTTACAGAATTGGAGAAGCTATCCTTTTAATTGGACACAATAATTCAATCAAAGATTAAGGAGCTGGATTAAAGAATGAAAGAGCTTTCCACTGTGTTTCCCCCCCTTCACACCCAAGTTCAGTAAATGCTTTGTATGCACAAACCTCATTTAAGGCATCTAAATAATCTCTCTCAAGTCACACCTTAAAATGAGACTCTGCTCAGCTTAATATGATGCTGCCAACTTTGTATGGCACCACTTACTCCAACCACTTTAGGAGGTACCTCTGCTCACTCTGAGAGCTACACTGTAAAAATACACAGTCCACTTCTGTTACTTTTTTAAGTGATTAATACCCTGTTCTCAGTGCAGCTATATGACTGGAATGTCATGTAAAAAAAAAAAAAAAAAAAAAAAAAAAAAAAAAAGAAGGCAATTCCTTCCCTTTGTTGCTTTTTGTTTTCTAACTTTAAATATTTGAAACAAAGAATTGAATGAGGAACTTTACAGGTCTTTCCAGTTGGCAAACTGCTAGAGGCCAAGTCTCAAATACAATGAAAGTAAGAGAAGTGCAGTGATCATTTAAACACAGAAAAGTCTCTCCATTCTTCTGATGAGCACAGTTGTTTTTAATGTCCCCATCTCAGAGTAAAACAACCAGTATACCTCTGCTTGTTTCTGCAGTGTTATTCGTTTTAAATTATTTGACTACAGGAGGGTATTCCACTGTATTACACCTTTTTTTCTATTTTTTTTTTTTCTCTCTAGAGTATACTACCCAGTTTTGAAAGTATAAAAGTGGCTTAACAGGTTGACAAGGAAAATAAAGACTCAGTTTTTTATAAGCTTTTCCGAACAGATTTGCATACAGTAAGAGCCAGTGTTTCAGGTATTGAATATCAAATCTGTTAATTATGAAGCAATACTGAATTTCCAGGAAAACTGAAACACCAGCCTAAAGATATGAAATCAATCGTCTTTGTGCTGCCTTTACAGAATTTAATTTTGATACATTGAGAGGTAGTCTGGGGTCAATTAATTTCGCCACAACAGGTGCTGAAGATCCATAGAACTCTCATGATATTTTGAGAACTACTGCTCTCACGGTTTGCAATACTAGTACACATACTGGATTTTTTTTTTTTTTTTCTGCTTAGTTCTACTGCAACGTTGTGGATGTACATCAGTGTCATCGACAATTACGCTCACACTTGGAAAGGACAGACTCTAAGATCTTATTCTCCTTATTTACACTGTCCATTGGGCACATATGCACAAGCACAAACACTTTCCAATCACCACTGTTTTATTTTAAGCTCATCCTGGCAGACATTTCTAATTGTTCTCAAGTTCTAAACCACCATTTTACACTTATATTTAATATAACAAATGGTACAATTTGTCAAAATCATCTGCTGAGTCTCGTTAATGTCATTAAAAAAAGAGCTGTCATTTGCCAGTCCCTTTTTGTGAAGGATTATTGTTGGCTAGATAGTACAAGGAGAAAGAGGGCAGTGAGAGAGGAAGGCAAAACACAGGGATCCTACTAAAAAATACATTTATTCAGGTATGTTTTTTTTCTATGCAACGTATAATCAAAGGCATCTTAAAAAGGCAATTCTAGAAAATCTCCTTGTAAATAATAAAGTCCCTTCTCAATTGCTCTACATTATCATTAACTGAAGTGATACTTCAGTAGAAAAGGAGTGTAAAAACTACTATATCAAAGGAATAACAACTGACATATATCTTGCATTTTTTGTAGCCAACTAATTGATTGCACAAATTGCAGAGCCACAAAAAATTTGTTCCTGCAAATTGAAAAATACTGCACAAACACCTGTTGTGGCATTGGAGATTGCTATATTACCATCATATAAACAATACATTTTATACACAATGTACCTTTCACACGATAAGAATTAAGATATCTTCTGTACACTGTTCCACTATGAACTTGATGTGGTGATTAACTACAGTGATAATATCTTCACATTCATTATGCAACAAATGAGCTGATAATAATGAGAAGCTTTTCATGTTTTCTATCATATCCATAACTATCAGTTGGGGCCTAGCTGTGAAAAGCATCTGGTTTGGTGGGTATTATTGCCACATTATTAATATCTAATACAGAAAGCTAGTGTGATGATCATAAATTTGCTGAATAGTATTTGCATTTGTGAAAAAAATATTAAAAAGAAACCTTATAATGCACATTCAGAGATTGCTTATATGCTTTCCTAGAACCAGAGCAACCACTGATTCGATATACTATTTCATCTTTTTTATTAGCCCTTATTTGTGAATGCAAGAACAGCTTACAAAACAATGTCAAAAAGGATGACTGCATCCTAAAAAAACCCTAAGTTGTTGTTAAATGTTTGTCATTGCTTACTGTCTTCCACTCTCGTGCTCATTGCTCTGCCTCTACGTGCAATGCTGCTTTGAAATTTTTTGAAGACAAACTAATGCTTTAATTAATCAAATGATGCAGACTGCTAGACAGAGATGGAGGGAAGACTGATGCCAAACCATTTCTTTATGATGTGAAGCAGCTGCAGCACCTTACTCCACTAGGAGCTAAACTTTGTGGAGAAAGAGATTACCAGTATGCTAGAAATGTTGTTAATACATAAACATATGCCTACATACACATACAGAGAGACGTAAAAGTGTAAAGATTACAGTGTGAGATTTTTCGGGGGGGGGGGGGGGGGGGGGGGGGGGGGGGGGGGGGGGGGGTGGGGGGGGGGGGGGGGGGGGTATTTTTCCACTTTTTCCTTCCTATTTCACTTGAAAAGTTACACAAGCCTTTTGCTGCAAATAGTTTAATAATTTCATGCAGTAGAGCAGCCTGGCTTACAACACTGAAATACAGGTGTTGACATTAAAGATTGTTATTGGGAGGGTACTAGAGGAATAAGAGGTTATTTCTTCAGTACCACACAGTATATAAATCCAGCCGCCTATTCACTGTAAAAAACATAAGACAGAGAGGTGCCAAGTCAGCATATCATGTTTTGGGTTGGAAGGGACCTTAAAGACCATCTAGTTCCAACCCCCCTGCCCCGGGCAGGGCCCCCTTCCCCCAGCCCAGGGTGCTCCCAGCCCCGTCCAACCTGGCCTGGAACCCTTCCAGGGAGGGGGCAGCCACAGCTGCTCTGGGTATCATAGAGTAGTACAGACAGATTCTTCTTAAACACATTGCTTTTAAAAATCTATCTGATACCACATGTAGTGTTAGGAATGACACAGTCAAGAATTAAGTAACAACAGGGAGGAAAGCAACAGTGAAAAACTGTTTTATGTGCCTGAGTAAAAATGCAAAGGCTGCCTCCAAAATTAACCTTTCCCTGAAACAACTTTTCTACCCTTTAGACCAGGTTTTCATTCTGCTAGAGTAGAGGCATTCAGCAAATTTACACACTCTTTGAGTGGTAATGGGAGAAACAAAACAAATTAGTCTCATAGTCATCTAGCCCATATTTTTGCCAAGGCAGGACCATCCTGTAGAGTTTACATTCCTGTTGAAAATTAACATATGTAACCTCTTTCACGCTTATGTCACACAGAGAGTAACAAATCTGGAAGCAATTGGCTTCCAATTGCAACACAAAAAATACATACAGAAATGCCCTAAGCCATTTTCCAAAAAGGGTACAAATGACCCTGTTTCTACTAATGTGTTTCTTATTTACTTCCAAATACAGATTTTGCCTAACAAATGTTATTCCCCTTAGCCATAAACTTTGTATTTTATAATTTTGGTAAAAGGACAACCCAAGCTGCTCCAAAATTTGCTCTCCAAATACTCAGGGCTATGGGCTCAAAGTGACTCCGTGATCATGGATGTTGAATACTTAAATTCCTTGTCAGTTTTTATAGAAGATAGTGCCATATCATCTTTGTAGTTCTTACTCATGTTAGAGAGAATCATTTCTACTTTGACAACTCATAATTTACATGTGTATATAAAAAAGTAGACTCTCAGAATATAACTGACTGATAAGTTGAGTTAAACTCATTTCAAAAATTTCACCCAATAAATTCTGGTAATGATGCCTCGATTTTGCAAAATTCAAAAGAAGTGGAGAATAAGGAAAGCTTAATGTCATTCGACATGAGACACACCAACTATGACCAAAAAGGCCTGTTTTAAATTCCTTCAATTCACTGCTGCAATCTGACTTCACGCTTTGTTTTTAATAACTCTACAGTTCTTCAGCAATGTAATGCTCTTTGAAAATTATAACGCTGTCATATGAAATGCCTGTGAATTTACATTTCCCAAAGCCTCACTGCAACTCAATTAAATGTAGTCAAGTTCTGCTAAAAAGTAGTTTCCAGGGTGCAATATATGTCTGTAAAAATATATATTTTTTAAAAAAAATCAAGGCATAATTTCTGATTTTAAGACAGAAACTGTGTAAGGAATGAAGAGCAGCTGTTTCTTCCATTGGCTTCTATTATTTTTGTGCTCTTAGAAGGCAAAATTAAAAGGTAAAAGTGAGGCAGGGGCTGAGCTATTTCCATAAACTGTGAATGTGACAGACACCTCTTTCAATCCAAATATTCCCTTCCTCTTTCCCACATTTGTGGAAGACTTCCTAAGGTAGGTAGTACTACACCATAGGCTAGTTGCAAACCTGAGGCTGAGAACCTACTGCTCCAGCACTGAATGAAACAACCATAGAAGAAATAAATAAAACAAAATGTCAACCTCCAGCTCCAGGTCCACAAATGCTATAAACTCAAATCACCACAAGTTAACAAATATTTTTGAGAAACTAGCCTGGTTTTTGATTTTTTTAATGAAATCTGGAACCGTGCTTTAGGTTTAAGTTATCTCCTGTCAAGAATCACTTATAAAAAGCCATATGCAAGAGAATAATTATATTCCTGTTTTAGGGATTAAGGAATATTAAGCAGATGTGCAATGACTTGCTCAGACACTCAGTAATTAGCCACCTGTCAAAATTAGAAGAATCTAATAAAAACCTGATTATTCAAAGTACCTGTCTTTACTTCTATCACTTAACACATATAATCTTGGAACACTGATATTAAAATAACAGTAAGTATGCTATTATTATAGATCCCACTTTATCTGAAAATTTCGTAGGAAAAGACATTTGGGTTTTTATTTGTTTGGAGAGGGTTAGGAGGAGAGGTTGTGGGGTTTGGTTTTGGTTTGTTTTCTTGGTTTTCTTTTTTGGTTTGGTTGAGGTTTTTTAAGTGAAGTGGCTGTAAATTTAAGGTGACAAAAATCTTGTGTATAATGTCTTGAAAATTATTCTGAATTTCAATAGACTTGATATCCATTAACTTAGGCAAAGACTTCTTTTAAACTTTAACATCTAACTGAAATAAGAAAAAAAAAATGCAAGCCAGAAAGTAAATAAAGAAAATAAAAGTTAAAATTATACAGGAAAGACAAGAAAAAATATTGTGTCATTAACCATATTCAAATTTAAACATGCGGTGTAGAGACTGGAAAATGAATTTTTAAAAATTCCAGAAGTAATATTTGTGAAGGAATAAAAATTGTTATTACTGCATGATCTCTACTGATCAGTTCAAGTTTGTGAGGAGACGAAGTGAGAAGCACTTTGACAGCAGCTATTTGTAGCCAGCAGACAATTCTGAGAAAATTTTCTTATTAAATTACAAAAGTGATAAAAAGGAACAAGCAAAACCCCCAATATCATAAAAAAATAGATTTTCTTTTTAGCAAAGCACTACTATAACCTAAAACAGTTCCCGTTATCAACATCCTGGGAACAGATCAAGGTTTTGTTTTCTTTGAGTCAGCAGAACAGTACCTGTAAACAATGTGCATTTTATTTTCTGTCACATTTGGTAAGTACCCAAGTGATAAATGCACAGGGAAACCCATGTGAGAAGTATAACCTTTGTACTATTCTTGTAGTCACTTTTAGTATAAACAGCTCTCCCAGCTCACTGATTTAAGAGAAGACATTTTTTATAAACCGCTACTACAACTTTGAGAAGACAACCCCAGTAATCACTGCACATAGGAAATACTATCATTAAAGGAAATTGTGAAACTGTTTTACAAAGCAGAAGGATACATGTTACATTCAACCTTAGAATCCAAATTCTGCCCTCCTTTGCACTGAAACACTTCAATGGATACATTTAGCTCCATTTTCCAGTTACTTCTGCCTTAATCAAGTCTCCTTATGGCTTAGGAAATGATGAGTAAACCTAGCTCGCACTGACTTTGCATACAAGGCTGTCCCACAATTAAACACAAAGCTTTAAAATTTGTCTACAGGTTTTGAATCTCATTATTATTGTATAACTTAATTATTACCGCATAATTCCAATTAATTATTACTGTATTATTACCAATTAATACAGAATACCTTATGTATATTGTGGCACATTTTATCGAGGAGAATGTTGAATTAGTTTGCCAAATTACAAGATTATGCCAGAATTCAACCTAACATAAATGCTTCTTGCGCTCACAACTCCTGCTACTTGATTTTCTCACTAGAGGTTAGTAAAAACCCTGAAAAATTTAGAACTGCTACAGGGATTCCTCAGCAGACTGTTCCAAACACAACTGGTTTCTTAGAGGTTTTTATTTTTATATATATTTCTCTTGCTGGCCTTTTTCCAAGCAAAAAGAGAACACCTAAACATCCTATATCTAATAGTAAAGGAAAAGGCATCTATAGGAATTAGATCACAGCTGCAGGCTTGACTCCAAATCCCTCATTTTTAGAAGTGGGTATTTCTTTTCTGAAGTCATGCTTTCCCATCCTAGATCATCATTGTACATTCATTTACTGTTTGTAATGAAGTGAAGCTTACTGTAAGATAAAATTCCTGAAGAAGAAACCTATACTGCCCAGGATTGGAGAGCTATGTACATGCTATGTAACAACAGAGTATGTGTACTAAACTGGCCCTTAATGAAGAGGAATATTTACTGAAGAAATGAGGCTACAAGTATTAACATCCAGATGTCCTCTTCTATATCCTGTGTTCCAGATACAATGCAATGTGAGCCTGTACTCAAATATGCAGTTCTAAAATGAAATTGTAGGTTGCAATCCACAGTGTCATAAGCAAAATTCAGCTTCCTTCCTCGGGGGAAAAAAAAAAAAAAAAAAAAGTAAAATATCAGGATTCAAAAATAGCTAATACTCTACAGGAAAAAAAAATATTCATTGGATTTACAGGACAAGCAAAATGTTTCTTCCTGATTCTTGGATTGGAGAGGTTTTCCCTTCAGTATTACTCTTTCAGTCTCTACTCATCCCAGTGTAACATTTCCTGATGGCTCCTTTTACAGCTTGAAAAAAAATAAGTCTCGCAAAGTATCTTACACACCATTCAAACATAAGCATTTCCACTTTTATCTTTTTTTTTTTTCCTTTTCTTCACCACATAAAGATAACATAATTTTCCTCTTTGGTCTTAGAAATAGAATGCCAAAACAAGACTCTGAAGCATGAAGTAAAATTGACACCAGAGACTGAAGAGGAAAAAAAATGCAGAGCCCTGCCAGTTGTGTCATTACCCTACAGAGTCTTCACACATTTTTCTTCCCATCCCTCCTTCACTTCCATGGGCTTTGCATCAATAAACTTTCAATGATTTTCTGTACAGCAGAACATCTTCATCAGTGCTGCAAACACATCTGCTGCAGAGTACCAGGACACTGTGATGGTGGCTGGGACATTTTCATGGGACATAGTTTAAATTCCTGAGATGGAATAAAACTGTGCAGAGATCTTGAGCACTTTTTACAAGTTCTTCGATAACATCCTAGCATACAAGAGGAAAATGCAGGACCCCGCCACATTCCACCGTGTTTCATAGTCAAGGGAGTTCATGCATCTGACTTCTGTGGAGATTCCAGGCTGTAATTCCCAAAGGACCTTCACGCTGTATTTCTCTGCTTCCCACAACTTGGGAAAGAGACAGATTTAAAAGCACACCTTCGTCATCAGCTATGCTTACAGAAACCAAGACATATTCTGGCTGAAGTTTCAGCTTTCCTTTTTGGTCATCTCAGAATAAACATAACCACAACACACACATGCAGACCACAAATGTTTCTTCTGATCTAACTCCCAGCAGCTGATACAAGTTTGATGCCTGGGTAACTTTCTACCCTGTTGAATACATAAAGCTGGCTGTTCCACCTCCTATAAACTGGCTTTGGAATAATTACCTATCCCCAGAATAAGTAGTCTCTGTTTTAGTCTCTATTTCTGCTTATCTTATTTCTCTGTGTCTGAATATGTATGTGCAGAAATTGGGTAGAAAACTATTATTCAGGCTTGAAGATGAATGACTTACCATATATTGCTTCTCTAATTACTTAAAAAAATCCCTCAATACTTCTTTAAAGGAAGTTCCCTTTCCTATCTATGCAGGATATATAAATAAAAACATCAATCTAAAAGGTCACATTGTTTTATTTACAGTCTGCAATAAACCACCCTGCAATATGAAATTTATGGAAACTTTGATTAAAAAATGAGAACACATAGATAAACTTACAGAAGGGGAACACTGTATAGAATTATCATCTGTGCATACTCATGCATATGCACTCTCTTAAAGAAAGTGAAGAAGCAAAAGTATATGTTTCCCCAAAGAGAAATGGCACATCACATTTTCAAAGTCAAGACAGAGCCTTCTAAAAGTGTAATAAAAATTGGTCAGGTAGAAGTAATTTGGGGTTTATAAGCACTTGCCTGGAACATATAAGAACGATAAAGCTAATGGAGACTAACTATTCCATTACTATTCTTCAGTGTTAGCATATATAGTCCGTTATATATAAGTTCAAGCCTCGAGCTTAATTTTTCAGAGATGTTTGTAACACCAAAGTATAAGGCCACAAAAGTAAAAAAGCAGCAAATCTTGGGGAGGGGAAAAAAAACAAAAAAAAAAAAGCTTGAGGGGTCAGTTCTGTTCCCTTTAGGTAAACACTTATGCTACTGAGTCATTATAAAACCTTATAATTTTCACCTAAATTTCCACAAATAAAATTTTCCAGCTTCCTCTTCAATACGACTCTGAGTCCATTTATCATACTACAAATATAGATTTGCATATTACCTGCCTTTTTTGCACTTGTTCTTTTTATGTTAGGTTACTTTTTTCTCAGAAATATGCAGAAGAATTAGAGAAAATTTCAGGAACAACAATAATTCCTGAATTCATAGTAAGAAATGGAAAAATTTATGTACAATAAGATCATTAGATAATGATTAAGAGTGACTGAGCAGCAATAATCACTGCTTAAATGCAAAAGGGAAAATATTTTCTAATAAACTCCTGTAACAAGATAATATTTTCTAAGAATCCAGCAGTAAACAGCTATCCATGCACCTGTCATCAACAGTATCTTTCTTTTGTAGTGTGTTTCCAAAAACATTTGAAGAAAAAATTATAATCCGCAAGTCTACTCTTGTTTAAGTAATAAATAAATCTGCTTTTGAAAATACAATTCAGTATCTCCTGGGATGCTTTTTACAGCATTTTCACCTATCAAATACTATATTCAGTTTTTTGCAACCATATCAAAATCTTGGTGTCGTCTTCTGAAAGTAAAGGGGAGTAGAACCAAGTTTGAACGAGTGTGTGGTGGCTCTACTGCAAAACATGTAAGTGCCAGGTTACCCTCAGATACTGGAAATAGTATCTGCGTTTTTTAAAAAAATATTTATCACCATTTCAATAAAAAGACAGCCTGTGAAAAGAGGATTTTTATGCAGCAAGCAGGAAAGCAATCATGATAATCACTGAAGAGGTTAACTTGCCTTTCAGCTACTTACACTGTTCATATACTGAAACAGTCTTGGTACGGATATAATCAAGTTCTTGTTTGAGAAACTCAAACTAATTTTCAGAAACATTAATTGTGACACATTTCCTGAGAAACCTGAACAACTCTGTGGGTTTCAGGAAAAGCTTGACACTTGGCCCATATTCTTTAGTAATTATCTACGTGCATACGACTGCTCGATACCTCCATATGGCTCGAGTACATATCATTATCTTTAAAACAAAACCATTCAAAACCAGATTCTCACCAAGAACTGGAGACTCAGTGCTGGTAGGGCAAGGAAATTAAACATACAGAAAGGTTTTTATCAACCTTAAGAAACCAATGCTAAGAGCTTAGCTCTTACTCCAGGGAGCAACAAATCAGCAGAACATACAGACTGGAACCCTTCATCAGGAATCCTCATACGTCCATCAATTTAAGTTACACTATAAATGAACTGAATATATTTGAATATAAATTTATATATATATTTGAATATATATTGAATATATTTGCTTTTTTAATTGCAAATCCTACAAACAGGAGTCAGTGTGAAAAGAGCAGCTCTGGAAGCTGCAGATGAGATTTTTTTTTCAAAAAAAAGAGGCAGAAATGACAATCAAGTTACTAAAAAAGACTTTCTAGCTTTGCATTACTTCCCATGGATTTGCAGTGGGGTTGGAGGCATTATCCAGGCAACCTGAAGTGGCCACAGTTGTTTTGCAACAGAATGCTATTGTGCAAGTGAAGTACTGAGCTAAAGTACTGAAAATATAGAGTAATTGGAGGTTCACTTTTTACATGTCATTTTCAAGCATGTCTCTTGCCAAATTAAAGGGCTTGGCAGGTGATTAAATAGTGGCCTGAGGTTGTACTTAAAGGAAAATGTGGCATGGGCTGCATGGTAAACACATTCTCAAAGAGCAGCTGATCATGTCCTACCCTAGGATGCAATGGAGTTGAGGTAATCTGAACCAGAAAAACAGCATTTATAGGGTGCAAACAGTTTTTCCTACACATTTCCACAGACTCAAATACTGTACTGTGTAGCACAAGAGAAAAGCTTACCCAGTCAACATTTACTAGGCTGATTTATATAATAGGCCTTTCTCATGCACGCATATTATTCTTCAGCATCTTTATTATTAAGTTACCAGATCTTTTAAAGCTGCTCACTAATCAAAAACCCACCAGGACCATCCATTCACAGCTGAAGAATATCGTGTCAAGGAAATTTCTCTATATATTGTGTGAGGAAGAGACACTTCCTGCAGCTTTGCTGCCTTTGAGAGGCAGGCACGCCAAGTGCTGACAGGAGAATGAATAGAGCCAGTCATGCTAAACATGCATCCTATTGTTTTGGGCTGTGTCGGTCAGATCCACTGTCAACACATTTTCTGTTTCTCCCTCGGCCTCCCCCCCCACCATCTTTTGTTGCTGTTGTTGGCAACTTATACTCATCCCGTTGGATTCAAGAAGAATATGCTGTGAACCATCCTGCATCTGCAGGAGCCACTCTTTTAAAGAAACACATGCACGCTTAATTTAATTTTTTTTTTTTTTTCAAAAGGGCTCCAAAAATAGCCCCTTGGGAAACAGGAAGTGTTTTTCCTCTTTTGAAATTAAACCAATCTCTTGGGGAAACTCACTGTGTTCCCTCCTCACTACAAGGAGGTGCTGGCTGTGGGGACACAACTCTCCAATGTATGCATGTGCTGCCATACACATACCTGCACATGTATACATATAGGCATGCATCTATTATTACCACTTTATAATGACTATGTCCTGAAGGGATCAGTCTCCCAAAATTTAATCACGCTCTTTTTAAAGATAGGCAACCTGACCAGACATTTGATCAAGAGCTCAGCCTAAGCCAGCTCTGTGTTTGTGGGCAGAAGGAGGTCTTTTTGAGTTAGAAACCTCAACGTGCGACATGCAAATTGGGATTCACACATGGGCAAAGTATGAATGCACTACAGGTATCAGAGACAATTTCCATTCTACTACTTTTAATGAAAAACTACAGTTTTTCTATAGTGTTTTTTTTTTTCATATCTAGGTGAAGAAATAATTTTTTAAGCCAAAATAAAATGAAAAAAAATTAATCTTAGTAAATATTAATGAAAACTCTTTTATCTTGTGAAGAGATTTATAAATGATGAAGTGAAAGCAAGAAAAAAAAAAAAAAGTGTTATCCTCTAGGAAGATATTTTACCTGTAGTGTTACAAACAGACACATTTCCTGAAAAAACACTGTCCAGGAATTCAGTAAGGTCTGGACCTTATTCACATGTTTTTTTCTACTGGTAGATGAACATGTGGGCGAACCATTCCTCAAAAAGCATGAGGCCTAATGTAGACTCAAGCTCAGAACTTCTGAAGGAAGGACAGCAACTTGCAGGACTTTAACAGTCAATGACAAGCCAGAAGGCAGCTTTAGTTTTGTTTCATTTTCAAAACAGATTAAACTGGCAACTAGCCTTGAGCTTGAAGAACAACAATAAAACCCACGCACACTGCACACTCGTTCCTTTCAGGTTTCCCCTTGGGACAGCAAGACATTTGTCAGCATAGGGAACGCCATCTCTTGCCTTCCCTGTGGCCAAGTAAAGGAACTGCCTAAAGAGATGTTTATACCACAGCCACTGTGAATGAAATCAAAAGATGATAAAAAGATAAGTTTCCAGGGTTCTGGCCTACGTGCATTTGAAGGGGACTGAAATTACCACCTACAGGGAAAGGCTGTCAAAGCGATGGATGGCATAAAGTCACCTTGCTAGACCAAACAGGAAAGACTAAGATATCTATTCTTTATCAATCACACAGATTGCATCACACTACTCTTTTTAACCCTCAAGCTTCAGGAAGGAAAAGACAGGCTTCTAAGGACCCCTAGGTTATTGCAATGACAGGGAATTAAATGAGAAATAAATTATGTTAGGGAGAGTAGGATGAAAAAAACCAGAGGCTTATCCATCTGTTTCAGGAAAGCTTGGGCACCTGCAAAAAAAGAATATTTTCTAAGCTGCAAGATATCCTGAAAGTGACATTCAGAATTTGAATAAACAGTGTAGCTCCTCCTAGGAGGAGGGAGGGAAGGAGATGTTCACTTAAGGTTCCAGGACTTAACAGGCTAGCCCTAATGAGCAGGTTAGTCATGGAGAGATTTTTAAATGTCACTACTGCTTCCCAACCTTATGCTGACATCACGACCTTCTGATGACACCACTCAAGTATGAAGGATTGGCTAGATTATGTACTAGTCTCATTTTGCTTCAAATTCTATAAATCTATGAAGAAATAGGGAAAAATTAAATGGCTTTCCAAGGTTGTGTTCTTTAACAATTGTTTTGGGTGGTATTAAAAGACCAGATAGTGCATTCCGCACTGATCATGACCCAGTGCAAATGATTTAAAAAAAAAAAAAAAAAAAACAAAAAAAAAAAAAACAAAACAAAACAAGAAAACAAAGTCAACAAACAACAAGAACTCCATGTATTTTTAAGGGATTATTGAGCAAAATATCCTGACATTTCTGGGGTGCACCATCTGCAGAGTTTGGAAACAAAAGAACAAATTCCCCTTGGCCATTTTTCACATCCACATGCTTCAACTTTAACTTGCTAACTGGGTAATAGGCTTGATTACCAAATAATATTGTTTTCATCCTATGGGAAATGTCCCTGAAAGAAACTTGTTATGTGACCTCAGCCTAAAACACCATCAAGTGTGGGTCCTCTTTAAAAGTCTCAATTCCTTCTTTAATCTTGGTTTTCAGAGTTCTGTTCACCAACGCCTGGATCCTTTTTTACACTCTCTCTTCTCACCTCCTCTTTTTCCATTTCAGCCTCAGCTCCATTTTTTTTCCCTGCTCCATTTACCACACTATCTCCAATCTATTCCTAACGTCATCCACTAAGCTCTTGCATTCCCTTGCAGTCTCTCTCTGGAACATGTTTTTCAACCATACCTCTAAGTCTCAGTGTGTATTTAGAATATAAATATAATGCTTACAAATTAAATAGGAAAAGGTAACAAGTCTAATCACTTCTATATGGTTTCTATTTTCCATCCCAAACTTTTACTCTCAGTTACACATTTAGAGTGTCTTCTTCAAAACAAAGGTATTTAGAAGAAATTTTGACTACAGTTTCTCTGGTTTTCAGCTGCAGTATACATCTATCTGTTTTCCATGACAAACCCTAACTGATGTGCTCCTTGTACATTCACTTTCTTGCAACCTAAAGACAAATAGGTGGGTGGAGAAGTAAATGACGGTTTAAAGAAAGGAGCATAAGTGCTAAGAGAAAACTCTATTTTTATTAATCAACTCAATTCAGAAGCCTACATCAGATTTAAACCAACATATTTAAATTACTGGCTGCTTGCAAATGGGAATAAGAGCAGAATAGGTCATCGTTTATATTTTGACCCCGTATTTTGAAGGAAAAAAATAACATTTTTCCAAAGGCTTCTGATAATAGTCGCTTTCCAATCACACAGAAATTGTATGAAAATAAGTACATGAATAACTGTGCAATCTTTTGATAGTACACTGTTTTGGGCTAAGTATCATTCATCACCATTGGAGCGCTAAGGTGGAATTTGGCTTGACCTCAGATTTGTCTAGCAACTCAAAGAAAATCAGTAAATGTCCACATTAATGCAAATTAATCTACCAAAGTGAGAATTCAGAAAGTCAGGAAACCTTAGCCTGGATTGCTCTCTGGAGCATTTGCTTGCTCTTATCACCCAATAGCTAAAATCATAAAAACTTAGCAGTTATCAGTTTTCTTTTTCAGACATGCACTAGGGTAGACTTGCCGCATATATGAACTTCTAGTAATTGCATACTTGCCATTTTATCAGGAGATTTTTACCAGTAATAATTACTGTTATGACATCCTGCAGCATTGCTAATCTGATGTTACAGGTTAGTTCAACGATTCCAATATTAGGTATTAATAATGAAATAAGTTGTAAAGATTTTTATATAAAGAATTAGTAAAGTGGGGTATACATTTTTACTTATTCTAGAACTTCAAAATAACATTTTACATGATTTGACTTAGTCTGGCTTTATTTAATTTAAACAGAAATACTACATTAAGACTGAAATCAAACAGTCCCAGTGCAACAGCAAAAAATTCTATCATTTTGCAGATATGCTGTTATTTCAGAGATGTCATTTCTCTTTTCTGAGAACAATGTTGCTAATTACAATATTCAATGAAGAGCATCTGGAATCTAAAAATCAACTTATGCCTGTGAAAAGACATCCATTAGCTTCACCGGGCATTGAATCCGGCTGTTACTGCAGATCGGTCAATGTAATTCTCCTCGATGTGTCAGACATTAATGAAGTTAACATGGGAAAGAACAGCACACAGCAAACAGCTGACAAAATTGCCCAAAGTGCTCACCTACCACTGAAGCCTGCCCATCAGGCACGATTTCACAACCTTCTGAAAAGCTTTCAGACTCCAAACAATATTCTGTTGCTCTCATTAGAAAATTACTCAGTCACTTTTCTTTATCCATTAAAGATTAGTACTCACTGCTATTTCTGGTTACCAAGAAGCAGTATTTTGGCAATGCTTTACAAACACTGATTCCAAGCGGAAATTCTTCAGCCCAAGTTTATGCAAAGTTTCATTCTCTGGTGTCTACATAATCAAAGTAACAACAGAACAGATCTTTACCACTTCCAAACCCACCCCTCGAGCAGACAAAAGAGATTCAAAATTCATATATTTATTTCCTCCTGGGGGCATGCTGCTCTAATAGAATTTATGTCATCAGCTTAGACACCCTGCAGTGCAAGAATTTTACCTCCACTCACTTGGGAACAAATGGTTTTGTTGAAAAAGACATAGAGATATATAAGGTACCATTAACCTCGCAAAAGTGAGCTTGCCTTTGAAGACAAGCTTTTAGATTCCTCTCTAACTCAGTAGCTACTAACTTTACTGAAAGCCTAGTAACACTAGCCTTTGCAATCAAGAACCTAGAGTCTTCTGGTCTGCTGATAACATACTGACACAGATGGAAAGTAACAGCAAGTGAGTCAGCCTAGTGCCTCAGTACAGAGTTCTACATTAAGGTATATACGTCCCCAGCCAGATTAACCCTAATGAAATATTAAAACAGGTGCAATACATCTAGTATTCAAATTACCTCATTTCGATAGCAAATGATCTCTGGAGCACCGCACCATGCTGTCTGGACACTCTCACCGGTTTTCCTTATAAAATGCCTTCATCTGCAAACATTTTAATTTATGTTCTCTGAAATCCCTCATACTTGGAACCTAAAACACCTCCCTTGCTCTGCCCCATGTCTTACAGGTGTGAACACAGACTCCGCATTTTATTCCCTAATAAGGAAGGATAACATGTACTTAACTTCATGTCATAGTCTTAGTAAAATCAGTATTGCTCTGATTTCTAAAGTGAGGCATACACTTGTACGCTAGCAGTGTTTTTAGAAGGCATTTGAGATGTCCTCCATTCACCTTTTTGTGGGATATTCTGGGTACTCAGCACTGCTAACCATCAGATCAATACTGCATGCTAAACAGTCTCTTTGTCAAAGGCTCCTCTGAGCTGGCATGCTCAAGGAAGTGAAGATCAACATAAGTGATTCTAGTGTGAAATATTTCTTCCAGAGTATAATTTTAAGAAAATTTCTTCCTCTACACGGCTATCTTCCAGTAAGGACTGAACTACAGAAATTCCATCTCTTTCATTTGATTTAGGCTCATTTTTCACTCTCCTCTTGCATTGATTCACCTTAACTCCATTTCCAGCCAAAACTGAGCAGCTACAAGAGATGTATTTCTGTTCTGCAGAAGAGCTAGCTCACTGATGCCTTGATTCCCCTAAGTCAAGTCTTCAGCAACAGATTCTGGAGAACACTGCCACAGGGATAGATTCTTTTGGGGTTTTGTTTTTATCCTTTTTACATCACTGTTCAGAGTAGGTGTGGCAGTACTAAGACCACTTCGAGCACCTCTTAAAAATTTACTTTGTCTTACAGGGGAAATGCAATAGGTCTGAAACAAACTGGAAGGTCTTCAGATGGGAAGACGGGTAAAAATCTTACTGAACATAAAGACTAGAGAGCTCTGGCACCTTTGGGAAACTTTTTTCTTGTCTGAGAAACACTGAGCCTAACAACTTCAAGATCTGTGCTCTGTAACAGTAAGGGCATGGAGGGGTCTTCTAGGAACTGGAAGCAAGGTTTCTCCACTCAAAGGAATGAGGCCAAGGCAATGAAAAGTAGACACCCGTCAGTTCCAGAAAAGGGCTCATAGATTAGAGGAACATACCAGTGAAGGATATTGGCCACAATGGATTTGGATGGTGACAGAGAACAAACTCTGCAATCATTTAGGCCAGTTGCCAAGTATGCAGAAAAAGAATTAGCAAGGAACTAGGCAAGTTTCCTGGAGTTACTGGAGGTATCTCCTCTCCAGTAGGAAGGTTTTTGTTGGAAACCTGCCCGTCTTCTACACAGTTTTCATCACTATCAGTTTCTTATCAGAACTGAAACATCTTGCAATTGGCAGTTTCTGTAGAAAATGGTAACTCTGATTTTGTAACTCAGACTGTGAATTGCTCCACATTAGAAATATCTTTCTGCCCTTGTTGCAAAACTATTTTCTCTTTGTACCAAACACAGTCAGACTGAGACTTGCAAGGCTACTGCATTAAGGTGAACAAGTACAACTTCAGCTGACACTGCACACCATCCTCTACTCAGTAAATTCCAAAGACATTTTACGATTCTGAAACTGCAGTCTAAATTACTGGGCTTGCCCTCTAACTCATGAAATCAAGGTTCATGTTTCCAGACAGAGGGGCCAACAGTTCTCTCTTTTCAGATGACCAGTCCAAGGAACATTATTACAGTTTGAAGATGTATTAACCTTTAGTTGCAGTTTCTCATTTACAAACACACTGTATGGAATGGATTTTCTTCAGTTAAAAAAGGTTGACGTTCATTTGAATAGGTGAGTGCCACTTTATCAGTGTTACAAGCACACAACATTAAATATATCCAAAAATACTGATGGGGGTGAGAAAAAAAATATCACATTGCCTTTTATTCCTTATCTGAACTTTATGAATTACACATATAGTTTCTTATACAGTAATTGTCACACCTCTCTATAGTTAGAAAGTCAGCTTTTAATTTCATCGGTATATTGCTATTTTAAACAACACAGCAAGGGAGATAAAACACATGAAATTGGCATTTATAAGAACACAACAAAATTGGCAAGGTGATCCAGAATCAGATGCCATTTCTGAAATCACTGTGAAATCTATCTTTTTGAAAATGACAAGATTTTAAATTGTCAACATCCCTTTAAAGTACTACATTCCACCAGTGCTTATAAACACATTTCATAAAGGCACAAAGAAAGAATTACATTGTAAATTAATGTCACAGTAAGGTTAAAAGGGGAATCGAAGGAAAAAAAAAAAAAAAAAAAAAGACAAAAACAGAGCACAAGTAATCAGACATTCAATGTCAGTCAGCCCCCATGAAGAGAAATGGTAGATGCTTCCATAATGCTACTTTCATTGGACCAGCAACCTGCATAATTTATGTCCAAGACAGGACAAGCCTTGACACATAGTAGAAAGTGTTTTTTCACAAGTTTCAGAGAAGATAATTTTACCAGATTATATA
The DNA here is from genome assembly GCF_018691265.1 of Tyto alba. NCBI lineage: Eukaryota > Metazoa > Chordata > Aves > Strigiformes > Tytonidae > Tyto > Tyto alba. Next base: position 12,344,050 of record NW_024881327.1, on the reverse strand, counting down.
ATCCTCCATTGACATTTTAACAGTATAAAAAAAATAAAATATAGTCACACATAGTTAGTTTACTGCCGAGCTATCTAAGTACTCAAGGATCTTAAATCATAACCTGTGTGATCACCTGGAATATGTTGTTGATGGTTTATTTTAATCCAAATAAAAATGAACCGCACAGATTGATGTAATTTATTCAGGCCTAATTGTGGTCAAATTTTGAGGGACATAACATGATTTATGAAGCCCTGGTGGCATTTCTTTTATCATCACAGGGAGGGAAGAGTAGGTAAAGATCTGTCCTTTGAATTCAATTGCTTATACTGTTTCTGTATAATAAACTAAAAATAATACACAACCTTATTTTGCTGTTCTTCAACCACACATAACTTATGTCTACCTCTTCCTGCAGAATGTTTCCAAAATATCAAGTTCTCTTCACTCGCTTACAATGAACTGAGCACCTCATTTATGATATATAACCCTACAAGATTTCAGCTTCTATTTGAAGGAATAACATAACCCTAAAAAAAAAAAAAAAAGGAAAAGTGTAGCCAGCAGACCTGCACTTCTCATCCTGATGTTAACTAACCCATCAGCATTTCAGGACAGCTCACCTACTGATAAAGAAGAGGTTTGCCAACAGATTACAGCATGAAAAAATTCATAATGCTTCAGTTTTCTCTCATATGCTTTATTAATGAAGTAAAAAGGTCTTTATTCTCCAGCTAACTGTGCTGCTGTGGCGTGTGTCTTTCTCATTAAAATATAACTGAGACAGGAGTGAAGCAAACACCTGCTACCTGCCAAACACAAAATAACCAGCATAAAACTCAGCTAATATCCCTTTCTGCATTGCAGAATGCATGCAAACCCTAGGAGGGGAAAACTGAAGGATTCACTCAGATACAATTAGCTCCTCAAAAGGTATATATTAATAAAAAGGTTTTAAAGAAAAACCTTTCAGTAAAAGACTTAGAGAATTCAGTTTAAAGAGTTATGAGGATATATCTTCTCTCAGCCTACAACCTAGATGAATGTGTAAATCCTCACCGTAACATAAAAACAATTTAAGAATGGCTATGGTTGGGTTACCCGAATCATGAACAGACTTCTCCCTAGAAATACTCCTACATTCACTTCACCAGCAAGCCAATGCCAGAATTTTAGTCTCTTATCATATTAAAAAAAAAAAAAAATAAAAAAAGAATAAAAAATAAAATGCTGTCAGTCATAAACCAGAAAGAACTTGGGTACTCAGCTTACCTGAGCACTGCCGAAGCTGCTAAAGGTCTAAGAAAATGTTCCTCCTCAGTGTTCTACCTCTTGAATGCTTTTGTCACTCATCTGGTCCAAGAACAGATGAAGAATGCAACCCTGCATGGACACTGCAATTAATATTACAGCTGATAGACAGCAACACTGACCTCTAGAGATGGGCCTGGAGGGCAAACATGCCTTTTCTAGAATAAAAAGAGCTATTTCATTGAATGCACTAGCAGACCTGCTGTCAGCTCTCTTCTAATTGACTGCCATGGGGTGTTAGAACCAGAAGCCCTTATAAACTGCATTGAATATGAAAAGTACTTATGTCTGGGGCATGTACAGCTTCGGGTAATGTACAGCCATGGTCACCTTGACCCTAAGCCACTCATCTCTCTGATTCTTTTTCTCTACGTTTTTGCCAACTAACAGAATAGATGTGGCATCAAGAGATGACTGTTGTATTGTAAGTATATATTACCACATCCCTTCTTAAAGTTAAGAATGCTTGTCTGTCAAAACTGTCTTCAGGTGGGAACAGAAATCTCATTTTAAGAAAGCCAAATCTTCAACTGGCTCTATCACCTTGTTGTTAAGTTATTGCACTACCAGATAATATGCTCCAAACGAACAACTCAAAAGGTGGAAAATTCCAATAATAAAGATCATCTTAAAGTCAGCCTAGCAAACAGCAGACAAATTTCTTCTTCTGTTTTCTCTCTTCCTCAAAAAAAATGGCTCATCATTGACACCAGTAAGTGATTAAAGATGATTGCTGTCTGCTATAATAGGTAAAATTTTGGACATCCGTTCAGGTTAACAGTCAGGTAGATTGGGTGGGTCACAAAGAAATCTGATGAAAGGGTGTTTTGCATGCATCAGTTAGAGAGGGAAATTGGAGCAACTCAGTTTGAGAATTAGCTAGTGATTTTTGCCTGAAGCCTGAAATGTAGATAAAAACAGAACTAAGAAAGAACAATATAGACTTTAAATGACAGGAGGTTTTGTAACACCAAACACAAATACTTAACAACATAGAAACAATAGTCTGCATGCATTTAATTCCTATCTTATTAACTATATTAACATAAATCAAAGAAAACTCATTTGGTGTGAGGATATGCATCATAAAGCAGATACGTCTGTATCCGACCTAAACTTATATGGTTTTGTAATTAACATGTCTAACTGGTAGTAAATATTATGATAATGAACTCTCACCTGCGAAGCTCAGACCTATGGCTTACAGTCTTAGCCAGCAAGATGAACGACTGATGCCTGAATGGTAAGCAAAATTTGGTCTTGATGACTGAACACTATCTTCTAACCAGAAATAAATGACCCAAAATAAAAAATAAAAATAAAAAATTAGAACTAGGCTCTCTTTTGCATAGAAATTCTTCTATAGAATAGGTATTAATTCTGCATGAATGCTGTAAAATCTTTCCCTGTGGCTGTCTTCTGTGGGATGACCTTGTGCAAAAAACAAGAGGGTAAAAAAATGGATAGCTGAACTCTGTGTAGCATGGGAGTGCTAAAAGACCAAAGCTGTCCATGGGGACTAAGAATAGAAAAATGCTTTTCCCTACTGTTCAGTGATAAGCCGTGGCCCTTGTACTTGCTTCCTCATCCAGACAAGATGATGCTTGCTCCTGACATGAGTGAAACTGCAAAGCCACACGTACATTTTCTATTTAGCTGGCTTTCTGATTTCAACAGTGTTTCATGAAGATAAGGAAGACCATTAAGGAAAAAATAAACAAATATCTTATAATATAGTACACTGGACTTTGCAGGTGAGGCGACTTGCTTATTTCTGAAGAATCATTAGCATGGTTGTGCACCAGCATATTATAACAAGGACAACTGAAAAGTTCACATCCAAACTTTTAAGCGGGAAAAAAGGTGCTGTTGGTGGGGGCTGGAAACCTTAAATACCAGAGACCTTGATGATACTGTTTCTACTACCACAGAAGGAAATAAAAGTCAGAGTTATAACCGAGATCCCATTTTCTTAGCTCCTCCAGCAAAATGCCAGCAAACTGACTCAAATGACACTGGCAGTTGCTAAACCTTTCTTCAAGGAGTAGTTCAAAGTGTCAGTGTGAAACAAACAGGACTCTCATGTTTTCTATCCAGATGCTCATTGCTTTTCTACTGTACAGGCTTTTTGTTCTCTTATGTTTCAGCTTGGGTTTGTAGCTTTTTTTTTTTTTTTTTTCCTCCATTCATTTTCACTACAGCCATACTGACAGGCTAAATTTTAGGTTGAGAAAAACAGTGAGAATGTTTCTGAGAGCTTTCAAAAAATACCAGCATAATAAATTAAGCAGTGTCTTCATAGAGCTGTGTCTTGAAACTCAATTCTTCCTGATCCCAGCAGAGCTGAGAGATGATCTGGTATTTCCTTGGAAGAATGGACAGGGAAACACAATTTTGTGGAAGACCGTGAAAAACATTTGAAACCTTCACAAAGCTGGTGTTCAGTAATTTTTGAGGACCAGACTAGAAAGCCCTTAACAATCCCAGGGCTGATGTGAAGCTCATGTAGCTGGCAGAGTGCCACAGAAGGTGGGCATACAGGGTGACTGGCACCTGCAGCTTCCACATCCAGGAGACAAAATTTAGTTTGTTTTGATCCAAACCAGAACATCAGTAACACCTCCTCTAGCAGATCCAGTGATCCTACCAAAGGGAGACTGGCTTCCACGAAAACTTTATGCCAGCAGTGTGCCCACCTCAATGCCCCAGATGTTCTCTTTCATGACAAGAGACCAGGAGGGAGCTGGCATAACATCCAGAGTCTGACAGCAAAGCACCCTGCCTTGCTGCCAGCCAAGATGCAAGTGCTCAGTGATTTCTAATGACCCAGGGCGCACTCTAACCTGGAAACCCAACAAATGCTTTGAAATACCAGCCAGATTTAATCTGCTAAATGCAGCACCTGAAAGCAGCAGTTCTCTGGACTTAATACTTGACATGCAATGACATACAAATAATATTGCCTGTTCTGATTAGCTTAGTTGTATCTGTTGTACTCTTCTGCTGTGTCTCAAAGTTTTTCAAGAACATGTTTTCCCCAAACAGTGCTGGTCCTTCAGATTTAATGCCTTTGTTTGGACAACAGTCAAGAAAGCTTCTGAAGCCCAGGATGAAAATACCCGTTGAGACAGAGCTCAAGATTCAGTCCTGATTTGGAGCTGAATCCTTCATATCTGAAGTGAACATGATATTCCCTACTGGTTACCTCAAAACGCTTTCCCTTTCATTTATTATTTTCTTCCAATATGGATTGAAAAGAAATACTAAAACAAGGAAGCTTTTAATGAACTAAAATGACTGATTCTTGTCCATCCTATCATTAAGAACTCTGGGGTCAAGTCTGCTTAGTGCAGGTTTAACCTTGATGGTAACTTTCAAGCCGAGAAATCCCTTGGCAAAGATCTCCCCATTTTTTGACATGGATATCTGAGTGATACATACAAGTAGGAAGTAGCAAATGTTTTATATCTTTCTGTATTTTAAAGTGACTCAATAATGAGTGTCTCTGGAAAGACATAGAAAGGTCTCTCAAAAAATATTCTTAGGAATTTTTTTCCTTAGATGAATATGCACTGGAAATCTTGTAAGAATTATGTCTTCAGAACAATGAAGAAGTGATATTTGACTTAAGCAAGAAAGTAACTTTTGTTCAGGTTTCTTAAATATTCTGTGTTGGTGAACCCATATTTAACTCAGACATCTGGCAAAGCAGTTGGAAGGAAATCCTTGTGGTTAAGGGCCAAACAAGCTATAAGCACTGGGAAGATCTCCAGCAAAAGAACTGATAAACTAGCAAGAACAAAAAAATGTAAAAATAATCTAAACCTTCTAGGCCTACATCATAAAGAAGCAGCAGGAAAAAAAAAAAAAAACAAAAACAAAAAAACACACACACACCCCCCAAGAAAATCACAAAAAACAACCAATTAACCAAAACAGCACAAAAATTCTATATTCCCCTCTTTTTGTTTCGAGTTATTTTCAGCTCTTTCTCAGTCCGACCATCTGATTTCTTAAATTTTTTTTTTTTACCATTTTTGTCACCAGTCTTTGGATTCGGATCACACTTAACACCATCACAGAATGGTGGAATGGTTCAGCCCTAAGGTCACAGTAGTACATGGTAACACACTTTTCCTTCAAAAGAGTGGCAGGAAACCAAGCTGCCTCAGCCTTTGAGTGTTCTTCTACGTGCATCACTCAAAGGTTGTGTGCCTCATAGGATGAGCTGTTAAAAGTAGTGTCTGCTCTAATGTCTGTGTTCCACTAAGATATTTAGGGCTGTCAGAAATTACTTTCAGAGTCAACAGTCAAACACACTGTATATAAATGTGAGCCTGAACTGCTCAACTCAGCTGTATTTCTGACTGTGAAGAGGATGCTACAGCAACTTAGTTAAATTACTTAGCAAAATCTCATGACTCTCTCCTGTTCTATTTAATTCTGAGTTACTTATATTACTAAAAAAGAATAATGAAAACTAAAACCAAATAGCTGTAAAAAAGCAGCAGACGACCGCTTTTAACTGTTCACTCTCCCAGCTGTGTTTCACCTTCTAGATCTGTCTTTAAAACTCTTTGACAGCTGAGTTGTAGACTTGATAGACTTCTAAGACCTAACTGTTCAACTCCTCTCCAAGATTTCAAACTGTTCATTAAAACAAGATAGCTATAGGCAACAACAAAACTAAAAGAGTGCATTACAATCTGGTTGCTTGAGGGAAACCAAGATATCTTTGAGAAACTCAAATCCACTAATACTTGAGAAAGAAAATAGTTCTCTGAAAGTTAACTTTCTATAACTTTGAAAGTTACAGATCAAGCTCATCACGTTCTTTTTCAACCTTTATTTCCCGCCCTCCCATGCTTCTCACTGTATTTGCTAACCATATTTTCTTCATTCTTGTACTTAAATTAGAGGAAAATAGCTCAGAGCAGTAACTACTTGCAGCTAGGAGAAACTGTGACCAGTGCATATTTCAGAAGGGGTATTTGGAAATCTATTCCAGATGTCATGCCATCTGTATTACCATGTTGAAAAGTTCATCTTTGACTTGTCTGGTTTTATGTTCTGAAAGGATAATGGCACAGGGTAGAAGAAGTCAAGAAATATTTTACTCATTTGTCTGGATTTTTTTTTTTTTTAATTACTGGACTAATGCCCCAGGTTCTAGATGAGCCCTCATGTTATTTTTGAAATTTAAAATACCTTTTCCCATAAACAGTAATTACCACAACATATATATGTTGATATAAGTGGAATCTGTATCTGAGTGCAGGGATGGAGGCTGGTTATGTGAGAGGGGAAACAAAGATCCAAGCAATATATCAGTCAACTATTCCAACAGACTTTAACCAACGGCGGAGGCTTGACTGAGACATTTTGCCCACTATGCAATATACATGAAATCATTGGATCAGAAAGACACAGCACTTCCTTTGAGGTTTCATGCCTGGATATGCTTGAAAGCTCTGAAGCAAGAAAACATTCCTCTGCACTTTTAGCTCAGACATCTCTCTGTTGTCTCAACACTCAGCCCAAAGCAGCTATGAATGAAAATAACATTAAACTGAGCAGTTGTCAGCTGTTTTGCACCAGATTATGTAATGACATATAATCTGAGATGCTTAAACTCTTGGTGGTCACCCTATGAAAAATGGATTAATTAGTTCATTAATTAGCGATTAATTAACTCATTAATTAGTTCGGTTCCCGGATATTTGAAAGGACTGAAGAAACTCCAGAGAATTAGACTGGAGTCAGAGAAACAGAGTAGACAACACAAACTTTTCAACCACTAACAAGTTTTCCATACTACAAAAGAGAACCCAACCATTCCTTATGCCTGACCAGCAAGAAGCAAAAGGAGAGGACATGAGATTTTGATAGGTAAGGAGGGGAAAAAAAAAAAAAAAAAAAAAATGAGGGAAGAAATGGACGCAACTGTGCCTGGGAAACAGGAAGGGTCTGTGACCCAACATATTACTCCTTTAGACAACAGTTTCTCAACAGTTCCCCAAATGAACACTAATATTTATACATACTTCTTCCCTTAAAAGTTTATTAAAATGTTAGATACTTTCATGTGAAACTCTAGGGAAATCATCTGAGAAGACTTTCAGCAAAATTTAATTTGAACAAATTTAGTGATAATAAAAAATAGAGCAATAAACATTGATCATTATCTTAGCCACAATTAATTCCTCTGTAGATTTTAAATAGGTACATTTTATTCTATATTTTCAAAGCATAGTAAAATATTTACTGTGAGCTGCACAAGACACGAATCGTACAGATACTGAGATTTTGCTTCAGTGTTGTTTGCCCAAATGGAACTAGCTCCTCACAGCTCCTCAGATTTAGTACATGACTGCATGAAAGGGCCTTTCTAATTTCTGGTTTCCCGCTCAAGATGACCTTATGAAAATCCATATTTATTAATATATTTCCCTTTTATACTTTTAATTGTAGTTTCTGCCAATGTTAGGAAATTATCACCTAATTTTGCAACAGTTATGACCATTTTTTAACTTTAGTCCAAAATGTAGTATTTCTCAGGCCTCTGGGCTCTCCAGAACACCTGGAGAGCAATCAGAAAAAATATCTGAAGAACATTTACATAGAGAATAAAAGAAAAAATCAGAATACCCAATATATCTTCTATATTGTTGCTACTTTAAAGAGCCTCATCCTATTTTTTATCATTGCATTTGCACTGGCATTAAAAAACAACTCTGCAGAGAATGTGCTACTAAGAAATGCAACCCAAGGGGTACCATTAAAATATAAAATAAAATAAAAGAGAAGGGAAGCTGATTTGCCTGGGGATTGAAAATAGCTCTCAAGTTTAAGCCAAGATTCTTATTCTATAAAGCTGTATCTTAATTCTGACAGATTTCTCTATTAGATGGTTCCCCTAACAGTTTTATAACGCTTGTTCAAAGAAGAGTCTGAAAAAGTTTCCATTTCCTTTCCCTACAAAAGGCTCCCTTCCCTTTGCAACTGACTTACTTCAAGGCCAGAATATAACATACAAGAAAATCTTAATTGAAAGCTGTAAACTCTGTAAAGTGGCAACTTCACTAGCTAAAAAAAACCCACCGTCCTAAAAAATTAAAAAAAAACAACCACCAAAATAAAAAAACCAAAACAGAACAACAAACCCACCAGAAAACCCCAATCTTATTCAATATGTGCATTTATTTGGCAAGTATCTAGTAACCAGAAGCTTTTCAGGATGTTAATAAAGAAAAAGGCGAAGCACAGTATCATCAGGACAACCATCCTCTGAGCAATTAATACTAAATGGAAATCACTCACATACTAAATTATGTTTGCTCTGGAGGGATTGTAGTATTAAGAAGAACGGGGAAAACACTACGGTGAACTGTAAACTATTTGTAGATTATTTCTAGTTCTTAGATCTATTCCTTCTGCTGCACTGAAACCTGTAAGTAAATTTAAGGACTTAGAGCTTGTTGACAACATCTTGTATGGCTCAACTAAACCAGATTCTGGGCCAAAATTTTGACTTGCTTCCTCTTTTTAGAGTGGTCTGCACTGGGAAATCCCCAGATCTTCCAGTGTTGAAAACCTGAAGCTGAAAAAGCAGGAGATAAACACACATCTGAGTGTACGGTGCCTAGGCACTGAGAGAGATATTGTTATGCAGCATTGCTAGAGCCCTCTCCATAAAACATCATCCAGAATGGCAAATATTAGGCAATCCATGCCTCAAAGCACACTGCACTTTTCATCCAAACAGAAGTCTTAGCAATTAGAGATACTTAAGTAGCACTTTACTCTCTCAAGAGTTCAATAATACCACAAAACAGGCCGCATTCATCATGACCAGATTCTAACTTTCTACGATACGCTGACATTTGTGCTGGTCCATATCTAAATTTGTCTAATTTGGGGTGATAAAAAACAAAGATACACTCCACATTTTTTTGTCACAACGCTAAGAAGGTCCACTGTTGCTTGGATGTTTAATCGTGTCCATATTCTAACATGTAAATGGACATAAAATGTGAAGAGAATACAAACTAACAAAGGTGTATAAATGCTTGCATGCCAGATAAAACTAGATGCTCATGGTTATCACCTCTGTGTGCACAGCTAGAAAAACTGGACATGATTACTTTATATATATATTATTGTCATGATCATAACTAAGAAGAGAAACAGAAACAATTAAGGAGCAGCATGTATGACAGTTCATAAGAAAACCCATCACAAAATCTTGACAGAACTTTTCATTATCAGGAGGCTTACTGCTATGCAAAAATATATTGAATGTCATGAAAACAAGTAAAATTGAGAGTATGTAAACGGTAAAGACCTAATGAAACCTGATAACATCTCACAATATGTAAGAGTAAGTACTTTGACTAATTTTGCAGACACTGTCCTATTAGGTTGACAAACTGTTCCTGTGAAAGTTACAGTGACTGTTAACCTGTCACTTGGCTGTTTCTGGAAGCTTCCACAGCCCCAGCAAGATCATAAACTTAGCCACAGATATCAAGTACTTGCACAATTCACAGATACTTGTTCATTACCCAGACCACCTGATTCATATTAAAACTAAAACCTCTCTTCCACCAACAGAACTTCATCAAGTGAACTACAGGTCAGTTCCCTTGATTTTAAACCACAGGTTTTTTGCTTCATACGAAGTGAGTACAGGAGAGTTCAGGGCAATATCAAAAGAGCCTCTACCTATAAAGTCCCCTATGAGCCATAACCATTTTAGCTGCAGAAAAAAAACCAAGGTGCTCTGCTAGAAACTCAGTGGTAGACATGACTGTGTATCTACAGAGTTCACCTACTGATAACTGAATGCATAAGGTGGCACACAGATGCCAAGTTACCAGTTAACTGCATCCAACAGATTCATAGATTTCTCTTTCTCCCTCTTTTATTAGACCTGGAAGTTGACCTGCATGTTGAATTGCATATACTAAACCTAGAAAGCTTATTTTATCTTGTAAAGGTCACACACGTACTCAAACTGGTATGAAAATTTAAAACACTTAGTCCATTTCATTTTCACAATTTATAATCTTCATGACTGATTTAGTACTATTTAAGAGTTACAAAGAATATATTCATGAGACTGAAAATATCCATTAGGTTTGGATGCCAGAATATGGATCAGCAGTCATTATTTGACTTCTTCCCCCTTCTTTATGTTGGTCTTTTCTCAGACTTTTTAGTTTTGTATCTTGAAAATGCAGACCTAGCCCTAAGCATGACAGCACAGAGTTGACCACACTGTTCATGATGCATTACAATTACAAATCAGTTAATTTTATGTGCATGCTACGCAGTTCTGACTTAAAGAATCACCAGAAAACAGAAAATTGGTTAGCGGCAAATATTGGCTTGAGAAAAATCAGATGGCACCATCCTGAAGTTGAAATACATTACACTTGCCTGGATATCCCTGCTAAGCCTCTCTTTCTATCACAGGAGATAAATTAAAAAAAAAAAAAGAGAGGGAGAAAAATTACATGATTTACCAAAGGTCATAAAACACATAAGTGGCTCAGTGGGGAACAGATTTAAGGATCTCCAATGTCATTCTAAAACTGTGAGTTAACAGTATCTTCTGGGTACGTGTTCATAAGGGAGCATGTGTTACACAAAAAAAAGAAACACACAATTTGAGTACTTAATTACTTGCTTCCTTCACGAGATAGCACACTTTGTCCCTAATCCTGAGAGTATGCTACACATTTATACATAGTTCATTTTGTCAACTAAAAAGAAACGTATATATATATATACACACACACCGCAATCTAAAGCAGATTTAAATTCAAACAATCCGCAACGGCAGATGATCATTAGCTTCAGGTAAGATCAATTCCTTAAAGCACTTGCACTATGTAAAAACAGAGTTTTTTGGTCCAGGGTTTTTGTGACAGAAATGTCAGGATGCTGCAACCTTGACTGAGCCGCTAAGAATACAGAATTGTGCTGGCAGAAAATGATATGGAAAGGTGCCACACAACTTTAAGCCAGAAGCATCCTTTTATCAAGGAAACTTAAAATGCAAAGAATATGAACTCTCTGAAGGAGAACCAAAGTGAATTAACTAAAGCCTGGCAGCTTGTATTTTAGTGAAGCATGCTATATTTATACAGGAGGTGGAGACACCTCTTCCACAGAGTGAAGTAGAGCTCAAGTAGCATCAAGCTGGCATCATCAGTGTCACTTTAAATTCAAGGACCAAGGTAACCAAAGTAATAGTTCTAATTCAGGTTGTGAGTTACTTTACTTCCATGTTAATTCTTCTAATATGTTATTGCTCTCAACACCTTCTTGGTCTTTCAAGTTATCAGTTTCTATTTATGAATCCTTCAAGGTAGTTCAATAGGAGTGTCAGGCTGTGTAAATGAATTATACACCCCTGTATTTATCTATTTACTCTCTGGATATTCCTTTTGTTTTAAAAAGTTGCAGTGATATAAAACAAGAGATGATGGTGTAATTAATTTCAAGGAAGAGAGCATCACAATACTGAAAACTGAGTGGGGAAAATTCACCATAAGCCCTGAAAAATACAACATATTCTATTATTTTCTAGAAAAATATAGAAAAGGTAGAATAATTATAAATAGATTTCATCTATTTTACTTCAAGCTGATTGATTAGACAATATCAGAGGTTATGTCAGATCACCATCTACAATTAAAAATATAAAACAATGTATAAAATGCCAGTCTCAGATGTCATTCAATGGCCAACCCAACTCCTCAGGAATGAAGCAAAAATGTCTGTACAAGTGTACCCTCCCTCTGGAATGAAAAAAAAGCTGAAGAGTTAAGAAAGTAATTATTTTTTTTTTTTAAAGCTGAGCATACAAACCCAAAATCCAGTGAAAAATGTTTGACAGTAACTGAAGGTGATCAATCAAAGTATCCAGAGGCAAAAGTTATAGCTGTGGCACTAGAAACTGAACTGTAGTTCCTGAAGAAGCAGTAAAGGTTCTTCAGTGGTAGAAGACAAGCAGGATAGAAAAGGCAGGGCAAACAAAGTATACGTGCCAGATACATGTCAAGTAATAAGAGACGGGGTTATCCAGAAGCACAGCTGATTAGCCATTCAGAACTCTGTGAACCTTCTTTAAGTAATAAATATACAAAGAATATCACAGAACTCAGTAGCTTGGCTATGCAAGTTGCATATGCAAGCAACTAAAGCTTCAGAAGTTTGTTGGAACGCAGACTTCATGCAACAGCTATGGTAATAATTTTCCCTGAGCCAAAGAGATAGGCTTTTATATGTAAATACAGAACCAGGAGAAATCAAGTATGGCCAGCTCAAAAAATTTTTCCAACACTTCCAACCTCTAAAAGAGACATCTGGAACCTCAACAAGATTCTACTCTGCTTTTTATTTTTGCTGCTCTAGTTCACACAAAGCTATCATCAATGATTTCAGAAGAACAGTGTTGTTATTTTTTAGAAGGCAAACAACGATTTTTTTCCTTTCTTCACATGTGAAATTTTGTCCCACCCTAATCTACAGCAAGACTCCCACTAATGTAAATGGAATCAGGATCTGAATGATACTTTTCCTGCTCATCCTCTAGTGACTGAGCTACTGGTACTTCAGTTACCAGTTATAGAAGAGGAGCAGGAAGACAGCTGTTTTTTTTGGTTTTTTTGGTTTTTTTTTTTAATCATGTTGGTTGAGTTACCTAGCAATATGTCCTAAAGTAAAAACCAAAATAAAAATAAAAAGAGCTAGTTACACATATGAAATACTAATAATCCAGATGCTCTAACTCACTTACACAATAGTTCTGAATGCTATCTTGGCTGAGAGCAAAGCATAGGGAGAGGACATTCCCTATGGTCATTTAAATTGTAAGAGACTTATTTTGACATTTCAAATGAAAAATCCTAATCTTCAAAATGGGTTTGCCAGCAAAAGCTATCTTGAATACCGTCTTCCAAAGGAGAAAGCTCTCACAGTCATTCAAAAGCTTTAAAGGTTTATTCCTACTGGAAAATCCATTTAGACAAACATTCAGGCAGACTCCCCTTAGTGCAAAAGGAGCTTCTGAAAACTTTAAAGAGAGGTATAGGGTTTTCAGCCTCCTGAGGTCAGTCTTCCTTGTACAGTGACTGCCAATCTCAGTACCAATCTTCTTTGAAACTGTCAAACCTATAGCACTGTTTGAGAAATGGTCTGCCAAGTGGAAAATATTTCTGTTGCAACACTCAAAAACATAATCACAAAACAAAGATCAGTTATCTTTACTGAAACAATTTAGTCATAAACAACTTAGCAGAGAAAGACAGAAATCCACTATATGAATGACATGACAAGTATCTAGCATTGGTCTATAGCTGACTACAGCAAAAGGTTACCACAGCCTTAAACACAGCAAAACTCATTACAAGAATTGAAGTATCCAGAAGGTGAAGTATTTAATTACAGGACAAAACATAGGTCCTTGAGAGAGAACAAGAAAAAAAAGGGTGCTTGAATGACCATGTGAATAAAAACTGTTGTTAAAGTTTGCCAGGTTTCAAATAATCCTTTCAGAAACTGTTTACTGGGAATGCCAAACTAAAACAAATTAATTTACCAAAAGATAGGTTATTTCTGTAGAGTAAATGTGTATCATACTTAAATGCTACTAGAAGGTGACGTAACTTCCTTGTTCTTCATAATTTTTTCAAAAAGCCTCCATAGTAATTCTACTTGATTTACAGAGTCAGATCCTTACAAATCACCAAACTGACATTATACATATATTAAAAAAAATATATATATATATAATATTAAGGAGGGTTTTTTTTTTTCTTTTTATAAAAGTTCACAGAAACCTATCCAAATGACTTACAGCAATCTCTCTTCTGCTGTTAGGACATTTATCTCAACTCAGTTAGAAAGAGGCAAAAGTAGGAAGCACTTTCTTCCCATTTTTCCCCATCTACAATGTTCTGGGTTAGACTCACTGCTTTTTCAGCAGTGTCAAAGTAGGTATATTCCCCTGGGCCCTTATACAAATCGGTTATTCATTATTTTTGTTTGCCTGATGTGCCAATCATGTAGATGAACATAATCATAGAGGATTATGCCGATTTCTTCACTGCTTCTGCCTCAGTGATCATTACTTAGGGAACACTGTCATTAATACATCTCTTTCAAATTTTATTCAAATAATATAATGATTCTGCTGTCTTGGTATTTTGCAGGACTTGAGTCTGTGCTGTAATTTGTAATATTTTAACTTGATTGCTTCCTGACCTTCCTACTTTCCAACACTGTGTGGGGAGTTCAGGAAACTACAGTTACCCATATGCTACTATGTGGTCCATAAATACTTCTATTACACTTTGCTCATTCAAATTAACAACTTTTCTGCTGTATCTTTGCAATCATTCTGTCATTTCTTGGATTTATTATAATTTCATATAACATTTTCTACCTTTCCAATCTAGTCCTGTATTGAGGCCTTAGGCTCTCTCTGGATGCTTTATTTTTACTTGCAGGAAAGTGCTGTTGAAGCACCATTAATACTGATTTTCTCTTTTTCGCTCTCACCCTGCGCATGTGTGTAGATATAGGTATATAAACACACATATGCAAGCCTGTGTGTATACACATTTGATTGTAGTAAACACGTTTATGAAGTAGCGTGAAAAACCACCAAAGTAATTTCCATGTTTCACATTTCCTAATTTTACTCTTTAGACCAGATACACTTAACAGCTTATGAATATGTGCTAGCAGGCTCCCATTATCTAGCAAAGACTCCTTTTATCGAAGATTGTTAGTCATAATGCCACCTTGAGACTACTAATATTTACACCTCCCCCGAGTGATGAGATAAACGCTATTATCTACTTTCACAAAACCAAACCAGAGTGGCTGCATCTAAGCAGGTCTGTGAGTAGCAGTGATGATGACCTATTTGCCTGGCTGCCTAGATTCAGGTCTTGGTCAGACTTTGGCTTCCTGATGTGATGCTTTGTAGCAAATTCTTTCCATCTCCAGAAGAGATCGCTCCTTTTTAATTTTTACTACATCCCATAAATATTCAGTGTGTCTAGCTCCTTCCTTTCTCTTGCTCACAGATCCAGCGCCTTGGCTCTTGGGGTGGGGTGGGGATGGAGATATTCAGGTCCTCAAAAACTACCAGCAAAATGTTGCTTTCTCACTTTAGATACAATGATCCTTGCTACTTCCCACTGCCACTCTGTGAAAAGAAAGGAATTGAAGTATAACATCAAAATGAGAATGCAGAGAAAACTAAAATGTAAGCTGCAGTTAGAAAAAAGGGCTCTTCCACAAGCTGCAGGAAAAAAGCAGGTTTCTCTTCCTCGGGAAGGCATTCAGATTCTGCCTCCATTACTGCTGCAGGGGCCAAAAGAATTGTCATTACAAGAGGAAGTTATTTTAACACAAAAAGCCATGCTTTAACTAAACTCAAAAGAGACTGCAAATGGTTTTCTTCTGCTGCGCCTTCATAGTGATCCCTCTCTAGGTACAGCACGGTTGAAAGCTATGGATGAGCCTTTATAGAAGAGAACAGGTCAAAATTAAAATCTCCATCATCTCTGCCTACATGTACTTAGCAGGTACTATTAAAATAGGGAGTGCTGACCATCAGCTGTTTAAAAATTAAAAAAAAGGAAAAAATCCATATGGAAAACTGCTCACGGCAAAGGCTCTCAGCAACAGCATGTTCCTGCCCCAGTGCCAATTCCAGCTACAATGATCTGCATTCAAGGATCAACTCACATCACCAAGGAGTAGGAATAAAAATTAGGAAAAATGCATTAGCCTTCGAATGAGGTATTAGAAGACTAAGAGACAAAGAAACATACTGCTAAAAAGTACCTCATCCCCCCTCACCAAGAAAGTCAGACAATCATGTGCTTGTTTTACCTGTTCTCACATCCCCTCCTAGCACTGAGAACTCGCAGCCTAGTCCAGTACTTAGCCATTCTTGCATCAAGAATGTCTCCTCTTTATGTCCAATGTCTCCAAACTAGTTGTCTACCTCTGTATGCTTTAAATAAATCTCAACTTGGCCAAAACAGTTGATTCCTCGAAGACAGATTTGAATACTTCCATTTTTGTGAAGGGTTTTTACACATAAAAGTCAGATCTCATCCCAACACTTTTTATTCCAAACTCTTTAAATGCAGATATTCCAACAATCCACAAAACCCCACATTTTCTACCCCTCCTACTTTGATCACCTTCTTACACACTTTGTCCAAACTTTCTTGAAGTCCAGAGGCCAGAATGAAACAGAAGACTCTGCACAGGATTTTCCACTGCTGATAAAGAAAGTGACATAAATGTTTGCAGATTCACAGTGGACACTGCAGTCCTTAATTAAATCCTATTTTTATTTTGGGGTGTTTTTTTTCCTCATTATCATTACCCTGTTAACTTGTCATGAAGTTTCCACTCCATTATTTCATTTTCAACATCAGGTCCCTGATGATTTTCTATCACACTGTTTTCAACCCAGCTATTCTATTTTACAGTCTTGAATACATTTTTTTTTTTTCCGTAACTAGGAATATAAATAAACCTTTTATATTTGCTCTTATTCAATTTCATCTTATTGATCCTAGATAATCTCTGAGAATTTATAATAATATAGTTTTACATCCTTTGGGATTGTGATTCCTGTTTCTTAGTGAAATGACAGAGAAGTAGTAATGATTACTGTAAACAGGGTTACCAACAAGGCGTAATTATCTTTGAATCATGTTGCATTTGCATTATTTACAATTTTCTTTTTTTGAAAGTCATGTGTGAGACTACCAAAGAATTCACTGTATCGTATGTGCTAGGCAAACTTTCCCACAAAGAAGGAAGTCACATTGGTTTGACATTATTTTTTCTTTGTAAAATCGTATTGGCTTATTCTTGTTCTCTAGGTTCTTAAGAATTGGTTGTGTGTTAATTTGCTCTAGCCTCTTTTCTTGAAGTCAGGAAAAGAAGACTGTTAGATCAGTCACGCTTGCTTTTCCTCTTTTGAAAGATTAATTACTATGTTTGCCCTTCTTCAGCCCTCTGGGGCTAACCCATCCTCTATGAGCTTTCAAAGATAAACATCGCTGGTTTCTGAGCCATTGATTCTATTAGTTCCTGAGGGATTGTAGGTAAACCTCATCAGACCTAGCTGACTTAAATACACCGAGTTAGGATAAATATTCTTTGACTTGTGCTTTTCCTGTTCTGGCCTATGTTCTCACTTTCCTGTTGATCTTAATTATGTTAATTTGTTATAAGTAACTTATTTTAAAAAATCTGAAACACAGAAGAAAAAGGAGCATTTTAGCTTCATTTGAGCTATCCATTATTTTCTATTCCTAGCGCCTGAGCAACGGTTTTATGGTTTTCCTTTGTTTTCTTTTAACAGTTAATATGGCAAACAGAACACTTTTATGGTCTTTTAAGTTCTTTTAGTCACCGGAACTTTCTACATCATTTTAATTTTGTCCCTACATGTATGTGCCACCCTTTTATACGTGCCACTAGCAAGATGGTGCTATTACCACTTACAATGTAGTTACTTCTGATTTTAGAAAGCTCTGATTAAACTATATCTTGCTCTTAAAATACTTCCTACCTGTGTTTTATATCAAAATAATTTTTTGTTGTGCTTTTGATATTGCCTCTTTAAGGAACTTTACAGAAGACCTTTATCCCTTAAATGACTTCTTCTATCTAATTATTTTGTAAGTTGGCTGAAGTCTAACTTTCAGTTCTCATTGCCACTGATTTTCTGCTATCACTCCTTCTTTTTCTTATAGTCATAGAGATGGTACTCAGTGGTCCAAGTGGTCCTTTGATGTATTACGTTTCTAAGGTGTTTTCAGAACGCTTTCATCCTAATGGCCTTGTGCTTTCAGACTCCAAGTTGTATCCTTGCTATTTGTTAGCATCAAGTCTGAAATAGTTGCTCCCTTGGTCATTTTCCCCACCATAGCAGGTCACCTTTGTTTGCTGGAAATACGGAGAAAATTAAATTTATTTCAAGATGTTTTAGCAAACATTGATTCTTCTAGAAAATCAGGTACTTTGATCTCAGCTGCACATGTCAACGATCCCCCCTTGTACAAATCTATTATAACAAGTTTCCACTTATTATTTCAATGTACCTTCGTTTTTTAAATCAATCCCTAAAACTGTTTGATGTGAAGCCAGCTTTAGGGTGAAACTGCCTTCATGGTATTTAGTACAATTCTGCAAATATGTTTACACAGTGAATGCATTTTTTCAGCTCCTGCCTTTCAGGTAGGAATACAGTAAGTTCCACATATTTAAGGAAATAGTGGAAAAATGTTTGCAAGAAAGCTGTGTAACTTCTTACTAAAAACTGTGTGAAACCTCACAGCACACAATATTGTGGCAGGTTATGTGAAAACATCAGCTCAATTCTTCAGACAGGAAGATAGAATAAAACAGAAATTCTTCTCATATTCTGCAAATCCTTGGTGTAGCCACCTGATGAATACTGCATGCAGCCGTGATCATGGTATCTCAAAAAGCCTATCCTAGAACTGAAAAAAGGAAGCTTCTTCTATCATGAAGAGTTCATTGGGGGAGAGGAGGTAAGAACAAGTGGATATAGCAGATTAGGTGACACGTTCACTGATATAAAAATGCAAAATAAAGCATTTGATAACTGCTATGTACAACTACATGAAATCTCTCAGTTGCTTCGCTTTCAGTTTGTTTTCTGTTTGTTTTTGTTTTGTTTTGTTTTTTTAAGTTGGAGTGATGCACATGTGGATAACATTTAAAGACCAAAGAATCTGCAATGAAGTCTCTGTTCTAACTTTCCCTTCAGTGCTTTTAAAATCACAAACTTCTGTATATATTAGAGAAAATGGTCATATTTTTAAAGTAGTATAACATTAAAAAGGTACTTCAGAATACTGGAAAATAAACAGTGTTCAACAGGGAAGTATATCTTTATCATTACAAATTGCATCATCCCTAAAGAAGAAATGGGAACTCTTCAGCTAATGTAAAAAAATTTTGTATTTTTGTCATGCATTTTTTTGGTACTAGCTGAAAAAATACTGTACAGACCCAATTGCAAGTGCACAAAGGTAACCCACCTTGCTACATACCTTGCCTCAACACTGCCTTACATTGAAGGCCAATAAAATGAAGTGCCTCCTGAAATTTGGAAACTGTTTTGGCAACTTCCCAAAGAATCCCCAAGGAAAAAAATATCTGATACTTGGTAATTGGGATTTAACAATGACTTCTTCTTTGAGCAATTTTGTCATAGTATGTAGCATATGAAAAAGGCAATTACCTAGAAACAAAAATATTTTTTTCCTATTACACTGTAGACAGGGTAGTATCATTCAGAATTAATCTGTGCGTTATCAGCTGCAAATAAGAGTGCATTGTCAAAGTTCAAATGTATAATATTTACTTTCTCAAATATCACTAAGCATTTCACTGCTCAGCTGATAATGTTTGATCAAACAATAGATTAGTCCCCTTGCAACTGGATAATAATGAGCAACTATGAGAAATATTTTGCTTTACTCATGGACTGAGGCACCAGAGAACAGTATACTCTTTCCACAGAAGTCTGGAATACTTTTTTTTCTAAATTTGCCTAGACTGTGAATAGCACAGGACAGAACCCTCCCTAGCTACTCGAACAGGGTCTATTGTAACAAAAATGCAGTCTACATGAAGCATTTATGCCAAAAAAAATTAACAATAGTAAAAATAAATGATCAACATTACAGAGATTAAGGCCTGAATTAAACATTGCATAAAGAAAACTGAGAAAGTTAAAATAGACCTCATGGGTGTAAGGAACTGAAGACACCAATGCCTCAAACATTCCTTGACACAGAAAGCCTCAAGGACAAGTTCTGGCCTTTGTGATTAGTCTAGGGAATGCTGTCCAAGGAAGCATGGAGTGTATTGAAGAATGCATGGCTCCATTTCCCTGCTGCTGTAGTGACAAATTCTTTAGATAAGCCTCAAAAGAAGGAAATGAAGCCTGAGTGAAGCTATACGTTCAGACTGAGTGAAACTGTATGTTTGGGGAAAAAGACTAATAAGAGATAAATAGCCAGCACCAGATGGACCTAAGCAAAAACTGAGGAAAAAATCAAGGCGTGGGGGGAGACTTGAGGAGGCCAGTGGGAATGGGACAGGGATGGGACATACAACACAGGAGCACAACCACCAACTCAACTGACAAGGGGGTTGGAGCACCCCATTCCCCCTCAATGCATGTGCATAACCCATGCTCCACCCTTCCCTTGTCTGTCATGGAAATGAGTTCGTGGAATATCTGCCCCTCTTGGTCTAGTATGATAATCATCTGATAAAGATGAACTTAAAAGACGACAGAAAACTTTGCTGTGTGTGCATCCACCACTCAAGATTTCCAGACTTAAGACAACAGTGGAACCATGGATGGTTACCAGACTCTTTTCCTCTCCTCTCCTTTCTTTTTCTTTTCGTTCTTATATATTTATCAATAAGAAACCACATTATTTACTATCCTTTTCCAAGTTTCTATTGCAAGTAAAACATTTTAACAGGTTCTTTGGTGTTGTTTCACCTTAATTTAACCCAAAGGGATCACAGAACCTTTACAACTCCCTGGGCTCCCAGTTTGGGTCATAACAATGGGAACACTTGATTAGAAGTAAACAGATGCAGTCTGAACAGGCATGTGTTTGCTACCACTTATATTTTGCTGGATTTATATCACCAGAACTTGCATTCTAAGTGTTTAAATTACAGCCCTGTTATGTCAGTGCCACAGCTTTCTAAATTAAACACTAGGATCAGAGTGCCATACTTCACTGAGCAAGACACATCTCTCTGGTGCGTTCTGGGCCAAGTATTATTAAAATATAATCTATTGTTTCAATTCAACATTCCTTTCATTGCATGAAGCCCTGTTATCTTGATAAGAAAACAGATTTGAAGAAATGCAGGGATGACTCCCAAGATGACATCTAGAAGATTTCACTCCTGGTATTGTCATCCAAAAAGCAGATTCATGCCCGGAATGCGATAGACCGATCTTAACACAGGAGAGATACTGTATTTTATTCAAGGCTGGGTGTTTGGTGGATTTTCCACAAATCAAGCACACCTAACAGCATGTTCGGGCGCTTCTTTTACACACAAAAACACAGGTTAGTACTTTTCCAAACACACCTGTTAGATACTGATTGCTCAGTGATTATAATGCAATTATAATACAGATTACATAAAGCTTTTATCACTATGCACACTCAGGGGGAGGGTCTTTAACCTGGGCAGGGGTCATTCTGATCTGGGGGTGTGTTTCTTAGTATTATAATGAAGGTAGTTCACTCCAGAACACTTTAAAAGTAAGTTTCATTGCCAAGCTACTTAATCGAATAGTCACTTTGCCAGGTTGCCCTTTTGATGTATGCTAACTGTTATCTATAATCACCTGCAAGCGCAGAGTGTACTTCTATCAATTATTAACTATGTCCACTTGCAAGCGTGAAGTATACAGCATCAGTATCAAATAGACTATTCTCAACTGACTACAGAGGAGCCCACAGCTAGACTTCTGCAATATGTCAAGTCTTTTGCATCTTCTCTGGCTAGAAGCAATGCATGATGACAACAACAACAACAAAAAAGTAAAACTTAATGCAGGTTCAAGTATTTATTGTCTTTTGCACTACTCAAGCAGTTGAAACTTCTATCAATGGTGAAGAAAGTCTGATGACACAAATACCAGATAAGACACAACAGACCCGCTATGAATTCCACAATGTTTTTGTGGTAGAGGGAGAGATTGTAGTAAATAAGGATGGAAAAAATATTACAAGAAATTTTATCTCTCTGATGGAGTAACAACATTTTGGTTTTCCTAGATGAGGCCCAGTCCATCTAAATTACTTGACATTAGTTATGACATTATGGTGGCAGTCTGAAATCAAAAGACCCTCTAGGAAAAAAACAAATAAACTCAACAGAAACAAAACCCTCTCCACAGTTTGCAAAAAAAAAAAAAAAAAAAAAAAAAATTACAAAATTACAAAATTACACACACCCCAAGACAGTTTTGAGAGGGTCAGAGGGTTGGGATTTTTATTTGTTAATCCTGTATTTTCTTTGTTAACCCAAGATGTCCAGAAGGTGGATTCTGGAAACCAGACATTACTAATGATTGATGTGATTAACAGTACTGAGATAATAATCACACAAGCCTTTATAGTTGGATTTCAACTGCTAGATGAGCCCTTACAGAGGTATGATCCTTTCAGCTGAGAAAGATTGTTTCCTACTACTAATCTTGTTAGCTTCACTGCGAATAAAAATGATGCTAAACTTTACAGATCACTGACTAATGCTTCACAACATACGGGAAATTGTTTGACCTGTTTGCACTCATAATAAAGAAACTATTTCCCCCTAAGGACCTAGAATGTCTATGAAAAAATTCAGTGCTGAGGTTTCCTACTTAATGCTTGTGAAATGTGCTGAGGTCTGGGATGGGAGCCGCTACAGAAATGCAACAATTTCCTATTATAAAAGAAGACAGGAATGCACAGAAAGGAAGCCTCTAATCTTGAAAACAGAAGTGTCATATGAGCTCTTAATTGTTTAGCATAATTATAAACATATGAATTCTTAAAAATCTATTGCCCCATTGGGTGCAGCATATTTTCTATAATAGAAGAAGAAAAATGACAAGTTAGGTAATATTTTTGAAGAACACAATTTACATATTATAATGGATCACAACCTCAACATAAGTAAACACTTATGGTTTTACAGGGAAAAATAAACATCACACTGAGATGTACAAAGCGGTGTTTAGCCTAAAAAAACACACATCAATTAATTCTTTCACTCTCTGCAGTGCTCTCAATGAAGCTGCAGGAGTGTATTTCACTTTGCACACATGACTTAAAGAAAAATATAAGGCCAGTGACAGATCATAAAACGGTCCTCCGGAAAAAAAACCTAAACACACACAAGGCAAAAACAGGACATCAGTGAGGACAATGAGACCTAGAAATCCAGATCTGTGAGGAAACATTGAAGGAAAGAATGTGTGGTGGTAAAATTATTAATGTTTAATGCATGAGAGCTCTCACTAAGAAGTTACCCTTACTAAAATAACATTCCTTTTCACAAAAAGCTAAGGGTCTGTTATTGTTTCCAACTCACCCCCACTTCTGAGCTAAGGTAATACCTAACACTGCGTGTGCCACTGCTGTGGGCTCCACCAAGAGGCATTTCCCCACACCATCATGTTATTTACTGTTTGATTCTTTCTTTGAACTGTGGTGGCTAGCAAACCACTTGAATTCATCCCTCCCAAGGACGGGTACCTGGCTTTGTTAACACAGAGGGGATTGTTTTTCCCCACCTCTTCCTTCTTCCCTAAAGCAGTCTATAGGCTGGGTGTCTGCAACCACCTGGCAGAGCACAGGGGTGCAGAGGGGGAGATGCTGTCGCAATGTTCTCTCACTGCGACCATAGGGAAAAAAAGCTTCTGTCTGACCTGTCCTAAAGTGTACTTGCATGGTTACGCACTTGAAGTACCCAGATTCACTGACAGCACTGTTAATGCTGAAGAATTAAAAATAGCCATTATGTGTGAAGGAAGAAAATTCTGCTTCCCTGACTTCTGAAGACAGAAGAGCAAGGGGTTTTCACTGGGTTTTAAGGAAATCCATACAGAAATCCTTTGCTTTATTTTTGTTTATTTATTTTCAACTTGTTTTATTTACCTAACATAAAAATGTAACAGTTTTTGTGTTAGGATTCAGTAGGGATGAGTGCCCGACCTCTTCAGGTCCTTTCCAGTCCTATTAATTATGATTTTACAAAATGAAACCTGCTCTGGGGGGAGGATACAGAATGATCATGAAACATATATTTGCTGGGTGTTGACAGAATGGCCCAGGACCCTAAGACAGATAATGACAATATTGTACTCCACAAACAGAATGCCTTATAGCCTGCCTCCCTTACCCTGAAATCAGCCCCAGGGAAAAACCATCAGAGATTAATTTATTCATACAATCCAAATACTGACAGCATACTTACAAAAGCTTTAGGGATCTCTTAGAACATCCAAGACTAACATTTGATTTGATTAAAGAAGGAAAAGCTTCCACAACAGTCTTACAATAGTGCTCTCAATACATTGAAAAGATTTCAAAGCGAGAAAAGAACTCATCTTAAATTTTCGTATGACCATTCAAAGCTTGCAATTACCATATCTACGATTTATATTGGAAAAATCGAATAGCTTCAGCTAGTAATACATCCAGTTCAATTGATAAATAAATTTATCATGTCTCTATTAAAAAAAAAAAAAAAACAACCAAACCTTAGTAGAAAAAATAAGCTAGACAGTATTTCTCACATTTTCTTTTGATAGAGTAATGATTAGAAGGAAAATCCTCAAAAACTTTTATTTTAGAGAAGGAACGTTAGGGAAAACTCTAGATGTGTGAAAAGTGGGAGTTACAAGGGAAAGTATTTTACAGCAGTTGCTACTAGCAACTGATATATTGTTTCACACACACTATAAAATTGGTCTGGTTTGGCTTTAGATATCTTTCTCTGAATATTAACTTTTGTATTATATCCTTTACTACGCTCTCTACCTTCAAGAGGAAAATTAAGAAACTAAAGAAACACCTCAGGAGCTTATATTTTTAACTAATCAATTTCCTACTCCATCCTTGGAACATATTTCTTCCTTTTCCCCCGAAATATTTTGATGAGAAGGCAAAGTTCAACACAATAATCCCAAAGACAAGTAAATGATACTTAATTCCTACAGACACCAAAAACCACCTCATCACTAACCAAAATCTTTTACCCTGCTTGTCTTGAAATTCCAGGTTTCAAACACAATTGGTCTGTTAAAAGTGCATGCTTAATAATTTCGGAGTTCATTAGAAATTCTGAGAAGTTGAATAAATAGAAATCATTAGCATTGGGCTAAAGATGACCATTTTGGCTACTCAAAAAAAATTTATGTTGGGTTTGTTTTGCTTTCAGAAATTGTAAAAAGATTAAGAAAAATAATGGATTTTGGAAATCATGTAGCTCTATATCATAAAGAAAAGGGAACAAAGCATTTGGGGTGAACAATTTACTGAATTCCTTTATTAGAAATTAATTTTCTGTTTTACTTTAAAAAAAAAAAAAAATCTGCAATTTGTAGTGCAAGTAATTTTGTACTAACATCTCAGTTCCACTAGTCCACTCTAAGCAATCTGGCCACAGCTCAAGGAAAATACTTCTTTTTTGGCCAAAATGTTGCACTATCTCTTCTATTTGCATTGCAAAAAATCATCCCCTCTTGCATTAATTGGAAAAACAGAAACAAGGTTTAGAGATTTTTACAGCATTGATTACATTAATCACTCTTGCTAGTTCAAGTCAATATCCCATTATACTTCTTTTTTTCAGAGCCCTCAATGCCACAGATAACATCAATTACTCATTCCCTTTCTGGTCAGTAGCCTTCTGACCCAACCACTAAGACAGAACTTTTCTAACTATGCAGAACTTGAGATTTCAGTTATTTCATTTCATTTAGAGATATTTCAAATATAGATAGAAACTGAAATTAACACACCCACGAAATATGTGTGGGCACATGGACATCGCTGGTTCCTCTTGTCCTCCTTTCCCCCCAGATTTTTCATAGAAAAAGGTTAATTGTTGATGCTAAGAAGCTTTTCAGTTTTGAAGTATGTATTCTTTCCAAATTTTTAAGTCACATTTGTCTTCCACAGAAGCAGGAACATTTTCCCATGGGCACAGATCATGGTGTGAGATACAAAATGAGACCCCACAGCCTGACAATCAAAAAGACTTTGCTCCCTCCCTTGTTTTTTCTCTTAGTCTGGCACCTGGGTCTCACAGGCTTTGCTGCACACTCCGACACGACATCAGTAGCCAGAAGATTTTTGTGACAATCGGATAACAAGTGAAAGCACTTGCTCCCAAACGGTAAGAGTCTAAGATATCAACAATTAAGGTGAAAAATTTGTAGTTTAAGTACAATTTTTGACATTTGTTTATCTCCACTGTTGTTCCCCCTGCTGTCTTGAGGGGTTCATTGCCAAGTCTGTGCTCTCAATCCATTCACCAAAGAACATAGCAACATATAATGTAGTAGCAGATGCACCAACGTAACAAATAATGTGCATTTCAACTCTCAGAGAAGAAGCCTTCCAGGGAGTAGAAAACTTAAAATGTGAAGAAAAAGCACTAAGTACAAAACAAAAACTCATTTCTTAAAAACAGTTTACTCCACATCACTCTGAAGAAGACTGTTTATGCTGAAGAAAATTCAAAGCATGGAAAGAATTGGGTTACAAATAGTTTTATTAGGAGAAACAGTATAAGCTTGTCATAAAACTGAATTGAAAATTTATGACAATGAAATTTCCAGATCTCAAGGAAGTTTCAAACCAGAAGAGTAAACAGATCAGTGCCATTTCTGCTACCTATAATATTCCATGAATATGTATCTTAACATAATGCACACTTAAAATAGATACTCCTACCGGAAAGTCATTACAACAGTCAATTATTGGTAAAAATGATTAAAAAAAAAAAAAATGCCTGAAAACAAGATTTCTAACCAATTAACTGATTTTCAAAGGTTACTCAATGACACTGAAATCAGTAGAGCCTCGCCTCTGATTTCCATCAGACTAGACTGAACTACTGGGGTCTTAGTCACTAAAACTTTTTTCTTTCTGAACTAAACTGTTTCTTTTGCTAACAGATTAAACTATGGTGTAGACCTCCTGCTTTCTGAGCACAGTTGTATTTTGTGGATGAGTCACAGACACAGCTCTATTTCTTTAGCTTCAGTGAACAAATCACACTAGTGTGCTAATTAGTGAGGAGATGACTTATATTGACAGGCAAATATCATTCTAATTACTAATGATGAGAAAAGAACTACAGAAAATAACCCTTGTGATTTAACTGTAATGCCATCATTGATGAATAATATAAATCCTATTTAACTATATGAAAGTTGTGCATGGACTATTCTCCAGCTCCTCTTTTAATCAAAGCAATCGCTACAACCTCTTTTACATACTAGGCTCTTCTATAGTTTCCTCTTCTGTCTTCAAAACGGCAGAAAAGCCTGAATCTCCCTGCTGCTCCTTTCAGTAACTGGGTGCCTTATTCTCTCCACTGATATCTACACATCACATTTTGCCCACCCACCGAGCTCTTTCTAAATGGCTCTGAGCCCTGACTATGCCCATTCCCCAATCCCAGATTAGCTTTCCCATACAAAAGGCTGGTTGTATCCAGTAGTGAAGAAGATTTTTTTAAAAATATATGCTGTAGCTGAAGAGATTTGTAGGGAGGAGGTATGGAAAGTGGCAACCGAGACATAAAATACCATAGCAAGTTACAAATATGTATTTGACCCTAGCCTAAATCCAACATATTTCCAGATGAATTTACAAAACTGTCTCCCACCACCCTCCCATTTGGCTAGAAATGATTCAATAGGTAGATTAATAAGAATTTATAACATGCTTATAGAACAGAAAATCAGATCAATCAGGTTTTCCACTTTTTTCTACTTTGCTTTTTTTAAAGTTCATGAATAATAAAAATAGATTGATAAAATTAATATCCATTAATTTTATTTGCATGTTCTCAAGCAGCTGGACACTTGTATCATCTGGATCTCAAACAATCTAGGGAAGTACTTTAAAAAACTGAACAGTGATGGTGTATAGGAATCTGTAGTAGGAGTTGTTTGCCTCTAAGAAGTCATTACAGTATTTGGTGTTATTTCACATTATTTCAATTTTAGATAACCTAGATTTCAGGAAAAATCTGGCAATAGCAGCCCCTCTGCAAGAAATACTAAGACATAGTTACATATTTTCCTTGCTTGCTCTGAAGACACATTTGTTTGATTAACAACTTCCACTCAATATCTTAATGCCTCTCACTGACCATCTAAAACAAATGGGACATCCAAGCACCACTGAACACCTAGGAACCAACTTCATATCACTGATTTTTCTGTTGTCAGTGTAGCAGTAATTCTCCCCTGCTGCTACTACTGTTTTTCATGCATACCTTGGGACTTGTTCATCTGAGAGTGCTCAGCACTTGTGCATGAATAAAAATTATCTTATTAGCAATTCAGCTTTCTGTCAAAGACACAGCTCTGGGGATGGTTACGACACCAAGGAGATTGGTTAAAACTGCAAGAAGCCACAGCGGGAAGGATAAATGGTGACACAGAGTTCACAAGATAAGCAGTTATTCATAATGACCACTTCTATCATTAAGCAAATACAACCCTGTTTAAAGTGTGAGAATTGGAATTAAAAAGCCAGGTATGACTTTTGGTATATAGTACTATCCTCAAGAGAATACAAAGAACTTGCTTTGAACAAGCAAAAAAGGACAGACATTGGCCCAAGACACTGCTCTAGTGATAATTTTCTAAAGCATTTCAGCACTCCAGTAGATCCAAGTCAAAAATTACCTCGACAACAAGCAGACTGGTGCTGAAAGAATGTCCAGTGTGTCATGGCTTGAGCCTGGTCAGCAGCCAACCACTCTGCAGCCGCTCATCCACCCTCCCCCCCTACACACCTGGGAACTGGGGAGGGAGTTGGAGGGGTAAAGAGAGACTCGCAGGTTGAGAAAGAAACAGTTTAATAATGATAATAAAATGAGAACAATGACAGCAATAGAAAATATAAACGGGCAGTGCACAATGCAATTGCTCACCCCCCGCTGACCAATCCCCAGCCCGTTCCCGGCCGGCAATCCCAAAATACCAAGATCCCACAATCGCAATCCTGGAAGCGAGAGAGAGAGAGAGAGAGAGCTCCTTCCCGACCACCCCTCCTCTATACAGTGAGCATGACGTTCCATGATATGGAATATTTCACTGGCCAGTTTGGGTCAGGTGCTCTGTCCGTGCTCCCTCCCTGCTCCCTGTGCCCTTGCGCACGGGCAGGACAGGGGGAGTCGGAGAGTCCTTGAAGTCTCGGTAGCAGCTGAAAACATCAGTGTGCTGTCAGCATTCTTCTCAGGCCAAACCCAGTGCTGAATCTAAACCACAGCACTATTCTAGTTACCAAAAAAGAACATTAACTCTATTCCAGCCCAAGCCAGGACACAGTGTTACAAGAAACTATTGAGAAATTGCTAAAACTGTCTGGCATGTGTTTCACCTCTGACAATCTTTACCTCCTTCTGCTATAGTAAATATACACTAAGGTCATATTTTGCCTTATCACTTTATAACTCTTTCATATAACTTGGTAGTTTTTAATAACTAAGGTTCTAGGGGAGATGAGGCTGGTTGTTTGGAAAATTAGTTGGGCTTGTTAATGTTCCACAGATTTCTTTTTAATCCTTTAGAGAGAAATACAAAATTTAATACAACCAAAGAAAATAAGCTGATGACTGCCACTGTTAGTCCCTTCTTTGGAATAAAAAATTAAATGATTTCAAAGAATTGTTGGGAATTTCATCATGCCAGAAAAAGCTGTTCTGAAGAAATTTGTTTTCAAAGATGATCTATTTCATTTTAACTCATCCATGGCAAGTTGGTCACGGATAAGATAGCAAAACTCTTGCCTTCTCTTGGACAACACTTAACCTCCAGATTTCACAGTTTTAGTCAAGTCTTTGAGGTGGTTACTTCATTTTTAGCCCTGCTGCCACATTTTCACCTATGTGGACATCAGGAAGATGTATTTCCTTCTCTTATCCTTAAACTAGTTGTTGGTCTCAGGAACCCTAACTGCACAACACTTCTGCTTCCCTAAACTAAAGCCATCCATCCCCATTATAACCCTGTCATTCTGGAAAACATTGTTTCCTATGCATAGTACAAAAATCACTCTTTTTACTGGAAGACCTGAGTTAGTAGTCACTTCTTTCAGCATCCTTTTCTCATTTTTAGCGTTGAGAATAGCATTCTCCATACACACTGATTAATACTGAATGAAATATTCAGGTGCAGACAGGAAAGGTCTACAAGGTAGAGGAGTAAAGAGTAGACACCACTTTAATAAAAAGGGTAAAAGGCAGAGGACAGCCTTATTAACTACGGATGACTGTATTTCTAAAGTTCTTTGCCCTTTCGGTCTCTTTCCACACTGTGACATCTAGTCCTAAAGCTACAGATTGTTTTGTGATTACATTCGCATGAAAAAATGCAAAGCTAAATGAGGTTGCACTTGTTTTTCCATGGTCAGCTGACACATCTCTAGTTTTCAGCACCCTGTAGTCTTCACATGAAGACTACTCGCTATGCAGTGCAGGCTGTACTTAGCAGTCAGACTTTCACACATCCACTGTAAGCCCAGGAATGGAATGAATCATTTCATTGGGCTTATATTACTTGATTGCTTCACAGTTTCCTAATGATCTGCACACTGAAAGGAGAATCCAAATATTGTGAGAGGAATAGCAATGACACTGTGTTTTATGAGACTGTTCAGAAGTGCCTCTCTTGTACGTAGCTCTAAAGTCCCTACATCTTTACCATTAGCTATACTGCCTGCTACTTTCTTATAAATAATAATGTGGAATACTACCTTTTAACCTGTTTTTCAATCAATTGAATTAAGCAATTATCCTTAGCTGTATTTGAGATAGGTATTACTGGGCTCATTGTTTTTCCCTGGAATTTGGGGCCTGGATGGCAGAACACATCGAGAGAGATGAAGCACAATTTTATCCTGCTTTGCTGAAGAGAAAGGTAATAATCTAACATATTATCTGATAAAAAGACTAATTATTTCCTAAGCAAGTATCCTACACAGCACATATACTTAGCCCTTCTGAGCTCTTGTGAGTAGCACACGTCATCTATTCAGACTATATTTTTATCTAGCCTTTAGCCAGCATGACTTGACTAAAGGCGTATTTCAATTAGTTTATATATATTTGATTTATATAGACATGTATACACATACAGAGGTGTACATGCTCAGGCACACATAATCCTTTTGCCACAAAAGTAGAAAATGTGCTTAGAAAGCAAAGCAAAAACTACAATTAAATATGCGATTTTATTAAGTTCTCTCTTTGCTTTGTTTTTAGGGGCTTTTTAAATTAATTCTTGGACAAAAAAGTCACATCATTTGCATTGATGCTTTACCTAATGTATACCTACCATAGAATACAGAAGGTTTTTTCACATTAAAGAAAATCACCCTAAGAGCAGAGACACCAGGGGGAAAAAAAAAAAAAAAAAAAAAAACAAAACAAAAAAACAACCAAACAAACAAACAAAACCACCACACCAAACCACAACAGAATTAGATTCAGGCAGATGTCTAGAATCAGCTTTGTGATAACTGAAATAAGGAGTCTGCAGCATGCATTAATGAACTGGAGACCTATGCTGCAACAACTGCAACAAGTGCAATATATATATTCGAAGATACTGTCTCTGCTTTTTAGTTGTCACTGCACTATCACAAACAGGGTATGAAGTTTACCTATATTGTATCTGTATTTGCAGACTCAATTATATTTGATATGTTGACAGGTTTTCAGTGCTCATTCAGAGAACTATTCATCACCAATTTACCATCTAACTTTCTTTTTAAAAAAATAAGAAGGAAATAATAGGTTGAGGAAATAAACACTTCTTGGGAATGTTCTTGAACATCACCACTGCAAACTAATGAGATCTAAGCAAGATGTAACACTTCTGTTTGATCTAATGGGAAAAGAAAAACCCACTGCAATAACAAAAACCAAATGAGTCTAGTTGTGTAAAAGCTTTGGTGACAGGTACAAGAGCTGCACCAAAACACCTACTTTGAAATTTGTGAGGTTTTTTCCCTTTTTTTTTTTCTTTTTGAATTAGAGAATTAAGTTAGCAAGTAAACCAAAAACCAGCCACTAAAGGAATGCTAGGCATGTGCAATGAGACAGAGCCATCTCTACATCCCCTGTGTAAAATTAGCATACATTCATTTCATGTGCATCAACAATCTGGTCACTTCTTTCCAACTTCTATGGGCAGGCAAGTGTCTTTAACTCATCTACTTAAGATTGTCTCAAGCAGGTAGGACGTCCATTACTGAAAATAAACTGCCAAGCATGACATGGTTTACTGTTTTTTTCTGTGCTGAGACTAAGGTAAGGAGAAACTTTTTTTCTGGATCCATTATTATACTGGATACCTGAACTTAACTTCAAGATTGAGGTTCTATAGTCAAAGCAGGTTAACAAAGATATTGATAATCTTTATTTTTACAGTTCTGTGACTCTGTTCTCAACAATGTTAAATGCAACAACATTAAGAAAGGATGACACTTCCCACAGTGGAAGGCTGATAAGAAGAAAATTATACTGGATATCTAGTAAAGAGATTCTTCATTACCTTCCCAGATTGCTTTCACAGCTTTGGGAGAACTGGAGACTATTAAAGTGTTTAGTAAGATTTAGCAGTTCTCCAATATTGATGCTTGCCCAACTGTGGCACAAAGCTGCAATTTCTTCTTACTAAAAACTGCCTGGGCAGACAGTCTTCAACTCACTTTTACTTCCCTTTTTGCTTCTTCCAGCTCTTTTGACATCAGAGAGGTAACCCTGTTGAAATGCATGCCAGGCTTGGAGGACACCTGTTAGAAATACGTATTTCAATCATTCTTCCACCTCAGAAACTTGAATAGACAAACCACAGCGTGACAGCCATATCCGCACACTTAGACAGACAACTTCCATTTGAAATTCCACCATGACTGTGGAGCCTGGCCCGAGGACTGAAAGCAGTTATAACACTTTCATTCACTTCCAGTAGAAGGCCTGGGACACAGTAGGCTACTTACAGCTAGCTTAAAAGAATCTTCTATGAAATGGCTTCAATAAGTGTGGCTAAAACCATACCTTTGGATACACTCGTGGTAAATATACTCAAATTTAAGGAAAACCAGCTTTCTCCTCCCTCTGGCTCTAAGCACTGAGAGAACTACTGAGTCTCACACTAGGAATTCTTTACATGCAAATGACACAACCCATTATCACTAAAAAGAACTCGAAAGCATTGAGTCAAGTACAATATTGATGTCTAAGAACCTTGAAACTGTTCTTCCTACAGCAGGAGCTTTTCAACTCATGTGTCAAGTTCTCTCATTGTCAAGATGGCAAGCTGTTTTGCTGCTGTTGCTCTTCTAGATTATCAATGGGAAGACTGAGATTTAAGTTCCCTTAGGCTTAAACACACAACTTGCTCTTTCAGCTGACTGCCAGAACTCTTCTGCTCAACCACATTTATAATGAATGTTCTTCTCCCAGGTGGGTAATATGCAAAGGGAATCCAATCAAAGCTTCCTGCTTAGAATTACCATTACAAAACATAATCATTACATAGTCAATTCTATACCAAAAAGTATACCAATATCATTCTGAGATTCTAAATAACTCAAAGGAGAGATGAATATACAGAACCTTACTTGTGAAGTCCTCCATCCTCATGTGGAATGATCTGCAGTCTGTCTGCACACATATGCCATAGTAGAAAACCCGAGTCCTTCCTGACCCACTACTGCTTCCTTAGCCACATCTCCAAGACTAAGCTACTTCTAGGTTTTTCCCCGTAAAGGGCTTTCATGCTTCCTTTCTCTAGATCTCCGCTCTCATTGCAATGCACTTCTATTAGCCCTGACCAGCATCCCTAAGTAGCTAAGCGTACCAATATCAATGAATTATATAAGAATTATCGCACCAGCGAGATTTCCATCAAAGGAGAGAAATATTAACGTAAAATGGTAGGGACGTATCCTTTCACTTGCCTACTCTGTCTTAAGTATGAAGCCAAGAACAAAAATTAAGCTGCTTACCAGCACTTCCGTGTGTCATTTATGCTACATGGCTACTATCGCTAAAGAGCCCCACAGCATAAAAATAAGTCTAATAAACTTGCCTTCATGTCTGTTTGCATTATTTATAATAATTGCCAGAGGATGGGATGCTAGCATGTTCTTTTCCCAGTTTGGCCACAGGCCCTGCCAGTTGGTAACAGCGATAAAGCTGGGAGTGTTGGAGGAATTACACTGACATTAAAACTGCTTTGAGATCTTTGTGCTTTGATGAAGGATATCCAAGAGGAGTCAGTATTTACATAAGACACAGATTAAAATCTGTGGTTTGTATTTTTACCTTGGCAATAAAGGTGCCTGGATCAGTCCACAATGGTGAAAAGCTTTCAGGATCATTTAACTCCTTCTGAAAGTTTTCTACAAAATAGTACAGTAACACCACATTCAGGAGCAGAAAGACAGATGAAGTAACTACTAGAATTAATTTTCTTTATCAAAGCAAAATTATTTTAGGTGGCCTATTGCACATACAAAGACATATATAGAAAATTGAGAAACTTCATGCAGCAGGATCTCAGCAGGCCTCAGAAATGATAGTCTGTAACTAATGAAATAATTCTAACCAGTTTGGGATAGAAGATGAGCTGATTTCCTGTCAGAAAACAAAAATGCTCTCATTTATCCTTCCTTGATTTTTTTTTTTTCCCAATGGAAAAATATTTATTATTATCGGTCATTTCTACAGAGTTTACTATCATACCCATAGTACTTAACAAAACACAACATCACACAAAGTGCTCTTAAAACCAAGTCATTATTTTGGGGGATGGGGACTCCTCTAATAGAGAATTGACTGTACAAGGCCCACGCCAGGAAAACTTGAACAAGACATAAATGGAAAAGGAATGCAAAGGATGCAGCCTCTCTAACAACAGATGCATATGTTTTGAGGTACTCCCCCAACTGGCTGCAGGTCTCACTCTCACTCCCATTCTTTTTTCCTTTTTATTTCCATGGAACAGACCAATTGTAAATGGATGAACATAAATAAAACAGGCTTCAACATCACAACTACTCTTCTATTTTCAGCTATATCTTAAAATGTGTATCATCATACGTTCTCAGGTTCTATCCTGCACATAACCTATTGTGTATTTTACAAGGACACATGAGTAAATCAGGATCTCCTCCCATAGGATTATTCTGTGGCTATCCTTCTACAAGAATATTAGGAAGTACGGATTCTTAAATGGATAAACTGATGATGCTCTGGAAAATAGGTATATTAAAAAAACAAACAAACCAACCAACCAACCAACGGCTAGAATTTTAACTCACCCTTTGCAGGAGAAATGGCTGGTAGCAGAGCAGGGAAATCAGAATTCTTACTTTATATTTATTTTCTGGTGTGATTTAGAACAATTTAGCATCAAGGGTGAACTGTACTAGCAAGAGCAGTAACAGTTCCTGCCACAGACTAGGGTCATAAACCAAGATAACCAAAACATAATCAAAACTTCAAGAAAGCTGAGAAGTTTAAATTCCCAATTGATTTCAGTCTCTGCTAGGCTCTTCTGAGAAATAAAAATGGAAGTCATAGCCAATCATTGTTTCTGCAGCAAAACCAACATACAGAATAGGAATAGCCAGGTGAGGAGGAGGAAGACAAAATTATTCACATGCTGCTTTTATTTATTCCTCAGAGAGCACTGCAGCTGCAGGGAATCCTGAGTAGATGCTCACTTCCAGAATTAATGTTCTATAGAAAGAACAAACATGAAACTCTTCACTCTCTGTTTTGCTGCTAACATGCATCCTTTACGTACCTCTCTGCATGCAGCCATCATTCTTTTAAATACTTGACAAACCACTAAGCACAATACCTTATATCCTTCCCTGAAAACAGCTCAATAAAAAACCTGACAACAGTTGGTTTGTAAGTACAGCCATCAAACTAACAAAATGCCCTTTTGTTCAGGAAATCCATCATTTAAGGGGAGGCAAGCAGGCAAGCATAACCATACACAGCAACCTAATTGGTACGATTACGTATTTGTATGAGTGACTCATTTCTATTCATACTTAAGCGCACATTGTACTAATGGAGTAATCCATTGATATTCAAGCTTTGTGTGTTAACATCATGCATCCTTTTCAACTAGATTAGAATTGAAGTCAGTGAATCATAAACGATACAGGTGGTAAAGGAGGAAGACTATTCATGTGTCTAGATACAATGACTCACTGTCCTTCACAGGAAGGATTCCCATCAACAACAGTTAACTTTATGACAATAACCAGTCTATCTCCAATAAAACCAAACCAAATCCAACCACAAACCCCAGATAAACTAACAATGCAAGGGATCGCATAGTGGAGCATGGGAGAGTACAACTTTTATATTCTTACCAGCCTCATTATCAGCATGCCATCTGTCTTTACAGCAAAATTGCTCTGTGCTTGCTTTTCTTTTGTTCCCCTCCTTCAACATTTGAATTCTTCCTGCTATAGACTGTTGTGCTAGATTCAAATTTGCTCACACAAAAGACATTTTAGGCACTACTAGAAACTATAAATCAATGGTGATGTCTCTGTAAAACTCAAAAATACTTTTTTAAGAGTGTATTTCTACAAGACACTACATTTGTCACATTTTTCTTCCGAGAAGTGCTACTACATTAGTAGTTCAATAGATTTCTGTGAGATCATTACCAAGGTGTCAGACACATGCTAGAATTATTTTTATTCTGACGTTTGTTTCTGTCCAAAACAGCCACCTTGTACAAGATGATGAGGACCGATCCTATTTATACAAGGGGACCTGGACAGATTAGATATATTCTTTATAGTTAAACATAGAGTCCATAGCAGAAGTGCAGACAGAACTAGTTGTATGACCCTGAATCCATGGAATAAACAGGATAACACCTACAGGACTAAAAGAAAGTAAAAAAAGAGAGGTAAAAAAAAAAAAAAGAAGAACATACAGGGGTGTTCCCTGATAGTTCCCTATTATCTTAACTATTTCAGATTCCTTACTTGAAGTTGTAAAGCTGTACTCGCACAATGGCATAACCCAAGGGGTGTACCAGAAAGAATATCCGGCACAAATAAAGGACTCAAAACAGCTCAAAGAATCAAAAGCCTAATATTGTGTACCATAACAAAATATTTTTCAACCTAATCTAAAATAGCCAACTATGGAAGGAGATACCTGAGGCTATGTGGAGTTCTAACAACTATTATGACTCTAACAACTCCAATACTATATATAGCTAGACAGCTATTGGTACCACAAACTAAGGCAAATGTGAAACTGCCCAAAGACCAAAAGCATGAAGTATATGTGAAAGCAAGCAAGAGAGAAAGGAGTATCAGAAGAGAAGGAAAACAAAATGAAGCAGCAACATAAAAAAGAACTAAGAAAAAGTTTAGGAACAGACCCTTGGTGTATTTTAAGACAAACGCTTTCTGAAAAGTGCTGGC
Source organism: Tyto alba (assembly GCF_018691265.1). NCBI lineage: Eukaryota > Metazoa > Chordata > Aves > Strigiformes > Tytonidae > Tyto > Tyto alba. Next base: position 12,306,410 of record NW_024881327.1, on the reverse strand, counting down.
TGATGTCAGCAAAGCAGATCCCTCTTATTTGATTTCACTAATGCATGGAAAGATTGGACTTAATACATCCTTTGTACTTAACTAGAATTGCAGAGATACCTGCTTTCATCAACAACTCCTCCTCACTGAAACAATCCACAGATAAGGCTTTCTTTTTTTTAATGTACATAGGCAACAATCATGTGAGGGGATGCAGTCTCCCTTTGTTAGGCTGCACTAATGCTGAGGACCTTCATTCTTGCTTTGGTACTAGAAATAAATAATCAGAGGAGATAGAAGTCTTATATTCTGGAATGGGGCATTTTTATCCACTTAAAAAACAGTATTTTAAAGGTGTCCTTTGTAATAAAAGGACATCTTTATACTCTAAGACTGTTTCAGACACCCCATAAGTTCAGTTGCCTTCTCTCAGAACTGTAATACAGAGAAATAATGAAAGCCTCAATTTGTATAGCCATGATGTCTGGTGCTGGAAGCAGAATTTTCCAGTTATCTTCCAAGTCATATTCACTTATATTTCCAGTTCTAGAAGAAATGAATTTCAGTTATCTACTGAAAAAGCTTATTCTTTCAGCCCAATACTGTGAAGAGCTGCTGACAGATGGCATGACAATGCATTGTGGGATTTATAGTGTAAAACAAAAATTATTCCAAATACACAAAATTATTTTTGCTGGATGGCTTTTATCCAGAAAACACCTTAATGTTACCTCAGGAAACTCAGCTGGAAGGAACTACCCCATCAGCTTGTCAGCTAAATCCACTTTTATAACTGCAGTCAGAAGATTACTATCACAAGTGATGCAAACCTAGGACCCAATGACCCTGTACTCATGCATGATCAAACGTCCCTTTTCCCCCCCCCCCCTACAGTGGGATATAGTTTTAGTGAAAAAGCCAATGACATCATAAACACTGTTGTCAGAGGCAAGACTAGAAAAACTGACCCTAAAATAAAAAGAGATTTGGACAGAGGTGACCACCTAACAACTCTGGTGGTGTAGCATGCAACACTGTGTGAACTTGGAAGCCCATTTGGCCCATCACTTTCTTTGGTCCCACAGAACTACTACAGAGGGGTTTTAGAATTGGCTGCAGTTTCCACCAAAGCTGCCATATTTCAAATGAAGGTGTGTTAAATCTTCCTCATATATACTGAGCTTAAAAAAAAGAAGAAAAAAAAATCCACACACATACCCATGTATTTACAACAGACGTCTCACCAGGCAGAGAGTATGTGCAGGTATGCATGTGAATGCACACTTGTATTATCCATGTGTGAATCCTACCTAGGTGAGCTTAGGCTCCAAGCATCTTGCAGAAGAAAGGAACAGGTGAAAATACGTACACATTTGAGGGTGGAGAGAAAACGTTCGCTCACCTCTGCACGCAAACATTTCATAGGTCAATTACTTTCAGGTTCTCATTTACAGGATTTACCCAAAATTCAAAGTTCCGGAAGAAGATATAAGACTTACTATTGTCTCAAATTGTTTCTCTGTCTCCTGGTTTCAACTCTAAACAAAAGCAACCTTTTTTTACTATCAATCTTAAAAAATAATGATCAAAATCCTGATGTTTTACACACATCTTGATTGTGTTTTTCTCTTCAGTATTTAACCACATATTTTTCTGTAAGTAGCCCCAGTACTATTTCCTCAAGGAAAAAAAAAAAGACATTGTGGTTGAACAAGACCTTGTCACTTCAGAAAGCAAAAATGTCTCCATGCACTTGTTTTTCCCTTAATACAGTAGAGCCATGACTTGCATGATACACCTTTAATACACACAGATGTTTGTTTCTGAAAGGACACTTAGTATCAGGCTGACTTCTCTCCTTTACAAAAACAACAGCAGTCATTTCACAATTCTTAACAACTCAGTAGTTCACTTCCTATTCTGCAACGATTTTTCTTTTGAATTTATTCTAGCTCATCTTGCTTTTTAAATCCCCATAATCCCCACACAACTGCAAGCTATTAGCATGTTTTTCAAATTTCAAGTTCTGTCCAAACTCCATTAAAATTATCACCTTCTTATTCAGATCCTGACATCTTATCTTTTTATCCTCTACCTGTCTCTCTATCACATTGTTCATCTTTTCAGCATGAAAAGATTCCTTGACACAACACTTTCTCACAAAACCCTACATTTTTTTTTTGCTGTGCAGCTAATTCAACAGCAGCAATTTAATTTCACATGCATTACAATTCATTATTTTATTGGTTACATTTATAATTTGAGCTACTTTTTAAAATAATAGAACTATGAGAAAGTAAGAAGCATAGGAGTCTTTAAAAGTTTATATTTGATTTCATATGTAAAAGGAAGAAAACTATTGCATTCTCCACTGAAGAACTGTTGTCAGTCACCACACTTTTTGGATCATGAAAGAGGCAATAATTGCAGACAGGAGAAGAGGAATACGGTTTGCATGCAAAGGCAAACTGCTCTCCTGCAAGGTTAAACAAAGATAATTTTAGAAGCCATTCCCAGTAATGTATTTAAGCAGGTTTTACTGACCTATGTGAAAACTTTAAATCAAAAAATTTCACAGTCTTTGAAAGACAGGAAAAGAAAAAAGTCTTGGACATTGTTACTTTCAGCTAAAGAAAGAGGAATTATCTCTATTCACATATAAATGAAGCAGCCAACAGCTTAAACATGAAATATGAGAGCTTTGTGTAAGATTAGTCTTACTTAAATAGCATTTTATTACAGTCCACTTATTAATAAAGACAGGATCATAAATACCAGTTCATTTATACATTTAGATATAGAATTCATCCCACAAAAAACATGCGCTCTCCTCCCCCACACACACTTCCTCTCAATTATTTTGAGGTCTTATAAACTTGAAAAGGCTGCAAACCTGGACAGTTATTAGATAATAAAAGAGACAATGCAGAGCATGTCAATCTTTCTTTTTCTTTCTCAGTATTGCCAAATTCTGATTTCTAGTCATCCATAATCCATTTACATCCCTATATATGCATGTCATAGATATCTCCATGGAATGCAAGTTCCAAACCACTTTTTCCATCCTGGACTGGCATTTTGACAAACCACCAGATTTCCATCACGCTGCTGCTGTTGTCTTCCAAACTGTTATTTCTACTGAGAAAAAAGGACTAGCACTCGTTACTGAACCTTACTATATATAAATATTTCCTGAAATGTATCTTCAGCAATGATAATGAGAATCATATCACTTCTAGGTACTTCAGCCATTTTTAAAAGGTAAATAATATGCAACACTTAAACTGTCTCTTACCGATACTGCAAGTATATGATAAACATCACTGATAACCTCAGATGAAAGACCATACACACACATATACAAGCCAGCATACCTGGAATCACAGCTAGAAAAACACATTTACAAAATTTCTAAAATATTCTAGTAATATATATACTATCAAAAGCATTCCTACTTATCCTGGGTACCAGAAACCTACGATTGGAGAATTCTGTTCTGCAGCTTCAACTGACAAAATTAGTAGTAATGCAGAGTAAGAAGCTCCATTTCAATGCAGGTGAATGTGGTATTGCACTTCTGCTGGCAAAAAGGATGCAGAAATCAGCAGGCAGAGCACAAGGACCTGCATGGCACTTTATGCTGCCCACTGGTTCACAATATCGCCCTTAATGTTACCTTATTCTGTGATGAAGCAAACACCAGTGCTCAAAGCCAGGACTCTAGCACTCTAAATTTTCACACAGTCTGTTACCAGCTGCTTTTTCAATTTTTATTTATTTTTTTAGCAGTACCCTCAGAAGTGGTTAGACAGACCACCGCCTGAGGTCATCAGCTTCCTCCACATTCACATAACATTAGTTTAGATAACTCAAGTTTTCATCAAAAAAATATTGTGTGATGAAGTATTTTATTTCATTTAGCTAGTTATAAAATTGTGATGTGAAAAGTGCAAATCAAACACTTCTGTAAAAACTAAATCAAGGATTTTATTATCAAAAAGGAAGAAGCAGAGACACTTCTACATCTCGGTATTCTCACATTCAGAACTGTATTTCAAAACAAACCAGTACATTATCATGTACACATAGCATTCAAATAACTTTCATAAGAAACAAAATATGAGCCTATACTTCCCCCAGTGAGACTGAGAAGTCCATCGTTAAAAGAAGATATTCTCCTTCATGATTTTGTAATCACTGCAGTGATATCCATCTTTATACACCATTTAATTTAACAACATTTTACGGTAAACACATAACACCAGAATGCTGGATATCTCAACAGAGACACAGAATACTGAATAATAAGTAACAAACAAACATAACATTATTTTTTTGATTTAAAAACTTGAAGGTCTGGATTTTTCTTTCTTTTTAAAACACGTTCACAATAATCTTGACTCTCTTCCATTACCCTACTCCAACATACAGTCCAAACACAACTTCAAAGCCTTGAATAAATGAAGGGTATAGCCAAAAAGAATAGTTTTCCATGTTGTGTTCATCCTTTCTGTTATTTAGGAATGAGACACAGTCCTACCGTTTCCATTATACGACTCTGTGATGTTAGCATATCTAAAGAATGAGGACAGAAAGGTAGCCTCTGATGTGAATTTGCTACACTTAACCAAAGTATCAGAGACCTACATAATTTGGAAGAACTTTTGATGGTTTGAAACCTTCAATTTTAATGATGCTTTACCCTTGAGATGTTACTTAAAATCTGATTTGGCATTGGACCAAAAAGTACTCTGCTAATGCAGAAGAATAAGAAGTTCCACATACTGTAGCAGCAATTTCCTTGATACATTTTCTTTACATAAACTTGACATAGATTTATAGTGTTGACACTCTGCAGAGAATGAAAGTACATGCATTGTTTTGTTTTCTTTGTCTTTAAAAAAAAAAAATGGAGTGATTCATCCCATTTAAATTGTATGCAAAGGGAGACTGGGTAAACAGGTCATGCCATTAAAAACTTAGGAAAAAGATATATTGAATGGTATATAACCACAAATTTAGGCTGTTTCAAAAAAGGAACACGCTGCATCTCTAGGTTTTCTAGGAGAATCAGCATTTTTCAAGATAGTACATGTGTGAATGAACACATCTTCTGTCTTGCAGGCAGGTGTCTCCCTACTAGAAGTTGAATGCTGCTGGCATATTTTCAGTTTGCCAGTAGCAGACAATACTATTTCTTGTTGATGGTGTTTCATTTCTTTAAGCCTTGAAGTTGGGGGATTGGGGATTGCTACATAATTTCTTTGTTGGAAATGATGGAGGTTAAAGGAAGCCAAGCTTCTCATTCACACACAAATTTACATTTGAGAGAAACATAAACCAACAAATCAGCCTGATGGGTTAAAAAAAATATCAAATTAAAAAAGCAATTATTCAGAATGCACATTTGGAAAGGCAGTGCGTGTTAGTTGTGCAGCCATGCACGCATACAGAAAATCATAGGTGTTACCATGAAATCATTTGCAAAACCTTTAAAATTTGGATAGACCGATAATCACAGTGGCAGACTGGTCCCTTCTCTTTATTTTACGGTGAACTCCTATTCCTACTCATCAGTGGAAAGACTAAAGCAAGAATCCAACAGCACCTTTGTTACAAAGCTGCCTTTCATAGAATAACCCAACATTTCAGTTTTTCTTTGTTTTGACTCCAACAGAAGTAAAATTTTCCCATGAAATTCTATTTTGAAAACATATGTATTTTTTTGACTACTGAAATGTGAATGTAAACTTAATACTATTGAATCATTCAACTCAAATTAAAATCTTCTACCTCAGTAATCAACTCTGCTGTTCCGTCTGTATATTTACAATTCATTTCATTCTAATATTTTTACTAGAAGATTTTTATTTCATTTTAGTCTGAATAGTCTACATTTACTGGCATTAAAGTATTAAATGTTTTACCAAAGGAAACTATCCTTGGATTCCAAATAGAGCTTCTCAACTCCTTTGCATTTTTTTTGCTATTGAAAATTGTCAAAAATACATTCACACAAATCATGCAATTTTTTTAGATGAAGTACATCCGAAAAGAAACTGTTCTGTTTGAAAGCCTGAGTCAGTTCTAGGTGTCAGGTGCCTGCGATGGAAACAACATGGAAACTTTTACCCTGCCGTTGCTACACCCACCCAGTGCCAGAGATGAGAACTGCAGCATCACCCTGTAAGACTTCCAAGAGTAACGATGGCCTTCACCAGAGAGAAAAAGCCACCTTGCAGACGAAGAGTGCACAGGTTCAAGTGAAAAGTAACTAGAAAGGAAAAAGTATATAAAGGAACTGGGCAATAAACACTTGCCTGAAAGATCTACATTGGAAGTATCTCAAACTTCTGTAAATTCCTTGGAGAATTTATAGAGTTCTGATTCTTCAGATAGGAATAGAAGCTTAAGGCCTTTATTTCAAGTACGATGCATTTAAGTTTTTTAAGTAAGGATTTAAAGCATTTTATTAAAAAGTCTACAAATCTCTACACAACTTTGTTCTGACAGAGGGAAGCAAATTTCACTCTAATAGCTTTGCAAGCTGGACTTTTAAAGTGAAAGACAGACATGTATTTAAGCTGTGATCATAAGTTTATGTCTCAACAATATAATATCTTTTTGTGGAAGAGAACAGGATGTACTAATTTGTAACTCCCAACCACAAAATAATGAGGTGGCAGAACAGAAGCAGCAGAAAAGACTGGTAAATTGGACTGTGTGCTTAACTCCAGTCTCAGCCTACACACAGAATAGGTGGAAAGAGACCTGTATTGTTCCCTTTTGCTTCATTCAATCAGCTTCCTTTATAGGTTAGTTTCATTATTTTTCACAGCTGCAAAAGTTCAAATATCCCAAGAGCAAAAGAATGTGAGATTCCTTGGAGGTTTTTAAATGGAATTTTGGGATGCATCATCCCCAGAAAAATTTCCAGTGCTCCGCCCCAAAGGTGATCCACCAAAGCAAAAAGATGAATTAGAGCTGCTGGCTAAAAAAAAAAAGCAAAATTTTCTGATATGCTTAAAACATTCAGAAGTGGTCTGGTCTCTGATCAGTGCCATTTAGTTTGAAGGGAAATAAAAAAGATTTTGACTAAGACAGCTAGATATAACTGAAGAGATTATACCTTTATTTAATTTATTATCAAAAAACATTCACAGTGCAAAAAGAAGAAATACTGTGATTCTCATTTAGTTGCAGTTTGAAAGTCAGCCCATCTTTATGAAATTGCCCATGAAAAACTTTTAGTAATTTTCATTTGCTCTATTCCATTCCACTTCTTGAAGAATAAGCTGAAAACCAGTTACTGTTTCTAGACACACTCAACATACCAGTAAAATGCTAGTTTTATATAAACACCAGTAACACTCAGGTCTGCTCAATGAAGCAACTATGTTGAGCTAACCTGGGCTAAGCAATGGATTCATCAGCTTTCTTTGCTTTTTTCTGTTGCCAGAATGGGAAAAGCAGTTACCTCAAAATAACCACATCACAGAACATTGTTCATTCTCAATCAGAGTGCCATTATTATTATTGAAAAAGAACAAGAAAAAAAAATAACAAAAACACCACATACTGAAAAACAAAACAAAACAAACTGTGAACACTGACAAATTCCCACCACAGGGTCAACAACAGCATCTCAAGCTGCTTCCTAAGCTCCAAGGACAGATGGCTGAAGACGTTGTAGGAATGACTTAAGGGACAGTCACTGCTAAGAGATTCTCTCTTTTAGGAAAGAATATCCATCACTGCTTTTATTGTGCCAATAACATTTATATTAAAAACACAACAATGGAAAGAAGCAAGGTCACTCCTCTCTACCAGTAAACTTCCAAATTCCTCCTATATAATTTTCATGACTGAACTACTATGATTGCTTACTTGGAAAAGTAAGCAATAGAAATAAATAGAAATCTGCAAAGTGCCAATAAGAATGAACAGATATGAGTTTTATTAATGAAACTGTACCATGCACCACCATTATGCACTCCCTTGAATGGTATTTTCCTTTAACATACATGCATGTACTGCATGCGCTTGCACATTTTGCACACATACCTATATAGTAACTTTTTTAAATATTAAATTTGTATTTATACGTAAACAAAACATTGAAAGTTTTCTACATGAATTAGCAGTTTTAACAGGCTTTGTCTGAAATGCAGAGGTTAGAAAATACCAAAACCAGGTATAAATGTACCCTGTACATGCAAATAAAAGTAATTTGCATTCTTGGCAACGTTTGTAGTGCTTATCTCCTAAGTACTGAAGAGTACCAGACATGTCAACCGAAAGCAATTCTTAGTCAGGGAAGCGTTGCTTCAACTCAGACTTCAGTCTCATTCAGACTGGAGACTTGTTCTTTTTTAAGTTTATACTACAATGCTAAATGTGCAAACATCTAGTATTAGTGAACTAAACTGAAATCTTAATCCTAATTTCACACTTGAAAAATGCCTCACAGAACTCAGAGAGACAAGATTGTCAGATTTTAAATTTAGACTCCATGGCTGCTCTGGGAATTGCACGATGAGCCAGTACCACACAATGTTTGGCCCCTTCTTCTGACAGCCCATCTAGAAAAACTACCAAGAATCCTTCCCCTCAGTAATTTGCCATCTGACTTGAAATTTCTCACTGCCTGAAAACTGTGGGCCTTTTAAAGTGATGCCATGACCACACAGTGATTTAAGAAAAAGTTACAGACACTTAATCTACTCCCAGTGAAAAACTGAAATAAGATGGTTAATAATTAATGTATTATAACTGGAATTTATAGATATTTTCCACAATTTGGGACTTTTGAAGACAGTAACATTGTAGATCCAAACGGCCTACAACAATCTCTCAGTTATTTCCATTATAACTAATATTACAGTACTCAACAAAAGATTTTTAAAGTGTGTAATAGCTTCTAGTCCCTCTTCAAAATTTTGCTTGTTTCAGTTGTAAGCTATGACAAAAATACCGTGGCAACATACTTGTAAATAAGTATTAAATTAAGGACAAATGAGTACTGAAGACAATTTTCTAAATTGTCAGTTTCACTTATGTGGACTTGTACTATTTTATTTCACTCCTTCCAGTTATTTAATTTCTTTTCCATTAAAAAATAGTCTATAAAACTATAATCTGCATGTAATTTTTTTCTTTTAAGTTATTATTATTCTCCACATACTTACAAGTTGCCTGTCTGCAATAATAACAGGGTAAATACCTCACATCTTTAGTGCATGAGACGAAGAGATCTAAAACATCGCTTCCTTGCTGATACAGCATTGAGCTCAGCCTTTTATGAGTTAAAAGACTTCATTTAAGCATGGTGTTTCACATACAGACCATTGACTTAGAGCTGTGTTAGCCACAACAGGTCACATCACACCCCAAGTACAGGAGTTCATCTCTATGCACTGGTGTTCTCAGTCTTTGCTTTCTTACTGTTTTGCTTCCTGCTACATCCAAGTTTCAAACACAGTTCTCAAGTTTCCCTTGTTTTTTTCATCTACATTAGATAATCCTTTGGCAGCAAATGATAATTAAAAAGAAAAAAAAAAATCAGCCTTAATTAAAATATCTTAAATTATTATTTCATTTCAAAATTCTTTTGTCTCCCAAGAAAAATATTTAGCATGAACACTACAAGATTGTCCTGTTGCCTTCAGGCCCTGCAAAAGGAGAAAAGGTACCATCCTTCATCAAGCACAAAATGACCAGTCAGATCTAGGGGAAGGTGTCCCTGTCCATGGCAGGGGGGTTGGAACTAGATGATCTTTAAAGTTCCTTCCAACCCAAACCATCCCATGATCTCTTTTCCTCCCTTCTCAAATACTTTCGGTGTGTAGCATAGTGCCCTCAAAAGGACTCAGAGAATCATGTAAATTAGAGAAGCAGTATGAATAACAGAATCAGTCAAATATTCTAAATTGTGAATACGGTGGGCTGCACCTAAGACCCATTGGCATCCCTAACCAGAGCCCTATACAAATCCCTTGAGTTTCTACAGCTGCCTGTGCACACCCTGACCGTCACTCCCCAACAGCAGAAAAACCTGTTTGAGAGTAGCAGGTCTGCAAGCCAGCAACCCCTTTTGTGTTAAACTGGCAATAATCCATCTTAATAGCCTTATGGCATCATATGCAGAAACAGTGGAATTCATATATTAAGGTCTCAATGAAGACCTCAGAGATGGAAATGAACACCCTATTCCTATACACAATCTTCTTGATTAGCTGCTACACTAGGAAGTAATACTTCTAATTTGGCTTACCACAATTTCTGTACAAGTAGAATTCCAGAATAATATAAGGAATTATTGGGAAATAAACTACTCAAACTCCAGAAAGAATCAATGACAAAACTCTGCTTTCTCATCTAACAAAAGTACAGTGCTTTGGTACATGATCTTTTTTTTCTTTCGCTCTAGATCTCCTTTTTCCTCTCCTGACAAGCTTCAGTAAACCATTTGGAAAATCATTTTTGTTTGAAATACTGATAGCTGTAAACTGATAATAATTTTATTGGGTAAGGGATACAATTTTATAGGACATACCAGTTAACAAAACAACGCACCCCACACCCAAAAAAATCCCACAACAAAGCCTATGAAATTGTAGAGAAAGGCAAAAAATACCAAATTGCATTTTGTTGACACTGACCATCACTTTCCCTGATAAAAAATGAAAACTACAAGGTTTCCATGTGCCCTTGAGGAAGCTTATTTCACAGTTACCATAATTTGCCATCTGTAGTTTCCTTCTTTAATGAAGTATTCAGAATAGACTTCATTGCGGCTGAGTAGGAACTGTTAACTCTCCATTGTGGGGGCTTTGACAACTTGTGCAAGCTCTTCTAAATTAGAATTTTTTGCATATTAAAGTGTAGGTTTATCCTTTCCTATATGAATCATTACACACTCTATTTGTTAGCCTGTTAGTCAGGAAGAACATATCAGTTGCACTTTAGAAGCTGCAGATTTTATTACTATCTAATGATACATTCAAACAACTGAGTACCCAGAACTTCACATTTAGATATGCCATAATAATATAGGCATGATTGATGCTTCATATATTCTGTTGTTCACATTATTAGATGAGATACATTTAAACAAATATGGCAAAGATTCTCTTAAAACTACTGTAGGTTGCTTTTGTACTTTGGCAGTCAGGATTAAAATCATCACAATGCTTTATTGGATTATGGGAGAAAAATCTACTGTTGAAATCGCTCAAAGATCACTTGACAAGTATCATATATTACAAAAATGAATCACCTTCAATTATTTTAAAGCCTTATTTGCTTTCTAAATAATCATCTGCATCAACATGATGCTGAGCTGAGATCTACATTCATTGCTTTATTGTCACCTCAACCTTTCATTCTCCATCTGTCTCTCTTTCAGTCTGTCATGACCTATACAAGGAGTTCTTTGAGGAATATTCTGTAGCTATTACAGCAAACTAAAATGCATAAAGTATACAAGCAAAATATGAACAGGTGATATTGAAAATGACAAACATTAAACTGTGTCATTTAACTGTTCAAGTCATGGTTGAAGTCATGGTTCAAGTCATTTATTTTCATAATTATGATCATCAGCATATTTGTGACAACCCTCATTTTGCACCTGTGACTCATCCACTTACAGCCCCTTCCTCATCTGCAGACTTAACAGTCTGTTAAATCCACAGGCTATACAAAGTCATAAAATTACATGTAGGTAGAAATCCTGCTTCCTACACAAACACACCGATTTCCTCTATAGTCATCATGCCTCCAAGACACCAATTAAAGGAGAAAAAGAGGTAAGAAGCTAAATCATCAAATACTCCACTTTCCACCCATCAGTTCCTCTTTCCAACCTCACCTATATCTTTTTCACTCCCCCACCCCATCTATGTATTTCAACTCTTACCTCCTCCTGCCAGTGGTGATCATGCTTCATGAAGGCTTAGACTAAAATCCACACAACTGTGTATATATTTATGGCCCAAGTTAAAGCTATACGCTGGCTGTTTAGGAGGAAGAGTGATTTGTCAGACTAGCATAATGGAGGTAGAGAATAGGAAAATAAGCATGGAGTAAAATGGGAAATGGAAAAATTAATCAAGTTGCACAATCTCAGTGTGTAGGATATCCAATGATAGACATAGAGCTAATAAAAATTAAGTGGAAATACATGAAGAATCACATATAGCTTTTCAAAAAGTATGGTTAACCCTAGAAAGCAGTAGACCTGTATTAAAACGTTACTATTGCCTTCCTTTAAAGCTGTACATTTATGCAAACAGAAGATAGCCTCCAACTGTTTTATATTTAAAATCGCTGCAATATAATCTAATAGCCAGTCAAATATGAATCATAAAATATTCAATAAGTAAATAGTTCCACTGTAATTTTTAAGCACTTCCAGTTAATAATACTGTTTTCTTGATTTATGATCAAGATAGGGAGATGTATTTCCAGTGTTATCAGTACTATACTAATGGAAATGTAATTTACTAAAACAATTTAAACATACCATCCAGCTTCAGAATACAGTCTTATAAAATATGTCAATAGCAACCTTTTATTTGTGCCATTTCTTTGGATACACCATGCATAATGAGTTCATCTATAAAGTTTTAGTTTTACAGCCACTTTTCACACCACTATTTTCATTTACATTAGTAAGTAAACCTGAACTTTCAGCAAGATGTTACCTTTTTGACACCATATGCTTGAATTTCAATTAATGCCATGTGAATGAGAACATACTTATTTTCCTTTCTTTCCTCTTGCCAGCTACAATGAGAGAACACTAAAGAATGTAAGGCAGCATAGTGTGTGAAGCTCTATCCAAATTGCAGTTTCAGAATATTTGATTGCCCAGTTCCCAATAATCTTTGATTCCAGACGTTACAATCAGTGTTTCAATATACACATGTTGTCCTAAAAGCACGAAGGTCAGATGACTGAACTCCACAGAAAATGCTGGTTAAATGCCAAAGCTGTTCTCTTGCATTGAAATAACATTAAGTCAGTAAAAGACGAAGGAAGGTTTATTTACAATAAGGCAGAAAAGTAGACTTCTTTTTGTTTTTATACGGGACTCAGACACTGAACATGTTATCCCCAGGATTTCAGAACTAAAATATAAGCCAACTTCTAAATGAAATATTGTTTGAATACATAAAGTATTAGACTTTGAGAAAGTAGCGTCTTCTTAGTCAGCCTTCCTCACAGAACCGAACACGTTCTCTGCATGGGGGAAGAGTGGGGACAGTTGCACAGTTGCAACCGTGTGATGATATACTCCTTGTGACATGAAGTGCTTGAGTAACCCAAAGCAAAATCTAACGACTTAAAAAGAGTTTAATATGCTTGAGTAAAAAAATACCGTAACTTCACATTACATTAAGCATAGCTAAATCCCAGTCTTAACTTGATCAAAATCTGCATAAGATAGTCTGAGAAAAGGGAAAAAGTGCAGAAGAAATCATTTAGGTTAATTATTCTTTCAAAGATCTAAACTTGAGAAAATCTGCGTCCTGCAAAATAGCAACTGTCCCAAACTCCTACTGGTGCTGGAAAGCTTTACCACTCTATTGCACTTCCTGTAAAATCTTCAGGTTAGTGTATATATCAGGTCTATTGTCAGTATGAAATTTATAGGCATTTTGTAGATAGAATTTAGAAACCTCTATGGAAGTTACACATACTACTGAAACACAGGTTATGTGATAAAATAATAGTTTTTAAAAATCAAATATTATAATAATGTTTTATGAAAATTAAATCTATTAAATAAAATCAGGGGAAAAACAGAAGACAATTTGCTCCAGTGTTGTATCCATGTTCCAACAATAAACTAAACCAAACCAAACATCACATTTTTCTTCTTATACTTTCCTTCCAAGTGAAAAAACAATATAATTTTCTGTGGGAGAAAGAGTATACATTACATATACTCAAGCAAAAAGAGGTACTTCCAAGGTAAAATAAAGAGTAGTGAAAAATATTGTGACTTCTATGACAGGAAGTTCTATAATTATTTCTTCATTTCAATGTTAATTGATTTTCTTGTTCCAGAGTATTTTGGTTTCCCACAGAGACTTCCTTCACAAGCCCTCTCAGTTCACAATTCATGTCAAAAAATGAAATTTCCCATTTTGTGTAGCAAATGGTAAGTAGATCTATAAATCAAGCTATAGGCAATAAAATTAGAGCTTTTCACATTTAGCGCAAAACAGTAGTAAATTGGGCAAACCTCTATATTAACTTTTCCCAAGCTCATAATTTGTAATAACAGCAGCCAATTTAGAACCATGACAAAGTGGAAGTACATGTCAAACAGGTACAATGCTCTGTGAACTACATATACGTATTTGACAGGAGTATGTTTTGAAGATTTTTTAAAGATTCGATTAAACTAAAGCTGATCATCTTCCAGTTCAAAAAGAATCAAGATGTACTTTCACACTTTGTGAGAATTAAGTAAGAAGGACACCTTGAAGAGCTAGATAGTTCCTGAAACAACCCAAGCTTTTATTAAGCCATCACTGTAAAAAAAAAATAAAAAAAATAAAAAAATAAAAAAATTAAGCTTCTTTCCTGTTATCACTTCTCTGTTAAAGTCTGCATGAAAGAAAAGAAACCACCGGTCTGCCCTCAGCCTCTCTATTGCCATAAGGAGAACCTCTAGCATACCTTAAGTAAAAACTGGGAAATTTTCTCAACAAAGAATCCAAAGCAGAGTGTAAAAAGAAAATCAGGCAGCAACTGCTAGCAGTAGACTGTTAAGGCTGTTTGGTATGCCAGTTCTTTTCTAAGGACTCAGTCATGCTAATGGTCACGTACATCCTGCAGGGCTGAGCACCCCAAGTTCCTGTTTGGATTTGGGCCTCTTAACTGCAGTGCTGCTCTCTGCCTGACTCAGCAACAGCGGCTGCGCAGGACCAGTGTACAAGGATAGCATATGAAATGTGTAAGAATCCAAGGAGGAAGACTTGGGAGTCCTGGTGGACAAGAAGAATAGCACAAGCCCGTAACGTGCCTTTGCAGCAAAGAATCCTGGGCTGCGTTAGGTAGGACATTGCCAACGGGTCAAGGGATGTATGAGCCTTCCCCTCTACTCAGCACTGGCAAAGCCACGCCTGGAGAGCTCAGTCCAGTTCTGCACTCCCCAGTACAACACAGACACGGGCACACGTACTGGAGAGAGTCCAGCAAAGGACGTCAAGAGAAGGCTCAGAGCAATCTTCTGGATGTGTATAAATACCTGATGCTGGGCAGAAGAATCATGGAGCCAGACTCTTCTCAGTGGTATCCAGAGAAAGAGCCGAAAGCAATGTGCAAAACTGAAAACACGGGGAACTTCATTTAAGTATAAGAAAACACTTACTGTGAGGGTGGTTGAAACCTCTGGGCACAGGTTGCCCAGAGAGGTAGTGGAGTCTTCATCTTTAGTGATGTTTGAAACCTAACTGGACATTGGACATGCTCTTGATCAACCAGCCCTAGCTGACCTTGCCCAGAGCAGGGGGTTGGACTAGATGACATCCAGAGGCACCTTCTAACCCCAACCATTCTTTGCCTCTGTATGTGATAATTTGAAATCAATAAAAAAAAAAAAAAAAGATTCAGATTAAAATTCAGATGCTATTCTTTGCAACTTTGTATTTTCACATTTCTGGGCTAGCCCTCAGGAAAGTAATTTTAAAAATCAAAGCCTACAGGATTAATAGTCTACAAACCTTGCTTGCAGATTTTTGCATGCTCTTCAATTTTCTTCTGATACCTTGTAATATTCCATCATACTTTCACATGCATCAAAACTATTAAACACTGTAATGTTCAGGTCTCAATGTTCACAGGACTAAGATGCCATCTTTTTCTTGCCTCAGTAGGGAAATATATTATGTTAATCAATCACTCCTATTTCCATCTAAAGAGAAACAGTGAGTGCTAACAGAAGAAAGTGCATCAGCTGGGTTTACCTTTGACACAAAGTATTTTGTTGGACTTAAAAGGCAAGCCTGTCTTTGAGTCATCTGGCTGCTCTTGGCCTTTTTTACCATCAACAGTGACACTGAAACCATTTCTGAGACCATTTTGTCTCAGAAAGCAGATGATTCTTCTACAAGCCAGACAACGGTTCAAAACACAAGGTTAATTAAATACAACATATATACAGGGATATAAACAATTATTTAAATGTCCTATAACTAGAACAATCCCTGGAATGGGGTGGTGTGGAGGGTGTATGTAATTGTGGAATATGGAAAAACGTGTATCCTGCATTGGTATTTTTAGATTTACACTACCAGAAATGGAATTCCCACCTGCTGGAATGGAAGAGACAGCATTTCTCCCTTCCCGTGCTTCCACATACTGAAAATCAATTACATATTTTTTTAGCAATCAATTGCTATAATGCATACTGCTATTTGTTTCCCTTTTCAACACAAAGAGAACTATTTACTTAAAAAAAAAAAAAAAAAAAAAAACAACAAAAACAAAAAACATCTGCAGAGTCAGAGGAGAAGGAATGGGGGACAAAAGTGCTAAGAAATTACACACATTTCCCAATCTGTCAAAAATAGACCTTTTAATTTGTAAATGTCAATATGTACAAAAATATCTAACTAGGAAGAAGAGCATAAACACAAGCTTGTTATAGATAATGAACTGAAATTGCCCACTCTGTAAATAAGGCAATACTGCTAGAGTCAGTACAGTGTTGGTAAAGTGAACAACATATCCTCCTCACTTACTCGACATTTCAAAGCTCTCGGGGAGAAAACTGCCCTGTAAACCAAAGAAAGTCGATTTAGACATACTGGCTTACAGGTGATCGCTATTGTGAGCTGTGTCTAAGGCTTCTGAATTAAGCCCTGACCTCAAAATTGATTCAAAACATAATCCTTTATGAGTCCATTTGAAAGCACCTCCCCTCCTCCTCAGTGGGTTTTAAGATACCTTATAAAATGATAAAAAAAAAAAAAAAAAGAAACAAATTTAGATCAAGTAGGAACAAATAATCAGAAATCAGGATACAGTAAGAAAATCAAGCATTACAGCCACTACAGGTAGGATTTTCTCTTTCAAAACCAGTAGCACTCAGTTTCAAAGTAGGCAACTCTGTTCCATCTTCAGAGAGTCCTATATATTAGCAGCGAGTAGTTCTTTGAACACCGGTGCCTCCAGGATGATATGGCCACTTACGTGGGAGACTTAGATCCTCCTGACTACTAAACATCCACTCAGTTCTGTTTTCCTTGCTTACTCTCCCTCCTTTTTTTCCCCCCTCTTCTTTTCAATGACAGCAAATATATGCAGTCGAACACCTTCCTTTCAAAATATCCTCTTGCTCTCCATCACAGGAACTCCTGGCTGAATAGGTCATACGTGGACTTAAAGCAAGGCTAACACTCAGACTAAGTTCTGCATCAACTAACCTATTCCTGAAGGGGTATTTTTATAACTTTTGCCACCACTATGAACTAAAAGGTGACTCAACTAAGACTCACTGACCCTGTTTTGCAAGTCAGATCAGTTACTCTAAGTCTTACAAGAGGACAGAATCCATCACAAGTACATTGTACCATGGCTGTACAGTCTCCAATAAAGACAGAAGAGACAGAAGGCAAACAAGAGTAGTGACACACAGTAGTACTAATATTTCCAAGTGTGCAGGGAAACCTGGCCACATAGTTCTGTAAAAAAAATCCAGAACTTCAAGGAATATTAACCACTATAAGGATGATATAGCACCTCTGACATTCTCTGAAGTGGGGAAAAAAGTCAAAGAAAAATGAAAAACAACTGGTTATGCTAATGACTGCTGAGGTCAAGTGGATATTTGAAGAAAAACTGTCATTTTTAGAACCTGATGAAAAACAGTACTCAGCATGTATGACCTAAAAGCACAGGCTCCACAAGAAATTAAGTTTTTATTTACAGTAGCAACCACCTTTTCCAAATGTTGCCTGAGAGAGTGTCCCACAGCATCAACTACAAAAGGAAATTGCTGATTTTTCTGTTGGTTTTCTAAATGTCAATATAACCACAACCTGCATAAAGATGTGTTCTTTCATCTCAATTATATCCATTATTTATTTTTCTGTGTTACCCCATACCCCAGCTTGTAAACCACTGAAGAACATAAACATTAAATTTAGAATTAAGGTTCAATAGTTTACTAAGCTTTAAAGCAAGAAGAGGCCATAGTTCTACTACTTGTTCCCTAGAGGTATCAGGAACGATGTTGTACCACGACAACTTGATGGGAAAAAAAAAAAAAAAAAAAAAGAAATACAGGCAGAATCTTTGTTAAAGGCAGATAATAAGACCCGTGACAAGATACAAGTCTCTTAATTTGCAAGTGAATGTCTTACTAAGACATTGTTTCTCTCCCCTCATAGTGATAATACTTAGTATGCAGTATTGTAAAAAATACAAATACTTTTACAGTTAATGCATACTACTATATGAAATTTTAAAAAAATGAATGTGTGGTACGTCTCAGCGTCATCACGCATCATAACCCTGCCTCAAGCAGACAGAAAGAACTATGTAACTTCCCGAGACTTTCCCAGGTCTACCTTTCTATGTTTTATTGTGACTATAGGTTGTAAGACACACAGTACAATGAAGTACAAATTAACTAAACAGCACACTACTGTTATATAAATAAATACTGCAAAGTCCTGCACCTGGGATGGACTGACCCTTTCCACCGGTACTGCTGGGCCTAAGTGCCTGGTTAAGAGCTTCGCTGATAAGGACCCAGGGGTTCCTTGTGGATGTTTGGCTAGAGATGAGTCAGCACTGGACTCTGGAATAAAGAAGGCCGATAGCCTACTGGCCTGTAACAAGAAAGGTTATAGTAAACTTGAGTGAATCCACTGGAGGGCCACCAAGATGGTCAGGGGCTGGAGAAAAAAAGCTTTGTTCAGCCTTGGAGAGAAAAGGCTCCAGGGGTCTTAATGGCAGACGCCCAGTTCCTACAAGGAGGCCATTGGGAAAACAGAGCCAGGTTATTCATGGTGGTGCACAGTGGAAGACTGAGAGACAACAGCCATAAATGGGTGGCTCCAACTGGATAAAGGCAGGGATAAAAAAGGGTTTCACCATGAGGATAATGAAGTATCAGGAACCAGAGAGGTTGAGGAAGGTCTGTTCTCAAAGACTTTAGAGCTCTGGCAACATAGTCTGAATTTAATGCTGACTCTGCTCTGAGCAGGACCTTAGACTAGGGACCTCCTGAGTTCTCTTCTGAC
Organism: Tyto alba; assembly: GCF_018691265.1. Taxonomy (NCBI): domain Eukaryota; kingdom Metazoa; phylum Chordata; class Aves; order Strigiformes; family Tytonidae; genus Tyto; species Tyto alba. Next base: position 12,287,163 of record NW_024881327.1, on the reverse strand, counting down.
CTGAGCAGTTCTGCGGTTCTACATCATGAAAGTGCAGTGAGAAAATCCTTTCGGCATCATTATTTATATAACCCTTGTACTGCTAATGAAGCTGTCTTCAAATGTCTGAATAACTGATTCAGGGGACTAATGTATTTGACTATGCTACTATCAGAAGAAGAAAGTTGCTCATTTCTCAAGCATTATTAAGTTTGGAGGGGCAATTCAGTAAAAGCATCATTAATGTTGTATGAAGAATAGAAACATCTGAATCACCAGCAAATACAAGCAGTGGTTTAAATTTCCTGCTAACTCTTGCACGCTACGTAGCTTGGTCACTCTCAGGAAATAAACAGTCTAATACACAAATACTTCTCCTTATTTGAAAAGCCATTATAAACAACAAGTGAACTAAAGAAGAAAAAATTGTACGTACTCTTATTTCACCCCAAACTATGACTTTTTTTCTTGTGGGATGCAAGAAGAACAGATAGAAATGAAAAGACAAAGAGTTAATTTTGAAATGCTCATTTTAACTAAAATTGATTTTCACCTCTTCCTAATATTTATCTCCAACTGCTACAACAGTGATTTTTCTAGAGCTGCTTCCAGCACACTATATCCACAGAATTCCCCAGAGCATGTACGTGGATATTCTGTAGGAAGATAATACACCCCCTTATTAATTAAATGCAAAAATACTAAGGTGGTTCTCAAACTTTAATTAGCACTGACATGAGTTATTCCTGAAATATATCAAATTAGTCGGGTTTTTTTCAGTGATTTAATGTTAGTTATACATGATATACATTAATTCATGCAATGACAAAGAAAAAAATATTCTATATGCAACCAGTAATTTATCACTGAAAACAAAACAATAGGGTTCCCAGAAGTATAAACGAATGCTTTGCCCTCACACTGGCTTCCCTGCAGCAAAATGCAGAACGTGCCCCTTCACAAACACACAAATGTACTGATTTTACATGCTGTGATAGTAGACTTCGAATATCCTCCTTTTTCCTACTTTCCTGAAAGTCTCACATTTTTCAATGAATCATCCAAGGGACCATCTCATCCCAGAAAAAAAGCAACAAACCACACCCAAAACCACTGACACTTCATGAACAATACTCCAGTCAGAAATCAAAAGACAGCACTTACTTGACAGAAAAATAGGTAAAAGTGAGAACAGTAACCTCACTTTCACTGTAGAGGAATGCGCTTGGTTATATATTAACTAGGCCCACTTATTTTCCAGGCCCAGGTGCTACTCAGAGAAAAGTTTCCCCAGAGGTCTCCTGTAGCAACTATGAGGGCCACCTTTTTCTACACAGCATTTATTTCCCACACTTCTGCTAGGTAAGTAATGAAGAAAACTGATTTCCAGTAAGCTTTATAAAAAAGCAATCCAAAGCCCAGCACTTCTACCAAGAACAAAATCGTATTGATTAAACAGAAAAATCATTCTAATAATAACATGATAGACATGTAATTGCGATTTCTTTCTTCTGTACAAAACGGGGAGGGGGGAAAAAGACAAAGAAGATCTGGTAACAAGGGAAAAACAAAAGACTGGAGCAATTACAGACAAAACTGCAGCTCAAATCTGAAAGTGACATTTCAAAGTCCCAGTCAGACCAGAACATGTTTTTTATTTTCAGAAGATGGCAGGTATTATGTTCAAGGTACCACTAAGTAAAATTAACCTCTCTGTATTAAGATCAACAATGACAGTATAAAAAAATCTCATTTAATTTAGCTTAACTCTGTTCTCAATCCAACTGGAACTTGGCCAGCAAATTTCTTTATTTTGTAAATTTCATAAATAAACCTCAAGATGGAGGAAGAAGTTTCTGAGGACATGTTGTAGCACAGAAAAACTGAATTTGCGGTCAACATTGCTACTAACCAAAATATTCCATTAAGCTGAGGTAGTATGCTAACAGAACAGCTGTAGGAACAGGTATTTGATAGCAAATACTGTCTACCTATTTTTTTAGATCCCCTTTAGTAAAAAGGAAGCATTACAGCACACTACTTAAAAATATCACTGGAAGGGGACTAGGTTTTCCTCTCCATGTCTTCAGGGAACTGTAATCACTATGTGATGAATTAGAAATAGTCAGGAAAGGTGTTGGTTTAAACTCCAAAACATATTCCTAGTATTGTACTACCTGCCCATGCTGTGGCAGGTGCACCCACCCAATGAAATTGTGGCTCCCTGGCTGTTGAACCTTTGCTGTGCCCTTGTTCCCAGGGCTTTATGGTAGTCGGGGTCTTTGGCCAATAGGGGCTGATATTGACCACAGGTCAGACTTGGCTCGGGTATCAATGGAGTCCCTGGTTGGTGTTTTGGGTTGTTGTTAAACCCCAGAAACTTTTGTGGTGATAGTTTGTTCTCCTCTCACGGACATTTGGACCTGTTGTTAGTGTGTTTGCGGAATGCTGATTAATTGTGTATAAAAATAAATTTTGCTTTTTTGTATTGTTAAGTGGTTTGGGAGTTTCCGCAACAATGCAAGATAAAAGACCAGATCCAGATAAGACAATTAACTCAGAAACTTGAAACACTGGCCCAGGGATTGAAAGCAGTACCAAACTGACTTGGTTTGGGTGACTGTGGCTTATATAAAGAGGCATTGAGAAGCCATTCTTTCCTAAAGAAAAAAAATCTTGAAAAAACCTAAATGCAGTTAAAGTGTGTATACTCAGTTTGAATGCCTGGACCAAAACAGGAGAGGTCCTTTTTGAAGTCACTTAAAGACAAAAAACCCAAACTGAGTCAAAGTAGCCTTGAATAAGTGATTTAAACTCCTCTAAGAACTTAAGCTTAGTTCAGCTGTAATCTAGGTAGTGATGTTAATTATACAGCTGAGGTAAAGCTGTCAGTGGATGGGCACAAATGGCAAATTTGGCATCTGAACAATGTTTCTGGCACAAGTAGGGAAGGCAGGGGAAGTAGTAGCAGGAAAAAGCAAATAAGCTTGGCTTACATACCATTCCAATGTGCCGAAGCCAAATACATCTTTTGTGAAAGTGCCTCCCTACTCCTATTAATTTAAACACCAGTTGTGCCATTTACCAAAGTGCTCAGATTCAATAACACAGCATTTTGGTCATGCAGATTATGGAGTGATGGCTGGAATGCTTTACGTGCCCTTGGCATAAAGTCAAAAGCCACTGTCCCACCAAGTCTTATTTTGCCTTCACAAATAATGGTGCAACTAGAGATGAAATTATATAATAACTAAGTTCACATTCTGCAGTGAAGAGGTCAGTAAGCTAGATATCAATAATTCATTTCAAGAAACAGTTTGGACTCAGACTCAAATACTTCTAAACATATACAACAGTCAAGCATCTACTTGATATATCCTAAAATAACAATTAGCACTTTTGGAAGGGCTAACTTTAAATTTTATTCATATGTACACAACATACATAGGATAAGGTCTTTTACTAGAAAAAAAGGAGTTTTCGTTTTCACATACTGAACTGAGGCTCAGAGATACCTGATTGTTTTTTTCCCCAGGACTTGCCTCCCTCTGCAGCCTTCACCAAAGGACTTATCTCTCAGCAAAATAAATAGCATCTGGAAATGAAACTCACTTACCATAAATAAGTTGTGACAATGCTCATATAAATGAGCTGACTCAGAGATGTAGTCACATTACACCTTCCTCCCTTCTACACCAGCACAAACTGTGTCCTCACAGAAAAGTCACCACAAAAAACCTCTAAGCTTTATCCCCAAGGCTCTTCCTCCACTATTTCTACAAAGCAGAAATTGCTTTACAGAGTCTTAATGAAGAACTGGTGCATACCGTTTGACCAGCATGTTTCTATTACATCCCCTCTTCATGTAATTGCACCCACATTTCAGATGCTCTCTTACTTTCTGAGTAGGAGTTGGAAATAAGTTATAGCAGGGAGGTGCCCTCAGAGAGGCCTTTCTACCACATCCCATCCATCAGGTAGATGACGATGCTCAGCTGCTGCGATTTTAGCAGTTACGGAAAATTTGCACATGATTACAAATACTGTTCTGTTCTACAAGGAGCAAGCTGTGCTTACTTTCTTTGATTATAAAGTGGATAAATTCCTGCAGCAGCGATGCAGATAGAAATGGTGCAAGGTAATTTTACACTAAGTAACATTCATCATAAAACTGTTAACATAGATGACAGCATCCAAACCTCTTGCTAATTACTTGAGTGTAAAACTTTAAGAGCTTTAAGTTGACAAGTGTTCTCAATGGAACAGACATAATTAATTCCCTAGGAAGGAAAAATAAACAAAATATAAAAAAAAATGCATACTTCTGTGTAACAATGCAAATTATGTTTTTCACATTTCTACATCTTCCTTCCCATCCCCTCACAGAACAGAAAACATCTGCGAGATATATAGCAACATTTTAACAGCAGAAGTAAATATAAAAGTTAACTTTCCAAAACTTCAACGACAGTAAATATGAGGTATGAAACAACATTTAGAACTAAGAAAAATATTATAGGAAACAGTCTGTAACTATTGTTGAAATAAAGAGTATATGTCATAACAGTGAGGCCAATTTCTATTACTACTGAATAGTCTTTACTAACTACTAAAACCCAAAACAAAACAGAAAACCAAAGTCAACAAAATAGGATCTTCCAGGTATGCCACATATTCTCACATGGCTTTTAGCTTTAGTAAGCAAGACGTGAGGAAAACATTGAAATCCATTTTTTATTATTTATTTTTTATTATTTATTATTATTTTATTATTATTTTATAATTATCCATTTTTATTATTTATTATTATTTTACTATTTCATTTTTCCAAGATTTCTAAGTGACAAGACCCAATACAATGTACTATAAGTAAGTCAGTGGAAATTGAATTAATTAAAGCAGCAGTATTTTTAGAGATGCTGGGAGGAAAACAGAAGGCAGCACTTGCTGTTAGCAAACTAGTGACACAGGATTTTCTTTTAAACAGCAAATGGATATTTGAAAAATAATACGGTGTTTTAAGTAAACTATTAAGGGCTAAGTCTCCCATAGTAGAAGCAAATCTCATTGTTTGCAGTGTGCATTTTTTAAGGACAAATCAGAAAAAAAGGTCAGTTTTAACTTTTTATGTAATAAGGTGTGACAGAAGAATATTCGTCATGTTTTATACAGGAAGAAGTGTATGTACTGTTAGTTTTTCTTCCTCTTCCCTATCATTTTTTTCTCCTACTCTGTAATTTACCATATTGGTCCTTTCTCTTCTCTTATGTCTTCAGAAAAGATCCTGACTTTTTAGGAGCCTGATCACATTAGGTGGAGGAGACCATCTATTTCCATCCTACACATTTACCCTATTTAAATTTTCTAGATATATTCAACAGAGCTTGGAAAACTCATTGGGTTTTCAGTCTATTACCAAGCTTACATTATCAATCATGACTGTGTTACCATGGAACTGAGCTCCTGAGCCCTAGTTTTCTAATTTTCCACATTTACAAACAGTCTTTACAAGCAAGGCAACCAGCTTGCTCTGAGACAATTTTGCTCCAGACACTATTTCCCATATGCAGTACAGACAACATTACACCACATTTGACAACCCCAAACCCCCAGACACACCTGGAACATACTTCCAATGCTTTCCCAGTGAGCACTGTGCCTTTACATACTCTCATGTGTTCTTATACCACGTCCCCGTAACACCTCATACCCCATAACACCTACCCTTGTTCCGTTGCTTCAAAAATACTTTAGCAGACTGCAACACAGGCTTTGCAGTATTTCAGTTAGTGTGTACCAAAACCAAACAAAAACACCCACCCAGAAAAGACCTGAAATAATCATTACGATAAAGGCATGTAGAGATTACCAAGGGCAAGCACTCTGTAGTGTTTGTTTCACTGTAGGACCAAGGCAACTTTCCATCTGGTTTGGAGGTCAGCCATAGTGTGGACAGAGTCAAAGACGACAGTAACATCTAAAAGCACATTTCATTAAGAACCAAGGTAAAAAATTACTAGCAAACTAGAAAATCCCTACTCCATTTCCCACGGGGTTAGTAAACCTTGACTTTTTTAGACTCAAAGGGGCAAAATTAAGGCTGAACTGTGAGTAGTTACAAGGAGACATAAAGGCCGTCTGGATCACTCAGCTGCCCCTAACAAGGTATTCCAATAGATGGGTTATCTAAACCTCATAGTAATTTGCATGAGGTGATACTGATTTTGGATGACACGTGGACTCACAAAAGCTTTGTTTCATCTTGACACTATTTTGCCCCCAACTTTTGCTGGCAGACAGAACAAGACAAAGATGCTCATGAATGCAAAGGGCAAACAGAGAATGATCTTTCTTCGTTTGCCTTTGTATCTCCTTCCTCAGACTGCTCTTGTGACATGTCTTAAACAAAGGTTCTTTCTAGGTGTGCGGTGACAATATTGAGACAGGAAATACAAAACTAGCACAAGCAGAATATAAGGAGTATGTCTTTGCCATTCTCCTGCATATCTTTTCCAGAGCTTTCACATATGCCAATGTTGCGTGTCATGAAGTACTATATTGAATGTCACAGTGCATGACCGAAGTATATAATTCTCACATTTGGAAAAGTTGCTGTGCCTGTGGCATGAAGGCTTTTCTTTTTTTTTTTTTTTTTTTTTTCAATCAGTATACATCTAATACAAATTTTGAATAAAGATGGTTATTTACACAGAATACTGTGAGCAGCATACCTATCCTGATGCACAGCAAACCAGCATGATGGTTGGTGCCGAGAAAGTGTAGTTAACTGTGATTATAGCTGGAAAATAAGGTTTAGGACTTCTGGATTCTTTTCCTAGCTCTGCCACTGATTATTTTACAACTGGAGTCTACGGTACTTTATAATATTGCAAAGAATCTTGAGGCACAACTAATATTAATAACATAATTTAAGGCCCGAGGTGACAAGGCATATTCATCAGGACATAGTATGACAATTAAAATTTGCTAGTTAAGAATAAGTCATTAGTGATATAAAAAGTCATGGTATATGTGAAGTGACCTGGGCTGATTGTTTCTGAAGGGAGTCTTCTGAATCATGCCAGATGAAGATCTGCCCATGGCATTTGGAAATGTATGCTAACAGTTTTTCATAGAATCACAGAATATTTCAGGTTCAAATGGAACTCAGAAGGTCATCTGGTCCAACCTCCTGCCCAAAGCAGGGTCAGCTCTTCTTTAATCCGTCATAAAAAGCCATTTATCATTCCCTCAGAGTTATCAAGACCATCATGGATTGTTTAGTAACCTGATTACAATGATGAATTAATCAAGCCTGAATCTTGCTAATCCAATTACAGTACCCTCAAAGAACTCAACACATTTGGATGCACAATGCAGTTGCTAGGGATCCAAGGCAATTCATAACATTTTGAAGATAAAGAGAGTGTGGTTTATTTAGCACTGACTCTGCTAAGAGACTGTAGACGTAGGCATTCTCTGTTAAGGAGCCAAAGAGTTTAATACCATGTGTTAAGTGTATATAATGGGAAGAAAATGTTTACAACAGGTCTTCTGTGGATGGGGAGCCAGAGCTCAAGCTGCCATCAGGAAGGGGGAACATTACTACAGGTCTGAGAGTGAAGGTGCACTTCACTAGCAGTGGTTCATGATTTATACACCGGAGCACATGAGTCATAAACAGCACAGCTGGCCACAACTGCCTTTTAATACAGAGCTATTGGAAAGCAGCCTTGCCCTGAAAATATGGAGAATCACTTAGAATATATTTCCACCATGCACTTTAGGAATGGCTGTGAATGACAATCTCTTTCATTTGAGCTAATGAGAGGGTTTATTTTGGGGGAGAAGAGCAACAAGAGGAAAAAAAACTGAAACTATCATCTTTGACTGACTGATCACAGAATTCAATTCATGCAAATCTTCTTCTTTACCTCAGTATGTCATATATACCATAAGATCAGTACTATTCTGGTGTTCCAGGAAGACAATATTATTAGCAGAGAAAAGTTATGAAGACACGCTTCTGTACAGACTTTTGCATCTACTTGGAAGTTAACATATGCTAAGTCAGATTCTCCGGAGAATTTTTTTTCATTGTTACACCTGCTGATTTCTCTCTCCCTTTTTTTCTCTCACACACACCCTCCTCTATTTTAACTTTCCTCCACTTCCAAGTCTGTGCTTGCACTGAAGGTAGCCTTTCTGGGTATCTGGACTTCACTGACACCACATGGAATCTAAAGTATCTTTATTTAAATAATGTTTTAAATTGTACCGTAATTTGTCATGAAGTCACAGCAACCTGCTGGTTTTGTTCTGCTCCTGGGATGTTCACAATTAACCAGAGCATAATGCTCTAATGTCATCCCTCTCCTAAATTCAAGGGTGTGTGAAAAGAACAGACAGGAATACACACTGCACTCCAATACATGTATTAAGTGCTCCTCAGCCCTCAAGTTTAAGGAGGCTACATTCAAAGTCCTCTATAATACTAACATGATTAAATGGCTATGTTTAAAGGCTATAAGTTCATAAACTGTACTGACATCATTTGTGTAGAAATGATACCATTTCTCTTCCCAAGCACAAAACTTGTCACACTTTACCAAGAAAAAGCAGTATTTTTCATTCTTTATACAAAGGAAGCAGTCTCCCTAAGACTCTATGCAGGTAAATGCTATTTATTTCATACATATCCAACAGAGTTAAAGAGCAGGGACACAGCAAAAATAGCACTTTCTGGGTCTGTAGAATTCCACCAGGAAAACAATTAAGTAGTGCTCTGACTGATTGGGACACTTTGACCAAAATTTGCTCTTTCTCATTGAACATAATAAATCAAAGTATATTTTAGGTCATGCCCAACTCCATTAATATAAGTATAGTTGCAGCTTTATGCACCATACATAAAATATCCCCATAAAGCCAGCCACAGCAGTGGTGGCACTATGCTCCTTTGCATAGTCATTCTGCCCTTGCAGATTGGGTCTTGTACAGTCATAATTAAATTCAATCAGCACTAATTTATCTTGTATTTTAGCCAAAATTATTATACTGAGATGGGCTGAAAGTAGCTGTAGGGCTTTCTTTATTCAGTTATTACAGGAATCAAATTTGTTTCCAACAACTAATAAATAGTAGCTAATACAGCTAGAGGAGAATACAATGGCAATGATGCCAAGATATGTAGGTTAAAAAACATTTTCAGATACAAGTAAGAAGAGCACTTAAGAGTGGACGAAATACCAACTTTCAGTCTAAATGTACCATTAACAAATTCAACTTTTTATTAACTAGAGACAAAACGAAGACTTCCAAGTTGTCTCTTGCTACCATAAAGGAAAGGACTGCTCAGCACAATATGTAAGGGTCAGACTGTGTGAGCTTTAGACATACCAGTCAGGCAAATATCTAAAAGGGAATAAAATAAGTGAAAACAAGCCAGTACCAAATGCTCAACAATTATTTTGAAGTAACAAGTAGTCTTGACATCAGATTAAACTTCTCTGGCTCTTCTTTTCACTCATACCAAAATAAATTAATCAAAATGTAAAAACAATTGCACAGCAAATAATAAAAAGGCACATAACTAAATACTTCACTATTTCATTATGTAAAATTAAGACTAGCTGTATTAAATAATGTTATATTTTGACCATCTAATGCTATTGCTATTCTGCTGTATGCTAAAAATACCTCCATGGATACAGAATTATTTTTGAGCATCCACATTACTGTTCTCCATGGAGCTGTAATGATTTATATTAGATAAGGATCTAACCCTGTTTTCTTTACTTAAACAAATCCAACCTTTCACATGAAATCCATTTTGCAGAACATCTGTTTACTCTTCATTATTAATACATGATCATCACAGATCTCGTTCCGTTATCTTCTGTAAAAAACTAGCATCATAAAAAAAAACAGCTTGCTTATGAGGATTTCAACATCTTTAGTACATTCTGTCCTTCCCAAGTCATAACATTTTTTTCTAACCAGATGACCAGTTTCCCCGAATCAAATTATATTGTAATAATATCTGAGGTAATTTCACCTCTGAAATTGCTGTTTAGGCATTGTAAAGTATGATTAAACTTATAGTGAGATGCTGTCAGGCCAGGTGAAAAAACTTTCCCTAAAGCTACTACTGGTGGGCAGGTCAAAAAATATTCTACCACCAGTGCATAATGTTTACCTTATTATGCTAACAATGCCTTTTAAAAGAGTTCATAAACAAAAAATATACAAGTAGATCAACTGAATGAAAGGAAGCTAAGGACAAGAAGCTACAGAGAAGCATTTCCTAATCTCCATTAAAACCACACAAAAAAAAATGTTAAAATAAGTTGAGTGACCCTAAATAGCATCGTGGATATTACATATATTCAGTTGCTGTACCCAAGTGATGCAAATGATAAACTAGAGCTGAACGCAGGTAAGAAATATTGTCTTTCAGAAATGTTCACTTTTTTGAGATTTTTGCTGATACAGAAGATACCGTAGTCAAAGACATCCCACAGCCTCAATCGTTTAAGTAGACCTACTTGGCAGTAGTGTCACAAGTACTAGAAATGCTGGCTGAATGCTTGCCTCAACAGATGAAAAACCTTTCAAAAATTGCTCTGTTGAGTTCTGCTTATTTTCTCTCTCCAAAATGTGGGGAAGGGCTTCCAGTTCAGAAAAAAAAAAAAAAAAAAAAAAAAAAGGAAAAGACAGAAAGAAAGACAGGAAAGAAGGAAAGACAGGAAAGAAAGAAAGAGTAGAAAGCTATAACTAATGGAAAGAATTCAGAGTCTCAGTCATTAAATTTATATCTTCATTAGATTAGGAAAAAAAATAATTCGGACACAGCATACAACATGTCGGATAAAGCCTTAACCATGAAAGCAGCCCCACATCATGGACATATTGAAGTGCTTTTAGTGAGTTATCCATAAACTTTTAAAAACTTAATTGTTTTGAAATCTGTTATACTATTTTTTCTGTTAATAATGGAAACATAAATGCCAGTGCTTTATGTTAATTACATGTCCTGATAACAATAAGTATATAACCATACTTCTCCAGTTATCTTTTCTCTCTCTAACTTGTCACCTCCACTACTAATGTTATAAATAACTTCTGTGCAAATACATCTAGAAATGCATGACTAAGTCTTTCATTTGCATACTCCACTGCATCCTGTGCATCCGGCCAAAAGTATCGTCTTGTTTTCTACTATCATTCAGCTGTTCCCACCTAAGACTGGGATATCAAGCAGTACCCTGATCTGTAACTTTCTGTACTCTGAGTACAGAAACTTCTGTCCATTACAGATCCAGCTGTCAAAAGCTAGGGAAAGAAATTTCACTACCCCCCAAAATAAATCCATATTAAGGACCACTCAAAGAAGAAATGATAGGCTATAACTTAATTTTGTATGGCATTCGGGATACTAGAAATAATGTTATTATTTTGATAACTGAAGTTATTTTAAGGTAAAACTTTTTGAATCTTACTGTGTTTCAGTCAGCACTTTCAGGGAAGGGCAAAAAGTCCATTTTTAAAGCTAACAATTAATAATTCACTTACTGCCAATTACTTAGGAATTGGGTTAGTTCAGGAAATAACAATTTTGCTGCATTCATAACTCATACTGAAAAATACAGAAGTTTTGTGTGTGTTTGTTTTTTCACATAAAACCCCCAATATCCTTTTCTTCTGGAGAAATAGCCAATATTGCCCCAGCCCTGCTGAGGCCCAGCAGGGGCCCAGAAGCAGAATGATCTCTGGCATTTAGGCTTCAAAATTTGACTGTGTCCTAGCGACAACATCTATCTACAGCTATTAATCTGCTAGTCATAAAGCAGTTCTTACAGTGGTGGCCCTGATTTCTTCCGTAAATAAATATCAACATAATATCTCATCTCAGTCTTTCCCGGGCAAAACACTGAACTGGCAAAAAGACTTGGAGGAAATCTTCACAAATTTTTTGCATCATCCTAAGAGAAAAGTAGAGCTTCACAACAGTATTTCATTTGTTGAACACGGAAATCTTAATATTTACCTCAAATATACATGTGTGATTATGACTGCTTCGGTCAATTCACTGGTGATGCTTTCCTCCCTACTGTGGCTTCCATTACTCTGACGAGCCTGTGAGACCCAAAAGACACAACTTAATACTGTTCTTTCCCTTCCAAAAATGAGGAAAATCTTCCTACTCTCTCTCTCAAAAATATTTTCGGGTTGCCTTCCAAATGTCCAAAACACCTAAAAAAACCCGCGGGTTTTTCCCACCTTTGTCAATATGTGATTACGCAGAAACAAATAAATACAGAGTATATTTATGGCTTTTTACACACCATCAACTTGCTTGTGCTGCTGTCAAGTCATGCTCTGAAAGAAAGATTTTATTTTGTTCCCCACTGTACACGAATGCTTAAAGTTAGGAACATTTAATGAAAAACTCTATCACAAAACCTACGAAAGACAATAAACTACCATCAGATGGCAGAAAGGGTTGGACACTGTTCCAGGGGTGGGCGCCCAGGTTTTGGTAGTGGTGGGGGCTGCAGGGAGGCCTTTGTGAGGGGAGGCCGGGGCTGTTCCAGCCGACTCACCACAAGACATGGCTGAGCCCCTCAGCCAAGTTGGCAGCACCCCAGGAAAAGTGTATTTAAGGAAGTGTAAAAAAATATGTGTAGCAGTTGGTAGAGAAGAGTTGGGGGGGAAAAAAAAAAAAAAAAAAAAAAAATGTGAGAAACAGCCCTGCAAAAACCAAGGTCCGTGAAGAAGGAAGGGTAGGAAGTGCTACAGGCACCTGAGCAGATATCCATGCTGAGGTCCATGGAGAGGCCACACTGGAGCAGGTTCATCCTGAAGGACTGCAGCCAATGGAGAACCCATAGTGGAGCAAGGGAAAAGTGTGAGGAGCTGTTATGGACTGACTGCAAGCCCCACTCCCCATCCTCCTGGCACCACTCAGGCAGAGGAGCTGGGAATGAAGGAGTGAAGTTGAGCCAAGGAAGAAGCAGGGGTGGGGAGAGAAGGTGTTTTAGTTTTTGTTTCTCGCCATCCTATTCTGTTTTTAAGTGGCAAAACATTAATTCCTCCCCAAGTCATGTCCGGTTTGCCCATGACATAACAGGTAAGCGATCTCCCTGGCTTTATCTTGACCCACCAGCTTTCTCATCTTGTTTTCTCCCCCATCCTGTTGAGGAGGGGGAGTGAAACAGTGTCTGGGTGAGCACCTGGCAGCTCTCCAACCCACCACAGAGAGAAGAGGAACATGAAGGCTGTGTGCTGCAGATACGGAAAGACAAATTCTCATTGACTGCAATATTCTGAGGCAGGAGAACATTTCTCCTCACAGAACTGCTGATACCTTTTTCTCATACGCTGCCCAACATGAGCACCATGCACATACAGAGGATCAGACAACAGATTTCCTGTGTAAATTAGAAAATGTTATCGACCATTACAGCTATGGTAAATTTTTTCATACTTCTGTGACAGACATACATAATGGATATGAACTTTGTCTTTAAAAGTCAGAAGACTTCAGTGTTCTTGCAAATGAAGATCACTCTATTACAAAGTACATAAACACATCATTGATTTTAAGCACATAATCCCACTTACTTCAAAAGAAAAACTCAATGAGTCAAGTTAGCTACTCAAAATTTAAAGTATGGAAGATTATTATTATTTGATTCTTCATTTCTTAGAGATACCTGGGAAATGTCTGAGGAGTGGTTTAGCCAAATGTAAAAATAAAATACAGAACTTAACTGTTTTAACCAAATATTTAAAAGCACAGATTTTATTCCAGTTTTAGGTCTATTTTCTTTACTATGGAGAGTAAATTTCTTCCACCACAAAAGAATGATTCTACATGTGTCTTGCCAACTGTCATTGAATTTTAGTTTTCCTATAGGCTCTACTAACTTGCCCATTAGGTAGAAAAAGCTGTACAAAAATAAATGTTAAGTATGACTTGAAATTGAGTTTTACCAACTCACTGACAGTCTACTGCAAAATATAAATTCTCATCTGCAAGAGAAACTAAGTGTCCTTATTCCAGGAAATCCAGTTTGGCCATAACTTTTATGCCCTCGGAAATATGTAATTTACATTATTTCGATTTAAAAAGGTCACTGTAAAAGGTGTCACCTTTATAAAAGCTGTTTCAATAAAACTTTACTTCCATGCTATATTTTAAAATTAATTTGACCTTGAATTCTAAATTTCAAAAAGGTGAGTATATAAGACTTCTTTCTGGATGACCATTTTAAAAATATATATAGATATTTGACAGTACCTCCTACTGTGTCTTAGACCACAAATTAGGACACTTGGCAAAGAAAGGTATTTTCCACCCTAGCTTTGAGGAAAGTATATGCTATAGTTTGGAGTGTACTACATCGGTTCACTTAAAACAACTACATTTTTTAACAACTAAAAAGCTTAGCAGACTTACATTTCTGGTTTCCCGAGATGGCAGAAGACAAACCAATCATTTTACATAATTATGTCAAAAAGGGGAAGGATTTGAATCCCTTCCACAGGAGTTTAACCCAGATCTTGCAAGGAAATGTGTTAAGGTACACATCAATATACAGTAGCAAAGCTAAGATCATCAAATAATGGTTTAATTAAATGAAATAAAATTTTAAAAAATATATTTAAAAAAATCAAACAAAACCAACAAAAAACACAAAAAAAAAACCTAAAAGAAAATCAGCTCCTTATATTTCTTACAGCATGTATCTCTCGAGACAGAGATCAACTGGCAACTCTGAGTGAACATCTTCAAAATATCACATTCCTTATTTCCCCATAATGTCCAACATAGGTGCAGTGAAACAACACCTCTTGCTAAGGTGTAACTCACCACAAGACAAGTTGGTTTTATGTATAGCCTGCCTCCTGCAGTAGTGTAATCATTTCTTAATGGTACTAGCATTATGGGCTAACATCTTTTCTTCAAGGATCACCAGATCTGCACTCTGAAGTGTTTTTCTCTACTCAGACATTTAGCCTTACCTATGTTATTTCACAGTTCGCAGCTATCAGCTGCATTCACATAATTCTTTTTGTACATTTCAGTACAGAAATTACATATAATGTATCACAAGTCCTCGCATGCCCTTTTCTCCTTGATACTGTCTTACAAATCACTAAGCCATTCTTCATAGTTAATCTGTTATCCCCCTACTAACTAAACATGACACTATACCCTTAGTTTAGTAATTGCTCTTGTGCATTTGTCCTCAGCTGAAAGATATCGTGTCAGTAAGTTGTTCACATTTCAGTTCTCTCAAACTTTTGGTAGCACATGACATCATCTGTAAGAACCAGAGCTCACGAAATGACTGAAATGATTTTAGACTTCAATTTCTATGGCTCACTTCTAGGATATATCTGACAATGTATCTCTCTTGGAAAAGGGAAGAGAAGCACTCTCCTTCAGATTTAGGATTTTTCTCTTCTTTCTTATACATAGGCTGACAAAACAACCACATTTGTCCCATGGTCAGTCACAAGGAAAGTACTAATTGGAAAAACGGTCAATAGCAACGTACAACTAGTGAAAAATACCTGCCCACTGAACTCCTATTAAGCTGGTTTTTAATTTCTATTAGAAAGAGCAGGGCATCTGTGCAGACAGGAAGATTTTTTGTTTGAACATAATGCCTGTTTGCAAATATACTACACTTCTTACTAGCAGCTGTGTTTGCAGTTTGGATGTATGCTATAGTTGATGGTCCCATAAATTACTGATCTAAATGGTACATGTGAAAAGCATGGGAAGATATTCCTTAGGCTTGCAAAAGTATGTAAATAAATATGCTATAATATACACATTATTTTTCTTAAATATTTTGTTCATAGTGCTCTCAGGGTTATCTATTTGCACTTTATGAACAGAAGCACATTAGTCCACTATGAACATTTGCAATAAATATTTTATGAGAGTACTTTCAAATGTAAGGCAGATTCTAAAATGTACAAAGAGCTGTACATTGGTGGGTATCCATTCAGGAAACACTTGATGGAATATTTCATTTTTATCTTCTTTCTCTATATAATTATGCATTTACTCTATCTGTTGTAAAGTCTATTCAAATGAGGGGAAAACTTTTGGAGCAGTACTACCATACTTTCTTAAATACACAGAAAGAAGTGAAAAATTAAGATCAGTACACACAGTCTGTCAAGAACATCTACATGTCCTAATCTCCCATTCTATAAAGACATATACACATCATTTTCTACACATGTCCAGATTTCTCTGTAGATACCTGAGTTTATGACGTATTTGAACCTAAGCATGATGTGTGAGTCTTTGCAGGTCTGGAATCTTTTCAGCTCCTACTGACTTCAGTGGGAATTAGTTTATCCTTCAGCATATATGCTCTAACAAAAAGCATGTTAACGTAATTAGTCTAAATGTAAGAATAGATCAGCTAGAAGTATCAGTAATAATTGGGGCTATTTCAAATGCTGCAACACCTACATTTTCCTGCAAATCATTAAACAGAGAATTCTCTAGCTTTTCACGTTACCTTTTCTCTCTGCTTTTTGTGCTTGCAAATGCAGGAAGATTTAACCTCTCCATTCTCAAGTAATGTATTTTGCATATCAATACAAACACAATACAAAGACGGTAAAGAAAAGAAACATCACCACTTATAAAAAAGGATACGCCAGCAGTTCATTTTCCTCTGCTCTTTGAATTACCCAGGACATTATAAAAAGACATTTCTCCTCTCTTACTGTAAAAGAAGATTATGGTACAAATTTGGACTGTGAAGACAGCTTCCAAATTGAGAGAATCATCTTTAAGACTGTTGCTATTGAGTCATAAAGAGAAGTTAGTATTTTTAAAAAACTTTTTTTTGAGTGTGAGATAAAGAGTTCAACACTGGTTTTATGTTAGAATCAAGACATCTTTATTAGCAGGCTAAAACTAAGCATACTTCTTAAACATCACACTTAAAGTCAGTGGGCTGAGACTGTCAGCTATTTCTTCGTATCATCAAAGAATCATGCTGTCATCATTAAGACCATGTAGAAACAAAGAAGCCCACAGTATGGACCAAGGATGATATACTTCTGGCTGAATAAGCAAGGATCTTAATAGACATGGCACTTAGATCTACCATCTGGGTTTCTAGAAAAATTGAAGAGGAAATTGAGGTTAGGAGATTAAGTATTCTGAAAAACTTCTCTAAAATGATAGGATAAGCCTAATATGTATATAATAAACTAATACAATAATCCTAAATTATTCCTAAATAAACTAAAGATTTGAATGAGGTGATAATGCAATCTTGATTTTATTATATTACTACAAATTGCTCATGACTAAGTCCTAGCTGAGAAGTGGGAAGATCAACTGCAAAGTGATATTCAATGCTGTTGCGACTAGAAATTTCCTATAAATAGCAGTCATCCCTACCGCCTCCTCTATGATAAACCCATAGACTTGTCCTTCAGTGAGATCCCATCTGGACAAACACCTTTTCTCACAACAAGTAACAGTCCAAATTTTCTAAACCACATTGTTTCACTGCTGCAGTCCTTGAAATACAGCCAGAGTCTGATCCAGTGGACTACAAAGCAAATAGGCAGGCCTTCATGGCCAATACAGAACCATGACAAATAAAGTGTCTACCACTGCACAAAAGTCATTGTAGCAGGTTACTCTAATTGAGTATCTGCATGAAAATGTCCAACTATCCCGTTAGATCCTTGATTTCAAGCCAGGGCTTTGTTTATATTGCCAAGTGCCACCTCTTTTCCACAGATTTCTCTGTGCATGTGTGCATATATACACACAATTTAAAATACTCTATTCACAGGTGTGGGAAGAGGTAATTGGCTTTCTGACAGTGTTAGGAGAAGCAAAATAGTTAGGCAGTTCTAAAAAGCAAGTAGAACAGTTCTGCTACCGTGGTACCGATAATTCCTTTTCTGAAAAGGACAAATTCTAAAAAGCTTTACCAATTTTGGCACTACTAGTCTCCCTCCAGTTAATATATTTTAAATCAGAATCTCAAATAAGGATGATTTATTCAGAAATAATATAAGATTTTGGTTCATTATATTCAGCCTTTTCTCAGACACAAATTGGAGATCACCAACTTGAAAGACTAAAAAGAAAAGCAACACACTTCTGTCTGCATGTTTTGTGCCTTACTTGCAGGAAAAAAAATGAAAACCACAGTTGTTTTGCTACCTGAGATTAAAATCTTTTCATTATCCTCCAAGGAGTGTATTTTCTTTGTGCATGGTTAGTAAACTTTCTTTTAAGAGGCGAAGAAAGTTGAAAATTCCAGAGCTCTGACGTTTTATGTTATTCTCTTTCAATTTCAATGTATGTTCTTGTATAGAATCTGCAAGAATATTACACTTGTATTTTCAAAATGGCTTCTCTATACCAATTGTCTTAAAGATCAAATGACATAAATTATTCAAAAGAAAACAGAAAAAATGAATGATAAGTTTTTCTGCAATCAATGTCTCTAATACGTATGAGAATGGGACATCATTTCACCAAAACAATACATCCGTGAAGTATGCTAAGGGATAACTGCGTTTGGATACAGCAATTAATCACCACATTATTTATAGTACTTCAGAAGCAGCTTACAGTACATTAATCAGGGATAACTTCTGCTTAATTAACAGAGCTGCCAAAAACGTCAAACAAGACCATATAAAATAGAATTGAGTAAGAAAGAATTAGCAAGGGACTGGTAATGGTAAAATACTCAAAGCTCCTCTTCAGCAAAGGTCTTCTCCCAGTTTCACTTCTTACAGCACCAGGAAGCAAAAAATTCCATCCACAAACTACACTGGGTGACTATATTAGTAGGACTAGATACTCACAAGTAAAAAGAAAAGAAAGCAGCAAGAAGTTAACTGCATCAGTTTTGGTGCACTGCCAGGCACACAGCCATATGTCTGTGGAAGACATAGGAAAGTAAGAAGCAACTTTTTTTTTATTATTGTTTTTTAAAATCCTCCTTTGTGTAATTAGAAGGACCACTGGAGTGAGAAGGTACATGGATTACACCTGAATTTGTTGTCTCTGCTAATGCATAGACTATGTTAGAAGGAAAGGAGTAGAACAGGTTTTGCTATTTAATCTGCTTCTCAAATCATGATTCAATGGAAGTCTCTTTATTGTGTAGAAGCTCATAAAATAAAATCCTATTTGCCAGAAGTGTGAAAGACAGTGTAACTCTCCCAAAGTACTTGAAAAGAAGTTTAGCAATTAAACCCAAGTAAAACATTAGTGAGATATGGGGAACACGAGTAATTTGCATGTTAGGCATATGCAAATTAGAAAACAAGATCTGGTTTAAAGTAACGAAGAACTTCATAAAATTACATGGCTATTAAAAGTAGCTTATATGCTAAGAAGTATTCTGATTTACATAAGCAAATTTATTTCAATTACTACATGCAAATGGTAATTATATCAAGTAAAAACAAATTTTTATTGAAAGCACATATAATTATAGAAAACATTAATGAATCTTTCAAGTTTAGGTCTTCAATAAGAAGGGATGATGAATAAAATATAGAAAAAATGCTTTTATTATTCAGTGCACAGCTGAAAGTTTAAGTTCAACTATGAAGCAACTGTAATTAGGTTTCATCAGTCTTTTTTAGCATGGTGTCAATAGATCTCCAAAGGAATTAAGATTTCCACTGGAAATATCAGTGAAGTGTTTACTGTTACTTGCCATACTGTAACATCCCATAATAAAAATACTCGTTCACTCTGTTGAAACTGTGTCTGTCCTTATGTAAATAAAGATAACTAAATCTATGACTAGTCTAACACTTTGCATGTATAAAGATAGGCATGTTTAGGAACTTATCTTTAGTCTAATAGCATTCACAGAAGTCTTCATGAAACTGTCACTTGACACCACAACATCTATGCACAAAAAACTCTTTAATCTCTATGTTTGTGTGTATACTGTGTTTATGAAATGGAAAGAAATGAAACGGACTGAAAGTGGAACCCTCTACATTTCAGAAGTGGTTGAAGAAAGTTCCATCAACTGATATGAAAAAAAATATTTCCATGTCACTTACAGCTGAAGGAAAAAGAATCATAGGACCTATAAAGATGAAAAAAATTCCACCAATGAATTCATTTGCAAAATACAAAACTACATAAATACACCAAGTTCTCATAGTGCCCCCAACCTGTCCCCCCGGGTTAGATGCTGCTTGTCTAGTAGTAGACTTTTCAGCAGTATAGAAGAGCACTGTCAGTGCTTTTTGTATAGTCATTTCAAATAGTATTGTTCACATTATTTTAATTTGTCTTGTTGTGCTGGTAACAAAGACTACCATGATTTCACTCAAAACACACCCAAAGGGCTCACATTAAATATTCAGGTTACGTGGTAACAGTAATGTCTCTAGCCAGATCATTTCAAATTATTCTGGAAAGCAATATTCCCTTCCCAATATCTCTGTTTTGATGACCTCACTGAGCTTTCTCCTGATGACTCAAACGCATTTGAGATCAATGGGGCCTGGGGTGGGGGGAGGGAACCCTCTATAGTTACATACCGAAAGGATTAAGAAATATGGTTTAAACAGTACTGTGACAAAACAGTGTGAGTGAAACTATCAATCAAGAGGCCTATACATTACTCCATTTTATTATATCAGGGTTGTTTAATATTTTCTTAGGACTCCTCAAATGAAGGATGACAGCGTGTGAGCATGTATAGTAGCATTCCCTGTCAGTGATTCAGAGCAACAAAACACTAGATTAGTCAATTCTCAGCAATACTGGGCAGATGGTATAGATTCTTCAAATAGTTGTGGGGACCTAAAACATACCTCTACCTTTATCCAGAGACAGTTCACTACAAGAAATTTCAAGTAAATAGATAGATAGATAGATAGATAGATAGATAGATAGATAGATAGATAGATAGATAGATAGATAGATAGATAGATAGATAGATAGATAGATAGATAGATAATCTAAAGTGGATCAAACAACCTGATTATTCTTCAAGTATTCCAGACTCAGCACGACTTAAATGGCAGTCCACAATGTACTAGAAATGGCAGATCAGTCTCTAAGGAATCTTACAATTCCTACCTAAAATGTAACTCAGTTTGCTATTTCCTGGCAAACCCTTTATGCCTGAAACCAAACACTATTCATCTGAAATCACTATTTCAGTAAAAATTGCATCAGGCCCCCAGAATCACAAATACAGAACATACTCCTGAGTATCTCTACAACTCATTGTAAAATATCCCTTCCCTTCTTTTCCGCGGAAGTCCTTTTATCACTGATAACTGTTAGACAGACAATATTCTTTCACCACTGATAAATACTCCTAGACAGAGAGACTATGCCAGACAGATAAAACTGATGCAGGAAGGCAGTTTGAGCATTTCATAGAACTACAAATAAAAAGGTTTAGAGAAATTAATGGTAACAGAAGTCACACAAGACCAGTGAAAAACCTTTAAACACAATGAG
Source organism: Tyto alba (assembly GCF_018691265.1). NCBI lineage: Eukaryota > Metazoa > Chordata > Aves > Strigiformes > Tytonidae > Tyto > Tyto alba. The sequence continues at coordinate 12,265,661 of NW_024881327.1, read as the reverse complement.
GAATAGAGGAATTATATTCACTTTACACAGAAAATGTGAACAATACAAATAAATATGACAGAAAAGGCTTCATCTGTAGAAAATCAGTATTCTGCTTTAAATCAGAATGCATTTAAAAATGCAATGTAAGAAAACCCAGTCAGACAAGACCTAAGTTCTCTGTAAATATACCAGAGTCAAATCAAATAACTCGCCATATTTGGCAGCAAAATCAGACGTAAAAACTGAGACTGTGTGAAGGCCTCTCTGAGGAAGTAACAGTCACCAAATGGTTTTGTGAAAGGTTCTGTGTGACACTGAAATTAGTTACCTGCAAACCAAATGACACGGCATCAGCTTTCACTGACAACCTCTGAGACACCTTAAAGTCAATGGGAGGTTTCTCCTAATCTTATCCCCAGAAAAAGGAACAGATTATCTCCTTATCACATGCCAGCTCTGAAACAAGAAACAATCTTCAGAGGACCAGCGAAAGAAGAAGAGAGAAATGGTTTTGCATCTCTCAAGGAAAACTCAAACTCACTGAACCTCCCCAGGTCCTAGAAGAGCTGCAGGTATCTATACAGGCAGGTAACTACCAGCTGCCAGGCACCTTTGCCAGGCTGGCCCAAAATCACAATCACAGTCCATCTGAAGGACAGGTAAGACCTAAGCCTCAGAGTGAACTCACTTTAGCATGAAGAACTATTGTAAAATGGTTATTCCTCATCCAAACCATAAAACCCCAGGGTTACTTGCATTTTCACATGTAATCCAATTAGTAACACTGAGACTAAGCTAACTGCAGTAAAAGAGCAATCATCAGGTAAACCTTGTGGTTTATGTGGTTTCACACTTTGCTTTTAATACCTGTCCAACACGTAATACAGGATTTTCATTCTAAACCAGCTCCCACTGCAGTGGGACAGATAAATAACAGAACTACTTAGGAGTTATGTGCAATGCATTCTGCATAGAATATTAGGTTGGAAATGAAACCGTGCATGCTAGTAATCAAAGGAATCAGCTTTCAAAGGGAAGTTAATCCTCTTTTAAATCTAAAGGAGACAAATAAATCTAGTAAAACCATAACCCACAAAATCTTTGTCTTTCACTAACAGATGTTAGAGAGCAATCAACATGATTTAGCAGCTTTCCTGGAACTGATGTTTTACTGCATAATTTCTAATTTTTATGAAATGTTATTGGTAAGTATTTTGCATGTCTGAATTAACTAAACATTGGAAGTAACTATATTAAGGATTAACCAGGGATTTGTGCCAAAAAGTTAGGCAGTAAGCAAAATGTCTTCTTCCCTGCTTCTTCTATTAGCCAAGACTTTGAGCTTAACTTTAGCATGTCTTTGAAAGCACTGTGTTTATCAGTCTTAATTTTATGTCTCAGCCTAATGTAAAACATTGCCACTTACCTCATACACAGTGGTCTTCCCTGAGCCTCTCCGTAATCAACTCTTTGGAAAGCTTATAATATCATTTCATTCACTGGGGAATTTCTTTTTAAAGAACATGCAGCAGTGGAGTTCATAGAAATCTCTATTTTCTTTAGCTTGTATACCTGGAAGATTTTGATGTTTCTGTTGATCCTTACTATGCTAACAAGCTAATCTGACTGTGCTCTGACAAAAGAAAGAACTAATGAGTAAGAGAACAAAACAACATAAAACCAAAATAATATATATGCTACTGATATAAGAGACGTCCGTGACAAGACCGGAAATGAAATCACAGTATGGGCTGTGCGAATCTACTAAGCTACCCAATAATCCCTATTTCATCATCATATGTGTGAGAAAACACTTATATATTAAAGAAACTTCCACTGTACTTTAATTTACATCTCAACATAGTTCTGATTCTCAAACTTTTTTATGCTACTTTCTTTAAACACAATAGCCTACCAACATATCTTAAATACAGTTCTGGTACTTTAAAAACATTCAATCAAACATTCCAAATCAAGTAACCTCCAGTGTACTGTTAGATTAGGACTATTAGGGATTTTAAGACTCAATCCAAGGAATAAATATTACTATACACACAACATACATGCATTTTCAACTCCTGTCCTTTGCCATTCTCTTGTGGTTTTCACGCCACTCCTTTTCTTAATGACATCAGTGCTACTCAGCATTGGTGACAAAATCTCATTCTTGTTTTTTCAGCCACCTGCAGTTTCTACCAACTCTTCTCACTCCTCCTCCTCCCTGTCTCCAGACTTTCTCATATAGTACATTCACACCTTCCCATTCTTCAATTCTGTTATTATTTATTTCCTTCCATCATAAATCCACACTTGGTCTTTCCTTTCCCATACGTGGGCCATCATTCTAAAGATCCTTAGCTCCAGCGATTTGCTGCTTAGGAGCTTTCTCAGTTAGTGGTGGTGTATTTACATTTAACAGTCCTCTGAAATCTCTTTCTCTGCGTTTGTGCACTTGCTTTATCAGATCCATAAGAACCACTCAGCATTCCTAGCACCCAACAGCACAGTTCTGCACAGATTAATGTCTTCCAAGAAGCACCTTCTCTTGATCATTTTGAGACTGCCTTCTGCTAGCTTCATTTGATGCCCTATTGTTCTTGTAGGGAGAGAAAATGTAAATAATAATTCCCTGTTCATCTTCCCTCATCCTAACAATGATTTCTAGATTCCTGTCACATACCCCTAGTCATATTTTTTCTTAGTCTAAAGAGTCCTCAGTTATTCAATTGCTACTTAGAAGAATGTAATTCTTTAATAAACTTTATCATTCTTCTTAACTTTTGCATGTTCTAACATACCTGTCTAAGATAGTCTTCAAGACATGGGCATACTGTGAATGTATACAAAGCCACAAAAAATGTTTCTGGGTTTTTTTCACACTCTTCCCAATAATTTCTAGTAGCCTAGAATTATTCATTGCAGCACCTACATCTTATTCTTAAAAAGCAGTAATTAACTGGTTATACATCATTGTGTATGACTGCAATTGGTGTTTTTTTCCTACCTCCATTTGGACCTCCTCATGTTTACTTAGACTGAATTTCAGTTGGTTTTTTGCAGCTCTTAGAAGTTGCTCCTTCTCTTCATTATCCCAACAAGCCTGGCAATTTCACAAGAATTTTGTGATTAGTCACTGTAAACCTGTTTCTCCAGAATATTCAGATTCCGGTGCAAAATCCTATGATGTCATCTCCATTAAGAAAACTGAAGAGTAATCCCCACCCTTTTGTTTTCAGGTTTTTTTCTGATATTTCTCCATGCTGAGTACTTCCCATGTTCTCTCATGGCTAGTTAGTTTTTCAATCATCTTTTTGGTGAGAAACCTTTTCAAGTACTCTCTGGAAACCTAAATGGATCGTATCAACAGGACTACTCTAGACCCCAAAGTGAATTCTAACAGGGAATGACTAAATAAGCCATGTTGAGTCTTCCCCAACATATCATATTTATTTATATGTCCAATAACTACTCCTTGTTATAGTTTTTACCAATTTGATGAAGTAGTTCCCTGGATATTCTCAAGAAACCATTTTATGGCTTGGCATCACATTAATCTTACTCCAACTCTTTGGTACCAAAGAAGTGTTATGGAAGAGGCAAGACAGTAAATACTGTTGAATTTATTTCACCCTTAAAGGTCTTCTAGAACTCTTGGGCAAACGCCACCCAGTTAAGACATTTTTAACCAAAATTTACTGCTTATTTTATCAGTTTGCTCTGCTACTTCTTCTACTGAATTAAACTCCCTGATCAACCTCTGCAAAAAAAGAAAAAAAAAAAAAAAAAAAAAGTTGTCACCATGTGGGAATCTGCCTGATTTATTTTGCGTTTACTGTTACTGCAACAAACCCTTTCTGTGAGCGTGCACATTCTGCTTCAGCTCCTTATACCCTGATCATCCATTGGACTTACAGGCTGCCTGACAGGCTCCCCACACCTGGTGAGTTAAAGTCTTTGGAATTTCTTCCTCAATCTTGTCTGCTCTGTCTTAAAGCATTTTTTAAATTTAACATTTTACATTCTTTTTTATTTTTGATACTTGAATGGGGATTCAATTTTGTGAAGAATATTTCTGTATTTAGTAATCTCTCTAATCTTGGTGTTTAACAATGATGCTTTTTTAATTTGGTCTTTCTAAAATGCTTTAATGCATTATGGTTTTTAGCTTCCAATACAGTGGCTTGAAGCAATATCCATGTCAACTATAAAGATGGCGTTTTTTAGCTGCCTCTCAGTTTCTTTTTAACAAACAGTCTCATGTATATGGGTCAGGGCAATCCCAAGCACAAATACAGGCTGGGTGATGAGTGGATGGAGAGCAGCCCTGCAGAGAAGCACCGGGGGGTATCAGCAGATGGAAAACTGACTGTGAGCCAGCAATGGGCGCCTGCAGCCCAGAAAGCCAACCGTCTCCTGGGCTGCATCAAGAGCAGTGTGGCCAGCAGGTCAAGGGAGGGGATTCTCTCCCTCTACTCTGCTCTTGTGAGACCCCCCCCTGCAGTGCTGGGTCCAGCTCTGGGGCCCCAGCATCAGAAGGACATGGACCTACTCGAGCAAGTCCAGAGGAGGCCACAAAGATGCTCAGGGGGCTGGAGCAGCTCCCCTGTGAGGCCAGGCTGAGAGAGTTGGGGATGTTCAGCCTGGAGAAGAGAAGGCTACGGGGAGACCTTAGAGTGGCCTTCCAGTACTTAAAGGGGGCTACAGGAAAGGTGGGGAGGGACTCTATCAGGGAGTGTAGGGATAGGATGAGGGGTAGCAGTTCTAAATTGAAAGAGGGAAGATTTAGGTTAAATATAATGAAGAAATTCTTCACTGTGAGGGTGGTGAGGCGCTGGCCCAGGGTGCCCAGAGCAGCTGTGGCTGCCCCCTCCCTGGAAGGGTTCAAGGCCAGGTTGGACGGGGCTGGGAGCCCCCTGGGCTGGGGGAAGGGGGCCCTGCCCGGGGCAGGGTGGTGGAACTAGATGATCTCTAAGGTCTCTTCCAACAGAAACCATGCTATGATTCTAATATTTTTCTAAAACTCCCGCTTGTGGAATTAAGTACTGCTGTATTGGTTCTTCTAACTTCTGTTGTTTCTGAAAGGATATTGAATTTAAGCATGTTGTTACAGAATGTACTTTGGTAATAACGTTGTGTCAATAAACTGCCCCTTTATTGATTTTCTGATTAGTTTCCTCAATACAAAGTAATTTACAGTGTCTAAAAGTTTAGTCCAAGTGACTTGACAACTACTACCCAACTGACATGGGGAGGCAACAATCAGATGAACTGAAATAACAAATTTTTCTTATGTTTCCTGGTAAGTGTCTCTGACATCTCCTGGTATGCCACATTCATTGGCTCCCCTAATCAAGCACTTACCAACATAGTCTTATTACTTATACTACATTTAGGCCTGAAAATTTAATAGGAATTCTTAATTACTCCCTGACATACTTTATTTTATCTGATATAACCTTGCATTTCATTTACTAGATAGCATTATTTATCCATGTGCATGACCTACTGTTTCATATATTACCTTTTTATTATCCCAGTACTTGTCTTCCAGAAAATTCCCAGTATGCCTTTTTACAGCAATAGACTAAATTAAAGCTAGGCATCCTATAAAATGCAGGTATCATGAATTTTAAAACACACACACACCCTCCCCTCAACTCTTAGCATTTAAAGAATAAAGCAGTGGCAATTTCAATACCTGAGACACTGAAAGATTCCAGAAATAAACCTGTCTAAGCAAACTCTCCCTGACATCCTTGTATGCATATGGCATATTCTCTATTTACTGTCAAATACTGTATTTATACAGGACAGCTGTTTTGTTCAAAGCAGGTTATGGACAGTACTCAGTTAATAGTTATTCATCTTTTCTTTCCACATTCACTACCCAGAGTGTAATCCCACAGTGTATTTACTGGACACGACCCAGACCCTGCACTGAATACAGAATTACTACTTTCCTCATGGCCTTTCTACAGTCCTCTTATTGTATTAGCTTAGTGTGCTCCTCTTTTAAACAAACATAATTAATCTAGTTTCATAACTCTCCTGTAAAACAAGGTGGTCCGTATTATACACATGGAACAGAGGGGCAGCAATCAAATGTAAAATTGTCCATGAGTCAATTAATTGTGGCTGACTAATTAGGAAACAGTATCTTAGAACCCACTATATAGCTCTATGAAACACATTTTCAATGACGTGATTAACACTATAACCACTCAGAACTTCCTCAAGTGAAACATGTATATCAAGTGGGGGAACCAGAAAAGAACAAGCATGAAAGTGTGTGACTCGCTGCATAATCAGCAAATGCTAGTTCTCTGTAGCAAAGTTTTCCAGACTACTTTGCTTTCTATTCCACTGCCTTTTTCCATGTGCCTTGCATCAAATAAGGAAAACAAAGGCCAAGCTATGCAACATTGCCTCACTCCCATAGCACAGGCTGTCACGTATATAGCATTTAAAAAACAAAACAACAAACCAAACAAAAAAACACCTGATCATATAATTAGGTTGATACAACAAGCCTGTGAAATAATTGTTAACAAGCACACTGTGATCTTCTGTGTAGACAGTCTGTAGAAGAATATGAGATGTCTACCTTACCCTCAGGTCTTACCTAACCTCACCAACAGCTGTGAATAAATTCAAGCCCAGATTCTGGTGAATAATACATACAAGTTCAGCTGCTCTCCCATTGCACTCCAAGTGTATTCCTGTCCTCCTCTCCTCTATACACCTGCTTACATGCAAGCTCATGCTTCTTTACTGTGCTTCAACAGTGGGGACTGCCAACTACTGAAAACTAAGACAGGGAACCTGGGAAAATGGAGGTGAGGAATGAACAATCCTCTTGCCATGCAAGCAGGGCAACAAAATGTTTAGCTCAGCTCACAGGATGGGGAGCACTGAAAACAAGTGCAGCAGGTCCATGCTGCTGATCAAAGCAATTGAACAGACAGTTGTACTTAGGCACCAAAGCCACATGTTAAAATGTAACTATGTTCTTAGTGTTCCCCCCGCATTGTTTGAAAAATGTAAGGGAGCTTAATGGCTTATTATATCCTCTGTGGTTTGTTTGCCAAACCATATAAAATTTGTCTACATTTCACACATATGAACAGCCATTTTCTTAACAATTGGTTTCATTTTTTTTTTTTTCAGAGAAAGATGTAGAAGTATTTTGTTGAAGCAAAAAGTTTTTCATTTAGCCTAGTTCTTAGCTATTGCTAAAATGCATTGAACTCATTATGCAGTTACAGAAGCGGAAACACTTGACAGTCTGAATTTAACGCACAGAAAAAGTCACTGAAAAACATGCAACAGAGAGTGGAATAAAGTCTGTTAGGGACAACAAATTGGGTATGAAAATAGTCCGAGAGATCTGAAAGAAATGTAGTAGTGGAAATTTCTTCCATGTAAATAAGGAAGGCTTTTTTCAGTCCTTTAAATCTACTCATCTGCCTGCCTGGATATAGTATCTGTCTTTTCAGAATTTCAGTTAAGCACCAACAAACAGTACTTAAGAAGTTGGAATAAAATTCTCACATCTGAGATCTCAATGATTAGCAAAAGAATGTGTTGCAGCATTGAGAACAGGCTATAGATAAACTAGCGTTAATGCAGGATGATAATCCACAGATACATAAAAGGCTGCTAACAAAGAGGATGGGAATAGCCTGTTTTTCATGTTCATTAATGGATTCAACTTGCAGCAAGAACAATGCATATTAAACATAATGGAAACTTTCAACAGTGAAAAGAATAACAGACTGTGACAAATTGCCTGGTGAGGATGTGGAAAGTCTGTAATTAGAACAGGCAAGACTGGTATCTGCTAGGAGCAATACATGTAAAATGACCGGGGGCAGGAGGGTTACTTCTTGAGGCCCGTTCCAGTCCCAGTTTTCCACTTTTCTTTATAAAAACATATCAAAATTAAAACTATTTCCCTAAAATTCTCTCTGTAAGGAGATTATATTTAAAAGAACTCACCTTTCCTAGTAGCCATGACTATTCAATAGAAAAGGAAAAAAATAACATTTCAGGTTTCCTTACACTAGTATCAACTGAAATACTGACAATCTAGGAAGTGCTTTCACTTTCATATGTACGAACAGATGGAATAGTTCTCTGTGCACTCAGAAGTCAGGTAGCTGCATGACATGCTGATGACAGTATCCAAATACAGACTGATGGCATGGTAAGTCAAAGTGCAGTGACACAACAGCATTCCTCGAAAAGTTGATTACCTGATGTGAATACACCTCATCTACCTTTGGCGGTTGAAGAAAAAAAAAAAAAAAAAGCGGTGGGCGGGTGCCAAGGGGGAATTTGTATGTAATAGTGTCAATTTTTCATTCAGACAAATGTATGGCAATATGGCAATTCCTTATCACTGTTATAACCACTTGAGCACTTTTTTTTCCCCTCTAGTGAGTATTTGTCCAAGTTTATCTTTTTAAAGAAAGGCAATTAAACTGGTAAAATTGTAAAAGAGACAGTGCTCCCCACGTTGCCGCCTCAGCATCCTTTCCCAGTCCTGCCAGATTTCATTGCAAAGGTATGCTGCAGCCACCCTCATGGACCTCTGACACAAGAGGCTTCAAATGTACACTGACATCTGATTCACAAAGTCTCTCCTGATACGAATTCAATACCTACTCCACACTGGTGAGCTCCAGCCCAAGATTGACTGAGACTGTCCCTGAAGCTGGAGCTCTAGTAGACTTCAAGCAAATCAGGCCCAGGAATTGGAGCAGAGAACAGGCAGCTCATTTCACCAGTACTTTTCCACAATTTATTGGAAGAGAAGGACAAAGCATGGTGAAGGAACCTTCATGACAAGAATACAAAAGGGGAACAAGAAAGACATCAGGATGGTTATGGGGGAATAAGGGAAAAATGGAAAAAACCTAAAATCTAAAATTGTGAGTGATAGTCCTAGGTAGGCAAGAAAAGTGACTAAAGAAGGAAACTGGCAGTGGGAAGTTGAAGGGAAATGGTGATGGGGGTCTAAAATTTAAGAAAAAGATGCTTGGGAAAGGCATGCAGAATGGCTGTGGAGGGAAACTGGGACTTCTTTAGAAGGAGAGGAAGCAGGAATGAGCTAACATTTTGGGCGAGGATTGGGACATGCAGGACTATAGAGCAGTGGGATATGAGAAAATGGAGATGATTTGGAGAGTGGGAGTCTGAATTTGCTTTGCAAGAAACCTGAGAAAGAGAAGCTAAGAGGAAGAAATGTAACTGATATAAAGGAAAAAAACCCAAAGATCTAAACTAAACTTAAGACTGTTGGAGAGCCAGAGTGGTGGTGGGACAACGAAAACAGGGAGGAGACAATGCAGTCTGGATACAGATCCAAAGGATAGGGAGAATAGGACAAAAATTTCATAATAAGAATTGAAAAAAGAGGAGGAAAAAAAAAGGAAAAACAGTCTGACTCACAATGGCAGGAGGGGGAGAGCAAGACTTGCTGGCAACAAGCCTAAATAGTGAAAACAAGGTCTCAATAAGTAAAGAGACTAGAACAAGGAAAGGAGAAAACTGGAATCAAACACAGGATAATTTGGAGTAAATGGAGTATACTCCACACCAGAGCCTGGAATGCAACCAGAGAATCCCCAGTCTCACCAACATTCTGCTGTCAGCAAGCATCTATGAATCCCATCTGAGAAAAACCCACATATAATGGGCTTTCACAGATAGTCAGCAATTGCGTGCTCTCATTTTCTGGTTGCCTGCCTGGAGACCCTAGGGTCTGATTTGCAGAAGTGCTCAGCACTTGCAACAGTGACTGAAGTCAACGGAAGTCACTGTTGTGAAAATAAATTCATTAATGTTTTTGATGCGCTCAGATAGTATGGCACTGCGTGCCATGGAAAAGCTCATGAGAAAATGAGTAATTCTGACTTCAGAAAGAATTTAAATGGAGTGCAGTAAATAAGATATAGGGATTCACACTGAACATCAAGGTAAAAACAAAGTATTAAAGTTGTTCACAGAGGGAATCCACTCAGTCTATGCAATGCAGTCAGGTAGAAGCTGTATAGAGCAAAAAATAGAATAACATAAAAACGGACTATTAATGTAGTTACACAGGGAGAGTATTTGTCTAGCATCATGAATGCTTGACATTTAAACCTATATTAGCTGATTGGTGTTATTTATGTGAATGTTATCTACATACTCCACTTGCATAGACAAGTAACTGGTATGACCTCAACATACAAGCCACGTGTAAAATGCAGTTCCTGTCTTGCAGACTTACTAGTATGGGCCATGCACACTAAAGCCAATGGGCAGTTTGGCAATGACTTCCATCAACATGACTTCAATTCCATTAGTTCCAGTTAAAGTTTCTCAAATTTATAAATACCCTGGAAAAGGATAGTGCTTACTGGCCCATTACAACCTAATACACATTAACAGAAATTAAACAATTATTATGGTATTCTAAAATAAAGAAGTGATAGTGTTGGAGGGGTTTTATTCTGCTTAGTACTATCTGACTCCTCTTTTCATTGTTCTCAATTTGGCTAACTGGCAAAGCCATTGTCATACTCACAATTCCTGAGGCTACTTAAAATCATACAGTTTCTCCCATATTTGTTTGCTAGACTGTGACTCAGGACAGTTTAATTTTGACCTCCTTCACTGCTAAAATTATTTTCTTCTTGTTTTACAGTCAGTTTACCATTCTGGTTTTCAAATACTGGTACAATTACTGTTACATGACAGTTTTCCAGTAAATAAAAATTCAGCTGGCTTAAGAACTAAGTAAAAGATTAAAGTCAACATTTCTGGAAGGGACTAATGATTCTTCCCAAACCCAGAAGGCAGATGGTTAGCAGTCCCGAAAAGCAGGCTGTATTGAGTTGGGCAACCCAAACATTTACCAGCTTAGGAAAAATCTCCATCTGATTGCTCAAATACAAAATAAGATGGAATGTAAATCGCATGTAAATCCAATTCCTTCACTTTGAAAAATCCAACCCTTTGATTTGGAATGGAGCCAAAGATGCACAAAATCATTCACTCCTGATCCAACTGAAGCATGAACAATTTAGATCCTTATCAGGATCAGCATTTTTTCAAGCTACAGTCAAGGCCTATTAGTTTTTCACATTATTGGATAATTTTTTATCTGTTTGACAAGACTGCTTACATCAACTATTCCTGTAAAAGCAGTGAGTCCTGTGTTATTTGTACAGCATTGGCATTTTGTACTTACACATTGGGAACACCTTAGAAAACAATCTGAACTCCTGTGATTATCAAAGACACTGAACAAATGTGATTTTCCTAAATGTTTATGTAGCATATGCATATGAGCAAACACAGACCCATAAAAGATGTGTCTTCCTGCTACTTCCAAGAAGCAAAACAGCAAAACTTCCGGCTACTAGATAAGAGCTTTTGTTCAGAACTTTAAAGTGTGCTGTTCCCTAACAAAGCAGTCATTATATCCATATTTTATAGTTTGTTTTTTTCTTTAAGTACAACAAAGATGAAGGCTCTCATGGAACTGTTCTACACATTAATTTTCACTCTGAATGTATGAGCAAGTTCAAGTAAGATATGAAAGAAACTTCAGCTGAAAGCTTTCTGAAATTCCAGTTTTTCAGGGCTTCCTGTCTCTCCCCAACAACACGCCTATTAGGACTGCATTAGCACCCAGTGTCTCCTGATGTGGACCAGGATCCAAATTAACATTATTTCAGAACTTTTAAACTTAATTTAATAAAATATATACTAAGCTTGGTGTCTACCACGGGTGTCAACTAGAAATCCATGTCTTAAACGTACACACAGCTAAACAGAGATCAGGAGCCTTGGCAGCCATGAGCAACACCCTTGCCCATCAGTTCCCTGTCATCTGTGACACACGTACACCATAGATGTTCTAATTTTTGAGAATTTAGTCTAATTCTTTAAGCTGTTGAGGTTTTTCTCCTTGCTTAAATCAGAGATTAGAATGGATAGGATGAAATGGGTAAAAGGACCGCTGTTCTGAAGATATTTAGCAGATTTAAACAGCAATATCGTGCTATTTTCATCTGACCTACAGCTTTACCCCATCTGCTAAGAGCTGGAAAGAACAGCCAAAGCACAAAATATGTTCTCTTGTGCTGTGGCTAACCATGTCCACAGAGCTACTTAAATCCCCACAGGACATTCAAAATGGAAGCAAACAATAAAGAAATGGTTAAAAGGGTCTAAGATCACCCCTTAAATTGCAAAGTAGAAAACATTTGTAAAATTAAAAATAAATAGATTTTCACTCCTGGTGGAGGAAGGAGGCCCTGACTAAGTATCAAGATAAAACTTAAATTAAAATTTAAAACCAATGAGATTTACCACAATATGCTTGCTTCCCATTTTAATCAGCTGCATTAAAAGGGATCAGGATTCAGAATTTCACACTTATTTATCACCTGGTTAAACAACATTTAGTAGCACAGCACCAGGGAGCTGCTGTGCCACTGAGCAGAACATAGACTAATTCTACCCTGATCAAGCAGCAGTCATTGCATCTCTGTATCATTAGGTTACCCTTAGAGAGATTATCCCAGTCCTGAGGCTATTCCAATTAAGTTTGCTATGAGCAAGTGAAGTGTGGTGCACAGTAATTCAAACATTTCTATGGCAGAACTATAGAGCTTTTCAACAGGTATGTGAAAAAACTTTGGTGGTTTGGGGTTTTTGTTTTGCTGGGGGTTTTTTACCTAAAAGCTTACTATAACTCTGGTTTGCAGCTACACGAAGGAAAAACGTTCCAGATTTGCATCTTCAAATCTGCCTTCAGAAAGCCAGGACCAAAGTCAGCTGATAAACTTTAAGGCTTAATTGAAAGGAAAGCCTGTCAGTAGCTTTCAGTCTCATTTTGCTTCTGGGTAACAGCCTCAGTTTAATTTGTTGTGCAAGATGAGCATGAAAAGGTAAGACTGGGTCACCTAGTGAGTCACCACACAAAATAAATGACTAATGGGTCTATCTGCATTTGACAGAGTGAGGTTCAAATCCTGCTGCTTCTTCAGAAAAGGCAGATCTACAGCTTGAAGGAAAAGGGGTTCATGACACAGGTTATACAGACAAGTTAAAAAAAAAAAAAAACAAAACAAAACAAAACAAAAAAAAACAGCTACTGTCTACATGCTGCTTTGAAAAAGTTCCTGTTAACTTTATTAAGAAAACATGATTATTGTGTGTGTAATCATTTGCCTTCACACAAACTCTTACACTGACAGAAACCACCTTCTTAATTGTGCTGATGTGACCATGGCTCTCATCTGCCTCCTCCACTGACTGTCCTTTGTACAGTAGAGATTAAATTTTGTCATATGCTTGCCTATACAATGGTTTTCCTGTTCATGTTTTACCCACAATAAACCAGTTTGTTCAGTTTCTGTATCTTCCTCTCACTTTTGCTTTTCTCTCAAATTTTGAGTTCATCAAAATTCAGCATTTTACCGTACCTTCTTTAAATCCCCTCTCAGAAAGTTCTGTTTATCATACACATAGACTATTTGCTAAAAAACAAAATTATTTTCTGAGGTTATCTACTTAATTTCACAGCTTCTTTCCAGTACTGAAGCCTTACCCCCAAGTTATATGTAGGAAAAAAAGAAAAAAAAAAAAAAATACACAAACCCATCCCACCTCCAAAAAAATATCTCGAAGAAAACTGTTTAGAAGACCTGCAGCAGCCCAGAGAACCAGCAATCACACCTCGATTAATACCTGTTTCCAGCCCTGGTGTTCAGACCATTATACATTCGTTCTGCAGAATGGAAATATTTTGTGCGTGTACACACCAGCCATTCCTAAAACCCCACACAATCACCCCTATTATTTTCTGTTGATCTGCAGGGAACAATCATCTCTGTCGTTGCTCATTTTTAATAGAAGCAACTTGAACATACAGGTTAATTAAGATCCTGGAATGACCGAGACTGGGAGATACCTCTGGAGATGGTTTGGTCCAACCCCCCTGGCTCAAGCAGGGTCACTGAGAGGTGACTGCCCGGGACCATGCCCCCAGCTGAAGTTGCTCCTTATCAGGTGTCACAGTAAAAGGGAAAAAAAAAAAAAAAAAAAAAAAAAAAAAAAAAAAAAAAAAAACCAACAAAACAAAACAAACAAACAAAAAAAACACAAAAAAAAAACAAAAAAAAACAAAAAAAACAGCAACAAAAAAAAAAAAAAACGTGGGTTGAAATAACAACAGTTTAATAGAACACAAGAAGAGACCAAACGGTAACAACAAGGCTGATAAGAACATATATCGAGAACGAGAGAGATAAAAACACATGTATGCGCAACACAGCCGCCCGGCAGCCGCGCTCAGCCCCTTTCCTCCCGCTCTGAGCATGACGTCAGCATGGTGTCAGCCATCCCCTTGGGTGCTTCCGGTCACCTGTCCTGGCTGTGCCCCCCTCTCAGCAGCTTCTAGGAATTAACCCTATCCTAGCCGGACCCAGGACACACCAGGTTTGGCTAGCATTCTGGAAGGGATGCTTTACCCCAGCTTTGTACAGTGGATCCTGTCTCTTCCAAGTAGCCCTCAGGAAGAGTCCTGTGGTCATAAAATCTGAAAACTATCCATCAGTATTTTCTCCTCTAGAGTGAATGAGAGGACACAGGCAGAAAAAAATCCCCGGCACAGGTCTAGTCATCCTGTTCAGATGGCCAGCTTACTCAGACTCCTATTAGAAAGTTTTAGCTGGGTAAAATAAATCAGCACTGAGACTAGGAAACTACCAGAATAGCGTGTCCTCTCTTCCTTGTACAGTTCATTCAATAAGGAAGCTATGTATAATTCTTGCCACTTCAGTGTTTAAGCCAGAAACCTCTAGTGTCAGTGTCTACCTCTTACATCAGCTCTGATTGAAAGTACTTTGCTAACGTTTGCTTTGAAGTTGGTAATATTTTCTTTTAGATGCCACCCTCGCTGCAGCAGTTGAGGACACTGCTATGACAGGATCCAAGTTAAACATCTGAGACTGAGTAGAGCCTTTCGTTTGTTCCAAAAAGCAGCAGAGTGGTGCTGCATAACATTTCTAAGAGAAATCACCACTTGACCGCACCTGCATCAGCAGCTTGTGGGGAGGAAGACAACCAGACTGAAGGAAGGAAAATTATGGCTAACAGCAAAGAGGAAGAAACAAATCAGTGACTTACATTTTTATTTTACTGCCCACAAAGGCGACCTGAGACACTTATTTATTCTAAAACAGCAAGTGTTTTTGTTTAATTAGAGACTTAGGTTTTCCTTATTACACAAATCTTTATGATTTGGTTTTATTTAATTTGCTGGGTGTTTCAGAGATGTGACCAAAATGCTGTTTTTCATGTCTCAAAATGGAGACAAAGTAGTGAATTCCTGTCAGAGATGGCTTCTTAGGTTTTTTTCTAATCCTAGTGCTTTCATTAAACAGTAAGAAAAATTTTGTAAGATTAAAATTTGATTCCTCTCACAGCTATTCAAGTGTTATTTGAATAACATCTTTATGTCAGTGCTTTGTTAGCCAATTGTACTACTTACAGTGCAAATATGTAACAAAGACCTTTACTCCAAGAAGCTTATGAAGGATAAAACTATAGATAACAGCTGCGTGTAATTAAAGTACAAAAACAAAACTGGTATCTCAGAGTTCCACAGTCAATCAGTTCCACGGTACATCAAGGTCTGAATTTTTAATTAAATAAAAAAAAAAAAAGAGAGAAAAAAAATTAAAAAGGAAGTTAAACCTTTCTTGTGTATCACAGATCCAAGCAGTACTGGAATTCATTGCTGGCAAGAAAAAAATTAATTCTGCTGCACCAGAACGTGCATAATATGTATCAGCAGGAATACGCCTAACTAGGAACGTGAATTGTCACCTGCTAAGTCCACTGAGCTGAGTAAGCACTGTAGTCCAGACCATTAAAACAGGTATGAGTACATCTTTGCTCATCTTTAGACTGCTGAACTGTTTCAAGGCCAGTAACTTCTTCACCTTACCTCGTAGAGTTAGGTTACTAGCTGATAATAAAGAAAAGCCAATACAGTATCAAATGCCACTAGAAAGGAGAATTCAGTCAGAGGACTTTGACAGACTCCAGGGTCTCCATCTGAAAAGGTCTGAAAGGCTTATCAGCCTGGTGGGGTTGTGCAAGCCAAGGCAGATTTGCCCGTGACAAATGGTAGAAATTCTGGCACTTCAGCAGACTAGATACCTGTGGAAAAGTCACCAGCATCAAACTAGGAAAAGGTGTTTCAGCTTTTGCTGGACATAAGCAATTGTGCTCCAAGATCCTACTACAACGGCTTTTTGTTTTGCTCAGGCCTCGTAGTCAACTTTGGTGAAGGGAAATAGGACAAAATATCCAACATAAGCTTCAGTACTACCTACTGACAGATTCCACAAGGACTCTTGAACTAATGAACAATGAAGAAAATATGCTACTCTACCATCTGAAGTTCCTGTGCTTGTTTCTTCCTTCTTTCTACACAAAAAACCCATCATGCAGCATTAAATCCACCTTCCTCCATGCTGGTGTTTAATTTGAACTCAGCAGCTCTATCGAAAGGAAGGATATAGACAGACTGCAGTATTAGCATCCTTTTCTTCCAAAAAGTTATACAGTAAACAGACTCACTGAAGCTTAAAAGAACTGTTTAAAATCAGTCACTCCAGCTAACCCAGGTTTATCAATTAAAAAAAAAAAAAAAAAAAAAAAAAGGCAACCCAGAACACTGTTAACAGTACTTAATTCCGGCTTTTCAGTGGCAAATGGTTTAGAAACTAAAATAGCAAAATCAGATTTTAAGAAATAAATAAATAAAATCGCATCTAGATAGTCATGCAACCTCTGTTTCCTAAATCCCTTCTTCCCCCACTATTTTATTCCTGTCATACTGGTTTGTAAAGCACTGCACTCTTCTTGGCCTGCCTCCAGGAGAACATCGGTTTGAAGGTAAAGTTTCCATGATTTGACTGTTGAGGACGTGCCCCTTACAGTCACAGTATCCCCAAGCTTCTGTCAAAATAATCTCTCTCTTTATTATTCGAAGCTGACATGCTGGAAAACGTTACTTGAGAAAAAAAGGCAAACACACACACACACATGTACACACACTTGGGAGACAGATTTGGGTGGGTGGGCCTATGTGACGAAATATAACCTTCCATGGCAACAAATATGAGAGGAGTGTGATGCTCAGCACCATTATAAAACTGCTTCAGTTTCATTTGGGGAGCACTGACGTCTGGTTTAAAATGACTTCTGAGACCTTTAATGGATAAAATAAGTTGTTGGGAAAACAGCATATCTCAGAGCAAGTGTCCAGTCTTCCGTCTGTGAACATCTCTTCACACTGATGTCAGTTCAGGGAACACTGAAAAACTGCCTTTCTTCCACCTCTGACGATCCAGATAATAGCAGGAAGAAGGAATGCCCACATCAGTGGCACTTATCAGATACTGACAATCAGTGATTATAAAAGGTCATAAGGTCATTTCAAGTGAAACACGTACCTCCATTTTCTTTCAGAAAGAAAGTCTGGACTTGTTTCTCCTCTCCCTTCTCTCAGTAATGTTTCTGGGACTGCCCACAAAGCTGACTAATACAGTCCCACAGTATCTGTCTGGATGTAACTGCCTACATGCAGCCATTGTCTTATTTTATATTCACACTGTAGGCGCTTTAGAATCTCAAGTTATCTTTGTTCTTTATCAGTTTAGTAGTAGCACACTAGAATCTCTGGTAAAGACCAGAGTCTCCAAGTTTTACAGTACTACTACTCATTCCAGGACCTAGAACTGTTCACTGGTTTAATACCATTCTGTAGTTTTAGTCCAGATTCTTAACACCGCAAGAGTAAATAATCAGGTATACTCTATATGTAAATACAATAGTTAAATCCTGTTGTCTGGGCTGCTCTCGGTGTACTATAAAATGGCTTCATGATGCAGAGAAGTGTGTCATTCATAGAATAACTTCTAGTCAGATTTACTTCAAACAAGCAAGCTGAAATAAACCTTTCAAATTAAGATTTTAGAAATCACCTGTTTCCACTAAACAATATAATCACCTCATAGAGACTTTGACAAAGACTAGTGACTAGAAATAAACAAATATTTTTGAGTTCTCTTCTATAGAGTGTGACTATTTTATTCCTCTTTGTAATATGCAACTGAGAATAGTAAAGCCACTGGTAACAGAAATATCCGAACAGCATTTAGAATCAACTATGAAAACATGTATCTTCCAGTTCTCTTCCCACTCTACCTTATAACTGAAGGAGAGTTTAATTACTAAATTCAGTCAGAGCAAAACTAAACTCTTAAAACCTCCTGAGAGTACATGAGGCACTGTTAGTGCTAGGAGCATATCTGTCTGAGTTACAAACCTGAACAAGCCCAACTCCATTTTTGCCAGCACCATAAACGTTGCTGTAAATCCATGGCTTTTGCCAAGTCCAAGGCAAGCATGAACCCTTTCATTTCCTAGATTACTTCCTCATGACATGGGTTAGAAAGAGACCAGGCCAGAGAGCTCTGAATGCCTGAGAGCAGACCTAAACATCCTGCCTATGCATAAGCCAGACTTTGGCTGCTGAAAGCCTATCATACCCAGAGTTGTTCCTCCTCTTATGAGCCCAGCTGCACACGGAGTTGACACCTAATAAACCCAATATCCATACTGTCAGACTAAGTCTGAGTCCCATGCAAGTCTACTCAGCTACAGTTTAGGTTCCATTGTCTGCATGTGAGTATCATGATTTAAGAATAAACTGTTCGTTTAAGTGTGAGCACAGTAGTAGCGTAAGCTATGGAAAGCAACTTTAAGCTCATTCCATATGTGTCAAAAGCAGAACAAAACATGAGGAGATAGATACTCAACTGTCCTAAATTTCAGTCACTACAGCTTTTACAAATTAGTTCTAAGTACTTCCTTGAATATCCTCTAATAGCTAGCTGCTGCTGCAGGAGAAGGTTACATGTACTGGCCAAACAGAAGAACAACCAACTAGGATAGGCTTCAGACGCCATGGTCATGCTCTCTGAATTCAGAAGCCTAGGAGCATTCTGGAGACGACATAAAATGCGAGCATACATAAATGCTAATTTTGTCTCTCAGTAACTTTTGCTCAAGTATATTATAATACATATGGTCACTCATGAGCAAAATACTTAAAGTATTTTAGAATACTGAAAAAAAAAAAAAAAAAAAAAAGATTATACATCCAGTTTTTTATTGGAGGCAAAATAATAATGACTGCTAAAATCACACTAGCATATTAAAGGCAGTTGCACTCTCTGAAGTTCCTGGAAATGTCAACAGTCATGACCTCAGTTTTCAACGAAGAGGTAAGATCTTATAGGTCAGAACGTGTCTATTGCATAAGATTATCACTGAAGAAGGGCTTTGTAACTAATTAATAAAATGCACTCACTTTTCTTCTCAAATCCCTAAAACTCTATCAATCTATAGGGGTGCATTCTTCACGCTAAACCCCAATTCTTTCTTATTGCAGAGTCCATAATCTTCCTCTTTTAAATCTATGGTTTACATTCTTAATTCTTCTCTTTCTTAACTTCTTTCTCTTTCATGTATGTTTATATTCCCTGGTTTTCTTCTTAACTGGCAGATGCCCCCTCATAATACTATCTTTCTTTTCTGTCCAGAAATCAAGACAGTGAAGAACTGTTGCTGTACGGATGATAAGCTCAAAGACTTTTCCAAAGACCGACTCTGACTATCCATAAAAATATTTCAACATAAAACCCAAAATCCATCTGTCAAGACAGCAATAGGTCTGAGATTTCACACAAACATGTACATGTAATACTAAAAAAACACACTAAATCTGTTTCTTTGAAAGATCCATCTTTGGAGTATTCCTCCTCTGTGCAGCTGTCAAAGTCTTTATCATTCCTACAATCATCATAGGTTTCTTACTTGCAACTAAATTCTCCGAAAGCTAAAATTTTGCCTTGTTTAAAATAATACAGAATGACAGAAAGTACATTACATGCACTCCTAAATTATTTAGTCTTGTGGTGCAAATATAAACTTCTGTAAATATGAAGTTTATATCAGTAGTGACTCTAATGGATTTTTGCCAGTAAGGATCTAAAAATAAATAAATAAAACTATCCCGTTCAGCTTGATCACAAAAGGGAGAGCTGAGACACACACTTGGATTTTAAATCACTACCATTCACTCCAGAACTAAAACCACAGGGCAGACAGGCTGCTGGGGTCCTGTAACCTACCCCGATGCATCACATTTTCTGCTCAGGCATGCCAGTCTCTGAGAACAGCCACAGAAAGCCTCACTGATGGCTGCTGATGGTTTGAGGCTTCAGGTTTAGTACTAGCATGTGTGCCATCCTCAATTAACAAAGTAGGGAAACAATGCTCAGAAAAACTATGAAGTGTTATAAAGCTCTGGTGGCATTGGACAACCCTGATCTCAAGGTTGCAGCCTCCCTGGCTTCAATTCAGACCCATAAACTCATCTTCATCTACTCTTTGAAGCTCAAAAAAGCTATCCCTATCCCTAGGTTCCTGCCCACTATCATCATTTTGAATATATTCTTCCAAATAGTTAGAAAAGTTTCTTCCCTCCTGAGACCATCTATTTCATTAAGCAGATCTCAGTGGTTTAGAAGCAAACACTTATTCTATTAATGTAATACACGGTAACCTCCTCAGCTGTAGGATTATAAATTACCCAGTCCCTGATCTCATTAAGAAATGACTCTGTAGAAATGGTAATGAAACAAAGGAGAGATACCAGTTCTCTCATATGTGTTACAAAACCAGGCAGTTAGTGTTTGTCCAGAAGAGGGTCAAACAAATTCAACAAGGGCAAACTGATTTTATCTGGGCAGCATCCAGTTAACTCAATGATTGCAGAAGAGGAAGTAAAAATAAGTTTGTTTTCACTATGGTATGAATCAGCAAGCAAGAAAAAAAAAGGGGAATAGGAGCTAACATTTCTGTTAAGTTGTGCATGTATCTTTGAAACTCCAGTATAAAGGTCAAAGGTGTGGTATTCAAAAGGAGGGACTTTTGGCATAGGGAAGATAGCCACATAGATGAAAAGAACAAAATAGTGTGCATCTAAGGTTTCTAAGTGAAAAGGCTTGTTATGATGAAACTAGAGAACATGCCTAGTTCTTATAAATATGTTTAGTAAAGACAACTTTATCCATTTTATTGTCCACTGACAAGCAAGTCACTTCTAATTAAAGCAAAAATTAGAGCTCTAAAATAAAGCTGGATGTTATGTTTTTAAGCAGATGCTACTTGAGTACCCACTAGAAAGCAGAAGATTCTGACTCTCAACATGTAACTGATACAATTTCTGCACAAGCCCATATGGCTCCTGATTTTGAAGTTCAAATATAGACTATTCTATTCCTATTCAACAGAAACAATAAAACTGCACATTCACATGAGTACTTCTCAATATTCCTAATACTAATGGTACTGGTACTTATACTAGAAATATCTGCAACTGTGTGCTTACCCTGAGTCCCTCACCAACTCAGCGGGCAAAGCATAACAGTAATATGTCATTGCCCTGTTGTTTTGCAAACTGCGCTATAGCCGAGTCCTGGGGCAATGCTGCTAGGCTTTGGAGACCTATTACGGTGGAAGTATCGTGGGCAATTTAATATTGTTACAAGAAAATCCAGCCAAATCAGGAGATGCTGTTGGAGGGATGTCACACACCAATAGAATTGCATATATGAATCAATACGCATTACTCTAGTTTGATATAAATCAATATGTCATGCAAGAAAGTTATATGCTTTATACTTCCTAATCCATAGAGAGTCTTGTTTTAAGCAGCATCAAATAAATGTTATAACAGCATTTGATTTCCTTAGCTCTCAATTGATTACATGTAACCAGTGCTCCATCAGCTCTTCCTTCACACAGAGAATCCTAAGTATTAATTTACTATGGTGTTCCAGTGGGGACAGCAAAACCCTGTATAAAGAGACAGGATGCTTAGTGAAACGTTTAAGCTTTAACCACACTTGCTTCAAGCTGTCACACAGAGAAGTACATGCAGTGCAATAAAAATAGCAAGGCAAAATTGCACAAGTGTGACCATGCATTCATCCCTGGCCTTGAATCTTGTCACAGCTCGAGCGTGCGCCGCTCACCTTGAACGCTGCCCAAACTCAGCAACCCTGAAAGCTCCTCTCCTTGAACAGGACAAGCTGAAACACTGAATCACGTAAGAAATTGACACTCACTGGGCAAAGAACACCAGCTCATGGTATGACCTGCACTGCCTGCGGAGAATCCAGCTATAAATACAAGCTTGCTTTGCTAACCCTTCAGGCTGGGAAGAGGCTGCTGATGGCTGTGCTGGAGGGGCTCCATTACCCCAACAGGCAGGGTCACCTCCTGTAGCTGTAAACACCTACTTCTTTCTGCAGCATTGAGAGGGCAGTGATCAAGCCAGGAGGCTCAGAAGTTTGTTACTACTTGGTATGAAACTGTTCCTACTTGCTGATTACAGGTTATTGTTAATCCCAAGTGAGCATGTGAGTGTGAGATCTGGTCCTTTCACCAGGAAACCCATGAACTCAAGTCACAAATCATTAAAGGCGGTGTGACAAGTCACTCGGAGCCTTGTCATTTTTACACTAAGCAGCACTGGTGAGATTCAGTGCATTTTCTAAGTGCCTCTGTAGTGCTCAGACAGTTTCAAGTCTCTGGAGAGCTAGTTTCACCCAGTGTGAGATCATCCTCTGAAAACTGGTCATGTTTGTGGGGTAAGCTACCAGTGTGATAATTGAAAATTTTACTCTCATCATTCCTCTGGAGCTTCATTTACACCAACTGCTTACTGAAATTCACAGACCGTGGTTTATTCACTTCAGACATGTGAGAAGTTCTTAAGCAATCCTTGACCTGCAAAATTCTGAAAAAGCAATTTGAAGTTGTCTGTCTGCTTCCATACCATTTCCCCAGACCTAACACTTTCCTCTGCCAGGAATTTCAGTTTGCTGGGACTATTTTGTTTTTACTCTACGTCGGCAAACGTGGCAGAAAAGGATAAAACAGCTGCATGCTACTTTTCGTCCTCTCAGATGAGGTGTATTTCCCACCTGGAAACAAACAGCACTGTACAGAAACAAACCAAAACACAGCCTTGCTGACTGAAAATCAATCACTTTCAAATACTTTACACTTTTTATACATAATACATTTAATTTCCTGTTTAATTCAGCAGGATGTTCACAACCAGTTCGTCAATTCATGTCATTTGCAATGCACCTGGAATCTGCAGTTTAAACACAAAAGTAACATGGTGCATATGAAGCTTTTTTTGTTTTTACAAAATATATACATCATTATAGAAAAGTTATTTAATTTGAGTTTGGTTTAAATTTATAATCACATTAAATTCAATTTGCATGTCAGCAAATTGAAAATCTTTGAAGTTCTCTGAAAAATGTTCTGCATAGATATGCATGCCCCAGTCTGTTCTAAAGTCAGTATAGCTGAACATTAAGTTGAGGGACAAAAGATATCGTACTTTTTAAACTGCTAAAAATTACAGAGAAAGGGACTGTTCAAGAAGACACAATCCATAGCCTTTTCGAGACCCTCTGATAAAACCTAGTGTCTAAAGTCAAATACAGAATAATCTGCGTATTTCCTATGCTGTAGTGATTTTTGTTTGTCTAACTTAGCTGCATTAGTGGTAGAAGACCTTTCTAAAGAACATCAGTAATGATGACAGAATACTGTTAGGAGAGGTTTGAGGAAGTGGAATGAAGATTTTTTTGTTTCCCCCAGGATGGAGGTATATTACTTTTTATTTAAAGACTGCTACAGGTGTTGTCCCTCAAGCAGAGATTGGTGCCAGTCTTACACACAGAGACGAGATATTTATTTATTCCATGTTTGCACAAAGAGAGGTGGTGCTGGGTAGTAATTCCACAAAGCTAGCACACCACACAAAAGAACTTAATATATTTATACACTTCAAACTACACAAATACATGTTTCATGTAATGACCATTGGTTAGTTTCTTATCACTTTACCCCTCATTGGTTAACAACAGTTCTCGGATCCATTTAAAGTCACAATATCTCTTAATTCTTCTGCACAAACTCAGAGGGTGAGGAGGGAGACATGTCTTCTTGGTCTTAATTTGAGATGGTGGCCATGGTCTCCCCCTGCCACCTTTTCACTGACTTCATGCTTCTTGGGCAATCATCCTGACTTTGGCATCTTCTGGGGGAGGATGTTCCCCTCTTATCAATATTTTAGCTCCTCTTCAAGGGTATAGTCCTTAGCAAGGCCTGCATTGTTTGTATTATACAAAGTATCAGACTAACACAATAGATCCACTGATCAGTGGCCCTCTTTAAAGATCCTAAATTAAAGTGTCACTATAGTTTAGGCATTAACCCAGACATACAGTATTACTTAGTCTACATAGGTAAAACATATACTTGCAATTTAAATTACAGCACAACAGAAATGAAACCCCCGAAACTTCTGAAAACTGGAAGCATATATTAATTTTCCTTTAATTAATGCAAATTACTTTTATGTGAATAATGAATGAAAGTTTCTTACAGTTTTGTTATTGGAACCACAGGAAAAATTCTCACTTACAGATTCTTTTCTATGAGTACTGTGAAAGATACAGCTTGAATAGTCTTTTCCAAGGCCAGAAATAATCAGAAAGAATCAGTCTCAACTTCCTCACTACAAACTAAACTTAGTTCCCAGGCCATTAGATCAACAACAGTTCAGTCAATAAGACATCAGTAGAAAAGGACCAACCTGACCAAGAATGTTCATCACCACCAGGCAATTTAAGCAAAGTCCTCTTCTGTGTGGTTCCCCTGTATTTCTTGGGTTAGTAAATACATTAGATCACTAAAGTTAGTTATTTTTTAACAGTAAAGGTAGTAATATTATTTATATTTCAGTTGACATCTTGCCACTTAATTTTACTGAATCTGTATTCACTTCTGTCTCTGCTAAACTGAGGGAATGGGCTAGCTGGTCATCTAAACTGAATTAACGCATATTCCTCCCCTACATGCCAGTGATATCACCGCAACTTCTTGCACAAAGGTCTACAGTTAACAGTAGCAACCGGAAGTAAGATAACTGGGAACCCAGATTCACCTTGGATACTTGGATGCTAACAGGATATCCAACTCAGCTGAGTAGCTGAGCCAGGTGTCTTCATCCAAGAGCACTGTAGTGTTCAGTGACTAACCCTGTAATTATTCTGTGACTTTGTACATACACTGAGAGAGAGAGTGTTTGTAATTTGGCACATGCTGTGGACACTGAAGCCATTTCTTTACAGAAGCATTAATGAAATATGCATGAAGAGTTTACCTTGATTTTCAAAAAGTCCAAGATTCCACTGATTTTTCTAGCAAGTTACCTCAAAGCTGTTGCCCTCAGGGGAACTACTTGAGCCAAGAAATTATTCTCAAGAAACTGTGGACTTTCTTTAGTCCAAGAACATATTGAGATAACCTGCTGTCTGTCCTCATCCACCATTTACTCCAAAAGCAACAATTCTCCTCGGAAAACATCACAACAGAGTGAAAAGGCAGCAGTGGCCTGGCGCCTGTGATTAAAAAGAATGTGATATTTTACAGAGGGCTGTAGAACAACTAGAGCCTTTATGGTTTTTCTTTGTTTCTGCTGCAGAGAAATCTTCTGAAGGCCATCACTTGCCAGACAGAAGAAATTAAAAAAAGAGTTTTCCTACTAGAAAACAAAGAACCCAAATTACTCAGGGCAGAAGTTGTTCAGCAGTTGGAAGTCAAGGGGCCATGGCGTCTGAATAAGATGCTGTATAAGTCAGATTTTGCTCACATTTGACTACAATCAGCCCAAAAGCTATCACAGGCAGCAAACACTGCTGCAAACAAGTACTACAATGCAATTATATTCATATTTTGAAAGTACAGATTGAATAAATGTATTACATATCATGTATTCATTGTTCACTTTCCACACCAACCTCACGTATGGTAAAACACACAAATCAAGCAAACAATTCTGCAAACTGTATTTGTCTTTTTGCTCTTCATAACCTTCAATTATTTTGCCTTTTGCAGACATCAGATAGCTGCACAATGGTATGGGGATTAGCAAACCGCAGAGTAGTTCTCTCTAGCATTTTAAAAATGTTTCTAAGCACAACAGCTAGCACAAAACCAAATATCCTGATGAAGGCAAGTGTTTGACTCATAATCTGAAGCCTCCAACTCCTTAAGTGTTTTTCAATTGCTCCAGCCATACATGTTGATGGAAATACATCACCTAATGAGTTTCCAGCTACTTTGACTGATCCATCAGCCCTGTTAATAGAAGTGTGTTTCTTTCTCTTTTTCACATTGCTAATGGCTAATATTTATCATCCTTCAGCACAGCTCTGACCAGCTAATCTAACAACTCGCAGTATAACTCCAGAATGACTTAAAATATTAAACTATATATAGGCTAATCTCATCTAGGACATTCATTTGCTTCATCTTCAGAGTTCAGGGAATTAAATTCTCCTACCTTTTTACATAGCAAAAAAATATATCTTTTGCATTCAGAGTAAAGTCGAAGGACAAAGTTGATACAGAGTCTTGTAGGAAGTTTAGAGAACTGTTGTGGGTCCAGAAACCAAATTACTTGCTTCCTACTGAACTGGATATTGCACTATGTGTAGTTTGAGAATATCAGCAAAATATTACTAAAACCAGTAGGGTGCACAGAAATAACACTATTTACATACAGAAGGCCGAGTTACCTGCTAATGCTACCACCTACCTGCTAATAATTACATACACACATCCCCCTTCACAAATAAACACTATGCTTAACTGATAAACGGAGTTTATAGCTGACTGTCCCTTTTAATAGGCAGCTATGGATTTAAAGAACAATCAACACACTACATTTCTTCCCTCTTGTCTTAATTATTGTTCTACATCGTTACAAACGATGAATAAGGAAGAGGAAAATTAGAAGACAAATTAATTCCTTAATCTATCAGAAAACACTGTAGGATTATACAAACAAATACAGAATTGAAGAAGAGCTACATATGCATATTGGAACAGAAGGAAAAAATACTTGGAATGCAGGAAAAACAAACATTAGTAACCAGAAAGAATTGTTTACCCTCTGCAGTAACAACAGTCTTAACATTACCAATTTGGACTGCAGATATCTATATAGCCAAAGTACTCAAGTCTCAGCCTTGGTTGAGGCATCATTTTTAAACACCACAGTATTAAAAAAAAAAAAAAAAAAAAAAAATTTTACAGGGAAGTTTTCATTAAGACATAAAAAGAACCAATGCCTACCAATGTAATTTGTCTTTAATAAAAAGCAAAGAGTCAGGTATGGGATTTTTTTCTTTACGTGTAACTCCCCTCACTTTTGATATTTGTATGTGGGTCAGTCATGGTTCTGTAACAAAACTTCGATCAGAAATGGGGAAATTCTTCAAATAATTATTTTCAATTAGTTGCTGAAATGGAAGCAATATTCCATTTTCAGTGATGGTGCAAGTAAATTGTCTCTCTGAATATTGTTGGGGGAACAAAATAGTAGAAGCATGTGGTTGCATGTGACTATGGAAGTAAATATGTGTATGAACAGTCTAGGAAGTATTCCCACTGCCACACTAAAACATTTTATATATATGCTGTCATCACCTTGTCAAGATCTGGCAATACTACCTTAGTTGCATATTACAGATCATATCATTCAGAGGGAACAGAACATTCTGAGTGTGCCTCAGAGTGACATAGAAAAGCTCAAGGCATGGGTTTTGTTTGTTTGTTTTGAAGCTCCTGATACTGCATATCTGTTCAGGATGCTCCAACTTTTCTATGTTCCCTAATAATTGCAAGATAATATTCTGAAGGAAGTGGCAGAGCCAGCGCTACTCACTGTTATTCACACAAAAAAAAAAAAAAAGATGAGTAACTCGACCGATGTCACCCAAGAATTTGTGGAAATATCAAAAAAACACAGGAATCTCCCCAGTGCAAGTCAAGTGCTTTAACCACAGCATTGTTCTTGCTTCTAAAATGCACTACTAATCTGATCTTGTTTGCTCAGAAGATATTCCTAAAGCTAAAGTACTACAGTGAGTGCTAACATTTCTTCCTATGAGTATTTTAAATAGGATTTGACTAATCCAGCCAGCATAATAAACAATCCAAATCTTCCTAAAATGTGAATTCATGCTTAACATTTAAGACTTACAATTGTCGAGTAACTTTAAAAAAAGCCTACTTTTACACTGCTTGGCCTGACATGAAATACCACAAAAATACTCACTATTTTACCAGGACTCCCAGATGAAGACTCTGAACTACTTTAAAATATACTATGAAGTACATGAACTTTTGAACGCTTATTCAAACTTAATCCCTTCAAGTATTTTAAGTATAAAATGTTGCAAACCCATGGACTTCAGTGTACAGACAACCTCATGAGGTAACAAATAAAGGAATACATATATGATATTCTTTATACCTGTACACCTCAGCTACCTGTACAATGCAAGTACAGATGAAACAGGGAAAGAAAGTTAAGGGGAGTTTGCTGTCATTAGGAGACGTGACTGGAGATACCGACACTTGTACGCTAGGACAGGCAGATGAGGAGAATGAATCGCAAATTATAGAAACTCCAGGCAAAAAAAAAGGAGAGCAGAACATCCTTCAGAACATAACAATGGATATTATCTGAATCAGAGAAAAGGTGAAGCTGATCAAGTGGCAGCACACAAGAATATGCAGAGAAAACACTCATTTTGGATGCGCCCTGTTCAGTGGAAGAATACATAATATTTTGTTCTCTGCTCAGACAACATGGCTCACCTTTTTTTGATACTGAGGTCAACTTTGAACTGTTTTTCTATCTTCCTCCCAAATCTGTCAAATTAACATAAGCAATGGCGCTACCAATGATTTTTATCAGTTGATGAAAGTCAGCTCATGACTAAGATTGTTTTACATGTTGTATACATTTCACAGGGTGCACATCTATCTAGTGGTGCTCTCTCTTCAAAAACACATGACGTTTGTAACAAGCTATTCCTGTTAACTATTACAGTGTCTTCTTTTAATGCTTCCAGTGGGAATGCAATTCTCAAAAATACTTTTTTGTTTAAAAACAGCACTTTGATAAGAAGAAAGAAAGGTGTCACATGAAAGAAGCTTGTAAAGCCCACCCGAAATATAACCAGAAGTTCAAAAACAGATGTGCAGATGTGCACTTCACACTAACACTTGCTTTGCATTGTAGACTGTATGACAGGGTTTTAATTAGCCTGCAGTTTGGTGGATTTACAATGCTGAAGTAGTGTATGCCAGAGAATAAAAAGCAACAAACAACTCTCTGGTAATTCAGGAAATAATGTACATTTTTCAGTTTTAGGTTTTCAAACTGAATATTTCTAATTGAAAATGTTGCAGCAAATGCAAAATAGAGCAATTCCTTCAGGTAAACGTAAGTTTGTCTGCAAAAGCAGATAAGAACATGTGAAAAAGAAACATGTAGTTTCCTATACCTGTGGAGGCGCATTTACAGTGCCATTTGAAACAGTCATAGCTACTTTTACACAAGCTAGAGCTTGACTGCTTTCATAAATACACATATATATTTGAAACTTGCACCTAAAGCCCGAATTTCTGGCCGTAACAGTAGTAATCCACATCAGCACTTTCCACCCTCCAGCATAATTGAGCGAACAGCCCAGCTCCATCACTCACAAACAAGCCATCTTAGAAGTATATCATAGAATAAGATCATTGCCTGCATCTAGATTTTGCATTCCTGAAAAAGAATACCTTGTTCTAGTCACTGATGCAAAAAAATACATTTTTAAAACTAACAGTTGTGCAGTAAACTTCAAAGCTCTCAGCTGAAATGATATCACTGTGATTAGCCATGCAGATGCAACACAGCATGAGACAGAACTCTACCTGAAGAGTGCATGTACAGCAGTAAGACAAAAGGTGTTAGTTAAGGGTATATAATTACCCACATGGAAAAAAAGACGTCCAGCAAGTCAAGGCAACAGCAACACTAGCTTGTAAGGACCCCTCATGGTTTCATTTTGACAGCTCATATACTTCAATCATTATGCGTCCTCCTCAAGGTCAGAAAAGAGTCCAGCACTGAATCCACCTTTCACAAATTCTAATCTTCTTCCTTAACTATAAAATTGCTTTTTGTCTCATTTCCTATTAGTGAAAATAAGTAGAAAGCATGGAGTAGGAGATATACAGGGGTTGCCCTGGACAGACATCAGTGTAGACCAGTGGTCCATCTTGTCCTGTCGTTGGTAGCTGACAATGATTGATGCTTCAGAAAGGCATTAAACCCACTGAAAATTAACTAGCTTCTGAATAAGGTTTTTGCCTCTTGAGACAAAGACACTTAAAGCAATACAAACTATTATAACAACAATAGGAATAATATGTCAGTGGGATTTCCACCTATGTTTAAATCTTGAAACTTGAAGACTTCCCTAATCAGTCTCTTTCAATTCACACATGCATGAATACTCCGCATGCATTACTGAAAGACTGTTTAAGAGTATTGGCAGCTACTAATGACTTTGAATTAAAAAAGGAAAGGAAGTAGTTGATGGGAGGGAGAAGAGATGGATAAAAAGACAAGAAGGAATCACATAGACACAGAAGATGTGATCCAAAGTCCAATAAAGCCAATGGAATGATTCATACTGACTTCAGAAGTCATGCGAGATGGAATCTGAAAAGGCAGAGAACAGATTTCAGGCCTAATGGTAGACATGTTATTTCTCCAAATGTTCTACAACAGAGGACATGATGTTTACTGTAAAATAATCATCTGTAAGTAGAGAGTTATAGCCCATTTTGTTCTCTTTCAAACGGCTCTGGCAGCTTTTTCCAACATGTGATATGGGAAATACTTTCTTTTTTTCCCCACCATATCTCTTAAAAAAGACACTATCCACACACACTCATACCTATCAGACTGTGTTAGTGGTCACACAACCAAAGCCCTTAGGGATTATGAAAATAACACAAACTGGAATTACATGCCCTGCTTGAAAAAGTGGCAGTCAGTGACTACTTTGAAAATCCTGTTAGCCCTTCATCACATTCCAGGTAGAAATGAGAAAAAAAAGCATGGCCAGCAGTCTTTATCCTGGTGACCATTCCAGTAGGACCTATTACCTAGAAAATAAATAATACAGGAATAAAGTTCCATCTGAATCCAGCAACGCGTTCAAATGCACACTATAGTTTGAGTTGCTCAGGAGGTGAGATGAGACCATGACAAGTTCTTTCAAATTTTTACAGACTAGGAAAAACTTTATAGTCTGAGAATATTTTAAGGCTGTATTCAGTCAGCAGCCTCAGTGGTCAGCAGCCTCAGGCAAAAATATTGTTTTGCATGACAAAAACAAATGCATGCAAAAGCATTTGTTGTGACACTACATAAACTTCTTGGCTGCACAATTTATGATTATCAGTTAGAAAAAAACAGAACTTGCCTATCTGCTCTTCACTTTTGATTGTGTATAAAAGCAGCTGAATACAGACTGTACACTGCACATAAGATCAAGGAAAAGTGAGTTTGGTACTGTGCCCAGGCGAGTTAGCCCTAGGACCCAAACCAGTGCCGTTTAAAGGCATTGTAATATACTATGGAAATTACACTAGCAAGAACCTAAAAAATCCTATTTTCCAAGGAGCAAACCAATAAATAAGCAATTTAAAGAGGATCTGAAAAAGTATTTTGGCTTCAAAAATTATGTTGTGTTAATAAATATAATCTGTTGGCACAGATGGAGAAAAATAAGAGGTAATAGAAGCAGAAACATTTCCCGAATAGTTTCGGGCTAAAACTGTTATTGAAGCTTTCCTTTGCCTTTCTGGAAACATGAATACAACAGCATTGTCCTGGGGCATGAGACCAAGTAAATGAAGCTGACAAGAAACAACAAGACTACAGAAACTTCACCCCGGACTGCTTTTTACTATGTACACAGACAGCACGTAAAACAGGTCTATGATCTCAGGTACTATTACCACAACATGGATACCAAGCAATGCTACTAGGATGAATAGCACCAGGGAACACAAGGCACACTTCTCTTGCTGTTCAGCTACGAACTTCACTGACAGCTCTTGCCTGAAAAACTGTTGCCCCAGAAACTTCTCCATTTCCTTCCTATCATTATGCCAGACCCCAACATAAATATACTTACACGTCAATCCAAACACATAGTTACATTATCTTAAAGGTCTAGATCTCCATTAAACCAAAGGTAAACATTGGTACTGTGATGATAAATGTCATTGCAGGTATCGAATTCAGTCTGGAGGGACTGGCCACAGACACGGTGAGAGAGACAGACAACGGCTTGCAATAAGTACCTGCCAAGTGGCAGAAAACTCATTGCTTGCTTGGCTTCACCCCTTGGCATTTCATGAGCACAAGAAACTGCTGGCATGCAGATAAAGCCTTAACTCTCCCCTGGAAGTGGCTTCTCTGGTAGGAGGAGGATAAGGGCAAATCTGGGATGGGATGAGATGAGATAAAGGAAGCTTGCTGGGAATGTGAAAGGTAGGCAGTAGCACACACAAAGCTGGATGATCAGGGGTGGCCAGGAGCATGTCCTAGGTTATCTGGTGAGAAGGTAATGAAAGGAGGGCGACATTACACCTGCCCTGTATTACATGCAGCCCAACACAAAGCTGTGAGCTGGCTTAGCTACCATGAGCAGCTTCTCAGCAAACTGTAGCAGGATATTCCTGGGCTAACTCACTCTCAGTTTACTCTCATTTAGGCCCCTGACACTTTCAGCCGGGCTGCTCTACTGTTTGTCAATCATGCTTTTTAAAAAACATTTTGTTATCTATAAACAGAGGTAGATACTGAGGGGGATTCAATGTAAGGACTGTTTCTGAGCACTTCTAAAAATTTTTTTTTTTTTTAAGAAAGGTGCTCACAAAACACCGTTTGGAACAATTTAAAAAAAAAATGTTTAGACCAAATGATTCTAACGGAAGAAACAGATAACGAACATATTCCCTGTACAGCATTTCACCATTTTTATACTCCATCATGGAGACATGAACTCCATGATGACCTACAACCAAAACACATCCCCCTTTCCCTCCCCCCTTACTTTTTGGTGCTACTAGAACAAGCGCTTCCTACCCTTGCTCCTCATGAAATCCATCTCATTCTTTATCAGGGTACTGGGAATGAGAGGGATCAATAAAAAGGAGGCTGCTAGAAATAGCTGCAAGTCCTTCCAGAAAAAAAATAAGGGATTCATGAACTGGAAATTGCCCTCCCTAGCCCTATCACAAGTTGTTTCTTAATAAAGTTAAGTTCCTGCTCATATATGTTTTGAATCTGTCAGTACTAAAACAGTTTTTAAAAGGAAGGCTAAACATTTAAGAATGAGGACAAAAGCAGGGAAAATAATGTGGGAATACATCTGACTTCACTCTCACACAGTCACCATGCAGTAGACCTGATAAGGATTACTCAGCACCAAGTCACAATGAATGGAGATCCCTTGAAGGGGCAGGTTTACTGACTGACAACTGTGGACTGGCCAATTTTATTTCATCAGCCTATTATTCATTGCAAATAGGTGGAAAATCCATCTGTTCTTACTCCTCTGTATATACTAGATACAAAAGGAAACAAAAACCTGTCTAAACAAAAAGCAAGAGCATGACAAGAATACCCTTAAGCTAAGGCCTTATTCTCATAGTACAAACATTCTCCGTTCCCCATGCCTCAGACAGACATGTGCTAACACAATAGGAAGTGGCTCTCTGTACTCTCTCTCTCACATTGGATAAACCAAAATAACTCTCAGTGATAGTACAAGACAAGATAGTTGCTGGGATTGATCAACAGACAACCAAGAAATCTTTCATTTACCCTGGCTCTACAGTGACTTGTCTCAAGCAAGTAACTTTATGGGTGATCAGCCCATCTACATGAAAAACAAGGAAAGCACTGTGGGTTCTTGAAGGGCAGCCTGGAACAGGTGAAGACCTTTACACCTAAAGTAACAAGTGAAAGACACCTGGCTCTTCAAACAAGCAATCAATTCCAGTTGTACTTCCAACATGGAAAAATAATAAAAAATAATAATAAAAAGTAGAACTGGTATATCATTCAGGAGAGTTCGTCATAGTATGTCTTAGCTACATGCACCACAGAGCCACTGTACCAACAGGTGTATGTACACACACACACTACCTGTACCCTATCAAGAAATACTGATGAACATTATTTCAGCTAAAGGCATATGAGAGATATGAACTAGCTCTGCAGAGAAGTAGGTAAGAGCATTAGTTATAGTCCATGCAAGACTGTGAATAAATAAAATTCAGTGAATCATTTTTAGGAGGGGAAAGACACCAAAAATGTTTCTGGTTGGACACATTTTCCTTTCTCAACTGGAATTTTTATAAAATGCATCTTTTAAATACAGATCTCCAAAATCCTTCCTAAACCAGGTGATCAACAGCTACATGTAGTCTGTCATTACTAGATTTCTCTTTTTGCTTCCTTTAAATATTGTGCAGGATTTAGCCGTTCATTAATATGATTAAAGCAGCCTTAATACTGCCACAGAAAGCATTTCCTAACAGATACCAGTAAGTTACTCTGGCTTTTGGAATAGGTTCAAAACTGGTCTGACCCTCCTCTTACCAGACATTGACTTAGTTCTACACGTTCAGCTGAGAGAAGTCTGGTGATAGAGATGTTCTGCTACTGAGAACATTTCCAGCAGCAGATCATCCTCTAAGTGTAGACCAACTTTCATGTACAGAAAAGGCCAAGTGTTTAGGTGGTGTTCAAAACCCCCCAGGAAAAGTAAGCAAAGAACTGTTTCTCAGTCCACAAGAGCTAAATGGTAAGAAATTAAGCTTTTTAAATACCCATGGTAAGCACATTCCCTTGTTATTTTGCCATACAAACTATTTGTAGTTAACACTGAATTGTTACTGTGATGTGAATGAGAAGCAGCTGTAAATAGAAAGGATTCTGCTGCAAAACTGGGGGCCAAGCTAGAAACTTAGAAACAGGCATCACTCCAATCATATACCACAAATATTTACTCCTTTATGTGAGCTGAGAGTGTGACACAAAATCTCTAGTAGGCAGTGGTCCCCACAAAGAGTTTGTGACTCCTTGAACTAAAATACTAATTTAGAGTTAGACTTTTCTTCACGCCATGACTCCTCTGCTCTTTCGGGGAATTATGGGGATTTTTAAATAGTACTAATCCTCACTAGCAGATGGTAGTAGCACTTTGTCAGAGCATTATTACATTTAAGTTAACACTTTGGAATTTTAATGCAACGGCTCCAAGATAGACTCCTCAAACCCCTCCATAAAAGAGCCATTTCAAAGCTTACATCTACATCTGCTGCCGTCCACTGACTTCAAACCATCATGAGAAGTGGCCTTTGAAACAGCAGTAATAAAAAGTAAAATACCTTCAAATCCAAAACAGTCAGGGGGATTTTGTGAAATGAACCGCAACCAGTAACCTCTGTTGTATTGCTAAAGCAATGCTAACAACAAAACACATCTCCATAGTACTTACTCTTGAAGCTGCCTCAACAAACCCAAATGCTGGTTATTCCTAAGTAGCAGACATTTGATTATTCATTGCAGATGCCTGGAGGTGAGAGGGAAAGAAAACAGCACACGCTTGTTCTAAAGAGAGGATTAGGCAGAATGATGGGATGGGGGTTACAGGGACGACTTCAAGTGCTTTGAAAGCACCAACACTGACAACTTCAATATTCTATTTGTTACTTCAAGCTAGTGGTACAAAATGATGCAAGGATCTTGTTTATATAAAGTTAGCTTCTCTCCCTCTTTCACGTTCTGGATAGGAGTCTACAAACCAAGTATTTTCTGAAAACAGTTGTACTCCTTACTTGACACAACACAAAGACCCAATTAATTCTAGCCTCAGATACATTTGGCAGTCTTACAAAAAATGGGGGAAAAAATGCATCCCTTTAAAAAAATGCCAAAAACCCCACAGTACCTTAATGAACTGCCTTTTTTTTTTTTTTTTTTTCCTCCTAAATCCTGCAGGAGATCATTTTCAGCAATAGCAGTTTGAAATGCTATCATTATCTACCTTCCACTGAGGAAATATTTACCTCCTCCTCCCATATACCATTCAGCCCTATTGAAGATCATTGATCTCAAACAGAAAAATATTTAAAAACCTATTATTCCCAACTTTTATTGTGTCTCTTTTAGAGGAAATACAAGTCAGTGTATTTGTATCTGTCCCTCTGCTGCTCTGAATGAGGGTTGGACAAGGCCGATGTTGAGAGAAAACCAGACTTCAGCCTCAACAGCCCAAATGAGGATGTATGTCACAAGGTAAGTGTGCAAGTAGATCCACTCACCACTCTGGAGCTTCACTGAAGAGAGGTCTGACTTTTAACGCTAGCTATGCAGCTATCTGAAATAAGGAGAAAGCTAGAGCTCCTTCCTCTCACTCCATGAAAGACACGGCAAGCTCTGAATCCAGAAACACACTGCATTAATTTCCCTTTCCTTCATTCCTAAATTAGGTCAAAAGTCAATGGAGCAGAAGCTGTGGCTGTGTGCATCACTTCCTCCCACTCACCAGCCACAGAAGCTGAGCTTACATGGAGGCATGGTACAGACCGGCAATAAACGGCTGCACAAAGGAAGCAAAGGGAGATTATTTAATCAGAGGGATAATGCTAAGGCACAGGAAGGTACAATAAGCTCAGAGTTATCCTGGGAGCAGAGGGGTGGAAGATGACACTTCAGTACTCATTGTTTGTATTAGTGTACAATGGTACTAGGCAATACAAAGATACAATGGATCTCCGTTTTCTACAAAGTAACCAGGTACAATTATCAGCTAAAGAACAAAAAATTAAAATCTATTACACAAATCAAATGATTTAAAGTAAAACTATAGAGGCTGGATAGAGAGCAACAATCCCATTTTCTAATCTATAATTTAGTTTCTTTAAAACTTAATATTATCTTCTAGATATATTGTTCTCAAAGCATCGTTTGCATTATATTATTATTCTTTTCAGTAATATTTGGGCCATTCCAGTGGCTCACTTGTTTGGATTTCCCAACTTTCCTCATATGTGTACACATATACCTCCTCTACACAGCCTGTCCAAAACGTTTAAAGCCCAGTCTCCAGCCCACATAAGTGTAACATTACTTGCTATTCCCTAGAGGTATCCGGTACTCTTACAAAGCCAGCCTGGCCCATCACTCAAGCTAGTCCCCTCCAAATGCTTCCTGCGCCTATTCACCACTCAACCAACTCCCACCAGTGCTAACCACAACCCTCCATCCCCTGCCAAATCTCCCACATAGAAGGCACCACCAGAACCTTCCCCACAGTACTCCTGCTCCCAGAGCCCCTCTGCCGCAGAAACCCCTCTCCGGTAACACTTTGTTTCCTGCCGACTCATGCTGTCCTTTACCTGCAAACTCCTCCTCTCCTTGCAGCTAGACACAGCATTGACGGTGTCCCTAGGACATCACCCTCCATGATAGTGACACCCAGCACTTGCTGATCATTCTGTCTAGCATATACGTTATATACGGGACACGCTTTTCTCCTGCCCGCTCCCCTCAGCCATTTTATTTGACATAGTCCCCACACTCTTTGCAGCACTGGCAAAAATTAGAGAATTTTTTCAAGTAGATGGTGTTTCTCACGTAGCTCCAGAATGGAATACAATTCTCTAACAGGAGACCTACTCCAAGGAGTTAGAAAATAATTTATTTTAGTAATATTTCAATAATATTCTAGGAACTCCACAAGGCTAGCTAACAAGGCTGCAGATGCTTTCAGAATCACTGACTATTGTTTAAAAGAGATTTAAATAAGTTGGGCATTTTGCAACACATATTGTTCCACTGTTCCAAAAAGGACTCTTCTTTCTACCTAGACATCTTCCAAAACTGTACTACAAAGTATCTGTCCAAACAAAAGAGACAGAGAGTGCACACATGTGCATAACCATGCATTAAGTTCCTGTACTAGGTGAAGCCAGAGAGTAATATGTTGGCAGCTGAGGAGATAATGACTTGTTTTTATTTTGCCAATGTAACCAACGTTATTGGCAATAAAGCATTATAGGTAATCATTATATACACATCGCTGGCCTTTATTTCCCCATCTTACCTCATAGCACTGTAACTTTTGTTATCCTGTGCCCCAAACCAGGCAATACCGACAAGCAGCCACGCCACATCTGCCCTGCCAGAACATCCCTGTAGACATATCCATGTGCTTTCATTCCTTCGTACCCAGAGTGCTCATTCTCAAACATGAATGAATGAATCTGTCTCTCAAAAGACACCAAAAGATTTACAACTTTGTCTCCTGATGTACAAAATATCTGAGTCACAAAGAGATCCAAGCCCTCTCGTTTTAGTTAATCTTCCAATCTTCTGACAGCCAACTTTTTGTTTCACATCTGTACAGTTTCTAGCACAGTGGGGTGCCATTTCACTATTTGTATTCACATTATTCCTTCCTGCCTGTAAGTAAAAATCCTCCCAAATCTCTGTGTTGTTACTTAAGGTGGAAATTAATGTCATCCCAAATTAAAGAAAAATCTAGTCCAATATTTTCAGAAAGAACAATTCCTCTGATTATTGAAGAAGTGTGTGCTTATACATTGTATATACATACCCCATTGCTTCTTATTAACCTGTAGCATGGAGCTGGAAATTTGAGTAGTACCCAAAGAGTACATTTTTAAAGATATTTATAACAAATATGAGTGGATATACTGCAGTACTGCTTGGGTCTGTACATTTACAAAGTGGAGATTTGAAGAAAGAATAGCCTTAAGCATGATAACCAACTTTTGGAGGTATATTTGTCTCAAAGGAAGTCAAATAAGTGGAATTCCAGAGAAATAAAAAGCAGCTTTATCTGTCCAAATAGCAGATACCTGTGTTACAGTGTGTTTAACTTTATTCTTCCCGGACAGAAGAAACCCCTCTATTTTAAGAGTATAGAACATAGCGACCATCACAACTGCTTGCCATGGAGTACAAGAGAAAGGAATTAATAAAAATAGTGAAAGGGAGAAGTATGTGTATTTTAATACAACCAGTAATAACTATCACCTTTCACTCAGTATTTAACGCACAGTCCATACCTCACACTGGCTGTACGCTGCCAGTGCTCTACAGTGGCTTCACTGAGCAGGAACTGGGTCTCTTCTACTATCTTTTTCCCTTCAACAAATCTCCAGTACATGAAATGGTTTAAAAACTTTCTCAAATATTTAAGCTGAACACTATACAGATTGCAAGAAGGCAGAGGGTATACAACAACTAATAACCTTGCTTAATAGTGTTTGGTCTGGAGATGTCCCTGCTGTATGCTTTCAGCCCACGATATACTGCCAAACAACTTTTAATACTGGTTGCAATCAGTGAGGTAACTCTGCAATAGTCTCTTGTCACCTGAGAAAGACAACTGACATCTTCAGAACATCTCAATGGCTCAGGAGCCTAAGCTTAACTGGCAGTCAGTCAGACTTGAGCTCCTGCACGCTTTAAAAACAAATCAAGTTACTGTCTGTCATCAGGTCTGGGTCCCGAACTCAGGTTTTGATTTGAAGTCCCAAAGCAGAGAACCCTACCCTGTGCACATTTTCATTTCTCTATTTAAAATGGATTTGCAAGAGTGGTCATTGTTACACCTATACACATTAAAATAAGTCACAGCAAATCCAGGCCTGACATTCAAGTCTGCTGCTACACCGTCCTCTGCTCTCTCCAGAGCTACCCTCCACAGCATCAGAGCGGTGCTATTTGATTTTGATTTATCACAAGTGAATTATTATAATTAAATCACCAACTCAATTTAAGCCTCTGAGAAAGATATGGTTGGACTAACAAAAAAATTTTTCTGCAAAACAAGCAATTATTGTTAGGTTCACTGCATACTGGCCTTCGCAATCCAACTGATTATAGAAAGTTAATGATTTAAAAAGCAATGAAGAAACAAGAGATTAAATCCTTTAAATCTGCATGAAAGACTCCAAGAGGAATTTTACAGTGATTTTCACTGCATATTTTATTAGATATGTGATATTTTATTCATGGGTAAAGCAAATATAACAATTAGGAATAATTAGCATTTCAGCACAGAGTGTTATCTAATAGGTTAAAATACACATATAATTCTTCATTTAAATTCTGTATCTTCACATTTTCCCCCTTCTGGTTCAGAACTTTACCATTTAGCATAGCATTTACAGGAACATTATACAGCTCCCAAAGAAACAGAAACAGAGAGAACTAATGGCTCTCGCCTTTGGTATCTTATTTTCCTCCCCTCCTTGCATTTTTACTCATTTTCTTTTTCAATTTCTTCTTGAGCATAGCTTGTCAGATAAACTCAGCACAACTTTCAGAAAACTTTCTCCCTTTCATCTTTTTTTCCACCCTACTCAGAACTAATGTGTACAATGGAAATCTACTTTAAATCTAACCCTGCACTTACAAATCCATCAGTTTACAGTTGACTAAAACTACAATATCGGTCTTTGTACCACCTCCTCCACTATAACTTTAATGCTACACAGAAATGCTGTAGTTACTGTATTATTCTTTCTAATTAAGTGTCACCTTTTACATGGGATTTTTTTTTTTAATGCAACACAGCTCACAGAATGTCCCTTCCTTTAGCTGATGTGGTTACCCCAGACCAAGACTGGGGAACAAGACTCTCCAGCTGAAGTGCACTCTGTGGTACAATACTGAACACGAAATACCTCCTTCTCTGAATTAAGTATGTGATCACTGAAACTAGGATATAAATTTTGAACCTTACAAAATTACAGCACTGCACAATTTCAATCCCCGTTCCCTTGCCAAGTTTCATAACTGCCATCCAAACATCAGTGCATTTCATCTACTAACCTTCAATTTCAGCCTGTGTCCTCCCTGTTACATAGATCAGTTATAACACTCCAAGTCACATAAACCATTATTAATTATAGTGGTTGCAGACACAAGAGAATCTTTCCCTTACTCCATTATCTCTCACAACTTCTTGGCCAACAAAAACCAGAAACCAAAGCCTGACTCCTACAATGAACAGCAGCAGAGAAAACTGCCCTTTGGGTGCTCATGGGCAGAGACTGAAGTACAGAAAGATACAGCAACAAAGACACCTTTTCCTCATCCACTCTTCCCCTAAATGCTTCCATTTTAGTCTCTATGCTTAAATTGCTATGTCAAGAACACACAATTAAATTGTACTGTGTAGTGGGAGACAGTAGCACTTGCTCTTTTCCGTGTGCTGCTTCAAATGCGTGAGCCAGCTAAGAACTGTACCCAGAAGGTTTTTCCCAGGCCTTCCTTACCTGGTGTTGGGGATGGTTTAACCAGCACAGCATCACATTTACTTAACATTTAGTATTTAGCACGCATTCTGTGCCAAGTATCACATTGCACCAGCTCAGTCTTTCACTTTCTCCAACACCGTCTGCTAGCCTAGACAAGCAACAAAGCCACGGTCAACATTAATCTGCAGAAGGCCAATGTAGCTCATTTTGGTAATGACTGCAAGCAACAGGTCAACTCCTACTTATTAATGGACATCGTAGATGGTGCAGGAAGATAAAATAACATCACAGAAGTAAAGGAATTGCATCTGAATCCAAGAAACCCAGTAGGAAGCCAACTGCTAGACAGCCAGTCAGTCTGTGGTACAAAATGCCCCAGAGAAACACAAGCTTTCATGCCCAGTTCCCAGTCACTACAACTATCTGCCGTCAAACTGTGTGTTATGCTTTGCTGTTGGGCTGTGACTGTCATGCTTGCCTCCTGGCACTTTTAGGTAGCACAAACGAGTTAGTATACCTGGGGCTTTCAGAGATGGGTGTTGGCATGACTGGAGCCATGAACTAGGCTGTAAGGCCTATAGGATGTACAGGTGTGGAGCTGTACAGGTTTTGACAGACATGCCAAGCCTGCCTCTGAAGTCAAAGTTTTCAAAGTTTTCTTCCAATTTCACCAGCTTAGATAATAACTTATTCCCTATGGAATTCAAATCTAATTAAAAAAAAAAAAAAAAAAAAAAAAAAACACCACAAAAAATCCCCAAGAAGTGACATCTGAGTTTGCAGATGCAGAAAGGTATCCTAGTTTGCCTCGTTACCAGTGTATCACCTGAAGTCAGTATTTTGCACATACCAAGCTATTGGGTATCACAATATACTTACATAACATCTTTTCAGAGTTTGGTTACTTTCTCAGATTTGCTCAAAATACAGGAAATTTTATGAATACTGTTTCCTTTTCCTATTGGTCACTCTTAAGTTCAAGCAGCAACAGTAATTGTCTATGTCTAATTGTTTTTTAAACATTGCAGATACAAAACACAAACTATGTTTGGAGAGTGTGCAAATGAAGAGCATTTTACTATGCTTTCATACATAATTTACGTAATTAGGAAAATTAACTAGAAACTAATAACCAAATAGAACTACTCTTTCACATGAACGGTTTTTAAAACCATTGTTAGTGTGCTGAACACAAAATAATCATGCAATGGAGTAGCAGTAACAGAGTGAAAATAGAAACCTGAAAAGGCAAAAGCCTCCAATAAATTTCAGCAAAAAACAGTCTGTCATGTCAGATTATAGATAGCTATATATCAAATGGAAGAAAATGATGTAAGTTCAAGTCTATATCTAGGGAGTAACCTAATGGCTTACGAAAGTCATCTGCTGCCAATACCACTTGCTTTACAGGGCCAGCAAGTGGAAGAGAACCATACTTAATGCCTTTGTTCATTAAGTTAAATGAACCTTAGTTGGTAGGTTTATGTAGTCACAGTCTTAAAAGATTTTTCTCCAGTGTGTTTTTTCAAAGATGGCATTGTGAGAATAAAGACTCTGTGCATCCATAAGTACTCATCTGAAAGCACACAGCAGCAGCAGTGATTGCCATGTCAGGCATTTGTTAGGACACCACTTGAAAATAGATGGCTGGGTTTTTTTCTGTCTTTATCAAGGGCAAAGAACTTGAAATAACGCTAAGAATTATTTAAGAACATGAAAAGGAGCCACCTGCTGTAGTCAGCAATCCACAGGCTCAGTTTAAATCTTCTGAAGTCAACTAAGTGACTCACCTGGATTATGACAGACTCTGGATCAGGCCCTGGTGATCACTAAGAAACACTCCAGAAAGCAGTGACACCTAATGGCAAACGTGCCTTTGGAGGATAGCAAGATGCAATCTTTGGCGTGCGAAATTATCCCTCTTTAGCTGCAGAGTAACTAGCACTAGAACACATTTACAGGGACTGAAACTCTACTGCAAATCTAAGCACCTGGGAGAGAGTTTAAGAAACAGCACACACAGAAACACAGAGTATGACACACATGCTGTGCACTGAGGTAGAACTTAGTTACTAATAAAACCTACTGGCTGCTAAGCCACAGTATGCTGTATTCCAGGTCTTTATTCATACATATGTTTAAAATAAGCACCTTGGCACATTCTAAAGCAGGGAAAACAGAGACCTGACCGCTCATCTGTAGACACTATAGGCACATTGAGATTTATTTGCTTTTAATAAATTTGTTTTGCTTGCTTGTCCTGTGTTTTACAAAATGTATGTGAGAATACTGTAGTGAACAGTTAATGACATACACTACATACCTTCTAATGAGGCTTTACCAATAGCACAGCAACTTACATTCCTTATACCAAAGCGCAACACCATACAAGCCAAACTGCATTGTAGTACACCAGTTTACAAGAAAAAATGTGGACGTGCATACCACCAAACTCCCTTTCCCTTACAAAAAATTTTTACATCTTAAGGGCACTACCAGTATGAACAGAAATAGTAAGCAACAGAACCCATGCTGGAATTGCCTTGATATTATTATCCATGACACAGAAGACATTAAAAGTATGAACCAAAACTCAGGACCCAGCAATGCAGGGAACTTGTCTAACACAGGGAGTGCAGCAGTCCTGGCCTACAAAGTCTAAAAGCTGAGAGGACTAAGGGAAGAAGAGAGCTAATCTTCTCTCTCGGAAAAAAAACAAACCAAAACAAAACAGTATATACAAAGAAATTATTTATATATATGCTTTAAATATATATGCAGAAGCACATATATATAACTATATCTCATACATATATTTCTGAATTTTCCATTAAAAATAAAAAAGCTAAAGGTCAGTGTGCAACTGACTGTGTATGACTGAAGGCACTGATAAACATAAAAAAAAACAACTTGAAGTAATTAGGATGCCTGAACCATTGCTGCACACTGCTGCAATGAATTAGCCTTTAAAAATACTTCAGTGTATTTTTTCAGCAAAAACTCTTGTACCATACTATGTGACTGCTACCCTAGGTGATTTTGCTGCCCCTAATACACACATATTTGCATAGATGTTTCTACAGGCACAGAAGGAAATCCATATGCACGTACAGATGTATTACTATGTACATGTCAAGGGAAAAAAAAAAATAACCACAAAGTACAAAATAGAAAAGCATGAGACCATCAGCTGTAGAAGACAGAAAGCAGACACAAATTGTGCAGTTGACAAGGAATGCCACCTAATCCCTGCTTAATTAAAGCACTGTTCTAAACTCCTGTTTAGGGAGTGAGGAGTGTGGGACGACTGATGTATGAAGAAAATATCAGGCAGCGTGGCTAATCTCAAAGACTTTGGAGCTTTCGAG
The DNA here is from genome assembly GCF_018691265.1 of Tyto alba. Taxonomy (NCBI): domain Eukaryota; kingdom Metazoa; phylum Chordata; class Aves; order Strigiformes; family Tytonidae; genus Tyto; species Tyto alba. The sequence continues at coordinate 12,220,842 of NW_024881327.1, read as the reverse complement.
CTACATAAATCAGAGCGACTTTTTGAATAGCCTCATAAAACACAAAATCATTGTCATTCTACTCACGACTTTCAGATTCTTCCTACAGCATACAGATCATTAGGAAACTTCTAAGCAATCAAGTAATGTGGGGCTGATGAAATTACTCAATCAATGCATGGGCTGAGAGAAGCAGCATAATACAGAATTGCACAGTTTTGACATGGTAACCCTGCCCCTTCCTTTTTTTTATATAGGGGTAAGGAAAATTACAGTGGAGTCGATTCACTTCAACATTTTCACAAGAGTGCTTAATGTAGTCTTTCTGAACTGCCAGTTCCTATTTATAATAGCAGGGCAGCAGAAACGTACAGACTATGAGCAGCCCTAGCAATGTTTAAAATATGATATAGAAAAACATTTATTTTTAAACGTGCGCATTTGCATACACACAGACCTGCTCTAATGATCAAAAGCAGCAGCTGTAACTACTCAGAAGACAGAAATATGAAAAAGCATATCATAAACACCAGACACTCTACCCCTCCCACTGCCATCACCAAGTCGTTAATCTCTACTCACTAGATTGTAACATTTTTGTCATTGTCTAAGAGATGGCTGATAACATACTTCGATACAGAAAACATCCATTTACAGGAAACACAACAAATAATACATAGGCAAGCAAGACAGCTGGTGCATTATACTGAAAAACTATGTGCTATCGGAAAAAGGATATGCACAGGTAACATGTTCTTAGGACCATCTGCCCCCTCCCGAACATGGGAAAATATTTCCCAGTTGAATATCTTAACACGGTAGAATGAGAAAAAGATAATGCAGTTTTGTCCGTTGCCTAAGGCGTTCAGTACTACCACCTCCGGTAGTATTTCTTTTCCCCTGAACTGAGCATTTTGGCTTTTTCTTTGGCTATGAATACTTCTGTAGTTAATTTGTTCATAGAGTACCCTGCTACTACTTTTGCTAACTCATATAAATAAATACAATATATTATTTATGTCTAAATAGTTTGTACATAAATTTACTCAGTACAAGTGGAAGAAAACAAAAGGGGGTCAGAACATCCAGGTCACTGAATACAGTGGTGTTACTATGGGCCAGATTTTCATCTGTGAGCTGTACAAGTTGGAATATTTAGCTGCCTACCCATTTAGCATTAAAATAGTTCCAATTTCAGGTCATTTATTTTCAGTGTATTTATTTTAATAGACTTAAAGCTCTGCGTAACAATTATCAGATTGCCATTTTGATGGCAACATAAACCAGACTATAAAAAGAGGTAATCCCCTTGTCAACTGTACTAATTGTCTCTCAAGACAAATTAATCATGTGAGAAACAACTACTTTGGTAGGGGTGGGTTGTTTGGGTTTTTTTTTTTTGCTTTCAATAAGGATTTACTGTGTTGATGCATCTAATCGCTAACAGCATTATAAAAAAACATTAGCAGTAAAATGCGTTGCATCCATCATCTATAAACAAGTGAAACAAACAAAATGGTCATTAGCACGAAGAGAGAAAAGCTATCATCTGTCTCCCCTGATGCTAGTGCAAAGGCACACAGCCCGCCCAGCAACACTCCTTCAGCCAGGAGGATGGGAGACGGGGGATTGCAAAGAAACTCCTCATCTGCTACACAGTCAAAATTTCCCCCCAAATCCTAAAATGTGATCGGTTTGTTACAAGCTCCTAAGAGAGAAATCGTAAAACATAACCGTCTCCTAGTGTCGCTTTAACAGTCTACAACTGGGAAGAATAAAAAAAAATAAAATAAAAAAAAAAAAAAAAAGTCATTCTCCCTTTAAAAGGAGGGCATAAAGCGCTGCCTCCCCTGTGCAATATTTGATGCTCCAGCCGCACACAGCTACAGGGACTGGCCCCTATAAAGTTGCGGTAGCCAAGGAGAGCGGTAGCCCGTGGGCTCGGGGGTGGGGAGGGCTGCACGAAGGGCTGGCGCGTCGCTGCCCAAATACGGGCGCCCTGCCGGAAAGCGCTGGACGACCGACCGGGCTTCCCAAACGCTCTTCCCGCTTCCCCTGACACAGAAACCCGCCACGGGTCCCCGCGACAGGCGCCGGCAGACATGTTTATACAGCCAACCCCAGGGGGGAACGGCTGCTGCCGGCACCGCGCCGGGGACCTCCCCAAAACCCCGGCGGGCCCCTGCCCCCAAATGCACCTTCCCCGGGGCAGCGCGGCGCCGCCCGCCCCCGCCCCGCCCGCGTGCGGTGCCTGCAGATGGGCGAGCGGCCGCGGGGGATGCGCCCTCCGCTCCGCTCCCCGCGCAGCCCCGGAGGGCGGGGGGGGGGGATGGCCTAGGGGTGGGGGAGCGACCCGCTCTCGCCAGTCGCGGGAACGAAACGCCGCTCGGCAGCGGGGCTCGGCGCTTCCCAGGGATCCGCCCGCCGAGCAGGAGAGGGGCCGGGCCGGGGACGGCTCCGGATAACGGGGAGAGAGGGGGGGGGGACGGCCGCCCTCTCCTTGGCGGGGAGCGGAGGCAGCGCCGTGCGTGGGCATCACCCGAGCTGCCCCGCCGCCGCCGCCGGGGGGGGGGGGGGGGGGGGGGGGCCGCTGCCAGCTGCACCCCCCAACGCTCCCCCCTTCCCTGCTCCTGCCGGCGGCGGGGGGAGGCCGCTACCCTTCCCGGGCTCCGCGGCCCCGGGAGGCGCCCACGCGGCCGGCGGGGTGGCGGTCCGGTGGAGGGGGTGGGGGGCGGCCAGAGCCCCCCCCCCGCCACGGCAGCCGCCCGCGGGAGGGGAAGCGCTCACGTTGCCAAACCACCTGTTCCGCCGCGGGAGAGGAAGGCGGGATGGGGCGCGGGGGGGTGGGGAGGGGGGGTGTGTGGAGAGGAGGGGGGAAGGAGAAGGAGGGGGGGCTTTGCGTGGCTCTCACCGCGGGGGAAATACGGCGAAGCGTGGGGTCTCCTCCCGCCCGAGGGCGAACGGGGGCAGGAAGAATGCAGGCTGGAGCTGAGGGGCGGCGGGGAGGGATCGGGGAAGTGCCCGAGCCCTGGCCCCCCCACACCCCAGATCATCAGCCGCGCAAAACCTCAAGGTCTAAAGCACGCACATACCCCGCCGCCAAGAAACCTTAACACAGAGCGGTAGGGGGGAAAAAAGAGGATGCCTAAGATCATGGTGGGAAGCAATTCTAAGAGGGGAACAAGCAAACAAACAAACAAAAAACGAGCAAGGGATAAAAGAGAGCGGGGGCTGCGGGGGGAGGGGGGTAGGAAAGCCTGCCAAGAGAGGGAAGGTTGCAAAGGAGAGCTGGAAAAGTGTCCAGCGGCACCGGCAGACGCAGCACCTCCTTACCGATATGAATGATCGAATCTGCAATCGCCGCTTTCCAGGTTCGAGTCCAACAGACGGACACGACCAGGATGAGGGAGAAAACTTCCATCTCCTCCGGAGGTCCAGGCTTTAGGACAACAGATCTCTTCGCCAGACGGTGCCACCGCGGAGGGTAGCGCGGCGCAGGAAACCCAAGAGTTTGAGGTGCCGCCGGAGGAGCGTGTAAAATCCCGGTGGCTGGCGCACGGCCGCGGCTGGGCAGGGAGCGAGCCGGGGCGGGGGGGGGGGAGCTCCGGGCGCCTCTCTCCTCAGCGAACCCCCGCGTCACTTCGGGGGGCTCCTGGGCAGCACCGGAGTTGCTGGGAGCGCCGGCAGCAAATCCATCCAGCCCGGGCGCCGCGGCGGGCAGCGAACGCCTTGCGCCGGTCAGGCGATCCCCATCCTTCCGCCGGGTCCGGGGATCCGCTCGGTCCCGGCTGCTGCACAGCAACTTCCAACCCACACCACGCACACGCTCACACACACACACACAGGCACGCACAACACACGCGCGCACACACACACAAACCCTCTTGGCCAGAGAAGCCCCAGGAGCCCGCAGCAAATAGCTCGCCTTCAGCGAGGGGGGAGGAGCGGGCAACCGGGAGAGCAGGCGATCCCGCTTCCAGCCACCAGATTCCTGCAGGAAAAGCCCCCCCGGAGGCCAAAAAACAAAGTGAACTTCAAGGCAATGCAGATAGTAATGCAGAGATTTCCCCCCACCCTTCGCTTAAAAAAAAAAAAAAAAAAAAAAAAAAAAAAATTGCTTCCCACAACTGGAGGGGGAAAAAAAAAAAAAAAAAAAATCTGCAAATCAAGCCCAGCGTGCTGTCTCTGTCGCGCAAGGTAGTGGTTGGACAGGGCAGGAACGAGAGGAGGAGTACCCGGAGCAAGGCAGATGATGGTCTGCAGGTTGCCTTTGGAGCTTGCTTTGCTGGTGGGATGCGGGGAGAGCTGGCAGCTCCAGCACCAGCCAGCACGTTGCCTAGAAATGGATCACCTAGGAGAAGGAGAGAGAGCGAGAGATAAGTGCTATCAGCCAGAGAGGGAGAAACAGAGAGAGCGAGCGAGTGAGAGCGCTTCTCTCTAATAACCACCTCCTCCCCCTATCTGCAATACAAGGGAGAAACAAAATCGAGCTCTCCCTTGAAATCTTCAACTGGGACTAAGGAACAGACATAGGCAGGAGTGCATACAGCCTAAAAATACATTAGGGGGAGGGGAAGCGTGTGTGTGTAGGGGGGAAGATCTTTTTAAAGTGTTACGTTCAGCTTAAAAAAAAAAAAAAAAAAAAAAAAAAACCAAACTCAAACCACCCCATTTATTTAACCTTGTAACTCCACTGCAGGTATCAAGTTCAAAGCTACATGGGCACTTTTGCTTCTCGGTCTCTGACAACGGAGTCAGGGACATTGCTTGAAGGGGAAAAAGAAGGAAAAAAAAAAAAATCAGGGACACCTGGCCTCAAGGGGAAAATGAAGACCTAAAAATCTATTAATATGACTTTAATTATCTGTGTTCTTGATGAAATTCTCACAATTCTTTAAAGGAATGAATTGGCTTTTTTCTTCACCTCTCTTTAGGTAGTGGAGAAATTTCTAAGGGAAAACATTTGGAGCACACTTTTCGTGCTGGGGGTACTATGAATTCATTAACTGATTAATCCTCAGACTTCTCATGCTGTAGTTAAATACATTATCCCCATTACACAGATGGAGAATTGCACAGAGAGGTTAAGTATGTTCCTATAAACCAGTCTAAATCCCCACTTTATGTCTTATTACACTTTCTTCTGACTTTTATTTTTCTAGTCACACTAGAGACAGGATGCAGAAGTCAAATGATTGCTCCAACTTAGTGGTTATATACTAAACTGACATAAGCCATTGATAAGACCTAATAGTCCTTTTGTAAGTCTACACAGAGGTTGATCAACCCCTCCTCTTCAGAAAGAACCTTCTTTGAAGACATCTTAAGTTATAGCACTCAGATTAAGTTCATCATATCTGACTTGCATATTTCTCCTGACTTGCATATGTCTTCTTTCAGCCAGGGGACTAGTTAGCAAGAACATTTTCATACCTACAAAATTTAAGGGTTTGGTTCAAGAGGAAGAAAAAAATTTTTTAAGAAAAGGCAAACTAAATCAGTGTTAAGGAGCAAGATAACTGAATCTATTAAACAAAAACCAAAACAAACCACCAGCAGCAATTTCTACTTTGCTTAGTTCCACATTGGCAGGTGAGTACTTCCCTGAAAATGGTAACATCAAAAGGCTTCAAAGCCAGATCCAAAGAACAAGGCAGGGCTTATCTTTTCACTGGCTAGAATAAGCTTTCTCTCTCTTTTAACAAATCACAACTAAAATTGAATTTAAGAGACAAGAGGTACATGAAGAGAACAAGAGATGATGAGCAGTGGTGAAGCAAAAGTCTCACAAATTATGTCACACACATGCTGCATTTGAACATATCCTCTGTGCAAGTCACAAATCTGTTATTGATAACAGCAAACTGTAAAAAAAGGATTTTTTTCTATCAATGACAGTTTGTGCATGGTATCAGCAAGTGTAATGGGCATTTACAAGTAATAAATTCTGATTCATCTGAGAAACTTTTGGAGCTGCTCGAGTCATTATTAATTTTCCACAAAAGAACAAAGTTCACGAGAAATGTTAATTCACTTCTGGGGGGGGGCATGTCAGAGCAGTACTCCTTAATAATGTACAATGCACAGTAGGCAGAATAGGAAGTGTAATGGAAACCTTTGGAAAATTATAACTTTTTAATCCTCAGTTTAGATAATACTAAGAATTTTGAAGTCTTATCTAGAAACCAGCTATCCTTACTGACTCTTTAAGGCATCCAGTATACTGAATTGGCCACAGTAAATGGAAATTTTAGCTTAAGCCTGTGGACATTCTTAACAGGGCAGGAAGCACAGCCAAGAGTTTCTAGCTCACAAACACCCTCTAACTAATAAAAAATGTTTTTGGAGTGTAGCTCTGAATAATAATTCCAGTGGTAAAGAACACTACCTGAAAATTTGAGAGGAAGAAGATTGAAGTAAATTTCAAAAGTAAATTGAAATAATTTTCTTTTAAATAATGAACACATTATTGACAATATACATCCACCACAGATAAACTCATTTGCACTTCCTCACTTTCATTCTCTTCAGTTCTTATTCATTAAAACCAAAAACTGGTGTCATCCATTTAAATAGGCTGAAAAAAATCTTATGCTATGTGGTTAGTTCAAAGTGTCAGAGAAAAATGTTGAAAAAGGATAATGTTTTCTTCTATTTAGCTAAGCGCTTGCTCAAAGTTAAAGTTGGGAGGGGAAAAAAAAAAAATTCCAGAACAGAAGTTACTGATAGTATGAAAATATTACAAAAAAAAAAAAAAAAAAAAAAAAAAAGAAAAAAAAAGGGAAGACTACTCATCAGACCTGTGTTTATTAGAAGCCACAAGCATCATTCTCAGGACTTCAGTGATTGTTGCCTCAGGTACTTTGGAAACTTAAGTCCCATGGGTTTCAGTCACACTGCTCTTCCTTCACTACAATTTCGCTCCCAAAACGTCCTCAGGTACATCAACATCACTCCAGCTCCACCATTATCATCCACGGGAGAAGCACCATCATTGACCAACCAATGCTTCTAATGTGAGGGAGTAGTTCTTTTCCTTCTAGTAGCCTAACCAAAATGTGGTTAACAGGTAATGTACCTTATGTTTCCACTGATCAGCTGTTATGCTGTTGCACATTAATGCAACTCCTAGAGGAGCAGCAGCAAAGAAATTATATTCTTGTAAAAAAGATGCAGCAGGGGGGAAAAAAAAGCATCCATCTAATGTTTATTTCCTTACACATAACACACCGCTACCTTAACCAAGTCAGCTTGGGACCTGAGCTTCTATCTACAGGGGACAGATAGCTAAATACAGAAGTCTCACATGCCTTTCACTCATCTAAAGCCTTAATTTTGACAGTGCTGTGCTCCTTTTCCCATCTGGCTGGCCATACAAACAGATATGACCATGCAGAGATCAACTTTTTATTTGTTTAATTTCGAGTCCCAGAATTTCCTTCAGGTATTTGAAGAAATTAACAGTGATGAAACAATCTCACTTACAACCTTCATTGTTGGGAGGTAAACAGAATAGCTAAGCCCTACAACGTCAGTCCTAAATTACATAGCAAGTATTTACCATTCCCACACATAAGCATTAAACACCCCTTTTGCACATTATAATTCAATATTTTATATTCAAGCGTATTGCTTAAACTTACAAAAAGTTTAAATGAGATGAAATCAGGTTACACCCTAGGTTAGTCCACCAGTGAAGACCTGTAAATTATTGCTTCAGAGGAAGAAAAAACAATATGCACCTGTCCCACTGTTCTGTGCTGTGCACAGTGGGAAAGGGAGTGTCCTGGGTTTGAGTGAGTGGTGGGGTTTTTTGGTGGCAGGGGAGGGGGCTATAGGGATGGCCCCCTGTGAGAAGCTTCTCGAAGCTCCCCCAGCTCCAAGGCAGCTCCACCTCTGCTCAAAAACTGAGCCAATCAGCTGCGCCTCTGCGATAACGTATTTAAGAAGGGACGTGGTGATGGGCAGTGGGACTTGTGAGGAGGAGTTGCTGAAGCTGCGTGAACACCAAGGTCAGTGGGGGAATGGAGGAAGAAAGGAGGGGGGAGGTGTGCCGGAGCAGAGACCCCCCTGTATCCTGTGGTGAGACGGCAGGGCGGCCCCCCCTGCTACCCATGAAGATCTACGGTGGAGCAGACACTGATTTATGGCCTGTGCTTATCGCATGGCTGATGAAGGTTCTGTGCCCGAAGAAGGCCGGGGTCTCGTGGGAAAAGGCAGCCCCGCTGCTGTAATTCAGCACTGGGAGGATTGCAGCATGCAGGGGTGTCCCACGCCGGAGCAGCTCAGGAAGGGCTGCAGCCGTGAGAGGGAATCCAGTTGGAGAAAGTTGGTGACCCACGATGGAGCAGTGTGGGGAACACTGCAGCCCATGGGAGGAATTCAAGTCAGAGAAAGTTTGTGGAGTACTGTCTCCTGTGAGAGGGGGACCACGATGGAGCAGGAAGAACAAGTTTCGGACACTCCCCTCACCGAAGATGAAGGAAGTGGCAGCACTGACTGCACCCCCTATTCCCTGCCCCTGCACCACTTGGGGAGGAGGTAGAAATATTGGGAGCAGAGCTGAGCCCGGGAAGAAGGGAGGGGTGGAGGGAAGGTGTTCTCAAGATGTGGCAATGCTTCTCACTGTCCTACTCTGTTACATGTTGGTGTTAGTGTCTGTAATAAATGTATGATCTTTTTTTTCTTCTGCTAATGATTCTGTCTTTTGCTTGTGCCCATAAAGGGTGATTTTTTTCCCCATCCCAGTCCTATCTTGAACCCCAAGCCTGGCTCTCTGTCCCTTCTTATTGCCAGAAGAGAAAGGAGAGAGAGTGGCTGCGTGGTGTTAGGCTGCTAAACAGGCTCAAACCATGTCAGGGAGACAGGAGAAATTCCTTCCTGACCCTAATAAGCCATCACCTCCTATCTCAAAGTTTGATATTCAATTAACCTTTTCATCTAAGCTTGCATAGTTATAAATCTTGTTAACAGTCAGAATTATCCTAAAAATAAAATTTAAAAAACAGTAAAAAAAAAAAAAAAGAACAACCCAACCCAGCAGCATTAAACTCGGTGACCTTCTGTAACAGTGAATTCCAGTAGTGCCAACTGGCTGTGAAAAATAACATTTCTTTTACTTTGTTCTAATTTACTCCCCTCTCTTTCATAAGATAGTTCAATATTATTGCATTAAGAGGTAGGATTAAAAAGAACTGATCATCTGTTACAGGAGAGAACCATCAATCACAAATGTGGAGCAATCATACCCAAATTGTTATTGATGCCACCTGAACATGGGAGAAAGGCCAGGAAAGCCCACCTCCTATTGCTAAGATTGGTTTCTATTTCTGGACTTTTAATATCATTTGTTTTAATTTTCACTGCAGCTTCTTCTTCAAGTCCTTGTGGGTCATTTATTAAATGAATGTTCCTGATGGGAAAATTAACACAAATTCTGTGAATCTCCATATTTCTTTGATGACTCTACAGAAACGCGTGCTTTTTTTTCTCTCTTTAGATGATATTTGGAAGTTCTATTTTGTCACCAAATAGTAACATTATAGATCAAACACAGGACCCTATAACACCCCCAGTACTACAACTCTTGAAAGATAACAAGCAGATTTGTCAACCGGATCGGCGTAGGGAGCTGCCTGCAGAAAGCTATTTCAGCAGGGACAGGATCTCCCCATAAGGGTGACATTCCCTGATCATACCCCAATTTACATGTGATGAGGCAAAAAAAAAGCTATCATTAATATTAATTTAATTCTTGTTGATCCTGATTATTATTATGTAGGCTGTGAGAAGATCTTCTTAACTTTAAAATTTGAGGTACTCAAGGCTGACCAGATATATATTTCATTATTAGAAGACAACCAATCATGGGCCTCCACCCTCTAATTTATGTAGGGCAACACATACCATTTGACAATATTATTTCAATTTAAATAACACTGAATTTCCTCTGTTTTAAAAATACAAACTGACAGATATCCCTTACCTTGCATTGGCGTGTTTGTTTTGTTTTGTTTTGTTTTTTAAAAATGCATTTTTAAAGTGCTGACATGAAGCAAGTGACTGACAGACCTATCCAGAGACCATGTGCCACAAGCAAATGTTCCTCTGCCATTGAACTGGCGCCCAGACTCTCCGGGAAAGCTGCTAGCTCTGAGAGGTTACTTCAGTTGACATGTCTACTCAGTCTTTGCTTTACCTGGCATAGCTTCAGACAAGTCATCTGGGAGGGCTTTAGTTAAGAGGACATCTGTCCATTAGGAAATAGACTTGCTTCAGTGACCGCCAAATAACCTTTAAATGAAGGCTTTAGCCTACTGCCAACTTTAAGGTTGTTCTCTGTATTATGAAAGAGGTCCAGGTTAATAGGACCATTTGAATTCTAAGCAGTGGCCCAGACATCGACTCCATCTGTCCTGTCACACTGAGTGAAACATGCACTCTTGGGCCTCTGTCACCACTTCTGAATAATGGGGATAATCTTGCCTTTACTTAATGGAATAGTCTGAGGACTTAATTAGTTTATTTTTTCAGATGCAAAGTATTATATCCTTTATCCAATTTCCTTCATTCTGTTTCTCTGTAGCTTAAACATGTGAACATGTGTATATCTGCAAGAGTATGTGTGTGTGTGTGCACATGCAGATAGATAAATAGAAAGTAATTTCATTTGGATGTTTTACAAATAAATAGAACATTAAATATTTACTGCATTTCAACAGACAGTGCATGTTGTGGCCTTGAATATCTTATCACAAAGGAACAAATACCAAACCAGAATCAAGAGTTACTCTGCTGGGCAGAAGAAACCAAAAAGATTTTGTGCAGTGCATAACAAGAATTTCAAAGCTTTTTGGTTTTTAAAAACTGCACTATTATTGAGTTTAGCTGAGAGCTTGTGTCTTATCCTTTAGCCTCCCTACACAAAACTCAGAGAGTAGTTATGAAGTAAAGTCAACCCTTAGAGCAACCAGTGTTATCAGAGTGAATTAGAGGCTGCTGCTGAGGTAGATTTATTTTGCCTCCCTTTAAACTCAAGTTGTAGATATGTGTTGCCTGAGCCTTCCTGTTGTGTACCTCACTTAGAAGCCGTTATGCTACTGGAGGGAGGACCCAGTGCCTAATAACAGTAAGACTTCTTGGGCATGCTATGAACAAGAAAAAAACAAACAAACAAAAACAAACAAACAAAAAAACCCAAACAAACAAACAAAAAAAACCTTGAGAAAACAAAACAGAAGGAAAAATTGTGTCATTTCATTGGCACAGGAGAGAGTGCCATGTTCTGAGATATCTATATATGTAACATCTTTTCAGTCTTACCTAGGTTAAAAGGAAACCAGAGAATAAATTCTCCCTTCCCTTGCTTCATTTGCCCAGTGAGTGCTAAGTATCAAGCCAAATTCTTATAATGCCAGATCCTTCTGTCTCTGTTAGCACTGAGCTAGTCACTCTCTTTCATCTCTGAGAATCTTGCTCAAACTCCCTCTTAATCACCACTCTGCAAAGTTGTTTTCTTCTCCAGGACTTTTCTGGTTCCTCCTAAAGATGCCTTATCGTACCTCAACACTGTGTACATATATATATATATATATATGTGTCTAGTTTCACTCTTCTCTCTTGCTGACGCTTTGTATCTTTCTAATAGTTTTTCTCCTATTATTCACCACATTTCAGAATCATGGCCCTTGCTGCTATCTTCCCTTTACCCCTTCTTTCCTTTCCCTTCAAGAGCTGTAGAAGACTGAAAGAGATGAAAGGCACTTTCTGCCAAAGCCATTTCACAATTATGCCAGGTGAAAATCAAGTCAGAAATGGTGGATAAAGCCAGTAGGAGAAACAAGAGAATATGCTGACACCTGCAGCCACAGCTACTGTTTCTACCTATGGATCTTCTGTTGGCAGCAGGAGAGAAGTCACTTAAGCAAATGCTTGGTCAGGTCTAAGAGCTTGAGTACAGTATGAATGGCAAATGCAGAGACAGCACTCCTAGCAACTGGGGAAGGACTCGTGTTTTCTGTCTCATGTCTCTCCATCTCACTCGTAGCTCCTCTCCTGATATCCATTAATGACTTTTGGCTCATTCTAGCCACATGTTTAGGTCGTAATAAAACTAGAACAAGGGCTGATTATGTACTGTACAGCAGCCACCAAGAGAAATACACCGGTCACTGGGAAAGGTGTGCACAGGACGAGGAGAAGTCAGGAAGGCTGAAAAGCTGGCTTTGAGAATGTGATGCGTGTATATAGGAATCTGTAGAAAAGCTCTGATGAAAGACCAACAGCAGAGCAGTGGCAGAGCACAGTGAAGTCACAGTTCAGATGCAAGTAGCTCTTCATGTAGCCTTTTAGTGTCACGCAGCTGAAGGACTCAGACTGTTCTGGATAGTACATGGAGTGAAAGACCCAACCAAGAGCAAACCATTTTAACTGATCTCATTCTACATCTTCACTGCTGCTGAGAAAAGAGGAGGGAGTTTCAACTGTGACAGCAAAAGAAAGGCCAGTCAGAAGTCATCACTGAACCAGAAATACCACATGCTGTCTGTTTGCTTCATGTCATGCAAGACCAGAATCAGCTCAGTCTTTACTACTGCAGGTGGTGGAAGAGATAGTTGAAAAAGCTTAGTATTGGAAAACAGAATTATTGTTGCCCTGCGAGCCTCTGGTTCAAGAAGAGGAAAATCCAGCACATCAGATTCTTTTACCTATTTGCAAAAGTTAGCAGAAAGCCTGTTAAATTAGGTGGTTTAACAAAAACATAACTCAATTATTTGTAAAAGACAAATAGTGCAAGCATTTCTAATTATTTGACACTGTAGTTAAGCTGGCACCTGCAAAGCTGTACATATTTTTCTATTGCATCTTTATTTAGTAGTAATCATTAGTGTTACATTGGGACTTCTAGCAAGACTAAGATTTCATTGTGGCAGATACAGCATAAAGTGCACAGCAAAATAGTCCTCACCAGAAATATAATACACTCTGATTACACAAGAAAAACAAGAGTCAGGAAGGGAAACAAGAAAGTCAAGTGTATTCCCAAGGTCATATAGAATCCAAAGCAGAACTTGGATTTCCCAAACTACAGTACAGGAAACTCCCTGCCAGAAGTATCCACTCTCTTCCCTGGGTGCATTTGAACACAATCTGGTCTTTCAAGCAGAGGCAGCAACATGAGAAAAATTATTTTACCTGTGAACTTGCACGTGTTTTCAGTATCAGGATCCCAGAAACATTTAATAAATTGTTGTAACACAAGATTTGAACTACCTGTGTGCTACTTTCTGCCTGCTGGTTTTTTTTTAAAATTCTCAGTACAAAATAAATCTCATGTCTGGCATAAGATTTGCAGTGCAATACAATGAGTGGTGCTAAGCTTTTCCAACAAACAAGAAGTTAACTGAACCAAGTGAAAACCCAGGTAGAGAGAGATGACTGCTAAATTTGAGAGCTGTACCTGAGAACTTCACTCTTTATGGGAAGAGTCAAATAATTCTCCATGCCAGAAGGCACTAATTGGTCATTACACAGTTGGATATTAGTATGTCTAGTAGTCTCTGAAAGAGTTCATATGTCCTTTATCTATGAGAGAAATGTCTCCATATCTCAGAGTCTTTAACCATTCTTTACGATGCACATTTTCACACTGTTATTTTCAATAAGAATTTCTCACACCTTCCCTTCATTCCTTTCTCCCCAAAAGAAATACTAAACCAAGGTAGCTGAAATAACCTATTTGAAATTTCTTGTTTTGATGCATTAAACATAATTTCCTCTCTGTGTATTTTCATCATAACAAACAACATCATTATAGTTGACATTTACCTTATTCCACAGTATTTCTGTCATAAATTAAGACTGAACCATTAGATCTGATGACATGGCGAGGAAGAAAGTGCCTAACTAAATTATTTGTGGTGATTTTTAAGATAATTCAATTTTGTCTGTACAGTACCTAAAATTAAAATAAACAACCTATTTTTCTCAGCTTGACCTGGCTTCTGCAAGTACTTTTTCACATAGTGTTTACCCTGTGTAACCATCCCAACAGGACTGGAAAGGCCACACAACTCTGAAATGCTACTATTTCAGTGAAAGCCAGGCAGAAAGACCCCATTTCAAAGAGCTTCTCAAAAACATACAGTTCTAATAAAACCCTACAGTACATGGAAAAAGGGAAACACAAAGTAAAATTATCTTCCTATTATGACCTACTTTTTGTTGATGCCTTCTTCATTCGCTTAAAATTACTAACAAGTGAATTTTGAAAAGAAAAAAGCTGCATTTTCTATTTTGACTAGGTTAAAAATTTTCTTCACATTAGTGAAGTCGTACTGATTAGATGGAAACAATTCCTATTAGCATGACTGCAAAATGTGTTTCAGATGACTCCAGATATTAAATGTTCCTGCATCATCCCCATCACACACACAAAAATTCTACACTATCTATTTTTATTACAAGCTTTCCAATTGTTACTGTTCTCCATGTTCTTTAATCTCTTCTCCTCCTGAATGTTTACTTTTCTGGTCTGCCTCTTCTTCATCAGCTTCAGTCAAAAAATAGGCTGATGGTCAGTATACATTTAGGTGGCCAGTGAAGTACAAGATATTTCTAGCATCTACATGTTGGGTGAAAGACTGAACAATTTCACCACTGGGAATGATGACAAAATGACCTATATCTTGTCCTTTGCCTTTCAAGTTTGTGGTCTATTCTGCAAAGGCAAGAGGTAACAATAATTTAGCTCTTTTAAGTGTTACTTGCACTGAGTACATTCTAAATCACAGTAATTAAGAGCATAACCCCCCACCCCCCAGAGTTATTTCATAAAGCCTCATTTTAACCTTCAGAAAATAAGATATTGACAGTAATATTGTCAAAGTGTAATGAATGGCTCAATGACATTCAGTACTTCTATTGGTCAGTTGGCTATGGAAAAAGAGGGGAGGTGTTCAATAAATAGAATGCTTGCATATGTTATACTATAACAGGAACATAATCTGAATGCTTAGCAAGGTCTGAAAGAAAAAGCTAAGCATTTTATGTACCTTTAAAAAAACCCACCTTTCAGATACTTTATTAGACAATTCTCCAAGCAGTGTAACATTGAAAATGCATATAAATTATTCTTGTAAATAATCAGTGGTGTATTTTATGACCCTCCTTACATGCACAGTTCCTAATGGACTTCTACTGATGTGAGCTACTTCTTTGAAAATCTGTAAACCATTTAGCCTGAGTACCTGTGGCCTGATTTCATACTTCTTTTGGTATCAAAAAGTTATTCAGGTTCAGTAAGTTCTGCTTTACTGAAGGTCTGCTGTAAATACTGTGTTATTATTTCCCACTTTTACTCTTTTTCAAATATACAGACATGGTGACACATTTATAAAAATACACAATTTTGGTACTTTAATATACATTACTCCTCAAGAAATTGCAGGGAAGCATAGTGGAATTGCTTAAGGACCAAAGGACGGCTAATAGTGGTATGTACGTCTGACTGTGGCCCTTCACTTGTCCAAGTTAACTGGCGAGCTCCAGTTTCAGATTTTAAACTGCCACTCTCACAAAGTGAATTTCAGACTGACACAGGAAACACCCAGTAAGGGGGAAACAATAATTGCATTAATTCACATTTAAAACATTTTTGACAGATGAATCATGGCACAAACTGGAAAGCAGGAACACCTCAGGGGTTTAAAACTCTCAACATATCCAGAAACTTGTGTTAGCTTCAAGACTTGGTTACCTGACTCTCCTTCAAATCAATTAAAATCTCAACTAGATCAAGGCTAAACACATCTGCTCAACTCTCTGCTTCAGAGAGTTTCAGTAAAATCAGGGGCTCCTCCCAGAAAGCTGAGCACACAGAAAGAAGTTTGAAGGGCTGGAGTTAATGGTATACGATTTGTCTATCAGTGCTCCATAGCATTTTTTTACTGCTGTTCTTAACAAAGTGAAGCATAAAAATCAATAATCCATAGGAACTGCCATGTGTCTTTTTTGTCTGTCAAAGTTAAATGCAAAAAAAAAAAAATATATATATACTTTAGCAGATGACAAAGCATAAGCAACTGTAATAAACACATTGTCAGAGAGATTCTTCTGCCCACAACCTTGGGCAAAACTACCAGGCACAATATGGAGTCCAATTTCAATCTTACTACAAGTAGAAAGCAAGCAGCTGCTCGTTTGTAAATTAAAGTGATTTTGCAAGAGGCTATCAAACTTGGACTTGAACTTAAATATAATCATTAAAAGGGTTACATAGATGAAGTACAGCGGGCAAAACTGAATTTTAAAAAATCAAGTAATGAATTAAGCACTTCAGACTAATTAGCTCTGTCTTCTATCAAGCTAGCTATAAAATGAGAATTATTTCAATATAAAAATCAGGCTTTTAGTAGAATGAAGTGAGAACTGAATTTTTGGGTCTACTCAGGGAAGCAGAAACAAGGGAATGACCTCTCCTATTTGCTAGAAAGCCACCTTTAAAGAAAGAAAAAAAAAGAAAAAGAATTATCTAGGGGATTTTTCATAAAAGCATACAGAAGCAGCAAAACTAGTTTCCTATTTGGCAACATGATAGTTTTCCAGCATTTTTGACTAAAGGGGAAAAAAAACACACAACATGTACTCCTTCTTTTGAATGACCTTTTGTTATCTAGACCCATGTATAAAACACAGGGCTGTGGATAAGGACTGAAGCAGGAAGGGACTCTTATAAACCCTATGGGAAATAATACTGAACCAATGGATAGATGTGAATTTTGCATCACAAAGGCAGTTTCCTGTGGTATACAAAGCAATGAAAAGGGACTCATCCAAGAACGGTGCACATTTGAATAGATGGTTGGAATTTTGCCATCAATTTAATTTTTCTTAAAAAAAAAGAAAAAAGCAAAACCTGCAAGTTGAAACAAAAACTTTGCATGATACTTTGCTATCCAAAATAAAAGCCAACCAAAAATAAAAACCGAGAAGAAGTAACATCAGCACAGATTAAGCTCTAAAGCAGCAGAATGGCTGGAACCTGAATCTCTGTATATCAGGCAAGTCCCTGAATTATTAGCCTATAAATAAGGTCTGGCTGAATGGTGATCAGAGCTCTCAGGTCATGGCTCCCTCAGAGGGGACCTGGCTTGGACAGAAACATTTGCCTTCCCTAGATAACCAAATCACTGGTGTGACAGAGACTCTCATACACACCTATGACTAGAGCTGGACGCAGCGAGGGTAAAAATGCAGTGCTAGGAACTCCGTGGTACAACAATTTAAACAATGCACCTGAGCTTCTCCTGACAGGGCTGTCCCATTTTCTATAAATAATGCTCTAGCTAAGGGAGACTGACTCTCTGCTTAGGCCATTCTCACATATGATTTAATTTGGACCTTCTACTTTTGCAGTGAATGGCCCTGTCCATAGGAGTAGCAGTTCTTCTGAGGTGTCTTTTTTTTTTCCCCTTTATTTCTGCCCTCCGCACCCCCCCCCTTCTTTTTTTTTGTTGAGGAGGCACTTGGTAAAATTAATTACAGGAAGAACATGGATTTAAAAAACTTTTAAAAAAACTTTGAAAACATCTGTGAATTGGATTGCTTGTATTACATACCAGGCCCATGTATATTATAAAATGGCTCCACAATTTTTTTGAAGGTGTTACACCGAAGCTGTCATAGCAGAGTAAGCCAATGGCACTGAAACTGTTTTCTGTTTTTAACTTTGGCTTTAAAAGTGCTGAGGGACATAAGACAAAATACAAAGATGTTCACCCATCTTTGTCTGAAAAATACAATAAAAAAAGAGGAAAGGAGAAGACTGAGGTGAAAACATCAAAGGTGTATTCAGCTGGTCTTTTAAAGAGTTTGCAATAAAAGTCAGTACAAGTAGAAGAGCCCGTCCCCAACTTGATGGATCCCCAGCAGGTCGTAACCGTTCAAAGGAAAGCCAGTATATAACATACAGCCTTCTTCCTGAACTCCAGCCTAATATCAGAGAGACTACCCTTTGTTTCAGCTGCTTTTAGCACACCTAGAGGAGGGACAAGAACACTTCATGAGAGGGAAATTGCCAGGGAGACAGAGAAACAGGGTCAGTGTTAAGCAATAAGTAACACTCCCCATGTCTCTTGGCTGTTTGTATAATTTCCACCCATTGGTAGAAGTCAGTTGGAAAAATCTTTAGAGAGAAAAAGCTAAGGAACGGTGCCATGAGCAGATCTAATGCTGTGCTATGAAAAAAAAAATAAAAATCTATTAACAAAGGTTAAATGTTAATGATACATAATAGCTGTCAGGCAACTTTCAGTTGTTATATTTTTAACCAACATTTTTTTTCATATGCATCCTCATGCAACTAAATGTCTCCACACATGTTTTCAAAGCATGCATCTTAGTCTCAAACATGGGAGGGGGTAGAAATCCCTCCAAAACATTTCATCTGGTTAGTGGCATTTGTGATACCACTTAGACTATCACACAGCAGACCTTCAGCTCTTCAGCTTTCAGGGATACCCTCTGCTTCATGATTTTTAATGGGCAATTCTAGTCCACATCATCTCAGTGTTACTAACGTATAATGTATGTGAAAAGCATCTTCGTCAAATAAGTTTCCATGCTATTTTTAACAGTGCCTGCTCAGCACAATAAGCCATATTTTTATCATAACACTACATAACAGTCAACACAGCAATGTAAGAGGCAAGGTAAGTTACTTCACTGGGTTCTGTCTCTGTGATTAGGAAACTTCCAATAAACTCACATACGTTCAGATAATGTGTTTTCCAAGTATGCCACGTTTCATAATTTGATTGTGGAGCAATTAAAAAGGAGGTAAAAAGGTGCTTACATTTGATAGGAAAATATCCACATATATTTACCTCCAGTATTTCTGTACACTTTGAATCTAAATGTACATATATACTGATATTGCACTTTTGAGAGTAAATTTGAGGTTTATTTAAAAAGAAAACCTATTCCCAAAGTACAAAATTATTCCAATTTAGAGTATTAAGATAGTTCTCCTAACTTCTGAAGCCAAGATAACTTTGCCTGCATTGTTTTCATATGCAGTATATAATATAAACACAATTTATTACTGGCTTTGAATTTACTTGGGGTAGTCAAGTTTACACTGAGGTAGCTCTCAGTTCTTGCTCAAAGTTCTGTTAATACTTGTTTTCTTTCTAGGTTTGATGCCTTGGATATTTATATGACAAAAAGTTATACTATGTAGTTATTGAACTGAGCAAAGCCCATTTCCTTTATAGGTGAAAATCTGCAACTTCCTTGAAAGATGCAATATTTTTGGGATTCCATCAAAACCTCCCAAACAAAACTTCTAAAAGTCAGATATGTGCTTATATTATTTTAAACTAAAGGAGATACCAAAAAGACAGAAGAGCAAAGCTACAGGCTGATATACCAGCAATAGAGTCCTCCCTCTCAACATTTCAGTAACTTCCATTTACTTTCAATAATGCACGCAAGTATTAGTTTTATTACGTAATTTCTATACCCCCAAAAATAGTAAAGAAACAAAGTAAAGAAAAATCTCAGATAAAGCTAGAAGCATTAATATTTCACAAGTCAATAAACATTTTTTAAATTTCAACTTTACATATATATACACACGCAAATATACATTAAATATATATATGTATAATATATATAAGCACACATATTTCAGCAACCAAGCACATTTTCTTCAAAGTCTGGTTTGCTTTCACTGTATGAAACATATCTTAATGTGATCCGCCATGCAAGGCAAGATTCAAAGTTTTACTTCAAACATTCATGAATTCCTAGAAACTTTAGGGTTTTTATCTGAGCTGCAGACTTAAACTACTCCTCTTCAGAGCATCAACCAACTACTTGCATTAATCAGCAGTAGAATGATGGTAGTTAAAAATCCAGAACTCAATCTCTGTATCCTGGAAATGTGCATAGTATATACTGAAAGGTGATTGGATACCCCTGAAGTATTTAATTTCTCTAAAAGAAATGTCTTATCTCAGCTGTTCTTCCATATCATGGAAGTTAATGACCATGGCAATAGTAAATGTACAACATCAATCAAACAGCATTTAGAAAAAGTACAACTTCCACTCCCAGTCTCTTTCTCAGCCCAAGAATTTTCCTGAAGTCTTTTCCTCTCATTAAATTTTCCTGAGTTCATCTTATGCTTACTTCACTGCTTATACTCATAATTTTGGCTGAAACACAAATATATGCTGGTGAACAGCAAGTGAGCATCAAGAATATAGATGAATCATAAGTCCACAAAACTTTGAGATCACTTTTAAGAGAGAGTTGGGGGAAAGAACAAGCTAATTTGATGAAAACAATCAAAAATATTGTTATGTATCAATTTATTTTTTGCTTGCTAATTTAATGACGATAGGTACGTATCAGTCATCCATTATCATAAATAAAATCTATTTGATGAAATCTAACAGGTTTACTTTTATATATTCTTTATATTTGTCTCA
Organism: Tyto alba; assembly: GCF_018691265.1. Lineage (NCBI taxonomy): Eukaryota > Metazoa > Chordata > Aves > Strigiformes > Tytonidae > Tyto > Tyto alba. Next base: position 12,200,368 of record NW_024881327.1, on the reverse strand, counting down.
TGTCTGACAATGCTACTTTGATCACCAAGAATACATGTGAGTGTGGGACCCTGACAATTAAGAGGATCCATATTTTGCTAATGTAATACTCTGATGACATTTTAACAACTTACCTAGATACATCAGACTGTTTCCACATCATTTGTTCACTTTCAGACATTCTGATTTTTTTCAGCTGATGTATTCATTTCATTCAAAGCTGTCAATTTATGGTGTTCCTTGACTGCATAAAATTTCTTTAGTAATTGGATCATGTATTTTTACATTCCATTTTTTAAACACACTTTGAAAAATTATTCCTCCTAACCTGTCATTCCCTTGGTCTCAAGAAGGTGTATGACTAAACTTTGTGCTTTCTCCAAATATTGATTCCATGTCTAATTAGAACTTCTCAAGTTGCCAGAGTCAGTCAACATTTTCAATAGATTTGCCAGCAAAGGAATTTCCTCCTTAACTGCCTCATTCCTACAGAGTTTGGAAAACACATGATTTTGGTTTTAGACGTATCTGAGTAATCTAAAACGTTAACATACAGAGCCACTTATTGTAGGTTCGTGATGTTCTCCAGTAGAACTGAGGGTTGTGAAACTCTTGCTAGGGAAACAGAATTTTGCATTAAAAAGACAGTACATTCTAAGCTTCCTCGAGCAGTTTCTGTACATAGGGCTTAAGCTCATCTTAATTTTTGTCCAAAGTGTTTCTTTGCAGTCTCTCCTAAATGCCTCATGGATGGTTCAGAAAGCCAAACAGCATTCACGAGAGCTCAGACAGCTTTACCAGCTTCTCTTAGTATTTCCTATTCTTCTCAATTATAGCTTCCTTTTTCTAATCATCAGATTAGACCTCAGATATCCCATATTGACACTGCATCTGTTATGTCAATTTTTTAATTGTTCCACACTATTCTTTTCTCTAAAAGATGACTGTTTTCTTTTTCTGTCTTCTGGTTTTGTGTCTGTCTACACATACACTTAAACGTTTAAGTGCTTTGAAAATTACATGAGACTACTGGATTTGGCGTATCCGAAGATCTACTTTCTAGGGCAAACCGTTCTTGTGGACTAAATGTGTGAAATTGAATTTCTACCTCTTTTTTTTTTTTTTTTTTATTACATAAAAGGTTTAGAAGAATCTGTTTAAAGACACATTACAAAAATATGTTTTGTGTTGGCCATTCTGAGATTAACTGGAGATTTCTGGAAAGATCTGTTAAAACTACTGATTGAACTCAAATAACATAGGATCAACTCAATAATCTCCTGTGTATATCATGCAGTATCATTGTTATTGCAGCAATGAGCTCACATCATGGATCTGGATTTCACCTACACTGATGCTATACACTCAATCAACATGGGAAACAACAGTATAAAACCTGGTAAATATGCACATTTTTAGTGCACAGTGTAAATAAGGACAAAAACCAAAACTGGTTAGATTGATTTCTGACCACTATCCTCTCTTACGTGTCGCCAAAAGCAAATAGCATAAGAAGAAAATACAAGAAATGAGCCAACCAATATTTTCACAAGGTAGTCTCTGAGCTTCCAAAAATCTAGCGTCCAGAGATTTCCTATACCTTTCCTTACCTCCTTGTACAACTATTCAGTTAAAAAATAAAGTTTGGAAAAACTGCTAAACCCAAGCTTTATTTAAATTTTTTATGCAATAAATTCAGCTACATAATTACACAATTTCTGCTCCATTATGTAAAGCAACACTGAATTTTTAATAATTTTCTATATAGAGAGATTTGCTTAGTCAAAATTACTACAAGCAAACTTTACATCTCTCACTTCTTTGGCGAGGCACTGACAATTGCTTGTTTCCCATGAACTCCACCAATTTCTCCAATTTACCTCTCTGTTTACAGTCAATTTTTTGTCATCTAGTGTCAGAGCAAGACTGAGGACTTTTAATTGTGCAGCATGTCACATTTTGGATTGTCATGACACTAGGGTAGGACTCTGAACTATATGCTCTCTTCTCACACATATCTGAAAGCTGACAACTCTTCTAATCAGCTATACTTTCATACAACAAAGTTGCCAAACAGAGCACATTATAGAAGTTCAGGAATAAATACATGCAAATTCTACATATTTTCCTTTCTTAAAATGTCAGTCTCCAAAGTATGAATAGTTTTATTTCTTCCACACACTGTGCGTATATATATATATACTCACACTGTTGAACTTTAACTGTGAGCGGTGACCATTACCAGCAGTTTAAGATATATATCACTTTTCAAGGGATCGTTACCCATGGTTGATGGTTTTGGAAATAACACTTCTTTTATCAAATAGTACAGATTAGGTCTAGGCTAGAATATGACCAAGATATTTTCAAAGTATTTTTAGCACTCTGTATTTATTTATTTCAAAATAGAAACAAACAACGAAAAATATTTTCCAACCAAAACCATCATTCCTATGAAACCATAAAACTTTCCAGGGAAAAACAGAGGAAGAACCAGACACTGAAACTAATCTGAACAGATTCATAAAATTGGGAAAATAAATACTCCAAAGAATTTGCTTCAGTTTGTCCACTTTAGACCATGGTATATAGGAAGAGTTGGTTGAAAGATAGACCCTACCACAGTGATTAACTGCATAACTAGCTTAAGGCAATACAAATAGAATAATTTCTGCAACTTGCATTAAAGCGGTAAGACTTGCATTTATAAACAAGTGTATTTAGTACATCAAATCTCAGCTTTCTGGTATATTTACTTAGTGTTACAATACAGTATTTCAGCCTAGTACTTAGCTATATCTAAATAGATGACAGTATGATCCATGTTCATGGGGAGCCGTGAACAGTTAGGTTCACTGACGCTATATTAAATTATTTGATTAATTCTTCAATCAACAGAGTATCTAGTAAGGTTTTGCTGTAATCACTAGGATATAGACATTTTAGGAAAAAAAAAATTATAATTCTTGTTTTTACTTCCTATGACAGGAACATCAGTTTACATGGAAATTAGAAAATTTCAGATCTTGCCAATCTATTTGCCACCTTCTTTCAGGAATAGCAAAGTCTGATCTCATGTGTGGTTCTTAAGAAAACACTTTTGTGGAAACAGCACTGGGAATTCCACAGGCAGAATTTTTTCACTGGCTTCTCTATAAAATATTTGTTATCTATAAAAACATTAGTGCTGTGAACTCCCTGGGATCAGATGCTCCTTTCTATCAGCTTCTTCTCATAGAACACATTAACCTAAGTAAAAGAGGGACTGCAGACCCACAGGTACATTGGCAAAACCCTCTCTTACCTCAGCTCATTCACTCAGTTACACATGTACATACCTATTAGTCTTAAATGGGTTTGGATTGACAGCCCAGGGGAATAATCCAAAAAGATTTGGATCGTGCAGGAAAAGTTAGGGAAAGCAACAGGCCTGCAGGCTTTCTCTGTCTACAGACAATACATGAAAAGGAAAGAAGTCAGTTTGACTGTTAAATCTAAGCTATGCTTGCAGAGCTGCAAGACAGATTTTATGCTACAAATGAGTATACATTAAACAGGTAGAATAAAAAAAAACAAGTGAAATATAATGAACACAGAATCCTACAAAACAAGTATATGAATAGCTCGTATTTTACCTGGAGTGACAATTTAAAAAGACATACTTCTGATATCTCTCATCTTCTGGCAAGTCCTCACTGTATAAATCTAACATTAAAATGCCTGTAGGATTTTATTTACAGTGATCTTGAAACTATGAAAGTTCATCCAACAGTTATATCTTTCAACAATAAAATGATAGGTCACTAAGTCCAAAGGCTTTTATTTATTTTTATGGTTTGTGAAGAGATATTTGAAGATTATTTTGCTCTGTGCCTTTCAGTAACAGATTCTGCTTGATATCAGCTTAGTGGGAAACTATGAAAAAAAAAAAAAATCTGGGTTTTAGTCTTTATTCAAGTTACTAGTATTTTTATATACATCATTCTGTATTGGTAACAGAGATAAGGATTTTCACTGGGATTTGTGCTCCTATATCAGTGAGACAAAAAAAAAAAAAAAAGAAAAAAAGAAAATCCTGTAAAAAATCCATGCAGGCGAATTTTATGACTCAAAGTGTAAAAAGAAAACAAAAAAACAAAACCACCCCCCCAAAAAAACATTGTCAAACAACAGACTATCAACCCATTGCTTTACTCCATACCTGAGAGAGTCTCTTAGCACAAGGCTTGCACCATTCATCAGTACTGAATCTCAAAACCTTAGGAAAGCACATGACTTCAATTTCTTGGTGGCTCTCATGATTGATTTTGTGTCAACCTTGCAAGATCTGCTAGTAATCCTGTGCAGTGAATTCCTTCCTGGCATTACTCTATTTTTCCTCAGCTGTACAGAAAATCCCATGAACACAGCTACATCAAGAGAGACATCATCTGACAGTTAGCGTAGACCTTGGAAAAAGGACACTTCGTTGTTCCTGAATCAACACAGAGCCTTTTATTCCTTGTGTACATATATCAGAAAAACATTGCGACCTATTAAAGTTTTAAGCAGATACTGTTTTCAGTGTTCCTTGTTAGATTATTTGCATTTGAGGCATTCAGCTGAGGTGTCAAATCCAGAGACAAAAACCTAGGCCTCAATAAATGTATAAGTGTTTATACAAAATAGGATCCCTGCCATTAGAGCAATGGCATTTGTCCTGCTGCTGAAAAGCATATCTCTGGGGTGGTCCACCTTTCGTTGTGTTGTGCAATACAAATATCCAAAGGTGGCACCTGCCAGCGGATTCCAATCACTGTCATGCTAGCATTCAATAACACCATGGGAAAAGCACCCATTAAATTCAAAAGCTGTGGCACCCAAGCAATGACTGCACAGCCATCCATCCAAGGAGTAGGATCCTACTTGATATTCATCGCCTTGTAACTCATGACAGATTTATATATTTTACTTTTTGGCCACATATATAAAACACTGAATGTAGGGGATTGTATATCCCTCTTTTTCCTCCAGTGATAACTATCTAGAGGAGAAAAAGGAATGGAACCACATGAGGCCTAAAGAACATACAAAAGTACATGGACATGCAAGTAGAGGTCAGCGTAGCATCTTGAAAGGGATCTGTACAGCAGTAAGCCTTCACCTTTCCACTGCCCTCTTTCTCACAGGATGTATGCTGGTTTATCACCATAATCCCACTCCTGTATGATTTGGAAGTCTCCCTCAAAATTTTTATATCTTGTTGGCAATAGTAACCCAGGGATTTTTTGCAAATCATCAGTGCTGAAAGAATTGGGGGAAATAATCTTTGCAGCCCTCAATGCCCAAAGCATGAGGATGGCTGCGTAGTTTATATAGTAAATCCATGGCAAAAATATTATTCAGGATATGCATCCTGGTCTCCTGCATACATTTCACATCATAGATATTATAGTCCTGCCCTTCTAGATTTTAGACCACAGGCATGAACCACTGGTGCTGGTTTACATTACAGTTCTGTTCACAGTACATCTGCACTTCCAGCTTTCACATTCATGATGTTTTTCAACATAAGTTCTAGACTTTTCACAGATAATCAGAGTCAAACAGTCAATTTCTTTTTTAACAGCTAGCGTCTTGTGCCTCTGTAAGCACTCCCCAGACCAGCACAGCAGCCTGTGGCCGGGGCATATTATCCTTGTCCCCAAGTTAACTGCACATTCATGAGACAGGAAGAGCTAGCAAATACCCTCCCTGACATCCTTAACACCGTAATGTTAATCATGTAAAAGGAGGAAACAGTGCTTGGAATATCTGAGACTCCTCTTGGTCTTAAATATCCTCCAACCCTTTTTTCCCTCAAATGTGAAGATGATGCATATACTAACATGCAGCAGATTCTCAGACAAGGGGATGTGACTGAGTATGACCTTCCTGTGCACAGACCAACTCTGTTTGTCACATAGCTCTTTTGCTCTGCATCTGTGAGATCCCTCAGTGCTGTAAGTGCTGTGATGCTCTCAGCAAAACAGTGACTGTCACTGTTATTTTGATCAATTCAATTTTTGTCTGTAATTTTGGAATGGGGGATAGACTGCAGCATTCTGCATATTCTGCTCCCAACAGCTTTTATAGTAATGACAACCAGTGAGAAAGTCCAAACAAAACACGGTTCTCTCTTATTTTGCAGGAGAGTACTGACCCAGTCTAAAAATTTTCACCACATTCTTAACACTTACATTAATTGCAATAGAATAGAATCGCACAAGCTGAGTTTCAAGATGGAGCTGAGTGTAATCATGATCAAACGGGTAGTGTAAACGAGCAATAATTTGCTCTACAACCTGAACAAATGTTTTGTAAGCTTCACATAGTGATACCTGGTTTAAATTAACAAATCTGTAATCTTCTAGTCCCAAACCTCTGGATCAGCCATTCCCACCACGAAATATGCTCCATGGAAGCCATGGGATGGTCTGAACAATAGCCTGTGTCTTGTACAGAGCAGCACTCAACAGCTGTCAAAAAAAGCCCAAACTAAATATTTAGAAGTCTGAAATCTTGAGTAAAGGAGAGAGAAAGGATGAGAATCAGTTGTACAGTGACTCTTCCAACAGAAGAACCAGAAATTCAGCTAACATCCCAGTTCTGCAATCACAAGAGAGAAAGTTTCTGTCTTCAGATATAGCACCCAAACTTGTGCAATTACAACAGCTGCAGGAAAATGCTTTATGCTTCTGGAACAGATAATTTTCAGCTACTCTGTAGAGCCTAAATCAGTCATAATCTTAATAATTTAGTTGATGAACTCTAAACTGAAAATCCAGTAAAGATCTACTAGAGTTCAACCTAACATAGAGAGGGAAAAAAAGCCAAAGAGATCATCTTTTCTGATAATATACTGTTGCACTTCAATATAAAGACTGTACTTACGCTGTTGCTTGTTCTGTCTCTTGCAGTGACTAATCAGAATCGTTTAGGTTGGAAAAGACCTCTGAAGGTCATCTGTTCCAACCTGGCTCTAGAAATAATAAGCCATTAACCTAGTTTCAATATATTTTAAGTGTTACTTAGGGTTTAAGCGAGTGAGCTGTAGAAGGCAGTCTGAGAGACCTGTCTTTTCTTAAGAAACACATCCCTCATTTATCAGTATTCATAAATGAAATATTCTACTGAACTGGAGCAGCAGACCATAGAGACATAGCGTTTCTATTTCATAGAAATACACATTTCTCCTTACTCCCATTGGAATTAAAAGCAACTCTTTCGTCCTGTTTTACATATGAGAACAGATACAGGCCAATGTGAAAGTAAGGTGAACTCTACACAGAAGAAAGGTGGCCTCTACTTGTAACCATCCCCATGTGGAATGGTGATTTCCTTTTTAGTTTGCAGTCCAATATATTTTCATCTCAATCTCCTTCTATTTATTCTGTCACTTAAAGAGAAGAAACCAAAATCTGCTTCACTTTATGCTTCTTGACACAGTGGAATATCTGGATTTATCTTCACCATGTACGGAAATGGGGTCTTGTGTCTGACATATGACTGTCTTAAACAGCTCTACTCATGTCTACTGAAACTGTGATGATGGCCTAGTTAATTAGAAGTTTCATCCTCAGCTGATGGGGCTGAATGACCCATCACAAAAAAAAAATACACATTTCTCTGCAGTTTGATAGATCTTCTCAGTAAGCCTCCCTGAGGCTCATTGTTTTTGTAAATCATGGAGAGAAAGTTACTATTGATATTTTAGGTTAATACAGTGCATTACTCTGGGTAATTGTGGAAAGAATTTTGGTAGTTTTACTATTAAAAGATTTTTCAAATTATCATTTTATTAGAAAGCAACACTTACCAACACCTTATACCTCAAGTTGCCTGTTTGCTACCTTATTAATTGGAGGAATGGCACTGTTTATTCAGGCAGATAGAGTACTGCTTATCTTTTGAAAGATCTGAGCCTTTTGACTTGCACATGAAAGTAAATGAGCATCTTCCTTTTGACTACAGTAGGTTTCAGTTCAAATACTTTGTTTTATGTGTATTTCAGACAGAGAACTGACATAATTTAAAAGACACAACTAGCTATCCACTCAACAGTACACCATGTTGCATACTGCCTTCCACTGTTTTAAAAACAACAAAGTAATCAAAAAATACACAACACATACATGAACATTCAGACACAGAAAGGAGAAGGGAGGACAAAATATACCATGCAAATTAATTCCATCACTGATGACTCTGGTATTCTACATAGGCAGTAAGCAAAGCTAAGAGCTGCTTTCTGCAGGACTTCTGTAGAGGTAATTTTTCTAACAAGGGAATTAAATAAAAATGAAGTCACAGTGCCACAGAGTTTTGTTGGTTGTGATAAAGCAAAGATTACTTCACAGACTTACATAATAGAATAAATAGTCTTTTGAGAAAAAGACTGCTGACATAAAAGACTGGCTGACATAATTGCATAATTAGGATTCCACTGGAATGAAATAAAAAAACACATCTAAACTATCAAAATCTACTACCAACCAGAGATCTTTTTTTCCCTTTTGTATAGTAAAATAACTACATAAATTAAGTTCTTGCCTTAAGGATGATACTGAGGTGCTCTTCAAATGAGCTTGCAAGTGAGTAATGGCCAAAGCAAAATGACTTCAAAAGGTCAAGAATCACCATGTCTTCCATCAATGTAAATGCTAAAAGCTTAATATTAAGGAAGCCTAAGATAACGTGGTCCCTTTGTAATATATCTATCTATGTAAAGAAAATTGAGTAAGTGCTCATCTGAAGTGCAAAGGGGAGAGGACAGTAACCCCCATATCATACAGGGAAATTTGTTACTGTTGCATTTTGCAGCCAGATTATATCAGTTTATGTGTTTCACAAGCAAAATTACTCCCAATGATTTCTCACACTCATTATTGTTAAAGAAAAGTAGTAAGAAATTGAGGTGATTGATTGCTGAGTATACCAGTCTACTACTTGAATAAACAACAGCTCTGTTTATTTCAATATGTCATAGAGCACCAAGAAAGATATTAAAAAGCTCTGAACATCAAACTGAAAGATTATTCATGTTTTCAAGAAAATTCTGTATATCAAAGCTCACATTATTAACTGCTCCAGCCTCACTAAGAAAATAGTTCTGCCTGCCAAATCAGAATCTGCATTTCCACCTAGACCCTCTTCAAGTTTCTGAATACTTGACTGCTACAGAAAACTCACCACATCTTTCTTTTACAGGATTCGTTTCCCTTTGAGGATTTTTTTCCAGATGACATTACTTAGAACTGCAAGCATCAGACATACTCAAATCCATTGTGTTTTAAGGCTACAATGTGTTGAGTTCACTAAGATTTGCTGCTCATCTATTTGTAGAATCAGGCCTTTAAACATAAGGGTCACCTCTACTCCTCAGACTAAAGTATTTTAATTATATTATGTATTAATATTATAATTTCATACAAAACACTACTAAAATAGTTTATGTAGGTTACAAGTATTAAATTATATATTCTGTATTAAGTTACTCCATTTACCGTGTTTTTCAGTGCTTCCTTTCTTGAGAAATTATTTTATTCTGTATACTTGCAAGGGGAGAAATCTTATTTTTACTTTTGTTCTCTGTCAGTAATAATAATACTTAAGATACATGATTAAGTATCCACCACAGTATGGCTATCATTTTCAATCTTTTCTGCTTTAGGTGCTTCCTCATAATTCTCTAGTAGGCCTTTATGGATAGACAAATACAATAAGCTATATTCTGGCTAGAGTATATATCCCAATTTAGTCAGCAATCACTGGTATACCAGTTCTCTTCACAGTTTTCAAAATGTTTGTTTCCCAAATACCCTTTAAGTTGTAAAGCTAGCTCAGCTGAAGATTCAGGTACCATGTATCAGAAGTTTCTCTCATATTTTACACTGTTATAATTAACTTTTGGCTTGTTGAATAGGAATTGTTTGTTGGGCTTTTTATACTATAAACAATGTGAAGATATTTTGTTGCCATAAACTGTAGTTAATCACATAAAATCAGTGTCTGCATTAGAAATAGTTGTATTGTAATATAAATATAATTTAAAAAAACATATGTGTCCTGATATACATATGCAATAGTTGACGTGGAGCATGGAATATTAACTCGATCATTACCTGCCATCTAGACACTTTCCTTAACCATAAAATTTTCAGCTTAAGACAACAGCATAAAATTAGCATTATTTGTGTTTTTGAAACAGAATTTTTTTGGCACATTCCTATTAAATATTCGTTCACTGGAGCATTCACTTGACAGATTATAAACCACTACTCATTATAAATTATGTTGTTTAAGAGCTATAATTGCTGGAAAAGTTTTAAAGTATTTTGTTTTGAAGAAGAGAAGCAATATTTCATTAGTTTCCTTGTATTCTGAAGCAACTTTGTTTGAAAGAGATGACTGAAAGTTATCTATCCAACGTGAAACTACTCAAAAAGTTTTCAGTTCTCAGTAGAGAGAATTAAAACAAAAACTTCAGTTATACTTATTGCCAGAGCTCTCACCAGCTCACTCTGTTAAAGATAACTGGAAGGCATTTTTCTTGCTCACTCCTTCTATATTCTGTAACATATAGAGACAATTAACCTACTGCTGCACGATCTTGTGCAGAACTTCCATTACCAAGTCTTTCAAAGTCAAAGATTTTTATTTTTATATGTACATATTAATTTTTAAGATTTGTAAGAAAAAGAAAGAAGCAAAGGAGGAAAACATGTTCAAAGTGACTGGGAAGGATCCTGCTGAAATGTGACCTTCGAAATTTTTTAAATGATGATGACATGCTACTCACATGCCACTAAGAATACTGTTCAGCTACTCATCAGAAAGAATCAGATTGTTATTCTTCAGCTATATGCATCACGGTAATTCTGCAAGTTACAGTCTGCAACTTTGAAATGGAAATGAAACTTTGAAATGTATTTCTAAGACAAAGGCTGCAATGAATTGTCCCTTTTTAACTTGACTAATTAGCTGCATTTCCCCTGAGTCCCTCTTTAGTAGTTTCTTTTAACTTCAATGTCACCCTTTCATGATGACACCACCGATCCACATACAAACCCATTATCACAAGTAGGCTCTTGTTTCAGTGATTAGTACAAAGAAAGAAAGGGAATAAATAACAAACAGGATGATTAGCTTGACAAGTACAATAAATGAGAAGAGTCTTAAAAAATAAGAATTATATCTGCCATCAGAGATCAGTCCTAAAACTTTTTAACATCAGGACATGCAATATAAATATCTTATCTTTCATTGTCTGGTACGTGAGAAGAACATACATTTATATGAATATATGTATTATACATTGCACTCGAAGTGACAAAAAATTATTCTTTTGCACTTTGGCTAGAACAGTACCACATGCTGTCCTAATCTAGCAACACTTTTTTTTTTTTTTTTTATTATTACCTTTCAAAATGGTCAGTAGTTTCTTTCATATACATTCATTGTGTTCACTTATCTATGCAGATCCTTTTCTACAAAAATATATCTCTAATTTATATTCAGGGCTTTCCTTCTCAAAATGTATTCTGATGAGAACAAGTGTCTTAAATGTTCAAAAACTAATATATGCTTTCGTAACCACTGGAGCTAATTGCTGCTATTCGTTTTTTTTTTTTGTTTGTTTGTTTGTTTGTTTGTTTGTTTTTTTTTTGTTTTGGTTTGTTTTTTTTGTTTGTTTGTTTGTTTGTTTTTTATTTGGTGAAATTAACATATTTTCTACACCTAAATGAGCTATGAAAATACTGTGGTATACAGTAATTTGTTATTTCCAAATACACAAACAAAAAACTTTCTGCAAAAATAACAATTCCATCCAATTAATTAGTAAGATCTGGTAATTTATTTGCTTGTTCATTTGCTATCCAACTATTTGGGATCTATTAATAACCTATAAGATATATCATTTTAATCATACATTGTTTCTGTATTTTGGGAGGCTGACCTAACTTCACACAAGGGTCTGGGACTACTGTTTTAATGCAAACTGCTCTGTGAACAGAGAAAAATTAGAATGCCTTTGTTTCTCTAACTCCTTGTGTGCCCTAGAGGGACAGAGCAGAAATAATTTTGTCTCATCTATGGAAAGACCTGCCTACCTCCTACTGTGAGCATGGACTGAAGTCAGATTTACTTCTGCTTTCCATTCCCCCCCCTCAACCTATTTACTCTCAGTTAGGAAGCTTGAAAATTAGAAGAGGCTTTCTACAATTTGGCTGGAGTCACAGAGGTGGCTGGGATAAGGCAAGTGCCTATTCCTCCATACTCTTCTCTACCTCAGAACAGGAGCAGGGATAGTCTGTCCTTAACCATTAAATGTATTCTACCCACAGTCTCAATTTTCAAATTTTAGAAGCAGTCTCCCTGGAAAAAATATTATCCTCACTAAAATTAGTAAAGAGCAAATGGCCATGACGCAAAGACGTGAAGGAAAATATCTGGAAGTGATTCAAACATCCAAAAATAAGTTTCTTTTTTCTTTGCCACTCCTCAAATTCCAGCTAAAAATTTAGTTCAGTGCTGCTCACTGAGCTGAAGGCCTGATCCAGATTTTTAATTGGCCACTAAAGCTATTTCAGCTATACTAGAGTTTGTATTGGTCACTAGTGACTTAAAATGATGAGTCAGGATTATTGTGCCTGGTGATTTTTAGACTCAAGCAAGGTGAAGCTGTAAATCAGATACGGGGTTTTTTAGGTTTGAAAGGAATTCACAACTGCGGTACAATGCCAAGGGAAAGAGAAGCATCTGAGTTTTCAGAATTAAACTGGATGCCTTTCTGTAAGTTAGGCATGATTCAAATAAAAAAAAAAAAGATAAATAAATTGAGAGCTGAGCAGTTGTAACAGGGCAAAATAAGGAAGTGTCTTGTAATACAAGAGCTAAAACCTGATTGAAGCTTGTACCTTGAAATGTACTACGTTGCTATTCTGTTATCAGTATCTTCAGTTTCAGTTTTTCCCATCCTGCTCAGGATTCCAGTTGGTCCATTCAGCTGGTCACCCCTGAGCACTGCCTCCTCCCCTGTGCTGGTTCAGGAGTCTGCACAGATCAAGTCTGTGAGATGAGCTCTTTTCTTCAGGTGGGAGCCTGCTGCTCCTTAAATAAGGAACCCAGAGAAATCCCACTGGCATAAAAATGGTCTTCGCAAAATCAGGCAATGGGAGAAATAACAGAGGACTGACAAAAAGAAGATGCACTAATCAATTATTGACCATGGAAGCAGGACACACAGCTCTATCTTTTAACAAGAGTAATCAGGCATATAATAAGGAAGATAGCCTGTGAACATCTGGGAGTAAACATGCAAAAAACAATAAACAGTGTGGGTTTGTTGAAAACCTAGTAGGTCATGCCAAAGAATCTAATAGCTGGCTTGTGCATGTTTATTTCTTGTTTTACTTTAAAACAGGAGCAGTAGATAACTGAAAACTGAGTTGGGTTTAGATTGGACCAGGAGAGCATTACAGGGTAACAATACAGTACCACATCATTGTGACATTACCTTATGGCATGCACAATGAGATCCAAGTGTAACACAATGTAACATGCTCTAACCACTGTGTAGCCCTGCATATGTTTCAGTGAACAGTACACCCTTAAAATAAAACAAAACAAAAATGAGAGCAAACCGACAAGTAAATGTTATTTTGGCAAAGGTTAAAAATGCCCTAACAAAATCCACATTTACTGTACCTTCTACCTTCTCTTATCTGCATGATGAACTAATTACTAAATGTAAAACACAGAAGTTTGTTTGGCAAGCCTCAGTAGAAATGTTGTAAACTCATGTTGTTTATCATTTCGACAGTTTTTCATTCTGAATTTTTACATGCTGCCATGTACAGAAATGGCTTTAGTCACCAGAAAAGTATAATAGCTCACTCAACATACAGCTCATTTACATTGAGATGTAGTGATAAAGAATAGTGCATCCAACTGACACCACAAAAAAAGTTGTAAACAGTTAGACTTTAATGAAGGTGTCTGAAATCTCACGACTAGAGCATTTGGATGAAAAATTAATTCATTCTATTTTTAGAAGCAGTGAATACCTCAAGACTACCTCTCAGCAGAAAGTCAGTATCAGAAAGTTGCACATTATTTGGGGAATTTTATCCCATTGTACAGGGTCAGAAAAATATATTTTTAGCAGCAGATTTGTCTTAGTATTTTTTGTTTGTTTGTTTTTAATACACAAGCATTAAACAGAATTACTCTGCTTTGCTTGGTTTTATCAAGCAAGGTATAGGAACCTAGATTTTCACAAAAGTACACAGTCCATCATCTTCTAAAAATATTAAAATGATCCACAGGACTATACCCAGCTAGGCTGACACAAATCAAAACACTTAATAAAGTAAATACAACTGGAATGCTACTGTAGTGAAGTGGTAGTGTAGTGTTACAGGATCAAAACCATCTATTTTTGGAATTATAAATCAATTACGTATACAAAGAAACTATTGGAGCTATTGCCTCAAGTATGTACTGATTGTATTGCATGGTCTTCTACACCTACGCATGTCCTACATGGTCTCCAACAATACATTCTGTATTATTTCAGCTTTCTAGAGAAGGCTGAACAGCATACAAAAAATGTTTTTCAAGATTGCCACCAAGTACAGTATAACATAGTATATCCTATAGATAAAAATGTAAATTTTAAAGAAAAATACCAATCCAAGAATAATCAAGCACTGCAAATTATATATATCACTGAAGTTTAACCCAACTTCACGAGAAAAAAAATGAAAGCACATACTGGGTTAGCACAAGGAAAACCTCGGAGAGTCCTGATGATGTATGCAATATTAGGTTTTTTCCACATCTAAAGGCATACTGTATATAGTGTATTTATGAACATATAGGTATTCCTCTAATCTCAGCTGTTTTAAAAGGAGAACTCTGAGTAGCATGGAAGAGAGAACCCAAATGAGATTTACCAACCCCATTAAAATGTATGCATATAGGTATATACAAGTATAGGCTCCCAACACTAGTGAATTTCATAGGTACTACAGAGCTCTCCTGAACCAAATTGTCTTTGGAATTAGGGTGTTTGATTATGTCAGAAAAATCATACACTGTAATAAAATACATACTGCAAGTCAGCTGGAACATTCCTTCCTTCTATGACAACCATCAGTTCCTGATTTAACACCAAGTTTGTAATTGCAGCAAACTTAACTAGTAGAAGCAATTTATTCTGTCCAGAAAACCAGAAAGCAAATTTGGCAACGATTAAATGTCAAAGCTGATGGAGCAAACTGAACCCCTAAGAACAAATATAGGACAGAAATGTGGAAAAAGTCATCTTTACCAAAATGTTTCAAGTTAACTGCATATTTTTAAAAAATAAAGATAGGCAAAACTTGCTAAAAATATTTCAAGTGACAACATTATCCAAGTGAGTAAATACATCTTTTATTTAATGTTAATATGACACACAAGAAGGTGGGGAGCTAAGGTCTCAGTGCTTTTGCTTTACTTATGACTACTGCAGAATAAAAGGCAATCAGACACTCTCTGCCTAAAATATGACCAATGAACAAAGCCCTCAAAATTCAGTTGCTTCTGTGAGACACAATCTTCACAACATGGAACAATATTTTCTATTTATCTGTTTTCAATAATTCTTGAAACCAGAGAAAAAGGTTTTTTCTTGTGTCCTGCGGATTAACTCCTTGTACCAAGGAGAGAACTGTGAGAACTATCTCCACCAGAGAGCACATGGCCAGGCTCCCTAGCAACCTTCAAATGAAGGGGTCAGCAGTCTCAGTTCTTTACTAACTCTGTTATTGACTCAATGGCTTTGCACGAAAAACAGCCTCTGAAAGAGGGAAATTCAATACCATTTAAGAGTCTGCAAATTCCTAGTGAATTCTGCTTGTAGTTTGATGCGTGCTCAGTGCAGATTCAGGATCACCAGTGTGGTTTACATATGGTCTGAAACAGCATTCTCCAGATGGAAGCTGGATGAAAGTTAGAGAAGTAAAAAATTAAACAGAAAATCCCTTACAACCAAACACCACATCTCAAACCCCCTTTCATGTATGAATAGCAATCACTGTAGATACAAAAGCATCAACTGCAACAGAAGATTACATTACTCCTTAACAACTAAACAATAATTGAAATAAGGCATGTGGCTATCCTGTTGTGTTCCACAATTCCTCATTAACCCTTCCAATTTTTCTACAGAAAAACTGAGGAAAACTGGGGACAACACCAGCTAACCAAATATAAGAAATTTCTTATGACAGAAAATAATTTTCCCAAAGTTTTTCCCAATTTTCCCAAATTCTGATAAACAAACATTTTTGATAGCCAGTATTATCTCCTCCTCCCCCCTTTCACTGGTAAGTTAACTCTATGACCACCATATATAAGGTAGTACTTTACACACATATTCACACAAACATGATCTCTTTTCATTTCAAGCACCTACCAGTGTCTGAACCACCCCCAAAGAGTTGTTCTGAAACTGATAAGTAATATATTTGAAACAGAACTATTCTGAATACGTCTCACTGAACCATCCTTAACACATTCACTGACATAAACTACAAATAACAGAAATACATTACTTTGAGAAAAGGAGAATAAGAAAAAAAGATTGAAGCATTTAATAAAATCAAATTGTCATTTGCAAATATGCAATACAGCTTTCAGTCTGTCAACACTCAGGCATCATACAAAAATTCGAAGGCAGATGCACCAAAGACCAAGACAGCTCTTAAACTTTCTTCCATCTTTGTCCCTTTATATTTGTGTCTAAGAGTATTTGCTTTATGAGACCTGAAAGCTGATACAACTGCTTTTTGATCATTGAACAAAGATATTCACCAATTAAGTGGATAGGTTTCTTTAAAGGGCAACTTACAGAAGAGACATCTATCTTGGTCAAATTTTGCTTCAGAAACTGTTTCTAAAAACACAGCTCCTTCACCTCAGAGCTTCCTCCTGAGCTTTCATCAACTTTCATAAAACTTAAGCAACTGGGGAGCAAATTACCTCACAGTATGTCTTATTTAGTCTGACCTTTTAAATGGTTGAGCCTTTTCTAGCTGCATTTGGTATTTTTGTGTCTTTATTTGAGTGACCTTTATTTTTTCTGAACCAACTTTTCTTTTCTAGCAATGGTTAAACATTTTATGAAACTACATAAAATCATATAGAGATAAGTGCAGGAAGGCAGGTGACAGAAATTCAAATCAACAGCATGAATTTAACCCTTGACATTTGACTAAAGATTCAGATACCTTGTCTAACTTTGTAAAGAACCATATCCAGACAAGGTTTGTAACCGTGAACTGAAATGTAACAAACAACCATGGATTCATGTAATTGCGGATTTAGGATATGCTGGGAAAAGATAGGAATAAAATGCAACATATGGTATAGCATGAGAAATTATTCCTTTGAAGAGAGAGTTTAGAAACATAGTGTAACCTTAAAAATTGGTAGAGTTTATTTCCATTAGGAATTGGAAATTAGGAGAGATTAAGTTTTATCTTCTTACATGCTATGGTCAGAATATAGATATTATGTCTAAATGTTTGTGAACTTGCTTTTATTAAGTAGGATTTAAGCTCGAGATAATGTATGTACTGTACTACACCAGCAGCTTTTTCTAATTTAAAAATATTTTTACCTATGTAACAACAAGGAAAGATCACATAAAAGTAAGAAAACTCAGAAGTGAAGAGGAAGGGGGTACTGCTGACCATTTCACTGCCCTATAATCCTTCAAGCATCTCTCATCCCAACAGATTAAGTATATGTCCATACTGCACAAGTGAACAGCAGCAGGCTTCCCCCCCTGACAAACCCTATCACAATAAGGGAGCAGTTTCTTTGATTAAAATTCTAGGGCAAAAGAAGAGACAAGCTTTTTATCAGATTTTGCAAGAAAAAGCAACTTGTCTATACATTCCTCAAAGACAGGATAAGCAAATAAAATCTGCCACCTGGCATTTATAGATAAGAGAGAACATTTCATTCAGTGGGAAAACACTTAATTCAATATAGACAAAGGTTGCTTTTAACTCTTGAGAAACAATATAATCTGACTTCATTACAGTCCTTGCAAACATATTTAAGAGTTTGCATTAAAGATCTCCAGAAAGTATTGCTTCTATCCAGTATCCTGGTAGCACCCTCAGAGAACTTCAGCGTGCAAGTCAGACACAGGACAGATGCCGGGCCTGTGCCACTAAAATACCTATTTAAACAGAAGGATGGCACACTGTGGACCAAGTGAAGGGTTTTAAAAGAAACCTTCCCCAAACTTTAAATGGAGTTGCTGCAAAAGAGTTTCCTGTCACCACTTGCAAAACTAAAGCTTTGCCTTTCTACCAGTCTCCTGAACTTGCATTCTTTGGGGATATCTCAAAGTACATGGAATCCAAGGTGGAACAAATTAAAGAAGAGAGTGAGTGTCTTCTCTCCTCCTTCACTGGTAGACAGAGCCGGCTCTCCTGTCCAGATGTTCAAATAAATGTGTCAGTATCATTGGGAAGGCACGTGTGCAGTCCGACCTTTTATGATATGGATAAGAAATGCAAGATTATACTCTCCAGCTAATTATTCCTAAGCACATATCTGTGAGGGAGATATTTCTGTTTATGTTATTCCTCCCCCACACACATATACACACACACACAAATTAAATACTTAAATAAACAGCTTGATAAAACTTACCTGACAAACATAGAATAACATTTCTGCAGGAATATAGTTAACAAGTACAAGCAAAAGTATCAAGTTTTATCTAGATAAAATATTTAATGTTTTGATAGAAAATATTTATGCACCTCTTGTTTCCATCCTACCTTCACCCTCCCCCCCCCCTTTTTTTTTTTTTTGCATAAACTCTTCTTCATACATTGTTCACTAAAAACCCTCCAGAAAATAGATACCTATTCTATAGGTAGATTTATTCCAAAGTGGAAAATTCCATTTAAACTTTCTCAGAAAACACATAAGAATCCAAGATGAGTGAGAAACACCTATTAAAAAAAAAAAATCATTAGAAATGAGGAAGCAAGAGGTCTATTTGTTTTGCTGGCTAAATGGATACCAACAGCATTTAAAGAAATTAAGAATCCCATAAAAGAAGTGTTAAAACCTTGAGGAAAACAATTACATGTGTTATAGTAATTGGTAATTTTGTCAGTTAGTGGCTTGCATTTGGTGGATAAGTCGTAATTTTGGTAACCCACAATTCATTACCATAAGCACACAAGAGAAAAATTCAGTTCCCAGTCTGGTATAATACAAATTACAGCAGAGATTTATAACAATCCCAGACTGTTAACCAAGTTCTGAGAGAGAGAATAACTTAAGTATTACATAATCTATCTTTGTAGAGGTAGATGGATGCCCTCTCTAGCATGACGACTCCAAACATACAATAGTTGACTTAACAACTGAACATTTCAGAAATAGATGGGTGCTAGTAAACAGTGTTGATTAGCTCATCCTCTAGATAATTTTAGTTCTTTAGAATAGTGGACCAAATTTATTGACATCCATGCACAGAAATTCAGAGGCTAATTGGCTAGATATTATGATCTTCGTATTATGCATAGGGAAACCAGCAGCAAGAGAGAGCAGAAAACACTCATTCAAGATTACATAGCTGACTCACACAGAGATGGGAGCAGGAACAATGATGAGACTCACATTTAGCCCATCAGCTCAAACGTCTGTAAGCATCTTTTGAGTTATGAGACACCTGTAGAGCACAACTACACAAACCTGTCATTTCTCCCCATCTGCAAGCTGGGGGGGATAATGGCACACACCTTTTGTTCCAGAATGCCATTGAAAAGTTCTGAAATGGTTTATGAAGTTCACTTTCTTCTCCTGGACTTTTCTCATAAAGGACAGAGAAGCATAAGGCTTTGTGGAGCGGTCCTCTCTGGCACATTTCCTTTCCTTCTCCATGTGCCATTTCATGATAAAGAGCTTTTCCTGTTGCTCCCACCATTTCTTACTGATATCATCCCAGCATCAAACCCTCCAGTTATCTGGAATAGCTGCCCTGCTGCCTCAGACTCTGTACCAAGGAACAAGCAACTTCTGCCTCGTGTATCAAACATGAAACAGTGAGATGGGGAGGAGATAAATCATCTGTTGCATCCAGATGATCCTGATACATAATGCTGGAAGACATATGCAGTGTCATGGTTTTCAGCTTGGCCACTCTGTCTTTCCTGCAACTCTCTTGCTCCCCTGGGCATAATTTTCTGTGAGGTTATTGGGAACAGAATACCTCAAAGGTCTTTCTGCAAAAATCAGACAAGAACAGGCCACCCAGGGAAGTGGTTGAGTCACCATCCCTGGAGGTATTTAAAAGATGTGTAGATGTGGTACTTAGGGACATGGTTTAGTGGTGGACTTGACAGTGCTAGATTAGCTGTCAGACTTGATGATCTTAAAGGCCTTTTCCAACCCAAATGATTCTAGGTTTCTATAAAAAGCAGTTGGAACAGGTACAGCAAAGAGTGGACATCTATGAAGAAACCAATGCAAGGAAAGGCCGGGAGCTCTAAGAGTCATAGCAGGAATCTCAAAGCTCAGAAGTGCACTGCGTAAGTCAAGCTCCTAACTGTTCACAGTACAGTACATTAGATATACGAGGCAAGTGTCTGACTGGGCCAGGGACCTGAATCAATATTAAAAGGGATCAAGTAGAAAATGTTTAACTGCACTTTGAATAGCTAATTTAAGGGAGATGAATCTTATCCTTAGGGCCACATTTCGCATCCTTTCTTCCTTTCGTGTAGTACATTGCTTAATCCAAAATGACTATTTGCAAAGTATATATCTTTGCAAAATGAGCAAGGGTATTACAAGCTGACACTTAAACTGTAACTCCAGAGCCAGGGACTAGCTTTTATTGTGTGCAGAACAAGATTTGATTGTGCCATTAGGCACTGCTAAATATACAAATTTTAACTAGGTAGTAAATAATTGGTCTAAGAAAGCAAAGAATCATGAACTTAATATTTGTTGCTGAGTTCTCTTAATGACAAAATTTCAAGTAAGGAAAGATTGATTTCTTTTTTTTGTCTCCCAAGCTTTTTGGTTTCTTACTTCTGCTAAGCTTTTACACTTGAAAATGCTGCTATACTCTTATACATACAAAAAGATGCTGGACAATCAAAAAAAGACCTTTGTTATCATGACTATAGTCTTAATGACAATTAAATGGTTTACAGGAGCCTGGCCATGTGAATGACGTATGATCCCATGAGATTGATTACAATGCTCTATACGCTATAGTCAGTGTTAGAGCACTGAATTTAGTACTGCACAGAATGTTGTATTTAATACTGAAAAATTACATTGCACATAAAATTTATGGTGCAATTTACAGGTGAACTTTAAAGACCAAAATCAAGATACACAAAAGAAAAAGATATATACATGTTTTCTTACTTTTTGTTATTTAAGAAATTGACAGGTAATAGCATTAAGTCAGGTAAGGTGCAAATTACTAAACAGATGTAATTATACCATTGGCATCTCCTATTACTACCTGGATACGAATTAATATATTCATAGTCTTTAAGGCATCATTACCTCATCTAATCTGTTTTCCTGTATTTCACTAATTAAGTTTTTGCCCATTTTCCCTGTAACATGCCAAAAAACTGACACGTGGCTGTAGTCAATGGGACAAGTAAGAAATTATAGTCTATGCTTATTTTGGCCCTCCCACTTCCAAACTCTGAACCAGTGTTACTGCTCCCTATGACCCACTGGTTACACCTTCTACTTAAACCAGGGACTGATACCAACTAGAATCCAAAAAGAAGGTCAGTAGGTGATGATGTGGTTGTAGCAAGGTGAGTGGAAGAAGCCAAAATTGACTGGGATAACTGTTAAAAAATAAATCCAAACAAATCAACTCCCAAAAGTCAAACCAAGACAAACATCAATTCCACTTCTAAAACAGATTAGAGTATTTGTGGACTGTTACCAAGCCTAACTAGAGCCTAACTGTCAGAAAGAACATTTGGCATTAATTTGAAATCTTCAGAAAATACACAGTCCACGTTTCCCCTTGGCAGTTTGTTTCAAAGGTTAATCACTCTCTGCATAAAAATTTGTGTCTTAGTTCTAATTTGAGTTTATGCATCTTCTGCTTCCAGTCATTAATTCTTGTTATGATTCTTCTATTAGATTAAAATAGCCGATTAGTACATTTTCTCAAACCTGTCAATCATTTTTTACAGCTCTTTTCCACATTTTCTTCAGGTTGTTGTTCCATTAAATACCAACATCAGATTGTTCAAGTGCAGCAGAATCAGTCTCAACATTACTTTTATTACAGAATGATAGAGGCAAAAATAATTTCTTGATTGCAGATCTACTATCCTGTGTAAAAAAGAACATACAGAAAATATCTACAAGAGACCATCTTGTGATGGCAAGGCAGTAGCTGGTGTTTCTCTATTGCTTTTGCAACCTCTTTCTAAAACCTCTAGTGATATAGATTCCTCTAGTCTTCCTTCCAGCTGCTTCAAAACTCCTAGCATATGACAAAAATAAAAGTAAAGACCTTTATTTTATGCCTATCATGTTGTGTTTGATGTGTAACAGAATATGGAAAATGATTCATTCTGTCATCGCAGCTAATTCATATACACTTGAAAATAATCACCTTACCTCCTCTGTCTTCTTGATATCCCAGAATCCATTGCCTTCAAGACTTCTCAAAACCTTACAGTTTCCTAAGCCTCCTATCATTTTGTAAGTGAAATTTTCTAGACTTTATTTCCTTAGTCCCAAATTCCATGAATTACGGTGCAAAAAGTTAGAAATTATAATTAAGCTAAGATTGCACCACTATTGATGAAACAGTGGGCACGTCTTGTTTCCTCATTTTGCTGATGATCAGCATCTGGGTAGTCTGTCGACCTTTAAGCACAATCACCAATAATGCCACGTTATTCCTCAGAGGGCTATGTGTATGACATTAAAGATAAGCCCAGACATGGCGCATATTTAAATAAGGCTTATATAAAAATTAGACAGCATTCAGCAATACACATGAAGACTCTGTTCAGGCACACTTCTACAGATTGGTGAAAAGGTATTTTCTACATTTGTTGAAGAAGTGATGGCAGATGTGAAAGGATGAATGGGTAATGGACTCTACACCTGCTATTGTCACATCTCACCTGACGCAAAAGCTTTATTTGCCCTAAGCAAGGGGAGAGGTTAGTCTGATATGACCTTAGTCTTTGTGTGATATACTACCTCTGATTTATATATTCTTTGGTGAAGAATGTGTTTTTCTGTAGCTTATTCTCTTTGATATTATTAGTTTTGGATCCTTGTCTATGTCTGGGCCATCTTTATATTCCTACCACTATGATCAAAAGTAACATACCTATGAACATACACGACCAATGTCATAAAAAGCACATCCAAACAACATGCAGCACTATCAAAAATTCCACTGTTACAGGTCTACATTAGAGATATAAAATTATAGTTTCCTAGGGTGAAATTTCAGATTTTCTACAGCCTGGTTATAGTTTTACTATTTACAATACATACAACAGAAATCTTGTGTGGATATTGAATTCCACAATTTAAACATATGCTGTGCTATTAACTGCAAAATGCTGTAATTTTACCCTTTGTCCCAGTTTAAAAGTAGATGAGGGAGAGTTTTTGTGTGATATGTTTCCTCCATCTTATATCTTTAATATCACCTTAAGTACAAGATCTTGTCTTTTAGTCTTATGTCATTATTATGAATATTAACAGTAGAAAGACAGTGACCACTTTTCCTATAAGTCTGTTGATATAATGTTACACTTCAGTTGAGAGCTCATATTTTCTATGTTCAGATCTTCAATGAGTATCTGTACTTTAACTGGAAAAAGTCTGCACACATGACTTTTCTTCACAAACACAACTTTATCATGTATATAAATCTTTCTTACATTTCCTGCCATTTAAATAGGCTAGTTAAAAAAAAAAAAAAAAAAAAAAAAAAGAGAGAGATAGGTAAAAATATCTAGGAAAGAAATCAAGAACAAAGAAGAAAACATAACACTCTACAAACTCCTAGTGCACTTGCATCTCAAGGACTGTGCAGCATGATCCTCTGTCTGTGCAAGCTCCAGTAAAACAGGGAATTCTTCAGAAAAGGAAGATGAAAGGATTAGGTGGATTTTGTACAAAGAAGTGTGGTTAGACTTGAAGAACTCCTGAAATCCTCCCAACCCAAATTATTTTATGAATGAATTGGTACAAGCTTATTAGTCTGGATAAAGAGAAGGATATGCAGCAACTACCTACTAAATCATGAATGGTGTGGAGGGAAAAGGTATTGAATGATCACCACCTCCTCTGATAGAAGAGCTAAGTCATCCCAAATAAAAATTACTGGGTGACAATTTTAAAATAAACAAAAATAAGTAGTTCATCACATAGCTTATAACAAAGCTGTGAGATTCCTGGCCGAGGGATGCTGCAAGTCAGTACAAGTTCGATGAGAGCCTGGGTATCTTCATAGAAGAGGAATCTTTTGAGGGTTAAAAAACACAAAAAACCCTCTTCTAGCTCAATAACTTTCCAAGTTATAAATGATTTGAGGCTGGGAAAGTAATGACTATACACTTGCCTCAAAAGTCTTATGCCCTCCCTCAAGCATTTCCATTTCCCCCTCAACCACTATCAGAGACAAGAGAACAGGCTAGATAAATGTTCAGCCTGTTCCAGTACAACCTCTTCATTATATTATCTTCCTTTGTCCTTAAGATAAACCATTGACTTCCAATGTTGTAACCTGAATTTTGCTAATGAATCTTTCTGCACACCCCTTCATTTGCCTAATTTAAATGAAAACAACCCCCCCACTAAATCTTGTCTCAACTTTGATCTGCAAGTGCAATGTACTTTCTTGAACCAGACTTTACAAATCATTACTATAATTTAATTACGTTTCTCAATTTTCTTAGAGACTACTTATCAGTGAATATGAGGGCCTAAGATATTTTCACATAATGCTACCTAAAGAATACATCTACCAGATTCCCACAGTTGTCAAGAAACACTACTCTGGCACAGCTCACTTGCTCTCAGTGGAGTTCATGTCAATCAATAACTGGAGCTGGATGAGGCCATCAGAGTGAAATACTACTCTCACTAATGACAGAAAACTCAAGTTACACCTGCAGTTCTGCCCAGGAGGAAAAGGCTGCTGACCACAAGGAAGCTAAACTAAGTGTCTGGAGTACTGTTGTACATCACCAGAATGGACAGTTTTGCTTTGATTGCCTTCAGTGTTTCTCCATTCTGTCTATTGGGTCTTTTAATTTACTTTTATTGACCACAATCCAATGGTGATATGACCTTCAGGCCTTTCCCTCCATCCACAGTATGCCTTCTGCACGTGAAAAAAAAACTTATGGAAGACATGTATTCATAAAAAACTCTCCTTTTAGATCTCTTGAATCCTAACTTTATTGTGATCATGATGCCTAGAAGTCATTCCTGTCTAACACTAGTTACATAAACCACTTTATTTAAATGAAATCCATAGTTCCATTTTTTTGCCAAGTGCTATGTTTTGTAGAGCTTGCCCTATTTGTGTGATCTATGCTGTGCTTCTGATACATATTTTTGTCTCATTGGGAGATCAAATACATTGGCATTTTCAGTAAAGTACGTAGTGCAGAGCTGTGTTACTCCTTGCTGTAGTTCATCTGCTACAATTAACATGTACTTCAAAAGTCAATTTAATCTTCAGATTCTTGCTGGAATGGATACAGTAATCAGATATTTAATACTATTTGAACATATTTACCAACAGTTCAATCCATCTCAGCTTCAGGACCTCTTTCCAACTTCAATTTTTCAGCTTCAAGACTTTTAAATTAAGTCCTCTTAAGACGCTTACAATATCTAAATAGAACTTTGTGATGTTTGAAAAAGAAAAGCACAACTCAGAGGGTTTAATACACACATGAAGTTTCACCTTCTATCAACATCTAGCTATACTAACCAAGCCCTTAACGTCTTGACATGAATGCATTAGTCTCATCCTTATGTGGTTAAAATTTAGAGTAAAAGTATGTGAACATTGATTAAGACACTATTCAAATCAAAGTCTAAGCTGGCATTAGGATCTATCTCTCCACTGAAGTAAATCAACACATCTGAGCAGTGAAAATAAGTTTTACTTCGTTTGCATTAACTGTCACATTCAATACCATTTTACCCATTTTATATTTTGCCTTCAGTTTTTTAAGTCTGCCTGAGTTCTGGGCTTCTTCATTCCTAGATAATGAAGGAAAAAAAAAAAAAAAAAAAAGGGGAAAAGGAAGAAAAGTAAACAAACTAGGGAAAGACACATCCCTGCAGTAATAGTTCCAAAGTCCAATCAAGAGCTTATGTTTGAATCCATTCTTAAAGAGTGCAACAAACCCTTTTTTGCTCACAGACCCATGTCTTTAAATATCTTTAAAGAAGATGACATAAAAACATGCTCTGTAAACTTGCTGTGAACAAAAAAAGTAAACTTTCTTTAGTTTGCACCATAAATTACAGCTGTTTTCTACAGAAAGGTCTAATCTCTTTCCTGGGTCACCTAATTCCATCACCTTTCAGATATCTTTTGTTGATAAGCCTAAGAAGCCTCTGTAACTACCTACAGTTTCCATGATGCTAAGCTATAAATACAGAAAACTAAATAAAACTGAAGTACCGTAGCTGCAAGCAAAGAGACAATAACATCCACTTAGAAATTTCATATACTCAGTTGTGCAGAGGTCACATTAAATGCTCAGAGCACAATGATTCAGGTAAAGGCCTCACATACGACTACTGTAGCAGGTCAGTGGTTATTGTGAGGTTTATCCTTTCAGCAAAATCTAAGACACAACTCTCTAGATATTTAAAAACAAGTTGTCATTCTGAATACTGGGAAAGTTACACTTAAAATGAAGCATTCTTTCTAATAGCCTGTCTCCTGCTGCCAAATGTACCCTAGTATGCTACAACATATGTACCTGGACATTTTAACATACGGGAAACACAAACTTTGAACCATGTTCAACCGCTAAAAACTCTACATATCAGTTGTCTAATTATGAACCAATAATTTTATTTGAAACTGTGATCTGAGATAGCAGTTCTTCCTGGTAGAAATGCACTGAAACTACTGGTGTACTTGATTACAGCTTATAGAAAGATCCTCCAATCCTGTAATATCTCTAATGAATACTATGTCTTTATTAGCCTCTTTTTTATTGACTTACGTTCCTGCTATCATGAAGGAAAAGTACCACAAAGTCACTTCAAATAGAATGCAATATGTGTTATGGGAGAAAAAGTAAATAAGCAGATATTAAAAAAAAAAAAGTATATAAACAAACATATTTATATTCCATTTTCCACTTCAGAAGACAAAAGTAGTTCAATTTTCTGCTGCATGGTGATGCTTTATAATCAAGTTTGTACTGAATAAGTACTTTTCCATTCAGACAGACAAATCCATGTTACAAAACAAAAGGAAGTGCTCATGATTTTGGGGCAGAGAATTAGAAACAAGAACTTCAGCTAACAATAATTGCTGGCTCTCAACATCATATTGAGGCAAACTCAAAAAAAAATCAGTGAGTACCAGATTTTCTGTAGCCCTTTGCCTGGTAGCAAAGTGATCTGTGCGAATCATAGCTAAAGTAATGCTAAAAAAAATAATTCGGTTCCGTGCTTTATAAAGCCATAAGTTCTAGACAGCTAGAACTTTATTTGCATCATCAGCAACGTAGCCAAACATTTAAAATGAGGAATTCATGCTTTAAATGCAAACAATTCTCATAATCATATCCTTCTCACATTTTGGGATCTGGTAAAAGGAATATTTTAGCATAGTAGGTTGACAACAAGCACACTTAACATAGAGAACAAGTTACAAGTGAACACTGCAGAGAAATTATAGAAGTTTTTTGAATCTAACATTTTTTGATTTGGAATTATTTTTCCCACTGCAGTTATTGGACTACTTTTGCAATATTACCTTAATAAAATAAAACTGTTTACAGGTTCTTGACAGTTCTTTTACATCACGGGGCTTAATAACACACATAGATTCAATTTAGACTGGAGTGCTAATGCAGTCATTTGGAAGTCCATGGTGTTGAGATTTCAACAGAAGTATGTATTGTGAAAACAACCCATAATAGATACAAAGACCAGGAAAAAAAAACCCAAAGCTGACTTATATGAGAGATGAAAAAACTCTTTTTTGTTAACTACTTTATCAGTGAAGAAAATTAGAGAATTAATACAACTCTTACATAACCATTAAGAAGAATGAGAACCACAGAGGCAAGAGAAGCAGATAAAGCCTTAAATAACATTAACAAAGTACACGTTCTAGTGATTTTAATATTGTGTAGTATATGAAATAGAACAAGAAAAGCCACAGCTTTCACCAACTGAACAGTGAAGACACGATGGCATTACAGCTGATCATTATAACATCACAGTCTGTCTGCTGCCTGAAGATAAAAACGCAGACCATTGAAAATCCAATTTACCTTTGCAGCACTATTAAATGTTTCAGAGCAGTCAGGTAAAGATCAGTTTTTGGATCCCAGTGCACGCCTCTGAAGTCATAAATTAACTAGCTAGACTAACACCTAGTTTCATTCTTACGGTTTTGAATTGCATTGACTGAACTTTACAAGCTTCCACAATTTTGACTGCTTTTACTCCTGCTGCTGGGAAGAAGGGCACTGGTGTGGTTACCACCACTTAACTTCATTCAAGCCGCAGCTTTGTCGAAGAGCACCCATATAACTGAGGGCAAACCGAAACCTGGCAGGAGAACACTGCTTCCTCCTCCATTGTAGGTTATATAGATTATTACTTTACAGAAGCAGTCTCAAGATCATCATTGGTAGCTGAGATGTTTACATGCTGTTGCATTACAAAGAGTAATATTAAGTAATTTCATGCAGGACCGCTTACTGATCAGCACAGACAGCCAAATGGTGTGTTCTTGTAACCTACGCTGCCCTAAGTTACAAAGGCTTAAAATGTTCTTGCTTTCAGTAATGGGAGATCACATTGGTGAAAAGAATTGTTCATGAATACTTGAGAAAAAATTTTGCCAGTTCTGAGATTAAGTTACTTAAAACAGTAATTAAAATTATTTCTCCTTTTTTAGACAGTTCTGATGCTGGGTACCCTGGAGTGCTTGTAAAGAATTGCCTGCTTCATTGAAAAGACTCTCATATTTCTATTACAGCAGGGATTGACCAGGTTATTATTATGAACCTCTTTGTTTTGCAATACACACATTGGCTCAATCACATGTTTTAACTTGCCTAAGCTTGAAGGTTCCTATAGCATGAAAATTTATAGGATAAAATCTCTATTAGATGAAACAACAGAGTATTTTTGTTCCAATAATTTAATTATTTTGACATCCATTGACACATACATTTTCCTACAGTTTCTAATTGTTTTCTATTCTCTAATGCTTAGAGATATCATTTGGAGGGGGAAGGAGGAGACAATTCCATTTACTGGAGAAAGAGCTCTACAAAATGGAGTAGCAAGTCCCAGTTAACGAGGCCTTAGTCTGCTGTTGCTTATAGTTTAACATGGAATGTTATATACGATCATAGTAATTTGTGATTAAGGGTGCCCAAGGAAAGGTTAACGTCTTCAAGGACAGCTAAGGATCATCTACAGTGGAGGACTAGAGCTCATTTTCTGAGATGGGTGAAATCCTGCAAAGCACTTGCATTTTGCACATCAAGTTTTTAAAACAACAAACTCCATACCACTCTCTTGAAAAATAGAGAACTAATCTATCCAAACCCTTATTTTTACAGCCTTGATAATTATCTTTTTTTGCTCAGTTATGAAAAATAAACTTGGTATATGTAATATATTATTTTTAATGTCTGTCTGATGACTTAAGGTAGTTTCTCGCACTGAGAACAACAAATTAAGACATTTATGATTTATTAATTGTTTCATCTCAAATTACAAATATTTCTGAAGCTAACACATAGAACAGCATCTCATTATTTTGAATATATCTTGTTAAAGGGCCAAGGTCTTGCCTCTTTCCCATGAGGAAATTGTCACTTCATATTGTGCACTTGAATTTATAGAAGCAGTAAGTCAAGTGAGCCAATGTTTCAATTACAGGGCATCATATGAGTATCAAAGTACTTTCTCTCTTCTCTCAGTTATTGAGGTTTCAGTCTCAACGGATCTGTGACTTGCTCTACATTGCACTTCCTCTCTTCATATTATAAGTTGTATTCTTCAAAGTCAAAATTCTTTGTGAGCAAAGTATTTCTAGGTCACAGAAATAACTGGGATAAAACACATGTGGTATAGGACAGCTTTACTTGACATAATCGGTCCAAGTCAGGCAAGTCAACAGTATCTGTTCAAAAGGAAATCTATTCACTTGTGTTCCCAGAGCCAACCTAATCAATCTTTATGTCAGTGCCTTTCCATCACAGAAAAAAACCCATAATAATAATTTATTATCAGATACTGTATATGACACCTAGCCTTTGCATTCTGGTCTAGGATCATACTCTAATCTAATCCTTATCCTCCTGTTTATCCTTAAGGCTCCCTGCATGGAAGGACTCCCTTAAGTCCTTCCCTCCCTGTTTTCTAGTAGTCTTCCACTCTGCCTTATAGAAATAACACATTAATCTCTTCTCAGTATGTTTGGGCTATATCCACTGTGCTTTTAAAGATTTGGCATCTGTTTTGGGATTCTTTTTTCTCTTATTTTTTTCCCCTCATGTTAAGTGTCTTCAAAAATAAAGGGGAAAACAAGAGGGAAAAGACACCTGCTTTACTCAAATTTCTAGTTCTGTGGTAGTCATGCTGCAGATATTGCACTCATGCAAGTCAATCATATGCAGCAAATTCACCAGTTTAACTGAAAATGTCATCATACATTCACATTTGTTATGTCATCCTCACCTACGAGTTTTCTGCTCAAGATGTATCTATCTCTCTTGTGTTTCAGAATGATGACAACTATACAGCATTAAACAAAACAAAGCAACTAAAAACACCCAAACAAACAAAAAACCCCACAAAAACAAACTATCAAAGAAGTGATTCTTAATCACTGATGTAGCTCTGAAAGTTTACCAGACTTATAGACTTGCTTTTGAGAGTCACGCTTCCCTCCCATTTACCTCTGCACAGCAAAAGAATCCTTAACGTAATATTGAATAAAAATGGAGAAACAATTATTTGGGGGCTTAGTTTAGTAAACTTAAAACAGACGGCAGGGAAAGCTGTTAGTCTAACTACTCGGGGGATAATCATTTCTATGGTAGCCCTCTCTCCTAGGGTTAATTGATAATGGTATCTCCAGCACAAAGAAAAACACTTCAAATTGTTCTACCAGCACCTCCCACTTGTTTTCTAGTTAACAGATCACCCATCCTAAAAGGTATTTCTAAGCATCCTAAGTCATACTCTTACTGATCTGTCCTCTTCACATCATTCTGAATATAATGTATAGGAAAAGCTACATGCTTTCTGTAAAGCAGGAGGATGTACTGGAAGTCTGAGGGGACGTTGCTCTTTTTGGTATTGCCATGGTTTTGCATGTTCAAAGAAGGACAACAAACCTGGTGAGGGGTCTAAAGTACAGGTCTTATGAGGAGCAGCTGAGGGAACTCAGGTTGTTTAGCCTGGACAAAAGGAGGCTGAGGGGAGACCTTATCACTCTCTACAACTACCTGAAAGAGGTCTCTTCTCCCAAGCAACAAGTGATAACACGAGAGGAACAGCCTCAAGTTGCACCAGGGGACTTTTAGATTGGATATTAGGAAAATCTCTTCACTGAAAGTGTTGTGAAACACTGGGACAAGTTGCTCAGGGAAGTGGTTGAGTCACTATCCCTGGAGGTATTTAAACGACACGTAGATGTGGTGCATAGGTACATGGTTTATTGGTGGATTTGGCACTGCTAGGTTAGCGGTCAGACTTGATGATCTTGAAAGTCTTTTCCAACATAAATGATTCTATAATTCTATGTTTTCTCTTTTTCTTGATCTGTTCACATGGAAGTAAGAAGTCCTTTTGTCATTTTTTCTCTTGAGATTTTGAAATCTGGAATTCAGACTGCAGCTTCCATTTCAGAAAAAGTAAAAGATTACACTACGTGCTGGTACTCTACACCCCCAGTAATAAAATATCCTTCTGGAAAGCATTTTAAACCTTATTCTAAATAACAGCACTTATCCACAAAAAAAAATATATAAAATTGTTGACCTGAGTATGGTAGTGTATATGTCTTGACGAAGCAGCCACGGAGATTTCTAGTAATAGGATGTGTGTCCAGAAAAATAGTACAACAGGATAGAGTGAAAAAGTAAGTACAGATCAAACAAATCTTTAAAGGTCAAACATAATATATAGGAGAGTAAGATCAAGTTCTGTATAGTCAATTTTCTGTTTTATATCCTTTTGCTTTGATCTGATTAACTTTTTGAATTTTTCCATGAATATGTGAAGAATTCTTATTTTAAAATGTACTACTACATTGCTAGATTAAATAGTATTGACTGAGTTTCTTTAAAATTTGGGTTTGTTTCAGTTAAAAATTCAGAGATTAAAAAAAAATTTAAAAATCACTGTTGTGGCTCGAAACAAAACAAAATGTTCAATAACCCTCAACAAAACTAACCAAGATCCAAAACAAACAGTAATGCATTTTTTTTTCCCAGCAAAGCCTGCTTATTGTTTTTGAACTCTACTTTTTTTACTAACTGTTAGATTAAGAAAGAAATAATGTAATTATCCTGATATGCTCTGTAGACTGTATAAATTTATAATAGACTACATAAATAATGTATTAAAATGATGAAATAAGGAATAACTGCGTATTATAATTTCTTTCCTTCATCTAAAAAAATACTTTAAAACAACTATTTAAGATCAAAACATTATATTCATTCTTTTCATTTTTTTTCCCGTGCATTAAGAACAATAGGATATAATTAGAAAGCTGTGACCATTTTTAAACCTTACAATTCTAAGCTACAATTTTGTAACAAAATAGACTTATTTTCTTTAGAAATCCTATCTTTTTTTTGCACTGTTAAGCATTTCTCATGCTCAATTTCCATTTTGTTCCCTTAATTTGGGTATCAGGAAGCCTCCATTCATTTCTTATGACACCATATGATCTGTAATGGATTCCCTGTAAAGAGCTGTTTGTCCTATAGGTGTGTGTACTACTGAGGTTCTGTAACATTTATGAAGTAAACTAACTCAGATGATCTAATAAAAAAACCCACTAACCATGGAACCCCATCGTTATCTGAGATCTTTTCATATGAGTGTGCTGAGTATAAAACAAAACCATCCCTTTGAGGTACTCTCAAGTTTTTATGCACATGAAAGCAAAAGGAATGGTCTTGGTCAGACAGCCACACCAAATAATGTATTTCCAGATACTAAGCAAGCTTAATTTTGAAATCAGCTAGAATTTGACCTTTACCATGCATACTGGACAGCTGTTCTAAAAACCTGACTTGTCTGATGGCGAATTTTTCATGTGTGTATGAGTCCTCATTCTCAGCAGGCAGCGCACAACCTTGTTACGCTCTGGTGACAAGCCTTTTGTTGCTTCAATGTTGTTTAGAACATGTCATCTTCATACTGGTGTGAATATCCTGTCTTCTCACATGCTTTTTTGTTTGTCTTTCCTCAACCCTTTCACTCCTCCTCTCTCTTCATCAATTGTCCTTAGTCTTTGCCTAAACCGTCTCCAAGCCCTCTGTTTTTCTGGTATTAATTACATTCTACTTTGTAAGATCTCCTGTCAAACCTTCGCTTCCATTTGTTCTGCAGTGCAGGAAGCTTCTCTGACAACTATTTTTTTTTCTCCTCTAGCCAGTATCATCTTCTGCCTTGTCCTTGACAACATGAGCTTCTATGAATTGCCCTTTTGCTCTAGAGTTGTGCCCCCTTAATATTTTGTTCAGTGAGCATTTGCAAGTCTCAAGATTATCATCTGTTCTTTTCCATCACATTCCTTAGCTGCAACCTGTCACTGCCTCCACTTGCATCTAAACACAGTATAAGGAACTAGACATAAGAAATATTAGACATCCCATTGGAATAGATTTACAACGCTATATCTAATATTAGTTATAATCACATCATGCTTTTCTTTTCACATTAATATAGTTACAGCTTGTTTACATGACAGAAGTGATGCTTCTGCTCTGCAATCACAATGGACATTCAATGTCTTAATGGATTTAGCAAAGGGTAGAAGTCCATTTAGAACTTGTAAGTATTTGGCAACTTTTCATGAGTATCTAGCTTTCCCAAAGTGTTTATTTACATGGTATGTCCATATCTTCTCATAAGTGAAGGGGAACCTAAAGAAGAAGTCATCTTTATCAGCTGGTATAGTTGTGACCGTGAAACTGACGCATCACTTTGCACAGTTTAACCATCCCCATACATATTTGTCTAACTTGTGTCAAAAAACTATTTTGCCTCAAAATATCTTTCCTCATAGTTTGCATAGACTGTCTGAAACTGTCTCTTTCACTGCTCCACCATTGCTTTCTTTTACTTTTCCTTAAGTTTAAGGTGGAAAGGAAAAAGATAATTGCCTTTTAAGTTCAACAGCAAAGTTGCTCTTTTTCTTCACCCACCTGGGTCCTGTCATTGCTGATTCTGACATTTTAGGATTTTTTGTCTAGTTCAACCTTGTTAAGCCCAGAAGCCCGATGTCATGACTAAGAGCAGGTAATCAACACCAAATCACCAAACCATCTAAAGACTCTCAAGGGCAGGAATTGCTGTCAGCCCCCATTTTGCATACATCTACAATCCCTGATTAATAATCAACCTAAATATAAATGTGAATTTAATTAGGTACAAACTGAACTATAAGGGATTGAGGGTGGGGATGGACCCTAAACTGTCATTCCATCCCATTGTGGATGTTCTAGACAATCATCCTGATAAGAACTAGACAAACATATTCTATTTGACAATCTAAACACAGGGTCTTTAAACTAAGGTATTATTGCTTATGTTTTAGTGTAGGAACTCAGGGGAAATGTCTACACCTTAATTGCTATATGTTTGTATGTTAAGTCACAGAAGGGGAAGTTCAAACTAATTTACATCTTTTGCACATCTATTTGGCTACCGAGTTTCTGTTGAGAAACATAGAAGAAATGTCCCTTATACCTTATAATCTGGACAAAACAAATTCTACTGGATGTATTCCAGTGTAGAAATCTAAATTTATCAATACTATATTTCTAACTCACTTTAAGAGATCAATTTCCCCCATTTCCAGAAAGCAAGAACGTAAAATGCAATAGTATTTGTACAAGATTAACAATTTATGGGGATTCCAATACCCTTAATCATGTTGAACAACACTTTACTTTGCCAGTAGTGTGAGTTACTATTTGCAGAAAAAAATTACTACCCAACAACAGAAAGAATGCAGATCCAAATAAAAAAAAAAAAAAAAAAAAAAGAAAAAGAGAAGGAAGCTATATAGTGTAATTACTATTAGGAATACTAATATAATAAAATGGTAATAGTGGAATACTAATAAAATAAAATGGTAATAGTGTTCCTTATACTTTTGTTAGCAGCAATTCAACATGCACAGGATTGTTGCATTTGCACTGAGCTCTAACTTGTTGAACCTTTATTGCTGAGAAATTACAGATATTTGCTTCCTATAACAAGACTGAGTCCTTAAAAGAGGAAGCATGTCCTGTAAGCCTGGAAGTCAAGTTACCACCAGAGGTGAAACGGTGTTTTCGCTGCAATAAGGGCAGCAGGAATAGGTTTAATGTAAGAGGTTGAATTAAGTTTAAACTGTATGCTTTATTTTTCAAACTCTGTTTAAAAGTATGTAATGTTGAACTCAAACTAGCTGGGTCTCCTTCCTCAGTTCTTTGCTTTTGTTACTTTCAGAACTAAATGATAGTTCTCAGTGGTTTCTTGCATAACATACCTTAATGAGACTGAAAAAATATTAGCTAGGAAGAGAGGTATAAGTGGAAACCGATACACCTTAATTGAAAAAAAAATCACTTATAATCACATTACATTACACATTCCTTGATAAGACCAAAATGAATATTGTATCATTATCTGTACCCTGCAATGATCCTTAAGACTTCTGTTGAACAGTATGCATCATTTTCATAGGGATTGAGATGGCCACATTTGTGAACATAAAGGTGTCATTATCATCAAAAAAAAAAAAAAAATCAAAAAATGGTAGTCAGCTATGTCAGGACAGAAAACATTAAAGTTTTAATAATTATTCATAAAGTTATAGCTTACAAGTACATTCTTTCTTGCAAGTTACTATTTTCAAAATAGGTTATCATCCATATGTCAAGTTCCGTATGTTTAAAACTATCAGCAGGCCTCGAATTCTTTCTGATTATGCTGGAAAAGTTTAATATCCTCCAGTTTCATGCAACTAAATAATAGTAAACAGAAAAACCTTCAGAAAACAGACATGCCTTGCCACCCTCGAGAAACAAAGATGAAAAATTATGTTTTTCCTTATACCAATGAACATTTTAAGATTTATAAATCTGGGAAAGCGATTGTTTACAAATTTTTTTTTAAAAGGTGAAAAGAAAAACATTAAATAATTCCCCTACATGTCATATTCTCACTGCATTGGAAAAATAGAGGCAAAATTAAAAAAACGAAAATGCCATCATGCAAAATACACATTTCTATTTTAAGAGTTGAAGAAAGCTCTAATCTTTACTATCATCTTTCCAAAATAAATGGAAACCATGGAATTTTTAACAAGAGGTCATTAAACTAAAATCAAGCACTACAATAAATTCCATCTTAATCCTACCCCTTTTAAGTAGGTATTGTAATGGAGATACTCATTAGTTATGTCCTCTTTTTCTCTTTCTTACAAAAGCTGTCCTACCTTTGGGATGCACATAAATGCGAAGAAAAATAAAAGTCAACATTTAGAATTAGTATTCTTGCAGTTAGCAGTATTGCATTTTCTTACTTTCAAACACTTGAATTTTGATACATTTTTGGAAGACTACACAGGACATTAAGCTTTTCAACCAGGAGATCCATCAAGGACTCACTTCAATTTAAGAGCTTAGAATTGATAACATCAACTTTAGAGTCACCTTGCCTCAAGAAATCCTGTATTTAGCAAACCAAAGGCTAGTACAAGGGCAGTTACCAAAGGCAGCTCTACCGGATTTTTGGGTAGGTGAAAATTAAACTAGATCTTTATGGAGGTTAATTCACTATGAAATTGCAGCTAAGTCCTGCAAACACAGGTACCATACCAGTCACGTAGCAAAAATGTGAAGTATCATGGTTAGAGTATCTTGCCCTGTGCATATTCTAGGGTTCACAGAGGGAGGGGAACAAGCATCGTTGTCCGCAATATCTCTTTGCAGACCTTGACTGACCTGTCATGCCTCCGAGGCCTGTTTAACACACTTGTCCCATGTTTCTGCAGCTAAAGCAATCAGCAGAGAACCAAAGCACAGAAGCAGCACGCTGAAGCCATAGTTTGCTGATGGGCTGCTTGTTTGAGGCCACAGACCCCTCAAACCAGCATGGTTCTAGCAATGCCGGTGCCAGCTTGCTGGTGGCGCACATTTACAGTGTTATTCTGAAAGCTCTTTACCAGCCAATTACAAGTACATAGAGCATGCTCTGCTGGAGGGTGGTCTCACACTGTCCATGCAGGAGGAGAGAGAGGAGCAGGCTTGCTGAACTGGGCCCACTGGTGTAACTTGAAATGTTACTAATTGATTCTGCAAGGATTATTTGGCTGTCTTTACCCTTTAAGAGTGCTGCATTGGCAAGGCATGCAAGGCCAGGATCCTGCAGAGCTCTGATATGCTCAAGATTGCTCAGGCTTGTATTCTTTACTGATGGCAATTATAATACATTACAAAGTTAATTGATGCTACCGCCAGTGAGATTCATTTGCTTATTATTCTTTCAAGGACCCCACTTATTTTCTACTGTTGTAGATGATGAAGCTGTAGTCGTATCAAGTACAAAATACAGTTATATGTTAAGCAGTTAGATGAGGGTGATTGAACGAGCACTTGAAAGGCTAAAGGCAAGATGGCACTAGCTCCCAGTTTGGATGTAATGGCTCAAAACCTTATTTATAACTCTCACTGGCTACCTATTGTTAGCACAGCTGAAAGTGGATGTTTTCATGAGGCATGTACCCTTCACACTTATTTAGTGATTTGTCTAACTTGAAAAATCAGCACAACTAGCAATGTCATCCCAGCTGCAAGAGAGGAAGTCAGTGATGGACACCATATATGCACATTTCACATAACATGATTTACATCATCTACGTACATCTCTTCTTGTGCATTACCATGGGATATATTATATCTGCATGGTACAAGAATTTAAGGTCACACTTACTTTAAATTTCTGGGATGTTGTGAAGTGTAATATTTGCAGAGCATGTTGTGCCTGTAAAGCTTAATAGGTTTCAGGCAAGTACAGATGTGCTGTTTAGCAAACTTTACATCAGAACTCTCATAGAAATAATTTCTATAGGTAATTAAATATTCTCCCAAAACTTTACTAAAAGATTTTGGCTTAGCCATATCTGAATTTCCTCATAGATATGATAAAAACAGCCAACTAATAAAAACAGAACTAAGCACTTTAAAATATCATGGAAAAATAAGTCCCAGACAGACCAGCTTATCACTAGCGATAATAGTACTGTCTCATGGTAATCATCATTTAAGATGAACATTCAAAATTTCACATACTAAAAAAGGCTACAAGCCACTAATGTCAGCAACTCTGCATCTCAGGTCTGGTGACAGCAGTCTGCCTTCCCTTCTCCCACATCTTGCAACACATGCACAGCAAGAACGCATCCCGCAAGAAGGTGGAAGGATTGTCCATCTCCATACGAAGCTTGCATTCATCAGTAGCTTAGATCCCACACTATCTGTCACCTAAAGCGAGGCAGGTAGAGAGCCTCATGTGGGCAGAGATCCTTGTGCAGCATCACGGGACGCTCTAGGGCTCTGTGCCCCAGCCACAGGCTGCCCAGAAGGTATTTCCAACTGCCACCATCCTCCAGGTAACAATTAAAGCTTGTGGGCACCCCTCAAACCGGCTACCAAACTGCACACCGTGAATACCTCTGCAGTTTGACACAGTAGAAGTCATCTCAAAACCCAAGGTGATAGAAATAACATCTGTAGTCTAGCATTGTCTGCAGGGAAAACAAGACTGAGCAAGGTGACATGGCATGCCACCCAGCTGCCAGGGAAGCAGGTGGAAAAGCTGGAAGATGATGGCACAGAGTGGGAGAAATAGCACCAAAGGTGTATCTGTAGTCAAACTGTATTCTGCTGAGATCAAAAAAACCCCACACATCTCCAGCTCTTCTTGAAATACACCAAACACTTCCTTTTTTTTTTATGCTATGCATGGGACAAACAAGGGAAATGAGCACAAACGCACAACTAATTTGGCACTGTTCTTATACTATGGATCAACAAACACAGGAAGGAACATTTTTGAGAATCAAGTTTTATGTGTCATTCCTTTTTTTTTAAAAAAAAATGGAAGATAGAAACATATCACTTATTTTCTGAAATTTTCTTTGTGGAAAAAAAATAATTTTCATAATTTTCTCTGCTGTGGAGAAGAAAATACCTGTATGGCTATCTGCAACATTGTTTAACAAGATACACTGAAATGGAACTACTTAAATGAAAAAGCAAGTGGGGGAGAAGGGAAGTTGCCCCCTCAGAGAGATAAAGAACAAGTGACAAAAAGGCAAGATATGACATTTTCTTAGTATGTTCAATTATAGGTGACCACTAGAGAGTGTCCAGAGCTATAGAAGCGTTTGATGAACTAATGGTTTACACAGTGACCTTTAAGAAGTTTGGATTTTTTCTTCCCCTAAAGACAGTGCCTGAAAACGTTAGTTACTTATCTAGGTACGTTTTCTTTCTGAGAGCAGTGTGTCTGCAGAAGGCTGTCTTCATTATGGTAGCTATAAATACAAAAAGCCCTCAAAACCAAATAATCCCTGAAGAAACCAAGTAGTGGTTAATCTGTGGTTGTTTTTAAACACATCATAATAAATTCCAGCTATGAGTTTACTCTGAAAATGTTTTATACTAACATGCTGCTTCTGTGTATGACCTTACAGAGAAAGGGGTTTGTCTCCATTCTAAAACACATATATAATTAATTCATATAAATAATTCAGATGTTTAATTTTGGACTACACTAAAATGAACACCACAGTCCACTTCATGGGCTGGTGCACAGCAATCTGACATGAACAAGCTGTGGATACTGCCAAGAATACACATTTACCTGCAGGCTCTATTAAAAAAAAAAGAGGTTTGGTTTGTTTTTTTTTTTTTTTAGGTAATTACAGAAGGCACTACCCTACATAAAGATTCTTGCCTGACATTCCCAAGGCTCCTGTACATGGTGAAAGCAATGCTAGCAGAGTTCCCCTGCAAAAAATTCTAGCCAGAACTGCAAGACCTGACCTGAAGTAGTTATTTCTCCATGGACAACCCTGACTTCCTGAAGATCTCAGGCAAATGGTTGTATAGATAAATAGCTTTGCTACTAAAGACAAGGAAAACCTTGCATCTCCTCATGTGATGACAAAGTAGAACTGATATCCATGTGTCCTGGTTTGGGCTGAAATAGAGTTAATATTCCTTTTCAGGGACTAGATGAGTGCTGTGTTTTGGATTTAGCTTTGTGTTTGGCATGAGAAGAATGCTGATAGCACACTGATGTTTTCAGCTGCTACCGAGACTTCAAGGACTCTCTGACTCCCCCTGTCCTGCCCGTGCACAAGGGCACAGGGAGGGAGCACGGACAGAGCACCTGACCCGAACTGGCCAGTGAAATATTCCATATCATGGAATGTCATGCTCACTATATAAAGAAGGGGTGGTTAGGAAGGAGCTCTCTCTCTCTCTCGCTTCTGGGATTGCGATTGTGGGATCTTGGTATCTCGGGGTCACTGGCCGGGAACGGGCTGGGGATTGGTCAGCGGGTGGTGAGCAATTACACTGTGCATAGCCCGTTTATATTTTTTTTCCTATTATTGTCATTGTTCTCGTTTTATTGCCATTATTAAACTGTTCCTATCTCAGCCTGTGAGTCTCTCTTTACCCCTGTAATCCCCTCCTCCATTCCCAGGTGGGGAGGGGGAAGGGAGGGTGACCAGCTGCGGTGGTTGGTTGCTGACCAGGCTCAAACCAGGACACCATGTAAGGATCATTCTTTTCAAGTTCTTCTGAGTTTTATAACAGAATGAGTCAATCAAAACCAGAAGCATTGTATAGAAATGCAGACAAATTGGATACTGAGCATCCTGTAACAATGTTTGTTAGAAGAGCCCAGGAGAAAAAAGGTCTCAATGTCCTGATTTTAACTTTAAAAATATTTTATTGTTCTTTCCAAAAGTATGACTTTCATATTTGGGAAAACTAAATATTTTACCTGAAAAATAAGAAAACCAGATAGTTACTGGAGAATTACAAAGTTGGTATTCATATACTTAGTTAAACATACAAGTAACAACTTTGAATAGTTCGGGTGTTTGTGTTGAAATCTACTGTTGATCTCCTATAGGAAGTGTCCACAGGCTAACAGGAATCAAAATGCAGATCATAAAGTCAAATTTTTAAACTGATTGTTGTTTAAATTTGCTATGCAAGCTTAAAACTTGAATTTCTGGCAAAAAATCATTTATTCTTACTACCACCATTAATAGTGGCCAAGGAAAGTGACAGCCAGTGTAATCCAGTCTCTTAAGAGGAATTAAAAAAACCTCATAATTTTTAAGGAATAAGGAAGCACCAAAAATTTCAGTCTGAAATGGGAAGATGCCAGCAGCTCTGAAAATCCTGGTGGGGTGGGTGGAGCCCAGGACACCACACTTCAGATTTAGTGCTAGTAGTTGTAACAGGGTACTGGTACAAAAATAAAGATAACCACACTCTGTATTACTACATTCTTCACATATACAATAGCATTCACTAATTAGTGTTCTGATAAATGTCACACCCCTCTAATTGGGACTCCTGTCGCAGAGCAGATCCACCACAGTGTATTGGCATGGCTCTAAACAATACATAAATGGTACACCTGCTTATGAAAGACTTTAATTATAACCCTGCACTAGGGACAGCACTAGATTATCATTATTTACCCACAAGGGAGGAACAGCCTGGTGATATGATCTAATAGTTGGAACATGGTTTGATGTAATGGATCTGGCTTTAATTTTCCTGACAGAGTGCTGAAGGTAAAGCGATTTTCAAAATGAATAGCACCTATGAATAATTGCTCTTGTTTAACAGAAGTGTTAGGAAAGGAGCCTCACGTTAGTACAGGTTAGATACAGAAACGTCCAAGTTATTAGGAGTCTGGCCTCTCAAGTAGAATTAAACCCAGTTTTAGGGGTCAAGGTTTTGCAGACTATATATGGAGAAGAGGTGGGCACCTCAAAAGACCTGTACAAAATGTGGCAAGGACTTAAAACTAGTCAATGTAAAATGCTATGCTAACAATGTCTGTGAAATGCTCACCTTCCCTGGGCCACTGAACCAGGCTCACACAATGCCTGCCTTTAAGCCCCAAATCCTTCCCAGGAGTCAAGGGGCAGAACTGTTCACAAGGACCCGATCAATTTTTTCCTTCCACTGATGCTGGTTCTGGTAATGCCAACAGTGGTTCCGTTATGCTAAAGACAAATCATTACTACCCTTAATTCAGGAAACTGGAGACCAAGTTCACTTTCTCTTCTAGAGCCAGAGAGAACATGATGCTAGGTAGCGTGCTCAGCCTGGGAGAGGGGGAACATTCTGTTCTCTTTCCAAAATACTTTATATATACACACAGAGGTATTTATAGCGATATATATACACACAATCTATACATATTTTGCAAACATTGAATGTTTGATAAAGAATAGAAACAGTTTACAGACCGGTGTCCAGAACTCCACCTCCCATCTGAGTGCCTTTGTCACTTCACTGATATCGTGGTTTAAACCCAGCCAGCGACTAAGCTCAACACAGCCAGTCGCTCTCTCCCCCTGCAGCAGGATGGGGGAGGAAGCTGAAAGAATAAAGTGAAAACTCATGGGTTGAGATAATGACAGTTTAATAGGTAAAGCAAAAGCAACGCATATCAGAAAAGCAAAACAAGGAATTCATTCACCTTCCCATGGGCAGGCAGGAGCTCAACTATCTCCAGGAAGGCAGGGCTCTGTCATGCGTAATGGTGAATTGGGGAGACAAACACCATCGCTCTGAACATCCCCACCTTCCTTCTTTCCCCAGCTCTATATGCTGGACATGACATCCTATGGTATGGAATATCTCTTTGGTCAGTTGGGGTCAGCTGTCCTGGCTGTGCTCCCTCCCAGCTTCTTGTGCATCCCCAGCCCATGTGCTGCTAGGGTGGTGTGGGGAGCAGAAAAGGCCTTGACTGTGCGAGCGCTGCTCAGAAATAATGAAAACATCTCTGATTTATCAACACTGTGTTTGGCACAAATCCAAAACAGTCCCACACCAGCTACTATGAAGAAAAGAAACTCTATTCCAGCCAAAACCAACACAACTGCCCACTCCTTATTTCTTATTCCTGAAGGGCTTATCATGCAGCTGTGCAGTAGATGCCTTACAGTACAGTTATC
The DNA here is from genome assembly GCF_018691265.1 of Tyto alba. Classification (NCBI taxonomy): domain Eukaryota; kingdom Metazoa; phylum Chordata; class Aves; order Strigiformes; family Tytonidae; genus Tyto; species Tyto alba. The sequence goes on along the minus strand of NW_024881327.1, from coordinate 12,156,573 downwards.
TATTGGATGTACAACTTTTCTCCTGTCAGGAAGCATTTAAGATGTTTTTGTATTCAGCTATCAAACAAATTATTTTTCACTTGCTGATCTCTATAGCTGTACCTTCCAGAGGGTGCTGTAACCACCAGGTGAAATACAAATTTCTTAATAAGTATTAAGACATTATTTGCAATTTTAGGACTTAACTATCCCCCAATATCTTTTCTGACTACCAAGAAAGAGATCTAAATGAACAAGTTAACTATACATTTTTGTTTCAAAACATACTACTGTCTTTTTGTATACCAAATATCTGCAAGTAGACAGTAGCGAAGACACAAACTAGAAAACAAATAGCTTTGTCAGCAAAAAGAAATATATGTAAACATAGAAAAGGACAGCAAGTTCCCAAAATAGTTATCAAATTATAAATGCAAGTAACAAGCACTTTCTTCTATTAACTGCATCTTCCCTTGTGTCCTGGTTTGTGCTGGAATAGAGTTAATGTTCCTTTTTGGTAACTAGAATACTGCTGTGGTTTAGATTCAGCTTTGTGTTTGGCATCAGAAGAATGCTGACAGCACACTGATGTTTTCAGCTGCTACTGAGATTTCAAGGACTCTCTGACTCCCCCTGTCCTGCCCGTGCGCAAGGGCACAGGGAGCAGGGAGGGAGCACGGACAGAGCACCTGACCCTAACTGGCCAGTGAAATATTCCATATCATGGAATGTCATGCTCACTATATAGAGGAGGGGTGGTCAGGAAGGAGCACGCGCGCGCTCTCTCTCTCTCTCTCTCTCTCAGGCTGGGTATTGGTCAGCGGGTGGTGAGCAATTACACTGTGCATTACCCGTTTATATTTTTCTTTTCCATTATCATCATTGTTTTCTTTTTTTTTTACCATTATTAAACTGTTTCTATCTCAACCGGTGAGTCTCTCTTTACCCCTCTAATTCCCTCCCAGCCCCAGGTGTGTAGAGGGGGAGGGTGGGTGAGCAGCTGCAAGGTGGTTGGCTGCTGACCAGGCTCAAACCACAACACCTTGTCCTGTCTAAGCGCATTAGTCAGTGAGCCCTAGACAGTATCTAGGGACTTGGGGCATATAACTATGCTACAACTAGGTCATATAGAAATAAAATTAAAACAAACAAGAAAAAAAACACAGCCCCAAAGTGTCTGTTGGCATAAACAAACAATTTCAGGCTGTTTTATTTTAAAGAAGATTTGGGGTCTAGTTCTTAGATAGGAGAACTGTACAATTGCAATGGTCTCCAATTTTCTGAATGAAAGTGCTTGGGATTCAGCACATCACTTTCTAAAGTCTTAAACCTCTGACTTTTTTTTCCACGACTCTTCAGTTGAAGTTTGTCCACTGAACTTGAGCAGAATTAGAGCCCTGCAGAATTGAGAAGAGAAGGGCTGGAGAAACTCAAATAGTGACATGCTCCTTCAAGACCCTCTGTGCTTCTGTATGGAAATGCAATTGGGAGACATGGAAATAAATGCAAATCCCCTCAAATATTTTTCACAGATTCTGTCAAAAAGTTGGGGAAACTTCTGATTGGCTGAAAAGCCTTAACTATCACAACAAAGAACCACCGCCTTACAGTTATACAGACAGAAAATTTTATTAAAAGTGTGAATAAACTCATCATATCTTAAGGTGATACCTCACTGATCTTTCATGAGAGAGAGAGCATACTCTTCTCAAAACAAGTCTTTGGGGCTAAGTCATTTGAAAGCTCCTGGTATTATTCTTTGGAGACTCATTTCTGCATTAATTTTTCACAATTAAAATTATTGAAAACAAAAAAAGAAACAAAAAGAAAAATCACAGACTTCCTTATCCTGCTAGTCATTAATCAGAAATGAAAAATATTCATTTATGGTTCTTGACAAAGTGTTGATTTTTCTAATAGCGATCTTCGTGGAATTATTCTCTGTCTACAAAAGCAACCCATGTGTCCTAGGTTCAGTGAGTGGTGGGGTTTTTTTGGTGTCAGGGGAGGGGGCTATAGGGGCGGCCCCCTGTGAGAAGCTTCTTGAAGCTCCCCCAGCTCCAAGTCAGCTCCACCTCTGCTCGAAAACTGAGCCAATCAGCTGCGCCTCTGCGATAACATATTTAAGAAGGGACGTGGTGATGAGCGCGGTGGGACTTGTGAGGAGGAGTCGCTGCAGCTGCATGAACACCAAGGTCAGTGGAGGAACGGAGGAAGAAAGTTGGTGACCCACGACAGAGCAGTGTGGGGAATGCTGCAGCCTGTGGGAGGAATTCATGTTGGAGAAAGTTTGTGGAGGACTGTCTCCTGTGAGAGGGGGACCACGATGGAGCAGGAGGAACAAGTTCCAGAAGCTCCCCCCACCGAAGATGGAAGCAGTGGCAGCACTGACTGCACCCCCCATTCCCTGCCCCTGTGCCACTGTGGGAGGAGGTAGAGATATCGGGAGCAGAGCTGAGCCCGGGAAGAAAGATGAGGTGGGGGAAAGGTGTTCTCAAGCTGTGGCAATGCTTCTCAGTGTCCTACTCTGTTACGTGTTGTTAGTGTCTGTAATAAATGTATGTTCTTTTTTTCTTCCCCTAACGAGTCTGCCTTTTGCTTGTGCCCATAAAGGGGGATTTTTTTCCCCATCCCAGTCCTATCTCAAACCCCAAGCCTGGATCTCTGTCCCTTCTTATTGCCAGAAGGGAAGGGGGAGATAGTGGCTGCGTGGTGGTTGGATGCTGACCAGGCTCAAACCACAACAGCCTCTCATTGGCTTGATATCAGAACTAGAAGGAAGATATATTAATTCTCACTGAAGAGTAGTGTATTTAGTCCAAACCCAAACTAATAGTTCCAATTTGATTAAGAATACATCTTAACAACTTTATAGCAGTCTACTAGGAAAACAATCCTCTGAAAATAAGTGCTAATTTGCAGTCTTCCTCAGAAAAATGACAATGTGAAAATGTCAACTTTCAGCTCTCTCCACAAGCAGCCAGTCTCACATCATCTGACTTCAGGTCAAATGAAAGATGATACGTTTTACTCCTCTTTGTCCTATAGGATTATGATAGATTGAATAATCTGCATGCTTTTTCTATATTCGACTGACAGAACAGCCACTAAATACTCATCAGTTACATTTTTCAAATGTATTGTGAAATGGATTTAAATTAGCTTGCAGAGCTCCATTTCCAGGGATCAAATGATGCTAAAAAGATGTAATCATAATTGTACCCATAGTTGTTTACAGAGCTGGCAGTTAGTTTGCAAGATGAATAATTTCTAAATTAACTATACCCATTTAGTAGAAGGACATAGTTGATAATTATTTAAGTCAGTTAATAGCTAATTAACTCAGTCAATAGACAGATGTATCTAGAATAGCTATCTTCATATCAAAGTCAATGACAACATTTTAATCGTACGTCTGCTTTCAAAATAAAACTCCCCTTTATCGCCATTATCAGTATTTAGGTGTTGAATGAAACAGCCCTAAAATGCAATTCTGTAGCCATTGATCCTGAAAGGTACTGCACAGTCCCAATTCCAGGAGGAGTTAAAGGTACCAGAGTAAAATAAAGGAGCAGCCTTTACTATATAGGCAATCATACCTCATGATTTGAGGCTCATTCTGTAGATCACAAGATTTCTGAAAAATTTTGCATCAGATAGGTGCAGATAGAAGAGAAGCAGTCAAAGTAAAAATTGATAAAATCCCATGAACCTTCCTCTAAAGGGTTTTTCTTGAAAGAAAAAGCAACAGTTGATTTATTTAATTTAGACAACATTCTGGAACTGATTGAACAGAAGTGTTTTGAACATACAAAATATAACCACACTGAGGCTTTTTCGCCCCCTTAGGATAGAGCAGCAAACCATTATTTTACAGTTGTATTCTTAGGATTTACCTTCCTTTACAAGGTCACCTTTTGTAATTAGCGATAATTGCTATTTTGCAAGTGCTCCATCTATAGAAGCATTCAGAACTGTACAGGCTTTAATACCGGCACAGCTTTCCCTACCAAGTTTCTTGCTAAAGAAAAAGACAGACTTTCCTATGCTGTCTTCCTCCAAGATACATTTAACTGTGATCATTGACCTGATTTGAGGATGCAGAGGCTAGACAGCCATTTCATACAGAATTATGCCTTCAGCCAGTAAACTGAACAGGCTGGACACCACAGGTGTGATAAACTGGGTACCTGCATTATCCATCCATGTCCTGACCCTCAGGTGCATTCACACTGTGTAGTCATATAACCTTCCAAATTGCCTCTGTGATGTAGAGTCCTCCAAACTCAGCAGATCAGGGGCACGTGCTTTCTTTCAGCAAGTCCCACGTGTTCATGCTAAAGTGCCAAGAGTACTTCAAATCTATAGGAGAGGAAGATGCAGGATTCGGAGGCAGATCTGGCTGCCAATGGGACAGGTTGAACTTCGGCATCATCCAAGAAACCCTGAAAACCACTTGTGATACTGAACACAAAACAGAAGGAGACTGCTGCCTGCAAGCACACTGAATGGAAGTGCAGTCACTAAAAACAATAGCTTGGTGAAAATACTTCATAACAAAATTGAGATTCTACCACACATTTTGCTTTCCTCATAGTAATAAACATTTCTAATACATCTACATGATCCTTAGACCTGACGACTGCCACATACCATGAATTCATCTGTATAGCTTGACAGTAGCTATCCTGAGCTACAAGGTAACATTCAGCCACACTGCACAGAGCTCTGTATGAGACAAAAGACTTACCTGGGAAGCATCTTGTTACTTATCTACTTGTGGGACCTGACCTAACCAAGTGATATTTATTGAAATACAGCTGCTGACCCACATATTCTTATAATACTGGTCATAATTCTTATAATACTGATGATTAACTTATTTTCTTTCTCTGATTTGTAGAACTGGAATCAGCCCCAACCTTCTGCTTCACTAACACTGTCTCTCCTAACATGGTACTAGGTCTAGACTACAGTTACAGGGGAAAGGTTTGAAACTTTAGATGGATAAATCAAGGTTCCCATCAATCCACAGCATAGTAAGCAAGCAGAAACTGTGTTACTATCACTCTGTATCTTAAGTCTTGTTAGGGATAGCATCAGCCATAAAAGAAAGCTATAGTGCTTTCATGCTAAGGTACCTTAAAGACTGTTTTGATCCCAAAACAGCCTAGGGCTGAGAGGACATGAAGATGCTGTAATGCTAAAGCCTACTTTGCCTTCTACTCTGTAAAGTTTTATCATGCTGTTCTGAAAAAGACAGGGCAAACTTCTCTTCTACATTTTTGTTTGTTTGCTTGCTTTTTTAATTCTGTGACTGGGATAAAACTGACATTGTGCAATACAAATAGGACAGAGCAGTGTTTCATAGTTTTCTAGGAGCCTGGAATTCACATGGCTCCAAGCAGCAGAGCTACAAAGACAGCACACCAAAATTAAGTAGTAGATATAACCTGGCAGTCAAAGTTGACTTAAAAAGCTTTATACACCTGCCAATATATCATGGCTCATTGCAGGTGAGCATAAAAGCCTTTAGATATTATAGCAGCACCTGCAGCAAAAAGTTATCCTCAAAGTATGACTCACCTTCACAGTTCCATTCATAACACAGCTAGCACCTACTTCTCAAATGCACAGCTTTGAGAAAAGCACACACAGCTACGTGCAGCTGAGTAGAAGCAGATCACTACATAGCCTGCAGTCAGCAGAGGGCAGTGGAAAGTATTTTCTTCTTAAAAACGTCCCTTCTGAATGTTATGCTTCTATTATGCTCTGCATTTAGAAACATTTTATGATGCTCTGCCCGAATACTGATCTCCCATGGCTTTATAATGAACTGGGTATAAAGCTCCATGGTTTTTTTTGTTTTGTCTTATGCCTTCAGGCTTCTGGAAGGTATTAGTCTCTCACCCCTCTTACGTTTTAAATTCTGCTTCATTAGAATGAATATTCTGGATAATAAACCTGCTCAAGTATTTATCTCACCACATACTAAGTAATCCGATTTTAAAAGATACAAAGCTTTAGATATAAAACGATTCACAGCTCCTCAGCAATCCACGGCAAGCAATTTCCCCAGTTTGATATTGTCACAGTACTTCTATGTGCAGCAGCAGAGAGTACTAGTTTAGACAGGCCAGGGGTCATCATCACAGACACTGCTTGATTTAGAGCTGCTTGAGCTAAAGCTAGAGCAGCAACCGTTAATTAAAATAGATCAGTTCATCATAGTAGGAAATACTTACAGACCACTATTTCATGGTATTTGGTCAAATTAGTTAGTTGCATTTAGTAACTTCAAGTTTTTTGTGGTTTTTTTTTTTTGTTGTTTTGTTTTGTTGTTTGTTTTTAAAAAGGGTAAATTAAAAATTAGGGCAGTAGTATTGTCTAATCCATGATTCCCATCTCTGCTGCATGGCAGCACATGACAACCTGGAAACCATTTTTCTTCAAGCTTCCCCATCATACTGCATATTGACAGACCATTAAATAGAAGTTACCAGATTTTTTAAATTATTCTTTTAACTGATGAAATGGTTAAAAGGAGAGAAAAAAACCCTCATTTTGCAGCATCCAAATACCATATTAACCCCATTTCCAATAAATGTAATTTCTTAGATGAAATGCTCTTTGAAGATTTTGAGAAGAACAGAATATTGCTACAGCAGAAGTAAATTCTTAAATAGGTGCAGCAAGTTTATTTTCTAAGGTAGAAACATACACAGCTAGAACGGCCAGATCCACCACAAACAAATCTGCATGCCTGGAAAGAAGCGAAACAGCTAAAGGGCACTTTGGTTTCTTAGATTTAGTTTCCTTACTGTACAGTAACTCTCCTCTATCTTAAGTGCAGGCATCTGCTTTCTGATAAGCCTTTACCATGTCTTCTACCTGGAAACAATTAACCTTGATTTTATCTATAAGCTGTAGAGGGGCCAAAGAAGGGAAGACAGACAGAGTGGGTAGATAGGTATACCTCAGTGGGAAATAAAGCTACCAGCAGCAGCTTCTTAGTGTTACTTTTAGGTCTTCAGTTTCTTTGCAAACCTTTATCCTGTTTCTAGTCCCCTGATGACTAAAGATTCATGGAAAAGTGTCTGAACAGACATTTGGCATCCATATTCTTGTGTTAAGATCTACATACTAATTTCTTTCTGCAAACATCTTGTAAATCACATGAACAAAACTAATAAAAAGCATTGTGACCAAAACCAGACAGCATGTCCTATTAAACTCTCTTTTATAATATTTACAGCCTGCACCAATGAAGTCATAATTAAGATAAAAGAACTATACTGTGAAGAGCCTACTCCTTTTACTACTCCTGATGATAGGAGCGTGACCAGTAGCTTCCAGCCAGGACCACATTGTACCACAGCTTCCAGAGTCCATACTGTAGACTGCCCTTAAATTATTATACTAACCACATGCTTGCTAGAAATCCTAAATGCAAAGGCAAGCTCTACATGTTTTCATTTTTCCCCTAACTTTTTTCTTGATATTGAGATAGAAAAATTACACTGTGTCTTGCTAAAACTTAGACTCATTCCTCTAAATTTCAGGTGTTATTGATAGCAGATGGAGATCATTTTATGTAACTTACATTAAATTGATGCAGAGGGGGAAAAGAAATTACAGTTTCATTTATAATTACCATACTTTTCCTGATAACCCAATTTATCTCAGTCATAAAGCAACATCAAAACCTTGCTTGCCTACTTTCTTGAGGTTTTGTGGGTTGTTCTTTTTGGGTGTGCTGGTGTTTTGGTTTTGGTGTTTTTTTTTAATATTTATATGTGTATAAAATGGACATCATGTCAGAGCAGCACAAATAGCATTCTACAAAAAAAGCTCTGTAAGAATATCAGTCACTGACAAGTAAATACAGCATATGAATTCTAATCTTTACAGCAGTATATCATCTCAGTGGGGACCACTGTTGTTTCCTCAGCAGCACTGCAAAAAGCCAAAATTAACTTGGCCTAACCTTTTCAAATTAAGCAGGTAGAGCCCAAAACTACCCCAATCCTGCCAAGTGTCAATGCTTCCACTAGTCACCTCAATATCATGATTTGTTTTCTAGACATACACACAAATGTCCATGATCTGATTACTCAGCACCTAGTTATGAGATCCTTGAAATGCTTTTCATAGGAAAGGGGAAAAAAAAAAAAGTTTTGGCATCCTAAAAGCAAAGCTAAAATTAATTAAACGCACCAAATAATGTTAAGGCTGCTTACCGTCACAAGGCACAGAAAATAAAGGTGAAGGAAGCACAAAATATCCATCCTATTCTCCATCTGTTTTCCACTGTTGGGTGCCTTATTCTCCATTTGAGCAGTTATCAGCAGTCTGATCAACATTCACCTTAGCTTTACCCAAATCTGACCTTGCTTATTTTAAAGTAAGTGTCTGTAGAACTCTTGCAGCTTGTGGAGCAGTTCCAGACAAATAACTTTGCTAGCTGATGGCTTCAACAATATATGTCACACCGCATGAGTTTGCCCTATTCTGAAAGAAGAGGTAGGCACTCACCTGCAAAGGATACTCAGAATTACAGCTCCAGGGTGAAGCTTGCAACCCTGTGAAAGAGCTTAGAAAGATCCCCAGTCAGTGCTTATTTATCAAAGCTTGTTATTTCCTATGCCTACAAATCCTAGACATTTTGCCTTAAATTTTAGACCTTTGTGCCTTCAACACCAGAGTTCCTACAGCCATATAGCAATATTATAACTTTAATGGGTGGTATTGGTCCAGAAATAGAGGTTTTAATGAATTCCAGCTGCTGGTAAGGTTATATAAAGACAGCTGTTGCAAAGCGCACATGTGGGGCACTGAATTAAGCCATAATGTCAGCAAAACTTTAAGACTGGGACCTTTTTTTTTTCCCATTTTCCTTAACTTTTCTTCATATGCCACTAGAAGACAACTGTCAAGCAAGAAACAAGAGAGGAAAAAAAAATGAAATTTATATAGGTTGTTCAGGCTGTTTAAAGCTGCAGGAAAGCACAACTGAACCTTTTTCATTATGCTAAGCAAACCTGTGCCCAAAAGAGTTACTGAGAATTAACTGTTTTCTAGGCCCATGGAGTTTACACAACCATTCACAACTGCACATATTATTTCTCATATTGAAAAAATGAACTTTTTTCATAAAAGTATTTTCCACACTCTGGCTTTAAATGTGAAAATTTATTTTGCTGGGTGCTGTCATATTGCAGGTGTCAGATTTCCTATTTCCAAGCATCTGTAGGGTCTTCATATGTCTGAGTAGGCAAAAGAGTCTCTCGACAGACCTTCATATTTCAGGTAAGCATGAGAGATAAAAAAAAAAAAAAAAACAGCAGCTTTACTCTTACCAAATGTTTTAAGTCCTCAATTTTCATGCCAGTAGCATTTGACATTGCCTTTTTTGGGGCATTCTTTGGGGATTGTGCTATATAAGAACCTAGCTTGCTTTCCCTGGAAATAAGGAATAATCTCCAAATGCACAGTCTCTGCAAAACCATCCCATTTATCCCAGGACCAGCAGCAAAATTTAAGAGTTTAAATATGGCTACACATAAGTGCATCTCTATGAACTCTGGAGAGTTTCACAGAGCAGCTACACAACTGGGAATACTCTTGCCTTTCAGGTTATGTACTGCCTACTGTGGCTAAACTGTATGGCTCTGAAAGGCTTCATGTTGTGGATTATGACAAGCCCAGGATATGACCTGTAGACCGCAATATGAGAATTCACTACGGCTCAAGCTTATGGGTTTGGTGTTTTTTTTAGTTCCTTTTTTGTACTCCTCAACTCTTTCTACTTTGTAGGCAAAATACAATGCATAAAATCAGCCTGACCCAATGTTATATCATCTTCTGGAAACTACCTGTACTGGGATATATTATAATAGATAATTATTCAGAGTTGCTCTCATAACCTTGCCATAAAAATGCTAAAATATTAAAACTGCTGTAAAGCAAATTATTTTTGAGTTAGAGAACTATTTGGCACTAGCTCTTTCCTTTGTTCTTGACTTCTCTTATCCTTAACCTTGAGTGATATCTGCTTACCATGCTAAGCCAGCAGTCATAGCTATACCTTGAGCAGTGAACACAACTTGGATTTAGATGCCAAGCATATGAATACATTGCTTTTTACTGCATCTCTACCACCCTCAAGAATAGACCCAGAGTCTGCAGATGATCTTTTCTGATCAGTTAGTTGGCAAGGTCTTTGGCAACAATAGACCACTGACAGTAGAGCAGCACTGACAGTAAGAAAAGCTACAGTAGACTCAGAGAATTGGATTGGGTTTGATACCACTTACTTAGAGCTTCTACTCAACAAAAAATGTCCTACCATACAGCAGTGTCCAACCGTATCCTCAAACTTTTATCACCAAAAGAGTTTCATGGTGAATCTGTTAGATGCTATGCCTGCTTGAAACACAAACATTTCTCTTCAGTAGACTCAGTTGGCAAGAGTACACTCCAGCCACAGTCTTCAGTCTTGTACCCTTTAAGGAGTGCTAGTGGACCAATTTCTTTCTTAGAGTATATCCTTACCCACAATGCTCAGAGTTGACAGTCTATATATTTCCAGCCCCAAAACCTATGGGAAAGACTGAATGGGAAATACCAAAGAAAGGAGTAATCAGAATTGCCTTTTTCCTCTCATTTTTTAGAATTAGCTTGGCTGACTGGGTCTGTACATTGTTAACAGATATGCAGAATGAGAGAAAAGCAGTCTTTGTATGTGGAAAGGGTTTGGTAGCTGAAATAACTGCTCTTTTTTACAGTGACTGACAAGCAATTTGGTAGGAGGCATTTTAAATAGTAGTCATTTTAAAGTAGTTGCTATCATTTAAGAGCTCATTCAGCTGTTAGAGGTAGCCAACATACAGCAATAATGGAATCTGTACCCGTAGTCATGTGAGAGGGCTGATATGCAGATTTGCAAACTCATAGAGAACTATCTGGCAGCTTTGTATCCACCATCACAGTTGCTTACAGTTAGGCTGCTGCAGCCATGGGGAGCCAGAGCTGCACTGTGCCTTTCTGCATTGCATTCCCAAATAATTTTTCATATATACGCTGCGGTGAAAGAGATACATAGAACATTCCTCTTGTTCCACAAACTGAGGTGATCAGTGTGTGTTCACAGAATCCATGCATGCAGTCCATTTAATCAAAAATTTGCAGCAGCAGTAACACAAGCTCTTTTTGCATATGGCATTATCAAGTCAGTTTTAAATGGAGAAACTTAAAAGCTCTGAAGGAATGGATTCGCACTCAAGTATCTTCATCAGAACCTTTGGGGGGAAAGCTGTAAATAAAACTCCTTTTTACTTTCAGCAAATCTATCATCCCATTTAGTCATAAGAGCATGGAGTGACTTGTTATTTACACATACAAACACTTCACAGTGAAGCACACTAGTAAGAAAGGAGGACACAAAGCCACAAGAAACCTCTAATAAAATAGCAAGTGCTAAATAAGTAGGTATAAGCCAGTCTGCAGCGCCATGCCTCAAAAAGTTAATAAAACATCTGCTTTTTCAACTTAAATAAGGAGGTCCTGCTGCACAGAAACAACCTCTGAATGACCCTAACAAGCACATAAGGGAGGGGGTGCGGGGGGAAGGAGGAATGGAAAGGATACAAGATTATTTCCTCTAGTGTTGGTATTTCTTTGTATTCACTCTATTCAAATATTATTTAGTATAATTCTGCCATTGTACTATTCTGAGAGGACAGAAACATATTAATTGCTCCTAAGCAAATGTTAAAGGATAAAGATTTTTACATCCCACAAGTTATTTAGTACTTGATACAGGAATCATTTTATCTTAAACATAAATGCAATACTTCCTAACACAACACAGGTTGCACCCTGCGAAGCATCACCCAACAGCCACCTAACCGTGAAAACCACAGATCTAGGTATCAATTAGATGAAGCTCAACCTACTTGTTTACAACTTGATATAAAGAATTCCAAGACATGGGGTCAATCTTACAGTCTTTCTTTAGGTAAAGTTCCCATTAATTTCTAAAACAGTTTTACCTTCTCAGGAAGGATCAGGCCCTCTGCTTGCCAAGCAAAACATACAAAAAATGAGTCAACTTTGGCATAACCAAAAATAAATATCTTCAATGTTTACAAGACATACAAGAGAAATTCTTTTAAATGGTTTAACTCCAGATATTATTTGTTGAAAAATAGTTGAGAATGAAGAGAAAATGGATGAAGGCTAGGAAGAAAACAGAGCAAAAGGACAGACCAAAACACTGAAAACCAAACTCACTTTGGACACCAGCAAGATTCCACTTGTCTCCTACTGCCATCAGCTCTTGGTGCAAAAAGGTAACAAACTGTTCTGTTTAACTTAGGGGTTAATAAGGTCTCACAAATACTGATCAGCTGTGCTTCATCAAGGCCTGATTCATGGGTGCACCAGTCAGAGCACAGCAACACTGACCTCTCTAAGGTCGTCTTCTCTCTTGCTTTTCAGGTGTTTCTATTTCATGCATTGGATTTCACCCATGGGAGCTGCTTAGAACATAACATCAACAGCACCCTCCTTTCAGAGTCCTCTGCACTCTTCTTGGGGTGTGTTCTTATCACCCAGTGCTCTCCCCTCTTTCTACCAGAGGCGTCCACAGTTGTCAGACTGAAGCTCAACTATGCGTATGTTCAGTAACCTCAAAAGATGTTCCTGCGTTTTGTATACATTGTAAAACTTTATGTACCTTTATAAATAAAGCCACTAGAAGCTTTGCCAATGGCATGTCTTCTGAAAAGCAGCAAGCCTTGCGCACATCTGATAGCTATGCATGCAAGCACCTGAATACTAGCAGAGATAAGGGGTCATTTAGGGAGGGGCAGCGACGATACCACAGAAAGCCTAAACTAAATTAAAACAACCTACATCACCCTTTCTACAATGATAGTAGGAACAAGTAAAATATATAGACAGTGTTTATAGTATAAGTAGAAGTCCAACGTCAATAGATACAAGCATACTTGAACAAAGTTTAGTCTCTTATAGATAAAAAAACAGTTCTCAGACTCACACAATCGACTGCCTAGAAGATTATCTTAGAAAACAATCATTCAACCTCTTTCCTGTCATTAGTCTTTCTGGTGTATAAACCTCTTCCTATCAGCCAGAAACTGCAATGATGCAGACTGAAGCTCATTGAAAGGACTCAGAATGAAATGATACCAAGACAGAACTGTAAAATACAAAAAAAAAAAAAAAACAAAAAAAAACCAAAACCAAAACCAGATCAATTCATTGTGACCAAAATAAAATCTATAAAGCAACAGATGAACTATAATAATAAATCATCTATCACTGAGACCAGTGAAGTATGCATATTTGTTGGAGGGAAGCAAACTTTGTTGCAAAGGACAAAGCATCTGTGATGTCTTCCATAAGAGGAACTCTACCTGAAGGGCTTCCCAGAAGAGCTGTGTGGAGCACCTTGGGGAAATGCTGACAGTGAGAGCTTTAGAGAAATCAAGACAGAATTGCATGCAAGACTAAACTAACACATGGCAGTCATCAGCAAAAGCCCAGCCAGCTCCCAGCTAGGAAAACATGCCTTATCCACAGGTTATAGAATAAACACAGATGCAGCAAAATGAGTCACCAGAGGAAAACAAAAATTTAAATTGGAGGCAAATGAAGCTTTTTGCACATGCATGACAAGAAATCCATTGAGCAAAACTAATTTTATATCTGTGCTGGAATAGCTGTCTTGCATGTTAAAAATAAAAAGACTACAATGCTAAGAAGGGAAGTACCATATAGACTCAGATGCTAGGGAAAAAAAAAAAAAGCCCATCCAAATAAAAAAGTAAATATATCCCAGAAATTTATTTCATAACAAAAAAAAGTACTAAGAAGAGAATAAAAATAATTCAACATTGTCAAAAACAATGTGAGAGGAAAAATTATGGTGCACATAAAATAAACATTCATACTTCTTTTATTGATTTCAGAAAAGTTAGGTTCTTTTCACAGAGCCTTATGTTAATATATTTTACTTTCTATTTACTGCAGGCTAAGAAAATACCATGGTCATTCAATGCATCTCAGCTGATAGGCAGTAGCTCATTAACCCACAATAACTCAGCTGTGGGTCTTGTATGCATACTATGTCTTTTCACACCAATAAATCTTACTTTGTTTCAAATGACAAAGCATGACTAGTGACACACTATATTCTGAGGCATACAGAAAATAAATGGTTTACAAAACACATAAACACATGAGGAACACATAAGATCAGAAAAAAAAAAAAAAAAAGAAAGAAAAATTAAAAGCCCCTCACATCATAATGATTTTAGTTTCTTTTTAATGAATAGCAGAACTGGTCATAGAATTAGACTCATTCACTTGTGCTCTGCAAACACTGAGTGAAAAGCCAGGTTCAGTTCCAGTGAGCTTAGTTCAAGTATTAATCAGGCATCTTCTGATTTGTGTGTTAAAGATAACAAATATTTTCATAAAGGCTCAAGTATGAGGGTTGTTTCAAAAGAATGTAGCATGTGATGTGGGTGCTTCATGCACAGCAGATCCTAACCCTGTACTCTATCAAGGGAAGTGAAAAATGCTTCCAATAATCTGTGAACATTTCCACTATAAAGTAAACAGGATTTATAAACTCTTTGAAAATTAAGAAAATAACCTACATCTTCTAGAGGGTTTTTTTTATACTATTATGATTTTACATCGATATATCTCCCCATAATAACCTTTCCAGTAAAAAAACCTATTCACAGTGTAAGAGCCAACTGTTTCCTACAAACCAGCTCTGCAAAAATAACTGCTGTCTAGGGGCGAAAGAAGAGTTTCAAAGTCAAGAGTGGGTCACCTTGCATTACTAGATGGTTTTAAGAAGTTGATCAGTATTTTGGTGGGCACCTTACCACATATGCATGCTGGTTCTTGGTTATCCAAGAAGAGAAGGAGCTGAATAAATATTTTGGAAGTGGTCTGCTGTTCTCTGATAAAGGGAGCTTTTCAGACATATACATGGGTATATGCATACTTACATTTGTGTGCGCTCATGGTTTATGTTTCATAAGTTCAAGTACTGCAGACTTTGGAAATCTAAATAAATGAAAAATACGTAGTTTGTATAGGAAGTGAAGGAAGCTCTTAACTCAAATATGTCACCTATTTTAAAAGATGTAGAATCACAACCAGTGAATGAATATAAGAAAAGAATATTCAGTTAGGCATGCATAGCTGGACCTTACAGAAAAGTTTGTCTTTTTATATGGTATTGAGTAGTAGTGTATGCAAGGTTGCAGTTTTGATTTTGGGCATGGACCCATAGGAATTGTCATGTATTATGTTAGAAGGCAGCTCTGGGTTTTGGAGTCTTTCTCCTCTGTTTGCTTGAATTTTAAATGGGTTAAAAAAAAAAAAAAAAAAAAAGAGAACAAAAAAACCCACAGCAAAATCCAGATAGACTTGCTTGGAGATATACTCGCAACAACAACAAAAAAAATTAATTGAGAAGAACTGTAAACGCTAGTTGCTAAGCAATGTAAGCAATGCACTTTTCATAGTCCAGATGGAGTCCCATCCTGCATGTGAGTCTTACTGTTTCCCTTTAAATACTGTATAACAACATCAGTTGAAAACGTAATCTCCAAATGGCATCCTGTGAGTCTGCAAAGTGGAGTGCTCGATTCAGCCTTGCTGAAGCCATGAGTGCTGCCTGAGGAAAGCCCGGCTGTCAGGCAGCTCCCGCGCCTGAGCCATTCAGCAGTTGTCCCATTAGGAGCTCATTGCATTTATGAGGATAGACAATTGCATTTGCAACTGCTCCGGGTTTTTTGTCTCTCTAGCAGGTGTGGAGATAAAAAAAAAAAAAAAAAAAAAAAAAAAAAGATGGAAACTCCACTGGTTCGTGCCTATGCACTGCCTGCTGGAATAGTCTTTCTTGCCACCTTATTTCCACTCAGGACAAAACTAGAAAAAAAACAAACCAACCAACCCACCCTAAATGCACACACAGACAGACAGACAAGCAAACTACACAAACAAAAAAAAAAAAAAAAAAGGAGAAAATCAGAAGTGGCAAAACAATTCATCACAGTTCAGCCTTTTGCAGTGCAGGCAAGCCTTCAGGACATCATACATCCCCCATCTTCAGTCGGCTCCACCAACTTGCTTCTCAAGTTGAGCATGCCTCCTAACGTACTATTACAGCTCAAGCAGAACAGAATAGACCATGCATATGTACTTGCACAAACATACAGGAAACTCCCTTCCAATCACCTTTGCTAGCTTACTTTTCTGAAATATTGATCAGTATTATCAATTTTCTAAGCAGATGTACCAATGAACAAGTTAAGCCAAACACTCAAATATTTATTTACTGACAACTTTCACATTTCCTGAGTATCACTCATACAAAAATAACTATAAGTTTTAAATATCACAGTGTGTTATTGCTGTGAGATGATGTGTAACAGCTGGCAATCTGCATTTTCTGGGTATTAAATATTAGTGAACAATGTTAAAAAACAGACTGTTCTCACAGGGCCTGATTCAGGAAAATGAGAAGCTCTGACTCCCAATCCCTTTGCTGGGAGCCAAGAGAATTCATCTCAGAGGAATTCATTGGAAGGATGAGCTTCAAATTAGATTATTTTTTTATTATTATTACATTCTGGATCTATAATAAGCACAGCTGTTTACTTATGTGCTAGCTATGTTTAAATAGACATAAGAGGTTAAAATCTAATTTTCTAATTTCAATAGTATGTGCAAATTATCTTGTTGCTGCCAAAAAGTCATAGCATGCTATAAAAATCCACAACCATCTCCATCTCTGTTTTCATAGTGCACATGTATATTAGAATGGATAAATGTGCTGACATTCAGAAGCAGCGATGAGCTTTTGGAATGTCTACTCAAAAATGGATACTGTAGCTGGATCTATATTGCAGCCAATGAAACACATTTGAAAAGATTATATGCTATTTTGCTTTCTCTCATGTTTATCAGAAGTTTTGCCAAGTGAGCCTATGTTATACCAAGAGCAAACCAGGAGTTTCGCCTTCCTTCCAGTTTCCTTCCATTGTTATGCTCATTTAGAAATTGCATTGCCAACACTTGTAGCCCCTGCAGCTACAGTATCACAGTAAAAGCATCAGAATAAGGCTCTTTTTTCAGAAAGAGGGTATGTTGTGCCACAAAAGAAAAGAATAAATGTATGTTTCTTAATTTTCCTTTCACTTTATTGCATTTTTCTTATTCTTCATGTTGTGCCTGAATGTGTTACAGTCTTCTCATTAAATAAGGTAATTTAGTGAATGTGTATTGTTTGGGTTTTTATCATCAGAAACAATCCAAGCAATTGGAGGAAAGAGAATTTATTCCACCATTTCTGCTGCAATTGCTGGTCTTTGTCAAGTTATTGATTAAAAAAGATGTTTCTTCACTGTTTAATTCTGTTATACTTTGAAGAGCCTGTAAAGAGAGTTTGGATATGAGGACCTCTCTTCTTTGTGACCTGCGGTGATATCTTGGTTGGATTTTCAGCCTGGGATAGATGTGTCATTTTTAAAATATCATGATATGTGTTTGTATTACTACGTATAGTATGTATATTTATGTGTAGATAGGTAAAGCCCTAAATTTTTGTTATAAAAGGGTAAATTATAACAAACATAAATGGCAGTATGCAGCACTGATAGAAAGAGCCTTTGAACATTCCTCATTTAACTATGGAAATCATACTTTTTAAAGGATTAATTATGTTATCTTAGCTTCCTCAGTGTTGTAACATTTCCAGTATTTCAGGACTTATAAAAGCTTTATTGTTGTCTAATGCCAAAAGCAACATCCCAGAAAAGTAAAGAAATATGAAAGTAGAGAAGGGGAGAGTGACCTAATGTGGGGCCAAACATCATCAGAAAAGGAAGAGATATAAATCAATCCTTCTTCCACATGAGTGAGCATGCTTATGCTACATCAATATTCTCACATATGTACTCTGTAGGTAGAGAGATGGTTGCAGAGTCAGGCTGTGCAGTACCAGGAAAGAACAGTCAGTTTGCAGCTAACAGCAGAGCACGCAGGGAAATCAAAAAGGGAATGGCTTTAAGGAAAGAAGGAGAAGGGGAGGAAACTGCAAAGAGTGTTAAGTGAGGACATAATTTCAAAGAATATCAGTAATCCTTAATGCAGTCAGAGGCCTGGTAAAATTGAAGTACATAACTGCTTTATAGCCATGGAGAACGGGGGCTGAGCTCTGCTGGTTTGGGGACAGCGTGCTTGGCAATCTGCTCTGCAAGATCCCTGATGACTTCTACAGGGTTATTTGGGGCTCAAAATGATTTTCGGTGTGAGCACAGGTTCATACTCAGAGAAAGAGGCCCAAAAATAACCAATTCAAATGGAAAGATGCAAAGGAAACAGAAAAGGGGAAAGAGACTGGCATTAAGATGATCTTTGAGAACATTATTATTGCGTTTCACAGCTTAAAAACTACAGAGTGCAGAACTCAAAAACAAAATAGAGCACTGACACACACAGCAGTCTGAAGAATTTAAAGATGGGTTTTGGGAATTGGGAGATGGGAATTAATTCCCTTGTTGCTGAAAGCTGAGTGCCATTCGAAAGTGGCAGAAAAGGAGGCACTGCAAATGCAACATCAAACATTTAAAAAACCTGACATTATATCATATTTCTACTCAAAAATATGGTGAATGTCTTAGTATGACATCAAAGGAAAAAAAGGAGGGTAATGTTATTACAAAGGTTGGTTCAAGGCTAACTTATATTAAAAGTCATGAAGTGTAACTGAACACAGAATAATCCTGTCCAGCGGAAAATATTTCCCAACAGCTTTTATTTGTCTGTGGAAATCACTGAGACAAGGCAGAGTGAAAATGTCTTCATCTGAGTTTTCTGAAGTGGACATCTACCAGGTGGAAAAACAGAGTCAGACAGAGTAGATGCCCTAACAGATAAAAATCTATCATATCAACCATATGAAATAAACAATGAAGTCTAACTTTTGGTGCCCTTCCA
Organism: Tyto alba; assembly: GCF_018691265.1. Taxonomy (NCBI): domain Eukaryota; kingdom Metazoa; phylum Chordata; class Aves; order Strigiformes; family Tytonidae; genus Tyto; species Tyto alba. The sequence goes on along the minus strand of NW_024881327.1, from coordinate 12,137,541 downwards.
TGTGGAGACAAATGAACGTTCACATGGAAGGTCCTTGTATCTTTAGAGTGATGGTCCAGTAAAGTATAGCCGTGGATTTAGTTTAACATTTTTATCTGTCTGAAAGTTCCAGACACCACCTTTTATCCTACTGGAGGAGGAAGATGGTCAGACTGAATCAAATTCCCTTTTAAAAAAGCCTCTAAACGTCTTGCTATCCTTCTTCAAAAATCTTTAAGACCACTTTTATAAGCTTTAAGATCTTTAGAAGTTTGAAAGTCTGTAAACTCCATTGTACTGAGACCTCTTTCTGCCAAACCAGTCAATATTGTCCCTGCCTGTCTCTGCAAATATTCCTGTGTTGTCCTCTGTTTAATGTTTAGATCAGGATCTATTTGGGCAAAAATTCCCTGTTTTGTAAATACTTCTACAAACCAAGTACAATTTAGTCATATGCCAGAATAAAGATTTTAGATATGACCATAATTAATAGTAAGAACAGTGGCCAGAATAAAGAAGCCGTTCTCCAATAAAGCCACGTCACTTGGAGAAGACATTAGCAAAGCAGTAATTGGGTTTTCTGAATAATTTTCACTTTATCAGTAGAAGTAATACAGAACCATGCAGTACTTCACGTACTAATACAGTCCTTGAGACAGGCCGTAAAAGAGATGAAGCATCTCATTGCTGAAAAATAGTTATAATTTAAAACTTATGCCAGGCAGAAATACGAACACTCATTTCTCCGCATATGTGAGAAGATACTCAAGATTTATAGATATTACTTGCAGTTGTTTTAACAAATTTCCAAAGTTGGGTGTAGGGGTGGGCAATAAAATAACTGCAGTTGTACTTTGTTTAAAAAGTTTAAACAGATTTTTTTTTCCCTCCTTTGTAACTGTGTAAGATGTTGGCTATTGACATAGAAAGTAAAAGAAGTTGTGCAAACTGGTATATCTTAAATGAAAACAAATGCCAACTCATGTCAACATGTAGGAAAAAGGTATTACATCTAGATGAATGTGAAAGATATTCTGGTGAAAGGAGGTGACTAGCAGAGGGAAAAATGACTGCTTACCAGCATTTTATACCATGCTACCCTCAGATTTTGAAGATAAAAACCCAAACCTCACAGAAGCTTAAAGTAGCAATAGCTTTCCAAGGGTTTAAACTGTTTGAAAAGCTGGCTGTAGTGAACACTGTTAGAAGGCACAAGGTGCACTGGAGGGGTTTGCAGTAAAGCCAAAACCGAAGTAGCTTTCAAGATCAATCAGAAACTGCTGTTTCAGGAGCTGTGCTAGAATTAATGCCAAATAAAATGCATGCTACTCCACAGAGATTTTAATGAACCTGCTTGGAGGCAACAGAATGAAGGTGCCGTTGGCATGTAGCAACATTTCAAAATAACCTGGAGCAGGTTGCTTAAAGTCTAAACATTTATCACAGTACTGTACAAAACACAAGCAGAAACTGGGAAGAGGTTAATGAAGTTCTGTAAGCAGCATCAATTGCTTCCTAAAACACACGGGGAAAACTGTTCAAATTTTTTTAAAAAAGCACCATGTGAGATACATTAAAATCCTTTGAAAAGGAAGGAAGTTTGCTTAGCTCCTTTGAACAACTTCAAGCATTTACATTCAGTAAACAAGACAACTACAGAAAAATTCTAGTCAAGCCCTCCTGTCCCTCCAAGCTAAGTTCTTTGGTTTTTGGCTCTCTTTTTCTTCTCCATCCACCCCACACTCCTTTTCATCTGTGCTTCACTTTCAACATACCACTTGGGATCAGTACACAGCAACTGCCGCAGAGTTTCTGTATAACTCTGCTCTGCCAGAGCTAGTGATGAGTTTATTCACATGCATGCCAAAGCAGCAATTCTAAGACCTTCCTTATTTCAGGTTTTTTTATGTCAGATTTTCTTGATGCTCCTGGAATCTGAAACATGTTTCAGTCAACTATGTCATAATTAGAAATTATGTTCTAATAATCAGTTTATTTTTCAAGAATCTCAGTGTTTGACAAGTGGATATTTTCAAAGGGGTCCTTCTATTATCAGCTGTAGTATATTTTACTTACTTTTTTTTTTTTCTACTTACGTTATATGCATGCTGACCCTAAGAGAAAATGACCATCACCACTTGGCACTTACAGAGCTGACCTGTTGTTGCTAGGACGAGAGTGCTGCTTGTTTGACCTCTGAAGACTGGCTAGGTTATTGCTCTGGTAGTATTAACTAATGGTGATGAGTTCCAGTTGTAGCAGGCACAATGAATGCTGGATCCTGGCACAGTCCTTGGGATAGCTTCTTTGTAGTCATATTGTCCAATGGTGAAAGCATGGGAGAAAAATCTTAGAGGGAGAAGAAAAGTCAGGCCATAAGTTCTTGCTTGCAAAACTTCTGGTGAAATCTTAGCTTATCCAGTGGGGGCCTTTCAGAAATTTATTTTTGTTTTGAGGAGTGTCTCTTTCCTTTTTATTTTTCTGTGGGCAGCTAGAGTGGATGATATTAATGTACAAGGTACTTCAAAGAGTTTTTTTTTCTGATGGAACAATTTGTTTTAAAACAGTTTGGTAGTTAGATTTTTCACCTTATTGGTAACTAAGAGGATGTCATCAGTTTCGGTTTCAGACACCACAAGGACTTGTAATATACTTAAAACAAGTAGAGAACATGTCCACACTTCAATTCTACTTTTTATTCAATTTTATTTTTCCTGGTAGTTTTGAACTCAGTTTTACATGGAAAGAATGCATTAGCAAGTTGCGGTTTATCAATGTTATCATCTTACCCAAGTGAAATGCAAAAACAAATAACACAAGTGGCAAAAAAAGGTAAATTAGATCCTTGAAAGTCTTTAGAACTCACATTAATAGCAATATGTTGATGATCATTATGAATGTCACTTGTTGCCAGTTCTTATTGCACTCCTGTATCTGAACCTGGGCTGGCTGGAGTTAACACTCTTCCTGAAGAGTAAGAAATTACAGTAATTGTTCTGTGCAGCTATTGAAGCCTGGCTTAACATGGCAGAGATGCATGCATTTGGAGCAGATGTCGAGCAGCTCACACAGAGCTTGTTTGGTCAGAACAAGGGAACCTTGTTTCATTAGGTTTGTGCATTAGGAACACTTAACTGTAAACAAGGAAATACTCACAATAGCAAACATGCTCTCTTGGCTATACCTGGCAGACGAAGGGGCTGGTGGTGGTGGTGTGTGTGTGTGGAGTTACTTCATTTCTTTCTCCTATATTTTTAGGCTTTTATAAGTGTTTTAATGAATTACAGTTTGAAAAGTTTCTGGGGTATTTGCATGGCCCCCAGCAAAGCTATGGGAAACAACTGGTTCTGGCAAGCAGGTAAATGTACCAAAGCTATGAATATCCTCAATAAGTGTTTTCCAAGGCATACAAACAAGTGTTAAGCACAGCTGAAAATCATCACCCTCTTTGTGTTTGGATTCATATCAAGAAATCTCTTTTTGTAGACGAGACCAGGAGGAACAAAAATGAACATAGCGCAGAAATGTTACGTGTTAGATGAAAGAATAGGTGACTGCCAGCAGAGCACTGTTTTCATTTCCCTCTTTCTTTTACACAGTATATACAGACATAAGTCTTGTGGACCAGTGGAAGTCACAAACAGTGATGCTGAAGAGGTACACAGCATAAACAAAATCTTTCAAAAGAAACAGTAGGCTGGGTAATATCAAGTTTAGGATCTCAACAGTCTTTCACCAGGAACCTCAGGGATTTCAGGACTAGGCTGCAAAGGCCTACTGAGAGAAACATTTATTATTTATGACCTAGGATAAGGATAAACATAAACAAAACACTGACAAACACATCAACAGCTCAGCAGAAATTATACCATGTGGTTTTACTACATTAGGAGTTTTGGTTAATAAAGTGTATGGGGTTTTTTATCAACAGTGTACCAATTTAAAATAATAAAACCTAATGAAAAATTAACAATAACATGAAATGTTTCAGTAATGTTCCCTGTAATGGCTGTTGACATGGGAAATAAATCATCAAAAGGATTTCTGAAGAACAAATTTAACAAAGAAATAAGTAATAAGAGTGGCTTAGATAGCTATATTCAGTATGTAGACTTAAAATGTAATTTCACATTCTCCCACATTAAATATTTAAATTCTTATAAGGAACAAAGAGTGTGAGACTAGCTCGCTCTCTCTTCAGGCATATTACATTTCAAAGCAAGTATGTCCTTAGGATCCAGCTAAAGCCTGGATCTGTGACTGTGTTCTATTGTCTGGCCTCAAACTAATTGTAGCAGAAAATTAATTATGTCCAACGTTTCCAACTTAAGTTTTTAAAAAGCAGCTTGATCCTGAAGGGCAGGAGTTGCTCAGCATGTTACATACTGAAGCTCTCAGTGGCCTGATTTTTCAGAACTGCTTGACTCATCTAGCACATTAGCTTTTGAGAGAACCAGATGGTGTTTAGGTCTTGGTATTTCAAGGCACCTTGACACAGATCCTTAAATGCATTTTTGTATCATTCAAAATGATTTTTAATACCTCTGAGGGTCTTGCCCCTGTGTACATAATGGCAAGATTTGAAAACTGCAGTTGAAGCATTAAAACTGTGTGTATGACTGTGTCTGTGTAACACATTTGCGCAGGACAAACACAATTTGAGTAGAGAACAAAAGAAATTGGTCTTTTTTGTATAAATCTGAAACACAAGGGAAAGATTGTACTGAAGTTCTGGTCTTTTTTTTTTTTTTTTTTTCATTTTACAGTCTGTGACTTGTAAAAGGACTCCAGGGTTAAAAATCTGCTTAGTTATCTCTAGCTGAAGATTTCTCTTTTTTTTTTTTTTTTTTTTTTCAGGAATATCAGATTGTGTATAACAAATAACTTTTAAGACAAATAACTGGAATGGTGAAGGAAAAACAAGGAGAGAAATCCTATATAATTAATAGATTATATTTTTTTATTACCCAAACTACACAGAAAGCCTGAATTTTAATAATTACAAGCAGAACTGCTTGAAATTAGGACTTATTGACTTGCCACAGGAGAGTGTAAATCTTCTGGAAGGTTTTGCTTATGAAAGGGCAAATGTTGCACAGGAAGGTCTCAGTTCTTTCATGAAGGTTCAAAGCTGCAAGGTGGTTATGCTGAGTATTCTGTAAAAGGACTGACTTGAAATATAAATGTTCTGTTCTTGACTTGTATTGAAACTCTGACACTTTCTGAAGTTTATCCAAAATGCAAACATTGCTTATACCTTCTGGAGACTCTGAGGTTTTTATGAAAATATTTATAAACTGTGAAATAAAAAATGTCAACTATAGCACCTACTTTGTATTTGAACCCCATCTTCTTTTATGTAACTGTTTACCTCAAATATAATTTCCTAGACCTCTTTGGTTTAATATTTACCTGTAGCTTGACATGCTATTGTCTGAATTTAACTAAAGCTATCAGCGAAGTAATACTAAGGTCAAAACCAGAGCAACCTATGACACCCACCACCCACCACAAATACCCTGTTTGTCTTAATTTTCTCTTGTGTGCTACGACAGTCCACATAGTTCCAACAAAATGACTCCCCCTCCTTCACCCTTCTGTGAAATGAGCTGTATGACCTTTATAGACCTAGTAGGGATATTGTGTAGAAGGGAAAAAAGTAAACAGAAATAAAAAGTCCTACTGCATTTTAATTCTTCTATTGGCTTTTTAAACACTCCATCTTCAAAAATGGGGCACAAGTGAGTGTAAAGGATACTAATTTCCCCAGCTAGCTGTATTATTCACAGCATTGCAGATTCTGTAAGAAACTCTTTTGCTTTTGTTACAAACAAATATAAACAGATATTACTGAGTTTTATTTTGTGGTATTGCTGTTGACATTAAAAAGCAAGGAGGAAACAGGAGGCTGCAGAGGGATCACGAGGAAGCAGCGATGTGTGAAGAATAGCATGCTGAACTATAACCAATCCCACTTGCAGTGCAACATCCAAGGCAAGACTTGGCATGCAATAAATGTCTCACAACAGTGTTCGTTGTCAGGAGGATCTTCTAGTGGCCCCGAGTGGACAGAGCAAGGAGAGCTCACCTCCTTGTTGGCTCCCCTGCTAAAGCAAACCCAAACACAGAAAGGCTGCTTGGGTCTCTCAGACTGTCTCAGGCAGATTTCAAGGCTGACAGACTGGCAGTATTCAAACGTGTTTTGTTTTTGTTTTTTGTTTTTGTTTTTGTTTTTTCTTTAATCTGGCTGGATCGTTTTGGCTTTGTGATCAACTTACTTCTCTGATGAACTCTGCTAGGATAACTTTATTTAGCCTCTTCTTTTACTCTCAGACTAGTCAGAAAATATTTTATGTTTTAAAAAGCTGGGTCTTCAACTTGTTATTTACTCAGTATCTTAACAGGAGAAAATCCATTGTCTTGTTTTGTTTTCATGAAGCCAGTTTCTTTAACCATCTGTGTCTTCATGTGGGGTCATATCCTATCAGATCTGGCTTTTTACTGAAGAAACAGGCAATGTAAAGGCACTTTGCAATGTTTATCTATTTAAACTTAGTGTCAAAGCATCATAGGGATAAACAGTGTTTTCTTCTGAATTGTAAGGATTAATGTTTATACAGAATGACCTGCAGAGCACAGAGGTTTTAAACTAACACTCACTTTGTTAGAGTAAAATTACGGAAGCACTTGGAGTCTCACTGTAGAGGAAATAAAGTAGCTGACCTTTTTTATGCTGTTCCTGTGATCTTTGCTGTGAAATAATAATGATAAAATGATAATAACGATGGCAATGCTTGCTGATTTGAGCTACTCAGAATTATGAGGAAAAACATGTCCTTAAACCTGACTTATAAGTAAAAATGATCTATTAATCCTCACAGGATCCCTCTAGTTATGCAATCAATAAAACTGCAACTGATTTTTTTTTCTTTAAATCCATATTCCTCAAAAAAGGCATTAGACAAGAAGTAAACAGAAGGGCTAGTAGTACTATGAAGTATCTGCCTAAGAATGCCACATTCAAATCAACTTTGGGAATGAATAAATACAACAGTATTATTGAATTAAATACAATTCAATCTTACTTTAAAATGTGATACATCTGAATTATTCTGACTCTCCTCTCATGTACAATGATAGAAATAATTCAAAACAAGAGGTTCATTGTTAAATTAGAGACAGGCCAGAATCAGGCTCTTGTCTCTATTCTGTGCAGTCATACCACTGATTATATGTATTAGACTCTGCAATGTTTTTTCAATAGAACTTGGTGAGACATTGAAACCTGGTCTTTGCAAAGTGCTAAAAATACACAGTAAGGAGGAGCACTTAGTGAGCAGAGAGATGGATGACATGAACTGACAGGTCTTTTCAGCTTTTACCATGTTATCTTATGGGTCTATCAGTAGGGAATGGAGAGAAATCCAATGACTTTCCCAATCTGAAGGATGTTGCTGAATATCAGATTCCTTAAAAAAATCACCAGTCTTTAAAGTGTGATAAGCTAGAGTCACAATAGGGTTTCTCTGTGGCACTCCTTTAAGCTAATTATTATACCAGTTTCCGATTCTAAATTTGTTCTTCTCTGACTACAATACCTCCTCCTTCTTTTGCTTGGGAAAGAAAATGTATGGGGTAAAACTCTGCTTGCTGAAGTCCACTGCAAAATAAGACTCCCCTTCAACAGAGCCATGAGTTCACAGCAATGATGTCAAAAGGTTTGGCCTCGTGTTCCTTTTCAAAAATTTTAAGGTGTTGTGTGTTTTTTTATTGTTTGTTTTTATAGGTGAGGTATATGCCTTCAATACAGCTTTATCAATTATACTGAACAGCCTTGTACAGATGAACATCAGTTAGGTTATATCTAAGCTGAAAAAGTGTTTTTCATGTTTTAATAAGAAAAGCAGTGATTATTTATATCCATTACAGGTTTTCCTTTACATGTTGCTTAATACTGGTTGTACTGAGGGGTGAAATGAGTTGGATTTTGAGGGAAGAGTAGGCATGCAGGGAATAAGGTCTTCTCAGTTTAGACCTCTACTGCCAATGTGTTCTCTGCAAACATAGGTATTTTGATTGAAGAGAGGATCCTGGCTATAACCTAGCTGGTTCAGAACTTTATAAACAAATCAAGTTAAACTACTTAACAACTGCAAAGAGAGCAATGCAAGATAAATATGATCAAAGATCAAGCTCAGGAGTGACCATTCCACTGTATCCCGAATGAGCAAAAGACTGACATAAAAGGTACATAGCAGTCAAAGTCTGAAGTTGAAAGAAATGATCTGTTATGTTTCCATTGATGCATAAATACATAATGTATGCAAATTGCTTACCTAAAGGTGTAACACAAGACAAGCATCTTTCTATAGGTAGTTTATTCACTGAAGTCTTTTAAGTGGACTAGCAGCCTTGAAGAAATTCCCCTCCATCTACATGTCGGACAAATTATTCCCCTAACAAGAACGAATTCCTCTTCAATACCACCAATTCCATCTCCTTTCAGAAGTGGAAGAGCAACACTGAAGCATCTAGTAGAAACGTTACTCAGGTGGTCTCATGGAGCCCAAACCAATCACCACAACCTTTTTGTACTGAAAACTGCAAACCAGCCATCCTCAATACATTAACAATCAGCAGGCTTCATGGTCATATCCCCAGTGGCATACATTGCACCACACAGGCAATGAAATGGACACTTTTGAGATACACCATCAACAGTTGGTATTTAGAAGTCTGGCATAATATTTCATGTTCAGGATAATTTATCACCTGATTGGAAACTGAATATCATTTATATGTTATTAAAATGCCATATAGCAAACATTTGGCATAACTCAGACATGGAAGGTTATGTACCAACAGGAGCAAACTTACGTTAATGTTTGTATATTCTCATTCTTTTGTTCATTCAGCCTTTCAAAGGCTGAATACCATATTGCTCACTCACAAGACTCATTAATTACCTATTTCCTTGATACTCATTAGCATTTTGTTTTTCTTTGGTAATGGATTCATATATAGACATCTTCAATTTTTTTGCTTTATTGTCTTGCCTGGAAGACTAACAGAATAATATTAGCTGCAGAAAGAATAATGTGATTTAATGTACAAAAACAGATGGTTATTTAAAATTACTTTGTTCTAATATTTAATGTTAAGAAACATTCTTAATAACCATAAATGTGATGTTAATTAGGCATAATTTATTCATGTATCCATCTGAATCATTGATGACAATTTGTTAGAGAAAACTAGGCTCTTCTGCATGTTAGTTTATTTATATGCTATAAAACCAAAAAGATTTTAAACTATATCTATGACTATAGATCTATTTTTACTCTTATTCAGAAGAGAAGAACAACATTTCTGTCTTAGCTAGAGAACTATTCTGCTGGTAAATTAATTTTGTAAACTGGCAAAAGAATTGGTAACTTCAATCAAAAATTTTTGATAAGAGAATTCAGTGTATATCTTTACATCCATAGGAATATATACCTGGTCTGAAAACTCCTTCAGCTAAATAAATCTGCGTTCATGTGGTCTTAAAATAATAAAGATAGCCAGGCTAAAAATGTATTAGCAGTTTCATTAGACATGTAAGAGCTATATACAGCACTGAATAGTATGTCTTTTCTGAAAACACCTGTATATTGCAGCAGTTTCAGACATGTTCCTGGAAATGCATTCCTGTATAATTTTTCCACAATTAGCCCCCCCGTGTAGAAGAAATGGAATGACTATTGGACATGTTATCCCATCTTATATGTATTGATAGATAAAATAAACCAAAACCAAGCTTCATATTCCCTCATATGTCTGGATAGGCTAGGATCTGCAAGTTTACATATTCAAAAGTCTAGAAAACTCAATAGGAAATAAACATTTAAAACATCTGTTCATCTCAGGTTCTGTTTTCACATGCCAGTAAAAGGTTCTGAAAGTTTATTTGAAACAATATGCTATCACAACCTTGTATTGGTTACACGGTTTGTCATATCTAATAACCTTTTGTTAAGATCAATTTTCTCCTTAATGGTATATGTACTTATTTCACATCTCCAAAAAGATTCATGACTGATAAAAGAGGAATGGAAATTATTTCTTCTGCCAAAGTAAATAATTTTATACAAACTTTGCTTTTACTATGAAGCAACCAAGGGCAAAACCACAGAAGCTTTTTCTCCTCAAAGGAACTGAAGTCCAGGAATGCTCTGTATTGCTAGAGCTGTGTTACTAATGTAAAAAAGTCTTTACTGTATGACTCAAACAGGGCTCCAGAGCACACAGAGAAGTCAGGAAGTCCAAGTATGACTCAGACTTAAAGTGTCAGTGGAGCCTCACAGAGATATAAAATGTCAATGGTGGAGAAGTATAAAAACAGGATCAAAATAGCTAAAATTGTTAGTGGGTCACAAAGTATATATAAGACAAGGAGCATTAAGGTTCTGACCATTTTACTACAAAGTTTCCAAGTTGGCATCATTTGCTTCTGAAAAAATAAACAAATGAACAAACAAAAAACAATCAAAAAACACAACCCAGATTTTCTGTTCTTAACCAGCCCTAGGTATTTCTTGGCACCTAATGCAAATGAATCTAAAATGTAATGGAAAATGTTTAAGAAAGAAGCTCAAAACATCTTTCTAAAAAGCTACTATTGAGAAAGTCTAGGAATACAGAAAATGGATAAGGAGAAGGAAGAAACTTTTCATTGTCATGATCTACCTATCTGTAGCAGAAAGCCATGGTGTGAGAATGATATTTGCTTCAGATAAAGCATTGAGAAGCTATCAACATCCGAAATGAGAAAGCAGTATCATTATTACTATAGTAGTATTTGGGTACAAATGTTATATAAAATGTATATGCAAAGAACAGGGGTAAGAAGGCCCTCCAAAATCCATGGGTTTTATACCCCTCTATAAATGATCAATCTAGGAAAAAATTTCTTCCAAGGGTACCTATGATGCCAAGGTGGATCCAAGCCTTCAATCATTACAAGCCTGTGCAACCAAGAGATGGTACCCAGAGAGACAGCCAGCAAAAGGCACATCAGGACCAGGGGGTGCCTACGCTTTCATTAATTACAATTTTCATTGAACCATATACAGTGCCTGTTTATCCTGGCACTTGCACCCTCTGACATGTTAATGAAGGAAAACAGGAGTACAATCTTCAAAGGCTTCTCGGAGACAGAATATCAAGTATGAAGGGAAGGGGAAAAAATAAATAGTTGCAAGCAGATGGCGAGATGTATAAAGAGAAAACAAGAAGCAGTTAGATCATATTCAACCTTTCACCTCAGTAATACCAGTTTAAATCTTGTATATTCTAGAGTAGCACCATTTCTGAAACAATAAAAATAAATATAAGACTGAGCCTTTGGCTTTATTATCTCTTGCCACAGCACTGGAAAAATTATGCCTTTGGGAGTCTCAGCTCAGTGGTAAAACTGTTCAGTAGGAATTTGATAAATACCAAAATGGGGGGAAGAATGGAATATCAAAATACACATCATAATCCCCCAAAATAACTATTTCATACATAGATAAAGATAACACAACATGGATGGTTTTAGTTTGAGAATACAATAATGTGATGTACCAGGACATGATTGTCTTTACATGGAAAGTAGAAATGAAAACCACTTTTTTATATGTGTTGGTGTGTTTTTCAACTATTAATATACAATACCTCTGCAGCAAGAGACAGTTCCCTGAAGTTCCTTTATTTGTTTGCAAAGCATCACCCACACAAAAGGATGCAGTAAAAAATGAAAACAGCAGCCATGGGGGAGGTAAAGAAATTCAGGTTTTATTTCTAAGCTTGACCGTTTGGTAAGTTTCAAGAAAGAAATCCAGGTACTGCAATTTGTTTTCATCATCTCACATGAACTCTTCCCTTCCTGACTGTGCCGTTCCCTATAAAGTTTTGGTGCAGCTTTAATTTCCTCTCTATAAGCATCAATAAACCTGACTAAGAAGCCTGACAAGGATTACTTCTGAATATTCTAATTACAGTGGCCTTTGTATCATCTCTTGTATTATCATTCCTCTTGCACACTGCTGCAAGACAGCTGGGAGAGTCTAATCCCGTTTGCTGAAATCATTCCTTACAGGCTGCTTACAAATGGCCTGAAATCTATAAAAGATACAGGTGACTTAACAATACTTAACTTCAACAGTGCTTTTCTGCTGAGCAGAGCCTGGGGAGACACAAACTCTCTTAGGACACTTTCTTCATATTATGCTACACTGGTTGTTACAATTAGAAGTACAGCAACACTTTTCAAAACCAGTTGCTGTGTAATGGACCTAACATCCACAGATCTTCACTGCGAATGTGAACAAAATTAAAACTAAAAAAAAAAAACAAAAAAACCCAAACAAACAAAAACAAAACAAAACAAAACAAAACAAAAAAAACAAAACAAACAAACAAACAAACAAAAAAAAAAAAAACCAAAAAACAGAAAACCCAAACCAAAAAACAAACTATGAAAGGGAGGCTGAGGTGAAGAGATGAGTTCTTCAATAGCATAATTAAAAGAAAATCCATTATCCTCCCAAAATCTGAAAGATTCATGCCAAATGAGCCAAGTCAAACTAAAGGATGATGAAGAGCCTGGTTATTTCCCATCAGAGTTACACTCATCTTCTGAAACAAAGGCTGGAACTAACTATCTGAAAATAGTTGCTATGTTATGATATAATGAAATAAATATCAGACCTTCTAAATGTCACACCTGTGGAGTTAATGAAAAATATTTTAACTGGAAAAAAAAAAAAAAAAAGATTCTGTCCTGAAGATTCATAAACTAGACATTTCTTTTTGTCCTTACTTAAAAGTAGTATCACATTCAAAGCTACTTTTCTGTTTCAAACTTGCATGACTAAACCATAGACCTACATCAGCGCCAAGAAAACTCTTCTGAGTTAAGGTTCAGTTCATTTCAGAAGATTGAGAACAAACTGAAAAAGTTGCCAAAGAGTATTAGAATCAAAGGGCAATTTCCCATTGATTTTTATGAAAACTCAACTTTCCTAAACAAATCAGAATACTTTTCTATCAAAGAAGACAATCACTAATTAAAAAAAAATAAAATTAAAATCATCATTATGAACATCCCAAGAGACATTTAGGTACTGGACAGTCACCTAATGCCTGCAGAGAAATAGACTTCTATTTGCAGTACCAACCACACATCTGACTGAGATTACATTTGTATTTCTCTTTATGTGGCACTCAGGAAACAATAATGTTAACAGAAATGACATGAACTCCTGATAACAGTTTTGTTGTGCTAGAAAACTTTCTGTTTCCTTACCAATGCTTTCTCATATAAATATAGCAAACCAAGCACTTTCAACTTTCTAAACATAAGTTAATTTTTATTGTTTGAAACCTGTCACTCTCCACTAAATACCACACCATTTTTAAAGGGGTATGTGGGAAGGGTTATGATACTTCCAAGTACAACGTATCTGCTATTATGTTTCCTCCAAAAGGGAAAGGAAACAGTGCCAGCATCAGCAGCAACAGAATCTGTCTGCCTTCCTCCTTCGGGAGCAATCCAACATGTGGAAACATGAGGGCTCTGTCATTTGCAGAAAGTATGGCAATTCTAATAAGACAAGATCCATCTGCTTCGAGATGTGGAGAAGAATGTTTGCATGATAACAACCTCTTTGTATATTACAGAAGATCTCTGGCACGTTAGCAACATGAAGATGTGCAATACTACATTTACTTATTTAGCTGTAAGTCATAGGTGTCAATATTATGGAGGTTTTTACACATGGTTGACTTTCACATAAAGAGAAGATTACAAACAGAGTTACCTGAGGAGATTTGGGAATGGAACTAGACAAATAGAGCCTTTTCTGTTGAAACCTCTGCTTGGTGGTGGCGATTCACCTGTGAAGTTTGCCCACTTTTCACAAAGCTCAAATTTTAACAAATCTCAACTAACATGATAAACATGGATTGAATTTCAGATATTTCAGAAACAACGTGGAAGATCTTATCTCTGCAAAAGGACACTCAATCAAATGTGAGTGCAGAAGACACATCTTTTATTTGTAACATTGAAATAAGAGCAAATACCTATTTTCCAGGCTTTTCTTGCTTACTGCTGAATTTTAATCTGTTAAAATAATCTCATCTCCTCTTTTCATTAATCTATACCCATAAATCACTTGTGCTCAGTAATTATATGAAATGGTATGGAATACTTGTATTAAAACTAAGCTTGGTGTGGTTTTGGTCATAGATGTTAAGCATGTCCGATCAATCATTTTGACCTGTAATATCAGGTAAAAGCCTAAAAAAGCAATTAAATGAGCCACTGAAGTCTCAAATAAGGCACCATCAAACAAGTCACAAAAACCAGATCTTACGTGTAGCTAATTTATTTGAAAGTCCTTTCTGAGAATTTTTTTTCTCAGGAGTACCGTTATTTAAAATAATTTGTGCATGCAAAGGATGGATTGTAACTCTCTTCCACCAAAGTATTAATGCAAATATGGTGATTAGCAATTATTGATTTGGTGCTCAAAATATTGTCACTTTAAGATTGCATTCTCCCCTTTCCTTATTTTTAGAAGTGTTTTGCACAATAGTACAGTGATCCCTCTAAACTGGAAAATTATGATGAAATAGTGAAGCAATGTGCTATGCCACAGTACATATAACAAAACATCTACTGATTGAGCGTGTTTTTCTTTTTTTCTCTTTTTTTTTTTTTCTTTTGGCAGCCATATAACCTTGCTTTTAACTACTGAAGCATGATTCATAAATCATTGATTATATTCTTTAAAATACTTTGCATTAATCCTCTGGTGGAATATGGATGAAGAGCACTCTTACCTGTCTCTACTGATGGCAGGTTATCTAGTACTATAAATTTAGAATGCCTTTGATATGACACACTACACCACCATTGGAAGAGGCACAGTAATAAAATCTCAGCCTATGCAATACTAGTCCACAGTTTCATCTTTCTCCTCTTGTTCCACTAGCAGTCTCCACAGATATGAGTTTTGCTGTGTTTTCCTCTGTCCTAGGAGAAGGCCCAATTTATTCTGCATTTTTATTTTTTTACTTTTTTTTTTTTTTTTTTAATAAATCTGTGGAATAGCTGTAAGACTTTCTTTTTGGGACATTAGCTACTCTTTCAGCATCTGTTTGTAATTCAATTTACTTTCTACTACTAATCTATGAATGAGAATTTCCTTGCATACAGAGTAACAGTGGAAGTTGCTTGCTTGTGGATACCTGAACAAATATAACTGGAATATTAAACACCTGCTAATTAGAGGCAGATTTAAAAAATCAATTTGTGCCTACTTATGTGGGCAAATTACAAATTCGTCTCCAACTGGACAAGAAAACCAGCTCAAGGATTTTTTTTTCAGCAGAGAGATCATGGCCATGTTTATCTGGAACTGCTTTGTATATAAGGATGCCTCTAGACAGGATAACTGGCCAATGTACATGATTTAGACTAGTTATTTTCTAATAGCTATGCCATTAGACTAGCCAAGTATATGACAGGTTTTCTTCACAGCTTTATGGAATATCTTTATATAACCATTCATTTTCACTGTCAGACTGTATTTCTTTTATCTTAGTGCTTGTCCCAGAAGGAGACCTCATCTTAAAACATAACAGCAAAATGTCAGCTTGCACTGAGGTACCTGAGGCACCATTCACTGTGCGGAGATTTTGAGAAACAGCAATAGCACTGTTGCCTTTTAATAAAGTATGAGCAAGTAGCAACAGCTTAAAATGTTTCCTGTAAATAACCTACTGTCGTCCAATAAATGTGTATTAAATTAACAGAACTATAACTAGAAAAGTCATTATTTTTAAATAAGTTTCTAGGACTAATATTGGCATACCCTTTACCTTAAGAAAAAGAATTTGCCGTGAATCAAAAATCAAATCACTTTTGAATTCAAAAATATTATAAAATTATTCTATGTTAAAACTACAGGAAAATCCTTATCTCTGTGTTACTTCTCATCTTATTACTTTCTCTTTTCCTGGTCCTACATTCCTGCACACTATTGCTAAACTTAAAGAAACCCAAAACCTCTGGCTTTTTTTTTTTTTTCCTCCTGTACAAATACATGCCAGGAGTATAATTTTCTTACAAGTACACTTGTTATGAATGTTTTTATAGTGCATTTTTTTTTCCACGTTGTAAATTTACCCCAAAAAAATATTGGTCTTATCTGAAAGTATTTTGCAATATTTTTATACCACGTGCCAAGTTTTCTGTGTACCAGAATGAAAAAAAGGATTTTACAGAAGAAAAAAAAACCAAAACAAACTAACAATATACTTTGGATATGTTCTTCAGAATAATTCTGATTAAAAGTAATCCGTTATTATCAGTGGCATGAATTTTCAAGAGCAAACATTTCCCATCTCCAAAAAGAAGTGCCAGCAGAAGCAATCACGGTCTTGTTGCCTACAATTCCAACTTCAGATCCCTATGGAACGTTCTTCAGAAACCTAAACATTTCTGATCTTACTTGTCTCCTTTCTCTCTTTGTAGCTCTTACTGCATATTTGCTGGTAATTCAGCATAGATAGCCAAAAAAAAAAAAAAAAAAAAAAGCCCCCCAACCCTAAAAATCAAAGATACTCGAGAAGATGGAGAAAACATAAAACAGTGCATTAACTGTTGGGAACAAAAAGTAAATGACATAGACTAATGCATGAAGATACAAAACCAAGGTGTATATAAATTGATGGATGAATTAAAAAGTTAAAATTAGAATAGAGGGGAAAAAAGATGGATAATCTATCATTTTCATAATACATCAACATTTGCTCATGATCAGAGAATTTTTTAAAGCCCATTTTATCACAAACTTCAGAATTATGTTTGACTTCGTAACAAAGCTTCTGAACACAGGGGATATAGCACAAATGTCTGAACAATCTTAAACAGAGTATTACAATTGGATGTTACTATAATAAAACTGCAACACTGCTCTGAAGCTGACACAGAACCTCGTATCTGTTACTTAGTACATTTCTAAAAGATAGGTTCAATGAAAGTATATCCAGTTTCTGCATTACAGAATCTCACAAGGCCACAAAAGCTTTTTTATTTTATTGAAATATGCCTGAAGCACAGATTTGTAAATGAGAAGTTATCTCTTCCTGAAACCTAACAAGAAGATATGTTATTCTCCATAATTGATTGTATTCTTCCCCGAACACCCTGTTTTTTTTCCTGGAGTCTAAAGAGCAGGCTAAAATAGCAGAAGATACTGAAGACTTTTTTGACTGTTTAAAATATTTATTTGTATATCACAAAAATGCACGTGATTTATTTAAAACTGAACAGTGTCATGCGATATTGTTACACTACAACAGGACAGTCTTTATAATATTGTTATGGTTTTAGATAGGTAAGATTATTGTGTACAGCACTTATTCTGTTAGTGAAGCATGAATACAAAGACTGTTGCTGAGATACAATTACTGTTTTAAAAGCATCTAGGAAATGCTTTGTGTTAATTATGTTTTTAACCCTAAAATGTATTTTTGATACATCTATGGGTTATGGCTATGCAAGTGCAAATATATGCACACTAGAAAGCAGTCAAGGTTACTCTCCATTTTAAATAAAAGAATATTCAGATTATTTGTTTAGTCTTCAGTAATCACTGCCTTGGAATCAGTGGATAGCATGATAGTGAATAGCTATGATAAATCTACGAGAAATATTTGTCAGAAGTCATTACATCTTAGCTACTAACATAATAAGACTTCACCTTTCAAGAAAATCAGAGGAAAAAAAAAATCATCTAACAAAATTTGGATGCAACTTTCCAGCAAGTCAAGAGTTTCCAAAACAGTGTGGATTCTGGTTTTTCATAGGCCCAGAAACCAGTGCTGCAGCCAGAGATTGCTGCATGTCCTCGGTAATGTCGCCCAGCAAGGGGCTGTATAATTTAGAAAAGCAAATCAGAAGACTGGTGCCTCCCTGTGGCAACATTACTGTATTTTCACAAATGTCTAACTGATCCAGTCATCAAAGGCAATGCTGCCGATTGATGTCTGAGTAAAAGACAAACAAATCTAAAGATAACTTGAATGGAACAAATATAAAAGGATCAAAGACACAGAAAAAATTAGGTGCATGCAACAGTAGCACATATTTGGCATCAAGCTGAAAAACGGGGGAATTCAAAGAGGGGGAAGAGACATGATTTCCTACTTCCAAAATTTAGACAGAAGCATGGCACCTAAAAAAAAAAGACATCAAGACATAAATCTGGTTCACTTCTGCGTCACTACAGAGAGCTTACTGGCAGTAAAGCCAGTAACAACCCCACTGCACACTCTGAGAGTGTTCAGGTTGACTGCAGGGCAAACACTGTGATCCTGAAAGCATACTGAAATCTCAGCTACTACCAACTAAGTTCCAGCAGGCAGTCCTGCCGAGAAGCCACTCCCCAGTTTTCCACAACTGCCACCCATTGTCATAATGTTATGAAGGCACTCAGTTCTTTTCAAGCCAAGAGGAACAGAGTTTGATGCGTATGGACTACGAGAAGTAATGCTGAATAGATGATAAATATGGACAGTGTCTGGTTAGTGACTAAGTGGGTTTGAAAATGTTTGTGGATAGGAACAGAAAAGGATATAAATGAAGTCAAAGCACCACTTGGAGATTACCAAAGAATGAGTTGTTTAAGGACTGCATTCTTTTGATTCAGGAGATTCACAGCAGGGGTGAACTGACTCCTTCTCTAGATGATTTCTGCACAGCCCCTGCTGATGAGGGCTCAGCTTTTGCGCCAGTTAATGTCATTTGAAGAATAATCTCTTAAGGTCCAAACCAGATTCTGTAAGGATAAACTAAACCCATGATCTCTATCTATCTCCAGACTAATATCAATAGAGAGCAAACCTTAATATTGTTATATTATCTTTATTATTACTTATAACAGAAAAAGCCACTCTCTTAACCTCATGTCAACTGCTCTTTGCCTAACTCTGCAGCTTAGATTTTGCTTACCTTACCAGTAACTATTTAGCTCTTTAAATAACATACACAGTTAAGTTACAATAAAACCAATTTACAAGTATTGTTATTCTAGTAGGCAATTGGAAATTGCTTCTTACAGATTTAGTGCATTTTTTATAGTAAGAAGAGTTTTTAACAAGTCCTAGGACCATAACAGTTTGTCATAATCAGTAAATTGCATCCCTGTCACTGAATTTTACATAGTAACTTCAGCAGAGGTAACTACAACTATTAACTTGAGTAACTGTTCCATAGTTTAATGAACAGGAAACCTCTCATGTTATCTCTAAAAATAAGCAGTTAAAGTTAGCAGCTTTCCAAAGCAATCTGCAATGGAATAACTGCAGCTTGCCTTACTGTGAACATGAGATAAAGGTACTTCCTCAGAAGGAGAAACTCACCACAACATAGTTACCAACTACTCATTGACAACAAATGAAAAAATTTAGAAGTACCTTTTTATCTTTTTCTACTCTCAACGTGTTAATTTCTGTTCCTCTTTCCTTAGAAAGAGAGCTTCAGCAGGACAGTTTATCCTTTTGTGACCTTAGGGAAACTAATAATCTGCAAGTCCTATGTTATGTATTGGCCAACTCTGTAATCCACATATCCTGTCAGCTGGAGACTGGTAAAAATCAGAAAATTGCTGTAAAATAAACCTTTTATCAGGACAGGGAGAGAGCTTATGAACTCTTTTCCTCTGGTTCCCATCAAAATATTTTGAAGTAAGACTATTTTTAATCAGGTCTGCTAGGAATATCTACATATTGCAATGATGCCTCAGTAAAGTCCACCTCTCCTAAAACTGTATCCAGAAATTAGAAAATTTTCAATATCTACCCTTCTTGATGCTTTAAAAATAAGTTTAAAAGATGTATTTAGCTGTATTTAGGGAGGAGGGGCCAACAGTGAGGTTTATGGAAAGCTGCAAAACACCAAGTGATAAAGGGAGTCAGAGCCTTGTACACAAAAGATAATTTTTCTTTTTAACACATTTTTAAGAACATAGTACACAGAATGATATTTAACATAGTCTTTAAAAGAGCACTGATTTCAAATTAAACAGTTTAGCTGTTAAGAAGTAAATCATGAGGTAGTCAGTGAGAACAAAATTGCCAATTACCAGAGAAATTGAATCTGAAGAGAATATTAGTTCTCGTTTTCATTTCTCATCTTCTACACCTGTTATGCACTATGCAGAATCCAGTGGTTGTTAATCAGTCTGTGGTACCACAAACATTCAAATAGTAGAAAATGTATTTACACACAAATTTCATCTATCTCTATATATTTATATATCCACATATAGGTACTATTTGCCTATCATGTATTTATGGTTTCATGAGCTTTCAAGGTTGAAACTTTCAAGCTTTATTAGGACCCTCAGGTCTAGAACTTTATTTAATGAGTTTCTTCTCCTTTAACTAGATATCAGGTTGAAATGGTTGAAAAAGCAGAAGAATCAAAGAGTCTTTCATGAAACTGGATCCAGCTCTGAGGAGAACATCATAGGATAAGGATTCTGACTGCTCCTTTGATTAAAGCTTGTCTTTTGGGATTTTTTTTTTTTTTTTTTTACTTAATATTTCCATAGATCCTAAACAATTCTATAAAAGGTATAGTTCATACTTGTCCTGGTTTGGGCTGAAATAGAGTTAATATTCCTTTTCAGGGACTAGATGAGTGCTGTGTTTTGGATTCAGCTTTGTGTTTGGCATGAGAAGAATGCTGACAGCACACTGGTGTTTTCAGCTGCTGCCGAGACTTCAAGGACTCTCTGACTCCCCCTGTCCTGCCCATGCGCAAGGGCACAGGGAGCAGGGAGGGAGCACGGACAGAGCACCTGACCCGAACTGGCCAGTGAAATATTCCATATCATGGAATGTCATGCTCACTGTATAGAGGAGGGGTGGTTGGGAAGGAGCTCTCTCTCTCTCTCTCTCGCTTCCGGGATTGCGATTGTGGGATCTTGGTATCTCGGGGTCGCTGGCCGGGAACGGGCTGGATATGGGTTAGCGGGTGGTGAGCAATTACGCTGTACATTGCCTGTTTGTATATTTTTTTTTTTTTTCTATCATCATCATTGTTCTCATTTTATTGCCATTATTAAACTGTTTCTATCTCAGCCTGTGAGTCTCCCTTCACTGCTCTAATCCCCTCCCCATTCCCAGGTGGGGAAGGGGAAGGGAGGGTGACCAGCTGTGGTGGTTGGTTGCTGACCAGGCTCAAACCACGACAATACTATACAGTATCTTGATTAAATGCAATACCATATAAATAGAATTTATGGGGGAAAAAAAATATTATCATAGACTCATGTGACTTCAGAAGCTGCCAACTTAGTTTTGCCAAAAGTATGATAATAATTGCATAAAAAGATAATGCTAGTTCTGGACCCTTAGTTCAGTCTTTCATTTCACACTGATCCTCAAGTAGTCTTCAATATTGTCTTGTTTGGTCATATGAAGATATAATAATGACAACTACAGTCGTTCAGAAATGTTACCTATATACAATAAAAAACTAATTAAAATTGCTGTGGGAACTATAACTTTGATTAAACATTGAACAGTATGATAATATTAAGTAGTCCCTTTAGGTATTTGATGCTGAATACTTAACATTTAGTTTCCTTCTGTTACCTTGGCTAAAGCATTTTCATGGGTTTTTTTCAATTAGATTTTGTAAATTTTGTGATATAAAGAACAGGCTGAATTTTTGATAATTGTTTTTCACTTTTTAATATACTCGTAAGGAATTAATAGTATTTTTACAGGTCCTATTTCTTTCTAATTCCACATAATGAAGCTGCTCTTGTGAATACTGTACCACTGATGGTGAATAAAACCTTTTAATCATTAAAAAAAAAAAAATTTCTGCTCTTACATAAACATTAGAGATCAGTATTAGAAAAAAATAAAACGTCAAATTAAAAATTTCAAATATATTATCAAGTTGTATTTTGATAATTGCTACCAGATTTTTGAAACCTTTCAGCACCTGACTTAAGTTTTGCTAAAAGTTTGACTTCTGCTGTGTCTGCTAAGTACTTGAAACCCTGGCTCATCCAGCTATCAAGCCACATATTTGTGTGCATTATAAATTGAGATTACACTTTGTATGATCATTACAGGATCTACCTAGAACAACACTTCTAGGTAATGTTGCTAGAAACTTCCCACAGTAAGAACTTCATTTCAGTAAACTAAATTCAGGCTATATAGGAACAAGGAGAGTTTATAAAAGTCTGTGTGTTTTCCCCCTAAATTAATTTTCCATAAAGCTTCTCAGACTGAAATTTTCTATTTTGAATATCTACCTTGGGCTGATTTCTTTTTCCTTCAAGTTTCATTTAAAATAGTTCAGCCTACTTTTAAGGGACAAAAATACAGTGCTTTATACTACTCTGGAAAGCTTTCACGCTTTGAAGTGAAGGCTTGAAATCAGGATGTGAAATGTCTGGGTGTCAAGAATGTGCTTTGCAATCCCTATGAAAATCCAAGGGGGAATAAAAAATGCGGCAGGGCAACATTACCCTCCCTCCACTCGTCTGCTCAGCTGATTGAGCTGCTCAATGTGGAGCCTAGGGCAGGGCAACACACATGCATGAAAGGCAAAAAATATCCTAATTCTGACCATTCAGTGGCAAAACTATGGCAAGTTGACCTGGAGAGGGGAAGAATATGTCTTCGCTCAAGTGGTTTGTGTAAGAGTTTGTGTCCTTTTCAGCAATATTGAAATCAGTGATCAGAAATTTGTGTTGATTGGTGACAATTCAAGTAAAATTCCCCAACTTCCTTGAGATGGGTTGCTCATGACATCTCCTGAAGAAGCAGCCCTGCTCTGCCTCTGCACATTAATACTGCTGTGCCTACCCAGTCAGAGGGATCAGAGAAATGATCTGTGCTCAAAGGTAAACCAGCCAGATTTATTTCCTTAGTTATTTATGCAGACATAACTTCCAAAGAGAAACTGCTTCTTTTAGACAGAGGGTCAGTTTATGCCAATTTAAATGTACACCAAACTATGGCCTTACCTTTCAAAGAAAGAAAAATCGTATTTTAAGTAGTGTTTAACCAGACATTAATTAGGTGTGAAACTCTGAGCTAGTTTATTAATAATGAAGTTGCCAACTAAAAATTTAAAGAAGCAAAGATCAAATAAAGATGAAACAGACTGAATCTCATTTTTATTCTTGCATCTTTATACAGTGGAGTATTTTATGCCATTAGACTAAAAGGAAAAATGACCTCCTACTGTTCTGGGAAAGCTGTTGAACTGGACCAAAACTGTCCACTGAGATATTGCCAATTAAGAAGATATTATGGAACTGCCCCTTTAAATTGTTATTCTGACATGCAGTCTTATGTGCAGAAGTATTGTTCAAGAGGGACACCCAGTTCTCCATAGTTTACAAGGAATTTATTCATTAATATAGGCACAAGAGGGTCTTCTATGTAAAGGAAGATTCCTCATTGCAGAAGTGGAAGTGAGAATCAAGATAATACTTTATAATTCAAGGTACAAGTACACTTTCTGGTCTAACTTTCTATTTTTCATGTTAGGGGAAGGAATGATGACAGATTCATAACAAAATATGTAATGACAAAGCATGTGCATAAGAACATAGTTTATAGGTTGCTTTGTAAGAGCATGACTAGTCAAAATTACTGAAATAAGTCCCTCCCACCTTTTTCTTGCAGTGAAGATACTGTGAATGATTTTTTGGTTTGTAGTTCATTTTCTTCTCCAGACAATAATTTCCCTGCATCTTTATTTTCCCTTTCCAGACACTTTTGTACACAAAGAAAATGTGGCAAAAGCAAAACCAAAAGAATTTTTAAAATAATACAGTATGTACCATGTATTATATTCAAATACATTGCATTAAAAATTATATTCAGAATAAGAAATTTTAGAAGTGAAAAATTTTTGTAACCATTTCAAAGAAAAAAAAAATTTCTTATTCTTTTCAAATTGTCTACAGATATTATATTTGACATGTCTTCACTTATCAGATTTCAGTGCAAATTTACACATTAGTGTCTTGTTTACATTTGCATTGCAGATATGCTCTTATAGTATATTCTAATGCCTTGGTTTAATCTATTTTGAAACATAATGTAGAAGGTTCTGATAATTCAATTTTTTTTAAAGAGTGAAATATTTTGTAGTTATATAGCAGAAAACACAAGAATTCTGTTTTCCTGTGTTTACATTCTCCTTCCTTAAAAATCTATCCATTCTGGCAGCAACCAATCACAATTAAACTTCTTTGGAAACTGATAAAATGTCCTGATGTGGCCTTAACATAACAGAGAATCAGACATATTCCATTTTACAAGGATGCTTTAAATTTCTGCAGCCAGAAACAAGACTAAACTCAGGTGCTGACTCTTTTTAAATATGATTGCCATTTGCACTAAGACCTCTTCACACAATTCCTGCTTTCTGAAGTAGCCTTAGTGCAAATGTGAATCAGATCCATTAAGTCAATGAGACAGTAGTTGACCTATTTAAACTTTTTTTTGGGAGGGGTGGGGGTGGGCTATAACTGACTTCTTAGGGTTTTTCTATGGTTATTCCTTTAGATGTGTGCAAAGTTATTGTTTACAATAAATAAAACTGGTTATGCAGTCCTTCCATGGACATTTTTGTAGTTTCTTTGTGTTGGTCTAAATTAAAATGAAAATAAAAGATGAACATTTAAAACAGCCTCTATTTTAAGACATTGTGATGATCTAACTTTTACAGGTTCAAGTAGGATTCATTAATATGATTTTTAAAAGCGTGTAGTTATTTCAAATATAATTAGATGCTTGAGTGTGTTTTTGAAAGTATGTGCTTGCCTCGTAACCATTTAGATCACATGAAATGACAACTTCTTTCCCAAGATCTAGTATCACTACCAGCAAAAGCACTGACTTACACTAGATTTCTATGCTCTATTAACAGCACTTAAACTGTTGAAGGAGAGCTTCCTACATAAAAATGTCCCAACTGATTATGACTTCCCCTTCTGGAGGGTTTGGTGGTGATAAATTAGAAGATCATTTTCTCCTGTGTTGTGACCAAGAGCTGTAGTAAAACAAGCATGTGCTCACAGGAAAATGTTACCAACCAAAGAGTCTACGCCCAGGTTGCTTATTTATAGCTCTCAAAACATTGTTAAAGAAGGGAAGTATTGCTATCCTCATCTTCCAGATGAGAGTTTAGCGACAGAACAGTGATAAAGCAAGGCAAGTACTACATTTATTTAATTTTCTATTCAGGTGATGGAGAACTTGCTCTCCTTCAGGCTACATGCCATATTCCTTTATTACAGCAGTAAGCCATGGCTACTATTATATTACTTGTTTTTTCTTCAGACATTACCTCACTGGAAAACTGCATAATAATACTTTAAGAGGAATTAAAACCTCCTAGCTGTTCTTATGTCCTTGGCTTATGTCAGACCCTCAGCAGCCTGTGAGGTGCTGTAGGTGCACACAGAAGCCAAATAATTATGGCTCTGTTAAATAGAATTCTAAAGAGAGTTCATCAGGGATGTTTAGAAATTAACTAATCCACAAGATAGGCTTGTGAATATGTTTACCATCCAAACATGAATAAAAACATTAAACAGGTGATTGTAAATTGCAGCAACTGTTAAATACTATTGTGAACACTGAAAAGAAACTGTAATTGCAAGAGCAGGACACAACATTCATGGGGGGAAGATATCTTGTATTTATGCCCTTTCAGCTAAGAGGCGATGCCTGAAAGTTAGTGAACTAGAATTTTGTCTCCTCCTCCATCAGCTATCCTATGCCACCCTTGAAAAGTAACCAGAAAAATTTATTTCAGCAGTGCAGTATTTACATACCATGGCCGTTTTCCTGCTGCAAATCCTCAGACGTTAAGACAGCTAGGATGCTGTTGAACCCTGAGTCTCAGTAAAGAAGAGAGAACTAAAGAAACACCTGCTACTATACTCTGAAAGATTTCATCTCAGCTTTACAAGGCTCAACTTTTATTATTACCTTTTCTTTCCATTACTTTAACTCACCTCAGTATAGAGATGCAGAGAGGTGACAATAATATTTGAATATATGTTATCCCTCCGGTTCATCTCCTTTTTAGCTTTTTTTTCTTCAGAGAAGGACAATTGCTACTACAGGAACATCAGTATATATTGCTGCCCAAAGTAGATTCCTCTCAAATGTAAATGTTTAAATATTAGCACATTTCTATATGGTAAAATGGATCATGTCTCTATGTCACACTACCACCACCCTGAGATGGTGTTGCTATTGAGGAATCTTGAATTTCCAGCAGCGCCTTCTAGCAAAGCACTGTCTCTGATCTGCCCTTCTCCTTCACACGCCCAGTGATTGCTACTGCAAGAAAATGCCATTACAAGTTACACAAGCAGCAAGGAAAACCAAAAATCACTGAATTGTTTGTATGTGGCAAGGTGGGGGTTTTGGGGAGGAGGGGAGGGGAGGAGGGTGGAAGGAGGGCGAGGGCTGCAAGGGTGGCCTCTGTGAGTAGAGGGTCAGGGGCTGAAATGCAAGCAACTTTTCTGCCTCCTCTAATATCATTTAAAAGATTTGTACAATCAAAGTTGGTATGTTAAGGATTGAAGGAAACTTAGTTATGACCAATTCCACAGATCTCAAAATTTCTACTGACACGCACCCAGAATACACAAACTACAAAACATGTTGCATCTCATTATCCAAATGCCTCATCTCAGATCTTCCATTAAACTTGAACTGCTTACCATTATAATGCTTCTGCTCTCTTGCATTTTCTGTCAGATGGATCACTTTTCGAAATAGCCAATTACCATGTTGCAGGCTACAGATACATTGCTGACCCTTCTTGGCCCAAAAAAAAAGTGCTCTGGGTTCTTTCTATTCACAGAAAACATTGCTCATAAAAGTCCTGTATTTAGAGAAATGCTGTTTACACAGAATACACAAAATGACCTTTCCCTTTAAACATAAAGTAACAAGTTAAGCAGTTTCCTTTCCCCAAATATTGCCCAAAGAGACATTACTGGCTCTCACTTCAGGGTGGAGGCAGCATTTGATGCACAGCTGAGACCAGTTGACCACTCAGCCTCAGCTGCGTGTGCTGTCAGATCCAGGACATTGCCTTATCTCTTGGGCTTTGCTGTTGATCCTCAGTAAGCTAGGGGTTCTTCTTGCAAGAAATGGGACTGCAATAAGGCACCAGAACAGCCATTTAAATCCTGCTGGTGGTCTTAAAAAATAAACCAAAACAAAACTCCCAAAACCTACAACCCTAAGCACACTGCTCTGGTGGTGATGTTATTTGGTACTTGGAAAGAGATGAAAGAACTACCCTTTACCTGAATACATGTACCCCAGTGGTGTTCCTTTTCAGACAGAGAGGAGGAAAACAGCTCTGTTTCCTCAGATAAATTTTTCCTGAGATGTGTAGACTGCTTCAGCACAGAGTAAATGGATTTTTGCTCTGGACCTGCTCATTAATTTCAAGTTGGGCTAAAGGATATAAGTCAAAAATTTGCCAGCAACACTGATAAAAAAGCATCAAAAGAAAATCCATAAGTCATAAGCACAAAAGAGAGCAAGACCATGTTTTACAGTGGGGCTAAAGGCCCATTAAAAAGTGCAAAGGAGGTGGTGGGAAGAAAAAGGAGGAAGTGGTGATGGTAATTAATCTCTTTTCTTACCTTGTCTGTATGAAAGCAGAGCTCACATTATGTATTTTGTGATTTAAAGCTTTATAGCAAGAGGAAAATAGAGAAAAGAGCTCAAGTTAATGCAAGAGGAGAGTTGTAAGTTAAATGAGATTTTTAGAGTAAAATTTCTGAATAAGCCTTGGAGTAGTAAATGGAAAATAGGATCCTCCTACCCAGGTATGTGCCTGAGACTATGATATCATAATCTCTCATTTATCTATTCATAATTTACCCCTTTTCTCTTAATATCAAAGAAATTATGGAAAACATCTTACACAAAAATCTCTACAGTCCACCCAACAGGGTCATGAGAATTGCCTCAGGTAGAGAATGAAGATGAACTGTGTCTCTTACAGTCATGTACAAAGACATTAAGCACAGCTATTTTATGAGCAGAGAAAGCAGTGAGATATATTCCTCTTTCTCTCTTAAATGACCTGTATCCTCTAGTAATGACCACTGTGTTAAGATCCATGAGACAGAAAGTTGTAAGGGAAGAAAATAACTTTTTTTTTGGATAGCCACTCTTTTTAAGTGTGAACTAGAATATTCAATCCTATCAAAACTGAAGCCTTTTTAAGCATGAACAGAAGTACCCTATGTGCTTTTGGAAAACTGAGATAAAAAAGTATGACAGTATTAGAAGAGTGAGGCTGTTGCTGTTTGGAAATGTTTAGGGTTGCAATTTAGGAATTATTATTTTTTTTTTTTTTTTATCTCTGGCTTTAATGGGTTTGAAATATATGAAGAGCTTTAAATGCACTGACTCTAGCATCCGTCTTAGTCCAGAGGTCTTCCAAACTTTTAGAGGTTAATGTTTATATCAAGTTTTGATTCTAGTTTGTTACCTGAACCCTAGATAATATTCTCGTAAAGCAACTATATATAAAAGTGAGAACTTAAGTCCTACTTTCAAACAGCACATAGCTTTATTCTACTGACGAATGCATGCTTAGTCACTGGGACAGGGAGGTGGACAGGACTGGGAGAGAGCATATAGTTACTCTATTACTGCATTCAAAATAAGTCCTACACCACAGCTGTGCTATGCAAGGGACTACTGTTTGAAAACCTCTACCTTTCCACTTATTCAACTGTTATATTCACATCGTACTGTGGATATATCTCCATCAGACTGTGTCTGGAGAAATTACAACTCGTGACCTGGAATCACTCTCCCTGCACCCACACTGCTTCTCAGACCTAGAAGCAACATGGCTGATGACTCAGTAACCTCCAGGAAGAATAGACATGTCTTTGATCTAATCTTTTAAATCAGTTTAACAAACCTCTACATCCATTATGAAGTACCAGATAAACCAAAATCATTTAATCAGTGGGTAGAAGTATGTCTCTCAGAAAATGGAGGGAAAGCAAGAATGAGTGGGAATATACAAGGTCATGTTTCTGCAGTTATTTTCAGTCATGTCAGAAGGCTATTTTCTCTGGATGCTCTGGGAATTTTTCTTATGCTTATCTACATAGTAATCCCTGGTTCTGGATGGGGAAGGACTCTGGAGAAAATTGAAATTGTCCAAGTAAGAAAAAAAGTTAATTTTTCTTATGTAAGTGTGAGGATGTTGGGGGTAGGGCAAGTGATTTCAGACCATTTATTCTTTTTACAAGGCAAAGTGTGGCACATTTGGTAGACAGTCCTGAGACTTGCAGATTTCTTTAGGATGGTATAGGAGCTCTGAACCAAGGAATAGAAACATTGCCTTAATGAAATGCAAAAAGCCTCCCCATGTTATGCAATATGTTTTAGCTATACCATATGACCAAAAAAACCCTTTTAATTATTGCCATTCAAAACCAGATAAACATACTGGACAAACACAACTAGCTTGCTTCTAGAACAAGGGCTCATTGCAGCTGGACCACTACTGTGAAGTCAAATAAGATAATAAAGACAACTATTAACATTCTGTATGTAAAAAATTAAGAAAAAGTTTTCAAACCAACAATCCCTTTTTTTAGTAATGCTCTTCAAAAGAGATCCCTATTCCTGGTGTCCCTGCAAATTAGAGTCAATCCCTTCACTTTATGGTTTATTAATGATATCAAAATCTCTGGCAAGGCAAGTTAATTTCTCTCCTGTTTTAGGTTCAAATTAGTGTTTATTTTTTGGTTTGTGTTTTGTTTTTTTTTTTTTGCTTTTTTTTTTTGTTTGTTTGTTTTTTTTTGTTTTGTTTTGTTTTGTTTTTTGTGTTATTTTTGTTTTGTTTTTTATTTTTTCCCAAGAGTTCTTTAATGGACAATGTTTGGTAAGAAGGCAGCTGTCAGTTACTTTTTAGAATGTGGTTTTAGCAGAGACATTTATTTTCTGAACTTTGCAGTCAAATCTGTCCAAGAACTGATAGGCCAAGGTCAAAGTGCAGTAATCTTTGGATAGTAAATAATGAATCTTTTCAAGTATTTTGACAGGAAACAAACTTTTCCAGTTGAAGGACCATGGACATACAGTGCATGAAGAGTTGTGCATAAAAATATGTCAATTTATGCATACATGTGTATAAATATGTGTGTGTGTGTGTATATATATATGCATTAAGAGCTGGAAACAATTTTGGGTTTTACTTCTAATGTCATAGTCCAGGGGATACTTGCTGAAATGTAGGTTTTATACCATTATGTCCCCATTTCTATAGGAAGTTAAGAAAACGTGGTTGGGATGCAGCTTTCAGGAAAGTACTTATTTTTTCAAAACTTCGAGGAATGGTGCATCTCCTGCTAAAGAGAGAAGTAACATTTAGAAATAGTGAGATAAATAGATTCAAAAGATTCACAGCTTACAGAATTTAGGAAGTGATTGATGAATAAAAAGGATTGTGGGTTAAGTGCAGATATGAATGAAATCTGCAGCACTTACAGATCCTAAATATCTATACTGTAGTTGAACACAATGCATAACAACAAATCAATGGATGGGCAGTTCTGTCCCTCCAGTGCGTGATTCTTTGGGAAATTACACTAACATATTATTGATAATTCTGCTGTCTTCCTAGAAGAACCACAGAAGATAATGCTGCTTCCTAATGAGACCAGCAAAAATAAATACATGGGAGATGAGTTCCTATCCATCCATTCCTGCCTCGGGCTAAACTTCCATGCAATCTATTAGTCTCCTTGCAAACTGTCGTGTCGGACTGCTGTTGTCCTGAGGACAAATATGATGAATAGGGTCCCAAACTTCTGTTAACAGATGTAAACTTTAAATTTAATTTCCTCCTTACTCTCAAAGGCAAAAGTATCATTTTCCCAACACAGGTTGGTTAATTTAAATATCCAGATGGAAACAATACTAGCAACTTTTCTGTTTTCCCCTATAACCAACACTTAACAGATCCCAGCTGGGGGAAAGGAGAAAAGCAAGAAAATATCCTGGCAGTTAGTCAAATCTAGAAAGTGACAGAATAATGTCTAGGCAGCTTTAGAAGAGAGATCACTATTCTCAAGGCACATTGGGATGTCCTTTTATTACAAGAAATATGCATTTACAAGTGTTAAATGCAAACAAGGTAATATAGACTTTTTCACTTGAGAAGTGAGCACATGGATCCCTTTTCACCATGGTTGTATATAAAATAAACAGTAATCAATTTTCACCTTTAAAGTTTGCTCCTGAGAGCTCATGGAAAATATGCTTTATTCAATTCTCAATGCATGTTTGAAGAAATAGTCAGAGGCACTCATATGGATATTGAAATCATCCAGGTGGTTTTGTATTTAGATTTTTAAGGATACTTTAAGACCTTGGACGTTGAAATTTTATGCACATTTTCAACACTATTTCACCTAGCATCACTGCCTGCAGATCTTGTGACTCCAGAGTTATTAGATATGTAGTTACAGTCAAAGACCACAGCAGTATTATAAATAGGCATTTGTCCTTTTATTGTTTTGTTCTCAAATTAGTCAACCCTACGAACAATGGTCTCCTCTCTGGCATGTGGTTTCACAGTTTTCTGCAGCCCTCCTAACACTGGTAGAGTCACTGCTTTTTAGAAAGGTAGACTTAAAAAAATAGTCAAGTTTTAGTTAATATTTGTCTGAGTGTTACAAAGCCTTGATTTGCCTTTTATTGAAAGAATGAGTAATGGGTGGTAGAATCTGTTTCTCTAAAAAGCAGCACACTGATATAAAAGGAAACATTTAAGAGCAATACCACCTGAAATGGAAGACAAAGCCAGTATCCCAATAATGTCATTATGCTTGTGCTTACTGGAAGTATTCTATCTCATGCAAAATGCAGCTCAAGGTGGAAAAAATAGAAATTTGGGTTTACAGGATTTTTAAAATTCACATGACAGGAATGATGAATGCAGTAACAGTATGTGGAGAATATATTGGATAAATTACACATTTTGAAATCCAAGTTTGAAAGTTTTTTTTTTGGGAAAAAGAAAGGAATTAAGAAAGGATTTCGGAAAATATAAAATATAGATAGTAAAAGGAGTAATTTAAATATAATGATGAAACAAATTATGTGGGTATTTTGCTACTACTGGGTATTGGAAAAGAATATTTGAGTGTATTTGCACTTACAAGAGCAAGGCAGAATTACGATTTCCAGCTTATTTACGTTAGAAAATAGAATAGTTCTTTCCTTCACTAAAGAGGGAAAGAGAAGATCTTAATGTTCAGTTATTGAACAGTTGCTGCATTTGTGCAAAATGTAAAAAACATAACATAAAGAAACAGGAAGATAAAACAATAATTCCCAGAAAAGTGTATCTTTCTTTAGCTGTACCTGTAATTTAGGCACTTAGCCATGCAAATATTTATGTACACCTGAACTGGGCAGAGAGCTTTAGTGGGGCTTTTCTGAGACGAAGATTCACAAAATGAAGTGGCACAAGTATGGGAGAGAGCAGACTTGGGAAAAGGTATTGTTTTCAGTTTTCCTACTCTGCTGCTTGTTTATGCAGGTGTACCACTCTTATCCATGCATCAGCCATTCACTTTTCTGTTCAAACCATTAAGAATAAGTATCAGCTACATTTCTCAGCCTAGAAGCTAGACTAATAATTCAAATTGTCACAACTTATGTATGTATTTCTCTCTAGATTCACATATGTATACCGGGATTACTTCTGGATATCACACTGCAAATGACTTTCACTAATTATGAAAAGATGCTGTAATAAGCATTTCAACAGTAGAAGTAAAATTAATTTTCTGCTTAGAATTTTTATTTCATCCATTTAAAATCTTAATAAGAATATAGCTGCAAATTCTCCATTTTATTTTTTTCATTTCTAATTCAAGCAACTCTTTTTCCTTAGTTATTAGGACTGCAGGATCAGATTTCAGTCTGTATGTATATTTGGAGAAATATGCAAAGGAAAAAGATACAGACCTTGTTTTTAAAATAGAAGAAGGGGCTAAATATAGCCCCTAGACCATACACCACTGAAGGAGAGGCAGGTTACATTCTTTTTCCTCTACTCTCCACAATACTAAAGGGGACACATAAAGAAATTTAAGTTGTTGTATTTCCCCCTCCTTTTCTTTTTTTTGAGGCTCAAATTAATACATTTAATTAAATGAGAAGCTGGAGGAAAAAAACCCTACAAATAACAGGAAAGAGAATACCATATAACTTCTGGCTTTTTTTGTTCCTTCCACAACCTACTGAATAAAAAGAAGTCCTGCTGCTGTGCTCCCTGGTTCTACTCTGATTCTGGTGTTAATCATTCATTTATAATCTGACTCAAAATATTAGAAATAATCAATACACAACTCCCATGGAGAAAACAAGCTTTAAAGAAAAATCTAACAGAGAGAATAGGTCCAGCATAAGAAAATAAAGGGCAGGGAATAACCAAGGGTAAGGCTTTCTCAGATACTGTAGCCCTCAACTATTGCACACAACATAAAATAGTGTAGTGCAGGTCAACAGTATGCTACAAAAATTGATCATAGATCAAAGAATCATCAATAATGCGACTGTGTCACAGTTTTCTGTATGTATTTCCTTATAGAGCTTTCTTTTTACCAATGTCAGAGGGAACACACTAAATTTTGTCTCCTCTTAACTTCTTTCCCTACTAAAGAGTAGCATCAATAGCTAAAATGTTGATTTTGGCACAAATTACACTGCACTTCAGGATTCTTACCTCAGCCTGACTGCCAAAGGCTGCTTAATGAGCCCTGTATATAATATTTTTCTGTTTTCACTGACTCTGAGCAATAAGCAACATTTCTGAGACTCAAGACAAATTTTCTTCCACAACTTTTTTTCTACTTTCTGTACTTCCCAGATAAGTGATAGGTGAATTGTATCCAGCACATTTAGAGATCTGCAGTACAGATGGCAATTGTGAATAACTGTTTTAATGCCTGAAATAATAAAATGGGTGAAGAAAGACAGTAAAGAATTTGACAAGTCTAAGAGGGAAAAAGTAAGGGGGGAAAAAAAAACAAAACAAAAAACCAAACAGTTGAAATTACTGGCCTTTAACTTGTGCTAGCTAGACCAAAACAAAGTATAACTGAGACTAGTTCCTTGAAAAGGACAAGAGTTTGATGTAATCTCATGGATGCAATCTGTTCTATGGCCATCATCATCACTTTTTGGTCTGCCTTTTTAGGTGAAACCAACAACACCATGTTTAAATCTGGTTTTGTTGTACTGGTTAGTGCTGCCTTAATATTTCAAAATATCTCTTTTATTCATAGTGTTAGAATGGTACAGTTTTATTTTAGATGAGTACACTGTAAACTATGTGAATATCACTTATTCTAAGTTTAGCTGTTATAGTTTATATGATGTGCTGTCAGATGCCTTCCAGATTTTGGATATACACTGTCTACCATGCCAACTGTTAGGTCTATGATACTTTGGAAGAGCTGAGATTACTCAGAACTGATTCAGCCTCTAGCCTCAGTGATCAACTCTCAATATGCAGATTTGGAATGCCTAGACATCTATATCCAGGATTTTTGTTATTTGCCCCTTATGATGAGAAACTCTGGTCTTTTTAAGTCTCAAGTGAAAATATTGCTGACTTTAAAAGTCCCCTATATTGCATGCCAAAATCTCACCATATAAATGAACATGACTAATCTTCTGCCAAGGCCTAACTAGCAGGGACAGCAGACATGTTTCACAATTTCTGTTAGTAAAGCACTTCACTCAGAACAGTTTTGGGTGTTGTTTTTGTTTTTGTTTTTGTTTTTCTGTGTTAAAAATTCATTCTAAAGTTGTGGAAAAAAAATAATCTGATGCTTATATTAATTACAAATTGAACAATATGATAAAGGCTGAAGCACAGATCTGTCACTCACATCATTACAATCTCAAATTTACACTAAATTAACTATAATTTGCTTTGGTGTTTTCTTATTCTGTTTCCTTGACAGTAAATTCACAGGTACTACTCAGACTTCAGAAGAAGCAGAATCTATCTTCTGAATGGGTAGTTGTTTGTTCAACAGGGACAAAGCCAAGACCCCCACATTGGACACTTACAGTTTCAGTTCTTTTCTAATTTTGCACAATAATATTATTATTGCTCCCACCCTCACCCCCCTGTACAGCACTGCTGCTGCCACATGCATCTTTTATTCAGAGCACACAAGACCAATTTGGCATTTGGCATGCAGATCCTAGAAATTAACAGGCATATATCTCTCACTGGTGCTGTCTGAGTCTGGAAATTTTAACTAAGATCTTTAAATCCAAGAAAATCCTGCTACACTATTATATTCCAACTCTTACTTATTTCCTGTTAGCAGTATATTGTTGCTTACTTTTGAATGTTTCTAGCAACAGTTTTGTTTTGTGAAGCCAGAAGTCTGTGTTCAGCTACAACACTATTACTGAGTGTCCACATGTAGCAATTTCTGTAGAATCACAAATAACTTAGTCTTTTTCCCTCTTAAGCACAGATTCTTTGAAGAGAATATTTGGGCATGCTGGAGTGAGTGATTTCTGGTAGATGGGAAACAAGCAAAGCCATCTTCTCTGTCACTACTGTGGAAGTCTGAAACCACAAACTGTGGTTTTGTCTGAAACAAGACAAAAGCTACTACTAAAAAGATACCATCCCACTTACTGTAATCATATAATCCTTATAATTGCCGGGTGCTACATAAGATGAAAGGAAACTAGAGAGGGAAAGCTACACTGCTCCTGCAAATAGAATTCTACTGATCTTGGTCTGTTTGTTGTGAATCAAACTTGTATCATAAAATCAAAATGCAGTATTTCTCCTTGACGTGCCTTCTAGGAATTATATGACAGATACCCTTCTCCTCAGCACCAGTGGACACCTCACTACTAACAACCCAGAGGAAGACCTGTATCTACACACCTAAGGTGAACAAATTCACACTACTGCAGGTGGCAAAGGTGATCCTGACAGCATCCCTCTCTCTATGAGACAGGAGGAAAGCTCAGTTTGGAAGCTCTGCTGACCTGGGCGGTGACAGCAAACCAAATGGCTAACTTGGCCATTGAAGCTTCAATATCAGGTATTTGCATATGCACTCTGTCATAACTCCAGCTCTGTATTCCAGAGTAGCAAAAAGTCATGGGAAAACTTTATTTGGAAAAATGTTGTATTATTATGTAGTCTCCTTCTGTCTCTAAGATCAGAAGATAATCGTTTAAAAGGCATTCAATGTACAGCATGGTTGAAAACTGCCCAGCAGAATGACAACAATACAGTAACAGGCTTCAGTATTTCAGGGTGATGAATGTTATCTACTCCCCCAAAAATGTTTAAAAATATACAAACAGAAGTGATTAATTTCAGAAAGTTGCATTACTGAGCATGTCTTAATAAAAGCATATTATAAATGCTAAATTGTGCTGCCAATACAGCTCCAGTTCACCTTGAGACTAATAAGATAAAATGTATGTTACACTATACTTTATTTATTAAAATCAGTTCCATATAAATATCTAGGTGGCTTTTTATTAAACTGTAATGTGATCTGACCAGAGTATTATATCATACTGACATAATAGTGTACGACGACATATTTCATTTTGCACAGCACTTAATAGCCTGTTAATAGTAATATTGAGATTCAGCTAGAAAAGAAAAGGTTTTCATAAAGAAAATATAATTTAGTAGGCTTCTACTGAGTGATTCTGGGACACCTTTTGTAGACTAGAAAAAGTCAGTCATATTTTCTTTACATAACCTTTGGAAAAATACAGGTATAGTCAGTCCCTCATCCCCTTGTTAAACCATTTGAATAAAGGGAGGCTTCAAATGCACAAATGCCAGCCAGCTGTTTGATTCACCCAAGAATAAGGAGTGCATTGTCTGTTTTCTATTGTGCTTTTTGAAAAGTCCTACTTTGCCTATTAAGTTGTTAAAATAGAAGGTACAATTCCAAGGAAAGCCATGGCACAAACCTGGTCATTTGGGATCTGATGTGACAGATCACGAGCAGCAACAAGAAGCAAAAGAAGGGGATGGAAAATAGATTTGACCAAAGTTTGAAAAAGGTCAAATGCAGAAAAAGACTAGAAAAAGTACAGACATGTTATGGGAACTTTACCTTGAACTGAAGAAATCTGTCTTCTTTCTCTTGAGAGAATGAGATGAATCAAAGTTTGGGAGGATATTTGTCCTGGTAGCTAGAGGTATATCAGGGCATTCTTGCAACAAAGGAGCATGTTGTGACATCAAAGCAAACTTGTATATAAGCACATCAGAAATATGGATGAATATTACAGGCATGAACAATTCCTCCCCAACTCTTACTCCTGACCAGTGAATGTGGGTTGCTGACAATAATCTATGCAACCCCCCTTTTTGCTGTTCTGTCAGATTGACAAGTGGTGTGAAATGCTTCAGATTATACATAGCACATGATCATCACCTACATGAAGATACAAAAAAGAGAAAGGAACACCATTGTCCTACCTGCCCCAAAACTGGCTCAACCTACAACACCTATGTACAAGGGGATCTCAGAGGAGATTGTGGCTAACAGTTTCTATTTCATGCTGTCAGTATATTGTTGTTCTAAGGAACACAACCAGAGCAACACACATATTCTTCAGATTTTTTGTTTGTTTTGGTTTGTTTGTTTTTGCATAACTACATTACCATGACAACACAGGTTGGATCAGAGAATAGAGCTTCATTGCATTTGGTGTTTCCTAGACACACTGCAAAGATACTCTCCACCTTAAAGGGATAATTAAAATAAAGACAAGCAGATGAACAGAAATGAACACTCTGAAACTGAGCAAGAGAGGAAAGGATTAGCGTTTTCTTTGTGTGCCAATACTGAACAGGTTCAGAATCATATAACACAAAATCTTTCTAATGTCCATTTTTCACATTGTCTCCTCAGTGCCAATTACCGTCCTTCTTTTTTCCTGAAAATCCAGCCCTTGACCTATGACAGTATGGTGATTTTTAATGTTCTGCATGAAGGTTGGCTCTGTTAACCCAGATGCACAATGAAGCAAACAAGACATTCCTAATGGTGACGTGAACAACAACCTACTGAAGAGCATTTTAGTCTCCATTCCCACAATAGTTTATTGCAAAGTTTTTCCTCAGACATCAAAGGCTCAGATTCTTTTACTACTGATACCATTTATGTAGAGCTATTGTTACACTGCTTGTGAACACATCCCAATAATCTTGTCATTTCCCTCTATAGCTGGAAAACCAGAAAACATAAGCCTATGTCTGTATCTTTTCACAAAGGTAAACAACCTCTGTAAGACTTCTTTTGGCTGAAGGTCACCTATAAGTGATTAATTCATAAAACTCTGAGCAATGTGATTTAGAACAGAAATGCTACCACAGTAGAAATGAATCCTAGTCTTAGTAGCATGAATAGCAACTGCTATTATAATGAATCAAGACAGCAATCTGGAGAGCTCAAGAGTAATAAGCTTTGCAGTTTTTGGATCATTTAATGAGTCCTATCATGTCTTTTCTATACTCGAAATTGAGAGAGAATTATTCCACAATTTACAAATGAGGATTTAACCATTTCTAAAATCTCACTGTTAAATATAATTTTGTCACTATCCAAATTTATATTGTAAAATAAAAAATATTTCTATTGTCTGTGAGTGTTGCTATGAATGGAACAGATCATGCTAGCTTTTCATCGCTATTATGGACAAGCACATGGGTGAAGCAGCAAAACCAGTGGCATATTAGAAGCCAAGAAGACTTGTGAAAGTTTATTCTCATGAGAGGAGCGACTAAAGCACGTTATTAAGATGATACATTACACTTGAAGAGAAGCAAAATGAACCTTTTTGTTCACACACAGTAAGAGAGCATTTGGATCTCAGTAGATCTGTATTCACTTGTTTGAAGGTTACGTATCCCAGAGAAGCTCTAGGTTAGTGCACATGGGAGAGATTTCAGCAAGGACATATGTCAGAGGGGAACTGACATCAGAGTGACAAGCTTTTAGTTATCCTCAGGTAGCAAAAACAATTTCTTTACAACAGGTCAGGAATTCCTGGTGTGAAACAGGGCTTAAAAATTGCATTTTCCAGCACAAGAGCATGCTTCTAATGAATTACTGCATAAGTATAGTTCCATCTTTCAGAAGTTAACCAGAAATATTTTCGAGAAGGTGAAAGCGAAAACTCTCATGTAATTTTTTTCCCCAAACAATGAAGTATCTTATGGGACCAGTAGTAGGTTCCCACAAAGATAGGTTGTCCTGCTAGCATGAATATGAACTTTCTGTGTTGAGTATGGCTGTAATGTTATGGTATTACTAATGTTTAAAAAATCGCATTTTTTCCTAGTTTTGGGATGCTGAGGTTGCAAGTTGACAAAGGACAAAGTCACATGTGCAGAACAGTGATTGCCCATTAAGAAATTCTTGCAATTTTTGTCAATTTGAAAGTATGGTTTAGCATTGCTCTACTCATCCCTGTGACCATTCAAGGCAATGAATGTTCACTGGGAGGAATGCTGTTGCCACTTTGATTCCAATGTAAAATTCCGCCCATCCTTCCTTTTAGAATATTAGTATTTTCATTGTAATTACATCCTGGAGATTACACTGCAGAAGATACAATTACCTTTAAAAGTTGTGGAGGAGATGAATGACAGAAGAAAAACTTTTTTGCTTACTACAGTAATCTATATTTGACATAGTTTAAAACAGCATAGTTAGTTTATGTTTGTTGCTACTTGTGTCCAGAGTAGCCTCGCCAGTGGTCATTAATTCTGTAATTCTCTTTCAAGAACCTATTCTCAATTACAGTGGTTTTGCCTCATACTACTAACCTACATTAATTGATGTAGAGACTTTTTTTTTTTTCACACCCCACCCCACCCCCCCTTTCAGTTACTTTTATCACAAACTATAGAAAATCAGGTTTGACACAGATTTCCTTTACTCGTGCAGCACAAACAACAAGAATAATGAAGGAAATCCTAGTACATGGAATAAGATGTTATGCTATTGCTTACCTCTACTATGGACAGCAATAGCATAAAACGTTCTATTGTATAGGAGGTTGGATTTCTTTAGTTGTGTGCTTAAACAAAAGAGCAAAAAAGAGAGCTTTCTAGGGTACTCAGAGGATAAGAGAAATAACTGTCTTAGCTTAACATAGGGAAAACTGAGGTAGCAAATGGAAGGAGAATGTTCTTTAGGTTTTACTTTCTAAAATAAATGCCTTCCCTACAACAGAAGACCAGAAGCTCATAGACCTTAGAGGAAGGTTATTTACTGTTGTTGTCATATTTCCACAGCTTATTACAACTACCAGATGTCTCCATGTCTTCAAAGCCATGCAAGTTTCCAGGTGACTTCCATGTCAGAGAAAGCATGTTGTAAAAGATTAGAGAGGATATAATCCTGACAAGGAATAGCAGCTTTTTTCCCTCCATTCTGGGATTAACAAAAACAACCAACCTAACCCCAAGACCCAGAGAAAACAGTTGAAGTAGTTGTGGAAAACTAGTAGTTTTCAGTGTCAGGACATTAATATTCACCTGAGAATCACTTTCATCTACTTCTAAATTCAAATAGCAATTGATCATACTTCTAAACTTTCCCTTTGTTAAGTTCATTTCTATTCTTACAATGACACCTTTAATATTTTGTTTTTTCAATATTGTGATCTTATTTGTTTCCAGAGTATACTTATCTTTGTCAGCCTTTTCAGATAATTTTATTCCTGCAGCCCACTAATGTATGTACATAAAAACGCCCTCATATATATAGGCAATAAATATGATTTTACTGAATCCTATAATTTCCCTGCCTTCTGATTAGAGGCATCCATCGTGTGTTTGGATGCTCTACCTCATCCACAAATATACATACAACATAATTTCAGTAATTTTCTCTCAACATTGTCTTCATGGTTAAGTATGGTGGAGAAGAGGCATATAAAACCTAAGTAACCAGAAACAATGGAATCTAGTGTCAGAAAAAGAGGGGAGAGGAAAGTCCTAAATGGCTAAAAGTATTCAGTGGTGCCAAATACTTTCTTGATAAGATTTGACAGAAAGGGTTCTCAAGGCAGGTCTGCAAATGCACGTAGCTGAGTGCATATCTGTTGATGTCATTTAGGGTCTTTAGAAGAATCCAGTTTGAAATGTGTTTCGCTTTTTGGTACAATTACCAGGTGTGTCTTGACAACCAGTTTGAAATGTGTTTCACTTTTTGACGCAATTACCAGATGTGTCTTGACATCCATGTCAAAAGTCAAACTCCATTGATACTTCTGCATATACAGATAGAAACGTTCTTACCAGAAAAGCAGTGTCAATATGGAAAGGTTTAAAAGTCAGGCAGAGATTGCAGTTAGTTCAGTTCCCAAGCCTGTACATAAGTGGTGTTAAGATTTATACCTTACAATAGCACTTTTTCTATTAGAATAAATATTTTTTGATATTTTTACCATTAGTTTTAGAGTATTGTTCTTGATTACGTATATTAACTGGAGCTGTATCTTGGTTAGAAATTGATTTCTACTTTGAATCATTAAGGCCATGACCTTTATTTGTTCCATCACAGTTCTCCAATATATCTCTAAGGAATTGTTGTAATTTCTTTTGGAAATTACAGATCCCAGGACATTTTATTCATTTATATTTTTCATCTATATTTTAATTAATTTCTCTTGTAACAGGATACATTTGTGAATTTAAAACATGGTTTTGTTGAGGATATGTCTTTTGCTGTGTGAAGTTATTTGCTATGCAAAGCTGCTATTAAATTCCTGACCAAAAAATGTGTGTGTGTGTATTAATCACCTGAGTGTGATACTTTGCATAGCTTTACTCATATAATTTTCTTTTGAGTATATTTTCTTGTCACTATTTGTGCTTCTATTTAAGATTACTCTGAAAAAGGTGTTGACTATTTAGCCCAAAACCTTGACTTCCTTCATAAAATTTATATTTGATCCCCTTCCCTCCTTTTTTAATATTTCATGGTTCACTGTTAGTGCACACAAACTTTCATAGCATTACCAAATTTGGTGGGTAGTTCACACCATTAAAGGATATCTAATTTTTATATAAAAATCTACTTATTAGCCTTGAAAAAACAACTAAGACTTGTCCCAAAATGTGTCCACTGACAAAGAAAAACCTCAACAAGATTAATTTGTCCTTTATACTAACAGGGATATCTTTTATGCTATTTAGATTGGTAATATAGTATAGTGTCTATATTAAAGTGATTTTGTTTCTGTGTCCTACTTAGGCATCACAATATATGCCAGCTTGCACAGCGCATTCAGGGACTGGAGCTGGCATAACTCATCCTCAGCAGGGGATTCACATCTCAGCCAATAGTGCTGATCAAAAGGGCACACATATTAATACTGTTCCACTCACATCCAGTCCACTTCCATCCTCACCTTGGTCCAAGTATTTGTGCAACCAAACTGCAAATCACACCAGGCAATGATGCAAATTAAAAACAACTTAGGCAAAAATAAAAATAATAACCTAAATCCAGTTTAAAGTACAACAATAACAACTACAAATACTTCAAAATTCAACTATGAAGTGCCACTGACTTCAATGGTCCACAAAACTGTGACCCAAACAAAGAACCAGAAAGGTAAATTGCATACCTTTGGCTTTTTCCTTTCTCACTTTCTTCAGCTGCAGTTTATCCTGCATATCCTAACACATCCATCTTCAGTAGAATTTCCTGTGCTTGGGACTTGAATTTGATAACAACTTCCCAACAGGCATCCTTTATTTTTTGTGTAGATTACCTTTTAGCAGTCTTCTGCTTTAGAATTTATTTTGCATTTGTCTCATGAATTCAAACAATTCAAAATAAATGTAAAATAAATTCTGCCTCAGGTAAGATATGAAGTCACTAGGTCTTTTTCCTGATTGAGCTAAGTAGATACAAACTCTGGTCTATTCTGAAGTTCATATTAAGGACATAATTAACTGTTGATAGAGAATAGCAATCTAGGCAAGGACCTAACAGTACAATGAAAAGGAATTTACAGTAAAAATGAACAGATATATTTTGTTCTCATATTCCAGCACTATGTTTTGAATAAACTGATTTCACTTATTATCTGAATTCCTGAGAGAAAAATGCCATCAAGGAACTTCAGTTACAAAAAAAAATCTGCTGTATAATATTACCACTGTCTTCTCTGAAGACACAACACATGCTAGGGTTTCAGGAGGTGCCAGTCCTCCTGTGTTGCTGATGGGAGACATTATTTTTATGAATGAATAAGACAGACCAACAAAACACTTTCCCCCAACAAATTTTAAGAGTGAATGAGCATGTGTGTAAAGATGTATACCTGCAGCATTCTGATGGAGAAGGTGAACTTTGAATCATATAGCCCCAGCTGAAAAAAAAAGAAAAAAAAAAGTGACTTAATAAAAACAAAAGGATTAAGAATAACACTCAACAATTTCCTGAATAGCTTAGGAGTTGTGATAAGAATGGAATAAAAGGAGGAAGAAAAGCAGTCTGGTTAGAGTAAAAGATAAATGTTGCATTATAAATAATCCCGAAGCAATATTGAAGAATCAGCAGTGGCAGTAATGTTGAAATCTGCATATAAAAATTTTCACATATATATTTGGGGCTTCGGGGGTGGGATCACATATAAAAGGGTGATTGACCTGGCATTTTTGCCAAATGTAGCATAGGTCAGGTCAGATTTTATTGTATGTCTGCTTCTGGTGTCAATGTGTGTGCAGTTCAGGAATTTGCCCTGTAAGCAAAAATTGTTCATTGTACTGAGAGCAGAAGGTCAAAGAGAAACAATCTTCTTCCTACATATGTCACATCATCTTGATCTGAATTTAACATAGGTAATTGGAGAAACTCTTATTTGGAACAATCAGAGTTCAGATACATATATGAAACACAATGAACTAAAGTTAACTCTGAAACCCTCAAAAAAGTATGCACAGGAGGGCAAAATACCTCAAGTTTACTTTTTGTGATCAGTGACTCCAACTGTAGGGACTGTGGCTTAAGAAGAGGTACTAAGTAATCTAGAAGAAAAACAGTTAGATGAGAGCCTCTTATTCCTCATCCCTGCTGCTGTTCTGCACTCTTGGTGTCCTACAGTTCCTATCAGTGAGGTCCTTACGCAGGTTCAAGAGCTTGGCGGTACATCTTTCTGATATAAAACTAGTGTAAATTGTATATTCATTATTACTACTCTTCTCACCTAACGATTGCTGCTAGACCACCTGTTGACAAGCAATCCATGAGGATCACCCACCCTTCCCGACTTTTGATAAGCAAAGAAGCAAAGCAAAAAAAATTTGACTTTCCCAGATGTGAAGAAGCTACCAAGGAGCACCAATTCCTTTCCAATAGAGAGGCTGTTGCCTCAAAACTGCAGTGTGGAAGAGCAGAGGAAAAAACCTTTTCCTCAGCAGGAGGGAAAAATCTTGCCGAC
This sequence comes from Tyto alba, assembly GCF_018691265.1. Classification (NCBI taxonomy): domain Eukaryota; kingdom Metazoa; phylum Chordata; class Aves; order Strigiformes; family Tytonidae; genus Tyto; species Tyto alba. The sequence goes on along the minus strand of NW_024881327.1, from coordinate 12,092,916 downwards.
AAATGGGAAAAAAATTATTAGCTGCTCATCTTTGCACAGATCTGATGTCCCTTCTTATTCTGTTAGCTGCCAACAGAGCAAGAGGTTGACAATCAACAAACAAGTAGGAAGCCAGAACTAGAGTAACTGCTCTTGTGTTTGCTTCTGTTCTCTGAACCTAAGCCTCTGTGGTTATTTTTGTTAAACCAGGGGTGTGATTGGGAAAAAAGCAATTTAATTTCTTAGAATTGCAGATTTCTTATAGAACGCCATGTGATTGCCTCATGGAAAATTACTAGTGTTCTATAGCTAATGGCTGCTAGTGACTCATTGAGGGCCATTAGTACAGTCATTTAGTCTCCAATGGAGGACAAAAAAAAAAAAAAAAAAAAACACGCAAAAAAAAGGATGGGAAAAATGGTAAAAAATCTTATCTCTTTGGAAATTTAATAGATTGATTTATTTTGTATGCTACATTGTATATTGAGCAATAAGATTTTATTTTCTCTCCTTGAAGCCTTTTTTTCTCAGATTTCTTCTTTTAACTGCCATGTTAACAAGTCACCAAAAAATCCAAACCAAGACAAAGTAACAAGTAAGTCTTCTCTTGAACTCTTCATGACTATTACATGCTAATCAGAGCACAAAAGTATCTGATTTGTCACGTTTCAGGGTTTGGATTGATTGAAAAATCATCACAGTTTTCTGCAGTATGTCTTTTTAAATGAATTAGGTTGGAAATAAAATGTGCCATCTTAAGTAAAATTAAAGCACATCAGAGAATACCATATGACTGCTCCTTCCAAGTATTAAAATCCAAGCATATACTTTTATGAGAATGACCGATTAATGAGGATTTAATTTAGGATAAATCTCATTTTATACAAATCATCTAGAATGATTTTCTAGCCAGATATTCTACCAAATATATAATGATAGTCAATTAATGAAATCATATTTGTGTTAGGCTGACAGATAGGCTTTGAATTTCTCACATTCTAGTAGAACAGAGGCTCACATTTCCAATAATTCTTTGCAATAAAAAGTTATTTTATTTGACTACATTCAATACTTTATGGACCTTAGAGTATTTACTTAGTGATTATGCTGTACCAATAAATTTGAAATAGTTTAAATCATACATTCCTATCCAGCATTACAATGCCTTTTAAAAATTTACATGCTTGTAAGTCACAAATTTACTAGGGTTCGGGGTTGAATAGGGGGGCTCTTTTAAGCATTACGTTATTAATGAAATCATTGTCTGAACTTATATCTTTAGTTAGGAACTAATCCCTTTTTAGTTAAGTTAGGAGCCAACTTACACTAAGCAGCACCTGGCCTTTGGATTTTATGAAGCACACATAAAATCCATGTTTTTAAAAAAGTTAACTGCCTGATTTGATCCAGAAGAAACAAGAATATTATTTCTAAGAGATATGTTAGACTATAGGCAACTACAGTTTCTTTGGGCTTTGGGTTGTATTTTTTTTTTTTTAATTTGCATATTGGTGCATAAATATGCATCCTCATCCACAGTTGTATTCAGACACAGTCAGGACCAGAGCATGAAGTTGAAATTATTCTTCTATTGAAGAACCTATAATGAGTCTATGTATAAGTATTAAACAAAGTGCACTCACATTCAAAGGGCCTAGTCAGTTCCATTGGTATAAATTACTCCAAGTCAACAGAACTGTACCAATGCAAAATAGGCAAAAATTAAGATTTTATATAAGGTGCCTCTAAGGATATGTTAAAATGTGTGAATTATGTACAAGTGTGTGCTTATGAGATGATGAGAGTGAGTGCTCATTGTAAAATAAATATTTATTCTTGGTAGAACATTTCTTTTGTTGATCGCAAAGACCTTTAAAGTGAAATATGCAGCTCAACAAAACGAACCTAAGCAATTAACTATTCTAATTAAAAAAAAAAAAAAATTGAAAAGTGCTAGAGGATTTTTTTCCCACAAATGCTTGGGAGACGAGACAGACAAGAAACAGGGGAAATTATCACAAGGAGTAACAAGAATCTTGACAATCTACTCGTAAGTTTTCTTCTTTATAGCTTGTGAGCAAGAGTTGTCTACAAATATTATAAAGAAAATCAAAGGTCTCAAACTGCATATGAAGACAATATGAATTGCATCTCATCAGATAATGAACTTATTTTTAAGTGAAGAAAATGATAATGAATCCATTAATAATGCTGTTCTCAGGATTAATAATGAAGATGGTGATTGTGAATACAGTGTAGAAGAAATATTTCCATTCTAGATGGAAGAAAATGGTATAAACAACAAGTAAATAAAAGTTAACAAGAAAGAAAAGAAAGATACATGCTCATAACAAAGAAGCAATAGAAACTTCACTTAACAAATGTAAAATTTGAGAAGAGTGTGGTATTATTAGTACTGAAATTGGAAACTATGCAGATGAAATAACTCATGAAAGATATGAATGCAAACCTATCTTTTCTTATTTCAGTTTGATTATTATAATGCATTCTGCAAGTCATCTATATGCTTTTAAATAAACCATGAGCTTATAGTTGTCATCTTACAGTGTACCAACAACACTGTCCCTATACTATAAATTTTGAAACATTTTCACCTATTGGATCTCAGAGGACATCCACAAAGTTATTTTCAAAGGAAAGATGTATGAAATATAATTTTTACTTCAATAGTGATAAGTATCATCTTGAATAAAAAGTTGGTATTTCCTAGCCTGTTCAAAACTGTAATCAGACTAAATAACCTTATTTTGATATATTTATTCTCATTAGTAACAGCTCATCACATGTGGAATTTAGATATCATTCTCTAGTCATTTGATGGGAAATTTAGATTGAATAAAAATACTAAAAAGTTATTCTTATTAAAGGTGCTATGCATTTAATAGTTCTAACATCTCACAGTTCAAGCAACTAAGTCCATCACCCAGAAACCACCACTAAAGCATCTTAAGTCAAATTTCAAGAAGCTGCTCTGCACTGATTAAAATAACAAATGTTAACATTATCTTTGAATACTTGGTAGGTCAAAATACTGTTATTGTCAGAGTTACATTCCAAGCAACAACATGCATCTGCTGTACTAAAACATATCTCAGACACTCATCAGTCTACTAATAAAAATGTGAAATGGCAAGTTGCCACTGGAGGTAAAGAGCAGGAAGTGATTATTAACTCTTGGGGGGGGCGTTGTTTGTTTGTTAAATCTGAGAACAAAAACTGGGGCTCATTTTATGCTCAGTATTCAAAAATGCATTCTATTTTTCAGAGGTAACACAACAGAGCAAAAACATTCTGAAAAGAAAACAGTTCCTGAATGGTGCTTTCATCTCTCCTTGCAGAAAGGACATACACGAGGACATTCTCTGCTGGGAATAGGAGGAAAATACAGTCTAGGTGTAAATTGCAAAGCATATTGGGATGATGAGTATTCAGGGCCAAAGCAATGCAGATTGATATGTTAGACAATTTTAGTCAGCACCTCTTTTAAAAAGACTTTAGGAAGGAGTGATACAGGTGCTGCTGTCAATGTTTCTAGCAGTAGTGAGGGTAAACTGCAATAGAGCTGGAGAATTTCACTCTGGGTTTAGTTTATATCATTAAAAAAAAAAAAATTAGAAAATGCCTTATCATCATTTTTTGTTCTCATCATTCCTGTAACAGACAAGACAGTTTGTCACTGCTGTAGTTGTCCATGGAAGCTAGAAGCTCTCTGTTCATACACAGCCAAAATCTATTTACTGATCTGGATGCAGTTCATTTTGTAAAGCAAAAGTTCATCCCATAAAAGTTTATCTTCTTTCAAGGTATATGTCAGAAGATTAGGCCCTTATTTATCAGGTAGGACTTCTTCATTTCAGTGGAATGATTTAGATCAGTGAGCCAAAATTTCATTCAAACTTCCTGTTGAAACACACTTAGCTTTATGCTGTTTTATCCTGAAGTTTCTGTGTTCCTGTGTCTTGTCCTTTTGACTGGTAGATATACAATCAACCAATTCCACAGTAAGAGTCAACCCTTCCCCCCAAAGTACTGTGGCCTCTTCATTATTAGGTTTCATTGCAATTAAAGTCTATCTGACCAGCTCATGTCATTTTGTGGGAGGTAAGTTATGGTGGGAGGTAAGTAAGTTAAAATATAGTAAGAGAGATCAAAGCATAGAATATGAAGCAATATAATTATTTTAGATTTTTCTGAAGAGTTAATTACTGCAGTTGAAAACAGAAGATGAATTTTACTGCAGTGCACATCCATTTCTGTGAAGGGATACAGACTCCAATTTAATCACCTCAGAAAATGCATTAATATTTACTAATCAAAAAGGATTGTGTATTTTAAATATGCATATACTGATATGAAATGTGGACTATCTAATGCATGATGGCTGAAAGAATTTACAACGTGTTTCTTTCAGACTAAAACAATCAGGCAGCTGAAGCTTATTTAGCCTCAACACATTCACAGCAGAAAACTGCTGGGCTTTCTGCTCTTTGGTAAAAACCATCAAACACTATTTTATAAATAAGTGACAGTGAGTAAAATTAGCTTATAGTCCGTATCTAGAAACACCTTCAGAAATGCATTATTAATTGAATTATGTACTGAATTTATTGAGAGAACCTTTGGTACAGTTCATTTAAATTGACTTTCTGTTTCTTGTACAAATTACATGATACAATAAAGCATTTTTAATGTTGTAAGATACCTTATATGATGTATTCTACACAGTAATCACCAGAAGTATATCTCAGTGAATAAACTGAGTGTAATAGTCCAAATATTTGTAACAAAACTGTCTCAAATCAACAACAGGATGTTAAAGCAGAATCAATTAAAATTCAGTCTGAGGCTGCAAGTGTCAGGTTCAGCCTGGAAAAACATCATTTAAAAGCTTTATTAGTTTGTAGGCTTTTTTTTTTGTTTTGGGTTTTTTTTTGTTGGTTTTTTTTTTTTGTTTTGGTTTGGTTTGGTTTGTTTTTGTTTGTTTGTTTTTTGTTTTTGTGGACTAGACATTAGAATCAATATAGCTTTATCCAGAGAGGCATCAATTAAGGTGTCATTGTGTTAAGGTATATGGAGTGATTTCTACTTCTACTGTATCTTGATGCTGTTCATAGGACACTTACTTAACTTCTGAAGTATATGGTAGGTATTAGATTTTGTTTCCTGTACTTATTTGTTAGCTGGAAGTGTGACCACTAGCGCCTTGCCCTGAAATCTAGATAATTTTCTTCTCACACATCTCCACCAGTAATTAAGAGCCAGCAGGCCCCTGTGTGACGCTCAAGAGCACAAACTTTTGCAATCTTCTTAGCCATCAAATCTTTTTCCATGGTCCAAGGCTGAGAGAGGAGTTCCTAGGGCTCACAGAATATAGTGAAAGAGATATAGAGGAATAAAACCCCCAGTGTTTGCCGACCATAACAGTCACAGTAGATGCCCTAGATTTCAACTTAAAAAGAGCCAGTTGGTCATAGGTGTGAAAAAATGGTTAACTGAAGAGACCAGAAAGAGCTCTAGAAGATACAAATTTTCTTTGATTCTTTCTCTCCATTGTTTCTTTACCTTTTCTCATTTTCAAACTCTGGGAGAAACTCTGTATTGGCTTAATCCAGTCTCTTTCACGTAACTTACAACACATACATTTCCTTCTCTTCCCCCATACCACACATTCATTTAGCACTTACTCGTTTTATGTGAAACCTGGACTTTTTAATGCATGTGATAATACTCTGTGGTCAAGAGACCATAATCTCAGGAGTGGGTGCCAGAAAGTAATGACATCTCCAGTTCCATTTAGTCACCTTGCTTTTGAAGCAGGTCAACATCCTTTCTAATACATGCATGAGTTCTTAAAGGATTTATGCATGATTTATATGCACAATACAGAGATGGCTTTATTTAAATGGTATTTAGCCAATTTTCAATTATGTGCACATTTGAGGTGAGGTTATTGTGTATTAGTTAAGTAAAACAATTCATTTATGATTATAGAAGTATCTAAAACCATATGTCCTAGTGTAGTCATATTCTGAGCCTCTTTCTTCTATCCTCATCCTTCCTTCCCACAAAAAAAAAAAAAAAAAAAGACAAGGTTTGTTTCTTTGTATTTCCATGTCTGCTATTTGTGAACATTTGGTTCTTCATTTGAACGTGCCCTCTTAAGCTTCCTAGTAAATAACTGATATTTCTAGAAATAATTGAGCAAATCTATAATTATTGTAAATTATTTTTAGTTAAGCAAATTGTTTTGCTAATTTAAACAGTGCTATACTAGTTGCCAAAATATGCAGTAATAAATATTTCTTTTCAAATATTATGTGATTGAACTCGATAATCAAGTATCTACTGAGAATCAATTCATTCCAGTCCTGCAAAGAGGGAATTTCTCTTCAAATATTATAATGGAATACAGAACTATCACGGCATAAAAAATGTTCTTCATATCTAAGAAAATAAACACAAACAATACCACCAAATTACTTAGAGAAATAATAGTACCCCTCCAGAATACACATTCCAAGGAACAAAATTAAACATCTTAACACAAAAGATGAAATATAGCTAGTGATTACTCTAAGACCCCTGGGGTTTCTGAAGTCATCCTGTCTTGAATTACAGCTCAAAACCCCAGATTCATCCAGGAACCCTCTCTCCCTCTGACCTGTCTTCTCTTTCCTTATGCTTTGTTTTGAGTTTGTTCTCTTGCTTTCTCTGTTTATCTTTTCCTTCTGGCCTTTCCTTCTTCAACAGACCTCTTTTTCTGCCCCAAACTACTCTGTGAGTTTCTTCATTATTCTTCCATACTCTTCCATTTTTTTTTGGTATGCTTTTTTAACATTAAAAGCCAACTACTTTGAATAAAGAGTGGGCAAGGCCTAGGGACAAATTATATACCATTTAACTTAGGTATCATCTTATGATTTACATTAGAGTTGCTTTAGGCAGTTGAGGCTTACTGTAGCAGGACGGCTGGGAAGAAGAACTGTGAGGAATCCCATCTCACAATCACCGTCAGCTTACTTTAGGCTTTTCAGAATAGGTGAGATGGTTTTTCTTTTCCATGGTTCTTCCTCTTCACTCAGGTAATTTTTAAATTAAGTTAAACTATTTGCACGTTATCATTTCTTCAGCATCTCATTTTGGCTGTGTGGTGGTACAAATAAATGTAAACCTGTACCAGACAAAGAACTTGGCAGACATGATGAGTGTACATGCCACACTGATACGTGTCATTTTCACCTCTTAGAACCTCACACCTTCCTTTGATGGGCTCTGTTTTGGTAGTAAAGACATGGAACAAACATAAGGAAAGAAAATCACCCCCAAAAACTTTGCTTAGCATGACGCAAAATTTAGCATTACTAAAAAAAAATCATACAGTTTCCTCAAAAAAATGCTCCAGCAATGTTTTTGTCAGTACAAGAAAAACTGCAAGAGCATGAATGCTTTGAAGACTGCTTAAATACAGCGAATGCACTCAAATAGTCAAGATACAAAAAATGACAAAGATCCAGTACCTCCCCAGTATCTTCACAAAAGGAGAAAAACTTCAGATACTTAGTAAAAAGATTCAAAGCACTCATCTTAAGCAAATGACTTTATTCTGAACAAAATCATGTCAATCAAGAATAGCAGAGGTAAGGAACAAATGTTCTCTGAATTCTCAGTGTCAGAAACTGGGCACTTGTACAGTAAGTGCCAGATCTACTGCAGATTTACACCCCCAAAACCAGTGATGAATTTTGATCTAGCTGAGTATAGGTTTGCATATTAAAAACTATTAAGATATGTCTGTATACAATGCTGTAAACTGTGCAACTTGTTCCCTGTTAGGATGCCTAAGTTTCCTACAGACCCACAAACATATTCTCAATAGTTCACACACAAGATGTACTATAGCAAATCAAATTTCTTGTATTGTTTTCAGAAATGCAAATCACTGAAAATAGTCTTTTATAGAACAACAGTGAGCTGCATTAGAAGGTTTGTTGATGATGCATTCCATATTGGAAAATTTTTTAAAGTGCCAGACACTGATGGATTGCAAAGCATGATGGCACACTTTTATTCTGCTGCTCTGTAGGAAGTAGATCCTCAGTTCTGAGACTCTAGCTTATGAGCCACAGCACATGATTCCACATACACCTACACAGCAACTGGAGTGTGAATGAGTTAAAAGTATCATTGTAACCAGTCACATTTATTTTAGCGTAAGTAATGTATGAATTACTTCAATGACAAAGCTCCTGTTAAAGTGAAATTTGTAAACTTTAAAGATATATCTTTAAAGATATTTACCTAGTTTCCTGTCATACATAGGCTATGTTAATAAATATGTCCACTCACTCATTGGAGCTGTATGTTTGTCAATTACTCAAATTTTCACCAACATGTTAAAAATGAAGTTTCACTTAAAACCATGTAGAATAGTGTATGATGCTATACTGTTCTGAAATTTCATTTTGACCAATGTCAATTTCTACAAAAAGTGCTCCTAATTAGTAATTTTGAAAAGTTTTTATTTTGGCAAATAATTTTCTGATAACAAGTTTACAAGAGCTAAAAGATTATTGATAAAACTGAAGAGTTCATGTACTTCCTAGTTACTTGCAGACCCTGACAGTCCTTCTCAGGATTAACCATTTCAGGAATTCTAGAATGCGAAATAGTAAATATACATATACAGTCAAGAATGCATTTTCAGTTGTCAAAAATGAATTTTTAGTATGTCAAACACATATCCCCCCAAATTATTAACCCAGGATCATTTTGATCACTTAAAATCCCTGCATGCGCATATGAATAAGTTCTCTCCTACATTTTTGATGTACTTCTAATGTGCTGTTTTGCTTCAGCATCCCTATCCACAAACTAGCTCTCCTACCATATTTTTCAAGGGTCCTTTGCCATTTCAAAGTCCTTTAAAGCTTCATGACTACTTTAAGTGCACTTTTTTACATTGATAAAGCAGCTTATTCTAACCCATTTTGGCAAATAACAGTGCTTGTTTCCACTGATACAACCTTTATCTTGTAATTTCACTTTCTTCCCACAATTCCATAAGTATATACTGCCCTAGGGGTAAAAAAAAAAAAAAACAAAAAAACCCCCAAAAACCCCAACAAAACAACAAACTAATAAAGCAAACAAACAAGCAAACAACAAAAAAAAAACCACAAAATAACACACCCCCTCAAGCCACCCCACTACAAAACCTGAATGTCCTGTCTTCCAACTAAACAAATAAACTGTTTTATTCTGTATTGAAATATCTTGTAGTACACTTACGGTTTTCAGTCAAGGGTCAGATTTTATTATGTAATAAACTATATTAACAGGTTTGTTTTTTGTTTTTTTTTTTTTTTTAAATGTCCATGGAAATGGCCCTTACCTCAAAGAATTTATAAAATCTAGGTAGGATAGGATTTCTGTTGTTGTTCTTAAGTATTAATCCTATATTTCTATTCTGCTGATAGAAGAAAAGAAATGGCGATAAAAAAACAGTCCTACTTTTAGCTGGTGGTCAGATTTGTATTATTAGAAAATACCGTCCTTTCACCATATTTGAAATCATTTAGAGAGAGAAAATGATCAAAGAAAGTGTTCTCCACATACTCATTCAGAATGGTGTTAAAGCAGTTGAGGCTGAAACATTAATCTGGAGGAAAACAAAACAAAGCAAAACAAAAAATCCCACAGATTTGGAGGATTGTATTTTTTTTTTTTTTTAAACTCTTTTTCTATTTTGGAAAATTTGAATATAAGTATTGGGGGAAACAACAAGAAGAATATTATCAGGTGGAAGTAAAATGCCATCTTCTATTTTGAGGTGCCTATAGTTAGTATGAAGTACCAAACACAGATTACATTTCATAAGCATAGGATAAAAATACCTTTCAGATGTTAATGCCATTGTTAACTTCAAGTTTCTATGAATCTGGAGAGTCTGAAAAGCTATTGTATTGAGTAACACTGCACAGAAAGGGATGATAATTAGAAGTGAATGTAGGGTCAAAGAAGGTTTTTAAGTGAAACATTAATGTATTGGAAGAAGCTTAAAAGTTATCTAAGAATAAAAAGTACATTTTCTAGCAGAATTTACTGAAAGTCCACAGATTATTTTAATCTCCAAGAAATGCCATTTGTATTAATATTTCACTCTATTCTATGGAATTGTTCTGTATTTGTAGGGTTGTAGCTGAGAACAGGTTTTGGATTTGTGTGTTTCCTGTACTACTTCTTTCAGATAACATATTGTAACATTTAAGAATGAAAAAAGATCCTATTCTACACCATTCATAAATTTCCTACAGAATTAAGTTCCTTTATTAAAAATAAAATAATAAAGCTTTTTTGAAAATCAGTGATCTACAGCAACTTCTATACTTTTGAGATCTGACAAAAAAAAATTTAGAAATCTGTAAGAATATTAGAGGAGGACTAGGTTGTAAATATATATTTTAAAAACATTGATAATAAATGCTAAGGACTTTACCTTGTCTGGTTTTTGTGGTTGTTTAGGGGGTTTGGGTTGTTTTATTTTTCTTTTTTTCTCCTTTTCTGCATTGCCTTTTCAGGTCTGTCTCCAGACACTTCAGCATTCAGAGCAACAGCAGTGCAGCAAGTCACGAAGTAATATGAATCCTAGCAGAGAGTTTGATCAGAGTGGAAATGAGAGCAAAAGTAGGCAGATTGAGGTAAGTGACTAAGAAGAGGGTTAGGAACAACACGTAGAAGAAAATCTAGTCAGAAGACAGCAAACATGAGAATTACAGAAGGTAGCTTACAGAAACAGTGCACATTTTGTATTTGTGTGGTGAATGACTGGGGGGGAGTGCTGATTTAGCAAATAGTTTTCATAGCTGATGAAGGATGAGTTAAGCTGGCTTTGTTTAACAGCTTTTTTTAGGGGCAGAGAATGTGATGTCCCACAGTAATTAAAATGAGTGGGTGGACTGAGCAGTGGACACCCTGGCATTGAACCTCAGTCAGCAAGTGGCTGAAACCTGTGAGAAAGAGAAGTAGCATCCCTTAAGGAGAGCACACCAGAAGGGAAGAGGTCATTATTAAGAAAGAATCAGTTCAAAAAGAAACTACAGAATTGGTATAAGAGTTCAACATTTGTATATTTTGTGGTTAAGACTTGCAGAGCAACATGCAATAATGCAAACTCTGCTGTTTGAGAAGATAGACTGAAAAAAATTACAACAGCCATTCTTGTCTGCAAGAAATCAAGGGAACTAACTGGACACATAATCAAAGGTCAATCCTTGTGAACCTATGGGTCTCGAAAACGAAAAGAGAGAAATAAGTCAGAGAATGATACTTCTGTATTAGTTATTAAAAAGCTAATGCTAGACTAGGATGACATGTTAGCTTTCTGTTTTCACAAATCTTTTCCTACGACAAAAACAACAACCAAACAAAAAACAGGAATGAGTGAAATTACTACACCCTTTGTACCAGTGGCAGATCTCTACCAAAGATAAATCACCACTAGAGGAGGGAAATGTGATGAAAATAAAGATGACTAGTAGTGAGGTAACACTTAGACTGTGATTAATATTGGTCCTTCTTCAAATAACATCTATAAAGAAGAAAAATACGGAAAAACCAAAGTATATATGTTTCTCCGCATGACAGAGGAATTGGAGCTTACATTTTTGATAAATACTGAGGGATATCCAAAGTGGGGTGGAAGGGAAAGGAAAACAAAAAACTAAAGTATCTGAACTAACATTTGAATCTAAATAAATTGACCTAAATTGTCAGATTTCTATCATCTTCACCTTGATCGGTATTATTACACTACTTTTTAATTATTATTTCAGACTGTACCTTGGAAACATTATGGAACCTCTGATATCTCTATGTGTTATTTTATGAAATCAGGGTTATCAACTGTTCTCTCTACTATACTGTTGTGCATGTCAGAACCTGCACCCTAAACAATGTTATTTCATAATGCTGCTTATTTGCAAGACATTTTTGTAGTATAAGTGAACTTGACAGTCATGTTCAATCTCCAGATTACCTTTACTGTAATGACTGTTACTACTGAAGATGTGGGAGACCACAAAACTTTAAATATTTTCAGGATTTTGTACCATCTCTTTCATTCTTGTTTATGCAATACTATCTCCATTTATCCTTTTATTTTCCCCCACTACTATACTTGTGCACTTCAAAACAGTAAAGACTTTGTGCAGAGGAGTACACTGTACATAAACTTTTCTGGCTTGGGCAGACAGGTATTTGTTCTACATGTAGCTAAATATTCTCACCAAAAAAACACCTTCCCATGCCCTCCAGAACTTTAGATTTCCAGAGACAACCTATCTGGAAACGACAATTGTCTCTAACTGCATATTACAAATGAGATAAATATATCCATCCATTATGGCAGCATGTGGGCACAGAACACAAAAATCTCTATTAGTGACAAGTCAGGTACCAGCCTCCCCATGTGACAGTAAAAATTTAACCTTAGAGCAGGAAGATCGTTGGAATAAAGATTTTTTTTGTTCAGATACTCAGTTTAGAAGACTGTACAGTGCTTCCTGGTGTTCAGCTTTAAGCTTTCTGGCAAACTGAAAGGTAAATATGAGCATGTTTTGTAAAAGGCAGCTTTTGTAAAAGATGTACTATGGTACAGGTAAAGAAAGAGAGGAACGATACTGATAAATCTTCTGTCATCCCTTTCCCTCTCCCCTCAAGATCAAGCATGCTGTAGCCAAAAGAGAAGCAAACAATTATAAGAAACTCTAGAACAATAAAATAAAATTAAAACCTGCTTAGTCCAAAGGTGATGATAAGACAACTGTGTTAAACTAAAGGCTCACTGCTGTCAAAAAAAAAAAAGTAATTTAATTCCACCATTTTCTCCTGCCATTAAATTGTGCCCTCATGGTGTTTCAGTTATTTAAGTCTAGCTGTTTCTTCAGTGAACTGGGCTTGGGCTGGCTAATTAAAGTGACAAAAAAGTGTTTCAGAAAGAGACAAATAGTTCATGTTTTCTGCAGGTTTACTGAGCAGAACTAGCTGATCAAGAGGTCAGTCAAGTGCTAAAGCCAACACAGAAAAGAGTTTGGGACCTCTTGTCTTGGAGTACAGCTTGGAATACTTAGATCATCCCTCTGTAGCAGCACTGAGTTTGACTGAGCCATCTCAAACATCTCTCAGGATTAAATCTGAAGGTTTGCTCTCCCCCTTTAGCCAGCTGACCTGCTATTGATACATTTCTATCACTTATTCTCAGGATTTCTACCTTTCTGATAATGGTAAGTTGTTCTTTGGTTGCATCCATTCAAGACAACCACCAACTAGCACATCATATTTCAAAGCTTTTCTTCATTTCTGAATGCCACCAGAGGCTATAAATTGACCTGCTAGCTGTCATCATCCCTTCTCATTGGAAAACTGTTTACCTTCACTTTACAAGAATCCTCACTGCTTTGGAGGTGTGAATGCCACTTCTTTAAACAGATGTTATCTCACATACTTGGCTGTCTAATCAACAATTTCACCCTTCTGCCTTCCAAGTGATAAGACACCCTGAGAATACAGTTCAATTTAGAGTGAAGTGACTCCATCTACTGAACATTGCATAAATCTGTACATTAACAAACATACTTGATACTAATATCTAAGTGGAATTACTCTGTTCATTATTGAAATTTCAATGAAATCATAAATCATGCTAAGTGAGTGCTGGAGCAATAGAAGATTAATAACTCACACTTAAAATAGCCTAAAAATACCAAAGTAGACACATTTTATGGAATTTGCTTGTGGCTTACTTTCCCAATGAAGTCTGTTGCCTCTGTATTGCAGCTTCTTTCTACAATGGGAAGATATCTAGAGAGAATACTTGATAGAACATCATAGATTCTGACTTCCGTCATATGCTCCAATACACATTGTGAGCACTAGTAAGCCTTATGCAGTGAACATGGTAGAAACATGTTTAACAGGCTTATAAGTAATTTTCACAAGGAAAAGCACCTCCAATTACTATTACTGGCAAAAAGAATCTCAAGTGCTTGGCAAAGCAATAGTCACTGATAATCACTACTTCATGTAGGCTCATTCTTGCATGACGAGGCAGAATCAAAATTATTATTAACATTCTTAGACCATCTGAAGAGTATTTCATGGTGATAGCTTCCTCCATTCTAACCAGAAATACTGTATTGGTGAACATAATGTTGCAGGAAAATAGGAAATGTAGGACAAAACCCTCATCTCCTCGGAACAACACAAAATTTTCTAGTTATCTTTTTTCCGTAGAGATGTTTGCAAACCTTTTATAGAAAACAGTTCTTTTGTTAAAGGAAGAAGAGAAGTTCAATTCAATTTCTTGTTAAGAGAACATGGTAATTGTATGAATAAAAACTACAAAATCTGAGCTTGCTAAATCCAATGTTGCACAAACAGCCTTAGTACCATCTAATATGTACATGTTAGGGATGTATATCAGGTCTTTCAGTGGACTCCAAGTTCACAGAAAACTTCCCTGTGTAAAAAAGCCCTTTTTGGCCTCTGCTTAGAATACACACACACAAAAGTGCATCAGTTGAAAACAGGTCTCCAAGAGTAAAGCTTTGAAACAAACTTAACATAGAATTGTTTATGAATTAGAATTTACCCAGACATATTTTCATTAATTTTATTTGACATAATCCAAGCAATTGTCCAAGCTGAGATTCTGACATCTTCCTTCCTAAATTAGTTCTACTTGAATATTTGGAGATTAAGGGGCACAGCAATGTAAATTCAGGTGCAATGATGATATCACATGCTGCTATTGCTACTTTTTCAGTGTCTTATCACTTGACTATAAGAAAAAGACATGGAATTGACACTAATGATGTTCTTAAATAATATTGTCTGAAATTACATTAGATGGATTAAGGAAGTAGTCATCTGCTACAACTAGGAGCAAATTCTGTTCACTGTAATATAATAGAAAAATAAAGTACTTCAACTATTTAACTTTTTGTTTAAAATAAGAGTCAGATAATTAGGTTTAATGCTTATAGACCTCCTGAAAAATTTGTGTTCATAGAGCACTTGTGGGTAATTTACAGCTATTTTTGATTTAACTTATTTACAGGCATTTTTAATGTAGTGAACATTTGTCCTCTGTCTGACTTTCCCTCCTGAGGCCCACTTTGGTGGCAAACTAAACTTTACAATGACAGACTAAATAGCATAATTTTTGCTAGTGCAGATTTTCAACCCAGTAGAAGAAGCATCCTGCTGTACCCATGTTACTGCTAAGATTTCCTGTCATTGTTTGAGAAGTTAAAGTTGGTAACAACACTTAAACTTTTAGGGTCACAGATCTATAGTCCCAACCTCGGCATCCTAGTCCTCAAAGGATATCATGGGTAACTGAAACCATGCCACATGTAATTAGAGGTTTCCCCTAGGCTCATGCATTTTATACACTTCTGATGTTCTGCAAATGAAAAGTAGCTTCTAGTTTGGAAGTTAGTTTACATTTAACATTTCATTAAACACAATCCAACTTATTCTATCTGTACTCATATAAAAGCCTTTTTAAAAGGTGCATTTCCATTATTATCTTGCTTAAGGACTAACCCTGTGCCTGTAGAATATCTCCTGAATGTCCTTGAAGCACTACTCTTACTGAGGGAGACCATTAAATATGATTAGTCCCAAAGCACTACATGAAGTGTAGAGCCTTCATCGAAGCCAAGAGACAGACAGCCTCTTCCCAGGTTTGTCTCTGAGTCTTTATCTTCACCAGAGACAAAATAAAATAAACCCTGGAGGCATGGGAGTTAATCAGAAAGCACTTTGCTCTCCAAATCTTTTTATGGTGCCACCACACTGTTGAAGTACTTCAGATTTCCCAGATGGATAGCTTTATGGTCAATTTGTATGTTGGAAGTTGGGTGTTTGGGTTTTTTTTTTGTTTTGTTTTTGTTGTTTTTTTTTCTCCTGTCAAAAATGTGACCTTAAGTTCCTTCCACAGCTATGTGCTCATTATAACTGTCCTATTGAAGATACTCTCTCTTACATTCAGGGATTTCTTGGACCCCATTTCTGATATTAAGCTTTATTTGAAATTAAACACATTACTTTCTATGTCCATGGAAAGAACACAGTTGAGATTTTAATACATAGTTGGGTACCATTTTCTGTACTGATCTGAGCACACTTCATGAAATTTGTTGTTTACACCTATATTTTTAAGACCTTAGTGAGTTTCCCCATGTAATTTAAGCTTTCTATGCCCCCTTAACAGTTTGATATCTTCACAGGAGAATCAATGCTTTGTACTCCATACTTATATTTCCTTTTTTTTTTTTTTTTTTTTTAAACAAGGTTATCCAAGACTTTAGTCCTTTTTGGAAGTATTTTGAAGGTTTGTAGTCAACGATGTGTACCTATAAAAAAATCTCTAATACTAATAACGTATGCATAATTTGGTTGCCAAGATGTGTTAAGCTTGTGCATAAGTTGAATTACTCTAAACCAGAAAAATTTCCTTCCTGGACACAACACATGGGGATCTATTAGCCTGTCATAGCAGTGCACTCATTCTCCTGATATGTTTGACATAAATAACCACATTATTTTAAATTGTTATTAAATGTGTGAATCTCCTACTCTCTCCTTGTTATTGTAGCCTGGACAGATTAATAGTTTTGAAGACTATTATCTCTGAACTACAGGTTTTGCAGTTCAGGCTTCTTTGTAATCCATACCTGTTGTGATTCTTGTCAATTGCCCATTTGTGCACAAACCTTTCCTCCCTGCCCCAATCTCATTGTATGACTTCAGCAATTATTTCTTACTAAAAACAGCTAAAGACAAGATATGAGAATGTCTTCCCAACTTCACTATTTGTTTTTCTCTATTTTGTCTAAACTAATCTAACAGTCATATGATGTTAGGAACTAAAGTTTTATTTTCAACAAGTATACATTTTTTTTTCAAATCAGAATTCACTCATGTTCCTAACCTCCCTACTCCTTCATAACTTTCTTGCTGTTGGTTTCTTCTTGTACTGTGTTCTGCAATTCCTAGAACCAAATATATAAATCAAATGCTTGTGAGTTTATGTTATGTAAATCTAACAGTAAAGACAAGTTTCAGAAAGAATACTGGAAGAAAGAAGAGACTATATAGTTCTGTATACTGTCACCAAAAATTTTAGGTTCCTCATTTTGGCCAGAGGTGAGAATGTTGAGTGTTCTAGCTTTTGGTTATTTCTACAGTAGAGAGTGTAAATTCCTCCCAAATATAAGCCTTGTACTATCAACTCCACTTTGCTGCTTGTTCAGCAACATTGTTAATATCAAACTAGCTCTTTGTGTCTATGATTCATCACCAAGACAGTGCTAATCCAAAATTCTTAGTCTAGTCACTAATGAAAAAGATTCTGGATTGTCTCCAAATCTGTTCCCTACTATTTGCACTTCAGAGAACCTGGCTGACCTGCTCCAAGGCTTCCAAACCACATGTAACCCAACCGCTCTGTAGAAGCTTCCTGTAAACTACATTGAATAATTCAACAAATGTGTGTCTACTATGAATGTAAAAGTTTTGGTGCAAGAAGGGCAAAACATGCAGCAGTAGTCTTTGTTAGACTTTCTGATCACATCAAGGAACATAAAGACTGAACACCTTCCCAAATGCAAACTCTGTTCAAGATGGGTGTTGAGGGGTGTTTGAAGGGATGGGAATGAAGAGGAAAGAAGAGAAACTTCCAGAGCATATGTAGCAATATTAAAGTTACACCATCTCTGGCAATACTCAGAAGATGATTTTATGGGAAACAGTAAGAGATTCACCAAACTAATTCC
Source organism: Tyto alba (assembly GCF_018691265.1). NCBI lineage: Eukaryota > Metazoa > Chordata > Aves > Strigiformes > Tytonidae > Tyto > Tyto alba. Next base: position 12,075,076 of record NW_024881327.1, on the reverse strand, counting down.
ATAGAATCATAGAATTACAGAATGGTTTGGGTTGGAAGGGACCTTAAAGATCTGCCAGTTCCAACCCCCCTGCCATGGGCAGGGACCCCTTTCACCAGCCCAGGGTGCTCCCAGCCCCGTCCAACCTGGCCTTGAGCCCTTTGAGGGGGGGGGCAGCCACAGCTGCTCTGGGCACCCTGTGCCAGTGTCTCACCACCCTCTCAGTGAAGCATTTCTTCCTTATATCTAATCTAAATCTACCCTCTTTCAGTTTAAAACTGTTACCCCTCGTTCTATCTCTATACTCCCTGATAAAGAGTCCCTCCCCATCTTTCCTGTAGGCCCCCTTTAAATTACTGGCAGGATGCTACAAGGTCTCCCCGGAGCCTTCTCATCTCCAGGCTGAACAACCCCAACTCTCTCAGCCTGGCCTCATAAGGGAGGTGCTCCGGCACCCTGATCATCTTTGTGGCCCTCTTCTAGACCCTCTCAAGCAGGTCCATGTCCTTCTTCAGTTGGGGAGCCCAGAGGTGGACACAGTACCCCGAGTGGGGTCTCATGAGAGTGGAGTAGAGAGGGGAGAATCCCCTCCCTTGACCTGATGGCCACATTTCTCTTGATGCAGCCCAGGTTCCCGTTGGCTTTATGGGCTGTGAACGCACATTGCTGGCTCACAGTCACTTTTCCATCCACTCCCAAGTCCTTCTCCGCAGGGCTGCTCTCAATCCACTCGTCGCCCAGCCTGTGTTTGTGCTTGGGATTGCCCCGACCCATGGGCAGGACCTTGCACTTGGCCTTGTTGAACTTCGTGAGGTTTGCACGGCCCACCTCTCAAGCCTGTCAAGGTCCCTCTGGATGGCATCCCCTCTCTCCAGCTTGTCAACCACCCCACACAGCCTGATGTCGTCAGCAAACTTGGTGAGGGTGCACTCAATCCTACTGTGCATGTCACTGACAAAGATGTTAAACAGCACTGTCCCAAATACTGACTCCCAAGGAATGCCGCTTCTCTCCAATCAGACATCGTCACTGCTCTCCAGTTGGGCATCGAACCATTGACTGCAACTCTGAGTACAACCATCCAGCCAATTCCTTATCTACCAAGTTGTCCATGTGTCAAATCCACATCCCTCTAATTTAGAGGCAAGGATGTTTTGTGGGATTATGTCAAATGCTTTGCACTGATCCAAGTAGATGATGTCTGTTGCTCTTCCCTTATCTACCAATGCTGTAACACCATCATAGAAGGCCACCAGATTTGTCACGCACAATTTGCCCTTAGTGAAGCCATGTTTGTTGTCACCAATCTCCTCCTTATTTTCCATGTACCGTAGCACAGTTGCCAGGAAGATCTGTTCCATGATCTTGCTGGACTCAGAGGTGAGACTGACTGACCACTAATTCCTCAGGTCTTCCTTTTTTCCCCCCCCTTTTTCAAAATGGAAGTTATGTTTCCCCTTTTCCAGTCAGCAGGAACTTCACTGGACTGCCAGGACTTCTCAAATATGATGGATAGTGACTTAGCCACTTCATCCGCCAGTTCCATCAGGACCCGTGGATGCATCTCATCAGGTCCCATGGACTTGTGCACCTTCAGGTTCCTTAAATGGTCTCAGACCTGATCTTCTCTTAGAGTGGGTGGTTCTTAATTCTTCCAGTCCCTGTCTTTGTCTTCTCTGTCTTGGCTGGTGTGGCTGGAGCACTCGCCAGTGAGGACTGAGGCAAAAAATACACTGAGTACCTCAGCCTTCTCCATATGCCAGGTAACCACATCTTTCATTTCCTTCCAGAGAGGGCCCACATTTTCCCTAGTCTTCCTTTTATCACTGACATACCTAGAGAGGATTTTCTTGTTGTCCTTGGTATCTCTGGCCAGATTTAATTATATTAGGGCTTTGGCCTTCCTAACCTGGTCCCTGGCTGCTCAGACAACTTCTCTGTATTCCTCCCAGGCTGTCTGCCCTCGTTTCCACTCTCTGTAGGCTTCCTTTTTGTGGTTGAGCCTGCCCAGGAGCTCCTTGCTCATCCATGCAGGCCTTCTGATGTTTTTACCCGACTTCCTTTTTGTTGGGATGCATCGCTCCTGAGCTTGGAGAAGGTGATCCTTGAATATTAACCAGCTTCCTTAGGTCCCTCTTCCCTCCAGGGCTTTATCCCATGCCACTCTGCCAAGCAGATCCCCGAAGAGACCAAAGTCTGCTTTCCTGAAGTCCAGGATAGTGAGCTTGCTGTGCACTCTCCTCACTGCCCTAAGGATCTTGAGCTCCACCGTTTCATGGTCACTGCAGCCAAGGCTGCCCTTGAGCTTCACACTCCCCACCAGCTCCTCCTTGTTGGTGAGAACAAGGTCCAGCGTAGAACCTCTCTTTGTTGGCTCCTCTGTCACTTGGAGAAGGAAGTTATTATCAATCCATCCCAGGAACCTCCTGTGTTGTCCCTCCAACAGATATCAGGGTGGTTGAAGTCCCCCATGAGGTCCAGGGCTTGTGAACGTGAGGCTGCTCCTATCTGTCTATAGAGGGCCCTCATCTGCTTGGTCTTTCTTGTTGTGTGGCCTGTAGCAGACCCCCACTATAACATCTGTCCCTGCCCTCCTTTTAATTCTGACCCATAAGCTCTTGGTCAGCTCATCCGTCCCCAGCCAGAGCTCCATGCACTCCAGCTGGTCATTGACATAGAGGGTGACCCCCCCCACACACCCCCCTTGCGTGTCCTTCCTGATGAGCCTGTCTCCTTCCATTCCAACACTTCAGTCACAGAAGCCATCCCACCAGTTCTCCGTGATGCCAATAAGATTGTAGCCCTGACTGTTTATATTACATACCAACCCCAGTGAGAGCATTCACTGATTTAGGGACTTTGTAAGTATGGTTTAATGGTCAAGAGACCTGTTTTCCACTAAAAGGTCTAATCCCAATTGGTATCCATTTATAGGTTTTGACAATCCTTTTTAAATGAAAAAATAAACACAAATCCCTAAACAGGCTCATGTCATTCATTCCTGGAAAATATTTCCACTGTATCCTGATACAGGCTGTGTATTTTGAGCCATGGAAGAAAAAATTCTGATCAAATAACTTTTAAACTTAGTATTACTGCACATTGTACATCAACATAACTGATGTTAACCCATGAGGTATCTATCATTTTTTCAATGCAATGGATTCCTTCTATTAGGAATTTTTAATATGTTATAATGGCTTACAGAACCTCAATAAAGATAAATTTCTCCTCCAAAGTGCTCTCTCTTATCTTAAATTGCTTTACGACTCTCTAAGTCATTATGGAAAAGAAAGAAACCAGCACTGACAGTCAGGTGAGTTGTTAGCTCTTGTCATAGGCCTTTTTTTTCCTCAAACTGAACTCTTTGCAGATAAGATTGTCATTTCAGTGAACTCCTGCAGGGAAGCATTAGGGCTATGAGAGCTTACAGGTGAGAGCCAGGATGGCCAGGCTGCCCTGCAGAGCAAGACAGCTGGCAGGTTTTTTTCAGCTCTCACATTGAACTCCGGGAATAAAGGAAGGGATTAAAGTTCAGAACAATTACTAAATGAATCCAGCTAAAATTCGGCTTAAATTATGGAAGTGGTAAATTGGCTGAAACATTAAGTCCTTGTTCCTCTTTGTTGAAAGTCAAAGCACAGAAAATATGTCCCAAAGGAAACATGACTTTAGTAACCATAAAGAATGGTCATTTTCCTTAGCAAATAGGAGAGGTGTGAGTACATACCCTCTGGGAACCATAACTACTATGGGGAAAACTCATGTCATGCTCCCAGTGGAGTAAGACAACTGGTCATGTATAAACAAACAGGTGCTCAGCATCCAGCTGTGTTTCTGCAAATCAATCCTACCCTCTGCATGTATTGAGTCTGCTGGGAAATCCGTAAGCAAGTTTTGATGACTTAGCAATAGGGGTGTTTGTTTACTTCATCTGGGAGCAAATACCTGGAAAGATATAAAATACAAGTTGAATTTATCCTTCTAGAACTGCTAAAGAGCAACCAGTCATAAGGAAAAGCTAATTCCTAGATCAGGCTGGGAAAATAAAAATTAACTAAAAAGTAAATTTTTCTTTCATCCCAGTTAAGGCCAAAATCAGGTTTATAAACTGGTTTTCTTGTTTGCTTTTCTTCTTGGTTTGCAGAATTATCATCTGTACAACAGGTAAAGGAAGGATACACTTGCCTTTCTGCAGTACTAGGTAGCCAGATACAGAAAGAGAAACAATAGACCTTATCTAATGAATTGGGATATGTAATGGAATCAAGCAGCTGTACTCAGTGGAGACAAACAACAAAAAAACTCCAACCCCAAAACAGCCAATACCCCAATCAACCCTGCAGAAAAAGATCCTTATTATCAGAGCACTTTGGCCATGCTATGCTTATTAATGGGTAAAGGGCATACTACTTAAAACTAGGACCATTATTGATGTCCCTTATAGACTTAAAATGGCTATAGGATCATATGACTTTTTTTTTTTTTTCCCAAGAGAAGTTAACAATTAGCTAACTGAATTCCTACTAAACAGGCAGGTGTCTTAAAACTATTTTCATAGTTTAAAGTGATGCCAAAAAAAAACAACCCAAGCCCTCTATCATCGAAATGTATCTTTTCCTTGGTTGTCTTACTGACAAAAATAAACCTCTGATCTTTGATAGCTTCTCTGAAAATGTGCTAGTTTTTTCTTCCTTTGTTTCTAACAGCAAAGTAAAACAAGACAAAACTGGGTCAGAATTGAAATGCATATATTTAATAACAGGTGCAAATCATCTTAAATTCAAGGAGAAACTCCTCAGGCTTAGACATTTTAGAGTGTTTTGGTCAGGATTATTTTGCAAGTATTTGAGTGCAAATGTGTGCAAGAAAAAAACCTAGCATAAACACACAAAGATACCAAAAAAAAAAAGCCACAGATATTCCTGGAACAAAAAATGAAGAAATCTGTTCCACAGTTATTAAAAAGAACTTTCAGAGTTCACCTTTTACCATTTCACAGACATTCACTTCACAGTGAACAGAAAATCCAAATCCCAGAATCCCAGATGCCACTGTCCCAGAATGAATAAACAGAGCAGCTGGGCAGAACCACTGCAAGCTTAATTTTTTTAACATCAAGGTACACAAGTAGCAAAAGCCATTCAGCAAGACTTTTGACTTAAAACCTGTTTGTGGGGGAAGGAAAGGGAGAAATAAACTTCATGGAGCAAATTCCAACCCCCTCTGTCCAAGAGCCTCTCAGATTTTTCCACTGCAGTAGATAAACCATTTGGGTTTTATTATAAACTTAAAACTGTGATTGCAGTACATTAGTATTCAAAATGCCACCAAGGAAAAGAATGTTCCATTATAGCATTAGATGTTTTTATAACAATGGTTTAATTATTAAAAGAAGTTAAAACATGACTGTACCTTTATCTGTGTCTTACTTATTTGTCTACTAAAAGGTAGAAAGCAATATTAAGATCTTTATCTTTGGATTCTCTTTTGCTTTGTTTTGTGGGTTGGAGATTTGGGGGCAGGGGGCAGACAAGTAATATGCCTGTGTTTAAAGATTAATACTTTAACAGGTTTAGAGACAGCTTTCCAATAAAGATTTCTATGTAGGGGATTGGTTTTCTAGTCACTTTTCATTTGTTCTGAACTTTTAATGAGGTTTTTATTCAATTATATTTTTGTTCTGGACTTGAAAGGGGAAAAACCTTAAAATCTGATTTTTTTTTTAAGACTTTTTTAAAGTACAAGAATCATAGTTCATCAGACTCCCCAAACACTGAAAGGTGATCACTCAGATTGCACTTCAGTACTGCATGTTTATGTACTTGCTTCTATAGTTGATGCAAGCCAAAGTATTAAAATTGACTTTCATAATTTTGGTCATTCATATAGGTAAAAAGCCCCCATTAACCTGAATAGAACTAGATTTGACTTACTACTCATGACCAAACTAATCTTATAAGGATCAAGTCAAACTCCTCCCCTACAACCTAGAATACTCTAAACTCATATGGTACTGAATCAAATATTGATAATGCTGATACTGGCACATCCAAGTTTCAGACATCATATGGACTGTAATGATTACAAGAACTTGCTATGAACTGGTTCAGGATCAAGTTAGAAAAAACATGTTTCTCCAAATATTTGAGAGATTAGTCTGTATTGAATTTATATAATTTCTTACACAGCTCTCGCTCTCAGTATCCAAACTATGACACGTCATTTATGATGCATTTGAAACTTTGAAGACTCATCTTTTTCCTGCATAATGTAGCTTTGTTACCTGAAGTGGAAGGATATGCTATTACAATGCCATTAGTCACATCCTTGGAGAAGGATAACTCTTCCAGGTGGCTTTTCATGGAGTAAGACACCAAGAACTTAGTCACCTAGAACACACACCATCCTAGCTGAAGAGAGTCAGCTTTGGGGAGGTAACATGGTCCTATGCTGTAAAGTCACACGGCATAGGTTACGTTTTTTGATAGCATTAGACTGAAGAAAATGATATGTGTTACTCCTTGCCCTGCAGTGCAAGGACATACTGTCATTATAATCACATCTTTGTCAGTACATATAGCAGAAAGTATTTTGGGGGGTTTATCAGTACCTAGAAAGATGAGAGGAAGAGCATAATATGCTCCTTACACAAAGAGAAAGCACTTGTCAACATTACCATGGGCTAATGAAGGGTCAACTGTCAAAGATACCTTATCTTCTCAGTATCTTAAACTATCCATCATTGTTTCTGGAAGCTCTGCCCGGTGTTTTGATGCCCAGTAGTTTGCCATGGTGCCCATCCACTCCTTTCCTCAATTTTCTCCTCTCAAGCCAGAAGTTCAGCAGATGTCCTTGCAAATTAAGAAGGAAGAATATATTTCTCCTTCCTGTTTGGGCTTTCTGCCAGCTGGGAAAAAATAACCTTCAAAAGGTGACTGTCATCTAGATTACTGGCAAACTACTTCCTTGTAATTCCAAACAGCAAAGAATAAGAGACAAGTGTAAATAGAACTCTGTTTTCTTACTCCTAATATAGCAACCTGCTTTTATTTTTATGCAATCACCATTATTTCCATTAGGGACATACTCTAAAAAGTTCTTCACCATCAAAGATTAAAATTGACAAAGCAAGATCAAGAATTGTTCCGGACTGTAATATTTGGAAATTACAAGCCCAACTCTACCATTAGATGTTGATCATGTTTCACAACACTGATATGGCTATAATTTGTTATATTCAGTTGGGAAATGCCAATATTTTTCATGCGTCATCTTATCTTAATTTCTGTAATAACATTCACCAATATTATTTCTTGCCCCCACTGCAGTTTTCATCACTGCATGTAGTTTTTATATAGTCACACGATTCCATTGCCTATAGGGCATCAGACTGTATCAGTACGAAATTTTTTCTTTTTCTTAAGAGAATAAACTGGTTTTAGCTAAACAGTGACTGCTGTGACAGAAACAGTGACCAGGGACCCAGACATCATACTAAATTGGAGGTGCAGATGACTCCAAACATGGAAGTGCCTCTGCAGGTACTGTACCTTTTTTCACGCCCACAGAAATGCCACCTGTTTTCAGGTTTTCCACACCCACACATACTACTTAATAGTCAAGGTGTTTCAATTTGAAAACAAAAAAATACCAAAACAAACTGCCACGAGTTTCCAATCTGAAAGCAGAAATTTATGATACATTCTTTACTTCATTCCAAAAAACATGTCAAACTAAATTTTATGTTTCCTGTTAAAGCCCTGTATTACCATTCGTGATACATTCCTTGATTTCCACTGTTAAAAATTATTAAAAAAATATGTATTAAAAATAAATTTCAGCCAATATCTCTCTCCAGCCACATCAGGCTCTTAAAACCCTTATGTTCACACACACACAAGACAGCAAAGAAGATGACAAAGATCTGTCTTAAAAGTAAATCTGTAAGAATCTAGACAGATCCTTTGCGTTGCCATGAACACAATAGCAGAATTTCCAGATTATAACTTCTGCCTGGACACTTTGTGTAGTAATCACCTTCACCACTTTAAGTGCAGATGTTAGACAGGAAAATTCAGAGGAGGTGCTTTTGGAAGCATAGTACTTGGATTTAAGAGATACAGTTTCAAATGCTGGTTTATGCTACAGTCACTGAGTAGACTCAGAAAACCTGTTCAGGCTAGTTTATAAACTCTGTTTTTCAAAATGCAAATTAGTTTCCAATAGGCTTCACCAGAATACACAAGTCCTTCTTGGCATTATTGTATAAAACTACTCACATAAGTTAAGCACACATTTAAGCATTCTACTTAAAGTAAAACAGGAATTAACCTTATTGCTGTGGTGTTTGTGAGAACACAAGCAAGGGAAAAAGTAAAACTTAAAAAGTTTATTTGGTAGAACTGTATTTAAGGCATAACACAAGGTTGCTTTCCTGGTTATAGTGATACCCCACTTGCACTCCAATTGGCTCAAGGAAAATAACTGATGTTTGTGTTAGACCGAGTTGCTTCCTAGAATTTTTTTTTTTTTTTTAATGAGCTTAATGAAGTGCAAGGTTAAATTGTGAGAATAGCCGCTATGGTAATATGCGTGTAGCCAGTAAAAATTTACTACTCAAATTTAGTCAAGGAAGTGACAATTTTACATACATAATGCACAGCAGCTACACATAAGGGAGTTGCCCTTTCCCTATAAAAATACTTGCTATTCTGCTTCTTCCAAGCCATACTTCATCCAGCCTTTGCAATGTTGAAGTCAAGAAAACTTACCACTTTATTTCTCCTTAAATAAACACATGACTTTCTGTAGTTGTTTTTTTGATTAATAATAGAATGGTTTGGGTTGGAAGGGACCTTAAATATCTGCCAGTTCCAACCCCCCTGCCATGGGCAGGGACCCCTTCCCCCAGCCCAGGGTGCTCCCAGCCCCGTCCAACCTGGCCTTGAGCCCTTTGAGGGAGGGGGCAGCCACAGCTGCTCTGGGCACCCTGTGCCAGTGTCTCACCACCCTCTCAGTGAAGCATTTCTTCCTTATATCTAATCTAAATCTACCCTCTTTCAGTTTAAAACTGTTACCCCTCGTTCTATCTCTATACTCCCTGATAAAGAGTCCCTCCCCATCTTTCCTGTAGGCCCCCTTTAAATTACTGGCAGGATGCTACAAGGTCTCCCCGGAGCCTTCTCATCTCCAGGCTGAACAACCCCAACTCTCTCAGCCTGGCCTCATAAGGGAGGTGCTCCGGCACCCTGATCATCTTTGTGGCCCTCTTCTAGACCCTCTCAAGCAGGTCCATGTCCTTCTTCAGTTGGGGAGCCCAGAGGTGGACACAGTACCCCGAGTGGGGTCTCATGAGAGTGGAGTAGAGAGGGGAGAATCCCCTCCCTTGACCTGATGGCCACATTTCTCTTGATGCAGCCCAGGTTCCCGTTGGCTTTATGGGCTGTGAACGCACATTGCTGGCTCACAGTCACTTTTCCATCCACTCCCAAGTCCTTCTCCGCAGGGCTGCTCTCAATCCACTCGTCGCCCAGCCTGTGTTTGTGCTTGGGATTGCCCCGACCCATGGGCAGGACCTTGCACTTGGCCTTGTTGAACTTCGTGAGGTTTGCACGGCCCACCTCTCAAGCCTGTCAAGGTCCCTCTGGATGGCATCCCCTCTCTCCAGCTTGTCAACCACCCCACACAGCCTGATGTCGTCAGCAAACTTGGTGAGGGTGCACTCAATCCTACTGTGCATGTCACTGACAAGGATGTTAAACAGCGCCGGTCCCAACGCTGACCCCTGAGAAATGCTCACTCTCTTGCTGCTCTCCACTGGGACATAGAGCCATTGACTGCAACTCTTTGAGTGCAACCATCCAGCCAAATCTATGTCTCTCCAATTTAGAGACAAGTATGTCATGTGGACAGTGTAAAATGTTTTGCACTGGTCCAGGTAGATGACATCAGTTGCTCTTCCTTTAGTCACAGATGAGAATTGTCCAACGATGAGAAGCATATCCAAAGACACAATTGTGACCCACCTAATCTTCTATTCCAATGATTAACAGCTAACAAGTCCCAAAAATTAAAAGTTTTCCTAAGAAAAGCAAGGAGACAGAGCGTTGCTTAGGTTAGGTTTTTTCTCTGCTTGTTTTAAAGTTAAAATTTCTTCCAGTAAACCACACTTATGAAGCTGGTTGTGCCACACCACCAAGGTAACTGATTTTGGGTCCTTCTTTAGCCCTCCTCACTCTGAGCATTGGTACTATAGAGTTCAAGGCTTAGGAGAACTTAACTACGTTCAAGATATTACAGGATGAGGAGATGAAGAGCTTTGTTTTTCCTATTGCATTAAAGAATTTAAAATAAGTTATTCTCCATTTTCATTTGGATATAAACTTTTAAGAGAAGGATTGTCTTATGTTTTCCACCATGCTTTTTTCTTAAAGGAAACTGGTTAAGTTCACCTTGAACTTGTAAAGGCTGATTCTCACAGCCATGTTTTGCTTGGTAATCTTTTTATTATTATTTTCTTCGCTCTTATTCTTTGAACCTGAATGAAGCCACCAGAACACAGGCATTCCTATTCTGAGATTGAAGGACATCCCTGACAAGGAAAGTTGTATAACAGGAAGGCACATTTTTCTTCTTGCAAGCCTTCAGAAACAGTGGTGAAGTTTCTCTGGACTGTGATGAATCATGTATCCCAGTACTTCACAAGAGTGTAGTGTAAAAGGAAAAGAAAAAAATTTTTTTTTTTTTAATTAAACACATTACCACAAAAACCTTTGCCTGGGTTACATTTTTAAAAAAAAATTTACTCCTTGATGGTCAAGAGGTGGAGGTGTAGTTTCCCTTGACAAATAGCACCAGTTTATGGAGTTGTATCAACTTATCTTTAAAATAAACTAGTCTCTCTTCAGCACCATGTTGTAACTTATTTCACCCACCTTATCCAACATATTTTCTGGCTGACTCTAACTTCCAGACAAAACCTGGGAAAGAGGTTTGTGAGAGATGACTAAAGGGACACAACCAGCATTTGCAACATTTTTGCACTAGAGTTTGTATTATTAGTCAAAAATACTCATAAGTACATGTTGAATTGGACTAAAAGTTTTATATGTTCAGTGTTTCTTTTGTTTAGCATGCAGAAAACTTATGTTTACTTACTGAAAAAAACAAAACAAAACAAAACAACTTTCCTTTTCTAACCTTTATTTTAGCAGAGGATGAGCATGTTCCTAATCAAAAACTTAATTCTTAGGCTTAAGTATCAGCTGTCTGACTAGGCTATTATGTATCAAAAAACTCATTGTAACATACTGTAAAGTATTGTTGCAGGATGTTAGACGTTTTTTTTTTATCCAATCAAACTCTATAAATGGAATAAGTTACTTCAAAAACTTGTATTTCAATTAATAATGATAGTACCTTCACTGTTACTAAGTCCTTCAGATATTAAAAATCAAGTGCTAAACTCTTAAATCTGCTATCACACTAAAAAAAGGTCTCTAAACTGTCCAGAATAGCAACCATCTTTCCTAAGAGTGCAGATGCAGCATATCTGAGCAATGCCCACAGCCTGAAGACTGTAGAATCCACTTGCATGGTACTAATTTATCAAGGAAATCACACTTTTTGTTAGAAGACAAATGCAGGGCCAAAGAGCCTCAGGTATCTTCAGACCTTGCGTAAGTGATTACCAGGCACTTGTTATGAAGGATGATACCATTTTGTGCTATTAGTACTGAAAAGCAGCACAGTTATGTAGCTAGACTAAATCCAGGCACAGATGCAGTTGCCAGTGCTTCAGTATGCATTTATAATGCAGTAACTGAGCCCCTGAAAGAGTGGCTGTAATGGAATCCTCAAGGCATCTCATCTAGGGATTGCTGAAGCCCTCTGTTCTCATACATAAGGAAATGCTTTGAGAGTCCCAGTCTGTCCCACACCATCCAATACCACTGACAATGGAGATGTTGACTCATGGTGTGTGACAAAAAGTGGCAATGATCAAGCAATTCTGTGACAGTAGCTTTATGCCATAGGGTAATGTTTCAGACAAGAAATAGAAATAGTACTCTTGCAGTCATTTCTCTACGCACATCACACTTATACCCTTTCCCCAGAAGATTAAGCATTAATAGGCTCACCCAGGTTGTCTTGCAAATTGATTATTTTGATTCTAATTTATCAATATGTAAGAGCTGTGTTAGAAAGACTTAGAGCTTAAGGTGGGGTTTACTTTTGTTGTTATTTAAAAATCAGAGCTTACTTTCCTAAAGCATTATGGACATCACTTTCTGGTTTTGTTACATATGTACAATTATATGCACAATTTTATTACTCTACAAAGAAGGGAAACAAATGGCTTCACTCCTCGCCCCACCTTCCTCAGACTGCCAGACAGTTTCAAATATTACAGAACATGAGCCATCATCAATACCATTTTTAGGGTGACAGATGGAAATTTTCATTTTTTCTATAAATATTTCAAGTAGATTAAGCAGTTTCTATGAATATTTTGCTGCTTTATAAATACCTTAAGTAATTCACTTTCTCAGTTTGCTGTAATGACAGCAGAAAGTAAAATAAGGAATCAGCATCCTTTATAACATGCCTTCCAAATAGGAAATGACTGTGGCTCTTGTTTTCCTATGTGCTATATTTTGATTATACATATGTAAAGCCCACACAGCGATATATTTACCACCAGAAGGTTTTACACTGGAAAACGTATCACAGTTTCAGTGATAAAGCATAAAATGAGTTTAGTCTTTTATGGACTAAAATCTTGGCGTCTGTCAAGTTATGCTACATGTAGAATTGGAGTTTAGGTACTGCACATAGTCTGCAATGATCTTTCATTATGTCAGAAGACAGACGGCTAAAACCACCTGGATAAATTAAATACCCATATGGCAGATCTGAATAATGTGTGACCCAGTGGCCACATGCCCATGCTGCTGTGGAACAAGCTGTAGCTATCTCAAGACAGAATTTGAAATTACCCGATACCATAGTACCAAGGTCAGAGCATGCATTCCATGTGGGTCAGGGCATATGTCCCATACATGTTCCTGTAGGTTTGCTACCCATTTATTCAGTAATGTTCCTACAGCAATTTATTGAACTGAAATGACAAGTATTAAAAAACCCTTAAAGAAAGAGGGAAGGACAATTTTTAAACCTGGGATAGTTTCGTGTCTAGTTTACAACACAGTCCTCCAGTTTCTATGGAGGCAACTTCTTGAAAGGCTTTAGAACCACAACAGCGCATAGCTGAAGTATGAACAAAGTAAATCATAGGTTTGCCCTCAAATAGCCTGTTCTACAACACTGCATTTTTGATTTCTTAAGAAATAAATAACATTTCTCATTGAGACAGCCTAGCATTAAAGGCTGGCTGAATATGCCCCCATAAACAGCTTAATGCTAAAGTATAGGTAAAGACAGTATGATTCAGTTTGCATCTGTTGTCATAAGTGTACAGCAATTTCAATATTCTTCCTGGTACTTGGTACAGAGCCTTTGGCAACTGGTATCTTCAAAAATACCAGAAAACCATTTTTGAGCTGGAAACGGGTATATTATAGAATAGTTAGCTCAGCCCCATGAAGACAGAATATTTTACTTATAGAAGTACTAAAGAACACCTGTTGCTTCTGTGCTTGATTTCCTAGGCCTACCCTTGTGAGGCATGAAGGAATTGAAGCTTGGAGAATTGGCAAATGCAAGAGAGGAGATGTCTCAGCATGACATGGGGAAGAGAGAAGAGATCCATGGCAGAGAAGCAATTCTCTTGTCTCATGTCTGTCAGTCTCCACTGTCCAAGTTCCTTGCTGATTTTATAAGCTATCTGCTATAGAAATCTCTCCTGCTGCAACCAGGTCTAGTCCCAGCTGGGTTGCCTCAGAATCAGCAGAAGTAAGATATATGACAACAGTTTTCATCAGAGTAATTTCTAGAAAACAGGCAATAGAAAAATTCCTTCAAGGGATTTTGTATGATGAGTACAAGTTAGTTTTAAGTTTAGGATAACTACAAAATGCAAGGAAGCAAAACACTGAAATATTGGAAGTAGTTAGAGGGAAGCATTTCTCTGGTAAGTACTAACATATGTAACCCCTTCCCAGGTGAAAGACATTTACTGGTTATTTGAATCTACCTCTCCCCAAGCCAGCACAGGAAAGCCATTTTAGTACAAGTTATGCACAAGCTGCCAGCTGCTGAGGAGGGAGGGAAACAAAAGTCCTTCAGATTATTTTTTTATTTCTTATTTATCACTGGATTATCCGAAATATAATGGCAACTAGCTGCTACTCTGGCATGTGTATTTTGTAGATTATAACCCTGATGTTTGGAATAGATTAGGTAATTAACAAGCCAACAAAAATAATTAGCTGCTGCCAGCAAACAGCAGTGTGTAAAAAAGCAGGGGACTAAACCAGGCTGTTGTGTGCCATTGCTATCAGGGTAATTTATACAAGCTGACTGCTTGCTGCACCTCCCCAAGAACTACTGCAGCCAAGAGCTCCCTTGCAACATTTACTTTATCAACTCTGCCCATTTATATGATCACACCTAAATGGGAGAATGAAGGATTCAGGGAAGGAAAAGATACTTGTTGTTCAGGTGCTTCTTTTTCCTCTCACACACCAATGCCCTGAAGTCACTAGCTTTCTAGCTACTTCTGATCTGCACTGCAAACAACTGCATTATCTGAAGTCATTAATGTTTGTCTCACATGCACAGACCACAAGGGAAGTTCTTTTGGAGTATCCTTCACAGCAAAGGTTGCTGACATGAGAGCTAGGTAAATAATTAGGGAACCATCAGATGGCTAGGACTTCCAATACATTTTTCTTTCCAATTCCTTAGTAAGAGTCCGTGTTGGTAGTAGACTTTCGCTAAAACTTTAACAGGTCAAGGAAGACAGTTTCACAAAAAAGGATGCCAAAGAACCCATCTGTGGGCATGTGTGTTGGTGTAACAACCCTTTCCTCCTCCCAGAGTTTCCTCTGTTCCGGCAATCAGAATAGAAACAGTCGCTAGGAAATACTTTCAAGAATTTCCAAAGGAAAAAAAAAAAAAAATCTCAGTAGATTGCTAGGTCTGGGATTTTCCTTTACTGAATGTACAGAAATTCCTATTAATATCAGCCTCAAATTTCCACATTCTAATAGAATTAGAAGGTTAATTACATTTGGAGGTGTAGAATAAGGAAATTGATTTACAGTAATTTATAAATTCATTTATAAATCACATTTGAAATGGAGTATAATAGTCAGTTGCCCAGAGCTATCCACTGCTAGCTACGTGCCCTAGTATACTATATCTATCTTCTAGATGTTGCTCTGGAAGAAAGTAAGTCTTGATGTTTATTTTTTTCACCTTCTTATCTTGTATACAACCAGGGGCAGAGCTGTTAATACCAGTCAGACACTTGGTACTTTATGTAGTGCCATTGCAGACAGCATATATACCTAGGCAACAGACTCACCCAAATTGTTTTACTTAAATTTTATTTGCAGTGTTCTATATTGAAGGAAAGGATTATTACTTCTACATATTCACCTAGCCTGAGAAAAAATAAAAATTAATTGTTTTAGAATGTTTATTAACACAGGCCTCAAATTTCCATGTTCTGATATTGATGTGGAAAATCCTTGCTAGTGTCTTGTTCTAAAAGATCATTCTTTGTGGGCAAGTACCCATCCTTAAATGGTCCTCCCAGTCTGTTGGAGTCTGCTGAATGTGCGTTCTGTTTTTTTTAGAATACAGGTGAACTTCTGGGTAAAAAATATTTTGATATTTCAATGTATTTTAGTGCCTCCAAATATTTCACTACAGAAGACAATTGTCAAAGCAGGTATGAAGAAAAGAAATATTATCAAAAAACCCAAGCTGGTATTATAATTTCTGATTTTTTAAGTACCTTGCCATTCCAACTTCCTCTCCAATCTGACTTATCAACTAAAAGCGAGAAGCACTAATATTAGTCAGTCCTTTCTTTCCTAGTTGTACCCATTCCTACCCATTCTCAAAGCACTTATACTGTGAAAGCATCTACTGTACACAAAATCCCAGAAAAAGCTTCTAGATCATAACAACTTAAAGCTTGACAATAGTGGAGAAATTATATTGTTGTTAGAATTGATTTTTTTTTTTTTTTTTAAATACAGAATTTGGCCTATGGTTTTATATTAAGATTCATGTCATATGGTATTATAACTCATATTACAATACACCACATTCACTATTTCAGCTAGTATTTGAAGCAAAGACAGACATTACTACGCTCTAATTTGCTACCTGGGTTAGAGTGAAATATGCAAGCTTGAATTGTGAGAAGTGCACAAGCCTTTCTATATCAAGCCTCAGCATATTAGTATGAGCACCTAAAGGGCAATCCCTCATATCCTAGGAAACAGATGTCGGAAGTTGTAAGAATGTTGTTCTGACTGTGATATCTTTGGCATTTGTTAAACCAGAAATAACTGAAAAAAAAAAAAAAAGATAAAAATAGGAATTTCTTGTATCACAATGAATTTTAGTCTGAAATGAGAACTGAAAGATCTAAAGAAGAGTTTTGCAGAATAGTTGCATATTTCATGGGTGCTAATATCTTTCTTTATTTTTTGAGCTTTAAGTCCCTGAATTGTAACCTGAATGTAACCAACATGAATTGGCTACATCTTTACTATCACAAAACCTTATGGTTAGTGAGGACACAGTAAGATCCAAGAGTCTTAGCAGTACTCTAACCATAGGATAGCCGACCGTATCTATTCCCCAATTACTTATAGGCTCCTAACTTGTGCACCTCCTCTCCACCTTTATAGACTGTTGTGCCTTATTTTTGCTCATGGAGCCCTAGCATATCTACCAGCTAAAGACAGATTATATCTTTTATTCATCACTATATATCCAGAAAATACTTAAGTAAAAAAAACCCAGACAAACAAAACCCCCCAGACAACCAAAAAGCAAACAAATAGCTGGGAGGGAAAACTTGGTAGAAAGTCAGAGTGACAGTATAATGCCTGTATATACATTCACAGTGTGCATTGCCCTCTCCACCCACAGTCTATATGGACCAAACCATATATTACTCTTCTTTGAAGGCAGTCAGGACTCTGACTTGCTAGATTTTCCCAAAAAATTTGAGCAAAACAGATGTAGAGACAGTACCATTAAGCACAGCTCCCCCAGGCATATAATCAACAGCCCAGTAAGATTTCCGTAATGATTAACATGAAAAAAAAAAAAATGTTATTCAGAAGGAACTACAAGTAAACAAGGCAGATCGTCAAAGAGAAGAGTGGGATAGGGAAAGAGAGCTGGGTTTCAATGCAACAGTGAAGCAATTTGACAAAGCTGACACCAAAATAAATTACCAACGTCTTGAGGTATCAAGATGATTATCACATAACTGTTAAGAAATAAAAGTAGGGTATCAACAATTTAAGAAAACTAAATCTATATATAAAATTCTGTATCATCGCTAGACAGGAGAAGGACAAGGAGACTCCGTGCAGATAGGTCAGCCGCAGAAGAACTGCCAAGAATCACTTGGTCACTGAGACAGCCCTGCCTTTTGAGAACTACAAGGGGAAGTTCTTTTTCAAAACCTAACCTGGGAGGGTTTTTCAGGTTGTTTCAAACAGATACACTAGATACTAGTTAGGAATTTTACCCTTGGAACTTGCCTTTCAACTCAGGAACCCTGTAATGAAGTCAGAGCTGCCAAAGTCCCAGTGGAATTAATTTGGGTGTATATAAACCTTTACAAAAGGACCTCAGTTACTTTACATGATTTGTTGCCTTTACCATTCTATCAGTTTTTTAACCAATCATGAGTTGAAAGGCCTTTCACAGCGAAATAAATTTTTAATTTTGCTTTCATTACTTCTGTAACAGAATATAAGCTTTTGGGGAAATGGTGTGGGTCAATATTTAGCACTGTCATCTCCCAATCCATACAAATTACATTGACACAGCAATACAATTCAGTGTTACAGTTCCAACATTCAAACTCTTAATTTCACAGTTAGATTGCTCCCACAATATACTGCAGTTTTCTAATGCCTTTATGCATCAGACAAACAGTGACAGTGTTCACCCGGTTGAACTAACACTGCATTTCCTGGATTTACTTCTTTCTTGGCTTTATGTAGTGGTGTGTTACTATAGAAACTAATAAAAAAATTACTTACGTGCTTCTTATCTGATGCTTCTCTAGTGAATAATTTTTTAAGCCCTGGTTCAGCTAAGGCACTGAGATGTCTTCACTCATCTTATTCTAATGGACTGCAGTGGAGGGGATAGAGAATTCCATAGTTAGGTTTCTCTGTTAGAGCCAGGGCTTTTCTGTTTGCTCATAAGCACTAGTTTTAGCTTCTTTTCCTCTCTCTCCAGTATCTTATTGCAGTCTTTTGCTTCCCATCTACTCCAGTCCGTTTAAAAACACTTTCTAAAAATCAAATAGACCTGTGAGGAATTGTAACTTCACAGCAAGAAAGCAAAAAAGCTTAAAGAAAGTATAGTAACAGTAGGTCCACAAGAGTTTACTTATAAATTTTAAATTATATTTTATGTATGCGTTCATGCATATGCCCATGCATATTAGAGCAGAGCAAAAATTTAGACATTTTTCATTCTTGACTCTCAGAGATCAAGAAATTCTGTCTCGAAGCTATTATAGTCCAGAAAAGAGATAATTCAAAATTGAGACCAGTAACACTGTTAAAACAACTACCCCATGATTACACACCTAGTTATCAACAGAATGAGAAACACAAATTCACACAGTCTTAATTTGGAGCTAGATTTCTAAGTTATGCTATGTAACAGAAGCACCCCATTGACTTTATTAGCCATTAGTCATGTTTCAAAACAAAAATCAATGTAATAAAAGGGAAAAGGTGACAAGAAAGAAACAATAGGCCAGTATGAATAACTGGTCAATAAGCATAATAAATTAAGACATTAAAAAAAAATAAAAACAACAAAAAGCCCAACCCAACCTTGTTTAATGGATGCAAAAGTACTGTTCTCCATAGCATAACCACCTCCCAGGTAATAAAAATTTCACAGTGTTGAAGTGTAGGACCATAATGACTTACCAAACTATTCTTTCATCTGTTTATTTTAGCATTCTTTTGCTTGGTTGTAACATTTCCATCCTTTGTGCAGTCAAGTCTCAAATTTGTACGCTTGAACCAAGTAACAAGCCTACACTACTATAGTCTTAACTCCAACATAGTATGTAACTCAGACTATGACATTCCTATCCATGCGTATTATCTCCCCACAACATACACATTCTCTGAACATTTCTTCTTCTGAGTTCTTCTTGACCAAAACCTCTAGTACCAAGGATGATAACAACAGCTGTCGTTCTCACCTTTTGAAGGCCTGGCACTTATCTCATGACAGGGTAATTAAATTAGGCACAGATAAAACTCAATTCTTAACATTCTCAGTGTCTTAAAGGGGTCAGAACACCTTACATTACAGGTAAAATTTGTAACAAAGTATAAAAAAAAAAAAAAAAAAATAGGAAAGAAAGATGAGGGGGGAAAAAAGAAAGAATTATTAAAATGACTAAAGTAGAACCTGTGTCTAGCTGATGTTGCTAACAGGACTGCACATCTGCATTATGCAGCAGCAGAGGTAGATTTGTGCCAATTCCTCTAAAATAGTGCTCTGTATAACATCAGGTTGCTTGAAACTGTGCTGCCTATAGATGTAATTATGTCTGCAAATAATTTAACTTGCACTGAGTCACTATATGCAGGATTTTTCTGAGTGAAATTTAATTCTTAGATAAAGTATTTCACGTTTTTCATTAAAAAAGGTGAGCTCAAGGAAATATGCTGATTATTAGTGTTTTTCTGAAAAATCTCTGAGTTTAATTTCCTTTGATTTTATATTATTATTTTTTTTCAATCTGAAATCATGAGTTAAGATTTAGATCATTCTCTTATATGTGGTTTTCTGAAGCAATATTAATAATATTTTTAGAGTTATTACAACAGAAAACATTATAAATAATAATACATACCAAACAACTGAGGAATTACTTTGCTGTTTGCTGAACATTGCTTCACTTCAAGTAACAAGTAGCTTTTGAGGTACTTATGTGATAGGGAATAAATTCCTGTCCTGTTGTTTCAGAAAAGACAAGAACAATTTACAGGGAAGTAAGGAAATGTGTATAACTTATAACCATGAAAAACTTCTCAGGCACTTTACAGACTATGACCATACAAAGACTAAGCTGTCCATTGTTTTGGACACAGTCAAGCTTCATAGAAGTGTTGTCATGTGGGGAAGTTTCCTTAGCTTCCAAACACTTTGTATAACCTGGGCAAATTTCAAAGAAACTTCCTCTTCCTTGCACTTGCATCTAATTTGACGTTCCTGCATCATCACTGAGTAGAAGGCCCATAATACAGTAATATAATTTCACAGAAAAATCTCAGTGTTCTATATAGATATGGAATGGTATAACGCTGTCATAGATTAAAAATTACTCTTCTACTGACATAATAATAATAATAAATTTCAGTTTTATTTTTCCTTGGAAGATATAGATCGGTATATAGATATATAAAGTGAAATAACCTATTAAGCTTCATATTCCTGCAAGGCACCCAAATACTAGAAAGAATTACTATGTATACCACAGAAGTATAGCAGCTATTGAACAGTGTATAGTATCAGCAAGAAAGACCTTAGAGTAGGACATACATTTTTAACAGTATTACGGACAGAGTAGTAGACATATAAGTACTGTGAAATGAGCTACAGCCATTTTTAGATGCAGAATTGGAGGCCAAGCTGAGGTTTTTAAAGTTGGGACTGAAAATAGTATACTGCTGGTGATGAAAAAAAAAAAAAAAAAAACAAAAAAACCAACCAAACCCAAATAAACCTGCTGGATTAAGAATTATAGGAATTATTTACATGCAGGAATAAGCTGAAGTAGAACTTTGCTGTCCACTAGACTATCAGGATCAGCACTCGCTTTGGTCTTTGTACTTCTTTTATTAATAGAGCACTAATAGTGATGACATATTTTAAAGCCTTATAAATGTGCTAATTTGTTTATTTCTTCTATATTTGAATCAAAGTAATATTTATGATTTTGGCCTCTGAAGGTTAAGACACTAATTTAGATATGATACAGTGAAAATGAAGCAAAGTAGAGGAGTGGTTTATAACAAGAAGCTGAAGAGAAAAAAAAAATTAAGCCTAATTTTAATAATGGAAATTACTATTTTCACACTAAAAACAAGTGGGAAGTGGAGTAGGAAACTGAGAAATGTGGATGCAAAATTACTTTGATAATCAGTAAATAGTGTAATAAGGAATTTGCAAAATACCAAGGCAGAATGGATTTTCTTTTTTTCTGCAGCACAGCAGAATTTTTGTATATACCCTTTTGATTGTGTAAAAAGTTCTGAAGAGGTGTTTGTACTTATTAGCACAAGGTGAAATAGCTTCAATCTACAATTATCATTGAGTGATTAAAGAACCTAGGGGAAAGATAATATAAGTATTTTGATTGTGACAGATTGCTAACAGCATTAAACCATAAAAGTGTTTGTGTTTAATAAAGTGCAACATGTATTTCACCAAAAAAATTAAGAAGTCAAAGAAATGTGAGATATTTCAAAGAAAAAAACAACACAGGCTCATCATAGAATAACATAGGATTTTTATTAACCAATTCTCTTTTGGCAGAAAGGAAAGAAAAACTGTAAGAGCCCTTTACATTCACTTCAAATATGGAAGTATCTGAATGTGTACCTCTACAGTAAGGTTTATAATTAAAATTCCATATAAATATTCAAAAATAATATTTTTTTTCCATCAAACATAAAAGTAAAAATAATGCCAGCTAGAAATAGGAATAAACAAATGCCCATTAAATAATATCAATAGAATCCCATAGTACTGCTTTATGAACTACCATAACTATTCAAAGTAACTCACAGAAATCATGTCCCCAGTAATCTGATTTAAAAACCCCAGAGTGCTGCTTGATATTCTTCAGAGACAACGTTTGTATCCAAAGGCTATGTTTTGTTTTGTTTTGTTTTTTTCAATCATTGCACAAAGATTGAATTTGAAACAATGAGATGCTTATTGCACACAAGTTACAAAACCTCAAAACAATTAAAAAAGCATAAAAGAAAAAATACAGAGGACATGGGATACTGTCATACTAAAATCAAGGGTTAGGGTTGTGCCTTGAACATTTTTAAACATTAACTAATATTTGCCTGTTAAATAAGAATTTAACTGATTTATGTGGAGGATAAAACCTCTAAATTAATTATTTGTAGGATAAAACCTCTAAAATAATTAATTATTTGTAGGATAAAACCTCTAAAATCACCAATGAAATTGTCCAATCAGATATATTTTACAGCTTCCTTTTCAGAACATAACTGGAATTTAGGTACCTTGGGGCAAATATCATAACTATTGTGAATTCTGCTCCAAGCTGATTTTTAAGTTGCCTTTTTAAGTTTATTATCTCTTAGAAAAATTATTTCCCTTCCTCTGTTTTTAAATTTAAGTTACCATATAAATCATCAAAGGGAAATCCTGGACTAGAGTATGTTCAGTGTAAAAGCTTTTCTTTGCCTCATGTAGAACTGTACTCTTTTCAATACTTTTCAACAGTGCATTATTTATACTTAATATTCAGCTGAGTATTTTCCTTCTTTTCTCATTTTTGTTACTCTTTTAAACCCTCTAATTCAAGTAATCTTTACAGTATTGCCAATTATATTTTAAAAACTGTTTTCAGTAGTATGTAACAACCGGCCTTGCAGTGTACTGTTATTGAAATTAAATGGATGTTTAGCAGCATATAATACAAAAATCAGTGTCTTATTAATCCTTCAATTTTTATAGTGGTCAGTAGTTTTAAAAAAATACCATCCTGAACAGCAAGATATTCATAAACAAGTATACAATGAGAAAATTATTCAATATAACATTCATTTTTAATACATAAAGCAGAACATTTATGTTTAAAAAAAAAAAAAAAAGAGAAAAAAAAAATGCCCAAAGCTCTCTAATGGCCATTGTCAATATTAACATGTACAATTTTCAAAAATAATGGGCCTAATTTTCATTCTCCTCAAATCAGTTTGAATTTCACATAGGCCAAACTCTTTGTGGAGATATTTGTGTAAAAGTTTTATCACAAGAATTGTGATCCTTCATTCGAAAGGAAAAGCAAAACTGAGACCATATTAACTAAACACGACTCTTGATGTAGGGGTCCCAGTCATGGCTCTTCAATGTTTCCTTATTGTTTAGAGTATGCCAATACCTAGTGTAAGGGCATTACCATGGCTGCATGAAACACAATTATAGAAACCTACTTCAGATAGTTAGAAAGGACTACACAAAGTGCAAGGCTTTAGGGATACAATATTTTTTTTTTGCCTGAATTGCTTCTGTGTTACAATGCAATTGTATTGTTCTGTTTACACTTATCCTTCAGCTAAAGATAACATCTTGGTAATAAAAAGATGTAAATTCACTCAGATGCTGTTTGATCAAAATATCAAAGTACCCTTATCTGTACTTTGTGGTGTTATATGATCATTTTATCTCATTTCTTTTTATTCCAAAAGATTTATCTTATAAATATTACTTCAGTATATTTCACAGAAAATAGCTATGCACCACCACCCCTGCAAGAGAAAAAGAACTATAAATCTGTCACCCTTTACCCTTCCATTAGATTTTTCCCAGCTACAAAACATCTGTTCTCCACTTACACAGATTTCTATATACTCTTGATCCTCTTGCTTAAACAACATCAGATGCATCACTGCTTAAGGACTTTGATTGCTTATATTCTGCTTGTAATATTGATCATCCCTACACACACTCTGTAGAGTATGCACCAAAACATTACTTTTTTTTGCACTCTTAATCATGGGAAAGAAATAGATTTTTTTAAAAAAGTTAATGATTTGGAAAACAAAGCCTGATGGTATAGCTGGACAAGGGACTTGAGTAGGAAGGCTGTTTCTTATGTTTTCTACCTATCTGGGGGGGGTTGGAGAGTTTTTAAATGTAGGTGTAAGTAAAAATACTTTTTATACATAACTTTCAAACAATAAATAGGAATAAAATTGCTTATGTTAGAAAAAAATATTATTTGTTTGTTACCTTTTCAAAGAAGCAGAATTTGATTGTTTTATTTTGATGGGATTGTTCACATGTTGAAAGTTGAGCAGAGAATTCTGAACTCTGTTTAAATCAAGTTTAGGTAAGAAAAAGAATACAAGCTAATTTGTAGTTTATATTAATCCCTCATATAAAGTGCATTGACATAATGGAAAAATAAAAATAAATGAAAATTCTACTAATACTGTTCATACCCATATACATTTAAAAACTACCCTATTAAGTCTTTTTCAATGGTGTAAAAGCAGGCTCAAATCAGGCAATGTATTTGTTTATACAGGTGCTTAAGTAATTTTGAGTCTTTTGGGGCAGATGTAGATCAGCTGTAAGCACAGCTCACCAACAGAACTGGAGCCTTCAGCTAGGAAGTGGAATTTTTTCTGTGAATGTACCACTTACTACTCTAGCAGCAACACAACAGTTCTGGGAGCAAATATTAAACATTTTCGTGATCATATAGTAAAAAAATCCAGTGGAGCCTTCTTAAAGCAGAACCAACACTGTGGTGCAACCTGTCTACAGTCATCACAAGTCCATACCTAAAGGGAATGTTTCTGAAATCCAGAGCGACATAGCAAGGATCACAATAGAAGATAGTATTTGTGAACTATAAAAATCTTCTAAGTGGATTGTTTTCTGCTCTATAACCTCTATGTGGATTTTGAAAAAGTAGATATGACACTTGCCACATTCATCAGATTCTCACAAATCTTTCATAGTTAAGATAAATCAGAATAGGTTTTCTATACCCAGGAGTCATACAGAGACCTTCAGGTAAGTTTACTGTTGCCCCGCTTTCATAGGAGCAGGATTACTTCTGCAGATATTCTCAGCAGTCCTCCCTGTGTCTTTCAAGGACAGGACTGAGGGAAAAAGAACCCCATAACTAAAATCTAAAAATATTTCACCGTTGTACAAAATGCAAGTGACAGCTGTTGCTACTGAAAATCTCAGATTTATAGGAAAATCATGCTGATGAAAGTTACTTTTTTCTTTTCTTTTCTTTAGATACAGAGATATATTTTAAGACTATTAAAAAAAAAAAAAAAAAAAGAAAAAAAAAAAAAAAAGAACAAACCACAAAACATTTCCAAAATATTTCAATAAGTAGGTTACTTTACCATTAACTTTTAAACAGAAGATCCTTGAAGAAGAAGATAATTAAATCCAGACACTTCCCCTAGACTGAAAATACACTGCAAATTTTAAGCCCCTCAGAGAGGACAGATATCTAGTGTCTTTTATACCAAGAGTAGTTAGTATCATATGCATCACAGTGGATACACTCTCACAACCTGGACAGATCATCACTGAGGAAGCAAGATCCAAACAGACAGAGTTTGCTAGGTTAGAAATAGCACGTGGCATTTTTATCTCTAAAAAATAAATATCAGCAAGACATGTTCTGCAGCTGCTGAGATTTTGAAATTATCTTAGAAGTGCCTTAAATAGGACACATTTGAGTAAACTCCATTTAAAGGCAGTCATGGCCTGCACAATTTGAATATGTTCTCCTGAGGGATCTCTGCCAACTTCTTGCTGACTGGAGAACAGTAAAATACATCCTGAAAATGATGCTGTGTTTCTCCAAGCTGGGAGAAGACCTCTACCATTACTTTCTATGTACTTTCTCTGTACTGCCTACTACATGGGGAACAAGCTTCAAACAGCAAATTCTCCAGAAAAAAAGTCATCAGTAGCAAGAGTGGAAGAAAAGAGACCATAGGACATATTTTATTAATGCACTCAGATACAGAACTTAGCTTTTGAACAACTAAAAACGTCTGTAAGAAGACTCCCCTGGATTTTTTGCTCCAGGTATTTATTTCAAAGTTTTGTTAGAGGTCACTGTTACTCTATTGGACTTCATTTATGACCTACGTAGATGTATGAAGAGTTTTGCAGGGATTTTGGGTTTGCTTTCAAACACAAAGGAAAAAAAATGTACATTTATTATAGATTGTGAACCGGCATTTTTGCTATGTCAAATCTTTTCTTGTCTTTTCTGTAAACCAGGAAAGGTTTCAGAATTCAGAGATCTCCTGTGCATAAACTGAGATGAGTTGGATTAAAGGCCACAGCTCCAATTGCCAGATGACTTAACTCAGTATAGTCTAACTGAAGTCAGTGTTATACCAATCAAACCAGTGGAGACATGGCACAACAGTTATAGCATATAAACCACAGTATTGATTTGGAAAAGCCTATTTTTATTAGTTTGCAGAATATACTGTCTTTTTAACAGTATAAAGTGTATCAGCACAGACAGAAAACACTACTTCCAAACTGGCTTTTAGGAAAGGGAAAAATATCAATTTTTAGGCAGTGACTGCAAGGAACTTGTAGGACAAACATGAGTATCCTAGGCAAGCTTTCAAATGCTTATCCAAACTTCATGTGAACATCTTAGTCTGGATATACTCTCTTTCAAAATTTCCAGAAAAAAACAACATGTAGGGAAAGCCCTTCTAACATTTATGTGGATATGTGTGTTTTGGAATGAAAAGCAATGAAGTTAAATATAACAGTCTGGATTAAAAAAAAAAAAAAAAATCTATTCTGTCTGTTTCATTTTATGTATAAAGTGTTGGTCTGTCTTTAAAAGGTGGCAAACATTTATGTTGCGGGATATTTTCAGATGCTGCTGAATAGCCTAAATAGAGGAGCTTGAACTTCATTCATGTGCACAATCTGTACCAAAAAAACCCTTTCCACTGCTGTAAAAGCTAAACATAAGAACAGTACTGGACAAGTTTATGACCAGGGTTAACGCTACCATATTCTTGTATCTTATAAACACATCCTGCAGAAGCACTCTAGCAAGGGAAGTAAGCATAAGTCCAGAGATGATATACCATTTCAGGTGTGGCTCTATTAAATTACCAAAAAATACTTAGGGCACAGATCTAATGTTTCTTTGCCAGGTGATTGTTTTTCAAAAATGGGACATTGCTTCAAATGGAAACAGCTTTTCTTCAGGGATTTCCTCCTACTTAAAATGCCCGCTATCACACCAAAAGATATGGAAGTAACAAGAAGTTATTTTCAGCAGAAATTTTACAGTTATGTTTTGTTGTATGGAAACATATTTAAAAAAAGGAAAAAAGGTACATCCATGGAAAAAATAATAAGTGCCTTTTCCCCCTGGTGTCATGTCTTTGGATATGTACAGCCTTGGAGAAATGTATAAGTCATTTTATACATGGAACTCTTAAAAAACTAGAGATTTTTAGTACAAAGGAATCAATTCACTGCAAGAATGTCCACATGCTGTTGCTTTATGATTTACTATATACACAAGAGGATCAAACAAAGGACCTCTGTTTTACAGTTACTGCTGTACTGTACATTAACATGTGGCTAATACCCTTCTCTGGGTGAGATTTACACTTAGTATTACAAATAACCTAACAATGCTGAAAATACTGATACAAAACAGCTTCAGGATGACATTTTAAAAATATCCCTCACTTTAATTGAACTGTTTTCTCCAGTTTTTTTAAGTTTCAGCTTTATAAAAGATTCTCCAAGAAAATAGTAGCATTTAAATGTTCTTTTTGAAATGTATAGATGGATTTTTTTTTTAATAAAGTGTAATCCAAAAGTCCATTTTTCCAGGAAAAAAATAACTATAGATACAGTACATAAGTTAAAAATTGAAGAATTTTTTTTTTTTTTTCTTTTTTGTGTGTTTGAGTTTCATTGGTTTTGGTTTTGGTTTTGTTTTTTAAATGTTGTATAGTACATTTATATCCTGGAAAAAAAAATTCCTTGATTACAGTGTATGTTAATTTATTTACAGATCTGAAATATAATTGCATACAGCAACTCTTGAGATGAGCAAGACTGAAATATATTGTTGGTAAGAACCAACTGTCTCTTCAGTCTACCACGACTTTAAGAGATTGATCAGATGAAAATGTGATTCTGAGTAATAAAATTCTGTTACTACTATTTTTAACTTTTTGGTAGACTTTAAACTATGAGTTTCAATGCAGGACTAGGAGTCCTGAATACCCATAGTTAATTCGGTCAAGCTATGTTTGCAATTTTTGTACATTGTGTTTTGGCAGTAGCAACGCACACATGAATGCAAAGAAGTTTGGCAAACATTTGTCTTGGTTCTTCTGTATCCAGTTCTGGATACCCTAAATAACCACTATAGAATATTTAGACAATACCTGCTCTCTTCAACATCAGATAATGTCATAAAATTTGCTCTAACCAAATTAAATTCCTCAGTAATTAGAATCCTGAAAGGTTTGCAGAATAACTGCCAAGATCATAGTCCAATTTTTATTGAATCTAACCAATCCTTGTATTAATCCAAATATTAAGTAGCTAAGCAAATATATTTAACACAAGGTAAAATTTGTATCATTAATTCACTCTATATGCCCTATGTGACTTACCTTTTAAAAGTTACAGCATTTTTAGTGGCTACAGAAGCTTCATTTTTCATTATATGCTACTTCAGTTAAGTCACAATGGTTTATTTGTTTATGTGAGAATGTCCTGCACCCTTGTCTTTCATTATTAATCACCAGTTAAAGAGAGAGGTGACTTGTCTCAGATCTGCCTCAGTTGTACTTAAATATGCCAGATTATTTATAAACTACTAGCTGTATGTCCTATTATCATTCATACAGATTACCCTCCATCAGAGAGGTTGTAAACTAAGTGTCATTTTTTGTATATGCCACACGTTTAGAGTAACTTGACTGAGATGCCTGTTTTCAAGCACTCTGAAAGGGGAAAACAGGATCTTTTGTTACTGAGAAGTCTACAAGTTCTATGATGCGATCAGATGATTTCATATTCCCATGAGACCGGCATGCTGCACGTCCAGTAGCATTAGATCACCTCACTTGTTCATAGTATGTCAAGACTAGCAAACCTGCTGAGTTGGTATAAACCAGGTTGTTAAGTGCAGTCTATAGAAATTATGACTTAGACAGGTAATAGGGACTGGGTAATAAGACAATTTCTCTTACTTTAGTCTTTCACCCATTTTTGGTTTGGGAAGTGAAATGAAATTATATGATGCATTACATAGCACAGAATGTCACGTGGTATTGTGAGTGATGCAGTGCCTATAAAGCACAAACATCACCACAACTTCACATGTCCCCATAGAACAAAACCATTTGAACAAATGTAGTTAAATAAAGGTGGGGAGAGGGAAGGGAAGGTTGAAGAAGCAAGTTGACATCCTCAGTTTGGGACCCAATTACTGACTCAAATGCCTGGTGAGCCTATATGAACCTTTCAGTTAGAGGAAGATCGGTCACTTCCTCTACTTGTGGCATGAGGCATTCATAAAATACATAAAGCAGGAAGTGGTAACACACCTTTACAAGTGAGCAAATTTCATTGTATTAAAAAAAAAAACAAAAACAACAAAAAAACAACAAACGGATAAAAAGAGGTTCCTCAAAGATTTCTGACTCCTTATTTCCCTAGTCTCTATGAAATTCAAGAGGGTTTACTAATTACTTATCTAGTCATTCCTCACATCTACTTTAACAGTAACATTATTAAACATACACAGTATTATTTAAGATCACCTTCTAGAACTTCAGGGAAAGATAGTGACTTATAGAGGAAAAAAAAAAGAATAAATTTAGCCAATATTGAACTAGAATGCCAGCCAAATGGTCCCATTTATTATACCCATTGGTGACTTTGCATGACAAATCAATCTAAGTATTTAACAATCTAGCTCACCCTTTTGCCACAGTCCCAGATGGGAAACCATGGAACCTGCAGACAACATTAATTTTTTACTTTATTTTTTTTCAGGTGAAAGTAGCAGCAGATGAAAACTGAAGACCGAACTCTAGGTGAGCTTATGTTCCTCTGTAATCAACTCTCCTTCCATGGCAAGAATACAAGCACCTTGTTACCCATCTTGTTGTCCTAAAGTCTGTAGCTCTGCTGTATGTAAATTGTGGTGGAGGAAAACATTTTTTCTGCTGTATGTATGTAAAGAGATGGGTCCCCTTGGAGGCTGTCCAAGTCTCCCTGTGAAAGTGGTGTGCTGACGAGGTACAGCAGTTTGGTCTTTTGGAGCTCCTGAGAACATTGGATAGCTGTCTGACTTGGATGCTGGTTTTGTTGTACTTGGCGCCGTGGTGGTCAAACCATTCTGGGTGACTTCTGAAGCGAGGGTTTCATACGTGCCTCTAGTATGCTTGATGACTTCCACAAACTCCTTCTCTTTCAGGAGGTTGCTCAGACACAAATTAGACAGCTGACAGCTCTTGCTTTCATAGGTTGTTGGTTGGCTGCCTGATGAGTATCTAAAAAGGTCCTCGGTGGGAGTATGTGCTGACTTTCTGTCCCTTGTGCTGAGATTTTGGCTCACCATTCTGTTTGGGTAGGTAGCCTGGGGAAACAAAACAAAACAAAAAAGTATTAGTAATAGAATATAGTAGGAAAATGGTGGAGAGTATATAAAACACTCCTCACTAAAGACATATAGCACATGGGGCTGGCAGATTAAAATGAAAGACGAATCTCATATGCTGGTAAAACTCCCAAAGCACTGATAGCATAAAATAGAAGTATTGTTCATTCATATTTAACATAACTACTAGGGAAGAATGTTTATTATAGGCAATGACTTGGGCATTTTCTTTTTAAAAAAATAGTTTAAATCAAAGGAGGAGAAATTTTTTTCAGAACTTAACAAATGGATAAGAAGGTTCCATGAATGGTAAATAGATTTTCAAAAGCATTTCACATGATGAGACAAGAATTTTGATTGCATAGTGTTCAACTCTTAATACTCTCAAATACTTACAAAATGTAAAGAACATCTTTTGTGAATATCTTCATGCCTCAGTTAAGCTCGGAACATGCTCAGTTTTCATTGTCCCTTGAATCTAGGTGTTTTGTTGTGTACTAACAGTTAAACACATGCCAAAATTCTCTGCCAGAACAGAGCAATATTTTTATTTTAGCTGCCTGGAAAAAAAAACAAGGTAAGAAGGATTCCATCGTGTTAGCAACTTCTGATGCTAAGCATGCATGCATTTGTATTTGTTTAAATAAGGGGAATTTATCTGTACATGGCAAGTCAGACCACTGTATATTTCCAGTGTGCGCTCAGTGTGATGCTTCATTTTATCCTCCACAGAACACCTGGCTGGGGAGGAGATGATGGGGCTGTGGGACCTTCCCTCACACATTTAAAAAAATATATTTGCAGTGTATAAAGTAAAATAAAGTGTTGAGGGAAAAATGATAATACAGTCAAAGCAGGAATCTGCCTGTTCCATGACTGACTGTACGAGGTAGCTTCTAGAAGTGATGCCCAGGAATTCAGCTCACAGGATGTCCTTGTGGCTGAGGAATGACATTAGCGAAGCTGTAAATGTTCAGAATTCTGGTCCCTAGAGGAGCTTGAGCTTTGAGCCTACACGGGTTTAGAGGAACGCTTCATGCTTCATCTCTTTATACATTGTTAAAAAACATATGACACCAATTTGCCCAATAGGAGTTGAATACCAGAAAACTGTGTGTGAGTTTCAAAAGTTGTTGACATAACCCGCTTAAACTCTACTGTCCTTTGTCATCTAGTATTTTGTGTGCAAAAAAAAAAAAAAAAAGTTGGGTGATGGGGTGGTCTATGTTTCATTAACTTCTCCAGTTCATGCAATGTTTCAAGGAAATCTTTAACATACACTGCAATTAGCGCATCTCTGATTTCTTTTTTTTTTTTTTTTTTTTTGAACTAGTCAGGTTACAGTAACTATGTGAAGAAGGATTTTAATAATAGCATCAATTGTGATTTATTTTTAAAGTTATTTTGGAATACACATTTGTCCTTGTTTTATCACTGTCATGCTTTCCCAGATACTGATTAAACCACCTAGTTCATTTGCAACAAAGGTCCAATTTTACTCCATATAGGTTTTCTGAAACAGAACTCTGAGAGGACATAGTAGCAGCTTCTTGACATTTGCATTGCTGTATGGTCTCTGATGTTGTAGAACAAAGCTGAAAAAATCAAAAATATGCCTTATACTTTGCTAAAAATATTTAACGATGTTTCCATGATTCCATGGGAAACTTGTATATGTTGTTTCAGGACAATCTGTATCACTTCACATGCACTTCTATTTTAAGTAACACAGAAGAACGATACAGTCAATATTCTCAGCTTACATCCTTTGTTTAGTACAGGCAGGCTAATGGCTATATTTCTACTCAGATTCATACATGTGTTTGGGTACAAATATTGCAGTGCATTTTAGGCATCAGAGATGGTATTTTCAAAAATTATTAATACTGCAGTAACATTTTTCCCACTTAATTCAGTGCTGATTGCACTCAGTCTTTTTATGCCTATACCACATAGACGTTGAGATGAAATTCAATTTAATTCATAGGGGATCATTCTTGTGGATACCTGTCTGTAAACTGAATCACTTACTTTTTAGCTATTTATTTCTATGCCAGTAAACAAAATCCCTGTATTTGTGGTAAGGAAATGTTTCTGGAGTTACCATGTCACCCTATGCCCTTTGACAACCTAAAGATTGATATCATAGAACTGAGAGGAACTTCATGATGTAACATCTAGTCTATTCTACACTTCTGGTTAACATCAGCTTATTCTTATGGTGTTCCTGAATTTTCTTTTTTTTTTTTTTTTTTTTTTAAACAGCTGTTAAGGACCTTCATCCATGTAATCTGTATAGCCTCAGCTAACCTTTCCCACAACATTACCTTTACTTTTAGGACAGGTCTTCCTAGTGTCTAAACTGAATCTTTGTGACTGTAAGCCTATTCCTTCTATCTCCCTCTACCATGGAAATGAAGAAAGAATTGCCGTTTGATCTTTGAATACCTGTTTATTTCTTTGAAGAATGCTGTCAAGCTACCCTTTAATCTTCTCTGCTCTAGAATAAAAAAATATCACATTGATCTTTTTTCATAGGACTCATATTCTAGACTCTGAGTCATTCACACTCGTCTTCTCTATAGATTCTTTTCAGTAATTCCACATTCCAGGAATAGAGTAGTTAAGGTAATCCCTTACCACTATGAAGCAGAAGAAGCAATATTAATCCTGTGAAGGACTTAACCTGCTTCTTTTTAGTTCACTTCAGTATGAGGTTAGTAATTTTATTTTGCAACAGCATGAAATTGTTCATTCATGTTCATTTGTTTGTCCACAATAGTTCCAATATTTTTTTATATAAAATTATTACTAAACTGTTGATCTGGCTATTGTCACATAGACATAATTCCTCATTGTCTCTGTTGAATTTAATCATTTTTCCTCTGATCTTTTCTTTAATGTATCAAGATCATTTTGAATTACAGTTTTATCCATGAATATGTCTACCATCCCACCCAACTTCACGTAAGCTGTACATTTAATAAGAATATTCTCTAGTAAATGAATAGTATCGAACACTATAAAGCTCTACTTCTGTTTTAACTTTGGTCCATCATCAAGTAATTTCCAAGGACAGTTTTCCAATTTTCTCTATATTTGTTTCATTTAGTTGGCATAATATGTTTATAAAACAATAACAAAAGCCTTACTAAAAGCAAGAAATCTGACATCTACAGCTTTTCTTCTAGACAGAAGGCCTGTTACTGTGCTGTTGAATGAAATTAGATTGGTTTGGCAACTGATGTGATTTGTAATCCATGTTGGCTCTTGTTCATCTCGTTTTCTTTATGTGCTTATAGTTTGTTTGATTATTTGACTTAACTTTTCATCTAAGAATTCAGGTTAAACTAATGGAAAACATAATATATTTACAATGAATCATAACCTCCCCCCAGCACTCACAAAAATAGATGCTGATACAGCACTCTGATCAATATATACTTGCTTTAATAAAAACACCTCAGAGCTTTCCATGGTGGTATACACTGCTCTGTAAAAAGTCTAGGAACTAAGAACTGTTTGTCTTCTTACAGTTGCTATTGAAGTGCCAGCAAAAACATATAATTTATCTGTTTAATCAGCAACTATCCTTGTTCTTCTCTTCATTCAGTAAGACTATTCAGTCATAAGGAGCATGACATGTGAATAATCAGAGTTTAAACAGGTTGCTGCAGAATTTTGTAGCCTTGGCTACAGAGGCCACTTCCAGTGAGAAACATGACAGTTGCTGGAGGTCTTGGATACAAGTTGTCTTATAGTCTTAAGAATGGCTTAGCAGCTATTTTTGTCTCTTGAAACAGAATAAAAAATAAAAAACTTGTAGGGAAAAAATTTGTATGAAAAGATTTATATCAACCAGGTAGATTTTAAAGTAAATACAGAAGAATCAACTGGTTTTGAAAATGCAAAGTGCAGAAGCATGTTCAAAGCAAGGCATATGGTTGAAACTGGGTACCAGTAAAAGGTACAAGGCATGATTACATGATTTTTTTATATTGTTTTTTAAACCTGATCTTGATGAAATGCTCTGTTTTGAATATCTGGTGCTGTGGTGTTTCTTTCCTCTTCCTTATCAAGGTTATATTTCACATGAAAGATTTTCATTTTAGAAAATACATGCTGGGTTTGCAGGTCTCCAAAATATTTGCTTCTAGTTGTTGGCCAATGGGAGGAGACAGAGTGTGTGTAGGTAACAACAAATATTTAATAATATATATGTGGTGAGGGAAGGTCTTAGTTTTATGAAGCTGTAACTTGCTGAAATTCCTCTTCTATTGAATAATTAAACAAATACTAGGTGGTGACAAATTAAGAGCTAATTTACCTACATTTTAAAAAATCAGTGGAAATTTAGAATATACCATCAGTATTCTAAGACTTGGTTTGACCGTATCTCCAGCAATGACAGAGGTGGTTAGCAAGGAACAACAGACTCATTCTACCAGATGCGTAGTTAGGCATAAAATGAATGGAGGTTTTAATAGAAACACCGCTAAAAACCATTACTATCATTGTTATCAATGACAAATTACCGAAGAATAGCTTCTAATCAGGAC
Source organism: Tyto alba (assembly GCF_018691265.1). Taxonomy (NCBI): domain Eukaryota; kingdom Metazoa; phylum Chordata; class Aves; order Strigiformes; family Tytonidae; genus Tyto; species Tyto alba. The sequence goes on along the minus strand of NW_024881327.1, from coordinate 12,039,910 downwards.
AAGAGAGAACAATGGTCAGATGGGAGTCAAAATGAACAAGAAATCCTCTCCCCTCTGCCCCTCCTAAAATAGTGTTATTCTCCCCACAAAATATTGCCAGTAAAACATCCAATGCTGCTTTGAATTCCATGCAAGTTATTTTTTCCTATCATTCAAACATTTTTATAAAAATCACAACATACAGAATTGAAAATAATTGTTTGTTGTTGTTCATTTGCTGAATACAGATAGTTTAGCTTGAAAGAATGTAGACCAACTGAGTTTTCTTCCTGTCCCATTTTACAGTTATTTAGAATCCTCATGGTCTGGTTAGAATAAGAAAAATATCCCAAGAATGAAATGCGCAAAAGTAAAATCCACACATGCAGTGCCAACAAGAAAAATACTTTGGACAAACTCGAACTTTTATTTTTAACCCATTTCTCCATATCTTCCTGTAAATGTTTCCCAAAATTTTCTGTGGTGGACTGTTAGGTACCGACTGCATTCTATGATCGTTAGAGTGAGCGAGCAAAGCCACAATCCCAATGCATCTGTTTGCCAATTTGGAGGCTGAGTCCTTGTCCAAAGCTGAAAGTGGCTTCACGCCAGTCGTGTTCCAGCCCAGCCTAGAGCAGCTGCAGGGCTGCTGCAAACTGCTGCCTGGCAGAGCTCCAAGGAGCCGATCTGCCAGCTGGTGACTGCTGAAGCAAAAAATCCATTCATCTCCTTCCCTTTTATTTTTCAGTAGCTCAGCTAGAACCAACAACTCCTCTTCCTCAGAAACCCCCAAATGCTGCCCTACAGTCTGCCTAACTGTGGACCAAGGAAATGGGCTGCAATTAGAATGCAAATGTGGCTCTGAAATCTCTTTCAAAAGTAGTCCATTTTAAATATATGGAGAAATAAAATTTAAAAAAGCTTCCTTTGTTGTTTCAAATACATCTTTAAGTTTAAGAAAACATCTGGATTCAAATGTCCTGATCAGATTAAACACAAAAAAATGCAGGCTTTCTTGCTTGAGTCTATTTCTCAAAAACAACAACAACAACAAAAATTTCTATTAAAATCTGCTTGGCTGTCAAATTTTGATAGGTTTGTATCATGACCATCAGTGTTTTAAGGTACACGAATATGAGAAATATCTAAATATTTTTGTTTGTTTGTTTGAGTATTCAGCACTGGTGCTAAATACATTAAAATTGAACCAAAACCAGGAACTTAATATTCTTAGAATATTTTTTCCATAATTTTTTAGAGGGTTCCTCTTTATGACTGTCATCCTGGCAACTCTGTCTTCTATCAAGGAAAAAAAAACCCTAACCCCTCAATGACCCAATTTAAAGTAATGAAAACTGACTACTCTTATAGAAAGCTCCAGAATGGGACATGTTATTAAAAAAACACTGCAGCTATTCATCACTTTCCATTTTCAAACCCAGTGAGTGAAATATGACAAGAGTTAACGACAAGGCAATACTGCTGCAGGACATTTGAAAATGGATATTGTTGCTGACTGTCTTGTGATAAAGTACTAATATAAAATGACAGAGAAAGACATGAATTACAAAAACACCCCAAAAAGGGTTCAGATTTTTAAGATGCCTGTGCCCAGGGGCATCTGGGAGTCTTAGATGCCTATAATGTAATTCTTCCAAGTAGAGCAACTTTCTTAAATACATCATTCTGACAGCAAGCATAGAGAATAAAACCAAACAAAATACTCTCTCACCAGTGTACACAGAGCATCCTGACAACCAACAAACAACAGTGTATTTGAAGAACAAGGTTTTACTACCCTAAGTGATTTTTGATTTCAGAGGTGTTAATGGAACTGGACTTTAGAGAGAGTAAGTATTCTGACAGAAACCTGAAGACTTTCTGGATTTCCTCAAGCTTTGTATGGCTTAATTATTTTGTGTTTACAGGTACACGAAGAATGGAAAATGTGTTCTCCAATGTAATATTAACTATATAGCCCAGCATAGTTCACTTGATCCTTGTCAGGTCTCAGATGGACTGCAGCAACTTCTGCAGAATTGTCTCTATTTGCAGCCTAGCCCAGAATTCATAAAATATGAAGCAACATAAAGAAGTCCAGAAACAAAACAAGGTGCTATAGCTCTATATTTCTTTTAAATATGGAAGGATGAAGCCTTGCATCATGCTTTTGAATCTATACCCCTTCAGATGCTTTTCACAGTTCTGACAGTTTATATAAGTGCAGATCTAATTTACCAAAACACAGGTTAAATCAGTACTTCGGTATGCCACATCTGTCACTATGTCAGATCCTTAATTTCTACACCTCCTCACTTTTGTGCTTACCAGCTTCCAGCCTAGACATGATCCAATACAAAATGTAGTTTAGCTGCAACAGGTAAGTGTTGTTCATTCAGGTCTCTTAAAAAGCACTCACTCTTATTGATTTCAGTAGCACCTGGATCACGAGAGTAGCTCTTACAACCCAGATCTGCACCTATTGATAAAGGTGCTGCCTTACTGATAAACTGATGCTGCCTTCTGGCAACATGCAACACGTGAAAGAAATAAAGTTCAGAGTGTCAAAACAAGGCATGGACTAGCATCAACAGGTCATGGGTAAGAACCAGCTGCTGATCAATTTGCAAGCTCTGCCGTCATCCAGTACAAAATGAATGCAGTCAACATAAATCAGAAACTTTTATTTTTCTGCCTTTCAAACATCTTTATTTTCTTACTGAAAGCAAAACTTACAGCATGCTAAAATGCATGTTTCTTCCCCATAATGCCCTTTTAACCAATACACCAGTTGTATACAAGTGAACTATAGTGGTGAGCTAATGTCTTAAAAGGATTTTATAGTAGTGGTGAGACAGTGAGATAAGTAACCTACAGAGGGCTTACATAAGATATTCATATTCTCAGAGCATAGAATTATTCTTGAAAAATTTATTTGATGTAAGTAATAACGCACATTTAAGGCAACAAGTTGTAAAAGGATGTAATGCCGTTTTATAAAGTAGGAAGCAAACTGAAGAATTTTCCATTAATTTATAGTAATTTATAGTAAATCACTGCATTTCAAGTGTTAACTGGAAGATATTTCTCATTAGTAAAGCTAATAGAAAATTTCACATTTTACAGCTGTTCACCATGCCTTCCAAATCAAACATTTGGAAATTTAGAGCTGTTCATCACGGTTAGTCATATTCTTCAAAAATGCTACAAAATTCATTTGGATGATACTGAATACGCCTTGTTATATATACCCTGTGGCTTAAAATTCTAACTAACTACAAAAATACTGATGAAAATGAAAACCTACCAAATAGTGTGGATCTTTCAATGATATGACTACAGAAAAGCAGGACACACTATGTGAGATAACATCTTATTTTACTCAGCTAGTATCTAAGACTTCTCCAGGATCAGAAAGTCAATCCAGAAAAAGTAATTTTTACTGTCCAGACTTTTATTATTTTGGACCTGGGGACAAAATGGTAAGAAAGATGCGATGGACTTTTAACCCCATTTTAAAAATCTTCTAAATCCCTGATCTTGGAGACAACCTGCGTTTAGCAAAGACTAGATCCCCCATCTCCATCAATTATTATAACACCTCTGTCTCTCTTGATGCCTTTGGCATCTTTTTTTTAATGACCTCCTATCCCTTCAGTTTCTTTGGGTAGCCACAGCTACTGCAGCCACTGATGAGGAAAATATCTTCATTAAACTCTTATTATACACACAGGCTCCACCTTTGGTTACAGGCAGCAGAGTCTAGAATAAGGTGCCCCTGTCAGACTTGCTCACGGACCTTCTAGGCTCCATTTGGGGGACTGAATAGGCTCCATGTTCATCCAGCACTTTGGGTCTTACTTTCTCTGTGCAACCCAAGAATTAAGGACCATTTGTGCCATGTTTTTAGCTACAGTCATATAGGAAGTCATAGGTGTCTACACTTAAGGTCCTCTTTTACATAACTGATGCAAAGTGAGCTGATAGGAAATGGAGAAGTGGATCCGTGGGAACACCGGGGTCACTTCAAAAGACCACAGTTCATGCAGTGTGAGCAGTGAAGTATGACACAAAGGTCTTGAAGAAACACTAAGGGAGCTTGCTCTGGAATTACAAGTAGGAGAGCTGCACGAGTGCTAATTAGCCCTTCTGAAAGAGTGTACTCAGCTGACATTTATTGCTATGCTAACACAGGAGTTCTGGCTTTGCAAGCCAAACTAGTATTTCTGTACAGCATTTGATTTGCCATGTAGACGTAATAAGTTGTTCAAAGACCTCCACCTTGTGCCTTATCTATTTTTTTGATGACCAGATGCCTGAAAGATTTGAAGTCCATTTCTAGCCTCAGGCCTAATGTGGTCACCAAAATCTGATTATCATATCTGTAGATGTTCTGAATTAAAATTGACTTGTAGGTGGCAATTACCTTTGACAGCTAACTTTTATTATAGACAAGTTTAGGTTTTACCAAGTTTCTAATTATACAATTATTTACTTTCCTACTCTAATGTTACCTAACATGTTTTCCTATAGTACCAGAAATCCCGTATGTAAAATTAATTTAATATTACTATGTATTCAGTTAGGTAAGATATGAGGATACTGTTATCTTAGAAGTAGTAGCCTCAAGAATTAAATATACAATATTCCATTGACTCTATAATATATAGCTCTATATCTGAGACATACTTTTAAGAAAAGAAAGAAAAAAATATAGTGTTCACATTAATTACTTATAAATTCTCATTTAAAAAGTGGAGGAATGCATTAGACATAATTCTTACAGATGTATTCCTGTTATATTTAGGATGAGAATCTTAAATACTTTGGCATATGAAGCTTTTGTTTTATCAGCTGGACATACAGGAACTCAAATCTATTGTATTTCTGTATATTTTTATTATCTTACCTTCTGTGAAGAAAATAATCATATGTACTTACCTTTAAGTTCGGGACTTTCTTGTCTCACTTTCAATTCATGAATGTCACAAATTAGACTTCTAATGAAAGTGTGGTTCTGAAAAAGGCATTTCTTGGTCTTTCATAAAAAGACACACAAAAACCCTGATGAATTATACCTATTCAACACTCACCTTTTTACATTACATCCTTTAATAACAATAAAAAATCCTTCCATTAGTTTCATAATTTAGCATCCTCACTTTTGAAAGCAACAGAGGCTGAACTTATAAGAGTAGTGTGAGAAACTGCATACATGGGCAAATGATGTTCAGGTACTATCACGTTAATCAGTGGCACTATCTCCCGCTCAGTATACAGTCTGCAAAGGAGAAATCAAAGGACTAAAAAAAAAAAGGGCAAATTTTATCCTGATGACATGAAAATAAATCCTAATTGCTCTTTAATTGACTTGACTTTTTATTTTTATGACATCTTCATCAGGGCCCAACTTAAATGTCTCTATGCAAATGCATGTAGCATGGGGAATAAACAAGAGGAGCTGGAGACGTCCGCACACCTGCAGGGCTATGATCTTATTGGCATCACAAAGAGGTGGTGGGATGACTCCTGTGACTGAAGTGTTGAATGGAAGGAGACGGGCTCATCAGGAAGGATGCATAGGGGAGGTCACCCTCTATGTCAATGACCAGCTGGACTGCATGGAGCTCTGGCTGGGGATGGATGAGCTGACCAAGAGCTTATGGGTCAGAATTAAAAGGAGGGCAGGGACAGATGTTATAGTGGGGGTCTGCTACAGGCCACATGACAAGAAAGACCAAGCAGAGGGCCCTCTATAGACAGATAGCAGCAGCCTCACGTTCACAAGCCCTGGACCTCATGGGGGACTTCAACCACCCTGATATCTGTTGGAGGGACAATACAGGAGGTTCCTGGGATGGATTGATGATAACTTCCTTCTCCAAGTGACAGAGGAGCCAACAAAGAGAGGTTCTACGCTGGACCTTGTTCTCACCAACAAGGAGGAGCTGGTGGGGAATGTGAAGCTCAAGGGCAGCCTTGGCTGCAGTGACCATGAAACGGTGGAGCTCAAGATCCTTAGGGCAGTGAGGAGAGTGCACAGCAAGCTCACTATCCTGGACTTCAGGAAAGCAGACTTTGGTCTCTTCGGGGATCTGCTTGGCAGAGTGGCATGGGATAAAGCCCTGGAGGGAAGAGGGACCTAAGGAAGCTGGTTAATATTCAAGGATCACCTTCTCCAAGCTCAGGAGCGATGCATCCCAACAAAAAGGAAGTCAGGTAAAAACATCAGAAGGCCTGCATGGATGAGCAAGGAGCTCCTGGGCAGGCTCAACCACAAAAAGGAAGCCTACAGAGAGTGGAAACGAGGGCAGACAGCCTGGGAGGAATACAGAGAAGTTGTCTGAGCAGCCAGGGACCAGGTTAGGAAGGCCAAAGCCTAAATCTGGCCAGAGATACCAAGTTCAACAAGGTCAAGCTCAAGGTCCTGCACATGGGTTGGGGCAACACCAAGCACAAATACAGGCTGGGTGACGAGTGGATTGAGAGCAGCTGTCCCAGGTTTGAGTGAGTGGTGGGGTTTTTTGGTAGCAGGGGAGGGGACTATAGGGGTGGACCCATGTGAGAAGATTCTCAAAGCTCCTCGAAGCTACCCCAGCTCCAAGTCAGCTCCACCTCTGCTTGAATACTGAGCCAATCAGCTGCGCCTCTGCGATAACGTATTTAAGAAGGGATGTGGTGATGAGCACAGTGGGACTTGTGAGGAGGAGTTGCTGCAGCTGCATGAACAAAAAGGTCAGTGGGGGAATGGAGGAAAAAAGGAGGGGGGAGGTGTGCCGGAGCAGAGACGCCCCTGTATCCTGTGGGGAGATGACAGGGCGGCCCCCCCTGCCACCCATGAAGATCTATGGTGGAGCAGACACTGATTTATGGCCTGTGCTTATTACATGGATGATGAAGGTGCTGTGCCCGAAGAAGGGAGGGGTCTTGTGGGAAAAGGTAGCCCCACTGCTGTAATTCAGTGCTGGGAGGATTGCAGCATGCGGGGGAGTCCCACGCTGGAGCAGCTCGGGAAGGGCTGCAGCCGTGGGAGAGAATCCAGTCGGAGAAAGTTGGTGACCCACAACAGAGCAGTGTGGGGAACGCTGCGGCCCATGGGAGGAATTCATGTTGGAGAAAGTTTGTGGAGGACTGTCTCCTGTGAGAGGGGGACCACGATGGAGCAGGGGAACAAGTTCCAGAAGCTCCCCCCACTGAAGATGGAAGAGGCGGCAGCACTGACTGCACCCCCCATTCCCTGCCCCTGCGCCACTGGGGGAGGAGGTAGAGATATCGGGAGCAGAGCTGAGCCCGGGAAGAAGGGAGAGGTGGGGGGAAGGTGTTCTCAAGATGTGGCAATGCTTCTCACTGTCCTACTCTGTTACGTGTTGTTGTTAGTGTCTGTAATAAATGTATGATCTTTTTTTCTTCCCCTAACGAGTCTGCCTTTTGCTCGTGACCATAAAGGGTGATTTTTTTCCCATCCCAGTCCTATCTTAAACCCAAAGCCTGGCTCTCTGTCCCTTCTTATTGCCGGAAGAGAATGGAGAGAGAGTGGCTGCGTGGTGGTTGGCTGTTGACCAGGCTCAAACCACAACATCAGCCCTGCGGAGAAGGACTTGGGCGTATTGGTGTATGGAAAACTGACTATGAGCCAGAAATGTGCACTCGCAGCCCAGAAAGCCAATCATGTCCTGGGCTACATCAAGAGAAGTGTGGCCAGCACATCAAGGGAGGGGATTTTCACCCTCTACTCTGCTCTTGTGAGACCCGACCTGGAGAACTGTGTCCAGCTCTGGGGCCCCTGACATAGGAAAGACATGGACCTGCTCAAGTGGGTCCAGAGGAGGCCATGAAGATGACCAGGGGGATGGAGCCCCTCTCCTATGAGGACAGGCTGAGAGAGTTGGGGTTGTTCAGCCTAGAGAAAAGAATTCTCCAGGGAGACCTTATAAGCAGCCTTTCAGTACTTAAAGGGGACCTACAGGAAAGATGGAGAGGGACTACCTCCTATCATTTAAAAATTTTGTATATTTCGTAGCAATAGAAAATTTCCCTTACTATGTAAACAAACAAAGTTTCACATAGGTAAGATAGCCCATCAGATAAGTACATAAAATAACCTCTTCCTGCCTATACCAATGGCTTACACAAAACAAGATAAACATTTTACAGCATCTTTACTGCACCTTTATAAGGGTCCATTCAGTTCAGCTCTCTTTAAAGTTGCTAGTGTAGCGTGATGTTCATTACAATATACACTACTTAGCATTCAGGAAAGTTAACTTTAACAAGGTAAAACTATTTTACATATTTCATGAATTTTAAGGCTAGCAAAAACCATTATCTGACCTTTTCTGCAGTAGAAACCATAGGTTTCTCTTGGTGAAATCATGTAATCAAAAAAAGGTGGTAAAATTATAGCATAACATAAAAGGCTTAAAGTAATGGAGAATATATATTATTTCTTCATAATCCACTAAAATATTTTGATTACAATGCAAATCAGTTCCTTACTGGAAATGTTATATTCTGGTAACAAATCCTAAATTAGTATTTGAGCAAAAGAAAATAAGCAATATCTGCTGACAAAACTGCTGCTAGAGTACGCTAGGAGATAAAGTATCTCTAAAGAGCAGAGGGAACTAATGTCTAAGACATTTAGGAATAGACAATTCTTGGAGAAAGTGCTGCTTGGGTTTGGAGTTATGCCTGTATGCAGAAAGTTTTGGTCATGTAAGTAGTTCTATGTATGATCTGAAGGTCCTATTTTTTTTTTGTAAATTGTTATACAGGATGTATGACCATGATGAGCCCACTACAACCTGCAAAACGATGAAGAACTTCACAAAAACCTAGTAGTACCAACATCATTTTACTTGGGAAAATAACCTTCCTTTCCCTCTTACTTCCTTGAAAACATACAAACCATTAATGCAGCTATTTCAAATATTCAGCATATCAGATCCTTATTTCCTTCAGAAAAACTGTATCACATAAACTTAGCTAGGGAAAATGAACAAAAGGGAAGAAAAGCATAAATAAGCACCCATTGAAATTTCTTTTTGTCTTTCCTCCTAGGAGAACCAACATCAAAAGTTTTGGCAAAAAAGATGAAATACCTTTATTGGTTTCTGCTTCTCTATTCATTTGCCTAGCCTAAGGAAGGTTAAGAAGATTATATTTCATACTATACCTCCAACTTTTTGTAATAATGCACATAGGGAGACATTTACCTACTGCCTGTTGCAGCATACCCTTTCTCTGTAAATGTAAAAGTTTACATTTTAATTTCTTTACAGCCCATACTGGGGGTCTCTCACTTGAAAAAAGTAATAGATGATTTGCTCACTTGGGCTTATAGGCTCTAAATTAATGTAGTATTGCTGACTTACCATTTGCTGTATAATAGCTGCTAAAATGGTTGAGAGTTTTAGGCTTCTTGTGACATAATCATCAGCTCAACTCTTGACCTCTGCTGTTTGCCATCTTATTTCATTAAGCACCATTTTAATGGAACTCCTGAATCTGAAAGGTTTAAGTGAAATCATGGTGCCATTGCATCCACCAGCAAAACTTCCACTGGCTTTGTTGTGGTGTCTTGAGCAGGAATGAACATAAGCATGTGCCTGAAGGCTATTTACTATTATATAAATTAGCGGTCAGTGTGTTTTTGTCTTGTCTGAGCACCACATGCTGTTGTGATGTCAACCTTTTATCCCTCCCTCCTGCCAAATTAAGGATATAAGTTACTTTAAGTCATAAAAAAAAGTAATTTGTTCAAATAAACTGCTTTGCAAAAACGAGGCTTTTTAATACCTTTAAAGAAAAAAAAAAATCTAACTAGCAGTCCTGAAAGATTAATATCTGTTTGGTTAGAGCTATATATCAAGGACACATTTTAGAAATACAAGGTATTCACCAGGGATCAATACTGGGTCCAGTCCTGTTTAACATCTTCATTAATGATCTGGATGATGGGGCAGAGTACATCATCAGCAAGTCTGCAGATGACTACAAAACTGTGAGGAGTGGTTGATACACCAGAGGGTTGTGCTGCCACCCAGAGAGACCTTGACCGGCTGGAGAAATGGGCCAACAGGGACCACATGAAGTTCAACAAGAGGAAGTACAAAGCCCTGCACCTGGGGAAAAACAACCTTATGTACCAGCACATGCTGGGGGCCAACTGGTTGGAAAGCAGCTTGGCAGAAAAGGACTTGGGAATTGTGGTGGACACCAGGTTGAGCATGAGCCAGCAATGTGCCCTTGCTGCAAAGAAGGCAGACTGTACCCTCAGCTGTATTAGACAAAGTATTGACAGCAGGATGAGGGAGGTGATCCTTCCCCTTCTTACAGCATCGGTAAGGCTACACCTGGATTTAGGCTCCTCACTACAAGTGAGATATGGACATACTGGAAAGAGTTCAATGAAAAGCCACAAAGACGATTAAGGGACTGGAGCGCCTCCCCTGTAAGAAAAGGCTGACAGAGCTGGGACTGTTCAGCTTAGAAAAGAGAAGGCTCAGGGGCATCTTATCAATGTGTATAAATACCAGAAGGGAGGGTGCAAAGAGGACAGAGCCAGGCTCTTTTCAGTGGTGCCTAATGACAGGACCAGAGGCAATGGGCGCAAACTGAAACACAGGAGGTTCCCTCTGAACATCAGGAAACAATTTTTCACAGTAAGGGTGACAGAGCACTGGCACAGGTTGCCCAGGGATGTTTTGGAGTCTCCACCCTTGGAAAAAGCCATCAAAATCCATCTGGACATAGTCCTGGGCAACCAGCTTTAGGTGGCCTGGCTTGAGCAGGGGGTTTGGACAGGTTGACCTGCCAACCTCAACCACTCTGTGATTCTTTGAAGGTATCTGCTACTCTTAGATCAGATTAAAAGCACAGGTGAGAAGTAACAGTCTGAACAGGATGGGGTTTAGGAAATTGCATACACATAAAGCCTCCAACTCACTTTTTATTTACATCCTATCACCAGGGTTGAAGCTCTGAAGTGTGTTGACCTAGTGCGCTGGTCCTAAATAAGACCAGAAGAGCTTACCGCTAAGTCTGGAAAGGAACACAAATTTTTCCAGAAGGTGAATCCTTTGACCAGCTTAAGTACTGGCTTGCAGCCATGCCACTCCTAAAACAAACAGCTCTCAAGCCACTCTGAAGAGAAGAGGTCTCCAACCTGATCATTAGACTTTCTACTGGAAGCTCAAATCCTCATGAAACTGAACTCCTCCATTTTGTAGCATTATTAGTGTTGCACATGTTCTTAGTGTTTTCCCCCATCAGCCAAACCAGCACTGCTTTATAACTGTGATTTATTTGTAAAGGATCCTTTTAATGTAATTCACAGACAACAAACCTGTCTATTGGTTGAGAGGCCCCAACACTTAAAGCAGATAAAAATTTAGCCAATGTAGCTAAAAAGGGACCACGCTTGAAATGCACAAAAGCCCTAGAAGCAAGATAGCAAAACTTTGCACATAGACAACAAAGCTATCTAAGGCAACATACCAGACACTCCAATTCTGAAACTGTACACTGGAAGATAAAAGATGTGCAGTGTTTGAAATTCATGAAGGAGGACAATGTATGCACACACACTCACACACCCCCTGGGGATTGATAAAAGATAGCCTCGCATTTGACTGACATCCACCAACTCACAAAAGCCTATAAAGCACACGCAAACAACTCCCCAGAATATCCCAATAACACACCTGAAGTAGGCTATGTAGGCTACACTTAGAACTCATCCTAAGTGATCATTTTTTAGGAGGGAAGGGATATCTTACAAGCTGCTCATTTCACTTCTGGATTTCTCCCTCTCAGCCATTGGCAAATCTCTCCCCTCGCTTCCATAAACCTTGCAAGAAACAGGGAATACTGTTATAATTCAGGGCACATATTGACCCTGCTGCCTCCAGGTGTCCAGCTAGTGCATGTCACCTACCTTTCAGTCTCTCAGACACAATCTCTGTTGTGATCTGGAAGATGCTTAGGCACTAGTTTGTCAGTTCTTTGCTCTGGTCTCAAAGTAAAAGCTTTCCTCGGCTGGGGAAACAGAGATTAAACAGGGTGTCCTGGAGTAAAAACAAGTATACTGATGCCATTCATGCCTATACTGCTAGTTGTGCTGAAAAAGCATCCTTATCTCATTAAGGATATCAATCAGAAATTTTGAAAACCCCAAATCACAAACATTTCCATATCAACATGGAATAAAATGATGGATCAAGTGTTTCTTGTGCATTGGAGCACAACCGAGAATATTTGTCCTAACGTATATCTAATTTACTTCTGCCAGGATAGTCCCAAGATTGCATTTCGCTGCAACTGGCTGAGCAATTGCATGCAGAACCACTAGCAACCTCAGTAAGACTGGCAAACTGTAGGACAGCAACCAACTGCTACCTGCCACATGCAGTAAGCAGCACAAAGCCACCCTGTGAGAGCAGTCTCAACAGTTCACCCCCCCAGGCCGCACAGGTTATCAGCTGACTTGTGGCTTTTCCTGTAGGAATAACTACACGCTTCTCAGCAGACAAACTCTCGTGCTGATATGCTGCCTGCGTAGCGCTAGGGAAGGAACCCAAATGCAGAAACTCTACACCAAAGCTGTTTACCTCAAACCTGCAACACGGCCGTTTTATTTTTACCACAATCAGTTGTTTCCTAGTGCACAGTACGTTGCTGCTTTGAGACAGTTCAGGCTCAAACAGCATTTCCGTTTTATCTTTCTCTTCCTTGCCCTCTTTTTCCACTTGATCATTTCCTTGGAGGTGCAGCTACAAGGAGGAGAAACTTACAGCAGCTGGTCCTATGACAAAAATCAATTTGTTGAACAGTCACAGTGACAATATGTCAAATAATGCCAACAGAAAGTGTTGAATATGCCTGAGTGCCAGGCTGCAGTGCAGAGAACTGCTCTTGCCCTGAGCTCCAAAGAATTTGAATGCTGGTGCCAGAAGAGGAGATTATCAAAGCGGGAGTCATACCCTTTCTGCAAGCTTGACCTGTGACATGGCACTCTGCAATTCTCTTTCCGTGAACTATCCTGCCTTGGAAAGTGGGAAACACACAGCTGCTTGAAATCCTTTCACCAGATGTAGTGATATATGGAGTAAAATGTGTCGCAAAAAAAAAAAAAAAAAAAAAAAAAAAAAAAAAAAAAGAGGTCCAACTGACTCTGGATTTGAATTGAAATGGGAATCTTAACTTTCCAAATCACTTCCATTTAAATGCAGAAAAGCCTGAGTTAGAAAGTAAATAGGAAGTGGCTGCTATGTGGAAAGACAAGCACTCTCTTTTTAGTACCTGAAGATCAATGCTGAAAGTGTACATGAATACCAAGCTTTATATGGGAAGAAAAATATCACGTGCCTATGCAAAAATGAAACTGCTTTTAAGTAGCAGAAATGTAGATTCTCCTTTCTCTTCAGAAATTATTTCATTGAAAAATAGTCCACATTTAACACCTTTCATGTCAAGACAGAGCACCATTGCTTTGAAATCTTAGTAGTGGATTTAACAAGATTTATGCTATAAGTTCAACATACATCATTACTGGAATCTGTAACCAGAATCTCTCATTATAAATTTTCATTAATATTAAACCACTTCCTCCTGAAAGCTCTGATGAAGGCATCTTTTTTTTTTTTCTTTTACCTGATAACAATCACTAAGCTTTATTTTAATAAGATTTAAATCTCACAATGTCACATTAAAATGAGATGAAGTGGACTTCTATGTCCACATAAAGAAAAATAAAATTTAAAATTATAGCTACAGTACAAACATAGAAACTTTTCTCTGTCTGTGTTTAGTATATATTTACACACAAAGAAATATTAATCATTGCTATTTAAGATCCTATTTAATGAAAATATTTCTTCTTCCTTCCATGAAGCTTTTAATATGAAATAATTTTCAAACAATATTGCCTATATTAAATCTCACAAATGCAGAGAAGAACTTGCACAGATATCAAAAAGCAGAAAGTAAAAAGAAAAAAAAAAAGTGAAAAAAAAAATTCTTTCCTCACCCACAAGAAGTGTAAGAACAGCTCATGTCAGACTAAATCTACATGTATATGTGCACATATTTGGGTTTATGTCTATGGTTTCATCAAAATATAGATTTCCTGGCATGAAACTTATAGATTGCACAGGTAATATTCCCATAACGTTGCTAGAAATGTTGACATGATGCACTGGCTGAATTTGACCATTTTTGATTTAGATAGGCAGTGTAGACATGAAGTAAAAAGCACACTAAATCTAACTAGTCCACAATGCCATAAATAATACCTATTATACTTTATTTCATTCTCTCGGGGAAAAAATATATGGTAATTTGTTAAGCTATTTTCACTTCATTCTTAACATTTATGGCTATTACTAGTAGAAAGCAACAACAGCTTGACTTTTTAGCATGCATAATGCTAGACCAGAAAAAGACATATAAAAGAAAAATATGTGCTATTCTCCATTTGTACTGTGTCAGCAAAGCCTTTAACTAGGTATTCTTAGTAGAGTTTGTTAATTATAGGTGATTTCCAGTTCTTACAAATTACCAGGAGAAGACAAGGAAAATAGGTATGAGAATAAGATAATTTACAAGGGTGTGGGATTAAAAAAAAATAATGTCCCTATCTTGCCAATGTTTTGCATGTGAATTATATCAAATGCACAGTATTCCAAAGCCTATTTCAGAAACGCCCCATATTTAACAGCTGTGTCTCTATTCAGACTGTATATTGATATGTTTAACTGTGGTCATTACATTTCTTTCTCAAGCATGAGGCAACAGGATGTCTAAATTGTAGGGGATCACCTCAAGTTTGGATTAAAAAGCAGGGTATAATATCCACAGAGCATTATTTAAACTTCTACCCTGCGGGCTTGGAGTTGTCTGCAGAATATTTGTCTTGGGAAACCACATTTTCAAGACTGACATCAAATAAAATGGCCACTGCTATGGTAGCCAATTTGGAGCACAAACTCATGTGTGCAAAACTTACCCCGCTATTTTACGTTTTGTACGTTGGTCATCTTTACTGTTTAACAGTAAGTAAATGTTTCCTGCTGCCTGCGGGGCGGTGGCCTCACTCCCAGCCACACCTGCCTGCCAATTCCCCTGTGCCAGTGGCAGGGTTTGAGTGGCCACACAGTGAATTAGATAAGGAAAATGGCGTGGCTGAAAACTACGTCTTTCAAATCTCTCTACGTGAGGAAAGTTATTTTTCAACCAGAACAGATCACCGATCAAACTCATCATGTGGTTGTACAAATGCTTTTTATTCACACAAGGAAAGCAGCCAGAACAATCAGCCAAGGGGGAAGAAGGAGACCAAGATCCCTTTTTTTCTTTTTTTTTTCTGAGGGGGCAGCAACGTGGCAAGTGAATTGGGTTATGCAAAAAAGTTTGGTGGGGATCCATCTCCTCCTCTGCCTGGGCTTTGCTGCCAGATGCACAGTACTTCTGCTTCTGTGATGCTAGCAAACGCATCATCAGCACTGGGCCCTGAAGGGAAGCAAGACCCCTGTGGACACAGGGGATTATAAAGTGCTGGTGGGTGGATCCCACCCGTCTCCAGTGCCAGAGTTGTCCCTGTGCATAACGATAAACTTGATACTCCTAGTGCAATACCACTGCCACCTCCATCCAGCCTGCCTGGTTACTGGCTTTGCCATGTTCAGCTCCGAGAGTTTTGTGCCTAGTTCTGATTTGTTAAGGTTCTGAAGCAGCTGCAAGTACTGGCCAAACTCTCTCTTATATGTGACATCACCAGGAGTTATCAACTTTGGAATTTCACAAGATCATCATCTAACTATTAATTTTGCTTTGGCCATTAAATTAAAGCCATCACCATGCTAAATTATCTTGTCTTCAAGTAAATAATGACAAAAAAACCCAATCAAAACCTAAAATATATGAACAGCCCTTTATCGTTCTTTTTACCATATAAATTACTAATAAGCATACTGCATTGGAATAAACACATTTGCAGGGGGTTTGCATGGGTTCTACATCATCTCCACACACTAACTGGTTGGTCAATTGACTTCCACTCTGAAATCAGATTTGTTCAAAGACAGACATAGGATATTGTTCTGTAGGGTGATTTTTTTATTAATGACCCACAAAAGTGTAATGTTCTTATATTTTTCAGATTTTAAAAAGAAAATGGAAAGATAAAATTTATTACTAAATTTGAGAGATAAAATGGTTCAGTAAATGCTACTATGAAAACCTACTGGTCATAAGAGGATGTAAAACATTCTTATTCATATTATGGAAGTGTCAGTTGCAAGGATGATATCAGGAATAAAGTACTGGAGTGTCTCATTTTTCGGCACTTCAGCTGTGATAATTTTTTCCATTTGAATTTTTTGTCATTTTAATTTTGCCACTCATACAACCACTACCCCCGTTATATGATCACTTCAAAAATATTAATACAATTATTCCTATGACAATCAAGGGAGAAAAGGAGGAATTATCAGCTTACAGGCATATGATAGACAGAGGGATGATTTCCTAATTCTACACAAGGCTCTTTTGACCCCAGTATTGACTCAGGTTTTCTGGATTCCAGTCCAGAAGAACATGGTTCTCACCCTTTTGTTCTCAGTAAAAGATACCTGCTTTTAGACAAAGCCAATAAAAGGTTCATAATTTGTTATTATAAAAAAGATAATAAAATTATTAATGTACTCTTGTACTGCAACACCTGAATTCCATCTGTTATGGTTTGGCAGGCATTTGCTTATTTTTAAAATGTGGCAGTCTTTATCAGATTATTTTTTATTCACCTTCAATGTTATTCTAAGACACACTATTCAATATAGGACAAATAAATCAGCATTACTTCTATGTCCTGTTACATATACTGAAAAACACTTTTCCAAAAATTTTACACTGTGATTTACTTCAATATTTCTATCTTCAGACTGAAGATACTAGGTTTTTTACTTATCCACATTTCTCACAATCAAGTGATGTAATAACCCAGACAAAGCCTTTTTTATAATTAAACCTTTCTTTTCTTTACAGGTTTCTGGGAGGAGATCTTGAATTTAGACAAATGATTGCAGATGGTGATATAAAGCTGTACAGTAGATAAATGGTAGCTGTGGACTTCAGGTGAAACTCTCTATTTTATACAGAGCCCTTGTAAAGTTTCCAGAACATTTTATCCCTGAAAATAGAACTTAGCTGGGATTTAAGCTTTTTGTATACATTTGTGCTAGCTGCTTACAAAGAGCAGTTGCTCAGCGGATCTATTTCTGTAGTCAAGCATATACCTACATGACTCTTACTGAAGGTTTGGGGCTTTAAGGAACACATTTAAAAGGATTTTTTTGGCTTTTTTTCTTTTTTTTTTTTTTTTTTTCCCCTTCTGATATCCGTTGATTAATGGGAAATATAAGAGCTGCCAACTCCCAGAAGTATCAAGTGAGAATTTATTGTCCCTGGCTTTATAGATAGCATGTCAGATAATTTAGAAGGAAGAAGTTCTTTTTCTTGTTCATTATGTACAGTGAAATGTATATGTTCAGATTTTAGAGACAGGTATTTTTATCAGAGTATATTTTAAGGCAGATCATTAAGTACACAATCATAGTTTTTGAGCTTTTAAGCAAGGATGCAAAGCAGAAATCCTCATTTACCTCCCACATTCTCCATTATGATGGGAAGCTCAGACACTGCAATGGAGAAGTTGCCACAATACAAGAATCCTTTGCTTCTCATTTTTATTTCAAGTGTCTGAACTCTGTGCAAAAGGTATCAGAATCATATCCTCAGGCCGTTAAGAACAATTGTATAAGGTGTATGTATTCCATACATAAATCCTTCCATCCATTGTATATATTGTTTACCAAACAATCCTATGGATTTATTTTAATGCCACATGTTTAAGCTATGAGTTTTTCAATAACCTTGTCTGAGACCTAAATTGACTCCGAAGTCAGTGTATACTTCAAATTTCTGGTCTTCTTTGTCTTCTCTTCTCCACCTCCCCCCCTACACCCATTTTTTTTTTTTTTTTCCCTCCTCTCTCTTTTAATGATTCATATAAATTCATAGCTACTTTTATTGTCTCTTCATTCATTCAGGATTGCTTTCCTGTCTGAACTGGGTAACTTCTGCCCTTCCTCCCCAGCACTGCTAACTATCACATATATTAACTTTTAAAAATATGTAGAAAAATCTAATTTATATTTCCAGGTGCAGTTACATAAAATTCTTATGCTGCTTCTTAGGCGCTGGTTGAGCCCTTAAATGATATAACGCAGTAGTTTCTTACCAAGGAATTTACAAACTGACCCACTAACTTTAGAGAGCTCTGAATTAGGCCCTTAGTAATTGGGATTTATTTCTGAATTTTTTAGTGTGTAGGGAGCTCCAGAGCACATTAGGTTCCTGCTGGAAAGAAGGCTCCTTAATACTATATTACTATATCATACATTTTAAAAGAGAAGCTCATATTGCTACTTTCATGCTGCAGTGATATATCCCAAATAAGACTGAATGCTTACCTGGAAATAATCAAAATATCATTCCTCCTTTCAAATTAAGCTTCAATATTCTTGCCAAAATGTACCATTATCATGTGGCAGGATAGCAGGCTGAATTTCAATGGAAAAAATATCCCCACTAAAAGTCATTACGTAGAAATAGAAAAGCCTCAGAAGATTTCTCTAATGATTGAGGTTTGAGCTTTGTTAAAGTTTTGTACTAATCCTTAAAAAATGTCTGGAAGAATTATAAAGGACTTTTGCAATTTCAGTAAGTCTGTGGAACTCTAGCTGACCCTTTTTGAAAGGGAGATCATGGTATGTAGTCTTTTGAAAAGTCCCAATAAAATTTAATGATGTAGTACTTAAATTCTGTTCGGAGACCAAGTCATTGGGAATCTTTAAGTAAACAGGGTTTTTCATGTTATTATTTCCTCTTGTTGTTTTCATAAAAATTAAAAAAGGAAGCTAATTATTTTGTAACAGAAAGCCATTTTATTTTCCTTAACTTTATTAATGAAGTCGTTTGTTCACATTCAAGCTACTTTGGTCCTCATTGAAACAAACAGGAAAAACATAATTTGATTTCACTGGACTTTGGGTCAGGACCCCAGTGGGTTGCTGTAATTCTGTGGTCTGTGTTTCTTCCTTCTCCTTCATCACAGACTGTAATGGAACAGGAAAAGATTGTGTATAATGTAGAGCACAATCATCTATTGTACTCTCAATATAAATTTGGGATCATGATTTCACTGAAAATTGTCACAGTTTTCTAATTTTACAGCACATGGCAGTCAGTTTGCCATGTTTTATCTGGAAAAAGTAGTTTTATAAAAAAGATGTGAAACCATTAGGATGCAATGCAGGGAGGTTGGGCATATCATTATGTATTTAAAATTAGAAATCTCTAGATATTACAGATCTTAAAACTCTTGTTTGTGCTACCAAAGTAGCTACCCACCTCAGAGGTTCTCTTACAGCTAGAAATAACTGCCTGTCCTAGGGCTGCAACTATTTGATGTCTGAATAATGACAATCCTAGCCACTGAGATTGTCACCCACATTACAGGGGATGGGGAATTGTTTGGATTGCTGTGGTTTATGACCAGCTCCCTGTGGCCAACACTCTCTCTTACAGCCAAGAATCAAAATACACCCTTTTTCCTCTTCAAGACATGAAATTCGTTAGCATTAAAATCGACAGCTGATTTAAAGCAAGAACTCTGTTTTTTTGAAACTGCACAGACTACAAAATGCTGGAAATAGTAACAAAGCATTGGAAAAAGGAAAAACGTAGACTAACATCTCAAATGTGGTGGCAATCCCATGACAAACTGCACAACCATATGATATAAGTTATTTTTTGAAGCATATTAAAAATGTCATCAAACTGTTTCATGAAATACTAATTTAGTTAGCATTATACTGTACACCACATCATAGATAATACTCTAAGCTTAATTTCTGAAACAGTTATAGAATATTTTCAGCCCATTTCTTTCTCAGCAAGTGCACAAAACATCTCATTCTGTTAATAAGATTGTTGTACAGCAGCATAGTCAACAGTCCTCAAAAAAAACAATGTGGATTTTAATAGCAGACTTTGTATAAAATTTTTTTGTATTTTAATCAGTAAAGCTGCAAACCTATCATCTAGTGGGAGTCAGAATTAAATGTATATCCAATCTTGTTCAAAACTGAAAGTTTTGAGCCCATATAGCACTCTAATATTCATTACGAAAAGCAACATTCAAATTTCCAGTTTAACATTACAGTTCAAATTTGCCGGTGGAAAGACTGAAATGCAACCTCTGTATTTTCATTGGGAACACCAAGACAGATTATAACTTGCAGCAACTTATTTTGCTATTTTCTTAATTTTGTTCAGTCAAGCAGTAATGAGAAACATACTGTAATTATTATGACTAATCAATATTCTGTAATAATCTTGTTTAGAAAACATTGAAAGAAGAAACAGAAGTCCCAGTTAGCTTACACTGTGAAATAAAATGGCCAGCTTAAGCAATGCACGCTATTTTCCATTTTCAGTCTTACAATAATGCATTACTAACAAAAGATTAGTAAAGATTATATTACATTGCTTTCTGCAATTTAATTAGGAAGCATACATCTTCGAATCAGCAATCTCCAGGTTTTACGCTTTTCACCAGCCAACAAATGTTATTCTAGCTAAGAAGGCTACACCACAGTGAAGTCCGAAGGGGCTTGTTGCACGCCTGCATGGAGGCCTTTACCTACCTATACTATTTCACCGGAGGAAGCAAAGGAGAAGGCAATGGAGCTTAAATGGACCTTGTTTTGCATAACCTTTCTGCGAGCCTGTATTGAGTGCAGGTGTCCAGGGTTTGGTAGTGGCGGGGGCTGCGGGGCGGCCTCTGTGAGGGGAGGCCGGGGCGGCGCGGGCCGGACACGGCCGGTTCCAGCCGGCTCCAACCCCCCCACCGCAGGGCACGGGTGGGCCCCGCAGCCACCGTGGCCGTGCGCTGGGGAAAGGGTATTCACCCAAGTGCAGAAAATGCTGGGCAGGGAGCGGATGAGAAGAAAACCACCATAATATATGATACAAACTTCAGTATCCCCACAGGAGGAAGGAGGAAATGGAGAAGGAGAGGGAGAGGGAAGGAGGAGGCAGGGAGGGGAGGAGAGGGGAAGGGGAAGGAGAAGGGGAAAGGGAAGGGGAAGGGAAAATTTATTAAGTATTAATAATTCAACATAACTTTTTACCATCCCTATCTCTGTTCCTAAAGCCATCAATGAACATGCTTTGCATAGCTTTGCTATTTACATGACGCACAAAAATATGCTGAGAACTGATCTTCATGGGGCATGTTGATCGCTTGCAATGAATAACGAGACATGTTTTTTGGTGTGTCTATAAATTCTATTTCCCTTACCTGAACACAGTAAATAACATTCAGAGAAGGAACTGACTCATAGTACACTCTTTAAAATTAAAAAAGTCAGCAGACTATTAGCACAAAATAATTCCTTTAGAGGTACTTTCATACAATATTTCACTGAAGTATATTACTTACAGATTTATTACCAGAGCCACTCAGTACAACCTTAAGTGTATTTTGAACACTCCAACCAACAAACTAATGTCTTTTAGGTTTTATAGTTGCATTGCAAACCTCACAATTTCCTTGTTTTACCAGTGTGAATAAGAAAAGAACAAATAAGCCTTTAATTCCCAATTTGGTGGGGTTTCGCCTCATAATTATAGAAGAAAGTCTTGCAGCAATGTAAATACTGTGCATAGGCCTTTGTTTTCCAAATTTGTTGCCTTGAAAATGTATTTTTTATTCTTAATCTGAAAAGCAGTTTCAGTGTTCAGTAGGTATGAAAATGATTCATAATGGAGAGGAAAACACTCTTGGGATATGAAGTGCTTCAGGGAAGAGATGTAATATACATACAAAAAGTAAATAAATTCCTTCTCACTACCCTCTGATGTGAATTTTTGTAAATATCTATGTGTTCTGTCAATACTGATGTTCAGCAAATGTATCAAGCATGTGACACAGACAAGAATGAACCCAAGTAAAATTCATTAAAAAGTCTCGTTTTTAGCCTAGACCAAGGAAAATCAAGCAATGACTTTCTCATTAGCAGAGAAAGTAATTCTCATGCTTCTCTGATGGCTTCTCATTCCAATGAGTGGTTTTCTGATCCGCTACAAAAAAATAACCTTGATAAACAGACTCTGGTTATAGATTCTTTTAAATGCTATTTCTAAGACAAAGAAATAACAGGAACAGCATTGCAAATTTTCTTTGCAGGTTCTGATATTCTTACGATAAGTCCCATCACAACATCTAATACATTTCCCATCGCAACACCTAATCACATAATGCTCATGCAAAATAAAGCTAAAATTGATGTGACTATATAACACTTAATTCACATTAGTTTGCCACGTGATTTAAACAAAATTTTTTATATGATTCTGTGGGACTCCATAATCACTTAAATAGCACATACTTGAGAAGTTTTATTTAATAATGACAGGACTAGAAAGATTCTTATGGCAAGCTTTTGCAAAATTAATTCAGTATAGCAGGACCATATGCAAATACAGGTTACTTCTGATGGTATGAGGGTCAGACACTACTAGGTACTGATGTGACATGGCTTGACACTGAAAATCATGTGCATGAATCTTAGGGCTTTCTCAAAGCTTCTAACTCCATGGTTACTATTATTAAAGCATCCAAGAATTCATGAAGACTAACATTATAACATTATACATGTTTTATACATATATGTACGTACGTACTGCACACTGAAAATCAGTACACAACCAAGTTTGTTTGTTTCTTTATCCCTCTCTCCAGTTCCTTCTTATTCTACAGAGCTCTTAGTGTCTTCTAATGAAAAATACTGGAGGACATACAGTTGATAAAGTTGATACCTATACTTCTGTAAATATCCTTTTTTAAAATCCCATATCCTATGCTCACATTTTCTATATTCTTACTGTTGGATATTACCTGATGTAAAATCAGGAAGGAAAACAATAATTGTTTTGGCCATCATCTCTGCAGCTTTATACATCATACCACCCACGTGATTCTTCAAAATTAGTTTCTGTTTTATATTGCCACATGCACTAGTGTTAAATGAGTAGATAACTAATCACTGCATTAAAGGAAACAAATTGATTCCCTAAAAGCTCACATTTAGGGACTACACGTGCATTGCAGTATCTGATTTGCATGTGCCTCTTAATTATATAGCTGTAGATAAGATGGGCAAGTTAATACAGGTAGACAGGTGACTCTGATTTTGAAAACCTGACTTAACAATGCAAGAAATACTTTGATGGCCAATAAAGACATGTCACACTCAGATTTTTTTTTCCCATGGTAGCTCTGCCAGACGCCAAAACAAGACTATAAAGCATTACCCTGAAGAGGTACAGTTTATTTGGAATGCAATGAAGGTTCCAATCTTTCAGGCCTGATTAAAGCTAAACTTGCATTTCTTTCAGTGAGTCATGATAACAGAACTGGATCAGATAAAAGTAAAATTGTTTCTGATTAGAGAGACAAAAAAAAGGTGCTCATTACAAGTTCCATGTATGGGTAGACAATATTGAGACACCTAAAAACACAAGCAAATCTTGAAGTGATAAGGAGACTTGTTTCAGCGTTTCATTTCTATAATAGATTAGACAGTTCATAAAGATTTTTGTCATCAAGAAAATCAAACTATGCAATTTTTTAGAGCTGAATAAAAGGACACAAAAAATATTATCAAGGTAATGAAATAGTAACATGCAACAGTTTCCAGGGGAAGAGTTTGTCTAGTTTCTGACTTTTTTAAAGGTATACTTCTCTGAATTCTTTTTACTTTTTGAATATACAACTTTGACAATAGCAATCCCCTTGCAGAAGTGAGATCCGTCATTTTTTGATGAAAGACTTCTGCTTAGCAAAACTGAATTTTCACCTTCAAGGGCACTGTGAAATATTGCCATAGAGACCACCTATTTTTAGAAAGAACTATCAAACGTGCATCTAGAGATCTGCACTTGCTTTTTCTTGATCTGCATAATGTGGAGAATAGCATTTTAGAAGCCAGAAGGGAAGTACTGTTGATATTGAACATTAAGAGTAAAACAACAAAAAAATTCAAAGCGGGAAGCGGGGAGAGTATCAAAAGTGGGGAAGAGTAGAACAGAAGAGAGATGTTTGTTTCACTGGGTTTTAATTTTAGTGGCAAGCTTTTGTGTTCCCACCAGTTTGGAAAATGTAAGGTTTTCTGATGTGAAGAATTCTGACATGCCTAATTAAAGTTCGGCTCATTCTAATTGCGTAACTTGCAATCATTCCCTTGAAGGAGATGAACGCCAGTACTACTTGTTATCTTGAATAGTAAACCAGTAGCATCTTTGCCATCATCCTCTGCTTTTGTTAACTTATTTCTTTCTATTTTAGCATGTAATTCCTTGACTGTATACTTTTTCATCAGCTTTTCTGGCATCCATTCCACTGGAGCTTGGTGGAGGAAAGACACAAAAGACAACAGGTATTAATAACCAAATGTGTAGTGCCTGAAACACCTGCAGTTTTGAACTAGAACAGCACAATTAGAAACAGCTGAGCACTGCAACAAGCCCCTATCTATATTGCCCTGGTTGGGCTAGCTCTCTGATATGAGGATTTTCTGTAGCTGAAAATCTCTTCTAAGCTGATTTGTGTAACTATAGGTTACTTTTGGGAGAAAAGTGGTTTTCCACCATCTATGCCATAAAAGCGTAACTTCGTACACTTCCCCTTCTCCTGTAAACCGATAACACCAAGAAAGACAAAAATAAATGGTGCACATGACAGAAAGATGAGAAAAAAACAGAAATTTCTTTTTACATTTTCTTCACCTAATAGAACTATGACTTCTATTAGATTGCAGCTATGCCTTATGATTGGTCTGAAGACTAAGAGCTTTTTAAAGATTCATGGAATAATGAATCAAATCCATCTGTTCTATCATAAATGTCTATTAAAGAAAAAGCCAAACCTTCCCCTTTCAAATTTTATATTTTTATCACCTACATATGTGGCATATTAACATCTATTTCTTTCTGGAGATAAATACATAAAAAGATAGACTGTTTTAGTGGCCCATAACAGCACAGACATGAATTACTACTAATGTAACTTATTGTTGATGATCCAAAATAAATTCTAAATTATTATATTCAAAGCTGTCTTCATTTACTGTTGTTTTTAACCACCATCATATGAATTAGCTTTTATTCTTTGAGATCATTCATAGACCAATAACACTTTTATTATACATAACCTACTTTACGTAAAAATCCTTTTTATAGTAATTTTGAACTTCTTTACTGTCTCAATGAGTATCATTAAATTTAATGAGACCACATATTCAGTAAGGTGTTATTTGGTGTAAACAGAATAGTAGGCTCCAGCTCCAGATATTCCTCATTTCTCTACATATACTGTGTTCATCAAGATCAGATTTTTATCTTTATTGTTCATTAAGATCAGATTTTTTTCTTTATTTCTCTCCTTCTCTGTTCCCACACATACTTGTCATCCTTGCACTCCAAAAGAAACAGTTTCAAACCCAGAAAAATTATAGTGCATGTTTGTAACAATGAGCAATGTCACTAGAACAAAAAAAATACAATCTGATGATTTAAGACCAGGAAGATTGTTTTGTTTTGTTTTTTCCATAGGGAACTGTGTGTCCACATCACACCTTGAACAGGCAGTGAACTTCACACCAGGTACCAGTTCTGGTTTACAGAGCCCACACAGAGGGAACAAGTTGCCCAAAGACCCTGTCTCCGCATTGCAAATAGCTCTTGCATGTAAAATCAGCCCCCGTTACACCAGGAGAAAAGTCAGCTCAAGCACACCCTCAAACACACACAGTAAGACTCAGATGCACAAGGCAAAACTGTCATTGCAGGATGAAACTCTTGAGAACATGAGGTTGATTTGGGGTTACTTTAGCTTAGTTCAAGAGGTATAACATAGTCTTGCTTAAAAAAATGTTAGAATTCTGCTTTTAAAATGACAGAAATGGAGATGGGGCACCTGGAAAAGTTTTCCCACTGCTTCTCAGAACTTTCTTTCTGAGTTTCTAGTGCTGAATTGATTCATCCAATTCAACTGTCAAAGTGTGTCAGCTACAAAATTTCCTTAACAAAAATCAAACAGCATGTAGTCTTTGTTCCACTATCTAGTTCTAGAGAAAAAAATAAGCCTCACGTTCAATAATAAAGTCACAGGGAAGTTGGGACGTAACTTTTTTCTTTTTCCTTTCTTTCGTTTCCTTAAAAAAAAAAAATCGTAGGCTTATATAAGAAATTACCCTGGAAAATACATAGCACATCAAGAGCTGTGGCAAAGTCATTTATAAACCAAAACTCTAAAGAGAAAATAGTATTGTATTACCACTATTTATATATAAAAAGGTTTATTAATAAGAAATCTTGAAATACGTTATTTGGAAATTCAGCTGATGACATTTGCATTACAGAATGTGCATTACACGAATTCATGCTACAAAAAAAATAAGATAGTGACTAAACAGGTTGGCAAATTACCCCCAATCTATGGATAAATCTGCTAATTGATATTTTGGGAAGGGTGAAAGATAATAGCATCTATCATACATAAAATTCTTCAGCTTTTCATCTGAAACATCACATTATCCCCACAGAAAAGAAAACTGAAAACCAGTATTCTGCAAAGGCTGGTAACAATAGCTCACACAAATGTCAATGGTGTTTCTGCTCAGCGCTGCTCTGACTCACAACCATGAGAAAAAGTTCTAATGGCACAGAGCTGTGAAACCTGAAACACTGGTTATGAATGCAGAGATAAAAAACTAGCAAGGTTTTCTGTGGAGTGACAGAAAGGTACAAACTCAGAGCCTGCTGAAAGAGCTTCTCAAGTGATAACGCATCATATTCATAACAACACAATAATAATGCTACAGATAAAACCTGAAAGAAACAACTGTTTTCTATGCAACACAAAGCTGCTGAACAAGAAATCCTTAGGAAATTTATGCATTAAAAATAATAAGCTGTAAGGTCAGTGTGCCGGAGCAATAAGATACTCTGAGTTCAGCTGAATTAGAAATACCCATTTCATGTATTCTAATGTGTGGTTTTTAGTATCCTAAGTTCAGCATTTAATGTGGTGGCTACTGGTAGGTATACATGGTTTTTATTGGAGAGACTCTCAAAAATGTGCATTTAAGTGTACCCTCTCTAGTAATGATATCTATCTAGTATCTAAAGATATCTATCTAGTAATGACAGTGTGTAATGTAATGTTTATTTTGGGAGATTACACCTTGAGTTTATATGGGGATAGGCTGAAATATATGGGGCTGGGCTGGGCAGGATGAGCACACTGCCAAATTCATAACTCTTTATGTAGAAAATGAGACAAACCCAGCAGACTGGGGTTTTGCCTATGGCAAATAATCATTTATCATGAAGGAGTTTTGTGAAAAATGATCCTTCAATTTGCATTAGTGCACATGAATATGGAGTACCTCATGCTCTCCAAATGCATTCTGTTTAGCTCTAATGCTTACACTGAAATGATCACTTCTTTCTCTTTCAGTACAATTTCCACCTGCATTCATTTTTCTGTGATTAGAGACAGGAATACAAAGTAAATCATATCAATCCCATTGCATTAGGCATACTCTACAATAATAATAATAAAAAGATATAAAAGGAAACAGGAACAGCAAGATTTTGAAAAGTCATTTGATCAGTGTGCCTAGGAAGGATCATTGGTGCTTAAATCATACTCAATACTGCTATTTTTTTAAATGAAATCTCTCAGTAGAGCTACACACTCTGAGTGACTCCTCCCACATGTTGGTAGGAATGTGCCAGTGTTGTGAACATGTTTTCTTGTATGCTGGGATTATTCAGTATTTGGAACTATCATTTTGTACTGAAAGCTTCTCTAGATAAAGATTTTCTCTCTTATTTCCCACAGTACGGACAAATCTTTCACTTAAAACATTTTATCTCCACAAGAAGATACTGCCACTACAGTTCTCCACCACCAGCAGTTCTTGTGCATTCTGTAGCCCATGGATAACAGTAACAACTACATTTTGTGGTCTTTGGAAGTAATCTAAGAGGAAAATGTTGCCCTCATTCTGTATCATGTGTTCTTTTCCCCCAATACCTGAAGCCTTTATACAATTTGCTTAGGCATATCACACAGGAACTCTCAACCCATCCCTTTAAACAGAAAATCTGAACGACTAATTTCTTTCATGACTGAGGGCAATTATGAAGACATCAGAAATCAAGTTAGATAGCACATGTTTAAGCCTCAGATGTAAAATAGATCAAAGTAATTTAACCATTAAACATTTCAAAATAAATAGTATTCAAATATTTGATGCTGCTTTCATGAGAAATCGCTGGACTAGTGATATTCTCCGATTAAATCTTTATTTTCATTTCCCTATCTATTTAAAAGCCTCACAAGGAATAATCTCCTACAGCTCCAGTGAATTCATGATGCTCCATCAGACTTACAATGAGGAGAATCTATATGGGCCACAATTTTGTGGTAACATTGCATACAGCTTGAAGACCAAAGCTTTTGAAAATTTCTAATAATTCAAAAATTTTACCAGGCTTCACAAAGCATAGTGAGTTAGAATAGCATCTGGCTTTTGACAATGTATACAATATAAGGAAGGAGCTTATTTGTGTACCCTACTTGTCACACCCGAGGGTTTTGAATCAAGGCCCCTCTTAGTAGCCAGTAACAAGCAGTGTTTATATGGCTCTGTATGTCTTGTCTTGTATTAACCTATCTTAAAGCAATTGCTGACCACCATCTGCTCAAATACTAGGACTCCCATCCACAGAACTTCTTTCATTTGCTTTGGTGGAAGAAGGAATTGGCCTCCAAAAAGAAATAAAGAAAGCTAAAGGCAAACTCTGTAGAAAAAGATTCCCATACAAGAAGGTAGAATTTTGTCTCAATTTACTAATTAATCCTGTAATGTAGACCTTAAGCATAAACCATCTGGAGCAAAGAGGTAGAGTTTTCTGCACTAAGATTTCGTCTCAGGTACATGGGACAAATGCAAGATAACACGTGACCCCACAAAAAAATCATACTATCAGCAGAATAAGGTGGAAAAAAAAAAAGAAAAGCAACAATTGTTTGACAATTGAAACATGATTCTCTAGAGACACTCCTTTGTATGGAAAACCCCTTGAATTTCCATCCCACACTTCATACCCAGCCCTCTGTGACTGCCCAGGAGCTGCAAGTAAATATGCCACTTTAAAAAAATCAAACAAAAATATGATGATAAAAGTGACTAATACTATCCATAGAGACCACCATGCTACATACAAATTAGTTTAACTCACTGACTCTATTACTCTAGACATTGCCGTAGTTCTCTTGATTTGTATAAAATTGTCTTTCCTTTATTATCCTACATAATATTATTGATAGTCACTGACATGGTGATTTGCACTAGATTATCTAAATTAAGGTTTTCTCCTTATCCTTCTTTTTTTTTTTGTTGTTTTGTTTTTGGTTTGATGTTCTATGTGAGATGTGTGTTTATACAGACGAATGTGTGTGCAGGGAGGAAGACAATCTTGCTAGCAGATGACAAAGACCCAAAGGAGAAGATTGACCATACACACTGGCTCCATAGATGGGGAGGTCACCTATGAACTGATACAATTTATGGGATGAACACTGACAATGATATAGTTAAGCTGCTAAAGTTACATCAGTTCTTCAAACGTGATGAATATTTTTGTATTCCTACTGGCAAGATGGCTAACAATTCTCAGATAATTTTTTTTTTTTTTTTTCATTCCAGTCACAGCTGGCATTTTCTCTTTCCTCAGTGTCATATGTTCAGTTGTTCATTGTTATTGTTAAACAAACAAAAAAAAAAGAGTGCCAACTGAAAAAAAAAGGATATAATGTTTGATATTAAGTACTGCAAATAGGAAATTATTCCAGTAGGGTGGTGTTGAAACAGCACATTTCAGATGTAACCATAAGAACAAGCTGACAAACTGTAAGAGTCCAACATATGAGAACACAAATACACTAAAGAAAATGTTATTTTTATAGATGTGTACATGTTTATATATACATGAGAGAGACCTTATTCAGAGTAATTATCACAGATCTGGAAATAATTAATTCATGAAGCTATAGTACTTGCTGAAAGAAGTGCTAGAATTCTTCCTGTGTATTATAAACAAAATTTTTATTTAAAACCCCTAAGGTTTTACGAGGCAGACTGCACGTTAGCCCCCCATATTTACAGGTACATTGCAGCTTCCCATTCTAGAAACCTTTGGTAAAGATACTTTTTTTCTATAGGCATGATGTGATTTTTTAATCCTCATACAATCTGTCAGAGGAGAACCACTTTCCATAAGAGCACTCAGCGGTGACCATCTTCTGGCAACTGAGATCTGTGACCTCTGACTACCAAGCAGCTTCAGTGACACGCTGCCATGACTGGAGCTCTGTTTCACAGCAAGCTCCAGCATGCTACTTCCAGGTGGATTGATGCTGAATCTGTTTGCAGAAGTGATTTTTATTTTTCTTTTCTTTGAAATGACAAAAAGGCTTTTTGCTCTCACCTCTCCTGAAAGTGAATGACACACGTTTGGCCAACCAACTTGTAAAAACTTGAAGTAGTACGTTCACACATTACAGAAATCAGAAAAGTCAAAATGGAAGACAAAATAGTTTAATTTTGAATTAATTTTTAGAAGGGTGGTGTAAATGGGAAGACTGATTTGAGGATATGATTTCATATACTGAGTGCGATGAGTGGAAATTAAAAGCAACAGGAGCATATTCAAGAAGAGGAGACATGCAGAAACTAAGGGATTGTCCAGGAGAGTGGAAAGCAAGTGGGTGTTTTAGATTGGCAATTGTATAGTAGATATATAATGCAAGAAAGTGCGTAAGTACTGCTAAGGCAGCAGTCACGGAGAATGAGACAAGGAGAACTCATGAAGAAACACCTAGGGAGATCATAATGGACTTAAACTAGGAGGAGGTGATCTCACATTGTCAATCACAGAAAAGTGAATGAATGGAAAACAGGTACAAAAGCATGACAAGACAGTAATCACAGCTTCAAGATAAAGAGCTGAGCTTTTACAATCACAAATGTTCATTTTGGGGGAAACTTTCAAACTACGTCTGTCCATAGACATCTCCTATCTAGAATCAAGTACTATGAATAGTGCACTGGTGCCGAGGTGTTCAGAAACTGTATGTGATTTTAGATTAAAAATCTATTTTTTTGGTAAAAAAAGGGTAGCATCTGCACTGTATACCAGAAGCTGCAATTATGCAGATAGCACAATTCAATCCATTATCCTTAGGGCTCTTCATATAGGGTTTGGAATATAGGGTTTCTCTGTGAAGATCAATGTGACAGTGAGTTATCACCAGATACATTGCACAGAACATCAAATTGTACAGTACAGATACTGTGTTTTTCATATAGCAATAGCTGCACTTTGTTCTTAAAATATCCTGGAAAATGCACATTGCAAAGTGCTGCTGAGAAATTCATAGATATGTTTTTTCTTGGACTGTCCTTTAAAATGTGTGGGGCAAACATTAACGGATGCTGTGCCTCCTGTAAAGCTAATCTGGATTACCAGATGTTTCTTATTTCAAAGGGACTCTGTGATTCAGAGAAGACCCCAGCAGAATGTTATGTAAATTAGTTATTAAGAAAATGGAGACAAAAAAGAATTAAATGAATACAGGGACAAAAAAACCCAAAACAAAACAAAACAACACAAACAAACAAACAAACAACCCCCCCCAAAAAAACCCCACAAACATTTTAAGAGTGATAATTGGTTATGGTTTAACCCTAGCCACCAACTAAGCACCACTCATTTGCTCACTCACTCATCCTCCCTCCCAGTGGGATAGGGAGGAGAATGGGGAAAAAAAGAAAACTCATAGGTTAAGAACAGTTTAATAACTAAATTAAAATAAAATTATAACCATAATAATAAAATATAAGAATATTAATAATAATTGCAATGGAAAGGGATATAATAAAAAAAGAGAGAGAGAAATAAAACCCAAGGAAAGACAAGTGATGCACAATGCAGTTTCTCACCCCCCGCTGACCGATGCCCGAGCAGCGATCTGCCCCCCAGCTGACTCCCCCCCCCAGTGTATGTACTGGGCAGGACTATGTTCTATGGGGTGGAACATCCCCTTGGCCAGTTCGGGCCAGCTGTCCCGGCCGTGCTCCCTCCCAGCTCCTTGTGCACCGGCTCGCTGGCACAGCACGGGGAAACTGAAAAATCCTTAATTTAGGGTAAGCGAAACTTAGCAACAACTGAAACATCAGCGTGTTATCAACATTGTTCTCACACTGAATCCAAAACACAGCACTGTACCAGCTACTAGGAAGAAAATTAACTCTAACCTAGAGGAAAGCAGGACATAATTCTAGGCTTACACTGCATCTGGGATTAAAGATGAGACTGTAATAACAGATTTTTAGTGTAAATGTCATTCTAGGTTAGGGGTTTCATATTTAAATCCTCTTCTCAACTCAGAAACTGAGCTCAAAAAACCTCAAACCTAGTCTTTCTCTCCAAACAGTCTGTATTAAAAGATAGCAACTGGATTCAGCAGTTCAAAGGCGGCGTTCTATTGCACAGGCATGGCTGTTGGGGAATGGGTTTTCCGAAGAAAAACAATGGACTAATGAAAGAAAAACTAAGGCCTAATGAAAGAAAAACTAAGGCCTAAACACTGCCTTGGCAGCTTGATTAGCTATGAGATCTTGAGCAGTAATCAATTGCTGCTTTGTATTGATTCTTATTAGTACCCTGTTCAGGTTCCAGTCTCACTCAAAACTAATAGGATGCAAATTTACCTGATACTTTGTATATGTAACTAATTGTGCAAACCACTGTTTCTCTTTACCTTGTTTAATTATATTAGATTAAAGTTATACACTATTTTCAATTCTGTGTAGCTTTATGCCTGAGCAAAAATGTATCAATCTGTGAATTAAGCAAATGCTTGAAAATCTAATTGAATAATTTAGAGGAAAAAAGAGCCAGGAAAGAGAAAGAGGGGTTTCCTTGTTAACAGGGTTCTTAAAGTCAGAGAACCGATATCTTCTATCTGAATTAAAAACTAAGTTCATCCAACCAGGCTGGTCTTGCTCCAAAATAAAGGAGCTCAACAACTAGGGAACATCAGGAGTACTGTAGCTTGAGTTTGGCAATTGGCACTGTCACCTGAGCCAGTGGTCAAAGAAAGAGCTTGATATGCAAATTTGATTTAGTCTGCAATTGAGGAGGAAGACGTTTCTGGGGCATTAGAAACAGCCAAAAGTGGCTTGGGGAAAGTGAAGACTGACTGATCCCTAGAAAGATGAAAGCCTTTAGTGTGGCAGAAAAATTTCCAGCAAATGTTTCTGCCTGTTTATTTGTCCAAATGTTTGGCAGTATTACTGCTGTTGTCCTAAATTCTTCACCTTTTTCTACTCTCTCCTTTAGAAAAGTATCATCCTTTGAACTTACAGATTCAAGTATATTTAGGGATGCTCCTGATTTTTAGTACCTTTACACTAAAGAAAGTTACAATTGCTCATTTCCCAGTTTCCCAACCTCAGTTCTCCTTTAATTCCTAAGGGGTATAAAAATTTTTAAATGTGAAGTCAAACCACTGACAGTTTACCATCATTGTTAATGTAAATTCCCTATTAGAAGTTACTAAAAATAAAGCCTCCACAGAAACAGGAAAACACACATTTATAGTTTCAAAACATCAGGTCAGTGCTGCTTCTGAATGTCATCTGGAAAATGTGAAGGGCATATGCTGTGCCAGGGACATGTTGCTGGACAGAAATTACTGCAAACAGGTGAGGAAGTGAAGAAGAGCAGAGGACTGAGCCGGAGTTAAAGAAGGTGTGCTAGCATCTGCTAATCTCGTAATGCTAAAGCACCAATAGGCTATTTCTAAAGAAAATTAATGTGACATAATAAACCATCTGCTTAATGGGAAGACCAAATGCAGTCTTTCACCATTTAAAACAAAAACATTATAAGCAAGGTGAAAGAGCAGGCAAGCTGCTGGCAGCAAATCTAAATCTGCAAGATATGCAAATAAGCAATTTATTAAATACAATTTATAACTAGAATGAAAAAGCCAATGAATTCCACAGAGTTTATGGAGTTATCCATATACATAACTGTAATGTTGATATTTACAATTATCTCAGGCATCTGCTAAAAAGTTATCTTTTCAAAGGTAATGAACACTAAAAAAATGAAAAAGAGGGATCTGTTTTCTTGTAAGAAATAAACAGGCCATTAAGTAATTAAATATAGACATTGGTTTGACTGCAGGGATTTTATAAACTATTCTGTGATCATCCAATTCTGGTACTAAAAGTAGCATTTCTGGAAGCAGAGAAGAAAACACATCTGCAGACTACTTAATAAAGAAGACCACAATACTTACAAACAGAACCCCTCTCCTTAGCTAAACAAACAAACAAAAAAAGCCAAAATACTGAGAATGTAGAAGGACAATGTATTGATTATCTTGGGCATAGCAAGACCAGGGTTTCACAGGGTGACTGGAAGCATGCACTCCATTTACACGTGAAGCACATAAAGGTCTTGCAGTTCAACCTACAGTTGTATTACATCTCTTTACATAGAGAAGGGGACTGTTAAAAACATGCTATGATTTTGGTCCAGGTTTCAATATTTGAAATTTAATATCTGTAAGACATTCTGCCTCAGAAAACACTTCTGAATCTATGAGAAAAAAACCCCGTGTTTCCTTTTAATTTATGATTTATTACTGTCATTTAGAACACATTAATTAGAGCTGTCCTATGCCATTTATTTCTCATGTGCAAAGGGCATGGAGAAAAGACAGGAAAAAAAAATGCTAAATTAGCTATTTTCTTTTTCTGTTGTTGTTGGGGGTTTTTTTAGTAATTAAAAAAAAAAAAAAAGAAAGAAACAAAATGTTGCTTTCCACTTTTTTCAAAATAAAATATCAAGTAGAATATTTTTATTTGTATTCAATGCTGGCTTCTCTCTTTGACATCAATGTATTCATTGAATTTGATCTCACTTAATGAACTAAACACTTACTAAACTTGCTCGTTGACATTTTGTCAAGTTTTACTTCTTATAGGGCTTTTATACTAAGTTGGATCATCTGCTGAGAAAGTAGCATGCTTCTTGTAGCATTTTCTGATCCTTCCTCTCCCAACTAAAACCCCACTTGTCAAGATGCTAAGTTGCAACGTGTTAGCTGCTGTTACATAAACTCTTTTTGTAGGTATTTTTAATAATGACTTTTGTCAAATCAGCCCATTTTTTCTTAGCTGCTGTTCATTAGAGGTTATACATGCCTCATTTACTTTCATTCTTCTGAAAACATATTTCTTTAACCAGCATTAGTTCTATTCTGTTACATGATTAATTCTTAAAATTAAATATGAATACAAATATTTGTCCACAAGTACTTACTGCTGCAAATGAGGAACTTTCTGAGTAAAAGCATTCAAAATAGAGTATTTGTTAGCACCACATCTGTATCTGCAGGTAGCAGATAGATTTCATTAGTAGTAGATACATTTCATTATTTGAATTAAATTAAATAAAAGTTTATACAAAAGTATTATAACTTATCAGTTGCTTATTTGTTTTTAATGGTCAACACGGTTCTCTTATTTCAGGTGTCCCCTGGCATAAAAATAATGAAGATATACTGTTTGTTTGATGGATATGATGTGATGCAATTTAGTAATGACTTGTTCGTATCTAGGAAAGCATTTTAACAACAGTGTTAATTTGAAGCATTTTAGCAACTGTCACTGACTTCGATAGACTACTTATGTGGTTAAGATTACAGTGGTATTAAGAATGGATGAACTGAGAACTTTCACTGATTTTTTTTTCTTCACAGAACACCAAACCAAAATGTATGTTCTTCTGAAAACTACATGAGCTGGTTTCAAAATTTGGACCTCCTGTTGCTGCTTCTAACTGATGGGGAAAAAAAAAATCAGAAAAAGATATAGAAAACCTACAGCTTGCCTAAGAGGTATCATTGTGCTGAACCACTGTTACGCCATATGATAGAGTTCAGCTCTTCCTAAATTAAACTTCTGTCAGTGACAGCTCATAAAGAAGGCAAAATCCTTTGATTTCTTTTTAATACAGGAAAAGAAACCTTCAATTCCCTGTCCTTCTTATTGATACTTCTTTAATCTGTTTGTATAAACTGACATTTGACTGAATTCCACATTAGGTAAGTCAGCTGAAAAACAGGGCTGAATCAAAAGCACTAAAACTCTCTTTGTTAACACTTATTTGTATAATAAACCATTTACTTATCATACCAGAACAGTTCACCTATGGCTTTTCCCATTCCCTGTATATTTACTGGTCTGCATGTAGATTATGTAGGAACATTTTCATGTCCTATTCACAAGAGGAGAATATACTGTAGCAATTTCTGTATCTAATGATTGCAGTAGGTGTACTATTATTATGCCCTTAGTTACCGAACCTCCCTCTGGCCCTTTTAAAAGCTGCTGTTGCTAGTAACTAAAATTCTCTTATGCATTACTGGAAAGGAGCTACAAGAAGTCAAGGTAGATTTTTTTAATGCTGCTACAAAGTGAAAGAAAGCTCAAAAGAAAACAGCAAACAATAAGCATCCAAGTCCTATTAACAGCCAAATCATTTTCATCATAAAGTTAGTGTAAATCTGCAAAAACAATGCAGTCTCTTGCTCAAAGAGCTATTTTTAAGGGAGTTTATTTAAAAACTGTCTGACACACTCTACTTTGAGCACAGCTTTGACTCGTTTCAACTTCTGTGGCCCAGAATTCATTTATGGCACAACTTTTTAGAGCAGATTAGCTCCAAATGACATGGTGAAATCTATTATTCTAGTGCTCTTGCAGAGAGACAGAAATTTCAGACCAAAACTCCTTCTGTAGAGATCTTGTTACCTTTTCAAAGTCTAGGAGTACTAGCTCAAGCAGATAGCTAAACTAAGCTACCTGCTTAAAACAGGCAGGGGAACTGAAAACTATTCTCCACCATTGAAATGTTCATTGTTGCACACAGAAATGCCTTACCTAATGTTTTGGTCAATATCCCCACTACCATCCGCTTGGACTACAGCTTGCAGAATTATAGGTTAAAGGGCTCTTGCCAGATTCCCTTGTCTCCTTGATAAACACAGCCCTCACCTTTATTTAAAGAGGCACCAAATAAATAAATAAAAGTTAGAACAACAAATGAAAATGACTTCTTAGTGAATGATATTTGGGGAAAGACAGAACATGTATGTATTTGCAGTAAAAGAAAATTATTTAATGTATTAATTGTGATATATGTTTGAGTGGAATGGTTCCACTGGTTTGGATCATTGTGGTAAATAAAACTGTTTCCAAAACACTGAAGAAAAGGCAAACATTACTTGTTACTACACTGCTAAAGAGTCACTGGAGCATGTAAAACTGAAGAGCAACAGCTAAAGAGTGACACACTATCATGCTTAGTGCATTGTATTTTCTCATTCTTCATATGTTAAAAATATATTTGTCAGAGTTGCCCATGACTTCATGAAAATATAGTTTCAATTTTCCCTATCATTTTGTAACAAAGATGCAAGCAAAAAGGGGACAAGTTTACTAGTTAATATACAGAAATATTTAAACTATAGATCTGTCATGATTCAGATATGTAAATTCACTCCTTCCCATATTCTCCCATTTCCTCCATAATCCATAGCTTTTCTGATCCTGTCAAATCATCCTTTTGTCCTCTAAAGTATTCTGGAACAATATCTTCTGATGACAGTGATATTTAGTGATGACAGTAAAGCTGACAAACTGATTATCGGATTGCTATCATTTCCTATTCTCCTCCCCCACTTCTATAAAGCTGGAATAAAGCAAGTCTACTACCTGTGCTTCATTAAGCAGTCGTTTTAGCCTTCCCCGTAATATTAGTCTCGGTAAAACTGAATCATCTGCAGGCTGAAGAAAAATGATGTTATTGTGAACTGTTGTTTCTTGTCCATATAAAAGTATATTCATGTCTACATTACACCAAGGAAAACATTGTGATGCTAATATTGCATTTCATGAGCAACAGATTAAAAACTGATTCTGCTATTTATAATGTACACATTGGTTATCTTGGTTGTCAAGGAAGAGACCCTTTTAATACTGCAACTTCATCTGGAATGGAATGGAATAGAATAGAATAGGAGTAGACTAGAGTATTTCAGCTGGAAGGGACCAGCAACAATCATCTAGTCCAGTTGTCTGACCACTTCAACATGTTATTAAGGGCCAAATTCTCCAAATGCCTCTTAAACACTGACAGACTCGGGACATCGACTACCTCTCTAGGAAGCCTGTTACAGTTTTTGACCACACATTCTTAGTAAAGATATACTTCCTAACGTCCACTCTGAACCTCCCCTGGTGGGTTTG
Source organism: Tyto alba (assembly GCF_018691265.1). NCBI lineage: Eukaryota > Metazoa > Chordata > Aves > Strigiformes > Tytonidae > Tyto > Tyto alba. The sequence continues at coordinate 12,001,343 of NW_024881327.1, read as the reverse complement.
AGCCATTCCCATGTGTCCTGTCAAGGAGAAGATCGCAGCACCTCCCTCCCCACATCCCCTCCCCTCAGGAAGCTGTAGACAGCAATGAGGTCACCCCTCAGCTTTGTTTTCTTCAAACTAGACAAACTCAGAGTCCTCAGCTGCTCCTCACAGGACATGCCTTCCAGCCCTTTCAACAGCTTTATTGCCCTCCTCTGGATACATTCAAGTCCCTTAACATCCTTCTTAAATTGTGGGGCCCAGAACTGCACACAGGACTCAAGGTGAGGCTGCACCAATACTGGATACAGTGGGATAAGCACCTCTTGTGACCGACTGGTTATACTGTGATGCACCCCAGGATGGGGTTTGCCCTCTTGGCTACCAGGGCACACCGCTGGCTCCTGCTGAGCCTGCTGCTGACCAGTGTCCCCAGATCCCTTTCTGCAGGGCTGCTTTCCAGCCACTCCTCTCCCAATTTATACGTGTCCAGCATATTTTCCACTAGCTAGTCTTTTCTCCAGAATCTTTCTGTGTATCAGTGAAGACCGAAATCTCATGGACCTTTCTTGCAACTGCTTATCTTCATATCTTTGACAAGTATTCTTAAAACAGATAAAGCAATATGCAAGCCAACTACTCTTGATTTCTGCCTGAAAACTGTTAGTTTCATATTTGCAAATGTCCCCTTTCTTCTTCCACTAAGCTTAAGTTTCATTTTGTTCATAGTAAATTAAGTACAGTAGGTTGCAATCCAAATTTTAAAGTCAAGTTAAAATGTGGCAAAAAGGACTGTTTGGGAAGGCATATCTTACCATGTTTCTAATAACTGGGTAAATATTACTTATTCTTCATTAGGGAAATGCAGGCAGAAGGAGAATCTGACTCACCCAGAGCAGTCTTCAAGTCACTAGATCATCTAGGAACAGAACAATTTAATCCTAACTCCCCGTTGTTTCCAATATAATGTTCAGGTTAAGCTGTACTTTTGAAGTGCTTGATTAATGAGTGCATATGCCGGAGGACTTAATCAAATCTTCCCCTTGCTCTATCTGGGTGAAGTCAGTTGGCTAAGTTAACTTTCTTCCTCCGTGTAGCATGGAGGAGGAGGGTGAGAAAAAAGCTGCAGCATTATTTGGCATTGTTCTCTTGTGCATCAGAAGACAGTGTTTCTCATGAGCAATTCTAGAAGCCTGACTCCATGGTCTTCTTGGTGCATATCTACACTTTCTAATAAAAGCACATCAATTTCTATCAGCTACTAGTCCAGTCCATGAATTTAAATAGAATAAATGTCTCCTACACCTGCTCATGATAAGAAATCTAATTATTATGAGATCTCTGTGTAATAGGATGTCAGCTATGGACTCATGAAAGTTAAGACTACATTTGTTGTCTTCTGTGGAAACAGATCAAGACCTTCACTAGAAAAGAAGATCCTATTTTACTCTTTGATACCTTTAACTTGTTTCTCTACTATTGACTTCAGTGGAATAAGAGACAGCTAAGTGTACGTCAGGATATGATATCTGGTTCTTACTTAATATGTCTCTGAGATGTTCTAGCTATACACTTTAGCAGTTCCTCTACTTCAAAAATGCTATAAAATTTTATGATGCCATTTTGATCAATTTCGCACTTAGGTAATGATAGTAGATATTCCACTTCTTTCTCAGTAGAACCAAAACCAGAAGATTAACATGTACTTCCCCTGGCAAAGGTGAATCATCAGGATGTGTACATCTGCATGTGCATCAAACAGTTGAAACTACAAATAGCTTTTAATATATACTCCAGGTTTTGCAAAAAATGGAGACAGTATTCCATTCTTGTAGCCTTCTCTCCTGTGTGCAGTGTCCCATCATCTCACTTCAGCTTTCTGGAATTTGTCTCACTTTACTTCTCCAACCTGCAAGTTTCCCTTTTTCTAATAAAATATCAATGCTGATAACTTCTTTCCCCAAGACCCCTTTCTCTTGACAAATAATAGAAAAGGAACGTTTTCTGTTTCTCAAAACTTAGATCTGTGTGTCTGAAAAAACCCATCTCTTTAAGCTCTATTTCCCTATTTATACAAAACATAACTGATCCTGTCATGAAAGATGATGCAAACACACAAACATGAGTGAAACTTTAAATGATTTTACCACTGCTTTTACACATCAATGAAAATGCAAAAATCTTGCTCCTTTTTATATTTTTTATACCTCAATTCTCCTCAAGTCCCTTCTTACCTTCCCCTGCATATGTATTTTCTAGTATTCCACATTTCATAGCCAATATACAGAGAATTTTGCTTTCAGAGAATTGTGCTGTTGCTTGAGTGAATCAGACTACTTTTCTAAATATTGGAAGATCCTCCATTAATTCTTGTAATCATGATATTTTCTACCTACTTTATATCGTCCCACCAAAGCAAACTGACTCTGAACGTGAGTTGTCCTGTTTCCTTCCCTCTGCCTAATAGATTGACGCACATAAATGACAACTGGTGTGATGCCTATAACTGTGCAAAATAACATTCTCAGATGTACTGCCAGACATATTAATTTACTGTAAAAACAAAGAAACAAAAAAAAAAAAAAAAAAGAAAAAAAGAAAAAAAAAAATAAACAAAAGAAAAGGAAAAAAGCTGTGATGTTGCAACTACTTCGTGAAAAGTGACTAAAATCAAAACAAAGCTGTTCTGATGGTATTTGCACCCTTTTTTCATTTAATTCTTTAGAGCATTCATTCACAGCATCAGATCCCAGATTAAGACCTCAATATTTTTCTCTAGACAATACAGTCAATTTTTAACAGCATTTCAATAAAATAAAAATAAAAACTGCCATAGCACACAGACTAAGGGGGTCTAAGAATTCACCTATATTATAACCAAATAACATTTTTTCACCACAACTAATACATGGCTCTTCAAAAATGTCTGAAGATGTGAGAGCATCCTGAGAAGGCTACATCTATCATTCCTGTTTAGAGAATAGATAGAGAAGCTGGACATAAAAGAAAATCAAATCCTCCATCCAGCTGCTGTTTTCTATGTGACCTTGTGAACTGAATATTGTACAAAGTGCAAAGTGACTAAATATCAAGATTTTCTGAAAATGAAGTCCCAGAAATTGATATGGGGATGGCTGGGGAAGAAAAGGTAGATGAATCTCTTTTTCTTACATGTGCATACACACCATGTACCTGCTCTCCAATGGATCACAATATATGGATCACTATTATAGTAGCCTGAGATGACTGACTTCATAGCTAAGGAAGCAAGTAGCCTCCTCCATCCCCATCTCAATCCAATATTACTCAGTACCATTCATTTTGAAGCTCTTCCACCAGCTCTCCCAGAAAAGGCTTTATATTGGTAACCTAGATGTTGAATGATTCTGCTTCGATAGAAAAGGTAAATGCATTAACCTAAATGACAGAAACAAATAAACAAACAAACCTCCAAACAACTAAAAAAGCAAAAATACAAAGAATTGCAAGTAAATATTAGTATAGAGAAGGCCATGTAGCGGACATCTTTTGTGAATATTCAACTAGCACTTTTCTCAAGCAAACAGTGGGTGTTCAGGAGGCCAGGTGTAGGTTTTCTACACACAGGTAAACTTGCACATCAGAAAGAACAACAACAAACAATAAAAATAAATGTTTTAATAAAGTAAAAGATTTCCCTGAATGCATTTTACATTTTAGTTTAGTTTGTTTCTGAATTGCAGATTTTACTCCTATCTCAAAGTATGCTATAAAAGCCTGACAGGGCTGCCACAAAGACGACCAGGTAAACATACTGACAAAGGACATCTCCTTAGCCCGGAGCCTGGAGACATCCCTGATAAGGTCTGCTGAAACCTTCTTGCTGGGGAGTAGTTGGCAGGACAAAGAAACCCTGATGGGTAAAGGACAAAGGAAGAAACCTTGATGGGTATAGGACAGAAACCTTGATGAATTCAGGACAAAGAAACAGTGATAAGGAACTGACCTTCAAGGCAAACCAGACTCAGCAACAATTATTCTAGGAACTGATGTCCTACACCCAGTTACATCAAAAGGGATTAAAAGTAAATTACTACCTACCTGAAATGAGCTTCTCTGCACAAGATCTCCTGGACAGCCTGGACTCTGTCAGGGGACACCTGTCTGACTGGATTCTGTGACATGAGTCACCTTTGAAGTGAGACTTTTCTGTCATTGATTAGCCCCACTGCTGGAAGCAGTTTAGTGAATATGATACTGGTAACACCTCATGTAATATATTTATAGATGCACACACAGGTAAAAGTTCACAAATATATACTTGCTTCACTAGGTGGAATTCTGTAATAACTTTTAATATACACATATATATTTTCCTAGTGGCAATTTTGTAGTGACTTGCAGTGTGTGTGTGTAAATACATATTTACTAATAGTAATTTTGTAGTAATTTGTAATAATGAAAACCCAGACCCCCATGTCCTTGCGCAGTGAAGAATCTTGAGACGCCCACCATCAATGATCTTTACACACCTGTGAGTTGAGTAACCCTCACAGGCTGTGACCGTGACCACTACAGAGCTGAGAAACTATCCACCAAAAATTTGTCACTCCTTTATCTCTTGATAGTCAGGGCCAACATTTGAAGCTTACATTGACTATCAGTCCTCTCCTGGAAAAATCAACAACAGGTCTGGACTAAGCATTTCACTTCCACCAGGGCAATCTTCTGTCAATCCTTTAGCAGACACTTTACTACCTCTTTGAAAAATTGTAGCAACATATCCCTACAAAAAAAGTCCAACTGTCAAAATTTGCCTCAATATAGGCTGCGAGAAATCCTGATGTTAAAAATACAGAAGTTGGTAAAGTAAAAAATTGTCCAAATATTATGAAAATTAGCTAAGTGAATAAATATATCTTCTAAAAAAGCAGAATATCTAAATACAGATAGTCATTACTGTAAATCCTGAAAAAGTATTTGTGTGAAGATGATTATAAAATATGCCACTCACTCTTTCATTACTCAGTATTAAACCAGACATGGCATAATAATTACCATTACTGCTGACTGTTTGAACTCCTTCTACTCTGTGCTGACTGTATTTAAAATAATCCTGCCTCCAATAATCTCTTCCCTCAAAAGTGAAAATAAATGTTACTTCTGTGTACAGTTACTTATCCTCTCAAATCTTTTCATTAGCTTACTGCCTTTTCTCCATCAAGGTCCTGAGCAACTTTCCAGGAGCTTCTGTACTCCTGCTGTCTCCAACGCAATGATGGCTCTCTCCCTCAAGCAAGCTCCTTCTCTTGTATCCTTCCTTTTAAAATACTCTTTACCCATACTGTTGCATTTACCTTAATAAAATAGCTTGAAATCTAGAATATTATTTTGATTTTAGTTTAGAACATGATTTTGATTTTAAAATGGAATTATAGCAGCTATGAGAATATAAAGTACACTAAGGCCCTTTGGAATAGGTAGCTAGTATGGTGTGCACCTTGAACACTGTATGAATTGTTATGGGCTCTGAATTAAAACAATGGGTACTGGTTATGGATCTTGAGTCAAAACAATAGGTACCTGAAGATACTGGGTTTGGTTTGGAAGATCAGCCAAAGAAGAAATGAGCACTGGCCAAAGATGAAACGAGCATGCGCAAGGATGGAGTTCAATAAGTAGACATAGTGAGGAAGACTATCGTTGACCACCAGAGGACCCCCCGTCCAACACAAACACACATGCATTAGATATATTTGCATATGATAATGATTTCCAGGAAATAACATGAATATGCTAATCATTACCCTCCCCTCATTCTATTCAAATCAATCAGTAAAGATGACCAATGATTTCTGTAGAATAGGAATATAGGTAAGGTGAGGTAACTGAAATACAATCATTATTAAGGTCAAACTAAACTTTACGAATTTTGTTGATCTTATGTAACCATGACTCTGCTGAAAAAGTGTATAAATATGTTGTGCTTTGTACCTGTCGGTGAACACGTCTTTGGTGGAGCTATCCCCCGTGTTCCCCAGCGTTGGAATAAAGAAGTGCCTGCTTATCTGCTTGGTGTAGATAATTTCTATTCACGATTGCGACCGCTAACAATACCACCCTTTAAGCTTGGAGCTTCCTGGTATATTTTACACTTCCTTAATTTACTCCTTCTTGAGGCTTCCCTTACAGTGTCAATATTCTAAGGGGCAGCAGCAAATCCATTACAGCTTCCTATTTCCCTCAGCACCCCAAGCTGCTGCTCTGCCAGTTTGCGTTATATATACTGGGAAGGTTCCTACCTGTCTAACAAAACAACACTCCTTTATGAAGAATTCTGCCATAAACACATGCTTGAGGGTTTTGGTAGTGTGTTTGACTCTGCAGTATCTTACCTGTTAAACTCAGTCTGGAGTAAGGATTTACAGGACTGCGCCCAGGGACTGCACACTGGATTTAGGGCAATGATTGGCATGTGTTTAATTTTTTCTGTGTGGTCATTATTGCTTCCAATGAGTCTGATACAGGGCATGAATGGTAGCCATGTTATGAAATTAGAGATAAGAGAGCATACGAAACAGAAAACTTTAATTCCTTGAACCACACTGAATGCTTCACCTGTTTTCGCAAAAAAATGCTCTTTTCTAACCTTGAGACTCTCTCTTAGGCTAGATGCTGTTACCTGGGTAAGACAGGTAACTTGCCAGAAGATCTCTGATCTTATTTGTCATGTCAGCCTGCTTCAGCCAAGCTGTTAGCTTGTACTTTTCTTACCAGTACCTCCACACCTCTTCAGGGAGAAGTATTTCTTAATTTCAGATGGATTCAGGACACTCCTTCCATCGTTTCTGTCAGTGGTTAGTGGATTAGCTTTCACTCAGCCTCCCTCGACACTTCTCCAATCTTATGTGAGTATTATTTCTTCTTACCAAGTCAAAATATACCCTCTGTATTTAAGGGATAAAACTCTGATACAGAAGCCCAAAGTGATCATGCTGCACGTATTTAGACCCACAACTAACAGAAAAGCAGTATTTCTAGTGCCATGAAAAAGAAGTGCTGCAAGAGATATATCAGAAAAAGTAGCAACCCTTGAAAATAAAGACTTCTACATTATTTCATGAAGAATATAATGTAAATAACAAATGCCCTGCTATCTATCCCAGACTTTCTGTTACTCAGTCAGTCAGCTTAACATTCAGCTTTCTTCTTTGGAAGTAATGTAAGCTTCTCTGGTAAATCACCACACATCCCAGCACAGTGCACACCAGCCCCATGGGAGATCACCACAAAGTAACTCCATTTAACTATGTTTTTTTATTTCCCCAAATACTTAGAAAAAATTTATCTACTTGCCAATGGACGGACAGTATATTGATCATTTCTTTGGAAAGTGGTTACAGGAATAATGATGGTTACTGTAACTGACTACAGTAAGGGAGAATTTAGTTGGATGAACTGCCCTAATGTTATGCTTCAGGTGCATTAGGAAAGTCTTCGTATGTATACAAACTTACTCTTTTTTTCCAAAGCACATAAGATATACAAACACTTCTGTACCCCAGAATGCTCTGCAGAGTTGAGCAAAGCGAGGTGGGGTTATGGGGAGAGGCAGAGAAGAAACAATTCATACAGTGCTGATTAAGAAAAAGAGGAATTTGCATCTTGTCCAAAGACTCTCTAGTTTGACAGGACCTCAACTTTAACAAGAGCTTCTGGCTTCTACAGCTGTGCCTAAAAGAAGGGGAAAAAGTTGCTAGGAGATAAGCAGTGATGCAGCGTATAGAAAGGGAAGTTTATAACACAGAGAAATACCTTCATGGATGGGAAAACTATGTTTGTACCACTATCTGTCTGAGACCACAGTCTTTTTTTAGTTACATGCAGTTATGTCTACCATTGTTTCTGTATTCGTGCCAATTAGAGTCAAGTATTTACTGAATTATTTTTCAATGCTGATAACATACCAAAGACTGACTTTTAAAGTTAATGAAAGCATTGCTGCTAAAAAATGTAATTTCTATAATTAATTGCAAGTATTGGTAATAACTGCCTTTATGCTGATTTGCAGATGTGTATCTGACATGATTTTGAAGGCAAGTTTGAATTAAAATTTGACACAAAACACAGATATTACAGAAGAGAGATATTTTTTTAATCTAAGACTAAGAAATATTTCTTTTTCAATAAGAGTTTCAAAGGAAAAAGATTTTTCAACAAAACTTTAAGCAATTTATCTAATTATCAATCTTTTTTTTTGTTTTGAAATTAATGGAATGCTTTGTACATTTTGATGTGTGAAGATTGTTCCCAAACATGGCAATCATAAGTTTTATTTTTTAATTATTTTTCTGCATTCTTATTGGCCAGGAGTAAGCTTTGGCCATAAAATATGGACAAAATTGTTTAAGTTTTATACAGTAAGAAACAGCAATTTTTAAAACAATTATGCATAACGCTTTTTTTCATTGTTGGGTTTCTCAAATGAAAAAAAAAATCCTATTCATTATCTAGAATCCAATATTGCCACATGGACAATTTGAAAATGAAGCTGCTGATAAACAAGAATTGATGCTTGATTATCATCATTCTGTTTCTAAAGAAAAGACTTGAAAAAATAAAACAAATGTATATTAAGTCCAGACTAGGCAGTAAATACACTCAAATGCAGATAGCTATTTTATTTTAATAATGCTGATGTGAAATGTCTATAAAATTAACTCTGAACTGCCAGGTTTTCCTGAAAATGAAGCTTTTTGTGGGCAGCTTTCTCTAAATGAATAATCTATAAAATGCTAAGTAATTTATTTGACAAAACGAAACAGAAAAAAAAGTCATTATTCTAGAAGTTTCTAACATCTGATGCTTTACCTGATCTCATACACTTCCTGAAACCAATGTTACAACTATCATCCTTGGCATCAGAATATGATTCTTAACCATTTTTAGTCCAGATGTTATCTGACATGCATGTAGTTCTGTTTAGTCCTACTAGTATTGTTTGAAACATTCAAAAAATGATTCACTTTCTTGGTAACGGCTTCCTTTGGGTGTTATTTTACCAAACCAGATGTGAGACACAAACAAATGTTCAATTCTGCCTTCCAGCTGCAAGTAAATTCCTATTGAGTTGGGTTTTTATTATATAAATGATGCAGGTAGGTGTTAAGTACAAAGAATAGCCCAGATGAACCGTTTCTTTCTGTAGAAAGTTAAATTAATTGCAATTCAGCAAATTTATTATGCCTATAACAAAGATAGGGCTATTTAAGCTGACTGGGAAATACTCTATGTGAAACATAATTTCCTTCTGCTATTGCTTTAAAATTATATAAAATATACATGCCAAATTCATTTATTCTAAATGATGACTCAATGGAATGTGATAATTCTTCTGACCTGTCATTTAGGCAGTATCTTTCCCTACACCCAGCAATCTCTCAAAGGCATGCTGTGCAACGGTCTATATGCAATAACACTTCATCTTAAACATATGTTGAATTTCAACATGTTTCATTTATTTGGTACAAACTAAGCCAAAAATTTTATTTACATATGCAGTGCTACTTTCATTGTACACCTGGAGAGAAGATGACAACACCTACTTCTCATGCTATCACAACACAAATCTTAAGACTTGCCCCTCTCCCTCCCCAAAAAAGTTTTTTTTTAATGCACTGTATTAATGTGATCCATTAAAGCACAAGTGTTCTGGCTTTACTTATTGAGCTTAATATCATCTGAAAAAAAAAAAGGTATATTGACGTTGGGCAAATTGATTCAGTCTCAAATTAATCTATCCAATAGATAGATTTAATGCTGCTCATGCAAAACCAGTAGTTGTGTGTGTCAGTGCTGTTTATTTAGTCCATGTTCCCTGTGCCTATATGAAAAAACTTGTAGGATCCTTCATAACACTTATATAGTACTGAAGGACATAATAGGCAAACAATTAGAGGGCTACATTTTTAAAAGTCAGTAAGTAATTTGATAGAACATATGGAGAAAAATTTCAGAAACTTCTAAATAGGTTTTCCCTTTTTTTCCCCCCAAAAAACAATTATTATTTTTTTCTTTTTATTATAGTGAACAAAAATTTATGCACCATTTTGATAAAAAAAAAATCCCTGTTTTATTCCTACCTACAGATGCAATACTGCACATGTTTCACCAATAAGGTTTGGATGAAAACCAGAGCCATTTTCAATTTTTGTTAAGGACCAAACAAAAAGAATCCATATTTGCTGAGCGTTATAATCAGAACTATAATCAAATATTGTACTTACCTTCCCAGAAAAATACAGAAATTGCAACTTGAAGAAAGAGGTGAAAAAAGAAGTGACTAGTGGTGATTCTGCATTGTAGATACACCAAATTGGAAACAATACAAAGTTTTTGACACTAGAAAAAAGTTCAATCACTGTATAACACCGAAGTCAGTCAGAGTGATAGCACTTGTCACAGCAATTTTTAGTATTTATGATATTGGTTATAGGTGCTTCAGAGTGTTGTTAAAGAGTCCAAGTTTGTCTTAATTGCAGCAGATAGTTCAAATTAGTATCTTCAGGTAATTAATTTAAACTATTATAGTGACAGTGGAATGCCATAAAATGAAAGTTCAAGGTAAAGCATGATTTCACTAACAATACTAAATGTACAATCCTTTATTTAAGCCTTTCTGCTCCCATTCCTTTATAAAACTGCAAAAATTACCCTTAACCTTTAATATTTCTATGAGAACAAATCAAAGGAAAGCATGACCTGATTCTACTCAGCACTCTACAAAAAAACATCCTGAAATGGTTTATGCCTTAAAGACATCATAAATTTGGATGCTAAAACAAGTGCACTAGGAGACCAGTAAATTGGAGGACAGCCGTGTTATGTACTGACACCCAAGCAATCCTGTGTCAGACGACAATCTGTCAATAGAACAGGAACAGATCTGTCAATAGAACAGTACAGTACTAAGGATTACTCTTTAGAGAACAAATGTGTAGCTTTGTGATTTCTGATGTAGGGAGAAAGACAGGAGAAAGCGCTTCTTGTGAAGCTAAATGAATGGAGAAGTTGTCTGGTTTGACGGCATTGCTGCAGCAACACAAGTATCTCATAAAACTTTCAAAATTTTTTGAAGTTCATCAATAACTCTTAGTATTGCTGAGCCATGGGTGCTTATAGTGTGTGGGCCCTGGTTCACTGAAGTCTAAGCACTGAGCTGCCTGGAAGATGTCCCAAATAGGAATCACAGAGGGAAACATTTGAATGGGTGGCTATGCTTAGCATTACGTTTTCTGAGTGAAAAGGAGTCACTGAACATTGACTTGAGAGTTATTCTGGTATACACTAGAATGCAAGATGAGCTGGGTTTCCACTCATGTTATCACCCATAGTCTAAGACTTCTGAAGAACAGCTGATATTTAAATTTCCACTCCATTCAGGTATGTTGACTTCCCAGTTTAAAACTGCAAGGAGTTCTCTTTACCATATGATGACAAAAACTGTCTGGAAGATATTTAGTATTACATACCAGAAAATCAGAACATGGACATATGCTACACAGCTAATAACAAAGAAAAAGAGACAGTCTGATTTACCAAAGAGGACTTCAAAGTCCTTGAGAAAGGAACAGGAGAGAAATGAGGACAGAAAAGAACTAGTATGGATGGTGGCTGAATATGCTTCGGATGGTGTGTTAGTTATAGGGACAGATTGTTGGCCTTATTCTCAGTAGAAAGAACAACTGGACTATGAAATGACTGTACTAATAAAATAGCATTTTAAAAGGTTGAAATGATAGCATTGTAAAATTTAAATTATCCAGAGAAATAGAACCTAGATTGCATCTATTTGAAGTAATAAGTCTAGGGGCACAATACACTAGACTATCTGGAATGTGACTAAATTTAATATACACATCAAATTGCAAAGGAATAGAAAGAAAGCAACAGAATAGGTGTGATTTACGGCAGAGAAGAATCTCAGCAATGCAAATTTGATTAAAAAATAAGTTAAGTTAGGAAGAAGACATATACTGTCAAGGCTGAGTACAGTTAAAACCATATGGAAGTAAACAAAATGAGACAGAAAAGTAAGAATAAGTGAAAAGGGAGTAAATGAGAATGATCAAATGAACATACAGATAGTATTGACAGTGATTGTAGGAGTTAGAAAGTAGATAATACATTGCTGGAACACCACAACTCTGTGACATTGTCTGGAAAGGTAGATTTACAAAAGGGCTGAGAATAAGTCTTACTGGAATTTATAAATATCAGTGAAGGAGGCTGAATGTAAGATATACAAACAGGAATTAAATTAGAATCTCAGCATGGATAAAGAGGAATAAAAGCAGCCAGTGAAATAAAAATAGCACCGAAAATAAATAATTACAGGCAAGTCTTTAAAATACAAAGGATATAAGCAGCTCAATGAAGAGACAGTGGGAACATTAAGGGACAAGAGTGACATCATGGTGACAGATGAAATCAAGTTGCTGAGAGGTTGCATGAAGTCTCTGCCTATTTTTCAAGCAGTGAAAGCTGAAGGTGATCCCTGAGAGAGATCTTCCTGATAGAGAGGTGCTTTACTTACTATTTTCATTACCACAGGGTAAAAGAACACTTGATAATGGGGCATAACTTCAGGCATGGAGTAAATATTTAATACCCTGGAATCAATTAAATAGTTCAGTGTGCTGGTAACTAAGACCTGAAAGATGCAGTGAAATGAGCGGAAGGGCACAGGCCCAGAAATTAATGAGGGAAACAGGTAAACCTTTGGTGGATGGTTTTGTCATTCACACAATGCTGAACGAATTCCAGGAGATAGACAGTATGTGCAGATGTCCCCACAGGTAAGAAAAAACCCACTAAGATGAAGGAGTGAGTCTGTCTTCAGCTGTGAGGACACACTAATAAGAGAAAAGGATTATATACAACATGCAGTGAAGTAAGGGCCAGCCAGCACAGACCCATGAAAGGAGGATTGCACCTGTCAGAGATGCTTGAGTTCCTCCAAGCACGTTATTGAACTAGAAAGCAAAAATGTGAAGTAATGGATATGATTTGTCTGAAGTAAGAAACAGTCTCACAGTGTAAAATTCATGCCTGCAGTGAGGTTTGACTGCTTGTGTCAGAGTGCCACAGCAGAAAATAGTTATTAAAATGAATTAAAGCCTATTACAGACAAAAGAAAAGGTCTTAGCAACAATTGATTGTTATAAATGGAGGAAGAGAAAAGGTGAACTTACCTGTGCCACAAAGCTTACTGTTGGGTTTGGGTTTTTATTCCTTACATATGAGCATCCACGGTGATGACATCATTTCTAAGTGCAATGGAACAAAAAGAATCCTTTCAAGAAGCGGATGCTATACCTTCATTGGCTAGTCAGGGTTAAGAGGTGAACTAGAAGTCTCTCCTTAACTGTCATAATATGCAGATGATAGGTCTCACAAGAAAATGTGCAGTAAATGGAAAATTATAGCCACTATAAGAAAAGAGAAAATGGCATATGCAAGAACAATGAAAGCCCTCTTCAAAAGAAAACATAGATGGTACTGCAAATGAGATTGTCTTATTTCTGCCAGTTATAAACCAGCAAACAAGCATACTTGCATACCCCTCCACTTCTCACACTCTGATAATTATTTCCAGCCCATGCAAGTGTTACAGAGAATGTGGTCCTTCCTATGGAATTATTTTGGAATACTCAACTGAATCACTGTGCTGTGTAGCTTGTTTTAATGTATCCAAGATACGTTTAAATTAGTTAGAGCAAGTATCAATAGTTACATAGCCAGTATTTTCTTTAACCACAATTTGAGCTGATCCCACTCCACTGATTCATATTACAAATGTGGCAAATAAAGTTGTGTTCATAATCATAGAGACGTGCAACAGCCAAGGGCTATTGAGACTCTCCAGTCTATTTTTTAATCTGGTCCACAAGTATGAAAACACATTGTAATTCAACTTCATTTCAACCACAGTAAAATTTGCAGTGCTTTACAGACAGGAGAGAAAAAATGTAAAAGTAACAAGAAAAAAAACAAGAGAAAACATTAGCTGAAGAGGGTTCTTGATTTCCACTTCTCATGCTTTAATATTCTGTGAAGAGTTTAAGGAAAGACTGACTAAACAGTTTGCAACTAACTCTTGCTGAGTGCTGTAAGAAAATAAGATCAATTCTAAGAACAGAGTAAAGCCTCAGATAATATAGTAAAAGAAGTGATCCTGCCCTGACAGCCAGGAGGCCATTAAGACCAGCTAAGATGCATCCTTTATTTTTGTATTACTGCACTAAATATATCCAAAGCACCTTTGAGAATTGTGGATGTCTCAGGTGAACTGGCAAGAATAGTAGGTATGGTTTTTCTTCACCATTTTTTACAGCCAGTTATAATTTTTGTAACAGAGAAATTAGCGATAAGGAAGTTAAATGCAGCTCTACCCAAATAGAATGTTTTCAGGAAAATATACTGATTACATCAAATTTTCATCAGAAAAAAATAAAAATAAATTGGCTTCCTTTTTCTGATAATTGATTTTTTTTCTAATTCTGATAACTTCAACCATCGTTTAGATATCTTTTACAGCAATCAGAAAAGGGTATTTAAGTGGAACACTATGATTATTTTAGCATAATAAAAATGTGAAAAAAGCATAATAACATTTAAACATTTTTGCTTTATGAATAAGAATATTCAGAAATTTTATTCTTTAGAAAATTTAATCTTATTCTACCAGTTTGGAATGGAAAATAAAGTTTTCTGTCTTTGATATTCCAGGCATATAAGAAGCACCACTTCTTCCTTGCAAAGTGGTCACATAAAGAAGTGCAAGAAGTAAAAACTATAGGCAACAGGAGTGAATGAAAATAAATAAAAAGTGAGCAGAGCAAAAAGATGAACTGAAGACAGGTATCAGTGAAAAAGAAATAAAAGGGAAAGAGAGAGAGAAAGGACAGGGTGAGATTAGCCAAACATGAGGAGACAGAAAATCAAATTAAAAAATGCATATGCCCAGCAATGATAAAAAAACTTCATATCTTCATCACTCATTAAAAATCTGAGGCCTAAATCATTTAGCAGAAACTGTGTGCAAATCCAGTTTTTGTGATATAGAAGTGGAGTAACCATTTTTTTTTCCCTTCATCTATGTTAGCATAAGAAAGAGAAGAATTTTAAATGCCAGGATACGTAATGAGACTACCTTACTGAAATCTTAGTAAAGAATTACAAAATTATAATACATAACTATTTGTTTATGAATAGAAACTTGCATTTTATTTCTTTGGATTATCCCTCCACCTTTATTTTAAACCCTATATGTGAAGTTTGACATATTTTTGGTCTCGCAACCCAGTGAACACAAGAGTGCTGATTTTAAATAGATAAATAGGTAAAAGTGGCCTAATTTGACATTTTCCTGTGTATCCCTGAAGGCAAAAGACATTACAGAACTTGGATGCAATGCTTGCAAAGTGCCTATTTTCTGAAAAGAGAAATTAAACCCTAGTAGCACTTTTACATTATGTAGATAATTTTCATATGAGCTAGATTTCTGTGTGAGCTGTATCCCTTCACAAAGTCAAAAGAAGTGACCCTCCCGTAAGTGTGGCATACTTCACATTTAGCAAATAATGGGCATTCTGCACCTTGGCTGTTCAGCTGGGCATTAGATAACAGAGATTTAATTCTGGCTTGTAAATCACAGTATACAAATTGTTTGAGCCAGCATAGGTGGTTTAGAATTGCTGCTGTTATACATTGGCCTCAAAATCTTACTTTCAAAAACCAGGTAATACTGAGAAAGGATATAAACCCCAGATTCTTGTGAATATTCCTAAACACCATCAATTTAGCAAAATCTGATCTTGTACTCTTGTATAAAAAAGTCATTCATACCTGTGAACTTTGATCTAATATGCTCAAGCTGTCTAGAATTAAACTATTAATCTGGGCGCACTATGCTCAGTAGCAAACCTCTTCCTACATCACTGGCTTTCATGAATCCATGATGACACTGAATCATCCGAGGTACCTTTTCATGTTATCATGCGGGCAAACATTTAATGTTCAGAGCAACATGAACACTAAAATGCTACTACTGAAAATATGCAGTACGACAAACAAATCAGGAATACACTAGTGTTTTCTACTTTATGTGGCACAGTTACAGTAATTAAATATAATAAGCCTTTGTATATTATTTCCCATTCACTTCTGAACATGCTATGTGAAAAGAATAATTACATTTTTTCAAGAATATCATCAGCTTGAGAGCAAGTAAAGCTACATTAATGGCTGACATTCCTTTTAAGAGAAAACCAGCTTGTGTCTATATTGTTCATCACTCCTCATCTGCAGAAGCCTGGAGAGAAGTATCATTTTCCAGATTATCACCCTGTTAGCACAAGGAAGGAGAAAGTATAATGTATCATAGATTATAAAATATAATTAAAGCTTGCACAGAAGAAACATCATTAAAATTATGTCAGCCTGCTGTAAAAAAAAAAAAAAAAAAAAAAGCCCATTAGTTATAATGGGGCGGAGGGATGAGAAGACAGTGGCAAGTAGCAAACTTATCTTTAGATGCTTCAATTAATTTCACCCATAAAACTGTCAGTACACCATGGCACATATAAATTCCATAAATACAATTTGGATGACTTTGCAATGACAGCAATCATGAATAATGTCAGCACTAAGTATCGTAGGACTGCATATGAAGATTAAAGCCTAAGGTCACAAGTTATGATCACAGAGCAAGTACTGAATGTGTTATTTGCATAAATGGTAGGATCAATTTTGAGCCACCGGTGAAAGGACTAAAATGGGTATGGAGAAGAAGTTCCAGAAGAATCCCGAGTATTGCTAAAATCTCTCATTTGGCATAAAAGGAATTTATGCAGACAATTATATATGTTGTATCACGTTATTGTATGTAGCATATTACATATAATCTATTCCTGTATGCAGCTTTGAAGTCTTTATGCATTTGAACTTGCAGCAGAGCACTACAAATGTACACAAGTATGTTATGTGTATGAATGCATGATGAATGCATATAGCCAAGCTTCCTTTCTTCCAGAAAGGGGGAGATTTAATGTAATGGAATAATTTATTTTCAACTAGCTATGAAAAAATGAAGCAGAGCTTTACAGATAACAAATAACTATAATAAGCAAAAGAAACTGTAAGGTTCAAGAAAATGAAACATTCTCAAATAAGTTAAAATATTTCTGAAAGGAAATGTTTCAAATATTTCTTTTAAACAGTGTACCATAATATCTGTCAAAACCTTGTCCCCTTTCACATCGATTTCACTTTTTCTACCTAGTTAAATTTATGTTAAGAAGTCTTAAGTTCTCCAGTTCTCCATTATAATTTCAAAACTTATCAAGAATTTAGCCATACACTGGTGAAATGAGACATAAATACCACAGAAATTTTGAACATTCTATAAAGTATTTATCTTTATGGTAGCCTAATTTATCTGAGAAACTGCAGCCATGAGTGTCCCTATCAGAGACAATACTCATCCTTCAACCTTGGAGAAAGGGAAAAAAGTGGTTTAAATTTAAAACCAAACAAAACAACCCTACATATCACTTCAGGAGAAGATAACTTCCAGACACTTCTTTTGTTCAGCACAAAGTATTTGTTCTGTGAACAGTGGAGAGTATCAAATAGCTCGAGCTCGAGACAAAGCAGATTTTAATCTTTATATTAAAAAGAATAAATGTGAAGTCCTGTATCTGAGCAAGGGTCGTAACCACAGGGATACACAATATTCTGAGATAAGACCCACCATTTTTTCCTGTTGGTATTTCTTCATTAAAAAACTTGAAAATGTTCTGAAATGGGGACTGAAATACAGACATTACTTTCCCAAGTGTTCACAGCCACCTACATACCCTGTTTTTATCTTCCTCAAAGACAAAAAAAAAGCTGTTCGACACAAACCACAGAAAAGGATCAACAGGAAAGCCTGAAAGTAAGTTACCCCATAATACATGATGACTCTATGTCTAGGATGGGAGACAGAAACCGTGATTCAAAATTCTTCAGTCAAGTTAAAAATTCAGTCCAGGTATCCATCGCTTAGTCTACACATTACATAAACTGAGAGCATGGTGTCCTCTTGCTTTCTGGCACTGTGACTAGCTTTAAAGGTTAGCACTACATTTCTGTTCCTTTATTTTTACTTCAAAAATAAATAAATCCTGAAAAAAAAAAAAAAAAAAAAGAAATTTGATTTTAAACAAAATTTATACTGGCTTTGAATTAAAAAGAATACAGATTCAAGTTTTTTATTTCAAGAAAAAATTGGGAAAACACTTATTTTCACTGGATTGAGAAAAAGTTAGGTTTCCTCCCAGGAAAGGAATCAAGAGGACACTTTAGGCTACAAAAGCAACTGAGAAGGCACTGAGACAATTTCTGGAGTAACTGTAAAGACATGTTTTTACAGCATAAAAAGGCATATCAGTTCAGAGGTGTGTTGGACATAACAATGAGTGCACGCACACAAAACTTATACAGATATATGAGATTTTAAATAAACTTTCAGGGTAAGGAAAAACACAACAAAGTTACAAAATCTAATACTTATTTTGTAAAGGAGTGAACAATTCAATATTTCACTTCCATGTGATTTTCAATTCCTAAAACACCCATATCTTCCATACAAACTTTTATCTCAAATCAAAATGGTATTTATCAAACTTGTTTCTACAAACAGCTTAAATGGAAACTGAACTGTGATACACATTGGACTCTTCTGTTCCAAATTTCCTACTCCCAAGAATTCAAAATGAATTTCATAAAATCTGCTATTTATTTATTTTTAATGAGGAATACAAAAGTACTAACATATGCTCCTTTAAAACTGTTCAGTAATTTAGGGAACTGCAGGAAAGGAATTAAAATTCTCTGCTCTGGGGTAATACTCAAGATAATATGATCACTGATAACATAATATAATAACCTATATAATATAATTGCTAGATAAAAATCACTGCTAGAACATCCAGCCACATGGTTTTATGCTGAGAAAGACCTGTCCACATGGGGCTACCTGTGGCACATTGGTCCCCTACACATCATAATCTTCCCCAGGGGAACATGGGGCAACACATTACACCAGCACTACATACCTTCAGCCTTCTGCATACCCCCATAATCTGGAAGAACCCAGTGTTAAGATTTGAGGAAGGCACCAGTGTGGAAGAATACAGCATTGTCCATTTACAAATGAGGTGCACACTGAGTATTGCTCTATGATGTCACATTTCCCACCTCAGAATATGTCTAAATTTAAGAAAACTATATAAAATGCTTGAATCTGTCCATATTGGCATCTCTTTATTTCCTATGCCCTGAGATTATACTATACAGAAAACCTTCCAACACTTATGCAATGTAATGCACCAAAATTATGAAAGTTTGGAGTTAATATTTCAATTCTAACATGAAAAAGAGCAATTCAGACAATTAAAGAAGTGATGTTAGCTATTCAGTTGTGCCTTGCAAACAAAACACATAGCTTTTTGAGTGCATCAAGTTTACAAAATTTAAATTGTCCATAACCAGGAGTGTTGGAGCAAGTCAGCCACTTCCATTCTGGTCACTGTGCATTGTTTTGAGTTTCTGCGATGGTACTATACACTAACTGACCTTCATATGACCTCAGGAATGATGCTTCTACTTGCCCAGCAAACTCAACTTGTTATATCAAAACACATGGCAGCCAAAAGCTTTGCCCTACTTTTGCGCTACATCCAAGGTTAGCACAGTGTGCCAGTGAGATTAGTTGCAGAAACTAGGGCTAGATACACTACATAACCACTCTGAAACCTGAATTCATCTGGGACAATTTCCTAAATGTAGGTAATTTAAAATCCCTGAAGAGGGTTTGAACGAGCACCAGACACCTCTCCTTCCTCCTTCCCCTCCTTGACCTGCCTCCATGCAATCCCCTTTCTCCTTTTTTTTTTCAGCCTACCAATATCTTAGCATCAAGATTTCTTTCCACTAACAAAGGTCAGAAATAAATAAAAGTGATGTAACGTATCTGAGGACAACAGGTATAACAATCAGTACCAGAGCAATTATAACTGGCATCTTCATTTAAAAAGGGACCTCTCTAAATCAGGAACCAGTCATAAGTAGTGAAATGTGAAAATCAAAAAGTGTCTTCAATTGGTGTTAACTCTTAATTTACATTTTAACATTGAGTACAAAATATAGAAGCTTTTAAGTAAAAAAATGTAATCAAAATCTTAACTCTCTCCTTTTTATCAGGTTGTACACAATGTATTCTTGTTTTCTCTGCAGGAGTAGCCCTTCATTGTGTTATATGTACTTTTATAATGCTCTCATCACAGCAGTATCCATCCATATTTACACTGTTTCAGCAACACCTGCTCTCCTGGTAAAAATAAGTCATTCCTCTATTGTCTACAGTACTTCATGACAGTTAGGTTTCAAGTACTTTAGTCAGGGACAGAGAAGAAGCTCTTCTTACTTGAAAATTTCTGCAAGAGCTGATAAAAACTGGAAACAGCATAGCAAACAAATCTGAAGTTCAGTACCAGCGATTCAGTGCAGGGATTCATCCATGTGAAGTTCCTTTGCTTCAGCAGAAGGAAATCACAATACTTCATCTTCCGACAGCGCCTTTTTTTCTTGGAGCTCTTATGTGATCTTCATGGCACTGAGATTTGAGTGGCTAACATATGTTGCACACTTGTGCCTGTCTGGCTTAAGAATTAATGTGTTTATTCTCAAATTAAAAACAAACAAAAAAAATGTTGAGTTGGAGAAACAGCATCCTCTTAAGGAGCTGTAAATTGAGAATGAGTGATTGTCCCGCTCCACATCTACAGAAAGAAGAAAGGAGCTTTACCAATCAGAAGAGCGAACTTCTCTAGTGTGCACCTGTATTTCTGACATTACATCAGGGCATATTAGCATCACTACACACGGATGTCCCTCTAAAGGACAACACATCCACCATGGACTTCTCAGTACCCGCCTGCTTATCATTTGATAATAAAAGAGCTTCAGCCATGTCAGATGGACTGTACAATGCACAATTTCATACATACTACCTGAAGACTTCTGCAAGAGCTAATAAAAAAAGTTCAAAGCAAATCTGTGTTATGCTTGTATGCATTCTTCTATTACCACCATAAAACTATCTCCATCAAGGGTGCAAATAACAGTTTTGCAGCTAGTGATCCCATCTTTGAGTTTAGAACATCTTATAGTCAAACATTTAATAAGTCATAATGTCTTGCTACTATCATCTCTAACTTCTCAAAAAATTTTCAAAAAATGGGATTTTCTATCAGACTTCGGCCTGACTAAAAAGCTTTTCCTTAAAGCACAAGTTTCCATGATGCATTCTGTAAGTATTTTTTTCCCAAATAATGCTATAAACTAAAACTTCATTTTAGTGTTGTGTTTGTACAGCTTTGTAGCCAGGCTATAGCTAAAAAATTGAGGAGAATACCTGGTTAAGATCTTTTTACCTGTCTCCAGGGGTAGAAGGTGTCTTTATTAGAAGGCCTAATTATGACAAAGATTTTACTGTTTTTTCCCTTTAAAAACTGTGAGATGAACACTGCATACAACAATGCTTAAATTCACTGTCAAACAGCACGATGAACCCAGTTTTGACTGTTTTCAGCATACCCTTATTAGCATTTGGAAATCAACAGTACCACACTTATTGGAAGACTGTTCAAAGAATAGCTGATCCATATATCAAGGAAGTTCTGAAACACTTCAACATAAATCCCAATTTTACAGCAGTTTATCAAGAAGACTTTTTTGTTTAGTTAGAAAAACACATTGGAATGAATTCTTTGCAGAGTTTTCCACCTTCCATTAGATACAAAGTTCCTGTTAAAAATGTGGTTTGGCAAACTGGTGTTTTGCTTAATTTCTCTTTTTATCAACCACACAAACTTCCATTTGCCTGTCTCTGTTGTTGTTTATGCTTGTAACAGTCATCCTCTTCTAATATTGAGTCTGACTTCTTTACTAATGTTAATTGACCTAAAAAAATTTAAAAAGCACTAAACCTTATTGTACCTGTTACAAATAATTGGTAAGGTGCATCATATCCTCATAACCTCAAATATTTCCTTAAGGACGGAGTGAAAAATAATGCTTACCTCAAATACTGGATTTATGCCTATTGGCTTTACATTATGTAGTATCAAGAACAACAGGAAGCACTAAATAAATAAAATATGTTAAAGTTTAAATGAGTTTGTCACTTTTTCTGGTGTTTTTTGGAAGACAAGAAAATCACCTAAGGGGCTGGTCAGGCTGGGCTTTTGCTGGCTTTATTACCCAGCAGATGGAATGGCAAATGTGTGACATACGGAGAAAGCTATCTTATATGCCAGTTTGTTAAACAGATTGTCTTCATCATCTGACCACTGTTAGAAAGGCAATTGAAAACCACAGGCTTCTAGCTTCTCCATAATGAATGTTAAAAATGCAAATATGTAGCCATTTCTCACCCTTCAAAACGACTATCAAAACCACACACACAGTTAAAAACCCTACACAAGCCAAGGTGAGCTGGTATTGGCAACAATCCCCAAGCTGCAATCCCTCCATGGGACCCGATGAGAATCTACAACTTAAGAACTGGTCCTTGGTTCTCTTCTCACGGGTATTCAGAGGGAAAAGATTTCAAAAGTCTGTCAGTGCACAGCAACCATAAAAACTGCCTTCAATGTGCTCCTGGTCTCTTGGTCTGCACACAAGTGTTGGAAAAGCAGGGAAATAATTTCTGTTGCATTACATGTGCTGATAATCTACTGGTGTAGCACACCGATAGGTTCTGTGCATTAAACAGGTTGCACTACTACTAGCATTCTTCTTATTATTTATAATATAGCTATATATGACCATATACATATATATTCCCTTTTAATGTGTGCAGTTTGTATGATCGGGTGATAACTGCAAATAGCGTGGCAGTGTGCAAGTGGTCAAACAACACTGATGCACTATGTCTATACAAAGTCTGATTTTCAGTGTATTAAAACCAGTTAGTCTTGCACTATATTTAGATTAGAAAACAGGAGAAAGGAGTTTTGGAACTGTCCTCCAAACAGTGCAACAGAGCAGGAAAACTGATTGTTTTATGCTGGACCTTGAGAAACTTATCAGAAGGATAGTGAAAGTCTGTACCACATTTTTATTGCATGATTTGCATATGTCTTTATTTCTGCTAGTTCTGCACAGGGAAACTTGTTGGTGCTAGGAAGAAATACCTTTTCCCTTTCTCATGCATAGTTTACCTTCAATTGCTAGAACTCCTACAATTGCAACTAGGATATAAAGCAAGGTAAACTAGTATGAGTTAGTGGTACTAACATTTCTGAAGTACTTGATGCGTATCTGCTCTCATGCTTGAGTCAAACCAATTGCTAGTTTTGCAAACAGCAGGGACTCTTTTGCTCCCCTTAGGCTGGCAACATCACTGGAGTTTCAGAACATGCGATGGGGTTATAAAAGACAGTTTTACTTAATGCATACCCCAACGGTTCAGAAACCCAGGACATTAGTGACATTATTGTCCTCTTACCTAGGGACATGTTCAAGGTTCTGCTTTGAGTCTTTTACTACAGGTTTTGAGACTGCCAGAGATAGTTACAACTATCTTGTGTGGGGGGTTGGGACTTTGTGGTCATCACCAGCCTTTTACAGGGCATTCTGTTCAATAACAGATATACTAATTTTCTGTTCTGTGATCCCATATAATGCAATTATGTGTGTACTGTTGCTGAAATTAATACATTTTTTAAATTTTTATTTTAAAAAGACATTTGAAATAGAACCCCTTATCCTCATTAGTAGATTTCCTCTTTAAAGCTTCCTTCTTCCCTTAAACCAAGCCCAGGAAGCTGGCAACAGCAAGTACTGCAAGAAGGATAAAATGCACAGATAAACTCAGAAAGGTACTTGGAAATATTGATGTGTAAGAGATGCAACTTTCTTGTGAGCCTACAGCAATCTCTCTAATGCATATGTTGCTTAGCATGCGAACAGTTGTAATACATTTTAAATCAAGAGAATAACACTGCCTTTCCCTCAGGGAATCTCAAAGGTTAGCACTGCTTCAAACACTTGCAAAGCAAGCTACATACAGCTCACAGTCACTTGGTTCAGAGCTGAACATAATGCTGGCTTAAGTGTCAGTTAGATGTATTTTATCAAGAAATGTACCGTTTCTTTCTAGTATCATTAGGCCACAAATGCAAACAATTAGCAGAACTACAACTGCTAGAATCATGCTGTCTTACCATTTACATTAATACAGCCCAACACCATGACACAGTTACAGCCTGTGCCACTGGAAGGCGTTCATTAATTTCTACTTCTGTGCATTCACTCCACTCATGCTCCTAATAGTTTTTGTTTTTTTTTTTTTTTTTAAATTTCATTTCCACACTGCTTTCTTTGGTACATGTTTTAACTGAGCCTGTGCCTTCAGAAAAAAATGAACTAAACAATTCAATTTGTCAGTTTGAAACTTGAACTTTTTACTTTATGGAGACATTTAAAAACAGGTTATACTATTTACTGCTTTTAAAGATCCTTCCTTTCAGCTGTTCCCTGATTCCTCACAATACTTTGATACAATTAAATCTTACTACTCTGCCTTTAAAGAAGGGGAAAAAAGATAAAGAGATTAAATGAGTCTCTCAAGACGCTGTCATTGGGAAAGAAGGAATAAGAATGAAGGCTAATGACTATCTTGGAAGTTTTTTTAGAGGGAAACTTGGTTTTGATTTTTTTTTTTTCAACAGAAATATTTGCTTCCTTTCAGTTTTCCTTAGAAGACTGAAAACGAGTGGTTTCTTCTGAAAACATAATGTGTCTTTCATTTTCAACTGAAATATTTTGTTTTTTTCATGAGGTGGCACAATTTTCTGCTCTGTAATGACTATGGAGATATTTTCTGTCCACTTGCATTTAGACTTGCAGTTCGATACTCCAGTTTCAGCTTCACATTTGCAAGGTTTGAATTAGATATGATCCAGTAAAATCCAGAAACATACCCAACATCCAGAGACCTTCTCTTTTGAATACTGACTGGTTGGGTATTTTCACCTATTTCCATGCATGAATGGAAAAAATCTGTTTCAGAAACAACCCACGAGCTTGAGAGCTCAACAAACATGACAAGTGAGTGAAAAAGCCTGCTGAACCCAACAGGAGACTGCTAGGCTTGGTGCACACACTATGGGAATCTCCTTGCAAATCACAGTGTAGAAACTGAAATCACAGTCTGAAATCAAAGAAAGGCAGACATCCTTCTCTTAATATGAAATGGAAAGAAAAACAAATATTATGTAAATTTGGATACTAACAGCCCAATCTGGAGAACTATGAAGAACTAGGCAATCAAATGTCATTTCTTATTTTGACTCCTCAGGTTGAACAGCTTTTTAATGTTTCTACAGTGTGTAAAACTGTTATAGTCCTGTATCAGACTCAAATCAGAAATCTCTAGTGCAGTTACAGCAGAGATTATTTCTCAGGTTTATTTCCACTGAATTTATTAGGATTTTTTTGAAGCAAGATACTATGCACCATAAATGAAGATATCATCGTCTAAAATGTTATAAACTTCATGAAGAATTACTCATTGCATTCTTTCTTAAGTAGTGTATGCTCATAAACAACAAGAAC
Source organism: Tyto alba (assembly GCF_018691265.1). Classification (NCBI taxonomy): domain Eukaryota; kingdom Metazoa; phylum Chordata; class Aves; order Strigiformes; family Tytonidae; genus Tyto; species Tyto alba. Next base: position 11,975,654 of record NW_024881327.1, on the reverse strand, counting down.
CACTACAGATCCCCAGGATTTGCATGAACAGTTTAAAGCATCTCAAAAACAGGAGAAGGAACCCAGAAGTAGAACTATCGTATCATCCTAGTTTTTGATTATTAATAAAGGGGAATATTCAAAGTCACTCACATGCCTCAAAGCTTAGTTTTCGTTTGTTTTTTTTTTTTTTTTTTTTTTCCTCCTTCATATGTATTCTGTTGTCTATGAATTATAACAGCAGTACTGCTTCCAGGTCACTTAATTGATTTTGTAAACCCTTCCTAAAGGCTAGATTTTCAAAGAAGCCTGGCAATCAATGCACACAAATCTCACTGAAGTAAATACAAACTACACCAAACTTCCATGGCTTCCTCCAAAGAGTCTGTCAGAAAACTGAAACAGTAAATGTCAGATGGCACAGCACAACTTCTAATACTTATTTTTTTTCTAATGCACTTCAGTGACCCGCTATAACGAATTCCCCTCAAGAGTAGAGTTGCTGTGGAGCTATCACTTGGAAAACCAGAAGTTGAGTCAATTGCTATTTGCAGTAAGAGACCGGATTAATCCTGAGGGGGGGACATAAATAAATAAATAAATATCTATTTCTTCTAGTACACTAAGTTAGTAGAGGCCCCAGCAGGGAATATTCATTATTTCAAACGCATATAACTTTTCTAGAAGGAAAGAAGGTCACACTGTGTAACTTAGGCGGCAGATAGTGAAATACATCAATGTTTGCCTCTCAGGTAAGTGGGCTTTAATATCTCCAACACTTGCTTTAACAGTATTACCTTTAGTTTTAACTGTAAGTGAAATATTTCCATCATAGATGATGACCCCTGACAATTGATGAAGTTGCAAGTAAACATCTTTTCTTGCTTTGAAGCTGTTAACATGTGCTGTGACAGGCAGATTTATGCTAATATACTGCTAAGAAAGCACCCTCTTTTCTAACTGGAATTTTAATTGTCTTTTGCATCTTCAAAATGACATTCTATATATTTTCCAATGGTTTAAATTAACTTGGGAAACTAAAAAAAAATAATCAAGATCATTTAATTCATTCATGGACACACACCCCACCTCCACCCCAAATTATTCGTATAGGGATGAGCACAGCCACTTTTGTCTTAAAACATGGTTAGAATTCACAGTGATTTTACTAGGAGTTGATCTGGGTCAATGCTGAACAAATCTGGAAATCTGTCCTCAATTATTCATCATCAGACTCAGTACAAATTGTAACAGAAAAGGCAAGAAAAAGAAATTCTGACTTTTTTTTTTTTAAATCCCATTGTACCTGCCAATGAATCTTCCTAATTAATAAATATTCACTTCTCAGAATACTGCTTCATGGTCAAAGCTGTCATCAAAACTGCATGCAGAAGATGTTAACCTTTAAAGTCTGCCCTTCGGTGTAGCTTAAATTACTTTGTTCATTGTTAACCCAAGGTGCTAAATATCACAAGCACTTTAATAATTTATATTAAAATTGGCAAATATTGGAAGACAAAAAAGTATTTTCTGATTTTAGATGCTTAGGTTCTCTTACACGTACTGTTTATGGACAGATCAACATATCACATGGGAGTCTTTTCTTCACTATACCTTGTATTGCTGCAGTAGTTTGCCACGGTAAATAACAGATCTGACAGAGGTAGTTAGTAAGAGATACTAATAATGTCCTACACTACATTAGGTCCAGTGAGAAAAAAAGCATTTCTGAAGTGAATGATACAAAATGGCATCTTTCAAAATTAGTATCATTACTGTAACACTGTTCTTATGGACAGCATGGATTACCATACTCAGTCACGCTCACAGTTTCATTCCAAACTAAACTGACTACAGCAGCAGGTCTATATAGCCTCACATATTTGAAAGTGTTAGCTCACACAAGTGGTACTTCTGTGCCCCTTGCAATACTTTTTGGCCCTCATACCAACCTTCCATGGGATTTTATTGTTCTTAAGTAAGACTCACCTGAGTCAGTAAAGCACCTCTTGCTGTATCTGCAGCTAATTTGCAAGTACTAATATCAAAATTTTTTTAACTGAGATTGTCTTTAAACTTGCACAGTTTACACAAGAAAGCAGATACAATAAATTTTAGGCTTATTCAATGACTTACTGTAACAAGTGAGCAGCTTGTGAGTGGGATGGAGGGTATGAATCTGATAAATTAATGAGAAATCTCTTTCTCACAGAGTACAGGAGCCAAGTAGGACTCTGCAATTAGATCATTATTTCTGCTTTGCTTTAGATTAAACAGCTCTTTCTAGAAGGAAAGATACTGAAAAGTACATATTGGTGTGCAAACCCCAGTGGTAGTCAGCTTGCTACAGGCAGATGCCATCAGGAAACTGATACACACACCAATGATCAAATCTATATACCTGATTGGTGTGGAGTTAAATTCTTCACACGACCTGATAAAAGATACAAGGATTTGGTCCAACAGATGCAGATATCTGATGTCCTGCATCCAAGAGTAGGAACTGTGGACCAAAACTTGAACTCTTTTATTGACTCTAAACACAATCCTTGCAAATATCTTTGCATGAAAGCTACCAAAGGAAATCAGGATAGAGCTATCTGAATGGCTACCTGTTCACGACAGACTTTCCCACCTGTAACCAAGAGAATCAACAAATTCTGAAAATTTATGAAAATTGAATGTAATTGAAATAGATCTACTTTTATATAGAAAACAACAATGTTAAAAAAAAAATGGTACGTACAGGCATACTTCATATATCTGAGAAACTCTTCCAAATTCTTAAATTAGGAAGAAAATAATACCATCAAGGTTCATGTGCATATGGAAAACAACTTCTTGCTTTCAACAGTGATCATGCCACAGGCTGCCTGGCTACTAGCAAACAGGACACCTGTGTGTGCTCTTTCGTTAACAGTGTACAAGATACAACAATATTTCAGTAGTCTCACTGTCACAGCGATGCCACATTGCTATATTACTAAAAATACTGTCTCCTACAGTAGCAGTGCTTTGCAGTCAGCACATGTATGGCTATCCACAAACTAGTTAAAGCACATAAGCCTAATTGCATTTCTGACACTTATAGTTACAAATGTATACAAAGTTTTAGAGAGAAAAAAATTTAGATGGCGTAAAAAACATGAACACAAATGGAAATCATGCACTTCTTGAAGAGAGTTGGTTCTGACTGTCGCCACACTCGTGTTTGCATTTTGTATTGCAGGCACGTGTTTCCCACTGACCCCCACACAGGATGGGCATTAAGGCCAATAACATGACACAAACCACGAGAAGAAAGATCATTATGATAATGTCATTCTCCAAAAACCTAGTATTGGAGGATAATAATTTTAAACAACTTTTTGAACAGAGATTACATTATCCATCATACATGTGAAATTATGGTATTCCGGTGAAGTTCCTCTGACTGGAAAAGGGGAAACATAACTCCCATTTTTAAAATGGGGAAAAAAAGGAAAACCTGAGGAACTATGGGTCAATCAGTCTCAACTCTGAGCCCAGCAAGATCATGGAGCAGATCCTCCTGGAAACTGTGCTAGGGCACATGGAATATAAGGAGGTGAGTGGTGACAGAAAATGTGGTTTCACTAAGGGGAAATTGTGCCTGACAGATTTGGTGGCCTTCTATGACAGGGTTACAGCACTGGTGGATAGGGGAAGAGCAACTGATGCCATCTGCCTGGACTTGGGCAAAGTATTTGATGCTGTCCCTCACAATTTCATAATCACTAAATTGGAGAGACATGGATTTGATGGATGGACCACTCAGTGGATGAGGAATTGTCTGGATGTTAGAGGTCAATGACTTGATGTCCAAGTGGAAAACAGTGTCAAGTGGCCTTCCTCAGGGGTTGGTGTTGGGAACAGGGCTGTTTAACATCTTTGTGGGCGACATGGACAGTGGGATTGAGTGCACCCTCAGGAAGTTTGCTGATGATACTAAGCTGCATAGTGCAGTTGACACGGTGGAGGGAAGGGATGCCAATCAGAGGGACCTAGACAGGCTTGAGAGGTGGGCCTATTCAAACACCATGAATTTCAACAAGGCCAAGTGCAAGGTCCTGCCCATGGGTCAGGGCAATCCCAAGCACAAATCCAGGCTGGGCGATGAGTGGGTTGAGAGCAGCCCTGCGGAGAAAGACTTGGGGATATCAGCGGATTGAAAACCGACTGTGAGCCAACAATGTGCTTGCAGCCCACAAAGCCAACAGTGGCTGTATCAAGAGCAGGGTGGCCAGCATATCAAGGGAGGGGATGCTCCCCCCTCTACTCCACTCTCATGAGACCCGACCTGGAGTGCTGTGTCCAGCTCTGGGACCCCCAATATAAGAAGGACATGGACATGCTTGGGTGGGTCCAGAGGAGGGGCACAAAGATGATCAGGGGGCTGGAGCCCCTCTCCTATGAGAACAGGCTGAGAGAGTTGGGGTTGTTCAGCCTGGAGATGAGAAGGCTCTGGGGAGACCTTATAGTGGCCTTCCAGTACTTAAAGGGGGCTACAGGAAAGATGGGGAGGGACTTTTTCTCAGGGACTGAAGGGACAGGACAAGGGGTAACAGTTTTAAACTAAAAGAGGGTAGATTTAGATTAGATGTAAGGAAGAAATTATTTACTGTAAGGGTGGTGAGACACTGGCCCAGGGTGCCCAGAGCAGCTGTGGCTGCCCCCTCCCTGGAAGGGTTCAAGGCCAGGTTGGACGGGGCTGGGAGCAACCTGGTCTAGTGGAAGGTGTCCCTGCCCATGTTAAGGGGGGTGGAACTAGATGGTCTTTAAGGTCCCATTCTATGATTATGCTTCCACTGATGTCATTAAACAAATAATGGCTACAGAGATCAATCACACAAAACCAGTTGGAACAGCCACTGCAAAACCCTTGCAAATTTCTTTTTATTACTATATCAATTGACTTCCTTTTATTTCCTCTGCCTCTGGAGGAATAAAGAATGACAGTAAATTTACTATTTATAGTTATAAAAATAGTGACGTCCATCTGCTATAACTTGGAACTGCTGTCCCAACAACTTGCATGCTTGATGAGATATGAACAGCAGAATATAATTAGGTAACATGAGTGATGTATAAAGTCACTTTTCACTAAAATAATCTTTAAAATAAAGCATACTAACATACCAGCCCAACAGTATGTGCTAGGCATACCCAGATAATTAGAAGACTGAAAATTTTTGGAACATTATCTGGAATATTTTTTCCATTTTGGAGATCTAGAGGATTAGTATCTCAACATTGCCATCCACAAATGAGTATATTACTAAGACAAGCAGCAAGCAAACTTTAATAATATATAATAATGATTAATAATAATAGTATTTAATAATTAGACAATGATACTAAGAGTCTGGGAAAAAAATAGAAAACAAGAGTATAGCTGTTATAAAAGATCTTTTTCTAGCAACTTCTGTCAACTATATTTTTTTCACTTGGAAGAGGAGGAACAAAAACTTACATTTAAATATACCTTGAAGTATAGCAAATAATCTAGCGGTCAAGGTCTTGTAGCTCTACTCATAAAAAACCAGAACCTCTCACAAATCTGTAGACATTATGGGCAGCTTGTCTGTAGCCAGAGGTTTTGTTTATTTAAGACAATCAAATCCCTTTGGTTTCATCACAGATTAAAAAATATGATTTTAAGTTATGCTTTGAGTACTTCACTGTTTTTTCTCCAATCACTGTTAAGATTTAATTTTCACAGACAAACAGCACTTTTGAAAGGGACATTCTCTTTTTTTCCCCCTAAACAACTCCAGCTGTAAAATGTTTGTCTCAAGTTGGTGACTGAGCAAAAGCAGAAATTTTAGTTTAAATGCCAACAGGTTTTCAGCTTTAGAGGAGTTCAAATGATTGTTCCACTGAAACAAAATTAATAGCAAGGAAGCTCAAAGGAAATAAGTTTTTAAATAATCTATTCCAGTATGGGACTATATTTCTTTTTTATTTAATCATTGCAGGCAATCACTCCTAATAAACACTCATAATTAAGGCAAGGTTAAGTAGCATGATGATAAACACCTTTTATTATTCACTGAGGACAACAAACCCTTCAATTTGGAATTGTTTCAAATGGTGTGGTTAATCCTATTATCCACCTTTCTACAAGAACTCAACCTGGTTTTATAGTGGAATCTATATTCCTAAATCCCACTGACTGAAAGGGTGCTCAGATTCCCAAATGCTTCTGGCACCTGAGGAGAAATCTCTGCCTTCTGGTGTAAGACTAGATATGACTATCTTGATTACACTGAGGAATGAACCACTTTTCACATTAAGTCCTCACTTTTCCAATGTGGACAACTCCTCTGTACAGAAGGTTTCCCCTGTACCACTGTTTCCCCTGCTGACCCTTCAGCACATAATTAGCTTTTAGTGAACTAAACAGTATGTGAATTAACAAGTTGCAAAACCCGTTGACAATTAAATGTAAGGTAAGTTTGTTTATATTTTGTCACAATGGAAAAGTTAGAGGCACATGAAGATGAGCTACCTGCCTGCAGTCATCATAAGTACACCCAGGCAGAAATTAAGACTTTTAAGTGCAGGACTTGTGCACAGTGACGTGACGTGCTCGTGACCTTTAAAGATAGCACCCACAGTGCTCTGCAGCTTCACTGTATTTTTGAACTCTCACCCACATATTGGTGGACACAGTTGTAACACACAGGGTTTGTCTGGTCAGAAAAATGCAGACTCCTTTTCACAATCTATTTTAATTTAGGAGGGATGGGAAGGGCTTATTACACGCACACGAATTTGTACAGATATTTTCTTTCTTTCAGTTATTTATTTTTGCTTGTATGCATCGTAGGAAAGGCCAAGCATGAAATTGGAGCTGTAAAGAAAGTCAGAATTTATTGATATGACTCTGCTCTGAAAGCTCAATAGGTGTGCAGCAATGCAAGAAGGGTAAAGGGGCTGAATTATTCATTGAACCTTTAAGCATCAACAAATAACATTTACAGTGAAGAATGTCTGTTTTGCAACAGTAGGTGTGAGGTGTACGCATAAAAGAAAACAGATTTTCCAATACCCGTCTTGTAAGACCATCATAGAATCTTTTTCTTATTAGTAATTCTGAGAGAAAAGAACACTAGCAAGTTATTTACAGGGGGTGCATAGCACAAATGTTTTTTTTATTTGACTTAGCACAACATCTTGAACACTGCACCTACTGTATCAGTATAAAGGGAAAAGAAAAACTGATGAAAAATTGATAAAAGCAAAAGCCTTTCTTATGAAGCAATTACAGTGCCGGAATAAAACAGCAGTTATTAGCATAAACTCAGTATAAGAAATGAAAATATGTGAACTACACCTAACAAACAAGATATATAAATATATATATAAAACTAGATATTATAACACAAGCAAGTTATTACTTTTAAGTTCCAGCTTCTGTTCCTAATTCTATTACTGTGATAACTTTCCCAGACAAATTCTTTCAGCCAAAAATCATCTTTGAGCCAGAAATTATTTTCTTATTTTTCATCTATTCAAATTTTAAAAGCATAATTTTTTGTCTGTATGCCCATATCTGTAACCAGATCTATTTCATGGTGAGAGCCACTCAATTAATTGATAAATGTGAGACACCCTGTTGGTAAAGTCAAGTGGCTGCAAAACTTTCTAACAGTGCACAAGGAAAGCTGATATTACAGAAGATGCAAAATTGTTTTCAGATTGAACTAACCTTTGACCAAAAGTATTTATGTTGCAGTTTGGAAATAGGTGTCTTTACTATTTGCTATTTTTTTCACAGATCCAGAAACAGTAATATTTCTCATCCTCAACTAGCTTTCAGTGTCCATAGTTCTAGGTACTTCGATTTGTTTTCATTTCATCTGCTGCAGACCTAATCCTAACATTTTACCAGCAAACCTACTGATACATCTTCTGAAGAGCCACTTGCAGTATCATTTGAGAAAAATTAAAAAAAAATTAAAAAACGGTACAATCACTTCTATTTTAATTTCGTACCTCAGTGAAGTCAAATCTCTTGCTTTTCCTTTTAATTTCCACTGTAGCTTGCTTCTATCATGCAGACTTTCCAAGTTTCCTGCCTGCTGCTTATGAACAAAAGAACACAGAGGAAATAGGAAAAATTGTGGCAACGCAGCATCCTGCCTCTGACTGTCTCCAAGACCTAATGCCTAGGGCAAGGTATAAGACCCTGGGCAACCATATAGACATAGCTCCCAAATACAATTCACCAGCCTCCAGACTTTTTAAAAGAGACCACGTAGATTTCTACCTCGGCTTTTCTTTGTGATTATTCAAGAACATCATATATGAGTAAGTTAGTAAGTGCTACTTTTATCAAGAGCAAGAAAGCAAGAGCATGGGAATTTCATCCCTTGCAAACCACATCAATATGCCACAAAAATGCCTCCTCTGAGTATCCTGGCCCAGCTTGCTGCTGCTGTCAAAAACGGCTGTCCCTGCAGCAGAGGCAGCAGTAACAAACGCGTGCCTCGGGCTCAGTGGCTGCAGCTCACCATCAGAGCACAAAAATCACTGTTAGAGGGGGCACAGCAGTCTAGACATGCATTGCTGTCCACTGCTCCTGTTGTGGCATAACCCTTCCACAGAGGGTGGGTAACAAGCCTTGGCAATCTCTTAAAACTGCAGCAACCACAGTCAAAGGAATAACGGTGAAATTTGACGTCGCGGTAAGACTACTGCATCACTGAAGGTGGCTTTGGGCAGAAACAGCTTTGACCACTACGCTGGCACATACAGACAGATCCAGACAGATTGAAATTCAGGGGCAAAAGTCATGGAGTGGCATTTCTCACATCTCACATGTTAGACCACATGGAAAGACCACATTGGAAAGACATTTAAGACACATATTGCTTTCTGTTTTCAACAAAGACTTCATAAAAAACATTTCCAAAACCATCACCTCTATTTCAGCATGGCACAGCTTCCCTCATGTGGCAAAAGTAATTTCTTTAGTAGTTATCATCTGTAAATCTCCACTTGCTCTTCTCCTGTGCCAGGCCCACATACCACCAAAAAGTACCAGAGCTGATAGGTTGAAGCTCTCAAAGAAGAAAACAAGGTTTTGATGAATTCTCCTCTCATTTCCTAATAACTTATGTACACATTTATATACAAGAAATTATGTCTCTTGTTTTGAAGTTTGTACAAAAATAAATAGCATTTCCAGAGAATGGAATAATTCAATCGTATTTCTACTTTAATTAACTGCAGCAATTATTTTTTATTTTGCTGTATCACAAAGGATGAAAGCTATGTATGAAATGAAAGCTACATAAAATAAAGCTTTCAATTTAATTCAGTGTTATTCCTTTGGCACAAATTTTGTTAAATCCTTGAAACCACTGTGAAAACAAACAGCTGGCTTTTACAGAAAGATTCTGTAAATTAAAGTAGCACGTACACACCTCAAGCAAGACCAGAGTCCTATTGTTGTAGGACTTGTGTAAGTCAAGGAGCCATCTTTATCTGAATAACTTTCATTTTGGTAGACAAGATGATTGAGAGACAAAAATGCGTAAAGCAAAGTCAAAGCAACTCAGGGGCAAAACAGTCACAGACAGCTGATTCACCATTGCATCCACGGAAATGCTCTGCCCTTTTGCTTCTAACCCTCACTGATAAGCCCAGGACTGCTTTTAAAAGGACCAGCTCCTCCTAGATATTTTCCTGCTGCTCAAAAGGATGTTTCAGGACTGTACTGACTTAAGAAAGTTTATTACAATTAAAAGAACTGGATCAGAAACTCCCAGGGAGCTAATTCTGCTTTTGCAGAAAGGACCTACTGCCTAGCCACACAATTAGGTGGCCACCATGTGAATGCTGCTGTGCCCCAGGAACCCTTTCAGAATAAACTGACCTGGAACTAAACTGTAGAAAAAGGTCATGTGAAATTACTTCACGAAGGAGTATCATGCTTTCCCTCTTACTTTTCTTTAGTATCTTTTCACTCTATGTAACACTTCAAACATAGGTTTGCTCTGCTAGGAAGAAGTCAAACAATGATCCACAAACAATATGTATTAGATCTTATTCTGAGCCAGCAGTTAGACCCTCTCAAGTAGAATGCAGCCTCATTACTCTTTACTCTCTATCACAGGAATTCTACAATTGCATCTACTCCTATTTCCAGATTGACACCCTGCTCAATATTTATTAACTTCTGGCTAATGAATGCATGTTCCCCTTTTATGTCCTTTATCCCATGCTATTGTTATTCTATATTTCTCTATGTGGAACTGGAAATCCACCTATCCAACTTGAAGCCAAGCTTCTATAAATCACTCGTAAGTTCACTGCTTTCGTTGGCAGTTTCAGCTCAACAGAGGATTTCATCATGTCTCGAGTTATTTCTCTTAAGTCTTTAAACACATACCAAACAAAACCTTTCTTAATAGCCTCCTGTCTGGAACACAATCAGTTCACCTCCCTTGTATCAAACTGTGTCTGCTCGTGTGCTTTCTGGCTGCTAGTCTCTGACATGACACTCAGTTCCTTGCCACAATTTCTAACTTTGAATTGTAGTTATTTACGGTTGAATCCCAAACGATTAATCAGATAACTTCTCCTGCTGTCAACCCAGAGAGAAAAGAAATCTTTTAGCACCTCTCCACAAAGTTTACTGTATAAAATCCTCCAAAAATTCAGGGAAAGAAAAAAAAAAAATGGAAAAGAGGAAAAATTACATGTGGCAAACCATTCGCTGCCAGAGACGTCTATCAAAGGGATCACTCTCTAAGCTCCAGATGGCAGGTCTCCTACAGGAAGCAGCTGGTCTTTTGGCAGCATGCCCTCGAAAACTGCCAATGGCTAAGTCCGTCTGTGGTAATTCAGGGCTACCGGAGGAGTTTTATGCTGGAATTATTTCAGCTGTACAAGCTAAGGCTTTGCTCCTCAGTGGACCAGAGATAGCAGCCAGACCTACTGCTTTATCACGTACAACCCATCACGCCAGAGATGCCGTCTTCGCTGTAAGGGGGGCACATGGGTGTACCATGTACTTTGAACCACTTTTAATATAGCCACAAAAGTTGGTAAACTTGATTTATTACTGGGGGCACTGTCTGCAATTTCTTCAAGCAGTGACTTAATACTGTGTGAGTAAAATAGCTAGCAAATCCATGGTACTAAGGTGTGTAAGAAAAGTAGGTCACCTTTTACACACAGTGGATGATACCCTGATTTACTTACCAGATTTTTTATTCAGTCCTTAAATAGTATAATTATTATATCTTAAGTTCAATATTACTTGATTTATTACCATTTCTAAACTTAATACATTCCATAGCTAAAAAGCTAGCTATAAACTAATTTTTTTTTTTTTTCAAATTTCTCTTACTTCTGATCAGCATATTTGGTGCATAGTTCCATCTTATTTCCTCCTTTCCTTCACTCTGCCTGTCCTCTAGAATCTCCTTAGGAGATAGGTAGCTTGTTTTCAATCACACTTTTAAAGCCAGAAAACATGTAGCTCCTCTCCCTTCTTCATAAAACTCTCCTCAACATTTTTAAGGTGCTGATCAGTGATTCCTCATTACAGTGTTTGTAAGATAACCACCTAACTTCTCCAAAGAGCAGTTAAGATCAGTGGGTATTCAGCAGACTTGTTCTGCACTAGTGTGCAATACACACACCATTCATAGTGTTGATCTTCCTACATCAGCTATATCAGTCAGCAGAGAATTCAACCCCATAAAATTAGAACACCTTCTAACTTATGTAAGTACAGTAATAGCTTAGGAAACAGACAATGACACACAATGTCAAGATTTCCAGTCAGGCTGCAGAGCCCTGCTCACTCCACACATCAGTAGCACCAGCTGTAGCCCAATTAACTCAACAGCGCACAGGTGTTCCCAGAAATGAGTAGCAAAAGCAAACTTCCCTTTAGGGTTCTGAAAAAAATTAGATTTCTTTAACTTCTTCAGGTCTCCAAACATCAAACAGATTGAGGAAAAGGGAACAAGAGAGAAAATGATATACAGAGGAATAACAATAATCTGAATTATAATCTAATCAAATTTAACATATATTTGTACTAGAAAATACATATGGTTGTGCTTTACCTGTACAAGCCAAGACTCATGAAACATTTTAGGACTTTGACATGAAAATCTACTTTTATTTTAGCTTTGTGTAAAGGAGTTCTTCTAACCTGGGGAAATAGCATGTACCATCCAAAAGACAAAATGCAGTGTTTCTGAATAATATTCTAAAATTTCATCTTTTATTGACATTTAAAATCTATGTGCAGCAAAGACAATTTGGAGTAAAAGTAACTCAACTAACTGTCTACAATTTTTTGCAACATTGCAATGTATCTGTGAGCATAAAATATCAAATAGAAAATGTGATCACCTCATTTTAAAAACTTGAGAAAGCTCACAACTGCACTATTCCAAAGAGCTAACTGAAAGATGAAAACAAGGAAAATAATTCTGTGGAAATGTAATAATGGAAAAAAAACCCCACATTAACTTCACCTTAGAATAACTTGTTTAATAGAAGAAATCCACTTAATTTTCATGCTAAGAAATTAATCAAGCTGAAGATTTGGAGAGTTTCATTCATCAGTAAAACATTATTTCATTATACCAATAAACTTGCTCTGACAAAATGAGCAAATGTATGTTTATTAATTAAACTACTAAAGAGCCAAGATACTACAGTACAGTTGTCAGCATGTAAGATTCATAAATTAACATTCTCTTATTAAAAATAAGACTACTTATACTGAGTAATTGATCTTATTTTCTTAATAGAAGCTCTAAGGGAAGCTGTAGGGAAGTGCAGAATGCACAAACAATAAAAATTTAATTACACCATGAATGACAGCCTTTTCAATTGGAGACAATATTTCTCTTCATTGATATGACTAGCCAATATCATAGAATATTACTGGCAGATGGTAGATTGTCTTATAAATTATTCTAATATACTAACTGGCAACACAGCACATCTTCAGCTCATAAGGAGATATTCATTAGTAATGCCATTAATACTCACTGAACAGAGAATTTGTTTGCAATTTTATAAGGTAACAATGGTCCTACAAAATAGATAGGTCAAGAAAGGAGTACTGGTTGTTCAAAAACTCAACATACTCAAAATAATTGAAGTACATAATGCAGTTGCATTTGGTAGACCATGGGATATCAGCCCCTAAATTAGGCATAACAACTCCAGCGTTATAATATGGAATATTATAGATGGGTAGATATAACCAACTCATTCACAGATGTCATTTTTAATAGTTTTTCTTACCTGACATGTTATTGGTTGAGAAATATAAAGAGTGCACAAGCACACTGCTCTTTAATTAATTAACATAGGAGTAGGAGAAGGGAGCTGGCCCCAAAAAAGAGATTTTACAAGCCCTCAGAAGTAGTTTGGAAAAGTTGTGATTCTGGCTAATAGATCTGATGTAATCTGCCAAACTCTGTGATGTTTTATAGGTTCATTTTAAGTTGAAATTTAAGAATTAAATAAGGCAAGAGAAACAATACCTTGTGAACTAAAGCTGGAAAATGGATCATTCAGTCTCTGGGACCAGAAACCTGAATCTTATACTGTGCTTTATTATGCCAGTGTGTATGACTGTTTACTGTCCCATGCCTACTGCATCATAGCAAAGCACTTCCAAAAAGACATAAAGTTCCACACACCCCCTGAAAAATCTATTCACATCAATTCTTTTTATTTGCTCTGGAGACAAAGACTCGGAGGCAGGATTTAAGCTTTCTGTGCTGAGCTTGGATCACATCCCTCCTTTGTAAACAGCTGATTCGAATTGCAATACTACATAGAAAAAGGTTTTCAAAGCAATAGCCATTCATACTTTTTTCTGAACTGCATGCAAAAATAACGATCCCTATGTCTCATTCTTAATAGGATTGCAGATGCTGCTTGATGACAATTGCACTTGTGAACAACTAAAACCTGCAAAGTTTGTCTGTGGGTTTCAGAAGACTTTGTCCTTTATATTGCTGATACAGTCTGAAGGTCAGTCAGGGAGCTGGCTTTTCAAGAAGCTTGGCCCTGTTTCCAGGCAAGTGCCAAACTGCAATCTTGCAAACTATGGAAAACCAGTGCTGTAGACACTTCAGAACCTAGGTCTGGCTTGGAAAAAAAAAAAAAAAAAAGACATATTTTGAGAGTAAAATTTGTGCCTTTCTGGGAGTAGTGTGTAACTAGTAACACTAGTGAAAATTCTGCAGAGATTACATTAGGGTGAGAAAGTATTTTCCAAAATGTTATAAGTTCTAGGAAAACACACAATAAAGAAAAGCTACAAGTAGCCTTAAGTATGCCACACTTGTTTTCTGACAAGTATTATACTTGTTGTGATATAAGTATACAACTTATATAAAAGTTGTATTATACTTTCACAATATAACTTACAGCAGCAACTGTCATGTAAACACATTTTTTTTGTGTGGTTGCTGTTTTTTTGGTCACAATCCCTGAGCAAGGATGCTCAGGAGAGACAGGAAAACATGGTGCAAAACAGTTTAGTCATGACCCTCCCAGGCACAAGAGATTAAGTGATTAGTATTAGCCTTACTGTGCTAGAAAAACTTAGTAAGAGAGGAAAAAGAAGAAAGCTCCACCATTAACTGTAAAACTCAGGGAACAAGGGAGCCTTAAAAGACTTAGTTTCTTATGGAGACATACAGTAGCATGATAATTTGGTCCTTAATTTCAGGAACAACCTACTAGTTTCTCCTAGTTTCATTCCACTGGTCCAGAGGGCTTTTCTACAAAGGTTGGAGATGAAACACAAATAAAATAAAAACATAAAATTCCTTCTGATTGCAAGTATAACCAAGGGAGAACTCAATCTCAGAGAGCCTTGAAAGGCATTAAAATGTTATAATGAGATTTTTTCCCCCCCTCCTTATACAACAATGGATAATCCTCTGAATTACAAGTCTCTTTTTACATATAGTCATAAATTATGTTGTTAAAATATTGATATAGTCAGACCTGGTTAATTCAAGCCAGTTTTGCTTCTCATTAAGATTTAACAGAGGCTGAAGCATTTCTGGTATAATGTCATGCAGGCTTTGGGACACAGGGAATACAGCAAGCATGAATTAGGTGGGAATACAACAGCAACTGAATCGCATTAGATATGAAGAGAATTTTTGATGGAGAGAAAACAATTTTATCTTGGGCTAATGCTAAGGGATGGAGACATGGCCAGTCAACCTCCCCAGTCAATTTACATGCAAGTAAGACTTTGGTGGCCCCTTTCCATCTGCCACCTCCTTCGCCCAGTGGGTGCCACCAGCGTGGCAGAACACACCCCTGCACGCCACGCATGCCTTGTGGAGCAAACAGGACCTCTCAGGTAGCCTGTTTGAACTGCAGCTATCCATCAGGGCTTTGTGATGGGGTTTGGGCCCTAGGCCACGCAAACAGACAATGTGGTAAATCTAAATGTACCTCTAAATCTATTGGGAAAGAGAGGGGTAGTTCAAAGTAACTGCATTAAAAAACACTTTACAGAGTCATCACTTTACAGAGTGGCAGCACATGCACTGTAGCTTTAGATTGATGTAAGATCCAACTTTATTTAATCCAGAAGAACCAGCAGCGTGTAGCAACTGTGACAACAATAACAAATGTGGTGTTGAGAAGTGACTGTTTCCGGGCAATTGTAAGTTATCTGTACTATCAGAGACTGGAGACCAGCCAACAGTGGCAAAATATCTTTTGAGTAAGAAGTTCAATGAGGAAAAATAAGCAAAAATATTCAAGCGTTCAGATCTAGTCCCAAGATATTCAGCTGAAGCATTACTATGATGATGGCTGTTATTTACTATCAGAAAATTGCCTAACCTGAGACTAAGTGACAAAATCCAGACTTATGCAAAAAAAAAAAATTTTTTTTTCTTTCTTATAGAATCCAGTTTCCCAATGATACATAAAGATGTTCACGAGAAAATTCTTTGTTACAAAGTATCAAAGTTGGAAAATCCAAACAATTGCAGAGGAAAAAAACACCCTCCAACCACATTCTTATAACATTACATCTTTTGACAAGAATAAAAATCTATAAATATAAATCAAACATTAAACACAGTAGATAAGAGAACTTGCTAGTCTACATTGTGACCATTACACCGAAGCAGTTGCAAAAGCATAGGAATACCAAGAAGAAGAGAAGCATTCTTACTAATATTATGAGTACAGTAAAATGATGATTAAATTTCAGAGGAAAACAGCAAATACTGTGTTTACCAACAGGCAAGTGGAAACTACCGAAATGTTTATTTGGAATTAATTTATTGCATTTACTTAAAAACAAAACTAGGTAGAATAACTTTTCTTAGTTTTTCTGAGTTTTTGGAAAAGATGTCTCCTGGGTTCCAGCAACAGGAGTCAAATGTGCAGCAAGTCTTAGACACAATGTTTTAAAATTAGAAAATCTGTGATTGAACCAAAGTTTGTCTGTTATGGTCAGTTACAGATCTGTGGTATAGAGCATATATGTACTATTGGGAGTTTCAGGGGATTGCTTAAATGAAATGACACAGCTCCAGGAAGACAGAGGCTTTCTCTCCAGCAGAAAAGAACTCTGTGCCCTGTCTGAAATGAAAAAAACAGAATTTCCCTGATCATACATTTATCCTTCAACTATCCTGTTGCCTTTCTACCAGCAGAGAATATGAATACATCCTTCCATAACATCAGGTTACACCATCTATCTGACTAACAGTTAAAGAGTGGATAAATGGTTCCTTTTTTACTGTACCTCAGAACCAGAGTTCTTGAAAACATAAAAATCAAAGGATATAACTCATATTTGGCATACTAAGTCCAATTACATTTGAAGGCATTTCCAGGCCTTACAGCTCAAATCTGTTTCACAAGAGGAGCTTAATAACATATCTCCATCATTTCTGAGTGTGACAACACTGCAAAGCTCTACAGATGTTAAGAGAACTAGAAACTAAAATTTTGCAAACACTTCTTAAGGAAAAAGCTACACTGCTGGTACAGTTTAACTGTGATAAGGTAAGGAAAATTTTATGGTGACACAAGACTTTTCACTTGCACTCTTAATTCTGACAAACACAGAATATGTTTGTTGAATATGTATGAATAGGAAATAAATCACAAGCATCCATTATTTATCATGCATCAACCTGGAACTTCCTTCTTTGACATCAACAGAAAAGTAACTGAAATATTCACGTGTCCTAGTTTACAATATTCACTATAACTGTGGTGTAGAACTACAACTGCAACTAAGCTCTGCTGGTCTCACATAGAAGGTACAAGTCTTGGTTTGAGGAATCCTGATGGATGGTTCCCTCAGAGAGCAGCAAGGCACCATCAGAGGAAGAGTGCTCTCCAGGAAGGCACTACCACCCAGCTGTTTCGTAGTTCTTCTGGTTTCACTGGGTAGTACAAGACTGTCATGGGGCTAAGCTTTCTGCAAACCCTCAACCTGGTATTCTGGGCATCGAAATAGAATAGAGCAGTTTCACTACTATTACAATTTGCGTTTCTATCAAAATGTAAATGGTAACATGTTTGGAAGCAGAGGTCTGGCCTCATCAAGAAACGTGCTGTTGTGGTTCAACCCCAGCTGACAACTGAGCCCCACACAGCTGCTCACTCACACCCCACATGGTGCGATGGGGGAGAGAGCCAGAAGGGTAGAAGTGAGAAAAATGATGGGTTGAGATAAAGACAGTTTAATAGGTAAAGCAAAAGTCATGCATGCCAGCAAAGCAAGACAAGGAATTAATTCACTACTTCCCATCAGCAGGCAGGTGCTCAGCCACCTCCAGGAAAGCTGGGCTCCACCACTCATAACAATGACTTGGGAAGACAAACGCCATCATTCTGAACATTCCCTGCTTCCTTATTCTTCCCCCAGCTTTATATACTGAGCATGACATTATATGGTGTGGACTATCCCTTCGGTCAGTTACAGTCAGCTGTCCTGGCTGTGCCCCCTCACAACTTCTTGTGCGCCCTCAGCCCACTCATTGGTGGGGTGGCGTGAGAAGCAGAAAAGGCCCTGTGTAAGTACTGCTTAGCAATAACTGAAACATCCCTGTATTATAAACCTTGTTTCTAGCACAAATCCACAATATAGCACCATACTACCCACAATGAAGAAAATTAACTCTATCCCAGCCAAAACTAGCACATGTGCAAACATATTACCCTTTGTATGCTAAGCAACATGCACACAGTAAAGGAAGTGCTGTCTAAATCGTAGTAACAATGCATTCCTTATTTCTGTCCAGAACTGTGACAGTGCGGTGGGATAAAAAGTCCAGTGGAGATTCTATTCCCCAAAGTTAAGGTATTCAAAATTAGGTTTTCTAATTGAGTGAATATCTTCCATTGCTTCTTTGAGAAGCAATACAGGCACAAGAGGTGTTTAAACAAAACCAGAAAGCAGTGTCAATTGTTTCTTACTTTTTTTGTAGACCAGAAAACAAACAACCCTCCCCTTCCCAACTGTGTGAGTGATAAAGGAGAAAGAGGGAATTTTGCTAAATGGCAAACAGACTCTGATACTGAAATACAAAGTAAATATAGAAGCTTGAAGATAATAGTAAAGCATCCTCTTGGGAAATTCTATGTTAAGGCTACAAATGTGGACACAAGGACAGTAGTGAAAAGTCCAGTAAATGGCTACAAGATATACACTAGTGAAATTAATGAGAAAAACTATGTTATCACTGTCCAAATAGATTGCTACTACTTAGGTGTAATTAAGTGAAAAATTCAGAGAACATATTCTTCAGATTTATGGGACAGACTCATTAAAAAGTTAGGAATAATATGCCAAAATAGGTGACAGAAATTACATTAAAATACTGAAAATACAATGTTCATGAGTTTTGAGAAAAGGAGCCATCACTGAGTTAATATTAAGAACTGCATGTTCCTTTTACAGCTTATTTGCCTAGTGGTTCAACCTACTATTTGTTAGGTGGGAGAACAGATCCTCCATCCAATTATTATTATTATTATTATTACTACTACTACTTATAGTATTATTATTATTATTAAATCAAACCTTGCTTTTACAGATTATTCAATGGTAGAAAAAGAGGCAACCTCTCAGATCTGAATAAAAGACACACATAGTTTTGTAGCTGTTGAGCAATGAGGTAGATCTGAAAAAAGATAATCAAGCACTAAAATCCCAGAGTTGCCTATAGGAGGTTGTTGGTATGGGAAATCTCACAAAGCACAGCAGATGATGTTATAGAACTTGTGCTGAATCAGATTGGGAAACCAGGCCTCATATTGAATCCGTTTAGACCAGAGATGGTTAAAAAGGAAAGGACTAAATTAAAGTTTGAAGGTTTTTCATATCCTACTAAATGAAAATGACAAAATACTACTGACAAAGTGTCTTCCAGAAAGAGTGTAATTTATTTTTTAAAAAGCGAAGATTTTAAAAATGTATAATGAGATGTCACTTATTCTGCTTCATCCTTTTAAGAAGAAGTTTATTATTTTACCTTGGTAATCTACATCTAACAAAATGGCTCCTGTAAGCTTGGTGCTACCTCCAAGACCCACTTTTAAGCCTCCCCTTTTGGTCCCTGGACAGATTGGCTGTAGGTCTGTCACTGTTTTTAACAATGAACATGACACCTAGATCACCCAGTAATGAAAATTCAGTAAACACCTGACACAGTTCAAGACCATATTTTAGGTGGAATGCACAACACAGAAGAAAAGGTACTTTTAACATCTTTATGCTAGCTTTATGCTAGTTAAGGTCAGGTCGTGCCTGAACCCACATAAGGCTTCCCAGGTAAAATTAACTTTTCAAGATTATTTGATTCAAACAGTGAGTTTATACTGGATTACCACTTTACTTGATATAACTGTGACATTTCTGATTTGTATACTAAGAGGCCCAGACACACTGCTACTGCTCTTCTATCAAGAACCCCACAGTTCAGGATCTGCTTGGGCAGGGACATTTAGCTCCAGGCATAGGCCACTTCACAAAAGGAATTTTCCTTCACTGGTCACTACTGTCCCCAAAACACTCAATTTTCTGTCTTCCAGAGACAAAGAACTGCAAATGAAGAGTGATTCACCATTCAGCTCACCCCAAAGGATTTAGTGGGATGAGACAAGTAGAGGTACTAACAGACTGTGAAAGAAGCCTGGCCGAAACTAATTGAGTAGTATTGATCCACTAGTGCCAGGGAGATTATCATGCAAGCTTACTTCCTTAGCTGCAATATCCTCACAATATTGAAGATTTCAGATGAAGTAAGTGAATTGGGAAAAAATTCAACCCTCCATCTGACTCTCAACTGTGCATTTGGCAAGCCTGTTGCAGTAATACTTAACACACACATGCTGCATAGCCTGATTTATCTTCAGAGCTTCACAAATATTAGCTAATTAATCTTTCACCATTGTAGTTTCACTTCACAGCACATCTTAATTTTTCTTTACAAATGAAGCTAAAGATTTTAACTGGCACAGAACTGCATACTATTTCTAAGGAGAAAGCTCCATGATCTCATCCTACTTAATTTGTATTAAACACAAATTAATGTGTTTAATGTGTATTAAACACAGCTAAAAACTTTTTGAAAATGGATAGAGAAAATATGCATATTTATAGAATGAACTACAATCGCTTTTCTGATTACTATTTAAAATAAAATGCATGTTGACAGTCATAACAGTCAGTAATCCTGTTTTAGGGGAAATTTAATGAGGAATTTGTAGTTGAAGTTGGTACTTCTGCATTGCAGCTGGTTGAAGTGCTAAAATGTCAAGTACTGACTGATTGCTGTCTAATTACAGACCCATAAACAACTTTATATGGCTACAGAATTACTCCCCGAGGTCTTCACAGTGTTGCCATCAAGGCTAATTCCAAGAGAGTTGCTTAACTTGTACACTGTATACGAAGTAAAATTTTGTTGTTGAACATTTTGGCATTAGTACTGGTTAAAATCTGGATGAAGCTTTCCCAGCTATCTTTGCAACAAAAGCTTTGTCTCTTGCCTCTAAAAATTGTTTATTTGTTTATTTTTATTTCTAGTCCTTACTTTCTATTGAAGCTCAAAACTGCATCGAGAGGCGGGGTGGTTTTGTGAACATAAAACTATTAGCTCAAGACAAGAAAGAATTCATCAATTCACTGCAACTTAGTTCTGAAGGGGTAGAAAATTCCGTGTGTATGCTCAGTGTGTCACTTCTTAGTGCATTCAAAAAAATAACACATAAGGTATAATAATTCACAAATATATTTATCCTTGTAAGCGTGTGAAACCCTTCTGAGCTCATATGAAATCATACATGACCTCTATCTCTTTTACAATACAGCAAATGGGCAAGGCATATTTGAACTGTGTAAACTGTGGCTCTTCCCTCCAGGTGATGTAAAAGAGGAAAGAAAGAAGTAGAAAGAGCCAAGAGGGAGAGAAAGGCATGAGGAACTTGTCTTTTACTGAGGAGAGGGAAAAAGGTAGATGTTTGTTTCCAGTGGTTTGATTCTGAATGAAATTTCTTATGAAATCTTTGCCTACGGCTTTAGAATAGCTGACTTCCTTAAATATCTATATGACAGTACAGACAAGCACAAGTTCATTTGGACCAGAATTAATAGAGGATGAATGTGCCATCAAGTTCTGCAAATCTAAATTGCTCCCAAGAACACAAAAGGCAGATTTCAGTAATAAAATAATTTTCATTACTCACTTGTATTTTAATAAAATTTTAAGTTATTAATACAATTTATATGACTCTAATGTCCCACTGTTTTTCTTAAATTGGAGCATGAATTTAAATGAAAAATAACACACCGTAATGCATCAGTCTTTAAGGACACTTCTTCACCTGTTTTACACTGTATAGACCAATTCACTGTTCATTAACACATCTGTGATTTATTTCTTAATGCCTTATTTAACAGCCCATCTCATTACCTAACTATATCACACACATCTTAACACCACGACAATGTGAGGTCAATTAAAGATTTTGTTAAAACAATATAAGAGTAAAGTATATATTTTCCTTGATGTATACTTTAAAAGCCAGTATCAGGTTTGTTGGATTATTTTGTGTTTTATGCAAATAAGTCATTAAGGTCCCAAGGAAAACTTCACTTTTCCTGACACACTTTTAACTCATTTTTCTAATATGAAAGTGTAAACCTGATTTGAGAAGTGCATGATTTCAGTACCACTGCTGTGTATAATGCATTTCCTTCATATTGAAAGTGATTCCCATTTTTGTAATAAACAGTGTATTGTATTTATTGCATATTCCATTTTGTTTGTATCTCAGCATATTTTACTTCACATAAAAGTAACAACATTTTCACTGCCGTTTTAAGAGCTCAGTACATTTTGTTAAGAACCTGGTTGACTGAACAGCTTAAAAAATGCCGAATATTTGAAACAATTAGCCATTCCCATTGCATTCTGTACTGCTGAGTGTCCTGTGAATCTACAGCTTTCACCATAAATTGGCACAGTTCAGTAAATTTTTAAAATTATACTGTTAAGTTTGCTTCTCTTTTCTACTCCTCCCCAAAAACTGCATTAGAACTCTGATAAAAAAACCCTACAACTGGTCTTCACTACTAAGCCCACTAAGACAGATTTACCTGGAAGAGTAGCACTGGTGCCTGCAGTGCTGTCACAACACTTCTATTTCAGTCTTATTTAGTGTGTTTTAATCCTGGAAGCTTGGCTGAACTCTCATTTAGACCTAAATCACATACCTCCATGGTCCTTTGCACAATCTTATTGTAAGTTTGTATATACATATTAAAGGAATGCTTCTTTTCCCTCTCTAAAGATGTAAAATCACATTGCTTGACTGACAATGAAGCTGGTTAAACAAGTTTCCCATCTGTCTGTCCCTTGGCTGCTCATTCCTCCCTTCAGGAGTGTCAAAATCTCTCTCTACCTGAGTTGTGCTGTTATAATTTATGGCACAGCTGCCCTGTAAACAAAATCCCTGATTTGCTATTGATTAAAAATAAACTTTACATTTATTTAAAAATTAACCTGTTCAATCTGTATTGTTTCTGTGAAACAGAAAACAAGTATGAAAAATGATCCCATAGAGCACTGTACAGGCATGTTTTACAGTGTGACAGCATCCTTTTTTATATCAAAATGAATAAGCTTCTGACAACCACTTTCTACTATGGGCAATGATAAATACATGACTGTCATTTACCCCCACTTATATCTTCTTTTGAAAGGTTACATACAGATAACACCTCATACGTAAAGTTTCCTCCATTGGTCAGAGAAGGCAGAAAAGCCTTACTGCCAGTATAAGATATATAACTGAAGGGCTTCTTAAGCTAATTTATAGAATTATTTAAATGTCATATTTCTCCTTTTCCTAAGAGCAGAAATGTGAATAGTTACTGGTTTTGTTCATCTTACACTGGAAACATAAAAAACCAACCTGAAAGCATACCACTAACAGATGATACTATTATCACAGGTTCAGGTTACATTCCAAGTTTTATTATTTTATTTTAAAGTTTTATTTCATCCTGACTATGATTTCTGGGCCTCTCACACTTGGAATCAAATATACATTTGTAAGCCTCAGTTCTTTCTTTCTCTCTATTGCCTCACCTTCTTCACAAATTTTGCAATTTCTCCTTCCTGCTTACAGAGATTTCCTTGGCAGTAGCTAATAAATCATTGGTCCTTAAACATGCTGATGAAGTTTCCATGAGGCCGGAGCTTTCTAAATTAGGATATAAATACACATATCGTCTTTTTGCTCTGCATATCTGCTTTTCAAATGGAGTGAAATGGTGTGGAAAAAGCCTCTGAAGAGTACTGCAATAATCGCTTCTCTCAAATACTGCCATTGTAACTCCCTAGCACTGATTTGCTGATGAGTTCAGTACCATAGTATGGTGAAAGGAGTTTTGTTGAAAAAATGTTCTTCACCCTAAAGTGTTACAGAAGTGAATTTTACTTGTGAATATTCTTTTAGATTCCTCTCAAAATTCTTTTCAGTCCCATTCTTTCCTTCTCTGTTTTGCCTCCTGTAACCCTTTTTGCAACTGACTGCAAGCTCAACTCTAAGAAAGATTTAGAGAAGCCAACGATGGAGAAGGTAGCAACTTGTTTTCAAATGCCCAACCCTGGAGAAAATCCATACTCCTTTATTTATGCATCTGGATCCCTTATTTAGTTCTTCAGAGTGTGTCATAAACTGCCTGCTGAAAGGGGCAGTCATCCCCTCTCATGTTAGAGCTGCTGACTCAGGAATGCAATGTTTGAACCCCCATCAGCTCTTGGAGAGAAAGGCAGAAGCCTCTCACCCTTGGCACAAAACAGGAGGAGAAGGGGAAGTTAGACACCTAGAGGGTAATTTTTTTAAACAATATTGTTTTCATGGCCTCCTCAGCTGTATGACCAAAGTCGCTCATCTCCAAGCTCCTACTAAGAGGGCTGATACTGGCAGAGGGTCAGGGAAAGCAGAACACTCTTTGCTCACCTTGATGATGCTGTTCTACTGTCAAAGAGGAGATTTGTGGGTTCAGAAAGAATACAAGTGATATAGGGCATAATTTAGGACCTTTGAGGTGAGGACACTCAGTAGACATTAGCCCTAAACTGGCATTACAAAGACCAGCAATTGTCTAAACCAAGAAGCTGCACTTAAAGTGAAGCTGGCCACTAGAGCTACATACAACCAAGGAGAGGAGAAGAACAAGAGAGTAAAAGAGCTGGAATAACAGTATGGGTGTTGAGATCTTGATTCTACCTAAAATCCTCCTTGAAATACCTATAGCCATGATTTAATAACAACTTTCATTTTGCTCCTCATGCTTGCAATCTCTTTATATCCTAAACAGGTCAGCTGGGTTACCAACTACAACTTTTTCTCCATCATTGTTGTTCTCTGTCATATTGGTCAGTTAATTTCTAAATGTTTTTTCCCCAATTACTGACAAATACATTTGACTCCATTTAACTGTTACATCTCTTGTTGATTTCTCACCATCTTGTTATTTATTTGAAGCAAGTGCTATACCTCTGAACAGACATATATCCCCTTATAGCCCCCTCCCCTGCTACCAAAACAACTCCATCACTCACTCAAACCCAGGACATTCCCTTATATTATTTCTATATGTGGTTTTTTTCCTACTGTATGGTTGGACTCAATGATTTTAAGGGTCTTTTCCAACCTAAATGATTCTATGACAAATATTCATTAAAATACTTGAGTAAAACAAGAAGGCTTGGTTAGACAAGCTAGCAGAAGCATGTTTTCCTGGATGAAATATCCGAAACAAAAAATAAACAAATTATGCCTAAGAAATGAAACAAAAGAAACCAAAATATGACAGAATTGCTACTTGGGAAAGCCCTGAATTCAGATAATTTCAAAGTCTCATCAGCACTCTGTGAGTATTGTGAGTGGTTACCATGGGAGAAAGCAGTACATTTTCCCAGGATAAAGTTTTATTCACATTGATCCTGCCTGAACTAACTTACCTCCTCCTTCAGGAAATGACCTGAAATTACAAGCCACAAACACCCATAGTGCTATTATCTTATAAATTATTACCAAAAGCCAGAATGTCTTGCTGAGAAGCAGGAGATCTGGGGCTTCGGACAAAGACATTGCCCATACTTCCTGTGGTGTCATGTACATGGAGCCGTTCTCCAGTGGAAAAAGTCTTGATGGCTAATTAGCAGTATGCATAAATAACTTCTGAGGGAGAGCTACATTTTGGAAGTAGTAATTGGCACACTGTCTAGCTTTGATTTGTAGTTATATTGCCTGATAGACATATGTCTGAAAAGAAGAAAACATTCACTGCCTCAGCCTACTGTAGTATCTTCTTCAATAGCTTAGATGAGTGAAAATGGAAATAAAGTGATTATTCCAATTATCAAAGGCTCACAGGAATACACTGGGCAATGAGAAATTTATCCTCATTTAATAAATTGCTTAAAATTAGAACTGTAAAAAACACAAGAGAGTCAAAAGCTGTATGAAGTTCAGCCAATCTAACTGCAGCAGCACAGGACAGCAGCCTGTACTGTGCAAATGAGGACACGTTCCTCTTCCCAGTCTGTGCTGACAAACACCAATTAAGATCTCCAAAGGACTCCCGACTAGACTTGAAAACAACAAGAATGACATTTAAATTGACTTTGAGTATAATTTATCTATTGTTTAGATTTACTGAAACACACTGCCCTTTGCTTCTATCCTCTTGCATTTGTCCATTACAGTGGATGCCAAAAGTCAATTGTTTCATTAAAATCTGAAACAAAAGGGACCATTGCTCTGAGTAACAAAAATTAGTCTTTTTAAAAGATACTACTTGTTAATAGAGAACATCTGATTACCATGATTCTGTCTCTGCACCTAATTCCAGTAAGCATTCATAGTCCCAATGTCTTTCAAACTCACTTACAAGCGTGTTTTCAGAGAAACTTGAGAAGTATTTTCTTTATAAAATAAAATTATAGATAGATTTGATTTCTTGGTTTTCCACAAAAATTGTAGAACTTCAGCTGCTTCATGAGTGGAACTACAGAGATCTTCAACTGAAGTCTTTGGGGGCTTGGGGTTTTTTTAGAATGCAATATGTTCTGCATAAATCCAAAACAGTCTCTTAAAAAAATTTCCTGGCAGATTTTTAATGATCTGGGTGAAAAAATACTTTGAAATCCCACTATGTCATCACAGAATAACATCTGTATATAACCTGAATTACCAACAATATACTGTTTAATGAAAAAGTACAGTATTAATGATATGGCATTTAATTCCCATGAATAAATACATTTATTGTATGTCAGAAAATAAATAAAAGCAGCAGTGATAAAAAATTAAGTATTTAAATGCCAATAGCTATATCCATACAATCTCAGTGAGGTAGCTCAAATTGCCAAGATGTGACCAAAGAAAGTCTTTACAAGTGAAGATATACAGAACAAAAAGTTCAGTGGCATAGGCCAGATACAAATAGTACCCCTTCCACAGCCTCACCTAGTACTGATTACATTTAAAAAGTGCTAGCCTATTCTATGCAATCAATTAAGGGATATTGGTGAGAAATAATAGAATACTAATATAATCAGAGAAGGCTTACATTACCAGGACTGGAATTCAAATAACAGTAGCTAAACACAACTTTTCTTTTGCTCAACTCACTGCAAATTCATGATCAATACAGTACAACGCTTTTGTGTGAATTGCCCTACTCTCTTACTAGCAATGTATATTGAAGAAAACAGGCAGAATTATTTTGTAGATTATTAGCACTGTTGAAAGCAGTGCTACAAGATGAGGCTTTGCTGTTTGTTCTCAGATTGTTCCAAAAGCAAAATATAGACCTGCGTATTTCATTCATATCCTGTTCTCCTCCTCCATTATCATATATCTTCACTTTCCAAATGATTTTCAATGCCTACAATTTACTGAACTTTGACCAACAGACTAAAGGGTACACTAAAAAAAAAAAAAAAAAAAAAAATCAAACAGCTGCTGGAATTATATGGTACTAAAATCAAAGGAGCTCCTTGAACATCAGGAGTGATCTTGAGATTGTAAAACCCTAGTAAAAGTGAAATCTGTAAATTCACAAACAGATTTAAATCTTCTTTTAAGTACATTAAAGGTATATTATGTTCTTTTGTGACCCAAATACTGTTTATACTGTGAAATTGTCTCTACTAATTTGTATCTAAGAATGCTACAAAATTACTGAGTCTATCAGTGGGATTAGACTCACAGTCATACAATTCGTCCATCAATTACATATATCTCTTGTTAGCTCAATGTTTCCAGTTCTTCCTTCTCTAAAGCTCACTGTTCAAAACAAACCAACTTTTAATTATTTTAAATTATTTTAAATCAAATTACATTTGTGCTTTTGCAAAATGTGATTCTACAGCAGGTACCATAACAAACCATTACCCCACATGATTAACATAACTGAACCATGATCCTTATCCATTGGCCTAATTGAGGCAATTAATAGCTCATTTTATATCCCACATCTTTTACCTTACTAAGAAGTAGGGAAAATCCATTAAGGTAATGTAATTATACAGGTTGGAACATAACAAGGAAGCAATGATAGTTCATTTAGGTTTGACCTCGCAATAATGTACCTTACAGATTGCATGCTACAAAGCTGCAGGTTGCAGCTATTTAGAACCACATCTTATTTATGGCAATATACAGCCTGAATACCCCTACATAAGCTTGTAAATGAGGGACTGAGGTGAACCTTAACAGCTCTAAATGTAGTTATCACTCAGTACAAGAAAAAGTTGTACACATAAATCCAGCTATTTCAGGGTATTATTTTAAAAAGAAGTACTTGCCACTTCCTTTTTTTGACTTCCTAATATTTTTTACCGTTGTATAGTCTGAATTTGAGGGGACAGACAAAACAGCTCCTAGTTCCCTAGCAAAAGAGAAACTTATACTGCAAGTTATTTACATTTACGTGAGAAAATGATTATGCTGTTAAAGTTGTTGCAGAGACACTGGAGATAAGAATGGAAAAGCCGAGAGATGGCTGAAAAGCCTAGCAATGATCACGCTTTATTTTTCAGATTTTTCTTCTCATTTAGGAAAAAGTTATACCTCTAGGTACACGGCATCTTAGGAAGTAGTCATAAAGACTGTAAGTTTTTGCAAAACACACATTAATTAGAAAGGATTGGCATTTCAAATGGTGTATGAGATGTGTCACCACCAGAAGCAACTGGTTTATATTAATTTTCACTAGCCCTGGATTTGGTAAGTTCCATTTAGTTGCATTATTTCTCATAAGAAGAATGCTTAGAAACACATCATTCATGTTTTGCATGTCTATGTATAATAAATGTGCATAAGCTCATAAACTCACATTCATTTATTACATGATTTTTTTATTCCTGAAAACCAGGTTGTAAGACATGGTTTTCCACTATCACCAACAACAGCTTACTTGCCACAGGTCCTTAATGAAATTTTCTTCCATCAAAGTGCAAAAGTAATCAAGCTACAAACCAGTGTTCAGGAACATCAATAGAAAATTATAAAAACTTGCATGTAAATCAGAATCTTTAGGATCTTGCTACTTTCTCAAAAGAAAAAAAAAAAAAAATCAGCTAGCCATATAGTAATCTGCACATAACATGTTTCTGAAAGCCACATAAACACTGATAAATGACATTTTGGATACACAGAACTAGAACAATAAGGAGTGACAGAAGTACTAATTTATTCATCAGTGTTTACCATTACAGAGGTGAAAACTACAGCTGAGTATCAAGCATTTAAAATAAACCGTTCACAATCACAATAAAAACTGAACAATGCAGCTCAAGGATTTTTCAAAAATGAAGCTTCATAGCAGATGTTAATCCATTAAAAAAATTACAGGATCCAGGCCATGACCTATGGACAATCAAAACCCCATATAGTAGTGCTTTCTAACCCATAAGACAGACATTACTTATTTGTTCCAGAGCATTAGATTAAATTAAAAAAAAAAAATAAAAATAACTTCCTGCAGAAATGTTAGTTCATATCCAATGGGAAAGGAAAAGAAGAAGAAAAGAGGTTAACATAAAAGAAACTTGCTATGACGATGCACAGCACTGTAAAAGTTTGAAAACACACTGACACCTTTCCAGAGACATGTGACACCATACCTGGTGATGTGGGGAATTATCTTCACACGGTGGTAATGATTACACAGACTGTAATCAAGAATGCAATACATGACAATAGATGGATGGAAGGAAAAAGGAAAGAAAAAAAAAAAAAAAAAAGAGAGAAGGAATGAATATGACATTAAAACACATATAATGAAGATCAACAGCTAGAAAACTTCATAGACATACTGAAGAATTAAATGCCCTCTCCAACTTCTGAGACCTCTAAACTAAACTGATCGTCTTTGCAGACCTCACCCTGACATTTGGTTACTTTCCGCTTCTAACTGGAGTAAAGAAAAACTGGTCTTCCATGGATGTAACATTTCAGTTCATATTGCCCTCCATTATTAGAGTATTACAGACTGTGGAAACAAGTCCCACCACTGTCACCAGAGTGCAATTGGGGTTTTGTTGTTGAGTTTCTCAATTTTATGTTATATTAGGTTATGAACACGTGGAATGAGATGTTTAACACTTTTGCAATCATTGGAGAAACATCCTGGTTAAATCAACACAAGAAGAGCCATTTAAAACTTATCTTAAAATTCCAAAGAAGGATAGATGGTACATATATAAATATATATAAAACACCTCCACTAAAATTTCACTCCTTGGCTAGATCTGTTTTATAATATCAGTCCCACTATTCTGCAAGGAAGAAGCAAATGGAGAGGTAAGGGAAGCACAGATCATACTAAGCTCTCACACTCCGGTTCAGTGTGGTACCCAAGGGGAGCTAAACAGAAGTGGTGAGATTCGTTTGCTTTCAGAAAGCCTAATCCAGGTGTTATTTGGCCTTATGTGAGTTTGGTTCCCCATAATGTATTCTTCAGCCAAAACACCACTTAGGTGGTTCCTGTTGTTTCTTTCTTGTTCTTCCTTCACTGATGTGCTTCGGCTCTCTCCCCCTGGCTGTAGTGTAACTGAGGGGGACCTGCTGTGTTTCGGGGAGCGGGGATTGGAGGCAGCAAAGGGAGGAGACCTCTTTAACCACTGTTTGCAACAAAGCAAGGGCAACATTCAGTAGTAGTAAGACCATTCACAACTCCCATACTCAGCCTTTCAAGAGATACACCGCCAGAAAAATAAAACTGCAGATAACCTCAGACTACAGTAAACCATCAATTTTAATCTGTCATTTATATATAGTGCTTTAATTGCCTCTGTTAAACTAAAATTAGATTTACAAATTTTCTGATACTTTGGTCCACTTAAGGACTAGACTCAATTGCCAAGATGTAATCACTGCTGAAAGCCATTCATAGAAAGATATATAAAAGAAAGTAAGGATCTGCTGTTGCTATTTATGCTATCTTTTCTTTCTTTCTCATTCCTTCTTTCTCTGTTTCTTTCTTTCTCGGTAAATAGCCAGATTACTGTCAGTGGGAGGAGGAAAGGGTTGCATATTTAACTGCAATGCCCTCTTATGCATAGACAGTGCTCAATATGAAAGAACCTGAGGGACTGCTTTTCTGGATTCACTATTAGAAATACGGCCATAAGGACAAGGGTCCTATTATGTTAGATTTTTCTAGTTATTATACAGGTTCATGAGAAATTTAGGATGTTAATATTATTTGGCTTGCTGAATCTTTGAATCTTTTGAATAATCTCTCATTACAACCATATCAATTTCTTAGGAGGAAAATACTAGCCTAAATATAAAAAAGACATTGCTAGTACATGTGCAAAAAAAGAAAATATGTTGAATTGGTAGTCCTGTGTTTACCAATATTATCTGTATGTCCTTTGTTAATATCACATGTTATTGTAATGTGTACGGTATATACACTGTATATATTGTATATTTTGTGTATACATGGTTCATGTTCATTTTCTGAACACTACTTAATGATGACAATTTGGAAATAAATGTAAAACTTAGGACATGAGTCCTTTAAGCTGACAAGCAAACAAACAATTAATTAATTATTAAAAAATACATGATTCTATTTACTAAGAACTGAGTTAATATCTACCTTATGCATTTAAAAATCTTTTTTCCTAAGGAAACTATAATTTCAGTGCTATGTAGGGGTTTTGGTTCATGTATTTTACTAGTGTAATTTGAAAAGCATAACAAATGAATAAAACTGAGAAACCAAATACAACTAAAGCAACCATATAATGTTGAAAAATGGCATCAATTTTTTGTGTTATTCAGTTGATTTATCTGAAAAATCATTAATAGTACTTTCAGATTAATTTAAATTACTTTCTAAATCAGCAATAATTATATTATAGACTAAAATCTCATGTTTCAAAGCAAAATTGCTATATAACATGCAACCAACTGATGGTTCAAAGAAGTGAAATATTGGAATCATTGCAAGTTGATTCTTTTATGCTACCATTCTTCTTACTGCACCATCACAGCTTTCAATTACCAAGAAAATACATCTAAAAATAAAACACAGAAGACCTAGATCTCACAAAAAGTTATGTTCTAAAGTCACATATAAATCAAAGAAGTGAAAGCCATTGTAATAGCATACGAAGGTTCAAGGCACCTGGATGAAACAGCAGTTCAATCTACTGATGCAGGCAGCAAAGTTACTGTGTTATCCCACCTCTTCCTAATATTTTCATTAAAATTGGGAAGCTTGGCAGTAGTTTCAAACAGAGATTCTGCTAAAATTCTGATGGTAGGTCATTAAAGCCATGGTTAACTCATAGAAGTTAAATGCCTTCTATTACTAATTGGATACCACTAAGGACTGAAGGAAAACCCTAAACAAGTGGCATTTAACCAAGTTGTGTAGAAATGAAACTAAAAATTATTTTCAAAAAGTTTGCTGAGGACTGATAACAGGAATGATTCTATGTCATGAATAAAAATAATCCTAAATGTAAACCAACAGCATAATCAAGATTCAAATTCAGCAAACTGCAGAGCGCAAGTGGTCCCACTGAAGCCACCCAAAACTCTGCCACAGTTTACATGGTTATCTGTACAGTTGGGCTTCCTCCTTGACTGACAATGCAGCCAGAGGAAACCCCACAATCATTAAAATACACATCACAATCTTAGGCTTTGGTTTCCACCTCACATTTTATTACCATTTCAACAGAAAGATGAGACTGGGGAATAATTTAGAGGTGTCCATTAATCCCCCTCCTCCTCCATCCTTTGCCTGGGGACCTATCTCATATTCCCACATGGATATTTCAATACTCTAGAGGGGCTGTTGTTGAAATTCACTCATAGAGAAGTTGTGCCACTCATTTGCTGTTTTGGTAGCCTGGAGGAAGAAGACCTGGAAGGCATTTTTTCCTCTTTCCTCGCAGTCCTACAGAGTCTTGGGACAAACTGTTCTCACTGCTGATGTGGACACAGCTAGCAGCTGTAAGATTTAAAAGGCAAACACTGACATGAAAAGGTACAAAACCTTGAGGAGGAAAAAGAGAAATATTAAAAAAAAAAAAAAAAAAAAGGGCAGAGGATCATGGGAGTGCCACCCAGTAGCAGGATCAGCTGCTCCAGGGAGCAACTGGAGGCGACCTTTCCCCACCTGACTGGGCAAAAGGGACCAAAACCAATATGAGACCAATCTCTTTGAGGTTTTTTTTGTGTGTGACACCCTTTCAGCTCTGTCAGTCAGCAGCGCTCTGTGTTCAGTGCATCAAGTGGCAATTTCTTTCATTACTTTATGCTGGCTAAAATCTGTTCTTCCACGTGTCACTTCCCATTCCCTTGTATTGATTCCCACCTGTTTGTCTATGAATTAATTCAGAAACCTTGTTACTACTAACCAACACTGTAAACTACTTTTCCCAGATGAAACCATAAAGAGTGGTTGTCTCAAAAAAGATATGTCTTGTTTCCTGTTTTACAAAGGTAATTTGTGCTTTTCCTTATTTTTTTTCATGTAATTTCTTTCATTATTATCATCAGTACTACATTTCTTGGTATGTCTTAATTTGAACAGATCAAAAATTGTCTTGGCTACGTCTCTTTATTGGGGAAGAAAAATGTTTTTGTCTGGAAACATCCAATAAACACTTGGAAACCTTCCATAAGAGTCGTTGCAAAATGAATGTTTATAAATATTTCCTTGATATAAATAGATTTCCTGACACTTTATAACAAACCTCCAAATTAAAGATATAGCCCTAAATAAATATCTAACATTTTGTAAGACAATTCCAATTATGTCTCCTTTGGAGCATGAATAGTAAGTCTTTTGGCATGTAAGAGAATAGTTACAATTAATTATTCCTATGATGGTTAACCAGCATGCAAGTAGAGTGCATTTAATCTTTTGTCAACAAAATTTATATGGCAAATTTTATATGTAAGAGAGAGATATTTATAAGAAGACTGGGAAAAGACTCACATTGGTAGGTGTTCATGGGGTTAACTCCACATATAGCAACAGCACAGAAACAGGAGGTTAAAGGAAGGGATTTGTGAGTTTGGCCTCGCTGAAACTTTTGAATGCTTGGGGAAAGTGACAGGACACAATTTAACGGGCAGGCTCACAAGGATTTGTATTCAACCTTGAGACTGAGAACGAGACTTTTACATTTAATTCTCAAAGCAAGGGATCAAAGAGTCCAGCGCAATAACTCCTCATATATATCATGCTCAAGTACCTTACGCCATGAGTAGACATACTGATTTTAATTAATCAATCATTTTATTTCCATTTTGCTGACTGGAAAAATCCTCCTTTCCAAACTCACTGAGTTCCTCCTTTAATTTGCCTTTTTACATAAAAGTAGGAGTGCCTAGGGCATCAGAGTTTCATGCAGAAAATATCCTTTAGCTATGCACAGTCATGTCCTCAGCAAAACACAACAGCAATCCAACCCTCCTCTAAAACAAGAGTTGGATGCCAGGTGCCTTCAACAAATGGCAAGAGAAGCAGGCAAACACTGTCCTTTACACACTCTTTCAGCAAGCACCTATATGTGACATCTTCTACAAGGCCCTGCTGGAAGCCACAGACTCTGCTGACATTGCTGTATTAAAACCATGTCTGAAACTTAAAGTTTGCTTAGCTGCTTTATCAGGATAGCGATTAACATTACTCTGGAGTTGTTCTGGGTAAAGAACAAACTTCCCTTCATTTCTTCTTGAAACCTCAAGGCTGCTACCTAAATTCATTGGTACACTACAGCAGCTATTCAAGAGGATGAATTAGTTTTACACAGACTTTTATAGAGATTTCATTTCATCAGAATTATCCCCTCTACCCACTTAACACTAGTATATACTTTCATATTGAAATATTGTATTGCTTCTCACTACATAAAACCTAAACCTGACAGCAACATAATTGCAAAATGGTATCTAATATTTCATCTTCTACCAACCCAGAGAATAAACATGTAAGATCATATCTATCACTGGTTCATCCCAAACTGTTACTGTTATAATTTAAAAGAAGTCAAGAAGTTATACCATCAAAAATAAGACTGACTGGAAAGGAAATGGCTAACAAAATTGCTAGTAGGATTCCATATGGAACCCAGTATATGTCAAGTCCTCCTTGCATTGCAAGTGATGTTGAATACCATTTTTTTGCAGAAGCTCAGGATTTTTCAATGTGCCTAGACCCTCATCTGTGTTAAATACAGCAAATTCTTTGAAACCACTTCAAAATTTTCAGCAATAAAAGCCTATGAAAAGCATGAAAGATGCAGTTAGGTACCCTGATTACACTAAGCTAGCGTAGCAGTAAGAAGCTATTGCAGACGGCTAAAGTTTATAACACGCTTGTGGCTTATACTAAGCTACTCAGGGGAAAAAGAAAGCTGCACGAGAATAGCTCTCTTCCAGCTTCCACACTGGTGTGGACCTACCACAGACCTACTTAGGAGAAATGTGAACTTTCTTAATAGACTCCAAAAGCCAATTAGAGCTTGCTGACCATTATGAATTACGTGTAAATGTATAAAAAGAAACCAACTCTGTGCCATAAGAAAAATTACCTTATGTAATGCAAATACAATTTTTAAAAAGTTAAAAAAATAGCAGAGGTGAGAAGAACAATAATGGAAAAATATCGGAACACCTCAAAGATTGTTGTGGGTGTAGGAGACTCCAGCACATCAGCTTGAACAAAATTCCGAGAGATGACTTCAGTTGAAGCAAGTGATGTTTGACATCTCAGTACTCTCAACACCTTCAAGAATTGGTCCTTGAGGGATTTTTGTTTGTTTTTTCTACAGAAAACTCCTAATTGGGAGTGAATGACAAATCGGGGGCACAAGGGATCCTAATGGGTGAATTTTGTACATTTAACTTGTACAATGTGTCTAAATGTTCAGCTTGCAGCAATTATTTCATCAGCTCTAGTACAAGATCTTGGTTTTTTACTGTGGTAATGAGTTGAGTGGATGTAAATGAAAAGATATTGCTCAGAAATAAAATGTGTCTCATGTTTCTCTCTGAGGATACCAATCAGACAAAAAAAAATTAAATTGATCTTACTTTGAACATTTCATTTAATTTATGTAATTCCTTCTGGAAAGCTTTCCTCTTCCCAGATTTATTCATCCTTGATGGAGCATAAAATCATAGTTATGATTTTTAAGTTATGAAAATTTGTCAGGATTTTTTGTTATTGTATTGGTCATTGATCTTGCATTAATTATATGTAATAAGGATGGTTAAAGACCGGTTATACTTATATGTTCTTTAACTATAAAAAAAAAAAAAAAAAAAAAAGAACAATAATATCAGAAAGAAACCCAAGAGAGCTTGATTGGAAAAACTGAAAAGACTTCTTTTTTCAGTATCTTCTAAAAGATCATACAATAGCATAGCAGTGAAAGCTATTATTCCACAGCAACATGGAAGTGCCATGCATATATATTTTAAATAATTCCATAGTTGTTATGACATTTCAATTTACATGTGTACACACCATGTCCTCCATGGAGGAGGTCAGAACATGACAATTAGTTAAATCTGTCAAACCGCATGGTTTTATGCACAACAGCATGCCCTGTTATTAGCTCAGTTATTTTACTGACCTAGAAGGCCATATTGAGCACATTTGCTTTTTTACTGAGATACACACACACACACACACACACTTAGAATTTATCTTCCAAGACTGGACTTGAGAAAAAGCCATCTGGGTTTGCAAAGTCTTTTGAAGGCTAACTAGGATTTCCTCACAAGAAAATAATCAACGTCTCTTACTGAATAATAAGTGGCACAGATTTGTAAAAATGCACATGCAAACTTTTAAAGGTATTCAAGTTTTTACTTCTGGATTTCCTACTGAAAATAATCCAAGAATTATGGCAATATGTATACTGTGATTTGTACCATCTTGCTAATTCTTCTGCTCAGCCTCACAGTTAAGCAGAAGAGTTTTCAACATGAAAGTCTCAGAAATTGGCAATGTCCGAGAGTTTGAACTAAATGTCATTTCTATCCTTGATGATGCTGTCAGTTTTATGAGCTGTGGCACACATAGAATATATTGCACAGTTAGAGCATGCTCAGCAGTGTTATTTTAAAACCATGACAGATGTACAGCCCCAGCAGGATCTCACATTACAGAAGCTACAGGAACCGTGCCATACAGCTGATCCTTTTGTTCAAGGAGGCAGAGTATCACCCAGGAAAACCAACTGCCCAAACCCACACAATTCTTTCACCTATTATTTCCTACTGAATTCCAGCTCAGTTTCTACATTTCATTCTGCAACTTAGAAGATCTTCATGAGACTGACACAATTACTGGAGATGCTTTTCATTGATCAAGTGCTCATCTGTAACAAGAGGAACGAAAGCGTACTGAGTAACACTGTTCCTAACAGTGAAGATTGGTCACTTGACTTGGTATAGTATGACTAATTTGCTGAATAGGTCTGAAAAGCTCTGGATTCACCACCTTCAAAGCAACTTGCAAACACACTTTTTTCTTCAAGTCCATCCATGAAAAAGCCAACAAAAAAAGACAGTGAGTGGGAATCCACTCCGTGTATTTCCAATGAAAATTTGATGTAATCAAGTGCCAGGGGTGATGAATACCAAAAAGATGAACCACTATAATTGAGAAAACATTATGGTGGGATCTTCACTTAGTGTTTCTCCTATCTCACACATTTTTTTTTTCTTTTTTAATCCAATTACACATCAAACAATAATCTATCTCCTGGTGAGAAAAATTAAATTGTGCATCTCTATCAAGCAAAAACTCATATAAGAAGCAATCCAACCTTCTGAAATGACAGTTCTGTCATGACAAAGTATTTATTTGATGAGAAGGAATAATTCTTTTTGAGCATTTTTCTAGTTTTTCTAATCTAAGCAGACTTTTCTCTGTTGAGCTCTTTTTTCACTTGAAGGGAAAAATATCAACTGTCTCTGCAATGTAAGGAGGCTTTTTTTTTTTTTTTTCCTTCCCCCCATTGCTTGTTATATCAGATATCAGATAGCCCCAAGGATATCTTCTCACAATATGGAGCTCCACTTGTGAGAGCAAGAAGTTTTGAATTTCCTATGGAGACAGCAGGATTGGACAGGTATTTAAAGCAGTCACAGGTAGAAGGATAAAATATGTTTCTCCTCATGTCCCTCTTTCATGAGAGGCACACAAATATCCCTTATCCCACCTGAGAGCCAAAGCAGCTATGGGCATCACCAACCTACCAAGAGTATCAGTGTTTAAGAGAAATATCCAAAGAAAATAGCTGTAGTTGTAGCTTCTTTTCTTAGAAAGGGTATGGATTCCAAGATATTTGACTCAGTAGCCCACATCCATAAACATAATTTTAACCTTGCTGCAAAGCTGATACTGTAAGAAGGTAGCAAATTAGACCAAGAATAACTGTTGTTAGAAAGCTGGTTTAGAGCTACATTAGCATGTAATACAGACAAAACAAAGACAGACAGCTGAAGGAAACTTCCACCAGCAGCAAAACAACTGAACGTGTATTATAACTGTCAGAGACAAAACAATTGTGCTAATCGACCTCATATCATTCTCACACCTAGAGTCACTAAAAGACCAAATATTACAGCGCTTAAGAGCTTAGTCATGTTTCAAGGCTTTTGTTACTGGTTTCAGGATGAACTTTTATGAAGTGAAGCCACAGCAGCTGTGATTGACTCCAAGTTTTACTTTGTATCTGCCTAACAAACCAAAATGATAGAAAATATAGATTGACTCAAAACTGGAAAGGGGGTCAAAACACAGCGTTCAAAGTCTAGTAGGAATGTCTTCAAATGACAAAGGATGAAGGGATTCAGTTTTGACTCAGATGTATGTACAGAGATAAGTTTGGAAAACTCATATGTATCCCTGAATTTGAGAAGCCTTCAAATATTTTTTAAAGTTTTGTCTTTTAGCCAGAATTGCCCAAGTTGCATCCAGAAAGCTTCAGTCAAAGTCCTGCCACCATCTGCCATGACCTGAAATATAGCCAGATATGACATTGTATAATTTCAGGTGTATGTGGCCTGTCTTCACTGGAAATGGGGTCATTAGTGTGCCTTTCAACTTTGCTGAACTACACTTCAGGTGAGCTTTGCGTACTTCTGGTTTTCTTTGGGAATGATTTATCCAGCTCTGTTCTGAAACTTCGCTGAATAATTGGATGCTCTCCCTCCTTCAGCAGCAACCCCAGCCAGCCAGATCTGCCATTTTGTGTTAGTCTTCCACTGAATAACAAACACACAAACACATTTAATGGACCCAAGAATTTGCTCGATTGATTCCCAGACAGAGCTAGGACAGTGAGATGGCAGTAAAATGGCAAGGCCGTGCCCAGACTCTACAAAGAGGTGATGGTTAGGCAGCAGCATTTATTGTTTCAAGGAATTTAAATGGCATAAACTTATTCACATTTCAAAAGGAGAAAATATTTTCAAACTAATTTACAGGGCAAACAACAAGAAGGGATTTCCTCTACTTTAAGGACAGAACTGGAAATGTAAATTATGGGAAGGAATTGCAGAAGAAATGATTTTCAAAGTTATTTTTTTCCCAATACTGTGTTAAAACTGAAGTTAGAGAAAAAGTAAGTAGTGCAACCCTTGCTAATATCTTCTCTAACAAATACCCAGGGAATACTCACCAGCTTGTAATGCCTCTCTAGCTTATAGTTTAGTTTGAAAAGAGTACTTTCCCGATGCTCTATCATTTGTAACTACAGTAATCAACTTCTCTTTTCATTGAGATGCTGCTTTGGTAAACAAGTAAGTGGCTGACATGCCGTGACAGCTGATTAAGATTGTGTATTATACGGTATTCAAAATTCTCTTCCCAGGCTATCAATCCAAGGATAATGGTATGTTTTAAAAACATGCACATTTGGACAATTCCTCTGATAACAACAGTATCCCAAATGTTTATGCAGCTGTTTAGCAAAGATGCTCTTTCTGACAAGAATGGCTGGTTAGACATGAGCATAAAGAGACAATTTCTCTGTGATACAACTATCCTTGAAGATTTATTGAGTCAAAAATAGATTAAATGTGGGTTTGAAAGTTTAGAAAACTTCTAGTTCAGCAAAAAGGGCTACATATTATCATAATTATTCATTCCGCAAAATGTTCCATTTTGCTAAAAAATAAATTTAAAAATA
Source organism: Tyto alba (assembly GCF_018691265.1). Classification (NCBI taxonomy): domain Eukaryota; kingdom Metazoa; phylum Chordata; class Aves; order Strigiformes; family Tytonidae; genus Tyto; species Tyto alba. The sequence continues at coordinate 11,935,389 of NW_024881327.1, read as the reverse complement.
TTTTATAAAAACAACTGGTAAATCTTACTGTAATAATTTTAACATTAAAATAAATAAAATAATATTAAGGATATATTTAGCTTATTGGACCACCTGTTTTCTCTTTTATCTGTTTTGTTAGCTTCTGAGAATATTTTGTACAACAGTAGTAAGAGAATCAAGGTTACAGGAAATGATATATATTACTTGCTTTTAAATTACACTGTATATGTTTATTTTATTCCTAGTAGAACTTCATAGTCCTTTATGAAATAGGACTGAAAATTAACACCAAATTTCTTGAGTTCTAAAACAAGTTGAAATTAGTCTGTTTGTTCATATACATATTTAGAATAAGTGGACTTTGTTTACAATGTATTATATATTACAGAAAATATTATGATGTTTGGATAATTCAGACCTCTGTATTAGTAAGTTTGCTTCAGCAATGTAACTAAAATGCTAAACTGGAAGTCTAAGATATCATCAAAAATATAGTCTACTTAGTCCTACCTATAAAAGTATCTTTTGTTTTAATGTTACTATTTTTAAACATAAAGCTAAAATATAAATATTTACTGATACGGTCTTTAGCATAGCTCCTGGCCATCCCTGTTGGTACTATTACCTGTTACAGTCTGTGAACCTTTCAAACCTTATAATGAGAATTTGAATCTAAACCCTTTGAGACAAACTGATAAACTCCTTTAGAAGTAAATAAGCTTTGCATCCAGCAGAATTTTTCATTTTTTAAAACAACTGTCAAATTCTTAAAATGTTTAAAGCCATTTCTCCTCTTTTTTTGGTCTCAAAATAGGAAAACTCTTCTACCTCTGACTTAAGGGAAAAATAAACACCATCAAAAAGAAACATATTCAAGGTCAGGTATTTTCATGTTTGTGGCTGCCTTGTAGCCTCAACAAAGTTATTCAAATAAAGCTAAAGGCTTGACACAGCATTTTTACTGTGAAAACATATTTCAGGTTATTTTATATAACACTAGCAAACACAAATTTTGAATACACTGTTTTCTCTATTAGGGAAGAAGTTTCAACACCTACCACCTACCAAGACTTAATATATGATGAACCCAGAACTGCAGCATCAAATCTATAATCTCTGAGACCAATAGATCACATGGATTTTTAAAGGCCTCTAAAACACACAAAACCTCATAAAAATACATGTTCAGTAAAATTTTCATATTATATATGACCAATAAATCTGCTGACAGTTTTAACTTCTGAAGTATTTTAAATAACTAATACAGGACTGCTTCTCCCAAATGAGCACTACACTTCTCCAGAATGAGCTTACCAAGGAACAGCACCAGTACCAAAGAAAACATGAGGTCACAAATTCCCTCACAAAGACACCAAAAATCTGATCAAATCTCAACTATAACTCTGGTTATTGGTAATAGATACAAAGTTGATTTAATGTACTCTGTAGTTGTTAATTAAGTCATACCTTCAGCAACCAGTAACGTACAGACTCCGTTTGTGCTGTGAAGCATTGTGGCAAGCCATAATACATATCTGCCCTCACTTTAGGGACTACTTTGCATACTGCCTTTGAAAAACAACAGGATCAGTATGGAAAAAAAATACTCCATTAAGGGTTACCACATAATTGAAAGTGTGTATGAATTGGAGCTGAAAATACCTGGGCTGTGGGAAAGCATGGGGGAAGGCACTACCATAGGGACTTACCATTATTGGAGATAACACAGGGCAAGCTGACATTCACTGTTATTTAGAAAAATCACTGCAGAAAGCAGCCCAGAATTGGAGAAATTAGGCCCTCAGATCCCTTTTAACAGTCAGGTTGAGTTGTATTTGGAGTGCTAAGCTGAGGAATGCTCACCACTAAGTCAATCCATGACTTTAAATAGCATCAGGCTCTCGCACCAACACGGTAAACAGGATTCTTGATAGAACTAATTTTCTGTGTGTGTACTTTAGCCAAATAATTGAAAGCTCTTGTGCATAGCCTGAGTGAACTCCTCATTCAGTTCTATTCTTCAATATAATTAGGTTCTACTGTTGGGTGCATGTGTGGAAATACGCTGCCCTTTCCCTATACACAACTAAGCATGCACATACAAAAGACATAGTTGCTTTTAGTGCAACTTAGTTGCTCCTGTGAAAGAATTCAAGTTTCTCTTGTACTTTCTCGAACTTAGAAGAGCAGGATTTTAATCAAGAGAAAAGAATATCAAACAATTACTCTTCCAAATAATAAAAAAATAGATTAATTTCCCATTAAACAATTGATTCATAACGTTGTGACTAATGAATAAACATCTCAATTTTCTAAGATAAAACTAATAAATCATTTTACCATCCCCAGTATTCTAGGCTATTAATATTTAATTGTGATTTCAGCTTGTTTTTTTTGTCTAGGATTGAAAGAGAAACAAAATAGTGCCAAGTACTAAGGATGTGCAGGCACATTATTCCTAGCAAAGAAAAATTAAAGTAATAGAGGAAGAAAGATCTGTGAATTGGCTCATGTACTAACCATATGGAATGCTGCCAATGCAAGTAAGCAACGTTCAGTACAAAAAATGGGTGAGACCATCAGTCTGATTCAAGACATCATGCTACAAGGCTGTGCTGCACACTAATCTCTGCTTTTCTATGGAATGCTAAGTACTCTGAAAGCAATCTTGACCACCAGAATATTTCTGTTTTGGTTCTTTTATCTGTCTCATAAAGTTGATGATAAGAAAAAACCAAAACAAGATTAAAAAAAGACTCCCCTGTTTTCACTGCCTTCAAAATTAAAAAGGTAGCAGAAAAAGCAGAACAGAGAATTAGCCTATCTAGAGCATCATCAACTTCTGTGGGATGTTTCTGGTGCTCTGTTGCTATAACACATTTTTGCATTTTAGCAGGAGGTCAAGCAGCATAATCCAACCCAACAAATGTCAGTGTTAATGTGGTAGTGCATCCCAGTAAACTCAGTTTCAAATATACTCAGGGTACAGTTTTTCCTCATAAAACAAACACTGTCTTCCAAATGTACAGTCGACCAAAAGCAGTAGTAGTTCATGTACACATCCCTATAGTCTCACTTTACTTTCTTCAAATGTTATTTTGTCTAGACTGCCCCAGGAAATACACTAGGAAACACAGAAATAATTGCTCCTAGTACCTGAGAAAATATCTGGACAGGACCACCAAGGGCCTGTCAATAGCTTGGTAGATAAGCTTTCATTTTCCTCTCCAAGACAGAGAAAATCAGCATATACAAAACATTTGTGAGTAAAGGCATTGCTTCTCTGTACGATGACCTACTGAACATCTGAAAAATCTTCTGCTCCAAAATGGTTATGTCTCATAATACTGTAAAGGAGCTGGCAGGAATGAAAGAAGCAAGCAGGTGAATTGTGGGGACTTACAGAGTGCTACAACATTCATGCAACTGGTGCATCAGTGAAACAAAATCATATTTCAGCACGTCACAGGCTGCTGTGAGTATCTTCACGCTAAGAGTAATGACCTGCCAAGACAACTGATAGGTAACCTTCTGGTGTGTCTCTGAAAGCTGCCTTAAACACTCCACAGTGGCAGTTTCCATTTCAAATAATGCACTGATCTTTTTGTTGTTTGTCGCTCTTTTCACCAAAACTAACTGACACATACTGCTGCCTCTCCTATGTAAAACATTGCAAAAAATAATTGGAGAAACAAAATATTGTTTATGTACAAGGAGCTTCTTATTATCTGTTAAATGCTTATACAGGCCAAATTCTATTAGCAAAACAGAAGGGAACTTCTGGAACCAAACCTAAATGCTAACTATGCTTGAACAGTGTTTATTTTAAGTGTCTTTAAGTCTTTAACTATATTTTTTTTAAGCATCTTCCATTGCTAGTGAAAACATGGATGGAAATATTGAAACCCAAAATAATTGTCAAATTTTACAAGTTGTATGAAGAGAAGCCTCAAAAGAGTAAGCTACTGCCTCTACCTGTTTCTGTACTTCACTTATTTGATAGGTGTTCAGAACTGTAATTACTGATATTTTCCCACCCTCAGGCCTACTCAAAATAACAAACCGCTCTGTGGCACCATAAAGAAGAAAGAATAAAAATGCCCACTTCTACATTAAGGGAGCTATATCAGATATCAGTCAGCTTTTTTGCTGACCCATAATGAAGAAGCCGTTCATTGATTACATGTGTGGGAACAGCATGAGTATGACTATGACCAGCTCCCCTTCTCTGTCCTGTGCTTACCCTTGCTTATTTTTAAATGTGATAGGGGAAAATTAAGACCTCTGTTGAACAGCTATACTTACAAAATACACTTCACTGTGTGTCTGAGAAAATACAACTGTGTCAGACTTTTCAGCAGTGGGTTTGTTCGAATTCAGTCAATGTAGCACACAGTGTAGCAGTGTCTACTTTCATGTTCTCCCATCATGTTGTTCAAGACAAGTATATACTCTCAAAAACCAGGACATAGAAGGAATTGCAGTACGGTGACATTAAAGATCAATTATCTGTAATATATACCGCAAACATTTGCTGAGCACAGCCAAGAACTAACTAATGCACATGCCTGCTTGTGCCTGAGCACGTGCCTGCACGGCGTTCCGTCCGTGCAAGCAAGGAATGAAAATATTATTCTGGAAATTTGATATGGTGAGTACAACTTTGATATTTTCAGTTGCTAGTTGTTAGGGAGCATGCAATTATTTGCACAAAAGCATGAATAAGAAAAAAGTCAAATGAGTGTGATAAAACTACAGAGATCCACATAACAAAAGGTCATTAAATCCCTCAGAAAGTAGTGAAGCCATGAAGAAATACAAGAAATACAGAATGCTTTGACAGTCCTGACTTTTGTGTACCAGAATATATTATATCTCTGTAATCCTCTTTTAAGGCTATGTAATCAAAAAGGTTATTTTGTGGGCAATTTCCACCCTGATATGGAAGGATTATTTATATTTCATGCTACAAAACTCAGCACAGTAACTTCACTTCTATGTAATCAGATAATTTTATAGTAATTGATTGCCATAATTAATTAGTATTTTCATCATTTTTAATGAAATTTATTACATCCATCCTGAAAATAATGGATTTTTTTAACAGATCAAAGAAATGCTGTCACTGAGAATTATTGGTTTGCAAATATAACCATTAATTTATCACATTTCTTTCTGCATTTATGATGAAACTATTACATGGTTTTGAAATTAACTCCTTACATAAAATGTTCTCAACTTCCAGGCAAAAAGCCATGTTGTTAGTACTTCTGCAAAGCTTCAGAGCACCTGTACATCAACCAGCAACCACAGCTGGACTCTGAAGTATTTACTAAGATTTGGTACTTAAACTCCAGCAAATGTGATTTTGTATGTGAAACTTGTCTGCATAGCTTGTGCTATGGACGGTTTCATGGCCTGAAGTTTGAAAAATTGAAATATGTACTGTATACAATAGAATATTCATATTCAGAATTTGATTGGAGTGCTGGCAGTATCTTTTTTTAATGGAAAGATACTGTCAGTACACTAAAGTTTGGTACTTCCAAGGCCATGCTCTTATTTTAAACAAATAAATGAATAAATTAATGGATTTATGGAGAGTTGCTTCCATGGAAAGCATCAGGACAAAAAAATCATGAAACTAATCCTAGGGACTAATCAATCACAGGACAAATAACAGAAGGCAAAATCTCTTGACAGTGGTGTAACAAACTGTATTCAGAAGTGATTTTTATTCTAGTCTTAAAAATACTAGGTGATTCCAGACACATTGCTCTGTGTGTGTAGAAAATAATAAATAAAAATAAATACTAATAATAAAAAAGTAATAATAATAATGATAAATTTAAAAATGAAAAGGCAAGACCAAATTCTTGTGGTCAATGCTTACTTAAGCTTCTGGTGCACTTAGTGTTTGTTGACTATGGCATAAAGAAACGGCAGCGTTCCTGATCTCCCCCAAGGAAGCAGGGAGGGCAGCAGCACCACTCTGAAAACTCCTCGTGTCAGGAGACACAAACACAGGCTCTGTTCCTCTCTCCGAGAGCACTGGGTGTTGTGGGGACCAGAAACCAGTTCAGGCACCTCTCCTGGCATCAGGCACTCAGTCAGCTTAACTCCTTGGCCTTTCTTCTCTCTTGATTGTGTCTCAGGACTGACTTCAGCAAAAGAAAACTTCTGTGTTTTCTTCTGCTAGCTCTGGGAAACCCAGTTCTAGCTTTCTTCAATTAATGTGAAAACTCAAAGAGATTTCTAATTATTATAAAAATATTGCAGCATTATCTTTATTTCATTCAATAAGGCACAACACTTTAAAAACACATGAGGTGTTTCTGCTGGTTTCTCATTGCTCATTACAATACAGTATCTCATCACAAAATTTTTTGTTTAATTTTGTAGTGATTGTTTAATCCCTTAACACTACCACCACCTATAGTAAATTTGCTAAAATGTAATGAAAAGCTTCATCCAAAAGGCTACAACGTTCTGAAATAATGTTAATACTATTAATACTAATCATTGCTTTATAATTGTAGAGGGCTGAACTCTCACTCCTTTGTTAATCAGGCACAGACCTCCGTGTGCATGAAGGTAGCAGCCTCAAAGTGAAACAGCTCACCCCTGGGCTCTCACTATGCCATTTAGCCCTGCTTCCCTCTTGTTTCATGCTCTTGGTATTCCACAGGCAATGTCTGGCACTGTGTGTATTATTAAGGTGCCTATTACCATGACTTAACACTCTAATAAACAGTTGAATGCGTTGGTGAGCTGTATTATTTCCGGACATGCGAAACTGCTCAGAGCTTACTCAGCCACTGGTTCCCACAGCACCTTATCCCCCACCACCCCAATGAGTGGTTTGCTTTATTCACCAGATGCAATCAAATTAAGAGGTTATAGTCTGTCTGGGAATAACTTTCTCCTGTAATTGTGGTCTGTAAAATAACAAATTTTCATAAAGTTGTTAGGAAAACCATGGAACAAAGGAAACAAGTATTAGGGATACTTTATATGTACACGCTGTGTCTAGATAGGAAGCTGCAGAACTGCATCCTACAGCACAGCAGGAGCAGGACACAGAGGATACAGCGATTCATTTATCTATCTGTGCCACGGATGGTCTAATTGGATTAATGCTGAGGGGTAAGGAATATCCTAAACTCTGCAGGCTTAACAACTTGCTGGAGATGCTTAATCCTTCACAGGAATTGCTCTGTGAAAGGAAAAAAGTATAAATCAGTTACCATGACCAGCCTAGAACATAAGATCCTTTTCCAATTAAGAAGCACTTTGCTGCATTCACTGTCTGAGAAATCAGCAGGGATAAAAGTTACTACAAAACAGGAATAAAAGTATCTGTATTTAACCGCTGGCTTTACAAACTAACATTTGGGGGTGGTAAAAAGTATATTAAGCTTCAGATGCCATTAACAGTTTGCCACCCTACATCATAATTTTAAAAGTACAAATTATGTAGTTTTAGGTAAATAAACACTAAATTAATATCAAGTATACTTTTAGTCCTGGAAGTGCTACCTTCACCTTTCTAAAGAACGCCTATAGGGAAACAGGTAGCATTTTTGTAAGAACAACCTGAATATTAGACATGAATTTACTGAAATATGCCATTAGTAACTGTACATCCTGGGTGCCACATACTATCCTACCTTAGCACCAAAGCCAAAAGACATTAAACAGTTACCCCTAGCACCAGAAGATGATCAGTCTTCAAAGAAATCTTCCCAGAGCCATGTTTTCTATAATTCAAGCAGCTCACTATCCTAAGCTCACCATCAAAAGCATCTTCTGTGAGAACCAACATGCCTCAAGAGTAGCTAGATCATGAGTGTTGCCTGTGTGTAAAGCAATAGGTATATAATTTGTTGATCTTTTTCCTCAATTACTAAAGTAAATACTTCCCAGACATTTCTCTTACCCTTTCTCCTAAGAAAACCTCAACTATACATAACAATACACAATTATAACATAATTATTTCCTTCCTGCCTCCACAGTGAATGAAGCATATATTATACTCTTGTCTCTTTTTGTCCTTAGATGCTAAACATCCTATTGCACCTTTCTGCTACTAACATCTCTGCCTCAGAAGTACCAATTACCATTCCATTGTCTAAATAAACTCATAGCATGTGGTTTTGATTTTAAATTTGCTGTGTCTGTGGAGCTCTTCACAGACTTAGAACACTGCTGTTGAATATGATACCACCTATGACACGGTACCTTGATTCAAACAGGGAATAAATGCCACTCTCCATTTCCCTTCAAAAATAATATTAAATAAAGGTGTAATTTTAAGGCTCAGATTGATATTTAAAAGGGCAAGCTCCCCTGAGAGATCTTCTGCCTTTCAGCATTAAAATCAATAGTGCCAGAAATCTGTATTGCTTTCCACAGATGAAGAACACAGCAGTTTATCAACTAAGTTCACTACAGGATCAAATGATTGGCATTGACTATGAAGCCTTTGAGCGCTTAAGCAATGCTATCTGAATATCACCTAATGACTGTATTATACCAGAACCCACAATTTTCTTGTATTAAAGTTCATATATCACATGTAATGATGTTCCTCAGACATTGAGGTTTTCTAAATATAAAACAGAGTTATTTCTTAGAAGGCAGCATTAAAAAAAAACCAATAAAGTACTCCAAACATCTTTTTTTTTTTTTTTTCCTTATATCCTATATTCTTGTATTTATAGCTCTTATAAGAAAGACTGCAAACAACTCCCTTTTAAATAAGCAGATTATTTCAGGAGAGACACTACCTCACTTGTGCTTCATTCAAAGGGATTGCCATGAAAGGCTTGGTTAGTTATTATAATTAAATGGAATTAAAACCATCATGGATTCAGCATAGCAGAATAGGATTTGAACTCATGCCTTGAGGAGTTTCTGGTTTAAAACACAAATAAATAAAATAAAATAAAAAAACTGAAGTAAATGGAAGACCATTGGTGAGTGGAAAGTAATGCTGTATTTGTGAAGTCTGTTATGTTTGAACAAATGCATATCTATGAAATTTCTTGGGTTTTGCAGGAAGTAAGTGGAAGAATAGTGCATACCTAAAACTGAGCATACTGACATTTAAAGAACCTGAAAGAGGAAGATATGTGGAAGTTAAGAGGCGATGTAGCAGATGAACTACTTGTGATATTGTTCTGTTTGCCTTACCCTCAGACATATCGGAATGACTTAGGGTAGGAAGCCAAGTGTTTTGTAGTAGCTCTTTGTTTGGTACAGAAATAGTAAAACTAAGATAATTTCCAGCCTGCAACCATCAGAATTAACCAGATAACTTGCAGTCAGTCAGCAGATAGTTAATACTTGCCTCAGTGAGCCAGAATAGATCCGCACACAGGAGATAACACCCATCTGGACAAGTACAAGCAGATGTAGTTGAGCATAAATAATTACTTAAGGTTTTGATATTTACATGGTGTCTCAGTCTCAGAATACATCCCTCACAGCAATGCCCAGTTCCCTAATAACAGCAATGGGAGCAAAGGTACTGAACGAGTTAAATAGGTTCAATTTACAGGTGAATGTATACTTCTAAAATATGTTAAAGATTCAAATCCAATCTAATCTTTAGTTAGTGCAAAGATGATAGACTCTATTTATGGTGTAATAAAGGAATCCATTAATTTTTCTGTATATTACCATTCTGCATTCTTTAATACTATGTACAGCTTGCCTTGGAATAACTCACAGTAACAAGGAAAACATTCATGAGAACACAAACTACTCTGGCTTGAAATTTACTATGTTTTACCATGAAAACTCTATAAACACTGAGTCCTTATGTGAATTATTTAAACTTCACTGACAACCACAAATATTTCTTCCACCAAAGGCTTAAGTCCACTTTACAAAATCAGTTTATTTGTAATGTTCAGTGTAAGATTTCATCTTATACAACGTGGCATGACTACTGCTTACACACAAACTATGTGGGCTAAGTGCTCTCTCGGACAGATCTGCACCAAGGATATGAAAGATGGTCTTTCATCTTTTTTCTCCCTTTTCATCCTGTTAAAAGACCACCAGTTAATGTATGCTTAATGGCATCCAATTATATAAAATGATTTATAAGGGAGTGGGAAAGTACCAAAATTATTTCTCATGTCGACAGACTTTCAAAAAAAGTCATACAAACATAGTTTCACTTTTTGGCCTGACTTAGGGCTGGGCACAGCCTAGTAACATAAAGGTGTTAAGCCTCATCTATAATTGCATTTACATTATTTTATTTAAAATGTGCTACCATTCATACTTCAAAAAAAAGTATTCACTGTCCTACTTTGTGTAAGATTTGGTTCATTTCTCCAGCTAAAACAAAAGGACAAAAATGCTTGTATCTCTCCTTCAACCTAGTCATTCAGCCATCAGGGTAGAAAATAGTCCTTGTCCCATGCTGTCATTACATACAGTGTATTAAAAGCAATCCTATAAATCATAATTTAATTAAAATCATAAGCTCATTCCAATATACAAAAAAGATAACAATGTATAATCACACTACCTATTATGAACCACGGTTTGTTTTAGGCAGGTAGGTGATGTCATATCTATGAAATGTGTATTTATAAATGTCAAGCATCTCAAAATTACTCCCACAGATGCAAACAATCAAGGAAATACTGATAACTGACAAAAAAAAAAAAATACAAAAAAACCCACAACTTGGTAAAGCTAAAATCATTAATTCCAGTGGACCAAATGCTAAAATAATTTATGTCAGTGGACCAGGAAAAGCAGCAAAGGTAAGCGCTTAAATTTTCTCATTGAGAAAATTATGGTTTATACTTCTATTTACTTAAATTTACAATGAACTTACAAAATTCAAAGCAAAACTAAAATCTCCAAATCCACCTGATTAAAAAAAAAAAAGAGAGATTTTAAGCTAAGTCTGAAAAAAAAAGGTTAATGTTTGCCCGAAGCACAAAGAAGCATTTAATACTTTTGATGTCAGGATCTCAAGGTGAAACCAGCATGCAAAATTTTGTAATGGGAATCAGCCTGAAGCCTTTGCAAAATATGTGTTGGAAATGGGATTGTAACAAATATGTCTGGTTTTGCAGATTTGCATTCATACAACTGGTGTCAGTTGGGAATGTAAAACAGCATGATGTATTTTATGTTTTCCTTCAGAAGTCCTATTGTGCAGCATTCTCTTTATCTATGAGGACTTGCATTGTTTTTTGAGAGATGACTGGTGATCAGGAAGGAAAAAAAGCCTCTGATAAGGTGAAATAATCCAGTATTTTTCCAATCTTAAGAAGGTTCTCTTTTTAAACTTACCCCAAAAGTATATTAAAGTGGAAGATTTCACTGTAAAATTACAGATAGATTTCCTGGTATGATGATAAATGGGGTTGCCACCATACACATTAATAAAATAGTTCTCAGGAATTTTTCTTAGGAGAGCAAGAGGTGATCCTGAAGCTAGTCTTTATTCTTGCAAGATCTCTATCTCCATGCAGAGCTTTAAGGTTGACTGTATAAACTTTAGATAAACATCTTAAGCTACTTTAGCAGGACTCAAATTTACATAACTCTGGGTAAATGTGTTGAGGCAGTTAGCTGACTGCAGCATGAAGTGAACAAGGAAATCTTTTTTTTTTTTTTTTTTTTTTTTGTTGTTGTTGTTGTTGTTGTTGTTGTTGAAAACCAGTCAGATGCCCTGCTTTATAATCTCACCAGCTGCTTCCATGGGGCAGAGGGTTTGACCTTGCAAGACAAGACAGCTGTGGAGCCAAAAGCATGGCCATGCAGATGTGGACCGATGGGAATGAAAAGTGGCATTTTGCCTTTTATCTTCCCTTTTACCTCAACTGAAAGGGCATAGCTTAAACTATGTTCAGTTTAGATCAGATGAAGTACAATGTAATGCTAAAGAGCCTGAATCTGTTGCTTTGTCCAGAGTCCTGAAAGAAGGGTAACATCATGGCAACATGGTTTCAGCTCTCATTTTAGACTTTGAAATGTAAAACTGTAATTTGTTTCTAGCAAAGGATAAGCTGGTCAAGACTTACTCACTAGTTATCAGCAACATGTGATGAAGCATTGGTATTGACTGCTCTTTTCTGATACAGCTCACTCTTCAGAAAGAATTACTATTTAAGTTATAGAAGTTCTCATGGTAAACAACAAGAGTAAATAGATATTAACTTTCCTTGTGGCTTTTATCATTATTTTAAATAATTACGTATCTTCCCAATGCTTACTAAAATCATTCTGCCTGCTTAGTAAAATCTTTTGACCTATGAGAAAATGCAGTCAATAACAAGAACATAGAAAGTTCCTTCTCCAACAAAGTGTATTTACACATCTACACTTTTTCACACTGTAGAAGCCAATGTTAAATTCTGTCGCTCTGATTTTTTATTTTTATTTTTACTACCAATTCTGAACAATTAGCACATAATGTGCTATATCTTCAAATACATTAATGTCAAGTTGTACCAGAAAGGGAGTAAAAACAGCAATTACATGTCATTTTGAAATCACTTGGTAAGGCTAGTAGGGTGACAGAGGGGAAGTGAATGGTCAAATTAGAGAGAATATTTTGCATCCTGAGTTTTTCCTTCCTTCCTTTTCATCTTATGAGGTCATTGGCCCAATATTTCTTCATTTTCTGCTCAGACTGAACTACTTTAAAAAAAAATAAAATCAGCTTCAACTAAGTTTTAAGGCATTTTTTTCCAGATTTCTCTTATTCTATTTTAAGTGAATATATTTTTCCAAAATAGATATTTTACTCCATTTACTATTTTAAGGGTTCACATAAATGTGTATTATGAATCTACATGAAAAGGTCTGATTGCACTATGTTTCTAAATGCATAATATATTTTAATTTTCATTTCACAATAAGCTACACATTTATGTCATAATTAAAAAATGAATGCTATTGCAATATGTGTTCTGATACAGTAGATACACTTTTTCGAGATGCTGAACACACCTGGAGTTTTCACAAGGCTGCAGAAGAAACAGGAAGCCCCACCACAGCTCACATAGGTGCTGTAAGGCACAGCTGCTTGAAGGGTAGCTGGACAACAGTCAGACGGTGACCAACAGAGAATAATTCCAGCATGGACTGTTGACTATCACAGTAACACAAGCACAACCCAGTTAGCTATATAAACTTAATTTAAGCCACTTCAAATTAGAGGCAGAGGGGAAAACTAACCCAAACCCAACTATTGGATCCTTCTAAGAACTGATTTCTACTTGCACTATATTTTATGGACATATTCTTCACAGTTAGACCTCACAAACCATGCACTGATTCCCAACCACTGAATATATTTTGTATTTCAATACCACAGTAGAGAGAAAATGTTTAAATAAATCCTTTTTATTATTTGGTAAACTATCCTGATGAGTTAACCTATGAGCCAAGAAAAGACTGCAATCATATGATAACATGGCAGTAATTTACTTTTAAATGCAATTGTTAAGCATACTTTGGCTTATGATGCTGAAGTAAACATATTTTCTTCAATAACAGCTTTGAGAAGTAAAAGGGTGTACAAAATAAATAAAAAAAAAAAAGTACCTAAACTGAAATTATTTACTACTTTATCTTTAGATCACTTTGTTTTAAGTATTTGTTTTGTTTATAATTTTCCTAATTTTACTTAGAGATGCTGTATTTCTCTCAGGCAAGATTAACTTGAATGGCTGAAATAGATGAGCTTAATTTCAAAGCTAAACACTACAAGGCAGAGCAATTTCATCTAAACCCAGTATCACAAGTGCAGACTTTTAGGGAAGACAACATTGACATATGTTGCTATTGAGATACTACAAACAAAAGGAAGCATTTAACTTCAGAGTTTTATTAGAAAGTCAGTATTAGAAAGATGATCCCACTTCTGAGAAAAGAACCCTTTGTAAGTTCAATATTAATTCTATCAGTAGCTTCCTACATCAAAACAATTCAGTTATTTGCTAGGTAATGCTCTCTAACAAGAACAAGAAACAGGGTTCATCATGTTCCCTTAATTGGCAATAAAGACACAGGAGTATTTTACAATATGAAGTCTTTTTCCCCCATATATGTAATTGAAAAAAAGTCTGAAATGCATTAATAACACTGGAAAGTAAACATAAGCATTTAGAATTAACATGTTTAAAATAGCAAGGGATTAGCCTATAAAGCTCATTATTATCTGAGCCAGCCCTTTTGGAAAAAAAAAAAAGGGCAAAAGTTTATGGACTATATGGAGATGGAATTGTTTTCCCCCAAATTATCTATCTAACTTTTATAATTTTATACCTTTTCTTTACAAGTGTGCACTCCAAAACTACTGCTTATTTACTGGTTCATAACCAAGGTTGAGCTGTTGCCTAAAATCTAAGCCAGCAACTTCACATTGATCATGTACAACCAGTCCTGGACATTCTATTTTGAAGAAAACAGCTTTGTATCTTAGCATCACCAGTGCACTTAGTCCACAGCTTCTCTCTCGCTAGGAGATGTCTGCAAAGAAGCAATGCAGGACCATGTTATTCAATAACAAGTTTTGAGACATACATACATAAAATATGACTACATGGCTGCAGGATCCCATGGGGAAAAAAAAAAAAAGGCAAACAAAACACAAACCCGTTTTTTGCATTTCTTGATATTTTGATCCAGATTCTAGGGGATCCAAACAGCCATTTCACACCACCCATTTGGCAAAATCAACCTGTACTACAGCTGTACTGGCATCGAGGAAATCAGTTAAGTGCAGCAGAGTCTCTCTGGTGTCATTGATTCTTCTCCAACAAGCATTAATAAAAACAGAATAGGGAAAACACACTGGTTCTGCAGTGGGACACCACATCATCAGCAATCATAAGGTTTTATATGAATTATGTAATATTTGGTTCATATTATCTACGCTAAGGTCATGACTCCGTTTGTGCCTTCCCAAAGGGAAGCTTGTAGATTTTCTTTATAGCAAAAGATCTGGCCACCGAAATCTGGATGTGCTAGAGACAGTTTTGTAGAATCTCTTGGCATTGCCTATCAAATCAACACAGGAAAGTGCAACGTTTTTCCTTTGCAGCTGAAAGTAGAAATAGACCTCATACTTGCTAAGAGCCACATTTGGATGGTGAGGGTCAGCATATGCAAATCCCTTAGTGGGATCAGAATGTTAATTGCTTCATGCTCAAATTATTTGCTTTCAGCTACTTTAGATACATCATCCATCAGAGACAAATTACAGTATTTAAATTGCTTTCTGCCTGTTGTTTTTCAAAGGAAAAAAAACTCAAACCAAACCAAACCAAAAAACAACAACAACAACAACAAAAAACAAATCAGACTTCAAACAGTTAGTTGCAAAATGAGCAATATGAAGAATTACTCCATATTTGCTTTCCTTGATTCTCCACCTAATTCAGATGCAAGGCAACTGCTTAAACAGTATACTTGAAAAACTGCAACAATGTAACACCTCATCCTGTAATTATTTAGTTAAATATTTTTAGGGAATCTTTGTTCCC
Organism: Tyto alba; assembly: GCF_018691265.1. NCBI lineage: Eukaryota > Metazoa > Chordata > Aves > Strigiformes > Tytonidae > Tyto > Tyto alba. The sequence goes on along the minus strand of NW_024881327.1, from coordinate 11,919,876 downwards.
TGACGTTACGAGTCCATTAGGAAACAATATTATTAGCCTGCTTCCTGCAGTAGTTTTTTTGTACTTTATAGATCAATGTAAACACGAATGCTGAATCCACAGAGAGGCATCCTACACAATGAAACATACGTTTGGCACACAGAAGTACTCAGACTCAGTAGTTTTCCTTCTTAGATGAATTAATACTGCAGAGTATTTTTCACACTACTGTTTTATTCCATATGACTTACTGCACAAATTGCATTTAAATTTATTTTAGCACTGAAGTCAAAATGAACTGTAAAATATCCAGATGTGATTCTCATTTTAGTCTGTGGCTTTATTTGACAGTTCCTTTAAAATATTTGAGATACTTATACTACCATAAACATAATATTTAATATCATAATAAATAATAAAAGAGATTGAGTTTGCATCCAAAGAAAGATTACAGACTTCCCAAAGATGAGAATTAATTTTTCAAATCTTGAATTGTGCTCATATTCAACCTGGACATCTATCTGAAATTACTGTATTGTTAAAGCTTTCAGTAAAGGAACAGCTCCACTGCTCCTAACAGATCGTTTGGATGTGTAACTTGCTGGTAAGTTTGACAGGTGGATGTGAGATCTTTCGAATTTTTATAAGCATTTTACAAATTAATAAAAACACCTCAGTGTCACAGGAAGCCCTCCTAAATGCCCTGGTCCTCCTGCTGTGTGGTTAGTGCTGAGGCATAAAGCCACAAAATCCATCGTGAGATGAGAACACCCTCCACCCCTACTCCAGCAGTACAGACACATTTAGTCATACATGGAAACAGTCTCATTTTGTTCTATTCACACTTGTGAAGTTAAGGACATACAATTGCCTGCCTGCCTGAAAGGCACATTAGCCAAAAAAAAAAAAAATCTGTAATGTAGAAGGTGAAAGGGGAGACTCACAGCCTTCCAGGTGACCATCCCACCTCCCAGGTCTTTGTTTTCTGCTCGCATAGGATGCTTGAGAGGTTGAGACAAGGGGCAACAATAGAAAAAAAATGTACAAATGACTGATATTGTGAGCATCCAATCATTACACCTATATCACTAGTTCATGCCACATGAGGATGTTGACAATTTAAAATTAAAATCTACAACACTTTCCTACTGTCTCAGTGTGAGTAATTTAAGACAAAAAGAAGAAAGTACTGCTCTTTTTTTATTCACCGTCTTTCAGGTTATGCTCAAGTACAGCCATATTGTTCCCAACCTAGAGTAGCAGTTTGATTTTTTTTAACTCATCTTATTTTGCTAGTATAAGAGACTATTAGATTGTTTTGAAAGGTCAAGAATGCATCACAAAAATTAATACTTTGTGTACTTAAAAATTTAAAAATAATCAGAATCCTATTTCCACTGTAATCCAAAGAATATATGAGCAGACTTTTGTTAGATATGTGTTCGCTAAAACATTTTAAATACAATTTCCAATTTATGAACAATCACTGCTGCTGGAAGACAAACTACAGGTGCTTACAGTTAGGTGACAGCAGCCTAGCTTTACCACCTTTTGTATAGTAGAATTAAATTTCATTCCTTGAAATTTCCCAGACAAGAAATGTGAACAGGCCAAGAGAAATCTTTAGCTGAACTTTCTCCTACTAAACCCAGTATATGCTCACACATCATTACCCAAGAAAGGGTTGACATAGTCAATGAAGCTAGAGTAACAACTAGACTATAGTTTTACTTACAGCCATAAACTGGTAAGCAAGAATATTATCCAGTGTGCAGGCACCACCATACATGTCATAGTTGAGAGCTACCAAACACTGTGAGGAGACAGATCTTGTTCATGCAGTCACCCCAGGCTCAGAGTTTATCACGTGGCAACTCTTTTCCTTCTCAAGGCTGGCCATGGCTGCTAGCAGAAAAGCAAAAAAAAAAAAAAAAAGTCGTGTTTGGCCTCAACTTCTGCGTTCTTCACAGGAAGACTCCTTTGCTCTTTCTAATGAAGACTGATAATATAATATGTTGTTTATAACTCATTTAGGAGCAAGTAAGCGAAGCTGATGCTAGCAGATACACTGCACATGGCCAAGATATCCAATACCCGAATGAATTCAAAATGTAAAAGCTTTTCACAAGTCCCAGTAAGGAAAATCACAACACACTGAAGATCTCTGTCAGTGTTTTATCTATAAAGGGAGTAGCTCACACAGTGGGAAATTAAGGCAAAAGCTGTAAGCTAGTGAGGCTTACAAAACACTAGCTAGGTACAAGTAGAGACTGAGACCAGTAGTATTGTCTCTTTCCTCAACCTTCACAGATTTTTATTCCTTTTTTTGAATAAACAAAATAGAATAATACAGCTTTTCACATCAGGAACTATTGTTGACATTATAGGAGATGCAACACCGTCAGATAGAACAGGTTGTATTGAAAGGACAAACCAGAAGCAGGCAGGGACACATGGTGACACAGAAACACTAGGGGATTGTTCTGTACACAAATCCACGACTAGTGCAAGCTGATCTAGCCTCAACCCTTCCGGAAGGAATACCAAAAGACATGAATGCACACTTCTGGATTGTTTCTTTAACTAGCTCGTGAACCTCATGTCTATGTACTCCTGTCTATGCTTGTCTTCCAAACACTTCTGTTCGCGTGAATGATGGCATTTTTCTTGTTCAGAGTCATGCTTCAGTTAGTTTAGGTACCCCAATCCCTTAATTTCAATGTCTAAACCTACACATAAAAACTAAATATAAGCAGCCCAGGGGTAATGATGATAATCTGATGACTAAAATATTAAATTCTAGCATAAGTCAAACTTTATGCGTATAATCACTACCCTAACAAATAGTAGTCACTGCTAACCCTTCTTATAGTTTTTACCTACAAAAACGTGGAATGCTGCATCCTTTTGTTAGAGAAGGAGAGGGAGACTCAATTACATATACAAAAGAAGTCACAGAGCATTTCTACTTTTTGGTTCTCCAGTCCAAGTCTAGAGTCATTCCCAGAGTTAAGTCAAGAATGCTGACAGGAAACTGGTAAAGGAATGGCAGCGACTAGAGAAGCCCACAAGGGAAACAGAACAATTCTTTTCACTAAGGAATTACCTGTTAGTACAGAGGATAAGATTTTTCACTGCCAAAACCTGTAATTTTAAAAGAAGTAATAAAATCCTAGTATATCTTTATTACCTATGGTAGAGTTTATTTTTACGATGTTAATTTTTGCATCTATTTTCTTTGGAATTATGGACTTTTAATACCCCAAAGATTAGGTATGCAGGCAAACATCAACAAATATCAATTATGTTTTAAATAAAATTCTGGAAGCAGCGAACTTTATGTAATATGCTACTTTAACAACAAAACTAAGGCAGTTATTAGTCTTTTGAATAGAAGGAATGTAAAAAGTATTGTTGCTTTGTAGAAAAGCTTAATGAGATTTTGTAGCAAGTACTGCTTTTATTGTATTTTCTTACAACAAATGCTTGAAATAGCTTCCAGAAAACATTCAGCAGATATTTATTTCCAAAGCATATAAAGACCTCCCATTCTCTTCCTGTGTGTTTGAGCTTCAGCAGTATGACCAAGTGACAGTAATGAATTGACTTTTCTATAAAAGTAAAGCAGTAGATACTTCTCAGATGTTAGAAATGAGTGGATGAGGAGTGAAAGCTTATTAGAAAAATAACTGCAAGAGGAATGAACTTGAATAAATTGAGTTGATATACTCATATAAAGTATTGTATACATTGCTACTTAAAATTTCATGATACCAAATGTTCCTGTTTAACAAATCATACCACATTATTTGTATTTATAGTTTCTATGGGTGAACTTGATAAATACCCATGAATAATTCAAACATTAGTGATGTCTTGCTTTGTCACATTAAAAACATTTCTAACTAGTTGTCTATGAAACATATAAAACCCATGGATTTTATGGGAAAAGAACAAAATGAATAACAAAAGGAAAAGAAAAGGGAACAAGAGAATGGATCATTTGTCTAGCTTCTCTCTAGAAAGGTACAGACTGTGTTATGTCTGCAAGCAATAGAACAGCAAAGGGTTCTCACGCTTGTGTGGCACAGAGTAATGGTGAATATCTTTATTCCAACTTTTAACTCTTTTCAACTACCTGAAGTAAAATGTCTATCAGTCTGTTTTTTCCACTGTTGATAAAATGCAAAAGTTATTACAATAATTGCAAATGCTTAATCTTAGAAGGGAAATCTTGGAAAAAAAATCATGCCTTCTGTACTAGGAGTTGATTAAAGGCAGCATTTTTTAATCTATTCAATGGATTTGAATACAATATGGAAAACTGTTAATGATTTAACCACTGTATCAGAAGAATGACAAATGGTATTGTTTATTATTCAGCCTATACCCTTCTGTAGTTATGCCAAAGTGAAACATATTCACAATATCTCTAGTCATGTATGCAACAAACAGCACTATGCCAGTAAATGTAGTTTCATAGATTATCTCCACTGTGTTTAACATACTCTAATGAGAAGGCTTGAAAACTTTTTAATATTGACTTGCCAATAAAGCCATTCAGTAATATAACCAACCACCTTCAGCAATCCCAAATTTCATTAATCCTCTGAAGACAGAAATACTGACCAAAGCAATGAACACAATAGTTTTTAATTTAACTACCTGAGAGAAAAGCACTGTCCATTACAATGATGAATCAGAAGCAAATACAGTGTCCATAATTGTAAGTGCTGAATGTCACGAAAGGTAACTAAAATACAGCTGTGTAGACTGTAAGTCCTCATTAAAAAATGATGTAATTCCTCATATAATGAAATAACATTTTTCTCACGACTGCGCATACTCTAAATCAGAAAAACATGGGTAAATATTTTCTTTAGTTTAAATTCTGCCCGAGATTGTTTCACTTAAGTCTGTTCCAACATCAATGAGAAGACTAGTTCTTGAAGCTGTGAAGCCTCTAACACTCAAAGGTCCCAAGAAAGAGCCTTTTAGCTGCAAGGGTTTACATTTTCCCAGCAGATAATGTTCATTGTTCATGCTCATTCTAATGCATCCTTTCTCTAGCAGTTTCTTTCATTGGAAGCTTTATTTTGAATTGCTATATACTGTACTACCCTACTATACTCATTAATGAACGAAAGCATCAATTTTCTGCAAGTAAATTTTCTTCCTTTTTCTGACACTTTCCTTATATAATCATCTGATAATTATGTGACCAACAGAATATTTACAGTAATTGAACAAATAACCTCTAGTAGGAAAAGTTTTTCCCAGCAAATTTAACAATATGCAATTTGAAAGTATGCGTTGCTATTATTATAACACAGTAGATGGTCACAGGGAGAAAGAGAAGGGTTTTTTTGTGTGGAAGAGTCCAGGAACAGCAGCAATTTTACAGCGGTCAAAAGGGGAAGTACTGAATGAGGGAGAGTACTCCACTGACAAAGCATAAGCTAACATATGCCTATAGTGACAACTGATTACAATTCCAAAATAGTTGTAAAAATAAAAATCACTGTCAGATTTTAGATAATTCACTAATAGGTAATAGCATTACTTTGATAGGTAATTTATTCAGAATAAATGATTCACTGAGTTTACTCCTGATGGAGAACTATCAGATTTCATTATTCAAAAGGGAGTAAGGTAAATAAGGGACTCTTCAGTTTGATGCTTGAATGAATAAGATCAGATCAATCCAAAATATTTTGTTAGGCGTAAAACACTACTTTAATAGAATAATTATTTACTGTGTTAATCTTATTTTTAGGTTAAAAAAAAAAAAGTATAAACATGCTGAAAAGTCCATCTCATTTGCAAAACTTGAGACCAATCATTAACTTATTTTAAAAATAAATTACTGGTTTTAGTAGCTGAAGTTTCTTAGATTATCTGCATGTGTATTTGCAAACAGAAAATAAACTCTAAAGAAAGATGCAGCTTCAGAGAACTGCATTTTTTCCCTTCTTTCCATCCCTACCAGTGCTCCTCAAATTACAGACCGAAAGAAGCATCAGCAGGAATGAGCCTCTGGAAGTAATCTTGCCCTGCCGCCTGCCTGGGACTACCACCAACTCCAGGGGAGTTCAGTCATGCCTCTGCCTGGCCAAGTCTTGAAAACCTTTGAGGATGGAGATTTTACAACCTGAGCAACCTGTTCTATCCTGTACCACCCTCCTTGAGAAAAGTTCTTCCTAATTCCAATTTTGTACATGTCAAGCTGTAATTTATAGCCTGCACCCCTTGCTGTACCATCTGGCACTATCAAGAAGAGTAACTCTCAGCTAGCTAGTAAGCTGTCACAAGCTCTTAAGGAACAATAGTTAAAATCCACCTTTTTGTAGACACAGGCTCCAGCATCAGATATGGAATTGACAATTGCCTCTATTCATGTAAAAATTTCATAATTTCTGTAGAAAATATAGAGCTCGATCTTTAGGTATTCACAACTTTAATTATATGTATTTTTCTGAGTTGTTAGATCAAAAGAGGTCATGCAGACCTTCTTCCCTCCTGTAGTGACCACAGACATTACTAATGGAAATACAAAAAAAACATAGGGTGTAAACGACATCTTGGAGGCTGCCACTTCTGCTCATTTTCATGTGGAAAAAAGCTTACAAAACCCAAGAAGACTAAAGGGTTTCATACAGAAATTACTTTAAAAGACTTTTATAATAATGAATTATATTTTACAGACTCTTTGAAGACAGAACTAAAAACATACAATCACAGCTACTTGAGGCAGTGCAAGAAGCCCAGAGAAGAACACTTTCTTTTTAAAATTGTCTAGTGCTTTAAAATTAATTTAGAAAGAGACTATTAATTTCAATGGGTTCCCTTAATTTTCATTTTTTATGCACTACAATGGCAGTGAAAGCAGAAACAGCAAACAGAACAAGCAATTCCTCAGTTTGTGGCTTCTGTACTCTACTTTCACTTGATTAAGTTGTCATCAAGTCTGTGAATGCAAAGCAGGACAGTAAAAACTGATTATGTCTGAATTTGGTGAATCTCACCCTGATAGACTACTTTTTTCAATGATGAAAAGCTAAGTTTTTGAAAGGCTATTTTATTTAAACAGGAAACAGTATCTGATTTTTAATAAAATGATGACCACCGCATTTTTTCTGTGCTCAATGTTAAGATAGCAACAACATACTTGTCTTATGTATTCTTCCACACTCAGGTGTAGCATGCAAACCAAACTTGAAGATTTTTAATCTGCCACTTTATATACCAGTCTAATAAATACTATTCTCCCTCATTAAGCACAAACTGATGAAAATAAAACCTTATTTTTCTAAAGTTCTTAATGCTTATAGGTACAGAAACACATCCCTCAGTGTAATATCCCTCTTGGGGAGTTCTGTACTAGCACAACCTAAATGCAATAGAAATTATATTTTAAGAAGAAATCCTTCTTTTCAGTCATCAGATTAAGAAACAAAGACAAATAAACCCCACATGCTAAGCTATAATGTAAAAAGTTTTAATTTATATTCTATACCTAAGCTGTATGTTTTTTTGAGTGGGTTCCAAATTTGCTTAAATGAATTCTCCAGTTCCCAATGTTTTAAAATAATAACTTTTTTAAAACTTTCAATGTGCTAATGTCTGTTTCCATAGAAACAGGATTGAAAGCAGGAGCTGTTGTTAGAAGAATTAGAATTCCCTCCCACAAATGAAAGACTTAAAAATAATAATATATTAATAAAACTATTGTCAGAATACATATCTTCTCTTTTTGCTAAAACAGGGCATGATCTTACATCCACTAGAGTTAATAGAACTATAACTTGTGATTACAATAGAATAACCCTGAATCACTAGGAACATATTACTGAGTTAAAAAACCTGATGAAAAGATTATTCAGTTAAATGGATAATTTTCTAATGAATTTTTAAATTAAATTTAGCAGGTAACTGTCAGATTAGGCGATTTTTAGAAATATTACAATGAAGAGTTATCAGCCAAAAATGTAAAACAATAGATACCAAGGATTATTACTATTTACGTGATTTATTTCTATTACTGTTGCTTAATTTTTTGAGAGTGAATTACTTCAATAAATCCTGGTCGGAAGTCTTTTATAGTTAGTCAGATAAATTTCTAAATTCCAGATGCACAGTAACTGAATTTACAGACATTATGCTGGCATAAACCTAAATTTCTATAGGATTAAGAACATACTTATTTTACAGTAATTAAGAGTTTTGCATTTTTCGTCAGAAAAGCAATTTTAAATTCACATCTCTGCATACCTTGTAAACATTGAAACATCTCCTAAAAAAATCAATAACTTAAGAAATCATAATATACTTCCCCCAAAACCATAACTTCAGTCAAACCCTGAAGGCAGAATCTATCCAGGATTGGCTTGCACTTAGTAAGGTTCCTGAACTCACAAAAATCTTACCTATGCAGAGTCCTACTGAGTTAAGACACTAAGTTATTTGAATTCAATGCTGCACAACTGTGATTTTTAAGTCTGAAATGATAGACAAAGACAACTTTTTCTCCTTTGCATCAGCCCCAACCACTTCATTGCTTGGATCAGATTGTGTTACATTACGTATATACACTACTATACAGAAAAGCAACAAAGCTGCTGAAGGGGCTAGAGAACAAGGCTTATAATAAGCAGCTGAAGGAACTGGGGTTGTTTAGTCTGGAGAAAAGGAGGCTCAAAGGAGACCTCATCACTCTTTACAACTACTCAAAAGGAGGTTGTAGCAAGATGGGTGTAAGTCCTTTTTCCCCAAGTAACGAGCGATAGAACGAAAGGAAACAGCCTCAAAATGCTCCAGGGGAGGTTTAGACTGGATATGAGGAAAAATTTTTTCACTGAAAGGGTTATCAAGCATTGGAACAGGCTGTCTGGGGAAGTGGTTGAGTCACCATCCCTAGAGGTATTTAAAAGACGCAGCACTTAGGGACACATTTTAGTGGTGGACTTGGTAGCGTCAGGTTAATTGTTGGACTCCATCTTAAGGCCCTTTTCCAACCTAAAAGATTCTATGGTTAAGGCAGACATAGCTTTTGATAGCTCAGGTTTGCATGAAGCTTAGGGATTTCCTGTCTGCACAATTTAGAGATGCCCAATGAATCAGTATAGGTCACAGCAACAGCAGCACTCAGGGTTTGGCAGGATAGTTTGGAAGAACCATGGCAAAATGAACATCAGAACAGCTTCAGACTTTGAGCATTCTTTCAGATTTTCCACCCTTGAGGAATGAAGCAAAGATATTGGTGTTACTTTTGTCCTGGGTTGAATGAGTGGTGGAGTTTTTTTTGGTAGCAGGGGAGGGGGCTATAGGGGTGGCCTCCTGTGAGAAACTTTTTGAAGCTCCCCCAGCTCCACGTCAGCTCCACTTCTGTTTGGGAAATTGAGCCAATGAGCTGCGCCTCTGCGATAACGTATTTAAGAAGGGACGTGGTAACGGTCAGTGGGACTTGTGAGGAGGAGTTGCTGCAGCTGCGTGAACACCAAGGTCAGTGGAGGAACGGAGGAAGAAAGGAGGGGGGAGGTGTGCTGGAGCAGAGACCCCCCTGTATCCTGTGGTGAGACGGCAGGGCGGCCTCCCCCCTGCCACCCATGAAGATCTACGGTGGAGCAGACATTGATTTATGGCCTGTGGCTTCTGATTTGTTGATCAAGGTGCTTTGCCCGAAGAAGGCCGGGGTCTTGTGGGAAAAGGTAGACCCCACTGCTGTAATTCAGCGCTGGGAGGATTGCAGCATGCGGGGGAGTCCCATGCCAGAGCAGCTCAGGAAGGGCTGCAGCCGTGGGAGGGAATCCAGTTGGAGGAAGTCAGTGACCCACAACAGAGCAGTGTGGGGAACGCTGCGGCCTATGGGAGGGACTCACATTGGAGAAAAATTGTGGAGGACTTTCTCCTGTGAGAGGGGGACCACGATGGAGCAGAGGGAATAAGTTCCAGAAGCTCCCCCCACCAAAGATGGAAGCAGCGGCAGCACTGACTGCACCCCCCATTCCCTGCCCCTGTGCCACTGGGGGAGGAGGTAGAGATATCGGGAGCAGAGCTGAGCCTGGGAAGAAGGGAGGGGTGGGGGGAAGGTGTTCTCAAGATGTGGCAATGCTTCTCACTGTCCTACTCTGTTACGTGTTGTTAGTGTCTGTTATAAATGTATGTTCTTTTTTTTCTTCCCCTACCGAGTCTGCCTCTTGCTCATGACCATAAAGGGGGACATTTTTCCCCATACCAGTCTTATCTCGAACCCCAAGCCTGGCTCTCTGTCCCTTTTTATTGCCAGAAAAGAAGGGAGAGAGAGTGGCTGTGTGGTGGTTGGCTGCCGACCAGGCTCAAACCACGACAACTTTGCTGACTAAAATCGCACATTCTGTCACACAAAATATTTTAATCTTCTTTACCTTTTCATCACCTAATTATTTACACCACTGTTCTCAATAATCTGCCATCCTGCTGCACATGCCTGGTCAAACCCTTCAGGTTGTCCTGTAGGCCCCAATCTAGTTAGGTTGGCTAACCTGAATAATGTTGCTGTCATAGATTTTACTATGCAAATACTTTTGTCATTATCCTGAAAGATTAAATAGGTATTTGCATCATTTCAAGTTGAAACCCCTCAAACAACTGATACCAGTTTTACTATAGACTTTGAGACCCATCATTGAAATTGGTGATCCTGTGTGAGATTAAGATATTTAACAATTCCTTAGCCAGATGTTCAGTCTAGAGAATTGTAACTGGCCTATGGTTGTAGGGAGAGTTTTGCACCCTGCTGTAAGGGTAAAAATTCCTTATAAAGCTCAAAATACACCAATTTATTTTCCTATGCTCACATTTTTTATCATACATAGAGAAGAATTCTGACAGATAAATCTTTGCAGAAAATACCATGGTTGGACTATACAAATATGCAGGTATTTTTAAATAAGGTTTTTTAAGGCATTATTTTAAACACACTACTACTTACATCTCTTGACCCCATATATTTTTATCAACTCTACAAAGAAAATTAATGCCAGTACGTTTTTCTAACACAATCTAGACTTACTAGTAGGTTAGCCTACTCATTTCTAAATTTCTTTAGGACTCTGAAAGAAGTAATTTTAAGTATTTTCATTTGAAACTTACACATTTACCATTACCACCTCAGGTTTTTATCTACATTAGAAAAACACTCCCATGAAAAAGTTTTCTTCCTCCACAATGCACCATGATTCAAGAAAACAGTTAACTACTCAGCATTGTATCCACCCTCCCTGTTTTCTCCCTCTGGTTGACCAAAGAAGCCATCCACTCCTTTGAAATATCTTGACAGTGGGCAAGTACTTTAAGATTGTTTTATCACTTGAATTATCTACACTATGAATTTAACTCTTGTAATTTCCATTCTACATACTTTCTGCTATAATTTATGCCTTTAAAAAATCACTACAGCTGAATTTAAAACTCTGAAGTATTTGTGTTTGCCCCAAGTAATTAAACTTTGCTTGTGAGATTATAACATTAAAGTGACATTTATCAGCAAACTAAGGATTTCACTTCCGTGAATTTTCATGTTAGGTTGGCTCATTTTTAACAGTGAATTTTTCACTGTATGAAATCCCCTGTCTAAAGGTCAGTTTAACTGCATTAGATTTTGGCACTTTTCTTATCATTAGATGGTATGAAAATCTTTGGATATAATATGGCTATTTCAAGAGTCTGATCTAATTTGTTCCATCTGTAAAGTTGACTGTCGGGTACCACATAACCATATTGATTTTTGTTAAGATTCTACTGTGCTTCAGGAACATCTATTACAGCAAAGATCTTTCTATGATACTTCTTCTCATGGATTTCTTCTTCTAAGTAGTGCTAATCAAAACTGGTAAGCATTTTCCATTCCCTAAATTAGATGCAAATGATAATACATTTTCTTAAAAAGTACTGCCCACTGTCACCTTCAGTTGTCAATTATAGCTTGAGGACATGTTAGGTTAAACAAAGAAAATGTCTGGAATAAAGTCTGGTAAAAAGTACCATAGATACAAAAAAAAAGTTAAGGCTTTGTCATCTGGTGCAAGGCCCACTAGCTTAATCCAATAGTTTAATAGAGGATATAAATTTAAAACCCTGACTGTAATATGTACTTTCACAGGAGAAATGTGCAGTTTAATGGTAATCTTGCAATGAACATGTACATTTTCAGAATTGTGGGGTTTACTCTTCATGTAATATGCAAATAAAATATTCCGGCAGTTTAAATTGCACAGTATACCATTTTCACTGGTGGATTTATGCATCTGCTCCATGTAATAGACAAGCGACAGGAGAAAATATGACTGCTCTTCTCTCCTTAGGGCAATTATATTGCAATTCTGCCCCAAAATCTGGAGGTGCATTTTGTTTTGATGCAACATTTTATTTAGTCATAACTATTTTCTAAATCTGTACATTGCTTTTAGGTCAACAGTACTCCAATGACCAAAGTTGGGTCATATAGATATCACTATGGACTTCTGACAATATCTATATTCACTCTGGATTAGCCATTCAGTTTGTCCTCTGTCTCTGCATCTTATCCTGTTGCTAATTAAAGATAATCTCACATTTATGGTCAATTCGGATTGTATGTTCCTTTATTTCCTACTTCTGTTAGTGTCCTCACTGTAAAAGAGAAGTGAAGTTGCAACCTATTCCATTTCAAAATGCAAGTTTTTATCTCATGGAAAGGAATCTTAACTCCCACATTGGAATTTATTAGTTATCCTTGTACTCAGTGTCTCATAGTTTATAGACAGAGTGTTAAAATGCCCCAACAATAGAAGCTTGTTATTTTGAAATGTTGTATAAACAGCATCTTATTCTCAACCACTCATTACATTGCCACATTTCACCAGCAGGTTCTCTGGACCCTGTGCTCCAAGAGGAAATGTCATAACATAGCATTGGCAGAGATGCCACTCAATGTCTGTGACATCTTCAGATGCCCAGAAGTAGATGACTTCCCAGTGACTTGCAACACCACCACTGAATCTATCCTGCACACTCTGGAGGTGAAGCAGCCACAAGCTCCCAGGAGCCTAAAACATCTTGTGTGAACTCATATCAAATTAATCTTGCCTCTTCTATTGCAGTAGAGTTACTGTAGGATGACTGCTAACATCAACTGGAAGAAAACATAGCCTACCTTTCAGTTTCTTTGTGATAGGAAACAGCATTTATCCAGTAGCATTCCTGCTCTGGATTCTCAGACATTCTCATTTTCCATTTTTGTACATGAATAATAATGTTCAATGCTTTCTTTGCAAGGACCAGAAAAGTTAACAACAATGACTAGAAGACAAGCTCAGGAAGTTCAAACTCTAATTTTAGCTTCCTGTTAGAAGAACTTTGCCACAACATATTCATAGTTCCATATAATCTTTGCCCCCCAGTAGACAGAAAAGCAGACAATAGATGGCTGAAATAAATTTATTTTTTTTTCCTGATGTCATAGATTCCCTTATTTATGTGTTTCTTTTGCTTCTGTTTGCTTCACAGTTAAACAACTGACACATTCTATATATGCAGTTTTAAACCTAATTCTCCCATCTCACCATTTCAGTAATGTTAGTTTTACTGTTATTTCAGTAGCTAATCATGGAGATTCTGACCACTTCTCCCAATCTTATAATCCACTTATTTAACTCAAACATTATGCATTCCTCTGTTCACTTCACAGTTCTGCATCTTCAGTTAGGTACACAAATTTTATCCTGTCTGCCAGATAAAACATTTTTTGGCCTTCCCACACCTCCGCTTATGTTCAAATCCCAGACACTTCATTATGTGACACTTTAGCATTCATCTCAAACAGGGGCTCCATACAAGGAAGGAAGCTGTCAACAGTGGTACCATGCACACTTCTGATTACTTATAACTAAGCATGTTAAAGCATGCTATTATGTCAGTGTGCTTCCAAAGTCTTCACTGATGTTGTTAATCATATAGACCAGTAGCAGGATTAATTTAAATGAAAGCAAGCCAGACAGCAATTTCAGTTTTCATTCTAGCAGACTGCTAAGTGTCATACACATCAGATAAAAATAAATTCAGCATTGTTTTTCTGAAGGATTCAATGAGAATATTATTTTTTTCCACCATACCTTAAATAGCCATAATAGGAGCATAATCCTATTTCATGAACAATGTTTCATCTTGATATTTTTTTTCTCCCCTTAGATACACCCAGTAGAATAGGAACATCTTAGATAATTGCACAAAAGAAAGGACAGTCATATACAGACCATATTTTTTGTTACTTTTGCAAGACCCACACTCATAGACAAATGCTGTATGTTTTCCTATGAATACACAAGAGCAGCATCGGTGAATTTATGCAAGCAACACGTTTCAAGACTGCCAACAATGAAGCATCGTTCAAACTGCACTGTATTTTATGAATAAGCCTGTAATGTTATATTATGATGAATCTATTTGACATTCAGCGGTGTGATGCAGTGCATAGTAATTATAATAATGCAGTGCATGGCTGTAGCTTATTATGTGCATATGGAAGACACCAATGTCTTTAGGATGGACATTTAACTCAAGGTAGGAGGTGAGAGACAGAAATAGACTCAAGGAATATAAGATAGCCCTCATCTCAAAGTCTGATGGCATTCTGAGAATCTATGTATTCAAAATACACACGCGCGCAGTGTTAAAGCAGCAGAGAGATCATCTTGAATTAGAATGAAAGCCTTCCTCTTTTTTTTTTTTTTTTTTTTTTAATATATAGCACATTATGTTTGTGATTCCTTGGGATTTTCAGTGGTCAACAGGGGAAATTTTATTTTATTTTTAAAGAAATATTATCTACTGTCACTATTTCCAATGGATTTAAGGAAAAAAAGTTCCCTTTCCTCCTCACCTCAGGGGATGGCCTTGCTCTTCAAATTTATTAGAAGGAAAGTCTTATAAGAATACAGCTGGTCTCAGTAACATCTGCCTTACACCACATCGTTTGATTTTTCCATTTCTTAATTTTTCGAGATCCAGATTCTTTTTTATTTGCACAATGGAGAGATTAATTTGAAGAACAGGAAAGAGAGATTCTTTAGTTTTAACAATGCTACTCATTAATATGTTGAACACACGATCTGAGGATATTATTCTTATTCCCCTCCAGACTTTGAGTCATTATGGTATTTTCTTTCTTTCTTGCAACTCTATAGTGCACAGCGCAGCTGCAATTTATGATGTGTTGAACAAAACACAACAAAGAAATAAAGAAGGGGTCAATAGAAGCTGTTAGCTACAAACAGTTACAGGCAATATACAACACCAGCGGTTGAATATTGACCTCAGGGCATTAACTCTATATTGGCATGCCATGCTACAGCACATGAACACATAGTCATCTTTACAACACAGAGCGGAATTTAAGAGACTCACATAATTGCCTGCGAGAAGGTACAGGAGCACTTCCAAATGCTGTGCCCTGTAAATAAAACACATTTTTTTTTGGAGCAAAGGATGTCAGATTAACAGCAGCAGCAAGTGAAAAAAATGACAAGACATGAAGAAAATGAAGGCAGTGAAACGAAATAGAGACTGTTTAGATAGAGAAGCTTGTTATTACTGAAGAACTGCAGTTCCTATTTTCAGATAAACATAAATTATAGTGGAGAATGTTCTATGAGTAATCCACCCATCAGGGGACACAATGAACCAAAAGGAGAAAAAAGAGAGAGAGAGAGAAATAAAACAGAAAAAAAAAAAAAAAAGAGTATCAGCATAAGACAGGCATGCTTACGCTTGTCAGAAATTAAATTTGACGGAAAGGACAATGTACAGAGTATATATTAAAATGAATTCCTTTACAAAAATAAGAAGGCTCAATTACAGCAATGTCTTAGCTGATACAGTCACTGTTTGAAGGTAAAGTACATTTCAAACAGGTAGGAAGGAAAGCGAGTGCAGTACAGTTCGGTTAATGACACTTCCTCCTCATCTTCTCTCCCAAATTCTTTAACAAGTTCTCACTGGGTCAGTTTGATGACAGCTGATAGGAAGCAGCTTTATTAAATCTCCAATAAATATATGCAGTATGCTCTTTCAGTGGATAAAGTGCTTCATCTTTTGTGTATTATGCCAGCAATTACCACACATCTCTGAAATATGAACTGTGCATGTAAAGAAAATGTGAATCAAATGCCAAGCAAGTCATACTGGTTGGGATCTGCAGGCAAGCCTGTTCACAATGCAATCCCCTATCCACAACTCCCTCTGCCCACCCCTCCCCACTCACAAAAAAAAAAAAAAAATCCAAACCCAGAAAAACAAACAACAGAAAGAGCTTAAGAGAATGACTAAGTAAAGAGAAACTCTAATGTATAAAATTTGAAGAGCACTGTTAAAACAAACTATGTTGTCTCATTCTGAATCTAGATCATGATTCAGATATTTGCTTCAAGTTGGTCTCCAAGCCTGAATCCTCCTTTCCAATGTAAAAGGGCACACTGATCTTTTGGACTGAGGAGTCAAAGATGACCAATTGCAGTAATATTTAGATTGCAGTTATTGCCTTTAAAAAAAAAGCCAAAAGAAAAAAAAAATCAAACATCTGAAACTTATGAGACTTGAGTGGAGCTTGGCTTCCTTTGAAGCCATTGTGACTTCCACCATCTTTTTGAATTCAAGGCTGGGAACTGATTTACCAGGCATTTAGACAGTGCTAGGCATTTGTTCTTTGAGATAATTTTCTCTTTCAGGTCTTGTAAAATTCTGTTTTCCTTTACCTAGGAAGAGTAAAGTATATGTATGCGTATCTAGAAAGCCCCACAGAGAAACCATCTTTACAGCACTGCTCCCGTACCACTTCTTTTAAGAAAAACCAGAATAATGAGGATTATTCATCACTTCAGATGCCCGGGCTCTGCTGCTGAGACCACAGCTTGCTACACTGTGGGCACACGCAGCGCTGAGTAGCTCTGCAGAAGCCACTTGTCTCACTATGTCCCAAGCTTGTCACTCAGAGACAAACTCCCTCCTTCAACTGTTGTAAGTGGTCACAGTCACAGCAACAAGTAGCCAAGAGGGCAAGCTGGTGTTAACCTGCGTTGGGGCAGTAAAAAAACCCACTAGCTGCCTCCCTTGATTCCAAGGTTGCACAGGCTGCTAGGAAAAGGCAGTAAGCTCTTCTGTTTACCAGGAAAACAGTGCAAGAAGGCAGTGTGCTCAAAGCCCTGTCCTCCAGGGCAGGCAGTGCAAGAGCACTGTTCCCCAGACCCACAGTTATTTGTGGAGTTATTTGAGCTCTGTCAAAGTCCACCATTATCTCCAGCTACCTTCTCAAAAAAGCCAAAGGACAAGTTGGTTTGGGTACCAAACCTAACTGTACATTTAACACTTAAAGCAGTTCTTCAGTGACTACTAGGGCTTTACCAATTATTTCCAGTGAGCTCTCAAGTCTTTTGGAAACAAAATATAGTTATTTGAAATACTAAGAATACACGTATTCATCTAAAGCAAAGCTAGAAGTACTGAAGAGTATACATTGCACAAGGGTAGTACCACAGCCAACTATATGCTATCCTGCTTTGCTTAAATGTAGATTTCTAGAAAAGCTGAGGTATTCAGTGGTACCTTATATTAAGGTACCTCCTAAATGTAAGCTTCCAGTTCATCATTTAAAGACTTTGAAATGATTTGTGAAACGATATATAAAAACAAAAAACACACAATAAATTGATCTGACAATAGTTAGCTGACTGCTTGCTTATTTAACCAAAAGTACCTTTTTTCTACACTTTGAATTTGTCACATATACATTTTTTCCCCCCATGAATCAAAGAGAATACATTTACACAGCCTCAACTAATACAAATCCATCAACCAAAGAATTGGGAATTTAATTATTATTTGTTAGTTACTATTATCATACTGACACCAATTAAGTTCTAATGACATGATGCTTCTTTGAAAAGCAAGATGCCACTGAATTTGTCTGCATTACTTTATCATGTTTCTGATTTCCAGAGTAAATGGCCTTCCAGAGGGAAAAAGATACATGCCTTTATCTTTTAACCAGACCCTCCTTCCCTTTTTTCCCCTCATATTCCAGAAATGGGTGTTATCCTTCAATATCATCTGGCACAATGATAAGGAACATTTTTCAAAACTAAGACAAGTTTCAGACATTCTCCATGGAAAATTGAGGCTCTTCTGGAGCTCTTTACAGTTCCGTAGTTTTAATAACACATAGCTTTTATTTTTCTGTCCTCTCTGTATGGCATAACACTTAATCCTAAAGATGTCTAGGCTTCCATGATAGCTTCAGTGGTAAATACTACATTAAGTTTTCCAAGTGCCCTGTGATTCCCAGAAATGTAGAGCCTTACACAGGGATAAAATAATGCTATTAATAATGCAGAGGCATTGTAGATGACTAGTTACCTTGTAGTTACTAAGTTAATGATTTATAAAAGTGAGTACACTCATCTGAAGCTTCTAAGTGGCTAACCCTTCCCCACCTTTTTGCTGCATAATTTTAACCAAGAGATCACAAAATAACATTTCTCAAAATACTGCTCTTAGCATACAGCAAAGTTTGAGTCTGGATTAATCTTTACATCCTGTTGCATGCATTAGGTTCACCACAGGATATTGCTGTTTGTTAAGCATTTCGATACATTCGAAATGTATGTAACTCATTTTCATTAAAATTGTTTTGAAGTTCTTTTTGAAAGTAAATGAAACATGTTAATGATGGCATCTTCTAAACCTCTAAAGGCACAGAACAGAGGGGCAGATTCAACATCTTGGGATCACTGTGAAAACTTTTTTTTTTTGTGTTGATCAAACTGCCTACATTAGCTCAATGCCATTTAATTTTTTATGCTAAAATCCCAGCAAGTCCATGCTGCCACTGATGAGAAGCAGGAAATGTTTTCATGACGACTGTGTTTTTCACCTTTCCTAACCACTTCAGTTAGATCTAAATGTCTTTTTGATTTAACATACACAAATAAATCTCTTCCTGCTAACACCTTTAACATGGAATAAATTTTTAAAATTATATTCTTGATACTACTACTTACATTACTTTTCCAACAAATACCAAAACAGTCTAATAAGTGCAGTAAGTTATACTTCATCAGCAGCCAATTAATGTACCAGTGTGAGGAAAAAAAAAAGCTGCTGTGTTTGTGATCAGAGACCTTCTGGAGAAAAGGTTTAAAAATGGCCAACCCCCAAATTTCACCTTTGACTATACAGGTGAGGAGAAAACAGTCATCAGTACCTGAAAAGTCAGAGCTCAGCAGCCAATAAAGAATCCATCAAGGTCTGGAAGCCTCTAAAAGTGAAGCTGTCAGGATGCCTCATTTATAACACCTGGCCTATTCAGGGAGTGATGAGGGAAATAGAATTTTTAGGACTGCCTTGCACATGAACATAATATGTTGAGAAACCACACCTGCTCAGGTCTGGATTCCTGCCTACTTCTAACATCCTGTGGCACAAAAAGAAAAAACCCAAGTACTGAGATTTCAGTCTGAAGTGCTTGCTGTCCTGCTGTCCCAGGAGGGCCAGAGCTCATCCTCTAGGAATGAGCTGCTAAACCAGTGAGCATCTTCTATCTGTAGATTCAGACACTTTTTGTTTGGAATTAAAAAAAAAAAAAAGTTAATAAAAATGCTTAAGTGGTCTGTGCAACCATATTCATTTAATATTTACCATAGCATCAGATGCTGAACTAAGCACTAACCAGCTAGTTAACTCAAGCTTAGGATAGATTCCTTATGAGGTATGTCCTCTTTGAAAGCAGGGCAAAGACTAATTTTTCTATACAATTCTGTGCTATGTAATCAGTGCTACAGTCTCTATTCTCACAAGGAAAAAATTAGAGGTTTGTTTTGTTTTGTTTTGTTTTTTTTTTTTAAACTTCTCTATATAGTATATCCCCAGCATCCCCTCATTGTTAATGCAGGAACATTTGATTACCCAAGACATTCCTAAAGTGAATGTGGATTTTATGCACCAGACAAGCAGATACACTGTTGTTCTCTTTACATTCCTTCAGTCAGTCATTTATAACTTCTTTTCACTTATCATTCAAAAATGCAATCAGAACATTATAAAACTCAGTTCCTTTTGAAAACATTATCAATTTTTAATCTTTCCAAGGTGAGAGTATGACAGAGTTTCCATCAGAAGTTACAGCTAAGTATTCACTGGAAGCGCCAATGAACTCCACAAGGGAATCTGGCATTCAGTTCCCACAGCTATTTTATTTCTCACATCCTCACATTGAACAAAACCACTTACTGTCAATTTTTTAAAGTAATGACCACAAACGCCTGCCAGCCTAAATATTTGTTACTGTTGTTATTCTGGGACAACAGCAGCAAGGAAGTCCAAATGAAAAGGGTTCATAATGCAGCCTATTCAATGAAGCAAAACATCCAAGTCTGTATTAGTTTGCTGTTCAAATTAAGCCTTTCAGTAAAAATACTTTAGCAATTGCATACATTTCCAACATCTCTCTCAACTCTAAAGTTGAGTTCACGTGTTATTAACTGCATATATAGACTGAAGTTCTCTGGGTTCACCTTGAGCAACTTGAAAGTCTGAGTACTGCAATATATGAAATGATCAAATCAATTCAGCTGAACTGAATGCCCCCTCTGCAGCATAACTACACAAATACTGCTGTTCTTTTTCTGTCACTTTCTATGAGGAATCTCTAAAGATGTGTATTGGCAACAGACCAATCAATGCTAGAAGAAAATAAAAGAGAGCTCACTACCTATCAAATGAATGCTTTTCCAATAAATATCCTCTTTTAGAGCACAAGCACACTTATTACATGGTTAAAAGGCACTAACTAAAACCAAACTAAACCAAAAAAAACAAAACCAAACCAAACCAAAATCACCACCTCCCCCAGCCCCAGATTGTGCTTTTTAAAGAGGCCACTCATTGTAGGCAACTCTTTCCCTAGACAAAGCATGTAATGTTTTACATGAACTTTGAAAATGAACGTATCCCTTTTTCTAATCATAGAAATTAGACTGTTAACTCAAAATATTTCAGGGCACTACTCAGAATGCAAACACAATCTTAAATGACAGGTTATACTGAAGTCTTACTTATTATCACACAAAAAAATGTTCAATTGATGTCACAAGAGTTCTGAAAGATAATTCCTCATCAATATATGATGGCATAATAGCAGATACATATGATTTCCCAGAGACAAAAAAACTTGCTAGATCACTATCAGAATTTCCTGTAAGAGCAGAATGTGTTTGTTTCATAAACAGAGCAAATATTAAAATGGCAAGTCTATATGATAGCTTTTACTTGTATCACACAGAACTTCACTGGTTGAGTATATCAGCGAAATGATGCACAGAGTAGCGTGCTGCTACTCTCAGTTCAGTAGTGAGTTCAGTAAAGGCTGCCTCAGATCGACTACTAATTTTCCAATGCAATGTCACCCTTAAACAGTTCTAAAAAAAAATATTTATTTCAGTATAATGACATTAGCATGTCTCCAGATATCATAGTGCCACCATATTCTAAAACATGCAGACTTTTACCAAATTTCATGTCCTTTCTCCAAAGTTTCAGTTTTGGAGCAAGAAACTTATTCATTAACACCTTCTTGATCACTGGATTTTACTGTGCACACTCAGTATTTCTACACTAACTACACTAAGTATTCTGAGCACAAACATCTTAAAAGCCCTCACACAACTAAAGACCTCCTCATTACCATAATATGATCCAAGGCCCCCTTGACGTAAGTATTGCCTCTTCTAACAGCATTTAAAAAGCAGCTTGTAACAGCTATTTTACTACGTGAATCCGTCCTCAACTCTTCACCTTGGTACTAATGTCCCACCACCTTTTTTTTTTTCCTCCATAAATACTTGAGATGACTGCTGTAGGTAGGCTTCTTCATTTCAGGCCATGGAAATTCAATCACTCTGTTTTTAAGATTTTTACTATTTAGATAGAAAAATCTGCTGTCACATCACCTATTTTTGTGTGAGCTCATTCAATTGGACTATGTCAGTTAAGATAGCTCTGCTCTGATTTCTATCTGAAATTCATATACTGTCTTTTAGCCTTCACTCTCTTGTTTTAAAAAATTCCCATTTAAAATTTTAACTGTTGAGACAATTTCTATTTATGTAGAAACTATCCATTCTTCAGGCTCATTTTGACAAGTTGAAAAAATGATCAGTTGGATACAGACATGAAGAATTTGCTACTTTGGAATAATATTCATTTGCATAAATACAAATGAAAGACTGTATTCAAAATAGTAGTATTAAAGAGGAAGACCAAGGCTTTAAAGCAAAACTCAAGCAGAACAGGAGCTCTTTTTCCTTTCAGAAAGATCGGATTAGAAAAAGCTAAAAAAAGCCAAGCAAACCAAAAACCCCACAACTTTTCACAAGCAATTGTTTACAACCTAATCTCTTTTATAGCATTATCCAACTTTAACAATAGCCAACATTCAGTCTTTACAATCCCTCTGGTGAAAAACTGCTTATCATTTGTGTCTTTTTCCTTTATTAGATTTTAGATTGCAATGTGTTTTACCTTAAACAAAGAAACAAGAAAAAATATTTTGTTCCTATGGTGGCCTGAAATACCACAAGACCTTCATACAACTCCAAAATATTTAAATTATATGCAATTGAAGATGATAGAACAGAAATCTCACATATTTATTTTCATTTTTTTTTAGAAAGCTATGCCAGACATGAACAAAATTACTAAAAGAAAATAGCTTCAAGAGCAAATGTGGGTCCATAGTCTTTAGATATATTAATATAAGTATGTTTCTCCTACAAATATCTTCCAAACTGAAGTCATAGCTCAATAAGGAAGACATATTTCCATCTTAAAGTTATCAGTAAATATTTTACTAGCAGTCTCTTGGCACATTTTCAACTCTGAATCAACATTTACATGCAGTTTTCAGCAATCTGCTTCCACATATAAGTGAAAGATCCTAAAATACACTTTCACACCACAGTTTGGATTGCAATCTCATAAGGCCAAACTACACATACTATGCTAGATCTAGATATAATCAGAGAAGGCAGTTACAGTCTTTCTGGGTACCTACAGTCCCTTGTCCTATCCAATAGGATAATAGTTTCAAATGGATAATCTATCTAATGTTTCTGTAGAGCTAGCTTGCATTTGTTAATTGAATGCTTCCTCGCAACTATCTTACTAGCAACAACAATCTGCTCAAATTGCTTACATAGAAATTTCTTATAAATTGTGAATTCCTGTATGCTTCAACATCTGCTGAAATACTATTCTTGCATTTAAAAAAACCCTTATTTGTAAGCATAATAAAAACCCCATGAAATAGGAAAATATTAACTCATTTGTAGACATCATGTGCGCACTAGAGATGTTGCTACATTAATTTCTTAATCACTTTATGACATGTCTGATTCTTATGCTCTCAGGGGACTTGACTTAAGAGAACCTGAATTTAGCTATCCCTGCCTTCAAGCTTGTACAAGTTGTTTTAAAGTCACCCTGCCCTGCTTATTTAAGTCTTTCATGAACTTGGTCTTACCGTCTCTTAGGCGCTATCGCCTATGACATCTTTCATTTAGAGTATATTAACTGTACTCACTTCAATAAAACTATTTCTATTTTAAGGCTCTGTGATGGAAATCCATACTGAAACTGCTGGGCAGCCTCAGTACTTACTCAGCTTCCATCCCTTCTCTCATCCTCACCAGCCCCCTGTTCCTGCCAAAAGCTGCCCTTCTGCTGAGAGTCTGATGTGGCCTGATACCACGTATTTAGATCCCCCCACTTGCACTAATGTTTCTATGAACGACCACTTTTTGTCTTCTTGTACCTGGTTCATAACTATGACATTCAGTTCTGCAAAGTGATGTTCAGCCATTGTTTGGCAAACAAAAAGATCCCATTGAAAACAACAACAACAACAAAAAGGAATTCATTGCATTATATAGCAAATCAATTTGGTGCATATTTTAAGGACAATTAGAAGCCTTCTGTGCAATAAATTGTCACATATATTAGTGTGTCACAGATGAACAAAAAACTCCATCTTTTAAATTTGTTTAATGTCAGAAAAGTACTTCTTGCTGATATTATATTTAGTACATGACTGTAGGTGGCTTAAAGAGTAATGGGTACTTCATCACCTCTTAGAGTCATTGACTTTCCAAGTGGGGTGGATGTTATTTCTTATGTGAACCATTTGTCTGGAAGCAGCTCCTGTGGGTGAATCTGATATTGTTCAGGAATACACATAGTGATTCTGAGACATGGCTTCACAAGTGTATGGGTTTTTTTTGAAGACTGGCCTTATTTACCCCTTAATTACTCCCTGGTTCATTCATAAGAAAGTTTCTTCATTAGATTCAAAGAGAAGAAAAAAGGCAAATGATTCTGTTTGTGAAGTTGATGCTTTTCACTTCCCATTTTTAGCTGCTGTTGCTTTTATATACACAACTGTCTCTCTCTCTCTCTCTCTATATATATATATCTGCAAAGTGTGTCCAGAACATAGAAGTAAAACTTCAAAAATGCATATGGTGTAGATGTATGCACATCCTATTGAATGATGATCACAGAATCAGAACCATTCTGTTTAGAAGAGACCCCAGCTGGCCACCTAGTTCCCCCTCCTGCTCAAAGTCAGATGTCAACAATGAATTCTGACTTAACCACTCATAAATTAAAAATGCAATTGAGAGAAGGGCAGAGACCATTGAACGATTATAGCTAGATCAAAATATAGCACTGCAGTAAATGTTTGCATAAAGCATAACTGAAAGCCTATGGATTCACATTCCGATTTTAACTAAGAGTCAAAACCTAATGCTGAAGCACATGTTTATTGCTACGTTTTGAGCTCATATTTCCACTAGAACTCATTTATTTCTAAAAAAAAATACCTCCTGTGCTTTCATAAAAGGCAGTGTTAATGATAAAAAGAAATATATGCCAATGAACAATGAATATGTGAAATTTGGACTTTTTTCCCTATTGCAGACTGCAAATCTATTCACATGCTTAGAAAATGCAGACCTACATCTGCTTTGCCACATTAAGTAAATACTTCCACAGCCCCATATAATATTTCCTGTAATGGTCTCTGAAATATCCCAGCAAGACAAACTCATTTTCATATTTTTAAGGTCTGAATATGAAGTCTGTACAAATCACCATGAATGTGATTACCAGTGCAGGTTTTGATGTGATTACATTACAGGTCTGGCCAAAAGTGACTGGAAATCTTTCACATCCAAAAGTACTTCTATAAACTCAAATACAGTATGGACCACTCTCTCTCTCTCTCTCTCTTTATATATATATATATACACACACATATGAGTTGTGAGTTGTCCACATGAAGTCAAACACTCACAGTCCTCAAGCTGTGTGAGAACATCTTTTAAAGCTCTCATTTAAGTAATTTTATCTACTCATGTTATTTGTGATATCTGTCACAAATAACATGAGTTATTAAAATAATTTGATGGCTCAATCAGGAAAATGAAGATAATAAATGAAAAATATATATCTATAAAAAACAGATCACATGATTCTACACAAGAGAAAAGTGATTGACTGCCAAGGAAGAAAAGGAATGGTTATTATAAGATGAAAAATCTCAGTCAGTATGAAAACAATTGCCACAGGATCAATGTTTGATGGCGCAAGTGAAACAGTGTTAGTACTCCTGGACCTAACTGGTAAATGCTCATGTTATAACAAAATACTACTGAAGGGAAGTGGGGGATGAGGTATGCAGGGAGAAACAAAACATTATCGTACTTACTCGACAGAAAAAATGGATTCAACACAATTTCTCCTCTTATGCCTAAGAGCTGAAGCAAACTGAGACTTTGCTACCAAGACCTATATTAATTTGTTTCACCTTCAAACAGAAGACTTTTTTTTTTTCAGACTGTTGATTCAGCTTAATTTCAAAAACAAATTAAAATATAAACAGAAAACATATCATAAAAGAAAAAGGACATTATTTTGGATACATCATACTTTTATTTTTTACTTTACAGGTAGTATGAGAAGTTTTCAGAATTTAATTTCAAACTGCCTGGTAGGAAATCTCTTAATTTCTCAGATCCCAAAGAGAGTTATCTTTCCTGTCTATTCTTCTCCCTTAAGAAAATCTTTCCTTTTTGTTTTCAAAATAGGCAGATAGAAGCGTCTTGCCAGTCAAAAATTATAACTAATAATAATTATTAAAAAAACAATCCAGCAGGTAAATTAAAACCACAAAATTTTTATGATTCTGATATCTAAACCACAGTCTGATTACTGTGTTCATGCTTTGATCCACTTTTTTCAATATCTGAGCTTCTGAACTGATACAAGAAAACACGATTCTTTGTTGAACAGATGGTCAATCATGGAAGTTTGCTATTAGATCTAGCTTTGCTAACTGTTTCTTGGTTTTGTTTTCATTTAGTTTTACATAAATGTACATATATATGAATTAATTTGACTTGTGCTCACCTGAAGAATATAGTATTTCACCATCTTCGGCATGTCCAGACAGAGATCAGTGACAAGTGGTGTCCCTCAGGGGTTTGTGTTGGGACCAGTACTGTTTAATAACTTCATCAATGATAGACAGCAGCACTGAGTGCACCCTCAGCAAGTCTGCAGAGAACACCAAGCTAAGTGGTGCAGTTGACACACCTGAGGAATGGGATGCTGTTCAGAGGGACCTGCACAAGCTTGAGAAGCGGGACCAAGTGAACCTCATGGGGTTCAACAAGGCCAAGTGCAAGGTTCTGCACATGGGTCAGGGCAACCCCCAGTATCAATACAGGGTGGGGGATAAAGGGATTAAGGGAAACCTTGAAGAGGAGGACTTGAGGGTATTAGCAGATGGAAAACTGACTGTGAGTCAGCAATGTGTGTTTGCAGCCCAGAAAGCCAACTGTGTCCTGGGCTGCATCAAGAGCAGCGTGGGCAGCAGGTCAAGGGAGGGGATTCTCCCCGCTCTGCTCTGCTCTGGGGAGACCCCCCCTGCAGTGCTGGGTCCAGCTCTTAAGTCTTCAGTACAAGACAGACATGGACCTATTGGAGCAGATCCAGAAGAGGGCCACAAAAATAATCACAGGGACGGAACACCTCTTCTGTGAGGCCAGGCTGAGAGAGTTATGGTTGTTCAGCTGAAAGGAGAAAGCTCCAGGGAGAGCTTACTGCAGCCTTCCAGTACTTAAAGGGGGCTACAGGAAAGATGGGGACAGACTTTCTAGTAGGGCCTGTTGTGATAGGACAAGGGATAATGGTTTTAAACTAAAAGAGGGTAGATTTAGACTAGATATAAGGAAGAAATTCTTTACTGTGAGGGTGGTGAGACACTGGCACAGGTTACCCAAAGCAGTGGTAGATGCCCCATCCCTGTGAACATTCAGTGCCAGGCTGGGTGGGGCTCTGAACAACCTGATCTAGTTGAAGATGTCCCTGCTCATTTCTAATCCAAACTATTCTATGATTCCATCATTCTGTGTAATACAGGGCTACCCATCATCTTTCTACAGAAGCCTTATAGCAATGTTTCAATAGCATCTTAGCTGTTTAAGTAGTCTATTGCAAAAAAACAACACAACCTTACACACAGCTACAGGGAATTATTCTGTTACTAACCTGTGTGGTGCTATTGCTATCTGAATATTTCTGTTGCTACTTGATTTTATACTTCCTTCAGTGGTGAGGGCTGGCACACCTTCCAGAAACAACCTCTCTATTCCATTTAGTCATGTCTCTTCCTCAAAAATAATCTAGAAATAATCAGTTGAACACTATTTTCCCCAATCTCTTATACCCAAGTGCTTTCAAAACAACTGAATGCCTTACGGCTACATTAAAACATTGTGAATGCAGCTCAGTGCCTTGCCTTTGGTCCCTGTCAGAGGTCCTGATGTCTTGTTAATGCATATTACCTTAAGAATACAATACTGCGTGCCTCACACAAAGACTGTGTGGCATAACATAACCTAATTTGGCTCCAAACATTTCTTCCTTCCCACATTCTGCAACTGAACCACTATTTTTATGCAGTCCCAATATGGAAAAGTCTTTTTACCACTTGGTGCATTAAAATTCATTATTATAATTAGATTTACTGGTAGTGCATATGACATAATAAATTCCAACTTTTTACTGAATGGACAGTAGGCTATGAGATAAAAAATATGTATCTATTTTACTAAGTAACTTCATCAATGAGGCATAAAACAAAAGAAAATTAGAGGCGGGGAGCGGGAACAAAAGTGAGGAAACAGAAGAAATAGAGAAATCTGGGTAGAAGTTGATGGACTAAATGTCTATTTCTATTATTAGAATCAGTAACAACACCAAAGTCAAGGAGATCTCTGCTACAACCTATGGATGATGCTAGTAGCTGTGTGTAAATTACTTGTAATAAACACAGCTTCAAACATTGTTAAAAATAAGGCAGGTGACATTTACACTTTGAACTCCAAACTGCTGAAGACATTTTGGGTTTAGGCTTGGGGATCTTAGAAATTCTCATTTGGTTAGAGCAGATTCACAGCAACATCTAACACAGCTTTGTGCAGCTGGAGATACATTCGATTTGTGTCTCGTCTTCTAATTGAAACTTTGTAAATTCCCAAATCACCATATAACTCTACTAGAAAACAGATGAGTTCAGATATGACAGAAGAGTAACTATTGGAAAGGAGGTTATTAAACACAGTAGAATTCAAACCAATATGAAAAGACAAGCTATTACAAGAGGTCTTTTGGTGAGGGGAGTGATAGTTACACACATACATACACATGGGACTTGGTATCACACCAAAGTTTTCAGAAATACCACAAAAATGGCAGTAGCAACTGTTTTCTGGATCACTGATGAGAGTCATCTTGATTTTTCCTTATTACTTTGAGTTTGGTTTTTTGTTTGTTTTTTTGTTTTTAATTTCTTTTGTTGTTGTTGTTCTTGGTTTGTTTTTTTTTTTTTGGTTGTTGTTTGTTTGTTTTGGGGTTTTGTTTTGTTTTTTTTTTTTTTTTGTTTGTTTTTTTTAGATATCTTTGAGACTGTGTTACTGCCAAAGAAAGGACACCAGCTATTAAGAAACAATGATGACAGACAAAACTGTCCTAGAGTGATAGTTGTAAAAATAATGACAAACACGGGTTTTCAAAATGCTTCCCCTCTCCTTTTAGAGAGAAGTCTTTCTTTTGTATGAAGGAAGTAGTCCCAAAACCACGAAGCATACATGCAGCAGACTGTCTATGGGTTGAGGGCACGTTTTTTCTGTCTCCCAATTTAAGACAGATTTAAATTGACATTTAAAGGAAAATCAAAATAAAAAAATCCTCCTTTAAGTTTGAATAAGCTCTAGGCATTAGAATTCAACAGTTTTGCATAACAGTATCAATGGGGTATTTGTCATCTGTCCTGGTTCGGGCTGGAATAGAGTTCCTGTTTGTTTTAGTAGCTGGAGGAGCTGCAGCCCCCTGAGACCCCAGGGGCTCCCCAGGGCCCAGTGCCCTCACCTGTGTGCGGGGGCGGGGGGAGCACAGCTGGAGGGCTGGGCCCCGATTGGCCGATATCCCATGTCATGTGACACTGTGCTCACCATATAAAGGCAGGAGCGGGCCAGGAGGGGCTGCCACTTCTGGGAGTGGGGCTGTGGGGCCTTGGTGTTTGGGATTGCTGGCTGGGAGCAGGCGGGTGTTGGTCGGCAGGGGGTGAGCAGCTGTATTGGACATTACCTGCTGATACTGCTGTCAGTGTATTGTTCTGTTACTGTTAAACTGTTTCTATCTCAACCCGCGAGTCTCCCTTTGCCCCTCCGATTCCCTCCCCATTCCCAAGTGGCAGGAGGGTAGGTGAGCCACTGCGTGGCGTTTAGCTGCTGACCAGGCTCAAACCACGACATCATCCCATCAAAGAACTTGTACCTTTGAGTAGTTCTTGTTAGAGTATATATCTCCTTAAAATAAGATTTTAACTACTATAAACAAACAATAAAATTATTATAACTTCAAAAGCTATTTTTAAAGCTGCCAAGGCATGATTAATAATGACACATTTAGCAATCAAATCCTCATTTACAGATCATCCACTGTCCAAATGATACATCTCCAAAAAGAGATTCCATCTTTATGGAGCTGCTTTTTTCAAAGTGAAACCCTTATGATCAAAATGGTTTATTTCACTATCCACTAGGAATCTTATTTGACAATGAAAAATTATTAGAAATTTAATGGCTCACATCAATATTTTGAAACACAACCACATAATCAGCTTGCAGGGAAAAGAGATGCAGCTCTAACTGTACTTTGAGTAACTTAAATGTGAATACACGAGTGAAACTTCTCCGTGTGGCTCACGTACCCAAGACTACAAAACAGGAATATTTTTTTTCTCCAACAGAATATATAGTGAACACTCACACTTCCACTATGGCTTCCTCAGTCAGACATGTATCAGGGAAATGTTTCACACTATCCTTGCCTTGAGAATCTCTTCAACTTATTTTTCAGAAACTCAAAAAGACACTTAGCAGAGAAAAGGTAGAGAATGGATGGTGAAGAGAGAACACCTGTAAAGGAACCATAGTTACTATTAAGCAACCCTGATCTCCCCTTCACATGGTACCTACAGTCACAGAAGGAAGGGTGGATGGGAAGGCCCTGTA
The DNA here is from genome assembly GCF_018691265.1 of Tyto alba. Classification (NCBI taxonomy): domain Eukaryota; kingdom Metazoa; phylum Chordata; class Aves; order Strigiformes; family Tytonidae; genus Tyto; species Tyto alba. The sequence continues at coordinate 11,889,193 of NW_024881327.1, read as the reverse complement.
AAATGTAGGGACAAGGTGGGAGGAAGCAAGGAGATTTGAAACTGCTGTTCATTTTCAAAGTCTACCAACTTCCAAGACCTCAAAATCTTCACAAAATCCAGGACAGGTAGAGAAGAAAAAAAAAAAAAAAAAAAGAATGTCAGTGGAGCTCCATCCTACTGTGAAGCAGATTGAAAGAAGGACTCAAACGAAAACTTAAATTTCCCAGAAAATAATTGTTACATTGTACGTTGAGATAACTTCAGTGACCCAAAACAAATATTCACTGCAGGAACCAAAGGAAAAAGCACAAGACCTGTCAAGGAAAGCCAAGTTCAAATGTTTTGGAGATCGGCAAAGAAACACATCCACCCAAATATAAGCAACAACGTACTCGCAATTGGAGAGAAGATAGAGCCAGCTGCAAAGCAGTCTGAAAAGGAAAATCACATGAGTTTGTTGACCCTGCAGCAGCTGATACAATCAAAATAGAAATGAAGAGTCGGAATTGAAGGACTATAGCTCAGAATTTCACCAATTTCCTGTTTTCTAGTGCTCTACTAACATGGATGAGGCCACCAAGGTCTTGCTTGTGCTCCCAGAGAGAACCTGGTTTGTTCCCAGGGCCACAGAGGTCGAAGGTTAATATACTGATTTGGGCACCAGCTCACCATTTCCACACAAATATTCACGTCTCATTTGAATAGCTTTGAGTCTAGCTAAACTAGTGCTATTTAAAATGTGCCAAAACCAATTAGTGAATAAAGATGCTGCTATAGCAACAGCATCTGATTTTCCAATTAGTAATAATTGCTGAAACACCTGCCATAAAGCATAAATACATTTGGATTGGGGGTCCTGTAACAAACTTTGCTTTAACGCCGGGTTTTTTTTTAAATTGACCTTTACCATGATAATGAAACAGAAGAAAGTGGCAGTTCTCTTTTTCCTACTATCAAATGTAATATAGTATTACTTATTTTTATGGAAGTCCACAGAATGTGTCCTAAAGTATTAAACTAATTAACCACGCTATGCTTAGAGATTCCCAGGCAAAAAAAAATTCCAGATGGCAGCCAGTTTACAATGAAGAACAGTTCAATGAATGCAGTATTAAAATACCACCTGTAAGATACAAATGCTCTGATTCACAGAGGAAAAGACAAAGCATATAGTAGTGCTCTGGTAAACAATCATGGGATCAGACAAGATATAAATGACCGTAGTCACTCTAGACATGTCCTGAAGTCTGAACATATATTTTTACATATAATTTTGAGTATATCTGTACTGTCCAGTCCCAGTCACAAATGGAAATGGGACTCACATTTGCTCTGTGTTGGACCTAGAATGTTTTTAGCATCCTCTCATAGCAACCACTATCCAGACACACGTTGGAAGTATCTGAAGTGAGTAAGCCGATGCTGATTTTCACTGTTAGATAGCAACAGTGGATGTGAGTGTAAATTCCCACAGTCCTCACATACTTAAATTTTCTGTATTTCAAACATTTACCCTTGCTTCCCCTCCTTGTAGCAGGGATTATATAGTTTTTCAGCACTTCTCAAAGATTATTTTGAAAATAATACCTTGTTTTCCCCACTTTCATAGGATCCATCTGATTACAGAGACTTACCTGTGATTGTCCCCCTAATCACATTCTCATACACGCTAAATTTAGAATAATGTGAGTAATGCAATGAAAACACATAGTCATAACACACTGAAGTTCGTAAATATTTTTTCAAACAGACATTACAACATGCAATCCCTGAGCGAAGAGGAGAAAAGTGTGTGTATGGGTATTATTTCCTATATAATAACTGTGCCCCAACTTTCTGGGTTTTTTGAAGAACATTAAACCCCAGAGTAACTCTATGATCAAGCTCTTACAGGTTTCAAAGAAGTAGAAAAAAGTCTACTGTTCTCTTCTCTGTAGCAAAATGACTGAGCACACAATGGCAGAGCACTTCATATTGGTCAGCAATTCAGACTGTAAAAGACCAGCCACACATTAGTTCCCTGCTTGTAAGAGCCTAAAATCACACATAAGGATTCCCATTTAGGCCTCTTCAGAGATCCTAATCGGAGTGAACATAAGCAGTTAATCAGAAAGGCTGGTTTCACAACAAATGTAATAAATTCCCAAATGGTCAAGCCCAGCAGTGCTTCTTGAAACAGCAGCAGCAGTAACTGCAGCAAACAGATGTTAATGTTTCACAAAGATAAATTTTAACAAACACTTTAAGGCATGGCTCAAAAATAATGTTTCTTTAACAGGAGTTCTGATTTTTTTTTTTTTTATTTGAACAGAAAAGGAATAGACCAGTGGTAAAGACAAATTTACACTTTTAGTGAAGTACACTGCTCACTGCATTTACATTTGTAAACTGGTTATGTCACCTGTTTGGACCAACAGAAGCAATTTGTAGACTTCTTTTTTCCTGGGGATTTTTAGTTTATGAAAAATAAGCTGCTTTTTGTTGTTTTGGTTTTAGGTTTTGTTTGTTTGTTTGTTTGTTTTGTTTGTTTGTTTTTAAAAAAATCAAAACAAAACAGAAAACTGAGAGAATAATTTAACACTTTCAATTCAAATATTTGTCATGGAAAGAACAGTTGTTACTAAAGCAGATAGTCAAGTGTGGGAAAAACTAATTGTGTTTTAATATTCTCTTTTTGCAAGTAACCTAATTAACTTTTTACAAAAGTGTCCTCTAAGTTACATACTAGTGTATCGTACTTCAGAGTTTCAATAACATGTTAACTTCAATAACTTATATAAAATCATGGTCCTTCCCCAGTTATTATTCCTGAACTCCAAAGGGACATCTTTGGATAGAGTGACTTATCTAAAAATTACTATTTCATTAAGCAATTCACTTTCACTTCACCTTTGAAAGGTGATGATACAGTGATAAATATATTTTGAAAGAACAAAGTTTGTGATAAAGGCTCTTGCAGCATTATTAATTACACCCACACTCAGAATGCTTAAAAATAAGATATGCTTCCTATATATACTCCAAATCATATTAAGGCATGGAAAATGACATGGAAGCTATCAGAAATCTTACCATTGAAAGGAATGCAAAAGCCTTAATGGTTCCACTAAACAGCATGAGGTTTTGTTTTGTGTTTTTTTCTCTAATTTATTTCAGCCTCTGCATAACTGGTTTTTCATCCCGAAGCCACTTCCTAGCACTTCTAGGAGCCAAAACAACATGTAGATTAAAAAAACAAACAAAACCCCAAAACAGCCAACTAGCCAAAACCATCCTGTTTGCTTATTACACAGCAAACAGAATCCTCTACATTGTAATTCTAGTTTATGATCAACTTTTCATAGAAGACCTTCCTCCTGTTTTTCTAAAATAAGTATGCTTGAAATACCAGAAAAACGCCTTCAACTGAACTTTTCTGGTAGTTCTTAAAATATTCTTAAAATAATATTTATGAGATTATTTTTGATCATAAAAGAACAGAAGTATTTTCAGACCTTCACACAGGCATAAGACATAAGCCCGCTTGCTTTTAGGCACTGGTAATCTCATTGATACTGATAAAATTATTCATGCTTTGAAAATTAAGTGATTAAGCATATTCTTAATTTTTTTCCTGGGCTGGACCTCTAGGTAATAGGCTTAACACACTGAACAGGCTGCATACAGCTTTTACATGATTGAGTAAGTTTTAAAACAAACCAAAAAGTCAAGTATACTGTTCATCTCTGGTCTTTTTGAGCATGTTAGTCTTTCGGAGGAACAGTTATGCATCATAGTGTCTGGAAACGTCCAAGTTAGCATGCAAATTAAAGGAGGTAGAAGATATGCAATTACTTCACAAAAGGACAGATCTAAAAAGAATCAATGACAGGCTACACTACAGGCGAATGAGCAAAGTTAAGCTTTGTATTGTGAATTAAGATTTAATGAATTCCTGGGTAAGTTTTATCAAAAAAACCTAAAGGAAATGGAAAAGAAAAAGAATATTGTTTGATCATGGATTAGCTAAATGAAAATGCCATGTATGTTAAAAATAATATCCATCCAAGACAGAGTGACCTTGAACATTTAGCTATAGCACTAATCATCAGGAGGTATGATACTCTGTTATTTCAACATAATGATGAATTGATTGCCATGAAAACAAAACTACATTGCAAGAGTATTTCAAAATCCCAGTGGCATATTTGTAATATGCCTTTTCTGATAATAAGAGATTGCAAAATATGTTTTTTCTTTACGGAAAGGTTAAAAAAGGAAACAGCCTTTTAAAACAACTAAATTATCAATTAAGTTTAAAAAATTTTCAGTAGAAGAACATCTATCTCTCTTTTTTCTTATATCCCTCCCAGAGACAGTAATCTAAAATGAGATGGGCAACATATCACATCCAATACACAAATATAACTATCAAACACAATTATCTAAATGATGGTAAGAGTTCACTGCACAGTGATTTTTTCCTCTGATAACTATGCTAAGGAACTGCTTTTCAGGACAGAGCAAATAGAGTTTACAGACTGATGCAGATATATCATAGACATAAAGTGGTTATTTGGACAAACATTTCAATCAGACTGTCACAGAAGTAGTTCCGTTTCCTATTTCCAACTGATGATAATTTTAAATGTAATTGATGGTAAATTATTTGTGGTGCTGGGAACTAGACCTTTCAAAATCATGAGTTAGAGGATATTTTTCAACAGCTTTTATTCTATATTAGACATAAACTGCCACAAAGAACAGTAGGGAATGTTCTGTTCCCAACAAATTGAACTTGTCCATGCAAGATATAATCACAGCCCCAATTTCAAGTACCAGAATTGCTGATTAAGAATGCAGCTACTAAGGAGAAAAACCGTGATCTAAAAGAGCTCATCGAACATTGCACATTCCACAAAATAATAGCACCAATGGCAATTTTATTCTCTTTAAAAGACTCAATGTTCTTCTGTGAAATTGCAGGACAAAAAGTTGTCTATGGGAAGGCAAGGAATTTCAAGAGACTTAATTCCTGTAACTAGGGTCATAGTTGAAGGTGAGGCCAGAGGCATAAACCTGATGAGAAGCATTACAGCTTGTCCCCATGACTGAATGGAAGCCATCGGCGTGTGTCTGACCGTGCTCAGGCCCAGACTAGCCAGAGGAGGCTCAGTCCCCGCTTCTGTTCCACAGCAAGAACCATTAAGCTGCAATGTCTATGATATCCTTGGTACCGTCAAGAATCCAAGGCTGTAGAAATATTTTCAGAAACAAAGTATGTTATCATTTTAATAGTGGATCTGTCAGGATCTCTGATAAATTATTATGGAAAAGCAGATTTTTAAAAAGTATGATTTAAGTAACAGAATAGTCAGAATCTTCATGTCTTTTCCCTGTCAGAGTTTAGCTTTTCTTTAGAAATAAGACTCTGAGGGATTAGCTTCCTTCTGCATGTAACAAAATTTTAACACTATTGAAACTACTTTCCTATTGTACAAACACAGTGTTACTAGATGGTAGTATAATAACTAAGGTTACAGTAATCAGAGAACAGCAAAGCACTGAAATCTCCTATCTACAAATAGGATAAAAAAGAATTAATAAAGAAAGTGGCCATCTTCATAATTTCATGTAAAACACTACTGGCAGACTACATCTCTTAAATTCTGTATATTGTTTTTCTTCATCTGCATTGACTTGAAACAGTTGGAAAAATATGCTCATTTTTATTTGATATAAGAACCACAGGCAAGTAAGTTAAGACTTCAAAATTCCCAGTAAGCTATGGCATACTAAGAATAGTAAAGAAAGAGCCTCATCCCTTCCTTACCATCTCAGTAACAAGAATATAGTTATGTTTCTTCTCTATTCAGGACACATATTTACTAGCACATAGACAATTCTACTCATTCAGTGCTACAAAAATACTTTTTGAGGCAGTCTTCAAAAATTAAGAAACACTTATGCGTGAATAGAGGTTGAAAATCATGGCCCTGATCAAAGACATTTGGCTTTCACCTTCCCCTTCTGCTTTCTCCTCCTCTTCATAATGTAGCTGCTAGCAACTGCCCTTTATTTGGGTACACATATATCCATCCTGTCAGTCAACATAAATACTCATTAGAGACAGACAAGGTGGAAGAAAATCCAAGCAGCATGAGAGAATTTCCAACCTGCTGACGTCAACAGCGAAACTTCTATTTCTGTATGACCAGCGTATCATCTCCATGCACTTCCCCAGAGAGAGGTAAAGTGGTCTAATGGTTTCATCTTAAGTCAGAAAATGCACAAAACTGCCAGATTTCAGGTACAACCCTGGGCAAGCCACACAGCTGCTCTCAAATTCCTTGTTTGCAACATGCAGATAATAAATCTGGCAAATGTACTGCCATAAAATAACTAAGCGTGATTATTGATTTTTGCCTTATAAAAGGCAACAGTACAGACCTCAAGTTAAGAACATTGTAGCCCAGTGCTAGTAAGCAGCAGAATCTGGGAAGAAGATGATTGTCTACTTTTATAATTATTGATTTTTACAGGGTACATATCACTTTATTACCTTGACACTCTTTAAGTATGGAGCTTCATAAGCAATTAACAAACCAAATACAAGAACAAATGGACCTTATATAAATGCCAGTAGCAGACCTGCTTTAAAGGACAAAAATGAAAGAAATGCTATTAAGCAGGCTAAATGTCAGAGATTCCTGAGTGCTTACACTTAATTAGCGGAAGACTTTGTTTTAGTAACATATTTTTAATCTATGAGAGTTCATAATTAATTGTATACCTGCAAGGAACAATGTCCACAGATTTCTAAATTTGATAAACGTGAAAAACTGAAGGAGGCCTTTTTCGTGTACATCCTATTGGTGAAATCTGTGAAGAACAGCTAAGCCACCAGTCCGTGTTGACACTATAACTTCTGACAATGTAACCAGACAAAGGGATATTCTTCACAAAGCAATACTCTTTATGGTATGTCACCTACTTATCCTTTACCTACATGAAGTTCATTATTTATGTGAGCAGAATACTGGTAATAGTGAATTGTGTTGTGCCAGAGACTCCTCTAACCAACTACAAGAAAACAGATAGCAGCTGTGTAAACTGAACTCCTGGTCTTGTTCCTCACACGATTACCATTATTAAGTGCAGTACGGAATGGAGGAAATCACTGACGACTGCCAAGGCAACTGCTAAAGGGGAAAAATAGAAAAAACAAACTGATCAACATATATATTTTTATTTTCCCATGGAAACTAAGGTATAAATCCACACAATAATTTATTTTATGACAGATTATTTTTAAAAAGTCTGCTGAAGTTTGCTCCTAGCTCTACCCTGTTCCACCTTCTCACCACTCCCTGCACTGTAACATTTAATTCATGGGTGGTAATTGCCACTGTAGCCAAGACAGGACCTGGTAATGAGCAGAGTTAAAAAGCAAGGGACGATACAACCTTTTAGACCGGCTTTTTCAGAAGAGAAATCATGATGCTGCTAGGTACTGGCAAATATAAAACACCTTTATTGCAAAACATCAGAAAGGTTGCTGCTGCTACCATACTGATCATAAAAATTGCCAGCAACACTGACACATTATATCTCTCTGTGGCAAGCCAAGGATCAACAGTGTTTGCCACCTCATGGACAAACTGTAAAATACAGACAGTGTGTATTCATGACTGGCAGCATCTGGAAGCAGGATTAGTGGCTTTCAGATGAAAATTTGTTCTGTTCAGGCGAACAGGATTTGCAGTCCTCCACAACAGTATTGAATATGGACTACAGCTCCCCGTACTTGGATCTAGCATTTTCAAATCCCTTGTAAATGGGGAAAATTGTATCTTTCTAAACACACTTGTTTGTTCCAAAGGACAAGGTAGAGTTAATACAAAATCAAAATAAAAAAAAAAAAAAGGAGAGGGACCATTACCCAGCTTTCTGGATCAAAGATGTTTCTAATGTGCAATTTATAGAGCATGCTTACCTGCACACAGCTGAACAAAAGTAAAAATCTTCCATACTAATGCAGAAACTCATTTTCACATACATAACACCACAGCTCATCACAAACCACATTTGTCCGAGAAACTAACATGTATAGTTATTGAATAGCAGGATAGAGCATGTGGTACAAGTTCCTCTCCCTCCTCCTTCACCAATGTTTAGGAGCATCTTTTTTCTTTCAGTCTAACATCATCTGTGAAGTGTCAATCAACCGGCTCCAATTTCCCTACCCTTGTCCTAAAAAGTTCCCACACCTGACCTGCTTCTTTTTATTCCAGTCACTGCAACTGCAGAGAAAACATATGTTCAACCTCTTGCTTTTCTTAGTCTGTGGCTAGATTGTTTCAAAACCCCATTGTAAGCTGGGAATTTCTGCCATTTGTCTAAAAAGGGGTGTTAACATTAAAGGCCAAGCTCAGCTATTTGAATGCCAGCGCTGTTAAACTGCTAGATGAAATATGAAGACTCAACATGACTCATTAAAATTTCATTGTTCAGAAACAGATTAGACTAATTTCATTTTAAATCTCAGTACCAATGTAGAACAAGAATCAACAAAACATTCACCAATCTACCAATAAACTTCACATTTTCAGGGAGATGACCTAGACTGCTTCATTAGTCTCTGCCTTATCTAGCATTCTCCTCTCAAAAACTGAGCAAATGTCTTATTTTGTACAATATTCAAGTAGTACTTTGATTTGTATAAAAACTGGAATAAGAGAATTCAGGGTAAGTGAACTTAAACTGATAACTGTACTCTATAACCTAAATTAGCTGGAGTTACTAATTTATTCTCAATGTTAAAATATTTTACTGACTAAGGTATTTCTATTTCCCATAATCAGTGGTTGGAGAGAGGACTCAGATACTGAAGTCCAATCTGGTTAGGTACTGTCCCACTTACTATTAAATTACTAAAACTTTTAAAAGTAACAAAACACACCAATGCAATTACAATGACCAGCAGAAATCTTTCAAATTCCATGCCTATATCATAATGGAAATAAAGATGATAAACAGGGTTTTTTCACAGTCTAATAGAACTACTGATTATATTTAACTCTTTTTTTTTTGTTTTGTTTTGTTTTTTTTTTCCCAACTGAAAGTGACAGACAGGAACAATATCTTGGTAAAAGTCAGCATAATTGAAACAAATTAATCTGGATAGCACTCTTTCCAAGTGAGTTGCCAGCACATTAGCAAAAGTAGAAAAAAAGATCGCAGTCACAAGTCATCAGCCTATTATATTGGAAGCAGTTAGAAATAACTGTCCTCCAATTCCATATTGCAAAGAAATACACATCAAATGCTTTCTCATGCACTGAAAAAACAGTAATGCCAGGACTGAAGTATATGCTTCTTTTCTGTTTCTAAAACTCTCTGACACACTCTGCAGGTCACAAGGCGTCATGTCATCATGTTACATTCTCAGTGGAACAGGGAAAAGCATATCAGGACCTAAGGGAAGGGAAATTAGACTGTAAAGCCTCTTCAAGAGAGGAACAGTAAATAATAATGATAATGATAATAATAATAAAGTAAAATGAAAAAATATTCAGCAGATACAATTCAAGTATTTGTTTTTCAAAGACCAAACAACCCACTTGCACAGGAATTTAAAGAGTTTTAGAAGTTTACTAAAATATGTTACTTTACTGCTAGATTAGAATAATGGCTTTCTTTTCCATGGCCATCTCTCTCTTTGCCTTGGACAAGTGCTAGGATGGTGAGTGAGCCAGAGGCAAGGCATGGGGGAGCAGTGCAGTACAGGCACAAAGGCAATCAGAGTACAAGAAGGTTTGCAAGAGGGAAAAGGAGTGGGAAGGAGATTCTCCAACTGCAAAGCACACTGACCACGACCCAGTGGCTCCTGTGAAAACAGCCAGCCACGGCAAGCTACAACCCTTGCAATTACACTTGCGCTTGTCTGCGTAAAGAGCAATTCTTTTTATCGCACCAGAGCTTCCTGGTGCTCCTCCACCTCTCTTTAGCCAGCTGTACAGTATCAGAAATTGGGTAAAGAGGCTCTTGTTTTGCCAAGTATGCCACTGGTATACACTCATCCATGATCAAACTGGCTGTAAAAGGAGGAAACACAAAGATGTGCAGCACAATAACGTACACATGATTTAAGTGTTTGAGTATTAGGTAGAACGATCAGAGACAGTGAATCAAACTCCAACATGTCTTGAAGCTTACGTTGGAAAGCAGAAGATAGATAGCAAATTTAACCATGTGCACAGGGAAAGGGGAAGGGAACCTCACAATGCAGCCACAACATTCAAATTGATTTTAAACATCTCTGATATCCAGAGAGCCTAGAATAGCTTCTCTGTGTAATTTCCAATGCCAGTGAGCACACTGCAGGTGCTGTTAGAGTAAATATGTACTCTACTATGTAGGTGTGAATTTTAAGACTATGGTATGTAACTCTGAACTTGCCACTACTTCTTTCTTGAGATGAGCTCTCAGCTGTGACAACTGGCTCTTTGCACTATCTATAAATGTTCTTTTCATATAAATGATGTCTGTTCTACATCTTAACAGGAGTGACTCCCCAGGAATAGGGACCAAAGAAGTTAAAATATTTTCAATTCCTTTAGTAGGAATGGAAAAAAAAAAAGATTTCCAAGGGTTTATATAACATTTCTAGCTTACCCGGCCCCTGAAAAGTAAGCTCTGCTACAAGCAGCAGAGCTGCTTAAAACTTAAGAGAAAGTTTTATAGTCATGGATGGTATTTATTGATTCTCCATTACTGATCAGCATTTCAGAAGTACAAATTTCCAAATGTTCATAACCAATTATAAATGCAACTTATAAACATTTATTTCGGCATGATATTTTCTAGCTATGAGAATTGCTCTTCCCACCAAAAATATCTTGATGAGACCTTCTATACAGTTTCTTCCCCCAGTGACTTCAGTCAAGATACCAAATAGAAAAATTGGTATAAAAATAGGCAGGTACAATGTACCCTTATGCCACAGAATCCCTTGTTAAAAAATTTCCATACATATACTTCTCCCAGAAATGAAAGCTTGGGCATGATGCATCATTCACAATTTCAGAGATTAGTTTATTGTGGGAGAATCTTGGAGGCTGATTAAAAAAATAAGATTGATATAATGGAAAGTTTGATTCAAGATTAAATGCTGGGATAGCTACTGCTGCATTATACAATCAAGATGGATGACTGGATAAAGAAGTATGGAAAAAAAATGCAAAAGGGCTTTATAAGAAGCCAGCCAAACAATAATGTTGAAATAATGAAATCTAAATACTGCTAAATTACTTGAAAGGATAGAAAATTTATCATTATGGAAACAAGATAAATCTAAATAATAAAGATATATTAAAATGCAGTAAATCTGTCTTGTTTTAACTCTTTTTCCAATACTGACAGTTTTATGATGTATATGTAATCAAAATATGGTTTTGCTTGTTTTGTTTTGCTTGTTGGTTTTTGGTGTTTTGTTTTGGTTTTGTTTTTTTTTTTTTTTTGAAATATTGGGTTATTTAATTTGAAACAACAGATCCCATTCAAATCTTGTCATAATATTTCTTCTTCTCTCAAAGTCCATCATGTCTACATTTTGCGAATATATATGCAACAAAAATGTTACTTTTTCAAAATTAAATAAATCAGCTTTTAGCAATCAAATTGTATAACAACTGAAGTAGATACTTTCATAGAAGGTTTTCAGGATATCGTGTTTATTATATATTAGGCAGCTAGTCTAATTAGACTAATTAGTGAAGCAGATAATCATTTAAGTAGGGATGAGCTAAACAACTTGGTGATTATATTCTTTAAAAAACACGCCTTTTTGTTTGGGTTTGGTTTTTTTTTGTTGTTTTGGCTTTGTTTCAGACAGATTTCAGTATTAACTTCTGATGCTAAACTCCTCCAGAGAAATCTTTACAAAAGTAAGCAAGCAGCTGGTAGCTAACAGCTACCTTCTACTAAGCAATTATTTACACCAAACAAGTAGGAAATATAATGTAAACAATATTTCAAGCATCTAATTTCCTACACAGAATTACACACAACACCCCTATTAATTTTTTACAAGAAAAATCATTTGTGTGCATCCACAGAATTTTTTAATCAGTATCTTGTGCAGCAATAATTTTGACAAGGGAGAGCACAGCCCCTCTTTGGAAGCACTTTCCTGGTCTTTAGTCATGCTGTCCAATGTTAAATCTCATGGATGCTGAGGAAATTTCATGCTTACCTGGTTATGCTGGGTTCACAAACACCATAGTTCCACTCTTTACAATCCATAAAGCACTTTGCAAACTTTATTGTGTCTTTAAGCACACTAGGCATGGAAAAAATCAAATCTAAAATATTGCTTGGGTATAGTTTTTGTACTAAATTTTCAAGTTTGGCAGGGGAAATAAAAACAAAATTAAAGAGCAATGTCTTCTTTTGATGATTTAATAGTCAAGCAAAGAAACAGGTGTGTGATTTAGCAGTGCTATGGTTACATAAGTATACATTTGAACACACATCCAATTCAAAACCCCACCCCCTGGGAATATGTGCCCTAGTTTTCCAGGTAGCCTACAGCACATGCCAAATTTGAAACAGAAATGTTTCCCTAATCAGCTAAATCTGTGTCAAAATGTCAACTCAGCTTAGGTCCAAGTCATTGCCACTCATGATCTCTAGAATGGCCATAATTAATATTTGTGCAGCATGAGGGACTCCAGACATTAACAGTGGGGCACAGTCTCCTAACAACTACCACAAAGCAAAAACAGGTACCCATGCCTCCCTTTGGTACACGTGGATCTGAGTGCTCACCTTAGGAAAGTATGTAGCGGGACAGAAACACTGCACTTGTCACTACTGCCTTTGTGCCCTCTCAAAGGCTGCACGATAGTTCCTGTTCCATAAAAAGGCACTTTGCAATCATGATTCTTGTTGGGATGGAGCTAATTTTCACAGTAGCAGCTTTTGCACTGTAGCTATAGCAAATTAAAGGCACTTATTTTTACCCAGTCAACCAAGATACATTGACTAAAATATGTATTATATATAACAATTCCAGATAAAAGACCACTTGCGAGTAAGGGGCAGACAAACAATAGTTAACAGGAGTTGCTCAACTGTGCTGAAGAGGAGGCTGGTGACAACAGCTAAATTTGGGGGTAACCAGGTGAGTCTCACTGACACGTACCAAGCCTCTCGCCATTTCTAGTCAGCAGCTACCAATCTTTTGCAAACTAAGATATCACAGAGGCTATTAGCTGTTCATGTTCGCTTACATTGTACAAAGAAAAAAAAGCACTGATATAAAAATGGACTATTACACAAGAAAGCAAGGTCTTCACTCTGCAAACGGCTAAAAAAATGTGGCCGTTTATTAATTATTGAGAAAAATGGTGTTCATGCAATTATTGCCCTCAGTGAGTTACACAGATCAAGAGAACAAAACTAAAGCCAAATCTTAAAGCTAGATGATTCTCTGACTTCACTGGGCTTACATCAGTTTACACCAGCAGCATGCCTAGCTCTTCGTTATGACACTTCCATTCTTTTAAGCCACTAATGCACAATCTCAGCATTAATTTCAGATAATTTTTCTAGTCTGTGGAAAAAAGCTACGTACATTTGAAGTGTATGAATACATGCATATACATATATTAATTGTATTATAAATAAAGACATGTTACAGATACATAAGTTATAATGTGTTCAAAATCAACTTCCCTTACTTTGTAAATGGTTCCTGTTTTGATGTAATTGGCCCACTAATCAACAGAAAGCCTACCGAGTACAGTAAATCTGCATTATCTGATTGTCCTGGACTGCATCATTACATAGTCTGGAAGTAAGACACCATAACCTATAGAAGGCTATGCCCTTCACCTAAATCTGACGCTTTCGCACATTATATACAAATACTGTGTTGAAGAGTGACTTTTGTGGGGGGACATCTTTAATACTTGAGGCAGCCCCTCAGAAGTTCCTGTACTCTGCCTAACCTGGAGCTGAGAGCAGGCAAGCAGCTTTCCTAAATTACAGAAAGTACTGTTTCAGGGGTTAATCATCTGGGATTGTTTAAACAGAGGGACATCTGGCACACCTCCCCACAGAGACCAAACAAATCATTTCTAATCTCCCTCTACTGTATCAGGGTCTGGGTTTCATCCAGTGCTAATTTGCAATTTTACTGCACATTCCATCATTTCCACAACACTGTGTAGTAAAAATACCCAGCTTTACATTCATTCCAGCAGAGAAGAAAAAAAAAAAAAACAACCCCGAAACAAAACACCCCAGAACTGTAATCAGAAGAGCTTTAAATTGCCAAAAGACAAAAGAAAGTTTCTTTTTCTAAAGAACGTTCACCTAGTACTATTGGTATTGCTTTTAAGAATACACGTGTAGTATTTGGCAGAGCTACTGAACTGTGCAAAATCAAGAGTTTGAAGAATAAACAGAGTAAAGTGAGGCAATTCAAAATGTACATAATTTGAGATAATAGAAAGGGTGAAATGAAAAATGATACTCCCAGAAGTACCAGTTCTATAAAAATTTCAAACCATCAATTTTACGTAGCAAAATGAACAAAGCAACTCCACAAGCAAGGCAATTACTGATATCTCTTTGTAATAAGTGCAGAAGAAATGGAATTAAGCAAAAACATAGTTTTTGTACTGCAAACATAAAAGCTTGAAGTTTTTATGTGAAAAGGCTTTAAGCCTTTTTTCCCCCCTTACTTATTTTTTAATTGTTCTACTCTCACTTTTCATCTGAATATTTTAATGTAAATGAGAAAGAGGATTGTAGGTCTTCCACCAAGGGCCCTCAGTAGTGGAGATACACAGGTAGAACTTTGACTAGGATAAAATTCATTACATTTTATTTGAAAGAGGAAGATAAATAAAGAAAAAAATGATCTGCTGAGAAGTTTATCGCCTGGCATCTGTGTCAAGCAGGGTAAGAAATATGACTATATTACCCAGCTGTGCTAGGCAGAATATCATAAAACAATTTGAGATTCTATCTCTTAGTTTCATCTGTTAGCATATGTCCTGTTTTTCAGGGAATAACCTAATACAATACAAGTAATTTAGAGGTAATTAACTGTAAAAGCCTTTGGATGGATTATCACTTCAACAAAGAAATCAAGTCATTATCTATATTCAGATATATTCAGGGACTGTTTCATCATAGAGCAATATAAGTGCTATGTATCTCGGGAGGTACATTACATTTTAAAATATCTCTGTATATTTCAGCCTTAGGACAGTAATCTGAGTTTTATAATTATATCCAAATTATAATCTGAAGTTGCTTTTTCTAATTGAAAATGTTTTGGAAGAAAAAAAAAAATATTGGAGGTCTGTGTCTATCTAGGATTTCGAGATGTTGCTGTTCTTTAACGGGACTTATGCGATGGTGGAGAAGCAGACCAAGGGCCTCCGCTGAATCACTAAACTGTGGCAATGCCACCACTCAGTAAACAAAACTCCTCAATCTTTCTGAAATTTATATATTTTTGTTCCCAATCCAAACAGAAATCAGCCCAGGCACTTTAAATATGGAAGATGGTGTCAGTGAAACCTCTAAACTGTGTGCACATATCCTCATGCACATTTTATTAGTATTAAGAAGTAGAAGAAGAAATTATGATCATGATAAATAACCTGAAAAAACATGAAAAGTTTGTGTCTGGCAGAAAGTTCTGTTGCAGTCCTTAATATTCAGTAAATCCTAGTTCTTTTTCAGGAGAAAGTGTAATTGGCCTTATTATCTCCACCTTTACAGCTGCAACAACATAAAAGCAAACTGATCCAGGCACAGCCCTACCTTCACCTTGAAGAGGCCTAAACATTAAGAGTTAGTTGTTATGCAAATAAAACTGAACACAATTCAAGCCATTATTCATATTTCAGACTGAGGAGACTGAACAAAAGCTATAAGAATGTGATACTAAGATTCCAAAGTGGAAAAGATAAATGACATTTACTCAGCAACACCATGACTTCCTTATATTTAATGATACACATTAGAAAGCCCGCCAACATCTGCCAAGGAAGCGATATATTAAGCAGAAAATTGGTCAGGTTAATAATACTAAGGGTTTGTAATTTAACCTCTGAAACTTCACTATTACTAGAAGGCATTTATATATGAATAAATATATACACACGTGTAGCCAAATGGGCCCATACATAATGCTAGGCCACGTAGCACTTGTCAGGGAAGGTAAAATATACAGTATCATTTCTGTATAATTGTCTACAAGAAGAAACAGTTTACACCAGAACATTTACATTTCTGTGGATTTACAGCTTATTCACATATTATATATATAGGGATGTTTGCAGAGAATTTTTTCTGTCTATGCAATTATACCTCACATTATTTTTACATGTATATATGTATATACATACTCTAGACTACAATATATATCTGTAGGTACTATAAACAAAAAAAATGTATGTACAAAACAATGTATATTTATGTTTTATTGCTAATTTGATGTGGGTCAGATTTCAGATAGTGTAAACCATTTACTTCTTACAAAAAAATTCCATCCTGAAATCTTGGCATATTTAAATGAGTTACAGTTTATCTTCATATTTTTCACTGTTATTAATATGATTTATATATATATATAAACTAATTATACAGCATTATGATCTAAAAGCTTTTGAGCAAAACCATTTCAGTTCAGTTCCTGTAACTAGTAATATCTTGATTAATAAGTTTCAGTAATGTGAGGTCACTTCATTCTGAGCTGGAGCAGTCAGTGGAAGGAAAAATCAGTCTGTGCCACAGAAACATTTAATTCATCCTGCCTTGCAGATGTAAAGTCTCAGCCATTTCAGTCGCACTTCAAATTGTCTTATGTATCAGATACATACATATTTAAATATTTCACACTACTGAAAGACATATTAACATTTATATTGACTTTTAAAAATACCTATAGAGACTTGGGAGCAATAAATGTTAATTAGCTGCATTACTTAGACTATGCAACCTCATCTTGAAAAACAAAGTTTCCGTTTCCTGGGGTTTCCTAAGCACCATCAAAGAATATGAAATTATATGTATATGTATTTCCTCCGATATATCCAGCCTACCAGCCAAGTTGCAACAGGCATGAGTTTGATCAATTTAACAGGTAGTCCTTACCATTTTCAAAAGAGATATAAGAGCCCTGGAAAAGGCAGAGTTAAATGGCATAAAAATTACAAGCAGGATTTTATCTTCTAAGAAGATGCACATTTTTATCACTTGAAGAAGATCCACACACATGACAGACAGTGACCTCAGACTGGGCACCACATGCTGGTCATCAAGCGTGACATTTCATTTGCAATAAATGTTATATACACAAGAAAAGACCAGCTCACAGTCTCTAAATGTGGTTCACCATGTTATCATATAGACTACGATATAAATAAAAATGAACCACTCCAAATTTTTTTTTTTTAATAGAAACCTATTTACATTTAGACAATTTGGATTTTGGGTGAATTACATTTGGAAGCATAGTAAATTTATTCTGAAATCTTTGTATGCGTGATGACCTTTCAGATGCTAAAGTAGTAGAAATACAGTGTTACAGCTGTAATAATCAAAACAAATAGGCACTTGCTCCAAAACTGTAAATAATTTTTGTCATAGTTTCCAAGGATTCACAGAAATGTAAATTGTCTAAAAACAATTCAGAGCTCTGAATGGTAGCTGAACAAATACCTTGCTAATTCATTAATTCAGGATGTGTTCAATGTCCTCCAGAGGACTTTTGAAAACTTACAAAGTGCTTAGAAATTTTTTGTTTGTTTGTATTTTCAATACTGCCTTTTGATTAGCAGTAGTTTTGGGTTAAACCAAGATGAAAATTTTGGCAGGTATTTTCACAAAAGTGAAATACCTCACTGCCACTGTGTCCTGGGATCGAGTGAGTAGTGGGGTTTTGGGTAGCAGGGGAGGGGACTATAGGGGCGGCCCCCTGTGAGAAGCTTCTCAAAGCTCCCCTGGCTCCAAGTCAGCTCCACCTCTGCTCAAAAACTGAGCCAATCAGCTGCGCCTCTGCGATAACGTATTTAAGAAGGAACGTGGTGACGGGTGGTGGGACTTGTGAGGAGGAGTTGCTGCAGCTGCATGAACACCAAGGTCAGTGGGGGAACGGAGGAAGAAAGGAGGGGGGAGGTGTGCCGGAGCAGAGACCCCCCTGTATCCTGTGGTGAGACGGCAGGGCGGCCCCCCCCCGCCACCCATGAAGATCTGCAGTAGAGCAGACATTGATTTATGGCCTGTGCTTTTTGCCTAGATGACCAAGGTGCTGTGCCCGAAGAAGGCCGGGGTCTCAGGGGAAAAGGCAGCCCCGCTGCTGTAATTCAGCGCTGGGAGGATTGCAGCATGCAGGGGAGTCCCACGCCGGAGCAGCTCGGGAAGGGCTGCAGCCGTGGGAGGGAATCCAGTTGGAGAAGGTTGGTGACCCACAACAGAGCAGTGTGGGGAACGCTGCGGCCCGTGGGAGGGACTCACATTGGAGAAAAATTGTGGAGGACTTTCTCCTGTGAGAGGGGGACCACGATGGAGCAGGGGAACAAGTTCCAGAAGCTCCCCCCACCAAAGATGGAAGCAGCGGCAGCACTGACTGCACCCCCCATTCCCTGCCCCTGCACCACTGGGGGAGGAGGTAGAGATATCGGGAGCAGAGCTGAGCCCGGGAAGAAGGGAGGGGTGGGGGGAAGGTGTTCTCAAGATGTGGCAATGCTTCTCACTGTCCTACTCTGTTATGTGTTGTTAGTGTCTGTAATAAATGTATGTTCTTTTTTTTCTTCCCCTAATGAGTCTGCCTTTTGCTCATGACCATAATGGGTGATTTTCCCTTCTCAGTCCCATCTTGAACCCCAAGCCTGGCTCACTTGTCCCTTCTCATTGCCAGAAGAGAAGGGGGAGAGAGTGGCTGTGTGGTGTGTGGCTGCTGACCAGGCTCAAACCATGACACACTGCCTTCCATTCTGTCTCCAGGTCTGCATGCAGCAGTCATTACTACGAACTCTGAGCATGCTGCACACTCTGAAAGTGCCTGGTTAGGAAGCCAGATAACCAAACCAGAGCTTAAAGTATAAGTGCAGGGTACGTCCAGCTGATCTTGCATCTCAAAGGCCAATAGCTCTTATTTCCAAAAAGCAGTAAGCATTAAAGCCTAAAACTGCCAATTTAAGAAAGATGAAAACAAGGGGGTTTTGCTCAGTTTTAAAACTCTATGCAAGAAAATTAGCATAGGAGTTTAGTTAAAATCAGATTTTGGACCAAAGAATACTGATCTTACCTAATCACAGGTTTTCATTATGACCATATTTACAGGTGTCATTTTTATAATGAAGTTATATAAATTAATCCCTGATCAGCACTTCTTAGGTCTTAAAAATACCAAACAATAGCACTTGAAAATAGAAACATTTGTTGCCACTGGCTGATACATGTAACCTTGTATTTAATTATATTGGACTAATTAGTTTGATTTCAATAAGAGCTCCTTTTTTCTACAATCTACAAATAAACAGGAATACCCAAAACTCCACAATGCTTACAAAGTTTTCAGAAGAGACACTTGTTTTCAAGTGAATGCTTCATCTTTTAAAGGTTGTTCATGGTTTCTAACCGAACATCACAGCAATACTTTCCATACTCTGTGAGATATTAGCACTACAGCATAGAATGCAACAGAAGGGGCGGGAGAGAGGGAAAAGGAAGATCCATGTTCATGTAGGAGCAGATTTTTTTGTGTGTCAGATAAGTAAAATAAGTAACAGGAATGGAGGCAAAAGTGAAGCTAATACACTTAGCTGAACTGCTCAGGTGAAACCCAAGCAGTCACAAAAATGCTTAGAAACAAAAATTTGTTGTGTTTATGATATAGGAAATATTTTGGTAGAACACTGTTCTTTAGCACTGTGTGGCCAGACCATCAACTCATAAAATATTATAAGCTTTACTGAATGAAATGGGGTGATGTCACGTTACATTGCAGAAATATCTGCCGGCTATATTTTTCAATCCCTATAAAGTTAATTGTTGCTAAATAACAGAATAATTATGTATATAAAAGCAACAGTGGTTACAGAGCAACATTAAGATGAACTTTTTACAGTCATTGAGCCTTATGGTATCATATACAGAATGTAAATATAATATGCTTATAGATGGAGAGAATCATATTTTTAAAGAAATGGTCACTCAAAGCATTTTAAAGTTTTGGAATGGAAGCATTTCCTTTTTTATTTCCAAAAGACAGTGTGTTTCAAATATGCCATTTTTGACATAAAATTTTAAAAATTTAGTCAAGAAACAGAAAATTTATTACATATTAGAAAAAGGAAATGCTTGCAATAATGTTGTGGGTTTTTTTTTTTCTTCAAACTTTAACTTCAGCACCTGCTATAAATATAGTTTTATGGTGTGATTATTTTCAGTGTTAAAAGACAAATTTTTTACTTTGCAAATTTCTCATCTTTCATTAGAACTGAATGATACCATTACCTCTGTGACCTCCTCCTTTCAGTCATCATCTTGATACTTACATAAGTAAATATTAGTATTAGAGTATTCCAAGTAAGTCCATAATACTAATACACAGATTTAATAATATCTTCTGTATTTGTTGTTACCCTGACCTCTTCTAGAAGAGGGTAGGGAGGGATTCATACTCTATTTCAGACCTTTCTCCTCAGTGTCTGTGTTCCGAGTCCTTGTATAGTTAGCAGAGAGAGATAAACTCCAAGTGTATGTGATGGGGACAGAAGGCACAATGATCTTAATGAGATTCAGAATTATCATAGGAAAAGCAGACAAACAAATGTATTTTTCCTAACACTCTGAATGACAAGTGTAAAGTTAATGTCAATACAAAAATCTTAAATCTGATAGATAAAATAAAACAATTAGCTCAAGAAATATTAGTTGCTTTCTGGCATTCAAAAGTGACTCTACAAATCAGCAGGAGGTAATTGCACTATAAATATTCTAAATACAGTTTAATTTTAAACTAAAGACTTTGAAGTCCACAGAAGTGCCAGAAAGCCACTTTTATGACCCTCCATTATTTCGTTTATTGTCCTTTCCAGATTTGCACATGCAAACTGTAACATCATCATCATAACTATCTTCTGCTAGTCATTTTCTGCAGAGGGGGCTCATTCTTGTGTGAGCAGTGAGGTCCTATTGTTTTCTGCTTCTTGAAAGCAAGAGTAAGAAATAAGATTGTAGAAGATTCATGAAGATCAGTGTGACAAATCTTTACACATCCCAGCATTGCCACTGTCTTTGGTCCTGTGTTAGTTACCTATTTTGCTCCACAGAGTAACAGGGCATCCACAGAGCATCCAACACACCAAGATATGATAATGGCATGAGTCATATGCATCCTAACAGCACCTAATGACTTGCATCCTAACAGCACTAGTAGGTTGTGAGAAGAACATAAGATGCATTTATTAATAAACCATTGTAGCTGCTTCTACTAGAGGCAGAAAGCCACTCATCAAATTTACTAATGCTAGACAGGAACAATTTTCTCATTTCTAGGTTCTGAAAAATGCCTTCTGAAACCACGGGGAAGGTACATCACACAGACAGCAGATACATCAACTAGATCTGTCCATTCCTGGGAGATTCCTAGTGTGTGGATAATATGCTAATAAGTAGCAAAGACTAACCATTAAAAAGGTATCAAACCAGTCTGAATAAGCCTAAAGAAGTTGCATGCTCATTCCAGCACCATACTTTGAAAGGGTACAGTTGCTGGGGAGAGCTTATAGCAGCCTTAAGAAATATACTTTAAAGTGCCTTTCCTAAGGGAAACTTAGCATTCTGAATTCTGATAAAAACTATCACAAAACCAATTATAAACAGGCTAACAAATTAACTATTTTTTCCAGGAAGCTTACTTCGCCTGAAGCTTATTCTGATATGAAACATTCTCTGATATAATCTCACCTGCAACCACAAATTATACTTCCTATTTTAAACTAAGAAGGAAGAGCGATTATGTACTTTTCCCTTCAAGCTTGATACAGCTGTAAAGATTTTAAATATCTCATCATCTAAAATTCTAGCTCTGCAAAGGGCTGAACTGGATCTATTCTAACAGACAATGTGTTCTTGAGACTGAATGTGTTTAACTATTGCTTGACACTTTTTTTGATTTTTTTGTGGCACATATACGTGGACTGAAATGGTATTTAGATTGCTTAATCAATAATAGGTTATAAAAGCACTTCATTAGGAATGGAGTTTACTTGAAGGGAGGAGGCCGTCAAGAGGTACTAGTGAATAGCACGGTCAGCAGCTCACCCTCTCAGTGCCAAAACTGGTGTCAACTCAAATAAATTACTTCAAGAGAG
The DNA here is from genome assembly GCF_018691265.1 of Tyto alba. Lineage (NCBI taxonomy): Eukaryota > Metazoa > Chordata > Aves > Strigiformes > Tytonidae > Tyto > Tyto alba. The sequence goes on along the minus strand of NW_024881327.1, from coordinate 11,866,824 downwards.
AGACACAGATAGCAAGCACAGTGACTGGCACTATCATCAAAATACTGGTTAACAATGTATTTTCATTTCATTAATTCTGGGCTTTATATTATTATTATAGAAAAAACAAACAAACAAAAACAACAGAAGGAAGACCTGCTGAGAAATATGAAGCTGTATTTCCCTAGCTCCAATGTGAGAGAAAACAGCAAAGACCTTCATTTCCAAAACAGAACTCAAACCTTAAGAGGGGGAATTATTAATCTATGTAGCATGCATCTTTTATCATTTGTGATACATCTTGTTAGCAGTTTTCATGAAGAGTGAGAAATTACTATTAAAGATGGGAAAATACCTTCATCTTCCAGTCAAAATTTGGAGGATGCTGAGAAAATATCTGAGACAATCTACTCTGCTATAGCCTATAAAAATACTTCCACATAAATAAATACCACATTTTATAAGACAAAGCTTGAACTAGCTCTTTAGGACATCATAGCATTAGCAACAGTGTAATGGCAGCTATAGAAAGTAGATTAACCCTCTTACAGTTTTCCATAGTGAGATTTTACAATACTGTGACACTGCAAGTCTTATAGGGAAGGAAAGTCTGTATGTGTTTGTATGGCACTGAGAACATTTTGGATGCTTCCATGATAACAATATCAGCAGCAAAGACTCAGTCCAAGTAACAGGTTGAACCACTTTCTGGGAGAGAGGAAATCTTAGCTTTAAAAGCTTAACATTTGCTCAGATAGTGACATTAACAGGACATGAACTTTCCCTCTGAATACAGTATGTAACTGCTTCAAAAATAAGCATCTCAGCTGCATCTCAGCATTCATCTGTCAAAGCTGGATAACATTACGAGAAATGCACACTTGTATTTTATTATCTTTTAATTACATTCACAGTTTTTACTGTCAGAAGGCACCCTATACATGAGGCTTTTAGCCTCTCCTAGAGCAGGACAGCTTGCTATGCATTTAACAGCTACAGCAGGGCGTTACAGCTCCACCTTTTCTCCCCTTCCTTCCTCTTTCATAGGTAAACAAAGAATAAGGGGGGGAGAAAGTAATTTTAGACGTAGAACTTTGGCCACTTGCAGAACACAGTACTAAACAATTTCATGGAGACTGGAGAATTTGCATCCTAACTGTGTTCCCATTAGTGTTATGATTTGCTTCTACTCTTTTTGCAAGCCTGTTTACACCTGGTGAATTTCCAGCTGATTTCTTATTTTTAAAGCAATTCCTCAGTTCCATTTGTTGCAAAGAATCATTCACTGCTCTTTGTTTACGATGTCTGTCTTATTTGCTTACGAGTTCTTCCATATAAATATTTTACTAACGCACAACAATACCAAACTGTAATGGGACTTCCCAAAATCATTTCTTCAGGATAAATTGCATCAGCACAAGGTAGTTTTACAGATAAAAGAAAATATTATGGCATGTCTTAATGACATGCAGCACACTACTCTGATCTCTTAAAAAGGCATTTCAGTATAATGACTCCTGTAACATGAAACACGTTTGCTAAAAGTAGTACCAAAAATTTGAAAGGATCCGTTAGTAAGTCATATTCATTGTTTGGAGTTACTGCTTCTACCCATTTTTGGGTAAAAACATAAATATATGTAAAAACCCTTCTGTCCTATTCTGGACAGAATCTGAGAATTTCTTTGAATATGCATTTGCCTCCTTAATTAAGGCATCCATTAAGGTCATGAAAATACTTATTTTGGGCCTGGGAAAACCACAATGTTTATATACGGACCAAAGATTTTTAAATCCATATAAAAAGTCCTAAAAAGAACTGAAATGTTCCTAAAATCATAAGTCTACTCCTGTTCCTAAATCCTAGCTCCCACAGGAAGTCACATGGATTTAAAATTATCTCTAATATAAAGTGATAATTTAAATTGTCTCAGAACTGGCTTATTATCTTAAGTAGTGACAGCAAACTGAAGCACCCTTTAGTGTTTCTCAAATGAGAAAAGAGTTTGTGGACTCAGCAATTCTGTTAATCTTTAGTCTAAAGTAAACCAAACTTGAATTAGAAGTAATTCCTGAATATACAACTACTTTTCTGTATGTTTTATGTATAAATGTGTTCTATCATCCTTCCTCAAAGAACATACTGCTGAAAATACATTATAAGGGTATGAATGGGTAAGGCTACCCCTGGCCAGCCTGCATTTTGATACCAATAAAGTAAATTTATGAGCACTGCAGAATATGCAGAATACTTACTACCTTTTTGGTGTACATACAAAAATACTTCAGAACTAATCTCTGAGGCTGGAAAATAGTATATAGGATTCTACAGTCACAACATAAATAGAATAATGAGGGCTTCAAAAGGCTCTTTTTCAACAGAGTTTTATATAGTCACTTCATATAACCAAGAAAAAGAAAATTCTGTCTTAGCATAGCATAGTGTTTAGATTAAAGTCTTTTACATCATCTAAATCACTTATTAATATATTACTCCTCCTTTTCCTATGCACTATGAATTACTCAGTATCTGTTTGGGAATGGCACTGGATTTTCAAGTCATCTAACTTGAAATTTCACAAAAATTGCCGTTTAAAATAAGTAATAGGCTGATCATCCTCAGGAGAAAGGCAGGAGAGATGGGGAGAAGAAAGGATATAATTTAGGTTATAAGTGAAGCTGGCTGCTACCCAAGAATTCTACCAGCTGAACCAGTGATTTAATTGTTGGCCTGAATTCTCATTATATATTGCTGCAAAATTATACTGCCCAATTAGGTTCGTAATCTAATATTCTAACTACACCTTGGATTTTTTTGTACAGCATCCAGCAGTGAATTCCAAGAACTAATTTGATTCCTTGTTCATAGTTCTAATAACTTTTAATGCAAGTTTGTTATTTTGCTGCTGTCTTAACTCAAAATCCCTTTTAATTCCTCCCTCCCCTCCAATTTGAAAAAAAAACATGATGGGAGGATGGCACATGAGCAATATAAAAATATTTTGACACTGGCTATGAATGATTCATTAAATCTTGGTCAATAATTCAAAATGAGGTTTCCAAGCTAATAGTCACCAGTTTTCAGATTTTATTGGAAAAACACTCAAATTAGAGATGTGCCCAATTATGTGACGCAAGCCTGGTAATTCTTAGCTGCACAACAAGCAATCTCATGCACTTTTGTGAACAATCACTGGAACTTTCTCAGACTGTGTTTGCTTTAATAACAGCCCATCAGCACACCTTTCCACCCCTCAAATAGCTGCCTGTTAAATAATGGTTTAGTTCAGCATCTGGGCAGAAGTTAGACACAATGCATTAGTCTGCTAGGGCCTATATGGTTACAAATGCGTTTCCAAACACTCGTTGACAACATGGCAAATGCCTCAAGTCTGTTAGCTACCTTTATCACAGAACACAAAGGTTCTTAATGGCGGTGGGAATATAAGGTAAATGAAAACTGTCAATTCAAAATGACTTTTCCTTTTATAAATTAAACTCAGTGTGAACAAATGGATTGGTACTTGCTTTCTTCCACACTTGGTCAACAACTGTACTTCTCAGTTCTGGGCTGGGGTCAAGCTGAAAGGAGTAGCAACAGGGACAGAATTAAAAAAGAAAGGGTAGGAAAAAAAAGGAAAAAATACCTTGGGTATTTTATTTTCTCCTTTTGACTTCCTGCAACAGATTAGTCCTCTAAATACACTGCAAGTAACCCTTTCCCTGTTAAGGTGCCTGCTGTGCATTGTTCCTATTAGAGAACAACATGTACCAGAATAAAATCTAAGTTCAATACACATTTTAACCTAAAAATCTAAGGAGAATGGTGCTAGAAAATCCAGAGAATAAAGAAAAAACACATGTTATAGAGTCCTGGCTGAGTTGAAATCTTGATTTTGGGGGGTATGAGATGTGATCAGGCTCCAATCATAACCTCTAGATACTGTATTGCGTGACAGACTAACTCAGTGCATCAGCAGGTTTCATGTGCATCAGCAGGTTTCATGTAGTAGTAGTTTACACTCAAACAGCATGATCAGGGGACAATAAGGCCCCAAAATAGTTTGCTCATTTAATTTTTACTGGAGTTACCACATCCACAAATCAGCCCTTAAAAAACTGATCCTTAAATGCAATTTTAACCTTTATAATAGACTACAATAGGTCTTTTAGTGAGCTGCTTTAGTAGTCAAATGAAAACTGAAGTTGCTGTCTTCTCCAAGGCAGACTGGTATTTAGCTCTCAATGTTTAGAATTAAAACAAGGTGTCTTTTGTTAGGACATCTATAGAGCATTGGGAAAGGAAAACAATTTGTTCTAAAATTAAATAGGTCAGACAGACACGTACGGAGATGACACTTCAAGCAGGCAGTGATGACTGTGAATGTGACTAGCTGCTTTTACAGAAGGAAGGTTGAAAATTTAAGTAACGCCACAAAGCCAAGGACTTATGCTTCACTCATTTAACAGGTCCAAACTGACAAGCTTGGAAATGAAGGAGGTTTGTTTTCTGATGCACATTCTGCATAGAAATGCATAATTCTCCCACATTCTCTTGCACTGGTGTGGTTTGTCTCTTGTCTAGTTAAACTGCAGTCTACTGCTAAAAGAAAAAAAGAAACTGGAAGCTTGGCATGAACACCAAAGGCTAACTGAAATAATCAGTGTTTATGATGATCTACACTAGTGACGCCCTACCCAGACATTAGCAAGGGGAAATACTTCCTTTTGGTGCATTTGGAACTGTTGAGACAGTTCCAAATCCCCCTTCAAAATTTTCCTGCCATCAATGGCTTTCCAGTCATTCTGTGAAGACAGTAAACTTTAACAGACCTACTCAAAATTGAACAAGACACTAAAAGGATATAAAATGACTTTGCAGAACTTGCTCTCTGCTTTGGTTAAGTAACATGAAAAGTATACTCCACTCCCTAATATAAGCATAAAAGTGGTAGCATGTACGAGACCATTGACACAAATGTGTTTTTACCATCCTAATGATCAATGTATACTGAGGAAACAAAATGAAATCTGAAGGAATTTAACTGGGAAGAGATACTAAACAGCATGTGTAAGGGTAACAGGATCTGGTTTACAGTGTTTTCTACATAGATAGGTTCCAGTCCTGCTACTGCCCAAGTAGGAAAAGCACAGTGCCCAGGATTACACAGAATAACTACTCCTTGTTAAATAATCTCTGTGGTTTGGTACGCACTGTTCTCCACACAGTTCTCCTGCACATATCCCCATATTTCGGTTATAAAAGCAACTTCACCTGAAAGCTTTGATCAGTAACCCTATTAGCTGTTGATAGTTGGGCATATTTGGGCGGAGAAAGGAAGAAAGCAGTTTAATTTTCAAGACAACAATACAAAACACTCAGCAATCAGTTCTTTAATTGAAGCTCACTCCCACTCAAGCTAGTTTGAACGGAAGTAGCATGGGTGCCTAAGCATTTTCATCAGCCCCACGCGGGCTACCTAAGCCCATTCAAATGCCTGCACACTCTGACAGTGCTGTGTAGATGTGCCCTAAAATGTGAAATGATACCTTGTAGTCCCCAGGCAACACCCAGAAATAACTGACCATGTAGATTTACTATAACAGATCCTGTATAGTTATTTTAAATAGAAATCCAAAGATGCATAAATAATAAAAAGCAGTTCCCTGCCTCGCTTCATGTGCTCTCTCATATCACTAAAGGTAGATCTTAAATGTGACTTTCCCTGGAGGCACCTGCAGCTCTGTCTTCAGCCCTGTCACTGAAAGGGAGGCACAGTTTAATGACCCTGCTCACTTCTGGTTCCCTTACTGCCCTCCTGCCTCTCTCTGAGGTGGCTTGACCCAGCCCCCAGCAGCCAAGGTCAAGTCAGAGGCCGTGTTTGGTTAAATGCTGCACCCCTGGGGCAGCCTTTCAGGGCTAAGGATGACTCCGCAGCTGGAAAATATGGCAGGATACATATCTATATGTGTACTGGGGCGTGTGTGTATATACTTCTGCACAAGTGACAAGCAGGAACATTAGTATGATATTAGCTGGTCACGCATCAGCATCGTGAGACAATTAGTATAACTATCACTTGTTGAATTCGTGCTTTCCAAGGTGTCACTAATAAGAATTATTATCTTTCTTTTAATCCATGGTCTAGATGAAGCAAGTGACAGGGGAATTGCCTACCCTCTTCTTTTTGGAGGAGTAAAACATACCGCACACTCCAGAGTCCCTCCACTGCTATGAACGTTACTAAGCACATGTGAGACTGGCATGGCACTGCAGTTTGAGACAAAGGAGGGGCAGAAAGAACAGGGAATTTTAATTTTTGTGCAGGAGCAGAAGCCGTGCTTGGAGAAAAAAAAGAAAAACAAACCAAAAAACTAGTCTCCCAGTAAGATTTTTTTTTTTTTGCCTTCATACTTTGAGTATTTCCTCTTTCATATCTTACTGAATTTATTTAGTGCATGCATTTGGCCAATTTGTTTTAAAGGTATACTCTTCTACCTATAGTCTGAAGGCAGAAGAATATCTTTTCTATGGGGATCATCTTTTTTCTGATGATACAGACAGTAAGTATTGAAGTTTATTTGAAACAAACAAGGTGAAAATAGGTTTTCTTAATTTCCTTTAAAAAAGGATATTACCCTAAAGTATTCCCAATTTTTTAAGAATGTAGCTGAAATCTGTCTTTCTTACATAAAGAAATAACTGTAAAGTTTCACCATAATTAGGATCTTTCAGCATTTTTACATTTGAAAATGAACAAATATATTTAAGTATATAACATATGTAACAAATCAATAATAGCTCCTTAAAATAAATGCTGACTGTATCCTTTTATAGAAATGCCTGTGGAAAATGTAATTAACAGTAGACCAGTTCTTCTTCAGTACATTTCTTCTACTCTTTCAGAAGATTTTACCCAAGTGTGATTCCCCTTCCCCCTTCCTTCTATCAGGAAATTTTGACTCCTCTGTGGGTTCCAAATTCATTTATTTCAAGGTACTTACTAATTCCCTTCTAAAAGAAGATGAACAGTGACAGAAAACAGTTGCTGGGAAAAGCATATTTGTCCTTTAGAACAGACGCTGAAGTACATTGACATTTCCCCATACCAGTACAATTTTGAAAGTGGTTTTCTACTGCTACACACAGATTACCTTACACAGATGCCAGCTATTGCATTTCATGCTATCAAAAAAAAAATCCACAATCAATAAAAATATAACTATGTTCTTCCATTTAAATAAAGAAAAAAATAAAAGGACCTTGCGATGCAGGTATGGCTACCCTGAATTCCACTGCACAGTTTATATGCCAAAAATTCAAGCCTAGCTGCTCAGTAGGCTTTCCCTTGGAAATTACTTTCAACAGTATCTAGGCCTGGACCTTCCACATGCTGAAATACTCTCGGGTTTGAACTTGCTCAGTTCTAATAAAGGACAGTGAGTCCTGTAAAAGCTCAGACTTGGGGTTAAGCTCCCACTGTGATGCAATGACGAATCTGCCTCACTGCAAAACCCACCAGGTCTTCCAAGTGAGTAAGTTTACCTAACGGCATGCAGTAGTTTATCTGAGCTAATTAAAGCACTTTGAAGCCAACTGGATTCTGAAGGAGGAGGGAAAAAGAAGGGATGGGGGTGTAAAGTCTTGCATGACTACAGTGAAAATACTTACTATTTTCTTGACGAGCTCAAAAGATACCATTGGGAGCAGCAAGAAAAAGATAAGGTACTTACCACTGTGAATGCCAACAGGGTTTTAAGAAATAACGGGAAAATACCTTTAAGAGAAATATTTGCAAGCGTGGTTCCTTCCACACTGGTACAGTTTGTGTTTCATCAGGAATAAAGAGGATACAAGTTATTAAATAGATGAGAGAAGAAATGAGTGGATTGGGCAGACGCTGAAATGTGAAACAATCTAAAAAAATGAGAAAACCATGCTCTCTTGGATGTTGATCTAGAAGCACAGCTATCTGTTACAAATTCATTCATCTAGAAGCAAGGCTAATCTAGCCAAAATTGGGATCATAATTTTTATACTGTGCTGTTCACTATGTGTTTTGGGCTGAATGAATTGCTTTTAAGGGCATTAGAAGGAAGCATTAATTACAGCTGGGACATACTTGGAAAATGTAAAGGATCACACCTGAGAAATCACCTCCACAAGAGCTGAATAGCTGGCTTCCACCTTGAAAGAGCTGCAAAAAAGTCAATCCTGCTGCACGTGTGAAACAGACAGTCAAAGGGATCGATGGTGGAAACTCATCTGAGGACTCCCAGTACATTGCACATAATGACTGAAAATAATTAGTTCATTAGTCTCAGTCCAAAATGTCAAAATCATGTTTACCATGTGATTTAGAAAACACATGTTAAAAACCTCACACAACTAAACCAATTTTTTGACCCTGTAGATCCTACTGCACTAACTTTTATTCAAAACCCAAGTAATCTGTCTTATGAAAGTTATTACCTAGAGTCAGGGCTAGCTTTTGAGATAGGCATACTGGATAGCAATCCAATAGTAAATAAAACCAGCATAAGACTGGCTAGCCTAGACACCTTAACTCCAGCCATGGCTCAGGGAACAAAATGCCTGAACCAGCACCCAGGCCAATAGGCAGCCAGGGCTCTGCTAGAAACAGGTCATACCAACTTTCACTTCAGTTACATCTTCAACAACCTCCCAAAAAGCAGAATAAGAAAAGAGTTTCTTGCCATATAGGACTGTAATAAACAAAACAAGAAACAACAAAAAGTTTCAGAGAACAAATAGATCTGTTTATCAGCAGAATGCCAACGATCTAGAAGACCTTTTCAGTCTCTCTTATGTGTTACCATTTTCTTTAAACACCATATAATGGAAAAATAAATGAGGTGACAATGATGAAAAGACAAAAAATTGTCCCAGTTCAAAATCCCAAGACAGAATTGATTTGAAAATATTTTGTACACAATCCTTCTCATAACACGAAGACCACCAAGAGATTGAGCTCCTTCCTGTTTTTTTTTTCTTCTCCTTTTTCCTGATCTACAGTTTCACTGGTGTCATCACACGGTCAATTTTTATTTCAGCATCACATCGCATTCTCTCACAATCACTCTGCCGACTCCCCTACCCCCCCAACAGTATTATCGTGGTAGGAAACGGGAAAGGGGAGAGGGAACCTGAAGACATGACTGGTCCATGTCAGTAGTGAAGATACAGACAAGCAGCCACCACAGGAACTGTTGGTAGGAAAAGTGTCCACGCAGACTAACATTCATCCACTGGATATCTCACTTAAACTGTGCCAGATAAAAAATTCTACCTTTTGTAAACATCTGGTTGTAAAATATAACGTTATGGGAAACTTCTGCCACAAAACACATGCAGACAGTAAACAAATAAATTAAACCAGTGCAAAGCAACAGGGACCATGTTTTCTCTGCAGTATAAGTCGTGCTCCCATTAAAAGGAACAACAACACAATTATAATACTTGTTTCCTGTATATCACCTCTCATCAGACATCATTCTCAGTACATGCGTTATTCAAGCCCCACAAGGCTCTCAGATTCCAGAGTATTTAAATTTGCCACCGTAAGCTGATTTGACCATTTCCACAACTAGTTTCTCAAGAGAATCTCATTGCAAATTTGACTTTTTATTGCTTAAGAGCAGCATAAATGAGTGAAGAGCACTCTTTCATATATATTTGTGAGAGATGTTCATAAAATTAAAATTGAAACAGTTCTTTTACTTAAATCTATCTTCAGCAAAAGACAACTCCAAAATTTCAGCATTGTAGAGAAGAAGCTGAAACCAACAAACCTATTTCAGTATATCTGTAGATGAAGATGAGGGAAAGAAACTAACTACATATAAATGAGGAGAAAATAGATTATAATATAGTTAAAAGAAAACTCTAATGATTAATTATCCATGTCTAATATCAATATGGTAACTTTTTTGCTGATCTTAAATATAAAAATATTTTGACTTCGAGTGAAGCAAAAAACTTCTCTGGTTTACCCTCTGAAAATGTTTTAGAATATGACTGCACAATAGGAATAGCTATCACCTGATTCATCCCTTTCTTTTAGATGAGGGAAAGAATATCCACACGCAAGTGAGAAATTCTCTATCATGGAAAACAATGGAAATTTTTTGACTCAAACCACTTCAGTCTTGCCTGAAGAGAGTCATAGTATCATACAATTACATTCTGTTAACTCACAAAAGGAGAAAAATAACTAAACTTTAAAATTTATATGCTATCTTTTTACCTCAGATTCTTAACATGAGGTACATAAATCACTGAATGGAACAGTGTAATAGTCTATTTTTTGACGGGAAAAAACACCCAAATCCATGAACCATAAAGAGGAATTATTTTATGTCATACAGAGTGTATCAAATACTAAAAATTAATCGTTTTTTAACTGAGAGAGAATATTCTGGATTGGGATGAGTCTCTATGTAAACAGATAAACAAAGTAAAAATGTACTGATCTGGGCACTTCATTATTCCTCTATATTCAACTACAGAGACTAATATATGAATGTCAACTCAAATATATTTGATTTAATTTAAACTTAGTAATTTCAGTCTTTACCAGTTATTATACAAACTGATATAAAATGTACTAGACTGAGAAAGCATTTAAGTAGATCTTGTTGATTTTTTCCCTACTAAATTACAGTATTTAAACGAAGAATACATTATTAAAAGGATGGCAATTTGAGTGCTAGCTCCACTTTAAAAATTACAAAGTATTGACTGTTTTACAGGGCCTCAAAGAAAAAGAAATTATTTAAATTAACTTCTCATGCTTTCATCTGGTGGTTTCCACAGTTAACTAGAGATATTCCCTACTGTGAGACAACTATTGTGTGCAGAATTAGGTTCATATCAATTAGATGGCAATGTTTTAAAACGACACCAACCACAGAACAGAGAAAAGCTATTATGTTTCATGAGATACTCTCCCCCTTCCAAGGAAACCTGATAGGTTTCCATAACATTGGATAGGCATTTGCTTTGGTAGTAGCAGGAAGAAGTAAACCATCCATGAGTACAAAACAGCATATAAGTTAAAGGGAATTTCATGAAGTCTTAAATTTTAATACCCTTTTCTTAGTGTTGTTGTTGGCATAGGTATATCTAACAGGAGTAGGGGGAGCATCTTAACAGCTAAGCAGCAAGTATCTGAGTCATTTCAATAGCATAACACAGACATGGGCACAACGAGTTAAACTGCTTCTCATGTATGTCATTCCCTCCTGCTTTTCATTAGGAATTTTAACCTCCAAAGCAAACAACCACATATAAGTGTTAAAAGCCTAACCTATATCCACAAATGTGGAATATTATATCCTTTATATTGATGATGCAGAGTACAACCAGTGCAGCTTAGAATGGACTGTACAAACATACATGTTGGTTTGGTTATGGAGGAGGAGAGCTAGAGTAACACTACACAGGTTCAAGAATGATTATAACAATAATGTGATGCTATGATCAACATGAAGACTGTGCTTTTATCATTGAGATACTGGGGTCTGATGCTACTAAGAACAAAAGATTTCAAGATGAAGTTTCAGATATTAGCATGGTAACCCACAAGTGAACAATTCACTGCCCATGGAAAGACAAGAACAGAAGCCTGCTAAAAAAAACATGGCGGAAGATATAAAGGAAAAAAATTTTATCAAGGCTTGAGAATTTGTGAAGGCTTATTATATTTATGGAGGTCTTCAGGGAGAAGGGGTGGTTTACACTATGAAACAGGCAGAAAGCCAATGCCAGTTTGCAGTTATCTATAAGTCTGCAGGATACAACAGTACAACTGTGGCAAAGAAATTCCTCTGTTAACCCCAATTTCTTGCTTGTTTTAAGAATACTACCAAAACATTCAGTATCCATAGCAAGATGGGAGGGAAAGAGACACTGGTTTTAGGGCTTAGGTTGAAAGCCTTTACCTTTCTAGGAAGAACACTCTATTTAACCAGCACACCCACATGATATGAAGACACAGATAAACTGTTCTAACTCCCAAACCACGTATGTAATTTTTTTTTTCCTAAAAAGCTGAAGATCACAATGCTTAGAACCATAATTGAGAATAATTCTTAAAATTACATTACATGCAGGTATATGGAGATATATACATGTATATGTTTTTCTAGACCAAGACAACACACTTGAATGAAAAATTGAGTCAGTGAAGAGGCCAAGATTATGATTATATAGTTAATTTTTAATAGTAAGTTTTGCATTTTTTGTACCATAACAAATGATATAAAAACATTTTTATTTGCTGAGGAATAAAAAAAAAAAAAAACAAAACAACCAAAAAGCAACAAGCATATAACAATACAGCCTACTAATTCGTTGCTAAGGGAAAAGTCTTAGCCAAGTGGGAGAAAAATTGCCTGAAGAGCCCAACAAGAGACATGAGACTGTAAATCATCCATTAAAAAAAAAAAAAAAAGCTCTGAGTGACACTGTTAGCTACATTTTCCTTTTTGCCATGCCATGTCTTCTCCTATAATGCTATTTACACAACCATTGCTGGGAAACTGTCTGGGAAAGTCAGCTAATGACTAATTAAAGGGATTGCTCATCAAAGATGGCACAATGACAGCTTGACCTACCTCCCCCATTTTCATACTTCCCCCAAACAAGTTGCTGTGTTTCTGATTTATGTCATAACCATTATATCATTTAAATATAATTTTATATGTGGCAGAAAGTAATCTTTCCACAGCATGCATAAAGAAAGCATAAATATTGAAAAAAAGCAGATGATTGCGAATGACTTGAAAGAGCAAGTGATTAAGCTTAATGCTTACAATTTAAAAGTCACAGGCAAAGCACATTCACCTACACATTTGCAGAGCTCTCTTGGGCAAATGCAAGCCAACACAGCTCAGTAGATAATTTTAGTGTTATTTATCCTATAAAGAGCACTACATAAGAAAAAAGAAGAAAAAACAAAACAGAAAAACAAAATAATCCCTGCCACCTATGGTGGCCAAATTTTGATGGCATATGTTCATGAGTACTACATGAATACTATGAGGATCAGCAAAAAAAACAACTTTGAACTGAGTATGTGACACATCCCTTTCAAGTTAGGCTGCTACTTGAATATGCTTAAGTAAGACCTGCACTGAATTTTGTATGCTGTTGTTATGCATAAAATATTTTTAAAGCCACACATACCCCTGAGAGGAAGAACAACAGCCTTCTCTTTCTTTTTTAGTACAGAATATAATTTCACACATCACTATGCATATTCAGTGCTGGATATGGCTTTCTGTCAGCATTTTTCTTTTATTTATGTTTCCTATTTTTTTACTTGCAATATCCAGGTGTATTATGTGAATCTGGTTTGCATACAGTATGGCAAACGTATACTGCTTGCTTACTTGCTTTGCCCTAATTATTGGCTGCAGCTACTCATATCCCTCACTTGGTCCCAGCAGAATACTGTGGCAAAAGTGCTGGAAGTCATAGTAATTAGTCACAGTCTGACAAGAGCAGAAGATGCATTTGTTTCAAAACCCACTCCCTTCCTCCCCCTATTTTTTTTTTTTTTTTCCTTAAGGGAAAACAAACTCCCAAACACAAACTGCAACAAAACTCTCTGCATTTGGGAATTAGTTGATTATCTCTGTGGAGACACTGAATATCATATTCACACACAGCACACTTTTGGAAAAAAGCTCAGTTTGCTGCAAAAAAGGAACAGAAGGATTTCAGTAGCGCACAGGGGAATGAATCTGAAAATGAAATTTATTACTTCACCACAGCTTGTCAATTCTCTCTGAAATAAGAAATAATAATTCAGACTATACTCCAATTACAGTGAGTATTCAACAAACAGGAGAAGTCAGCTTAAGTAAATGTGTCTAATTGACCATCTAGGATTCTAAAAAAAGAATTTTTCTCAGCTGCTTCCTCTGAATTAGCTGTATGAACTCAGACAGCCTTGTCTATAAATGTAAAGGGTTTGAATCAGAGTAAGTTCTTTTTAATGATTAGATTGCAGGTTTAGACATATGTGAAAGTCAACAGGTTTCATTAAAAGTGCTTTGATTCAACTTTTACATCCTGATCATTAGATTAATAATAAGCTGTTGTCTTTACTACTGATCTACCTGTAGGTGTCTATGTAGAAGAACTGAAATGTCCTAATTAACAGGAGAAAGAAACCAGTCTCCTATGGCAGCAAAGCGAGAAAGTATTCCTCTGAATTACAAACTACGTACACAGTTGAAATTAGCAGGAGTAATTGTGCATTCCTTTTTTCCTTTGAACACTCACCTCTTGACTGGTAACTCTGAGTGAAGATGTGCTCTATTATGGACCTTCCTGGCACGCACTGAAAAGGTTCTTGACCTTGTTTGGCCAAAAGGATCTACTGCTCTACTAGAGAATGATTCACCTTTTTGGGGGGTGATGGTCTTTAAGACTATCTCACATATACAGCAAGAGGAAACCATGCCTCCCTATTCAACCTTCACTGGCTGGTTTTTATATGGCAATCTTTCTTATGCTTGACATTTTCCTTTTACTGAGTACTTGAGAGTATTGCTAACATCCAATTTTAGGAAGAGTGAAAGAAAGTGGTCGAATTGCCAGAAACGTTGTCACTGATATCTATGTGCCCATAGAGATGTTCAATGGTATGTACCAAAACTGAATAGCCTTCAGGTTTAAAAAAATTATTTTTCTTTTATTAAATAATCCCTGCTTTTCCTAGTTATCACTATCTTTCTTAAACATCTGTCAGACTGAGTGTATCTATGCACAGTAATATCGTTATAGAAGTGTGAAGCAATGAACTATCCTGTCGTACAGACCAACATGACTTATGGTCTGATTCAGGGGCGTTGTGAGCACACCTAACTTCCACTGAGTTCACCAGAGTTTTGTAAAGCAGGATGTGAGTCAGAACGAAGTGGTAGATTCAGATGACAATAGGTTTTGCACAAATGCCTGCAGTTTCACTCCATTCTCGACCTGCCACTAAAATATAAAAAGAACCATGCCTTTGAGATAACATATGTTTGCTTAGATGAGTTTGGGAAAGAGCAGAGCCCAGCTCCAATCACAATCAAAGTAATCAGTCAGTGAAAAAGACTTAGATTTAAGATTAAACTATATTAGTTTAAGCCACTTGTCTTGCATAGGAATATCCTAAAGACCTTGATAATAGTAGGAAAGAAACTGAGAAGCATCTGGAATTATTGCAACTAAACAGTTATTGTGTATTTAATATATGATTTTTATTTTTATCTACTAATCTTTTGGAAAAGCCTTTTTAGTAATGTATACTAATGTACAGGATAAAACAGATTATAGGCTGTGTTGATAGCTTAGTTCTATATATTGTTCTGGTTGCTGAACACTTACCTAAATAAAAGGTTTTTCAAGCACTTATCTGTCCAGACAGTTTAAAATTCAGCAAGTGACATTTTCCATCCCTCAAGCTGACTTTTTTAAAATTTGAAGTTGAAATAAGTTGGCTAAGTTTGAGAATGGTGTCAAAGCAAAACGCTCGAAGATAGAGTTCCCAAATCAACATAATTCACTTCAAAGTTTTAGTGCCTCAGAGTTATGAGGTTAAAGCATCCTTCTCTTAGTTTCTTAGATATGTCCTTTGTCTTTCTTATGGAAAGGAATCCAAACCTGGGCAAATTACAAGCCACTGAAAAGCCTTCTTCACACAGATTCACAGTAGACACATTGGTATTTGGCCTCTATATTTTCTTAATTTTTTTTCTATGCACAAAACAAACCCTACTTTCTCACATCCCAAATGTGCCTACAATGACACAGGTGGCTGAGCAGAACTTCACTGACATTCACTCCTCCCACCAGATGTCCAGAGTTTTTTCTGCAGTTCTTAAGATGCTGCCAACCCCTTCCCTACCCTCCAATTATCCTCATATTTTGCAGATGTTCATGCAGTGTAGAAAAATGAAAAAGCACTTGGTTTAAAGACAAGGAATTGAGGGGGAAGCCACAAGACAGGCCACAGGATCCAGAATTCCAGGAAAGAGACAGAAGGCAAGAATCAAAGTGGAGGAATATGTGTACAGGCAGAGTAGATAAGGATGTAAGGAAACAGAGACCGAGTCCACAAAGTTGAAGAGAAAATGAAAAGAAGAGACTACAACTACCAGACTCCCTATTCTGGGCAAAACCAACCTTCTTTAGTGTGAGCAACCACCTGTGAAATTTCTTTACGCCTAGCAAATCTCTAGTTTCTTGGTGAAATAAAAAAGTTTCATCAGAAATCTCTGAAGTTAAAGCCAAACACTGTCAAGAGAGGAGATGCTGAATTTTAGATACTTGGCTGAATGTACAGCACATTGAGGTGAATTATGATGCAGAACCTGAGAACCGCAGATTTTTCCCTATACTGCCTCTGTGATGCAGTGCCCAGTGTAGGTACTGCCCAGTGAATGATCATATCTGCATAATGAACAAACCTGTTATTTATACATACCTTTGATATGTAAAAAATGGAAGATGTGAAATAAATGAGACAATTAAATTACTGAAGACTACCTATAGAATCAAATTCTTGCTTCCACCATCAAGTTTCTAAATGAAGAAAAGCAAACACCCCTGAACTTTTCACAGCTATCTACTAGCATGTATATTCTGTATTTTTAGGGTCGTGTGAAGCATTAGGGGTTTGATTTGATAAAGTACAGAATGCTCAGGATTGCGAATTAACTCAGATGGATCCACGCTTTGAAAATTACAAAACTAAAATGAAAGAATAGTAAAAACAAAAGTTCATATATAAAGCTTATGCATATTTGGCAGTGTGAAGTATTAACATCCCTCTGTCTTAGTTTTCTATACGTGAAACAGGTATACAGCATTGTTGTGATAAGGCCGTTATTTTTGGATATGTGTACTACAGAATAGCACTGTGGGACTGAGTTAAGGTTGCAAGAACTCTAATTTCACCACTTCTAACCAAATTTGAAGCTGTAATAATCTTTTAATACAGTTGCTGAAATTCAATTCCTGAACTCATTTACATACTAAACATAATAATGTGCTTTTAACCTTTGTAATCCAGTCATATTAGTTATAGACACATATTCTAATAATGCACCCTAATACGATCATCATTAAATATTCCTGGAATCTGCAGACAAGAATTTAAGCTAGTACCTAACAAGACTAACAAAAAAACCACCAAATAGCATACTAACACAAAACAACAAAAATTAATTCTATTTGCAACAGGTTTCTGAATGTGTATGGCATATCTCTACCTAACATTTTCCAAAGCACTGTGTGGATTGCTTCTGAGGCCTCAGGATGGAAAAAAAGTGAAAGTTTATCTGTTGGCAAACTGTTTCACACACACCAGTACATTTTCAGGACTGCTGAGAAGAGAAAAAAGATGAAGTCATCTGATTAGATGTTTAATGAGATTATGCATGCACAGTTACATAGGACTTCTATTTAAACTGGGGAAAAAAGAGAAAATATCCATCTTGGCACTAGTACCTATCAATGAAAAACAGTAAAAATTTAATTTCTGTGTGGCTTTCCAAAAAAAACGATCAAGAATGAAATCATGTATCTAGCTGCAACTTCTGCTGAAGTACAAAATGACAATACAATTAATAGCTGCTCTAGCTGACTATTCAAATTGCCTTTGCAGTGGCAGCAGCAAACATTGTTTGTATTCCCCAACAGCTGTCTGGAAGGACAAATAACTCAAGAACTTCAAATTTACCAGTGGACTAATGATAAAATGTCAGAGATTCGGAGCAAAAATTTCTTACATTTCCTTTACAGAGTGTCACCTGCCTATGAACAGGAAATGGGAATTACTGAATTTTCTCATTGTCCTAACGAAGGAAGATGAAGATGGCATGTATGTTCCCTTGGCTAATCTTTCGGCCAGGGGGGATTGTTTCTAATGACAAGGGTAAATGAGAGAAAACCTCAGAAAAATCAGTGCAATATTACCCAAAAAGAAATCCTACGACTGGGAAAAAAAAGTAATCAGCATACATTTTTAAATTTCTGCATGGTTTTAGCTAATAATAATAATAATATATAAAGATAAGAAGTTGAGCTTGATAGGTAGTAGCTTAATTTTGATTCAAAAGTATTGCAAATAAATGGGGATCTAAACAATCCAAATTCAAGACTTGAAATAACCCCCAATATAAAAATTTTATTTCCTCAAAATGCTCTTTTTCGAACTCACTTTGCATGCATACCATGACCAAAACATTTAATTTTCCATAGGTGGTCTTGACCACACATTTCAGCTCTAGATTTATTTTTCCTCTAAGTTTGGTTTGCTTTTTAGATGAAGTTTTACTTCAACCCTATATAGAAGCAAGGGTTAGTCATTCATCTGAGATGACAAAAGATTCATTAGTGAGTTTTGGGTTTTTTATCTATATTTGTAGCAGAACTAAAATATTTTAATGAACCCTTTAAAGGACATGGTTGGAAGTCCAAAACATGCTTTGAATCCCCAAAATCTCACCTCTGTAAAATTACTCTTTAGTGGTTTTATTGAAGATGGGCAAGAGATGGAAAAAAAAAGACAAGAAGCACCACCTAACAAAGCAACATAAAAATGAGTGCAGCCCTAATAGTTTACGCCACATGAATTATTTTGATCCATAGTTTCCATTTGGATCTTATCAGAAAAGAGTCAATTTGGAACAGAGCATTCAATGAAAGAAAAAAACCCCAGAAGTTTATTTCTTACCGGCATATCAAATTGCAAATTACAGTCAGAGAAATCCAATCCCTTTAAATGGAATTTTTAAAACCTATTTTTAAAATAAATTTGCAAATTCAATTGTATCAAGTTCGCTCTACTTAAGGTGCTGGGAAAGAAAACCATAATCATGCAAAGAACATTAATATTCAAACCAGTACAACAACAACAAAATGACACAACACAGTTATAAAATTAATTATTATCTAGTCCTAAAATTAATGTTATAACTTCAGGCCACTACAAGATCAGACTGCTTTCAAATTTGAACAAGAGGCAGTAATCCACGTCTCTAAAATCACCTGCCTTGAAGAGCAAACCTTGCATGATCCAGCAGCCTCTTTCAAGGCAGCGGATAAAAATCTGCTTTAGGTGATCACAGCTCTTCAAAGTTTGTGCTTCCTGTAATAGAAAGTATTTTCTGAGTGGAAAAGGCAGGTGAAATCTTTGAAATCTTATCTTCCCTACACAATTCCCCAAGAATTAGCAGCTAAGGAGCCTCCTCCGCTGTGGAAGAGCGACTATCGCCACAGCACCGGAGAGCGCTGCTGGGTGCAGCACAAGCCTTGAAACATATCTGGCTTGTAGACAAAGGTATTTTCTACCTCTCACTACAGCTCCATGAAAGATTTTAATACATGCTTTCTTAACTGAAAAACTTACTGCATATTAATTAAAATACACAGGGACTGTTTGAATGGATTAATATTTGTCATTACCCACAGAAAATTAAAAATTAAAAAATTCTCAAGTTTAAAAAAACCCAGTGTGACCCCTATAACCGCAGTCTCGGTGTTTATGTGAATTATGTATCATGCAAGTCTGTAGCTTTTATGTACAAAGACTGTTTGCATAATCCCCTTCCTAAATATCCACTTAACTATCCCATAGATCTACTATCAAAGAACTGCTGTCACTTCCACTGACTGTGGATATAATGTTATTACCTTTCAAACTGTCTTTGAGATGGAGTATCATTTATAACGTCAGTATAGTATAATTATGTATTGAAATCCTAAAGTGGATAAACACAGGATTACTAAAGATAGGCAAAGACAGACGATCATGAGAAGTACCAGTTGTGCCACAAAATTTTATTACTTATTCTATATTTTAATCTCCCAGGAATGTGCCAGATTTCTGAAGTGACCACAGCACTTTAAACACAGAAGACATGAAACTAGGTAAAGAAGAATGCGTGCAAATATCTTCACTTTCACTTTTACTACTATTGCCTTTTTTCTTTCTTTTTGCATAAAAAATAAACATGCTACCTTTTCTTCAGTTTGAAATATTATACTCTTTAAAGGTGTTCTAGTTCAATTTTTATTTCTAAGTTACATCACTGTGCATATATAACGTAGAGTGTCAGCTATTTAGAACATAAAGCAGCTATTTCAGATCAGCTTTATTTCTAAAAATCGTATTTAGCTTGAGTTGATACAGAAAAAAATGTAACTCTTAAAACTGGATATCCCCAAACCAAAATATATTTTAAATTTGGTTCCTCTCAGTGGAAGGACATCAGATACTCTGCAAATAGTCCAGGTAAGTCTTCTATACAGAGAAACACCTCTTTAAAGTACTAGTACTAGCCAACCAGTTCTGATTTTTCACCGGTGGGAAGGAATATCAAAAATTTTTTTCTTCACCTCAGCTACCAGGACCACAACCAGGAACACATCTACTTCCTTTGCTGAACGGGGATGGCTGCTGGTCGTAAGCTTTGAAATCTTGATGCAAAGACTACAGGCATTCCTGTGGCTAGTCTGAATTATCACACACTTACACTGTAAATTACTGGTGATATTCAAAGAGATCATAAGACCAGAATCTACAGGCTTCCAAGGAAACTTTCAGCTTAATCCACCTGAATGTGAGTGCCATTAGCAAAAGGGAGACTATGCTAACCCTGAAATCAGAAGAGCAGTAACAGATTGTAGGTGTGTCCAAACTACCATTCAATTGCCTGGCACGTACATGCATAGCAATGAAAGAATGGCCCCACCAACTTTAGCTTTTATTAATTAAATATCTAGGGTGCAGGATATGTACTCTGTCATACATTCACTGATGCTCCATCTCCGATAGCAGGAAACACACATTGGCTCAAGCTAGAAATCTAACTTTGGAACACTGTACAATCACTTGTAAAAGAAGTCACAGAGTATTAAAAATAATGGATCTGAATAGTAATTTATGATGAAAAAACTTTGGGCTTCCACTAATATCCACCTTCATAAATAACAGGGAGTAACAAGAATTTTTGTTAACCTCCATGAAAGAAGCTTTTGACTGTCCTGTGAAATATTCTTTGAAAAGCTCTTCAGAATAAAAAAAAAAAAAAAAAAAACCAACATGAATTTAAGCAAAAGATAGACATGGATATTGAAGAGAAAGAAAAAGTCACAGACTATGTGATCTTAGAGATATGTTATAATCTTTACTTTGCGCTGGTTTTTAATAATAGTAATAAAAAAACCCTGCTAATTTACAGTGTGACAAGACACCTTTCAGGGAGCAAAAATCTTTGTCCTGCTAAGTCACTGCAGATCATCTGTCTGCAGCCCTTAGAAACAGTACAACAGGCACATTTTCTCTTATAACCTAGCAATTGTCAGAGCAAGGTATGAGTTTCAAAGAAACCATGTCCACTCAAATGTTGCTTTTATTATTTTGAGCAGGAAAATATTAAATTTGCCTCCACTTATCACCTTTCCTGGAAACCCCAATTACCACCCAAATGCCACTACAAGGGAGTAAAAATAAGAAGTCCTAGAAACTAAATGTTCTGACAGTTCTCAGGTGTTCTACCTAAAGTCTCACTTTTACTTGGCCGCAGTTCATATAATACAGAGTATTACAGAACCTATATTTTAGGTTAAATAGCTTTCTCTATTAAAATAAGTTGTTTTTATCTCTGTTACTTGCTGAGGTTAAAATCCAGTTAAAACCTAAGTAACCTTTCTAATGTCCTACTTACTCAGCTGATAAAGTCTCCTAATGACAACACTTAAGTATGAGTGTCAGTGATATGAAAACAATTAATTGGTTTTTCCTCTAGTTTGTTCCCTCTCTCCCGACTCTCTTCTGTACTCCTCTCATTTCTGTGGTACTAGTCAAAATATATGTGCTTTGCTAAATGACTTGAGCTCTGAGTATCTTCTGAGATTTATCACAAGAGCTGATACTTGAACTTAAAACTTTAATGGCACACTTACAGTCTTATAATTCAGAGATAATTTCATTGAGGGTAATTCGCTAAAATCAATCAGATCTAAAAAAAGATAGGGTGGGTAAAGAAAAAATGAAACCAGCAAGTAATTTACCAACAAAACACTCTTTAATAGAACACCTTTCATTAATTCAGATTTCTAATTAACCACTGAATACTTGCAAATCATGGACAATGAACATCTACAAATCAACTAAAAAGAAAAAAGCCACTAAACTTACCACGGGGATCACCTATTAGGCTGTATAATCTGACCTAATACGCAAGATACAGATGTTTCTGTGCATGTAGGAACCAGAACCTGAATGTCAAGCATCACCAAAGCTTTGGATTCTCATTTATCATTTTTCACGTCTGCATTAATTTTTATCTCTAAATTATCCCTCTGTGTTTACTGTAAGTTATGCAGAATGACTTCCAAGTTGAAATAAGCTTAGCAGATCCCCGCTGGTTTTGCCAGAGGCAGGCTTTGTTCTGGCTCACCTGGCAGAGCTGTACTGATGCCTGCGCCTCAGGACAACCGCAGGTCTCAGCCTCCGCTGGGGTAATGTGAAAACTGTACACTCAGTGGACTTTGTGAAGGATACTGTAACCCAAATTATTACATGGTCAGTCATTCCCTAGTAATCATCAAAACAGTGCTTAGCATATCACTTTTCTATTATTGCTTTATTTTGTTTAGACAACTGCAGCTGAAATTTTACTCTATTTTTCCCCCTCTTGCACTGCCTAAACACAAAACCACTAATATGTAGTCTTGACTTATTTGAAATTCAAAACATGAAATGAAAAAGCTCAGAAACCTGAAGTGGGCTAAGGAGAGAGTAAAGGTGCATTTCCTGAGCGTAAAAACACACCCAAAGCCACTACAAAAGCAACACATCTTATTACACACAACAAATATATAGGGTGCAGACTCCTTTTGCTACATCCAACTGGGGAGAGTAGAGAATAATACTCCTACTTACCTCTTAGAAAATCCTCTGTGTGGATGCATATTTTTTTTTTTCATTCTTCTCTTTTCTGCATGGACTTTAGCAGAAAAGACAGCATCTAGACTTAGGAACTAAACCTGGAAGCATCTACAGAGCTTTATGGTCTACCCATTGATTTCTGACCCCACAGGGCAGAAACAGAAGCACAGAGTCATTCCTTACACCTGGTATGTTCCAGATGAGAAGGCTTCTTCATGTGCTTGCATAATGGCATAGTGATACTTGTAAATAGTGATTTTTTCATACAATAACGAATGTTTTATTTAGAGAACTGAAACTCTTAGGAACTACAAACTCTGCATGATAAGTAAAGAGATGTATTTTTCCCAAGGGAAAAGAAAGTTGATGTGTCTTATAATGAATAAAGCACCCAGCTGTTAAGACTAGGGATGATTTAATCCTGTCTTGATTAAAAAAAAAAAAAAACCAACAAAAAAACCCAACACAACAACAAACAAACAACAAACCAAACCAAAAAAAAAACAACCAAAAAAACAAACCTTAGGAGAGAATGGGCAGCAGCCTGATTTGTAATAAGGTTAACTTCACACACCTGTGCCATCTCTTCTTTCTGTAACCCTGCTGGAAGCTCCTTCCCCACAACCACCCATCCCAGGGGCTTTGCTGCCTGTGTAACAAGGATCCTGGCTCTGATATGGCCCAGCTGGATTGCCTTGACTCAGGTGGCTAAAACAAACCACTGAGAAAATCTGTAGAGAGATAGAAGGGGTGAAATTACGGCCAGAGAGGAAGCTTGGAGAGATGGGACTGCCGACAGCTTTTTGATTCAAGAGGGAAAATATCAACATGGAAATAAGTGCTGAGTCTGGCTGGGATGGAGGCAGTCCTCAGTCACAGCAGCCTCAGGTGCTGTGCCTTGCGTTTGTGGCTAAAACAGTGTTGAGAACACACCAGTGTTTTGGCTGTTGCTGAACAGTATCAAGACTTTCCCTCTTCTCCTAGTAAGCAGGCTGGGGGTGCACAAAAAGTTGGGAGAGGACACAGCCAGGACAGCTGACCCAAACTGACCTAAGGGATATCCCTGACCATATGACATTGTGGTTATCAATAAAAGCTCAGGAAAGGAAGATGGAAGGGTTTGTGGTTATGGTGCTTGTCTTTCCAAACAAGTCATGCATGCTGCTTCCCAGGAAATGACGACATCTGCCTGTCGAGGGAAAGTAGTTAATGAATTCTTTTTGCATGCTTAGCTTTTGCTTTTCCTACTAAACTGTCATTATCTTGATCCCAGAGTCTTCTCACCTTCCTTCTATTTTCACCTTCAAGTGAGAAGGGAGTGGGTGTTAGATGGGGTCAACATGACACAAAAGGTATAAATTCCCAAAGAGAAAAACAACAACCTGTTTTTTTTTTTTTTTCTGTCTCTGCCATTGAAGCTGGTGAGCTACTGCAACTCAGCCTGGGAATACAATCCAGAGCACTGGTGAAGCTGAATCTTCTCTGCCTGACTGATGCCTTCCTGGCCAGCAAAGACCCCTTGGGTGCCTTATTAGCAGTGGTGACCTTAAGAGCTCAGTAAATTCTTTCCATCTTATTTGTGTGTTAGCCAATAAATAGTTGCTTTAGGTTTTAAGTGGTGTATATCCTGGTTGCAGAAGACTTTCTGCATCAGGCCAAATATGTCTGAATGAACTGACAGATGCTGCTATATAAATCTCAGATATTTTGACAAGCTACATGCAAAGTAATCACACTTCCATGTACAGATGCTATGTAGAAAAGCTTGATCTGTTCTGTGCAGGCAGTAGCTATTGGGGAGTCTAACATCTCAGAAAACCGTATCTTACATGGTCAGGTTATACTCTTCCAAACCAACCAGCTTATAAACAATTATGATATGCTGTGCTGCAGGTCTGCTATGAATGGAGTAATATACAAATTACACAAGAATATACATTGTGAAAGTCTGCTGTCAATATTCCACAACTCACTGTGGCTTATCAGACTGCTACATTTACTATTGCACCAACACTTTTTACCAAGGGGCTAAGTTTGAGATAATTTTTCTGTTATGTCAATGTTTGCTTTATACCAGCTAAGAATTTCTTAAGAAAAAAAGGCCTTCATCTGGATAGGCAACAGTTGAGGGCTCAACACTTCCTTGGGAAATAAGAGCATGCTTCCAGATCTGCTGCCTTGAGACAGACCCTGTTTTTTTCTGCCACCCACTTTGCACAGGAGTCCCCTGGGACACAGCTACAGGACACTCCAAGGCAAGTCCTAGTTTCTCCTGAGCACTCACTGAATATTTAAATGAATATTCATTAGAACAAATAACTGAATCTTTATCTCCCACTTCGTGGGTGACTACTGTAAAAAGCTGGAGAGAATCATGTCTCTCTCCACTGCTCTAGCTGTTCCTTTACATATAAATAATTAGAAAGTAATTTTAAAAAGCTTTATCAGAATATCCCTACCAGTTTCAAGTCATTAGCCTTCCCCTCACCCACCCAGGACTGGAGTTTATAACTGTTTCTGTCTGACTGGTTTACTCACTTGTAACATCCATTTAATCTCCTGGGCCCACAGAAAGTTTTTGGGGTGAAGAAAGGGGTGAGAAGGAGGTTTGACAAAGGCAATGATAGAAGAAAACAGTCTTGCAGCTGAGATTTTAAAAGATTTCTATGTATTTAGACACTCAAATCCCTGTTAATTTTTACATCATCTTAAGGAAAATATTAATGCAAACTCTTAGGAAAAGCATCATCTTATTCTCTAGGTATGCAGTTTGCATCGTTTAATGAAGCTCATAAGAGAAACAGTGCTGAGATGAACAAGGAAATGAACTAGAATTTACTTCCTGATTTATCCATATGTTTTCTGTGCAAGCTACTTGCATTTAAGTCTGAACATAACTTTACATTTTCCATTTTATAGACTGCAAATTTAAGCACAGAATATATTAAGTCATTTTCTGTGGCCTGTAAAAGGACAAAATAGCATCTCATAGGGATGAGGAAAATGATGACACTCAGCAGTATAATGTGGCACTCTAGCTTTATGGTGATGAAACAGGTAAGTTATACCACAATATAAATGATGCTATTTTATAAAATTACATTTGGAGTTACAATAATGGACCAACAACAGAATTCCTCTCAGACACTTAAGACATTATTGGTAATACTTATTTGCAAAAGACATTGGTAATATATGGACAGATCTTCATACTTACGAGTTATAATGTGAGTGACACGGAAAGCACCGTTATTAAAATTGATATGCTGATGAATCTATGTACTATTCTCCACTTCTAAAATAAATTAAATTACATTTTAATTTTTTCTTCTTAATTTACATTTGTGCTCAGCGTGCTGTGCTCAAAATTCAATATGCTGTCTAGTAATTGGCTCTTCAGGACTATTTACTGGTTAGCTAATAGTATACTACTGCCTGCTTTTGTTTTCCAAGCATATCTCAACTGTTGTCATTTCCTCCAATAAGCAAATGAAATTTTTTGCAGCAGTCACTTTAAAACCATCCAGTAATAGATATTGTGTAATATACCCATGACTACCCCATGGGAAACAGCTGTGGTTTGAACTAGAGTAAATCCGTGCACCATAACAGGCAATTATCGCAACAAATCTCTGAATTTAAAACTTATAATTCTACAGTGTGAGTCAGACCAAGTGTCAGGCCAGAGTTGCATGCCATTCAGCTCAAGACCTGTCTAGCAGGCTGTACCTGCGGCACATCTAGGCAGCAAGCTACAAACCAACTTACAGTATGAGTCAGTCAGTGATCTGAAAGGAAATCCACAGAGAGACCTTGCTTAGAGCAGGCAATGAAGAACCAAGGCTTCCCACAGAATGACTTGGGCTAATCAATCTCTTGTATGTCACACCTGTGATGCCACTCTGTGGATGCACATTATGAGCCACACTGTCAGCTACCAAAATTACAAATCACAGCTGGTTTACGTAATCAGTAAGATACATCTGACTAATGGTCATTCCTTGATCAGGTTCAAACTTGGCAGCGCTTCTTAGGATCCTACCAGCTAGGCAAAAGAATAATTTGTTTTTCTGACTCCTTTCAGCAAATATACCCAGTCACCATACAATTTCCTAATGTTACATTTTAGCGTAATCATTATTAATTTCCCATAACAGAGTCCCATATATTCTTCAGAGTTGGTGTTCCATTAATGCCTTTTCTCAATCAACTTTAAAAATCAATGTATGAGGATGTTATGGATAATATCAAAGGAAATTTTAATCAAAATTGAAATACTGACTTGTGGTATCTTTTGCAAGACAGTTTTATGCTGAAAAATCATATCTGTACTATAAGAAGACTTTTAGATGCTATAAAAAATATTTACATGATAGTCTTGTATGTGTTTTGTTCCCATGTCCATTAAGAGCCACCTCTATGACAGTATGTAATTTCCCTTGTACCTCAAATAGTGGGGAAGAGTGTTCCTTGCTATCTCTGAAAGTCAAACCAAATTAAAATGTCAGAAAAGCCTATGCACAGAGTTTTGGCTTACATGTCTTTTTTCTTCTTATCCTTTGTCCTGACCTATTTATGGCCTCTCTTGCAATGAAAGTTAAGTTACCTCTACAGCTACACTTACCTAGTTACCAACATACACAATGCAGATATTTGTAGCCCTTACCAATGACACAAAAGGGATGGTTAGACCAGGGAGAAGAAGCATCTTCAGTATCCTCCTGTGTCTACACTGGGTTTTTAACTAATGTGACCTGCATTACTGGAACACCTTGAACAGGAGTATAACTTGTGAGTATCTATCTTCTGTAAGTAACTATCTTCCAGCAAAACAATGGCAGTCCATATTTTAATAACATTTCAGCTGTAAAAAACGGAATCCAGAAAATGTCAAAAGCCGTATTTAAGAAAAGCTCTGAATACATTTGAATATATCTCTTTTTGACTGCATCAACATCATCACATGTTAATCCTCCTGTACATGTATTCCACTTCTCATTTGAACCATCTTCTATGAAGGCTGTATCAGAAACTAGGCCTTACCTAAATACTGAAGTTATTTCACCAGAAACATTGCCGTATCACCTCAAGGCACTTGGATAAACTTATCAGAAAAAAAATCAAGACAAGAAGTACGTGCATAGCTTAACGATAGCACTCACTTTACAGTGAGGAATGCTGTAATGTCAGTTGCTGTGTTCTCCCTGCTCCAAATCTATCAATCAGAGATGTCTGGTCCATCACATAAACTGGGGCAGAATTCAATCGGTCTATGTTTATGGAACACATACTATGATATTGCCTAGCTCTTCTAGTGTCATATTTGAAAGCAAATGAAGTATAAGGGAAAATAGTTGAAAACTTGAAGACAATATTTTTTTAAAAACTTCTGTTATAACACCTAAGAAAAATGGATAAAAGGAAGGAATAATTTTTCACAGCATATTTTAAGATTAACTAGAACAACTTTAAACAATCTAAGCTCAGGAAGCACCAATTTCTAAAAAATATTATTGGTGTGACTTTTGGGGGCAGTGAGATTCTACTAAGGGTAATCTAAGAAAGGTTCATGCTACACTCCATATTAATATACAGTGTCTTGATACAACATATGATAGTGCACAATTCATTTGAAAACTAGCATACTTGGTTAATAAAGCAAAAAACCTTAATGTCCAACAATTAAATAATACAGACTGTTCACTTCTGCACAATTTCACAGACTGCAGTGCAATTTATCATTATTCTATCACGCTCAGCCCACAGAAAAAATACTACATCTCATCAAAGTAGATTACTGAGAATAAACGAGACACCCAAAGAACAGAAGAAAAACATCATTAACATACATTTTCATAAATAGACATAGCTAGATAATGAGGGCCAGAAATCCTAAATCACATGACAAACGTCACACAGGAAGTTTATGGCAAACCTGGGACCTTAACACAGATACGCCAAACCCCAGTTTGGCACCCTACCACATAAAACTCTCCTATCTCTAAGTTTATACCTGTACAGATCTTCAGAGAAGTAGTTTAACATTAGGAGGAAATGCAAAAAATATATATTATGTTGTTCAGCCTGGACTGTACTTTAGATATTGCTTACTCTGCTTTGCTTCAATACTTGATTTCTTCTGTTTTAAATATCTGTTTCAAGAAGACACTTTTTTCACTGTAACTAATCACAATTGGAAGCTGTTCAGGAAGGGTTTTATTTAATAATGTGTGTGTGGGGGGGAAAAAATCATATGCTACTCCGCCTGTCTGCACTGATACTGTTAGCTCCCTGTTTAAATAGGCAGGCAGAAAGAACTGCTCATACTTGTTATTCAGTGGGAAAAGAGAAGAATTCTAACTTGTGCCAAATATTTTTAAGTGTTATGAATTTATATCAGCTCAGAAGTATATGCTTTTGAACACTGAATTTTAAAGTGGGTTAGATTTTTCTTAAAAAATTTCCTTAAAATGCTTTTTCCCCATAAAAAAAGAAATAAAAAAAAAAAAAGAAAAATATGATGTCGGAGTGTGAAAATGAAAATACAACAGACAGATTTTTATAAACCAGTATGTATGACACATTTTCATGATGAAATCTGCAAACTGCTGTTTGTTTATGCCTACATTTTTCATTAATAGACATTAACTTATAGGTCTTGTCTGTGAGCAACACCAGTTCTGATAATTCTGAGACAGAAACACTACCTAGATGAAATGACAGATACTGAGATGTGCCTTGATTCTCCTCCCACTTTATCCTGAAAATTAAGTCCTTTTTATCTTGTTCCAGCCACAAGAAAAAAATAAGTTTGTCTACTGCTTGCTCTACGATTCCTTCTGCAATAAATATCTAAGATTCAGCATGTCAGTCATATAAAGAGATCCAGCCATTTTGAATATGGCAGTGTTTTTAAAAAAATATGTGTATATGCACAAAACTGGCTTTTAGTTGGCATTTTTGCTGACAACATTAAAAAGGCAAACACCATTGCAGATAATGGATGAATTAAAAAAAAAAAAAGTACATCCTGGGTGCCCAAAACATCTACAGAGCCAAAAGGAAAACTGGGGACTCAAACCAAGGAAATAATTATGATGTGCACTCAAAAAATGGCAAATGGGCAATGAATGCAACATATGACTGGGTTAAAACAAGTTTTGATTCCAGAGAAAAATATCAGCACAACAGCAATTTTTTAAATTTTACTTTTATTTTTTTTACTACTATATGAAGTTTATGTGGAAAAAAAAATATTTTCTGGGTAAGTATGGAGAATACAATTCCAAAAGCAAAGCACTATTTTATAGCTGAGATTTTCTGTACTCTTTTAGTATTTTAGTTTCACTTATTACAAATGCAGTTCTTAAAGAAAAAAAAAAATAAAATGCAGTCATACAAAATAGAAACCTTCTATGTTTTTAATAGCGTGAATAATCCCAAACTTCATCCCACTTTCTTAGGAAAAAGGGGCTGGCAGGCAGCAATCCTTTCTGCACATTGCTTACACTACAGAAGGTGGGAACTGCATTATGCCAGCTGTTTTGGTCAGGAATTAATCAATATTGGCAGAAGGGTCAGACCAATATATTGAGGTGATATTTATTCTCCTATCTGTCATTCTTCTCTCTACCCTCACACAGCCAAACCATGGAAAAACTGGTGAATGACAGCGAACTTCTCTGCGAGGCTGATGTTGTCACCAGATGACAACTCAAAGGCAAGGCAGGTGCTAAGGCAGCACTGCTCACCCTGGACGGTGCCTTTGGCTGTGCCCCTCTCCCTCCTGTACCCACACCTACCTAAAGGGGCTTCCATCTGTTTCGTTTTCAGACAACCTAGTTTCTGAGATCATAAATTGACCTTTAGGTTAAGTAAGAGTACAGAATTTTATTTTTTTTCCTGTTTGTTTCTTAATTAATATGGTGGGGGGATTACACATTTTGTTGATCTGTTACATTTCTATCTGTAATATTTTAATGTAATTATTTAGTGGCCTGAAGCCAACAACAGATAAGGTTGTGTGCAAATGCAGGAACACCCACAAACAAAAGTACACAACCTGTGTTATGATTTTATATCCTTAAAGCCCAACAAATAAGTAAGTAATCATTTCAGTAGCATTTTTATATCAGGGGAATATATATTTTATTCCCATTGTATAAACATGATGGCGCCTTGATCCTACTGAGTGACACAGACAGCAACCCCAGATGCTTGCTTATTTGCAATGTTAAAAGTTTATTAACTTCTGTTTCCACAGCTCCACAGTAAACAGGCACAGTACTCTTTGCCAGATAATCTTCTCCCTGCAGATGCTGGTTGCTGTAGCAACCTGTTGTAACAGCCGGTATGCCAAAGTGACCACCCCATACGTGCACACAACACACAATAGTTCCAGGAGAAAAGTTGAAACAACGGAACAAATCCAGCTGTAGCACTGCTGAAAGGAGTATTTCTGCAGTTACAATACCACTTAGGTAGTTAAATCCACAAAGACTGAGTCTCTTTGTATAGCACATGTAAGAATAGGTATATGATCAAATACATTTATTCAAAGTATAATAAAACTGTGTATATACTTCCCTACTAAAACTGAGGGGAAATTATTTCCATATGCAAGCGAGGAGACATACCAGGATGTACCTAACATGCAGGTTTTCTATGTATGTATTAATTACACATTAATTACAGAAACACAGAGTGGTTGAGGTTGGAAGGGATCTCTGGAGGTCATCTTATCCAACTCCCCTGCCCAAGCAGGGCCACCTAAAGAGGTTGCCCAGAACCATGTCCAGACGGCTTTTGAATATCTCCATGGATGGAACCTCCACAACCTCCCTGGGCAACCTGTGTCAGTGCTGGGCCACCCTCACAGAACAAAAGTGTTTCCTGATATTCAGAGGGAACCTCTTGTGTTTCAGTTTGTGCCCATTGCCTCTGATCCCGTCACTGATCACCAGTGAAAAGATCCTTGCTCCCTCCTCTTTACACTCTCTCTTCAGGTCCTTATATACATGGATAGGATTCTCCTCCTGAGCCTTCTCTAGGCTAAACAGTCCCAGCTCTCTCAGCCTTTCCTCATAGAAGAGATGCTCCAGTCACTTCATCATCTTGGTAACCCTTCATTGGACACTCTCCAGTATGTCCATGTCTCTCTTGTACTGGGGAGACCAGAACTGGACCCCACACTTCAGGTGTGGCTTCACCAGTGCTCAGTAGATGGGAAGGATCCCCTCCCTTGACCGAGTCAATAATTTGCCTAAGGTGGCCCAGGACACCATGAGCCTTCATTGTAGCTAGGGTATGTTGCTGGGTCATGGTCAACTTGGTGTACACCAGGACCACCAGGCCCTATTCTACAAAGCTGCTTTCCAGACGGCACCTCTCCCAACTGCCATGATCGTTCAAGGACTACTGAGAGCGGCCTCACAGTGACTACAGTCACCTCTCCCAGTATTCGTGGCTGCATCCCATCGGGGCCCATGGGTTTATGTATCTCCAGTTTGCTTAAGTATTCTCTAAGCCACAATAAATTAATTACATAGAGATAATTAGTGAATGTATACATAATTAGCACCTTTTTACAGATCAGAAACCAAATCACAGGTTACAGAAGTTATCTAAGTTTAAAACAAAACAAAACCAAAACCAGAAGTGTGGTTTTAATCCAAAAACTGAGTCCCAGCCTAATGCTGCTATTCTGTTCTTTAAGGCACTTCCTTCCAGGCAGCAGAACATACTTTAATCTTTTCTGCCTGGAATTCAGCAGCAAGGGTCCTTTCTTGCTCAGAACATTTTTCTGTATTTGTTTAATCAATAGATTCATTTTATGTTAACGAAACACAATCTGGACCTTTAATCAAGCTGATTTAAGTCCCTGCTTTTAATTAGGACCAGATAAAAAATCATAACCAGTTGAATTTAGAGGAGGTATAAAAGATAGCCTAATTTGACTCATTTTCTTCCTAAAACAAAAGTGTTGTCTTTTCTAGCTTATCTCGCATTGTACCAGCATCAACACCTCTATATCCGGTAAATATTTTCATGTCAATATTTTAATAACATTAAAATCCTGCTTAATTATAACAGCACAGATCAGTTTTTCCCTGAATTGTATTACTAAAAATGCTTCTCAAATGTCATTGCCAAATGGCTTGCTCAAATCTCAACAGAAAGGGCACTGCTCATTGAGAAACAGTGTCAGATCTTTGCTGTCAAAATTATCCACAGGGGACACATTTTACCATCTCGTAATGTTTCTAAACCTTTTGAAACACTTCTGTGGTCTCATAAAGATTTCCCTTGGTACCCTGTAAACAAAAGGTCAGATCTGCATTTATCCAGGTTCCACAGTTATGGGAGATTTATCACTGCATTATCTGAAGATATGGCATGGGCAAGCAAGCTGGAGCACTGTATTTCATTTCAAGCAGCTGAGGCCTCCAGCTCTTATTTTGCCTTTTTTGGTGTTTGTGGGTTTGGTTTTGTTTTTTTTTTTTTTTTTTTCCCTCTTAGCAGAACTGAAAACAAGGCTTAATAGAACACTTTGGGCTTGTTTTCTAGATCACCTAAACCATTTAATTGAAAAATTAGAGATAAAATAAGCTATTCATGTAAAGAAGCACCAACAAGAAACATTGTTCCTTTTGATAGGTTTGGCTGATGAGCAGCTTTGAAGTAAATTTATTATCTGGAGATACATTTTTTTTGGCACAGAAATTAGTCCTGACTATCAAGCATAGAAGAAGCGGTAACTGTTTAAACATCTTAAGCAAGCCTGGAGAAGCTTTACATAGTAGAGTACAGCTATCCTAAATCAAATAGCAAAGAAACAGTACTTGTCCTTTTCTATTTGTTTACTTTGGGCATATGACAGAACTTTCTGTGCAGTTTGTTTTCTCTGCAGTGTCAATTCTCTCCGCTGTCTCTACTGTCAGGCAGCACCAGGCACAAGAGAAGGACTAGAAGCTATTTTTAAATTTTTCCTTCCATCCCTCTCCTCACTTCCCTTAATTGGCTAGGTTCAGGTCCACGTTTTCCCTTTAAGCTAGAAATTGCTTGAGCTCTTAGTGTTAGGTTTTAGCAACAGATGGTATACTTCCCTCTGAGTTAATTCTGAACTAGTATCTCAGGGCTGAGATTGCTAGAGGTGTTATCTTTCAGCAAAGATCCTGATTTTATAATCATTACCAATCCAAAGCCTACTTTTTCTTTAAAGTTGTTAAGCTCTGCTGTGGCATTATTCTGTGTCAAACAGCTGCTTCAATCCATCTAAGAGAAAGATGCTATCAGAATGCTGAGGATGCAACAGTGGAATATGGTATTAAATGAAGAATTATGCACTATTTGCTATTGAGTAAAATATCCTCTCCCAAACTCTCTAACAAACAACACTCAAG
This sequence comes from Tyto alba, assembly GCF_018691265.1. Lineage (NCBI taxonomy): Eukaryota > Metazoa > Chordata > Aves > Strigiformes > Tytonidae > Tyto > Tyto alba. The sequence continues at coordinate 11,832,465 of NW_024881327.1, read as the reverse complement.
TTCCTGCAAGTTCTTGACAATACCAATGAAACAGCTTTCCTCAACCTGGAGTGTAGGTAAAAGTAATAAAATAAGACTGAAATTAAAAAAAAAAAAAAAAAAAAAAAAGGTAGAATCTGATGGAATGGGGAAAAGCAGGAAGGAAAACTGGGTAAGAAAAACCCAAAATATTGATATATTGATTGAGGGCAAATCTGGAGAGAAGGTTAAGACAATTTGATAAAGTTAAAAGGAAAACAGGAGACAGTTCTTGGCCAATAAAAATGGGGAAAGCAGTATAAGGAATCCATGGAAGTCTGACAGGATGAGTAAAACAGTAAAAGAAAGAGAGTGGCAATAGGAAGGGCAGAGAACACTGAATCCCCTTATCAGGAAAATGCCACTAGACTGAACCGTGAAACCAAGATCTGATGTCAGGAAATTCAATAAACTCTAGAAAGATGTTGGGAATTCAGCAGATGAGCACAATAAATACATATTTTTAATTTAACATGTTCTTACAATAATTCCAGTATTGGCACCGTTGCACATGAATCTATTAAAAATATGGAAATAAAGGGAAAATGAAAGGAAATGAGCTTGGCTCTCAGTACTCTTGATTCCTTGCATGGAGAGCAAAATTCAATTGAAATGTTTCCTGGGGCAGAGAAAGATTAAAAGGAAATTAATGGTATTCTATGGGCACAAATAATGTTTCATAGGGTTTGTCTGTGGTTATCATAGCTAAAGGCTAAATAACATATTACGTTTGAGTGAAAGTTCAAATGATACAATATGTAGCTGTTCTTCTTGTTGCCTAAATAAATTTCCATTACACTGATGTGTAAGGAGCTGAAACTGTAATGAATCCTACTGTTTTGACCTCTAACCAAAGTCTTTATGTTTAGCTATGAAAAGGTTAGATAAGCTTTGTTATCTAACAAAGTTTGTTTTCTTTGGGTATTGTTTGCTTTGTTTGGGTTTTTTGTGTTGTTTTTTTCTTTTTTTGCTTTGTTTTTTTTCCCCCCAAGAGATGCTCTGGATGCTTAATTTGCACAGATCTTTTACATAGCAGCCTCTGAATTCTCCCAAACGCTATCTCATTTGTCCTTCTGCTACTGTCTTTTGAGCATGTTGACCTTTATCCTTATTTATGCCTAGTGCTTTCAAACCAGCGTAACATTAATGCAGAATTTATTTTTTAAGGGACCCTTAAATTTGTCTGCGAGTAGGACATTTCTCTATAGTAATTTAAAATCAAAATTCAACCACTTATTCCCATTAATTAGATTTGTGGAACAACTAGGAGCTATTAAAACATGTATAGCATGATGAATAACCTTTGTGCTAAACATTATTCTCCGGTCTCCTTTACTCCTTTCAACCCAAAATTCACCATGTCATCACTACTCACTTCAGCAGGAGTTCTCCTTCTCTTCATTTCTCTCCCTCCCCTATTCATAAATCCTGTATTTCCTCCACTAGCTAAAATTCTGCTTTTCTTCTACACGACATACAATTCAGGATAAATTACCAATAAAATACTCAGAAGAAGAAAATAAATATATTGTTGTTTGTAGTTAACACAGACCTGATTGTTAGCTGGATTTCTCTCTCACAGGCCCCCATATTTACTAAGGGGAACAATGTCTCTGTATCCGTTGCCATTTTGTGATGTAAAGTGTTACACTAACTATATACATATTCTTGGTATATAAATGTATAAAAGTGAACAAACCAACCATTGTTAAGAATACAGGCTAGAAAACAAAATTACAGCTACTGTACAAAACCAGGAGGAATTCAAATATGCTTCTTTTGCTCAGGCAGATAAGATGCCCTTCCTCACTAGATAATATGAAAAGCAGGGAGGGGTTTTCTGGGGAGCGGCACGTTTTTAGTGGTGTAACAGACAGTTGCAACGACCTGAAGCACATATAAACTCCAGGCATTGGAGGAGAGGACTAGGAGCACACCACCTGTCCGACGGCTGACTGCCATGGGAGGAGAGCGGGGCACCCAGGCTGGAAGAGAGCTGCAGTTCATCGTCAGAGGTTCTCCACTCAGGCAAACCAGGACAATGGTGGCATGGCAGCGTGCATCTGTCCAGCAAGCTAGACACAACCTCAGAGCCCCAGATTATCTGGTGACGTTTAACAGTGATGTTCCACCAGTAAGTAATTTTGCCCAGAAAGAGTTAATTAGTTTTCTCCAGAGATGTTTACTAGATGAATAGGCTAATGGTTTATTAAATCATCATGTATAGCTGATAATTGCTTTTAAAATCACTGCCATAGCCTGTATTCCAGTCTGACCATTTTGCATTTAAAATGCAAAACCTTTGGGGAATAAATAAATAAGAATCAGATAACACGCTGTAAAAATTACTTAAAAAGGTTTTCCCCAAATCAAGTTCAGCTTTGATCTCCTGTTTATCCCTCTATTTTATTTCCTAGTTATGTACAAATTGCATGATGATATAGTTTGAACGCAGAGCTGCATTTGTGGAGCACCAGACACAATGTTCCAGTCCTGCTCCCTAGAAGTACTTGAGGGCCATCACAGTATGAAATCTTAAAACAAAGGTTTTTCATTGCTTTCCTGTATGGCCTATCATAGTACTGCTGAATAAGGCTGTGATCCTCTTCAGAAGATCTCCCTAGAAACCAGATGTTTGTTGAGGTTTTAAATTGTTACTTATTGTATCACACTAAAAATATCATGCTGTGAGAAATGTATTATGCATTTGATATGTGTACTCATGCCCTGGCATTTGCTTACTGAACCAGTAAAATACCTTCTTATTAGCATTTATTTTGGAAACAGCACCAAGAAAGAAAAGAATACATGCTTTAATTCAACATTTGGGATTAAATGGATTAAGGAATATTTTTGTTTAGCTCTGGTTTCTTTTAAAGACATCTGGGCCAATTCCTGTTGCCCTGCCTAGAGCTCACAGATAATCAGGAGAACTAGAATTTTTAACTGAACAAGATACCTATCATGGATAGGAATTTCCTTTTCCAAAAACACAGGTTTTCATTTAAGCAACCTTTCAGCTGGCAAGTTCTCACCTCTCTACTACACTGAGGGTTTAGGTTACGGTTGACAGTGTCTGTCCTACTGTAGTCAATTCAGTACAATATACTCGACAGAAGTGAGAAGCTTTCTGGAATTATGAGCAATTTATATTGTCCACTGAACTATGTATGATCCAGTAAACAGTAACATTAGACTTCAAATCTCTTTTTTCAAAGCAGGTGTGCATCAATAGTGCCTATCACGGACAGTAACAGCCTGTTTTAAATAACTTTTTTCAAGTGGAGATGCAGGAATAGAGCAATGCAGGCGCACAGACAAACATCAGCCAAGATGACTTCAGTCAGATAGAAAATATCTCTCAAAGTTATAAAGTTAAAAACTATTATTTGTGCAAGTGGATAATACTTGTTCACTTTAAAATAAGCTCTATTTATTTTAAAAGCAGATAATCACAACCTTCTGGAAAAATATTAGTGTAGAATATCTTGTATAATTTTTTTCCTGCACAGTTAGCACAGGTTCATCCCCTCTCCACCAAAATCTTAAAAGTAGATATCTCATTTTGGACATTGGACTGCTTGCCAGCCAGCTTTTGTCAGGAAAACCTCTTCAGCTCCCAGTGGCAATTCTCTCAAGGCTGACTCTCTCCTGCCTCTATGTTGGACTTTTAAGTCTAAATGCATTAGAATGAATTCTAAATATTTAAGCAGAGCAGAAGACCAATGTAGATGACATGCAGTGCAGGAAGAAAATCTTGGCCTCAATAGCATGTGCAACAACCTTATTCACCCTATGTGTAGTGGTGGCCCAATCCTCAATGGATCCAATCCTGGAATGAACTCCATCTCATTCCATTGGTGTTTCCAGAATTTAGATAGAAAAATCCTTACAATGTTTAGAATATATAAGAGAAAAGTTAGATTGAACTATAAAACCTGTTTCTCAATCCTCATACACTTTGAATTCAAGCTGGACTTAAATTTGATTGTAGTCACAACAAATTGTTTCACCTTTTCATAGTTTGAAGGTAAGATCTACAGTGTTAATAACTAGAGCAAAACAAGGGTAAAGAAAAGAGGAATGTGACATCCTAGATCAAGAAGAACATACTGGAGAACGTTTCCAGACTGGATAATCTGCAAGCTGCAGTCAGACTACACAGGATGGACAAGCTCAGCTCTGAAATCAATCTCACACGGTCACACTTCTGAAGATGTTTAGGTACTTTGCTCCCAGTAAAACCACAGATCACAAAAGCACCCAAAAGGCGTTTGAGGATGTATGTTGTTGTCAGCAATGTAATGGGGTAAGCATACAGGCTTTGTGTTGAGGGTGTGAAATAGGAGGAACATCAGGATGGAACCCACAAAAGGCAGGGTGCTGAACAAAAAGTTTCTCCAACAAGATGGCAGAAACAGGGAGGCTTTAGCCTGAGCTCTAAGAACTCATAACCAAAAGGTAAGTTGTTAGAACGTGTACCCAGAACGTGAGAAAACAGTTTGATTTCCCTGTTCAACCTCAGGAGATTTGATTCTCCCAGTATGGTGCTCTAATTAGCAAGCTGTCCCCTATTGTGGAGAGGGAAGCTTTGATCTCTCCCACTGAAGCTATCTGTCTTTTCAGAGAACAGGAGCACGGCAGATGCACTGTGCAGAGAGATGTGAGTTCCACTCCCTGTTCCAATGGCTGCTCAATACACCTGAAATGCATTCAAACATAGACCAGATCCCTTGCTTCCTCTCCCAGGCATATGTCTCAATGTCTATATTCACAGAAATCATAGAATGGTTTGGTTTGGAAAGGACCTTTAAAGGTCATCGAGTCCAACCACCCTGCAATGAGCAGGGACATCTTCAACCTGGCCTTGCATGTTTTCAGGGATGGGGCATCTACCACCTCTCTGGGAAACCTGTTCCATTGTTTCACCATCTTTATCATAAAAAAATTTCTTCCTTCTTTCTAGTCTGAAATTCCACAAATTCTCCTCACTGGTCAAGCAACTCTTTAAATTGTTGTGAAAAATACAACAGCTTCAACAGAAGGACTGGCTGGGAACATCACAGACAACCAATAGGTTGGTGGTTATGTCACCTTCTGGGAGTTAAGTGATGGGCAGTCTCATCTCCTCAAGTAGAAAGGTGCACAGAGACTTTGTTTCCTGAATCCCTAGGGGAGAGCTCTATTCCCTAGAAAAGCTAACACTGTGAAAAAGGGGCTTACAATCCAATGCATGCACTGCAAGAACCACCACTGCAGGGGTTGTTGCAAGAGAGGCTGAAAAACACTTCCTAATTTGGGGAGCATGAAGAAGAGCAAGAATTAGATAAGCACCAGGCACCTCAGAACTGCATCTCACAATATCTAATTTCAGAAATGTATGTACCCCCCCAAGGAAATAACAACAGCTAAACTGTTTTTTTTCAGTATAAGCCTTTCACTCAGATGTCCAAAGCAGCTTTTAAATATCTTGCACCTTCTGTGGATCTCCCTTATGGGCTCCCAGGTCTCGCATGAGTTCTTATATTAAGCATCTGTCTATTGACTACTGTTGGCAGAGTAGTAGACAGTCTTAAGCTGTTAAATACTTGTTAGCTAAGGATATGAAACTCCGAATTTTTTAGTTAAGGTTGATTAGCCATGGGTATAAGTATGGTTTGAGATCTTTTGATGGAAGATAAAAGGAGACATTTGCATTCATTACACTGATGCATAAATGCCAGTGATCCTTTCTGTTTAATGAGACAACATATATATTATATGTTTACAAAAGTGGAAAGAAGATTCTCATCTTGGAACCCTTCTGCCAGGTATGAATTTACGCATGCACGAATGTGATCATGGTTCCAGCGAAACTATACCAAACAAGTATGAACAACTAACATACCTCTTAAGTAATAAGCAAACATCTTGTATATAGTGATGAAAACTTTTAATCATCCCATGTACTAATACTTTTGCTCTGCTCTTCCTTTTTTGCATTATGCTCTTTCTTTTTCTATGCCAAGAGATGGTACTTTGATATTGAAATCTGTTTTGTAGTTTGACCTCTAAAGAGTGACCTTCAAACTTTAATTCATTTAATTGTTATTCGACACTGTGGGAACCAAGCTGGCTTGCAAAGGAGGCCAGGTGAATCCCTAAGGTTTAGTGTTCTGTTTCGTTTCTATACCCAGTCACTAACTGTGAGACCATTTGGCAGCAGCAGTCTTCAAGCCTTCAAATAATTAGTTCTTGCTAAAATAGGCGGAGATTGTAGGAAGAACATAGTATGGAAGACTATAACCAAATAAAACCCCAAGACCCAACAAGCCACACTTCTGCAATGTGCCCTACTTGGAAAAAGTTGAAGAAACTTTGTCACCTAAGTTTGTACCTCTATATAGCCTTATATTCCAATTAAAAGTGGCACAAGAGAAAGAAAAACCTTTCAGAACTGGGATAAGTACAAAGGAAAAAAAACAATTAAATTCAGAATTAAAATTGGCAGTAAATAAAAGAGAATTGGGATAGGGAGTAATTTTCTCTTTAAATATTCTGTATAGCTCCACAGTAGTATTTCCACAGATCTTTTTGCAGAAATGTTAACATAGAGAAACATATTTTAAAAACATTTTTACAAAATTCTCACTTGCTTAAAAAAATAAAAGAGCCATAAGATTTTCCTATAATCAGATCTCTGGGGTTTTTGTTTGTTTGTTTGGGCTTTTTGATCAATATTCTCAGTACTCCTGTATGTCCAAGAAGATACACAGCTTTTCGTAAATCAACAGAAATTTTCCTGATAGGATTGTCGAAGGCAAGATCTCATACTTGTATCTTAGTCTCCTAGTTCTGAAAAAAATGGTCTTTAATGACACTAGCCACTGAACTGAGCATATCTGAGTGTTAAACACACACACAAAAAAAGAGAATTCAGGATGACAAGAATGGACAATCCACTAGATGACCTTTATATCTTAGAAATTACATGTGGGAACTGGGGAGTGGTGGCTAAACTGTCAGTCACTAAAAGACTGGAGATGGGAATAAAGGGTCTGAAAAAGATACAGACTCACCTACAAATGATGCCAGAAGCTGGGGGATGATCTTCAGAAATGACTCTTCCTTCGTTTGCCTGCTAACATTTATTTCATTTTATTTTAAAGCTGTACCTAGAATCATGCTGAGTATAAAAGACTCCTAAAAGATATTCCTCTCCCATACAGTTGACAGTCAGCATCTTGACAGGTTTCTTCCATCCCTGGATATTCCCAGTCAATTACTTTTTTTTTTTTTTTTTTTTTTTTTAAGTAATTCAAAACTAATGCCTTTCTCTGCTCTCACCACTTTTTTTACTCCCCTTTTCATCTCCAGAAAGTGTAAGTATCAGAATATCTATAAAGTTTAATACTAGTTGCTCCTTTTTTATTTTTCTTCTTTTATATTTTTATTTTGTGTTAATATTTGCCTTTAGAAAATATTCTTAAGATATTTTCTTGTGAAAAATCAGAGATAGTGAGATGGAGTTGCTTTGATGTATCACCAAGCTGGAAACTGGTAACTGGGGATTCTCACAGCAACCAGCTGTCCTAATTTTTCTGTTTTATGTTGAAGATAATGGAAAGGGTGAAAGGACAAATGTTCAAGAGAGACTCTTTTCTGCTGTTTCTCAAGTGTAAATCGGTGCTTTGATGCCTCAGCTTCTGAGTCGTACCCCTGCCTCCCCACCCCACTGGTATATCAAAATGCAGTAACAGCCCACAGTTGAAAGTGGACTTACTGGTTCCTGCTGTTTACCGTTTCAATAAGCTGTTTCTGTGGGCAAGAGCATTGCCCATCATTTTTCAGCTTTCCTGCTTGTGCTTGTACATCAAAATTCACCAAAACACAACATCTCAGACGAATCCCATGATATACTCAACTCGGCACACCTGAATCAGAAGTCTAAGTTTTCCAATGACCTTTTCTAGAAAAGGTAAAGCAATATTATTTTTCCTTTCTAAACCAAACAGTTTATATGTTCCACTAACTTCTTATTCAAGCTGGGATACAAGACTTAAGGCTTTTTCCAATGATAACAATACTCCCAAACACCTGTAACTTCACTGTAATGATCTAACATTATTGATAAGTTTGGGATGTAAAAAACAACCACACTCACAAAGAAACTTCCCCAAACCCCTTTGTCTGTTATGACCATCAAGGTACAGGAATGAACTCTGGAAATAAGCACACAAGCCTGACATTATGACATTGATATGATTACATTATAATCATCCTCTTAAAATATACCAAATGTCAAGTCGTTGGAGAAAAACCATGCACCTGCAAAAGAAAACCCCAGCATTCCTCCTTATGCTCTCAACTATTTGCTATTCCACATAGAGTCATATACTTTACAGAATCATAGATGTGTTTTTTTAAAGGTACATAAAAGGTATTTTAGGTATTAAAAATTAGAATTATAATTTATGTTTAGATAAATTTTATTAGGTAATGAAAATATTCCACTTTGATGTTTGGAGCTGGGAAGTAGTGAAAGGCTCACTATTTCTTATGATGTAAAATGAGGATAGCTTCAAAGTGCTGATTTGGGGATGTTCAACTCAGAAACCATTTTATTCTCAATATTTTATAAAATTAGCTAAAAGTAAAGGATTTTAAACAGTATCTGGGAAATCATCAGCAACCCTCCAATTCTGTTTATTTATCTACATAGCTACAAAATGTCAGTTCAGAATTTTGTTGCATTTACATAAAAACAGAAGGATATGAAACCATCCAGTATTTTTTTGTATCTTTGGTCAATCTTAAATGCAGATTTTAAAAGTGAGACTCAATTTAACAAAAAAATATTTACATACAGCTGAAGTGATTATTATCTATAAAATAATTAGCTTTCTAACTTATTTTTAGGGGAGTCTGTCCTGGAACACTTTTAATAAAGGCAAAGTATAGTGGAAGAGGATTTTGTCTGAAACAGTTGGTCAAAGTCTTTCCCATAAAATGCCCGAACTATGATAACTTTATAACTTAACCCTTCTCATGTATTTCATAGCAGCTAATAACCAGCTACACTATTAAACATCCTATGGGCAATATAATAAAAATTAATGCCTGTTATTCAATTACTAGCTAATTAAAAGTATTTACTGTGTTTAACTACCACACTGCATGATAACAGAGTGGTGATTTCAATGAATGCACTAATATATTTTATTAATCACATGGTAATTATTGTAATAAATTTCAATAAAATGATATTAGGGGATCATAAATCTAATCACCATCCTTTATTAAAGTTCTTGTTAAAGTCAGACAATTATCAACAATCAAGAGGAGACACTCTACCAATTGCTGGTGGTGAAAAGATCGTACGAGTTCACAAAAATCAGAATGCAGGGATGACACAGGAGCATCACTTGCCTCTCTTCAGAAGTTTCCGAGGAGAAGGCGGCTGGAGGTGGTGAGAGCAGCCACGGACAAGCCGGCTCCTGCTCCTCAGCCCTGGCAAAGCCAGCGAGCTCAACACTGCAGGGATGAGTCTCCTGATAATTACACACTGCCATCACTACTCTGCCAGGCCCACAAGACTATGACCCCCAGCACAACTCTCTACAACAGCTTTATTTGCTTCATGCTTGTTTATATCATCCCTGTTACAAAGCACAACAAAAAAAGGTCATAGGAGTGGCTAGGAAAGTAACAACAACAAATTAGGACTTTAAGCAACTCTTACTTTGTTAGCAAACTGCTCATCTCCGCATGTTATTTATTGCTTTCAGGTGAATGAAACAACAGATCAGGCTGGAGTTGTGATTTCATCTTGCTTTAGAGATTGCAGGCTCCAACAGAAAAAATACAGCGCTTTTAAACAAGATGAGGGTTACACAGGTTGCTGCTACAGCTCGATGCGAAGCTTTCGTACAAACAAATGCAAACAATCATTTATACAGCCATTCCCACAGTCTTAAAATGAAGCTATTTGCAAAGATAAATATTTGTCTGCTAAAAGAATCTGATGGGCCACAGTCAAATTCTGTTACCTTGGTGGCACTTGCTTTGTTGAAAGTACTGGAAGAAATAGGTTCGTGTAGATTCTGAACCACACAGAAAGGAGCAAAAAAAAAGTTATTTGAAGGGACAACATGAGCAAAGCCCAGCAGGTGTGTGCCACGGTCTTCCGGAGATCACAAATAAATACACGCACGTGCAATTTACATATGCAATTTGCCATCAGTGTGTTTTGTCTCCCATGCATCCCAGTCTCATACCCTAGCAATTAACTGAAAATTCCGAGATTTCTGCATCATAAACTATTATAATATCATATTATGTAAAAACCCCTTAAAAAACTCACAGTAGCCTGATACCTCATGGTGTAACAACTATGGACTGACAGGTCTTCACCAAAGCTAATGTAGTCACAACAGGATGTAACTGGTGTAAACTAAAGGAGAACGGTGCTCCCTCTAAAAACAAAACAAAACAGGAATCCAAGAACTTGAAGAGCCCAGGAAAATCATTTTATTAGCTGGAACCACAGGAGGAGAGTGGGGGGAGGCTGCAGCAGCCTGCATTAGCGTTTTAGAATTCTTCCAGTAGAAACAAACAGCCTAGTTTGCATGCTAAAATCAAAGCACAGGATAGCGAACAACCCACAATTTATGCAGCTGAAAGTCAGAAGGCAAAAACCCTCGAGGAAGTTTTATAATCACGACCTTATCAACTAACAGACACAATTTTATGAAAAATATCTGTGTAGGTGTGCAAGGTTTCCAGAAGAGGAAATAATACACGCCATTAAATAGATGCTAGTAGAACTCTACTATGCAGTCTGCATAAAGCAGGTAATTTTAAAACAAGACACAAATATAGTGAGTTTAGTTTCAAATAAGGTAATCCTATTTTTTCTCTCCTACATCCATGAAAAATAAAATACAATATAGCTAAGAATACGCATACAAGACTGACATTGTACTATAATGACACATTCAATAATTGGTTATATTTGAGTATTGATTTTGTGGTAAGCATTTAAAAAAATAAATACCAATATATGACACGACTTCTCTATGTATGAAGCTTATTAAAAGACAATAAAAACTCTGTCTGTATATTTGCAGCAAAATTAGGGAACAAAAGAAATGTTAAATTATTTACTTGTTCTAGGAAGTACACAACAGTTGACTCTGAAAAAGAAAATCCATATCTTACATGCATAAAATATTGCATTAGACATCTATTTCATTAATATACTGTAGTTTTATCTAAAGCACATTCTAAGCTTCTTGTTTTTAAATTAACTGGATTTCTTCACTTTCAGGAACTTAGCTGTATTTCTTGTTGTTAGTGAGCAGATGCAATACACTTTTATTAAAAAAAAAATATTTTCAATCTATGCTATATTTCCTCTGTACTGAAGCAAATTATCTAACCCTTAGCTACACAGCAGCTGGGATTTACTTTTCCAAACAGAAATTTTATGCTGGCAGCATCGGTTCTGCTTCATTTGTGATAGACCCACAGATTTTATTTTTTTTTCTATGAAAACAAATGGAAATGGAACACCTGGTAGCTGTCATGTCAAAACAATGTATTGCAGCCCATGGCACCCTCCATACCTAGGGACTTCTTGCATAATGACATGAGAACTCTTTAGTTCTAGCCTTCTCTTCCTCCTGGAAGAGCTTTGCAATAATCTACTGCTCATAATTTTATATAAATACTAGGCCATTATTGCCCTACTATTAAACCATCCTGGATTTTCATCCAATAACAAATGCAATAGAAAAACTATTCTATTGAGTCAAATGATTGCAACTCTTGAAAAAATTTGTCTCCTACACCTCTCAATTTTTGTGTTTACAAAGGTCACAAAAACTACTTAAGAACATATTCCTACCTACAACTTCTTGCCTCAAAAAAAACCAAATCCTTTTTTCATCTTAAAAACATACAAGACTTTCCTGGTCACATAATACAAGAGAAATTTTCCAGAATTTAGGCTACTGCAAATAAGTGACACTCAAGTGTTTGACAATATGCTTTATGTTATTTAAAAAAAATTCTTGGAATCTTAACTTTGGAATTTTACTCTTTCTCTCTCTTTCTATTCCCCTTCTCCCTCAGCCCCGCCCCATCTTTGCAAGAGTTGATCACTGGAATCAACAGCAGCAACTTGCACTTTTCTAACATTTTCACTAGATCAGCTCTATTGTTGGCTAGTAACAGAAAAGCTGCCATCCTTTATGTGCTCCAGGTCTGAGAAAAGTAACAGAATACTCATACAGTTTTACTAGTTATTAAAAAAAAATTAATCTTTCATTCATAAGAAAGCATCATTAAATCACTTAAATCACTTAATTTGTCTAAGTAAGAAAAAACAAGTACTGTGGATTCTGACTCCAGATGTAAAAAGAAAAAAAACATCAATCATAAATGGACACTGGTATTTTTGAGAAGACAATCCACACTTTAAATACTCTCATGCTATGTGTCCTAGGAATTTAAAACACCAAAGCACTTTGAGTCTCCCCTTTCTTTCCAAGTTTTGCACAAAATAAACCCAATCTTGTATATATGAAAAAAAACAACCTATTTTGCCTTGATATCAATCTTTATAAAATACCATGAAGAAAATAGAGATGGCAGCATTTCTAAAAGTATCAGGGTAACAGACAGCAAAAATAAATGCTGATAGTCAGATCTATAATTGCTATAAACATTTGTTCTACTTCTTTCTTACAGCCAAACTTTGGACCAGTTAAACACTGACACAAGCAGAAGTTTGATCATTTACTGTGAGAACTACAGAGACACGTATCTTCAAAGCCATTGCAGAAACACAGCTAGCTGACTTGGTAAAAATATAGATGGAAATATCAGTGTTAGAGACCTCTCCTGTATATTCCTCTTATTCTTGGACTACATCCCTTTCTGCTCAGGCAAACCAACAAGCACACAGAAGACATGCAAGTACCCGTACATATTACAAAACCATAGTCAAATTTGCCTAAGTCACTCAATGTAAAAGCAGGACTCAAAAGTTGGGAAAGTACTGTTTTGGGTAAGATATTTTTGAGAACTGATAACATAGGGTTTTTTCCTTTTTTTCTCTATGTTTATCTAATTTGATATAATGCAAAACTACACAATACCTTTAAAGTCCTCTTTAATATGACTATTAAGATTATTGAAGCAGAACATTTATTTGTTTTTTAGTACGTTATAAGTGAATAAATTAAAAATACATTGAACAACATCAGAATTCATCCTAACCTCAGAGGATAGTACAATTCACTGGTGCAGAAAAACACCACATATGAAATTAAAAAGTTAAATTTACATCAACAAAAAAGCAACCTGCCTGTGCAGAGCAGTAACAATCAGCCTTCCAGTTCTGCTTGGATCTGTAAGTCACCAAGGATTAGATGACTTCCACAGCTTCCTTCCCAGGTTAATTTTTCAGTGATTCTAGGGAGCTCTGGACCCAGAAGCCACAACAATATCATGGAAAAAATGGGTAAGTAGTATTTGGACCTTAACAGTGAAAACTGCTGAGATGAATTGCAGAGTGCTGAAAGACAAATTCCTTCACCAGGCTTTTAGGGAGAACTGCAAACACATTTGAAAGGTACTCTCCCATGATCTTTCCAAACAATTCAGCAGCTCTAATTGTTGAATGCAATTTAAAAGTAACAAATTTATGTTCCTTTGTTCAGTACTAGAACAATACAATCTGTCTTTAATTTAAAGTCCACAATGAAATCATGAGTCACATTAATAGATCCTTCAGCCTTGAATTTGAATTCCTAGTCCTCATCCTTTTATACATTCTCTCATTGCTATTTTCCCCACATGCAAGAGATAACATCTTAAAATGTGTTTTCATAGTGCAAATAACAAGTCACAGTACAGAAAAGAATCAGACCTCAAAAATCAGAACCATCACCTAAATTCATTCTTACATTGAGAGCCATCAGTACCCCAAGCCATCTTCACTCTAGCATGACACCACTCTGACACCTCACCTTTGATGTTCCCCCCCAATGCTCTTTCTCGCTCTGATGCCAATGCAATTAGAGTATCTAACAGAATAAATGTTTCACCCACCACTGGATCTCAAACTCCTCCCTGCCCTGGCCTTTGGTGCATATAATTTCCTTAATCCAAAATGCAACAGACAAAACGGTGGAAATACTGTTTCTCCTAGCTCATTGATAAGTTCATTGATGAAGGACCTGGAACAACATTCTCTCATCAGAACACCTCTGTCAGGCACAGAAGCAGCATTCTTTCACCTGACTCTGGCAAAAAGTCAATTTAACCTTCCTTATTATCCTAGGATTTTTCCAGAACTGATTAAAAAAACCTCTATCAATCCACAAGTAAACTATCCTACTTAATTCTACTACATAAACACTTAAACATTAACACCTTCAGCTCAGAAGATTGAAGACTTTCAGGAATACTTGTGTATGCCTGACTAACTGTGTGCGTTTTTAATACAATCATGCTTTAGCCTCATGACATTACTGAGGTCAACTGCCCTCACATAAAGCCACTGTAAAATTCAATACCATCAGCAACTTCATAAGAGAACATGTTGTGGTTATAAACTGAAAACAAGCCCCAGTGATATCATGAGATCCCACAAATGGTGCCTCAGCTATGCAGCTCCAGCAATCCTTTTCTAGAGCAGATATCCATTGATACACAAAATATTTAGAGAATTAATATAAGGTCCATTAATTACAATTTTTTCTAGAAACTGAAGACAAGGTCAAAAACATCTATATCCCCACAAATGAGTAAGACCTCATCTAGTTGAGAGGAAAAAGGAGATTTCATAAAATTGACAAGTGCACATGTATATAAAAAGGGAAGTCTAATAAACCATTCTAACATATATATCAGTCTTTCTTTAGCAGGTTTCTTTGACTAATATTTAAAAGTTAATTTAGCATTCTCAAATTTTTCACACCAATGATATTTTTAAGTGGCAAATTTTCCTATGGGACAGTGGTACAAGAGATGGCATTTGGTTATATTATGACAGCATTTTAATTTATAACAAAAAAAGAGATAGGGTAAAAAAATATACAGAGGGCAGCACTCTACACTAAAAATAGACATGGCTCATGAAGAGATACATGATCTGACAAGAGATTTATCTGCACTTATGAAAGTTGAGTAACACAGTTGGGATTACCCTCTTCTGCACAGTTACACTCTGAAAAAGGGGCAAAAAAATATTTTATTTTTTATTTCAAGTTATTTATGAGATGTGCCACAATCATTATTTAGCGTGGCACAATATAACTTGTATTTTTAATGAGGAAAAAAAAAAAGAACATCAGTTAGAAAAGATTTAGTCACACTATATGCAATCATTCATGAGAAGTTTAAGTGTTCAGTTTAAAATCAAAACAAGTGTTGAAATTACTCAAATTATGTAACACAGCCTTTGTTTCACAGATAGCTAAATATCTCTTTTTTCACACTTCGTTTTTTAAAGCTCTCAGTATGGACCATGTTCTCGAAGTAGTAATCTGACTCACTGCCAACCTCATTAGTAATTTATAGTAAATGTTCCTTTTCTAAAGAATCCTGATTTCTCCATCAGATTAAATGAAATGTATATAATTTACATTAAGCTTTCACTACATGCTTTTAAAGACTATTTTGATTATAGGATGAGAACTAGAGAACATCACATAATGTGTAGGCTAGAGATAAGAACTTATTAGAAATAAAGAACACTCTTCATCTGTCAATGAATTAGGATGAGTAATTTACTTTATTTCTACCACCTTTTACCCATCTGCATTAATGTTATTTTGTTTCATATTCACAAATGTCCTTAGTTTTGGAAACCCTTAGTTTTGGAAATCCCTTCTATGTTTTGTTTCACATTGTTTGGAGACAAATCTTCCAAGTGATTTCCTCCCCCAGGCCAATAAACCATTAGAATTAACAAAATATCTTAAAAATACTGGAAAAAATGGTTTTTTTTGTCTTCTATTTGAATGGAAAATGTAAAAATTCAAAAAAAATGTATCAAATAATTTCCCTAGTTAAACACATCCTAAAACTTGCCTTACTTAAGAATAGGATCAGGAAAGGATTCATCAAGTCACTCAAACTAATACTTTAATGCTTTTCTGAATTGTAGTATATTGGCTACAAATCTCTGAGAACAGACACCTCTGCTTTTTACACTTTCCTTTACTTAGATGTGACAAGCATCAATTCAATCCAAAGATGTGTCGTGGAATCTATCATGTTAATACAGCATTATTTAATAAAAATAGTATTCAGTTAATGAGATCACATCTATCATGCATATGGATTTGAGGCTTCAGTCCTGAAATGTGGATAAATAAGATGCAAAAGAACAATGTGGTTTGCAAAGAATAATGTTTACACAGTAGTTTACACTGCCATCTTCAAGCAGAATGAGGTTAACAAGTACCAGCCCGTGAAGTGCTCCACCTTCGATACTGAGGTTTATTTTCATTTCCATGTTGTAATACATCTTGAAGAATAAAAATGCTTGCAAGATCACAACTAGTATGTGACAATTTATTTTGAAACAGGTCTGAAATTAAATAATCGCCTAATTTACCTCCTAAATTGCAATTTTCAACTTTAGGTGACGCAGTCCTTCACAAACACACAATATTCATGATACAGGGAATATTCGTGTGCTTATGGACAAAATTGCTTGCAGATATATCTCCCCGCTCTCCCAGCAGGATGGATGTACACACTGGCATGTGCATGCACATACACCCGCTCCCCATCCCTCCAATAGAAACAAGCTGACATTGGGGAACAGATCAAATTTGAGCAAAAATCTCATATTGCAAAGTCTCATGTAATAATAAAAAAAAAAAAAAAAAAAAAAAGGAACTTCCTTCACATGCCTTCAAGTGAAGGACAGTTTTATGGTTCCTCATACTCCTCTGTCCTCGTCCTTCCCTTGCAGTCAGTAATGCACACTACCGGGCAGAGGCTGGCACCGCACGCACCGTTGTCTCTAACAGAGCAACACAGATTTACATCTGACTTCCTGCTCTTCAGTTCTTTTCCCTGTTCTTAGTTTTAATTATCACTCCCATGATCGTGATTTGGAAAATTCAGCCCTTCTCCATCGCCACTACTTGTACTTTATTTCTCCAGGTTTACAGCTCAAGCATAAATTTTATAAACATCCTGCCACCCAAAACCCACATTAAATTATAACAACATTGCAGTATGTGTAGTAGGGTAAAAACGAGCACTGGATAGTGTTCATCTGATAGCACTATATGATCTAAAAAAAAAAAGCATCTGTAGAAACTGAATGGAAAGAATAGTTATTTTAACTACATTTACCAGTAAATTCAAAATTAAAACAAGTTATGCAAAAAAATGCCCAGACTTCCTGCAAAACATATTAATCATCAGATCATTCCTTTAGTTGCATAGCATACAGTTCAAGTAATTATGTCTCCCTGTTATTAAATATATTGCATTTAAAATTTTCTGTTCTAAAATAACTGTAAAGTAAGACTTGCCCTAAGTTACTGTTGTGTCTGGGTCTTTAGCATGTTCCTATTGCTTAAGATAATGATTGTTTCTAATACATTAATAATGTGTATTAAAGACTCTTAGATACTTAAATGGTTTGCTGTGGTACTTTAAAAGCATTCCTCCTAGACCAAACTCTATCTTTCCAGAGCTAAACCCACCATTTTCAGATCTTTTGGAAGACAATGCACATTGCATTCAGCAGGATTGGAGCTTTCTGCCTTTGTTTTCTGTGCACGTATAAATAACCAGAGAATTATTTACATGCATGGAGAATACAAACAAACAAAAAAGATTTTATACTATTATACTGCCAAATGTGTTTTCTGTAGTGAGAAACATTTAAATAAATAAATAAATTATATCTATAAGCTGTGCTTGTGTGCGGTAATTTTCTGTAAGCTGTTTTGCAGTTGCTAAAGAATTTATAGCTCAAATGCAAGTATTAAAGAAGCACCACTTTTGCCCCACAACTAAACAAAAAAAAATGTTTCAGTTAATTTCAAACCCTCCTTTAGTGGTTACCTTGTATGTTATTCTGCTTTTTTCTTTGAAATCTATTCATGAAATGGGACAAAACATAATGAAATAAAAACCCCTTTCCAAAAACATGCTGAAGGAATGGCAATTTCATGAGTCCTTATGTTTGACACACCACTGCCAGCATATTTCACAGTACATTAAAAGGACACATGTGGAAATGCAGTTATAGTTTTTTATTATGAAAAAGAGAGCTGTTTGGATGCAAGATGCACTCTACTAAAAGACTGCACTGTAACTCCATATCACAGGATGTGTACTAGTCCACTAGAAGGTGACATCAAGAATTGAAACAAGCCCTACATCTATGAGGGGTTTTGTGGGATATTCCTTGGCGACATACAGAGACCACCCCTCCCAGAGGGAAGGATGCAACAAGGAAATTCTAGAAACATCAACAGCACTGGGAAGGGGCCCTGATTCATACAAGCTGGGCTCCGGCTACAAGCCAAACAGACACTTGAACGCTTTTTCCAGGAAACTAAAATAAATATCTTCTACTTTCCTCATTATTACCCAATAAACTGTACTTTTTATTACACATAGCTTCCAGCTAATGGTGTGCAAAAACATGGCTTCTCACTTCAAATAAAAGAGTTTAAATCTGCTTAATAGCTTTTGGAACTTTATGATAGATATTAAGTCAGAAAGTACTTACAAAGTTTTAAATTCTTACAAAGTCAGGTACAACGGAGGCAAAATTAGAAATTTTGACCAGTCACTATATTTGTTGATGGGTGGTTTTTTTTTAATTTGCAGCACTGTAATCACAGGCTATTGCACTAGCAATGCTTTACACTTATGGATTGTAAGGCCAGGAGGACACAGTGGATTTACAGTGAGTGTTTAATCAGCTACTACCATTTCAATATACTGAAGAGAATACGTTCGGCAATAAAAGTATATGTAATTCATGACATTCCTTCACTGGCAAATCCCAAATAAAACTAATATTGGCACAGATCTATAAGCATGATATGGTGAAAGATAGACATTTCATATCCAACTACATTTTGGGGACAGAAGTTCACAGTACGCAAACAGAAGGTAAAGAGATGTAGTGCTTGAAAGAAAATTAAAAAGTAGATATTTTCTCTTCTTTGCATATTGTATCTTTGTTAATTGTTAGATAACGTAAATGGGATGCATGATGGTTTTCTCTTAAGAGCCAGGATAACATTTTAAAGTATTATGGCTACATTTCTAGCTCTCCTATGAATTTCCCTTCTTGCCATAGGATGAACAATTTAGTGTCTCCAATCCAACTCAACAAAACTCAAGAGTGTGTGCACTTCTGTCTACTTTATGTTTCTACCAAATTAACAGAGTTTACAAACATATTAAACATTTTATTGAATTATAGACTCTGTTTCTCAGAGACCTGTCCTAACTCTCTAGGCTTCTTAAGGGCTTACATTAATGCACAAGGATATACCCTCAGCTCATGTAAGTTTTCTTACATACGTAACTGAATAATTATATTTCTTAGAGGAAGACAAACTTTCAACATATATCTACAAGATGGAAAAATACTGCTGTTTCAAATTTAGAAAGCTGCAGGTATTAAAAAAAAGGAGAGAAAATATTTTAATAAGAATTAAAAAGAAGATCTATACATAGATGCTGGATCAACAGGACCTATTTGTTTTAGTCACTCAGATTTCCTTTATTCAGAGGAGAAAAAAAAGCCCTACAAATCCTGGGAACTTGGTTAGGCTGCACCAAGGCACAATACTTACAGAGAAAAGAAGCATTTCAGTGAGATTCTTCATCTTCCTATATTTTCTTAGGTAAACACTTGGGTTATTAGTGTTAAGACAGCAAAACCAGACTGGAAAATGTTACAGATGACCAAAGAAGAGTCCACTTGTCTATTACATTAATTACTGAATTTAATCCCTTTGTTAGTCAAATTAAAAATAAACCAATTTAGGCCATTAAGTCTTCTCATTACTTGAAACTTTCAAGTTAATGGCAACCACAAAGAGCTTAAGAAGTATATAAATATAATTTATAAATATATAAAGTCTTTATAGACACAGTCAAGGAACTTAGGTGCTCTTCTTCTTCCGGTATTACTTTTGCCATTTAATACAGAAGACAGCACTTTTTATTCATGGTGCATTTAAAACAGATAAATTGGGATATACATTTTGAATACTCCTAAGGCAGTGTTCAGGGCCACTGGACCTTAGACTGTGTTTGTTTGAAGACTTCTGTCTTCAAAAACAGATTTTCTAATTGCTTTCTGTCTAATTGGATGCTTGCAAACTGTTTAATTTTCACAGGTCACTTAAAAAGATGTGAAAATCTCTGGAACTACTCATGTTCTTGACCTGAGACATTTTACTACATTTAATGAACAATGCAATGTGACTGGTAAATCATGTCAGGAAGTTTAACAACAAAATTAAACTAACTTGGTTTGAAATTATCACTAGATGAAGCACAACCAGTGACAAACCATAAGTAAAATTGATCATAACAGAATTCCATCTAGCGTAGATGAAAAGTGTGCTCCAGTAATGGCTGGATGAGTGTTAAAATTTCATCAGACTTCTACAAGTAGTCATAAAGTGAAGAAGCCATTAATTAAATCTGCAAATGATGCAATAAGTGGGAAGATAGTTAAGTGCTAGACAGATTAAAAGAAAATAAAAAGAGGGCCTATGTTGATAAGATTTGCCAAAACGAGAATGAAAAAATGCTACTGAGCACCTCTAAGGGCAATAAGCTAAACTTTACATGTATAAAAGGCATTAGATTTATGTTTCTATATAAATGCAAAGTAGCATTAACAATGCACTGAAAAATCTAAGACTGAAAATGGAACCGATAGCTAACCAGCCCAACTCCTAAATACTAAAACCTGCAAAATCCGCAAAAGCAATTCTAAAAACTGAAAAGTAGGGTGATGCTCTATGGCAGAGGCTGCTCCTTGGTTTATAGCATGGAATATATTGAAAAGTCTCCCTACAAAATTTGGTAGTATTTCACAAGCTGACTAAAGGAAAAAAAAGTTTAGAAAAACATGGGCTGCTTTAGCTGACCTCTAACTTACTTAGACAGACTGATTTGCGATTATCAGTCTCTTTGGTATCTCAAGACTCACAGGGAACAGTCAAACAAAAATAGTCAGCATAGACCAGTAGCTTAGCCCTCAAACTCCTATCATGACTAGAAATCTGTACTGGTATCATCAGCTAATGAAGTTTCCATAAAAACCCTGCTCCCACTTATGCTCCCCTATTGAGTAGGATTCCAGTGGCGTTTCTTTCTGGGAATTAAGTGAACTATTCTGATATATGCACAGGCTCTCTATATATCTCCATAAAATCTACAGACCTAATACCAACAAGCATGAATCAAAATTGTTGTCTTTTCATATTGTCAATCAGTGAAATGTTTGCGCTTTGTTTGTTACAGAATACAAGTTACTGGATCTAAGTAAACAAATTACTGGAGCATAGAAAATAATTCTAAGTTTAACTTGTCTATTTATACTGGGGTTTCATTGTAACTTTTTTTTTTTTTTTTTTTTAAAGAAGAAGTAAAAGTTTATTTCCTTTTATTTTATGTTAATACTGCTGTCTCTTTTATGGTGTATCTCTGATTTTATAGGACATTACTATCCTGTGTTTCAGGAATAGCATCCAGATCTTCACCTATCTCCCACAGTTCCACATACATAATGCTGCATACTTTATTCCATCTTACTTGCCATTCATGCCCACCCACAAGAGACACATTACTCAGATCCAAAGATTATAGCATTGTAATGCTGATGATACCTAGATTTATTTCTCTACTAGACATTAATGATGCAGTATCTTGGCATACATTTAAAGTGCATTTTTAGATGTATGAAGTTGAAGATACCATGAAATATATCAATTTTTCTGCAAAATAAATTTTATACTGTCAATATGTAGTTAACTGCTACTATTTTACCTTGTCTCTTCCAAATAATTAATCACAAAACCACATTTCTGTATTTTCAGCTAGTCCTGGTAACACTGTAAATCAGAAGAGAAAAGTAACCAAAAACACTTTCTAGGAATTAATACTTCTGTAAAGATAATAGAAATGAGCCATGTACCATTTATTTTTGAAGCTTGCACTCACATGGGCACATTAATTTTCTCATATCCTTTAATAACAGAATTAGACTTCTGAGAGACACTGGCACAAAATGGCAATGCTTTTCCAAAAAAAAACCCTCTCCTTTTTTTGCATAAGACAGTTTTCACAATTAAGTTCAATTTGAAACCTC
This sequence comes from Tyto alba, assembly GCF_018691265.1. Lineage (NCBI taxonomy): Eukaryota > Metazoa > Chordata > Aves > Strigiformes > Tytonidae > Tyto > Tyto alba. Next base: position 11,810,075 of record NW_024881327.1, on the reverse strand, counting down.
AGACTTGATCAGACACCCAAAGGACTAACCAGTACAGTACTTATCAATCCTCTACTACTGAGTACAGCAAAAGAGCCACAAGACATGTAGAACAGTCCAAGCTGGTTTTGGATATCACTATTTTTAATACTGTCAATAGGGAACACTTAGTAAGATAATTCCTGTTATCAGTGCATCTATCACACTTTAAGCAATCTGCTGCCTCAGCAAAATGGTTTGCTTGTAGCTTGCAGGCTTGCTTTCACAATGTAGCTCATGTTCTCCACCATGGGATCTGTATCATGCTGAAAAAGTAGAGGTCTTTGCAAAGGCAACTGCAAACTATGAAGGCAAGTGAACAAAGAGAAGTAGGAGTGAGTTTCCTGCCTTCCACAGCATACTCACTCCATTTTCTTTATCCCCAACAATGCCGTTGCAGAGGTCAATTTTGGAGGCACTACTTGTCCTAATGAAACAGGACACTTGTTTGGGGCTAGTAATTCAAGCAAATGCTAAACTGTCTGTTACATTAAGGTATGTACTACAACAAAATATTTTTGAAATACACAGATATAAATATTTTTTTTCTCAAAATAAAGCACACTTTCCTTGGGATCAAAACCTCTACAGTTCTCCATATAATGTCTTCTTGACAGGAAGCAGGCAGTAAGATGTCAGTGCAGGCTTTTGGTTTCACAGTGCTTTCATTTTTCTGGAGTAATAGTATCATGGACTAGTCAAGAGACGTGTGATCTGAGTTGGGCACATTTGGAGATGATGAATCCTTCTAAATTTCAAAAGGAAAAAGAAACCAAAAATACCACCACAAAATGGCTTGCAAAATTAAATGCAGTGTCCCAAAATCTTTACAAAGGAATCTGAAAACAGGTCTATCTGTGATCAGAAAGTGCTTACTTAGCATGCTGGGTTATTTTGCCAATATGTTACAGAAAGAAAATGGCACACTCTTAAATCAAATCCAATAGAAGAGCAGAATGCAAAAGTGCAAGCCAACTGGCTGATCATCCATAACAAGACACTCACTGGTTACAAGCAAATTCTGTCTTTTTGAGTTATATTTCACTTTTTCATTAAAGTCTGATATTTTAGAAGTTCAACCTTGCTACAGAATAGGTTATAGCAGCCCACAGGGAAAATGAGACGCATTACATACCAAGAATGATGAATTTGGAAACATCATAAGGCTCATGGGGTAGGTTGCGGTCCAGCTGGCCCATATTTTGTGATGCATTAATCAAAATAGCATTGACTACAGTAGAAGTTAATCCTATCATAACATGCTAAAGCAGAACAAGCTGAATTCTGGTTCCATGCCATGCTCCCATACACCTTCAAGTAAAATAACAACACACACAAACATGAAACATGCAATTCTCCTAAACCTCATCATATAATTCTCCACATATGCTAGCAACTGTGATTCATACTAAATCAAGGGATGTGTGTCACAGATGTCAACAGAGATTTTTGGGGAATAATAAAAGTTATTTCTGCACATGCACTGTTCTTACCATAGAAAAATTTGCAGTTTGTTTTACTATCAAACATCTTATTCAGCAACAAAAAGTTTCAAAAATTAAGCATCCAAAACCACATAGACAATCATCTTAGAATAAATTCCATCTTTAAAAACCTACTCTCATTTTTCTGTAAGACTAGATGAATTCTGTCACAGAAATCAGTATTAACTTGATCTAACCTAAGCACTATAGAATGTACTATCAAATGAAAATCCTCCAGATTTATTAGAAAATAAGTATTTTACTTATGAGGCAGAAAATAACAAAGTATATTGCAAAGTGTTAAAAATGTAGTGTCATTAACCGCCCTGCCACCCCCCTGAAAAAAACAACAAGAAAAAAAAAAGCAATAGAAAAATAACCTGCCAAAAGCTGCTTAGGTTAAAGCATGTGAATCTCTGATAAACATTCCAGTTCAAACAGAAATAACAAAAAGAACAATCTTGATCCTTCTACCTTGGACTGTTGAACAAACTGTCCTTTTCAGAACTCAGAGTTTTCTTTGTTTTGAGAAAAGTTCGCATTTTTTCAAACAGCCTGGCACAGGAACAGCTATATTAATTGATTTATATAATACACTACTTACAAAATTCAATTATTCTCTTGTACCACAGTATGGGCATGTTGCAGAGAATCTTAACAGACAATGGTGGTAGTGTCAGATAGAGTCCAGTGCCACACACTAAACAGCAGACCAATTTCTGAGCAAATATATTTCATGGTTTAATTGTAGCAGCATATAGAATTAAGAGCAATGGCATTTAAGCTGTGCCAATTTATGATCCACTAAGAATCTCACTGTATTACTTTTCAAGCTAGGTAAAGACAGATAAGGGTTTAAAAATTACCTATTTAAACTGTTAACAACAATCTGATTAGCTAATGGCTTTTGTATTATGAACACTTGTTTTTTCTTTGAAATGTTGACACAAAGCCATCACACTTGTTACCTGTACTAAACTGGCATGAATCAACAATACAGTATTGCAAATTTAAATATTTTATGCAAATATTAACAAAAAAGAAGATGGTACATTTTCCTAATAAAGAATAATTTTTGACATTCATAGAATTCAAAGCACTTCAATAAATGGCAAAAAAGGAAACCAAGGTAGAGAAAGGGAAAATTACCTAGGTGAGACCATACAGAACATCAGTGGAAGCATGATGTCAGAAAACAGGTTTTCTGACAAAGAATTCGGAAGTCTCACTGCTCAATTATGCTATAGTGAAAACAAAAAGGGGGGGTACAGAAAGATAAAGCAGAAATTCCAGAACAATCATCAAAACACTGAGCGACATTACAGCTAGACATACAGTGTAAGATGGTGGCAATGATGCTGAAAAGGCAAAAATACCAATATTAAGGTATCATGAATTCATTGTTCCCTTCAGGGTTGTAAAATCTATTACAGAATTTTATCTTCAACGAGTACCTAATTAACACGTAGAACTACTTCTGCATTTTTACAAAAGCTAATAATTTATTTGAGTGGTAATTCTGTGCAAATGGTAAAATGAAAATTTTCATATACATTGTGCTTTGGTAATAGCACCTACAGCCCAGGCATAGACTAGTTCTGTTTGTATATGCTAATTTAGACTTCTCTATCATGTTAAGATGAAGAGAAATGCTCTTGATAAGACTGAACTTCAATTGCAGTATCCCTATGAAAATTTTCCCTCCTTCTGATATTTTATCTTCTTTATTTAGTCTTCTTTACCACAGATAACACTGTGCATGATCTTTTTTTTTTTTTTTTTTGCCTGATGGTGTGTAAAAATTGTTTTTTTAAGCACCACACTTTTCAGACAACAACTTTTAATGTTTGCATTTCTCAGAAAGAATTATCATGTCACCATCCCTTACCTTCAACACCTTCAACAGCTGCCTGTGACAGAAAAGGAATAATTCTTAAGGTATTTATATCATTGATTGCATCATCAAGAATGTGGGCTGTCAATGCTAGTGTGTCACTACTTGCATCCCTCAGTGGCACCTGACATCTGCAGCACGGCTCTCTAGGACCGTGCTTGCAGCATTCCCTCTCAAGGAAGGTCTGTACTAGCACAAGACACGTTCTCTGGGAACTCTTGAGTATACCAGCACGTTTCTCCAAGACTTGCCACACATGAGAGTATTCTGCTTACGACCATCTACCTGAGAAAATGTCTGACTCCAGTGAAAACTTTCTTTCCTGTTGTGCTGCTTGGCAACACTGGCTCCTGACCCTGCCCTTGGGGCACCTGTGTGTGGTACCACTGACAGTCACGCTCCGCAGGCTGGGCTGGGAAGCTGAGTGTCCGCTTGCTTCAGTCCTTATTTTCCCTCTCGCAACTCAAGGTACAGTTTTTAATTTTGCCACAACTAATGTGCTGCAGGGGCAAGCTGCACTGAAAGATAAGTCAGTGGGTTCTTGCATCCCTCCACCCCTTTATGCCAGCTCTAGAGATCAGGATGCTGTAGGACGTTAGTGCACGTGGACGCCCCTCACCACGGCAGCTGACTCGCACTGTGGCTCTGTGATCACTACATTTAATGGTACGTGGAGAGCAGAAACCATTTCAGTTAGCATCTTGCTATTGAAGCACTGTAAGTGTAGTGTAGAACTACACTGTTATTAACTCCTGCTTCTCTTCCTTTCCTTCCTCCACCCTAAATGAAGAAAAATATTCCATTCATCCCATAAGATCTAGTCACGGTTGACTGAATAGCTGTCAAGAAAAGAAAGAAATCAACATTTGGAGCTTGTATTTTATGTAAACATCTAACTCCTATACTCAGGGTTTCCAGGATACTAGATTAAGGATAGAGCACAAAGACACTTCAGTTGAGACTGGGGAATATATTTAACGATGGGTGCTTCTGAAAACATTAAGATAAATTTGTCTAAATGAAATATTGATGAATAGACATTTATCTCTTCCCAGCCTTATATTAAATGCATTGAGTTTTCCTAGCAAACATAAAACTACATTTTTGAAGGCTTCCCTTTCAATAGCTTCAGTGTTCTGGCACTATGGTATATATGGTAACTGAATTATTTTTAACGACCTAGTTGAAAACACAGTTAAAAAAATTAGTACTTTCACTTCCATTTACTTAAAAAAGCAACTCTAACAACTTATTACAGTATGTGGAACTTTGAGATTGATTGCTCAAGGATTTAAAACATTAGAAAGGCTGGCAAGAGTATATACCCACCCATGCACAAACCTGAGCACACACATACTCTTGCTGTGGCCTGAACTCAGGCTATTTGCACCACGTTTAAAATTTAAACTGGTTTCCATTTATTCCCGTGAATTCTCAAGCCAAGGTCATGGCTCTGCCAACTGCACATTTACAAACCTGTCGGATCAATAGAGTAACACGTTAAGCTTGGGTTCAGTTCTTTATGCCAGTGAGATAATACTCCTCCACAGAACCTGAAGTCAGTCAAAGGTTGGGCTCCACAGTCTTATCCTGCAGCCCTACCCACTCTTAAGCAAGCAGCAGTAATTGCATCATAGGTTACTGGTGTGGTGAGCTCTCCAAGACAACAGACTACCCACACACCTGAAAATCACTGCCTACTGTCGGAAAAATGGAAAGCCACACTGTGTTGTTCCTGGGCTCAAGACCTGAAGTGGTACACCAGTAAGCTGCAGCCTACAGCAATGGTATTGCTGGGCCTCCTGCTGCTCCTTTCTTGACAACACTGGCATGTCTCTGACACCCCAGGGAGCCAGGTCAGGAGCTCAGCCAGTGGTAAGTAACCCAATAGAGAAGTGAATACCTTCCCAAACTGGCTCATCAGGTCGTCTGGTGAGAGCTATTGCAAATTCTGTGGCAAACTGCCACTGACAGGTTTAGCTGGAGCGAATCACATCTTCAGGGAGGAGTTACGCTTCCCAATAATCACCTGCTCTTCCCTGTTGCATGACATCTCCCTTCAAACTGCCAGCCCTGGCATTAAACAGCTCTTGAACTGAGACAGACAGCAGAAAACTGTTCACTTTTTTGCAGAGTAGTTAAGATGTAGGTCTGTGATATAAGTGAGCAGTTCAGCACCACTGAAAGAGGCATCAGGAGGACACAGGTCCTCTCTGTGATGGAACTGAATTCCCAGGGGTCATCCTTCTCAGGTAACCCTAGCTCTGCATCACTGAAGGCTGCTGCTGATAGTAAATCTTCTTGCTTCCCAGGTTCCTATTAATAAACAATTATTGACATTTTCCTCCTTCCCACTTAGCTGTAATTAACTATCTCACCTTCACCATTGGTTATATGTGGTACCCAAGCTGCAAATCAACCGATACGCAAACAGTGTTTGTAGAAACTTGGCTTAGAGATCCATATTGAACAGTTTCTAACATGGTTTCTTTTCCTTAAGCTATCCAGATACCAGCAAATTCTCTGAACAAAAGACAGTTTCTAGACTTTTGCTCATTTCTTCCTGCTTCCTTTGGACTTTCACAAAATGATTCGTCTCTGGTCTTGAAATGCAATCTGCAAAACACAGCAGCAATCTCAGGAGGCCTCACCAGCACCAAAGGGACAAGAAGGATTATTTTGGGTGTCTTACTGCTAAAGTTCTAATGCACTTGTGGAAGCCTCCATAAGTAAAACAGTTTTTGCTTTTGCTGTTATTCATTCAATTTTTTTTTTCTCCCAATAACAATTACATTTGTTTAACAGCTAAAGACTCACCCTTCAATGAAAGCATCTCGAAAGCTTTCCCTGGAGACTTTTTTCAAGCAATTAATAAATCAATCAAAAGCACATACATGTACAAGTTACCATATTAATGAAAACCCTACAGAAACAAATCTGTTCGTTAAAACTGATGCTCATTTTTGATTCAGGAGAATGTGTAAAACACACTATAACCTGAAAAATTATAATACAGTTGGTAATTTTAAAAATATTACCAAGTATAACTACAAGACCTTCAGCATCATCCCTGAAGTTGAACTTCATAGACCAAGTGACAGACGGGAAAATCAACACTGGATAACCACCACATCTCTACAAATAAGGTTATGACTAGCTCATTTGAATAACCCCTAAATTAGGTTTACTGAGCAATTTCAGTGAGTTTTTATAAAGCTAACTCTTCACCAGTTTGTGCTGCAGCTTTCCACATATTCAATATGGACAATTTACCCATCACCACATCATGAAATTATGTGACCAGAGTCAAAAATAGGTTATATCACTGACCTGCTTTATGTCCCACTATGAAGCCCAGTCTTAGCACTGGCAGCAATGTCAACATCTTGTGTGCTCTAGAATACTCTATTTACTTAAATTGGAAACCCACAATAGTATTGTAGAATGTATAATAACCATAATAATAGTTTTTAGTATATCTGAGATCAAATGTATTTGCAAGTCTTCCCTAATCACAATTAGGTTTGGGTTGTTTTGTTTCGGTTTATTTATTATAATAGCAGGTATATCCAATAAGCAAAACAACAAATATTTCACTAAGCAGCATAAAATCACCAATTACTGTTAATGGCTATTGTTTTATGAGATGGTTGAAATGTAAGCATTTTTAAATGATTGTTAGTAAATGTTTATAAAAAACATTTTTCGACTCATGGTAGGAAACCAAAAAAATAGTGAAAATTATTTGAAAGCAGTGAATGGATTTAAATACAGGATAATAATTGGGTTTCTGCTATGGGCTTCACTTTAATTTAGAAAGAGGTAGTTTGCAATAGACCAACTATAAAAATAAGATCTGTTCAATTTTATTTTTAGCTTATCACTGTTGAAAAGTAATACTTTGCTTAAACTACCACATTATACAAGTTACATATTTCATCACAATGTGGATGTTTACTTTTTTATCTGCCTCTGAAAACAGAACTAAAATCGAAGCCTCCAAGAAATTTTCTTCTATTTCAGAATTTTAGATTGTCAAGATTTCAAATTCTGCTCATATATAAAAATAGACAAAAAAAAATCAGTAAAAAACTTAAGATATTTATTATTACTGTCAGTACAAGAAATTCTTATACTGCATACTGACCCATGAATTATTGGTACACCATGACCAAGTTTATTACTACATACTCCTCTTTTTCCCTCCCTTTTATGTGCAGGTAAAATTAATTAAATCAATAACAATTGTTAAATAAAATGCCACTAACCTATTCATCAAAAGATAAATCTAGATTCAAAATCAGGTTTATGACATATATTTTGGACCTGTGCATGTTATTTTCCCCTGTTCACAGAGCAGTAAGTTGAGTAATGAGAACAAAGCCTGTTTGCAAATGTAAATACAATGAAGCAGTCCTTAATTAGCACATGCAAATGTAAGTTCAGAAAATTGCTTATTATCTTCAATGTTCAAAATTGTAACTTCTATTTATACAAATTTAGAGATTATATTCTGTGTAATTAGGTGTAAATTCTAAGGATATGCATTAATCATAATTTGTCTTTGCAAATAGGATTAATTAGTGTTTGCAATAGCATATGCAAGTGGAGATTAACTGTGAATCACACTTGCTCAAGTAATACACTAAATGAAGTCAGCATCACTTTCTAGATTTTTTTTTTAAAAAAAACAAAGGTAACTACATACTTCAGTATAATTCCAGAAACTTTCATAGTAAAATTAAAAACACAAAAGAACAGATCATGCCCATGTAAAGTACACTGTAATGCACATTGTTTATGATGAACCAGAACACCCCGGTGGAGTGCTACTGATTTACACAGATCAGGATCCGATTTCAGCACACTAAAACAGGAGAAAACTGAGAAAAGGGGACACAATATTTACTTCTCTCTGACTCAGAAGTGATAAATATCTGAATACCCATACTGTGGCCTTCTACGTAATGTACAGTTTCATTACAAAACTGGATGTGATCAGAACCTAATTAAACATACTACAAAGGTCATACAAAGCCAAATAGTGACAGAAAACTGCTTTTTGATAAAAGAGCATCACATTGCACTTTACATGTGTATACTATAGATATGTATAGTGTGCATTTAGCTATAGCTAAAATTCTAATGTTTTCATCAAGCACCTTGCCGGTAGAAAAAAATCAGATTCATTTTACAAAGATAATAAGATTTTCTGAATTCTGAATGAGAAGTTCCCTTCTCTCTCCAGTCACAGTGCAAGGAATAATAGCAATAATAAAAATAAATACTACCTGTCTTCCTCATCCCAGTCTTTTTTGGACAGAGACTGATAAAGAATGCAGTCTTTAAACTCCATGGAAGGAGAGTAAGGCATAATTTTTAAATTATTTTTGAATTTGGAGAGCTAAACCAAGGAAACAACAAGCAATTGCTGTCCCCTTTAGTTCTCACAATTTGTAAATAACTTTTACTTCAATCTTGATATATGTGTTCATATGAACTGTACAAAAAATGTAATACTATTCAATTTATGCCACACAAATAAATTAACAACATATTCCATTTCAGACCTCATTATAAAGAATAATAAATGGACAGATCCCATCTCTGATACCCTTCAGAGAAGCCTATCTGCACCTTTTAAAGGCAAAGCAGATTTCTATTCTAACAATGGTGAAACCTCTTCCAGGCAAATACTGTGAAAAGTCCTTCCTTCTAGGACACAAGATAAAGTTTTTGGCACATTTCATATACAAAAGGTTCATACTGGAAAACCTCTGTTATGCTAACTCAGAATATAGGTAGAAAAAAGGTGATGCTAATAAAAAGAGCTCTGTTTAAAAAACAAAACAAAACAAAACAACAACAAAACAAACACCAAAATGCAAACAACAAAACAACACCAAAAAAACCCACAAAGGTTTAAAATAATTATTTTTTCTTCTACAAAACTGACCAGCTCCCCATACATGCATAAAAAAGTTGTGCCTGGGTCACTTACATTACAAAGATAATTAAAATGCTAACAGTTAACTTGATCCAAATCCACAAACTATACTTAGGTTTTTGGAGGATGTTGATTGCAGCTGGTATTTAAATACCTCTCTGCATTTGGACTGATGTGGTACAAAATTTAGCATATTAAGGTATCTCCTAATAAGTTCCACATGTCTGCAAACTCTTCATTGAAGGTAAGAATCTGTGTACTGATCTGACCCTGTTTACCAACAAATGACAGTGCTGATTGGTTTTAGAAACCAGTTTACTTATTTTTGAAGATACTGTTCAAGATGGAGTTTTATGTTTTGTTAAAATAAGCCCTGGGATCTTAAATATTAATTTAATGCAACTTTAGAGCCCATTAGTGGAAGTGTAGTATGCTTTCTTCCTGAAACAAGAAAACTAGAGTAGGATGTTAGATTACTGAAGTTAGAATTTGTTGCAGTAACTTAACCTTTTTGAAAAGGAAATGTTACTAAAACATATGGAAAAAAGCATGTTGGATATTTTACACTAACATTATATTCACCTTAGAGATCCTCTGACATTGTATGCTGTGATTTGGATTTTGTTTCCATTTCCAGTCAATCTGCAAAATTTAGAGTTGCTACTGGCCAATTCCTACCTCAACAAACACAGCTTCCTTTGAAATTAAGAGGCTGTCAGCATAGCTATCCAGCATCAGTACGTTCTTCCTTATAATCACGTATCATTTGATCCATTACTTTGGAAAAGTTGCATTGAGTTCAAGCAGTTAAAGTGGGTAGGTAGTGTTTGTATAATATGATATTTATAGTGCCTGTGTACCACTTTTTACATGGAAAAATAAAAGTTAACTAATTGGTGATTAAATAAAGTACACTAAAGATAGATTCTGGCTCCCTTGTGTTTTTTATTCTAACCAATCCAGGAAATAGTTTGCATCTAAGAATGAGAATGTCAACTGCCCTGTGGAGTAAATATCTTCTCTCCCAAAACTTGTCACATCCCTAGAGAGTTCTGCAGAGTCATTTTAAAGGATCCTTTTAAAAGAAACCTTATATGTGTGTTTTCTTGGTTATTTTAATTGTGACTAAAATTATACAAAATAGTAGAAATTAATAGAAAAGATGGTATTATAAGTAGGCAAAGTCCTGCTGCAACCTGTAGGGCCACTGCAATTCTATGACAGCTATACAGTTATCAAAAATGGGGATAGTGGTAGAGCTTTTCCCCATAGTGTGAGGGCCAAAGCAACACTGATTTAAAACATTGCCTCCATAAACCTCTATCGTAAAGATTACAATTTAAGTGCAGAGTCTGTCACGTGGACCCTCTAGTTGCCAAATATAGCTAAAACTGTTGCCTATATAGTCAGATGTTTGCTTTTAAAGACAAAGCAGATGAAATGATTGCAAACAGTAGGAGAAAGTGCCAGGGTATTTAAATAGCATCATTATTATTTCTGAAGTGCCTATGTACAAGTCAAAGCTACTTGCATCAGTAACACTAATGTGCTAATTCAATATGCATCCAGTAAATCTGCAGCTGATGCAGTAACTCAACAATAAACATGTGTCTGCAGAACAAACTTTCAAGACAAAAAAAAATTTAAATGGATAAGGATTTTGTGACAATCCTTGATTTAACTTATTCTTAATATGGGCATACAACCTATTTTGCTGTAACTGATATAGATATTGAGTAAGATTAAGCAGCGACATCTTCCAATTGGAAATTTTTATCCTACACCCAAAAGATTTCCCTCTTGACTTCACTGGTACCTCCATATAAACTTGCACTCCAAGTTACTGGTTCTGCACTATCAATACAAATACAAAGAAAATTTTAAAAGATCCATTTCAAGGAAAGATTTCAAGCAATAATGGAAACTGCAGATAGGGAGGACGACTGTTCACCAATGAACACAGAAGTAGCATGGAAACCAGTGCTGACAAAGAAACAATCTGGGAATTAAAGAAAAAAAAAAAAGTACAGGAAGGAACAGAGACTAGGGAATTAGAGAACTGTAATGAGTCAATAAGGCAAGTTTACGAGAATAGGAAGTGAAAGTACTGGAAGTTTCCAGAGAACAATTCAAACAAAGATATAATAAAAATATGAAAAAAATAACATTTGATTAAATATATTGTACAGTCTTCATCCTCTCTCCCCTCCCCAGTGCCTCCCACCTCTCTCCCCTTCTAAAAGAAAATAGTTGCCTGTAGGCAGTAGGCCTTTTTCAGAAATAATGTATTTACTAACCTGTGAGAACTAATCTAGACTTCAGTCTTAGAAGAGGTGTAAAATTGAGTAATTGTCACATACCGTGGGAGGTTACCCCACTAGTTATTTGAAACATCATCTCTTACAAGCACACACATACAAACACACAAATTTACGCAACTAAGGGTTACAGAATAACATGATACATTACTGTTGTGGCTATACTTAATGAGTTTTGGCAATGCATTTAGCAAAAAGAAAAAACCCTAAAATTTACTATGTGCAAAAGAAGACCCAAATACTAAGAAAATGTGCAGAAGAGATTTTGAGTGACTCAGCCTAATGCCTCAGGATAGTTCAATATAACATTCTGGCATCCCAAATTGAACATGGAAGTTGAATCAGGCTGTCCACACTTCCTTGTTCTTCAATCAAAACAGAACTTCCCTTGGCTATAGATATTGAGCTCTATACCATAAATATTTTGGTAGAAGTTTTCTCTTCGTCTGATGGCTAAGAAAATATGAAGCAGCAGCATGATTCCCCTGGGCAAAAATTCTCTAGAAGACAGGATAGTTCACTAATTTATTTAACCTGGACTTTAAAAGGCCTCCTGTAAGAAGAAGGTGAAATCTTGCCATGCAAAATCTTCACTGGGTATGCTTTCCTAGGTGTATTTAATAAGACTTTGGTCCCACAATAATCTACTCAAATTAATACAAGAACAAGATGAGTATTTTATGAGCACATGGCCTCAAGTCTTTGAACACATTTTTTATGCTTATGCAGAAATGCTGGTACTAATCATGCATTAATTAAATTTATCAGAAGTAAAGGAGCACATTACATTCATTACTTACAACCAAAGGGCAAGGTGAAGCAACAATTGGAACAACGAAGGATAGAAACAAACCTGAAATGAGTATCGTCAACAGAAGGAAAGTTGCCCAATATTGTTTAACATATTAAATTCTCCTATCTTTACTGTAACAGTAAGTAACTCACCTAGAGTTTTAAAAGTCAGCTTTAAGAATTGTATGGGGTTTTGTGTGCAACAAGGACTATGAGATCTCTATTGAAATGTATAGACTAGCAGTATGAAAGGGGAATATGTCATGTCAGTGCTCCCTTCACACACTCTAATTTACTGTGCTAGGATCTTCCACATACATGTGACATGATAAACATACAGAAAGCATTCTGTGTTTAGCCAGAACAACGGCATGACCTACTGAAAATTCATTACATTATGAAATACAAGATACTGCAAAGCACTAATGCAAAGTAAGCCTTCTGACAGTCTAAAAAGTTTTCTGTAGATGTCCAAAAGAATTTAAAAGTATTTTAATTAAATTGTAAATGTGTATGGTCAGCTGAAAATAGCTGTCCTCTATGCAGTCCAAGCTGACAGCTTACAGTAAAGCTCTTTGATATTTGCCACCAAGAATCTGTTACAAATAGTTCATGAAAACTAAAGGGTGGGTAAACAAGTTCTACAGGGATTTCTGACTTGCGACAAGATAGAATAAACCAATATAATTTCTAGGCATTTAAAAAGGTATCTAAAATTATCTTAACATCCCCAGAATTGAAAGTGGCATTGTTTTCTTTTTACATGTTTTGAACATAGCAGCTAGCGCTCTGAACTATAGAAAAAATATCACGTCCTAGTTGCTAAGAATTATTCTGTATAGGCAGTTTGTGTTAGATGTTTTTTTTTCCTCTTCCTTCTGCCTAAAAATAAGAAAAAGACTGAGGAAAAATGAATTTAAAAGAAAAAGTGTGACTTTCTGGTTTCTGTTATTGTTGAAGTTTTAGAAGCATGCTTTCTGGGTGATAAAAATTATGTTTTATAGAAAAAAAAGAAAGGAGAGGATGAGCCAAATGGGACTGTAATATGGAGAGAGAATAAAAACAATACAGCAAGATAAAAGAAAATGAGCAAAGGAGCAACAGCAGGGGAAAATAATGAGCCAGAACAAAAGCCCCACCACTAACAGATTTTGCAAATATTCCCAACAGCAAGACAAATTTGCAGACATGGCAACAAGAGGTTTGAGAAAGGAAGACAGAAAAACCTGGGGTTTACAAATGGAGTCAGCCAACTAATTTCTTCCTTTCCTGCTGAAGAGAGTATAAAAAGCTCTTAGATGCAAGCATTTGGCACCTTCTTTTGGCAATATACGCCCCATATATATAATATCCGCTTAATCTGTTTCTCAGCATAAACATGTTCAACAAAGAACTATAATGATAGTGAACTGCTGAAAAAGACCTATAAAAAAATCATGAACATTGGATACTAGTTTCATCATCATTATAGATGATGAGAAACACGTTAATTAAACAAATCTCATAAAGAAGAATAATCAAACTAAACCCAAACCAGAATATATTCCTTCAAGGATGCTGTCAGGATAAAGAATCTCGAGGGAAATAAACTCATAAAAAATATGTCTACTGGCAATTATCAGTCTTGAGGTTACAAAAACCCCTAACCTGCTTTGGTAAACTGAGCAGTTTACCAGTAACATCACTCTACACTTGTTTTCTCCTTTCACTCTGTCTTTACTATTGTTTAGTATCAGGAAAGAGCATTGACCTATGAAAACCTTCAGAAGACAGATCTATTGCTCTTCCTGGGTATTTGTTTCAAAGGAAAGCATTAAAAAGTAAGCAGGTGCACTCTAATAGGTTCATAAAGGCTTTGCTTTCCTCCTTGTTCTCACTAGTTTTGTTCTTGTTTTGTTTTTCAGATTACTTGTCTGTGTTATTTTATCAGGCAGATCACTGAAATCACATCTAGGAGTTCCATAACAAGAACATTTTTAGAGGTTTTTCTATTTAAGTTACTGTTGAGTTCGCATCTGTACTATTTTAAAAAGATCTGAAAATTTTTATTGTGTTTTATGGTAGTAGCAAGATTAAGTTCTAGCCAGGCCAGTCTTCTCCGATGGCTTGTCTTTCAGCACATGGGGACGGCCTGCTCCTGCACCTTTAGGTTTTCCTTCTTGAAGAATATCCAGCCTTCCTGGACTCCTTCGCCCTTTAGGACTGCCTCCCATGGGACTCTGTCAACCAGGTTCCTAAACAGGCCAAAGTCTGACCTCTGCAAGTCTAAGGTAGCAGTTCTGCTGATCCCCCCTCCTTACTTCTCCAAGAATTGAAAACTATCTGTGATCATTATGCCCAAGATGGCCTCCAACCATCACATCACCCACAAGTCCTCCTCTATTTGCAAACAACAGGTCCATCAGGATGCCTTCCCTAGTTGGCTCACTTGCCAGCCACACTAGGAAATTATCTTCCACACACTCCAGGAACCTCCTGGACTGTTTCCTCTCTGCTGTATTGTATTTCCAGCAGACATCTGGCAAGTTCAAGTCCCCTAAGAGAACAAGGGCTAGTGGTTGTGAGACTTCTCCCAGTTGCTTATAGAATATTTCATCTGCCTCTTCATCCTGTTTGGGTGGTGAATAACAGACTCCCATCGTGACATCTGCCTTGTTGGCCTTCCCACTGATTCTTACCCATAAATGCTCAACCCTTTCGACACCATTGTTAAGCTCCAGACAATCAAGACACTTGCTAACATACAGGGCTACCCCACTGACTCTCCTTGCTTGCCTGTCCCTTCTGAAAAGTTTATAGCCATCCATTGCAGCATTCCAGTTGTGAGAGTCATCCCACCATGTTTGCATGATGGCATCTATGTCATAGTTTTCCTGATGCACACAATGGCTTCCAGCTCTTCCTGTTTGTTGCCCATGCTGCATGCACTGGTGTGGATGCATTTCGGTTGGGCTATTGATCCCGCCACCTGTCTGGGGGAAGAAGCCCTAATTCCTACATGACCATTCTCAGGCACTTCCGTGGTTTCTAAAATATCAATAACCCTTGTGTCTTTGCTGCCATATGGATCTCCATCCCCTACCTCCACTAAGATGCCAGACCAAAGGACCTTGCTAGCACACTGTCCCTCAAATATTGGCATGCTGCCCCCAGGCTTATCTCTAGTGAGGCTAGTTTTATTACTTTTCCTCTTCAAATCTAGTTTAAAGATCTTTCAATGAGCCCTGCTAACTCCCATGCAAAGATCCTTTTCCCCGTATGAGAGAGGTGTACCCCATCTGTTGCCAGCAGGCCTGCTCTCATGTAAAACAACCCATGGTCAAAAAAACCCAGTTCCGCCTGTGACATGAGGCTTGTAGCCAGATATTGATCTGCTGGCTCTTCCTGTTTCTTCCCTCATCATTCCCTACAACTGGAAGGATAGAGAAAAACACTACTTGTGCTCCTGATCCCCTAACCAGTCATCCCAAGGCCCTGAAGTCTCTCTTGATTGCCCTCAGACTTCGTGTTGCAATTTCATTACTGCCTACCTGAAAATTCAATAATGAGTAATAATTTGAGTGCCATACTAGGGTAGA
Organism: Tyto alba; assembly: GCF_018691265.1. Lineage (NCBI taxonomy): Eukaryota > Metazoa > Chordata > Aves > Strigiformes > Tytonidae > Tyto > Tyto alba. Next base: position 11,794,044 of record NW_024881327.1, on the reverse strand, counting down.
AAGTTTTCTCTTCACATCTTTAACCCAGGCCCCAGGGAGGCAGCAAACTTCCCTAAGTGGGTCCAGTTTGCACCCTGGGATTTCTATTCCCTTCAGAAGGGAGTCTCCTATGACAATGACCTGTCTTTTTTAATTTATGGGAACATAGAAGTGTTGTATGGGTTTAACAGAAAACATGATGAACAATCACCTCATACACAGGACTGCTAATAAAGATATGGCACACCACTTGGTCAAAGATTTTCCGGAACAGAAATACTAAATGCAACATTAATCCACTGCCAGTACAGAGACAGAATTGCAGTCTGAAAAATATGCTATCTTTAACTTGGCCTTATTTATACAAAATTTAATTGCTAGATTATTTTGAATTAGAATAGGGGAAGACTGTATCTCAACAGAACACAGAGTAAATACTGGCCTTTTAACTGACATTGAAAATCATCTCCTCCCAAATAAACCAAACAAAGTTCCAGTTACACTCAATGTCATCCAGTCAAGACACTTGTTCTTAACTCCATACTACCAAGAAAGAATTCCATATTAATGCAATTTAATACAGTATCCCAGTCAATTTATTGATTTTTCAGGCCAGCTTGCAAGCAAAACTCCAATTTTTGTGTAATCCATGAAGGCTAATTGTTCCGAGAATGTAATTAAATAGGAGCAATGTTATTTGTAAAACTTTTCTTTCTAAGGCTTGGACCATCTATCTGACACACTCGATACAATGCCCAGTTCCTGTAGCAAAAAATGATCTCTTGGCCTGGGGCACCAATGGAAGTTCTGCCAACATTGTCTCTCACACTTCAAGGATGAATTCACAGTAGTCATCACTAACAGCACCAGTCTCAGTGTATCCATGTATTTGGAACAGAAGTTATGCTCAGTTTCATTAGTTTCTGAATTTGCTGCATATCTAAATTAAAATACCTAATCAACCATTTTGTAATGCTCATTCCTCACACATTAAGAGATCTGTAAATCCAAGGAATCATTTTCCCAACATGAAAAACAATTATAAGATTATTAATATTCATCATAGTTAGGTCAACTGTGGGGCTATGCTTTGCTTTTGTTTGCTTTTGTAATGGGTTTATGTGGCAAGGTGTTGCAAAAAGGAGGGCTGCAGGGTGGCCTCTGTGAGAAGAGTTCAAGAGCTGCCCATAATGGACACAGGTTATTCCAGACAGCTCCACAGTGGACCCACTGTTGCAGTGTGTCCACAAATGTCACAGTGAGCATTAGTAAAACTGGTGGCACATCTGTGAGAACATATTTAAGAAAGGACAGAACACCAGAGAGCAGAGGAGTGAAGGAAAAAAGTTGAGAAAAAACTCTGTGAATGCCAAGTGAAGAAGAGAGAAGAGGCACCAAAGCAGACATCCACATTGCAGCCTATGGAGAGCACTCTGTCAGAGCAGGTGGGTATGCCCTGACGGAACTGCAGCCCATGGAGAACCATGCTGGAGAAGTTTCTAGAGCACATTCAGCCTCTCAGTTCCAGATGCCAATTAAAAAACATGAAAGAACAAATGACACAACTTCATCGCCCTGCCTCAAGTTCACTGGGGTGCTCTCACCATTTCCAAAGAGTCTAATAAATAACGTTATCTGTGGCTTCAGCTCATCTTATATTTAGTTTTGCAGTTCAGGGAGATTCTCACAAAAAAAAACAATTTGCTCACTTCTGCCCAGTTACCACAGTGATTAAAAATTTCTGGATTTATTTTGCTATACACATATGTGAGAGTCTTTGGTAGGCAACTCAACTGTTAGCTACTGTTTCTCTAGTATGCACCTTCTAGCATCAGGGATCAGTTCCACAAGCCTTCAAAAATACTGCAACACTGCGAGTATGAGTAGATACATGACAACATCTGAAGAGCCAACTGTTTTGCAATTACTTGAGTTTTATTCAGGGTACCTGGATGCTTGCAAAACACAGAACCTTAAAAGCTGACTCCACTGGAGCCAGATAGGACCACTGAATTGGTCCTTTCCCAAACTTCCACTCTAACCAGCAGAACTTGTCTTCCTTCTTGTCTTTATTTCTGTAATACCTGAAATTTGGCAACTTCTTAGGGGTTTTCTTTCAAGAATTTATTCATAATCTGACAGGACTCCTGTAGTACAATTGTCTCCACTTTGATCTTTTCTCCTCAAACATTTAACAGCCTAGAAGATGAAATGTAGATGTACACAGATGCAGAATTATATATTCACATGGACACTTCATAATACTTGCAAATTAGGAAGCTTATGTCTCTGATGTGCACACTTAAAATTGCTTCATATATTTAAGGTATGAAAATCCTACTGTCTCTATCATCTATTCCTCTCATGTAGTTGTGCTTTCCTCATTCTTCACTTAAAACATAACATTATGTCAGGGAAAGTGTTGACATTTCTCTCCAAATAGTATGTATGCACCATTACACAATACAGATCAAGCCCTCATATTTTAGCATCAGATATAAAGCTATCACTTAATTTCATCATCACAGTTAACATCAACAGCACCACCAAGTTTTTCCTGGATTTTCTTAGATGAATAAAAATCTCCCTGAAAATAATGAAGCTGGTACTGAATATAAAGTTGCAAAATGGTATCTAATTCATGTGCTTTCAACTTCAGCATGATTTAATACGTGTACACACAGAAATATATTTTTGCAAGATTTTTTGCAGTGCACTTGCTAGTAACTAAATAGATTTTTTTTTTTCTTTTATTGCTGGTATCCAGTAGATTCTGTTTTCAATTTAATGCCTTCTTGTACATTACAAAAGAAATGTATTACTATTCCCCAAATCTCATTTATAATCCTTCCCCTTCATGCTCCTTCTTGCTGTTTTATCATTAATGTTAATATTCAGTTGACTCTTAAGAAGTAGAAACTTCCATTACTAAAAATGAATAAAGGAATACTAAAAGAGCACTGTATTGAAATGAAGGCAGAGTATATAGCCTGGATATAGTTCTCACTACATTTCTGTTAAGAAAGTACATTTTCTGTTTCTATTATTGGTATAACATAGGCCATATATTGTATTCTAAGTTTTTCCTCCTAAGATCTTTCAGTTTTAACATTTATATAAAAGTCTAAAGCATACTGAAAAGTTTAAACCATAATAAAAATGACCAAATACTGTACGTATACCTTAAAAATACTTGTTAACACTGTGTAAACTCAGCTCCAGAATATAAGCCACTGATCTAACTATTTAAGAACAACAAAATTTTCAGCCCTTTCACCATGCAGACAGTACCTATGCCCGCAAACATCCTCAATTATTATGTTTCATATTATTTTAGAGACCTGTTGTAAACATCGTAAGGTACAGGAATTCTTTACTGGCCCAACTGCATATTGCGGTCCAGCAGAATAATTTATATGCCACTATTCACACTGTTCTGCATGTTTTCATACTGAAATTGCTTCATAAGATTAATTTTAAAAAAAACCCCAAACACTGACAAATAATAATAAAAAAAAAATTTCCTTCAATTAAAGCAGGATGTAACCTTTCTGCCTCTCTATCCCACCCCAGGCTTTTTGAGACTTGTCTGCCTCTCTGACTGCTTATAAGTGTTAAAACCACTCTTGTTCCTTCTCAACCTCTCAATGTTTACCACATAATATTTGCTTTAGCTATAACATTTTTGTACTTGTGTTAATTTTAAATCCAGTAACTCAATTTCTACTTTTTCCTCTCTCATGTTTTATCAAACAGCATCATACTCACACATTTGGAAATCCCTGGAGGAAAGCAAAGAAAGCAAACTCAGGTTATCTGGTAGCACTTGGAAAGCATCAAATGGAGAAAGAACAATGTGTGCTAGTTAAAATAACAAACCCCTGCACTTGTTAAATGTCAGTGCTCAGAATGAGAGCAAAGTATTTTGCCAATACTGTTTTACCATTTTATCCCAGTTAACATGGTGTTGCCATTGCTTGTAACAGCACATGCTCTGGATTAAGCTAACAACACGGGCATCAAGATCTGCTTTTGTCCTGCCTGCCTGGATATTTGCTTTAGCCCTTAAGAGGAATTATCTAATGACCAGGTTACTATTACCATTTTTGTAATAGCTGCTGTTGAGCTTTTCACAGTTGTGCGGCGTAACACCTTGCATTGGGCTTACATGGCAAGGTTTTGGTACCAGGGGCGTGCAGGGGTGGCTTTGTCAGCTGTATGTCTGTATCTTCCAGATATGAGTAACAAGCACTTACTCGGCGAAGAATGATCTTCCAGTCATGAGCAATCCAAACAATTACAGGCACTGGATGTCCTGGTTGGGGCTGGCCTAGAGCTCCCGTTGGTCTGGCAGCGGGAGGAGCTGCAGCCCCCTGAGACCCCAGGGGCTCCCCAGGCCCCAGTGCCCTCACCTGTGTGCGGGGGCGGGGGGAGCACATCTGGAGGGCTGGGCCCCGATTGGCCGATAGTCCGTGTCATGTGACCTTGTGCTCACCATATAAAGGCAGGAGTGGGCTGGGAGGGGCTGCCACTTCTGCGAGTGTGGCTGTGGGGCCTTGGTGTTGGGGATCACCAGCCAGGAGCAGGCGGGTGTCTGTCGGTCGGTCTGTGGGTGGTGAGCAGCTGTATTGTACATTACCCACTGATACTGCTGTCAGCGTATTATTCTGTTACTGTTATTAAACTGTTTTTATCTCAACCCGTGAGTCTCCCTTTGCCCCTCCGATTCCCTCCCCATTCCCAAGTGGGGGGAGGGTGGGTGAGCGGCTATGTGGCATTTAGTTGCTGAGTAGGCTCAAACCACAACACTGGATGACAGCAGAGACCCCAGGACTATGAACAACTCAGCAGTGGCTAGTTACTCACCATCAAAGGATAGAAATCTTTGGAGCGTGGCAAAACCAGTTGTAAGGATAACAAAGATGTCACGTGAACTTGAAACCAATGATGAAGAACAAAGTGTACAACATGTTAACAAACATATCAGTGAGATCCCAACTGGCTTCCAGAATGAGGAGAAAGAAATCATCAATGTTAACATCAGCCTCTTGCCAAGGATGTGTGATACCAGATTTACTGCAGTACTACTACTCCCTCAACTGACTTGAACTGACCTTCACAAGAGAGGCTGCGCAAGAGTAGCAATACATCAAAGAAAGGAGTAGGTACTAGGAACTGTATGTACATTTAATTTTTGTCTGAACTAGATGTGCTAGTATCACTGTAACTGGGATGATAATAATAACAAAAATAATCTTTGATCAGATTGTTAGGACTTTAGACTAACACTAAGTTCTTGTCTGTGCATATAAAGTGTGGGTTTTGCCCACACTGATCGTGTCTCCATGAAGCCTGAACTCTAATTCTCAATCATTACTTTTTTCCAGACCATTTGAATGCTGTGTGAGCAAAAAACCTAACCTGGGTACCTTCTTATTGTTTTGTAAAGTTATAGAAAAATTAAAGTAAACCAAAGAAATTGCAAAAAAAAAAAAAAAAAGGTATTGGAAATAATGGGTAATTTCCTGGGAAAGTTAACGCTCTTTACTCTGAAAGTCAAAGGGCCATATTCAGTTTTGCACTGAAATGAGAGCTGCTAGCAACACCTCTATCAGGCGACAGGTTTAGAAATACACCAGCTGATAGACTTAGGAGGAACAGGCAATGTTCCTCACAGATCATGTGATGCTTTGTTTAAGGAAATACAATGTAAAATGTTTTCTCTACTCTCTTCCAGATAACAGTATCCTACGTGGACTGAAAATACTACCATAATAAATATGGTGATGAAAAAAAAAAAAAAGAAGCATGACAGCAAGAAGTAGATATTTCTATGCAGAAATAATTTTCTAGTATCAAGAAAGAGAAGGAAAAATAGCAACAGATGAAGTTCAACAAGGAAGGTGATGTTCAAAAGGATAATATGCACAAGCCCATTTCTGTTGCATCTTTAGATTATGTATTTGCTACTTAATTGTTTTTTCAAGATACTTCCAATAAATACAACAAGAACTATATGCAATTATACACACAAAGAAGTTTCAGAAAGCCTAACAGAAAGGGTGAGAAAGGATGATGAAGGTGGCTGTTATGAACAAAAGAAAAGATCATATAGGACTGATAAACAATAACACCATGTGAAGTGATATGGAATCAGCCAACATACTGCAACATCACTTGTGAGGAAAGTTCATTATATTTAAAGACTTGCGTGAATATTTAGTTGACTGCTTTTATTTTCAGTTCAGATCCATTTAAGAATAACTCATGAAATGTTATTTTTAAATGGGAGTGGTAAGTCCTCTGTTTGAAATAAAAGCTACAGGTGCTCCAGTTGAATAACTGTTAAGATACACTGTGAGGCCTGATCAAAATGGCATAGTAATAAGATTCAGGGATTGACTCCTGTTAGTAAGAAAAGGTATTTGCAGGAAAGCTTAAAGAATACTGCTGGCACAAGTACCTTATCTTACCTGGTAAGGTGGGGTGTAGAGTACATCCTCAGGTGAATGAAGTCAATCCTGGGTAAGACAACACTGAAGCAACTAACAGTGGTGACAAGTTTTGTGGTGAACTCTCCACTTTGCTTCTGATTTCTTGATTAATAAAGCCATAAACCAGGAATAACCAGTCCCCCACCACAACCTCCTTTGCACAACAACAGCTCTCCACTCAAGCAGCACAGTCATGTCCAGCAAACACAATATTAACTCCACCCACATGTATCAGTGCTGTCTTAGCAGTCTCTTAGAAGCTGGAGTACTCAGAAAATAAGAAGTAGAATAAAGCTGTGATTGTAATAAATTCAAAAATCAGAGTGTATGCTTTTAGGATCAGCTCTCCTATTTCCTGGGATAAAGCTGGGTAAATACTGACCTTGTGAAAGCTTACCAACCCCCCTCAAAACATCTCTTGATGAATATGTAATTTTCAAGTGTGATTCAAATAGAGCATTCATCAAATATTCATCAAACATTCATCAAACAGAGCACATATTGAAAGATACTGACCTGTATTCACAACTGGTACAAAAGTATTAATATTGGAAGACAAAAAAAAAAAAAAAAAACCGGCAGATTTTTAAAAACTAATAGTTTCTGTAAGTTTCCAGACCTTGAAGATGTATTTTTTCAAACTCAGAGAAAAGCATCACTGAAGCTTTTTCTTACTTGTAGTGAATCACCAATAGATGATTAATTGCACAAAATGGTAAGAATAATTAAGTTTTATTTCAGATAATAACTTTGTGATAGCTTACTAATAATTTATTCATATATATATTTAATAATGAAGATATTACTGCCCAAAAAAGCCATGTTTGAGTGTTGATAATACAAATATTATATTAAGTAGTAGCATTTTGCCAGTAAGGGTAACGCGCAGCTCATTTCATATACAGCAGTATTTAATTAAATCCGTAAGTGGAGAGTGTCCAGATGTTGTTTTTTAATTTAATAATGATGGAACCAATGAGATGCTGATAGGTTTGTAAATTAAGCCTTCAGAACATGGAGAATTCCACAGGGCCTTTGAAAAAAAAAAAAAAAAAAAAAAAAAAAAGAAAAGAAAAAGAAATGAAATGAAATCTTAAAGATGCATGGTTTAATGGCAACACAAAGTTAAATGAAAAATGATCATTTTGCTGTAATGCAGTCATGCAGGCAGCATGTATCAATAAAGCTTCTTTCACATCAATGATCAATGTAACAAGGAATTAAGTGACAATGCAACCAAAACCAGAAATCTGACTCGTCAGCTTGTGCATGACAGTTCTAGTTAGAAAACAGTTATGTACAACAGATGCCATGTTTGTACAGGAAAAAGGTCACCAGAATGAGCTAGTTTATGCTAATAGAGGGAATCTACATGCAGCATGCACACAACACGAAAACATTTCCACGTTATGATAAAACCGTGTAAGTAGATCATTCTGCATTAAAAAGCACTCATTCTAAATGTACTAATATGACACAAATGGTACACTTTGCTTTATAATACAGTGGTTATCCATGCCTCATTTCTGAATTTCGCTTGTTGATCTTTTCTTAAAGGTGAATCTATGTTTTTACCATTTTTAAGAAAATATACTCAAAGCCTATTGCAAAACAAATCTATGTTTCAGAATTGCTGATTGTTATCGAATGCACTTTACTAAATTCTTGGTTCACTCTTTTGAACAAAATTCAAAAGATTCCAGTGCTACTATGATATTCCCAAACCATTCTCTGGCACTACAAACAGGTCACTGATAGCATTCAGCATAATGTATGAACAGAGTCAGTAAGGTATAATCTAGTGGGACAAGGTAGGCTTTTTAATTTCAATCAAATAAAAACTATTGAAAGGACTTCTTTGTCAGTGTCCTACTCCTTTCTATCCTTAGTGTAATAGGTCAGAGTGTATGTAGTAAAAACATATTATTAATTCTAGGGATAACTTCTCAGTTAATTAATACTTTGAGATGTCGTGAACTGCCTGGTAGCATCTCTATGACAGGAACAATGCAACTATAACATGCTGAAAATATACTACTGCAATAACACAAATACTACGCAGAAATTAAAGTAAAAATAAGACATGAGACAAAAGTCTAGATGGATATGCTTAAGTGAAAAAGTAAACTTCTGAAGATCTCTAAGGAAAAGACAGTAACGGAGCTAAAGCCAGGAAAGTGGGAAAACCATTACCTTAACAAACCAAAACTTCTAGGATGAATAAGTAGTAATAACTAAACACCCTCCTTTCCCCCATTCCAAGACAGCTAAGCAAAAGTTAGTGACAGTAAGTGTGGTCAATATTTCTAAGTACCTCATATTTTGTTGCACTTTGAAAGCAAGATAGAAACAGCATAACTGCATATACAGAAACAGAAGAAGTTTATGACAGAGAAATATAGAATAAGTAGAAAGAAGGAAAACTTAACAGGCAAGAAAAACATAGCACTGTTATTGCAGAGTATATTACAGGAAAACAATATTTTTAAGGATACAAAGACTAAGTTCTGGTCTGCAATACAACTCATCTATTATATCTTCAAGCCACATATTACTACAAATATTTAAACAGCATGCAGTTTATTTATACAAGCAGCAAGAAGACAACTTGCATTCAACAAATCAAAACTGAAGATCATTCATCCTAATTGAGCACCACTACAGAATGTAAATTTTACTGTTCTTTATTCCTAGAGATGGCAAATTTAAATGCATAATACCTGTTGATAATCAGCTGCAGAATTAAAGTGATTAGTGGAAAACTGTCTTTCCCATACAGCAAGTCTCAGTTTCTGTCCCAGAACCCAGTTACTTTTCAAAGTTTATATGAAAACCTGTATCTCTTTTTCTATAGCACCACAGACACCAAACCCTGAGCACAAGCAAGCATCCTCTGGCAAGGTCAGCACTGGTAACTTGAATCGTTTACCCCTGTAGTGAGCAGTACTAGGTGTAACAATTCATTCATGTTCATGACTTTGTGGCCAAACGAAATTCAAACAGCAAGGACAGAGGGGTTTGATGGTGAGGCAATATGATTGGTAAGGGTTGGTGGGAGGCCATCATTAAAACCAAAATAGTTTCAGCATATTTCACTGATATGGATGAAAAGTTTGACAGCATTTGCACAACTAGGTCATCCTAAAACACACATGGATTTTGAAATGGTATTTTGAAACTGTCTACTAAAAAAAAAGGCAATCAAACATGAGAAGAAGAGAAAATTACTAGAGGAAGTTGTGGGAAAGGAATTAACACAACAAGAAGAAATTCAATATCCAGATATGAATAGTTACACAGAAGTACAAGCAAAACAAAGACTGAAATGGCTAATGGTTTATTTGATTTCTAAAGGTAGTTACTTTGTTTTAAATAATTGTGCATTAGAGAAAGACGTATTATGCACAAGTTTGCATTACTTCACTGTATGTGTTAGAAAACAAACTCAGATAGAAAATTAGAAATAACTGGAGAAAAATAATCTAGTAGTAACATACAATCACAGGTGAACATCAGCCTCCATGGTGGGGTGGGGGGGGAGGCAGAAGCAAGGTGTATTTCCTTGTTTAGGTGGCAAAATGCAACTCATTTCACATTATAGCAAACTATGCAATACTGTGAGGAGGAATATATATAGATTTAAGTAGAAAGTTCACAAAGTTCAAGCACTTTAGTATTCCATTCCTTTGCCTTTCTAAAGTAGAGGGCACAATGCAACATGGTCCCTCACAGCATCCATGAACCATGAGAGCTGGCTGCCGGGGAGGATGAGCACAGAAGGGAGGTGGAGGGCAACAGTCAGAGCATCCACCTCCACATCTTCCACTCCCTCCTAGTGAAACACAGGGACTCTGCAGAAAGAGGTGCCCCAGCTTTGAGAAGGAAATGGAGGCATACTTTCCAAGGTAATGTACAGCAAGCTACAAAACAAATACCCTGAAAAATGTATTAGTAAACCTATTAATCTTAATACTGCATGGTAGTACAGGTGTTTAGACTCAGTGCCTGCTTATGTATCGCCCAGCACTGTTGCAAACACAATGCTGGTGATCACCAAGGAAAGGTGAATTTTGTTTGTAACTATGCCAATCAAACAGTAAGCAGATTGGGAGTAATACCACACAAGTTTGTTGTCTGAGACTCTAGAAGCATAACACAAAACGTAAGGACCACTAACTGGAAAGGATTCTCATTAAATGGGGAATGAATTAAGGACCAGTTCAAAACCTGTTTACATCAGCTTTGCTCTCTGTATGAAAGAGAAAGATCAAACAGAATAGCAGTTCTGAGATGTGAAACCTGTAGTATCAGCACAAGGCAAACACCGAAAGGACACTGTAGAAATCGCGTCAGCTCTTAGGAATTTCCAGTCTGTGTAGAATAAAATTAAGTACAAATTCTTTTCATCTTATAAAGATTGACAAAATGGTGCTGTGTCGGACTTCTTTTGGTGACAGAAATAGACAACTGTACTATATTTAATTCTGCTTTTGAGACATTTTAATGAAAACTCATTGCCAATGGCACATGTCGTACAGTGTTCGAGTGATGCTTGCATGATACTTAGGACTACCTATTTAGCTAGCAGCCATTAGTGGAGGCATATTGCTCAACATGATTCTGTAATCAATTCGCAAGGCTACCTGACTGTTATCTATTCATCTTCTGGTCCGTTTTAGTAACCTGATCGGTATGGAAGAAATTATTCCTTGGCCTCTCAATAAAATAAAGCTTTGCAAACAAAGGAAGGTGAAGGAGCTTAAATTGGCACTGATTATTTAAAACACATTAATCATTTATTATTTAGCAGTCTCCCACATCAATCTGTTGTGCACATGGCTCTTCCTGTAAGACTCCCAAAATGTTTTAAATGATTCTCAGTACACATATTGGAAAATGGAATAAATTTAGGACCATCATAAGGTGGGGATCCCTTGACATTCTGCGGTAGAAAGCAATTAGCTCTCTCAGAAACCTGGATTACTATCTAATGCCTTCCCCTGAATACACGACAGCTGACTTGATATTTTACTTTCTATTTAGTTAAGTAGCAAAGTGGTCATGTTAATCACTTAAGGAAACTAAGATTTCTCATCATGGAAGACCTTTTTCATCCTTATCAAAACTTATGTTAAACTTTATATTTCAATTCCATAATTAAGTTTCTTATTAGATTGTTTTAATACAAAAAAGAGATTCAGCAGTGTGCTTCCAGTTCAAACAGTTCTTTATGAGAAACATTATCTTTACTGCTACAGACTAACTTTCACTTGCTTGCTAACACAGTACTCTAAAACAATTTCAGTTGAAAAATCTCAGTGTGCAGCATGGGAGAAAACACAGAAATCTATCAGAATATTATCCAACAATTTACAGGTGTTGCAGGAGATTGCATGATCCAAACTTTGCTGATAATTTTGATAGCCTGAATCTGACTGTAATTATGTTGTATCTGCTAGCATAAAATACATTATATTAAATTCCATTCTGGTAACTTCTCAAATACTTACCCAAAACACTCAGTCAACACTATTTAAATATTTTCAGAGCAGCTCCACAGAGAGAAGAACATTTCTTCCGTTTGATTCTTCACCCATTCTTTCCTGGACATAGACTAACCTCTAGCCTTTTTTCACTACTGTACACCCTATGGATGAAAGGATTCATTCCTCATCCAAGTCAAAGTCAGAACTTCCATTTACTTTTAACGACATATCTAAATTAATTCCATTGCTAAAGAATAGTCTCTCAACTACCGGTGACACTGTCCAGCAGTCAAACAAATCAGATAGGCAACTATTAAGTTTATACAGTGAAACAAAAGAATATGAAAGAATATAAAACAAAATATTCACAAAAGCACTAACTTAAAGATTTCTGAAATTCTACATTCTGAAATATGTATCAATGTTTGTACAACATTGATGAAATAATGCTACACAAATCCCTGATAACACTTTTATCCACTTTATAACACTTTATTATTATATTCTGAGGTTGCATTAAGAAGAAATAGAACAGATTACTTTTTTTTTAAATTACACCAGAAAATCTGTAGTGATGATGGAATTAACTTATATTTTCTGCTTACCTGTTAAACTAGATATCTCAGGTATTTAATGCATGCTATTCTCAGAATTTGTGACTAATGGCATAAAAATAATAACCTGCATTTCATCACCTGTTCTGTGCTTTTCTATTTAATTTCACATTAGCACAATATTATTGTAGTTATACACACTTATGCACATCCTGAATAAAATGATGTACAGATACTACTTGCCAAGGTTACAACTTGCTCTTTAAATTGTCATATACAAACAAGGAATACAAATGTAATTGCCACTTGGTTTCAACAGAAACACAGCTGAATCTATCATTACCTGTAATAGCTATCCTTTGAAGAAAAGCTGCACAATCTAATAAAGAAGTGATCAAAAGTTTTTATCAATATTACGAAAAGTATTAACACTATTTGCACATTCTTCTTCACTGAATTCCCTTCTGGATGATCATAGTAAGCATGTCTTATTCCTGTAAATTAGTTCAACTTCCTCTGTAATCAATTCACTGCAATGCAATTTTCAGAAATACTCTGTACAAGATAAATACAGGTGGATGTGTTGTTCCATACAAAAACATTCTACATTTCCTTTTGTTCTTGCATTGCATCTCCCTATATAAGAAAAGATACGATTGCAACCATGACATGGTCAAGTCATTTTACCAGGAAAAGTTGAAAAATGTATTCCACTAATGTTGAAGAGAATGCTGCTAAAGAAAAGGATTGTTAGAAATTATTACTATCTCTAATACTCAGTCCTCAGCAGAAATCTCTATCTGTTTGGGGGAGAGGGTTCTAATCTTATTGCAGACTCAGTAATCATCTACTTTATTGACAGAAGACTTCCACACACACACATACCCTTCCCACAAACTGTAAGGGAACACAGACTGGTAAAAGGAAAAAAAAAAAATCCATTAACAGCATGGATCTCTGCAGCATGAGATACCACATATTTGATTTGGGAGGGAACAACCAAATGCATAAATCATATCCGTTTAAAAAAAAAAAAAAAAAGAAAAACCAAACCCAAATCAACCCTACAAATTGCTTGTTCTCATTTTTAGTGGAAGCCTTTTATTTAACATCTAAGATGTAATAAAGTAGCTGTTAAGGATAATTAGTCCCAGAAGAAAGGGATATAGCATTGCAATATACAAAAATGTTTTAAATTATTTTTGAATATGATGGGATTTTCACCATTAATATATACACTTCACATTTTCAGTAAATTCCAACTGACATTATTTCACAGATAAAGTAGCACATAAGGGTCCATGAACAAGGAATTAGTGCAGATAGGTACACTAAGTAAAGTAATGGCTTATTTGCCCTAAATAAAAGAACACTCAAAAAAACCCAAAACCCAACCCACATGTGTTGGGTAATCTAAAAATAGTAAGTACATTTTTGTCCAAAGTATTTTACTTTTTAAAAAAAAAAAAAAAGTTAGTACTCCTGACTTGAATCAGCTTTCAAAGTCTGAAAAAACACCAAAGTGGTTTGCTTCAAGAACTTTTCAGAATTAAATATGAAATTTCTATATTTTTATCTTCAGCAGACTATCCAAAGACTCAGAAGAAAAACTTTAATGCTTCACTGATACAAAACATACTGAAAGGAAGGTTTCAAAATATGCTTTAATTCCAGTGTTCTTTTTATAAATTTGAAGCAGCATGTTGGTATACACCAATGCAGAACCACAGCCTTATTTTGCAGAACAGTCTTTGGTAAGAAGACTTGTTAGACTTTGCTCAAATCACAGAAGAGAACCGTGCTAAATATTCCACATTGTGGCATTCTTAATCGAAGATTATTCAAGAAGGATCATATAAACAAGTGAATCTTTTACACTTATTCAGCCAATGTCCCACAGATAGAATACTTTTTTAAAAAAACTGGGAAAAATTATTTCTACAGTTAAGGAAACTTCCATGACTATGTTCTTGCATGAGGATACATACTATCAATTAACTTTCCAGTAGAAATTCTGACAGATGCTCTTCAGGAAACAGAATCTTATTGTCACTTTTCAAGACTATATTTATTCCATTATCTTCTGAAATTCAAATATTATTTGGACAGCACAAGGTGATTATAAACATAACTACCTCATTAAATTGTCAGTAAGTCTGTAAATGAATACTGAAAAAAAATTACAATCCACTAATACATATCCTCTACGTTCACTTATGCTAATTCTCAGCTGTTGCTGTTTTTTAAACATAAAATTAATAGGTCATTGGTATGCTGGCAGGTAGTTGTAATTCTCATGTTTCAAAAGGTATTTTAGAATCATTTAAGAGCAAAGGATGAATGGTGTTCTGGTAATTCCCCCTAAATCAATGCACGGACACAACAGCAGTAGAGGCAAACAGGCTGAGAGAAGTCTGAACACCCACAAAGATGATAAAAAATACTGTTTGATACAGCTACTTACATCATGGCCTACGAGGTCTGTCTGCGTGGATTTATCTGCTTGGGAGGCAAGAGCCTTCTGAAAGCACTGGGCCTTTTCCTGTAAAACAAAATAACATATCATAGCTGAGCCATGTCTTTCCTCACCGGGCTTTACAGCTACAATTATCCAGATAAGTTCAAAACTCATGTATGGGCAGCTGTTTGGAAATAGATTTATTATGGTATTATTCTCACTGAGGGGTTGATTTCCTTACTGTTATTTCCTTTATCAATTTTTCTTTCTCTTAAACAGACAGTAGGCTTGGGAAGTCCAACTATGCGGTAGAGCTGGGCCCACAAGAAGGATGACCCTGGAGTGTAACGCAAAGCTATTTTCTTCCAAAGCAGATACAAATACAAAGCACTGAGGAGCAGCAGTGACTCTTGCTAACACCAGCACCATTCCAACAGTAAAGAAACTTTTTTTTTTTGTAAGAAACATTAAGCAACATGCAAACTCCACTGAAGATCACAACACTGAGATGACTTTCCCCTTGGCTGATGCAAACACATTAGCAAAGCCTAAAGATTTCTTGGTTATTGTACTGATTTCTGCTTTTCCTGTCCTTGTCCCTCTGTACCTCAATCATTTTTGAAGTGTGGCATGGAACAGCTGGGACAGGCTTGAGCAAAGAAATCTGGCCACTTTGACACAATTATGCTTCACCAAAAAAAAGCATTTTGATATTTCATTTGAAACTCATCACTAAGTAGAAATGTTGATCCTCATCAAGCCCTTACATATACTATACTATTTTCCAGAAGAAAGTATACAGTGAAACAACTGTTAATACATGGGATAAGGCAGGAAAAGGCACACAGGAGGGGAAGGTTCCATGAATATAGAACACAAAGCCCTTTACTGCACTGATTTATGTTTTCCTATCTACTGCTTCAGTTTTATTTTTCAGCTATATTCATACTTATCCAATAGTTATCTTTGACTCAAATTCCTCAAGACCTACGAAAGTATGTTTTAATGTTACTAACAGGTATGTATTACAGTAAAATAGAATTTGTGTAAATTTAATTTCAAGTTAATTGAATCTCAAGTTGAATGAATCTCAGTTTTTACTGAAATAAAGACATAAATAAAGAAATGTTATTATTTTCAGCTATTGTCTGATTTGTGTTTTCCTTTTGTGGTGGGTTGACCCTGACTGGATGCCAGGTGCCCATCAAAGCCACTCTATCATTCCCACTCCTCAACTGGATGAGGAGAGAGTAAAATATAACAAAAAGCTCATGGGTCAAGATAAGGACTTGAGGAGATCACTCACCAATTACCGCCATGGACAAACTCGATTTGGGGAAAAACCTAATTTAATTTAATACCAATCAAATCAGAGTAGAATAATGAGAAATAAAGCCAAATCTTAAAACACATTCCCTGCACCCCTAACTTTACTCCTGATTTTCTCTACCTCCTCCCCCTGAGTGGCACAGGAGGGATGGGGAATGGGGGTTGTGGTCAGTTCCTCACACAATGTCTCTGCTGCTCCTTCCTCCTCAAAGGTAGGACTTGTCACACTTCCCCTGCTCAAAGCGTGGGGTCCCTCCCATGGGAGACAGTCCTCCATTAACTTCTCCAGCATGAATCCTTCCCACAGGCTCCAGTTCTTCATGAAGTGCTCCAGCGTGGGTCCCTTCCATGGGCTGCAGTCCTTCAGAAACAGCCTGATCCAGCGTGGGCCCCCCATGAGGTCACAGGTCCTGCCAGCAAACCTGCTCCATGCTCCAACGTGGGCTCCTCTCTCCATGGGGACACAGGTCCTGCCAGGAGCCTGCTCCAGCACTGGCTTCCCACATGGTCACAGCCTCCTTCAGGCACATCCACCTGCTCCAGCATGGCATCCTCCATGGGCTAGAGGTGGAGATCTGCTCCACCATTAACCCCCATGGGTTGCAGGGGGACAACCTGACTCACCATGGTCTTCATCGCGGGCTGCAGGGGAATCTCTGCTCCAGCACCTGGACCACCTCCTCCCTCTCCTTCTTCACTGACCCTGGTGTTTGAAGAGTTGTTTCTCTCACACATTCTCACTCCTCTCTCCAGCTGCAATTTCTGTTGGGCAGCCTGAGGGTTTTTTTCCCCTTCTTAAATATGTTACCACAGAGGTGCTACCACTGTCACTAATGGCCCCGGCCTTGGCCAGTGACGGGTCCGTCTTGGACCCGGCTGCGTTGGCTCTGTCGGACATGGGGGAAGCCTCTGTCAGCTTCTCATAGAAGCCACCCCTGTAGCCCCACCCCTCTCAAAACCCTGCCACGCAAACCCAATACACCTTTGTAAGTATCTCTTCTACATATTTTAAAAATCTAATGTTATTCAAGACAAGATGCACATCACTTTGTTAAGTGAATTTTGACCAAAAGCAGATAAGCAGCAAGAAGAAGACACCACCTAAATGACTCTATCTCCAGTACTTCAACTCTTTAAATAAGGCGGGGTGGGGAGGAAGGAGCAGAATTCAGACAGATCACTTCACTGGTATGAGACAACTTGTGAGCAAACTTGCTGATGTAACTACTGAGTTAAAACTGAATTCATAGCAAAGGTTATCTCATTTCCAACAGAAAAGCTTAACCTTCTTGAGATCTGAATTTACTAGTCCACTGCCCGCAGCATCCTCACGTGTTTAGAAAACAGACATTGTTATACATCTACTGTCTTATTTAGACAACAGTATTTTACTACTCGGAAGCTCCATGAATTTTCTAGTTATAAACCCAGACATGCACAAAGACTGAATGTTCAAGTGACATTATGATTAGACCAAAACCAATATTAAACTTCCTCTGTGGATACACAAATACATGTTTTGAAGTAACAGGAAAAAAACACAGAAATCAAAACCTTCATTAAGGCAACCAATTAAACTGGGAAAGCTAGGAATGTTGGAAAAATCAAATCCATTTCTTTCTGTGAGCTGCTCATTTAACTGTGTATATGCAGTGAGATCCATTTTTAATGTACACAATTTTTGACTCGCTATTATCATCTTTACCAGAAGCAGAAGTTAAAGATGTCCATGTTGACAAGCAGTATCTTCTCTTTACTCTACAAAAAGAGTACTTTCAACTGTGTTTATGCAAAACCCTCATAATATGAATTCTTTTCAAAATTATTAAATATAATAATAGTGTATCTTATTTCAAGTGATGCAATAAAAGTCCATGACAAGTTTAAAATCACAGACATAAATATTTTCTATGCAATAATGTAGAAAACTTACAGTTTGTCACAAAACAGCATACGACTGGAAGAGGTTACTTACACTTAAATCATTCAACTTAATCTCAGTTATGTTTTCCTAACTTGTACTACTTTATTTCTAGAATTGTTGTTGCCAGAGTAATGTAGCTGTTCTAAAAGACATACTTCTGTGTATGAAATAATTTTACTAATTTTAAACATCAAAAACCACTAGAAAACGTTCTAATAAAAAACCACTTCCTAAAATTATAAGATGATACTTTAAATAAAATTGCATGCTGTATTAACTATATCAATAGACAGACTTTATAATGAACTAATGTGGCAAAATCCTGGGAAAAAAATTTTTACACTGTAATGTGAATTTTATATCTATAAAGTATAGCATACTACAGAATGCAAGATAAATGCAAAACTTCAGTGTAACTGTTTCTGTAAAAGCATAGCAGGTCTTCACACAACAATAGATATTAATCCTACTCTACACCAAAAAAAAAGTATAAACTGACACTTTATTTTACTACATAATAAACTACTGTAAATATTTGGCAACATTTACTAGATATTTATGTAAGAGAAGGAAAGAGTGTTGTTTTCGCAGAACAAGTCTGATAAAGGAGGAGCGATTCACACCTAGCCTGTGGCCAGAAGATAATCGGTCCTTTTGTTAACTGTGATGACACAGTACTTGGAACTAGTTTTAGGTGGATGGAGATACCAAAAGGCTTGGGGAACCTGAACTTTTGAACTTTTCATCTTAGTAGGCTTGCGTCATGAGCTCATGCATATTACCTTCTCCACCCTGGAGAGAGCCAAGGTTCATTTCCATGAACATGAGACGTATGAACACATACATGAAGAGGCGTGTTGGTCGGCAGTTCGGGAAGCCTGTACACCCTGTAGTACTCAACCAGTGAGGAATCAGGGGAGGGAATTTGTGGTCCGGAGACAGGGATATAAACCATCGCACGGTGGCTGCTGGGCGCGTCCACCTGGTGGGGCGCCCGGTCTTGCAAGAACATAATAAAAAGTGCTTCACAACGCATTCTGTCTGAGCTGTTACTAATTGGCAATTGAGCATTTTCTCACATTTACAACACTGTCTGCTTTTGGCCATAGATTTACTGTTCCTACCCACGTACATCACAACATGCCAGACGCAGATCCCAGATACAGCCAAAAACCCTCTGCAGGGAGGTCAAGTTCTCCAACGAACAAAGATTGATCGAAGGAGATCTGCACCTTTGCCTTTTTCACAAATCTTACTAAGAATAGTAATTTTAAAAGAATTGATGTCCAGGTATCAATTAATTTTGCTTTTGCAAATGTGTTACCCTAGCATGCTGTTTGATATGTCTGAGTCTGCATGGTTACTTTGGTCTTTAGCATTGGAATAGACAACAAGCGCTGCCACAAATGCAAAAGTCTAAGGCACTAAGTGAGAGGCAGTCTGAAAAGGAAAGCAATCTCTTATTTGCTTTTTATTAAGCTAATACAAATGGGAAAGACTGGCAAACTTCCAGGTGTCCAGGTAATGGAGAGGACCTTTGCAACTAAAGACCTGTCCCTTTTTCTCAATTGTATCAAATCAGCCAAATAAAAGATCTTTACAAGCATGCTTTAACATTAATTCATAACAAAGGAATAAGTTACCTAGACATATATTCCCATCGCAGCCTTCAATTGCCATCACATCATTACTCCTGGAGACAGTTACTATTATACAGTAATATTTTAAAGCAATTTTTCAAGTACTGATACTTCTTTGAGACCTTCCTGCTATTTTAAAGCACCAAAGTTATCTTCTTTCAGAGGCTTCCTAGTGAAATGGAGTAATTAGTGACTTTTTCCATAGGTGACCCATCTTCATACCACTAGCTCCATAGCCTGCACCCTATGGCCTTCCAGAAGCTTTTTCATAAGCCTATGTTGAAACTTAAGGATTTTGAGAAAGTCAAACCACAGGATAAGGTGCTTCCTTAATGCTCTCATTTTTCTTTTGAGATATTTCATAGAATCACAGAAGATTAAATAGTCCCATCCACCTGCTTTCTGCCCTTTCACTACATGTATCTGAGAGGAGTTGGCTCTGCCTTCTCTGTAAGATATTAGTTAGTTAAATAACTGTAAATAGATCCTTCCTTAACCGTCGTCTTCTTTTCAGGGTGAACAAAACAGGTGCCTTTGCCTCTCCATGGAATATCATATGCTCAGGCCCCCTAAGCATCTAAGAGGTCCCGTGAAAGGAACATCTCTGAAGATCAAGAAGGGACCAAATTATTTATTTTTGAGATACTTTTAGATTTTTAAGATCAGACAAACAAAGTACTTCTAGGTGACTTTTTAAAATAGAGCATAAATTAACATATTTTCTTACACTTCTGTGTGTTGTTATTCCCTTATTCCCTCTTAGTAAAATAAATAGGATTGAGTTCACCTGCAAGTTGACAGGGATAAGAGTATGAAAAATTCCCATTCCCTGGGTTCATCCTAATTAGTGAAAAAGCAAGAAGAGTTGTTGGCAATTTTCAAGTCAGATAACCCGTAGCAACATTGCCAGCAACATTCATCACAAATCTTCTCTCTCATGTACACATGTGTGTTGGAGGAAAAGACAGATAAAAACTATGTGGAAGGACATTTTCTCCGTCATTCGCTATTGCTTACATTACTGAGATTACCAACTGAAGTATCTAATGAAAAGCATTAGTCTATGCTAAATAAAGCCATTCATTCACATGGGAATAAGTTCACATGTAGTTTATATCTCAAACTGCCTCTAGTACAAGAGTGTCATTATTTATATACTTATTATTTTATTACTATATTTGTAATAAGTCACTGAGATGTACTGAAATAGGAATATAACAGGCATCAGCTGATCACATGCATGTGAAAACATTACAGATAAAATAGGTAAGTGAAATATAAGATAAAACAGTAAGTGAAAAATGCACTTAATCTTCACTCTAAGACAGCTGCTAGATAAAAAAATGGAGTCAGTTACTACCAGTCTACTTATATTTAGAGAGTCAGTGTAGGTTAGTACATCTTGAAACATACAACTGGCTTTTTACAATGTTCCTTCTCTGAACAAAAGAGAGCTAAAACCATTTTCATATCTTTGACTGTGAAAAGGTCAAAGCTATTTTTTGTGACCATTCTCTTACCCACATCTCTATCAGTGACAGCACGGTGACCACTTGTGGTGCTTCATTTAATTGCAAATTCCAGAAAGAAAATGCTTGAAATTTACCTTGAACAGTTATACTAAATCAAACAGCGAAACTTACCATTCCAGCTGTATTGGAGAAATCAGAAGTCTGTTAGCCAGTACAGCTGTGGCTTTCATCAATAAGGAATCTATTTTGTCTAGCTGATAACATACAAAAGATTTTTTTTTTCCCTAACAGCTGTTCCACCTTTATTCTTACTTACATTAAAAAAAAATCTCATAACTTTTTGCATTGAAATCTCTTCATACTCAAATGATTAAAACTCAGTCTCCTATAGTCTGTACAGATTATTGTAGGACTTCATGGATATAAATCAGTTTTGTTTGGGTTTTCTCTCAGCATTCAGCCAAAACAGCCTACACTTGTCAGCATCAGTACTACAGTCAAATTTACAACCTACATTAAATTGTTTACCATGCTTCAGGCATTTACCCCACTGCAAATCACAACTTATATTTGCTCCAGAACTTGGAAAGAAAAGCTTGTCTTCAGCAGACTTATAAAAATGCTAAACCTCTTAATTTTGATGTGTTTTGGGATTAAACTTAGTCAACAGCAGCAGTTAGGCAGTGAGAGCAAAGGGATAACAAGTAGCACCAAAACCTGCTCTCCAGCATCTATTCTATCTAATTTTCAGGTTATAGTAAGCTACAGAACTGCCTATATGACAGCAATTTCCATAGAAATTGAGTCCCTTCTGGTTTGAGTCTCAGTTTGGGAAGAAAATGTAACATATAAAGCATAGCTCTAGTGATAAACTCTGTTACAGATGAATCACATCACACTTGAAAGCACTTTGTGAAGCCCAGTAAAAAGCCCAGCTGACTCTTGAGCACAGACTAAGAACACAGCTGTAGCTTGGTCCAACACTCAGCAGATAAAGTACTAAGAACTAAGGTGCTAAAAAGCCACAAAACATTTACAGGCATCAGTCTGGAGTCACAGTGGTGAATGGGTGTGATCATCCCCAAGGGGATTAGCCCATCGTTCAGGAGAAAAACAAGGGAGAACTTGGTGGGAATGCACCCAAGTATGCATAAATAGAGGTTTCACTGAGGGTTATATTTCTGTCAAATCACGGTAAACAGTGAAAACCAAAACAACATGGAATTTCAATGAATGTTTCATAGCTTTCACATAGGACTCTCATACACACCAAAATAGCTTTTCGGTTACTACGTTATATTTTTTTTGTAAAACACAAAGGCAAAGTCCTACGCATATACTAAGTATGGTATCTGGAATGAAAGACGTTCCTTCTGCTCTGATTTCAATTAAAACACAGTATTCAGGTGTGAGTCAAGAAAGGCTAAGTACAAGCCTGTCTCCAAGCAGTTTGCAATACTCTAATAATTAGTTACTGCCAAGTCTGAATACATTTAAAGAAAAAAAAAACCAATTTCAAATAACTATTATGAAATGATTACACTTTCGGATGAACCATATTTAGGAAGATTTCAAATCTTTATAAAATTACAAGCCCCACCATAGTCATGCCAGCTAGCCTTACTCACAGTAATGCAAAGGTTTACTAGATCCTAGCCAGAGAGGGTTATTACTATAATTTTAAAAAAAGTTTTGAAATCCTTATAATATCATGTTTCTTCAACTTTCCATACCCAAGCTCTAGAAGAGAAAAATTCTTCTGTTTTGTTGAGTGCTGTATGACCTTACCAATAAAAAGGTAACTCCAAGCTTTGAGAGCACAGGTTATCTAATCAGAAACAGAAAACACAAAAAAGTGAATCTCCTAGTCCACTGAGCTGATGTATGCCAGAGACAGGAAAAGAGACTTAAAAATTATATCTTCTGATTCTTATTTACTTGACCGGACCATTATTCCAAACATTACCACTACCACTTGTGTACGTATTGCAAAATTAAAACTAAATGTTTACAGGGACATGAGACCACCACAGAATTTCAGGATAAGGATTTTTCAAGCATACCTGAGCTTTTAGCTTTATTTTTTAAAAGCATCTTTGGAATGTGCTTTAAAACATAGCATTAAAAAGTGGCAGATATCTGTTTAAGCTGTATTAAAAAAATAACATTGCATTTCTTGCAGGGATTTATATTCGAAAAACAAATGTATCGTGATTATTTCCTGTTTTATCTGTTGCATCAACAGAAAGTAAAGGATTAAATTTCCAGGTGGTATTAGAATTTATCATTAAAATTTTAAAGCAATACCTGGTTATCATTTATTACTATCATTCACTCATTCAGTAAAGCTGTATAGCAAGTAGTCACTTCCTTACTGATTATGTTTCCCATAATAAATCAATACTACTCTAAGACATAAGTTTCTCTACACACATCACTGGAAGTATAGAGGAACTTTTTCCAGTCATTACACCTCTAAAATAAAAAAAAATCACGTCACACATTTGTATATGACCCAGATGTGGCCATGAATGCTTTGAATACTACAATACAATAGGAAATTTATATTGTCACACTCTATGTCACACACATGGCCATAACAAGTGATGCCAACCCTAACAACCCCCTCCCCCCAGCAACAACAAAAATTAAAAAAAAATGAGAAATTAACTGAAAGGGAAGGAAAAAACAATCAGTAGTGCAGTCATAAAAACCTTCAAAAGGCTGACACATTGTCCTGGGTTTGAGTGAGTGGTGGGGTTTTTTTGGTAGCAGGGGAGGGGGCTACAGCAGTGGCCCCTGTGAGAAGCTTCTTGAAGCTCCCCTGGCTCCAAGTTGGACCCGCCTCTGCACCAAAGACGAGCCAATCAGCTGCACCTCTGCGATAACGTATTTAAGAAGGGACGTGGTGACGGGCAGTGGGACTTGTGAGGAGGAGTTGCTGCAGCTGCGTGAACACCAAGGTCAGTGGAGGAACGGAGGAAGAAAGGAGGGGGGAGGTGTGCCGGAGCAGAGACCCCCCTGTATCCTGTGGTGAGACGGCAGGGCGGCCCCCCCTGCCACCCATGAAGATCTACAGTGGAGCAGACACTGATTTATGGCCTGTGAGGGGCCTCATACAGCCACTTAAGGTGGCTATCCTCAAAGTCAGATGAGATGCTGGGGGAAGAAGCAGCCCCAACCGTTTTAGTTTGGTGCTGGGAGGATTGCAGCGTGTGGAGGTGTCCCATATTGAAGCACCCCGGGAAGGGCTGCAGCCTGTGGGAGGAACTCCAGTTAGAGAAAGTTGGTGTCACGCCAGAGCAGCTAGGGAAACGCTGTGGCCTGTGGGAGGGACTCATGTCAGAGAAAGTTTGTGGAAGACTGTCTCCTATGAGAGGGGGACCACAATGGAGCAGGGGGAGGTTCCAGAAGTTCCCTCTCCCCCACCGCTCTCCCTCCAAAGATGGAAGAAGCAGCAGCACTGATTGCATCCCCCATTCCCTTCTCCCTGCACTGCTGAGGGAGGAGGTAGAGATATCGGGAGCAGAGCTGAGCCTGGGAAGAAGGGAGGGGTGGGGGGAAGGTGTTCTCAACGTGTGGCAATGCTTCTCACTGTCCTACTCTGTTAAGTGTTGTTAGTGTCTGTAATAAATGTATGTTCTTTTTTTCTTCTCATAACGAGTCTGCCTTTTGCCTATGACCATAATGGGTGATTTGCCCCTCCCTGTCCTATCTTGAATCCCAAGCCTGGCTTATTTTCTCCTTTTCAGTGCTGGGGGGAAGGTGGAGTGAGTGGCTGTGTGGTGCTCAGTTGCCCTCTGAATTCAAACCACAACACACATAAAGCAGAGTCGTTCATGCAGAAATTACCTCTACAAGTAGTTTTGAACTGCTAATAAAGTACTGTCTTTTAATCTTAATTTGTGTTATGGCTGCATCCTAATGTCCAGAAAGATAGCCTAATTTTTATAGTAGCTTGTCTAATAAAGAATTAGTGCTCTCTCAACCTGTATGTCCTAAGATTAGGACTGCTACACCACCACTAGGACCACATAGACAAATACAATACTGTCCCAAAATATAAGACGCCCAACAGACAAGCCTAGGAGACAATATTATCCCAATTTGATAAATCAGAAATTGTGATGCAGGGACACCAAGACTTACAGCAGCAAAACACACAAAAATATTAATGCTATTGACTCAATCTTCCCACAAATATTTGAAGAAATATAATCAATAGGGGATTTATTTTTCAAGGTCATGCATGAAGTCACCTTCAGAGTTATAGAGCACTGCATAGATCCAAATCTTATGTGCTATTCACAAAAGCAGTCTTCTTCACACTGTTAAACTTCAACATATTCACATATTTAGATATGAATTTCCGGGCTCAGTTATCTACTCAGGTCCCACAACAGTGAACAGTATTCGGTACAATTACACGCAAGATTACTTCAAAGCAGGACTACACATTCAAGTTCAAAGATCCAACTTGCAGATCTTCGATTCACAATATTTCAGCTTTTTCTTCTCTGTGGACATCACAGATATGGCAGTGTTAGTTACAGTTACAGCTCTTCAGTTACAGCTTTCATTTACTTAACTGTACAGTATTAAATAGTCCCACTGAAGATGTGAAACTGGTTACTGTTCTTTTACACAGCAATTGTTAACTCGTCAGCTGTAAAATACTTGATCATCAAGAATAATGAGGTCTTACTGCATTTAAGTTGTGCTTTTCCTCAGTTTACTAGCTGAAAATGGAGACAAGACATGTAAAGTCTCTAATTAAATTGCTTATAAGCCAAGCAAACCAGTGTTTGGTTTTTTAGAAAGAACTGCATGTTAGAAAATTACTATCCTAAACCTTAAACAAGGATATAAACATACTTATTTCAAGTATTTGCCTTGTGGGAGTTACACACTACCTTTTTCATAGCGTAGCAAGAATTAGTTCTTCCAAGAGCCTAGATTAGGACAAAGTGGATTAGATAAATTATTCCTGCACTTCTACTTTCATTAAAATATATTGCCACAACATTGCCTCTAGTTGGTATGCTCATGATTCAGCTGGCAGAGTTCTGCTGACACACAAACGCAAAACTAACATGAAAAGGAACACAAACCTATCAACTTTGGCAAACAAAGAAAGCACATAGTTTATAACCTTGGGATTTTTCCTTCCTTTATCCCTTTTTTATAGCAACCACATTTATCACTTTCACGGCATACATGATTTTAAATGCTGCCAGGTTCTGGATGGGTACATGAAGAGAATTTCACAGTCTGTTCCAAACAGCTGTTTTGAAAGGTTTTTTTTCTTTCCATAACATCTTCCATGTTTTTTTGGTGACTATCAGTAATCACTGAAGGAAAAAACTCTCTGGTTAAACAAATACATACTACAAGATAACAGCCATATGAAAATCCTGTAGCAATAACTAGCAGATGATTCTGCAACACATTTAATATAAAGTTTTACTTAGGGAAGTTTATTAATTTTTGAAAGTATCAAAGGTGCCCCTTCACTTTTCATTGTTTTTCTTCTCTATCATGTGAAATGCTAACGTTACGCACTTTGTCCTTTAGGCCTCTAACTGGAGTTGCTTAAATGGATTGCCTCTAAAATGTTTCTGTTGATTTGTGGTTTCCTTATCCTCTGTGCATGCAGGGACATTCGTGGGATGTGATTAATGTCAGCACCAGCTACTTTGCACGTAGATTTAACAGCACGTGCATTAAGCCAGAGTGCAGGAATCATTAACTCAGCATATTCCAAATTGCAACTGATGTTTATTGAAGGCTTCTGGCATTAATTAAACCTCACACAGCTAAGCATTTACAATAATTTTACAGCTTGCTGTCCTGAGGAATGAGATTCACGACTTTGGGATTAGAAGCATACACTACAAACACAACCAAATGGTCATTTTAAAGTCATCCCAGCAACAACTGCATGGGGCAGATTTTGATAACTTGTTGTTCAAACGAATAGAAAAAAAAAAAAATCATATAAATCAAATAATTACTGACACTATGGTAATCAACAAAAGCATGTACCAATCTTTGTGATAAATAAGGCTGCAGTTTTATTCATTGATATCAACAATGTATGAATCCTGCATCACTGTAAATATATCTAGCAGTACCGAAAATAACCCACAGCTGCCATTTTTTGAGTTGCCCCTGTGTGACATTACGCCAATTACTCAATAAATTAATTGTACATTTTGGCAAGTATTTTTGCTAGAAGCATCAGCTTGGGTTTAGCACTGCCAGAATAGGACAACGATGTGACTTGCTTTTGTCCTGCGCTCATATGCAGTGCATTGTGTGCATACTGACATGTACACACGGGAAGTGATCACGCTGCCTGCCCATCTACTCATCAGTGATGATTTTTTATTACAATGGTCAACACTAACTAGTCCAACCAACAGAGTTAGAAAATTAAAGCTTCTGTAAGCTTCGTGAAAGTCACTGTGTGGACAGATGCGAAGGGCCTAAGCTGGCAAGTGGCTTCAGCATGAGCGTCGAGCTCCAAGTCAGCCAGCCAGGCAGCCGGCAGAGAGCTGGGAGCCAGTCACCCTGTGCAGCGCCTTCGGCCCAGGTCACAGGAGCCCAGGAGGCTGCTTAGGGACTCTATAGGGAAAGCAGGGCATGAAGAATTACAGGGAAACAGAGGAGACATACACAGAATAGGATTCAGTGGTTCTGCTTGTGAAAAAGCTTCAGTCACTACACTAGGTTCTCAGATGTACTGTAAAGACTTTTTCCTAGGAAATTAATTGCTTAAGCAAGGACCAAAAGGCATTTTACCCTTTGTGAACCTGCTCTCAGGAGAAGCCACAGCATGGGTTTTGCCAGTAATTGACACTGAAAAGTTATTAAAGTAGATACCTTTTTACAGTGAATTTAGGTTCATCACTCATGCCCTCCACTCTAGCCACTCACCTCGAGACACTGAAAATTAAATGCAAAGTGCATCATATTTTATTCCTTAAAACAAAACCAACATGCTTTAATATACATTATCATGGTATTACAAATACTTTTGCACATCTAACCAATGCTCACTAGTAATGTTCAGCAGCTTTGTACTGCTTTGCCAAAGCAGAACAGCTTTGATGGGACAACAAAATTTGCTTTCACTTTTACAATACCAAAGCAATCCAGATGTGCCTTTGTATATTTTGTAATACTGGACAGACTATGACACAGTAACATTCCAACACAAGATGGGAGAGAAGAATATCAATCTCCTATTCTTTCAAACATTTCTTTAATTAATTCAGAAATTTTCCCAATGATGGGAGCTTGACTTCATGAAAGCTGTGTGACTGTTAGGAATTCTACAGCAAATCAGTGGGATGCTGGAACTCAGACAAGCATGTATAGCGCTGACATTCTGATTTCAATTAATGAAAGTACTGAAATACGTAGAAAAATACTTTCATCACCATATAAATGTTGTACTTTTCTAAGCATCTGCAGAAGAAACTAAAAATTCTTATACTGTATAAGGAAAGAAACTGTTGCTTTATAGTTTTTGGTATGATGCATATGCACAAGAAGCTATAGCACAAAGAATATGAAATAAGCTTTTTCTTACTATTTCTAGAAGCATTACAGGACCTTGAGGAAAGAGTATTGAAGAAAGATCTCTGCTTTTTTTACCCTTTTAAAAATACAATTCCTCACTTTAAGGAAATGGTGACTAGACCTCTATTTTCCAGTGACATATATCATAAGCAAAACATATTGCTATGGTCCCCATAATACTGCTATAATGGAACCAAAAAGACGACTTATAATCATGACCGTAAGCAGCTGTCACATAAAATTGTTCAAAGAGGGGAAATAACAACCTGAACTAAATATTCATAAAAGCAAAAGAATTACATTATACAAGTCTAAAGCGACACACTGATACTATCTTATAGAGTTTTTCAGACAAAAGAGGAATAAATTCTAATTTTGCCTCAGAAAACAAGAAGTGAAAAGAGATGAAGGTGAACCTATGGCACTTAAGAAACATTAATAGTCAGATCATACTATAACATAAATTCAGTGTACCAAATAAACCCTCTTTATTGGCTCATAATCAGCCTGTTGGTACACTATTGTTGATAAAATTGTTTTGCTAAAATTTTTACAAGTGTTCTTTAATGCTCCCCAGCACTGTCTCAGCTCATAATGTGTGCCTACTAACAAAAAAGGATTTGTTTGTAAACGCTGCTTCCAGATAAGCCAGCGCTGCCTAGGAAGATGCCTTGTTTCTCAACACACACTACATGCTATAGTATCTTATAAAGATGCAGAAGAGAGCTGAATCCTGCCTGTTGGTTGAAGACCAGGGACTCCCTGTGATCTGTAAATGTAAACCAATAAAGACAGCTTTGAAACAAAAGCACTTTCAAACTAGGCACATGAAAAGAGGCAATGAATCACCGAAGTAGAAGATGGAGGTATAAAACTACAAACACTGTAAAATTGTATTGAACAAGTAAGCAACAGAGATCCTTTGGGGGGTTAACAAATAAACAGGTAACAAGCGGTTCAGGAGCTCCCTTGAGCTGCAAAGTGACGGATTGGGAGAGCATTGATGAAAACATCCCATGCTTTCACATACCAGCTTTTCTGTAAGCACCTGCTTGTGGCCACCACTGGAGACAGATGGCCGAAGGAAGGGCTGGATAAACCCTTGCACTGTCCCAGGACAGTTTTTCTTATTTCGTATTCTAAAGCCTAAACCAAATCCACTCTTGGAGATATCAGCCTCCCAAACACCCAGCTCATACTGTTTCAGTGGACAAGAAAACTGGTTACTTCTACTTTTCATCCAGTTATTTCTTGTTTCTTAATAATGGAATGATAGTTTGTGTAGATTTTTCCTACTTTTTCAGTTAAGCTTGTAGCACTAGGAGCTAAGAAAAAAATAAAAACAGGCAAAAGCTACTGAACGGCACATCCTGGGGAGAACTTTCTAGCACACTCATGTAAGCTCAAAGAAAATAGTAATCTCTGTGATTACATTTCAGTAACATTTACCATGTGGTCTAACAACAGTATGTATTTTCAAACTGGGCATTATAAAAATAGTCTACAAAGTGTTACCAATTTTGAGAAATAAGACTTGTCTACATATTTTTATATGCAAACCCCAATGTAACTATGAAGATCCAGAATCCAGAGTTTAAATCAGGAATACTTAAAGACATAGGAAAAAAATTTAAAAAGATTACCATAGACAAAGACTAATGTGGCAAATAAGGGTATATTTTATATGATTAGGTGGTGGGTTGTGGATGGGAGGGGAACAGGCTATATTTCAGTAACCAAAATTAATGGGCATTGTAGAGTGAAAGGTACCAAGTCAATGTTACAATCCATGGGTGATTTTATCAATGCACAATGATGTCATGTTAGAAAAAAAGTCTCTGCCAGAACAAATAGTATCATCATAAAATAGCTCACTAGATGGTTTGTTCTTGAGTTGTAAATATTTAGCAATTGCACAGCATTAGCCAGGGACTAAGTACTGGTTAGCATTTTTAGAATACAATAAACATCTGTTCAATCTAAAAAAAAAAAAAACAAACAACTTCTTTTAACCTATAACGCTGCACTCAATTGGCAGCTGTATGGCAGTGCTCAATCAATTCTCAAAATTTCAAACTGAACCAAAGTTAGAAAACATGATAATTAAACAGGCATTTTATTAAAGCAGAAGTGAGAAGACAGTCTACAAGAGCCTCTAAAGTGCATCCAAAAGCTAGTGGCAAAAGCAATTTCGAATTTACTTGTGAGAACTTGGGGTAGGGTAACAACCTGTGTCTCTACACCATACTGCTGCTACTTGGTTCAGATTTCTGTTTTCTCCAGAAACTTTCTGCAGTGTCCACTGTAACAAGGTATCTGTGGATTTAGGAATCACGGTAAGACAGATAGCATTTACAATCATTAAGCGTAAGTTGTGCAAAAAGCTCTGTCTCCATTTTTATTTATTACTGATTTAATAAAATAAAGTAAGTAAAAATCTGATTTTGCTCTGTTCATTAAACAGGTTTTGTAGAACTTAAATCAGAAGAAAGCTTTTTTATTTTATTTTTTTTTTTAATGAGGGCATCAATCCATTTGTTTCACAGTTCCCTATACATTTTATTGAAACTGAACCTCACTCAACAGACCAACAATTCAGAACATCACTGAACTCTCAGTCAGGTGTATATAGACAAACTGGTTTAGACTGTTGCATATTTGATAATCACAGAAAGTTTGCCAGTCTTCATATCTTCAACATTTATGGCACATTATTCCATTCATGGTAACAGAAAGCATCATTTCTCTGAATTCAACAATACATTTACTGTAGGCCGTCACATGTCTATTTACAAATTACATAAAACATTAAATAGGAAAGCTGAAAATACAACAATTATTTGAACAAATGTAATTTCAAAGTATGGATATTATCAGAAGTGGTAGATGTATCTAGTCTTTTATGGAAAGATAGCTGAGTTTTTCATGAGTTCCACAGAATTTCTCAAGTAGGTCATCAAGTAGGTCTTCTTAAACTTTCAGGTTATCCTAGCTATATGTTCAAGAAATACCACAGTCAAAATTGACTTGTTATTCACAAGCACCACTCTATGTCAAAAGAGTGGCAAGTTTCTTGAAAAGTGATGTGGTGTTCAACATTTTTAGGAAGAGATGCTTAGTTTATTCTGTATACACTGACTTTTGTAGCATCAATTACAAAGACAGCATTTGCTTTCCTATCAGAATTTGCACACAAGCAAAAGTGAAGAAAGTGACTACTTTTTGAAGTGCCAAAACTGCATCCAACCTGTAAAAGACTTAATGGTTTTTGGCAGCCTGTCTCCAATTCTACCACAAGAACTATGGTAGATACTACAAACAGATGAATTTTCTTCATCTCTGATCTTTTGAGTGCATTTAATTTCTATCTTAGTCTTAGCTTGTTCTCATGAGGCACTACAGAGGTCTTCCGTAGCATCTGATCCTAGATATTCAGCTCAGCTCCATTCACCTGTGAAGTTTTACCTGCTGCTCAGACTACAATGTTCCATGTTGTCTATTTTATATATTTACCAGTTCTGATGGTGATGACTACATAGACTATCAACAAGGAGGAAAGGGCACCATGCAGAGACCTAGTCAAGCACTTACACACAACACACACAGCAAAGGAAACAGGCAACATGAAGAGACCATTAGTGAATATCCAAACTGGGGTTATAAGAGGACTATGTGCAAACAACCACCTTTAGCCCAACAGCTGTTCTCCCACAGGCTCAGTTGGTGCCACTGAGGCTTTTCCTGCTTGGGCTGATGTAGTGTGTGTAATCCTTACCTGGTTATAGAAAGTGACCCAATAGTGCAGCCTATTCCACTACTGATATGCATCAGAAACTTTCATAGGGACAAAAGAAAAAACAAAACAAAAACAAACAAACAAAAAAACCCCAAACCAAACAAAAAACCACAACCACAAAAAAGCCAAACAAATTGCCCCTACAACTTCTTTATGATCAGGATAGTTATAAATAGGACCCAAACGCTACAAAGCTAAACTCCTGACACAGAATTCTCAGTTCAGCTAAGTTCACTTCCTCTTGTCTCTTCATCTGCACAAGATTTGAGGTAAGCATTTTTTTGCATTCTTTTCTTTCCACTCATATATTCTCCAAGCAGATCTATTTCTTCCTTACTTGTGTCTTTTTCTGGTCCTTTATTTCCCTGCTACAGATTACTAACAACCTTTGTTCTTTATCTGCCAGTGAGAGATTTTGCTCTTCCCTCTAGACTTTGGCTTCCAATACACATGACCCTTAAATCCAAGGTCTCTCCTCATTACAACAACTTCAGCTTCAGGGGCAGTCACAACAATTGGCTGCTAAAGTGCCAGGGCTGGCACCCTCTCCAGAGTTCTTACTGAAGAAGTAAAGGTGTCATGGGGAGGACAAAAATGGAACTCACTTAACTGCAGAAGTTAACTTTGAATTGATACTTTTATGGTCTTAGAACATCTTGACACATGAAAATACAAACACATGGAATCTTTGTCATCCTCTTTACTTTTTTTTTTTTTCTTTCCATAGCAAGGGGAGCACCCATTTTCTCCATCACAAAATAACTTACAAACTCTGTACAATTTGCTTCATGTTATAGCCTAAATGTGCACCTAGACTTTTAAGACAAGGTCAGGCGATGCCCCTCACTTCCTGCTTTATCTTCCAACCACTGACTCACATAGGACATTTCTGCTTCTCCATGTGGCCAAACTCCAGGCAGCTATACTGCAACCAGCTGTGAACCTGCAGCTAGGTCTGTTCCTGTAGCTGGGACTCCATGAAATCACCTAGAATACAGGACTTCTCAGTCACATTAATAGCAGAGGAGTGGAGCCTCCACCACATTGCATGGCACCGATCTTCACCCTACTTTCTTACACCTTCCCCACTCCCAGAACTCCTCTGTGTTTAGCAAAGCAGCCTGCATAGCTCAGAC
The DNA here is from genome assembly GCF_018691265.1 of Tyto alba. Lineage (NCBI taxonomy): Eukaryota > Metazoa > Chordata > Aves > Strigiformes > Tytonidae > Tyto > Tyto alba. Next base: position 11,760,189 of record NW_024881327.1, on the reverse strand, counting down.
TTTATAGGAAAGCTGAGCAGACTGGAATGTTAGATGTGTAAACATGGAGGACATAGGTAAAGCCACTTGTCAGTACACACACCTGCATTACCAAGTTCTCAGAAGAGAAGATAATAAGACCCTTTTCATTAACTTGCCATCCCCACAGATGGCACATTTAACATAGTGGGCTGTCTGAGACATGTCCTAGGAATTAGTTGTCATTCATTCCTAGAAACTTAGCTTATAGTGACAAGAAAAAATACAGCTCCATGCTGCATGACTGACCCTGCATGGTAGAGAGTGGACAGGACAGGAGATGACTAAATCGGTTATAAACTTTTGCTAAATACATATATGTATATACCTATATGTACATTTACATAGGTGAAAAAGATCATCCCTCTGATGGTGAGTAACAGGTGCTCTCTACCACTGATGGAAGCCATACACCATTATAACTTCCTGTTCTTGATATAATCCAGTTTAAACAGAAAAACGCTCCTGACATTCCAGTCCAAATCTCTTTTAGCTGCAGACACACTTAGACAATCCAGTTGCATATGTATTGCAAGATGACCTTAGCTTTCAACAGTTTATCACCCTTCTCACATGATGCAAAATTTGTTGTCACTAATTACTCAGTTACTGTGAGCCAGTAAGAGATGTACTCTGCAGTTGAAGTGCCCCTGGACAAGGGGAATGAAATTTTGAGTGTACAAGCAGGACAAAAGCGTATTGCTGCACTGTGTCTTTACTGGTAAAGATCAGAATTCTGGAAAATTTAGTTGCAGTGGTCCAAAGAAATGTTGAAGAATCTCATACAAATGTAACATCAATATTACAACAGTCTCAACTACTTAAGTTATACCCACTAGAGTGTATCTCTTTTCCACTCCAGGAAAAGCCCAAAGATTTTAAATTTAATTGAACACACATTTTTAGTAATACATTCTCAGGGAAAAAACTACTCCAAATCGCATTGGCTTTGAAGCTACCTTTCCACGGAAATCTTTAAATTGGACATAATGAGAGATCCAAGGTCAAAAGGGAGAGAGGGAGTTGTGCTGTAACATACTTCTCTCACGCACCCGTTCCTCTTATATTTTCATTCATTTTGCAGTTCAAAAAGGTAGTCACCAGAAATTCAATGTTCTATACCAATGATTCTTACCAAATTGCCTTGCAGTACAGGTCACAGAGTTCATCTACTCCCCTCTGCTATGTCTGCTCTTGTGTTTCGACTGACTGCTTTACACAGATGGTTTCTTTATCCATCTCTGAATTCTGGTCCCTACAGTTACTGAGTGTTAGTAACAGGATGCTACTCTGCAAAGAACAATAATTCTGATTTCCCCAAATGTCATGTGTCATTACAATCTGCCAGGTTAGCATACCCGTCTTATCACTTCATTCCCTGTCCAAAAAGGAAGCTTCAAAATCACGTATACCCTTTAGATTTCTTTGGCAAATGTGAACTGTGAGCACATCATGTTTTAGTCACAAGCACAAATGACAGAATTCTTCACTGAAATACCAAACTAAAAACATTTGTGGAAAATCTAGAGAAAAACATTAACATCTTCCTGCGTGCTTGAACAAATATTATTATTAATGAAATTCAGGATGTCACAAAATTGGTTCTCTAGAGCCTGTAATCTATTGTGGAACTCTTTCATATTGATGTGGTAGTGGCAACATGTTCCTTAAAACTCTCAGCATCTGTGGGAAATCAATTATGGTCAGACATTACTTCACACGAAGTATCTTGGTGAATCAGGTTCCAAGGACAACATGTAGTAATAAAAAAAAAAAAAAAGTTCATTTACTTTGTAGTGAGAAGATTTGTTTTGTATGTGATAGACAGAATTTTTAGTATTATAGAGATCGCTGCTTTCTAAATCCAGGTTTGGTTTTGTTTTTTTACTTGAGCAACACCATGTAAACAAATTTCCCTCTTATTTGTTCCTTACAAAATGCTGTGCAACCTTTGTTGTATCTCAAAAGGGATGGTTTTACCTCAGCAATAGCTTCAGTGAAGTTCAACTTTCTCAGTATTTTTCTTACCAGGTATTTTGTCTTGGGACTTGTTAAAAAGTGTTTAATGTGTTACAAAAATTAATCCATGTAAAATACAACTTTTTCATTGCTTTCTAAGGCCTCCATCCTTCAGCAGCAACTTCTAACAGGAAGGTGGAAATTTCCAAGGCTTAGGCATGCTATTCCAAGGATTTAGCTCACAAGGAAATAAACTTTGTGTTTTGCTGAAAAGAGGAAACAAAATCAGAACTGCGTAACAAGAAATTACTACATTAAAAGCAATAAACTCTCATCAGAAAATTAATTTCATGCTCTTTTGGGGGCTGGGTTGGGGAGGGAGGAGGCAAGAATGTGGCTCATGTAACTGGAAATTTTATCACTGCCATCAGGAACATGAGCAGAAACGAAGGCAGTCTTCACTATGGTGTTTCCCATGGGAGTACTTTATTTTGCAGACTTTCTTTTCCTTGAAGGTTTTGTAATTATATTTCCATAATTTAGTCATATAAACAATATTATGATTGAGGTACTTCTCCTTAATTCAATCGCATAAAAAGAGCAGATTTGAATTTTTCACTTATCAGTGTAATAGCTGGCTTATTAAAAACATGTGGCATAACTAAGTGATAATAGGATATTCTTTCTTTCCAATATTTCTTTTAGAAAGAGCTTTTATGTATCTCTTTGGGACAGAGCTTCTTGAACAATATAGCTCTCTTCATTGTAAAGTGATTATATCAAATTGAAATTCATATATCCGGTTGATGGACTTGCTCGTAGTTCAAAGACTACATAATGTTAATGTTGATCTTTTAAATAAAAACAAATTCTTGATGATCACCTTACCCTATTACTGAAAAAAGACTCATCTCAATCACATTTCCCTATGATCACCACAGAAAATTCTGATGTTTACCCTCAGAGATAGGTTTTTAAAGAATTAAAATTTCTTTCTTATGAACTACTGTCAATTACACCATTCTTCTTGATTAGGATGTCTAGCATTATTCTTGCAAAGCATCCACACCTGCACCAAGACTTCTAAAGCACTTTATTTAACAGATGGCATACTCATACAGTTTTGGTTTTGGTTGCTGTTCTTTTTTTGTTGGTTTGGGGTATTGTTTTGTTTTGTTTTTAATAGAATGCAGCTCTGGATTAAGTTATTAAACCCATAAACAAACCACTTTTCAAACGCTGGAAGCACTGAATGACTTGTATTAACTTCAGCGAGACTCCCAAATACCAATTGTATTTGAAGACTTATACAGTTTTCAATGTAAGGACCCAGAAGCCTAGCTTTAATGAGAGGAAGAGAAGGGACAAAGCCCCCACTCAGTCTCCAAAACTTGGATGTATGATAAATTCATACCCTAAAGCCAAAAGAGAGGAGAAAGGGGACTTAAATACTTTACTGTCTATAACATCAGATTAAAAAAACATTTACATATTCACAGCACACATACTGTCAATAACTGATTTAAGTTTTCAAAAGCCAATGAGCAATAATTGTTGCTATCAACTTGTCAAGTAAAACTAAATTAAATGAAAACCTGTAGCATTAACACAGAAGTAGAGGCATTTAAAAAGTAAAGATGAATACAAGAAATTAAATTGAAAGAAATGAAGGATATTTTAAAAAAATTTATGCAAACCATATCCTTCAGGTGGAAGAACAGGTGCTTTGTGAAAAAACTAATTCCACTGAACATAACACTCTGCTTATTTTTATTTACATAAATATTTAGCAGATATAAATATAAATAATTATTTAAGTTAATTAATGTACCTTTTATTTCTTATTAACACAGTAACTTTCAATTAAATTCTCTACAATTAAAATGGTGGAAAGAAACAGAATGAAAATGTTTTAATGCAGCATTGCCTTAGGTCATTAATTCATGTTATGGCAACAAGTCTTGAATCTACAAAGGCTGAAGCTAATTAAGGTTGATATTTTACAAATACTGAATTTGCACCACATTTGATCTTGAGCACCATGGTGTGATTCCAGATGTTATCAATCAAAATCACTACATCATCACTAGAGTTTTAGGTGTAAAACAAAAAAATAAAACTATATTTAATTTCATACAGGTGACAGAGTATTTTAATGACCATATTCCTAATACCACATCAGTGATAAAATGGAAGGATAAACTTGCAAGCACTTGCAATTTAAGAAATAGAGGCTGTACTTTACAGTCAGAGGGATTTAGTCTCTCAGTAATTATTCCTGCTACGCATTATTACACTGTGTTAATCATCTAATCACACGATTTTAATGTTATCGTAAATTCCATATAAGATGACATATCTGGGGAAAAAGAAAAAACATACTTGATTTTGCAAGAGCAAAGAAATGGGCAAGCAGAAATAAAGCATAAAAGTAGCAAAGAAAAAAGCCATCTTAATGTTACAGGAAAAAAGCTTTAAAAATGATTAAAAGAAGTATCCGGAGATTCAGGGAACCGCGGAAGATGGTAATGAAGAAGATACAGCCATCGCTTATTAACTGAATATGTAAAGGTATTCTACCAAGAACACTAGCTGCTAACTGCAGAAAACCTATCAGCACCAGTACTTGTATGGACTTTGCTTTGTAATAAAGAGTTGCATGAACTGGAATATTTCAGTAGATCAAAACAGGTAGCATAGATGCAAGAACACTGGCAATCTAGATCAGAAGACCATATAATGGGAAAGGTATGATTAAAACCTTGATGTTTGGTGAAGGAAGAACATAGAGGAACTTAACTGTATTTTAAAAAAATATTCATATGAATTCATATAAATGTATAAGAATATATTTCTTATAAGAAATAATACTAGCACAAGCCCAAATTTCTGTCTCAGTCCAGTAAGGTAGTTGCCAAATGAAAAACAATACAGACAAGCAAACCAAAGCAACAGATTTCTGCCAGTGTTTCTTCAATCGAAAGGCTCCATAGGGCTTGCTCCTCAAAGGACTTGTCATTATCTTTGGTGTGAACCAGATCGAACTCCTAAAGCACATACAAGTTAGAATTACCTACTGCTTAGGTGGGCAAAAACTGTTGGTTTGTCTTTTTCAATTATGTACAGATGTACACACACCAAGTAAAGTTACAGATAAATTACCAGCTATATGAATTTTGCGTGCATATTAAAAAGAAAGACTACAGAGAATTCCAGTACTCAGTATTAAACATACTGTATTTTCAAGTGTGCCCAGACTGCCTTCATTTTCTTTGTGGTAGCTCAATTCAATGTTTTCTACTACACAGGTATGAACTCCTAGCACTAAACTCACACGGAGCAGACAGGGCGCAGAGGCAGCTTCTTTGCATTCCAGGCCTTTCTGAATAGGTAACGATGCATATGGACACAGCTACAGGTTCGATATCTCTAGAGGCCTGGATTTCTCTTGTTTAATCAAGAAATCCCCTAAATGTGGATGAGATAGCAGCCATACTATGTTCTTGAAGTGCAATAAAGTTTAATGGAATATACTGATTAGAAAGTAGGATTATGAATTATATGAAATATGTATTTCTATATAAACATGTATTACAGAATCCAGAAGATCTGGCTATCCAGAAGATATTCTGTTTTAAATTTCCTTCTGAAAATTTGAGACAGCTATACTATTTTGGCTTTCCTTATTAACCCATATTATTTTTAAGCGAAACTGATTGAACATCCTTTGCTAATCTGTTCTACCCTGTCAAATTCCACTCCTCTAAGATAAATTCCACAGAATACATTTAATATATCCAAATAAAGGAAATTTGCAAATCACTAGGCACCATGTGCATTGACCTTCGCTCTTCTTTTGAATTTGCAGTATGGTTCATTTTAGTCAAGCTGTTGAAACATTTGTGCTATAATGCATCAAATTAAGGCAACCAGCTGTGATGTTTAATTTAAGCTAAAAGTTTACGATCTGCAACTACACAATACCTTAGGGAATAACTGATATTTCATGTTACTAAACTAAATGGAGTTACAAAATGGTTACAATATTCCCTACACTTTACTCAGAGCATGTTGTCATTTAAGCTTTGAGTCTGTAAAGAACACAAGCGTTCAGTCAGAACCTGTGTGTTATAGAGAATAAATGAACAACCAGTTCTAGCCTTTGCTGAATACATAGATTCGAGGCCTTCTGGTCTAATGTGTTGTTAGATTACTCCTATATTTTATCCTTCATTATGTGTAATGGAGTTTCTCCATTTGTGAGAAAGTGAGAATTAGGAAAAACCATTAACTATTTTGTCATAATGAACCATTTTTAGCAGATATTTTGTCCAGATATGGTACATAGAGTTGAATAATTGGAACAAAAACAACCAAAAAATACCCCAAGCATTTTCTAGCTATGAAGCACTCTTGAAAGAAAATCCCCTCCAACAATGGCTAAGCCACTGTATTGTTCTTGACAACGGCAATGTATAAAACAAGAAAGAAACGACACTTTATGAATGATTAAGTAACGATACCTTTTGGAATATTTTAGGAGATTAATAAAGGAGAGAAAAACTAAGGTATATATATGAAATGCAAAAAGTGTGAAAACTAATGTAACGGAAGTTGAAACTTCAGGTTACCAATCTAGAAAGGAACAAAGTCAGCTAGAATATTGATATATGACAAAACCCATGTATATTAACTAGCTCACTACTTTGTTCATCAGTGGTCAGATGTTCTTTTAAAAAGTGTAAAGTATAGATGTGATAGTTTATAAACAAATATACATAAGGCACATGCTTCAACTAGAATGATACATTGATAACTTACAATGACAGTGTACCTCCAGTGAAATTAGAAAGTTGATTTTCATTGATTGAGGTGTTCTGGGTAGCTCTTTAAACATTTTCTTAGTTATAACTGACTTTAGCAATCTTCTGCAAGAGCCAAAACACCCAGAAAACATCTTCATGCTTACTGCAGTCTTCTGGTAACAAGCTATATTATGGGCAAAGAGATTCAGGCATAGGATGTCCTATAATGGACGCAACTTCACCATAGGGGTACACTGGAGTCTCCAGTTATTTTTTTCCTGGTATAGGAGCCCTATGAAGGCAGGCAGCTATCGGAAATTTAATTTTATTAAATGAAGCAATCTGTAGATTCATTTTATTTGGGTTAGTGCAGACTCCCTTACTGACAACTGCTGGAAATTACTAGTACATCAACAAAATCTGTCTGTTAGATCTTGCTTCAACTAAAAAGAGGAAAAAAAAGTCTATTTTTCTTATTACTTCAAGAACAATGAGAAACTCTCCATCTTTAACATCCAGAAACTCCCAGAAATTTTAAATACATCTTAATAAAATAGATTCCCATTTTTAGTTCCCTAAATTAATTTTAATCACCACTCTGCTTCCCTGCCATATTTCATTCTTGCATTATTGCAGTTGGCAATGTCATCAAAGGGTCATGCAATTGAGAAAGCCATGCTGCTTGAAAACTGATTACTACTCCAACATCCTTGTGGTAAAAAATATTAAGATCAAGTGAAGGATGAAAGCAAGCACAGAATCTGTTGCTTTCAATGGCATGCTGCTTTATACCACTCTGGAATCAGAAGAGTCTGCTGTATTAACATTTGAAAACTAGAGATTACCTAGTACAACATAAATGTCTGTTTTCCACAACAATGTTTCAAAATCTTTCCTTCAGACTCAGGAATAAAAACCAAAAACTAAAAATGAGCAAACCCAACCTCAGCCTAATATGGTTTATAATGTTCTAAACAATTGCTTAAAGGATTTTTAAAGTGAAAACCTGGTGCTCAATACTTGGCTTGATCTTTAATAACACAGTTATGAAGTGACAATCATTAAAACACTCATATAAAAGTTTATGCAAATGATATACCATCTGTACAATTTCAAACAAGCACTATAATTTCACACTGAGAACTAAAAACTGTGAAAAAGCAAAGTACTTTGTGGATACAAGATGTTGGAAGGCACAGCTCTAATATCTACAACATTTTCAACTGATTACAGTCTTTCACTCAAGCAGACACTAGTTACAATCCAGAGAGGAACAAAAACAACCCAACAAACTACAAAATAAAGATCCACAATAATTATACTTGAACACAAAATACTTGACAGTCAATTCCTCCTTTGTTTGCCTGCCAAATACTGAAATCAGAATGTTATGTTACTCTGGCAACAGTGAATTAGATCAAGTGCCTGTAAAAGTAGGCTTTAAATTCCATTACAAGAATACTCTACATCAAGATTTGCAAAAAAAAAAAACAACAATACAAAAACAAAACAAAACAAAACAAAAAATAAAATGAATCTATAACTTACAGTTTTCAAGATAAAAAAAAAAAAAAAGGAAGCATTTTGTTTTAAAATGCAAATTATTATGTTTAACAAACACCTAGAAAATATTAATCATGAGTGATTTTGTTCTGCTTTTAACAGTTAACAAAGAGTATTTCAATATCAGTAGCACTTTCCTTAGTGGCCTTACAAATACCATCAAAAAGTACTGAAAGAACAATGCCAATTTCTTTACCTAAGAACCAGCTGTGTCAGAGACTTCACGGACACTCTCACATCTTTAAAATTCAACCAGAGCCTTGTCCATAGATGGCCATGAATGATTTGAGATTACTGGTACTTCCAAAATTTTTCTACTATTTTCTCCCCAAAATACGAGAATAAAAATATTTTTTTTAAAAGGCAAATGTAAGTATAGCTACCCGCACGAGGAAAAAACTGTTTTATCCCATACTGGGACTTCAGATTAGCAAGACTGTTGCACATAGAGCTGAACTCCTGTTACTACAGCTAGAACACTAGAAAGTGTTCTTTGAGTTAGTGGCTTCTCATCCATGAGTATAAATGCTCAGATGTTTGCTCTTTTTTTTTGATCAACACAACTGAGTTCCTACGAACATTACTTCTTTATTATTCCAGGTTAGCAAAGTAATGAAGCATGTGTTCAGCAATGAACATATGTCAGAATCCCACTTCAATTTCATTTTAAATTTGACTTTATCTTTTCCTAGCCTACACTGATGACCAAAATTGGTGGAACTTGCAGGGATAAGCATTCAAAAATGTAAAACTATCTCACTCTTGTATATCATAAATTATATATGCAGCATGTAACTTCGAAGTGTTATTTACAAACGGTGGACTTGGTGGAGTATCACTTGAATTTGCATTTTGCAGCCAACATTACAGTGTGTAAAATAATATTTCCTGTCAGAAGCAACTGAGAACCTGCCAAAACAACGGTACGGAAGAAATAGCACGATATATCTGCAAAAGCAGTGTATTCATTTACTTTCTATTTTGTCTTGTGGAACAGAAAAAAACACACAGGAAAGTTTTCTGGAAAAAGTTCATCTTCTGCAACTTTTACTGTAATATTTTACTAAAGTATTACCCATCAAAAAATAGTAATGTTCTGTATTCTGCTCTATAACAGCTTTGCTGACTACAGGTTTCATACACACTATTCTCTGATATGTAAATTCAGTATTTTCCCACCTACTATTTCTCTTTTACATTCTAGAAGGACAATGGTTTTTATCATTTTTAATACTTACTTTGAAGTTCATTCTTACTAAGCATAGGTGTATTACTTTCTTAACAGTTTTCATTTTTGACAAACCAATTAGGAAAAAAAAATCCATATACTTAGTAAGGATAACTACTAAATACAAACAGCTAAAATTTGATATGGGGTGGGTATGGAATATGTTTTTTGAAGAAAAGCATTGTCTTCATGGCAAGTTGCATTTTCATCATTGAAAAGCCCATATAGATATCAAGTCATTCATTGCCAGTCACCATAGAAGTGGTTTGCCTAACATGGAAACATATGCCCAAACACAGAAAGCACCCATTCTTCATGAGAAAAAGGATTTGAAGGCTTCAGTAGCCCGTCCTGGCCAGCTTGTCACACTTGCTCATTCTGTAGTTCAACAAGAGCAAGGAAGCTCTGGAAAGGAGGAAGAATCAGCCCCCTGCTCTGCTAGGAACTTCCTAGGAGACCTTCAGAAAGCTTCTGGGGAAGAGGGCAAAAGAAGTCACAAACCCTGATATGAACAGTATTGATTTTACACACCTAAAACTGCCATTCCAAAGTGTAACAGACATTTCCAAGTCTAATTTAAATGCACAGCCTAATCAGCCTATGAGAGACATATCACAGTGAATTGCTAATAGTGATATGCATATTTTATTCTCATCCACAGATCTGAAGGAAGATTAAAAATTTTTTGGAAGAATATATAAGTACTTATGAAACATGTTAGTACATAACATTACCTGTGGAGTCAGTGTTAATTTCTTAATTCCACATTAATGGAAGCAAGGAAATGGAAAATGACACAAATTAGTCATGCAGAATATTGATGGCATTTGGGTAGGAATATAAAGTAATATTGAAAACATTTGCATATGTATGTAAATAAATAAATATCCACATCTAGGTTAATAGTATATTAGATGGATCCAAAATGAAGGAAGTAATTAGATTTTTTTATACAGTTTATAAAATATTAATACCTTGGCAATATTTTAGTAAATGCATTTTGTTCATATTTAATTCTATTATGCTCAAAATATAGAAATATACTATCTTCAGTCAGTTTAAGTCTAATTTGTTTTTTCTTTTTGTCTTAGGAAAAAATAAACAATGAAATTACCACAGGAAAGTTTGAAGACAAAAAATTTTTTAAAAAAATCACACATTCATCTGAGACAACACTGGAGACCTTGAAAAGTGACCTCAACAAAAAGACAATTTCTTCAGTATCCAGAGCATTAAAGGAACACCATTATTTGAAGACTTCTCCAAAGCATAGGAGCATCTTGACATAAGACAATTTGGCTGAATCTGAATTTCAGATGAAAGACTGGCAATCTATAAATGTCAATGTCATACTGATACAAATGCTGAATACTGGTTGCATATATGTGCATTTGGGAGGAGAGAATTTATTAGTCTCTAGAAATCTGAAGTTTGTCTTATCCAGACTGATGGTTGAAGTTCACATTACATCTAACCTATAACAGGCATTCTTATCTATCCTTACTCTCCTCCCTCAAACCCCTCACTGCCTGGCTGTTCATTTCCACTGCAACTCCTGGCATCCCATCTACCTCTTATGTGACCACATGATGATCTGGATCAGCTCTTTGATATGAGACCAAACTCATAATTTATTTTTGTTGGATCAGTTTTCCATTATATTCAGATTGATGCTGTTAAGTTACTAACCCTTAAGTTGGAAAGGAAGAAGGAAAATGAGCAAAAACATCCCTCACAGAAGGAGATTCTACGGTCAGATTCAGTAAAATCGACCAACAGAAGTGTGATATCTACAGAACCCAATCATACATTTGGAAGGATCAGGATATTATTCTTTTACCCTCTAGTGTTTCATAGCATTTAAGAATTGGGAGGAGTGCTCAGGTGGGAAGCAGAATGCAAAAGAGGGAATTTCTGCACACACATGTTGCTAAATAATGCCGCTTATGGATAGAGCATTTATTTGTCAGATTTGGAGAAGGAAAACAAAAAAAAAATCTATCAGTGTTTATAAAACATATAGATAAAACTTCAACTCAGAATGCTCAAAGCCAACAAATTACCGTAAAATGCAAAGCTATGCTAGGAAAAGCAGTGGTGTAGTGTCTTTCCCAAGGCACCTGCTACTGACCACTATTACAGATAGGACCCTGCATGAGACAAACAGTTCAGCTGAACCAACTGATAACGGTTCTCATATTTTTTAGAAATAAGTGGTTGTTCTTATACCCTCTTATGACCTTATGGAGAAAGCTGAAAGCATTACAATGGAGCAGGTAATATAGCTCACAATGAAATTTCAGGAAAATTAAAGCCTAACTTCTGGCCAATCATTTAAACACATGCCTAATTTTAAGGTCATGCATAATTCAAGTTACTTAAAAGCCCCCTACATATTTAAATCACACATAATGCTCAAGTGCTTTGCTACAGCAGGAAATGACCCAGAGGATGTTATGGAACTGCTCATAACCTTTCTTACTTTTCAGCTTTAGGTTAACCTCCAGCTTATTATAAAGAAGAGCTTTTGAATACAACGGACTCTGTCAGCATCTTAAAGATTGAATGCAATTTTAACATAGTGACAACACCACTAATGCTTTTTGAAAAATTAACTTGATAATTTCTGTCACTTTTTAATAAAGATAAAGGGGGATAACTGAAGTCATTAGATGAGAATATGAAATTCACCATTTTGTTGTAATATGGTTAAAATAGCAATTTTACAGCTGTCAGTGTTTAAAGGGGTTAGTGTTAGGCTATTCATCTGGAAGATAAGTATTTCATATGTAGCCTGTAATATGAAGACAAAGTCTTACTGTCATTCTATAATTCATGTGTGTTTCAAAGTACATACTTCCACTTCTGAAGATAAATAAAATAGTACAGCAAAATGTTCACTTTTATATGTTACAAAGCAGACTATTTTGCTTGCTCCATGATAATGAGGCCTTGAACATCAAAATGTTACTTCCCTTTACATTACAAAAAGGTATGAGAGTTATGAATATGTAAGAAATTTAAGTACACAGAAACATACACATAACTTCCTTCTGGTTTTGTACTCATCTCTCAGTGGTAAAATATATTTGCAGTCTCATTCATGATCTTATAAACTGTCCTTCCTCACATGGCAGTAACTTTTTTATCCTCGCAAGACAAGACAGAGATTTTCAATTACCACCCTAGCAAAATCAGTTTGATCATACTTAACTGTCCACTAATTATACTATTTGGTAATTTATTAAACATCCATAATCAGGTAAGCCTTTAATACAGTAATTGAAAGAGATACAGCACAACTTGACAAAAACAATTTAAGTTCTGATGTTTCAGTTCCTCAGAATAGAGGCTGTTGATTGCTGTACATCTGCACTCTACCTAACGGTTAGTGTCTACTCTTAGATCACCTTTTCTAAAGTAACAGCAATAGATAATGAGGTTTTATGTGGATAAACTGGCAAAAGCAAGATCAGATGTGTGTAGGACCACTGTAAAACACAGTCATTTCTGAAAAGCCCATTTAAATAGTTTTGGTGTGTGTTTTTCTTTAATTAAAAAGATTTATTCATATTGTTCAGTAAATGAGAAAATTTATGGCTTCAAAATACGGATTTTCATTTCAGAAGTTGCTTCTGCTGAAACAAGGAAAATAATAATTAAAAAAAAATCAAACAAGAATTATATGCATTAATTTCTACAAAGCACAGTCAAGAATGAGATCCTGATTTCCAATACAGATCAATTGTATCTTAATTTCCAATGCATTCTTTCCCTTATATCATATAATTGTAGAAGCATTTAGGTTGGAAAAGACATTTAAGATCATCAACTCCAAACGTTAACCTCGCACTGCCAAGTCCACCACTAAACCCTGTCCCTAAGCACCACATCTACATGTCTTCTAAATAACTGAGTCAGTGGTGACTCAATCACTTCCCTGGGCAGCCTGTTCCAGTGCTTGATAACCCTTTCAGTGAAGAAATTTTTCCTAATATCCACTCTAACCCTCCCCTGGCACAACTTGAGGCCATTTCCTCTTATCCTATCACTTGTTACTTGGGAGAAGAGACTCACCCACCTCACTACAATCTTCTTTCAGTAGTTGTAGAGAGCAATAGGGTCTCCCATCACCCTCCTTTTCTCCAGGTTAAACAACCCTAGTTCCCTCAGCTGCTCCTTGTAATAGTTGTTCTCTAGACCCTTCACCAGCTTCATTGCTCTTCTTTGGACATGCTCCAGCATCTCAATCTCTTTCTCGTAGAGAGGGGCCCAAAACTGAACACAATATTTGAGCATTATATGACTGTATCCTAACATTTATCGATGAACTACATTAATAGTCACACATAGGCAATTTCCACACTAATTCTTTGTGTAGAGTATACTAAAAGATCTTAATCGCAAAGGTACTTTATGCTAATAAAAAGTGTCCTTTAAAAAAATACATCTTTTTTTTCGGTGCTACAAAATGTTCTTCCTCTTTGAACAAAGAGAAGAGGGCTACTGAAAACACTTAGGTCCTATAAACAACCTGTACTCTGTGCTACGTGTAGACAAATTTACTGTAATAAGGAAACTTCTCTTAATGCACAGAAAACCAGAAACATTAGTGGGCAAACAGAAACAATTTAAAAATCATTCTACTTCCTTTGCTTGTTACGTTAGTTACCAGACCCTTCTGAAGTCCCATTTGAAATCTCAGTCAATGGGAACATCAGAACAGATACAAGACCTTCAAGGTTAAAAACTCAGCAGCTTTTCAGCAGCAACCAACTAAGCCATTTCTCACCTACACAGCATGTTAGCTAGGAAAGCAACTTCTTACTGAAGCAGACAATCCTGTGTACTGTGTATTGTGGCCTTTGTTACAACTGCATTTACAGTGATAGAAAAGACAATTGCTTTGTTTGAGTGCTTAACATTTATACAGCTCATACCATTGTGATAGAAGTAGGCAGCCACTGCTGACAGAACCTGCATCTGTGCAGCTTATGTGTACATGGAATATAAAGGAACAATGGTTGTTTTTATATCACATATTAGTTTGCTGCTGTAGGTAGAAGCCAGCTGCATTCAGCAGCTCCATCTTTCAGACCTACCCTTTAGACATTTCTGCACACTCACACTGCAACAAATACACTCTGCTACGAACACTGCTCCACTCAGAGAGGAAGCTCTGCTGGCATAAGAGCTTTTGAACAGCGGTAAATGGATCCAAACTAGGATTTGTATTATATAAAATTAAGTTTAATGATTTTGGAGAGAAGAAACTAGGAGTGCAACAAAGTTTCAAAGCAACAATAGCGTCTGTATTGCAAAACACATTTCAAAGGGTTTAAGGGTACACTGATTTGGACTTAAATTGGCTGAACTAGATGAGCAGATCTGCACAATGCATGAAGTCTGAGGTTATACTCTAATGCCCTTGCTATCCTTTAACTCCATAATCATGGCCCTTCAACTTACGGAGTTGGTCAAAGCACATCTCCGGTACCTCTCCTCATATGGGTATATGCTGGTAATGTTCACTCATAATGAAACTGTCCATTCAAAGCTTTCAGAAAAGCTGCTTCCCACTCTAATAAAGAAATACATTTGTAACCTCAGAGTGAACACCTTACATTTTACACATTAAATGAAACTTTTGAACAGTGAGGATAGTCAGCTCTGTTTTGTAACAGGTAGTTTAATGGAAAATCTCACTTAATAGGAAGACAATTTTCTGTCCCACTAACTCATTTTTGCAGTAATGGAGGACGACTGTACGTATTTAATATCAATTGCCATTAACAGTTTCCCATTTAATGTCAATTGAAAAAACACAGATTTCCTGCTTTTGATAGCATTTAATGTCAGGTACTACATGTCACATAGATATCTTTTTCAACCTTTTAATAAAATATATGGAGTCCATTTACAACTTCATTCAAGTTGTTCCAGTGAAGGTCTAGTCAAAATAATAGATTAAAAGAACAGGATTGAGAAAAGCACTATATGGTGATATTGCCTCTATAACCATACTTATAACTTGAAAACAAACAGGCAATTAATAATCCTGGATAGCATAAAAAAAAAAAATCCTACAACAATCTGGAATTCAGATTAAGGAGAAAACTTTCAGTTTCCCTCAACCTTTTATAAAAAGAAATAACCCATAACTACACAAGCATTCTGACAACAACTACTGCGAAATCTTGGGAAATATGAATGATCTTATCCAAAGATCTTTGAAGATCTTTTGAAGACTTTGTTGAATTTTACAAAGGTTAATATGAGTTCTTATAATGGCACTTCAAAAATAAGCACATCAGAATTATGCCAGTGTTTTTAATGCACATAAAAAATGAAAATTACTACATTTTGAAGCACTTCCCAAAACATACAGTCTTCCTCTAGTTTTCAATAAGGACTAAAGAATATGTAGGTGTTATAAGTGATCTGCACAGCATTCAGAACATGGTTGTCCTGTTCATTACTAACACACAAGTGATTTCACTTCCTTTATAATTGAACGTTTCTAATGTTTGAAAAAGTCATCAAAGATTTAGCATAACCCTTCTAGAGTGGGACATCCCATTCCAGAGATGAAAATAGTGCAGTAAGAGCCAGACTTTGAACAAAGCTCTTTAGGTGCCTAGAAAGTCAGTACAAGTTATCCAAGTAAAATAAACTTAACTGTCAGATGCCTTATTAATACATTGCCTATGAAAGGCTCAATGACTTCCCTAAAATTATTGTGCTCTATCTTAAAGAGATTGTTCACTTTGTGACTTAAAGAGTGTAGATAGACATTTACACTTCAGCATCTCATTTTTAAGTATCCCCCGTCAGAACTAAGCAGTGTTCAGCTATTCAAGGCTTTGGCTTGTTTTCATTATTGTTGCTTAAAATTTGAACACAGATTCAAAAATTTATTCTGTATAGGAATTTGTTCTACAGATAGTACCAATTTTGGAAGTAAGCATCACTCAGTATAAATACTGAAATCAGATTTTGGCTTTGAACTTTTGAGAGATGCAAACAGAATAGAGATACAAAAGATCTATTTAATCAATATATTTAGAGGAAATGCACAATGAGAAACAACATTCAGTGAGATAGAAAACAGAGCTATCTGCAGGAAATGGAGTTTAAATGGGAGCAAAGCCCAATAATCATTGCAAAATATTAGCATAAACCTCTTCCACAGCAAATTTGCTTTCTTTGTATCCATAATCACATGGGACAAATCTGACCTAATCAAACATAACAGAAATTTTGTCATCAACTTCTAGAAGTGACTGGTATCTGCTTGCTTAAAATTGTAGAACTGCAGAGGTTTTTAATATGATGAATCATTCAGAGATAATCAGAGAGAATTAAATGAATTCTGTGATAGTTCATTCATTAACAACAAAATTTTATGCTATCACTCTACATTCAAGATCCCATTCTCTCTTTAGATCTACACTGATGATATCACAATGGCATAAATGCTACAACAATGTGACTGGCAGGATTTTTATAAGCTGATTAGGCCCTGTAGGGGAGCAATAATAAATTTTTCACTTGCAACCTGTGCATCTTTCAGTGATTTGCAGTCACTGAAAAGTGGCAAAACATGGAATTCAAGTGAACATTTCAGTCACCTCTTAGAGAAACAAGACTTCAAAACACTAACAGAGAATTTCATGGTGCTTTCTTCAGATATTGAAAAAATAACATTTTTAGTGCTTACTGAAGTTATACATCACATGTTGAAGTTGTGCAAACAATCCATTTCAGATCACCTTAAAAAGGAAATACAACCACCGATGACACAGTAGCTGCTCATCTGATGTGGCCCTTTAATATATCCAATTCATATCATATCTCCAAGATAAGAAGAAAAGATCACAGTCTTTAAATCTTGTGACAGGAACCACATCTTCATGGTTAAGAGTAAGAAGCCCATTTCCACTTCATTCCATGACATACACTAGTTCACACTTCCAAACGTAAAATCACATGCAAGCAATTTAGCTTAATCCTGCAAAACAAGTTGACAAAACCTGGGCATGTCTACAGGTGCATCCATGCAAGCATTTGAGTTCAGATAGGGTTTCAAAATGTAAACTCTCCTATGAACTTTTGGTTTGTATCAGATAACAGTCTCTGAGTGCACAAGCTCAGCTCCTTTCAGATAAAATGGAACAAAATTGTGTATTGGAGGAACATAATTGGTATGCTTCAACACCTAATGAGGGTCCAATCCAGAGGACCTGACTTAAGAGTAAAACCCCATGAAATTGCATAGAGCAGATACTGGATCATCAGAACCAACTGCTATAATCTTCAGATCCTTTCCTACTCATGCTGACAAGTACTATTTGATAGTACAGAAAAAACAGCCATTTACAGACTCATGACATAAGCAATACAGACAACTCCCCTAGCTACAGATAACTGTTCTAATAAACTGTTCTAATAAACCCTGCCTATGTTAAAAATATCTTTGTATTTTAACATCATTTTACTTTTGTCAGGTTTTAAAAAACTGTTAACATGAGGAGAAAAAAAAACCCAACAGTGATACTGAAGTGAATTCTGAAAGTTTCAAACAAAATCAAACAAAACCCACAAATGCATTTCCTCAGCTTTGATTTGGAACTTAAATAATTTGTTAGTCAGAAATTGGGTTAAGTCTTGAAATTAAAAAAGTTGTAATCTTTAGGTTTTTCCTCTTTAAGACCTTTAAGACAAATTTAAACTGAAATTAACTGAGTGATAATTTGGTCATAGAAGTGAAACCAAAGATGCTTCAAGCCACTAGGCCTGCATTGATAACCTGGAGGTACTCCTCTGGATTTTCATTTGAGCAGATTCAAAACCCAGCCATACTCCCAGAAAAGCCCATTTGAGGAAAAAAAAAGGTCTGATGTGTAATGGATGGCCTTACAAAAGAGGCCTCACAAACTGTCAGTTCTTTCTCATGAAATTAAAAAGCTCTTCCAAAACCCTCAAAATAACAACAAAAAATGTATTTTTAATAAAAATCATCTAATACATGAAAGGTTGCACTAAAATTTTTAGAATCTCAGTATCCTGACACCAGCGAAAGAAAAAACTTTTCACCTTCAGAAGTCATCTGCAGAGAAGTAGTAAACCCTGGTGGAACTGCACAAAAAAATCCTAGAACTGCTGAACTTTCAATCCTGCTGCAGAAGAGAGGTCCCCACAGTGGTTTAAATGGAGTTTACCATTATTTTTAACAGTATTTTAAAAGAATGGCCTGAATGGCATGGTATGTTCAGCCATACTTTTTTAAGAACAAATAAAAAAACTTGTGTTAAATAGACTGTAGGGACTTTTGGAACTCTATCTTCTAAAGCTTAAAGGGTAATGTACTGTTTTAAACCCCTGTGACACCATGCTGCAGATCTCTCCTTACAAAGACAAACTTTATATCTCTCTAGGTACTCATTACAGTATACTCTGTATATATACAAAAAATGTCCTGTCTATTAAACTATAAAACTGTACTCTGCTCTTAGTGCTTTAACTGTCTCTGCCCCAAGATAAATTTTCTACCTTCCTTTTCTTTTTTTTTTTTTTTTTTTTTTTTTTTGACAATAAAACAGCACTCTACCAAATTCATGAAGACAGTAACACAGTTTTGGTAAGGTGAGACTGGTGGATGACCATAGAAAGTGAGAGATACAAAAAAGCACAAACATACATTATTTCATTCTTGTTAATATCCCTCAAGCCTGGGTGGACATAAATATATGTAATTCTACTATGTCATCAACAAGAGAGTCTGCAATAAAAGTAGTGTCCAATTTCTTTTCACAAAAACAAATCTCGTATCATATGTAGCTTTTTGGTAACTCCTCTGACCAAGCTAACATATTCTGACTTGGTAAAACCTTTTTCTCAGTACAACCGAAACATGTCTTTAAGCTGATGCTAGTGCCTAAAAACCACTCAAAGTCATTTCCTACCTAAGTTTCATTAAAGTTTAGATGTGTTTTAATGCATTTCTGATTCCTCCTGGTGACAAAAATATTACAGGATTCACAGCAGTTACAGTGAAAAGTACAGTAATAATCACCTTCAACAGATGACTTTGTGAATAGAAGAGAATTTTTCTCTAGCATTCAAGCACAATTTTTTCAAATCTTCCCTAAAGGCCATCTGCCATTCTGGATGATTTTTGAGATTGCACTCTTATAGCTGCCACTGTGTACTCCAGCTATCATAAAACAAAAAAGTCTCAGAAAACAAAAATAATTACTAACCCCTCAAAATTATTCTCATTTTCTTCATTTTTACCATGTGAAGTCTCAAAGACACTGTTGCTAGTTTATTTCTGAAAAATTAGCTTTCAGTTTTCTATAGAGATTAAGGGTGGTGGGGATTTGTGCATGTGAGATAGCATATGGCATTGTGAACCTTTTCCTTTCTTCATTTCCAGCCTGATGTTAAAAATAACACCTTGTTCTTTTGGTTATTTACTTAAGGAGGTCACACCATTAATCATAAAGGGAGACATGCAACTTAGTTAACATTGGCCTTTTTTGCACTGTTCTACTTCCAAAGCAGTATACAAATCATCTTTAAATCTAAAGACACAATCTGATCTAATGAATGACAAAGTTGCCAACAATCTTTACATGTTAGATATTACATTAATATACCTGTCCATCAAAACCATGTTATTAAGTAAATGAAGCATTCTATTATTGTCCTACAAAATGGATACTTAAACTTTTCCCCTCTAGGCATACAATGACAGAACTTGCTGTAAATCAGCACAGCTCATCAGCACATCAAGTAGCTATGATTATGCATGCCTACTAAAGATCTAGTCCTTATTGACAGATAAATCATCATGAGCAGAAATTAGAGCTTTCTTTCCTCTTATCATTTCACACTGAAGCTTTGCAGAGAAAAAGCTAAGCCACAAAAATATACTTTTTTTTGGTTTTGTTTTGTTTTGTTTTTTGTTACTTTATAAAATGGCTTAATTGTGATTATGGTAGACGAGCTCCCACTTACAATTCGTTTTGTTTATTTGTCTATTTTTTAAAAGACTTCTTGTCTCTGCTAAACAATCTATGTGGGTATTAATGCAACCAAAGACAGTTGCCAGGAATGAAGTCTACACATGAGAGCTTTCATTGCATGATCTAAGGTGCTTCCCAACCTTGTGAGAGAAACAGAAAACAGATACTCTGGGGCTAGCACAAAGGAATGAGAAAAAGACTGCATTATTACTTCAAGTCCTCCAGTGGAATAAGAGATTACATGGCTCTAACCTTAAGACATGAATGGGATGCTATCAACTTGTTTTTTATACTGCATTTAAGTTCAAAGCAGATACAATAGGGAAGCAAGTCCAATTCACACATTGATGTATAGCTCACAACTGGAATTGTTAAATGCTATTTTTTTTTGAACAGCAAAGAGCCATGCATAAGCTTGTCCATGCGATTCTCACATAATAATTACATATGAAATACCAAAGCAGCCAACATTTCACAGAAAAAGGAAGGATAGTTATTTTCACTTATTTTAGTATAAAAACAGATGAGCTGTGAAAGATGCCTTCTTGTACATGTTCATTCTCAATGGCATTAATTAGTCATAAGTATAAAATTCTACTCCTATGCCTTCTGAGAAGTATAGCACCATTTATAGTACAATTCAGGAACTTCTTCACTTCATTGAATGTCTACTGGGAGACTAGCAATGTTACAAGGCTCTGGAATATTGTTCTATGCTTTATTTACTCACATCACTGTATACAAGTACGAGAAAGCTAGCACCACAAAAACTGAAGAGGGATGCTGACGATTAACAGAGCTTTAAGAAAAAAAAGTGAAAATCATATTGAAATGTTACGTAACTGGGTTTGACATTCTTCAACAATGAACATTTCTAATTCTGCAGCCTGAAGTAATTATCAAGAAAGCTGATCAAGAAACACTAAGGCCTTCACAGAGCTAAACTCATGTAACCTGTAAATGTGAGGCCCTTAAGACCCCTTTAAAGATGCTGCTCCATAATTTAGACATATGGTACAATACAGTTCTGAAGGGATATTCAGCAAACTAAATGAGCAAACTTTTATTAACATTTTATGTTGACACTTTTAGTGCACACTAGTGTAAGTATACATAAAAGCCTGAAAAGCCTTTCAAAAGCTACCTTACACAAAAGCCTCTTTCTGCGTACTAGTAGCTACCTGGACAGCAACTTTCCAGAGAGAGATAAATAACTTCCTTACTTTTCTAAACAAACTTCTTTGGGCTGATCAACTCTATTAGCATGGGATGTCCTTTCTGTTAATTATATTATGCCAAGTCAAAAACCGATCAAACTACAAAGTATTCTGTGCAAATGGATGATACTGATCATAAAAGTTATAACAGGAAGACACAATTAAAAAAATTTTTTTTGAGCAGTGCATGCTTGCCCATCTACACATACTGAATAAAATGATAAAAATAAAAGCAATGGCAACAACAGCCTACAAATTTTACAAATTGTATTGGTGAAAGCTTTGGAAAAAGAAAGTGAGAATAAGTCTGTTCTGAAATGGGATCCCATAAGCCTTCAGTGTGCTATTTTAAGAAGAAGGAGTAACTAACTGTATCCTGGCTTCACTGTGACAAAGCACAGAAACATCTAATTGGTTCACTTGGAGGAACTTGAGCCTGCTACTCATCTGAGTTACATTGTCCCATGTACAGCTGAAATTCTGAGCTGTAATCACTCATACAGTCCTCCCCTTCCTCTTCCTTGTTTTTTTTATTATTTCATCTACTTTAGTTTTATACTGTTACATGTCCTTCACATGAAAAGTATTTTTCTGCACATTCATTTTCTTAAAAGTCTTATTCTTAAAATACATCCTATTTCCTTAAAGATATATCCCATTTCAACATTGCATACTGTAGTTAATCAGGCCTTCCTGAACATTCAATTAAACAGGGGCAATGCTGGATTCTCAGCTCTATTGGACACATTTTACTAGGTCTTTGTGTGATTATCCCAAAGGCCAGTGTCCATGTAGAGACTTGTGTCTTGTTGGGATATTTACTTATAGTGCTCACCCTCATACTGGAGTTCACTTGAATTACTCAAACTAGCCGTTAGAGTTCTTGCTTAAAAAAGTCAAATTGATGCTCACCAACCCTTTTATACTTAAAAGAGACAGAAAGAAAGAAGAGGAAACAAAACAACAAACCAAACACTGCCCCACCCCTACCCCACACCAGTTTCTCCATGCGTAAGTTTCTCACATTTTAAGAGGAAGAATACTAGACAGCAGAAACACCAAAGTATTTCACATGTAAGACATCAAATCAAATCTAGATCAAACCCACACTGAGTCAAAATCCTTACTATCTATGAGATGATTACTAACTTATGTAAAATGAGCTGAATTCTGCTCCTACTGGGCAGGCATCTATACCACAAAGTCATCATTTGTCATTAATAGCCACCCTTCATACAGCCTAAGCAACCTGATGAAAGATTAAACGAACAAGCAAGATGGACTTGACTCTTTCATGTCAGGTGTTAATTCTCAGTCTGGGGCTCAGTCATATCAATAAAACAGTATGGAAAAAGACATAAGTGAACAAAATTAAGACACAATATTTGAGGCTTGTGATAAAGGGGTTGTTTTTTGTTTTTTGGGTTTTTTTTTAATCTGTACTTATCCCTTCCCAAAGGCTTCCGGATGGCTAAGTAGAGCTGAAAATACAATTGTAATTCAAAATTGCACAAATACCAAACCAATACAATTAATATATGCTTGCTTGAAGCAGAACTCTTTTCTCATTATTTAATCTCTCTTTACTCAAATTTTCTCTGATTTGCCATTAATAATTTCATAAGGTATTTTTTAAAGCAGATCTTAATATTAAACTTATTTGCATGACAGAATAAGCCTTGTGCTATTACGGTTTCTTTGTATTTCCAAACAGACTCTGACAGCAAACAGGAGAGCTTTATTCTCTTTAACTTAGCAGTATACCTAGCAATCATAATACATTGTACTTTTAACCATTTTCATGGGCAAAACAGTATGTTTAGGAGAATACAGGCCTGTCTTGAGTCTTCATTTTTCTGTGTTTCTTTCTTTTATTTTTAAGTACACGAACCTATTTAGAGAAGGAAACACTACAGCATCTGGTAGAAAAAGTGTTGTTTGTGATGATAATTTCTGAGATATGTTAATGCCTCAGTCTCACAGTTAAACATTAACCTGGATTTCAGGCATCCTTCCCAAGTGAAAAACCAATCTGCACCTTATCCACTAACAGGAAAACATTATTCAGCAATACAACGCACACCTCAATTCCCTATCCTGGCCTGAATCCATATTTTACAATTTCTTAAATAAAAAGTTCCTAAATAGTAGTTTGACATCTGATATTATTAGAAGACATGATGCGAGTCTGATAACTAGCTAGAATTTTGGATAACAAGCACATGAGAGAAAGATCATGTTTTCAATTAGCCCAGCACTCTTAAAATACAATAATGTAAATAATAATTTGATTATGATGGAATTTGATCATGATATTGAATGAGATTTATGCTCAGACTCTAAGACCAGAAGTTTGACGGTACGTTGGGCCACTGTGCCAATTACATAACCAGAAAACAGTTGCAACTGCTTTTTCCCCTCTAATCAGTGCTCTGGAGGCTGCATCTGAAAGTAACATGCATTGTTTTGGGGACACCACTATGAGAGATAGATGCAAACTGGAGAGGGTACAGGCCACTAAGATGGTGGATCAAATGACATACAAGGAGAAGCTAAGTGAACTGGGTTTGTTTGGTCTGGAGAAGGGAAGGCTAAAGGGGCATCTATTTGCTCTCTTCCACTATCGAACAGGGTATGGAGAAGAAGCAGCCAAATCCTTCTCAAATGGGCACATAGAAAAGCAGCGATCAACAGCACATGTTGCAATGAGAGAAACTCGTACTGGACACAAGAAAAAAAAAATTCTTCACAGGACTGGTTAGACAGGTCTCCAAGGAGGCTGCAGAATTTTGGTCCCTAGAGAATTTCAACACATGGCTAGAAAAGGCCCTGAACAACCTGGTCTGACTTTGAAGCGAACTCTGTTAGAAGATAGGACTAGAGCACCCCTGAGGTCCTTCTCACCTAAATTACCCATCATTTTAGGTTACATGCTTTTGTTCTAGTAGTGTCTACTAAGAAGCCTGCCTGGTAGGCTACACACAGTTTTACACACAGTTTTTATTTGCATTTTTTTTTTTGGTACATTTTTGAAGCACTATTTCCAATGTTCCAGTAAATAGTGGGCTGACAGGTAAAAAAATGAACATCAGATGACTTGGACTTTAAAATTTGGTATATAAGCCTGATGGAAAATGAGAGAGCTAATAAATTGCCTTACGTTTCTACTTATTATGCTCTCCAACTGGTCTTACAGGGCAATGGTAAGTTTTTATTTTATGTTATTTTATATGTTAGTAGGCTTTGGATAGGGATTTATGTTCAGCCAAACACAGTCATTGAGCAAATACTGCATGGGAATGAATGTAATAGCCCAAACTTAAAAAGTTTGGAGTTCAGAACTATTCACGGGCAAAATTGCAATTCAACTGACCGCCTGTATCAACAACTCTCTGGCAACATGGTCACTGCTAGGCCTTTGCTGCATCTACTTCTTCTCATGCTGAATTTTATGTATTCCTTATCAGACCAGTCACCCTGTTTTATTAACTCCTTATTAGGGACTTCATGTATATGAGAGGTTTTAATAACTCATAAATAGAGAAAATAAACTATCAAAGCTGAAATGGAATCAAGAAAAAACTTTGTAAGACACTCTGTTCTGCAGATGTTTTACTACTGATACTAGGAAATATTAGAGATGACCTCAGCTTTACCACTCTTTTAGGGTTCTTTCTACAGAGACAAACAGATAACTGAATGTGCATGGAACATGCAGCTTCCTGATTCCCTACAGGTTACGTACATTTTGTATTTCCCAGTTAATTGTCACCTTAATGGTTAAGAACTATGCACATTCTCTCTCCCTGCCTCATTCTGTTTACACTGATTCTGCAGAAAACCAGATTTTGGTAATAACAACATATGTGAAAAAAGCTCTATGCTTGGATGCTTCTTAAATTTTGCTGACTAAGCAGAATCGTTCATGAATTTTAGGTTTAAAATTCAAGAGAAAGAGACATACATTACTAACTCTATTTTGACAAATAAAAATCAAATAGCACTAGAGATGTCTTAAACTTCTGTAGTAGAAAGAAAGGGTAGAGAGAGTAGAAAGGAGCCAATGAACCACATCATCTCAGGTTCTGAACTAGAGGGATTAAAAAAAAGGAAACATATTTGTCCCTTAAGAACTGAATTCCATTTCCATAAATTAAAAGAGATGCAACAAAATAAATTCCACAAGATTCCAGAAACTGATCTAAGTTTCCTTATTCACACTGACTAAGTGAGGAAGGATCATTTGCACAGCAAGTTCTATAGGCTGAGAACACCTATGTTTGCCGTGCTCTTAAAAGGTCAGTCTAGTGACAGTGTAAAAGTTGTCAGTCCTCTCTATGCCACCCTTCCCTTCAGAATCTATCACCTTTCTCCTGAAAGTTATACAATAAATAGGTGGTTCAGCCGAAAAATAAAATGAGCTCTCCTGCTGCTTTAGGTCATCCTTTAATTACACTAATTTTTATTTTTCCAGCCTATTAACCTGAACTCCATTACAAGCACACCAACCAAACTGAAGCATGTTTACATAAAGTTTATTTTTCTTCCTTCTCATCACCATACTACTAGCGTATCAGCTCTACTTGTTCTTTCCAAAACCATAGTAATACGACATCCTATTGCCCAACTAGCATTGTTTGGTGAAACCCTCATTTGTAAGCTGCAACAAAAACCTCACATTGTGAGAAATTCTGGTTTTATAAAGTCATGCATTGATAATTGGTGAATTCTGATAAATACTACAGCATGCACACTCTATTACTCTTCTGGTAAATCATGAGAGCTCCCTTTGAGAAAAACAATATAATCTGTAAGTCAAATTGGGAAATGTAAGATAAATGTCTTGCATTATTACTAGAAAACTCCAAAATATGTTAAGTACATTGCAAACATACTGAATAATTCATAAACAATAGCTCTGAAAAAAAAAAACAACAACCAAATCCAAAGAGATATATTTTCACTTTATATTGTGAACTCAACAAAGAATAGTACAAAACAGTTTATTGCTTTTATTTTACTAGCCATGCAGAGTAACCACTGAAAAAATATTCAGAATTGACTACCCCAGACAAACCAAATAGATGTATAATGTGTGAGATTAATTAATTTACTATTAACTAGTAGCTATTTTCTTCTCCTTTTAATTTAAATGTAACACATGGCTAAAAGTCAGTAAGATCATTGGGGTTTATTTGATTTTCTGATGATAACCATATATTACCTTTTTATCTTCTATATCAAGATACAAAGGAGTATAAAAAGCTCATCTAGTTAAACTATCAAAGGAGATAAAATGTGAAAGGAGATTACTCTTTTTGGAAAGAATTTACCAATGCAAGTAGAAATTTGTAAGATAGATTTCTGCTAGGACACTCAGCAGGCTTTTGTACATAGTCTTGTAACATGCTGCATATCAATGATATCCCACACGGCACTTTTTACTACCACTCAGCATGAATGCATTGCTGCGCTTCAGTCATCTGCCTCCTCCCTGAAGGGCGATGAAGCATTTGTATAGACCACTGCCTATCTCACCAAACCCCTAGTTTAAATATAGGGTAATAAGCAGGTAATTTCTGAAAGCTTTGCCACAGAATCCATCCCCTTCTTGTTATATCAGGATACTGGTGAAATCTCATTGAGAGTCAAAGGTATTATAGCCAAACGTCAGTCTGAATGAATGATACTGAAAATAGCTGCAGTAAAACATGTAGAGGACATTAAAAGAAGTGCACACTGTGTGTGGCTTCTATAAAAAGGAAGAGGGAATAATATTTCAAAAGACAAAGAAAGATGCAGGAAAACAAAACAGCAAAGATAGACCCAAAGTGGACAAGAAAGAAGCTTGGCATTGTGACCAAAAACTACCGCTTGCTGTCGGATTTGTACTATGCTCAAAAAAAAAAAAAAAAAATTATCTCAATTATCTGAAATAAATGGCACCACTTCCAGTAGCTGTCTAGCATCACTATCTTTCTCATGAATCCTAGAGAAAATAACACAGGGCATCCAAGATGCTGATTAGCTACTCAAATCCAGAAGATCAGTAATACTTTATTCTATCGAATTCACTTCTCCCAAGCACTGGAGAATTTCTCACTTTGATCTCTCCACACCCTATGCTTTCTGGTCTCCAGATCAAATCAACTTGAAACAGCTATGGAAAAGGACATTTTTTCTATACAAAAACTGAAAGAGGTAACAGAAATCTATTCCCAATTTCAGAGCTAAGACTTCACACAGACAAACTGGATATAGAGCTGTACCTTCTGTGAAAGTTACAGTAAAACTCTATGTATACATCCCAGTGAGAAAGTGTTCAGTCTTTGAAACAGAGTGTCTTGGGTTTGAGCGAGTGGTGGGGTTTTTTTGGTAGCAGGGGAGGGGGCTATAGGGGCGGCCCCCTGTGAGAAGCTTCTCAAAGCTCCCCCAGCTCCAAGTCAGCTCCACCTCTGCACCAAAACTGAGCCAATCAGCTGCTCCTCTGCGATAAATTATTTAAGAAGGGACGTGGTGACGAGCAATCAGACTTGTGAGGAGGAGTTACAGTGGAGGAACAGAGGAAGAAAGGAGGGGGGAGGTGTGCCGGAGCAGAGACCCCCCTGTATTCTGTGGTGAGACGGCAGGGCGGCCCCCCCCGCCACCCATGAAGATCTACGGTGGAGCAGACATTGATTTATGGCCTGTGGTTTTTGCATGGTTGATCAAGGTGCTGTGCCCGAAGAAGGCCGGGGTCTCATGGGAAAAGGCAGCCCCGCTGCTGTAATTCAGTGCTGGGAGGATTGCAGCATGCGGGGGAGTCCCACGCTGGAGCATCTAGGGAAGGGCTGCAGCCGTGGGAGGGAATCCAGTTGGAGAAAGTTGGTGACCCATGACGGAGCAGTGTGGGGAACGCTGTGGCCCATGGGAGGGACTCATGTCAGAGAAAGTTTGTGGAAGACTGTCTCCTGTGAGAGGGGGACCACGATGGAGCAGGAGGAACAAGTTCCAGAAGCTCCCCCCACCAAAGATGGAAGAGGTGGCAGCACTGACTGCACCCCCCATTCCCTGCCCCTGCGCCACTGTGGGAGGAGGTAGAGATATCGGGAGCAGAGCTGAGCCCGGGAAGAAGGGAGGGGTGGGGGGAAGGTGTTCTCAAGACGTGGCAATGCTTCTCACTGTCCTACTCTGTTATGTGTTGTTAGTGTCTGTAATAAATGTATGTTCTTTTTTTTCTTCCCCTAATGAGTCTGCCTTTTGCTCATGACCATAATGAGTGATCTACCCCTCCCGTTCCTATCTCGAACCCCAAGCCTGGCTCACTTGTCCCTTCTCATTGCCGGAAGAGAAGGGGGAGAGAGTGGTTGTGTGGTGTTTGGCTGCCGACCAGGCTCAAACCACAACACAGAGGTTAAATGAAACCTGTTAACTCTCTTGTACCTCAAATAACATTTTTTTCCTTAAATACAAACTGAAATTAAGTAATAATTAAAAAAAAAAAAAACCACATAGAAAACTTGGAGAGAATGTATGGATTTTTTTTCTGTGAAGCAGTATTAGTGCGATCTAACAAATACTTTAATACAGCTAGTTTTTTGTTATTTATTTAGGAAAGGACAGAGATTGCAGTTCAGCTTTTCAGTGGTGTAAGAACAGTTTCCCAGTCCTTACATCAAAGTATTTTCAAATAAATGCTTACAATTTTTCTTTCTAAAATGTCTCGTTTATGGACAAAAATGTCTCATTTATGGACAAAAATATTGAATGTCTTCAAATGCTGAAATATACTGTGAGTGAAGGAAAAAATATTGAGGATGAAAACCACATAACACTCTTTCCTTAGACAACTTCACTATAATGTAAACAAAAACGATATTTTGATATTAGCAGCTAAGTGCTTCTGCTATTAGAACATGATTCTTCATTTGTGATGTTTGCTATACCAGTGTGTATGCACAGAATTTTCTGTGAATCATTGCCAGGTATAGCAAATAAAACTGGACAAGACACTAAATGACAACTGGGAAAAAAAAAAAAATAAAGAGTGAGCAAGTAAAACATTATTCTTATATTAGATGCCTAGCACAGACAGATATCCCCACACCTTCAAAACCAAAATATTTCCCAACCAGAAAATTAATTATTGGAAGAAACAACAGTACCAGTTGACTCATTAAACATTGCTGTGCAGAGCTGAGGATAAAGCATTTATTAATCTGAAACTCATCCACATCAGAAGACTATAGTAAAAATGTCACACAGATGCCTTTAGCAACATACCGAAGCTGTTAAATCATACAAATTAAACTGCTGATCTTAAGTAGCAAAACAACCTTTCCAGTATATGTGTATTTGCTTTTAAGCAACATTACTTTTCTTCTTCCTCTTATAAACACATATAATGCAATAGCATGTTGTTGGATGATACTGACAGCAGTACTCTTCATACAAGCTCAAACGTAAGTACTTCTTTGAGAATTTATCCAGTATCAGGAATATAGGGCCATGTCAAGCAACAGTCAGTTTCCATATTTTCAGTCAGCCTTCCCTCTACAACCTTCTTTATCATAAAAATGTTAGCAATTCTTGAGTGGAAAGTAACTACGAAGAAGCATACTTAATAAGAGAGACAGTGTGTGTGGACACATGCATGTTTCTGTGTATCTATATATAAATATTTATGTGTATATATATATTTATATGTGTGTGCATGCACATGTGTATACGTATATATGAAAAACACAAACTGAATTTTAAAAAATCCAGGATTCTGAGTAATCAAAACTATACAAAAATCACACTGGATCTTTGCTGCCTCTTCATATCCTTTATTCCTACAGCTTAGAAAACAACATAGATTTTCCTTTGCCTCAGTTACTCAGCAAGTCTTGGTAGAAATCCTGTTTTGCACCATGAAAACTCTCTTTGCAAGTCTTTGGTGAGAACTGCTCCGGTTAGCCCCTCAAGTGATGCATAACAGCTTAGCTCCACAGAGCTCCAAGGACATAGGTCAACACTCTAGTTTGACCTTGACAAAGTCATGGTATAAAACAAACACTATACTACATGCAGCTACATAGGAAATAAAATCTACCATAATTCATTTAAGGAGAAATTAAAATCTCTAAAAATATGTGTCAGTCAAAAGTATGTAACATCTACAAAGCTGATGAACTGCAACATACAAAGTCTTCCTTCCCACAACACCTCCAAGACACTGACATTTCCATTTGTCTTAAAATTCATCCATTATTGGCTATCTTTATAACTTCATTAGAGTTAAAATTGTTTCATTCAAATTGGTTAAAAAAATTAGATGAAAATGGAATGGTGACACTGAGACCTATTTTTTGTCTTTCATATAAACCAAAGAGTGAAGTTCTCTGAGATTTCAGAGTAAGGCCAGATCATATTTGCCTGCTTACATGAAAAGACCCATCAGTAAAATGCTGCACATCTCGTGAAGGCAGCAGTCTACAAGTGACACTGCTTCCAAAGACAAGCATATGCAGTGCAGTTTTATTAAAGCAGTGTAAGCCTCAGCATTGTCTCAGGAGAGACTTTGGACAAATGTTGTATTTTGGATTTGCTCATTTCTGCAGTATTATTTTTATGAAATATTCAAGGGCACAATCTCAGTGAGACCAGGAAGACAGTACTCCATGCTAGTGACATAGTTGTTTATCTATGCCAAACACCATGATATGACAATGGTTTGTGATAGGGACGTATATGCAGAACCACCTCCACAAGTGCCAAGGAATACTAAAGATCCTATCTGACTGGCAGCTTCTCATCAAGGGACTGGCGTAGATGAGGAATCAGAGCCTAATCCCCATTGTGTGTCATAGAATATTGCCATTTTCATGCGCCACGTCTGTCCTGTTGAACTGATTCAGAGTAATTACAGCTCAGATAAGCCTTCTCTGGAATATGTGCAATTAATTTTCCTGTAAAAAAGGGGAAAGAAGCCTGACATTTTAATAATGTTTAAATACATCTAATCTTTTTCTTTTCTGCTCCTAATGTTTCCTAAATATGAAGAAGTAGGATTTGAAAGAACTTACAAACTACCTGTTCTTATGTAAATCATCCATGGGTCTGCAATATCCCCTCATAAAACAGTCAACATGAAATAATATTACAAATCAGCAGAATGTAGAGCAAGTGGGTTATTAGCGTAAAGATCAATCTAGTTTGGTTTGTTTTTTTTTTTTTTTTTACTATAAGCACTATTATTCTTTTTAAATAGGAATTACCTAATTTCTTTAAAATTTCAAGGACAACTTTTTTAAAATTTTGAAAATAGACTGGACTAACCAAAATTTCTGGTTTTCCTAACAATTTAAAAAATGGTTTTCACAAGTTCATTAATATATTTTTCCAAATCTCACTCTTGGCCTGTCAAAACAGAACAAGTTGTGATTTTAAGACTGTACAATTCAAGGCATCTATATTAGCATAACTACATTTTGAGGTGAGTTTTACACTTAACCCAAGTGTCTTTCATAAACAGTTCATCAGCAGGATTCAAGTGCATCTCAGGCTTTCTGTTACACTTCAAAGCTGAATAACAAGTACTCATCTTCACAATACTTCAAAACTGCAGCAATTGGCTAATTGCCCATTACTGAAACCTACAGAAAAGAGCTAAGATTTCCATCATTCTGCCCTCCAGGAATACACTATATTTAGAGAAAAAAAAAAAAAAGAAAAAAACACAACAATAAAAAATAAAACAAAACCAACAACAACAACAAAAAAACACACAAAAACCCACCACCACCACCAAAAACACAACACAACTCCCTTCCTCCCCAATCATTTAACATGTTTTAGACAAGGA
The DNA here is from genome assembly GCF_018691265.1 of Tyto alba. Classification (NCBI taxonomy): domain Eukaryota; kingdom Metazoa; phylum Chordata; class Aves; order Strigiformes; family Tytonidae; genus Tyto; species Tyto alba. Next base: position 11,727,541 of record NW_024881327.1, on the reverse strand, counting down.
AGTAGAACTTGTTTATGATTTGCAAAGACAAAACAAAAAAAAGTGCAGTTATGTTTTGTTGAGCTGACTCGAGAGTATCTAGTCCTAAAGCATTAATTCCTACAGCTTGAGGTAAAGCTCACTTAGATAGCACTGTACCTAGCTATTCCATAAATATAAAAGTCTAACATTTGATAAAAAGCCAACTCTACAGCAGAAAAATATCTCCAACAGCTGGACTATGAGAGGGATTCATCTTCTGTCCTAACTTTGCCTCCAGTTCCACTCAGAATCCACCTAAACTGCCTCACTACACTTTTTATTTCGATGGGACAACACACATGACTCAAGTTACAGAGGGAAATCAAGGTTGAAACAATAATATTGTTAACACTCATTTTTCAGTGTGAATGCTGCTGTACCAATGGCAGCAGTAGAATAAATGTTACTGTAAGCAGCACTCAGTTATTTTTGTCACTATACCATGAAAATATTTTCTGCTTAAAGTCATTCTAAGTGCTCACACTGCAGTGGAAAAAGATTGATTTGGAAAATGTACATGAAGATGCAGTTGCAGGTAGAGCTGGGTAAGAGACAGCTGAGATTTCAAACATCATTTTGTGTCCGACGAAAACTGAGTTTAATTTATTTTGTTTACTTTAGGGGAGAAAAAATAAATAAATAACTAAATAAAAAGAATAATAATAAAATAAAACAGAACAAGCAATTGCTCCTTTCACCAAACCCTGAAGAATGGATTCACTTTGTTTCTTTGATTTTCTGGATAAGAGGATATTTTCACAAATGAGTACACCTTTGAGACAAAGCAATGCTCTGAACCCAAATTTTATGTTCCTGTTCAGGTTCACCATTTCCAAGGAGCTTTAGAGCAGTTTTTGGCATCTGACATGTTAGAAGCCAAACTCTCCTACAATTTCTGTAGCAGGTATTTTTCAGGAGATAATGACAGAACAGAGGAATTAATTCCACTGCTCTGTATACCTGTGCTTATTCCTCCAAAGACTGACAGATACACTTCTGGTGACCACAGGGGGTCAATCCAAAATTATCACTAAAAAGAGAACAAACAAAAAAATTGGGGAGGGACTACTTTTCTAAGTTCTTGTTTGTTTGCTCAGAGGTAGGTGAGGGCTCCTTCCATTTTATCCTTTGTTCCTGGGTCTTGTAACTGAACATCTAAACCCCTGTTTTAATTCCTCAAAGATTTACTCTATTCACCCTTCAAGAGCTAGATAACAATTATAAGAGAGAACAGTTGAAGGTCCTCTGAAGCTTCATCTGCTTACAGCAAGTCAGCTTGTACTCCATTGACATTTTCCACCCTCAGCTCTGTTCAAGGTCTCTTTCATAATGCATGCAAATGTGGTAGAAATACTTTTTCAGAAGTATTTGAAAATTTCAAAAAATCAAAGGGGGGAAAGGGAAGACAACTAGAAAACTCTAGAAAAACTAGAGAAAAGAAAGAAACAAATGGTCCTTGAGAGCCAAAATTCACCCAAAGCTCACTTTAGGTTAGTTGCAGAGTTCTGCAGAAAAACTAGTTAACCAAGGCTTTGAGATCTATATGCAAGCATCCAACTTAATGGAAAACCACAAGGAAAATACAGATTTTTCATATACTTCTCTCAAGAAGTATAAAACTGACTCTCACTCAAATTGATTTTTATGTTAAAGTGGTATCTCTTAATTAACATCATGATGTCATGGTTTTAAGACAGGCAGGTTGTATTTACAACTGTTGTATTTCCATATTCAGAATGACAATGGAACATGGGTTACCCTAAGATTAAAGACCAAAAATTATAGTTATTCATCAAGTGCTACATCTGTAGTATATTGTAGCTAAGTGAAAAGGTGTACAGTTTCATTAGCCAAAAATTGCTGTTCTACCTATCTTTTGTAAACATTCAGTTTCCTAATATTTATAGTTTTACAAACACATAAATAACTGCAGGATTTGCAGAATATTAAAGCATGTTTTGCATCAATTTTTGACCTATTTTATATAAGCGAAGAAAACAGTTTTATCAGCATTTTCTAGCATTCATTTCAAATTTACTTCATTTTTAACAGCTCTAAAAAGAGAACTTACTTTCCCTGAATAGTCCATGCATGTATCTCTGTAAAACAACTCAAGCAGTGAAGAGCAAACTGTATGAAGCTCCGGTTGGTAGGGCAGAGAGATGAAAAAGGGGATTGTGATGCCCGCCTGGCGCCTGAAGTGGCTTCCTCAGCCTGCAGGACGGTGAATGAAGCTGCAGCAGGAACTTCCCCCAAGGGCCTGAGGCCTTGCAAATAAGCCCCAGAGCAAACCAGAGAGGGAACCCTGGGCCTATCTTTTACTAGGCCTCAGTATTTAGTAGCACCATGGTGGCAGGGCCCCAGGCACCTTCCTGAAGATGACACTGGATGTGCAGTATGAGAGGTGGTGGCCACAGGGGCACGAGCCCTGTTGCTCTTCAGAAGACTTCAGGTCGCATCCTCAGCCTCATACAGCCTTGTTATAGGCATCAGGGAAGCAACAGAGGCTCACTCTAAGCATACTGAGGCTTTTTAGATGCTTAAGATCAAAACCATGGCTGGAAAGAGCTGCTCCATAGCTGCCCAACTTCAGAGAAGCCTAAACTGAGTGGGTGCTTCCCTGTCGGATTGCTGAGGTCTTTCAATAAGTAGACTTTAGTTTAGTGATCCCGTGGATACCAAGGGATATGCTTGCTCTGTTTCCAGAAGATTGCCAAAATGTTCAGTAGTTCTGGCACAAGTTCTAAGTGTGTTTTTAGTGAGCTCTTTTACTAGTCTGTCACTTTAATTCTAGCTGCTCTAGAAATCCTGGCAGCTCTTAAAGCACCACACCCTTAAACAAACAAAACCCTCAAGATTTTACAAATAAATAGTATTGCAGAAGAATACAAAATAGATATTAAAAAATACACAGATGGCCTGAGCTAGCATAATGACTCTGCACTTACATACCTCACACACAAAAATCCTTTTTTCCAATCCTGTGGGCACCAACTACCTTGATTTGGGGTTTTGGGGTTTTTTTTTTGTTTTTTTTTTTTTTTTTTTTTTCGTACGTTTCATAACCTTAAGTCCGGCTTCTGTCACGTTCATCTCCCAGTCTGGCTTTAGTTAGTTCAACATGAGTAAATGAGATATACTGAGTCCTTTCAAAACTTAATTTCAAGTTACTAAATGTGGTCTCAAGACTCTCACCTGTACTCTTTTTTAAATCCATGATACGTGCTTTCACTCATATGGAAAACCTTATTTCATGACCCTAGGAAGTTGTATTTTTCTGTCTATTATGACATACAAGAACTAAATTCCCTGTGGGATTATTTTCTACAACCGACATATATACAGATGGACTTGACGACAGTTAACAGCAAAAGAGCTACATTTCATTGTATCAACACAGGATAATTTTACACTGACAACATTGTCTAACAGTTAAATAGCACATGTTCTGAACTAGACTGATATAAAATTAATGCTCCAGGACTGTGCAGAAGCTTGATGTTCCCTGTGTCCCATTTTGTCATTTAATTTTAGATAATAATTACACAATACATCATTTCTTAATGTAGCCAAATATGAAACAAAGAATATCGATGACCTGTATTTATTTTGCAGATGTTAATATAGCAAAGGAGTCTTTCATCCTTGAGCAGCATTACATTTTTCCCATGCAACTTGGAACTTAGCTATTTGTGTTGGTGTGAAGACATACTTTGGTTTTGGTTAGTATATAAAAGATGCAGTAATGGACGGACCTGAATTAATTCTGTCCAGGCTTGAGCTAGCCACCAGGCATGAGATAGAAAGGCACAAAAAGCCCCTGAGCTAGATCAGTTAAGATCTAATTAGGGGAAAAACTTCACCTCCCAACCTGCACACTTGCAACTTCCATGGAAACAATGTATGTGCTGTACATCCTCCTGAATGTCATCACCCTACATGCTTTCTCTGCAGAGTCTTTAAGCAAACCATTTGTGATAGAAAAGGTGGAAAAATCTCTCTTCTTTATTTAAAAATAAGACATGCATGTTTTAATTATGTTCCATCAAAAATGGAATTTTAAAATTATGTTAGTATAGTCTTAATAGTACAGTAAAATGCATTTTCATGTGCTTAGTTTTTTTAATTGCTATACACATATTTCACCTCAGTCACTTGAGAGTATTCTGTCTATCCTTAAAATGGTAGTACTCAAGCATTAGTAGCTCATATGCTAAGGAGCGGTTCAACAAGTGTAAGAATATTTATTATTTAAATTAAAGACATTATGGAGAAAAAGTATTTCATTTTCTACTGAACAATCTTGTAGATGTGAAAAGCAGCACATAGCAGAAGTATTCACAATTCATCAGGACATGTGCATGGCCCTTCAAGATTTCTACCATATGCATTCAGTGCTGTGCTACTTCTCCCCTTCTTTGATACTGCAAGACAACTGTCAACACAATCTTTTAAAAGAAATTTCTACTAACAGTGCAACTAGATAGCAGCCACTTCAGAGGCTGACAGGTATCTGGAAATGTACAGTCAGTGTTATCAGTGTTTATCTGAATAATTAACATAGCCTTAGGCTAGCTATTCTGTGAGTGTGAAATTGTATTTCTTTAGTTTCTGGTCTGGATGAGTGACATTATCATGTAAATGAACTTTAAAAATAAAAATTGCTTCTCCTGCTTACCAGCTCCTCACGAAGTTGGGCTATGAGTTCATCTCTCTCCTTCAGCTGCACCTTCAGCACTGAGCATTCATCTTTTATTCCATCCTACAAAAACATCAAAGGAGATGTTATAATAGGCTTAATACTTTTACTTTGCTCTTGACAAGAAAAGGCTGTTTCACATAGTGTGAGATAATTACATTCAAGTAATGAAACTCAATTCTCCTTTGTCATGACTGGTATTTTCAATAACATATTCTAAGTTGCTGCATAAACAAATTAATGTATCCAAAGACTTTACATAGAAATGTGAATAGCTCCCTGTACAGAAGTCCATTTCATTGTTCTCTGAATCTTTTAAGCCTTTTGCTGAAGATCCGATCAGGTCATTCCTTTTCAGTTAAGGAATGGCTATGAAGTGCAATAATTTTACTCATAGAAAACAACATTACAGAAATATCAATTTAGAAGCATTATTGTGGAGCTCTTGGTCTTGGAGAGGATGAAAAAGAAAGCACAAGAGAAATTCACAGGAAAAGTAAAGTACCCTTCCCATGTGTACACCTTTTGTTCCACATCAGCAAAAACAGCAGCAATTCTGGTATTTAACAGGGTTAAGGAAAGAAAATAGTTTCCACTTAGCTTGACTATAACTCAATTCGACTTGCATGACAACAAACATAATAGCTAAGACTGTAGTCAAACCCCAGTCCATGAGGCAGTCCGCAAGTTGTCCCCTGGCAATTTTGTGAGTTCATGTAAGTCTGAGTATGGTGTCCAGATCTGGGGGCCCTGGCATAAGAAGGACATGGACTTGCTCCAGAGGGTCCAGAGGAGGCCACAAAGATGCTCAGGGGGCTGGAGCAGCTCCCCTGGGAGGCCGGGCTGAGAGAGTTGGAGGGGTTCAGCCTGGAGAAGAGAAGGCTCCGGGGAGACCTTAGAGTGGCCTTCCAGTACTTAAAGGGGGCTACAGGAAAGCTGGGGAGGGACTCTTTGTCAGGAAATGTAGTGACAGGATGAGGGGTAACAGTTTTAAACTGAAAGAGGGTGGATTTAGATGAGCTATAAGGAAAAAATTCTCTCCTGTGCGGGCGGTGAGGCGCTGGCCCAGGGTGCCCAGAGCAGCTGTGGCTGCCCCCTCCCTGGAAGGGTTCCAGGCCAGGTTGGACGGGGCTGGGAGCCCCCTGGGCTGGGGGAAGGGGGCCCTGCCCGGGGCAGGGGGGTGTGTGTGTGGAACTAGATGATCTTTAAGGCCTCTTCCAGCCCAAGACATTCTATGTTTCTATGAAATCTAATCACCCTATTTGGCAGTTAAATGTCAATCCCATTTTTTCCCTGTTCTGATAAACATCCAAGAGGAGAAATTCAAATGAAATGACTGAACTGTTGAAGAATAAAAACCCAACAAAATAACCAGCCAACTGGATGCTCGTACAACTATTAATGTAGCACTGTATCTTTACATCCTTCTAGTAGAGAGACATATTTACAGTGTTTAGGAAATATACTGGTTTGGATAATCATTATTTTCCCCCAAAACACAAGCCATACAAGAAAACTTTTGGGAATATAGTGTTATTTGCACAACACAAATCAGACCTCTATCTAACAGGTGATAACACATATAAAAGTGCAGAATTTATGTAGAATACGAAGAGCTCAGGGGTTGAAAAGGGTATAACCAGTGCAATAAACTTCAACTCTGTCAGTACTAATGTGTCTGCAACTCCAAATGAACACACAAATACGATACAAAAAAGTAAATTGTGTGGAGTCCATTCTCCCCAGTTAAATTTCAGTTACAATAATTACCTTTTGAAGTAATTATATTGCTCATTATCCACTCTAACAGAATTGGAAGAAGAAACAAGATACTCACATATATAAACCCCAAATATTTATAACTGCAATAAAAAGAGATACCCCCATTTCTGGCAGACAGTTAATGAACCTGCTTACACAATACTTCAGTACTATGTACAGATCTCCTGAAATATTCAAATTCAGGAAAAAAGCCAGGACTTGCTCTATCTCCTTTAGGGAAAAGCTCACATGAATTTTTCTTTGCTATATGGTATAGAGGCATTTCACTCTTACTATCTACTAATAGAATGCTGTCTATGAATTTTAGCTGAAAATAAAATACTAATACATCCCAGAATACAGTCCTCAGCACACAATATATTATTAGCATATATTTCACATTCTAGTTAGCAAAAATATTGCCTTATAAAAATATATGGTATCAAGAACTTCACTAATATTTTATCTGTGAGGTCTTTATTTTTAAAAACAGTTTTAAAAGCGATGCAGCATTAACTATCGTGCAATATCTAGTTATGCTATTCTGACTTCTTTTTGTCAACACTTTCAAATTGTTGTTATGTTCTGATTTTCCCCCTTTTAACTTAAAAAAAAAAAAAAAGTTAGTGAAATACACAGTGGAAGAAGGAAAACAATGTCCCATAAGCACGACTACTACAAAGTAGCTTTTAGAAAGCATGCACAAGCAAATACAGCAATGAAGCCTGTAATAGTGAGCAGGAAAGATTTTCGAGTTAAGCTTTGTCACCAGGTATTGTCTAAAAGGCAATGCAGGACTCTCTTGGACTAGTGAGAGCTTGAAGAAAGGCTTTGCCTCCCAGAGCTTCTAAACATTTAAAAATCATGGTACATCTCTGAGAACAAAAAGCAGTCATGCACCCAGCTGGATCTTCCTCACCTCCACGAAGGACTGTCCCTTCTTGCACAGCACCATCCTCCAGGCACTTAACTTCTATGTTCCAGGCAACAACTTTCTCATCCAGTATAGACTGTAACTGTCATCACAGTTTAGAGAAAAATATGTAGGGCTAAGGTAAGTTTTCCCTTGTCTTGCCACATATCAGTGAAACTCCAATTAACATGGGCCCGTGGGATGTGATTTCTGTAAATCAATACCCCACACCATCAGCTCCTATGCAGACCTTTGCAGCTTAGTAAAACCGCATCCTGCAATTTCTGGGGGACCCACTGTGCTGGGATACTTGAGAGTGTGAGTGCTGGACAATACCCTTCATACATTTACCAGCATTAAATGAAAGAATACCTGTTGCTTCCACCCCTTCCTTAAATCATTTTCAGTATTAAGCTAAGCTAGCAGTTAGGTAAACTTAACTGCAGAATGCAGGTGCTGCCATCACTGTCCCCAAACAAGACTTCATCTGCACCTGACCATCTCAGCAAGGACTGTTCACTAAACAGGGTCTTTTCTGCAACTTGCTGTACAGGCACATCAATGTGTATGCAGGAGTTACCCAGAATTCTCTAGTAAAAGGGAAATGCTAGTGATTCGCAAATTTTGATGTTATCGTTTAGTAAAAGAAGTAATAATAAGCACAGTCTAGATTTCATCCCTTCTACACCACACTGTGTTTGCAAGCAGCGGAGAGCTCTTGTTCAATTAGGATTTTTTAATCCCATCTTTCTGCATGGTATCTGCACAAGCACCATTTGTCCCATAAATGCAAGACAAAAGGGAAAAGACAAATGGTACTTGGTGCTTCTTTTATGTTTCTACTATATTTTGAGGAAATTTCTTATATAATACAAATGGAGAAAACAAACAGAAGAAAGAAAATATCATACAGAAAAAAAAGAGAAAAAAAATAGTCAACTGCAGAATGGCTTGGATAATTTCAATATCCCATACATTTGTTTGAATGTCATACTAACAGAATAAAAAATGTTATAGAATTAACTATCTGTTGCCAAAACAGAGAATGCAGTTCTTCCAGAAAGTAACTATTGAAAGCTAGGGGAAGGAGAGAAGGCTCCAAAAATCACATTCTTCTTCAAGAGCCAAAATACTTCGGTGAGGGCTTGTGTGGAAGATACCAAAGTAGGAGCAGGCAATTGAAAGGTGTGGGGTGTAGGAAAAGCTAGTGGAGTAGGGGCAAACAGCAATGCATACCAGGATAGTGTGAATTCAGAAACAGATCACCTTTGCTCCTTAGGAGGCCTGAAATGTTTCATTATCTACTGTGAAATCGCAGTACAGTGCAAGGCTGCTATGGAAAGACCAAGAAGTTTGTTGAGGAAAGCTTCTCAAGGTAAATGAGCAATAGGAGATGCAGTCCAGTGGAGATTTTTAGTAAAAAATAAACTACCTGCAAACCAGAATTCCCCTCTAAGGAGTTGTCACAACAACAGATATTGAAGAGGAAGGGTGTTGAAAAGGATGTCCTGCTTTAAGCAGTGCATGCAATCAGTGTATTCTGAGTCTACACTGTAATTACAAAGCTGGAAGTAACATTTTCCCACATAAAGCAGAGCTTTTTAATATGCTTTGAATATTCAGGGGCTGCATGATTTGGGCTTTTCACTATCACCACATTCCAGTAGATACTCGATCTGTGTATTCCTATGTTTGGAAAAATAAGCTTATTTATAATGCTGGTTATGATCAAGTATGCAAAATATTTCTCATGTTTTTGCAGCACTTGCAATACTTATAGAATGTAAAAGAATAACACTCTTGCCGTATAAGTATAGCTGAGTTAAAGTGCTATCCATAATCGATTAAATGACCATAGATTTAAAATTCTGCTAGGTAATATTTACCATTCCTAGTTACAAAACTACTATCCTTGGACACTCTGGTTTCTTATTGTTCTGCAAAGTAAGTTTATACCTGTATATTTTATCAAGGCTATCAGTCCAATGAGAGCATGGATGCTATGAAAATATTAATCACCACTCCAATTAATTGAATCATATGCTCTGCACATGTCCATAAGCTATCTGTATACACTGTAGCTTTGAGGTCATTTGGTTGAGTTTAATAAATTATTACATACAGTAATAAGTATTATAATGATACTATCATTATTTTTATGAATGTTTTTCTTCATCTCATTATGAAAAAAAAAATAAGAACTCTGCTCTCCACTAAAGTGAGCATACCCATAACAGGCTTGTCCAAGACTCTAGAAATACTTGATAAAAGAGAAGTCAATTAACAGCTCATTCTTAAAGAGAACTGTTAGACACAGCATGCCCTGTAAATAAAATGCTGTGTCTTCAAACTACTTTCTTTTATTAAATGGAGGTAAACAAAAAGGTTTGTAGCTTAAATTTCAGGTGTACGTCATAGAAATGCAAAAGCAGCGGTGTGCAAATTATCTGTTGTATTTTCCTCATGTTCTCTGATATTGTAATTAAAATCCAGGACTTAGCTTCATATTCACTATGGAGCTGATGCTATTATTGTACATGCTTATGGTCACAGTGTTCTTTAAATTATCATCTTTTTACTTCTTCAAATTATCACCCTTTTACTTATTTTCAGTCATAGGCTATGACAGCAATTGCTATGTCTCAGTGCTAGTATTTTCCCATTTTAGTTTAATTCTGTCCATCTGGGAAAATGCTAAACATAATAGCAAACCTGTTTCTCATCAGATCAGGTTACAAGATGAGAAATTGTACAGCGTGTTAGAAGACAGCTGCAGCAGGTTATGCATAAGTGCCAAAAAGCATAATCATTTCCATTTTGAAAAGTTACTTTATACCTCTTCATACTTTGCAACAAATAGGCATATTGTGCTTACTGTAATCAAAGTGCTATAAACAAAACTAACCAAGTATCATGGAAGATAAATTCAGTGCAATTTTACTTCGATACTAAACAGAATATGCTGCCAAAATAGTACCATAAAATTAGAATATTATAAAACTCATTTGATAAATGTGCTGAATTTCAGATGCTAAGCAGATTGTTTACCAACTTAGGGTAATACAAAACTCGGCAATTACTTAAAATGTAGTTTCTTAAAAAATATCATCCTGGAACAAACCAAACTAAGAAATAAAACTGAGTATCAAGGACAGAAAGCTACATAAATACCGTAATAGTTAAAACTTCCTTTAAGTTATGCAGCAGATTCATACAGCAAAATTAATACATTTCTGGATAACTATCTAGAACATTCAGAGAAAACACTTCTTATTTTAACACGTACAATAATTTTATGCCAGCAGTGTAAGAGTTTAGACTATGTACAGGGTTATGGATGTCTTTTACAGTTCACTTTATACCACCTGGCATCTGAAAAGCACCGAGTACTTTTGAAGATCTTGAAATTTGTAGAGAATCACCATTACCTATCTCCAAACTGAGATCCCACTTGTGTAACACGTACCGTGTTGACAGATATAATTTTATTAAAAGGAAAAAAAAAAAAATTCTACGTATTTGAGATCATTCATGTGAGTAGACTTCTGGATATTACAGACTCTGTTTTCAGAAATGATTTTTTTTTGTCAGATCATGAATAGTTTCATTGGTTGTTGTTATTATTGTTTTAATGACAATCTTAATGATCTTAACATGAGGCAGAGAACCCGAGACTGCATTATGTATTTCAGGCGCCAAAATGTGGTCCGTCTTTGAGAGATAGTCCCATGATGTATTTCTACCATGCTACCTTATGTATACATGGTATGACTTTCCAGTGTTCCATTTCTCCTTTCTGTGTTCACTCTAGGTCTACATATTGTATCAATTTATATCTGTCATATTAATTCTTTTCAGTCACACCAAGAGAGAAATGAATTGGCTGGCTGCAATTCTTCACACGTGCAAAGCACATTGATTTTGCTTCTTAGGCTCATCTGTTGTTCTGGTGCTATGCCAGTCCAGTTAGTCTTGGCTGGAGTCCTGACGATGCTCCCTAAGAGAGGCTGCTGCCTGCAGGCCACGGTCAGACTTAACTCACCCGCTTCTCGTGCCACACTGCCCTGCCAGCTGCTGCTCAAGCCCAGCACAAGGGCGAGGGCCAGTCCACGCTTCACAAATTCCCATTAAAGCGTCCCACGGCAACTCAGAGCGATCGCCCACAGCCACCTTGACTCAACACAAGCAGAGTCTCACTGCAGGGTATCTTTTCAGAAGGAACAAAACAAATCTATAAAATCCTGAATCAGCTTTGGAAGCTATGGTCGTATCAGAATCAGACATCATTACGTACATCCTCTTTCAGTGCAGCTACAGCATTCAGATGGCATTTCCAAAGGAACAGCTCTATATTTAGTTTCTTGATCATGAAGTCAAATGGATTTTGAGGAGCACAGGATCTGATCTTATAATGATAAGTAAGGGTGATTAATCCTCATAGAACCTTATGTAATTCTATACTATGTTCTACCTAAATTCAATTACATGGAATATGTCGATAAATATTTTACTGGTACAATTTAGGGCAGCTATATCCATTTGAATACTAGAATGCAACTGATATTTTACTATGAAGGTAACACTCAAAAAGACTACATAGGCTATGCTGCCTTAACCTCAGACATTTATGAATACAGAGCTAAATAAACAATGTTTTCTTCATAGCAATCCAACTGTCAGTTAACTGTGAAATACCGATTGAGCAAATTAATTTTTTTTTTCACTTAGCTGAATTTTGCTCTCCTCAGGAGTGATAATAAAAAGCATGGAATTTAAAAGAATGCAGCTTGATTATTAAACTGCAAAGCATAAAACTGAATGATCATACCAGGTGAACCCCAAGGTGTATCTAACCTTCAGAAATCATGATCAGCAGCCAGGAGTAGAAATGTGTAATAAACATATAAATGTATTTTTCCCTGATATATCACTGTATTTACTCTCTTCTTACGGCTCTTCCTGAGCCAGAATTCATATACACAGTACCACACCTCCTTGGGTAACATCTCTAAATAAATTATATGTTCATGAAAAGAAAACTAACCAATCAAGTGAAACAAAAAAAAAAACAATCCCCCAAACCTGCCTTTTGTTTCAAACCTGCTGCTGAACAGTCATTGTTCCTCTCAAGAAAAAACAGGAGTATTTCCTATACATCTTCTCCCTGTCTTCCACAGTTTTATAAGTCTGTGTACTTACTGTACAACTCCTGCCATCTCTGAAGCTCAGGTTTACTTCCTTTCTTACATAAACCACCCTGCATCTCTGATCAAAACCTATGATCCACCTTTCAGTTGCACTACACCATTCATTCAAACCAGGTAATCAGGATTCCACGTAGCACTCAAGCAGTGGCTTAGCCATCTATTCACAAAACTGCATTATGGTATTTTGGTTTGCATTCATTTCTAAGTGATTATTCAAATTAATTGTTAAGGGCCCAGATTTATAGAAAAACCCCATGTCTTCTGTGTTTTCTGTAGAAGGGGAAAAAAATCAATCACAAACCCTTTTGTCAACCTAAAATCAAGTGTCACAAACTTCAGAATAAATGAATTTCGGGAACAACATCCCTGTACCTAATTCATCAGGAGCCCTGAGAGAACTATTAAGAATAATTACTCAACTGTATGTACTTTTTTTTGATTTTGTTAAGTACTAAGCTAGTCTTTTCAGGGAACTATGGACAATGTCTGAAAGATCTCTTTCCTCTTTTAGAAAAATAGGACTGTTCTTCCCCATGTGTATTTCTTTGTGCCTGCTGACACTGAATCTCAACTGCCTTTCATCTTTAAATCATTTGGAATGATGAGATCTTTCTGCAACATTTCATACTCCATTTTAATTCTGATTATTCTGGACCCTTCTGGAAGTATAATTCTTCCTTTAATAAATGACTACTTACTCACATCTTTTGTACTCTACACCTAATCTGCCATTAATCCAAGAGAAGACTTTCCTACTCATTCTCTTATTTTTTAAAAGCCTTCAGTGACGAGCCTTGTTGAAAGCTTTTTGGAAAATGAGTTAACTACAAAAACCAGATCCTTATTCACATGCTGATGACTCTTCAGCTGACTTCTGAATGATGATTAAAATCTCAGAAAGTCAGGTCTGCTCTTCCCCATTTATTATACTCATTCATGGGCCAACTAAATCTATTTTCCAGAACAGTTTCTATTAATTTAATCGGTAACAAAGTAAAATAAAAGAGCTTTTTAAAAAAAACAATCAACCAACAAAAAATGTCATCTTATTTCCAATTGTCATTTTGCTAAGATTAAAGCAACAAATATTGGGCAAGAATTAGTTGTTCAACAATTTCTTCTATCAGTTTCTTTAGCACACTCAAATGAGTAGCTGGTGCAAGGGATTTCTTATTCTACATTCATATTCTCAGATATCTTCAACTGACATTTCAAGGCTCATTCCTCAGACTAGTTCCCCCAGTGATGCTGGAGTATCTACTTATGTGGAAAGAAACGCAGATAACTTATTTACTTTTTTTACAATAAACTTATTTGACAGGAATGCTTCCTTACATAACAATTATCTTTCAGCATTGCAAATTCTCTGGAAGACCTCATGCCACTTATTAATTTAAAGAAAACCTTTTGTAATCGGGGCTGGAGGGGGGGAGGGTACCGTTTGTTGTTTGTTTTAGTATTTTGGCCTTGCTTATTTTACTTTTACATTAAATTGTAAGCATGAAGTTTAGCAATTTAATATTCTCCTATTAACTCTCATTATAATCAGGGAAAAAAATATCTTATTCATATCTAATTTTTTGCCCCAGTACCAAATCAGCAAAACCAAACCCCTTTTGCAATCTTATATGCAAACAACCATAATCATGTCCTACATATAAATTGATTAACGTGAAAAAAAGTGGGGGTCCACAGCTGGCCTGAGGACCCCAAGACGAGGACAACTGACACTGACTTGGATAAGACAGCCGTGTACCTGTGAGAAAGAAGAGGCTGAGACTGCAGCTTGATAAGATAGCTGTGTACCCGTGAGAAAGGAGAAGAGGCTGGGACTGCAGATGTAAACAACTTAATGGAACATGAGAACAGCAGAAACCCAGCAAGAAAAACAGCAGATGTGGCAAGAAGGATAAGGTCATGCAATCATGAACTGTTGGGTTGAACCAATAAACTAAGAACACATATGCTTAAGAAATATATATATAAGGCTTGTAAGACAATAAACTTAGGCTTTTGGCTTTGCTTGCAACTTGATGAATGTGTCGCGTCCGTCACAACAGCGACAAAAAACTACCCGTAAGACCTGTAACTTTGTACAGACATAATTTCACTCACAACTGAAACACAGCCACTTTTTCACTTGTATGTCACAATTTCTTTCTGACAAGCAGCATGATAAAACCATTTAGGGCAAGTAAAGTAAAAATATCAGCCAACTGCCACATTTCCATAAAAGTTTCATTACCGCCAAGCTAGTAAATGCATTTCTTCATATTCAGAGAATAACGTCCTACACAAAACCTCATTTCTCTAAATGTAAGGAGATAAGTCCAAATCAGATACTGATTCCCCTAGGAGGAGATCAATAGCAAAGTTCCTTCTGGTTCCAACCTAGCACAGGCCACCGGGCTGAATTTTCTCCGAACCCACTGTAGTCTTCTACTATCACCTTGAAAATGTGACACCATTTTCATTATTTTATGATGAATTCAACAGTTATGCTTTAAAATATTCTTTCTCCTGCTTCCTGGAATTACAAGAAAATTTCAGACAAGAGGAAAAGGAAGCCTTAAAAAAATAGTTACTTCAGCTTTTCCAGTTGTGAGGAAAAATGTGACAAAACAACCCCTTGTGCACACCAACCAAAAGACAAAATATATTTTTATGTTTTACAGTTACTATTTTTAAAGCCAAGTCAAGATTTTCTTTAGGACCCAAATAAAGATAATTTTAGATTGACCAGGATGATTCAGGGAGGAAACAAATTAATAATTTTTTAGATCTTCCAAACAGACCAGAATTGACAGAAGTAATCTTATTAAATGCTCTCAAGAGAATAAGAAAGGGGAAGAGATCCAGCCAGCTCTGGTTGAGGTTATAATTATGTAAATAATGTGTAATTCTAGGGAAGTTTTTCAGATCAAAACCACGAATGTTTGCATGCATGGATAATGCATGCAAATAACAAATACTCACAGAATTAACAGTGATATAATAGTTACTATTAAATACTGTCTAGTGCAGGTCTGGAGAATAAGTGAGAAGAATGTGAAAGCTCATGGTGGCAGGGTACCTAATTCTCTGCCAGGTATTTAAGAAAATTATTAAATAGGGACAAATACTACAACTTCAACTTATACAAGCAAGGTGTCTTCATGACACAGAACTTAGATTTTTTTCATGCATCGTATGTTTTATCTTTGTATAAAATGGGACAAGTGCAAATTCTAGGGAAAGAGGTGTCAGAAGAGCATATAGACTTGTAGAACAGCAGAGGACACACAAATATACTTTGGAAATAAAAAGTTCAGCCCAGATTAACCTCAATGTTTCCCTCACTATTTTGGACTTTAAATTTTTATTTGTCCGCTAATATTTTATGATATTAGGAGATCAAAAGTATTAATTCTAAAGACCAACTCTATTCTGGTAGGTAGACTGGGGAAAAAGCTGCTTTAGAAAGTGCTTATTACCTAATAATTGTTAAGCATGCTACCATATATACAGAATAGTACTATTTCAAAGGTAGGCACATGTACATTTTAAATTTTGAATAAAACTTTGATTTTTGACTGTATTTAGACCATCTTATTTCATTACTTAAAGAGATGTCTAAAAATTTCCTATTACCTTATTCTGCTAATCATTCTGTGTAAATTGCTGCATTCTGGTTTAAATAACTTTGTGATTTCAGCAACCAACATAAGCTTTCTGGAGTTCTGATGTTATGAATGAGATCAAACTAGTGCCGAGATTGACAATTTCCAAAACAGCATCACGTCCAGTGGAATTCTGTGTGTCCAATATGAAACAATTTCTTTCTAGAGACAATAAGTTCTGGAGCAATGACCCAAATCAAATTTTAAGAAATCAGTATCTCTGAAAAGGTCACGGATTTTTTTTTTTTTTCTTTTTCTTAATTGGGGACCTATTTAAGGGTTAATAGATTGAATATTACTATTAGAAATAAACTTTAAAAATACATAATATAAACTACTTTTTCAAAAGCATATTTAGTTCACTTTGTGCAATGTTCTTGTTCCTATATTAGTAAAAGAATACCACGAGTATTGTGACATCCATGCATTTTTACATATAGGGAATTTGGTAATTTTGTAACACTTCAATATATCACAAATCGCTTCATTTCCCCTTCCCCCTCCAAATTCACATATATACAACATTTTGAACAATGGGTTCTTTTCAGTTGTATATTCCAAATGCTTCCATATAAAGAGGTCCATGTTACCCCATTTTTAATTTTTATTTTATTTTTTTCAGAGTAGGAAATTCAAACATACAAAGGGGAACGTAAGCACACACCTGGAGTACTCAGAAGAACCTGCAATTGGTGACAGGTTTCCCAAGCTTTGTGCCTATGAAAAAGGACTCCCCTGTTCATATTACACGAGACATCACATAAACACAATACCATATTAATGACTAATGACATCTCTACTCATGGCCATATTAATTCAAATTAGGAAAAAAAAATATCTCAAAACAGTATCTTTTCTTTGGCAAGTCTTCGAGTACTTTCATGCCAGTCTAACTTCATTTATTTCAAAAGGCTCCCTAGGACCCACAATGGTAATACAGAAAAGTAAGACCCTCATATTTAGATAAAATCACACCATAGAACTACCATACACTGTGATTATTTTTATATCATTAAGGGGTATTGTGGAGAACACGGTGTCCTCTCTTAAACTATACATAATACTTGTAATTTGCTACTGCTTATAGGTCATCAAATATACTATATCAATAAACATACAATATAATATTACTGACCCTTTAAATACAACAGGAGCAAATAGCAAAATAATGCATAGCTGGTGGGCAAATCAGTAATTCATTTTGATATTTCATAACATTTTGCTACAATTTACATAAAACTTGAACATATAAAACATGAAGATTGTTTCCTAGCTTTATCACACTTGCTAAACACAGTCGGATTTGTTTCTCTAAATGAGCAATTTTGTAAATTATTGACATAACCTCTTTCATCTACTGTCATTTAGTACACAGAGCTATTGGATGCACATTTCTTGTATAGAACCACTGAGGTTTTATCCCTTCTTATCAGGTAGGCAAGAATAGAATCTGAATTACAGTGAACATACTTCACACTGAATACAGATATATGAAGTCAATCACTAGGCTTCTCACTTATATAAATAAATATATGGAAATTCCAGGGTAATGAAGGGATGTCATTTTCGATATATATTTTACCAAAAGAATAATTGGCTGTGTTTATTTTTTATCAACACTATTCATGCTACTCATTATTTTGATGTTTTCAATTAAATATTTTGCTTTTCCTCTTCAAGTGGTCACATCTCCATCATCTTCTTATAATCTCTAAAAGAGAATTCTGCATTTTTCATGTCAATGTTCAAGCTAGGCAGTCACAGAAAATAAATAATAATAACAAAAAAAATCTAAAAAGACTTAGATAGACTACACATTCAGTGCAACTCCCTCACAAACTGCATACCCAATTACTTACTGACCTTAAATGAAAATGCATTCTTCATTTGAGAGTAAACCTTTGTTCAATCAATGTGACATTTTGCTGGTAGTTTTTATGCAGCTATATCAATCTTTAAATACCACCTACTTTGCATATATACAGAAAATCTAATTTCTGGACCGACATTACGATCATTGCAAAAGAAAAACCAGCTGTATCTTAATGAGTTTTTAAGCAAGAATAAAACAAAAAGGGCTTTGATAACTGAGAAAAACAAAATTCAGCTATCAGAAGATAGTTATGGTGTCATAGAACATTTACAAAGATACTACAAAATGTATGTCTCTTAAGACAATAAATACAGTACCAACTATAAATACCTACCTAGTTTGGTCAGCACAGAAGACAATACCATCTAATTAGTACAGCACTTCTCATAATAAACGTGCTAATACAGAATTGCTCCTCCTGTTTCTGAGCTACCATGTATAGAGATACATATATAGATACTGCACTAAGCCAAACAGAAATAAAATTCTATGCATAAAATGTTATAGAGAGTGTTAGGGTTCGTTTGTTGTTGGTTTTTTATACTTAGATCCTCCTACACTGCACATTTTAAATCGGAGTATTTCAAGTATACAAGTCTTGCAGAAGAAACCTGAATTTTCTTTTCCCAAAGATTACCTAAAAATGTATTTAGGAGCATTGTAAATTTGGCAGACAGTCTCTATAAAATTTTCCTCTGTAAAAAGAAACAAACAAAAATCCTAATAATGCCAAGATACCATGGGAAACAACAGTGGCCATGAAGCAGACATCTTTTGTTTGTTTCTTTGTAACCGAGTGGCAGATGACCACTTTTTCCTTACAACTGAAGCCAGTTGGGGATTTCATAACAACATATTTTCTCACTTTAAAGTGTTTATTTCGTTAGAAAAAGCCCTTGACCTTTCTGAATAAAAATTAACCAGTTTTGAAGAACCTTACAAGGGCAAAATGTTCTCATACCAGTGAGCTGGAAGAGCAGCCATTAGCTGCCGGGCTGCCTGCCCATGCGTTCAGTGCCTGAGGTCACCCCTGGGGAGGTGGGCACGGGCGGGCGTGCTTCCTCACCCCCACAACCCGGACAGGAACCCCGGTCACCGCCTGATTGAGATTTTAGAGCAGCCTGCACTTTTTCTCTCCACAAGAAAATGAAACAAAGGCTTGGTGGTTTGCATAAAAGTGAATTCTTGTTTCAAGTACGGCATCATTCAAGCTTCTTTGTTACAAACAAGGAAAGAGCACCGAGACTGTGCCAGAGAAGACACCGATGAAAATTTACTTTTGAGTATGGCTGCTGTTTCTGCTTTGGAACAGCGTATTTGCTTTATCTTCTTTCCATATGCTGGGAGAACACGTTTTGTAGAACTTTTCATTAATATTAAAATACATTAAATGAGTGGAGGTAAACTAAAGATTCATTTGCCTGGTAATAACACTGTAATTATGCCTGTGGGATTTGAATTAAAAGCATCCAAATGCTAATAAGAACTAGTTAACTCCAGTGGGTAGCTGTGATTAGCTATTACTAGACTTGATCTTCTAGAAATGGGGAAAGTTGAAGGGTTGCAGGGTTACAACCTAAGAAAAATAGGTGGTTCTTCTACATGGATATTCATACGAATCATCTTTTTCTACTCATAAATCTTACCATTTAATTCTTTAATATTTGTCATTATAGAACTGGGAAGCCTAACCTAGCAACCTCTTCTCTGCTCATTTGAACAAACAAAGAAAAATGCCAAGAAACTCAGCCAAAAATGAGCTTGATGTTATTTTCTTTAGGCAGTTTCCCAGAGATCCAGTTACTAAAACATTTTTTGTAAGTCATATTTTAAGTGAATTGTGTGTGCCACACAGACATTAATTATGCTGTCACTTGCAGTACAATATTACACCTAGTTAAATTCCCGCATGATTCTTCCTTCACCACTGTTACAGGGTCTTAGCCATTTGCCCTTTCCCATTTTGATTATTAAAAAGCATATTCCACTTACAGCACACCTCTAGCATCTCCTGTTTTTTGACAAAAAAAGGGAAGCATGCATTTCGGTGTCCATTTTTTCCTGGACAAGTGTTCTATCCTGACATACCCCCAGAGAAGCTTAGCCAGTAGATGTGGTGAGTGAGACTGGGGAGATTAATGAGCTCATTATAATTCATTAAAGAGTGATGTGGGGATGACTGCCCACTTTAATTAGTTTTATTACTGTAGGAAATTGTTTCATATGCCAAGCTCATCACCAAGCATGCCTGGAAAACATTAGAGTGGTAATCAGACTTGATATGAGAACCTTTCATTAGCCTGTAAGGCTAAAGGCTCTCATAATGACAAGGAAGGTATTAAAAAGATGGACATGAGAGTGGCTAGTATAAAATAATTTATCGTGTCTAATAATTCAGTGATAAACAGCACAATGATGATTTCAAGTTAAAAAGTTGGTGGAACAGCTGTGTTGCTATGGCAGACCGTGTACTCTTCCTGTAATCATGACATTAGCTGACAGTAATAGATTTAGAAGGTTTAATAGGTCAGGTTTGCTCAGATAATAAATCCTAATGCAAATTACCTATGACTCAAATATTCTAATGAAAATGTTAATTGGTAACTGGAATTTCTTCAGAAATACATGGGCCTCTTTTCCCAGTCATCCCCTAGATTAACAAGCACATTTCCACACATTTCTTGACAACTTTTTTACCTGTTGCAGGTAAACAACAGGTAAAATTTTTTTGTAGATAACGATAGGTAAAAAAGCCCTAGGTAAATTAGTAGTAGATCTGGATGAAGAGAAATGGAGAACTAGCTTAAGAGTTCTCTCAAGTCTCTGAAAGTCCCACTGAAGAAAGGAATATGTTCTAGGATCTGCTTTTTTAACATTTAAAGGCCTAGAACATATCCACATTCAAGGTCTCTTCATCATTATGCAAATGGTTTAAGGTCTAATCTCTGTAACCTCAGTAATTTATTACGATCATGACTACCTTATCATCATTTTAATTATGCTCTCTTTTAATCTAAGCAACATTAAATCTTCCTAAGCCCTACTTTCCTGATTAGTTGTATTCTGAATATATTGTTTAGTATTATCAAGCTCTGTAACTTATCAAGATTTAGGTATTTATATTAATACAAATGTTAAGGGAATATCTATAAATGCCTCATTCTGGTAACGAACAGAAGAAAGCGATGGAACTATAGTCTAAATTGGTCATTGATAAGATCATGGATGATCAAATTTCTCAAGAGTACATCATAATGAAGTATGGCAAATTATGACTGAGCATATTTTTAATAATATAATTTTTTTCATTTTACGACATTTTTCAGGTGATTTTAGAGTAGCATAGTGCAAGATTTTTTTCTTCCCCTCCCCCCAAATATATGAGGCAATTAAACAATGTAAAATAAAACAGCTTCTAAAGTCATCTCAGTTTTCAAACATACCATTATCTTTTCATGCTTAGTGTTGTTCAGCCATTCCAAACACCCCCTACCTCAAAGCCATTCTTTCTCCTCAAATTTTCACAAACAAACCACTTGCCACTCTTGAATTTTCTAGTGCAAAAGAGCAGGTTTCTTTCTGACTACATAACAGAGTAACTGTCCATTGTTATTTTGCTTAACTGGTAAGAAAATAGGTGTCACTAGCACCTCACTCTGCAGAAGCTTTGCAACATTTCCTGTGGCAAGTGGCCCCACTGGTTATTAGCTGAATACGATACTGTTGAGACTGGCAGGGCAGCAGCATCTGACTGTCAGGTATTTTCACATTCCTATTGTAAATATGGTACATATAAGTATCATAAATGGTGGGTTAACAAAAAGAAATAAAGGCAGCAAACACACTGATTTCTAGGATGTCTTCTGTACAGCTCTGTGTGCTCTTATCTAAAAGGCAGTCCTTACTATTGCACTGTGGCTCACAGTATTAATAAACTAAGTCTTACAAAAGTCTTCTGACATAGGTTGTCGTTACAATCTTACAGAAGAGGAAGCTGAACAAAAAGGACAACGAAAAATCTCTGAATAAAACTCTGAGGTTTTTATTTCCATTTGTTGCCATGATTATAATTAAATTATCTCATTTGCTTGTTATCACTCTCACACCCCTTAATATTCCTTATCCTTGTATCACACCCGGGTCTGGCATAATTAAGGGTTCTATACTTTTGCCAAGCCACACTGGTTCTGAGTCCAGGACTTTATATTCCCAAAAGATTTCGTTACCTGAGAATGGGTAGGGTAAATGAATACTACCAAAACTGAAAATATTTACTGGTAAGACTCCTGGGTCTACTTTCAATTGTTGAAACAGATGGAGGAATTTTTGTGGGTGTTATTTTAGAGGTGATTAATCCTGATTTCCCAATCAGTTGGTATTTGTTTCTCCCTCGTACATAATCTTTTTGAGGCCCAGCAGTATCCTTAGCAACTGAACTGGAATATCTAGTCCAACATTTGAACTGGGAATCATTTTATATGTTACTAGTCCAATGTAAGGAGAAACATTTTCTGCAGTTTAAGCTGTGAAACAGTGAAAAGAGAAACAAAACAAACCCACGACAGCTTTCACGTCTAGGTGGGAGGATTTGATCAGATTTCAGCATAGTCATCTGGCAATTGTATACAGTGGATTTATGGGAGCTATGGAAAACAGAAAGTAATTTCAGTAATGCAAGATACAGCAAATTCATCTGCTCAAGTAAAATTTATTCAGCATCACCACTGTTTATGTATATAAAATAAAGCTAGCTGTAGTTTAGCTACTCCATGCAGACTGATAATTCTGCATGTTTTGAAGACTGCCAAATTACTGTCATCTCACCTTGTTCTCACTTGTATCACATACTTATTATTCGCAGTTTTCTGGAAGCTGTGGAGTGGAACTGAGGTTAAGAATCAAATCTCAAGCAAGGCAGTAACATAAAAGAGACATTGCAGAGCAGTTCTGTCTTGCTACTTTGAGCTGATTCTCTCTGAACTTGAAGTATAATTGCCCTTGATAACACAAAATTAATGTAAAGGCTGGTTTTTGTCTGTTTGTTTGGAAAGCTATTCAATATACTAAAAAGTTGTGTTTGCCCTGGAGTAAGATCTACTTGGTTTGATTTCATGGTTTTCTTTAGCAAGGGGATTATCTTGCCTTTTGACTCAAAAGGCTTATCACTTACCAGAATAAATCTATTTGGGGGAAAAAAAACAAAGATTCTGGAGTTTGAGGTTTTTAATTTTTTTTTTTTTTTAAGAGAGAAAAGAGGTTGGGGAATACTGCGTGCAAGTGAGGACATTTCTTGTTTCCTTCTGCATGATAATTCAAATACTCTGAAAAGTTTCATTCTCTTTATTAAGTATGTTTTATTTATTGTTGTACCATAATACCAGCCTAAAACCATTTAAAACAGTTCCCGGAGATATTACAAGACTGATTTAAGCTAATGCTTAGAATTCTTACAACAAATCTGATCCTTAGATGTTTTGTAAATTACAAAATACATAGTAAATTACACAATAAAGACATAGTAGGAAAATCATTTGATTACTTGTGAAGAGAATACTTTGAAAATTCCTATTGAACTGGTTACTGAATCTGTAAATGATGCTAATGTTGTTCCTTGTCATCACTGAATATTCTATTTATATCAATTTGGCTGTAAAAAGAATACAGTCATACTTCTACCACTTGCTGTCAGTTAGTACTAATAACAAAAGCTGTTGCTTGTACTTGGACACATACACAAGAATCATGGTTTTGTTTTGTTTTAAAAACTAACAGCAATAGGATTCTTTAGCTATTCAAAACTATACATGGAGGTACAGAAACACATGAGCTACACTTTCCAAATAAACTTACAATTTCAGTTCCTTTGGTTTTTAGGTACCTCACATAGAAAATCCAAACAGGGTTCCAATTTTGAGAAAACACTCATAAAAATCTTTAGTGCAATGTGAATAAGCAAGAATCACTGAAAGTTATGGTGACTTTTGCTGTGTTTGGACAAATTGCATTAATCAAAACTATTATTTTGTTAAAAGTAAATATTTGTTTGAAGAAACACAGTCCAACTGATTTAAAACAAATTACAAATTAATGCACAAATTGAATTTCCCTGTTTCTCAAATTGTATTTGGCTTTAATAACCAATTGCAATGTTTTTTAAATACAGTAACACAGTCCTTCAGTATGTTACTAGCACTTTATTCACTGCAGTCTATTTAATTATATTTTCTTAAATATGTCTTTTTGAAATCCATATTAAAAGCTATGGTATCAATCATATTACTCTCCTCATGAAAAATAAACCTAAATTTTTCATCAGTATAACCTGTTCACAACAAATGACTTACCCAAATAACATCACTGATCTGTATCAATCTATATGTAAAATTCAGTCTTTGGGACTCACTTCAAAGACATGCAAAATCGCAGTCAATTCACCTTTATTTATTTTTTCAAAAAAGGTACTTACTGTCCTATAGTTCATACTCTTTCTACATACATTTTAAAAATGGTCAGATCCAAGCATCAGCCCCATCCATGAAAAGCAAGAACAAGGTAGAGACTAAACTAAGGGAACTAATCAAAAACAAACAGCAAAATAAGCCTGAAATATTAAAGACCACATATTTATGTACCTAAAAAGAAAAGCAGATTATGCCTATTAACTTGTACCCTGATTTTGCTAGCACATATATGTTGAACAACTGTTAGCATTGAATACACTCCCTCTTGTACAGTCAATTATGTGTTTGTATGCTTAAAAGTTCTTTGTCTTCTTGTTCAATTCAAATTACACAGAACAATTACCTTATGCCAGAAAAATCAGAAGTGGAAGAAAGGGTTACTTCCTTCTCAGTTAAGTTTCTCAACTGGAGATTAAATGAAAAACTGAATGAAAGAAGATGATGGCTCTCAGGGCTAACTCTAGCTGATGGACTGTTGTCAATGCTTCAAACACTTGTCATTCAAAGAACTTCAGCTTGACAGAAAAGCAAGCAGAATTTAGACTTAACTATTCTCTCTCTGATACTGCTACAATTTTGGCCATTGGCATTAACTTAGTCTATAAAAGTCAAATGCTATCCCTGAAAATACAAAATGGATGATTTTGCAGTAAAAGAACAGAAGTTGTAACTAAAATTAGTAGAGAAAAATCATCTGAGTGTGAAACTGCTGTGGAAATACACATGGTTTCATCCGATTATTTTTTTTTTGCCCCAAGGAATATAGATGTGTGAAAATCCTATGACAACATTTACAGAATTACTTAGAAAATGATACAGTCCTGGAGATACTGTCCTTCAGCACCTTTCAGATTGTGGATGAGAAGTTTAATTAAGGCTATAAACTAGGGATAGAGATGACTTCCATATCTATATATATGATTAAACACCTGTCCTAATGAGGTCCTGATCTTTAAAGACGGTATTAAGCACTCTATCTCACAGGTTAAATCTTTGAAGCAAACGTCAGAATTTACCGTCATTGTTGATCAAATGACTCATTTTCACAGGAATTTTTCATCACATTAAATGGAGCTTCCAAAGATTATCTCCTCTATAGTATAGAGAGACACTGCTTTGTTTCTTCTGTCATATATAAAAGAAGTCAGGCAAAAGGCTACGAAAACATTAACGCCACATCTGTAATTTATAAAAAAGAAACCAGTTACATCCATTATGGGACATGCTTACACTTTGAACCAAACTGCAAAACATTAGAAAACTTAGTGTCATTTTAATAAGCTTAAGTAAAACAGAACCAAGCAAAGGTGATTAACATTTTTTTTTTAAAACTTGAGAATTTTTGAGGTTAATCAAGTTTGCCCGTACATTTAATAGATACAGATGTAGTATCCAGACGCAATACCAGTAATGCTGCAGCATAGCCTTCCTTCCCTGTACGCCGAAGCAGATCCTGCCCAGGTGAACACTTCTCCATGCATTATCACCAACAAAACAAAATGAATACTTTTGCACAAATGTCACCTTCCATCCCTCCAGCAAAAGACCGCTGACACAATATTCATGGAATGAGATTCTTAGCCTCCCTCTATATATCTCCACAGTTGTATGGAGATGGAGAATCTACCCTACATATCTTCCCAACCAGCAGAAATAGGCTTAATACTTACTACTAGATGTTATGAAAATAAATGGGACTATGCAAACTAGTAAGCTGGTGTTATACACCTACAGGAGTGAGCAGTAATTTTTTATATCCTGCAGAGAGATGAGCTTAGACTTCAGAGAACAGAAAAAGTCAGACTGATTTTGCAGAGATATCAAATAGAATGAAAACCCCAGAGCAGAACTTCTCCATTAAAACAGAGTCATAGTTTTTCTTGATTCAATGGAAAGAAGCAGCTTATGGGAGAAACATAATGGTTTATGGTATCATAAATATCAATCTGGGCAAACCCTATTTTGCTCTCTACAAGACCAATGTGTGTTCTTCTAGGCATCTTATTGCCTGGCTGGCTTATAATTTTTTACTCTTATCCCTACAATTTTTAAAGTTGTTGGTATGTAGCCAAACCTGTCGACAAAAGGATGAAAATATTTCACTCTTCATAAAACATCAGGTGAATTATTTACTGTCTAACCCTATTGTCACTTTTCTACTAAATCTCACAACAAGGAAAGTCCTTTTGCACTGATAAAAATCAGCGATTGTAAAATGCTTTAGGAATGCTATTAGCCTTTATAATCCAGTCCATTAAAAGCAAAGTAGTATGTATGCATTAAGCATGAATGAGATCAAAAGGCACTAAACTTCTAGTCACCAAAAGTAAATCACATTCTAATTTATTAACAAAACCTACTTATTCTATCTGAAATTATTCCATTCTACTAGTAATACAAGGAAATAGATGCAGAGATCAATAGTATATTGCTCTGGACATCACGTCTGCTTCCTTGGTCTTGAGAACCCCACAAGGGTGCTACTTGCTCGTGCAAGAGAGCAGTAGGTCAATGCTGTATCAGGATAGTTGCTTCTATGCCCTAAGTGCTTTATCAGCTACAGGAACAGCTGCTAAAGGCTACCGATGCATTAAGCTCAGTCCCAGTTCAGACAGTTTCTTATCCAGTGCCTCCCAGAGCCTGCCAATACCTGCTGGTTGAGTCTGGGTTGAGAAAAGATTTATCTTATTTTGAAAGTGATGCTTTCTCTCTCTGCTTATGAGACCCAACTCTCCGGAAAGCCTAATGAAGTGACCAGGTTTGTGTACACAGTGACACAAACAAACCCTCCAGTCATAGGAAGGGAGGAGAAGCTGTGAAAGAATGGTAAATAAGTAATGTAATAGAAGAATGGATTAAATAAGACACAGAGGAAAGAAGATGATGTGATAGGAGAAATATAAGGAAAATCAGGGAAGAAAAATTAAGCTACAGGAAGTTATCAAAAAAAGCAGAAGTTTACAGCTTTTGATATAAAATACAGTTAAAAGAAAAAAAAAAAAAAACAAACAAACAAAAAAAAAAAAACAAAAAAAAAAAAAACAAAAACAAAAACAAGAGAAACAAAGGATAAATGCCACAGAAAATCCGAACTTATTTTTTTCTGGTACAATTTATCATAATCAATACCAAAACAGATTTAGTAATGTAAATAGTGCCATATTATGTATAAACAGAATATAATTTTCTTGTACAAGAAACTAAAATGAAAGTTTTATCAAATGTCTGAACCTTTGATGTATAAGAAATTAATTTCCTGAAACACTGGGTGCAGTATTTATCTTTCATTCTTGCCTTGGAAAGAAAGGCAATCCTGCAGAAATCATTGAGAAGAACAAATGACCTAGGGAATGAAGCCAGGGTTACATCAAGAAATGCCCATATTTGGAAAATTCTGAGAACTCAGTTTTTAAAGAGGCAGCCCCATTGGAAAATTGCTGTTGTAACAGCAAGACAGATTCAAACCAATGAAAAGAATGAAAGAAGGAGAGAAGAGAGTGATGTTACAAACCATGAGTCAAGACTTTAATGAGTTAAAAAAAAAAAACAACAAAGATCAACTGGACCTTAAGTAGACAGTGCATCTGGACAGTAATATAAGCTAAGTAAGGATCATTTCCCACTGGGGGAAGCCAAGAATTACAGAAGAAAATAAAGGGCCAGAGCAAATGAGGGGGCATGAGGAGGTGAGGAGGCCATACCTCTGGATGCTGGGTAAAAAGTGTGGGTCTTGATGGAAGGGAAAACATACATAATAATTTTTAGTGTTTTATTCTGTATGCCAGACAATGCTATGATCACTATGCATTAGTTCTGTATCATTTTAAGTCTCTGGATTCAGATAAAAGATAGTACATACATGGCTGGAATAGCACTTCTTCACCTATGCTTCTTCAATTCAACCCACGTCTTAAAATAGACGTGCATTGTGCTCATTCTCCTAAGACAGAAAGGATGGATCACCATCTCATATAAGCTTCACTAGTTAAGATTTCATAAATTTTTTATAACTTTATATGGTACCTATTTCAGTATCAACAGAATGGTAATCATAATGAATGTGATTTAATGGAGGAATGTGTATATCCTGAGACAGAAAATAATAAAAATTTTCTCTAAGCTTCATATAATCATGGAAACTAAATACCAGATGGTATTATTTTTTCACTGACAAAAACATTCTGTCTATGCTTTATGTCACTGTAACAATCTTCATGATAGAAAATACTTTAAAATATTGATTACTTTTTTTTTTTTCCTTTTAATGCAGGTGAAATTACTCTAAGGTATCTGTTTTATTTTTAAACACAGAATGGCCAGAGAGCCATCTAGCTAATGAGAGGATAGCACTGACATGTGCAGCCTAGGAACAGAGAAAGGAATTACACCTCATTTTATTCCCTTCTCAAGTTTTCTGCTGCTGAAAAAACAGGATATTATGGCTTATTCTCACCAATGTACTTGTCTATCTCATCATATTAGTAGGCAGAAGTCACAACTTATCTTCTCCAATCACACATAGTTAAACTGCAAGGCTTTCCATCCTGTTTCCTTATTGTTCAGCAACACTTCTGACATTTTTAAGAGCACAATACAAAAGAATTAACAGATTGCATTTTAAACTGTGAACATTTCTTCATTAAAGATGTCTTTTAATTGGGTCAATAACTTGTCTGTAATTTGCTGAAGGAAAAGTGTAAGAGGACAAGAACAGGTCTACAAAATTGGTTAATTTACACAAGGCAAATAAAACACTCTGATGGCTAACGAAACACAAAATGTTTTTTTTGTGGTTTGTGGGGGAGTGTTTTTCATTCAGGCTGCTGGGGATGATGATGGGGTTATTCTCATAGCGTTTACAGGCTAGAGGAGGTCCTGCTTAAGGTGCTGAACTCAAATTACATATCCCAGAGCTGAGAAACATAATGACTAGAAACCCCAGCAGGGGCTTGCTGCAGGGACAGAAGAGCCAGGTACGGGGATACTGCAGTCCAGAGCACAGCCATGAAAAACATACAGGCAACTAAGAACAAGGGGTGGAGGGGTGGAAGAAGACATTAAGCCAAGTGGTGGCAACTAGTTAGCTAGCTCACTATTCCAGTACTAAAGAAAACTACTATTATTACCCTGTCCAGAAAGAAAACCAATGTGAATCTAGGTTTCAGAAACAGAAATAACCCTGAAAATGGTAAGTGTGGGAAACTACATGCCTTGGTATTTAGGGTTTCCAGAGCTCAAAGCCCAGAGTGGAGGCTGGTAAAATTTCTTGTTTCGCCTCACAAAAAAAGTGTGACTTCTATTGTCATAAAAAGGGTAAGAGATTGACAAAGATATGAAATTTGGGTCCAGAAAGACAGGCTGATGAAGTTTCTGACTGTTTCAGCATGGACCTAGGAGTTAAAATGGGGCTTTTACCTCGTAAAGCTCATTGCCTCAGGAAGGTACCCCTTGTCAGAAGGTGAGGAAGGTGCAGGGACTGGCTCATGCTGAAGCTGGACTGGGTTTCCATAAACCTCTGAGGGAGGATATTATGCAGACCAGACTGAGTGCAGTGCCATCTCACAGTGAGGGATGCTCTGGATTACATCCTGCTACAGTCAGACATAAAATATGACAAGTAATTTGTAAAAATTATAAGTTTATGATCAGACATAAAACTTGGATCTTTCATTATTTGAGCTACAGCTGAACCATTTTTAAAAGTACATGAAAAAAACACTTTCTAATTCAGCTGCGCAATAAAATACTTGAAAATATGTAATTTCAATGTATAATTTCAGCTTTCCAAAAAGCATTAATGCTATGTAACCTCAGTTAATAAAGTCATAATAAACACACTATCAAAATAGGAAGATGCCAGTATGCCGTATGTGAACAAATGCAGCAAAAAATAATCTCTAATGATACCATTTTGAAAAAGTTTGGTAAAAATCAGGAGATTTTCTTAGTCAAAGTTACCCAACTCTAATCAGCATGAAATTAAAACAATTTATGCTCATTTACACTGTTAAGTCAAGCACTCACTGAATCTAATTTTTGGTTTTGGAAATATTTAGAAATTAGTAATGATTTGACAGATCTTTTATCTGTATAACTATGTTCCCAGGGTGTAAAATACATGTTATGCATTACTCAAATTAAATAATATCATATCCCAAAGACCTATTAATCGTATAACTTTTCACCAATTAAAAAGGATCAAGTATCTTTTCTGAAATATTAGGTTGCAGCTGTATTCCTATCAGGA
Organism: Tyto alba; assembly: GCF_018691265.1. Classification (NCBI taxonomy): domain Eukaryota; kingdom Metazoa; phylum Chordata; class Aves; order Strigiformes; family Tytonidae; genus Tyto; species Tyto alba. The sequence continues at coordinate 11,696,700 of NW_024881327.1, read as the reverse complement.
AGGTTAAACAGATTTATCTTTCAAGTACAAATAGGATGGTCTTGATATTCATCAAACATTCCTTTTGGGATCACAGGTCTGTGCTTTCTTTTAGCAGACATTTATTACTGTACACTCACTTGGCAGATGCACAATATCCAAACTGTCCAGTTGCCATGTAATGGCTATTCATTCTGACATCAAGTTTGTTGAAATTATTTCCCTACATATCTGAGGGCATGACACCACTTCAGCTCTTCTATTTTTTTCAGGCTGTTTGTACAATAGCACTCCTAGATAAAGGCATTGGCAGTAAGGATGGCATATTATCACAATTTCTTCTCAATTTAGCATGGCCATATAATAAAGGAATGCTAGATAAACTGTTTTTTTTTTTTTTTTAAAGGAAATAATTGCTATTACCACAACATTTACAATCAAAATACTGTTCTATTATAAATATGCAAAAGATTTTTAGTTGTTGAATTGTTTGAGTGCTGGTAAATTCTGCTTTTATATATCATGTTCCAATAATTAGGACTGTTCCTCAAGAAATCGTTCCTTTTCAGTATGGCTTTCATTTCGAAGAGCACACTTTTAATGACTCCTGGATTTTATTTCTCCAGCACTCAAAATGCCAGAGGTAAGCACTAATGAACCCAAGCATATGTGCAAAGATAAGCACATGCTTATATTAGACTTACTTTTAAGACCATAAAAGGAAGTTGTTGCAGCTGAAGCTACATTTTTGAAAATATTTATTAATTCAAGAAGTGCAGTATGTCAAAGTGTCTTCAAAGTCCATGTGCAGAAAAATTTGTATGTTTTAAGCAAGACATCAGAGGTTAAGAAATAATTTTTAATGAAAATCGAAGGATACTTGAATAATATATTTGGGACAACTACTGTAAAATCAATATATTGAACAAAGACACCACGGTTATATGGGACATTTCTAGCAGCATCTTATATTTCAGTTGATAAATTTATTCAGAAAAAAGTTGAGAGAGATTTACATATTGTGGTGGTTTTACAAAACAGGAAAAATATATGAACTACAGTAAATATGGACTTGAACAAGTCTTCCAAACAGAAGGGAGAGTTTTATGACTTCTTTAGAAATGTATTTAATGTACTAAAATGAGTAGGTACCTTGTATAACTCTTTGAATGTATGTTTGGGTTACCTTTTACAAACTGTGTAAATTGTGCAGCTACTTTTTATAATAATTATTTAATTTGTATAAATACCTACCATAACTACAATAATTTATCTTTTATTTTAATTATCATCAGTGACATAGCACAATGAATGCTTTTAACTGATATTAAGCACTTCTGCACATTCAGATGAATCAGTAATGGATTTTGTAGTAAGTGTTAAAAATACTTTGACAATGTGCGTTTGCAGACCAGCCCTCAAAGAAAAAGGCATAAGCTAACTAAAATGTAACAAACTCTTGACATTTTAATCTTAAGCACCCTAGCTGGTTGCTCTACTTGTAATTTTCAAAATTAAACTTCCATACAAAGCTTTGTTCTGTACCAGAGCAGGCACTAACTGCTCTAAAGAGCAGCATTTCTTTTTTGTGCAGGAGATGTTTACCAGTGGCTTTTAAAGAATCTTTAATTTTAGGTACCAGCAATTCATAAAAGACCTGACTTGGAGAAAGTACTGATATTTTGCATACAAAGTATGCTAAGTAGCAAAATCTAGGGATCTTACACCAGTGGGCACTTTTGAGACCGTTAGCTAAAACCAGCCAGTTTTGAATAGCAATATAGCTACATCTGGAAGAGCTACACGTAAGACAGAATGTCCTTCCTGAAATCAGCAAACCATTTATGTCTAGGCTTTTTTTCTTTTACATCTGACAACCTTGAAACTTCACCCACAGCTATATTCTCCTGATTTATCTTAGCACTGAACTGCACGCTTGACTCTAAACACCCAGTTAATCTTGTGTCTCTCTGCCCCTTCCTTTCTCATGGAAAACCCAATGATGGAGAAGTACATTTTCTGGTTAGAAAATAATTTAGTGATTTTCATTTCATCAGGCAGAGCTTTTTTTCAGTCACTGCTGATGCATTCTGAGCTAGAGAAAACAAATGTTTCTACAGAAGTTTACTGTAAAAGCTCCTGGAAAGGGAGACTGAATTAATTTGGTTTTCTGAAGAACTGAGTAAGAGAGTTTAAGAAAGATCTATACTTTCTTAGTAGGGAAAAAATACCCAAATAATTTGACTGGAAATAGACAAAGAGCCGAGGAGATATTATTTGGCATCACTTTCCACTGGAAAGATTTAATAGATGCAAGTTGATGTGACTATAATGGAAAGACAGAAGTTTTCCTCCTTTAGCATCACCACATAGAATTGAAAAAGACAGCTGCAAGTATGCAGCTGATCTACCCAGGAAAAAAATAACAGTTGGCTTTGCAGCTGCCTGAAACCCTCCCTTCAAGTAATCTTTGTCCTTTAACCTTGATTGCTTAGATCACGGTTGACAGTCTTCTGTTCTGGAGCCAACTTGTTTGTTTAGGTGAATTTTGGACAACCTATCATTTCCCAAAACAGCAAGCAGGTGGCATACTCCAAATAATGGAGAAGCTAGTGGCAACTACAAGACCCATCAGTGAGAGAACCTGCAGCTCAGGGAGGTCACAGGGACCCTGCTTAGCCGTCTGCCCATGAGTACTTTTCTCATGCCAGCAGAGACTCCAGCTGGAATGATCCTGCTCCTAGTGCAGGAGCACCTCCCATGCAGACAAGGCCTTTTCCACAGAAATCACCGGAGCAGAACTGCCTCCACATCACCATTGTGATGGACACTGCCCTCCAACCCATCTAGTAGTCATTTACTAGCCCCGTTCTCCAACTCTAGTCCTTGCTGCCTGCAGGGCTCCACAGCCCAGCCCCTTCCAGTTTCTACACAACAGAGACTGGATAGAAAGGAATTTGGCAGTAGAAAGCCAACTACTTTCCAATATAGTCTAAGCTTTGCATTAGAAAACTAACCTTGCTCCTGTGAGTCCATCACATAGAAGTCAGTCAAACTAGCACTGCTGAACTGCTAAGCCATGCAATTTCCATACAGATTGGCCAATTAGCTAGAGAAGCAGCAAACCCTTGACTTGACTTCTCTTCCAGTTCAGACTTCCTTGCAGGTGAGGTATGGCTCATCAGCCAGTTGCTGACTCTCACTCATTTAGGTATCTTCTGCCAGTCTCTGCCATGTGACTTTCCTGCTCCTTACTATCTTTCTGCTGTTCTCAAAAAAATGCTCATGCCTTATGAGGTGTATCATCACATCATACTGGTAATCTTTCTATTATGACACATTCAAAGTTTTCTTTTTTTTCTCTATCTTGTTAATTACTTCACTAAAATTTAATTTCGACTGATTAACTGAAACATTGTTATCGTGCTCTAATAGCTACAGAAATCTGATGGATATATTTAGGAGCAAGAAATTAGTGTTGTAACAGAAATTGAATGTGGATCTAGCTTTCTTCACAGGCAGTTTCATCTGTCTAGTGATGTTGTACTCTTGCATTTCATAAAGAAATTTTATCTTCCTTTCGCTTCTGAGTGAAGCATAAACTGTGAGCTTATTTTCTACTGAAAACAAATAGGACCAAGTCTTCTGAGTTTGAGTTGTTTTGATTTTTTTTTTAAATGAAGTTGTTGGAAAGATGAAACCATATGTCATACTTAACATTACCTGACATCTTTACCCCTCTGTCTGTTCCTAGTCTCTCATCCACCTGGGTGACAGGAAAATGGAGGAATAAAACCAATAATTTGCTTAATGGAGCTTTCATTATTACTTGAATTTCAATTTCATTATCTGTTACACAGGAAATAAATGTTTCCTCTTGTGATATAAGAGGAGGGGGAAGAGACTTGAAAAGAGAAAAATTGGTAGTGAAATGTTGCTTAGAATTCAATGATAAAGACTTTTAATCTAAACTTTGTCCTGGGCTGAGTGAGTGGTGGAGTTTTTTGGTGGCAGGGGAGGGGGCTATCGGGGCGGCCCCCTGTGAGAAGCTTCTCGAAGCTCCCCCAGCTCCAAGTCAGCTCCACTTCTGTTTGGGAAATTGAGCCAATGAGCTGCGCCTCTGCGATAACGTATTTAAGAAGGAACGTGGTGACGGGCAGTGGGACTTGTGAGGAGGAGTCGCTGCAGCTGCGTGAACACCAAGGTCAGTGGAGGAACGGAGGAAGAAAGGAGGGGGGAGGTGTGCCGGAGCAGAGACCCCCCTGTATCCTGTGGTGAGACGGCAGGGCGGCCCCCCCCTGCCACCCATGAAGATCTACGGTGGAGCAGACACTGATTTATGGCCTGTGGCTCCTGCTCGGATAATCAAGGTGCTGTGCCCGAAGAAGGCCGGGGTCTCATGGGAAAAGGCAGCCCCGCTGCTGTAATTCAGCACTGGGAGGATTGCTGCATGCGGGGGAGTCCCACGCCGGAGCAGCTCGGGAAGGGCTGCAGCCGTGGGAGGGAATCCAGTCGGAGGAAGTTAGTGACCCATGACGGAGCAGTGTGGGGAACGCTGCGGCCCATGGGAGGGACTCATGTCGGAGAAAGTTTGTGGAGGACTGTCTCCTGTGAGAGGGGGACCACGATGGAGCAGGGGGAAACAAGTTTTGGACACTCCCCTCACCGAAGATGAAGGAAGTGGCAGCGCTGACTGCACCCCCCATTCCCTGCCCCTGCGCCACTGTGGGAGGAGGTAGAGATATCGGGAGCAGAGCTGAGCCCGGGAAGAAGGGAGGGGTGGGGGGAAGGTGTTCTCAAGACGTGGCAATGCTTCTCACTGTCCTACTCTGTTATGTGTTGTTAGTGTCTGTAATAAATGTATGTTCTTTTTTTCCTCCCCTAACAAGTCTGCCTTTTGCTCGTGATCATAAAAGGGGGATTTTTCCCCATCCCCGTCCTATCTTGAACCCCAAGCCTGGCTCTCTGTCCCTTCTCATTGCCGGGGGGGAAGGGAGAGAGAGCTGCTGCGTTGTGGTTGGCTGCCAATCAGGCCTAAACCACGACAAACTTTCATACTTTATGTACGTAATGTAATAGATGACTACTAAGAACCTAATAAACAACATTTTAAGATTAGCAGGCTTTTTAAAAAATATATTAATCTTATATTATTTACAGCATCTCACTTGATCCAAACTTATTCCTTAGGAGACAATGCTACTTAGAGGGGGACCTAATTTTCATTGAAACTGTCAAATAGACAGTTTTTTTAATCTCATCACATGCATGAGATTAAAAAGAACTTGAGCAAGGTGTTTCCAACATGTTTCCTGTAATGTAAGGTGTCAATCCTTCTGAAGCTCTGTTATGTTCATTATAGAGAAAAACTAATTAAGACATAGCTGTATTAGGCAAGGCATTGCTTTCATGCACACTAGATCCAATCTTACCAGTTTGATGGAACATCTTCAGACCTGCCAAAAAGTAGTAATTAAATCATAACATTCATAACAGTCAAACAGTCAGATGCCAGTGTGGACTATTTGATGTGAATTAATATTCTTATTAACAATTAGAACTCCCATGGTTTTTGATATGCAGCCTGCAGTATCATGTTCACTGTCCTATTCTTATGTATTTTGGTGTCTAGAACATTTGCAAGTACTAATATTTTGCACATCTACCACAGCTGCCTTCTGAGCACTTCAAAGGATTAATAAAATTAGTCTCACTATGCCACTAAAAAGAATAAATGTACTCTGTCAGTTCTGCAGATAGAATTTAAATCACCTATCTCCCCTACGAAGATATGCAGCTCCTGGGACAGAAGTTCCGTATCCTCTGATTTTCACTTTTCTACCTTAAACCCAAGGCAATCTTTATAAATAAACTACTAAAATAGCACAAGGCTTGCACTATTTGCAATTTAAACACATTTTTGTAAACCACAAATGGAAATTCCCGCCCCTGCAATCTTCTCCCTTTTGTCCACCCAGAAAGAGAAAGAAAAATCCAGTGCCACTTCTCAAAAATTAGAGGTAAACACAGTCCTTTCTTCTTCTGAGGCACTTGATAAGAACCTTTGATTGACATTTGGTTTACTTTTTCCCCTTTTCCTTTATTGCCCTTTTCTCTCATGAAACAAAGGAGAAAGAGAGGGTGAGTAGGCTGCTGTCATCAAGAGCTACACAGATGCAGCTCTGAACAAGAGCAGGTGTAATTTAAAAAAAAAAAGCAACTTAGGAATTGACAGCATATATACAGTAAGTATTTCTATAAGAAATATATACCTGTATCTGTGGGTATACATGAGGGAGAAATCGGTTCCCAAGTGAGCCTGCTAGTAAACTTCATAGTAAAATAAACTTTATATTAAACTTTCTAAAAACTCCATAAAGAAGTCTGAAGGGCCTTTAACTCACATAACCCAAAAGGCTCTGTTAGGATTAAAATAAGAACGCATAACTTTTAAAGTAGAGAAAACTTTAGAGTTTTCTAAGGAGAACTGAACAAGCCCACAGTCACTTCTCAGCTGCCCCTGTGCCATGGGAGATCTTTCTGCTGCTTTGCTGGCCTGGCTTGAGCAGCCCTACTCACTGTTCACAGTGAGCTTTGCCCAGGATCCAAGACTGGCTGTGGGGCCAGCTGGCCATCCTCAGTACAGTAACCTGGGCTCCCCACACAGCCCCCAGATCCCCACTGCCCCTCTCACCTTCCCCTGGAAGGAGGCAGCGGCAGCTCCTCGCCCTGGTTTGGGCTGGCTACCTTGCTCAGAGGCACTAGTGACCTCTCCGTGCCTCCAGGACAGGCTCTTCTCCAGAGGACTTTGGTAAAAGTTGTTCTGTTTTCTTGAGCAGAAAAGCATCAGTCAACTCACATAACACTCTACTACCTCCTACACTCCATTATTAAATTGAAATTGCTCTGTGACAGTGGTGCAGAGCTGAACTCTCCCTGCCTATTCCAGTCCTGCCATCTGTTAATACTTCTCAGGTAAGTCTTGTAGGGTTTCTCTTTATGTACCAAAGTTCCATTATCTGAGAAATTATGTCCTAATTCCTGACATCTTTGCTCTCCATTGGTATGCTTCCAGTGGGAGCATATTCCAGTCAAAGCTGGATGCTTACATGTTCTTGACCAGACGACATCATTGTCACCTACAGATTTACTGAAAGCTGTTTCATCCAGATAATTGTGCTCTAGCTAGCCACACAAGGAAAATTAAAGGTTTTTTTGACTAAGAACTTACTGTCAGTTACTGTAAATCACTTGTCTTGGGTTTACAGTTCAATTAATAACTTATTGGAATGAACAGGTCCTGTGCCAAGAGACCAGATCCTGCCCTTTCCTCAACTCCAGCTCATTTCCCACCTGTATGCAGAGTCAAACCAAAACATGTACAAATAGGTGTGGATGGCAGAAGAGAAGTGAGGCTGGAAATGTGCCTGCTTCTTCTGGAAGCCCGAGATTATGCCAAGTGAAAAAATTAAACCAGACTAAGCCAGAGAAGCATCAAGTAGCAAAGTGGAGGATCATGACATCTGGATCTGTCACTGGCAAACAGTTTGATTAAAATACAGCTCCATGCTGTACTTTTTCCTTTTACTTTGTTCCTGAAAATTAGAAGGTTTTAAAACTTTTTTTTTTTTTTTTTTTTTTAAATTGAAGAATAATAATAATCAACTTGTTAAAGAAAAGAACTAGGGAAGTTCACACCTCCGGGGTGGTGTATGACCTTGAGAAAGCCACCCAACAACTCCATGCTTGCACAGAGTGTCAGTCCTGCCAATCTGTACTATATATACATTGTTGCAGTGACTTTTTTTTTAATACTCTTGAGAGTTTCACACATGTAATAAAGATTGACAAGCACACAATTAATTCTGTAGGTCATCTGCTACACAGATGTATTTTACATTCCTTCTCTGAACAACTTTTTTATGTTAAAGCAAGGTCGTTTTGGATTATTAAATTCTATTCTGGATTATCAAATCTTCTCAATTCAAATTACAATGGATGGTATTGCTCCAAGATCCTCACATTTATTTATGCACCCACAGTATTTTACACATGACTTTAAAATCATGGAATGGTTTGTGTTGAAAAGGACCTTAAAGACCATCCAGTTCCACCCCCCCTGCCCCGGGCAGGGCCCCCTTCCCCCAGCCCAGGGTGCTCCCAGCCCCGTCCAACCTGGCCTTGAACCCTTCCAGGGAGGGGGCAGCCACAGCTGCTCCAGGCACCCTGGGCCAGCGCCTCACCACCCACACAATAAAGAATTTTTTCCTTGCACCTAACCTAAATCTACCCTCTTTCAGTTTAAACCGTTACCCCTTGTCCTATCCCTACACTCCCTGAAAAAGTCCCTTCCCGCCTTTCCTGTCCCCCCTTTAGGTACTGGCAGGCCGCTGTAAGGTCTCCCCGGAGCCTTCTCTTCTCCAAGCTGAACCCCCCCAACTCTCTCAGCCTGGCCTCCCAGGGGAGCTGCTCCAGCCCCCTGAGCACCTTCATGTCCCTCCTCTGGACCCACTCGAGCAGGTCCGTGTCCTTCTGATGCTGGGGCCCCAGAGCTGGCCCCAGCACTGCAGGGGGGGTCTCACGAGAGGGAGCAGAGGGCGAGAATCACCTCCCTCGACCTGCTGGCCACAAAAATGAAACAAAGGAGACAGCCATATTCTGCCTCTGTGAGAAAACAGCATAGGTCTTTAACAAAACTGTGGATCCTTGTTCATATACCAGGGGTCCACTGTTGCACAGAGTTCAGCAGGCAGAGAATCACACACCTCAGACCACCATAGAAAATGTTTACATCTGTTACGTGCCTGAACTTTAAAAAATTATTTCAAGTCTAATGATTGTAGACTAACAATTACTTAAATAAACTCTAGCCTAATAATTGATAAAAGTGTCCCAACTATATGGCATGAAATATATTTTGATATGCTTCAAGAGATGCAAGAGATATGATGCCTTAAATTGATATATATTTACTTTTCCTGAATAATTCTTGATCACTTTCAATTCATTAAATACAGACCTCTTCCAGTCCCCTGACAAAAAAAGTAAGGAGCAAGTTAAAAGAAGTGACTACAGGGCATACAAAAGACAACTTCATTTCCGATTTGTATGTAACAGCTGCCGAGTACTAGGTTTCCTAATCTGTGTCCTTTCTCCTAGTGACCATGTAGTCTGCCCACCTGAAGAAGCTCTTCCCAGTTTATCAGCTTGTTCTTATAATGCTCCCATCTGGCATATAAATAACAGCTGATACTCCTAAAAAAAATTGTGGGAAGATATGCAGATACATTAATGCCTGCTGTATCCTTCTTCACATGAGGAATTAAATAGTTAACAGTATGGACTTTTAAACTGAATTTTAAAATGTCAGTGGGTATCTTCAGTTGACTCTTCCTAGTGAGATGATAGTTGTCATATAAACAATATTGTCCTTACAAGTATATAATTTTGCTAAGTCTGTAATGCTGTAGCATTCCTGGGTAACTGACGAGACCTTCATACCTTTTTAAATCTCTTTTGCAGTAATTTTATCTATCAGACTTTTATTCACTGCTTTTAAATAATTTTACAGCTACAGTTGCAGCTTAAATAAATGTCAGTCATTTCTGTAAGGTGTTTCTTTGAAGTACGCTGCATTACTGATGTTTTGTTTATACCACCACGATACCTGTAAATACTGATTTTCATGCCAAATGGCTTTAATGTCAGAAATGGCTATCACAATTTGTCAAGATCATTGAGTGCACTGCTCCGCTGAACAATAATGTAACTAGTGGAGATCAACATACTCTGCAGGAGACTCCAAAATAACACCACTGGGGATAAGGCTACGTTGCTGCCAAAAGAATCACAGTCGGAAATAATCAGCTCTCTAAAATCCCAACAAGCCTCCAAATTCTTACTTTCAAAAATTCATTGCCTAAAGGACTGGGAACAAGTAAGAGACAATCCACGAGAAGCTGGTACAACACAGTAAAATTTCGTAAGATGCTCATATTTTGCATAACATCTTTTCACAATGACACAAAAGGAATCCTCCCCTCTATTCATATTAGCAGTGTTTCTCATCATATCCCACACAAGGGTTTTTATTTTAAACCAGGATTAACATCAACTGTCACATTTCAGACTGTATTTGAACCCTTTTTTAGGTAAAATATTTCTAGAGGATTTTCTGGTGTTAGCCATGTGATACTTTGTGTAATAATTTTGTTCTATAATAGTTGATGTCACATAGACAAAACTGAGTCAAGAGGGCGAAATGATGAACATGCTGTTATTTAAGACAAGACAGGAAAAACAAAAACAAAACAACCCACAGATGGAAAGAGACACCTGATAAACTCAACTCATGCAGGGCAAAGAAAGATGGCTTCTGTTGATTTAACCTAACAATTGATGAATTTCACTAAACATCTTGCTTGCAAACATTTCAGTTATACTGCCAAATGCTCAGTTTTGCTCAACAGTCTAATGATCCATTAGTCAGTGTGACAGAGTCAGGTTTTTGTTTCACCCCCATAACACCCACATACCAAGGAAGAAGATCTTATTTGGTTCATTTAAAGAAATCATAGTTCCTTAACCAAAAGGTCTCATAGGTAACTTCCTTTAACAATTCTTAAGCCTAAATTAATTTTATGAAAGCTACATCTCAAATGCAAAAAAAAAAATATTTCTGAGAGCAGGCTGATATGAATGAAAAGTAGCACAACACAGCTTACATATATTGTGTATGTGCAGGGATATCTTTTCAGCTGAACCCTTTGATGAATTTGCCTGGCAGCACTCTTAAATTTTGTAATGTAGAAAAGTCAGGTTAAAAGTATCTATTCTACATTAATCTTCCTTCAAACTAATTTAAGGCAGGTACAGAGTAGAACATTAGTCACATTGATTAGGACGGTAGTTTTAATTAATACTTCAGTCACTAATCCAAACTATAGGTCAGTAGTGTCCCATAGTGCTCATATTATGCTTTGGAGGGGACCTGGGGAGGCGTCATTGCTTCATTACACCGGAGAGAAGTGGCATGGTCCATCTGACATTATCCATCCATCTACCCATCTTGAATTGGACACCTTTGGCACAACCAACTGCCCAGAGAGACTGGAACTGCAGGGCTCAGATTTCCTTTAGCTCCTGTTGTTTGAAATAAGAAGCCCCAAACCTCTGGCCTGCTAGAGCCTACAGAATCATCATACCAAGCTCTCCAAACACATAGAGCAGGGGCTTCATTTGCTTCCGATCTTTTGTTTGACTTAAGTCAAATCACTATTTCTTGACTACCTGTTTCTCTGCCATTAGGCTTGCAGTGATATTAAATGCCACCTTTGTCTACAGTCATCTTTTTCTTCCCTTTTTCCTGACAAATTGCCTACAATCAGAGGTATACAAGCAGTTGACAAAGTGACCAGCTGCACTCCAATTCACAACATCATGTTTAGTTATATTTTGACCCTGCCAATACAGCCTGAAGGGATGAACCTTCTGCAACCGGACAGTCAAACAGCAATGTCACATACAGCACAAAAGAACATTTGATGCACTTTAAATCATAATCATAAGCCAATTTAAGTTAATCTGTTCCCTGGTGAGACATGCACTTGCTTAGATTCAGTTAGTTTTGCCTTTTGGATCCTTCTGGGAATACTCTTTTAAGCTAACTACATCACGAAGCTTGCCTGCACTGTTGCTTTAAATGATTCATGGATGTGAGCAATTATGATTTCCACAAAGCACAAAAAAGTTTATGAAAATATTACAGAAGGAATAAAATACAAATGGACACATATCTCATCTTGTGGCAGAAGAGTGACTAAATTTTTTTAGTAAATGCCTGCCATTTATATTTCCACAATTAAAGCCCTTGGGGTACAGACTCCCAGAGGGAAAACAACATACAACAGCAAAAAAAAATTAAACTCCTTTCCGTATGACATGGGAAGGGTTCTGTAGATAAAGAATAATAAAAATAACTGCACAAAGGAATACTTAACATTACATTTCCCATCAAATAATATGATGCAAACTTGAAAAATAGTTTTTTCAAGATATCTTTCCATTCCTATAAGCAAAAAACTTTTAGTATTTTACAGAGAACTGAAGTATCACTTAGTACCAACTACTCCGTTTAATGCTATATGGAATTGAAAGTTATCTTAAAATATAGTAGGTATTCCTCAGATACCATTATTTCATTTAAAGAGAATTGATCATTTTCTACACATGAGTGTGAATGGGGAGATCTGTTTGCAGAGCAGGCGTGGCTCACCAGTTTGGGTAGCAAAGGAGCTGCCGAATTCTTGTCTTGAGTGAGAATATAAGCCCTTCAAGTAAGACACAGGTCAGTGAGGAATAATTAACAACTGGAAATTGAAACCAGGAAAAGCAGAATAAGTTCCCCAGTCTGAGACCAGGACAGCGTGCAGTATCACCGACACAGTAGAAATACCCCAAGCCTCTTTCTGTGAAAATCCCATAGGGGTGTTAGGAGGATTAGTGTTTGCAAGAGCCTTGGTACCTCAGAATTAGTATTTACGATGATCAGTCTCCTCAAATTTGCATGCTGAAGATACCTAGATGATATGTGAGTAGCATTTATATGGTTACAGTACTGATATATAAAAAAATGACAGCTTCATAATATTTGTTAGATTTTTTCCAATTAATTTCATTTACTCTAAGGACTTCTTCCTCTCTAAGAGGTGCATACTCCTTTATAAAATAGATTAAGCCCAATAATATTGTTGTTTTAATTTATGGACAGGTAATTCTGTGGGTTTTTTTCTTGTCATGATAAGGAAATATAATTTTGCTAACAAATTTACATTCATCCTCATGCATCACTGAGAATAATTATGGAAATCAGATGAACAGTACTGGAATCAACCATTCTGTGGTTGTAGAAGGAGAGAGGATAAATATATTCAAAAGAGGAGTCTGAAGCAAATGGCTTAAAGGATTAATAAATTAAAGGCCTGTATATATTATTCATTCAAAATGTTTATAAGCCTGACAGTAAACATCAAATATACAAATTTCTAATTGAAGGAGCATCCTCAAGAATATAGCAGAGCATAAAGCAAAATAATGAAGATACCAAGAAGCCACAAGTACCATTCTGGTCATTTCTAATTATGAAAAATACCTTATTATCACAGCTAAAGGCTTTGCTGCTTATAACTAAGGGTGGCCGAATGACATGGTATATGATCTGCTTGTTTCGAGCCTGTGCAGAGCACAAGAACGTCCTGAAATGTTTGACATTTCCATGGGACAGGAAAGCAATTTCTCCTCCAAATTTAATTCTGTATTGATATGACAACTAGAATTCAGGTGGTCAGTTTTAGCAAACTCCTTTCCTTCCCACAAAATCCTTCCCCTTAGTGCTGCTCAGTGAGCAGAGCACACTATGGACAGAGCAGAAAATGCACATCCAGAACTGTTTGCAGAAAGATGACAGCCTATTGAGCTTGCAAATACAGGAACACTTATTTTATGTCCAAAGAGATTGAAAATTTGATCAAGCAAAGAAAACTGACCTGTAGCAATCCAAACAATCACTCAGAAACAGTGATATGTCAATGTTATATTCCTAGTTCCCCTCCAACAGTAACCTAACTTCATCCTACTTCAGATCTGCAATACCAGCATGAAAACAATATTTAATATCTTTAAAATTTCTCTCTCACAGTACTAAAAAAAATGGTAACTTGTGTGTGTGAAACACTTAAATCCTTTAACACTGGTATGCCAAATTAACTACTTCATTTTAAACTTTCACTGTCACCAGATTTCTTCCTATTTGTCTTCTTTCATGTTTTTATTGCATCAGTTTTTATAAGATACATAATTATACCCTGCAGATTTTCAGTTAGTGCATGTCTCCTAGGCATTTTAAATTTGATACAGGCATAGCAGCCTGTGAAAGAGGTAAGGCTCTAGGTGTTTTAGCAAAAGCTGAACAAAAAACTTCAGCAATAGTAGGTGTTTGATGTTGCTTGCAAAAACTTGATATTTAACTGGCCTTGAAAACAACTCTTTATTCCTCAGATCCAACCTTCCCTGAACTTTACTTCTATTTACTGATTTATTGAAATAAACTGCCTGTTTAGGCATCTTGTTAGAAGCACCAGAAACAAAGATTTGCTCTGTACAATCATGTGGAACATTATGTGCTTCTCCCTTTCACATAAATATGAAACTTCACTCTGATTTGGAAGGATCCTGCCACAGGGAAAAAAAATAAAATAAAAAAAAAAACAAACCACCACAATCGTGCTTCTTCATTCCTTTCTTGGTTACTGACGACAGACAGAAATGTAACAATTACAGAAAATGGTACTATTGATTTCAAGCAATGGAGATACTCAGACACCAGAGGAACAGAACCAGTAGGGGATTAAAAGCCTGTTTTAAGGTGACTTTAATCAAAGTATGATTGGGACTATGCAATACTGCTGAGAGTAAACACTACAAGAGTGAACAACTGGCTGGGAGGAAAAGGAGGTCCCTGTCATTCCCAGTTCCTAACAAAGAGCAACCATGCTGGTGACAGTGATGAGCTCTGCTGCCTAGGAACTGAACTGAACTACTCGGCACCAATGGAAAAGGATTTCTCCTATTCCTTTTGAAATCCTCGGTTCTGTATCTCAGGATATCCATCCATTCACTGTTTGTATATCCTGTTCCGCGACACCCTTGGTAAACTTAATCCCATCGTAACCTACAATTATTTGTACAGAAGTGGTCATTGTTCTCTGCTCATACAAAGATCAAAAACTCATAGGAATTAAGTATAAGGCCAGACCCTATGGAGTGAAATTATCATTTTATCAAAGAAAAGCTATCTTTTACGAGAACAAACAAACATTAAGTTTTACAGATATGGATCTGGGAATTAGATGTGCCCACAGTCTGCCATGGACCTAAAGAGAACTTTTTTCCACCATGCCCTCATTAGCCTTAATGTCATCTTTCAGAACTCCTGTTTAGAACACTAAAATCTATCACAAGGCTACCCATAACACTGTTCAGCTCCTCCCCTCACATCTGTGTAAATTTAAAACACTTAGAAAATACCATCCAAATGAAAACCATGTGAATTCTTCTCACCTATAACATTCATCATGGCTTGAAGATATCAAATTTAAAAGAAGAAAAGAAGTTTCTTCCTTGGTTCATGTTTCCCCTCTGAATTTCTGTCAGATGATCTGCTAAATATTTTGTTCATTATTGATATGGTCAGAAACAAGTGACTAAGTCTGTTTATGGGCTTTTTTTCCCCCTCCCCTTATCTAAAAATTACATCAATTTTTAAAATTGTCACAGTTATCTATAAGCTACTTGAAGTAGGAGTGGCATTCTCCTGTATATGTTCCCCATGACAACAGTGCAACATACCCACAGGCTAGAGACTATGTTTTCTCCATTTTAGAAAGAAATAAAATTAACATTTTCCGTTGTCTCCATCCCCAATATCTTTCTGGACTCTTGCTAATCTTTGATGACTGAAGAAGACTGAATAAACAGATTTCTTATTCTACACAGGCAATGACACATAACTTCCCTGCACAATTATTAAGAGCCAGATCATTCAGCCACATTTAAGAACCCTTCAACAAACAGAGACGCTCTTCTCCTTGTCCTGTTTTTTTTTTTTTTCTTTTTTAATTGTGCAAAAAAGGCAAAAGACAACTTGATGATTCTTGAACATGAAAAGGTCACCTTAAACACACAAATATATTTCATTACCAACCATCAGTGTACTGAACTGTAGTGGAAGCAAGGAAAAGGGCAGACAGTAAATGGAATGCACATGCTACGGCTTAAAATGAGAATACATCACACCCTTCAGAAACAAGAAACTTATTCCAACAATACTATAACTATGTTACACTTCTAATATTTTAATACAGAAAAAAATAACTTTTGTTCACACAGAACTAGCTTTAATGTTATGCAACCATGCAAAGGTTGGTGGAAAGAGGAACAGCATTTAGAAAGTCTTAACCAAACTTTCTAAGTCACCTACTCTGGTTGTATCACGCAATCAAAGCCTCACAGATAAGCCAGCTTCCTCAGCAAAATTAAACAGCCCAGTATAAATAGATGGCTTGCAAGGGTGATTATAACTTAATAAGAGACGTAGCATTACCAAGAGACAAACTGAAAGAAAAAAAAACAAACCAAAATAAAACAACAAACTAACACAAGTCAAACCACAGCAAGGCATCATTCATCACCTCTCAGTAGGCTGCACTACAAGAGAGGGAACTGGAGGAAAGGCAGGATATAGCTGGGTTTCTTAAGTGGCACACAGTGTCTGTGTTTCAGCAGCTAAACCTTGCCTTTAATTTCAGGTGATTAAAATTAACACTATATCCCACTCTCCTTAATGGCTGTCTAAATTGCTCACCAAAATACCTGTCTGTTTAAACTCCAGGAAAGCATTATCAAAATCAGTCAGTTATTTTTAGTGTCGTACTTTTGAGACATCCAACTTGATAAGCATTTCAGAACACCAACCCTGTATTTCCTACAATAAAGGATTATGTTTGAAAACATGTGGCTGGGTCATTAACATTACTTATTTAGAGACTGGGAAAGTTGTTTATACATGTTCTAATAGAAGAGTCAAGGAACTTTCTAACATATGTTTTCCATTTGAAAACTTGGATTTGATGAATCTGAAACTTCTTTTCAAAAACACATTAGGTTTCCATGCAAATGTCTTTTGGAGCTTTTCTGGATGAAAAATGCAATCACTGGCCAAAAAGAGAGAGAGAGACCACCTGCTACTGTGGGAATAGTCATCTGAGATGCAGGAAATCCATTTTAAAGTTCCTGGTTTGGTTAATTTATTCTAGGAAAAAGATATCTATTGTTCTAACACATACTGGAAACTGAATCATTATTATTAAATAAATTCTTGCATTGCAAACAGTTCTACATTTTAATTATATTGAATCAACTTTATGAAAATACTCCAATTTTATCTCATTTACAACAGTACAACCACAAAAAATACTCTTGGTTGGAACAGTCAATACAGATTTATATTTTCACCTATAAAATAACTGATGGGGTTAAAACGGTCAGTACAGATTTATATTTTTCAGTTCTAAACTAATCGATGCCTATGACACAATCCATGCCATCCATGACCTGAAGACACACGCCACTGTAGTCAATGGGCACTGTGCCCTTGATTTAAACAGAATTTCACTCCAAACTCCTTGGAATAATTCTGCTCACTAAAAGAATATTCATGTTTTCCAAATGCCAGTGTCCTCCTCCACATTTATTTATGCCGACTGGTCCCCAGCCAAGTGAAATTAGGAGGATTTACTATCTGTATTGAGATGATTAGGACAAAGAACTTCCAGTGCTCTTACTGGGGATATCAGGATCCTCCCATGGAGCTTCAAGAAAATCTTCTTTCACCGTCTTAGTGATAACATGTTTCCAGCCACTTGTAATGTCACAAGTTTTATAATATTTTCATCTTAGATATATAGTACTCAGCAGGAAAAAATGACCCTGTAGGCATGTATTAGAATTCATCGTGTGATCTTGTGTCTGCCTGAGGGAAGGAACCTGAACAAACCTAACATTTACCCTTGTAATACTGATTATATTAATTTTTAAGTTACGCTGGAAACCCTGTTAACTGAAAATAATTAATTATAATCCTTCTACATGTCTTTGGTTGAAGCTTCATCTGTGTTTCTGGTTGCTTTTGGAGATTTTAGTAGGATGGACATTAATCCTTTTTCTGTATGTGTCTCACTGAGAAAATAACTGAATTTATAGAATTAGAAGTATCAATTTTGCCTAATCCAACGGCTTGCAATTTTCAAATATTGAAATAACCCTTACTCTATGAAGAAAGTGTCACTAAATTAAGGAAAACATACTAAAAGAAAAGAGAATGCATGTTCACAAAATCTGGAAAGGAAAGGCAGCTATGATCAAGGCATAGAGGCAGAAAAAAATCATGCAATACAGGCGTAGTTCCCAGTTTCATTCCTGATTCTTTCAGTAATTATATCAGTGACACTGGGAAATTATAGATGTTAAACTATGTTCCCTGCAATAAACATTTAAATTAAAAAAAAAAAAAAAAAAACGCAAGAAAAAAAGCACTAAATCTTGTAAAATATCCTTGTACCAGGTTTCTGAGCTCACACAAGTTTTCTTGAATGATCCCAAATTTTGGGTGTCTGGACCTGCAGGTATTACCTCTCTTGAAGTATTTTGTTCTAACACCAAACATTGAGCTGCAAGTACTGAAGGAAATGGTAATCCCAGAAAACACCATCTTATGTTCAGAATGTGAAAGTATTTGTCTGTCTTTTCCATACATGAAGCCTGGCAGGTATACATTACCCACAGGCACTCAAGACCACTTCTGTCCAGGTGATAAATTTTTCCTTAACTATAAATCATTCATTCAGAAAATAATATCCATTGAGGGATTCTCGATGTTCAATCTCTTCTACAGTCTTCTTTTTAACACTTCAATACACTTAGAATGGTTAGTTAGTGCCACTAACCAAACGAGGATGGAGTCCCAGCCCTAGCAGCAGCATTTTCTCCTGGTCTTCATTATGCCTTGGGAGATTGTTTATTTAGTCTATTTGTTTCTTCTTGCTCATCCAATTCCCCTTAAGAGAGCTAAATCAACTAAGTTCGTACAGGGAAGTCTAACAGCCCAAAGTACTTAAGCAGTAACATAACCTGAACTATTAACTCACAGTATTCCTAAAATTGCATAGCAGTATTTTTAGATTATATAGTAGTGCCATTGTCTTCTGTATCTCCTCCTTTCAAAACCTTCAGGAAGAGGTAGATATTTCTGATTCCATGGTGTACAGGACAGCTTTTTCAATGGATGCACACAAGGTACATAAAGACACATTCAAATTTGGCCATAAATGTCGTGTATTTTCAACAAGAGCAAGAAATCAGAATCAATGGCAGACACAGAGAGCGTGTTGGGAAGGAGACAACTTGTTTCCCAGATTCCATTTACAGGCCAGGATAAACTAAGACCTGAAAGAAACTATTAGGTCAAGGAAAACTGGGCAAGTATATATACTTTTTAATTTTTTCTTCCATTAAGTTCTATTTTGATAATGTTATTCTTTGTCACTCCATTTCATATCAGTCAAAACTTAGGAGAATTTCACAGCCACATCCACACCCTTCTGGATGAGCTGATACAAATATTACCCATGAAACAGGTGATATAGTTCTGCTCAGACAGACTTGCTGGCAGAGCCCTGTTCCTTAGGAAAAGTGTGCACAGAGCTACTGAGAAAAAGGAAGAGTGAATAGATGCACAGATGCTTCTTGCAATAGGACCCGTAATACCTAATTCTCACTCCTACCTTCAGAATAAATTCAGTGCATTTGTAGATCTCATATACTACGAT
Organism: Tyto alba; assembly: GCF_018691265.1. NCBI lineage: Eukaryota > Metazoa > Chordata > Aves > Strigiformes > Tytonidae > Tyto > Tyto alba. The sequence continues at coordinate 11,677,279 of NW_024881327.1, read as the reverse complement.
GATAAGGACTGTGAGACAAATCAGATGTACAAGGCTTTTTTCAGAAATTACAAAATTGAAGGCTTTCATCAAAGGCAGAAAACCACTGTGATGACGTGACTTTTGAAAGTCTGTGCTACAGCAGTAAGACATAAGGAGTCATAAGTGAATACTGATACCAGAAATAAAATTAAAGAATGGAAGGAATCAATTAAGCTACTGAAGAATGATGAGACTCGTTTAAAATAAACTGGAGATTAGGGTGGCAGATTAGGACAGGTGGAGTTGAGCAAGTCATACTTCTAGAACTCTATTCACTTCAGTAGAAATACCAAAAGTATTTCTGTAATAAACAAAAAACGCAGAGGCTTCAGAGCTTACATGCTGCTTAGTGGAAGCAGAAATCAGGTGGAGGATGGGATGAGAGGGACAAGAGCTAATGAGGCCTCCAGCCCATACAAGAATATCACTGAACTCTAACCTGTATCTGCCCATGGGTCATTATGTCTGTGTGGTTATTTCAGAGTCCATTTTGAAAACAAGGAGAAACAAAACATTTAAATGGTTTTATTCAAAGAAGTACCAGCAAATAGTTAAAATATGGCAAATAGTGCATTTAAGGAAGAGAGGGCAAATGGCCTGGCTGTGTGTCAACTAGCATAAGAAGCTTTTTGAAGTATAGGCCAAATTTGTTGTCATCGTTGCTGACTAAGTTAGGACAAGACCTCATTCTCCAGCTAGATATGTGCAGTCACACTCTCAAAGATAAGTTGCTTTGGCGATCATTATTGTGACTGTCATACTGATTATTCCAAACATCTGCAGTAAAAATATTTATCTGATTACTGACCAGACGGAAAACTTATCTCTTGTTAAAGTTATATGCACAAACGTCATGAGCTGCCAGAGAGTCATGCCCATTAGTGACCGCAAAGATCTGCATTTACAGAGCCTGTAGAGCTGCAGGATGAATGGCAGAACTATTAGTACAGACCTAATTTAGTATAGATCTAGATCTTATTAGACCTACAGCAGTGGCAACACTGTTAAGGACTGTTAGCCTTTGCTACTTGCGCTGGCACTTCCATTTCTTCCTCAGGGAATCAGCATCAAGAGTATTAATTACAGAAGTCAGAACACAGTTAGATAAATGCTGACGGAAATTCTCAGCTCCCTCAAAGCAGAAAGTAAAGAATGTAAGGATTTTTTTCTTATGTTTAATGCCAATTAGGAAAGCATGGTTGAGATTAATCATGGAATTGAAATGCAATTAAACATTGCATTTATATAATACATTACTATTATGGTTATTATTTACAACTTGGTTGTGGCTAATAATCAGTGGGACTGGTGCTCATTATAACAGATAACGTATGTTTAGGTAATATTAGATATCTTAGATATGAATGGCTGTCATAGATCCCTTCCTAAAAGTGCCTGTCAGTAATTTAAAAACAATAATAAATCACTATTAATATAAAGCACAGTATAATGAGTAGGAGAAATGAACAGGTTTTAAAAAATGGATGAGACATTGCTTGATATGTTAACCTTTCAGAAATAACCCCTCCTTCATGGATCTTCTAAATGAAAGGCAAGTTTATTTTTAATAACAGCTTATGAGCATACATATAAGTAGTCATAATTAATTAAAAGTCACTCACATTTGAACCAGCTATAGTTTTGCTATTATAACATAGAATAACACTTGAGTTAAGGTTGCATGACAAATACCATTCTGCTCTGTTGTATTTCAGATTCTTAATTCTGAAATTTTATAACTGTGACATAACTTTTTTCCCCAAGACAAAGATCTAATTCTTCAAGAAATATTATACAGGGACAGAAGGATAAACATCTTTTCAAAGGAAGATCCTCCCTACAGAAAAGTTTAAGTGCAAAACCATCAACAAAGAAGATGTTCTTTTGTGAGAGAAGAAATGAACTCTTCCCATAATACGGGAAAATATCTGGCTTTTTTTAAATAGCTTTAACCACAGAAAACAGCAGATTGAAAGCTGGAACTTGACATGAAAAATAACTTTCACTAGAAAGAAATGCTTATGAGTGTTCTATCAAAAATTGGTTCAGGAAAGCTTTTCAAAAGAGCACTGTCTGCCTACATGTCTAAACAGGATTTTTTTTTAAAGCTTTTAAAGAGCACAGCCAGGGAAGACTGCTCCAAACGCACGTGTGTCACTAAATCCGCAGGGAGAAAGAAACCCGAAGCCACATGAAAAACTGGTGGTACTTCTGGCCACTGTGCAAAGTTGCTCCTTCCTCAAGCAAAACCAAATTCCATTGCTATTTCACTACCTGTAACAACAGTTATGGAGCAAAGGTTGCTGGACATCATTAATGATACATTTATGTTTTCATTTCGTCAGGGCTGTTTTTAGGATTGAATAGCACTTGAGTTGGCTACCCTTACTTCTTACTCAGTTGTTTTCTACTCCCTTTTGCTAGCTATCACTGAGACTCCTTTAGAGGTATTGTCTTACCATAAATAAAACATAATGAATCCATTAAATAATGGCAATACAATGGACCCAGGTGGAGTATCTCTTGCTGTACTGGAAAACACTTTACTCCAAGTATTCCTGAGCATGGTTTCACATGATTTGGATCTTTCTGGCAGTACTGCATGTCACAGTATATGCAATATATTGTGACAATGGTAACTGAGTTCAGTGCCACTAGAGCTGAGACGCAACGTGAAAGCACTCCCATAGAGATGTTGCTTCCAACTTTCTCTAGATTAAATTCAAAATCTTAAAATGTTTTTGAACAAGTTTAGGTTCCCCTTCATATTTATAGAGCACAATCCTGTGGGATTAAAAATAACAGGCATCTGCTTTGGTGAAGTTGGATGTAATAAGAGTATGATGACAGGATTTGCATTCTTTCTTTATGCAGAAATACAGACTTTCTTTAAAGATGAAATGATAAAATCCAAGAAAGGACAGTTATCTTTCTTGGTATAAAACCAGGTACGATTGAGAACAGAGGCTTGGTTTCATTTCTCAGTCTAATATAAAAGCTCATTAGCTCAGAGATCTTCAACTGTCCCAAAGAGACACAGTATTTATACTGCCCTGTTTCATTACACCTGTGTTTTCAGAACCATAGAATGGAATTTGTTTCAATCTTCATTTCTGCAGCAAGGAGGTGGGAAAGGTTATTATCATGTTGCTAAGGGAAATGCATCATCCTATCATCAAAAGGCAATATTATAGACTGACAGTATTTGGAGAGGATTATGGCTTGTAAAACCAGTCATTCACAATACTACTGGAACAATATTGGACTCTCTTGGAGTGAGTCAGGAAAAAATAACAGGAACCGTTACATTTTATATTACTTTTATTTCTACTTAAGGTCATTGGCCGTGAGATATAGTTGACTTTTTCCTGGTCTGGCCCCCATTTTACTTGAATTCCAAGGGAAAATGTTCCCCGTTTTGAAAACTGACTGAAAATGAAAGATTAAATAATGCTTCCTGCCCTTTTTTTTTTCGGTTTCTTGTACCATTTTCTACTATAAAATATAAAGGAAGGAGACTTTTAATACGAATAAGTACCTTCATTTTTTTTTATTAGAGCAACTATTCCTCTTCAACAAAGTCATTTACAACCCATTTTGAGCTACCATTTCCTTTAAAAATAAACGAAGGCACTACAGTGTATTTGTCAGAGTACTCCTGATGCAAACAGAGCAATGTTTGCTTAACTCAGCTGAGAATTTAAGCATAAGAGTTTATTGTAACTATTTCAAGTTAGATTTCCTTACCTCTTATACCTTTACCTGAGCTGAGCAGCCCATTCCTTTGTATGTGATGTATCTCAGTGGTTTCCCAGGCACAGGGAGAAACATTAACTACTGAATCTGCCTCATAATGTTGAGTAGACTTCAATGTGCACTTAATGGGGCTTCCCAAGGGAAAAAAGATGTGTGTGCTCTAGTATCATGGCACAACATTGCTCAATTTCAAGCAAATCTCATTGAGAGGTAGGAGTCTTGAAAACATTAAACTCCAAAAGAGGAATGAGATTCGGTGACTAGCTGATCACCTCCACTGATGAAACCACTGAGCAAGCACAGTCCTTAACCATTCTAGTAACAGGAATCAGCTCGTTAGTTAGCTGGTTATAAACTGTAGTACAACTCTTGCACAGATATACAAAATAAGGAGAAAAAAAAATAATCTATTTTTATGAAGTTGATCAGGTCTGAAGGAGTCTAGTATTTCCTGCACTGGAGGCATGTGCAGGAGAGATGCAAATTTTGCACCATCAAACTTCATTAACTCTACTTCCTCAGCTTTAATTCTGCATCATCACAAAGTCACTGATAACACAACCCAAGCTACTAATTGTTTTCGCACAGTAAGCAAAAACTTACTGGGGAAATGGGAAATTTTAAAAGGGATGCTCCTGTGAGTGTAACTTTGTCCATATTATGACACAAATTTGAGACAATGGTGCTGAAAACCCGAGTTCCCTCTTCCTTGTCTCAGCAGACAACTGGCAAGGTGATGGCTTTGCTTGCAGCCACATCACTGCTCTAAATACCTGGGTGGCCTCAAAGACCCCTTCCAAGAGTTGGGTCCTGTCTAAGGTCATTCTGTGTCCCAGGGCTTGATACCATGAAGACAAGTGAAAAAGTGACATAGGGCCACTTTTTCCTCATGTCTTAAACCTTAAAAAGTTGTAGATATCATCCCATCATTTATTATTCAAATTAATTAAAATGACAGGCCTGTGGCTTACACTGGTTTTACACCAAAACTGGTCTTTGACATATCTTTAGCATCTGTATTTTTGTGGTAACTAATCATTGTTCCATTAAGACATGTACTTGAAATGCAATATAAAGAAAGACCTGTTGATGACAAATTACATACTCACATATACAGGGATGTGCATATCAAAATGTATCACTGGCAGATGAGATGGATAAAACACAGTCTTATAAATAATGGTTTATAGTTCTAATCTAATCCTCTGAAAACCAATAACATTTTATTCTAAGTATTTTATGAAAATTGCATGGTATATAGGTAAGAACATCTGCTGATATCACAGTAATTTAAAGAAAAGGAAGCAGTAATAATAGCACTTTATAGTATACTAGATAACATGATAAGCCAAAGTTCACACACAATACTTTTTAAGAAATTAATTAACTGTACCTTGAAAAATAATGGCTCCTCGGGAAGAGGGCTAACAGGGAGCGAAGTGGTGCTACTAGCTGGACTCATGTCTGTACTCTGAAAGAAAAGCACACAGGAGTTTACATTTCCAATCAAGTTCTACGGACATCTTTTTACATTTTGGGGAAAAAAAATTACCTCAAAAACAACACAAAAAATCCAACAGAATTAGATTGACAAAGCAACTGCAATCTGTACTGTATTTACCTTTAATTAATAAAAGTATTTCACTAATGGGTAAGTGCATTTTCTGTATTTTAAATGAACTCCCCATTCAAAGACTGAAACGTAGGCCCAAATAAGAAAACATGCCATGCCTACAGAAGAGTAATACAAGAGGATAACTGAGAACACAAAAATTTATTCATACAGAGTAAGCTATGATATGCCATTTTTTAAAATTTATTTTTATTATTTTTTGGATGGCCCAATAGTAAAGCTAGAAGGAAAAATCAACAGGATAGCAATATATTGCAGGAAAGTATTTGGATCAAAGTTTAAAAAAAGATAATTTTCACATGATTCAATATATCTTACAAATAAGCACTAATACATGAAAAGAAACAGTGAGCAGCAAAGTTAATAAGGAAAATAAGTATGCTCCAACGGACCTATCCAGTCAAAATGCTTGAAAGACTGATCTAAAACTCCACTCTTTCTTAGGTAATATTTCAGAAACCTGTTGGTTAGCATGGTCATTACTTTTAGAGAAGTGACAGATATGAAAAGAAGTGTGAAAACTTAATAATTTGGAATGGTAATAATAATAGAAGAACAAAATCTGGATTTAAAAAACACATAAACAAAACCAAGATTGTTCTGGAGAAAACTAGAATATATGATGCTTCTTGGAAAGTAGGTCCTTAAGTGCTAAAAGGAAAAAATCCAACAACAACAATAAACCAGAAAAGATCTAATGGAGAATATAAAAAAAAAAAAAAAAACAAGTTTGCATGAGCTAGAAGTTCATTTCCTTTTCACACTATGGCATTGCAATATAGAATGATTTAATGAGTTCAAATTTTGCAACTAACTAATCAGATCTCTTGTTTCACATCACTATGAATCTATTATGACCCCTCTGATAAGCCCAAATTCTTCAAGTGAAGAATACCGCTTCTCCATGAAGTTCTAACAGTTCATTCATCAGAAGATTTTTATGCAGAGATACTGTATTTTATTCAACCAACTGGTACAGGATGAAAACTGAGATGAAATTTTGGGTATGAAATCCCTATATCAGATCTGAAATAAAGGGCACAGAGTTCAAAGTTAACAACTACTGAGAAAATCACTGAGTTTAATTAGATACATATCAGTTACACCATACCTGAGAGAAAAGACAATAGTTACTTCATAAATAAAAGGGATGCAGGTAAAGGAGAGGGCCATAGTAATTATTTCCTAAGAGAAAGAGAGAGATAGGTAGTTTATAACCCATGGAACACAAAGAAGTTGTTGAGGAATAAGGGAGATTATAATATGTCAGAAAAACATTATCTTGGTTGAATCCATCACTCTGGTATTCAGACACATTACAAATTTTAGCACAGAATCCTGCACTTGATCATCAAGGAAACTGGTTGATAATATTTACTAAAAGGAAGTGAAACATAGCCCTTTTAGATTAAACTCAAAGTTTAGACAAAACTGGAGACCTCCTCTGTGATAACATTCTGTCTCAAAAGCCAACAGTTCAGCTGAGGACAATTTGTCTTTTAATTTACACAGAATAGAAAAAAACTAAAAGGGGAAAAAAAAAATGGGTAGCTCCTTTCCAAACCAAACCAAGCACCCTAATTTGCAATTAGAAGTGTGCAGGAAGGCAATCCAATCTCTTAAGCATTGAAACAGCCTCATTATGAAAATTTGGAAAGCAGATTGGTACCTGTACGCCACACGAGCCGCAAGTTCTTCAGCGACAGCTGGAATCTAAGAAAGGCTCAACTGCCCTGAGGATGCCGAAGTTACTTTGACAAAACGTCTCAGGGCACATCCACACGATGGCCTAGGGAAAACATCCCCTCTTCTCTGATGCGTGGGACAGGAGCCAGCCCGGGTCTGGATGCCATGCTGACGTGGCACCGTGCCTGAACTCGAACGGCTGCTAAGAGGTGAGGTGTATTAGTAGGGGCACCAAGACTACCTAGCTTCTGGACTGCAAACGGTTTGAGTCTGGCCAGATAGGAGCACTGGCAGAAGAGCCGGTGTCTGGCTACACCTGTCCATGTATACACACCCTCAGTGGCCCCTCCAACAACTCCAGTAATTTTCCTCTCTAAGGAATGCAGAGCAGCTTCTCTGCCAGTGTAAATTAATTAAATCCAGTTGCGGTAACACAGTTTATTATAGCAGAATTGAGTGAGACAGTACCAAACAGGCTGTTTCTCAAGCTACTAAAAAAAAACCCTTCCAAACTAATCACTGCTTTGAGAGATGTTGACAGCTTGCCCTCATGAAGGGACATATTAACAATTTCAAACATCACACCTCCAACCTAAATTTACCATCCACAGGGTATTTGTCACAATCATACTTTGCAGGCTAAAGCTTCCCATATATAGATAAAAAAGAAACTATCACTGTGAGGAATTCACCCAACAAAGATTTTTCATTTGATGTTGCCTAAACCAATTTTGTTCTTATAAGAACAGTCACTCACTTTAAGTCTGGCTTAAAGTTGATAGATTTTAGTTATAAATTAGCCAGAAGATGCTACACCATTAGGCTATAATCATATCTTATAAGTCATAGTAGATATTAAACATAATTTGCCTCATAATTATATATATTAGGCAAAATTAGGTAAATTAGGACACCTTCTAAATTTGCAGCACTTCACTGTGCAACTGTCACATTTTAAAATGTATTTTTGATGCATAGCTGGGTTTTGTAGACTGAGCTTTTACCCTGTGTTGCTGGAAACCTATGACTGTTCTGGAGAGCAGAGAATTTTCTAAGTTTTAATATCCTAAACTCCATTTTTAAAATGTCTGAATACCAAGCAACTCGAGTAGTTCTCAGACAACAGTTTGGAAAATACCATCTAGCCCATGTCAAAAACAATCCTGTAAGCTTTTCTTTCAGTGCTTTTAGGACATTTTTAAATTTGGAGCAGGCTGTTAAAATTCAGCAAATGGACATTATTGGGATTTTGCTGGTAATTGTTCCCTGATTTCTCAAGTTTTCTTCTGATTTCTAGAGCTATTCAGCCTAAATATACATCATCCTCATCGTGCAACTGAACGGGCACCATGGAGGCACTGCTAGGCTGTGCTAATCATTTATCATCAGGAAGAAATGTTAAAAATCTGATTAACTATCAGGAAATCTCCTGATAATGAGGCAAAGGAAGAAAACAAGTCTAAGAGAACAAACTTTTCCCACTTCTATATCCTGTTTGGAGATCCCGGATCAGGATCCTGCTTGAGGACAGATTCCCATCATTTTAGCTAGATGAAAGAACAAGCAGCTCTTTCTAGAGCTGTTTTGAAGTAGTTACAGGCTTAGTTTTGTTTTGTTTTCTTCCACTTGTATGTAGCTGCCTCAAAACAGAATGTTTCATAAACCTACATACTAATGTAAATTGTCTAATGGCAGAATAGAGAATGTAGTCAGTGTTTTTCTAGCAATACAGAAAATCAAGTATATATAAAAGCACATTGTTAAAATCATGGTCCTTTGAAAACAAGTCATCTTCCAATCTTCAGCAACTGTTCTTTAAATGAAAACAGATTCTCCTCACCTCATAAATCGGGATTTTTCTCGCTACAAACCCTTGTCTTTAATCTGATCTTTTCTAAGACGAGGCCAATGTATCAACCTTCGTTAATTGTACCATAAAATACGGACCATCCACTGTATATCATCCACTGACAGAAGCCAATTTAATTTGCTACAACTGCTTTTCAACAAGGGTAAACACCATAATGATAGTTGGCAGACATTGACTTCTCTGGAGATCAGTATCGCAATGTATTGATCTAAGAAGTTAATACTGACAGAGAAAACCTTCAGTGGATATTAGAGTTAGAGATCGAATAAATCTTTATAATAACAGAAGAAAAGAAAAGACAATCTGTGTGCTTTATAGCTTTTTTCTAAGGAGTAGCAGGTGAGTGTTGAACTAACTTTCAGGGTGATAGTTTTAGTTATGCCAATAAGTATCATTTCATAATCTAGAGGTTGACTAGAAGTAGGAAGTTAAATAAGTGCCGTCAGCAAGCTCAGTAGTGACATTTTGATATACTGAAAGTAACCAAAGACCTGCAAATGGATGTATTAATGGGTCTGCATAACACCTTTATGAAATATTGTGCTTAAATATTATTATCTCCTTTTACCAATGAAAGTGAAAAAGAAGGGGAAGTGATTTGCTCAAAGCTGTGAAGGGCTGTTAAAAACAATGATAGAAAACAGTAACTCAAAGTCCAGGCACTCCAGTTGTTCATCCTGAGTGTGCAATGCACCCCTACACAACTTTGGAGTGCTGCAATTTCTGTTGTTTCTACATTATTTAATGCCATGAAGAGTTCTTCCTGATACATAAACTTCCTGTTAATAAAATTACTATAAACAATTGAGGCCAGGAAAAAAAAAAAATGTTATGATAAGCATAAACAGCAGACACATGAAATGAGCTTTCACCTCCTGCCAGGTTTGATTATTTTTCCCCAACATCTCCAATCTCACTCACTAAGAATGGAAGCACCTCCTTAAAATGTGTTTAGACCTATTTTCTAGCACCTTTGAATACAATCCAGGTGCTTACTTATAAACCTGTTTCATGTGTCTTTTATTAGTAGGCATAGTTAATTATTTTACTAATTACTATTATGTACAGTTATCAACCAAGACATTTAATTATTATTTTATGGTATTTGCGTGGTCCATTGCCTAGAGCTTGCTGCTCCCATAGCTAAGAAGTCTGTGTGAGTCTTGCATCTGACCTGAGTCTTCATAGCTCCCATTGCAGGGGCGAACCATAAATTACAGATGCTACTGCTTCTTGCCACCTCTTTTTATGCTAGTATACGTGAGGTGTGGATAGCCAAGTAAGTTTTTAGTGGTTCAGTTATCTCCTGATTCTCAACCAGCACTTGGTATAGGGGCGGACAGATTAGCCTCCATTCCTCTTACAATCTAAGCAGAGCTAATCACCTGAGCTGTGAAATGCCAGTGGGAAATTTCACCTCATTTAAGATAAGACACTGATCTGTCACTTCACAGCATTTGTGTATCTGGTACTGTTTATTTTAGAAGACTGAGTTCTCAGGAACTCTGAGCAAACACGTTAAATGTAATATTTTGCACAATAATTTTTTTCGGCAAGGAAGGATCAGGATGAAGGACATCTTGTTGACTGCTACTTGTTTCTACTTTGAAAAAAGGCTGGAAAGATGTTCTTTTAGCCTTTTCATTAGGCTATTTTGTTGCAGGGCTGCAGTATTTGAAATAGTTTAGAGCCAGATTATATTTTCACATCGTTTAATTTATATTTAATATATACTTAATTTACTCAAATATTTAAGTTTACTAAGCTAGCTATCTCCCCTCTCCTTATTTTAAATGCAAAAGTGTAAGAATACCTAAGTACCAGGCACAAATTACTATTATTATCTGCTTTTCAGTTTCTAAAAATAGCAATGTGAAAATACCTAACATATAAAACATCTAGAAGCTGGTGCAAGGAGAGCACTTTAATAAACATGTTTTTAAATTTGTAAACAAAGTAGAAAGCTGAACTAAGCCTCTAATTGAGCACATACAGAGGGAAAATAACAGTGTGCTTTTATAAGCTTATGTCACGTTTCTCATAATAGAAAATGACATATATATCACTATATAACTAACAGATTTACTTAATAGCAAGTATCCCGCCCTCTCTGCTCTTTATTTTCACCTTGATTTTTCATTGCTCATCTTTCCAGTTTGTCTTTATTCCCTGCTTTCCTTCACAAGACTCATCATAAACAGACACCAGATTCCTTGGTCAGACAACTTCCTGGCACACAGAGGTTAGATGAAGCGTCCGTTAATATGTAGGAGAAAACCACTTTTACCTTGCCAAACAGTAAATTCAACTCAAGTTAATCTCTAAACACCCCCTTCACTTCTATCTGCAAGCAGAATGTAATTTCAAAAGTAATTTGGACAGTGACTTCGGGGTTAACATCTCTTCGTGAAGAGTACCTCAGGATCATCAGTGACTGTCACTGTGTGAGCTGGGACTGCTACTATGACACATTATATTAAATGCAACACCAGTCACATTTTTATCTTAATGAAAACCAGGGGGTTGCTTTCACAGACGCAAACGCTTTGTTGACAACACAGTGGAGAACTGATTTCCTTGAGCAAAACTCTACTCCCTCTTCAGTTTCCATTGTTTCTTTCATACTTCATTGACTATACTACCCAGCCTTGACATTTTGTTATTGTATATTCTTCCCTAATATCGTATAACATCAGCTTTTTCTGCTCTTTCAGCAGTCAACTGAGAGAACCAAGTACTCTCCTGGGATTTTAATCTGCGGGCTGCCTATTTCAATTGCTTTTCTTTCCTTGTAGGAGATCTTTCAGGTTCAGATATACATATTTTTTTGCTCAAAATGCATTCAGTTTTGTAGCAAATATGACGGTTGTCTCATATAGTAGGTTCAGTGATGTTTTTTATTACTCCAGTCACAAAGATTTTCTTTCTCCAAAGCCTGCACTGCAGCACCAAGAGTAACTAAACTGATACTCCATACTACAGCCTGAATCTGGAAGAAAATGTCTGCATCCACTCAAAGAAGAGGATCAGCAAAGTATCTCTGGGCACTCTCAGACACCTACATCTTCCCTGCATACAGATCCATCATTTTTCTGCCCTTCCAAATAAAACACTTAAAAAATAAGTAAACAATTAACTAAACCAAGAAGGATAAAATCTGATAACAGAATTGTCTCCTTTCCATGCCTTACACATTCATTCCTGTTCTGCATCATTGCGCATCACAACATACTGGCACCACAATATAAGCTGGAGTTAAAAAGGATCAGATATTAATACAAACAACTGATGCACTTACAATTACATTAGAGGATAAAAACATAAGCAGGATATACATTTATATGCTTCTGGATTTGTGGAAATAACTGTCTTGATGGGTTAGGAAAAAAGTGCTCCTGAAAACAGGTTGTTCTGCAAGTTCCTCTGAAGTACCTGCAGATGGCCACTGTTGAAGCCAGACATGGATTTAGGTGCCAATTTCCGCAAAACAGTTCTTATGCTCACAAACTCATACAATTAACTGTTCTCCATGAAGCTCTGAAAGATGTTAATGATCTCCTTATAGCCTGTGTAACTTCTTTTTTAGTCTACAAGAGAAAGACACAATTCCTTCGAGACAAAAATTAATTTGCACTTTCTATTAATTAATATTTTTCTTTAAGGTACACATTTTCTCATACACTAAACTCATGCTCAAAAAAACTACACATGCTTTAATGTTCAGTACAACCCTTGGCCCATAAGTACATAGGGATATAGGTGATATATCCTGCAACACTGTTGTCAGTTTTCTGATTATAGCTTCCCTGCCACATATTGTTTTCACCTGAATGAGGACAATGTCTCATATCATTAATAAAACCTGTTTTTAAAATCTGAACATAATGAAGACAGCCCGATTTTCATTAATAATTCACTGCTCAATTGTCCAATTGTTTTCTACCTTTATTTTACTATCTAAGCATCAAGAACAACATTGCCAGATTTTCACACTGCCGTTTTAATATGAGGCTATGTTTTATTTTTCTGTGTTTCTCGAAGAAATTCAGATGCCTTCAATTGCGATGCATTGAACTGAGGTTTTAACAACCCACTTTGCACTTTCTAAATGTTGTGACTGCAATTATTCTCACTTCTTCATCAGTTCTCAGAGTGTTTTTTACAATTTCAGTATGGAACCGCTTCTGACAGGGTATTTTAACTTATTTAGATGTAGAGTCTTTATTCTCAAAACTTTCCTGAATTCCCCAATAACAGCTTAAAGGAAACATTTTAAACATCTGTATGTGTCTGCTGCTAAATCAAGGGAGACAGATTTTTTTTTTTTTCCCCACTGCAAGAAAATAAGCAAGTGACATTTAGCAATTTGAAATACGCTCTTCCTGGCTGCAGCACTTCTGTATGATATTGTTAGAAATAGAAGGTAAACATTTAGTAAGTTGTGCCATGTTATTTGCTTCGTAGTGTTTTTAATAGTAACGTTCTTTAATGCTTTTAGCAAGTTGAATCCCTTTGTGTAATATAAGGCAGTGTTTGAGCTCCTGAAATGTAGCAATTCTGATTACCATAGACACACTATCAAAGCATGCCAAGCCTGCTTTTTGGTTTAGCAAGTAGGTTCCAAAGTGCAGAACAAATATTCCTTGATTTTGCAAATGTGTGGTACGCTGACTTTCTACCTTCAGACAGCAGCTTTCAATCTTAAGGGAAAAATTAAGAAGGGTAAGGCACAACGGGAACTTCAACTCCCACCCTGGGAGAGGGTTCAACAGAAACTACTGCAACTGCAGCAAGCTCTCCACAGTCTTGCTAGCTCTACTTGTTCTTCTTCCCTCCTCTAGTCTAATACTTTTCTTCCCACCAGCTCAAATCAAGATCCGTCAAAATTGTCTGCTCTTTCTTACCTCTTAGGATACTTGTACAGCATCTTCTACTCATTGTACTTCCCACCCCTGCACCCATCCCATCACCAACACCGCTCCTGTTGTGCCGTCCATCTGAACCTGAAAGTCTTCCCACCTTCCTTACCTTCCTCCCTTCCACTGGTCAACTCCCACCCATCCCCTTCAGCCCATATATATATATAAATTGATATATAAAAATACACACACAAAAATGACTGAAGGAATCTCTTTAAGCAGTTGCTGTGATGGAGCAGCCATAAAATTGGTTTTCTATTGAAAAGACACACAGTGAAGCTGTATGTCTGAAAAATTTGTCGGGTTTCGCTACAGTGAACCTCCATTTTGACACAGCTCCTCAGTTCCAAGCTCTGTACAGCCTGGGGAGGCCAAAATGCATTGCTTAAGAAACTGATGGAACTTGCAAAGGAATGGAGGAGTTAAAAGTTGCTTGTACTAGTACTTAGGCATTGTATTATCATTATTTTTAGAGCCCTCAGCTGAGCATTTTGTTTTCATTTTTGTGTTTTGCAACGGAATTATATATTAAACTTGCTGAGACGTCTGAATAGCATTTTATAAAGCCATTAGCAATAAAAAATTCATTTTTCATTTATATTGTGTCCAGGAATACAAACGAATATAATTTCTTCCTACCCTTCAACATTAATATGGAAACCAGGGAGAAAAATTGAACACACCTTTCACATTCATTTAACTACAATAAAATATAAAGATTTTTTCAAATGAAAAATACTTAAAAAAATAAATACCATCTGTTTTCTTTGGAAGCATTGTTACATGCATCTCCATTATTGAATTTATATATTTATTTATTTTCTACTTCGGTAATTCTACAAAGCAGGGTTAAGGTACTCGTTCAATCACCATGTGATAAATCAGTATTCCTTGAAATAGCTTTGCTAGAACTATTACAAAAATAAACTAGTAAGAGTCAAAGCAAATGAGGGAACATGTCAGCAAACTCTGAGGCTCATGCTACAGGTTAGAAGTTTATCCATATTCATGTTATGCCACGAAGCAGCTGGCACCCTGGTTTATCTGATGGCACTCTCTCTACATGGCTCCACTGAGTTTCTTTTATCTGCTTTTTTCCCCTTCCCCTTGCATCCACCACTACAATTTTAGCTCTCAACAGCTGCCACAGCTTAAGAGGATCTCTGTAGGCTCGGTTATGGTAAAAAAGAAGTTTTTCTTGGCATCTTTGTTGCATCCTTTGCTGCGCAGCACCACAGAGGTGATGGCAGGTGCTGACACCGCTTGGCTGCTGCAGGGAGGCCGTGTGGCTGTCACTGCCCCAGCTGCCTCCAGAGGTAAACTGCTGCAAAGAGAACTCTGTGTGACTACCTTGTCCTCGGCATGAGCTCTCAGCTGAGTTACAAGCAGAAGGTAGCTCCCCAACTCCTTCCTAAAACTCCCAAGAGCTCCAAGAGAAACTGGTATCATAGGATCTGCAGGCAGCAGAAACGCTCTGGGTTTAAGTGATGTGCATCAGCAGAGCTGGGCTGAAAACCCTGGCTCACACCATTCCTTTTGTACCCTGGCTCTTCTGCTATTGCTGCCCCCAACCTCTCAGGGGTGCGAAGTTCAATATAAAAATTTCATCAGTCTGTTTTTTCATGCTCCTTAAAGTTGGGACAATTTTCTACTTGTCTGCATCAGATACTGCATACGAAGGACAATCTTGGAAAGAATGTTGCTCTGAGAATAGAGACAAGTGTCTCTTGGCAAAGAGTTCGCACTGGAATACAGGAAATACAAGAAACATTTAGCACATACACTGCAGATGCAAAAACATACTTGTGGAACTCTGCATTTTCAACAGAAGAAATCAATATTGAGGGAATGCTAAAATCAATATTGCCCATGACTCTATTTTATGATACCTTTCAATTAATGGCCACATACCTTTTTTTTTTGACATAAGTTCTGCTTCAATCAGAGTACATGATGATGGCTTTTAAAAACTTCTCAATATTTTTTTTTTTTTTTTAACATACAACACTCATATTGCAACACTGGGATGTTGCAAAGGGTCTGGAAGCTGTCCACATACGATCAGAAGAAACTTCTGCTGTCAGGTTTCAATCCTTTCTAGGCTAATGGTTCCATTTCTTTCACTCAGTTATGCTTGTCCTTCAGTAGTATAAAGTCATTGGTTCCTGTATTAGAAGGATTATGGATAGGTGCCCAGGAGCAGTTTTAACCCTTGTCATAGCCAGAGACAAAGAGTTCAGTACCAGGAATTCTGGCAAATCTTACATTAAACAAAACCATATTAATACACTTTTTCAAAATAAGGAGAATTTGCATCTTTTACTGATGGCTCTTAAATACAATATTTTAAGAGTGAATACAAATGGTTTGTACATCACTTTTCCTTTGTTTCCTGCAAAGAAGTTAGAGAGTATCTTATCTAGTAAGCAGGAAAAAAATGCTATTCTGTAGCTTTTTAACATGTAAAAACCCAACAGAAAATCTTCTTCATTTAAGTACGGTTTTCTTGAAGGAGAACAAGGATTTTCATAGGAATCTTGCTGAATGCTTTCTATAGGTTATTATAGGCAGGTACCTAAACTTAAATTTAAGTAATAATACTGTGGTTAGGAAAGCTACTTGAAGGTATATATTTTTCAGAGGATTTCTATAACATCACACAAACTAGAAAACAATGAATACTATTATTTCCATCTCCTTACCACAAGCTTCCTAAAACAAAAAAACTTTACTTTTAAAACGTCACTAGTAAATGCTTATGTTGGGAGCATGTGAAAACCAAGCCTAGTGGCCTGAAAGTCAGACTATGCTATCTTAGAGAATAAGATGTCTAGCATCCCAAAACCAGGAATTGAAACCATCCAGGGTGGAAATCTTAAAGATTTTGTGGGAAATGACTATGTCATTCTTGATGGACTGTGATCCAGCTGTGCCAGAATGGAGCCATTCCACCAAATGCAAACTGAGTCTAGGTCAGATACCTATATTAAGTAGATGTAGTAAAAGTAAGAAAAAAATCATAAACCTTAACTTTACTATTTATATTGTTAAACTGTTTTCAGGGGAATCTTGTGCAGCTTGAGATATAACCAAGTAGAAGGAAACTGCCCTTCAGCAATTGCCAGAGCCTCAGAAGACATCTCTCTTCCCATAGACAACAAAACTGGATTCCAAATTCCTACAAATACATATCTAATGTCCTGTGTTCACATGCATTCCTAATTTATCCTAAACATCAGAAAACAAAAAATGCACAATATTTCCAAGCATTATATGAACAAGTAAATAGTCTCAATTTATTTTCAAAACATGCTCATTCCAATGAGAAGCAAAAGTAATGAACGTTTTGAAACAATTTTAGTGAGAAAAGGGAGTTTTTCCTTGAAGATAGGATTTCATAGCATTCCAAATCCTCAAGAAGACAAGTATGGGCCTTCAGCAGATTTATACAGCAGTGACTTATACCCAACAGTCACAGATTCAAGTGACTAATGTTCCTGTTTTGCAATCCATTTCAAGCAGATGAAGGGTACTGCCTGCATGGAGCATCATGTATAATTGGGCCCTGAAGTAGTGAATCACAATTAATAAAGTTCAATTTATGAAATCAACACCAATGGAAAAAGACAAGGAAAAATTAAGCAGGGAAAAAATGTAAAAATGCATGAACATCAAAATAGCCTTGATAACTTTATTTTCTATTTTGAGCAGTACGATCTCTTCTGCAGTCTCATTTGAATAGATTTATAATTAGAGCTGATTAAGGGTTTATAGCAGAAAATTAATACAAATTTAAATTCTCATGATCATTAAAATACTTTTCAAGAGAAACGTCTTTCTTCTGCTTATTCTCATTTATATCTGTGCCTTGGGTACACAAATTTAACGTTTACCTTACAGCATTTGTCTAAGCAAGGCTAAATTAACCTGTGAGCCAAAGTCATCCAGTTTCTCCAGGATTAAAGTATTTTCCCCGCTATGGACTGTCCAGGCAGGGAGCTCCTGCACAGTTAGTTAGGACATGAACATAACAGTGAATAATCTGTTCTGGTCTAACTTCCCACATGAAAACTCTTCACACAATTGCCAGTGTGAAAGATAACTAAACTCTATTTTAAAACTGGAAGAAACCCATTGCTCTGCAAATGAAAACTGTAACTATGTAGTAAGTGCCTTTTCTGGATAAATCCCTTTTTTTTTCCTCACACTTTACATTTATAAAGCAAAATAGGGAAACTGGAGATTTGAAAAGGTCAAAGCCTTCTGTACATCATCATGCAATTCTCCAGCTAAGAGTACTGTACTCTTAACAACTCAGCTTAAAGTCTGCTGAGTGATTATTATCAGAATAATTTCTAAAAATAGCATCAATTGCTAGATGCTGGGAGGAAAGAACGGTGTGTGATTGCTGAAAAACAAGCCTGAGAAAAAGAGCCTATGTCTTTTGTGCTTATTTTGACATGAGCCTTTAAGCATTTGACTTACTGAATTTCAGCTACCTACACAAAGATAGTGCAGTCATTTGAGATATTATGCTTAAAGGAAATGTTCCTTATTTTTATATGTTTTACGAAATATGGAGTCTCTGTTTTCTTTATCCTAAGCAGACTAAAGAAAAAAATTTAACAGTATGTCAAGCAATAAAATATGATACTGTGTTGCTATAGGAATCTGAGAAATTGAGGACAAAAGTCACATCTCTCAGATTTCAATCGTATATTAACTATTAAAGAGTAATTTGCATAAAATATGGTATTATTTTTCAAGCATGAAAAAGTCACAGATGGAATCTGAAATATATCACAGCAAAAAAAAAAAATGCCCTACAACTCGATCTAGAGCTAGAATAAATTGTTGATTAATAACACTAACTCCAGAGGTCTATTTTTTGTTTATTCTTTACAAAGAATTCTTTATGAAGAATGGGTGGGAGTGGGCTTCTAATGTTGCATGATTGTCTTGCAAAAACAAATGACTTTTCAGATGTGTTCTTGAAAGCCACCAGACAAGAACAGATACATTTTGTTTCTGGTTGCCAGGGGATACAGAAGACCATTTTCACATAGTGAATCATCACTGCATTTAAAAAATGGTGTTAGCAGGAATTTCTATCATCGATGTGTGGATGAGTCTTTCTGTCATCTCCAGTGATCCTGCAGTGATCTATAGTCCTGACGTAGGATGAAATACTTAGTTTTTAAATTTTCAATAACTATCTATCCCTGTGGCATTTACAAAGTACATATTGCCACTAATATATAGCAAAACTCAGAAGCATGATTACACAGGGGCTGAAACACTTCTCCGGATCAACAATATATAGGTAGTTCACTATCTATTCAATTCTGTAATGATTTATACATTCAGAGTAAGATTTGGTATGACTAAAGCCTTGTATGACAGGGTTTTCACCCAGTCAAGTGACAGCTGAAGACTTTACAGACAATGGGGAAACAACAATTGTATCTGATAACTTACTCTACTGTAGTGGTTTCAGTCAGCATTCTGACGCGTGGTTTTTGTGCAAATCCACTTGTATGACACAAATGGAAACTTCCATAAGAAACACCAGTTGTAGTTAATTTTCATCAAGCAACACAAACTTAAGGAGGGAAGGGAAGCCTTCAAAAGATAATTTCTCTGACATGAGAAGAACTATGTTATACAGAAGCAAAAATTTGCATCTTACTAAAGGACTGTCTGAACAAAAGACAGTTCCTGAAAAAAGTCTCAGTGATATACCAACAACAACAGTTTTGGCATCTGATTTCCATTAATAATTCTGTAGATTTTGTATATTTTATTTTAAGAAAGATGAATTAATATATTTTTATATGTAAACATTAACAAGACAGTCTTTACTATGGCCTCAGTTCAGCTGATGCCTGCTGCGATTATGTGTTCCTGAAATGAAAAATCACTCAGAAGAACTAAGTCATTTTACTGGAACATTTTTGTAAGAGCATAAAAAATCAGGAAGCCAAATAAAATAGCATCCTAATAGTGTAATTGATTCCAGAAGAAACTACAGCAGTGTACATAATTAATTTCTGAGGTACACTGAAAGGTATAGTTAGGCTGGACTGATATCTGGGCAATAAACAACATTATATGTGACTATACAGAGTGTTTATCTCTGGACCCGCTCAGATTTAGTTTGAACAAAACAAAACATGTCTGGAGAAGATTATGAAAGTTCTGAGTTAACCTTTTACCTGACAGATTAATATAGTCAGATAAGATAGTCCAGTGAGGTGTGAACGAAGAAGAAAAGGACACAAAAGTGATTGATGGCATCCAACAGTACGCTGGTGAGAGAGCCAGAGTATTCATTCTGTACTGAAGAAGCCACTAAAGAGTTGGAAGCAAAAGAGCCAAATATCCACTCATGCCAAAAAGGACAAGACCTGAAGAAGAATGTCTCAACATACATGGCTGGCAGGTCTAAAATAAGGGGAATGGAGTATTGATTATAAGTTTGGACTAGGAAGTAGTCACAAGAAATTGAAGGTTTTTGAGTGAAGGATATGAAGGATGGCCTTAAGGAAGAGTAGGACAATTGGAGAAACAGAAGTCTAAGAGGACTCTCAGTAAATCAAAAGAAGTCACTGAAGTGGTCCTGAGGTTGTCTTCAGTTAAGACAGAAGACATTAAAGGAGAAGTAGGAGGAAGTATTTACATTAGGTTTCCTATTGAAAGCTAACTGAAATACAGGGGGCTGGCTGGGACAAGTGGGGAGACTAGAGAATAACAACAAGAGAGGATCTTAATATAGGCTGAACAAAGAGAAGGATAGAAGCATCAAAAGAAAGGAATTCTTTGGAAGAGGGAGGTAGAAGAAGGTAGTGCACAATTTGTTCTCTCTGAAGGGGAAAAAAAAAAAAAAAACCAAAACAGTAAGAAATAAAGCACACCACTCTCACTATTATTTGGTTTGTTCCAGGGATGGACTTCCACACTTTCACAATGTGTTACACAACCTAGCACTGTGTGCTACACAAACTACAATCCGAGGCCAAATCTGAGGTATTGATGTGCTTTAGAGTGCAAAACAAAAAAGCACAACTATTATGTAAAAAACCTCCTTGATGTCTTGCAATATACTACTAAACTTATACTAGACAAGTTTCCACATTTCATTTACATTGTTTTGTTCTAACAGCTGAACAGAAACCTGTGAACTGAAAATCTTACAGATGCTGAAAGATTTCAATTTGTCTCATTGATTTGGCAGGTACACAATTAAAGTTACTCACATGTCTGCACTTAATTGTTTCCAAGATTAGGCCTCCGGGTACACACAAGGCAGCTTGTAATGACACCTAAAGGCAGCCTGCCTAATGTTTTTCATTATAAAGAATTCCTGTGACCTTTTCTTCAAAGCTTTCATGCACACCCTCTTCTCTGCGGGTCTTTCATATTTAGTGCAGAAAACAGCCTTGAACTGAAGAAGTGACTTTTGTCTCAAGAAATCTTGCTGAGGTATAAACCACTTTAAAGTACAATTTCTCTACACTTTTTCACATTCCTTGGGAAAATGCTGGCAGTCTACCTAAAACAGTAACCCATCAAAGCAAAAATGATACAGCTTAAACCATTGCACTACTAAAGTACTGTTGGGTGGTACTAAATCCTCAAGGGAATAGCTGTGAGCTGACAGTGAGAAGAAACCGTCTGTTTGCTATATGACACAAAACCATTTCTACCAGGAAATAAAGAACCTTTCACCTGATTTGAACCATAAGGAGAAATTCATGGAAGCGAAAGAAAAGTCCTTAAAATGAAATTGCACCAGGCACCACACCTAGATTATATGGATTGGCATGTGACCTTTATTACTTTGCTGGGTTTGAGTGAGTGGCGGGGTTTTTGGTGGCAGGGGAGGGGGCTACAGCAGTGGCCCCTGTGAGAAGCTTCTCGAAGCTCTTCCTGCTCAAAGTCAGACCCACCTCTGGCCAGGGCCGAGCCAATTAGCGACGGTGGTTGCACCTCTGAGATCATGTATTTAAGAAGGGGACCTGAGAACAGGAGTTGGAGTTGGGAGGAGGAGAGGAGGAGTTGCAACATCTATGTGAACACCAAGGTCCGTGGAAGAATGAAGGAGGAAAGTAGGAGGGAGGTGCATCAGTGCAGAGCCCCCTGTAACCCATGGTGAGGCAGCAGGGGCTGTCCCCCACCTGCCACCCATGGAGGCCTATGGTAGAGCAAATGCTGACCTGCAGCCTGTGGAGGAGCCCGCACTGAAGCAGGCGGCTACGCACAAAGGAGGCTGTGACTCTGGGGGGAGAAGCTCCCACTGTTGTAGTTTGGCACTGGGAGGATTGCAACATGTGGGGTGTCCCACACTGGAGCTGCTCAGAAAGTGCTGCAGCCTGTGGGAGGGACTCATGTTGTAGACAGTTTGTGGAGGACTGTCCCCTGTGAGAGGGGAACCATGAGGGAACAAGGGGAAGAATGCCAGGAGTTCCCTCAACCCTGAGAAGGAAGAAGTGGCAGCACTAACTGCACCCCCCATTCCCTGCCCGCTGTGCCACTGAGGGGGAGGAGGGAGAGATATCGGGAACAAAGCTGAGCCCAGAAAGAAGGGAGGGATAGGGGGGAAGGTGTTTTCAAGATGTGGTAATGCTTCTCACTGTCCTACTCTGTCTGTTAAGTGGGGGTGTTGTTAGTGACTGCATTAAATTTACGTTCTTTTTTCCTTCCCTTAACAAGTCTGTCTTTTGCCCATGACCACAATCAGTGATTTATCCCTCCCTGTCCTTATCTCAATTCCAGAGCCTTTTGCTTTATTTTCTCCTCAGTGCTGTGGTGGAAAGGGGGAGTGAGCAGCTACATGGCTCTCAGGTGTCCTCCTAGCTCAAACCATGACAATTAGCTAGAACTACAGTAGCACCTACCAGATGCAACACTTACTTATATGGAAAATATTCAGGACAGTTGTTCTGTATCAAAAAAAGTAACTATTCTAGTTTCAGTTGTGCTTGCTGACTGCCAGTGTAGCTGACTTAATTACAAACATGCGGGCACCTGCTGTGAGGGAGTAGGCAGGAGAGGCAGAAAATTTCTAAGAATTGCACAGGACATGTCCAAGAAGGTTAGAAGCAAAATGAGCCTACTGCATCTGCCAGCAGAGTTAGCTGTCCTTATCTGATGGGATATATAATGTGTTTTCTGATGCACATGTGGGAACTTAGGAGGAAATTCTCTGAAGATGAAATGCTACAGCAGTTCTTCTTGGGTCGGTATGGAAAGGCACCAATGCCGCCTTCATCTAGAGACTGTAGCTTGAAGGGCAGCCCTGGAAAAGGCAGCAGCGTACTGAAGTTCCCCTGTGCCTTAATACTGGTGACCCTCAGATCAATAGCAGTAAACAGAGCAGTTTTGTCCTACTAACCTGTGCTTTTTTCCTACAAATCCATCACTCCACAAACAAAAGTGTTTGACAGTTACATAGACACCTCAACTATCTGACAATGTTCTTCAGTCTCAAAATGTGGTCTAAATAAATAAGAGTAGGCTCAAGAGGTCTCACAAAAGATAAATAAATATAATGAAAGCATAAAAAACAGCCATAAAGCTCTGTTATTATGGTTTAAGATTACTCAGCAGTCACTAACCGGCTCGTTTATTCAGCACCATGAGTGTTCTTCCCTTGCACTTCTAACACACAAAACAGACTGACTATGACTCCTTTTCAAGACAAAAGCGGTCACTATCAAGACTTGTCTGTTGATCTGAAGCCAGACGGTGATATTGCGGGCTCAGGATCTCAGGTCTCTGTGGGCTGAAAAACAAAGCTTCACCCGATCCTATCATTCTTCATTCCCAAGTGACAAGCTTTCTGGAAGCATCATTGAGGAGAGGGAGAGATACAGGACAGACGGAAGCCTGCACCAGGGAAGTGATGGAGATTGATGGAGGTTGCTGCAGACAGACCACACAGCTCAAGGTGGCTTACATGCTTGTTTGCATGGGCAGGCTTAACAACTGGGTAACATACAGTCTGTTTGCTAGGGGTATGCTAAAGTTACGGCTGCCATTTATAGCAGAAGAGGCTAGAAATAGTTATTGGTAGCAATACAGTCATGGCAATAGCGCTTTATGTGATTAATACTGCATGTTGACCACTCTAACCACTGTCCTCAACACTAACCTTCCTCCCGCTTACACTACAAACGACAGTGTGGCTCACAAAAAAACCTGCAAAAACGTAACTCTGTGTAGCATGGTAGAAACATTATATTTGTGCCTTCTCTCTTTAAAGTATAAACAAAAGTTGCTTTCACTTCACAATTTATGCACGTTGAAAATACTGTAATAGTGAATTTAACTCTCTTGTCCAAAAAACAGCCTCTTCTCAGACATTTTAATGGCATCCTAAGAAAACCCTCCTCCAAAATCAGATACACACCAACAAATATTTTAATGATTTTCAGCAAAACATGGCCTCATTTTTGCAAGTAGCATCATAAAGTAAAACAGCAGACAACATAACACTGCTTTATAGCTTGCCTATTAACCTTCTATTTCCTTCTAACAATATTCATCTGTCTCTCTTCTTTCCCCTGAGACGTTTGTCACACTATATTTAGCATCTCCATGAAGAATGGGCTACAACATATACCATCTATGCATGGCATTGCATACATATTTTTAAGTGCAGATGTCTGTGAACTGGTCTATATAACAGATGTGCAGGATACTAATACACTGTTTTCATTTAAGATGAAGTTTATATTTCACTGCCTTGAAATTACTATTCTACTTCAGCAAAAAGCATTCAAGATGAACTTCCCCCTTACTGGTAGCTATAGGGAATGAAAGAAACTGGGAAAGCATTAATAGTAGTCTGCAATCAAAATGGAAGTATATGTAGAATTTTTCCTGTAGTTTTTACAGACTACACAGATGTTACAGGTCTTTCTTCAGAACCAAAAGAAGTCAAGGGGGAAAACATCCAAGGTAATTCAGTAAGTCTTCATAGCAAGCGGTCTCAAGTGAACCAGCACAAATCATAGGTTTTAGATGAGATTTTGGTGCCCTATTGTTTTTGCCCCATAGAAATTGTAGAGTACAAAGAAAAATTGTAAAGAGGGTGAGTTTAGAAGGAAACAGAGACCAAAGGCCTGCAAGTCTTTCTGTTTTGTCTGATTCCTACAGTATGTCTGAGCAGCCCTTCAGATCTGCTAAATGAAGATTTAGTTTCAAGTATCAATTACTGTGGTGTAGATTCAAGCACTCTTGGCTAGTGGTGGGAAAATGAAGAGAGTATGCCAGACTCACTACTATCCTAATTGATGCAGATCAACTCAGATAAACTGAATAACAGCTACTTATGCCAAAACTGAATTGAGCAAACACCTTCAAACTGCTTCTTAGCTAACCAGCACTTACTGGTTCTTGTCTGTAAGCATTTCAGAGACTCAAACACAATAACCCTTACCCCACTCATTATCCTGCTGATTAAGACAGGGCTAACTGAGGTATAACAAAAGAAGAGATAATTAAACCTAGCACAAATTAATTTTCACAATAATCTCTGACAGTAAGATGAAAAGGGTATGGACCGAGATTTAAAGACTCTATGGCTGATGCAGGCACTAATCTCGTATTTCCCAGTGTCTCAAATCTGGGATTCATCCATACGTTTTTTTTTCACCCTTACCAGCTTTAATCACTTGATCACAGATCATAAACAAAGACCTTACCAAGAAAAATAAACAATAAGCACAATGCAAACACATCACTGTAATATAAACAATTTCTTCCTGACACCAATTTATTTCACAGAGATTACGGGCTAAATTAGGAAACAATAAAACATAATTGAAGCAAATGGTAAGAAGCTGGGTGGAAAAAATGAAAAATACAGCAGCAGTACATGTTAGCTATACAGTTATCATGATAATATACTTTCATATCCTACTATCTCAGTATGGCATTAGAGTTTTCTGTGAGATACTAGAACTTTTTGTACTAAATTTTGAAAATTTTAATGTGATAACTAAAGTTATTGTTGGCACTCTCTGAGTAGAAAGACTAAATCACTGATAACTACCCCTGAACTGTCATGGAAAAAAAAAAGAAAGAACCAAAGGGAAGGAATTATACAGCACTACAACCCCTTCATCTCCTGCTCAGATCACAAAGCAGCTTGCTCGACAAGTAGTTCAGGAAAGTTAATGATACATTGCATTTTTCTGCAGCACATATGGTGAAGAAGTTTTAAAGACTGACAAATTTTGAGATCCCAAACTCAAAGACATAACCTACAAGCAGTAAAGGAGGACCATGTTGATTCTCATCTCAGCAAATCTAGACACTTGTAAAGTTAACATGAAGTCTGCAGCCCTAACTTGTAAAGGGTGATTAGTGAGCTTAAACTCTTTCCAAATTAATACTGCATAATACCACAATCACACTAATTTTCTCAGGCTTTGGCACAACATTCCACATGGTTCCTCCAAAGCTTGGCAGTGTTTCCTTCAGCACCTGTTTCTTGAAAATTGTGAAAACTCCTGGTCTTCTCCTCTCTCAGGGGACAGTCAGAGCCCTGTTCCAGCCGTTCTGGGTCACGGGCATAGCAGAGCCTTTTCTTATACTTTGTCCTCATTTCCACCTAGTTTTGATTTTTAAAAATCCCTCTTTGTTTAGACACTAACAGTGCTTAACCGTTAGAGCAGAGCCTATTCAAACAGATCAAATAAAAACGTACTATACAAACACTCTACAACATATAAAAATTATTAATTCTCTTGACTTCTTGACATGATGCAAGCAAGTCTGAAAAATGTACTGACACAAAGGGAAAAAAATGAAAGTAAACAGCTTTCATTACAGGAAGTTCTGATGCCCTAGAGGCTCTCCCTCCACTGCTTTCAATTGCTGATGCTGGTATTAAGCACGTATTAAAATTGTTATGAATTCCAAGGATGGCATAAGAGGTACATATATTCAGGTTTTAGGTGTCTCTGACAGAAGTCAAAAGCACAATTATTTTATTTGGGACAGATGCTTTTAGTGAGAGCTTTTTTAACAAATATATCTCAAAAATACTTCATTTCTCAGCAATGCCAAAGCCATTTAGAAACTTCTCTTTCATCAAAACTCCCCATTCAACAGGTGACACCAGTGTATCATAAATAAATGCAGCACAATTCAGTATACATGCATGTACAAGGACTGCCATATTAAATTAAACGAAACCCTACAGTTGTGAGTATTTAGTCTGATGCCATTCCATCACTGTCTTGTGTTTAGGGATGTTCTTGTTACAAGGTCAAGAGTAGTAGTCTGACTGAAGTCTCTAAATGCAAAAATTGACAATAAATTCCTAGGGTAGTGGAGAAGGGGCTAGAGAGAAAGGCAGAATAGAAGTAAGAAAGAAAATAAAGTTCCAGAAATTTTCTACCTTGCATCAAAGTTCCTTATGAAAACAAAGGCTTACGGAAGGGAGCAGAGCATTGATTCTTTTAACTAAACAGCTTTGTCCACAATTATTTGTATCTGTTAATATTAATATGGTATTTTCCTCCATTGTACAACCCAATTTTTAATATTTGTATTGGGTTTGCATGGCAAGGTTTTGGTAACTGGGAGGGGAGCTTCAGGGGTGGATTCTGTGAGAAGACACCAGAAGCTGCCCCCGTGTTGAACAGAGCCAGTTCCAAATGGCTCCAAGATGGACCTACTGCTGGCCAAAGCTGATCCCATCAGCAATGATGGGAGCACCTCTGTAATAACATATTTAAGGAAGGGTAAAAAAAGCTGCGCAGCAGCTATGAGAGAGGATTGAGAATATATGAGAGAAACAACTCTGCAGACACCAAGGTCAGTGAAGAAAGAGGGGGAGGAGGTGCTCCAGATGCCACAGCAGACATTCCCCTGCACCTTGTGGTAAAGACTGCGATGATGCAGGCTTTCCCCCTGCAGCTCATGGAGGACCAATTCTGAGCAGATATTCACCTGCAGCCCATGGAGGTCCCCATGCTGGAGCAGGCAGATGGGCCCTGAAGGAAGCTGAAGCCTATGGAGAGCCCACGCTGGAGCAGTGCATTCCTGTAGGATGGCACCCTGTGGAAAGGACCCACGCTGAAGCAACTCTTGAAGAACTGGAGCTGGTGGGAAGGACCCATGCTGGAGAAGTTAATGAAGAACTGTATCCCATGGGAGGGACCCCACAATGGAGGAGGGGAAGAGCATGAGGAGGAATAACCATCAGAGATGAAGCATTATGAACTGAACACAACCCCATCCTCCATTCCCCTGTCCCGTTCAGGGGGAGGAGGTAGAAGAGTTGGGAGGGACACTGAGCCTAGGAGGAAGGGAGGGGTACGAGGAAGGTGGTTTTAGCTTTGCTTTACTTCTCACTGTTCTATTCTGTTACAATTAATTGTCAATTAAATTAAATAATTTAATTTCCTCAAGTCAAGTCTGTTTTGCCCATGACTGCAATTAGTAAGAGATCTTCTCCCTGCCCTTATTTTGACCCATAAGCTTTTAATTGCATTTTCCTCCCCTTGTTCTGTTGATGGAAGGGGAGTAACAGAGTGGCTTGGTGGGCACCTGGCAGCCAGCCAAGGTCAACCCACAACAATATTGCACCATGCCAAAAAAATCAGTATTAAGAACCTGAAGAGCTGAAGAAATTCCGATTTGCTGTGGAAAGACTGGAATAGACACTTTTATTTGGAAAGATCTTTGACAAAGCTCCAATCAACAGGTGTCTGCTTTCACCATCAGCTACACAGTAGATAAAAACAAAATAATATTTGAAAGGAACTAGGCCCCAAAGTGGATGCAATGTGGAGCATCATTCCAAGGGAGGGTATCTAGACAGATGGCCAGTACAACATGAAATTGTGAAGAGGAACATAAAAATAACATACATAAAATTCCAAAGACTTAAAATACTGTTCCTCATGAAAAATAAAAACTAAAGGCACTGTTTAAGGAGCATAAAGTGTGAAAGCTAAACATTAAAATGATAAAGTTTAAAGAAATCAAAGTGCAAAAGTGTACCTTCAGTAACTCAACTGAATCAAAACTCACTTTCACCAGCATAGTACAAGACACCAGTCTTGAAAACTAATCTTTAGAACTAGGAGTCTCAAATGAATGTTGAAAAAGTTCTTTTGTTATATGCACTGGAGGAGTAGCAAGGACTGACTGTAAAGAGGACCACAAGATTATTATATGAGGTCTGTAAAAACTGAATTAAAAGATCAGGCCCTCGAGTAGTTAGCCCTAAACTTGTGCACACAAAGATAGAAAAGGAATGAGGTTTTTAAATTCTGTCTTCTTTTGATAATTCTTTTTTTTAAATAAAGAGTGACATAATCCTGTGCTTTCTACCTCAACTTTATTAGCAACTATTAATGTTTAAATTTTAGTTTATTTCATTGGTACAAGCCCAGGACCAGTAAGTGTTCTCAGACAACTGAAGCCTATACACGATTTATAGAATATATACAATCATTAAAACAATATATCATAAAAATGCATGACAATGTGCAGTTATATGTTATGTAACTTCCATAATTCATATACCCAACAAATAATGGGACCAAGCTAATGTATATTGTGACATTGCCTTGACTCTGCCTTAAAAGAATAATGAACATTCCAGTTCATTTTTCCTGTTACATAAGCACATTCACATCACATTTATAATCTGCCTTCTACGTATAAATCTGTTGTTGCCATACTTTTGCTACATAACGTACATCCCAGGGTTTATAGCTTATGGTTATTATTTTTAGTTGTTCTGTTCAAGTACAATGCACTCATAAGACTTCCCAGATTTTACTAGTTATAGAAATAGACCCTAATTGCCAGGCAGGTCAGCTTTCATTTCCTCTCACTCTTGAACTGTCAAGACTAAAGACTTATAATATTCCGGAAAGAAGAGCGTAGTGTGGGTGATGTAATTGTAGTTAGACTACTTTTGTTCTTTAAGACATCCAAACCTGCTACAGCTGTGTAGCAATATAACTTTAACTGTGCAAATACCCAAAACATTCCGTAACTTACTTAAACAAAATGTCTTATCTTCACCGGAAACCTTATTTGGAGAAAAAACAGAGTTTTCCAGCAAAGCAAAAGGCAATTTCCTTTCTTTCAGCAACATAAGTCTTTCTCAGTGGACATCTAACAGTGCTTATTCATGTCAACCTTTGGTGAAGAAGGGTGACCTTAATAACTGTGATCAATAACACAATCAAAGATCAATAGAAGAGGGGAAAACTATACATCATATGAGCAAATGCCTCCAGGTTATGGGAACAAAATAGGGAGGGCAGGAGGGAGAGAAGGAAGGAGAGAGTGAAGCTGCTGCATGCGGCTTTGAGGGACATAAAAAGGACAAGAAACTTGATGTTAAAACTGATCTGCTTTAGAATAAGAGGGGGAAAATAAGTAAAAATAAGAACAAATGCTTCCATAGAAAGCACTCCTAGGACCTGTGGACTATACAGGTTCCCTTGGCAGAACACATCAGATCGGTAAAAGGAACCGTGAGTTTCAAATGACAGGGTTTTAGCACAGGGCCATTCAGAAAGCAGACTATAAAGGGAGGCTTTCTGCTTCTTTTCAGGTCTGCTTGATGCCAAGTACTTCTAGAAATTCCACTGACAGCCTCTACTTTTGTAGTTAATGCATTGCAGGAGGGTTTCCAGACAGTGCTTGTGGGTTTCATGTAACTTGCCCACAAAACTAGTGTGTATTCAGGGAACAGAGAGGAAGTGCTGTGGAGATTCACATTTGATCATGGAGAAGCTTATGGGGTTTATAAAGAAGAATAGGAGGACTGATGCTGAGAGTGTGAAGTTGTGCATAGTTAAGACAGATTCTCACTCTTCCTGGTGAAGGGAAAGTGAGGAGGCTTCAATAAATTTGTATGTCTGTATTACTTTATCTTCCTACTTCAAGTCAATTAAATTGACTTGAAACCTGAAGTCCTGGAAGTTGTCCATTTCCTAAAACCTGTATATCACTAGCACATCAAAATAAAGGCTATGACAAAATCTCTGCTGGTTAGTATAGAAACTGCACATTATGGAATATTTTTCACTTCTTTAGGAACCTGAGATTCAATTTCAGTGACCAATTTAGTGCTTCAGACCAGAAGAAAAAGTAGTTATTCTCCCAGAATTGATGAAACTGACAAATGAATCAGCTAGAGGCATCTCTCCTTAGCTGGAAGTTAATGAAGTCAAAATCCTGACTTAGGTATTAGACTCTGTTCATAATACATGACCTGCAGTTTTCTAAGTGCCAAGGGAAAACCAAAAGGCAAGACAGACCAAAACAACATTTTCTAAGATCCCTGCTTAGGAAACAGGGAATTTACAATTGTTCTTCTAATTGGATTTCTGAGGGTTTTTTTGCTTTTTTGTTATTCATCTCACTGAAAAAGGCTTATTAACTTCCAATGCCAATATATTAATGTTTTACTTAAAGCCAGCTGTCTGCTTTCCACATTAGTCTAGCACAGTGATCCAAAATCATTTCTGCAATGCATTAAATTACTTCAGTATTTTGATGGTAACTCTTCTTGATATGTTAGTCATTCCTAAGAACATAATTTACATAAAAAGCACTGCATTAAACACAAAGATAGTCCCTGGATCCAGAACAAAAAAAAAGACATTTCCTTCTTAGACAAGTGTCGAACAGAGACCAGTGCAAAATTACTCACTGATAGTTGCACACAGTTTGTTGGTTTTTTTTTTTTTTTTTCCCTCTCTCCCTGAACCAATGAGCCTTGGATACTTTTCTGCATGGTGGAACTATGCTGAAGGGTGGAATGGAGAGCATTTGCCTCCTGCCTTCATGAGCTGTTTGCTCAATCACCAGAAGTGGGTCTGAATTTCCTTGGGTACAAGGACGTAATCACAGACTTCCAGCATCCCTCCCAGCCTGCTGTTGTGAACAGAGGGGCGTCACTGCTACCACTTTCTCTGGCTGCTTACTAAAAAGATCATCAGTGGGATTGTTGAGGAGACCCAGTATTACTGCTGTTTGGCAAACACAAACATGGAAAACATGTATGAGAGAGGCTCCTGAGTACAGTTAGATGAAGACATGCTTCATTTCCCAACCTTGAGCTAGACCTTGCATCAGCAAGGGCAGCATTCTGGCAACCTCGTAATATGGTAGACAACGTTTGCTAGACTCCAGTTTAGTATTTCAGCAACAAAATTCCCAAGTCACTCTTAAATGATTTAAGTTTCTTTGAATCTCGACCATTAACAGTTCTGCATGATCAGTAAGAGCTAACTTTATAAAAATATAAGTGCTTACAACTATATGAACATATTTGGAAATGGTGAAATATATATGTAAGTATCTGCCAGCACCTAATCAAATAAAGATTTTTGCTTTTCCACATGACTGGCAAACTGTACTAACCATTTGGCAGGACACATGCTTGATTCAAAATATGCCTACATAATCTAAACTCAAGTATGCAATAAAAGTGAGTTTAGTAATATTCCCAGTTATAAAGTTACCCACTTAAAATGGATGATAAATTTAGAGCCAAAATGAGATTTTCTAATATATCCACTATACAGGCAACAGTATACACCTTGCCCTGTACCATCTTTTTTAAGAACATGAGTAATTTTGCGTGTGTGCACACACACACACGTATATATATAATGCACATTAATATATACATACAGACACACTGATCCACATACCTAAGTTTTAAACGTGTTTTTCATATGTTGACATATATGACGTAAGTCAAATATTATTGTTCCTTTAACTCAATTCAGAAACTTGAAGTGCTTCTTGGTTTTGAAGTTAAATCTGGTGACCTTGAATGCTGTTAGTTTCTCTTATTCTCAACAATAGTTACATAACTAAGCTCCTTTGAATGTCATCCAGTCTCAAAACAGGCTAAGATTTTGTGCTCTGGAGTTTAGATTTGACCTAATGAAATTTAGATTAAAATAATTTATTGAAGGGCCAGTCAGTTTTCCTGTAAATAACTACCTACTTACACATCTGCACCAAATCTCTGTTTGACTTTATGTGGACACATTTTGATTTTACTCTTTCTTGGAATGGTCAGCAATATCCAGGATAGATCTGAACTCTGTATTCTTTAAAACAAATCCAAAATTGAAGACAAATTTTCTTTCTAATAATGGCCAATCACTACACCACATTCATATCATTCATTCACACATGGTACAGCTAAAAACAACTTCATCGCAAAATCTTACAGTCCTGGAGGGGCATGCCAAGGTAACTTCACCTCCATGCCATCACACTGCAATCACAGTAATATGGAGAACTGCTTGTGCACTGTTGCAAGCCTAGTTTGGCTTGTTTGAAAACTCAGATTTTAGAACTGTCACTATTTTGGCAGGGCGTTTCAGCAGGAAGCAAGCACTCTTCAGGCACTGGGGAAGCCTATGACAAACTCAAGGTGTTCTCCAGGCTGGATTAACAGACATGCATGAAGCCCTGCAAAGAACAAGACTACAAAGATCACTTTAATACACCTCTGGTGAAGGAGAAAGGCCTCCCAGTCTGCCTCCTTTTTTGCAGGGGAGTTACATAACAGTTTTTAATTCCTGACATAAGCAATAGCCATTTGAGAAGCAGAAATGAGAAGCATTCCCAGGCTAAAAAAGGAAGGGTCAACTTTTAGCCTGAATATTAGCATCCAATTAAAGAATACTTTTCATTGCCTTCAAACATCAACCTCAGGACAGACAAGACAGGGTTTGGTTTCTTTCTTGTATATACTCTTATAAAGAGTGGCTGGCTAGGACAAATTTTTCCTGATTCTCTAGGTGGGGTTTCACAACTCACACATAACTTCCTCCAGTTCCAGGTAAACAACTACCAATTTTGCATCAGTACTTCACATGTAACTCTTCATACACAATACTAACAAATACTTAATACTGAAGTGCAGTCACTGGTGTGACTGGAACATAGTTACATTTGGACATCTTCAGACAGCACTCTTAATTTATAAGAGATGGGCAGATTTGCCTCTATTAACATGTTTA
Source organism: Tyto alba (assembly GCF_018691265.1). NCBI lineage: Eukaryota > Metazoa > Chordata > Aves > Strigiformes > Tytonidae > Tyto > Tyto alba. The sequence continues at coordinate 11,643,361 of NW_024881327.1, read as the reverse complement.
TATTCATTTCAGACAATTTTTTCCCCTAAAAGATGCTTCACTACTGACCTTCTGAACATTAAAGAAGGGAAAAAGAAAATACAAGACTCTAGATAGATAATTAGACCAATAAGCAGTCCTTTTCTTCCTTGTGTTACATTCATTCCTACAGGTTGAAGTTGAAACAAGATGCTGGTAGTATTGATATTCATATAAACAACAGATTCCTGGTTAGTGGGTGGCCTTTCCTGCACAAAACCATAAACTGAGGTCCCTGTCTCAGAATAAGAATCAAATAATCACTAACATTACTCCTTCTTTAGACAAACAAATTAAATCTAAGCAAGTGTTTGCATCCCACTGACTTCCAAAAGATTTTAGAATGCGCTCACATGCTACTTTAAACAAAACCATTTTCAAGAATTGTGTGGAATATACATGTGGCCATACAGCTGGTAAAGGGCATTTAATTGACGTCTGTAGTGTTTTAGATCATGCTCTATGTAACTGCATCAATTCCAGAGAAGAAATCTGAAAATAAGACAGGGTTTGAGTAGTTATTCCAAGCCAAGCTCACTCCATCACCACTGCTTTGACTTTCCATCCTCTCATCTCAAAAAGACTGTGGAATAGACTGTTTTAAGTTAGCTTCAGTATGACATTCAGCTCTGCCTGTCAGTAATTTAAGAAAAAAACTGAAAAGGGTCTTTGGGACTTAATTTTCTATTCTATGGGCTTTACTTTCAACAGACAAGCAGAAATTAAAAAGCATTTTCCTACCTCACTGTGACATTTATAATGCAGGAAGGTGAGCAATTAGATCAAAATGAAAAGAGAAACAGATTAAATTAGTAACTACTACACGTTCATATTATTCAGAGAAGCTACTGAAAATTTTACTTCTGATCAATTTGATGGACTGGCTTGGACCGACTGCTGTCATCAGCCAGTATACTACCTGACACTAATAGTATATGCTTATTCTGATCAACCAATACCATCTGGCTGCTGGAACGATTCAGGTTAAGAGTGTGTTCATTACAAGCAGACACAAGAAGAAGTGAGCTGGCACCAGGAGGCTCAGAGCCTCATCCAACTCTACACCCTCTCCGTCCCCCAGTGAAGAGCCTGGATTCGACTTCAGTGCTTGAACATACCTTCAGAGAGCCTGGGCCAGTTACAGTTTTCAGATCAACGTCCCAGCTACTGTATAATTTCAAGATTGGATTTAGGATACCGGTTTGGGTTGAATTATCAGTATAAATTTAAATAAACTACGTGCACAAGTGCAACTTCCTTGCTTTATATTACTCATAGATAAATAATCATGAGAGTGACTCAGAATGTTTCAATAGTGATTTCTTTCCATAAAACTATTTTAATCTAATGACAATTGTGTGCAGTATTTAGAAGGACTAAGTCAGCAGAGAGATTTAAAAGACAAAGCAAGAGGAGAGGTACTTAGGGAGCTGTGAGGCAGACAGTGTGAGTTGACAGGCAGCTGCTGAGAATCTAGACCTACATGTCCCATAAAACTAGCAAAAAGTTAGCACTTCTTCTTGGATAGTAAATATAAACCACCACTGAACTATGTTTGACCTTTCAGAATTCAAATTTTAGACTCCTAAATTGCTGGAGACTCCTAAATTATAATTAAGAAGACAGCTCACACAGAAAGCTTCTTTAGCATGAAAACCCTACACATTATTTTAGATGTTTTCTATTTAGAAAGATTTGTTGGCATTTTGAGAAATGCTATTTTATGCCACTCTTTCACTCAAAATTTAAAACATTTTTGCTCTTTTATTAAACTGAAGTGAATACACGAGGACTCTGTTGTTCACAAAATGACAAGTGAAGATATAAAATAAGAGACAGTTTCAGGACTTCTTGACAAACAACACTAAACCCATGATTTCTTAATTTTCCCATACTGCAAATGGTGTGGTCAAAGCAAAAGACATCCAAGCTATTATGTCACACTGAATGATAGCAAAGGGCACTCTGGCAAGCTGAACACAAAATGCATCTTTCATTTCAGCAGACAAGCCCTGTTTAGGAAAGAAAATGCAGTATCCTAACAGAACACTAAAAGTTAATGAAAATTATACTTATTTTTCAGGATCAAGAATAAAAGAGGTCATCACAGAAACACAGCGTCTTCTAATTTATAGTAAATTATACCCATAGCATCCAGATGGAGGAGAAAAATGCTTTTCTATACACATATACAAGGAAATGTCATTGCTGAATACTTCCAATTTATCTTGATTTATGGGAAAACACTCCATTATCTTCCAGGAGTCACCATCCTGAAATATTGAAAAATAAACTGTTCAGGATATCCATCTTGCCTACATGAATAGTATGAGCTGTGATACAGATCTAGTTTAGTAGAAGTAGAAACAAACAAATGAAAAACAAAACAATACAAAACCACTTTAGGGATTGACCTGAATTAAGGGAGAACTCATAATCTGCATCACTCCAGGAAGTGTTACTCCTCAGACTGTTAATTCTTCCCAGGTAGCCACCAGGCAATAGGAAAGAGAAGGGAAAGGAAGAAGAAATTAGAGAAAGATTGTTTGTTGGTGGTCTGCACTTGCTTCTTTAATAATAAAATACAGTGAAAATCAGGACACTGAATTTCTTTTAATGCTTTTAGGCACTGTGAAAATTCATTGCCAAAAAAAAGTGATGCTTCCTGTGTTGACTAAGGAACAGGAGTGACAGAGCACCTGTGGGTAAGTACACGCATGTACACACAGAAGGTATGATGTGGTGTCACACTGCCTAGTAGCCTATTTGTAGGGCATGAATCTAGTTTTCCCCACTGTTGGGGGAAGCAGAGCATTCTGAAACAGAGAACCTTGCCAGGCAACGTACCAGTCTTCAGACTCTTAGGAATAACACATTGGTACGTTGTACATCATGGTCCGACGCTTACTTGCTAAGCTGCGGTTACCTGGAGGAGGGAAGGTTGCTCCCGGCTCCCCTGGATGGTACCAGCCCTCAGAAACACAAACCCATCCCAGCTCACAACCAGCAGTTGAGAAACCACGTGCCTTTGCAGAGTGCCAGCTGGTCGGTTTAAAACCACTAACCCATCCTAACAAAAGAAAGGAAGAAAGACAGGAGCTTCAGATGTGACAGGCAGAGGATGGGACAAGCCAATATACTTCTTCGCTAGCTTGGATCTTGTTCCAATTTTTCAGTTATAACTTTTGTCCTGGTTTATGGCCTTCACCCAAGCTAGAGGCACATAAGCTATTTTAGACATAAAATTACTTTGCACTAACAGGCAATTAGTGAGGTCAAGAGGCCACTAGAGAGCTGCATATGATGAATGTAATTACTAGTGGGAAATCCTGGAGGGGTTTTGACCTTGTTGCTAATTTTTTTTTTCTTTCTTTCTTTGGGAATATCCTGAAAAGATCACACAGCTGGGACAACACCGTTGCCTCAGAAAGAAATGATGAGGCAACTTACTCATTACAGAATTAATAGCTTCAGAGGCTAAAGAGTTTATGAACAAGAACATTAAAAAGATCTTAGTACCAGTACATAGGAAATTGTTAATAGCAGTCTGTCCAACTTAAAATCTAGTAGGCTTAATGTTCTTTGAAAAAAAAAATTCAAAGTCTTAGAGGGATCAGCAACAGACATTGCCAGAGTTCTGCAAAAACACAGACCAACATGAAGTGGGGAGCACCTGATGCATTGCGAGTAACACCGTTCAACGCAGATAAAAATAACAAAACCGAAACAACTCCAATGAGTTTGCATAATTCGCTTTTATATTTCTTTCTAAAAATGAAAAGGGAAGTTCCTTAAACCAATTACAGCACTGAAGCCATAGGGAAGGCTGTACTGAAATCACTGTTGCTCAGCAGGGCACCTCCACCCCCAGCATTCAATGAGCTAATCTGGGCACTGCCAGCACAGAGGCTGGAGCAGCCTGAATTTCATGTAAGCGCTTAGCCTGCCTTAGAGCCTATTCAAAGTCTCCGACAGCTTTTGAAGATCATGTTGTGCTTAATGGTGTGGCAGCTACATTACGAGCTACTTCAAGCTTAAAACAAGCTCTGCTGCATCTACAGAAGCTGCAGCCACTGCACTGCAGATATATCAGTCTGCTCCTTTCCAGTTCAGTGTTGACAGTTCTTTTAGACAGATTTGTATTTTTTGGTGTGCAGAGAGCTGCTCTGAGGAGGTTACGTCTCCTACACAGAAAGGAGGATTAACTGGCTAAGAGTAGTGCTCCTTCACTTGGCAGACAGAGAAACTGAAAAAAAACCCAAGTGTTAGACCAAAAAAAAAGCATCAAAGTCTAACAGGCAATGTAATAACAACACTCCTTGAGTAACCACAAGGAACGCTCTGAGCTTCACTGGAGCTTGTCACTAGATACAGTGATAAATATATATATTCACATAAATCATTATGCCCACACTGATGGATAATGCTTTACTCTAGCTGCCTATTACAGGGAAGGTATTTCAACATCCTCTTGCAGAGCCTCAATAAAAGGAGCATCAAATGGAAGGTTTAATTTTTCATCATCGTACGAACACTCTGATGCCCGCGGGAGTGCTCTCTGCAAAGGCAGGTGGATTGTGCAGTTAGAGAAACGCAACAGACCTATGCCTCGTAATGAAATCAAACAGCTCACTAAATCTAATACACACTCCAGCTGAAATTTGAGTTTCAAAAGCAACAGCCCACAACTTCAGAGATTAAACCTAGCAGAAAAGCACTGATGGTGCTGTTAGATGTACTATTTTAGTGTCATTCTTGCCTCACATGAAAAGTTTCTCCTGAAAGATAGAGCCAAGCTGTGCAGGCTTGATACTGCCATTAAGTCTTGTAACTGCATTATTTTACTGCATGCTTAACAATGCTGAAAAATGGAGATTTAGGTTTTGTCTAAACAGTAAGGAGACTTCCACATAAGCTGAATTTGATTCTTTTCCTTGTGGATTTTTTTTGTTTTCTTAAATGTCTGTTCAAGGCAATAAAACAATGAAGTAGCATAAGGGAAAACAATTCTCTCCTTCTTTCTTTTTTTTGTATATGGAAAGTAGAATACATACCTCCACACGAGTAGCCCTACTGCAGTAAAGACATTTAGAGCAAACATTACTCCATCTTTATATTCTGATGCTCTCTACAGTATTACAGAAATTCAAACATGGTAGGCTGCAGTTGTCTTCACCTGTTTGTGTCTGATGAGATTCTGGCAGCAGTTCAGTTGCCTAAATATAAGTATCTCTGAGATACCCTAAGGTATTTAAGTCATATGCATAGGCCAGCAGATATGACACAGGACCTATAGCGAACCCATGCTCCTCAAGAGCTGGAACTAAAAGCTGGATGAGATTACCGTAAGGCATATTAAATGGTACTTAGCATCTACAGTAAAGGACCTGAATCAAGACCTTTCAATAATTAAAAATATTTACTTTAAGCCCAGCTAGTGTACATAACTTCAAAGAATACAGTTTATGATAAGGTAAAAGTCTGCAATAACTTTTGTGGAAGACAGGGTTCTTCCCCTAAAACACCCTGAACTTGCAATGAGGTTTTGCCACCTCAGGAGGTGCACCTAGCTCTCATCAACACTGAAACAACATGGGAAATTACGACACTGCTGACCTTCAAGAGAAATCTTAAGAATAGCTAATCAAAAAGAATAATCCTTACTGAGGCTCATACTACATTATTCAACCTGCCTTTGTCTGTTCATTTTTTACTTCTTGCTGTGTGTGGAATTACAAAATTAGAGCACAAAATCTCATCTCGCTCACACTCCCCCTTCAATCCTTACACATATACACGCAGGGCCCACATTACATCCCAGAAGCCAGCAGAAGCTCTGGATTTCCAGAAGAAACTGAAGGTGGCTGAACCACCATGGTGTTTGGTCAAGTTTATGTGTTCTTGGTTACAGCAAACCAGGGTAATTCCACCCAAACCTGTCAGAGTTCCAGCAGGATCACAGACTGAAAGCAGCACTGGCACAACATTTCTCACAGATGGAGGAACTCAAAATGCCATTGTCACTCAATCCTATAATATGTTATTTTAACTTACAGAAATCCCATGAGAAAGCTTGAGGACACACACTACTACCCTTGTGTTTCTCAAAATTCACTGTATTACATCTGAATATAAACAAATGGTTCCACCATTCCTATTATACCTTAATACTGCTTCAAAAAATCTCTCAGTTTTTGTATCCTCATTTTCTTCCCTGTACATATTACAAATCTGCTCCAAGAAGAATGGTTCCTATTCCTTGTAGTCTAATACTAATGGACAAATTTAATTTTCCATTTCCTTACCATTCCTCTCCAGTGCCTATAACATTATCTTTTGCCTCACATGCACTTGAATATTTTCTTCTCCATTCTTTCTGATAAAGGGAAAGTACCATCTATGATATTCAAAACCAAACCCAAATGTCCCTACGTCTTTGGGAGACACTTCTCAGTGACGGAAGCAACTATAAGAAGAGGCTTTACTATTCTTGAATCTATCATTAAAAACAGCCAAAGAAGATCTAATTTTATCCTTTTTTTTAGGAAGGAAAAAAGGTTTGTCTTCTATTTCCTACCACAATTTTGATTTAGTATCAAAATTAAATATCCTTTCAATAATCTTTCATGTTGTCTGCCAGACAGCAGTACGCATTAGCTATTCTCTATCCTCCCTCACTGTACTATTTTATTAATGTGAACTCAAGGTCTCCTGCCCTCTTTCATAATTTCTAATTACCTGTAGGCAATATTATAAGGAATGTCCATTAGCATAAAGATTATTTTTGGCATGATAAGACACATTTTAAGGCTATCAATCTTTTTCTAGACTGAATATTATATATTTTGCCACCTCTGGGTTTTTCCTTAAAACTTTTAAAAAGTAGCATTCCATGCAAAGAGATTCACTGTATTCTGGTTTAATTTTATTCCCAGCTATTTTTATTCCACTAAATTCCAATATAAAGTTGAAGCTTGCCATCATGTATAATGACTGACTGAAATTTTAAAAGGGATAATTTCATCTTCCCCCTATGCTCAGCAACAGTGTTTAGAGTTTGGTCTGTCATGCTGTGAAACTTGCTTGGCTCTGCAATCTGCAAATGCAGTGCTAAGTACCACAAAATGTCTGTGTGAGCATCAGGCAGGAAACAAGTTCATCATTTGAAACGGCTTGTCATATGAAAACACAAGTAAGACATATGTGGCCCATAAATACTAGCCTTCCTTGTAGGAAGGAACATCTAGTTGGTTGTCTGTTCTAGTTCATGTATTCTTCAATATTTAAAGGTAAACCTGAATGTGACAAATATGAGATCATTCACAGAGGCACTGTAAAACACATATGCATATTTTACTACGCTTTCAAAGGTAAAATAAAAAAAGTGGCCTTTCTTGTTCTATGTGTTTGTGAAATGCTAGTAAATGTTGCCTAATTTGAAAATAAAGGAAGGCTTTTTAGTACAGGGAAACTGCAGAAGGGGGTCATAATTTGCTGGTGTGCTCTCAGCCACGTAGAAGAATAAATTACTTCCTTCTCTAACCTTACTGGTCTTACCCAGAAATTTCTCTGGTCTAATGACTCCCTTGGTGACTGCCCAGCGGATTCTCTCTGCCTGCCATAGAGGTGTTGAAGCTATATATCAAGAGAAGGTTTCGCTTTCCTGACTTGCAGTCAGTGCTGCAGAACAGGCACAAGGCAGGAAATGAGATTCCCTCTTTAAAGAACTGTAGTGGTTGCCTTCTCTTTCCTAAAAGAAGAGCAAGGCAGGAAATGAAACATCATTTCTTCCTTGGGCTTCCTCTAAGAAAAGCAGTTACCAGCTGCTCCTTGTGTTGACATGTGCTGAGAGACTGATACTATCCCAATTCATCTGCTGTAGTCTTGGTATAGAGCAAAATCTATTTTATATCAGAGAATGAGAAAGGACCAGATGAAAATCTCCTGGGTTTCTATCATCTTTTTCAGCATGAAAAACTAAGACTACAGGAAACATTTGCTAGAAGTTTTGAAACAGAAGGAAGCAGCAGCTCAGCAGAATAAATCACCAAGATATTGTCATTCTGTACATTGTTTCTAAAACAACTGCTTCTGCTCCCTGAAGGCATTTAACAGTGGACATCGTTTAACAGCTGCTAAGCATGTAAAACTGTCTACTTAAAAATGCCTCTTGAAAGTTTTACACAACTTGTTCATCTCCCACACAAATGTAATTCATAAAAAAAAACAAACAAACAAAAAACAAAAGCAAAACCAAACCAAAACAAAATAATAAAAAAAAACCCACTATTCCCACAAAAAATCAGATCAAAGGTAATCTCAAGTAAGCTGAGAAACCTTTTGTTCTTTGCATGCTATAAATTTTTCTTCCTTCTTTCCAAAGCTGTGCTTGCCTTTCCTTCCCATGTCTATTGCTTCTTATAATCAACATCTGATTAAGCCACCCTATTAGAAAAACTAACAGTACACAAAGACAAATAACCAACTGCAAATTTTTCAGGTAGTACTAAAATTCCTGAAGATTGGGCCTAAAAGTATGATTTCATTTGAAACTATACATTAATTCAGAATATATACACCAGTTTTTATCTCGCTTTTACTGGAACTTAAGACAACCTTCTTTCTACTTCCAAAAGTCATTCTATATATATGCATAGACTTCAAAATCACTTCAGTTTTGTTTTTGAAAGCAATTAACATTACTATTTGTATACATAACTATGTAAACATTTTGGCAATGTGGTTTGCAACACCTAAAAACTGTGAAGATTTTACAGGATCTAGTACCGTTAGGCATACAAGCATGTATATGCCCTAAACGCAGAACTGTATGACCTGTTTCTGTTTTTTAACAACGAAGGTAAACACACAACAAAGCCAATGTACACGGTTCCACACAAAATGGTAAATTTTTAATAGGTCTTTCAAGTTGTACAAAATTCTATAGTAACTGTACAGTAATCTATTCATTTTTAGAGGACAGATAAAAAAAATCCTTAACAAAGGCTTATCATTCTACATTAAGCCCTGTAAAATTTATTTAAAAGGAGATGGAAAGACCCTTTTGGAGTCTCCTCTCAACTGCCACCTATTATGGTTAATGGAAAGAGTTGAACTGAGCTTTTATATATCAGACAGTCACTGAAAAAGATGGTTATTATAAAATGTAATATGCATATGCAGAGCAAGAGGTCAGTGATACACAGTAGCCACAATTTACTATGAATTAATCCACTCCTGGATGGAATAAAATAAAAGGAAAATACTGGTATCTTGCAATATTCACAAAATACAAACATTCACATCTAGGAGCATTCATGGGGGAGGGAGGGAGGAAGGGGGGGAAGAAAAAAGGAATGTTTAAAGTACAGATGACAAATTCAGATCAAGAACAGCATCATCCCTATCTCTGAAAGCAGGCGTAATGAGCCTTTTGTCCAAAGTCCTACCTAGATTGCAATGGTGCATTAGCAGGTGAGAGCCACATGGCCCTTATGAACTTATCTTTGCAAAAAATCTAACGTCTGGAATTGAATTGGCTTGAGAAAGTCTTAAGATTACACTAAAGCATGAAAATATTTATTCTAGTTATAGGTAAAGATTTTGTAAATAGAATTAGCCTAAGATAACTTGAACTGCACCACTTCTGTGCTATAATCAATCAAATGACAGCAGCAACAACAAAGCTTTTTAATTTTCACAGCCAAGGATCTTTTCATGTTCTAGTCAAAGACAAAACACTTGCAATAGGCAGACTTTCAAAATAAAACTGATGACTGCACTATTAGCATGCGAAAGAATGGAGTTATAAACATAGCACCACTCAGAATACATCTGCGCTGCATAGAGACACAGAAGTTTCTTGGTGCCCACAGAGGCCTTGCATGTGAAAACTCTGTGAAGCTTTTGAGATCCCTAGCTCTCAAAATTTAAACCATGTCTTCAGTGCTTTTTGAAAAAAAAAAGTACTTTGGGGAAGGAGAGAAAACATCTAGCAGGAGAGCACCTACATGAATGTAACTGTAAATTCATACAGCTGTTCTCTTTGAATCTACTGCAGCAGAAGTTAAAGTACCACAATCACTGGTGTAAATCCACTATTTGATGTTACTGAAATCTAAGTTGCTTCAAACCCAGTATTTTCTAGACAGATAGATGCAGTGTAGCAAAAGATCACTGTTACCAGAATAGTCAGTACCTGCATTTGCTTTACATACAAGAACAGAAGCAGAAGGTTTTGTCAGTAGAAGTGCCTGCTGTGCAGCACCCCCATTATTTTATGTCACGGTCCCGCTTGGATGGCTGATCCAGACAGGCTCTACGGGCCTTTCTAGATGGTCAATGTGTGAGGATTGCCTCCATCTGCTGTGCACTGGTTATTTTACAACTTGAAAATTCAAGGTGCCAGACTGATCTATTTTATGAAGGCCTGTACATCATGCTGCAACTGAGCTGCTGTGTGTTGGACTCAAGTAGAAAACTGGAATTCAGGCAACCATGGCAAAACCGCGCTAGTCATTATTTGATTACTTATGCTGCAAAACCATCACACAGACTAGTTTGAAACTGAGAAGAGTGGCAGATTTCATCTTTGTTGTTTTCAATGAAAATTAAGAATTGTTGGAATGAGTCCACATAAAAATCAGAAAAATATACAAACTACAGTTTGTGCTTGAGTTTACTTAAAAGTTAGTCCAGTCTTCATTAATGTAATTATTTTAATTTCAGCTGTACTTTGTCAGTCATGGTGAGAAACTAACCACTGTGCTTCAGTACAAGCAGTCTCTTTGCTGGTATCCAGTGGTACATAATGCCCTCTCCTCTAACTGCCAGTATTACAAGTTATCAACGCATTCTGCTGGGCATAAACCCCTCTAAATAAAGCTCTGCCTTAAAACCTAATGTAGGAAGAAAAAACCCCACACATCTCATTTTAAGTTAATTCTCACAATTTCACTACCAGCACCCTCCTAACTCGGAATAAATCCTACAAATAAATTATAAGTACGTCATTTTTTTTTTCCTTATTTACTCCTTCTAAGATTTTTTTTTTTTCCCTTCAAAAACAGGTGAGTCAACTTGTTACCATAGTGGCAATGAACAAAAGGAGGCTGAATAATGTCACAGGCCAAAATATACTTTCAGTATAATTTGAGAATTTCAGCAGACAGTATGTGAATACTTCATGTCACTGCTCCAAAGGCCATCTGGAATGATGGCTACCCCAAGCCTTTGTCGTCTTGCTTTCTCTTGCAGTTGGAGATCACAGTCTTACAACATAGAACACCAGCAGCAATTAAGGGCAGCAGATCAGAGGCTCAACTCTCACATGATGCAATGTTGTCTTGTCAAAAAAGAAAAAAGAAAAAAGAAAAAACAAACAAACAAACAAACAAACAAACAAAAACAACTTAAGAAAGCTAGAAAGCTCAGCGGCTAGATCTTACTCTTATTTCTGAAGTTCATGAAAAACACTTGCTAAAGCACACACACAAAAACCACAGCAAGACCAGCAAGACAGATGACAAAAAGATACAGAAACAAGAAATAAAGCATATTTGTTCTTAGAAACAAGGGAGAAGGTGTTAATCTTAGTGAAATAGGATTCTTGCAGTACTGGCAAAGTTACTGTCAGGATAAATTACTTGCTTCAGCAGATACCAAATACAGAAGCAGGCCTGTCAGGGTGCCAGACTAGCTCAAACAATGACCATTCCAGCAAAGCATTTCTATTGAACACATTTAGTTCATATTTCACCACTTTCCTCCTTTTCTCATTTCTGTGTCTTTGCTTCATGCCCCCTCCTTTGTGCAACTATATTCCAGATCATGTCAAGAATTTGCAATTTAATGTTAAAACCAAGATGGATGCAACGAAAGGGATTTTTTGGTGTAACTTGCACAGAACGTCTTCCTGAATGACACACATGAATGAATCTATCACTTCTGGTATTGCATTTCCCAAAAAGAAGATATGAATGACAAAGTAGTTGATGGCTAATTAAATTTTGATTATTCTGACACATTGAAACAGCTCTAGAAGAACACATATTTTCAGTTCCCAGCATGTCAAAAAGTTTAATTTCTATCTTTATTCCATAGAAAATGGAATGAAGTTCTAAACTGTAACCAAGGCACGGACAAAACTAATAAATGAGATCTTAAAAGATAAAATTCAGCACGAGAATAATATGCTCTTGAAGACTCACTATACATCTCTTTACATCCTGGCCCTACTACTTGAACAAATGTGAATAATGCAATTAAGCACTGGCTTTGAAGACCTGGGGTGATTCTACCACCATACTACATGCTTCCTCCAGCTCTGATGGAAACATGTTCTTTAAGACACTTACTTTATCAAACTACCAAAATCTCAATTGTTTTCCAGTAGCATTGTAAGACCACACTGCGTTTCAGCTATCTGTCTACAGTTCTGAAAATCACTTATAAACAGTGTCAATTTAATCACTATGGAGAATATGGTATTATGCTATGACAATATTATAGGACCAAAGTTCATCCAAGTTTGCTTAAGGATACAACAGATATTTGGTGTTTACACAACTCAAATTTTTCGATCTTTAAATGCTGTCAAGATATTAGAAAAATGCGTCTCTAAGATCCTCTACAATATTAAGATGGAAAAATATGGGGGGAAGGAAACTGAACAATATCAGAATAATTAGAAGAATATTGTGTACTGATTCTAATACTAGTATAATATTGTATAATAATTCTTATTAATTCTAGCCAATTAAGTTGCATGTAATTCAAGTCAAAAAGTGACTAGAATATGAGAAAATAATTCATCCAAATAATACTACATGTAATGCAAGTCCTATAGTGACTAGAATATATGAAAATAATTTATCCAAATAATACTACATAATTTTATTTCCAAAAAAGCTGGGATTATCTTTTGCCCTAATTCTTCAAGAAGCTGCCAAAACATGCCATAATCATGAGAGAAACAGAAAGATACTTAAGTTGTGAAAAAAAAAATCAATTATATGAATATACAAACAGACAGTCAAATATTGTACTGTATGAAGAAACTACAGTATATGGTAAAATATAGGCTGCAAAACTGCCAGATAAAAATATACTTATGAAGCCTTCATCGTCAAAACATAATGGCATCTCAATAAAAAAAGAGACAGCTAAGAAAGAGACTAATCGCAAAAGTCAAAAGAAATACATAAAAGTTCATATTCATTAGAAAAAAATCAGTTGTGAAAGAACAGTCCGATGACAGATGGAATGATGTGGGGTAGGAAATATCAGTATCTAAACATCAGTCTAAGGAACACAGATTTTAAAAATACTTTCTATTTGGAATTATATTACAGGTTTTTAGCATGGTTATGGTTTTTAGCAGCAATTTCAATACCACCATCAGTGTAATTAGCAAGAGGCAGTGGGCTTATTTTATGTGTATCTGTAAGAACTGTACACTTATGCGAGTATTAAAAAGCTACGTGTATCTTCCTAACTAATTTATTGTAAAAATTTCTTAATAATTTACAGCTATATACCCACATTTTACCCACAGACACAATCACAATGAAAAAAGGCAGTTTGGCACCACCGGAATGCAAATTATAATCACCACATAAAAGTAGAAACTATGAATACAAATTCATTTTAGTGCTACTGTCTTATTCAGAGAGTTATCCAGAGCTCACTAACATCAATGCAAAGCTCTCCATTGCCTCGGTGAGCTTTGAAAGCGATCTTTAATGAGGAAAAGAACTAGCCAGCATATACTCACGATAGTTGACTGGTTTTGCAAAGGTCAGTATGATTAGCAGTATTTTTATCCTGGGTTATCTTAAGTTTTACCTTGAATGTTCAGTCTGAGTACTCAAAAAAAGCTAACTCTCTGTTTAAATGTGAAACTAGCCCCCACAAAAGGAATACAAAGTCTGTCTTCTGATGGAGCAAATCAGGAAAGGTCCCACATGAGTGGGGACCAAAAAATTAATAACTCTCATTTGCTTAGATCTTAAGTGATTAGTTAAATCTTTTATCTATAAAACATCCAGACACACTAAACAGTATCTCTCTAAATGCACCATGCTAGTCTTATTTTGAATGCAATTGTTGCTCCATAGCACTGTGTATGAGAAACTAAATACCAAAAAGGTTAGGAGTACAAGTTTAAGACACCATCTGATCCAATGTGCATCACAAAGCATAGATGCAAAAAAAGACTGATAGGTCTTCTAACCCCAGATGGGGTTGGGGACTGGAGAGAAAAAGAAATGCTCATTCTCATAGCAGAAGGTGTGACACAAACATTGCTTGTTTTCTCTGTGGTATTGCCAGTTTAATGGCAGCAAAGGTCTTCCACAGATGAGCAAGGCTGGCATGGGTATACATTGGAGATTCAAGCATTTATTTCATCCCTAAACTAAATTCATAACAGTTTAAATCAAAAGTGAAGAACAATTTTTAGAAGAGATTTTGCATGGGGTGGCAAGTAATAGAAACCTGGTCCTCTTTTTCCACAGTGGCACTTTGTAGTTATGACCCAAGAGCAGTTTTCCTGTTATTAAAAAAAAAGAAAATAAAAATCAACAACAATTTGCCCAATAGGAACAGGAAAAATAGAGCCACATAAGAGAAATAAAATTCTTAGAAGTGATCCTAGTCAGTTCATTCTAGTTTTCCCTACCCTGCTTAGAAGAGGTAGGTTGTCAAAGTATCCTTGTTTAGCTGCTATATGACATGCTCAGTTTCTACTGAGGCAACATCAGTTATTTCTGAACATAACTTTGTTCCTGTCTAGATTATCTTCACACTTCCCAAATTTTTATATTAAGTCCAGGAGTGAAAACAGAGGAGAGTTTTCAATTTAAATTAAAAAAAACAAAAATAAATTCCTAAGCATGAGCTAACTTTGCATTTTTCATCCATGAGCCCTTAATCACACAGATGCTTACTCTCTCTGTAAGGGGAAATCACCATGAACATGAAAACCTAAGGAGAAAGAGAGATGAAGAGAGCAGCTTCTCTGAGAAGGCATCAAGTACCAGCTGGATTAAATGGACCTGCTATTTCACATCCAGCTGAGGCTCTGACTGAAGGCAGAGAACTGACGTATCTATAATATTAAGATATATAAAGGAGAGAAATACAGATTGTTGGACATACGTGATATTTCTTTTTATATATATATATCACATGTTCATAAAAAAATACATGTGCCTACCAACTGACTCTGGGCAATTACAAAACCAGGTGTAGGATATATCCCTGATTTGTGATTTCTAAACACTCTTCCAAAAAAAAGGTTTCCTTTTCTGTCACTGGGAATCATCATGTAATCCTTCAAAATATCACTTCATATTCATGAATTAAAGAGGAGCCAGACTGCACAAAATCAGCACTATTATTTTAGCCAAAATCATGAATTTATGTAAGCATGCTATATCAACAATTTTCTTAGCTTTTCCTTTGTCCACTAGGAAAATGATCAGCACTGTTCTGATAACCTGGGCTACAAAGTAATGGCATGCAGTGTGCAGAGAAAACATTAAATAAATCTACAGCACAGAGCTGCGCCAATATCCATGCTGTGAACTGTGAGAATTTCTCCTGCAACCACACTAGCACTTGTTTCATAAATTCTGGCTGATCAAGAGTTAGGGATAATTAAGAGATTAAATTAAAGTTCTGACAAATCATCTATATGGTCATATACAAACACAAATATCGAAATGGGTAACTACATGCATGGTTGGCACTCCAATACCTGAACACTAGACCTACATTTTTATCTATTACATTTTTATTCTTGTTCTGCATGCATTTATGGCAACATTTGCGTATCATCAGTTTTACTGCTTAATCTATATAACCAGCCATTTTTCCATGTCAGGAAATCTCTGAAGCCTACCATGAGGAAGAAAAAAATCTTCATATAGCAGGAATACAAGATTGTGAAACTTCAGGAGATGGAAAACTATTTAAATGAGGATAATTCTTTTTGGTTTAAACCTACTGGAATTGAAGGCAATGGCTCCACCTATAAGTCTCATACTAAATGCTCCTTTATAAATTACAAAACTGTTTGAAGAGTTGGTATTTTCATATCTACAAGCCCAGTAAATTTGCAGGAAATTCAATTATAGCTCAGCTTGGGTGTTGTGCACTCATCTTCATCCCACTCCTATTTCCAACTGCTTTTTGTTAAAGACCTGGATAACTCACTGGGAAATTTGCTAGGTCTATCAGTATTGTTCGTTTTTGTATCAGAAACCTTTCCATCTACCCTCTGTACTAAATGTGTTATTTAGCTCAAATTACTCATGAACTCTAAGAAGTGAGTATAATTAATTCCTTCTATAGACTTTTACAGACCTTCTGGATTTCTTCCATTGCTTGCTCATTATTTTGCATGCACTTTTCAGTATTTGCACATTTATCGGAAAATGTAATTGGTGTGAACAGCTCCATTGCCAAGGAGTGTTGGGTGGGATTTAGCTGACTGACCTGCAGCAACTGATCAAAACCATGGAAGTACTAAATGGGAAAATGGTTTCATTTTTGTAGCTGTTATAATTTTATGGTCTTCAGCCACAAGTTAATCACAGCCAATTGCACAGAACTGCTGATGTTGGGACGTTATGTATTAATTGGGTTGCTGTTTTTAATGCTTCTCTGCAAGGTGCTGTTACGAATTGGCTGTTGAGGAGACTGGAGCAGCATGCTGTGCAAATCCATGCTGACCTGGAGCACATTGCACTGTTGTATGAAAATGTTTCATTCAGGCAACCATAGGAAAAGTAAGAATGCAGCTAATCACTTGCCTTCTGAATATATGGAGTGGACATGTATATCAATATAATCTCTACATGTGGGAGAACAACATGTTTCATGGTGAATCTGGTTCCAATAAGGCTGCAGCATATAGACATATGTAGTCCAAAAATATTAAGCCACTAGGTCAGCAGTGGAACAAACAGAACATAAATGGAGGGGAGAAATTTTAAATTTTTCAGTATTAAAAATTAAGTGTATTCATTTGAGACTGATAATCTTTAAGTGTGGGTCAGAAATGCTCTGAATGTGGCCTGCAAAAGAACTTCACCATGAGTGCGAGCAATGACATGAACTGATAACTGAGTTGGATCATTTCAGATCTTTTTGTTGAGCTGAGATAAGTGTGACTTCGCAGGACCCCAGAGCTGCATGTCAGTCCCAGCCTGTAACCTCACACTTGTTAAGTACTCATGAAGTGTTATGCTGAACACACTGTCAGGAGCATCTGTTGTAAAATATGAAGATGCTGAAGAGCAAAAGAGTCTGGGAAGGCTGGATATTCTTCAAGAAGGAAAGCCTAAAGGCACAGGAGCAGGCCGTCCCCATGTGCGGAAAGATGAGCTGGAGGGGAAGATCAGCCTGGCTGAACAGAGAGTTTTGCTGGATGCAGGAAATAAAAGACTTTACAACCTTTGGAAGAAGGGGCTGGCAACTCAGGAGGACTACAAGGATGTTGTGAGGTTATGCAGGGAGAAAATTAGAAGGGCCAAAGTCCAACTAGAACTTAATCTGGCTACTGCTGTAAAAGACAATAAACAATGTTTCTATAAGTACATTAGCAACAAAAGGAGGGCTAAGGAGAATCTCTGTCCTTATCGGGTATGGAAACATAGTGACAAAGGATGAGGAAAAGGCTGAGGTACTTAGTGCCATCTTTGCCTCAGTCTTTAATAGTAAGACCATTTGTTCTCAGGGTACCCAGCGCGCTGAGCTGGAAGACGGGGACGGAGAGCAGAATGAAGCCCCCATAATCCAAGGAGAAATGGTTATCGTCCTGCTGCACCACTTAGACACACAAACACATGTCGATGAGGCCGGATGGGATCCACCCAAGGGCTGGAGGGAGCTGGCCGAAGTGCTCACCAAGCCACTCTCAATCCTTTACCAGCAGTCCTGGCTAACTGGGGAGGTCCGAGTTGGCTGAAGGTTAACAAACGTGGTGCCCATCTACAGGAAGGGCTGGAAGGAGGATCCAGTAAACTACAGTCCTGTTATTCTGGATTTGGTGTGGGTGAAGGTTATGGAGTGGCCCATCTTGAGTGCCATCATGCAGCATGTACAAGACAACCAGGTAATCAGGCTCAGTCAGCATGCGTTTATGAAAGGCAGGTCCTGCTTGAGTAACCTGATCTCCTTCTATGACAAGGTGACCCACTTAGTGGATGAGAGAAAGTATGTGGATGTTGTTTACCTGGACTTTAATAAAGCCTTTGACACCATTTCCCACAGTAATCTCCTGGAGAAACTGGCTGCTCATGGCTTGGACGGGTGTACTCTTTGCTGAGTAAAGAACTGGCTGGATGGCCAGGCCCAAAGAGTGGTGGTGAATGGAGTTAAATCCAGTTGGCATCTGGTCCCAAGTGGTGTTCCCCAGGGCTCAGCATTGGGTCAGTTCGGTTTAATATCTTTATCAATGATCTGGATGAGATGTAGCGCACCCTCAGTACGTTTGCAGACAACGCCAAGTTGGGTGGGAGTGTTGATCTGCTTGATGGTAGGTAGGCTCTACAGAGGGATCTGGGCAGGCTGGATCAATGGGCCAAGGCTGATTGTATGAGGTGCAACAAGGCTGAGTGCCGGGTCCTGCACTTGGCTCACAACAACCCCATGCAATGCTACGGGCATGAGGAAGAGTGGCTGGAAAGCTGCCTGGTGCAAAAAGGACCTGGGGGTGTTGGTCAACAGCTGGATGAATATGAGCCGGCAGTATGCCCAGTTGTCCAAGAAGGCCGATAGCATCCTGGCTTGTGTCAGAAATAGTGTGGCCAGCAGGACTAGGGAAGTGATTGTCCTCCTGTACCCAGCACTGGTGAGGCCGCACCTCAAATACTGTGTTCAGTTTTGGGCCCCTCACTACAAGAAAGACATTGAAGTGCTGGAGTGTGTCCAAAGAAGGGCAAGGGAGCTGGTGAAAAGTCTAAAGAACAAGTCCTGTGGGGAGAGGGTGAGGGAAGTGGGGTTGTTTATCCTGTACAAAAAGGAGGCTCAGGGGAGACCTTATCACTCACTACAACTACCTGAAAGACGTGGTAGAGAAGTAGGTATCTGTCTCTTCTCCCACCTAACAAGTGATAGGATGAAAGGAAGCAGCCTCCAGTGTCTCCAGGGGAGGTTTAGATTGGACATTAGGAAAACTTTTTTGACTGAAAGGGTTGTCAAGCATTGGAACAGGCTGCCCAGGGAAGTGGTTGAGTCACCATCCCTGGAGGTATTTAAAGACATGTAGATGTGGCACTTTGGGACATGGTGTGGTGGCAGACTTGGCAGTGTTAGGTTTATGGTTGGACTCAATGCTCTTAAAGGTCTCTTCCAACCTAAATGATTCTATGATTCTAAGATACAGACATATACAACCTTTTTTTTTTACCCTTCATCTTTAAAATTGTTCCACAAACTGCTCAACTTCTACCAAACAAGGTTTTCTAAATTAACCAGTGGAGAACATGCCTCGATCTGCCAGGTGAATGGCTTTCCTCAAGTACTATTAAACAATTGTTAACAATTTTGAGAAATTTTAAATGTTGCACACTCTGAAATCTATACTGCATGCACTAAAATACTCTGACGGTTCTCCAGCACCCTTTTTTATTACCTGATCTAAGGCTTATTCAGCTAAGAAACCTAAGTGATAGCATTGGGACTGGAATTGTGGCATTACAACCTATTTCAGAGTGCTATATATGCTAAGTTCAGCACACATGATGACAATGTTGGAGACCGTATTTGCCCTACTCAGCTTGCCTAAAAAATATGGGGGAAAAAAAGGGTTTTCTTGTACCTTGAGAACGTCTAGCTAAACAACAAACACTGGGTTTGTTTGTTCCTATTAATTACCTTATAATGGATGATCTTAGAATAAAACATCCTTGCTGCCAAAGAGAATATTGGATTGTATCCATTGGCTCCCAATATTCTCCATTAAC
The DNA here is from genome assembly GCF_018691265.1 of Tyto alba. Lineage (NCBI taxonomy): Eukaryota > Metazoa > Chordata > Aves > Strigiformes > Tytonidae > Tyto > Tyto alba. Next base: position 11,623,370 of record NW_024881327.1, on the reverse strand, counting down.
CTGAGGTACGCTACTAGAAAATACACACAAAGTTTGCCAATGGGCTGTTCTGCTCTCTCTTTGCAAGTATCTGAGCAAGTGTATACCTATGTATATTTCCAAATGAAAAAGCAATTTAATACAATAAAGTTAAATCCTATTACTAAATCTGGTACATTTTTATTATTAGTTATTTAAATTTATGGGTATATCCAGTGTCAACACACCATGAAATGAAGGAATTACCAATTTCCAGCATGAATTGCTTGATAAAAGGGACTGCATTAAATGCAGAGTTGTTGAATAAATCAGTAATGCTACAGTGGTTAATTACAAAGTTACTTAAAGGAAGAAAACCTGCATTATTTTACAGTGTATTAAATTTGCAATTGCTTCCTAAGTGGCTAATAGACAATATTAGTAAACACAATACATTTCATAGCGGACTGCAGGAAACACTTTAATGTCTTTAAAAACCATAGTTTAAGGCCAATTCCATATTGCTTAGCAATCAGGCTATGAAATATTGCAAACAACACTTAGCTTTCTCTTAGTACTTTCCATTAGTAGGTTGCAAGTGCAGCATAAAAGAACACTGTATAATTATGATTATTTTACTGATGAGGTGAAGGATGCATGGGGAGAAGTAACGTAGCCAGTGATATCTGACCGGCTAATTGCAGACTGAGTGGTCTCACTCTGTCCCCTAAGTCTCAAGCAACTGTCATGGCCTGTCTCACAGTGGTTTTGACATAATTTGCCACAGTTCTAATCTTTTTCAAGTGCAATCTAAAAACACTGTATTGGACACATTAAGTTTTAATGACAGCCACAGACAGCTGCAATATCCCTCAGTAAAATAAATGATTAATTAGTAAAACACAATATGCAATATACATCCAGAGTGACTTATCCTTATTGCTAATCATAGCAATTAGCTTCAGTTTCTAAAGCTCCACAAACCGCATGGTGTTTTGCAGAGCTGTGAACGAAGCATGGGCATGCACTGAATAATTTATATTCCAAATTACACAAACGTACAGACAACGTATCTTAATTTTCTAGATTAGCAACCAGTAAGGTCACTTCTAATAGCCCCATAAAAATATCTAAAAGTAGAATTACATAGTTGATAACCTATATATTTCATAAAGAATAATGGGGAAATGTGACCTGTAGAAATAAGCTTAAATGTGGGCAAGATTTTAATTTTATTGAATGTCCCAATATTGGGACATCTTTATTGAAAAGAATCAACAAGTTCAACATCTCAGGTTTGAACAAAAACGCATTACCACCAACTAAATGGATTCCTTCCCCAAACAGCTGTATTTTTTCACTGTGTTTATTTCAGCATAAAGACCCTCTCTTGCCAGGCACAAAACCAAAACCGCACAAGTTTTCCTCATATGTCTCCACCTGAAATGTTCTACCAACGATTTCAAGGAAGGCAAAGACCTTACATGTCCTCTCAATTAGACAGCCTTTGACATTGCCTCAGTTAGCTATAAATCAAACCATTAAAAAGTTAATAGATGGAAATAATTTCAGTCTTATCTGGAAGAGTACAGGAAAGCCCATCTATTGTTTGGGAAAGCGGCATTATATATTCATTATTGTTGATAGCAATAAGTGAGGAAGAAGCTACAGTCTAATTTTTAGAAGCTCATTGACTATATCTAATCAGTTGGCGGCCAGAAATGTAGTAAAACACGGAAAGTATAGGACAGCATATGGAGGAGAAAAGATGACAAAGACTCAGAGTTGAAGACCAGTGCAGAGCAGAAAGGCCTATCTGAAGTCAAAAAGTGAAGAATCCATTTCTTAGGAGAGGGTGAACCTACCAATTTCATCCATCCAACTCCCCATTTTCTTGTTGTCTTTTTTTTTTTTTTTTTTTTTTTCCCGAATGAGAGGAGTTATTACAGAGATAAAGGTCAACATCAAGTATACTTTGAGGGAAAAAAAAAAAAAAAAAAAACAAAACAAAACAACAAACAGTTCAATAAACATCAGTGAGATGGAGGGAAAAGGGAGACCAAGAACTATTTGTAAATCACAGACAGGCTACGCGACAGCTTGTATTGTCTTACATGCTGAAGTGGCTTTTATCAAGTTGCCTGTGCTGCTAATTTCTGGTAATGCTTTTTCATCAAATTATGCAGCCCACAAGCCTTGGTTACTCCATTTATTGCAGATTTGTCCACCAGAAATGCAACACCCATGAGAAAAAGCTGCCAAACAGATTCAGACATACTTTCTGGACCAATTTCTGGTGGATCACCATGTTTCCTCATGTACCAGGGTCCTCCAGACTATCTTCAGCTTTGTTCAATGAGGTTCTCAAAACATTAGGGGGCAATCTGCCTTATGAGACTTGCACGGCCAAAGCTATAAAGACCTATTAGTAGTCATTTTCAAGGCTTTTTCACTGAAAGTGAAATGGTAATTAATTCTCTTAATTGAACAATCATTCATTAGTCTTTTACTAAATACGTTACCTAATAACATTCTCAATCTTGCAAGTTACTGCCATGTCTTCAATTTCCCTTTTCACGATAAGACTAATAACAAGCTAAACCCAAAGCTTTATAAATCTGCAGCACAGTACAGCATATATTATATGCAGTTTTTCCATTTAGATTGATCAATTACGAGCAACTGCAACAGAAAAAAAAAATAGCATATTGTACTAGCTAGTATTACATTTTGGCAGATCATAATTAAATTATTCCTTAGAAGCAGTGCTCAGTGCTTAAGAAGAAGGATTATATTGAATAAAGGGGCTAATATTTTAACTCAATTAACATATTATTTTTCAATAAAGAGGTGTACACTACTGTAATTTCTTCTTCAATGGGTAACATCATCTATAAAACAGAAATACTGCACCTTTTTTTCTGATAACTCATGTGTAATTATCCCCCATGTAGATTGTATGCTTTGTATATTTTTTAAAGTGGACAAAAACATGTGACATATTATTTTTATAAATAAATATACTTATTTTTTACTGTGATAGGCATAAAATATTTCACTTCTATACCATATAAGCCTGCCAGAGACTATGTTTGACTACATCTAAAAATACATGAGCGTTCCACAGTAAGGAAAGAACTTTTCATTTACTTCTTTTAATTCTGTACTGTTGTGAGTTTGATTTATAATATTGGTTGGGGTGGAAGTGATTTTTGGATGAAGAAATTACATTTAGTTACAATGGAAGTAGAGTACCTTCTTCATGGAAACTGCCTGCCAAATATATTCAGATGACTTATTTATCAGATTCTTCAAGACAATATTTCAATTTGATGGAATTATATTTTCCCGGAATCTTTCGCTAATAATTTAAAAGTGACATAAATGTATAAATGTCTGTATTTCTGAAGATAATCAAGTTGTGTCATTCCAATAGCAATTTGTAATATATTTCAAGGTCATCTTCTCTTTGGTTGTTCAAACTAGCTGCTTATGTTCTTTTGAATAATATTTCGGTTTTGGTTTAATTCCTAATATTTTCATGTAAATATTTTGTTGTTACTGCTCTTTCACTCTCCTGCAATTATACTATGGATGATGCTCACTGTATAGTGGTCGGGTTTGTTAACTCTTTATGAAGAGATGAAAACTGTGTAGTTTACCAATGTCCTTGAATAGAGTAACTTTGTTTCAAGAATCAGTATGTGTATTTATATGAGTAAAACTGGAATATTGCACTATATATCAAACAGCTATTTTTCAAATGGGGCTACTAAAAAGTACGCTTCCATACCATTTTACAGCATTCTCCATATCTTTTCTATCACTGATATTATGCAAGTCATTCATTAAAAAACAAAATACAAATAACAACTCAAGGTAGCAAAAGTTTTTGACCATCAAATTGGTCCTTTCATTCTATCTATGGAAGAGTTTTGTTTAGCTGTGTACCAGAACAACGTATACTACTACTAGGATATTCCATCTCAAAAGTGCTGAAAAACAGGGACGTAAATTACAGCACACATATATTACATATGCATCACATATCCAACTGTAGAATTAGACAAAAGCTATTTTGATTTCATAAGGAAAGCAAAACAAAAGAAAAGGAAAAGACAGAATGTCACTGTTACAGTCAGATGGGGAGGTGGAAATTATACGATACTAAGGAACAAGTAAAAGACCGAATTATTATGATGAAAAAATAAAATCAATATGAGTTACATAAGGAGGTATTAGTAACTAGACACGAGTGAGTCACATAAAATACTTCATGTTTCTTGTGTGGAGATCACCTGGTGAATGTTTTTAAAGATGAAGTACTATAAAGTACAACATATCTCCATATAGAAAATCACAGTAGATTCTTACACAAATTTAATGGAAATTAGTAAGTTAAAAATAAAAGTCACATGCATACCATCACAGTAAAAAATAACTTTTCTGACCAAAACATAGAATTATTCACACTAGAAGCAACAGAACATGCTGCCAGTGTTACCAGCTGAATGTTAGAACTGCTATATTGTGTAATATTACAATTCTCATTATTTATTCTCATACATAATAGGGTTACAAATCCTTCTTGGTGGACAAGAATCTTTAAATGCACTCTACATTCTGACATTATTTAAGCAGGAACTGATTGAGAATTAATTACTTCAGTTCTGGATTCAGCAAAACAAAAGTCCATTAAGAAGCTCAATAGCATCCATAAAGGTACTAGTGAACTGAAGGGAACTGGAAGGCATGAGGCTTGTCATCTAGCAAAAGCATGCTATTTAGGAGGACTAATGAACAATTATCGTGGCTAAACCTTTGACAAAGCTTCTCAGACAGGACAACAATTGGTTGAATTTAGATACAGATGATCAAGAAGTGAGTAGTAAAAAAAAACAAACTTGCCAAAGCCTTATTTTAGTATTTAAATGTCTCCATTAAGTGACTAGCACTTCATCATATGAAGTTGCAACAAGTGAAATTCATCATGATGAAGTTGCAACAAGTGAAATTCTGATTATATCTTAGGGAAAAAAATTACAACGATATAGTCAAATATTGAAATAGTTGCCCAGAGACAATTTGGAAACCCGATTAAGGTACCAAAAACTTAAGTGGACAAGGACCTGAGCAACCTGTTCTAAGTTGGCCTTGCTTTGAGTAAAGGGGTTGGACCTCCAGAGCACCCTATGAACTTAGATTATTCTGTAATTCTATGAGCTATATAGATAAAAAACAAAAAAAAAAATATATCTTTTTAATAGATCTTAAAGAAGACACACAATGCACTTCACCAACACAAAGATGAAAGCTTGTCAAAAATGTATCTGAGGCAAAGCTCCACAGCTGGAAAGTGCCAAAAAAAAAAAAAAAAACAACCACCAAACAAACAAACCCAAACCAACAATAATTTCATTTCTTCTAAAATCTTAAAATGAACTACATGCAAAAGAAAATTTTCAGAACAACACCAGCAGTCCATGGGAGGAAGCAGGAGAATATTGCAGGACAGGACAAGCCAGGACTCTTGAAATTCTTAGAATGGACTAAAGAAATCTGATTTCAGGCAGCATTTACAAACTCAAGCTAGTAACCTTTAATTTTAGTACTGTTACTTGAAAGAAAAACTTTTTCCTTTGCATCTCCCCTCTGAATAAATTGCATGCAACTTCATACTGATTAACAAATGTAGTAAGAAAATGGAAAAGCTCTAAAACACTGAGTAAAACACTACAATTTATTTTGATCTAAAGCAGTTTGTCTCCCCTGCCCACTTTTTGGTAGACACTCAAGAAAAGCTTTATACTCTGTATACCAAAATGCCAGCATCAGTTAAATTCTGCTATAATATAAACTTTCTGACCTCCATCATGTTGAGGCACTACTATTTATACTTCTGCATCAATTCCATATATTTAAGACCTATTAAAAGACATCAAGTCCATAAACTTTTCTGACCCTCTTCTGCCTCTTAACTCATTAATGCTGAAAGCTATTAATTTAACAAATGAGTGGGTGCTTACTTCTTGAAGAACCCTCTTCATTTTCAGAAGCAATGTCTTTACAGCTGTGCAATCTTGCAGCATCAGTCTGAAGGGCAAAGATTCAATGCCTCCACCTTCGTCCAGACCACTAAAAGGCCACTCCACGGTTGGGCTGCCAGCCAGCTGGCTAACACGAGGGTGCCTGGCTTCTCCTTGGTCCACATCCTTTGACAGCTTCAGAGATAGGTTCCTTACAGGAGAAAACAGAAAAAAACAACACCGAAATATTAAAAAGAAAAAGAGGTCCACAATTTTTGGCTTTTTCTTCCATGAGTTTAAAGAGATATTACCCATTCACTTTTTAAGCCTGCTAGCATAAATGGCCTTTTTAATGTACATATAGCCATATGGTGTTAGGAATTGAAACTATGCTCTATCCCACACCCATCAAAAGAAAGCCATTTTCTTAAAACAAAATACCCTATGGGAAAAACTGCTATGGGTCTATTTAATTTCAGTTCAGCTTTATGAACAAATGAATCTGTCATGAACTTTCAAAAGCTAAATCACGTTCTTCCTATGCTTTGACTTAGAACTCAAAAAGAAAATACTCCCTTCTGGGCTGTCCCAGTGACATAAGATGAACCTGCTATTCTATAAAATGGAATGTGACATTTAATTAATCTGTACTCACGCTGAAGTTTAGCTAACCATTGAAATTATTTAAGCAAAACGTGAAACAAAACAACATTAATTGGTGGTTAAGAATCCAACAGAAATATTGAGAAAGGTTCTGATGGACTTTGGAGGTAACAGAATACCATTATTTTGCTGCAGACATACTATCTTCCTTTAATATCAGAGCAAGGTAACTACAAGACTTTGTCATGCTGGAGCAAGTCCAGCAAAGTCCAACAAGGTGGTGAGGGGGCTGGAGTACACAATAAATGAGAGGCTAAGAGAGCCAGCTTTGCTCAGTCTTCCAAAGAGAAGAAGGGATTGTCATTGCTGACCAGAGCAATGTCCCCACTGGGAGGGTGCAGAGATGATGGAGCCAGGCTGTCCCTAGGGATGCGCAGCAATAGGTTGAAAGGCAATGGACAGAAGCTGGAATACAGGAAATTGTGACCAGATATAAGAACTTTATTTATTTATTTACTGGCTTATTACCATGAGGGTGGCGAAACACAGGAACAAGGTCTCAGAGATGCTCTGGGACACCCATTCCTGGAGACATTCACAACATGATGGGGCAAGCCCCTGAGTAACCTGCTCTAACTGGACCTGCTTTGAGCAAGGGCTTGGAACAGAGACCTGCAGAGGTCCCCTCCCACCTGTGTGATTCTATGATCTAAAGATTCAATCAGCCAAAATCAGACACAATCAGCCAAATATTTAATAGTAGAAAAATAATTTAAATAGAGATTACTTGACATTTTGGTGGAACAGAATGTAAGTAGAAACACTAAATATTTTTCCAGCATGAAAGCATTCACAATTTTAATTTTGTACCTATTTGTACTTCAACCAGTGGGTAAAAATGACAAATCTGAACGGAGAATAAATTTGAGAATGTGGTTGCACTGTGCAATAGTAGTATATTAATTACTACTAAATCACTAAAGTGTTGTAACAGCAGTCCGTGACACCCATATTCATACTAAATTAATTCACTACAATTAAAGATGTTAGCATAAGTGGTGAAGAAAATTACAATTATTATTCATTTAATGTATAGTTCCAATTTTCTGTTCCATTTGAATTTTCATGAAACACAAAACTGATTCTGAATGTTAAGCATGGCCATATTTTGGAAGGACAAAGAATATTTTTCCACATACAATTTTCCTTAATTTGGGTTTCATAGGAACCACATACAAAAAGGGATTAATGTGATTTCTCAATACAAGCAATTCTCATTACCATACTAACAAACTGGAAATGAGGCTACTAGAGTTATCTTTTATGGAGGGTTCATTTTTATATTTTTCAAGCTATGTCATGTGCAGTAGGGACAAAGTGTTAGATCAAGAAAGGTACCACAGAGATCACAGATATGGACAGATGCTCATGATGGCCAATGGAACTAAAATTTTCTAGCCCAGACTTTTCAAGACTCTCATAAAACAATGAAATTAGTCTGGTTTGATTTTTAAATACATTGAGACAACTTTGTGAGTAAAATATTTTGAGTCCTTTAAAATAATAATGAGGTAGATGGCAAAGGTGCTTTAGACTGAAGGATATTTTATGAATCAATTAAATCTGAATTCTTACAGAAGCCTCAGGTATATATCATGCAAAGAAAAAAAACCTTTTAACTGAAGTTTCATCACATAGGCCACCTTTAAAGGTTTATAAAAGAAGCCATACTCAAAATATTGGAATCTATACGAGTAAGATTTATGTAGTCAGAAAAGCACATTATTTGAGTAAGATGAAACAACAAGGTCTTCTTTTTTCCTGCTCAGTGCCTGCAGGCTGGGAGACAAATTATCCTTTAGAATGTTCTGCACGTTCACTTTGTAAGTCCCACCAAAGTTTCATCTTCCAGATGCTCCTGAACAAGCATGTTATGTGGGTAACATCCTGGCACTGAGAAGGGACCAACTTAAGATATAACACCTCCCAGAAGGAGTCTTTTACAGCACATTATCAGGGAGAAGAACCTGGTATCAGTCGCAATGCCCTGCCGCCCCGTTGATGAGGAAACAAGCAGTACTCTTGGAGAACTATCACCCTCTCACATGGAAGAGATATAGCATTTATGTATAAACTATAAATGTTCTGGAAATACAGCAAATCTTAATTTCAACTGAAGAAAGTATCTTCAGTTACTTCAGTGGGCTTTATGCTGACATCACACTGCTTAACACACAACATTACCATCTTTTCAAATACAGAACCTTGTACTGAAGTATGAAAAGCACCATAATAACATATCACAGTCCTAAGAGTTTAAAATCTAACTCAATTCCTACTGGAAAATGGCAACTCAGAGTTGGTAAACAGTGAGCAGTCATATCATATAGTACCTCTGAACTACTTGGAAAGAATATAACTCATCTGTAACAGAAAAACTTTTTACTGTCTGATACAACTCCTTCTACTCACTGCAAGAAACAGCTTATTTTAAATTCATTCCAGAACTGATATTTCATCAAGTTAATTATTAACAATGTCCAGGTGGTCTATTACAGTACTATTATGGTAATCCACTGCAATTCATCTCAAAGCAGCAGTAGACATTTAGCAAGGAAAAAAAAAAAAAAAAGTTCTTAATAAAATTAGAAGTTTCCCTTTACTACTAAAACACCTCTTTGCCTCTGAAGTTGGAGAAGTGGCTGGTTCTTTGACTGGTAGTGCAAGAGCTCCTTACAGATAGCCAGCTCCCTCTACCTGCCAAAGATGCATTTATTGTAATAAAAACACTTCACAAACAAATGTTACCTGTGACAAACTTCTGAAACTGTGGATAAAAAGCCTCAAAAGGTCTACTTTAATGACTAAAGACAATTTATTTCATGCAAATGACAATACTAATCCTATATTAGTAATGCAAAATATTTCAGAAAAGTAATTTGGCCACTTTTAAATATATGGCTCCTGTCTGAGATCTAAATTGGCCTGACAGACACACACACTTAGGCTATGTCTCTACTTTAATGAAACCATACCTGAAAATGTCCCTGGGTTCTGTAAGTCAGTCGGTGTTAAAGCATTTCTGAAATGGCTTGATCCAAACCAGCTATCACTTTTTCAAACAATTCTCTGGTATGGTTTGGTTGTCAGTATAGGCAAAATGGATGAGACCACTCCATTCTGGAGGATGTCAGTGATGCAGATGTGCACTAAAAACCATCCCATGTAGATATCATCTCAAATCTCTGTGCATGACTAGAAGCCATGAAGCTACAAGCTTGAAATGTGAAATCCAGCCAGACTCCTAGGCAAGAGAAAAGTCAGCCTGTTTTGGAAGGTCTGTGGTGAACTGTGGATGCAGTGGCAAATCACAGCTGAGAAGAGTGGTAGGAAGCTGCTCTTCGTTTTCTCCTGGGTCTTACAGACTTCACTTCCCAGATAAAAAGTGGTTCTCAAATTCTGTTTGATGAAGATCAATGTCTGACAGAAGTCATACTTAAAACCCTGCCCAGTCCTCTAGATCCATGTCATAGGGAAACAGGGTAACTCAAGTTGCTCAAGTGGTGTCAGCCTAAAGCCTGTGGAATACTTACTATACAGATGCATGTCACATCTAAGCCGACCACAAATGACAACAGAGAAAAGCAATCTTAATGTCAGTAGAAGTACTGTCACCATAAAGTCTGAAAATCCACAGAAAATTTGTTACAAATTTGTAAATGTTAAATAGGGTGAAAACGTGTGCAACTTGATGGTGCTTTGGGTCCTTTGGCTTGTTTTTGTTGTATCTGGACATACCCACTGAACACCATGAATATATTTTCTCCTTTCTAATTGATACAAAAATCAGAAGCTACAATATCCACATTTAGCAAAACGGTAGTGCCATTAAGATAAAGTTCTATTTCAAAAGTAATCTTTATTGAAATAGTGAGATAGCATTAAAATAATCAATCAGTGACTTCCAGCATTTTAATAGCCTCCATAAATCCAATGCAACTGCGTGTTAACTAACTGAGGAAGAGACACAATTGTGCAGCTCCTCTCAAAGCTTCTTTCACTTAAGAAGGTAGAAAAAGAACAACTTGTTCTTTAAAGGATTTTACTGAAAGGAGAAAAAAAAAAGGACCCAAAGATTTGCAACTTGAGCTACTTTGAGTTATTCTCCCCTTCTTACTGATCCTTAGATCAATGACTTCAAGACCTTACGGTAATTTGAACTTCACTTACACAAAAATCCCCAGATTATGTAGAGTTTAATCATCTTAGTTTTCATCAGCAGTGCTCAAGAGGTTGCTATAGCAGAATTAGACTAAACAAATATAAATGGTCCCACAGAGTCTGCTTTTCTTGATTCCAGCTTAACAGAAGAGAACCCACATAACACTGTGGGCCTCAGGAAGGCTCTGTAAGCACAGCAAAAGACCCCAGCCTCTATGGAAAGAGCTGAACAGCCCTCCTTTCTTCCCTGAGGTCTTATCTTCTAAAGCAGGTTATTAGAAAAAGCCTTAAATCACTTACTTTCAGTGTTTGAGTGTGCAACTGTATGTGCATATATTAATATATAAATACATTATGTGTGTATATATATATACACACACCTATATTTTTTATGTGTATAATTACAAAATTCATACACACGCTCATATATAAACACATATAAATTTGATCTTCATAAACATTTCAGAAAAAAACCTCTTATTTGTTCATAACTTCTCCCACCAGGAAGCATGTCCTTTTACACTACAAAAACTTTATTCACTCCATATAGAGTTTACATCCTGAAACCCTTTTTCAGACAAATCTAGATAGACTTCAATCTACACTTTTTCTCCAATCCAGAATTTTATTTTTTTCTCACCAACAGCAAACAGATGAAAGGGATCCTCTTTTAGAAAAATCACTATTTACTATTTTGAGAAAGGTCCCACAGTTGGACCATACCAGACATATAAAGAGCAATTATTTCTGGCTTTTGGAGAAAAACGTGCCTACCTCAAACACTTCCCAAATTCAGTTCAAAGCACTCTGTGGCTCTCTTTACAATGATTTACATTACAGTCAAGGCCTATAATCATCTCAGACTGAATCTTAATCTCTGAGTAATGTTTTACTAATCCATTTTAGTAAGAGACATGTTCTATTCCAAACAGTTTACAACTGAAATGCATGGACACATTCTGGAAAAAAGGAAAGGCCTTTCCCCATATTTAGCAGAACTGAGGCACAGACTTTAAAAAGCACATTCCTAATATTCCAATGGGCATATGAAATAATGTACTGCTAGGTGCCTAAATATTCTCAAACTCTGATCAAGGAGGATAAAAACTGCCAAACTCCTCACTCAGTTCTGAAAATGCAGCCTTTACAATACTGAAGAGATAAAAAGGTAACCAGAACATAAACACTTGGCTAATTACCCATATTAGCATTTTTTGGCATCAAAATTTATACCGCTCTGTCTCACACAATTTCTCAATGTTACTTCTGTTCTAATAGAGAATGCTTCAGAACTTAGAGAGATGACATCTCAGAATATTAAACCACACCATATCGTAAGGTACATATTGTTTGACATTTTACAGCTTTTAGAACTAGGTATCACTTATTGGTACTCTGATGCTATGATTTTTCAAGGTCAGCCTTTTAGAAAAATGATGTTTGGTATCTGTCACTATCAAACTATGCACCCACACACAAACGTGCACACAAAGTCTAATGGCTAGTGCTGCTATAAGTTAAGAGACTGTCAGCCTTTTCCATTACAGACCCTTTTCTTTCAAAGGTTTATATCATAGACATAAAGATTTCCTTTGGGCTAGAACCTGGTGATCATGAAATACGGAATCAAATTAAAAAAGAAAACAAAAATAAAGAAAAAAAAGCCTTCCATTTTTCAGCTACTGGTAAATTACAACTGATAAGGGCATGTCAAGCATTTCTTTCCTTTTTCTAAATTCTACAGGAGTCAAGAGCTCTGTTCATATCCCCTGATCTAGTACAAAAACACAACACTTGAGATTTCAGTAATTTTCTTCCTCCTGGAACCTATCAGGAAAATTTAAATGTGATAACAATATAAGATAATGTGACACCACACAGGAATCAGATAACGTCCAAAAAAATAGCTGCTTGGAAAAGACCGGCGGGGTTTATTCAGTTTCAAGTACTAACAGTGCAGTAGTAAATGAAACATTACAGACAAACTAGGAGAAGTAAATGAGGCTACCTGGGCATTAAGAGTTTGGTAGAGTTTGAGTCTTTTTAAATTTCTTTTTTCCCAAAAATTCAGTGGGGGGATCATTCTTGAAACTACTTTACAACTGGCATACAAAATATAAATCGCAGCCTAATTATGCACAAGAGCAAGCAGTAACTCACATTACATCTCTTGTTGGGATATAAACAAAAGAAAGTTTACCTTTTCTTTGGACAAAGGATAAACCTACCTACAGTCATTGCAGCCTTTGTAAATACTACGTACTTCTGATTGGATATTCCTCAGCACAGATAAAAGCTAAAGGCATTTGGTATCCTCTCCAAATCTCACTCCAAATGCACTCCACGGAGCTGACCAACTCAGCTGACCCAGGACTGGAACAACAAAATTTTGATCTAATCTATTAAAGAAGCCAGGCATTCAAGCGTGCCGAGAAAACTTCACAGTACTGGAGGAAAGGAGAAATATAAATCAGTTTCGCCACCATCATCTTCTAGATCAAAACAATTTATCCTCACCTTTGCTCTCTGCTTTAAATGCTTGAGTCTTTCTTTTAGAAATTGTGCAAATGGAACATAAAATCTTCAAGTTTTTATGAGGTTAAAAAATGTTAAAAAAAGCTGGAAAATCACGATGGATATTGGAAATTATGACTGCCTTCCAAGAAGCACAAAAACTGCACTCCTTTCATTCAGTTACCAGACTAGTTTCCCCTGCTAAAAAACAAATTCTGAACTACTTCCTACTACAGGTCAGCATTTATTGCTACCAAGGCTTTTCAAAATTCTGCTCAAAATTATATATATTTTAAATTTTTAAAAAAATATAAATATTTAAAGGACCTTCTGTGCCCAGTAAGATGCTACAGAACTGTTATACAGGCTTTGGCGGGGAGATAGGTATGTTAACAGATAAGGTTAAATCCACTAAAAGACAAAAGGACAGCAGGATTTGTAACAAATATTTGCTCATTGTCTGTGAATTCTGCCAGGCACAAGTTAGATGGGTAATATGGACTTCCAGTGAGAGCAGAACATTAAGTGGAAAATTCATATACAATATAAAGGAGACAAGCCACTCACTTTGAGTCCTGTCTGACTTGTATTTTAAATATCTGGGAAGCACCTAACCACATTACTACTGTGTAAACCCTTATATTATGTTTTGATGAAGCTATTAAGCATTAAGAATACTTTTGTGAAGCAAGCAGGCAATTCATTACACCTTGTGTCAGCTGAGAGGTTCATCTCTAATGCATAACAGTCAGTTTTAAATATCTGATTAATATTTACTAAAATACCCAAAGTGGAACACATTCAGTATTATGACTGCTTTTCTTACATCCCAACCCCTACTTTCCTTCATCCTGGGCAGGTGATTCAAGAGACTCGTCCCAGATTGTGTCTTATTACAGAAATGTCCTGGCTTCCGACCATGCCAGGGCTTGAGAACAGATACAGACATCTAAACAATCATCCTATAAATTATCATGCTATAGTCACACACATTCTTCCACCAGCAAAAATGCACATGCCTACAGGATTAGATGGCAGCTGAATGCCAGAGACTAGAAGAAAGAGGACTAAAACATCAGTGGAACTGAGCAGTTAAGAGTTCAGGGATGCCCTGTACAACAATTAGGTAGTTAAAACTCTAAAACTCAGAAAATTCCAACTAGTAATCCTAAAATTTATCATTAGCTCTGTACATTTTCACATAGTGAAATATAGAATCAGTAATATAATCACCAAAATAATCAGAAATTACAAACATAGCTTTCTGAGCGAAGAGAACATTCAATATTCTTTAATGGAATCAACACAATGGATCTTCATTTTGGTGAAAGTATGTGATTAAACTAATGTATTCCTTCTCATTGCCCTCTAACAGTTTAAGAATAATGAATAGAAAAGAGTTGTGTTTAAATTCAGAGGATACCTTCCATCTACTTTACACAGGGAATTTGATTAATATGTCAGGAAGAAACAGCAACTTTAAAACCCATCCTATTTAATTATCACATAAGATAGTTGGAACCTAATGTTATTGTTAAAAGAGCTTTTATGTTAAATCCTCTTTTATGACCAATATATGAAAGCATATGATGGATTTAGGGACATAATTTATAAAGAAATACAGAACATGCATGTTACTATATTTCCGTTCTTAAAAGACAGCAATCTACTGGAATTTTTTTAATGTTTAAATTGTATTCTTCTATAAGGTTTTCAGGAAATATTATGGAATTAATCTTTTACAAAACTTCCAATTCCACTGACAAATATACAAACAGCCACAGTGACTTCAAAAGCCTGATTTAAACAAAAGTAACAAAGCAACATGAAAAATCCAGCACCAATGCTATTTAAATACACCAGTTATTTAGTGAAGTTTGCTGATAAAAAATTTCATGCTCTTCCTGGCACAGCAGTTGCAAATAGCATGTTCTCTTGCTAACTGAGTACTTGTGCATGTGTGTCTATGTGTGCATGTACATATATATACATTTGTTTTATATTATCAAAGAGACTCATAGAATATTGTGTTGGGCTTGTGTGTGTGGCGGGGGTTTTGGTAGCAGGAGAGGGGGCTATAGCAGCAGCCCCTGTGAGAAGCTTCTCAAAGCTGCCCTGGCTCAAACTCAGACCCACCTCTGGCCAAGGCTGAGCCAATTAGCGATGGTGGCTGCACCTCTGCAACAACGTATTTAAGAAGGGGAACCTGCAAAGAGGAGTGGGAGTTGTGAGGGAGACACGTATGTAAACACTGAGGTCAGTGGAAGAAAGGTGTGCTAGAGCAGAGACTCCCCTGCAGCCCCTGGTGAAGAGGGCAGGCTGTCCCCCTGCAGCCCAGGGAGGTCACTGGTGGAGCAGACACCAGCCCGCGGCCCATGGAGGTCACTGGTGGAGCAGACACCAGCCCGTGGCCCAGGGAGGTCACTGGTGGAGCTGACACCAGCCCGCGGCCCACGGAGGTCACTGGTGGAGCAGACACCAGCCCGTGGCCCACGGAGATCACTGGTGGAGCAGACACCAGCCCGTGGCCCAGGGAGGTCACTGGTGGAGCAGACACCAGCCCGCGGCCCACGGAGGTCACTGGTGGAGCAGACACCAGCCCGTGGCCCACGGAGGTCACTGGTGGAGCAGACACCAGCCCGTGGCCCAGGGAGGTCACTGGTGGAGCAGACACCAGCCCACGGCCCATGGAGGTCACTGGTGGAGCAGACACCAGCCCGTGGCCCAGGGAGGTCACTGGTGGAGCAGACACCAGCCCATGGCCCAGGGAGGTCACTGGTGGAGCAGACACCAGCCCGTGGCCCAGGGAGGTCACTGGTGGAGCAGACACCAGCCCGTGGCCCAGGGAGGACTGCATGCCAGAGCAGATGGCTGTGCCTGAAGAAGGCCGGGACTCTGAGGGAAGTGTCCACTGTTGCAGTTCAGTGCTGGGAGGACTACAACATGCAGGAGGGACCCACGTTGGAGCAGTTTGTGAAGAGCTGCATCCCATGGGAAGGACCCACGCTGACTGAAGTGGGGGGAAGAGTGTGAGGAGTCCTCCCTCTGAAAAAGAAAATGTGGCAGAAACAATGGGTGATGAACTGACTGCAAGCCCCATTCCCCATCCCTCTGTGCTGTTGGGGGAAGGAGACAGAGACATTGGGAGCAAAGCTGAATCCAGTCAGAAGGGAGGAGTGGGTGAATGTGTTTTTAAGATGTGTTTATACTTCTCCCTGCCCTACTCTGATTGCTAAGTGGTGGTGGTGTTTAAATTAAATTGATGAGTTTTTTCCTTCCCCTAATGAGTATGCCTTTTGTCTGTGACCATAATGGGTGAGTCATCCCTCCCTATCCTTATCTTGACTCCTGAGCTTTTTGTTTTATTTTAATCCTTTGTATTCCTGAGGGGGAAGGAGTGAGCAAGTAGCTGCTTGGTGCTCAGCTGCCCTCTGGGCTCAAACCACCACAAATATCCTGAGTTAGAGGGGACCCATGAGGATCAAGTCCAACTCCTGACTCCACGCAAAGCAAACTAAAAGTTAAACCATATGTCTAGAGAAGTAGTTGAACTTCTACAAAAGAGCAGTCTTTTCGAACAAAAAGTGTGAAAGAACTCTTCCACAGTCTATTCACTGCTCTGAAGTATGTTGTTTCATGATTAACAGTTCCTGGTAGACTCAGATGCAAAATATTATGTATTCTTCTCACAGTTAAATAATATACACTTCCTAGGCTCCATCCAGCCAAAACTGATCATAAATGAAATGTATAGAACAGAAGAAATAAAGAAACTTCTTTTTAGAGTAACCGCATAACAGCTTCCCAAGAACTGTAGATCTAACGCTATGAGCTAAACCATTAGTTCATTCTTGTCTATGAAGAGTGCCAGGTACCAATGTGAAATAAACAGCTCACATCCAGATGTGTCATCTTAAAACCAACGTAAGAGACTGATCTTCACGAGCACGAACAACCCCAGGATCCATTCATCTTCCTGAGGCTCGGAGTCTCCCCTTCTCCCCTGAACGCTGCACAGCTCAACACCCCAACTTACAAAAAACATTGGCATAAATAGAGGCCAATAACTTAGTAAGAACAAATTCCCAGCTATAGATGGAGATGAAAGCCTGTAAGCTGTGGGATCCTCCAGGTGTTACTTTCTTCTGACTGTCCTCTCAAACTACCAGAGGGCTTGTATTCATTCAGATAGGTTTCACTTACAAGGCAGGTGTTGCAATCTGTGCACTCAGTTTTTAATTAGTGAAATTAAACCACACCAAAAGCACATGCTCGATTTTTTAAACAAAGGCATTAGAGACCAAACAAAAAGAAAGCAATAAACTCATTAATGTGTAAATTAACCTAATTGCTTTGTTCTTACATGACATAATCAATCAATAAGTGCCACAGCAGAAATGTCTTATTTTATCATATGGTGAAACTAGCTCACCTACAGATTTCTCTGCCTTTGCCAGTATAGTCTTCAATGTTTTTTTTTTTGTTTTTGTTTTTTTATTGTAAATAACTTATTGAAAAATGATCAGAATATTGAGTTTAATTTCACTGAAGCACTGCAGTAGCATTTCATTACTACCTTCTTGTAGAAGAAAACATTCCTTCTCCCTCCTTTCCCTCATAATGTGACCTGAAAAAGTAAATCTAAAAAATTGGCATACTGAGGCCAGAGGCAGATGAAAAAGAGATGTTTGGTTTGGTTGATTATGAAGGACCAAAGCTCAGATCTCTGAATCATATTTAAATCTCTCTAAATATTTATTTGTACAGCAGCACACAGAAGGATGTAGCATGCTAAAACTGCAATACCAGCACTGAGCTGTTTGTTGCTTACAATATTTTTGTGTTAATGCAGCATTACTGGATAAATAAGTGCTTACAAGCTATGTCCCATCAGAAGCTTCATTCTCTCTACAGTGCCTTATGTCTCTTCACTTCCAGGAGATCAGGTCCCCTGACTTTTAACTTTGCTTTTTAGATCATCACATTAAAACTAAATGTTTATTTCAGTTTTTTACTCTCTGGTTGTTACATTCTCTACTTTGGGGACTCTGCTTGAATTACCTGAATATTTGGAGTTACTGTAACTGCTTCGAGTTTGCAATGCGAGGCTTGTTTAAGGTTGAGAAAGACCATGAAGAGTGGTATTGTGCAAAACTATGCAAGTTTAGAAAAGGTGCATCTCACTGAAAACATATGGTCCATGATTTGAATTTAATGTCTGATGTCTGAACTCTTTTGCACTGCACATATTTGAATTTTAAGCAGTGAATAATGGATAATATTCAGAACACAATTTCTTTTAACTTAATAGTACTGTTATAATCTGTACCATTAATTTATTCAAGATTACAACAAATATGATAATAAAAAACCACACTTGTAAACGTTGCTTTAAGGAAGTTATCAAAAATTTAGTAAGATTATTAATTTACAATAGAATTCATAGCATTTCTTCTGTGAAACATTAATTGTACCTTACATTTAAGAGAGGGTGTGTGTGTGTGTGTGTGTGTGTGTGTGTGTCTGTGTGTGTCTGTGTGTGTCTGTGTGTGTGTGTGTGTCTGTGTGTGTCTGTGTGTGTGTCTGTGTGTGTGTGTCTGTGTGTGTGTCTGTGTGTGTGTGTGTGTCTGTGTGTGTGTCTGTGTGTGTGTGTCTGTGTGTGTGTCTGTGTGTGTGTGTGTGTGTGTTAAAACTTGCTGTCCAAGATAAAAACTAGACTTGCCAAATCATGTATTTTCAAGGCACTTAACAATACTACTCCAGCTTTTGTTATACATTGAACTGTTTTTAAATAAGATAGAGGTTGCACAAAAAGACGATTTCTGGCCTGCACTGTTGTCAGACACAGCTTCAAATTTTGATCTAAGCACACCCTATAGATTTTGAAAGCAGAAGACAAAAGACGCCTGTGCACATATAGACGTTGTACAATCTTTGAAGTTTAGTATCACTTGACTTATGACTCAATCTTCTGTGTTGCTAATGCAAGGCCATCCTCCCACCTTTACTTTCAGGGACCAGAAATCCATCAGACACTGGCATTAGCATACATATTACAGGCCAGGCTGCCTTTCTCTAAATCTGACACACTTTAGGGTGTGCATGCATCAATAGGGAAGATGTTGAACAACTACACATTGGACACTGGCAGAAGAGAAAAGAGAGAGATTCAATTAATTAGGAGGGGGTAACAGAAGGATGAACAAGAAATTTGCCTGCTATTACCAGAATGTTTTTCCTTCCCCCCCACACACCTTTTTTTTTTTTTTTAAGTTGAGTGGGGTTTTTGTTTTGTTTTCTTTTTGTGTGGGGTTTGGTGTTTTTTTTTTTTTTTAGAAAGTAACTTTCTCTTCTGCATTTGAACAACCAATAAGACATTTTGAGAACAATAAAAAGAGCAGCAGACAACATGTCTAGAAATAAAGAAGCCTTCTCCGGGCCTGTAATTAGACATGTAATCAGTTTAGAGTGTCTCAGCTTTAAGACTGCTGTCACAACTTCAATACAAGATACAACAGATCAGTCTGTGTTCAGAGGTGCTCTCTGTGGGTCGTTTGGGTGGGTGTCCTTAATGCTTGCACAGAGGTGTGACTACCCATCTCCTGGAGCCATACATCTGTTTCCAGCATGGCCTCCCTGAATGCTATCTCATCTTCTCTTTTGTGCATGCTGAAGGGTACTTGACATTTAAAACCAGATAAAGCTGGCTGGTAGCAAAGGGGCAGGTTTCTATTCACCCTAAACCACATAAACACCGATCACTATCTCTGCTCAACTGTCTTTTAAACAAAGCTCAGAATGCAAATACTGCTCTGTCCAAAGATGGTGAAAATGATAACAACCTTCCTCTCCTCTGTGACATCTCCCAGGACAGACAATCTCATTCTGGTGAATATAGTGAAGGGCACTAGTCAAAAAGCGATAAAGTTCATTTTTTCTGACAGGACTGACAAGTATTCTATATTTGACAAATATGTGCTGGTTTTCACTTGCTTTGTGGGGAGTTGATAAAGAAAGATGAGCCAGATATCAAATTACCTCTTTAAAAAATCTTGATGTCACAAAAACCATAGGGAAGCTAGCAGCATTCACTTTTCCACAGTTCTTAGGCCTCAAAAATCGAAATGTCATGCCTCTGAGTCTGCATCTAGCCATTTATGGAGATTCTTACCATCTAGCTAAAAAGTTCTTTTAATGGTTAAAGCAGCAAGTTGATGTAAAGCGTGGTCAAAGCTTCACACAGGGAAGAGGGCACTAACAACCTACGGCATGCAAAAGGCATATTTTCAGTTATTTCTTTGAGCGGCCAGGAATTGTTCACATTCCTCCAATGCAATATAGAGGAACAGGGATATTTTTCAATTTTTTATTCCATCTCATTTCTTTGGTCTCCTAATATTCCTTCTCCAGCAGTCTGTGTACCTGCATCTACAACACCTGACAGCAACCTCTCAAAACTACTACAAAGGTGTTTCCACAAAGAAAGGAGATTATCTCCCTACACACCCCCCCAACAAGCCACCACCTTTCTTCTCTTGAAACGCTTCATGCAGCCAGCATAATAAACTGATGTAATTAAGCACAGCCAAGCTAACCTGAAAACAGGTTGATCTAGAAGGTCCTTTGACCATAACTAGTACAAGGGTTTCAACAAAACTCCACACATAATCTGCATATTTTTCTCCTTACCAATAGAACTACTGTCTATCTCTTGCTGAAATAAATTTTCAGCTTGGCCAGGATCATATGGCAAAACACAGTGTTTGCCTGCAAAAGCTGGCAGCAGACAATTAAAACAAATAAGTTTTCCATTAGAGACATTTTTATTAGTTGTAGAAGCAGTGTTTTGAAATTTTAGCATCATCCATCAGACGAAATGAACCCTGATGGGCTGCAGCCTACCTTCTTTTTTTCTTTTCTTTACACATCTTTTGTCAAGCTTTTTGTTTAATTTTCAAGAACAAATGCAATGTCGGAAAAAGACAATGAAACAGAAAATCCTAGATCAGAGCACAGTTTAAGCAGAAATCTCTTCTAAATTACTTTGTAAGTCCTGTAACATTACAAAATATTTCTAGAAAACAGAAAATACAGTAAAAATTCATTAACATAATGCAGATGGTTCCTCCTTCATCCCGTCACTCCTCAATAAAGCCCTTCACATGAATAACTAAGAGATAAATGAAACAACTCATTTAAATGAAGGCAAAAACTGTAAGACAGACGTTTAACACCTTTATCCATGTGTCGGAAAACAGGGAGAGCCAATCCAAACCTACTGAACCCCCAATTTGCATTTACAATGCTCTCCAAAACACATGGGGCAAAGGTAGGAGATCCTCCTTAGGGTAAGCCACTAAGAGTTTTTGACATGCAAAACTTGCATGTCACAAGTCATGTGCTCTTGTCACAGCACTAATAAAGAGAAGAGAAAATGTGAAAATATAAAGCAGAAGAAATAGGAATATTAACTTAATTTTTAAAGCAAACTAAGTGAGGATAACCAAAGAAATAATAGCAATTCTCATGCCTTTAAGTGGTAGAGTCGGAGCCTGCTTTTTACAAATGGTGATCAGCTCACTGCCAACAGAGAGGAACCCTGTGGATCCTACAAGGACGATTAAGTTACACAAGAATAATTGATCGTCCCTTCAGAACACGAACCAAAGAAGTCACTGGGATATTTACTGCAGAGACTGCAGCAGCAATATAATTGTTGAGGCAGCCACTGAAACAAACAAAAGTTTTCAGGAAGAAAGTTTAAGATGGTGTATCTTTATTAGTCTCTACTAGTCTTCGTTTTTATCCTGCTTGGCTGATTAAGTGAGACAACTGATAATGTTATTTGTGTAGATGACATTTTTCCCCACAGCATCATCTAAAACAACAGGCTGAGCATTCTATACTTAATTACTTTATTTCCAATTTTGTATGTGCTACATCTTTTTAAAAAAAAAAAAAAAGTTTGCTATTTTAATCAGCATTAAATTCCAATACTTCAAGACACACTGTGGGTAACTACAGTTGAAAATGGCAAGGAATAACCAAGGTGATAAAATAGCAATTCCGCACCTTGACTGATATATTTATGCTTGTCTCTATCTCTCTACTCATCTCTAAAACTGGTGAAAGCTGTGGAAGCTTGGAAAATACATACATACTCTTTATCCTCAAGATGTCTGGAATTTAACCAAATTAAACCAGACTGGAAGTGCTTTTGTTTATAGGCCCATAAGGTTATCAGTAGAAACAGATGCAAAATGAGTATTAGAGATGTGAAGTAGCCAGCAGTTTCGTAATTTTCTATCTGGTACATGTTCCATCTTTTATTCTTTATACTGGCAGCAAAAACAATTAAAGCTTTGGATAGGTGCACTGATTATTACAGTACACTTAAGTTAAAACACTTAAACTTACTTGCTGCTGAAATGTAAATTTCTCTTTCTAAACTAGCAAAAATCTCTTCAAGGTTTTGAACAGTACCTTGTTCAGTTTAAGAGTAGAAATTTAGAAACATCAATTACAAATAATACCCGGGGCAACTGTTCTTATATGAGAAATATGTGGACTTTTAATAACTTAATATAGGCAAGAATTCTACTTTATATCCTTGCTTAAGTTGGCACATTTTACCATCAGACTTAACTATTCCTTAAATGTGAAAAGAAAGTACTGAGCCTCTCATTAGCACTTTTAGTTACAGGACCAGTAAATTTCATAGCAGTCATACGTCCAAATGTTGGTAGTAACACATAAAATATACCGTTAGAAGTTTTTAGAGAGGAAGGGAAATAATGTAGAGTGAATGTATAGGGAGGTACTGTTGAAGAACATCCTCTTCCCAGCCTGAGGGACACTATTTCACCTGTGTTTCAGCAGTCTATCTCTGTGTGCATTCATTCATGCTCCTACTCAGAAGGAGATCAAAAGCAATTTCATATTCTGCTGAGGCATTTCAGAGCTTATCACTACTTGTGTAACTTCAACTGTGGTCTCTCCTGACTCTCTCCACTGAATTTCAAATTTCAACATCGAAGTGGAAAAAAATTCCATTTCAGTTACCTTACCATCAGTGTTAAAGCAGATGACTTTTTTAAAAAAGAGCTATCTTCTAATAAAAAAACCAAAGAGTGGGGAGCAGCTCTTACACTGGGGACTGTAGGGTCCATCCCTACCAGCACATTAGCAAGTAAGTATTTCTCAATCATTTTACTTGTGTGTTAAAGGCCCAACAGACATGCCAGTGCCAAACCCAACACCACAGCACAGCACAAACAGAAGTGTATTGTGCCTGCACAGTGTCGTCAGGGCAGGGGGAGGTAGGGAAAAGGTGAATCCATCCCAGCTAAAAAGCGTAAGAGCTGCTCCTGCTCTAGGAGTGAAATAATCCCAATATATTTTTGAACATATATTCTGAGACTCTAGAGAAGTATTCTCGCTAAAATGATTTTATTGCCTCCCTCTATTTCATGGTTGCAGAAATTAGGATAAAGATTTAGATATGTAACAGAAGGAGCTTCATGTAGCAGAACACTGGGATCTATCTGATGTGACAAAGGCTACTGCTGATGAAGGGAACTTTTTAGATGAAAAACAAGTTTTGCTTCTGTAAAGGTGTGGTTTTTACCTCTTACCACCGCACCACCTCAACACATTGCATTCACTGCATGAGGTCATTAATGCTGTTTCTTGACCAATTGAAGATTCCTGTCATACTCGTACAAATTGCATTTGGGTAGTTGAGAGCAGGAGGAAGCTCCCAGCCACCCACAGCAACAATACAAGGGCTCAGTCAAAAACATGCAGAAATGACATATAATCAAAAAATACTCCCTTCCTCAAGGACTTGTATCTGAAAGCAGAGGGTATAGAAGAGAAGTTATCACCTCATTTCATGCTGTGAATCCTCCAAACTATCCTTCCAAGCACATTCCAGTAATGCCAGACAGATGGCAATGAGTGATTTCAGTGGTTCTAGGTGAACACACCTGGCTAAAAGCCTTATTATTTGTTTCCTTGATCCTTTCAAAGACATTCAAGAATGGTTTGCCTTGCTAGTCTTTTCTAACATTTATGTCTACTTCCCCCATTTCATTTGTTTTTAAGAAACAAAACTTTGCAAATGGACAAAGGGATGGGCAGAGGCTTCTGCATTAGAACTCAATGGGGCAATACCGTCATAAGAAAATATAAACACGGAAGATCCAAGTGACATTTTTTCCTGCTCTTTAGAGAGAGCTGCTTGGAAGCAAAGAAGGACAACAGAATCTGTTCTTTGCTGCCTGAATGAAAAAAATGGGAAATACTTCTGGTTTGGATATTCTTTCCAAAATTGTGACAAGACCTACCTGTTATTGCTGTGCTTTGAAAATCCTACCAATTGCCAAAGCCCAAGAGCCACACCACATCACCAACAGTGACTAACTGTCACTGTTTCCTAGTAAAAATAATGACTGGAAAGACAAATAAACATCAAGACAGGCATCTCATAAGGAAGCGGAGCATATAAGCTGAAATAAAAACCTGCACCGAAGCACTTACAAATAAATGAACACATGATGAACCATTCATGGAAAAGAAAATCAATAACTGAGAAGTGAAATTTACAGTAAGAGCAATTTGACTGTGGGTAACACAGAGAATGACAGCTCTGAAGAGCAACAGAAGGAAACTGTAAATATGCACAATATATTGAGCACCCAGTGATGAGAAGCAACTGGAAAGACACTTACATCTGTGCCTTACTTTATCACTCCTGACCACCCAGAATCCATGAAGAGAGAATGATGATCCTACTTTACAAGCTACATATCCTGGTCCTGCAGTCCAAGCACGTGTAAATGACAGGATAAAGCAGACTAAATGTAGGTATTTTAGGCTCAACTTCAATTTAGCATCACCTGTGATAGTTTCAAGCAGCCCAAGTGAGAGCTACAGTGTAAGTATACAGCTGCAGGCAAGTCCTGACTGACAGCCAAGAAAACTGGTGAATTATTGTCACCCTCATACAGATGGAAAACTCGAGCATAGACAGATTATGTTTTTCGGCCAAGTTGACTTGAAGAAGTTTGATGTCAAACCTTGAAAAAGAAACCAAGGCATTTCAATGAGACAACCAAGTTAATCAATGAAAACTGGTTCACAGAATTTATTTGTGCTCATTCATGTTTATACTTGAAAACAAACAAGGGGACAGTTTAACTGGCACTCTTACACATTTTCATCCCTTAAGAAAAAAAAATAGAAAAAGGAAGAATTCCTGGTAAGATCCCAAAGTTATCTTCAGCACTAATTTAGCCAGATTTATTGCTGTTATGGAATCATCAGTCTCAGATTTACTTGATTTCACTATACATTCTAGAGAATTTACAAAATAAATAATCTTTAATCTAGAAAACCAAAAAGTTCTCAAATACAAAATCGGGTAGTATATTAAAAAAACAAAATGCATGATTTAGGAAAATGGAGATTTGAACTATACTAGGAATTAAGTCTTTTTACCACGCTGTCGGTTAAGGCAGGTCTTCCACAGATCGGGACTGCTATGATGCACCCGTGTCTCAAGGAAGCTGCCTTCAGAAGAGATAAAGTTTTACTTTAATCTATCTGTAATTTTATCTGGGCTACAGTGTTTGAAAATGACCCCTGGAACCAGAGCCTAAAAGTCTCACCCTTCCTGCTAATTGATTTAGCAAAATTTTTATGCTTAGGTCAAACTGCTTGTAAGAATTCAAAGTTCATTCTCCTGCCTATGAAGTTAATTAAAATGCAATCTCTCATTGCACTTTTTCCCACTCTTTCCCAGACAAGCTTTGTAGTAACTTGGAACTTGCATACTATAAATAATAACATGTATAAAACTGTTATGATGTTCTCAATTTGAGAAACAAAACATTTGACATATTAAAAGTATACTAATGATTTAACATTCAGCGTGCATAGTTCCTTCTCCATCCTTTTTTTGTTGTAATTTTTTCAGGTTACAGCCATCACATTAATCTTCTAAGTTTGCTGTAATATTTTTAGCTCATATCTAGAAAGACTCAGTCATATGTTTGTTTATTTTCTTTAAATACCCTCCCGCACAGTAGAAACAAAATGATGGAATACAAGTCATGCATCATTCTTGCAAATGGGGCAAAATGGGCAAAAGTAGACACTCAACTAAGGAGATTTTTTTTTTTAAAGAAATAATATAGGGAAGGAAGAGAAGAAATATAAATACATAGTAATAACCTTAGAAATGTAAATAAATAGCTAATTGCTGTTGCATTTCTAATTGCATTATCAGTAAAATATTTTAATTTGGTGAAGAAATTAATGGAAGACTCTCTGCCACGCAATGTTTCTTTGCAGAACTGAAATTTAGACCTAGTTTTTTTAAATCCTTGTAATGAAAGTGCATAAAAACAATACATGGTATAAGCCACTCTACACAATGTCATTCTGAATAAAATCCAGTGATTTTATTTCACTTAATATGAAAATTCTTTCTAACTGTTAATGTTTTCATAAAGAGTTCAGTCTCCACTGTCAGAAAAATTTAAACCCCCAAGGGAACTTCTGAACCATAAACAGGATTAAGATTTCTTGATGCTTTTTATATAACACATTCTGTACCACAAGATGAAGAATCCTGGTGCATGAATAGTTCCCATAAGCCTTTTCTACGCAGATGCTTTTCTTTTTTATCCCAAAGCACAAATACAGTATAAATAGCAATGACAGAGTTTCAGCCTTCATTATGTTCGCTTACAAAATAAATATTAAAGATCACATAAAGGGACACTTCCTACTATAATAATGTACAGCAGACAGCAGGCTGTGCCAAACATGCTCTTCTGTATAAAGTACATAGCTGAGAAATTCAGATTGTGAAACCTTTGTTCTCCTGCATGTAAATTGCCTTCTCAGTATTGTGTGCCAGAAGGTCTTGCTATGCCAAAAAGAAAGCAGTTGGGAGGAAAAAGAAACAGCAGGAAGTAGAATGCGAATTTGGTGTTAATCTAAAATGCATAGAATACATTTAAAATGTGAAAGTCAGTAAGACAAAGAACTGGGTAAGCTACTGCTGCAGCTACCAAATGTGGAAGGTACCTCTGAAACTGAGTCAAGCTTGGCACAGTTGGTGCAATTCTTCCAAAGTGAGGGTCCATGGGACAGTAACCAAGCTGACCTGCTGGCAAAATACAAGAAATGGCTTCCTCATGGTGACCTCCTTGACTCCTTCAACAATGTTCCATGAAAAGACATGGTCACACACCTTTGACCAGTTTTCACCAGGACACATTCTGATGGACCTCAATTCTCCCAAATCTATATGGTTGTCTGCACTTAAAAGGGTCATCTTTCAACAAAGGTCAGCTCTGGGTCAATTTTATCACTTAGGTCAACATTATCTTTGTATGCTTTCTTGGAGGAGAGGTAAACCATGATCAAATATACAACACCTGAAATAGCCTACTGTTTCATTTTTCTTTTATTGCTCAGTTGTAACAGCAATCACTTAATACTACTTGAATTTGCTCATTTTCCACTATAAAAGCAAGTGTTGCAGTTCTGTTGTAATTAAAGAGTTGGAGCTAACTTTTTGGAGCCTCTGTTTCATCAGAAATGTAAAAAAAATTTTTTCAGTATTGCATCAGACTAAACATACACTGAAAAATTCAAGGCAACCCATGAATGGAGTCTGCTATGTTCTTCCATCATCATTGCTCTGGTGATAAACAGCAATTTAATTGTGTGATCTAAGTTTCTGCTTCGGACTATCGTAAGGCCACTGGAGCATGCAGGGAACCCACTTCAGAGCTTCCAACTCCTTGCTCAGCTTTGTTTCCTGCTTTTTGCAGAAAGAGATTTTGTTTTCTTTCCTGGACAAAAATGTTGCTATTTCCCAAATTGAAAGCTGTCTCCTTGACTGTACAAACATTTTTAGAGAGTACTTACCCCTACAAAGCCTAAATTTTAGTCAATGGCATGGGCATTATTTTTATGGCATCTAAATCCTATCAAAAACACACTCACAGCCAGACAAGAGTTTAGCTCCAGTAGGGTAAACTCTGCTGCTCTCAGTTTCACAACTCTCAAGTGTTCATAATGCATATATTGTATTGGGGTACCTGAAAGAAAAAAAAAAAAAAAAAAAAGGTCTTTATAAAAATCTGTCCTGTATTTGCAAGAATTAACATCTTTGACTTTTTTTATTCATTCTTTCTTTGCACTAAGTATTTGTCATCACATCTGAAAAACACACAAAAAGAACAACTGAGGATAATTTTGGTCAGAACAGAATCTATACCAGCAGGATTTGTGTTCCGCTTTCAGCAGTTACTCATTCACCACATCGAAAAACAAAAACAGAATAAAAAAAACATGGAGCAGTAGCCACTGGCCACACGGGATGACCCTGTGGGATATAAAATTTGAGGTGCTTTCATAGGGGAAGACATGGCTAAAATTGAAATTGCTCACAGAATTCAGAGTTATGGAATATCTGGAGTTGGAAGGGATCCATAAATATCAGTGAGTCCAATTCCCTGCTCCTCACAGGACTACCTAAATCTAAACCATATGACTAAAAAAAGCATTGTCTAGATGCTCCTTTAACTCTTACAGGCTTGGTGCCATGACTACTTCACTGGGGAGCCTGTTCCAGTGATTGACCACCTTCTGCATGAAGGCTGTTTTCCTAGTGTCCAACCTGAGCTTTGCCTGATTCAACCTCACACCATTTCCTTGTGTCCTACCACTAGTCACCAGACAGAAGAGATCAGCACCTCCCCCTTTGCTGCCCCCCTTGAGGAAGCTGTAGACTGCAATGAGGTCACCCGTCAGCCTTCTCTCCTCCAACCTGAACAAACCAAGTGACCTCAGCCATTCCTCGTAAGTCTTGCCCTTGAGGCCTTTCCTCCTCTGGACACACTCTAATAGTTTGATGTCCTTTCTATATTGAGGCGCCCCAAACTGCACACAGTCCTCAAGGTGGGCTGTACCAGTGCAGAATAGGACTACCACCTCCTTCAGATTTCTAGCTCCTCTTCTTCATTCCTCATGCGGCATGCATTAGAAAAGAGACATTTCAAATGTGCTTCATTGTACTCAGCACGCTGTGGAGCAGACTGAAGAACATCGCTAGCACACTGTCCCCCAAACACTGGCGTACCACCCCATGGCAAGAAAGCCATGGTTTTATCCCCTTCCCCCTCCAAACCTAGTGTAAAGCTCTTTCAATGAGCCCTGCTAACGTTTGTGTGAAGATCCTCTTCCCCCTTTGAGACAGGTGTACCCCATCTGTTGCTAGAAGGTCTAGTGTCATGCAGATCATCTTGTGATCAAAACAACCAAAATTCAGCCAGTGACACCAGTCACGGAGACAGAGCAGCTGGTTCTGCCTGTTTCTTCCAACATCATTCCCTAAAACTGGAAGGATAGAGGAAAATACTGATTGTGCTCCTGAGCCCTTAACCAGTCATCCCAAGGCTCTGAAGTCTCTTTTGATTTCCCTTGGACTTCTTACTGCAATTTCATTGCTGCCTAGATGAAAAAACAATAATGGATAGTAATCTGAGGGCCATACCAGGGTAGGAAGTTTTCTCATCACATCTTTAACCTGGGCCCCAGGGAGGCAGCAAACTTCCCTAAGCAGGTCAGGTCAGCAAACTGAGCCTTCTGTTCCCCTCAGAAGACCCCTATGGCAATAACCCATCTTTTTTTTCCTGAATAAAAGTAGGTTCAATGCTGGGCATAGGCTAACTTCACCTTGGCAACACCTCCAACCTAGACGGCCCATCATCCTCATCATTGTTTCCGTCCACTTCCAGAGCCTCATACCTATTGCACAAGGGCACCTGGGGAGGTGAGGCAGTCACAGAGGAGATGCGCCCGCTGCACCAGGCAGGAACTTGTCGCCATTCCCCCCGTGTCCCTTAAGTCACCACCTTCTCCCGGGTGGATGCCACCACTCCCCGGCTGAGCCAGCAGAGGCACAGCACCCGCCCCGCCAACCACCGCGCCTGGGCTCCCCAGCTGCTTCTTTTATAGGTGGGGAGGGGGCTTGGCCGCTGCTGCTCCTGACCCCACTCAGGTCTCATCAGCTGCTCTCGCAAGAGCTGCAGGCTCCTGCCAGGCCTCTCGGCTCCCTTGAGGCGCCCCTGGTTCAGGAATCCACCCTGTACACCAGCAGGGGCTCCGCTGCCAGGCCTGTCTCTGCCACAGATCCCAGTTTGGCTTAATTTTCTGAATAAACTAAAATTTTATTTCTTCACCCAAGAAAAAGACTTGCCAGTACTTAATATTTCTTTTAAAAAAAAAAAAATCGTCAAGTCCTTTCCCCACCTTGTCAGCAGTGTGAATTCACACCCTAAACTATGTGGCTGCTTATTGAGTATGTGGGAAATGAACAATGAAACCCTATGTGCCATACAGTAAAATGTAAGCACCTACTAAATAAAATCCCTTACAAAGCCACTTAAGATACACATATTACGTGCCTCGGGACATATGATAAAATCAAATTTTATAATGTGAGAATAAAACTTCTACTAAGCTTTATCTCTACCAAAACTGGGAACAATAAAACAGTTGGCATGTTTGAAATTTCCGAATCTGGACATATCTTGCCTGGGGAGAGAAGGCCAGCCCTCATACTTTTGCATTATGGCTGAGTTTATCTATTTGCATCCTAGATTAAGCCTCATGTCTTCAGATGCCCCCTGTCTTATTTCTGAATTGAGAAATGCATACACCAGTGATCGTTATTACCTCTGAGAGACATCATAATTTCAGGAAATGAACCATCAAATTAGAATTTTTTTTACGCTTTTTTTTTTTTTTTTTGCAACATTTCCATGCAGCTGGTTTGGTGTGAAATGATGCGTAATGTTCCAAGAATAAAAGTAATAAGGATCCATTTATATTACATATCAGGAAGGGTAATTTTGTCAAATTCATAACAATGAAAAAGAAAGAAATTGAACATTTACTCAAACACTGACAGAATGACAGATTAATACAACAATATATCCAGGAGAAAAGAGATAGAGATGATTTACTACAACTGCAGGTGTTTGAACTATTCTTCCTATACAGGAACCTATTTAAATGGAACAACACACTGCATGTAAATTCTGCAGTCCACAAGCTTTTTTTAACAAGTGAGAACATTTTAAAAGCTCGATTCAGTGCAGGGAAATACATGCAGAGAAGACAAGAAAGTAATGGTTATCTGTCAAGTCTGTACTATATTCATAGCAGCATATTCTTTTCAGAAGTACCATTTGTAAGTAGTTACAGTACTAGTTTGTGGAAGAAAAAAGTTATCTTAATAAATTAAAAAAAAAAAAAAAAGGAAAAGTTTCTTCTATATGAGTGAATTCAGCTGAAATAGTTCTGATGAGAAGTTTGGAGTTAGCTTGGTTTTAACAAACAAGCAAACCATAACAACAGCTTCAAAATTATTACATCTTTGTTGTCCTGTCAAATAAATTTTGCTTTTTCTTCACAGGACATATTAGACCCGGGTTTGAAAGAGATCATGGCAGGATGTAGAAAAAATCCCAGTGAGAGGTAGCAAATCACGCACATGTCATTTACCATTTTGAGGCTTCTGAGGAAGCAATGAAGGCAGATGAATTTGTGCCAGGGAAGAGGTTAATCCTTAGCCTTATATTCCCAAGTTTAAAATCCACTTCAAGGCTTAGTTACTTAGGTTTTGACTAATCAGCCCTGCTTTAAAGGATTTTTTTCGGGTTTTATTTCCTGTCCCTTTAGTTACTGCCTCTTGACTTTTACTAAATCTACATTGTCTACTTTCATCAATATCATTTTGATTTCTTGGGTCATCTTCTTTCCCCAGCTCTACCTCGTGAAAGGTAGCGCTGTCCCTTACACTGCCAATCTTGTGCCATCTGATATCTTTCAAGAAAAACATACAGCCACCTAAGTGGTATTAGAAATTTACTGGTCTTTGCTATAGACTTGCTATCAGGTCTCTCTGACATTTTCCTAGGCCAGACTGTACCTACAATGACTAGTGACTTTAAAACCTTTAATTTCATCTTCTGCTGCTGTTCTCACACCTAATGCTTTCTGGTTTAAAGCGCACAGACACCTTTCAATTTTAACTTGAATTCTCCCATTTCATCCCTGCATCTACTCCAACCAGTATCACACCCTCCTTTCAATTAAGACACCAACTCTGATGTGTCTGCCCTGCTCTACATGTTACTATG
The DNA here is from genome assembly GCF_018691265.1 of Tyto alba. Classification (NCBI taxonomy): domain Eukaryota; kingdom Metazoa; phylum Chordata; class Aves; order Strigiformes; family Tytonidae; genus Tyto; species Tyto alba. Next base: position 11,590,819 of record NW_024881327.1, on the reverse strand, counting down.
CCCTAGTTGCATGCCCATACCTTCCTAATTTAGTTTTCTTCCTTCAGTTTCTACACATTTGAAATTTGCTATTCGAAATTTAATTTACATGTACATTATCTCTTGATGACTTTCTATACCACCTATTGCCCTGCCTTTTCCCCATAGTATACCTTGTATGTATGTATGTATGTATGCATTTATCAGTATTGGGAAAAAAAGTCTTCCCCATGCCTGATAGAGCCCCATGTGTGGCAGTGGAATACCTGACCAACACCTTCATTCTACCTCTTAATTACCTGCACCTTTCATTCTATCAAATTCCCCCTACCAAAGACTTCATAAAGACATTTATTTTCCAAGATGACAGCCATGTTCACCACAAGCAGCTGTCTCCCCCAAATATGTTTTCCCTAAATGCTAAATATTCACAGCTTTCAAAACTGGGGACTGTACATGCCCAGTTAAACAGAAGTATCATTCAACCTGGGAGCTCTGGACAGAAGGATTCCTTAGAGACATAAGTGTTTCACAATCAATTTGGATGAGCAGTTCTGTATTAATTTTAAATAATTACTTTATCAGTAGCTGATTTGTCTAACTGAATTGAGAAAGAACTTCAATTTAAGACTGATTTGTGACTGCCATGTGTAACCAGTGTTCCCCACTGAGCTGTTTTCAGATAAAAGAGAAAGACCATCCATTTTGGTCTGATGCCAGTTCATAACTTTAACATGGATATTTATTGCAATATTCAGCTAATCTGTAGCTTCTTGCTATTGTGTTAATAAAGTCTTCTTATTTTTCTGCTTTTTATATCAATAAATCAATAAAGTCGCAGGGGAGAGATTTATTTCACATTTCAGAAAGTTCAGCATTTTATCTTTAAATAGAAAAGAAAACCTAATCTAAACAGGGAAACAAAAAAACTTACACAGCAATTTATAAGGAGATGCCTACAATAATACAATTTCTGTAAAAAACTATGACCAGAAGTAGGTTTCCATAAGCAGCAAAATAGCAGAAATTTCAAAAGGATTTTCCTACCAATATTTTAAAGGCATGTAACTGTTGTTGTTTATATCTATATATTATTAATGCAGTAATAACAATAAAAATTTACACAGCTATTTCCTTCCCAGGACAAAAAAAAAATATATAAATAGTTTGGTGATTATCAGTTTTAAGTTTGAAATCACCAATCTTGCAGTACAGAACTTTTCTGTAATTAAGCAATGGGTAGAGCCGGTGGAGACAAGGAATAGAGACAAAAAAAAACAAAAACAAAACAAAAAAAAAATTGTTTGAGATCAGTTTTGTAGGACTGTTGTAACAGTCAGAAAAAGACCAACCTTCCCATCCCCACCCCACCCTACCCACACACACACCCCCACACCCCACCGAAAAAAAGCTAACCCCTCATCAGCAGTGTTTCTTTCAAAGTTTACACCACAAAATGAAAGACTGAGTTGAATTCCAGGCCATATTCCAACAGGACAATTCAGTTAGTTTTTTACTCTCGATTCTTTTTGATTCTTGACCCTTGATCCCCCTCCTTTTCCCATATTTTTCCTCACCACAGTTTGAAACAAGGGTCAGATGTTTCCACTTGTAGGGCTGTGTTACAAACAAACAAACAAAAAAAATCCCCAACCATGACATGCCATTCCCTTCTCTTATTTTTCCCCCATCATGAGCTAGAGAATTATGAAACATAGCCAGTAAAGAAAGTGGCTGGTGAAAACTGGTGGTAACAGTTACAAATAAAGCCAAAGTATCTACAACACCAACAGTTTTAAACACTTCCTCTAAAGCTCAATTTTCACTGCATTTCCCTCTTAAATTCAACATCAGTGCAAAAGGGGAAGATTTGCAAAGGCTGCAACTAATTCTTACTAGAAATGGAAACTGTCTAGAAAATTCTCGTAGACATCAGTGCTTAACAAAACATGGATTACTGCAAAACCGCTCTTTATTTCTGCTTTATGTTGCAAAAGACAACCCACCTTTTCACAAGAAATTTGAAAATCAGGACATGGAAGGAACTACTACTCCTGTTTCCAAAATGCTTTGGAATAATTTTTTGTCTTTTGATTTCTAGGATCTTAAAGGTGCCACTTTGGATATTGTAAACTCATCTTCTTTATTGATAACGAAATGCTCGTTATAGAACCATGCTACTTATAATGAATTGCTTTTTTTGTTTTGTTTTCTTTTTAAATACACCTGGCCAATATACTAATAGAACTTATCACAATGAACTATAAATCTTCTCCAATTACTGTAGAAATCTGTCAAATTGCCTGGAGCCTACATGACACAATTGGGATATCTTCTGTCAAGTATCAACTTAATCTACCCAAGTTCTACTATTCTAGAGTTACCCCCTCAAAGCAACTCAACTCAGTTGCCTTTTATAACAACTCAGGACTCACAAAGCAACAACTAACAAAATAGTTTAGTTTTCTGAGCAGTTACATGAATGCCTTATGCTATTACTTTTTGATATGACGTGTTGGAACATATGCAGCTCTGCACAGAAGAAGTTTTGTCAACTTCCTCACAGTTGATTTAAAAGAGCTAGAATAGATGAGAAAGTTGTGTCCTACAATACTCAATCACAGCTTGCAACCTCATTATTACAAAATTAATCAACCTGTTCCTAGCCTTGTAGTTGTTTTTACTAATCTGTTCACACGAGAATAGTTGGTTTATTCTTCATCTCCATTGTGACAAACTCAGAATCGTGCCTAATATTGAATTAACTTCAGGCAGCAGTAATTCCACTGAGGTTGAGTTAGACAGATATTCAAAGTATCACTGTTGTGAAAAAAAACCTCTACATCCCACCGTGTCAATGTGGGGGTTTCTTATCTTTCTGAGCTCTTACTACCAGTATTCTAGTGCCTGCAGGTGTCTGTGCTTATTCTCCATTCTGATTTACAGGGCAAACCTGATTATTTTCTCCAAGTGGTGGAATGCATTATTGCTAAACCCCTTATTCACTGCCTCATGTAACAGTCCTAACCTTGTTTGAGTCATTCATCTTCCATGATTCCAGGCAATGGCTTAGAGAGGGAACCACAAACCCTGGAACATTTGGCATCATTTTATAAAGGTCAAGTTGGGTTTCTCCAGACTTTTGCAGCTCAACAAATATTTCTTGTTGGTGCCAACAGAGAATGCCCAAATTTCTGCTTGTATTGATTCTGTGGAGTTAAAGAAAAAGAACAAATTGACCACAAAAGATTTCAGACAGGTAATTAGGCTTGGGTCTAAATCACAAAATTCACACACCTCAGTTTCCCAGTTCTGACTCTGGTTTCTCCTTGCAATCCAGCGCTATAGAGCTCTGTTGGTTAGAAAGAAGCACTTCAAACAACACCAGAGTACTGCACAGATTTTCTACATGTATTCTGCCAATAAATTCAGTCCCAAAAACTTTAAATTGACTGGGGACAACAAGTACGAGAAGGACCTTGCCACAGCACTGTAAGAACTTGAGGGAACAGTGCCATACCCCAGGGAGTTCAGCAGGGAAAGCAACAGTACTGCTGAGAGATACCGCCTGTCACAGAATTTCCTGCACAGAGAACAGGACAGCAGAGACTGTGGCAAAGAAAACATCTGCAGCTCCTTTACGATTCAAATAGTAAGCTTCTTTCTGTTCACAGCTTTAATATACCAGAACTTTTAGTCTTGATAGTTTATAAGTCAAGCTGAACCTGGGCAAATACAGCTTATGTAGCCATGTCAATTTTACCAGTTGGCATAAGTCAATGAATGCACATGCCTACATAATTGAGGAAGGGGCACCTGGAAGACAGAACAATAAAGGCAAATTTAATTTTGACATTATTAGTTCCAGTAATGTTTTTAGTCCAAATATTTTTACTCATCTTTTCAAAAATATTAACAAGCAGTATGCAAATGTTTCAGAACAGAGGGAAAGAGAATGGGAGGCAGAAGGAAAGATGCCAGTTTTATTATGAAGTTCCCACATACATAGACTTACAATTAACTTTTATATGAAAAAATGTGGTTTAGGTGTTTTTTCTAGCTAATTTTTCTGGAATCTCTCTCCCAAATGTCCTGAAATTTTTCATGTAAATGCTAAACATTTAAGGGAATACATCATTATGTCATGTGCCAATAATATATATCTTACACATTTCATCACACAGTCATTACTTTTCAAAATTGTCACATCCACATAGGCACACACACATTCATGTGACAAATAAATGTAATGATTTCACTTCATGTAAGTTCTATTAAGGCTCCTTATACAGAAGAACTCAGAACTGGTAGGAACACACCAGTCACTGAGCTCAATCCCCTGACATAGCTGGCAAACTAATTCTGTAACAGCAAACAGTTGCAGTAAGCATGGGATAAATAATAAATTTTAATGACCACTGGTCTGCGGTGCAATTAACATCCTGCTGTGATGAATTCTTTAGTTACTGAATCCGGCTCCATAATTACTGACATGGCATGGCCCCTTATCTTAACATCATCTTTTGCACACTGGCTAGGAGGCACAGCTCAAAATGTGGGCGCAGAAAACTCTTCCATTGTGGATTATCAGCACAATCTGTTCCCTATCTGTCACCAGTCTAGAGACTGGGTTTTCACAAAAAGACAAGCGGACAATTAGTTTTGTGTATGTAGTGTGGCTTATCACAGTCTAGGACCTAGGATGTAGGCCATATATTTATTTTATGTGAAGCACTCTTACTTCAGCTAACACGGTCACGTACCCTTGTGAAGCTGGAGAGTACTTCCAATAGCAATTTTAAGCATTGTATATAATAAAATTCATTTAGCACACTAGGTATGATATGCAATGCTCTGAAGTTTTAGAAAAGGGGGAATTTTTTTTACTTAATTTTGAATACTGGTGATGGCAGGGGGGAGTTGCTTTCCTTTGTTTTCAAAGAACAAGGGAAAAATGTAGGTTCAAACACTGATTGCCTACTTACCAGCCTATTTATAGAAAACATGAAAGGTTTACCAGCTGCTAGCACAGAGAATATAATCCAGCTACAGAAAATTCAGGACACTAAACCTGACAGGGGAAATAAATTAAATTAAATCCAGGAAGCATCTCATGCTTATTACAGAGCTCAATTTTGATTTTAAGTGCCATATGGTGCAACAAGTGCTTTTTTGGCAGATCTCTTTGCTAGTTTCTTAAATGGCATCAAATGCCTTTCTACAATGAAAAGAAATTAAACAGCAAGAAGTACAGAGTGAGTTGTATCAACGGTTTGTGAGAAAATAACACTGGAAAGTTACGTGAGAAACAATCTTGCAGAAGTAGCTTCAATTCTTCAGCTGTTTATCAGGAAGCAACAAAAATTTGAATTAAATTGCCTGACACTATTTCTGACTCATGACTGTATGACAACAAAAACCCTTTAAAAAGCAAGCTTAATGCCTATCTAATTTAGAATATTTTTTTCGTACTCTTAGACAAACAATGCTAATTAAACCAAATGGCTGAATCATGGGTTCACTTTTGTTTTAAAAAATCTTCATGTAAATGATGATATAAAGCCAAATGTTTCACAGTTAGAAATTTATGGTGGCATATCATTTTATGGGCACAGTAAAAGGCTACAGTCATGTTAACATCTCTGTGTATAAAATGCTGATCTGCTTTTTAATGTCCATCCTCCTCTAACCCCTTCTATTGAGAACTGTGAAAATCAGCTTTTTGCTGGCTTTTGGACAAAAGTTAAGTTCCTTTAGCTCAAAAACTTTGATTTACTTCCTTTTTCCCCCACATCTGGGGCCACCCATAGAAAGTCCAGGAGCAGTCAGAGCATAGCAGTTGAAGGTTATGAAGACTATTTACCACCTTAATGTTCAGTTCTGTGCCTTCACAAAGTATGTGTGCCGTTACTAAGATATAATGGGAGCAAAAAGGTGGTTTAGTAAAACTGAACAGTGTAATAAGCATCTCAAGTGCCTGCGGCACAATGAAGGAAAGATAAGAGCTCATATTGCTCAAACGACACAAAACTTGGTTCTTCATATCAGGAGTTGATGATTTTTTCCTTTGCTGTGCAGTTGGAAGGGTGAGGTTGCCGTCAGCCACATGGACAGCATTACACCCCCCAGGTCTACTCCAGACAGCAAGAGAACTCACCAGAAGTCAATTCGCACTCTTCCCCGCCTCCAGCTGCAGAGTCATTCTGCTAGACCTCTGGTAAAGCTCCCTGTCTTTCAGCTCTGCCAGCCCAGCTTTATGAACTAAAGGGATTTCACCTGATCTACAGTCACAAGATGCATGCCACAGCTTTTGATCCTGGCGCTTCAAGATAACTTTTACAGCTATTGGGGAATATCTCACCTCCCCTACTACTTCCAACAGTAACTGAGCCCCTTGTAGAGATGATAAGCTGTGGGGGAAATGCGACTGTGATAGCAATGATCTTAAGAGAAACGGTATTAGAAGAGACCGATACCATGGGCAGTAATGCAGTAATCTACTGTGCAGAAGACACTGTGCTACAGTTCCTGTGTGATCAACTAAAAAGGTCAGAAAATTTAATGCTAAAATTATACAGCAATTTTCACTTGCTATTAGTAAAATTATTGCTTTAGGATAGTACCTAAGAAACAACCATTCAAAGAAATTATAAAAAATAATGGCTTAGCAAAGCTGGAATCGCTCTGCTCCATCTGTCCTGGGGTGAATTGAAAGAGGACACATTTTACATTCCAAGTCTGAAGTATTAACAGCCTGGAAAGCACCATATGGATTTTGGCATTCCTTAGTTTAAAAAGAAAAAAAAAAAAAAAAAACAAAATCAAGACCATGAATCGTTAAAAAGACAAGTTTTTTTTCTTATTGTGAAAAAGTAGGTCTATATGACTGAAAATGTTTAAAAATAACAGAAGTTGTCACATGATGTTGTTACACTGAAAGTATGTCCCAAAAGCCTTCAAATTTTTCTGTTACCTTTCCTTAAATTTCTGCAAGCCTTACAGTATTTTTCAACAGAAACTGGCAATAGCAAAGTAAAATCTGCTTGGTTTTAATACTTGGTGTATAAATAATCTTGGCAATAAGATACAATCTAAAAACATTTGACTTCAGAATTCCATTTGTACTGAACTTCAAAACAGTAAATACCCAGATATGATGCAGACTGAATACTAAGGGCTGAAACCATCAAGAACAGAATAAAAAATTACATTTAGAATTAAGGAAATGTAATAAAAAGAAGCAACAACTTATGTTTGTGAATTAAATTCTCTTCTCTAAGTAGCAAGAAAAATGCAAAAATTATTCCAGGCAGCAATATTGAAATGCATAATTTCTTTTATCTTTTTTGGGTTTCTTTTTTTTTTTTTTTTTCCTAAAAAGAGCCTAAAGCTAGTAACATACACAACTTTTGTTCCAGTGCATCTCTTAAAACCAGTGGAATATAGTATATATTACTTGAAGCAGTTCCTGTAATGTATTATAATAGATGCTATTATATGCTATAATTAGAGTCCAGAATAGAAAGAGCACTTTGATTCATTATCATTGTTTATTATTTATGAAGAAAGAAAATGAAATTTGGAAGAAAACCATGATCAAACATGCTGAACATCACAAATATATGTAAAAAAGAGTGCAAATAGGAGCAGAATCTTCATTCTACAAGCAGTAACAACATTCATGATGAAAATAGTAAACTCTGGTATAATTTGCATGCTTTTGTTTTGGCATTCTGTAGTAAATGACACTTCTTCAGACATAAACTGACTTTAAAAAATAAAACAGAAGAATTTTAAATGCAAATTTTTTACAACTCAATGCAAAACCTCATCCTTCATTAGAGATGGTACTGGTATCAGAGATTATAATTATATCACAGAGTTGATTGTTTCTGCAGCTTAAGGAGTTCAGTATTTCTTAGAATTGTTTAGCACTTCACAGCATTGATTTCAGGCTGCCTAACTTCTTCATAAAGGGAGATTAAGCACTAGGCATAGTTGCCTGATCATATTAATATGAAACAATCTATATAAGGAAGTAAAAACATAGACCAATTAATTCATTCATGGTCATTAAAGATAATATTATTGGCATCCTGATGCATTCCCAACAGTTCATATTCTCTACTGCTAGCTTTCCTTAACCTGAGATAGCACATCTGCCCAGCAAAATGAATACCAGGAAAATAAATATTATTCATTTTGCTTCCAAATAATTTTGCTAATCTGGAGGAAGCATGTTATAAAATTGTTTTGAGAATGAAGTATAGTATATGCTGCCTAAGAGAGCTAAATAGACAAGAAAAAATGGGCTAAACAAAAGCAAAGGGGAAAAAAAGAAACTAAGTGTCTTCTTTTTATGTCTTAGAGTGACATTAAATAAGCTTTTGGAGCTAGATACTAAAATAGCAATTTAATAAGAAAATATCTTGTTTGTTGAATTCAAACTAACGAAGACCATTAATAATATAAACCACCTGTCTTGCTATGTATCAAAAAGGTGAATTTTAATAATGTAAGCTGATATTTTCTTTTCTCTTCATGTTCTCTCTTTTTTTTTTTTAAAAAAAAAAAAAAGGAGAACAAAAGAAATAACCTCTTCATACTTGCCTGAATTGACCACTTTGGTCACAGACATATCTTTAGCTTGGAAAAGACATAAAGAAAAATTGGATTCTTTTCTTCATAATGGCTACAGAGCCAACCTTTATTTGGCGATAAATATCAGAGAGAGCTGAAATTAAGAAAAATGTTTAAACTAATTCAGGCTTTGAGCTATTATTATATACCATATGTAATGCATGGAAATTCAGATAAAATTGTCATGAAGCCGTATGAGACAAAGACAGGAAATACTATTCAGTGGGAATAGTCTAACTGTCTATTTTACTTTCTTGGTTCCTATCTGTATTACTACAGTTCTTATCTGCTAGTCCTATTCATGCTAGACATCCTAAAAAAATAGATTATTCACTTGAATAAAGCAAGGATGATTAGGCAAAGAATTACAGGTGACAAACTAGTGAAATTATAACTCCATCAAACCCTTTAATTCACACAAGTTATCATTGACATATGTACTTAAAATACTTCAGGTATTTTTATGTATTCCTTAGGAAGTATACTTCAGGTATATTACAAAAATTCCTTTAATGAGCTAAGAACACTTACAATGTGGAAACTAAAGAGACAGTGAAGTTGTAAAATGTGTTCATTGTCATCATGAAGACAAAAGCAATTCCTGGCACCAAAATACAACTTTGATGACATGAATTTCTGTTTCCACCTACATCCTATAGAACAGAAGTTCTAGTTGCCCTGAAATTCTTTTTATTTGAAGGATTATTCTGCTTTCATACACAGGTGACATATCGGACAAATTAAATTCCTGAGAGATTAATTATGGTAGAATTCATTCCTCAACATACAAAGGAATATAAAACTAGGATTTCCATACATGCTTCCTTTTCCTGGTAATACACTGTCACGATTTTAGGTAGTTTAAATACACCATTTGCCCCTTTTATCTGTTTTAAATCAGACTTTTCAGACTATCTAAGTATATCTCCTATCACCTATATAGCTGCTTAGAAGTCCTCATAATTTCAGGGGTGGTAGTAAATCTAAAACTGTTAGATAAAACAACTTGACAGGATGGATTTCTACTCATGTAAACAAAAAAGACTCCAGAGATTTTCGACTGTGGCATTGCCAGTGATACACAATTCAGTAGCCGGTATCCCAGTAGGGTGATGAAGAGGCAGCAGTTTGCAAATTGTATGGGCCTTCACTAAATCTGTAATATTATAGCCCAAGAAAACACTAAAAAACCTTCAGAATAATGATATAATTCAATTGCTATTCTGCCAATAGCTCCTTAACTGTTTCAAAGAGCAGGATCCAGTTTAATCACTATCAAATGCAAATAGAGGAGGGCCTCAAGCTCATATGAGACTTCCCAAGTCCTAAGAAGTCTTTCAACTCCACACAGCCATCAAGTGGGAAATAGGTCATGCAGTATGATTGCACACAAGTTTCTCTAGACACTGTAATTTGGTATTTTTCTACTGTTTTGTATTTATATATTTAACATGACACTGAAAGAACAAAGGTTAACTTGGTCATCTTGTGACCATCTTTTACTATCACATATTTTTACTTCCCACTTTTACATAGTGAAATGTACAGAACACATCTTCAGTAACAGCACCTCTGCAGACCTCTAAGGTTCAGTTGTCCAGGCAGTGGTGATTTTTTCAGCTTTTTAAAAAAATACAATCTGAAGCACTTTTCCTCTGTGACCTGCTGATTTCAACTGAAGCTCTTCAGATTACCATTTGTAACAACAGATTTCCCAAAGTGAATGAAGTTTGATGCAAAGAGGAAAATTTTTCTTCAAATGCAAATGTTCTTTATATCCTTCTTTCTCATAATAGCAGATGCAGAAGCAAAATAGCATAAATTATGATTGACCTCAGCAGGAATAATTTATGCTCCTGAGCCACTTTATGTGTGTAGCCAGGAGGGAGCTGTCTGACTGTAAGAATTTTTACACATCTTTCAGCTAGTTTACAGATCCAGTGTAAAATCAAATGCTCAAGGACATCATAAATATTTGTGACACCTTCTAAAGAACTTTGGGTTCATAAACCAATTAATCGATTACACAGATCCATAAAAGTATTCCCATCATCGCTGACAGATACAATCTTCATTTTATTGACGGGCTTCATAGCAACATAAGAGAGGCCAGATCAAGCAGCATTTTCATGGTATGAGATGTGTGCCTCATTGCAACAAGAGGAAAGCCATATGCTGACCTTTTCTAAGATATACCAAAGAATTTGTAACCAGTACTGTCAAATACTGAAAAACAGAGTGGAGGCACATATTACTTGTGACCCACCGCAATTATCGGAAAGTTAATATCTACATATAGGACTCCATCTGTTAATGGTACTAGGTCTTAACTTTTTTCAACTCTCCACCTTGTAGAAACTCATTTATTTTTAACAATCACTGATATATCCTTCTTAACAGTTACTAATGAGTCATTTTATGAACAATAAGGGACATCTTGAAAAACAGGGTCAGATCTCACATGGCTTAATTAGCTGAACTCTGTTAATTTTCATTTTAAGAGGCTGATTTCCACTACTAGAAAATTTGGATGTTTACTTCAAAACACAGCATGATGATAAGGATCCATTTTTGATACAGGTATGTTGCCACAAAAAAACCTGCCCACAGATGGCAAATTGCATTTACTGCCATCTTCTTGCAGAGTCCTATAATCTGCCAATTAGGGGAATAACCTCAAAAGGAGCCAAACTCAGCACTGAAAGTTAACAAAGAAAGTTTAAATGCCCATGGTGAATATGTTCTCTAATTTTAGATTCTCAGCCTCATCCCCCTTATATTTTTGAATGATTTATGCTAAATTTAATTTATTTAGGAATTTACAAAGGAAAACTGCAATGTTAAGAATACAGCAAGTAATACATCATTAAAAAGGAAATAAACCTCTTCATTTCCTTTTGTTGTGCTTTTAAAAATTACCTCTAATCATATTATGATAAAACATTTCAGAAAAATTATTATTTTAAACTGCTCCATTAAAACCACTGAAAAAAAAATCACAGAGTTATTTTTGTTGACTCTGCTGCTGGTAGTGTTCCCTTAAAACCTTGAAATTAATATTATTTCAATGAATTTTACCACTCATGTTTTAGCAGTTTCACAGACATTTTCCTACTTCTACACTGGCTGTGTAGTGGAGCAGAATCCATCAGTGTTGCAGAAAAAAGAAATAGTTAATTTTAAACAGAATTCTATCAGATGAGAAAAGTGGGAAAGTATACAAACAACACCCCAATCACCATATTACATTAGTAGGGTAATGCAATGACAGTCTACATTCTTTCTGAAGTCACAATATAATTACACAACACACTTGAAAGATTCCACAAGGGGCCACGTTACTGAAGCCAAGGTTATTATAAGAAATAGCAGCATGTGGTTGTGGGAATGTAAGGTGAAACAAGTTAATAACTTCCTATTATCTACTGGCAAAGCTGCTACCTCCGTATGTGGAAATAAATGACATGAGAAAAAAGCTAAATTAAACAACCAATAATTTATGTGAGGTAGCAACTGAGTACAGATGGTGATCCTAAGTTGCACATATCAGGGCAACAGCAAAAATCACCTCCTCCTATTTGGAAAACACTCATTTAAATAGCTTCTTTAGTGAAAAGCATGCTAAGGTAGAAAGCACTTGAAACCATTAGAGGAGCATTATGGTAAGTATTCATACACATCAGTGGACAAAGAAATCTACGAGATGCTAAGCCTCTCTGTTCCAAAGCCTGATAATAAGAATTTGGGAGAGCATTCAGAAGTCCAGGACTCACAACCCTCCTGTACCTGAAGGTGTTTGACCTACACTTTTCTACTCTTCACGATTCAACTGCAAAGCTACGGGGAGTTTTTCAGAAAGTGCTGAATGCTCCACTGATTTTCTGACCATTTTAAAGAGAACAGCTCCAACAGAAGGGAATTAAATATCCTCAGAATACTAATTTAAGATTAAGGAACTCTCCTGGATGTAGGGCTTCACATTCTCTACACCAGAAGGACTAAAATGGAGGTTTCCCAAATACAGTCCAGTTTTCAAGTCTTTGACCTACTGGATAAAGCAGACGCCTATCATTCATCTTTTCCAAAATTTTCTGTCAGGTCAGTTATGGCCTTCTTTTCCAGCAGAAAAACACTGTGAACAAGTGGAGAAATATTATGAGACTACCAAAACACTGAGCAAAGAAACTGGTAGAAATACTTCTGTCAAGCTGAAAGAGATTATAAAAAGAAAGCCAACAAAACCTGAAATGGCTCCTTGGTATTTTTTCTGTGACCCTCTTAAAGAATGCTATTAGCATCATTCTAACATCTGGTTTCAGAGGTGAGGCAGCCAAGGCAATGCCTATGCTGTGAATCCCAAAGGAGCTAAAAAAAGGAGCCAGATGCAGAGCAATTCATGTCAAAATTAACTGGCTTTGAGCATTCCTAGAGGCATAAAGTTCGGCACCACAAATGAAATAAAGATTTTGTGAACAGTGGAAGTGCCTGGAAGTCCTATTTACATTTTTTAAAACTATTCAGGTACCTACATCTCCCTAGTCACTGTCTCAAGTGGATTTCTTCCTATACTTTTTTTCTGACTCTGGTATCGTAAATAACATTCTTTATTTAATTCTATGGGTAGTTTGTCAATTCTGTAGAAAAGTCATAGTTCTCTTCTAAATTCTGCAGGAGTTTATAGAAAATGATGCACCCAAATGTAGGAGATGTTAAACATTCTTTAAACCCTGAAAAATACTGTCAGTAGATTTGCAATAGAGTATGCAACGTTTTTACAAAATTATTTGTCAAATACTGTGCAAATACCTACAGGCTTTACAGTTCAAAGCCTGAAGAGACTGCAATTCATCTTGTCTCCACTGTCATGTAGGCCAATTTAGAAGAGATTCATTCCTTTAGCACTAGGTTGAAAAAAATCACTCATCTCAGAAGCAGCATGGCATGAATATATCACAATATACCTATTCAACTAACACAAGCTTTTTAATGAGAAATTACTTTACATAAATGCATAATGAAATAGCTGCATGTTGGTTATGTATATGTATGTCAAATTTTAAACTGGTTAAATATAGTACCATACAGACCTTAACATGGGCTGGGAAACACAAAAGCTGAGTAAATACCTAGTAAGCCTTTAACAAGGAAAGAACTGGAGAAAGCAGTGTTGAAAAGAAAATGGGCAATGCAGATAACACCAGATGGAGCTAATACCAGGGGTATATTCCCTCCTCTTACTATAAGACTCCAGGTGTGGTAGCTACACAGCTAGCAGCCATGGAATGGAGTGGTCTACAGCTATCCCAGTCACAGAATACAGACACCCCCTGATGAAAACTCTTTAGGTGATGTGCTCTATCTTAATCTTGTATGCTTGTTTCGTACCAGCACAGCTGGGTCCTAATCTCTGATAAGAAGTTCTCTGTGTGACCTGTTACAGTACAAGGACAACAAAAATTGTCCTCAAACAGACCAAAAGAATTATAAATCACCGTTTACAATTGAGAGCAGCAGCAGAGATCTTGTAGATGCTTTCCAGGCGCATAGAAAAAGTCAAAAAGTCAATCCTTAAATTCAATAACTTATGTGCTAGGCAGAAAAAGGGCTTCCATTTAATAACTAGAATTACATGATATTATAGGTATCAGTACTAAGGCAGACACTGTTATCTTGATGTTAAGAATTAAGAACACTAGAAATCAGTGGAAAAAAATAAGAAAAAGCATATGTATTTCTCATTTAAACAAACAACAACAGGTATTTTCATTCCTTGTAACATTCATGAAGATGGCATATACAGAATAACCGGCTTGTTGAAAGTCTCTGAGAAATTTGGGTTGAGAATGAGGCACATAAACTTTGCCTTCTACTTCCAATAATGGCCAGAACACTCCATGAGAATAACCAAACAAACTGAACATTTCTATCTCTGAAAATAATCACTGATTGAGTGGTTTATACACAGTCTTCTCCCACAGCTTTCACATCACTAAAGGAAAAAAAAAATAAAAAAAAAAACAAACCCAAAGATAACATATCTGCTAAGAATCACTACAAGTCTATATCCTTTTCAAGAAAACAGCTGGATTGCTACTGCATGAGTAGGTTCATACTGTTATCTGCTCTAACTTAGCTGCTTTTGTCAAGATTTACATACCTCTTCATGTGAACTTGATTCCTTTTTTCTTAACTTGCCCTAATGCCAAATGTCTAGGGAAGAGTGTCTACAAATTAATCTAGCACTAAGACAACTGTGTTAAAGCCCCATCACCTATAGTGTGGAAGTTTTCTGTGATGTTGCTGGAAGCATCTGCCAGGAAAGCTGCTCTAGATTTTCCATTCCAAACTAAATTTTATATGCCAAGCTTTTTGAACCTTAAAGCTGACATCTACCAAATAAATTCCAATAGATATTTTCAAAGCCACTCAGAAAATACTGTGTTTGTAAAAGAGTTGTTTCCAGCATTCAGAAAACCCTTAGCATCAACTAATTTCTTCCACCACAAATCTATTCCACCTTCCTTCTGAATTAATTGCCAAATACTTCTCCCTCTTACCTTATTCAGGCTTTTGGTACCTTCAGACACCAAGTCCTTGTTCTCAAAGATGAAATGGTATGTCTTTCCCAACTACTTACTAATAACACAAGGCTTTAAAAAATACTACTAAAAAATTAATAGTAATAAACAACAAGTGACATCCTGATTATAGCTTCCATCATTGATTTCTGTATTTTCCTGGACATATGCAAACTATGAAGCTAAGATTGAACTGAATAATATTATTTTATTAATTTTATTTCCTGCCTACTTTTCTGTTTCTATGTTCTTTGTCTCTTGGAAACAGTAACAGAGAAATTAAACCTCTCAAATACACAATAAGACACTGTATGCATTCTTAGGACTCAAAGATGCAGGTTCTTTTTAAAGAACTTACTTGCTAAATGGTTTGGTGGAAATCACTTATAGAGCTTCTCCATATCACTATACTCACTTAAAAAATAACAATCAACTATTTAAGAGTGTCTAGAGCCACACAAAGACAAATTGACCTAATTTCTTTCACAGCTCTGTACAAGGTGATGAGTTTACTAGGGTTGAGTGTGATCCACTAAAGAGATTCTTCCATGGAAGCATTGTCTCTTTTCAGGGCTTGACTCGATGCTGCCAATAGCTTTTACAGACGAAAGAGGTGTTGCAGAGTGGCCTGCAATACTCAGAATTCTAATTTAATTATCACTCTGTTTACAATATGGAATATCAAGCAAATAAAGAAATAAAACACAAAGGAAAAATATACAATAGGAATCATAAAGCCCCAAACTAGATTCCATTCTATCTCCTTAAAAAACAGCATCACATTCTTACGATTACTGTGGTTTCTTTTTTTCTCCAGTAATGGTGCTTTAGCACTCCATTCTTAAGGCTGTCATTGTTTGGGATGTAAGTAATAACAGTATAGCCACAATTCAAATTTCTGTTACCCCGAGAAATGTCAGCTTTACCTTTCTAAATTTTTCCTTCACATGCTTCCAGATTTTCATCAGCATTTTAAAATGCATACTGTATGGTGTAAGTCCTTTCAAAAGGAAAATCACAATAATCTCTTGGCTGCAGGTGCTAGTTGAAACCAGGTGTTGACTTGCTTA
The DNA here is from genome assembly GCF_018691265.1 of Tyto alba. NCBI lineage: Eukaryota > Metazoa > Chordata > Aves > Strigiformes > Tytonidae > Tyto > Tyto alba. Next base: position 11,574,552 of record NW_024881327.1, on the reverse strand, counting down.
GCCGATGTTCAGACCTATGTGCCACAGTCATACCTTTCAACAGTTGACAGCAGTATAAGACTACACAATAAAAATGTTTTACTGGTAAAAATGATTACTAGTTGTGAACAAAACTACTCCATAACACCTTGTGATTGGTGTCTTGACATTTCCCAAATCACTACTCTCCATAAGCCCCAAACGATTCACAAAAATCAATGGCTACTGGCAGAACAATACCTTACAAAGGTGCCAGGCAACAGGCAGTGTAATGCTATCCTTTTTAACCTGTGTGGCAGTACAGATGATATTACTCTTATATTTTCAGGCATATGTGGCTCTTAATGCATATAAAAGTACACAGAACCATACAGGTAAATAATAGTTGTTGAATCAATGAGATTATAGACTTAGTGCATGTTTACCACAGAGGAATCGCAACAAGGAAAATAAGGTTGAGGCTAGAGAGAATAAGGGCTGCTCAAACATATGGACACATCACTGCTATGTTATGTGCTCCAGTTCTCCACAGGAAAAAGCCACAAACAGGTATCACGTACACATGGAATGTTTGCTTACATATGAAAAAATTAGTTGCCTATACTTGTTCTTGTAATCATATCCCAACATGAAATCGAACATCCATCAAGAAAAGTAATGACTACTTCAGAGGTAATTTCTGGTAAAGGCTAAGCCCCTGTTCTATGATATTGATAAGCACACCATTTTAGACCTTATGTTTGCAATAAATTAATTAAACTGTTTTATTTGTTAGAAATATAGACTGGGAGAGGTAGGAATTAACTGTAGTTAAAAAAAAATAAAAGGAGATTCAGCATATTGGAGAACAATAGTAAGACATGAAATCAGCAACTTCATAAATAATTGAAGAAAAATTGGTAATATAAAGGATAACATAGAGTAAGTTGAAAGACTGAATGACAGTAGCAACTTGAAATTGAGTAGCAAAGTATAAATCACATGGGCTCTGATTTTCCAGGATTCTGCATCTAACTTCTGCTGTTTTTCTTTGAAGTTAGATGCCTAATACCCTTATTGACTCTAAAAATATCAATCACTGACCATATAGGGAAAAAATAACGTCCAAATTTGAATGGAAGAATACCTGAACTAAGGATCTTAACAGTTCTTGCCACTTCTCATATTTCTAAAGCATCTGTCAGCACCATGAAAAAGTTCTAGCTGGTAGCGGCATTTTGAAAAATAAGAGGATGAAAGTCTTGTGCTTCAAAATTCAATCACTGATACAGGAAGGAGTGAGTTTGTGTTGTGAAGTCCTTAGTCTTGGAGTTGTACAGAAAAGAGTGAGTAACTGAGAGTAGTTCTAAATGGTGCTGACACAGAGAGGCAACCCAAGCGAGGTGACTTGGAGTCAGAACTACATTCATAGAGTAATTGAGTCTGGGAAGTAAATACAGAAATAGAGAAGCTGCAAAAGCACTTTTTGTATGATGGTTTCTCCAGCTCCTCTCTTTTGCTTAATTTTTATTTTCCACAAGATGCTAGTTTTCTTTGAACATAAACACCTATGAAAAGATAACATTATAGGTTTTTAACATCCTCAAGTTCCAAATGTTCCTTCTTAGCAAGAAAGCTTGAAAATTTAGTAGACGTTACATTGATGTCAACAGACCAAGTAGTTCAACAACAAACTGGAAATCTGTCAAGGCAATAAATGAACACTTTTGCATATAAAAGTACTTGGATAAATCCTGAACCTAATCCCCAGGTCCTCTGAGAAATTGTCCTCTTCTGGTTTTGACATTGTTTATAGCTGTAAGCTAATGCCATAAACACTTCAGTTGTTTGCAAAGTATTAGAGTATCTGCATTGACATAGCCATATGTAATTCAGGTAATTAATCTTGTTGGAACTCCTACACATTTGTCAGTCACAGCAATGTTTATAGTATCATGTAGCCTTGCAGTTATCTTCCTAATACAACCAAAACTAGAAATGCATCAGAAATCCATCTCTCCTGTATATTTGTAATACTGTAATCAAGGAAACAGTATCTTAACATTTCAAATGCATTACTGAGTGTAAATTACATGCATGCAAGGAACTGATGCTGAAAATGAAATAGGTAAAATAATTTTGTATGAGCCAACAGTTATCCAACACTCCCAAGATTAGTTTAGATAGTCCACCTCAGATTCAAATTCAAAGAACATCAATCCCTAACAGCCATTCAGCCAGAGGACTCAAAAAAGTATGTTCTCCAGCCTTTGCTCTGGGACAGGCTGGAAGTGGGATGAAGGGAGTCATGAGTGAGATAGGATGAAAACAGCATCAGGAAACATTTGTTAAACCTACAGGGCTGCAGACTGAAAAAGAAATAATAATTAAGGTTGTCTATTCACGGTATTCAAAAAAACCCACTCCAGTCTCTCTATTTTGTCTTGTAGTTTATCGAAATGAAAGATAGAAAGATGGAAAAGCATTTCAGCCCACGAAATGGTGAAAAAGTACTGGGGAGCCAGCAGGGGGAATCCCCTGTGCCAGAACCACTACAATAAAATTGAAAAGCACTTTTGCTTTGTATCCTTTTCATATAAAAACACACAAAACATAGGGCCTGACCACTTGTGATCTTCAAGACTCTCAGAGCACAGGCTGTAAGAGATTAGGGATAAAATTTAGAACGTGTCTTAAGTAATTAATTTTCTTATATTCTATTATTTAAGACAATTAGATGCTTATCCTAAATCTCATTAATAGTTAATTGCTTCTAAAATATTAAATGAATAAGCTACTTCTGAAACTAGGATTTTTAATTCAAAGTGTTTGAGAAATTATGACCCTTGATGCTGTTACTAGTGATCTGTGACCTCCCCCAGCACTTTCTTCCCTAACCAGAGTATTGCTAATTATCTTGCCTTCTCAAGACGTTCATAGTGTACATTTTACCCCAAATATGGTCTTAAGCTTCCTGGTGGTTGAAATAAGCTCCTACCTGTTTTGCATGCACCTTCATTAAATAAGGAAAAGTGATCTGATCCACTTTGATTAGAGCAGTGAATACATTAAAGTTAGTTATAAGTACACATAGCTGTAATATTCCTAGTAAAAGAGTACCTGAATGAAATTCTTGTGCTTATTTTAAGAAAGAGGTCAGACATGATGACCTGCTGATCCCAACTAACTAGAGGGATCTATTAATTATTTACTGTCTTTGCTGTATGATCAGAATGTGTATTTTCACACGATTTGTACTGTTGGTCTTGGTAAGAATGAAACTTGACATATCAGGGTTTTATACCAGCATGAGCAGGAACAAAATAAAACAAAAATATGTAAGCCATAAAGAAAACCAGGTCGAATGTCAGATTTCCGATCAGGAATTAAATTCTGCTGTATTTTGAGGTCATAGGTTGTAACATAAAATTGCATCTACGTTCAGCAATCTTGCGTGTGCACAAAGGAGGCAGGGGGGGAGGAGGTGCTGGAGAGGGGCAGAATCTCCCAAAAGGCTTAATCTATTCAAGATTTTTCTATTTTGTTTTCCTGAAGCAGAGAACAAAGATAGCATTAAAATGAAATAGGAAAGCTGCCTCTTAACCCACAAGATCTAACCAAGACTTTTGAAAATTATGTAAGTGTGCATTGACTTATTTATACAACTAAATCCCTATCATGTTTCATAAAACATTTCTAGGTAAGATGCAGAAGTATGAACAATAAGTGTGTCCTCCTTCTGATATTTAGTTAGAGAGACAGTATAATAAGAAAATTGTAAGGGAAGTTTATTCTTCTCACAATTTCCTTTGCTCTGAGACATATTTATTAAGATATTTTGACTGAATCCCAATACATTCAGTGCTTGTAGCCCTGCTGACACCTGCAAAAAGCTACAGACCTTTTCAACGGGAAATACTTCATTTCTAACAGACACGTTTGTATTTGGTCTCACACAAGTGCATTGGAAAGTTTATATTCTAGTCTGTACTTGAGGACTGTCTCTCACTATTTAGATATAAGAAAGCAAATTGACAAGTACAACAATATAACTATAGCTTTAATTTCTTGCAGTGCAACTAAAGCCTCAAGGGCTTACTCCTCAGCAAAGAGAACTGGAAGCTGCAAATTAATCTGGCTGAAACTTCCTAATATTAGAAGGGGATCATTAAGCTCCCTGCAGCCTAGGGTGATATATGGGTTTTGTAAACTGTGACAACCAAATATGAACCTAGAAGACCTTATATGAACCATGGACTGCTGAAGTACAAAACTGCATGCCTGCCAGGACTTCTCCACACATGTATGTATCCCACACATGTATAAATCTGTGGCAAGGAGATACATGTATGCAGCTGTTCCAGAGAGAAGCGTGGTTTCCCTGTGGTACAGTTACAGGCATGCCTAGTTCTACTCCAGCATAACCTAATAACCATCAATTTAACACTGACCATCAACCTGATCCAACTCTTTCACTCAAGCAAAACCCAAGATCTATACCATCTTCCTGAGAAGAGTGCTGTCAGTATTTTTATTGGACTCCAACACCTTCAGGAAGTTCAGCATTACAGCAGAGTAACTGTGAAAAAAAACTGGCTGGTCAGAAAGCAGACATGGATAATATCAATTCTTATGATAGCTTTTAAGTGAAAGATAATTTGTCAAAAGAGAATATTTTGATGAGGTAATCAGTCTCACTTCATTAATATACAACAACAATTTCCTCTAATCCTTGTAGTTACAAATATTTACAAAAGAGTTTGTTATGTAAGGACTAAAATACCAATGCTGTTAATGTACACTGCTAAAAATAAAAATGACAGTTTAATTTTTACTGCTTCATTGCACCTTGGTTGATACAAGCACAATCCACACAACTATCTCACCTCAAGACCCACCATATTTAGTAAACAACAAAAAATTACTCTGCAAACTTGCCTTTTTGCAATGAAAATCAGTACCATTTTACAAGTATTAGATTTAGTTACATCCATATTCAAATATTGTATTACTTTATTTACATAATCCATTACAGCATTGAATTTTCTTCATTTCATACAGCATACTGCCTATATAAACATCTTACTCTTCCTAGCCATTTTAAGTGTATCTACTATTATTTCATAAATAGTGGGTTATTTATCATTTCTAGTTTAGGCAAAGCACCGTATTTAATATGGTTTGTCAGAATAAGCTCTATTCTGCTTGTCATTACTTTCAGATATTTCCCTCATCTCTTTCACTAGTCAGTTATAATGGATTTTCTTGCTTGTGTCTCACTTTTGTATTATTACTTTTTGCTTTTTTCTGTGTGGGTAACTTCACTATTCCAAGAGAATAACTTATTTCCTTCCCCCTTTAGAGTGGTGCTGGAGTCATACTCATTCTCTTACGCCACCTCATTTACATCTGCTTTTCTCTTGAATGTTCATCTTTTTGTTCAACATTAACCTGTGAACCACCATGCCCCAAAGTAGCCTCTAAGCAAAATAAGAAGTAGGGCACTATATTACTTTTTGTTGCTGTAGCCTAATGTATCTTACATCTCACAGTTCTTGTTTCTCTCATAAGATCTAGTATAGATGAATGAACAGCGAAAAAAACCTTCCAACTAATTTAATTGGACCTCTGCCCTTCGCAAAAATGTAATAAATAATTATTTTATAAAATAGCATTTGCCTATGTCTACTAGTTGACAAATATAAATATTGCCATTTCTTAGCAAACTGCAAATTCTTTAAATCTGAATTTAACAGTAGCTAACTGGAGACTTATGGCAAAGGTCACAGGGAGATCACAAATCACATTTGCCAACTCATCCTCCCCAGGAGATATTACCTGTACATTTTTAGTGAAATATTCTCTCAGTGATGCTATTTATATTTATTCTAGATTCAAACCTCACAGAATATAAAAAGTGTTCATTTTCTTCCCCTCAAATTTGCTTCTTAATTTGGACAGTAACATGTACAGATATAGTAACACTGAATAGTACAAATACTGCATTGGAAAGATTACTTAATTAGTAAAGCCACACTACTGCAGGCAGTCTATCAAGTAAAAGATTGCTGGGGCGATCACAGCACACATGAAAACATTCCCTGCTTCAAGGAGATTACAGTATCTTCCGTAATAGTAAATGAACAATAATAAAAATTACTGAAGCCTTAGGGAAAAAAAGAGACTGTTAACTTCATCTTTTCTTTGTCCCTCAATTAAAAGAACAGGTGAAGAGATTTTCTGACAGTGGTTTGCATCTGGTGGATTAAGCAGCACCAGCCCTTCTATCAGAATAATTCTCCTGAGACTTTTCCTGGCGGGCTGATGGCTTGGCACTAGGCTCTTGTTCCAGGAGCAGGGAGGAAATAATGGAAACAGATTCATGGAAAGAATCAAAATGCACCTCTGTGGCATCATTAACAGTATACTATAGGGGTAATTCATATGCAGTTTGTCTATATAATTAAATTTTAAAATATATATTATATATGCACATAAACATACATATGTAAAAATCCATTTCTTTGAATAGAAGACAAGAATTTAACTCAAAAGTTTTTAGAAGTGTGGCTGTACTGAATACAGTAAGACTTTGCCATTATCTCTACTGAATTAAGGATTCACCCGACAGCTAGTTTATAAATTTCATAATACTTCCCTTTATTTAAGACTTTAGCCAAAACTGTCATGGATTTTCTTTCTATTTCAAACTGTAACTGTATACATAGACTTATATTAAACCCAGGTAAAGATCAGTGCAATTAAATTGAATTGTTAATATGCATCTTATTAAACACATGGAAAAGACAGAGTTCACAGGATCACTGCCTGCAAATACGTTTGAATGGTGAGACACAATGTTAATACAGTCCTAATGCAGGGTTTACTCAGATAACTTTTAAGCTACCAGCCTGGGTACCGGGGTAGCACTGATTCCAGTGCACACTTCATCAAAGTTTTGAGTAAGTCTTTGTGAGAGAAACATCCACTGTGATATGTGCTTTCTATTGGCATCCTAGAGAGAGTACCTTTCTTTCAGACCTTCTTCTTTTGTTTCATGAATTTTAAGCTTCAAATGACAGATAAATGTGTCTAGGGAATGTTAAAATTACTTTCACACACTTGTTGCTACTTTCTTCCACATTTGTCCTGTATTTTCAGTGTGTTTTTAACCTGTTGTGATTGTCTTTCCCTTTTTTATGCTTGCTTTTTCTTTCGCAATTAGAATCATCTTGTTTTAAGAAATTCTGTCTCCTTATTTAGCAAATGTATTTTTCATCCAACTATAAAAAGTGTCAAAGAAGCCTCTATACAGTCTTGTGAAACTTCCTCAAAGATCTCTAGCACAGGCATTTTATGAGTACATGATTTTTTTATAAGCTTCATAACCCATTACAAACCTATTGCATAAAACTGACAACAAGCTTTCATTTAATGCATTTTCTTACCAAATAAGAATTACATTATAAGTGCATCAATGCTTCTCCCTTTCTTCCTTTTGCACTTCAGTTCTGGGGCATACACTATGCTTTTTACCACATTTCAGTTCTTGTTTAAGTAAAGAGACCCTACTAAGCTTAGAAGCAAAAAATCTGGAGAAGTTAGGAAATCTGTAATTAGAATGGACAGAGAATGCCTCCATCAAACACAATTCCTGCCAAGGATCAAGTGCCAAATGAACATCCCTGACATCCTCCCTATTTTTCATTCAGAACTGGAGTCTTCTGAGAGCTAGTGAAGACCAGGCTAACTTCTTAGTGACTATTCTATGAAACTTGGATGACTTCAGTGAATCGCATCATGGTCATCAACTTGGCCATCACCATGTCTTAAAACTGGAGTTTACACATCAAGAGAGGATAAGCCAAGTTAGCCATAGTTCAGACAGGGATCCTTGTTCACAGATGAAGAATATGGCATCAGAAAATTTACTGACACATGACCTCAAATTTGATCTGCTGGTATATGAGAAAATGGCAGAACTTGGCACTGTTTATTGACCAATTGAAGAGTTAGAAGATGAAATAACTAGATGGTACTGGTCCTTTTCTCCTGAACTTTGTTTTACAGCAAGATTTACAGGAAAATATTAACAAAACTTTTGAGTTGTGTTATTGCAGCATTTAAAAAAAAAAAAAAAAACAAACACCTATATTAAGATGTTCTTACTTTTACAAACAGCTCTTACATAACCCTTAATTTTCATTTTATTTTCAACAGGCAAGAGAAAGCAAAAGAACAACAATATTGTTGAACAGGAATAAAATTTTGAGATACAATGAACACCAAGGTCTACTTAAAACCTCTTCATTTGAGGTGGTAATTACTGAAGTAATTTTCCCATGAAGATTGGGGTTGTTCTTGAATTCTCATCCACAAACATGTAACATCATGTAGATTCAAACCAGCTGCCTGACAGGCATAAAATTGTGCTATGGTTGATTGCAAAAGCAGGCAACGTATTGTATTCCTTGCTGAATAGAATCAAGCCATTAATCTTTATTAGGCAAACAATCTCTCAAAAAAGGTGCTCCTTCTGCTCATTAGAAAACGAGAATTTAAGATAAACACAGCAGTGCCTCATGATCACCAGTAATGACTTTAAGGCTCATTTTACTTTATTACAAAAAACTCCACACAACTTATGCTGGCTTCAAAGGGGAAAGAGTACTAGGAGAGCGGGGAAAAAAACAGCAAGTAGTTTTTTTTTATTGTTTCCTATCTTGTACATCAATCCATCTTGACCAGAGGCACATACCCTTTTTCCTACTGAAAATTGCATCTGTGGGTGACAGAGCTGTTTGGGTGAAGAAGGGAATATGGCTAGGATTTCTGGACTTTTGACCAAAATAAATCAGTCTATGTGGACTTCCAAAACATTCAGGACATAGAAGCTCCACAGTACTTACACTGATGTAGGAGAGACTATGTCCTCCTACACTAGTCAAAAGACTCTAGGGGCAGACAAGGTATACTTTTGGAAAGTGAGTTTTGGCAGCTGCAGTCTTTCAGCAAATTATGAAATCTTCCATGTCAAATGGAAGAGTGAAATAAAAGCAAGTGAAGTTCTAGTATGAGAAACAAAGATTCAGTTTAACTAGGTTGTTAATGCCATGAAAGTCATTTCAACAATTACCTCCTTATACACATCAAATTCTGTAAGCTTATTTATTATCACTCTGACTTAGCAAGTACTAAGTAGAAATAAAATAATGCAATATGCTTCTTCCTCAAACAAAATATTATATTTTCTACGTAATCAACATGTCAAATGCATGTTCATACAAAGTCTATGAACAGCTGTTTATAAACCCTACAAGATCTTATAAACTATTCTGTCTGAGGAAATGGTATAAATTTATTGTTTAGGAGAGAGGGAGAAGTTAGCAGTAGGACACTGAGTGCCAAGTATTAATAGAGCTAAAATACAGGAAAAGAGTATCAAAAAACTTGAAAAAAAAACCCTGTCTCCTAACTAGGGCTTTCTGATATGTTATTACAGCATGCTGAATCCATCAAAATAAATCTCACACTTCTATTGCTGTAAAGAATGTTACATTCAACATTTCTTTTGCTCCAGCAATTGAAACACCCCGTGATGTGATTTAGAGTCAGTCACAAACTTAGTGTTATCCCAAAGCAATCGATTACCACTGGGTCTGGTCTCAGTCCAGAGCTATTAATAAACTTCACACATTAATCCAATTTAGATGATTGTGTCATGTAGAGTTGTTCGCTTTATAGGTTAATATAGAATATAATGTTCAAGCCGTGGAGACACTTTATAATAAAGTGTAAATATTGAGTCATCCAGAAACAGAGGAAGAAGGAATTTTTTACTTTGTTGAGTCAAGGAGTTACTAACAGACCATGCAACTACAGAAGATGACACCTGGTCACAAAAAAGGTATTTTTATCTGCAATGAGACATAGCAGTTCTTCATTTAGCACTGTCAAACCATCCCCTCAGTTACAGTGATAGAGCTCTGTGGACATGTAAATGCATTTAAATTGAGGTCCCGTAAAAGTCCAACAAAAAGGCTAGTATACATTTCAGAGAGATTAATTAACTGGGACAGCAAAGAGGACATAATTCCTGATGAGCTGAGTCAGGAATGCATCTAAAGAAGGTCAAAAAAATACAGGGACAGAGATGGTGACTTTTAGAAAGTGATGTGGTATAAAGTAAATTAAGCTTTGGGGTTTTTTATTTCCTTCATTTTTCTTTTGTTTTAAACAAACATTAACACAGTCTTTGTAAATAAGGACAAAAATAAACATTCATGTTTGATCTGAAACTTATGTGAATTAAAGGTTTCATGCTATTTTGCTAATATCAAACATTTGACATCTACAGACATGGCAATATTAAAAATAAAAGTGCAAGTCTTCAGAAGCTACATGACATTGGTGGGGAAAAAGCATTTTGCAGTGAACAGTGATTGCTAAAAAAGCTCTCTGGAATTGAGTAAACTAAGGAGAAGCTTACCTGAACTCTGATGTAGTTTGTGAAATCATTTCACTTCAATTTTCTATAAGATTTTATATAGATGCCCCTTACAGTCCAAAGCGATTGTTTGTGGCTTACCATCTTTAGAGACCTGCTGTCACTGGACTAATAGTCCTCAAAATTACTGTGGCTGCATCTCAGTTCTTATAAACGTGTCCCAGTTTCAGCTGGGATAGAGCTAATTTTTCTTCTTCTTAGAAGAAACCACAACAAAAAGTTACCTGAATATATGCATTTCCCTTAACAATGGCAGAGAGAAAGGGCAATATTAATTTTTGTTCCCAGAAGATGCAAGTGAGAGGCAATTATAGCTGGCAGGCTTACTAAATGATATCTGGGAGAAATTGCTACCTGCTATATCAGGAAGTCTCTAAGAGAGTAGAAAATATAAATAAGATATGATCAACTTGGAATTATCCAGAAATATGTAATGGGATTCATCCTGGAAGGTCACTCACCAAATTAATGTGTAATCACTTCCCAGATTCACAAGTGAAAGTACAGTCCAGTAAATGAAATACACTGTGCAAAATTTAAAACTTCTCCTTTTCTATAAGAGCTATTCACAGATTCCTCAAACAAAAGAGAAGGTGTAACAACCAGCAGAGCTGGTGCAGATCTAACAGCAGCCTAGGAGCACGCAATGATTTCTTTCATTGTTATTGCAGGTAACAGTGAATAACTGAACAGGTTAATGCAAGAAGGGGATTGCTCTGGGGACAGGCACTCAAGTAAAAACTCCTGCAACCAGTACAATGCCCAGAAAGGAAGGATCTAACCAAATAAGCTTATGCAGGAGGATATGCCTGTAGGCATATACATTCCAACCTTGAACATACAATCTAGGTATTTTAAACATGCAGAGAAGCCAACAAGTTAGTTCTTTGCTGCATATTTATAACACTAAAGCTACTCTAATGAAAGCATTTTTTTGTCTACTCAATTTACCTCCTCAGTCTTCATTAAGAAGAAAAATGAAAGGGCAAAAAAACTGCTCTATCTTTACTTGAATGTAAAATGGATTCAATCAAATAGAAACATAATTACAACTCTGAGCCAATTTTACTGGAAATCCTTTGCAAAAATTAGAAATAGCTAATTCTTACAGTTTCAAAAAAAATGCAGTTTTCAGTTGGAAGTAATTCTTGTTACTAAAATTGCCTTTTTATTTTTAAAAAGGCCAAGAGAAACCATTAAAAGCTTGAAACAGAAGCAAGATAGTTTGAGGTCATCCAGCTTACCCTTAGTTCCACATCTGCCAATGAAGGCTTTAATTCCAAATTGGAAGAAACTAGTTTTGAACTGGCAAGTAACCAAAGCATAGTAATGCAATTGCATTGTACTCAGGCTTTCTGAACTGTTTATTCAAATGCTGTAAGTTGACTATCAAGAACATTGACTGTTGCAGAAAATTACAAGAGTTAGGTAACTTAGGTGTTTAAACTGGAACTTTTACAGTAAAAATAAATTTTGGATAATTGTGCAAATAAAGCTATGTATCAGCCAATAATACAGAAGTTACAAAATTGTATTATTTACAAGAAAACTTCACTTATGAGCTCTCAGTTTAAGTACATGCAATGAGGGCATATAAAGGCAAATGTAAATTTCTAATCATTTTTAATGCAGAGCAGATCCAGAAAAAGAACTAAACAACCTGACAGTTCACTGGTTTAAATCTGGAGCACTCAGTCTTAATATAATGCCAGCCTCCTCTCATCTGTCTTTACTTCAGCGCTGTCCACCCAGTTGTCTCTGCTTTTAAAACTGATAAGCATGAACGAAAAATGAATGATGTTATTTTTGTCAGAAAGAAAGTGAAATACTAAGTTTCTCAATTTTAATGGGGCCAAAGATGTAAGGAGAAGTGATTTCTCCATCACCAAAGCCTTGCAAAGGCTTTCACTGGAAAACAGGCCTGAAGGTCGGGCCAGCCAGTGCCCTGTATGATATCATCTACACTGAAACTTCTCCAGATGCAGAGGAGAATGTTGCAGGCCAACAAAGCAGAAATTTGAATACCACTGGCAACACAAAGAAACATTTCTTTCCATGCTCAATAGCAAAACTTGTTTAGTGATGTGAAGGTCCATAATGTTGCTGACACAGACTTTAACATTGTGTGACTGGCAATATAAAGTGACAGAACCTATTTATTATGTGATTCTCAGGCTCTTTCTTCAACCTAATTAAGAAATACCACCCACTAAGGGCTTGAAAAGTTTGTTTTTATTGATGACTGGATTTTCCTCACCTATTCTCTATCTGAAACTTCTAATAGTGAGGAGTCAGTCATGAATTCAGCATTAAATAAGCACTGCTGACCTGCATACATAAGAGTTAACATTTGTATTCTCCAAAGGTGTAGAATGATATGCCTTAGCCCATTACAGTCTCCTGGGTAGAAATGAAACATTACATAAACATGACTATGAAAAATGAAATCTTAGCTTTAAATGGGTATGTAGCTGGAGAAGAAACCCTTGGAAGCTCCTTGTTAGAAGCGTGCCAACAGTTACAAGGTTATTCCCTTGCCTTTGGTGAAGTTTACTGTCTTTCTATATCCTGTTAAAGCCATCTTTGTCAGAAGCTATAATCTCATAGGCACATAAAAAAACTATTCTATAAAGTGATACTTATTCAAATTGTAAAGGATCTGATTGTGCCAACCAGCAGGTATTTTCTCCATGTTCCCAGAGTCTTTGTCAAGACTGTATCTCTTCTTGTGGCCCAACTGATCTGTTTGCTGGAACCATAATTTAGTACCTAGTTTCTGTTGGAAGTGACAGAAACTGTTTGTCACAGTGCTGTTAAGGCAAATGCTTTTAGGGAACATACAAATCTCTCAGGTAAGCAGAGAGATGAGAATGAACATGCCCCCCAGCCGCACAGATGCCATGTTCCAAACTCATACTTTGAGGGGGTGACCCTGAGGACACCGTTTGGCTTCAAAGAAAATGCATGTGAGGAGCTGCGGGGAGTCTGTCCAGTTGTCTGTGCTTCATTCAAAGCATTCCAGTATAGCTGGTGATCCTGAAGCATTTCAGATTTCATTTCAGCTACAGGTAGAAAAAGATGTTACTCTCAACTTCATACCTGTCCTTCAAATTATAAAAAAAAAAAAATAATCCCCAAGGCTATTATTCAAGAAGGAAGCCTGTTTTTTATCTTGCTTTACACACTTGCTTTCCAGCTTCGATTTGATTTATCAGGTCTGTTACCAAAGATTGTCACAAATGAGAAACTAAAGCAACTGAGCCCTATTTGCATCAAAACCACTTCATTTCAGTGCATAAAGCTTAACTCAATGGCTTTCCTATTATTGATGCAATTGTTACCAGCAATGGGGAGAGAAAAGGGGGGAGGATGAGAGAGAGAGGAGAAAAAAATGTGTGAGAGAAAGTACAACGCCTATAAGCTTGACTGGCATAAATGCTCTTCTCACTTTCTTCCTGCTGTGTGAAGACTTGTTTTCATTTAAACTGCAGAATATTTCAGAGAATCTAATGTTATCTGACAGCTAATCTTAAATTGTGTCATTATATACAAAAGTAAAAAAAAAAAAAAGCCCACAGACACTGTATTACCTATCATACTTGCAGGAAGTTGTATAGGGCTGGAGCCCCTCTCCTGTGAGGGCTGAGAGAGTTGGGGGTGTTCAGCCTGGAGAAGGGAAGGCTCCGGGGAGACCTTAGAGTGGCCTTCCAGTACTTAAAGGGGGCTACAGGAAAGGTGGGGAGGTACTCTGTCAGGGAGTGTAGGGATAGGACAAGTGGATTTAAACTGAAAGAGGGTAGAATTCCACTAGATGTAAGGAAGAAATTCTTCCCTGTGAGGACGGTGAGGCGCTGGCCCAGGGTGCCCAGAGCAGCTGTGGCTGCCCCCTCCCTGGAAGGGTTCCAGGCCAGGTTGGACGGGGCTGGGAGCAACCTGGGCTGGGGGAAGGTGTCCCTGCCCGGGGCAGGGGGGGTGGAACTAGATGGTCTTTAAGGTCCCTTCCAACCCAAACCGTTCTATGATTCTTTTTAAATCTAATACATAACACAAACATTTACTGAAAAGACTGCTTAATAATTTCTACAGTCTTTCTTGAAATCCATCACTTAGTAAGGAATTGGTATTTCTGGTGCAGTGGGTAATCACTAGGCCCCTTTACCATTTTTTAGAGCATGTTTACAGACAGGGATCTCACTATCACATGAAGGGGTCACTGAAAGCATTCAACAAGATGCCACAGAAATGCCTGTAAGCACTGTGCCCCAGGGTGTGCTGGAGTTACTTCCTCCTGAAATGCCTGGGGCAGAATGATTTCATAAACCAAAAAGCTCTGCTGAATATGTCCTGCCTTCAATCCTACAGGTTTTATTTCCTGAATTGAGACAAAAGCACTTCCATGGATGTGGAGCACAGTGAGACATTGCTGTTCTTGAGCACTGTACCTGTAAACACGAACAGTTCAAGAGCAAAGTTTAAGTGGCTCAGACACTAAGTCTCCTGTGTCTTATGACAACCTTATAAATATTTTGGTGCCTAAAAAGGACAGGACCCAGGTGAAAATCTAAAAATTATCCTACCTCATTACCCATACTAAAAAAAGTAAAAGGCAGAATTTTAAAAATCCTATTCCTTCTTTTAAAATCTGCCTTTTCTTATGAATATAATTTCCATGAAGTTTCAATAAGACTGACCAGACAAACAAAATTTAAAAACTTTGCAGGTGGATCTTCTATTTCCATAAATACTTACATAGGGTAGTAAATGGCATTTACACACAGTTAGAAGCTTGAATGCTTTTGCAACCTCCCATTCAGCCCCAACACACATACAACTAAGCAGACACTCAAAAATTTCTTACTTAAAGGATTACAGTCAATAGGGATCTAGGCTATGTCTGCACTGTACACTTCATTTTGTGCAAAGAAACCTAACACGGTATAAAACAACTCAAGTATTTGAAGCTGAACTCATTTACCATTTCTTGCACTTTCAGGCATTTTGGAAAACATTACCTCTAGCAACTGTAATATATATTTTATCATTTTATTTCAATATCTAATTTTAAAAGCATTTTTTAAAATTATAGAGATTTTTACATCAACTTTTTGAAAGAGTTTTTTACATCAGACCTTTCTGGAATTGATTTTGCAATCACAACAAATCTCTTTTGGCAGAAAATGCAACTAAATACAGAGGATGAAAAGCTAGGCTAATACTAAAAACAAGGGGTTTGCACATGATACATGCATGTCTATAGCCAGACTAAGAAGAATGAGGAAGAAATATACAAATTAAACATAATTTTCACTAATATCATTTAGCATGTAACTTTACTATCATAACCAGTCTTTGTTACCTAGAGTATTAGTTCATCAAAACATCTCCTTGTGCTAGCCAGTTTTGAACACTCCTGTTCCAAAGATCTGTTTCAATGAATGCCAAGTACTGGCAAGAGCTGTCACAACATAACATACTAACTTCACAAATTCTGTTGTTCCTAAAAAAACCTGTTAGGCAGCATTATGAAACAGCATTACTGTTTACTAATTTTTTTTCCTTTTATTTTTTATTTTTTTTAGAAAACCTATAGAACAAAATACAACCTGTTTTTTGCATAGAGCAAACTCTCCTGAATATAGTTCAGTCTCCAAGATAAAGACATTTTGCTGTTTGCCAGTTTAATATTTTGCCTGCAGTACATCTTCAGATCTGCTAAATTAACTTCTTTTAAGCATAATTTTTTTCAGACTGCCCACAGTGATACACTTCATCTGCAACCAAAGATGGAAATAAATCATAAAGCTTGACTGAATAGATGCTGTAGCTGACACACAGACTATATTCTAACTGCTGACCATTCAGGTTTCCTCCTAGATGCATGTTAGGTGCAAATTGCAGGCCAGTGGTGATTTGCAGTCAGTCCTGGAGCTCTCCAGTCTTCGTGCTTAGGTCTGATTTCCACAAAAACCATGGAACATATGGGAGGAGAGGGATGATGTGTACACAGTTGCCACCTCCACACAGAAACAGGACATAGCTGGAGAGCATCCTTCCCAGGAAGGACCTTCTTTTAAACACAACCTTCTTCCTTCCATGTGCTAACCTCACAATCCACCTCTGACTCTCCCTCAGGTGTGGATTCCTATGTTTTGAGAAGCTTGGGTTGCTACTACATTCAAACAGCGACTGCTTAGATAAATGCCACTCCTCCTGGCATGCGTCACTGGAAGGCTCTACATTTCTTCAGGGCATTATTTATCTAGTTTGGGTTGTGTATCAAAGGACATGGGAAGCAATAACTGTTCATATTTTTTTTTCCTTCTTTTTTTCAAGAAACTGTACCTTAACACTTAACCCTCTTCTCAACCTTCCCCTTCCCTTTATACAAAAGAATATTTCTGGTTATCCCTCTACCCCCAACCCAAATGAATCTTATAGAACCTCTTACATTTCAGCTCTCCCTAGGAATAGAAAATGAGGAAAATAAAGAGCTCCTGTTTTGGATCTGTTCTTACACCTTGTTTATATGCTAAACAAAAAATAAACAACCCAAAAAGTCCCCATGAAAAATCATCTGAAAGTCAACATTTTAGTATGCAATAGGAAAACATGTTAGTATGCCCATCATTAAAAGGGTCTAACAAAGTGTCTACAAAATCTGTTTTCTTTTATCATTTTGTAACTATAACCCTGGCACTCATATATATACATACACACACACACACACATTATAAGACACCATAACTGTAAACAGAAGCAAAGAAAAAGACCCCACACCAATAAACCTGACCTAAGGTACTCAGTTTATTCATGTAAGCACATAAGTAGTGATAATTTGTCAGGATCTAAAAAGCAGAGTAATTCTTGTCACGTCAGGTTATTAGTCTGACAGTCAGCTCTGATTTATTTTCCACTAGAAATGGCAACAACTTGATTTTAAATGTATTTCTTTACCTATGCACTTGCACGGTGACATAATTGTAAAGAAGAAAAAAAGGAAAGATCCAGACTATATGTTTAAACAAAGAGGTGACATTAAGACATATTTTTGTGAGGAATACTGGGCACTAACCTGTCTTACTAGAGAGAAAGAATCAATTATAAAGAGTCAGTCAAATCTTACATGGAATATACTATGTCACATTGTGGTCTTCAACTTGCAATCATGGGAAGTACTTTAATGCAGTAAAAGAAATATAAACCATAATGAAAGGAATAAGAACAACTTGGCAAAATAGCATGCATTTTGAATCTGGGGTACAAATTTCATCCAATTAAGGCTGTGATTTTAAAAACACTTGACAAAAAAGCTCATCTAAAATGTACTCTTCGCAAACATTAAGCCAGAAACCCAAGCTAAATATGTGAAGTAAATTATGCTGAGTGATCCAGTCACTTCTGAGATGCAAAAGATACTTATAGATTGTGACACTGAACATGGTAATAGATGCTGAGAAAGCTCCTGGAGCAGAAACCACAGCCCTACCTTGGGCACCTAAAGTTATTATAAAGTCGGTGGAGAAAAGGAAGCTGCCTAAAAGTAGAACAGACTCAGAACAGAATCCTCAAAGCAACCTGTGTGAATCACTCAAGGGAGAAGACTGTCTTAAATCTTTTCCATTTAAGGCAACTAAACTGCATAGCAGAGACATCCAAAACTGTAAAATTACAATCCGCATCGTCCAACAGCTGCTCTGTTACAGACCGCAATTGTCAGATAAAGATTCATATTTTGTTTACTGTATTTAGGCATCTAAACCACTAGAACATTCTCCACCATTTATTTTGCCCAATGAGTGCAAGCAAGAGGCAGGAAGCAAGAATACAGCTGCTTTCCTGCCCCCATGATTACACCATGCACTAACACAGAGTGGGCACTGATGAAATAGAAAGCAGCTGTGCAATAAAGGACTTCAGGGTCCTGCTGGATAACAAGTGAGTAGTAGTCAGAGCATGCCCCAGCAGTGATGAAGGCCAACCACATACTGAGCTGCAATAGTGAAGCCAGCAGGTTGAGGGAAGTGATTCAAGTATCGGAAGGCCACTCTAAGGTCTCCCCGGAGCCTTCCCTTCTCCAGGCTGAACAACCCCAACTCTCTCAGCCTGGCCTCACAGGGGGAGGTGCTCCAGCCCCCTGAGCATCTTCGTGGCTTCCTCTGGACCTGCTCGAGCAGGTCCCTGTCCTTTTTATGTTGGGGGCCCCAGAGATGAACACAGTGCTCCAGGTGGGGTCTCTCGAGAGGGAAGTAGAGGGGAAGAATTACCTCCCTCAACCTGCTAGCTATCCTTCTCTTGATGCAGCCCAGGATATGGTTGGCTTTCTGTTGCTGGCACTGGCATCAAACTGGTAGGAGTGGGATGGATCAAGGTTCCCCTCCCCCAGAAACTTTTGTTTAAATCACTTTTCACCAGCTTGGCAAGCCTATGACCTAAGATGCTCTTCCCCTTCTCTGACAGAGGGACCCCATCAACCCCCAGTAGACCTGGTTTCTCAAAGTAAGTCCCATGGTCTAAGTAGCCAAACCCCTGGCTGTGGCACCAGTACCATAACCAACTGTTGATTTGCCAGATTCAACTGGTCCTCTCAAACCCCTTCCCTTTGACCGGGAGGATTGATGAAAAAACTACCCGCGCTCCAGAGTCCCTTACAGCCACTCTCAGGGCTCCATAATCCCTCTTGATATTCCTCAGACTGCTCCTGGCTGTATCACCAGTGCCTATGTGAAACAACAGCAGCGGATAAAATTGCTGCTGTCTAAAACTACCTAATGCTAGGTGCAGAGAAGATGGAGAACATAACAACACGCAGATGCAGAACATAACAAATTCTTATTAGATATATGGAAAATAATGTTTCTCATGAGGGTTGTCAAATACTGGGAGAGGGCCTCAGAGAGGCTGCCAGACCTCCATCCTTGGAGATACTCACTACTCAAATGGACAAGGCCCTGAGCAACCTGCACCAAATGGACCTGCTCTGAGCAAAGTGTTGGACTAGAGAGCTCCAGAGACCCCTTCCCACCTAAATTATTCTATGATTCTATGACTGAGATCAGGGATTGTTTTTTTCGTATCATCATTATTATTATTACTATTTATATTATACATAGACTGAGGTACTTAAATTCTTCTTAAATCTTTTTTTTTGGGGATATGAACATAGTTCTGAATACCCAGCTACTTCTCACTTCACCAATAGTTCTTTTCTCCTCACTGACTTGAGCACTTCATCATTCTCTGCTGGAAGTACCACTGTCTGATACTGTCCACCACTAGAGACCACAGACACTTAGACTCCACACACTTTGTGTTCTTTCCAAAAACAAAATTACATTCAACTAAAATTCTGGATTGGAAAAATCCAAAGCCACTTATCCTTTGGCCACCTGCTTACCTTGTCACTTCTCTCTCCTGTCTTCCTTATTTCCTTGTTTCTCTAATGATTTCTACTATGTGAGTACATAAAAGTAGATAAAAGTTCAGGGCTAACCATTCAGTAGCTTATATTCTGTACTGAATTGATAGTAGTGAATATTAACTCAAGTATTTTGATTAGCCTACTGGTTAATATGAGCACATATACTATATGTAACCACCACAATAATCCTAGATAATTGTCTAAAATATAATACTTCGAATAAATTCAGTGTCAAATAATAGATTAATTTACACACTGATGAAATATCACTAGGTTGCAAAAATATTTCTGTTCTCTTCTACATGAACAACAGAAAAATAATAAAGCAAAGACATAAAAACCTAACTGAATAAAACTTTGATTTGTCATTTTAAAATCTGCAATTACCTGGAACTTTTATAAAGTCAAATTATTAATATATGTTATTATATAATCTATTTTACAGCTTTAAAACTGCAAGTATGAATACAATTTCATTCTTATAAAAGAAAAAAATGGGCTGCCAGATAAACACTGAATGTGTTTGAGAGATACAGTGTAGTTTTATGTGTAGTCAAATGTGAAAAGGTGAATTATTAATCTATAGTGTAGTTTCTTTCATAACCATGATAAAATACTACTTTTTAAAAATAAAATGCTTAGACTTTTGCAGAAATTACTTTAATATATCATGCCAAGGAACAATACAGTCTAGCCACAGTATTTCGGAAAAAAATTGCAAGTGAATCCGTAATTGTCTAACAGTGGCAAAAAATGAGCAGGCTGAACTGAAAAATATATCTGACATGTCTTAGACCTGAAATATTTTGAGATATAAATTGTATTTTAACATGGCCAGGTTTTGTTGGCAAATCTTGCAAGAAGTTGACTAATGCTCCAGCTGGTATCAATGACAGACCCCTCACTGATTCCAAGCAACTGCTCCCATTCAGAGCAGCAAAATGGCTTTCCTAGCCCAGGGGAATATCTTAAATTCTTTCATGGCCATACACAAAACTAGAAAGAAACAAACAGAAAAGAAAACTGTGACTCTGTTTGCTTTTCTTTCAATACATAATATAGTAGTTTCTCCCAAATCTCCTTCCAAGTGGGTATAATGGGAAGAATACTCACCAAAACCAGGAAATATTTAGTGACGTTCACAGAAAGCAAAATTGTATAACACAGAGAAAAGCAGCAGAAAAACAACTCTGAAATCCACCACAAAAATCTCATGTCCAAAACCAACATCCCTTGTTATTCTCCAACAGACACTGGAAACGTTATCTAGCTCATCATGGTGAATTTAACAAAAGCATTCAAGAGAGGCAAATCTAGATTCTTCCTAGCACCTATAAATCCTGTAATTTATTAACTTAGCTCCTTCCATGATGACTTTTGATCACAGAAAAGTAACCAGAGATTGCAGCCATACGAAGCTTGGAAAGCAATCATGCGATTATTAGCAAAATAATTACTTATACTCATCTGAGAATGGTAAAATACTGATGAAAGAAAGAAATCATGGATTAAGAACAGGAGGGAGAACAAAAAAAAAAAAAAAAAGAGACAAAGACAGAAAAGCAAATCAACATGTCACATAAGCTAGCAGAGTCGACATAATGATTTATTTCACAGTTTTCCCTGGCAAGGAATGCCTTCTTTTAACACCCTTAGGTTTTGAAATTGATGACTCAAAGGCTTTCTCCACTACTAACTGCTGTCAACTGAGACTCAATAATTTAGCACTGGTTTGTCATATGACTGTGACAAGTAATGTTTGATCTTCATCATCCCGTCATAGGATGCCATGCAACATGATGAATTGGCAATAATATGCTAAGATGTTAAGAAATGACAAACATTTCCCTCTGTCTCAAGTCCGAAGGATCTTTAACATGATAGTGCACAAGAAGATGTAATCTAAAAATATGGAAACAAAGAATAGTTACAGTCAACTCATAGATGATGACAAAAACAGGGCCATTTCCTCCAGCACAGGGCTGTATACCACGTGGAGTACAACTCTGCACAGGGATCAAAAATAACATAAATGAGAAAGTTCTGGAGTTTTGATCCAATGGGATAAGTTCATTCCACCAGTCCAAACTGCTCTGTTTCCTGAGTTATGGCGGCTAAAGCCAAAATGTGAGACTGAACCATGTGACTCCAGAAAAATCTTGAAAATTTCACTCCCAGAAGAGCCATCTAACCAAGAGGTAGGAAATACATTGTGGTGGGTGCAGGGAATAAGACGAGTCATTACTTTTTTTTCCAGTTATTTTGACATATACTGAAGTCTTCTCCACTGGTAATGCCAATGTGTTTAGAGCTTTCCCACTTAATTTCCTAGTTTCTAGATCTCTTTAACCCTCTGCTTAAAACACCATGCATTTCAGAAGAATTTCTTCTCTGTTATTAAACCTTTGGTGATTTTTTTTTCCAGTTTCTAAAAGGCCTATTTCCATAGCTAATAAAATCCAGGATATTAGAAAATCACCCCTATTTCACTGAACTAAATTTTATGCTGTTGTGGCTTTGCAAGATAACAGTCTGTTCAAGATTTACAAGAGGCAAAGACAAGCCTTTTCTTTAAATTACTGTGGCAGATTAGGATTTCTGCTTGAGCATTTCTATTTCGTAGCCTATATTCAGTGCCTCTAATTACTCAAACAACTGATGCATATTGTGCAACAGAGATGTACACCTCCACGAATCATTAGTTACATATATACAGCCTAACACAGACTGAGCTCAAAATTAATTTAAAAAACCCCGTTAAAAGATATGCCATTTTATGTGTGATGGCAACATCATAGTAAACCACATTAAACTGGCATTCAAATGGATGTATTAAAAACAGTTCAACATGCAGAATTGCCTGACTGGATGCTTATGGAGCTTCTGTAGAGCTAATCCAGCCAAGACAGAAAATTATTATTCAATTCATCTGAGCAGCTAAGCATAATGTAATATAATGAGGAAGCTCAGCTAGCAGGCTACTTAACATTTCTTCCTTGAAGCACTGAAACCCCTATTAAATTACTGTACTAAGACACTTGAGAAAAAAAATCTAACCCTAAATCTAAGCACCTTATGATTAACTGTTGCTTGCTAGGTGTAAAATCTTCAGTTGCAGTGGCACAGCAGAGGAAGGCTTTAACAAATAAATAAAATAAACTTGCAGTGAGAATGACCATATTTAGTCGAGAACTGCATGCAGAGGCAAAGGTCAAATACAATTTTCTCCTATACTCTTAATGCAACGATAAAAAGTGGTTCTTAGGATGCTCTTGCTTTCTTGTAAGGCACAATAATGTTGATCTAAGGCTTCACTTATTTAAAGTGTGCAGTTCTTGTAGCAAAGGCTGTCTTCTTCAGCAAGCCTTTTTGGGCAACATTATATTAATTCACTATTCCTGTATAAGGCACTGCTCACAGATGAAAAGAGTTGGTGGAGGGTGTAAACTAGCAGGGAAAAAAATAGAAAACACAGGTTTGTTGACAGGAAATCTAATCCATAATGAGTCACCTTCAGCTATGATTACTGAATGACTATCTTTTGTATTCCAACTTCCAGTAATTAATTTCTAAGGATTTAATCCTGGTCAGGACAGCTCCTCCTGAAGTAGCTTGTTATCATCTCTCTGATTTATCTGCATTCACACCATTATAGGATTTGCAACTGTATGTATTTTATTGATATTGAAACATTTTCCCTGCTAGAGAATCCACTGGGGATGCATTTGCCATCATCCTGAACTAAATCTACCAGCTCCCCAGCACCCCAGAGGTCAGCCTCCAACAGAGCCACCCCAGGGCTGCTGAAGGTTTTGATGATCCAGCAACTTTTGACTAAAAACCTGCAAAATGAAGCTGTTCTGCTCAACAGCTGGAGAGAAGTAACATGAGCAAGGTATTAGTTGTGTACTGTCACCTGCAAATTGAGAGGAAGTAAACAAGAAAGCAGAAGAGATCCCAAAGCATCACAACTTGTTCAGCTGAACCTCTAAAAATTCAGCTGCTTGCTCCTATCTTTTCAAAACCATAAAATTCTGGCATAAGATGATTTGCTATTTAAGACTCATGTCTCAGTACTTGCCAGGAACACCAGCAAAAGGAAGAGACAGCCTCACTGCATTTTGGCTTTTCCAGTTGTCACCCCAGCTAGAAAGCAACATAACAGTGCACAGAGTAGGTTTAGATTTTTCAAAGAATCAATTTTACCAATGTTTCTCAGAAACATATGACAGAGAAAGGGCATTAATTTTTTCACTCTAAACACCAATTGAATAAAAGCATTTGGTGACATGACAAGGAATTCCTCAAGTGGGATGGGACAGTAGGAAGACAAGTAAGATGGAAAAGAGAGTTAAATCAATCCCATCACTCCATCCTTACCAGGCAAATCCTCAATTGCTGTGCCAAGCTCCCATTTATTGTATCAGACTAAACTCTACAGGCAGACTTTTGCCAATGTGCACTCTTCAGGAAAAAGATTAAAAAAAAAAAAAAAAAAAAAGAAAAGAAAAAGAAAGAAATTAAAAAAATAAAAAAGGAGGGGGGAAAAAAAAAAGCCAGAACAGTTAAATACCAACTTGACTTTATATAGGAATTATCCTTTCTAAGCAAGACAATAATCTGTAATTGCATTATCTGCTATATAACAGTATCCAGTTTTTCATTTATCTTGTTCTTTCTGAAGTAAGCAGGCAAACTTTCATGCTTCAGTAACAGGCTCATAAAAAGTGCTTGATGGACTGCAGAAGGTATTTCTACTGCCCTGGAAAATTACATAAATCAAATGCTGAGCGATTGGCACTTTCCAGCTAAATGCTATTATAAATAACTGTTTGTATGGCCTTATCATTTTTTTCTACCTGTCAACTACTGGTAAAGATTCACTCCCTAAATCACAGTAATTTCCTTTTAGCTGTCAGAAAGGAGATTTAATATGGTGATAAAGAAGTAGATGAAGAAAGCGTGCTTTACTTTTTAAGATAGTTGTATAATTTTGTGTAGTTGTTTCAAAAGCACTGTGCTTTCATTTTTCAGTTCATGTCCAAACAATGACATCAATTTATTGTGACATATGATATTCTCTTCAAAAACTTTGATATAAATAACTTGATAAAGTTTCTTCTCCCCACTCAAACTTAGCACAAAAATTTTAGTTCAGAAATAATGTCTGTTACCAGGCTGCTTTCATATTTTTAAAGTAGAATCACAAAATCAATCACTTATAATTTTATTTGAATTAGCATTCAAAGCTGAATATCCTTCCTCATCATTTGTAGTATCACATAGATCATCTTAATGCAATTTATTTTGAGTACCTGAAAACACAGATTCTATCAGAGACACAAGGATTCACACATTCACACCTAATATCATAATAGTATTAACTGTATAGACTAATGTGCAAATGGCAGAATTAACATATAAATTTGGGTAGTAAAAATTATGTAGATATGTAAGATTTGAATGTAGGAAGTTAAGTCCTGCTCACTAGTCTAGTATCACTTCTACATTCTCACATGCCATCATGCAGATGACAGTAACTGATAGTATAGAAGCTGGTATTTTTTTTCATCCCCCAAAATAATATTATTTTTAAATTTTAAAATAGTTTTCAAAGCAAAACTGTGAAAAATTAATTACATTATGAACTGAAAATTGCAAACAGAGAAGGGTCTCCTCTTAAACTGTGGTTACCAAAAATGAATATACACAAATATTTGTGTTAGTCAAGAATTTTAAACAGAGGAAGTAATATATCTCTACATGTAAATAAATACCTTTGAGCTGCGACCGTCCTTTGGCAGCACTGAAATGGCATATGTAATTGCTAAACTCAACAGATTTTATTCAAGAACTTTGCTGCTTATGTTTACTATCCAATTTTACAGAGATTAATTTCACAAAACCAGAATTTTTATGTGGCAATATCCCCAGGGGTATGCAGACATCAGTTCACATGATGATATTTTAGTAGACAGAATAATAGTTCTAAGAGTCTTACAAAGAAGTACAGCTCATTCTTTTAGAAAAAATACACACACAAAAATTTAATCCATAATATATTAATTTCTTTCCTTTTTTTTAGGGCTGAAAATAGATATTTTCAACCACAAATGTTACTTTCAATTTTTCAATGAATAAAAGGTCTTCCTACGGAATTCTCAGAATGAAAATATTCATCCTCCCAAAACACAAGTTTCTGTGTCTGGGTTCATACTTAGAAACAAAAGTAGTTCAATGCTGCCGTGGCAGACACAAAGATCAGCGATGTCCTGTGCTGCTCCAGGTGGGATTCCTGGGATGGTTAAAGTTGCTATTTCATATTAGCTTCTTTTCAGATCTAATTTTTTACCAAACCTCACATATGATACATGAAAACACAGTTATCACCCGTTATCACTGGTTTTCTCATCTGCAGTCGGCAATGATGGACAACTTCATTCTCTGGAATTCGTTATACCTGATGCAGGTTCATAAACCAGCCATTTGTGCAGTGTCTTCCTTCACTTCAGATATACTCCCCCTTCTTACAGCCAGGAGGTGATGTATGGCAGAGGGCAGCCAGGCAGACTCTGAGTTTATGAGGACATTTTCGCTACTGGCTTCCCAGGCGAACCATTTCAGTGTTGAAAGAACAACGTTAAATGAACTGACTGACAAATCCCAACAGACAGAGGTAAGGGCAACATATGTCTTTCCAACCTTTACTTGCTCAAACTATTTTTTGTCCTTCCAGCATCCCTCAGCTTTACAGGATACAGAGTTCTTATAAAACTTCTCCCTTTGACAAGTTATCTTCTTTCCTGGAACAGGGTCAGTGTTCTTGTTGGCTCCATGATGCTGAGAAAGATACACTGCCCTGACTTGTAGTGTTTTTTAAAAGATAGGTTTTCATCACAAAGGAGCCACCAGGCATCAGTTTAACCAAGTAGATACCACAGACCTTATCTGAAGAGGCAATCTTTTAGTGTATAGAATTTATCAGTATTTTTTATTGATGACACCAATATAAACTTGAGCTAGGGCATGAAAATAAAAATCAAATGTTATGACAGCTCTTCTTTTCCACTGTCCTTGTAAAACCATTCAGATTTAGTATTTAGGCATTCGTGGTAATGAATATGGTTCCCACTGGACTTAATTGACTTCACAGACCTGAGTAGTAAGTGAACAAAATATGTGTGGATATAATGTATGTTTATGAAGGACTTTCCTGGCAGGCTGAGGAACAGTGCTTTGAATACTGTTCTAAATTCTGTCAGCAAAGAGTCTACTATTTCTAGTCACTTCTATCCAAGAGTCATAATAAACATTCTTCTAAGCAGAAAATAGATTGCAGATTTAAACCAGACTTTCCTTTGAGAACAAAGAACATAAGGAAATGATCCAAAACTGGATCAATGTCAACAGTATTATTTCTTGCTT
This sequence comes from Tyto alba, assembly GCF_018691265.1. Classification (NCBI taxonomy): domain Eukaryota; kingdom Metazoa; phylum Chordata; class Aves; order Strigiformes; family Tytonidae; genus Tyto; species Tyto alba. Next base: position 11,547,244 of record NW_024881327.1, on the reverse strand, counting down.
CTGTTCTTTCAGTTTTCTGGATATTTATTAAATTCCTGAGAATTACAAGAAGGAAATGTGCCCTGTTTCTTTTCCACACTAAAATCAAAGAAGAGTCACATCAAACTAATTGTTGTTTTTCAGAACAATAACCAGTTCTTCCTTATTTTGCAGTGTTTCTTTTCTATTCCTTTCCTCCTAATACTAGATCCTAATATTTTAAGATCCTAATGCTAAATCCTAATATTTTAAGATTTCTGAATACAACGCTGTACCAATTTTCTGTATTTTAATATCGTACCACAAGAAGCAACACATCCATATTAATTTCTATAACACAATTTAGTGTTATTTTTTAATAAATTAAAAAATCACTCTCCCAAAAGCATGAAGGATTCTCATGCCATCAAAGGACTACAGACATAATTAAATTGCTCCTTTAAACAAATACTTTGTTTAGAGTTGTTTTCCAGTACTTCAAGGATAACCTAACATTTGAAACAACCCATTCAAAATGTCTGACTCCGTCTTCACATTTCCTGTCATTCAAATGATTCAGCATGTGTCCATACCATAATCTGTTGGGAAAGATCTTTTTGAGACAACATGTTGAAGGACATAAACTTGATGAACTCTTACAGCATTCTGTGATTTCTAATGCCATCATGAGGTTTACTTCCCTCTTCAAGTTTAAGTATCCAAAGGTTGATTAAAAAAAAATAAAAGCTATCACAATGTCAGGTTATTAAAAGAAAGACAAGAAGAAAAACAGAAAACTGGGTTTTAAATAATAAATTTTAAAAAGCCGGATAGTCCTCAAGTTCACTGTATCCATATGTCATTAGTAAGGCATAGGTACTGTGGGCTAATTAAATGTTAATTAAATATAAATAATCTGCTGGTCTCAAAGCATTAGCTAAGGAGCAGTAACTGCACAACAGCTGCTGCAGCTCACCAGAAGTGCTCATGTCAGCACCCCAAACAACATCTAAAATCTGGCTTCAAAACATCTGAATGAAATAATAATGACTTTTTCGTGTAACTCATTTCAGAAGACCTGCAATTATATTTGCTTAAAATGGAGGTGAAAAGTCAAAGTGATAGCGACAAAAGCTGAAGAGTTGCATGGAGCAGTACAATTAAATATGAGATTTTTCATCTGCTGTTTTGTTAAAATCTTTTTAAGTAAGGCACAGTGCCTGTAAAAGCAGTACTGTATTAAGATGCTAATGATATTGATAAAAGAAACCCATGCCAGAAATATTAATGTTAAAGACACAAAAGCTTTACTCCTCTTCCATAGCATCACAGTCAAACAGTGCACTGGGCAAAGATAAGATTAAGCCCTAAAGCCTGATATTTATGCATGAACTTCCTACTAGCCAGAAAGAAGGCTTATATCTTGTTGCAGGCCATATGGGGACAATAAGGAAAGTCAGGAAGGACTGAAACATCACAGACACAACATGCAGTAAACTAAGCTAGAGTTTGAGGTGCTGAGAACAAAACACACCATGCCTAATCCATAGCAAGAAATGTAAAGGCCAATGCCAAGAACTTCATGTTTAAATTGTATCCTTAAAATTAAAATCTCTCTCAGAAATGTCAGAGGTGCTCCCTCAGCTCAGGCTGCATGCTCTCTTGCAGCCACCTTCTGCAAGCCAGTGACTCGGGGGTCAGGCAACTCATCTGGTTTGGGGGATCTAATACGGGCACAGTTCAGATGGTCCAAGACAGCCGCCTGTGCTCCCTGTTCACTTTTAGAAAAAAAGAGATGCCATCTTCAAGGAGGGGATTCTGAACATTTTGCTTGAAGACCTGAGGTGTCATAAATTGGAGAGAATGACTGTCCTCAAAAATCTCCAGTTTATGATGAGACAAACCCTTTTTCTCCTAACATTTGGTCAACCATTTCACTTCGTCCCAAGTCAGATGGAGGCGGAATTCCCAAGTTGTCAAACCACTTCTCCCCATCTTTAAACCAGCTTGTGCAACAATAAAAGAGTAAAGAACATTTTGTGTTCTATTGGAATGAGATATATTTGGTAAAACCACCTTCAGTTTGAGTGTTGTGTGCCAGAGTTTATAGCTGCCAACTATCCCCTGTACCCCAGTCTCCACGGGAAGCAAAGCAAGGCAATGGTTGGCAACTGCCAGGGTCAATTCCAGCCCTCAGTTTCCAGTCCTGATGGCCAGAGGACTGTAATTTCTCCTGCCCTACTGCCTAGACATGGGCTGTGAGATGGAGCTCAGGCTCTTCCCGCCAAGGCTGAATTAATGGAAGCACTGCCACCACACTACTTGAAAATAAGCAGATCCATCACTACCCACATGTTTACAAAGACAGACACAAAATTAAGTATAAATCACTCCATGAAAATTTCAGCATGTAATAGTAATGCAGGTGTTCCTATGTGCACACAAACACATCAGCATGCATTATAAAAACACGTCTAACAACTAGAAAAGGTTATTGATTGATGGTTTGCAGGGACCTTCTAAGCAACCTGTAAATATGGGGCTATTGTTTGATGCTATTCACATCAGTGCTGCATCAAGAAAAAGGATTTCCGCTCCATACCAAAACCCATTCACCCCAAAGATACACACATTACTCCAAAGATGTAATATTTTTCACTAAGAGGTACACAAAAACATTCTTAACAATACAGAGCCACAGTACAAAATCTCTCGTTGCTAAATGTCAACAAAGTCCATCTGACACAAACTGTGATCCTGAAACTGTAAGGGAAACGTTTTACTCTGCTGTTGAATAATTTGGCATCTCGTCAGCAAGAAAGAAAATCGCTGGAAATGAGTTGAGAAACTCTATAATCAGTATGCTAGTCACAGTCATCCCTTTCAAATAACACAGAGGAAAATTAAACAAAATACAGCATTACACAGAGATAGTGTCAAAATCAATTAAAAACTTCAGATTCTTTGGTGTTCTGAAATCAGGGGAGTTCTTGTTATAACCTAAACAGAAGTAGTAATTCCATTTACTATAGACATAGCACATCAATGTTTGTAAAATTCCTTTATACTGCGTGGGCACATGCATAAACACTAGCATTTGTCACATAGGAGGTCTGCACTTCTGTGTTCAGAAAAAAATATCAAATACTGGTTTTGAACCATTAGTCAAGAATTTTCCAACAGCTTCTTGCATTTGGAAAATACAGGCTCTTTTCAGCACTTTGACTGAGTTTATTACATACATCAGACAGCGTGTGTGCCGTGAATCCATTGTCAGAAATATGGTCACCATCTCAAAGAATCTGATTTTTAGAACAGGTCAAATATTTGCCCAGCGCACGTAAATTCATGATGCCTGTGCTGGTGTTGAAACTGAATCTAGCAAAAACATTTTTCCAGATGAACCCAGGAACTTCCTAACTGAATAGCAAACATGAAGCCAACTGTATCACTTTGCTCACTGCTGAACTGCAGTTGCCTTTAGGATGAAACCTATGGACTCAGAAACATCAAAGCAACTCATGCCAGGATTCAGGAGGGGAAGCAAAGAATGTCACATCTAACCAAAACTGCAGGGAGAACAAGGTAATCACTGTGGAACTAACCAAAATTAAATCTGGCCAAGACAGGAGGATGTCTCCTCAAAAGCACCATGGGATCTTGTTGTAGTTTGAGCCCAGAGGGCACCTGAGCACCACCCAGCCACTCACTCTCCACTTCCCCCTCAGCATTGGGAAGGAGAAAATGAAGCAAAAAGCTCAAGAATCAAGATAAGGACAGGGAGGGGTGACTCACCCATTACAGTCATGGGCAAAAACCAGACTTGTTAGTGGAAGAAAAAAGAACATAGATTTAATTCAGACACTAACAACAACACCACTTAACAAACAGAGTAGGACAGTGAGAATCATTACCAGATCTTAAAAACACCTTCCCCCCCACCTCTTTATTCTTCCTTGGTTCAGCTTTGTTCCATATATCTCTACCTCCTTCCCCCCAGTGGCGAAGGGGGCAGGGAATGGGGCTGGAGCAGTCAATCCTACAACTTCTTTCTCCTTGCGGGGTGGGGGAGGAATAGGACAGGATAGACAGAACTCCTCTCATTCTTCCCCTGATCCAGCATTGTTCCCCTCTCACAGGAGACAGTCCTCCACAAACTTTCTCCAGTGTGAGTCCTCCCAAGAGGTTGCAGTCATTCCCGTGCTGCCGTGGCGTGGGTCACCCCTGCGTGTTGCAATCCCCCCAGTGCTGAACTACAACAGTGGGAGCTTCTCCCCTCAGAGTCCCGGCTTCCTTTGGGTGCAGACACCTGCTCCAGTGTGGGCTCCTCCACAGGCTGCAGGTCGACAGCTGCTCCACTGTGGACCTCTGTGGGCAGCAGGCGGGGGCAGCCCTGCTGTCTCACCACGGGCTGCAGGGGGGCTCTGCACTGGGGTACCTTCCCCCCTCTTCTCCTCCTTTCTTCCACTGAACTCAGCGTTCTCACAGATGTTCTCCTCACAACTCCCACTCCTCTTCCCAGGTTCCCCTTCTTAAATACGTTATCACAGATGTGCGGCCACTGTCATTAATTGGCTCAGCCTTGGCCAGAGGCGGGTCCGACTTGAAGCCAGACAGACTTTGAGAAGCTTCTCACAGGGGCCACCACTGTAGCCCCCTCCCCTGCTACCAAAACCCCCACCACAGACACAAACCCAGCACAGATCTTTCATGACTACAAACTGCCGGAATCATGATTTTACAACTCATTCAAAACCAAGCACCTCATGACTCATGAGCCCTTAAGATTTCAGTTTGCAACTAAGTTGTAGAACAACACCTGCTAAATCATCAGCATCAATATCCTTTTTCTTGAGGGATGCCTTACCTAAGTACACATACAATCAAAAATTATGTCAAGTCAAACAGTATAGTATCTTTAGTCATTATGGCAAAAAAGTGGAAGAAAATCTTGTTTATATTGTGCTTCATATTACAAATTATGTTGTCCTAAAAACATTATTAGGTGATAGACTCATTCCAGATTTCAAAATATGTTATTATGAAACAGATGAAACACAATGGAATATTACTGTCATCTTCAAAGCTCTCCTACTTCACACAAAGAGATTTCAAGCTTTTCTCAATTTGTTTTTTAATGTTTAGACCGTATCTTTCATCTTTTGAATATGTCATTATGCTCTTTTAATCTTTTATATCTTGCTTCTTTTTAAGCTCTTGTCCACATGCAGGGAGGCAATTAAGAAGGACTTTTTTGTGTGTGCAACTGCGAAAAGATAGGTTTAATGAGTCACTCACTTATACCACGAGTTTCTCTGATGGAAAACATATTCAAGAATGCATTAGCCTTCACATTGAGCAATATCTAGGGACCATTTTTAAAACAAGAAAAATGGAAGAACCAGGGAACTACAGGTCAGCCAGTCTTACCTCTTCATCTGGGAAGATCATGGAGCAGGTTCTCCTGGAAACTATACTAGGGCACATGAGAAAAATGGAGCAGATTGGTGAGAGCCAACATGGCTTCGCTAAGGGCAAATCATGGATGACAAATTTGGTGGCCTTCTATGACAGTGTTACAGCACTGGAAGATAGGGGAAGGGCAATTGATGCCATCTGCCTGGAGCTGTGCAAAGCTTTTGAAACTGTCCCACATGACATCCTTGTCTCTAAATTGGAGAGACAGGGATCTGATGGATGGACCACTCGGTGGATAAGGAAATGGTCACACTCAGAGAGCTGCAGTCACCAGCTCAATGTCTGAGTGCAAAGCAGTGAAGAATGCCATTCCCTAGGGGTTGGTGTTGGGACCAGTGCTGTTTAACATCTCTGTTGGTGACATGGACAGTGGGATTGAGTGCACCCTCAGCAAGTTTGCCGACAACACCAAGCTCTGTGGTGCAGGAGGCACGCTGGAGGGCAGGGATGCCATCCAGAGGGACCTGGACAGGCTTGAGAGGTGGGCCTGTGAAAACCTCATGAAGTTCAACAAGGCCAAGTGCAAGGTCCTGCCCATGGATCGGGGCAATCCCAAGCACAAATCCAGGCTGGGCGATGAGTGGATGGAGAGCAGCCCTGCGGAGAAGCACTTGGGGCTGTTGGTTGACAAGAAGCTCAACATGACTCTGCAATGTGTGCTCACAGCCCAGAAAGCCAACTATACCCTGGGCTGCATCAAGAGAAGTGTGGCCAGCAGATCAAGGAAGGTGATTGTCCCCCTTCACTCCCCTCTCGTGAGACCCCACCTGGAGTACTATGTCCAGCTCTGGGGCCCCCAAAACAAGAAGGACATGGGCTTGCTGGAGTGGGTCCAGAGGAGGTCACAAAGATGACCAGAGGGCTGGAGCACCTCCCCTGTGAGGCCAGGCTGAGAGATTTGGGGTTTTTCAGCCTGGAGAAGAGAAGGCTCCAGGGAAACCTTATAGCGGCCTTCCAGTAATTAAAGGGGGCCTACAAGAAAGCTGGAGAGGGACTTTGTACAAGAGCAGGTAATGGTAGGACAAGGGGTAATGGCTTTAAACTGAAAAAGGGTAGATTAGATTAGGTATAAGAAAGAAATTTTTTATTGTGAGGGTGGTGAGGCACTGGCACAGGGTGCCCAGAGCAGCTGTGGCTGCCCCCTCCCTGGAAGGGTTCAAGGCCAGGTTGGACGGGGCTGGGAGCACCCTGGGCTGGGGGAAGGGGGCCCTGCCCATGGCAGGGGGTTTGGAACTAGATGATCCTTAAGATCTCTTCCAACCCAAACCATTCTATGATTCCATCATTAAAAAAAATACCATGCTCACTTATTTCTGTAGAGAAAAGGCAAGAAAAGATGTAATAGTCGTGTTTTAATTTCACTCTGTATAATTTCTCAGAAAACCCCCCAAACTTTCCTAGCCTTTCCTATCAAAGTAGTCAATAGGAAAAGTCATCATAGACATGGCAGGTACAAAGCTTCTGTTTATTTTCCTTAAGTGTTTTGTAAATACATTTTATCCAGCACTCTGGAAAGTCAGAAACTGACTTTTAGCTTTTTACCTGTCAACCTGCAATCCGACCTCAGAATTCAACCTGAAATTCTGACCTCAGTCAGAATCTGATTTCAACTCTTCTCTTTGCAATTAAATGAATGTAGATTATTAGACTAAAACATTAAAATACAAATCATCTTGAAAAGGATCCTCTCTATTATAATTGTATGGGTTATTTTTTTCTTCCCTCCCTCCCTGTGATATAATAAGAAATCTTCATAGGTCATCACCAGAGACTGAATCCTGGATGCACATCATGAAGCTCTAATGCCTGCTCTGAAAGAATGATACCAGGCAATTTCTAAGGAGAGACAGACTCCTAAATCTTAATATGTTGTCTCATTAATAAAGACAAAATGCTTTCTGAATGATCACTGTATACTCCAGAAGCAGGACCTTCAAAAGTAGCACTGAAGTAGACTGGAAACCCCTTTTTGAAGTACTGAAGTATCACATTCATCCTGACAAGAATGGCTAAAGGCACATTTAACTGATGAACCAGCATTCCAAATTCCATACTCAGCACATAATTTCTGTGCCAGACTCAGCACAGAAGTTTGAATGTGAACATCAAATAGTTTAAAGCAATATATGCAAATGTACCTGAGAATACAGTGAAAAAGTGTCAGTATTTTCTGTAGAACCTCAGCTGGTCTAATCACTGCTCATTAAATTGATGCAGAAAATACAAAATTAGCTGGTGAACACTCTCTTCAAAAAATGTATTTTTAAACAAGTCTCTATTAACAAAACTTTTCCCCTTCTTTGTCCATTTTGTGGGTTTTTCAGCCTTCTTAGCTGTATTTCACAGGCGTATTTTAGATGTAGAGGCAAGGCAAAACTTAACTATATTGCTGATATACAGCCAATGCCATGAATTGACATGTGGATAGGAGCAAGAAGAATGGCAGCCAGCAACTCAGATGCAAAACAGGTGTTTCGTGATGTAAACTGCTGTATAAAACAGCACATAGTGTCATGTGAAGAGATGGTACACAGGTATTTATAAAAGCCACATTAAGCAGTCAACCTTTCACTCCAAATTTGTCCCTCCAGTTGTTGATTGACTGCAGGTAATTTACAAAAGTATTTTAATCTGTTCACATGAATAAGAATAATAATGAAAGCACTGGTGAACTGTGGGCCTTCTCCAGCTCGTGAGGTTTTTTTTGTTACTGTCTTCCTTTTGTCGAGCTCATGTAACTGAAGAGTCTGTTTAAAAAAACATGACAGAGGCCTTCAATATTCTTTTCTTTTCCAGCATTAAAGCTTGTAGCTTTCTTTCTTACTATTAAGAACCACATGGCAACATGAAGCAGAGTACCGTAAGAAAACTGTTTAAATTCTAGCCTACTGTGAGATTAATAAACCACGGAAATCTGACATTACTGCAGATGCAGGGCATTAATTCCTTCAGGCAAAGCCTTAAAAACATATTACATAAAAGTATAGACAAAATGCTTCATTATATTTGGGGGAAAGGGGTGGCATCAACAGTTGACTTCAAAAGTAACTATATTTCCTGAAATGCTACCCCACCTGTACAATGTATTTTTTTAAATTATTTTTAAAATATTATAACAGAAATGATTACTGAAAAAAACCCTCAGTATGTCCAAGTCAACAGATTTAGGATTTGCAGACTATCAGGCTTCTCCCATAGCTATGCCAGGGTGCCTACTGTGTAACAACATACTGCTGTGACGTCCCAGAGCATCCCCACAACCCAGCTATTGCAACTACTCTCATCCAGTTGTCCCCAGCATTTACATCCTTCAACATTTGCTACACATTTAGCTTCCATACCCCATATGGATGGTTGCTGTCCAGTATAATTAATTTCCTAGGCTTCTCTGGGAATCCATCCTATCATTTGGCAAGGAATGCAACTCTCCATCTGACTCCTATCATGAATTGAGATTACAGTTCAGGGAAATGAGTTTATGCTTTCATACAGAATATTTTGAAATATGAAAGCTAGTATGCTGATCTTCAAGCAAAACACCAGCTTTGCAAATTGTGGCAATATACATCTGTAAATTTGGATTAAATTTAATCACCATGACAAATTATAAATATCAGTGTATGATAAATATCAATTCAAGGATAGAAAATTCTACACTCACAATCCTTCTAACCACTGGGGTCCTCACTGCAAACTTAACAACAGCTGGTGCAATTTCACAGCATCAGTCTTCCTTACATACTCACCACAGCAGAATCTCTGGTAAGGCGGCTGCTGCTGTGATGTGGATCTAACAGGACAAAAGCATAGGTTGCCTGTGTGTGTTTTACTTCCACCCCCACACTATAGACTTGCATTCTAATGCCTTTTATGCCCAGTGACATAAAGATGACCTGTATGAGCTAAGTCTATCTCATTCCCTTCTTGGAAAACACCAAGATTAACAGATAGACCAGTATCAACACAGTGAACATCACACTACTGTAATGACATCAGTTCAGCTAAAAAGATCTGACTTTCTAAAACATGTGATGCGTTCAAAGGACAAAATGTCAACTGAGAAATTCTGGACAGGTGCACAAGTAGCATGGCACTCTTTTCAGATACAAATTAGCTTAATGTGCAATTTGTGCATATTTGTAAAATACATATTTGTAAATAAATTTCACTCAATCTTAAATTTTAGTGGTATGTCCTGGCCAGATGAGGAGGAGCTGAGAGGCAGGGCTGGGAGAGTGAAGCTGGAAAAATGGGCACTTAAGTAACCATATACGAGTTTCCAGTGCCTAAGACTGCCAGGCCTCTGAACCTGGGTTTTAAATGTGAAAAGTTGGTGGGTGACAGCAACAGTTACGGTTACTGTGAATGTGAGTAGGCAGAGGTGGGAGCAAAGAGATTACACAAACTACATGTGTGATGGGCAATGAGATCTGGTGGCAAAACTGTAATTTAGGACAGCTCTAGAGATGAAAACATACAGCTTACATCTATGATAGGCATAACTTCAAACAAGAGGACTGTGAACAAGAACTGGGGCCCATGTAATCACAAGAGGTATCAAAAACTAGTCAATATGAAAACAAGCTAATTCTCATCTTCAGAAAGGCTTTACTAACTGAAGGTATAGATCCAGCTACGTATTTGAAGCAAGAAGACAGCTTGAAAATAGCCATGTTAGAAGTAGGTATCGAGGGCTCAGTGTTATATTTTATGACAAAGCTCAGGACTTTTCATTCACTTTTGCTTGACTATAGCAAGTACTATCAACTGTACATGGTAATGTGCACTACAGTTCATTAAAGTAATATTAAATTGCCTGGCAATACCATATTTTTTCATTTATAGAATTTTGCAGTACTATAGAAATATTAAGGCAACATAAGAATGCAGCATAATATATGATACAAATACAAATTTAAGAGCAATAAAATGTTTCAATAACAAAAAGTGAAGCTTCTTGCCCAATCACATTTCTGACAGTGAAAAAAGTAATGGTTTATTTATCTTGTCTGATGGTAATCTTTGTTGATATTCCCTAAGGTCAAATATGCCCACATGAGCTTATGTTTTTATATGAAATTATGATTACTGCACAGGAGATAATTTTCTACATTACTTTCATAAGAGGAAAAAAAGAGAGGCCAATTTTGATTCTCAATCACTCAAGTGACTCTTCAACAATTTCCGCTGCATTGCATATATCTGAACAAAAGCTGAATTTACACCAATGAGTTTTATCTGTGTTGGCATTATGCATGCCTGGCATCTAAAAAGGCAGAAGTTATTTTTCACATGATGTACCTTTTTATCATACACACATAACTTCTAAATTCAAGGTATACAAACTTGGAAATGGTAATTTTACATTAGATGTTAGTCACAAATCAGAACAAAACATATCCAGTTTTCCAGAGATTGATTCCACCTGCTTACCCTGTTCATCATCACTTTGGCTTTGAACATCCTAAACATATATTGACCTGCTCAGAAAAAAACAAATAATTCTGGAGAAAGGACAAGATTTTTCTCTGGATCTACATTAGGCTACACACCTATCATTTCAAATGACTAGAAAGGAAATATTAGATTTCCATAAAACTCTTCCCTCAAAATTCTTCTGATGGACTGAGCCACCCTACAGGAAATGCATAATATCCTCATGAAAGCACGTAAGCAAGCTATCATTGCATCATAAGAACCAACTTCCACTGGCTGGACAGAGGACACTAAAACCAACTGAAAGCAGTTTTTTGCAATATAGCATTTTTATAGTTGTCATATACCATCTAAAAATCCTGTGCAAAATGATAAGGTCTTTATATTTTTCTAAGTTGGCAAATGACTTTTCTGCTCCTCAGATCTTGCACACTACTGCAAACTAACAATACCAAAATCTTTCAAAGGGAACATTTTAACACAGTTCTTTTCTTGTATGGTGATATAATCCAAGCAAGAATTTTTTTTCTTTAATGTGTTTATAATAAAATGCTCACAACAGTGAGAAAATTGAGATTTAAAGAAATGTTGTTGGACTTCAAACAGCATGAGTTCCCTGGAACAAACTGAAAAAAAGTCTTAACACAATCATTCTGCTTCAGCTAGCATCTCATGATTTCTGGGTTTAAAAAACAAAAAAAAACCAACCAAACAGCAAACAAACCAAGAAGCAAACAGGAAAAAAAAAACCACCAAACCCCAATAAGACATTAATTTCTAGCTTGGCAATGACAATGGGCTACAAAAAAAAACAAAAAACACACCAAAAAAAACCCCAAACCAAACCAGAAAAACAACAACCACCAAACCACACAAAAACCAACCCAAGTTTAAGTAAACAAAGTATTAAATATAATCAACAATCTATACAATCAATATTCTGGTATCCATTTTCGCTCCCAACCACATTTCAATTCTATAAATGAAATTATACATTTATATTTCCTTGTGCAGCAACATTTTAGGAAATTCTACTCATGCAATTACTGCCAAGCACATCAGACATCAACTGGAGTTTTGACTAGATTGTCATAAATGAACCTATACAGAAGAAAAATTAGTAAAAATGATAAATCTACCCTTCAAAAAACATGGCAAAGACGATGTAATAGCTATAGCTCCTGTACCACTGATATTTTAGAAGTGGAAAATCAGACTAAAGTGAAATACATTCCAGAGTAGGTTGAGAAAAAAAGAAGCCATATCCCTCCCCTGCAAAATCTCAACTCTATTATAATGATTTTCTGCAGTTATTTGAGTAAACCAAATACATTAGGGAGTTCAGCAAATTAAGTGACTGATGGCCTAACAGCTAGGGGGGTGCAGGAGGGGGTGTCTCTGACCTAACAACAAACCATCTCTGTTGGGATTGCTTTTTGGTTTTGTTGGTATATTGTCAAACATACTGCATACAGATGAACAGTAGGAATTTTTAAGCCACAGAATGTGGCTTCTTTGCAACTTTTAAAAAAAGCATATTTAATACTGCCAAAATAGCTCTGACCAATAAAAACTTGAGTCTTTTATTACCTGCCTAATAGAATGCCATGGAAGGTTTCTTAGAGGAAATCTAGAAGGATTATCCCTAACGTTAAGGGTACAGACCAGTTTCCATATTCTCTGAGCTCAGTAGGAAAAAATATTCCCTCAGGTTATATTTTCAGGATATGCCGCATATAGATTATGAGATTTCAGAATAAAATCTGGGAAAAAAATCAGCCTCAAACCACCTGAAAAACACTGCATTACTTGGGTTAGAAGTATCACTATAATTTTAAAAGGAAAAAAATGGCATTACATTCCCTGTTGTGCCCTTTAGAAAAACAGTGCATAAATCAAGCTTTCATAAATTATATATACAATCAGTGAATTTCCAAGAAAGTCTCACCACAAAGTACAATAGATATTAAAGGAAGATATTAAGCTTTTAAAACTTTAGCAATATCTAGTATAGTTTTAAGTGCTTATCTCAAAACTGGGTTAATACAAAGACATTCTGTCTACGGCTGATGATTTCTGTACAGACCGATTCTTTCCCACATCAGTGTTCTATTAATTTTAGAAATTCATTGGTACTGCAATCTACAACTCATCATTGATTAAAGTCATCTATACAATTTATTGCCTGTGTAGATGAACCTCTAGTGTTAGACATCTAACAATACCTCCGGCTCCTTAGATCCCCGTAGTACTGCTATTCTGTTCCTTAACTAGATTTGCTCATTCCTACATTATAATAAACAGATTAGATCTGAAGAAAGATTAGATCTGAAAGATGTGAAGACCAGTGGACTCTGTTGGTTATTCTGTTTTGTTATTCAAGGGTGCCGACTTTGACAGGGATGGGTTCTTAAAAAAATCCCACTTGTACTGCAGCATGCTAAATTTTCTACATAATTTTTCAGCACCTCAAAATCCATGAAAATAAATGTTTGAGAATAGTAAATACTGTAAACAACAACTTGTGCTACACCTTGTAGCCTGAAAACATGTTAATCTACTTAACACACATCTGTTACCATGTCCTCACCAAAGCGCCTTGAAACTCAAAGCTATACATGAGCTATGTTAGTGCTTGGCTAGGGATTAGGACTGTGGGGGCAAAAAGCTCCTGAAGCAGATTTGCTGTTAAAAAAAAAAAAAAAACACAACAAACTTTTAATCTATTGATAGTGGTTACACTTTAGCAAGTTTCTGCTTCATTCCCTCACTCCAGACATTTGCGCCTCTCCCTCAGTTGTCTGCTTCATGTTTCTGCTCCTGAGTGATGCTGAAGAAAGTAGATGGGTGGTTGTATCCTAATTTCAAGGTAGGGCTGGGGCAAGGGAGATGGTGGAATAAAGAAGGCATTAACCTCACTTTTTATCATCCACAGCAGAGAATAACTATGGTGTAAGTAGATGTTGCACAAATTCAGAGCGCTGCTGAGAGTTTTCAACTTCCAGTTTGAGAAAACTGTGAGAGTATGTAGAAATCTTTCCCTAAATGCTCTGGTAGGCTTTAAGACTGCAGGTTAAACCTCCCTCACTGCTGGAAGATTTAAGTCCAGTGCCAAAGCACAATGAACAAGGTTTAGAGCCTGCAGAAGGTGACACTTGCCTGTGAAAACTTCTGTACAAGGTGTAGAGCTGCTACACAATTCAACTAGAATACTGGGAATAAATTCTTTACTTTTTCAAAATATGATTTTGAATCTTTATCCATCAGAAGTGGTTAAAATCCAGATTAAGCATGCCCATCTGGAAGAAGTAAGATCTTAAGTATCTAATAACTAATACTTAGCTAAAACTCCATTACCCTGAAAGATTTCAGTCTTCCCTAGTGAAATCACTATGGGTAGCAAATGGATTTATAAGTATGATTAATATTCAAAGTTAATTTTAAATGCACATGTAATGAAGGACAGAAAAGGTAAGAGATCACCAAATTTCTTTTTAATGGTTAAAATGGTATAAGAGATTTTTTCGCTCTACAATCTTCGCCTCAAAAGAAAGAAATAGTTTAAATTATTCCAAATGAAAAGAGTCCACTCTTTACAAGGACACAACCTTCACCTGTTTCAATTACAGCTTTGACCTTTTTATCTTCCCATTGAAAAGCTGAAAATTTCTGACTATTTATGTTGGAAATAAGAATGCTTTTATCTTTAATTTCTGTTTTTCTTTCAGTTTTTAGTACTTATTTTCCTTAAGTTCTTTAAATATTGCCATGCAAAAGTACTTATATTTACATTTCACAGACATGTATCATCCCCGTTTGCTTTACTGAATGAAAGAACACTGGATAGAACAGCATAAGCTTGTCAAAGACTTATGCACAGGCTTAAATGTCAATGGACTAGTCATTTACTTAAATTTGAATAAGTATGCAGATCTTCATAGCACTGTAGTTGAATTTTTAAAATATATTAACTTCATTATGCCACTTTCAGACTTCAGATAAGAGTGCATTTATGGTAAGTTACATTTTCTGCAAAACTCAATACATAAAAATCTGTGACTTTCAGACATGGGAGTAATACAGAAGAGAATTTTCAAATCTTCTTCTATAACTATTTTTTCTCACTTTTCAGTGGGGGATTTATCATCAAAGCTATATGAATCCATTTGGCTCCCATTAACTTTGTTGACACTGTAACGTTCTAAATACACATAGCCATTGTATTTTAGCACCCCAAAAAGCAACAGTAACAAAAAAATTTTTCAATATGGGAGTTGAAAATCAATGGCTACTTGATTTCAAAAGGTACTGTTCATACATGCTAAAGGCCCCCATTTTACATGCACACATATGCACAAAGCCACACGTTCTCTACTAGTTTTTTTAAGTCAGAGCTGCAGCACTACTCTTGGGCAGTACAAATTGCTGGGAAAAACCACTCAGAATAATGCAGTATCCAACATTTTATCATTAAATACAGAGACCTTTTAATGCCAGGAAATTAAAGTCTACAAAGCGAATCTCAACTGTTCAACTGCTTTACCACTGTATTTGCATTAATATAAGAAATGGGAAGGGAGATTGTAATTAGTCGTTTGAAGACAGGGTAACAGCTGCCACATTTTATGCTTATCTAGCTATATAACTCATGGTTTAAAGTTCCTACTTTTGACTACCTTAATTCATCACTATCTGGAGGAAGTGGCAACCTCAGGATAGGCATGATCTTCCATGAAAGTTTCCCTAGAAATTTTGGCTGGCCCAAGGTTTTTCTTTATTTTTACTTTGGCAGATGGATAAAGCCATTGTGAACTAAATTTTAAAAAATACAGCCTTTGACCAATATGTGATGTGCTCATATAGCCAGCAGTATGCATCCAAGGTGACAGATCTTTAGAACAGACATGAATTTTTCATAGATGTGCTTGAACGAACAAGCTTATCCCTGTGTCATCAATATACAATGGGATTCATAACCCCAAGAAACCTGAGGAGTAGACGGCAAGACAGCAAACCTGCTTTCTGCTCATCAGCATTCATAGGATAGACAGGGATGAAGTGCATTTTTTCAGCAGCAGTCCTGATGACAAAATACAGATGCCTGTTAGAAAAGAATGTCCTAATGTAAGCAAGTACAGATTCAAGATTAGATGCCTCACAAAACAGAGTAGCTCTATCAAAATGGCCTACAGATAACCCCCCTCTTGTAACAAAATCATGATGACTGAACAAAGATTAGCATGTGTTCTTCCGTTCACCATAAGCAATGAAGAACATTTACATGATACATTAATCAGTATAACAGATATAAAACACCAAGTTCTTTCCCTCCAACATTAATGAAGAATCTATAGAAAGAGCTACAACATAAAAGAAAAAAAAATCCAGATCATACTTGATAAAAGCATCTCAAGCAGTGATCAGCTGTATCAATGAAGAAAAAAAAAAATTTAAAAATACTTAATCTGCTATCACTTCCAGGTAGCTAGTTGGCTGTATGCAACTATTTACTTACGCCAACAGTGATATGCAGACATACATACTCCAAGAAGTTTAGGTAGCACTCCACTTAAGCTAAAATACTAACTTTTTCAGTAAAACTAACAAATGAACAAGAAATTACTAAGTTAACTGTTGTTTCTAGGGTCTAAGGAAGGTTACTCAGCAGCTATTTTAGGTTTCTTGTCAAGGCATTGTATTGAACCGCTGACACCTGCAGGCATAGTTGCATTTATTAATTCTTCAAGAAATACCTCTGCAGCTTCACTGTCATGAGCCAAGACACCTCTGAAGACAAGCAATGGAACTGCCTTGGACAGTCTGATTTATTGGCAAGGTACATGGTAATCCAAGGCAGATGGCACAGGCGTCCCATTTCAGGTAAAGTATTTCTCCCCATTCTCCTCAGTGAAAATGCAGTGAACAAGTGGAGGAAACTCTTTCTGCATTACCAGGAGTTCCTTAAGCCTGTGTCATTATTTTAGTTTCATCCTGGTGTAAAGAAAATGTACACAACAAAACTGACCCTTATGAACCTCATGTATCGTCAATTAAAGACACCTAAAGACACACTGCTTATACCCTAATAGATTTGAAATTTTGCCTGCCTGCAATAGCTACTGGTTTGAAGATGATCACAGGGAAGTGTGATATATTATTAAGTAAACTCATTTCTAATCTCTGCTCTTAGTTTTGACTACTACTGACTTTATTTCATTATAGACAATAATATGTTATTTGGAATATATTTGGAAAATATTTTTGAAAGTGTTCAGGATCTAAGGAAATTTAGTTTAGAATTAAGGAAAGTTGTTTCCTTCACCTAAATCAGGCTAACTTTAAGCAAACTGCAGCATAGAAAAGTAACTCTGACTATCACACAAACACATGTATGAAAATCATAAACACCTATTTTAAGACACGATAAAAAAAGAACAAATTAATTAGCTGGTCCTGTAAGAATGACTCTACCAGACCCTCCACAGCCAGTGCTAGCAAAAATAGCGCACAAAATTAAGCTTTCTGAAAGATCCATTTTTCCCTTTACTTACTTGGCACAAGTCATTTAAGAAAACAGGTAAATGTGGCAAATCAGGCCAATGCAACCTTTAAGAACAACGGATGCAAGGCTGCTTTTACTTCATCAAAAGAAACTAATCATTTTGTGATGTATTGACTGTCCAAAACCACTGGAGTACCTGTAACCCCATTTATGAAGCCCGAGCAACGGCTAAGCTTGAGTTAGCTTTCTCCAGCCCAAGTGAAGAAAGCAATCTATAAAAATGTACTCATCATCTTTTCTTGTCTACATCTAGACTTCTTGTCTGTCTTTTGTTACTGGGGGGGGGCGGTTTTGGACGTGTTCTGAGGTCATCTTTGAAGAAGCTGTCAACAGCGGAGAACAGCCCTTGCTTTCTGTCAGTGCTACAGGCGGCGTGCTCCTGCTGGAGGGAGCACCCGGGTGCCTGTTCCTCCCAGCTCCGTACCAGCGGTGGCACAGCCGGGCCGCGCCGCGCCCGCGCCTCTGGTCCCTGACTGTCAGTGATGCTGCCGGGACAGGTGGCGGGAAACGGGCCTCAGACAAGGAAGCATTTCCAACAGATAATGCTGAGCCCTGAACTCATTTCAGTTCTGTTAGCAATTTGTCTGCAGGCAGCACAGCAGATTTGCCTCAATTCCCATTAAAGGCAATTTCATCAGCTTTTCAATACGGCTTTGAACAGGCTCAGGATGGTAATGAAGCAGCACATAATAATCATGGCAGCTATATGTTTGGAGAGTATGGCCTCTGCAGCAGTGCTCGGTGGGAATTTTGCAGAGGACTACTAACAGAGATCAGCGCAAAACCATCTGTAACACAACTTACTAGTTTCACAGCCCCCAAATCCTCCCCTTCTTCACAGAGGAGGATGTCAAGGTCAGTGAATATCTGGGAAGCTGAGAAGGCCACTTGGCTCGGTTGTACTCAGCATTATCTGGCCCTAGTAGTTTTCTATCCATTCGTACTTGACAGCCATTAGGAGTTTGAGAAATTTAAGGTTATTAAACTACCTAAACAAATTAATGTGGGTGAAAGTGAAAAGCAATTGTAAAGAAATGTGTTTTCTTTCTCCAAAATGCAGAATCCAGAAAATTACAGCTACAACACTGGCTGCAAGATATAAAACACTTCCTGACTTTTTAAAGGTGACTTGAAAGAAAACAGGAACCGCACACACAGGCACAGTGAAGGTCCCAAACAAGCACAAATTAGTCTGAATCTGGAGACTTTCCCCTCGCTCATGTTCGCACACACATAGCTGTTAGTCCCAGGTCTCTCATTAGTGATACAGAAGCATTTTCCACAACAATACAAAGTCTTTCCTTTTTCTCATACACCAACGTGAAAAATGCTGCATAGCGATCTCACAATAAATATTACACCCAAAACAAAGGAGATGAGACTCTTAAGTATATATCCTTAGTGTCCCTAAACATGTGTTTCTCAGTGTACATCATTCTTATTTCAGCACTAAAAATAAACAAGCTGTATGGTACTTTGCATTGAAGGGTAGGCACTCTCACTTTACAAGTAAGCACAGAAAAATAGATTACATATTTAGCAGAGTTTATGTAACTTCTGGGTTGTAGTTCAATGTCAACACATTCCCACGTCTGGAGTTTGAAAGAGAGACACAGAAGTAACACCGTATTGTTTAATACATATTTAAATAATAGTTAAGAATATATTTTCCAGACAGTTTATTTCTTTTAAAGGAAATCAGAGAACTTTCTCCTTTTTAAATTCATTGTCATATCATGAAAGTAAGTGTGCTAACTAGCTTCAGCTACAGTTTCCCTTACTCTAAAGGACCAAATTTCAGATGTTCCCAACTCTTGCAGATTGTGCCAGTTTCAGTACAGGACTAAGCATTCCTGATGATTGTTTTTAAAGCTTCCTCAATAGATATCTGAAAACTCCAATTTCGATCGAGTATAAAAGACATATTAAATCCATATATTTAATATTTGCTCTACTGCAAACTTGATGCTATAAGTACTCCCTCGTCTGACATTCTTTTAACAAATATAAAAACTGAGGTACAGATGATAATGTTTAGAGTCAAAAAAATAATAAAATTAATAAGGTTAACACCTAGCTTAGAAATATTATTAAGTATAACATGCATAATATAACTGTGCAATCCTGTTTGAAAGCACTTAAGCTTTAGTGAAATACAGAACTAGTAATTTTCCCTACTTCTTCCTCCTCTAGCTTGTGCATTCATTATTTCTCGTTTAAGAGAATAAAGAGAAAAATATGTCAAAGAAAGAGTGAAGCTAAAGTATGGACACCCTGGTCTAACTAAGATTTATGAGACAGTATTACATCTCTTGTAAAAGGTCCCAGAGATAAAATAACTTGTCCACATTGCTCTTTCATTCACTAATCCTCTTTTCAAAGTACTTTTTGCTACACAACTCAAAATCTCAAACTCCAAAAATTACTGGCAGAAAAATGGGGTGAAAGCAGGAAAAGGGAAAACAGAAAGACCGACATATTGTAGAGAGATATTTAAAAGCTTTTCCTTCAAACATTTCATATTATTTAGTCTTTTCCTTGGAAAGCTTTCATAGTTTTTGATTCAGAAGAACATAATTTCTCTTGTATACACACAGTGGTTTGTAATGCTAAAAAACCTCCCTCTAACTGTTCCCATAGTAACCAAAACCATTCTATTATATGTATTTAATTGTTGCCTTTTCAAGTATAATCTATTATTGTAGCTGGAGTCAGCGTGTTCTGTTGCCATCTAAATTATGGATTCCCTGAAGTCTATCAGGCACTCATTATAAATTCAAGTTTGCTTTCAGTAATTCAGAATTTAAAGCATTTAGTGTGTTTTATTATGTAGTATCAGAGTAAAAAAATAATTCAGGAATAAGCATGTAGATAGCACAAAGATGAAAGCATTAAATATTATTTTGAACAGGTGAATTTTAGTCATTTCGACTTTGAATGTGAGCATAAACAGTCCTTGCTAGAGCTCATCTCAAAATTCCCTACTTGAATGAGATATGACTCCTTTCTGAACTATGGCTCAGCTTTGTGATTCATTCCTGTAATGTACTTGGACTGAATTCCAATATCTCTAAATGTATTCCTGGTTTCAGGTGACATCTTTAAAAAACAGAAGTAATTTCTGGGAGAATAAATGAAGAATTATGATTTGCCTGCTTAAGCTTTCTCAGATAAAATAATCTGGTTTATATCAGCACTGTATTTATTCTCCGAACTTTAATGGCAGTGTGAAATTTTAAACTGCAGCATAGTTGAAAAGAACTTGAAAACAATTACAAGCAGTATTTATTATTACACATCATACTTGCATTACTGCATATCAAGTCCATCTGATATTAAAGTAAAATATATATTGTATACTATTTTTACGTATATTTGCTCCCACAATGCCAGCACCAGATTTAGAAAATAATGTGGTAATCCTACTTTTGAACACTTGTGCTTTCACACTGACCCATGTATGTTATTTTCTAGCTCCTCCATTAGTTATCTCAAATAGAGTGCACTGTTCCTTGGACAAGAAAACAAGGAGGGTTTTATTTACTTATGGAGGTACATGGCATGTTTTAGAGTGCTGTAACACACTTTGTCAGAATTGACAGCAAATATCAGTACAGCAATGTTTATCTAGACCTTATCTCTGAAAATGTTTATCCAGAACATTGAAATTTTCCAGCCAAAAATATCAATCACTTCTATTTATTCAGGTTCAGATAAGGAATAGAAAAATAAGATTACAACATTAAGATTAAAATAGGATTACAAAAATACAGGCTCAAAATATAGCCCCATTAATAGGGGGCTCTTATAGGACAAAATAACTTGGCATCACCTTACCGCTTAGTTCATCTGTCAAAAAAGGACTTCTGTTTCTCTTGTGCTGCCTCTAAACTGTGTGCATGAGACATTTAAATTTTAAAATAGAAGAATGCTTTTCATTCTTGGTTCTCATAATGTTTATTCCAGGTTGTCTTGGGGCTCTGATCTGAGGTCTCTCTCACCTCTGCACCTACTACTGCCAGGAGAGAGGAGTCCTTTTCAACTCAGTATCTTCCAAAGTAGTAACCTGGGCACATACTAAAGTTGTATATAAAGATGCATATCATGCAAAAGGACATAATAAAAAGATAATTGGAAGTGGGACTAGAATACTCCTGAAAAGTCAGTATTAAGATTTTGAATACAGGGCTGGGGATGGGGGAGTAGGTCAGTACAATAGTTAGATGAACATTACCATACTTTTGAGTGAACACCCTATAGGCTTTCTGTATGAACAAACAAACAGATAGAGAATTTTACCAAGAGTATAGGTTATAAGCATGACTGATTAAGACATGGGAAAGCTTACCTCAAAGCTACCCTTCTTTTTCCCCTGCCTGTGCCTCCCTTGATTTTTCCCAATAATCTCTTAACCATGTTTCCCGCCTCCTACTTGTCTTGCTCATACCAGGAATACTCCTGAGATCTGGGGGATTCACTGAACATATAAACCAGCTGATTTTGGAGCAAAAAAGGGAGAGCTGCATATTGTAGCCTATGTCATACTTTGATGTATACATACATGCTTCTAAAAAAGCCACCTCACTGTTATGATGCAAGCACTGGCCTCTTTTTCTTTCCCTGCTTCTCTTTTTTGGAGACATTTATTAAATCCGAACACAGGTTGATGTTGTGGGCTGCTGTGATAGAAGCTCTAAATCTTGATTATTAATAGGTGGATATATTTGCAATACATGCTGATATGTATTTAATCAATGTAGCAGCAGCAAATATTTTTCATATGTAACAAAAGCTACGTACTACTACATCGTGTAATGATAAAGAGAGGATTAAAATACCAAAAGCAAAAGAATTTGTATTCAAAACAGTTGGAGTAAAATCCTACCATATCCACAAAGACCTAGTAAATGAACCTCGAACAGGAAGCACATGAAATACTTACAGGTATGCCAAGAGAAAAGAAAACCAAAACATATTCTTTCCTCACAAACCTCAGTGAACCTTTTACATGGTGGCAACTACTGATAAAAGTCAGCTTGCCCAGTCCACCTCCTTAGTATAAACAGAGCTTAACCCTGCTCCTGGGGCACCTAAGGAAGACCTTTTATTTGTACTCACTTCATAACCTCACAGATAATTTTTGCAGCATTCAGCTATTTTAAATTCACTATTGCTTGGTATAATATTTTGTCTTTACAGCTTAACTTTATGCAATATAATTGCAAATTTATGTCTCAATCCAACTGCACCAATGCTGCATATGTCCTAATGTGTTGATGCAGTGTCCTTTCACTTTTATCTCCTGTTTCACACCTCCCAGCTTCCCTTTTTTTTTTTTTTTTTTTTTTTTTTTTTTTTTTTTTATGCTGTAGATGTCTTACATCTCCCATATGGTGACCAACACAGCTACTGTATTGCCTGGAAAAAGCTGGGGGGGGGGGGGGGGGAAGGGGGCGTGGGGAGAGGCAGAAGAGAAAAAGAAAGATCAATAGTAACACTTCACTTTTTTGACTATAGCCTTCTCCTTCTACCTCCACTATCAGTAAATCCACACAAGTAAATCACAACTTATTCAAAACCCGAAGTAAACATACATTTTGACTGGTCACTAAAATCCCTGCTCCCAGGGCTATTGGCTATTCATAAGCAAATTGAAAATGTGCATTCAAGAGGAAGAGGGATATTGCCTCTATATCTCTGTTATCTTCGAAAAAAAAAAAAAAAAAGTAAGAACAAAACAAACTAGAGATGGAGGTGGGGATAAAGAGATTGTTCTTAAAATAATTTTTGACCTTTCTCTAATATCCCTTTTTTATACTGCAAAACAGAACAAATCTTGCACTTCTACATACACTAATATTTAGATTATGCATATTTCCAGAGCATCTCTCCCCATTTAGTTTTGCAAAATATGAAGTGAAATCCCACTGATGGTATGCAAAACATAGCATGCAGGTATGTATGGTTTTTTCACATAATTAATGCCCTCTAGGATGGAGGTAATATCTCAACTTGAAGCACCACGAAGCGCTTTCTATATTTTTAAGCAGTATGCTGACTGAACTTACTTTGCTCCAGTGGTATTCCTATTTAAGTCACGATAATATGACTCAGCAGTATATTTTCTAACAAAGTTAACTCTAATACAACCACTGTGCAGGAAGATGGTTTTAGGAATGTTCTGCAAAATACATGGTTTAGAAAGCCCCTCGATAAAACCAATAATGGCACCATCACAACACTATTGTTTTTCACTGATCAAATTCATAAGAATACCTGACAATGTTTTCACTGAAAGCATATAACAAGCTATAAACCAGCACAGTGTAGCCCAATAACTATACCATGCAATCATAAACGCAACTCTTCAAGTTGCAAGTTTTCCCCTGACAGCTCTTTCCCCCACCTTCCAGTGACAGTAAGAAATTACCAAGAAATGATGCTCTTTCTTATGGTTCAGAGATATTATTAAGTTACTGTGAAAGTAAAACAAATACATCTCTGCTATGTACTTGATCAGTTTTTTCTACTTTTAATCTACAATGCATTTGTCTAACCAAATTAAGTACTTTGCAATCCTAGCATTACATGTACAAGCATATTTCCTTCGTATTTGTTTTTCATTTTATGATGCTTTAATTGTTCACAAGTAATAACATAGCTGATTAATTTTTATATTTGAGCTGCAATTATGCTTTGAAATCTAATTTGTAAGAACTGAGGTTGTACTTTAATACCAACATCACAGACTTCTAAATTAGAAAACAAATTATCCCCTAGTCCCTTCTCCCCCCCACACACCTCTTCAGCATTTAGAGAACACTACTTCAGACTGATGTTTCTGCTGCACAAAAGTACAGACCCAAACCTGCCTTAATTTCCTTGTGAGATGATAAAATACAACCTCTGGCTGTGCCTCAAACAGAACTTTAATTACGGTTTAGCAACAGCCAATGCTTTTACATACCAGAAAGTATAACTCTGTTTCTGGAGTGGTTACCTAAGACTAAGCACTTCCACTTCATTTTGTGCAAGCCTGAGTCAAAAAAGTCAAGTTTAACAAATATTTTTCCCCAATTTTACAGCAGTATAAATTCTGTATCCTTTCAAGATTTTAGACATACTAGCATACAAGAAAAAGGAATAAATGAACACAGCTGGAACTTCTTCCTCACCATTTGAATTAATGGGCTTTCTTTCAAAGGTCTCAGTTCTGTACTTTAAAAGCACATTCCTTCAGTGAAGTCTCACAGCAACTGTAAATTCTCATTAGACAAAACTGGTTATTGAGGTTAACAGTGGGATTTAACATTGCCTTTCCAATTGCTCCAATATGCTAACAAGAATTGATTATTGACATACAAACTTAACAACCACTATACAACATAAGTGCATATGAACTAAGTTTACACTTAGATGATCATAAAAATGGCTTTTTTGAAATGAGGAAAAAGACCAGACAGTAAGACCACAGCTTTTTTTTTTGATGTTTCATTATGCTGCCTCAAAATGGTTATTTCAGCCCCTTGAATAAGTACCTGCTAAATAAAAACTTTAGATTTACTTTAATACATGAAGCTGAGGGAGTAATGATGCTTATTCTGTCTGTGTTGGCCATGAATTTAGGTTGGATGAAAATGAAGTCTGTTTTCCACAGGAAACTTACCACTATAATTTTATTAAAGAACTCTGTAAGTGACTAATGCTACAATTCCAAACAGCAAAATCTTCAGATGTGGATCTCCAGATAAAATAATTGATATTCAGTTGCCTAAGCCTGTTCTGGTGGCTCAGCTTCCTAGAACATCTCAACCATCTCTGCCTGCACTGCCTACCGTAAACATACTTTTCAAGGAACCAGGTAAGATTTTATTTACTTCAACTACATCTCCATTTAGACTTGCTCCAGAGGCTAAGGAGTCTTAATATACATGTAATCATTCCCATTTCATCACACAATAAAAATCTCAGCACAGAATTCAAATTCAAACAAACGTCCTATCTAGTTATAACTGTGCCTTATGGTTCATTGCTCTAATTACAATGTATATGCCAAGAATATTTTGTAATGATTACTCAAGGTCATTAGCTTAGAAGACCTCTTGTTTGCCAAGTGTTAGGCTGCCACTTAGGGATTCAGTTGATACTGGTGGTCTGACTCATACTTCTCAGTAATGTAAATAAAGCAGAAACTTCTAGACACTACAGTACACAAAGGATAACACTTCCACTCTTGAATCAAGCGTATCTTAAGCACCTGCCTTTGTAGAGCTCTCTGGGTGACAACAGGCATCTTTTCAAATAAGATCTCTAGTTAAATACTGTAAAATTACTTATCTTAATGTATATCTTTTGGGGAAATTTCTGGCCGTGAAGGATGAGCAAATTAGATGCCTGAAGCTTCCATTATCACAGAAGTGTCCAGTAGAGAACGTGATTCAGAGAACTAAGAAAAGAAGGATGCATGGGAATGCACAGATTTTAATGTAATTTAAGAATAAAAAAAATTGTCTCAGGTCTGATATATAAATGGATAATCTTACTCTAAAGGACATTCTTATTAAAGTGATGACCAAAACCAGAATGACATTATGGTATCATAAAGGTATTTAAGTTTAGGGATGTGAATGGAACAAAGTGATCTTTTAGTTTTGCTTCAGGCTAAACCAAAGCCATTTTCTAAATGTAACTGTGATTTAGTGACAATGTTTTTCTTATAATGACTTCAGGTCTAGTTAAGAAATTGTAGCCATTGATGCAGTTATGTTGTCTATTGCTTGCTGCTGAAGCAGGGGAAATTTATATTCTAGATTATTATAACTGCATTGTCCTTAGACTGTACAGTCCAACGCTTTAAGTCAGCTTTGGTCATATTCTGTGCCAATGTAAATTACAATAACTATTTTGACTTCACAAGTTCTATACAAATTTTCACCATCTGAAGCTCAGACACATAATTTTTCAGCAAAGCTGTATTATCCCTACACATTCTTATTTCCTGACTTTTCTTTTATTAATGAAGACTAGCTACACAATGATACAATGCACTAGTCTTATTTTGAAATTACAACAATTATCTCAACTTTGAAATGCCAGTGCTCTTGATACTCCATGCTTTGATTCCAAGTGACCTCATTAAGCACCTTGCTTAATATTGCATCCCTGTATCTTTTCATGAACTGCCATTAAGTTCAGTCACATCAGTAATACTTTAAGGGCATTGAAACACCTATGGTTGATTGTCCATTGGAAACCAAGTCTCTTCTCAGAGGGAAGAGGAAGATTTCCAAACAAAGACCATATTTGCAAACGATCAGAGCTTTTTTGGCAGGGCTACAGATAAAGTCTCCATAACATCTTTCCTCCAGAGGACAATTGCCATCATTCCTCTGCCTCCTGCATTATTCACCACCACACAGGAAAAGGCAGAACTTGAGCTTCAAAATATTGAAAATATTAAGTGCTGTAATTACAGTTAGTGACTCTCAAAAACCAGCTCACTCAACATTTGCAACTAAAGATCAAATAAAGCTGTACAGAACGTCTTAATCCTTCAGTTGTAAACAACTGCCTAAGATATTGTAAATACTTACTTAGATTGTTTTTCTGTCAAACTTTCCTGTAAACTTCTGGTTACTGTGTCTGAGAAAGAATATGAGAACTGATGATGCTCCCATTCTATAACCAAAGTTTCTTTCATATTTGCTTTGCAGTGCAATTATATTTCCTTCACACAACTGTTATTTATTTTATAGTTGTTTGTACAAAATCATTCTAATTTTTGCAGTGGCCAGACACAGAGAAAAAAACAGAAACATCAGGGTCTGGTTTATTGATTTGTTTTTCCTCAAAGCAAGCAGAAAGTGGTTACCAATTTGGGCAACCTAGACAAGAGGCAATGTCAGGCAGGAATATCAGCTAGTTAGGGTTACAGAATAGCAGATAATAAAAGAAGTGCAAATAATATATTTTTCCTGTTTTCTGAAGTGTTTCCCATTTCAGAGAAGACACGAGTACAGCAAAATAACTCATTTTCCCATTACATGCAAAAAGCAGTATAAGATGTACAAGGAGACCATGGAATTGTTATGGCCATTGGTTACTGTTTGTTTTTCCTCTGTTTTATTACAGAGGGATAGGAAACTGTAATAACCAAAAATGTACTTCTAAACAAATGCAACAGCTTAGTAGTGCCTTTTAAACAAAGAGTTAATTTGCTGTTTGTTACCCTGATTATGTTTTGGGTATTTATTGATTCTTTGCATGACGACAGCCAGAGCTACAAAAGTTTTTATATGCTCTTCTTGCCAGTACAAAAATTAAAGATTCAAAAATCAAGCAGAAAATACTTTTCAAATAAACATTTGCTTTTTCAAGAATAAAAACACCTTTGTTTCATTAAGCATAACTTTATCAAAGGAAACTGACATCTATGACAAAGATCTATTCAGTTCACCCCATGTTTCTTCAGAAGACTTTTATATATCCTAGTTAAGTATAGTTATAGCTAACATGCAAAACCCACCTGTTCAGCAGGGTCTACAGTAAATCAAACATCCTACTGTACTTTGGAAATTAACTTCCCAGACACATCTACTGCAATTTCCAGTCTTTGCAGGCAGCCTGTCACATAAAAGGTAGGTTATGCTCCTCACCAGTAATATCTGCATCTGTCCTGTCCTTTGAGAGACAGGCAGCACTCCTCACTAGTTTCCACAGCTGTGAGGAGACAGCATGCCAAAATCCTATCATGTGAGACACAGTGATGTGTTTTAGCCATCCTTAAATCTACACAGAGGAAGAGCCACACCCCCACCAGAAAAGGACCATAAAGTAAGGGGGCTGCAGGGTGCTGTGAGGAGCAGGAGCAGCAGGGAGGAGGGACAGACGGGGTGCTGAGGGAGCAGGGGAAGCAGCCCATGGAGGGGGCGGGTGGGACCGGGACCTGGACCCACGCGTGCACATCCCACCGTTCTGGCCTGCGCCCTCAGGAGACTCAGGCCTGGCTGGTTCCTCAAGGAGGACCTCCAGTACCCATGTGTGACAAGCGATTCCGGGAATATGTTCAGCCCTTGCAGAAACATATTTGATTCCTACTAGTCCAGGAAGTGATGTTAATGGTCCATTTGACCACTGACAGCATAAGCATATTGCTTGTATTTATGCAATTTCAAAGTACCTGCTTTAAAGAAATGGATATAAATTCTACCTCCTCTACCCCTTGCCTATAACTCAAATGTTATGGTGGAAAGTATACTGTAATTCAGCTGATGTCTCTTTTGTTTTTCAGCTGAGCTGGAACCACAGCTTTCAAACCAACGTCATTCCAGAGCAACACTGGGCATCCCTGTACTCTCCGCATTACCCGAAGAGTGATACATGCTTTCACAGTGCATCATCCCAGTTATCCAGGAAACTGAAACACTTCAATCATCTTTTATCAGGTTGTCCAAAGAGGTCTGAAAAGTGTTCATTTTTCACATTACTGAAACATGCCTTACCGAATGGGCTGTCAAAGCAGACACAAATCTTGCAGAGGGGTGCCACCGCCTGACAACCTGGCTGCATTAGAGACTGCACTTCATGTCACCACTAAGGAGCACCAAAAATTACAGAGGTAAAATAACAACACTGTCAGTCTGAGGAGAAAAAATGTTTTTCCTGAGATTTATCAAAATACCAAAAAATCAGAAGGAGAGAGAACAAAAGGAAAAGAAGTTCTGCAACTGAAATAAGTGAAAAGCAATATATAATCAGCTTGGTCTAAACTCCTTTTGAAAGGAATTAGGCAAGGCTGCAAGAGTCAAAAAGTATTACCAGTGTCTTCAGATATAACAATTACATTTTTTACAACTTGGAAGATCTCAGTGAGAAAATGCTCCTAAACTTCAGAATATACTTACTGCAGCTACCAAATACAGGATATATATGCACCAAAACCTTTCTAGATGCCAAACTGAGCATCTGTACTAAACAGCACAATACAGATTGGCATTAAAGCTCTAATTCTCCCACTTACCACCCTGTTTCCCATCAGTAAGCACCCAGCTAGTCACTGAGACTCCAAGGAGCCTTCTCATGTATTTGAACTCATGCATAAGAATCTTGCTCAGGTAAGCACAGTTGCAAGGCACAAGTTAAGCAGCTTTAGCACAGACAGAGTACTGAATAGATTCACTACATAAGCCCATTCATGCATTTACCAGAACAAAAATCTGACTCGATTCTTACAAGTCTGAAGAAGTGCAGCATTTAGAATCATAGAACAGAATCATAGAATGGTTTGGGTTGGAAAGGACCTTTAAAGGTCATCTAGTCCAACCCCCCAGCAATGAGCAGGAGCGCCTTCAACCAGATCAGGTTGCTCAGAGCCCTGTCCAACCCAATCTTAAATGTTTCCAGGGATGGGAAACCTCTACCACCTCTCTGGGCAACCTGTTCCAGTGTTTCACCACCCACATCGTAAAAAATTTCTTCCTAATATCTAGTCTGAATCTACCCTCTTATAGTTTAAAATCATTACCTCTTGTCCTATCATTTACCTACGATCTTCGTCTGGAAATCTCCCCTAAAGTTCAGGAAAATATTTCTGACATGAAGAACAGTTGGCAAATTACTGTGTCTGCTTCATGACATAACAAGATCTGTAGTTCTAAAACCAATTTAACAGCAAATAATATCTTTCAAAAAAAAAAAAAAAAAACAAAATCAGAAACATGACGGCAGCTGAAGTACAAATGTACAAACCAGTTTTAAATTGGCCAGATCAGAGGGTTACATGTTGCCATTGCTATTCTGAACCGCAGGGCAGTCCTATCCACAGATACCAATCAAATGAAGTACATAAGCACCTGGTTAACTTTAAATCCCATAAATTAAAAATAACGTACCTGAATTTCACTACACTTTTTTCAAGCACTAGTAGTAGATGAATGGTTTTCTGTCTTTACATATGAACTGCACACAGCATCAGAACACAGTCTGCTCAGGCACACGTGTGTCTGAGAAACTTCTTTTTCCACACTGCCTCTTGTAGTGTGAGCTTTCAGCTAATAGTCTGGCCAGAGAAGCTGAAGCTAAGGTTTTTTTAAAGCATAACATCCAGTTGCCTGGGCCATGCCTCCTTTCCCATGCTCTCTTGTAAGAACTTGAAATAGAAGGGAGAATTCCTCATGTCACTGCTCTGTTCCAGCAGCTGATTTATTTATATTTGAATTCAGATAGGAAAAACTAAAATCAGGACTATGAAAACAGAATACACTCTTCAAATTGTTTTAGCATTTGGGCACCTTTAAGACCAACTCACTGATTTATTACTACAGCAACACAAAGAGCTTGAACTATTCAGACAGCATGAGGTTTTTAAGTCTTGTATTTCTACAAAATATAACAAAGTTAATGCAACACCCTAGACAAAGTGGAGGGCCCAGAGGACAAAGTATGGTAGAGCTCACATTTCTCGTCCTGACCTCACACTGACATTCGGACTATATACTTCTTTTCATCACAGTCTGTTGTGGAGTGGATGGACAGAAGCTAAAAAGGGTGCTCTTGCCAGCTAAGCACTGAAAGCATGCATTGCCAAGTGCAGAAAACAAGAAGCCCTGTGCATTGTTCTCCTGTGAAAAACAGAGAAATTTCTCCATTTCAAAATGCATATTTACAGAAGAGAAGCGAACCCCTACTGTACTCTACCAAGCCTTCAAGGCAAGACAGATTAATGGCCAAATCACATAGCAAGGACTTAATCTTCCTCCTGCAATAGCTTCATCAAACAGGTTCCTTCATGTTTCTTATGATGGGGATGTCACTCTCAGGCTGCTCAAGATTCGATGTTTGCTTGGCCAGAGCCTCCTCTGCTTATTTTGTGGCTATCACATTACTCAGCCAAGTGCATTCCTGCTGAATGACCAAGGCAGGGATTTTGCCCAATGCACAAGCACACAAGATTTAGCAGTTAGCTAGATAACACTAAGGAATTGTTTCCTGATTAATGCTTTGAGCTTCCAAGAAAAAATACAAGGGAAAAAAATTGGCCTTTTATTCCTCCACTCCTGATAACATCTAATCACTGACACTTCAAAGAATCATTAAGCTCTGCTGCTACCATTTCTGGCATGATTCTTTGCTGCTTACAATAAAATTACATTAAGCAAATACAGTGCATTATTTAAAGCCACTAAACAGTTTCTTTCTAAGACAAAATAACATAATTAGTCAAATATTATACAATTCATATTAAAGGATTTTTTTCCCCCCACCCAGGCTTCACAGCTTCTTGTGTCCTGAAGGTCTTGGATATGATTCCACTGTGGTATGCAATATAATTATTTTTAGTTATTTGTGATTGTTTAACACGTTATTATCATTAATATGCATTTTATTTGTTTTGGATTAGAAATTGCCTCCTAATGTAGTTTTAGAAAGCATTAGTTATTCTAAACATACTCTGTTCAAGGAGTGGAGCAACTGCCTGGAGGCAGCAACTTCTATTTATAAGACCTCAATGGCAGGCCACTGCTCAGCCCTCTGTGATATGCACAATTTTGGGACATACAAGTCAAAACCATTCAGGTACAGAAAGATAAGCATAAAAATCAAAGTGTCAATGTTATTTCCTATAGAGGTAATTACAAATACCAATAATTAAAATTGATCTGTGCAGATCAGCCCATACATGGACTCTGCACTGCAGTCAATGGAATTCAACATGTGCCAAGGGCTTCCTCTTGCTTGATGTT
This sequence comes from Tyto alba, assembly GCF_018691265.1. Classification (NCBI taxonomy): domain Eukaryota; kingdom Metazoa; phylum Chordata; class Aves; order Strigiformes; family Tytonidae; genus Tyto; species Tyto alba. The sequence goes on along the minus strand of NW_024881327.1, from coordinate 11,515,069 downwards.
TACACTGGAGACAGATAACACTGGGTTATTTAGACGCAGGAATTGGGATCTGGTTTACTTCCATTAAAACTGGATATGGGGAAAATGACCTACATGTAGAAAGCACAGGGTAAAATGAGAGAAGTGAAAGTTATGCTGATGTTTCACAGAGCTTGAGATTTTTTTTGAAGCTGTATGCTTTCACCTCCCTACAATTACTTTGAACGTGTCTACAGTATTTACTGAATTCCCATTCTAACAACTTGCAAAAGTTTTCCAGCAAGATGTTTCTGTTTCATTTCCTATATAAAATCACAGAATCACAGAACGGTTTGGGTTGGAAGGGACCTTAAAGACCATCTAATTCCAACCCCCCTGCCACAGGCAGGGCCCCCTTGCCCCAGCCCAGGGTGCTCCCAGCCCCGTCCAACCTGGCCTTGAACCCTTCCAGGGAGGGGGCAGCCACAGCTGCTCTGGGCAACCTGTGCCAGTGTCTCACCACTCTCACAGTAATGAATTTCTTCCTTATATCTAATCTAAATCTACCCTCTTTCAGTATAAAGCCGTTACCCCTTGTCCTATCATCAGAAAGAAATGTTGATTTAGAGATACCAATACAATGATGTTGCCTCATGTGAAGAAGTTAAAAATATATTAATTTGTTTAAGTACAAGCTTGTTTCTTTTTGAAAGAATTCCAGAACCACAAGTCATATTTTTAGACATGAAAATTGAAAGAGTAGCAGAGGTTAGAGCATATTTCCAAAACCTCTGAGTACATAGACAAGCATGATTTAATTCTATGTGCTTAGAAGATATCACTACTGAGGTTGTAAAGAAAAATATTTAAAAACCAAGCACACAAGAAAGAAGATTAATATACTTGCTAATACCAATAAGGTGAAGGAAAAAACCAATCTAGAAGGTGTCATGGTTCAGCTTTTAGGCACATGGTAAACAGATACAGGAGTTTCCTTCCTCTGAATTTGTATAGATCATGAAATGCTGAAACTGCTGATAGTAGATGAAAAAGTCAATCAAACAACAGTGCAGGCTTGCCTTTTAGTGGAAAGAAGGCAAAAATGTACTAATGCTGTTTGAACTAACCACAAAAATTATTCTGAATTTCAGCACTGTATTTTTGCAGCACATTGCCTTTCCAATCCCTTAGCATTCAGAGAGCAATATAACTGAAACACTAAAACAATTAGATACTAACAGTATTTCAAATGTTAAGTCATTGTAATAATACCTAGATGATGGGCAATATACTGTGTTAAATTTTAAGTACAGGTAGACTAGGTGAAATAGGTTTATCACCAGATTGAGAAAGATGCCACAGTCAGATACAGACTTAAACCACAGATCTCTACCAAGATCCCATCCTATCTAATCCAATCCACCAGTGGTGGTTTGGGGTTTTTTGGGGGGGTTGGAGGGATGTTTTAATTTCTTACTAGGTCATGTTTTTAATTACCTTCCACATTTTAAAATGCACAGACTCCAAGCTTGTGTTGTGAGAAGGAATTACCATTATGTTTTCTTTTCTTTCCTGAAAAAAAAAATTCTTTACATTCTCCAAGGCCTCAACTGTTAAGAAACAACTATCCTGCTTGATATTTTAAGACAAACGTTACTGTGCATGCTGTAGTTATGATTCTCATCTAAAGAAAAATATCAAATTACAATCTACTCAATGAAATAGAATTTCCTTGGAAAATCACTACCACACTTTTGAAAATTCCATAATATCTAATATCACAGCAGTAAAATAGTCACTGAAAAATACTGAAATATCTCAGATGAACACAGCACTTAAGAACTATGTTCTTTCTAAAAATCAACTACTGACTAGAAAAACTGTGCAAGAATGAAAGGACTATTTAAACAAAAAGAATCACCTCATTAAGCTTGTTAAAAAGTTGATTTCTCAGAGTATAAACGCCCATTCCCTCTATATACCTCATTACCAAAGGCCTTGGAAAAAAGGCAAAAAAGGCAGGCTAATGAATAGAAGAAGCAGCCGAGCCTCAGGCCAATTTCTGCTTTTGGAAATGCCTGTGCAACCACTGATGAAACAGAAAGGAGGTGTATATGCATATCCATAAGAATGAATCTGGCCTCGTATTTAAATTGCACTTGTAAATGATCATATTATTTGAATAACTCACTGTTTAGACACATCAGGCATTGTCTGTTCTTTTTTCCTTGTATCCATGGTCGGCTCCACAGGGGTAAGTACTACAGCAGCACATGAGACTATTGACTGGTATGAGTCTTCTCGGCAAACTGCAAAGACAAAAAAAAAATCTCAGTGTTAAAGAGTGAACTCTGTATTTTAAATGTTTAAAGGAAAAAAAAATACAATCAAGTCATACTGTGATAAACAAAAATCCATATGATTAATCAGTGTTCACTGCGGTCACCTGCATGAAAACTTCATTGTGTTTCACATTTCCTCAAGTGCTTGCTTGGCACTTCTTTTTGTCCATAGACTGATATCCAACCATCATTTATCCCATTTTACCTAGCACAAGATCTGATGTCAGTCTGCTCTAGCTCAGTGGTGTGTCTGAGTCCTAAAGGGACTCATACTTCCATAAATGACATCAGAATACGATGTACTTTTTCCTTTTTTCATCACAAACTGAAAATGAGCGTGGAAATTATGGACAGTTTTCAGACAAACCTCCTACCTTCAGAAATTTCAGACTTCATAAGAAAATAGATTTGAGAAAATCTGATTAGTGGGGTTTTTTTGTCTTCAACCATTACATCTCTCTAATGAAAAAGGCCAAATCCAAATAGTCTAGGAGTGATATCTGATATACTGATTCATGCTTTTTGTTGATACAAATTATCTATGTATTACTGTGCTGGATAATATGCCTGTCCTGGTTGGGGCTGGCCTAGAGCTCCCGTTGGTCTGGCAGCGGGAGGAGCTGCAGCCCCCTGAGACCCCAGGGGCTCCCCAGGTCCCAGTGCCCTCACCTGTGTGCGGGGGCGGGGGGAGCACAGCTGGAGGGCTGGGCCCCGATTGGTCAATAGTCCATGTCATGTGACCTTGTGCTCACCATATAAAGGCAGGAGAGGGCTGGGAGAGGCTGCCACTTCTGGGAGTGTGGCTGTGGGGCCTTTGTGCTCGGGATCGCTGGCTGGGAGCAGGCGGGTGGTGAGCAGCTGTATTGTACATTACCCGCTGATATTGCTGTCAGTGTATTGTTCTGTTACTGTTATTAAACTGTTTTTATCTCAACCCGCGAGTCTCCCTTTGCCCCTCCAATCCCCTCCCCATTCCCAAGTGGCAGGAGGGTGGGTGAGCGGCTGCGTGGCATTTAGCTGCTGACCAGGCTCAAACCATGACAATGCCTTAGTTGATATTTAGAGCTAGAAGAATGATCATGCATTTCAGCTGAGCTTCTGGCTCAATTAGCACTAATAAATGAATATACAAAAGTTCCTGACCTCCGAACAGACAGCTATATTTGTTATAAGACATGCATATTCTAAATTGCAAGTGTCACCAGTAATTTAGCACTTAGCAGTCACCACTCCTACTGATTCTGAAGGTAGAGATTTCCTTTACAGCCAAGGTACCTTCATGAGCCAAATAAAAGTTGGAATTAAGAGTTTGCTGTATTGAACAAAGCATGGCAGCTTCTTATACTATACATTTTTGGTACTATTATATATCATATATAAACAAGAATAAACTTGGTGACCTACCTTTTAAGCAGAAAGTCACGCATTATTTTATATGTATAACATACCGAATTAATTTATAGAGTATACATATGCACATACACAGCCAATCAGGATGACTGAAACAAATTCTCAGCAATTCAAAACCAGAAAGAACCCATTTTACAGGTACACACTTTTATGAAAGATTGTGACAGCTGGAAACATTGAACTATAGCAAATATTTATAGGTGGAAAACTTGTTTCTGAAGACTTTCCTACCTTCCATCCTCCACAATTATGTGCCTCCTTAATGCCCACAGAAGATGTTCCTTTTGCACAGCCTATGCTCCTCTTACAAGAGAAGCAAAAATAGAGTAGAACTTCATCCATATTGCCTTAACTGGGTCAAGAAGAACTAACTGTGGTGTTTTACCCTGAGCACTCAAATCACATTCAGCATGAATTCAGTGCGCATCAACAAGGTACACTGCATGCCCGATGAACACCCTGGAGCAGTAACTAGTGTTTTAAGGCAGTTAGAGAGCGGATTTTAAGGAACAGTTCAGAACAGGGTTGGGTATTTCTACAAAGGCTGGAAAATTGCAAAGGTGTTCTTTTTTTCAGAGCAATTATGAACCATTCAGCAAGCACCAAAAATGGACAGAGCACGAGCAGATTCTGTCAGGAAGGAAATAATCCTTTTGTGGAGTACATGTGATTATGTTTAATGCATTTGATGTTCTCCAGCATTGCTTATGCTTGTATTTTTAAATATTAATGTGCACATTTGGCTAAGTGACTAAGACACATAAAGATGACCTAAACTGAAACATTACCTTCATTTTTTTTTTGAACCAGAGCTACTCAAAACTTTGTTACTATCATAGACACCCATCTCCAGAACATGATTATACCCAAAGAGAACTTGCTATACTGCCTACAGGTATGAAAGTACATATAGTACTTCATACATAACAAATTAAGAAAAGAATTATTGCAAAATACATTGAACTAGAGAGACTACATAAGAAAAAAAGAGGTTTAGGTGATTTTTATCCTACTATGTTACATGCAACCAGCAGACCATCTATTAGCAAGGTGCTATTTGATAGGCACCGAGTAATGTACAAAATAGTATCTTTTCATTACATCCAGTGACTGAATATGTGCAAATAAGAACATTTATATCTATTTGACTCTTGACTTACAGTCAAAGAACTGTAAAAAGTTAGGTTTGTCAAAGGGTGATTTTGAAATTCAGTACCTGTATTTTATCCTGAAATGCTAATAAAAAAGGGAGAGTAAAGGATAAAGCAAAAATGTATTTTTCTTTAAAAGACCTGTGGTATCATTTTAATATCTAGTTATTACTTTAGAATTTGTAAGAGGTCTGGTGGCTATGGAAGCATCAGAGAGTATGACTTTCCCTAGATCACCCACTGTCCATCAGAGCAATTACAAAGAAAGATAAAATAGGAAATCACAACTAATAAAAAAGACACTGCTACTATCCTACCCTTTACAGAAATTTCACAAATGAATAAAACTGTGAAATTGCTTTTGTTTAATAATTAATGCTATATAGGAGTTGTATAATCCCCCTAATTTAGAGCTGAAGACAAACCCAGTGGTCATCCAGTGATCTGAGCTCATGGAATTTATTATCCTCCCATTCTAGACAGCAATACTCTTTGGTCTGGCTTTTGAAAACCACTACAATTTCTCCTTTTTATCTCAAGTCTCTGTTCACACAGTCATAAGCCATTATGAGACAGTATAATTAACTAAAATGTCATGAAATAGGGACAGCACATCAGCAAGTAATTTTCACCTACTATAGTGTATTCTCTTATTATCTGTTCATAACTTGCATTAAAATAATGAGAATTTGCTTGAATGTGGACTCAACTTTAACATTGATAGGGATGGGCACTGTTTTACTTAAGGAGACTGTTTTAATTTTGCACTTCAAACTTTTCTTAAGTGTAGCTTCTTTTCTACATCTTCATTTTTTTTATCTACAAGTGGCTTACATTACCCCCAAAAAAATCCCATTAGTGATGTCCACATATGATACTCTTCATGAATCCAAATCTCTTAGATCCTTAAAATATTACAAACCTCAGAACAGCCAACAGCTACACTAAGGGATTACCCCTTTTAACCATAAATCCTCTTACATGTCCAATTTGCACTTTAACAGCCAGCAAGAACTTTACAAATCTGGCCTTACCACATGAATTGGTAAGGAAAATAGAGAAAAGCAGAACTTTCAATCATCTGAGTTGGTGTTTGGAAAAGCCATCAATGTAAACAGCTGCCCCAGCCTGACATTATTCCTGACCTGAGTATAAAAGTTAATTCCCTGCTCACCACCCTCTGGGCCCAGCCATTCAACCAGTTTTCAATCCACCCCGCCCTCTGCTCATCCAGTCCATACACCAACGGCTTGTCTATGAGGATCTTATGGGAGACAGTGCTGAAAGCCTGACTGATGTCACGGTGCACAATATTCGCTGCTCCAGTAAAGAAACCAATAAGAAAATTATCCCATCTATCTGCTACATTTTTAGAATGGCACACAAACATTAAATACGTGTTGTAGGTAGATGTTCATTATCACACTTGCTGTTGCATATCTCTGGAAGTGTGGAAAAAACTGTACAAGACATCAACATCAAGGAAAACAATCAGCTAATTTTATACTACCTGTAGCAACTTCTTTAAGAGACTAATATTTAGTATCTCAGAATGTGTTATACATTGAATATGTTCTGAAAAAATAAGTAATTTGCATGCAAGTGAGATGGTATTTTTCAGTACCATTGCATCTCCTTTCTTCACAATTCAACCATTATGTAAACCACCTAATAATTGTGAAATAATACAATTGGAGGAACAGGTTTCTTATGTATTATTATTAAAGAAACTTATTTTTCTTAGTGAAATAAAAGACCCTACATACCAACTGCAAGTCATATAAAGGACAACTCTACAGAAAAAGAAAACAAACAGTCTAGCTCCAAATGATACTATTATAAAAGATCTGTACTGCTTCTGAAGTTGCATAATTTCTCCCCAGATTCTTCAATTTATACTTTAATGATGCATACAGTTTGTTTTCTTCCATGGCCAAGTGCTTTAGAAGTACCCCAGCTATTTATCACTAGGAGTGCTGTCTTGGATTTACCCTCGTTGGTTGAAGCAGTCCCAGAACATCATTCACTATCAAAACAGATCTCTACATCTGCAGAAGAAAAACATTAACTTTTTTTTTTTTTCCTTTGCTGTTTCTTTCAAGAACAATGAGAATGACTAATTAAACAGTTTTCTTTTACTTTGAACCAACCAGTGAAAAATTTTTAATTCCCTAAATAGTAGGACAGTAGGAAGCCTTCAACAGCTACTGAATAGAATGTATCTCTCTGGAGAATAAAAAGATTTTTAAGCTCTAGGGGTGTCATTTACAGTGTCTATTTCAAACACTGTTAATTGTATATGTTTCTTCCCCTCCCCCTCCCTTTTTTTTTTTAATAGAGGAAAGAGAAAATCTGGTTATCACCACTCACTATCAAAAAAAAAAGTCTCCCTTGACACAAGATGCAAGTGATGGTTAGATGAAATTAGCAGCAAGTACTACCTGCTTAGAGAAAACAGAAGGGAAATGTTCATATGCAATGTTCAATGAAGCGTAAGGGGTTCATGACACAGGGAGGTAAGAAACAGTGAAGTATTTCTGGATTTTAAAAAGCTGGGCACTTACGACAATTCAAAGTATTTACAATCATGCCTGTAGAGTTTAAAATAAACATCTCTCATAATTCAAGAGACAGATCAAATCTGGAAACAACTGCTGGTTTATACCAAAAAAACTTCTGCTTTGGTAAAAAACCAGGCAACCAACCAGGAGCATGGAAGGTGCTAAATACTTTCCCCTGAAATATCCATCAACTGCCACTGTAGGAGACAGGAGACTGAAGCATGGGGGAGCAATGTCTGGATCCCATGTATCCAATCACACATTCCTTTCACTACTGAAGGTAAGAAGATAAGTTTTAATTACTCCAGAGCACCAATTCTCAGTGCAGACATTTACACTTTGGCACACAGTTTCCTAAACGTGGCTCTGTCATAACGAGGCTCAGGAAATGTGCCACCCTCTGAGGTGTTCTGAACAAAGGACAAGGAAGACCTGCAAGATAGGCAACCCATACGCAGGTTCTTCAGATATGGGAAACACGGGACAAAGAACTGTTACATGAGAGAGAGCTTTGCTAAAAAAAAAAAAAAAAAAAAAAGTGCAAAACAACACACCACAAAAGCCAACCAAAAAGAAAAGGAATAGATGATCTACTGTAAATTGCTTTAGTAGGTTAATCTAGTTTTGAGGACAAGTGAAAATCTGAGAAAAGAAAAAGGAACATTTAAAACATTTAACTCAAGTTATTTTCCAGGAAGGATACTGACACTATAAATAGTTTATAAGAGAGAAGCTTGAAATCTGATCTACTAATTCTGGTATCTCCAGTAAGAATTGTGGTTAATCACCGTGCTAATCCCTTCCTCACCACATAGACATGTCTTCTGATATTCCTGGTTCATTCAGCAGGCTCGGAAAAGAACCTCTCCTCAGACTTGTCTCTTCATCAACCCCAAACATCACCTGCATAAAACACTTCTAGCAAAACCAAGTGTATTATTTCAGTTCCACACCCCTCTTCTCAGCCCCAGAAACAAAACAAACTCTTTTAATACTTTGTTATGAAACCCTAAAGCCCAAGGAGACTTTCAGTTTCTTTAAAGCAATACAAAAGGTCAAAGTACTTTGCGTGAAAGCCATTTTTTCCCATCTACTTAAAAAAAGCCTAATATTAAAAAATAATTTTTAAAAAAAGCACCTGATTTTCCTGCTGCTTGATTCTAGCTTTGAAAATGGTCTTCGGGGGGAAAAAGGAAACTAAATGGATCTCTATTTTATTAGCAGTTCAACAGTTATTCTAGGGCCCCTTGTCCCTTAGAAACAGCCACATTTCACAATATTGGCCAGATGAACAAGAGAATGAGACTATACACTCACAGTCCCCAAAGGGTTTGCTGTAATAATTCTGCAATAAAACCACAGGCCCAATTCTTAAACACAGCATAGTCACAATCAGAAATTTTGTAATAGCAACAATTACAGACCCATTATGGGCAAATGAATTGCTTTCTATCAGGTTCTTATGTTTCCTGGCTCTTTTGTAGTATTCATGAAGGCTGCACACACATATCTGCTTTGTGCTACCCACGCTGGCAGCCAGTGGCAAAGGGTACATAACATGGCACTAAGCAGGAGCCAGGGAATTCTTCTAACACACCCAGCAGCTCTGTAGTGATTGCCTGCACCCTTGCTTTTGCATCCTAAGTTTGTTTGTTGCCACAAGCCACTGTGATAATATGGTAATAGACACATGTGAAATTTGGGCCTACTGACTTGTACTCTATGTGTAAGAAATTAAACTGTAAGAAGCAGCAAATGCTGCTTCTTTTAACGTTAATGCTTAATGGAATGCTGTTGTTAGTGCTGACGCTGAACGGAAGGGTATGCCCTGACCACCTAAGGACCCTACAGACATGGTTAATGACGGAAACACCAATTGCTATCACCTAGATAACAACAACACTGGTGGCCCACTTCTTGCACGTTTCCCGTTAAGTACACTCTATTGACCAACCAACTGTATTTTGGTCTCCCTGGAGAAGCACAGGGTAGCACCTTAACTCCTGTTTAGAGCCTTCTCAGGCAGCCTCCCCCAGCTTACAGTGACTTGCAGACTTGCTTAAACAGAGCGGTTGTGTCTGTATTTACTAATCCCGCAGGGACTTTATGTTCAGTTACTTCCATTCTTAAGCAAACTTATAGTATCTACAATGTCCCGTAGAGTTCCAAAGCTGAACTATAGGTCATATGAAAAAATATAGCTCTTAGCCCACTTTAAACTTGCCACCAACTAGTTTCATTTGGTTCTCCCAGTTATAATGCTGGAAAAGACAATGCACAATTCCCCCTTCACTTTCCACTCAGAATTTTACAAACTTCTTTTGGATGCTTTGCCAGTCATCTCTGTTACGGGCTGCAGAATCTGTGTTTGTTGCTGTATAAAACCTGTTCCATATCTCCGGCCACCCTGCTAACCCCTCCATGAATAATCACTCCTTGTTGCAGTTCCTGCAGTGATGGATCACTGTACCCACACCAGGAGAAACCATAATTGCATTCACAGAACAGCAAGTAGGTTAGTTTTTCAGCTGTAACTACTGTACACCTAAAACATTCTAAGTATATCTATTTATGCTTGAGGCTGCTTCTCAAATACTTTCTTATTCACAGTGAACTACTTAAATCAAATATTGTTCCAAGCAGCCTACACTGGAATTGAAAAAAACAACCTTTAAAAATAAAAGCATATTCTATATCCAATAGGTAGGTATTGCTTCTCAGTATCAAAAAAGCATTGGTTTAGGACTTCTGAAGTAATAACTAACTTTCATTAATTTTTGGCAACACGACTGGTCAGGGTGATGTCACAGACTTGTCATTTTAGCACCATAGTCTGTGACTTGTTTTGTGATGTGGACATGAATAAAACCCACATGCATAAGTGAGGGAAAGGTTGGGATGAAAGACTAATGATCTGAGCCCCCAAAATCATGTCTAATTCTGCCAAAGTGCAGGAAGTCTCATAATTGAAAAGGATGAATATCCATTAGAATAAAAAGTGGAGGCTTAGTCATTTAGTTTAGGATGCGTGGTAATAGTCACCATGTGGTCCAAATAAGTGCATCAGTTTATACACAAGGAGGCTTTGAAGATAAGTGGTTAAATCAATTTCTCATAGCAAAAAGCTGCAGGTAGGTTCATGGGACAAAGAAGGCTTACCCCGACCTCCTCTGCCGGCAGCTTATCTGACCTTCCTGGCCTCCACACAAGCCTGAGCTCTCAGATCCCTTGGTCCTCCTGACTTACTGACTGAACCACAAAGTGTGAGGCCGCCTGCAGGAGCTCTTGCAGGGAAATAAGAAAGAAAAACAATACAGTCCAGGGTGATGGAAGAAAACAGAACAGCCAAAACCTCTGCTTTTCCAGTAAGAATGCAAATGGTATTACTGAAAGTGTCAATGTCAGATGGAAGCATAAAGCCACCCCCTGGTAATAGTCATAAGGTACCAGAAACTGGGAAACCCTTGTGTCTCCTCCTAAAGGACATGGAGGAAATCCCAACAGGGATTTCACCAGTCGCAAGAGCTGGCTGCTTCCACGTTCCCTTTTGAACCAAGAGAAGAAGAATAGTTTTAGTTCTGGTTTTGATCACATGTGGGTTTTAAGCTATGTGGTACTTTCAAGAAAAGGAGAGAAACAAGAGTGACTGTGACACCGGCATCTTAAAAGGAGGAATATAAAAAGACCTGCAGGGCATTTCTGTAGGCACAATACAAGCCCCTGAAGGAATGACTACTCTAACAACAATATTCTCGGCTGTCATTTACCACAAGTAAAACTGTCAAAACTCAATAGCAAGCATTTTCAGGAGCACAGTCTCTTGGCTTCGACTATTATTTCTGGCCTAGCTAAAATAAAGACTGACAAACAAGCAAGATTAATTTATTGTTGTTTGTACTAAATGGCTGTAGTCACAAGAAATTTACACAATTAATATACAGATAAACCTCCAAAATCATAGCTTCCCAAGAGAAATTATTAAATAAAATCACAGTGTCAGCTCTCTTTGCAGTTTCTAACAACAAAAGCTCACCAGCAAAAATAATATGAGGAATTTTTGTTTTGCAATAGTACAAGGCTATTTGGCTTTCTGTTATAACCATATTGGCATCTGCTAGCAGGAGCACGAGGTACAGCTGTCAGTAGAGTTGTACATCTTCCCAGTCGCAGAATGACAGCCTTTGTCAACCTCACTGACAAGCAACCCAACCCAGTGAGAAGTCCCTACAGCAGCACATTTGTCACAGCTATTCCTGACTCATTCCTCCCTTCGCAGAAGTCCCTCATAAACCTTGTATTAGAAATTTACACCGGACATTGAAACGATTAGAGGGCACATAACAAAAACACTCTCCCTCTCTTTTCTCCCAGAACACATCTCCCATATTTATTATAAAATGCAAACAATATATTTTACATCTTTGCCCTTTCTAAGATGAGTGGTTTCCTTCTAAAAAACAAACAAACAAACAAAAAACCCCAAACCAACAAACAAACAACAAACTCTTGAGGGAATTTTGCTGTCATTGTTTTTGTTTAGTGATTAAAACTGCCCCAACTCCGGAACCTTGCTTAGTTAACTCCAATATTTGCACATCTCCCTTGAGAAGCTTCAAGATCATTATGTGTTTAACTGGTATTGAGGTTTTGTTTTTCTTAGGACTAAAATTGTCACAATTGTATCAAATCAGTTTTCTGGTACTATTTAGTAAATGTAACAACAACACCTGGAAAATAAAATCAATCTCTTCTGAAAATAAAAATAAACATATACTGGGGAAAGTCAATTCCACTTTATTCTTCAGACTCTGTCAAAAGTGTTTACATACCTTTCCTGGGCCAACCTGTCGATGGCCACAACGCTCTGACAAGATCCTAAAGGAATGCAAATTCAACTCAAATGTCTCTGCAGTCACTTAACAATCTTTTGTAGGAGCATGCATAAGCAAACAGCCAGCTACTATTCCAGCTGGCTGCTCCAGTGTAAGCACAGAGCAGTGGAGAAATGCGGAAAGCGGGTAAAGTATCACCCACAGTCTTACCACTCACTACACCAGCAGCAAAGGGACAGGCCAGCAGCATTATGATCACCTACTGATATACCTCTGAACCAAGAGGGGAAGTGGAGAGGCTTTAAGGAACAGTAGGTTAAATCCTGGGATGAGACAGAATACACCACCTCCTGCGGGCATCTATGGCTAGGCACTAACTAAACCTGTGTGTGAAGGAAGAGAACTTGTACGTTTGCAGGATCGCAAAGGGCAGGCTCTTCACTGGAATGTTGTGACAGCAAGCAAAAGATGAACTCCAGGAGACAACCAGAGTAAGTATTTCCTAGGCTGCTCACACTGTTTTTCATACACTACCAGGGAAACGGTGTTCACCATTTATCTAGGTGACAAGAAAGGTCAGTGGCAGCTATGGAAAGAGAATGGTACAAAGTCTCCTGTGCCACAAAGAAAACTGGTAAACAGGATATGACCGTCTGTCCATTTGTTGAGCCTGCACTTTTAAAATTCTGCCCATTTACATAGCTTGCAGATTTACTATGCTTTGTGTTTGCCACATATAATTTACTAGATTTCAAGGCCAAATGAAACTATTCTGGTCATCTAATCTGACATGTGGCACAGGAACGTGATGCTGTGGTTCTTCCAAAAGTTCAGCATTATAGTCCTAATGTAAAACTTTGAAGACTAGAGGTCACTGCTATGCCAAATTCGTAAGTGATCTGCCGAGTTCTTCAAATTAATGGTCAAAATAACAGCATAATTTTTCCAATTGATTTTCAGAAGTACAGACTGCTAGCCAAACATCTACGCTGCAGATAAAGCATATGCCAAGTAAAATATACGCATCTGTCTGAAAAGCAATAAAACAATTGATCATTATACTGACACCTTTTCACACTTCCTCTGAAAGTCTCAAATATTCAAAAAAAAAAATCACTAAGGCTTGAAATCTAACCAAGTTTTGAGGGCAATGTATTTTCCTTTAAAGACAAATAAATTGAAATAGGAATAGATTATGCTTGGCAAAAGGATCAGGGTCAAAATGACAGGCAGGTCAGGCAAGCTTAGCAGTCTTGAAGAGCCATTAAATTGGACAATTCTAACAAACAGTGTTTAAATGGAGTCCAATGCAGGACTACACCCGTAGAAACAAAGACCGCAGACTATCACTATACCTCTGAAGTGGAGTTTCAGTTCACAGCAAACCGGAAACTCAAGCCTTGCCTGTACAAATACGGAATGGGTGACTCCAAAGATACTGAAGCAGGTCCAACTGGGTTACCAACTCACCTTCTCAGAAAGATGACTGAAGAGTGCATTCATTATGCTGTATGTGACCCTGTATATGAGAAAATCCCAGACCTCCCTAAACAAGCAGAGAAAGGTGTAACAGAAGTCAAACTGTAGCTTTAAGAGCAATTAAACTATTGAGAAAAAAAAAAAACAACAAACATAAAATTGGTGGCTGTCTCTAGACATGTTTAAGACTAACATCTTTCAGAAGGATGTGTGTTAGGCAAGTATATATTTTAAGGTTCATTACAAGCATAACTATGCAATGTATAATCACTCTGCTATTCAGGAGACCGGAGTTGGTGAATTAAGGCCCCTACCTAACTGTGAAAATCACAACAGCTGGTTGCTCAAGGTCACAGTACAAGGATGCAACATAGATACTTCAGATATCCTGACCTGTAAACCAGTGGTTTTAATTATACGAGTGGTCAGGGCAAGCAAAATAACATTAGCATGTATAGAGGTATTTTGGAGGCTGTTTTCCCTACACAAGTTATCTAAATAATTTTCTTCTTCCTATAATTTTCAAATCTGACACTGATACTGCAGCCCCACAGAGCTCAGAGTGAAAGAAGAAACATGTATCAGAAAATGAGGTACAAAACTACATGGTTCTACTTTCTTCCAAAAATATTTTCCTTTGCATAGGTCATACCCATGTGTAACTGACCATGTGCTTGGCACCCATATGTAAATATGTCTGAAAAACTTCAGAGCAGGCTACCACAGAACAACGAAGCGTCATGCAGATAGACTGGTACTGGAAGCAGAATAGCCAGAGGTCAGTCGCCTCCATCCAGGCCTGCATTAGACATGCTCTAAGCTCGTTAAACATCAGAAAACTTACCGGTGAGGAGTAATTCAAATTCCTAACATGAATCAAATGAAAACCTAACTTGCAAAGAAATTCAGTTGCTTCTCTTCTTGTCTCATGTTACACATGAAGCTCTTCACAGAACACAGTGATACAAACCTACGAACCAATGCAACACCTAAAGCCAAACCATTACAAATTCATCAAGGTCTGTTCAGATTCCACCACTCATAACAACTGCAAAGCAAAGAATGAACAACTAAGTCACTTTTCTTTTATTGGCAACCAACGATTTAGAGACTAGATAATAAGAAAATATACAGTTGCATATTATCCCTCTACCTTGATTTAAGCACCTTTCCTCTGGTTTTGGCTCTAAAAAGGACAGAGTGCCATTTAGTGGTAAGGTAGATTTACTGCACCTTTTAAACAATGCAATACTGTACACTGGTAGTATCAGTAAGAGAATTGAAAATGCTGAGCAATGACACAGTTATTAATACTGTTGTTTTTACTTGATGAAATATTGTAAATGTTTTCTGGAGGGGAAGGATGATGTTTTATTTAAAGCATGATTTACAACCTGCACTGAACCTTTTTGTGCCTCATCTCCCTCAATAGCAAAGAACTACAGGCTCTTTCTCTTGCGCTCCACCAGGTGATAATCTAGGCTATAAATTTTATGAATCCAGAGAGGATACAAGGAAATTCTGTAGGTGCTGTCAGGAAGATAACTCAAAAACCTGTTCCAGAGAAAAAGTCATTATGTTCTAAAAGTGCAGAAGATGCACAGGAAATAGGAGTAAAACACACGTTACTGATTTTCATAGGGTTACTCTCCAGCTGCAGATAAAAAGTAAATGGCCAAATTCACCTGGAGCTTTCTTTGGATTCTTCAGCCTTAGGACTTCTGAACCCAAGGTGAACTTGTTAAATAGAAGCAAAAAGATGAAAGCTCAATTCTCAAATTGCACCATTTGTCAAAGCAGATGAAGAGTGTTCATGAATATGGAAGACTGGTTGTGCATCTGTGAATCCAGCAAAATCTGGTCTAATGACTATTTAAATAGTGAGAACACATTCACAGCCCCATGTTCCATCTTCCCTTGGGAAATCTTCAATCTTTACTTCAGATGTCATGCCAGAGGCATCCAAGGGAGGAACCAGTCAAGTACAACAGATCCTTTTGAAAGTTAGCAGAGTGCAAACGGACCAGATTTCTAGAGGAACCTAAAAATGAAGATACACTACTTTTTTCTAATCCACAGTGATTCTGGAGACATCTTTTACAAATAATCAAATACCAGGGAATCTGGCTTTATAAAATCAGAGATATCCATCAGTGTCCACCATTTGTTTCCAAGGGACAATACTCCCCTTTATTACATACTTACATAGCTTGCTCCCAAAGAATGGCGCACACAAACACCAGATGCACACAAAAATCCAGGCTCTAAAAAAATAGTAACCTACATAGCGAAGCTGGATAAATTAGCTCCCAACTTTCTAAAACACAGTGCAAGTAATGGCACGGATCCATTCTCATCCAAATGTCAACAGCCGTCACCTCCACAACCTAATTTAAAATCCTAGCACTCGCTGGAAGGAGTCCCAGTAACTTCAAGAATGCTCTAGACACCAGGGCACAAAGGTCATCCTTGTCTCCTTAAAGGGAGGGTGACTAATGTGATCTTCAGAACACAGAGCATTTACTTGCATTTTGGAGTGCATGACCACCAATTCTGGAACCTCCTTCTGACTAGTTCTTCAAGCCACTGTGTATCAGAAGGTAATTTACTTCACTCTCTAGTGAACAATTATGCTCTTAGCTGATTGGAATTTAAGAGCAGACCTAAGATTAACACTTGACATTTGTTGAAAGCCCTCCAATTTAAAAACAAGAATTATTTGGAAGTTACCCAGTATTTCAAATATCATATGTATTAATCAAAATAAAACTTCATTTCTGATAAAATCTTAAATATGAATGTTAGGTACTGCATTTAATCTACAGTTAAGATAATATTCAAAATATAAGGATCCAAAAATTGAAGGAAACATACTTAACACATCGTCTTCCTTAAAAACGCCTCACATAATTGTTCTATATGATTAATTTAGCATAAAAAAGCTGGAGAATCAACAATAAAGTAACATTATTGCATCTGAAAGAGTAACTCCTGTTTCAATCAAAATATAGTTTTATAGCTCTGCAATAAATATATATAAAACAACACCACTCAGATGTGAGATGCCACGCATAAAATGTGCCAAAGTTACTGCACTTAGGACACCAGCACCCATTTAGATTTAAAAAGCAGGCAATGCATTTTCTACTGTCCTGGTTTGGGCTGGAATAGAGTTCATGTTTGTTTTGATAGCTAGAGGAGTGCTCAAACGACGACATCTACTCAAAGATTTCTCACTGTACGTTTTAGTTTTCTTTCATATGTTCAGGTTCTCTTTATTAGCTTTGGTTTCAGAGGCCCTGTCTAGTGCAACAACATAAAGCATAAAATACTGTTATGAAATAGCTGCAATCCCCCTGGGATTAAACACTTGACCAAGGTTTCGTTTGACTACCATTCCCTCTCTGTCTCTGTACCACTGTACAAGCAATGTGGATAGCAGTGATTATATACAGAACTGCTACCCATAGATGAAAAATGCTATGAAAGAGCAATGCATTAAAATTTTACATTGATACTGCTTCTGAATTCTGAGCATCTATTTTGATTTTTAGATCTACTAATGGGTTTGTTGCTGAAATGTGTTTTTAATATGAAGTAATTCATTAAACATTTTGCAACCTGTCAAGGCCGAGACAGCAGAGACACTGTTCAATCTAACCAGCAACTGATTCCCACAGCTGTACTGTCAGTATTAATGATGTCAGGCCACAAACATGAAAGAAAGCAATGATTACTTACTTTACAGAACCATGATTCCTTCTGATAGAGTAGAAAGCAAAGACTGCATGGTAAGGTATGGTTCACTGCAGCTTCAAGTAGAATATACATAACTTCCTGTGCCTACCAAGGAAGGTCAAGAACAACAGAAGGACCAGTACTCCTCAGTCCCTTGAAATACAAAGATGTTACAAGTAGCTGAAGACAGACAACTAAGTTTGAGAGTTAGCGTGAGTGTGGGATCAAGGTTGACTATGAAGATCTCAAAGACATACATCTACTATGGGGTATGTGAAAGGATCCGTCCTTAGGTAACTCTTATTTATAACAAAAGCAGCCAAAAAGTGATGTCTTTTCAGGCTGGTGGAAATCAGGATTTCTGGCTTTATCAGTCAGAAATAACAGCCCCCAGCTTGGTGTCTGACCTAGCAGCTAAAACCTAAGGGGCAGGAAGTTTTAACCAGTTCTGCAGGGTCACACTTATGTTACTCTCTCCAATTTTCTGATGTTGGCATAGTCCTGAAGAAGCCATAAGAGTTAGCTTGTCTTCTAGTTGCAAGAACACATTGAGAGCAAGAGAAAAGTTAGTAAACCAGAAGGCAACTCTGAGATAAGATATAGTCTCTACTTCAATACATTTTGTTTAGAAACAGCTTAATGTTAAAACCATCCGGTTATGCCTCTAAAAAATAAGGAAATGCATTTAAACTGTGTATACAAAGTGTATAAAAACCAAAACCTTATGTAAAGTCCGGGATACAGCTAATGTGCCCAGTAGCTGTTCTCAGTAGGAGTTTCCCACACCTCAATTAAAGACTGTAAGATGATGTGGAGCCTGCTGTGGAGGTTAGCAGTGATGAGGTCCTTCTGCTGATGTACAGAGGGCTGTATAGTCAACTACCACACGCATTAGCTCTGTTCTCTCTTCCTTGGTTATGGAATATCTAACTTGTCATGAACGTAAAGAGAATGAGGAAATATTTCTAAATAAACTAATCAAAACCAGTTTGAAGTTCAGCACAGAGGTTCAGCCTTGCTGACACATGGAAAACAAGGGAAGTAACAACCCATTCTGGGGTTTATAGTTTCTCATAGGACAATGAAATATCACAAGATGGGCCAAGACACTACGACTAAAACCAATCGAGTCACACGCATTAGGAGGGCATTTGCACAGTCATACAGGTACATCCCCAGTGACATGGCCCTGAAAGATGGCAAAACACAGCCATCTCATATGAATTTTTGTGTAACGCACACTGATATTTACACAATGTCTTCCAAACAAGTACAAATAAAACTGCAGGAAATTATTATCTGATTTAAAAGAGAGTTTGGCAAACGAAAGAGTGTTCCCTCGATAGGCTTCAGAGTAAATGTCTCAACTAACTAACCAACCTTGATTCAGGAAACTACTGGATTAGTACTACCTTCCAGTCTCCAGATTCTTGCTTTGAAATTTCAACAGGAACGGTGTTTGCTTGTTAGAACCACTAAAAGGAAAGGCAGAAAACCTCTTGACACCCCGTCCAATCTTCTAGTGAATATAAGGCATGAAAATAAATGCTTTTGTTTTCCCAAGTGCTCAATACCAAATAAGCATCACTTTTACTGTCAGAAAGTGAATGGCTTTTTTTTTAAAAAAGTATCACATTTATTCAGATACTTACGCAGAGATTCACAAGTGCTAGTTTAGACTCTCACTTTAAAAAAAGAAACAGAAGAATGTCTGCGTTCGGGATTTCAACATTACCAGATCTCTTCCCGGCACAAAGCCGTACTGCTCCAGCCTTAGCCCCGCAGAAAACCCAGACGACGCGGAGGACTGAAAGGGCCTGCAGGCCCCGCCACACGCTGCGCTGACGCTCGGCCCGCTGTGCAGCGCCGGGGCTCTGGCAGGTTCCTGCCGGCAGGCAAGGCCAGGCAGCCCCAGCCCCACAAGCCAGCTGCCAGGGCCATAGGGACAACGGCCACTGGAAATTTCTCTGCCCGGATAAGCAAAGGCAAAAAAGGGGTCAACTCTTCCTTTAAGTCAACGGTGCTGAGCTGCCTTATTACGTCCATCTTTGAGTGAAGGCTCAGTCTAGCTCTTCCTTGTTTTTAGAGGGTTACCCGAGATCATGAGCGAAATGTGAGAATATAACTTCAGTATATCACTGAAACTGGAAGGCAAACCCACAAATTCTCCTGCATTTTAAAAATCTCAGCGCTTATAAAAGAAATTATGTTTTCAGTACTTGAAGTGGGCCATACTTGGTTGTGATCCCTGCCAGCAGAGCCCTGCCCTCTAAGGTCTCCATGTTGACAGAGTATGGATGACAACAATGTACTGAATTTTGAGCTTATCAACACTACCTTTTCATTGTTAATCATGAACATGAAACAAAAATCTACAGAGCTGCTGCAAAAGTATGTAAAAGATGTTTAGGCATTTAATAATATTTAATTTAATAATATTTAATAATAGCTATGCCATAGCGTAAACATCTGTAAATTTTTATAAATTCTACCTAAAAAAATGGAACAGGAAAGCTTTTTTAAAGCAAGAGTTTCTTGAAATTCTACATACAGTCTACATTCATGCATGCATATTGTCATTTGAAAGCTAATACTGGGCACTCCTGTTGATGAACAGGCATACCACAGAAGCTACCACATATCCAAGAATAACAAACGCGCTGAACAGAAAACTTAGAACCCAGTTAACCTCTCCTTAACGTTAAAGGAATAAGAAGAAACAGGTAGATGAGAAACCTCACTGCACTTAAGCTTCTTTGGGAAAAGGCTTGTCTAATGTGTATTGTGTATGTTGCTTAGAATAACAACAACAAAAAAATAAATTACTGCATAGTCAGGTGGCTCGCTCCCTCCCCCCCTCCCATGTCCCTCCTTTCAGTCTGTATTTCTATATATGCAAGCAGGAGACAGTCAATTCCTGCCGCTTCTCTCTGTCTACTAAATAGACAGCTTCTCCTCCCACTTACAGACTGTTGCTGCTCTTGATTTTTAGGAAAATGTGACTGCCTGTTTAAAACAAATTTATCAATTTTTCACTGAACAAACAACAAATGCAAGGGATGAAATCACATTGGATGGAATGTCTTGGAAATATTTCTATAGAGGAAATAAAAACACTTCCTACACCACAAGCTCTATTTGCAGGTGAACTCTTACTATGCTGTTAAACAGGTATTTCACAGTTTTGATTACGGAGCTGCATTCCCTTGAGAGATACTTTCACAGTTTAGTTACTATTATTACAATGTGAGAACACTGACGTCCAATATAACAGAAATTACCTTTGCATATAATTTGCAGGAATGCTTTGTCATGTATGTAAATTAGTAATGCTATTAGGATAGGAATATTCAACAACACTAGTCAACTTTAAAAATTTTACATATTAAAATTTGCATTAACGCAGCACTAACTTTGCATTTTTAAGAACCTAGTAATCAGTGATGAAGAAGTAAGCAATCCAATTAAATGGCTTACACTATGTATTAAGGTGCACATTCAAGTGGGCAGTTATTTTAGAAAGCTCCAGTTCCTAGTCAAACCAAGTGCAAAATCTATTAGGGAGGAAAAACGCACACTGAATATGCATGCACTGCATTTTGTACGCTGAATAAAAATAGGCAAGCAAATGCTTATTTCTGTGGAGTACTGTGGACTACTTTTCTATGTGAACACAAATAACAGTTTGTAAAAGCAAACAAAAAAAGTTTAGCCATTTATTTTCCTTATGCCCTTGAAATTCATCTAATATTCAGTTAATTCAGAAACTAGCTCTCAAGACCCATATCTAATCATCAAAGTTACTGCTAATGTCAAAAAGCATTTTGACTTACTAAGAAAAAAAAAACAAAACATGAACACACCTTAAGTTTTCATTATTTTTCTAATATTTTAAATGTCTAAATTTCTTATGGGCTTCAGAAATATACCATTGCCTCCCTGATACAGAGTGCATATACCATGGAGACCTGACACTGTAAGGAAATCCCACAGGGTCTAGCAAAGGCATAAGCAGGGCCGTGATCCTGATATATAACGGGAACAGTGGCAGAGATACACTTTGTAGAAGAATGTTCTGTTTAAGAATCTGGTTAACCTTTATTAATTAGGTACTGGATAGAGAGGAATTATCATTCAACTTCTTAGTAATTTGTTGTGTTGATTTTACAGGGATAGGACTAAATCTGCAGTTGGTCTAAATGCTATACTCTTTTTGGACTTTGTTTTCATTGGCGTGGCTTTTTAGGGATACTGATAAAGAGTCACTTAAACACAGCCTCTATAGACATAATTACCTTGTTATTAGGTTGCTAATTACTGCTGAAATTAACAGCATTGTTTAAGATTTTAAAATAATTATATAACATGCAGGTACATTTTAAGCTTACTGACACATAAGAAGCATATTCAGAATTACTTTTCTTACAACACACTCCTTGTGGGCCAGGGTCACAGCTCAAGACCACAAACCGTCCCATCAACACATTTTGGACCTTGCTGGCTTAAGGTACATATGAACAACGATTTTGATGGAGGGGCGGCGGGGGGAGGTGAGGAAGAGGGTGTAGAAAGATAGGATACAATTTTTCCACATTTTGCGATACGTCAGATAATCAAACCACTCAAGTTTTCCCTAATGCTTAAGAATACAATCAGTGTACAGAAAGTTATAGTTATATGAGGAACGAATTTGGCCTTTTGAGCTGTTATCTGCTTTGTGGATTTGAGTAAAAAAGTTTTGAGCATATGCCATATTATAAAGGAAATACATTAATTTCTGCAAGATCTTTTCTACAAAAAGATGGGTTTCTCTTTTCTATTGCTAAGGTCTCCCAGGTAAAGACAGGAGAATGTATGAGAAGAGACATAGTTCTAACCCAGAACAGAAACTCCCAGGTTACCATGTTATTCTGGCCTTTTTATTATAATATCTATATATAGGAATTCCCTGTGCTCACAAATCAATTCTTATGGAACGAATTATCACCTCTTTACTGAATTATGTATACCTAACTCTTTACTATTCCACATGTAAGTAGACTATGGTCATAGGTACAGTAAGAAACAAAATAATTAAAAATTCCCAACTTCTACCAAAGCATAGTTCTACAGTGATTCTTTTCCTGTGGCCTTAATTTATATATTTCAAGCACTTTATAGTCACTGAATTGCTGCTTTCCTTAATTCATATATTCTATTCAAGCACTTTGTAGCCACTGAACAACAGCTTTCCTTTATATCTTCATATTTCTAATCAATGCTTGTAGTTGAAACTCTGTATCTGCAGGATCTTAAAAGCATATTCCTTTATAAAATAAAAAACTGTTTTCAAAGACTATTTTAAGCTCTAATGATTTAAAAAATGAATTAAGCATTTGAGATATCACAGTTAAACTGGAAGTGCATTTTGAGCAAACCTTGAAATAACATTTTTCAGACAAAACTGAAGTGCAGATGAAGAGGTTGGACATAACAGAAAATGGTCATGATTCCTAAATCCATCACTGATACAGGAAAACTCCAGCAAGCAGATCGGTGAACTGTGCACCTGTTTTCTGACCTCCAGCATTCCTTTTCGTTCATTGTGTGAAAAGGAAAAGCTAAGGACCCAGTTTTTAACACAGTTGTGCACGTTGCTTTGCTTAGGCTGTAGGGCTTAACTGAACCAAGCTTTAGTAGATCCAAAAGTTTTAACAACTATGAAAAACAACACCTAGCTCTTTTTGGACGCTGGACTTTGCTCTGATTTCAACAGTCCATCAGTCTCCTGGGAGTTTGTACCTCACTAAAAGTCAAAGGAAGAACCTGAAGTTACCAAGTGCTTTTATAACATAAGACTCGTGCTTCAAGATCAGTTAGGTCTTGCAATGTGAAGCACAGAAATATTTTTAAAAACCAGGGCAGACCCTTAACTGAGAAAAAACTGAGATTACTCAAATTGAGCGCTAGTATCTTATATGTGTGTATCATTCGACATGGCTGTTTAACCAGTCCTCTTGGTAGCTTGGGAACACAAGCAGTATAAAGCATCCACGTACTAGAAACAGAAATAGCCTATGTATCTATCTAAAGCAGATATGTACAGTAACATAGTCCCTGTGCAAGATCAACATCTCTTCACAGACATAAAATTGGAGAGAGGCTCACTCTTGCTTCCAGTTATCCTCTCAGCACTGAGGTTTTTTGGATTAAACGTTAATTTGAATTTTAAGTAACAGCCATTTATTACCCAGCTCTGTAAAGGACAGCTAACACCTTAAAATGCTACAGCATTAATTATGTATATAAATCACTACACAAAGGACACACAGTTAATTTTAATCATTAATTAATTGTTTGCTGTTTTTGTTACAAAGACTCAAGGCTTAATTAAGTACCACAGGAATAGTCTTTCATGTTTTCTGACAGACGCTGTCATAGATGAAAATGTTCAGAGACTTTCTCCCTCCTCCCAATTAGGCTTACAACCTCTACAGTCATCCTACCAATTCAAGGCACTATAACAAAGCATATGAAGAAACACTGCATAGAGATACACGACAGATCTAGCTACCTGCAGTTGACCACACATCCCCAGAGATCTTCACTTGAAGCCACTGAGATTCTATTGAATACTCAAACAACTGAATGCTACCATAACACTGTTTATGCTGCATCACTTATTTTACAGCTTCTCTGAAATTTCCAGACTATGAGAGTCTTATGTGGTTGAGGCTGCTGTTACAATTCAAATTCATTGACTTTGGAGACCTACACATTCCCAGAATCTCAACTTGCACAGTGCTGTTCAGGTAATTTATTAAAAGATATTGCAACAACTTTTGCTAAACAGTAAAGCATAAAACTGTGCAGATAGCAGTATAAGAAAAACAGCTCCAACAACAGAAGGGATAATTAATTTAAAATAAAACAGTAAGGTATTGTTAAACCAAGGTAAGAGTGTGTCCGTGTATGACAGCAGTTATGCTCCACCAGTTTCTAAACCAATATAGTTATACTGCCTGTATAACAAATTGTATCATCTTGACAAAAACTTTTGCCTTCTCACTAAAGACTTCACATAAGTAATTAATAGACACAAGTTGCTTCTTCTGGGTCATCTGGAAGGAATCTTACTTCACTGTTTTGCTAGGATTTATCTTTTCCATGGTAGCTATCAATGCAAATCCTTCAGCTGCATCTAAATTCTCTCTTACAACAAAGATTATAAAAACAGGTATATGTAAAACACATGGGATTCTTTCTTATTTCAGAATCTTTATTTTATAATTTATTTTATTATTTCATAGCAGTAGTATTCATCCAGAGCAGGTGATACCAACAGCAGATGCTAAGGATTAGGGCAAACAAATCAAAATGATAATTTCTACCACAAAGAGGCTACTAAACCAAAAGCACAATCTTGAATGAACAATGAGCTGATAAATGAGTGACCCTGACATGGGCACAGATGAGGAATTTACACTACTGAGCTACTCAGCTTCACCTTTAGGCCTGGAAGAGTGGTGATGTTTCTCACCTGTAATACACTCTCTTCTGGGATCTCCACTTTCATGGCATATGCAGGAGTCTAAGCTTTTTTTCAATCCTCAGATGGTCAGTTGAGTTCTATTGTTATTTATTTTCCATGTAAACATGGAACACTCTGGGAAATACACTTCATTCAATGACAGCAAGGGTGAGAAAAACAAGTTATCTTTGAAGAGCAACATGAGCACCAAAACCAAACTACTGAACTTGGTACTATTGAATTTTATATTTAGTCACTTAATAAGCATTCATGGATGGTCGAACATGGAAAAGCAAAGACTAAGTGCAGATCAGAAAATTAAAGTGCAAATTTGACTGACCAAAGTCAAACAATTCACCTCCTCTGAAAATTCTACTTAAACACCAAAAGATATAAGAATATTTGTATTATTTTGGGGACTGGTGTATGTATTTACTGAAAGTATCATATCAGCATGACCGTGTATAGGAGTCTCACAAGGCCTTGCTTTTTTTCTCAACATTATTCTAGAGCAAATATGCTCCATTTATCACTATAACCATTTTCTTTTCCCTCAAGGCAACATCACAACGTTTAACATACCCTCTGGGTTTCTTTTTAGGCTAATGAATCATCACTAATAAAAATCAAAAGCATCTTGCAGTTCTGTTGATTGAATAACCTGTTGATTAAGACCAAGAAGAGAAAAATAGTCAACTTCCTCCTATCTACACTCCTTTCTCCACTAATGAAGTAAAAGATCAAACAAAATTTAAAAAGTCTGGGCATTTAGTTTTGTAAGGAAGTGAGCAGATTAGAATCAGAATATGCAATAGAAGCTAACTTAATGAATAAGATGGTATTTACCTGAATGTTTACTACGATGAAGAAACCATATTGCTTCATGGAAGTCATGAATGAAAACACATACAGCGCAGTAACTGTTTGTATTTATAATGCGCTATGTATTAAGAAACTGAACTAAATCTCTATGGCAATGATGTTTAAACCGTCAGTTGATTAGTAATATGGCAGTTTCAGAATCATCTTCTACTTCATTTACATCATATAAGGAACAGTTAAATAATAATGTTGCCTACACCCAGAAAAAAAAAAAAAAAAAAAAAAAACCGAAAAGGTTTCTGATTTGTTACCCACATCAGAGTAAAAAAAAAAAAAAAAAAAGAAAAAGATTTGCATCTTAGATAAGTATCCATTAAGTTTAAAACAAACATCTGTTACAGAAACTCGTAAAAAATACGATTTTGATTAAGAATCAGGGTCACAAAGGTAAGAAACAAAACAGTGGCACTCTAGACACATCTGTTCACTCATCTCACCATTTACTTTTCCTCTGCATCGTTCCAGGCATCACTCAGATCTATGAATGCTAGATACGAATCAAAATAAGAGACAAGCCGAAACGTGGAAAACTCTCAAGGCTCATAACTACCCACAGTCTCATAACTGAGGTAATGGAAAGCTGATAAGAAACACACCATAGGAAATATCCTGTGTTGGCAGGAAAAAGGAAGAAGAAAAACAAACAAAAATAAATGCACCAGATGAGGTAATTAGCTCTTTCCATCTGTAACTTCTGTGTTATCCAACGCTATGAGGTGAACTGAATGCTGCTGGTGAAGTGATTAGCAACGAAAGAGGTAATGTTGTCATGTAAAATGTCAACAGTAAGCTACAGGTTTATTTGCCTACTGCTGCCAATGGGCAGTTTATAGTCGGAGCAATGATGACAAATTCTTTTTCAAATACATCAGCTTTCACCATAGGTATTTGGAAGCAATGCAGTAAAATAAGGCTTGTTAGGCATAGCTGGAGATTGAGTTTATCTCATATTTAGGAAGTTATCTCTATAGCTGTTGAAGTTAGCAACTTAATTTGTTTTGAATTTAAAAAATTAAAATTAATGGCAGCAAAAGAAAACAATTTTCAGCTCAATTTCAGCATAATGAACAGGAGCTGCATACATAAACAACAAAAGTGTTCTGCATTTTAAGATTACATAGTGAACTTGATTCTCCAGCAGTTCTTCAAATGGAATTCCCATTTCAGTCAATTATAGACTGTTTACTCCATTGCTTTTTGAGCCTTCAAACACCACTGGGTTTAATTAATTAAACAAATAAGCAACAGTTTGATTAATCAAGTGCACATGCAAAAGCCATTGAAAAATCAGGATGAAGGAAACCTTCAAGAGGCTTTGTGATCAGGCTCTGCAAGACCACATCAATAATGGCCTACATAAAAGGCAAATAAGAGAACTGAGATGCTGCAGATATGTATCTGTACACATGTGACTACAGCTTTACCACAGAACCTAACCATCATCTAGCACTTCTCAAATACAACCCCGTTGTATTTGCAAGCAAAACACAGACTGAGCCCTTATATCTGTTTTAAGAAGCCATGATAGATTCCACAAAAACAACAGCAGGATTCATGTCAACAGGCATCTACACCTGGGTTTGTTGTTTAGACTCCTTTATAGCCCATGCAGAGAAATGGGCTCATCTGTAGTACATCCTATAACAAGCACTGGTGTTCATTGGCCACTGAGAGTAGAAGAGTCCTTGATGGCTCAAAAGTAGATTTTTTTAAATTAGGCAATATTAATTTCAGCCCTGGGCAGTGACAGAAAGAAAAGGAGAGAGGGAGTGACCAGGTGCAGAAGAAACAGTTTCAAGCTGACTGCACTCATGCTTTGAGGACAGTGAGAGACACTGTAGGAAAAAGGGATACATCTCTGGATGTCACCCCAGACACTCTAAATGCCTGCTGTTAATACTAACCAATGACTGTAGTTAAGACAGGTTGTAAGTTCCAGGAATTTAGCTTCTGCCTAGAAATTTGGCCAAACTGAAAACTGAGTGAACAGCTTGCTTGGGATAGCTTGCAAGGTCACCACTATTGGTCTGCCCAGGAAGAAAAATGGCTAGGCAGCTCTTTAATCATCTCCTACTGATCTTGATTTGTCTTAAAATGCCAAGTTCTAAACTGCAGAGGCTCAGGAACTGATTCACTATCAGCTCAGACATCTGGGCAGAGGGCACAGGCTTACCAACAGGACAGTTCTCAATATTATTAACTAAATCATAGAGTAGAAGCATGATTCTAAGTAGCTAGCAACAATAAAACTTACAGAGAAAGGTGCGTTTCCACACCCTTTGACATCTTTGAATATGGGAAATTCCTGCAAGTCATATGTATATGGCAGACCAAGGCAGACCCTATGTGGGCAGGTACACAAGGTAAAACCAAACTAGTGCGTCTCTAGTAGAAGGAAGATTGCAATTACACGACCAAAAAAAGAACTAAAATAACTTAAAAGTGCTGAATACATCTCAATATTCTCATTACATCTCAAAATTACAGTTCACCTAAATGACTGACACTAATTATGACAATGACATGGAACGACAATGCGTGAAGAAATATTCATCCTACAAAAATGTTTCACATTTTTATCATTAGGCTACATTCATATATCAATAATTGACAACACTTATTTCTTCCAGCTAAGTGGCTTTAAATAACTTCATATCAAATACAATGAGTGTAGGTTACTATGGAGATCAGTATAACTCAGGAATAACTGCTTTATATTTTAAACAAACACATCTGATTCTCCAACCTGAGGCTCGGAAAACATTTAGTAGCCACTCTAAACTTCAGTTGTCCTGCTTAAAGCCCATGACCTCTTCAAAGTGAATAATACATTAAAATGATTAGTCCATGATGCTGAACTATGTATAAAACCATACCATTCTGCCCACGATTTCTGTTGAGTGGTAATATTTTAAATTTATCACACAAAAGTATCCTGCAGTTTGCCTGTAAATTGATACAACTGCATTTACTGATCAATTTTCAGGCGTAGCATTCCAGGCTGTGATCTCCCCATCACGACACAGACCACATTAGGCCCAACCAGTGTTTAGATGAGAAACCACTGGAAGATCAGGAAACATCTGTGACTTGGGGACTGGTTCTGTTTCTTCAACAAGAGCACTGGCTCCCTGTCCCAGTATTGTGCAAGATGATACTGTGCCTTTTCATCTTTACGGCATAGACAGACAGATGCTTAAGTTCATTAACATAAGCCCAACACAACTGATTTTTTTCCAGAACTAAAGTGATTTCTACTGGCTCATAAAATCTATGTTTGTTGGCTGGATGAAAGATGTCAAAATATTTTTCACACAAGTAGGGATGGTCAATGATGTGTTCTTTCAAAATTTCTACGTTTTCTTCTAGTTTTTAAAGAAAGTTTTTTTCCACTTCCGGAAATAAAGATGTTAGCAATATCATAATTAGTAATTTCTATAGCAGGAGCATCTAAACTCTCAATATTAGTGGATGCCAGGAAACAGTACAGAGGAAAAGGTCTTACAACCATAGGATCCAAAAAGTCATAAAACATTCCAATCTACAATTGGGTATAGAGCACACTGGTAAGTGTAGATGATGAAAATGGCTCAGTTAAGTCATGTTGGTGGTTTGCAGGCTTTTTTTCCCTCGTTGTACTTTGTTTTTCAAATTGGGTTCTAAAATAAGAATACAGTTAGGGATATAATTCCACTAATATTGCTCATGATGCCATAAAATGTTTTGAGATTCTTCAGGATAACGAGCTTCAGTTAAAGTATGGACACAAGTATGGAATAAATACATGTGAACTAAATATGTTTTATACATTGGTACAATACATATGCAGAGAGCACACCTATAGATCTGCCGAATAATGGCAGAATGACAGCACAGAGCACTGAGGCCCTCGGACCAGCCCCTGTTTCAGTCCAGGCTTATTATCACAGCCTGAGGATGCAGCTCTTGATCATCCTCATTCCAGATATTCCAGAATCTCACGTTTGCTTCTATTCACTGTCAATCAAGCGACCAAGCTCCCTGTAGAGCATTTTGTTTCATCATTGTCAATTTGAAGCTATTTACTTTCTCTTTTGTTAAAAGTAAACATCACTTGAAAAATTACAGCAAAAAAAGGCATAACACATTTCTCAAATAATCCAGTTGCTATCAGAATCTTATTTGCAAAACACTGTAAGTTATTAAACTGCGGGAGATATTACAGCACTTGCAATCACAGTATATAAACACCTATGAAATAAAGAAAGCATCCCAACAGGATCCTTATATGAGAAATAAATACTGATGAGCAAATAAAATAAGAGTATCTTGCAAAGGATTATATAGACAATCTGTGGCACAGATAGAAGCAGATCTCAAATTTCCTGAATCGTGACTACATACTTTTCTTCTGAACTGTATGATTTATTTCTGCTTGTCCAGAGTAGGGCTGTAATTGCATTACAGTTTCTGGGAAGACCATAAAACATACAAGAAAAGAAGCTGTTCAGAATACAAAAGATTAACATAAGTGGAAAGTCAGTGCTGGTTTAATTTAGGATATTTATCAAGTAAAACAATAATGAATATATTTTTAAACTAATTTGTTAGTGTTTACACAGCCATTACCTGTATCCACTTAAAAAAAAAAATTAATTTCAAAACTAACAAGAAAAATATTTCTCCCCTTCTCAACTACTCTTCCCTTTTTTCCTTCTCAAAACCCAGTAATCCAACAACAAAACCTACCGCATTTTTGTGTCAGCATAATTATTGATTTCTAGACCAGAGGTCCTACAGGGAATTCACAAATCTGCATGATACCCTTGAGTGTTAGATGCAACATTAGAATCTCTCCAAATTTTGTGAAAGATATAGGAGACCTTATGTCACCAGACAGTTCCCTACTGGGTACAAATGTGAAGAGGAATATGAATCAAATGTCACTCTCTCCAAAGTCACCGGAAGTAAATTCTTCCATCTGGCTCAACAGTCACCTATTTAAAATGCCAGTACTTGACTAAATTAAACCTCACAGTGTTATTTTACAACCATTTATTTTCGTGTATGTAACACTCTCCATACATCCCTAAGGAAACCAGCAAGTCTACACTAGAAGATATGAATCTGTGAAACTCAGGTTATCCTTGCCCCTCCACAGTTTCATCAGAGCTGAATCAACTCTAATATTGTAAAGCACCAAACAAAAAACCAAGAAGGACAGTCTGATGCAGTACCAAAATTAAGCTGGTTTGCATTTTATAACTGGAGCAAAATTAGATCTTTACCAATCAGCTTGCTAGGGATACTTTCAAAAGCAGAAGTGCAGTTCTGCATTCATTTGGAAATTGAAGCCAAGTTCCTAACACAAATATTTCTTCAGAGTAGATCTGTTTATAAAATTATACCAAGAACACAAAAACATTTGTGCTGTTCTGAAAGTCAATATTCATCTAAGAAAGTTTATCACTATCTTACCAGTGTGATATTTCCTTTTACCAAAAATGTTGACAAAAATAATCTAACATAAATAATGGGGCTGTGGTTTCAGGATCTTGGTTTTCTTCAGGATTGCCAGCCACGAGCGGGATGCATGATACTCCCTATGGTATTTGCTATGAAAAATGCAATGAGGCCTTTTTAAGCGACACTAAATTCTAAGGTGAAAGACTGCAAAAAAATCCACAGATAAATATTCTAAATCCTATCCCCTGCTCAGACAGCACACTGGCTATTATTTCTAAAATACTTAGGTACACTAAAAGATGTGAAAAGTTATTAGTTTATTCTTGCAATCTGGACAGCTATACTACACAGAATGATGTATATGAATAGTAAGGAAAAAACAAAAAGAAACTACTGAGATCATTAAAGAGCAGAAGGTCAAGTACAGCTAAGTACAGAAAACTGCATCAGCACTTGAGAAATTACAGCTCACCACACTGCTAACAACCTGAAGAACCACGGCTTCATAGATCTGTTCTTCCTGTAAGGAGTCTATACCTAACCTACTTTATTTTTGCATCCATACTGTCCTGATTTTGGCTGGGACAGAGTTCATTTTTCTTCTCAGTAGCTAGAATAGTGCGGTGTTTTGGACTCAGGATGGGATTTGGTATGAGAAGAGTGCTGATAATACACTGATGTTTTCAGTTGTTGCTAAGAGATCAAGGACTCCCCACCTCCCCCTGTCCTGCCCGTGCGCAGGTGCACAAGGAGCTGGGAGGGAGCACGGCCAGAGCACCTGCCCCAGCCTGGCCGGTGAAATATTCCACATCAGGTAGCGTCGTGCTCAGTGTATAAGGGAGGGGCAGCCGGGAAGGAGGGGGGTCTCCCTCGCTTCTGTGACCATGGTTTCAGGATCTTGGTTTTCTTCAGGATGATCAGCCATGCGCGGGCTGGGTATCAGTCAGTGGGTGGTGAGCTATTGCATTACGCATTACACGTCTGAACATTCTATTATTGCTACTGTTTTGGTTTATTTCAATTATTAAACTGTTTTTATCTCAACCTGCAAGTCTCTCTCTACCCTCCAATTCTCCCTCCCAAACCCCCAGGAGGGGAGGCTGAGTCATGTTTAGCTAATGGCTGGGTTTAAGCCTTGAGACAAAAATATCGTATTTACTGTATGCGTGCACTGCATCAGATAAAGAAAATACAGTATTTTGATTTTTATCAAATCATAACATCTGACACTTGAAGAGCGAGTGCTACGTAACTCCATAAAAACACTTTAATCAGTGCATGATACCTCCATAAGTGATTTGATTACTTGGTACCTAACCAGAAGTGTAAGGAGTAGAGGTTAGAGCACTTAACAGCACAGACCACATACTTGAGTAGGAGCTAAGATGCCATTAAACCTCAGTAGATGCAGCATCCTCTGTTGAGACAAAACTGCTTTTCCAGAAATTGTGACTCAATTCCACAAAATACACGCTCCTTCAAAATAAACTCATTTCAGTCTTTCACTGTGTTTTGACTCATTTTTCTCAGTGTAGGTTTTCTAGATGTTCATAGAGGTCATGTCAGAGATGGAAAAACCTGTAAAAATCCTGCGCTCAAAAAATCTTTTGAAAATATGTGTGGAAGACAAGAAAGCAGGAATGTAGTTTTAGTCACCTACTGGAAAAAATTATGGGAAAATACCTGCTCAAGATACAAAAGTCAAACAAAACTGTGACATCATAGTCTTCAGTTTAGGTAAGAAAAATCAAATACCCTCATTAAGAATCCCCTATTCAAATTAATTTAGTTATGTAGGAACCTACATATATGATCAAGGCTGCCAAGAAGGACAAAGCTTCTGTTCAGGAGAAACTCAGACTGTAACACTTTCTAGGCTGACTTGAACCAATTTCAGTGAAAATTACTACAAAATAATTTCTTCTGTTAGATGCAGAATATTCAGAAACTATATTTATGCAAGAGAAACAAAATTGATGTATTTAAGAAGAGAGACAGTGAGGGACTGAAGCTACTTCTAATCTGTTTCTACTTTATTAAAAAAACAATCTCACATCACTTCTTAAAAAGAAGTCTAGTGGGTTAAAAGGTATGCTGAGATTTTAAATGAACCTCATCTAAATGAACCTTGAATAAGTTATTCTCGCTCTGAGTTTTCTCTCCCCCCTTACATAATTGTTTTCAAGGTCTCCTCAGACTACTGAGTGCAGAAAATTGGCAGTTATTAAAAAAAAAAAAGTGTTTAAAGAAAATATTTATTAGTAATAAAGTCTTACCTACTTCTACACTGCTTGGATGATTAAGAACGTGTCAGGAACGATGCCCTCGTTGTTTTGGGAAATAGCAGTGTTTGTATGGACCCAGCCTCACTAGCAAAGAGTACCTTCTAAAGGATGTTTTTCTTTAAAAGATATTAACATTGTACTTGACAGAAGCATACTGTGCTTTGCTACTAATTCTAATTTTCCTTACAATATAGAAAAAAATTTTGTGGTATCTTCAAATCTTTTTCTTTCATATCCATGCCTAGAAAACACAGCTAGATGATATCTCCAGATTTATTTTAGGAAAAATAATCATTACTCATTTAATAATATGATCTTTTGTTCCTCTTAAGTATGCTGTTATTAGCACCACAATTCAGAAGAAATTAGTCTATACATTAGCAAACTGTAACTATGCATCTCCTTAGCTGGGCTACACAGTTTACCATATCTGTTAGCAATACTGTACTCACATATACTTTTATCCACAACATAATTATATTTAAGGCAAATGATGGCAACTGAATAGCTATAAAAATCCAGTCTCCCAGGGGGCACTATATGAACCGAGTCCAAGCTCCTAAGACCAAGGTCACTTATGAATGAGCTTAAATCTGAAACATACGATCCCACTGACTTCAGTGAAGATAGTTTTCTGCCTTGGGCTAAATACATGCTTAATGCCTCATTGAGATGCTTTTCACAGTAATCTCGAAGCGCCAAACAATTCCTGTTTCCCAAAGGAAAGATGTCTTTTTTTTTAAGTACTCTTTAATACACTAGTAGTGTATTTCCCGCAAACTAGTGAACATGCATATATACAAATGAGTAAGGACATAGGAGAGAACTGAATCTATAATGAAATTTAAAAAAAGAAATGAAATTTTTAAGAAGTGGTATATGTAAAACATGCTGAATCATCCTTGATTCAGATATGAATTTGAATAGAACAGTAAATGCAGCGATCTAAATCCTGATAAGCTGTCAAAATTTCAAATGTATTTCTGCAGCAATAAATATAGGGACAATTCTTCCCCACACATAATTAGAAAGCAGGCTGATTTCCAAGCAGTTCTGCCGACTCCAGAATGCCTAACCTGTAATTTGTAAATACAACTAGCATTATTAAATGATGATGGTGATTCTATTCTACAACATGAGAAACAAAATAGTCTACTGGGAGACAGCATCCTCCATTATTATATCAGTAAAAATCTAGCAAACTTAACTAATGTCTCGGTTGTGTGGACTTCTAAGCTTGGATGCAAGCAAGACTTACCATCTTTGACCTACAGTTTAAAAATATACTGTTACCTGAAATTAAGACCTAACTGAGGGTTGAAAAGATACAGGCTGTCTGCATTGTACCTCAGTATAAGACTTGAACAAGAATGTAAAACAGAAATAAGCTCATCAAAATACATTTCTTTAATAGAAAGCAAATATGCTAGGTCAAGAGAAGGACTAAAGACAAACAAGTAGGATTTTTTTTTTGCACAACACCTCTAGGATAAGCTGAATCTGCAAAAGTAGTAACTGATTTTATAGGTAGAGTTGCAATCATAATAAATCCAAATGTCATCTAAGATAACATAGGCTCCTGCATATTACAGGAAAGTACAAAAGGCTTGTTAGGCAAGAAGAGGGAAAAGCCATGCTAAATGTGACGGGGAAGGGGGGGGGGGGGGGTGGGGGCAGGAAGAAGAAGAATGAGGAAAACAACCTCACTGGTATTTAAGAAGAAAGTTACACAACTGAATATGTCTTCTTTTACTTACAGTTACAAAATCTGGGAAACATAAATTCTCACACTGGAAGAAAGCACAGCTTTTTCTGTCATCTCCTCTGGCCTCACTGTGTTCCCTTTGCCGCCCTTCTAGCACCTGTCACTGAGCTGCTTCAGTGGCTCATTATTTCTGTATGCCAAGAGAAGAAATCCTCCGGAGGTTTTCTTGGAGGTTAGATAAGAGTGCAGGCTATTGTGAGACTAGATATACCACGTAACATACCTTGCCATCACTTCTTACCCGTACTCTGTGTTTGCTGTGGGGAATAAGGGGAGCAGTGCACACAGCAAGCCAGCCTGTGTTACGGAGAGCTCCTGCTTATGACCCCTGCAGCCTGAAGAACACACTCCTGGATTTCATTCAACTTGTTGATTTATTTTCAGAATAGAGAGACAGAAAGACAGAATAACACTTCTGCTGGTATCTGAAAGCTGGGAGAGTTTGAAAAAATTCTTTTAAGTCACTTGCCATATATCATTCCTAACCAAATTTAAAGCAACTCCATTCCAAAGTACGATGTTTTTCCCAGAAGCTAGAGGTGATATTTTCCCATGCCATTTTTCCTTCTTGACTCTATTAATTTCTTTTCCCCTTCCTATTTACCACCTGTGATAACTCAGTGCCAAAGGATCACAGTATGAGATTCCACAAAAACTCAGTACAAGGCGATGCCTTTTGCCTGGTGAGCCTCCTTCCACAGCCAAAACCGCCCCTTCCAGGTGCACAGTGACACAGTCACCAGTTTCTCCAAACTGAGGGCTTTGATTGTAAATCCTCAGAACCAGGAGCTCTTTGCATT
Source organism: Tyto alba (assembly GCF_018691265.1). Taxonomy (NCBI): domain Eukaryota; kingdom Metazoa; phylum Chordata; class Aves; order Strigiformes; family Tytonidae; genus Tyto; species Tyto alba. Next base: position 11,478,911 of record NW_024881327.1, on the reverse strand, counting down.
TGACCGAAAACACGCTGACAATAAGATGGTTAAGTAACCTATCTATGTCATTTCTAAAAACCAGAATTTACAAGTAGTACATTGTGTTAGCGATGTTATATTAAAAAGCATAAAGAATACTTTTTCCTGAACCCCCATCTTGCAAAAATCTCCAAGCAAGTCAAATAAACAAATTACAGATTGAGTAGGGAAGAAAACAATGAAATTGAACCTTAGAAGTAGAGTTATTCCATGTTTTATTCATGGAGAAAGTGTATTAGAAATACAGAAACTTGTCAGAACTATTTCCTGTGAAATTAACAGTTTGGGGAAAAAGCACAAAAATAATATTACAACCCAGCTGTACATTCATTTTATCTATTGCCTGGTTTTCAACCTCCAAATAAGCGTATTTTTACAGTAAACTGTTCTTTTTTATAAAGAGAAACTTCTGTGAGAAAAAAATTGGTCAAGTCGGGAAGATTTTCAACAGGTTAATCATGTAGCTGTGGCTTTTGACAGTCAGCAAAATCATAGTCTATTATAATAAAGAGACGTTTACTACCAACATTTTTTTTTTTTTTTTTTTCCCCCCATAAGAGTTTCTCAGGCCCTAGGGCCTCTCTGGTTTCCTTAACCTTTGCAAAGATACCACTTTAATCTTTTTTCCTAAAAAATATGTGAACTGTGTTTGTGGAGCTGGAAATAGTTAGAGAGATAAGAGAAAATAAGCGCATTGTCCGTCCTGCAACCAAAAAGCACTACGCTCATTTACGATCAATTTTGTTTTATTTCTCACCCTTGCAGATTCAGCAGTTACTGCATTACAAACAAAACCCATCACTAGTTCTCAAGAGCTGGGTATGAGGAATTAAAGCATTTTAAACCCTGAAAGAGCTCAAAGAAATGGCTTTGGTCTGTCAGGTATGTTTTACACTTATGTATTACTACTTCTATTTACTATTACGTACTACTAATAGCTACCTACGTTTACACACATGCTACTTTCAGGACATACACACACAGCACCATGGGCTGAGGGATGCTGCATGGGGCCATCACCTCCAGCAGCTCCAGGGCTGGGGAGATGATTTCTGCTGAGCCGCAGGGGCTCAGTCAGGAGCTCTGTGCTCCAGCCTCAGCAACGCTGCTGCCACTTGCCCGTTTGCAGCTTCAACCAGTAGCAAAAATGAGCTCACGTGCCAGAGACAGACAGACAGACAGACACAGGACACTGACATGGCCAGACACACAGACTGCCTGCAACAGCACCCACGTACAGGACTTGGATAAAATGCAAGCACGGCCGGCCAGGTGCCCTCCTCCTCTTGGGCTGGTGGACACTGAAGGTCACTAGTGAAAGCACACACCTCCCCACTCCCTGGATTCACGGCACATTCGGGGATCCCTCGAGTACCAGCACAGCCCCTCTGTTTGCCCAGTGCCCCTGCCCGCATCCCAGCTCCTCTTACGATAATCTTCTGCTTTAGCAACTGCCTATTTTATTGTCAGCTTAAGTGATCTTACTCCTCACCACAACTGACTGCAACCTCTTTTCCACAGTACGCAATGTACTGCCTGCAGCAACACGCCGATTTTTCTTTTTTGTGCGGATGTGAAAGAAGTTCAATTTCACTGTTGTTTGTGGTGAAAGAGAAACTTTTTGTAGAGCAAGATTCAAGGAGCTCTCAAATTACCCATTCATCAGAGTATGCTCTTGGAAGTTGAGAAACCTTCATTGGCAATCAACTTTTCACAGACTAATGCATGGTTCAGCAACTCTTTAAATATCAAACCGATAAATGCTTAGATCTGTGAAAAAATAGATATTATACGGATACCCATAGATTCAGTGTAATATCAATTTGTGCATAACTTGCCACTTGCAGATCCATCAGTATTTATGTTATCCACCCTGCAAGAGGCCACTTGTTGCTTGTTCTCAAAAGTCTATTCTGAATATTTTCAACTGCAACCACATTTTCCTTTAAATCTTAACAGGAAATAGACTCTCCTAAAGATGCTACAACATTAGGGAAATGGGAAAAAACCCACACCAAAACCCAGTAATACTGATGTTATCCTCAGGAGGTATAGTGAATGCATTATGTTTTGCAGAAGCTACTGGAGTGGTGGCAAGCAGGTGCTTTGACCAACTTTCATTTTAAAGCTGTTCCCTACAGTACGTGTTGCATGGGAGAACTCTGAAATCATGCCAGTAAAAAGGAGATGGCCAGGCTTTACTCACTTTGGGTTAAATTGAACCATCATAAAATAAGCCTAAGTACAGAAGGTAAAAGCAGAAAATTTCTTCAAGGTCACCTTTCAGAGTTTACCTCAGATTGTTCCTTTGGCAAAGAGAGGTGTACGATTTCCTTCTTACAACGTACTACAGAAAACTAGCTAAGCTATACAACCCGAAAGCACAGAATTATTCTGGGGGTCTACAAGAGGCCAAAACGTTCTCACGAAGCCCATATACCCCTGACCTACCTCCGAAGCACTTGCAATCTATTGACTGCCCTTCTAAAGCTGAAACTAGGCTGCAACAAATGTCAGGGCTTACATAAATGCATGGCATTTATGTGTGAATTCCTTCCCCCTCAAGGGAAGCGGGAGGTAAAACAGACATAGTAATCAACAAAATCCAAACCATATTAAGTATTTGACAGAATCCTCACAGGGACAAAAGAAGTGACAACAGGGTCTCTCATCACAAGAGACTCCAGTACAAGACGTGCAACAATAAAGTCAGCTATATTTTCAAACACTACAGCAGATATGACGCAATCTTTGAGTAATGATGGATGGTAGGTACAATTTTAGAAAGATTTAAAAAGTAATTTATTTATGATCCCAGACTTTAGTTGATGTGTATGGTATGATTTTGCAGTATGTTTTCCTCCTGTTATAAAGTAACTTGTGTTTTGCTTTGGCATTTTTTCAGCAGAAACACAAAAATAACAGGAGCAGTAACAGTGGCGGACACACCAGCAACAGCAATGTTGCAGTCTGCTCTACTTCCTGGAAAGACATATGAAGAGGCACACGATATAACATAATTGGCCTCTAAAGACTGTAATGACTGTAGTTATTAATGCAGCTCCATCCCAACGGTACCTTGAGTATCTCTCAAACTTTAATGCCAAATCCCCATGACTATGGGAGTACCACTTTCTATATACTACAAGTAAATTAAGTGACTAGCCTACGCTAACACTGGAAATCTGCATCAAAGAACCCAGCTCAACCCAGGGGACCTACACTCAAGTTTTAACTATTAGACTACCCCTCCTTTCTTTACCTAAGAGTAGAGCTACAAGGAATCCAGAGATAAATACTTCAAAATGTCAAAAGCCATCACTAACTCACACTTTCTAGACACACAGAGTTTCAGTCCGACTTTGAAGTAGGATCACTGCAGAAGTTGTATGGAAGGTGCAGTTGTTCTTAAATAAACTGAGTTATGGCTATTCTGCAGAATAATTGTGAGCTCGTAATTGTCCCTCTTAGTCCTTAAATCTCTTGGTTGTACTCATGGAAAACTCAAAAGAAACAGCATGCTCCTCTCCAGTTCTCATCACGTTTCCGTTTTGGCAAGACATCCAGTCCAGATCTTTGCAAACTCACAAAGGAGGATGCAAAACCAGCACTTGGCATGCTATTTAAACTTTGCCATCTAAAAATGCAGAATTGCTTTAAATAGGATAGTATGCTTTGATTTGCCATAATGTTTATGATTGCATTTATTTTCTGCTTGCAGATACTATTAAAAAAGATATTTCATCTCCAATGTATGTATAAAATCAAAGGAATGAAGAAAGGCACTGTGCCTAATTTAATTACTGTCCTGGTTCTTTCAGTAAATGATGGCTAAGCATACCAATACGAATAAGGATTTGTAACTAAATGTCACACTATAATTATGAAAGAGCAGGGAATTGAGATACAGACTCCGATTCTAGTTGCTCCATGATAACCATACAAATGCATCTAACTCAAAGTATTCTTTCATGACCCTGGAGTTAGGACTGTGATCTTTTGCCCTTCTTGTCTGTTTATGAAGGGAAAATCTCTTGGCATCTAAATTATGGCTGTGATGTTCTGTCATGCTGATCGTCTAACTGCTCCATTTAACTGAATAGGATTTGCAAGTACATATCATTAATAAAATTTGTATCAGCCAGAAAGGAACCTAATTTATACACCCAATTTGAACATAAGAGTCCTTCTTCCCTCTTCACACCAAAATAAAAGAGCCAAAACTACTAATTTGCTTAGAAAACTGAGTATTTTTTTCGCTGATCCACCGAGAATACACTACACAGGACAATTATCTAGACACAGTTTAAACATATTCTGAGGGAAGCACAGCTGGAAGCTAGTGTTACATGCCTCCTGCAGCTCATCAACTAGGCTTGTTCACAACAACTTTTCAGGTAAAATACCCTAAAAGAGTTTTAGGATAAAGTTAAATTGGTAGCAGTTCTGGTTTTTTTTTTTTTTTTTTCCGCAATTAAAACTGGATTAAGATTACACCATTCATTTACATAAATAACAGAACAGAAACAGGACTCTCAATTACTTTTCCAGAATATGGCTCCAGGATGATGGAGGACTAACCTTATATTGGCCTATTATTTCTACTTAGTTTTATTCCAATTTAATACTAACTTCTTCTCTAAACATTATCTCTTCTTCTTCTTACTTTCAGTAACTTAAGCTTCAACACTCCTGGTGATTTTTGACTAACACAAATATGCTCTTTCAATTTTGTAACGCTACCTATTCTTTCACTGCAAAGGCCACAAAAATCCCTTTCCTCCTTGTCCGGTGCTCTTTCAGAAGCTGTAGATCATTGTTAAAAGAGTTTAAAAGACCACAAGTTTTATTTAATTTCCCTGAAGACCTTAAGTTACTCCATTACTGTGCCAGATTTATCAAACAATGCTTCAGGGGAAAATGTGTAGCTTAGCAGAAGAGGTCATTCTGAAATACAAAAATCTCCCTGTTTCTAACTTTTCTAGCTATGGAGAAACTAGTTGCATGTGACTCTCCACTCCGTACTTCAAAGCCATTCTGGAAGCTGGCTGTACATGTGAAATCAGGCCACAGTTCTGGCTCTCCCTTCACAAGAGGTTTCATAGAGGAATAGCAAGCATTTATTCAGTGAGTCTTTTTCCCTTGCAAAATTAAAAACTAACAACTATGAACTTCCCATTTTAATTGTTATTAGGATATCTATGCCGTGATGTGATTAAAGTAGTGAAGTCACACATCAGTTTTTGTTACGTTCATGATTAGTACTGCTTACTTTTTTATTACCTTATTGTCCAAAATCTGTAGTGACAATGCAAGATGCTACTGAGCTCCTTTTTGGCAGAGACACAGAGCTTGTTATTACTTTGCCATCACAATCTTTATTTTGTTCAAAACCTGTAAATATAAACTGAAATGTTATTACAAATTTCAAGCAGAAAACTGAAGGGATGCTGCCCTAGTCTAACCTGATCTGTGATGTATACATCTCTGAAGGTGGCATTCGGGCATGGCGATGCTTTCAAAAGAGCCCAAGGAGTTGAGCACCCAGTTCCAATTAAAAATCAAAATATGACATTGTTTTTAAACACAGAAACATAATTTGCTGCCAACAGTATATTATTGAGTAAAGCAATACATTCAAATTACCTAAGTATCTCTTTTCTGGTTCTCTGAAGCTGTTGTCTGACAAAAATACATAGTCAGGATATCTTTTTTTTTTTTTTTTTTCCCCTTATTCTCTATTTAAAGGCAAATTAGAACCACTGAAAAATCTGTTTTTTTTCACACTGACAAACGTGAATGGATTACACAGGCACTTTGTCAGACTCTCGAAGACAACTTCTGCTTGGGAGCAAGAGGTCTGCTTTGCTAGAAATCTCAGGAAAACCATCCAGCCTGTGGTACTTGCCCCGTGTGAGTTCCTGTGCCAGCGCCACTGTCTTACAAAACGAGACGCCACGTACCCAGAGGAGAGCAGTGCCAGTGCCAGAGCTGGCTGCCCAGGCACGCTGCCCTCGGCAGAAACTGATGCCGACTCCGGGCTTCTGACAAGAGCCACCCTCGGCTGGGCGAGGACCGGCCCCGCAGCCCAAGGCACCCTGCCACCCGCCAGCACCTCACACTTCTGGCCTCAGTGAAGCCCAGCTGATCCACCATAGAGGAGGGGCTGGCTTTCGGTGCTTTGCTGCCAAAATGAGTAGTGTAACTTACAGATACAGCATATTTTTCTATCCCTTTATTACTTTTCAAAGATGTTTCACATTTAAGAAGCGAACAAATTTATTTTTGTTTTACAGTTTGTAACTACCTGTCATAATGACCCACTACAAGCACGGAATTTTTCTGTACTTTTTCTATAATAGCATTTGTATTTCTCCCACTCCCAGTGAAAAAAACAAAACAAAACAAAACAAAAAAAAAACCCAAACAAACAAAAAAAAAAACCAACAACCATAAAAAAAAAAAACACAACAAAAAAACCCAAACCAAAACAAAAAAAAAACAAAACAAAACAAAACAAAAAAAACACCAAAGGGGTTTAATCTCAGCTCAGCACTCCTTCCCTCCATTAAAATATTAATAGAAATAATTAGTACATTTAATTAATAGACACAGGAGGAGCTCTAAACCCACCACAGAATTTTTACACAGCTTGTTCATCACATTCAAAATAGTTCAGCAACTACCTAATTAATATTACTGGGTCATTACACCAACACTTTAGTTTGGCTGAGTACTGATGGCAATTGATCTGCAGGCTCTGTGGATTGAAAAGAAATACAACAGAAGTCCCTGACTTCTGCTTTCTAAACAAACAGTGCACTGCATTTTTGTTGGTGATGCTGCTAAGACCTAATACGTTACTAAAAGTTCATAATCTGATATGATGACTGAAATTTGACATGTAAATAATTATGTTTACATTTTGCATCCATCCTCCCCAAAAAACACCTTTGTTTCTACCTTGCTCTCAGAAGTTTGCAAAACCCAGAGTTATCTGTCAAATCAATAAAGTTTTTTCAATGAAAACCACAAATATTTGTGTTGTGATAGTCTAGGCCAGCACACTATGTTTTGGATCTCACTAATGTGCACTAAATAAAAAATACCTAATACAAACATATGACAAAGATAAAGACCACAGTTTCCAACTACTTCACTAAGATGTGCCTCTCTGCTCATTACTGACAGTGCTAAGCAGACACCATACCATAGCATCACATTTTAAGCAAAAAAGTCGTCTATTTAATAACTATTTTTCTATTTTTATTAGGTAAACACAAGCAAGCGTTACATCATAAGAGCGATACTACTACATCAGAACTTCACATGCTCATTCCTTTCAGTTATATCAACATAAAGAAAGCTACACCAAAAACAGGCCCGTCTTTCTCAACAACCGTTAATAGAAGAAAAGATATATAGGGCACATAAAAGCCATTGCCAGCATGACAAATGACATTTTGTCAAGTCCTGTATACCCTTTTTCATTCATAAACTTTGAGCAAGTACCAAAGCATGTATTACCACATTCATAGAATTAAGCACACACTTAAAAATCTTCTAAGATAGATTGCCTTAAGTTAGGTTTAAACAAAATTATCTCTGAAAGCGTTTGGTTTTTTTTAAGAGTTGAACAATATTTAGACAGATGCTGAAGCATACTTTCATATTTCCACTTTTAATTCATGGGTTTTTTTCCAGCAAGTAAGGCAAATAATTTAATTTTTGAAATATGCTGGGTGAAATAACTATGCTCTACATGCACGTTGGATCACTGCTTTACAGATTAGGCTGAGGCATTAAATCCAAAACGGCTAAAGCTTAGCCCGAAGACAAATCTCTTCTAAAAATTATAGCGAGCTACATTATTCAAAACTATTCAGCAAGCATTCAAGCAACAACATGATGGATGCGGCAGACCAGTCTGGGTACACAGCTAATCAATATTGCACTTGTGAATAGTCACTGCGTGGCGTGGAGCCTGATGTGGAGATGACACGCGCATGTGCTTAATATTCGGTACCGTGAGCAGTCCCCCCCCGACTTCAGCCAGACCCCTCGCTACAAATCCCAGCTACACACATATGTCTTTGTAGAAAGATACAGGGGCACCAGTTTTATGACACCTGTGGCAAATAGTTAAGAAATTACAAAAGACCTTGAATAGCTCTGCCTTTGTGAACTTTTAGAAAAAGCTACTATTTACTGCAGTCATGATTTAATGACACCACCAACCACACAAAACCAAATATCTGGTTTTTCAATAGGCTATAGCACAACACAAGCACACAACTCACCCACAGTAACGTGCATTACTTGAATAAATTCCCCACTGTTTATATCACTGAATATAAAGGTCTTCCTTATACATTTGAGTAATCAATACTTGGAATCAAATAAGTCACGTTTCACCAGGGAAAAGGAAAATGAATAAGATTAAATTTATGCTGTCACTTTCTATAAACCAGCAATGGCTTCCCGCTAGAGAAGCCACTAATTTCATTATTTTACAACAGGAAATCAACACTGTAGCATATTTTAAAAGTCTAATTTACTTGGAGTAATAAAAAGGCACCCTCAAGACTCATCATGTGTGTCATATTATGCTTAGTTTTAAACATTCCAGCTTAAGAGCAGTATGCAAAAATCTCAGCGAATCAAGTTGATTAATATTTTGCATTTGTATGCAGTAGTGTTCTCCACTCACCAACTACTATATAAATATTATTTTATTAAATTTCAAAGCAATTGTGTTAGGTGGGATAATAAAATGTCTCTGTCTTACATTCTTTATCTTGGCAATACAGCCTTTAAAACAGAAGCAAAAGTAGTAAATTAAAAACAGTAAACTCACTTACAGACAGACAGTCAGAAATAAGGGAATTCCAGACTTCTAAAGCAGTGCTAAGACTAGCAGGGCACAGAAATCTACATTCAAAGTAGAAGCTTCTACATGAGGCTTGCAGGTATCTCCTTATCTTCAGTTGTATGTTTAGAGAAAAAGTTAGGGATATTTTTTTTAATTTTGTAGTACTCATCAGGGTTCATAGTGCGTTTTTGCAGGAACCCCATTTCATGAGGTTGCTTCTGGAGGGCAACCAGCTCACTAGGGAAAAGCTGAGAGGACAGAACAAGAACACAAGTGAAAAAAAGAGTTATAGTAGTAAATAAAAAAAAATGCAAACAATGAAAGAGGTAACAGATCTTTGTCTCTTTCTCCTTTCTAGCTCTAGTGTGTTAATTAATACAGCATTCCACTTTCTGGAACAATGTCTCCTTGCCTGCCAACTGGCTCCTAGCTCCTCTTTTAAACTCACTCCTTAATAGCCATTTGTCCCAGAAATCCTTCCAATAGTATCTTACTTTCTATTCATAAATGGTCACTAAAAATATAGTAGATCAATACAATTATTTTGTTAAATTATTATTATATTGTCAACTTCTGTAGAAAGTCAAAAAGACGTCCTCACCCTAGCAAATACTCTTTTTTTCAACCACAGCAGCTAAGAGCAGAAGTTATTGTAAATTGGGCCTTAACTAACAAGTCTCTAAAAATCTGGAGCTCCTAATGGCAGTTAAGAAGCTTTCTCAATTCACCATTAACCAAACCATCAGCCATATTTATTAACTGTGGCACTAAACTTCAGAATTGCTATGTTTCAATGATACAGCTTGCTGCATATAGCCTCCTGACCAAGGAGCAGTTTGTCATATTCAAGACAAAGACATGATGTTAGCCCTTGTACTCATGTAATTTGTCATTTTAGAGATGTTTCCATAGGCTCTTGAAAAATAGGAGCTTGCCTGATTCATTAGTTATTGCTCTAGCAACCAAAGAAAGAACTGAATTCTTTTCCAATTACACCTCTTCATATTTCAATGTATTTGTTAAAATACTGACCAAAGCTTGTCTTGGAACATTTCCCCCCTTTAGGAATTCCCCACAAAATTCCTTATTAAAAAAAAAAAACAAAGTGGGGCACAAGTTAATGGCAAGTTATGGCTTTAGGACTGATGGCCTTAACCAAATAAATGCTATAATCAGCATCAGTACGTAGAACATGAACAGGATTTTCAATGCACTACAAATACCCACAGTACTGTTGATAACTTTGACTTCTAGAAGAGAATAATTTTAAGGTTTCCATGCAAAAAGCATCGTTTTGTGTCATATTTTTATTCTCATGAACACCTTTATTTTGATAACACATCTAGAAGCACATGCATTAGCTCACAGTTGACTACAGTACAATATATGTGTGAACGTCAGATATATAGATCCCTTTCAAGTATTAGAGAAACATAAGAAACTTCTCAGGAACGCAAACAAATATTGCTAACAAAACTGCTTAAATATGTAAAGCCAGCATAACACAGGGCTAAGTCCTATATACGATGGACAGCATGCACCAACAGGAAAAAGGAGGCTCACAAATCTGTATATCTGGGATTGTCTTGAATGATTTTAAGTGAAGCAAGACATTGGTAAACTACCAAGCCCATCATCTTAAAGACAACTTTACAAAGAGTCAAACAAACCGGCTACTAGCAAATACTATGGAAAATCATCTGCTCTCATTTTCAGGCTGGTCACATACTGAAAGAATTAAATAGCCCCTTGGTTTTATTCACATTCAATTAAAATAACAAATTTTACCATAATAATACTGACTCAAACTCAGTGTGTAATTTGTTGTCTTCTTGTTTATGCAGGAGGAAAGATTAAAGGTATTTAAAAAATATATATATTGCTTCCCAATTATCTTCAATGATTAGGAAGTTCATGCCCAGAGATATGACCACTTCCAATCTGATGAGCTTATCAAAGTTTAAAACTCTGCATTAAACTAGTTGTGTATCTTGAACATGATCATTTGATGACTCCTGTATTCCTATGCTTATTAAAAAAAAAAAAAAATCAATAATATCTGATAATCTATTTTAATTGAAGAAGTTTAGAAGAATTCTGTTTAGGCATGAATGGAGACGCCTATTGGAGAAAACAAGCAAGCCCAAAGGTGAAAACAGAGAATGGATTGATTTGAAATTACTAAAACCAATTTCGGTTGAAAAGTCTTAAATCCTGGAAGTGGGCCACACCTTAACACAGCAATCAGAAAATCAACTTTTCAAAAATGTCAGTATTAACTCTAGGGTTTTATGTACTTCAGTGGTATGTAAATGCTTAAAGAATCTGAAAATTAAGACTCTTACCTCAGTATATTAACATGAATTAAGACGACAACTTACAACCAACCACATCTAGCCATTCTGTGCCAGATCCTGAACCAGTATAAAGACATGAGCTTTATTTGGTGAAATTGTGTCAACTTATACCATGGGTCTATCCTTACAACTCTTTCTTCCAACTGAATAGTTCAAAACCAACAGTGACAACTAGTCAAATCCTAAATTGTTTTCCTCTAGACCCACTGCCAAACAAATAAATCAAAGAGCAACTATTAATAAGATAAACACCTTCGTGTTTAAAGATGATGTGTATGCTGCAACGTGTGTCTCTACATTACTGCTCAGAATAGAAACGGTCACCATTCTTCGAAGGGCAATGTAGATCTTTCTGTTTTAAAAGCATCTCATTTGCTCTGGATAATGAGCCAAGAGTAGAAAGATGATGTGTCATATCACATCTTCTTAATTACTTTTCTATCAAGTATAATGTCATTTAGGCATTATGATCTTATCTGTTCCAGAAGCTGCTACAAATCTTTATAATAATATACTGGACATAACTTTTCCAACACTGTTAATTCAGTGCTTTATAAATATAAAAAAGGAGGAGAACACAGGTGAAGCCAAGTGTAACATGTTAAGGAAGTTTATTTATGGAAAATCGTTCTGCCAGTTAATTTGTTTCCAACAGGTCCAGGGAACGAACAAGTCTAAACCAACATGATTTCTTATAAAACGTAATGTTTGTTTTTGAAGCTTTTTGGCCCATGTTTCTTCACCAATGAGTTCACTTTCTGTAACCAGTTAATATCATTATTCAGTACTAGATAGATGGACCTTTTCTGTGCAGTTAATTTGTTGCATCCTAGCGCCCAGTAATTTAGGAAACTATAAGCACTGCTGCTACAATCCTCCATACTCTCTGGCTACTTTGCTTTCTACTAAATAAAATGGAACAGATGTTTTAGGCTACAAGTAGATATGCAAACAGCTTTAAAAAGCAAAATACAATGGTTAAATAGAATTATAATAGAAATAAATCAGATCGTTTAAATATACTCACAGAATTATCATACGCAAAAAAAAATGAAACAGGAGCACAATTCAAGCCATTTCTCTGTAACCAGTGTTAAATTTACATCAAAGAAGGGACCAGAACTGAAGATGGTGCACGCTGGCAGGCACATGTCTCATGAACCCCACTTCCACACAGGTGTGCATGAATGTGCACTATAGGTACCGACGTGAGTGGATGGAGAAAGAGGGATGGAGAAACAGCAGGTAAGAGTGAGAGTGACAATTACTCCTGCTTAAAAGCATGTCACTGCCATAAGAGAGTATCACAACAGAGTACAAACTGAGCGCTCTACCTGGGATCAAGTATAAATCTCACCTACGTTTTAAGTCTCTCTGAGCTCTGTGGAGTTTGCAGGACTTTTCCTGTTAAGAGGCTAGGCCCTACCCCATCCCACACCACGGCCAAAGGAAATGCAGGATTCCCCACTGCATGTGCCACGGCTTACCAAGCCCTTGCGTAATCTCCCTACAAAATCGTTATGAACACACCGTGAGTTGACCTTGATTATCGCTATTCATCAAGGCAGCGCAACAGTGCCTTAACCAACTATGAGAGAAAGGATCAAGTTGCACTCGCGTCTCAAGTCAAACCTTCTTTATTTGAAGCATTTTATTCTGGCACACACAAAATGGGATCGCAATTATATCAGCAGTTGTCTTTTTGGTAACTGCCTGGGGTAGAGAGCAGTCACTTTAAGTATCTAGAAAATCAGATGAGTCTGCCCTTGGTGCTGGAATTCTTCTGTAGCTGTAAAAAACACTTCCATTTCATAAATGATCATACGAAGTCCAAATGTGCAAAGAGTATGTGTCTGTTTAATGGCAACCGCATTTAGAAATAACACTACAAAATGCATACTGCTTTTCCCTTTCCAATAAGATGAATTTTTTATTTCCAAGTAATTGTATTGAATAAATTTACTTTATATTTCTAGAAGCATAATACCTTGATGAAGATATTCAGTATTTATCTGACTTACCAGAATGATGGTGATGTTGTTCTTCTAGGAACTCCAAGTCAAGCATTAGGTCATCTTCATCCAACTCACAGGAACCCAAGTTATTCAAAACATCCTATTATACATTTGAGAAAAAAAAAAAAAAGAAGAAAAAAGGCATTTAGACAGATGTGTTAACCAAACTGTTCTGCACAAAATAATGAGCAATCAGATCTGGGAAATATGCTTAAGCAGAAACTATGGAAAATTTTTCTACTAACATTGAACCAATGGAAAATTGTACGAAACAACTGTCCAAGCAGAAATATATTTGTCACCATTCATTGCTTTTATGGGATCTCAAATATTTAACAAAAAAAACCACACAGAAGTACAAGTAATATCATCTATATAACTCTCTATTTTTTTTTTTTGTACTGTTCAATGATGGGTTTGTGTCTTTCCAAGTTTAATCATAACTTTTTATAGTATAAAAATGGTATTTTTAGCACAACACAAAAGTATCAGTCCTTTTATTTCAGTACATTTTGGAATTCTAAGCACTGCCTGACCTTACCAATATACTCTGAAGACAGATTTACTGTTCTATTTATCCAAGGGATAAAGAGACACAAATTTAGGATAAACAGGAAATTCATGCATGAATGATCAACTCATGAATTTTTAAGTATTAAGGTGGGTGGCAAAGGTCTACATGGGCAGAGAAGAAAGCCTGATTAAGTGCAGTTGCTTATGACCCCCGTTTCCTTTTTCTGACTTATGTTGTTTTCCAAGTTTTAACCACAGACAGATAAGGAAGGTTTATACAGTGCATCCTCTGGAAAGTCAAAAAGGGGTGGAGGGGGGAGGGACTACCATCAAAAGAGAGCAAAGTAGTAGCTTTTCGTACTATGTTTTTCCGTACAGGATTAGCTTCTTGGAAGATAAAATGACTAGCTGTGTCTCAGGTAGACATCTTTACTCTGTAAACTCTGAGTACAGCCATATCACTATTTAGGCTTCATTTGGGGTACTGAAATGTTGTTCAGCTCGGCCTTTGCTAAGCCCTGCCTGGACAACCAGTGCCGGCAGCCGGACACAGGAATGACTGTCAGTCTTGGAAGAGGCGCACCGCCGACGGGGGCCAGGGGGCACACAGGGACCCCCGGCTGAAGAAAGCCTCTCCTCTCCGCCACCCAGGGAGAAACAGTAGCAGGGAGAAGGCAACCCACACCGTGACAGTTCACTTCTTTTTCGTTCCCCGTTCCTGTGCTCACCATGAACAACTTTGGAAAATGAGGCAATGAGGCAACTGTTTTCTCTAGCTCCTACCAACCTAAAGTTGCTATACATAGTGTATTAAAAAAGATATTAATTCTCCATTTTCTTCCCAAGTGTATTTTATTCTATGGTCATTCCTTTTGACCTGATAATACCATGATTCTCTCCACAGTCACCAACATTTAATCAAAGATAATTCATGCATTCTCCAGCTGGCATTTTGTTTGCAAATCTACAAGTGATATTGCAGCAGGCTTGATTCTTCAGTCCATTCACAGGCAAAAAAAGTCAGTGGATCCTGCATGAGATGGTGGCACCCCATACATATCACATGCTCCCAATACAAATGTAGCTCAGAGAACACAGGAATTCAGAGTGAAAGAGGCCAGATGATCATCCCAAAATATTGAGCTGTCTGCGAGATCTCTGTACAGCAATCTCCTGTACAGAAAGCAGAGAAATATAACAATAGTACACATTAAACTAGCAACCCCCCCCAACTTCAGTCCCAACCATATTTTTTAATGTTTCTTCTAATTCTTTGAAGTATTTCCCCCCATAATAGATGTCAATTCTTATTCACACTCACAACTTGCACTTTTTCAACCCTTTTGAGCTGTTATTTTTTCAATTTCTGCTTTCTACTCTTTCACAAACAACACCCAGGCAACACAAGCACTTTTTCTTGCATTCTTTCCCTGACTTACCATGAGCACAAGAAAACCTCTTCTGAGATACAGAACCCACTGCCAATGCTGTTACTATATCTACAGGTGCCAAGCACAGAAAGTGACAGTTGTCAAGTGCAGAGACCTCCACACAAGCAGTGAGCAGCATTGTACAGAAGGAAAATACACATCACATGAACATTAGAGTGACATCAAACACACAACATCCTATTCCCTGTATCTGAACTCAAAGAGCTTCTGACAAGCCTTCATCATAATGACTGTTTCTTTCCCTCATGCTGACAAGATGTAGACATTCAATAATCAAATTATTGATTAACATACAGTACAAAAGCATAAAACATGAAAATACCATATGCAGATGCATTATATCAGGTTACTGTACCTGGTACTTATATAGATACAAAGTTCTTTAGTCTAGTTTTGCCTTAACACACAACAAACCCAAACTAAAACTAGTTTACTAAAAAAAAAATAAATAAAAATTAAAGCATGCTGTATTAAATGCAAGTGGGAGAATTGCTCACTGTTACAGATAACCTAAAAAATAACTTCTGAATCACTGTTGGAGCCAACAAAACACTGAAGACTGAAAATCTCATTTAGGGCTTATGTGTTTCCTTTAGTACCTAAGTATCTTTCAAAATAGTAGCAGCAAGACACTTCTTTGATTTGTTCTCTGTTCTTTTTCACAAAGTCCAAGAACACTGCCTGACACGACTGAAGTAGCTTCAGTCCAACTGTTATTACCAGCTGTATTTCAGACAGAGAATCAATGATTATGGCAAGTTAAGAGCGGATGAACATAAGGAAATTATGTCCAAACAAAAGAACAGTTTGGGGTGGTTTGCTCCCTTTTTAAATTTAAACACTATTATGCACTCGAGCTTGATCAAATGGTATATTAAATTACTCAGAGAATGTACAACATACCTTGTTTATAAATTGTTTTATTAATGTAAGAAAAGCATTCTGGTGACAAAGTCCAGAAGAACAAACTCTGCAATTTTTAAGCAACAGCTAGAAGTTTTTCATTATACTAGAGGCAAAAGGTAAAAAGGCTGAAGTACACAGATTTTTCTTTACCTTAAAATTGTTATCTATATTACAGGTGACCAGCTGAACCCATATTCATATTAATGCTAAGCATCCTTTGATGAGCCATACCAGTAATAACAAGCATGATTTCATGCTAATTGAGCATCTCCTGCATGCATACATCTGATGCAGTAACTTATATGTGGTCTGAAATCCTGGGAGATTGCATGCAAAAATGTAATGATTCACAGCCTTTGACCAAAAAAAAAGTTCTATGTGATTTGGAAAAAACACACTCAAACAGAACCAGAGTTTTCTAAATTGAAGAAACTCCACCAGGTAAGATGGACCAAAAGGACAGATTTTGTATGCAATTCTTCCTTTATATATTACTGCTTTTCAGGAAGGCCTTCGGTTCCAGTAACCTTCAGAGTGGGGGCAAACCATGCTCCATCTATCCTCTCTGTCCTGCAAGGCTGATGCACACCCCGTTCCTCACAGCAACATCTCCGCTTGTCCACCTGAGCTGAGGGCTCCCTGCTGCCTTCCCAACACACCTGCAATCCCCTTGCCTTCCTTTTCCTACAGCCTCTTAGCTTGCCTACTGCTGTTGGCGCAAAAGCGTCAAAGAAAAGTTTGCTCGCGTTTATTTTTCTTGCAAGTACTTCCACCAGGAAAACAGTCTCCCTCCCCAGAAGTTTACTTGTTTTTTGTAATCGGACAAATCACAAAACTGAGAACAAATTAAAGCAGCTACTGTCCATCACGGTGAGAGCGTGGGCTCGGCCGAGGAAGCTGCTCTACCTGCCTGGGGTGTCAATCGTGTCAGTCCAGCTGATTCCCTGCTCTCATTGCCCACCTCTGCAGGTGGAGTCCTCTCACAGACAGAAAACAGAAACCAACTCATGAATGCATAAAAGCACACCGAAGCAGAGAGTGTTAGTTAGGTTACCAGGGCCACCCTAGCCAACTAATATTTTCTGAAAAAATCTAATTAGAAAATATAGTAAGAGAAAAGGGCTCCTAGAAGGACCTGCCTCATGCCCCAGAACAGCTCAGTGGTGCTGCTGCGAGTGCACACTAACGTCCTTTGCCCCTCTGCCTCCTCACCAGTATTCGTTACTCCTTTGTTGCTGTCCTGGGCTTGAGGGACTGGCAGAGCTTTTGGTGGCAGGGGAGGGGGCTACAGCAGTGGCCCCCTGTGAGAAGCTTCTTGAAGCTCCCCCAGCTCCAAATCAGACCCACCTCTGGCAAGGGCCGAGCCAATTAGCCTCTGCGCTAACGTATTTAAGAAGGGATCTGGGAGGAGGAGTTGGAGTTGCGACATATACGTGAACACCAAGGTCAGTGGAAGAACCCAGGAGGAAAGGGGCAGGAGGAGAAGTGTGCTGGAGCAGAGGTTCCCCCGTATCCTGTGGTGAGATGCCAGGGCAGCCCCTCCTGCCACCCACAGAGGTTTACAGTGCAGGAGATGCTGACATGCAGTCTGTGGCAGGCCCCACACGACCAGCTAAGGTGGCTGCGCAGAAAGGCATCTGGGATCCTGTGGGAAGAAGCAGCCACCGCTGTTGTAGTTCGTCACTGGGAGGATTGCAGTACGCATGGGGGTCCCACACCAGAGCAGCTCAGAAAGGGATGCAGCCCATGGGAAGGACTTAAGGCAGAGCAAGTATGTGGAGAATTGTCTCCTGTGAGAGGGGGACCATGCTGGAGCAGGGGAGTAAGTTCCAGAAGTTCCCCCCCACAAAAGATGGCAGAAGTGGCAGCGCTGACTGCACCCCCCATTCCCTGCCCCTGCACCACTGGGGGAGGAGGTAGAGATATCGGGAGCAGAGCTGAGCCCGGGAAGAAGGGAGGGGTGGGGGGAAGGTGTTCTCAAGATGTGGCAATGCTTCTCACTGTCCTACCCTGTCTGTTAAGTGTTGTTGTTAGTGTCTGTATTAAATTTATGTTCTTTTTTTTCTTCCCCTAACAAACCCATCTTTCGCCCATGACCTTGATTTATCCCTCCCTGTCCTATCTCAGATCCTGAGCCTCTGCTTATCTTCTCCTTCTCACCACCGGGGGAGAAGGGGGAAGTGGCTGCATGGTGCTCAGTTGCCCTCTGAGATCAAACCACCAAGCCTTTTGCTTTATTTTCTCCTTCCCCTCACTGGGAGGAAAGAGGGGATGAGTGGGTGTGTGGTGCTCAGCTGCCCTTTAAGCTCAAACAACAACAGTTGCTATGACAATTAGCAACAATTTTAATTTCTTTTTGAGTTTAATATCTCTTGAGCCTTTCTTCGTTCTCCCTCTCACCACTGCTGCTGCATTTTCAAAAAAAAATTTTTTTTTTAAATTAATTTAAAAATGAAACAGAAGAAAGAGAGAGAGAGATTAAGCTCTAAAGAGCATTTGAAGTGAATAGTTTCAAGGCTTTGCTACATACAGGAAAAGAAATATATGCTTCCATCAAGGTCCCAAGGAAATATTTGTTGTCTATTTATGGTGGCATACTTTTTATTTATTCCAGAAGGCAAACCATTTAGTTAAGGCAGAAGCTCTGCAGCAAAAGCCTCTATTGACTCTGTATTAGCCTCTTTGAAGCTTTAAGACATATTTCCTACTTCTGGTGCCTGCTTGACTTCTACCACCATTTTGCCTTTATAATGGACTTGAAATTAACATGACGGTGCTTTTTTCTTCCAGTTGATCTGGAAGTTGACCATAACCTGTGAGAAGAATATGTGAACAGGCTTACTTAGTCGATTATTTGCCCACATCTCGCAGTTATTCCCAGTCAAGACAGGCTGGAGCCCCAGTTTACCTACCACTCTTTTCACTTTTGACTTGGTGAACTACCACCATTATTTAAACAAGTTACTATTTAAACAAGAGGTTAACAGTGGCACTTTAAATGTGACTAATTCAGGATAAAAAGCAGTAATTTGTACAATGGTTCAGGCTGCTTTCGGTAACTGATAATGGCTGCAGCAGAACAGGATGCTAATCCAAGAATATTTCAAGGCATCAGTAACTCTTCAGTATCAATTTCCATATTTAAAATTCTTTCAGCAACAAGAAGTATAAACTGCTGGTTTTCATCCAACAGCTAGGTATCTCACTCAAAGCTCAATGAACTCAATGGTACTCAATTTAGTTGTGACTGGGCCCAGACTTTCTTTACATGCTTAAGAAATATGACCTAAGAATTGTTATATTATTGAAAGATACACAGAGATTTGCATGGATATAGTTCAGAAACAGCTGAAACATTAGAGGGATAGAGATATATTAGACATACAGTTCTTCCCAGCCAAATGGTGTGTATCTGGATAGTAAGTTGACTCGGGATTGCTAAAGGGGGCTTCTTACCTTTGTTCCCTTCCTATCTCTGTCCTTCTCTCTTCCCAGCTTCCCTTCCTATAATCACTCCAAGGGAATCTGATGCATAATAAATGAATTTGCAGTCCTTTTCCAGAATAGTCAAGTATTACACTATTTTTAGACCTGTTGCAGCTCAGAGTCTACAACAATTAAAATGAGTTTGGAAGATGGAATAAATAAAAACAGCTTGAGTAGTAAATACATATAAAATGCCCAACATACCAGCTCTCAAATCTACTATTAAGCTTAATCAAACCACCAGAAGTGAATAGCATTTCCTTAGAAAGCCCCCTTTACTATGTGGGTTTCTTTAATTATTATTTCAAATAATCAACATACACATATAAACACCTGGTGAAATTACTTCTTATGGAATTATAGTATACTCCTCTAAAAATTTATTACTCCGGTATTCAAAAATGACAATAAAATATATATATATGAATATACAAATACACTAAAGCATATTGTTTTGTTAAGCAATGCAATTCAGTCCCCAAATGGACCTAGTACAATTGTATCAGTTGCACATTATATACAAACAAGGCAAGGTAAATCCATGTAGAACTGAATATTTACAACTAATATGCAAAACCAAGATGAATAATTGGGTTTAGGTGACAAATTTGCCTGTCTGAAACAGCCAGCAATCAATGACGCCAATCAAAAGACTAATTTCTTGATGTTTTCACACATTTTTAATCTAGACTTCTTGCTCCCATACCATTGAAATAATAAAGTAACAGCAAGGTCCTAAAGGCAGCAGACACAAGTTCTCTGTCATTACCAGCATCTTTGGAGAGCTATATACATTATTTTGTAATTTTATTCCAATTAGCATGCAGTCCCTAGTCAATGTGATGTTCAAAGGCTTCTGTTTCTTTTTCATTTTCTATGCTGGTATCTTGAGGGATATTCAGCCCTGACAAATTTTGTTTTCCTAAGCAAGGGGATGGAGATTTCTTTTCTGACCAGTGCTTTTGTGCATCCACAAACAGGTTGCCACAGGGGCCTGGCATCTTCCAGTAGCTTTCACGGTTCTTTTTCACAGGTGGCTGAGATTTCCATTTTATTACGTTACAGTGATGCTGCAACAAAATATTGTCTATTGCATGGGGATTGCTCGAGACCTTTGAGAACCTGAGGTCCAGTACCAACCTAATAAAACTGCACGACTGAAACACTGACATGTTTGCAATTACTCAGTTCATAACTATTTCTGTCAGACACATACATGGCTGAAGATAGTATTCACAGAAGTCACTGAAAGTTAACTCAGGTTACACATACATTGATATCACCTTCCCATCATAAACTTGAACATATTGACTACATTTTAATCTTTAGTGTATCTTTTGATCAAGCGTTGTACCTGTGCTCAGCAAGCAAACTATTTTTCCTAGAAAGAATTTTGTTCCTATGCTTCCTCTGATGCGTGCCTATGCAAAATACTCACCACTGCTGCAATTCAAACCGAGCTTTGGTCACAGGCATCCCTCTTTGAAACGCCATTCTGCATCATCACTTGTGTTGTATACTGATGTATTTTTCCTCAAGAATCTGTTATCCTACTTCACTGCCACTTTAGACTACATCAGAAAAGCCCTAAAATCCCAGGGAATAATTTTTAAAGTTATTTTCCCCTGACATAATAGCCTATGTCTTATTTGCATAAGTGATTATGTGATGACCACTAGATTTTCAAAGATATTTTTAGAACTACAAGAACAAAATTTTAAAAACTCGTTTTTCAAAAAAAAATGCTATGTGTTCTATTTTGTTTTCCTTTCACCCCATGTTGGCCTCCAGACATCTTTCCGATCACCTTCCCCTGCGTTACTGTTCTTAACTATTTTCTGAATATGGATCTTCATATCTTATTGAGGATTTGGGGTTTTTTTCCAAAATATAAAGTTTTAGTATTCATGCCTCCCCACTGAAATTATGTACTAAATGTGGTTTATAAAATCCCTCACAAGAGAAAAACAGCCTAGTATTGCATGTGTAACTGTATGCTAGTATTTAGTATTATTGACTCCTTTTTTCCTTCGCTGTAGAAATATAAGTGGGGGGCTATTTGAGATCAATGCTTTTGCAACAGCATGTAGAAAACACACTCTAGAGAGAATAATTTGATTATTTTGTAAAGTCACATGTGTGACAATTCACCTGTATCTACTCAGGGTCACTGCGTATCTGATCCTAGAAAAGATCAGAATTAAATACTTATTTCAAGTCTGAAATTATTTATAGAGATTGCCAAAAGATAGTACTTCATCAAAATTGTATTCAGCAAAGTAACACAGCATACAATCAGCATAAGAATGAAAACTGACATATACTCAAGGAAAAAGAAAGACCTTGAGCTATTTAAAGTAATGTTAACTCATAGAACTGTACCTGAATAATTCATGGACATAATGAAATATTTCCCTTTCTGCACTCTCCCACACACTTCAAAGGGAAAATGAAAGTACACAAAGCCCAGCAAACAGAAAAACCTTTAAAAACACAGAATCCCTGCCAACAGCCTAAAAACCTCTGTATCAGATATAAAGCTTACGGATGCCTTTCATATACCGAGAACAGCTTAAAAGCGTTCTTTTTTCCCGAATAGCACCACCCAAAAAGCCTATTATTCCCTACTTGAATAAACTAGAGACTTCAGAAAGGAAAAAAATAAATCTTGTAACATTTGGTAAGAACATTTTCTGTAGCTAATGTGTGGAAATCCATTTATATTATAAATTAATGTGCCCTTAAGAACCAAAGACAGAAAATTATCAGTAGGGGGAACTGTCTAACTGTAGAGTTCAGATCCATCACAGTATTCTTCAAAATATTTTTTGCACGCACGCTTTCAGCTATGTAAGGGAAGTGCAGTATTTTCCATACTATTCTTGTTTCTGCCCTTTCGATTCTCTCCGTGCATTAAATCAATGTCTACAATGATGCTCCTTTTGCCTGAGCGATTATAACTAATGGACTTTCCTAATAGGTCTCAGTTTGCACTCACGCACGCGGGGTTCGTTCTGCCACGGAACAGCTGGCTGGCTGAAGCCACAGCAGCGGAGCACCGCAAGGCCCCTGCACGGCTGGCGGCAGGAACAGGAGCTGACCGTGCTCCTGTCCAGCCACGAGGTCAGCCCGGATCGGACGACACGGGGAAGTGGCACCTGCCTTCAGAAGTCCACGGGCAAAAGCATTCGAGCAAATACCCTGTTGATGTACAGCACCAGCGTTCACTCTCCCCACGTTAATCAGCATTCCTATCTTTGGGACAGCACGCATGGGGATCATACGGTGGGATGCTTTGACACCGAGAGGTCACCAGCCCACCTCCCACTGCAAATCTGCAAGGGCTTCTCTTCCTACATAGCAGCTGTAGGTGCTGCCACAGCTGGTCTTGGCTCCATTTGCTGCTGTCGAGTCATCTGAACACTACAACACTGGTGAGGGTAACGTGCAGCTGAAAGCCACAGTTTGATCATCGCACAAGAGCATAACCTGCCTCTAAGAGAGCACCTGTGAAAGCCAACGGAGTCACCTTTGAAGGAGTAACCAAAGCCACACTTAGTATTTGCTTGCCTTGAGCTCAGACATATGCACACTAAAATGGAGAGGCAATAGCCAGTGTTTTTGTAACACAGCAATGCCGCTAATAGCGTAACTTGCAACAACATTCAAGTATTTCATAACACTGCTAAGCACAGGTATATAAACAACATGCAACTCCAAAGGCTCAAGCAGAGAATGGTGGCATACTTGCACAAACGATGTACTGGAAAACACGCAAGCAAAAAAAAACCCAAACCAGCAAGATGACAACAGAGGTGGTATAACAGGCAGGAAAGGTGTGTGATGGAACCACAACTAGTCTTGGTCCCACAAATAAGACGACCTATAGGAGATGCAGATAAGGTCCCCTCCCCCTTTCCTTTGGGGGAGAAGGCTGAGAAGCACAAAACCACCAAGGATGAGCGAGCACAGATGGAGAAGGAAGCAGCAGCACACTTTGGCTCCTGCTTCCAACACCTGACAGTGCAGGAGCTTGGCCCCCACAGCCCCAGTGAGGGCCACATTCAGCACCGGTACCTGCACCCCAGCGAAACCGGCCTCGTCTGTCCATCTCCTAAACAGCCCCCTCGCAGCCGTCTTTAATTTCTACACTTACATACACATATGTGTCTGTGCATGCACCCACCTGCAACACGGAGGCCACCTGCACAGACAAACAGCTTTTAGAGCTGGGAAGCAACAGGCATTTAAAATTTAGCATGCTCTATGCATCTGAAGTATTCTAATAACTGCAGGTTCAAATCAACCCCAGGTAAGGATCAGCTCTTAACAAAGATGATCAAGACAGCAATCACCTAACCTTGAATTCGCTATCTAGCAATAGAGTATCAAAGTAGAAGCCAGATGTAATATGTGAACAAACCTATGTGTACCAGAAAGCTTGAGATCTGAGTCTGTGAATGAAAGAAAAAACAGTATCATTTCAGACAGAGATGCACTCTGCCGACTGTTTGCCGTTCTTTCAAATAGAGCACTCAGATTCACTTTGGTTGTAAACAGAATTAAAACAATTGGATTTTCTGTGTTCAAAAAGAAAAAGGTATATATGGTTTTCATAATGAAATTACAGATTGATGTAATGGAATCCTAGGGAAAAAAAAAAAAAAAGAAAAAAGCAAAAAAACACGCCTTCTTCTGTTAAAGAAGAATGAAAATACAGTCAAAGAAATGCAATATAGCTTAAAATGACCAAATAAAGCCTCCTTTAATAGATTTTCTTCCCCTCTCTCATACACACATATGCTTTCCTCCCAGCAGAGGGATACATCTGCAACACATAATTTGCTTTGTGGATTAGTTAATGTTTTTACAGCTTTTGTAATAGGCAAAGCACTATGCAAGCATTCTAGTACAGTCATTATCATCATATAGCTTTGGGAAAGTTTTCTACATCTTAGGTGCCAGATTTTTCTGCCAAACATGGAAAAAGCTCCTTGAGTATCTCTATCCTGCATTTATATCAGATATAATTTAGACCATTCTGGGAAGTTTATTTGTATATACCTGTGAGTACAACAGGTTATTCAACACATGGATTGGCCAGGTAAATTTTCCAAAACCACTCAAATTAAATACATAACTTACAGCTAAACCTTTTGGCAATTTAAACTTTGGCAACTAAAAACTTCTGGCTGTGTCCTGACAGCACCCAAGTCAATACTTCAGCCAACATTTAAAGAGTTAAAAATTGCTTTATGACACCTAATCAATCTTCAATTTCATTTTTGCCTTTTCTTGGCCAGTAGTACACAGAGAGGGGGGGAAAAAAAAAGGTGTGGGGGGGATACAACCATAATAACCATACAACTAGTGAGGAGATGGTTGCCAAAAAAAGGAAACATTTACATTCAGGAGATACAAGAGGGAGAACCTTAGCATTTGTCATATTGATAAACCACTACCACTCCTAAGGGGCAAACCATGGCAATCTCTTTAAAGAATAGTATTCTTCTGACAAACCACATCAGAACAATTCTCCTTCTGCCACCATCCAGCACCAGACACATTCATCTGGCAGGAACAGCTGAATTCAAGCCCCATTTCGCAAAACAGGACTAACTTTGCTTAGCATGTGTTTTCAGTATTTCTGAAAAGCAATGTATGCAAAGATACATGTGTAGTACCAAGCTCAAGAACTGATAATTCTTGCAAATAACCTCTTCCCAAAACGTCCCAGTTCTAGCTGTATCATCTATACTGTTGGTGTCAGTAATTTTGGGTGCCAAATGAAGATAAACTATTCTATGGCTTAAGCACTATTTTATTTATAAGAAAAGACTACAAATTTGCTACATATGAAAAACTAAAAACTCTCCTAGACATATGATTAAATAAATAAAATATTTTCGTCTAGTAACAGGAAAATTTAATACTTTTTCCCTCCCAATATTATTATAAGCCAATTCAAGGCTGAACCTTTTGTTTCTAATTCTCATTGGTAGCCTGTAACATTGGTGATAAATCACTAAAGAGTGAGCTCTGTAAATGAAACCACAAGTGACCCTTTACTATTGCATCATTAATGCAATATCATAATAGCTATGCTATTGCTAATATTATTTGAATTCTTTCTGTTTCCATGGCAACTTTGGCCTACGGCTGCTCTGGTAAACAGGGGTTTAAATCATTCTCTGAGAAAGGCTTCTGCTCAAATGTCATTTTCCACTACTGCATACTTTTCCCCACTTCATTTTGTTCTTTTTTTTTTTTTTAAGAAAAACTGCAATGGCAATTACTGGTCCAGAAGACAGGGGGTTTTTTGGTTACCGCAGTTGAATGGGCAGTGAATTGGGAACTTGAAGAAGCAAGGCAACCTGTAACAAGCTTTGACTAACATCAGCAGTACAGAATGCAATATTCCAACCTGGAGAGACTTGTAAATCTCACGGAAACTGAGAAACAACCACCCCTTGCTGGAAATTCAGTAAAGCATATATTGTACAGGCTTTGTTATTTCTCCTCTGTACTTTCAAAACCCTGATACCTAAAATTTCCATCTCTTTCAGTATCTACATGTGCATTTTCTTCTAGCAAATATTTAATCCCCTAGGCATCAGAATGGAAGAACAGCATGAATACCTATGGAGCAGTGTCCAGTTCTCCCCATGACTTACACAGGTGCTTAAACCGAACAGAAACATTTGGTTTGCCAGACATACTCAGCTTGAGAACAGTATAATGGTATCAGAGGTCACCTGGATTTTATGTCCGAATTCAGAGATGACCAAACCTGTACATTCAGCTACCAGTCACCTTGCCAACCACAACCAGGGATAACCAATGGAATCTGATTTTGTCACATCATTTGCACCCCCTAAAAAAAGTAATCTGTCGATTAATTCAGTATCCTATTAAGGGGATCATCTCCTTGTAGGAGCAAAGTGGAAATACCTGAGAACACAACTCTGCTTGAACTAAGGCCAGGGTTTAGGCTATTTATTTATTTAGGCTATTCCTTAAGCTTTTGGATACCCCTGTCTGTCCAACCCACCCCAACAATAGCACCAGTTTCATTACTGCTTCAGAGCCCACAGAAGCAGCTACAGATGATTCCCTTTGTAAGGCAATGAATTCACAGTCCATTTTCTGTACAACATAACCCTTAGTAATGTTAATTGCATCTCAAACTGTTACTTGCTGGCAGGACATCCAATCGTTCAATAATTTCATAGAGTCAGTATAGCTGTTTATAAATCAGACTGATGTTAGGTTTATCAGTTCAGGAAAATGTAATTACTGATGCATTTTAACCAGTGAAAGCTCAAATAACAATGTTACGTATAACATATATTATACACACATACATATGGAGCCCAAATAATGTTATAAACATATTGTAGAGATTGGATCAGTGTCAGGTTCTTCAGAAGAAAACAGTATTCTAAAAAACTATGTGGCATTTGCCACAAAGGAAAGCACAAAACCTGTTCCTCACTCTGCTTATGACTCTTTTACTCACAATTTTGTTTCCATTTATTTCTGCTCACTGTGTGGCTTTGCAGTTTAAATGGCATCTGCAATATTTCTTTGACAGTTCCCATTCTTCCCATAAATTTAACAGAAATAACATGCATATAATAAAGAATAGCAAAGACATAGTGTATTTTTTGTTTAAAAGGGCAATGACTGAAAATATGCACTTACTTAATCAGCAACTTACTTGTTAAAGGCTCTCTGGTTTGCCATTAAATATCATATACCTAGTCACAGAATTCTTCATCTTGAGCACATGAAAGGTCTGCTGTTTGAACAAGGAGGGATGGGTAGCTTATTATGTTGACAAGTTAGACATCAGACCCGAGACTGTCAGGAAAGACTTTGCTCCACCAGAAAATACTCCAAAGACCTTTTTCACTAATCAACATTTACGCATCTTCAGTATAGAGAGCAATTGTAACTCTTTGAGGTCATGGTGACACTGTCAGAAACTTTCTCAAATCTTTACTGAAGAAGACTGTCATTATAATGATTTTCACTTGCCGTTAATTCCCAGCTGCTTAATTTAGTAGGGTAGAAAGTGGTCTCCCCAGTATTAATTGGAATAAATTTTTAATTTAATAGTCTAATGCGCTCTAGTTTTGGGGTTTTTTTCCTTTCAGCAAATCAATGCTCTCATTATTTGTTAACAGGTAGGTGCTCAGGGCATACTGTTAAGAGGCCTAAAATAAGATCGCCTCTTGATCAAAAGTCTAGGATTAAAAAAAAAAAAATCAGCAATGCATACATCACAGGGCAAGTTTCTTTAGTACAGTTATGATTTTCTTTCAGAAAGACTTAAAGCACAGTCTTCTGTTCTGTTTTGAATAAGATAGTGACATTTACGGATTCAGTTAAGAAAATGTTACTGTTTCAGTCCCACTCTAAGCAGACAACATCATAAAAATCCAGATTTGCCCACCACTAAGGACAGGTTTTTATCCCATAATGTGAATAACTCAGATCCTCATGGACTAAGCTTCAAAACAGCCATCACAATAAGCTCCTCAGGAGAATACTTACCATGAAATCTTTTTCAGTATATAACAACACATAAGCTTAATGTTCAAATTTATGCTAAGAACTTAGACTCTTAATTTAAGAGACCTGTCCTTAATGTCTACATAGTCAGGAACTTACAGAATAAACTGAAGTATTACACAGTAAATATTTACTGTCTTAGCAATGGCAAATTGCCATTATTTTCAAATGTTTACTAGAATGAGGAAGCACTTGTACTATACTTTTCAGTATAGTACTTCTGTAATACTTGTAGTACATTAGTGATGCTAAAACTACTTGTTTTCTCTTGTTGCCTTGATTTTCACCCAGATTTAACCCTCACTTCAGTCAACAGGTTCCAACAATGCTTTCTACAAGGATTATCAGACATATTCACACATCCAGAACAGAGTAGCCTTCTTTCTTGGTCAATATCCCTATTTTTATGATGCTTTTTCATATGTAAGCACATTCTGTAGCTGCTGTTGCTTTTAAGGTAAGATAAGAGGAAAGTACAAAGGTAAAGATGTTTTAGAAACATGTAGTAGAATCTACAAAAAGATTAGATACTACTGGATGTGCTGCGCAAAAGAAATCTGATCAAATATCAAAGCTCGTACCTTCCACAGCCTTAATTCTGTATGTATAGACTGCATTATGCCAAAAATTAGTTCTGGTTTTCTTTCTATTTATTGGAGTCATAAAGCAAATATAGTCATTAAGATAAAGCCAGCACATGTAAATGCCATTTGGGTGTTCAGTGCTATGTAGTACTATTATTCCCAGGTCTGCAGTGGAAGTGTGCATGCATTTTCACAAATGACAAGTAATTAAGCTGCTTTCCTAAAGAATAAGGTCAATGTCCAACCACTGTCTAAGCACAAACTTTTTCTGTTATTTTCACAAGAAATTTTGACCCTCTTAACCAACATTCACCGATTTGGACAGAAAGGTAGCAGTCTTAAAGGCAAAATGCAGAAGCTGGGCAACAGCAGATACTTGGATGAAAGAGTGAGATTCAAGCAGTGCATCTGCTATGAGCAAAAGTTCTGTACAAACAAACTCACACCTTTACAATGGTGGGTATGAAATACCCTTTTTTCGCAAGAACTCAGCTGAAACTGCAGGAAGTTTCAGCCGAACCCTACATCCTTCCTTGATACCGACATTGATCTGTCTGTCCCAAAACATCAATCCCCTTGCAAGTCAGGTTTCCCTAGTTCCAGTACTCGTAAAACTCATTTGCTTGCTACATGATAAGTGAATATTCTATGATTACTTTCCATACGCTAATTAATACAGACCAACTCAACATCCTATTGTTTTTATGAGAGAAATCAGAGACAGGTGAAATTTCTCCACAGAATGAGATGGCTGCACTGCTGGGACCAGAACAGTGTCTCTAGTTTCTGCTCCTCCCTTATTCAGCTGTACCAAGCAACTGTATCGTAATTTGAGCAAACACCCACTTAGTGGAACTGACTAAAAAAAGAAATGAGTTCTTAATTTGCCAGAGGATCTTAAACAGGTTTGCCTGTGCTGCCACACTAGCTGCTAAACCCCGTCTGTCCTTACAGCTCCTGAAACAGTGAGCATGTATCAGCATAATAATAGGTAGCCTGCTGTTACTAACAAAAGGGAGAGGGTTTTCTTCTTTAAATCTGTATTCACTTCCAATAGGTGAGCATCCTAAACTGTTAGAGAACTACATACAAATTATTGTAGTCAGACATTTACTGATTTAAAGGTTATGGTGTAAACACTATAGCTGTATTTTTTCGAAACACATGATAATTGAAATGGACTGAGGAACAGGCATGTTCCTTCAACACAGTCAAACGCATACAAATACAGAACATCAGCTCATCTGCTTCAGCAGCTCCCATCACCACAAACACAAGATTTCAGGATCTTCCTCCCTGGTCTGACTCACCATTAAACAGCGTCCATTTAAAAACCAATGATCAGGTAATAAAAGGTGTGAGGCACAGTCCTACCTGAGATATGAGATACGATTTTTATCTCCTAAAACAGCTGTGCCGCATAGACACCACTGCCCTATTGCCCAACTGGCAGAGATTTAGGAGTACAAGAGGCAGACATTTGAAAATAGGGGGCTAGAACACTAAAAAACAAACAAACAAACAAACAAACAAACAAAAAACAAAACCAAAACAAACAAAAAAAAAACAACAAAAAAAGAAACAAACCAAACAACCCATACCTACTTACAAGTATAAGCATACTGAAATAATTTCAGTTTTCATCTATTCTTTTAGGGGATGATAAAGGGAACAAGAATTAAAACTTTATTTTCCTTCTGCTGGTCACTACCTGGGAAGTATTTCATCACGGGTGTGATGAGCTTGCACTGCTCTCAGCTCCAGTCCTGCACTTCAGACAGAGGCAAGTGCCCTTCTACACTGCAAAGAATTTGACACTGTGTACTTCTTCAAGATGACAATTCAGAGTACCCACAGAAGAATGAACCACAAAGATGCAAGGGGTTTGTTATTTTCTTTTTGCTCAGGATGCACAGGAGGCTAGCATTGCAAAATTTGACAGTACAGTGTATCAATGAAATTCAGCATTCTAATCCCTGGGGAAAAGTCCAGTTTAATCTATGACAATGTAAATATCAAATGTTAAAAAAAAAAAAAAAATGTGTGTAAAAACGTATGTCATACAGCCTTCTTTGGGTACCATCCATAAACAAAACAATAACTGTTCATCTATAGGATTTTCCATGCATTATCTACAAAAGGAAAATATGACACTAAAGATTCTTGAGTCATTTATCAAACATAGAGAAAAGCTATCAATGCACATGTATTTTCCATGTATAAAAATAGGTCCCCAAAATCATCTACTCTTACTATTTTATAAGGTTACATTAATAGACCTATGGTTTGTGGGCCATAAAAATACAGGATTCAGACTTATACCTTAGAATATTTGCCAGTGGAAGATATGATTACACTGACAAAAGTAGCTTCCTTCATATGCTCCACTTACTGCATGGGCTAGGGTAAGTGTCCAAGGAAAAGGAGATTTCATGCCTTTTGGAGAAGAAGCAGGTGATAATCTGCTTTTACTCAACAACACTCTGCTTTAAAAAAGGCATTTTCAGGTGAATCAGAGCCAGTATACGATTTGCTTGGTTACACAGCTTGTAAAAGCCTTCTGACTTACTATAACTAATACTAAACTTGTATATTTATCTTGTTTGGATATGAAACAAGGTAAAAACTTGACACCTAATTGTATTTTGCTTTTATTTTCTGAGTTTGACAAACCTATAGGAGGACTCAAACATTAACATCAGTCAAATGAGAAACTGCAAGCTTTCATATAATTTCGGCACTTTCTGCTTCATTACATCAGGTAATCTCTTCAACCTGAAGGTACTGTCTCTACTCCTACTCCATGTCTGTCTAGCTTATTCAAATAGTATGTCTCTGAACAAACGACTCTGTAGGTGATTTTTTTCCACTCGCATTCAGCAGGATATTTTGCAGGGACAGCTGAGATCACCAACCCCATCTCTGTTCCATCCCTCCTCTACTTTATTGCAGCCTTATGAGGACAGGTGGAACAAGTATTCGGTTTTGAACTTCCACAAGTTACCATTAGAAGGGTTAAATAAATTTCTTTACGGTAATTTATCTTAACAGCCTGTGACGTAAACTTTTGTGATCCCAGAGCAGTCACACATCATATTCTGCTTTTCCAGCCAGAGAAAGAACCAGGTGGAAAATGGAGAGCTGTAACTGCCTCAGCCATGATAGCATCTTTCACTTGCAGCATCTTACACCTTTGCAGAATGTCAAGTGTGTCTTTCAATGAATGTCTTTGCCATTATTTCTGTTTTTATTTTAGTATATGAAAACTGGCACTATCTCATGCAATATTAAACAAAGAAAATTCACGATATCTTTTTTTTTTTTTTTAATGTTATCATATCACATGAAATCTATGTATAATGTCTGTGTGGTATTAAATCATTCTTTTCTGAAATGTCTTGAGACAATTTACAGTAAAAAGGAAACCAAGCCTAACCCCAGCAGCAATACAGTAGGATTTTATTTTCTCTTCCCTGTAGTACTTGCATTGCTACAGAGCAACGACTTCCAACAACTGGATACTCCAACTTTACTGCCCAAAAAGCTGCAAATTTCTTTTCCAGCCTCTTGCTACTTACAGAGGCAGAGTAAAAGTCTCCTGAGCTGGCCTGTCCATCGCAGCACTCAAGGCATTTTTCCGCATTGCAAGGAGAACTTCTTAGCCTACCAGCTGCCCAGTGCCTTTAAGCACCTCTTCCCGGTAGGCCACACCACATGAATCTAAAGTTGAAGCTTGGCGCCTCGCCCTGCAGAGCCCCAATGTAAAGATTCAACTTATTGTGGTAATTTATCCGCCAGGCTTCTTTACTGCTGAGCGATCTTGGATACTTCCAATCCCAAGGATGACACACCGCCACTTCCGTAGCATCGCAGGGTTACTGCTCCCTGGCTATGACAATGGCATCATCAGAAATAAAAGCTCAGAGAGGCTTCCTTGTCACAGGCCTCACCTGCCGAGAAACCAGAGCACCTGGCAGGCTTTCCTCCCCATGCCTCAACACTTTTTTCTATGCTTCAGAGTGGCAGCATCTCCTAAATGTTTCCAAAATATTATCACACCGGTATTTGTATAAAGTAAGGAAAACATAATTTATGTTTTAATCAGAAGGCTTAGCTATCATACTACACAAGAAATCAAGCAGCCTTCTACTCCAAAGCACAGGCACACTTCACATCAGTGTTCCTCATTACAAAGAAGCCTACTGCCACCGAGTGGCTAAGAGGAAAAACAAGTTTCTTGGTGAAACACACTGAGTGCGGAAAGCCTGTATATCCTAATTTTGATGCATTTCCCAAAAGAATTACTTTGAATTGCAGTTGCCAGTCTGTTTGTGTTAAGAAAATCTGGTAATCAAAAATTAATTTGTAGGCTCAACAATCAACAGACATCTTCCTGGATCTTTGAAAGACACAAATGGTGTATTGATACTGCAGCATAACCGCCTTCAATTTTTGCCTGAGGGTTCTGTACCATAAATTTAAACTATAATGGGAAAGTATATAAATCTAAATACTAATGCTACCCATAATTTAAGTAGTACATCACTACCGCTGTAATCAGTGGCAGACCTGATAGCTTTCTGGCATACTTTAAATTAACTCTGCATGCAGGAGTTCCAACCACATTCTCTGTTCTACTTGGATTTCAACCATACACACGTGCTTTCTTTTCAAAGTAAAAATAACAGGATGATATGGTACTGCCTTCTACACTTTATATATAAAAACTATATTTCAAAATGTCACTTGAAAAAAAAAAAAAAAAGCTTCTAAAAAGTGAATTTTTAAAAAGAAAAATATGTCAAAAGGATTTTTTAAATCCTCAGAACAAAGTCCCACTTAAAAAGAAAAAAGCACTTAACTTGTGATTGACAATCGCTTGTCTAACTGCTTATTTCTTCATGGGAGCTCTTAAACTGCACATAATGTTGTTATGGGACTGTGGCCCACTTCTGGTGATTTGAAGGTACTATCAAAGAAGACACTGTACAAGTTCTTCAGGTGTGACTTCTCATTTTGTCTTATTGATATTAAAAAAAAAAAAAAAAAAACAAAACAATGCAGCCAAGTATAACAATCATAACATCTTTCTGTATCTATATATACTACATCACATGGTTAGGCATTATACCACATAGATATTCTAAATTTCTCTGTTCCATTATCAACAAAAATAATTGTTTAGGATAGCGAACACTGTCTTCTGTTTCATGTGATACACAGTACTAGAAACATTGATAGTTTCTACTACTAGCTGATGGTTTCAAGCCAAGCAGAAAGCAAAGAAAAGAATATATCTTCAGATTCATTTTTATACACCTGAAACTCCTTCTACTCAGGTCAGAGAAAATAACAGCCTCTGACATAAGCAATCTTCCTGTACTCAGCAATGGGCAAAAAGAAAAGTTGCTAAAGATTGCATTTATTTTTTGAATACTGGGAGGTAGTTAAATTCCATAGCAAGATAATTCTATTCATAGATTGTCTATGCACTCAGAAAAGAACCCCTAATTTAATCTCTACAGTCTAACTAATAATCTTTGCTGCTTTTAGCTGATAATACAGCCCTTAACACGATGTGATACAAATGGAAGAAAAAGAAAAAGGCTCTGGGAGGAGCTAAAAGCAGCCTGTCTTTAATGAGTGTTGAGAAGATTGGCAAGAAGATGGGACCAGGCTCTTCACTGCAGTGTGCGGCACAAGGACAAGAGATAACCAAGAAATTCATCAAAACTAGAGGTTCAGACTGGATGTAAGAAGAAACTCATTCCCCATGAGTACAGCCAGGTACTGAAACAGTTCCTTGAGGCTGTGCAGTCTCCAGCCTTGGAGGCTTTTAAGATCCAGCTGGATCAAGCCCCGAGCAGCCTGGTCTGATCTCACACCTGGCCCTGCTGTGAGCGGGAGGTCGGATTAGAGACCTCTGGAGATCCCTTCCAACCTGAATGATCCTCTGATTCTACAAGAAGCTATATGCATAAGGCTTATAGAGACAAGAGACCTATCTTTCTATCAGGTATTTCAAATTAAGCTAGTAAGAAGGAAAATGACAGGAAAACGTCAGAAGTACATAACATCATAAACAAGAGATAAGGCATTTCCAAAAGCAGTATTAGGAAAATAAGCTTGGCTGAAAATAGCAAAATAAGTATGTCACTGTTTAGCACAAGTGATAATTTTCCAGTACTGGTAAGGTAATAAAATTAGAGTTACTTTCACAGATAACTCTTGTATTAAATATGTGTTCAAACCAAGGTTCCCATCTGTAGAAGCCCAGAGACTTTCTTGGAATTTATTAGGGCAAGTTAGATGGTATTTCTTACCAAATAAGGTTGTCCTCTCAATGATCTCCAAGAAAGAAATTGTAATTTTCTGGATATCAGATGTTCATCCTATTCTTTCACTTACTATCACCAGACTCTTTATGTTAAGCACTTTTTTTTTTTTTTCAATCATCAATTGTGTTGTATGTTTATAATTAAGAGTATTCCTTCCTCATCTACTTGTATGTAAAGCCTGTGAAAGCTTGACTTCTAGTCAGGGGACCGTTGAACCTTCTCGGCTCCCAGTTCATGGCTGGGGGTCAACACAGCAATTATAAATGCAAATGAAAAATAAGTATTTCCCTGGGAACACTGTACAGAAGGAGAGGTTCATTCACACAACATTCAAACCAGTGACCAAAGCATCTTCTCCATTCTGTGGCTGTTTGATGGGCAGAATATTTTTCTATGTCTGTGACAAATAGTCTCCTTTCCAGAGTTAGGCTTCCAAATTTATGAGTTATGAAGTTACTTTATGACTCCATAGTTTCTTATTATAGTACTGCTGAAGAAAAATTTCAAACCCGCTTGCATCTGCTGATACAATATTATAGGATTATGTTTTATGCTGACAGATAAGAGAGTCGTTGCTACTACTAAGTGTTAAGAATAAAAGTTAGCAAAAAAAAGATGATAGGTTTTTGTAATTCAGTTTGAAGCTTGATTTCAAACTCTGGACAGTAAATTCTAACGAATAGCAAAACTCTCTATGTGAAATCGAAGTAATCTATGTTCTGTCCACAGGTATATTCAGAGCTCATATTACAAGGAGTCCACAGTGTAGTAGATGCTCTGCAAATTTATCCACAGGCGATGTGGTGGCACTAGGTGACTTGCTCATTTATTACAAAACAACTGATTGAATCGGCTGCATGGCAGAGACAGCAAAGCAGTCAGGAGTTTACAAGCAGTGACCCTCAGACTGTCCTGTCATCCCACAGACATGCAAATTAACCAAACACTGTCCCAAGAACATTTTCAACTACTCTTTATCCATACATGAAACCCCTTTAAACAGAAGTTGGCTTTCAGAACATAGACATTACACTCTACCAGCTTAAAGTGAAAGGCTAATCAAATATCAGGAAGGGTTTTTGGACTGGAACTATGCATTGACTAACAGGAGCCACGAACAAGACTGAGAAACAGCACTTTTGAATTTATTCACTTATTAATGAAATGACTGTCCCAACAGTGCACTTTCCAAAGAAAATACTTCTGCCATTAAGGAGTAAGTGGGCAGCAGAAATGTGTGACTATCAGCTCAGCACAAGTATGATTATTTCAAAGCACTTGCTCTGAAGCGGGTCTGTAACTGAGCATCATTGCCCCTACAAAATGTTTTAGATGGGCCCTTTACTTACTCTGTTAAGGAATTGTGTTGCCTGGCTTCACACAGGCTCACATCAAATGGGAGCTCTGTGTAAGAGTTTCATTGTTCAAGTCAAAGTATTCTTCTTACTCTTTAGAATTAAAACAAAAGCTTAGCGAAAAGGGTTTTTTGGTGAGAGAGACACTGATGAACAATTCCATTGAACTCCCAGAACCTAAAACTATCATGTAAATTCAGTGAAATATACTGTCTTTTAAAACCAACAAAATTCAGGATCTTCCAATTCCTGTTTCATTTTAGCTGGATATTAAGCTCTTGTTTCCCCAAATTCCTGACAGTCTGATACAACCATAAGCATATTCTTTTCTTTCCTTACTATCACCGTGACATTTCCCATGATAGGTTTTTTGGGTTTGTTTTGGAGTTTGGTGGGTTTTTTGGTTTTGGGGTTTTTTGGTTGTTTTTGCTTTTTGTTTTTTGTTTTGTTTTCTTTTCTTTTTTTTTTTTTTTTTCATTTTACACGTTCCTTATAAGCAGCATAAACATGAGTTCCTGATTTTCAAAAGTGAAATCGTAGACATACTAGACAAATCCTACATGAACACAAAATAATTCCATATCATTAGAAACCAAATCTTTTGCTTTTTCTAGAAATGTTCAAGGTTGTTATATAGAAGACACAACTGCCTTACAATTTCCACAACAAGCATAATTTGACCATATGGAATCATCTGAAAAAGTTCCAGTTTTGACTCAGTTGGTTTGATTATCATCCAGTCCTAATACCAACATCAACACTTTCAACCAAAGCAAAGCTTAGCAAGCATCAATGTTTTGCGCGTCTTTCATTTTTCACCTCAGGACCCAGATAATTCAGGATATGCACTACAATAACAAGGAGGCAGAAGTATTGTTTTTCTCAAACTCCCAGGGGCTTTTACTGACATAGCACAGTAATAAAACAAATCCAAGGTCTCCTTTCCTGTGCTACAGCCAATGCTCCCCATGAATACAGTTCTATCAAAATAGGCCTCTCGCTGAGTTTTGATTTGAATAAAGAAAAAACGTCCAAATTTTGTATTACTACTAGCTTTGTAGAGTCAGGCTTCAGACCAAGATATATTCCCCAGTGTAGATACAGCATCAGTATAAAAAGCTATACTTTCATCAGTGGTCATCACAGATACAAAAATAAGACAAAGACTACTTTGATGCCCAGCACATGTTTTGGGACTGGGGGAACAAATGACCCACATACAGTATTACATCAGCACATCATTAAAGTGAAGGTCTGATCTGAAATTAATCACATTCTAATAAGGTGGCACACTGACTAATAAGTAGTAGTACTTGCTGGAGGCTGCAATCTTTTCCCGTTAGTAATGCTTCTGCTCATCCCAATTATTCTCATGAGCACCACAGCACAGTATTTAATCAAGGATAAAAAGAGAAAGGGAATAGAAAATGAAGTAGGAAATGGGGGGAATGATGGGACACCCTCAGCAGAACTATCTCCCATCTTAAAATACTGGATATTTTTCTTCTAAACCACAGATGATACATTCAGTGAATACCAATGCATTCTTTCAAGTACCTAAAATGCAAAATGCTTGATAAATTTATTGCTGCAGGACTTTCATACAATTCTATAAAATAAAGATAATAACCATACACAGCAATGGGAGGGGTTTAAAGCAATACTTTGTTACTTGAAAGATTTGGTCAATGTTTTGGGGAAGAGAAATAATGCAAATTCTCTTTCTGAACAGAAGGCCTTTGTCCCTCATTAAGAAAACTACAAAAGCATTTTTTCACACTCTGGCTCAGTTTCAGATTGCTTCAGTTCTGTCAAGTTCACTCTATCTAGTTTTGCTATTGCTGGTTGGCTCAAGGCTCCACAGTAGTCAACAGGATGCACTAGAAGCAGAGGAAGGCAGTAGAATTTAAGATGACTGATCCTGCCAGTACCACCTGAAACATTTGAAGCCTCAAACCAGAGTACTTTGCTCATGGAAAAAGAAAGTGAGATTACATCAGTTTGGTGGACAAAACTAGCACTTAGTTTTCCACCAGTTTGCTGGTGTGCTATCATGCCTTGGTAGCATAACTGAAGGAAGTTTGTAATTGTTACTGTAGGAAAATTTATAAAAATACACTGGTTGCTAAAGTTAAAAAAAAATCTCTAAGATACTTCTAATGTAGTTTTCTTGAGCAGCTGTGATGCAAAGATATGCACTATGACAACCGTTATTTCTGAACATTTGAACCAATGACAAATTAATATAACTAAATATACATATAGGCACATATATGCACATACAAGCTAATATAAAACTCTTAACTTCACACACAAATACCCACTGCAGAATCTCTCTCAGACACAAGATATGGGCACAATGACTTAATAACAATGACTGCTACCAAACAGAAAAGATACTTTCAGCCAATGGTGATATAATAGTGCTTTCAATGAATACTTCGGGTTCTTCTTGATTCTCTGGTGTTGCCTCCTCTAATAGTTTTTTATTCCTCCTCCACTTCTGAGACACATGCAGAGAATAAATGAATCATCTGTTGAAAATCCTGTTTTGACTTTGCGCCTTCTACATACATCAACCTTACCTGCTGTCAAGTCATACTGAAGCTTCACAACTGCCCACAGAGTGCACAGCGTAAGACTCACAGTTGTAGAAAGTTGTAGAAAAAGTAAAGCAGGATAAAAGCAGTTATTGGGTCAAGTCTGCTACCCCAAAGACAGTAGGAAATACATGTATATAATTCCTATCCACTGCTTATCCAATTTGTTCTCAAGATTTCCAGTGATGCAGATTCCACAATACCCTTAGTCAAACTACATCTATTTTTTCCCATGCTTATCATCAGAAAGCGTTTCTTAACACACATCCTGAATGCTCCTTAATGCAAATTAAGACAAATAATTCTTGTCCTAACCATTTTGAATACAGAGAATGATTATTTCTTCCATCTTTCCAGCAGACTTTAATGTATTTGAAAGTAATTACTGCTTCCTCCTCAAATTTATCTTCTTAGGCTATTTAACCTCAAAAATTCAAATACTGCCCAGAATGTTCTTTGATCATTCCTATTGCTTCACCATTGTTTGAGATATGGGTGCCTAAACTGAACACGGTACTTTACCTTGAAAACAGAGGTCATGTTTCTACATCCCAGAATTAGGGAGTATCTCTCCCAACTACAAAGAGTTTTCCAGTAACAGCTATTCAGAGTTATGCAACTTTCAAGACCACGTTAAACTACTGTTGTACAGTATACTCTATAAATGAGGATACGGATATTAAGACTTATATCCAAAATAATGTTTTCAGTTCAGCAGCTTCTGGACTTAGAGATACTATGTTCTATGCTGAACTGGGGTCATGTAGCACCACAAACTGAAGTATTATCCCCTAAAACTGCTGAGTAAACAGGCATAGTTTTCAACACGACTTTTATCACCAGTGCTTCCCAATTCCAGTGCTATACTGGCTTACAGAAACAGAAAACTATATTTACTCAGTGAAAATATCCATGATACCTTTATTTGCTCCATAAGCATACCAATTGCTGTGTTCTCATCAGAACAGAAATTTTAAGGGAAGAGGGGTTTGCGGGGGTAGGAGAGTGAGGTGAAGAGGAAAAAGTGTGAAGGGGAGAGGGAGAGGAGGGGGTGGGAAACACCAAAAAGACCCAGCAAAATGAAGAACATTAAAAGGAAACACATCAAGAAACACAAAGGTACCAGCAAACTGGATGTGCTACAGTACACATGAGCTAAAGAATGGAGGTATTAAAACATGAAGGATGATACAGACAAGTTCAAGATGCATAAGGGAATAGGCCACCTTTCTATGGCTTTTATTTGGCTTCTGCTGGATATTACTGGGCTGCCACCTATGAATCTGTATCATGACTCTAACACCAGTGACACTAGAGAAAGACAAGTTTTGACTGTTCCCATTTTAAATCCTTTTCTCCTGTCACCAGTAACTTGCCCATGTCTTTCATAGTCAGAGATAGTTCTTCCCAAGCTCACCTTCACTTTACCGTAACATTATACTAAACTAACTTAATGTTAGTTCTGGAAAAATGCTGGCACTAATGAAAGGAAATTAGTAGCTGAAAACTAAACATACATATTTCAATACAAAAAAAGACTATAGATGGGGTGTGGGAGGATGAACCACCATAGGAGCTTACTTCCACTGACCTCTCCCCCTGCTGCTATACGGACAGGATTGGGCCTGGCTTTTCATAATTAGACAGACTCTTCTCCTGAATACAGGCACAGGACATCCAACCTCCAAGGGCTCACACTGCCTGCCAGCAATGTTCTTTTTTGTGCTAGACCAAGTTTAATATAACTGAAGTAGCGTGTTCTAAAAAACACTATTTCATGATTTGTGCCTGAAGCATCAATATATTTATAGCACTTTATTTACCTGCAACAGGCTATATGGAGCTCAGCATCAGTATCTCTTAATCTATAAAAGTGGGTTTTACTATTATACCAGTGAGTGAAAAACTAGCTACCCCACTGTATAACATACTCTCAGTATTGAAAATCCAAACTTGTGTTTCTCATCCGCAGTTCTGCAGTCTGTGCTTATCTGTGAGAGTAGAGAAGAGCCCAGCCAGAGAAGATTGCTCCCCAGGTGATACAGAGTGTCATTACCTTGATCAAGGGTTGTATTACAGCATTAAGTAAAACCTTAAATCATTGCCTGTTGCAGCTCTTGCACAGACAATCACACACCTGAAATTTATTAGTATGGGCAACCATACCGATAAAAACAACATATGAACATACAACAGCAAGTAAAACCACATAAAACTGCAATTTATAATGAGTCCTGCACTTGTCAGTGACTACACAGAATTAACATCAGATTCATCTCCATCCTCAATGGAGAAATTCAAGGGGTTTCTTTCCTCTTTTTTTAACATTCTCTTCATTTTCTTTTCATAAATAAGTACATAAAAGGCAAGAAAACTAACTCCTGTGGTTCTACACCCTGCAGTGAGAAATTTAAATGCTTAATTCTACCTATTTGTCCTTTCAGTACAGTTTGGATACCATTATTTCATGTTCATAGGTAAAATTATCTGAAGATAAACTAATTAAATTTGGGACTGCAAAGGGAAAAAGCAAAACTCACCACATGTACTTGCCACTAAAGTACTGCTTGTAACAGTATCACTACTGTTCTCAATACAAGTGGAAAAAACTTCTGATCCAGTAATCTAGAGAAAAATCACTCTTCCACTGTGAGCATACAGATTCAATTAAGCCTAAACCCAGCATTTTTCACACAAACTACTAAACAGTCCAGAAGTGGGGGTGGAGATTTTTTACTTATGTTAATAAAACCATAGAATTTTGGTCCCTTGCCATGGATAGCGTTAATTAGTTCATGTTCCTGGTACCTTGCTAAATTTTTCTTACATATCTGCTTTATCAAACTTATTCTGCATACACGTCATTTTATGTTCCAGATAAACAGCTTAGGTTCACCATAACAGTTCAGCCATGCCTGCGGGCTAACTGGAGACAGAGTTTTCATTTTCAGCCTAAGATTGGATGCGCTTGGCCAGTCAATGTACCACAAACCTCATTTTTTTTCCTCTAGTAATATAAACACAATAAAGCCAGTCAAGTT
This sequence comes from Tyto alba, assembly GCF_018691265.1. Classification (NCBI taxonomy): domain Eukaryota; kingdom Metazoa; phylum Chordata; class Aves; order Strigiformes; family Tytonidae; genus Tyto; species Tyto alba. The sequence goes on along the minus strand of NW_024881327.1, from coordinate 11,436,795 downwards.
AATGGAGGTTTGCAGTGCGGTAAAAACTAGAACAGGGTTGGCTGGGTAGATAGCTGGTTGTTTTTTAATGCAACAGGAAGGACATTTTTCTTCCCAGATTAAGAAAATGAAGATTTTCCTTAAACAAATCACACATATATCTCCCCTCACTGATGAGAATATTAATATTTGAAATAAATGTTTTGCTGAAATAAAAGGGAGATTTCTGTTTATTGCTTGTAAGGCCAACAGGAAAAAATTGACTTTCTTCTTGACAAATGCCATGGGGCTAAAATGTCAATAGCCTCATAAAAAAAACTGATACCTATAAATTAGCTATGACATTTTTAATGAATGGAAAATGAATTCTGAACAATGTAATAGTAACTTTACTTGTTGAATCAATGTCTTGAAATATATTTCCAGTCTCAAAACCACCAGAAATCTGTAGAACTGGATTTAGTAATAAACTGAAGAAGATAACATGAGGCAGCTACCTCAGAATTACAAGCATAAATCTTTGTTTATCTTTCCTTTGTCATGCATGTATACACAGCTGCTTCCGATTCTATTCATTACAGCAAAATACAGAACTTGTACAGGCCTTTAGCTCTTGCATACATTCAGACACTAAACTGAAAAGGACAGATTAAAAGATAGTAAAAACCCTCCAGTAAAAGTATTTTTTATCACCTTATGCTTCTAGGGAGATAATCCCATCAGTATCTTCACAGCCAGGAAGATAACTATCTTTTTTTCCAGATAGGGGAAAAAAGAAGGCATTTAAGCAACTTAGCTCAATCTATGAAGCAAGCCTATCAGAGGTTAATGGAGAGCCTTATAGTTAACATGTTCTCATCTTTTCACAAACTACAATTCCAGGTGTAGCAAATCAAAGTCCTTCTGCAAGAAATGTGAATTCAAAAAATCTGTCCAGGTTTTATTACTACGCCTTCACCATGATATCTCAGAAAAACAACAAGGATATTCATGCTATATTACACTATATGTACATAGAGCATAAATAATATTATTATGAACTATTTCCTATTATAGTAACCAAACCTGTACCACCCAAATATCTAGATGAAATTATCACAAATATTTTAAAATTTGTACAGCATTCCAAGCATGCCACAAGCTTTGTACAGATATAAAGGCAATCTTGTGTCTATACAGAGTCTGCAAGCTAAACAGATCAGATAAACAGGGCTCTCCATCAGTCCTGGACTCAGAAAACAGAAATGGAAAATAAACATCAGCATGACTGACAGTGTTCCATTAATGACCACAATGGAGAGTTCCAAGTGAGAAAACTGTGAATAAGGAGAATTTAAGGGCACAGTGATTACAGGATTTTCAAAAAAAGAATTAAATAATTTAATAAAGAGGCTGCAACTTTCTTCTTACAATGTTGAGCTTCCTATTTATAATGTACGTATTTGTGTTAAGGACCCAAACATGTGCATTATGTTCTCAGTGAACTGTAACTGTATGTAATACTATGAGTATTACTAGGGTAGCCAACTAATCTCATTCCTATTCCTGTTGCACCCTTTTTCAACTCTCTGTGAGGGACCAATGACACAGCAAGCGTTTTTCATATCAGACTCTCTTGCCGGCAGTAGGAGCATTTATCATAATAAGTTCTTGTCAGTCTTTTTGGGAAAATGAAAAAAGAAAATTCTTGTACTACCACAGGCATTTTTGAGAGCAATGCTACTTTTTGCTTTTCCTGACGCTTTTTTCCTAGAGAGTATGTTAAGAAAAAAGGGGCTTGAAGTACTGTTTTGAATGCTTTTTTTCACATTCGCAGGCAAAAAGGAAGCTACTTGCTTAGTGACTGACATTTCTAACTTGATGACACTGAAGGTTTGTTTACACACCATAAAAATCTAGTGTGCTCTTTCACTCATTTCTCAGGTCTTCAATTCCAGGATCATACAATAAGAGGGCACAGTATCGCTTCAATTCATGTAAGAATTGGGAAAAATATAACCTCATTAAAAAGAAGCCTTTGACTAAATTTATACTACTTCTTTTCTGGACTTGAAATAAAAAAGTCATACTGAAAAAGAGGATTAAATGGAGCATAAAATGAGCAATCTAAACTGCAGGTGTTCTCCTGTATTTGACAATGCAACTTATATCTGAATGTCATAAAGAATAATGGTATGATCCTTGGCTATATCGAGCCTTTTACACCCTGTCTTTCCTCATGCAAAATTTCAATTGATTTTATTAGGAGTTCCTCAGTACATTATTTCTGTTCTAATAAAAAATAAGAAAAAAAATTATATGTACTGTATACTATGATGCTCTAGGAAATATAAAGGGACAGTATACTTTTTCCAAGGTTACAGAACCTTATTTCAGATAACATCAACAACTAACACTCCTCAACACGTAGTCTGAAGTATTATTTAAAAATGCTAATAAATCTATGAATTTCAGAACAACTATTGTAGAAGTCAATCCTAGTTTCTTCTTGCAAGTCTGCAATGAAATATTTATGTGTCTGACACTTCAGCTGCTTAAGATCAACCAACATGGGTGAGGCTGGGATAAGTAGTATGTAAGTGTGGAATAACATTACACTTTTTACATTGCTGAATTCAACTGCATTTTCAGGTCTTGGCCTCCTGACTTCAAGGATCACAAACTAAAAGGAAGAAAACTGTCCTGAAAAAACTGCAGTAATTTGGTGTTTTGTTTCACAGTTTATAGTACTTGGGCTGGTAGTTAATCAAAATACTGTTTCCACCACGTCTACTAATGATGAGTAACACCTTACTGCTGGTCATTGGCATTTCTGGATGACATCTACTCTTTAATAAAGTTGTCTTCCATCTCCTCTCCAAGTCCATCCATTTATCAAAAGACTTCTAAGGACAAGAAATCAAATGAAAACCAGAAATTATTTTCACAGCCTTGCTGCAACTGTTTGTGATGCCCTCTGATACACTTTTATCTAGGATTTTTGGATAATATTTTGAAAACATTTAGCAACAAGGCTAAGACAACCGTAGAATGCAAAATCTCCTGGCAAATTAAATAAACATTTACAGAGAAAAACACGGATCCAAAGCAGGGCAGCATGAAAAAATGCTGGCTCACATCTATTACACATGGCATCAGCAGACAGTATGTATAGGAAAAAGACCTCTCTAAAATGCGACAGAGTATTTATTTAGGTATATTAAACCAATTCTCATTTAATAAAGTAAGTATTATTGTGTACAGAATCTCAAGTTGAACCTCAAACCATATCAGCTGGCTCAGATCAGATGAAGTTAAAACCTGCCTCATTTACATAACAAGTACCAAAACACTCTGCAGATACTTAAGAATCCAGGTAACTGAACAGTACAGAGAGGCAAGGGGACAAACACTATCAGCTGAAACAGAGGACCATGTAGTACACTCAAAAATTGGGCTGAATCCACATAGCACATGATTTGCCAGCACAGAGAACAAATTAATAAAACTGGGTTGAATGCTTTAATAGTGAGCCAGACTATCAAAGATGAACCAGCCCAACAAGGCTAATCTGTTGAGGTCCTCTCAACAGTCATCAAGGGAGAACACTAAAAAAAAAAAAACAACCCAACAAAAAAAACCTTACACATGGTTTTGAAGGGAGGTTGAAATTAGTCACTGTTAATTATTTCCTGAAGGAGCCTTTTTCTCCACTGACTATAAAATACACCAGTGAAATTATTCATAATTTAAAGTTAAGTTTTACAAACAGGTCCTACTGGATATGTGTTATACAAGATCACAGAGGACAAATGTCCAGTGTTAGGAAACAAGAAGATTTGAATCCATATGTGATAGAAGTAAGTAATTTATTTATTACACTAGAGTTAATACAAAACATTCTGAAGAGTTAGCTGAAATTTTTCTTCCTTTAGCTCAAGGACTTGCTCACTAAAAAAATCAGATGTAATCTCCTGTATATAAGTGAGAAATGTTGGGAAGCTGTGCAAAATCTAATCAACTCTGCTTACTAGTTGCAAGACAGCCCTGAAGGAATAAAGCTGTTCATGTCAATCCCTTGAAACACTTGGTTACAGCCAGGTTCACCGAGCCAGGGGAAAGAAGCCAGGGAAATACTTTACTGTCTGAAGCCCTACAAGAAGTTAAAAGCGCGAGCAGTCCTTTAGCATGGAAGAACCACCAGGGTTAGCGATATTGTCAGAGAAGGAGAATATGTGGGACTGTCACAGGACTTGAAGAGACAGCAAATAGGCTCTCTCTTAAATGGGCTTGTGCATTTACACAGGCTTTTGTTATCTTAAAAGGGAGGACCCTTCTGGACTCGCAGAGCGATAACTAAGCCAGTTTGGCACCAGGGCAAACCAAAGCAAGTGCCAGATTACTTCAGCTACCAAAGAGGAACAGCTCTAACTCATCTGCTTCACAAGCCTTCTTCTTTAAGGAAAGGGAAGGAATGGCAGCCAGGCACAATAAGAAATTCAGCAGATAATGTCTTTGCTCTCTAAAGAGGTAATCAGAAACAGCACAATAAAACCAAACAGCCCCCAGGTTCTCAACAACATCTGGTGCAGAAAGCTTCATCTCCAGGAGCCATAAAAGGTTTATTTTGTCATCCTTTTATACGGCAACATGATACAAGCTTTCTGTCTTTGTGGTCTCCTCGCATTTATTCCTGTGGATATCTACCTAATTTTTCTACTGTTGATAAACGAAAGGCATGCTTGCAAAATAGAGTCCTGTAGCCATCACATCTACAAGCGGGATACAAGGCTGAAGATCGGGTTTTGATTCTTAATCATGAGTGATGAGCCTGTGATTAGCAGAGAAAGTTGCAATCAGCTCAGCTAGATCGTGTACCTGCTCAATTGTTCTCTGCTGTCCACATCTCTTAGGAGAAAGGGCCCTGTCAGACAGAACCTTTGAGGCAGCAGCAGTCTCTGCAGTTATCACACTAAGATATACAAAGCATCGTTAATTATAACGCAATCAAAGCACAAGTCCCTGAGCTCATCACTGACACTACGTACAAATGAGATTTTCTGTTACCATGAATACCTTCTCTTATCTTATGTCACCTCATGTGCAAATGTTATAAGAGTACTTTATAGGTTGACAGTTCAAGTTAACAAGTGTAGAGAAAATAACACGACAAGCGTGTGGAAATGACACAGGTATCTCCCTTGTGAGCTTAGTCCCCTAATAAAGCTTGACAGCCTTCACCTAAAAATGTAAATTATGAAAACTGACAAATTAAGAAAGGCACTGTCTTTTTTTTTTTTTTTTAAATCAACAAAATAAATATGAAGAAATAGGAGTCTGCAGTCAATAGCTGCAGTGGGAAATGAGCAATATCATCACCTTTGTAAAAAGCAGCTGTATAAAAAAGTTGATTAACCAGGTATATTTTTAATTTTTCTAATGTACCACTGCTTTTCCAGACTTCCACATGTGTGAAAAATAGATAGCTTACATTCTGCTTGTGTCAGCTTAAGGCACATAAAATCAGGGAGATGAGAAACCAAGAGCTGGTGAAAAACTACATTAGCAGAATTGTTGCAACCATGATTGACTAAAGATCTAGGAGAGGCAAGGTTTCTTAGGAGAAATAATAACTTTTACTGGACCAATTTTATAGTTGGAAAAAAACAGACATGTTCCCTGGAAACAAACACTTATCCCAGGATAATTACTTATTACCTAAGGAACAGGCCCTGAAAAGAACTTATGTGCCAAAAACTTGGGGGCTTTTTCCCTCTATTTCAATTAGACTAATAAAATATATTACCTGTACTGATTGCATCTTTCTGCACCACAGTGCAGCACATCTTTTGACAAGAACAAATATCTCTTTATAACGTCTGTGGAATTCAGTGCAAGTGGATGATAGATGAATTAACAGATGAAGAACATTCACTTAAAGGCTGACAGACAAGCGGTTAGGATCAACAGCCCTTCCAGAAAATATACATTTAGCACTCAGACAAATAAAAACCATTAAGAACAGCAGAACAGCTGCAACAAAGAAAATCCAAAGTCAATTATTTCCCATAACACACTGGAATAATTTCATATGTCATCCCACTGAGCTACAACAGGACTCCTACTTCAGTGAATACAACTGATAACATGAAATGTGTGTTGCTGCCTGCACTTTATTTTCTTTAATGCATAAGTAGTTGCATCGGCTTTACAAGAAACAGCACAGTGGAAAATTGCCAATTAGGCACAAATTTAGAAAGAGCTACTATCTTCACTGAGCTAAATGCTTTATGAGGGACTAGATATTCATACCATTTGCATGAGTAACGTCTATGTGAAGTCAATATACTTTGCAGCAAAGAATTCATCTTCCTGGAAGGTGCAGTGTATTTTACACTGCAGAATTAATGTATTCACTGCTATTGTAGCTATTAACTATACATACAACAGTAAGACAAGAATGAGGTGATTTTTGTCTTTCTGTACTAGTTATTTTCACAAATGCTTGACAGGGTATTATTTTTTATTATTATTTTGTTAGAATCAGATTTTTTCTTTTTTAACTTTTGCTTAACCCCACCCTCCCCTCAAAAATTTCATGCAGCTGAGAAAAAAAAAAAAATATACACCCAATAAAGAGACTCAAAATATTATGCAAAGTAAGATATATAAAGACCTCAATCTGTTCAACTGAAAGGAAGAAAGGACCAAGAAGGTAGCTTTGTTTACACTTTACAAGCAGCTTTAATGGACAGAAAAATGCCAGGTACTAAGAGATGCCCTTAAATCTAGGTACAGAAGAGAAACTGAGGCTTAATGGCTAGAAGTAAAAACACAGTTACCATTAGTTTAGGAATTAGGCATGTTTGTTTTCAAATAGTCTTTGGTTTTGATTTGTTGGTGTGTTTTTTTTTAAAAAACCCTCACACCTTTGGAATAACCTAGGAAGTGAAAGTGCATCTGTTCCATCTCTTCATATTTTCTAGGTCCTTACTCCAACATAACTCACTGTCCTTGATTCAGAGTTAACTGACAGGCTTTTATGACATATCCTATACAAAAGGTCTAGCCAGAGGATCCAATAGACCCTTCCAGCTCTAGAAATCTATCAGCCTTTTTTTCTGTTGAAACCTGTGGCTACATATATACCACAAAGTTTTTTGGTATCATCTCTTGTTTTCACATGAGCAAATGCTTTATTCTCCTCTACTCTGACTGCACCATCCCTGAAGTTTTGTCATACCATATGAATTGATACTTGCCACTTGGACACAGCATCACCTCTTACCTTAGTAAACACTAGTACAGGAAAGAACAAAATAGTCCGGTTTTAGTCTAGAAACACCATTAGGAAAAATAATTTCCAATTAATAAAATGCTAAAATAGAAGGGAACTTGGGAAATAAGATGGATTTTTTTTTTCTTCTATTCACAGATGTATATTCTTTTGTACTCAGGAATATCATTACATACAGTCATATTCAAGTTCATCTTTACTGTGAAGCCACCCATAAGAGTCAACTTTTATTATTTCAGTCTTTCCTACATTACATATTGTTTGAATTTCAAAGTACAACCATTCCCTACAAATACCTATTAGCATGTGGCTTTTGTAATGCTACAGTGCAAACCCGGTACATAGCAACAGCATATCAAATGGAATTCAGGTCTGAAATTAAATCCTAATTTATGTTAGGATCTGCTAATCCTTTCTGCTCACCTCGAGTATGAAAATAACTTGCAGTACATCTATACAAAAATGTTGCCTGTGGCTGCATCTTTCTACCTTTGAAATATGTAGAATGAATAAAAACAGAAATTTGTCAAACAATTCTAAGCTCAAACAAAGCCCTCAACAGAATCTACAGTGTTTGTTCTATTTTCAGTAAACAAATACTGTTTGCCATCACAACACAGAGCCAGATTAATGGGGGATGAGTTTGTACACCAAATCTTAAAACATGAAATGATGATTAAAGCATCTGATCATGAAAAAGTTTTTCCTTAGCCACAGGAACGTTGCTGTTTAGAGGAAAGAAAAGCCAAAGAAGCTCACGAACAATTTAGTTTTGGCAGCTTCATGTGTTGACTCCAAAAAGGAGAGCTCCATTAAACAAACTGAAATGTGCATTACAGGGACAAGAGAAGATCCTAAAACTTTTTATCAGACACCCTGCTGCATGGATTTTTTACTTTTTTTTTAATAAATACTGAACAACAACAGATATCTTTGAACTTCTCCAGTTAATAGACCTTACAGACCTCCTACCGTGTGGCAACAAATATGTCTCAAGAAATCAGTGTATCACTTCATACCATTTAATAAAGCCACAATTGCCTTTGTTATGCAGACTGTATAGAAGGGTGAATGCCATCCAAGAGCAAAACCATGCATTAATAGTTCCTTTCTTTCTTGTGTTAGTAAGCATAGCATCCCTGCTTCAGTTCTATTCTCTTCCACCTGTAGGTCCTTCCAGTAGACAGCTGAGTCCACTTAAAGCATCAAGTTCAGAATAGTTTGGCATCCAGCTTCCCAACTCAAGTTATTAAAGCAAGAGCTGCTGTGATTCATGAACCATGGCTGAATGCCTGACTATTCCTTTCACTTAAGTTCAAGATTTTTATTCATGTATTTGTATCTCTTTGAAATAAAAACCTCACAAAGACACTGACATGCTGAGAATTCAATGTCTTGTCTTATCAGTGCCTAATACAGGCGATGAAGAATCTGACATCCACAAACCCTCATCCTAAATATGTCTGTTCTGAAGAGTTCATTTGCACAAATAAGCTTTGTAGGTCGCTACTCACTTCTCAATGGGTTGTTTTACTCCTGATTTTGCATCTGGGCACAGAAAAGCAAGAAGGACATTTTACTTTTCCATTATTTTAATACTTTAGAAATACCAAGATAAATAAAAATATATGCATATTTATGAATATATACATTCACAAGAACTCAGGAACACTGTTTCGTGTCAATGTACTACTTCTGATCATATCTCGTTACTAAATTGTACTGTTTTGACAAATTAACTTCACTCTTGCTTCCCTTCTGCTCTTAGGAACTTGAAAAACAGTATGAATAGCTTGACAGCTTGTCTCTAAAATAGAGGTAGTTCTCACTCACTGATGACAATTCTTGTTTGTTTAAAATGTACAAATTTTCCCACTGTGATCAAATCATAGAAAATAATCTTCCTTTTTTTAACCTCTTCTTCCAATAGTAAACTTTAGAAGGGATTCAGTGTAAAAACAAGCTAGCCTATGCACTACTCTCTAGTTGAGAACTAACTCACATTAAGTAGATATTGTGTTACATAAAACACACATCCTTAACACATCTGAAGCCCAGTCATGACTCCATCTTAAATATCCTTTATTAATCTTTTTACCACATAATCTTTAATGACTGTGTGCACACTTCCTCTGGCATAGGAACGGGGAATACAAAGAACCACAGCCCAAGGCGTCGGGAAAGCAAATGTTTCCCAGAACTCACCTTTTGTCTGACATAGGAGAAATAAAAATTTGTCCTGACTCCATGTCTCTGGTGATCAGTAGGTGGGAACAAGGCATATTAATTAGGCATCTCAGAAAATCTTTGCATCCCTATGAGGCTCACCTCATACCACATCACCAGCAGCAGACAGCCTCTCATCTCCAGCACAAGGCTGTAGTTTGACATGCACTTTAACTTATCAGCCATGCCAAAAAAGATGTCTGCTCTGCTTGCCACCCTCAGCTAGCAATTCCCCTATGCCCACATCACTCCCCACAGCGTGGTGCCATGACTACACTGAACCAAACCAGGATCAATTGATTCAGCTGTTGCTTGGTTATTTTTGACCCCAGAATTTTCTGACCAGCAGAATCCCTGAAGCACAGGGTTAAAACAGTAAAAGTACAGTATGAATAAACAGGTGACACCACATCTTTTCATATTTCCCGTAGAAATATCAACACATCAGACACAAAATTAATTTCAGAAGCTTGCGTTTCTATCTGCAGGTATATGCTCTCCTGAACACAGTTCTGTCCATAAAACAGTTTGTGGGCTCTACTGACTACTTTTTTTTCCCCTCCATCTAAATGAACTTAACACAGCCACAATGTTGTTCTGAAACTGCTCATAAATTCCTTGTAATGTGTCACATTTATATTTTTACATATTGCTCTGAAGAATGCCAAATCATTTAAGGAAACAATTAATCACATAAGCCTTAAACATAAAGTAAAACAAAATTTCTCATGTTATATGCCTGCAAAATAAGGAACACAACAGTAACATCTAAACAACAGCTGAGAAAACAGTTGCACATGGTAAATACCAGGTGAAAGGAAAAAAAGATACAGAAAAAGAAATAGTGTGGTCTATTGCAAAAAGAGCACATAACTGTCATATCATAAAAAAGAAAATGGATTTTGTATAAAGACTTGAATTAACAAATTACGGAAGATATCAGTGCTGGGGATATTTTGTGATTTAACTTTGATCAGAGCTAATATGAATGGAAGTTACACGCATAAATCTCTATGAACCAAGATGTAAAAATATTCATTTTCCTTTTTTTTTCTTTCCCCTTTTGCAGGCTCAGAGAATGTAAAGTGTTTCAAAATAAAAGGTATAGCTTTGATAACAAGCTCAAATTGCTTTCCATGTCACATCTGTCCTTAAAGAGTAAAGACAAAAATGACAACTTCTTATTCTCATCTTGAGTAAAAACTCTGTTAAAATGTGACTAATGAAAATACAAAAAGACTATACTACCACGCACACTGCCACACTTACAGAAGGAAAATTGCATTACTTCCCTCTTTCAGCTGAAATGCCTGACAGGTTGTTGCCAGCAATGCATATTTTACAGGCTGCCTTATTTTCCTCCAAACAATGTCCTATAGAGGGAATATTCATAGAAAGTAAGACTAACCCCTGGATTTCAATATTTCAAGTAACAGAAAGGTTACAAATTTTTCTTGGCAACCAGTTCTGACAGCTCTTGACCTGTTTAGTTCCCAGCTTCTCCCTCAATTCCTGCCTGATTTACAAAAATATAGAAAGCCTCTCCCCTGTTTCCAACTCCTTCCACTGACCTACTTCCCATCCTCTTAACTTTAAGAGCTCCACTAGCCCCAAATTTCCTATAAACTTCTTTCCTTCTCAATGCTTCATCACTTCCTTTTCCGCATTGCCTGCACTGAACTCCACCCCATGCTTAATCCCAGTTTTCTTACCCTCAACCCTTCCTCTCTTATCAGGACTTCATAATCCTCCCTGTTGTTTTCTAACAGGAACACAGCCCATCCTCCAGTAAACCCTACTGTTTCTTTATCCTCCTTGCTCCTCTCTGGATCAGGTCCTCACTTTCCCCACTCCCACTTCCTCCACGCCAGTAAGGAGCCAGATTCCAAAAGCTGGTAAATTTATAAGGACAAAAGTCTGCCAGGGTAACAGTTTGCCAACTGTGGAGATTTAAAAAGACAATTTCATTTAACTAAGTGTTCCCTCCCACTATTTACTCATTTTACTTCACACAACACAAGTTTCACAATGCTTATTTTGGGATAACTTCTTCAAAATATATCCCAAACACTTAAAATCTCATCATTTCAGGTTAGAGTAACTAAGTCAGAACTAGTGGGGGTTTTTACTTTTATCAACTACAACATGCCAAAAAAAGATGACAGGAGACTTCTCATGCAAATGCAAACTTCTGATTTTTGGAGCAGTCAAAACTAACCTAATTTCCTTTGATATACTGCAAAAAGTTATCCAGTGAAGAATCTTGCAGAAGTCATTTTTAGGAAACAACGTGAGTTCAGCTACAGTACTGCCTGTTTTACAGGATCAGATATAACAGCATGGGTATGTGGGAGTGTAACTTAAAACATGAATATGAATAAGAAACAATGAAGTAAGAAAATTTTAAGCCCTTCTTTTTGTCCAAGATATCTGTCTGAGCAACAGAAATAGACTTTGGTGAAGAATCTTTCATTAGCCTTGGATTGATTAAATCTCCCCATCCTGTTGCAGATGTTCAAGATCCTGAAGCAGGCTGTTACTAAACATTTTAAAACTCCTTCCCAGGTTTTCTCTGGTATCAAACACTGCATTTTGTAAGTGTGTTGCAATGCATTGTGGCAACCATTACATACTACTACTTTTCAAGTACCAGTGTTCCTCTGTCAATCAGCTCCACATCATAACAGCTATCTAGACTGTTTATGTAACTAGAAATCCTAGGCAATTATCTACTACTAACATTCTTCAAAAATCAAGAAAACTTCTCAAAGCACAAAAATACAGGATGTTTGCTTCTTTATCAAGAATTCAAATACAAAAATACACATTCCTGTCCTGAAATTAAAGTATATTAATTTCAGAAAGGTTTGTGTTGTCTGGGGGGTTGTATATTTTTTTAATGAAAACATCTATTCAGTGAGTTATAAAAATTTAAAAAGAAAGACATTAAGCTATTCACAAGGCCTATGTTATTTCCATGAATTTTATTAGTTCTACTGAATAAATGCCATGAATACCGAAAATTATCTCTGAGGCAACAAAATGTGTTTTAACATCTCGCTCCTTTCCTTAATGATATATTTTTGTCTATTCCTCTGTTAAAAGGTGAATTAACCTAGATAAGGATTCCCAAACCTAATTTCCGTATATCAATCAGCAATATAGAATGCAAAATGTGATCCTGAGTCTTTAATGGGCTAGCATGCGCTTGACTCTAAATTAAAAACACTCTTGTTCTAAATGGCATGCTTTTGGGTTCTGCTGCTAGTTTTCCAGCCACTGCCATGTCCTTAATCCAGGGTTCACCTAGCATTGCCTCCAGCAGCACACTGGAAAGCCAAGATGGACTGCCAATATAATGACCGAACAAGTGACCCAACAGCATTTCCATTTCTCACACCATTACCTTCTTTTTATCAATCAAAGGGATCAAAGGCATGGAAGAAGCACCCTACCCTGAATTGCTATAGCCTGGGGGAAAAACTACTGTATTTATTCTGAGTTTACTCTCATATAAGCAAAAGAATACAAACAGGCACTTTATGGGAAGGCAGTGCAAAACTCTCACCACAAGACCATTCTTGGTCACACTGTTCAAAGGACCTATACAGCAGGAAATGATGTGCACAAAAAAAGGACAGGAGCTAAATTAGTCACTCTTTGAACAAGACTGGGCCAATTTTCAATTCCTCTTTTCATAAAAACCAAGTTAGTGCAAACAACCTGTGAAAAACCCAAGACACTGTTTAATTTGTATTCACTAGTCATAAATTTCAACTTCAGTGAATTAGCTCTCCATTAACTGTCTCCCTTAGACAAGTCACCTAGTGATTTCTGGTTTCCTACTGTATGTATTATTTGCATATGCTAACCTGAGAAAAACACTGCCAGTTCTAAGGGCATCTCCCAAGATAAAAGACGTGACAGTAATGTTCCAGTGCACAGAACAAAATAAATGAAAATAATTTACCTTTTTCTCTTAAGAAGTTCTTTCTGCTACCAATACTGGACAGAAAGATTTTTCCACTTAAGTGTATTATTCATTGCACAAAGACTCCTCTTTTATTTAAAATTCAAGTGTAGTAATTGAAATACGTACATTAGGTCAGCCACACTAGGTCACATAACCCTATAACCTGTCTCAAGATTCTTTGACACCTGGGAGGTCAAAGGAGTTCTGTTCAGTATTCCCTGCAGCTCCCAGCAAGAGTCCTTGCATTTCAGCCTTGGACTCTCATCTCTTCCCAGTGTCAAATGGCTTTGAGCATCTGACACACAAGCGTGGTCGTAGGGAGGAATGATGACACAGCCAGACTCCTCTTAGGGGTGCCCCGTAAATCGACAAGAAGGTACAAAAATGAAATACAAGAAGCGGCTTTGGTTTTTTTTAAAACCGTAAGGCTAGACAAACACCTAGACAGGTTGCCAAGAGAGGTTCTGGAGTCTCCAACCCTGAGGGATATTCAAAACCCAACTACACATGTCCCTGGGTAAATCCTAGCTGCCCTGCTTTGACCACAGGTGTTGGACCAGACAGTCTCCAGAGATGCCTTCCAATCTCAGTGCTTTTGTTCCTTTCCTACTACTGGTTAACATATTGTGAGAGTTAATAGGGAGTGTTGATTGGATCTGTCAGACAATTGTTTGATCCTTGGTAAATCTCTGACCTCTCACATCTCCGTAGCATGACAGGCTGTGAGCAGAAGATAAAGGTCTTCACCACAAATGAGTTGTTTCTTTGGAGATGGCACGTAGGTGGTGACATGCAGATTTTAGTAGCCTGCATGCACAAACAGATTGAAGACCATAGAATAATTTCTTGTTTCAACAACACTGCATAACAATTTTGCTACAGTACTCACTTGTACTCAGAACATGTGCTTGTGGAAACTGTGATAATTAATAGGAAAGTAAAATGTACGAGTCGAAATAAAATAGAAAAAGAACAAAGCTGCTTTTGCTTGACAAATATAGTTATCTGTTTAAACAATATTGTTCATTATTGTGTATTTTAACACAATATCAGATATTTCTGTACAGAAAGAAATCTTTTACTTCATGTGGTAGAAGAAATCCTTAAAAATAATATCAACTCAAAAAGATGAGCAGCTTTGGAACAAGCTTTCTCTTGACATTAACTGGGAAAATTTTTGGGGGAATGTAGTAAGACTAGCACAGAAGCCATTTTCTTAGAAAAATCCAATAATTGGGTGTGTTTTACACTTACATTTTTGAGTCTCAATAAACAGCTAAGCATTCCAGAAAAATAAGCATAACATTATGGAGGAGACCTACCTGTAATTTTAAAAATACAGTCCCCTGTAAATTAGTTCAGATAATACTTACAGCAAGTACTCCTATATTACAAATTTGGAAGAAAATATCAGATACCCAACTTGTACTGGTTTTGGCTGGGAGAGAATTAAATTACTTCATATTAGCTTGTATTGTGCTATGTTTTGGATCTGTGATCCAAACACTGTTGATAACACAGGGAAGAATCTTTTAGCTATTACTGAGCAGTGCTTGCAGAGTCAAGGCCTTTTCTGTTCCTCACCCCACCCCACCAGTGAGTAGGCTGGGGGTGCACAGCAGGTTGGGAGGGGGCACAGACAGGACAGCTGACCCCAACTGACCAAAAAGATAACCCTGACCATATGATGTCATGCCTAGCAATAAAATTTGGGGGAAAGGAGGAGGAAGGGGGGTGTGGGTGTGTATATTTGCAGTTATGGTATCTGTCCTCCCAAGTGCCCGTTACGTGTGATGAAGCCCAGCTTCCCTGGAGACAGCTGCACACCTGCCTGCTGGTGGGAAATAGTGAATTAATTCCTTATTGTGCTTTGCTTGTGCATGCAGCTTTTGCTTTACATGTTAAACTGTCTTTATCCTAACCCTTGAGTTTTTGCACTTTTACCCTTCCGATTCTCTCCCCCATCCTGCTGGAGAGAGTAAGCGAGAAGCTGCATGGTGATGAGTTGCCCATTGGGGTTAACCCACAACAGAACAAAATGAACTAATTCTCTCCTATTTTCACTATGTAACAACACATCCATCCACTACCATGATTATACTGGTATTTAAAATTGCTAATAACTCACCCTACCTTCTACTGGTATTAACATAACTCTCTTCAACTGGAATAACTACACCAATGTTAGAATAACAGTTTACCCTTTTTTGGGCTATAATCGTTATGCCCTTAAAGAAGTGCATAGAACATCATAGCATAAATATTGTCACATCTAAATTAATTTCTGTTAGATACTTGATCTCAAGAATTAATTCAAAGTGTCTAACAACTGCAATCTGATTTTCACAAGCTCCTAATATATTAAGAAATGTATATTACACTAGAGACATTAATTTCCCACAGGGTATTTAGCTGAAAAGCTTCTAGTTGACTTGACCTAAAAATCACAGACAAAATGTTTAAATCCCAATTTGCCATTTCCATTTTTTTAATGCTAATAGTATGTGAAAGGCACTTTTTCCATGCTAATTTAAAAACATAAATCCCAAATTACTACTTACCTACAATCAGCAGTTTATTCCTAGTTAGATAGCACTGTTCAGTCTTATATTATCAAAGTTGTGACTTTAAATGGCTTCCACAGTTTCTTTCCACAAAGGAGCAAAACGCCAAATTCATTGCAAAAGGGGAAATTTTGTTACGTTAGTACAAAGCTAGTTATAAATGAATGCTGTCAAGTCCACTTCACATGAAGGGTGAATCGCTGTCTTACAGGATTTGTTTGAACAGTTCAATAAGAACTGATGTTCCTATATATTCTCCCTTGAGAAGCCCAGTATAGCAGAGAGAAATTTGAATTAAGCAGAAATCCCATAATTCAGTGACGGAACAAAATGTAACATCTATTTTAATTATGAAAAAACTTTCATTAACATCACCAATACCAGATATAATGTACGTATAGAAAGTTAACAACAGGTTACAGTCATTCAGAGGAAACATAACCTGTTAGTTCTAAAGAAGTTTGTGCAGAGGACATTAAAGGAGTGTGTGTATTTCGCTTACCTCGTTCATGTTTTTATAACAGTTTTGATATATCTGAAAAAGGCAATTTTGTTTGGGGGTTGTTTTTTGAACCTGAACTGAAACCCTGAGCACTCAAATCCTCTCTGGAACCTTTCATTCACTGCCTTTCCAGTGCAGGCTGTCAAGACAGAAGCTTATCTGCTGTTAAGACATTAATCATTAATGTGTTTCCAGCCTGTAGATGGAGAGTGTATCCCATAGGGTTTTCTCAAGCCTCTACAGGTCACATTTACAGGTCACAAAAACAACCACCTTCAATTCCATTTTTAAGTCTACTGGTCACTCACTGGAACTCATAAACCATTCAACTCATGTATTTTCAATATCTTCTACCACCTAATATGTTGACCACACATTGCATAAAAATCTCAGCTTCCAAATGGTCTCAGCATAAACTGTCAGAAGGTATGAAGCAGAAAGTCAAGTCCATACTCAAGGAGAAAAGAGCAAGAGAAAATAATGTTAAAGCAACCTGGAGCAAATATGAGAATCAGTTCAACTGTCTCTGGACTAGCAGACAACCTAGTTTTACCCATGCCCTGCGCTCCATCAGACACCAGCAAAATACCATACTATTTCAGCATAGAGAAGAGGAATATAAAAAACATTTTAGCCCTTACTCATGTACATTCAGTGAAGCCCACGGGGGCACAGGATCCTGTTGTTCCTTTCATGATGTAACAACTAGGCTAGAACGGGTGCTTGATACCAAGATTACTCAGGAAACATTAAAAATGAAGTAATCTGTGAGAAGCACCGATCACACTTTGATGACCTGCAGATTTGGGTACTGCTTCATAATGTACAACATCAAACACAAAGATAGAATTGATTACAGTGGTTTGGATAATTGCTCCATCACTGCAAGTACAATTTCTCAAGTACATTAGAAACCTAACTATTAATTCCTGTAACCCCAAATCACCTAGGTAACAAAACCTAGATACAGTTATTCACACAGAATATCCAGGACACCTAAGTAAAATTTAGACACCAGCTGATACTTAGATAATTATCACAGACATTTCAAGCAGGGGCCATAACACACTTCCATTAAAGTGACCTATGTTTTGCCTTTCTGCACCCTCCAGATATACACTAGGAATTCTCAAATACTTGCAGTTAATATCTCTTTTGCTAACATCTCAATATTTCTATGTCAATCATTTACCATTGTTATGTCTTCCCACAGTTTCAGATGGCCCTCTCTAAATTAGTCAATTATTAATTTTGCAAATTTAATGTTTAACTGACATATTCAACCCCTCCCATTATCATACTGATCCCTGCAGTAGCCCATGAAATATTACCCTGCATTCCAACACTGTTTTTTGCATATGCTGTTTTTAATTTATATTCTAAATATACTTACTGAGATGTAGGTACTCAGAGCATCCCCACATAATAAGCATATTACAAGCATAAGGAAAAGGAGATTTTGACTAAGTGTCAGCATTGGATGGATAAGCAAAAAAAAAAAAAAAAAATAAATAAATAAATAAATAATCAGTAACAGTACCGGCATGCATCTTGAAAAATTATCTTAATTCAGTATTGTGTTGTTACTTGTAGATAAGGCAAAAAAATAAAACTAGAATTGAGAAAGCAAATGAAGAAACTTTTGTGGTAACTGCAGTTATACTAGTGCATGATAGGCAGAGTGGGAGAAAACAGGAATGCAACTATTTGACAGTTTGACAAGTAGGCTATAAAGACTTGTATCACTATTAAAGTTGAGGGGAAAAAATCAGGAATGACCTTAGGCCATGAAAGTCCTTTAACTGGCAACAAGCAACTCCATCTAATATATTGGAACCATGGGAAAGATGCAAAGAAAGAAACAGCACAGTCAAAGCAACAATCCGGAAAAATAAGTTGTGCAGCTCTAACTGGACTGACACAAGTAGGCAAGGCTGCCTTGCTCTAGGCAAAAGGAGAGGACGATGCAGCACTGAAGACAAGCGTAAATATTTTTACCTGCAAAGATGAAAACTTGTAGCTGAATTTAAGAAACTAAAACCAGACAACATTTAGAGAAGATTGAAGTATGAGAAACTGAAGAAAAACCTGTGCTCAAGACAGTGCCCAGAGAAATGCAGTCCTGCAGAACAAAGGACAGTAAGTAATGTTTACCAAATGAGAAAGAAAAAAAGCTGAATAATAAGGTTTCTTTTAGTTATATAGCACATACACTGATAGCCAGGTGTGTGCAAGGGAGCAGTCGCAAAGACAATTATTTCCTTTGTAAATAATTGTAGAGAGGCAGAAAGGTACATCTGTGAGAGCCAAATGTAAGTGGCCAGTCTCCTTCTACTGCACGTACACAGTCATATTTCTAGACAGAGTAGAAACACGTGTGCATAGAGCACTGTGCAGCTCACATCTTGGAAGTGGGGCAGTGTCGTGTAGGAGCTCCAACAATCCTCTGAACTTCTTGTAAATGTACAGCTACTTTCATTCATATCATCCTTCATGCTTCATGACTATATGGTTTTAATGACTGACTAATTGTTAGTATTTCAAAATCTCTACCAGCAACTTAAAAAAAAATTTTTTTTTTTTTAAACATTTCCTCTATAGTACTGGTAAAGGTGATATTTAGGATAGTCATCTTTCCATATTAGCCATTACTATAAGAATGGATGGTTAATTTTGTTGCTCATACACATCTCAACTTCTACTGTTAATTCTAAGTAGTGTACCACATCAACTCTTTTTTCATGCTGTTCTGTCTCCTAATACTCTTAACGAACTTACAGTGATATGGGGGTCTGATCCTATTTTTTTCAATGTGGCTATTCTAATTCTCTCCTGTATTTCAACCACGTTCTTTTCATTGGTCTTGTAGGGCTACATATTTCAGGTCATTCAGGTCTTCTGCCATGCTGCTTTGATTTTTTTTTTCCCTTTCTTTTTGCCTCTCTTACACATTGGAAAAGAAGAACCACTTAGCTGGAGAACAGAGAGGTCAGCCATAGCCTGTACCAATCTTCTGAGACATAGTTATCTAGTCTATGTTATATCTAAATACTTAAAGTTGTAACCAATTACATCATAGTTTGAACATTTGAATGACCAGAGTTTCTATAGCAGTATGAGTCTCTTTAAACTGCATCAGTATCAACCATGTTCATTTGAAAAGGGCCTGTTATACTGCATAGGCTAATCATCATTAAACTGTTCCAAAAACGTGTCCTGAATTGCAATTTTCACCTTTTCGATTAACAGTAATACTAAAGTTTGAAACCATTTTCAGTGAAATGGTGGCATCTTGTGGCTGAAATTGGTCACTGCGAGAATGACAGTTAAACTGTTCTGATGAAAAACTCACATAATTAGTAATCTAAGCAGTTAATCTCAAGCGCCCGTTTCAGTTCATTATTCTCATTACTATGAAATTGGCACACTTGCAGAGTTATTTTGAAATATTTTTTTCTTTCCCTAAATCTCATTTATGAATAGTGTTCCTCTTGTCCAGATCATAAATACTTTCCACATCTCACAAATGAGTTAATGCCACTCTTGGGCGAGGTGGTGACCATCTTTGTAAGTTTGATACATATTCTCAGTATTTGGGAGATCCACCTATCCAAGCGTATCCACCTATTCAGTATTTAGGAGATCCACCTTTCCATCACCTTCAAAAAGACCACTGCCAATCATGCAGGAATACTCTGCTGAGCAAATTGTTTGAGAAGAAGAATAGTTTCTCAGATGCTAATCTTTCTTCTTCTCATCTCCTGTAAAAACCTAGCATCCCTTCAGTTCTTCTGGCTCCTCACCCTGCCAGCCCCTCAGCAGAAGCTGCCCACACTGCCTGCCAACAAGAAAAAGAAAGTAAACAAGGTCTTGGAGGACTTCAGTTTGTGAGGAAAGGGTATCTTCTACACTACGGAGCTTCCTCAGCCTAACACAATGTCTGGATGATGCCAGAAACCGGCATCTGCAGCTACTGCCACTCGCTCGCTGCCGCAGAGCGGACCTGAACAGCAACGCTGCCCTTGCCAGGGAGGCCTCAGCCATCGCCCAGGAACTTGCCATCCCTTAAATGCCCATGGTCCATCTTCTTCCCAAATTGAACAAAAGGAGTATAGCTACAGGAGAGTAGCTAGTATTTTTTTCAGGCACACAAGAAAGTTAGGTTAAGATTTTTAATGATACTTCATTTAGTAACTCCAATTCTTTACCTAGGATTTATTCTTCATTAGGATCATTCACTGGTAACAATCTGTTACTGTGGTGTTAAACACTGCTTGTGACAAGTATTTTGAAGGGGCCTTTTTACTATTGAGATATGTATTGTTATGAACATTCAATTTTGTCAATTTTTAAATTCATTTTCCTTCCAGGGAACTCTGCTTATTCTTTTGCCTTCTGGTTGCAGGGAGGAGTATGTGCATAGTGCTGGGTTTGGTTTTGTCTGTTTTATTTCTTAAACCTCACTTTTTACTAAAAAAGCTTTCATCTATCATTTTTTTCTTAACATATGAAGATGATATCCCTATATGTATTGGGATATATTTTACCTTCAGTCATGGGTATGTGCAGTAATCTTGGCATAAAAGTTCTTGGACTGTGACTAATACAAACAAGCAGGAGCAAACACTTATGAATTTGTGGACAATCCTGTTGATGAAACTGGAAAAAACCCTGTGGATTTCATATACAAAACATGAAGAGGAGACTCAAATCACCACCTACTCACCATGCACGCTTTGCTTACTTCTTGTTGGTACTGTGTTGTCACCTTCCCAGTTTCATCACTAATACAGGGCTGAACAGAATGAAGTGCTATGGCATCAGTCCAGCCTAGTATTTAAATGAACTGAGAGATCTGCCTCACAGCTTGGGTCTAACAACCCAAAAAAGGTTTACTGGCTTGAACAGTGGTTAACCAGCTTTTTAGGGCAGGAACTACCTGTGCATAATGCTCTGTATGCCTACACAAAACAGCATCTTTAAATGTCATTGTGTTCTTTCTGGCTTTGGAAAATAAGATGTTATTCACTGATGTTTAGATGTGAACTTCCTGCAAAAACAGAGAAACACGCTTTAACTACATGCTTTAATAGCACAGAGGTTTCTTTTACTAGTTGGCAATTCTACCTCTTTATTTCTGCATTGTATTTTTGGGTGTATTAATCCAGTGGATTAAAAAAAAAATAAATAAATCAAGATTTTTTTGTTGAAATAAATTTTACACTACTGCACAAGTTCATCTGACAAGTTGGCAACAGTCTAGAAACAAGAAAGGCAGGTGTGCAAAATCTTCTCCTTCATAAAATCATTTGCCCCCTGTCCTTTCAGATAGGATAAAATTAATCAGCAAATACTGATAAATCTGCACAATCTGATCCTGTTAAGAAGGGAATAATCCTGTCATTGAAGCACAGATAATCCAGTCTGCCCAGGTTACACAAAGTAAGTATATGGGCAAGTGTTTCTGTAAAAGACATCAAGTAACTCCATTTTAGTTGAGTGTTTTTAGTGACCATTGCTTCAGGACACTGGTACACTGGAAAACCTGCTGTGCATCAGCCGTACATAGTGAGAATGTGCTCAGTACTGATGTAATTCTCTCTTGCCATCCACAGCAGCATTTGTGAGACCAGCCATAAAGGAACATTTGGATGATACATTCAGACTCATGGGTGAGATTTACCAAGACAAAAGACAGATTTCACATCCTCTTGAGAAACTCCCAAAACCTAATTTCCCACCACAGTTTCCATAAGGGCATTTCACACTAAATCTGATCCTTCTCTGGGGACTTATTTTTAAATGACTAACCAGGAACTAGTAGGGTTGAATCTCACAGAGGAAGACAATTTTAACCTTCTTTGACTTTCTGGGTGAGAGAGAAGATGTTACATTTAGTGGCAGCCAAAGCGGCACACAGTCACAGAAGTGTCTAAGTAATAGTTGTTGATTTTTGTATTATCCTGTAAAACTACACCAAAAGAGCACATAACTGGAAATCTAGTATCAGTTTGAACCAATCAGTTTCACATCTCCAAAAAACTGCAAAAATTCTCTTAGGGCAGTTGTGTTCACATCTGAGTCTCTCAGGGATGTGTTTGGTCCTGCATCAGTGTAACATAATGGCTATTATGTAAACCTGAAAAGGAAAAGCCCCTTTATTTATACACCTGTTTAGCAACTCTAGGCAGGGGTAAGACACTGGGCTTTTTGCTTTCTGCAGAAAGCTGTCTTCAGATATGAGCACAAAGTGAATCCTCCTTTTTTCAGCTAGCTTGTTGAATAAAATATTTCAAACTAATAATGGCCATAAAACTTGTTTTAGTGGTTCCCATCAGCTAAAGCAGGGATGCCACTGCTGTAGATGTTCAATCCTGGCATCTTTATTACTCTCACTGGAGAGCACATGCATAAGTATAAATTACACTCATCTCAAAATGTTTATTCTCACTGGCTAATAGGAAAGCACAAACTTGTCAGTCAGTCAGTTCCTTCTACTATTGTTTCACTATAAGAGGTTTCAGAATTAGTCTCCTGCAGTTACGTGATCTGTCTTAGCTTTTCCAGTTCTCAAGGCTTCTCAAAAGCAATCCTTTCCTCTCCTCCTTACCTTGTGCTCAGGGTGAAAGCATTCAAACTTGTCATCAGTTTCAAAAGGGACTGCTCACACCTTTCAAATGAGCTTCCTTACAGGGAACTTCCCCTCTATCCAACTTCTCATATGAATCTCATCTCACTCATACAAGACACGAGTTCATGAAACAATTAACACAGTAACACTCAAGTGTTGCCATGGAGCAGCCCACTGTATTTAACCTCACAAATAGTCATACTGAATTTTGCTGCCGTCTCCCTCTCCCAGTGTTTTTCTCCCAGGCAAATCAGCAAAGTGTGACAAAAAGAATCTCTTCACAGAAATTATGCAAATCTTTTCACAACATCACACCCTGAAAAAAATACTTTTAAATATCTGTAGCTGAGGCTGGATCATATTTTGGAAGCCCGAGACAGCTTTTCCCACCCCCTGATCCCCCACCGCCTTCTTTATTACTACCCATTATTTGTTAAGTTGCTGCTCCTCAGTATAGTTACACCAAACACAGAAAAACAAAAACTCAGACATATGGAAATAAAACTCACCATACTGTTCATTTTTGAAGAGGATGAGCTTGCTCTCTGCTTTCGTAGGCTGTTAAGCTCTTCTGTATTTCCATCCTTTGGTTTTATGATCAGCCGACTGCCTCCAGCAGTACCTTCTGAAGAGGATCTCAGTCGTTTCTCAACAAATCTGCCTTCCCGGTATGGACTGAAGCTATTGGCAAGATCAGCTACAAATAGAGAAGCAGTCAGCAATCATTACAAAGAATTACTCTCTACAAATACTTTCTTAATGAGAACACTGCTCTGCTTGAAATGCTTACATTGAAAGGCAATCGTATGAAATGTTCTGTAGAAAGCAGATCCTTCTTACCTAGATAATCCTGTTACCTGGGCCACCAGCTCGCTGTTCATCCCCCAGTGACTGGCACACTGGGTTACAGCCCAGTCCACAGCTTCTCACAGAATCCAGAAGGACCTTTGCTACATCCTTTCCTTTCTTCCCTCATTCTAGGACACCTCCAAACTGCTGTCCAGTAATATCCACTGGAGAAACTATCGCTAGTCCACTGCTGCCAAAACCCAACCTGCCCTTATCCTGCGTCCCAAGGCAAGTCCAGGTTTTGTAGGGCCAGGTCACAGCTTTGTTATCTCTGCATAGGACAGGGATGCACATCGGGTTTGGCTTCTGTTTGGCCCTCCTAGCTCAGCTCTGCATCTGCGCCCTCCAAATCCAGCCTGCAGCCAGTAGGCCCAATCCCAGTCCCAGTTACTCTTGTTAGTAATACGTCAGAAAAGAGGAGGGAAAATTACATTTTGAGGCATTAGGGCAAATATAGAGATGGGGAAAGAAGAAAGCATAATAGCATAATAAACGTAACACAGAAAATCTTAACTTCTTCTGCCTTTTGCAGGAGAACAGATATTTTCTACAAGGCTTTTCAAAAAAATCCATATCACCCAAAAATATATGAAGACATACTAAGAAATATATGGCACATCAAACCTGCTCATACATTAATGTCACGTTCACGATATAATGGTATCAGCTATGAGATCAGCTGCAGAAGAGAAAATATCTATTACCAAAAAATATGCACAGAAATATTTTGCATTGACATCTGATTTTAAACACTGTTTTAGCAAAACCAAATGTTCAAGCCAGTCTGTTTGTAACAGATATAACTACTTATACCCATATCTTACTGAATGCCACGTAAGCTTTTTCTATATTCGTTTCATTTCATATGGCAGGATTTTATATCTTTTTTCAATGGTCCCTTTGTATGCTTTGCCAGTTTCTAATTTTAAATACATTCTTCACCACATAAGTAAAAAAAAAAAAATTGCATTTTGAACAGCACTATAAAATCCTAACAATTAATCATCAGCTTTTATGCAGTGCAGTATTAGCTCTAGTGTTTCTGTGAGCATGAATCCCATTTACAAAAATCCCTCTATCACAGTTTCAACTCCAGTTAGCTGCCTTCAAGAAATACAGATTAAATATACAACTGCCAATGCATGAATTTCAAATGCACTGTGTTATTTCTAAATACCACTTCGAGCTGCTCACTTGCGGTTCTGCAGTACACTTTAGTTCAAAAGGATGAGCTCATTCACAGATGAGCCAATGTTGCAAGGAAGGCCAACAAAGTGCTCAGCACCGGTAACATACATAAATGGAAATATTTTTTCTCCCAATTGACTAAGGCTCTGAGGGAGAGAGGCCCCTTTTGGTGAAAGCTAATTTAGTGGATTAATTTGACTTTATATTGCCATTTATGTTCAAGATTTCCAACCAAGCTTTGCACTGACAAATAATTCAAAAAGCAAAACTGCTTTTAATCTAAATGCCTAGATAAATGTCCAAGCAAAAAGATGGATATGAATTCATATGAGTTTACACTCCTTCATCTTCTAATACAGCCACTGGAAATGGAGTCCTGTTAACTCTCACAAATTTTGGCCCACCAGCTACAGCTTCAGAATTATGCAAGAAAGCACCAGTCTTTAGGTTGGTTTGAGAAAATAAACTGTCAGAGATAAATGCCTTCTGACAGGTGTCCTTCACTCAAGGGCCTGGTGCCTTTATTCATCTGCATCTCTATAGACTGGGATTTCTAGGCAAAGCCTCTCCACTTAATCTTGTTAATATTTCCAAATTCCTTTTCATAAACTGAAGATCCAGTGTGAAATTTAGATGGTAATTAACTCTCTCCTTTTCATAGATTACATAATGAGAACTTGCACAATATTATTTCAGATGGAAGCAGAAATAGGATCTCATACTCTGCCACAGAAACATCCACTCCAAGCTACTCTATAACATCAGTTGAATACAGCAAGCAAGAGTAGGGAAATTTCAAAACCCAGATCAATATAAGATAAAAACTGTGTTATTTTTCATAACCAGACTAAAACAAGGCTTATTTCACTGGTAATGTTTCTGTTTCAAATAATGCAACTCTGGCTCAAGTCCAAAATAGGCATGCCTCAAAAATCACAGCTTTAGCCTTCCACAAGAGGCAAGAATCAATAGTCTCTTTCTTAATTCATTTGCTACCCCAGGAAAGCACAGCTACGAACAGCACTGATGGGTGTTAGCAAACTGTAAAACATGGACTCAAAAAATCATAGACTTTTCGTTTAGTGCATATGATTTTGAGAGGAGGACACAACACATAACTTTTGAACTTCCTAGCTAGCACTTGCAACTCTACAAAAACACTTCATGACCAAACAATTCTTACAGAAGAACTGAGGCCAAAAGAACCCCACCAAACCAAACAATGAAGAGACCACTAAACTTACCTTTAGAACGGTTTGTTTCATAACCCTGTTGTGTTTTAAAGGACTGAGGTTCAGAACATGGAACAATCTTAGACTCCATTACAGGAACTGTCTCTCTTGTGTGCTTGGACGGTGTGCTTTCATCTCTGTCCCCACTCAACCCTTGTGCCTTCGAAGAGAGAATCACCGGTTCTTCACTATGCTGCAGCGCAAAGGTTTCTTCTAAATGTGCATTTGATGAGTTAATTTCTCCTATGTGCCTGGCATCGTTCATATGTAGTTCATTGGCTTGCAACAATACTTTTGTTTGATTAGCAGCTGAGGTTTTGAATAAGACATTAGATTCAACGCTACACGAGCTTGCGTGGCTCACAGGAGATACACCAGCGGCATGGCCAGTACTTTCCGTAATATCCATTTCCCTCAAAGGAGCAGCAGCAGGATTAAAGAAGATCTGAGAGGTAGAGACATTATGGCCAAAATCCTCTGCGAGCCGCACCCCAGTCCCGCTGCTGGGCAGAGCATCAACCTCCGAAACAGAGTCCTCTGTCAGGGTGACAAAGTCGGATGGGGTCTGGGCAGCCGTGAGGTCAGCCGAGAGCAGCGGGGACTGCAGGGAGCTTCCCACGCACTCTGTCGTCTCAGCCGAACACGGAGGAGAGGACTTGGCGATCACAGGTTCACTTTCCACATACGATTTGACCTCCAGCAGGCACCTGGACTGCTGCACAGAGGTAACTGGCTGACTCTCTGGAACCGGCTTGGAAAATCTGTAGTGCGATGAAAAAGATTTAGGGAGAAGTTTCCGCGTGGATTGTTTGACAGAGTATCGGCTCTGCTCCTCTGCAAAGCCTGAATCATCACCCTCATTCTTCCCAGAGCTTATGCAATTTATAAAGACATTTTTATTAGCTGAGGGCTCCTTTCCCTTTTCAAAATCATCTGTCAAAGACCTTGTTATCTTCTTGCTACGCGAGCTGCCAAAGCCAACCGAATGCCTTCCTCGGCTTTTAATATGTTCCTCTAAGCTCAGTTTTTGAAAAGTGCCGAGAGAGGACTGGGCACCGTTAGAGATGTTAACATTTTGACTAGCCGAGTCAGGCTTCTGCTCACTCCCTTTCTTGTTATGGAAGCTAATGGAAGGAGTGCGGAAAATACTCCGGCGCTTGCCTGTGCTTCCTGAGCTGGAGTTAGTGCTGGATGGGGAGGAGGTATGGACACCAATGGCATTAGCAGAAGAAGGTGAGGAAGGGAGGGAGTCGTGTCTCCGGCTAATACTCCTCCTGAATATTGGCAACCGAGATACTAGAGTCGATCGTCTGGATCCTGAGTCCCCCATTGGGGCACAAAGTGTCCGTGGCTCTTCCCAGCCAATAAACTAATCTGGGATGAGAGAAAAAAATAATAAAAAAAGAATGATTCAGCCTCAAAGTCCACTTGAACAGGCTTTACGTCAGCCTAAACACATGAGATGCCAACATCAGTTTTACGTACAGCTGCAAGTTGTTGCGTATGCATTACTGAAGATTTTTAGAATTTCAAAGTGATGTTCAATAAGCAGCGCTGAAAACCCAGCAGCTGAGCAAAGATGTGGCTCAAAACATGATACAGATGAGAGATACAGTACTATATATGTTATATTATACAATGCAGATGACACCAGGTAACAGGATAGAATCTACATGCCAAAAGATATACAAATATATCACCCAAATATCCTTGGTTTTTTAAGTTCTTGGGACAAGTCTTACAAACTGTAAACTCTCTTAGAGAGACTTGATTTTTTAGTATCTGGGTAGAAGAAAACATTATTTTGTGTTCCTGAATAAATTTTTGCAAGAAAGAAGAGGATTTAGATTTTCTAACCTTCACTAAACTTTCAGTTGGATTTTTAATTCCTTTATGTGCTCTTCCTAAAGCCTGTATGTATCACCTTAGAGCAAAGAAAATGCTGGCATTGCAGTCCAGCTAAAATATGCACACCAAAAATTCTTCCTAAGGAGCTGTAAGTTCTAGGAATTTACTGTCAAAATATGGGATCACGTTTCTAGATTTGAACTTCAATGTTTCCTTTGAACATTTCTCTGAAATTCTTTTGTAGCTTACTTTCTTATAATTAGCTATTTTTGTAGGTTTTTTTGACATTAGTGAAAAGTGTTTCATACAGAGACACTTGGAATTTTTAAGAAACACCTAAGCCATAAAAACTTATTTTGATCGGCACAGCAGATATACTAGAAGAAAATTAATCTTTATGAACTATATATCAGTTCTACCTCCTTTTTGTTCTTGTTATAATAAACTACCGCTGTGAGAGACAGGACCATGGAGGCAACAATAAAAACATGATATATAATCATAGGAACAGGAGAGGCTGTAGGTAGAATGCCCAAGTGCAACTTCGTGAGCTGCAAGTGATTAGCACATAGGAATAAAAATCACATCATTAATCTAAACAATGTTTGTATGTCAAGTGCAAAAACAAATTAATTCATCTAATGAGCTATTTAATATGCGTTATGCAGCTGCAACAAATATCTATGAACAATATATATCTTTACACCCCAAAATAAAAATGGGAACAGAATATTTAATGAGTAATAAAAATACATATATGTTATATTACTGTGAAAAAAAAAAAAAGTAACAAGTAAGTTCAGAGACCATTTCTAACTAGATAGTGCTTTATACTTTGTTAACATTTTTTTAAAAAAATCTAGTACAGCTCCAGTCTGAACAAGCACTGCCAAGCAGCCACAACACTCACAAGCACCAGGAATCAATAAGCAATTCTGTAGTTTAATATCAGAGAAACAGCTTGGGAATGCTCTACCAATTCCTAGAAGCCATTGGTGATGTCTGATGAGCTAAAACCCAACCTAGACAATACCCAGATTCTGCGACTGAAACCCAAATTTGAATTCAGTGTGATTGGGACAGAACTGATGGTACAGGCACACACGCAGGTTATCATAATAACTTTACATCCACCAGATGAAGTGGTGCTCAGCCAGTTGTTCCATTTCACTGACACGTAAAGTAGTTTTTGCATTTACACCACCGTAAGAATAAAAGCAGAGGCAACAGCACCAAGAAGCTGAGGCCCTGTGAACTCACATGAGGGCTTACAGGTGAGTTACACCAGCTTGTTCGTCTGGACACAATTCAGTCTACCGAAAACAGGCTTTGGGAAGCCACCTGTAATCTGTAAGCCACAAGCATCTCTTGGTTCTCTAGCCACCTCCAGACCTATTGTGTCGGGGTTCTTTTTGTTGCTGTGAACACATACTTGCAGGCATGCTGGTATGCATGAATATGCACATACACACAAGATTATTTAGAGATTGTAAGTATTTTTCCTTGTATTTTAAGGAGACATCGTAACTGCTGAAAGAAGACTTTAGAAGGCAGTTTTACAACTGCAGTAAATGAGCAAAATATGTTTAAAATACATTAAATCACTATAGGCATTTTATGCTCAGACAAAACATTTGCTCCCATCATTCCGCCTCCTGCTGACACCTTAATTGTCAGTTCACCAGAAAACAAACCATCCTGGTTTATAATTATAAAATTCTCTGAGTTGAGAGCAGAAAGAAGCAGAAAACTGAGCAAAAAGCACATATTGTAACTTTCACTGGAAATACAAAGACTGTGTCTAAATAATAATAGAGCTTATTCCTCATGACGGAACCATGAATATACACAGCCTTAGCTTCCCAGGTGGTAACAGGTTTTAATAGAATACACTGACTCTAACTGCAGATAACAAAATGGCATTTATTTAGTTATTCTTTCTTTCTTGTCTCTTGAAGGAAGGACACAAATAAACTGTCAACATTTCCCTTATTGTCTAAGCAGCAGAAATCTTCACCCATAAAATACGAACTCATTATAATATGCTGTTCTTTCTAGGTCTACAATAGCTATCAGAGAACACTTCTTAAAACACACACATCCATGTACATATACATACGCATGTATGAATGCTTATGTGCACATACAGTTTGAATACTTTGAATACTGTATTTTATTAATATTTTGAATATTATTTGCACATACTATTTAGAATACACGTTTTGCAGTGTAAAAGCACCAAAGTTCAGCACCGAATTCAAGTGACAATTCTACTTGCAACACAGGAAAAACTAATATTTAATTCAAGATATTAATACCCTCAGATATTAATGAAATAAGAGCTTTCATTAATTTTTTCACTTATTACAGAGGAGTTATAAACTGCCATTTATGTCATGTTATAAGCAAAATAGGAAGTGTTTCCTTTCAGTCTTCACATTTTTATTCATATAATTACATGTGCTTACCACTTTACAGCAGTGACGCTTACAGAGTGAAATTCACTTCAGCTACATATCCTCTATGAAACCACTAATTTTCTGTATCTAACATCCTCATCCCTACTGGCATCATTCTTAAAAACGTCAACAGAGGAAAAAGAAAACAGCAGAGAGAGACACCTCTGCAGTGGTATTATGCCATTCCAGATGACACTTTCAAATTTAAACTGGACAACAATTCTGATCTTACAGTCAATCTAGGACCTAATACAAAGCTCCATGTATATTAAAATAAATTACTGTGTTTGTAGAATACTAACAAGGAGTCAAGTAAAGAAGAAGGACCAAGGAAAAGTGACAGTCTAGGAAGGCTTTCAAATAGATCAGGCTCCTTTGTTAGGACATAATATATTATCACATAACGTGAACAGTCGAAAAATAGCGTACACAGTATTCTATACAGAGGTCTGAATCTTGGTCAAATACACCAACCATTACTTTGTAATACTTTTAAATTCTAAAATCTAGTTACTGCTAACACTTAAGTGTTTACTCAGTGCTTCGATAGACATTCAAATTTTGCTCTTTATGGAGGGGATTTTTGATGCACATTTCTGCATCTGGTATTATGCAAGCAAAGTTTGATATACTGAAGAAAAATAAGTAAACTTCTTTGAAAACATTCCATTGCAGCCAGAGTAATGGTGGATTATTTCAGGACCTGCTCTTCCTCAAAAGCTTGGCTACAGCTCAGTTTCTGAGCTCCTATGCTGAAATCAATGCAAATGAGAAACAGGCAAAGTGTGAACAAAACATTTTTCCTCATATTACCAATTTTAAAAGTTAATCAAATGGAAGTAGTTTCCTTTCACACTGGTCTGCACCAAGATTTTACAAAATGCAAATTAATCTCAGACATATCTTAAGGTCGCATATTTAATTGCCAGAGAAAACAAGGAGGCCACGTTTTTTTTACACTTGAGGCTTATTCTTTTCCCACAAGAGATCTCTGGAGGAACCAAAGGCCTTTATCTTGCCTACAGCAGTTTTATGAGTATAAAATACAAAACTGTACAGGGTAATAATTATACAACAAGTTCTGTATTTTATATATTACTGTATCTTGTGTCAAAATAAGCAAAATGTTCAACTTTCAGACAGCAAATGTAATGGCAGAAAGAACCACACAAGTGTTAAAACATGTAAAATTGTCAAAATATTACAACAGTGTCTCCAGAGACATATACTCCACCGATCCACCAGCTGAAAAATAAAACCCAGTATTTTTTATTTCAGCTTCTGCCAAGCGGTTACTCACACAGCTGTGCTGGAGTGCGGCGCACTCCATGAAGAACTCTCACTGGCAGTTTTGAACTCCAGTAGATGGAGCCATGGACCTACCTTTTCATTGACTGCAAATATGAAAAAGCAACAGTCGCTGCCTTTTACATTACTTATTGCCTTTGAGGCAACACTTCAACATTTAGGACTTGAAATTATTTGTGAATTTTATCATTATCATAATTACATGTACATACCAGAAGTTAATATTTGCTTATTCAGAGAACTGTAATGCGTAGACCAGTACAAATACTTCCCTTATAAATAACCAGCCTTCTACTACTCCTCAACACTTTTTAAACAAAGCTTTCTTAAAAGATGTTCTCCTTAAAGATGCACCTCCTAGAAATATCAAACAATATCTTCCACGCAAAGAACAAAAGTGAATTAGCTATCTAAGTTTAAACTGGGAGATGACATGACACGTAGCTGAAAGGCCCCAACTTTAAATCAGAGCAGAACATCGGTACTGATCTGCTCCCTAACTCTCTCCTCCACGGCAGTATGATTTTTAGGCTTCACTCATAGTTTAAGGAAGATTATATTTTCTCTAATGCTTTGAATCAGGAACCATGTAATAAAGCAAAACACACAGGACTAACATGTGAATCTTAACTGTGAACATACTCCATCCCTCACGTGAGCCCTACCATACTGCAGGAGGCAAGGATGAGGTGACAGAAATAGTCTCTGTACAATAGCTGGCTCTAGGTTTACAAAGAAATTAAGTTTTCCCCAGGATACTAAAAATACCCACAAAACCACATACAAATAAGAATTTTTAGTTGTTGGTGAGTCAACAAAGCCCTAATGCAGCTAGCGCACTTGTAAGGAGCAGTCCTTTAGCCCAACGGGTAACATCGTAGCCTGTGGCTCCCACTTGAATCATTAGACTTCCCTCATTGGGATTCCAGCACTATACTATCCTCAGCATTTAAGCATTATCACCTTCAATCCTGTTCCAATTTTATTCCAATATTATTTGTCTCTCTAGTACATTTGTGACTTGTTTTTTTAACTGCACAGCTCCCAGAGGTCACTATGTATGAGCAATCCTGTAGAGAAAGAGAACATAAGAACTTTTAAAAGCCATTAAAATACTGTTTTACATTTAAAACAAAAGCAAACGAAGAAACACCTGCATATAAATTCGTAGGGCCTTACTTGTTATCAAGGATAATGTAACTGGATTAATAGGGCCTTACTGAAAATACTAGCAAAACCAAATACCTATATAATAGAAGGCACTAGCTAAGAAAGGTGGGATTGTTGATAGTGTAACAATTTGATTTTTCAAGTGAAATGAGTGAAATTCCCTCTAGTACATAACAGCTCCACTTGCTTTTGTGAATAACCCTCTTCCCTTTTCCTTCCTTGTGCATGTAACCCTTCCAGCATGATACAGAGCTCAAGAATTTATTTTGTAGAACGGTGGCCACAGCCATAGTCCTGGTGTGACATTTTATAAGCTAATACCATGTCCACACTTCCTAAGAGTTTATTTTTTCTCAACAGTTTTTATAAACAAAAGAAGAATACCCAAAATAGGGAGCTAGACCTTTAAAAAATGATGTGTGTCTACAACTCTACACACTTTTTCCTGAAAACTAATTTTTGTACTGAAAACCAATTAAGCAAAACTGCTTTTATATATCTGGAAAAAAAAAGAACACAGAATCCTAGCACTGAGGTATCCTAAGGCAAGACACAAGATTTCTTTCACTTTCCTGTGTCCTGCAGCCCAGGCCTATTTTCAAATGCTCACGTGCTTATTTTCAAATGCTCACATGCTTTCAGGAAATAAGAGAGGCAACAGGCAGATAAATTTGCAAAAATAAATCTGAAGCCACACACACAACAAAACTCCATCTCCCATTTTGACTGGTTTTGTACCAGTTGAAGACAGTTATTTCATAAGTGCGTAACTGCTATTCCCAGTGCTAGGGTGAAATTAGAACTGTAACAAACATTCAAAGAAGAAAACTGGAGATAAACTATCTATATATCCTGTTTTGACTTTAAAGTAGCCAGGAGGCAAATGTGAGCATGAGACAGGTCACACGCGACTCATTCTTTTATTCATTATCACTGGGTATGTAAATTTATCCCACTTGTATCAGGTAAACTGCAGGTTTACTGAAAAAGAACCAGGGAAACAAGTCTCTAGAAATGTAGAGGCCACAGTTCTCTCCTACCTACATTTAAATCATCCCCTACTTCAAATGCCTCTGTATCACACCAAATGTTATCTCAAAGCACTTCAGTATAATATACAAAGTATCAGGACAGAAGTGAACCAACCTTACTGGCAGTTTTTACATATACCCAGCAGCCAGTTATTCTTCAATAAGAGCTGGGATCACTGGAAAAAAGTTTACAGTCTGAAGAAGATAAACAACTAACTTTCATCCATTGGACAATCAGACACAAACAGGTCAGAAACAGGGCAAGGACCATACCACAGCGAAGCAGCAGTCACATTCATGTGACTGGGTTTTGGTGTGTTGTATTGTTTTTTTTAACAGAGGAGAAACCATGTATCTTGCCTTTAACACTTATCTGGGTTCCGGAGAAGTGTACACTGCATTTCTACAACATCTGGTATTCACAATGTTTAATTAGAAACAGTTACAAGTATAAATTATAACCTGGAAATAGAAGTATCCAAGAGTATATGCTTGCCTTGTGATTCAAATGACATGACATCCGCTCCCCTATTACCTTTCCCAAATGTGTTTCAGCAATTAACTATTCACTTTTAACAGGTGAGGTGGACTTACGCTGATCCCTGAGTGCATGTGGAAAATATACCATAATGGGTCAAAAAGACATTGACTAATCTTTGGTGGACAGAGAGAACGGCAGTCTGGTGACTGGGTAGGATTCAGTAGGTTCAAATGGCACCAGTCTTCCCTCACATCTTTGTCTCCTCTCATCCCACTCATGATGCACACAGTAGTGTTTTTATAATGCTTAGAGATAGCATAAAATCTTACTCAATTAAGCCTTTAAGAAAAATAATCATGTTCAGACTTCACAATGAATAACAGGATTTAGTCATAAATATGGGATGTGCTCATTTATAGACAGCATTTGACTTTCAGCTGTATTTTATTTTAACCGAAAAGCAAAAGCAACCTAGAAAGAATCAAGGACCTTCTGTCTTCTTCATGCTGGAAAAATAAGTGTAACATGCCCACTAGAGCACTGACTCATATGCACATTGGGAAACAGCAGATCTGGCATTTGCCTCAGCCCGGGACATTAAGAGAGGGAGAGACTCCTTGCCAGCCATTTGCTCTGGAATTCGAGTGGAACAGCTCATTGCTGTGCAAGCCAACTGATATTCTCAGGAGGAAAATATAGGAAATAACATGGCCCGAGCTCTGTACCCATGGTGCACTGCTCACTGCATAAAATTTGCCAGTAGCATGAAGCAACGCACCAATATTGGCTGCAATTCCCACAAGCATTCAAAGCATCTCTATCAGCTCCCCCACAAAAAAAAAAAAAAAAAAAAACAAAAAAACAACCATAAACAACTTCCTTAAAATATTCTGCTGGCTGGATCTAAAGCATGATCCGGTTGATTTGCACAGTCAGTAGTGAATTCAAGTTCTGCTTTAATGTGCTCCTTCTAAAAATGTGTCATTTGATGTATTACAAATGCATACCTCTTGCTCACTTCAAGCAACCATCTCGTAACTGCCTCAGCACTACTCAGTCCCAGCAGAACTGCAAGTCTTTGTTCTGTGCTCTCTCCTGTCTATTCCTCTTATATTCCAGAATCACAACTTCAATGTCATCAGCAATTTATTTTTTATGATAAAGTTTCCTGCATGTTTTCCAGTATGGCTGCTTTTCCGTTTCAAGTGCTGCCTGCTTCTGCTATGTATATGGCAACCACGGTGACAACAAGGGCTGGGGTCATTTATTACCTCTGTCACCGGCTGAACGTATGACCTCAACTGCATTAAAACAGACCAAATCCTCATCTGTTGTAAATTCATGGGGCTCCACTGAAGTGAATCATGTTGATTTAAACCATTTGGCCTTTCATCCCTATAAGCCTCAGTCACCCCATCTGTAATTCTTCTTTAACTCTTGCAAAAGCAACACTTGGATGTGTACTCTTAGTACACTGGCTCCCAATTTGAGTGGATGGAAGCAGGATTTTCTTTGCATCTTTTTTTATGCTGACCAACTACAGAATCCCTTAAAGGATTATAATGAAAACGGATAAAACCCTAATGAAATAATCATGCAATTCTGAAGATCCATATACTTGCTGCTCTATTCCTGCTTCTCCTTAACTATCTGCTTAGAACCACTGTCAAAAACAGAGTACTGAGATAGAGGAATCCATGGTCCACCTTACAGCCTCACAGTGAAAAGGACCAAGCAATAAAAACTCTTCCAGGGGATCCAGATATGTGAAAGGATTTAAAAAATAAAATAATGTAAATCAATGGGGCTAATAGTATTCATGAAAGCAAACCATTAAAGCTTTGCCTAACATTAGGCAGACTAATTTACAGATTGGTCTTTGATTAGTAATAAGGTAATTGTAGTACATCACTGTAGCAGCTGTTGACTATGTTACCACGAAAGAATATATCATTAACAGCAACAGGAGCAAGAATGCTCTTTTCCAAGGTCCTCTAAGCTCTACAGAAGAGAACAATTCCCAGCTCATGCCTTGAAAGAAGTCTGGTGGTATAAAATGAACTGATAATCCTCAGACTGACTGTTCCAGGCAAGGTACTCACAGCTTACTAAAGTCTAATGAAAGGGAACCATATGAGGCCTGTTCCCTGCAGGTTTTCTCACACATAAGATGTGTGCCTCATGGGGCTGAATATTAAATACAATGATAATTACCACCCCTAATACTGTGTAATTTTATTATTTTAATTGCTAACTAATTGCTTTAGTTTCTTCATATGTTAATGTACTCCAATGAACACCACTTACAAGAACAATACTTTCTTAGGACTCGATCTTACTACATTTAGAAAAAAACCATATGTATCACATTCTACTTAAGACTTCCATGAATCTTAGCAAAGACTCAGGCAATTCCCCTTTTGCTATATTGAAAATATAATTATTTCTAGATTTATCAGACTCGAAATTTCAATGTATCTTCTTACTAATAAAAACAATGAAAGATAAGAAAACTGAAGACAACTGAACATATTCATATACTCAAATTCTGATTATGAGTTGTTAATCAAACATCAAAACACAGTGGCTCACACCTCTACAGCAACGAGTGTAGCACACTTCAGGAAAATCAAGTGCCATAGCAGTAATGCCCAGAACCACATACACCAAGTTCACACACACATAGTAAGGACCTGCATTTTCTTTTGGAAACTGAAGGTTAAGAAGTTCTAAGCATAAAACTGAAAGTTAAAAAGGTCTAAGCACAAAATTGAAGTCCACAAAGCAAGCACAGAAAGGGAAAAAAGAAACCAGCCTGCAAACTCAGAGCTGCCTAACCAGAAAAAAAAAACAGCTTATAAATTCGTAGTCCTAGAAGAATAAACACCTAATTTCATTTGCTTTCCTCTGGATTTAGGAATCAAGTTTCTGGGAATTCACAGCTTATAGTCACAAAACAACACAGACTTGCATTAATGTTAGGATTCAAACCAAAGTTTAACACAGAAAAGTCTACATAAAGATAGTATATCACAGTTTCCATTTACCCTAAGTACTAAATAAATACCCAGATACTTAGCAATGATCTGCTCGGTGACCAAGGGACCCAAGAGAACCTATCCCTCTCATCTAACATGTAGATCATACGCAGGTATTGTAGTTTTGTCCTTTAAAAGCAGCTTGAGACAACTAGATGGAAGTAAAAGTACTGCTGCATTATAAGAATTATGAGGTACTATACCAGGAATATCTTAACCTAACAGATATTTTAACTTGATGTTTAAAATTTAGAATCCTTAAATATAAAGGAAGAAGTTCTCCCCTGTGAGGACGGTGAGGCACTGGCACAGGGTGCCCAGAGCAGCTGTGGGTGCCCCCTCCCTGGAAGGGTTCAAGGCCAGGTTGGACGGGGCTGGGAGCAACCTGGGCTGGGGGAAGGGGGCCCTGCCCGGGGCAGGGGGGGTGGAACTAGATGGTCTTTAAGGCCCCTTCCAACCCAAACCATTCTGTGATTCTATGAGTTCATATTTTGGAAACAGCCAAATAGAGACCTTTGGGTGATACCTAACATTACTTGGGAAGATTTCATTAATTAAAAAGTAAGAAAAATGTTTTGTCAAATTGATTTTCTACAACTTTTTACATAAATCTTTATTAAAATTATTCACATAAACACAACACCTTACAAACTCAAAACAATTCTAACAGTACTGTATGAGAGAAAAAGAAGCAACCTGTCCACAGTTACTGTCAAAACCAAGTTTCACACTGAGGTCAGTACTATTTGGGAATCAAATACTAAATCAGATTCCCAAACAAATACTTCTCCCAGACACCTCCATTAATACAAAACATGTTGTAGCAAGAAAAGGTGAAGGAGACAGGGAGTGGTGAAAAGCAACCCTTTGGGAAGAATAATGGGCAAGAAGAAATACTGATTATATTAAGGGAGAGTGTTTCCAGAAAAGGGAAGCTGTATGGTGACTGCTACAAACAAATGACTGATTTTGTTTCATTTAGCTTGCTTCAGAAACATGAGAAACAAGAAACTGTACACACAGGTTACAAATGTAACTCTCAAAACTGGTCTGATTTTCTGATGGATCAGGGACACTTGTGAAAGCATTTTAATAAAAGCTAGTGTTTTAAGTCAGTCCTAGAAGCTCAGTCAAAAAAATTAACAACTTAGCAGGGTACAATCCATTTGTACTCTGCCTCCTGGTTGGGACAGAGAGCAGAGATGACTACACCATGACTACAATTTTGGTAGGAAAACAAACTGCTATTTCTTTACAACATGTTCCCTCATGTCTAAGAAACACAGATCTGTAGCCCGCATTTTGTCTCCAACAATTTTCAACATATACAAAAGTTCCGCAAATAAAAAGAGACAGAAAATTGGTGAGCAAAGATACTGATAGCAACTGAGAAATTATGACAGAAATAATCTCTCACATCAGATTTTGGAGACCTATCTCAAGCCAGAGGAATAGAGAGAACAGGTAAGGCAGCATCCTAACAGGAGAGATGTCTGCTGAAACACAGAACTGCACAGAAACTCAGGAAGAAATTCAAGTCTCTTCTCAACCTACAGAGAGGATAAATGTTTAGAATAGTTAAAGAAGAAGCAGCTGGAAAATGTGAAATAATAAAAACAAGTTAATAGAAGAGACAAAGATCGGAAAAAATAGAAGTTTGGCGATAAATCATCTCTGAACAAGAAAATGTCCTAAAGCCATTCTGCTTTATTTGTGTTTTGTTTTGTTTTTTTTAAATTCCATTGAAAGATAACCGCAGAACAGTTTAGTGACACTTACTGCTTAATGACATTATCTCAGAGCTGGTCAAACTCAGCTGGAACTTACAAAATGAACCTTATGAACAAGTGTGCTACCAGGTTCAGTTTTTCTTGTGTTAACTCATAGATGTTAACTAATTCAATTCTGCCAAGCACTTAAGCACGTGCTTGACTTTAAGAATGAGAATAATCTCATCCCTATTCAGTAAAACACTTAAAAGCACATACTTAACTTTCAAAACATGAGTGGTCCCATTGACTTCAATGGGACATAAGCACAATGCCGAGTGCTTTGCTGGATCAGTGCAGAAGGATATAATTTAGCCGCCCTTCACTGGATGATTTGGACATCCTGTGTCTTGCCATTTCATAATAAAAGACAGAACAGTAAAACAAACTTTAAAGGGTAAAATTAACTATAGTAACTGTAAACCAAATTGCCCTATTCTGAATGCTTTTTAGGGTTATTGTAAAAGCTGAAATCAATTCTCAGTATATTTTATACCGTAAGAACAAATGAATATATTATTTTCTTAAATTTATGCACAAGACTAATTGCTATGCAGGCACAATTAAGAAGATCTAAGAAATGCAAAACCAAGATACCATATGGTTCTCAGTTCCAAAAAACAGAGACATAAAAGCAGATTTCACACACTTGTGTGTGAACACAAAACTCTGATTAAAAGACAGCTAAATACAGCAAGTCTCCATGCTTCCCTGAGTTTTTTAAACATAGTTTTGAATGCATAGAAGAAGTGTCAAAAAACAAACCTGGGTATTTCACAGTTACCTCAATTACTCTTATTAAGTAAACAATTTGCACACTAATTATTTAAAAGTTAGTAATTTCTGGTTAAAAAAAAAAAAATTGATTCAATAGCACATATTACTCCATTTCTGCATATATATTTATGAGATACCAACACTGGTATATCTCTGACCTCTGACTCTATACAGATCTGAGGCTTTGCAGATTTAGTTATGTTCTTTTGAGATAAATAGTTTTGCACATTGATCATTTAACGGAAACATATTTTGGCTGCTTTAATAGCACTGGTGAGTCTGAACAAAGTTGGAGGGGGGAGATATTAGTAAACAGGAGGGAGAATTCAGAAAATTGAGCTGTATGATCTTGTTTACTCATCACAGAAGCACTCACAACTGAGCAACTACAAGCCCACAGCAAAGAGTTTTGGACAGCTTTAAGTTTTAGCTCATGATAGTGCCTATTCATGACTTCCTCCATTACACTCAAGCTCTGCAATATTAAATAGCAGTAGTGCTTTCATACTTTCAAAGTGGCCTATAAATATCAGAAAGCATGGTGTGAATACAAATGTACAGTCTCCCAGCTGTTGCAAAAGTATTTCTTCAAGACTCATCCTTTCTCCATGGCCCTCAAGGGATCAGATAAGAAAACTCACACTCAGAGCAGTAAATATTATTCCTATTGTAACTTGTATTACAAAGACAGGTCCTTCCCATTATAAGGGCTTGCTTTTATATATTCAATAATTTTAGCTTATTCTGCTTAGATGTATGTGCTTTAAAGCAGAGGACCAACATGATCAGGGGGCTGGAACACCTGTCCTATGAGGGTGGGCTGAGAGGGTCAGAGTTGTGCTGGATTTGTGTGTGGCAGGGTTTCTGGTAGTGGGGAGGGGGGACTACAGGGGTGGCCCCTGTGAGAAGCTTCTCAAAGCTCCTCCCTGGCTCCAAGTCAGAACCACCTCTGGCCAGGGCTGAGCCAATTAGCAACAGCTGTTGAGCCTCTATAAGAAGGTATTTAAGAAAGGGAACCTGAGAGGGGGTTGCAAGGAAGACACCTATGTGAACACCAAGGCCAGAGGAAGGAAGGAGGAGGAAGGAGGGGAGGTGCATCAGAGCAGAGAGCCCCCCTGTATCCTGTGGTGAGGCAGCTGGGCTGCCCCAGCTGACCTGAAGCCTGGGAAGGAGCCCACTCCAAGACAGGAGGCTGCACTTGAAGGAGGCTGGGACTCCAAGGGGAGAACCAGAGCCCGCTGTTGTAGTTCAGCGCTGGGAGAACTGCAACGTACGGGGGTGACCCATGCCAGATCAGCTTGGGAACTGCTGCATCCCATGGGAAGGGCTCACTCCACAGAAAGTTCGTGGAGGACTGCCTCTCATGAGAGGGAAACCACACGGAGTGGGGGAAAAAATTTCAAGGAGTGCAGAGTGGCAGACTGACTGTAACCCCCATCCCCTGCCCCCCTGCGCTGCTGGAAGGGAAGAGTTAGAGATACGGGGAGGGGTAGAAGGAACTTTTGAATGTGATGGTGCTTCTCACTGTCCCACCTTGTCTGTTAAGTGCTGGTTTTGTTAATGTTTGAATTAAAGCGATGTTCTTTTTTAATTGCCTTAATGAGTTTGTCTTTTGCTCATAACCATAATGGGTGAGCCACACTTCTCTGTCCTTATCTCAATTCCAGATCCTTTTGCTTCATTTTCTTCTTCACTTGGGGGTGAAGGGGTGAGTGAACGGGTGCATGGGGCTCAGCTGCCCTCTGGGCTCAAGCCTCAACGGTTGTTCAGTCTGGAAAAGAGAAGGATCCAGGGAGACCTTATTGTGGCCTTTCAATACTTAAAGCGGGCTTATAGGTAACAGAGAGATACTTTTCACCAGGGTCTGTAGGGACAGAACAAGAGGCAACAGTTTTAAACCAGAAGAGGGTAGGTTTAGATCGGACGGAAGGAAGAAGTTCTTTCCTGTGAGGGTGATGAGACACTGGCACAGGTTGCCCAGAGAAGCTGTGGCTGCCCCTCCTTTGAAAGTGTTCAAGGCCAGGTTGGACATGGCTATGAGAAACCTGCTCTAGTAAAAGATGTCCCTGCCCATGGCAGGGCTCTGAAACTAGATGATCTTTAAATGTCCCTTCTAACCCAGACCATTCTGTGAGTCTGCCCAATTCCCAGAGCTCCACAGTGTGGAAAGCTACCTAAAACCTGTCAGCTGCACAAAGCTTGCTAGCGTAACTCCACAAAGCAAGAGACCCTGTATGCTAATGTCAAACTTAAATTCTAGGTGACCAACAAAGGTGTCCCAAAACAGATTGAGACATGTAGTTCTGGAAAAGCCCTTTAATGAGCAACATAAAAATGAAAATAAGCCAGCTCTCCATGCAGACTCAGCACACTGGAAAGGAAAACATCTTCTGTTTAGAACAGCTGCTGAACCAGGCCTTCCTACACGGTAGCACAACATGTGAACATATTCCCAAAACACAGCACATTTGCATCTGAATACAAAAACATCTACTGATCTCCATATATTCTAATTTTCATGTACTCCTTGATCTTTTTGTTTGTTGTTATATAACAAAGTTTTACAACTGGCACAAACTATTAAGTTAAAAACTTAACTAGTAAGTTAAAAACAGGGACACTTAAGGCACTGTTATTACCAGTTTCTGTGAATGAGAACTTTTGTTAATACCTGAAATGAGCATACGTGCTCAACAGTGAATCTCTTTGCATATCTCCAGCTCTCCTTGTATTTTCATGGACTTATTTTCCAGAAATTGAATGTGTTCTTTATTATTCTTAAGAAAAAAAGACCAAATCATCTAACCAAAATGCTCTGCTACTTATTAAACACATAAACAGGGAATGTTCTGTTAGAAGATGCAAACTGCAACCAAAATTCAAAAGAATAACGTCAGCTGAATTCTGACAGTGGTAGTCAGGTTAGGCAACCTTATTTTGAAACTTCGAATCAATCTTCTGAATCCCGGTGCAGTACACCTAACTTGTTATTCTTGTGGGGATATGCATAGATGGCATAACCAAGATACAGATAGCATCAATCAAGAGCAAGCACACACTATCTAGAAGTCTCACCAGGATGGTGAGTATGTTAATACTTAGCCTAGTAGCTCTCACTAGTCCTGTCAACTGCATGTATCAGACAAGCAGTTGCTCTGAACTTGTAAATCACACATTTAAGCAAGTATCCTGCTTGCAGACTCTTTGCACACTGTAAAAACAATGCTAACAAAATGACACAGAGAGGAGTTACAGCCCACAGAAGGGAAACGTTTATTTGTAATAAAGGAGAGCTCTGTTGCCAGACAGCAAACTGCCAGCTTCAGAGCAAGCAAACGAACCTCTCTGCTTTAGCAGAGCAGGATGAATTCCGTATGAAATTTCTAGACCTTAAAAACTGTTACCATGAAATTAAACCAATGACAGCACTGAGCCATCTGCCAGCTTGGATGAGATATTCAAAAACATCTGACACACAGCAATCTTAACTCATCAATCTTACTAAGATCTTTTGAAAAAACCTAAGTGTGTGCAGAAGGACAATGACTACTTTTAAAAATCTACTATATCTGAATACTGCTAACATAGGCTGGAGCAAAAAGCTGAACAAACTTCATGAAATAATTTCAGTGTTACATTCAATGCCTTTATGCTCAGTGATGACATAGGATGGCAATAGCAAATCTCACTCATTTTCTTCTGTCAAGAGCATGTGTCACAAAGGCAAATCTCACACATACCACATGCAGGAGATGACTGAGAAACAAGGTAATAATCCTCCTGTGCCTGACAGGGACCAGACAGTGCAACCTAATAAAATACTGACTAGAAATTAAGATTTTCCTTAAAAATAAAATTGCTGCTAAAAAAAGCTTCAGGATAGTTTTTCTTCTTCAACTGGTGATAGAAGTATCTCGTATGAAATAAAAAAAAAAGGGGGGGGAGCTTATTATTTCAGAAGCATTAGCATTTTATTATTTGGATTAGACTGGTGCCTGCAGGTTCTGTCTCAGGCACCCTATGGCACACAATACACCTAAACTTAAGAAAATATGGTTCATACTTCAATGGGATTAC
Organism: Tyto alba; assembly: GCF_018691265.1. Classification (NCBI taxonomy): domain Eukaryota; kingdom Metazoa; phylum Chordata; class Aves; order Strigiformes; family Tytonidae; genus Tyto; species Tyto alba. Next base: position 11,392,417 of record NW_024881327.1, on the reverse strand, counting down.
AACTCCAACACAAAACAGGTGTCTGAACTTAAACAAAGGTTCAATATGAAATTAAAATAATGGTGTAGAAAACTACAGTTATTTTGTTACAGTATGAAGTTTTCTATTGGGGTTCTAAGTTAATTCTACAAAGAAGAATTACACATGACAGACAGCTGATAGAAGTCAGTAGAAATCAGTCCTCCTTCTCTTCTGCCTTGATTCCAGAGATAATATAGGTATTTTGTAACTTTTTTAGTCAGCCACAACCCCTTCTTTGATGTTACATTAGGTTTTCTTCTCATCGCTTATAATTCAAATTAGGATTTCTTAGGTCTTCTATGGTCAACCAAAAGGCTTAAAAAAAAATACAGGACATGCCTCTTGGTTAGCACACCTCTTGCTCTTTATCTTCCTATCTGCATTCACCGAATACATCAAATCAGTGGAATATCACTGAATTTCCTCAGTGTCTTCCCCTCACTGACTTTTATTGCTCCCTACCAAGTCTTCTGTGCAGACCACAGTCCCTGAGGGATTCCAAGAGTGTCCTGTCAGATATACTTTTAAAGCCTTTAATTGTCTATGTTGTTTCTTAGTTAATGCCCAATTATCAAATCAATAAAAAAGAGAACTTTGTAGATGTTTTACATATAGGAAATGTATATTTTTTATGCATGTTTTTGAAAGATCATCTATCTTTTGTCTCTTTCTGTCTTCAACCTAGCTGGAAATCAGATGGAGTCCTTTAACTTCAATCACATGCTGAAATCTACACTATTGCTGTATTACTTTTCCCATAACAACATCAATAAAAGTAACACCTCTGCTTTGGTCCTGAATTCCTGTCAAACAGAGCAGAGATTGCACTCTGTGTTACCTCTTAAGCTCATTACTGCTCTAATAATTATGTCCAGGGTTACAATATTTTTTGGGCTGTGGGCCAAAGACCATTTCGTAAAATACTATGATCTATTTTCCTTCAGTCTGTTTTTTGATCTAGTCACAAACTATTTTAGAAGAGACTACTAGCTGAAAAACAGTTGTAGCTCTAGAAAAGTCAACTAACAGCAGCCCTGATCCTCACGAGTTACTTTCCCTTTGTTACATACGCACCATAAACAAAAACCACATGGTTCTTCACCCTGCTACAATATTAAATATATATTCTCTCAGATCCCTATGGTCAGGTCTCAATTTTACTCTTAGATTTATCTCTGTCTTAGAGCAATGGGGCAGAACGTGGCTTTACTCATGTCAAGACTCTGACTGCTTTTATACCTTACCTCGTCCTTGACTCAGAACTCTTCAAGTTCTTTACAATAGAAGTCAGATAAAACAGACACATACATTTTTACAACGACAACTGGAAATACGATCATGGGAAATAATTTATTGACTACTTCTTCAAATTAAACTTTTGTTATGTTACTGTATATATTGTGCCAGGGTGCCCCAAAAGGCCCAAGGAGGTGGCTAGGTTGCACCGGAGGCACTTGGAGCATCCTGAAGCACCATGAAAGCGGCAGGACCACCCTGAGATGTTCCGAAACACACACAGCGGCCCCTGGGGCATGAGCACAGCTCAGACAAGGTCTGCATTCACCCGCCAAAAGGCATACAGGGGTTGCTCAGGTCTATGGAAAAGCACACAGGGAATCTGGGGCACCTCAGAAGCGGTGCACAGCACGCGGGCTGGGCCACGGCCGTGCTGGCTGGGTTGAGGCACAACATGGGACCCACAGCCCTCGGCAGCAGAGCCCAAGGCCCAACCTGGAGGTGGGCAGAGGGCGGCCTGTGGAGGTGAGGGCAGCCCTGACGCACTGCTGGGGCTGGGGGGCAGCCACCCGCACCCGAGTGCCTGGGCAACACCCCTGCCCTGGCGCAGCTCCTCCGGGCTGAGCACTGAGGAGCACGGCTCAAAGTGCCCGGGGCTCAGGCCCACTCCCACAGCGAGGAGACAGAGCACTGGGCTGAGATATCCAGATGCTCAGACCCTCCGTCCTTGCCTTGACCTTCCCCACCTACTGGACTTGAGACATCACAAGGCCACAAAGGCCTGGTGACACGACAGGGCATTTGGCGACAGCACGGTGGGCGACAGCAGACACCATCACCCTCCCATCGCACAGAGGCCGGCGCTGCTAGTGACTGGCTGAGTTCGGCTCAGGGCGACAGCAAGAGACTGCCTGTGCAGAGGCTGCAGCTCATCGGGGAGCAGCACAATGCTCAGCCCAGGACTCTCTCTGGCCCTCACTCTCTGCATGGCCTCCCTCTTCCCCGTCAGCCTTGACCTTTCCAGCCATCCCACCCAGGCCGCAGGCATGCGGGATGTGCCTCCCCAGGACCCGGAGCAACAGGGCACTGGCACAGAAAGGCAGTGCTCCTACCAACCCTGCCCAGCAAAGCAGCTTCCATCCTCCTCTGCCCAGCTGGGTATAGCCTGGAGGTCCCTGGAGGTGGCCTGTTTGAGCTGCTGCTCAGCAGGGTTCTGCTTGTGTGCTACCTTTGCAAAAAAGCCAAGAGGCGCCTGAGAGAGGCAAGTGAGGGGGGCATCAGGCAGGTGGGATGGTGCCAGGTGGTTGGGAGCAGGACCCCCCCGAGGCCTTGGGCCAGGAACACGTAGGACCAACAGCCCACGTGGAGAAGAAAGACTGGGCAGTCGTCAATGGTCCTCTGCCTCCTCTCCAGCCCTTTGTCCAACCCCAGGAGGTAGAGGTGGGTCTCAACCACTAAGAAGGAAACAAGGACAGGCTGAGTCAGAAAGGGAACAAGACAAAAGCCTGACTGAGGTCATCTTCACACAACCTGCTGCCCGGTGCAGCACAGCCAGGCCTGAGCTGCTGCAGGAGACTCCAAGTCCAACCAACGAGTTCTCAGTCTCCTGAGGCCCCTGCCCTTTTCATTGTGCTCCCTGCTCTGCTGTTTCCAGGAGATGGACCGGACACCCTCAGTTTCTCCAGGGACCTGCTTCCAGGATGATTGCTCCTACAAGAACTATGAGCTGATCTGCCAGATGAAGGAAAATCCTAACTTGATGAAGAGACACCTAAGGCACCTGCACCACTGCTACCTGCAGGAGAACATTCTCCAGAGCCAAGAGGAGAAGAAAATGTGAGAAGACTTGGTAGAGACATATTTCTCCACTTGAATATACATCCACAGCTCCAGCAAGACTTGGGAGGGGGTGAGGGGAAGGACATTGCAGGGGATGCAGCAAGCAATGCTGTCTCTGTGCATTGGGACATCTCCAACAATAAATGTTTTCTATGAAACCAGCTGCAAGCTAAATGTAACATCAAATGAATGGTCAAAGATACAGAGCCAAGTTACTCTGCACAGGGATGTTGCAAAGTACCTCCCAACCAAAGGGAAATCACATTCATGCTAATTGTTCAGGGTTCTCTGAAGAACAAACAGGAAACAAGGAGGACTGCATCATCAGCAGTTAAAGTGCAGTCACAAGTACCAGGGCCCCTCCTACACTGACTGTGAATAACATTATTCCTATAATTAGTCCCACAGGATTATGTGAGGCTGCTCTCACATTGTACGTTAAACACATCCAAATGCCTGCACAGACCAATGCAAAATTTTACTTCTTACTTGTTTCACTGACAAAAAACCTCCTTTATTCCTATCACCCTGTTATGCATTCCCCTTAATTGACAGAGCACACACTCTCATCCTCAGCCAATGTCACAGATATTGTAATCGTGTCTTTGACCATCTTTTAGCCAATTTAAGTATTACTACAAATCAAAGCAGGGATTTGGGAATCCACCACTGTAACAGCTGTGACTTTCCACTGTGAAGAAGGGAAAAATGCCTGACTCAAACACAGGGGCACAGGAACCCAATGAATGAGAGAATGCAGAGAGGTAGGACACAAATCTGAAAGAAGTAGCACTGGGGCTTGAGACCCCCTGGTCGTTGGCCAACAATGAAATGGCCAGAATCTGGTCTGAAATTCCATCATTTTCAATGTGGGGTATGTTTAATGAAGTCAGCACACTCCCTATGAGGTATGTACAGAATGTCCATGAATGGATGATTGGTTATGCACATATACAAGCAAGAAGTCTTTTGGAGGGACTACAAGATGTAAAGACCATTCCTTATACCACCATAATTTCCTGCTGTGATATACATATCTTGTCACACAAAACTCATCAACAAAAATATGCCATAGTGAATATTCCATTTGTAATGTCACCAGAAGAGGAATCGTACACTATTCATAATGGTTAGCAGCTTTGCAGAAAAAACAAACAACAACAACAACAACAAAAACAACAAAAAAAAAAAAAAAAAAAAAAAAAAAAAAAAAACCACAAACCAAAAATAACAACACCAAAACCCAAAAATGTGTGCAACACTTTTTGGTTTTAAGTAGTGATTTTATGATATCAACACCTTTCTGCAACTTGTTTTCCTGACTGAGTTATTGCTGTTAATGTGTAAGTTAATTACATATCAAGATTTTGGGGTTTACCTCAAGTTCAGTTATTTGAATCCTTCATCAATGCCTTCAGTAATTCACTGCAAGCAATGGGCAAGAATGAAGTCTAGAACATCCTTTTTAATATCTATTTTCTTATCATAATCCTAATTTCAGAGCTGAGTATTCTGAGATACAATCATTCCAGCTGGTTTGAGACAGAACATCATTACTAAAGACAGTTACCTCATATAAGAAAGGGGTCGTCTGCTCTTCTGTGCAGGCCATGACCTACAAGCACTCCAGCATCATTTTATATCCAATGGTCAAAAGAGTTAAATTTTGAAATATCACTCCCAAGTACAACTGATACAGCTGTAACAGAAATGTGCGCATGGTCTTTCTAGGCCAATCAGTTTTCCGAGGGTAAAAGTGTTTTGAGCTTTGGGAAGTATTTCATGCTAGTAAAGACAGAAAAGTACTGAAGTATGTGAAAGCAGGTACAGTACACCTTTTCTTAAGTAAACATGGCTTTAAGAGAAGTGGTTTCGTAATTGTAGGAGAGCTGGTTATCTTAAAATCTGAAGCCTAGGAGGTTTACTTCTTCATACAAAGAAAGTGATTTAGTCTTAGAAGAAAAGACATAGAAGAAAAACAGATGTGTTTCAGAGCCATAGTTACCTGACTGTCCTTCAAAAATGAAGAGCACAGAGAAACTCAAGTCAACAGATGCCTTCAGCAGACAGGGAAATTAATGACAGAACAACCCTCTCCCCCTCACTACAACTTCAGCTTCACTAAAGCTGGCCTTCATTAAACTACACTTCTTTCTACTGATGGTCAGTTAAACTTTTGCAGGGCCAGGATTTCATGTTTGCCCAGGATTTCATGTTTGCCTCTAATAGAAAGTCAGCTTACATCAGCAGCGCATTATTTATATATTACTTGCACTTTCAAGTCCTCTAGGGACAGAGAGATTGGACAAGGGGAAAAAAAAAAAGCGCCTTTTGAGAAGTTTAAAAAAAATGATCATTCTGTGAATGCAGGTGTAGGCAAATGCAGAAGAGCAAAGGTATTGAAGAATAAGCCCCTTAATTTTCATGAACCTCATAACTGGAAAACTCCAATGCCAAAATGAGGTCCACATCCCTAGTAGCAGCTACTGGATAGGTCCAGAACATGGACTGTACAGCATGGTGTACACCTTGGAATTAAATCTGACTGGGAAAAGATCTGGAAACTCTGTCAGGAACTAGACCAAAGTGGGAATGACTTCTGGAGGTTACTCTTTCAGCTCCATTAAAAACAGCAAGTGAAAGCCCAACAGGTAAGATGTGTTGAATGCTAAACTTAAGGACTGTCCTCTTAGTGACAATAATACCCATGCCTCACCACCAGAACTATAGTGCATCTCCCAGGAAAGCACACAATATTTAGTGCAACTAATGCAGTCTTACACAGTTTGATCACTCATCCAGATATCATCAAGAAATACCACGGAATAATAGAAGAATTTTTTGCTTGTGTTTTATCTTCAGAAGACACTTTTTGAATATCACAGTAGCCCAATAAGGCAAAATAATCCAATATGCAACAAATAAATATATTAGAAATTTGTCCATATACAAAAAAATCCCATGCTATTTGTTCCCATTTATTGCACTCTTTATAACTTTGTGCATAAAAAAATAAATGAATTTTCAGCCTTGACTCAATTAGATAAGGGATAGAGATCAAACATCTACAGCCTGCAAAACTACTACCAAGGGAAGATCTGGCAATTATTTATTGATTTAAGCAGAATTAAAGAAAAAAAAAAATAAACTGGACTTGTAATGCACTGTAAACAAACTGTAAAAAGAGACTATAACACTTCATAGGGAATAGATCAAGTTTCACACCTGACAAAACTGATAAAAGAGCTTTCATAATTTAAAAATACTGAATAAAAATGAAGTCTCTTGCCTTTTCTTAGAGCTTTGGTACTATCTTAAAGAACTTAAGAATCAAAGTCCCATAAGACTATATATATCTCCAGCAAAGGGCTATGTAAGCAAGTTGTAAGATCATCAGTTTTCTGCTGAAGGAAATATTATACACATTTCTACACATTATACACGTATTAGACATCTTTCCATAGAACTGTAAGGCTGAGTTGGAAAAAGGAAGCTAATCAATACATTCCTCTAGAGGCTATAAAGGCTAACATACTATTCACAACAAACAATACAAGATTCCTCTTAGAAAACATGACTAGACAGAAACAATTTTAACTGACACTTTTAAAATTATATCCTATTACAGCCCTTTCCACTTGCCACAGGAAAGCTAATTCTAGTGGATTTTTAATTCAGGTTATGTTCTTCAGGCTACTCCAAGGCTGAGCTGATCTATCAACACTTGCAGTGGAAAGTCTAGCCTTTTCCCCTGTTCCCATTATCTTGCAGCCCTTTCTGACATAACTTTATACCTACCTTCCACCGCCTCAGCATTCAATAGTATTAGAAAGCAAGCACCTTCCATCAGTCAAGAAAACTGGAATTAACACCCAGTAGCTGGAATTCCCTTTATTAATAAAATATACAGTATTCAAAAGGGTTAAAGAAACTGAGGAGACAATGTCTTTCAGCACTGCCTCCAAGGTGGTACCCTGTCATTTAACAGACACTATGCCCCTGGGCAGCTCCCCATCAACCCTGCAGCTGCGGCTGTCTTTGCAGAAACATTACTCTTCAAGGCACCTGTGGTGGCCCCCTGCATCTCTACGGTGCCTTGTGTGATCTTGAGAAAGTCACCTAGTCATTCAAGCATTAAAATGGATAATTCTTTCAGGGTTACTGAAAAGATTTAATATAACGCCTATATAAGAGCTCTGAAACACAAATAGGCACTATATAAGAGTTCTGAAACACAAATAGGCACAGCAAACAGTGGGGACAAATAGCACCAAAAAGAAAAACTGCTTTACAAACAGAACACAAATTAATTATGAATTATTTTAGTATTATCCCAAACCCTCAAGTGGGAAAGTTCTGTTGCTAATTGTTAGACCATACATCTGCTGTTTGCTGAGAACATATGGTGCAATTGTAACAGGGACTGCTGACTAAGGGAATACAGCATTTGATTCTGATAATAAAGCATATCTGGAGAAGCACTTGCATTGTTCATCACCTTGCACTAACCACATACAAGTTGCTCTACCACTGAGTATCAGGATTTGGGCACATGTCTGTGTGGCCCTGTTTTGAACTCTTCACTCTATATCTGTATTTTTTTCCTTTCTGAATATGTAGCTAGGACCCAAAGTCACTCAACAGACCAAAAAATACAGGAGTAAAGGACATCTCTCCCTGTCGCTGTTAGTTGGCAATAGCAGGCTAACCTCCAGAGAAAATACATACTTTCAGAATTATCTTTGTTTTGATAAAAAAAAAAAAAATATTTTAAAAAGTCTCTGGGTGACAGCATCAGACTTACGATCTGTCCTGAAAGTCTGTACTGAGCTCTAAAACCAAAATATGTCCATCAAAAACCTGCTAATTTGTGTGTGCTAACCAATTTGAAATGTATGAATGATTATAAATGATTTTGTATTTACTTGAATTTCTTATTACTCCAGACCTCTACCACCACCCGTTCTTCAGCATGTAAAACACTCCTGTGTTTATTTGAGCAGATGAATCATCTAATTTGACATAAAAGCGAGTGGACATATTGAACACTATAAATTAGTCCTACTGTGTTTCATCTGCTTTCTACAGATAAAAAGGATATTCAGTATCTTACTGCTCCTTTTACTAAGGTTTCTGTTTTCCTTGCATTCTTGCAATAAATTATAAAAATATACATTTCTCCCTTATTCAGCTTTGACAGATTACCAGTCTGAATTTGCCAAGCACAGGAATTCAGCGTTCCACAATTTGCTGAACGAGGAAGTTATTAGCAGGTCAAAGCTCAAATACTGGCGTGCCTTTTTTAAAGTTATTTTCATTCTTATACAAATACTTCATAGGCATGCAATGCACATGGCACACTCACACACTTGCTCCTGTCTCATTTCAAGAAACAGTATGCAAGGAGATACTTGCAACATTCAGGCCAATAGGTTACATTAACTGTTATGGTCTCATCTTTATCATGACTGCAGCTTTACGAATCTCCTTTTATATGGAGGATCTGAAGAAAGATACAAATAAAAGGCAGACACACCCATAAAGTGGAGAAAGCAACCAACTACTCAGACTTTAAACTTTGCTCAGGAAGATGGCTATTAGAATACAAGGAACAAAATACACATGAATATTAAAAGGAAAATACAAGGAAAGTGGGGGTTAGGAGCAAGGTTACTAAAAACAGAGGTGGAGTCAAACTATTAAAGTATTCCTAAAGATACATAGGAGCTATGGTTGGACAGGCAATTCAGACTGTACTGAAAATGTAACCAAAAGTTACTGAATGTAGTGAAGTATTATAGATAGTGTATTACAGCCCAACACAAAACTTTCACACAAATGAAGCACTGATGGTAGTTTCCACACCAAAGGTACTGGTAAAAATCCAGAAGCTTAACAATAGCTTAAAATCAGCTGCAGAAAGGCTATTACATATATCTGTACTTGCAATACATGTAACTCCGATGCTTTAATCCAGACCAGCTGAAGTTACATGGCAATAGCAAATCAACCAGTGCTAATCCTGCCTCTGTTCAATTTACACATATCATCTGCAATCCCTAAAGGTGCTGTGGAAGAATAAACTGCTGTTTGAAAGAAGACATGGATCTGTGGTTTTAGTCCTCTCTGTTCCTGAAACTCCTGCTCTGACCTTCTTCTCTTCAGGCCAGTCCATGTTGTGGAACATGCCGGGGGTGGCAGCTCCAGGCACACACCTGCACGGCTGTTCCTCATCTGGCCCTGACACCTGAGCATTGCACCAGCAGAACTCTTCTGCACCATGCCCAGGGACCTGCTCCAGAACGACTCCCCAGCTTCACCCTGTAACACCTAGAAGACCTCCAAAAGCTTCACAAGTGAGTAGGCAAAGTGACAGCTACAATCCTTAAACTCTGAAAGACAGAAACAGAAATGGCAGAACTGACCCGGTAGCACAAACCCAGGCCTCCCTCTGCAGTTTCTGAAGCTGACACTAATGTAAGGCAGCACAGTGAGCTTCTGGAAAGGCAGTAAATGCAGAAGGCACTGTAGCAAAGCGAAAGCAATCCCCTGAGACACTGAAATTTCAGGGCGTCATGGACTGTGTCCAGGTAATACCAGTAAAACATAATCTTAGCAGCTCATACTGCTTCTGTGGAAATTAGGAAGATACCAAACCTCAATGCTGTGAACGGGACTGATGAAATAAGTAAGGCAGATCAAGTCAAAGACTTAGACATTATGTGAAATCTATCTTTTTACACAACTAAGACTGTTTAATAGTTTCTAGAGTTGCTGTTGATAGACATAAGCAAAAGGCAATGTTGAATGAGAGAAGGGAAGGCTTGTAAGGCTGACCAGGAATACTAACTTGAGTCATTCCCCCATTTAGGAATGGGCTGTACAGGAACACAATACCTGATAGAAAGCCTTTCCGATGCAAAAACTAGAAGAGAAACTGACAACAATTCTCTGATGCTCTGTTTTGGGCTACATGAACTATTTTGTCTCTTTATTTGTGGGAGGTAGAAATAGTTGAGATACATAAAACCACACAGACAAGCTCCTATTTTGATAACCTCTCTTTAAATTGCATGGGAAAAGCCAAATGGAAAGGGTAACCCACTAAGATATAATTATTCATTTGGTCAATAACATGTCAAGCCAGCCCCTACTTCTGAGAATATATACAACCCTGCAATGAGGGAGGAAGAAATACTTATTGTGTCAACAAACATCTGAGCAGAACAGGCCAGGTGGAGTGATGGCACAGAAGTGCCCAGAGCTACACCGCTCCCGTGAGAGGATGACCACAGCTATGCCACACGAAGATAAATCAGACATCTGAAATGACATCAACCTGACAGGATTCAGCAACAAGGGTCCTGTGAAACTTCATCTGTAAACACAGTCCACAATTCACAATCAAACACACAGGAGGCACAACAGGACATAGAATAACAGAGTGCACAACTCATACCACTTTATACAAGGGAGGGCAAATCACACCCAATTATACCTTGCTTGCCCAACTATCTCCATCATTTAAGGTTTATGTATCACTTCCACTTCAAAATTGGCTTAAGCTTTGTTTTGTGCCCACACTTTACAAGTTCAGGAACACTGAACTATCTGAAACACAAATGCTAATAATCCAATAGTTTGGATCTTTCTATTACAGAGAAGACAGCAAAATACACCATCTTTTGACCCAAACCCAGCACTTACTAGCGTAATAGTAGCTATGACTGCGAGCATATTCAGGATCAAGTCAAAGACCTTGGGAACTAAAAGCAGATTTCTTTAGAGCAAATTCTTTGGCTGCAGTTTGGTCTGGTAAGCCATGCAGAAATTCAGTTCTTCCACTGATGGAATCTAAAACACATGCTGATGGCTGCACTCGCTAGAGGTAACTCCCTCACTCTGCCTCATGCAGATTCTAAAAATAAAAAACTCAATAGCCAAAAAGCTACTTGCTTGTACTAAATATTCTAAACACGACTTCAACCAACATTAGTGTTTGGATATATAGGGAAGCAAATGCAAAAGAGACAGTAAATGAATCCAAGGTAACAAGGTTTTATCTAGACTAGAGATGAGCATCACATTTAGCAGCAAGTCCTCTGGAAAGTCTGTACTGGTGCAAAAGCCAGAGAACAGACTCTACATGCACAATTTGCTTCAAAGAAATTACACTGCCAGTCACTGAGTGCTGAAAATAAGAATCACCATCTCTTTAGAACCAAGATCCAAGCACAGCAGAGAGAAATGGGAATAAAATCCATGCCAAGAAAGATTAAAAGCCCTGTTCCAAACTAGAAGCATGGAAAGCAGAAAAAAAAAAAAATTAGGCTAAAGGTGGCAAGAGGGGTTGAGGAGAAGAGATAATGGCAAGAACATAACCTTATCACCTAGACATTAATAATTTTTTGCTATTTTTCTTCTAGCTTTATTTCAGACATCTCTATCATAGATCAGCAAAATAAAATGAGCAACTCAGAACAGAATGCAAGGAAAAATAATCTGGAATTTGAATACATTAAGCTTGAAAAGTAAGACGTGATAGCCAAACTGGTTTCATAAATTAAGAAACTTCCCAGCCTCACGGATCATCATCGACATCTCAAAATGAACGTTTTAAAATAACCGACATATTTTAGCTAGAAGTACTGAAAAAAATTGAAAGAGATGTATTCTTGCATTATTCTTCATGTGATCCAGCATGAAAGGACAAAAATTTTTCTCCCACCACATTACCACAATGGCTTGTCTGCTGATTAAGTGACAAAAGTAGTGGGTTTCTGCAACATCTTTGGTGCTAGTTTTATCAGCAAGCTTTAAATAGCACTCATCACACTACCACAACCATCAGTACTTGACAAGCATAGAAACAGTAAGAAAACTCTACAGCAGTTGTCTGCAAGTGATTGTAGGGCACAGCGCAGCTTTTACTTCCATGTCTCTATCTGAACTGTAATTTTGGTGATATCAGTATCAAAGCACTAGAAATGACTGACTGATATCAAATTGAACTGTGCAGGCACACACACTCCCTAGCACCTAAAAATCAATACTGTTATTTAGGTAAGCAACAATGAACTGCATACAGTGCTCTTAGGCTAGACTCCAGGGGTAAACACACTTTTCCCAGTGGCTTTTGTAATAGCATAAAAACGGTTGCAAGTCAAAGGTAGCTTATGGATACTTCAGAGGTGGTTCTTTGGAGGGTTTCCCAACAACTTGATCTGAAAAAGCAGTTGTCTAGGAGAACACAAGCTTATGGCTTCAGGCCTTAAAATTTTATTAAGCATTTTCCAGCTATTTTTCCCCTCAAATTAACGCTAGCAGGAGAGGACGCCCAATAGCATCAAAACCAGATACTGGCATTTGCCTTAATTTAGAACACAGAAGAAAAGAGACTTTGCACATTTAGACATTACACCCATCCATCGGCAAAAACAGCTTGTTCCTTCCATCTCTATGAAAGCCACAGAAATTGAACTATGTTTCAGTTAGTACTTAACTGCTTACTTTCAGGAAAAAAAAAATACAATTTTGCTCATTTTATACAAATGAAGTAATGCTAATTAAAACCCTATAATTAATAAATAACAAATAAAACTGATTTTTTTAATAATGGTGAAGACTTCTTTAATTTTCCTGACACTACGTCACTTGAAAAATAAAACTGAAGTTAATTTTTATATATGACTATTTACCTAAAGTATTCTCATAATGTCATGGACCAATGCTTGAAGCACAGTATATGTCTTGATAGCACTGAAGTGATCAATATGATTGGCTGAACAGCCGTCAGAAAAGCTGTTATTTTTAAGATTAGCTCCCTGAAGACACATAAACACTATCATGACTGTTATCTCATACGCCCCATTTACCACATAAAATGACTCTAAAAAGGTATTTTTTCAACACATATTGAAAGTATGTTTTGAAAATAATAGGCAAACACAGAAGACGTTGTTTTTTAGCAGCAACCCCTTCTATCTTTTTCCTACTCCAAAAGTCTTGTTGCAGATGACACTGACAGTTAAAGCTCAATTATCACAATTCTTATATGGATCCACGCTAAGATGTCTGGGCTAGCATTATCAGGTATTGTGCTGGCAATGTGTCCATAACCCAGAAAAACAGTCCAAATATCAGTTGCTCCTGGAGATTGAAAAGAACTGTGGTCTACCTGCAGTAACTAATACAACCCAGTGCTCACTTCTGGATGGCAGTTTACCTGGGAAAGGATTTGTTCCCCACTTGAACTTTCAGCACCAGACATGCAATGCCAGTTCAAGGCCCTTGCTCTCACCAAGTCCAACTTCATTAACTATTTTCCAACTTGTTTACTTTAGAATATAGAAAAATCTTTAGCTTGTGACACAGCAGAATGGAAAATGGACACACCTTGAAAAACTGGGTCACTGGTATATCAGTCTTCCACACTGTGTGGGCAAGTATTGCTATGAAGACTTTGCCACTATAAAATATGTGTAACAAATATCAATGCTTCAAAGTGAAGTTTGCTTTAAGGATCTTTTTTACAAAAAAGAAAAATTACCATTTTTCTTTTTAACACTGCTAGTTCTTCATCAATTGCCTAGAATAACACTGGCTTTTATCTAGTCTAAGAAGCAGAAAACTTTCAGAGATAACTGCAAATGTGTTAAGACATACTTTCAGCAGCAGGCCATGCAGCCATAAAGATAGGAAATCGCTGTTTCATACATTAGCCAATGTGCTCACTGAAAACAGCAGATGCAAGTCACCCTTGAATGGCATTACACCACATTTCCACTCAGAAGGGGATTTTTGTGAGCCGGGGTTCGACAGCTGACACAGCAGCTCAACAAACTTGGGTGCTACCTTATTATTACAGGTTCTATTAGAATCACTGTAATTACAGAACTGTCATCACTTCCATTATGAATTCTTTTCCAGGGGTTAATAATTGAGCTGTAAAATCTGCTTCAGGATGGGATTTTGCATCTGGGTGTGAAAGCTTTTTTCAGTGCAAGAAAAAAAACAGGTCTGGGTTTTCCCTCTTTTCTCTGAACATGGACAATTGTGATGCTTAAAAACATCTGAAAGCATTCTGAAATACAGTGCCTATGCCTATAATAATAACAGAGCAGCACTTTCAGAGTTTTTTAAAAAAATGATCCAATATGAACGTCTTATTGTGGTTCCGTGGACATAAAATGGACAAGAGATTTATGAGATGTGGAGTCAGTTCCTGCCAGCAGACTCTCTTGTGACTTTAGGCAGGTAACAATGTCCCTGTGCTTCACCTTCCTCGTCTCTGAAAGGAGGATAATTGGCCTAATGATCTGCACATAAAATGCACTCACCGAAACCTAGGGAATACGCTGTGTAACTAGCACATCCTTTTCAATATGATATGCAACTGTTGACCCTTGCACATCTGCAGACTCTATATGCTTCACATGCACATAGATGTTGTGCGTATGACAAGTCAGGCCATCTACATAAATTCAGTGTCAGCTACATAAATATACCTGTCCCATATAATAAATGAGGGGGCTAATATCAGAGTTTAAAGATCCTGATTACACCTGAACATTGAAGGCTTAATCATGGGAGTCTAGAGAGTTTAACACACATATTACAATAGCCTAACCATTTATTACTACTCAGATAACTCTACCAGGAAATCTTTCTAAGCTGTTGAATCAAACGTAAAAAAATGTGAATGAGATTTCTGTTTAAGATTTTTCAAAGTTACCACTGTTGGTACTGTCTTTTGCCACCTCCCTATGTATATCTGATCACAAATCCGTATTACAAAAATTGATCTTTTTAAATTCTAGAGAACTGGTTTGCCTCTCAAAAGCAGCATCTCCCATATGTGAAAGGTAAACCAACAACAGAACTGCTCTTGGAAGTAGCACAATTAGAAAAATTGCCCTACTTTCGAAACTGAACAAATTAACTCTTCCAGGCAGCATTCGTAAGTATACTTCTTCCCTGAGGGTTTTTAAACAGAAGGACTCACATCAAGAGACCTGAAGCCTGATGCTGCAGTCATGCCATCAACAGAATCTCAGGACAGTTCCTGAATGGAGATACTGCAGTTATCAGTCTCTTCAACACTGTATTTTCTCTGCTTGACTTGATTTACAGTCGTTGAGGACAGTGGTATCACTATCCATGGCATAATACTGACCAGAACAAAGAACCACTATAGCTGTCCAGGGACAATGAGCTTTGGGCTTTAATCCTCTAACACTACATTCACAATCACTTAATACTTGCAGTTCTTCTTCTCTAAGAGTATAATAGTACACTTCTTAGTAAAAAAAAAAAAAAAAAAGCTCCAAAAGTACTTCAGGCACAAGCTAAATGACAGCAGAAATAAGTGAAATAGTTTAAATTAATAATTCATTGTACCAATACCACTTACAATATACATACATCCTCACTTCATATAAAAATAACATTTGCCTTTAACTATGGCTTCAGGAAATGTGTAAAAAAATTGCCTTTCAATCACTACTAGAATTACATTATTCCTTCAAATAAACCCAAACAAGAAAAAAAAAATGTAAAATTTCCTTGTTTCACATCAGAGAAGTGGTAAAGATAAAACACACACTTAAGTACTCCTTCCTACCACATAAGCTGATCTTAATATCCAAATTCCTGGCACTCCTCAGAAGTCTGGAACCACAAGAGGTAGACAGGGGAATCTCCAGGTGGTGTGACAGTTCAGGATGCTTTAATACGTAAGACACCCCTGTTTTCCTTTACATTTCTACTTTCTCATAACAGAGAACAACTATGAAAAAGAAAAAAAATCTCACCTAAGCCATTGTTTAAGTATTTTACTGACTAGAGATCAACTTGAAACTAATTCTGCAACAGAGTCCAGTTTTAGAAGACCATGTTAATCTGATAATAAAGTGACCACATCTATCTTTCCTGGAAAAGCTGAAGATTCTCCTGCTGTTATCTTTATATTCAAATGCCAAGTATTTTAATAAAGTCTTGTTGATGTTAATATACTACTCCATCACTACATGATGAAGAATCCTGCACTTAGTAGACTGAGGGAACTATAGTGCAGAACATGGGAGGCCATTACACCTTGTTTGAGCTTCTTTAGCACTTTCTCCAACTACTGAATTAAAATGGGAAATTCAGCTTCCAGAGGTCTTGTCCACAAGAAGCCAGTGTCACCACACTGTCTCTCTACTTGCTCTAATGCAGTTAGCTTACTGAGTTTACTAAATACTAGATTTCATATTATAGTAAAACAAGATGACCCCACAATTTACAGAACAAACCAAGGCCTCATGCTTTACAAGTGAATTCAGATTCAGCTGACATACAGAATGAAATTTGCAAGCAATAAAAAACATCCAATAATGACTATTACCAAAAAAATTAAAAAAAAAAAAAACAACCACACCACAATTAAAACTGCACAAGGCCAGAGAAATACATTTTATTACTATTTTAAACACTGTTTCAAGAGGAGATAAAAAAAAAAAAAAAAAACACAACAAAAAGAAACACACAAAAAACACAACAAGCAATCAACCACCCTACAACACTGAAACCTCTAAGTGCTACTTTACAAACTACCTTGTGAAAACCACTGTCCATTCAAAGACTTCTCAGAACTTTTTCATCCAGATATCCTGGGTGGTTTGTAGGTGTTATCTGAGTCACACACCCAACTTACAGATAATGACATTACAAAAGGATAAATTGAGACAAAGGATACAAGGTTCTCACTGATGAACATCAAACATTGAAACAGTGTCATAGTTTAAAGCAGTTTCCCACTTTGGAATTTGGGGGAAGATTTCACAAACTTCAGAGTTTTTAGAATCTGATTCATTCATTGTTAAAAATAAGAGTAAAACTTCAACAACAGTGTGTACGGGTTTATGTCTGGATCTCCTAAGTTAAATTTACTTCTTGCACAGCAAAGTACAAGAAGAGCTCAATTTTCAGAACTTACTTTCTTCTGAAAACAAGGAAAAAGCTTGCTGAATCTTATTCTGGGAGTGCAAAATTCAGACAGCTCATTTAGTCCATTACAAACCTCACCACCAAATTACAACTGTAGTTTGAATGAAGGAATGGGTCAATACGTACTGCTTGGCCTCTTCCATAAGCAAGCAAAAGGTCTATCTCCCCAAAATCAATGTTTATAAAGCAAATTCATACTGGCAAAGAAAATTAATACACTGTGTATTTAACCGGGTGAAAAATTACTATATCTTTATCTTTTACCTGAAAGAAAATAAATAAATTATTTGCAGAATGAGATGTCTGTAATTGGCATTAGTTAACTGCTAAATTTTCTACGCTGCTTCACTCTCTCTTAGTAATATATAGATGTGTATACTGAATACTTCTAGAAGTGGAAATTACTCAACTGTTCTAAAGAAGTCAATTTCCTAAAGCGAAACCTTATTCTACTTCAAATAAGAAAAAGAGCAAACCACCTCAAAGTTTTACTGTAAACACTGTCATATGATACTCATTTAAGTTGCAGAATCTTGTAAAATGATGAAACAACTTTTGAACTACACAGCCTTACCTGTATTTCTCTTAAGCAAGTTACCTGTCATAAGATTTACTACAGAATTTACCAGAACAGGAGAGTATATGGAGAAATAGTTGGAATCTCAAAAAAAAAAAAAAAAAAAAAAATGGAAAAAACATTCTTGGAAGCCGAATTTTAAATTTAAACATATTTTTTTAAAAAATATAAATAAATGAAGCATCAGGGTATGGAAAATTATGCTGCTGCATTTCTGGTCCACACAAATTGATGCACACAATTATTTAGGAGTTTTTAAAAATGAAAAACAGAGTTTCTTGAAAAAGTTCCACCAACTATGGTCTGTTTATGGCCACCTGAAGGCAAACAGGCTAAGAACTGCTCACCCGGGTTTCCAATCCAGCCATTCAAAGGTGGTGCTAGGTAGGTTTGTAGAAATTAAAGACTAAGCATCAGAAGCACAGTCATCAACCACAAGACCACAAGCAAAAACAGCAAAGGTATCAGGAAAGGTTACAGCTAAAAATCCTACAATAACCCTGAGGAAAAGAGGATTGAGGAAAAAAAGAGGAAATAAGATGATGATAAGGGAAAATAAGTTTTGTGGACGAAAGTGAACTTACAGAGAGTAGAGTGAGGAATATTTGATGAGATGGACTACAGCATTTGAAAGAGAAAAAACCTTGCTTCTAGCTGAGAAGTGCAAAGGCAGAATTTGCTTTTTCTCACTATATTTTTGGAAGCTCAGCTATCTCCAATCCACCTCCTTTCAGCTGCCTGTGCACAGATCCCAGCACTTACATGGAGCTCACACAAATTTAACTGAACAATGCACTTTTACATCTGTTCAGATTAGACCAAAGAAAGAAAGCCTGATTCACTTCTAAAATCCACAGCAATCTGATCAATTTTAGGGTTATAGAAAGCATTATTAAAACAGTGTCACCTGACTCTGCAGTTCCATATCATCCACCTCCTCCTTGTTCACCTGCCACATCCGCCTTCTCCTCCATCCCCAGCCCACATCCTCACAACCCATTAATTAGTCTTTCATTCCTATACCCTCAAATTCCATACTTTAAGTGGTCTTCTGAACACAATTTTTCTACCAGCGACTGCTTTGCTGTGTAGGCTGTAAGTCTTTGAAGTAAAAACAGATCAAGTAAGATCCTTTTTTAAAAACTTGCCCACTGCCTAGCAGGGAAAACAGCAAGCACTGCTCATCTCACAGACCTTCCGCGTTCAACACCTGCAAGAGTTCACCCATGCTCTGTGGTGAGCTTCCTACACCTCCCCCTCTTGCTTGTCAAGCAGCATCTTCCCTGGTGAATATAGTTATCCTCCACGTGTAACTAATCCAGTAACAGAAGGCGGCAGGGAGGCAAACAGCTCTCAGGGCAGGGTGAAGCACAAGCTGGCCCTTGGCGAGGTTACAACAATCTTCCATGAAGAGCCTGATCCGACTGCCGGGGACAGGGAAGGCCCAGGCTGTGGTTTCCCTCCCTGTGTGATTCCTGGCAGAGGCATGAACCAAGGACTGATTCCCAGGCAGTGCCTCGCTGACAGGGTGCGAAGGTCTTGGGGACTCTCCCCAGCAGCCTCTCCTATCGAAGCAATTCTAATTTGTACAAAATACATACATATGCACTCAGCAAGAGAAAAGAAAGAGAAAGCTGTCCCACTGAAGTGAGCAATCCCAGAGCCACCTACCTCACAAAAGTCATTCAGGACACCTGAGGGAGAACATAAGTATCAGTAGTCCTATCCTTTCCTACAAACTGCAGGGAAACTTAAATCTTCTCTTTTTATTGAAAAATGTCCAACAATCAGAATAAAACAAACTAATTGTGTGTCTTAACAAAACAGCTTTTACACTAAATTAGTTTATTTCAGTCTGTCATATATTGAAACAATAATCCTTGTTGGCTAGCCTTTTTTTTTTTTTAATTTGTTTTATAGTTCATCCTCCAATCTAAACACCAATTAAATTTCAGACCTCAGATTTTCTGTTGTAGTAGCTTAGTAAAACTCCTACAGCTTTCAAGGATTAAGACTGCTAGAAGCCAAAGATCAACTATTGCTTGAAAAACCCACCTGTGTAACTGCGTATTAGACTTTGGGGTTTTTTTGGCTCTGACTTAGGTATTTTTGGAAGAAGCACATTCTACAATGAAAAGAGTTAGAGAGACATATATGATGCATTAAAAAGTGTAAGTGACATTGATGCACCAAACAGTAACAGAAACAATTCCACCTCATTCTTAAAACCTACCAATCCTCTTACCCAACCTTTCAAATACACAATGCTCGTTATATGAACATCAGCACTGTCCAGATTTGTAAAAATACACATATTACGTTCTAAACGCATATACTAAACACACTCCTATTAAACTCAAAACATCATCGCTATCACACAGGCTGCAATAAAGCACCTTTTTTACTGCAAAATTCTTAAATTAAGTGGAAAGGGTTGTGTGACATTTTTACATGCAATTATAGTTTTTTAACAGGCTCTGATATACCAAATGATAGGTGTTTATCTAACAAAAAAATTAAGTTAGACCCATAAGTACATAGAATGATACTTAGATTAGCAAAACTGGTGTGCTGTACACATATTAAAGAAACAGAAAACAAGCCTTGTTCTTTTCCACTTTTCAGCACAAAGTATCACTGTACACATATCCGTAAATTGGTTCTAATGAATTATGGCATTAAGGTGAGTTAAGTCAAAAGAGCCTGGTGCCAGGAGAGTTTCAATATATGTACGTATAAATTAACTTTCCTACCATTTCTAAATAAATCTGATATTGAAATACACTTTTATATTAATCCAGAAGACCTTGCACTGTCAGCTACTGAAATCATGAACTGGACTGAGAGATCAGAACTGTTATATCATTTCATAAGTCTTCAAATTCATTGTGATGCGTCTATACTCTCACTACAAGGTTCCTAATGAAAATAAACACGTGAAGACCTGTCTGTGAGGCAGTGTGGACCTCACATGCATCAGCTATGTTGTCCATTCAAAATGAAGTTACTCATATTAACTAACACATGAACACAAATAGAAATCTACTCCAGAGAGCTTCCACTTCTGGCTAAAGTGTAATTATTTTGATATCTGGTCACTGGCACTGGAACACAGACATCTCCCAATTCAGAAATTACTGTATTTCCACAGATGGAAACTGCGTTTAATCTTTACTTGGAGATTTTGTTTCCTGAACTTATGTGGCAGCTGCAGCTTTGAGTTGCAATAAGACTGCATGTAACAGGAGCATAAATCACCTCCTTCCTAGATATATTCACAAAAGCTGGAAACAAAGATTTTTCACACATCAATGAGCAGGAAATCCATATTGTTAAGTGTATCACTTTAACCATTAGTGAAGGAGTTACTTTAGCATTCACTTTAACGATTAACTCAAGAATCATTCTTGTGCTAAAAACATGACACTAAGAGTTTTGCCTGTCCATTTGTGGGATCTTTCACATATTTTCCAAAAACTGTTTTTCCCCATACCTTGTACTGTTCATGAATCCAGAAAAAATGGTTTATGAGTCTTCATTTGGAATCTGTAATAAGGTTCAAACAAGAGACTCTGACTCTCATTTATGAATTAACATTTATCATAGCAAATCATAATGCAGCTGTGTTTCAGAGAAAAAGCATTTCCATGGATGAGATGGAAGGTAACAATTTCAATGTAAAAAAACCCTCATAAAGCATCACCATCAAGTTCAATGTACGGTTTGAGAATGCAATTAGAGCGATCTCAACACACAATAGGTCTGAACTATTGAACTGTAATTAGCAAAACCCTTTTCAAATGTGCTGTATGGACAGAAAAAGATACAGAATGCATACCAGGTTTAGAAATGGACAGTGTAGCTGTGCTTGGTAAAGTACTAAATTAACTGGAAAAAACACATGAGCTAGCTCAAGGGCTTGTTTACTAAGTGTTAAATACATTTTACACAACTTCACTGGGTTAGTGAAACAGAGCCCTCAAACAAAGCAATGGGAATTCTACCTGTCAGAAATGCACTGGCCACACAGAACAACACTTATGTGCTTGGCAGTGCCCTAAAACACAAAAGCACAGGTCAGACAAGCCCTGAGGTCTTAAAGGAAATTCCCATGAAATTCCCATGGAGCCTCACATTCCTCTGCTGTAATCTTTCACACAACGCCAGCCGAGGGAGGGGGTTTAAAAACCAGCACTTTGGAGCACAGCCCAGCCTGGAATTGCAGATGGAGTCAGAACAACATCTAGAGCAGGGGGTACAGCCTGCATCCTAAGCAAGTAAAGCCACTTAGCTGGTGCACCAGCTGGATATTCCTCCTGGCTGTCACACTGCTGTCCAGGCATGCTGCTTTCCATTAAGAAAGCTTATCAGTCATAAATGTGTGTGCCTCGATAATATTCAAAAAGTAAATGAAGAGTGATTGCAGGCCATATCTAATAGTATGAATCTGTTCCTTGTTGTCAGTATTACAAGAAATAAGTTAATCGTTTTTCTTACTTTTTTCTCCTTCTTAAATATTTCATTTTTAACAATAGAAACAAAACACAATATTTATTTTCCTTTTTGTTTGCTGTCAGGCCTGCCAAATCCCCCAGCGAGCAGTTGCGAGGCACTTCAACCCATCCTGCCACCGCAAATGGGCTCCGGTCTCCTCTCCCACCTAGCTGGGCCTCCCTGCCTCCTCATCCTTCCTGCTGGCATAGGTGCTATTAGGACACAGAATAAATCAAATCAGAGGACTTAACTAGTTGAAAACTAACCAGACAGAAACAAAGTGAGTTCCCCACAGGCTTAGTTATGATGCAGTTATGGTGGGGAACAGCCACACAATGCTAATGCCTGGGACAAAGACAACGCAGGATCATCCCTCTGGAGGCACAGTGGACATCTGGGGAATTTAAGTAATTCTGACCATGGCTGCAACATGTAATAATGCCCAACAGTTAAAAATAAAGTGGCAGTACACCATCTTGTTATAATTTTGCTCAGTTTAGTTTTAAAGCATGACTCAAATGGCTTGTTCATCCTCACCCTCTAGAGAATGACTTAAGTAAGGCTTTGTCAAAAGCACTAAAGATCAATATTCTTTGCTGCGAATTTACTATCCTTATGAAAATAATTGCTGTCCATCTTTACACACGGTGTCAAGGAAAGGTTTTGTAACAAAACGAGTAATACTAGTATTAGAAATAATCAGTGTACACTATAACTGAAAACCTGCTCGTTACTTCTCCAACTGTAAGCCTAAAAAAAAAAAATCTCATTCACCTACTCAGCCCCAGAGAATGCCCAAAGATATGCAAAACTATATGCTAATATATGGATATATCACATTCTATCCAGGAAACACCTGTGTACACGTAAGGGAACTCTAACATTTCCGCAGAGTTTCACACAAATTATTCCTTCCTTCCTTTCAGAGCAAATGGCTAAAATTTGTTCTCTTGCAAGATGAATAAAGTATAGCATTTTAGCCTTTATACCTTTCCAAATTTTTGCAGGAAGCTTTCACATTGCTCCCACCATCTCTTTCACGTAACCACAAGGCTACACAAAGATCTTTCTCTCCTTCACATGTATTCTGCAGCAGAGAGATTTTTGCAATCTAATCTGTGCTGTTTTGCAAACAGAACTTCTCCACACACAGGACAGCTGCCTTGTCACCAGATAATTGCATGCCAAAAACAGTAACTGTGCAGCCAGCACTAGCCAAACCTAGGATACACAGATCCTTGCACTCATCAAGCATCATAATTTGAGAGGCTGTCAAATCGTATCCTACATTTACCTTACACCCTTCAATAGCACTGCAAGTAGTTCCAAGAGAGGGGAAGATTTAATAAATTTTCACATCATTTCCCATTTGGACTAGTATCTGCTCACGCCATCTCAAGAGAAGTATTTATCCTCTTAAAGACAGTGTTAAAAACCAATGTATGAGGCTTTGTGATACACAAAAGCCTTCCACACTTTAGGGATGAACACGTGAGAAATCTGCATCTTCCAAGTCTGGTTTTATGACTCACTTTTTGTGCTTCCTCCACAGGAAGGGACTAAAGAACTGCCCAAAGCAGTTCTGCTCCCAGGATTTGAAAGAAATAAGTATATATTGTTTAATGCTTGGATATCATTTCATAGAAAAAGTCTATTTCTGGAAAGCAATTTAGAAAAATTAATTCCTCTATCACCTCTAATTTTAACATTCATTTTTACATCTTGAAACAGTAATTTCCATTAGTCAGAATGCATAAAGAAACTGGTTTATTACATGATACCTGGTAGTTTTCTAAAACAATCACCTTTGTGCTCCAGGGAAATCAGTTCTCTAGAGAAAAACTGACACCACAAAGAAAAACAGCATTCGTTATATATATTCTAAAAAAAAAAAAAAAAAAAAAAAACAAAAAAAAAAAAACCTAACAAAACCAAAACACACACAGAGAAAAAATAAACTCCACTTTTTTCACCTGTTTTCTTCCCTCCTTCCCCATCTTCCACTGCATTTTGATAACAGATGCATCTGATGAATTATGGGCTGGCTCTGGGTCTAAAGCACAAATTAAGGCTATTTTCTTAAGAAAGTCACAGGATGAAAAACAAAACAAAACAAAACAAAAACAAACAAACAACAACAAAAAAATAAATTAAAAAACAAACAAACAAAAAAAAAAAAAAAAAAAAAAAAAAACAACATGCTCTTGCCAAAGCTTCAGCTCCCCTTGGTCCATGCTGAGGGTGGCAGGAAGATGGCACGAGAAAGACCTGTTTCAAACAGAGATGTCTAGAAGCTTTTATCACATTACTGTTGGAAGTATAGCAAAAAGGATCCAAAATTGCAGGAAAATATCCTGAGGATACATCTTTCTCTTCCTGTTCTACCAGTACAGCTATTCCTTACACTTTTACTGAATCTTTAAGGATAAGCAGTATACACATGGTTCTACTTACTGTTTTGAATACTTATTTGCAGAATATTTTCAATAAATCGGAACAACAGGACTAAACCAAGGCCAATTCCAAGCCCCACAACCACCTCTTAAATGCTTTGCCTTTCTTTTTTTTGCCATGTTTTTCGCCTTTTTTTTTTCTTTTTGTCTTTTTTTTATTCTTGATTTATGCTTTTGGGGCTTCTGCTACAATTGATTGAAATAAAAAAAAAAAAGCTATGTAAATTCTACCACATTCTTTCCTTTCTTACAAATACTCCAATATTCAAAGGTATTTTGTTGACAATTAGTGGAATATGAAGTAACAACACAGGACTCCCAAACATCATCGTTTAATACACATTCGAAAAAGGTCCCTGAGGCAAGATGCTTCTGTTTAATAGGTATTAAGAGCAGATGCCAACAGAGATGTTGAACAGAAAAAGCTTACCTCCATGCCAAGAAACAAACTAGGAGCATCAGCTCATTTTCTACACATCACTGAAAAGCTGACAGGTGGTGCCAACTACAGGTTGCTGTTCATGAGATTTTAAAGAAATAAATATACCCAAATCCAATAGTAGTGTGCAAATAGCTGTCTGAACCAAACACTGACTGAGGTTCTGGAAGCACTGTGGCTTATCATCAGCTTGCTGGATCCTATATCCTCTGACCTAGCCTCTGCTCACACACAGTAGCACCCATGCTAGGGTTGCATTAAAAGATAAGATTCTTATAAGTATTTCTTTTGGCATGTTCAATCCTGTTTACAAGTTACTTTTTATAGATCTTATTAAGAAGACAGAAGTTTATTACATTTGAAGCCATTTTCCTTTGAACACAGAATGCAGGAAGACACCAGTTGTCAGCATATTGAAATACCTTTGAAAATATGCATCAATTAAAATGAGCGGTTTAAACAGTAGATGAACAATACACCACCTCCAAAACTCCCTCTTTCTATAGAAAAGCTCTATCT
The DNA here is from genome assembly GCF_018691265.1 of Tyto alba. Lineage (NCBI taxonomy): Eukaryota > Metazoa > Chordata > Aves > Strigiformes > Tytonidae > Tyto > Tyto alba. The sequence continues at coordinate 11,366,850 of NW_024881327.1, read as the reverse complement.
ACTCTGACAGTGCCTTTAACATTCACCTTCTTTCTGAAGGAGGGTTAGTCGTCCCATGACTAAAATGCCTCTTATGAAGACATTTTCTGCAAAGTTGGAATTTGAGAGTCAGTTTAACCCTACCAAAGCATTACAGGGAATTGGAGGATCTTGCTTTCAAACACATGCCTTTCAATTGTATCAAGACATGTCAGTGAAATAAAAATATTATAGCGATGCTTGAGGAGCCTGGTGCTTCCACCAAGCAGCTATCAAATTTGTATCATTAGCTACACATGATCAGCTCCCACAGCTCGGTGTATTGTACCAAACAGAACTGACATCACTTGATGCAAATGCTTCTTGAGGGGTAAAGAATCCTGCAAAGGAACGGGTGTGGAGTTACAGGGCAATGAACTGAATATTTAACACAAGCTGGGCTTTGCAGGGGGAACGTTTTAACAGCCACCGTGCAACTATCGCTCTCCTCTGTAAGCCAGTACCCTAGTTTTCTCTTGCCTCGTTGTTGAAACACAATGCAGCTAACCAGCAAGAACTGCAGCTGATTTTTGTTCATTCTGCACCATTTCACCAATACATCTCTATGTTCAGATTGCATTTTAAATATGTATTTGATACAGCATATACATCTTTGTGATTGATCTGGAGCACTAAACCGAAAGCTAGAAGGTCATAACGTGACATTCAGTTTTCACTCATTCTTATCTTAAGAAGCTGAGAAAATGCAGTTGAAGAAAAGGCAGCTTGATTTAATAGACACAGCTTTAAACTAAATGAATATGAGAAAAATAACTCAGAAGTAGATTCCAATAAGGGGATTACAAATCACTCTCAATAGCATTTTGAGAGTTCTCTCAATCTCCATACTGGCTATGTATGCCTACAAATGTTACCTGATACACCACTTCAAGTAGGGGACAGATGCCCTCAGGGTACAAACATTCACACCGAGAATAAATTCAGGCTTTATGAGAATCCAGCTATTGCTCTGTGAAGGCCTGGTCCTGCGCTGCATAGAAAATGTGCTTGTACAAAGTGGACTCATCTCATTGCTTGTCTCTCTGCAGTTCAGTTCAGAGGCCTTACATAGCACACATACACAGGGGTAAGAGATTTAAAAACTTCCCTGAGAGCAAACACTTGTTAAACAACTCATAAAACTGGGCTAAACTAAAGACACAATAGTAGGATACGATCACCCAATTAGACTTAATTAAATATGCCACCAACTTTTTATGCAAGTAACGTATGCACTAGTCCATATTAACAGTAAACTGAGCATTTCCAAATTCTTACTGACAGCTACCCTACAATAAAATAAAAATACTAGGCTTTCTTATAAATTGTAGGACTTGTTAAAAAAAAAAAAGCTTCACTGGAAAAAAAATGCCAGCTTTTCAAAACTCTATCTCCAAACAAAAAGCAGGAAAAAAAAAAAAATGCTTGCACACTTTTCATCCTTCCTGCCAGCCCATGATTCTGCTTTCAGAGCTGCCACAGACAGAATCAGAGAGCTGAGTGACTTTTCAGTGTATTCTTTCTCTTGATTTTTTTCAGAATTTCCCAAGTATCTCTAGCACATATTTAATATTTCTGAGCAAATATGCCTTTGAGTGCAATGAGCTGCACATACAACAGCTTTAATTTTACACTTGCATTTGCAAGTGTATGTGGATGAGTAAGCACAAGAGACTATAATTAGCCCTGTCACTCCCTGTTCTGTCTTCACAGATTGGCATAAAATCAGGAACAGTCTATACAACTGATTCTTATATGGACTGACTAGTTTTGCAAATAATGAACACAAAAGAATATTCCACAGATGTGGGATGAAAATTTCCATTTAAACATACTCAAAGTAATGCATTTCAAAGTCAAAATATGATTATTTGCAAAAAATACATGTTCCCAAGAAAATATTAGTGTTTTAAATATGAAGACAGAAAGGACTGCTAAGCTGCCTTCACTTCTAATAAAAAAAAAAAAATTAAAAATAAATTTTCATTTCATTTTCATTTCATTTCATTCTAAAATAACTGGTTTTCAAGTAGCAGATGAAAATATCCCAAAAACTGACAAAAAAAAAAAAAGGGGGCAAACAGATTCCGTTGAAGCATTCTGCAAAAACATGACTGCAACCCAAACCTATACCCTGTTTCATGATCAGCCTAGCAGACTATGATGATACCAAGTCATCTAGAACTGTGTAACATGATGTCCTTCAAAACAAAACTGGTGTTAACAGCATCAAAAACTGATACTTACAAATCAAACAGCTTGCCAACCTGTTTTAATGGTTTCCTACTAATCCATGTTTATGCATGAAGTATCTTAAGCAAGTACACACTTGTAACTCTACAAATGACACAGAATAATGGTTAAGCATGACATTGTATATAATCGGTAGGCAACTTCCAAGTAGGAGCATCTAAATTTGTAGGCAGAATTTTGCTAGCTTTGTTGTGTTAGAGCTTACACACATTCATGGTGAGATCAAGGACAATTTTGTCACTGCTTCAAATGCTGTGCCGTGTCCAACGTTACTAGGTCACTAGTCATCCAATTCAGATGGTTTTGTGAACTTTTAAAGGTTGCTTTTACGAACGTGTAGCAAGCACTGCACGGAAAGCCTGCCAGCTCAAGCCGGAGCCATAGGGGAAGCCAAGCGGGGGCTGTGCTGAGCTGGAAGGGGCGTTGATGCTACCAAGCGCCAGCCGCCAGATGAAGCCCCACTCCCCCCCGCTGCCAGGGGTCTTCTGTTAGCTCCGAGGATACTACAGGTCACTGTCACGCTCCTCTCTGAGCTCTCAGGCCCTTTCCCAGTGTTACACACCTCGGGTTTTTGGGGTAAGGTATTTCACAGATTGGAAGGAAGCATAGAATAGAGTCAGAGGCAGTGCAGTCTACAATTAGCTCAATATTGACTAAGACAGTGAGTTTTTTGGCTTGAATTCTGTAATTCTGCGGATTTGTGCTTCTGATAGTGGGACAGCTGCTAAAATCAGTCAGACACTGTAAGTCTTTTCATTTACAGATATACATAGGCATTATCCTCCACAGGGGTGAAGCCTTGGAAGTCCACTGAGCTCACTAGCTTAGCATCATATAAGTTATTCTAAGAATATTTTATTTATGTTTGACTCTACTGTAAACTCAAATATTCCCAGGAAAGAGTTACAGTTCATTAAAATATTTTTCCATTTTATGCCATTTCTGACAAGCCACACTTGTCAGCTGAATGTACCACTCTCCAATTTATTTATTTTATCTTACTTCCATTATGGGATTATAAAGAGATATAAATCCAAACAGACTACATATTATTCTAAACAGTTTCTCATTTAATACTGTTGTCCAGCATCAGCCAAAATGTCCCTTGCCATTCTGCTGCTGTCCATGGCACACTTCTTTTACATGAAAACACCAACTGTTTGATCAAGAGCACTAAGAGTACGCTACTGCAAAAGACAGGAGCAACAGATAGTACAAACATTGTCAGCTTGGGACTAATTTTTAATATCTCTTACTTCAAATGAAAATCACTGAAATGAGAAGTTCCAATAAAGTATTTTTACATTTCAGTATGTTTTGTCTCAGCTCAGTGAACAATTCTTTTGTTACACCAAAATAACTGAATCAAGACGCATATACACTTAACTGGAGTAACTTTGTGATCTCACTGCAGCAACCTCTGGGCCTCCTTCCCTGGCCTGGCCGGCCAAATGCTGCTGCCCTGTTCCTCATTGACTCTTATCAGGCTACAAGTCCTTGGGGTTAGGAACTTTCTGCTTGTACTTTAGGAAACGTAGAACAATCTGAAATAAACCTTAGCAAGTGCCTGACAATGAGGTGACCTTTCAGTTATTTTCCTTTTTTTTCTTTAAAAAAAAAAAAAGGAGAAAAAAAAAAAAAAAAAAAAAAAAAAACCACAAAACAAAATGAAAAAAAAAAAGAACAAAAAAACAAAAAAATATGTCCACCTTAAATTGGAAAATATAGAAAGACTGAAAAACAGATTATGATAAATACAGGTGGGATCCTTTAAGGAAGTGAACCTCTGACCCTGATCCAACAAAGTACTTGGTCAATGATTAACTTCAAGTACACAAAATGATCCTGCACAGCTCACCAGAACTATTAAAAAATCTGCCTACACTGTCAGACAGGGAGAAAGCCTAGCTGCTTGCAATCATTCTTGCAGTTGTGTGCCAATTCTGTTGGTCAGTGATGGAGATCCAAAAGCAGTATTTCTGTACACTGTAAATGTTGCCATTTTAATGTATCAGTAAGTCAGACGAACCCAAACATTTGTATACACATGCTTAAGACCTGCACACTAGGGAAGGTTTACTCAAATCAGTCAACTAATTTTTTTTTTTTTTTGAAACAAAAACCATGTGTGTAATATTTTCACAAAGTATCTCTGACCATTACTCCCTGTCAATTGCAAAACATACAAAACTCAAATACATGTGTCACGGACATCATTAAGACTATTTTTGCAGAGATACAACCACATATTCCTTACAACTAAGTTCTTTTTGCCCTCTTTGTGATTATAAATATTTCCAAGCATGTAGCACAATACTGTATTTTATTACCCCATCTTGAATGAGATGTTCAAAAGCATCTGGAGCTTGTTACTTTCGATGACAATATAATTATACTAACACTAAAAAGTTTTGAAAGCACCATTTTATAGTCATTGCAATACCTGCTGCCTATCACCAATGTTTTCTGGAAAAGTTTTTCTAAAATGAAAAGGAAAGGCTTTGTATCATGATACTGAATTTCAGGTGATTTTCCACCATACGATGCAAATATATACTATTAATTAAATTGGGTAGAGGAGTTCAACCATAACTAACAGAAGAGAGTATATTATGAGTCTAGCTTCCCTAAGCGCCTTCTATGGACTCCACCAGGGAGCAAATCAGGGAAGTAATCCAATTGAGATGTTCTAAATCGGTTTACAGAGAAGCCTCTGTCTGCACCGACCATAGAGGAAAAACAGACTTCTAACAGAAGAATCTGAGTTATGTGACTGAAGTTAGATGATGCTTCTTCTCCTCAAAAATGCACATCTTTAGAATCAAAACACATTCTGAAATGTGACCACTTACTGCTTTATTTGTGAAGCTAAAGACACATTTTGAAAAGTTACGCCCCTACATCACATCTCACCTTCCCTGAAGAAGAAACCAACCGGTGTAGGCATGTCTCATCCCTCTACTGATAATCAGTGCCAACAGGCTCTGCAGCAATTGCAGGTACACAGTTCTGCACTGTAACACTGCAGTGACTCACAGGACAAGTTCACTCACGGGCTCGTAAGCCAAGATGGCAGTTGCCACATAAACCGCGGCTTTCTCCTCCATGCAGGTAACCCAGAGCAAGTTTTCTACTACACACACTCATCACTCACTAGTAATGTTAGCAGAAATGCCATTCTCACCCATTCCTCACTTCACACCAACCCAAACACTCAGCAGAGATGACAAGAAACCCCCTCTTTCCCACAAACTTTCTGTCTGAAGTCGCACTTTAGTTCAATAAAGCTAAAGCATCAACAGGAAACTCATTGCCATTCCTCTCCTGGCTGAAAGGTATAAAAATTATCTTAACACTGCAGTCGTCATAAAGCATCATAGCCCCAGAGAGGTGGAACCTCGTAGCCTGCATTTACTGACACAGGAGATTAAGAAGGGTTATGGAGAAAATGTCATTTCCAGGAGGTTGTTCAAGTATTCCCAAATTATTCTTTATCAGAAATGCTACACAGAGATCACTTTAGAAAACTTACAATTATGGCCCACCATATCTTGAGGGTAGCAGGAAATACTCCGGCAGTTTCCTGAAGTGTATTACAGGATTAAACCCAGAAAATTAACCCGTTCGGTCATATTAAGTTAAGCTGTCATTAAGCTAATCACCTGTCCTTCACCAGTAGGAAAAAATTTTTAAAAATGCAGTAAAATGTGAAAAAAAAAAATCCATATCCACCATTTTGCCAAAATGTAACAAAATAGAATATAGCCTATAGCATAATGTTTGCAATTGTTATCAGAAAGAAATGTATTCTAAATAAGGTTATTCAAATAAAATATTTCTCCTTCCAAAATATTTCAATTAACATTACAATTACCAAATACAAAGAAACAGAATTCCCTGGTAGAAAGCCATAAGGCTTCCTTTAGGATACTTTTTTTGTGCGAACAACACACAAAGAACTTCATTCTGATTTTCAAGCAACAATTTCACTGGATTTTTTTTTAATGTATTCTAAAGAAAAACACAACAGTAGATACTTTAGGTGGAAAAGGAAAAGGTTATCTTATTTTGATTTCACCTGAAGCACAAGCTAACCAAGATCTTTCAAACCCTTACTGTAAATCACATGTTTTATCATAACTGATTCAGATCTAACCGGTGCTATGCAGAGCTTTTGCTAGCTGTACCCACTTTCTATAAACCACTTCATTCTTCCACAAGTGGCAATTCCTTCATGCTGAATTCAGATATCATGAGAGCCACTACAAGGCAGGCAGGCCTTCTTCTTCCCAACAAACTTGCATAACATTACAGTTTTTACTGTTCGAACACTAGGCTGTTTCCAGGTGTGGCAATCATGCAGTAATTTTAACCTCTGAGCAGATTAGAGGAGAACTCTCCAGCCCCTGTGCCATCAATATAATTTCCAAGGGATGAGCACTTTTACATAGAAAACTTAGTAACCATCCTCACCAAACTCCAAACTCCCTGCTGATGAGCATCTTCCGCACGAGCCTTTAGCTAAGATACTTGACTTACTCTTCTTTCTTGAAAAAGATTTGGCATAAACAAAGAGCACACCATCACCTATTCCAATAATTAACAAGAGTTCAACTTTGTATTTTTCCAACACTAATACCACAGTTGCAATAGTTTCTGCAAAAGATGTTTCTGATGGAAAAAAAATATGTAGTTAGAAGTTACACCTAGCACTATACATAAATACACCTGTGTTTTGTTCTTTCCAAAGCTATGCAATACTTTTGTAAAAGTAATTTCACTATTCTTCCTGAATTAATTACTTAGTTTCTGCCTTCCTGAAGAGGCATAAGGAGCTTGAAAGCCTTTTCAATTTTTCTAAAGTGTTTTTTTTTGTTGTTGTTGTTTTGTTTTTTTTTTTTTAATCAGTATTTCCTAGTTTTCACAATTCAAAGACAGTGCAAATGTTCGTATTATTGGAGGACTGATGTGTACTGGTGCAGCCACACTCAAAACTAAGCATTCCTTCTGTCTTCTATGCCTCTAATCTAAGCAATCAGATTTAAAAGGTCTCTGCAATTTCAACGACTTTGGTAAAAATCCTCGCTGAAACCCTGATTTCTCTGTATTGTTCCTGACATTTCACAATAGCACCAGACAAACTACATACTCTCTGAGAGATCAATCATAGCTACACAGGGAGTCATTTACTGTGTCCCATAACAGACTGCTAGACCAATTTCAGTACATGAGAATTACAGTAACCTCCAGCATGAAAAAGGAGTTAGATATTCAATTAGATGAGGGGATTGTTTTTCGCTCTGCAGATTGAGGTTGAGAAGGGGGGAGGGAATCCCTGTTACTGGCAGGCTTAAGGAATCTGCACATCCCTAGCTTTTGTGACTATTTTTTTTGGTAACTAAAGGATTGAAAAAGCTGGAAGAATTAAGGGGGTGGGGGGGAAAACTATGTCCCTCTACAGTCCTCTACCAATTTTTTTGTAAAATGAAACAAAAAAGCTATGCACAATTTTCTTCACTTATCCATTAAATGTGTCCAGAATGAAGATTATCTCACACACCAAGTCTCCTCGAAGTATCTGTTGATCAGGACAGTGAGTGACATTAAGTAGATGCTTGTAGCCCCACTTCACCAAATGGTTAAGACAGATGTACTGCTCTGATCAGAGCAATAGCCCCCAGAAGTCAGGGTACGGTAATCAATAAAACATCTCACCCCAAGCAGATTCCAATTTTCCAGTTAAATATACAATGAGGGATAAAGTTCAATTCTAAATGGTTTGAGACAGAACACAGGTGAGATTTTTTGGCTGTTGTTTTACTTTGTTTTAGTAAGAAACCCGTGTTTTATTTTACTGCAAGGACAATATACAACAAACAATAATTCAACACTTCTAATATTTCTTCACCTCCCCTTTAATTATAGAAATGTGAAAGAAAGAAAAAAATAAGGAAGGAAATAGATTTCCAACACAATGTGGGGGAAAAAAAAAGTAGCAATGTAATTATAGAGGGAAACAGACTATGGAAACAAATAATTTGAGTGACAAGGTAATTATATTTGAGGTTAACAGCTCCCCCCTCACATTAAAAAAATCTAACTATAATGAAATCTTCTACATATCTAGGCTAGTTATCAGAATATAATACATTTCAGTTCATACTCAGCTGATGAATCAGTGTGTTTGAGCATGAGCTAATAATCTCTCAGAAAAATGCAGTACCTTCTGTTCAATATTCATTCATAAAGTCCAGACCAACAGAGAACATACTTGAAATTGCAGCTGGTCCTGAATAAACAGATACTAAGCAGATTTTTTTTTTCCACCCTAGTTGACTGTATCTGGCTCATACTCTGCCTTCTTCTCTCACATCATTAACTGACTGCAACTTTTTCTTTATAAAAAGTATGCTAAATGAACAAAGAAGAAACATACCACTCGCTTTTAAATTCAGTTTTTACCTCCGTGTTTCTTTCTGTGTACTCTTTCAGTAGTAAGCAAACAGATTAAAGCTGTTCAGCTCTGATTAGCTCTTATAATAGTCTCAGTACAGCAGTTCTACACACCTTTTCCCAAAAGCTTACTAGATTCTCTCTATTGAAGTATCCGTCTGTACTGACATGGAAACTAAGAGTTCCTAATCCACTTCTAAATTCTCTAACTCATACAAAGCTGCTCCTATTATATTACCCTAATAATGGTTTTGGCAACGGTCAGGCACTGCACTTATCTCCCCATGGTGCTGCACCAACCCTTGTGTAACACCTCTGCACTCCAAGCATCTCATTGGTACAGATGAAGTGATGCAACATTCACTACCTAAATTGAGATCACTGAACCTTCAAGTCCACTATTTTCTTTTTTACCAACATGATTGACTATAAGAAAACCTTTTCATCCCTTTGATGCCACTAGCTCTTGCACTGTTCTAAAGTGAGTAGACAAGTGGAGCAGCACCGCAGGTCCCTACAGCAATCAGCTTAAAGAGCAAAGCATGATAACCTTTATCTTAGCATGCATAACTACTAATGCTGTTACAGCTTATTAAATTATCTGGATCTGTTAGAATCCAACTCCAATATTTAACTCTCTGACCTCCAGCAGGCAGTCTTCAGTAACATTTCCTGATGGAATACATGACAATTTAAATTGCAAAAATTGCTTGGGTATACAGTATTTATGTTCAATCCTTTCATGAAGAATGTTCCAATACAGATGAAAACGACCTTTTCTCAGCATTATATAGATAGTCACATCTGGATGGTTAAAAAAAAAAAAAAAAAAAAAAAAAAAAAAAAAACACACAGAACAAAAAACAAACAACAAAAAAAAACCCACACCAAAACAAGCTGTTCCTAACACTCATCTTTCTATATGCATCCAAGTTTGATTTTTAACATCAATTTCAACATCCTTAATGAAGCCAAACATCTTTCAGTTCAATGGTTTCTAGTCTTTTTCTTTTATTCAACTAATCATATAATCATCTATTTGGATATAAACATAGAATAACACCCTATTCTCCTTGGCAGAGTTACAGCATGCTCATAGTAGCCTAAATCTGACATCAAAATTTATCCATTATCAGTCTTTCCACTACCTGGGGTGTTCCAAGTGAGCCCTGATAGACCAGTGATCAACACCATGCCTCCTTAGATACTGGAAAACATAACATGATTTGCATATGCAATAGCCCAAGCATGTTTTTTGAGATAAATGTCTACTATTCCAGAATATATTTTTCAGGCTGCACAGATACCTTAACCTCTGAAAAGCTGCTAGGTCTACTGCTCACAACACTACTTTGATAACTTTCTAAAAAACTGTACAAACAAATCAGACCTGTTATTCCAATTATTAAAAACCTTGGGCTTGTAATTAAGATCTCGCAGCATCATGTCACCTTTTTTTTTTTTTTTCCCTGTTAGCTAATATGGAAATTCAGCTTTCTTAATAAGCAACAATCAGGAGCTCACATTTTCAAAAAACTTCAGACTTCCTGCTCTGATCACAGGATTTACTATTCCTCCAAGATCTAAACTGCCAAGAAAAGAAAGAGAAAATCCTATGTTTCCAAGCTAAGTTTCTCAGTACCAGTAGATAGAAAAGCAAAGCAGAGTTGTTTCTCTGTATCAAGAAAAAAAAGTGTAGGCCTATGTTAAGAACTTCACCACAGATCAGTTCCGAAAACATGTTAACCAAGTGCCATCAGACACAATGAAATGAGACACTAGAACATAAGTGGAATTGCTGCCTACTGAGGTGATGAACTGGGTGGTTAATTACACCCATTCAGACCAGTCTTTTAAAAAAATTGTAGTAGCTGCTTCAGTCCTATTTCCCCCAAAAATTCCTAAACATTAGTATATACTATCATAGAGAAAGCTACACACACAAAAATGGAGAGGACTTTAAATGAAGTAGAGAGCATAATTAAATAAAGATGCATACTAAAATTAAAATCTAAAAGAAAAGTGAGCTTTTACTTACAATTATCCTGTGCATATACATTACCTTTCCAGGTGGTTATAATTTTTAATACAACAAGGTGCTTCTAGCAGACATTCAACCGTTCTTAGCTGCCACTTGAAGGAGCACAAATAAACCAACGCTGAAGATACTGCGTGCTGATTATGCTGTTATGGTCTAGATGTCTATCTTTAAAAAAAAATAAAATCCCTCTACCATTAAGGGTAATCAATATGCTGCACATAATGATACAAATCTGTAGCCTGTGGGATTTTAGAACATTCATAGATGCTTTACAACACAGTGATTTATGTTCCCAGCTCTCATTTCTTGAGGGGTACCAAGGATTGCAGGTACCTGGTCCATTACCAACTGCAAAGGCTAAAATTTGGAATGAATCAAAAACTGTGTTGAGTTTTATGGAGAAGACAAGGCTGATGACTACAGTATTTAACATCAATATCCTATCAAAATATTTTGTTAAATCTCACTTTTCAGGTCTTTAGCAAATTTCAAAAGTGCAAGGAATAAAATCAATGCCTGTGTAGGAGTCACATCTGCAACTCCTCCTGGAGCCTCTTCGCAGTGCAAGGCAGGACACGGGATTAAACAGGCCACGGACAAATTTCAGCCATATCTGTGTTCTGACTTTGCAAAATGCCTGGTAGAAAGGTCAAACCTTAACGAAATTGTGCAGTGAAAGACAGCAAAGAGTCAACAACACATTGGACTGATTATTCTTATCTAACAAAGATGATTTAAAAAATTATTATCATCTCAGCTGAGTCCGTTTGACAGGAAATAATCATTTATCATAATCATCAGCTAATCAAGTTTCTGTTTCTGGAAGGTCAAAAAAAATTACTTTAAATAAAAAGCAATCTTTTTTTTTTTAATGTCTAAACGTGGATACCATTTCCTGAAACGGTAGCAAATGTTGCTCTACAAAACCCAATACCAGGTTTAAAAAAAAAAGAAGTCTGAGACATTTGAACATGAATCTTTTTCCCTCATTTAATCTGCCTTTTTTCTCAATTCTTAACACCTTCTTCTCCTTCCTACTGGCTTTTTCAACACCAAGCCCCTGTGGGATCACTGGAAATGACATCCTGTTCTCCTTGGACAGGATGGGGCAAGATGTACAAAGAAAAAGGCACTTGAACTTGGCAAAGCTGCAGTCCAGGTAACTACTGTGGAAGCTCAGAGGGCTGCAGGAGCCCAGGGCACAGGTTATAATCATACCCCACCAAAGGCAGAGAGCACAACACTAAAGCTATGCCTATAATTGGCAGCTGGAGGTGAGCGAAGCTGTAACAGCGGTGGTCCTGGTTTTGACATATCAGTGAAAGAGAGCACTGGAAAGAAGTGTTTCAGTGCTTCTGAAGTGCTCAGGAGGAACATACTTGAATGTGCTTAGTAACAAAACTGGGATTTAAACAGTAATTTGTGCCTGTTCATCTGCTGGCAAAAATCAACACAGGTCTAAAGTGCATGGAGCAATGGTGATAGGTGTGGTCTGAGACAATATTTTTTGCTGTTGGTACTCGGTTAGCTTACTTGGCCATTGCTAATCAATCTGCTAATGAAATTAAATAACAATGGTAGCAATCATTTTCCTACACAAATTCCCAGGTGAATGCACTATCTTGCTGTGAGCCCAGTTTGACATGCATGGATATTGGCTTTTCCTTTCCTCTTAAGCATGGGATAAGAAATATATTGCACCTCTTAAATCCTGTAATCTTGTTCTTTTTCATAATTCAAAGCATTTCTTCTTTCCATATTAAGACAACCTTATTCATTCACTTAAAGAGAAGCTATTTGCCAGACCAATATGCTATTTCCAATTCTGTCTTCTCTGAGCTTTGATTTTTTATACATCTGCAAAACGAGGAAATGCCAACATCATTAGACTCCAAGATCACTGCTTGAAAGGTACCACACAAATACTAATCATTCCTCATGTGAGGCATACTAAGAGAATACAGCTACATTAGCTGTTTTCCAGTGAAAACCTCAGTGGGCCTAAAAGTATATAGGAGGCTAAACTATATGGTGTATTGTCAGAGGAGAGACTCGTTAAGAAATACATAGGATTGATTCCTCAAGATAAGAGCTATGAAGAGGGAAGGACAATGAAAGGTGGCTGGCACCTCTGACAATAATCTTTAGAATAGGAAATAATAAGGTGTGGCAAGGCCCACCCTGCTGTCCTGGCCTGGCTGGCCCCACTGCTCCCACCCACATTCTGCACTACGTGGCTTTTCAACCTCAGAAAACAATTAATTCATATTTGTAAAGTATTTTGGGAAAGGTCAAGCACTGTGTGAGCACTAAATGTTATTGCTATGGTAAGGAGATAGAAATGGGTTTATAGTAAGTGAAAAATATATGCTATTAGTTTTAATAGAGCATTACATATTCTTATAGCAGAACAGATATTTGGTCTTAAGTTTTAATCCACCTTATTACACCACAGTTCACAGGGAAAAAATAAATTAAAAAACAAACAAAAAAAAAAACCTAATCAAAGAGATTTGAACTAATTTTTACGATCATCACTACTGCAGAAATCTCTTGACAAAAACAACATTTTGTCAAACGGATCACACAACAATTTTCACCAGGCAGTAGCAAACACCTTTATCATGTATGCAAAAGGATGAAAGTTTATGTAATTATGTACGTTTTACACAGCATATATGCAGAAACACAGTGTACACCACATTTGGTCAGAATTTTTTTCAGATAAAAAGAGAAGTAAAGCAGCATTCACTGTCAGACTGTCCATCTAATACTGGTGCTTCTGCCTCTTCCCTAAAAGCCTCTCCTGATCCCCAGCTGAACAGGTTCACTGCAAAGAGCTACAGCTGTCCAGATGTCATATGGCAAAAAGAGCATCATTCCAGGTCAGCAGTCCTATTGTCATCCCCTAACACACCGTCAAGCTCCTGGCACACAGCCTGCACATGTACACAGAAAACATCACTCTTTCCTTGTCACCAGCTTTCTCAATTCGCTCCTCACAGGCCCTTATGGCTGTCCCTCTCTACTTACATCACTCACCATCCACATTTTTCCACGAGAGCACTTTTCTATTTCTGATGCAGGCACCACCAGTGCCATGAGGATCCCTCTTATCTTTTGCTGTAACCAAAGCTGTAACATGGTATTGAAGCGGTTGATCCAAACCAGTCCAGGAAATCGTCTATCACAGCTGACCAGGCAGAAACAAAGACAGTTCTTAGAGCAGGGCACTCCCATCCAAATCCTTCAATCACCAAAACACTTACGACTGGCCTCTCAGTCAGCAACCACTGCTCCCACTATATTCTGTTACTATGACATGGCATCCCAGTAGTTTTAGCTGATGCACAAAGGACAGCCTTTGAATGCACCCTTTACTTGCAATATCCTAGATATCTAAGGTTCAGCCCCACTGCAGACGCTATATTTTGTGGTTCCATTTCTGTCATGTTTCATTAGCACAGATTAAGTATTATATAACATTTCCAATAAAGAAATAAATGGGGGGGGGGAAGGCTTGACACCTCTAAACCATTAAAATATTGAACTTCCCACTATGTCATTAGCTGTGTATGTCTGCCGAGTCTTTAATCATATTTTGAAGAACAAGAAATGAGAGACATGGAAACCACATGAAAGAAATGGCCTCAATCCAAAAGGAAGTAACGTTTCAACCTAAACTATATAACTATATAGTAGTTTAATTATAGTTTGCCTAATTATACCTTATGACACTACTCTACTACACTGTAGTATAAAATAAACTCTCTCATGTATATATACACACACAAAACCTGTATTAAAAAAGCATTATGCCAATGCTATGCACAAGAAAGTCAGAAGTTCATAGTCAGTCACCACATGTCCTTCATACAGCTCACCCCACGAAATCCTGCCACAACAGCCTCTGACGAATCCAGCTGTGGCAAAGCAGTGGACAACATATGGTACGCCTCAACTATCTACAAACTTTTTCAGCTTGTTTTCCTCTTGAAATGTCGATGTGCTTAGATATAACTCTTGGCATAAAGAATTATTTGGAGAAATACTGTTTCCAAGACAGACAGACAGACAGACAGACAGACAGACAGACAGACAGAAAGACAGACAGAAAGACAGACAGAAAGACAGACAGAAAGACAGACAGACAGACAGACAGACAGACAGACAGACAGAAAGACAGACAGAAAGACAGACAGAAAGACAGACAGAAAGACAGACAGAAAGACAGACAGAAAGACAGACAGAAAGACAGACAGACAGAAAGACAGACAGACAGAAAGACAGACAGACAGAAAGACAGACAGAAAGACAGACAGAAAGACAGACAGAAAGACAGACAGACAGAAAGACAGACAGACAGACAGACAGACAGACAGACAGACAGACAGACAGACAGACAGACAGAAAGACAGACAGAAAGACAGACAGACAGAAAGACAGACAGACAGAAAGACAGACAGACAGAAAGACAGACAGACAGAAAGACAGACAGACAGAAAGACAGACAGACAGAAAGACAGACAGACAGAAAGACAGACAGACAGAAAGACAGACAGACAGAAAGACAGACAGACAGAAAGACAGACAGACAGAAAGACAGACAGACAGAAAGACAGACAGACAGAAAGACAGACAGACAGAAAGACAGACAGAAAGACAGACAGACAGTCCTAAAAATACGGGGAATTATGGTGGAAATAAATGCGAGAAGCCTGGTTAAATTAGGGTCTTTGTACCGGACAGTTCAGACAAAGGACTGATAAGGCTCACTTTCACTTTTTGTGGGTTCAAACTATGGGTAAGGTATTTAGATATCCACTAGAGCCCAAGAAGACATCAGTATGGAAACATGTTCATAACAGTTTCAAGTCATGTACTGACTGCATGAAGTGTCTTATAAAGCTCCAGGTCAGCACTGAATGCCTATAGAAATCCTGAGCCAATACACTAAGATACAGGAAAGTATAAATATTTCCCTCCTTTAATCTCCAGATGATTATGGACTTTATTAAACAGATGCCACCCATCTTTCAGTTCAGTTAGCTGAAAGAACCAATTAGCTGCACGTTTTCATAATGAAAATGTGAATTCAGTGTGAAGCTTTGTCTAACAACAGGCTTGTACAGCAAAGCCTAAGCAGAGTTAAGCCGTGGTCTCTGAAGGCTCCTCCTGGAACAGACTGCTAACGTAGGATGGGGAGTGACTGTAACCGCATGCGTCCACGGATGTAAAAAGGCAAAAGGCCAGCAGATAACAAGGAAAGCAGCTGCAGTCATAGCTGGGGGGCTGGGGGAAAGAAACATAAGTTTCTGGTTAGAAAAACTCATGATCACTCAATTTCTGAGTTAGAAAAATGCCTGATCTTTTTCATTCAATATTCTCAAGAAAGCAAGACTTGAAGTGTACTCTTACACAACAGAATCGCAAGCTGTTAGAAAACCCACTTAAACCAGCAGGAGAAGCCTACCACGAGAGCTACGAGCACCAGCCAGCCGTGCGGACCATCCAGAGGACAGCCTGCGGGCCACACCGGGCATGGGGGACACGTCCATCTGGCCCGTCACCTGGAAGAGATGCACAACAGCTGCTCAAGCAGCAATCGCAGACCTGGCAGCTGAACACCCCTCTTGAACACAGTCTGGCATACAACATCGATGCCACTTCTGCGGTGGCCTGGGGGATGCCATTTGCTGCCAAGGATAGAGGGAAGCACTTTTCAGGTCCTGGATCCCTCTTTTTACTCTAAAAACTTGAGCCATCCTATCCCTTAGGCCATATCAAAATAAGTTCCTCCAAACAGATTTTAAGCCAAAATTTAACTCAATATATAAGCTTACATAAAACAGTCTGCTATGAGAAAATGAGCTGTATCCATATTTATTTTTTTTAAGTCCCATGGAAACCAATTAAATTAATTAAACTCTCTCCATCAGCTTTCTTATTAAGTCTGTCCTAATGTGCAAGAACACAAAGACAGAAGAGGCTAGATCATTTTCCTACTCTAAGCTGTAAAAAAAAAAAAAAAAAAATAATAATTAATGGACAGAGTAATCAGCATGAGCAGTGAAAAATGCTTCCGTATTAAAAATATTTTAGTGTTAAACAGAAGATACCTGGACTGCAGACTCTTTGAAAATAATGACTTTTTAAATCCACCCGTCACAGAGTCTTAAAATAAAATGTAACATGATAGCATGCATTGCAGGAATAACTCTGAGAATAAGATTTTAGGGATGGAGTAACCAAGATGACCATTGCTTCAGACCTCCTATGTAACCGTCTACACAAATTAGTTCCTTCATATTCAGATTCCAGGTTTTATAGAACTTGTACTTTCAGCTACTAAACCATAACTAAACACCACCCTATTGCAAAAAGCTTCCTCTCACCTGCACTTACATTTCCATATTTCTATTGATTGAGGTTGGGATTTTTTTTTTTTTCCTGTTAACTCAAACAAGCAGACCTTTTTAACCCTTCAGGGTAAAATATTTTCCGATTCTTGAATAAGCTCTCCTCATTTTCTTTAAAACCTCCACAAGCTGACATCAAATTCTCCAATGTAGGACACCAAACTGTCCCATTCCAACAAGCAGACTCACTAATGAAATATACAGCAAGAAAAACACCTCTTATTTCTGCTCAGTACTCTCACATGCAGAGACATATTGTAGCCTCATCCGCTATATGAAATGGGGATTGGTCACCCACTACTTCAGTTAGTCGCTGTTTTTTCTCATGTAGTTTAAGGGTGACCTAAATTTTTGCTTCCTACTCATGCAATGTTTCATTTAGCTTATTAAAATGAACCCCGTACAAGGGAGTTCATCTTAGTATGCAGCACAGATCACTCTTTGAAATGGAATTCCTTTTATTATGCATACACTAACAACCTTTTTGTTCATCTAGAATCTGAAAGTTTAAGAACTGATTTTTTTAAAAGAAGTGATGCTAGTCATGGCCACAGTGCTTTTCACACCGTTATCCATTAAGGTGTCAAACTGTGACACACACATGCTATATAAGAAAGTAGGGGAGATCAGATTTAAAACACAAATACCTCAGAGTATTTTTTTCTTCCAATGAATAGAGTTGAGAGGCTAAAACCCCATTAGCTATGAGAAATCTAATGTTAATCTGAAGTCATGTTACAGAATCTGAAATTATTTAAGCTGCCAAGAAATTGTTGCCATCATTTGATACATAAAAAACAAGATCTCCCTTGTTTGGCCATGTGGGACAATGGATTATCAAAGTTCAGAAAATAAAGAGCAGATCAGCATCATTCCCTTAGCTCAAAGAATAAGATTGTCCGCTCATGCAATTTGCATTATCTTGGGCACTGCGGACATAACTAGCACTCGCAAAGGCTTTAAGTTCTTAATGTCCACAACTGTAAACACTTTTAATTAGAGGATGCCTTGTGAATGCAGAGTTTTGATCTAGCATGGCCATTACCATGATGCAGCCAGCCTGCACACCTGCCTCAGGCAGGGCAAAAATCTTATGTCCAGGAAGAACATAAAATACTGCCCTGCAAAAACATTCTTCCCATGTCAGAATTTCTGCATACTTGGTAACACACATTGCATTTCACTTCCATAAACTTATCCTGCATTACCTTGAAAACATACAGATTTCTAACCTTCACCGCACACTGTGGCATCAAGCTTCAACTTTACATACTCACTGCATGAAGAGCGTGTTAGAAAACATTATTTTTTTAAAAACTGGCTACACCTCATTCCATTTGTCACAGCCAATGACAATCAATAAACACAGATAACATATTTTAAGCACAGAAAACAACTTATCAATATTACTGTGACTGTATTTTTCATATCACAACTGATCTACAGAATGTACAGATTGGGGAGGCAAAAATCCTTCAAACCAAAAACCTTTAAAACTTGATAATTACATTTTCTGAGAGCACTTATTCCTTCCATCAAGTTGCGTGAATAATTCAAATTAAGTACAGCCTTCTCTCTTAAAGCTACACCTTTAAGTGACTGACACCATGAAATTGAAAATATTTTAGGTATCTATGCCTTACTGTACCTAAGCAGTGACATCACCAATATCATGTCTTGAACTAATACTCTATTTCAATACAGCCTAAAGGGGGGAAGTAACAGGATACCTGTAACCTCTATCATGAACCAAAAAACTTAGAAAGAAATATCCAAAGAAGGGAGGGTTGCTAAAATGGCTTAAAACACACTTAAAATATTTAAAATATTTTAATGAATTGTTCATTGACTATTTAAAAATACAGGGATTAGTTCTCAGATTTTGTATCTGTAGATTACTTTCTTGATCTCCATCACTTGCTTGGTCTGTGCTTTCTAGGGAAGAGTGCTGAAACCACAATAACAGCCTGAATTACTTATGGATTTAGTGAGAGATTAACCCAGCTTTTCAGTAATGATAGTATTTTCTCAAAAGTCCATGGAGGTCATGACTAGCTTTAATGACATATTGTTTATTACATTCAGGACACTGACAAAATGTCATTTAGATGAATGAGGTACTTCAGCATGGAAAGCATTGTTGGGAATTGTGCACCGTGCTCGGCTCTTCAAAAGACAACAGCCTGTTCCTCCACAGCAATCACAAGTAATCATATTCCTTTCAACTACACTAACTCATGCACACCATAAAGTAGGCCAGGAGCTGCCAGAAAGCTATTGTCTTGCTAGAGGTATATGCCATGCCCCTCCTCCTGTGGTTTCAAATCTAGCAAGATCTCCCCAACAGACAGAAACAGTGATGTGACAGATGAGGACAAAGGATGAGCACAATCCAGAAAGCTAGCTGAAGGGTACAGTCGTTTACGTGGTGGGGATTTGGAGATGCAGTGGGCGAACAAGGCACACAGGGTAAAAGCAGCCTGTGAGCACTAGGATCCCTAGGACGAAAGGGCTGGAAAGCACACACAGTTCCTCTTGCTGGAATAGACCGAGCAGACCTGTTCCTTGTGAAAACTTCACTGCACAAGCTGTTGTTTCAGGTGCAGTAGAAAAAAGAAGGAAGGTCCCACATGCAAAGCTGCTAGGCTGAGCAGCTGAAGCAAAAGATCCAAGGATCTGCATTGTTCTGGTGAAACGGAAGACCCACGTGCTGCTCCATTTGAGCAGACAGAGCCCCGAAGAGAGACAGAAGGAAAAAACAGCATAAAAGGCTGCAATACATGGGGAGCCTGTCAAGCTGCTCACAATACATCCTTACGGTGAATGAAGGGTAAGCACCAGGACAGATGGCAGAAACTTTTAAAGCCTACCCGTGGCTTTTTTTTCCCTTGGTAATCAGATGTAGCTGTAGAGATTAGCACAACATAGTAAACAGTTTGAGGATTACACTGAAATTCATCTCTGTATGTATCTATTCCTAGTCAAATAAACAAATACAAAATATATTCTTTTCAACTCCAGCCAGGATATGATTTCAATTTTCATCTAATCTGACCTCTCCAGTAAATGCCACTCAGTAGGAAAACCCTCAGGGCATTAAATGGACAAAGTGAGGCACGCAGACACTCTGTTCTAGCTCAGCACATGTCTCCACGTGTCTTCAATTGATTTTGAAAACTAGATTCATGACAAAACATTACACCCTTTATAAAAGCCTTCCCAGAATGATATGACAGACTATGACCTACCATTCATTACAGGAAAAACACCTGTTCATTTTTCATGCATTGACTGACTAATGGCAAAATCTAGCTGAGAGGAGAAAAAAAAAAAAAAAAAAGTCCACAACAAACAACTCAAGGCAAAATATCTCCTGAAATAATTTCACCTATACATATCACAGTGACTGGCATTCTTCCCTTAATACCACAAATCTATGTATAATAGTACTTTGTTCAGTTATATTGACTTTACTAGGAACATACTTTGAGTAAGGACTGCAGCACAGGGAATAAAGAGAATCACATTTTGTTCATAATTGCTTTTGACTTGGGAATCCAGAAGAATCTAAGCATCATATTCTGGTTAATTTACTTTGATATGTGAAGATTAACTCCAAGGAAATAAAAATAATACATTCAAGGATTCCTTCCACCACTCGTGTAATTGTTTCTATTATCACAGATTCATTACATCCCTCTGTAAAACTCCTAAGTATTACAGGTCTGCGATATTCAAGAAAATAAAGTAGCCCGTGAAGCAACTTTCCTGAATAACAATCATTCATAACTGATAAATTACAAAAGGTCTTTCTAATACACATAGACAGTCACCAGAGCACAACTGAAGAGCATCCAGCACTGACTGAAGCACAACCAACACGAACAAAGGCAAAACTATCACAGTGTGAAAGCAAGAATCTCAGCTTAAAAAGGATGCTTCACCCTTGAGTCACTTTATTGTACCCTGCATACCAGTTTATCTCAGCTGAAATTTCCATTCCAATAGTCAGGTGCATTTTCTGCACACAATCTCAGCAAATGGTTTTACAGGAACACTGCCACACACACCTGTCTGACAGAGCAAACCAAGCTCATTTTGTTTATAAACATGCTCTTGAATAATCACTATAGCACCCAAACTGTTTTCCAAAATAAATAACCACATGAGGAGGTTTTTGCTGCTGTTACTGTACCAAACACTCACACCATATCATTATTTTTCACAGTCACTCTTTTTAGCATTTATTCTGCATGTTCTCCACCATAAATTGTGATCAGCTACAGTTCAGAAATGTAATACGTTTCCTAAATCTTAGCATAAAGACTGAAATACTGAAACTTACCGTTCCATATGTCTGTTAAGCTTCTCTTGACACAAAGACTCCCTTGCTTTATTTCTAAGCTCTTTTGCTACTAGAGCAACAAGCCACTTAAAACACTTTGGTAGGATTGTACACTATTTGAATACAAATATTTGGATTTTGTATTCACTATTGATTGGTGTTTTGCTATTGCACAGAAAAACAGATGCCTCTATCTGAAGGTTTCACCTACTTCTCTACTTTTAACATACCTCCTTAAGCCAGAGGTACCAGAGAGATGCTGAACAGCAACAGAGAATAGGTCAGCAGTTTCCCATCTTCAGCTGCATATCTCTAACTGGGATCTCTCCTTCAGCTACTTACACTATGACCAACCCAACACACAGTTCACTAAATTGGCATGGCTTCTGTTCTTCCAAGCATTTAGGTACCTTAATTCAAAGCAAAACCAATTAATCTGCACCTTCCTGGCAGGAGGGTTTGTTTAGGCTTTCCCCATCCTTTTCGGACACCACACAACAAAAAGAAATCAAGTCTGGCCTTGATAGTGCTGATAGGTTTGTTGGACGTCAGTGAAAACAGACCAACTTAAAAATACAATACCTGTTACCTTTTCAGTCAAAAGCTCCATACCCACAATGTGCTTAAGGACTTTGGGTAGGTTAAGTATTAAAAAAAACAAAAAGCCAAATCTTCAGGTGGTGTAAATGGATACAGCATATGGGCTTAAACAAATCAATTCTCATCAGGCATCAGTCCAACGCCCTGAATGACTGCTCCACCCTATGCTTTTGGACAAGTTAATATAACAATAACCCAGGGGGAGGGAGGAAGACCATTAAAAAAAAAATAAAAAGGAAGAAGAAAAGAAAATAAAAAAAACACAAAAAGAAAACAGAAAGCCACAAAAAACACCAACTTAATAGTAACTACACAGGTTTTTTTCTCACATACAATTATGAGCACCTGATCTAACAAGGCCTAGTTACCTGCAGATTTGCATGTTGTGGTTAGTTCATTTTAATGTCTAAGAAGCTCCCAGCAGCCAGGACACACACAAGACTCCTCTCCTGGGCTGACTCTTTGATACAGATCATAGAATGAGCTCACCAGGCAGCTTTTCTCTTAACCAGAGAACTTACATGAGTGTCTCTCTTCTCTGATTTCTCAAAACTTATTAAAATTTATTTATTAAGTTTTAAGACTTCCATTCTTTTGTCAGATATTGTTGAAAGCAATCAACAAGTTCAAAAATAGCTGGTGCAAGCTTCATTTTCGACTTACAAGACAGAAAACCAACTTCAAGAAGAACACAGAAGAACCAACAATATACCAAGGGAGAAGTGCTAAAGGCACTGTAGTTCTAAAGCTACTGCATTGCCTGCCTACTCCAGCCTTCTTTCACACAGCTGTCAGCAGTCACCACTCAGCCTAACAAATATAAGGCCAACCAGGAGCTACAAGCAAAAGGTGCGTTTGGCTCCATTGAAGGAAGCAGTACTGTAACACTAGCTGAGGATCTAGACCCATAAGTGTACATTTATAAGCAGCTTTTAATTCCTTCATTATTTACTACTAAAAAAGTCTCTATAGATTTCATACAATTACTGGGTTTACTATCTAACTTAGAAAGAAATACTGGCTTCTAAAAACCAGTAACAAAAACCTAGGCAACAAAAAGGTGTTCAGACTCCTGTACTTTTTTTTTTTTTTAACTGGGGAAGTGGGCCATCTTCACCATCCTTTCAAGCCTTCCTCAAATCCTTGACTTGAAACAGTTGTACAGTTCCTCACCAATAGCTCTTATGCCTCTCTCAAGCTGTTTTGTGTCATGTCAAGTCTCGTTCTAACTACACAAACTCTTTATGACAAGGACTTAGTCTATATTTAGAAAATGCTGCATAAAGATATAGTGCTGTGTAAGTGTTTTACAATTTCTCTGGTGTTCCACTTCAGCATTTTGGAAGTCACATGCATTGTCCTGGGCAATTGCAAACTATAAGGAAAAAAAGAATCATTAATATGAGTAGAGAAGTGCTATATGAGTAGAGAAGCGCTTCCTTTATATATACTTTTTTTCCCCTTGACTATCTTCAAAGCATATAGAATCACAATAAAATAGCTGCACTGTAGGTACAGTGTAGAAAGCAGACAGAAGCTCTAAAATTCTCCCACCCTTTTCCAACAGTAACTTCTTGCTTATTTTCTTCAGTGAACAGTATCATCCTAAGGCCCTCTTAAACAAAGGCTACAAATAACATGCGTATTGCCAATATACAGTTTTCAGAAACATCTTGCCCACAACATATTAAACTCCTTAAAACCTAGATGAGTAGTATTTTTTTTTATTATTTTCTCCCCTCTGGTTATTACGTATTTAGAGATCTGATGGTAGATTTTAAAAACTGAATTTATGTTTGGATTTTACTGTACTAGAACAAGTAAATGAAAGAAATCCTTTTTTCCAAACCATTCGCTGTTCCACATCTAGAACGGAGCATAGCTTTCAACTGAAAGCAACACAGCTTGCCTTCTGAGTTACCCAAAGAATATTTTAATTTTATATATGTATGTATGTATGCAGTATTTACCCCAGAAAATTGATCCCTACAGTGTCTAGGGAATATTATGTATCCCTCTAAGCAACTCACAGGATGGGTTAGCTTAACACTTCATTCAAGTCTTATTAACGCCCTAGTCTTCTTCAGCTGCTAACACTCTTAATTTGAAACTATTATAGGTATAAATGATGTGCGTCTCTTGACAAAGAAGATTCGGATGCATAATCAAGTTATTAGGCATGTCACATAAGGTGGCTGCTTGCATTCTCTTAGCTCATGTCAAACGCTAACTGAAAAAAGTTCAAACTAACTTTTCTGTACATTAAAAATATACACAAGCATAGCAGAGCTGCAGATCAGATGGTCTAAAGCAGCCTTGTAGCTTCGGGTTCCAGTTTCCGCCTGTTGAAAAGTTTAATCTGTAACAAAACCTATTATTAATAGACAATTGTACATTATTCCCTTTCGAAAGGGCATAAGCAAGTACTACAGACTGGTGTGAAATTTGCTGAGACCCTGCCACAGACAGCCACCAAAAACATATTTGACCAAGATCAGGATGTTAATTTTAAGATTAGGATTTACGAGAGGATAGAGATTACCTTGTGGCTAATGTGACTAATCCTTGAATTTCTTCTAACAGCCTTTGTGTGGTAGAGTAAAATAAAGGCATGGAGGTGGGAGAATGTAACAGCTGATTTTTCTTTCATTCCCCACCACCTCTCCTCTATATCTTTTTCTTCCCCATCTCAGTAGATGCCCTAGAGTTTGCTAGTTATAAAATAAAGATTAGTAGATAAAAAGAAGCCATTTGTGGTGTCAACTCTTAACAGCTGACAAACTAATTTCTCTATATTCCTCTCACTTCCTTCTTATCTACTCCATATGCATATTTTCCACAACTCTCTGCTCAAATTTTACTTTGAAATATAGTTTTCCCCAATCTTATATTCTACCTTCTACCTTCCCATTATTTATCAACTTCTGAAAATTTAAAATCCAGGTGATTATTTTAACATCTCCAGTCTTTTTAACCTCTGCTCCTGCTGGACTTCATAAAAACTCTGAATGCCTTGTTTCCTATCTGATATTGTGCCTTTGCATAATTATCATTACTATAGAATAGGTGCCCATACGTACAGAACAGTTTATTTTCAGACACACTGAAGTTATATCAATTGCATTTGCAGTGTCTTGACCATTCTGAAAATTCGTATTCCTATTCTTCTGGACTCTCAAATCATCGTAAGAAAAAAAACTTGATAACCTAATTTTTAGAGGTACTAGTAACTTAATGACGTAACAAAGAACATAAGAACAGTACATGCTCGGTAACTTTTGAAAAATCAGTCATTGACAAAAACAAATGCACTCCAAAGCAAACTAACAGACACTAAAATATTATTTAAGGGTATAATCAAGGCCTCATTAAAATCAATAGTACTTTTACCACTGGCTTACAGGGTCAATATTTCTCACAGAGCTTATAGCTGCTACATTAAAAAAAAAAAAAAAAATGGTTTGAAAACACTAACATATTAGGAGTCTTGAGTGTTCTACCCACAATATCATCGCTGCACTAACTATAGCTACAAAACACTAGAGAATTCACACAAAACAGAACCACATTACTTTGCTACTCACAGCGAGGGCAGAGCCTGGCATCACCTTTGCACACCACATTCCTTATACCACATCTTCTTTTATGTTGGGCAACAGCAAAATCGAAAGAGAACAGAAGATACCCACCTGACTCTCCCACCCCAGGGTCCTTGGCAGCTCATTAACCTCTAACAGAAGGAATGGAGGTGGAGGGATTGGAATGCCTTCACAGACTGCCTCTGGAAGACACACAGGTGTGCCCTCCCATACTACTGTTTTATTTGGGGGTTTTTTGTTGTTTTTTTTTTTTTTTTTTTTTTTCCCCAAATAGCCAAGTAGTCATGCAGCAAATGATTATATCACGTTTGCACTTCTACATGCATGTCGAAACTAACATTTGTATTACATGATAGCAACTTGTAAATGCTATTTCCTACAGATGCTGTGTGTCCCAACAATACTTGGTTTAGGTATCAAGAAATATTAAAAGTTTAATATGTATTGGTGTTTATTATCTACAGCTGCCTTGTCATTTTAAGCACAATTGATACCTTGCACTCAAAGCTGAAGGCATGATCTGCTCTCAAGGTAGTTGAGAGGTCTGTGAATCTGAAAGAATGTGCACCAACTTGCAGCATCACTTTAATTTAAATAAATATGTAGAAAGCCACATCATTTTCCCTATTGCCATTTTCTGCCAGTCACCTCTCTTTCAGCAATATTGAGAGAAAAAACATTAATATACCATTGGAAGAATCTGCTTACCAAGACAGTTTATTAACATTTTTGAATATTGCAAATGAAATTAGCTTGTTAGCACTTTCATCCTTTCAATATATAGATTAGGTTCTTATTTAAAGTTACTGTGTTAACAGCAGAATAAATACTATTTTTCTTGCACAGACTACAGTAATAAGTACTGTGACAATTAATAAAGAAAGTGAAAGGCAATCTTATTTTTGGCAGGGCTGTTATTCTATTTCCATTGTAGTTGTGCCACAACATGTTTCGCTGGTCATCAAGAATCCAGCCTGCATATTTTAAAGTTATTAAACCTGTTAAAAGTCACCAAGGCTCCTAGTCAAACCAGTAACAGTTCTGCCACTGGCTTAAATGACCAAAACTTCTCCCAGAACGAACAGCAAAACTTCGCTCTTCTCCTGTCTCCTCACCAGTCATAGCGTAAAAGAAATTAACACAAAACACTTTAAATAAATAAATAAATGAGCCAGGACAGTACAGAAACACACCCCCCCAGATTGGCACTGCACCCGGTATATCTAGAAGACACTGTATAATTCAGAACTATTCCCTAGTGCACGGGACAAAATACAAAGCCCCAGACGCTGGTGTATTTGGCCGCTGGCAGAGGGGCAGAAGCCGCCACTACCCCGGCAGCACAGCACCCCCCTCCTACCGCGCTCTGGCTGGACCACGGGCCTCCATCCTTCACAGGGTCTGAGGTTCTGCCAGCGTGGCCAGCGATGACGGGTTAACATCATCGGAAGGTGACATTTGCACAGATGTCACTGCTTCACAGGTTCTTCTTCAAATTACAAGTTTAGACTACGTCACAAGCAACGTACAGATGAGGAACCTGTTGAATACTTCTATACTTTCACCCAAGTTAAATCTCACTGTACTACACAGAGTCGGTAACTCAAGAGCTGCTATTTTCACATTAAAACATTTGAAGAGATCACATCAAGATGGCACAAAGGAGCAGGAGAGATGTCCAAAAACAAGACTGAAAGAAGCAAAAACAGAGAAGAAAGCCGGAGATGGAAGGGCACAAGAACCAGTCAGTGTAATTTTCAGAAGTAATGATTTCCATGACCAAAATGTATAGGCAAAGGGTATTTTCTAAAGCTCCCTACCAGTCTGTCACAACTGGTTCTTCACACCGGAAGAAGACAGCTGTGACCCTCAGTAGCATCACTGCCTGGGCTGGATCTCAAATTCCTGATATGCTAGAGCATTATAAAAAATTAAGTGGTATTTCCTTAAATAATGTAAAAGTGTCATTGCATTCTAGGACTGCTGAACTGCTTTCTCTCAAACTTAACAAAACACAATCCAGGAGAAGCTTTTTCTCCTAGACTGAAAAAAATTATATGCTAGTAATTAGTGTTTATAGAGAAAATGCTGCATAACTTTACACCCAAATCGTGCAAATGGATCTGTAGAAGATTTCCACATCTATGCCAAACTATCAAAAAACCTATACTTACACAGTTAAGTCATTAAGATAAGACTGTGGGACTTGCAATGCACATTCCAGTTCAACTGTCTTTCTCTAGCACAAATCAACTGTGTGACTTCAACAAAATCACTGCTTCCACTTCCCATCTATGAAGAAAATAATTACACATTCATACCTCAATACTCACAGGGACTTACACAGAAATATCCAGGGCAAAAAATTAGTATCAGCTATAGTCAACTTAGAACATCATCATTCAGATCTGATAATATACCTCAATTATGTATTTGGGGTCTTTTTTTTTTAAGTTTTTGTGCAGAATTACAAATGCATGCAACAGACTACACTGCACATTTTAAAAATTTCTTGCCCTTTCCACATCCAGGACTTCTCTGCTTTTATTTATTGCTTGCCTGTGGTTTCTTCTTCCTTACACTATCATTGCATGTTATTATAAAACAACTATGCTGTACCAGACAGATCATGTTTCAGGTAAAAGCAATTGACTTTGTAGGAACCATTAACATTTTGATGCCATACAATGAAGAAATGATACTACAAGTCTTCAGTCACAAGAGTGTGTGAGCTTATATTACCCAAGTGATACACTGTGCCGTGTAGTACAGTGAGAACAAGACAAAAAGCAGTAAGTACGAGTAACCACATGTTTAACTAGTGAACAGCTATAGAGGTTTAATGCAGCTGCATGTAATATATATGGCCGCACCTTCCATAACCTCAAAGTTAGAGGCCCTTGCTGAAGCACAGGAATATACATGAAATGTTACAAGTACAAACCACACTACACATTTTAAGTGCTTACAAGTTCTGTATTGCACATACCATCCCACACAGCCAGCACACTCAATAGCTGAAGTGTAATACAAAAGCATATTTACTTTATCAAGGTAACCCGGTTTACTACCATTGCAGAAAACTGCCAAATAAATGCAATAACAAGAAAAAAAACCTGATGAAGTTGCATAGTTATTTCTCAGGAAAAGAACCAGTCCCTACTTGCCATTATTTATGTATCCATTTCCTTTTGTCTCCCCCCCTGTAATGAGCCCCTCCAACTGCAGCAGAACTATTTCACAAGGAGAAAGACCTGAGGCACTGAATCTTACAACAAGCTAACTTCTTATAACAAGTAACTTCTGCAAGATAGGCGATACAGTTCAGTTCTTCCCCCTAACGAGCTGGTAGACATGCACTGCTTATTAATTTGACTTGAAGTGTCTATAAGGTTTCTTTTCACTGACACACAAATGCTGTTTCATCTCATGCTTTCCTTGTATTAATCAACCTCAGAAAAACAACTGTGCAGCTTTCACTTCTTAACCTTAAAGGTCTGTAACACCTGGTAAATACATAGCCTCCTTATATTAGGACATCTTCAAAAGTAAGTGAAAAGAATCCAGAAATGTAAACTCTATGAAAATGTCAAGTCCTCTGAATGTGCAGATTTTTATGTTTTTCAAAATCTGCCATTAAGTTTATTTTGACAAAGTGCTTTTCCCAGTGACTTGTATCTGTGCAATTCACAGCAACACATAAAAAAAACACACGTCAACCTTATGTATTTCTGACCTTCCAAATCCTCCAGATGGGCTAATACAGCAAAGCCATAGTATCTTCCATTAACTTTCATGGAGGAGCGGAAATTGGTCCAGATGGAGCAACATCTCTATGTTTCTCTTGCAATTTATGAAAAACTCTATCTAGTGAACAAAAACATTGCCAAATTTATTGTAAGTTGTTCTATGTCCAGCTATTAACTACAAATGCTTACGTGAGGCATTAGGCTTGAATCAAGGAGGAAAAACTCAACCACACACAGCTTACGCAGCATGACAGATCGTGCTCTCACACAACCATATGCTTAGACCTGAAGACACAAGATGCTTTTTCAGCATCTTCTGTAACTAACAGACTTAAATACCAAACACCCTCTCTTGTAACCCAGGCATGGTAAGTAACCTAAGTACTGTTGTTCCAGGTCCTCCTCGCGGTACAGGTCCCCATGTCTATACCCCTACTCAGGCCCGCACCAAGCTCTCCAGATGCAGGCCCTGCTTAAGCCAGTGTGCGCCAGTTATTCCAAAAGTCCTGCCAGGGACTACAGCCAGGGCTCCAGGACCTCACCCTGCGGGCTGATAGACAGCTTTCCCACTGAACTAAATTCCCCTCACCAAACTGCCACAGAAAGCTGCTGCACTTAGTATCCCTCCAAACGAAACCTGGGAAGTTCTTCAAACTACAGGGACCATTGCAGTCCAGACTCCAAGGAGTAAAGGAACTCCGATGTGCAGCAAATATCCCTTGTTTGTACAACATGCTTTCAGCAGATCCTGGACAGCCACATATTGCCTTCTATTTAGGGAATTTAGAAGGTAGTGCCTATTTAAGGGACATTGCCCTCCATCTGGGATGCCAGAGATGAATAATAACTTCAGGGTGAAAAGAGTCATCACCATGTCTCCAGGAGAACTTTCTAAGGCTAGCTGTTCCTCTGGGCTATTCCAGGTCTGAGTCAGCCCTTCCCATTTCCATTTCTAAAAAAAACATACTTGAAATATTTTTTACTGTTTTTGCAGTAATCCTCTGCCCTACAGCAGCCTCAAAAATCATAGCTAAAGCGAGCCACTGCAGAGATGATCATCAATGCAAAAAAATACTATGTACCATTACTACTTCTAGCTAGGTAAATACAAGTATCATTGTCCTTTATACCAATTGCATTTGTACTACAGAGGCACATACAATGAGGAGTTGTAAAGAGGGCAAGAACCCTCCTGAATGATTAGGCGCAATGTCTTTGCTATCTGAGCTTTTCCAGTTCATTAATATTTCACTTTTATATATTCCTCAGCTGCTTTTACAACATGTTCCTTTCTCTCCTTCTTAAGTATGAGCAAGGAGAATTGTTTGAAGTAACTAGTAGACCTTGCCTCACATCCCCACCTCCATGCCCCTTGAGAGTTTAACACTTCAAGTGCAATATATACTAGATAGAAAAACACATCTGGCGTAGAAAAGGATAAGAGGAGATTCTGAGTCTCTCTTCTAGTTACATTCAACTATAAAGGTGTGCAATAAGAAAATAAAGCGTAACACAGTTTCTCTTCTCGATGCTGAGACACTTACTGTTGTCAATCTCAAAGGCGAGAAGGTGACATAAAGCTGTGGGGGTTCCCGGTTCTGTGGAAAAGCAGAACCACCACGTTCCTTCGCAAGACAACTCGCAGCACTGCTCTTTTCCTTGCCAAAAGTGAAAGACAACCTCTTTCAGCCAGGAGAAACAACATAAAAACTACCTAGAGGAAATAGGGGATTTTCATGAACCGCTTCCGTAACAAGCATTACCATCACCTTCTGCTCCACTTTCAAGCGTGCCATGCAATTTCGGAAAACACAGGCAGCATCCTCCAGCTCCTGCCTCCAAATCCAACCCCACGGCAAAGGCCACACAGGGCAGCCAGTGCCTCAGCCCTACCCATTCACCCCTCGGAACCCTCTCCTGCCTGCCGTGCCCACAAGTTAACTGTAGATTGCTCAAAAAACCCGGGCGGGGGGGGTGTAAGAAAGAGAAAGAGAGAGGAGAGAAGGGAGAGAAGAAAGAGGGGGGGGGGGGGGGGGGGGGGGGGAATTAAAAAAAAAAGAAAGAAAGAAAGAAAGGCCAAAAAAGCATCTGATCTTCTTCCCCCTGCACCTGCAGCAGCGAGGCCGGAGCCGACTCCCGGAGAGGTGCAGCCGCCGCGGCAGCGGCTCCCCCCGCTGCGCCCCCGCGCAGGCCGGGCCCGGCGGGCCCCCCCACCGCCCCCGGCCTCCCCCCGCCCCCACCCCTGCCCCGGGCTGTCACCTGCGGGCGCCGAGCCCCCGACCGCCCCCGCCACAAAGGCGCTAGCGCCGGCGTCCGTGTGTCCGTCCCCCCTCCCCGCCGCCGCCACCACCACCACCACGGGCTCCCCGGCCGCCCTCCCTAATCCCCGCCGCTACCGGGGATCCGCGCAGAGCTGCGGCACCGGCAGCCCCGATCCGCCACTGCAGCCGCGCCGCGGGTGGGCGCAGGGCAGCCGGCGGCCGCCGCCCCGCCGGCGGGGAAGGCGAGGCCGGGCGAGGGGTTGGGCCGCCCGCCCCCCCCCGGGGCCACCCCCCCCCCCCGCATCCCCTCAGCACCTGGGAGGCGAGGCGGCCCCCGCCGCTGCCGCCGCGCGCCGCCGCGCTCTCCCCGCCGGCCGCCGCCTCCGGAGCCCCGCGGCGCCCCGCGGCCTGGCCCGGCTCCCCCCTCAGCGCCGCGCCGGGGAGCTCAGCCCGGCGCTGCCGCCCGGGGCGGGGGGGGGGACGGGGGGGACACACACACACCGCGTTACCTGGCCGGGCTCCTCCAGCGCCCGGGGCGCTCGCCGTCCTCCGGCGGCGGGGGCTGGGGGACCCTCCCGGCCCCCTGAGGCGCCGCCACCGCCCCGCTGGGTGCGCGGGTGGGTGCGCGTTCCCTGCGTCCCCCCCCCCGGCGCGGGGGTGAATAATCCGTCCGAAGCGGCGGCGCCCCAGCCCGTCTGTTTGTCCGTCCGTCAGCCCGTCATGTCGCGGCCGGGCGTGTGCGCGTGTGCATGTGTATGTGTATGTATAGCGTGTGTGCGTGTGCGTGTGTGTGTGTGTGTGCGCGCGCGGATTGGCGGCGTGTGGGGAGGGCGGGGGCGGGGCGGGCCGGGGCGGCGCTTCCGCGCGTGTGCCGGTGCGGGGCGCGTGTGCCCGCGGCGCGGTGCGGGACGGCCTCTCCCCGCGTGTCCGTGTCCGTGTCCGTGCGTACACGCGTGTCGCGGGTGTGTGTGTGTGGGGGGGGGGTGTGGGGGGGTGCCGCCCCGCGTTGCCACCTGCCGGCGCTGCCCCCCCGCCGCTGCGGGGCCGGTGAGGCGGGGTCCGCACCCCACGGGGCTCCGCGGGTGGGGGGGTGGGTCGGGCAAAGCAGCTCCCCCGGTCTGCTCGGGCGAGACGCAAACACGCGGGGGGGGGGGGGGAGGATTCAGCTCCGCTCCGGTGTGTTTACACTCACCATCTGCCTCGGGGATTTGTATTTATTTCTTTCGCTTTCCCGCAGGGCGGTGGAGCCGTCTGATTTCACTTCCTCATCCTCTTTCCAGATACGTGTTTTGCCATTATTTTCCAGCGGCTCCGTGGCCATCCCGGCGCATTGCCGATCCTGGGAGGGGAACAAGGAAACGGCGCTTGAGAAGTCGTCTCCGCTCCCAAGGCAGGTCTTGTCTGCACCGCTGTAAGAGCAGGAATGAGCCCCCCGGAGTATGGGGTCAGAGCAGAGGCAAATTACATGGCGTTTAAACGTAATTAATTAAGTTCCTTATTCAATTCTGAAAGGAAACGTTAAACAGAGAATAACCTTATTCTCTGAAACTCATGCTGAAAGAATACGATTGAGTTTTCATCCTGTTTTTCCTTGGCAATTTATACAGGATCCTTCCTGCGTCATGTATCAAAGTGAACTATCTTGCCTCAGTAAGGACATCATTTGAGTAAAATGAGTGACAATTCACAAGTGACAGACTGCAGATATGTGCCCTGTCCACTCATATTACAAAAAAAAATAATATACATAATTTGATGAACTGAAGAAACACACTGACTTTGCAGACTTAAGTCTCCACAGGAACAAAGCATGTTCTTCATTCAGTAACAAGATTGCTCACGCTGAAACTGAAGAACCCAAAGAAATTTTAACTATTAGGCTTATACAGAGAAATGCAGGTCAGAATGGCGTGAGAGTTTTGAAGAATTTTGAGTAAAACACATTTCCACAAAATACAGCTACAACTTAACAACAGCGGTGAGGTTCTGCTGAAATTCTGAGTAAGAATTGTGTGAGAGTGCAGAAGGAGTTGTGTCTGTGTCACATTTGGTATGAAAGTTTCAGGAAACCGAATGCTTATAAATACATCTTTACAAAAGCTAAACTTTTAAACAAGAAAGTTCACCATACCTGATTATATTTAAATATAACTCTGTCAACCTGTTCAACATGTTCTTGAGACTGTTCTATGAAATGTAATAACCAAACCTAAAGGTGTTTCTGTTTCTTCTTGGGCCAGATAATAAACCTAAAACAGATAAAATGTTCTGCGGTCACAGAGAACCGTCTGGTGTATGCAGCACACAGTAGTACCACAGAGATGCTACGTGGAGAGAAACAGATTTTTAGTATCTGTCATCCGCATTTAAAAAGCAAAAAATTTCATGTGACACCACCTCAAGAGTAAATGCTCATTAGTGGAAGTACCTACCTTCACAGTTTGTGAATTTCGAACAAGACTATGTGGTAACCAGACTGTTTTACTGAGAGCTAGTCCACAGCCCAGCAAAGCATTTAAGCATGTACTCAACTCTGTGTGCACGAGCCGTCTCAGGGAAGACTGGGGTATTTGCCGTATATAAAATTATGGGTCTGCTTAGCCGCTCTATTAAGCTGAGACAGCCTTGAAGTTAGAGGCAGAGGAATCTGTGTTTTGCTGAATCAGGGTTTTCCCGAGTCTTGCATGATTTTCAAACTCTGTCTCTCACTCTCCTTCTCCCCTGTATTCAGCAGAAGATTCCCAGAGCTTCCTAATGGTTAACTCCGACTCTTGGGCACATTGCTATAAGCTCTCCTGGCCGCCGTTGCCCTGAAAGGTGAGCCCCTGTGATTAAGCAGCGCTTCCAGACACACTCACAAGTGATGCTTCCAGTGAAGCCGGCAAGGCTTTGATCAGCCCGGTGACACAGGCAGACGAACAACAGCCAGCAGCTAGAGGTTATACAGAATAATGGCAGCTTTTCCAATGCTAAATTGTGTTCTAGTGAATTGGGGGCAAAAAAAAAAAAAAAAAAAAAAAAAAAAAAAAAAAAAAAGACCCAAACATTGTAATAAGCTTAAGCATCGAACAATACCTGATTTTGAAGTAGGTTTGCTAACTGAGACCCCAACAGGTAGCTATGGGAGCTACGGGAGGAGAAACACTTGTGGCCACCACACCCTGGACCTGCCCAAGCACACGTAACCCCGTTCTTCTTCTCCCACCAGTTTCCTACTGGTGTGGCCCGGGCGGCTTCAGCAGAAAGCCTTTCTGCATGACAGCGTATTTCACCAAAATCTTCATTAGGTTTTGCTAGCTCAAGAAAGCCTTAGGAGGAAGTTCCAGATTCAGAGATGTGCGGATTCACCAGGAACAAGATCTCCTCACTGACTGAGAAATAAACGTCCTGAAAGTCACTACAGCTGACACGTCTGATCGCCTTGCATCGTCTAGCTGCTCTTTCCATTCCCACTTAGTCTGTGTTCATTCTTTGTTGCCTGACCAATGATTTCACATGATTCCCCCATATCTGACACTTCCTCCTTCCTAATAAATAAGAGGGATGTGGTTTTTTCACACTTTTGCCATTTTGTTGTGTTTTTTTTTTTTCCCCACATGTCAGTGTGGATCCACCACAGGACAGACACAGGGGGAGCTGAGGCATGTGAGATCAAATCAGTTTCAACAGGTATGTCCGTCAGGGTTGAGCGTGCATCCCTGTGTAAACATCCCTTCGCCAAACAGGCATCTCCCTCTCTATCCCTGAGACAAGCCTTTGGCACAGAGAGGTGCTAGTCTGCCTTATTCAACAGACCGGGCACGCAGTGGTTGCCTGCATGAGTGACCCGGACTGCATGGAGTTTGGGGCTGGCCACAGATATAAGCAGTCCTTTTGGGGTAAAACAGACTCATCTCTGTTTTGTAGAAGCATTTTATGAGCCTGGGAGGAACTGGTTCTGGGAGGACAGCTAAGGACGCCAAGCAGTGACTCATGACCACAGGCTGGGAGAGTAACCTAACCTTGGTACTGGGGTCCTCTGGGGAGTCTTGGGAGGTCCAGGGACTCTCTGGCTGTATGGACTTCACTAAAAGTTTTTCTCTAACAATATTATTTGAGCCAGGTTGGCACTGGGGGTGTTGCTACACCACAGCAACCATGAAGCACTCTGGCGACAGGTCTTGGTTTACCTTACCATCACAGGAGAGGGCAGAGGAGGCCTCCTGTGCCCAGTGGCTTCCACTCTCCTTTCAAGAAGCATCTGTTCAGTGGGGCATTGTCACGCTAATCAATATGTATTGGTTTTGTATTGCATATGATCATATCCACTTACACCTTTGGAGCAAGGATTAATCAAGTGACCTTCTGCTTGCTGTATGGTGCCATGTATGTACAGTGTACTGAATAAATACTCACTGAAACTGGTCAGTTAAAAGAGATGAATTTTATCATGCTAGTACTGAAATCTCCAAGGGAAGTTGAAGTCCGCTTTAGTTAATCATAAAAGAATAGTAATCTGAAGCAGTTTTAAAATCAATGTTCATGGGTTTTGTCCCTTGCTTTTAAACAGGCTGTACATTGATTTATAGTCTCTGCCACTTGGGCTCCCTTGGCACCAATGGCACATATGACACCACTTTTTAGGAATATAACCACCTTTGCTACTGAGGCCAGAAAGAACAATTACGATTAGAAATGATTAATTTCTGTTCATTCAAAAAGATAAATGCCCCTTACGTTCCCAAAATTTAGTTTATTAAATTGAACTAAAAAGGTTATTTGACTACCTCTGTAGTGAGATAACTGACATGAATTTACATTTGATGAAAAATCTCCAGTTTGGCATCAAAAAAGGATCAGTCCCCACACCCTTGCTTTTCTCATTGTTTAGCTGTTAAAACAACTCAGTTCATCTATTTTGGCTCTGTTATTTCTTTGCAAACAGATTCAAGAAGTTAATGCAGATATTGTCATTGTTCACTGCTAGAAATTGGGATGCCAGTGAACGTATAGCTACCACAGAAGGGCAGCAAACAGATTTCCCTGTAACAAAACAGCTTTGTGAATACCTTTTATCAGTTAGTCTGATTTTAAGCACTCTCAATATGCATGCTTCGTGTTTTACTGTTATCAATATAATTAAAATATTAAAAATCTTATCAGCTCTAGTATTCATATAAATGAGCTTAGACGTATAGTTTGTTTACAATTCTATATAGAAAAATGCTATAACTGGAGAATGCAGTTTTGTATAAGCGTAAATGTATTAATTTCAATGTTTCACTGTCAAAACTCTTGGTGAAAAAAAATAACACACCTAACTCAGAGGGACATTTTCCCAGTAAAATCTGAGCACACTGGCTGAGGATCCAATCCTGCAGTTGGTGAGCAAACTCCTGGTTCTCTGTTGTAATCCCTGAGGCCTGACATGGATACATAATTTGAAGGACTCCAAAGGTCTTGGATATTGTATTTTCACAAACAGCAGCTAATAAAAGCATCCAATGGCTGCCTTGTATGTTCGCATGCCTTTTTATTTGGACAACAGAAGTCTGCATAAAGTCAGTTTTACTTCTCATTCTGAGCTCTTTCATTTGAAGGATCCCCATGGCAAAATATTTTGATTCTCCAGGCTCCCAGTGCTTATTTGTTTGTAATTTGTCTGTTCAGCTCTGTAACCTTTGTACTTAAATTGTGGAAATATTTTGGTTTGTCTGGGGATTTTTTCTAAAGGTTATTTTTATAACATTTACATGTTTGGCAAAATTAAAGTTGACAAGCATTCTTTTCAGCCTTGTTATTTATCCATTGTACAAAATGGGAATAGGAAGGAAACCCGCTGAAAGGGAAAACTGTATTTCTATTTGAAACAGATTGAGTGTTACCATTGAAAACATAGTCTGAGGGTGTTATTCTGTACCAGAAAATAGAAGATTAAAAAAGAATAATGTATGCTTCATTTTGTCCTATCTGTGACTCTAATACATCATCACAGCTGGAGTTTTCTACAGTACCACTGAACCTGGGGGGCTGAGCAAATTCTGCATTTAAGTCTCATTAATTAGGTTTGCCTTAGGCCTAAACAGCACCTAAAATTGTTGACTTAGCATGGAATTATAAAAGTTTTCCTCATCTATTTAGTGAGCAGCAACTTCTCTTCTTTGCAGTCAAAAGACCACACATGAGACAAAACAGGAGGTAGGCATCATCTGAGATTATGCAGGGGAATGTAGGATGTCCAGGTGTATACATTAATATGTGGAAATGTATAAGGTGCACCCATATAATATGCAGCGCAACACCTAAAAGACCAGTTAATGAAAAGATTTCCAGCACAGATACACTAAGGGCCCTGCCGTTTGTCGTTACTCCACAGGTAGAGCAATGCCAGCTTTCCAGCATGCCCTTTCCAAAGTCTCCTTTTCACTTCTGCTGCTGTAGATCCAACTTCTCCCCTGAAATGCTCATTATTCATACACCCATCAATCAATACTGACTTTACAGAAGAGAAAACATTTGTTTCACTATTTCTTTAGCTTGTTAAATTTTTTTTAAAAAAATCTGCTGGTAAGAACAGGTAGTTGAACTTTAAATATTGATCAAAGAATAAGAAATAATATCAAAACCAGAAGAATATGTCATGTGAATTATATTATTCAACCAGCTTGTATGCTCTATAACCAGCATTTTGGCAACACCCAGAAAAATATATGAATTCATTCAGTTACTGTTGTGCTTCCACACAGCCTTTCAGTTTGATCTTCAGTAGGAGGAATCTACCTGGAAAAGCAAACTGGAAATAAATATGCAATAACTTCCAAGTCCTCTCAATGCATTATATTTGCATATCCACTCTGTAGTGGTCACATGGGCAAGAATTTGGAAAGCTGTATGTGGATGATCACCAGTGTTTTTTCAGGAAGATGAAGGTCTTCGTATAAAACATCAGCTCCGTATTTCCTCAAGCACAGGAAAAAAAGCACATTTGGTTTTAGATCTTTAGCAGTCACACAAACAAACCTGTGGCAGACCTCGAATGCCTATACAACAGTAAATATGTACCCAAACGAAAATTAAAGCATTTAGACTTAACTAAAAATTCATTTTTTTTTTTTTTTTTAATCCAGGAGGCAGTTTGTTTATGGGCTTCTGCAATACAGTGTGTCTGAATACCCAGCGAGCACATTCCGGTGCCCTGTCTGAGGCTGCAGCTGGAGTGTGGACATATGGGACTAAATGAACTGAAAGGCTCACATTGGAAGCCCCTTGCTGAGCTGGGGTTAGAAGAAAGCTTTCTCAGTCTGACCCTGTTGCCTTTTCCACAGCACCAGCCTTACTTTGTGTTTGCCACCACGTGCAATGCAGGCTCAGGTGGATATGTGTAAATGTGAGATAGTGGTGTTGAAGAGCAGTACTTGCATAGAAATTTCCAAATTTTGTACCAAAGTCCGCAAGAGGTTGGTGCCTTGCATTTCACTTCAAA
This sequence comes from Tyto alba, assembly GCF_018691265.1. Classification (NCBI taxonomy): domain Eukaryota; kingdom Metazoa; phylum Chordata; class Aves; order Strigiformes; family Tytonidae; genus Tyto; species Tyto alba. Next base: position 11,327,650 of record NW_024881327.1, on the reverse strand, counting down.
TTGCTCTTGCAGCAGGGGCAGCTTCGCTTCATCAGCCACGGCACCGGCTTCTGTGATCGCGAGGCTCCGGGAGAGAAGGCATCAAGGCACAAGCTCTCACAATGTGCAATCAAACTGAGATGCAAAAACATGCTAAGATGCATCCATTTTCACATTCATGTCTATTATGCCTAGCTTCATGCTTACTATTTATAGAAGAGAGAACATTTTCTTTATTCAAACATCTCATTTTAAAGTCAGTTTCCAAAAATATTCTAGTCTCTATTGTTGCTGGACAGTTGCTGAAACCCGTGTCGTGATTCTGATTTAAGTGCAAGGTCTGCTGCTAGTGGCTGGAAATCTAGTCTACTTAATGAATTTATTGGGCTTTGTCTCACATCCTAAAGGATATTTATTACTTCATTACATACTCCATTATTACACAGTGTTATTGTTATGAACATCACAAACACCCGTGATGTATAGCTCTATCATAGTCAGTATGAGGAAAAAAATCAGCACACTTCCCCAAATATGGGAATACTCAGTGTTGCCTCATGCACTGAATATTTGAACAGGCTCGTGTTTTGGCTCAGGTCCCTGAAGCACATATCCCTTCCAGGGGAACACGGATCTGGAAAAGAAGATCTGTGGTAAAGGGACAAATCTGGTGTTCAGTGAAAGGCACCGGCTCCCTACTGCTCTTCTCCTGTGGAATTTTGTTTCCCAGTCAGTGACCAGTTTATATGACCTGAAGGATGACACTAGAAAGGTCTTTTAAATTCATCCTGGTAATTTAATTATGTATGCTATTTATAGTCACATAAGTATGGTAACTGGCATTAAACAGCCAAATTTTCGGTAGCATGGATTTCAAAAGCATTAGCAAATACAGCAGCACAGAGGATGAGGGTAGAAAGATACCAGAAATTTGTGGAGTTCAGCAGTGCCCAGACATGGCCAAATACATACACTTCACAACTAAATCAATAAGAAAAACTGTTCAAAACACAAAACTAATTTCCACTAATATATAGTGATAATAATTCACACGTCACAGCGTTTCCTGACTTTTATATCTCTATTTACTCTTCCCCGGAGTATAATTTCATATTTATTATGACAATCTTTGAATCATATACCAATAATAAATACGCTCCTTCTGAGATGCATGTACAGAGTAGTTATGAAATAAACACAGATATTTGTTACCAGCTCTATTTAACGCTCAGAGTTTTTCAGATCACTTTAACTCATCTGTGCTTAGGCTATAGACAATTAAGTGCCATTGGAATGGATACTAAATAAAAATGGAAAACGAAAACCTGAGTGTTGTAGCAAGTAAAATGTGCCAGTATATTAAATATGTGTTCATTAACACACACACACATATGCAGTGTGTCTTTCCCTCCCAAGGGCAACAGTAAGTTATGCCTCAACAAGCAGCATGGATTTATGTCCCTAACTGCTTCTCTCTTCAATAAACATTTGTATACCTGCCATGAAACCTGAGGAATCATATATTCTTTAGTTAATTCCAAAATAATTTTTTTTTCTCAAAGATTAATTCAGAATTAGATAATTCTGTTCACTAAATGATTATTTTAAAAAACACTAGGGTTTGTAGGTATAAGGCATTTTTACACAAACTGTTATTGCTTCTCTTTGACCATGTCCGATGTTTGAAGTGATTATATATGGAATCCTTTCATGGAGAAATTGCCACTTAGTCTGTGTTTTCGCCCAGCAGGATTCTGGTTTTCATTGAAAATCTTGGGGACTAAATAAGTCTGAGAGATTTTGGAGAATACATAGGAGCTAAGGACCTAAATCCTATTAAAATACTAGAAATGGGATACTAACTCCCACAGACTTCCTCAAATATTCCATCCTAAATGAAAGTGCTCTTTAAGACTACATTTTCTTTTGAGTCTGTGTGAAACATTTCCTTTGTAAAAAGTAGGATCTCTGAAAATACCAACTGATGCCCACAGATTTTATTTCAAAATTATGACTACCACCTGCACTGTATAAGACCACAAAATTTTAGCCCCTGTAGAAGATATATTGACTCAGTGAAGGAGAAAGCTTGCTATTGAAGCTCATGAGCAAAGGTACATCTATTTTTCTAATACTTAAGTGAAGAACACAAACTTTTATCTGCTGAACTCGATGGCAAAGGTCTTGGTAATTTTAATGGCAGCAGCACTGGACTTGTATCAGTGGGTGAATTATCGATAACCACAGTACTAAACACATCCCCCTATGTAAGGATGGTGCTTATATTTAGAGTCCCAGGAGTTTCTCCCTGACTCTTTGCCAAAAATGGAATTTAGGCCTTAGCTATCAAGAACAGAGCAGGGCTTGGAGCTGTGTATTTTAAGACATCTATAGCGTTAATAGCCAGAATATAAAATCCAGATGGGAGGACGATTACACTCTAATAGCTTTAAAAAGAGAAAGGTAATTACACATATTTGGGGCCTGATCAAAACACTGTTAAAAACTTGTTGAGTAAAAAAGCAGTTGTCTGCAGAAAGCACCTAGTGTTACTGAGCTGCCAATCCTTGACAATTGCTCCCACAGTTGTAGAAATGGCAATAAAGATGAAACATGAAAATTTGTTCTTCATCAATAATGGCTTTTTAATAATAAAAAAAAAAAGTAATAAGATATAAAAATGTTTTTTAAAACTATACATATTCTAAATCTACAAATACATAGAGCACATCTCTGTGAGCAGAGGCAGAATTTTATCCTGTTCCAACTTTTACCAGCTACCTTTTCTGCAAAGACACGTTCTCAGAATCACCAAACAGAAGAAATCATTTATTATTTGCAAATGGAGAAATGTGTCTTTAAAAATCATTTAAATGCATGCATAAATGTCTGAATTATCATTGATAGTATATGCAGTGTTTAAACAAAACTCACTGTTAGGCTCAACTATCAACACCACTCTGCTTTAGCTTTTAAATAGTGAAAAAAAAAAGGGTGGGAGAAGAAAGGCAGCAGAAGTACTAATGCAATTGTTTGATGTGTGTATGAGAGGCAGAGAGGAGGAGGCAGGCTGCTGGCAATGGGAAGCGCTATGCTTTATACTTCTCCCACACCCTCTTTAGCAGAAAATAATTACAGGTGTACATAAAAATCATACTGGTGATTTTATTGGTCTAACATTGCTGTTACATCTCCACTGAACAGTCAATTTTTCATGGATCTTTTTTTCTGTCCCTCGCTGTACGCTATCGCCAGTGAAGAGAGCTGTGAATGCATCTGCCCCTGCACCATTCAGTATGGCAGCTTGCCAGTGGAGGGTGACTGACTTCACTTCAAAATGTTTTCCATTTAATTGGTGTGAAAAAAAACAACAGTCCAATTATCTAAAGGGACCGTGCGGGTTCTCTTCACAGCGAGGAAAATAACAACACCAGTATCCTCTAGTGCAGGAATATCTAGGTTATTTTATTAGAAGACTGATAGGATATTTAACAGCATATTTTTAGAATAACAGTTTTGGCTCTAAAGCCTTGAATTCATGACTGGCCTACTAGGAGAATACTGTGTTAATGGTTCCAACTCTTAAAGCCTGGGTTCAGTCCTTACCCCTGCAAGAAAGCTTCCTCCCAGCCTGCTGTCTGCACCTTCCCCATGCCCCTGTGCAGCTTCAGAAACCCTCAGGGAGACATTGGGTAAAACACTTTAAAGGTACCAAGACTTCAGGGCTAGCAAATAGGTGGGGAAATCCAAAGCGAGTATATCTTCAACACAGCACTAATAATAAAAGTAAAGTCAGATTTTGCAGCAACCTTCTTGGCTCCAACATCCTGTATGTACCAAAATCAGTTGGAAAATTACCATTTACTTCAATGTTGGGTCCACTGCAATCCATTTCTTCCTTGGACTTGATCCAGACTCACTTGTTTCAATTCCATTTGCATTACTCTAACTACACATGGAAGTTGGGCTGAGGGCCGAAGCTGGTTTTGCAGAACAGTTCCTTTTATTCTAATAAAAGGCATAAAAATACTATTTCTATGTGTTGTATATAAACTAGTCCATTGATTTATGATTAAAGTGCATAATTTGAAATGCACACTGAAATGTTTTACTTCTACAAGCCAGAGGCAAAAAAAAAAAAAATTTCCTTTCCAATAGAAAGCCCATTACATCAATAGAATTTTATGTGTGCATGTGTGTAGAAGTTAAGAGTTTTACATAAAATTATCTGGATCTTGCTTATCTTATTGTGGGAATATGCTCTGACCTACCACAGGATAAATTTCTAGAAACTCAGATTCTAGTATTTACTCAGCACTTAAAGGAGAGATGATGTTCAGCACTGGTTGGAAAACTCATTTGTGCCGATTATTACAGTATTTACAGAGGAAAGCCTCCTGACACTGATTGTAGAGTAAGATTTTCTTGAGAAAAAAATCAGACAGAAGGCTTCCAGGGCCTCTCTGCGGGCCAGATTTGCAGGGAAAAATGAGGGCACCTTTCAGCTTCATTCAGGGACCGCTGCTGTCCCTCCGTATTGGATTGGCTGCTGCTGTGGCCTGCTTGTAAATATGGTTTTGACATTGGTATGCGGTTAACTGCATGTGTAGGGATGCTGCCCAAAGAGCTAGAAAGCTGACAAATGCCTAAACATCTACTAGTGCAGTGAGGGGATTGAGGCAGGGGGTCAGAAAGTCACATTCAGATCCCTGCTCAACCCAGCTGCCTGATGTTCAGGTAAGCGCAGTAACCTGGAAACTATTTTCTGTTCTTTCCTGTCTACACTGCATAAGTAACTTCACATTTATTAGCCTGGCCTTTTACATCTAAAGGTAAGTGCAATAACCTGTGGAGCCAGAATCCAGTTGTCTCTTTCTTAAGGCACATTCAGGTAAACACCTCCAGAAGAAGAAACCAAGGGAGACTCAGCCCTCCAGAGTATCTGTTTGTCATCATCATTCCTCTGAGGAGTAAATCATAGGGATTCATGTTTTTGTGAAACAGGCAGGACAGGAATGTGAACTTGGGCCTCTCACATGTGGCTGTTTTAATCACCAGCCATTGGAAACCAGGCAATGTTGTGCTTCGTCCCTCTACCCAGTCCCCACTAGGCAGGAGTAATTTAGGTCAGAAAGGATCTCAGGAGGTCATCTGGTCCAAGCCCTGCTCAAAGCAGGGCCAACTTCAAAATCGTATATGACTAATATCACATTTTGGAATAAACTCCCAGAAGAGGGTCACATTTTGGATCCCAAATGAAGGGGTGGGTGGCATGTATATAAACTGCAGTTCTTTATTCTATTGTTCACTTCCTAGTGATTCCAAGAGATATGGGCTTTTCTGGTTTCAGAGGATCCTTTCCTCAGACTTTCTTTCACTTTTTTTCCAAAGGAATATAGATGCCCAATTTAGGGCTGAATGCTAAATACACATTGAGTGCTGAGGCACATGGGGAAACCCAGGGAAGGTGGCCCTGACCTGCTAAGCACCCTGGTTCCTCTGCAAGCACTGCAGCACTCTGGAGCACCTTTACCATGACAGGCATTTGTCTGCGGACCCCCCAAGATATCAAATTAGACCCTGTAAAAGGGACATTGCCAGATAAAGTCATCAGACAAAGGAGACACTGGAATTAGAGTATCTGGCATCACACCTCTAACATTGCTTTAGCCTCTGGTTTGCTAATGTGAATAGTAGAGACACACTGCTCACAGTTTTTCACAAGGGATTTTATGAAGCACATTGCTGCTGATTTCCAACATCAGCTATTAAAATATATATATATATAAAATTTTACAAATCTAAACAGATCTTTATGATGGAAAGTATAGACTGAAACCTCAGCTAAGAGCTACTCTTCTGGAAACAGACTTAAAATCCCATTAGTATGTGAATTATTATTTGAATAAAGAACACGCAGAAAGGAATATGAGTGAAGATGATTGTGGTAGAAAAACTATAGGTACAGTAGAAGAAAGTATGACTCAGTACCAGTCACCATAACACATGACAGAGCTTGTGATGTGGTAGAGAGTGGTGAGGCAAAAGCTGTGGACTAACCAGCCTCTTCACAAGCTGACAAAAATATTGAGTAAAGTAAGAAAAAATGAACAAATAAAACCATCTGAACATTAGAACAGTAGCTGTGCAGTTAATTATTTACAATGGGTTAGGACCAAGAGATAGAAAGTTTCTAACTTTCACATAAACAGGTTTGGGTATTTTTTCAGTTGCAGAGCACAAACAACACTGAAACGGTCAGTGGCCAAGGGGTAGTGATTCACCAGTCGGTTATAGCTAGACATAGCTTCAACTCCAAGCTGAATCAAACCGTGCTTTGTGGCATAACCTTAGATGAGTCAGTTGATCATCTTGTTTCACAAGTCTTCTGCCTGGATGCATGAAAATCTATGATGATTTTTTTTATTATTACAACTATCAAAAATAACAAATATTCGATCATTACAAACTAATTAATAGGGAAAGTTGGTCTGGTAGCTAAAAGATTGTTTTCCCAAAACGAATGATGAGGGGCACTGAAGTTTTGGTGTGTTGAGGGTGAATGCGATGGTCAGAGAGCTCATCCGTGCTCTTCTGACATACAGCTGCAGGAATCTGTATCAGTCTTGTGCCAGAAATAAATACGCTTTGATCTCTTTAGTGAACAGACTGCGTGAACCATGGCAGAACCAGATATTCGAGTTTGTCCACCTTCCTGGGAAACCAAACACCATCTCTTTGACCCAAGCACCTCCTCTCCCTGCGGGAGAGGCCGGGCTGGGTGCACGGGCAGGTGCTTGAGAGGAGAGGAGGGTCCTGGTCAGCCCGTGGGACTGGAGAGCTGCTTTGCCCTGGCTGTGCTCTTGGTGCTTGCCACCTCCTCCACACACCCCCTTGGCAGAAGAGTGTCTGAGCACAGTTTCTCACTGTCCTTCCTTCACACTGGGGTGTGGGTTCAAGCTGGCGCCTGGGATGAACCCTCAAAACAGAGATCACCAAAATTTCATGTTGGCCCTTTGCATCATTTTCAGTGTATTTGCATCTGAATGAATGGCAAAATCTTACATCAGTGGGTAAGAGCTGTTAAGCAATTCTCTCAAACCAGTCAACCAACAAGTAACTAGCACCCAAATAATTTTAGATTGGTGGGGAAAAGAGATGCATGTGTAACTCAAAGCTCAGCGTTTCTATTCACATGATGGCAGCAATGTCTTGGCAAACCTTTTACAGCATTTTTTGGTTGTTCCCTGAACCCTCTGCAGCCGAGGAATAAAGACAGCAAGGCCCTCTGTGTACCAGAGCCGGATGCCTAAGGAATCCATCCCCTGCCCCACATGATGGGCTCTCCTGTGAGCCATCCAGCCACAGAGAAACAGGAAAATAACCCCATAGAGGAGCAAGGAGCAAAGACAAGGAGGCCCTTCAGGAAACCCTGGGAACGGGCCAGAGGAACAGCTCTTGCTCTGGTAGTTTTTTTGTTACCAAACCCTAAGGAGGGGGCTTTAGGAAACAGTTCAGGGTTACCTTTTAAATGAGGTAAAACTTGTACATGACCATTCCATAGCATCTCCTCATTTCTTCTTAAATGATACATGACACATACACTTGAATCCCATTTATGAAAAATAAAATCCTTTCTGAACAACATATCTTTTTGGGGAAAGAAAACATTTCTAGCAAGTACTGTGTCAGCCCATCAAACCAATGAAAACCCATGTTTATAAGTAACAGCTAGTAATACCATTGCACATCTGAGATCTTTCCTTCTGTCTGCTAACCATAACGCAGAAAAAAGTGAAATTATCTTCTATGATACAAACGAAAAATACCTGAGGAAAAGAAAGCTTATGTATTTAATTGTGCTTTGCCACTGTGTATTCAATCAAATCTTCTATCATGGTTGACAAGGCCAACTTCGCGCCTTCCTGTTGTTTTGTCAAATAAAACCAGGATGTCATTCTACTGGGGAAAATAATTGTCAACAATAAAAAGGTGGTTTCTTTGACATTTGCTAAAATTTTGCTAAAAAATCTCTTTAGTATGGATCAGTTCATCTCACTAAGTAGGAGAACTGACTGGAAGCTAAGCTCTAGGGCGTGATGCCTACCATTGTGCCTCATGTGAAAATGCAATATCTACATTCCTGATAGCTTAGAGAAAGACATACCCCCTGCCAGGCAAAACACATATGCACATACTCCACTCTCTCTGCCTCAAGTTCATGCTGCAACATTAATGGCTGTTCAGAGATACTTAAAATTTATTTGGGAGGGGGTGGGGCAGTGAACAGTAAGATAATGCTAAGATTGAGATGGACGTGTCTGCAACATCAGCATAATTTTTAGACTGGTTCAGAAAGGTAATCTTGACAGTCCAGTTACAGTGAAAGCCCAGTGGTAGTTCCATATCCATAAAGATATGGAACACTTTTAGTTAAAATTGTGACATATAGGTGATGTCTCAAGGATAAATAGGCCTTAGGGGCACAGGGAGAAGGAACATCAGTCAGATTCCCTGACCTGACTCTCATTTTCCAGTACTACACATAATGCATTCCCAAACAAAAAGGCACAGTTTTGTAGGGATCTTGAATTTTCTTAATTTCATGAGAAAATCATTATACATTGATCTATGAAGCACATGGTTAGGTACTTTGTCATTGGTTATCTGATAATGTATGACAATTTACAGTGATTGTCTACAGAGCTAAACACTTGCAGTGTCATCAAAATCAATCACTGAGATTTTATTTGACATGCAAATTAAGAAGCATGAAGAAATTAAGAAAGATACTGCTTTTTTTCTTTTTTTTTTTTAAGAATACTCAGCAGATGCAAGAAGAATCTTGGAATGGCGTTTAATCTCTTTCTTTTTTTTTTTAATCAACACCACAATTACATTATACATGGGCTGCCTCAGTCTACACAAGAGTAACTTAAATAACTGAGATATTGTATCTTGATGCCTCCAGTACAGTAACAGTTGGGCTGAGTCAGCTGGTGATTAGGTGGAACAAGAGAGATGATATGCCTTCCTTCAGTTTGCTGTGGCATTTGGGGTTCTCAGACCCAAACCTGTCCTTGGCTTCAGCTGCAGGTCATGGGAGGTGATGATGGCTTCAGAGTCTGCGCAATTTCCACTCATAACAACTCTCCTTCAGCCCAAACCACCAAAGCATCCTTTGTGCCTGCCTGGAAGGAGCAGAAATAACCACAGGAAAAACATAGCCCTGGTATTGCCTCCCATTCATGGGCAAAGCAGGAGCTGCTTTGTATTCTGACTTACAAATGCTGAAGCTGCACATATAACCTTGCATTTTGTTTTCCATCTTCTTCCCAGAGGAGGCCACAAAGATGCTCAGGGGGCTGGAGCAGCTCCCCTGTGAGGCCAGGCTGAGAGAGTTGGGGGTGTTCAGCCTGGAGAAGAGAAGGCTCCGGGGAGACCTTAGAGCGGCCTGCCAGTACTTTAAGGGGGCTACAGGAAAGATGGGGAGGGACTCTTTATCAGGGAGTGTAGTGATAGGATGAAGGGTAACAGCTTTAAACTGAAAGAGGGTAGACTTAGGTTAGATAAAAGGAAGAAAAACTTTACCTTGAGGGTGGTGAGGCGCTGGCCCAGGGTGCCCAGAGCAGCTGTGGCTGCCCCCTCCCTGGAAGGGTTCAAGGCCAGGTTGGACGGGGCTGGGAGCACCCTGGGCTGGGGGAAGGGGGCCCTGTCCAGGGCAGGGGGTTGGGACTAGATGGTCTTTCAGGTTCCTTCCAACCCAAAGTGTTCTATGATTCTTTTTCAATTTACTGCTTCTTCAGTGTTGGTCCCTGCACTTAAAACAACTGCCTTGCTAACAAAGGCCAAGTACCAGCTGTATTTTCTTTAGCACTTAAAGTCCCACCTTTTCCAATGAACTTTATTGCTCAGCTAACCTTAAATAATCTTAAATAGCTGCTGCTGCTTCTATATACTGATTTGTCCACATTAAAGCAAATCTTGCCGGTATTGGCTCGTGTAAGAGCAGCAGTTAGTATAACACAAGCAGGGCAGGACCACGTGCCAGGTGTCTCCTTTTAAGCTGTATGTATGTTAAACAGTCAAGTGTTGCATACATTGATGTAGATTAAGAACAAAAAAGTGTTTCCATCTTTCCTTCCAAGACACTTAGTTTGCTGAAAGCTTGTCTTGTTTTTTTTCAGAGAACTACCCATCTATATGTATTTATTATAAATCTCTACGGTATATAGAAAGCTAATGTAAGGTTAGAAATAATTAAAATTAATTGTGAAACTTAATTACAATGAAATAGGGTGAACATCGATAGTAATAGATGCATTAAAATACACTGTCAATAGCTGTATGCATTTAAGCACTCAGCATCAGATATTTCTTGTAGCTGTGTATGGGTTTACTACTTAATTCACAGTATGATTGAATTCATGGTAAACCATTTTCAGAGTGCAGTGATTAATGTCACTAGATAATTGCACAGCACAAATGGCACTACAGCAAATGTCCATGTAAGCACTGGGGAAAAAAGATCATAACGATCAGTACTGTTCCAGAGCCATATCAGATTAATTCAGAAGGGAGACTTAAATTGTTATGCCTTTTTTAAGATATAGACATAGAACTCACAAAACAGATGAATGCTTATCCTTGGAATTCATTCTACTCAGTACTGTGCTTTTCATAAAGCCCGTGGCTTGTCTTCATTCATGAACTATCTCATTGTAAATCAGATGTCACCTGACAAGGTGTTTTGTATTTCATCTTTTTAGCGAAGTAGAGCATCAATTGCCAAAGATAGCCAAGTCAATACAAGAATGTACATAAGTGAGAGCAAATGTATCCACAGAAAATGCAGTCAACCACTTCTATTGTTATTTCAAGCACGTGAGGAGACAGACCTGTATTTCACTTAACCCAATTACAGTCCATTTTATATTTATGAAATTGAGCTGATGGGTGCAGATGGCTGCAGGGTGATTTGTGGTTACAAGCACAAACAAGGGTCGGCGCTCGGGGCTCTGCATGGGGATCTTCCACTGGGACTGGAAGCAACCTTCATGTACTCAGTGTACTCATAGTTCTGTTTAAAATTGGACAAATATTTCCTCTTGGTAAAGCTTTATGTTGTTTTAATTAAATGAGAGACAATACATGTTTAAAACAGTACTATAACTGGCAATTTTGCATTGGTTGGATTAAAGTAGCAGTAAAAAGTAAAATTCCTATGATTTTACTCTTCTTGATCTGCTATGTGGGTAGAAAACAGAAAAAAAGAAAGTCACCCAAGAATCAAATCATCATATTACTAACTCGGGTAGTATCACATGCTAGTGGGTTGGAAATATCCCACCATACAGACTGAGCAAGTTGAAGTAATGGTACAAAACGCTTTTGCAAGTTTCACCAGAGTTGGAAAATAAGAGATTGAGTCTAGCTTGTTGTTCCCCCAGTACATTTTTTTCTGTTGCCAACTACCAAGCAGTTTCATTTGTATCTATCAAGAGAAGCCATCAGGATACACAGAGGGTCTGGAAGTTACTGTGCCTTTTAACAAGCCCATAATAGATAAAACCAGATGTGCCCACTCAACCTCTGCTATGAGACCATTACGAGGCAGTTTGGCAGGGAATACCAAAGCGAATGGCTGCAGTGTCAGATACAGAGACCTAGATAAAGTTCTGATCCATGAGAGTGAGTTCAATGCAAGCCATCATGAACTGCCTGACTCTGAACTCACCCAAGAGCAGACTGGGAGCATCACAGTGAGCCTAGAAGCCCTCACATTTTGAGTAGAAGTCTCTTCCTTAACAGTGTCAGTCATTCCTGGACTTCCTAGAGCAAGCTGACTCCCAGCACTCTCCAAGAAGAGGGAAAAAAAAAAAAAAAAAAAAAGCATCTTTATCATAATATCAGGCTTCCCCAGGGCTCTCCCAGAGACCAAACCTGGAGACTGTACAACAGTGCTGCCTCAAGCATGACCCCAAGCATAGCCAGAGGCTCTCCGTCAGATCTCTGGCAAGAGGAGACAGCTTAAAACAGACACGGGCGGACGTTTGGAGGCAGACTGTCAGCATCAGGGTGCTGGGAGGCTGCAAGGAACCTGGGCGTGTGCGAGGAGGTTGGACATGGAAGATGCAAGTCTACAGCCATTCTTGCTTCTTCCTGTGATCACCACACCCATACACTGCTGATGGGTGTTATCAGAAGCATGCGTGTTTACAGGATCATTAGCAATAATGTTAATATCCCTCACTATCAGCAATCCAAAGATGGTTATGAGAAAAGGGGAAGGGTCTGTTGCCAATCTTGTCATCTTTCTGCTGAGCTCTACCCTCATTTTCATGAGTAGCATAGGATTGTAACTACAGCCCACATTAGTAGAAGTCAGTGTGCATTGACATATCACAGAGGAAACCAAGCCCTTTATCTTCTGAGCAGACTCCTAGTTTATTTTCTTCTGTGATGAAACAGAGATTTTGTGTAGCCTACATTATAAAACTAATTTATAAGCTATTTATTCTAATACCTTCTTTTCAGAGCTTTGGAAATATTCCTCAATGAACAGTTAGCACTAGCAAAGCACATAAGCTTTTATTTGCTTTACAGAAATTAGGTTTGCATTAGGGACCAAAACAGGGGGAGATTGGTTTGGGGAGATATTTATCTGCAGAAGAAAAGTGTGGGGTGGGAAAGAACTAGGTTTGTAGTAAATGCTTGGGTCTAGTTGCAAGCTGCTTCATAAGTGGGGACCTGCATGACACTTGAGAAAATACACAAAATGGTATCAAAAAGGAAGAAGGCTCCATGCACTTGCTACGTCCCTTCTGCCAAAGCACCCTCAGTTTCTTCCTGAGGCTGCTTCAGCCTATCATACAGGAGTAGGAAGATTTGTGTAGCTCTCACTGAATATTCATTTAGATGGGTTGGATTTATTTCACTCTTTCTGGATACATTCAGAAATTACTCTAGTCTACCAGTCAACAGGGGACCACATCAACCCTAACCATAGATGTCATCATCTAAGAGTGTGGTAAACCAAAAATTTCCTTACTACAGTTTTCAGTAGCAGACAGCAGTCAGTGTTGAAAAGAAGCACAGAAATAATCGCCCTGCGCCTGACTGCTTTGCTGGGTAGCAGTGTGCAAGGCAACTGTGTGTCTACAAAAAGAAAGCTTTAAATCATGTTTACATCCTGTAACTCTAGATCACCTCCCCAGGTCCACACTCTTCATGTACCTGTCACAGCACTGACTCAGACTGAAGGACACGGGGATATTCAATGCTACATCTTCTCTGCCCACTCTCAGAGAGGTCAATGGCACATGAAATTGTGTAGTGACAATGTGACATATGGCAGCGTCCACATGACACAAAGGAGATTTTGCATCTCGTTCTACAGGGACAAACACCAAATATCTTAAAAATGCCCATCACGCTGTCAGAGCTGTCAAATACTCACTGATGAATAGGGTTGCATAACAATAATAAAAATATATTTGCCAGATAAGGCCCAGGGACTGTGAAGTGTTTCAACTAGGCAACACAGTTAAATCATCCTTTCTGAACTGCAAAACATATTTCAGAGTTTGCTACAATGCCTCTAGTTCCCAAGCCCAGGAAAGGCTCCTGTGTTAACCAAAGTCATCTCATATGATATTTTTTTCCTAAGTATTGCTGAAGCTTGAGTTCAGATAATCGGATCGGTTCTTACAAGTTTTTATTGACCACAGTAGACAACTCCACCTTTCTGACAACCGTTTTAGCTAGAATAGGAAACAGCTTTTAATCCTGTTCCAAGAGTGTAATCCGGTGGTTCCCTTCACATATCAAAGACTAAAATGTTACCTCTGATATTTTTAAGGTCACTAGTTAAAAGTAGTTATTATAAATATCACATATTAACTCATATGCTTTACTAGATTAGGTGTTAAGATCTAACCTAAAAATGTCTACATTAAAACTAGCTTTCGCTCGAGCAGTATCCTCTCTTTTAAAAATATATCCAGATCCAAGGATGTCAAATCAAGGAAAAATCTATTTCTTCTCCAGGAATTTTTATTCCAATGGCTGATTGCTCTTAAAAGTAAATATTACAATTCATAATTAGATTTCTTGATTACTCAGAATAATTTGATCCTTATGTTATTCATTTTTCATGTTGCTTTTAATAAGCAGTAGGCAGGGCACTGGGGAGGGGAAGCAATCTGTGTTTTCTGCAGGAGGAAGGGGATGGAAATGAGAAAGCCCTGGGAAAACATAGATCCACCACCAAATGGCAAAATTTTCACAATGTGAAAACCTAGAGAGCTCCACTGAGCTGACTAATTGTACCAAGAGTAGTTGATAAAAAGATTTTATTTTTAATGCTTAAATCTATGTTAACTTATTTGAGTTTCTGCAATTGCCTATCAACAGACAAAATATCTGAGCAGACTCTGAAAAACTGCTTGCAGCTTTTCCTTCAATAGTTCTGTAGTTTGCAGAGAGACTCTCCCAAGAATCACTTTAGTTCACTCCAGGTTGAAATTTGACATTTAGATCGGCAAAGGACTCTTGTTTTAATATGTAGAATATGGATGCTCACACAAGACACATTCATAGCCATAATTCAAGTCAGTTTACAGAGCTCTAAAAATGCAAATTAAATCTCAAGATGTGACTTCACAGGTTTGAAATCTTGTGCTGTTGAACAGTAACTCACTCTCTTTAACTGTCCTATATAATTAAGCCATACACCACTGTAGAACCTGAAGGCTGTAGAGAAGTTGAAAATAACATTTACCTCCCTACAGCAAGAAGCTGGTAGAGGAGTGGGGAATGGATCAGCAGCTTTGTCACTTACTGAAACAGAAGAATCTGCAATAATTAATGGTTGGATATTCTCCAACTTGAGCAGTCTTTCACAGGCCAATGATTTAAAATAAACTAAAAAAATCACTGGTTTATTTCACAGGTTTCTGTCTGCATCTGTGCTTATCAGAGGCATGTTTTAATATGTGTCTGCTAGAATACAGACAAATGCATCACATTTTCAGAACAGGAATAATATTTTAGCAGGAGCATCAACAGGAGATGTAAAGCTATCTGTTATTCCTGATGTGGTCTGCCTTTTCAAAATGAGCAGAAAATGGAAAGTTTGTTCCCACCAAGCTAGTGACATATTCAGTTTTAGCACCTCAGAGTGCCATGACATAGCAGAAAA
Source organism: Tyto alba (assembly GCF_018691265.1). Lineage (NCBI taxonomy): Eukaryota > Metazoa > Chordata > Aves > Strigiformes > Tytonidae > Tyto > Tyto alba. The sequence continues at coordinate 11,312,469 of NW_024881327.1, read as the reverse complement.
ATTAAGATACTTTTATGCCAATTGATAAATGAGTTCAGATTTAAATGCAGATTAGTAAAAGTAGTTACTTTCTTGTACTTTTTTTTTTTTTTTTTGTGGCTACAGAACATAATATATTTTCCCATATTAGCTTAAGAGATGACTACCATGGGCAGATGTTTGATACTGAGTTTTATGAACTGTTTGTCACCTGAAACCTGGAGTTTGATTTTTAGAGACAACATCTTCAAAATGTCCAGCCACCTGGTAGGAAAGTCTCATGTTTACTGTTTTGCTCCTGCCTAAATACCCTCCCAGCTGCTGGAAGGGCAACCTGACAACAGCAGCAACGCATGTCCCTAAGTGACATTCCCTGTGCTCTCCAAGGGGGCTTAGAGCTGAGTCTGCTGACATCAGTAACCCTTTGGATTCATATGACAGGCCCTTAATTTTCAGAAACACAGAAGTAATCGTTCCCTTGGTATATCTCTCATGATATATTGGTTTATTTTTTTGTTTCTGACCGTGGGTCCACAGGCTTCAAATGAAAACAGTAAAACAACTGGTATTTTTTTTTAACTGTACATTTTTTTTTTCCAGTGAAGCTGCCATTTCCTGAAATTCACCTTAAAACAGTGGGACCAAATAACTACATCAACATGTACATATTTAATTATGTAGAAAGCACAGACATGATAAATCTGTTAGGTTGAAGAAACACTTCTGTGGGAAGTAGATTGTAGCACAACAAGTAGGAGTGAATGATATCACATACAGTATGTTGCCCAGAACTTAGACTAGTTAGTGTTTTCTTAAGAAGCTAAAATTGAAATCACTAGAAAAACAAGTTCCAGTTTGCCTGCCTAGTATGGCTAGTGCACCCCTACCTTTAGGCATCAGTGACAAGGGGGCTGCTACAACACAGCAATACAGTAATTCTGAGGTCTAAGAAGTCCTTGACAGAATATAGGAAGACATGCATTGTGACATTTTATTTGCTGACTTCTTGGACCTCACATATCCTTGGGAAAAAAAGTAAAAAAAAAAGTTTGTACCTTCCTGTAAACAGTAACACGGAGGAACTATTTTCCTGTGTTCTGTATGTTCTTTTTTTTCCTTAGCAGTAAGGTATATTTGCACAATATTTCTGCAGAAATAATCTCAAAAGAGAGCCATAACTTCCTAAAGACATAAAAATAGATACTAGCGACACCTTCATTACTAGAAACGGAATCTGCTAAATAAGAATTTCCATCACTATGATACAATACACACATCTCAGCAGAAAATGCCCCTTTTCATCCTAGGTGAAATATACATATTTCATGCACTTAATTTCTAAGAATACTGAGTTTCATTACGTAAAACCATCTGTCTTCAAAACAAATTTTACTAGGTGGAAGCTTTGCATATCCAAAATAAATAACAGTATGAGGAAAGTTTTAGGAAGAGCTAGTGAGCATCCCCTCATCATCAGTTTTCTGCAAATGTGTCTGCAGAAAGCAATGCACATCCTTCATTTTAGACTTCATCATCCACTGCATTCACCATGGGGAGGGAAACGAAGTGCAGAAGGAAAAGGAAATCCTTCAAGACCCTGAATGCTAGAATAACCCTTCTGCAGGAAAGAGTCATGAGTTAGGCAAGGAGATCCTTTGCTCAGAGCCTTGCTTGACTATCAGGCATACAATTAAGTATGAGGATCTATATGTACATACATTCCACATGGGAAGCATATTTTTTATAGGTACACGACTGAAATAAAGAATAGAAAACTTTTAATTCCTTTGGATTATGGGCTACAGGAACAATCAAAATACCTGTGATCCAAAACACATGAATTCAACTACTTTGTCTTGTGAATATTTGTTTGATTAGTACACGCTTTGAGTGGGGTGGTTGCATAGACACAAACCACTTCATTTACTAGATCTAGCCTTCTGAATCTGCAATATCTATATTAACAGTATTAACTTCACGGGAAGGACTTTGTAATTACTTCTGGAGAGAAAGGAGCTTAGGCAGCTCTTAATGCGTGACCATTCTCTAGGCTGACTTTCTAGTACCTAGATTTATCTGTTATATTTCCAAAGCAGTTTATAGAGATAGGATATTAAGGGGCAACACTTTTCACTATATCTTTCTTTTAGTTTTCCTCTGTATTCTCATTTTGTTCCCCCTAGATAAACATGCATTTTAATTTTACATTCTCTTAATTAGCTATTATTGTAACCAGAATATTATGGATCGAGTTGAGACTATAGTGTGAAATTTCATACCTCCCCAGCGTACCAATCTGACAATTAGGCAGAATATTAGCACAAGTCTGCATAGCAACTGCATAAACGCTCCAGACTGAGAACAGTTTTATATAATAGAATGAATGCAAAAAGTGTCTTTAATAAAGGTTATTAGCTATTTTCTTCAGTCATTTTACTGCAGTTACAACCCAGTTCATGCAAAACAGGGGAACTCACTATCTCTTCCTTGCTCCCTTTCTGCTCAACTAAAGCAGTTATTTCCTTTTCATCACTTTTGTAATTTACCTCTGTACTGCTGCTTTTCAGCTCTTTGAGGTGCATCAGGAATGCTCTGAGAGCAGCGAGGCAAAGCACTAGTCCACCTGTAGTTGTACTTTCTGGATGCTGAGAGCAGCTGTAGGGGCCTCTTCCCATCTGTCTTACAACTCTTTCTTGCACCTTGTTTGAAGAGGGCACAGGTACATATGAGCAGAAGCAAGACCTGCTCTGACTACCCCATCACATGGCAGATGAAAGACAACACTTCTGCACAGCAGCTAAGAAGCAATGAAGAAAAGCATGATCTCTTTCAGCTAGCATATGCTGTTAATAAAAGACTCATGATGTAGGCGTGTGTTTCTGGTGAAGATGGCCATCAAAACATTAGATCCTCTTGAAGAAACAACACTAAAACTCAATTATCATTAAAAACAATACAAAAAAACAACAACAGCGACGACAAAATCTCATTTCAAGTTGGAATTAAACTAATCTCCCGACTTTTTCCAGGCATGACAAAATGAAAAGAAGTGCTGTATTTCTTCCAGGGCTGATCATTCCTTTTCCTTCCACCTGAGCTTTGTTATGGATCTTAACTAGCACAGAACTACAAATGCCAGAGCCAGTCCACTTAGCTAGACCTTTTCTCCACAAGATAAATGGAAGGGATAATACAGAAGAAAATAACAAGCCTTTTTTTGTCCACATTTGGTCAGGCCATGGTAGCCCTCAAGTGATAAAATAGAAACTCTCCTATGAGTTAACACTAAAGCAAGCCCCAAAAGCTTCTTCTCGCCTGAAGCAGGACACTGTATAAGTCTCTCAGATGAATTTATTCCCAGCACCCAGGACTTATTTTATTACAGAGCAGAGCTAGCTACTCAGCTGTAGCCATTTTTAGCTTATTTTAGAAACAAAATGGGGGTTTTGCCCTCAAGTTGAATTTAACAAATACATTTGCTGTAAAATAGAAGAGAAGTTTTTCAGAAAAGATAGAAGTTTTCAGACCATTTAAAGTGGATATAACATGTTCATTTAATTTACAAAAGATGGTTAAACAAGCTAAAAGTGGAAGTCTTTATCCTGCATAGAAGAAATGTTTGATGTTGGACAACAGTTTTATCCTTAATTTTTGTCTGGACTTTTGAACAAGTGTCCTTTCATTGAAAGGGTGAATGTTGAGATCAAAATAGGATTCAGTAAGAGGTAAAGGAATCAGGTGTTACAGAAAGTTGGGGGGTTGAGCGCTGGAATCTCATTACGCTAATACCTGGGTGTATTGCAAAAATTAATTAATTTTCATTGCGTTCTTTGTGAGATGAGGGGATGATAGTATCTCTGTCATACAGCAAAGGAACTGAGGCACAGACGTTAAGGGGAAAAAAAAAAGACACTTTTGCTGTGAGGATCTCATCTGATCAATGTAGGACATGATTTTTCAGAGCACACAGTATTATATAGCACTTAGTATAGTTAAAGCACAGCCTTTACACACTAGTTTCTCTAAAAAAAATAAGTACAACATGATCAATCAGCTCTTGTAAACAGTGTGTTCAGAGCATTGTCATGCCAGAGTATGAAGTAACAATTAATAGCAGAGGGCTTCTCCTCATTCTTAAAAAAAAAGGTAAGATTATAAGAATCCCTCCCCAATAGTTTCTGTGACACCTGAAATTATGAAGCACTTAGTAAGCGTGGTGGTGCAGACTCCCTGGGCCACGGTGCGATGTCAGGACCAACCAACATTGTGTTACTGTCTTGGCTACAAGTGAGGTGAGCTGGGATTGTCCAGCACTTTCATGTCCTTCATGTAAGAGCAGTGAGTTGGGGCGATTAGGCACTCCCTGACAGTACCCAAACTCCTGCTGCCCAGCAGTGACTTGGGGTGATGAGGTGTTCCCTGACTGTATCTGGAAATCCCTTTTTTACCTGGAAACCACACCCATAAGTCCTGTGGCCTGGACCGTAACCCCCTCTGGAAGGCACCAGAACTACCTGACAAGAATTGTGGCCAAAATGAAAAGTTACTGACCAAAGTCAATCATCTCGCGATCCTATAAATAGCAATCCTAAGTGAGACCCTTTGAGCAATCCGGGATCGCAGCAGGCTGTGACCCAGCATCTCCTGCTGAGTCAGGATGCCTCTCAGAGCAGATTTCATGAGGATTTTGAAGATCAGGTTTCACAAAGACTCCCAAGATGGTCCACTGGTAGACACCGACAAAGGAAAGGGGCTTAAGAGCATCTGCTGACAAATGCTGATGAAGGAGAATAGTGGGTATTATGATTAGATTTCATGACATTTCAGTGACATTTGGTACCAATAATTTACTATCATAGGTTAACCTCTATATCTGTGCATATGTTTGTGTGTGTGTATTTGATTTACGAATCTTTATAGTGTTGGTTATAACATTTTATTAAATCACCCTTATAAACAGCCAATGATTAAGAACTGCTAAAAATCATTCAACCTCATCTTGTGGTTTACCATAATAGTGTTAATAATTCTTAAATTGCTGCTGCCCCAAAATTGTGTAGGATCTATAATCACTCATTCCCTGACAAATTACCACAATAACTCAACAAGATATTTTCCTTACCCTTTGTATCCCTTCTACTAGGGATAGACAGTTGACCAAGTCTGGGACTAAGATTGGATCTAGCCACACCTAGATTCCTCCCTGAGGAGTTTAGAAAGCAAGAGGGTCCAATCTGAACCTCGTGACTCAATGGGAGGGTATCCCTTACCTTTTTACATCTTCAGTCTCTGTATAAATCATTTTAAATTGATCCTAACTCAATTTTCCTTTGTATATTTCTTCTACGTAGTAAGTGACAGAGTGAACCTTGACATCAAACTTTGCTTAGTCACACTTTTAGAAATTCACATTAAAATCACTTTTTGCTAATACCTTTGGCAGTGATTCTTTAAGTGACCTAAAGGACCCATCTGTGACAGTAAAACTAATCATTATAAGAACAGACAGAAACTTCTGCAGATAATTTAGTCGGTATGTGAATTAATGCTGAGTGGTCTGTTTTCTGTGTCAGCTAGCCTTCATTTCTTGAGATCTGTATCTGATGTTAATGATACAACAGGAGCTAATTAGTGAAGAGACAAGAGTGTATACTAGAGAAATCCTACATTTTCCCCCACTTTTCAACTGAAAAGCCATGGCTATTCCCTGCTAATTGTGTTATATGGATTACTTGAGTGCCAATGTAAGCTGCATGGAAAAGATAAAATTAAAATGGGAGATATGTGAAAAGGATCTGACCTTCTTAGTCAAGGTCATTGATAGCATAATTATTCTGATAAGCCAGGCATAATGATCTCATGTGCTATCAAGACACCCAGGCTATTCAGTTCTGCAAAAATACATTGCATTTTCCAGTATACAATCCATGCATAAGCTTTTAAAACATCTATCTTAGGTTAAAGCTACCCATGCTGATCTGCCCGCACACATGGCCGTGTGCCAGGATGATGCTGCCAATGGAAGAAAGAAAGGTATTGGAAAGGGTTGCTGCATGCAAGGCTGTCCTAGACATCCCTCCCACTGGACAAGCAAAAGCGGGGGGATCCAGACCTGAATTTCTCAGCTCTAGTCAGGAGCACTTCCACTGTGCCCCCCCAACAGAGCTCAGGGAGATGAGGGACGTGAGCGGTACGGCAGAGCAGCCTCATCCTCTGCTGCAGGGGAGCCCGGTGTCAGCCTGGGTGCCAGCAAAAGACCTGGGAAGCACCGTCACACTCCCCAGAGGGGAGGCACCGACGGCGGGATGGGGCTTCAGCTGCTCTGCTACCTCTCAGGCCGGGGCCAAAGCTGAGGGGGAGAGTCTTCACAGCCCCCACCAGAAATCCTGGGTAAATCAATCCCCTTGCCCTCCGTGGATTCTCACTATGCTGCCCCACCAGCTCTAGCGCAAACTACAGCCCAAATAACAGAACCAAGGAGAAATCTCCTGCTCTGTGCAACTGGCATTTGTTTGTGGAATCAGATGAAATGAGTCCGTGTGGGTTTACTGTGGGGTGTAAAGTTCAGAGGGAATTGCTCTCACTTTCCCAACAAACAGGGGGTTGAAAGAAAGCTCAGCCCTCATAATAATCCCTGAATTTAAAAAGGCCTTAATCTTTAGCCACAAGGAAATCACTTATGCATGCGCATTTGACAAGACAAAATGCAGTTTCATTGAACTTCAGGTTGGCTGCACTTTTTTCTTTTTCACTCCTTAGGCTCTGCAAATAAATTTCAATGCATCCAGGAGAAACAATGTTATATGATGCAGGTTCCCATAAAATCAAGGCAAGGCTTTTCAGCACATAGTAAACACACCTAGTCCATGACTAAGACACTTGGGCAATGTAAGAAAATATCGCAGTGCTTGAAAGGACTTGCATTTAACACATGACCAAACACCAGGGACTGTTCTGTGTGAATGGCAGGAAATTATGTACCCACCGCACTGGGACAGCCATCCCCGTTGCACAAAAGCAGCTGGGGAAAGGGCTGGGCAGCTACTGGAAACGCCGGCAGCCAGCACGCCAAAGGCTTCAGAAAGAATCCGCCTCTGAGGGCGCGCAGAGCCTCCCGCCAGAGCTGAAAGCAGACCTGTGCCTGTGTGGAGAAACAAGGCTGCAAAGAAATAACTCCTTAGTATTAAGATTAAATGAAAAGAAGTTGATTCCAGTGAACAAAAGCAGTGCTTCATGTTCCTGAAGTCCTACCAAAGATCAGATGTCTTTTGGGCTCCATTTTATGCTGCAGCAATGGCAGGATATGTATTTATTTAATGGGAACAATGTCTTTCTAGCCTCCGAAGGAAATACATTTTCTCATTGCAGATATCAAAATCACGTGCTGGTCTGTGCCTTCTTCTGTGTATTTGCTGCTCAGTAATATAACACTACTTGCTCAGTAGCCTCTGGGCTGGAGTAAATGTTTGTGCTGCCACACTTAATCTTCTGATCAGCATGTCTCCTCCACTTTTGTTTGTTTGTTCACAAGTGTAACATATCTCTAAGTAAAGCAACAGAGATTTAAATAAATTAATCATAAAAATCATCACACTGCAGCGGAGTGATTTTCCCTCTGTGCCTTTGCATTTATTTCACAATCTTACCAGGAAAGTCTATAGTTGCTTGTGGTGCTTTCACATCCACAGAAGTGCAAAAGATGCATAAAATATGGGAGCTGATGGACAGACATTTAGAATAGAGGATAACAGACAACATACCTCCCTATTCCATCATAGCTCCTAAATAATATTTTCCTTCTGTTACAGATGTTTTTGCTTTTTGTGAAACCACTGAGACTGGTTTAAGACTTCAGACTCAACAGCTCACAGACGACACGGGAGCAACATTTCTATCTTATTCCCAGATCTAGTTCATCATGAGTCCAAGGCAAGAGAATTCCGACAAGCACTGTGAAACTATGAGTTTTGGGAAAATGATCTCGTTGACCATTTAATTTTCACTTAACTGTAGTCTCAACAGATGAGATGGAATGTCTGTTTTTTCCTCTGTGACCTAGCCACTTTAATCCTTGGCTACAGTCTAGCAGCTAGACATTTCAAACTTAAGATATTTGTTCTTTGACTCCAAAATAAAATATTCAATAAAATATTCTCTCATCTGATTCCACACCGGTACACCCTTTCTTCTTGATTTCAGGTCAAGGAAGGCACTAACTACATTCTACACAATAGAAGTCTCTGAATTGCTAAGAAAGCTGTTAGGAAAATTAATGTATTCAAGTCTCTGCAAAACTCCTTCTTCCTTAATCCTCATTTCGAGGTTGGCAAATCTTCTTTTCCTTGGTGAATCTACCTCTCCTGTGGAATATGTATCTTTAATTACATTTTGCTGTACATAATCCAAGCCATCCAATGTCATATATGTGACAACACAGAAAATGACACTGTAGCTTGGATTGCAGTCAGGCTGAAGGAAGGCTGTCAGGAATACAAAGAAATACTGTGTGGTGTTTCCTGCATTTTGAAATATTTAATTATCATAGGTAAAAACAAAACCAAAAATCTGAAATGTTTCAGATTTCACTAGTTTCACATAGTTATGTTAACTTAATAATGAAAAAAAAAATAAAAGGCAGCAAAAAAGACTTCAAACTTACTGTGAAACCTGCCTTAAAATTATATTTGCTTTCTCTCTAGATTTCTACAAATCAATTTTCTTCTGCTTTGCTTCTCAGACAGAAAGCTTTCTCTGAAAAATAACTGCCTTTTGCTATGTCTGTACAGCATACTTCACGAGGTCTACAGCAGCTGGGATCTTTCAGTGCTATGGAAAAAAAAAAAATAAAAACTATTGCTTTAACAGGAAAAACACACTCCGTAGGCTTTCATGCAGCAATCATCCAACAGGACTAATTTGAATATATGAGAAGACAAATGGCTTCTGAGGGCTGCAGTAGTAATTGAAGGAATTGCCTGGACTGGGTAGGGAATCAAAAAGCGTCCATCCAATGTGATGGACCACCACCCACACAGGCCAAAGAATATATTTGAAAGTTACTTTTTCAGCTGCTAAAATGATGAAAGCATACTGTCCCAGGTGAGATAACAATTCTGGAGTATCACGGGGGAACAAGCAGCATCTGGATTTACCTTGTCATTTGGCTCATGCTATATTCTCCTCCGAGCAAGTCCAAGGTGCCTTGACTTTTTGAGAGTGCACCTTGCTTTGCCTTGTAATAATTACGTCATTACTGCACAGAGTCATTTAAACATCATCTCCTTACGTGTTGCAAGTTGGACAGACAGAAAAATCAAGATATTCCTAACAAGTAATCATTTTCAAAACCGTTAGCCATAATGCTTTTAAAAGCAAATCCATGTTACAAGTATGTTAGCAGTGTTAGCATTTTCAGAGCTGCCTTGGGTCCTATATGCCATTAAAACATTTGATGGGAGGTGGCTTAAATATGGTCCTCCTGTTATACTGTCTGTTGCTGTATTTCTGCCTAACATAATTAAGCAAGAAATTTCCTTTTTTCCCCTGTCTTTACTAAATTAGACTCTGCTCACATTAATCTGCTCCATATGGCCATTAGCTGAATTATTTTTCACATGCAGGATAATAAGATGGGATTTATTGTAGACAACCCACATTTCCAGTTGTGGCTGCATGGTCATGAGTTGAAAAAGTCAATTCCTCTCTCTGCCTCCACTTCATTCCTGTGTCAGATATCGCTTCAGAGTAGCCAAGTAATATGCCAATGCAGTCTGACAGAGGGCACAGAAGAATGCACACCATAAATGCCAAATGAATAAAACTGGTGGTTTTCTCTAACAGAAAAAAAGCTGTAAGCTTATTTTCAGCTATGGGCAAGCAAATATAATACAAGTGAACAATAGGTATGGATGGAAGGATTACAAATTTCTCAGTTCCAAACAAATTGTCTTAATGAGACAAGTCTTTCTTCTCTCTTCATCTCTCTTTTTTTTTTTTCTTTTCTGCAATTATTTTGTTCAACGATGAATACTATGCCCCGTCTGCTACAGAGTAATGAAAAAGAACAGCTGTGTGTCTATGTTTCCACAGCAATCGAAGAAAAAGGCAAAGAGTATGTTGTTTGTTTTGTTTTTTTTTTTCCTTTTGCAATCACGCAGTTCTGATACGAGTGGTGGGTTTCAGGCATTTAGCCCAGTGGATGTCAAGAATGCTACAGTGATTAAATATTATCTCGTTGCATCTGTTTACAAGCAATACATAACTCTTAAAAAATCTAGGTCATGATAGCTTATTAGCCACCCATTTACACTGGCAAGATACGGTAACTTATGTAAGACTAAGACCCATGACGGAGATAAAAAGTCAAGGAGAGCTGTGGGAGTTGTTAATGATATATCTGAGAGGAAATCTTGTATTTGAAAATAGAGGCCCCCCTTGTCCAGCACGGTGTCCCAGCTGATACATGAGTGGGGCTTTAAAAAGAGAGAAAGGGAAAGCAAATGACAGTGAGAGGATTAAGCAAATAACGATCCTGTTATAAGTGGCGTGCAGCCATGTCATGGTTTATGGCACTCTCTAGAAAAATTAAGAGATCAAGACACGTTTCTGATAAGAGACAACAGAGTATGTGAGCTCTGAGTTAACGTTTTTCATCTTTCATATGGACAGTTTCTCCAAAAATGTTTATTTTGGTATGGAGTAGATATAATAAGATTTTCTCTATATGGTTGAGGTCTATTGACAAGACTATATAAAACAAAATTATTGTCTGATCCTGATGCATATAATGTGTTGAATAACATACTTCACTATAAAACTTAGTTTGCTGGGAATGAGAGCTGGAAGTGTATTCCCCATGACAAGTAATGTCCATGCATTGATGACCTGACTGCATATTCTAGATTACCCTACCGATCATGGTGCTCTGTGAACGATGAATATAAGTGTTATAGAAACATCAGCTTCATATTGTTTTCAAGTTTTGGAAGGGGGATATTATTTATTTTGTTCACTTTCTCTCTGCAGCATCCTTTCACTTGAGGAGGCAAGAGGGCAGTTTTTGCAATGAAAATAAGAGAAGCCCAGATCTGAAGAGCTTTTAAGTGTCTTTGGTCTTCATTTCCAGCTGTTGATATAGAAACACTTGGAAGAGACGGAGTATGGTAGGGAGAAGTTTATCACGTTTCCTATGTCTTCTTCCAGGTGTACAGATTTACAAAGAAAACACTGGGTGACTCCTTGCTCTCTACAATCCACATACCCACAGATCAGATAAATCTATGCTTGCCAATGCTTTCCTGGGAGTGGGCTTCTGGAATAAGATGCCAGCTAGAAAACAATGTCGCACGCTTACATCAGTTTAGACATCCAATCTTTTTATATTTATCATTAATCCCAACCTCCAAGTCAAATTTTTGTCTCGTATTTGTCAAAGCCTCTTGCAGTCTTCCCTCATTTTAAACTACGATCTGACATGTTGGTGAAAGTGGACTCCTGTGCCTGAAGAGCCTGGGTCTGTATGGAGGGATGGCATGGGCTGGATCCAAGAACTATAAACTGCACCTTCTTATTTAATTGTAGAGCACCTTGCACATGTTTTGGATTTTCGGGGTTTTGCCACAGGAAAGTGTTAATGAACAAAGAAAAATAGAGCAGAAGGCAGAGTAAGTGCTTTCAAATGGATAAATTAATCATTTTTACAAGAGTTAAAGAAACCAGCATTTGCCTACTTGGTTTTTAGCCAGTAATTTGACAGAGAGTAACTCTCTGGATAATCACAACACTCAGAAATCTTTGCCAGTGATACATATTTAAGTAGAAGAGGCTGACACAGATCCAGCTGGGACAGATGTATGCTTGTGGGTTTTTCTTCCATTTCAGTTGTGGGAGTTTGCCTTTCTTTGCTCTTCTGTGATTTGTTCTCCAGCTACCAATTTGAGAGACTGGGAGGTTTTAACATGATGAGAGCTCTAGGGAAATAAACAACAGAATTGCTTATGCCATTTCTTTTGAGACTACTTCTGTGTTTTTACTCTAATCCTAGTGTTTTGGTTGCATAAATAGAGATTATGTGAAAGAATACAAAAGATGTTAAGCTACAGAATTTCCTCCCTCTTGTAAGCACAAACTGGCAGCACCTTGGCTGGAAATCGTTCAGACGTAGGAAATCAGGGGAGGGTAAAGCAGATTTCTTTTGAGTGATGTAGGCTGGGCTCCTTTTTTGGATTTCAGTCTGATCACTTAGATTAACAGCAAAGAATTAGCAGCAGTGAAGAGAGCAATCTGCAGGGGGGCTTTAACAGCTGCTGTTCTGCAGCATGTGCAATATGCAGCACCCATCACCAATTTTCAAGTCAAAACATTGGAAGACAAAAACTCAAGCATGCTCTTTGAGGAAAGGGCATGTGAAATAACAGGGTGTAAGAAGACAATCCCTGCACCTAGTTACCTGGGTAGTGGCAGAGCTGAAGGAAGAACACGGGCTTTCCAGCTGTGGCTCCATCGGGAGCAAAGCTAACAAAACCTCCATGTCACATTGAAATTAATGGCAGTTTGACAGTTTTACTTGAACAAGAAGTGGGTGTTTTATAGAAGAAACTTGTGCACCAACGTGTAATATGCAACCAAACATGCCAAAAATAGTGGCAGGGTACGGAAATAATTGGGAATTTCTTCTTTCCTCCCTCCAGCAAAAATGCACTTCTTCTCTAACCTCATCTTCACAGATCTTGATTTATAATGTGATCTAATTTTCAGCAGTAAAAATGAACTGAGCTCATATTTTGTCAACAGTAGAAACAGCTTACTCCTAAGGCTGAGGACCTCTCTAAGGGCTGACAGGCTGAAGAGTGAGGGAGGTCTGCAGAGGAACGTGTCCAGGGTGCACCTCATCTTCTCTATACTTTCAGAGCTGCCCAAAGAATGGGAAAGAACAACCATATCTCAAGTGGGTGGCTAAAAAGCATGCATGTACCATTACTTCACAGAAGGCTGAAAGGAAGAGACACACCTGAAATGGGAGGGGTAAAAAAGAACAGAGCAGAAGATAACCAGCAGTGGACAGGAGAAAGTGGAGAAAGGAAAAGATGCGTAATGAGATATTGCTAGCTAACAAAGCTAAGAGTGATAATAAGAGCCCGTTTAATGGTACAGGCATAAAAGGAGAACCAGAGAAAAGCAGGTCCACTCATAAATGAGGGGGATAATCAAATTAACAAGAGTTTTATAATGGCAGGGTCAATGACCTGTTATCTTGTATCAGTCACCCAGAAGAGAAAAAAGGTGAAGAGGTATGAGTGATTATATATTAATGAAGACCTGGATAAGAGTGAAGAAAGAATTACTGAGGTAATAGAATAATATTGGGAATTTTTTATGAGGAGAATTTATTTAAGAGATGGGAATAATAAAGGTGTGTTGAAATCTCTATCATTGCTCAAATTCAAGCTACAAAGTGTTCAGGAAAGCTAAGAAAAATTGCTGCTGTGAGAGGGCTCGATTCAAGGGCTGATGGAGATAAGTGTCCATTAACAGCAAGACTGTTTCCTTGCCTTCAGCAGGTTTGGATTGCAACCTGAGCAGGTCATGTGGGGTGCTCAGTCCTGCAAGGTGGAGACACCTCTGGACCCTGTCCGAAAAAAAACCACTTCAACAGGCGATAAAATTTTAAGGGCAAAAGTTGCCTTCTTTATCTGCCGTGTGACTCTGAGGTTGCTTGTGGTTAATTGTGTGCTTTGCTCAACCTGGGACTGATCGCTCTGTAGTTTTCAGGACTGGCCCCATCTGGATTTGATATTTCCATCTTCCCAAGCTTTGTACTCTGAACTTGCTGGTAGCCGATGTGCAGGAGCTGCCACATGCTGCAATACACCTTTCCCAAAAGGGATGAATTGAACTAGATTCATAAGTACATTGTTATGAGAAAAGAATTCAAATGAGGGTTATTTGTTTTGCAGAGGATTTATTCCTTTTTCCTGCTACACACACACACGCCCCCTCACCTCACGTCCATAGCAGGAGCCATCAGCTTCTGATCAAGGTAAAATGTAGTAAAAAAAAGAAATAAGTGACTGGTATTTGGTTCTTTTAGTAATACTCTGCAGAATAGCTGGAGTTCTTGACACACATTGTAAGTGAACACCAAAACTGGTTTCTATGGACAAAGGTTTATACCTGTGTTAAAAATATGTTGATGCTGGTCTTAGTGATCTTCACACAACAGGATTTCTGCATTAAAATTACAAATGCACAAAAGAGAGGAGTAGGAGCTACAAGAATGCTTTCTATCTTGATACTTATTTTATATGTGGATTGATAGATGGATCTGTGATTGCTAATTAGGAAGGGGACAATTCCTTAGCTAGGAAGAATTTTCTATTCAAATTCATGTATTTCCACATTGAAAGAGGATTATCAAATTATTAACCCTTTTATGTCCCAGTTAGCAATCATATTTCCTAGCATCTGAACATTTAAATGTAAAAGATTTTTTATGCACTGTCTGGAAAATGATTTGTAGAAATAGTTTTTCTTCTATAAACCGTATTAAAAATAAGGCAGTCAGACATTCTGCTGTTGGCAAAAGGCAATTCAAATCATCACCCCCATGGCCCTTCTAATCCAGTTGTGTGTTTATGGAGGAGAAAGTGCACGTAGACACCTTACGTCCCCAGCAGGGTAAGGCTGTTAGAACTGGAGGGTGCTTCATCTACAGATTTTGGCTTTTCCTAAAATGTGGATTTTCCTGTAACGCACTACAGCTGGTCTCAGTAGGAAGACTGTAGGGAGTTCCCTGTGGCAGCAGAGCTGCAGCTAGCTATGAACATTTCAAGGGGTGCTCTGCAGCTGCTGGCTGGCGGTTGGCAAGTCCCTTTCCTCTGTCTGCCACCATCCTCTTGGTCAGAGGAGGAGCTGGAGATGAATCGCCTCTTCTCCAGCAGATCAGCTCTTCTGGCCGTGCTATATGATGCCCCTTTGCTACAAAAGTTTGCCTGGAAGGCCTTGGATTCACGCCTATAAGTCTCTGGCTCTGTCACTGCACTGTAGAGCTGCTCTGTCACCAGACCCCTGATGCACCCCCAGTGATGAGGGACTATGCATATAATACAGTAAAATAATGCCTCGGTCCTGCAAGCCTGATTTCATCCTTTTCCCCTCTTCTTTCATTTCAGGTAACTCATCAGGGAGATATAACAGCCTTTCTCGTTTCCTGTTTTCAATTACTGTAAAGGAGCTTCAAGTAGTAATTACGTCCACTAAAGACACATACTAAGTCTTCCACTAGACCTGAAGGAATATTTTGGTTTGTGCTTACTGGGCTCAGAAATGAACCTAGTTTAACAGCCCAACCCAAGAGGCAGTCGAACTGAAAAGCAGAAAAGCTCAATCTGTTTTATCAAATGCCAGAGAGATACGCAGCTTTTCTGAGCAGTAGGATGTTTGTAGTAACATATTTCATTCTAACAGAAGTCTCAGGTTAGTTTAATGTTGGCTTCATGTGAAGTATGAGCTTTCTGGGATTGGACAAGTGGATAAAAACTACACAGTGTTTTATTTGAATCTTTTTTTAAAAAATCATCTAATGATTTCACTCTGTTTGTATGTGTTAAAAATGCTGCAAAGCACAAACTCATTTCTTATCAGACTAAGAGAAATGGGCTCATTTAAGTCTGTAGTATTTCAAGTAAATGGCTGTTCTTCAAAAACCTGATCATCTATGGAGCTATTCCTTTCTGCCCAACATGCCTTTTATTTTTCGGTCTCCTGATAAAATGATTGTATTGTTTCTCTATATGAAATACTAATTCATTTCAACTGAACTGCCTTTTTTTTTTTTTTTTTTTTTTTTGTCAGAAGTGCTGTCAAATAGAAGCTTAGAAATTACTTTCTTTACTAGAGGGGTAAAAAAGAATGTTCACCGACACATGCTATCATTCTTACCTGATCTGAAAGCAAAGTGTCAGTAGACATTTTAAAAATAAAATTTGAAGAGGATTTATGTATTAATCTATTTCCAGTACAATTTATAATCCACTTACCTACATTTCTAAAATTACTCATATGTAATTATATCTCCAAATTCAATACAACTTTTTATTGAGCTCTTATTTTTCTATTCCCCCTGAAGACACTTCTAATTTTTGTTGTAGGCTTTGTCTGATGTCACTGTGCTGTTAAACATATCAGCATATTCCTGGACTTGACACATCAGGTGAGACACTCAGATAGCATGGCAATACAACAGACACATTGCATGCATTCATAAAAGCCATTCATTAAAAGGTTGATGTTTTTCTACCCACAAAGCAAGACACAGGTTGTCTCAGCACACCATGAAGACTGAGTATGTAAGCTTAAGCACTGATGAAGTGAGTTTCTAATAGTTAATTTCAAGGTAAAGGTTTTCAAAAGGTATGATGGATGTTTTCACCAGAACTCATATCTGTGTTTTTGCAAGTCCCTATGCCCAGGCATCACTTGCTGGCCTTATTCTAAAATATTTGAGCTCTCCTGCTTTATAGCACATTCAGTATATTCAAAAACCAAATTTTCTGCTTCTACTTGGAAGTAGAGAAACGAGAAGTTTATGCAATATTCATAATACAGAAAAAAGCGATATGGACTATACATCTAATTTCCCATCTCACGATAAGAATTCTTATGCAGATAACTTTGGTAATCTTAGTTGGATAATTTCTGATTTCAGAGTATTTTGAAGGAGTCTTAAATGCAACAGTCTAGAGAGGACAAGGGCATTACCTCTGTGGAGAGACGCTAATAAGACACTGTGTATGAAATGTTCACCCAGAGACTGTATTGATCCTAGAAGATCACCTTAATCATAGATGAAAGTATGTCAATACTACTTTAATACAAAGAATGATTGGGGGTGTGGGGGTAGTGCTTTTAGGTATTGCATGAATGTATAAACTAAGAGGTCTGGAAATTTTACATTGGGAAGATAAGAATTGCAGAACAGTGGTACCAAGCATTTCCAAAAGTACCTACCATAAGAACAGCCGTGCTGTGATACTGTGCTGCTTCAGCATGGTTTTTAAGCCTCTATGGAAAGAGGAAAAGCAGGGCTGTGATAATAATGTAACAAAAATAAACCAGCAGGAAAATGAAGTTACAGGCCAAGATGAGGACACGCACTCTTGCTTACAAGTTTTGCATGAGAGTGGCAGGAATGAATGTATAATACAATATCTGTTCTGCTGCCATCTTGCTACAAGTCTGAACTAGACCTGGCAAAAGGGTGAAAATATTATTTGGCAAAGGCTTCAAGCAATTCAAAATCTGTCTTGGCTTCAATGTGAGTTACAAAGAATCATGGTGATTTTGAAATCCCTAGGGAAGAAATATTCTGGGAAGACAATTATTTTACTTGGAAGCTCTTTTTTTGAATGCAGAAAGTGCTTCATTCTGAAAATATTAGAAGATACAACAATAAAGAACTGAAAACTGAAAGAAAAGTCATTACAGTTATAAACCATTCACTCCACAATGTCAAAATGGCACCAAGCACCAATCTTTTTAGCATCAGTGTTGGAGAATGGGAGAGTTGCAGAGATTTGGGAAAGGGAGAGAGCACCTCTGCTCTAGAGGAGGGGCATACCAAGAAGAATATGAGGATGAGAGGGCTTATGACCACGCCAGCTGAAGTGGGTGCTGCTCTCTTGGAACGCCAGGATTGCAGTTTCAGAAATATTACCAGACCAGCTCTATTTTGTGCTTTTCCCCAAGTGTCTCTCCCCTCCCCCAGCCGCAGGTTTAGCATGCATGGTGGGCTGCTTTCCCTCATGTGTTCTCATTAACCACATCTTCAGTTCGTGCTTGTATCTCTCACTTCGCGTATCCGCTGTCACCAATAATATATTCTCTTTGACTATATACTTCACTTTCCTCCCTCCACGGCCTTCCAGAAGACATCAGGAAATTTGCATTTCTGTCTTAACAGCGCACGACTTGGGAACAGTGAAGATAACTCATGACACACACAACTGGGAATGGCATCATAGGTGAGTCTTATTTGACACATATGCCTGTGTGCCCTAGATAGCTCCTTCAGCAAAACACTGCTCCCCAGTCAGCCAGACTCCTCTTGTGATTACAGTCATTCAGTTAAGATTTTCAAAGCAATCTCTGCATACCTTTAGTGAAACTGGAGAAATCAGTACTCCTCCACTCCACCCTTCTCCCATCCCCCACTACAGAAATTTACAAGGAAATAGTTTGTTTTTCTTTAAAAAATAAGCATTCAAACAGACAAAAAGTGTTGGAAATGTTAACATATCTGCATCACACATGTTACAGTACACTTTATGTCAAAAGTGGTTTCAGGCACACCTACATTATTCTACATGATACACTTGTTACTTGGAAAGCTAGTCTTTGGTCTCTTTTAGGTTCCTTATTTTTTCCAAAAGAAAACAGGTGGTTTTGTTTCACTTTGTTTATTTTTAAAATGCTGCATGAGTAATTGTTTTATCTTGATACATGATCTGCTTTGGAAGACTTTCCAGGCTTTGCTGGTTGCATCCAAGGGTCTCCTCAGTCTGCCAACATACAGCTAAAGCAACCAAAGCATTTAGTCACTCCAAAACAATTGCAGGTGTGCCTAAGATTAAGCTTGCGTTTCAGGTTTTTTGTGCCTAAACTGATGACAGATCACGGAGCACCTCCAAAGATTAAAGCCACAATTTCAATGTTCAGTTTCTAACAGATGTTGCTTCTTAGGTTATTCAATAAAATAACATGCTTAGCTGCTTTGTTTCTCTGGTGCTTGCTGATGAATTTTTAAAATAAAGATTACTGGAACAATGTCACTGTACTTCTCAGACTCATATTAATATAATGCAGTGCTTGTCAGCAGAAAAGAGCAATGAGTGACAAATCGTGTGACAATGGGGAAAACAAGTCAGCTTTATACTGAGGGGATTAAATCTGAGGTGTAACCGTCTTTTCCATTCAGAAGGATTTTATAGCAGGTGCTACTCACATTAAAAATACAACCTTATAAGAAAGCTAAAGACAAAGCATGTGATTAATACAACCTTGAGTTCACATGCAGATATCCAGCATTCAGAAGGTAAAAATCTAGATCAAACATTGCAGATAAATACAGTTGCGTTCAGTGCAAGAGTAAAATGTAATTATATCAACACACACAGACCCCTAAAGGACAGCAAAAAGAAAACTTCTTTCTGATTACAAACAATTAGCAGCTGTCCCATGTCCCACAGCAGGAAGACCAGCATCCTTTTTTACATTTTATGCTAATGAGTGCAACCGTGGAAGTAACATGATTATTCATGTAGGCCCTGGTCCAAGACAGCACTTAATCTTAGCAGTGGGAATTTTAACCCAACATACGGCTGAGGCAAATAGGTTAGTGAGATTAAAGAGCTATTAGTTGTCCGCAGCCACTGCTCAAGAATATGTTTGTGTGTGCAAAGAGCACTTCACTGTGTAGGTCTTGGAGACATCCAGCCCAAGCTTTCTTGCTGGCTTTCCCTTGGGAAGGGTGAAGGAGCAGGGGCAGCACCTGCCAAAGAGGGCACCTTCCCTGGGACGCTGCAGGTTTTTGTGAGCAGCTGGAGTAGAAAAAGGCTAAACCAGCACTGGCCCAGGCAGCACAACACAGCTTTCTGCTGCCTCTCCCTTTGCTCGCACTGCAAAGCCCGGCTTGGCCATGCGGACGGCTGCTTCAGTGCCACAAGAAGTTGTAGCTCAGGATACACAGACTTTATGTCTTTCTCTGACTTGTCCTTTGGGGGCCTTGCAGCAATGCAAAGAAATCACCAAGAATAGAAAATCAGGCATTTACACTTCGGATATGTAGCGTGTTTATGGATCTGAAAAGAAAACCTGGTAGAAAGCAAGGGAGAAATGCAAGTGAAGCCGCCCACTACATAAACTCTCAAAATCGGGGTTTGGGGTGAAAGGCGACTTGATCAGCAAAGCTTAGTTTTCCCTTCTGTGTGTCAGTATCTCCTGGAGTGTAGCATCTACCCATAGCCTCAAAAATTATCTTTGCTTTAATAGCTGTGCCTTCCAAGCTGTGCTACAGATTTCTTGCTTTTTCCTTGAAGTTGTGATCTTTCATATCCACTGTTTGTTTTTATTTACTGCATGGCTACCTTTGCCTGACCGTTTGATCTAGCTGAAGCAATACTAAAAAAGGTATACTAGTTAACTCCTTATGTTTTCTTTTTAAATTTTTATCCTTAAACTCATTATTCTAATTGTTTTTTGTAGCAGTAGTATTATGCTTTCATGAGACTTTTAAAGTCCTTAATTTTGACCTTGGAAAATTCTTAGCCTTTTGTTTTAAGGTTTTGTTTCAAGGTATTGTTTTAATTTTTTTTTATGCAAGGAAAAAAAAAAAAATCAATGTTATAGAGTGAAAGTCTTAAACAAATCATGTGTCTTTCTACTTTAGCCTTCTGACATAGCTCTGCTGTACTACTCAGAGTCTTTCATCTGCTTTATGAACACTCATGATTATTTCGGAACAGCTTAGAGAGTTGCTGCCCAATTACTTCATTGCAACCTCCCATCTAAACAACTTTTCTAGACTGGGTAAAAGCTTTGAGTCCACTTAGAAAAATTACCCAGGTTATTCTGAAATACCTTCAGTGGTGATTTAAATGAATTTGGCCCACTGCCTTGAAACAGGCTACCTTCCCTGAATGCATCAGGACATGCTGCCTCCAGGAAGGCTGGCAGCACAGACTGGTAGAACAGTCTTCAGTTTAGCTACACCATTGCAGAAAGTAAAATTACCTTCATGAAACCAACAATATTCCCATTCACAGATTAACCCTGAAATGGCTTTCTACTGTCACATGTGTTCCTTCTGTCATCAGGGACTCCTTATTGTATATATTGTCAGATATATGTTTGGCATACAGTATTTGATAGAGTTTTCATTGGGTTTTATTTATCTCAAGCCACAGAACCATAGTAAATAACCTGTCCAGGTCAAAACAGTATCTCCTAATGTAATTACAAGCCCATAAAAGCCTGAGGCACATATTCAGGTCCATAATGCAGTATTCATCACCACAGTAACTAATTTAGAGCTTGCTATTAATTCTACCTTTTTTTCATTAAAATACACTGAAACATCTGTCTCTATTTTCCCTTTTAGCCACCTAGGAAATCCATAGGCCTGCTCTAGGCTTATGCTTTCCATGTTACTGGGACACAAACAGAAGTTCACATTTGTGGGTTTCTAAGTACTCAGTGTGCATTACTTGCAGTTGATGTTACCCCAAGGCAATCCAGATTTCAAATATGCATACTGAAATACTACTTCTTGCAGACCCAATATTACTGAGACCTTAAAGAAACAGCATATCAGTCAGGTTGAAGCTCCTCATTGATAAGAAAAATCAAATCAGCCAAATTTGGTGGCTGAAGTGTTGTAACATTATGTATTTGCTCATTTTTTTTTTTAACACAATCTGATGCATAAGCCTTAACTCTAAAATACAGCAAGTTATCTTATCTCTTTGTCCACGACTTGAATGGTATGTGCTATTCTGTGCTCTGAAAAAGGCTAAATTGCAATTTTTAACTCAGTGATGTAAGCACCCTTATATTCTCATCACCTTGAGAATGGCTGAAGGTACACAGAAGCCTTGGCACACCTTCCCAAATCCTTGCGGCATTTTACAACAAATGTTCTTGACACAGAAAGAGCCAAAGTCACATGCTATGTTTGCTTAAAGGATATGACAAGGTGTGCCAAAAAATTGGTGTTTCTCAGAGCAATGCAGCCCAGACAAAGGTATTACTTCATGCACTCAGCACCCTTGCAGAGGGGTTACAATGGATTAAAGAAGACTCTGTGCAAAGCTCCTGTATAGAGGCAAGTTTAACTCAGAGAAAAATCTGATTTAACCCCTTAAAAGCAGAATTTTGCCTAGAATCAAAAACACAACACCACAAATTATTGCCTACTTGCCTCACTGACCAAGAGGCACGTTACCTGCTGTTTGCAATACAAACCAATGTCACCTGCACTTTTCCTGCCAACAAAGTTATCAACCCAGCTGTGATATTTATTGCTGGTGATATAAAAAGTATGAAAACCCCAAAGGGATTTTTCTGTCTCAGACTCAGTTTGCAGCATGGGCTGCAAAGCTCACCAAAACCAACCTTTTCTTCCCTATGGCAAACTGAGCTCCCACTGGATTTCTGTCATCTTCTTTCCTCTGCTTCAGAGAATGGTAGCATCTCCCACACAGATTATTTGTGTAGAGGTTCTCAGCTCCATCAGAACCCCACCTCTCCCCTTCACTTCGTTAAAGTCCCACCTGAGCCCCAGCTGGAGGTCAGTGGAGGAAGGCCTGTTCCGAGCTGAACTGTCTTCCTCATAGGATCTTCAAAAAGACATGTGAAAGGGGTTCCTCGAAGAGCCTGAACTTGAAAATTCCCTTGTACAGTCTCCCTGGTGATTCCTCTGGGTGATTCTAAAAGACAAGGGTGATGCTGAAGAGGTAACAGAGCCTTATGAATGGAGATTTCTGCTTTCACCATTGGCGGCCATCGGGGTCCACAGAGCAAGAATTTAATTCAGGCTACAAATATGAGCCACTGCAGGCTGAATTAAAGTACCTATGGTGATTTTGTAAGATTCTTCTCTACCCTAAGTATCAGACAGCAAAATCTGCAAAATACACACAGCACAGGACTTAGAATATTTTGGGTCTTATTCTGAAAGTTACTGAATAAAACGTATGCAGTATTTCTATTCATTTTTGTAGTTATTTCAGATGCATCTTTGTGCTAAGAACATGTTTTGTTATTAATACACATATTGATGATTCTAAAGAAAACTAAGACTCAGTGTTCGGATTCTTTAAAAAAAAATCTCATATTGATCAAAGTGTGGCAAATATTGTAAGAAGGCTTAATTTAAAATTATGCAGCTTAGACTTAACTTGAAAATTTCAAAGCGCATCATGAGATGCTTTGAAAACATTTCAATCAACCTTCACAGGGCTCAAAAATCCCTCCATTCTGATTTTGCATAAACAAGCTTGCCCTGTCCTTATTGATGCTGCAAGGACTACCAGCAAGGTGCTAATGAGGATTTTTTTTGTGTGCACGGGTGGGGACGTATCTCTTAACAAAGAACTTGACTAATCTGACAAGGTCACTTCTATATAAGCAGCCAAACATCTGTCAGCCTGTAATGACTACTTCTGATCAATAATGACATAGCCAGATTTGAAACTGGCAACCTGGAGGCAAAAGGCTTTATACCCTGTTACTAATCTCCTGAGCTTTCCAGTCCCCTCCGAGGTGCTGCTTTCTAATGAATACATTCTACATTCAAAATGACAAATGGCTTCAATTAAAAAGAAGAGATCTTTGGGAAAACATTCTTGTTTTTGAGCGAATGACCCTACAATATTACTCATTTATTCTTTTAGGCCACTGGAGTTAATATGTCAGTTCTATAAATTAAATGTTTCTGTGTGAATCATGAAGAAAGATGACTGGGAGCCGCACTGCCTTGGGACACGAGCTGTTCCTCCTGCGCTCATGATGAGATGGGAAGCACTGGCTGGTGAGGGCCAGGATCAAGAGAGATGTGGCCTCGAGAGCATTGTTGGTATCTGTAGAATTGAAGCCCTACATCTCTTCAGGCTTTATAATCATTATAGGTGCCACTTATAAAAGACAGCAAGGATCGCAGACACTGCAACTGCGAAGGAACTGGGTGAGCTCAGTTCCCATGAGAGGGAAAGTTCACTGTTCTTCACATTACTGTGAAAGTGTAGGAATGAAGTAAAAGGGCCAGATTCTGCAAACTCAAGCTTTTAACAAGGAATTTTGCTTCTTTACTCCTCATCGCAGATTATTTTTCATACCATTACCTGCAACACAAACATTTTCTTTCAGCCTTGGTTGCTGGCAACAGAGGGAAAGCTAACACGGGGATCTGTGCACAATAGCCCGCTTTGTGTGCCCCACAGACCTGCTGACCACTTTGATGATGCGCTTTTCAAAGTTAGGCCTTTAATTCAGATATTCAGGGTCTGATCCTGATGTTCCTTCTGAAGTCTGAGGTCAAGTGAAAGCTGTGCAGTTCATAATAGTCCTCACAGATGTACATGCCAAGCAGTCCCAAATCCACCTGAGTCATGGAGCAGCAAGATGAGCAGTTGAAGAGGAGAGACCATGCTAGAAAAATTACCAATCCTTGCCTTGATTTTAAGCAAAATATTTTAGAAGTGGATCATTTTGGTAGGGCAACAAGACATGCAGTGAAGCTCACTGGCTTACATAACTCGATTGAGCTTAAGCTTTGCTGCTTCAGTATTATTGAGGGAGCTGAACAGGAACAGAGGCAGAGACTCTACACCAGCACTGCAGCGTTTTGGCCTGAGCTCTTCACTGCTGAAACTTACAGAGGATTTGCACCCACCTCGCAGCCCCCAAATTCTCAGAGCTAGTCAGGTTGTGATCAGCTATCCCAGCGTGACTCTGAGCAGCCACACGAATTTACATTCCACTCTTGTCTCACTGCTGGATGCCACAGGAGCAGCTGTCAGACCACCCAGCTCCACTTGTCCTGTTGTGCAAGGAGATCCTCATCTTGCTCTCTGTCTTTGTTATAGCTGCCCTGGGATTGTTCTGTCAGGTCACCATTTGAATCTCTGGTGGTTTGCACCCTGTTGCCTGTGCATTAAATTCCACCAGCCTCTTAAACTTGGTCACCAGAGGCAAACCGGGTGTGAAATGTTGCAGTCTGAGCTCTTCTAAAATGGTATGCAACTACTCCTACTGGCATAAATGGTATAAAGCAGAAGGCTGTGGGAAATTAGAACAGAAATTTTAAAGTGGCTAGAAGCTGACCCAGAGTTTTATGTTGCCTGTAAAAAGAAGACTCACAGACAAGAAAGCACATTATCACTTTGGAATCTCTTCTATTCACGACATTGCTGTGACATATGAGCTTCCCCTTCCTCTCTCCAAACCATTGGGAGAGTTTTCTATGAATTGACTCTACTGAAATGTCATCTAGATGCTTGGATTTCCATCCCAGAAATTTCCATCTGTCTCTCTTTTTTAAAGTTCAGGGGTTACCAATTCTATACTTGTCTCAGCTCTTTGAAAAGCCTTCAGAGATTATTATCTTCAATTCAGACCAGTGAGATTTTTACCTAATGAGCTCCAACAGAAATAAATTGGATGTTTCATAAGGAAATACTAAAAAGACATAAAGATGTTTCTTGTTGTCAATTGAGTATCTGCAAAAAATCCCTACACAGCTGAACTGCTGCAGTTCTGGCTCCCGTCTACACTCATTTCTCTAGGAGCCCAGAATATAAAGCTACATTGGGAGTTCAAATGAGAACCTGATCAACTGTAATCCTCTAGACCTGATAACACTCTAAGTGCAGGAAAATGAACATCTACATGCCTAGTTCATCAGCAGCAATGCCACTATTAAAGAGATTGTATAAGGGGCAGGGGCAGCAGCATTTATGCAAGGTGAATGCCTATGATAGCACAAAATCAGGCATTACCACAGCATATCATAAATGCTTAGGCAGTACCATAGTGTTTTCATAAACGTGGAATTACCTACCTCAACTTTCACAAGAAAAGCTGTGGCTATCATATAATCAAATAGCAAAAGTTATTACTACTAAAAAGCAGTGAACTAATAGTAAAAGACCACACACCGTAATCCTGTCGTAAGCGTATCATGTTCTGTGGCTTTAAAGTGTGATGAGGTCAAATCCACAACAAAGTTTTCCATTTGTGATTGAAGATGTAACACAGCTGGGGAATAGCAGGTTCAGCTTTTGGCTGAACTCTTAAATTTTTGGGCACACCATTAGCCTGCTGTACCTCGTACATACACAGAAGTTCTGTTGTGTGGTGCTTCTACATGGTGATTCTACACTCCACCATTAATTGAATGCAGGATGCCCAACTTGTTAAAGATCACTCTGCACTTACAGGAACCCAATTAGATGAAGATTTCAGAGGTCCATCTTGCTATCCAGTGTATCGCTCTCTTTAAAGTCTACTACCCAAAGCACAGCAGTAGGCAGATATAAAACCTTGACCTGAGGAGGTTTTTTTGGGTCTGACACTGAAGATCCAGAACTTGAATTCACCTTTGCAAGATATCTACGCTATGATTTATTTTAGCTTTGTTACAAATTTGATTTTTCTGATGCTTCTCTTCTACTGTATGAAATGCTGAGGAGTCTGTTCAGATTTACAGTTCACTGACCTGTGATGAAAGTATTTATTATGATAAGCAGAGGAATGAATGGAAGGGAAAATTGTCTATCAGCACTCTCAGAGAGATGACGTTCTCAAGAAAAGCAATCATGAAAGCTATAAAACAGCTACATTTTGCAAGGTTAGGTCTCAGAAGATTTCCCCATCAGCTCTAGTAAATTGCATCATACTCGGGTGTATCTGTCAGTACGTTACTATCACTATTAAACATCTGATAGAAACAGGCCATCTACAGAATCTGAGTGTGAAAGAAATGAACACCAGCAGAAGGACAGCAATTCAGTGGTAAATGCATTCATTTTCATTTGGAAGCAACTACCCAGAGCAATCTGAACTGTAATTCAGAGATGTTAGGAGTATTCAGAGGGCTTTCACCTGAAGAAGCACCAAATATCACCACAATTACTTACATAACAGTCCAAACTACTATGTAAGAAGTAATTTAAAGGCTTAAGGTAGTTTAAGGATTTTCTTGATGCTTACACGGATATTGCAGTAGCACCTGCTTTATAGGTCACTACTATTTCTTACATCATTTTTATAAAGAGGATTTAAAGCTCTAACCTGTAACCTAAACGCAAAACAAACAAACAAAACAAACCCACATTATCTTACAAAAATCAAGACAAACTTTTGTATACAGCTTCAGGCCTGTAGTTTTGTATTTCATGTAACTGGTGTGATTTGAAATACTAAGAGAAAAACTCACCATGTTAGTTAGCATTTCTATCTCCCCAAATACATTCTCTGAGTTAGGACCCAAAGGGTTTCACGTTTTGAAATTGCATTTTATTCTTGTAAGCGCTGCAAGATATCTTAGCAAGAGAAAAAATGAGAAATTCTCTTAACTCCCTCATCACATCAATGCTGACAAAGCACTATCTGCATGATCTTCATCAAGCCCCAATCTGTACCTCAGCTGCACCTTAGCACCTGGGATCAAGGTTACTGGAAACAACTGATGCTTTATTTGATTGTTATCATGTTTAGGGGGTGGACCTGTCTCCTTTCATGTCTGTCAGCACTTAACAGACAATAATGGTTAATTGTAATTAGTAACCATCACTAAACCTGGACCCAAAACCAACTTGACTTCAGATTCCTGTCTGCTAGTATTCTGCACACTGTGCAAAACTGCATAACTGCAGGCATTTCTCTGTTCATTCCTCCCAAAAGCAGGGAGGCTTTCCACTTTTCTGAGCTGGATCAGCTGGAGGGTCCTTAATGCTTGTGAGATGTAACATGATGTTAGAAGAACAGAGGAGAACAGTAAGAGGACCTAGATCTTATCTGCCCTTTCTCTCTTGCCGTGTGTGCTGTGCAGCTGCACCTCAGCACCTTGCCAGCCATGGCAGCTAATGGAGGTGGAGAGGGCAGCTTTGGATAGGGCTCTCTGGCATCCCTGGCTCAGGGTCTCTTGGCTCTTCCAAGCTACAGCTGTAAGTAAGGGAGCAGACTTCAATCCAGTTTCTAAAGGAGAAATGTCAGCGTCATGAGTTATCACAACTAGCATCGAGTATTTTCCACACCCTACAAAGCCAAACCCAGCTCAGGGGATCCACAGTGTGGGATTTAAACTGCATCTGCCCTGTGCAATGACTTGGGTGTTGAAGTGTTTTAGGGCGTTAGCTCAGCCAGCCAACACAGTGTAATCACCCCACTGAAAAGCAGGGTTAGCCACCATGGGAAGAACAGGGTGATCCTCCGACTCCCATGCATCTCCTGATGAAGGCCAGGCAGCCCGCAGGAGGCACGGGTGACGGTGTCAGTAAATCTACATTGGCATCACAGGAGCAGCTGACATGGCATAATTAAAGCTTCTCTTCTCTCTTTTGTCCACTTAGGAATTATCTTGGGAAAGACAAAGGGATGCAACTGGAGTGGGAAATAGAGCTGCAGAGGTTAGCGGGGACTCCAGCAATCTCACAGAAAGAGCTAGAACAAATGGAAATGAAAGGTGGTGAGAGCAAGAATGTTGCAAACAGTTCAGACTTAGCATTTCATGACAAACTACCTTGGGGAATCAGTAAATGCTGCCTATCCAATATCCACATTGTAGCTCAAGTACAAGTACCTCCACAGATTCCCAGTTCATTCAGAGATGACTGATTTTACTCAGGATTTCCAAATCACAGTGGAAAGTAGCTGTACAGCTGCTTGTGAATGTATTCCTATTCAAATTAACAACCAGGAAACAATACGACTGAAAGTCCACACAGGTGGAGGCTGGACCACTGTAGATACACTTGAATGGCCTTGAAGCTAGCTGGCTGGGCAAGGAATGTTGTAGTCAATGTAAGATGCCAATCGATTGTTTTTTTCTAAAATCGCAATCAGAGGCAAGAAACCCACAACAAACTGGGAATGTGGAACTGTCTCCTGTTTTATTTAATCACAGTGGTGTAGAGCAGCCTCTCATTTCTGTTGCTGTTTCTGGCCAGATGTCTGTAGCATTTCTCCACCCAGAGTGCTGGTAGCTCCTGGAGGAACCTCTCGCCCTGCCCAGTGCCAAGCACTTGGTGGTCATTGCCATGTGCCTGCTCAAATGTCTAATGCTGATTGCCCAGTGTAGTGCCACTCCCCCTCTCTTTAGCCTTATTGAGAGGGTAAAAGAGAGAACTCCCATCCACGTCCTCCTCCTGATGACCCACAGTGTGGTGCCCTCAAATAGCACCTTTTTTGTGTAGGTCTAATTGGCCAATATATAGTAGCTGCTGTTGGTTCCTTTGAGTACTTGCACAGCACACTGGGTGTGCATAGATGCAATTTAGCATGTCAAACTAATTTTCTTTTACCCTGTATTGTTCCTACCTTTCTTCTTCCAGAGAGTTATTATTCTGCGTGAATTTCCTTTGTAATTAAGTGGCCTGGATGCCATTCCTAGCTCTGGAAAAAATGACAAAGGGGGAAAATGAAAGAGCCGCCGCCTCAAATTGGTTTGCATTCAGCAGGGCTGCCTGCCATTTGCAGAGACCAGCAGATGTCAGCCTAAATTGAAAAATGGAAAAGAAATACTGTATCATAATGTTAGCATCTCCCATGCCAGATGGGAGCCCTACACAACATGGCAGGAGCAGTTAGCCAGCAGTGGTTAAAATTCAGCGTTGGAACAAGCACGGTTACACTGCACGCACCGATAGTGTATTTTGATTATAGAACTTAATTGTATCATAGATCAATGATAGTTTAATTTATGAGGATTGATTTTGTTAATTCAGGCAGTTCAAAAGGCACTGTTAAAGCTTCAGTTCATTTAACTGTATCTGACTTAAGCTTTGCTCATGCTATCAGAAGATAAATGACTGTATATAAACTAATATTTTCACCCCCCTATTCATATATTTCTTTCAGCATCTGTCACAAACTGTGAGTTACATTTAAATGCAAAGTGTTATATGGTCAGGGTACAGCACTGGGCTTTGAATACTTAAGATCCTGTAACAAAAGCATCACATGATTATTTGCACATGCACACTTACTGATCCTTCCAAAATTTGATTATTGCCATATCCCTGAATTTCATAACAGATAATTGTTGCACTTGTATTAAAGAGCAAGAGGACAGTGGTGAATGCTGTGTCAGAAGAAAAAAAGAATGGGCAAGCCTATTCAAGATACGGTTTACATAGACAACAACTTACCAGCTATGGTACACAAACCTGACATCCAGTACAAGTTGGAAACACAATGTTAGATTTCCAAAAGCTTCACAGGACTCTTTCTTGAGGGTCCAGACCACAAAGCCAGGGTTTACATGAAAACCTTAACATTTACTCAAAACTGACATTTCCCACCAACCCACCCCACATACTATTCTATCCCTGATTTTTCAGGAAAAAGATCTGAGAGTTAGAAAATCAGGGAAATAAAATCCCAACCCAAAAACCCCCACAAAACAAAACAAAACAAAAAACCCAAACAAACAAACAAAGCCAAAAACAAACAAAAACACACACACACACACACACCGGTTCATGATTCTTAGGCAAGTACACTGCATTTTTTGAGCCCTGAGAATTCTCACCCTAAATTTGAAAGTGATTTCCTGAAACAAGTCAAATCACAGGGAGGGACTGGTTTGTCAGCTTTAAATAGGCTGTTTTCAAGGAAAAGCATTCATACCCTCACCTTAATTTCACACTGATTTTTGCTTCTTCCTCTGTCTCTTGCTTAATCTGATAAAACCAGTCAATATACATTCCACTCTTGTTCTGCCTGTGATGAGCCAAATCTACACAGGATGCACCTTGCTGCAACCTCTGTGCTTTGCAGTGAGTCTGAGGAGACTTTTATCACCACAATCACTCAATCAATACACATGGGGTTTCACTTCTTTGTTTTAATCTTTTATCCCATGCTTATCCTGTATCACTTGCAAGGGAGTTGGGGGAAGGAATAGAATGATAGAATATCTCAAGTTGGAAGGGATCCATGTATTGATCTTATGAAGAAACAAGAAAAAGTGATGCAGTTTTCTACAGAGGCCCAGTGAACCAGGAAGGCTTCACCATGTGACAGACATGAACTGTGCAGAGATGCTGGAAAAGCAAATAAATGACCCTTCTGTCAACAAAATGTCATATCAAAGAAGAGTGTAAAATAGAAAGCTTTCTTCATATCTATTCTATTTAAACAGCACTGGTCGAAAAATGAGAAACAGAATCATATCTACCACTATTAATTTTGTGCTGCAATATTAGAGGAAAGTTCCTCTGCCTTCCAACCCCTTACCATACCAGGTCCTCAAGCCAGCTTTGCTTCACCTGTTTTGAAATCAGTTGAACAGTGCTAACTCAGACCATCTGATGCATTCTTGAGCTTTTGGAAAGAGCAGCAGAAAAAAATCATTATCTAGTTGGCAACCATAGCATTGTCAAAAACGCAGGTTACAAAATTAAGTCAGAGCACAAAGAATGGCACACAGGGAAAGATTAGCCCACAATTTGCAAGTTGCATTACAACAGCAATAACCAGTAAAAGGGATAAAAAGCAAAATGAAAAAAAAAAAAAAAAATGGTCCAAACCACATTCTCTCTGTTCATTTCTGTCCCCTGTCTATTCCTTCCATATCTTTTACAATTAAAGTCAATGCACCCATAGCCAAGTGATTGTGGCTCCAGGAGTCACTCAAACCACACAACCAGAAGGTCCACCCAGGCTTGCCCCAGGCTTGTCAGCCACTGGCCCTTTCCCAGGCCACACACTCCCAAACCTGCTGTGCAGGGACTCTCCTGTCCCCTTGGGTCAGGGAGCAGGACACGCTCTCACTGGGGCCTCATGTTTTCTTTGCTGGTTTTCAGGGTTTCCATTTCACAAGACAGGTGGGAAGAGGTGATGGGGCAACTCTGAGCTCCCAAAGGGATGTCATCTCTCCCTTTCCAACCAGCAGGAAGAAATGTTCTTGCTTTCTGATGAAGAAGAGGTCTCCCCCACACCTGCCAAGCAGAGGAATGTTCTTTCTCTGCAAGTGACAAACCAGAAGGGACAAAGCAGAGCAGGCAGGCTGATCCTCTCACCGAGATTTCCCATTTGAGTTGAGACCTTCTGCAGAACAACCTTTGTGGGCCCTATGGTGTTCCATCTTTTTTTAAGCTTTACCTGTAAGGAAGACCATCTTTTTCCAATCCGCCTCCCTCGGGACTTACCTTGTCTCTCCCTCTCCTGCTTCACATAACCCCAGTTATAACAGCATATATTGGTGAGAAAGGAACCAAGCAACAGAAATTTGTAATAGTTTTCTACAGAATAGCACAGGGACAAGTTGATCTGGCTTAAAATGTCAGGAATGTATGAAAGCATGTTCTGTTCATAAAAATCTTTCAGTGCTTTCCCTCATGGTATTAAACCAGAAAACCTGATGTAAATGCTTCATTTTGGTCAAAGGGGTGTGTTGGCTGGGTAAAATGGCACTGCTCAGCTAAAGAACAGCTTGAGGCACACAAAGAGAAAGTCAGTGGTAGAACAAAAAGTCTCAATGTCTCTCCTGATCTTTGTTTTATCTTGCTCACCAGCCGGACTTACTCCCCTTTCCTTGAGAAGACCTGAATCTATTTTGAAGCACACCTTGAGCTGAGATTTAGCCCTCTGGAAATCACACAGATCCCATGAATGCTAGCTAATGAATCACTGCCCACAATATTTTTTCCCTTGTATTTCCTTTTTTTTTTTTCTTAATCCTGGATTGCTTGGGGGGATTTTTAGTGGCTTTTGTTGTTGTTGTTGGTTGGTTTTGGGTTTTTTTTGTTGTTGTTTTTGGTTTGGTTTGGGTTTGTTTTTTTTTTTTTTTTTTTTTCCCTATATTTTCTCCTCCGTTTCAATACCTCTTGTCAAATATTGTTTTTCTTTCTCACTTGCTGCTTGCCAGTTCTGGACGCATTCCTCCAGCAGCACGGCAGCCTTCAGCTCACATTACATCTTTCCTTTCCCTTAATGCTGACTTCTCTCACTCTACTAACATGCTTTCTTTCATCATTACCAGGATGCATCTCACACTTAGGCTTTTAAGGTTCTTTGGGTGTATATTCTCAACATAGTTTCTCTGTTTCTCCCACTTCCATTTTCTGGTGGCGTTCCCAGGCTCGGATCCTGCCGTGCAGCCACCTGTTAGGAAGCAGAGAGCAGGAGCCTCTGGGGGATGGACTGTCATATTTGCCTGCTCAGCACTAAGCTACGGCTGTGGGCAGGCGGCGTGCAACTCATCGCGGCACGAGCACAAATGTGTTAGGCTGGTAGCAACGTTACAACCGTTTGAGGGGTGCGGATCCTGTAGGAGGGAGAAATTGGAAATCTGAAACAGAGCCACATGGCTACCAGAGGAACATAAGTGAACTCTTGACAGTGTAATTATACTCACCAGAACACTTAAAAATAATTGCTATCCTTAAGAATCAAGCTGCTTGTATTAATGTGAAAAGCTGTTTTAGGTGGTATTGGTACAAAGGAAGGAGAAGCCACACAAAGCAAGATGCTTTCCTTTTGTTTTCATTGGGTTTCTCTTTAAGTCTTGAATTGTTACCCTTCTGTGCATCTGCACAATACAATAATAAGCAAATTAGCCACTGTAAATTCTGAACTCATTCCATTTGGTCAGATAAAAGGATTGTGAGGACATATGAACAATAAAGACATTTCGTTTGGAGGATCTTAGATTTGCAAGAATATCTGGCAATTTGTGTAAAACTGGCAACATACAAGTAAATCAGAGCAAGTTTCCAAAGCAAAATGCCACTGTTTTCTTAAAGATTATAGCAGTTCAGCAATCTGGATAGTATTACAGAGGAACTGGGTTCACAGCTCCTACGAGAATAGAAGGAAGCTTTGTGACTTCAAAACGTGCAATTTAGATCTGCTAGCTGCAAGGAGAATTAGTCTTGTAATGCAACAGGGTGTGAAAATGAGAGGATTTTTAAAAAGGGTTGAAACTGTTTCTGTGAAAGCATTTTTGTATCTATGCATTTGAGCAAAGCCTCTTTGAATTTTGAAGTGTTTAGCTTCAAATGTTTTGGGGATTCCAGAGGAATACATAGTTTCAAGATAACTGTTTGAAATGCTGTGACAAACAGTCCCATTCCAACAAGAAAGTATCAGACATCAAAGCCATCCCAGGAGGAGAGGAAAACAGAATAATTCAATGTATTTTAAATTAGTTTTCACAATCAAAATGTATAAAGCCATGTATGACACCAGATTAGGAGCTAGGTTCTCTACAGTTACCAGTAACTGGCTTTACTGAAGATGGTTTTTATGCTGAGAGACATAGATGTCTCCCATTTATTTTCTGCTCTGGGTGTCTGTGGCACTTTCTGGTTCCATGTGAAACCCACCATCTAGAAATTTCTTCTGTTCACACTGCTCTCAGGCTGGGTGCCCCTGAGCCGGGCGGGAAAGCCCTGGTTGGTGAGATGTAAATTGCAATTGCAATCCCCATGTCACAGAAGGAGACTGTCTGGGGTTGACTACAGAAAGACTGAAATACTGCAGAAGTGTTGACCACCTCAGAGGTGAACTGCTGTGATCAATTCTGCCAGGTTCAAGTGACAAGTCCAACAACATCAGCGCTTGCAGCATGCTGTTCTCAGCACACACGAGCACGTGGCTGGTGCTGTAACTGTGGAGGATAGATCAAAACCCAGACAAAAGTTTCTCATTAAAGGTGTTAGCTGGGAAGCGACTTCATAACCAAGCTGTCATTGCCAGCACTTTTGAAAATAACAGTGGGAAGAAAAGTGGTGAATTGGGTGGTGATGAAAGATTACTCCAAGACAGTCCTTTTACCACCAGACGTCATTATCTTAGTCAATGGTTGAGAAGCAAGAGCTATCCAGTTTACAAAGACAGCGGTGTAACTGGTTATAGGCAACACTTCACCCTGAGATCAGGCGTCCACCCTAACACCATCAGTGGCTTAGGAGCAAGTCACCAGCATTCACTAGTTTTGGTCTGTCTTGGTTTGGGCTGAAATAGAGTTAATATTCCTTTTCAGGGACTAGATGAGTGCTGTGTTTTGGATTTAGCTTTGGGTTTGGTATGGGAAAAATGCTGATAGCACACTGATTTCAGTTTTCAGCTGCTACCGAGACTTCAAGGACTCTCTGACTCCCCCTGTCCTGCCCGTGCGCAAGGGCACAGGGAGCAGGGAGGGAGCACGGACAGAGCACCTGACCCAAATTGGCCAGTGAAATATTCCATATCATGGAACATCATGCTCACTGTATAGAGGAGGGGTGGCTGGGAAGGAGCTCTCTCTCTCTCTCTCTCTCGCTTCTGGGATTGTGATTGTGGGATCTTGGTATCTCGGGGTCGCTGGCCGGGAACAGGCTGGGGATTGGTCAGCGGGGGGTGAGCAATTACGCTGTGCATTGCCTGTTTATGTATTTCTTTTTGTTTTCCCCCTATCATTGTCATTGTTCTCCTTTTACTGCCATTATTAAACTGTTCTTATCTCAGCCTGTGAGTCTCCCTTCACCCCTCTAATTCCCTCCCCCGTTCCCAGGTGGGGAGGGGGAAGGGAGGGTGACCAGCTGCGGGGGTTGGTTGCCAACCAGGCCCAAACCACGACATGGTCACACTCTTCATAGATGGCAAACAGACATCCAAGTCTATCTGGGGATTTTTAACTGCAAAATATAATGTCGATATTTTCTTAAACAAATATTTTTGTAATAGATATTACTTGGCTTAAATTCAAAATTCAACAGAGCAGTTTTAGATAAGGATTCTTTTTTTTTTTTTTTTTTTTTTTTTTTACAGTAAGTTATTGCAAAAGTGTATTCAGAATTGCATACGGCTGGCATCAGGTAATTTGACATGAGATAGACACTTCATGCAATCAGTTTAATTTCATCGGTGCTCATAAGCCAAGGGAAGCTCTGTACATACACATTAATGCAGAAGCTGGAATTAGGCTTGTTACATACCTGTTTGTAAGTTATACCCCAGTTCTGATCTAATGTTTGGAGGTGGCACAACTAGAGCTGAGATTGCCCAAGATGCCCAGGTGCCCCCAGTTTAATCACACTGTGCCCAGTAACAAAGCAAGCACACTATTCAGAGCCACTCAGCTCCAGTCCTGCTGTTCCCATCGATAGCCTTCCTGGCAAGTTTCAGAAGTTGCATGATTCTTCATTCTGCACCTCCCTTCTGCTTTCAGGTGGACATCAGGACTTTATCAGCATTTAAATGCTTTAATTAAATATAATTTTACAGATCTATATGTCTTGCCATTCATTATCTGTCTTCAATAAATAGGAAGTTTTTCTGATCATCACGGAAGAGAATTTTTCACCTGACTCTCAGCAGTGGTAAAAAGCTCTACACGTCTCTCCTGTACACCAGGCAACCAATTCACATAGCAGCTCCTGACTAACTCCTCCTGCAATGTTTTTAATTATTCTCTGGTTTTAACTGTCCCCTTCCACCTCCGTATCTTCGAACCTGCTTCTAATCCTGTTTAAGAAAATAGATCAAGGTCTACCTGCTTGTTACAGGTTTCTGCTGGGCAGCATTACTGGGTGACCAACACTATATCTTAACCTGAACAGATCTCCAAGTATTTTTATAACAGGTCAACTATTTTTCTCTGCCAGTACAGAGGCTTTGACATGCACACATTGTCTCACCAAACAGTCACTGGGAAACTAACCTCCGAGAGTACAATCTGCAGACAGAGGTATGAAACAAACTACCAACGGAGTGGTCAGATGCTTTATACATCTGTAAAAATGAAAAGCATGGCATGAGGTTTAAAACAGCCATGTACACTTTGTCCTCTAACAAAAGCATGTATCAGCTGGTTGAAACATTATTTCTCCCCACCAGCTTTTCCTGTTATTGCTTGAGGGATAATAAAGGATACACACACAAATAACAACAATGTAACACTGTGCTTGTGTGCAAATAGATTGAAAGAATACCTCTTCTTCCACGTGAGCTTTTGGGAGTTTTGTAGTTTACTGTACAAGAACTAAAATGACAGTAATTGGGGTGCCCGTAGGATTTATCAAACTAAAAATAATTAAAGCAAAACAAAACAAATCCCCAAACCCAAGCAACCAACATTTGGGCTTCTCTTAGGGCTCAGAAGGAGTCTGGTGCGAGGATATCGCACCATAAACAATTTCGAAACTCACTGCAGTCCGGTCATTCTCAAAACCAGCAGGGAAGTAGAAAGAAATGGAGGGTAGCAGCCAGGAAAGGCCGAGCTCCGAGGCAGGGTGGGTGCAGAGGGGTGCTGCGGGAGCCCGAAGCCGCCGGGGTTCGTGCAGCCGGCAGGGGCTCTGCCGCAGCGGTGGCTCTGCCTCTCAGCCTCCGCTCGGACTCGCAGGGAGGCTTTGCACTTGTGTGGTAACGTCACACGCCCAGCAAATAAGCTTCGTATCACAGAGGTGAAGTCCCACAAGAAAATCTACTTCACGCGGTGAAACGTGGGAATTGGTTTCCTAGACAACAACTCGACGAGTAGAGTTAGTTTCTATTCTGAATTAATACAAAATTAAGACTTTCTATGCCGTAGTGGAGACCACTAGTAAAGCTCACCTTTCATCCAGCCCCTCTCAGCTGGGCATCTTATTTGTTGATGAACACTCTCCCTTACTGGTCGAGTATATTAAAATATTTTAGTTTTAATTTATTTTTATCTTCATCCTTATTTAAGAAGGCGTATGTATTGTTATTTATGCATTTTCTTTAAAGCTTTCAATTGTTTAACTTTGCAGATGCTTGCTAGATAAAAACAAACAAACAAACAAACAAAACCAAACCAAAACAAAAAACCCCAAACCAACTTGTGGACTGTTTAATATGATGTTATTTGTGAGATACATCAAACAAGCAAAAGGGTAAAAATTTATTTTATGCTTTACTAGGCACAAATAGTGTTTGTGTTATTTCCCTGGCTTATGCACCTGTGTCTTGCCTTCACAATTACTTAAACATCTGAACTTCCTTTGGGGAAAATGGCCATATGTACTAGTTAAGTCAAAGTGCAAACCTGTGCAAACAAGACAAGCCCATAGACAAATTGAAGGGCAAACCTAGATCTGTATCACCTCCTCTAGAAGCTGGGAGTTCCTCATAGCTCTCATTACATTTCTCTTTAGCTCACGCAAATAATTCAACATTTAAGAGGGTGTTCTTTAGCACTCTTTGGCCAAGATAGGCCGGTTTTAAGGCATTGCGGATGACATTCCACAGTTTCCTTTGCTGCATTTTAACTTTTAGTGAGATCTCTCTCCTTTTCCTGTTCCTGTTTTTCAGAACGAAATGTATTATGGTAGACTGTACCTATTAACAAGCTGTAGCAATACCCAGGTGTTGGGGCCAAGGCAATCATCTTACACCCTAGAAATTATTGATGTAAACCATACTTGAGGTCTAACTATGTTCTTCTAGAATGTGTCTAAATATTGAGCCTGAGCATTATCTCTTGGTTCAAGAAGCTGGCAATGGGACTTTCTGTGTCAGGAAGTAATCTTAAACAATTTTCTCACATGTATTTTTTCACTTCAGTAAGTAGTTTAGCAATGGATGGCTGAACTTTTTTTTTTTTTTTTCTTTCCAAGACAAATGGCAGAGCAATCAGAGTAGTCAGATAGAGCTGAGGATAATTCTTTGTCTAAATTCTTTGTCTAAACATGTCCATAATTTTAGTAATTTCTTTTTAATTGCCACTGTTCTTGACTTTGCCTTTAGGTAAGAAGGGAGGATGCTCTAGCAGGTGTTTAGTGTCAAGTGTGTGATTTCACTTGAGACACACAAGCCTTCATGACGCTAAATCTGTGTGGATGTGAGATATACCGGTTTCCAGCAGTGGGTTCAAAGAGCTTTCAAAAGGCTTTTGGCATTTCCAAATAACTTCTGGGAACTTTGGATCATTTGTATGGTATCTCCCAACTCCTGCCGATCTGAATAGCGAGTTTTCTGGAAGCACTTGTAGGCTGTTTGTAAACAGCCATGGTCTGTTTTGTTTGCAACTTGCATTTTCTAAGATAAGAATCTTCAACAGCAACTATCGCAATAAATATTTTCAGAAACACTTCAGTTTGTTTACATGTAATATGTGAATGCAGAAAACTGTTTTCAGCTAGCAGCCACCACAGACTTCTGGGGGTGGGGAAGCAGGGCAAGGAAGTTCATTACAAGCCGGTGTGTTGGTTGTAACATATCTATAGTGACTTCAGCTAGGAAGCAGCTTGCTGATAAAGTTTTCTTACCAAGCACTCTTGACTGGATTCCCATCTAAAGGCGATGTTTTGTTATTTCTCACTCTTGACAACTCTCCTGCCGTCACTACCATCATACAAAACGGGAGAATGGCAGCTTTGCAAAGAGAAAATTAATACAATGGGACTTCTCCTGTATATTTTAAATACAAAGCAGTGGTAAATACTTGTATTTCCTATAGAATGCTGCTGAAAATGTGGTTATACCAGGAAGATTTAGTAAGTACGAAAAGCCTCCTCCGCAGTAACTAAAGAAGATGCCCGTCTTCTGATTCCGGTAACACTCTAGCATGGGAACAGGAGTATGGGGCTCAGGCTTTCTAGTAGTCAGCTGAGCATAGAAAGAAGTATGGATTAAGCAAAATAAAACTGGATGAAAAAACTTAGACCTTGATGACTCTGTAATATATCTGATGGCCTGAAGGGGTTAATGAAATCCATGGAGCTGCTAGGCAATAGTTCCTGTGCCCAAGTAGCAGCCACCAGTGAAAGATGTGTAATAGCATGGTACACATTTCTGTTCTTTGGAAATGTAAAAAATGCAGGTATTATTATTATTATTATTGTTGTTGTTGTTGTTATTGTTATTATTGTTATTGTTATCATCATTATCATTGTTAATATTATTTTGGTTTGCACTCTGCTGCTCACCTGCCTGAGTTTAGCTGCTAGGATGATTTAGTTTTGCAACTGTCTCAATGCACTTGTTATCCCACTGTTAAAGGTACTTACCAGCTATCCACTGATTTTGGTGGGGTATAGCTGCAGTGTTACTTCTAGTAGATGCACTCAGGTCAATGCCTGAATTCAGAAATAATGTCTTTCTTCCCACTTGCTGTCAATGTAGATGTTATTAACTTGGAGGGAAAAAAAAAAAAAAAAAAAAAAAAAAGAATTGAACAAAAATATCCTGGATGTATGGACAGATGGCAATACTCATAAGTCAGCATCAAGCAGGCATGTGTTAGCAGGGAAGTTAGAAATGAGCTGGAGCGGAGCAGGGTTGTGCTGGCTATTCAGCTAGAAAAGGTATGTGAGGAAAATAAACTGCTGATCTCAGCGGGAATGCTAAATATATGAGGGGCTGGGGAATGCGTTCAGCGATAACTTGGTTGGAATAGGTGAGGAAATGATAATGCAGGCTCTGGAGTAAATTGGATGGGCTTGTCAAAGCCAAGCCAGACAAAATGTTGCCATGGTTATTGAGTCACCCAAATAAAGAGAACACCGCTGACTCGGAAGTACAAAGGCTCAGGATGGCTTTGTGATCCCTCGCAAGGTCTGGGGGTAGAGATGAACGTTCAGATCTGCTGCCTGCTGTCATTAGGGAATGCAAATCAGAGTGTGCAAATGAAAGTGAAGGGGTGACAAGGTGCCTCGGGACCCGGCTTTCCTGGTTGATGCCTAAAAAGTTCTCCTGGGAATTCAGACTGATTGCTGTCTATTCTGCATAATGGGTAGGCTGACTGATTTTATTGATCCTCGGTTATTTTTCAATATTGTTTCCTTCATTATTCCAGGCAGCCCAGGTACATAGGCACAGGCCCATAAATAAGCCTCAGGGGCCAATGCAAACCTATTTTCACGGTGAAGAATCTGCATTTTAGTTTTTAACAACAGACAAAGCCAAGTGTACTTTGCTTTAATACATCCAATGAAAAATTTGAACGGATTATTGCATAATATAAAAGGGGGGGTGTATATTTATTATATGTTTAAAACTTTATTTCTTCCATATTTTAAATTGTACAGTAAGAATTATCTTCAGTACTACTTTCTATAAGGGAAATTATTTTTCTACGTATAACTCCTACAGATGTGGGTTTAATCAGAGTTCTTACTCTACCCCAATGAATTGGGAGTTTTGTGAGAAAAAAGGGAGAAAAGAGGAAAGAAAACCAGTACGATGACACAGAAAGTATCTGGCTGCCAGGGGAAAATAGCGCTTGTGAAGATGAGGACCCAGCTTGAGGAATTCAGTAGCAAGGGCAGCAAGGGCTGAGAAAGTCACATTAAAACAGAGATGCAGTCTCTGGTGGGTCATTTGAATTTCATCTGCAGAGTAATTTTCATGCCATTTAGCCACAGTCACAGCAGGAATAAAGAGGACTAAACACATTAAAATGACAAAATCATACGAGGGATTGGGGCTTGTGGTCATCACATTTGATAAAATTCAATGATACTGAGTTAGTACCATATCAAAGATGTTGAGTGTTTACAGAAAAATATGGTATGCAACAGGAGAAAGGTCTGTAGCACACTCATTCTGTGTTCCTGGTACACTGAGAATCCATCAGGTACAAAGAAGAAAGGATTCCTGGCCTCAAAAAAAAATTTAAAAAACAAACAACAAACAAACAAACAAAAAAACCACAAAAAACATACCAAAACAACAACAAAAAAAAAAACAAACAAACAAAAAAAAAGCCAAAAACAAACAAACAAAAAATCCCCTAAATCAAACCAAAAATACAAACAACAGCAAAACATCCCAACCTGTTAACAAGATTTGCAGTTGACCCTTAGAGTAGTGGTTCTGTTTTTTTCAGATCCTTCAAGGAAACATAGGATATTTTAATAACAATTTCTGTGCTGCAAGGTCCCATAACAATTAATTAGTGCATTCAGGGCCTCAGGAAATGGGCTTGGATTGAAAGTTCTTGTCAATTCTCAGTTGCTGTCTGCAAGCATGAGCCATGATAGGATGCCCCCTGAAGCTGAGGAAGCGTGTTCCGTGCTGCACGCCTCAGTAGTTCAGGCAGCCAGTGCCCAGAGGCGCGGGCCCATGGCACGCTTCAGCACGGAGAATGCACCTTTCAGTTTTGAACAACAAAGTGTAGTTTGTCGTGACTTAACCCCAGCCATCAGCTAAGCACCACACAGCCGCTTGCTCACTCCTCTTGGCTTCCTGGTGGGGTGGGGAGGAGAATCGTAAAAAAGTAAAACTCACAGGTTGGGATAAGAACAGTTTAATAACTAAAATAAAGTAAAATTTAGCAACAACAACAATAATAAAATAACATAATAACGGCAACGAAAATGAATATAATAAAAAAGAAAAAGAGGGTTAAAACCCAAGGAAAGACAAGTGATGCACAATGCAGTTTCTCACCACCCGCTGACCGATGCCTGAGCAGCGATCTGCCCCCCAGCTGACTCCCCCCCCCCCAGTGTATGTACTGGGCAGGACTATGTTCTATGGGGTGGAACATCCCCTTGGCCAGTTCGGGCCAGCTGTCCCGGCCGTGCTCCCTCCCAGCTCCTTGTGCACCGGCTCGCTGGCACAGCACGGGGAAACTGAAAAATCCTTAACTTAGGGTAAGTTGCGCTACTTAGCAACAACTGAAACATCAGCGTGTTATCAACATTGTTCTCACACTGAATCCAAACCACAGCACTGTACCAGCTACTAGGAAGAAAATTAACTCTATCCCAGCTGAAACCAGGACAAGTTGTATACACTTGATGAAAGATGCTGTGATTTCCCTTATCCACGCAGCGAATGGGAGAATTCAGTCATTTCATGCACATTCATCTTAAGATCTAGTAAGGCACATTAAGTAATACTAAAAAGAGAGCTGAAGATTTTCATGTGTTTTCAAGAAAAGTTCCTGACAGTGGAAAACAAAATAAAGCAGGCAGCTTCAAAACATTCTAGGCTTCAGGAATTGGCATAGATCTCTGGAGCATGCTGATTAACAATAACTGAATGTGAGGGCCATGGAAGGAGAGCGTCTGCTCCTTTAAGGGTAGCTGGTCAAAGGAGCCATAAACAAGCACATGCAGAGACGAACCTGCCTGACACATGCTAGGGGAGGTAGTGTTGATCACAAACCTGGCACTAATTGGTAAGGACATGTGGAGTGTGAGAAAGTTTATTTTTTCAGCTGGGAGGATAAAGAAAGGGAGGGAGACAAACACACAGAGATATAAAACCTGATCAATTGGTGTTAACAAAGGCAATAACCAGAAACAAACCTGGTCAGTCACACCCGTCGATGGGATATCAAGAAACGACGGCAACTCAGACCTTGCAACTGGTAAGGATGCAAACCTGAGGGGTTTTTTTTCAGGCAGTCAGAGCATGAGCTAAGAATAATTTTTTTACTGGATTGGTGCTTGGAAATCACATTCTTTTTTATGGAGATTGAATTTCATTTCATCTTGCCTCAGTAGTTAGCTAATATAATGCAGAAAAAACCCAAAATCTTGGATTTATAGAGCTCAAAGAAGACTTGGAAAGTACTATGATCATCTCATTTAACCTTGTGTACTTCATAGGCCAGAGTTTACATGCTATAATCTGTGTGAAGCCAATGTAGCCATGTTTGCTTAAAAACATATCACCTAAGGAAAATCCAGCTGTGGTTTAAATGCTTCAAGTGACAGGGAAACTCCAGCAAATCCATTATAATGTTTTTTTATGATTAATTATATTC
The DNA here is from genome assembly GCF_018691265.1 of Tyto alba. Taxonomy (NCBI): domain Eukaryota; kingdom Metazoa; phylum Chordata; class Aves; order Strigiformes; family Tytonidae; genus Tyto; species Tyto alba. Next base: position 11,269,049 of record NW_024881327.1, on the reverse strand, counting down.
ACCGATAAAAATGAGCACCTTATTTCTAATCTGAATGTATCAACATGCAGCTTTTAAGTATTCCCTTTTGATTTTTTCTGCTAGATAAAAGACTAGTTTACAGTTTACTGGTTACATTAAAAATCATGAATCAATTAAGCGCTAACATATCGAGGTATGTGGTGAATAATGTCAGGTAAAATGAAAAAGACATATATTTTTTTCCAAACAGAATATAAACACATGATTATCACTTGATACAATGAGCTAAGTAGTAACCCAGCATCCGAGTCATCAAAATGTATCCATCACCTTTGGTATGCACTCAGGTTGCAAAGGAAAAATCAAAACCAGCTTGTATCTACCTTGAGAACTGATTCTCAGCAACCTTCAGTAAGCATGGTTATGCAATGTAAATGTAGAACATAAGTAGATCTGTGCTTCCAGTCATGCTTATATAAGGAAGATGCTTATTTCCCCCCGCCATCTCCAACCTGTGGGCTCTCTTTGTAGATGTGCATATGGCTACAACCAGGCAACCTCTTGGAGAAACAGCACTTCAAGCACCATTTACTTAAATGACAGTTACTTTGAGAAACTTACAGCTGTTAAAGAAACAAAGTATTTAAAGGTAAAGATAAGTTCACCTGCAGGTTGCTTCATTTGGTGGTAACCGCTTACATTTATGACTGACTTAGGTACGATACAACAAGTAACCACTAAATGTAGTTACTGGTGGATACTTGGCTGGTATAGAGCCACTTGCCAGTCTGAGCCAGACTTCTTGACCATAATTTAACTCTAATAAAGCATTTCCCGTAATTACTCTGTCAGTGTACTTGTTACTATTAATATTCTCAGCCTGAAAAGTGAGTTTGTCTATTCCGTCAATGACCAGATAGCCAGAGGCACGTGGACTAAATGATTCAATGGTATATTCAAAAACATAGACCCCCAGATATGGAACATGGAACTTCCCGGTTGCTGGGGCAAATGAAGCTCCGTAGTTGACATCCAGATTGTTAAATCTGATGGGTCCTGGAGTCGTCATTCCATATGTATGAGAGGCAAAAAAGGCCACCATAGGTGCATACCTGTACGATCCTTTTGAAAAATCTGGAAAGGAATAAAGAACAATTTCGTGTAATATTACATTGTAGAAAGGCAACTCAGACCAGCCAGAAGACCAAAAGCAGCTTTTCTGAAGTCACATCATCCAGTAGCTTGAGCAACGTAAACATGGTGTTTCTGCATAAACACAGAGGTGTCCTGTATTGTATAAAAAGTCATTTTCTGCACAATTAGTTCTAGGTGTACCCACGAAAGAATAATTTTAGAAACAGCAAGAGAACTTTATGTTTGTCTACAGTATGTTATAATTAAGGGAACTGCTTTTTTTGTTTTCTTTCTTTCCCTCCTTTCCCCCTCCCCAGTCGTTCCCACCCCAGGATCTCTTTCATTGTTCATCTGTATGCACTGAAGCCAAGAAGTTTCTCCACAAATCTTAGACAAACACTGAAGAGGCTTAGCACTCCTGATGTTAAATGAGGGAATAAAAGTATATGGTTTTCTCTTCAAGCTGAGCCTGCACACTATGATTCCCTGCCACTGTACAAATGATTTCATTCACTATTCATATGCTGTCATGTGTGAGAATCAGCCAAATGGCTGCTGAAAGCTGCATAAAATTCACATTCCATGGGGCATGGATGTAAATTATTAATTTGTTTTCTGGACTGGATAAGCAGAGTTTCCACTTTTCTTTTCTGAAATATTTTTCACGGGCTGCATCCTTTGCTGATGAAAATCAGAGGCATGTCTGAAATGACTCCTTGAGGCCATAGTCCCACACGTCATGGTAGCTACTGGTATTTATAGAGCATTTATGGCCATGCTGAAGCTAGTATTCCCCAGTGATATGATTTTACCTCCCCCTTCAAATTCTATGATATCATGTTCAAATACATCTATTGCACACCCTCCTGCTCTGCACAATTCAGCAGGGACCTTTCCAGCTATTACGGCTGGTCCCAGCCCAATTTAATCCCATTGTCTGGTCATATTAAAGAAAGAGATCATGAGTCACCCACGAGGATTGATGTCTTCAGCACCAAAACAGAGGACACTACTACTTGAGTTGGCACTCATTAAAGTGAAATGTGAGACCTTTGACCAGAAAATGCTCTCTAATGAGGCCCTGGGGCAGAGGCCCATACTGACAGCATATTGCACTACTAAATTCTTTACTTGCCAACACTCAGAGAATTGTCGTTCGTCAGCTTCGTACTGCAGTTGACTCCTCCAAAGGGGTGGCGACAAGCACAAATAAAACTCTGTCTGTCGTTGACACAGGTTCCTCCATTCTGGCACGGGGAACTGACACAAGCTGAATATTGCCCTGTGATAGAGAAGGAGAAAACCCAACAACCTCAGCTTCAATGTCATTACAGTGACACTTCCCATATTTGCAGTATTTTGTAAAGCCTTTTTGTCAGTTCATAAAGGCAGTGAAATTTCTGCCGAGGTTCTGTGCGAAGGCCAGCTACGGATCCTGTCCAGGATGTTCAGACCCTTTGCTAGTCCAGCCTCCCTCTCTGTCTGAGAACAGCCCTCAGCTAGTCTCCAAGATATTCAGAATAACCTATAAATGCTGAATCCTGCTTGTCTCAGAGGGTCAAGAACATGTAATATAAGATGAAAGATATTACAAATCTAACTTCTTTGGAGCATCTCAACAAATATTATGAGAACCATCAAAAGATTGGGATATCTAAACAGCTGTGACTGTACAGTCCAAGAAACCCGTCAACAATCACCAACATGCCCTTCCTCATTTTTTCCCTCCTGTCCTTAATTTAATGACCTCCCTCCCTGCAATATAAGTTTAAAGCCAGCAAAGCCTGGCTACAGCCAAGCATTTGGAAATTCTCCTTCTCCTGTTCCCTACACAAGTCTTTCCATAATAATCTAAGGCAGGATGTCCCTACAGATGGCCTTCAGGACAGAGTCAGTGTGGAAGATACTCATTCCCAGGGGGAGTTGGGGGGGCTGAGAATCCACCCCTCCTTTCCACAGCCTGATAATGGAGACCTGCAATCCACCCAGAATCAGCTGCTCATTTCCCCCTTCCAGCTGGTCACAGTGGCAGTAGACTTTCTGTGCTGATCCCCATACAGCTGGCTCAGCCACCTTCTTCCCTTCTTGTATGGTAGCCCTCAGACACTACAGCAAAACAAGACACAAGTAAAAACCAAGTGGTCTGCAATCATGTGATTAAAGAAATATGTTGGATCAGCTAATTAATCTTTACTAACAATGGGAATGTGCCGAGAGGCTTGGAGCTGACTATACTGCAGGAGTCCTTCAGAAACAAACAGCAAAACTTGGAAGAGACAATAATGACATATTCAATTTTAGTTCCTTCTTTTGGTGAGACAAAAGAAATATTTTCCTGCTGGTTCAGATAAATCTGTGCTTTGTTTTGATTTCACTAGAGCAGGCACGGAAGGCTGCTCTTTCTAGACAGAGCCAGCTTATCCTTGGGCATACCAAAGCACAGATTTTGTAATGCTGGTGTACAGCTTGGACTGTCCTGTCTATGACATTGCTCACCCAGATGTGTCACAACCATTGCAGGAGAGCCTGATTACTGGTGAGGAAACATGCTATCCAAACCACTTCCAGTACTTGTCCTTGCCCATAAATAACTCAATTCCAGGGTATCTACTAAGATTGCTGTAAAAGTTTTGTATTGCAAGCAACACAAATGACACCAAACAGGTGGTTTTGCAGAGCACCCTCACGGAGGATGTCTTTGCTGCTCTTCCTGACTATTTACGAGCTGGCCACATCGCGCCCAGTTGATACAGAGAAATCTGTTGGTCCAGTGCTGCTGAGGTCTGAGATAGTAACTACTGAGTGTAATTATATAATATATTGTCATAGCACTTTGGGGGGAAGAACACTCAAGCCACATCAAAAATTAAAGATTGTTATGAAAATAAAAATAGAAGTCAAATAAAAGTCAGATGTTCTAGAAAATAAACCTTATTTTTTTTGCCAGAAACTATCAGCAGAGCTCTGGAAAGAGAACTCCACACAGTCCTGTGACAGTAAATCTGGATTAGTAGGTGGGAACTGAAAAAGCCTTTCATAAAAGGGTCTACTTATTGGCAGGGATTGGATCTTCACATAGATGTTTTGGTAATGCCCACAGTTATCTTCAGATTCCCATCCAGCCATTTCACAGACTGTTGAATTGAGGCAAACTATTTCTGTGATAAATTTTAGTTCAGTGAGCAGGATGCTAAAAGCACATTGTACAGTGCCACTTGAATTTGCACTGATGGAGCATGTGGACTTAAAAACACAACAGTAATTCTTGTCACAGAAAATAACATCCATCCTGTAATGCCTGAAATTAAGCAATTTAGGACTGTCAGGACTGGGGTCACAGCACAGGCAACCGGACATGAGAAAATAATGTTTTTCTTCTCAGATAATAGTTTTGCTGCACACTCAGCTGAAGTTATTTTTCACTCATATTCACCAAGCATCCACAACATTTCACTCATATTTACCAAGCATCCACATATCTACCAACTGTGAAAGGAAAACAGAAAAGGAAGGAAAACAACTGATTGTGCTGACTATCATATTCCCAAAATACACAAGCTTTGTGGAAGAACACAGCAGCCTCTTTGCTAATTGGCCTCTATTTATCATAAACAAGAAGTAAATCCAAGAAACAGGAAAAAGTTCACAGAAAGGAAATTATAATGAGATTGAGACTAGTGTTTTAACAGTCTGCTGAGGGATGATTTTGCCTGAACTTAACCTTGGAGTTAAATAAAATTCAGATATAGCTTTACCTACAATAAATTAACCCTCCAGGTGCAGCTTTGCTTAACAGTAGCTGGGGAGCCTGCTCCATTTGCTAGAACTAGAAGCTGTGAAAAGGTTCAAGTCAAATTAGGATTTTCAGAGTAAGAGGCAAATGCCCTAGATCTCCACTAAGTGGGTAATGTCTCTGTAACTTCCATGTGATCTTACAATAGCATGGTTTTGCTGTCAATTCTGGCTGAGGCTTCCCCTCTGCTCAGTATTTCCTTTTTCTTTTTTCCTTGCTGAAGGCCATCCTGAGACACTGTCTGTATTCTCTGCCTAGGGTAAAGGTGCCAAGAAGATCAGGTGAGGAAAGAATTTGCTACTATAGTACATACCCTATTTTTAGGATATATCCTATATCTTTCACAGCTTAGTAGTGTAGATGAATAAAAGAGAGAGACTTTATAAATTTAATTAAAGGCTTAAATTGCAGCTATCAATAGCAGAGAATACACTGAATGCAGTTGCAATTTACACTCAGTGTGGTAGGAATGAGGAGAGACAGTTAATGCTGAGTTTTGCTACTCTTCGTGAGGGCAAGCAGCCAGAAGCTCTTTTGGGAAATAGACTGCCAACGCTGTACAAACAAATCTTCAAACAAATAATGAAGCTCTGTCAGTATTTACTGGGGTGTTGTTTAGAAGCAAATCAAATATTTAGCAATTTAATGGTATCCTTACGGAAAGGAGTAACTCCAGTGGTTCAATTTGGAAATGTCTGAACAGAAAGTAATTTACTAGCATTTTCTCTATATTTAGTTGTCAGTAACAGTCTCTCAGGAATCCCTGGCAGATTGGAAGAAGCTGAGAATCCACTAAACCACCCTGCTCGCACAGGGTCAGACTGGTTGTCGGTCTACAGTTATTAATCACCTCTGGCTTAGAGATCTCTGTCTGACAGTGATAAAAGCGATGAGCATCCCCCACAGCCTGGATGTGAGGGAGCAGCAGGAGAGAGGCAGCCCGCCTGTGGCCAGCACCCTCAGGAACTGAGGGTGACAGCAGAGCTGGCACCTCACCTGGAGAGGTGACAAGCAGAGGATGGCAGGCTGATCACGGTAACTGGCGTCCGTCACAGCCCAGCACGACTGAAAAGGCCTGGGATCTCGGGTTGAGCTGAAACAGGGAGCCCAGGCCCATGGGCAGGGTGTGCAGTCTGGGTCTGGGTCAGGACACCCCGGGGCAATTAAGGAAATTGGTGCACTCGGGGTCCCAACGGGGAACTCAGGCATAAACGCTGCGTGGGGTGTTTGCGGTGCAAAAAGGCACAAAGATTCACCTGCAGTGGTTTTGGGCAAAAAGCAAGGGGGGAGAGGTGCCTCAGCTGTGCTCTCCAGTTTTGGGTGGGGGCAGATTGTCAAGGCCGATCTGAGCTACTTGGACTCTGGCAACTCTGCCTCTCTGTTAAGCAGAGCTATCTAATACTTCCAGTGTGATGATTTCAGGGTCACTAAATTAAAAATAACAAAACAGTTTTATCTATCTATTAGTTTAAAGACTCAATCTGCAAAATTGAAGTATTTGTTATCAAACTGAACTAGAATAACCATCAAACTTGTGCAATTAGAACACAAGATGGAAAATATTTAAATAGGTTAATTTTACTGCAGGCTTGAATGATAAAGCAACAATGGAAGCTTGCATTTCTGTTAGGAGTGAGAAATCATGTGAAAACACAATAAGAAATAAGACACAGAGAAAATGAGAATGAAAAGTAATTACATCTCTCACATGAATGCACTGTTTTAAACACATAAACGTAACACAGCTGCACCCTCAGTTATTCATGTTGATGGGAGAGTGCCATAATCTGAATAAAGCAAACCCACAACTAATACAAGACATGAAACAGGAGAGTGCATTCACCTTTGGAAAGCACAGCAGCCTCTAGATTCCCTAGAGAACAGACACAGCACTAAATGGCAATGGGAAAATGGGAACAGAGCTAAGCTGCCCTCACGCTGCATCATGCATTTCTGCAGTAGAACAGGGCATTGGAAGGTAGGGCCAGACATAATCTGTAACCAAGACTGATGAAGAGTTTGGTGTATATTTGTTCTTTAAAGGCTGTCATCTCCCCTATGTTAGACACCTGAGGCTATCTTAAGGCCATCACTTTTTTATTCATTCCGGGTTGCCATTACAGTTAGTATCAGGTAAAGTGTTAGGTTTTTCATCCCTCGTACATGTATTGCAGCCTCTAGCTGACATAAACCTTTTATTTTGTTCATTCAACAATATAACAAGTCTGCAAAGCTGTATGTCTCTGCATACACAATGAAAACTCACATTGTTTCCCCTTGATTTCAGATAACTATTGAGGAAAGTATTACATCAGGGCCAAATCCTGAACACATTAAAGCCAACGAAAATCCCAGTCTGTTAGAGTACGATCAAATATTAAGCATACTGGAATCAATGAGAATTGTCATTCACCTCTTTCTAGAATTTAACTCTATTCTTTTTGAATTGAAAAAGATGATCTCAGATCAAACACATTATATTATTAGTCAAACATGCCATAGGATTTCTTCTAGAAACTTTAGTAGGATCGGCAAATACCTCAGGATGGTCTCCTGGAACCTAGAGAGAAAAAGCTTTCCTAGAGAACTAAAATCTACCCAGGGAGAAGATGGATACTTGTTAATTAAGATAATGCTCTTACTTCTTTAACTTACAGAAATGTAATGTATGACTTTGCTAGGTATGAAATATCACTGAGTGCAAAAGCTCATTACTGATGGAAAAGTCTGCATAAACATTGCTATGTAGAAACCTTGATTAGAAATAGGGCGTTTTAACATCTGCAAAGGTCTGCACTTTCTGTAAGAGTGAGCATACATCCAATGTTATCAAGCAAGCTACTTGTTAAAATTCAGCATGAGATAAATAATAAATAGGAAAGACATTAATGAATTAATGTGGAGTGAAAAACAGAGCAGCTGGCAGCTTCCTGTGCTCCAGGCAGGTAGCACTAGTGACATTCTCCAACAAAGTAGAAGACTTTGGAAGGATCAAAAGCATCATATCTCATTTTCCCTTGATTTTAATTGTGAACAAAGGTTTTGAATTTCCATCCTATGCAGTGGCAGGAACAGGCAGAAAACAGAAATGACTGAGAAAGTATTGTCATTTTTAGTATCAAAATATTCATATTACTTTGTAGTAAGAATTTGGCAAATCCTGGTGCCTTTTTAAGTGTGACTGCCTGTTGGAATAGCTGCATGTCCTCTCTAACTGAAACGGGAACCAAGGACTGAAATTCTTCAGTGAGGATGGCTTTCAGCAGAAGCAAAGCTACACATGGGACTGGGGCTTTAAAAAGGATCCTTTCCATTGAAAAGGGCTGTACCTAGGACAAGAGGAAATGAAGGAGAGAGGTGGGGAATGGAGGGAAGAGGCATGGAGAGGGAGAGGGAAAAGGAGATTACTCACGGTCTTAGCAAATGAACAAGAGCAGTAGCACTTACTACCCCTACCTCTGCTTAAATAGGGACCAAATATAATTTCAGAAATGTTCATAGATTTAAGAAAGCTTTACAGAAAAGATTTAGTTTGGGGCTTCAAAAGTATCTGGGTATCTATCTCACTTATTTTAATGTGAATTAGAGTCCTCTGAGGACTTCTAGTTACTTAACCACCCTTCATTTTCTGTATTTTCCCAGAAAATATATTTCCATAAAACATTAGCTTGTGTTATTGATTTTCAGTCAAGTCTGATTCCAAAAGCCATAACTCAGAGTTTGTATTTCTGCAAATTCATCCATATGAATTCATTTCACATGAAAATGTTTAAGTTCAGAAGCGAATCACATTCAAAATGTCCCTTTTAAGAATGGTGGCTCCTACTCAGCTGAGCTGTTCTCCGGACTGACTTGAGTCAAACCTGCTTTATTGGCTGGGCTCCCGATTCTGCACAAACACACTGTTGTAATTGTAACTGCACTAATAATCTCAATGAAGTACTGAAGGACCTGGCAAAAGCCTCATTACAGTCATTAGGAGTATTCACTTGCCTCAGGTTTTTGATATTCTTCATCCCCACTGACACTGCAAAGTACTGACACAACTCCAGATTTTTATCTCAGCTTGTGTGGGTTTTTTACTGAAGTTGCTAACTGAGATGCAGGCACAAATTTCTTGTAGTTTAGATTTTGTCTAAATTGCCAGTTACATTTGAAAGGTCAGGTTCTCAGCTGAGTGTATGTGCATGCACATACTGCTGATCACATACAACTGATCAGATGTGAATTTATTGAGGAAAATCAAATGGAGCTTCTCGATGCGTGTGTGCAGTCTCATAAGAAAAATACATTTTCTTGTAAGCAAGAGACTAGGGTAACCTCAAATTCCTCTGAAACATTCCTTATGGCAATCTTCTGACTTTTTATTCACTGCCAGTCAAGTTCTGGTCAAGTGCATCACAAAGGTTACATAAGCCTCTATTGCAAAGGCCCTAACTTTTAGTAAAATGCATTACCTGGATCTATAGTATTATCTGCGTTTCTCTGACTTCGGCTTGCCAGGCTCATGGTGATGTTTGTTGCTCCTTTTTTCCCTGGGGCTGGTTTCTTTATACCTGGTTTCACCTGCTTCTGAAGTTTGGTGATGTTGTTCATTGCATTTGACACTGATATGTCAACATGCTGAGTTAGATTTGTCAAGATAGATCCTGCTTTTATTTCAAGCACAGATTCAATGAGCTCTTTGAGGCCTCTCTGCAGCAGGGGGATATCTGGCTGAGCAAGTTTAATTAGCACAGGTATACTCTCATTCACTTTTTGGATGCTGCTGTTGATAACCTGACACAGTCCCCAGGCTTCATGAGCAGTCTTGTTCAGAAGTGGAATGCTGTTTGAAAAGCGGATCGACTTGGCTTCCAGGGCCTTGATCCTGGAACTCAGTGTCTGGAGCTGAAGTGGGGCCACTTGTTCTTTCTCTGTTGAGGCAGCTTTGTTTTTTTTCAATGAGACACAGTTGTTTGCCAAAAACTTAGAAATTTTTGACTCCACATTCAGAAGGCGAACCTCATGGTCCTTTGATTCCTCCACAGAGTCAAGTAGTTTTTCTTCCAGGTGGCTGATATCTTGTTGTTGATTGTCCACTTTTGACGATGTATCATTTAAAATATAGAAAACTCGTTGGAAATTGTAGAGGATACTATTGCCAGACTTCTCGTACGGAAGATCAGCAAGGGATGGCACTACTTGTGGAGGGAATTCATTCTTCTTGCCAATGAGTAGCATCTGGAGGGATTCGTTCAACTGTTGGAACTGGGGGATGAAAGCCAGGAGGCTGTCCAGTTTCTCAGCTCTGCCACAGCAGACTTCAGTCTCATTTCTTAGAGCATGCAGCATATCTTTCAGTACATAGTTATCTTGAATAGAATCAATAGCATTGTTTATTACTATCATGGTCTTGTTTAATCCATCTTCTATTTCCATGGAGCATTCATTAACACGATTTTCAAACAGTTCCTGATAAGCCTGAGATTCATTTTTAAGTCCCTCCTGAGTTTTGGAAAGCTCCTTAATTGCAGAACTCATTCTGTTAATGACAGTAGTGAGGTTTTCAAGCTTCTCATTGATTTCTTCAGCTTGTATTTGTTGTTCATACTCCGAAGTGAGACTAAAAGGTACCCCTTGTTCAATCAAGGGTTGCAGGATCTCCATATCATAGCACAAATCATTGATTTGCTCATTCATTTTGTCCATCTTGCTGTCCAATGGAAGGACCAGGTCAGAGACACTTTTGTTTAGGACAAGCACATTCTCTTGGATTGCTGCCAGCTGTGTTTGGAAATCCCTTCTGCTCTCTGACAGCATGTCATCACAGACCCCCAGAACAGAGTCTCTCTGAATTTCCAGTGCAAGACTGAGATTGCTGATCTTGCTATCTTGGGCTCTTAAGTCATCATAGACCTGTAGCACCATCACGCCTTGTTTCTTTACTTTCTCATGCAGTGTGAACATGTACTCTGTAATATTGTACTCCATGACTTTATCTGCTGAAGGGATGTTTTGGCTTGAAGACTGTTCAGCTGATAACAGTTGTTCATGAGCATCTTTCATTTCAGTAAGAGTCCTATTTAAAGATTCATAATAAATGATGCTTCTTGACTGTTGATGCTTCAAGTTATCTTCCAAGGATTTCTGCTTTTCCTGTAAAGCTTTCATAGGCTTGCCACAAGTGAGGGTCATTTCATCTTTCATCTGCACCATATGACTCTTCAGCTCCAGAATGTCAAGCTTTGTTGGACCACTGTCTTTCTCCTGAGCAAATTTTTGTTGTGTTTCATTCAGATACTTGACTAATTCTTTTGTATTTTCAAGGTCATCTGACAAACTAGACAGAGTCTTGAAAACTTGAGCCACGTTCTCTTGCATTTCCCCTTGAAATATTTTGAAGTCTTCTCTGACAATGTCTTTGACTAATTCATTAATACTTCTGGATTTGAGACCTTTGGAAAAAGGGGAAATATGAAAACAATCAAACCAATTGTGTTAGCATATCTGATTTTTTTCCACAACGTGAGCAAATATAGTGCTGTACAGAAGCCCCAGTTTACCCACCCATAGAGCAAAATTTAAAGCTGAGGAAGGTAGAGGGTGGCTAATGGTGTTTGAAGACTCATCCCTGTTTCTCCTGAAATCAGTGGGAGTTTTACTATTATTTTGAAAGGGCAAACTCAGACTCTGCATGTGGTATCAACTTTGACCTCCTAGCTAAGCCATTTCTGAGCACTGAAATGGAGATCTGTGTGCTTTTGTAGCTTGCTCATAAGAAAATGATGTGTCCTTTCTCCACTGGGAACGTAAGAAAAAACACCTCCTCTATCAACATTACGGTCAAGTGACCTTTCTATTGTATTGTATGTGATAAGTGATCATACATCACACTATAGTGAGAGAGAAGCAAAATAAAAAGAATAGCCTTATTGAATGTCTAAAGTTAGTAACATGACAACTGCTGCAAAAGGCAGACATTTTAAAGGTACAAACCTTTAGTCTTGCATACTACAACTCTTTATATAGCGCCTAGGAATACTGATCCTGAAAAGCACTAGGCAGAGGTGAACATGTGGGAATTCTGCTCCTGGGAATAACATCAATATGTCTCCCATACAGCCTTAGATGGGTTAAGACAGTCATAAAATAGTGTTCATCAAGAGTGCTGCATAACATATTTGAATTAATTAGAGCAGTAGTTCTGGTCTGGTGTGAGATTAGAAGGATATTTTAATTTGTTCTCCAAATGTAGCCCTTCTGTCCAGCTAAAACACTGAAGCATTGTTTGCATGTTTTTTTCCAAACCCTGTGAACACTTACAGCCATCTTGTGATATAATGCTTAAACCCTTCAACCTCTACAATGTCTTGATGACCACTGGTTCTCTGATTAAAACAGAACTGATAAAGGCAAAAATTCTCTGTTGCCTTCCTCTATTTTCCTCTCAATTACTTCTATAGCCTGGATTTTATTGCTTCATCTCTAAAACAGCAAGGCATGTTCTGAAACCTGATTTGAAAGTACATTCTCAGCAAGAGCAGTAAAATGGCAGGAAATCAGACCCATGAAATCCAATCCAACTTTGGGCTCCAGGGGTGCAGAAGGATTCCAAATAAAAATGGTTTTGTTCAGCAAGCTAGAGAGAAAGACAATGCTTTTTTCTATTCAGGAGAGTAATTTGAATTGTGCGTGTATCTCCAGCTGGAAACAGAGATAAAGTAGTTGATAACATTTGCTTTTTATGAACTATGAGTCTCAGTCAATGGTAAAACACCTCCAATGCTTAGGGGAGAAATCTCACACTTGTTCAGATGTTTTTTCTTTTTTTTTCAAGGCAGGATATAACAGCAAGGTGCACTAAGTTTGCCAGCCTAGCAAAGAGCCACTTCAGATATACAGCATGAAGTTTCCTAATCAATAAACTGAATTACTGTCAACTGTTGTCACAGATGTCAAAGAAATTTTAAGACAAAGTATAAAAAATAACAAAGTGATAATACTGAGATTGCCTTTATTATTTTATTTTTTACTACCTGAACAACAAGTGAATGACTAGACAGATGGATATACATGAATGTGCACACGAATGTGCACACTTACACTTGCACTGAGCTTTGTCAGTGAAGGAAAAACAGCAAGATAAGATACCTGAAAATAAGGATGTCCCGGAAGCTGAGACAAAGAACCAAGATATGAATGCAGAGTAAAACAACTGACATGTAGAGAAACCATTAACCTGACCAAAACATCAGTTGTACTTTATGACGCTGAAAAATGTTCTCTGCTTTGAGAGACACAATGAGCTGTGAAGAGAAGTTTAATGCCTGTGCAAAGAAACAAGGTTACTCTACAGCTTCTATGAGGAATTAATTCAATTTCTTCATGTCAGCAACAAATCTTGATAACAGACCATCCCGCTGCGAGAAGTCTTCCACAAGATCTATACTGGCCTTTTCTTTCCGTGACAGTTGAGAAACTGCCAGCATCGCTCTTTCCCATTCCTGCTCTATTTAGTTGGATCACAGGTGGTGTATGGAGCTCAGCTCTAGTTTTCAGGTGTTCTTCTAGTATCAAGGGGGTGGAACCTGGTAAAACAGACAGCTTTGGGTTTCTTTCCCTTACTTGCTGGCTGGGGCAGCTAGGTACCTGGTAGGTGAGTGCTATTCCAAAGTTCACCAGGGGCTGTGGGAGCACATTTCTCCACAGAAAGACCTGGCCCAAACTTGTGTTGTTGGTGACAGTTGGGTATATTTTTAAGCTTGAGCTGAGAATACACATGAGCACATTCATGGACTTAACTCAATTACAGTTCTCCATTGCTCATTTTGAAATAGGAATGTTCAAACTACCTGTGAACATTAAAGATCTCTTGCACTTTTTATGAGATTATAAATTTTAATTTGAACTCCCTGGCTGAAATCCAAAGTGTGTAATTACTTTGTGTCAACATATACTCCCTTTGCAGTTTCAATTATTTGAAGAATAATGTGCAAAATAAATGTATGTACACAGGAGACTGAGTTAAGGTGATATATAAATGACATTTCTGACTGGGAAGTAATTAACACTCCATTGTTGAGTCCATTTTTAAAGGAGTGTATGTTTTAATAATGAAGATGAAAGGAGTCTATAAAAAGGCTTGGTGTAGAGTGAAAAGAAGAAGAAATAATAACAAGAAGTAAGCAGAGTTTACTAAATTAAATGGAGAAGACCGAATTATTTTCTCTAAGTAAAAAGTAGGAACAATCTCCTGAGTACTGAAAACAATTTAAAAAACGCACAACAGTTTTCACTAATCAAATTAGAGGAGCATATCAGTTACTCCAGTGAGTGTTGTGTTGCCCTGTATCAACAGACGACGGGTTTGTGGGACCAAAGTGTATTTACAGATGAAACCAAGAAATAAAGACTTTGTAAACTGTATTGAATTGTTTGTTCACAGAAACAGACCTCACTCCTAACAAACCCCGATACAAAGCTGGGCAGCCCTTAGAATTTCTATGGTAAGAAAAATGGTGATTAATGGATATGAGCAAGGCACCAGGGCACCATGGGAAGAAAATGGAAAAGTAGGGGAAGAAGGCAGCAGTTTGAATAGCATGAAGCAACTACAGACTTAACTGTGCTTTGAAATCATGTAGCTTCAGAATGGCAGTGGTAGTTGGTAACGTTGTGTTTTGCTTCAGATGAGCTTCTAAGAGTAATTTTTAGCAAGTCTGATGTGCCTATACTGCGCATATGTATGCAGGTACAGAGGACCGAATGGGAACTCCTTCCACCTCCTGCTACTTTAGGATGCTCTTTGCCCACTTGTAATATGACTGACTGATATTCCCTGGACAGAAACTGCAGTTGCCTTTTGACATTACATATACAAGCCAACAGAAACAGTAACCTTGTTCTCTCTCACCTCCTTCCCTCATCCCTGCTGTTTATCCATGTGCAAGCCAAGAATAACCTGCATTGGAGTGCCCATAATTAGAGTAAAGGTAAATAGTTGATAGCAGCATTTTCATTAGAGCTACTTGATTAGGAGATAGATTGAGAACATAATTCAAAAAGGGGCCAGCAACTGGAGATTTCATCTAAGTAGGTATAATACAGAGCATTGCAGATAAAAACAATAAAGGCTTGAAATGCATTTGCACAGAGGTGTGAAATAACAGGGTTTTTTGTACTGCACATTTTAATTAGGACTCAGACCCTTAAATATAGATAGGAAATGGAGAAGCAGGAACACAGAATGCAGCAAAAGACCTCTTGGAATAACATGAAAATGACAGCTAGAATAAGTGGAATATAAAAAGAATGAAGAGAAAGCAGAAGGGAAATGGGAAATATTCAAAGACAAATTAAAGGTAGGCCCAAGGGTCAAGAATGCCATCTAGCAATATATGGAGAGGTGAAAGCAGGTCACAGAGCAAGAGATGGGATAAGCTTGATCCAGGGTACAAGAGAGCCATCTAGCATGTGGCACTAGCAACTCGGGAGACAGAGGACTGAAAATACAAGAAACGGTACCACATTTGGTAAATATGAATGAGATATAAAAGCCCTTATTGTTTCATTTATTTTTATCTCAGTGTAAGGATCTCCAGTTCTCTCATCCTACTTTTAAACAGTAGAAAAGTCCTCTGAATTATAAAGTGTATAATACAATCAGTTTGGGGAAAAATCCTGAAAAATTATAAAAGTATTGAACATCAAGGAAACAAAAGCTTCAGTCCCAATCTGATTGTTAAGCACCATTTGTAGTTGGGTAACAAACAGATCTTGCTGCAGAATTCACAAAGAATGGATGCATAATTCTGCTGGCGAGGGACTGCCCAACCTGATCCCTGGCTGCGTCTTTCTCATCTACCCAACATGAGTACAGATGTTTATCAAAGGTAGCCTAAAATGATCTGAGGCAAAATTATTCAGCAGGATGTTTGCCATATTATAAATACAACCACCACAGAATTCCTTACACATTTCTCCTGCATATGTGAATTATGTATTAAAGAATGTTACTTAGACTTGGCAGCAAAGCAAATACTACATCCTTTAGCAGCTGTTAGATAAACAAAATACAGGGATAGGAATATTTGCAGAAGCTCTAAATGAAAATGCCTTGATAGTGACTTAAGTTACCATGTAGACAATGTAGTACCCAAGAACATAATTTTTTTGTCACCATAAAAGACACCATAAGAAATGTTGAAATGAACAAATCCCTCTATTATGAAATTAAACCAAAAAAAAAGAGTTTTCCCTATAAATGTTGAGCAATAGAATAGGATAGTTTATGAATATTTTTAGCTCTTGTTTTTTTCTGGCACCTTTAACTGGGTGAGTGATTACATTAATTTATTTTTCTTACCTTTTAGAAAAGACTGGAAGTCTCTGCCCTTATCTTCATTGATTTTGCCTTCCAGAGAAGAAAGCATCTTGCTCACATCATTCATCGCAGCAGCAATGCTGTCAACCTTCTTCTGTAGAAAAGTCAGTTTCATCTCTTGGCTGCTAATCTTCTCATTCATTTTTTGTGCAAGTGCTTGACCAGAGACCAAAATGAGGGAGGGGGAAAAAAAAAAAAAAAAAAAAAAAAAAAAAAAAAGTAGTGTTAAAACATTGTGGAGTGGGAGGAAAGAAAGTGTAATTCACTTGAGACACATTAGCTAGAAGCGGGGTGAAAAGTTTCTGAATTTTTATTCTTGAGTGAATCATCCTGATTTTTGTCATGTATCATGTATAAGTGACATTCAGCAGCACAGCAGAAACGTAACTACTGAAGCATCCATATCCATTATGAAGTATTTATAATTCTACAAGAGTGTTTTGAATGGTTAGCATATTTTAATCAGCATAATGCCATTCTTCCTCCACCTAGCACCCTACAGAGTATTCACTTAACTCTCATTTAGTCTATCTCATTTAGTCTATCTCCTTTAGCACAATCACAAAAGCATTGATTTTTACTTTCCATTTATAACATAGCTTCATAAATTTGCAGGTCTTCTGTCTGAAGGAATACATCATCTTTTCAGTGTTGGCATCAAAATAAAGACCTGTTCAACACAGCAGCAAGGCAGAAAAAGAACTAATAGATAAATGACTTTGGAATAATCATTAGTCTGTCATTAAGAAAAGATGCTCAACTTCTGAAGTCAAGTTTATTTTAAAACTTCTCTAAATTGTTCATGATACTTGTAGTCTCTTCAGGTATAAAAAACCTAGCTGGATGTTTTTAAGATAGGTGGTTGTGAAGAAGGTCTTGGTATTGCAGATTAATACTCCACATGACTTCAGCTAGCCATCTGAGTATCACAGTTGACAGGAATGAGACTTCAGTCTGGGATTTTCAGAAGATGCTGGTAAAATTAAATGGTCTAATTCCTGTAAGCAAAGCCACAAAATCTCTTCAGTTCCTTCAACAATTCAGCCTAAACAGGCTACCTTAGACATATGATGTATTACCCTACATGATTCAGACCATACTATGACTTAATAAACTGCTATGCAAGAGATTCCTCAGCAGTACATACACATATTCATTAGTGTAAATTTACAGTATTGTTATTGAGCTTATGTCACTTTTCATTACGGCATCAGTGTCTATTCCCATGGCAGTAAACAGTTATAATCAAAAATCATGTAGAAGCACAGGGGCCTAAAGGCTACCACAGAAAAAACCCAAGTTTTATATAAAAGGACATATTCTTCTGACTAGATTCTTATTCTTCAAAATTCTAGTATGTAAAAAATAGATGTATTACACATAACTTGCTACCATTTGGGAAAATCCAGAAAATTCACTAAGTGCACCCAGTCAGCACAGACGAAGCCAACACTCATGAGAATGCTCTCCTGTAGAGGCATGTTGGTTGTAAAATTCATAATTGGTAGAGCCTGGTGAATAAGGCTGGCTGGTTAAGGTTAGGATATTAGCATCTCCAGACATTTACTTTGCCCACGGTCTCTACTTACACAGACACAAAATTGTGTTTATAACTCAACCACCTAGTTTAGAGTCTGGCAGCTCTCCCTAATGGCACTGTGGAGACAAGCCATTGATGGATCTTCTTTGTCTGAATACTCTTCATCATAATAAATCATAATCTGTGACAGACAGGTCTGGATAATTCTGTTCCTGGTTGAATTGCTACTATGAGGAAGTGATTTAAATTAATTACTGGCTCATGCATAGTCACCCAAACTGATAACTAACCTGCAGGGTGCACTGCTTTCTTCAGTTTGGTTTCTGTCAGTTCCTACTGGAGGGGGAAGACAAGCTGCATAGGTGAACCTGAAAGTGAGCTTTATAAGTGGTATGGCTGGATGATGGAAATAGAACCTGGCTTGTAGAGTCCTGACAGCTGCTGATGGAATGACAGACCAGGGCAGTCAGTCCCAGCTCCAGGTCACGTCTGCAGGGTTGGCAGCCATAACAGGTATCTCTCTCCTTCTAAACTGACCCCATTTGACTGAAAAATAAC
This sequence comes from Tyto alba, assembly GCF_018691265.1. Lineage (NCBI taxonomy): Eukaryota > Metazoa > Chordata > Aves > Strigiformes > Tytonidae > Tyto > Tyto alba. The sequence goes on along the minus strand of NW_024881327.1, from coordinate 11,250,698 downwards.
TGAAAAGCAATTAACATGGAGCTCTGAGATTCCAATTTCTGAGTTATTTTTCAGAATAGAATTCCTACTAAGAGAAGTGGCATGTTTTAATGCTCTATTGATCAAGCCCACTTTTTCATATGCATCCTGTCTGCTTTACCAGACAACATTCTCCTCCCTCCAGCACTGGGAAACTTAGTTGCTCACACAGTATCACCAAGGGACAACAGCTTTCTCCTAACTACCATTTGAAAATACCTTTCTATATATCCCATACCAGATTCAGTCTTTCCCTCTCCTGTCTACACTTTCTGATTTCTCTATTTGTCTATTATGATTTAAAGTAAAACACATATATGAACATAAATACATACATGTGTACACAAAACCCTGTGTCAGTGTAGATTTTGACATCCTGTTTCACCCAGCATGCATGAATATCCCAGCAGCAAGACAGTATATTGACAACTGCAACACACACACCTGAGAACATAACTTGCCTTATTATTTGATTCCATAAAATATTTTCGGACATAGGCCAACTGTGTGAGTGACAATAACACCATAGTGTGGAACAGCTGATGATTATACAAAAAGCCAGTGTAGATATCTGTATTTGAAACATCAACAGATTCAGAAGAAAAGGGAAGTAGTAAGAAAGTTCAAGGAACATGCCTCCTTTACACTGTCTTTCACATCTTGTCCATCTTCTGGCTCCTCACCATGTAAACTACAAGCTCATTTGACATATGCAGAGAACACTGCCAAACAAATTCCATACAATTTGCCATCAAAAATTCACCTGACAAATGTAGTCTCAGTCATTGCTGGGGAGTGTATCATAAGCAGAGAACAATTTTGTCAAACAACTTCCTTATTCAAGCATGTTTCACATAGTTCTTTTTTTATTTAAACACGATATGCTGATTGTTGGCAGTTCTCTGAGTACACAGACTTTCTAAATAATTCTGCATTACCATCATCTCTATACCCTTAAAGGCATATACACCTTCAGGTGGCACAGACTGGAATATAGTATAGTCTGTCAACTACTCGAATACCTCTAAATCATAGATACCTTTTCATGTTTCTTTATAGTGAACACTTAATATTTGAATTCATGGTCACTTGGAATGATCTGATAAACTATGATTGCTTCTGCTCCCAATTTAGTGAGTGTGCGAACATGTCTGGCATGAATAAAATTCCACTCCCATGAATACTTATGCAGACAACTATGAAATTAATTTTCTGGAACATTTGTGACGGTAAACTTTAAATCATGCTGATGGTAATGGAAAATAAAGGGAAGTAAGCACACCCAATAATTCTATAGATTAAGAAGTGGAAAAGCTTTTCATGCAGCAGTTATCTAAGGTAACTTCTTAATGTATATCACTATTCGAATAAAAGCATTATTGTTACTAGCAAGCCTTTACAGTGCTGAGGTCTGCACATACCCTTGCAAGAAAACACTGACATTATGTTCCCAAACCTTACGGTCTAGATAGGTTGAAGTAAACATAGTAGTGAGCAAAGAAATAGTGTAATAAGAAACAGTCTCAAACAACTGTGGTATAAAGTGGTAAACTGTCCCTGTGTTGCTTGGCTATTTGATCTTTCTAGATGGAGGAGCTTAAAACACACCCAAACTGCCCTTGGGAAAGTTTGAAGTGTCATTGTACTGATTTTTAATAAAGCACTGATTATTATAAGAAAATGTATAACAATACTCACATATTCAGATAATACAATTAACATCATTACATTTTCTTTTCTTATCAGTGCTGGTCTATACTACTCCTAGATTTGGTTTTGAGTTTTTTGGCTGTGTTGTTTGGGGATTTTTGTGGTTTTTTTTTTTTTTTTTTTTGGTGTTTTTTTTTTTGTTGTTGTTGTTGGTTTTTTGTTGGTATTTGTTTGGTTGGTTGGTTGGTTGTTTTGTTTGGTTGGTTTTGGTTTTTTTTTTCTGTTAATTAAGATATTTTACTCAGTAATATAGCAGTTCAGGTATTTCCTGACAGAATTACTTTCCTGGTTCTAGTTTAGTCACAAGACACTCTATAAATGTTAAGCTAGTGGTACGTTTAAATTCAGTTTCTTCTGCCTGTCTTTATCAGAGCAGCATACCGCTGAACCATGACTGGTAGAAATGGTTCATTCAGGTCCCTTCAGCAGATAGGGATTTTTCTGAAATTGTTTTTGCAGTGATCTTTGTGAGTCCTGTGGTCAGTGACTGGGCTGGAAGTAACAGTAATTATAAAAGCTGACCTGGCCCACTGGGGTCCTGAGGAGGTCCTGGTGTCCTCTCACTGACAGTTCTGCTGCTTTCAGCCTGGTTGCTGTGTATAAGTGATTGTTGTTCTTGAGCTGAAAGAGTGAGGAAAAGGAAAGGATATGAGTGAGACATGGAACATGACAATCAGGATTCCACAGCAATTTCTTTCTCTCTCTATTCTATATGAACTTTACCAAAGCCTAATCATCTGCAGTAATTCTTGTTATCTGCTTAGTTCATCTGTAACACAGTGTGGGACCACGTTGATGAATACAGTGAATGGCTTTATAAACAGCCTCCTGAGATTGGCAGGGGTTGATGTTAATACTAAAAGGTCAAAACTTGTGCTTTAATGAACAGAATTTTGAAATCTCCAGGGCTAAAAATTCTAGAGGAATATTTTAGATCAATATAAAAAAGCTGTACAAAGACAATACAGAGATTGTCAGTTGTAAAATTAATTAGGTTTTTTTATAGCTATAAAATTAGTCAGGTTTGCTGAAACTGATTTTTTTTTTTGACAGATTACACAAATCTCCAACCATACAAATATTCCCACTGAAGGCAATTGTATTTTTACAGTGTTGCATCACCTAAAAAATAAAAAACATTTCAAAACATATTCAAATTCCAAATTACAACAAATATCCTAGACTTGTAACTGGTACATACATTTAAAAACTTCATGAAGGCGATATGTTTGTAAATATTTTCTCTGGTCAGGGCAGGTGGGATTTTCTGTGCTTATTTCACATCTCAGTCCAAAGATCCCAAAGCAATTTGCAAAAAGCTAGACTAACATTATTATTATTTCAGTATTACAGTTGGGGGAACTGAGGTCCAGAAAAGTAAAGTGTCTTCACTTACAAACAGTAGAGAACAACTGATAACTGGAAACTGAACTGAGATTTCCACCTTCCTGACTTATTTATCTAGCCACTAAGCTTAACAATGTCATTTTTATTTCATTGTTTTTTTAAAAAATAAATATGTACAAAATAGGCTGTAAATTTGCTAGTGTAAATTCATACCAATTTTTAGATGCTTGCTCAGTTCACGAAGCATTTTGAAGTGGATATTGTTCCAGCTGGAGCACATCTAAGGAATGCCACTTATGTGTCAGTGATGTGATTTCCAGTCTTTAGTACAGTACAGGCAGAATAACTTGGGTATGGTGACATTATTTTCCAGTTCAAATATTAAAACCTAGTCTGGCCATAATGTGAGTTTCCAAGAAAACAGAATAAAATGCTGAATCAAGAAATTCCCCATGTTTCATCAGCCTCTTAACAGTATATATGAGGATCAATAGATTACATTTAAGGATGATATAAATTGGTTTATGTTGTAAATTAAGGGGGGGGGGGCAAAGTAACAATTAGGACAGGAACTCAAAAGAAATTATCATATGGACTTAGAGCTTCATAGAATTTATTGAAATTGGTTGATAAGAAATACAAAATCCTCGAATAGTTATAATTTCAATAGCTTCTGTTATCTTTCTATGGCACAGATATTGACAGGAGTTAAACACCTGCATTCAGCCCAATTCATTACCCAGGATTTATCAGGTGATAATGTAATGATATAATCTATGACAAGGGAGTCAGTTACTTGCCTATGATAAAGACCAGCTGATCCATGTCCTTTTAATCTTTCATTTACCAATCTTTCTGTTGCTCTAAATGTATTCACTGCCACTGTTAGTGCTACAGTTACTGGATTTTTTTTTTATACTAACCATTTTACCTTTCATCTTCCCAATTAAATCAATTGTTCCACTCACAGCCTCACATTGTGGAATAGTCAAACCCTTACACTTTTTTTTTCACTTTTAGAGTTTCAAGGATATATATTTATCCCTGTGTGCTTGTTTTGTAAATGTTTTAAATGGTTCAGATAACTTAATCCCTGTAAGACCCAGGATATAATATCACTCTGTTGGAGAAAAACAGTAATGGAGCAAGCCAGTAGGGCATTATATACTGCCTCTAAAAGCAGCAAGAACTCTAGCCAGTACTGCAAACACTCATAAAACTCACTGAGAGACAATACTGATACCTCATATTGTGCAGTTATTAAATTTCATCACTGTATAGAAAATGTACTTCTCAGGCAGCATTAGAAATTCAGGGCTTTTCATTTGTGAAACAAATTCCGAAGAGTCAGTGTCAATATATGCTCTCCTACATCATTCTTCCAGTGTGGCTCAGTCCTTTTTCAAAGGAACCACTCTGACACATCATATGGTGATTAAGTCTTCTATGCTCCTTGGTCCCACAGGTGAGATTCCCCAGCCCAGATCTTTAATAGCAGCAGATATGATGGGAGCACCAGACAAACTCTAATACATATATTCAATAGGGTAGAAATAGCCAAATGACTCACACGTGAGACCTTTTAGAAATTGGATATGCTACACTCAGCTTGAGCTAAAAGATAAAATAAAAATTAGACCGCTAGACCCACCTTATGGCTGCCATTTACAATAACAAAGCAACACCAACAAAAAAAGCAGCAATTCAAAATGCTGAGCAATGAGTTCTTCTAGTTCCTCCAGGAGCTTCAGGGTCCTCAGCACTTCTGAATATCAGGTAACACACAGGAATTTAGCATTAGGTTCCTATCATTGAATATATTGGCCTAGATGTATAATTTATTGTCCCATGTATTTTTAAACACAGCATGCAAAATGATTTCAGAGACTATTAAAAACATGGAAATGGGATCTTTTTCTCTCAATATATTTTTGATGAAGCAGGAATGGCTGAAGGGGAATCCCTGTGGGGAGTTTGGTAGTTTCCTCCCATTCCCAGTGTTTCAAAGTGAATTGCTACCTTTTGTGTCTGCAGCTCACCCCACAAAGAGGATAGCACTGGGCCCTGTGTGGAACATTTTACAGCCATCTGCTGGAGAAATGACATCGCTACCACACGAGAGAATTCAGTGCTAACAATGGCTATGGCATTGTCAGCAACTCTGAGAACCAGCTGTTTGCTCTAGACCACAGCCAGGGCAGATGGAAGTGAATTCATCTGCACTAAGTCACCTCAGTCTCACTCCACAGCAAAGCCGAATTTGAACACAGCATGATCTACATTTGAAGATGCATCTTTCAGTTCTTGAACTCATTTGTGACACATAATACAGTGTTCAGGGATCGTATGCGCATGAGCAAACTGGGATTTCTTCCCCTCAGACATTACTACATACAGTGTTTTCTCCAGCTTAAAGACGAAAAGTTAAAATAAAGCTGTGCTTAGTAAAAGTGACATCATGAACTTTGCAACTCGGAAATTACAAGCCCTTTAATTTTAGCAGTTTTGCTCACAGTTAAGTATTTGATATTCCCAAATCAAAATAATTATGTTTTATTTGTTGAATTGTACATATTTCACTGTTTCCTGAGACTTGTAAGAAATTATGTCTACATTTTTCCCTTTAAGAGTTTCTTGTAAAATTGCATTGTCCATGCTGGACTAGGATCCATGTCTTACCCGATTTGGTCACGTGTTACCACATTAGAAGTAGTGATCTGAACACACCTCGTCCCAGAGGCTCTTCTGCCTCACTCACTACTACGTTACCTTGAGAAGCATCTGTAACCAAGCAGTCACAACGAGGCTCCTAAATATGGTTTACAGATGTCTAGTAATAATCAGATGGTGAGGTGACAAGTGTTTCCTCCTGCCTGGACTGAGTGAAATAGTTACGTATGATTTCATTTGTTTTGAGACAGAAGCCAAACCAGAAGGCGTTTTGAATTAGCATTTGCTACAAGCAACCCACATCACACTAGTAGTGCCTTCCCAGGATCTAAAACATATTGTCAGAATACCCCAGTACCCTTGGCACCAAAACCCTTCAATAACAGCTCTGTTGTTGAGCAGATCAAGCGCGGAGAGGCCAAGCGGAGGGCTCAGGGATGCTGCAAAGCTCCAGGCAGAACTTACAATGTCTCTCCCCCCACCACGGCAGAAATGGAGTGCCTGAAGACAAGGCTACTGGGCTCCCAACTGTTCAAGTTCATTAGCAGACGTCCCTTCATGGGAATTGAATAATACAGGCAGGGCTTGTGCTGGTGGTCTGCTCCTCATGGGAGGCAGGATTCCAGACGCGGGGAAGAAGAGCCTTTCTGACATAACACCTTTCATCCCAATCTCTTTAAGCACTTTTACGAGCATTAATTAATTAAATATCCCAGTGCCCCTGTGAGATAAGTGTCATCTCAATTTTCTAGATGGGTAAACTTGGGTATGCAGATTATCAGTGGCTTCCTCAAGTTATTCAGCAAGCCAGAAGAGGTTTGAAAATAGAACCCAAGAGATGTAATTTCAAACCTGCTCCTGTAACACTTGACAACATTTCCCTTTATTCTTATTTTTACACAGATGTCACTACCAATTGAGTTATACAGCTTTTCTTTTCCTGGTCAATGCTTCCCTGCTGTTTTGATGCCACTTCAATTTTATCATCTGTAGCCTCCCCCTTCAATAAGTATTTTTAAATCTATTTTTGCTAACGTTTGCATTTTTTTAAAAAGCAAACCTTTAAAACACCTGATCCATGCTCACTGGACAGCCTTGCTGTCTGACTTTGTCTCATGTTAATAACTGACTCCATGCTCAGCTGCACAGAAAAGAAATCTTTGCCTGCTGAGGTTCTGGCTCCTCAGCATTGAAATTTTCCTTTTGAATGTGAGTAACAGTGATTTCTCTTCATTCCTCTACATTAATTTTTAATCACAGCCTCTACTTTACCATTGCTGATTGAATTCCCTACCACATCTGATGGCCTTTCTTGTAATATTCATTTATTTAAAATATGTATGCTGATGCCGTATCTTATTTTTCAAGGGTAGCTTGTTTAAGGCCAGCAGCAAAGAAATAGCTATTATACAGATGTTAAACTACAGTACTTTGCCATATGTTTGATCACCAGGGCAGAGGTAAAACACTCTATTCAGTTAAAAAAGGACACAATTACACAGGGATCATGTGTAATACCTGGTAAGATTCAGACACTGTTGAAATGAACAACAGAAGTCACACTCTATTCAGAGAGAAACAAAGTTGATAAATTATTTTATCATATATTCTTAAAGCCTGAAACTGAAAGCCAAAAGAGCCACAGTGCTATAGACTAATTTTACAGCAAGTATTCAATAGGGGACCTGAATTTAATATCCGAAGCACTTAAATGCACAATAACTAAAAAGTCAAAGTAGAGATGCACTGAATGCAAACTCCATATTTTAACAAAATGGAATAAGGCTCGAGATTTTGAGTTTTAGAGTGAAAGAGAGGAAAGGATATTCTGCTTAGCTACTCTGGAAATTCGTGTGGAGGAGTCAACATCCCAAAGCATTTTAATTCACTGTGCATTTTTCCTGGTTTTAAATTAACAGAAAGGACTGCATTGATTTTCAGCAGAGCCATTTGCCCACAAATCAGACTGCATTGTTTTCCTTTGTTGAAGTGAATAGTTTCAAATCCTTACAACTCTACTCACCTTTGGGTTGGCAGTTTTGCCCAGTGTACCCAGGACAGCACTTCCACTCCAGCGATGTTACTATTTTATGCTTGATTCTGTAGGCGTGGTGTGTTGTTGTCTGGGACCTGCAAAACAAGAACATTTTAAACCTATTTTAGGTGGCCAAACAGGAGTCGTAGGATACCTGGATAACTACATTATATTATCTTACATGTCAAATGTATCCTTTCATTAACTGCTTGAAATGGAAAGTGAAGCTTAACTAGGGTTTGATGTTTCAATAGCAATTACAGTTTCAGTACTGCAGCCTTCAGATCATCTGCATGGATTTTAAAGGAACCTGATGTCTATTTAGTGCCGTCAGAATTCTTCCCTGAATATTTTATTCAGGAATAAAATATTGCTAACTTTTATGGAAACTGTTACAATTAATATCTACTAAACTGGACAGAGTGAGACAAAAATACAATTGTGATACAGCATTTTCTTTTAAATCAGTAAAAGAAGTATTCACAATGAAATTATGACACACCAGTTCACATTTAGTACGCATTGGAAGCCTTCCACTCTGATTATTTTAAACAGAATTATACAAATATTAACCCAATAAAGCATGAAAATTTCCACTCTGGAAGTCGATGTAAGGAGGGCATGGCTATTGTGATGCCTCAACACATTCTGCATGTCCTGGCTACCCCATCGCTTTTTTTAGATTTCTTAACTTCAGACAAGTCAGCTTAGAATGAACATGCTGCAGTTGGGCATACAGAAGAAACTAACTATGGTAAGTCTACTTGCCTCTTTTAATACGTTAAATACAAAGTATGAATAAAAAGAACCTCGCACAGTTCTGCTAGTTGCTAAACAATAAAATGATGAACACCTAACATATCAGAAAATACAATTATAAAATGGTTACAGAACCATTTTGGACACACAGTCCCTGCCTAAGTCATTCCAGAAAGGGATATTTGAAGGTTGTCAGAGCAAAAAAAAAAAAAAAATCCTCCCAATGAATTAAAAAAATGCCACCTTGTTTTACACTGTAGTTAATCTTGTCAACCCTTCACAAGGGATGTAATATTATATATATTAAAATTCACAGCAGCTGGCAGGAGCTTTGCATGTATCCCCAACCAGCTTTGCCTCTGAGAAATGGCTTTTTCATCAGCAAGAACTCAATAAAGATTAAGGTGAACTGAAGTCAAGAGAGTTTTCCGTTATTTTGCTGTATGGATGGTCTTATTTTATGATAAAACTACCTTATTCTGCATTAGCATAATCCATTCCTGAAAGCACTCAAAAATGAAGCATCCATGAGAAGAATTAATCAGAATAGCTATTTCAAAAGTGACTCTCCACATAGACAAGCTCCAGAACTGTATATACTAGAGACTCATTTACAGGAACAGCACAAGGATCTAATTGTCCTACAAAAAAAAAAAAAGAAATCAGATTTACTGTGAATCTTCTGGATTGAATTAGGAAAAAAACTGGCAACATTTCAACCACGGGGTCCACTCTACAGTTTTGCAATACAACTGACTATACTTCAGAGTCATCAAATCACAAGGATACTCTATTCCCAGTTTCACTTCAAAGGTTTAAGTGTGTTCTGCCATACCACCTAGAGGACGATTCTCAGAACAGTCAAACCAACTTGTAAGACTCTTTAGAAATTTTTCAATATGGGAAAAATATGTGACCACCTCTGTTTTGTTGGTGCTGTTTCAGTTTGTCATTTTCCAGGCCCATACATTAAAACCCAATTTCATTTACTACTGAAATATAATGTTTGGAGAGTACAACAAGGCACCCAAACCAGAAATAACAATCCGAATATGTTTAACAGTCATTATTTACAAACTGTATCCAGGCCAGTTACTTCTCTAGGTTCACTGCCTGACCAAAGCTGTGCCAGAAAGAAGCACCCAGCAAAGAAGTAACAACAGAAATCTTTATGCCTCTCAGGGGAAGCCTTTTGCTCCAACAAAGCACAAGCTTAGAAAACTGCACAGAAAGAATTTTCTTCCCCACGTCCCCACATATGCACCTCTCCTTACAATATGCCAGAAAAGGGGAGCAGGCAGTGGGCTTATTTGAAGGCTTTGGACTGATCAGAGGGTGCCAGAGTAAAGGCATGCCAAGTCATGAGCTTTTACACTTGCTACAGGAACATGTGAAGATGAGACCTGGAAGCATGCTAATCTGCTCCCTTCTGTTTTCTTTTACATTTCTAAAGTCATGGTTGTATTAATTATGCTGGTGATATGCAGCTGGTGATAATTAAAGTACTTGGAAGTACTATTTCTTCTTAGTTCTACACACCTCTGAGCACAGGACCCAATACCCCGAGTGCAAGGCTTCGCTCTGCCTGATGAGAAGGTTTCCAGGTTGTCCACTACCACTGCAGGTAAGAGTCTGGTATGGACATAAGCGCACCAGTTCCTGTAAGATACAAAGGGTAAATATAAATAAAAGTACAAATAACATTTTCCACAATATGATGATATATTTATACAAAAAGGGGAAAGTTAACCCATAATTTGGGGATAGGACTAAGTTATTAAAATTGTTTGGTTTCTCTCAGACTGACAATGTAGTCTTGGGCAATTACATAGTCTTTGTCCTTCAGCTACCCATTAAAAACAAAGAAAACAAACAATTATTTCTCCATCTGTGCATATATTTATACTGCAAATCTTAGATTTTCTTTGTAAATGTTTGTGGAGCACGAAGTACAAAGAAGCTCTCATAGGCGGCAGTAATGACAGGTCTTAAAATACACCTACACTTCCAACTACTGAAACTGTTTATCCAGAATTCAAAGGATTGTTTAGTAAGGTTTTTAACCACCCATGACTATCACTTTATGGATGGACATTTCTACTCTTCCTTCCTTGCCCTAGCAATACTGTGGTACATGTAGACAGTGTTCTGCAGTGCATTTTGAGGTCAAAGGCACACACAGCAGTAACATGCCATAGCTCCACACTTACCCATGCCACTGGCCACCCACCCAGAGAAGGAAGTCACATACAAAATGAACAAACTCTTGATCACTGCAGCACAGGATGTAGGAGCTGGCAAGTACAAGGCCAGGTCTGGGTTTTTTAAAAGGGATTCTAAGGAGGGTGCAAGAAACTGCAAGGTATTAAATTGGATTTTGAAACCATATGATTTGGTGGAAGCCACAGTAGAGAATAGAATTAAGTAGAAATTATAAACTGAATAATGGCTCAGGACAAATTTGTACAGGGAAATCATGCCTCAGAAATCTATTGGCATTATTTGAATAAGAAGCAGGTAGATAAGGGAGTGATTTTCTGAGGTTTTTGGCAAGGTCACTCGCCAAAAGCTATTAGAGGGGGGAAAAAAAAAAGCAATCTGTCACATAGTAAGAAGACAGATTCTGTTACAGATTAATAAGGCATTAAAACAGAGAGGTGAAAGACCAGTTAGCTTTCTCAAGAAACAGTTTATCAGCAGAATCCCACATGGATCTGTTATAGACCTTATATTCATTAATGAGGGGGAAAGTAGGTGAACAGGGAGATGACAGAGTTATACAGAGCAATACAAAGTCATTTTGCTTAGCAAACCTAAAGCTGATCTCGAAGAATAGCAGAAATCTCATGATACTGAATTTCCAACTAATTATCAGAAAAGGGTCTTGTAATGCAGAGTCAGGCACAAATAAAGACAGCATGACAACCTAAATTAACTATCATCAGGAAAAAGATCTTGGAGTCATTGTGATTAGCTCTTTAAATATGCCAATTTAGTATTTTGTATTAACTAAACCAGTGAATCGAATACATTAAATTATTAGGGAAGGACTAAATAACAAAGAGAAATCACCGCTGTTTCTGTACATCAACTCCTTGTTGCCATGTATGAGTTTATGGTTAGTCCACACTTTGAGTATAGAATTCAGGTTTGTTCCTACATCCTAGAGAGAGGTGAAAAGAAAGATACAAACAGAAGATGAAGAGCAGGAGGGATGTGAAGTCATGGTATTCATTATGCAGTTTGTCTGGTTATGCCAAAGAGGCATCAAAACAAATCAGGTTTAAACTTAAAGAAAAAAAAATAGGTCAGGGTAGTATTTCCACAAATATAGACTGTGCCAGATTTGGAAGTCTGGGAAGCTAAAATGGATTTTTAAAAGCAGTTAAATGATTTAATGAAAGAATACACCATTAAGGTTTTGTTGGTTTGGGTTTTTTTAAACATAAAGTTGTAGCTATAACTTCTGTCTCAGGAAGTCCCCCAACTGCAGATTGGAAGGCATCCTCAAGAAAGTATTATTGGACTTCTGCTGGTGGAACAATCACCTGTTTGGTCTGGTAGTGATTCCCCACCAACCCGCACAACTTAGTACAGCCTTTCTCAGGGTCATACATTATTCTCTTATCCATGCTGAAACACATTTTATATTTGACTTGGTAAGTTAGTGACAAGACATTGTTTTGGTTGTAGGGCTGGTGAATTTGATACTTCCACACCAATATTTGTGTACGAGAACTTAAAGTTCATCTTCCTGGGTCATGGTTTGCTGTTAACCTTTGCTTCCAGTTGTAGTTGTTCTGTTAGGATTTCATAATGCAGCATGGAAATATATATTTACATTACCCAGCTGACCCTGAAATCAGTATCTTGCTATGGGCTCCTTACAGTGGAAATTGAAATACAAAAGCAGATTAGTTCCATTTACTTAACTGGCATTAATACAGATTCACACTGCTTCAAACAAGAACAGCACAAAACACAAAATATTATCAGTGTCTGTCCTTAAGTGATTGTTTTTGTCTACCAAGATCCTGCCAGTGTACTCACATTAAATTCAGTAGTGCTTTATTTGGAAAATGATTCCTAAGAAATCATCAGGATAAGGTAGGAAGTAAGATGCTAAGGCCAACAAACTGAACATCTCAGTATTTTTGCTGTAAATATCATATTGTGGTGCTCCCTCACACAACACATACTGTTTAATTGATGAATAATGTGTTTTATGTAAAATGCTTTTTTATTGAGTCTCTTTGATCTGATTTTGCTCACTCACCCTCCACAGCCTTGAGAGTTTTCATTAGGATAAGATTTCTTTTTAATTCGGTATAAAAAGGCTGGGCTTTTGTTTGATGCTTTCTTTATAGTCTGTCTCCTCTAGCTATAGCCTTTTGTGTGTATCTATTAGAGACTCCATGAATAAATATTTACTAAAAATTAAATGCAGCTCTCAACCATAAGCTTAAAGACTAGGTGCTCTTCTTACTATCTCTGTGGAAGCCAGGAGCAACTCTACACAGGTTTAAGACACATAAATTTGGAAGAATCAAAAGGAGACTTAAGTTCTTTTAGCTATGCAGAGGGATCATAAAGTTACTTACAACACCCCTCTGGGTGGGGCATATGGGTCCTTTACAGTCTCCTGTATCACACAGAGACTAGCAGTAATAATTAAATAATAATGATATTTGCAGTTAAACACTGTCCATAGTTAGCCAGAGAGAGAGCTTGTACCTCTGTCCCTTCCAGCACACCTCTGCAGCAGCAAGGGAGGATAGGCACCCCCTCTTGCCAAGCGCTCAGTAGGAGGACACAGCTCCCTTACAGGCATGGCCAGGAAGACAACTCTTCCACGGGGGTTCTGTCTTGAGCACCAGGGAGCAGCAAGAGCAGGGCTTCTCCCTAACAGGATGTAAGGAAGAGGCAACTACTCAAACTAGACACTGACCTCAGCAGCAGCATAGAGTACCACAGCACCAGAGACAGGCAAACAGCAGTAGGGTGACAGAAACAGGTCAAGTAGTGACCCATCAGGCAGAGGCTAGGTGATAAATTAGGTCCAAGAAGGCTACTAAGGACAGGCACCTTTAAAAGGAAAATAGGCTCAACCCTGGGCTTAAATGGAGCCCCTGGCCCATGAACGTGGGTGGAGGTTTCAGGTGAGGTTGTTTAGGGCAATCAAGACTTGTTAGCTTGCTCAGGGCACTACTACTACTGAGCTCCTTTCTCGCTGCAGGCATGAGGTCTCTTCCATTTCACAGCTGCAGTGAGGGTTCTGCATTTGCATACCAGGGTTAAAAACTGTAATTTTTTTTCTCTGAAGTGCAGCACATTAAAAAAAAAAAATCTCTCAACGTATGAATGGGATACTAAACATATCTTAACAGGTGCAGAAAGCAATACTGGGCCAGACAGTTGTCTCTTCAGGAGAAGCTCTGATTAAGCATGGCAAGTCTGTTTATGATTTGATTGTGATTTAAACTCAGTATGGAGAATGTAAACATCTAAATTCCTGAATAACTCTCAGCAATTAACTGATGGCATATAAAGTCTGATCAGAAGATATCTGAAATGGTATTACCACCTCAAGCAGTTATGTAATGCCACACCTCTCTGACTGTTGCACATTAGCTATCTGGAAAGTGAGGAACAAAGAGCTGACACCCTGGGCAGCCGAGTGCTAAGCTTTACATCTCTAAAAATCAAGAACTCAAATATAGGAGTCAGATTTTTAAAATCTGGGCTACAATGATCCAGCAGTGAGGTTAGGACTTGAGCTTCTGGCTCCCTAGCCTGTGCTCTACCCTCACATGCAGACTTGACAGCTCGCCAAGGAAAGGGATTAAGCAGAAGACATATAGCAGTGCTGTCAGTGACGACCTTTTCTGCAGTGCACACAAGGTATAATTTTTGGTAATTGAATTCCATTTTACATCTGAGAAAATGTGGTCAATGAAAAGATAAAACAATTAAAACAGGCATAAAAAGCAGTTGTAAAATACAGGAGAGCCATGGAATACAGAGAATCCATTTTTTTAAAAAAAAAATGTGTTTTAAAATTCATAATGTAAATCCACTAATTACCATGATTATTGAGGGTGACTAGCTTCAAGGTAAGAGCTAGTGGAACTTGCTTATTTGGAGATGCCCTCCAAAGGAAAACATGGTATAATACATCCCAAATATATCATTTAAGGACTGCTCTTGGTTTTTAAAGATAGTCTGAAAGAGTCTCTGGTCTCTTCCAAAAATTTAACTCAACTTGAGCAGATTATTTAACTCATTCTTAAGCTACATGAGTGCAATGTCTGAAGCTGTGGTTCTCACATGGCCCAGCAATCTTTGATCAGGCTAAACTGGAAGAAATATTCACAGCGAGAGAGCCCCTGGTGTGACTCATAATTAGGTTTATACTACCAATGAAATAAGCTCATTAAGAGATGTTAAGAATGTAAATATAATTTTGAAATCAAATTGTCTGAAAAAATGTAGATTTGGAAATATAAGATGAAGCGTGGCGGAAGAACTATGACAGGCTGTGTTCATGCAATGGCAGAACAGAAGACAACTGATTTGCATAACAAGACTTTAAACCTGAAAATCCTCTTTACCCTCCATGGAATAATGTATTCCAGATCAGCAACACAGGCTTCTAACGTGCAGATTTTGTTGAGAGCTGCAGGAGCCTAGCGTTTCTTTTGCATTGAGCCTGATTTCAATCAGGAAAGCTGTATTTTAAAACTAAACAAAATCCTCACAACATACAACAGAAATCTGGACTGCAGAGAGCAGTGCAAGTCCCTGGCTGGCATAAAGCCCATGTGACAGATTTCATCCTCCTCTTGCATGTGTTGGCCAGGAAAGCTCACTAGCAGCAAAGTGTGGGAGAGTACCTCTGAGTCTCCAGGCCTTTGAAATAGCCTCTTTGCTTGTGATATCTGCAGCAGTATTTCCAGCTCGAATCAAAATACTGCTACTCTACCTCTGCATCATGTGCAGTTTGACCCTGAGAAGCAGAGCATAGCACAAAGAGCGGTTTCTTTTGCAACTAATAAGCATGTCTACACTGCAGCCTTGGCAGGCCTGAGTCCTCTGGGGTTTCTGGCCATTGTGAATTCAAAGTCCTGAGTAGCTAATGGGCCATGGACCCTGCCCACATGGCTGGAGCAAAGCCTACAACTGGCAGGGTATTAGCGGGACCCAGACAGTGCCTTTAAGTTTTCCTTTAGCTTTTGGGATCTTACACATCCCATACAACTTATCTAGATCTTGCACTAATACCCTCTTGGAAAAGTTTTCTTCTCTTCTGCTTACACCAGTCCTTTTCCTTTTCCCACAAAGAAAACATTCCCACGAAGCATTTCTTCGTTTCCACATTTGGCCAGAAAATTGAAGGGATGCAGCCTGGAGATAACTGTGAAACAGAAGTAGCTTCGGGGCAATTGCAAACAGTGGCTGCCTGCACTGGGTTGGTAGCAAGGAGACCAGTGCCCAGTTTACATGAGTATGTACGAACACATGCATTTTCCTCAAATGAAAAAAAAAAAAAAAACCAAACCTTATTTCTGACAGTGTAAGACAGGTTACTGTAGTGTTTCCCTGTGTGCAGCTGACTCATCTTCAGCGATTTGCATCAACCTCATTATATGGAGGTGTATGTATATATATATGTATGTATCTGGTATGAAATGCTGGGCAACATCTTGCAACCTCAAAGGGATGCGGTTCCCTGCAAAAGCAACTTCCCTGTCTGCAGAATGTAACCACGCGGCCTACAGAAACCTGCCCTGTGAGGCACAGCTGGAAGACAAACAGTAGGCCATGTCGCAGCAGTAGTTTACTTATTGTGTAAGCTTTCATAAGCAGCAAATACGGTTCCTGAATTTACTGTAAAGATTTCTGAAGCTGGGCTTGACTTTATACGATGAAAAACGCCCCACTTGGCTTGAAGTAGCCGTATAAGCACGTGCTCTTACATATGTCCCTGCCTCCTGATTCAGGGGACGCTCAAGAGCCCTTAAACTCCTCATTGCTTCGCTGGCGCGTCGCCAGCACTCTTAAAACCCTCGGCTAACTGGCAATTCGCGGGGTTTACGCTGTGCTTTACCACCTCTTCGGCGGCAGCCTGAGTGCCCCGCCTGAGCCGCCCGCCCCCAACGCGGCTTCACCCCATCGCCCCCCCGCCGCCGGCTGCCCGCAGCGTGAGGGAACCGCCGCCATCTGCCCGGCCGGTAAACCGGCGCCCGGCCGAGACCTCCCCTTCGCCCTACAGCTCCACCGGCTACCGGCCCCGCCGTGGGGCGGCGGCGGCGAGGGGGTACAGACCGCGGGGCGCCGTGAGGGAGGAGGCGCCGTGAGGGAGGAGGCGCCGTGAGGGAGGAGGCGCCGTGAAGGCGGGGCGGGGGTGAGGCGCTGCCGGGCAGGGCCGGCAGATGGCGGCCGTTGCCCGCGGAGGCGGGAGGCCGCCGGTGCCGGTGCAGTCGGCTGAGCTCCCCGGCGGTGGTGACGGAGAGCAGGCGGCCTGCAGGGAGGAGGGCAGCAAAAGGAGAAAATAAATCTGTTTAACTCCAAAGGAGTGCTGTGGCTGCTTGCTGGTAAAGTTATCTGGTCGATGGCTGGGTTGTTCTGAATACCTTCGCAGTCAACGGGAAGGTTTCTGTTCAACTTCAGCAGGCTTTGAACCGGCCCTCTTGACACTGTAATACCGCGTGTTGCTGAAAAGCACAGTACAGTTTACACTAACATTGTAAAATTATAATTTCCTTAGGGTGAGTGGAAGTTTATGAGACTGCAAGGACCCCTTCCACAGCACATTTCCACTGTAAACTGTTCTTTGGGTACATTTCCACAAAAACAAAACCAACCAAACAAACAAAAAAACACCACAATAAACAAACAAACAAGCCCTCACAAAAACTCTCAGCTACAGAGTATCAGGTGTACCTGTACAGGATTGCCTCTGCTTGCTTGTAAGCACAGATCCTTGCAAGTGGTCCTAAAGCCACTCAGCAGCAGCACTGGTGGTAGTTGGGCCAAAAAAGGGTATAGCTTTTGTTCTGCCCCTTTCATATTATATCTGAAAATGAGTTATTTTTATCCATGAGTAGATTAGATTACTTAGCTTTTAATAGAAATGCTATTGAATCAGTGCAGCTGAACATCACTGAATCATGAAAATGAGATTATTGTGCTGCTGAAGGAATACAAAAGGACCCAGAGCTGGAGCCGTCCTTAAAGTCAGCGCCCGTCTTGGTGGTTGTGCCTCCCTCACATTGTATGCAGTTTATTTGTATTTCACAGAATAGTTTATGAAATACTAATCTCAATTCTACACCTGTTCTCATTTTGTGTTTTCATTTACACCTCATCAAAGAGGTTGTGGACAGATACTACAAGCATCTGGAGTTGGTAGACGCCTTGTGAAGAGAGGCTGAGGAGCCAGGGCTTGTTCAGGCTGGGGAAGGGGAGGCTTTGAGGGCACCCACCAGCAGCCCCCCAGGCCCTACAGAGAGGCTATTTAGAAGGTGGATCTAGGCTCTTCCCAGCACTACATGGCAGGAGAGCAAGAGCCCAAACTGAAACAAGAGCAGTTCAGACTGAGAATGAGAAGGTTTTTCCCCATGAGGACACCCAGGCACTGGAGCAGGGCCCAAAGAAGTTGTGCAATCACGAGCATGGAGCTCAGCACCTGACTGGATCAAGCCCCGAGCAGCCTGGTCTGACCGCACACCTGGCCCTGCTGTGAGCGGGAGGTCAGACTAGGGACCTCCGGAGATCCCTTCCAACCTGAATGATCCTACGGTTCTGTGAACCTGTGATCTTTGCTTATATATCTATCTCATTGGGGTGATATGATTGTTCTTCTGAATACAGTAAGTTAAGTGCATTCATCCATAAAAACATATAATGACACGGTTTGGAAGAAATAATTTTTTTCATGTTGGTTTGTTTTGTTTGTTGGGGTTTTTTTATTTGTCTGGGTTTTTTTTTTTTTGTGTGTGTGTGTGTGTTTTGTTTTGTTTTGTTTTATTTTGTTTTGTTTTTGTTGTTGTTTTGTCTTTTTTTTTTTCAGCTAGAATCTTTCCCAGTCTGAAAAGCTGTTACATGAAGATCAGTTTTTAGGCCCTGAATTTAGGTTGTATAAAAGTACATTGCTGTGATACATTTTCAGTTTGCTTTAAACAACCTGTCATGTTTGGAGGAGGAGAGATGATGTTGATTGTCACAATGTAAACACTTAGATTATAAGGAGACCAAGCACCCTCACAAGGTTTTTTTTGCTATTGCATGGGAGGCCAGGTTTTGGTTTCAGCAACTTCCTTTGAACTCCACTAGGGGACTACAGAGACCCCTCACATTTTTGATATGGTAAATTCTGTCTCTTTAAATGGACATCAGTCATCTTTCAAAAATACAAGCTCTAGTTCAAAGAGAAATTATAAACCCAATCCAAAATCTGTTCATTTCTTAGGTTCACTGCCTAGCTTCCTTTGCTCTGAAATGCATGAATCTCAGCTGAAATAAAAATTCAATACTTACTAGGGACTGACCATAAACAAACCAATTTGGGAAATCTATTTTACATGCAGATTGGAATATAGAGTCTGGACAGCCTCTGAAGAGTGCATCTAATATGTAATATAATATAGTATGTGATGGTAAAATATTTTGTAGGATATGATTTTAGCCCTGAGAAACAGATGACTTGTTGACAATGAAGTATCAGATGGGGGGAGTTGTACCATTTGTTTAATGGTTTTTTTTTCAGGACTCAGGGTCCTGACATTTTGTCCTATTACAAAATACAAATTTGACTCTCAGCATTCATTTCCTTTTTTTGTATGCACAGTGCTGAAGCCTTGGACTGTGAACAGCCTCTTTGTCTCATCCAAGTTTTCATTTACTATTGTGACCAATTGTATGTCCTACCTTGTGATACAAAAGTTAACTCACAATTTCCACTTATCTAGAACTTTGCCGATCTACTTTAGCATTTTAAAATTTGCCTTGCTGTGAGCCAGATGAGCTCTTTTAGGGTATATCTCTCTCTCTCTGTGTGTGTTCAGAGCCCTTCAAAATAATCAAGCTTTCCCACAGGTAGAACTTAAACTTTAGAGAAGATGTCCATTAATCTGCTTTGAGAATCATCCAGTAAAATACAGTTGAAAACGCAGACTGCTCTTTAAAAGGGTCTTAATTCTGTGTTTTTCCCTCTGGAATATAAATTTATTTTCTATCATCTAACTGACCCAGAGTACAAAATTCATTAAGGTAGTTCTAGTTTTGTGTACTGTCAGTGCTTCTCAGATGACATTCAGTGGACTTGCTTTTCACTGGTTTGTTAGTCCTTTTGTAACATACAGAAAAGGAGACTGCAGTATGTCAGTGATGGTTTCTCCACTTCAAGAAACAAGGACCAAAAAAACCAGCCTTTATAACTGACAAAATGAAAATATTAAAAAAGAAGATCCATCCCAATTCTGGGGGTGAATGTTGTTCTTTAATCTGTTTATAGTGTTGTTTTGGGCAGTTTCTATTTTCTTATTTAGCTTCATTAAATGGTTAAATGCCTTGCCAGTTGCTTTGTACCTGATTTGCCACTTACTCATGCAGATCTGTATGTTTATGCTGTCACTGACTGATTTCTTAAGGGGCCCTTAAAAAAGGATATGAACCAAAGTTCATGAAATTCAAGGTGATTTTTTTCCCAGGCTTTTCCTATGACCTACGGTGTTACTTACCTGGAGTGTAATACAGAATGGATGCTTTGAGATTTGTCAGAAAGATTGTCTTTTGTAACACTTTCATTCTCTATCTGTCAACACAGATAATGCCTTTGGAAAACATATGGGGACACCTTGCTTCTGTTCTTTTACTTGCCACATCTATTCTAGGAATTAGTGTCAGTTTTCTAAAATGTTAATCATTTTTAGATTTGTAAGAATTAATATTTTCTGTGGAAACTTGAGGAGATGTTTCTGGTGTACCTTAAATGAAATGATGCAAGGAGTTGAATGTTTTCATTGAGTGGGAGGTAAATCCTCACACTGTGTCCAGTTTGTTACAGTAATCCTAATCCATGTAGTGGTGTGAAGAGACATTAATAGGGCTGGAAAACCATCTGTTCCTAATCCTTGCTGTTCCCATGGCAGATGAAACAAAGATAACCAGGAGCATTAATGCAATAGTGTAATGAGATAAACAGAAACCTTTATTACCATCATTAAAAAATTTCACATGTCATCTGTATAGTCATGCCTTGTCTGAATCTGATCGCAGAAAAACTAAATAACTAGACTCTGAGGAGGCTAAAAGAAAAAGATTCTGGGATTTTGGGGTTTTTTAAGTGCTTTGTGAGTGTCTCAAAAGCAACCTGGGTGGAGGTATATTTTTTTTTAAATGTTTCCTGTGGTATGTATCCTGTGCTACAGAAAACAATCTGTCATGACTCTGCCATTGCTGAAAGGCTGTCTCAGAAAACCAGAATTTGGGATTTTGTTATTTCCTGAATTATTATCTGGTTTTCAGACATTTTATCACCTACAGTATAGGACTGTATGAACCTATGTTTACCATTTCTTCTCTCCCTGAAAGATAAAATACCCCACAGGGTCTCTCTGGGAGGCAGTGCAAGCTGGGTAAACCACTTCCCACCCTGGCACTGGAACTGCCCGAAAAGTGACCAACACATTGGAGCAAACAGATCCCTTAATTAATTCTGTGCATGGGACATCAGCAGTGGAAAAATTTCCTTAGTGCACTGATATATACAAGAAGTCTGTGAATCGCATGGACCTTGTGCAGCTCTTGCCCTACCCCAGTGCTCCTGTACAGTGTGCAGTAGTACCCAATCTGCACGATGCAGTAATATGTTTTGCTACTTCACACCAGCAGTCTCAGTCATCTATTAACTGTTTTACTTCTGTGCTCAGCAGAAGACAGCAGCAATCTTTAAATACTTGGGTTAAAATTCTCTATGGACGGTTAAATTTTCTTGGTACCATGCCACATGCATCATTATGGAACTGCATAATTATGTCCATTGCCCCATTTATTCTGTGGATGAAATAGCAATGAAGTAGTGAATACCAGCACTCGGGTGAATTATTTGTTTTGGTCTTTAGGACTACAATGGGAGTAACATTGCATTCAGCATATGTAGGAAAATTAGATTGTGGGCTTACAGCCAAGCATCAGAAGCACACTCAAGGTGCTGCTGGACAACAGGGGCTCACTGCAAAGGCCTTCTGCATGGCTGGAATACAACATTGTGAGGGCAAAACAAGCACTTCTTGTCAAACATGCTCTGACACTTAGCCACCAAGGCAACCCAAGTACAAGAGGTTCCTCCTTTCAGGTTGTAGTGAATATACCTAGTGAGGCAGAAACCTAAGCCATGCGTGGCTTTATTTATTGTAAGTGCACAGTGATGCAAAATCTTAAGAAATCGAATCAAGAATTGTTTGCTACATTAAAAAAATGACATGATCAAAAGAGACTGTGAACTTTGCATTAACTGGGCAGTTAAATCATGTTTCTACATGTCTTATGTATTTGAATCATCTGCTGAGCTGAACCATTTGTTTTAATTTGTTGGTACACTAGAAATTCTACCAAGCTGATACAGGCAAAAGCAATTTTGGGGGGAGAAATGCAGAGGTCTGATCATGAGAATGAAATATTTCAGCACTGTTACCACATGTGACAGCTAAGCAAATCCGTCCCTGGTGATGACTTTATTAAACCCTTCTGTACTTAGTAATAAAATACTGTCACCTCACCACTACCCAGAGTAATGGCAGGGGAAGTCTATGAAGACCTTCAGTGGATTAATGATAATTAGAAAATGTGTAATACACACATACTAAGAGAAAAGAGTAATGTAGAGCCATCCAACAATGTGGAGATTTACAGCCTGAATGAAAGTCTCATGTATTCAGAAGCTGCCTTGAATAGTAATTAATAAAACTGGCTTCAGAATGGAAGGATGAGTGTGCTAGTCTCAGGACTCCACTTCAGACTTGCTCCTTAGCACCACTGTTATTTAAACTGCTTTATACAGTGAAATACTGCAGTTGTCTCTCTCCACAGTCTAAAGATGTATCTCACATGAGCTCAATTGAAAAGAACGTATTATTAATTTTCTTCTTTGACACCAAATTGGTGCTCACATTTAATGTCACTGAACTTTGGAAAAACTCTCTGCTGCTGTCACACAACTCTAATTTTCCAGCGTTTCTTTATTAATTGATACGGATAGCATGAAAATTTGAAGATAGGTAGAAATGAAAAAAGCATGCATATTTGTTTGTAGAGACATAAGCCTTACATTTCAGAGCTTAAGTCAAATTCATTGCTAGGAGTGAAGAAAGTAATTTCCTTCTGCTCAGGCCATTCCAGATGTGGTTCCTATGAAGTTTCCTTGTTCTTCTGAACGCTTGGGTGCAGGCCCTCCCAGAGTGGAGACACCTCACCAGAGAAACCACTCTTCTGAAATGTTTTGAGAGCAGGTAGCTATCAAATCCATAAATTATGTCCTCCTGTACCTATTCTAAGATTAACTATAAAATTGTTCCCCTTCACTGTGAAAGAACAGGATTTCATTGCAGTTTCATTCCAGTGAAGAATAAGGAAGACTGTAGAGTTTTTAAAGATAACAATATGCCCGATATTTAAAACTTAAAATAACACATTGGGATGTGATATAGAGAGGATCAAAGCTAAGCTTTCCTTTATTAACAGCAGAATCTTGAATCTGGAGCCTTTAGCCCTACTGACTGTACCCCCTCATCAGGTGACTGCCTGTTGCACTACATCTCTGCCCGCAGAAGTCCTGTTGGAATCTGAAAAGCAAACCTGAGACGAATTTTTAAAATAAAGTCATGGTCTATGGCAAATATGGTTCTGTTTCAGTAGGGAAAAAATATTATTCTGACAGTTCTAATATTGAATTTCCTTCAATAAAATCAAATGAAAACTCGTCAGGATGGCAGCTGTGGGTCTTATTCACCCTGACCAGCCTGACGTGGAGTCTTCACTCATATACCCTGCCCAGGGGCTCAGAAGCCCCACTGAAGTTCACCCCAGGGCTACATTGCACCAGTGCCAATCCTGACTTGCAAGCTGACATTCTGGCCTAACTTTGACCTTACCCCATTGCTATGGACTTGCCCAGCGATCACTGGGCTGTGTCTTGCACTGGTCACTATCCTCAGGGCTGATCCTGACTCACTGATTTGCCTCCCCTGCTTGAGGTTGGCACTGCAGCATCCAGGGTGAGGCTAGCTGCTATATCTGGGTGTGTCCTGCCTGCCACACTTGGTGGTTGTCAGAAATACTTTTCAGATGCAGATTTTTAAAATCCATTAAATATTTCCCAATCATGCTCTTCTGACATTTTAATGGGAATTCTGCAAAAACAAAATGAATCTGAACTTTTTTCTGATCTTGTTCTAGTATGCATGCGATATGTGTACATAATATAGTCCTCACATAATCTAGGGTAGAGATAATGAGGGAATTATCTTTGTAATTAAGCCAGTAAGGCACATGACCTCCTTTGGAAAGGGGTATTTGGGTAATTAAGCTTGTACAATGGGCATATATTGTACCTTGTTGGTAATCTGACAGCCCTGGAGACTCTCCAACAAAGTATATGTATTGCTATTTTTTCAATTATATTAAACAACAAATGCTCATTCTTGTTTTGTTTTCCTTCCTCTTGTTTCTCACTGACCTATCTCTATTGTTCCTCTCTATGGAACCTCTTAACATCAGCATCTCTGCACATATGTTAGCACAATGGGTTGCTATAAAGGATTACAGAGTCATGCCGTTCCTACAAGGTCACTCAAAAATTCAGGTTGGAATACAGACTGTAACCAAATAGTTGCTTTCATTCAAAGTAAAACCAAAAAAGCAAATTGTGCTTCCGAAATTCCTCAGAGGTAGTACACTTTACAACTATGTAATCTGCTACTAACTCATTCATGCTGTGCTCAGGCATTAAAGCTCAAAGCAAGATGTATGTCTTTATTGGAAGTTTTACAGCATCTCTTTCACTTCATTTGCAATAAAGATGCAAAAATATTTTTTTAAAATAAAACATATGCTAGAAATGGATAACACCTGCACATAATAAATAAAAATGCTTGCATTCTTATGCATAGTTTCTCAGCAGTAGCTTTCCAGGTGTTTCACAGCAGTGATCTGTAACATTGAGCACAATAGACTGGGCATTTTTTCATGACTTTACTGAAAAAAAATGAGTCACAAGTGACTTTATGATTCATCCAGGTCTAATACATGGGGAAAGGGAGACAGAATAACAAAGTGACTTACTTGAGTCACAGTCCGGGTCAGTGGCAAAACTGGAAGAAAAGCTCAGGACACCTTAGATGATTGTAAAAACACTTGTATGTGGTAGGAAGGCAAGGCTTCTAACACAAGGATCTTAATGTGAAAAGGATCGAGCCACACCTAGAACTGTAGACATTTGCTAGAGAAAGGCCCAGCAGTTTGGAAAAGAGAGTGGGGATTCAGCATTCTGTTTTATGCTGGGGTTTCATGCTGCTAAACATTCCTGTAACTTTGATATGCAATCCTAGCTTTATCACTAATTTTCTCAATGGACTCAAAAAAAAAAAACCCAAACTTTTATGCATCTTGCACAGCATATTGCTCATCGACCACTCATGAAATAGGGTGCTAACCAATATGATATTTGTTTATTTTGCCTCTCTGCAGTTGCGACCACATCCCATTATGATAAATAAAATATGAGAGTTTGTTCACCAGAGACTAATTTTTTGCTTTCTATATTTATATCTTATGTAACAGGTGGAAACAATACCAGCTGATTCACAGAGGTTTTCTGAAGATTAATCTCACTGGAATACTATTCTTGAAAAAAGCTGAGAAAGCTAAGGACTCTAAGGTTAGCATATGTCAAGATCTATTTTAATAGAGATGCAATTATCAGCACTCACATATAAAGACAACCCATTTAACTCAGGTTGACTCAGACACTGCCGAACACTGTAGTAAGGTGTTGTAACAGATGACATTCACAACCCAAGGAGTATGCTAGGAAAGCTATCTGGGAAACACAGCTCCTTACTGGGGTATCTCTTCCAAGAGGAGGCAAAGGACTCCTTTCCTCTCAGTCTTTGTGCATTATTTCATTTATGGATGACCCAAAACATGCTCACATCAATAGGATTCTTTGAGTTGAAGCAACATTATCTCTCAGCCACACGTAGCAAGATAATTGTAGGAGCATTTCTAAGGTGTGGTTTATTCTCCTTTGTGTGAATTCAAGCGAAAGAGTTTTTCCTTCTTTTGAATGCTAACACTTGGGCAAGTACTATCAAAAGAAGAAATTATATTCTGAAATCCTACCCTCCATAAATACTATGGACAACAACCAATCCTTTGTGTCTTCCATTTTCTACCAGTATCTGCATATATATCAGCAATTAAGTGAACCTTTCAACATCTCCAAAGTCAGTATTAACATCCCCATTGAGATTTTAAGACATTAGAGAATAAATAAAATAACAGAGTGTTCCAGAGCTATAAAACTAGACAGTACAATTTTATATACTCTGTTATGCACAACTATTATGTATTAAGTTACACAGTTCTGAATGCACATTCATCTGCAGCACCACTTTTCATAAGTTTTTATCATAGAATAGTGTTTCAAATTGTCAGACATTGATGCATTTTGTACACTTAATTGCTTGTATTGTCAATTTAGTGGAGAGGTTTACTAACACAGTCATTTTTTAGTAGATTCCAAATGAAAAGGTGCATTTGCAATTCCTTTTACCCTTAAGAAAAGAAAGGAAAAAAAAGTAACTATTTTTTATTATGCATAAAACAGGCAGGCATCTATTGTAGTCTTTTTCTATCCAGATATGATAATGACTTTCCTTTTGGTTTTGAGATAACTACCCTGAGTAATAAAATATTGCAACATTTACTCTGCACACAAATGTATGGTTTTAACTGAGTAAATACTGCAGGTTTGTTCCCTTGCTTGTTTTAGATGGTCTTCTCTAAGGCCAGAAAACAATTTTAATGAAATTACTAGGGCTTTTGCCAATTATTTTACTGGGAACAGGAAAATAACCATTCCTAAGCAGAAGATAGGAGACAAGAAAAAATATGTAACTTTTCTTACTTTCCCCTGGTAGTTTCAAAGCTGGATGCTTTGGAGTTGGCATCCTGCTGGGTGCTGGTGATACCAGTGCTGTGGGATGACTGCTTGAGATATCTGTTCCCTGTAGCTGTATCCCAGCTTGTAGTGACTTCTTGATAGAGAGGAACCTCTCTAGCACTGCTTTGTGGAGATGTCCCTTTGCTGCCAGATGAGCTTCCCATCTTATCTTTGTCAGAGTCAGCATCTTGCTGTCCATTTGACTGGCTTGCAAGGGCAGAGGTTGTGGGATTGGAGGTTTTCTTCACTGGTTTCATTCCCAGAGGCTTGCCTGAAGATGCAAAAGGGGGTCCCTGTGAGGCACTCTCTTCGGCAGCTGGGATCTTAGAATGGGGTGACTCCACAACTGAGGTCGGAGATGGAGTCATTTTTGAGGGACTTGTCCAGGTTTCACCATCCTGGCCTGTGGTCCAGAGGTTTTGGGGAGTCTTAAATCCAGTGCTGACACTCTGTAAGTGCAATAGGATCAGCAAGAAGATTATCTCCTTCATTCTGCTGGTTTGTAAATGCACATTTATTTCCCAAACAAGAAATCCTGTAGCTTCTCCCTCCTCCTGAGCTGCTGCTCATACAGTGAGTCTACCCAGAGGATGCCCAGACAGGCTTTATTTTTGTAGAAAGGAAACAGGTTTTGGTATTTCAAAACTGACTGAGGAAGCCTGGTTTCCTGTTTCTGTGGATTCCTCTGCAACCTGTGACCCGTTGGAGAACAGGAGCCTGGCAGCCTTTGTGGGGGGAAAAAAGAAGTTTCTGCAGAAGCCACAGGATAAAGATTAATGGCACAATAGAAATGTGGAAAAATATGTACTGTAAAGTAATCCTGAGGGATAAAAACTGAAATTATTAGGTAATTTCCCTTTCACATGTATGCGTACAGAGAACAGAGTGACTTGTCACATGTGCCCTTTGGATGGTCTGTACTTGTGACCTTGTTATTGAAAAAAGAGTTGGCAAAACTAGTGTGCTACATAAAGCTGAAAGTTTGCTGTCTTCTTTTTTTTTTTTTTTTTTGTTTGAATGTTTAAGCACAGTGCTGCCAAAAGTGGGGAGGCAATAAGGAAGAGGTTCATACTGTATTCATTGTTGTACCACAAGCCTTTGAATGTTTACCTGTCAGTCATTGGCCATTTATGCCACATCGTCTTTCTGTATTTCATACAATGATGTGTATGAACTATTTCTATAGCATTGCACCTAGGTGTCTGGTGTCACTTCAGACTCTCTAGAGTACAAGAAACACCTACGTGGGGCTAGCAGAGGTGGCATATGATCTATGGAAGATGTGCCCTTCTGGGACAGGATCCTTGAGGGCATTTCAAATGGTGTTAAAAGCTTACCCAGGGACAACTAAATCCCATCCCAGATCCACACTGACTGAAATTGGAGTTTAGACACCTAGTTCACATGCAGGTCCATATTTATGAACCTCTAAACCCATATCTCTAAATCTGTTAGCCGAACCCCATCCATAGACAAGACTGAAAAGAATATCCTAAATCACTGAGTCCATTCCTTCCCATTTACTGTATACTTTCACAATTAATTAATTATAGTTATTATTTTAAAACAATATTAATTGCAGCCTAAATATAATATTGGTAACTTCACATGCAGAAAATAACTGGGGAGATGGATAATCAGTATCAAGAATAAAGATCATATTTTACAGCAGAAGGGTAGACAAATATTGGAACAGGTAACCTCAAGAGGTTGTGGGATCTCCATACCTAGAGATATTCAAAACTCAACTAAACAAGACCCTGAGCAACATGATCTAAGCCCTGCTTTGAGTTGGGTTTTGGACCAGATGACCTTTGGATGTCCTTTCCAATCTATATTACTCTATGAAATTATGCTTAGTTGCTGCAAGGTTGAATACTGCAGTCAGGGAAGAGAAGAAGGAATCTTTTCTCCTCTACTGCCATTCTGCAGCTTTCTGAGACTAAGGAGAGTTAATTTCTTGTTGAAGGAAAAGAAATGAATTCTAATTGCTGCAGAAATTACATAAAGAAATGTAACATGAAATTTTAAAGCCGGGAGAAAAAAGTAACAGAAAAGACCTGTCAGGAAGCAAATACTTCTGAGATATTATTGTCAACCTGTTCAAAAACCCTCTAGCCACTGACAAAAGTGCTGCACTAAAGACTATGGACAATGCATCTATGAAAACAACCTTACACACCTGGAAACAACAGCATCTCCTGGGCATGCTTCATATGATTTGAGGATCACCTTTTCTCAAAAACAGAAGCAAAATCCCCATTCCATGGGAGTTTGATGATTAACAGTGAGACAATGGAAAAGCTGATAAATGATTTGCAGTTCTCTTCAGAAGATACTTAAGAAAAAAAAAAAAAAAAAAAAAAAAAAACACAAAAAAGCCCCAAAACAACACAACAACAAGAAAAAAAAAAAACATGGAGGATAAACCACTAGCTCTTATTGCAGTCAAGTAAATTTCTGTGATGGCTGTTCCTGATTTGAAATATTTGTATTGCAGTGCCTTGCCTTCAGTTTCCAGGTGATAGTCTGGCCTTTTAGGTATGCTAAAGAGTTAGGTTTTCCATTTGCTATGATTTTATTTTTCTGTTTTATTGTCTCAGTAAAGTGTAGGCTTCTACTCTGCAAGTAAAACAGATACAGTTTTGTGATACAACATGTCAGAAAAGAAGTGTAGTTGTGCTCCCTTTTGGTGACTTTATTTCCCCTCTCCTTTTCTTATTCGTAGTGAAATCTGTAAATGCCCTTTGAATGTAGGACACAGGAAACAGTCTGATGAACAATCTCATTTAAAGGCTAACATAAGCTGTTTCATGTGAGTGCTTCTCTTTCTGAGCTCTATATTTGAGATTGTGAATTAATACCCTTACCATTAAATGATTAATATCATTTAAAGGCTAACATAAGCTGTTTCCTGTGAGTGCTTCTCTTTCTGAGCTCTATATTTGAGATTGTGAATTAATACCATTACCTGAATTAGCATTTGTCATCCCCTATTTTTAGGAATCCCAAGACAAAATGAGGGGTAAATTAGTATTGACTGTATTTGCAAATTAAATGCAATCTGGCTTTAAAAAAGAAAAATCACAGCAGTTGCATACTGTGTTTATTTATACAGTCAGAGTGCCTAATAACAAACAAAGCTTGGATTCTGCTTTGAGATAGTCCACTGTAAGTGTTAATTCTGCCTCTAAAGTCTGGGAAGCAACTTCAGATTCCTACCAGTGCAGAGAAGAGCAGTGTAGAAGAGTCTGGCTTTTGGTGAATGGTAGATTTCATTACAACAGTGTTTATTTCACTGTCTGAATACTCCAAAATGAAAATTTATTGCCAATATGATTTTATTAGTACGTCTGGGCTGTTGATTAAAAGATAAAATTGTTTGAAGATGTTTTTATTTAGCAAAACAGTCTTGGGACTGTAAGAAACACAGGACATCCATTTTCAGATTGTTGCATGCTGGATCTGAATCCCAAGATCATTATAGATTGTATTTCAGCATTAATTCACATCCAAGTGCTGCTTGCCTCAGGACAAATTGAACCTAGGAAAAGATAAGCACTTGGATGTATTTGGTGAAACTTAGGTACAAATAGATTCAAAATTATCCTGAAAACTACCACTCAACATGCTGCTTACTTCCTCATGCATAATTCCATATGTGCCGTATTTTTTGTATTAGTTGTGTATTAGTGTTACGGAAGTCCCTGGATGTTGAGTTGACCTCATGGACTTTTATTGTTAAATTTAAAAGTTGAACTTGGAGCAAAAGCTGGTTCTCAAGTTCCCAGTCTATATTAAGTGCCCATTCTGGAGTCTACACATATGCTTGCTGTTGTACACATATTCTTTCACCCTATGAATCTGAATTTTTATATATATTGGCACATTCAGCAGGAGGGATGGAGAGTCTCTCATCTCCCATGACAGCACAGGATGGTAAAAGAAAGAGCTTCCTGGGAGGTGGAAATGGAGTCTGAAAATGCAACTGCACTCCTGCGGTGCATTTAAATAATCAGACTACATTACATAAAAGAGCAGTACCTTCTGCTCACAAAAGAGTTATCCCTGTTTGGTACTGTGGAAGAAATAACAGTACTTATTTTCAGGGTCATAGCTGTGGCTCTCCAGATAAGGCAAGTACTTTACTGAAGCTTGAGTAAGCTGACCAAATGCTGGGATTTTAGAAACACTTTTCTATTTACCATCTGCTAAGGGCACACACTCAACACTGTGACTTCAGACAAATCCCTGTTCAGCTTATTGAATAACTTGAACCATCTTCAGGGACTTTCAGCTGTCTCCAAGCACTGTAAAGGGGGCATTAGGTTTTCTCTCTTCTGCAGTTATCAGACTGCACAGCCACTTTGTCAGAGCTACTGTTGATTTTTCAGATTATTTAATAACTTCTGTAAGCTCACCTCTGCTCCACAGCCACCGTCTGTCTCACAGCTCTCTATCATCCTCACCCTTTGGGGTTTACCAATAGTAAAGCTGTCCCCAGCCTTAGTCAGAGTAGTCCAAATCCACAAGGGTTAGGAACCTCAGAACTATCCAAGCCAAGGACTGCACAGCCAGGTCATTTTCTCTACCTCTGCTGGCAGCTACAACAGCTGTAAAATGTTGCTCAGACATTGGGCTGTATACCTGCTTGGCACCTGCTGTCACAAGTGATATGGTAAAAACTGAGAGTTTCTGTTTGAGGAAGCAGTTATTGAAGAGCACTTTATTCCACTGGCATGCCTACTGCTGGGACAACTTGGTTTTCCCTTGCTCCAAATAAAACACATTCATGTTTGAGATAATTTCTCACATTGCTTGCAGCCTCTTGGTACTAGATGAGCTGGTCCAGTGAAAATAACCACTTTGCTTTCTTCTCTTGTATACAGACAGGATAGGGCAGCACTATAGACATGAAAATAGGCACATCAGCATTATGAAGAAGAAATTACTTCTGTAGTCACCCTGCAATTATGCAGGAAATTCTCATCAAGTTATATGAAGAGCTCTAATACCCCTCTATATCAGAAGAGAAAGTCTCTTGTTTATGTCATAATGTTTCCCCTGTAAGCTCCAACAGCATCCTGAAGGCTTCTGAGCAATTCTGAATTCCTATATTATGGAATTCATATATTATGTTTTAAGTTAACAGCATGTATTCAGTGTATATGGCTGGTTAGCATGGATTAAAGCACACATTATAAGAGATGCTGTCATGCTAAGTGTCTGCATTTTACTGGTTATAACCATTGTGTACTTAGACAAGAATATTTTTGCATAAAAGTCAATCCAGGAAGTTCAAATTTTACATCTAAAATGAGATTTAATGAACCAATAATATTTCTTTAGGTTTGTTTTGATTGCATAATACAGACAACTGTGTCCCTCTCAAAAAATAACTCCTCTGAATCTTACTTTGCTTAGAACAGTAGTAAAAGGAAAAATCATTACAAAGGACATAGCAGCAGAGGGATTTTCCAATTAAAGGTCAGTATGTGAAATTTGCATGGTTACAACATGAATTCTTAGTGGTTTTGATGACTCAGCTGCAATATGGATTCACCTAAGGCAAAGAGTCATATTCCATCATCAGCATCACTCTTGATCAAACGAACCAAACAAAATACCCTACAGTATTTGAGTATACCTTTGCTGAAGTATCATGTAATAGCTGTGATTTTAAAGTGTATTCCAATATATTATTTTCCTTTTCATGTGGGCAAGTTTTTAGCCTTCAGAGACATTTATGTATTGAAAACATCTTTTATGTGGGAACTGTGGCAACTAGTGAAGGAGATTGCTCTCTGCTTTGCTCTAAATTCAGCCGATCCTTAGAGCAAAGTTGACATCAAGTAAGTGGGAATTGGCAATGGTCTGATTACAATTTTAAAAACCCCTGTGAGCTGTTCCTAGCCGTTTCCTTTCTAGTAATGATTTTGAAATGCAAATACACCAAAGAACACTAGGATTTTCCTAGAACAAAATTGCTCCTTGGTGCAGAGCTCTAACCTTGGCCATTTCCTTCCCATACTGCCTCCCAAGTATGATTGAGGCACTGATCTTTGGTGAGCATTGTAACCTCATTTAGCAGCCTCAAGAGGATGGTGCTAAAAGACAGTTTAGCTTAGGGAATGCTCACACCACCCTGGAGACCAAGCCATTCCCAAGTGCCAAGAAATCAGCAAAAGACAGCAAAGTAATAGTTACTTATATAGCCTTTAAATCCAACACTGAGAAAAGCTTGGCTAGCCCCAGGAGTCAAGGCTTTACCTTCAGAAGACTGTGGCAAGTTGGGGACTAAGTAATCATTCCTGAAGGACAGAAACTTCCTGGATGCACTTTTCATCTGCCTGATAGTGTGTAATTCCCACACACACCTGCTACTGACAAAGCTTCATTAGCAACACCCTGTGAAAAACAAACTGGTGCTGCTAGAGATAAGCACGGAAAAGCTCCCGTGCTAGGTCATTCCCTAGTATATCAATCAATAATATTTCTGTGGAAGCTAGAAGGAAGTGAGGGCTGTGACAAAAGACCAGAGCCATAACAATTTCCTCTATCGGTAGCATACATTCATATCCGGGCTGGGCTGCTTTCTCACAGCTGAAGGTGGCTCCACAAGGAGTGATCATCCCTCCTCCCAGCAGTGCTGCAAGTGACTGGAAGAGCAGCATTTACCTGAACTCTGGAAGCAGTCAAACCTCTTGGCATTCTTATTATGGGCAGGTCATCGAGTGCTGGTAATGGCACTGGAGCATGAATCACCTCTGTTTTGCAGAGTCTAGTGCTAACAAACTGCATTCAGCATGTGTGTCTCTTCCCTTTGGCAAAAATGGTTGATTGGCTGGGCTGGGGATTTGTTCACATCTGTGGGGAGGAAAAGGGAGATCAGGATGCTTCCCCTACAGCTTTGGTAGCAAAAAGAGGGAATAATGAAGGGAGAGAGGCCACTGAGGAGGAAAGGGGCATCAAAAGGAAACGAAACTGGTAAGAGGCAAAGGACAGAGAGATGACAATTACTGAAGTAGTGACAGTTCTGGAAAGGGAGCCCTGTGTTAGAATTTGGATTTGCAACTTTGATTAAACTTTCTTAGAGCTTGGAGGTGCTTTTAATGTCAAGCTTTTCCTGATATGGATGAAACAAAAAACTTTTAAAAGTAGAACACCAGAATAAAGCCTGCACCGCTTTGTCTCCAGGGGGTCTCCAAAGAAGCCCCTCTCCTTCCTTACACGGTGTGCCTGTGCCAGGATGTAAAGAAACAGGCAAATGGCTCAGTGAAATATGCACCAGGGTCACTGCTGGCCTCACAAAAAATGAAGTGAGTCCAGAGTGAGGTGTGAGCCCCTTCCAACCCTGCTTTCTCCTTTCCATTTCATTCCTTATATTTCCTGAGTAAAAGATACCTAGGACATTTCAAAAGTAGCAGCTAGAAATGACCCATAATTACCAAGCTAATAAAACTGGTGGGTCTATCAAGCTGCATAAGGAGCAGCCTACAGTTTGCTATGTCTGTACACTGGAAAAATCAGACTGAAGTGACAGTTGATATTCCTCTCGTCACTGTGTTTCTTATAACTACTGTTTCCATGGCAAATGTACAGATTTGGCTTTCTACAATCACACTCTTTTACCACTTTTCCTGTAAATATATATTTAATTGGAAAATAGATTTCTTTCCCCACCCTGAGCAGCTGAGTCTGGAGTGAGAGTCACAGCTCCTTTGAAGGACAGTGAGAAGCCATTTGCTTTTTTTTAAGCAGAAGGGACGTTGTGCAAAATACGCAAAGACCAAGTCTTAATGGATACAATCCAGATAAAAATCCGCTATAAAAAGTCTGCATGTGATTTCCTAAGATCACAGTTCTGCTCATGATATTTTGTTTTTCTGCACGTTGCTCATCTGAGGCATCAATGGGTTGACTTAATTTTCATAATTTTATATACAGAATTGCTGTTTCTGTTTTCCAGCACTGAGGCCCCAGTGTTGCAACTGGTAGCTCACAGACAGCTATGACGTCCTTCTGTTACACATCAGCTATGGCCTGGTGTCAAACTCTGCCTGGGGCATTTGAACAGGCTTGGTGGGATAGAAACCTAAAAGGGAAGGTAACAATACAGCTGTAGACATTTCAGTATACATAAATTTACATCTAAGTTTATCCATAACACTGTCTCCTAATTATTGCTGTTGTGGTTGAAATTTGTCCAGGTTTAGTTGGATACATGACTAGAGATTGTTGCTGTTTATAGCATTAATGTATGAATTGCACAGGAATAAATGTGTCAGTCTCTAGTTTTTGTAGTGAGCTTTGGTTTGATAGTGATGTCCTAGTTCAGTAGGGAAAGAAACTTCTCTTTGTCTAGTGTTTCCCAGCTGGCATCTCTGTGGCTGGAAGTGTATTGGGTCAGAATATGGTAGTGTCTTAATTTAATTCAAATGTGACTCAGGGGTAGTTTGAGTTCCAGAACTGAACCAGTTAGCTGCACATTGCAGGAGGATCTGTAAAAGCGGCACTTTCTAAAGTAGAGCAGTCCTGTGGCAGAGAGATGTTTTGTCTAGCTGTCTAGCTCTGTAAGCAGAGTTTTGTATGAATTGCCTTGGTAGAAGAGCTGAAGATGCTGAATACCTATACAAGAGATTAATCTGATTTGCAATGACTGGCTGCAGCCAATTTCCAACTCTACTTTTGATTTAACCTGCTCAGTTTCTTTTATAGAATTTGCTTTATCATGTTGTTCTCCCTTCTATTTATAAAGATACTTGGGGATCTATATTCCTTAAGATTTGGCTTTTGAAGGTAGGGTAAATTTTCTCCAGATGTGTCCAGTGACATCATGTTTTAATTTTCCAGTTAGAAAATGGTGTACAACCATGGGGAAAGTAATGTATTTGTCAGAAAAGATATTCCAAACTGGCTGAAATTTACTCTTCATTGTAGCCTTTGACACAAGACTTTCAGAAATATCCTTTCCACCCAGACTTGAAACCTCACATTCTGCTACTGTGTGGATTGCTACTATATGGGGCCATGCTTTGTTTTCCTGGAAACCTTGATAATATGTGAAATGTATCCATATTGAAGGCTTCTCCAAATCCTCTGATCTTGCAACAGAAGGATGCTGTTCCAAGCTCTAGGAGCGAGCCTACTGCTATTTACAGCTTTCCCCATCATATGGAAAATAGATTTGAGAGACTTTTTGCTGGCCCATGTAATTAATTCTATTCCTAGAAAATTAGTTAGCAGTCTTGACATGCCTTGGGAGAAAAACAAAAGGAGGGCAACAAAAACCTCTCTGTGTAATCTCCAATTTGAACAAGTGTAGATTTTTTGTAGTGACTAATTTTTCCCTTGGAACCAAAACGCAAAGGAGGGTTGACTAATGTGCTATGCAATGGTTGCTGCAGCTGGGAGTTTAGAGTTGGACTGGAGCCTGAAGGAGCCTAATTTAGAAAATAATGAGCTTTGGGAGTGAGTACTAAATCTAAATATATGTGTGTTTGCTCATGTATAGTAGCCATGACACAGTAAGTGCTTGGATTTGACACGAGTGCTTAGATTTGAAAGGTCTCTCTTTCTTAGCTGTATCAGTATGAGGAAAACTGGAGGTTAAGAGAGGGTCAAAGGAGGTAACAGCAAGCAGTAATGGCCACCAGCAACTGATTTCAAATGGAAGAGCTGGAAAACCTTGTGCCTAGTGTATAAGCATGATTTCTTATTTCTCACACTGGGTTCTTTGTTTTGTTCACATTTTGGATTAAATCCCCAGGAGCATGCCAGTAAATCTACAGAAGAGGTTTATTTCTAAAAAAAAAAAATCTTATTTCATCAAAATGTTTGGGGGTTTGCTGCAGTTAGAAAATCCCCAAATTAATAAAGTGTGTTTTTCATCACCATGCCAGTCACCAGTGGTGAAAAGATGAAAGGGAAGTAAAAGCAAGAGAAACAAATTGAATAACTGAGAAAAAGCTTTCAAAATAAAAATCCCACACAAAACAAAACTAAGAAATAATGAATGTAAAATTGCTCCACTTTGTAAGATAAGGATTTTAAATTTAAAGCTTTCTGTGAAACCCTTTTCATCTCTTCTGTCAGCTCTGCTACAGAGCTAGAATGGTGATGCATTGAACCTGATATGTTTTATCATGTGTAGCTGAAAGGTAGGACCTGCTACCAGCTCTTTTAGCAACTGAAGAATGGGAGACCACAGTATGACACCTAGCACATCGTTCCTGCAGGAGATACAGCAGTATGGGTCTGTCTGATCTATTTTCTGGAGTGCTTTTAAATGCATATGAAAAAAATCAGGCAATCTCCCTGAGCCTTGCCAGGAAGGCACTGAGATTTGCTCAAGCTCTCTACATAATATCCAGACACTGAAAAAGAACAGGGAAATACATTTTCCAAGCACCAAACAACTGCACCGTTCAAACTTGGTACAGGAGAAGCAAGGGGGCTTTTTGAACATAACCTCTTGGAGTGTCCAACATGACCCCATTTCGGACCGGAGCACTGAAAGGATTCAGAGTGAGCCAGGCCTGATGTTTCCTTCAAGATTAAACCTTGATCCACCATTTCCTTTTCTAGAGAGAACAGGAAACATCTATTATGGAAAGCCCTGGGGTTTCATTGGAAGTCACATTGGGCCATAAGCACCAGTATCTTTCAGAGACCTAGAAACAACAGAGCAGCCACTAATTCAACCAGCTGCTTCTTGGCCTGGGATGGGGGTGACCTAGACTTCATATATCGTCTTGCAGTGAATATCCCAGGTGAGAACAGCCCTGTAACTTTCCTACATTATTATAAGATCTTCCAATCTATTTTTAATAAAGAGAGAAATCCTGTCCTGCTCTTTAAACATCTGCAGAATTTCTTTCTCCAGCCAATCCTACTGCATGTGCAAGTGTCTTGCCAATCCTGGAGAATGCTGGAGCCCTGAGCCCTTTCGGAGACTGACTATTTCTATCACCTCTACCTCTTTTTTTCCATTCAGAGGTAGTGGGGAGAGGTAGTTGCTTTCTCAAATTGTACCAAAAAGCATTTGTGGAAGGTCTGGATTTGTTTTGGTTTCCTTGAAGCTTTGTTTTAACTTGTTTCATTGTAACAGTAATTAGCTAATAACCAGGTAACCATTACTGAAGGTTTTTTAGTGTTTGCTTAGCTTTGTACAATTGTGTGACATAACACTTATTTTTATCTGTACTTAACACATAGCAATAGCAAGCAGTTATTATGAGTAGAATGAATTATCTGTGAATAGATAGCAGGAGCTTTAAGGCTCAGGCAAAGGATCCATGATTGGATCAGCACTGGTCAATTGTTATAAATAGGTTATAAAGAGGTTATCAAAGGAAAACAACCTTGGCAGCTGGGTTAAACCAGTTCTACTGGTAAGGAAAGAGAAAAAAGAATTAATGTATAACGTATGTTGAACACACAAATGTGGCTGTAAAGTAGTGTCACAGACCAAGGAAGAGAGAGCAGAGTCTAGGTGCTGTTACCAAACATAAAAATGACCCCCAGCTACATGTCGTGGGTTGAGAAGGAATAATCAACATCCCATTCCTCCCAGAGAGGAGATGATGACTGTGCTGTAACTCTGTGCCCACAGCCAGAAGCCATCACCCTTCATACCCAGAGGGGCAGTGTAAGGGTGAGCACAATACCAGACACAGGGGCAGGCTCTGGATAGTTTGTATATATGTAATTTTTAATTGTATTTCATCTGAACTGTGTAAGTATCTTTGCAACTGCAATAAAAATAGTTATTTCATTAAATGGCCTAGAGTTTAATTAAACTAAAAATAATTTTTTGGTTTTGCATATAAGGTGTGTTCCCCTTTTTGCTCATGTACTTTGAGTATAATGATGGAGAATTCAGGCAGTCTAGTCTTTAATATGGATGCAACAAGCCGGTGACACAGTGCAGAGCAGAGTCTGTACTGTTAGTAGCAGACTGGAGGTAGCAGGGAAAAAAGCACTGGTGTGTGTTGCAGTCTAGCACAAGTCTTGCCAGTAACTGGGACTGTTAACCAGGGGTGTTTCCAACTACTGGAGGGGGTAGTTTCATGGTTTAATTTATTGTAGGAGTACTCACTGTCACTGACATGCATTGCTGGTGGAAACGTAGCAGAACAGGGCAGGCCAGGCTGTGCCCAGCTTCCTGGGAAGCTACATGGTTCTATAAAATGGGTTGTGTTGTGGTCTGCTGGGAAATCCAGGCTTGACAAATTTGAGGCGCAGTAAAATGTGATGATGGCTTACTCCTGGCTTTGCAAACTGCTTGAACTGAGCAGTGCATTTTACTGTCTTGTGGCAGGTCAGGGCCTAAGATGCTTACTTATGATTCTGTGCGAGCTATGCTCACCCTCTCCAATAATAAAATTTTCCCTGTGAGCCCTGTTTCAATTTCTACATGTTCTCTGTTGGTTTGCCACTGTCAGCTACATTTGATGAGCTTCAGTCCATCCTAATTGATAAATCTCTGAGACAGAGGGGCAGAAAAGATAGCTGAACTTTGGGATGGTAGCTGTTGCTGTGCAACAATATATGCATATCTAAAGCAGCAGGCTACAGCCTTCCTAAAGCCACCCAGGTAGTCATTGTAGGCTATATAAAAGAATATGGGAACACCTGACTGAAGGTGCATCATGATGTTGAGTAACCCAGAGTGGCAGGCATGTAATAAATGTAGTTAATACACAGAATCTGTGTATACTCCCTTTAGTGTGCCCCAGAATTCAGCCTCACTATTGTCCAGATCAGGTGCAGGGTGGCAGTGCACCACAGCTAACCTAGCTTGAGTAATGGGTCTCCTTCTTAGGGCCACTAGCAAACTGGTGGAGAGGCTGGGAGGTGGCTAGGGACTCATAATTTGACCAGGTTATCCTTCATTTTTTTTTTTTTTCCCCCCAATTTGTATAGTGAACTTTATTGGGTAAAAGAGGAATGAACCATCTCTTCACTCAAGGAAAATAAGTAGGGGAAGCCTCAGAAGTACAAGCTGCTTCATTGTAGTAGTATGTGTCCAAGGGATTTTTGAACTCTTACCCTTTATAACATATAGAAAGCCATTAAAAATTGAAGTGTGGTTGTTCTTGCAGGACTGGATGAAGAACAGGTATATTGTAGATGTGGATGTGAGTGAAGTAGTCATTAAACAAATTTCTATATAAAATAAATTACAGTGATTGGTGGCAGGCTTGTGTTAACATTACTTACATTACTCATTTAATTTCATCAGGTAGAATTGTTCTGTTCAAAATTGCTTGTTTCTAAAGCATCCAGGTCATAGCAGCTCCCTCTCCTTTAATCCTCATCTGTTTAACCTGGGCTGCGGTCAGTCTCCTATGTGCACAATAAATGGGACATTTGGCTTAGAGCACTGATAATGTTAGTGCAATAATATGCCTTCAGATTGCTCTGGCTCAAATTGTATATTCAGTGTAAAGAAAACCTTACTTCCTCTCAATGCATAATTTCTCCTTCAGTTTTCAGTTTCTTACAGAGGGAACACTATTTCAATACTGTTTCAGAGAGATTTTAACTTTTTCTCCCCTTAAAATTATCATTGTATCATTATATTTTGATTTCCTAACTTTAAAGTCCATACCTCCCCTTTTGAATTTCAGCTGATATCGGTGGCATCAAGACGAGCTGTGAGATAGCATATTGTTTTAAACACATTTCAAAAAGAGATGATAAAATCAAACTTTACTAACATATTTCTTATGGTTCTTAAGTTGTTTATCTGCTCTTATGCCCTTTTCTCTATATTGCAATCACTAGGCTCTGTTGTGGTTTGAGCCCAGAGGACAACTGAGCACCACGCAGCTGCTCACTCACCCCTTCTTCCTCAGGAATGGGAAGGAGAAAATAAAACAAAAGGCTTAGGAATTGAGATAAAGACAGAGAGGGATGACTCATCCATTATGGTCACGGGCAAAGGACAGACTCATTAGGGGAAGAAAAAGAACATCAATTTAATTCAAACACCACCACCACCACCACTTAACAAACAGAGTAGGGCAGTAGAAGTATAATCACATCTTAAAAGCACCTTGACCCCACCCCTCCCTTCTTCCTGGGCTCATCTTTGCTCCTGATTTTCTCTACCTCCTCCTTACCAGCAGTGCAGGGTGAGGGTAGGGGATGGGGTTGTGGTCAGTCTCTCACACATTATCGTTACCACTCTTTCTTCCCCAGGTGGAGGACTCCTCACATGCTTTCCCTGTTCCAGTGTGGGGTCACTCTCATGGGATATAGTCCTCCACAAACCTTCTCTTATATGAGTCCTTCCCACAGTCTGTAACTCCTCCTGAACTGCTCCGGTGTGGGTTCCTCCCATGTGTCACAGTCCTCCCAGTGCCAAACTACAACAGTGGGGGCTTCCAACAGTCCCAGCCTTTTTTGGGAGCAGCCACTTGCTTGGGGCCCTCCACAGTCTACAGGTCAGCATCTGCTCCACTGGTGACCTCCATGGGCTGTAAGGGGACAGTCTGCCCTCTCACCACAGACTGTGGGGACATCTCTGCTCTGGCAGACCTCCCCCCCTTCCTCCTCTTCGTTTCTTCCATTGACCTCATGTTCACACAGGTGTCTCCCTCACAACTCCCACTCCTTTTTCCCAGGTTGCTCTTCTTAAATACATTATCCCAGAGGCGCAGCCACCATTGCTAATTGGCTCGGCCAGTGGGGAAGCCATCATCTCTGATGGGACAATACTCATCATGAAAGTGAGAATACATCCTGCATACAACTTTTAGACAGTAAAAGTAGTTAAATGGAGAAACCATTTGCAGAGAAAATAAGGAATATGCAGCTGAGCCTCTGTATTTCTCAGAGTCCCTAGGGCACAAAATGGCCTTATCTGCCCTGAGCAGCTTCACCTTGGCCCACTGAGCACTTGTGCCCAGCCCTAAGCCCAGTCCCCTGAGGGGGTGACCCAGGCCACCCTTGTCCCTTTGCGCTGTTCTGGTTGTCCCTGGGCTGGCAGGAGCCCATTGCTGCCACCAGCCCTATCCTGTCTGTCAGCAAGGTCCCTGTCCATGATGGAGCCACCCTGCACCCTGCCCCATCCCTGTTGTGTGGGGCTGCCCCCATCTCTCCAACTCCCTCATGATGAGCTCAGGCAAGGTTTTGGGTCCTGGGACCAAGCTTAAATAGGACTCCTAGGCCCTTGCCCAGAGGGCATGGCATGGGGACCGCAAATTAAGTTACTCAGCGCAGTTCAGGCTAATGGTGCCCTTAGGGCCATGATGCTATTCTCATTAGCTATGCAAATGTTCATACAGCTTCTTTATGATACCCTGAGATTCAAAATGTTTGTTCATTTAAATATCATACCCTGCTCAGAAAGAGCTTTGTTGCAGAGAAGCAGCTGTGCCATGTACACCCTTGTAAATCTGGAGATAATACAAAGCTCAGATATTGTACTGAAATCCTGCAGTGAAGATGGTGACAGTCTGAGCATGCACAAAGAAAATGACATATTTTAGCATGGAGCTTTGACCCAAGTGCCAATGGCACAGGCTGTCTAAACTGTAATGCAGGTTTTGAGACTTTTTTCATCAGCTATTGTGATTAGAGATTTCAGGACAGCCTATATATGACAGAGGAAGGAAACTTTGGGAGCCAGAGATGCTTGAGAGAACAGAGTTTCCTGAGAGAGAAACGCATTTAGCATTCATGGTAGAAACATCAGAATAACATTAAGCAATAGAACAGCAGGATCCTGTTGCTGTATTCCTTTGTAATAAAATCCCATCTGTATAAGTCCACAAAGAGAGACTTATTCTTTCTAGCTGAGAATCTGGTGAAGATCAAATGTGATTTTCTCAACAACATGTCTGCACAGGCACGTGTGGAAAGACCTGAGTCTGCTGGAGAGCATGAGATGAGTCTGGTAGACTGTATAGCAAAACTCAACTCTGCTAAAAGGCTCAGTGTGACATACAGCTTTCAGATCTAAGCATGCAATGGAAACATAAGGGCCCTCTCTAGCCAAGCATATTCTATGTTTGCAGGCTCATCTAGGGTAAAAGTTAGCTTGTCTATGTTGCTGAGGCTTGTATGAAACTGTTAGTGATTCTCATTTACAGGGTAGATTAAGATTTCAGCTTGCTTGCCTCTTGCCTGTTAGTCTTGCTAAGCTTTGTCTTAGTGTCATGGTTTAACCTCGATGAGCAGCTCGTCACCACACAACTACTCACTCAAGGAAAGCAAACCAAGGAATTAATTCACTAGTTCCCATCCGTAAGCGGGTGTTCAGCCATCTCCAGGAAAGCTGTGCTCCATCACACATAATGGGTACCTGGGAAGACAAATGCTGTAACTGCAAACGTCCCCCCTTCTTCCTTCTTTCCCCCAGCTTTTATTGCTGAGCACGACATCATATGGTCAGGGATATCTCTCGTCAGGTGCAGTCAGCTGTCCTGTCTGTGTGCTCCCCCAACTTCTTGTGCACCCCCAGCCTACTCACTGATGGAGCAGTCTGAAGAGCAGAAAAGGCCTTGACACTGTTCAAGCACCTCTCATCAATAACTAAAATAGTCCTGTGTTAACAACACTGCTTTGGTCACAAATCCAAAACACAGCACTATACAAGCTACTGTGAAGAAATTTAACTCTATCCCAGACAAACCAGTACACTTAAGTTATGGTTGAATTATCTTTCATTCTTGTTTGCAATCTTCTAGACTTCCTTCCAAACACGTGAACTGCTGTTAACATTAGAAGCTCTGTTCTACGTCTGTTTATCAGTCTCTAAGGTCTGAGATGCTCTGCTGTGTCACTACCTCTTCTATCCTCTATTAAACTTTGTGGGTTTCGACATTGTCTCTCTCTTTTTAATGTACAAGACACATAGGGGGGACATGATGTCATTATGTTGTGGTTGAAGAAGTGGTTCAATAACTTCAGCAGACTCATCAACTGTTTTCTCCAAAAGATTAACATGTTCCTGTGTTTGACCTTCTGCTATGTTCTTTCCAGTTTTTAGGTATTGAAGCCTCTAGTCAGCCAAAATGCATCGAGTTCAATGAGGATTAGGCTTAGGTGAAAATTTCTGCTGGTTCCTTCTTCTGTTACCTTAACAACCAGTATGTATACCTCACAAGTAACATTTTCTTCTGAAGTGCCTCCCTCTTCACATACATTTCCATTCTGAATATTCACTGAAAAATGATACTGAAAATCAAATATTACACAAAATCTGTATGTGCCTGTGTTCCCACGAGAATTCAAAATGTCAGAGATCGAGCATCAAGCAGCTCTCCTGCCAGGTTGTTTTTTTGAATTTATCCCCATCAAAAAGGGAAATCTATTCAACACCAAAAACAAGATTACAAAATGGATGAGATCAATGTGAGGTTCTCCATTTCCTCCAACAATCTTTGGATAAGGGTAGACAAATGTGTTTAAAAAATAATTCCCCTGAGAAGCAGCCAGTAACCAAAACAGAATTAATAACTGATCCTCAATTTCTTCCTGAGAAAAAAGTTCTTCCATGTTCTACATTAACAGCTCTGGGAATGGTAGTTTTCAGTGGAGGACTGCAGATTTTTTAGATTTAGAAAAAAAAAAAAAAAAAAAAAGCTTCACAATTCAGTTAAAGCTATAAGATTCTCAGTGATTCTACATGTAAAAGTGCCACCACATATATATTAGCATGTAGTCCACAATATACTTCAGTATGGTAAAGCTTAAAAACTGTTACATTCTAAGAAGTTTTGTCTGGTAATCTGCCTGTATGAAACAATTTCTCTATATGGGAACACTGGTAGTTCAGATTTCTCAATTCAGGAGTGCACATCAGCATGTTTTTTAAATTGAAAGCATGCACAGGAGCAAGCCAGACATCATGTACGATTAATGCTCAGTTTGTTAACAAGAGACCTGATGCTACTGGCAATATTCTATACATTTTCTGTGGAAGGCTGTC
Organism: Tyto alba; assembly: GCF_018691265.1. Lineage (NCBI taxonomy): Eukaryota > Metazoa > Chordata > Aves > Strigiformes > Tytonidae > Tyto > Tyto alba. The sequence goes on along the minus strand of NW_024881327.1, from coordinate 11,205,992 downwards.
TCTATGACTTTTAAACTGTTGTAATGTTACATCTTCATAAAATGACCAAAGCAGGGTTATGAAAGAATGACAGGAATTGATAAAGGAACTGGTAAAGCTAACAGAGAAGCCCTGAAGAAGCAACACTGTAATTAAAACAAGGAAATAGTGAGGTGAGCGCAAGGGATGACACCATAAAACCATCAAGCAGGGAAATACCAAGATAAGCTCCCAGGAACAAAACCTGCTAATTGAACTAAGAAGACAACTACTTGAACTATGAGTGAGCTTTCCTCAGTAACATAGTAAAAACACACCCTCGAGTAGGAAAAAGCCCCGTGTCAATAAAAGCCCCTCCCTCACTGAAGGTGCGCAGTTAAAAAAGCGGGTACTGTGGCTTTAAATGGAGCCGAGGCCTGTTGTTAACTAGAGGAGCAAAGTGATAAAAACTAACAGATGGTCATTATATTAAAGGTGCATTTGTGTAGTTTGAAGTGTATAAAAACATTAGTTGCCTGTGTAGCTAGCTTTATGGAATTAGCACCCAGCACCGGCCTCTGTGTAGATATGGATTAAACAAGTATCTCTGTGGTTTTTGGCTCATTGCACACTGGGTAAAACAACCCAGATTTTGGGACAACAGTAATACCAAGTTTAAACCCTATCATGAATGCACTTTGAGGACGTAACTAACTCATATTACACTTGTGAGTTTTTCATCCTTCAGTATGGTGTGCAAATTTTCTGTGTTAGTAATCCTTTTCTGACAAATCAACCCCCCTAAGTCATCACATTAAAATGTCTTGCAATGACATTATACTTTTAAGAGTTATGTTTCAAACTGGTTAAGGCCTCAATCAAACACAGGACTTAACCTTTCCTGAAGTACATGTTTAAACATCAAGTCATAAAACAATGAATTCATCTATTTGAAATGTGTCAGCAAGGTTTAAAGTGGGGGAAAAACCCAAACCAAAACAAAACCCAAAACATTTCCTATTTTATTTTATATGGTTACTATTTAATTTTATTTTGTCAGCAGGATAAATCACTCTCCTTAAAATTCCAAGGAAATTTTACCTGGCAAGTGCTTGATGACAGCCAGCTGCTTCTGGCAAACCCTTGGCTAAATTTTCAGTGCTTACTATAAAATAGGTGACTGCACTTGCAGTTCTTGCCCTGATTATCTGTTCTGATGAAAACAGGTGGGTAGATTAGACAGACAATCGGGTTTCTTGCTTTCTGCTCTCTCCACTTGCCTCAATCTTGTTAAGTCTCTGATTTGCTCATGGGTTGGAGTTTCTAGTTTCATGTCCAGAGCTGATCACACTCACCTCAGTCACTACCCCAAGTGAGAAAAAACGGAGAATCAGAGCAATTTATATAATCGGTTATAAGCTCTGCTTCCAGCTCATATCTATCCCAACTTCTTTTGCTCTTCCTCCTCTGTTCTTAGAATTTTCTTCAGGTCTACACCTGCAAGAGAGTACATTCAGATTTTTGTCTTCGACATCATTTCCATAAATTCGTATTGGGATGTCATCTGTGCCAGGATATCTGCTTAAAGATTGTATAGTTCAGGTATGCACCTGTACCCCTTGCTGCTTGTTGAGTAGAACTCTTAAATGTTTCTGAGCATCTTGCAATAAGAAAACAGATTAACAAAAGAAAGATTCTCAACCTCCTCCCATTTTGCTGAATACAACAACTGATACAACACTAAGAGTACCAGAATTCCTGTATCATCACTGTGAATCTCAGTTTACTGGTTTTAAGATTAATTGGAATGTGTTATTACACAATATTTGAAGCTAGCAATACCAATCATCTTTAAAACCAACCCCTATTTACTCTCTTAAGAGTGGTAAAATTGACTTAGACATAGAAGAAGTGGTAGTATTGTTGCAGAATTATAATACAATAGTTGTGGGGTTTTAAATATTGGAAATTCCCCATTAAAGGTGTACTGATTTTATCATACAATGTAAGAACAATATCTTTTACCATCCAAATCCCACATTTTCAACATCAAAAGAGACATTCTCTAACTGATATAAAATGAACCTTTGTTCATTCTGTAGTTGTGCACATTTGTACAACTCAGAAGAAAATAAAAGTGAGTTGTACCAAATGCATTGATGGATCCATTGTTTCATTGCTGGACAATGATGTTCAAAATTGGTTTTGGCAATATGACAATAAATTTTTCCTTTTATTCATGATTGTATTAGGGGGAGATTCATCTCAGTGCAGTTACATTACTGTTCTAGATCAGACCAGGAGAAGTCTTTTGAAGCAGACCTTCCATTCTGTCTGACTTACTGGTTTGCATCAGAGTTCAGTCTCAGAGTATTCAAACTTTTCCTTTTGCATGAAAATAAATTGAAAGCTGTGCTCATTCCACTCGTGGGTAGTCTGTCCATGGGGCCAAATGAGAACATCTAGAACACTTTGTTCCAAACATGTTCTAGATATTCTAGATGTTCCAATATAGAACATCTTTACTCCAAATACGTATATTGTGGACACCATGTGCTAGCAGCATTTATTTGTACAGATCTTTCCTTACAATAGATCTTCTAGAAGGCAGAAAGAAATTGCAACCTCTTTTGGGGAGCTACTGAGTGTTAAGGAGTGAAGGTCCTGTGGCAGGGCCATACAGCACCACCTGCAGCCAGAAGCCCACGGCTCACACAGCCTGTGGAGTTGCACTGGAGAGCAGAGAGCAGCCCACTGGCCTCAGACGGGGCTGAAGAACTTCCCAAGGACCTATGGGGAACATGTAGGACTTGCTCACTGCAACTCTGAAAGGCAACAAGTGAATCTGAAGGCAAGGTTGGAAGCAAGAGTTGCTGCCAGGACATGTCAATCAGGGAGCAAGTTGGGTATAAACTATTTCTATTTTCAGTTGGGCTAATTGGTTGGGCTAATCTAATTGGGCTTCATTAGTAAATTAGGTTTATTTGCCTAGATTTTACTGAGATCATACCTGCCTTTTTGGACATTTTGATCTTCTTTATGGAGATTCTTTTGGGAAAGGCACAAGGCAGATCCACCTCAAAGCTTTGGCTGACACAGCATCTCATACGAGGCCATGTGTAAAGTTAGTTCTGTGGTTGCTGCAAAGAACCAGTCTTCCACAGAGCTGGACTAGAGGATAGCCCCAATCAGACAGGTAAAGTCAAGTAAAGATCACTGAAGTCAAAAGCAGGTGGGGATGGTTTTCAGTAACTATACACTAGATGTGTCAAAACTGCAAAATTAGAACATTGTGTTGAGAAGGTGCTGGATGGGAGAAATATAGCTTACTTGTGGAAAATGTTAAAGACACTGGAAATACTGTTCTCAGACTGAGGTTGCTTAATTGAGGAGAATCACGGACTCCGGCAACTCTATAAGAATCAGAAATCAAAATCCCTTTATTGCCAATACAAGTGTGTTTATAAATCTTCCTAGCAACTGATCACACATAAACAGAAGGCTTGATTGGTTACACACATTCTTCACACACTGTTCACACGCCTAAGACTAACATTTGATTGGTTATTACCCCCTGTCCATAATACACCCGACAATTCATTGGCTACAAGTTAGTTACTGCTATCCCAAAGCCTGTTGGTTAATTAAATCTTACAAGCCCAAACACAACGTTCTATACACTTTTAGCTCAAGGTAGAAAACTTTCCACTGTTTAAGAAATGACCAGATGTTTCCCATCAACCATAGCCTGGCATATTTTCTTCAGGCAGATCTCAGCATCCATATCTTGGTTTTCTACATTCCCGCTTGCTACTTCCAAGGCTTCTGGCCGACGAAGGTCAAGATGTTCTCATCACTCACCAGCTGTACAGCTCTCTCAGTTCTTCCTCCTCTTTTCGCATCCCTTCTGTGATGCAGCCAAAGTCTTGCTCTTGTCTGACGTGGCCATTGTCCTCCAAAAACGATCCCACACTTAATGAAGTGTCAAGGTCTCATTTTCTCATTGATGCTGTGAGTACTTCACTGCACAGATGACCCTCACAGAGAAAATGCTGTATTATTCACAATAGACAAAAGTAGCAGTAACAGTCTTCTAAAATCACTTAATGGAAATATAATACCATTTCTTCAAGGTGTTCATCGCACTTATTTTAAGTGAAGAACATTAAAGTTCATTTAGGAAGCTGACCATTCAGTTTAAAAGTATGTCATCAGACGCATTTCAAATTGAAGCACGAGTTTGCTGATGATGGGGAATGCCTTCCCTCAGCAGAGCATTCAAGCTAGTCATAGAATAGTGAAAGCTCCATTTGGGCCATGAATAACAAGTGGAAATTCTTTACAGTTCTGATTTAGGCCTATTTCAAGTAGTTCTGAAAGAGTTTAATATTTGGAGGGAGCTTCATAAATACCTAGTAAGATGGTTATGAGGATGCTGGCAGTAGATAGTACTGATGAGTATCTGCCACAGGTACAAAGAATTTACTGCTTGCTTATACATTAGCAGTAAATAATTATTAATGATTGATTGAAACATTAAAGCCACATTAACCCTTTATAAGCCATTTATATACAAAAGCTTAACATAGACTTTAGCCAAAACATCTAAACTGTTACCTGTGAGAATGCCCTGATTAGGGATAATAGCAGTTAGCTTCTGCTGCTCCCAACCAGTACAGCATTGTGCACAAAAGGATGCACCAAGTTCAATGCATCTAGATATAGATATTTTTGAGCAATGGCATAACCAGGAATCTTTTGATTGTGCAGCAAATCAGATCAGTCTCTTTCAGAGAAGCTTGAAAGTGCAGCAACAAAGACAGCATCTTGTGGTGTGTTAGCCACAGGTTGAACACCTGTGGACCTTGGCTGCAAAGAGCAGAAAAGATTACAGCGAAAGCTGAGGAGGAGCAATCCACTACATATTCTAAGTTCACTGCTAAAAATGCTACAGGAGGGATGCTAAACTCTCATCTCAAAGGGCAGTTGGTACCTAGGCAGGCAGTGATCTGTGATTATCGGTTACAGTGAATGGTTCACTTGTTTCATTCTCACTACTCATTCTCACATCCTTCGTCTGTGCCTTATTTCCCTGTTTGTATCCTGTCATAAAACCAAGATAATAAGCTCTTTTGAGCAAAGAATATTGTCTGACCATGGCTGTAAAACTTCAAGCACAATGGAGCATTCATCAGCAGTTATGAGTGCTAGTAAGAAGTGAATGAAAAATATATCGATAGGGAAAACAAATTTAACTTCAAAAAGATTTTTAATATGTCCTGTAGATTAGGACCATGAAGCGTGGATAAATTCCTGAGACACTGATTCTGCACAAGTTCTGCATCTGTGTTTCAAACCACAAGAGGAAATCTGTATTTTGGCCTAGGGAAAAAATGTAGATGCCCAGTATGAAAAAAGACCAGTCTTTTAGAATGTTTTTCCTGAAGATATAGGGAACTGACTACTTGTTTTAGCAGGAGATTCAGATGTTTCAGGCTGATTCATTTGGATTTCCTACACAGAGCAAATAGGAAGGGAGTGATTACTGAGTGATTTGAGCCACAACACTGGGTATTGAATCTGCCTTCAGGACAGTACGAAGCCTTAACTATGTAAATGAAAAAACCTATTTAGATAAACTAAAACAGTAGCTCTGGTTTAGGAGACAACTGATTTGGGGCCATTACAAGTAACCACGCTGCAAATCTGCCTCTTCTTTAGCTGCTTTGGGTGACTGACTTCACACACCCAAGCATTAAAATCTGAATATCTCTCAGTCTGACAGTGAGTCGTGTTAGAGACACTGATGGTACAAACATCCTGGAAAGGAAGCTCTCCTACAGCTGGAACTTATGAACTTTCATCCTAGTAGAGGTAGGATGTGATTGCTCTAACTCTGACCTTGCTGGTTTGGGGCGTTTAAAACGATTTGATCATCTGGCAGCTTGTAGGCTTTGACAAATACAATCTTTTTTTCAGTATTCCCTCAATAAACTGCTGGAAAGATAATTTTCCTAGCACGTTGCTTCCACCATATCACTTCTCTTTTCGCATGTCCTCACTGTCCCTTCTTTTCCCTAGGTAGCACATCTCAAGGCCCCCTGTGGCCTGTCCTTACCTAACTGATCCTTACCTGTCTGCTGCCAGCATGCCAGTTCTTGCCTTCCTTCTGCCAGGTGCCTGTGCCATCTGACCATTAATGATTGATTGAAAACGTTTCATGCCCTTTCCCCCCATCAATCTTCATGCATGAAAAGTCATTGTCCAGGAAGCTCTACTTATCCCCGTGACAACTTGCAATTCCTTTCTGGACAAACCCCTCATTGAGATACCTACCCAAATTTGACTTGAGTTTGACTATGGCCTTTCATTGTGACTACTGCCACCACATTTGCTGTTTTGTCCTCCCTTTGTTCATTATCTAACTTGCCCCATACTTAAGTGATCTTTTGAGACTTTTTCTCCTGCCTCCTGGGCATCACTGCAAAAGTGATTGCTTCAAACTGCTTGTGAATTGAAACAAATTGGAGAGCCTAACAGAAATTAAATCTTTATAAGGGTTTGTTTTTTTTTTTTTTCAAGATCTGAGCTTGAGGCTGTAACTGGAATTGTGATTTAAATTAAATTAAATTTAAAGGTACATTTATTTTGTGCATGAATATGAGGAAAAATAAGCTTTTCTTTTTCTACTGATTGTCTACATTGCCCAAGTCTGAGTATACTACCACTTCTGAAACAGCTCCCTGCAGTCACTCTGTGCCCTGCTTAGTGCTGCATATAAATAAATCTTAATAGCCCGGGTGTTGTCTTAAAATTAAGTATTTTAAATCAAGACAAGTACATAAATGTTTTGTGGTAATAAAAACATAGACAAGAAGGTACAGGCCTGTGGGTTGAAGATTGCACTAAGACAGGATTCCAATAAGTGATTCCATGTAATAAATAATAGAGCCAAAGAAACCAGAACAGGTAATAACTTGCCTATACAAAGATATTTCCTTTGTTCTTCTTGGTTCCCCCAAATCAATCTCCGGTTTAATGTCAGCATGAATGGGAGTTGAGTGGGACCTGTAGTTGGTGTTACTAAAAAAGCACTGGCAAGTGATGACTGTGTCATGAGTTTCGGGTGATTGGGATGGCATCAGCAAACGGTACCTAAGGGACCTATTTGGCTGAGAAGCTTGCATGTGGGTACCAGAGAAATGAGAAGAGAATGATGTGTTACCTTTTCCAGAGAAGAATTCAGGTTTCCCCTATAGGTTAATATGGCAAAACATAATAGAGCAAACTATATAGTCTTTATGTACTTGTTCTGTATATCATTGCTTATATGTATATATTTTGCACATGCTGAATGTTCATAAAGAGAGTCTCCTTTTTGTGTGGCAAATGTTGGTGAACATTAGTTACATAGAACTTTTGTTTATTAAATGTATCAGATAACAGACTTCTAGCAATAAAGCAAACTTGTTCACAAGCAATATGAAACCCAAAAATTTCTGTGTGAAGATGCTGTCATGTGTTTGGATTGCTCACATGCTTATCACCTCTGGATTATTAATACCTCTGATGACAAAAGTGTGATCTGAGTGAAAACTGACAATTTTCTTCTGTGTGGTGTCTACTTTCCCTTAGAAATTGTAGAAAGAAGACAGTTTGATAGAGTGAAGTATGCTCCTGTCTGGTTTTTGGATTTGTTTAAACAGTTTGCTGGTGACTAACTTTAGTATCTAATTAAAGCTGCAGCCTTCCTGGTGTATCTCTTGAGAAATGCTGCCATCCAGGTAATTAATGTGCTGTGCCTGCACTGGCTGAGATACCTGTATTTGCAGCAGGCTTCTTTAGAGCATGCAGTCTTATCATTGACCTTGGAGACATCTGGTGCTGGCCTCTCACTCAGACAGGATCTGGGACCAGGCAGGTGTCAGATCTGGCCCTGCGTGACGACTCCCACTTTTCCAGCAGTAGCATTTTCAGTTATATGAGATACTGCTAACATGTTGGATCACATGTGAGGAAGATGATTCTTTCTTTCAGTTACAATCAACCCATCGGTGCTGTGTAACAGGTAACATCTTAAAGAACAATCAACACTGATTTGCCAGGCACCCTTAGGTGAGCCTCATCTGATCTGTTGGGTGTCTCTGAGTAGAAACATGCTGCCAGATGGCCTCCTTGGCTCTTAAGCTGCTGCTTCCCAGAGTGCACCTTTGTTTAAGGTCCCAGGTGCAACAGAGTTGCTTTGCCCTTCAGCACCAAACTTCCAGTCCAGATAAATTTATTAATTTATGAAATGTTATCATTGCCTATGAAAGATGTGATGTCTCTGTAACTTCAGCCTTGATTGCAAGTGCAGGAGGTGAAGGTCTGGCAGGTTTTGCCTGCCACAGAGGTGGCACAAACCTGTGAGACCCTTCTTTTTCTTGTTTAGAGTCACGTCAAGATTAGCGTAGCTGGGTTGATAGGTACCAGGTCAGGGACATACATCAACCTTCTTTAAATATATGTATAAATACACACATGTGTGTATATACCTCCAACATGGTATTTGGCACATATGTCTGTCTCAAAACATTTTTAATATATATATCTTTTAAATATTCTCATATACATACACAAAATCACCCAAAATAGCTGAGCTATGCCTGAGTAGCTTTTGGGGAGAAATCTAATGTTTCACCTGTGCTAAAATGTTCTTGTGAACTTTTCTTTTGAGAATGTTTATATTGTTCATGTTTGGAAGGAGAAATTTGAGGTTTAGCAACCTCAGTTGAGATATACAAGTGTTGGTGTTTGTTGGGGTTCTTTTTGTTTTTTGTTTTTGTTTTTTTTTGTTGTTGTTGGGTTTGTTTTTGTTTTTGTTTTTTTCTTTTTTATATGCTTTCAGTTCCAGCCGAATTTGTTCAAATGTTAAGACTTAGGGAAGAAACCTCTCCTTCTTTCATAGTCTCCACCTGTGCACCTTTTCTTGGTTTAGGTCTTTGATGCATCCACCTGCACTGGGCATGTTCTGGCCTGAAGCTGAACATGGCTTGGCCTGTAGATTGCAGATACACGATGGTACATGCTGTGCTGTGTGCACCTGAGCTGAGAGCAGGGAGGACTAGACCGCTTTTCTGATCTGACTATCTCAAACACAAGGGCTGGAAATACAGAGAAATTAGATTTCTGAAAAAGAACCTGATGCTAGAGAGGAGCAGATAGATCAGAGGAGAAGCAACAAGAATAAAGGCTCGAGCTAAGTCTGGTCATGGAGGCCTATCTCAGTGAAATGTTCTGTCCATGATCTGCTTTTGATCTGAGATGAAGGACTCTTTATGCACAAGACATTGAGAATGTCGCTCTGAATTTCAAACAAGCCGACCTGCTTCAGCAGTATTTGTGTCCCTTGCCAATGGTTGCATGGCATGACAGGGGACATCAAGTGACCCAGTCCATAGTCAGCACCCACGTATATCTGCAGTGGAATAATCAATGTTACCTGTGAATAGCCTGCCCTAAGACAACTTCCCTTCATAATGCAGCTTTTCAGCTTTTCAAAGGTACGTTTCTTCCGAGTAACATCACCTATAAATTCTGTGGTGACACAGAGAGCCTGTGTGAGTCACTCTTTGAATAAACAGGGGAAAGCTTTCAATTTAGTATGTAATGTTCGAGGGAAACACCTTTCCAGTGTTTCCACTGAAGAGTTTTACATTTGTATTTTTTAACCTAAAGACAGTAAATTCTGACCAGTTTTACTCTGCAACATTGTTCAGTTGTCAATAATTGTGCTTTTCATAGTGATAAAGTAGATTTACTTTATCACTAGCAACTAAACCAGTAAGTTAGCCAGCAACACAAGACAGATTGAAGGAGTTTTTATTACTACTTATTTGATTTTTGCTCTACATGCTCACGCAAAGTAAACAGTGTCATTAAATAAAGATTTGTTTTAAATGAAATCTGTGGGCAATGTGCTTGCTACTATCCTTTCTTCAGACAGGAAAGTCTTCAGGGAGGAACTTACTGTGATACTAATAGTACAGAGGAGACAATCTAAAAAAAAAAAAAACACTCCACTGTTACAGACAATGTGGTTTAAATAGGAATTACCTTGGAGCTGCACTGCTAATTCCCTAACATATTTAATTCTTTTTCCTACTTAAGTCCCATCCATTTTTAGAATGAAGACTTTCTTGTGTCAGCGTTCATACTCTATTTTTTTTTTTCCTTCTGTGACTCTTACCTTCTGATTTAGAATTTAACAGCTGCCTATTTTGAATATTACAGCTGAAATTTTAAGCTTTATGTCTGCTGTGGTAACTGATCCCTCTTGCCTTTACCTCTCTCTTTCTAGCTGCATGATTTTATTAACTGACAAGCTGTTACTTTGTTTAAGAGCAGAACATGATGCCTCCCTCAGATAAACACAAGGCAAAAAAGAACCCTTGGAAAAGCTAGGAGTTGCAAACATCTGAGCTCTTCTTTGTAAAGGATTCAGAAATAGAGCCATAAATACACAAGGATATTTATTATACTAGATTCTTTGTTATTGCTAACATAATTAAATAAAAATAAGTCTATCCAGATTTATATCAACATAATAAAAAGCAACATTTCATGCTCATAGTCATTTGCATGCTAGAGAAAAAAAGAAAAAAGGCTTCTTTAAATCTGGAAAATAATACTTACATAAGGAGTGCAATATTTGCTTTAATTCCAATTTGGGGTCTAAGTTTACTGGCCTTGGTAGTAGAGAATGACTGAAGAAGTGGCTTTCAATGAGCCACTTAGTGCATAAATAATACCTGAATATATACATTTCTAGGCCAGTTAACAACATGTGGAAAGAATATGATTTTGATTCACTTTGATTTACTGTCTGAATCTATACCTATTTGCCTCTCCCCCAAACTGGGAGGAAATAGAAATACTACATCTAGTTCTTGCACTACTAAGTATGAATGTGCTGCACAGGAAGAATGAGATGAGGCACCTAATGTAATTTAATTTCTGGGCTCCTTTTTTTAAGGTTTTTCTTGAGGGCAGAATTATAAGGGAATGATGTGTATTCTCAGTCTACACTTTCTTACACAAAGAAATAAAATATATTGCCAAATTCTTGGTAGATTAAAACTAGTAGTGGAATTGTCCTGGGTTTGAGTGAGTGGTGGGGTTTTTTGGTGGCAGGGGAGGGGGCTATCGGGGTGGCCCCCTGTGAGAAACTTCTCGAAGCTCCCCCAGCACCACGTCAGCTCCAGCTCTGCTCGAAAACTGAGCCCATCAGCTGCGCCTCTGCGATAACGTATTTAAGAAGGGACGTGGTGACGGGCAGTGGGACTTGTGAGGAGGAGTCGCTGCAGCTGCGTGAACACCAAGGTCAGTGGGGGAACGGAGGAAGAAAGGAGGGGGGAGGTGTGCCGGAGCAGAGACCCCCCTGTATCCTGTGGGGAGACGGCAGGGCGGCCCCCCCCTGCCACCCATGAAGATCTATGGTGGAGCAGACACTGATTTATGGCCTGTGTTTTTCACCTGGTTGATCAAGGTGCTGTGCTCAAAGAAGGCTGGGGTCTTGTGGGAAAAGGCAGCCCCGCTGCTGTAATTCAGTGCTGGGAGGATTGCAGCATGCGGGGGAGTCCCACGCCGGAGCAGCTCGGGAAGGGCTGCAGCCGTGGGAGGGAATCCAGTCGGAGGAAGTTAGTGGAGGACTGTGTCCTGTGAGAGGGGGACTATGATGGAGCAGGGGAAGAAGTTCCAGAAGCTCCCCCCACCGAAGATGGAAGCAGCGGCAGCACTGACTGCACCCCCCATTCCCTGCCCCTGCGCCACTGGGGGAGGAGGTAGAGATATCGGGAGCAGAGCTGAGCCCGGGAAGAAGGGAGGGGTGGGGGGAAGGTGTTCTCAAGATGTGGCAATGCTTCTCACTGTCCTACTCTGTTACGTGTTGTTGTGTCTGTAATAAATGTATGATCTTTTTTTTTCTTCCCCTAACAAGTCTGCCTTTTGCTCGTGACCATAAAGGGTGATTTTTTTCCCCATCCCAGCCCTATCTTGAACCCCAAGCCTGGCTCTCGGTCCCTTCTCATTGCCAGAAGAGAAGGGGGAGAGAGCGGCTGCATGTTGTTTGGCTGCTGACCAGGCTCAAACCATGACAGGAGTGAACCAGAAGAAAGTTTACCAAACAGTATAGAAATATGAAGGCTTATGAAGAAACATGAGAAAAGGAAAACGCTGCACTATGTATTCAGAATTAAAACAAAACCAGGGATGCATTAGCTGTCTGCACGGGATGATAATTGAAAGATTTTCATTGCAGCTCACAAACTTGTATCTCATCTATACCATGTTCTGTTTCTCCTTTTGGAGTGCAATAAAAACCAAACCACTTCTGTAGGTCTTGCAGCATTTCATGCAACACATGAACTGATGTAGTGAAGCTGAAAGTCCATCTGTTCTAACGCCTTGTCTCCTACTGGTCTTGGCTTTTCATGCCTAGATTCTGCTACCAAAATAGACAAGTTTGATAGCTTTTGCTTCCTGGGGAAAAAGTGACTTCTAGGTATCAGATTAAGACTTGAGTAGCAGTGGCCATGGAGTTCATGGTGGGGAATGCATAGAGGTGTAGGGGTCAGACAAATCTGGCAGGAGTGAGGAGGGTCTTCTCATAGCGTCCCTGATTTGGGATGAAATTTTTTTTTTGCGTGTGCAAGAGGGTTAAGACTCAAATTACAGCTGCAAGAGCATCACCTCCCACACCTAAAAAGGAGCTGGGATCATGGATCTTGTGAGATCAGTCATGCTGAACTCCGGTTGCTCAGGGCTAAAGATTTGGAAGTAGAAGAAAAAGTAATTAGATGCTTGTGGAGGTTTTCTAAGGCTTTGGTGAAGTGAAAGGTGAAGTGAAGCACAGGTGTACTGCAGTCACCATCAACAGCTTCCTTACACTTCTTCTAAGACGGGGTGCTCCAGCCTTCTGTGCGAGTCGGGGCGGGGGGAGTCACAGGGGGACCCAGGCGCTTGGTCTCGCTTTCACTCTTGCTCCTCTCTCGTTCCGCGGCGCTGGAACGAACGCTCCCGCTTCCTCACACCTCCCGCCGCGCTCCCACGGAGGACGCGAGAGGGTGGGCGCAGGATGCCGGGGGGGGGGTGGGCGCAGCCCCTCCGCGCTCAGCCCCCGCAGAGGGTGGGCCGGGGGAAGGCGGGGGAGCGCAGTGAGAGCCTCCCCGCCCCTCTCCGCTCCTCCCTCCCCTCTCCCCGTCGCGGCGCATCCTCTCTCCACCCCTCGCCCTTGCCTCTCCCTCACACTCGCCGCCTGCGGGGCTGCCGTCGGGGGTGGTGCCAGCAGACCCCCCCCCCCCCCCCCACCTCGGGGATGTGCTGAGCAGGGGGCAGCCTCCCCTCCGGTTCCACCTCCCCGTTCCCCCCACGCACCACCCCACGCCTGCTCGGAACGGGTCGGTCGCCGGTGGCGGAGGAGCCCGGCGGTAAGTGGCGGGGCAGGGCGGGGCAGGAGCCGTGTCCGGTAACCGCTGCGCTGCGGGCGGCGGCCCCCGGGGCGCTCCGGGCCCGGGGAGGGAGCGGCGCGGCGTGGCGCGGCGTGGCGCGGCGTGGCGTGGCGCGGCTGAGCGGCTCCGCGGCGGTGCTGCCGCGGGCTGGGCTCTCGGTGGCTGCGTAGCCGTAGGGGTGCAGGCGTGCGTATGTATCTATACATGCACGTAGAATTATCGACGTATATCAAATGTCTAAAATATTATCTATCCGTGTTTTCTGTTGAACGTCCTCTTGTGGGCACGGGGGAGGGCGGGACAAGCCGGGCGCCGTGTCAGCTGGAGCCCGTGGGTGCCCATACGGTCGGGTCGCCCTGCCCTCCTCGGTAGATGCCTCTCTCTATACACGTATGTGCGTGTGTGTGTGTGTATATATATATATATATATACACACACACATAGGGTCGCGTCGCCCTGCCCTCTCTCTCCCTCCCTCTGCAGGTGCCTGTGTATTATCTGATCTATGTCCGCGCCACCCGCCCGCGGTCCCCAGGTGCCACCGCACCTGGTCGCGCCGCTGCCCCCCCGCCCAGGGGCGGGTGGGGACGGGCCTGGGGACCCCCCGCGGCGGAGGACCCGGCTCTGTGTGTATCAGGGCCCCCCAGCCCCAGGGTGACAGGTACCGTAGGCAGTTTGGCTGGAGCACAGATACTGCCTCTCTTCGCACGCTTGTCACGAGTTAGTAGAAAGCTGCGGCAGCCCAGATGCCTTCCTAGACATCCGTTCCTCCTACTCAGCCTCCGGCAGAGAAAAGAAAATAACGAGCAGTGCTTCTTTCTGTGTGGGTTCAGGAAGAGAAAGGACTATCGATAACGTATTTGTTGAAAGGATACTGGCTTCTTGGTTTTAATTGCTATTATAGTAGTTTTAGTGTAGTGCTGGGTTGTATAGCTGCCACAAAACTCACTTGGTAGCTTTAGTGCAGTGCTTTTAAAATCCTGCATTCTTGCGTTTGCCTTTTAGTAAAATCTTTTCTCAGTCCTGATACGTGCAATGAACCCATTTGGGAAAACTCAATTTCCAGAGGAGTGACGTGAACTGCACAGAAAATGCTGGACTACTGGAAAAGCAGCATTTTCTATTTGTTCCAGTCCTCCTGGGTTGTAATGGCAGTTTCTTATAACAAGTGAATGTTTGTCATTTAGGACGGTTTGGGGTTTTTGTTGTTTGGTTTGGTTTGTTTGGTTGTTTTGGTTTTTTTTTTTTTTTTTGTTGTTTAAGTTGATAGTGTTTCTTTAGGTTGGATTTTTCCTTTGGATGAGAGGTAGAGTATCATCAAATCACAAGGGCTAAATCTTGGAATCAGCACATGGAGGAAACAGTGCCTTGGTAGGTAAGGAAGGGACTTGTCATATCAATGAATCCATCTTCCAACCAGAACTGCGTTACCGGCAACCTCCCTGCAGGATTCTGTGGAAACAGGATCCCCAAGCTTTGCTTGGATCGAGGGAACTGCTCTGGCAGTGCTGTTTGATTTATGATGTACAGCAGCATGTGAGAAAATGTAAAGGTGATTCACGTAATCATACTCCTGTTCTTTCTATATGAAATACTGAGAGCAGCCTCATGTAGAGAAGGGTGTTTGTGTATTGCTAATAGAGATGAGGATGAAAGCTACATATTATGGAGGTATAAATACTATAATTTTTAAGTAACTGTGATCACGTTTGGTTTGAATAAAAATTTCTTCCCTTTCTGGGATAAAAAGCTGAAAAAAATCTTACTGAAAGTGTACTTTCTTTTTTCCTCTAGAGCTGTGTGAAGGAATTCTTCAACCATGGATGTGTTCATGAAAGGACTTTCCAAGGCAAAGGAGGGAGTCGTAGCAGCAGCAGAAAAAACCAAGCAGGGTGTGGCGGAGGCAGCAGGAAAGACGAAAGAGGGTGTCCTCTATGTGGGTAGGTGGGCAACAGATACACTGCTGGTCAGTGTACCCTGACATTCACAGCTAGATCCTCATCAGACCTATTCTTCTGCAAAAAAAATATGTAATCGCTTGTAGGAGACCACTACAAGACAAGAGGAGAGTTGTGCCTTCCTGAGCTCCAGTCCTTTGAAGCCGAATGTTGGTTCGGTTCCTATGTCACTGCGTTGTGCTGGCTGTGTGTTCCTGCCCTGTGGAGCCACATCTGTAATGCCAGACTGAACGAGGTCGTGTCGTAGGAGGTGCCTTACTGTACAGGTCACTAGCTGGCGTTCTATCAAAGATGTTTGCTAAGTTAAGGCTGAAGGGGTAGCTGGTACAGTAAAAATAATTTAAGAAAAAAATATGTAAAATCTGAAGTGGAAAGTAGCTGCATAGCATCCCATAGAACACGTGTTTTAAGAGAAGAAACTTGAGAGGTTGATTCAGGAACTGAGCATAAGCCATGCTGACTGCTTGGCATGACAGCAGTAATGTTTTATATGGCAGAGTGTCACCTCCTCATCTCTTGCAATTAACTTCATGTTCTGTACTTCCTATTGCATATCCATAGCAGATATTTTCAATGACTTCTCAAGGAAGAGCCACTACAGTTAATGAGGTAGTGCAGGTAGACCCCAAGGTAGCAAAGCAGTTAAGTGACTTATCTAGGCCACACAAGTCTTGCACAGAGACAGGCATAAAATTATTTTCAAATCCCAGATGAGTACTTTGATTGCATGATTATTCTCTTCACTCAGCAAGTATCGGTCTTTAGAGGACTATCTTGCAAATGCTGCCATGAGAAATTCACAGGAAAATAATATTCCAAGACCATATGAATAAGTGGCCATTAAAAAAAAAATTATGTATCTATTTCTCCTATTTGTCAAATAAAGTTTGTATATAAAAGAATGGAGGGAAAAGATACTCTTTTCTGTAGGTCCTTCCGTTTTTGATGATTTTTGTAGCAGGTCAGTTCTGTAATGGATGCTGCACGTGCTTAGGGTGATGTGCACAGATATCAAAGAGAACTTAAACAGAGCTGAAAACCAGAGGCATTTCTTTTAAATGGGAGCACTGAGGTCTCTGTAATTCCAGTGTCTTTTCAGGATTCCCTTTGCCCTTGCAGGCTAGTGCCAGTCTGTAACGAATTATTTCTGCTCCAGATAGTTTGGACTACTCATTTGGAATACACTTCTCTCCTGCTGAGCCATAGCAAAGCTCGGTGCTCTTGCCAACAGAGATGGCAGTCATTTTGAAAACTAATTGTAAGATGAGTCTATTTTAAAATGAGCATCTGCTCATTTTCTATATCAAAATAGATGTTCTTTCACTGTACATTGTGCTTGATTGGAGTTATTTTTCAGGGGTAGAGCTTTTTTTTTTTTTTTTTTAATATTGTTTTGTCGTAGTTCCTGACCATGCTTTTGGGGCCATTGATTTCTTTGTATTGGAAACCTGCATTGTGTGCTGAATTAATATTTGTGTTTGACCTGTTCTCTGGACCATAATAATATTTGAACCTAGTTCTGCTCCCAAAGACAACAGATTTCCTATTGTCTTTGGAGATGCTTTTGCTGAGGTTGAACTTTCGAGCTCAGGCTTGCCATTTATTTCAAGAATAAAATACTGAGGACAGCAGAGCCCTGAGCCATGATAGGGACCCATGCATATGACTGTAGTAATGGTGAAGAATCCTTCCCACAGCAGATGCCTGATTTTCAGGAGGAGAGAGCTATACGTAGAGTTTCAGTCATGCAAGTAAAAAAGCTTGTGGTTGGAAGCTGTCTCCAGGAGCTCTGGCAGCTCATGTGCCTGCCCATACCCACTTCCAGCAAGCCACAGCTTCCCCAGCTGAACTTTTACCAGGATCAAGTAGGGTAAGGGGGGAAACGAGGAGCTGGGTATGTCTCTGCCTACTTCCCAAGCCCACAGCAGGGGTGGCTTTTCTCTCCAGCAGCGTTAGCAGAGGCTGGTGTGACAATTTCATGGTTCTGTAGGCTGATAGCGGTTGCAATGCAAAAGGTGGTGAAACCTTTTTAATGAGCAGAGGAGAGGAGCAGCACACTGCATTAGAGTTCCTGAAGGTTTCTGCCTCCCTGTCTCTATAGTTGGGTTTTCAGATACGAGGTTTCACAGCCAGATTATTCTGTGAAAGCTGCCTGACATCTTGCAAAAAAGAACCTAACGACATTGGGCTGAGAGGAACCTGTTAATCGTTTTCGGTTTCAGCAGTCAGCTCCATAACATTCAGCCTTTCATCGCTGCTGGAAAATTTACAAGATGCAAAGTCTTTGGTCCGCATCCCCTAGGTGACACGATCTCTCACTGAAATCAGTGGAATTTAAGTAAATATGGAAAAGATCTGGACCTTTCTGTCGAGGCTGCTGTTAGCTGTTATCTGAAAGACTGTAACATAATTCTAACTGGTAAGAGTTCTAATAACAAAACCTGCTGCTTGGGATGAAATATGGTTGTTGTAACCTTTTTTTTTTTTTTTTTTTTTTCTCACAAGAAAAATTCCCTTTGGCACGGGTGAAAAATTTAGAGCACTGAGGGATAGTGGCATATTGGAGGATTAACGGAAGGGTTTTTTCCCTCTCCATACTGAAGTCTGTTCTTTTTTCTTCAGTCCACTGTCTTTGTCCTGTTTTTTAATACCCAAGATACTGTTCAATACAGTCTATAGTGTGTTTCTATGCTTTCAGGTGTTTTTTTTCCCTAAATTCATCTACTGATGTACTTCATCATTGTCCAGCTAAAATCAGTGGCTCTGTCCTGACTCATAAAAGCACAGCATCAGGACCTTTCTTGATGTCAAACAATGGCCTGATCATTGATTAGAAAGGAGGACTGAGGCTCAGCAGTCCTGTGCTGCATCGTGTATGATGTAAATTTAAAACTGGGTCTTTGTATCCTTCAAGAGTTGTTGGTCTGAAGCAGTGAGGAAATGAGTGGCAGTATATACCCCCACTCTCTTTAAAACCAGGAACCGAGGGTAAGAAGGATGCTCTGGCATGCTCTTAGTGATCTACTGCTCAAAAGCTCATCTGAGCTCTCTGTGTGCTACCAGGGAGCTGAAGTTTTTGCTCAGTTGACTCTTGAGTGTTCAGTGCTCAGGAATGGAAGTTTCCAGTCTGATCATTTTTGATGTGTTATATCCTAGCAGGACAAAGGAGTAGTTTATCAGGAGTAGGGTGGCTAGTGGATTAGTTGTTTACTATTCCCTGTGCTTAGCTGGCACATGGCCTTAGAGTAGAACAGTGCAGTCATGACCCATTTGGCAAGGCTATCCAAATTCCTCTGTTGCACTCTCTTTTTATAAGGTTTCTTGTTTTTCTTTGGTAGTAGAAAAGCCAGGGGAGTAGTCATGGGAGTCAAAGTCCATTTGGTGAAATAGTGGGCTTCAGCACTTGGGAGCAAATGTTTTCCATAGATGATGATTTCTGCTTCCACTAATTAGGGCTTATGTTTTCTTGTTTTTAACCAGTTCTGGTTGCATCACCTAGGTAGTGTCCTTGATCTTTGTATTATCCCTACTCTGATTCCTCTGTTGCCCGTGTTATGCAGGGTACAATGGGCGAGATTATTGATGTTTTGGGTATTCCAGAATGAAGGACAGCTAGTTGCTCTCAGAAACAATGTGGATGACCAGCTTTCCTTCATTGAGAGCCAGAAGTCATCCTACTGAATTCAACTGTTGTTGTTTGTAGGCCTGTTCTGGCAGATTCTAATGTACTTCTGGATCCTGTTGTAGCTGTGATTGCAGAAACAGCTACTTCCATGCAAGTGTGCAGTAATGGGGCAAATAATATTGAGCTCTAACATATGCTATAGGGTCTGGGCCAGTGCTTTGCTGGTTGTTTGCCAGTGAATGGATTTGGCTATACATATCTCTGTTCTGTATGGGTCTACGAGCCAAGCTTTCATTAAAGAAAAGTCTGTCTTCCACTAACAGGAAGAAACTAGCGTTTCTGTATTAGTTGTGGTTATTCACCTTTCCACAGTCGATATACATTAATTCAGTTGCTCTTTATTGATGGTTTTGCCCTTTTCCTTATATTGAATTTCTCTTTAATTAATTATAATAATCTTAGAAAATATTGTATGCAACTATATGTAATCTATATATTCATCTCTCTTTATCATCCATCTAGTCTTGACAAGTACTTAAGAATATGTATTTTCAATCTAATATTGTTCTTTGTTTAGGTTCCAGGACCAAGGAAGGAGTTGTTCATGGTGTCACAACAGGTAAGACAATTATCTCTCAATTTCAACTGTTTCCCTACATTTGATTGACCAACCATTTAGTTGTTAAAAATTCTATGTTTTTTTTTGAGTGCACTCCAATTTATGAATGATAGAAAAATACAAAAAATTGAGAGGCAGAAAGCAACATTCATTTTGCCAGAATGTATACACTGTTTTACAATCAAATATGTAAATGCAATATAGTTGTTTCTATGTGAGGACAGTGTTTTGGGGGTTGTTCTGAATCAAAGTCAAGGTGTGCTGGTATGATCCATGAGACTAATGAAACCAGTTTCCTAAATATAAGGAAATAGCTTGCTTTTGTAGAAATGAAGGGTCCCTGTGTTGTTTGTTTATTGCCAAAGGTGAAATACTCTGTGCTGGAAAGTTATAAACTAGTTGGCATAATAAAGTGAAGTGTCATTTTTTTTTTTTTTTTGTAGTTTGACCTATAGAAACAGAAAGCCTGACTTGGGTGCCCAGGTTTGTCTCCTTGTGATCTGAGAAGGCAGAACAGTGGGAACTGGAGGAGAGTTGTGGAAGGCAAAGTAGGGAGGGACTTGGACATATGTCAGGAGGACTTTAATCTACTGATTTAGGAGCTCATAGTAGGACAAGACTGATACTAGTGGAAGAGACAGGAATTACTTCAACAAACGAAGGAGGGGAAATAACGTAGAGGGAGCCTCCTTCATTTGGTAGGGATGGTGAGAGCTAGTTAGAAAGGAAAAACCAC
Organism: Tyto alba; assembly: GCF_018691265.1. Lineage (NCBI taxonomy): Eukaryota > Metazoa > Chordata > Aves > Strigiformes > Tytonidae > Tyto > Tyto alba. The sequence continues at coordinate 11,185,609 of NW_024881327.1, read as the reverse complement.
ATGCAGTGTTTGCAGTTAAGGCCAATGAGGTCAGCAACATGTTGTGCTTAAGTCTTTTAGTCTATCCACAGTGAAGCTGGCATGCAGAATGGAGTTTCACCTCCACAGTCGCTAACTCAGCGCTGCCGTACAGTCGCTCCTGTTGCCTGCAGCCCGTGTGATTACACCCAAGCCACCGTTAGGTGTAACTACTGCGTGAGGACTGCAGTGTGAGGAGTGGTGATGGGGGTTACGCGTGGGCCCACGCAGGCAGGGAAGGACCGCAGCTCGACTGGGCACGTTCCCCACGCGGCTTCCCCCCACCTGGGCTTCAGGCTGTGTGCGGGGATGCTCCCCGAGATGCAGGGCAGCTGTGGGGGGTGCGGCCTGGTGTCCGAGCTGCAGGAGAAGGTGGGCAGGCTGAGTTCTGTCTGAGGAGGAGATTGACCCACGGAGCTGGGCTCTGCCATCTCTGGTGCATGCAAGCCAGCTCAGTGTGGCTGCTACGGAGGCAGGTCCAGGATCTGTTTTGTGCGAGGAGGAAGGCAGTGTTGTGGGAAATAAGGAGGGGTGGAGTCAGGTTCCTGCACAGAGCTGGAAGAGGAACCCTCTCAGCTACCTTTATAGAATAGGTGCAAGGCTCCGGGTATGGTAGACAATAACACACAATAAGATAGAGGAGGAACCTGTGTAAACACCCTCACCAAGGGCACCTCAACCAACCTGTCACAGCAAGACCTGCATTAAGACCAGCGCCAGGAAGAAACAACGGTGAGTTATGGTCATTGGTGACTCCCTCCTGAGCAGAACAGAGGCACCCATTGGCAGACCAGACCCTTTTTTCAGGGAAGTTTGCTGCCTCTCTGGGGACCCAATTGTGGATGTCACCAGGTGACTGATGAGCTTAATACAACCTTCAGACTGTTAACCTCTCCTGATTTTTCATGTGGGTACTAATGATGTTGCAACCAGAAGTGCAACGTTGATCATAAGAGATTTCAGAGCCCTGGGAAGACTGCTAAATGATTGAGGAGCACAGGCAGTGTTTTCCTCAGTCCTCCCAGTAACAGGGAGAGATTTTGGAAGAAACAGGCATGCCCAAGACATCAATACCTGACTCCAGGACTGGTGCCTCTGCCTGAACTTTGGCTTTTGTAATCATGGAAGAGTCTTTGAAACACAAGGTATGATAGGGCCTGATGGGATCCACCTGTGTCTTTGCTAGTAAGGTGGCAGGACTGATTGAGAGGGCTTTAAACTGGTGCATCTGGGGCTTCAGAGAATTCCATGTGAGCTTAATACCTGAGTATCACCTGTGCTCTTACTGGTTCTTCATCCCAGCCTGAGGTCTGTTTCCCACAACACACAGAGAGTGCAGTTTCAGATGATGTGTTCTTGCTGCAACCACAGTCGCACTGCCACTGCACTGTGGACATGCTCTATCACTCCCTCTGTTCCTAAAAGATTCTTGTGACTCATCAGTGTGTCCCACTGGAGCTGGTTGGGTAGGAAGATAGGAGGGAAATGGTTTATGGGAAAGAAACAAATTTCAGAGTTTTGTTAAACTGATTTGAATTTGTCACAGTTAAGAGGGTTTCAGAATGATTTTTAGAACTGCCTAATCTCTCAGTAGCAACAGCACTTTCAAACTTTGAAGTTAATGCTGGGCATGTGTATTCACAGCATTTCTACACTGAAAAAAAGAGTAAATTTGCATTTTCAATTGATTTGCAGGGATCATTTTAGGTGTGAACTGAAACCAGTAACCAATAATTTGTAGCAAATGGCAAAATGAATGGAAGTCTTTGATCTCTACAGAGTGCAGAAAAAAGCCTCAGCTGACCATGGTGCATTGAATAGAATGTGTAATTTTCTGATGTAGAATATGGGACTTCTGGAGATGTGAAGAAAATGCATAGTCAAGAAATTTAAGGTGTTTTTCCCCTAGGAAATTAGAAATCAAGTAAGTAAGGGAGTAGGAAAAGACTTCTTAATTCTTGTTCTGTGTACAGCCACTGTATCTTTCACCTGTGCTCACATAAGCCGGTGCAAAGGATAAACAACTGCAGGTAAACTTAACTTGGCAATACTTAGTATCACAACCCAAATAAATGATTGAGAAGTCAGTCAAGGCTATTGTTAGTAACAAAACTGAACAGAACACCTGTGATATTCCATCAGAGTTTAGCCTCAGGCTAAATGTGCATGTTCTTGTTACGAGGTTTGAAATCTCTGCATGGTAGACTTCAATTAAGAGAAATTTTCAGAGGGATCATTACTATAACCAGTAGAGGATTGCAGTAAAATGAGATTTGAGGCACGTCTATCTAGTATCATCATGCATGCGGTAACAGAAACTGGCAGCACTAGCAAGCAAGTTAATAGAGGTGATGTTCACCAAGCTGGGCTGTGGTATAATAAAAGTCAAGGGTGTTTGCACATGCGTGAAACTTGTTGAAGCACTGGGACTGTGTAGTAGGCTAGCTTGGTGGGGAGCTTCTTTCCCTCCTCCTAACAGAAACAGTTGATCTCGAATGCTGCGAGTATCCATCTTTATCTGATTGCAGTATGTGTAGTGAGACAGGAAATTTTAAGTAGATGAATATAATTTTTGACAGATTTGAAAATATACATTAACTTTTGTTCTGGAAGATACGAAATGAACTACAAAGCCAAACATAAGGAGAGCACAGCTGTTACGTGCTGCACCTACGAATAGAAACTTCAAAAAAGTTACTTCAAATTTTACACAAAACAGCAGTCGTTCCTCATCCACTGTAGGAAATGGGTGACACGGTATGAAACACCCAAAGCTTGGAAATAGTGGGTTCTGTGCCGCAGTTAGCTTCCTTCTGGCCTATTAAACTATTTGAAAGGAGTTTGGCCATTGAATGAAAATGGAAAATACATTGAGGACATGCAGGTTGGAATGTGGCAAAATCCAAAGAGCACAATTACTAAAATTAAATGGTATGGGCTTGGTAGTGTAAGAACAGAGGAACTGTTTGGGCTTATATTTTTAAAATAAAAAAATAAAAAGTGTTACAAGTCTAGGAAAAATTGTTCTGACAAGCAGAGAAGGTAGGTAAAACCAGATTTGTAGAGATGCTATGAGATATAATATGAAGACACTGAGAAATTATAGTGAAGTTGCCTTAGAGATCAAATCAATTTAATTCAGTACTATTAAAGTTGATGTGACAAAACTGCCTTTCAGAGTACTTGCAGAGACCTACTTGTCTCATTTCATAGGGCTCAGAGTTTGCCAGTTCTGGTGGTCTTATGATGCACCAGGGTGTTAATATCATGTGAAACCTGAGGTGAAATAGGACATTTTGTTACGTGAATAAAAATGATTTAAGAGGTTGGAGACAGTCAAATGCAAACTAGAAACACAGATCAAAATGGGGGTGTGTTCACAGTTGTGCAGTCAGTCCTTTCTTACTCCTCGAGTTTCAAGGTCTTGCTAGTTTTGATAATTTTGCACAGTTTGTGGTTTAAAACCCTGTGCTGGTAAAGGGACTGGGAGCAGACACCTCAAAGTGCAGAACAACTAAAAATGCTTTTCAGTTGCTTTCCAAACTCAGAAATACTAGACTGAGATGTTTCTTGCTTGAAACAAAGTATGACCTGCTTGCACCAGGTTTAGTGGCATCAAGACACTGCAAAATGAGGATACCAAGCTATAATTCACAGGAATACGGTGAGCGTGTTATTTGTCATCACCTTTTCTCAGAACTTCTGAAGATGAAGAATCTTTGCTTGTTGGTTTTATGGAGTGTTAGCTCATGTGTCTGACTTGCCTGCCTAATTAACATGTCTACTGGCCTTTGACTGTAAATGCATAATTCATCCATCTTGCTTCTCTCCCAGGGATACGTGTCCAGAAATGTATGGTATCAAAGATGAAATATTTACATTCCATCTCCTGACAGCCACAGCAAAGCACTGGTTTGTACAAAAGATCAGGGCCAAAAAGCCCTTGATACTTTACCCACGTCTCCGTTTCCTGAAATGGAGTCAGGACACAATATCAACAGTTTTGAACTGTAGTCAAGTGTTTTGCTTAAATCTTTTATCACATCATTCTTGTTTGTCTTAACTTTCTCAGCCATTGATATTCCTGTTTTAACTCCATCAGGTATCTTACAGTAAATTGTGTGAATTAAAGATCCCCCAATGTATTTATGGCTTCTTTGTAAATGAATTCTTCGAGTACCTAGGGCAACCTTATTCAAAAGTATATTGGTGCAGTAAGAGTAATTTCAGTAATTCAGAGAAATCTTGTGGTTTTCATCTACTTTTATTGTTCAAAATTGAAAGCAGCTAGTTCTCGTTTTGAATTGCTCTGAAGGTTTCACATTGGTATCATGTGTTACCCAGTTGTCTATAACAAGTAGGGAAAAGAAAGCTTCAGTGCTAAGAATTTTTGCACAGTGCTATAGTTAGTATTAGATCTTCAATTTCAAAGTTAGCCTTGGCTTGTTCATTGTACGCAACCCCAGGATCATTTACTGGAATGGACAGTGTCTGCATAGGTGGACAGAAGTAATCAGACCATAGCATGGCAGAGCTCTGCAGAAGCTTACTTTTTCTCAGCACTGTGGTGCAAAGCAGACATCAGCTTTACAAAGACTTAGTAGTTTAAGATCATTAAACAAACTGGTATTCAGATTAATTTAATTAGTTGGTATCAACCCTCTGCATTCTGAACTGATTTATTTGTGCACACTTAATGCTTTTCCCTTGTTACTATTTAGTGTAAGCAATTAACTATATGAGAGTGGAAACCTATTTTCTTTTTATTTCTCTTGTTGCTAGGGTTCCAGAGCTGAAGGGTCACCAAGCTGGGGCATATTTACAGAGTTACTCTGGTAATAGGGACTTTGATGGTGTTTAGACATTCCTTAAACAGGAAGGAAGACTCTTTCGCCTGCCAGTATGAGTACTTTTGCAAATCTGTGCTATGTGTATAGTTTGCTGGATTTATCGTCATGGCTCTGATTTCTGAAGCAGTGTATGAGAGATCTTTCATGCTACCTCCTGCGTCAGCTTTCTTAAGCTATGTCTGAAATAGAAGCAATCTTAAATATGCTACTTTTGTTACTACTTTTATCAGGTATCTTGTGCCAGTAACAGCGTTAGCAGCCTGATTCTTTGCTTTTTTGTTTTGTTTGCATGTACCAAGCCTTTCCTTGGGTAGTGTGTTTCTGAGAGGAGAAAATAAAGCTTCAGACAGAGCTTTCTCTTCTCAGAACACTCTAATACTGGGCACAGCGACTGCTGGATAGTTGCTCTTGGCAGATGGTCATACGTGCCATGACAACATAGTCTGAGAAATGTGGTTTTAATAGTGGCATCAGGAATTGTGTGTTCTATATTGCAGCATCCACAGTGCACCCAATTTCACTGTCTTTCTTCATATTTTGCTTTTGAGGTCCAGTTTTTTTAAGGTCTTGAGATAATGAAACTAATTATGACTTGACAATGAACAGAGTAAAATAAAAAGGAATACTGAAACTTACTGAAGACACCACTTACTTTAAGGTGTTTTTTTGCAAGATGCTACTTTTTTTTTACATAGCTCTGAGATTTCTTCTTCTCATTCTAAGTAATATGAAAATGTTAACAAGTTTCGGTCTCATACTGTTATTCAGTTTGTTTCTGAAAGACTCTGTGCACAATCAGATCTTAATATTTTTTGGAAGATACAGTGTGTTACTAGGACACAAACCTTAAGAAACCTGTTTGCAAGAACTACTGAAAAACTTTCTATGTAGACTTCCATATGTAGAATTCAGAGCTTTTGTAGTCTATAGCTGATAATAATCAAATAGAGGATCTTAAGAGATGTTTTTCCTGCACTTGCTAATATTATGTCAAACCTGCCCTGAGGTCAACATTTCCTTTTCAGCAAAACTCAGGTTTTTGGTTGTGTTGTTGTTTTGGTTTTTTTTTTTTTTTTTTTATTTTTATTTTTTTTTTTTTCTGCAAAAAGCATGACAATAAAGTACTGGATGAGTACAATGACATTTCTTGTGAATTTGTATCTTATTAGCATGTATAGGTTGAAAGATCTTTGGAACAGACTGCTTTTCTGTTTCTACTTTCAGACAATGTATAGTCCACTATTGTCCTACTTTATAATGAAAGCTTCTGGTTTTGGTCATAGTAGAGATAATAATCAATCGGTTACTAATTTTTCACTTTAAGTTAGTTAGCATGAGTGCTAAATGATTTTTGATCAGCAGATATTTATTATTTGGGTCTTTAACAACAATTAGGAAGAAGCTGGAATGGTAACCAATGTGCCTGATGTGTAATTTTTATTAATGTCAGTCATGGCAATCTATGCTGTGTGTCCTGTGATATGGGCAGCTGATATGCTATGTAAGGGATTAAACAGATCTAATTAACCATAGAAAGTCTTCTCTTCATATGTTCTTCCCTAAAACATCTCTAAAAGGATGGCCAATCTGCCAGGCAGAATCCATCCCATGCTCATAAAGGGTGCAAAAAGAGCTATGAATATGCTTTATGGATGAGATGGCATTTGGGCTGAAGGAACCTATATGATTAGTTAGAACTACTACTGGATGTTTTTGAAGAACAGTCCCTTGTTTAGATGAGTAAATGTGTTTTTTTCAGAAAATCTGGCCACATAACTTTAAGGCATGAAGTCATCCCATCTCTTAGAGTGGTTTCACTGTAGTGGAAGCTGCTGTCAGAAGGAGCCCGTGGGGATGAATGAGCAGAAAGAATCCAGTAATATTCTGAAAGGTAGAATGGCAACCGCTGATGTATATGTAGGCTAAATGAGTTGTTGTTTCCTTGGGGCTTGGAAGTTAGCTATTAATCCAGTTTGCTTTGGCATCTTTGACATTCAGTCTTTTTGTAGATTAGTATGTTATGGATGGATGCATCAGCAGTAGCGCAAAAAATCTCAGAGAACCAGATAAAAGGCTGTATTAGAAATTCTGAGCAACAGTAGCTCTGGTATATTTAAAAAAATAAAAGAACAATTAATGGCTTTCGAATTTAATGCAAACAATATTGTCTTCCTTGCCCTGTAACATGCAGGAAGTGTTTGGTGGACTAATTGGAATGCAATTCCAAACTGGGATATATTGAATGCAATTATTATACATTACACAGTGAGCTGGGCATAATAAGGGCCCGTAAGTAATAACTTTTCTTCCCTAAAGTACAACTAGATATGAATGAAAATGTCAAATGTCTTTCACATGAAAGAAATTATGGTGCAAATAAGGCTTATTTTTACCTCTGCTGCTCCAGTGTTACCAGATGGATAGTCTCATTTCTTAAGATCCACTTGGGGTACACAAAGTGTAATGGCCTTATGGCTGTACATGATGTTGGGCTGTCAGTGATAGATTCTCTGAAGAACTTACAGCTCCCAGAGCCATAATGTGGTTTTCCGTCTTCTGCTTTTCAGTGGCTGAGAAAACCAAAGAGCAAGTGTCTAATGTTGGGGGAGCTGTGGTGACAGGAGTGACGGCGGTGGCCCAGAAGACAGTGGAAGGAGCAGGAAACATTGCTGCAGCCACTGGCTTGGTGAAGAAGGATCAGTTGGCCAAACAGGTTTGTTTATTTACAGTCTTTTCCAGATGAAGAAGTGAATGATGAGTGGCTTCTCTGAACCGAAGAGCAAAGGGAGTGTTTTCTTTTGTGTCTGTCAGTGGTAGGAGTGCAGGATGATTTGTGTTGCGCTAAACAAATGATCAGCAAAGAAAATATCTGCTGTTTACAGCTTGTATTTTGAGTGACCTGCAGGAGTTTGGAACTAGCGTAGGATTGGGCATCTAGCTCACTCTCCTGAAAAGTCTTAACAAATTTGCATCACTGTTTAAAGTGTGATCTAGTGGTGATTCTGAACTCAGCAGCCTCTAGTGGGGCCAGGAGCTGTAGGATTGCTGTACAGTTGAAGGAGAAGATAACTCTTTTTCCAAATAACTCAGGATTGAAAGGCAACCCGCTAGAGCTGAACAGTCAAACAGGAAATCTCAGGTTTAACAGCACAGTTTGTAACTGCAGATGAAGAGCAGAAGGGATCAGGTACCAGTCCACTGACTGGTTAGCTACATTGCATCTACAGTCAAGATCTAGCTGGAGACTCACCATCTTCCATGAATACAGTGGCATGAACTCAAAAACACCTCCAAATTGTTCTGCCTTCATCAGATTAAATTTGCTTTACCTCATCCTATGATACACCCTGTAGATATTTTTATTCTGGCACCAAGGTGAACATTAAGTATTTGTGCAATACCAAGAGTTACTGTACTTTTGTTGCTGGTACACTGCAGTCAGTCTTCCGCTTACACTAGGTGAAAAGTGACCCCCAATAGCTAGTGGGAATGATGTTTTCCAAAATGTGTATAGTGCTGTTCAGACACAAAAACAACCTGGAAGAAACAAATACCTCCTCTTGTACTGTTTTCTGTATGAACATTTAAGTGTTAGGAAAAAATGGGATTATGAACAATATTGGTATTTGCACAAAAATATGGGTGTTGTATGGATTTAGCATGAAGAAGTTCTATGGTGTATCTGATTTCTAGTTAGTGTCCAGAAGAGCTGTTAAAATTGAATCCTTAAAACCTTTTGTTTATCCTTATCTGTTATTGAAGTATATTCCTGTCTATCTGACAAATCCTATTGGTGCTTTAGTTTCGGGGGAAAAAAGGGGGATTACATTGTGGTAGGCATTCACTCCACAGTAGTAGATTGGTCTTGAAAACATCTCACAAGTGGTTTTGTTCTCTTTCAAAGCAGTTTTCCTGGGGGGCTTTTTAGTCCTTTTTTGTTCAGCTATAAGTAAAATGTTGCTTTTGATGTGGCCATGGTCCATTGTAAAAGCCATATTGAAGATTCACAAAATCGAGTATCTGATAAACTGCCAGGGGATACACAAATATGGCATGGCCACAGTAGCCCCTAGTTTCTGCTAGAGCTCTTTCGTAGTATTACAGAGAGTATTCTTTTCTGTTTGTAGCGCTTCAAGCTCAGTGTCATAAGGATCATCTTTGTTGTAGTATGCAATTACCTACTTTAGTATTGACCATACCTACTATTTTTTTTTTATCTTAATATTAATAGATACATATAGATCCTTATAAAGTGTGAAGCAAATCTCTGCTGACTTCCATTTAATTCTGTTCTGTATATTGTAAAGCTTTAATAAGAATCGTGATGGCTGTAACAGCATAAAATCACATCTGTGACATTAAAGAACATCCATAATGTACATGCATACTATTCCATAGCCCTATAAATAGCATCATTATTCTGAACTGGTGCTTTGTTCTTTAGATATGCAAAACCATTCATTTGATTCTTGAAACTGTTATTTTTAGACTGAGATTCTCAGTCATCCATGCAGTATGGCCACCTAGCTGATTAGTATCTGTGGCTCCTAGAAGACTGCTCTGTCTCGACTGTCTCTTACTGGTTTTGCATAGGATGAGTAGCCATTTCAAAAATGTTAGCATCAGAATTGAATCATGTAAAGGTAGTCTAAAACCTAATACATTTGCATTCCTGTGCAGTTCAGAGGCATATGAGGTAGATTTTTTTTTTTTTTTTTTCCTTGGATTTTCTGGGTAAACTGACAGTTGGATGGGGACCAGGGGACGCAGGTCACTTGTGGGAAACGGGGTGAGTCTTTCTGAAATACGAAAAGGTGCCAACCGGGTACAATCAAAATATCAATGCAACTTTGTTTTATCTCTGTATGGTTCTGTCTCTTAAGGCCATGATATCTCTAGTGTTATCTAAACTGGGAATAGGAGTCCATGACTTGCAAATTCATTCCCTGAGCTTCAGCATGGGTAGCCAGTGGCTTTGGCAGGCTATTCTTTCTATGGACATCTATATGGACAGTTGTTCTAAAGCAAAGGGCTATGTATCCCATGTGCAAGATGAAGACTTACCTTGCTTACACAGTGTAAGCAAGTCATGGGATTTGACAGGGAATTGCAAATGAAGCATATTCATTGAAAGTGGATATAAGGATGATTGCAGGCTGTTTTTCCACAGAAGTCTAAAAAGCATTAGCCACTAATCTGTTATTTTAGTTGGCTTCTAAACTTGTGACAAATTATTTCTTGCAGTTCACATGGACCCACATAATCGAGTCCAAATCTTCCAACTGAACATAGCAAACAGTGATCTCCTGAGGCCCCTTCCAACCTGCACTATCCTGTGAACTGCTATAAGCTCAACCTCCATGCAGCTGGAGGAGTTTGCTTATTTGCCATCAACTGCAGGATCTGGGACCATGAAATAAATATAGAATCGTAGAATATCTCAAGTTGGAAGAGACCCATAAGGGTCATTGAGTCCAACTCCCTTCTCCTTGCTGGGATCAGCTGCTTCCAGGCATGTGTCTGGAAGCCCATCTAAACTAATAGTCATTGCTAGGATCTGCTACTAGTGATGTGCTCTCCTGTGTGACAGCCTGCAATCTGGCGCGGTGACTGGCATTATTCTTGTGCCCCGATGGAAGTCTGGTTTTGACTTTCAGCTAAGTGAAAGCAGTCATAGTGTTTCTTTACCTACAGTATTTATACAAAGGAAATACTAAGCAGATAATCGGTAAAATGCTTTCTTGATGTCTGCTCAAGGTTACCTAGTGCAGCCTTTAAGACTGGCGTGCTTTGGACCATGAAGCACAGGTTTAACTATCCAACTGAAGCCAGGCTGGAGGGCTGCTGTCACACCATGCTGTCACCTACCCACCTGGCAGCCCATGTAAGCAGGCAGTGCAGAGTGACAGCTGAGACTAGTGAGTGTCAGGGCAGACTTGACAGCACCCATCTGAGGGCTGCCTGGGGGATTTATGCTTTGGCAGAAACTCACTGCTCAGCACAGCAAGGGACGTGCCTGTTAGTAGGCTAGAATCAATTATAAAAGGGTTAATTATAAAATGCAAGTAGCATTTTAATAAATGACAAAACAATTCTTAAGATTATATAGATTCCAAAAGTTCTTTCATGCATTGCCAGCATGCGTCTACTCAGAAATGATTTCTAATGCGCATTAGCATTTAGCATACAGCATATTAAAAATGGATTAACTCTTTAAAAACTATTTGTAATTTTACTAGTTTGTAATTAGAGCCTAATTTTAAAACCTGCTCATAATAATACTGTTATTTATAATCACTGGGACTCTTCCTGGAAGCAGAAAAGAAGTTGCTTCTCTTTTTCATGCTTTTTTTGTCTCTGTTAAGAGAAAATGATAAGCTGGCTGTGACATCAGAAAAATCATAAGTACTGGGTTATTGTTGTGGTTTAAACCTGGCCGGCAGCCAAACACCACGCAGCTGCTCGCTTACCCTCCTCCATCTGGGAGATGGGGAAGGAAATCAGAGAGGTAAAGGGAGACTCATAGGTTAAGATAAAAACAGTTTAATAATTGTAATAAAATAAAACAAGAACAATAATAGAAAGTACAAATGGGTAACGCACAACGCGACTGCTCACCACCCACCGACTGATGCCCAGCCCGTTCCCGTCTGGCCATCCCGGAATACCAAGATCCCGCAATTGCAATCCCAGAAGCGAGGGAGACCCCCCTCCTTCCCGGCTGCCCCTCCCTTATACACTGAGCACGACGCTACCTGATGTGGAATATTTCACCGGCCAGGCTGGGGCAGGTGCTCTGGCCGTGCTCCCTCCCAGCTCCTTGTGCACCTGCGCACGGGCAGGACAGGGGGAGGTGGGGAGTCCTTGATCTCTTAGCAACAACTGAAAACATCAGTGTATTATCAGCACTCTTCTCATACCAAATCCCATCCTGAGTCCAAAACACCGCACTATTCTAGCTACTGAGAAGAAAAATGAGCTCTGTCCCAGCCAAAACCAGGACAGTTATACAGATAAAACATTTGTTTTAAGTTTATTTTGTGTCTGTGCATGTTTTATTTCTGTGTACAGTGTGAGTGTGCTTCTAAATTAAACAATTTTTTTTTTTTTAAAATAAGATTAATGATAATTGTGTTTACTGTATAAATGAACATGCTTTTTCCTAAGTTAAGCTGTGAAATCTTTTGAATATTCTATTTTCAGCTCAGCATGAACGTATAGAGCCAGATAGTATGGAAGGGTACAAGCTAGTGAATATCCAGTGTATAATACTGCCTGAGAACAAAATATGGATAACAAAGTTTATTATTTTCAGACAGGTAAATAACTAATTGAAGTTTTAAACCTCACTAAATCCATGTCATTTGGTTCTCTAGCATCTCAAGTGTAAATCGCTATGTAAATTCTATGATTTCTATTGTGAATAGTTTTACTTATATTGTTCTAGTACCAAAATCCCCAGTCAAGATGAAATATCAAGGTACTTTGAATCCCATGCAATGTTACAGTTAGGCCAATTGTGTGCTGTAGATCTTGCTAATGTAAACAGAGTAACAGACCTTGTCCTTACCATGTTTGGGTTCTATACGGATTGTGTTTGGTGTCTACATGTGCTAAATCCTTTTTCTTTCTAGAGTGTCTCTTAATTTAACATGTTTACAGCAAATGGCACTGTAAACACAAGTAATTACAGTAGCAGATAACATGGATAGATAACATACTTACAGAGCAGGTAATGTAACTCATTGGTTTCATCATCAAGCTTTCAGAGAAAAAGATTTTTAAGTGGGAAGACTGTCAATTCAGGCATTAGGCATTTTTTTCCCATAGAAAATATTATTTAACTAAAAGCCCTTGCTAATTGCATTTAATATGAAAATTAATATCAAGGAATGAAAGTGATGGCAAATTTGCTGTATCTGCTTCCCCTTCTCCCAGCCTGTATTTCCTGGGACTCCTTAGAATTTGAACACTATCCTAGCATAAACATTCAATGCAGCATACCACACAAGTGTAGAGTATTTCTTGTCTTATCATTTTCTTGGCCAGAATAACTAGTCTTACGAACAACCTAATTCTTCCATGGACCATTATACATTGCTTAGAGCCAATGTGAATCTGCTTTGGGGAATCACCGTAATCAAATACACTTATATGTAGGAGCCTTTTTCATCCTTTTTACAGGGAAGCTCCATGAGACATTGTGTGCTGCTGAGAATAAAGACATGGTGAAACACCTTTTAATTTTGATGAGAGCAACTCAGTTTTGATTAAGACACCAACCATCACAGTGTACTCCAGCCAGCTATTATTTGTTCATTTGGGCAATCTTACCAGGAGAAGGGGTGCAAACCCTGTAAGTGCCTCTGAAAATTTGTCTCTCAGTGGCAGAATGGAGGTTTCTTTTCTGCTTTATTAAACAACCATTTTTGAAAGATGAGGTATTGGTTGCATTTCAAAAATTTCTGTTTTGTCCTGTTGCAAACTAAGATTCCTGAGTGTTCCCAAAGAAGTTTTAATTACCACCTGTAGGGTTTTTTGTGGTTTGTTTTTTTTTTGTGTTTTTTTTTTTTTTTAAAAAAAAAGCTTAATACGAAATCTTTAGGTTCTGCACTTTACATTTTGAATTTTAGAAATGCAGAGATTGGTTTAGAAATCCTTCTATATGAATTTTATACAGAAAGAACCAGAAACTTAGGATTGACATTTGACTTTTACTGAAGTTATCTTGGATAGCAGACCCCAAAGTTTAAATGTCCAACATTAAAGTCTCCATCACTGTTTTAGTAGTCCCCTTGCTACCTGCATACAATATAAATGCTTTGCTTAGTTCTTGAAAAAGCTGAAACAGGCTTTTTCTCATTTTGTCTCTTTTTGAGATGTATTTTGCATAATTTATTTCCTACTGTGCCGTAATACTGACATGCCACATGGAAAATTCTTGAAACTTTTCATGTACTTTTTTGTAAAGAAGGTTCCAGAAATAGGTCTAATCATGGCAAAATCTGGGTTTGGGTGGAACCATGCATTTTGATAGAATATGAGTATCTCTTAGTTTTCTTTATGCTCAGTATACTCTAAAGGATGCTTGGCTCATTAAAGGATCATCATTCCCCGTCTTCTTTCCAGTCTGTGAGTCAGTTAATCTTGAAAAGCTTAGCTCAGAAACACAAAGGAAAAGCTACGGAACAGAGATATCCATTTTCCTTCTTCAGAAAGGGAGGTAGGGAGGTTTTCCACCTTTCCATTAAATTTTATACTATTACCCAGCTCATGTCCCAGAAGGCTAACAGACCCCATCAAAAAACAGGACAATAAGCACAAGTTATATGAGACTTAAACTGCTGTTGTTTTGTTGTGATAAGCAGATTTATTAATCTCCCATAGAGATGGGAGGAAAAAGTCAAGCCTTGAATTAAGCAAAGAAATTTCAATAAGATTTTGGTGTGACAAATGCAGAAATAGCCTCTACCCGATTAACTTCTGGAGTTGATACTTTCCTGTAGACACTATAGAGCAAGCAGGCTGCAGGTGTGCAGCAACATTTAATTGCCCTCCTCAACTACTTCTTGCCATTTATGGCTCTAATATAAGGTCACAGTAGAGAATGGATAATTTTATGATTAAAGATATGTAATCTAGATCCCTAGCAAGCCTGCCAAGCAGCTGGAGGTCTAACCCTCTACACCTGAGCCAGACAGTGCCAGTTCTGTCGCGTGGTGCGATGCAGAGGGGTGGGATTTTGATTGTTCAGGGTGAGCCTGACCATGGTTCTGATGTGACACTCTTGGTCTGTAGGAGCAATTACAGCAGTGGTTTGGAAAGTTTGCATACTGTGGTTTCTGGTAGGATAAGTAGCAGACAGTAAAGCTTCCTCAAGGAAGCCAAAGTGTTTTAGATGATGTATAAGAGAATGTCTGCTCAGGTAGTCATGTCTAAACATCAGTCAGACAATTCTTGCTTTCAAATTTCTATTTAAATCATAACACATGAAGAGCACATAGTTTGAGATAGGTTTTACTTTTTCCCTTACTGTTTTATTTCTTGATCTATGAATAATCTGTGAGTGACTGTTGCAAAACTGAGAGAAAATTTAGCAGCAATTAACAGTATTTCCTTCTTTAATGTATGTAGATGGATTGAGAGTGAAAGAATGAGGAGGGAGATTCCCCATTAGAGGTTGCACATTGCTCAGGAGCTGAATCACAGAAGACCTCTCTTAAGAGAAAGTATTTGTTACCTGTTTCTTTGAATTCATGAAGGGAGCTGGGCTGTCAGTGAACTGACATATCTCTTTGATTGTAGCGTAGTTGAACTGATTTATTTTGATAGGGCCTTTCTTGATGGTCTTAGAACTAACAATGGTTTATTGTATTAAAACATCTGTAACAAATCAATTCTGTAAAGCTAATCCATGTTCTTGAGACAGGAAACTCTGATTTATTATAAAAAGGTGCCCATAGGTAGGCAATATTAAGGTTTTGAATCTGCTTTACGTACACAATCAAATCTTGCCCTCATGACAGTGCACCTATTTTTTGGATGGGAAAGCTCAGGAGTCATCTAGGTTGTACAGAGATATGAATGTCATTAGACTAGTGAAATTGCATTACGAGCCTGTATGAATGCTCTGTATTGGAATGCAAGTGGCTTTGATTCAGGGATTTGTAATTTGTTTCCAAAATAAATTCACCAATTAGAGTTGAGGCCACTTAATGTAGTTTTATTAATACAGTTCTGTTTTCGTTTGCTGTTTCCATATGGGCAAGGCCCACATATGTAACTTAGTAGATGTTGGTACTGCATAATGGCACTGTAAAGAACAGTACAGAGTTATTGAAGCAGATTCTAATATTTACAAACAATTTTATTTGGTGAAATATGCTAACGATGCCCACAGAAAACAGTTTGATAAATAGGAGGGCTCCAGAAGTCACAAAGCCAGAAAGGTAATCTCATGTTCTTCTACCTTTCTTTTGCTTTATGATAAGATCTTACCTGTCGCTTTCTTCTCAGCAGATACGTTCTGGTAGCACTTCTGGACATGAGTAGCTTGATTTTATTTCACTCTGAACATCACTGTTTGAAATATTTAAAATTAGGCTGGGCAAGATAGAGATGAATATGCTCAGAAAATAATAATACTCAAGAAAAAAAACAGATGGTGAAAGATGCATGACTCCTGATAGGAGTGCATGAGTTTCTCTGTTTGTTGAAGAGAATGTTGAAGTGCTGAGAGGATTTTGAATTGAAACCTGTGCTTGGCATCCCTGGTTAGCAGAGAAAATGCCTTTCCTGCTGCGGAGCATGTTGTCACTACTTTTCCTCAGAGAGCAAAATAGCAGTATTTAAAGGAAGACCATGTTCTCTGTGTCAAAGCATTTCTGTGCATTGGCATCTGTGACTGAAGCAGAACTTCAGTTGAGTCACAAGGGAAGAAAACTTGTGCAGTATTACCTAAATATGCTGGAGGTTATTGCTCTTCATTAATTCAGGAACAAATATGAGTTTAATGTAAAGGTCTTGTGAGTTTTTCTGGCTTCCTAATGGCTTTCATGCTGTGAGATAACATTTTAGTGCAGACTGATGTTCCAGGTCTACCTGCTGGTAGACTTCACTACTTCTGATCATAATGTATTCCTAATTACCTGTGGAGGGATTAAGTTGAGGAGCTTTTGGGTGGCATCACATTGCTCTTTGTTTCTATCAATTGCTTAACCACAGATTTAGCTTTGCCCCTGGGGAAATAAAGTACCCCCATCCTTAACTGAACGTGCCTCTTTCCCTTGATCTCCAAGAGCAATTGTTCACTAGCTGATAGAAGGGTGAACACATTCTCCATTAGAAATTGTTCCTATGTTGTGATAATGAGGTAATATTTGTAATATCTACAAATAGCAGAACACAATTTTTCATTTCTCTCTTTAACTTGTGATGCTCCTCATCCTTTTACCAGGAGAGTGACTTTTGCATTTACTATAAGGATTTGCTTGTCTGCAGTCTATGCTCTTTTTCCTCCCTCCTTGTGTTCTTTACTTCAGCCTCCCTTCCACCTCCTGTACCCTCCATCTCAGATTTTCTTTCAAACTAACCTAATGTGCCCCTGTAGCATGTTCCAAGCTGCTGTGTCTGTCTCTCCTGTGTATGTATGGCCATTGCATTATTCAAGTCTCTCAGGCTAACGTTGGACCACTTCTTTTTCACAGTGTCCCAGTCTTTCCTATGCATCCATCTGTGGGGTTTCATGCAGAAATGTTTTTTTTTTTTCCCTACTCTAAATAGTTGCCAGTCCCATGTTAAATATTCAGGAAGGTGCTGCTTGCTGAGAGGAATATGTTTAAGTTCGTTTGGGGATGATTCATATTCATGCCAACTATTCCTGTTCTTGCCCGCTGTTGCGTGAAAGATTCGGCTGTTTCAGATGGGAAATGGTTTTATGTAACCCGTGATAGTTGGGCAAATGTAATAGTGGCATTTTTGTACAACTTAAGGTACAGGTTTTATAAGCTTGCAAACACTATTGGGTAATAATGGACTCCTTAGCATCTTCTGCCATGTTTCAGTATTCCTTTCCTCTGCTGGCCAAGATGAAGTGTGTAAGCCTTGGAAGGTAAGGAGCTTAAATGCTATTCATTCAGTGCCTATCTGGAAGTCATTACCTTCAGAGGGTTTGTGATAACTGGTGCCATTTGCTGATACTGTAAAAGCCAACTACTGCAGCTGGCGGGGTTTTTTAGCTAGCAATGAAAGTTTATGGTGCTGAAGTGACATTTTGGCAAAGCACTGCAATGTGTGTTTATGTCTGCCAGTGTCTATTCAGCAAAGAACTGCAGTGGGATGCTTAATAGGTGTGAGTGGCAAACTGAGGTCCTGGATTGATGTGGTGATGAGGGTTGTATAAACTTCAAAACTATTCAGGACTGAAGTATGGAGGAAATAGATTAATCTGTATTTTCAGATTATCAATCCAATATCACCTCCTAAAAACCAGAAACAAATAAACCACACCTGTAGGTTAAGAGGAAAGGGAGGAAGAAAGAGGGCAGAATGCTTTTATTAGGATTACCTAATTACTGGCAGTGCTGTTATTGCTATTAGTAGAAAGACAGATTTTATGAGGATTAGTGGTAACCAGCAAATACTAGTGGCATATGATATATGTCATTTTGGTGGCTATTTTTGACCACTGATGGAACTTCCTAAAGAATCTATGGGTTAATAGATAAAACCTTGTACTTAGCCTGTGGATGTCTGAGACTTCTTCAATGCTGCTAGCGCATAACGAAAGAGATGACCCATCTTTTCTACAGTAAACTGTCATTAAACTGTCAGGCTCTCACCTGCTTTCAGCTGTGTTAGATCTGTCCCTTAGAGAAAGTTAAGTGGCCTGTGTAAGGATTATTGGTAATAATTTTTCAGTTTTTAAGTAATTGTCTCTAAGGAAGTGTTTCAGAAGTTTCTGTGATATATATGGAGACTGGAATTCATTACTGGAGAAAGCTACATTGAATGTCTCAGAAATACATCTGAAAATTTAGATTGCAAACACTTCTTGCCAGTGTCTTGTCTAATGCAAAGTATTCCCTGTGAGGAAACTGGAGGTGTAAGCTGCTAAAGCTGCCCTCTAAAAAACGTGCTTTTTGCAAGAGTGAAGCAGGCAGAGAAGCCGACTCTGAAATGTATTGGACATATTGATTGCCCTCCAATCTTTTGGTGTTAGCTTTCAGAACTGTTTACTTGTGCTTTGTTAGCACATGCCCAGGAAGTTTGCCAGGCTTGGGTCAGAAAAGTCAAAATGAAGCTCAAGATGGGGAGGCAGAGCAAATAAAGAACTCTTTTGCCCTGCTTAGTAGGCTCGCTGCAAACAGAAAGAGGAGCAGTCAGTAATTTTGCTTCCTTCAGAAGCACATGAAAAAGGATTTGTGCCTTTGAAGCTGCTTAATCCCTCTGTCCCACCTCCCACCCTATCCTGTGTGGAAGGGGCATCACCTAGAGCTGTTGATAGCCTGCCAGTATTATGTCAGCCACACACATTTCTTCTCTGGGGCTGTGGGACAAAGCAAACAGTCTGGGCTTCTTTTGGCCAGCCTTTGCTATACCTTTTTGTTGTGAAATGCAATCCTTTCTTCATGTGCTATTATATGTAATGAAAATATGTGGATTTTTTTCCTTACTAATTCCTTGTGATGGTTTTAGGGCCCAAAGGGTGCACTGTGGTCTAAATTGGCATGCGTTGCCCTGGAGTGGTATGAAAAATTCAATTAGGGTGTCAGGGTGAGTGTCACTCATGAGAAATGGGTCCTTACCCATAGAGACAGTATTTCCAACAGGGAGTGTCCATTCAAGCTGAAGAAGGGAAGATGCCACTGGTTGAAACAAGCTATCACATCTAAGGAAAATTACTTTTACAGCTAGAAATGTAAAATATGGTTGCAGAAGGAAATTACAAGGGCAACTGAGCTAGGGTAGAGAACACTTTTAAGACTTGGTGCTTCTCTTAATTTTGTGTGAGCCTTTAGGAAGGAGGCTGGAAGCTGTAAAACCTGGTTAGCAGTTCTAGTATTGAGAACTAAGAGCTTCTGATTGCTTCTAATGTGAAGTATTTATAATTAATTAAGTTAATAATTTATAATCAGTTAATATTTAAAAGGTGTTGAAATGTGTAGTTTAATTCTAAGTATGTATGCAGTCACTGGCCAGTTTGGTAGAGTTGATATCCGTGATGCAGTTTACAAATTGTAATGTGCACATGAAACACTTAGGCTTTGCTTAATGAATATACTTATGGCAATTAAAAATAATAACATTACACTATGGCATCAAACGCTTCAGTTCATTACTTAACCTGCAGCATATTTTAGCCATGTAAGAATTGCACTCTAAGATGCTTGTTTAACCCCTGTCTGACTTAGCTAATGCTTTGTGTAGTTGATCTGAACAAATGCTTCTTTTCAGCATCGGTTTTAATGGGTGGGTTGCTTTTAATTTTGTGTATGCGATATTTCATCTTACAAATCCCTCAAGATATAACTGACAGAGTTCAGATAGACATACTGTATGCAAATGATTTTGTAGAGAAAGATCAGAGATCAAACAGAGCTGGAGCCTGAATTAATTCCCCTCTCTGGAGAAAATTATTCTAACAGGTCAAGAGAAAAGTCGCTGGAAAGGTAATGTAAATATGAATGTGTTTCACACAGATCCTCAGATGGAAGACAGATTTCCTTCCTCCTCCTCATCCCTACTGTGGTTTTAGAAATTTGTCTGAAGTGCATTTGCAGTGTTTGATGGTGCTGGACCAATGCATTTAGCAGCTAAACACTCTTCTTTGTCCACAGCATGGAGACAGGCTGTGTACTGCCCCATTATGAGCATATATTTGCTTAGCAGAAATTGAAAGGACGAGGGCAGGTGGGATTAGTGATATCTGTTGTGATAGCGTGGCACAGGGTTGTCAGGCCAACAGGTGGAAGACGGAAACTTCTGCTAGGAGCTTTGTTTATGTAAGTTGTTTCCTCTTGTTAGCATGAAATTTATAAAGCAGCTTCTTGAAATGTGGATGAATTTTTTCAAACATCATTATTTCCAATACATGTCATGTATTTACCTTTTAAAAAAATATGTAACAGCTATTCTAGTAGCTTTGAAGGAGGAGCTGACCTGCTGTCTAAACCAGAGTAGTGAACTTGCTTTTCACGGTCATCAGCATAATGTTTCCTTCATAGCCTATTTTTGGAAGGGGTGGTGTGCTCATCATTCACAGGAAAGGTAACAGATTTAGCAGTGCTTCTTTCCACCTCCTACACACCATCTATGCATCTATGAGATGGGGCTTTTAAGTCTTCATTCTCTCTGCGGATTTTTCCCTGAGCTTCATTTCAGATGTATGCTTTGTAACGCGACTGGTTGGGCTGCTGTAAATGCCTGCTGTTGTCCAAACTGAGAAATAGGGGAGGCTGGGAGAAGTAATGAAACCAGTTTAAAAAGCAAAGTTTAGGCCTTGCTTTGGAATCTATTTGGAGTGATATGAATGCCTTGATGACATTTAAGATGAGGGTAGCAGATTTGTTCATTCATCTTTTCCTGTCTTCTTTGACCCTTAGCTCAGTTTTATGTCTCTAGATTTTGTGTGGTACCTAATGGGAAGGAATGCAACTAAACAAACTTGTGCTGGCCTCCTGAAGGAGAACCATGCTCTTCGAAATAAAATGGATGAGAGTAGCTGGCCACGGTGTCATCTCCAAGTTAGTGTGTTTTACAGACTGTTAAGGGCATTCAGTTACTTCAAGTTTTGTCTGTGCATCTTGGATTCAAAGTTGACCTGAGAAAAAGGTAGCTGTTCTGAGCAGGACAGATGGTACTAAACCCAACCTGGCAGTGTTCATTGACAAAATGCTGTTGAAGGCTGCTGACACACCTTGTTTCTGCTGGTAAATCTTGTTAGCCTGGTAGTGTATTCTTTGTGCTAATTGTTATAAAAGCCAAGTACGTAACTGTGTTACTTCAGATGGATTGGAGGGTTAGTTGACAGGTACGGTTTTCTCTTCAATGCTGTCACTGCTTCTCTCTGTAGCTCTGAAATTTGTGCTGCCACTATATCATTTCCATGATGTTTTTTATCATTTGCAGGAAGAAATCAGAAGGAAAACTGCCCTTATGTCAGGTGTTTTGTGTCAAGTTTGCAGGCTGTAATGTTCATTCCATGTCAGGTTCTGTTTCTGTTTTAGAAATCCTGCAAAAATTTGCCAAAGACTGATCATAGCTGTGGAAGCTCTGCCAAAGGCTCTCTTCGATTTCAGGAGGAAGATTAGGACAGAGGATTAGGACCTGGTTTGAGTTGTCTGTGGAATGATAATGTTCTATGTCTTTAGGTTTTTAAACACTTGAATTGGTTTTTTAACACTTTTTTTTTTTTTTTTTTCTTGAGAGAAAGAAAGCAAACTCTTCCTTTGTTTTGAAAGTACCTAAATCATTTAGGTGAATGTGAGCAAGTCTGCTCAACAGCATTCGTAGTCATACACTTCCTAGTAACTCTGCCACTCCTTAGCCATTTTAGCCTGTGGTAAGGGAAGAGTTACTACCAGTCTATCATTTGGGGGAAGACGAGGCAGAAGGCAAGTAGTTTTAAATCTAGAAGCATGCATTGCTGTTCTAGGACATGCAGGAACAGGTTTCTCTCACCTAGTATTGATACCTCCTCTGAAGTCCGCTGAGGCTTTTCCTCTGCATCCTCTAGTTAGCAAAAGTGTATTTTGTGGAGATGGAGCAAATGGTGGGGATGAGTTGGGTTTGGGAAAGATGAAAAGACTGGGTAGAGGAGATCTGATGGTCAGGGAAGATGGGGGTGAGAGGGAAGAGTGCCTGTGCATGAGAGAAGGTAGCTTTTTTTACTCCCCTAACATTCAAGCATCGTGAAGCAACCTCCTAATCCTGTTTCCTTGGGCTATGGGATACTAGCATAGAAGTCTCTGCTTCTGGGCTGCTGGGAGCAGGGAAGAAAAATGGCTCAGACTGTGATACGGGTTGTGCAGAGGATTCCTCTTTTCTCTTACACCCAGTTGCTCATTTTCTGCTAGCAAAATAGTGACTCTGAAGTCCAGCTGCCCCAGAACTTGAATATTCAGCTTGATGTTCACCAAAAAGGCAAAACATTGGTCATGAACATTAATCCTATGGGAGGAAGAGATTACATTTCAGATTCTTTTTTTATAATCACTCTGCATCAGTGCTAATGCTGATCCCATTGATGATTGCCAGGAGACTTATTTGGAGCAGAACTTGATCAGTGCTGACTGCTTCTGAGTATCACATCTGAACACTGAAAATGAGTTTTTGCATGTTCTGACTGTTGAAAAAAGCAGGGCTTTTGAGTGATTGTTTTTCAGGGACACAGATCCAGCTAAGATTTACATTTATCTGAAAGGACTTGTACAGTGTCCATCATGTCATGTCCTCTTCTACTGCTTTCCTGTCCCACCCTTCAATGCCTGAAGCATATTTTTAGCTGTGTGCAGAACATCACATCAGCCTGTGTTGCTAGATCCTGTACTGCTGACATGTCACTAGCTTACTTAATTAGTACGTCTTACCTCAAGGAGAAAGAAAGTGTTATCTTAGGTTCAACTGAGTTAGATTCTGAGGATCTGGTATTTGCATGGGTTTGTACGTATGAAGGAAGGAGAAAAGTAAATTTAAAAGATTAATGAGTTTAAGAAAAATTTACAGCTATATGCTTTGTAAGTGATTATTAATTATACAAGTTTTAAAAAATCTGAATATCTTTTAAAATTTTCAGTGAGTTAAAATCTGTTCATACTGAGCCTTAGGTCAGTCTCTCTTGCAAACACTCATGTGTCCTGTGGAGGAGAACTATGCTTTTGGTTTGCATAGTGTTTGACCAGCTATTTCATCAGTCTAGTGTAACTTCATATTGTGCCATTATGTTCCTTGCTCCATTGTCACGATCTCTGTAGCCATCCTGAGGAAGTAAAGATGACAACCTTGCATTGGCAGACACTGGGCTGCCTTTCACTGGGATGGCAAGGGGAATGACTGTCTGTCATTGGGCACAGTGCTGACACTCAAAGGAAACGCTAACAATTTCAACAAAGTGTAAAGAATTTCCTTCTAAATGTTATCTCTCTTCTTACCCGTTCAACTGTTCCAGCAGCGTTTGTTGTGTGTGTACCACAGTTGTAACCACTTCCTGCCCCTGACCTCCCACGTAGACTAGTAGATCAGAACTGGATTGATGTTTTCCTGCTTTTCTTGCAAATCATCAACGTACAACTCCAACTAGGCTTTTTATTACCCTAATGTTCAGTTTCAGTTATTTAAATGTATCAAAGGCTACCTTGCTTGCCCAGGTGTAAACAGGTACATGATTTTTATCCAGAGTGGCTATGCAGGAGAAACTGAAGATGTAGTTTGGCTAAAAACTTCTTTATTAAAATATAGTGATGGTCCAAGAGAAGTAAGATCTCAGATTGACTTCTGGGCTTTTCTTTACATTTAGCTGAGCATATCTGGCATTCAGGGAGAAAAATGCAACTGTCATAGCATTTACTAAAGATTCTTTAGAAGGAGAGAAACCTGAAATAATTTTTAATTTTTGTTTTGACATGAGCTGTCCACTGCTTGCAAAAATCACTTCAACGCAGCTGTTAAAATCATGACTGTGTTTCAAGCTACTGTATGTAGTATATTAATGAAGAGCTTCTGTGTTACAGTATCTCATCTGTTATGTCCCTTATTGTAAGACTGTCACATAATTTCAGATTGTGATATTTGAGATGCATTGGATTTTTTGGGGTTTAAGTCTTTTCTGACAGGGAGAAAGGAATTTGCCTGGCTCTTCCCCAGATACTGTGGCCTGTCTTTCGAAACACACAACTGTCTGTTGATCACTGGCTGTCTTTGTTAGAAGGACACACTGCACTTTGAGAAAGTGTCATTCTGCATGTGGCACCGTTTGGGAGTGATTTGAGACGTGGAGGCAAAGATGTGCAGAAATGCTGTTTACTGTTGCATCAGAGAAGCTATCTTCCTCACAGTGAGGCATTGCATGAAGTTTCCTCCCTTGTTTCAGAGCAAGTAACTAACAGAAGTTCAGAAGGTCTGCTAGTAGGATCCAAGCTATGCAAGGTTAGGAGTGAGGTATCCTGACCAAGAAGGTCCTCTTCTGGCTGATGAATTGAACTGTGTCTCTCAAGAAGCGTGGCCTGCTTCAGTCCCAGAATCAAAGGACAGGACACCAGAGGCCAACACTTTCTTGTTCTGTGGACTAGAATTGGGAAGACACACACTTGTAAGTGTTTTTTTTTTTTTTGTGAGAAAGAATTGTTCACTGAAAAAAACATGCTCATGCTTCAGTGCATGCTTCTCATGATCGTCTTTGTCTAGGAGTGCCCAAGAGGTTTAATTGCTTTAATACATTTAATGTTAAAACTAGAAGTGCATCGAGGGTAAGACTTCTCTATTCTTCAGCCACTCAGTAGTGCTTTGGTGAGCAGGTAAACTGAACTGTGGTCACTGGGGCTGCTCAAGAAGTAAGGAAGAGTTTCAGCGTTTGACAGGTGTTTGCAGGAAAAACAAGCAGAAGTGAATGGGCATATTGATAATATAAAATAATCTAAACTACATACACAGGTATGTATATAACTGATGAAGTGGAACTAGAGTATTTAGCAATGATAGTACATTGTTTTGTAGTTGTGCTGATTAAAAGTATGCTTTCTCAGTCATGTCTCTAAGTAGACTGGCTACAGAGAGCGCACAGTTCCATTAAGCAAAGTCAGTCCTTGGGATATTTCCATAAGGAGTTTTTACCAGTTTTTTTGAACTCTCTGTTCAGAACAGTTGTGACTCATTTCTGCTTAGCTTTTACTGTTGGAACAATGCATGCTGCAGTGTTCAAATTTTTGTTAATAATCTCAACCATCATCTGGTAAAGTTGGATATGAGAAATTATAGTAATTTTCCTTGACAAACAAAAAAATCTGAGGGTTTTGCCACCAGACATTATTGAATAATGATCAGAAAAAAAGTCTCTGGAGGGTAGAAATAAATGGGATGTGTAATTTTTCTGGCTTTAAAATGTGATGTGAAAATATTTTGTTCTTTGTTCTTTCTATTGTTCTCACATAGCATCTTGAGTGTCGTCCTCCCTACTTTACTGTGGGAGTCGGCATTAGTCATCTGGGCAAGTGTTCCATTCCAGAGGCATCAAGCAATAGGTTGATGTCTATGGAATGAGTTGAATCCACATAGTACAGAGCAGCAAGTAACATTATATTCTTACCATGCAAGAACAGTGTTGGAGCCTGTTAAATTCATCCCTTGATCCTATTTGATATGTGTCTTTGGCTGCATGAAGGGCTATTTTGAGCCTGTCAACTGTCAGTTCTATCTGGTACCATTGTTTCTTTGATCGACCTCCTATGCCTTGTAAATTGGCAAGATTTTAAAGAAACTAGAATTTATTAGGAACAAGAGGATAAGGCTGGTACAGTGTCAGCTGAACAAAGGTGGCAATTGAGTTTTCTTACTTCTTTTGATAGTAAATTTTTACCTCAGTTTTCACAGCCACCTCAGCATGGACTTGACACTCTTTGAGGGTGAGTTCAGCAAGGAAGGATGGGGCAAGACAGGAAGGGAAGATATTGTCAGTCAAACCTACTCAACAGAAAAACTTGTGTTCCATTTACTTGGTGTTTGCTTTCTATTCTGCTTTCTAGTCAGGATTGTTCTGGTCTTTGAGTACTTAATTATGCCAGATAAACAGTTTTGTTTTTTGAGACTGTGGAGTCTGAACATCTGAGAATCTGAGATAATTTGGTGCATGGCCAGATTTCTTACAGAATACTCTATTCCACTTCTTGATCATCAGTACTAATATAATTGTGATATTAGTAAAAAGATTAAGAAGTACAAAATCCAGGGAGCAGGATGTTCTTGTCAGAGTGAAACTGTTTGGTTCTTCATCTGTGAATATACAAAATAATGTTCGATCAAACATTGCACAGAAGTGCTTCACAATAAAAGAGTAGCACAGATATGAGTTGCCCTGTTGGACAGATCGTCCAAACTGCTATGTGTGTGTTTTCTGAAGTACTATTGTATCAATATGCATTTAGTCTATTGTATGTACCCTGGCCAGTGGTGACATATACTGCCTTTTAACTTATTTGCCCTTACAAAAGACCTATTTCCTAGTTGGTTTGCAGACTTTTAAACTCAGTATTAAATAATAATAATAATTTAGAACTATCCTGTATTTTTTTTTTCTTTTCCCCTGCTTTCCCATCCTCCTTCCTCCTTTCCCAGCCCAAGCAGTTTGAGTCTTCACTTCCATACTGTCTGGAATACAGTAAGCTATTAGAGTCGTCTTCATGCTGCCAGAGAAGCAGGCAATTACTGCAAGGTGATGGGAGTTTTTAATCTGATACCAGATAGCGTGATCACAAGTTTGGTGAGCTTTGGGTTCTCCAGCAGTTATTTTATGAGGACAGAATGGTAGAACACCCTATATTCTAGTCTTTGTCCTTCCTGTCCATCACTGGAAGGAAAGGGTTTTAGGCAGAGATTGAATAAAGAGAAGTTTTTTGCTCCTGTGGAGTCTGGATTCTTTGAAAATTCTTCAGTTTTATTACTGGTGGAGATCAAGGATGGAGACACGTTTACAACATGAAGACACTCCAGAAGAATAGACCTGCAGCTGTTAAAATGTCAGCGAAATGTGTGTGAAATTTTGCACCAAAGTAATTACACTTTTAATTTCAGAGGAAGAATTTTGCCTTGCTTATTTTTGCTGTACTTTCTAGTTCATACTAATTCTTTCATCCCTGTGATTTAAGTGTTATCTTAGTACTTGGGCTGTATTTGAAGTGTTTCTTGCCAGAACACATATGCAGTAGTATGAGATACGATAGCAGTACTATTCTATGCAAGTTTTTCTCGACAACATCTTTCTTCTGTGTCACATTATTTAGACAGGATTGGCTCAAGTACCACCTATAAATGTCTATTTGTTTGAGAAAAGAGATGGGAAACTGAATTAAGTGTTCAGTGCCAGTTAGTGTTTAAAGATGTAGTTAAAAAGTATGTATTCAGACAGCCTGAACTGGCAACACTGAGCTCACATGTGACTTGTTTTACTCAGTCCAGACATGATAGATATAGATGCTGCAGAAACAACTGGATTTGCATGGTCTTACCCCATTTTAGAAGATTGTGAGCACTGTGAGTCCTAGTCAGTCTCTCAGCATTGACTGCATAAGCTTTGAGACCAATCCTTCTGGAGAGTGAATCCTTCTGAGGAGGAGGATGCCTTGTGCCTTAATGGGTCACACCGAGGGGACAATGCACACAGGCCAGTGGTGGCCTGAAGCTAATGTGTTGATATTTCTCTTTCTGTACCTCTAATTGTGGACCAGACCCACCAAAACCACATTGCCCAGCCACAAGGGATTCTCTTCAAAGCACCCACAGTGCTTCCCTCAAACCCAGTATGAACTTGAGTAAAAGCTTGTAAGTAGAACATGACACAGTTTTTAGTAATCTTTGGGTGAAAAGTCCTGTGCTGTTGTCTGAAGTCACACTGTATCCTGAAGAGTGTAATTTGAATGGATTGAGGAATACAGTTCTCCAGTCTTTGTAGTTGTACTGCTTTTTTGCTTTGTGAGTTATTTTGTATTTTAGCCAAGAAAAAAATGCAACAGAAATGTAGCTCACTAGAATAAGATCCTCAAACATTTAAACTGACAAAAATCATTAGTCCTTACACTTTGAAAAGCATGTGGATTATTTCAAAGAACTTAAAAGCCAAATGTCACTTTTCATCTTCAGAACAGATGCTTCTAGTCTGTTGGAAATGCAAGGCAGGAAGCTTGGATTTCTCTTGCTGTTTGGGAGGCAGAAGAACACAAGTGACGTTAATTAGTCCAGTTAGTAATGTTGATATCGGAACCTGAAGTGGCCAGTTGTCTGACAAATGTAGACATGTATGTAAGCATAGATTCACTGCTTCAGTATCCATTTAGGCACCTACAGGTGGCGTTGAGATGGCTTACTAGAACATCCCCTGGGGCTTTACAAGCAACTATTTACACTGGCTAAAATTTGCCAGCACTCCTAAAGCATTTTAGAAACAGTGCTGTTCAACAGTTTTGAACACTGAAAAAAATCTTGATGCCATCTGTCTAGTCAGGCACAGCCCAATACTGATGAATTGCTGTCCTCTTAAACTAATTAAAATATTGCTCAGGTGATGACTGTTTGTCTTCAGCTTTTTAACAATTGAGTTTCTTGCAGTAACAGGAAAACAAAGTTTGGTAGCAGTAACTTTGAACAACATTTCAGTTTAAAAGCTTCTAATACAAAAGCAAGAGGGGAGTCTTTCAGACCACTGTGAAGTTCAAACGTGAGGTTGAGTTGTTCAGACTCAGAGCTGCATCTTTTGGCATTGCTCCTTCAGAGTGTTCAGCATTGGGCCAGATTTGCAATGTAGATATAAATTGTTCATTGTGCTTCTTGAAATAATAACCAACACTGAAATGTTTGAGTTTTCTTATGGTGTTAATATTTTTGTGAATTTTGGAAGGAAAAAAAATGGGGTTTGGCCTTCTACACTGTCTGCTGAATTAAAAGGAAATGTTTAGTAAGTTCTGTTTGAGTCAGACCAGACTCAAATAGCTGTGGAACGTAACATATGTTTCCAAAACCTTATTTGTTTCTCGGGTCCAAAATGTCTAAAAATGAATGTATAAGAATATTAGCTGTAGTTTGTCTGTCTGGAAACTATTCTACGTAGCTGCTGTTGGGGGCTTGTTGGTTGGTTGGTTGGTTGGTTGGTTGGTTTTGTTGTTTTGTTGTTGTTGTTGTTTTAGTTTGTTTGTTTGTTTGTTTGTTTTTCTGGAAAGAACCAGTTCTGAGTGAAGGTATATATAATTTGGGATGTGATAGCAGGCTGAGAAATCCCTCTGTCTAGAATGATGTTTTATAACATGAGATGTGTTTCATACTCAGCAGTCAACACCGTCCTGTTGCTATAGAAGAGCAAATGATTTAACTCCTGATTATAAACACACAAATATTTCCTGGGAATGAGAGCAGTAAGCATTCAGTATTAAGGACAGAAATAATTTTCCTCATCAGAGGGAAAAGGGGAGAATTTTGAAACAAAAACAGAAAAAAAAAAAAAGAGGGATGGGTGTCCTGTAAGTTCTCAACCACCCAGCAAGGGTATTTTTCTTACTTGGTGGTGGCACTGTTTGTGATTTCAGTTGCCATTAGCTTGAGTAAACATTGATCTTACAGTAAAAAACTTAGAAAAGTGCTTAAGGACATTTATCTACAGGGTTACTCACTCTCAAGTGAATGAATAGTATGAATATTTACAGAGATATTCACCCTCAAGGAGATATGCTAAGTATCAGGAAAAATAACAGCCAAAGCAGTCCCTACCTTCTTGAGAACTTGCCTCCAACATATTGGAATCAATCATATAGTGGAGATAACTGTAAATGCCATAAGGCTGTTAGTCATCATATCTCTTTTTTCGTATCCACAGTGGACAGAAATGGCCTTTGATAGATTCTGAGTTCTTGTACTTTTCCTTCCACGCATGTAAGCGATTTTGAACATACTGCTTTATATAAGGGTCTTTTATATAAGTCCCTGGCCACTTCCTTTTTTCCCTTCCTGGTGCCTACTGACTGAGAGAAAACTTTTCCATCTCTAAGGAGTCACATTGATTTCCTAGGGGCATGAGTAGTGGCTAAAACAACTATCCATCCTCCCTCACCTTGGAAATTAGCATTAGGTGTTTTAGTCCCTTTGCTTATAAATGCATCAGATATAAGAACGTAAGAAGAGCTATAAATGGTATGGCATGGGACTCACACCTTGAAGATGGAGGACACGTGTGGCATGGTCTCACTCCACAATATTCTCCCCTTGCCAGCAGGATTTTGCAGTGAGGGACTTCCTAACTCGGAGGTGCCAACAGGCTGTATGAATGATGCTGTGTTTCTCCGTGATACCTCTCAACTTGTCCAACAGTTATTTGAATACGTGTAATCCTCTGCAGCCACAATGTCCTACAGAAAGGTTTTGATCTTGTCACTGGTGATTGTATTTGATGTCCTTTAGTTTTCATCTGAGGAGACTGCTGACCTGTCATTCCTTATCATCTCTGTGCTGTTTAGCAGGTAAAGGTCAAGTTGATAATAAAAAAAATAGCAAATCTGAGCTCTTTCAGTTGCTCTTCATCCTGATATTTTTTGATGTTAAGTGGGTTTCTGGTTTTGTTTGCACTTCCTGAAAAGTATTTACATTGTAATAAAATGGGAGAGAGGGGGAAATCCTATCTTTTTATGTAACTTATTCAGTAGGGCTGTGTTTTTGTTGTCATAGACAGGTTGATTCTAAGAAACTGGGAGGAGGGGGAAGACAATCTATCCATCTTGGTCCTAGTAACTATCTTTTTTGTACAGTACATTCTCTCATGCTTATTTCAAAACTTTGTTATGTAGAAATCTCAGCTGTTCTGTCCACAAATGATGTGTGAAGAGATTTCAATTTCCATGAATTCTCCCATTATTCAAAATTATTTGGCCGTTCCAACCTATTGATTGCTCTGTCTGTTATTTGCGATTTGTTACTTGTACTCTGCATTTGGTCACTGATTGTGCATAATGTTCCTGCTCTTGGACAGAAAGTCTTCCAAGTTCACAAAGCCTTTCTGAAGAGACTGTGCAAATACCCTGGCAAATACATTACTGCGTGCATATTTGCAGTGTCTTTTCATATGTATGATAATAAAATGTACATAAAAGGAATGGTGAATGCAATTGAAATGGTTATAAGAGTTGTGTTTGTATTTTGGGATGGGTTAGTATTAGTGCAGCTTCTCCAGGATACTTTTTAAAATAGGCGTAAAGACACTGTCTTCAAATTTCTCTTTCCTATGCGTCATTGAGATAGAAATTTGTAATGGCTATTTCTGCATGATAAACCTTAAATTGTTTTATACTTTATTTAAAAAAAAAAAAAAAAAAAAAATCTGTAAGTGAAAATACCACTTAGTCCAAGACAAATTGCATGCAACTGCTACTGTCTCAGGAATGCTCCGGTGCAGTAATTTGGACATCTGCTTATTTTAAAAAAATGTTAAGACTAAGCAGTGTGTCTCTGTGGAGACCATCATCACAGCTGATGTAGGAAATTTTGGTGGGAAGGGGAATCTTCCATTATGGGTATGTATGGACATGAGCTGGATGCTTCTTTTGCAGCAAGACTTACTGAGATAGATAATTGTGCTCACCTTTAAAATGTTGTCATTAGGCTTCAGACTTAACAGCCAAAAGCGAAGGGGAGAAGTGGCATCTCTGAGCTGTCATTTGGGTCTTTGCTGTTGTGGGCACACTTGTGTGTAGCAGTTACACTTGGCTCATTTTTACAAGTTTTCCTGCTAGAAATAGTTTTGGTTTGTTTTTTTGTTTTGTTTTTTTGAAGTGAAACTTTAAGCTCGTGAACAAATACATATATGGCTTCTGGGATAAAATCTGGAGACTTTGTGCTTGAGATTCAGTTTCTAGTTTTTTGTGTTACTGTTCTGCTGCCAGTATTCAGAATTCCTTCCACTTCATTACCACTTCTAAATCTGTGACTAGTACAGTGTCTTTTCTGTCACAGATCTTTAAGGAAGATGTTTTAAAAAAAATTCCTTTAGTAATTGATGAGGTACCTTCCTTCAAACTGAAACACTGTCATTTAATGATGTTCTTTCTTTTCAGCCTTTCAGTTTTAATTCACAAGGCCTTTTTAAAATTAAAATAAATATGAATTAATTTTTAATTAAGATTTTGAGGTACAACACCAGCTGCTTCATTAAAATCTAACTATATTAATTCTACTGTGCCCCCTTAATCCACTAATTTTGCAATTCTGTACAAAAGAAGCGATTTTGTCAGACAAGATTTGCTCTTGTGTTCTGTTGCTTGTGATTCTATTTCCCTCCAAGCCCAGGATTTTCAGCTGTGTGTAATGTTGGCCTACATCTCTGACCAGTGCAGTCAGTGGGATACTTACTGATCTCTTCTGTGAGAGCAGCTTTAGGACCTGTGTGGTGTGGTTCTCAAATCCCTACCCTAGATGTTTAATTTTTTGTCCATGAAGTGCCAGAGTACGATGCGACTGTTTGTGATTGTCATTTGACTTTCACTGATACTTATTTTAGAGTACCTAAGGATCTGGTCATGTATTTGCTAGAAAATTTGGAAGGAAGGTAACTAGACATTCAAAAAACCCATGGTATTTCACTTCTGGGTGGGTTTTTTTATTATTTTTTTGTTTGGTTTTTTTTTGGTTTGTTTTTTTATTTTCTTTGTTTGTTTTGTTTGTTTTTTTTGTTTTGTTTTTTTGTTGTTGTTGTTTTTTGGTTTTTGTGTTTTTTTTTTTTTTAGTTTGTTTATGTAGGTTTGTTCTGGTTATTTTACTCCCTCCTCTGAAGCACCTGGAGGGAAGATTGCCTTCAAAAATGTCTCTAAGGCTATGGAAGAGGAGAAGCAGTGTTTGTGTGAGAAAGTGGAAAAACATACCTATTTTACCTTTTTAATAATGCATTTCTCTTCCATCAGCCTCTACTCTTTGTGTAATGGGAGCTTATCCTTGGCAGTGGAGGAAGCAGTTCAGTGAAGCTTTATTTGCAGATAACGCTACAATTTTGACTATTTCCAAGTAAAGGAAACTTAAATTGCTTTTTAAAGAACACCAACTAATTACTTTGTTTTCTTCTGAGCATCAACAAAATAAGTGATGTCATTTTAGCATTAAAAATTAGGACGCTATGCAAGGTAATTGTTGTGTGACCATACTTAGGATTCTAACTTTGTAGCCTATACGGATGTTGCTCATCAAGTACAAGGACATACAGGATGTACCAGTTAGGTCAGTCTGTTCTTTAAACCATCAGCAATGATTTAGTAAAAACTTCTAGTGAGGAACCATGGTCCTTTGAAGAGGAAGAGCGTTCTGAAATATGGAAACTCATTAAGATTGTTTACCTTAAATTTTAGAGTAGTCAGCTTATTTAGTGATTAGAGTGTCCTTTGGAGGAACTATCCTCATTGTGATAGTAAAAATCATGTCCACTGCTCTAAAGACCCCTGCCTGATTAAAGACCCTCACCCCTTGAGCTTGCGCAGAAAAAGTAAAACACACTGTAACTTTTGATTGAGATGAGGCCTGTTGTTAACCAATGAGGGATAAAGTGGTAAGAAACTAACCAGTGGTCATTTGAATAAATGTGTATTTGTGCAGTCTGAAGTATATAAATACCCCGAAGTTCTTTTGTGTGGTGTGGTAGCTTTGTGGAATTACCACCTAGCACCCATCTTTGTGCAAATATGAAATAAACTGATATCTTGGCTCTGTGTGTAAGATTGGCTTCTTGCACACCAGGTGACAAGGGACAGCAATGGCAGGGTGTCTAATTAGAGATTAATCAGAAGTGCCCTAAAATAGGTATTTCTAAAGAGCCTCCAGTTGGGCTTCTCAGTATTACTAATTCTGAACCACTCTTAAATGAACACAGACTTGGCCAAAAAGTCCAACAACAAAAATTCCTCAAGCCAGTGATTAAAACCCCCCGCACTCCACCCAAATGCGTGCCATAAATAAGTGACATACTCCTACCATGACAAAATTAGTTGAGGAGAAAAAAGGCTTATGGTAAAACTCTTAAATGTCATCTTTGTTAGCATGGTGCATGTAGGAGCATTTTCTAAAAAGGAGGATTCAGTACTATATGAATAGATGAGTACAGTATGTTAAGACTTGTGAATAACATAGTAAATCTCAGAGTCTTGCATTATGCAGTATGTTGTTGGGAATGCTATTTCTTGCTGTTTAATTTGCAAGACATACTGTTCCACCAACTACAATGCAGCAGTGAAGTTATTGCTCCTTTGGTGAAGAGGAAATGAAAAAAGGTCATTGGTTTAATTTGTTTGAGCCTCTGAGAAAGACACAATTCTGCTGTGTTCAAAAAAAATGTGGTACAGAGTTGCCAGAGAATCTGGGTACTTCAAGTGCGTAACCATGCAAGTACACTTTAGGACAGGTCAGACAGAAGCTTTTTTTCCCTATGGTCGCAGTGAGAGAACATTGCGACAGCATCTCCCCCTCTGCACCCCTGTGCTCTGCCAGGTGGTTGCAGACACCCAGCCTATAGACTGCTTTAGGGAAGAAGGAAGAGGTGGGGAAAAACAATCCCCTCTGTGTTAACAAAGCCAGGTACCCGTCCTCGGGAGGGATGGACTCCTCAAGCATCTTGCCAGCCACCACAGTTCTCAGAAGGCCTCAAACAGTAAATCATGTGACAATGGGGGGAGATGGCTTTTGGTGGAGACCACAGAAGTGGCGTGCCTGGTATTACCCTAGCTCAGAAGTGGGGAGTTGGAAACTACCATGGGCTGTTAGCTTTTAGTCAAAAAGAATGTTCCTTTAGGTAGGATAATCTTTGTAGCCAGACCCCTCCAATCTTAAATACTGATAATTTTACCACCACAGAGTGACTGAGAGAAAGCACAGAGAATTTAAAAATATGAGATGTTTCCAAAGGCTGTATCTGTAGTCACTGAAACAAAAGGAATGGTCTCTATTTGAGAAGTTCGGGAGATGTGTTGTTCACTGTGTTGGCTTCATAATTTCTCTGTACCTTTGCTGAGAGTTCAGCATCTTTCATGTGTCAATTAACTTGTTTCCCCTTAAAATACATTTTGATACATAATTCTGCAAGGAAGTAGTTTTACTATGGCTTTCAATGATTTCTTTGAACATGAGGAAGGCTAAAGATTCTGACTAAAAAAGAAATAAAAGACAAACTGAGAGTTAGAACGTGGATAGCAGAAAATGAAAAGTGTCTACGATGTGTGTCAGACTTTTCTGTGAACAGCCTAGTGACTTATGCTTTCTGCTGGAAATTGATGGAGAAATCACTGCACCGCTAAAATCTGGGATTACATGTTCTGCAAGTATAACCCTGCTGTGAACAACCTGAACTTGGCATCAGCTACCTGGTGAAGCCTTGTCCTAGATCTTTGCTTTGGTGGCCTGCCTCCCAAATTTCCCAAGGAGGAGCTTGCAAATGGCAGGTGATATGCTTAGCTACACTTTGAGGACTCAACCTCAGATTTTCCTACAGCAAGAAAAAATAAACCCACTTAGCCCTTTGAGCAGAAGAGAAGCCGGTACTGTTGCATGCTCTCCACTTTTTTTTTTTTTTTTTTCAAGTGCAATGAACAGAGGTGCCAGGGATTACAGAAAAAAATGACAGTTAGTGTACTTCCTTCAGTGAGAACCTGAAGATAAGTAATTGGTGGGCTATATTTCTGTGTTTGAAAGATCAGCATGGGGGCTGAAAGAATATCGGAGTTTTTAACCTACATTAAATAATGAGGCAATGCAGACAAAACTTCTATACATAAACTGTGGCTAAGGTAATGATGGGAGCAGTGTATGCTGGGGAAGCAATATGCATTATTCTAAAGAAGGACAGCATGTGAAAATAAATAAAAAACATTAGTTTAACAGGTAAAAAGATAAAAACAGAGGCAGCATATAAAGTGATCAGCAAAGATCCAGCAAGGTGTCCAATGTGGAGAATGTGGCTGAAGAACAGTTTAAGGCTTCCTTTTTCCCAGCAACAACTGATGTTTTGGGGAGGGAAGGAAAAAAAAAGAAAAGAGGAATAATCATCCTGAACAGCATTATTTGGGTGATACACAAACTTTCATATGGCTCCCACTGAAAACCTGTCTAAATGAGGAAAAATTTTTTTTTTTCTCTACATAAGATTTGTGTCCCTTTTCCCTGGCGAGGTCTGGGAGTGTGCTGTGTATGTGAAGCACACGCAGGTAGGCTTTCTTCATAGAAGACAAAGGAGTTCAAAGGACAGTTATTCATAGAATGGAACTGGGGAAGATGGAAGATGTGAAGGCTTTGTCAAGGCATCTTTAGCTGAAATGTAGTTATGAAGCTGGGGATTCTGGGGATGTAATCATTAACAATTAGATGTTTTGCCCTTGGAAACAAGCAGTCAGAGAAAGTTCCCACAAGGCATGGTAACCTTCCTGGTGGCGGACAAGCATGTAGTCAAGAGAAGCTCCACAAAAATATGGGAAGTGACATTTGCAGTTGGTGACCCCACAGTGAAGTCTGTACATCCTCCCAGGATGTCAAGAGAAAATCAGAGATTAATATATTATATTGTACTGAAAAAATAAACAATTTCCATGAATTGTTATTCTGGTGGAAATAGGGACAGTGACATCAAGTTAGGGATTAGTGTAGGAAGCAGGGAAGAAAATTCAAGGTTGGATGGATCAAGTGAAGCTTTTTCCAGGTTCTTCTGGTACCAGTTTTAAATGAAATGGCTGATACTGTACACAAGCTGCTTCTATAATGAAGAGGATGGCTGAAAAAACTTGCATGAAAGTAAGATCCCTTAAGGGCACATTTCTAGGTAAAATTAATTTTTAACTCTTGAGCTTAAAATGCCTGAGGTGCAATTTGAGCTGCTTTGAAATTTGGATCTGTGGACAGAGGCTGTTGGAGAAGTAGGAGGAATGTTTCTGCTCTGTCATGAACCTCCTGTCACTTCGCATTGAATGACTGAAGATCTTATAAACCTACCCTACCGTAGAGACTGTAGTATGTATCTGTCTTGTCTATGTAAGATATAAGACCTTGGCATGCTGTTGTGGTAAGCAAGTTGAAGACTTTCGCAGAGGTGAACATCAGCACGGTGTTTAGTAAAGCATTCAGAACACTGAAATTCATGTATGTGGTTGTCAGATTATATAGGTTGTGTTTGATCTCACTTTAACTCCATGACAGACCTTGAGCACCACTCTTCCCAAAAGTCATTCCTGTGCAAGACAGGTTAAAACTGTATATTTTGTGTTGAATGGTCTATTTGCCAGAAGGTGATTAGCTGAAGATGGAGTCCCCCAGTAACAGGGACTCATGGTAACATCGTTATTAGCATAATGGTAACGCTAGGAAAAAAAAAAAAATAAAAATTGAAGCATTACATGGAAGTGATGGGAAGAGAGCTTGAATGTAAGAAGGTGCCTGAAGCTGTCTTATTAGCTTTGGAGTTATTTTCTCTATTTCCTTCTTGGTTTTGAGTAGTTGAGGGATCCGTTTCCTCACTTAGCTCCCATTTCCCATCAGAAAATCTAGAGGAACAGAACAATCCAAAACAAGGACTTAATAGTTTCACCAAAGCTACCGTGCAACATTTCCTTTCCTAACACCATGGATGTTGGATTAGTACTGATAGCTTTTGCTGGTTCATTCCTTTCTCATACTGATTTTACACAGTAAGATCTTGAGAGTGTATCCCTTGCTATCTAC
Source organism: Tyto alba (assembly GCF_018691265.1). Lineage (NCBI taxonomy): Eukaryota > Metazoa > Chordata > Aves > Strigiformes > Tytonidae > Tyto > Tyto alba. The sequence goes on along the minus strand of NW_024881327.1, from coordinate 11,147,819 downwards.
ACATTTTGTTTACATGTGTTCTGTTCTTTGTTTTTATATCAAATTCTTAGATGCCAAATAATACAAATAGGATTGTTTTCCATATTTAAATATATAATTGTCTTAAAAAAGGAAAAGAAAAATAAATCTACACTACTAATTTGAATAACACTGTAGATGTGTGAATGCCGGGATAAATGTCTTCCAAAAAAAAGTACTTTTTTTGAGGTTGATAGCTTAGGAGAAAAGAAGGATACTCTTCCTCTTCATACATGTGTTGCTGGGAAATGGCTGTATAGGATCCCTGATTATTCCCACTTTCCAGGCAAGAACAGGGCACCTGGGTTGACCTCTGGTCTCAGAAGAAGTCACTACAAAGAGACAGGACCATAGTTTTTTGCCTGTGGCAGTGACTCATTCTCTTTTTTTTTTTTTTTCCTTCAGTTCTTCTGTAGATACTTGCTAGTGGTTTGTGAACTCTGCTTACATGGTTACTCTTAAAAATCACTTCCTCTGCTCCTCCTCACTGTCCACCTACCTATCCTCTTCCTCCTAGAACCAGGGATGAGATTTCCCCATGGTTCACCACAGGGTGCTTGAAGGCTCGGGTATGGGGAGAAGGGTGCTGCCACTGGATCTGTCTATGTTTGCCGCAGGACGGCTTCCTGAAGAGATGATGGCTTCCAGTATCACTGCTGTTTCCTAACTACTTTTATCTGCGCTTTTTGTGGCCATTTTGGGTAATGGTAGAGGAGTCCACGCGATGCAGATAAGATGTGATAAGGCTGACAGCCACATATTTTTATTATAATTTCTAATCATCCAAGAGTGTAAGCCTAAGAGACAACTGACAGCTCTAGTCCTGAAAAACTTGCAACCACAAAGCTCCATCCAAAACTGAGTGGGCTTTTGGAAACAATACCATTGACTTTGGATCTGGGCCTTTTGCTTAATGCCAAGCACATTAGCCTTATGTGGGTTTGATCAGGTAAAATGTAAACTTGAAAAAGTGCCAATATAATAGATGCTCATTTTCTTCTTAGAAAGCTATTGCAGTGTGGGAGCTCATTAAATTAGCTCGAAGACACCTTCTGAACATTTGTTGGTAAGTGCTGTTAGTGGCAGCTGTTGAATGCTGTCCAGGTGGTCATTTGATCTGATTTCTAGTAACTTAAAAAGATAGATTCCTGCATGTGTCAGACGTGTCAGCTCTCCTCCTAACAGCTGTACTGGCCGTGCAGCCACATATCAAACAATCAGATCATCTCATGGTCTCTCCTCTTTCTTCTCATTCTTAAAATTAATGGTTAAAAAGTAAACAGAATTTAAATGATTGACTTAGTTGATCTGTACTGACAGGCATATAAATAAAAATCTGGCCTGATTTTCAGAAAGGACTGACTAAAAAGGATATTCTTTGAGAAACAGGTTTCTAAAATCTGTCTTGTTTTGAATATCCAAGTACCCTCTGATAATTTATCCAAAAGAATTCCTTACAGGCAGTTACAAATTCTTGTCTTCTCTAGCAGAGTTACCTGTAGTGGATAAATTATAATGATATAATTGTCTAACGTTTAGGCAATTCTGCTTTACTGTACACTTAAATTATATTGCAAAACATAATGTACCTCATAACATTTCAGATTTTCCATTTCCCATATATTTCACACATTTTGCCTATGTTTTCTTAATCTAGTGTAATATAATTAGGATCTTCTGGGTTTGGTGCTGTAAGTTTTGACATATCAAATAAATGTTTTAGTATTAATTTTAATACTGCTGTTCTATCAATTTCTTCGTTTCATACTGTGAAGAAACATGGCTCAGCCCACATGGCACCCAGGAAACCTCTGTGCACAAAACCGACTAATAAGAATGACAAAAAAAAAAAAAGTTGATACTTGGAATATAGGCTGAGGCTTGCAGCTGTACAGTAAGAGTGCACAAAATTCATTAAGTAGTTAATGAGCTCAGTAGTTTTAAATGCGAGGGTGGAATGGCTTTGTTTTATTGAAGTTGGAGTCTTGGCAGTGAAGGAGGGAGGGAGATGACTTCATAAGAAACACTTAAATGTTCTGAAATCCCGGTTTTCTCCTGGTTCAGATGAGGGAAAAAACCTGGAACAGTTGTAAGGAAATTACTAACTGAACTATTTAATATTGGAAAATACAGAAAGGAAAAGATATGCAACTCTGAAAATTGCTTCCCACAAATCACACTGCAAGGAACTGGTGTTCCTGTAAAGGACTGTGTGTGTACTTGGGTTCATTCTTCTGTGTGAGTACGTGAACTCAAGTGTGTGTATGCAAAAATCCTGAGCAGGATTAGGACATTGGACTACTGTTAAAATAAGTTGAGCTGGTGGGTATTGTTAGTTTAATCTTTCTTGTGGAAACCCTAGTGCTTGGGCTGAGCAAGGGTTGTGGGGAGGGTTGATGTTCCTTCAAGCCTGCTTGTACCAGCCATCCAGGATTGTGAATATTTCTTCCTTAACACATATGGCATCAAAGTAGCTTCTAACCTGAGGGCAAGTGCTCTGTTTTCTGGCTGTGATAGATGTTGGTGGTGATACAGGCCTTATACGAGTCAGATATTAGTCACGGAGAATTCTGCGAAGATGCAGGCTGTAACTTAGCGTGCAGAGAATGGAGTGGGTTTCCGTAGCACAGCCTCTACTTTCCAGCTCAAACAGGTGACCAGGGTGACGAAGTTAAAGACTTTGGATCCTGTTAAAGGCCAAGGCTGGGTCTGAGGTTTTGGTTGGCACCTATGCCAGGGATGCAGCGGGGAGAGGGCAGGGGGTACTGTGTGTGGTTCCCAGGTGGCCCCTACGCCTAAAGGGACTCAAATCACTGAGGTGTGCCAAGTCAGATGAACGTCAGCTGCCAGCTGAGGATGTGCTGGTACTTCTCTGGTACCTACGGTGCTTGTCGTGAGCTGCACCCTGATGTCAGCGGGCAGTGGCCGTGACATACTTTCTGTTTCAGAATAGCAGAAACCTTTCTCACTTTGCATAAAAATAAAAACTGTGCGAAGCAGCTGAGTAGCATGTAATCCTGGTAGTGTAAAGTTGGCAGGAGAGGCAGAGCTTTCACTCTTGGATGCCAGCGGAGGCTGTGCTTGGATGAGGAGGGAATGAGAGTTATGACTGATGTGCAGTGCAGTGTTTGAGCTATGCCAATGTAAAAATGGGGCTTGCAACAGGAGTTTTCAAATACTCCGCAGTCATAGTTAAAACCAGATTTTTGAGAAATTCATTATGCTACCCTCAGTCTTAAGTATGGTTATCCCTTTGGTATTCCTGTGGAAGCTGAGCTACTGTGAAAAATAGAAAATAGTCCCTGGAGTATACTTAACATCATAATAAATTTTACTAGTCTAAATCTGTCTAAATACTTTAAACTTGCTTTTCTGAGCTTCTGGATTACACTAGTTTTCTCAGGCATCAGGTGGATTGGATTTGTTTTTCATTTATTTTAAATAAAATGTGATTGTGTAATTTTGATTATGGGAGCTGAGAGCATAAGAAAAGCACCCAGTATCATGAGGAGAGTGACTAATGTTGGCAGCAGTGGTAATGCTGATAGACATTAGAAGATAAAGGAGAGCAGATGGCGTTTCATGATTTTTTGAGTATTTTGCTTATGTTGGTATCTCTAATGTGGTCATTTGAAGAACATTACCTGAATTTTAACCTTTTCCTTCTCTCACGTAAAAAAAAAAAAAAAATTAGAATAATCATAATTTTTTCAAAGCAGAGACTTGAGTTATGGTCACATCAGGTAATGTCACAACATGGTAGCTAATGTGTTTTTGCATGCATACAAAGATTTGTTTGTGCTTGGAAGGCACTGCTTTATATCAGCAGTAAGCATTTTATTTTCAACTTTTCCCTCCAAAACTTCTCAAATAAAACAGAAATTGTAAGCAAACATGGCATGCCCTTGACTTGAAAACGATGGCAAGCCTCTGGGATTATTTGGCTTTGTAGCAGTGCAAAGCTCATCACTCCATGCTAAAGGTGAACGTCAAGAACCAGTCTGGGGAAACAGATAAGTTCTCCAGGGGAGGGGGTGGGAACTGGTTCCTGCTGTGCAGTTTGTAAAGAGCAGGCATCAAAGGGTGTTTTTTGCTTGTGAACTTCACAGACTTTGAAATAGGCTCTTTCGCATCAGTCATGTGGCACTGGGAGAAAACAACTAACTACACAGTCTACTAATCGATGGGAAAGGAAGGAAATGTTGTCGGAGAAGTGCTGGTAGATCTGTCTGCAACCTGGCAAATGCAGAGTTAAATCTGTCACTGAATGCATGGAAAGCTTGAACAGATTCTGTGTGTACCAAGAGAGGTTATGATAGATGTCTGAGGAAAGATTATATTTAGAAGGCAGACAGATACTGGTATAGCTCTCTGATGAACTTCATCCCAAATGTCAACACAGCTTTTATAGTAAAAAAACAAAAAGCAAAAAGCAACAACAAAAAAAACAATAACAAACAAAAAATTTAGTTTAGAAGTTTTTCAGGGTACAATATATTGGTAGAACAACTGCATTGTGAGAGTTGGTGCTGGTATAGACATATCAATATGACAGATGGGTTTCATGCCAGTATGTACAACTAATCCAGCAAAACTTTCCAATTGAAACTCAGTCTGGGATTTCTGCAGTGTGAGCTCACTCAGCATTTTGGCAAGCTCAGCAGCTAGAGTTAATTACTTTGTTAAACTTACATGTAGAAAGACAATTTTGAATTTGCAATTGGTTAAATATTGGCTGTTGAGCAATGTCAGATTCCTGTGACTAAAGCAAAGAAATAAATGTATTGTGAAAGGGGATAAAAAATTGTTTTATTTGAACTAGAAAGCTCCTTTAATATTTTGATAAGTACTCTTACCATGATGGAACAGTTAAACACCTACTAGATACTTTACTGAGATTTCAAGTCTCAGGTTCAGTTAAAATGTAGAATTGAAATGGTGGATCAGCAGCATCAACGTTCCCCAAGCTAGAGTGCTGAGTGTTACTGCAGGTCTGGTTGGTACTGCATTTTGGTAGTCTTCAACTACCAGGCCAGCATGCTGGAGGAGGTGCACTGACAGCCATCCAGCAGCAGTCGTAGGGCTTGGAGCAGGGTAGGTGGTCCTTTGGGGGTGTGGAGGAGAGAAGCTTCATCACTTCCAAAGGTCTAGCCCCTCGGGCCAAGACGTCTTCCCATGTAATGGCAGGGGACCATTCATTGCAACAGGTCAGTGCTGACTGGCCTTGGAGGACTGCTCTTACCCAAGGTGAAAAGCCCGGTGAGATGGGGACGGTGAGGTCCTCGCTGAGGGGCCACCCGCCAGAGGAGCTGTGACTTTGGGGGGCAGGCAACAGATGGCTGCTGGGTTTGTGGTTTGTGATCCTAAAGTGTAAAAAAAAAAAAAAAAAAAAAAACAAAAACCAATGAACAACAAAAATCAAAAGCAGAAGGGAAAACAAAATCTATTTCAGGCAGAAAAGCAAAGCTGCCTGAGACGTGAGCTCCACTGGGCTGGGAGTTTTGTCAGCTGTGGGCTACCCCCTTGCTGCAATGAGCTCAGGTCTCAGGCTGTTGTCTGGCAGCAAAATGTATCACTCATATGTAGCATGTATAAAATCGGTTGTTTTCTGTGCTCTAGCCGCATCTGTGCCAGAAATGTATTTACTTAGGCAGGCAAGAGTAGGAATGAATTCTTCCTTTAGGCTAGCCATAGACACTTGTCGTGTGGAAGGAAATTAAGAGTGGTGTTTCCAAGACACAGCGGCTAGGGAATTACCCACTTAGCCTGGTACATCCAGTCTTAGAGGTGTTATGTTTTGTGGGTTCAGTCTGGCAGCAGCAGCCAGGGAAGAAGCTTTCCTCTTACTTTGTAGAGAGAGCTATACGTGATCATCTGTGCCTTTGGCTTGGCTGAAGCAGACCACTTGAGCTGAAGTTAACCAACTCTGGAAATCAGTGGCCCAAGACACAAACACGCTTTTGCAGTTGATGTCTGGGTTACTTTGTTGATTTTTAAATGATAATAATAATAACAACTATAATTATTATATATTGTTATAATAATTATTATTTTTATCTATTCAGAAGGTCATTTTTTTCCATTTTTCTTGCCTATCTCACCACAGGGAAATATTCCTGAAATTAAACATCATTGCTAGTTGCTCGTTGCAGAGTGACAACTGAGTTACCAAATCAGTTGGTGCTGTAAAGCTTTCAGATAAAGCTGCAAACATTCTGCCTTGACTGTCTGAAGGAAGCAACATGAGTGAGTATTAATGGAAGTCAGAAATATCTGAGAAAATCTTTGTGGTTCAAGAAAATCTTTCTGCAAGGTTTTGGACCAGATGCTCAATAACACCTATTTTTCCCTGGCCCACTGTTATCAAATCTGCATCCCTCCCAAACAGGTATATATTACTGTAGTATTTTCTTTTCCTCTGAGTTTATACTCTGAAACTTCTCAGACAAGCATTAGCACTTTAGAAGCTCAGTTTTATAATCTGGAAGTAGAAATTGCTCACCAGGTTTAAAACAAAAGAAAATACAACCAGTTAAAACTGTCTTAATGAATAGCAATTATGATGGGTGTGACACGAGAAGATCAAAATAAGGAATTGTTACTAGGCCACACAAGCCCAAATCCTAATATCCAAATAGCTGTTTCAGCTGTGGTTGCTGAGAAGAGAGAGACTAGATTTCCACATGATGATTATTTTTCAGAGAGTAAAGCCCAGGAAGTGATGAACGGCTGCAGTATGAGCCCTCACAGATGGACAAAATGAGCACGTTTCCTCTCCTAGGATCACTCTCATCATTAAACTTCTATTACTTTAAGTTACTTTTCCTTCAGCATTGGAGAGGTCCATCAGCTTTATAATATTAAGAAAATATTTATCATTTTTTTCATGGACCTCTGCATATTCATTAATGTGAACTTTGTTTTTTATGTTAATTGTATTCCTGGGGGTTTGTCTAATTTTCCATTGATAAGTTCACTGTATAAACTAGCTAATAAATTTAATTTTGCTTTGTGTACAACCAAACCTCCATCAGTTGCTCCGGAGCAGCTTCTGTCTTTCAGAAGAACAAGTGAGATCATTCAGAAGAACCCAGTCCCTACCAAAATTATCTGCCTTCACAAAGTTACGCCTATTCAGGGCTGTCTCAGCTTTTTAACATTTAGGTACTGGGAGAATTCAGGTGACACTGTGACTGTATGATTGACCAGTCTTTCTCTGAAATTGTATAAGCGGTTTATGTTCCAGTTAATTAAATCTTACATCTGAGTGTTTGGTTAGAACTTCATAAAAGCCTCTCCAAAAAGATTTGTAGCCTTAATGAGTTTTGCTTTTAGAGTTGCAATGATTTGGGGTAAATTACAGTCTTGGTAGATAAGCGATCTATCATGGTAGATAAGTGATTGGAGTCTAAAGTCAGCGCAACAGCTCTGATAGACACCTCCTGAATATGTGATTCTAGATACCTGACAAATACGTATTTTAAGGAGGTGATATGTCAGGGAGTGATACAGCCTTGATACATCACACATCTATCAAGTTTCTTGTGCTACTGTGTGTGAGCTCTAATCTCTATATGAAACGGTACACTTACCAGTGTAAGAAGTTACAAAGGAGAGTTATTTTGTTAGTCTCCGTGATAAAGCCTCTTGAGTTGTCTGCATGATTGACAGCAGTTTTGAAGTTGTATCAGAGAACAAATTGATGGGCTAACCGATGGGTGGACATAAATTTACATCAGTCATATGTTGTTAGTTTTTGCAGTGCACTTTGCCGTGGTGTTTATTTGTGTGAAACCTGTTTTAATCTAGAGTATGAGGCTAAGTTACTTTGCAGTTATCATTAATAAAAAAAGTTCATTTGTCAAATGGAATAAAATCAAGTTGTTACAGAAATAATTAAGACACAGTTAATTGAAACTGAAAGGGATGTAAAGAAGGAGCTGTGAATCTAATGTATTGGTGGCTGAGATGCGGGAGAAAGTGGCAATAGCCCATCAAAAGTCAACGCTCCTCCCCAGAACCTGCAGCTCTTTTCAGTGGCTTTCTCATTCTCATAAAATATACAGTGCCTTTGCAGAATATTTTGAGGGAGATTTCTTTTCTTCCCCTGAAGAAGAAATCAATTTGCAGTACAATGCATTCATTATTTACTGTAGGTTTTTCATACTGTTGAACAAGCTAGTCAGTGCTTTTCTTTCAGGAAAGTTAAGCCGAGCTGTGGTACAGGACTAATTCTCTGTACAAGCATATCACTAAGACTGCACCAACGATGAGTGTCTGGTCACCCATGCAATTTAACAATCACCTTTTGAAGGCGATATTTTGGCTGGTAACAAATATCCAAGAGTTATTCAATGCTGGGCTGAAAGAAGTTTAAAAAAAAAAAATTATTCTGACGATAAAGTATTTTTTGAGAAGTTACAAAGGCATTGCTGAAGTGCAAGGCCTGACCCACAAACCCCTGTCCTGTGTTTATAATGCTGGAGCTGGCATGCCTAAGGTGATCAATGAGAAATCTGAACTAGTGCTTTACGATGTAGATGAGTCATTAATATACCAGACATGCTAACAAGCATGGGAGACAGTTTCTGTGGAAGAGCCATCTCTCCTTAGGCGAGCCTGGGCAACAAGGTGGGTTACATCTCAGTGCTCCCAGGTATTTAATTTCAGCTCATTGGTTAGAGACACATATCCTCATAGTGTGTGATCGATATTACAATGAAAAACAATCATCTGCACTTCAATGAGATTAATATGTTCAAGTGCTTTAGGCTACTGGTGCCTGCAGGACTGGCATCCTACACCTTTGAAGACAGTAGTGTTAATTCTCCATTCAATGAGTTGAGCATGTCTCCAGCCACTATTCACAAGGCACTTAGCTTGGAAGGGGGACACAGTAATTAAAATTTATGTCATGGACGCCCCCAAGATCTACATAGGTTCTGTGCATACAGATTGTGTAGTTTGTGGGGTTCACAATCCCATCTTCTGTCTGTTTATATTAATTCTGTCATCTTATTTCATTAAAGTTTAAGAGATAGATCAGTTCTTAACTTGAGGAATTTTTTTTGCTGGGCAAATGGTGATACATTGTATTCACATGAAGGAATTAGTATTCGATTTGAAGCCAGTTAATCATGGAAGATAAAAAAAAATCCTTTTTTCCTGACTGCTAAATACTTAACAGGCTGCTGAATGATCAAAGGTCCCTTTTAGGATTTTAAAATGACAAGATAAAAATGAGTTTAAATTCTCTAACATTTGCATTTGTGACAGCAAGAATATGAGAAGCAATGTCAAATGCTTGAAGTCTTCCCACTTGCGCACTGATCACTGAGTCATTGTACTGATACAAGCCAATTTAGAATACTTCACCCCTGCTATAAACGTTGGTCCTCACTCAGTTGGGAAATGGGAGCATCACCCACACAACACAAAGCACTGGAGAGGTTTTCTTTTGCATAGGGTAATCAGCAGCAGTATAAAAAAAAATAACTTCAGTGCCAAAGGGGTTCTGTTTCTGCAGTAAGTAGTCGTTGGGGCAGTATTGTCTCCCATTCGCTTTGACTTAGATAAATCTTGGTTTCCACAGGGCTATTGGAACACGTATTAGGAACACACTTTGCTTGAATACTGTCCCTTTATATGTGAATCTTAATGATTCTATTTGCATTGAGGGTACAGTAGAAGAGCTGTCTTGTCACTGATTTAATTTGGGAAATTACAGATGGATAAATGCTGAGTCTGTCTATCTTGCTGGATAAAAATGGTTTGCATCAGATTTCAAAGGCATCATACCTTCTCACATTAAGTAGTTTGTTCTTTGGCACTTGAAACACTTTGGATTTCTGAAATTAGTTCCTGATTCACTACAGTGTTATTTTAGTATTAAACCTATGTAAAAGCCTGGACTTCCATGGAACTAACTACTTGCTTAAGCGTATGCTTGAAAATCTTTTGCTGAATCAGGGCTTATATGAATTTAAATGTGTAAAAATAATTCAAGTTCAAGTGGCTCATCTTTTAAGCTTTCATTAGTAATGTTATTTTAAGGTCCTCTTATCAAATTGCATACATATGGTATACATTTGTTGCCGTTGACGCAAAGAATGTGTTGAGTTACTTTACTGCAAGAATCCATTCAGAAAAAATGCTTCTGAGTATTTGCAGTACTAGCTATTATTCTGTAAATAGTTTTTTGAGGATGCTAGGTGGTCCAAGGCATATCCTGGCCAAAGTGTCTCATGTTTAGGTAAATATAGCCCACAAAGCATCCACACTATTACATAGATATGTTTGGAATGTTGCAAGTATAGGAAAGAGATTAACAATGTTAGAGCAGTTACTGTTGCAATTTCCAATGCCACTGCCTTTCTTGGATAATTCTCGGCAGATGGGCAACTAAACCAGAGAATAAGAACCAGTTGGTTTGTTGCCCGCTCTTACTGAAATTATACACATGTGTAATGGAAATCACTGCTATTTCAGTAGTATGGTTTCTCATTGAATCTGCTTGTTGAACAATGCTTATTATGAAATAGGAAACAGGTCAACTGGCTTTATGATAAACCACTACAAAAACTATCCTATTTTAATGACAGTTACTGAAGTACCCCTATGATGAATATGCCTAAATACTTATAATCAGGTAACTGAAACAAAATGATTTGAACATCATTATTAAAAGATGATGATACAGCATACTGCTGAATTTCCTTTAGTTTGTCATGGCAAATTACATTTACTTTTAGACTCATGTTCCACAGAAGAATTTTTTAGTATGGCTCATTTCTAAAATGGCATTTGAATATAAATTCACCAGCTGGGTGTCTAACTGATATTGCTTGAGCATTTGCAAACACTTGGGCATCCGACTGTGGCAGTCATGCAAGTGAGTTGTTTGTGCTCAGATCTGCATGGGGGATTCTCGAGATCTGGCTCTTATTCTTATCTAAATGTTCACCAAGCACAACGTGTAGAGAAACATCTTTATGGCTGGTAGCAGTTAGGTTTTTGTGTTGTTTTCAAACTACAGGGAGTCATACCATAAATGCATATCTTTTTCTGAAACATGCACTCATCCTGCCAGTCTTTTTCCATCATCCTCAGTACTGAAAATACGAAAGAGCTCCATTACAGTGAGAACCTAAATGCTGAAGGTGTTGTATTGCTCTGGGCAGCATATCAATGTTCATTGCAGGAACTGAGAATGTGTCTTGTAGGAGAAAGAACTGTAGCAACTGTAATTGCTTTGCCACGTGTTTTTTCTATTCCTCCTCTGGTTTAATGGAGCACCCTCATCTCTGTAGACAAAGCTTTGATAATTACTCACATGGGCATGACATGCATGAAATTATTCTTCCACAACTTCATCTGTATTTCTGTAAATCACATGTAGCTGACTGTTATGCCATGAATTTGAAGAAAAGTGGCTTGGCTTTGCTTTTTCTATATATCCCCAAAGTAAAGGGTGCAATGAGTGCAATTGCTAAGCAGTATTTCACTCAAAACTTCCCAACAGAAATGTGGTTTTACCTGCAGTTCTGGGTGTAGTTAACAGAATGAATGCTTTACCTCAAATACTTTTTTTGTGTGCTACCTCTTTGGTGCGTGTGCATCATTTTTTCCTCTTGTATGCTTGAATATTAATGGGGTAGTGGTTGGAGTATGATTAGAGTCCCCTCTCTCAAGTCATAAAAGCAGATGTCGAGAAGAGGATATTTCCCTTTCATTATGCTTGTGGTGGCTGTGGGACCAAATGCTTCATGTGAGATCTAGCAGTTTGTGGTGATTGCTTTGCTGTGACTCCAGTGCCTTCCTTGGGCGCAGAGGGTAGACCTCTGCATAGCAGGTGAAGTTTGGGGAGCTGCTGTGATTATTAATATGAAAGGATCAGAGAGGAAAGTGCCATTCTAACAATTCTGGCAACTAACATTCTATGCTTCTTTGATCCTTTGAAAGCAGCTCCACATCTTAATTTCAAATCGTTTGACAGAGTTTATTAATAGCAGGTTCTTTCTGGTAAAAACGGTGCAGTAACAATTCCCCTCTGAAGCTCCATCTATGGCTGATATCATCAGCCTGCTCTGGTTCAGGTAGTTTTATGACATTAAACTCTCCTGGGCCTTGTCCTCCTTTTCCTCCATCAGCCTGATGAGCAGTGTCTCTGCTCTGCTTGACTCAGCTCCAAACACCAAGAAGCAACATCCCAACTCTAGCAAGCCTTACCTTATGTGCTGTTCTCATAAATGAGCACCAGAGATCCAGGGTAGTGAATGCTCAACAGGTTTTTCCTAACTGTATTGTGTGGATTAGTCCAGAGAAGACTGAAATGAGTCAGGATAACATTTTTTCCAGTATCAAACCTGTTGCGGCCCGAAAGGAATCGTTTAGGACAGTCTTCCTCCCCTTGGGACCTACGACCAAGTTCGAGATACCCTTAGACTGAATTAAGGTGAAACAACACCAGCCAACCAGTTTAACAATTTAATCCAATATGCAAGGCAAGTGGTTAGATACATTAACTCAATGGCAACTATTTAACTGGATAACTTAACTGGATAAGCAAGTCTCATGCTACATGTTTTTACTTGCATCTAGTTATGATTCGTTAAAGAGAAAGAAAGGAGAGAGACAGAGGCAGAGCAGAGACAGATATCACCTCCCATGGATCCAGCAGCGTCCTCTTGATCCTCTTGATTCTTGGCGTCCTGGTGGTGGGGGTCGCCCCCAGCTTCTGATGGTACCATTTTTATACAGTCCGAGTCCCAAAATCTCCACCCGGCTCCAAGAAACTGCATGCATATGCATGGTGGGCATGGTGTCGTGTGATGGTAGGTGTGGTTTGGTTCAGTGCAGGCTCACTGTGTCCCAAGTGGTTGCAGGGGGGACTGTTTTGGGCGTTGCATCATACAAGATCCTCCTCAAGGTCAGTGACCCAGCACCTTACACCTGCGTAGTTAGTTGTTGACAGGCATTAAAACCACAGGTTCTTGCCTAGTTCAAAACCACAGGACATACTGTTCAGTTCTACCCCCGCAGGGCTGGCGTTCTTGCTTGTGTACCAAAAACTGCTTAAGACAAATTTCTGTGCATCTGTCCACCACAAAACCCTTGCTACAGAAAGAAAGGGGTCTATGTCCACTGAGGATAGGACTAGAAATACTGGAGCTAAATGATAGTGAGGGAGATTGATGTTAGACACCAGGAAAGACTGTAATGGTTAACAGTAATTAATTGCAGGGATAGATTGCCAGGGGGACGCTGTGGAATTTTTCTCACTGGAGGATTTTAAGGTGTTTTTTTCCCAGACATCTGTTGGGAATGATTTAGGGAAAGCTGTTCCTGCCTAAAGCAGAGGTGCAATTTAGGTGACTCCTCAAGGCCATCCAAACACGCACTCTCGTGATGTTCTATATATGAAGAAATAGTGAAGATTTTTACAGTATGTATCCCTTTTGGAACAGCAGCAGATGTCTGAAAAGAGGATCATAAAGACAGGCTGCTCAGCAGTACAGGTATGAGTACAAAAATGGCTTAGTGAGGTGAAGAGTTACACCAGGATTATGTTGACATACATAAAAGCAGAATTTGGTCTGGGAAAGGTTGTTTTGCTTTGAACTCCAGTCTCATGCAGTGTAGAGGATAGTAGACTTCAGTTTGTTGTTTTCCTTAATCTAAGCCAGAAATGAAAAGTGAAGATAACAATAACAGTGCTGGGGGGAGGAGGGAAAGAAAACACAGATACCCAAGTATTGTATATTTAGATACTAGTATTTTAAGAGTCTCCTTGCCTTCTACACCTTGCTAAGTAAACTTTATTGAATAATTCTTTCCACTTAGTTAAAAATAATTATTTCTTCTTCTACAGGAGAAGAATAAGTTGAAGAGATGTTTGTGATGTTTGTGTTTCATGGCACTGGGCTGTGAAGTAGTCTTTCCCAATGCAAGTGAAAGCTCTGAATAGTTGTATATTTGCTTCTAGATGAAGAGGGATACTTAAGGAATATAAATTTTAAAATTGCAGGCTGACTCTCTAGCCTTTTGTAGTGTCAGATCTGCTACTGAATTGATCGCAATTGCAGGAAATAGTCCTGAAACCTTTCTAATTCAAATAATTGCTGCGGGTTTTTTTCAGAGAAATTGCTGGTTTCGTCCTTAGAAGAAACATATTTTTAAATTTTGAAGCTAGGTAAAGGGCTATAATAGGTTGGAATTGAAGGAATGCTTTAGAGAGATGCTCACTGATAATAACTGAAGGGTAACCAGTTCACTAACAGCACATCCTGTCAATCAGTTACAGCCTTTGAAGGTGACCGTGCTGCCGCTAGCTCTCCTGCCAGCCCACAGCTCAATGTGCTGGAGAGTAAAAGCAAATGAGTCAATGCTTATTGTGTTAGCTTATCCACTTATACTCTAGAGAAAAGCAAAAGGGAGAAATCCCTACCCTCTTTCCACTACCTGTAGAGATCTCTTTCTCTTTCTTTAAAAACTTCCTTGGAAATGCGTGAAGTTGCTTCATTGCTTTGTGAATGCACTCACACAAGATGGGGTACAGAGCTGACACGTGTGCTGTCTCTGGGGCTATGTGTAACGGAGTGGGAACTCATGCTGTTCATGATGCTAGAGAGTGGCTGGTCCTGCAGTTCTGTATAGGCGACTTTTTCTAAGACTAGGAGAAATAACTGTGGTTTGAAGATTGCTCTTCTAGATAATACAGTATTGAATGAACTCTTTGTGTGGGTGGAGAGTTCTTTTGGAGGGAGCTTATTTTCCTCCTTTAATTTTGTTTCTTAGGAAAGGGGATATATACTTACGGAGTCTATACAATAACTTCTTCCGGAGTTTATCTGTGCTAAAAATTTATGTACTGTTAGAATGTGATTATGATATCCAAGCAGTTTTAAATAAAGTAAGGTAAAATAACTTTGCAGCTTTGACTGGGACCATGCTGTTTAAAATCATCTTTACTGACTTACTGGAGCCAGATCCAAACAAGGTTGCTCATTTCTATGCTGACTGCAAAGCTGATGTGTACCATTGCTTTAATGTGATCAGTCAAGATCACGTATCATTATGTTCTAGTTTTATTTAATGAAAACGAAGCTCAGGTATCATCCTTGGAGGTCATTCTTGGTGATGGATTCATGCAAATTGGAGAATCTTCCATTGCTGTGGGGGGACAGATGGGTTTAGCTAATCCCCTGGAGCTCCCAACAGACATATGACCAAGCTATTCTTAAAGACTTCTCATTCTATTTTCTTTTTCAAATTGGCAACCTGTCACAAGTGGGGTACCCCAAGGATCGATATTGGGCCCAACACTGTTTAGTATCTTCAGCAGTGATCTGGATGGTGGGATGAAGTGTGCCCTGATGAAGCTTGCTGACGATACCAAACTAAGCGGGGAAGCGGACACTTTGGAAGGGAGAGCCACCCTGCAGGAAGACCTGGATAACCTGGAAGAGTGAGCTAACAAGAACTTACGTAAAGTTCAGTAAGGACAAACGTAAGGTCTTGCATGTTGGAAAACATAATCCAGGAGTGCAGCACAGACTGGGATCTACATGGATGGGGAGCAGCTCTGTGGAAAGGGACCTGGGGGTCCGGGTGGGCAACAAGCTCCATATGGAACAGCACACTGTTCAGTGTGTGCTGCAGCAGCAAAGCAAGCCAATGGGATGCTGGGTTGCATTAACAAGGGCATCACCAACAGAGATAAAGAAGTCATCATCCCATTCTACTCAGCACTTGTCAGGCCACCTCTGGAATAGTGTGTTCAGTTTTCGTCCCTGCTGTACAAAAGCTGTGGACAGGCTGGAGAGGGCCCAGAGGAGGGCCACAAAGGTGATCAAGGGACGGGGAAGCCCAACATGCAAGGAAAGGCTGAGAGAACTGGGTTTGTTCAGCCTTGAGAAGAGAAGGCTTAGGGGAGACCTTATCACCATGTCCCAGTATTTAAAAGGTGGCTGCAAAGAAGATGGAGACTCCCTTTTTACAAGGAGTCCCATGGAAAAGATGAGGGAGAATGGGTACAAGTTACTCCTGGGGAGATTCTGACTGGGCACGAGAGGAAAACTTTTCACAATGAGAACAACCAGGCCCTGGAATAATCTCCCCAGGGAAGTGGTGGATTCCCCCACACTGAACACTTCTAAGATTCGGCTGGACAGGGTGCTGGGCCATCTTGTCTAGACCATGATTTTGCCAAGGTTGGACCAGATGATCCTTGAGGTCACTTCCAACCTGATATTCTATGATTCTAATTAAGGTGATTCCTTTGGGATTATATGAACCTAATTCACTTACATTTTCCTGACAGGTTCCTTCATCTTTCCTCTCTGTTCTAGGATGTGATCATTCCTGGTGTTTTCCTTTGGGATCTCCCAACATCCCCAGAAAAGTGCATTGTTTAGACTGAATTCTAGACTGAAAGAGAGAAGGCACCCTTGGTCTGGATTAAACAGAGTAGATTACCTCACAGGCCTTGTTAATACATGAGAGAATGGCTTGCCTTTTTTGCATTAACATGGCATTTCTGGCTTATGCTATTCTTTGACTTTGTAATGCTTTTCTGTGCACCATTTGCCCCTTTTCTTTGATTTGCTGAGTGCCTAAGTGCAGCGTATTAACACCTTTTCCTATTGAGCTGCATCTTATTTATTTCAGTTCAGTTTTGTCAAGGTATCTTTGAATTATGTAGTAAAAATAACAAAAATAAACTCAGGCTATTTATTGTTCCTTCTTAATGCATAAGACTGAGCATACAGTTAAGTGCAGTCCTTGGTCCTTCTTCCAAATCCTTATTGAAAATAGTGGTATTACTGTACTCAAAATGTATATGAAACTGCACTCTGAAACTTCAGTTTTGAGAATGCAAATCATGATGTTGATAGTGAATATTGTTCAAGCAGATCAGTTACCCTAAAGTATTTTTGACTTGTGTTTCTCTACCTTGTTCAGGAGAATGTCAGCTGTGACCACATCCCCCTGATGTGACACTTAGTTAGCTTGTATCATTCCCACTATTTTTCAATTAGAAATTACATCAGTCTTTCTAAATTGTAAGGTCTAGCTGTTTTCTTCCTGTGGAGTTTTCAATATCACCATAGATTTGGAAAGCTGAAAAGAATGAAGCTGAAAGGACTGTGTGTGTTCTGGATGCATTTTCATCCTTTACTGATGGCATATTGACTCAGCCCCTAGGCAACCTGTTATTTTAAGTCACCTGTAATTAATGCACATGTCCATCACTTTAGAACTCGTAAGACCTGCTGGTCTGACCTGGGCAATAGGCAGGTTCTCCATGTAATCCACATCCATTTATCATCAAACAACAACATACCAGCAGTTCTAATTAGATACTTTACCAGCCTGGTTAATGCAAAACATGAATGTGAGTTTGAGGAAAGTTGATTGCTCACAGAAGTGGTCCTGTTGTACTCTGAACTGAGTCGAGTCTCATCTTTACAGGTAATACTAAATGGGGAATTTTAAAGGAAGAAAGCAAAAATATACACAATCTGTGTTGTACTGAAATTTGTTTTTCTAGGAATTTACAACAGTTCATCAGTTGTTGTAAACAGCAAATATTTCCAGCTATTTATAGACACAGGATGGGCCTGTAACCACAGACACTTAGACGGCCTTCATGTTTGTTCCTCTCTCTGCAGACCACAGTCTTTATCCTTTTCACTTTTGTCATTGCCAACTGAAGGGCATAAAAACATGAATCAAAATGCAGCCTGTAGCCCTTCCAGGCACTATGTTAGCCTTTCAATGGAATTGTGCTGTTGTGCTGACATGTATTTGTTTAATTAAATGTCTCCACTCCCGCTCTCCATTTAAGGAGGAGGGCAGTAGTCCTGTTTCATTATTGGTACTCTAAATGAGTTGTGCATTGGAACAGATAGTTTCCTTCACACATAATGCTTTCTCATCATTTCCTTCACTTAGGTGTTTAGCTTAGGGATAATTAAAACAGTTTACTTCTGTCTAGCTAGTGCACAGATATGTCTCTCTATCTCCAGAGTAAAATCACTAGACTGCTGCTAATGCTTTGTCATTCACAGCTGAGGCTTGGAGGCACTGATTATTGCAATGAGTGAGCAGGAACTTTAGACCATTCTAAGCTGACCTGGCAACTCAGTTATAACCAGTCAGCTCCACATATTTAATAGCTTAGGACTAAGAAAGTAAATAAATTGAGGCCATTTTAGCATATCTTTGTTTTGCATGTTGTTGGGAATTTGCTGTTTTGTTCAAGGGTCTTTCTCCCATCAGGTAAGTTGGGTTTTATGGTCAAAATATCAGTAAAAAAATAAGGATGTACAAAAGGAATCCCAAATTTTTTCTTCAAGCTCCACCATGTAATGATTGACATTTCATGAAGAAAGTTCTTACAGGGTGCATAATACCAAAATGAAGTGGGTTCAGTCAGGCTGGAGGAATATTCAGTTACCAGTTGTAAGGGCTTGAAGCAGCCGGGCTGAATTATAGGTTTGAGATGTGATAACAGGCATGAAAGCAACAACTTTAGGGATAAAGAATTTACCTCTAAATAATGGTGTGGTAATAATGACAGATTAGTAGTACAATTATCCAGACTGTAACAACAGCACATTCAGTAATTCACTAGTATCGAGCTAGACTTATTACCTGGGCTTGCAAAGATGTACATGACCATGGTTGGCAGCAGGAAGCAGGCATGGCTTCTCCAGGCTAGCTACTCAGACCGACCAGTTGATGAGCCTGGGGAATGTAAAATTCCCTGATGGGACTGTCCTTTATATTGTTGAGTTGGGAAAGCACTGTTTGGGCTTGTTTACCAAGCATCACATCCTACCTCTCTGCCAGTTCTGTCCCTGGTGTGCACAAGTCTTGGAAGTACAGTATAAGGCAATACTACCCTTACTCTAATCTACCAGAACATGGTAATTTTGCAAGATAATAATGCTATTGGATGTGATTTCTAAAATTTAATTTATTACATTTTTATTTTTATTTCAAGTTCCCCCACGTACCAGCTGGTGTGTACATACAACAAACTGGCCTATGTTAAAAATGCTTTTCATGGAACATTTCGTTGGGGGTCTTGAAAGATTTTTCCAAAGGGGATTTAAAGGTCTTTACAAAAGAAATGTACCAAAATTATGTTCTAAGCCAGCTTTTTCCCTATTCTAGTTCACTTCTTTTTTCATAGTGCCTCTTATCTTGGTTCACAGCTACACAATAATTATTACTACTCAATTATAACAATAATTAATAATACTACTCAATAATAATAATGATTAATACTACTCAGTAAAAGACTGGAAAGTGATGTGGTGTGACCAGTGCTCACTAAGTTTATAATAGTCTATTTTGTTGAAATTAACTATGACTTCTCATGTTACATTACTTTGTTAGGTGTCTGGGGCAAGCCTCACCTTACTTTTATGTATATCATCGAATAGTTTGGGTTGGAAGGGACCTTAAAGATCATCTAGTTCCAACCCTGCCATGGGCAGGGCCCCCTTCCCCCAGCCCAGGGTGCTCCCAGCCCCGTCCAACCTGGCCTTGAACCCTTCCAGGGAGGGGGCAGCCACAGCTGCTCTGGGCACCCTGGGCCAGCGCCTCACCACCCTCACAGGGAAGAATTTCTTCCTTATAGCTCATCTAAATCTACATTCTTTCAATTTAAAACCGTTACCCCTTGTCCTATCCCTACACTCCCTGACAGAGTCCCTCCCCATCTTTCCTGTAGCCCCCTTTAAGTACTGGAAGGCCACTCTAAGGTCTCCCCGGAGCCTTCTCTTCTCCAGGCTGAACACCCCCAACTCTCTCAGCCTGGCCTCCCAGGGGAGCTGCTCCAGCCCCCTGAGCATCTTTGTGTCCCTCCTCTGGACCTGCTCGAGCAGGTCCGTGTCCTTCTGATGTTGGGGGCCCCAGAGCTGGACCCAGCACTGCAGGGGGGGTCTCATGAGGGTGGAGTAGAGGGGGGAGAATCCGCTCCGTTGGCCTGCTGCCCACGCTGCTCTTGATGCAGCCCAGGACACGGGTGGTTTCTGGGCTGTGAGTGCACATTGCTGGCTCACAGTCAGTTTTCCATCCACCAATACCCCCAGGTGCTTCTCCACAGGGCTGCTCTCCATCCGCTTGTCGCCCAGCCTGTACTTGTGCTTGGGATTGCCCCGACCCACGGACAGGACCTTGCACTTGGCCTTGTTGAACTTCATGAGGTTTGCACAGGCCCATCTCTCCAGCCTGTCACTGTTCTCCACTTGGACATTGAGCTGTTGACCACAACTCTTTGAGTGCAACCATCCAGCCAATTCCTTATCCACTGAGTGATCGATCCATTAAACCCATGTCTCTCCAATTTAGAGACAAGGATATCATGTGGGGCAGTGTCAGAAAGCTGTCCTGCAAATAATTGACTGTGGACAGTAGAGCTTTCTACTAAGGAAAAAATTCTCCCACAATATCTACATGGGAAATTTCCTAGAGATCTCAAGAACAGGCAGAAAATCAGCAAGTGTGAAACAACATGAATGTGAAAGTTTATGGGGGGAGCTTATTGATGTGTATAAATACCTGATGGGGGTGGTGGTAAAGGAGATTGAACCAGAGTCTTCAGCTGTGCCCAGTGAAATGGCAGGAGGCAGTGGGCACTAACTGAAATGCAGAAAACTCCATTTAAGTGTAAGAAAAAACTTTTGCACTGTGCAAGTAGTCAAACACTGGACCAAGTTATCCAGCGAGACTGTGGAGTCTCCATCTGTGGGGATGGTCAAAACCCAGGCAAGCACAGCCCTGAGCAACTTGCTGTAGGTGACGCAGCTCTAAGCTGGGAGGTTGGACTAGACAATCTCCAGAGGTGCCTTCTGACTTCTGTGATTAGTAGAAGTGACTTCCAGAGTGATCTCTTCTTGCCAGTATAAATGTTTTAAGAGCTGACACTTTGGTAGACTGGTTTATTGATCTCAGAATATGGAATCACTCCAGAAGGAATTAATCTCCAGTAATCATGAGAATATACATGACTGTAATACTCCTTCAGCATTCATAATGGAAAGAAAAATCGTGTTACTAGCCAGAGAGATAGTAAAATATAATGCTTACATCAGCTGCTAAATTACAATCACAATGCTTCCTTTTGAAGTTGCTTTTGTCCACGACTCGAGATGAAATCATTTATTTCCAATGGCAGTAGCTTGGCATTCAGAGATGCATCCCTGAGAGGACTGAATGCACGCTCCTAAGGTGGCCGTTTTGCCATGTGGTGCTGACACAGGTGTGGTACCATGAGCAGACCACTGACTCTGTTTTCCATGTGTAGGGGATCATAAACAGTCTCTCCCCTTCCACCGTGAGTGTTATGAGGTGGGAAAGATTGGGATTTTCACCACAAACACCGAATTAAGAGAAACCCATTTGGTGATGTTTTTCTGGTAAAAGGAATAGGCCCAAAGTTTTGGCAAATACTCTGTAATTTAAAGAGGGCCAGGTCTTCAGGAGGACTTTTTTATTTAGCTTGATTACTGTTTTATTGTAAAAGTGGGTCATTTCACAGCCACACACACAGCTTAGCAGGATTCATTCCCAAAGTAGAGGAGAAGGAGTAAAAATTTTGAAGCCATTGCAGCAAATAAGTTCTACTTCACATTTTATTTTTGCCACTCTTGTATGCCAGCTATTTTGTACTTGTTCCTTGAGTCAGAACAAGTACAGAGACCTGGTGTCTAGGGTCATGCAAATGTCCTACTTTACAGTGATGGGATACTGTCTCCTCTTTGTTTATAAAATGACCTAAGTTGCTTGACAAAATGAGAGCTCAGCATGCTTTGGGAGGGAGGGTGTACACTGTAGCCGTTCATTCCGGAGGAAGGTGTGGATGGGCTTGCGAGGTAGCCTGACAGCACGTAGGTATTAGGCTGTGCAAGTCTGATAGTCACAAAGCTTTGTCAAGGCAGGCAGGAGCACTGATAACACAAACTGACACCACGCTTGGTACCTGAGAAGGGCAGTGTGGTGTCCTCTGCTCTGGCTAGCCGCAAAAGCTTGCTTTTCATAGCATGGGGTCTGAGGGCACAAGACTCTCTGGAGATGTAGAAATACAAGTTTTACCCAGAATGACTGTGCTTCAAACCAAGACATAAGTGGGCATTTGCTTTTTCTTAAGGAAATCCTCAGGGGACAAGCAGACATCCTCGCCTTGCCATTCTTTTAACACCTTGTTTATCGCATGAGTTATAATTTTCCCTTTTTAAAGTGTTTTCCCTGCGAACGAGCTCATGCTCCCCAGTTAAAAACTGACTTCATCTCTGAGAAGTTTTTGTTTAGCTTTTCAGATGTTCTAATAAAATGCTTTCCCTCTGGAAATGCCCTTCTATATGGGTTAAGAGTAGAGGTGGCAGCTTCAAGAGGAAAATGTGTCTTTCATACTAAGACAAGAATTGGTCTGTTGGGTGTTTTTCCTCTTCCATAACTGAATTAGGATATGGAACTGTTGATCATGAGATCATAAAATTGCATTTCTTTGTTTTAAAGGAGATAAATAATTATATAAAGTGTACCTTAGATGGCTTTGTGTTACTGGGGCTGGTTGTTTACTTTTGTGATACCCAAACTTCAGAGGGATAGTATATCAGAAGCAGAGGAACCTCCATCATGAACTCACTGAAAGAACATGGGAAGATGTTAAATTCAGCCTTTTTTAGACATGTTGTCTCTGTAATACTGAAGGACAGTCCAGACTCATGGCAGAGGTTCCTAAGAAACAAACAGCATCCGAGCTTTGACGTTCTTTGAAATTCATCTGGCAGATCTTTTTCTTTGTCGTCACTAATGGTCCTGGCAGTTTCACTTGCCATCTGTTTTCTTGATATAGATAACATTAAGCTACATGATTTCTTCCTCATGCAACCTCAAGACTGATTCTGGGTGCAGTTTTACTTGATGTACTGTTAGCTGAAGCTGTTCCTTAATGATAGGGGTAAGCAGAAATTGATTTATATTTTGGATTAAAGAGAAGAGCAGTAGACTGAAGCTGTGGGTCCTTAGAGCTGATATGTTAGATCAAGTGCACAGTAACAGCTTTAAAATTTGCATTGCACACACTACTTAGCTATTTCAGTCAAAGCTGATAGGAATTGATGCTACTTTTCATAAAAGTAAATAGGCAGAAATACTCCTAAAAATTTGTTTAAAAGCCAGGGTAATTAAATATTGCACATCAAATAATCTTAGGAGCTCGAATGTTTTGGTAAGATGAGGCAGAACTGTAATTTGACCCAGTTTTCCTGATAATTTAGTGCTTGAAAAGTTACCTGTGATGTTGAACACCCAAAATTATTAGTTCTTCTGGAGGACACGGGCTTAAACAAAGATATTAGCAACCTTATTCATCAGTGTCCCTTGAGTTTTGGAATTTGTCCATGTTATCTATGCCATAGAGCAGTGCAGGGTGTTAACTGATAACAGGCACGCGGATGGAGGGAACTTGGTAGAATAGTAGGCTATACACAAACTATACTGTTCACCTCTAAAGAAAAAAATATATATGGCCCCACTGAGAAGCAATGGGAACAGATATCTTCATACTGGACCTTTTGAAGTCTGAAGTAAGATCTAGAGAGAAGAATCCACATTACGGAAATAAATTCTGCACATCACGGACCCTGATGAGGGTGAAAAACATGTGTACATGCACATGCATCAGTGCCAGAAAAGGTGACCAAAGCAAGAAATAACAGGATTTGTATTTGGCAGATAAAGTCACAATTTGTGCATGGAGAGATGTAGCAAGGAACAGAGTATTATGAATAAGGTCATCTGGTTAAACCACAGAGGGAGCTGATGCATGGCAAATGATCAACAGCAGAAGCATGATAAATATTGTGTGAAGGTAAAGAAGGTTTAGTGCCACCTGATTTGCCTATGTTATCTATTTTGTGTTAAACTCACAGAGGTGAGTTTCAGGTTTAGCTTCTCTTATCCTCATTTTATCTATATCATAAATTAAATTTAGCATCACTATACTATAAATTGCAGAATTTGAAGAATTAACTCATTAGTCTAGTTTGTAACTTACTTAATTTTGTATTTCTGTTTACACACCAGCCCGCAGGGGGTTTTTTAAGTGAATTTATTCCAGAGTGTCTGTAATTGTTTTTTAGTGCATTTCTGTCTAGATTGGCAACTGATGTAAATCAGCATGGTCACAATAGTTCCACTGAGCAACTCTACCTGTTTTCATAGCAATTTTCTTACAGTTCAGGACGAACTCCAGCAGTCCTTGTTCTGGCAAAACTCATGTTTCTTCTCGGTTGTCATGGTTTGAGCCCAGAGGGCAACTGAGCACCACAACTGAGCACCACGAAGCCCTTGCTCTTTCCCCCTCAGGAATGGGAAGGAGAAAATAAAACAAAAGGCTTGGGAATTGAGATAAGGACAGGGGAGGATGACTCAGCCATTATGGTCACAGGCAAAAGACACACTTATTAGGGGAAGAAAAAGAACATCAATTTAATTTAAGCAGCAACACCACCACCACTTAATTTAACAATCAAACAGAGTAGGACAGTGAGAAATACAATCACACCTTAAAAGCACCTTCCCCCCACCCCTCCCTTTCCCCCCACTCCCCCCTCTTGCTCAGCTTTCCCAGCTTTGCTCCCAGTTTCTCAACCTCCTCCCCTCTCAGCAGTGCAGGGGGCAGGGGATGGGGGTTGCAGTCCGTTCACCACCCGTTGTTTCTGCCACTCCATTCTCCTCAGGGGGAGGACTCCTCACAGCCTTCCCCTGCTCCAGTGTGGAGTCCCTCTCATGGGAGACGGTCCTCCATGAACTTTCGCCAACGTGAGTCCTTCCCATGGGCTGCAGCTCCTCCCAAACCGCTCCCATGTGGGTCCCCCACACACACTGCAGTCCTCCTGGTGATGAACTGCTACAGCACAGGCTTCACATAAAGTCCCAGCCTTTTTCAGGCACAGCCACCTACTCCAGTATGGGGTCCTCCACGGGCCACAGGTGGGCATCTGCTCCACTGTGGACATCCATGGGTGGAAGGAGGGGTGGCTCTGCCATCTCACCACGGGCTGCAGAGGAGACTCTGCACCGGTGCACCTCCCCGCTTCCATCTCCTCCTTTCTTCCACTGACCGTGGTGTTTGCACAGATGTCTCCCTTGCAACTCCTCCTCCCAGGTTGCTGTTTTTAAATGCATTCTCACAGAGGTGCAGCCACCATCACTCATTGGCTCAGCCTTGACCAGAGATGGGTCCATCTTGGAGCTGGGGGAGCTTCAAGAAGATTCTCACAGGGGCCACCTCTGTAGACCCCTCCCCTGCTACCAAAGCCCCCCACCACACACAAACCCAACACATCTGTGAACTTCTATAGTGACAACTACAGAAACTGGCCCAACTGGAATGGTTTTTTTCCTTTATAATTTGTGTTTGTTTCAGATGGCAAATAGTATCTACAGTTCTAGGACAAAACTTAAGTAATCTTACTCAGCAAGTTATTCCTTACATCGTTACAATCCCATTAATTCCAAGAGACTCTTATGAAAATTGCTATACAAAATAGAAGCACTTCTATAATGGTCAATAACAGTTGCCCAGAAAAAGTGTAAGAAGCTGGGTATGAGGTGGTGCCATGTATCATATACTGCATAGAGTAACGTGCTGGTTGACATAAGAAAGCATGCAGAGGTATGACCCATTAAAGGAAAAAAGCTTTTCCCAATACAATTAGGTTTTAAAGCTGGAGGAAAAAAAGCAGCATGCAGAAGTCTGAGTTACAATAATTCTCCCATTTGGCCACTTTAAAATGTACTGTGAAAAGGCTAAAACTGTAAAATAAACAACTATTTATGAGAGGATTGTGCCTATAGGTGCCTATAACATTAAAAACCAACATTGAATCACTAACATTAAAAAATGCATAACTGAATTACTATTTCATTTGTGTGTCTTGATACTACACAGTTCTTTTGGCCTGCTTTTACAGCTGCTTTTGCATACCTGTGACTGTATTTCCCCAAGTAGTTAAACAGAAATTAACGTGATAACCTACTTAAACAATCTATGTGGGACTCTGTTTCTCAGATCAGTTTCTTAAGGAGAAAAAAACTTGTTTTGGTTTGCTTCATGACTTGACTAAAGCATTTTCTGTGGAATTAAAATATTTTTCAAAGATACTCAGTAAGTTGGTGATGGTACTGTTCTTTTGTTCAGATTGACTTCTTGGCCTGTCCATGGCAAGAGAGAAATCGGATATCAGCACTTCAGCTGTTCAGAAAAATGATAGTAGTCATTCCCATGGATACCCCTGTGGAACATGGAGAAGATCTCTCTGGAGCTGATGTACTCCAGCTCTTCACAACCGCAGACAACTTGCCACAACCAAAGGACAGGCCAAGAAGTCAACCACTGATGGGGAGAAAAGACACACTTTGGTAGAAATGACAAGGCAAGTACCTACAGTCTGTCACTTTTCTCTCCCTGTTTTAAATGTAGACTGAAGAAGGTTTTCTGCAGGAGGGAATGGTGAATAATACAGATGTTCCTGTGGATCCTGAGAATGAGGCTTACGAAATGCCTCCAGAGGTAAATCTGTTGTGATATTTGCTGTGAATGCACGCAGGGGAAGGGCACAGGAGGGGGCTGCATGCTTGACTTACATTAGCCTGGTACAGGCTGATGCTGTGAGCTGCAAGGGCACAGCAGAAATGCCATTTATTTGGCCAATATCTCCCCAAGGTATAGTGCTGGGAATCAGAAAATCCATTGCTTTCTTGATAGTAAGGAAGTTTAATGGGAAAATACTGTGTTTTGAAATACTTGGGCCTGGGTTTCTGAGTAACCCACAGTAAACTTGTACCTTTTTCTTATGTTTGACAGGGAAGATGGGAAAAACTGTATCTTCATAGATTGTTTTTCATAGCTTAGCCAGTTATTAAAGCATCATACTCTGTAAAACATGATGATTTGGTTTTATATTCTTAATGCAATTACGGAAGTTAATTATTTTGTTGTTTTTCATGAGCCTGCTGTCTAAAATATTACTACAATTTCTGGCACAATGCGTTGGTAGTTGGAGTGGCAGTTTTACAGTAGCACAGATAATTAGGCTGAAAATGAGAGGTATAAAACAGGTAAGCCACAAGCCAGTAAAAGACTTAAAGGCACACTTGATCGCTAGCATCTTGAATATCACTGAAATTATGGGGGCTGCTCACATAACCATAATTAAACACAGATTTAACTAATTTACTGACTCATGTCAGTATCTGCAGCACCTGGTGTGCTGTTCAGCCCAGAGGTAGTCCTTCTGGCTCTTCAAGTGAATTGCCATGGGTGGCCTCTTGAGTTCCTGGCAACATCAGCTGAATTATGTTAACCACTGTAAAAGCCTAATTCTCCTGCAAATGCCACAGATTTTAAAGTACAGTATCTGCAAGATGTGACAAAATAATAATAAATGTCAAGATCATGGTCACATGAAAATCTATAATATTTTGTCATTGGATCCACTGGAACAAGAACAAGCAGTGAAGGTAGGATGTATTTATCTAAATTACTAGTAGTGCTGATTTCTGCTCTCCTCATTAGGAAGAGTATCAAGACTATGAACCTGAAGCATGAGAGTCCTTTCCTTCCTTTTTATCTCCTGAAATCTACTAACTACTAAAGACGTCCCATCCTGTACAAGTGCTGAGTTCCAATGTGCCCAGTCGTAAAATTTTTTTACAGTTTTTACGGTGTATTTTGAAGTCTTCCATCAGCAATGATTGGAGTATCTGTGACTGCATCCACCTTGTTTCAGCATTTCTCTCCTGCTGAAATGGAAGCTGGTTGGCAGGGTCATTGTTGTGCTGTGGATATTGTGGCTTCAAGTTTAAAAATTAAAAAAGAAAATATTAAATAAAAACACCTAAGTGTCTACTGCTTATTTCTAACTCTGTATATGTTTTGTTGATAGGCTGTCAGTAATTTGATATTGTTTATGATACAGTTTTTATTTGTTTCCTATGACTATTCTTTCTGTGCAGAGATGACTTATTGTGAGAGCTTTATATATATGTGTATGTATTATACATATTAAAAAAAAAAGTAATTGAGCATGAACTATGCACCTATAAATATTAACTGTTGAAATTTTATTGTTTTGTGATGTGTTTTATTAACTTGTGTCTGTAAATAATGGTGTTCAACTGAAGCGAATAAAATGTAACACATTAAAAATGAACTTCTAAATCAGTGATGATTTATAACACCTTTTTTCCTCTCCAAAAGCCCCTGTTAAAGCATTCAGGCTGTGTCACTTCCTGTGAAGGAACTGGAGGATCAAAACCAGCAAACTGAAGCCCAGTCTATACAAAAAACAGGGTGAAGAATGAGAGTATCAGGGCTGGTACCTCAGCTGGAGTAAATTGTTGACAAAATAGATTCATTTCTAGTGCTAATAAACTTCCTGTTGTAAAGAGAACCTGAGAGTGAATGAAGCCATTAATAATGGGCTGCAGCAGATTACCAGGAAATTGTGAGACCCTTTGAACAATTACTGTTTCAGGGTTGTTAAAGTGCTGGGCTACACACAAGAGTGATGGATTAGTTGCAATCAATCTGTCTTGTATAAAGCCCCATTTAGCAAAAGTTCAGTCTACTGTCTGGCTTTAGACATGGTGATTTTAGTTATTATGTTGCCTGGATACTTTTCATTATAGTAAAAACGTTTAAATGTGAGATGTTTTTACTTCTCTCATGTTTTATCTGTTACTTTGGACCAAATGTTGCCTTTAACCTGAATGATACTGTGTTGTTTTTGTTTAAGGTTCTCTAATACTGAGTAGGATTTTGAAATTCCCTTACAGCTAGTCTTTTCAGTGTTCTGGGGCATGGACAAAATAGGTAAATATCATGGTCTGGTTTTGTAAATGGGGAAACTTAGGCACGACCATATAATCCATGTCACTGGTATGTACAGGAAGACACTCAAAACCCTGGTGGCTGAACTCTCCAACTTGTTCTTGAACTGTGCTCCTTTCTGGCTTTCTGCAGCCTTCCTGGTATTATCACGCGTAGTGTGGGGTCAGTCTTTCCAGGTAGGTACCCATCCCAGATATATACGGTGGGAGCTGATGGTGTAGTACTGAGAGCCAAAATCACACAAGCATATGGGTTTCACAATGCTTAGAAAACTGGCGCTTCAATTTCCCATGTCATCTCCCAGTTCAAAACCCATATTTCTAAGGAGTTTAATTTGTTTCAGAAGAATTGCTATCAAGCTCTTTTTTTTCAAAGCAGTTAAAAATCCCCTTGATCATTTCAAGCAACTTGTAGATATTTTCATCGACAGTTAAATTGCTTAATGGAGCGTAAAGTCCTGTGCTCTTTTGCAGAAATCTTTCATGATAGCATGCAACAATCCACCAACAATTTGAAGTCTCCGTCACAGATGGTGTGTCAAAAGAATCTCTTCACCTGGACATCTCTACTGTTAAAATTCATCTTAATGCCTCAGCATCAAATACATGGATTGCATCATTGGAAAATTAATATCAGGACAGGGCACAATGTGATATGCTGCTTTTATAATAATGTTCTTTAAGGATATTTGTGTTCTAGTAGAAGGATTCAGGAAGGAAAGCCCAGTGCTTTTTTTCCAGCATGCTAGCAGGGACTCATCCACCAAAAGCAACAACTGAGAGCAGTCAGATGCCTGATACTTCAGGAAATAGCACTGGAAATAGCATCCTAAGTAGAATACGTATTTCTGTTGTTCATCATCTCCTCCAGAGCCCACAGATCTTGATTGCTCTGTTGTTTCTCTATTGGGGAATCAAATTAAACTGTTTGGTTGCTCACATGTTGCAAATAAGTCATGCACTTCTTAACTGAGCTGTGGGGAGCAGTATGTCATAAAAAACAGTAATAATAAATTGACTCCTGAGACTGGCCCATTGTCTGAACATGTAGGAGTTAATTATTTTCTTTTGTAGGTTAACATCAGCAAATCATTCTGAGTTTTCAGGTCATTTAAGATGTACCATAGGCAATCAGTTTAGTTCTTGTACCTCTTGCAAACATGCCCTCAGATGGCCCTGAAAGTCCATGGGACCCCTGGTTACTATAGCAGCACAGTGTGACGCACTGCTCTGGTAACAAGCTGCATTTTAATTAGATTCCTTAAGGGCTGTCTGACCATCCTTTCCAGGTAAACAAAATGCCATTTTGTCTTATTTCCTGCAGTGAGATGAATACTGACACGTGGATTGCAAATGTCAGAATTGTGTTGGATGCTAAAGCTGAACTAAACAGATACTGCTGTATTCCGTTTTCTCTAAGTGTCTTCCCTGGGTATTAAAAAATGCTTCTACTGTTCTGATAACATTTGCTTAAGTAATGCCTGCCAGAGAGGAATATACCTCAGAGCCGTCTTTTACTTAAGAGCCTAGATTTCAACTCAAACCATAAGCAATCATATGTCCTCAAATTATGAGTTAATAATGACTTACCATATCCCAGTCCTCCAGGGAAAAAACACACGTTGCTTTTTTGTTCTATTTTGACAGATTTAATTGGTCTTATGATGGTTCCTAATTAGACACATTATAATAATGTTTTTATTACTGTAAGTCATAGTGTTAATAATTGTGTTACATACCTTTCATACAATGACTTTCAAATCATCATATTTATATGAAGGATAAGGCAAGAAATGCCTTCCTGCCCCCACGGAGACTTTCCTTCATTCTCTCAAGACAGTTGTAGGCAAGTTAAGGTAAATTACAGTGTCCTAAACTCAAGGAAAAGTAACATGCCTGTCTGTCTTTGAGAAGCACAGATTTTACTCATCCTGGCTTTCACAGCATGGGCAGTCTAGGCTCAGTGATTCTCATATGGAAGCATCTGACACAGCGCAACAATCAGATGCAGCAAAACTCCAAGTAGAGACCTCTACCTCCAAGAGCTGGGAGACTCAAAGATTCAGGGCCATCCATTTAATGGCTGAAATTATTCCAGGAGCACAACGGAAGACAGGTACGGAATGGCTGCCTATACATATTCATGAAACCTTAATATACAAAGTAGGGCTTCTTAATTCCCTCTAAGATTTGATCCAGAATTCACTGAAGTCCATGGAAAGATTCCTACTGGCTTCACATGGGTGTTTTAGGACACCCATAGCTCCAGTGTGCATTTGATCTTCTCATACAAATTACATGTGGCAGTCTGTACTGATGCAATGAGTTTCCAGTTCTTTTCTGTATGCTTTTTAGGGAGAAAGTAACTGCTGAAACCCTTGCTTCTATAGTTTCTTAAGGCATGACTTGTACGGTACCTTTTTTGTCAGATGGGGTGCAGTGGAGGTGATGCTCCAGGGCTCTGATCCCCAACTCACTGAAAATAAAGGGAGTCATCTCGGTGACTCGTGGGTGTGGATGATTCCTGTCACCTCTCTTAAGCCTGCATAGAACTCAGAGATGGCAGAGATCAGATGATCAGGGTCCCTCTGCAGAATATGTAAGTAGCAAAAGTAGCAGAATCACAAAGATTACCATAAAGTCCCACAGCTAAGTCCCTGCCAGGCTTTTTCAGCAGCACTGTGGTTTTATATGCTGGCAAAATACCATAGTGTAAATAGTGAGTAGTACAGCATACTTCAAATGTTGGGTTTGAATGGAGTTGGAGTAGTTGCCCTTAGGTATTGCAACCTTAGAGGTAATTACTCCTTCAGGTAATTAATATTTAATGACATACTAATGCAAGCCAAATCTTTGTGTTCTGCTCTGGAATAGTTTAGGAGGTAAGTGGGAGAAGATAGGTGGTTCCCTGGTACTGGTTTTGGGTTTAATTTCAGTCCACACAGGCTTCCAGTGACTTCTTGACTATCTGATGCTTTTTCGCCCCCAGCTTGAGGCTTTCCATATTACTGGAAAAGACACTAATAATTTTCTTCGTAGGGCATCATCATTCTGCTTGGATATATGCAGGTCTGAACTAAGAGCATCAGTTTTCACATAAGCAGACTTGCTCTTGAGTTACAGTAACCAAAAGCAAATGAGATCTTAGACTTTAGTGTTTCCATGCTGCATTTTTAATGGAAAATATCATCTGTTTAAATGCAGACATAAACAACTTTTCTCAAGCCTGTCTGACATTTAATGTGTAACTCAGAAGGTTCCTCTGATCTAAAAAAGGCTGGCAGATGGAGAAACAGCAGGTGGAACCTCAGATGAGACAGCCAGGAGGCAACAAACAGGGTAGGAAACTAGGTCAGATGAGATTTCTTCCATGTTGGAAGAAATTCTCTGAAAATGCTTCATCTAGTGGAGGCATAGAAGTGGTGTTTCAGCATTTGCCATTAATATTTGCATCTCTGAATAGGTCAGAGTCTATCAGCATCTGATACATCTATAGGTCATATTTCTGTGGAAAACGTGAACGTCCAAGATTTACAAGTGTGCTTTTTTCAGCTGCAGCATAGGAGATCTCTTTATAAGAGGCCGTGCATTTCTGATGATTAACCTGAGATTTAACAAGAAGAATGTTGTTACGAAAAGCCAACTGCTGGGATACCTCAAATTCTTTTCTTTTTCTCTCTACTCACCACTCTCCTATTTTTCAGATGGTTAGATCTTACCCTGTCCCCATTGTCGACTGTCCATTTTACTGCAAAATCTTATTCCAGCCATTGTGTCTAGTACGTAATAATGAGGCTGCAAATGTGCCTGGAGAGCTGAGGTTTAGTCTTTGGCCCTCCCTCTAAAAAGAGGAAGGACCACAGCTTGTCTCCTCCTCGGGAAGGCCCCATCACTGCTGCATCCAGAGACGCGGCAGGGAAGAGGCACTACCCAAAAGCGCTGAGGCAGCGGGGCATGGTGGCTGTTTAAGGAAGGCAGAGGAGGAGGTTGGAGAAGCAAAACAGGAGTGAGAGCCTTGCTGAGAATTGACTGTCATTCCTCCTGCCTCCCTCCCCCAGGCAGCGCTTCTGGTGTCAGAGGCTGATGATAATGTTCCAAGGACAGGCACCTCAAGGAGCTGCGTAAATTCAGAGCAGGGCTGCTTTGCTCTCTGTGAGGCAGAATTCCCATGCTGTTTGAGGAGACCTGGCTTTTTATGTTGAGTTCCCTTTTCTGTCTTTCTGCCACCTGAAGTTATCTGTACCAATAAAATAAAAACAATTGTCTGAGGAGTGTTCTAGATTAATAAATACAAAATGAAGTATGAAAGCTGATTTTATCAGTCTCCTGCATAGGAAAGGGAATTGTGCAATGCCCATAGGACTGTTATCCTCTGTTGTTTGATAAGTAGTTTTATTCATGTGAATTTCAGTTGTAAAATTCTGTGAAGCCTTGCAAAAATAACAAAGAATGTCATCTAGTGTTAGTGTTTGGTAAGATATCATCTTGCTGAATTGGTTATGTTGCCCGCTTCCCCAAACCATAAAAATCTTACAAGGAACAGCCTTAGCAAGAAGGCAACACAGTGCTGTTGAGTAAAAGTGGACAAACATGTTAATAGTGAAAATATAAAGGACAATCATTTACAAATGCTACATAGTAAGGCAAAAAGAAATGAAATCTGTTATCTTGGTCCACTAAGTAAGTGGCAACTTTCATTGGCAAAGAAAGGTGATGGCAGCTCCCATGAAACACCTGAAACAAAACTCCTCCTATTTATTCATCCCCTTCACTCCAAAATCAACTTCCCTCCTGGCCCAGATTTGCAGCAAGAGTGATATATTTAATTTGAATAATTTGATGTTCTTAGGTGTGAAATAAATAAAAGTGAATTCAAAGTCTTCGATTTTCGTTTTCATTCTCAGTTTCATGAAAGCTCAACAAATTCAAGTATGATAATTCCAGTCTGTTACAGTCTGTGCGAAAGGCAGTTGCTGTGCACTAAAGGGACAGATTTTCCTGTATTAATGCATTTCACAGACAGGTGAGTTTTTCCTACCATTAGGAGTTGTTCAGTGCCTGTGTGTTCATAATCCAGGTTGACTGTACCTGATAGAGACCTGCTATTTGAAAAATGCTTGAAGAAATGAATTGTCCTCTCATTTAAAAAAAATTTTGTACATATTATAATATGTCTGAAACACAGTTTTACACATCCGTATGAGGACACCATCCTGGATTATGCTGGATGCATAAAAGCATGCATATATACATAATTTTTAATGGATACTCTCTGTGTGTCTGTGCACCCATATGGGTAAGTGGCATTACCATTAAGTACTCTAAAGTGCTGTTATTGTAATAATGGTCTTCACTGCGGAACGATTATTCCAAATTCAAGAAATGCATTTTTAAGGCATTTAATATAAATGCTAGGTAACATATTTGAAAGCTTCCAAAGTCTAGCCTCACAACTAACAGGCCAAATCTGCATTAGCAGAGTTTTGCAGGCATAACCATGTAACTCTGCAAATCCAGATGTAGCTTATCTTGGCTACAGCGCAGGGTTACCGACATTATTAAGTCCCTTCCAGTGAAATACGTGATATTAATAAAGATGCATTGTTGCTACTGCACTTTCTGGACTAGGTGTTCTTGATGCTACAGCTGCATCAATTGAGAATTACATTTATTCTCACCCATGTTGTGTTTAGGGCTCTTGAAGGGGCTGAAGCGCTTTGTCACGGTGCCAGTTCCACTTGACTGAACATGATAATAAAAGCACTGTTCCCAGAAGCCCTGGCATTGCCTCGCTACACAATGGATCTCTTGGCAAACCTTTATTACGTGGGGTTGGCCTTCTGCTCTTAGGACCAGCGTTGTTTTTCTGAGCCCCTGACTGCCAGTGGGATGTTGGCTCCTATGTGACCATGAACAAGCTCTTCATGTCAACTTTACGATTCACTGTAGAGCATCATGTAAATGGTCTTGGTAAATCAGGGTAGTCTCTCACTCTCTCTCTGTTGTGAAGTGATAAGCTATGCTGCTTAGATAAACTAAATTATCCTGAGCTTGAATATACACCTGAATAGATGAGTGTTAGCCGAGCAGCTCTGACCCAGAGCAGCTTGATGGCAGGGCAGCTCTCGGAGGATGTTAGCTGGCTAATGCAAGTCAGTCTAGAGGAAATGAAAGCAAAAGCACACGGTCCCTCAGGAGGGTGGGTAGATCTGAAAGAGAATTGTCGGTGAGAGGAGAGCACTCTGGGGAGAAACAGCATTTAACATGTTCATAAATCACCCATCTGTTTTCTCTCTTTCATCGCTTTGTCTTGTCTTCTATGTTACAAGGTTGCTGGAAGAAAGGTCATTGCCTATCCCATGACTGTTCACTCCCTCGTACAACGGGACCCCGGGTATTATTGAAACATAAGTGAAGTGTGCAGATAATACTGTTAAGCTGGAGATTCATGAGTCAAGTATGTTGCCTTTGGAGACCCTTTTGAAATCCCCAGGAGAATGGCACAGATGGCGTTGGAGCAAAATTCAGCTCTCAGCCCCTGTGGGCTACTTCAACTCTTCGGAAACTGTTGCCTAAGTTCCTGCCAGCCTTCTCATTACACAAAACACAGGTGCTGCCATGGAAAATACAGTTTGAACTTACTCAACAGCAAAGAATTTTGGTATTGTTTAAAATTATGTACCTGTGCCTGCCCAGCTCCCAGTGCAGAGTGTCTGAACCAGTTCTATCTCTGTAATTTTCAGAGAAGATTCTGACTTAAAAGTGAGGTTTACACATGACAGAAACTGGGAAGGAAAGTACGAAGAGTGTGTGGCTGCACTTTTGCAAAAAAGCAGATGCTTTCTAGAGGTAAGTGGGAAGTATTGCTTTGCTGTTTCTTCAGTACCTGCAGAAGCAGCACACCCAGGGCAGGGCTATGCCTTCTGCTCTTGTGTCTCTGCTGGGCATGAAGGGTTGCCATTAGAAAATTAAATCAATGAGAAAGTGCAGATCCTACAACTCTGTAGCACACCAAGGGCATCCTTTTGTAATGTAAGATCCAGAGGCAGACTTTAATTCAAATTCTGCTAATTGTTCATGGTGTTGTGGTAGAACTGTCACCCCAGCTGAATTTATGACCCCAACTGTAAAGCAGAAATAGCTGTACTTGTGAAGTACTTACAGATCTGAGAGGTGTTATTACTGCTAATTCTGAAGCTAATCTGACACCCTTAACTAATACGGACATAATATGGCAGAAGAAAATAAAGAACTGGAAATGAATTTGTAGGTAGTTGCCACAGTTTGATCTCTGCCTTCTCCTGTCACATGTTTTTGTGTTTTTTACCAGGGCTGAATGGCTATCTTGACTGGAAGAAACACGGCATAAGATCAAGACAACTAAGCTGGAAAGTGTAAAAGAACCAGATTGCAGGCTCTCCTGTGTCCTGCAGGTATTACTACTAAAATGTCCAATCCACACTGCTTATAGAAGGCTGACTTTTTAAAAAAAGGAAACGTTACTACAGGGGTTTTTTTTTAATATCTAATTTTTCATTCTACTGGTGGAAAAGACCAGCAGCAGGTATTTTCCTCCAGCTTCTTAGTTTAAACTGAAAGCAAAGAATGGGTTCAGTTAAATTTAAAATGCAAAAAAAAAAATCTCTATTTTTCTCATTAAATAAACTGAAACATGAATGTTCACATGGATATCATGAACTTACACATCAGTTTGCAACTGAGGTACCGGGAGATTAATGTGTGTCCATCTTCCCAAGCCTGAGGTCCTGCCCCAGCCACATGCTGATCCCAGAACTCCGATACCTACTGCAAGGACACCTGGGCTAGAGGAGAGTTGTGACTTGCTCTGATCAGCTCTGAGCTTGTTGATTGGGGCAGCAAGACTCTAGTCTGAGCTCAGGTACTGTTGTGCCCAAGTATTAGGAACTGGAGTGCACCCTTCCTAGCCATTTTTTTACCTCCAAGATCTGGAAAGAATTTCACTCACAAAGAAGAATGGTTCTGACACTGTTTCCAAAACACTCTTGCCAAAGAATAGTCTCTTTTCTTTTTTAACGTTTGTCATTGCCTTTCTGCTGATCTTACAGTGTTCAGTTACAAAGCCAAAGATGTGTTGACTATGAGATCATAACCTTGCACATCCCTAATTCCCAGTGGAATCACTTTAGAGACATGACATACAGAAAGTATAGGGTCAGGACAATTGGAGATGCATTGACATAAAAGAAAAAAAAAAACTTTTTTTTTTCTCTTCCATTTATGTTATTTCCAACTAAATGGTTATGAACATGTTCGTTTGTGTGGGTAAATTACTAGTTAATAAGTAGGTAGCTTGGCCATCTGAAGGGAAATAAAGCAACAGAGCTAGAGAAGGGAAACCAGCATTGTGGTGGCTTCTCCATAATTATCTTTCTGTATCAGTGATTCTAGTTACATGTCACAGTGTAGTGAGTTTGGGCTTGCAGAGCCAAGAGGGAACCTTGGAATAAGTGTTTCAGGTGAGAACCAGGTGTGAACAGGCACTGGAAAAGCAAAATCCATTTTTAACTATGGGTACAATTAACAGTCAGGTTGACCTCAGAGTCCAGATTTCATTAATCTGTTCATTGCAATCCAAGTAATTTATTTTCATGCTTGTCAATCTGATTTCCTTTTCTAGAAAGAAGACTGAGGTCACCTTGCTGTTGCTTTTGAATCCCACTTTGCACAGTACTTTGCTATTCAAAAATCCTAATAGAAGCCATTTCCTCCTCCTGCCACCAAGAGTATCCAGGTTTCAGATTTCTGCCTCTTTCTTTGCTTATTCATACCAGATTTACTTTCTCCAAAAGTGACTTTCTACAATTTTTATGGGTGTGCAAGGCTTTACCTATCACTTGAGAAAGGCTTGCTGAAGCACGGAGGGACCTATCACTTCCCTGTTGGCATTCACCCAGATTCACACGGTGGTTCACTTCCAGTGACCTTTTTAATGGTATTCTTTGTAAGAAAATCAGTATTTGTGACTGTCATATACCATTTACCAGCCAGCTTGCTGGTGTCTTTTCTGATGAGATTGTAAATTCTCTGGACAGGTCTACAGCCTGTTTCAGATTTCACTTTCACAGTAGTGACATATCCATGAAATCCCAGGTGCTTCAGTTATTATTAGTTATTGTCTGCATTAGTAGAACATCCTCAGGCCCTAGATATGATTGGGCCAGGAGCTTTCACATATCAGGTTGAAGAAGCAAACCTGACAAAGAGAATAAATGGATTAGCTGCTATTTAAAAAGCTGAGAGGGAGATGAGTTTTTGTGACTTTATAGAACATCTGGCATATCCCCAGTGCCATGCAAATAAACAACAACATTGCAGGAAAAGGCTGGGAAATACTTTCATTTTAAATACCATCAGTCCCCTATTTGCCACAAATTATGTACTCTTGGGGGTGAGGGAGATTGTTTTTCAGAATCAATTGGAAGAAAACCTAGATTGTAGACGGACCTGGTGGGGATTGACGACTGACCCTCCAACACAACGTTCTTACATTTTCTGATGAAAGAGAGGATGAACTGTAGAATACTTGCGACTGAGCATCAGGCAGCAGGAGAACCCAGCACTCAGCGTGCACCTCGCTTTGTTAGGATGTCACCGCAAGGTCAGGGCCAAGCGTTTCCCCTTCTAAGCTGTCTGATCACACCTTACCTCTTGAACACAGGAACAACACCGCTCTGACAGGTATCTCTGCTGAAATGATGCTGCTGGAAAACAACCTCACCCCTGTGCTGCAGACGCCAAGCAGAGAGGTAAAGCTGAGGACCCTAACAGTGCAGGCGCCTTCTGTGAGGACCACTCATCTCATCCCCTATTAGCCCAAGCCTTTCTGCACCTGGGGTATGAGCACTAATAATCAGCTGTGTTTAATTATAAACTATCTGGAGAATCAGACTGGCTTTAAAGACTTGCCTATTACTTTTGATAGTTAATTAGAAGATTGTCTCTACAGTGCCTTGAGAATAGGACAAAAAAACTCTCCACTACTACCAGGGTATCACTACTAGTTCTCTGTGAGCGAAGTACTGAAAATTAGGGTGGCCCTTCTGGTCCTGAATAAACAGCAGGTCAACCCTTTAAAATGAAAGCTGGGGAAATACTGCATTTTACAATATAGTTTAAGTATATAAAAGCTGGAAGGTTTCAAAACAGAAAGAAAATCCACACTTATATTTCCAAAACCACTTTGCAGCTTAGGCTTTTTTTCTGCTAAATGAGATTTTGGCTAAATTCACTCTATCCTGCAGGGGATTTAAATTTGGATGGAAATTTGTAAGATTTTTTCATATTGCTTCTAGCACCACATAGTCTACTAAGATCTTTCCAGTATTTCTCCCTTGCAATCAGACACTGTCTTAAAACTGCTTTACTATCTGGATAGAAATATTTTAGGCATATCCTCCGCCCATAGCATTTTCTGGTCTGTAGATTTACCACTGATATTACTTTAGATGAATGAGACACACACACACCCAACTTCTGAGACTAACCTTGTGAAGTATCTTGAAAACCAGCATCACCTTTCAGGGCCATGTCTGAATATACTTTAAAAACCCTACCAAGAATGTTATTCATATGTCATCATTTATGTCCTGGTTTTGAGTAGGTGATTCTTAACAAGGACTTATTAAAAAGCCCACAAAACCCTCTCATCTGATTTGTAGGACCAATACGCCTGTTTTTTCTTTTCTCAAATGTTATTTGGCATTCAGGCTATCAGACAAGTAGCTGAGGAGCAGAAAATCTGTTTAGATATGAGATTTTTTGAACAAATGATTCACCAAATGATAGTGTACTGTTTATATTTCAGTTAGTCTAGTGACTAAATGGTATAAAATTAATTCCAAGTCACACTCTCAGTGCAGGCAAGGCAGTACATCTGAATCACAGTGCCTGCCCATTCCTACCTCACTGCTGCTTCTCCTGCTCCCCATTTTCTCCTTTCTTTGCCACCTGAGTGTATGCAGCCTGAAGTGTCTTGCACAGCTGAAGAGCTTGATGAAGCCTGGGCAGTTTCCAAATCAAGGTTTTAGGTCATTTTCTGGTGGACACACAGAGATACAAACATCAGGGTTACAGACAGGTACAACCTTTTGTCCAGGTATGTTTCTAGGAAGGCAGGTTTACTGTGCTACCACCTAAAGCACTTCACCTGTATATTTAAATAGCATCTTTTTGAGAATACTTTTAAAAATCTGACCTCATAATTTTTTCAGCTCTAGAGATGTCAGGACACAAGCCAGTGTGATGGAGATGACTAGTACCATTTTCTCGTTTTGCCCTTTTATCTGGGAGGAGGAAGCTGTCTTTGCAGCCTGACTAGTACTTACAGGCAGTGACACCACAGGACTGCTCTTGATTT
This sequence comes from Tyto alba, assembly GCF_018691265.1. Taxonomy (NCBI): domain Eukaryota; kingdom Metazoa; phylum Chordata; class Aves; order Strigiformes; family Tytonidae; genus Tyto; species Tyto alba. The sequence goes on along the minus strand of NW_024881327.1, from coordinate 11,107,489 downwards.
TTAAATTGCCACTGATTAGAAGTCACGATCCTTTTGTCACTTGTAGTCTGTAACTCAGATGGGAAACAACATCTGCTAGAATGGAAGAAAACAGGTATGTTCTGTTTAAGCAGCAATAAAGCTACTCATTTAAAACTCTAACAAATGTATCTCATTTCATATTAGTGAATTCATATTTCTTGCATCAGCTCTTGACTTTCAGTGAGCATCTCCCAGTTCACACTTGTACTGGACTACCTCAGCAGTCATTTTAAAGGAGACATAGGATGTGGGGTTGCAGTGGGCATTGATTTTGAATCTGAGATTTTAATTTCTTCTTTCAACAAGAAAAAACCCAGTGGCAAGTCCCCAAGGAAAGTGAAAAAAGAAAAGCAAGTTCTTCTTTCTCCAATCTCAGGAGAAATTGCTGTAGACATGCTCAGCAAGGCAAGTCTTCCAGCCTGTCCTTTTCACACCAGAAGCCTCCTTTCTTTTTTCATCCCTATTCATGCACTTTTGCTTTCTCTTCATATCCACCCTAGAGCTCAAGACAATCTCGGGTGTTTAGGGAAATGCCATCATTCACTGATACTTCGCAGCATCCAGCTGTGGCGTCTGGGAAATTACTTTTAGATTTTGCACCAGCTGCCCAAAGGCTGGGACAAAGGAGACAAACAGAGAGGATAGTAGTGAAGCTGAGCAAGCAGAACAGAAACGTAAAAGAGAAAGGTCTGTTGTGAAGAAAGGGGTGAATAGAGACAGAGGGATACTCTGCTGATTTTTTTCCACACTTAGATATTGGTAAGCATGCTCTGTGTGCTTGAAGATCTGGACCTTCCATCTCAAAAAGACTCTGGTCACTACCATGCTTAGAGAAAAACAAGTGGCTGCTCGATGGCAATAACATTAACAAAACCAGGCTTGGATGAAGCTGGTGACTCAGTGTAAGACAGCATACTGCAATAGTGCCATGCCATTCATTTCAAAACCACCTGCTGCTGCTTGTTGTTTATTTGTTTAAGATTTCTTTATTCATACATTGCACCACCCTTCTCCATCCTTGGCCAAAATTATATTGCTAATGATTAAGTGCATGTGACACTCCTGCGGTTCAGTGCTCAGCACTGGCTTATTTCATGCAGTGCCGTAGTGAAACAGCAAGTGAGAAAATTCCAGCCTAGAAAAGCAATAATTTATTACAGTAGCACTGAATGAGTCACACTGCTGACAGATTCTGACATGCAACTGGTCTATTAGAAGTTTGCTTTTCTGCAAGTTTTTTCTCCCTCTCTTCTCCAGCTGTGCTATTCTTAAAGGCTGCACAGACAAATATTTCCTCGCTTGGAACTTTCTGTCCTTATCTACAAAAGCTTTTGAAAAAAGACCCTAAACCTGAAAATTGATAAATGTGTGAAGATGTAGCAGGGCTTTTCTTCTGTCTTATGATGCTTTGATATTGTTAGTAGAGGATGAATGTTAACAGCAAGTATTTCAGGACTGTGAAATATAGCCTGGAGGCTGATAACTACCTGGTCTGCAAAAAGATGTTTATGCTAGCCAAGTTCTTCCAAAAAGAGAACTGTGTCATCATCAGTTTCTTTGGGCTTTAGGGCATTTTCTCATTGGCAAAATATGAAAATTTAGATTAAGGCAGCACTTTAAAGTGCACCTTTACTCCCGGCTGAACACTATAAATATTGGGTCAAGCATCCTTTACCTCCTAATGGTAAGCGGTCCTCCTGCAGCGTAGGCTACTGAAACCTGCTGGTACTTTCCTCAGGACAAAAGGCTGTGTGATTTGGGGCTGCGTGAATTAAAATCCCCGTTTATCTCCCTGTCCAGAGAATAGTCTGTGACCTGTCTTGAGGCAGAGCTGTGCAAAGGGGCAAAAGGCAGTAATCCTGTTGTAGAAACTGCAGCTAAGTGCTGCCTTCTCCACAGATGGATGATAGGCATCTTACACGATTAGTGAGTATTCTAAATTCAAAGTACAACTATATTTTACATGGTGGGCTAGGGGGAGGCTGAAGAATGAGGCTGGACTTAATTAGTAATCCTTATGTGCAAACTGTTTCTGAATCTCAGCAGGAGTTGCTGAGAAAACATCATGCACTAATGTTTTAATATTGACAGTGACAAGGACTGCATAATACTTCAATTTATGATGCCTCCTCAGCCCTGAGTTGTTCCTTAAAGAAAAGGAAAAGCAGCACAAGAAAATGGTATACAATTCTGTGCATATAGATGCAAACACATGATTGAGAAACTTGATCAAATCCTTCCAAGAGGAAGAATGAGTTCTGTTTAAATTTAGTGTTCGTCTGCTAGCTTTAGTAGTTTGTCTGGGGGAGGTGGGCTTGTTGTCTCCCCTGACACCATCAGAAAAACTCTTTGTAAAGGCTGAGGTGACTCAAATAGATAAACTGTTTTGTAGGTGTTCTTAACAGAAACAGCTTTTGTTGTATTCTGCATCAACTTTAAGTTGTTTTGAGCATGTACCTTAACCTGAGCTGCATTGCTGAATTCATAAGTGCTGTTTTAAGAGTCTGAAGACTCCCCAAAGATAATTTTGGGGTTTGGGGGTTGTTTTTTTGTTGGATTTGTTTTCTTTTGTTTTACTGTTGTTATTGTTTTGGTTCTTTAATCTCCTTTGCCAGCTGTTTGGTTAAAATGTGAACAAAATGTGAAAATTTTGAAAAATGTCGGCTAGCCTGCTATAGTTAGCATCCAAACACTTAATTTTTAGGTTGGTGTCTTGCAGACTTAAACTGAAAATAGTAAATAGGATTAAGTACTTCTCAGCTGTGCACCAGAATTGTAGTAAATCATGTTTCTCAGAGGACAAATGCAGTGTATTTTTCCTCTAAGTGAGGGAACAGTGTAGTGCCTGTGCTGGGGGCAGGTGGGACCTCCAGGAACTTGCTCGTCAGTTGTATTGTGGAGAGGGCAGGGAAAGGGGAAAGGTGAAGCATGGTAAAGATCCTACAGAAAGTAGGTTTGTAGTGTTTCATTTCAGTGACGTGAATAGTTACAGAAATGAGCACAACAGAAAAGGCCAAGGGCATGGCAGAGGCTCCGAGAGCTCCTTCAGAAGAAGCTTGACTGAAGCGAATCGATAGCTAGGAGGAAGGAGGGAAAGCAGCTCCAGACATCTGCTGGGCTCAGAGAAGATGGGGGAGGAGAAGCAGCAGGGGCATGAAGTCATAAGGCAGCACCGGGACAGAGCTGAAATGATTTGTTATTAAGCTCCACCTTCCAAAAGTGCTCAGCCTACTAATTAGAAATGGAGATGTGAGACTCACCACTTCCACAGAGCTGTTAATGGACTGTTATGTTGGGTTGTTGGTTTTTTTAAAAAACCTGTTCCAAGACGATATGTCTGCTTGCCAGCCCCACCTTACTGTCTGGAGAGGGAGTTATTTAAGGCAATGCTTACTCTGGCAGACACAGCTGGTGGTTCAGATGAGGTTTGCAGGGAAGGAAACTGTTGGCTTAAGCTGTTTTATCAGCAAAGGCTTGGCTTCCCACTGGAGATATTGTGCACAGCGTTTAAATCTTAGGTGCATTATTAACAATAACAGAACATAAAAGAAAAGGAAGCAATCATTAAATACGCCCTGGAGTGCATGGTTATGTGTTCTCTGAAATCGCCCTTCGGTGCTCACTCACCTCTGGGGAAGTCTCCTGCTCTTAAAGCACTGGCAGATTTCCATCCACAGCGCAGTGGGGTTTTAGATCAGCCTTGAAATGTGATCTTTTGCATCCCTACAGAAGTAGTTAGATCTGCAGCCTGTGTTTTCAGCTGTTTTTTTTTTTTTTTCTTTTGTTTGTTTGTTTGTGGATTTTTTTATTTTTTATTTTTTTTTTTTCACTGGGAGGTGGCAGGGCATTGGGGTGAGCTTGTCTGCATCTCGCCAGCTGGAAGGATTTCTGGAGAGACGGAGAAGCAGGTACAGCTTTGCCCATCACTGCCCACAAAGCCAGGGGGTAGATTCAGTCTGCTAGTGCTTTTGCTATGGTGTGACATCATTCCTAAATAGAGTTTTTGACTGCAGCTAAAAACATGTGAGACCTGGAGATCAGAAGATATTTCTAATGGGCAGGGAAGAAAGGTGTAACTACTGGTAGTCATTTGCATTTTAGCTCTCAAAATAGCCAGCTTGATTTCTGCACTTAAAAGCACCTGTAGGAAAAGATTAATGAAATAGAAATTAATTGATACAGCTACTGCCTTAGCTGAACAGGTAGACAAGTCCAATGTTTCCCTCTAGAGAAATCAGTACGCTGGCTTACTCCAAAACCAGGCAGCACAGTCAGAGAGAAGCCGCTGGGGCAGCAGGGAGGTCAGCTGTGGTGCCCGGAGGGAGGTCTGCTCGCTGGGAGCAAGCAGGCTTTGCCATCGCTTTACCTACTGGAGGTACAAGGTGTCCACCTCTCAGCTGAGCAGATCTTGGTGTTATAAAAGACAGCATTCATTCTACAAAAGTAACAAGAAAGACCCATTTAGTAAAAAAAGTTTCCACAAAACTGCAACTAATCCTTTTCCATGGACTCAAAACATTTGGAAGTCCTTATACTTTTTTGTCTGCCTGGGAAAGAAATTGCTGAAGTACCATACAGGGCACTGCCACCATAATATTCTTTAGTGACTGAAGATTGATGGTACCAGAATTTTTCTAACATTACAGGAGCTGAGGTCGACTTTCTTTGGTGCTCATCTGAATTAAAGAAAAAAAACATTCATCACTTATTTCTGGTGCCAAGCAATGCAACTTTCTTCCCCCGTACATGGATATTCAGATCATAGTTCCTTTATTTTCCTGTAGGGAAGCTATTATACAGGCATCATGATGGTAAAGAGTTTTGATTTGGTTCTTAATTATCTTTGTTTTCTCCCTGCCTCCATAAAATTCATTATTTCTTCTCCAGCTTTTTATGTGTCCCTTCTGAAGACAGATTCTGTTTATGGGTGTACTATTGTTCTCCTCCCCTTTTGTACTTTTTTATCACTATTTCCAATTTTGACTAATGAGCTTATTTCTATCTGGAGCAGGTGCAGAGAGCTGGAGAGTTGCATGTTACATATAAAATGTCGAGTATCCGTAGGCTGCAAATCTACCACTGTGTGAAACTGTAGGAAATACATCTGGCCTTAGGAGTAACACTAAAGAAAATGCAGCAGTCATTGCAATGCACGTTGCAATTCTCATGCTGAGAAACAGTTGCATATTGCAATCTGCAAATATATGTATATTTAGACTAGTTTTAATGCACTCATGGTTGCTGCTTGTTGATTTATGATTCAGTGTATTCTCGTTAACAAGAGTGATATTTTGCTGAGTGATCAATTATCACTACCAAGGGGTACTTGATTGTTAGGTCCTGGGTGAAAAATATTTCTAGTCAATGACCCTTAAATATTTGGACAATTCAGAGCAACGAAATGAGAAGCAGACTTTCCTGCCACTCTTCTAACATAGCATGGGATTTTCCAGAGGAGCCTACAGCTTTTAGATACCCACCAGGCTTCATACTGCAATTTGTTTAGTTTACTCCAGGTAACTCGTCAATCTTCCTTTAGCGTTTTAGCCACAACTCCAACGTGAAATGAAGGAATCTACCTCTAAGGGAGCTTGCAGGCAAGGCAAAGAAATTATTTTACTGATGGTGGTGTTTTTAAATGGAAAAAGACCTGTTGCTTTTAATAATCCATTTTTTTCCCCCTACCTGTTGTGGAAATGTTTTCTGTTTGTAAAATCTGTGTTTCTTATGCTATATAAGGTTTTATTCTACTGAAAAATTTCCATATCCTCTAGGGTTTAAATTAATATTAATGTATTTCTGTGTATTGTCCACAGGGAAGGAGAAGTACAAACCATTACTGGCCTGCGAATGGAGATGTATGTAATTCGTTAGGCATTTGGTTTTAAAATCAAGTTGCTCAGGATTAAGACTGCTTTGATGTGAAATATTTCAGGGTTTGCTCCAAAATCCCTTGAAATCAGGGGTAGGATTGCCCTTGGATTTATCTGGCTTTGGGTCAGCCAGTGTCTCGGTAAGCTGGAGTCAGCCACAGAGCTTGCAAAGACTCGTGATCTGGTGTCTGGTGGAAGCTGCCTCCCTCCCTTAGGTGTAACAGTAATGCGTAAGCAGACTTGGGCATGGTGCTACACGCTCTGATTTGAAGTTACCAGATGGTAATGTGGTAATGAAAGAAAGTCAGCAGATCATCTTCCTCCTCCAGATGCATCCCTGCCTTGGCTGGTATATAAATTTTCAACGAACAGCAGCACCTTTTTTGTCTTTGGTCCTTAAATTGTTTATCTTGATGTAGTATATTACAGCTTTAATTTCCAAACCACAAATGGAAGGGACATTGTTTCTTTCAAGACAGCAAACTTGTGCTTTTAAAATATTTTAGATTAATAACTGTATTTACCCACCTTTTTGTTTGCTTCATTTGTCTTCTTCCCATCCTTTTCATAGTTATGCTATTGGAAATGTTATTAGTGGAGGTAAAGATCAGTGCAAATGCTAATGTACCTACATTTCCTGATGCCTGACCAAGCATGGCTTTCTTCCTTCCATTTTTGAAGAAATCATATTTATTTTGGTAATTAATTTTAGGCTCATTTCCTTTATGCCATTGCCAGTTATTGGCTGCTGTTCGGGAGGGCGTATGTGTGTGGCCTGAGGACAGCTATGCTCAGCAGGGGTGTACGCGTGAAAGAGCCCCCCACGCACACAGGTGCTCAGCAGGGAAGGCAGGAGCTGGCCACGGGAAAAGAATCTAAAGAGCACTTTTAGTTCTGGGGCCGTTCAGCATTAACAGTGCTGCCTGCCTGGCTGCATAGTGAAAGCCCTTGTTTGAAGGCTCCCTGTCCTGCTCTTCGCTGCTCTGGGCTGATGTTTTCTGCTGGGTTATCTGCTTTGAAATGCAGCGTGGCCTCCCCTCTCCCAAGCCCCCAGGGAGATGGGAAAGCAGTTGCGCTGTGTGGCGCATCCTGTAAAGCAGTCAGCTGTAATTGTAAATGCGACAGTAGGGGTTGGGAAGGATATTAAACCTCAGGCTTCAGACCTTAAGCCAATCTCTAGTTGACTGAGATCAGAATGGGGTGACAGAGTACTTTTTTTGCATCTTCTTGTCTGGTCCTGGCCTCGCTGTGCTGAGACGGAGAGGTGGTCTCTGCATGTCTGAGCAGCACAGAGCAATTTCCATAGCAGAACTCGATCAGCCTCTGTTTTAATTCTTAGCCCTAATAATGTCATTAATTATAGTGTGGCAGCGCACATGGGTTTCAGCCTAATCAGGTTTCAAAATTCTCTTGTTCTAGGTTCTGTACAGTCATAAATGCTTGTTTGATGCCTCAAATGCTTTCTAATAGCTCCTTTGGGGTATCGGACTGATAAGCAACAGCTATATTTACCTATTGCTTATTTCAGATTTTTGGAAGTCAGGTGCTACACTATTACCATGAATCGGGTAATGGCAAATGCTTACTTTTCACAGTACTTGAAGGCAAACCTGCATTACTAAATGCTGTTGTATCATAACACTGCAAAAAGGAAGAAATACATTGTACCAGTCTGTGTACACAGTAAAGGAAAATGTTTAGTAAATCCGTGATCAGCTGCTTTCATTTATTGAAACTCAGTGGATTTTATGTAATACATTAAACATCACACATAAACATAGCTGTGGAGCTTTTCTTCAGGAACTCAGAGCTTTGTCTCTCTAGCGAATCTGGATGCTCAGCATGTCTCTGAGGAAGGGAGGTGTTACAGAGCTTGGTGATGCCTCCCTTGGAAGAGCGTGTCACCTACCTGCTGATAAGCACTGATACTCTCTGCCTACAGCAGACACTGGCACTCTGGGTAATTGTTTCCTGGTTAAGGTTTCTCATACTTCAAATAGAGAAAAATGTGTTGATGTGACATTTATGGAAAAGTCTCAAATCCACTTGACATTTCAGCTCTGGATTTGGCTTTGGAGTGGCGTTTGTGAACTTGGTTAATTCCAGTGGAGGGGAAAAATCAGACATCAGTACTATCACCCTTAGATCTGTCACCTGTTTAGAAGTTCAGGAATTATGAGATATAAATTACTGGTATCTGTATCACTGATCACTGTTCTTAGCGTGTCACATTTGGGGCTCTCACTGAATCATATATAATCATATGTATGGAGCAGGGATGTTCCCCTGCAGGGATCTGGAGGCAAGGAGCTCAGGGCTCAGCAATCTCCAGGAAGACATAGCATCCTTGCACATCCTGTGTCTTGGCCCAGGAATAAGTGTGGACCACATTGTGCTTGCCCTAAGTGGCTGTCACATATGGGGAGAGATGGCATAAGGCACTTTCAAACATTATTTCAGGCAAACTTGATGCAGTGCTGCCCCTGCTAACTTCACTGACATGGATGAAGGCTAGAGCTAGGTGTTTGGGAGGCATTGTGTGGTATCCTTTTTACGTTACTGCAGCTTTTTTCTGCTGTCAGCAGAATTTCTTCTATGCTTTTGTGCCTGAAGTACATAACATCTTGGGCCTCTGAAACAAAAGAATACAGATATTAAACATGATTTTACAAATATCCATAATTCCCATGATAAAGATTTTGCTGGCCCCTTATCTTTTGGTGGCTTTTTCAGTAGTATAGGGAGGCAAGAGTACTTTTTTTTTTTCCTGTTTTCCAGCTTATACATAAAGGCTACAAACTCCCACTATTATACATGGCACAATAGCAAGAACTGCTGCATTAGCAAAGAACCGCTGACCAAAATTGAATTTGTATAAGCAAAACTCTTCTAGGTGTTGCAGAGATGGCAGCTTTCCAAACCTTGTCCTGTGCTGCAGGCAGATCTTCACAACAGAGTCTGTCCATGGAAGAGGAAAGAGATCGTTGCTGCCTTGCGTTCCTCAGTCAGAATTCCTAAAAAAGCAAAATGTATTCATGCCTCATCCCTCTGTCCATTATATTCACCAAGGTGGGCCTTTGGAAGACCCTCAGCATACCCCTATTAGTGTATTAGTCTCTTCAAGGAGAGGCATGTCATTGGAAAGATGAATAAGAGTGGGATGGGGAAGAGTTTCGTACAGATGCCAAGTCTCTGCTGGTCAGTGGTCCCTTAGTGGTCCTCTTAGTTGTCAGGGGTTAGAACAAGCCTAGATTGCTCTAACTTACTGCCAGGGCCAGTATTGGAGCTGCTGTGGCTGAAAGCTCACCCCTGAGACTCTCACTATGCTTTTGCTGAGACACCATTTATTCAGGATCAGAGTCCAGTCCCTGGACCTCCCCCTGGAGAACAACACAGGGAAACCTCATCAAGGAGGTATTAGCCAACGGGATGGAGAGGCAGGAATCTAAAACAGTGCAGTGCAGGTTAAAGTAAATACATTTAATCCTTGGTCCTCTTCTCTACATTAATCATTTCCACCTGTAGCACGTGCTGCTGTTGCTGCCAGAGTTGATCCTTGTCCAGCTGTCTGTTGTGACTCTTGTACAAGATGCCAGATCTTCCCAGAAGCCAGGATCATTAATGCCATGAATCACACAGCTTCAGCAGACTCAAACTGCAGGGCTTTGTTTCAGAGACCTTTGTGCCCATGCAGTTTCTCTTTTCTTGCTCACTTTGAGAAATGCAATAGGGTTTACACCGTCATGCCTACCCCTTTTTCCTGTGCATTGTTTATCCTAAAGCTTCTAACGTATTTAATTTGTTAGCTGTTGTACTGTTTTAATTGGCATCTATAGCAGATCCATGGGAATACTACAAAAATATGGGAATGCTTGTTTCCACTTGCCAAAAAAATTGCATCTATTGCATCTGTGCTATTTAATTTGTGGAGGTAGGGGACGCTGCCTTTTGTTCTGTGATTATGAAGCACTGGAGCCTTAATAAGGTGCTCAGGCCCCTGAAGTTGAATGGCAGCTCTGAGGTCCTCTTGGACTTGAGCCACTGGAGCAGGAGGGATGCCCCCAGGAGGAGCTGTGCCTGGCTGAACTCACAGTGTGAACAGCCATCCATTTTTAGCTCCTTTTACGTGCCAGGGAGAACATGCACAGCCCTACTCTGCATGGCGCCGTGACTCTTCTCTCCAAATCTCTTTCTGAGTGAGTGGTGCTGGCAGGGAACCGTGGACAGGGTCCAGCTCAGAGGGGAAAATCAAAGCTATGCCCTAGTCCATCACTGGCAGGTGTAAGGATGGTCCCTACTCCTGGAGCTGATCTTGGGACTCTTCTCAGACTCTGGACAATAGCAAGAGCTCTTCTTGTACTACCCTGGCTACGGCTCAGGCTGTGCCACCAAGTTAGCCACTGGTTTTGCTTAATGCTCTGCTGCATTCATGTCTGCTCTTGAAGGGCACCCAGGCTTGATGAAGACATCCAGGGATGGGGACTCAGTCACTTTCATTCACAATGTGCTTCAGTGAGTAATCACTCTCATGATGAATCCCAGTTCTAATTTCTCTGGCTTCAGCTTCCATCAAGTGGTCCAAGTTATGCTTTTCCTTGCTAGATTAAACAGCACTTCAGGCCCTTCTTGTTCCCTCCCTGCTCAGAGAAGTTCCTGTACATTGTATTCACATCACCTTTCAGTCTTTGTTTTCATATTCACTAACCTGATTGTCCTCATCAAGCCTTTCAAGTGCAAGGTGTATTCTTTACCTCTCGAGTCATTGTGGAAAGTCTTTTCTGCATCTTTTTCAAATCTTTGCAAAGGAATTAGTAGCACCTACATCAATGTCACTGTCACATGCTCCTTTTTGTGCTGCAGGACATGTTTTTCTGTTCTAGTATGACACTGGGACATCAGGATGTGATTTCTGTTCATTGTGGCAGAGCCTTCCCTGAGTTGCTGCTCCAGGTTGGAGACTGTCATGCTTTAAGCTTGTACTGTAGTCTGTGTGTTTAGTTATGGTGCTTTGCACTGAAACCTATTAAAATGAAAATTTCATGGCCAAGCCCAGCTTCTCCGATTGTCTCTGTTGTTCTATATGATTGCTTGTCTGTCTCAATATTTTCATTTTACTCATCTTTGTTATCTGAAAATTTGATCATCAAAGTTTTTGAAAGCACTTCTGGATCACTGGTGAAAACAATTGAGTTGTATCACATCTAATATAGCTCCATGCAAAAAATGGCTAGAAACAATGTGATTTCAATTATGGTTCTTTAATAAAATTGTGCTCTTGAAATCTGTCAGCCTGTGAAGCCAAATCCATTTGTATGAGCCAGTTTTTATCAGAATATGCTGCAATGCTAAACTGAGCACCTCAGTAAGATCTATGTACACTACACACCTGCAGTTTTCTCCATTAAAAAACACAGATCCTCAAAGATGTTTTCCATAAAACTGTGTTGATGGCATTAATTACTTCTTTCACTATCTATCACTTGGATCTTGTATTGATTTCCCCATGATTTTACTTGGAATTGATACTAACTTAATTTTTCTGGGTCATCTTCCCTTTTCTTTTTGAATTTTGGGATGAGAAAAATCACTAGCTGTGCATGCCAAAGCTAATATATCTTTTGAATTTCTGTCCTATCCACAGATATCATAGAATCACAGAATACCAGTTGGAAGGGACCTCAAGGATCATCTGGTCCAGCCTTTCTTGGCAAAAGCACAGTCTAGACAAGATGGCCCAGCACCCTGTCCAGCCGAATCTTAAAAGTGTCCAACGTGGAAGAATCCACCACTTTCCTGGGGAGATTATTCCAGGGCCTGGTTGTTCTCATTGTGAAAAGTTTTCCTCTCGTGCCCAGTCAGAATCTCCCCAGGAGTAACTTGTACCCATTCTCCCTCATCTTTTCCATGGGACTCCTTGTAAAAAGGGAGTCTCCATCTTCTTTGCAGCCACCCTTTAAATACTGGGACATGGTGATAAGGTCTCCCCTAAGCCTCTTCTCAAGGCTGAACAAACCCAGTTCTCTCAGCCTTTCCTCGCAAGTCGGGCTTCCCCGTCCCTTGATCACCTTTGTGGCCCTCCTCTGGGCCCTCTCCAGCCTATCCACAGCTTTTTTGTATAGCAGAGACCAAAACCAAAGACAGTATTCTAGGAGTGGCCTGACAAGTGCTGATATATATGATATAACTTGTTATATTATATGTTGTGTATTATATGTTGTTATATGTTATATATATTATATAACTTGTTACATTACTCATGTAAATGTTACAGACAGCAGATGATTTCTCACTTCTCCTGAAGACAGGTACAAATGACAATTGTTGCTTGATAATCAAGCGATCAATATTTGTTTGTTGTTTTGTTTTTTTTTTTTATCTGCTTGAGAAAGTTCACCCCATTCGTTTAGGAGCAGAAAGAAAATCAGATTCATCGTCAGCTAAACACCTTGCTCTGGCACTTTCTTCTGTGTCCATATTGCTTTCTTCAGTAATTTTTTTGACAGAAGTTGTCAGGAAGAAAATACTGGCAGGAAAAGAGTAAGGACACAGTAGAGATAATAATAGGTGGCCTTAATTTGCAGAAAAAAATTAAAAAAAAAAAAAAAAAAGTATTTTGTTCACTTTAAATAAAGGATTTTTTTGCAAAGTTGCAGGTGAAAGTATCTGTATTTTAGCAGTTTTCTCCACCTTTTGGTCACCAAAAATATTACTTTATTTGAGAACCTGTAATGTGAATGTATACACAGCTTTGCACTGCCTATTAATTCTGTTGCCACTGGAAGTCTCTGGTCTCTGCTGTCATTGGATGGCTACTGACTTGGCATCGTGTTATATACCAAAAAATGTAGGCTAATCAGACTGTGGTTTGCTGGAGGCTGAACAGGGGTTTCAAAACTTCTTTCTCTCAACTCTTCTTTTTGTGTAGAAACAGTGAAAAAATATTAGTACTTAAACTGTTTGATTTGTTTTGCTCCATCTCTTCAGCTTTGAGTTGTTTTAACTGCATTCAAGAATTGTTGCTCATGTTTGTATTATTATGATTTTGCATTTTAGCTTTTTTATTCCTAACAAGCTGGTACATGCAGAAGAAACTAGTTCATAGTGCTAAAAGCATAGTCTGAAGTTTACCGAAAAGGGATGCTGTAATTTGCAAACAATATAAATCTTTCTCTTTATTTCCTAACAGTAATTATAACTTGGAAACTATTTGCAGCATCACTGGCATGCAAATTTATCTTTTAGAGAAATTAAAAAGTTGCTAAGTGAACAGAGCTTGACTGATTCTTATGCTCTTCAGGTTTCTTGGACAATTTTCAGATGATATGAAAATATGGCAAAATATGCTGTAGGTGTGCATTTCAATTCTGGAATGTAATTTTTTTTTTTTTTTTCCCTAGTCTGACTGATTCTGTGCTTGGATATACTCCGTACAGTGAGGGTCGTCTTACTCTGAGCCAAACCCCATCAGAGTCAGTTCCAACATTTGACAAAGACTTTCAGGTGATGTCCTGTTTCCCTCAGAAGGGTTTTAAAGGTTAGTAAGTCTCAGATGTACAATGTAGAAATTCACTTCCCCTACAGATCAGGAAGACAGTCAGTGTATGTACTAGATGTTAGAGCCTTACTGAATTTTCATGCCAGCTCCCTGCCGCCCCACCTTTCTATTATGAAAAGACTCAATCTGCAATAAATTGGAAAAAGTCCATGGGTTTTGGGGCCAATAAAACTCCAAACCTTCTTGAGTCCAGCATATCTCAATATTCAAGAGGAGTGTCTTTTCTAAAATTCCCTCTGTCATCTAGATTCATCTCCTGCTGTGTTACAGTTCCTAAATGAATGATCCAATTTACTACACATCTAAAAAGAGTGTGAGGCTGCTTAAGACCTGGGAATAAAAAACCCCATAAAGTAGAGAGGCAAAAATAAATAAATAAATAAATAAAAAACCATTGCCTTGGCTTCTACTTATCTCACTGCTACCAGATCTTTTTATACTCTGATTAGGCAGGCAGCATGTTGACACAGTCCAGACTGCGTGTTCTTACATGAAAAAGCAGCATTTTTAATTAAATGCACTCACCTTCTTTTTCAGTGACAAGCCTGCTGCAATGTACGTTATTCATTCTACTTAAAACTGAATTTCTTATCTGTTTTCCCAACTAAGAGCTTTCATTCTTAAATTAATAATTTTCTCTATCTGCAGTATTTGCCCTGATTCACAAGAAGTGTCATATTAAGGTTCCTCAATTTTCCTTACGAACTATGTGTTTGGTTAGATCTCATATCAACAGCCTGGTCATTTTTCACTTTGGCCATTGCAGCAAGGAGCAGGTCCAAGGGTGTACTCTGCTGCAGCCCAACAGCACCGATGTCCTGCAGAACGTTCCTGGTAGTGGTGGATTCTTCTCAGACAAAGGCATAATACAATACACTCTCTAGAAGATAAAGCTAATAAAGGGCCAATTTCAGTTTGAACTGATCAGAAGGAATCTACTGAAACTCCTCTCCTCTCCCTTTTGTGATTGTTTTTCCTCACAACTCACATACCAACTCTTCTAGCATCAACGTAGGTTTTCCATCCCATTTTCTCATGTCTTTTCCATGTTCACGCAGGCAAAACCACAGCTTCCCCCATGGTGTGTACTTTCTATCTTTTCTTTCTTGAGCAGGGGCACCCCTGCTCCTAAAAGCTGAGATCCTAGTCTGTGCAGGTGGTGAATAGGACATACCCTCTTTAAACTGCTGTTGACAGTTAATTTGTTGAATTTCCGAACAATACCTTTTAAAATTAATCTTCCAAACTATTACAAATTTGTTTTTAATAGGATGTGGCACTTAAATGTGAGGAGGGTTCATATTCAGTGTAATGAACACACATTATCTAGAGAATTTAATCAATTAAGTCACATCAAAAGATTACAAATTGCAAACTTCTTAGCAATGACTATTATAATTATATTGGAGCCAGATGTTGAATTAAACTATTACTAGAACCTTTAGCAATTTTTTTTTACTCTCCTGAAATGAAAAAAAAAAAAAAACAAAAGCAAAACACCCTAAAAAAACCTCTCCTGTATACCACAATGTTATTAAGTAAAGAAGATTTAGCAAGCAAGTTGAAACATAGGCAGAATGCTTATGTTCTTCTGTAAATTCCAGTCTATTAGCTACTGCTTAGGGATTAACATATGAAAGGAGTGTCTCCTTTGATTCCTTTCCTTTCAATTATATTAACTGTTTCTAGGATACATTTTAATATGAGAGTGATATTAGCAGTTTCTCTCTCTGCCTTTCATAATGAAGTAAACAAGCCCAAAGACTAAGCTGTGCAAAGTCTTTTGAGAAAAACATTTTGCAGGCTATCTGACAGCCAGGGTAACTTGAACTGACAGGATCCATTTTTCTTAGAAAATCTGGAATAAGTGCATCACAAAGTTGTTCATATAATGTAAGTGTACTTCTGGGGTTAAAAGTAAAACTGATCTGAAAATTCATGAATCATAGTCCACAGATATCTGTGCCAACAATGAGACAAAACCACATTTGCAACTTCCCTCCTCACCTCTACTTCATGTAATTTAACAAATGCTTACTAGAGTTTTAATGGATCTAGTAAATCATGCCAAAAGATGCCTATGGAACTAATTTTCTAAAGCAATTAGAGATTAATATTTAATTTAGTATTTTGTTGTATCAGTACTCAAAATGACGTCTCCAAATTGCCAGGGAAATACAGAAGAAATCATCCCCAAAGGCAATGGGGTGATGTTCACACTGGAATCAGCCTCTTACTCAGGGGTCTGGGCGCCTGCTGATCACAAGGGTGTGAGATCCCAGCAGCGCTCTCTGGCTCCAGTATCTCTGAGTAATGCTGATGGTGTTCACATGTGCCTATTGCAGCACACACCTTCTCTAGGTGCTTGGAATTGCATTCGTTTGAGGGCACCATACTGTCAAAAAACTCCTCTAGAGAACAGACTGGCGTCAGGTGCTTAAGTTAGGCAGTCAGGGTGCCCATCAGGGAGGCCCGTGTCTGAGTATAAGCAGTAGAAACTTCTTATCTTGTCAGCTGGATGAAGAGTGTGCTATCCTTTTGTAGAGCACAAGTGTTCCCAGCTGGTAAGGAGAGATTGAGCAGCTCAGTGTGTCTTGAGGCTGTCTCCAAGTAGGCCCTGTTCTTAGTCCCACTCTCACCGCCTGTTAACTCAGCCTAAACTTTGAGGCTTTGATGTCTGAGATTTCAGGGGATCTTTCTTATTGTTTCAGTTTTTCACTTAAAGAGGAGATAGGACAGTAGTATCCAGCTGGATGCAGAAGGAGAGCTGTCGTTCTGCATATGTCACTATTTTTTGGTTTTAATTTCGTTTCGTGATTTCAGCGGCAGTCCAGTCTTGGCCTCTGCTTAGGCCAAGTCTTGCCAGTCTTGCTTAGGCAGTCCAGTCTCGGCCTCATTCTGTAACTGCATTGCTTCTACTGACTGCACTGACTGACGCCATCCTAGGAAATCATTTAAGTGACTGGAATCCAACTTCCCAGGACCTCCAGAGACTTTCCTGATCAGTTGTTCTACACAATGAACTGAGCGAATCTTGCCTTCAGTTAAGAGTCCTGCTGATACCTTACATCTTAAATACCTCTGTAAAAGGTTGGGTATACCCCTGGGAGTGGACTTGTACCCTCCACTTGACAGATCAGCTCTTTTGAGGCACAGGTGCCATGGTCTTGCAACTGGACAGATTCTGCCTGCTGGTGAGAGGTGTTTTGCAGAGCTGGTGGAGAGGATGGCAAACAAAAATCACGCTACCTCTCTGTCTTCTCTCTGAAAGAGAGACACTTTGCCAGTCTTTGGTAAAGTATTTCCACTGCACAGCTGCTGTTTAGAGGATGAAGGTTAGCCCACTAATCTGCCCAAAGAGCAAAAGGAGATTGGTGGGCGCCAGGCAAGGTAGGGAGGGAGGAACTGCTCCAGACACCTGCTTGACCTCCTTCTCAGAAGTTGTGCTTTAAACAGCAAAATAGTATTTAGCTATTTTAGACTTCATTTGGATAGAGAGGATGCCCACCAGTTGGGCTGCAGCAGCAACAGGTTTGCAGCGTGCTGCTCAGGGAAGATGTGAAGGAACACAATTCCCCAGTCACCTTCGTTCCTACGGTGCAGTTTCATTAAGGTGCAACTGAGCAAGAAGCTGAAATTCTTTAGGGACAGGGCATAGTTCAGAAAAAGTCAAGGAAACTAGCATGCCTGTTGGTGATCCCTGTAGAGGTTTACCAAATCAGCCTCTTCATGAGGGAAACCTGGCAGCCATTGATGTAAATTCATTGCTCTCTCTCCTTCTTTGCTCTGCTAGAGATTGCTGCGGGTGATGCTTTTTAAATGAATACATTATTTGATTGAAATCAGTGATAGATCAGAGCCAGAGTGCTTTCTACTCCCACTTCACACATTGCTTTAAAGATTCCTGCATTGATTGATATTGGCAAAATTGTGCATGGTTGTTTCTTGCGCAGGTGTTAAGGCTGCAGTTAACATGCTATTTTGTGGAACTAAAGCAAGCTGCAATGCAGCTATAGCCAGCATCCATGTTATTGTTTTATCCACCAGCAGAAAAGCAATGGGAAGCATCCTCAAATCAGCTTTTGTTCTAGAGAACAGTACCACACAGAGATGGCTGCACAGCCAGGGTCCACTGTTTATGAGACATTATTTGATTCTGTTAATTTGTTTTCTTCTATTTCAAGCAGAAATCTCTGAACCAGGAATAAAAGAAAATTTGATTTCAGAAGCACCTGATGCAATGCATTTGAACCAAATTGTTCCCCTCACTCAGCAGCTGCTCAAGGGAACCACAATATTCCTGTTGCCAGCAACGAGGTCTGCAGAGCAGCGAGGGAGTCCCCAGGGTGTCTGCCCCCCGGGCTTCCCTGCTGCACACATCACTTCAGAGCAGCCCAAAACTTCCAGTGCCTCCATCCCAGCTCTTTCACAGGAATACTGGCATTTCTAAGAACCTGTGTCCCGCTCTGGTTTAGGGATTTCAGGATGTTACTCTAGAGGCTGGAGCAGAGTGTGGTCGTGTTCTGCGGCTTCAATTAATTAATTCAGTACCCAGGAACTCAGGATAGTATTCAAGAAATCAAAATCTTAACTGAATAAGAGCGAAATGTCAGACTCTTTTACATTTCTGCATTACTTGTTGTAGGCTTTCTGTACACAGCATTTTAAATTATTTAGACCAGAACAGAATATGCATGCCACAAAGTGGGAATGTTTATGCGGCCTTAGATACAGCAGGCATAGCTTTTTATTTCCAATGAGATTTATAAAACAAACCAGTTACTTCCACACATGGCACAGTAGCATCGACTCCTCTTCTCTGAATAATTCCAACTCATGCCTAGCAGGGCTGATTTTGATTTTAAAGGTAATTCTGAAGAATGCTTTGATTTTGGTTTTCCTTTGCAGTGCCTAGGCTTCCCAAGGTAAATGTTACTACTCACAATCCCTGTGTTCCCACTGCAAATTATTCACCTATGTGTATTGTAGAGGGTGATAAAACATTGGGAGTGATCTGAACATTTGTTTATAATAGTGCTGTACATCTAATTTCTCTCTTCCTGGTGACATTCTCAGATGTGTAAAGTGACTGGATCTTTCCCAGGCCCTTCCATACAGCTTAGAGAAGTCCTTCCAGCAACTCATTACTGACTTACAGTAAGCATGATAGACTAATTAGACTAATATTTGACTTGGATTATGATTTACAGACTTTCTTACTTTAATTTAGATGCATACAATATATGTGTAACAACCACACAATTACACAGATTCGGTCTTAGAAATTGCCCAGCAGGGATGGATGATCCCCATTCAACTTTTCTGTTGAAAATTATAAATATATGAGCAGAACTGCAGTTTCAGCTTCTAATTTTTTGAATATGTCTATAAGCCTCAGGATACATTCCTACATCTCTGAACTTACCTTTATTTTGTGTTAAAAATTTGGCTACAGAGCCAAGTTGAGTTTACACTACTTAATAAGATTCGGAGATATAACAGTACTGATCTTTGCTGATGTCAAGAAAAGTCTTGCAAATGCCATAGGACAGAGCTCTGAATAATTTTGAGGGCATTCATATAGTTTCAGAAATTTCAAGGCAAAATCAGTCTTAAGGATAAAAATGTTACTGAGTTCACACTGTAAAACTGCTGGATATTCTGTTCCTCAGATGATGCTTGAATATATGTGTGTGTGTGTGTGTGTGTGTGTATAAATAAATAAATATTTAATAGATATCATTTATATAATATATATGTATATAAATTTTTTTTAAGAATATGTATTTTCTCGGACTAGAATGTTAGTAAGCCAGCTAGCAAGCCTGCATCAGATTGATTTAACCTGGAATAATGTCTTTCATATAATTAAGTTATTTCAGAGCTGAGATTCAGGACATATTTGTAATTTTCATCTTATGATATTTTTAATTTTGGTTCCAGGCACAGAACCCTTTTCCAGTAGAAAATTTGATGAGCCTGCTATAGTCTAAGCATGGACTTGACTGTCTAGTCCTGACTTACATGCATGTGCTCACCTGTGTACGCTTTCCCAGATGAGCTTGGCTTATGCTTCTGACCACTGTATTGGTGCAGGCGTGGGGTGCCCAGCTCAGCACCCAGCATATAGAAGAACCGAATCTAAGCTGTCAACACAGCGTAGCCAACCCCAATAAATTAATCAATAATCTACAGGGGGATGGGGGCTCCCCCCTTTTCTGTTCCTTATGTACAGTCTGTCATTTCAGTGATGTGTCTGTCTGCTGTTCACCACTTAGTATCTAGTTTTATCTTTGCAACAGTTAACTGGTTGATGGTTTTCAATTGCTCTGAAAAGACTAAATACTTCTTTCTCCTGGGACACTTTTACCTACTGTTTATCTTTTCAAGCTGCTGCTTTGAGCTGAAATCCCTCCAGAGAGTTCTTAAAAGGTCAGCTCCACTTTATTTTTAAAAACTGCAGTATTTTTTGTCCAGCTAATTCCCAACAGTTATTTAACACTTGTGAATGTCTTTTTTTTCTTTCTTCCTTTCAGGCTTACCCTGGTCATTTCTGTTACATTTCAGACAAGGGAATGCTGAAAATCTGGGGTCCATTCTCAGGTTGCACCCAGAGCAGGTTGTGACATGTGTGTTCATCAGATGCAGATGAGGCTCACAGAATAAGCTCTCTTCACCTCTTCTGAGATTTCCAGGCCCTGGAAACATCTTGCTAGTGGTCTACATGGGTGATCCAGAGTCAGAGTGCCTTCAGCTGCTTATGCATTGGGCCAGCCACTGCGATATCACTATATCATGAGGCCAATACATAGCTGGCTCTTGGTTTTAAGCCCAGTTGCTCTTAAAAGAATGACAGCTTGTTCAATTGCAGGTAATAACAATAATAACAAGAAGAAGAAGGAGAGGAAGGAGAAGAAGAAGGACAAGAAGAAGAAGGAGAAGGAGAAGGAGAAGGAGAAGGAGAAGGAGAAGGAGAAGGAGAAGGAGAAGGAGAAGGAGAAGGAGAAGGAGAAGGAGGAGAAGGAGAAGGAGAAGGAGAAGGAGAAGGAGAAGGAGAAGGAGAAGGAGAAGGAGAAGGAGAAGGAGAAGGAGAAGAACGAGAAGGAGAAGAAGAAGAAATCAGACAGGTTTGAAGTTTTTGGGGTACTCTCAACATCTAATGTAATGCTCCTCTGCTTATTCTTCTTTCAACTCTAAGATTTCAAGGTAGGTTTGAGTTTACATGAAATACCATCATGGCATCTTCTGGTTTTGATGAGTACTACTGACACAGATTGAGGTGTCATAAAGGGAATCCCAGGCACACACTGAAAATATGAACTCTCTGTCATGCTAATGTTCATGTTCTTTCTCCTGGTGACGTCCTCTTATTTCTTCCCCCACCCTCCCCTCAAGCTCCCACTCTTTAGAGGCTTCCTTTATGCACGATTAGTCACTGCTTCCTCCTGCCAAAATAAACCTACCTACATTTTTCTTGTTATTGTATCTGAGAGGGTTCTGTAATTCTCTCTGACTTGCTTTGAGCAGTTCATCCCTCATTTCTTTCCTTCTTCTTTGCCATTAGCGAGTATTCGTTACAGGGCTCGAGAGGCCAGGATTGGTCAGGAAAAGTTGCATGTGCCCTTTCAATCAACTGTTTACTAATGGTAGGTAAAGTTTTTGTAAAGAGCTGTGCTCAATATTAAGCCATTTCAGTGTAGGTTTAGAAATTGTGCAGCTTTTGTGAATTTTGCTTTGTCATTTGGTGGTAAAGCAGAGCTATAACCAGCGAAACTGAGATGACTGCAATGAAAACATTTCATTCAGAGACTGAAATTTCACCAGTCACGTGGTTTTGAAGGTAATTTATGATTATGAAAGTGCTGCAGAGCCATACTGCCTTACAAAAAAAAAAAAAAAAAGAAAAAAAAAAAAAAAAGGCCTGTAATTAACTTAGAGAATATTTCCTTTTAACTATTATGAAAATTTGTTCTCACCTCCCTCCTGAGGAGGAACAGTCTTGAGTGTTCAAGCTGAATTGCAAACAGTTGTTGAGATGTGAGTAGACAGAAAGGATGGACACTAATAATAGCACAGCTACAGTCAGTGCCGGACTCCAGGAAATTATTTGCATCCTCAGAAGATACAGGTGGAATACCTGTACTAACCTTTTTTAACTCAAACATTTTTTTCTCAAAGGGGCTGATAGCTCTTGCAGAGCTCGACCTTCCAAACACAGGGAATGTGATCTGAGGTGACTGATCCTTTTGTGAACTCACACACTGAAAGTCTCCTTATGGTGGAGGAAGGGTGGTCCAAGACACAATCTAAGCAGCTCACCTGAGAGCACTGGAGATTTCTGAGTGTTGCAAGTCACTTCAAAATGACTGAATATAACAACAGCTATGCTTCGAAGGAAGTGTTTAGACACGGATGCTCTTGCTGTCACATCTCAGCTGGCCCCACAGACTACACAGTCAATGCAAGCATTCAGTCAGGCCGCATGCAGGAAAAGTTGCTGTATTTAGCAATAATTTTGTCTGGTTATATTTCAGAAAACAGATGAGAAAATGAAGTGATGGGGAAGTGTCAGAAATAAATCTTGTGCCTTCCTGAGCAGGATCTGCAACTTCTCACAGCGTTAAGTGCAGATGTACCCACTGAACACAGCTCGTGGGGAGAGGAGGAGCAAATTAAGGAAATATCCGACATGTATGGAGTGTTTAACCATGGAACGTGCTCGGAGGGCGGCGCTGGAGCCGCGGGGTCTGTCCGGGAGGGTCCCGCGGGGCGTGGGGGCTGCCCAGGAGCATCCCGCGGGGCGTGGGGGCTGCCAGGGAGCATCCCGCGGGGCGTGGGAGCTGCCCAGGAGCGTCCCGCGGGGCGTGGGGGCTGCCAGGGAGCATCCCTCGGGGCGTGGGGGCTGCCCAGGAGCATCCCGCGGGGCGTGGGGGCTGCCAGGGAGCATCCCGCGGGGCGTGGGAGCTGCCCAGGAGCGTCCCGCGGGGCGTGGGGGCTGCCAGGGAGCATCCCGCGGGGCGTGGGAGCTGCCCAGGAGCGTCCCGCGGGGCGTGGGGGCTGCCAGGGAGCATCCCTCGGGGCGTGGGGGCTGCCCAGGAGCATCCCGCGAGGCGTGGGGGCTGCCAGGGAGGATCCCACGAGGCGTGAGGGCTGCCCGGGAGCATCCCGCGGGGCGTGGGGCTGCCGGGAGCGCTGGCTTTCTCCGGCATGACATCGCCACCTGGCGACTGGCCGGGGGGACCCGCCCTCAAACCCGACCCTTGCCACTCGCGTCCCCGCGAGGACGAGCCGTCCCCCCCACGGCCGCCAGCCCCCCGCGAGCCCCAGCGTGCCGCCGCCCACGCAGCCGTGCCCAACCCAGTCTTTCCACTAAAATGTGGGGAAAAGTGTAGCTGGTGAGCTGACATATATAAACAAATCATCATTTAAGCACTTGGTGAAGCAGTGCTTAATGTTAGGATGAATTATTCCGTTACTTTCATCTACGTGATCTTTTCATCTGTATAAAAAGGCATAAATAACATGGAAAATTAAGTGAACAACTGCAAAAATTACATAGTTCTGCTCATGCATCATAGATGATGACAAACTATGCCAACAGAGAGAGACAGAGCCCAAATGAATTGTGAAAATCTGACTGCAAGATGCTCAGTCTTTAACAAGGATAGGTGACTCATTCTCACTACCAAAAAGAGTATTTTTTTATTTGTTCAGAAATAAGAACAAATTTTAAAAGCAACCCAGACCAGTGCTGTATCGTGGTGAAATAAAGAAATGAGTCAAGCTTTGGGATGTCTAGATGAACCACTTGAACCAGCAAACACTCTTGAGGTTGTTGGTAAATGGAAAAGAAACTTAAGACCTCCAATACTGTAACTGAGAGAACCGTTTTTTTTTTTGCCAAAGGTATCTTTTTTTCCTGTGAGAACTCTCTCCAAGGATTGGAGAGTTACTACCTGTTAAAAGAAGTACAACTACAGGCATAAAATATACTTACACATTCACCAATGTCTTTATCTAAAGAGTAATACGAAAGCTTCCCGTGTTAATTGCACTTCAGTTTGAGAACTTTAATTAAACTAATTAGAAAGTCAGTCTGGTGAGTCTTATTAAAAAATAGCACCCTGTTTTAAAAATATAGCTTAGTAAATCATAATGGAAAAAAAAGAATATTGATCTGAGGCTCGGAAAACGTCACATACAGTAAAGTTAGGTATGACTACTGAGGTTTAGCTGGAAGGATTTCCTGAAAGTACTACATCAGCAGATCATCTCTCTCTTAACCTGTCTAAAGTTCCTGTAAACACCTATCAGTACAATGCTCAGTGTGCCCACTGCTGAACAAGCTTAGAATAATGGTGTTTCATATACTCGTTGGGAAATCAGAACAAAAGAAACCCTTTTGGACTAGCTGTATAAGCACAAGGCTTCACCAGAAGACAGCTGTATTGTGGAGAAATAATACAGAAAAAATACTCCCTTGAAAGAGATTAGTTCTAGGCTTGAATGAACTAAGAAGTAACCATCATCTGTGAACAATATTATTTATTTTGGCTTGAAACAGAGACACACCTGTTCACTGCATAGGGTCAAAACCAAGTCATATTGGAGAACTAAAATCTGGTTATATAAATACAAATAATCATAGACAGGGCAGTGAGGGCAGAGCCATGGCTGTTCAGGAAATCTAAATAGTACTATAGTTCCTACATAGTGCTTAATTTTGCGTGTCCTGCACTGTTTTAATGGCTGTTAATGAGCTCAATAGTCTATATAAAAGTACCAGAAAGCAAAATTACATTTCATTCCATAACTTGCAAGTCTTAAAGCCTCTACTAGAAATTATTCAATATATACCAGACACAAATGCACATGGTTTGACTGATTGGGAGTATTACATTTCAAAGAAATATAACTACAGATCAACCTCTGCTGAAAAACAGAGCTTTAAGTATTTGCAACTACAGTGTCTTGTATTTCTGTTTGTAATTCTGGGTTTTATAACTAATTGGAGACTATATTTTTTCTCTCTACTGAAGAGGCTGAGAAAAGTGGCTTCTGTAAGATACCTTGATGATTAAAGGTGAGGGGGATGAACCCTGTCTATGATGAAGAGTGAATGTGCTAAGTGAATGGATGATCGCAGGCTCAGGGAGGCTCCAGGGAGCCAGGGGAAGGTCACCAGCACATCATAGCTTGTCTTGTGCTGTGGCACTTTTCTCAAGATCTGTCTCCAAACATTACAGAGGTTTAGCAGTTGAGGCCAAGCATAAAGGAAAAAAAAAAAAAAAAAAAAAAAAAAAAAACAAACCTAACCACACAAAAACAAAACAAAAAAACCCTCCATCAGGTTTATTCATCGAGTTAATTAATGTAAACAATTGAGCAAACCAATATTGATTCCCCTTAATTCAGCTTAAACTTGTAAGGTGACAACTAGCTGCAGTTACATTCATAAAACATTTTGTACTATCCAGTATGATCTTGTATTTATATTAAGGCAGCACACGGGTCAGGTCCCTAAAGCACGTACGAGTGGGTCATTCAGTCTGAAACCACCCACTGGGCTCCCCCTCTAATCAGTGTCCTTCCCATTCCTTGGTTTTACTGACGCTCAAGCTGTGACTGAAGCACCCATGCACATGTACATCCCACCTCCTCCAGGAGAAGATACTGTGATTTCACACAGGAAGCCACTTTCTGGTCTTAAAATTAGCCACAGCCTGGCGTTTTCTGGTGGTTTGGCTGCTCAGTTGCCCGGTCTTGAGGCTGTTCATTGTGAGCCGAACAGTCAAATGTCAGGGCGATTGTGTTCCTCGGGCAGAGCCAAAAGCCCTCTCCTAGATGCCTTGCTGTGCTCTGCGTTGCCTTCTCAGCCTTTTTCATTTCACAGCTTTATTTTAAGAGTAATTGGGTTTTGCTCTCTTACTGCTGGAACACCAAGGAATGGAATAGACATATCAATGCCAGAACAAAACAGCTGTTCAGGAGTGAGAGTCCTGGGGGCAGAGGCAAGAGAAAGTCCCTCTCCTCTTTCTTTTTTAAATTGCCTCCTAACAGCAGCTCCTACTAGACAAAGTTTCAAGAGCAAAAAAAAAACAGGCCTGCACAAAAAGCAATTAGGGCTAATCTGAGAAAATACATGCATTTAAAAAATCTCATCTTAATGGGAGGAGAAACTGTCATCAAGCTATTTACAGACCCATGACTCCTGCTATTTTGCTGTTGTCAGATCATTTATTTGTGATAGTTTTCTTTTGCAAAGACTGAATGTACATTATTACATGACTGAGCCATGGTGTGGCACAGAGCTTGGAGATGGGACTGCAACCCTCACTTGGAGAAACAGCGTTGCTGACAAAGGATAGCTCCTGAATTGCCTGGCCTTAAAAAGCCTGCAGAGATCACCACAGACAGTGAGGCTGTAGTTCCTCTGGCATCAAACCTGCCTCACCTTTGGGCTAGTACAAGTATCTGTGCAGTCAGGTGGCAGGCAAGACTTGAGGAGCTGAAAAATAGCTTGGCCAAAAACAATAAAGAGGTTTATTTTTCAGCCTGCTCAGTACCCCAGTACATCCACAGAAGAGCTTCTGCTAGCACAAGGAAGGAGTGTGGAAATAAACCATCAGGGAGGAGGGCAGGGCTGTCTCTTTCAATGGCTGTGCTTGCTTAGATAGGCTGAAAGTGTCCTTTGACATACAGCCAGAGGCTAGTCATCTGAAAATGTTTGAGTCACTGCACAGCCCAACTTGATTCTCTCTCCTTTGGAAAATGCAACTCAGACTGTTAAGGCTGCTAGGGAAGTTAAAATTTGGAATGTTTCCTGCATCTGGATACTTACTTTGGAAGGTAACCTTGAGTAAAGCTTGAGGGGAAACAATCAGAGTGAGTGACACATCATCACTGACACTGTTGGTTGTATTAAAGTCTGTCGGTGTAACAGTGCACAGAGAAACAGGACCCTTGAGAGGCTCAGCTCTGCCAGCCAGTGCAACTGAAATGGGAGTGGGCTATCCACACCAAGATGTGCTTTTGGCTGCTGGCTTTTAAGGCCATGAAATCTTGACTCATTTCTCTTGCTGGAATATGTTAGGAGAGGATTACAAGGATATTTCCTCATTGCATGAGAATGAACTGAGACATAGCCATTGGGCTGCTCTGATGTAAAAGGTTTTGTGAAATATTTGCAAGACCTCTGTGACATTAACTGTGTTGTTAATGCAGAGGTAATGTAAATATGAGTGCATTGATGTCTATCTGCTAGAAACATTTTTATCTCAAATGTACTGGTGGGATAAAATCTTATGGCTTCCTTTAAATTAGCAGGTAATTTGTCTTGCTTAGACTGTAGAAGTGCATGTTTGCAGACAGCTCTTTAGAGAGTGTCACCTTTAATAGGTATCAGTCACCTCATCTGTCTGACCTGGGAGATTATCAATGTGAAAGGAAAAACACACTGCTAGCAAGGTTTTACTTTATGACTTTGTGACCAGAACAAAAGGTTTCTGTTGAAGTTAATATGTGTTATTGCATAATAATTCCAGTATCAGCAATGAACCAAGCAGAAAATGACTGACATTAACTGGAGCCTGTCTAACCTGGTGGTCAGCAAGATGCAGCAGATCACTGAAGAAAGATTGCCAAGGGTGTGGAGGATGTGAAAGAACTGCCTGAAATACATCAAACCACAACAGCAGCATAAGCAGCAACAGCAACAACAAAACCAGCAGCAGCAGCAGCTGGGCAAGCTGCTGTAGTAACAAGCACTGGCAAGGCCAGAGACAGGCTGTAGACATTTATAATGAATTAGTCTGGGATGAAGAGATAAAGAAGACCTTGTAAAATCACTTAAGATGTCAGAACAAACCATTCAAAGGAAAGCATTAGCTGCAGGAGTGTAATCTTAGCAGGAAAAAATCAAGGTCATTCTAACTTTGCAGCAGAGGTGCGCTTGTTTTAAGAAAGGCAGTAAAATCCTTTGTGTGTGAAGCATGTCAGAAAGGTTTTGTCAAACAGAGTGAAAGCAAAAAGCTGCTTAATTTGAGCCAGTGAGTAGGGACAGGACTTATGAGATCAATACTTTTTAGCTACCATTATCAAAGGTAAAATATGATCAGAAATGACGGAGTTACACAATTTATTATCACCCACCGGTTGAACAGTGGTAACTTATGTGGAAGTCGACTATCTAAAGTTAAGGTGGGATTTAGCTTCAGGGCTTCTCCCCAAACATATGTTCTCAGAAAAAAGCAAAAGTTCAAACTGATGTTTCAGAACCTGCTATGACTCTTAGCGTACAGACTCTTCTAGCATGTTCCAGTCATCCACCAAAATATGTGACCTTCAGTCATCTTCAAAATGACCTGTTTAGGAGCTTCTCTCAATTCCAAAGGTAAGATAACTTTAACAAAACATGAAATATGTGTTCAACTGCTGCTGGATGAAATGGTTGGTAGTGAAGAGAGAAAAAGGCTCTTTCTTCCTTCTGACCATCCGAAGGGAGGATGTATTTTCACATACAGGGACTTTTCAAGGGCTTTCTACTTTGCATATATGTGTGACATCTAAGAAGCCAGAGATGTGCTGGGCTGGTGGGTGCAGAACAAAAAAGAAACATCCCTCAGATGTGATAGGTGCATAGTTCTGAACTCATACCTCATGGGGGTTTTTTGTTAGCCACCATTAAGTACAACACCGGTTGCCTCACATACATTCAGTCAGGCCCCTGATGTGCCCTCAGAGCTCTTTACAGTTTTGGGCTGCTCTTGCCTTAATCTGAAGTTCATTGAAAATATATTAGAAAAGGCATTTTTGTTTGCCTGGAGAAATACAGCCCTAGCAAGAGTCACCCCGGTATCCAGGGTGCAACTGTGCAACAGGATGTGTCGAAGAGCATCAGCATCCAGCATCTCACCTCACAGACACTTCCCTTGATAGCAGCAGAGTTAGACGAGGTTGTTCATTTGTTACAGAAGGGATCAGAGCAGGCTAAGCTGGGAAAAATATAAAATGTGAAATTACATAAAATTGAATGTGACGTGTAAGTGTTAATTAGGAGCTAATTATCCTCTGTTAGCAACTGACTCACAGGTGGTCTGAGCCTCATAAAAAGAGGCAGGAATTCATAAAGTAAGGACAGCAGCATTTTGACTTTGTTGCAAAATCTATGTGTTACTGTCTGTTGCAGTTTAGGCTACTGGTTTCATTCATGCACTTTTTTGTTTTTTGGAAAGGACACTTAAGGAAAATGAAGTGTTGTTACATTGAAGGGACACCAGCAGTTGCATTTGGGCTACCGGGTCCAACCATGGTAAGTGGCAAAACTCTGTAGGACTCAAATTGAAAACAGACAGACTGGGGTACGGACTCAGATCTTCCTTGGTTTTCTCTGTATCATGCTTTCGCAGTTGCTGGTATGGTATTGTACTCAAGCTGTGCCCTATCATCACTACATTGTAGCTGGATCAACAGCAAGGAGTTACCTGGAATGTTCATCTTTGCTTGAAAAACAGGAGAGAATGCAGAAAATCCTAGGCAGTTTCCTTTTTAGATGTATTTTGATTAAGCAATAAAGGTTACAAAGGCTCTTCTAACCCTAAAATAAATGTCTGGGGAAAAAGCTTACATAACAAATATGAGGATTCTTTAAATAAACTTTAGACAGAGACTGAAACTACCTAAAATGCTTGATCAAGTTGAAGATAAGTAAATTAGCCCAACTTTGGGTGTAAATATGTTAAGTAAATAAATCGGTTCAACTGAGAGACTTAAATTTGTTTTTAATACAGAAGTTTACTACCTCTTAAATACACTATATTCCCAGGCCAAAGGTATGTCACAAATGTACAGGAAAAAAAAAATTGCATTTCAATGGCTTAGCCACCTTTTGTCAGATCTTCTGTAGCTCTTCAGCTAACATCAATTTAACACCATTATTTTCTGTAAATGTGCTATTTTCCGCTGCAATTATTATACAGAGTTCACTAGAGAACAACCAAATGATCTGAATATGCCTCTTGCAGCTGGTGTTTTATTCCACCACGAAGTTGTTTACTGGGTATAGATGGAAAAGTATGTATTTTATATTGAGTTTCTGTAATTTTCCAGGAAACACAGCAACTCCCTTTGTTTAACATACATTTAGATGTATGTCAAACAGAGAAAAAAAGCCATACCAACCATTCTGCTTTGAGGAATAATTACAAAATCTTTGACCATCTCTAGGCAGGGAGAGGATTCCTAACCTGAACTCTTGGTTAGAAGATTGGCAATACAGAGAAAGCCAGGCTGATGCCAGGAAGCATTTCACACTGATCTGCTTGAAAATAGCTTTTACATTTATTTCGATTGTATTCATCTGTTTATTCTCTTTATATATTAAAATTTAGTAATAATATTCTAATTTCTAATTATTTTAGTAAAAGGATACTAAAGCTTGCAGTAGAGGGATATTAGGAGATTATAGAATAATGATAAAGTAAAAATTGCTTCTGCTCAGGCAGATATTGACCATGCAAAGGAAATTAGAACAAAGTCATGTGGGGAAAAAAAGAAAAGAAGACATGAGATAGTTGTGTAGAGACAATGGGATTTATTTCAGCCCAGTTTGCATCAGTTTTCAATGAAGATTGAGTAGCAGAGGCTACTCTGGCGTATAGAAATAAATAGTTGAGCACTGAAACTAGATAAAGAAGGCGGTTCTAAAGGTTAAAAAAGACACAGGGAGACATGTCCTGTAGGTTAAAAAAGGCCAGGGAAATGGGATATTCTCCATCCCAGAACTCTGACTCGAGGTGTCAAAGATTTTATTTTTTATTTTAAATAAACACCAAATTGAGTTGCCATAAATACTATGAGCATCAAGTAAAAAATAAATAACCTTTTTCTTGAGAAAGGTTAAAAAATTAGTTGTGTAAACATTGCACCCTGTCATCCGACCTCAGAATGCTAAAAATTCTGAAACCTGACAGAGAAAAATAGAAACATTGTGCGGTGGTAGATGGCAGACAGAAGCAAACTAACCTCCAGATCCCTGAGACACATGGTTATTTTTTTAAGACAAGGCAGTAGAATAGTTTTCCTTTACTTACACTTAAGCACAGTATTTGATTTTGTACCACCAGAAAAAATTACTATTTAAACTGAGGGAGACGAGATTTAACAGAAAACATATAAAACAGGTGAAAAGCTGCTCAAAGGGCTTATAGCAATGGGCAGTCAGGAGACAGCTGGCAGGGGGATGTAACAAGGAGCAGGTTTAGGGATGATCTCTGTGGGTCTTTATGGTTGTGCAGGTGAGCTTTCATCACATAAGCTAATAATTATTACTAAGTGTTTGATACTGCATTATATAGACTGTATTTGCCTCCTCCAGGTGCTCAGCATGCATAGGTGCTCCTGTAGTAGATGGTGTGTATGACTGGCCAAGTTCTGCACCCACGGTAGCAGTGCCCTGGCTGGCCACATGCACGCCCTTCGGCGAAACCACACGGCTCCCTAGTACTTGCAGAGTCCAGAGCAAATGTTATGCTAAACTGCAAATCTCTTCCGGAGCTCAGAGCTACTTTCTGAGCGCCGTGGAGAAGCTGAGGAAGGTGAGCAGCCTCTGTCTCAAGGCAGGAGAGACAGAGGCCACTCTGAAACAGCAGGCCAGCCTGGTCATCAGAACGTCGAGTTGGATGCGCTGCCGGGTCCAAAACTCAGCATTTAAAGAGGGCTCTGACCGAGCTGCTCAGTTAATAGCATCTTTGTATGACTGCTGCCCCTCAGGAAAATGAGACATGGATCTCTCCAGATTTGTCGCTTTTTCACACATTGCGACAAAGCATGAGATTTCTTCTAATCCCTCCGCTTGGCTGAACAAAGCTATCCTAGTGAATGGCAAATAAATAGATAGAACATAACAAAGATTTTGTAAAGCTATTACCACTAAGCTTGAATTTTAAGAAATGTGAAAATCAGAAAAGACAGACTATTAGCTCCATCTAAATTACTGGCCTTATTTCTAGTCTAATAATCTATTTTAACTCCATGTAATCACAATATTGCATTGATTAGCTCACTGAAATGTAATCTTATTAGTGGTTCACAAGGTTGCATTTAATCTAGCTGATTATGCCAGTGCATCTCTGAGCAGTTGGTTCCATATTATTGTGGCTCTTAATGAACTGTCTGTGCATTAAAATTCACCAAATAAAAGTTATTACCTAGCTTATTCTGATTTGTTCTAGTGTTCTGCATACACTAGTCATTCTTCCTTTATTTGAAGTCTTATGTAAGCTTTTTATTGCTAACAAGCTACCAAAACCCTTATAACATGTTTTCTGTGTATCAGCATCTATTTGCGGCCTTCGTAATTATATTAAAAAAACAAACAAACAAACAAACAACAAAACTACAAACAAACAAAACCCATGTTTTCTTCCCATGAACACTAGTATAGCTTGTTTCTGCACTTTCACTCTGTTGATAATTTCCTTGGTGAAGAGTACCTGACCTGGTTAGGAGCTCCACAACTCTATTTACAGAAGGAAATTACAGCTGCAAAACAGGTTTTGCAGTGGTTTCACTTTCTTTCAATACTGGATTAGTTCTTATATTAATCCCTATTAAGACAAGTAATTGTTTATAGAGAGCAGCTTTAATAGCAATGCTAAGGTTTTCACACTGCTTTTGCCTGTGTATTGAAAGTCACTCAGCTGTGAAAGATTACGCTTCCATCTGGGGATTTGTGCCAAGGGAAAAGGAAGGTCACCTCTTGCAAATGGACAACAAAAGCACTTTATGCAGCAATTGCTGGTTTGGTACAAAAGTTAAAAGCCAGGACAATGGAGCTACGGCTGGTCAGGGAAAAGGAAAGTTGGAACAAAGGAACAATTTTAGCCTGGTTGTAAGAAGGTTGCAACCTCACTGAAGCCACTGTAATTACACCAGGGCTGAATTGAGCCATGCTGTCTTCAAAGAAACAGGCTGTACCTAGGAAAAATAAAAAGTGTAAGTAAGTATTTGATATAGCCTTTTGAAAGTGCATTAGCTGAACAGTGACTTCTCTAGCACCTGATACCACAGAAAGCTGGGAGAGTGCAGTGTGTTCATATTTCTGCTGTCCTTCTCACTACTTGTCTATTTTAATTTCCTGTATCAGGAAAAGAAACACTTGCCTCTACCCTGTCCAGAAGGGGCTCAGATTTGCAGGTATCTGTGAGGGGGGATTAGTGTTGTAACTCTAGAGCTGTGTAGTAGAAATCAGGGATGCTTTTATACATTTTCCAGATGTTTATTGCCTGGGTGTTTAAGGCTGTATTTGCCATGGCAGTTCCTGGAGCTGTTCTAGATACATCTGACGAGATGAAGAGTTTAAAAAGTTAAATGGCAGCTTTCAGTCAATGGAAAGGAGTAAAGGGAAAGGACCTGGGGGAATGGGCTGATGTTCAACCTGAAGGTCCACCTCCAGCTACCAGTGTGAGATGGTCTAAGCTGCTCAGCATTTCCTCACATCTCAGGGGAAGCTTGCTCATGAAATGCTGCCAGAGTGATGCTTGGTGCGTGCTCTGGTCCCTTGCTAAAATGAGGCATTTCTTAGCCACGCTTAAACTGCCCAACTATTGTGTGTCAACATCTACCTACATTTGGCACCACCAGGATGACTTGTGTTCCTCTTCGTGGTGGTTGTGTGGCATTAAATTGTATTTCAAGTGCTCTGACTTTTTTCCGTCTATCAAGTTGAGCTTGACCACAAAGACGACAAGCTTTACAGTTGTTGCTAAAATAGTATAAACCTAGAAGTGGAACTAAAGTACATAAAGCTGCTTGAGTGCTTGTAATTATCTTCTTAAAACAGATGCCTTATATTAAAGGGTGAATAACAATTTCATAGGATCTGTGTGAGCCACCTTGGACTATTTTTACTTCTAGCGTATAGCCATGATGATGGGAATGAGCAGACAAACCTAGCTGCTATCTGTGGGCCACACTTTTTGTCTCACCTGGAGTTGCAGGACAAGGTCACACTACGCCCTGAAAGCCTTTTTTAAATGGTAAGCATACAAAAATGCTTTGTGATGTAACCATGGTGTGTGCTGCAATATTAATACAGGTATTTATAGTATACATGGGAAAGAGATGCAGTTATGAGTATTTAGTTTGCAATAGTGGAAAAGAACGTGTGGTAGGAAAATAGTATCTATTTTTCCTCAGCTGCTTTATATGAAATATATTTGAGATGCTGTAATCGGTCTTCTTTAGCGATTCTACCTAGTATAAAATATTCCTTTGGCTTTGTACAGATACACAGTGAAAATACAGTGAAAATGCTATCTCCTTTCCCCATGAGTGAGGAGACTGTTAGATCAAATGCAGTGGTAAGATATTAGCTATAAGCTGCCTCTGAGGTCACGGTTTCATGATAACCTTACTGACCCAGAGATCCTCCCTGCCTTAGAGGCAGCTTTGGGTGTGAGCAGACAGCACAGAGATTGGAAGAAGGAGCTTCTGCTGTGCTCTTGACAGAGAAATAACAAATGGACACGGTAATAACAGTAATCATCTGGCTGAACAACAAATCACAGAGTGGCTGGGGCTGGAAAGGACACCTGGAGGTCATCTGGTCCAACCCCCCCTGCTCAATCAGGGCCACCTACAGCAGGCTGCCTAGGACCACGTCCAGATGGCTTTCGAGTATTTCCAGTGATGGAGACTCCACAGCCTCCCTGGGCAACCTGCGCCAGTGCTTGGTCACTGTCACACTAAAAAAGCTATCAAACCCAGCTTCTACATACTGGGTCTGAGACAACTGGGACCATCCTTGCAGTCAATAGAGTCTGCTCTTATGTCCTGTGCTGAAAACTAACCTTACTCTCCCATGTAATTCAGAGTCCTTTCAAGATCCTGAATCTGCCATTCCCCTTTGTCTTATGGGCTGCCCCTGGCTGACAAGATAGATGGATGTTTTCAGAGTGGAAGAAAACTTCAATGTTTTTTCCCCTCATCCTACACGGTTTTGAAAAAGGCCCTGCAAATCATGACTCAAGCTCTGTGTGGCACACTGTGGTGCCACCTTGGGAAATTGGCTTACTCAGCGTTCATCTTCATGCTAACTCCAAAGGGTGTCACCAGTGGGTCAAAAGGACAATAGTTCATGACCGTCCTTCAGCTACCATATTCTCTTTCCAAGTATGCTCCACAGGACAGGGGAGTGTACGCAGGAATCTGTTTTGATTTATTGCCATATGACAGCCCCACCACTGAAGTGGTGTGCGTTTGCACAGCACCTGAGGGAGTGGAGCTGTGCTCCGTACGTGCCTCCCTTCGCCACGGCTTTCTGCTGTGCTGCACTGTGCATCTCCAAACCAACAGCTTCATAAAGGAACTAGAGAAATTCTGCTTGCAACAAGCGTACAGCTATGAGCATGTCTCTCCACGCTGATTAAATGCCTGCTTTTTATTCATGGTTCCTTCCACTCTGATAAACATCAGAAACAGCCTAATTATGTTTTTGTCACTACTCAACTTGTGTTCATTAATCTTATCTACACGTATCTCTACATTACACCATAGAGATTTGGAGTCAGATTTTTCAAAGTCTTTTAAGTACCTTATGCACAATGGTTTCTATCAACTATGACAAGGATGATTTCTATAAATTCTTGTTTTCACCAATTAATGTAAGGAAAGATGGTAGCTTAGAAAAGCATTGCACAAGTCATCTGAGTAGAAGTGAGGCAGAGAACTGCAAATCTGATTGGCTGTGGGGTTTCAGATTTTTAAATTAAGTTTCATATGAAACAGAAAAATGAATCTGAAATGTTCAATTTAAATACTCTGCTATACAATTGGAAATTGCTAAGTAAAACACCTAGAACTAAATTCTGACAAAAAGTGAGCTATCATGAAAAATGGCATGTTACAGTATTGTCAGGATTATTTTCCTCATCTATTCCTCTGCCTCAATGATTTTTCCAAATATAATTTCACTAAGTTCAGTTTCAAGGAAGATATATTTTTTCTAAAGGAAATTAAGTTCCCTAATCACTACCCACCCAGCCTTGCCTGAACTGTTGTTCTGTATAAGCTGAGCATGTCCATGGATTTTCTCTGGGGCTCTAATGAAAACATAACCTGAGTTCTCCGATCAGGATTGCTTGAAAGGTTCAGCTCAAGCCTTCTAAATACTCATATTCTGGTATACTCGCTGTGCAATATGGACACACGTG
Organism: Tyto alba; assembly: GCF_018691265.1. Classification (NCBI taxonomy): domain Eukaryota; kingdom Metazoa; phylum Chordata; class Aves; order Strigiformes; family Tytonidae; genus Tyto; species Tyto alba. The sequence continues at coordinate 11,071,829 of NW_024881327.1, read as the reverse complement.
CCCCTCCTTTCTTTCTGCAAAAACCTCATCTCTAGAAACACTCTGAATAAAGCAGGGAGAGATGATGTGAGAGTATGAGAATACAGCTGGAGCTAGTGCTTGCAGAGGTGTCATGCAGGTTTCTTCATGGATTTCATGTGCTTGAGCCAGTGCCTATTAGAAAAGCCACAAGACAATTTGGTCTGAAAAAGGTACTGAAGTCAGAGGAATTACCTTCCTAGGTCAGACCATGCATACTGTCTTGAAGTTCTTAGGATTTAAAAAACAAACAAAAAAAAAAAAAAGCAAAAAAAAAAAAAACAACAAAAAAAAAATACAAGAAAGAAACAAATTTTTAAAACCCCACACCCAAAACCTACCAGAAATTGTCCCAGCAAACAAATACAGTGCATTTTTTCTCATCCTGTTCTCTATTAGTCAGAGGTATATTGGACACAGAAACCAAAGGCTCTTATCCCTTACCCAGGAAGAACATGGATATTGTTGAAACTCACATGTGTTCTCAGCCTTTTCTGGAAGGTCTCAGTGTGGGGGAGAGATCTGCTTGTAGTGCAGAAAAGTGTTCTGTTTTAACTCACTCTCCTTATCACATTTATTGACTAACCTCTTGGTTTGGGGTTGTGGAATGGGGTAATAGAAGTTTTGTGGTAACTGTATTTTTATATGTAAACATTAAGTCTCTTCTTCCTTGTCCCCTGCCTTCCATAAAACATTCCCAGGCTGTTTCTTAATTTCTTTTCACGCAAGAGCTTTTCCAGATCCACAATGACTTGTAGTGCCCCTTTTAAGCTTCGTTCAATATGAGTGTCAGATGGTACCACTTCAACTGGAAGCACTTTGCCTTAAGTTACACCGTATCATCACACTGCTCTCTCTAATATTCACTGTCATCTCATTTGCCAGGCTTCTTGTCTGAGTTGTTTCGTTTGTAGCTGTACACTGAGCAATGGCCTTCCTCAAGCAGGTCACAGTCCCCCTTGTACTTTCCAAGCACCTGTAAGGGAGTCCGTTGGGCAAGCATGTTCACTGGGTAATCAAAGGTTTTAATAATTTTAACTACAGAACACTCTGTCAAAATGCAGTATTGGATTATTTCAGCTCCTAAAGTTTCTGGGCTCACAGCCCAGAAAGCCAACGGTATCCTGGGCTGCATCAAGAGCAGCGTGGGCAGCAGGGCCAGGGAGGGGATTCTCCCCCTCTGCTCTGCTCTCGTGAGACCCCCCCTGCAGTGCTGGGTCCAGCTCTGGGATCCCAACAGCAGAAGGACACGGACCTGCTCGAGAGGAGGCCATGAAGGTGCTCAGGGGGCTGGAGCAGCTCCCCTGTGAGGCCAGGCTGAGAGAGTTGGGGGTGTTCAGCCTGGAGAAGAGAAGGCTCCGGGGAGACCTTATAGCGGCCTGCCAGGGCTTAAAGGGGGCTACAGGAAGGATGGGGAGGGACTCTGTCAGGGAGTGTAGGGATAGGATGGGGAACAACAGCTTTAAACTGAAAGAGGGTAGATTTAGATGAGATATAAGGAAGAAATTTTCCCCTGTGCGGGCGGTGAGGCGCTGGCCCAGGCTGCCCAGAGCAGCTGTGGCTGCCCCCTCCCTGGAAGGGTTCAAGGCCAGGTTGGACGGGGCTGGGAGCAGCCTGGGCTGGGGGAAGGGGGCCCTGCCCGGGGCAGGGGGGGTGGAACTAGATGGTCTTTAAGGCCCCTTCCAACCCAAACCATTCTGTGATTCTGTGTTTGGTTTTCCTGACCTGATTCACAGGGTTACAAGCTTGCTAGATCAGTCGTACCCAACGGGCATGAACAGGATGACTGTATTAAAATGGCAGTAGCTGGACTGAGGGCCCTGAGAAATTCAAAGCCAAAATTGCTGAAATTCTACAAGTTACCAGTTACTACAGCTGAGGTTGTTTTCAAATAGTTTGGTTTTGTTGGGATTTTTTTTTAATAAGGGCAGTGGATGTTTTTCTTTGTGATTTTGGGTTTTGTTGATGTTGTTGGTTGTTTGTTTGGTGTTTTTTTGTTTGTTTTTTCAAACAAAGTTCTTATGTCATGATACGCAGCAAAAAAAAACAGGCACACAGGTTATATAGCTATGCATATATTTCAGTGGTGAGGTAAAATGTGTACCTAATACTGAGTCACATTTTGATACATGACTTGTGATTTTATGTGATTACTTAAAATTACATAAACTGGGAACTTACTAACTTACTAACAGTAATTTCCTGAAAATTTGACACATTGATGAGTGAAAGTCAGACTTTCCCCTGAAAATTTATATTTGAAAAATATGCATCTATAATCCCGCACATGCTGCTGTTATGACTGTTATGCTGTTATAACTATGTGCAATGTTAATCGACTGCTGTTAGTTGACCATGTGGCACATCACAGCCACCGTAGAGTACTGCCGGTGCAGAAACATCAGGTTGGGAGTAGCCTAAATAAGTAGATACTTTACACAGAAAGGGCTTTCTACAGCCCTTTAAAATTACTTTCTTGAGACAGTGTCTTGAGGACACACTCTTGAGGTAGCGATGCCTAACGGAGTCCTAGATGTAAATTCAGCAGTGGAATAACTGCTCTAACATTTGAGAAAGGCCCAATATAATGTTGAAAGTTGCTGTCATAGTCAAGCAACTAATGGTTAAAATGCCATGTATTTGGGCCAGTACAGTGTCCTGTGTCAGTGAAAAAGCTTGCATGTTGTTAAACTGCTCTTCATCCGAGCTCCCTATCATCAAAGAAGCCTCCTGGTGTGTCCACAACACTCACAGCACTAGATCAGCACTGGAAAAAAGAAAAAAGAGAAGGCAATGGAGCCATATGGGATTCTGACCTGCAGGGAAAGACATTTGTGAAAACCTTTAGAGTCTAATGAGGACTTGGTGCTTGTTACTTGTTCATTTACGGGTTTGCAGCATTTTTCATAACCAACCTTGGACAAACAGAGGGGGGTAGATTGCCACAACTGTGTACGAATTTTAAATTGTCTCTCCAGTGGGCAACTGTAGAGTTACAGAACTAGGACTGGGAGCAGGATTTAGCTCATATAGCTTACCAGGGAGAAAAGAGAAAGAAGAGGAAAAGCAGACAAATGGCAGTAAATAAAGCTTCTGGAGGAGGCTGATGAATGTGGATTGCCACTGCCACTGGCTCAGGACTAAGGCTATGAAATGGAGTGACAGAAAACAAAATTCAGAGATGGCAACCAGCCATGCATAATTTTGCTTTATAAAAAGACATACCATTTGGTCTATAGATGTATCTCAATGAGAGGTAAGAAAGAAAATCTGTCTTAAAATGGCTTGTGAGGATGGACAGAATAGTTTGCTATTTTATACCAATCTGTCTTTCTTGCTGATGTCTGTAAATACTGGTGCTTAGTTCTTTGAATTCCCATTTGTTCTGTTCTGGAATTATTCTCTCTCCATTATTACCAACAAATGTAGACTTAGCCATCTGGGAAAAAAAAAAAAAAGTATATTCTAAATTATGTTTCTTTCTCTACTGTCATGTGATTATTAACTCAGATCAATGCATGTAAGCTATTCTTTGGTCCATTATTATTCTGTTAGAGGATAACAGTAAATAACTCTCTACCTTTTTAAAAAATGTGTTGATACATATGGCATGAGAGCATCAAATAGTAATTCACCCTTCTGAGTGATAATACTGGTCATTACAACACCTGTTCTCACACTTTGTGAGTCAGAACTGCAGCACGCCACAGCTTTTCCCAATGATCTACAGGGAGAGGTGTTCAGGGGTAAATGCTTTTTAGTGATTGTGAAATGGGTCATATTTTGTCTGTCAGCTCTTCAGAACTGGTATGTATTTTTTTCACTGCCTGCCAAATTTATTTGACTGCTGACCACATGTTGTTGCTCAGATGAAGCATAGACTTCAATGAGATTCCACAGATACAGTGTTGAAAAGTAATATTCCATGATTTAGCTGATAGTTCTAGTAGATAAAAGGATTGCATCTCAGTTGGTTTTAGAAACAGAAACTCTGCACAGCTTGTAAAAGTAAGAGAGTAATGCCGTAGCTATCAGATATAAACATGTAACAATCATGCTGACTGAGAACAACCTGTTTTGAGACATTTGGGTCTTAGTTTAGGTGAGTATATGGGGTGCCTCTTGTTTGAGTTGTACTGCAGAATTTTTGCTCGTTTTCCAGGTACTTCAGAGAGGCTGTTGTTTAGTGACATCAGTATGTGTCTAGATTTCGTAATGAGCAATAAGCCAGCCTTTAAAAACAGAAAGTGAACATGTTTGCCTACAATAGATTTCTTTCCCTATTTATTTTCTTTCTCTTTCTTCTTTTGTAATATAGCTTTTCCATGCATATTCTCATTTTAAATGTATCTATAGAGAGATCATATATATTTGTTAAATAATATAAGTCCATATAGTATATACACACGCGCCCAGTAATACTACAATGACTTGGGAATTGTATGAAATGGCCTGTGGTTATATTTTTAGCAAAGCTATAAGAGCTGAAAAGAAAGTACAAATTGTAAACCTAAGACATCACATTCCCATTCCTATACCATCTCCTGACTTTTTCTGTATATTAAAATTGCCCCCAGGGCTCTGCATAATAAATTTTATGTAGATTCCGACATGAATTTTTCTGTCAAGAGTCACCAACCTTGTAGTGATTTGTTCGTTAGAGATCAAAGGAAAGGAAGATGCTATGAGAGGTTTTCTATGAACCCTACCTGCCTCGTTTCCATAGATCTTGCTGAAAGTGCATCCATCATTTGAATTAATGTAGAAATAGATAAATAATTTGGGATAAACTACTAATTTTCAGCACTACCGAAAGTCACCACCATCTTTTGCAAAATTTGATCCATATCCCCTGACTTTTTTTCTTTGTGGGGAAGAAAGAAGAGGGATTTTTTTCTTTAAAAACTTGTGTCTAACTTACAGCTTAAATGCTAATCAGCTGCTAGCCTAACAGAGCTCTGCTCTTTGTGTAGAAAACCAGTTATGCTATTCCTTTGCACAATACTCGGTTTTTAGGTGGATGTGTCCATAGGGCAAACTAGTTTCTGACCTCAATTTAGCAGCAATATCGTGACAGCAACGTTTAGTCTCCTCCTCCTGTCAAGGAAAGCAAAGGTAGATAAAGAAATCAAAAACCCTCCTTAAGTCAAAGTGAAATTCCTAGTAAATTAGTAGAGAATGCTTAGTGAATATAAAGCCATACATGTATTTCAGTCTTGGCCACGTCTAGCATAGAAATGCAGAGGAAAAAACAAACCAGGAATGAAATTGTTCCCTATAACTAAGTTATCAGGTCCTGAGTCCTCTGATGTCTAAATCAAGGACTAATCTAACAGGGCCTCAAGCTGCCCTTTGCAGCCCAAGCCTCTCCTTCAGGCTGTCCTTTCTATTGCAAGAGGGTGCAGGGGTGTGCCTGCTTGCATGGGTGCCATTCCTACCTGCAGTTTGCATCTGTGCCTGGCGTGTGTCTCTGGCTCCTGGAGTTCAGAGGGGTTGGACCACCCAACTGACAGCTCACATCCTAATTCTTTCACCTACTCACAGGAACAGGCCCCAGAGCCAAGGCTCCAAATCCCAGAACCTGGATATTATTTTACTGGTGTAATCTTTAGAGCCAGCTCCAATCTTTACTAAAGTTAGTGAATTAGTCCTATCACTGCAGGGGTTTTGGATAAGCTTAGCATTTATAGGCAGAAGTTGGCAACAGTCTTCAAATGGATGGGCTTGCTAGTGTGCACGTTTCATAGGGCACTTCTTTTCTCTTCCACATATAAACAGTGGGCTGAGCATACCAATTTATTTTAGCTGCTGGCAAAAGGTCAATAGCTATTCTCTCTCATTTAATGGAAAGAAAGCATGAAGAAGCACTATGATTTAGCCTTTCTATCTCTGCACTAGATTAATTAGAGCCAAAATGATCAAATCCTCACGTTCACAGGCAGCATTCACTTCAAGGAGAAATAATTTCCCTTTCTTGTTGCTTTTTCTATGCAGTTGTGCTAATCAATATTTTTAACAAAGCTTTTTTGATAACAGCAACATTTAATAGTGAGAAAACCAAGTGAAGTTGTTCCATTTCAGCACAAGATGACAACTCAAGACTTTCAAAGCAAAATTATTGAAAATGCAAGTAGTTGTATCTAATACAGTCCCTTCAGGTGCCGAGCCCTCAAGATTTATGGCAACTTATGAAGATGCTGAATAGCACTGATTTTTTTTTTTTTTTTTTTTTTTTTTAATTGGCTGGGGAGAGCAGGAATGACTTTGTAGCCAATTGGCTGCTGCACTCCCATTGGGGTGGGATGAGAATGATATATTCTGCAGTTGGATTCCTTGGTGATGCAGAGTTACTAAGAAACATGTTTCATTCCTGGCACTGTAACTTGCTGTCATCATGTAATTCCTGTGTCCTGCCTAATGTACCTGTATAAGTAACAAACATGGTAAGTCTTTCTGTCCAATGACTGTGTAATTGCCATATACAAAACACAACACCAAGTTAAGACAATTCCACTATAGGGTGCGGTAGGGAAGTAGTCAGAGTAAAACTGCCTCAAGAAGGGGAAGGAGATGAAGTTGAGCTTCTGGCAGCCTGGACTATTAAGTTGGTAGCTGCAAGAGCAAAGTATTGCAGGATGATCATCATACTGCCTTAATATAAAACTTACCTTGACAGAATACATGCTAGTTTGTACACTAAAGACTAGGGAGATGGAAATGAAACATCTAGTTGTGGATTTGGGGCACCTCACTGCTCAGCACTTCAGTCTTTATTGCTCTGGTTAAAACCCTGATCTGCAGAAACTTTACATACCTTCAGAAGGCATGTGGCAAACAAGCAGGAGAATGAGGAGTTCACTTTTCAACTTTACACTGGGCCTTTAGGCAGTACTAAAGTTTCTAAATTCTTTTGTAGATATAGTCCTTCATTAAATATTATTAGTGTATTATAAATGGGGTTTTTTTACTTGTATTTGAATAATGGAGACAGTATTACAAATGATTTAGGGAAACTACAGCCCTTAATACTAAATGCTGTCTGCCACTCTGTGTGTAATACTAAGGTCTTCACATTGGTACCTCACCTCTACCTATCTTAGGAGAGTGTGAAAAAAAATTTCTTTAATCAGGTGTTTTAAAAACAAGGTTTCCAAACAAGGAAAGTAAACACATGTACTTTTCTAATGAAATGAATAAGGCAACCTCTACTTCATTATAAAAAATATCAAAGGAAAAGATGACAATCAGTAATTTTACTCTGGGAGAAAAGAGAGGAAGAAATTAATATGACATTCTGTTGGTATATGCCTCTGTATATAAATGGGAGAGCAATTACCTCCCATAATGAAACTGGACACAGTTATGTATTTCCACACACAGTAGACAGAAAAAAAATATGTCCTTATTCAACTAAAGTTTCTAGGGCAGTAAACTAGTACATTCATAAATAAAGTCTGAGTAATATTTCTCTATTATCTATTTCATCTTTTTCTTCTATAATATTTATTCTTCCATATTTCCCTGTATATCAGGTAAATCTGTGTATCAGGTTTATCCGTATATTTTCTTATACAGGTTCGGAGGAAAGATTCACATTTCTGAGCACTTCTGAAACAACTATCCAGTCTTTTTGTAAAAGGTACCATTTTCTTGGCCTTGATAAGATGGAAAAAACAAATTGTGTGTGTGAATTCTCCTTTTTGTCTATTCTTACAGTTTTCTGGTTTTCAGATATCTGTGGACTGAATCTGAATACAGAGAGAAAGAGAAGATCATAGCGCACAATACTTTGTTGCCTGAATGTGGGCCCTAAGTTTACTGTGCCAGCAAGGAATAGGAACATTGCTTCTGCATCGGGTCTTGTAGGACTCCTGCATTCTCTAGAAATGCAGAGAATCTAGCCAGGCAGGTATGAATTAATGAAGTTTTTTAAACTGCAGTGTGGTTAGAGTGAAAAATCAACCAGAGTATGTCTTCATTTCCATGGAACGTGTCCACAGAGCTCAAGATCAGGCAGTAGCCCTCCTCCTCTAGCCTCAGTTGGCTACCAGGAACGGTGCTGATTCATCACCTGATGAGCATGAGGACAGGCTGTACAGAAACCGAGATGCGGATCTGATGTGTGTCCCATAGAGTAATTACTATCCATGCCAGGGCAACACACTTCCTCTTCACTTCATGTTTGACCCTTGTTGTCATCCTTGTTGATCTTTCCCAGTCCATCAGGAATTCAGTATTGTGTTAATGAAACACAAGGAGAACAGCTGAGTTAAATCTGCTCCAATTCTTTGCACCAGCCACTCTTCTTTCACCAGGTTATTCTTAACGACTGCTAACACAGAAAACAGGCCGACAGCTGTGATGTAACTTTTGAGTCAAGCATGCTTAGATTTTACTATCTTTCCACTCTGTTTCCTTCCTGCCCTAGAAAACAAAAGAAAATGTTTTCCTCTGTGTTGGTCTGCTTGAAAGAATTTTGTTTTTTGAAGCGCTCATGGAATATTTCAAAACCTTTTATCTCCAGATAATGGACCTGAAAACTGCTGAACACTGGTTGCTCTGGAGCAAAGAACATGTGCAGGTAAGTTTAAGTATGCATTTAAATGTTTGCAGGATCAGGGGTGGACTTAGCAGTGTTTTACAGTACAAAGGATAATGAAGTGCCCAGTCCAGTGAAAGAACACTGAAAATTCAGGTTTAGGACATTCACTCAAGAGCAGTCAGAGGGATCAGATTTTAGTCAGGTGACTATACAACACACTAAGACACAGAGGGTTGGTCTGTGTTTAAGAAGCAGTCCTGGGTGTTTTCCCAGATAACAGTTAGTTTTTTTCTGAGAACTCATAGCAAAGAAAACCTTTCTTGAGTTTTGCATGTCTTTCCACAGCAGTGCAGGTATTCATGGCAGAGTGCAGTGCTAAAGACTCAGCTGCCTCAGATGAAATAGGAGTGGTTCCTCACTGACATTTTTAATGGGTACAGGTTTTACAAATTGATGAGGACCCATTGAGAGTACCAGAAAGAGAAACATGACCTTTTCATTCTCCTCACAAAAAGATTTAAGCCACCTCAGAACTCTTAAAAAAGCCCACCCTATTCTCTTTCTCCTTTTCTCTTTCTCTTGCTTTCAAACCCACCTGATGCTATCAATAAATAATTCTAATATGGGCACATAAGAATGGCTGTTATCCACAGTTTGCGGATTTTACATATTCCTTTCATGGATTTTTCACTAACTCGTATTAGAACAGGGGCTGAGATGGAAATAGATAATAAACTTTCTCTGACTACAGAAAATTCCTGCCACCCCATTGGAGAGTCTATACATTTTTGTTGAACCGTAGGGATTAAACGTAACTCAGGAATACAAAAAAGCTACTTACCTTACACCCCTGGAATTTATTTGCTTGCTCCAAAACCCTGGTTAGGAACCAAGGCTGTCATCTCAGGACACTGCAAGCACCAAATATACAGTCAAAATAATTCATTTTGAAGTTTGTACCCTGAAAGGAATTGCATAGTATATATCATCATAATTAATATTCAGTTTTACATTCATTTCCTCAGCATGCTAACACAGACAAATTATGACTAACTTCTAATGCTGTAGGTCAAAAAAAGACAATCTAATAAATTATTTTAACACATATCCATCTGGGTTTCTATGTGCCAACCTAAGTAGTAATAATAATAATAATAATAATAATATAGTAATAATAGCACTGATCTAAAAGGCAAGCTCTAAAAACTGTTGCCATTTCACAGGCTTATAAGAATATGCTACTTAAAATAAGTTAAATGTAAATTGAAGTAGTAAAAAATTTTCTACTGTAGTATCTAGAAATGGCACATCATCAGAAATTAAACAAAATAATCTATTTGTCTATCAGTGCAGGAGTAAAGGGATTGGAATATTATATTAGATGTCTACAGTATTTGGAGTGGCATGCTTTTCCTACACTGGTAGTGGAAGGGATCCCTGCACAGGAATTACAATAAAATCAGTATGCATCTTTTTCTTTTTCTCAGAACCTGTCTGTTAATCTAAAATAGTAGCCAGGAAAGTCAAAGGTAGAATCTGTTTAGAGTAACCATTTTCTTTGAAGCTTGGAAAACCAGCAACAGTAGTTTTCTGTGTTCCTGGTCATAGCAATAGAATCACGTGAAATACCAGGAGAGGTGAGAACTTTTGTCCTGCATAGATATATTATGTAAATATTGGCACAATACACTTTGGCTGCACATTGTCTCTTTTCCTGCAGGTTCACAGACATGTTCTTTCCAGATCCTGCAAACACCCTGTTGTTACCCTCACACACAGCTGACGAGTGAAATTACTTCCCTAACCTAGCATCTTGGCATCCTTCTTGTACTGAGGGCTGAGCAGTTCAGTGGCAGAACTCCGGTGGTCCAGACCTTACTGGAGCACAGTCAGACCTCAGGTTGCAGAAGCTAATATTGGGCTAAATACCTGTGAATAATTATTGCCCAACCTGAGAAATGGAAAGCAAGCAGAGGCTGATATTCTGGCAAATATCTTTTCAGGTTTTCCTAAATAAAAACATTTAAATAGGTGCTGATATCACTTTCCTAGACGGCTAGGATCTTGCTCGCTTCAGGATATCTTATCTGATATGGCCCAATATACTCTGATATACTAATACAAATATATGTGTGTCTAATATATGTGCACAGTTAAAACAGTGGATTATGTCATTTGAAAAAGTTGTATTTTCTGGAGATTCTTGCATCATTCTTAGAAGACACTCCAATAGCTTTTTACAATGTCTTCCATCAAACGTATATTTGCTCAGCTCTACACCTACCCAGTGTGGTCCAGCTGTCATACGATTAAGAAAACTTCAAAATGCCCTACAGGAACAGTTTTGTAATCCTAAACTTCAAGCTTAACTACACCCATTCGAAGAACGTGTTACAAGAGTGCTTTGAGCCAATTCAGAGGCATAGTCCACGATTAAATTTTGCAAAGGTGTTAGCAGCAGCTCTGTGGGCTGAGCACTCAGAGGCACTATCAACAAAATGGGTGAGCACCAGAGCAAAGCCTGGTCTTTCCGGCCCAGTCCTTCCCACTGCTATTATAGTTTTTTAATTCATCATCATGACTTCATCATTACCTCTTCTCTTTCCTCTGTGAGTGGTTACCAAGAGGGTGCTCTTTACTAGGAACTGGAAATTAAGTATCTCTTATCTAAGAGTGTTTACTTTAGAGATAAAATAAGGAAGAGTGGTAAAAAAGATGCAGTTTGAAATGCTGTTAGAACCTCTGGATAGAAGGAAAGTAGCTGATATTAATGATGTTCTTTTTACAGCACCATTTCTCAGAGGCTCCAATCCCTAATTGATTTCAGGAAAGTGTGCATTTACATATATCAAGAAGAGTATGGTTGTACAGCTTTATCTTCTCTTCCTGCATTGATCAGCCAGCTTGTCCTGACTTGCACCTCAAGCTGACTGAGAGTGGAAAAAAAAAAAAAAAAAAAAAAGGGAGTTATGAAATTAAAAAAAAAAAATCCTTTTCTTGTTTTTCAACTGCTCACACAATTCTGTAAATAGTGAAAAAAAAAAAAAAATCCCAAACCCACAAGCCCTCCTGCTCCCCCCCAAAAAAAAAACACAAAACAAAACAAAACAAAACAAAACAAAACAAAAACCCAAACCAAAAAAGAACCCACCCAACTCTTTAAAATCTTCAGTTAAATGTTTAAACACCAGTGTTCTGAGCACATAATATTCCTGGTCTGTGGTTGTAAACTACCACACAGTATGCAAAATCTCTGTTGTCTGAGAGGAAACAAAATGCATTAGGAAGAGCAAGAGGGAATTCTCTTAGGCCCTACATGCTCAGTCAGCAGTGTTAGCTCAGCTTGGTCTGAGAGTGGCTAAGTTAGGTAAGGAGACCTTATAGTAATTATAGTACAAGAAAGGTGGAGAAGTAAAAGAAACCTGTCCTACCATATGTTTATTATACCTCATGGGAAGGCTGACCAGCTTCTCCCTTGCTGAGCAGGAGACGAAAAGAACACTGCTGCTTGGAGACCTCAACACTACACCTGAAAAGTGTGTAAGCATTGTTGCCCCTACTCAGGAAACTGTGGCACTGAGGGAAGAAAAGCCAAAACGATCAACTGGATTTCAGTCAAGGCTGCAGCGACTGGTGGTGCTGTCAAATGAGTAGGGTTTCCAGGTGCATAGAGCTGGGGAGTGAGTCTTTGTGTTGGGAGAGAAACCCCCTGACTCTACCCTGTGCTGCCAGGATAGTGAGAGGCTGGGCTAAGGATGGTGCACAGTGAGCCAACCTCACTTTGTTACCAGAGCACCAGGTGAAGAAGATGCCTTTGGAGATATCCGTGTGTGTGTGCTGGCACTTAATGATACAATCACCATTTATTGGTATGGGAAAACACTTGCCACAGCTTAGGTACCCACAGCCTGTACCATGCCTTCCACATTATGTCTGTCTTTGCACTTGTTTAGATCCATCTGACCTGGCAACCAGCAAAAGCCAAGCTCCTGTGCTGTGTCTTGGGACCCTCGTATTATCTTCCGCTTGCTAGAAGGTCAGACTTGCCCTAGCAGCTCACAATTCAAAGTGTGCATAGAGGAGTAATAATGTCTTTGGGTTTCCCTCTAGTTTAAAGACTTGGCTGTCAGACAAGAATCACTGCACACAGCAATGACAGGCACAAAAGAGACACCTTGAAAAGAGACTCAGAACAAAAGAGACACTTCGGAAATGATCTGATAAAATTTTAAATGTCTGAGAGACAAGCAGTGATTCTGAAGAGCTCACATGTTCCTGAAACCTGACTGCAGCCCATGCTTTGTTTTAGCAGATTACTCTGCAGGTAAGGTAGCCTCGACTGTATCATTTAGATATCTTTGAAGAGGTCTGCGTGCAGTGGAGCAGTGATTTAATCACAGGGAACAGCTCTCTGCACAGCAGTCTGTGCTAGCTGTTTTCCTTGATTCAAGCACAGAACTCCACTCATGGGCCAACACTTTTACATTTCATTTCATGTAGTCAGATGCCTATAACCTGCTTACATTCTTTAGAGGAACCCAGAGACACTCAGCACCTTTGAAAATTAGGCCACTCTACTTTCCCTATCTTCGAGTGCTTAATCAGAATTTCTTGAATGGATTCTTAGAACTTCCCCGGGCTTGGAAAAAGATGGAAAATTAAAAAGTGGGAGGAAAATCTCAGTATTTAAAGATGCTGCAAGCCTCACCATCTAACAACTCATAATTTTACTGGGTTATCCCACTAGAGAATTGCTGGGATCGAAAATCCACCAATCCCCTTCCTTGTAACCATGCACAGGAGAAATGTGCATGGAATCCAGCATTTTTCTAGCATGAATACATTTAGTTTGGACATAAAGGAGATGTGAAATTTTCAGGTGAAACGCACAGATGTTGGAAGCAAAAGTCTAGGGCTCATGCATAGTTTTTACTTTATCTGCTGCTCTAATTGAATTTCTATGGAGATATGTCACAGACAATAAGGCTTTCAACTCTGCCTCGTGACATTATCAGTAGCTGGCTAGGGAAAGTAACACAAAAGACAAAAACTCTTTGGGAAACTCTGCACAAGGGAATACTTAACAGTGGGTTCGTCACTGAGGTGAACAGTTGTATTGAGCAGGATTCTGCCAGGCTCTGTCTTAGCTCTGGTTTCTGTCTGTATTTTCTGTAACAGAGACAATATGTATCCCATTCTCAAACAAAACCAATTTGGAAAGATTTGCAAATGGGGTTTAGAGGACCTCATTAGCTGGCCAAAATTATCTTGACAACTTGGAGTAATGAATTGGAAAAACGTGACACTCTTCAGCAAAAAGATGTGATTATTCCTACCTAGACAGGGGTTGTCACTAGCATATAGCAGAACAGCATTGAGTGTAACTGAAGCATGGGGCCAGTTTCACATTGCAAGACACAGTGACACAGGTACAGCTGCTCCTGACTGGAGGCTGGAGGTGGACCACTTCTTTCAGACCAGGTTTTCTTTACTTCTATGACAACTATTAGTAGCAAGAGAAAGGGTAAGGTAGCACATAGGTAGGAGAGGTCTGTCTGCTTTTTCCCCTAAGGCGGCTGAGTGGGGCTATAGCTGACACAGACAGATGACTTAAGCTCTGGGCTGAATTGCAGCTCATTACGGCTGCTGAAGACTGAAATTCCTTCCCAGGACACGGGCACAGTATCCCCATAGACATTACTGGGAGCTGCAGAACCACACCCAAGGGCAAAAGACAGACACACTGCTTTAATGCCTCCTATAGTTTTTGTTACCCATAAGATTGCAAAGAACACGTTCATGTTAGAAGAAAAAGAACAAATGGAATAAAGGCAATTTAATGGCTAAAACATAAGTGCTCCTAATCCTATCTCTCTGTGGAACCTGCTGCCAGCAGCAGTTACAGGAGCTGGAGTTAGAATTTAAAGTTATATGAGGCATTTAAGTCATTTATGTACCAAAATTCATATCACTAAAATATATCCCAAGGGATGTTTCAAAGGCATAAATACTTGCAATTAGTGCAAAAAAATAAAATATAAAAAATCAGGGTTGTGCTTTTTTACCTTTATAAACACCCCTGTTGATGGAAAGAAGCTAGGCTTTGGAGGGCAGACTCTAAGATCCTGAAATGGATTTTTGGAGGGTATTTAGCTTCTAGAATGATCATATCAGTAAGCCAAGAATATTTTCCAAAATGGCTAAGTGAGCTAGGAACCAGCCTGCTATTGATTTTCACTAGCAACCATGCTTGTGCACTGTTCTGTGAGCAGAAACCAGTAGTATGAGCCATCTAGAAAAGAGAAGGCAAATGTAAGAGAAGTGGCTATACGACATGAGAAGGGAAATGCCTGAGTTCAGATCTGTGACTGGTATCAACCCACACTTGGAGTAGACAGTTTCTGTGGCTCATCATTCAATCCTGCAGGGCAGATCTGGGGTCTGAGCCACAGTGATACTACAGAACACATAAGTTTGATTGTGGATAAATAGACAATTTTTCTTGCAGTGGGGGAATGTGGCAGGCTGCGGTTTTTTTGGCCTTCACACAGTGGCTTTCCATCATACAGCAAGAACATAATGAGACAACAAGCAAAAACTGGTATTTCTGAGTGTGAGATTGTCCTGGGTTTGAGTGAGTGTTGGGTTTTTTTGGTAGCAGGGGAGGGGGCTATAGGGGTGTCTGAGCTGACCCTCACCACTAAAATATCTAAGTGATTCACATTCTTGAATACATTTATCCCCACGAGGAAGCTTTGAAACAGGACACCATCTCCCTGTCTTATGGAACTCTGACACACTGAAGTTAAAATACCTCTCTCATTTACTTAACAAGAGTCTGCTGTGATTTACTCAATTATATTGTCCTAATAACTTGGTGGTCTAGGTATACACACCCTAATTAAAGCATCTGAACCTCCTTCTGCACAGAATCACTCGGGCATCCCTGAACAATACAACTCCATGGACAATTATATCCCCATGGAGACAGAAACAAATTACTTTTTTACATCACTGACCTGTCACAACTCCACTATGCTGGTACAAAGTGATACTTTGGCTTTGCAGACCAGCAACACTATGCCCTTCTGTCACAAGTGGCAGCATCATAGGAGAGGGAAAATTCTGTCTTTATAATAGCAACATTTTGTTCTTCTTACAAGAACCGTGACACCAAATACAGTTCTGGCAGCAGTTCTGGAATAAAGGATAGCTTCTAATCTATCGTCAGAGGAGAAATATTTCACGTAAACCCTAGTTGTGTACATCCCCCTGCAAAGTCACCAGAACAGAATCTGTCACACACAGATTTTCTGTTTTACAGTGACACCTGCAGTGTCAGGAGGAAAGTGCCACTAGCAAGAGCAGTGCTGTTCAGCTGTTTCATGTAAGGACACGCTGATTCGCTTGGAGGGCAGGCCGTGAACCAACACAACACAATGCCAGCCTTGGAAGACCCTTCCCAAAGGGCACAGGTCCACCACAAGCTCATCTGCAGGTCTGATGAAGACCAAGCGCTGACTGCTCAGTGTTACTCAGCAAGCCAGGATTTCTCCTCTCCACTCCCCATGGTGAGGTGAAATCACCTCCGCTTTTGAAGCAGTGGTAGCTGTCAAAGCCTTCCTTGCATTTCACCCTTCAGATCTTTAATTATAATGACTAGATATGATTCCTGTGTCTTTAAACAAGATGGTGTTTGAAAGGTAGTTGGAGAAAATAAGCAGCTATTGCAAAGCCACAGCACAGTCCATTCTGTGTCTTGGGGAATTTAAATTGGGGACTGACTTCTCTGTCTACATCTCAGGCATGAATTATCGGGAATTCCACACACGGTATTATTTTTATATCTCTAGTGATCTTTTTGAAAGATTTTAGATTTTAAAAATAGCAATCCTGTCTTCTTTCTGGTTTGGTTTGTTTTTTTCTTAACCAAATTCAGCCCTGACCTCTGACATGCAGGTGCTGGCAGCTTTTGCCATAAAGCAAAACCAGGACTGAGTTGGTTCCTGGAAGGAGGGGTTTTGTTGCTAAATTTGTGAATAAATGTCTCTCTCCACAGACAGGCATGGTTCAGGATATGCTTATATATTGTCTACCAGCTGTAAAACTGCCATTCATGTTGAAACTGCTGAGCTGCTGTGGGTAATCTCATAAGATAAATGCAACTGCTGCCAAAAAATGGTGTATGCTACACAGTCACTAATACTGTATTTGGTTATATTCACCAGTTCATTCTCTGGGTTTAGCCATCAGTGTGAACATTAACAGATGTACAACTCTTAAAAAGATTGAGGTGTGCTCAATATTAGCCAGACTTCAGAAAACCATAGATGTTTGAAGGTACTGACTCCAGTAGTAATGACCAGTTCCTCTAAGGAAAGGGAATGTTTCTTAAAAGGAGAAATGTGAACAAAACTTTTTGCATGTTTGAAGGAGTGGGGTATTAAACCTAGCTTGCAGAGAAGCTGATGGCTACATTTCATGCTTGTTAAAATGCACTCCTAAAGATTGAGGGCCTATCTTCTATTTCCCTGCTTACATATATGTCATAACGAGCTTTTTGTGCACAAAAATAGAAATATATGGAAGCATATACTGGAATGGAAATGAGGATTTTTTTTTTTTTTTTTTTTTTTTTTTACCTGTAGTGCTGGTATTCCTATTGGCAGTGGAAGAATGAGACAAAGGTTAAAAGAAAAGTACTAGAACTGAGGAAACCTAAGATCAAACCTTACACAGCTATAATACACTAAATAAATAAGCATATATTTGCAGATCTTCACCTGTCACTACTTCCATGTTCCCATTTCTGATGGGAGGGCAATGCATGGCACAGGGATGTGTCTCAGGTGAAGCACTCTGCAATTTGTGGAAAGCAAAAGTTCTGCCCCCATCTCTGCAACGGCACCAAGGCCTTGTGAAAGTTACAGGTTTGTGTGTGGACACAGATATTTCCAGGCACACCAGCAACTTCTTAAACCAATTATTTTCTTTAAATTGCTTTGAGACTTCTTGTTCTACACCTTTTTCTTCTCTGATCTAACAGAAGGCATTGCTTTCTTTTACACTGCCTGTGTTGCTACTTTAAGCTTTTAATCCACGTCTTCAGACAGTCCTGTTTGGTGTAGTGATCCAGCCCCCTGTGTGCAGAGATGCCTATGACAGGGGAGCCTCACTATTCCCAGCTGTTTGCAAAGGATCCACGTCATATTAATTTTTCATCTACCAAACAGACTGATTACATGAATACAAAGGGAACACATGTAAGAGAACAGATACAAGGTGACCATGTTAAAAGATACATACTCTTTATGGTGAAAATTGGATTCCTTCAAACAAAAACTTGTGTTAGGGAAGCTAAGCCTGCTCTTGTTAGTGGGAGTAAGCTCTGGCCCATTTCTCTTTTGTGATTCCCCTACACGTTGCTAGTGTTCAGCTACAGCCTATAGAGGGAAGGGAATTTGGAGCAGCAACTGAGCAATGCTTGGGCATGTGTGTGTATGAATTATATTCTGCCACATTATTTGATTTAAACAGCATACCTGTGTAAGAGAAAACATGGGTATGCCTCTACTAGAGGGCCACAATCCAATGCGTGAAGACAACTGAAATAGAGATATAAAAATCTTAAGGTCCTCTGGAGGGATCAGGACATGAAACCAGATGTTCCAGGATGGAACATGCAATTTACATTATGCAGTTGCCCAAATTTCTCTCGAGGGACATTCTTGTTTTGTAATCTTCGTGTTGTTGCTGTTATGATTCCTTCCTATAATTATCTTCCATTAGGCAGGTCACAAAGCAGGAAAGGCTTTCATATCAGTCAATGGATGTTTGGCCAAGGGGACAGGGTCATGGACAGGGATTTGGGAAGCTTGGTCACTATTCCTGGATTAACTGGCAATCCTTTTCATCACACTGAATAAAGCCTTTTTTTACTGCTGTTTGCCCCACCTTTTATCTCCACTCCCTGTTTAGCCTGAAAGCCCTCAAAGTCAATGATGTCACGCGTGTCTGTACAGCACTGCATATCAGAGCCCTTATCTCCAACTAGGATTCTAGGTGCCAACCTAAGTAAGGATAATAATAATATAAAGAAAGTAATTATAATAATAATAATCTAAAAAATAATAGGCAAAGACAGTACATGTGACAATGGTCCTTGTAGAGGATAGCATGTGGAAGTTGTTGCAGTAGGAACACAAGGTGGGATGGATTTCTGAGCTTTCCTGGTGAATGTAAAAAAGATAAGGAATGTAAAAGAGTTCATTCTTTGAGTCACACAGCAAACGTATAGTCTGAATCATCAGACAGACCTAAGTGCAGGGAGCAGAAATGCTGCCCTACTTAGAGTACAGCTTTGAAAGCCCTAACCAACACTGATCAAAGTCTGGGCAAGAAATACTACATTTTACTGGAGGAAAAACAGGAGAATTCTTACAAACCACTATTAAACCAAGCCCTTTAACACCTTGTACATTTGCCCAAACTGCTATCAAAAAGTATTTGCAGGTAAGCAAGGAATACTATGGTCTGTAGAGAATCTTACAACAGTGTCTCACAAATGAAGCAGCGGGCCATTTAGCGCAGTTATCATCAGCCTAATCTTGCCTCAGTTATTAATTTGTCTGCCAAGCCCACAGCTAAAGGAAGAAATTCCACGGGTAATTGCTTTTTATGAAAGTTCCTTTCTGGAAAGCCACCAGCTGAAAAGAGGAGTGATTTCCTCAGGAGAGCGAGAGCTGCCGGGGGGTCAGTGCGGTGCTGTACACCGAGCTGGGGTGGAGCTCCGTGGGTCCTCGCTCCTCTGCCTCACGGCAGCAACGAGCTTCAGAGCAGGGCGAAGAGGAGAAAAAAGGAAAAAGAAAGGTTAGCCTGCTACCTGCTGATAACCAGTTGTCTTAAATGGTATCACCACCTGATTCCTATCTATACATCTGTAAATCCCCCCCTCTTCCTCCCACCCCCCACTGCAGTATCTCTCTGGCTCACCAGCCTTAAGGACACGTTACCCACGCAGGCATCCTGGCCCGGGCGTTATTACCTTAGCACATGGACAAGTGCTGCGCTGCTTTTTCTTAGCCTAGGTGACTAATTTACTTTCCTACATTCCTGTGAGATAAGAAAATGTGTGGGACGCCAATACAGGACGAAGCAAAAGCACCGTGATTTTTCAGGAAGGCTGTATCAGATGTTTTGGAGCTGAGCTTCTGCGAGCAAACTCCGGACCCGAGGCGTGAGCCTTCTTCCCTCAGCAAGCCTTGCTCCTGTTATTTGCATATGGCTCTGCTTACACGCCTGAAGACACTCAGCAAGTAGCAACTGGCCAACTAAAATAGCACCGGTTTGATCTGACGTGTGATTCTGATTACCAGTCTGCTAATTGTCTTTGGGCACAAATTTTATATTCCAGGGCTGGAGACTTGACTTTGTGTCCCTTCTGTTTCCTTCTCTAGAAAGTAATCAGTTACTTAGCCACACTTACCCAGTTATTTAGCCACTTTTTAATTTCTTGTTTCCTACACATAGTCCCTCTATTCTACGTATTCTTCTTTCATAGAACACGGGCTAATTTTGATAAATATATATCAAAATATGTATATATATATATTATTCTTGTCTACTAATTTGACTTTCAAGTCAATGATGCTGTTTCTTACCAGGTACTGACAGAACCTGCTTTACTAATCTACCCTAATGAATAAGCACAACTGTCTTTGGCTTGTAGAAGGCAGAAATAGCTACAGTCAGAAGAGCTGTATCATCTTTTCCAGGGTTGAATTCAGCTGAACACGTGTATAGACAATCTGACGTTTAGTTCTGAAATGACAGTGGTTGGAGTACTTGCTTAATCTAATCCTTTATATCTTAAAACATGCCCTGCTTTGTTCTGCAGGTCTCATATGCTATGGGATTAGAATAAAATGTGAAGAGCTTTGGTGCTTAAGCAGTGTTTCTAAGGTTGTTTATTCCCTGAAATAATTATTTCTGTTCTCCTGTGGAGGTTGAGATGAGGAACTGGGCAGATTGAGAGGACAAGGATTTGTGCTATTCATTGGAAAAAAAAAAAAAAATCATTAATTTTGAGTACATTGTGGAAGTCCCAGAAGGAAAGAAAATGCACTGAAAGCTCATTTCCACTGTGCATGCTGTATGCCTGTACACGCTCAGGACATGGATAAAAAGACAGAAGGGAAGTGACTTCTCTAAGAGTTACTCAGCAAGTTAATGACAGTCAGAAACAGATCTCAGCCCAGTGCCTAGAGCACTCGGGCACTGTGGGGCTGTCTGTCTCAAGTTCAAGCCTGTGAGACCCTGACCTTACCTGCTGGATAACTGGGAGAAAATAAATTAATTCTAGATCTGAAAGATCATCTTCCTCTTTGAAAGTGGGATATGGAAGAGCTCTCTGGGTTTGCTGTGAATTTGCTAACCAAATAGTGAAGCATCAGAAAAGAGCAGTCTGTGCAGCTGTGTCTCGTTGGTGTAGAAAGTCAGAAGCAGAGGGCATCAAAACTGGAGACAAGTCAAAAAGGAAGTAGGCTGTAGACATGTCATCTGTCAATTTCAAACTGGTGAGAACCTGGGGAGATCCTACATTTTTCCTATGGAAAACAGGATGGACTTTGATTTTTCTGTTCATTTATAGTTCATCTCTCTGATGGTCAGAATCACATAGGCATTAGGATACTTAAAGGAGCTGTGGAGGGCTGAGAGCGCAGGGTTACTCTGGCATTGCAAAGGAAAGCCATGGGCAGGCCATCAACTTTGGATGGTTGTCACTCAGAGGAGACAGATATGTGCCAGGACTGGCAGATCAGGCAGGACAGAGCTGAGGACATCTAACTGAGCTGTCCAGTTTGAGGGGTAGATGAAGCCTGAGGTGGTGTTGAGCAGGAAAGGAATGAAGGCAAGATTTTGCAGCAACTTAACATTTTAAAATATTAAATAACCATTTTGGCCAATGGCAACATTCACCCACCATATACTCAGTGCCTCTGTTTGTAGGCCACAGCTTCCGTTTCACGTTAATTAGCATTAATGTGCTCTGTAATTACCTCACTCCAAAAGCCATGAAGCCCCTCTCCGTATGTAGTCACTGGTAGCTGGAAATTACAGCGGTTCCCTTTGTGATGCTGCACGTCACAAAGCAAAAAAAAGAGATTAAGCCCTTGTTTCATCTAGTAACAGGTATCTCTGTCAGCAGCAGCCTGGTATTTTGGTAGAGATGTGTCCTTGCTTCTGTGAATCAGGCCTGGATGTAAACTGAAGCAGTAAAGAAAACCATGATCGGCACATTCAAACTGTTAAGGCAGGACGTTTTAAAGGCATTCAGTATAACTCATGCAGATACACCTGGTGCCGTGCCTTGTTGCTGTGCCAGAGCAGGGCCACCAGACACAGGGGCTGCCAAAAGTGCTTTGGGCCCGGGGGCAGGGCTCGCTGCTTGGGTCCTTCGGCAGCGACCCTGGGCAGCTTTGCCAGCCGGGGCTGGCGGAGCCGGGAGCTCTCTGGAGAGGCACGGGAAAATGCGTTTTGAATTCCTCTAGATGGCACAGCACCTTGGCAAATCTGGGAATGAACGCGCTCGGCAGTCGGCAAGAGCCAGCCAACCTCCGGTTGTCTCCTGACAACGCTTTTCCTGCTTAGTTGCGGCTTCTTGTTCTAATTCCACTGGTATACTGGAGCTCCTTCTTAAGGCAAGGTGGGCTTCTGTGCCCAAAGCCCTGCCTCACTCATCAGCCTCCCAGGGCGCATGGGCTTTGGGCCATCTACTCTGGGCACTCACGCAGGGATGGAGCGCTTCCCACTGAAGGTTCTGCCTTATGTAAGAGCTGGAAAAGATGAAGAAGGAAAATTTGAGCCGTGTCTGACTCTTCTTATTCTGCAGCATGCTGGGATTTTTGTTTTACTTTTTAAACAAGTGACCATATTCTCAGGATTCAGCAGTGAGCTGATATTCAGGCAACTTCCTCTCTCTCTAACACTGGCATTTTTTTTTCATGAGAAAACAGCTTTCATGAAGCCACTAAGTGGCATTGCTGTCCTGTAACAGTAGCCCTGAGAGAGAGAGCCAGAGGATGGTTCCTACAGAGCTGCAAACCAGGCTGCCCCTTGAGTTACTACAGGATCGCAGTCAGACCAAGCACATCCAGCTTGCAGTAACTTGACCTCTCCAGTGCCAAATTCACTTGCAGTGGTTTGCTGATCTGGTGAGTCTCATCTCTTTCTTCTGAAGCTTCTGTTTCATTTTTTAAGAGTGGATCATGAATTGATTCAATGCTCACCTTCCTACAACACACACCTTCCTCATGTGGACAGAAGAGCTGCAGGTTCTTAGCCTCAGCTGAGGACAGATTCTGACGCCAGAATTTCTTGGATTTATTTCTAAGCCTGGATGGCACCTCTGCTGCTCCACCCCAGTGAGCAAGCAACTCCTTTTATCACTTAGAAAAGTCCTAGACACTGGTCCTAATTAAACAGTTAGCAATTATATTTTTGCCCCTAGCAAACTCTCCACCAGGCACTCTGCCTCCCCAGATATTTTGTTTACAGTTAAAGACAGAGTAATCTGGGGGGAAGGACCTAATCCATAGAGTAAATGGACTAAATTATACCCACATTGATACAGAGCACAGGACATTTACAGAAGGCTGAGCAAATTGAGATCTACACCAAAGGGGAAAGTACATTTCCCTTAACCATACAGTGCTCATCAAAAGATAATGAATATGCAAATGACTTTTGCTATGCACAGAAAGTTGTGGGCCCAGATTGCACCAGCTGTACACGAGCAGTGTTCTCCCTGAAAGTCACCTTGGCCACTTTGCTAGGCTGGGAGCGTGTATAAATACAAATGAGCGAACCATTCTTCACCAAGGCCACTGCTGTTCTTTAACGTGTGAAATATTATAGATCGTTTCTAGAACACCATACTTGAAGCACATGGGGCATCTTAACACAGAGTATTTTTAGATGTAATATTTCTCAAGGTACAGTAGATCTGGAATAAAAACCAGGCGGAGATCATTAATTTGTGATTGCGCCAGCTTCCTCGTGAGTGGCAGCTTGTTAAGGTAGAGAGACTGTTTACGTGCAAACTGAAGTGTGAACCAAGATCATCATGCTGATTGTTTCTAGTTTACACTGTTGACTTAATTTACACTAGATGTGCTGATATACAAGCACAAAGAAAATAAAGAAACACATGCTAAGCAGGAGGTAAGCAGCTAGAAGAGTGACTAGAGCAAACAAAGAGACTGCCTACTTTGAGCAGTTGCAGAAGGCTCCCAAGTTTTACTGCACATAGTCCTCCCTTTGGGTCAAAACCATATTTCCATTTGTACTTACAGCTTGTAACTTAAAGTGGAGTCATGCATTTTCCTGTATGGTCTACTGCTGTCTGGTTGTATAGAGCTGCACCTGCTACAGCTTTTTTCCTTAAGTCACAGATAATGATGGTGTGAGTAATAGTAATCAGAAAGCAGCTATGGGCTGTCAATCCATGCACTGCCTGTTTTAAATCTTGTATAGGGAGATTTTGTACAAAATGAGTCATTTAAGTTCTCATCTTTGTGCTCTGGAACCACCAAAGCCCCTGCTCTTTGATCTCCTTTCTCAAGGTGGCTAAAAAAATTGGAAGATCTCTGCACCAAGGCTTCCAGCAAAACTGCATCAGCCTTAGCAACAGCAGAGAGGTTTTCGGGGAAAAGCATATGTGTTTGCAAAGTTTAACGATGTCATCCTCCTGTTGTGTGTGCTCCTGCTTTCTGTGCACTTTCCCCAGTAATTCTGAGAAGAGAGGAACAGCACGACTTTGCTTGCACGCTTTGTTTTGCATCCATAATTGCCTAGGTTGCATGTACGAAGTCAGTCTATGGCTTTGGAGAGCTCAGCCTGCTGCCTCTCAGGGTTATTAAAGGGACTCAGGGATTTAAAAACAACACTTCTGTCAGGAAGCTTTACACCTGTTATTGCCCTAAGTAACAGCTCCCATCACCCGGGCGGGCCAGCATAGACTGCAGCAGCCATGTCATGGACTGAATCAGCCCATGTCAGGCTCTGGTGAGTGAACAGATGGTTTTCAAGCCTCATTTGCCCCTACTTGCTAGTGTTCCACCATGCACGGCTCAGACAGATTGTATGGCCAGGGCTCGGTGGTTTTATTCGGAAAGCAGCTAAGCAGAATGACACAGCATTGTCCCCCCTGCTCTGCTCCCACACTGGAGGCAGTGGGTGTCAAGAAAACTCTGTACCTGGCAGGGTTAAGTCATTAATGTGTGTAAATGCAGCAGCAGAAAGGAAAACAATGTAGACAGATGCGTGCTGCTTTGGCATAGCTTTGACTAGAAAGGAAAGTGGTGCTAAAGTCTCCTGGAAGGGTTGCTCACCAGCAAAGCAGCTGGGACAGGGAGTGTCTATTTTGTGTATTGCCTCATTCTTGCCTGGTCTTTAGCAGTGCCATAATAAAACAGATGAATAATCATAACTCTGTCCCAATGCACATTTATAGTTTAAATCCTATGCTAATCCTAGCAGTGCAGTCTATTGTACCTGAGAGGAAAGGGAAAAAAAAAAACCCAGCCCTGGATCCAAGCTAAACAAGTCTCTCCTCTGGAAAGGTAATTAACAGCTGGTCTCCATGGAGCCTTTATCACAAAATCAATAGTAGTCAGTTCTGATTTGCCTTGTTCTTCTTTACTTTGTGCTGCTTTCACTGTTTATAAAAATGTTTGTGGGTCTGGCTGTTGGACTCTCATTGGAAAAATGAGGCTAAGAGGATTGTGTCAACTGAAGCGCATAAAATCAGGTAAGTTTGCTGTGTACAGAGATTTTGGCAAATCTTCATTTCAGGATTTTACCCTACCTTCAATTTCTTGAGCTTCCTATTGCAAGCTGCCAATTTTATCTTCCTTCTGCCATAACAGAAATCATATAAAAATTAGGACTTTCCATTGGTTTTAAGCTCAGTAACATAAAGTAAGACTTTTTTTTTTTTTTTACCACTACTGTGATAACAGCTGCCCTGAACGCAAGAAGATTCAGAGATAAAACCAGTGGTAAAGTGGAAGATGGAGAGGTTTTTATAGCTGTGTGCACAGATTAGGCTCCCTCTAGGATCAGCTGGAAAGTCTTTAGAAACCTGGAGTCAATTCAAAGAATCACAAGTAATGAGACCTAGTAATCACATCACTAAATGTACACATTTTATCAAAAAGGGAAGGAGCAGATGGACATTTAGTGAAATTAGGATATTCTTTCAAGAGAGAAATAACACAAGGAAGTTGACAGATTCTTTGTCAAGTGGGTGCTTAAACCAGATCAGATGGTCTTCTAGAAGTCTTATCACGGATAACACAAAAGCTGTTGGGCCCAATGTGGAAATCACTGGATAAATTTCTCTGGCCAGTATTATGAAGGATGTTAGACTAGATGCACACAGTGTTTTCTCCTGACCTTAATCACACAACCACTTTAATCTTCTAGCTGCCTGGTACAGTCAGCATGGCTTGTAGCTCTCTTTTCATAAGTCTTATGAGAAAATAGGTATCTTTCTCATATAGTTTGCACTAAGTCCACAGAGGACTCAGAAATTAAGTCTGACTTCCCATGCCTTTCTAGATCAGCTAACGTCTTGTACCTTTCTCTCTACCCTTTGCTTGGCTTTTCAAATTCTCATTTTCCCTGACCTTCGGGGCTGTAATAAGATGGGACTTGAAAGTGGAGTATGTTCCCTTATCTGTTGGCTGCATCCCAAGAGAGCGGAGCTGCCTGGGAACGCAGACTTTATGGGGTACCAGGGTGTTAAATATTTATTATGTGATGTGCAGCCTACACACCATAAAGGCCTTCTTTCCTTCCTGTCCTCCTTTCCACCTTTTTTTCACCCCTAATAAACTTGCTAGGCTACAAACAGGAAAAAAAAAGAACTCAGAGCAAGCCCTGCTGCTCTTACTGTTATTGGCAGGGAACAAACTGTTGTCAATAACAAAGCAGAAGGATATGAGGAGGACCTTTTTTCTCATATGCAGTGTACAGTGCTCTGGATTTTTTTCCTATGAATTCCGTATTGGTTTTTCCCCTTACCGTTTGTAACAAAATGGGGAAATGAGATTAAAAATTCAATACTGAATGCAAACAGACCATTTAGGTTATACTTTGTTCAGTAGTGCTTCATGTTTACTTTACCGATATAACCTTTCCAGACATTGGCCACTTCTGGTATGATAAATAAATATTATCTTTAAAATAGAAGCCTTACATCACTGCGTACGTAATAGATCTGAAAACACGGACACTTAATAATCACCATAAATAACAAATAGCCATTTATAGGTTCTGAGCTGCCTGTCAAGCTGTGAGATTTTATATGCACAGGAAGATGAAGAGTGAGATGAAGAGTGAGAATGTGTTGACCCAAAACCACATCTATAAAAGTACCGTCTCCATGGACTGTTAGGAAATGAAAGTTCTTTAAGAGAAATGTCAGATTTTTCTTTGAAATTCAGGTACTTCTTAATCTTCTTTCTGTTCTCAAAATAAATAAAAACTAGTTCCAGAAACAATAGAGAAAGCAAATGCACCTATACCTAGACATATGTTTAGTTTTTGGAGGAAAAAACAGTAGCTAATCCAAACTGGGCATGAATAATTATTTCTGGCCCAGAGGCCCACCTGCCACCATACTGGAGAGCACTGGGACTGAGACTCACTGGGACAAATGAGCAGTCAGTCTCCTTTTACCACCTACCCTGGATTTCAGGGGTTTTCATCCCAGCACCGCCAGTGAGAGTTTTAAATTTTAAGAATTGCGAAGTATCAACACATGTCACCTGTCCCTTCTAAGTCAAGAAAAAGATATTTAGGGAATTCAGTGCAGCCAACCTCTCACAATGCAAAAATGAGTTGAAATCACCAGGTTACTCTTTCTTCTCTGTAAATCATAGAGGTTTTTTTGTAAGTTCATCTCCAAACATTCAATTCTGCAAGATCTGAAAGCTTTTCTATAATCTTGAATGATTCTTTAGCCGATAATAATATGCAAGCGCCTATTACAGCAGTACAGGCACGATGCTGGAACAGCCACAACACTCTGTTTTATAGTGCAAATAGTTTGGCTAAGCAGGTGATTTCTAAAGGTGGTGAATGTATAGCTTATTTTGTTAGTTTGCTGGCCAAACTGGCAAATGACTATTGAGATGGAATAATATTAGCAAGAAATGGTAGCCTAAGGAAAAGTCTGAGCATGGTGATCTGCAGATCTCACATACACAGAAATGTTTCTCTATACTTACTCTTGCTTGTAATGATAGGGTAGCTACTCCCTAAACATTAGCTGTAGAAAGTAATAAAATTAATTTTTATGTCACAGAAAAGATGTCTTATTTTCCTCTCTACTGAAATGATTGTCCCTACTATTTCTCTAGTACTTTTTTATCTATTGACTCCTCATGATTTTCCAAGGATACGTTTAAAAGCAACCCTTTGTTTTTTCTTGTGAGAAGAGGCTGGTGCGGGGAAAGATTTGGGTTACTCAAGTTGTAAACCTGATTCATGCCACAGGGGACTTTATACTGCATCTTATAGCTTTGTCACATTATGCGGCCCTAATATTTCTGTGCTGTTAACGATTTTGTGTACTCCTCTCAGAGCTGCTGTAACTGCAGCCTTAACGGGGCAGGTATTATTTGTTCCTTATTCAGGAAGTGAATTCACATTGAAGTCCACGCGATGTTGCCCTGGATAGGACCAAAGTAGTAGGTTTGTTAAGGTCTGACTGAAATAGCATTCCAATGAATGGGCACTCTTTGACTGCCAAGGGCATGCAGTTGGCTGGTGCAAAGATACATGTAGTGTGAGGTGCATCCTCAGCTACTGTGACCTAAATCACTGCTGCTAACTGAAGTCAATGGGGCTGTGCCAGGTTGTGCCAATGAGCTCTTCTCTCTGGGTGGAGATAGAGGAATAAAATGACTTACACATAGAGAGAGCCTGTAAAGACACACAGGAAAATAATTGGAACTGTGGGAAGACAGTAAATAATTTCATCAGCATTTCACTGGGAAATAGAAAATAATACCTCCAGCTGATTATTTTCAAGAAATTGCATGGTGGCCTGTGGAAATGTGGGATATTTTTCTTCTGAATCCTGTGGTAGCGCTAACTATTACATCAGCTACATACACTGCAAATATAACAGGATGTATTTGAGAGAGTTGTTTAATACTGTCTAACTTCAAGTTTTTCTATAAGCTCTGAGATATTTCTCCCTCTACCTGGAGCTAACATCTTTCCAAAATTCAGATACTGGTAACTGAATAAATAACTGTTTGACTTCCTATCATTCCCACTAGGGAAAAGTCAAGTCACTTTGCATGAAAACTGCATCTGCTAAGCAATAATGTTCAGAAGAAATCCCAGTCTGTGTCTCACTCAAGGCAATATTTATTTGGGGTATTCATGTTGGCTAATGATAGCCTAACACACCAACCCCAATCCAACCAGGGTCTGCATGCTCATGGGACCCTTACCCAGGTAAAACACCTTGGAAGTTGTGCCACTTCTTTTTTTTTTTTTTTTTTTTTTAATAATACTAAAAAAACTCTGTATGGCTTTCTGGGAATCTGCAGGGCTTTCTAAGACCAGTGTAACTACGAGGGGCACATGCACAGCCTTGCGTAGCGATGAGTAGGCAGCTTGAGATCACAGAGCCTGATCTAGGGTGGTGGTGGCTGTCACACATCTGTTGGGAAAAGGAGTGTCCTGTGCTTTTCCTAGCACCTCTAGCACTGAGCCTGTGGGAAGAATTACATCTTCTAACATGGCCAAATTAATCATTTCTTCAGTGGGATGGGTTCCTCAATGCCAGTGGGATGAAAAAAAGTGCATAAACAAAATAGTCCAAAACCTGCCTTACAGCTTTTGCACTGGCAAACCAGGGTAACTTGGGGTCAGAGCAGATTGCGACAAGGAGAGCCACAAGAACAGCAACAACCTCCTCTCTTGCCTGTGCAAAGTACGCAGGCACAGCTTGGTTCTGATCCTGGTTGCAGGCACACTAGTCTAAATACACCACACAAGAATTTCTTTAACTTCCCAATGGTCACATGTGAATACCATCCAATGGTGAGGAGCTGGCAGAGGAAACTGAGACAGAGGGCTTCTCAGACCCCTCCTCAACCAAAGGGCTTCAAGTCCTTGTGTTTCTCTGGAAATCTGTTTGCATTTCCATTTCCCAGCAGGGAGTAAGGAGGAACATGACATCTACCACCTTATTCTTCCATGGCTGCGTCCCATGACAGCTAAAGGCCAAGGGCAAAGCCCTTTCCTTTATCCCCTAACACAAGGGAAATGTGCTGAGGCTTCCTGCATCACCAGTGCGTCTTGTTTCCACCTCACACCTTCCCACTCGTTTTCCTCCAGCCTCCCCACCGCTTTTCCAGCTTTGTACAAACACTTCAAAGCCTGCCTCAGCTTCATACACCAAGTGCACAGCAATGCCAGGATTGGCCAGGGTTATCAGCAGGAAGTCTCGAATCCTGCACCAGATGGCTGGGAGAGTCTAGCAGCTCCTAACAGCGGGGGAGGCAGAGGAGTGACAGCCTGACATGGCTATAAGGAAATATTTTTTTTGCTCCACGGCACACTTGTCTCGCCATTTGCGGAGCTGCTAAGCCATACGGCATGCTGTCAGAAGAAACAAGCTCTGCAGAGGGAAGCTGGGAGCACGACTTGAGATGGTCGGCCGGCTTCCTGCAGGAAAATTTTATTTCTCTTCCTGTTTCCTTCTTTGCTTTAATACTGGCTGTTGCGGAAGCAAGGGGTTCATGAAGGAACATTGCTGGTTCTTCCTATATGTTTCTGAGATAAAAAGAGCACCAGAAGTAGGTGACTGAAAATGAATTCTGGCTGTTCGGGTTTGTTGGGTTTTGGGTTTTATTATGGGCTACTCTGGGGTTGGGGCACAGTTCTGAGTGCTGGGAAAGGGGCTTGCCGAGGACAGTCATTTTTTTACCTGCCATTACAATAGCTACCAAAGAGGGTAACTGCTTATACACTCTTTTTCTTCAGCCTTCAAAGCCTGTAAATTGCTTCCTCCCTTGCTCACATTGATGAAACAAACTGTAGCTTGTCCACGTTGCTTGAACCTGACCTCAAATAAATTAAAGCAGACTATGATATTCTGAAGTAACTTGCTCCCCACACCACAAAGCCACTGTAAAACGTCAGCCCTTTGTGAAACTGGGCTGCAGAACCATAGGAATGGTGTGTGCACACTGCCTAATGTATAGAAAAACAAGATAGATGAGATCCTTGTGGGCAACTAGTTAGCTGTGGAAGCTTGCTGTGCTTCTGGTTACACAGTGCCAAGCAGGGTGTGTGACTTGGCACTGTCTCAGCTGAGCTGCTTGACATTGCTTGTTCAGGACAACCTGGCTATCTCCCTTACCACTCTGCTGCAACGATGCAGCATGGATGTGCCTTTGGAGGTTGCTCCTAACCCCAAACATTTAAAGTCACATCAGACCAAGAGGAGGGGAAGGGAAGTAGAATTTGCCTGCTTCTGTAGATGATCTGGATGCAGTTGGCTGAGGTTGTGTCTGCCTGCTGCAGAGCTAGAAAGAGAAATTCAGTCTTCTGAGTCCTGGCTGGTCTCTGCGCTTGACCAGAAAGATGAAGAACATTGGGAATGTCAAAGCTTCACTTCACAAGGCTGTTGGCAGAGACTGTGCTACAAAGAAATGTTCTCCCACTAGATTCATAAGCAAATACTGCCATAAAATGAAAGTTATTCTTTCCTGCAGCAGACCCTATCAATCTGACAATGTATTTATCCAGATTTAATTTATGCTTCCAAGTAAACTGGCATTGAGAGCAATTTGCATGTTTTTTTCTTTTTTATTATTATTGGTTGCACAACCCTGATGTGGACTGAGCACAGATTCAGCAGCATTTAAAATAAACAGGTTCTCTGCCTCAAGACAAATTCTCCAAAGTGACTAAGATCTCCATAATTCAAAGTGATATGCTAGGAGAACTGGAGATGTGTTCAGCTCAAGATGTACAGTGCTGTGACAATAACATTAGTGGCACCAAGCTGAAAAGGTAAACAAAATGATGAAACACTTTGGGATGAGCATTAATCAAAACCTCAGGGAACCTGGGGCAGGTTCAGAGCAGGATCTATGCTCTGCATATTGGACCCCTCCTGCCAACCTTGGCACTGCTCCCATATAGCCATATTGTGGTATTACAGATCATCTGACAAGAGATGGATGTCATACAAGCACAGCCAGGAAGAAAACTGTTCCCTCCCCAAAAGACCATACAATTCATTATTTTTTTCTTTAAGGCTTGCCACTACATTCCTGTCTCCAGCATGTAAGTGCTTTTTTTAATGTTGACCTTCACCAGTTTGGGATTGATTTTTCAGCATTCCAGCCCCCTCTTCTACCAGGATTTCTCAGCCTGCGAAACATAACGATGCTAAGACATCTATTCCCACGGGGAATGTCTTCAGTCCCTGACTCTATACTTCAAACAGCTTGGGAGGCTCAGCATGCTGGATGATCAAGCTTACTCTTGGTATGAAAAAGGGATGTACTTCTCCCTGGTAGAGCGGACAGGAAAAACCAAAAACCTGGAGCTCCCCAGAAAATGTAGAGGCAGGTCCCCAAATCTCCCCCTGTCCACTCTCCCTTAGATGAAAGAGTCTCATTGAGATCAAGACCCCTGTTCTGTTTTCTTTCTATTCTCTGAATGTTCAAAAACTCTGTAACCCTTTTGGGCAGGCAGTGGTTCACCTACATATCTAACCAGGAGAAAGGATATTTGTCTGCCTTGAAATGACCTTCTTTTTCTTCACTTTTCAGTGTTTTTGCCAGACAACCAGAGAACCTAAACAGTGTCATTCGATAGACCTTGAAAACACAGAACAGGTGGAGCAAATAACACACATTCAAACTGTAAGATGGGATAGGTTTACATTTGCATTCACAGCTCAAAACTCAACAGTTGTCCCTAGGCCATTCATGCACAGAAGGGAAAAAAAAATGCAAACAAGTACAGTATTTTCTAGGAACCACATACCCATATTTATTTTAAAAACAGTCTTTAAAAATGGAAACACCTAAAGAACATGAAATACAGGATATGGGGAGCTAATACTTACTTGACATTGAATGTGTAATTATTGTTATTTTTCTCTAGGTATTTATTACATGTTTGAAAGAACTTGTTTGTTTCCCCTTAAGTCACTGCAAAAACAAACAAGAAAAATTGTTACTACTGCTGCAGTAACAAATACAAACAAATAAAAATGCCTCATCCCATTTTACTTAGCTAAATGAAGTTTGTGGTTAATTGCTTTTCTAATGACTTTGGACCTTAGGATCATAGTGTTGGTGGAAGGAAGGAAATTATACAGTAGATGACTGCTGATTAAATTATTATAATGCTTGTGGCAGGGAAAAGAGCCTATCCTGTAATAAGTATACCCAAAATATGCTGAGAAGGAAAAATGCAACTCTGAATGAGCTTGTTCCTGCTTGCATTAGGGGTTGTGGTTGTGGCACAGGAAGGTGAACTCAGGCCCTTTGCAAATGGTCCAGCTGTGTCCTGTTTTGGAGATACAGGTGGAGACCTGGGGTCCTCCAGACGTGCCTGGGCACCGTGGCGAGCTGATCTGTGAGCAAAGGGATCTCTGTGGGCGTGCTGTAAAACCGGCATAAGCCGGGCAATGACAGGGCATCTTCTAGTTCTCATCAAGCCGCTGAGAGCAAACACAACAGACTCTGGGAGACTCAGGTCAGTTTGGGGGAGGAGGAACCATAGCCATATTATTCTACTGGCACTTTTTATTCCCTTCTCCAGCCTGCTACCCTTTCCTCATTGTCTGCTTTCCTGGGCTGTCTTGTATCACAGTTCCTCTCTAACTGGGGTCACATCAAGCTGTGGAATTAAGCCTAACTGTTTCTCAAGTGTGAAGAACTGATTACTGGTGTCAGTTTGTATCATACCACATGCAGCCCGCAACTGGAAACCTTTTCTGCTGAGAGCTAAGCAAATGAAAGTGTGCTCACTTTTCTTGCATATTCTTTTTAAAACAACTTGGTCTCTTTTTGGGTTGAGTGGTTATATTTGCTGGAATATGCAAAGGGTAAGAACAAACATTTTTAAATTAAAAATGTGTGTATCAAGTCTTCACTGCCCTTTCATGATTGAAAACTGAGTTTAGTGTGTCTTAAGTGCTAAGGGAAAGAGACAGAGTAGAACAGCAGTGATGATAAACTGGAGTATATACAAACTGCTACATTTGTGTGGATAGTCCCAAGCACTATGAGTATTTACACCTTTGTTTCATCTGCACTCCAAGATGCACAGCTTTATTCTGTAACACACATCCAAGATGATGAGAGAAGGACTGAGCTAGAGTCAGGGATTTTTATTGCCAGAAGCAATAAGAACAAACTGGTCTTAAATTCTGCTGCTTTGGCCCTAGTTATTTTCATGGCAGAAGCTGTTGTTTTGCTTTTTGGTCCCCTGCCCATCAAAACTAAACATGCAATTAATGTTAAAAGGAAAATGGGATCAAACCAAGACCACCTTCTTTGTGAACCTTTAGGACTGAAAAGTTTTTCTTCTTCTGTTCTAACAGATGCTGGTGCAAAGCCAAAATAATAACGGGCAGCTGGTGTGGAGCCAACATTTAAGCATTATACCCAGCAAGGCTGTTATAAAGCTAATATGCCCTTGTTTGTATCCCTTATTATGCCTAGAGGTGAGAGGGAATGTGGCAACTGGGTGTTAGTTCATGGCATGTAAAGGCTGGAACCTCTCTTTCAAAGTCTGCATGTGTGATGTGTATATTTAGCATCTATTGCCTTATATTGATCTTTAGCACCTGGTTTTAATGTATTGCTTGTCAGTGCCAAGGACACTGCCTGCTAGCTTTTGAAAAAAAAAAAAAAAAAAAAAAAAAGCCAGTGAGATTAAATCTAATATGACTGGAATCATTCTACAGTTTCCTTTTAAAATTACAATCAGACACACCATTGTTGTTTCTGTTTCGTTTGCCCATAGTGATGAAGGACATCAGAAAACATCTTCATATTCCTTGGGCTAAAGGAGGTGAAATACAGTCGAAACAATGCACAAAATCACCCATTTCATTCCTTTCCCTGATGCCCCTGAAAAAAACACCTGCTGAAATTACATCTTACCAAAGTCTGAACGTCTGGCTCATCCCTGGCTGCACCAAAGGCAAGGAAATGGTCAGGGGGGGCTGCAGGCAGCTTGTGGGGGTGCACGGAGGGATGGGTGCCCTCACCCCCCCCTCCTGGCTGGCCCTGGGGGCTCTGCTTGCTGCTGTGGGTGCACTCGGACCATGACCCAGCCTGACTTTTGGTGATCTGCAGCACAGTGAAGCTGGCCTAAAGGGTGCCTCCAGCCTGGAGCTGCCCTACAGTTCAGTCTCCCTTGGTTATATCGGGCCAGGTTTTTGTGTGGGCCCACCTGTAAACTGGGTAGCCACTGTCCCAGGATTAGCTGGGGGAGGGCAGGGGGATGAGTGAGCTACGAAAGACTGTAAAGGATCAGAACAAAGATCTAGGTGCCCCATGATTTGCACAACCAGTTTTTCTGAGGTCCTCTCTACCCAGATTTGCTACCTAGAAAAACCTATCATGGACCAACAGGCTGGTTAAGGCATAATTTTACTCATTTGGTTAAACTGTTGTGTCTGGCTGTGAGACTACTTTGTTTTAAACTAGTTTGGCTGGAATTAATTAAGCCTAATTTTGAAGGTACTATCAATCTTAAATCACATTTTAAAATGCCACAACTACATGTAAAGGCTTGATCCAGTTTAAGTTAATTCAGTTGGTTTCTATTTGTACAGCTATGGCATCAAGGATCACGTAGCCACAGCGTAGGAATCAGTTTGTATAAAGAAAAAAAAAAAATCAATTTAGGCCTTTTTCTGAAGGTTCTCTTGTGAGGTAATTATGTAAAATGCAAATTGCCAAACAAGAACCTAGTTCTGAAAACAGGTTGGCAAATCTCGGGAGTGATACAGTGCTAACTGCATATGTAAAGCATATAGATACATTTAGTTTTCTGAATCAATGCTCATGTGCTCTTTGCTAAAGATTTCCTACAGCAAGTAGTAGAGACAGTGAAAGAAGGCAAATTATTTTCTTTTCTTTCTTCCTCTTTGTTTGAGCATTGAAATATTAACCACCTTTGTAGCCAACTGAAGTGTTTTTAGCAGAAATCTTTTGCAAAGGTATTTTTGTCACCAAAATTCACAATTTTGAAAACAAATAGTATTAATGTGCAATATTTTCAAATTTTGACTAATCCTAGGAAGCATCAAATGAGTCTCATTTTCATGAATGAATAAAGCTCTGCTCAAAAGCATGGAAAATTTGTGGTTTCCATTAAAAATTGTTATGCAGATTTAAGGAGTAAGAGATCCCACAAATACAGGGGGAAAGGGAAATTGCAGCATATTCTCTGCAATTACAACTCTGAATGCCATAAGGCTTACATTGGAAATAGTAAAAATATTCTCAGGTTAGAAACCCATTTCAGTTTTCTCTTTTAATGCTGTTCTTGACAGTGTAAGTGCATGAAATCATGATAGATTAGGCACTTAAATCAGGTTTTCAAAATATCTAGAAGATAGGGATGCCTGGTTCTATCCACTTTAATAGACACTGGGAATCCCTAGGGCAGCTTTTCCAGTTTTGCATTAGGCTTTTCTCCAGCTCTCCAAACAAATACAGTGTGAGGCTGACATTGCGTGGGAAGACGAAGTAAATAACAAACACAGAGTGTCAGCACTGGTCAAGTGTTAAGGTGATCTTGAAGCCTTTTCATGCCTTGGCAGGATTAACCAAGCAAAGGGCCGAAGTGGGATGCTTGATGGAGGTAGCAAAGACTTGGAACAAGTGCAGGTATGCAGCACAGAGCAGGGTGGGGAGACAAGCTTTGTCAGGTAGAGACACCCTGAGATCATCAGCCTGGAAAGGATAGCAAAGGACCTGATGCTGGGGAGGAACACCACGGACAAGAAGCAGGTGGGTTGCGCCTAGTGCCTGTGTATCTAAAGGTTAAAAAAAGTTCACTGAGTCTTCAAGCAGCAGCTGGAACTTAAACAAGAGTTGCATTCCTTTAACTAAGGAAAGCAGAGGGGCAGCCTTGATCTTAGATGAAACAGTGGTGGTGTTTACGTCACTCTTGAACCAAGCAGACTCTGTCCAAACATCCAGGCTGTCCCTCTGCTGCCTGCTGTGGCACCTCTGCCACATCCCTGCATAACAGAAGCATCTACCTTCTCTGTCAGTGGGAGAGTCTGGCTGTTAAAAATGATGCTTCTTGAAGCATACCTAAGGGAATTTATCCACAGGTATTAAAAAGTCACTGCATTGCAAAATGTTTTGCACTTCTACCACAAATTATATTTTTAAAGTAATTATAGGTCAGAATATTGTGTTGATTTTTTTACTGATGCTTTATGAAGACTGTTACAATCCGGAACTCATAAAGTATCGTATTTTTGCACTTCATGCTGTTATCTTGTAAGCCAAAGGGTGAATCATGAGGGCCACATACATTTTGCCGTGTTAGGAATAGAAGAAGAATGTGCCAGTTAATGCTAATTATTGCAAAATGGAAGCTGGCACCCCTTTTGCAAAATGACAGTTCAGTTTATACAAATAAAATTTGAAGAAGGCAACAAGTTTTCAGTAACATTTAAGAACTAAGCAAGACAGAGGTGTGTTGTTTGCACAAAATGCTTAATGAAATTGCCATTTCCTTCCTCTGCATGGGACGCAGATGTAGCACTAAGCAATTAACGTGATATCATTGGATTGCTCCCAAATTATACTCATCTTCATTGCACACCCACAGAGGAATGACTGTTTCTCTTCCACTGGTACCAGGAGTGTGCAGTCAGATCCTACACTGATTATGTGGATCACAGACAGGGCTTTCTAGGATCTTGAATTGCTAGTATTATCTGAAGCTGTAATCTTCTCCTTCTCTCAGTTTCTCACACATTACCTGCTTCGTGGCTTAACCCACCCACAGCTCTCTCCTGGCTGGAAAGGAGTGAGTCAGCTTTGCTAGGAAATGAACACTTCAGAAGAGCCGGTCCTGTAGACTTCTCTGGGTATAGCCTATACATAGGGATTATATGACATATCAACCCTGGAATATGTGTAGGAGTCTGGGAGACAAAGATTAAAGTTCTTCTGGAGCAAACATTTACTATACAAAAGGAAAAAAAACTCCACCAGCAGATACTGAGACCATATCCGTTGTCCCAAGATAAAAAAAACCCAGGTGGTTCAGTCATCACTGCTACCTGATTTGAATCAGGCAAGATAAGAGCTAGAAGTCCAGGTGGCCTACATATAGCAAGTGGTACAATCACAGGGGGCAGGGTCCATCTTGCTCATGATCTCTGTGGTCAGGGAAGGGGAAGCTGACAGAGCTCCAGCTGAGGAGCAGTAAAGACTACCAGATAGCAAAGGAGGTGAACAAACCTCAAGTCGCTTTTCAATCTAACAGAGGAAGAGCTGGGTCTCTTGCATCATTGAACAGTCTTGGATTTGGGGCTCATTTGATTAAAGGGAAAGCTGTCTGTGCTTCTGTCCGCTATTTTCACTGTCTTCATTTTGTTCCAAAAAGTACTCTGTCTTTAAAAGTCCATAGGTTTGTTGCATGTGCAACAGAAAGGATTCCTGAAATCTTGACGCTTCATAAGGTAAGAAAAATAACTAATCTTCAAGGAACTTCTCAGCAAAATAAGAAACAAAATTCTAAAAGTAGGAAAAAATAAAACTGGCTTAGAAATAATTGCTGTGGGAAAAGTAGCCTACACTGGTACCCTGTGAAGAAAGCTGAAAATCTGATTTGAACACTTGTCAGCAACTATGGCTCCATGATATGTCTTAAAGGGCTTACTTTGCTGAGAACTTCTGTTTTCATCTTACTGGAGAGAAATACTCCATTAAAAACATGAATCTGTTTCCCCCCATGCTTAAATCACAGGAAAGCCTAATTACATTTGGACTATCTCCTGGGTGAAGTATGCCCTGAAATAAATAAAGATGGCAGACCCTGGCTTAAAATAATCCACAAAATATGTGTCCACATATACATTCAAGTCATTTAGTGTGGGTGTGTTTACAGTCAGATCTTATCTTCCTCTGTAAGTGCAAAAGTGAAGAGAGGGATGCTAAGAACTGTCAGAATACCTACCAGTATATGCGGTTGCCAGATATAACTACCTGGAACATTTCACGTTTGTTTGAAAGCTTAAAACACAATATTAATGAGCACAAGGATTGAAATTTTGAGCTCTCAGAAAATACAGGAATTGAGATTATCTTTGCAATCTTTATTTAGGTCCCTGTGTGCATCTCTTGTGTTATAACCTTAGCATCAAATAGAAAATCTGCAACTGACCTCGAACCTTTGACTCATTTTCTAATGTTTTAAGCCCAGAAAAAAACCCTGTATTTTCCTGCAGTTCTCTTCCTCATGCACTGCCCACTCTGTGTGCTCAGTGAGTTAACAACCTTCCAGGG
Organism: Tyto alba; assembly: GCF_018691265.1. Taxonomy (NCBI): domain Eukaryota; kingdom Metazoa; phylum Chordata; class Aves; order Strigiformes; family Tytonidae; genus Tyto; species Tyto alba. Next base: position 11,032,667 of record NW_024881327.1, on the reverse strand, counting down.
CCACTAGTAAGAAAATAAAGATTGTATTGGTATATTATTGGAAAGAAGGCATTTAGATCTGTCACACAGACTGCTGACATTTACACTAGGGAAATAACTAGTAGAAAAGAAATAGCAAAGCAATAGTTTTTGGCTTATGTAGACTACCTACTAAGGGTTGATGTATATGTGATCCTGTTGCTTTACAGACCCATGTCTCACCCCAGTGCACAATCCCCAGTCATTTGCAACAGGGTGCTATGACAGAGACTGAAGCTAGCATGTGAAAGAAGTGGGGGCATAGTTCCCTAAATATACTTGGGAAGGTCACTTCAAGGCTGAAGAGAAAAAAAAAAAAAGAACCAATTTTAAATAGTTTTACTTTGGTGGAGTAGTTCAGCAGTTATCTGGTTCCCTTATCCAGACCACTTTGTCCAGCTTTTTTTACAGTTTAGCACAATCTGAAAAATTGCTGTGTGAGTTACTGGAGAAATTCTCATGAAAGGAGGCAGATGCTCACTGATGGCTGATGCAAAATCCTTAAGAAAAGAAACCCTAGATCTCATCAGTGTGTCTCTTAATGCAAGGAAGGACAATGCCAACGAGGGCAATGGGTGCTGCATGACAGGTGACATTACGAATGAGATATTTAGCGTCTCTTAGTCGGTTACCTTATTGAAGAGGCCAAATGAGTGTTTTACTATACACCCTGGTGCATTGTTAGGAGCGATTGTAAGGATATTGAAGCTATACTTATCTGTAAGCATTCTAGCAGATGGAAAAGGCAGCAGGAGGAATGTGAAGAATGCCACTAAAGCAGGAAGGGTGTTATTGCAGAGAAATGGTTGGGTACACTCCACCAACATTTCTGATCAATTTAGGAGCTAACTGACGGGGGACCAGGTTAGGTTGGCAGTTTGGACATCACAAACACCACAGACTGAATCAGAGGAACCAACTTAGGATACTTTGGTTTCACATACGGATGACAAGAAGAGCTTGGTCCGTGCCACATGGGTCAGAGAACCTGCATGAGATGCCACCTCTCCTGCTGAGCGAGCAACCAGCCTGGCTTGTGTAAAGGGTCACGCAGTGTCCCACAGCTGAGAGCCATCTGACAGACAATGTTAGAAACTGGCTTGCCCTATATTTGTATACAAAATGGACATATGCATGCATGTATTTCAGTTAGGACTGCACATTAACATATCCAAAAATGGCTTCCTCCTCCACACCATGCCCCTCATTTCTTTTAACCCACGAGCCCTACAGTTCAGGGGTTGTCTCATACATTTCCCAGCTGGGGGTTATTGTAACACAGACTCAAATAACTACTCAGGGTTGTGCTGACAGATGCTGTTGATTCTTGAAATCTTGCCATGATGCCCAAACCAAGTTTTTATTTCCTTTCATCAAAAATACCTCTTTCCATTCTGAGAGCAAGGCAAAGCTAATCATTATTATTATCCTGTAATGGAGTGATAAAACCCAGTGACACACACGAAGCAGCTGTCACAGCTTCTCTCAGCCAGCCCATCAGCCCCGTCTATTTTTTACGACAGTTTTAATGACAGTGCCATGCTGATGTCAGGGACAGGAAGGGCTGTAGGAGGGGCAGAGCATCACGTAGTTTGTTCTGTTGCCCAAGGCGACTGAGTATGCACAGACCTTTGCAAGGTCCATGAAAATACATTATTTTCATGGCCCTTGTCTTGCTTAATTATCACTTCAACAAGATAATTTCATTTCTTTTCCCCCCCCATCCCTGCCTATTCTTTATAAAGATCTCTCTTGGAGTAGAAAAGGTCATCTATGGAAAAAGTCGTAGCAGAAACCAATGCTAAAAAAAGGTTAGGTGATTGGATTTGACTCCTGTGTAAACAGCAATTGTGTTTTCTTCTTTGTGATTTATTAATGAGGGAACTGACAGAAATGTCTATATTTAGATTCTGTGAAAGATTGCATTGTAATGGGTTCTTGAGACTTTTTCTCTGCTTGAATATGCCTGGTGCTTGACAGAAGGACCGCCCCATGTCTGGAGAATGCCTCTGCTTTGCTTATAGAGCTCCATACAGCTTTCATCCATGTGAATAATATGTATATCCAGAAAGGTATATGGTGCAGAGCCAAACAGGCCAGCTCTTGAAGTCAGCAACCAAAATGTTAATCCAACCAAAGTGGACAGCACCTTTTAAAGAAATGTAAGCTCTGCACTTGCTGGAAGAGGACATTAAACATCACTTTATCTCTGATCTCTGACACCTGATAAGTGCAAATTTTTACAATCGACCATATTCCCCATTTGATGCCTAGGAGTGGCTGCAGCTACTCCAGACCTAAACTGACGTGCATTAGAAAGAATATACGCTTAAGGGGCTAGAAGGTAAAAATATGAAGGAACTTGATGTTCTGAATGCACAGAGACACCCTGGGAAAAAATAAAGCTACAGTTTAGGCCTTTAGGCCTTCTGGCCTTCTGTTTCTCGCTTTTTACCTAATACATCTCCGTCTTCCAGCCACTCAGCATAGGAAGTTGTAAGACTTAAGAGTCCCTTGCATGTCACTATGTGTGCTTAATGATATGATACTTACACAGGCTGTTGTTTTACCTTCCTTTTGGTCTATTGAACTGAAGAGTATGGAGCTCAGATGGTCTGTCTCTACTCCAAAACATCTGCAAGATAAAGCCTCTTGGATAAAGGTTCTATGAAATAATAATACAAACAAGAAGCACGGGGGGTTGGAGGGGAAAGACTTGCAGAAACAGAGTGGGGTTAAAGGGAGATTTAAGGTATGAGACTGGAGGAGTAAGGGAGTATCATTTCAGTTGCAACAGGCTGAATACTGTTGATGAGTACCAAAAAGCCAGACAGTTTTCACAACAGGTTTTTGCCTTTTCATGTCCATTTGTATGCAACACATCGCACATTCAAGCTTGTGGAGAAAGTGACCTTACACAAGGGAAAGCGAGAGTGAGCCCAACCACTGTGCGGCTCCAGGGCAGCCAATCCACAGCCGATGCCTTGTTGCTAAATTAAGCAACAGGCCAGGGTCTGAAGCAGACATGGACTCAAGGCTTCATAAATCAAATTTCCCTGCAGCAATAGAAGCTTACAGGGAAAAGCAAACAGTGCTCTTGCAAACCCATTCATGCATTTGCAGACTGGGCCCTTTTTTTTTTTTTTTTTTTTTGGCCATTTCTGAACAGTTCAGAGCTATTAGTAAATAAATGTTGCAACAGATTTTTACTACGTGATAATAGAGCACTTACTGAAATATTTACTGAAACTAAGCAGTATTATGTGTGGAAAACCCAAATCTCATCTGAAGGCAAACTGAAACAGAAGCAGTATAAACGTTGGATCATAATTATCTCTAATTGCAAAAGCTTTGAACTAAAAAAGAATTGAATCTTTCCACTTGCTGGGCTTGATTTAGCACTTCATTAGTCAGATTTTGCAACAGTTACAGAGCTGCTTTGGAATTCAGCTGGAGTAGCACAGCAGTGAATAATGGGCATGCTTTACGGACGTACTGCTTGTGGAATTGGAGATTCTAGGGCTTCGAAGGTTAACTTCTAGTGGGCTGCCAACAAGGCATCACCTAAAGTTCCTCTCAAGGGAAGAATCTCAAAGCTTTCACTTTTGTAGGTAAAATTTGAATGTTATGTGCAAGGTATCAGGTTGTCCTGCAGGGATGCTAGACCCACTTGATGTTCTCAGCTGGAAAAACTTTTGGTAAATCCTATAAATACATTTTCCTCTCAGTGACAGTCCAAACAAAAGTAATCAGAGCCCTGGAGCAACCTGCCATGTTTCTGTAGAAAGTCTTCACACTTTGCCTCTTCAGCTGCTCCGTGACCTACTGTGGTATTACCTATGTGGCAACAGAGAATGAGGTTTCATTGGTAAAGCCTTGTGCAAACATGCAAATATGGAATAAGGAACAATGTGTGCCAAACGAATTTACAGTCTCCATCATAAGTTATTCTCTTGTATAGGACCACTCAGCCTTTCCAGGACAATCTGTTTTTCTGAGGCCACTGGTTTTTACAAATTCCCTGCTTCAACAGTAACCACTATGTGGTAAAATCCACAAAAATATTTCTTTAATCTTTCAAACCTTGAAAAAGTCACCTTCCTTTTGAATTAAACCTTGGAGTATGATGTCTTATTGTGAGAAGTGCTTGGTGTTATTTATAGAAAATGAAAGGCTCACTTCTGGTTTCTGAAGCAGAACTGAGAAACAATTCGTTTTCATATCAGTGTTGAAAAGAGAAGTGGTAGAGAAGCATTGGGACCTTATCCATGACTTAGGTACAGTTCCACAACAGCTTAGGCCAAGTCTATGATCTGGAGGTTTCACTATGAGGTGGTGGAGGTCCCTACACACTTGTGGTGAGGTGATTGGGAGAGCTGGTATAGCTAAAATTAATAATTTGGAGAGTGATAGTTCTTGCCTAGATTAGCCCTCTGGTCCAGCTCGTGGTGGAAGCAAGGGAGTGTTTATGCTGGGCTGGGGACAGGCAGGAGCGTGCAGCTGGCAGGGAGGAGGCAGGCAGGACTGTGGCCAGTGCAAACTGCCCTGAAACTACCCTCCCACCCACCGTGGCAGTCCCTAAGGAAAGACTGCGGCCCCTCTGTTGAAGGATGAGGCCAAATGTCACAGAGCAAACTCCAACAAAAGTTGTAAATTCTCATATGCTCCCCAACAGGATGATTGCATCCAAAGTGCTGTTGGGCATGGACCTGGAGCATCCTACCTGTCAGCCAGCCATGCCCAGGAATTGTTTGGGAGAGTGCTAGCTGGCACTGATAAAATCATGAAATACACGAAGGTACAATGTTCTGGTCTAGCAGGTTACATCAGTGTGCCCTTGGACCCCCCCACAAGCTTGAACTGTTCCTATATCAACATTAGATCCCCACCAAAAAACATAGTCCAGATGCATGTCCGGTATTGTATGAGCCCTCTGGGTTGCATAAGGATCAAAAAATCCATATTAAGGGACAAAGTCATCTTAGGTAACTGCCTTTTTTTCCCTGTTGAATTCCCTCTGCACCCTTATTTTATGTGTGCAAAATGGCTGTCCTTCTCCTCCATCATACAGGCAGGGAAAAGTCCTTGAGGACACTGGACTAAGTCTGAGTTCAGTGGCTATGGAAAGCAAGCATATTGCTATCTCTGTGGAAACACAATTAAAACGAGTCAGTAGACAGCACATGCAGCACAAGAAAAAAATCCACACGCTGCTGACTTGTATGGAAAAGCAACATGTTGATTATGCTACAAACACAATACATCTCTTTTGAATCAGAGACTAGAAATTAACTCATTTGTCTCCATTCACTTCAAAATTTTCTTTAACTTCTGAAGAGGGAGTTAGTTAAATCTGGCACATCAAGGGTCAGCTTATGTGAGAGGCTATTTGACAGAACGGCCCATGTAAATGTTTCCAACTTACTTTCCCACATACAGATACGACATTTTCTCAAACAAACATAATTTACTGTGTAGAGGAGGCCTCACTAGGAACAGTCTGTATTTTCCAGAATTTTAAATATTTGAAAACTGTATGGACTCTAACATCATTGTGAGACATTTCTAATGGTTGAGGTTTTTTCAGAGGTTGGGGTGCTGAGTTTTTTTATTAGGGACTCAGTCCTGCTCCTTCTGGAATATTATAAAACTCCCAGTGAGTTTCAGAGAAGGAGCTGACTTTGTCTTATCTCTTCCTAGCATGGGTTGCATCTTCTTTTCCCCCCTTGAATACTCTTGCCTTACACAAGGCTAGTCTGTGCCAAGCAGTTAAAAAACTAGAAAAACCTGAACTTCAACTTTGGCCAGTGTTTCAAAGGGCGGTGTATCTTGCCTAATTCTATAAAGACTCATTCATCTTATAAGAGCATCCCTAATGTCAGAGGCATCTCAGTCTGTCGTGTTAAAGGTGCCAAACCCTTCACAGTCACTTTGACTGAGTTTATCACAGAATCAATCATAGAATCATAGAATCATAGAATGGGTTGGGGTGGAAGGGACCTTAAAGATCATCTATTTCCAACCCCACTGCCATAGGCAGGGACACCTTCCACTAGACCAAGGTCACCATGTTGTTTAGGCCATCTGTGCCATTTTCTTTGAAAAACAAAGTACAGTGTGACTCAAGACACTGCTTGAAATGTCTAGCCCCAGAACCTGTTCCTGACCTTGCCTTCACCCTGTAGAAAACCAGGTCCAAATGCTACAAACCAGAAATGACCAGAAGCACATCCTCAGAACTGATGTCTAGGAGTTAGAATGGCTGCAAAACGTGGTGACTGAGTCTCTCTGTGGTGCAGAGCTGTGGCAGGCCCACCAGTACCCTGGTCGAGAGGGGAGCCATTTTCACACCCGTGCACAAGATGCAGCGGTGCACCCAGGCCTGGAGGGGCAGAAATGGCAGGACCACCCAGAACACACCTGCAGCCCGTGAGAGGCATGACCAAGCAGGGAGAAGGCACCCAGGCTCCCGCTTTTGGAGAGCTAGATGCTGTTGGGGGGGTGGGGGGTGGGAATGTGTGCGTCCTGAGGGAGAAGCCTCCCAAACTGAGGGAGAAACCAGGTGTTTCTGAGAGAGGCTGACTTTGCTGAGGAAGCCCAGCTGGGGGCTAACAGACTTGACCTGGTTGTACATACCCAGTGGTAAAGGGTACGTACGTCAAGACCCTTGTTATTTAACAGAGGTCCTGATCAACATTGCGGTGCTCCTTAATGGAGGTCATACAGCAGCATGGGGCAAAGAGGTATGCACGTAGCGAGCAAATGCCCCCGTGCCCTGACACCACAGCGGCTCATGTCTGTGACGTGAAGGGGACTGCCTCTGGAGATGGCATGGTTAATCTGTGCAGTTGTGCAATACAGATGAACACAGGAGGGAATACTGGTTTCATTTCTCTAGCATCTTCTCATCAATCTTGTTAAATAAATAGATTTTTCTCTTCAGCCCACTTTTCTCGTAATAAAATGAGACTAAAAAGAATCTGCCTCAGACTGTGCTCAGCTAAACCTGAGTCCCTTCTTAGCAGCGCCACTGAGATCAGAGAAGCATTGCCAACCATTAAGCTAGAGTGAGAGCACAATGGGATCCAGCTTTGATTACAGTTTTTCATAAAAAGCCTCAAACTCTTTGAAGGATTCTTTAATGTTATTGGGATGTTATTTTTTCTTCTGTTCCCCACCCCTAATTCAGGAGAGCCATTCAGTGCATTGGTGATATCCAATTTATTCTTCTAGTTGTGAGTGATACCCTCTGTTAGCAGCATTAATTGCACCCGTTGCCCTTGGCAGAATTCTCAACAATTCTCCTGCTGCCTATTAAAGCAGTTTCATAAATAGACACACTTCATTAATATACACTTTTTAGAAGACTAATTGAATTTTTCCAATATGTCCCTCAGCAGCCATTGAATTATTTAGCTAGTGGTGGTTGTGTGCAAGCTCATGGGCAGTGATGCTGAAGAGTCACCAGTGGCTATGGGAAAGTACAGGACGTGCTCTGCTTATGTGCTGGTTGAGATGCTTCTGAAGGCCATGCTCCTGTGAAAGCAGGCAAAATAGGAAGTTCTTGACATCATCATCTTGCTGTCACAGTGATGTTTGCTAGTGGGTCAAAAGACTTGTCAAAATCATCTGATGATAATACACTAAGATAGAGAAAGGTAAACCTTGGCTGAGAAAGGAAGGAACAACAATGGATTTTATGTTCAAAACCTGGCATGGCATCCTGGGGAGAAGATCTTCTGCAGAAGGCATAGATTGCACTATAACCTTTGATAGAAATCTCAACAACCCAAGACTTCCTTGGAAGCATTCTGCAATGATGATAAATTCAGTATCCACCTCACACACAGGTAATTAGCATAACTAGAAGTAAATGCAAAGAATCAGTATAGGAGGAGAAAAGGGAACCAGGGAAGAGTAAGAAAAACGCCAGCACTCAAGACAAGGACCAAGTTCAAAAATAAGCAAGATAGTTGCTATTCTTACATTAAAATTAGAATAGACAAATGCGTGTCTAAGCCTAACAGGAATTAATTAAGAAGATCATCACACAGACTTGTTATCACTAACAGAAAAGAGCCACGTTGACAATTGCACAAGGCCTTTTAGCATGATCCAATGTGGAGTCCCAACAAATGTTGCAAAGAACTCATAAATGGACTTGTGACTTTTCCTGGTACAGATAAAGCAGAAATTAACTTCTCTATTTTTTTTTACCACCCCATCTGCCTATTCCAATCCTGTGCTGCAGGCCACTGTGCAGAATTCAGTCAACACAGAGAAATGTCTCCTTGAATCCCTGAGGCTTCAGAGATTTTTATAAAAATCACAATAAAGATGGCTTTAAACATCGCATACTTTGCTCCCTCAGACCTGAGGATGGCAATTCCTGTCAAGAAGGACAGGTCACATGAAGAAGTCACTTTCAGTCTCTCAGTGAGGATTCACAGGGCTTATTTAGAAAATCTCCCAGCAGCTTGCCATTTATTCTAGGACAAAGAATTCAGCTCACTCAAAGAAAAGGATGGGTTGAGTCAGTTGAACAGATTCAGAAGTAAGTTTTCTCCATGTGTGACTACTTCATACTGCTCTTCAGCTCAGATCAATAGATTTTTAACATTTTTTACTCTTGAAAATATTAATTCTTTGTATGTATATGCATAATAGCTAAGTGTTAATGTGTATAGGGAAATAATCCTACTGCCATTAGTATCTATAGCAAACTCATTCATCTTAGTGGAAACGAATCTTATTAAGACTTACTTAAAAAGAAGACTTGCCAATAGCGACTGTCTTCAGTAATTACTAAAGTGACTGTTTCTTTGTCTGTGTTAAAGGTCGATGGTGTGCTGAGCTCAAAAGAAGTTACACAGGGGCAGAGTTTCTTTCAGAGGACCTGCAAAGGACAAGGCTTTATTACGGACTGTATTGTTGAAATGGCTGTACACCATCTGCTGCAGGCTGCTGCCTTTGTGTCCACTAGCATAAGCCACTTAAGGACTAGTCGCAACCAAATTTCCTATGCTCAAGACAGTTCACAGGCTGCTTTTCCAGTGAGCAGTATGATCCTTTCCAAAGAAGAGCAGGAGTAATATGAGGTAACTGCATACTTTTACAAAACTGGGGACATCCCAGTGGAAAAAATCACTGTTGGTGACTCCTGAAACAGGGTATTGGTGTATCCTGGAAGCAGGGTACTTTTGCATATACATGCAGGTTAAAAGGAATTAGAGAAAATCTGCAATGACTACAGCTGCAAATAACATCTACCAAATACAAATACATTTTTCAGTTACACTGAAGAAATAATCTCAGCAAAGGATTCACTGCCTTAAAAGACTCTGCTTTGAATAGTAAGCCATTCTCTAGTAAATTTAAATGGGCACAAGCCTCTCAAACATCATGACGTTCTGTGAAGAATATGGGTTGTTTGGTGTTTATATCAAAGTCAAGTGAACAATAGCAGAGTCTTATCCATCCTTTGCAGTCTGGCAGTTAATATACTATAGATGACTATAGTTTGACTTACATCTCTCATATACGTAAGGTTACCTCATAACTGAGTTTTTCTGTATGAGTCCCTTGACTACAAGAATATTTCCCAGAGAGCAATGCAGTAAATCTTCTGGCTGGGAACTGAGTAAGTGATAAGAATGTCAAGTCATATTTATGCTTTTTTTCCCCTGTAACAAGTAAAAGTGATTTATACTTAGACAAAGAGCTGATATAAAAAGACCCCTATAAATTTAAGATGTTTGTTATCCCAGTGACATAAAAGCACACTGTTTTGCTGGAAATAAGAAACATGCTTTCTCTGAGCATTACAAAAAGGTAACACAGAGAGAGAGTTAAAATTTACAGTTGTGTTTGAAAACTCAGAAATCTTTTCTGGCTGGGCTTCCATGCGTCTTCCTAGGATGCAGCCTGGTTCATGACACTACCTCATTCCCCTGCTCTGTACAGCTCTCAATACCCAGAAAAAGGAGGGGCAGTGTCATGACTACTTGAAGTTGCAGCCAGCTGGTTCATCTCTCAGGGCTTTTGCAGTAATTGGGGGGGGGGGAGGGCTGTACCTGGCAGTGCCACCCTCTGAGTCCCCAGGGTGCCCGCTTAACCCAGAGCTTTCAGCTTCAGCCCATCTTGACAACTTTATGACTGCTGAGGATTGCTGTGTCTTACTGGACCATTTAGATCAGCTTTAAGGCTTTCTCTATTGCTAAAGGCAGATTTTTATCCATTATAAATTACCAGAGATTCATTGATTTCCCTTTACTGACAATGATTGCTTCTTACAGTATTACCCATTGGCCACACTTTGATCAAGATGTTGGCTTGGAGCACTCTGGCAGGAAAAACGGGTACAATTCTCTTATTTAAATCCAACATGGTTATATCTGGGGACTGAGCATAAAAAAAAATGGGGAGGTCCAGCTCCTTGGAAGCAACCGGTTACACAGCATTAGGAGTTAAGCACACAAAACCTTAGCCTAGGAGGTTATATATATCTCTCTGTGTTTGCTTGTGTATATAACCACAGAAAGCATTGGCGATAATGGCTGAGAGCTTTGCAGTTTTGCATGTACAACATGGAAGCAGTAGAGAAAAGAGGATTTTTATTTGACTTATTCTCTCACTACTTTGGCATCCTACTCAGTGACCACATCCAGGATCTCATGCCAGCTGAATCTGATGATGAGCAGGAAAACAGGACTAGTCCCAGGCCTCCAATTTTGGAGCCATCCCATCAGGATGCCATCACAGCAGAGAACTCTAAGCAGCTGACTCATAAGTATTTAGCACAAATAGGGAAAAGATGGGAGGGCAAAAGGTGCTGTTACATGAGGGCTGAGGTCATCCCCAATGGGAGCATGGGGAAATGGGATCTGGTGGAGACTCATATGGGTGAGACATGTCTGTGTAATAGCGGGGTCAGAGTAAAGAGAGGATTTTGTGGCCATCCTAGAGGTAGGAGGCTGGGAAGAATTGGCAAGTGGATTGGAGGAAAACCACTGGGCTGCCCGGAGGGTTTTGCCAGCTGGGCAACTGTTCTGTGCTATTTGACAAGGGAACACAGTGTCAATGTGTATCCCTTAATAGTCAGCAGCTGCTTTTTCAGAGCACAGCAGGAACGATTTTGCCATGCTTGTTCTGCTGTCTGGGCAAATGGGTGATTTCCCTTTGCAAAGCCCCAGGGCATAAAGCTGCCAACAGGGTTGCTGTTACAGGAATCTGAAAAAATATTTTCTCAATGTAAAACCCAAACCATGCCACTCTTGTAGTGCTTTGCTTTTAACATTTCTATTTCCTGGGAGACAGTACAAATCAGTGCCATTGGACCATGTTTAGAGAAAGCTGGGTAAAGAAGAAACACATAGGGAGATTGGTCAACCTTTCACAGGGAGAATGGGGAAAAAGAAGCTGCTCTGGTGGGACAGAGCTGCGTGAGGTTCTCGGCCTGAAGTAGCTGGCTTCTCCCACGTGTGCCTGGTGGGCAGCAATGTCAAAGCCCAACAAAATCTGTCAAACCCTCCTATCCATTAAAAAAGGTACAATTTTGTATTTGAAGCAGGTTTCAGGTAGTTTCTATTCCCAAATATCAAACCTGCAGGTTTTGTAAAAAGTTGACTGACAGTATGACTACCAACGATTTTTCTGCCTCTTGCTGTTTCACACAATACTAGCTCTGAAAAAGCAAACCTAGACTAAGTCCTCTCTGTCAGCTCTGGTGATCACAGTACTTGGGTATGTCCTACTCCACTGCAAGCTTGGCAAAGAAGAAAAACACCTCTGAAATCCCAGCAGCCCTATTTTTCAGAGAGCTATCTCATTTGCTCCCCGTAGCTCCCATTTCTGTCATTCTTGAGCACCTGCCCTGGGCTCATGGATTTCTTTTCTCAACTGTCCTGTAAAGTAATGAGAAACAAGGCCTTAAGGGTTTGACTAACATCATGAAGGAGGTCTGTGATCATGCTCAAGTGGGTATAAAATAGTGTCAGAATCCAGTGCCCTAACCACTGAACCATTTCTTTCCCATATTTGTAAAAAAAAAAAAAAGAAAAGAAAAAAAATTCTTTCCCAAAGCACTTGAGCCAGCTTTAATCATTTGTTAGCCTAGAAAAGGTTCATACCTAAATGCACAATGAGACATTCAGAGTCCTCCAGCTTCAAAACACTCACATTTCTATGCCAACTGGGAATGTTCTGGTGACTAATCTGTAGACAGTAGTGAGGTCTGTGAGTGCATCTTTAACAAATTTGTTCTAAAATATTCAGTCTCTCAAATGGCCATCTAGATAATTTGTTTCTATTTTATAGTTTTGGGGTTTACGGGGACTTAGGGAGGGGTGGTTTTGATTTGGTTTTGCTCTTAATGTGCTGGTGGTTCAGTGTTGTTAATGTTGTTGGCAAGTGCTATTGTCATGGTTTGACCCTGATTGGCAGCCAAACACCACGCAGCCACTCTCTCTCCCTTCTCTTCTAGCAATGAGAAGGGACAGATGAGCCAGGTGTGGGGTTCGAGATAGAACCAGGAGGGGAAAATCACCCTTTATGGTCATGAGCAAAAGTCAGACTCGTTAGGGGAAGGAAAAAATAACATACATTTATTACAGAAACTAGCAACACTTAACAGAGTTAGACACTGAGAAGCATTGCCACATCTTGAGAACACCTTCCCCCCACCCCTCCCTTCTTCCCGGGATCAGTTCTGCTCCCGATATCTCTACCTCCTCCCCTAGTGGTGCAGGGGCAGGGAATGGGGGGTGCAGTCAGCGCTGCCACTTCCTTCATCTTCGGTGAGGGGAGTGTCCGGAACTTGTTCCTCCTGCTCTATCGTGGTCCCCCTCTCACAGGAGACAGTCCTCCACAAACTTTCTCCGACATGAATTCCTCCCATGGGCCGCAGCGTTCCCCACACTGCTCCGTCATGGGTCACTAACTTCCTCCGACTGGATTCCCTCCCACGGCTGCAGCCCTTCCCGAGCTGCTCCGGTGTGGGACTCCCCCGCATGCTGCAATCCTCCCAGCGCTGAATTACAGCAGTGGGGCTGCCTTTTCCCATGAGACCCCGGCCTTCTTCAGGCACAGCACCTTGATTATCTGAGCAGGAGCCACAGGCCATAAATCAGTGTCTGCTCCACCGTGGATCTTCGTGGGTGGCAGGGGGGGGCCGCCCTGCCGTCTCACCACAGGATACAGGGGGGTGTCTGCTCCGGCACACCTCCCCCCTCCTTTCTTCCTCCATTCCTCCACTGACCTTGGTGTTCATGCAGCTGCAGCAACTCCTCCTCACAAGTCCCACTGCCTGTCACCACGTCCCTTCTTAAATACGTTATCGCAGAGGCGCAGCTGATGGGCTCAGTTTTGGTGCAGAGGTGGAGCTGACTTGGAGCTGTGAGAACTTCAAGAAGCTTCTCACAGGGGGCCGTCCCTATAGCCCCCTCCCCTGCCACCAAAAACCCCACCACTCGCTCAAACTCAGGACAGCTATTTAACACCTTTGTCTACACATGCAGCATTGATCTTAATTGCACATAGTAATACTAAATATTCAGCTAAAAAGAATGACAAATAACAATAGTAAGGGAGTAAATGAAAGGCAGATCCAGGTTTGTGTATTCAAGATAGTGTATTCTCTAAAATATTATCTCTTTCTGGAATGTTGAGAGTTTTCTCCAACAGCTATTAGTATCTAAGCACAATTGCAAGACTCATTCATGACTAATCTCTATAATGTTTTCTGAAATCAATATAACAAAATTCACGGATGTGGGGGTTTTTGTCAGGTACATCATAAGAATTAATATTTGCTACCTTACTATTACATCATGGGCAAAATAAATGAAGTCATTTGGTTAGATATAGTGCCCAACTTTATTTCACGTAGCCAGTAGTTAAATGCTTTTTCTTGTGCTGTTACCCAAAATGTGCCTGAAATGCTCAGCTGACCTTCAGCAAGAAAATTGTCTTACCTCTGCTATCTGAAGGAGAGAGATTTTATGATTCTTACAACAGCGTTATCTGGTAAGCTACACTGTAAAATGCATTTGCATTCATGTCCAGGTGCACAGATTAACATCTGTTGAGAAAAGCTTCAATAGTATCTTCAAAAGAAGAGGTTAGAACATCTTCCTTAGTAGAATATGCCTCATATTCTACCAGTTCTAGAAGGAAAGCACAGAGGATGTGACTGGACTCAGGCAGGCAAATGATGGGCTGGGACAGAGTTGGAAGAGGAGAGGTTACTTAAGGTTGGCCTGTGGAAATGGGATGTTTTGTAATTTAGCCCTGACGTGGGATAAAAGGGGAATGCTACTCCAAGCATCTAATTTTGACTTGTCTTGATGTTTTGACGTCTTGAATATTGGAGATCTGTGTCTTGCTTTCTCTTTTTTTGCTGTTCCTCCAATCTTGTCACAGCAGTATTTAAACTGAACTTTCATGTAAAATAAGAATTCCACAGCACACATTAAATGTCACAGCTAACATTTCACCTAGTATATGGGTAGTCCCAGTACTAGGAAGTGTAGGAAGGCACACTGCTGATCAGTTTAATTTTGTAAATTGGACCAAATGCTTATTCATTCACTCATTCCTAATGCTACTTTTCCAATACATTCTTAGATAACAAAGATTGCAAGTCCCAAATTGGCACTGAGCGTGCGGGGTCCCTAGCTCTGCGTAGCGATGTGAAGTCTAGCACATGTGGTCAAAGCCGAGGATGTGTGGTTGTGAGTGCTGGTAATGTGTAGCTGTTGAGTGTATTTTCTTGACAGTGATTTCTGCAGGAATATACTGAAAAGAACAAATAACAAGTCTTAGTGGTTTTTAAATTAACAGCCTTCTAGAGCTGAGCTAAACTCACAGACCATCAGTTTCTGAGTTCAGAATGCTGCTAATTAATCAAAGCTTCTGTCATAAAGTAATGTGACATTAAATTCCCATTAGATGTAGATGCAAAAAGTACTTTTTTTTTCCCCCACACTGAACACCATTTAAATACGTTATCAGTAGGTAAGATAATATAAAATTATTAGAATTAGTTTCAGCCATTTCTCCCTGCCCCTTTTCTCTGGTTAACAGGAATCTGAAGATTTTTTAGCTCAAAAACAAGATCAAGCTGTTCTCAGATTATTTCAAGGGATGCTGACTTTAAAAGGACAGTAAAACATTTGTTCATCTGCCATCTGTGACTTATTCCATTATTTTTGCCTTTTCTGCAGAAGTCAGTAAGAAATCACTTAGAAACTTTGGTGTCAGTTGTGTTGAACTCAGAGACAATGTTTGGTACCCATACATTTCCTTAGGAACAACGGGAAAATGTCTTCTTGCTCTGCAGCTGTGAGACAGGTATCTTCCAAATCTACCCATGAATCACTGAATCTTGACTAGCTCATGTTCTAGAGGAATTTTCAGATTAAAAAATAGCTTTAAATAACATGCAGGCAAAGTACCTTATGATAACCATGCTGCTACCCCTAATGCAATTCACCAACAGCCAAAATGAACATGGTTTTTGGTAGAACACGCATGGGCAACAGTGATGGTCTATACTTGAGAAAGCCCATCTCAAAATGTTTTCCATAGGTTCACAGGTCACAAAAATGCTGAAGTCATATAGAATGGGCCCTGTACGTATCCCAGAGGGGTCAGTTCAGTCCTGGCTTGAATGAGTCTTGTCCTTGGTGTTAGTGACCGAGTTTGGATGGTCCCTGTAGCAAGGGAGAACTTTAAAAGGGGCAGTAACCAAGGAATAGTAGGAAATCAGCCTAGCAGAAAGAGTTACAAGGACAAAGAGGGAGGGAGAAACTCCCAGGCAAACCTTGTCCATTCAAGTGAAACTAAGGCAGTGTGAGCTCCGTGGTGAACCCTGTTCTGGAGGAGCCCACGGGGAAGGTGCAGCGCGGCCGTTCAGGCTGGCTGAGTCTGTAGATGATGGTGTCCGGTATGAATGGATTGAACTGTTTACAGCAGGCATGAAAGCTTACATGGAAAATAATCCTGAGAAGCAGAAGACAGGGCCTGACCTACTTTAAATTGAGGAACTGTAAAATCAGTTGATTTGATCAGGTGGAAATAGTTCCTTCTGTGGTAAGAAAATGAGCAAAAAAGGCAGAACAAGATTTTTCAAAAGATCAACCTCAGCTTCTAGAAACAGCTACACTGTGCATAACTGAGTTACAACTAACCTTTTTTAGCCAAAGATATCATTTCTATTTATTCAGATAAATAGAGCAGTTATTACCCATTTCTCACACCAGTAATGTTATTAGACCCATAGCTGGGCAAGAGATGTAATAGATGCATGAAAAGGCCAAAAAACTGGAAAGATTTAACTTCCTTATTTTAGAGCAAATAACATAATAGATAGATTACTGATAGATAGATAATGATGATGATGATAAACACAAACACAAAAAGAATGGCCAACTGAAAATAAATCAGATTTTTTTGTATAGATTTCAGGAATAATGTGTTCACAGGCAAATTTAAAGATGATAATCAGGAATGTTGCTTCAAAAGATACAGTTGCATCACAGACAGTT
Source organism: Tyto alba (assembly GCF_018691265.1). Taxonomy (NCBI): domain Eukaryota; kingdom Metazoa; phylum Chordata; class Aves; order Strigiformes; family Tytonidae; genus Tyto; species Tyto alba. The sequence continues at coordinate 11,016,105 of NW_024881327.1, read as the reverse complement.
GAGACCATGTCAGTAGGATTCTGGTGAAAATTAGTGAATATGTGCAGGAAATGGAAATGCTTGATTTTTTTATTTTATCAGATTCCTGGCATGAATGTAAGGTTTTCTCCTCCAGTACAGTACTGATGTGTTTAGAGATCATATTGACAGGTAATTTCATTCCAGATTTTTTTTTTCCGGGGGGTGGGGGGGGGTTGGGAACTGGTTCCAGACTGACCTATGGTATATGTAGTTATTCTTGGTTTTATTATATCTTTTATATTTAAACAAGAGCCTCTGCTCCTCTTCAGTTCTTTTCTCTCCACCTCCACTGTCTACTGTTCGTGGTACTTATTGTCCATGCTTACACTTATCCATCACTTATCTACTCACCTTGCAGCAGCTGTTACATCTGCTTTTCATCTTGCCTGTTGTATGAATCAGCAGAAAAACCCATGTTGGAGGGAAGGCAACTGTGATCCATAAACAGCCTTGGTCCAAGGAATGATTCTTTTGGTAGCATGAGAAGTTCCTGCCTTGTGCAACGAAATATGAAAGTAACTGAGATGGTCCTGCCAAAGGATGTTCCCCTCTGGAATAACACTTTAAACAGCCAAGGAAGTAGGCAGAACTAGACTTGCAATTAGAACAAACAGTTTCTTAAAGTCAGTGCAAATGTACAAGCTGTAGAGTGGTCCTGTATCACAGAACTGTATTGGGAGACTATTTAAGTTACATTTACATTTATCTTTAGCACTCACAACCACTCCTTAAAAGAATCCCTGGCTGATTTTCTTTTCTCCTGAAATTCTAAAAATGTCAAAGGCTTTTGATATATGCAGTCAGTATAATTTAAGTAGAGACAGGGTTCTGAATCCAGAGACCCCATGTGTGATACTGCATTAGCTTAATTTATTGTTCACAGTAGGCTGTGGTTGTCTGAGCAGATAGGTTTTCCAGTTGTATTATTTGACATCATTACAGTTGAATATGCACCAGAATACCATGTGGTGAGTACGTAATAAATCAGCTCATTATGTCTATAATCATTATGATTATGTGTTGTTCCAGATCTCAGTTTTGTTGACATAAAAGGAGGTAAACAGTATAAATTACTGACTCATCAAATGGTTTGTTTTAATTTGTTGAGAAGGGAGAAGGTTATTTTGTTGTGTGGCCTGTTTCACATTTAGAATCACAGTAATGAATATATAGAATATGTGTTAAATGGAAATAGCAGAATGTGAAATTAATCATACCCAAATGTACTACATAGAGGCTAAGAGTGAAAACATAAGTGTCACAAGACATTGACCAAAGGTTCCCATCATACCAAAGGAATCACAGAATTACAGACTACTAGAGGTTGGAAGGGACTTCTGGAGGTCATCTGGTCCAACTGCCCCGTTGCTCAAGCAGGTCCACCCAGAGCAGGCTGTCCAGGACCACGTCCAGATAGCTTTTGAATACCTCCAGGGATGGAGGCTCCACAGCCTCTCTGAGCAACTGTGCCAGTGCTTGGTCACCCTCACAACAAATCTGCCTTCCAGCCAGTCAGCCCCAGCAGGTACTGGTGGCTGGGGCTGCAATTCCCCTGGATGAAATGCTTCAGGTTCCTGCCAGCCCACCCCTCCAGCCTGTCGAGGTCCCTCTGGATGACAGCACAGCCCTCTGGTGTATCAGCCACTCGTACCAGATCTGTGTCACCACTGTTCCTCCACACAGGCCTTCTGGAATTTTGCCTGACTTCCTCCTCATTGGGATGGACTCCTCTTGAGCCTGGAGGAGGTGATGCTTTAATATTACCCAGCTATCTTGGGTCCCTCTTCCCTCTAGGTCTTTATCCCCTGGGACTCTACTAACCAGATCTTTGATGATGCCAAACTCTGCTCTCCTGAAGCCCAGGGTTATGAGCTTGCTTTTTACCCTCCTCCCTCCCTCCCTCCAGAATCCCATACTCTGCCATTTCACTGTCACTGCAGCCAAAGCTGCCTTTGACCTTCAAATCTGCAGGGAGCCCCTCCTTGTTGGTATGAGGTCCAGTGAGCACCTTGCCTCATTGGCTCCTCTGTCACTTGGATGAAGAAGTTGACGCACTCCAAAAACCTCTGGAATTGCCTATGCCCTGCTGTGTTGTCCCTCCTGTATATATAGAGGTGGTTGAAGTTCCCCATGACGACCTTCACAGCACAGTCAGAATCAAAAACTGTCAAGAAGTGCAACGTGAGAACCAAAGACATTTTCACAGGGCTATAGAAATTCATATCCTTACATATTTTCAACTGAAATTTGACATCACTGCCTGAGGCAGAACAACTAGCATGTGGATTCATAGCATTTTAGAACGACTGTGAAGCAGAAGAACACTGCAAATACGGAGTTCACTCGCAATGGCATACTATTTGTTCCATGCAGTTTTCTTTATATCTTTTTTTTTATTATTATTATTATTACTTTTATAAAGACCATGATGTTTAAGGGAAACATTCTTAAAGGAAATATGACCAACAGAACCTATTCTTCCTAGCCATAAACTGTGTTATCAGTCCCAGTCTAATGATCCAGGAGTGTTATTACTGCAGCTGAACAGTGCGTGCATTTGTGCGACGCCCAGTACAGCCCATTAGGTGTGTGAGAGGTAAAGGGAGAGGGAGATGCTGTGTAACATGTGGAATGAATATCTGCTCGGTTCTGCTGAGTGTACAGAAAGTGCATGATCACAAAACACATGCATCATGTCACCTTGTGTACGGTTTCCTTCCTTGATACGTTTGCCTCTAATGGTACAGCTGCTGACTGCAGCTCTCATACCACAGGGCTCATACCTTTTTTGGCTCAGCTCCCAGTCCAAAATGAATGTGTTCATCCAGTCATTCACTTGGTTTTTGCGTTAATGGGAAACAAAGGTATAAGTGCCTCCCCAAAACTATAAATGTTAAATGATTGTATTCACAAGTTTGCTCTTCATTGCTCTTTTCAGCTCAATCTTCAGCTGGAGTTTTGCCTGGGAAAAGTTTTGCTTGTATTTACTTTTTTCCAGAAAAAAAAAAAATGAACCAAACAAAACCATTCTATGGTAGGCTGTGGTTCAGGGAAAAAGATGTAGGGGAAAAAACGGGTACATGAGAAGAGTTCATAAATAAAGTGGCTATGCCCTGAGTGCAGGTGTGCCCTGCGTCACCTTAACCAATTTCTGCAATGACCCAAGTCTCTCTGATGCCACTTCTCAGCTTTCCTAGGTCACCATTGTATTTGGAAACTAGTTACAAGCATTCATAACTCCTTTTCTTAAGGACAACATGAAAGATAGTGCATAAAAAAAGGCTTCTACTTATATTTGTTGTCAGTGTCTTCAAAACTGAAAATACATTGAGAAATGCGGTAGAAGCAGTGCAATCAACAACAGGCCTAATCTACACCAATGTAAATTTGCATATCATTCCTAAAGTAAATGAAACTAAGCTAGTTTAGCAACTACACATCTTCTCAACATGTTATACCACTACTTAGTTAAAAAAGTCAACAGCTCTATTTTTTTTCAGCTACAGTAAAGAACTTACTTCCTTTTAGCCAGACGGTGATATAGTTTGAAGATGAGATTCTAAAACATTCTACAGGAGTCTTCAAAGGCACTTCAGGTGTGTGGTTGTCATTTCTGATGGTTAACTGTATTCTGGCAGCTCCTAGAAAATCCCAGCTCCCGTCGCCCTGAGCTCTGGCCTAATACACATCAAAAGATAATCCCTCTACAGTTATATTTATGCTTCCACCTTGGTAAATACTAGCAAGTTAAAAGGTTTAATTCTTTATTATTCTCTATATTATTGACACCTATGCACACACTTAATTTTAAGCATGTTCTGTTGACTTTAGTAAGTGCTAAGCACCATGCTTGAAGGTAAGCAACCATCTACGTGCTGCTCTCAGTATGAATGCTTTTCTGCATTGAGACCTACAAAAAAATAACAAAAAACAAATGTATATAGCTGGAGATTGAAGCAGACAAAAAGATGGGGAAAAATAGCAGTAAATTGGCCATGACTCACAGATGATTAAGCAAATGAGTTAAAAATTCAGATGATTAAACCAGAATAATCTAAATATCTGGTTCGCATTGATATGGTGACACATTGATATGTTGAGATATGATGACTTCTTTAGACTATCAGGACAGCAGCTAGTGGACTTCAGAGCTCATAACAGGATTTAGAAAATGGTTTAGAGGTCTTTAATACCAATATTGTGTGATGTACCAAAAAAAAACATTTTATGGTAGGCTGAAGTTCAGGGAAGAGGAAGGGATATAGTGGAAAAAACAGGTACATGAGAATAGTTCATAAATAAAGTGGCTATGCCCTGAGTGCATGTGTGCACTTCGTCACCTTAACCTATTTTTGCAATCATCTGAGTCTCTTTGATGCCTCTTCTCAGCTTTCCTCGGTCATCACTGCATTTAGAAACAAAAGCATCCATGCTCTACTGGGCGTGGGGAAGAGATTATTAGTTGAGCTGTGTTTCAGTCATATTACTGTCTTCATTTCTCTTGGATTTCCTCGTCCATCAGATGATAATAAGTAGACCCAGTGCTCAGCCACAACTGCTGAGAGCAGCATGGTCATTCTCAGTAATGCTGTAGAGATAGAAGGAAATGTTTATCTGAACTCAGCAGGAAAACATTCAGGCACTAGTTTTGAAGTGCGTGGGCATGGAGGGGCTTGGAGCAAACGGAGCTCCCAACCCCTCTCTTTTTTGCCTCAGAATTACAGTTCCTCCTTTCCTGCAGGTGCTGGGACTGAGTCCTCCACATGCTCTGAAGGTCCTTCACAACCCTGAAATAGGAACGGCACAAGAGCCCATAGAAAAGCTTCCCAGCCTTTCCAGCTGAATGTATGTGACTCTCATTGCTGTGACTTTCAAGGCTGGATGGTCAACCAACTCTCCTACTTGCCTTTGAAAATCCTACCACGTTTTCGCCTCAATTAATCTTGAAGTTGTGTCGTGGTTTAGGCCTGAATGGCAGCCAAACACAATGCAGCAGCTCTCTCTCCCTTCCCCTCTGGCAATGAGAAGGGACAGAGAGCCAGGCTTGGGGTTCAAGATAGGACTGGGATGGGGAAAAAATCCCCCTTTTATGATCACGAGCAAAAGGAAGACTCGTTAGGGGAAGAAAAAAAAAGAACATACATTTATTACAGACACTAACAACACATAACAGAGTAGGACAGTGCGAAGCATTGCCACATCTTGAGAACACCTTCCCCCCAACCCTCCCTTCTTCCCAGGCTCAGCTCTGCTCCCGATATCTCTACCTCCTCCCCCAGTGGCGCAGGGGCAGGGAATGGGGGGTGCAGTCAGTGCTGCCACTTTCTTCATCTTCGGTGAGGGGAGTGTCCGGAACTTGTTCCTCCTGCTCTATCGTGGTCCCCCTCTCACAGGAGACAGTCCTCCACAAACTTTCTCCGACATGAGTTCCTCCCACGGGCCGCAGCGTTCCCCACATTGCTCCATCATGGGTCACTAACTTCCTCCAACTGGATTCCCTCCCACGGCTGCAGCCCTTCCCGAGCTGCTCCGGTGTGGGACTCCCCCGCATGCTGCAATCCTCCCAGCGCTGAATTACAGCAGTGGGGCTGCCTTTTCCCATGAGACCCCGGCCTTCTTCAGGCACAGCACCTTGATTATCTGAGCAGGAGCAACAGGCCATAAATCAGTGTCTGCTCTACTGCAGATCTTCATGGGTGGCAGGGGGGGGCCGCCCTGCCGTCTCCCCACGGGATACAGGGGGGTGTCTGCTCCGGCACACCTCCCCCCTCCTTTCTTCCTCCGTTCCTCCACTGACCTTGGTGTTCACGCAGCTGCAGCAACTCCTCCTCACAAGTGCCACTGCCTGTCACCACGTCCCTTCTTAAATACATTATCGCAGAGGCGCAGCCGATTGGCTCAGTTTCCCAAACAGAAGTGGAGCTGACGTGGAGCTGGGGGAGCTTCAAGAAGCTTCTCACAGAGGGCCGCCCCAATAGCCCCCTCCCCTGCCACCAAAAAACTCCACCACTCACTCAACCCAGAACAAGTTGGTTTCCAAAGAAGTGGAAAGTATTAGCTATAAATATTAAAACAGCTGAAATTCCTCACTTTGCAAATGGTTTCAGAGCCAAATAAGGGCTGACTGGAGACAAGCCTGATTCTCACCTTTCTGTGGCAGGCTATTTTTTTTCCTGGGCAGGGAAGGTTGCTGTTGAAGGGAATAGTGCTAATAATTTTCAGTGACTTGGACATGGGGAGAGAGACGCAGAAAGGAAAAGATGGCAGTGGGGTGTTAAAGCTACATTAAAGGACACAAGAAGCTTGGCTATCTTGCAGAATTAATTACCTGGTTAACTGAGTGCCAAGACTGTGATTTTAGTATCGCAGGCTAAAATTTTTAACGGAAAGGGTCTCTCTTAAGAATCCGGATAAGAAACCTTATGTTTAGGAAAACTACACTAATTATAACCGTCTCTTGCTGAGCAGCCCCTAAGGTCCCATGAAGTCCTTGCAGCAGCAAGGTCTGTAAGTGCCTATGGTTACCTCTTCATAAAAGTCCAATTGCTGACAAAAGGAAATTGTATCATCCAGCCTTTCTTCCTCTTTAACAAAAAAGGGGAAATTCCACTGTAGTAATGTTAATGGCAGCAGGATTAATCCTAGGAAGTTTGGCGATGTTTCTTTAAAAGTAGGTCATTTAGCAGAATAATGAAGAGGAGTTGAACACTGACTCTCTCTGCCAGCCTGACCTTGTATTCCTCAGACATGAGCAGCAGGGTGAGGATCAGGCTCCATACAGCCCTTCGGAGCACCAAAAAAAAGTAGCAAGATTGTGAAGAGAATGAAGTAAAGAAGAGCTACGGGGAACCCCTGGCTGCACTATTGCTGTAAATCTTTTCCATTTCCTGACAACGTTTGATGCTCTCTCCACTCTCCCCCTCTCCAGTGAGGTTCCCTCATGCTTGGGATGTTCAGGCTCTTAAGGGTACCACAGATTTGGTTTTGGCACATTGTAAAATGTGGTTATTGTTGGTGAATATTGAAAATAGCTCTTAAATTTTCCATATAATTTAATAACTGTCGGAAAGCCCCATTCAGGAGTAGCTATTACATAAATATGTGCTGTGGCCACTGTTGGGGAAGAAATTACATGTGCCACGGTAGGAAATGTAAGATGTTTTTCATGAACACTTAACCCATGAGTCAAAGAGATTTAGGATCAATATCTGAGCCTGAGGGTGTTTTGCAGAGAAGTGAATAAAATACGGGTCCACTCATACGGATCACGGGAATATGATTCATTGATATTTATGACAATTAAAGATAAAAATTATTTTCTTAGGTCCTCTAGTCAACTGTTCTTTTTTTCCCCACCAATCTTTTCCACATTGTAACAGTTCTCCTCACAGCTTGTCCTATAGTTTTGGAAATCCTGCTCCTCCTTATCCCTAAAGGAAGGTACAAGAGCTAAAATCTTCCTGGTTGAAAACCTGTACCTGACTTCAATCTCTGAGCACTGCAGAACCATTTCCTGTGATTGCAGCAGAGAGATAAAATTCTACACTGGTGGGAAGAAACCGAAATTAGATCAAAGATTTCCAGACAATTAAGAGTCTTAACCCAAGTGTCTTTTGCCATTAATATTTTTGCTTGGGTTTTGTTTTGTTTTGTTTTTTTTTTTATCTCTTCCAGTCAAACAGGGTAGTACTTCATACGGGAAGCCAGATTTGCCCATCAAAACCGACAATACAATTTGAAAGCGTGACAAGAGCTGATCGGCATTTGCATACACTGCAATTCCCTATGCAAATGTGTTTGACTCCGCAAGCAAGCGGCTCATTAGGCACCCAGCGCGCTGTCTGTAGGCGCGCTTCCTCAGCCGGCACCCGCAGGACGAGCCAAGGTGGACGGAATCGGTGGGTTTGGGATGGGCAGTTCCAGCTCTTCCGCCCTGAGGAAAGCTTAGCGTGTAGTTTTGTTTTAGGAGCTGGAAAGAACCGGCTGGCAGCGGAGGCGATGCAGAGGAAGCCCCGGCGCCCCGTCGGGGCTCTGGCCCGGCTGCCGCGTTCTCCCGGGGGGCTGCCGAGGGGCCCCCCCCCAGCCCCCCCCTGCGCCTGACGGAGGGCAGGAGCCTCCCGCTCCCGAGCTACAATACCCAGGGCGAGGCTTGGGGATGGGGGGGGGGGGGGGTCGGCGTGAGCTGGAAAACGCCTCCCTAAAAGCAGGTACGTGCCCGCGCCCTCCGCGTTCGGGAGGGCCTTGAGGCGGGCTGCCGGGGCGAAGCGCTGCCGGGAGGGGGTGGCGGAGAGGTGGCCGGCCACCCCCCCCCCCCCCCCGGGAGCTGCCCCGCTGTCCCCGCGGCCGCGGGGGGGAGCCCGGCCCCGGCGCCGCAGCCCGGGCGCTCCCCGCCCCCCCGAGCCGGCCGCCAGCAGCTGCGAGCGGCCGGGAGGCGCCGGCGCCCGCTCGGTGCGGCTGCCCGGCGGCCCCAGCCTCCCGCCGCCTCTGCGGAGCCGGCACGAATCGCCTTCCCCCCCCCCGCAGCGGGGAGGGCCACCCCCGCGGAGCCCTCCCCTCCCTCCCTCCCTCCCTCCGCCCTCCTCCCGCCGCCGCACACCCCGAGGAAGGGCTTGTTTTCCTGCCCGGATGATGAATTTCTCCGCAAGGTCATCCCTGCCCGCGGCGGCGGCGTGCCCGCGGCTCCCCGGGCGCCGCCGCGGAGGTAAGGGGGGGGGTGTGTGTGTGGGGGGGGGATCGGGAGCACCCCCACCCCCAGCAAGTTTTTTCGGCGCTGGAGAGGAGCGGGGTGGCTGCGCGGGCAGGTGCCCGGGGCGCGGCGGGGTGGCGAGGCGGGGGCTGGCTCGCCCCACCCGGCCTTTCCCGTCGCGGGGGTGCGGGGCGGGCCGCGCCGTGCCCGGGGAAGCGCGGCGTGTCCTCCTCCGCTCCGCCGCGCGTGGGGGCTGCGGCCGCCCGCCGGGCCGACACCCGGGAGCGGGGGGGGAGGCCGGGCCAGCCCCGAGGGGGGTCCTCTTTCATCCTCTGCTGATTTGGACCGGCGCTTGGAAGAGGCTTTGGCTCCCGCACGTTCGGGAGCGCGGAAAACTTAAAAAAAAAAAAAAAAAAAAAAAAAGTGCCCCTCCCGGACCGGGGTGGGGGGGATATGTGCGGCGCGGTCGCCACGGCAACGTGTCGTTGGCCCGCGGGCGCGGTGTCGCAGCGTGGAAGGTGCCCCTGAGGCGGCCGCCGCGGGGGGCACCCCCCCCCCCCCGCCTTCCGCCGCCCCGGCGTGGGGTTCACGTCGAAGGGGTGTCCCCCGGGGCGAAACCGGCCGAAACCAGAGGTGCGGGGGGACGGGTGCACCCGGGGACGGGTGTCCCCGAAAGCCGGGGGCGCTGGGCTGGGAGCGGGAGGGCGGCCCGCCCGGGCTGCGGGCTGGGAGGGTGCAGCGGGGTGAGAGCCCACCTGGACCGCTCGCCTGGCGATGCTCACCCAGTTCGCCTGGGGCCTTGGGACTGGGCGCCAAGCCCTGACGGGCCTTTTCCTCCTGCTGCTGAAGTCAGTGACAGAACTACGGAGGATCTTGCCAGCTCCTAGTCTGTCCACAGATCAGCCTGCTTTTTGCACCCCATACAGGCCTTGGCTTCATTAATATTTTCTTCCTTAATCCTTCCTTTTTCTCTCAGGAGAAGATAACACTGCTGCTGGTGGATTTATTAGAGTCGTAAGAAATTGTTATGATCCCGTAGTCTAACCTTTTCCATAATGTAAAGCAGAGACTAATTCCCCAGTGAGTCCAAGGTCCATCCCACCAGCCTCTTCAAAGGGTCTTGATTTAATGACTTCTAGCGATGGGGAATTGACTACATTCCTGAATAATTGGCTCCGATTGTTAATCTCGTTGTTAAACGTTCGCATCTTTTTTCCACTTTGAACTTTTCTGACTTCATCTTCTAGCTACTGGATCTTGTAATGTCTTTGTCAGATTAAACAGCTAGCTAGTTTCTGATTGTCTCTCTCTGCTCAGGAATTTAAGGGCAGTAATTAAATAGCCACTTAACGTTGTCTCTGACAAGATAAATAGACCGGGCTGCTTTGGTCTCTCCCTGGAATGCAGATGCTCCCCAGGAGAAAGGGCTTGGCCGCTTTTCTCCGGGTCCCCACCGTTGTCCCCCCTGGTCACCGACGACACTGCACAGTGGATTCCAGGAAGGCTCTCATTAATGTCACGTGCGGAGATAATAACCTCGTGCTCAGTATTCCCCTGTCTATTCACCCAACGGTACAAACTTTTCTTTCCCACGACTGCACAGTGGGAACTTCTGCTCTGTTAGTTCCATGCAGTGATCCCTGCGTTTCTTTGCGAGCCAGGGTTTTTTCAGAAGCTGGTTGCCTCTCCTGTAAGGGGCATTTAAATTAAACCTTCCTACGCGCATAACTTTGAGTGTGCCTATATTAAAGACAATTTTCCCTCCTCCTATCACTTTACTTCCACGGAGTCTGCAGCTCAGGAATGACGATAGAGCTCTGGTGTGTTTCTCCCTCTAGAAGTCAGCTGAGATTTTTCCTGGGAACTCCGTGCTAAAAACTGTCTTTCTTGTTAGCATTCTTTCCAAATGACCTTAAAGTTATTTGAAGTTTACTGGGGGAGAAGTTATACTCAGTAATCTACAAACTGCAAACTGAAAGTGCCCATTAGAGTGAACTGGTTTCGTAACTGCATTCGTTCGGCTGCGCTGCCAAGTGTTGGTGAGAGAGCAAGAGATTTGCTTTCCTGTCTTAGAGAACTGTAGATCCCACTGCTGGGTACGATGTATGGGCTGATATATGTATTATCATGTTGCGAATCTTCAACTTGAATTTTGTGAGTGTTACTTGGAAGTGTGCTTAAGCCTGGGTTTATAGCCCTCTTTAGAAAGCACAGTGTCTGAGAGTATGGGCCAGAGGTGGCTGTTTTTGACAGGATATTGCCAAGTTTTCCAGTAGCATGTAACAACTCAAAGCGGACTGAAAGGATGAGATTGAGTAGTCTGAGGGCATCTAGTGTGGAAGATGGTACAAAATAAAATGGTTTGAAGTGGGCTTTTTTTGTTGTTTTTTTTTAGGGGGCAGGGGGAGTGAGTTGTAATCACCTTGACTTACCCTGCCTGACAGCTTAACGTGCACTGGGGAGAGTGATGTGAGAAAGGTCCAAAAATTAAAGACCTTACCTGTGCATGCAGACCAACCCATGAAGTGAGGTGGTGATCCTTGTGAGTAAGATTTGTTTGCGTGAATGAAGATAGCAGGTTCCAGGCTTTAGAATGGCCTAATTGTCTTCAAAGTGTTAAAACTAAGAAACAGTACGTTCTGATTGTGTAATGACTTAAGGATAATGAACTTTCCTGAAATTTCACAAGGATATTTCTTCTTTTCAAGTCCCCAAAAATAAGTCTATACAAAAGATTGAACTAAGTATAGACAGTGATGCACTAAGTATTAACAGTGATGGACCCTTAAAAGGTCTGAAAATCATTACAGATACCGCATCTGATTGAATAGAGTAAGGCTATGAGCTCTAGAATTGTGGTGAATTTTCTACAGGCTAGTGTCAGCATCTTAGGAATTGTTTGTCAATTGTTTATGTAGTTGTATATCCCTCCTAATGTGAAATTTGAGATATTTTTTTTACCTGGGAGGTGTCTTTCCCCCATCCATCCAGACTCAGCTTCTCTCCCCCAAACTGTTCTAATTTTTCTGAGTTTTTTCAACATAAGTTTTCCCATCTTAAGCTTGCATCTTCTCTTCAACTCCTTTTGCAATCAGAAGAGCATGCATATGTTTCCATAGGATGACTGGTCCCAAAACTTACACATTCTTGAGTCATGATGTCCATCCAGAATCAGCCCAGCATTAAGAACAGTAGCCGTTAATTAATCCTACAAGGCCAGGACACACAGGAGGTAGTATATTTATGAGTTTTGAACTTACAGTGTCAGCTGAAGACTGTCCAGCAAGTGCTATGTTCTAGTTAGGCAGATTTGATTAGCAAAATATGTTGACAGTAATAAAATTTGTCAGATTTGGGTCCTACAACTGTTACTACCACCTTTATTTTTAACTACATAAACCTCCTCCATCAGATGCAGCCAACGCTAAGGAGAACCTGATTATATTAAGAACAACATCCTGTCTCCAGTTTGTTTGTGAAATCATCACTGATGTAGGAGTAAAAGCAAGCTGCTCATAGCTACAGGCAGCACAAAATTTTGTAACTTGTACAACTGTGCTTCTAGCAGTGCATCATTTCTTAATTGGTAACTATCACATTAAAGGCAGGGGTGGGGTTAAAGGCAGAGCTGAATCTGTTGCCTTTATGGATTTAAGAGCAATCCTGGATTAAGAGCTGATATTATCTAATGGCATGTAATGACTTCATAGCTGATAAATCTTTCATACCCACCCTACAGGGTTATGAACTGGTTCTATTCGTGCAAAATTCTTAAAAATTAGTTGCGTTGTTACTGGCAGTACTTTGATATTATTATGGAAGATCAGAAATGTAACAGAAGTCACTCAGGATTGTGTTAGCTTTGGATACAGATTGGGTGCCCTAATTGTAAACCTTAATACTATGTGACAGGATGTCTAAACTGATCCTATATTTGGTCTTATACATTCAATCATTTAGGTAAACATCACTTTCTTGAGAGTCAGAACAAAACAAAGATTGATAATATTTACTGGGGGAAAACAAGTTCTGGATATGTTCTGAATGAAATTACATTACCTTCCAGTAGGAAAAGCTTTTGAGAGCATATCTGAGCACAGTTGACTTTTGCAAATAGTAAAAATAGAAAAGGGCTACACGTGTCTGTTTTATTATATACGTGGACTTCGAACTCGGTAACTGTTCTATAGAAACAAAGACTTGTACTGATTAAAAATTTAATCACAGATGATCAGTTACTTATTAAATTTGAGCTATTAGTTTCTCGGAGTCCATGGCTAAGGGTTCGCGTTTGTAAACTGGCAGCAGATCCGAAAGGGCAGAGGTGTCAGCACGCTGCTGAGTAAATAGGAAAAAAAATGCAATGCCAACACTTGCAACTCTGTGTGGGGTGGAGAGGCAAAGGGAAAGGTGAAGAGCAAACGAGTAACAACTAGGAACCAGCATAGTAGCATTTTGCCCCAGTTTAGCCTGTCAGCAGTGGACACCTGTACTTGAGGGAAAATAATTAAGTGGAGGGAAGAATGCCAACAACCACAAATATCACAATGAATTGCTGTAAGTGTTTCTATCGGGGTGCTACAGTCGTGTCCGCAGAGGACAGATTGAATTATTCTTCCCCCACCCCACCTCTAACTCCATGATCCTGTGTTACAAAACTTGATGGCAGGTATGGAAGCTATTACCACAGCCAGTAGCAACCAGACATCCAGGGGGGTCCTGTTATTTTTTTGAATGATCCAGGGACAAGAGTCTGTGTCTATTATATCTGTGGTGTAATTGTTAGCAACTCCTATTACTTTTACTGTTCATTCTACTATATTTATTACACTTTCGTAAAACATGGTAATACCAGTTGACTTTTCTCGCTTCCTTGCCTGCTTTCTTCCCTCTGAAAGTAGTTCTCTTAGAGGGACAAGATGAAGTTAATCAAGGGGGACACAGACACCCCAGTGCTTCGCTAAATTATTATCTGTGTTATTAGCATCTCTGCATACTCCTAGTATCTGTATTTAATATAGACTCAAAGCTTCTATCACTTGGCAAATGATAACCATTCCTTTTCCAAGCTAAGTTATTTCACTGTTGTCTAGCTTTGGAGATGAAAATAATCTGCTGAGGGAGTGGAGACAAAGTCTTAGAATAGGATCTTTAGAAGAGCGTATTCTGAGCCGAGATGTGTCTTGTCTCCCACTCAGGCAGCCCTCACTACTAAGGAAACAAACTCAACTATGTTAAAATAGATATGAAGCACATTGCCACACAGGAATCTTCTCTGCGGCCCGATGAACTTCTGATCCAGGAAGCAGCAGTATTGCTAAGTTTAATTCATATTGTCTATGGATTGATCTTAGTTACGCAGCAATCATGTACACACTCTCATTTGTGTGCCTATACATTAATGCACACACATGCAAATAGGAGGGGAAGTGCAGTGTTTCCTGAAGGGTTGGTAGTCTAGCAAAGGCTGGCAAGAGCTAACAAAGCCACCTCTGTAGTTCAGTTGGCTACAACTATGTATTTGTTCAACTGAAGCATAGATTAGGACTGAAGTAACTAGTGTAGCTTGAAAAAAAAGGTTGCTTGAGAAGAGCTTGCAATCAGAAGTAAGGTATTCTTATTGTCTGAAAAAACAATGTACCAATCATAGGCAGAACGTAGTGACCAAACACTCAGATTTGGAAAGGCAGATCTTATTTTTTGCCCCTTTTTTCTGACCTTTTTTTCCTGCTAAATGGACTAGGTGTTTCTAAAAATCTTGAAAAGTAGTTGATGTTTGCTTGAAGTCTGTCTGACACCTGTATCTTGAGATTCTGCTGTAGCTCAGTGATGGTAATTAATATTGTCAGCTCTTCACAAGCATCATGCAATTATCACCAGTCGGTGTTTTGTCCTGAAGAACAGGATGGCTTTCTATATGCATATGTGGTTTTCTTTTTCTCTTGGAGAAAGTTAAATATTGTTTACTGTGATCAGGATCCCAGATTGCATTCTGGTGGTGAAAATCTCCCCATGACACTAATATGAAAACAAACAAACAACTCAGTTTTTAAAAGAGGAGTCAAAAAAGGCAAAATGAAACAAGGTGCTGTGCAATTATTTTTAATGCTCCTCATGCAAAAGGACAGAAAATTCAAACAGAGGACATGAATACTATGCCACATTATGACTAATCTTAAAAGGATACTATAAAAAGCAATGGCTTCTCTCAAATGATGACACTGAAGTCAGTGAAGACTTAACTGAGAAATTTTCCAGTGGCTCCAGGACCGTTTTTTGCATGCAAGACTTAGACCTGTTGCTCCATGGAAAAAATCACTAGAAATCTGAGAAAAATCAGTTAAGGTGTTATCAGGGAAACAGCAGGAATTTCCAACACAGGATAATTATGTTACCTTAAATTTGCATAAACAGGAGTAAATTAATTAACATTTGTGTGCAAAATAAATAAAAATAGCTATGTTGTTGGGCATAAGGTGGATGGATTTTTTTCTTCTCCTGGGTAGTACAGAAAATGAAAATAACAGTAGACAGATTACTAATCTGATTCTAAGTGGTTCTGGGAGGAGATGAGTATTGCTGTTGGTAGAGGGTAGAGCTGGAGCCTGGATTCTCTGGTACCAGGGAAATGTGGTGTCTGTCATCTTAGGGGTGAGCAGAATCCCTTAACCTAAAGCCAGGTAAAGGTGATTTTCTAGTCTTGGGCAGTTATTTTGCCTTAATAAAGGAACTAAACCATTTTGAAGTCTAAGGACTGGTGCTTTACCTCCCGCCACTGGATCTTAGTCCTAAAAGTAGCGTGTCTGCCAAGTGCTCAGGAAATCTTCTAGCAAAGATGATGATGTGGACAGGGCGCTGTTGCATTTTTGTAAGTCCCCATTTCCTTCGACTTCTGGAGCTACAATTCAGAGCAGCTGTTAGGATGTCCTTTGAGCACTGACGAACGAACTAGATATCACCAGGTCCCAACTTCAGAAAGCAGAGAGGTGTAAAAGGGCCTACAAATATTCCCAGCTCAGCTCTCCCTAAAGCGGACTGGTTGTTGGGGAATTAGCTAGCCCTTAGTCTAGAAAATGCTGAAGGATAATCATTCCTTAGTATTTAACGATCTAAGGGATCAACATCATTAATGTCACTCTCATTCCTCTGAAGCATCAGTTTCACTACAAACTTCACACAGTTGAAAGACTTAGCTTTAGAGATGAGTCATTAGGAAAATGATAAAATATAATAAGCATGTTGAGGGGTGTAGGAAGGGGTAGAAGTAATGTGATAAAATATTTGTCAGGAAGATGATACTCGAGACGAGCTGTATGGAAACAAGATGACAGAATTATTCCACCCTGAAAAGCTGGTATTTCACAACTGCTGAAGTTCTTGTAACACTGCAGCACACCACAGCATCTCCATATTTATTAAAAGAAAATGTTAATCCTCCCCTTGAGGTTAATAACTAGGGAGTATCTGTTAAAAGCCAATAAACAGGCTATGAAGGTCTGCATAAGTTTATGAGAGACCAGATTTCTGCTCAAGCTAAGAAGTAGCCTTACAAGATTCCCCATTTCAGTACTCTGGGAAAAAAAAAGTACCAGTTTCCATCCAGTCTGCAGGGACAAGTATCCCAGTTACAAATGCAGCTGTGCTAACATTTGACAATTCTTAGGTGCAACACCAAAGGCATTTTCACAGAAAGGGTAAGTGATATTTCAAACAGCCGCCCCAGTCTGTGTTACAGCAGAATAAAGTGACCAGGTTTTCAGACCCCTGCCTACTGTCTGGTCCGTCAAATAAACCTGCTCATGCCACAAACCTGAGCACTACTAATTGCAAATGTGCTTTCATCTACCTCAGCCAAGGGCTGAACAGACTTGGAAGACCCATACATGCACATGGTGACTTCAGGTCAGGACTGTCCAGAATTTGTGCTGTTTATCTCATGCCTGAGAACAAGGGTTCGTGGGGCTAAATTCAGCCTGTCATTTTGGCCATGTGCTAATGGTGCTGGAAACGCCGGAGGATGCACTGCAAACTATGACTGAGGAATAAAAGCTGTTCATTTATTTTGTGAGAAGTCAAGTGAGCTCCATCAGGAGATGGCGAGGAAAGTTTTAACAAATGGCTATTACAGAGGGATTAACTTCATTAATTTAGCTGCTTGTGCTTTTGGCACTTGGGAATTAATCAGCCTTTATTGATTCTTTAAGTCTCGTTTAGCTTGATGCCAAAGAAATGGAAGGGACAAGCAGTTTCATCCTC
The DNA here is from genome assembly GCF_018691265.1 of Tyto alba. Taxonomy (NCBI): domain Eukaryota; kingdom Metazoa; phylum Chordata; class Aves; order Strigiformes; family Tytonidae; genus Tyto; species Tyto alba. The sequence continues at coordinate 10,999,142 of NW_024881327.1, read as the reverse complement.
TGTGTAGCAGGCAAGGAAACTAACAGTGAGATGGTCTTCCCTTTTGGTTTGGAGAGGGGTCTTCACCTCCTGGCTGGGTTCAGTGTATACATCAACCTAAAGGGAACAACTGAAACCTCAAGTCACAGGCCCACTTTACACCATCCACAGTGCAATAAAAGCAGATCATATCCTATCAAAAGGCCTGGGAGACTTCCCTCAGAAATACTCTTGTATCAAATGGTCTGCTTTGAGAGCTGCTTCTGGCTGGACAATGCTTGGCCATTATCATAGAAACATGTGCAGTTGATGTTGGGAAATAGCAAAACAGTATTTTATCCAGTTTGAAAGATGAAGGGCCTCAAGGGAATATTGCTTGAAAAATGTATTTTCATAATAAAAGTACCTACTTTAGAATTGGTTTTCCGTGCAGGAGAAGGCAGAAAGGTGGCAGGAGGCTTGTCAAAGAGATGGACAGTAAGCACACTCCCAGTTGCTCCCTAAAAAGAAGATGAGTGGACTGAATGTATTAGTAAGATAGCACACAGGGTATTTTCAGCTAGGTTCCTGCATGCAGGCTATTTGTATGTGTCTGCTATATCCAGATCAACGTGCCTGCAGGAATGTGAGCAGACGTTCCTATCAGCAGCCAACCCAAACACACAGATGACAGGGAGAGAGCCCACACAGTGTCTGTTTGAGACACTCCTCAAAGAGACTTAGGAGGAGAAAATAAAGTGAAAGGCAGACAAAGCTAATAATAGTTTTTTTAAGTACCTACCAAGAAAGCAAGCTTCAATTACATTATAGTTCTAATGCTATGATCCCAAGTAGTGAGCTGTATGACAAGTGTTATTTGCTGTTACTCATCAGTTCCATCTGTATGGATGCTCCAAGACAAGCCATGTGTTGTTGCTTCACCAGAGCCTGCCTTCTGGTGACTAATGAGTCCTGCCTACTCAGCCTCAGTTTGTCTCATCTTGTCTGTTGAAACTTTTCTTCTTTTCCAGTGTGATTTATCATCTAACTTCAGCAATCAAATTAGTCTTTAACCACCATGTGAGTTCAACTGGTTGGCAATCAGAGCTACGCCTGGTATTGTAAAATCACATTGGAGTCAGTAGCTAACATGCTGCTCAGAAAAAAAACACTTAATTGGGTGAAATTTGACCCCACAGTTAAAGGCTGTAATTCCTTTGATGTAAACCCCATTAATGGAGCTGCTGTAGTTTATATGAGGTATAAATTTGGCCTTTTACCAGAGATATCTAACTGGAGATATTAAATTGATATGAAATTATTCCAAACACCATAGTTGCCATTCTGACATGAAGCCAATCAACATCATCCTTTCAGTCATCCTATCATAGGCAGCTGGTTCAGAACAAATTTAGGGCAGATGAGGTAGAGATGAACAGACAGAATATTTAGCTGTCGTATTTCAGCCAGGCAGGAGCATGCCCTTTGAAATCCTTGTCCTCTAGGGTCTTCAGTGATGGCCTGGAAATACTCCTAGCTTGTACAGAGCAATGTCACCACCCTAAACATCAGGTAATGATGCTAGTGAACTCCCAAGAGTTTAAAGTTTGTACCAGGTCTTCTGCAAATCTGGAACCCCCCTCCAGCGTGCTTCGCATGGATGCAGTGTGCTGTGCAGAGGGCTTCAAGCCCAAAGTTTTCTGTGCAGTGGTTTGTTGCAATAGCTTTGTATCCTTGAATTTATGAAAGACAAGAGTGGTAGAACATTTGCAGAGAAAAAGACACTGAATAGGTCTTGTCATGACCTTCTCAGTTCTGTGTCTGGTTGCAGAAAGAAGTTTTCTGGTCACTTTTATGCAGTTGTCCTGATGCTTCTTTGAACCTTTTTTTCTGAGTGGTTAATGATTCAACTTCTCATAGCTTGGATGGAAACCAGAGTGTAAAAAAGCCTGTTTTCTAGCAGACCATATGGTGGCTCTCACTAAGCTTTTGCATAGTGGAGTTAAAGACACAGTTAAACGTGTTTTGGGGTGGACCCGTTAGCTGAGTTCTGGAGAGCATTTTGAAAAAGAAATGTGCATGAAAATATATATTATACCGTGAATTAACGCAGTATTCTTCCATCTCTCCTTCCCCCTCTTGAAGGCTGACGTGTTGCATGTGGAATTTAATCCATAGGCTTCTGAGCTGAGTTCCATGACCAGAATTTAACTGGGATAAGTCTGTAGTCACCTAGTCTTGATTTGAAATTCTTCACTGCTAACAGTTGAAATGGTTAATCAGTCATATATACTTAATGACTAATTCAGCCTTTCTTGAGGGACGGTTTCCTGTTTGTGACTGAAAAGAGGGCAGTCTTTAGGAAAATGGGCTTTCCCCTTCTGCACGTACACATTTTTTCAGTCAAGTCTATTTGCTTTTCTTTTTTTGCTTATGACCCTATACACAGAAAAATACTTTATGTATAGTCAAAGAGCAGCTTTTTGAATAGTGTTTGCTGTTAGTCACCCATTGAAAGAAAGAGACCTAACCAATTACACAAGAATCAGGAAATGGGGAAAAAACACCCATCAGAGCCTTAGGCAGACAGAGCAATGCTTACAACATTCAAGTTGAGCGTGCAGTGTGAGGTAGCAAGAGGTATGAACACGGTCACTATCACAAATATATAAGCAGTGTTAAAACTGTCTTTCAAAATGATGCTATACCATAGTGCAAAACATGATTTAAAAACATCCATTTCTTATGAACTGTTTCCTGGCCTTGAGCTATATGAAGCTGTGAAATGGTCTGGCAGGGGGCATAGAATAAGGGACAGATGGGGAATCAGTGCTGGAAGAGCATTCAAGCCTAGGTCCAGGAGGCAGAGGGCCAACAAATTTCTGTATCACACAGACCAACCAACTTACTTCTTCCTGCATGTCCTCTTTTTTTCTGAAAGAGCAGCTCTCCCCTTCATGTCTTACCTCTTCCTGCCGCCTTACCCGGCTAGAATTCTCTCAGTAGTTGTAGAGGTAGGTCAGCCTCATAAATAGAATAAAGTTGAGTCCACGTGGGAGAAAACTGGTGTTCCAGGGATCAGCATTTAACCTCATGCTCAAATTTTGTGGGAGAAGCTCAGGACTGAGGCACGCTAACCTTGAAACTCAACAGCTGAGCAACTAAATTTAGTTGCTACCCAGAGAGAAGACCAGGGAGCTAATGAATTTCCAGGGGTTGCGACTCTTCCCATAAAGGGCAAAGCCCGCCCCGCTTCCAGGGGAAGAGAATGCATTTTCTGTCCTCCTGGGAAAAGAAAAGGGTGAGAGTTTGGAAGTGGTTTTCCAGCCCATCTGTAGTGCTAACCAAACTTCTGTCTCTCTTGAACCGCCTCCCAGGGTAGTCTACATTTGCAAAAATGTTTTTCTCCTGTTGACTTAGAGTAGAACAAACCCAATGGTTTTCGGGTGGCTGCCCATGCCTGTGGTTTAGAGTTGTTAATAAATAGATGAGGGAGCAGTGTGAAGAGAGCTATAGTAAGCTATAGTAACCACCGGTGGCTGAGCTGGGATGGAGGGGAAGGTACAGGCACCTCACCTTAGTGACAGCCAAGTTTCTTGGAGTAGGGCCTGAGTTTCTGATAATATGGTTATACAAGGAATATTTGATAAATTGCTCTTAGTTTCCTAGCTCTGTAGCCTGGACTTACTTCATTTTCTGACCCAATCTGCCTCTCTGTCCATATACTTCCATTTGTTCTTGGTCTGCTCTGAGTCTCCCTCCTCAAGCCCACAGGGTACAGGTTTATAGGAAGGGTTGTTCAGAATAAATTGCCAGCCTTGCTCTTGGCAAAAGAAGCAGCTCACCTGTAAGAAGAAAAAAAGGTAATCGAGTAGAGTCGCTTGCTTAATATCTCATTGCCTGCTGCCCTGTTCACACTGAATGTCCTCCTTTCTCTTGTCAAATGTTCATATCCCATCCAATCTCATGCCACAGCTTTCTGAAGAGCAAGAGCATTAACAAAGCCTTTTCTAAAAGTACTTACCTCCTTCTGTGAACACCTACAGATCTGCCGTGGTCGCAAGCACTTTTCTTGGGCGGATGTCCTTCCTAGGTCAGTAACATCGTTTGCTTGTTCGGCTTTAAGATGGTGCTTTTGGGGTTTTGTGGGTTTGGGGTTTTTTTCTTCACAAATGCTGGCAGCAGCATGTTCTGTACACTTGTTTGGTTTTCTAACTTGTGGTTTAACAGTGATACCAGTCTGCTTCACCTCTTTATAGATTCAGGAACTGCTATATGGCAGTAATCCGGCAAGGTGAGACACCCCTTTGAATACTTTTTGGTAATGTTTCAGAGGTGGATCGCTAAACCCTGATTCCTGTGCTTGTGATTGCAAAGAATTTTCAGTAGTAGATGATGAGATGTAGGAGAAAGGTGTTTTGCAGTTAAATCACTGGCATTAGACACTGGCTGTTGCATAGTTTTCTTTGTGATTGTCAGCTGTGTTAGCATCTAAAGAAGAGGCAGAAAAAGTACTAGCCTCTACTGCTCTGTGTCTTGCCAGTTTAAGTTATGAATGTTTAATATCTCTATGCCCACATGTAGCATCCAGTGAAATGGCAGAATATGTGAGGGCCTTCTGGCACTTCTTGGATAAGAACAGAAACAAAAGAAGTTGTATTTTCAAAAATATTGAGCAACCCCTGACTCCCACTGGCTTTCCTGGTCCTTCTGTTTATTCATCACTTTTGAGAATCAAACTATTTTGATTTCAGTGCCTAGCTTTAATCGCCCAGATTAGGCTAGACGACTGTCATTATGTAAGCATATATCAAATTTTATGTGTATACATATGTCTGTCTGCAATCACGTATGTATGCATACTTTGTGGTAATAAAAATTGTATCCATAAATAGAATGTCGATAAAAATAAATTGTGATAGGAAGCCTACCATGCATCCACAGCTGTCAGATGACTGGTTGAAGTATCTCGTGCTCATCTTCAAGAAGGTCCTGTGTGGAAATAAACCATCTTGTCTGGATTTTCACACTGGCTTTAAGCTTGCCATGCATTTTCTCACTCCTTCAAGTATGCCTCTGTGCATGAAGCATCTATGTTCAATGCAAGTCCAGTAATTAAGCCCGAAGCCGTGAAAGATCCTTTTTCACGGCTGCCAGCTTCCACTCCAGCCAACTTAGAAACAAGGACAAAGCTGTAGCGCAGCCTTGCTCTCTCGCAGCTGTGCGCTAGAAAGGTACAGCCTGACCTTGGCTGACTTCTAAGATTTGCAGGTTAAATACGCTGGCAGCCTGAGCAGGGGCAGCTAAAACTGCTCTGAAGAGGAGTAAAAAGGAGCACAGCCTGATGTGAGAAGCTGGGCATTAGGTGATAAACTCAGTAATTACTTGGGGCTGCCACATCTCTTTTTTGGTTTGCTTTGTTTTTTCATTTTTTGAATGCTTGGGGCCATGTTTTGCTTTTGTACCGCGAAGCAGCTGACTGTAGCTTGAGAAGCTTGTAGCTTCACCATACTTGAAGGTAAGCTGGAGGGATAGCTGCCACAGTGAGTGCCAGTCACACTGCCCATGGGGTTGTCTGGTTTGGGTTTGGCCAGGTGGACATGGCAGCCAGCTTCAGTAAAGCTGAGACTTAGTTAAGCCCAGATGTGATATATCTTGTTTGAAGCTGTCATTTTAATTAATGCTAATTATACTCATTAACCAATTTGGCAATCATCCTGAGGAACAGTGATTCAAGTCAAAGTTAATGTCTTTTACCAGTGCCTCCATCACAGTGTGCATTGCTTCAGTCACCTGATAAATGAAAATGTAAATATGCCTGGCTTAAATGCAGAATAAACAAAGAGAAAAGGTATGCCCAGTGTTAGGCTCAGTGTGAACCTTGAACTCTAGCTCTGGAAGATCCCAGTCCTTGGCAGGAGTGGGGATGTCAGATTAGATGGTGTAAAGCCATCACGGCCTTGCAGAGGTCCAGGATAGGGACCCTATATCTGGTATGGATAAAGCAGGTGTCCAGAGTATGGCTATGGCTGTGCCGTATTGCAGCAGGCGAAGCTTTGGCTTATGATGACTGCAGTAATTGCCTCCCAATATTATTATTAGCTTTGAATGGGTTTACAAAATAAGACATGCTGGGTCTCTGTTTCCAGCATGTTTTATTGAACTAGTTTCCAGCTTTTACATTACTTTCTCTTAAATATTTGCTCTCCTGAGGGTCTGTTTCTGGTTTTAGTTTGGTTCTGACACAGATGGGGCTTCCCAAGTCTTAGACACTAAATAAGGATTTGTGTTATGAGCATTGTGATTTTTAAGAATTCAGAAACAGAGAATGTAACTATTCTTAAGCCTGTGAAAATCCACCTTTAAAACATAGCATAAAAAGCTGCAGGCAGCTGGGTACCTTAGTCCCCCCCTTGTTGGGACTAGAAGGATAAAAGCACATTGAATCTAAGGATAAAAATATATGTTTTGAATAAGCCATTGTTAGGAGACAATTCTAATAAAAGGGACAATGGTTCCTGTGATTGTTAGCAAGAGTGATTTTTACACCCCTGGGCAGCCTGCAGGGGCAATTCTGAAAAGCTATTACCATCAAACACCTGTGAGATAGACTGCAAATAATGAGTTGTTCCTAAAATAAGCTGTCGGACAGTACAGCTGTTAGTGTTTTTCTTTGCTGCAGGAAGGCGGAGGTGTTGAGAGAGTGACTTGGTGACTGAGTTGGCTTCTTCACCCAGGGTCATCGCTGAAGTCTCTTTGTTGAAGCACATCCACATGGTGGATGGAGAAGACTAAAGAGCTTCTCGTTGTCCTGAAGAGCTCTCTGGCTAGATAGGTAATTTCGGGACTCACAGCTAGTGAGGTAAGGTTTGGAGGTTGATATTTACCAATGCTGAGTTGGTATCCGTGCCAGGACCTCCTTTTTCTCAAGCCAAGAGCCAGAACAGTAAGTTTCTCCAGTTTTACCTGATCAGATCTGCCATGGTGGCAGTCACTGTCATCTGGGATGTTTCTCAGATGTGTATTTCAACACCTTCTGTCAGCTCTGGGTAGAGACTGAATAAGACTTGGTGTGGTTTATAGGTGTAATATTTTGCCAACATGTTCCTATCTAGCATTTGCCTTCAGTAGGGTCAAGTGGCTGGAAGCCCTCACACGGCTGCAGTGCTGTGTACACAGTTAGGCTCTTCTGTCATTTCTGGATATAAAGAACAACAGTGTCACTGATTATCCGCAGTCCATGCCTAGTGTTGTTTTTTCTGGCTTTGCAAGGTGCCGCTTAGGATGTGTCATTCCGTCCCTGCTTGGTTGGCACATCCTGCTTTCCCCATGTCCCACACGCAATACCTAATCTGTTAAAAAAATAATGAATGAGGTGCTGGTCTCTGGTTTGGTCCCATCCCACCGGGATCAACATTCAACCGAATCAAGCGTATAGCCTCAAGTAAAGAAAAAGAAGAGTCTGAGACTGAGATGACAGCTTTTCCTGTAACGGTCCCACTGAAGTCATATCGTAAGCTCGTGTGACTGAGGTGAGCAGGTTAGAGTCCTTAGCTGGATGTACAGGTTTGAGTCATTGCCCTCAAAAGAGCATTTACTGCTGTTGTAAAGATACCACTGAATTGCTCCGATTTTATCTCTGAACGCTGAAGGCTTCCAACCTGCAGCCATTTGGTTTCCTGCAGAGCCTCAATACATCAGACAGAAAGTGGCCCAGCACATGGCACTTCCTATCATGTTTTTTTTGAGAAGGTGTTTAGCAGGAGGCAGTTTACTGAGTAGATTATTTTGTTCTTTTTCCTGCTCTTATTGTCAATAACAGACAGCAGCGGAGGGAAGTGAGAACGTGAAGAAACAGGAAGCAACTGCTGAGATGGCAGCAGGAAGAAGGCAAGATATTTTTAACTGTTTGTTGTTTTGGTTTTTGGTTTTTGCTTTTTATAAAAATGCCAGTGATAGCTGTTTCATCTGCCAGCCTCTTTATTCACATTAGCTGTGTTTCTGATAGCCAGGAGGCAAGACCAGACATGGTGAGATCATCATCATGCCTTTCTTAGGTTAATAACATGCTACGGCAAATTTCTGTTACAATAATGACTGGTTAGGCTCTGCATCCTTCTTCTCTAATTACATGCCATTTGGAGTAGTTCTGTTCCGTTAGGATAACGCCTGTAAACAACAATGGATGTGTCCTTTGCCAGGTGCCTGTTATGTTTAAATCTGTTCCGTTCTCTAATACTGAGCCCAGCATCTTCCTTAAAATAATATATGAGGAGAACTTAATTTTTCAGATGGTGTGTGAGAGTTAAACATTATCATTGGGTTCTACCTTAATCAAAATACATTCCTCCTGCTATTCTCTCTTCCAAGGCAAAATTTCCTTACTTGCAAGGCTGTTTAAAAAAAAAGAGCTGCTACAATACACTTCCATGGGCACTGATAATATGGTTACTCAGCAGCAAATCAGGCCTAATTATCTAGGGTGCTACCACCACTACTGGGGCTGCTTCAGGCTTGTGAGGAGTGTTTGCATTCAGTGCACTGGGGAATGTTCTTAAGGGGAAGGTCATAATGAAATTCAGGAAATTTTCTTTTGAGGATCTGAAAGCGTGTTAGAAGTAGATTGCGTACTTTGTCCCATAGAGCCACCCTTTCTAAGACACACCTACTCAGCAGTAATTACGTATTCCTGATCACACAAAATGTGGTTTCAATCTTGTTCCAGCTTCCAACAGATGGATGTCCACATAAACCTCACCATCCTGGTTGCTGGTAGTTGACTGGGAATCTTAGCAGAGAAAACAAGAATTGCATGGGCACTAAGCCAGTGTTGTGCTTTCACCACTAAAGACAATCACTCTGCTTTATAATGAAGTCACGTTGGCATTGCTATGTAGGAAAAAATTATTTATTGTTGGCTATTGTTAAACTGCTCACTCAAAAAACAGGGTGCTTTTTTGTCAGTTGACAATGTTCAAATGCATTCATTTGCGTGGAATGCATTAATAAGGGGTTAGATTTCACTGTGCTTTTATCATACAGAAGAAGATAGTGGGATAGATAAGGAATTAATTTTCTACTTGGTTGATGGGAAATTCTGTTGCTTTCAACATCAGACATGAAAGTGGTGTTTGAAAGGTCCGTATGACCCTCCTGTTCACATCCCTCAAACACCACTTCTTGTTTTTACTCAATAATAAGTTGAAGAAAAATAATGTGGCAGTGAGCTGTGTGAAATGGAGTTGCCTGCCTGATGTGGACAGCAGGTTGCTGGTTTCCTCTCATGTGCACGTGTCAGGAGCGTGCATGCAGATGTTCCTGCTGAAGTGTGGCTTACCCTTCAAGTCAGGCTGTGTTTCCTTAAAAGTGACTTCCAGTGTCAGCTACTGAAATAAAAAAAAAAATGCACTGATAAATAATGAGGTTAAACATAATAACATGCAATTAAAAAAAAAGGGGGGGGGGGGGGGGGGGGGGGGGCAAAATATGTATCCCTGCGGGTTTTATCCACGTGCCACATCCCCTCTAGGGTGACCCAGGATATAAGGTAGGAATGTCACTGTAGCTTATGCAACTGTTACAGCTGGCTGCCAGGCAGTGTAGTTGTTGTTTGATTTGGCTGTTTTCATAAAGCCATTTATCCTTCCCTTTCACCTTGGAGGAGAAAGACTGATGGGCTCTTGGCGGTGCTCTGCAGCAAGCCCAGTGTTCAGCAGGGGCTTTTGCATACTTAGACGCCTCGCAGAAGAAAGCCTTTTTACCGGGTGCTGTAAGCCTGGGAAGAGGGTGCAAAGAGAGAGCCTGTGTCCTTGGAGCCCTGTGGCACTGCCCAGGACCCCCCTCTGCCAGCGGAGAGGATGCTCAGGAGCACAGTGGAGCATGAGCTGAGTGGGAATGTAGAGGGGCAGGATGGGGAACGTGGGGCAGAGGGGATGGTGTGGGGAAAAAGGTGCGGCCAGAGGATGGGGACCTCTTCAGCAGAGCCAGCCCAGCTTTGGTGCTGGGGAAGCCCTGGGTGAAATTCAGTGATGTGGCCGTCGTGGCTGTATGTATCAGGGTGCAGAAAAGGATGATGTGATCTCTTCTGATACAATGGCTGATAGAGATTAAAAGCAAAATGCAACCAGGAGGGAAGTTAGCATGCACGCAGGAGACTGACATGGGTAACAGCGCACAGGCTCCCCGCAGGGCTCCGTGAACAGGCGCTGGAGCTGGACATGGTGGTTGCTGCTTGTCTCCTGGCTGGGGCAAGATGGGTGCTGCCCCCAGGAAACAGAGGGGACACAGGCTGGAGCACCCCATCTCAGAGCACAGCTGTGGCCCTACTGCCTTTTAGATGGGCATCTTTCCAATGGAAGGGTAACTAATTATTCTGCTGCCAGCAGGACAGCAGACCTGAATCAGGCTTGGTCACTGCACAGTTTTCATTCATCTGTGATTGTGGGGCTGGCTATTAAAAGCTGATTGCAGATATTCCCACACATCTGTCCTTGGACGACTGCTGAGGTGCACACGTGTCTCTGGACTGTTCTGAAGCGTTGGGGCAAGGTTCTGCTCAAGCTTACAAGCCCAGACTCTCAGATGCACTTGTCAGAACCATCCTACAGTCAGTCAGCCATGGGACTTGGACTGGTTTGCACCTTTTCAGCCTGAAATTGGAGCAGAGGTGTACCCCAATTCGGGTTCAGCACTGCCTGGGTGCACTCTCTTCATACCAGTCTAAAGTTGCTTAGATCAGTACTGATTTTTCTGGCAATGCTGAGGTCATGCTAGGGATGGACTGACTGATGCTTGCTTCTAAACTGGGATAAACACTGCAGTACCAAAATTATAGATAGCTCACTGCTAACTACATGACAGTACTTAAGAGAGATCCAGTCTCGGTGAGACTCTTCTGCAGCCTGCTGGATGCTGCACTTTCTGGACTCCGAGGAATTCAGCAAGAGACTTGGGAGCACAGAGGGCGTAGATTTAAAGAGAACGTGTGCAAGAGCTACCTGCAGAAACAAAACCTAGCAATGATATCTGCATGCTGCAGTGAGGAACTATTGTAAATAGTAGATTTAAAAATGTATTTTAAATTAATCAGAAGTGCTTTTGCATCTAGTTCAATAGACTGTATCATTCACGGTAAGGTTATTGTGGCCTCTTGGAAAGGTGTACTTAAGGTTTTTCAAAAGCTCAGTGAAATGTAGGAAGTTGCAGAGCAGTTTGCTTTGTTTTGGATTAGGCTCGGAGGCCACGGTGCTATTTGGTAGGACTGGCTTAACCCATTTTCTCACCTGCAGGTTGTGGGCAGTAGGTTAAGCTGAGCTTTGACCTTCTAAAGTGGAGCTCCCATGCCAGATGAGAGGAGTCAACAACCAGAAAAACATACTTCTTCAACTTGTACAAAATACTGCTAGATAAATCTTCAGAAGCTGTCAGGCTGATTGGCAGCCATCTCTTTTTGGTCAAAAATGGAAGTGCATCTTGCCCTTGATCCTTCACCCAGTTTTCCTTGGTTTATTACCATTACAAAGCAAGGACAAGCAGAGCCTGACATTTATCTTAAGGACCTAGCCTCTGTTTTTTCTTCTTTTGGACTCATTTCCCATTTTTCCCCTCCACCTTTTCCACTTTTCAGCATCGTGTCTTGACACCCACGCGAGCAGACCTGCTAGGTGCTGCGGGCTGTGTCTTGGCATCCAGGAGGAAGAGCTGTGAGGTCCGGTGAGGAGCCAGGCTGCGCCCCAGGAGCCCTGGCAGGAGCTGGGTTTTCCTCAGGGCTGTTCGTGCGGCTCAGTTGGTAGTTTCAGCCGATCTAGTACTGTGGCGTGCATCACGGGTGGTTAAAAAGCGCTTCTAACGCAGGTGCTGGGAAGGGTTTTAGGAGGGGCTCTGAGGTTTTGTATGGTGGTGTTTGCTTTAATACTAAAGTAAGTGACCTAGACCTCCAGTGAGCAGGCTTGTACAAGTAAAGGTCCTTTTCTCACAGAAATGCTGCATTGCCACAGGATTTCACATAAGCCAGATATGCAAAAGAGTTTTGTAAATATATGTACATTAATTTCCAAAGGTGATTAAAGTGTGTCCTCCAGTTTAGAAAACCGTTAAACTCCTGATGGCCAGCAGCAGGGAGGGAGTACAGAGGATCCATGTCTGTGTGTGTGCTAGGACTTTAGGCTGGCCAGAGCCTTCAAGTGGATCTGATGTTTTTCGAAAGCAAACGTCGCTATCCCAGAAAATGACAAGAATGATTGAAAAGCTTTTCAGATAAATTCCCACACACCTAGAGTTAGAAACTCACAAATGAGAAATGTAATTTTTAATATAGTGAAAAATAAACATAAACAGGTAGGATAACAAGTCCCTGTAGGCAGGCCCTTGCTCCTAGGCAGGGTTGCAGCCAGCACAGGGGCTCGTGAGCTGCAGGAGACTGCCCGGTCTGCTCCAGTCCCTGGGAAATCCCTCCTGTCACCCTTGGTGCCTGGCTGCATGCTCCCTGCAGGGACTGCCACATCCCGGCTCCTTCTCAGCTTCCTCTTCGGCATTTGTTCTGTGGCCCATCGAGCTGAGCTGTCTTCCCTTCCCCTTCTAAAGGGGTATGACTGACCCAGCCAGCCTTTTAAGAGAACCTAATAGTGAATGCACAAATAAGGCACATACCATCTCTCACATCTTGCCTTGTTTCTGTCCTCAGGGCAGTTGTGATAGAGCCAAAGAAAGCTTCAGGTGTGAATTACTATGACCTTCATATGGTCATACTATTGAACGGGCCAGTAGCAACAACCCCTGAGCCCAGATGCTGCAACATAAGTGCCCAGATACGATGATGATGGGCTCAGCAGATGAGCGGAGTTGAGGTGTGTTGTAGTTTAAGGCAGCAGAAAAGCATCAAGAAGCAAGGGGGAAAGGGGAATAGCCAAAAAGGGCAGAAAACACCTTATTGCACTGAAAGCAGTCTAGCAATAGGCTCTTGGGCTGAGTAAAGTCATATCAGTTCACTGGATAGTGAGGGAATAAATAGGTATTTTGCAGTATCTGCTGAAGTGTTACAGGAGTTCTGAATCAGCAGAGGCCAGTCAAAAGCAAACCACTGCGTACAGTTGTCTGCTTTGCATGAAGACTGCACAGAGGGTGCTGCAGCCCCGTGGTGTTGAACCTGTGCTTCTGCCATCCACCCTCTGTGTCTCAGGCACAGGTTGCTGTGGTGTTTGCAGTTGTGGCCTGCAATAATGTGCGTGTGCAGTCCCCAGGTGTAGAGGAGCAAGTGGGTCTTCATGCACCTTCTTGAAAGGCCAACCCTATCCCTTGTGGGAACCACATGTAGGTAAGGTATCTGTGGGCAACCCCCGTCACCTCTTGCTTTCCCGTGATCGTAGCGTAAGAGTCTGTCTCCTGTCAGCATCCCAAAGCATCCCGGAAGATGGAAGCTGTGTGTCTTGTATCCTACCTCTTCGGACAGCCTCTTTTGTATTTCACTGTATATGTCCTTGGTTTACGCTGCCCGTCATTTGTAGTGCCAGTCTTCAGTCCCACAGAGAGGAGAAGATAACCCATGAAGCAAATTTTTCACAAATAGGCAGAATAACAAGCACTCTTTGCACTAGAAAGAGGAAGCCACAGTGTTTGCAGAGAACAACAACTTAATGAGCTGGGAAAAGAAAAAAAAAAAAAAAAAAACCACTGGGTGCAGACTTAGAAGGGTGGAAGTGTATGTTTAAAATTTAAAGAAATGTGTTTCATGTTCTGTGTTTTCAGTGGTCTAATATGAGTTAGAGTGTGCCATGGTTTTTTTCCTCAGATCAAAAAATGAAGGTGGCTGAATTCCTGATTCAGCAGATGTTTATCTGTGTCCTTAATCCTTGCGGTTGTATGATGATTTTTGTGATGATCTGAGAGATCATATGATGAGATTAGAACTGTTAAGAGCAAATGTTCAATTCTCCCATTTGTAGAGACAAGGTTGAAGAGAGGGCTCAAGGAATGGAAAGCTGATGAGAATCCAGAATTGGGGAGGGTGTGCTTGATTAGTTTGGGAACTGCTTTTTAATTGTTTTTCAATATTCTTAAATTCTTTTAAAAATTGAGAGTAGTTGGAGATGCTAGCAGTCTTATTCGTGCCTTTGCAGATTTTCAGATTTTTCGAGAGAGAATGAGAGGCAGAATCTTATGCTGGAATTTCGTGGAAATTTCTTGTTTTGTTTTATTAAACGTGCAGACTTTATGGTTTTGTTGACATTCTCATAAGCAGCAAGGGGGAAAATTTGTAATGTTGTTTTATTGGGGCATGGGTGTTACTGAAATAGAAATTTCTTTACATTGTCAGCATTGAGTTGCCTGGAAACTTCTTGAGGTTTGGGATTTTTGGGGGGTTTTTTTTGTTTGTTTGTTTGTTTGTTTTCTAGAGCACATAAAGAAGACCTGGTCAGTGACAAGAGTCCATGAAGGTCTGCTGGCCATGCAGGTACCCGCCCAGACTATATAAGCCAAACATTGACTTTGTCAAAGTTAGAAACTTCTTGTTGCAAAAGCTCCAGGAAAATTCTGTGTTGAGATGAGATGGACATAGTCAGGCAGACTAATTTGGTCTGAAAGAATGAGGTGAAGGAGAACTGTGTTGGTGTAGAAAGTATGCTCTTATTACTAAAACTTTATTTTGACCTTTGTGGAAATACTTATTTCACCTCCTGATAAAAGAATTTTGGATGATTGCTCCAGGTCAGGCATATAGCACTTGAAAAATTCATCAGTGATCTTGATTTGTTTTGACATGTGTTTTGGCCTACTACTGAGTTTTGTATTTCTGTTTCTTCTCGGTATTCGCTTGCAGTAATTTTGCTTATTGGTTTGAATCTTCACTGCCTTGGCAGTTGAATAGTGTTGCCCACAGGTCCCAGCGTTGTTCTTCACTCCTGCATAATAGGACTCTGAAAATAAAAATGAGACAATAATCATAAATAAGACTCTGATAATAAAAATGCCTTTCCAACTCTGTAATGAGTTGGGTTTGCTTGCTTTTCTCTTGTGTAATACTTTTATTTCATTCTGATTTTTATTAATTCTTAAGAAAGACCATTGTCAAAAATTACCACATTTATTTAGACTACTACAGTGCCTTTGGCTCCTGTCATTAGGATGGCTTAGCGAAGAATCTAACAGGAAAATAGGTCCCTTGACTTTGACAACAAAGTCTTTATGAAAACTTGATTCTCATAAACTAACTAATTTTCAGAGTTGTCCCAGGCAGTAGAGTGACCCAGCCCCTCAACCCATGTTCAAGGGTCAAGCAAAATGTCTGGGTTATACACTCTTGTCCCACATCAGAGAATAGGTCTACGTGGGGTTTTGGGGGCAGAATTTCCTCTGTCAACATTGTATGTCAGGGGCTTGGTAGCAGAATGACTTTTAATTAGCATATGTGGCAGTTGTTTAAATGTGTGTTTCTAGTGATGGTTGTGAAGAGCCACTAAACATATGGGGAGAATTCATGTGGGGGTTCAGATCAGAACTAATTCACTTAATTGAAAAATTAGGAATTGTCCCCCCGTTGAGTGGGTATGAGTTAAAGACAGTGCTCCAGCATGCACATTGCCTCTCCCAGGTTTTGTATAGCAAAGAGTCGAACAGATTTGCATTGCCATCTGTATTTCTTCTGAAACTGTTTGCCGAGTGGTATGTCCCATCCTAAAAATGGGGGTTGGTTTTGTTCCATTGTTTTTTTAATTGTTCTTAAATAAACTCTGGATCTAAAAAAACAGAAATGTGACCTGCCCAAGTGCATATACTAGCTTGGTTTGCATCGATATTTGGAAAAGCAAAGAAGGGAGTAGCAGAACTTATAGATAAACAGATGCCCAAAGCCATCTGCTCCTCTCCTCATGGTCATTAGACGTTCACAGTACAACATCATGAACTTGGAACAGCTCTCCTTTCCTTCAGGACTATGTTGGCAGGCTTTAAAGTGAGCACAAAATGAAGTGAAGACATCTTGTAGGCGGACAGAAACTTCCACTGATTTTTCACTCTGGTTCACGTAAACTCAGTACTTCTCAAAAAGCTTAGCAGTCATTAGCCTTGCTGCACAGCCGTTTTGGAGTGATACAGGGCTGCTGTCACAGATTGCAGCTGAGAAACTCGGGATCCTTCAGGGGCAGGATCACAATTTCCCAGGGCTGGCTTAACCCCGCAGACTGTGTATATCTGTGGTTGGACAGAGCCCGAAGAGACAATATAAAAACAATAAATTATTAATTTCTGGAAGACATATACCTTAATGAATAAGTAATAGGTTGCAGCATTTTCCCTTTCTTAGGAAAACAGGCGGGCTGTATTTGTTTTAATTTTCTTTCCACTGAGCATATTTCTCCTATTGCACTTTTTAAGTACCCTACGGTGCTGAAATTTAGGATTAATTTTACAGAAACTGAGGAAGTCATACCACTGCCATTCAGGCTGAGAGAGGAAGAGAGTAGGGATGTTTTCTGGGGAGGGCTTTTGGTGATTTTGGTAGTGAGCAGGGAGGGTTTGGAACAGCTGAGCGACTGCACAGCTCCTTCCAGTAGCATCTCCCAGGGAATATAGCAAAGGAGACCCCACTGTGTACCTGCAGAGACATAGGCACCTAGAGGTACAGTAATTCTCCCAGCATCATCCCTCTGGTTAACATAAAACTAAAGCATAGATAGCCTGCAAATTAAAGGAAGCCTGGGGAGGGATTTTAATCACAGGCCACCACCACTCTGCTGACACTGTCAGGGATCTAGCCCTTGACCTCTAGCAGGGTCCGAGCTGGGCAGTGCTAAGTCCTTTTGAAAGCCCGGCCAACAAGCACATTTGGAGATCGCCTCCTGTTTGAAATGATGGTTTCTCTGCAGTCCTGGCTGGATTTCAACCTGGATAACTCTGCTCCACCTGTTTAAAATCCCTCCCCCGTGTTTGACAGGGTATGGCATGGGCCCCTCCTGTTATGCGGTGCTGCAGTGGTCCCCTTCCAGTTTCATACCACCTGCTCGTAAATTGATTTGTAGATCATCTGTGCTCCTGTTTATTAATCGAGCTGGCTTCCTTGTAATTACTTCAAATGATCTAAATGCAAAAGCAGTAAGTGTGTGCACAGCCCCAGTGCTGTGCGGAGAGATAGCTTCTCTTGGTGTTTACCTGCACCTCCCAGCAGGTTGTCATTCCTCCATATTCCTTTTACCAGTGAGTTCATCCACATTAATCTGAATTGACCTGTTGGTCCCTGTGAGCATGTCCCTGTTGGTAGTGGTGTTAGAGAACAGCTGTCTGTGAGAAGGGGGATCTGGTGCTCAGCAAAGGTGTGCGATCCACTCAGGTCACAGGGTGGGAATCAGATCTGTTCTTCACATAGGCACAACAGGCAAGGTAGCACCTTTCCTTCCACTGGTGGCTTGCTAGAGGGTTTTACCACAGTGAGTTTATTTTGTGACCTCAAACTTCCACACAAAGTCTGCTCCCCTTCCCATTCATTCCTACTTTAACTTCATATTTTTTTTTTTTTTTCCCTCCCTCTTGGCGTGTCGTTATATTTTCATTAATGTATCAACAACAGGGCAGCTGCTGTTCTTTAGTCCCTGGTATTGTATTTTCCGTTCAGACCTTGGAATTGGGAGATCCTTGAAATCCATGGTTTTTATGTGACTTCTAAGCAGAATCAGATCCTTTACTTTTCCCCTTGCCTGCAAGTATTTCTCTCCAAGCTGTAAAATCAATGTTTGGGATACTTTTTATTCTTAAATCTGACTGCTGCTAACACTGTGTTTCTTTCATTAACAGATTAGCTTCATAGGAACCCTGTTGCTGACAGCCTGCCCTGTTGCACCCACGGCTCAGCGAGAAAACTCTGAGGAGAATCGGAGGGCAAAACACCTCTCGGAGACAGTCCATGGGGACTGTACCAGATCCTCTGAGATCTGCCAAGCTTTCCCTGGTCACAGCTTCTGCGGAGGAGGACCACCTGGGAGACCTGCAGTCTGCTAAGCACCAGCCTCAACGACGCAGCGGAGAGAGGGCCAGCAATGGCTTCCCGTGCGCGCCATCGGGCTCTGCTGGGCTTGGCTTGTTCGACCTGAAATGCCCGGCGGCTGCCAGCGCGCCGAGGTGTGACCAGTGCCGCGAGGACGATGCTAGCCAGCGGGAAGCCGTTCCTCCTGGGCTCGCTCGTGAAGCTGCGGAGGGGCGGCCTGCAGCCGTAGAGCCCGCTGGTGGCTCCCAGCCGGCGGGCAACCGGGGACCGGCAGCACCGGCCCCCGCTGCAGCAGGAGCCCCCTCGGCGGGGCGGGGGCCGGAGATGATGCCAGCCCCCCAGAGCTCCCGGCAGTTTGTGCAAGGCAGCCAGGCGAAAACGAGCTCCCTGAGCCAAACGGATGACTCTGCCCTGAAACCTCAGGGGACTGATGATCAGCCAGCACTTGAGGTGTTAAATTATTCTTCCCCAGGCGACCCTATCAGGGGTAATGAGTCCTGTGACCCTATCAGGGGTAATGAGTCCTGTTGTAGTTCTCAGGCAAACCTTCTGCAAAGAGGGGAAAAGGACAGGGAAGCAGAAAAGACTGGTTCTGCTGCGTGTCAGTCAGCTTCACCAGCGTCTCACACCAAAGCTGACCTGGGGAGAGACCCACAGACCAGTTTGGAGGCAAAAAGTGGGGCTGCAGACACAGCACAGTTGCATCCCACAGGCAAGACTGAAGTGGTGCAGAGCAGCGAGGCACCAGCCCAGTCTAGCCACGAGAGTCCGCATCCTGTACGCGACACAGATGCTGAGCCAGGGAGCCCAGGCCCCAGCCAGCTCTCCAAATTCCGAGAAACGAGTACAATGACGGTTCAGCCGGAGAGCAGCTCTTTAACTCAGGAAGCAGTAAGCAGGACATGTCGAGATGCTGAGGTTCAGGCCGTGGCTACCATGGAGAGCAGATCGGCCTCCACCAGTCCCAGCATCCTTGCTGCCTTCTTAAAAGGGAATCCTCCTGCAGAGGAGAAGGAAGAACTGCACGTAATTTACCAAGGAGGTATGGGGCTGAGCCACTCTGCACTTACTGACAGTCCATCCTCACAACAAAAGTCCCCACGTTCTCCTGGTATCACATCAAAATCGACTGTTGTTACGGCTGTGACTGCTTCAGCCCAAACCCAGCCTGTCAGACTTCCCGGGGTCCCACCTGACGTGGTGTCTCCAGCATCAGCAGATAATGCAAAACCCGTTCTCCCCATCTCCCCTGCAGCCGTTACCTCCCAAGGGACATCCGTGGGTAATGCTGAAACAATCAGTGCGGCCCGTGATGGCAAGGATGCTGCACGGCTGCCGATGGATGCTCTGGTTCCTCCAAAGCCCATCCCTGTTGAGCAGCTTGCAGTTGACTCCGTTAATCAAACTCCAGCACAGTCTGGGTCTGGCACTGGTGAACCAAGCACCACTTCAGCTGCTGCTGTCCCAGGAACTGAGAACAACGTGCAGGATCTTGTCCATGACACAGGAAGCAGCTGGTTCCCTGTACTCTGTAGCACAGGCAGTGAAGTCAAGCAGGAGGAGGTCACGGGCAGCTCTGAGCAAAAGATTGTGCAAAGTAAAGGTGTGAGTGAAGGAGAGACCGGTCCTAATCAAGCTGTGGTAAAACCAAAGGATGAGAACTTGGTGGTGCTTGATCCTAGCGGAGGAATGAATGTTACCAGTCAAGCTGCCACTGTCCGCGTAAAGGCATGCCTGGAGGATGCAGGTGCGAAGGAGGAGAGCAGAGGCCAGGGAGACACTGGACAGGCTCAGACAGCCGGCGGCCAGAGCCTGCAGGCAGGACTGGCACCCCAGTTGAGTGCAAGTTCTGCACGTCTCAGCCCTCCCTTGGAGGCGTCAGCAGCTCCCCAGCAGCAAGGCCTCCAGGCCAAGGAGTCCAGACATCAGCTTCACCCAGCAGCTCTTCCTGCTTCAGCTCCGGCCTTGCCAAACCTGGGGGAAAACAAGAAGCAGCCCACCCTGGCCATGGAGGCAAAAGTGCAGGTGAAGCAGTCCAAACACGTCAGGGATGTTGTTTGGGATGAGCAGGGCATGACGTGGGAAGTTTATGGTGCTTCCCTCGATCCAGAATCCCTGGGAATTGCCATCCAGAACCACTTACAGAGACAGATACGGGAACATGAGAAACTGATCCGGGCCCAGAACAGTCAGACCCGGAAATCCATTTCCTCGGATACATCCTCAAATAAAAAACTGAAAGGGAGGCAGCACAACGTGTTCCAGTCCATGCTGCAGAATTTTAGGCGTCCTAATTGCTGTGTCCGACCCGCTCCCTCTTCTGTGTTAGACTGACGTGGGTTGCAGGGGTGTGTAGATACCTGTGGTGGTAGAGAGAATCCCTCCCCTCAAGTCTCAAGTCCTGCTGTTCAGTTGTGTTACTGGGGTTGTGATGCAGCAACAGTGGAAAATTATTCCCCTTTGTTTTCTGAGTAGCCACGCGCTCCATCGCACTGTTATTCTTGCCACAGCTGGTGTATTTCCACATTATACCCCCACCCCCACTACTGTCAGATGAAAAGCTAGGCACTTAGCAAAAGCACAAATCTCGATTGCCACCTCGCTGCGGGAAGAGCAGCACCTTCGGATAAAGCGAGAAGCAGAGAGATTGTCAGAATTACTATGGGAAGTTATTTGTGTGCATTACGAGGTCTTACACAAAGGGATGAGCTGGGGGAAGCTGGGTGAGGTGAAACTGAGTTCCAACAACTGTAAAGACGGAACGCCAGACAACTTTCCTGGTGTGTAAGTTACCCACGCTGGGCAAATCTGTGAAAAAGCTGTAGACATTGATCACTGAGCAGTCTTGCTTCTGTCGATCCCGTTCTCATGTGAGCCCCAGAGAGCCAGGTCTTCCCCTCCCACTGAAGTGGAGAACCAGGCAAAGAGTCGGGATCAAGGCTGCAGGGATTATCTCTTCGGGAGAAGTCAAGTCAGTGGGGTTTTGATGGCTAGAAGGGGAGGTGAGAGAGGGATATATTCCGCGGGCTTTTTCTCCCCTGCATCGGCCACGCTTAAGGTGTGAGCAGGGGGCGCACACAGGGCAGGGCGAGGCACGAGGGAGCACCTCGGTGGATGTACCCGCACCCGACGGCACGGTGCCCGCGCTGGGGCCGCGGCGCTCCAGCCGAGCCTTTCACGAGCAGCGAGCCGCTCGGGCTCCTCAGCCGGCGTGGGTGGCCCCCGCTTCCAGCCCCCCGCAGCAACGAGCACCTCTCCTCTCTGTCACTCTTTAAAATATGTGGATCTTTTTTCTCTCTCTGGAGGTGCACAGTAATGTTTTCCCACCGGAGCAGGCTGTCCTGTGCATCTGGGTCCATGAGCCAACATGTCTAGTGAGTTACGCTGATTTTTTTCCTTTTACGTCCTTAGCCAACTCTACTTTTTTTTTTTTCTTTTTTGCACAGTATTTTGGTGCTTTTCTTGCAGCCTTTCATAAACCAAATACCTTTTATTTAGCCTGTGCGTATTTGTTTTACCTAATGCTCTCTATATTATAAACTATTATATTGTTAACTTGAATCATTTACTTTACAGAAGTACTGAAATCTTGAGACAATCTTTGCTGTATTTCTAATGTTAGAAAAGTTGTAGTAACTGCTAATAAAAGGTAGCTTAGTGACTGTTTCTCCAGAAGTGTGATACACAATAATGTCTCAAATGTATGTTGGTCACATTTCTCACCTTAATAATATTTTCCAACCTGGGAAATGTGTTTCCCACTAACTTTTTATTCTGTCCACTAGAGTTCATGATGGGAGGCTGGGGAACTCCTACAGTTTGTAGAAAATTTAGTTTTCAATCCTGCAAAGCACTGAGGATTTGGATATTGTAATCTTGCAGAGTACTAGAGTTAAATAGGGGTTATTTTTATTCCATTAAAGATTTTTAATGAATCATGATGATAATTTATTTCTGTCTCTAGTACCACTCACCTGACTTACTGTAGATCTTACTCTTACAACTTACTCTGTAAATCTTACAGGTTTACATAGCGTAAATGAGTATTAATATCTTTTTTTCCTTTTTTTTTTTTTTTTTTCCTGTGAAGCAGACCTGAGGTGGTCCCCTTTTATTTAGGAGGCCAGACTTTTTGAGTATATCAACTGCCAACCCTTCGAAGCAGCTGTTTTGGGGCAATTTTTCCCCAGCAGAAAGATAAAATACAGTATTTCAACCCAGTTCAATGATAGGTGTTGCCCCTAGGCAGAGTACTGAACTGACTGCTAGTTTTCCTCTGGTATATATTGGGGGGGCTTTATGGCACGTCCCTGTTGCATTCCTGTACATCATTTCAAGTCCTCTCCCACTTGATGCTGAACTGCTAATTCTGAAATACCACCTCTGTCTACCAGGAGGAAGGTCTCCTACCTTTTTTCTGTTAGTACTACTGTTTCCATCCCCCTGCTAGCAGTGTCCGAGATGTGCGTTTCATGTGAAATTTCGTGTGGGATTAATACTGGCAGTATCGCTAGGTCAGGTTAGTTGACAAGTTCGGTGTCTCTTCCCACGTTGTGTCCGTGTCAGCCCTGAAGAGGTTTCCCCGAGTTGACTGCAGTGTTTGCTGTGTCCTGTCCAGGTCCAAGGCTTTGCGGTGCTCCTTCGGCCCCCTCCCTCCCTCCCCAGCCTGTCTCCCTGCGAAACAGTGTCCCTTGGCTCAGCTTGCATCCCTCTCTCCACTGTCCCCCTCGCTGTAGTGTTGTGAGACAGCTTACTCTGAACTGTCCCTTTACAAATATGCTCAGTCTGAATATATAAATGGATTGTCATATTTTTTTCCAGGGGAGAATAAATGGCTGTCGCGCATTCACCAATTTCCATGAACTTTATCCTTTAGCTTAAGCTCCCCAAAATATTTCTAGCGTATGGGTATGAGTTGCTTTACTGAGAGGAAACTGGGCTTGGCAATGAACGTGCAGGGTGCTGGGCCAGCACTGGAATTAACTCTTCTTCATGAGGAGTGGGAGATCTCTCCAGGTTCCCTGCAGCTGCTTTCAGCTGTGAATCTCCACCAGTCGTTCCACCCACACCTCCCTCCCCACCCCAAACAACCTTTCTTCCAGGAAAATTTCATCAATACATACAAACCCCAAAACACTGGCGGGTAAGTTACTAAGTGGATGCATCTGAACAACTGCATGGGCATAACTGGAAAAAAACATAGTGGTCAGCAGAGCACTGTGCTTTTGTATTCTGGGAAAATATGAGTGTAAAGACAAATTTAGCGCTGCTTGGTGGGCACAGAAGTCCTGCAGGTGTGTGTTTGAAGCCAAGCAATAACATGCCAAAAAACAACACAAAAACGAGTCAATAATCACCAGCACATCTCATGGAAAATATTTTAGGTTTTCACTTTGCCTAGGGCAGACTGTAGGCAACCTGCTAGTTTAATACTGGTAATATATGCTTTCTCCTGCATACAGTGTCTAGATGATGATGTGAATCCTTGTACAGATGATGCATCTTTCACCAGCAGCGAAACAGAACCATGTTTTGGGTAGCAGTTAGCAAATATTATGCGTGCGGGTGGTCTTGTAGCAGCCAAGAAAGACTGTTCTTGGTGTCACGTTAGCGTTGAAAATGAAAGTGTGCCTGGAGTAGGGGTATGACAGAGGGTAGGGGGAGATGACCTGTGTGCCACCAGCCCACTCTTTTTTCTCTGACCAGTGACTCAGAATCACATTGCACTGGTGGAATGGTTAAGAACCAAGGAAACCCATTTGAGCTAATAAAAAGAGGGTTCAAAACAGAAAGCACTTTGTCATTCCCAAGAGTAAACCTGTATTTAAAAACAAAAAAAAAAAACAAAAAAAAAAAACAAAAAACAACATGAAACAAAGAGTAAAAGACCTGTGTTGCAGCCTAGCCAGTTGAAGTAACTCTTGAATTCAGTTTATTGCAAGATGAGAAAGTCTGGGGAACAAGCTAATCATCAGGAAACTTCCCTGTTGATTGCATCTTCTGGCCAGAACCATTAATAAAAGCAGTGAATGCAAATGGAAGAGTTACTTCTAGTTTCACTTCAGAAGCTTTCCACTAGGAAAGATGAGAATAAGCATGTTTCAATGTTGCCAATACAACGCCTGAGTTGAAGGAGAATCTTGTTGCGGGCAATTTGCAATATAGTCCCGGGTTTCTTGTGAGCCTGTGCCATCCACCACAGTCTGTGTGTGCTTGGTTGGTGCCTGCCACCTTTGTGTTGCCTTGGGCACAAGTGCTGAAGTCCTGCCTTGTTTCTGCTGACCTGATTTGCAAAAAAGAGTGGGGAAAGAGATGGAGGGACAGGGAAGAGAATATCTGTCTTCTCCATCTCAGAGAAAGAAAACCTTCTTTTGAATATACAAGAGGGAACTGCTGAGAAACATGGGGAGGGAGGGACCAAAAGAGACGTAAAACAAAGTTGATGTAGGTGCTTCACAAGGAATTCCTATTTCTGCAAGGCCAGTGTTTTGCTTAAGTTTTGCCCATTTGTTCATTCTGAGCTTACACATTTTGCATATTGTTGGTGTACCATGACTTTTGGGAAAATGAACATTTTCAAAGGCTGTATATTTTACTCATATGTATAGATACATCCAAATACAATTCAACAAAACCACTAGGCAAGCAACCTCAGTTTATTATTGCTACTATGATGTAAGAGCTTGTAAAATGCAGTTTGGAGAATTATATTCAAGGGATTCAGAAAAGGTGAACATATGCTCTAAAAATAATATTAGCTTTTATCTTGAATTTCATGACTATGTTGAAATATTAAAGTTAGCAGTGTTGAAGTTGATGGAAAATTCAAGTTGGCTGCCACTGGTTTTCAGTTTGGAAACTTGATGGAATTGTTTAGTGTTTCATTACTTAGTTCAGTGTATGCAACGTTTGTATGAAAGTACAAATTTTATTAGCTTATTGACTCCATTGTCTTTTTCTGTGTCTACCCTTCTACACCTTTTGAAAATTAATGCAAAAGGTTACCAAGACAGAGTCTTTCACACCCAGTTTATGGAAATGGCTGCTCTGAATGAGAGACAACTGATTGACAGGCTCTTTGGTCTTAGAAAGTTAAAGGCTATGTCCTGAAGGAATCTTTTTTTTTTTCTTTCCTTTCCTTTTCCCCCCAGCTTTTGTAACGTCTTAACCTCTGCCAGTTTATTTTTTGGTGACTCTGTGATGCCTGTGTGTGCGGTTAGTATTTTCAGTCATCCCAAAGATACACACATAGATTCTTATTCAAATGCTGCATACTACCAAGTATCTCTGGAGTCACTAGAAGCTGCAGTGGTTCGTGTGCCTGAAGGTCAGGTCCCATACACTGAAATGACTGCAGTATTTTCTTAGGGGCCTAAATTATCCCACTTGAGTCAGTGTAGATGTTTAAAAGAAAGAATGAACTATTACAGCTGGATTGAGCAAAACTGAAATCAATATAATCAGGTTTTTTTAAAACTTTGAGATTTATTGGCTATTTATGCTTTGTGCTTTTCTGAGCAGCTCTTCCTTCCTGGAGTTTATAATGTGGATGTTGCATCAAATCCTGGCAAGGCAGATTTTGCAGTGTGAAACATCTTTCACCATTCAGGCTTCTTTAAAGAAGAAAATGCTGTTATTACTGATCCCAGTCACACAGAGAGGAAATATTCTTTCCTCTAGGAAAACGTTTGCTGTAGGTAAGCTTGTGTGTGTGTGTGTCCATGTTTAAAAGGGGTGTCCATGTGTGCAGATGTCATGTATTACTCATTCTCTGAGACAATTTTTTCCCTCTGCCCTTCTGATTGAATGCTGGATGCTTATCATTTTCCACAATTTTGAGGCAAGTTTAGATCACTCTTCAATACAGAAACAAGGATTTTCTCCTTATCTGGTCTCAAAAAATTCCCACAACTGTATCTAAAAAAACTACCAGTTGGCCAACCTCCATGTCTAGACTGTCAGCAGAAAGTGCAGTGGCTGGGGTGTACAGAGATGCACACTGGCTTCTGAGCTTTGTGGAAATCCACACTTTTATGTACAAACTGGTTTCTGCACAGAGACTATGGGTGATAGCAAGCATCTGGGCTCATTAGGAGCAGAATCACGTCAACCGAGTCCCATTTGAAATACTAGACCTTGAGTTTTTGTTAGCTTTCTGCTTAGACTGATGTTCTCTGGAATAGAAATAAATTACAATTCTGCCAGCAAAGTCTCCAGCAGTTGTCTGCTGCAGAATACAAGTCTCTCAGATGCTTCTCAGCAGCTCTGCTACAACAGGTAACCCTTCTGCTGGAGGGTCCTCCTGACAACACTTCCCTTAGCCGAATTCATAATCAGTAGTTTCAAGTGTGTCAAATGCAAGTTTAGACACTGCCCTGAGGAGTTTCAGTAAAATGGAAGAGAAAGCTCCATGCGTTCATGGTGCATAAAATCACATCTGAAGCCTGAAGTTAGGGGGTCAGTTGCACACTGAGAGCATTGGGAGTTTCTATCCAGAATTAAAGGGAGAGAGGGTAGGTGAGCTTTGAATTCCTGGCTGCTGCAAGCACCACAAAAATCACGGCCATGAATCAGTCAACAACAGAAGAAAACCAACTTGGGGGCTTCTAATGACAACTAATATTATTGTGGCTTTATTTTTATAGTTACACTGACTGAACATGATGTACTGTATGAAGTAAAGCTAGTATTAGGCTTCCAGGTGTACTGTGGCATTCATTCAAGACATACCAACAGAAGTTTGCATGTGAAGAAGTCTTACAGTGATAGGAATTTAATGTTTTGCTGTTTTCCATCTCCTGATTTCCATTCTGAGTACAATAAAATGAACACTGTCTTAATTATTTTGGGTCTCTGTTTGTAGGCTGACATGGGGAAAGAAAGGACTTTTAAGTGTGGTTGTTCTGGCTAAATCTGCGACTGTCTGTAAGACAGAGCAGCTACGAAGGGCTTTTTGAATTCAGGCTTGAGACCTGGCACCTTGCAAAGCTCAGTGCAGTGGAAGCCACCACGCGCTGTCCCTGCCAGAGAAGAGACCCATCTGCTTCCTTCCGTGTCAGTCCCAGTGCCTTTTCACAGCTGTTCGTGAGCACGGGCCTTTCTGCCAGACGCTACCCTGCCCTTTCGCATGAATTCACTCAACTTTTCAGCAGCCTTCCAGCCGTTGCCACACAGCAACCATGTTATTCATCCAGCTCAGCAACCCGGGAGCCGAGGTGGAGAAGGAAGCATTTTAACCCTGCGGTATCACTGCTGTAGCAAATTGTCACCACCATCCACCAGCATGCCTGCACACCACGCACAAAGCTGAGAGCATCAGCGTAACCTGAACCATTGTCCTCCTCGAAATAAAGTTTCATCTCATAGTACAAAAGAGCATAAGGTAACAGATGACAGCAGTGAAATACATTGATCCAGCCGTGTTACAGGTAAGGTATTTCAGTGTGCCTCTCTGCTACTAGAGGGTGTGAGGACCCCACCTCAACATACTCTTTCCTACGGTGAGGGGAGGGGAGCGGAACAGACCCTGAGATAATGTGGTTGCACGGTGCTTCTGCTCCCAGAGACCTTCTGGCTGCTCACCCCAAGCTGGAGCCCTCTTCCCCAAAATAATTGTTTCCTTAGCTGTGTTTCTATACTTCTTGAGTCTTGTGGTTGGCTGCTAGGGTTCAGGTTACTTCAACTTGGGCAGTTGCGCAGGGTATTTTATTAATGAGCTTTGCTGGATTCTTTGTCTTGTGGTTCAGGTTCCTGCAGGCTGGTGGCTGCCAAAGATGAGTCCCGAACCCAAACAGCCAGGGGTGGGGTGTTTCCCTACAGTAGCTGGGTTCATTCAGCTGTGTGACACAGTTGGCAGGCTCTCTTTGTAGGTAGGAAAACTGAGGTCTCCCTTTCCTACTTCATCCCTGTAGTCTTGCTGCAGTAGGGAAAAAGCCTAGAGATCCCCCACCCCCCGAGGGACTGATCCAGGAGAAAAAGGACCAGTGCAGAAAACAAGCTAGCATCCTATTAAACCAATAATCACCAGTGCACGTTTTTCACCTGAGGATGTGAGCTTTCCAAGCAGCACTACATCCTGGAGTATCTGCTTCACTTCTTTAACCAGCTAAAGCAACCACCATGCCTTTAGGGACTTTCACTGGTAGGTGGTAGGTGGCAGTATTGTGAGTGGAAAACTTACGATTTCCTTATCAAATTTCAAATTACTCCTTTGAGAACCATAAATGGCTAGTTTCACTAGCCAATGTTTTAAAAAGTAGGCACTTCAATCTGCAACTGAGTATTTAGATAAATATCTCCTCATTTGTGAGAGGTGTCAGGTGCTCTTAGATCCTGTTGTGGCTGGGTCATGGAGACCTGTGGATGCTTGATATCTCCACAAAGAAAGCCACTGTTAATGAGATACCTCTACACAGTGAGACAGTAGGTAACTCATAGTAGGCAACTCTGAGTAGTAATAACAGTCTGCATATCTGGACCAGAAACTTGTCAGTGCAAATTAGGAAATGGTAACATATGCCCCATCACTACTCGTATTTCAGTGGTGTTTGTAGGAGTGAGGGTACCACTGCTTGCATCACAGAGCACCCTGCTTCCTAAAGTGTTGTGCTTTGCACTTACAAGAGTCAAATTAAGTGGGATCAGCAGCCTGGGAGAGTGGGTGCCAGACTGCAAAGGAATTTGCCTTTGCTGTGCCATCTTAGCAATGAATTAACTTTAAAAAAAAAAAAAAAAAAAGTTTTCTAATCGTCTGCTGTGGACTGCAGCACAAGGAAAGGATTTGGGTCATTCATGCTGAGGTTCTGCCTTAATTCCATAATTCTAATTTATTTCTTTTCCTAATTATAAACTTGCTCATGGCAGTGCTTTTTCTCTAAATCCACTTCTATAACATCAGAAAGCCATAAGCGAGCTGAGCAGTTAAGGCTGTGTTTCTCCCGGGCTGGTGAAGAATACCCCAACGGCTAGAGCACAACCACACGGCACCCGCCTCTTCCTCGGCGCCTGTTAGAAAATGTCTGGTACGTAGGAATGGCTGCTGGGCTCTGCAAAGCCCCCGCATCCACGCTGAGCCGGGGACTGCTGGGCTGCGTCGCCTCGGGGTCGGGGAGGAGGAGAGAGGAGGTCTGCCCCGGAGCCAGCAGAGGTGAGGCCATCCACAAAGCTGCTCCTCCTGTGATTTGGGAGTGCCTCATGTTCATTCTTTCGCATCTGTGTCTCTTCCTTTTTTAAGGACGGTTACTGAGCTATTCATTAATGAGACAAATTTCTTAGGGTTAGTAGGTCTTTGGGTTGAGGGAGAAGCCTCTGAGGAGATACTGGCTCCGTGCACTGAGTTGCTCACCCTTCTGAAACACCTGGGCTCCCATTAGGTTTTGAATGCTTTGAGTGCCTGCTCTGTAGACAGATGGGTGAACAGGCTTCCCTATTTTTTCCTGGCTCCAGCAGAGAAGGAATGGTGAATAAATACAGCTGACACTTGCTCGGGTCATATCCAAATGTCTCCCCACATCCCATGTGACCATATCTTTATGTATACCAGCTATTGAAAGGAGAAGTGCTGGCTAAGAAAGCTGAGAGCTATAGAGCAGTTCAGGTGAGTCACTGTAATCGGATGAGTCCTACAAACTGAGGTAAATGCAAATGCAGTATATGCTCCAAATTGGGTTAATGATGTGAAATATTCTTTATGACAGGTTTATCTCCTTGCCTTTACTGACATGGCTCTGCATGCGTATGTATTTCTCTGCTGGGAAAGTTTTCCTGGTATTCACCCTAACTTCCCTGTCACAGAGCTTATGCTACAGCAGGCTATACCTCCTTCATCCACGCATCTTAAGCAGTGTTCTCCATCCTCCCAAACTCACCCACCTTTCCAGCTTGGCTCAGCTGATGTTGAAGGACTGTTTGGAAGCATGAAGGGGTTGGTCACTCACTCTCATCTGCTCTTCACTTTTTGGATGTTGCCATGAGCGATACTAGCAACTGTTTTGCAATTTTTCACATGAGTTCCTGTGCTTTGGGGACATATCCTGAGATCATCAAACTAAACGCAAACAACACAGCCAGTACATGGCTTCTGCTCCCTGGGGTGGATGTGGCTGAGTAGCCTCTGCCCCATCTGCCACTCATCTTTCACATCTTCCTCTGCCCTTGTGAAGCCAAAGTCAGGTTCTATTCCCCCGTGGCAACACAGGTGGAGCTCAAAGCAGTCATATTTTCCCCACTGGATATTTCCCTGAGATGGCACACTTCTCACAGGCACAGAGTTATGGTAACCATCTCATAATGTCCACTCCATTGCTTGCAGGGAGAAAATCTCTCCCATTTCTTTTGTACATTTTCTTTCTCACCTAGCTCACACATAGGCTGGAATAGCTACTGCAAACTAATTGATGGCACTGTAGAGAGAGCCTACAAAATTGAGGGCAGTCCCTAAATGGCCCTAATTTCTGCTGAAACGGAAGCAGGAGCTTTTGTAGAACCTGACCCTGACAAAAAGAGAGCTATATGGTATAGCTTATAGCTTTTTTTTTTGTGGCTACAGATGTGGAGGTTGTGTCCAGCTTAAGCATGGCCGGTCCTTTCTGTCTCCGGTGCAGGTTAAAAAACAAAAAGAAAAAACTACGTTGAAGCCTCCCTCTACAGTGACACACTTCTCTCTTTTAGTTGTCCAAACACATGTAGTGGCACAATGTACGCATTGCTCTTTCCTAGCAATCTGCTCTGATTACACACTTTTTTATCATTTCAAGGCATCCAATACCAGCTCCAGAAGAGCTTTCACACTTCTTTAACTTGTTTGGCAAGTTTTACTTCAGTAAATTATTTGGGCCTTTCAGTGCTGTGGCTTATTTCCTTAAAAGATCATATGCCTAAACAAAACCAAAACCCCCACCTCCATTTCCAGATGCTAGGAGGAAAAGGAGGTTTGCTTTCAGTGTCCCTGTCAGAGAATGCAGCATGTGCAACAAACAAGTGCAACTGGGAAGAACACAGCACAGAGCTTTGCTTTGATAGTAAAGAGAAAGTTCTGTAGGGGAAGGGATGGGCTGGTTTAAATGCTCCTTTTCCTGGGATGCTGTCCTGGGTTTGAGTGAGTGGTGGGGTTTTTTAGTAGCAGGGGATGGTTGTTTTGATGTTCTTAGGTAGCTCGATTTTTGCGTACATGAGCCATCTACAAGCCTCTCACATGGGGCCACCCCTATAGACCCCTCCCCTGCTACCAAAACCCCCTACCACTCACTCAAACCCAGGACAGATACTCCACACCTTTCCAGGTGAATGAATTATATTTTGCAAAGGCATGTCAGCACTGTTAAAACAGTTCAGTTTGGCTTTCAAGAACCAAATGATTGACATGTTTTCGAAAGTGCTGCAATGTGGATGAAAATGAGCAGTTGCTCATTAAAAGAAAAATACCTGTTTGGATGAAAAATCTCTGAGTAACTTTTCTCTAAGACCGGTTTCTAACCAGTGGTGTTGGCAGGTTGGACCTTGCCAGGGAGGACAGTGAGAAAGGAGGCTCCTATCTCTCCCCACCTTTTCAAACACCAGGTGTATTGGTGGTGTGGGTTAAGTTCAGGAGGCAGTAGAGGCTCTGCTGGGTGGGAGGAGGAGGGCAGGAGCTCAAGTGCATTCCCTTCCTTAAGTCCAATGAAAAGAGGGAGATGGGAGGCAAGAGCCTAAAGGCTGGTGATAAAAATACAGTGAGTTGCAGTAGAGACCTAAGTATAAGAGCAGGCAAGAGTCTCTCTTAAGAGAGATGGAGAAAGCCTCAGGTGATGGCATGAGAAGACTCTTCATCCTGCAGGACAGCTGAGGGAATCAGGGGAGCTGCAGGTAAGGTGTGACATTGAGTTCTCGATGGCCTTGTTCAAGGTTGATTCAAAGGGTTGTGAAACTTGAATCTGGCAAGTGGAGAAGATGGAGGGACCCAAGGTAGGGCACTGCAGTGCATGGAGTACATAGTGTTATTAATGCATAGCAAGGAAAAGGTGTAGCTTCTGAGACAGGCTTTGATTCTCTGTGCAGAAATAAAGTGGTTTGAGATGCTGAGCTGGGCTTACAGTTCTTGCTTTGCAAACCAGAAGTACAAACAGGTAGAGCTAGAGCCAAAGAAAAGAAGGACAAAAGAGCTAAGGCTGCAGCAGGTGATTCTGTGCTCCCACTAGCCAGGGCAGCCCAGGGAGTGCAAAGTGGCACAACTGTCTGGACTTGTCAGAGAAGCACACAAAACCCTTTCAGGCCAGGATTTCCCCCAGGGGTTTTATTATTTCCCTCTCTTTTCTTTGCCAGAAGACAGATAGCTGCAAAAAGAAATATGAAGTTCCTGGTAGATTGTTTACCTTAAGTTTGTATTGGTTTTAGCGGGGGAATGTGTTGACTGGGTTTTGCTAGATAGAAAAGGCAGATGTAGATTGACTGGGTAACCTCCCAGAGCACTAGAGAAATGTGACATGAAAGCTTTTACATATATGAAAAGATATTGTCAGCAGACTTTTTTAGCATTAAGACTCCAATAGAAGAATTAAAATGTGCTCTGGTAATTTGGATGTTCTTGGCAACTTACATGGTATTGCCACCTATCTCAAATGAGATCTCTTTTAAATGGAGTTAAATTATTGAGTCCTCTGTCTTGTAGCTCTCATCCTAGCTCTGCCTGCCTTGTTTACCAGGGACCAAGAATTGCCTGCAGATATACACAGCACACATTGATTTTAATGTCACACTAACACACTGCACACAGACACCATAACAGTTCTTGGGATCAGCACCAGCCATGGTGTCACATGGATATTTAACTCTTTCTTACCCTGTGCCTTTGGTATGCAGAACCCGAAGTGGATCTGGCCTTGCAGAGACCCCATTTGTATTTGTGGGTGTGTGTGTGGGGGTGTGTGTGTAGAAATCTGAGGTTTAGTTCTCCAAGCTGCAAAGATTACCTTGAAATTGTGTCTTCAGCATAATTGACGCAGCTGTATCCCTTAAAGCTGCAGGTAGCTCTAAATCATTTCTTGAAGTGCAAATTAATATCGGACTGAAGAATCAATTTTAAAGCCCAAAAAGACTGTTGGCAATAACTGTGCACAGAATTTGGTCCTCCCCAGCTGTTAGCTATAGCATATCATAGAAAACCTGGGAAGAGTGAAGGCCATTTTTTCTTTGTTTGAGCAAAAGGGTAAGATACTTTGCTTCTAAGTGAAGCAAATCAACTCTTTTTCCCTTCTAACTTTTAATGAGCTGTCAAACCTTGATAGAAACCTAGAGGAAACAGCTGATCTTGGCAGGACTCTTGCACTGCAAAGCTAATTGTGCCCCCTGGAGAGAGTGACCCTCCTTATGTCTACAGCTATGCAACACATGATGACTGACTTTATATCCTCCTTGATAAACTGTTTCAGCAAACTACAGACTAAACTGTATTTCAAGCCCAGGGGGAATCGGAAGTGTCACATAAAGTAAAGCTTGTGTGTTATAAGCAGCAAAGCATCGCACCCTGGTAAATGTGCATTTTAGCAAAGGAAATGCCTTTGCTCTTCTCAGTGACTGCTGCCATGGCTCAGGGTTGGCATGCTCAATGTCTGAGCTCCCCCTCTGCCCAAGATGACCTTTCTGAAGAATTTTGCAAATGGATCACTCTTTCTCAAGGACACCACTGAAATGCAAAGGGAGCATCTACTGAGCATGACTTCTTAGGTCATGTTGATATAGTTCTTGCATACAGCCTCTTGCTCACCAGAGCAACAAATTTGCAATAAAGAAGGCAAATGTGTTGGCCTGGGGTTTAGTTCTCACGTGTCTTGCTCTAGTGAGTAACGCTCCCCCCCGCCCCCAGTAGTGCTTTCTTTGCCTACTGAACCAGCAAGAGAGTGGTTAGGATTCAGGACCCCAATCTTTTCCTCACTGTATCACTTTGTAGAAACTTCAATCAAAATGGCCAACCTGGAAATTGTGGAGGAAATTGTGATTCTTACATGCTTAGACACTATTTTTATTGTAGGTTATCCCAAAGTCATCAGGCAATAGGGCATCTTGGGCTCTGTTGTGTGGGTAGATTTCAGCAGGTGATCTAAGCACCCTAGCACTGGTCTTTTAAGCCTTCACTTCATTTCTGAGAAGGGCTCCTTAATCTTCTAATTATCTGCCACAATTAGAGAAAGTCTTTCCTTCCATGTCACTTGAACAAATGCCTGCACCCTCTGTTAGCTCCAGTCCAGGAGAACGTTTTCCTATAGAATGTGCTGATAGGAGAGACAGAAAATGCTGCAGCCACACTGCAGAACATTCTACAGCTTCTGTACTGAGTCCAAGCCTTTTAACCCTATGGCCTTCAACATGCAAAATGCTCAGGTATGGTTTTGGTTGCTTGGGTTTTGGTTTTTTTTTTTTTACAAAAGGTGCTCATCTGTTGATCAGCTCATGTCCTGGACAGGGTGCAACATATGGAGGCAGTAGTGAGGCAGTGCTGACTGGCAAGTATCAAATAGCGTCAGTGCCAGAGTCTAGGAATGTTGTCCAACTAAATCACTTGGGAGTGTTTCAGGCAAGACCAGTAAGCTCCAGGTCAGCTGGGTGCAGAAATTTATTAACTTGTTTCTCTGGCATATATTAGACTATCTGTTCAGGTGACTAGGAGGGTCCCTTCTGGTGATAAATCCAGCAGAAGACCTATTCTTCACTGGGGTTTTCCATGTCTCAAAGGACACAAACTTGCAGAAAATAATTCTTTTCAGAAGCTGAGCTCAGTCGCTTCCCACAGGGCTCAACAGGGAGCAAAGGCCTCCGGACTGGGTCGCCAGTAAGTGGAGGCTGACAGCCTTTGCATCCCTTTGCTAAGCAGGCAAAATGAGCAGGGAACCTCTGCTGATTAAATGCATTAAATAATGCTGCTTCGTGGAAGAATTTGTAAATCAATGCTTGTCTGTTGATCTGCCCAAGCATTGGCACCTTCTAGTCAAATCTGCAGTAGCATCACTAACAGACATACGGCGCATCGCAGTGCTGCCAGTGGCACCTCGCCATCTCTGCTGTTGTTATGTAGGGACACCTTACAGCACGCCCTCTGCAGAAGGGTGAATAAGACACAGCATCTGCACCATCTGCTCCAGGCTGCCCTCAAGCACGACATGCTTTAGTTACTCTTCAATGCCATCTCCGCAGTCCTGAGATTAGTACTTACAGACTTACCTGGATCACTAGGAAAGGAGGTGGTCAAAGCTTTTCTTGAGGGAAGGCAAGGTTGCAGGAAGCCCACTGGAGCCAAGCTCCTGTCACTTTCATGTTGGGTTTTGGGCCAAATTGTCCTTGTGCAAGATGGAAACAGCCCAGCTGCTGGCCACAGCCAACTCTGCCTGGGACCTTCATTTCAGCTGAGAAGCCCCAGCTCCGTCCTGCCCAGACCAGGTGGGATGTTAGGTTAATGCTGTCCTCTTCCTACGATCACATACAGGGGTTATAGAGTATGGATTTCCTCTTGGCTTAATCCCACCTCTACTCTACCTTTTCAGTAAGACTCCCCTCTGGAAGTCTTATCACTCCTTCTCCTCCTCAACTCTAGGAGTTGACCAGATTAAAGAAATTCCTGAACTGTAGGAACTCCAGGAGGATCTCTGGCACCAGAGCACAGCAGCATTTCTCAGTGGGGAGATCCTTACCAGGAAACAAAATGAAGAGCTTTAATTTCCTTCTGAAACTCAGAGAGAATCCGCATTTACCTATTCCCCAGCATCCTATTTGGCTTTTGGTTCAGCCAGCCCCTGGACTGCAATCACCAGTACTCTGGGCATTGCAATCGACTCAGGTGACTGTTCTGGAATGTAATAAGGCTGCAGTGTATCAAGAATAATAATACACATCATACTCTTCAGCTGCACTGCATTGTTTTTATATATAAGAACAGGGATGCTGGTTTATGTAGCTTGCTCTGAAGAGACATATTGGGTCTGACTGATGTTAGATTTGAAAGCAAGCAAAAAAAAAAAAAAAACAAAAAAAACCCACCAAACATAGCTGTTAAACAAGCATGGAAAAATCACCTCTTTCTTCCTGTTCTAATCAATGGGCTGTCCACAAATGCATCTGCAGCTTCTCATGTTGGTGTTCAGTTGATTGAAGATTTGTGTCCAAACCAAACCCCAAGGGCCAGATTATCAGCTGGAGTTAATGAACATAGCACTATCGACTGCAACAAAGCCATCAGTCACTTTATAGCAGCTGATGAATTGACTTTGATTCTGAACAACTCCATACATTAGTGTACCTAAGACCCGAATCTGACGTGCACAGCCACTGTTCTGTAGATAGTGAGACTGAGCTTTGCACGTTTTGGGGGAGGTTAGACAAACTACACTACTGCTAGAAATTCAGTGTTTGGAGCTGATAGAGTCCAGTTTATTGACTATATTTTCACCTCACGACCCTGAGTCTTTTTGTTTCACTGTTCTGTTTCATTCCAGTCGTCGAGGGCTGGGACTGCTGACCCAGAGGGGTAGGGAAACCACCCCCACCCCAAGCTGTACAGTGCCTGGTATAAAGGGCTCTGCCTCCTGGGTGACCTTTTTGCTGTTACCTGAGCATGGAGTCACTGAGTATTTGTGAGGAGCGGACAAGGCTGTTCATGCTACCTGTAGGGACATTCGGTCCCTCCACCAAAGTGCCCTCGATTTCATTAGTTATTCACTTGTCATAGTGTTTCTATTCAGGAGTGACTGGGGGGGGGGGGGAGTTGCTTGTTTGCTGCAGCTGTTTCCACATCTGGATGTGACCTTCACAACCGCAGCTGGCAGAGCCGGAGCCCGGCCCCTGAGCTCCCTCTGATCCCTGAAGGTTCCTGGGGGTTTCCTTCCTCGCCACGTGCAGGGCCCAAAAACGTTGCCGCACAGGCCTGTTGTTTCGCCTGTGCTTTGGGAAAAGCTGCAGTCCTACTGTAGTCCTGATGGCAGTTTTTGTGCCTAGTTAACACGTGCATTTCTTTGTGTAAACCCAGTCCAACGTTGTGGTCTCTGCCAGGAAGCCACGGGAAACATCTCATAGCTACCATACGTTGAGTTGCGAACAACACCAAATGGAAGGTTTGATGTGTTGCTGATCACCACCGAATGATCTTTTAATCCCATTCCCATGGATGTGTGCTAGGTTAATTTTTCAGCTGGCAGTGCGTAGCTGTGGGTAAGCACATTGCATCTCCAGCAGTGCTGCAAGGGCAGCTCCTTCTCTTCATCAGGTGTAGTTGGGGGTTTATGTGTGCTGCTTCAATGAAGGCCAATAGTAATGGGCATTTGGCATCCCAGATTTCATGAGCCTGTTCAAGAAGAGATGGTTTAGGAGGCAGAGAGCATCTGCAATTTCAAGCTTCTCTCTGAAGATGTGACTGACAAATAGCTACGATCAGTAGCATAATAGCTAATAACAGCTTGAGGCAGCTGGGCTGATAAGCCCAGTTGTGGAGGTGGAGCTGGCATAGCCTGTACAGTCACTCAAACAGATGGTGGAGTGGGGGAAATATTCAGTTTACACCAATGTGGCTTTTGTCTCTGTGAATGCAGCAAGATCAGGAGATGCTAAAGCTCAAATTTTGTCTCCTGGGTACTTTTTGCACCCGACTTGAGTGACAGGGAATAGCAGGTTCTAATGATAGCCCAAAGACCTGAGGGGATGAGAGCTCAAGGTCAGGGTGTTTAAGCAGTCAGAGGATCTGTGCATGTGGAAGCAAGGTAGTAAGGAACTCAACATCAGGCAAAGTCATCCTTATTCCAAGGGCAAGCATTTCTTCAACAATTCTTTCAGTATCTCTTACTTTCTGTCTATAATGCACTGATTTCTAAAGCTTTCTACCTTTTACATGGGTCTTCAGCTTGTTGCAGAGGAAGTGTCTGTGGTCCGTGATGGTACGTGGAAGAGAGAGTTTTGTGACTGAATTATATGACCACCCTGCAGCAAACATTACTTCTTGATCATCCATGTCCTTTTTTATTTTTTTTTTTTTCAGTTTGCTTCTATGAGAAGGAAGAAATAAGAAATGCACTGCTGCCTTAGCTCTAAGCAGTATCTTCAATACTCCTTAAATCTACTGGCTAACTGCTCCTTATGCTATTTCTACATGCAGGGAAGCATGTAGAAATAATTAGATGAGTGAATGTATGTTGGTTTAAGGCATTAATTAGCATATCTTTAACTCCTCAGATATATCCAGATTCAGGGAAAAATGATGAGAACAGCATGAAATGCAGTGAGTCTTGACAGGTCATTGATTTTTTTTTTAATTTTTTTTTTTTTTTTTTAATGAAAAAGACAATACTATCTCTTTAATGTTATTACTGTCAGGCTTAAAGCATAAGCTATGAGGGTTTCCTCTGCACCCTGCAAAGAATTAATGAAGTTATCCCAGTTCTTTAATACTTAGTCAGATTCTCAT
Organism: Tyto alba; assembly: GCF_018691265.1. Taxonomy (NCBI): domain Eukaryota; kingdom Metazoa; phylum Chordata; class Aves; order Strigiformes; family Tytonidae; genus Tyto; species Tyto alba. The sequence goes on along the minus strand of NW_024881327.1, from coordinate 10,960,797 downwards.
TTGCTGAATATTCATAAAGAATAAGTATCTTGCAGTGAAACTGTACTATTAAAGCAGTAATTCTAGGGAGGGATAAAGTAGCAGCAAGCCCATCATTTTCACCAGGCAGAATTTCACTATGTTGAAATTGAAGGCATTTAGATTAATTTATATTACTCTTCTTTCTGGTAGAAGGGTCCTGGAAAGACCAGAAATGGGTACAATTTTTGCTTAATGTTTATACCCTCAGATCAATACAAAATCCTGGCTTTTTTGAAGTCACTGGCAAGATTTTCACTAATATCGGAAGGTTTTTTTTCCTTAGGGTGCATGTTGTCTTTCCCTCTAAATTTCCAGCTGAAAAAAAACATCAGAAACAAGTTTGTGCCAACTTAAGGCCCAGCTGAAAACCAGGATATAAGTGGCTTCCTAGAGGGACAGTCTTCAGGTGTCTGTCCTGCTGTGACTGTAGGTGGGCAGTGACACAACGTCTGGGTAACACCTTCCTCCGGCAGCCAGCTGGCCTGCAAGAAGCCTTTGGCCCAAGTTCAGAACAACACTTGGGGTCCAGAGCAAAAAGCCATCACTGTGGTTCCTGAGGACCCCTCAGACAGCTCCACGTCCAGCACGGAGCTCAGAGCAGGGTGACAGCCCTGACCGATAACTGGGGGGTGATTCTGGTGGCTGGGCGTGTTGCGAAGCGCCCGTTTTAGACGTGTCGTGCACAGATCCCCTCTCGCTGCTGGGACACTGGGAATGTGGTTGACTCGGGAAGGCTGCCTGCCGTTCACTCCATCCTTCTTCACTGCAGTGCCCACGACAGCACCTGGCAGGTTCCTGGTGAATTTTCCCTCTTAATTTCTTAAAACAAGCTTATAAACCAAATGGTATATAGGTGCTACTTTTCATGCATTGTTTCTGACAAAGTGAATGTGTGTCCCTGGCTAAAAACTGCATGGCTAAGCTAACTGGGACCAATATTTATGGACTAGCCCCAACTTCAGCTTTTCACCCCATGACTTCCTAGTCAGACATCCCTTTTTACATCATTTCAATGGGGAGAACATCCTTCAGATGACCATGGCCTCCTTCCTGTTTGGATAAAGCTTCCAGAAAGCAGTGAAAGAAGCTGTGTCTAGGGGATATAAATAGACAACCTTTCTGAATGAAAACATGCTTGTCGTCTTTAAAACAACAGCAGTGAGAAACAGCCCAGGGATATGGGTGACAGATGCCCTGTAATAGATATCACAGGACCCATCTATCAGCACTGCCTGCCCACTGTTGTATCTGGAGTGCCTTTGAAACTAGAAAAAATATTTTATTCTGATAGAGGAACCCCAAGCAAAATTTAAAATCTCCTATTATTTGAACCAGATATATTTTCATTACAAACAGGGCTCAGACCTCAGCTCATGATCACTAAACCTGACTCTTCACCCCTTTCTGACTGTTGAGGTTGCTTTTTTTATCAACACAGTTTCCCTAAATCTTTCCATCATTTTCCAAGTCTGGTCCAAGAAGGATTTTAAGACATTCTTAGCTCTAATGCCAAGGTATGCAGGATTTAGAAGTCCTGTTACTTCTGTTTGAACTAGGCCATATATGTTAGCAATAATAGCATTTCTTACATAAACCAAGTAGACAGAAGTTCCTTGGTCTCTTACTGGAAGAAGTGATTTGGCTACAGAATGCAAATGTTACAAACCAGTGAGTCCATGAAAATGATGAACAGCTAGTAAGTGTTTAAAAACACTTTTTTCTAGTCACAAACAAATGAGTTACAGAAACAAGATATCAAGAATGGCTAAAATTTTTACAAGTGTACCTTCGTGGTGGTTCAGTTTTGTCTCCATCCCTGGAAACAAGAGCTGTGCTATTCCATCAGCATTTTGAGGCAACATTTTCACTTCATTAAATACTGTCACTTTTTGCACACATATTCTAAGTGCTTTTATACTAAGCCTCTTCCTACTTACCCTGCCACAGAAACACTGGCTGCAGTGGGCTGGAAGAGTAAACACCTTCATCTCTGATTTTTCAAACATTTGGCATTTAAAATTTCAAAGTGATTGATGCAAAAGCTCTCCAAGGTTATAGAGGCTTTGCTTGCTGCCCATGTGTTGCCTGGTTTTTCAAATGACACCAATATACCTGACCGCAGCTGTGGGAGGTCAGTGTCACCCAAACCTGGTATTTTGGCCCTTGGCTTGGCTGTGGAAGAGGCACAAATTACTGTGATTTTGATGCATATGCTCTTTCAGGCAAAAAAAAATGTAATAAATCAGCACTGATAAGAAGAGATACAATTGCTGTGTAGAGATCAACTTCATGGTTCAGTGGAAAGTGTGTTCAGTGGAAAGTGTGTCCAATAGGTATATAAAGTAATAATTTTAGTTATTTCTATATTGTTTTCCATCGAGTTACTTTGTCAGTACTGTTTACCCCAAACATTTAAAATGTCATCAGAAAATTATTACATCTTCATGACAATGCATATGAACTATTTATCTCTGTTTTCTAATTTTTATGCCTCTAAGATTTTTGCCTATAGCTAAGGCATCCAGAAACTTGTAATCAGGAGGTGGTAAAATATTGTGCATAACAGAAAAGCCACTCTGAACACTTCAAATACTGTCAAATAATGGTTTCTGTTCTGTGAAGGGGCAACGTGTACTCTGTAACACTTCTCTAAATCCTCCTGCATTCAGTGTAGCAAACTTTGGTCCTACTCTTCTTTCTATAGAAACTACCAGCAGAAAATGAAGTAAACACTTTTTAAAACAAATTAACAAGGAAAAAAAACAAAACCAAAACCAAACCAAACCAAACCAAACCAAACCAAACAAACAAAAAAAAAAAAACCTCAGTGGTGTTACATTTGCTTAGTCGCTGTCAGGTTACTCCATTCAGGCTGCTAACTCATGACATGCAGTATTAGAAAACAGGTTTCATCTTGCTGGACTGGCTCCACAAATGTCTGCTACATCAGACCCAGGCTCTATCTAGCCCAGCTCAGCTGTGATTCAGCTCCTGCTCTGTGTTGTCAGCAATCAGGCTACAATGCATTTGGTTAATGAGCATGTTTGTGTGGTAATTGTAAGCATCATGATTTGAGTGTGCCTCAGCCTAGCTCCTCCTTTTGCTCTGGTTTGTTTCTGTCACTGGGAATGCAGAAGGGAAAAAAAAAAAAAAAAGAAAAAAATGGCAGAAATTGACCCTAATTTTCACCTCTCTCTTGAACTAAGTGGAAAATGAGGGCAGTGTTCACAACTATAAATATCTTCTAAAATGGAGAGTGGCTTAAAACTATGCCTTGGATTTTGGCCTATAAACTCCTCCAGGGCCTGAGAAAACCAAGTTTACTGACTCACATCCCAACAGCGCTTGAGGTTCCAAACAAAAAACCAATGGTGCTGGTACCAGTGCCAGAAAAAGGAGCATTCATACTGACCAAATAAAATCTCCTTGTGCTTCCTGTAGGATGGTCATCTACAGAGTGTATGTGTGAAAGCTGCTTTTTGCATGTGGTTTCTGTGGTTGTAGTATAGCAAAATCATGAGCAACTCTGCCATAAGTAGTGATGGACCAGCCCTATGTTAGGTCCCAATGGGAAAATGAAGGTCAATCTTAAGGCTGCTCATATGGTTACCTTGTGACTGGCCTTCCTGTGTACCTGTTAGCAAAATTCCTTATTTTTCCTTTGCCTGCAAAAGACCCTAGTTTTGATTCTTAGAGAACTAAATGTTGATTTCAAGTCATTTGTTACTAATGCAGGGTTTACCTCAATACTAGTTGAATGCTTCTGCTGTTGGTGGGAGGGTTTGCCACAAACTTCAGCACTCATAATAACGTATGTGTGCACTTAGTATACTATAGATCATAGAATCATTTCAGTTGGAGAAGACCCTTAAGATCATCAAGTCCAACCATAAACCTAACACTGCCAAGTCCACCATTAAACCATGAAGATGTTGGAATTAGGAACTGAACTGAATGAGTATAACTAGCATATAGCTGAGATGAGTTTCAGGGTAGTCCTTAAAATCTATCAAATACTAATACTGAGTTCTTTTCCATAGCAATCTTCCTTGCTTTCTCTTCTGTGATTCTGGGCAGCTTCCTGTCCTGGGCTGAGTGAGTGGTAGGAGTTTTTTGATAGCAGGGGAGGGGGCTATTGGGGTGGCCCCTCTGTGAGAAGCTTCTTCGAAGCTCCCCCAGCTCCACGTCAGCTCCACTTCTGTTTGGGAAATTGAGCCAATCGGCTGCGCCTCTGCGATAACGTATTTAAGAAGGGACGTGGTGACGGTCAGTCGGGACTTGTGAGGAGGAGTTCGCTGCAGCTGCATGAACACCAAGGTCAGTGGAGGAACGGAGGAAGAAAGGAGGGGGGAGGTGTGCCGGAGCAGAGACCCCCCTGTATCCTGTGGGGAGACGGCAGGGCGGCCCCCCCCTGCCACCCATGAAGATCTACAGTGGAGCAGACACTGATTTATGGCCTGTGGCTCCTGCTCAGATAATCAAGGTGCTGTGCCCGAAGAAGGCCTGGGATCTCATGGGAAAACGGCAGCCCCACGTGCTGTAATTCAGCACTGGGAGGACTGCAGTATGTGGGGGAGTCCCACGCCGGAGCAGCTCGGGAAGGGCTGCAGCCGTGGGAGGGAATCCAGTCAGGAGGAAGTTAGTGACCCATGACGGAGCAGTGTGGGGAACGCTGCGGCCCATGGGAGGAATTCATGTCGGAGAAAGTTTGTGGAGGACTGTCTCCTGTGAGAGGGGGACCACAATGGAGCAGGAGGAACAAGTTCCAGGACACTCCCCTCACCGAAGATGAAGGAAGTGGCAGCGCTGACTGCACCCCCCATTCCCTGCCCCTGCGCCACTGGGGGAGGAGGTAGAGATATCGGGAGCAGAGCTGAGCCACGGAAGAAGGGAGGGGTGGGGGGAAGGTGTTCTCAAGATGTGGCAATGCTTCTCATTGTCCTACTCTGTTATGTGTTGTTAGTGTCTGTAATAAATGTATGTTCTTTTTTTCCTCCCCTAACGAGTCTGCCTTTTGCTCGTGATCATAAAAGGGGAATTTTTCCCCATCCCAGTCCTATCTCGAACCCCAAGCCTGGCTCTCTGTCCCTTCTCAATTGCCGGAGGGGAAGGGAGAGAGAGCTGCTGCATTGTGGTTGGCTGCCATCAGGCCTAAAACCACGACACTTCCTCATTTTGACACTTCCCCTGGACGGTGAGGGAGGCCAGAGAATCTCCTAGGCCTGCAGAAAGTTGACAATTAGTCAGACCTGGAGAACTCGGTCTTTGATTCACCAACAGAGACAATATTTCTAAGAGTATTTCAGCATCTTGGTGCTAATATGAGTCAGCCTATGCTAGAGAAACTAACTTCCAGGAGTTCCACTGGCATTTCCTGCAACTTTAACATGTGTTTGCTGCTTTTGTGACAAAAGAGGAAACTATGGAGCAACACTTAGTGCAGTTGGCAACAGAAAGGACTTTTGCACAAGAACAGGTGTGCTTTTAAAGTGTTCCTGTAACCTTGCAGGCAGAAGGTAAGAAGAGAAAGGAAACTGGATGCAACTCTGTTGTGCTAGGCTGTAATTTTCCTTTAGACATTTTAAATCTGAATTTTGTGTCCATATCCAAAGTTAAAATAAATATTGTCCATTTAGATTGCAATGTAAACATAGTAGCACTGGCAGCTGTGGAGAAGAGAGTAAAAACATAGCTAAAGTTTAGCTCTGCTAAAACCACCACTTGTGGGATAATTGTTTGTTAGTGCCTTCACCATGAGTATGTTGCAATGATCATTATTTAATGGTTGAGCTGAATAAGGCAGCTATACTGATATACTATAAAAGTTATATTTTACTCACCAGGAAAAGTAATATGAAAAAGCTTAATGTAAATCTGAATTTTACATGGTATCTGTAGCAGCTGCTGCTGGAATAACTGTTGAGAACAAATAGTATTAAACATTCCTGGACATAGCAATGATTTATCACAAGGCAAATGTTCGAAGTCAGTTTGCACTCCAAAGATTTATCTTTGGGATCTGTCTTATACCCCACCAAAGCCAACAAACAACAGAAAATAGGAATGACAGAGATGACAGAGTAGTTTCCTTTTTTTTTTTTTTTTTTAATGCAATTAAGAATGAACTTCAGTAATATTAGAAGCTGATGAAACTAGGCAGATGTTTCTTTCACTTGAGTAAAGCTGCCCCTCACATTTACAAATTGCTCAGTCAACCACAATCAAATACTTTTCTCAATTTTGTCAAAGAGTTTCCTGGTCATACTCGATGAGAATTTTTTCTTCCCTCTAGATTCAGTTCACACAGTCATATACTGGCTGGGTCCAGAGGGTACTGTGAAGGTCATCTAGTCCAAACCCCAAGCTCAGAGCAGACTCAGCTAGAGCAGATTTCTCAACTGGCCATGTCCAGTTGGGTTTTGAGTATCTCTAATGATTGAGACTTCACAACCTCTCAGCCTCTCTAGGCAACCTGTCCCAGTGTTCGACTTACCATTCACAGGAAGAAAAAAAAAAAAAAAAAAAAGGCATGTTTAATTTTATGTTTAAATGGGATTTCCTGTACTTTTGTTTGTGCCCATTGCCTCTTGTCCTGCCACTGGATAGCACTGAGTAGAGGAGATCCTACCTCAGTTGTCTCTTTGAGGCTCCACAGTCCCAGCTCTCTGTGTTTCCTTGTATGACAGATGGTCCAGTCCCTTAATCATCTTGTGACCCATTCCCCGGACTCACTCCAATAAATCCATATATTCCTTGTATGGGGAGTCCAGCACTCAGGACTCCATTTGTCTCTCACTAGTGCTGGAGGAAGGATCACTTCCTTTGACTTGCTGGCAGTGATCCTTCTAATGCACCCCAAGAGGCTGGTAGTATTCCTTGTTGCTAGGGCATATTGCTGGCTTATGGACAACTTGGTATCCACCAGGAGCCCAAGGTCCTTTTCCGTAAAGCTGCTTTGCAACCACTTGGTCCCCAGCAGGTACTGGTGCATGGGGTTGTTCCTCCCCAGGAGATTGCACTTCCCCTTCTGGAACTGCATGAGGTTCCTGTCAGCCCATTTCTCCAGCCTGTCAGAGTTCCTCTGGATGGCAGCACAACCCTCTGGCGTACCAACCACTCCTTTCAGTTTTGTGCCATCTGCAAACTTGCTGATGGTAGACTCTACCCCATCATCCATATCATTAATGAAGATGTTTAAGAGTACTGACCGCAGTATCCTCTCCTGGTGTATGCACACAGCTAGTGACTGGCCTTCAGCTGGGGTTCATGCCACAGTTGGACTTCATGAACACAGTTCTTTGAGTCTGGCTGTTGAGACAGTTTTCAATCAACTGTCCACTTATCTAACCCATACTTTATCAGCTTGTCTGTGAGGATGTTATGGGAAACAGACTGAAAGCCTACTAAATTCTGCTCAACAAATAAACAATATCTGCTGCTCTCCCCTCACCTACCAAGGCAGTCATCCCATCATTATCAGGTTGGTCAGGCATGCTTGTCCCTTCACAAATCCATGCTGACCGCTCCCTCATCTTGTCCTTCACATGTTTAGAAATGGTTTCCAGGTTTACCTCCTCCATCACTTTCCCAGGGATCAAAGTGAAAGGAGACCAGCTTGTACTTCTCCATATCATCTTTCTTGCCCTTCTTAAAGACAGAGTGACATTTCCTTTCCTTCCTTCCTCAGGAACCTCTCTAGAGGACCACAGGCTTCCAAAGATTAGCAAGAGCAGCCCCACAAAACTACCTGCTACCTCCCTCAGCACTTGTAGGTGCATCCCATCAGAACCCACTGACTTAATGTACGTCCAATTTGTTTAAATGTTTCCTGACCTGATCCTCTTCCACCAAGTCTTCCTTGCTCCAGAGTTTCCCACTGGTCTCAAGAGCCTTGAATTTGTTAAGGATGATCTTACCGGTAAAGACTGAGAAAAAGTACCTCTGACTTTTCTATGTCCTTTGTCACCTGGTCGCCCACCTCTTGCTAAAAGATGTTTCCAAGTGGTATCCCTCCTGTAGGCTTATTTTTAAGAAAACATGTAGAGTAACCCCATGAATATAACTCAAGCAATGTGCATTGTCTGTACAGCTGTTGGGCATCAGTACAGAAAGGCACATGAATTATTCCTTTGCTGTCAATACTCATAATAGCATTACTCATGTGCCCAAAGTTAAGCACGTATTTAAAAGCTTTGGGAAATGGGCCTTTAATTTCCATCAATGCGAAATGCTTGAAACACAATCTGCTGCTATTTAAATCTTGTCTGAGACATCTACAGAGTACAAAATTGTACACATTCAAAGATCAATTTAAAGAATTGCTGCTAGCAAAGGAAAATGATAGGAAATAAGAGAACAGTGAAGAGTGGTGATTTTAAGGAGGACTAGGAGCTGGAGCAGACTGATGTTCTCATGCTTGGTATGCATTTTGCAAAACTGGATGTGTTTGTTTGGATGCATTTGGAAAAGGGCTGTATAAAGCCCGAAACACTGATCTTAAAACACAGAAGATTTAAAATATGCAGAAAAACTTAAACTCATCTCAGCTCTGAGCACCTCTTTTCCTCAGACAAGGACTTGCCTTTTCTACGTGCACTGACACTCAGCTACAGAAATTCGAGTCTTGGTTTTATGGGGCCTCAGATGTTTTCCTCTAAACACGGTAACACAAAGCATACTGCCGAGTGCCTTGCTGAGTGTGCCAGCCCAGCATCCTTGGGGACACTTCTTTGCCTGTGTATCTTGGCCCATTCCTTCATTAGCTTCTCTGCTAGGACACGCGGTTCTTGATTGTAATGACACCTTTGTGCAGGGTAGAAAAGGAGTTTAGCTGGTTCCTACAAATATGACTGATCTGGGAGCCAGAAATGAGCGTTTTCAACTTTGTGATATTGCTGATGTAATTTCATTTCTTGGGGTGGAGGAGCTGCCTTTGTAAATTGTTTCTGGCAAGAGCTGTGACTCTGCACAGCCTCTGCCCCACTGGGAACCACAGCTTTTGCCTAATCTGCTACTCTGAGAGTAATAACAGTCAATTATTGTAATGGGACCGAGATCACAAGTCCCTATTCTGAAAAGCAGCAGAGCGGCTACCATGTGCCAACAGGGTAATCAGTGCTGGCTTTTGAGAACAGCTCTTCCCAAGAGATTATAGAGATGACAGCCTGACCTCAAGTTGTTAAGGGCTCTCATGTAAAACTGAGAGATTAGTTTGACTTAGATTAGCCCTGCCAGACTCTGACCTTGCTGTTTGCATCCTTCTTCCTAAGTCTGTCTTTGAAGTCTCAGTGAGGTGGGGTGTAACAAGGCTCTTTGCTACTTAGCATAAGTCTGCTATCTTCTTCTGTCCTCTCCCGAGCAGGTCTGTGGGGACACATAGAAGAGCAGCTGCACTGAGGTTGAACATAAGATGACACAAAAATGCAAGTTTTGAATTTTTGCAAGTGCCCTGAGGTTTCTTGAGATGAGGAATATGAGGAAAACATAAGCATTTAATATTGTTCATCTAGGTATACTTTTACTTGATTAACATATACATTAGTAGCCCTATCAATAGCACCATCTACTGCCTTCCCGATAGCAGGACACAAGTTCTGCATTATAATAGCAGAGATGACTAGTGAAATGAGAAGAGGGCATCTGAAGAGGTTGCTCTCCTCACCTCCTGGCAGCAGCAGTGCTGGGGAGCCACTGCATCCACATGTGTTCACAACACAAGCCATCTGCTGGGAGCCAGTACGGCAAGTCTCTGTCAGTGCTGTGCAGAGCTATTTTCAAGCTATTGGGGCCCTCTTTTCAGATGCGTCACCAAAGTATCCCACCTGAATTGGTCACTAATACCAGGAATATTATTTCTTCCAGCGCCTTGCCTAGTCTTCTCCACTTGCCCTTGTCAGTCTTTAAGTCCATTCAGGGGCCAGCATCACCTCTCCCCAGCATTAATCCACTGTGTCTGCCTCTCTGCAAGGCCAGCACAACATGATTTTCATTCTCCACTCCACAAGATACAAGCTGTAGATGCTCCTGAACCTTTCCTTGGAGATGAGGCCGGGCAAGGGAACACAGATGAAAAGACATAGATATGACTGAACCAAACTAAAATAAGGAACTGATACAAGACATTGTGGGTTTTATTAATCATACAATGTACATGTTTAACTAGGAGACCATAACACAGTGCATGGTCTGAACAACTGCCTAAGCATCAGAGGATGACAAGATCCCTGTCCTTTGCACAGGTCAGATTTGGTGATCTGCATACGATGCAATCTTTGATTTCCTTTGCCCTCCCAGGATACCATGAGACTTTGGACCTCTTGGCTATTCAGAGTGATAATCCCTTATCTAGTCTGTGAAGAGGGAGTTTTATCCCAAAGTGAGTGTTATGAAGCTTCATGGATGCTCCAGCCCCACCCCTGGGGTTTGATTATGGAGACCAACCACCTAATTGTTCACTCCAGATTTACCCTCTTGTCGAAAGGAACAAACATTTCTTGTTCCTTTGTTTGACCTTTTTTGTATTGTTCCAGGACACAGTGTTTCACTTAGAAATCTAATTTTTTTTTTTTTTAAGAGGAATTCAATTTCTCATGCTGCTGCGAGTTGCTCTCTAGCATTCACAGAGTCCCTGCTCTGCCCCAGGGAACTGAAAGGAAGAAAAAAAAAAAAAAAAAGAAGACATAAGCAAGGAAACAGAATAAGCAGAAGTGGCCAGCATCAACATGGGAATGAGGAGTATAAGGAAAACAGCAGTAGCTTCCAATACTGCAGAGCCAATGACACCTGAGATATGGACATGGATTTTCAGGGGGAGTCTCTTGTGTCTGCAAAGGGGCAAGCCCACATGCCTACCAATACCACATGAGGGCATGAAAAATACCTCTTCCTCCTTCCTCAGACAACTATAGGAACCTAATGTCTCTGGGGCTCCTAATTATCTCCAGATTCTGGCAGAAACCAACAACTGCATTCAGCAGTGATTGTGGTTAGGGGCAAGGGCTGAGATGGGACAAACAGAGACATTGTCCCCTTCTGCTCCTCTGACTGAATTTTCTGCAGCAAATAAGCCAACCTGATAGCCTGGCATAAGGCTCAGGGTCAGATGCTCAGCAAAAAAAAGGAAAACACTTCTCATGTGGTAAATTACCATGGGGTTCTCTGGAGAAAACTATTGTGTGATCATGTCATTAAGGATATCTGACTTTGGAGTCAAGTTAAAGTTGTACAAACAGCCCTCCTCAGTTCTAAGTGTTTAGCTATGCAGATTAAATCATTTTGCTGCAGGGTTTGAGGGTGTTGTATAAATTTATGCCAGGAGAAAGTCAGTAAGTGACAGCAGTTTAAAGATCTGCTCAACAGAAAAGTAAAAAAGGAAAAAAAAATCCACACAAGAAAACCAAACAAACAGTTGAAGAACACATCAGTTCTGTCTGGATTTGAAGATTAGCTTTGTAGCTAATATCAAACAGGAAAAAAAAAAAATCTAAATGCTTACAACATGCTCAGGACCATGTCTGAATAATAATTATGAAGCTGACTTAAAAACTGAGATGCTTCTATGGCAATGCTTCTATTGGCTTAATTGTCGTAATAGTCCGATGGGGCAGCAGTGATGCTGTGAATGAGCACCCTCGTCCTTGGGAAGGTCAGGGATCCTACTTGTACTAGTCAGTTAATTGGCTAACCTATGATTCAATGTTGCTAAAACATTGCCTGCACTCACTGAAGGCAACAGGAGGCAATTTTTACCACTGAGTAGATCCTGGGCTTGGCAAGACATCCTCTCCCCTGCTTCCCCACGCTGCACCTCACTTTCCTCCTCTTCAGCATACACTGCATATTTTTCAGCTCAATGCATTTCTCCAACCCCCCTGATGCTGTTTTGCCAGGTTATTAATAACAAATTGATCTAATTGGAAATTTTTTGAGACCTGTTAGCCTTCGTGCCATTAATTTGGCTGTCCATGAATCAGGGTGGCTTGAAAAAGGGGATTTCCCTGCTGTGGCCCTGAGCTAGCAGGCAGAGCCCCAGTGCCCCTCTCCTCAGGAGAGTGTTTGCTTCCAGTATCCCGATGGGTGCATGTTTCCATCCATTGCCAACCTCTGTAAGAAGCAACTGACAGTAAAGATCAACCTGGTTGCCACAAGGCAAACTCCAGGCCCCTTCTTTGTACTCCTGGACAGGTGAAAATGTCTTCAGCCCATTGGCTATGACCTGCAAGTTTTCCGAGACTCCCTGTGCTGATATTGAAAAGGGATCATTTTTTTCCCACCTGTTCTGAATAGTGAGAAAGGAAGTAGTTGCTTGAGTAGAGAGAGAATAAAAAATGGGCTGGACAAACACATGTGGTTGGATAGATGAGGACATGCATCATCATGTGCTGTGTTCTGTAATGCAGCATGAAAACAATTATTAGCAAGCACTCACAGCAGGCAATGAACCACAGAGACCCATGAAAATGACCTCGTTTCTGCTTTCTCCCCTTCTGAATCCTGATCTTGCTCTAAAGGGAATCATCAAGACAGATCCCAAAGAGCTAAGTGCACAGTGAAGTCCTTCAGCAAATAGCCCATGTTCAATACTGCATCCCTGTGCTTGTTATCATATACCTCTGTATGCTGTATTGGCTTTTTAGTGTTGGTTTAGTGCTAGAGCTGTTGTGTTATATGAATCTATAGGGTACTTGAATTTCTACTTCCAGGAGCAGAATTCTTTGGAGTCTAAACTCCCCTGAAATCCCACCACTGCTTTTGAAAATTGGTCTAATACCACCAGCAATGGGTACCCCTCGCTAATTCAGAGTGCTGAGTCAAAATGTCAGAAGGACATCTGCATTCCTGTCTCTGACTGCCCATGGTTTTGTGGTGTGTCGGGTGGGTGATGGGCAGCAGTAGTTGCCCTCTAGGGGACTAAAACCATAGGTGGCCACTTCTTTGGGTGTTCACAGGGCATATTCTCTCCCCACTATTTACCCATTGAGTTGCAAGTAAAGAATTTGGAGGGCTTGCTAGAAGGACACTGCAGGATCCGTCTATGCCGTCGCTGTGAAATGGGGATTGTGTTCCTTTCCTGTCACGGTGAATACAACCATTCAATGAAAGTGGGCTTTATAATTGCAATGCTCTAAAGTGACAATTGTGTTTCATCTACATCCAAGCTATACGGTTTCCACTGACCTTGTCTGGTGCCTGTATGACCCTCAATACCCCTATGGGCTGTGAAACATAAACAGAATTATCTGTGCTTGGAGACTTTCCTGCCTCCGCTGAGGACAGGCACAGCAAGTGGCGGCAATCCCCACTGCTTTATGTTCCCTTTTATAAGCAAGGGTGCTGCGACTCCAAATCATTAGGCACTGTGTGGGAGAGATACAGTAAAAATGACCTTACAGCCTCTCTGAGCCAGCACAGGCACTAAATCAGTTGACAGCTACAGCAGGAAAAGAAGGCTGTGGAGCAAAGAGAACAAAGGTAAATCAGAGCAATCAATCATGTCTGAGTCAGATCTGCGTGTGTCCTTTTTTGTTTGGCCAGGCTCTGACAAGCAGGGATGCACTGGAGGAGAGCTGCTGCCTTCACTACTTCCCACAGAAACTCCCAAGCATGGAGAATCCTCTTTCCTTCTGCAGCAGGAAGCACACACTCTGTGTGTGTGTATGCACAAAGACATGCTTTTTTTGACTAGCTGACATTGCAGAAAAGCTGGGTTGCAACACAAAATTATGGATTGTACTCGGAACAACTCCTGAGCTGTGGGCAATATGAGATCATGAAATGAATCTGAAACCTGTGAATGAGCACCCCTTGCACATCTTGCTGATAATCAAGCTTTTAAAAACATTTTGCTGATAATCAAGATTTTAAAAACCTGCATGAAAGAGCCGAGCTGAATTCTGTGCTAACTCAGGCTTGTTGAACTACATTTCCCAAGACACTTGTAGGTGGAACAAATGTGGAAGACCTGTCAGAGGATGCATCTTCTCCAGGAAGAAAATCTTTTATTCCACATGCATAAGATATAGAGGGCTCTATGTGACTCTCAGGGTGAGTGAGCAGGCAAGTAGGAGAGAAGGGTTCTGCTGCTGTGGATAAAACTTTATTTCCTCTTAAACAGAACAAGTTTGTAATGGAATCATTGAAAAACAGGCTCTTCAACCCCATTTTTAATCCTCTTGGAATAGAATTACTTTTCAAATAATTACATGCTTTTTACTGTAGCCTGGGTTCTTGAAATGCCTCCTGTTTTGTCTGACACAACCCTTGGCTGATTTATTGAAAACAATAAATTTATTGTTATTTGTTATTTTACCCTGTCATTAACCTTTATTCCATTAAGAGCTTGTGCATTGCGAAGTCTTATTTGAGTTTTCTATGGTCAGGTTCATTGTACGGTTTACATCGCTGCAGAACTCCCTGCTTCCCCTTGGCTGCCATCTGAGTGTGTTGGGGTCACTTGCTGCCCTCTCCTCCCACAGGCAGCCCAGGGAAAGGTGACCTGGCAGAAGCTGGACCAACTCATTGCTTCCCTCACCCGGTCACCCTTTATCTGTATGCCTCGCCAAGGGTCTTCGGCACTGAAAAATCAAGGAGATGAGGCCACTGCCCAAGGGGTTTAAAGTCCAAGCAGCTGTTAGCTCTCAGGCTTCTTGAAAATTTCCAGATGAACTACTTTACAGTGGGAAACAGCTTCTTGACTAAGCGAGCATGTTTGTGGAATATGTCTGCTTCCCATGGATCAGTCCTCTTTTGATGAAAAAGGGAAAATCCCAAACTCAAAAAAAGTTCTATTTGGAAACTCAGTTCCTGTAAAGCACTGTGACCTGGGGTTGCCACGTCATGTGTCTTTCTCTATTGAGCCTTCCCTTGGACCATGGACAAGAAAGTGTCTCTTCCTGTAGACCTTCATATTCGTTATGTTTCTTGTCTTTCCTCCTCCATTCAGAAAGCTACTCCAGAACTTTGATAGGTTTCAAATATTTTTCATTATTTTCACCCTACCTTAGTCAGTAGTCACATATGCCAGTTTGACTTTTTACTAACATTGTTCCATACATTATAGCTCTCTCTCTGGTGTTTACCTCTGCCATGTTGTGGCACTAAGCAATCATACTTGTTTTCAGTCTTCATTTTGCAACTTCAAACTGAATTTCCTTCTCTTTATTTCATCCTGCTATTTCTTTTCTGCACTTGCCTTCAATTAAATTAATCTTTCATGAAGCAGGACTGAACACAGTACTGCAGATGAGCTTATGCCCATGCCTCAAATGGCAGAACCATTATTTCTTTGATTCGGCTGGAAACACATCACATCACAGATCCTAGGATTTCACCAGGGTTCATTACGATAATGCAGCCAAAGCAGGTCTTGGACTGACAGGTAAAGAAAAGAATAGGAGCAGGAGTCATCTGGTGAGAATGTCAATAAGATGTGGTGGAGGAATTTCAGAGTTGAAATAATTGATTTTCAGCCACCAGGGTATGTGCTAACATTTTATCAAAAAAAAAAAAAAAATCAACATTTTCTTCTGAAGACAACTCTCTTTCCCTGATCAACTTGGTTGGGATCCAGATCTCTCCCTGGTACTAGCTTTCAGACAAGTGAACAAGCCCAGTAAAAAAGTCTGTGAAACGCAGACAAAATCAGATTTGCAAGCCTTGCCTCTGGTGGGGCTGAGTTTTGCTTGGCTCCCAGATGCACAATTTCCAACCAGAACAGGTAATCAATGGTTTTGATACAGTTGCTTTTTGAAGGCCATGTGAGTGGGCTTCACCTGGGATGCTGAATTTTACAGTAAATTAACTTGCAAATGCCATTCATTCTTAAAGTGCTTATTTTACACACTTGGTAAATGCTTGATAAATTAAAAATATAACTAAAACCAATTCACAGGGCAACAGCAGCCAACACAAGATCTTCCTTCTTATCCTTTCCTAAGCAGCTGGGTAGACAAAATAAGGCCTCAGAGTTTTACCATGAAGGTTGACTTTTTCTCTCCTTGTGGTCAAGACAAACTCTTGACAGGGCACAGGTTTCTAAAGCAAGGTCAGATGTAATGCAAGTGTCAAATGTTTGCATCACAGAGCCTAAGTGCAAATTCCCTCTTCAGTGGTTTTCATCTTCAGTGCCCAAACTGGGCACTGGGGACATAGCTGCCGGCTTTGCCTGAGAAAGGACAGCGAGATTAAGCTCACACACATAACAAATGAAATTTCAAGGCAAAAAAATTATCTTGGTCTGGGCATGTAGCTGGTCACCAAAAGATGAACATTTTTAATATGAAACATTGGAGATATGTCCCTTGCCAAAATGTGATAGGGGGGAAAAAAAAAAAAAAAAAAAACACCAACCAAACAAACAGACAAACAAAAAAACCCACCAACAACAAAAACAGCAAAAACCACCCAAACCAACCAACTAAACTAAAAAAAGACCCACAAAACATTTATTGCCCTCCCATTTTTTCTCTCTTTCCACTGTTCATCTCCCTGGGGAATCCTGGAAACTCTTCCCTGCTTCCTGACAGCGACTGGAACTCTCGAAATAGCAGCAGCCCAAACACATTGGGTTATGTTTCAACCTTTTCACAAAGTCCAGCCCAGATTCAAGAGCTCGGATTCTCTTTTCAGTTGACTTAAGTCTAAATCTTCACTTCTGGCTAAGGTTGCCTCATTACCATGTGTTAGCTGCGCTCTCACGACATTGCCCAGTTCACAGCTGGATTCTAGTGGGGTCTTGATCCCACTAAACCAGGGCTCCTGGCCTGCACTGGGCACAGAGGTGTAGCCAGACACAGAGGCTGGATTATGCTGGTTTTCTAGATCAAGAAATACAGGCTGAAATTTTTGAGATCTTTGGAATAGGGTAGACATCCCATTAATATCCCCAGCAGCGTGTCTCAGCAGCAGCACAGGCTCCCACACTCATCCCGAGGGGATCCTACATATCTTTAAGCATGCTGCAGTCTTGCCAGCTGCTGCCTGGATCTGCCTGGTTTTAAAGGTCTGCACAGGTTTCACCAAGCATTGTTTTTAGGACCATGTAGCTCACTGTGGGATAAGGTAGCAATGCCATCCTCTCTCCTTGTAGAGCTGTTGATCTTTAGCAGTTTAATTGCTAAGGTTGACTCACAACCTGCAGCAGGTGCTGAGATAGGGAGAGAAAGAGGGGACAAACATTGCTTATCTGTTTGTAAAGCTCCTCACTATTCTCACAGGGTTTCCAATGAAGTATTGTTACTTTGCTGTAGGCATGTTACATTTTTTGACACTCTCACCTTCCCATACCTCCATATTTCAACTGTTTCCTTTGCTTCTGAGTTCTTTATAAAATGTCCCAGCAGCTGATGTTGGGTCAAACACACAGCTCTCTGTAATGTTTGGAACACAACACCCCGAGCTTCCCTGCTCTGTGTCAGTGTGACCACAGACATCACCCGGCATAAGTACTAACCACTCTGAAATAGGGCTGTGTCTCAGAGATGAAACAATCCATGCAGTGGGGGTATTAAAAAATGTGTATGCTCAAAGTGAGACACCCAAAACCAATGAGTGTATTGAGACCACCATGGCAGTGGTGTGCCAAAGGCTCCGCTGGTAATGTTTGGCTGGTTTCTTGCTCGGTTTTGTAGCCCCTAAGATTTTCCTTCCCAGATGGATAGGTACATTTAAAGGTCTGTCTGACAATTGGACCTGCAAAAACATAAAGGCAAAGAACTTTGGTAAAAGTATATCACCAAGAACAGAAAACACTTTTCTAAAAGATGGGAATGGCCAAGTAGTCTACCTCCAAAATAACACTGGATGATTTTGATGTACTGTGAAAATGTAACATCATGTAACCAACAGCATCAGTTCTCACTATAACCTGTAGTAACTAGAAACTGGCTTAAGAGAGAAACTGTGTGCATCCAAACTTCTTAACAAGGTTGTCTGTACAGCCTGAGCATGCAAGCCCCAGTCAAGAAGGCTTTGCTATGCAACCGTAGGACCAGTCTCTCAAGAAAGTGACTTCTGGAAAAATCGACCTATTCCCTGTTCTGATCTTCACAGCAGCCCACACCTCTCACCTCCTATTTTGCTTATAGCCCTGATCCAAAACTTACCAGCAGTTTATGAAATTAATGGATATATGATCAGGTCTCCACTGCTAAAACAAACTGAGAAGAACATGTTGTTCCTAAAGTATGGCAAGCAGATTTCCTAAACTGGTCGGCACAGTGCTGGAATGGAGACCCTTTCTACACCAACCGAAAGTCTTTGGAATGAAATTTTGCTGAGATTTTAAAAACAAGTACATTGGGTTTTTTCTTTTGACCAAGACAGGATTTTCCCCGGGCCCTTCCTATTGATGAGGCAGGGGACCTGGTGTGAGATTAGAAACTGCATGACAGCAGTGACCGAGCCAAGAGGACATGCCTTAGGCACCCCTGCAGGTTGGCTGGCTGTGAAACCGGGGTTATCCTAGGCCACAAAGCATAATTTTCTCTTGCTGCCTTGCAACCATGACCTTTTACCACAAGATGGGGATGTAACCACGAGTTTAGGCCGGGTATGAAAAGGCTTCTTCCCCTGCAGGACTGTCTCCATGATCCTTGCCCCCTCAGGGACCTCGCTTTGTTGCTCTTACTTGGAGCATGCATACATTCGTTCATAAATAATAGCTGGTGGACTGCTTTGCTGTCATCGAGGGATGCCTGAGTCTGAAACAATTCTGTTTCTTTGCTTTGTTGAAATTAAAACATCTTTGTGATGTAGTTGGCCGTAAACCATTTGAGCTTCTTGCAACTCCATGTCAAATTTTAAATCATTGCAGCAATAACAAGAGGCAGACTTCTCTCTGAAAATACCTATGTGAATTTATGTCACTAAGTAGAGATTAGTGAGCTAATGATTAGTCAGCTGACTAATAGCTGACTATTGATTTAGTCAGCTAAATCAATTCTAAACTTACAGAAGCTGCTTTATTTCCTGCTTTCAACTTCAGGAGTCATCAGATACCCACAAATGTTCTATCCCAAAATGCCAAGGGAAGAAAACCAGGCTAAAATGTGACTGGGGCAGGCCCTTGTCCTTCAGAGTTGATGTTTAGCTGGCAGTGGTTGGCAGCTTGGCTGAAGCAAGTAACAGGCTACATTTCATAATACAGCAATGGGCAGCCCCTGAACGGTTTTGGTAGAAAATATTGTCACATATATATTTATTCTCTTTATGTCGCTGTAATGAAGCCTCCCATTCCTCCTGAGCTAAGGGCACGTGTTTAGCATACTCAGCCATTCATTTTGCCAGAACTTCCTTAGACCTTGCACACATACTGGGGGTTGAAAGGGACTTGAGCACCCAAAATCCCATCTTGCATCACCCATGCTATGAGGTGATGCATCCTTCCATCACCAATTTGGGACCACAGATACCTTGGTGAATAGCTCTAGTCACTCTCACAGAGCTGCCCCAGGATGTGGGAGCTCTACAGAGATCAAACACTGCAGCACTTTGATGAAATTTGTGTTTACAGTTATCTGGGGGGGAAGGAAAGCAAAGAAGAAGGAGGAGAGGGGAAGGAAAACGAAACTTCAAGTACCAGAAACCACAAACCCTAAAACTTCTCCCCCACAACAAAATACTATATCAAAATGTAGGTACTGGGCATTCTTCATTGTTTACCTACAATAAAAAATAATTTACTTATAAATCCATTGATTATTTCTGTGCTTTCTTTTACAGTACTGTTTATATGATGAAGTACTCATCATTCATAGTATTCTACATTCAGAGAAGTCACATGTAGTAATGAATGCCTTCATCAAATATTGTCTTTTTCTAAAGGAAATTTTGTATAAATAAAATGGGCTGTCATAGATAACAAGATAATGTTGAGCACCAGAACATTATTCAGTGATTAAACTGTTAATTGTGTTTCAAGAACCAGAATTTGGTTTTTCACTTTATGATCATAACTTCCCTAGCAGATTTCTCCTCCCTACATCCCCACCACCCTGAAGGGCAAAGGTACTGTGAAGACATTCAAAATTGATCCTGCTATTTCTGTAGGATTTACACTGGAAAAGAGCCACACAACAAAGCCCTGCCCCATCTTTCAGTGAGAGAGCTCTTAAAAATGCTACTTTTAATTTTCTGTCCTCCATGTGCTGCCTGGTGGATTTTGGTGTTTCTTCATGTGGACAATGCAATAGAGTGAAAACGAGCTAGTTTCTAGTCCCCTTTGCTTTCTGGTTTTTGTGCAGAAGTGCAAGGTAGCCTGGGGAAAGTCATCCTTCTCTTTACTCTGAAACCCAGTGTCCTTTGGTCTAGTGTTACTGAAAAGCAGGCACTATTGTTAACAAGCAAAGATATGTGAAAAGCTCATTAAATTGGAGCTGGTGGGGGAGAAGGCAGCATTCTGCCCAGCTGCTTGGTGAAGTTTGTTTATTTGATTACTTTTTTGTATTTACTTTGTGTCCTCCAGCACTGGCGCCCAGGGGAGTGGGATGCAGGGCCCTGCTGGTAGCCCTGACCGCTGGCAGGCTGAGCCCAAGTGCTGGCGCCATCGCCAGCCCCTGCACATCCTTCTTTGTAACGCAAGCGTAGGCTGTGCTACTGAGGAGTAAAATCCTCAGGAGCAGTTTGGCTGTCTTGCAGCTTGCACTGTGTTTAGGCAGAAATCGTGTAACACACTTTGTGCTTTTAGTCTCCCACATACATTTAACAACCACCATGATTTTTAGTATGACTTCATGCAGGCATAGCAATTTAGCCTGGGCAAAAGTTAACTGTTGTGATACCATTTGGTTTGGGGAGGGGTTGGCATTTCTGTGCTGTGTTACAAGCCGGGAGCTGGGGTAACAGCAGCAGCAGCACTCCTTCTCTGGGTACTCTATTGCTGTTTTAAAAATCCAGCTTTCCCTGGATCATAACCTAAATTATGACACAGTCCTACAATGGTATTGCATAGCAAAACTACTTAGATCACCAAATCCTCAAATGTCAAACAGTTTGCACAGACATGTTTAACTTTGGAATTAGGTAAGCCTGAAGAAGCCTGGTATTATTTTAAATAATTTTGCAATTAGTATGACAGTCTTCATCCCATTGATTCAGTAGGCTGGTAACTCCGCTGCTTAAGTATCCATTAGTTTTATATTCAGCTATTTGAAAGTTATTTGGTTTTCCTTGTTTCCTTATCCATATAGTTGTATTTTACTGAGTCAAACCAGTTCAGTAATACTTCAGTACTTCATACAGATGTCTTGATTGAAGTGAATCACATGCTTTTTATTGCATGCTCTTTTTTTTTTTTTTTTAAAAAAAAAAAAAAAAAAGTAAAGGGTCTCTTGTTACGGCTTTTTGGATTAGAAGTTCCAGTTAGTTACACAATGGTAAAGAAACCTGTCTGTCAGATGCTCTGGTCTGGCAATTTCCAGCTGCTCTTGCATGCTCCTTGATTTCTTGATTTGTCTCCTTCTCTC
The DNA here is from genome assembly GCF_018691265.1 of Tyto alba. Classification (NCBI taxonomy): domain Eukaryota; kingdom Metazoa; phylum Chordata; class Aves; order Strigiformes; family Tytonidae; genus Tyto; species Tyto alba. Next base: position 10,939,315 of record NW_024881327.1, on the reverse strand, counting down.
ACCTGCAGCTGCCAGGCCTTACACCATGCTGGTCACAGCAGTATGACCCATGTTCAGCTGGACTGGCCTTCTCACAGGTACCCCAGAAGGTCATGGCAAGTGTCCTGCAGCTGAGCTGGCTACCTGGGCTAGCCAGGAGAGAACAGTGTTGAAGGATGCCAGAACTGGCAGCAGACATTTATTTCACAGCAGCCCACTTTTATGCGGGCTGTTGTGAAATGAAAGCTGAATTCTGATGTCACAGTAGAAATGATGAATAATAGTCAGGTTAAAGCAACATATTGCATAGCAGAGATAATGGGATTATTCACAGAAGTGGCGTGAGGAAGTTCCTTTGAACTTCTAATGCTACCCCAGCTGTTCCTCCCCTCTGGAAAAGTTGTTTCAACATCTGAGGTTAAATGCTTTATTTGTAAAGAAGTGGGAGAGAAAAAATATATTTAATATATTTTTTTTCCTTTCTTGATTCATTGTATGATTTTATTAGCCTGACTTTTTCAGTCTTTTTACACTAGCTTTTAGCTGATAGGTAGAATTAGAGAGTAGATGATGGACGTGTGTAGCTCAGCCAGAGAACATATTCTGTTGCCTTCCCTTAAAAGACAGGCATGTTAAAAAGCCACGGAGCACTTCTTGCACACAGATGGTAACAGGGTAGCTGAAAAATATAGGAAACAACTGTGTGACCAAAGGTAGGTAGGCATGGTATGTCATAAAAGCTAGTGAGTCTTGAACTTCTGGGTCTCACAGACTTTTAATCAGTCAGTCTTTCACAACATGTTTGCTCTGATTTGACCTCTCATGGCTCTAGACATTTTTATGACAAGTTGCATATTCATCCTGTGGCTGTACTACCCATGCAGTATAAAATTCTACAGGAGTAAAAAAGGGAAGAGACCGTGGTTTCATGCAACACCTTAGCCAGAGAACATGAAATCGCATAATGGGGATCTTCTACAGAGGTGTGGGGTTTTGTTGTTGGGTTTTGAAAGTTTTTTGCTTCTCTGTGACAGGCATGACTGCTTCTGATATTTTGTTTTCTAAGGGTTTTTCTGAAGTGCTTACAAGAAAACAGGGAAGGTTTCCCAAGTAGAGTGCAACCTACAGTCAAATACCACAGCACATCTTGGCTGATTTCTGTGGTGCCAGAAGTACATACTGGTGCTCCTCATTCATCACACCCTTCTTTTGAACAGTCATCCTGAAGGGTGGTGGTTCAGTGAAGGGAGCGGAGGAAGATCAGGACATAGAAACGTGTCTCTGTGGGAAGGGTGGGAAGTGCAGGAAGGAATCCACTTATTTCTAGGCTGAAGGAATCCATTTATTTCTAGGCTGAGGGTAAGGAAAAGTTCAGGTAAATCTTACTCTGCCCTGCACAGGGGAAGCTGGCCCTGTGAGGTGCTAATGAGGCAAAGTTAAGAGGGGACAAAGGCACTGAGGAAGTTTCAGTCTGATTTCCATTTTTCTGCCACACAGGAGACAAGTAGGCTGGCCTCTGGCTCTCTCAAGACCTTAAGCAAGTACAGAAGTGTCTGTATTAAGCCAGAGAAAAGTTACCAATGTGTCACAGCGCCAAGTGCTCCAGTGACTTAACAGAAGTGTGACTTTCCCAGCTCCGATGAACAGCTGTGGTGGAAAAATACTGTACTGCAGCCAGAGTACTGGCTCTGGGGTTGCTGCCACTAGTGCTTGTCTTCTGGTCTTGCTTTTTACAGAATGAGAACCTGCTGCTTCTCAACATACATTTAAAAAAGCCTTAATGCAGTAGCTGCTGTTCGCTGCAGGTTCATGTCCGAACTCTTCACCCCGAGTCTCCAGGGAGTTGCAGTTCCTTACTGCTCACTCTCCAGATTACAGTTTGAAGCATGCCATTGGATTTTACTGTGAAGCTGCAATTTGGAGTAAGAGGGGAGCTGTGTGTGATTTATGTGAAAAGCACGTTAGAGGCTTACAGTAAAGAGGGGAATAGAGGAGTTGTTACATCAGCTCACTTTGAGAGTCCCATAGTGGACTTAAAAGGAAACACTAATGCCATAGTCTAACTTTCTGTTGTAAACTCATAAACTGGGAAAGCAGTCATTTTGGCTTAGACTGGCTTAGAGAAGAAAACAGAAACTGACTATGAAGGAGATTCTGATTGTAGTACTTAATAAAAAACAAGCTGTGAATGAAAACTCAAATCTGCAAATAGCATTTTCCCTCTGATGAAGAGCTTGATAAAATATTCTTCTTCCTCTCTTTTTCTCTACTTGGGCAGACTTTCTTTTGTCCCTATGCCAGAGGCAGATATTTCTGAAGAGGCACTTTCCCAAAAGACCTTTGCTCCTACCCCGATACTAAGGCCCTGCTGAACAGTGCTTGTATCTGAGCAGATACAGAAATAAATTATGTGCGTGTGCTTTTCTTCCACAAAAAAAAAAAAAAAGGTCAAACATCTGGAACACCAGAACTCCACAAATCTGTTCTGAAACATGCCTTAAACTTCTAGGACAAACACACTTCCAGGAGTGGGGCACTGGGGGAATGAATTCCTCTTCCCGCCGCTGCCGTGACGTGACTGCTGGCAGTCTCTGGCTGTGTGGGGTGTCCTCCTCCTCCCCTTTCCGCTTTAACCTTTCTCTTATTTCACCAACACATCCCCAGACGGAAAATCACAGGGGAGTTACGTTTACACCACTTCACACTTTCTAAATTCAGGTCAAATATCGCACCTCATCGTGCTCTGCTGGGCCCTGGCACGTCAGGCTACGCCGCCGGAGGCTTCCTTGGCACAGGGGTTTGTTTTGCCCCGCCGACTTGCCTCCACGCCACGCTGGCCGGCCCTGTTAACCTTTAAGCGTGCGAGGCCAACAGGCCCCCGCGATTTTCACCGCGGCCCCGCTGAGGCTCCTCGGCTGAAAAGCGGGTTTTGCGGCGACATTTTCGGCGGCGGCCCGGTTCTGACCGAGCCCGGCCTCCCACACGGGCGGAGCTGCCCCCCGCTTCCCGCTCCGCTCCGCACCGCACCGCCTGGCCCGGGGTCGCGGTGACGCCGGGTGAAGCGGGGGGGGGGGTCGCCCCTCGTCCGCCATGCCCCGGGGAGCCTCCGTGAGGCAGGGCTCCCCTCGCCCAGCCCTCCCGGCGGCGCCGGCGGGAGGGGCAGGGGGCAGGCCCGGCTCCCCCCGCACGCCGCGGGGGCGGGCGGGCGGGCGGCAGCCTGGGGCCGGGCCTCCCGCCTTGAGGGGGCCGCCGGGCCCGGCGGAGGCGGGTGGCGGGAGACGGTCTGGCCGGCGGCCGGCATGGGGGCCGGGGCGCTGGCCATACGCGTGAGTAGGGGCTGGGCGCTCGGGGCGGGCGCGGCGCTGCCGGGGGAGCGGCTGCGGAGCGCGGCCGGGCCGTGGGGAGCGGGGGGCGGCTGCCGCCTCCCGCGGGGTCCCGTGCGGGGCGGGAGCGAGGGGAGGCCGGCCTGGGCCCCAGCGCCTTCTCCCCGGCCCCAGCGCTCTCCATCTCCCCGCTCGGCAGCTGCCGCTCCGCGGGGAAACGGGAGGATTAATCAAGGCGATTCCAGGTTCCTTCCCCCCCACCCCCATTTTTTAAGCCGGCGAGCAGCGGCGCGGCATCGTTCCCTGTGTTAAAACTGCTGGATGAGCTGAAAAAGTGCATCCCTGTGGCCTGTAAATAGCTTTTCTCAACTCCGGTCATCCTGTCTGGGAGGCACTTTGTGGCAGTATCGTGCAGAGATGATTTTCTTTTTCCAGTTTTGGTGATCACTAACAGTTGCATTAATATTTGGACAAATTTTCCCTGTGTAAAATAAAATCTTCCATCTATAAGGTCACATAACATTGAACTCTTTGTCTCGGAGCTGTTTCGAGGGAGTGATTTCAGTTTGATTTTGGTTAGAAGTATATTTTGGATAACTGCATGTAAGTTTTTGTTCCTAATTAGCCCATCCTCTCGAGATCCAGAAACAAGCTCAAAAACCTCCTCTGCTGCTCCTGTGGACATGGGAAATATCTCTTGGTTCTCTTGCAAATTTATATCATGAGTTTCCCTGAGTAAATCCAGCTCTGACTCAGGTTTTTGAATGCTGAAACGAAAACAGGCTGGAAACCTGTAACTGAGCAAGATCATGAGGCTAATGGGAGGCCTTAATTAGAAAAGCTCCCTGAGCATCACAGCTGCCCAGAAACTGCTCAGAAGATTTTTGCTGTCTTCTGAATTTAACCCAGGCTACATGATTTTTGCTTTGGCATGTGTCTGCTTGAAATGAAAAGTCATATATTATACATTCAATCCTGAATGGGAGCATTGCTTTTTAAAAGAGATGTGATACTATAGTAACTCAAGTTTTAGTTGAAACACTGATGCATGTACTGTTTATTGTAAATATTTATAAGGTGGTCACAATAATGCTGGTTTTATTTATATATTATAATTCTGTTTCACAAATAGTAAAACATATTTATGACATTTAAACAAGCAACATCTTCTGTAAAGATCAGATAATTGTTGCATGGGACCCAGCACTGTAGAACACACGTGCTCCAGATAGCTGGGTTTAATGGGAAGAACACAGCAAAATGAACTGCAAGATCATATTATATCTGAAAGGACAGTTGTGCTTAATAGCAGCACCAGTGCAGACGTTCATGTTGCTTAAAGACAGCAGTAAAAATACCTCACAAATGGGGAGACTTCAAGGGTTTGTTTAAAACAGAAGATGTACGCCTTGCTAAAATCTGTCTTAATGCAGTCAAGCACCTAGACCTTGGCAAGATTCTGAACGCTTCTTTGTGTTACTGTACAATATTCTCTATGTGCAAGGTTTCTACTACCTGTTTGTTAATAAAACACAGTAGGAATAAGTTCATTTTTAAGCATCACGCTAGAAGCGGACTTAAACAAATAAACTGAACACCATGGTAGCAGTGTCCCTCAGTTCCTGCAATGTGATATCAGAAACGAGAGGAAGTTTATCAAAAGAAGAACTTACTAATTTGTAGTTTGGTTTTGTTGCTGGGTTTTGTTTGTTTTGGTTTTTTTTTTTTTTTTTGAGTGAGGTTTGCTGAGTTCTACTGTGATTGTCCATATTAGTGAAATAATGGTTAGGTGTATATAGAAATCACAACTGTGATGGGTGATGCTGCTGTTCTGCCTTGAGCTGTCTTTCCAAATGTGCAACACTGTATGCTGATTTAGACTTCTGTCTATTATTGCTCCTATAAATTAATCCTATATTATGTTATTCCCTTAGGTTTTATTTGCTATGCTCTCATGTTTTCTCTGTCACTACAACTCAAAACTTGGGAGAATGTTGTGCCTCCAAAAGAACCTATGGAGTGTATAGAATTAAGGTTTTATTGTGGAGTGGTTTTTCCACCCCCATTACTATGTGTGATTAGATTACATGGTCCCTTTCTAACCTTAAAACCTCCGTAATTAAACTTCAGACTTAGCAGATACTAAGCATAACAAAGTCTTTCATAAGGATCCATCTAACCTGACAGTGGCCAAAATGAATCCCTAGGAAAGAGCATCTGGAAGAAGGGTGCAGTGAACCTTCCCCAGAGTGGTCTCCCAGACTCTAACAGGCATCCTGGAGACAACCTGAGCTAATGGTGATGTACTGGGATTTTTCGTGTTCGTGTTTGTCCAGTTGCTTTTGTAACCCACGTGAATTTCATGAGTTACAACAGCAGTCTCCTGTGATTCCCAGTTGCTTGTCACTGTAGTAACAAGCTTGCATACCAAAGTGTATTTTTCTCACTTATTTTAACTACAGACTACTTACACTCTTCTCCTTTTAGTTACTCTTATAGAAGTTTTTTCTCTGATTGTTTTTATGTTCCTACTTCACAGAGATTTTCCAGTGTATTAAAAGGAAGTAAAGCCAAAACCTTACTCTGGAGCACAGAAGCCAGTTATGGTGGATGTGCTTATGTTGTGACTGTATCCTTCTACAGCAGATGTGACTAATGCACTTTTTTCCTCTGCTCCTTTAAGCAAAGCAAATCAGCTGTGAGATTGAAGGAGGACATGAAAAAGATCGCTGCGCTTCCACTGAACAAGCAGAGGCACACGACCTGTCCGAAGGTGTTTGGTGTGAGTCTCCTGGAGCTCCAGCAGCAGGGACTGAGCAAGAACGGCATCCCAATAGTTGTGTGGAATATAGTCGAGTACCTCACCCAACATGGTAAGCTTAATGGAGTCACTTTTGCTTAGTAGCACTCTTTATGTAAGACTCTTCAGAGGGAGGGATCCATCTTTTCTGTGGTACAGGGGCTAAATAAAGTTGTGGCACTAACCACAGGCAAAGACTATTACTGTGTGTGGTTTGCTTCCTTTTTTTTTTCTGCCTTGATGCTGACCTTACTTTTTAATAAGGTGTTTATAAAGGTAAACTACGATGTTATGAAGCATCACACTCTCATAAACAAGCTGCTCTGTTTATAAATGGAATGTATTTCATTTGTGAAGGTTTCATTTTCTAGTTGCAAAACATTTGTCCTTAACACTTTCTGACAGTGAGAAGACATAAGTGTATATAGAGATATTGACGTGCGCGCGCGCACACACACCCCATCATAGAACATTACTGAATAGGAATACATGTTCTTACAGGTTTTCAGATAGATTCCAGTTCTTATTAATCACCTCAGGGAAGTAGGTGTCCAGTTCTTAGCTTCTCTTTGCATTCATTTAATGGGACTTTAGTTCCTGTTGTTCTGTTCTTTGCAGAAATCTAGAGCATCGTTGGTGCACAGATGTATTCTGTGGCAGTTGTTCAGCAATGGAAAATATTTTGTGGAAGTAATTTCATCTTGTAAGAAGCTGCATCTGGTTTTACCCTAAGGTTTTTCTTTTAGCTACTCAGTAGTGATAATCTAATTGCAGAGCCTTAGATTCCATGTCTGTATCTTGATAGACCTTCAGAAGCTGATTGATGCAAACATGGCTTGGAAGTTAGCTCAGATTAAGATACAGAGCAAATTTAAAATATGATCCTGCCTTTACACAGCAGCATCTTGCTTGATCAACTTGCCTTAAAGTGGTCTGCTAGAACACTGAAAAAGCAAAGATGGAAAAAGATTTTGCATCCTTTAGGGTTTAATTAAAACCAGAAACTGACAAACACTCTTGACTGCAAGCTGTGGACTGTGCTCTGTGTTCCATAAAAAGATCTGAATCCCACACGACTGTGTCCCAAATATGAACTAAACAAGCCAAGTCCTCTACTCTGCAGCGGGATTAGCTAGGTTTCTGAATGCCAAGGTGATTATCCAGTCCCGATAAAGATGTAATCCATTCTTTTTCTCAGAAGTGCAGGTAAGAGCTCAGAGATGCCCTCTTATACGGGAAGTTCTTGAAATGGATGTCCCATTCTTTCCTAAGGTTTGTGTTGTGGATCAGTGGTGCAGTTAACTGCAGAGACATTTTTAAGAGGCCCAGATAAGAATTCAAACTGTTTAGAGGCAGGGTGTTCCATGAATCATGGTGACTGTTTGTTCAGTATTGTCATGCAACTCCAATTCTGCAAAAATATTGTAACAGACATTGTAGGTCTTTTTAAAGCCAGAGCATTTCAGAGTCTCTCTCTAGCTCATGAGGAACTGACTACCCATTTGAAAAAGCTGAACTGACTGTTGGGCAGCTATGGCCTTGAACTAAATTTGCGTTAAGCTGCTATTTTCAAATTTACAGGTGAAGCCAAGTTTTCCTATGCTGAATTTAGTAGTATCTGATTACTGTTACCCGTATGTCTACCCTCTCTTTATTTCCATAAATAACTGAGGAAGGGGAAAGAAAGTTTTATTTGAGTAGTGACTATGTCCTTTGCTCACGTAGTGCTGCAGAAATTAAAATCATTATTGAGGTGTGGTGTTTTCTGCTGCCCCCAAGATGGCAGTACAGCATACCACGTAAGAATGCATTTTGTTGTGCATACAGGAATACAGGATCTGTAAGCTGTATCTTATATTAGTCAACTAAAATGCGTGAGTGCTTGTGCGTTGTTTTTTTTTTTTTTTTTGCTTACTAGATCAGTTTGTCTTCTGGTCCCATAAAAGAGACTCTTTCTCTCTGCAAACTGCTGCATCATTATTGATTTCTTGGACTGGAAGCATTCTGTCAGACTGCTGTTCCGTAATGTCTGGTTTGATGAAAACAATATATATTTTGATCCTTTCAGTGTTATGCTTCTGAAGAAAAATAAGCAGGTCTGTAGAGACAGTATTAGAAAGGGCAGAATTTTTGTGGTGAAAAACTAATTTACTGAGTTCAGTTTTAGGCACTTTGCTGAAGGTTTTGAATCTCAGTATATGCCTGGAAAGTGATGTTTGATACGGTATGATTCATCTAGCTTCCTCCATAGAAACCTTCCTCTTTGTGTATCTCCTTCACTGAGTGTGGGGTGTCTGGCCTGAAGTGGTACACAAGTGTATTATTCACACTAGAATATCTGTTTCATCGTATCACTGAGATGTCTTAGTTCAGATCAACCTCATATGCAATATGTAATTACAGGTATGACGCAGGAGGGACTCTTCAGGGTAAATGGCAGCATGAAAATGGTAGAACAGTTGCGTCTGCAATACGAGCGTGGAGAAGAGGTGGAACTTGTTAAAGATGGTGATGTGTACTCAGCAGCCAGTCTGTTGAAATTATTTTTGAGAGAGTTGCCAGATGGGATTATCACCTCTGCCTTGCATCCCAGGTTCATTCAGCTTTACCAGGGTAAGTGAGAGGTAAAATCTCCATCCTTCAATGCACGTTCTCTCTTGATAATTGATTATCTGGTTATAATTGGTTATGCAGTGAGCATAACCAATACTCTCTTAATTTACCTACTTGGTTCTGCATTTCCTTTGACTTTAGCTCTCGCCTGCTCCCAGAGTGCCTAGATTGCTTCTGTTTTGCTAGTGTGATTTCTGGCAATTCAAATGGACTCTGAAAAGTTGTAACAACTTCATCTGCTAATCAAATTTGGTATCCGTTGGGCCCAACACATACGTTAAGTTTCTACTTCTCACTAAGTGATGTGACTACCCATCAAAAAATGAACCAGCTTACAAGTAACGGCGGAATTTACCTTTTATTCCCCATCATAGCACACAATTTGGAAGATGTCTGTCTTTCTGTGTGTCTTTCTGTGTGTCTTTCTGTGTGTCTTTCTGTGTGTCTTTCTGTGTGTCTTTCTGTGTGTCTTTCTGTGTGTCTTTCTGTCTGTCTTTCTGTCTGTCTTTCTGTCTGTCTTTCTGTCTGTCTGTCTGTCTGTCTGTCTGTCTCTCTGTCTGTCTGTCTCTCTGTCTTTCTGTCTCTCTGTCTTTCTGTCTCTCTGTCTTTCTGTCTCTCTGTCTTTCTGTCTCTCTGTCTCTCTGTCTGTCTCTCTGTCTGTCTCTCTGTCTGTCTCTCTGTCTGTCTCTCTGTCTGTCTCTCTGTCTGTCTCTCTGTCTGTCTCTCTGTCTGTCTCTCTGTCAGTCTCTCTGTCTTTTTCTCCCCCCCTTTAAGTGGTGGATCAACCAGAAGAAAGAACATAATTTCTGCTTTAGAAAGTTGAAATTTGCACAACTGTCTGTCAAATGATTTTTCAATCTAATTCATTTGTAACAGAGTCTGTGGTGTTGTTATGTGGAAGAGGTGGTGGTTGGCCATGGTCCTTGACCGTGTGGGTTGGTGGCAGTTCTTTCCTCTTGCTGCAGGCGGTCAATACGTCTTCTTGCTGTCTTCCTAAGAAGCTGCGAAGTGAGTGGGTAAATGTTCCTAGAGATGTGCTCTTGACAGTATAGCAGGCAAATGTGATGCATGATGCAGAGGAGGAATGTTCACTCTGACGTGCATCCCTGGTGAAAGATGGTGCAAAGTTCTCACAGTCTTGTCCTGAGGTCTCCCTTCGGCTTTTCTTGCCTGCAGTGGAGATAACTTTAGCCATTGCCTGGAGGAGGGAGAACACAATCGTGTCATTTCTTTATTTCCTGTTTGGCACTGTACAGACTGGTGAGGCTGCACTGGAGAAGAGCTCTCTGCCTTCCCTTGAGCGCAGGCATTTCAGCTGTAATCAGGTTGTATGTGGGCTGTGTAAAGTACCTTCCTCATTTAGTAAAGTTGACTGGGGCCCAAGGATAGGGTTCAGGAAGTGTTGTGTAGGAAGGTGCCGTTGTTTTAGAAAGTCCCTTTTTTCTGGTCATCACTGTGCTTTCTTTTGGGTCTTTTAGATTTCACCAGGTCTGACTCATGAGCTGTATTTAATTATGTTCTTTCTCATAAATCATACTTTAAGTGGCAGTTTTGTTTAAGTTACGCTTTTGCTGTTCTACATCCCTGTCCCCACAAAGGTCATATTGGTGTATTGCACCAGGAGCTACAGATGTACTTTGTGAACAGTGCTGTTTGCGGAAAGCTTAATTAATTCCTGCTTCCCAAAGGATATGCAAAATCCCCCCAGTATGTTCTGTGGAAATGAGATAGATATCCTTACTTAGCAGATTTACCCACCATGCTTTCTTGTTTCAAAAATAAGTTACTGGTGTAACTTATGAACCCAGTTCTGCAAAAGTCAGTCCAACTGTGACATGCCTTTGTAGCTACGTTTGCCTGTATTGCACAACTAGCTCCAGTTGTAGTCCCATTATAATTTTTATTAGGAAAAAAAAAAAAAAGAATCTTATTCAAAAAATGCCAGATTGGCTGTTATGGCAAAGGGAAGACTTTTGACAAATTTGAAGAAAACTGAGGGGTTTTTAATGCCCTAGAAAATACAGCATAAATGAGTTGCTATGAAAGGCACTGATGACTTTCATCAAGTTCAGATTAGTTTAAGTGGTAGATGTGCCTTTGTTTACAGTTAAATGATCAACCAGCTATGCAGGATTGGAGGAGTTATCTGTTCACTTATCAAAGTATGTACAAGGATATTTGTTGCAAAATGGTACCAAGAGAGCACGTGCCTGGGTGTGCTTTTTGTAAACTATAAAGAAAGTAGGTCAAGCTGTTTCTGAGCCAACAGGTTATTAAAAAATAACTTCGAATCTGGAGCCACTTTGCTTCATGTCTACAGTGAAGGCAGTTACAAGCTCTCTTACAACCTCTGTATTCCTTCCTGTTAAAGCTTTGCATGGGAAATGTTTTTTTAGGATTATGTTAGCGTTTCTCAGGAATATTTTCAAGGATTGGTATCAGCATTTTTTTAAGCCATCTGAGATCTTGGGCTGAGAATAGACAATAATTACTTCCTATAAAAATTGTTAGGGAGTGATTCCTCTAGTTAAAAATAGCTGGACTGAAAATTACAAATTTTACCTGTAACTGTAACCCTTTTTAAATCTGGGTGTAGTCTTTGTTACCAAACCAAGGAGTAAATAATCGTCCCTTTTATGAAAAAGGGAGAACCTGACACCTTGGTAGTTGAGGAGGTCTGTGCAGCTGGTTTGGCATGCTGTCTCCAGGCTGTGCAATGTCATGTGAAATGGAGCTCTGCATGCTGCCCCCAAATCCTGCTGCACTGCTGTTTATATAAATATTCAGTGTAATGCCAAGACTATGCAGTTCCAGAAAACATCACGTACCATATCCTAAAGGCTGTTCATTGTGTCCTGACATTCTCTCTCTGCCCTTGGAGAAGGGCAGTGGCAGTGGGAGCTGAGAAGCTCCTGCCTCTGTAAAGGATATTGATCAGAGATGTGTGTAGCAAGTGCAGGCTGGGGACACACTGATAGTGACCTTTGTGTTGGCTGGTGACCTGACAGATATGAAGGCTGCTCCTTGCAGGAAGTCCTGGGGTGAAAAATTCCCATCACAGTCTCTTTTTGTGAGGCATCACTGAAGAGCAGAGCTGTGCCTGCCTGTGCAAAATGGGCCTGTGCTTGCAGAGTGGTGAAAGTTTCTTTCAGAAACCTCAGCTAGAAGAAATCGGCAGCTCCCATACAGCAATCCCTGCTTGAACTTGTTTATTCCTTCTGGATTTTCATTCCTTATCTTTTATATCATGATCATTAAGACATTTGTACATACTAGGAACTGTGTGCACACCTCTTATGCCCCTTTACATGTCACTTGCTTTGAGCAAGACAGGTTGCTATTGTACTTTTCCTTTTTAGCAATCAGAAAGCTTTTCCCTTACGTGAACTTCTTTTTTGTCATTGTTGCATTCCCTCTTCCAGTAGGGGTAGAGTGAAATGTGGACTCCTGTCTTCCTTTGGTACTAAGTCTAATTAATTTGAATGTTATTTGATCACCCTGGCTTCTTGACACCGCTCCATCCTAGAGAATTTGTATTTTTCAGTGGGCAGCAGCTAGATGCAAGTTCTGTGTCACATACCTCCTCCTGCTCACAACCTGACACGGCTGGCAAGGTTTTGTTTCATGCTCATGAATGGCCCTGCTAGGTTTAGGGAGAGTGATGGGAGGTGGTGAAAGGGAAGAAGCAGCTTGCTGCTGGATCAACAGGTCAATTTAGGGAACGCTTAGTAGCCAGCAGCTGTTCGAGTTATGTGAACAAGCAGAACCAAAAAAATCGGTTGTGTTGGAGGGATTTTAGAGGTCAAATTTCAACCTGAACAGTGACTGTGAAAATTAATAAAGGAGTGTGAAAATGAATAGATGAGAGCTGACCCTTTAACCACAGTAACTGCAGCAGTACAGCAATCAGATTCACTAGATGTCTGTGGTTCTCTGGGCTCTTGTGTCATCATTTTAACCTTTTCCTTTGGCTTTTATTGTCATTTTGGTGTTACCAGGACTAGTTTCAAACTAGAAAAATAACTTCTGCTTTCTACATGAAGATGATGTTTGTTATGCAGTAAAAACTCCTGGAACTGGATTTTTTATGCAGATGATGATACCCAGCAAAGAAGTGAAAGTGCTTTGCTCCCAATATGCCGGAATGAAGCATAAATACAGCTCTACAAAGTGCCATAATGATGCAGAGCGAGAGGTCTCAAGTTGGACTGTGATGATAACCTTATGGTGAGGACTTCCACCATTTCTGCTACTGATAGCAACAAGGCGTGATTATTTTTTTTTTCCTCGGGGGCAGGATCATGTCTGAAGCAGATTGCTTCTTGGCAGAGAGACTGGAGTCCCACATCCTGTAGGTTGTGGAGGTGGAAAGAAATGCTTTGATTCCTCCAACAGCAGGGTGGGCGCAGTGGTATTGCAATGTACAACCTGCTGCCTGTGTGCCAGAGATTAACTTCCTAGGGCATGTTGATAGCTACAGACAGATGCAAGCTTTCCTGTCTGCTCTCCAGGCTGGTAGTATGCAAGGCAGCTGAATGGTATGCAGACATGCTAGGGTGACTCTGAGCCTTAGACTCTCTTCCTTGCCTCACAGCAAAGATAATTAACTAGGGCATGGCACTGTGCTGATAGGGTTTCAGTGCTTCCAGGCTGGAGTTGTTTGGGGTCAGACCGTTTGAGACCTGAGCAAAGCAATTACACCTGTCTGCAGGCATCCATACCTCTAGTGATGTTCAGGCAACGTGCCCTGCAGGGAAAGCAAATAGCATGAAGAGGGATGGGTTGGGGAATTAGATCGTGTCTGTAGCATGTCAAAGAAACTCAATATGTTCAGAAATAGGATGAACCATTGGAAAATATGTCCCTCTTGTTGTGATCTGTGGGTGTATACTGAAATTAAATAAGACCGAAAACACCCTTGCAAATGTGTCTGTGCCTCCTACACTGTTGAGACTTCTGTTAATTAACATTTTTAGAGATGCTGCCTGTCCTTTTCAGCTGTCTCCTTGACTTGTCCCTCAGCAGTGAGTCCCTGGTTCAGTTCTGAGGTGCCGTACTACCTTTGCTGGCTTCCTTGGCCCTCTGCCTGTGTCATACTGTGTTGTATGTCCTCTGGCTTCTGAGCCTAGATGTTGCCTGAGGCTGCTGGTTTTGTTCCATTCCTCAGCCCAGAAACCACCAGCTCATCCCCAGTTTCAAGCCCTTCCTGCCTGCTCATCTAGTCAGGCTTTTCTTGCAGACCTCTGTCGGGGTGCCATTTGTGTCACATGGCTTCTGGCAGGCTCCCAGAATAAAAAAGTGAATGCTCTTAACTCTGCCATGAGAGCACCTTCTCCTTTGCCTTCATACTTCTTTTACTCCCTTCTCCTTCTCTCTGCTGAATTGGGCAAAATTTTCAAAAGAACTTCATGTACTGTGCTTGAACATCACGAGTGTGTCGGTATCTGGGCATATCTGAAAATATGGCCTTCAGAAATCTGGCACTCTGCTGTTTCCATTATTGACAAGCTCATTTGTCTCATCTTAGGATGCTGCAGAGACTGAAGCATATGTTTAGCTTCATGCCACCCTCTTTAATCTGACTGAATAAGAAAGACTGCACTTGGTAGGTAGTCTAGACTTCCACAGGACAGCTTGTACTTCACAAAATTAGGCATGTACATAAGCTTAGGGCTTTAGTACACTTAATGCTTGTCTGCGTGGTAGCATAAACATCTCTGGTGCTCTAATGTTTCTCTGATGGTCAGTACCAGCTGAGTAAACCTTAGTGACTGACTTCAAAGCAAATTGAAAAATAGTCTAGCAGGTGGACAAAAGGAGAATAAATGCTCCAAGCAATTGGTTGTCATGACTCAAGACTATTTTTGCTTGCTGATAAGTTGAAAAGATGTTTTACTTGAAGTAGTATGATCATGAATAGCAGAGGTACACTTGTCCTGAAAAATGCACGAAGAGCATGGAATACTGTTCATGTGTGTCACTCTTAAAATTCACCATAAATTGTAATAGTAACTTTTAAAAATAAAGCTGAAATCCATGAAAAAAAATGTCAGCAGCAGGAGGATTAACAAACTAGTTTGATTTTTTGATTGTATTGGGGGAAAGGCTTGAGTTCCTTCCCTTGGTTTTACATTGGAAAAGGAGGAGAAAGGAAATCCCTATTTTCTTTCTCCCATTTCACAAGGACAAGGCATTTCATGTCTGTTGTGGTTTAACCCCAGCTGATAATTAAGCACCACACAGCCACTTGCTCACTTTCCTCCCCACAGTGGGATGGGGAAGAGAACTGGGGAAAAAAAAATGTAAAAACTTGTGAGTTGAGATAAAGACAGTTTAATAGATCAGAAGAGGAAGAGAAAATAATAATAATATACAAAACAAGGGATGCACAATACAGTTGCTCACCACCCGCTGACCGATGCTCAGCCAATCCCTGAGCGGTGGTGCCCCGCAGCTAATTCCCCTTAGTTTATATATATACTGGGCATGATGTCATATGGTCTGGAATACCCCTTTGGCTCATCTAGGTCAGCTGTCCTTGCTCTGTCCCCTCCCAGCTTCTTGAGCACTCCCGGCTTCTGCTGGCAGGGCAGTATGAGAAGCTGGAAAGACCTTGACTTTAGTATAAACACTGCTTAACAACAACTGAAAAATCAGCACATTATCAACATTATTCTCATCCTAAATCCAAAACACAGCATTATACCAGCTACTAGGAAGAAATTTAACTTTATTCCAGCCGAAACCAGGACAATGGCTCAGTAAATGAGGTTTGCTGCCTCATGTTGTTCAGTGTCTCTGTGTCTTTCAGTTAGGGTAATTTCTCAGGATCTTATGATCTGATATCTCTGTCTGTTCTTGAAAGTACAGAAATGAACAAAGGTTTGGCTGTGCCCAGCAATAAGTATCTCTGATGTTGATCCACACCATTTAATAGATCATCGTTAATGAACAGGGACATCCTACCCACCAAATACAACTGATGCTGTGAGGCCAAGAGCTTTGTTTGTTGTCAGAGTGCAAACCTGTGTTCAGAACGTTTTGTGGTGGTTATTAATGTCTTTCTAGTTTGGAAGAGATGGAAAATCCTTCAGTGGCTGGAAAAGTACCTGTCAATCTGAAGCCCCAGTGGGAAGCTCTGAGAGGCGATTAATTCTCAAGGGCATTCCCTAATTAGGTGGTGGGGTGATGGTGGTGGAAGAGGTGTGTTTTTTCTGAGATACGGCTTTGCCTTTCCTTATCATAACTGCAAGCAATTTATAATAGAAAACACTATGTGCTAGTTGTTTTTTTTTTAATCTAAAGAGAAGCATGTTAGGAGGTGAATCTTAGTGTTCTGGCTATGTGGAAATTAGTTGTGTTTTGTTTTTCTTTTAGCTTCATGGAAGGATAATTAGTAATCAAGTCAGAGACTGTCCAGTCCAATTTGATCAGTGCAAATACAAATCCAATTAAATTCCTTGTTATTCCATTTAATACAGTCTTCAGAATCATCGTGAAATTTTGCTGCAGATTTCTTACTGTTACCAAGCTACTGTCACAGCGGTCATGATTGTTTTTACTCTGTATAGTTCTAAAAAAAATTTGAAATAAATAGTTGTGATAAAAAAGCAAACAACATTCTTGCTCATCTGCTTCATGCATATTTGACTTTTCTGAAGGAACTAATATCTTAGCTGTAGAAGAAAATAAAATAATTAATTGGTTGAAATGTTTGGTCATGTAATTTGACTGGCATCTTAAACTTTGGCTTGCTGTCATGAAAGAATTCATATTAAGTCTGTGGTACCAAAACAGATACATAAAAATGAATTCTCCATGCATATAAAACTTAAAAAGGTTTCTCTTACCATGTACTCTATTATGCATGTCATGTAAAGCAGGAAACCTAAGCTTGGAAGCAGATGAAATGGCTCAAGTTCAATTGTATGAAGTGGCAAGTACATACATACAAAACTCATCTGCTTCCCGAACTATATGCAGGATATATCCTGTTTATTCACCACAAAAATGTCTGGTTGTAAAACAAATCATATTGCGACTTAATGGTTGAGTTCTCAGGAGTCACTTTCAGATATTTTTATACAGACTGATAATTTACATAGCTGATCACTTTTCAAAGCACTCTACCCCTGGAAGACTGTGCAATCCAGCCCTGGAATATTTCTGGGAAATGAAAGATAAAAACAAAGATGAAACTTCTGAACCATTTGTATATACCTTACACTGTGTTCCTCCTTGTCTCCTCCTTGTCTCCTCACAAAAATGTTGGGGAAGTGTAAAATGTTCTTTGTTCCTGCAACACAAGGCATGGGGTGTTTTCCTGGCAGTCTTTTCGGTGTGCTGGTAGCAGGGCGTACAGCAGAGGCGGCAACTAGTTGCTGGACTATTTCAGATGCATCCTGTTTTATTATATCTTGACTAAAAACGAGTCTTGAAGACTGAGCAAGGTTTGGTTTTGATTGAATGCTGGCTGAATCTTCCTGCTAAGCATCATAACATCATCTGAATTAAAAAGTACTTTGTTGCCCTGAGCATGGGGAGGAAGTCTGTGTGCCCATGGTATGCCAGCAGCTACTTTGGGACAAGGCAGTCTGGCACAGAGAACACAGAGGGTTAGCATTTAGTGTGAGCTCTGTGGTACAAAGACATCGTTCCAACCACTGGAACTGTTTTTAAACCTTAAAATGCATCTATAAGGAGAAATCAGTTACCCAACAACAGTCTTATAGCATTAACACCATCAACCTGTAAGGTTGATAATAAAAAAAAAAATACTGGAAATGTACAGCTGCCCTCATGTTAATGGACTCTGATTATAATTAGATCGGTGAGGAAAACCTTTAGGGCCTGAGGTCTTCTGTCTGGAAATGCTGTTTCACAGAAACCCAAGAACTTGTGAGAGTTTCAGTGAAATTTTATTTCTGTGGAGAGTAGAAATTAATATTTCCAAGAAATAAGGCATCCTGTTTTGGCATAAAAGGAAGGAAATACTTAATTGTTTTCAAAAATTTCATTTTATTAATATGTAAACCTGAGATTTTAGTGTCTACAGATTCATTTTTGGAAAGTGTTTTTCGGGTGGAGGAAGGTAGCAAAAAATTTTGCAGGTTTTGCATCAATTCCAGAAGCAGAACACAATTAAGTAGAAGCTGTGTGTTAGGCCAAGCCCGTCTGTATAAACACAGCATCTGTGAAGTTCATGCAATTTTTGCTTTAAGAAAAACCCCAAACACCAAAACACCAAAAACTTGCATGAAATAAAATTGACCTTAATCATACTTTGATACTACTCTGTTCAGTATGGGAAACTTTTATCCACACTTAAATTCTAGAATGTTGTACTTTATAACAAGGCTATTCTCTAACATTAGGCCAAATTTCAGCTCATTACAGAGTGTAGCACTGCCTTGAACAGCCTTTTTTTCTGTCAGCAGGACTTCTCACCTAGGACTTAGTACAGAGTTGTCACTCTGAGAAAAGATACAAAATAGCGCTTTTAGTAAAATGTACCCACAGAAAGTATTGTAGTACTGTTATTCCAACAACACCTGCATTTCAGGAGACTGTTTTGCTGTTCTTGCTTTCTTCTTTTTGAAGGTTTTCATGGGAGGTGGAACTAAAACAGAGTATGAGATGGGGTTTGGAAAGCAGAGATAACATTCAGAAAAAGCATGAAAGCAGGAGATGTGGTAGAGCTGGAGTTAAAGCAGATACAGCTGTATACAGGGAGGGAATGAACATACTTCAGTGCAGTTAGCTGTGACCGCTACTGATTCTGCTCAGGAAAACAGTTACAACATAAAGGTGAGCATGAAACAGTGCCAGTGGTAGCACAGTGCCAGTGGTAGCCAAGGTGAGCCTCTGGAGAAAGGTGCAGGTTTCTTGAGGAAAATTGAGGCGTTTGGAAGATTCTGTGTCTCGGAACGGAAATAAAACTAAATTTTAGATCTCACTGCTTGCTCATCCATGTAAGTAAATTGGCAGCAATATAGAAAACCATATACATATGTTTTTTCTTCTCTTGTTTTCCCTAGACACTAGAAACGACATGCAGAAGGAAAGTAACTTGAAAGAACTCCTTAAAGAACTGCCTGATGCTAATTACTGCCTGCTGAAGTATCTGTGCCAGTTCCTGATAAAGGTTGCTGAACATCATGTAGAGAACAGGATGAACCTTTGCAATCTTGCCACTGTATTCGGACCAAACTGCTTTCAGTAAGTTGGGGCTTTTCACTTTTCCCCATATGTTGATGGAGAATGTAATGGAGCAGATGGCCAGAAATGTAGCTCAGAACCCTAATTTGTCAGAGTGGTCAAACGGAGGCAATGATGGGGGCTTTGTGATAAATTTTAGTGCTGAAGCTATTGTTTGAGCTGAATGGCACTTGAATTGCTCTCCCATCTTCTCTTGATGTTTTGCTAAACAGTTACCAGTTTTCAGTTGCTGTGTCAACAGCAGAACGGGAGAATAACAACGAAAGGCCTTCAGACTGAATAAGTACAAGGAGACTTGTGCTTGTACAACCTTCTTCCTTGCCCATCAGTTACTATCAATGCTTCTCTGCAGAAGGTTTATGAAAAAGGATACCTGGGGGAGAAGAGGACTCCTGTGCAGCACCCAAGTGCTGTATCACTTCTACAGATGGATACTGCATATGCTCTACAGATTTGGCTCTGTGATCTGGTGTCTGTCCTCACGATGCTGATAATTCTGGGCTCTCTATCCTTCTAGTATATTCAGAAACTGCTCTGGAAGTTATGGGGTTCCACGGGTCTCTTGAGACTACTTACTGGAGTCCTTAAATTTCTTTCATTGGGCCCAGTTCCTTGGTGCCTGTGGTGAAGGCAACATGTTGTACACACTAGTGGAGCTTGCAGCAGTGGTGAGAACAGTTATTTCCAGGTTCAAGAACACACTTGAGTGAGAGTGTTTCTCTTGAGTCACTGCTGTGATGGAGTGCACCATTATCATCTTCACTCTGGACTTGTCTGCAATACACCCACTGTCTGGCATCCAATATCTAAGACATGGGAGACACACAGGAGTTTAGCTCAGTCATCAGTTTTGAAATATGTGTGATATCAATGAAGAGAGACAAGCCAGTTCCTTGTAGCAAATGTCAAATTTGTGTTGATCTTTATCAAATTTTGCTCTGGAATAATACTGAGTTGCCTAATGAGACAGATTACATAATTGCCTCTTGAGACTATCTCCCTAGTTTCCTCTGTAGCCAGTGGAAAGTAGACTTCTTTAAAGAGAGAAAACAGAAATTAGGTTCCTTGTAATGTATTGAGCCAGTTTCATATACCTAGACTAGATGCTGTCTGCTCTCTTTTTAAAGGAACGTGTCTTTTTCCATTGACTAGGGAGAGAACATGCAGAGATAAGACATTTAAAACAAAACTTGTCCCTGTGACTACACTGCTGCCTCATCTTAAGATGCTGCTCATAGATGATGAAGGTGAATATGTCAGGGTTAAAGCATTTGCTGTGTTAGTACAAAAAGATAAAGCATATTTTGAAAAGAATTGTCTTCCTCTCCAAAAAACAGTAGTATGTGCAGGACCGCATGAATATGAGAGTTAGTGGAAGCAAGTTTATGACAAGGAAAAGCAAAACCATTTTTAAACATTACATTTGTATGGGCAGTTTGGGAAATTCTGTCTAAATTTATTAGTAGAGATAAGAACAAACAAAATAAAATAGAAGAATCTGAGTCCAATGACAAAATCTCTATGACTCAAACTCCCAAGTAGCTATTAGAATAATTTTGAGTTTACTCATTGCATTGTTCGGGAAAATTTAAAAATTAGCTCTGCATATTTTTTGGTGTAGAATGCAGAGTTGCAGTTTGGAATTGCAATTGCCATTCCTAAGATTAAACCAAAGCATATTTATTAAAAGCTGTATAGTTGTTGCCTCAACTGATCTCTGCTCCTAAGATGGCATAGAAAAGATGTAACATTTATTTGTAAGGTGCAGGGCCTGTGTGTAAGAGGGGCGGAATCACATCATTCCATTGCAGAAGACTGAGAGAGGCAGAGTTCACTGGAGGTGAAAACACAAGGGCTCTTGTAGCAGTATATGAATGCAGCCAGCCCTGCAGTTGTGACATGCATTGAAACAAATGCTCATGTAACAAAAGAGGCAGTGAAAGCAAGGATTGACACCTAACAAATAGCTAATGTGATTTTAGAAGATCCAAATATGTCAGAATTAGGGATGTAGATTTTTATTTAAACTAAGTTTCACCATCTGGTAATTCAGCGATGTGTTTCATCAGATCTTGATCTTCTTCAAGGTAGTTCAGGATTATTGTCCAGACACCGAGATTGTGAGCAACAGTTCAAACACCCTTTTCTCCTGTGTTAAATTGCTGGAACTGTGACCATCTGTATCGACAAAGATTCGATAAGATGAGGTAAAAACTTGCAGCACTGAACTTTAGGCTTTGGGCTGAGCCAGCTGGTTGGCCAAGCAGCCAGGGAGAAATCCTCAATGTAATTCAGAGCTCCAGAGTAAGGCTGCCTGAGGCCTGCTTGGCAAGGGCTGTCTTACTGCTGGCTACAGGCAGCCCCTAGAGAGACTAGCTGCAGAAATTAATTATCAGCAGGTGGTTGAAGCGAACACTCCTCTTGCTTTGCACTGTTTGTTAAGAGCAGTGTATGGGGTGTTTCTCTGGGACAAGAAAAGAAGGCTTAGCATCCAGCTTGTCAGCAGTTACACTGCTGAGGCAGGAAGATCTGAGATTTTTCTGTCAGAAATTCACACTCATGTCTAAAAATCAGTGTTGGAGTCTGTGTAGTTAATGCACAGTGTCAGAGAAGATAAAGCCCATCTGCTGATAGTGAAGGATTACTTTCTACAAGGTATTTTTTGTGACATTTTAGCTAATTAAACATATTATCTCCTACTGCATAACTGAAGTTTTTTAACGATTGGATAACTGTCACTGTTCGACCACTTTCTAGACATTTAGACTTCATTTTAATGATCTTCATCTCATTCTATTTTTCTACATCTTGTTCTCTGTAATTTATCTCATCTCCTAAACTTTCAACCCTTATTATTTTTATCTTATCCACTACTTCCTCTGCTTCCTTACTTACTGTTTGACAAACTCAACTGGTGCTTTTCTAATGAAAGGTTATCTTGTGCTTTCTGTATTTCTAATGAATAGAAGAGGGGAGAAAATGGCTATTTGCATTCCTTGTAATGAAGTGTGATGTAAGATTCCTTTACATAGGAAAATGTAAAGGGCAAGGTCAAACAGCTCAAAAAATGAAAATATGATGGTTTGAGATTTAGTGCACTGTTTTCTTCCAACTTGGATTGTTCAGATTTATTGTGATGGAAGGCAAAGGTCAAGTATACAGAGAAATACAGCCCTTGAGGAACAATGAGCATGAAGATACAGGAACATAAATAGTTGTCTTTTATGTCACTGGGCTAAACTGTGTGGAGTATTAACACTTGGAGCGTGAATACTCTTGGAGGAATTTGTTGTCCATTGACCTTAATTTCAGCTCATAGCCTTAGTTATGGCCTGCTGTGTGTCTCTGCCTGGCTCTCACAGCTTGTGTTGAAGAGGAGGAAGAGGACCAGCTGGATTTTCTCTCCTCCTCTCTGCTCTCTTGGATCTGGGTGTCAGGGCAGCTGCTGCACTCATCCTGTCCTTTGACTGCGATGGTGAGAGATGTGAGGTCTACCAGTTAGAGTAAGGAGAGGATCCATTTGCACCCTTTTTTGCAGCTCACTCTCAAAGAACGATCTGTGTGTGTGGCCTCCTTCATTCAAGCCCTCACTAGCCTGACTGTGTTTCATTCCAACAGAGGTTAAGCGTGTTACGAGGGATTGCGCCATCCTCCCAAAAGTGGCTGGCAAGTGCAGGTATCCGGTTAAAATGCTGGATTTGGATGCAGTTATTTCTGTATGATGACTACATAACAGAAGTTATCTGAGGGGTTGCACAAGAAAGCATTAGATATGGAGAAAAGGTAGATTGTCTTTAGGTATGGAGAAAATGTAGATCATCCGTATGGTAGCTGTAGGTATTTCAGAGATTCAAAAAGATTTCCAACGTGTTGCTGAATTTGTAAGAATTAAAATCTTATCTAAAGTTCTGCATGAATGTCTTACCTTGGTTTCTAGCAGCCTTGGAGCCTACGCAGATTTGGTATATGAATCTAAAGTGAAAGCAGAGGGGCTGAACTAGAACTCCTAGTCACTAATATTGCCCTTTGAAACATTATGTGAATGGACTTTGTTTTCAGGCATTGTAGTCCCAATCCTGCATCAGTCTTAAAAGCAAACGTGCATCCAGGATTGGGGTCAAAGTGAGTACTGAAAATTGTTTTTCTAACATTCATTATTATGAATAGGAGCATGCAACGTAACCTTTCTTACATGGTTTATATAGATTTTTAAGTCCCGCATTTGCCAGCAGGGTAACTGAGTTCTTTTTTGTAAGAATTCAGTATGCTGCACCCTATAATACAAGTTTAGAGTATCAAGCATAATACAGGAATGCCATAAATGTTCTCATCCATAATGGTATTAAGTACTCATGAGTGCTTGCCTTCTCTTTGGGAAGTGCATAAGGGACTACATTGCTGAGCCTTTCTTTGATACATTTTTATGTTTTCTTCTCCTGTTTATTTTCTGTTGTGTACTCAGCTTTGTCATCTGGAGTCCAATGGGTGGCCTATATGTAAAATAAACTGAAGATTGCTAAAGATGCATTGCTCTCTTCATAAGTAGAAGTCTGTTCTGGCCAAATTCCATCTCAAGTCTTCTGTTCTCCTAGTGAGCACCCACCCCTTAAGGTTTCAGTTGAGAAAGTTTCTCTTTTTATGATCTGTCCAGTGTCAGATGTTATGATATTTCCTATTTCATCTTTTGAATGAAATAGAATCATAGAATACCAGATTGGAAGAGACCTCAAAGATCATCTGGTCCAATATTCTTTGGCAAAAGCACAGTCTAGACAAGATTGCCCAGCACCCTGTCCAGCTGAATCTTAAAAGTGTTCAATGTGGGGGAATCCACCACTTCCCTGGGGAGATTATTCCGGGGCCTGGTTGTTCTCATTGTAAAAAATTTTCCTCTCGTGTCCAGTCGGAATCTCCCCAGGAGTAACTTGTACCCATTCTCCCTCATCTTTTCCATGGGACTCCTTGTAAAAAGGGAGTCTCCATCTTCTTTGCAGCCACCCTTTAAATACTGGGACATGGTGATAAGGTCTCCCCTAAGCCTTCTCTTCTCAAGGCTGAACAAACCCAGTTCTCTCAGCCTTTCCTCGCATGTTGGGCTTCCCCATCCCTTGATCACCTTTGTGGCCCTCCTCTGGGCCCTCTCCAGCCTGTCCACAGCTTTTTTGTATAGCAGAGACCAAAACCAAAGACAGTATTCTAGGAGTGGCCTGACAAGCACTAAGTAGAGTGGGATTATGACTTCTTTATCTCTGCTGGTGATGTCCTTGTTGATGCAACCCAGCATAGCAAATGCTCTGTGTGTTGGTTGGGGGGGAGTGGTCTGTGTTTTGTTTTGTTTTTTTGGTTGAAAAACTCCCATGAAAATGTTACTGCTCTGTGTTGAAAATGTTCGTTCTTGTGATCTTGATTGAGGATTAGCAATAAAGCATACATCCAGAATTTAAGTGGAAGAGCAGTTTCAGAGGAAAAACTACAATAATAGAATCATAGAATATTCTGAGTTGGAAGGGACCCACAAGGATCATAGAGTCCAACTCCTATCTCTACACAGAGCAGCCTAAAAATTAAATCACATACCTAAGAATGTTGTCCAAATATTTCTTGAGTGCCGACAGCTGTGGGACCATGACTTCTTCCCTGGGGACCTTGTTCCCGTGCTCAGCTACCCTCTTAGTGAAGAAATTTTTCCTAATATGTGCAAAACAAAGTATTGTTTGATCTCAACAACACAGCTGAGATACAGTCACAAGGAGCGTTTCTGAAGAGCATCTGTTCAGAAGTGTTTGGAGATGAGTGATGAGCTTTGTGAGTAGGTGTTAGGCTATGGACTGCCTTTTGTCCCCCTTTGTGGAGGTTGCACTTTCAAAAGTGCCTACACTGCAATTTCCTGATGAAAAATGGAGCTTTTGCTGGAGCAAAAGATTTTGCATATAAACGAAGGCAGTCAATAAAGTTTGTGGCAGCTTCACTCTAACTGCTATGCATTACCTGCATTCTGCATTATGCATCTACTGCTAGTAGTAGACAGAGATGAAATTACCAAATTGATTTAGGGTCCTAAATCTGATGTTACAGGAAATAATCTGGAACAGATTTTTAAAGGTAGGCAGTTAGATGCCTTGTGGCATTCTCCAGTGCCTCGAAGCTAAGACACTTCTGTAAAATCTCAGTAGTGATATACGTCCTTGAATTTGGTCCAGACTGGTGAGACATAAGTCTATAAATGATGCAGACCATGTAAATGAGTCACACACACTGAGATGGACACCTGCCTCCAGTTAGTGTTGCTGTATCTTTAGCTACCTGTTAGCCACTGACCTTGCAGCAGAGTCTGCAGACATGAGCATGTGCCTGTTTTCAGCTGCGCCGGTTCGTGGTCCAGTGTTAAGACAAATCACTTCCATAGCTGAAGTACAGGGCTGAGTTGTGGCCGAGATCACATCTGTTATAGAAATGGTAACGCCTGTCTAGAGGGACAGAGCAGACTGCCTGAAGTTGTAACCTCTTAAGATTACTGCAGCTCTGCTCTCGAAATCTTCAGTTGTGCTTGTTGAGGGGCTCATGGGCATCTGAGATTCTAATGAAAATGTTTTGCGAGGGCTGAAGAAACAAAAAACCCATGTAGTGTTCACTGTCCTCTGAGTCCCTTCGTTTCTTGCAGCATCCCCTAGGAGAAGAGTAAGGTGACTTTGTGGTGCTCCTTTACAAAAGGTACTGTACAAACAGCAAAAATAGCCGTCAGAAAAGACAGAGCATATAGCCCTCAGTGGTTTGTAAATTAGGATTACGGTGCTGTCATTCCATGCAAACTACTTCTGCAAAGCCACTTAAGGAAATAGTAATGTCCATCATTCTTCATCTCAGACAGGGTGGGGTCAAACACTGTCGGGAATTTGTAATGAGATGCACTGTTTCACATGGAATTCGCTGGTTCTCAGTTGTGACAGGGAGCTGTCAGCAGTTGTTGCCTGGGGAAATCAGTTCAGTGATCTCAGTCTAGCTTATTACAGGTAGATGACTACATCCCAAGTCCTCCTGGCCCTCATTTCCACTTCGAAACAAATTTCTCAAGTGTGGTGGGTGGTGACAGAGCCTTGTAGTGATGCCTGCCTTGTGTCAGATGCAGTCATGTTTGGATGTGTTAACTCTCAGTAGTGTCTGGAGATTCACTGTCTCTCATAAGCCCACTCTGCATTTAGCCTGTTACAGCTTGTTTACAGGGACCCAGAGGTAAATTCATTTAACTAATGCATGAAATGTAAGTAATTCTTCCACAGTGAGTTAATCAGACCTCAGGTCACTTTAGTTCTGAGTAAGAGTTGTGACACAGGGCTTTGATGTGGTTTAACCCATTTGAGACTAGGTTTCTTGAGCGTCCCCATGGAAGGAGAAACACTCTTGGCTTAAAGTGGTCTGGAAGAACCCAAAGAACAAGTGAACATGGGACTGCATGGATGTGAGTGGCATGGAGCTGTGATGGGTGGGCCAGGGGCCAGGCATGCTGGTAGGACATTGTGCAGAAGTGTGAAATACTGCTGGGTGTCATATTTTGAAACAGAAGGCTAACAACTTGATCCTATTCCCAAGTAACGTTTTAACTTTGAGAACTAGTGCTTTTTCTGCTTTAAAGTGGCTTCACCGATAATTTAAATCTCTAATATCCCATAAAACTTGTGGTACTAATGCGCCTTTGCCCTTGGCTGTGCTTGACTGAGTTAATGCTGGTGCCTCATTTAGACAAAGCACATTTTTCCCCAGTACTTAATGTGGAGCTGCTGTGCTTTGCAAACAGATCACTGAGCATCTCTCTGGGAAGGGCAGGGTGTCTCAGGAATCTAAGCGGGGGGAGGCACTAGAGAACTTGCTTCTGTCACTGCCCATGCTATGTATCTGATGACAGCTTTGCAGGGTACTGTGAGAACTCAGTGGGAGTTTTCCAGCTCAAATCTCAAAGACAGACCTGAGCCCATCAACATTTTTTCTTCTTCTGAAATGACCACAGAAATTACAGGTTTATGCCTTCCTTCTAGCAAAAGTGTTTCTGGTAGTGAAGCTGACGTTCTGCTGCTGTTTCTGGTGCTGCTACTGAAGTAGTTTGTACACATGTGGCTACAAGGGGATCAAGTCCCACTCTTGCTTTTGTAACTGGAGTAAGATGTTCATCTAACTAAAAGCAGCACAGTTATAATGCCTAAATAACATGCAAATTAGACATAAAGGAACCATGACTGTCAAAACAGTTTTACTGTAATGTTTTTAACAAGGCCTTCACAAAATAATATGAAAAATTTCCAAGGATGGTGAAGGTGGTAGTGTGAGAAAATAGCTTCTCATAGGACTGTGTTTTTCTAGTGAGTTGAAGTGAAATTTGTAGATATCACGACTTTTCAGACTAAGAAAAGCTAAAGGAAGATATTCCTTTTTTACACACATTTTCAGAAAAGTCTAGTCAGACTGGTGGATCATGCAGTGTGGCAACAGATGGGTCTTAACTTGTATAAATATGCAGGGTGGTATGTACTCATAATCTAAACTTCTTATATATTCTGAGCTGAAGATTTATTGCAAGGAAAAGGTCACCATGGATAGCTTGAAGAGCATAATAATCCTTGCCATGAGGGAGTTCTAATAACAGCAATTAAAGGAAAAAATAAATGAGCTTTGTAAAATATGCCTGTTTAAGTGGCAGAGAGATGGCAATGGATAAAGTATGTTATACTGCCATTAAAATAAAACAATCCATGCTGGCTTGCTTGGTTACATTCAGAGAGGGGTGGTAAAAAAGACTAAAGCCATGAGCTTTAGCCTTGAGCTCTGCATATGCATTTTACCATACACATACAGAATTGTTCAGAATAAGATGTTAGACTTTTCACAGCTTTGATGTAATGAAGTTTAACTGACAGAGTAATGTGGGGAAGGGAGGGAGGGCAAGAAAGCCATGGAATTGTGGAGAAATTAAATATTCTTTGTGTTCTTTGTGAAAACTTTATAGACTGGACTGTTTTCCAACCAGGAGGAGTTTTTTGTTGTTGGCTGTAGTTACCAGCAGGTGTGGTTTACATGAAGGTCTAAAACTCATTGAAGCTGCCCAGAGTCTTTATTTTAACTTGAACCAGCTCTAGTACATTTTCAATCCATTTCCTAGGAGTGAGGTTCATAGGGGTGCCAGCCTTATTTAACTGGTACCCTGTTTTGGAGAAACACATCATACAGGTAACAGTCAGGATTTGCCTGAATTATCGAGCAAGCTCTGCTGCACCATGCCAACTCAGGAGCACATCATTTAGCATTGAAAGAGGGGTTTCCTTAAATCAGGATGGTTGCATGGCCCTATTGCATACACACACTTTCTTTCATTCAGGCAAATTACTATCTTTTAGTGAATATGTAACATTCTTTAAAGTGAATTGGCCTAAGTATACATGCACATCCATCAATAGAACTTGTCCCCTTTTTTCTTTATTTAGTCTGAGGCCAGGGTCCACACTAATGAAACCAGTCAACTGAGTCTGACCCATTTTACAGTTGGCAATTTTCGGTAGTGTAAAATAATTCAGTTCCTTTAAACTTCAGGTCCTGTGACTCTAGCATGTATTGAATGTTGAAATCACAGCAGTAAAGATTCTTTTCTGGAGTTTTCAAAGATACGTTCTGCTGCAGTGGGATCCTCTCCCTGCTGTCATGTACATGTACTACAGAGAGTAAAATACTGAGAAGGATCAGTAGCATGCAACCCCTACAAGAAAGCACTTTTTGATGGCTAATTCCTGGGAGCATTTGCTTTCAGAGCCTTCTTGCTGAAATGCACATCTGACCTCAATAAACTGCAGTTACAGTTTTACAGTAGTTATTTGTAAATTTTAATTTGCTGGTTATAGTAAACAATGGTTTACTTTCAAGTTACATCTCTGTAAAATAGCTCAGATGGCATTTGTTTAACTTTGGGAGTTTTGGTTGTTTGTTTCCTCTTGTACAACCACTAATTGTCTTCAGTCAAAAAATGCTTGAAACTTCTTTTGTTTCTGGCTTTTGCTCCCCTACTTCTTCCCTTTAAATCTTTCCTGTGTTTTCTGTACCTCCTGATCTGCAGTCTCAGGCACTTTATAAGGTCCTTAGAAAATTCATATCCATGCAGCCACTTTGTGGATTATTGAGAGAAGAGTATGTCTGCTAGAAATACTTTACAATGGGAAACACTGGATGATTGGAGTACTTTAAATGCTGAAGAAGATTCTTCAGAGATCGTAATTTTGCACTGAAACAGAATTTAAGTCAGTTTTGAGCACCGAAGTCCAATAAAACATGCAGAAAGCCTTCATTCCAGCAGATGATCATTAGATACTTCAACGAATTGTGTGCTCTGTTGTGAGTAATATGCACTTTTTATCACATGAAAGACTTGTGTTAAACATATAAGGAAGGAAAAAGGAATGTAGGCTGGAATACAATACTGCTTCTGAATCAGTATCTTGCCTTTTCATTTGTGTGTGCCTTTAAGGTCTGTGATGAGCAATTCCTGGCTGCACAGGGGCATTTTTCAAGAGAGCAAGAGGTTGTTTCTTTTGCAGCCAAGTAGCTGGTTATTTTCCCAGAAAATGGAGGTTAGGAACCTCTTTTTATATGATTCTTTGAGGCTGTTCTACAGAAGGCAGCCTCCATCTCCATGTTTTAAAAAGCCCTGTGACTGATGACCCTACTTTCAAAAGAAATGGCAACTCAAAAATTAGGTTAAGAAATGGGGTCACCTGAAGATGTGAAGATCTTGCTTAATTTGTATGTTTAGTGTTCTTCTCGGCATGTGGGGGTTTTTTAAATTTTTTGACTCATCCTTCTTGTATACCTTTGAGGTTATCACAAACCAGTTTTTGGAAGAATCTGACTCTTCCCATGAACAGATCAGGGCATTTAGATGCCTTGTGCTATCTGTGTTGCAGTCATTAACCCAACTTTTAGCAAAATTGGAGGTATCTCATTTGATGGTTGTCACAATTAGATCTCTGCATAGGTTCTGTGGAGTAGGTAGTTTGACCAACAGATACAGTATTTAGTATTGGTAAGAAAAACAAGCTGTGGTAGTTGTTACCACCATGGACACAATCCTCCTTTCCCTTCCTGTCCCTGCTAGCCAGCCTGTATCCACAACTGAAATGTTACAGACTCTGTGCAGGAACTTTTGTGTGTTGAGTACCTGTAACACTCCACGTTGTGTTTTGTCCAATTGTAGCGTGCCCTCTGGATTTGAAGGTATCAAAGAACAGGAGATCTGCAACAAGATAATGACAAAAATGCTGGAAAATTACAATAGCTTGTTTGAATTGGAAGGTTTGAAGAAGGATGAAGAAAAGCCTGTATGTGAAGAGCTAGCAAGAATTATTTTGGTAAAAGTGAGTATCTCTAATATTTTGTTTTCTTATAGCAAATCAATAATGAAGGCTTATTGCAGGCTTCAATTCAGAAATCTTTTAGGTAAGTGGGGCACAGGCACTGTTGTAATAATGTTCTGTGTTATTGATCGGTATGCAGCTTACAAATTGATTCTGCTGATAGGCTAATTTTCATTACTAGTCTGGAAGTTGTTTCTGTTAAACATCTTTATTCTATGATGGCTATTCACTGTTATATAGGAAATATATTCACTACAGTTTAAATGTTTTTAAACAAGGAGGCAGAATAATTCTAGGAAGTATTCAAGCTTTCTGACATGGTGATTGTTTCTGGTGTACATCAGTGATGATGAACTTTCATACTTTAGGACAGTATGACATCTCTAGCCTTTGCTACTGTGAAGTCTGCTTATCTCAAACACGTACCTGAATTTAAAAATCCTGTCTTCTGACTCAGAATAGCCATTTCTGAGTGCATGTGAAAAGAAGCATTAAACAGTAGTTACTGTTTGAAGAAAGTACATTGGAGCTGTTAAAGAAAGTGATATAATGAAAATATTATATCTTTGGTGGGTAGAGGGCATGTGTGTAACATCCAAGGATTCTGAAATTCAGAAAAAGTCAACAAAAATAAGTAGGGCAGCCAAAAGTGCCTTGTTCTGGCTTGTGCCATCATCTGTCCTACATGAAGCAACCTCAAGACTGTGCAGGAAATGGTCATAAGGACTGTTTGCAGTCGCCTCATTTCCTTTTGTGTTTTAGCTGTGCAGATAATTACTCCCTTCGAAGGTGTGAGCTCTTGAGTTTGAGAGGGTTGAACTACATGCCTTCCCATGGTAGAGCATTTTGCGAGTACCTGCTGACAAAGTCACTGTAGCCTTCACTGTCTGGAATGGCAGTTGTCAGAAAATAAATTATAAAAATATAGTGTCTTTGACCTTGACAGAACAAGATGTTTGGTGTTCTGCCAGTCAAGTAGAATCAGCTGAAAACATCTCTGCCTTTGCAAGTGTATCACTGAGGGTCTGTTGAATCTGAACTGCAGGGCTATCTCTACAAGTTGGACCTAGCTGCTTTTAGAAGGGCTGGTTGTTTTCTTGTGTGGTGAATCAGTGAGAAAGTCTTTAACTCTTTAGCCTTTTAGCTGTTACTAACATTGACCTAAAATGCTTCTGTGGAAGGAGATAGAATGACTGATGACTTGCAGTGTCCTCCCTGAAGTCACAGTAACTTCTGAATAATGGAAATTATATGCCTGGCAGATGGGAGTGGTGTTTAGCAGCTGATGGTCACTTCCATAACAAAAACAGGTTAAGAAGAAAGACTTGTGAAGAGACACGGTACTTTAAAGAGCCCAGAAGAAAGGCTTCAGCTATGTCACCATCTCCTTCAAGCCTCAGGCATTTGCGAAAGCCAAGACAGTCTTTCACTTCTAAGGACTTATTAGTAATTGGGAATTCATAAAGGTGGAGGCCTGGGAGATTTCCCACAGCAGTTCAGAGATCTGAGCTATCAAAGTACATGGCAACAACCATAATGAATCCAACAAAATAGCCTGAAACGTATAGTTACTCAAGTTAGATGAAAAATGGTGCCCATCTTTTTGCCTCAGGAGACAGATGACCACCTGAGGGGAACGAGCCATGCCTAAGTACAAGGGCTTACATTGTGTTTGTTGTCTTTGGATCTTGTTGATAACCTCCAACTTCTGCTGGCAGTCAGCTGCAAAAATTAGACCTTGTTCCTTGTCTGTTAATTTGGGTGGGAAGTTTTCTAGCTTAACTGAGGCAAATAGTGAAACACCAGAAATACAAGCATCTAACTTCGTGTAGCAAAGGTACGTAAGAAGTGCTTGTTGAAATTTGTTGGGTGACTCTTTGAAAGGATGCTTTATACTGTTCCAGAAGGTTACTTTTCTTGCATCCTAGCAGATAACCTCTATCCTAGCCAATTTGTATAATAAATTAAGAGATGGTGCACTTGAAAAGAAAAGCAAGTGGTAATAAATGAGATTCAGTAGAGAAAAGTGATTGCCAGTTTGCTAATACGTGAACTGTTACGTACAGTAGGAGCTAGCTGATCCATGTCATAAAAGAATAAATGCCTTGGAGAACATTTTAGCATAACCTGTGTCAGAGTATCCAGAAAATAGCAACCCATTTGTAAGCAAAGTTACTGCTTCTTGAAAAGCCATTGATTAATCTATATCTACAGGTAGCTGGAGGGAGATTTGCCAAGTAATCCTTTTGGAAGGAGTGAAAAATGTGGGATGCTCCGGACAACGCTCTAATAAACTGGGGCCCTGTTGATTTTAAAGGTGTTGCATTCAAGCATGAACTATGGTGGAATGGAGGAGCAGACAGCAAGGAAATGGAAGAGAATGAGATCTGCCCTTTACCAAACTCAGCTGCATTTATCTAAGTGGCTTTTTTAGCTCTTACATTGTGAGCAGCAAGAGGGTGAGGAGGGGAGATTTAAATGACCTCACTCACTTCCTTCTGGAATATTTCTGTCATCCTCTCCCCCAAATGACTCGCTGTATTGCCAGTGTTTTACCCTGAGTCACTACACTGCTACCTTCCCCATGATTGCCTTCACTCTCTCTCCTTTCTCACTTTTCCATGTTTACATTTTTCTCCCAAATTCCTGTAGCCATATCCCACTATTCTTCCTCTACTCAAATTTGATAGCCCTTCATTCCCACTCCAGAGAAAGGCCAGCAGTCTGTAGTGAAGTGCAAAAGCACCAGCACTCTTGATACGTGGCCTTCCATCACCTCCAGTCACTGTGCACACATGCTGTAGCCCTTCCAGGGCCTGTATTTCTTTGCCATCCTTTCTTTTATGTTCTTGAACGTGGAGATAACTTTTCCTCTAGGTTATTACAGTGCTTGTAATGTGATGTTCCTTGTGTGTTCTCCTGGGTGTGTAGTTTTGGGCTAGGGCTTATCGAGACACTTTCCCTAGACAAGCATTAATGCCTCCTTTTGGTTGAAAGGCTGCCGTTAGTCTTACCCAAGGTTAAGGTTCTCAAGATGGGGGTGAAGGTACTTACAGGAAGAAAATAGTTTTTACATTGTGTTAACAGATTAACCTCATGATGGTCAAAGCCATTGGTGCTGATCCACGTGTTTCTTGAATAAGAGTTTGGAAAGAGCACCTATAAGCATTGAAACTTCTTGTACAGGGAGAAGAATGCCACAGATTTGCAGGACTGATTTGAATCAAAATTTGAAACCCAATGACAGTGGTTTAAAAAAATATGGAAAGACATCAAAAAGTACAACATCGAAAAGCACTTCTTTCTAGTATGCCTTTCTAGTTTACTGCATTACAAAATTAGCCCTGCCTTTTCTTATCTCTTTTTCATGGCTTCAGGCTCTTGCTTTGGTGCTGAAATCTCAACTGGAAAAACAGGAATGTATCTTTAGTTAGTGTCTAAAGGTATTGCGAGAATATTATTTCTCCCTGCAGTCTTGGGTTGTTCTTGAGATGGCTTTAGGTGTCTGTTGCTTCACATCATCCACTCATAATCATATTTTTTGAAGTCAACATCAACCTTAAATCATTAATTTTGAGAAAATATCCAGAAATGGGGGAGTAATGGCTCGTGCCACCCTATCCCAATATGGGAATGTACCTCCTGTCGTGTGCTCGGTCATGTTTACCATCTTCTCAAACTTGCATGATTCCTGACACCTCATAGACCGAGTATCTTAAGATTTTCCTACTCCTTGGTCATAAAATCAGTGGATTTTTAAAAGCAGGAAGTACTGCTCTTTTCAAATGAAACCAAGAATATGTAGATCATTCAGATAAAGTCATGAAAGCATCAAGCTTCATTTTGAGCAGTGTATTGGAAAGGAAAAACAGCTCTAGTGGAGCAAGTTGCATCTTGTCTACTATGTTGGTCAGAGCTAGGGGAAATGCACAATGTTACAGGCTTCCGGAAGGAGTAAGAGCATTTCAATCAGGTACAGATTGTGGCAGCTTAAAGAACATCTGCTTCAAGTAAGCCAAAAGTTAATAAATTTTAGAGATGGAAAAAAAGAGATGTGATTCTGTAGGGCTGTTGGTAATTGAACTACCATTCTTGCTGTGTATGTGAGCTGAGGAGGCACAGGAACACCTTCACCCCAGTCGTATTTCTTCTTTCAAAGATTGCTCAGTCATTGGGAAAGACAAGCTGTGCCAAATAAAGCGTTTTCATAGCTTGCTTTCTCATTGGATCATAATTCAGAAAGTATGGGAGCTGGAAACCTCTGCAAACTACATTCCAGTCCCTGCTCTGTTCCCAGGACTGTAAAGCCTCTCTCATTGCTCAGGCATATGGTAAGGTTATAGTTAGAAATGGTGGGGAGTTTTTCTTTGGAAATCCCTATGTTTGGAAAAAAAAAAAGTAAGTACAATTTTTTAAAAATATAAAATTTATCTTAGAACAGTTTCTATTTCAATGGGAAATTAAACTCTCAGGTTTCTGATGCCTTGCCTGGAAGGACTTCATTAGTTTCTCACTCCACCTAGTAGAATGAGATCCACACGGTCCTCCAGTCAGGTGGCCAGCAGGTGGAAGTATAACATGTACTTTCTTTATGGGGGGGAAAAAAAAAAATTATAAATTCCTTCCTGTGAAAGAATTAGGAGGTTTTGTTTTTTTGGGTTTGGTTTGGTTTGGTTTTTTTTTTTTCCATTCCAAAATAAGTTGGGGTTTATTGAGGTTTATAGAACTTATTTGCAGCCAGCTATTGTTACAATCCTTAAGATTTTTATCCAAGTTTCAATTTAATTTCCTAAACCAGTGAAGGTCTGGAAGAGTCTCTGTTGATCTCTAGGCACTTCTAGTTAGAGAGAAATGGGTGAAGTGGGTTGAGTGTTCTGATTAGCTGTCTGCTCTATGTGAAGATTTTTAGGATCATAAATAGCTGTTTTTTATTGGGCAGTGTTATGTGTGAACAATTAATTCTCTGACAGTATATCTGCACTGTTGTGCATTTATAAGTGTCAGTATGATATAATAAAATGTTGTTTATGTTTTGCTTTGTAACAGAATTCCTAGTGTGTATAGGTATGATCCTGATAGATTTTTGTGGCACTAAACTGAGTGATAACTCATGTAATGAAAGATTAATCAGTCTTGAGTTGCGGTCAATTTTATCATCTTCTTGAATAAATATGTTTACAAAACCTACAGTAGCAACAAAATAGTAATGTTGAACGAAGACCTTTCATTTCCAAAGATCTTAAAGTGCTGTTCAGACTGCAGCTGTATATGTTTCTATGTTGTATAGCTAGCCAGTGGTATATTGTTACAAATGTGATGAAATGGGACCTTTGAATAACTGATTAGGCTTCTCTAATGGTCAAAGACAGGCAGTGAAGAGGATTTTTGTTTAGTTCAGTGGGAAGGGAAATCTGGGCAGGTAAACTATTATGAGACTCACTCTTGAGAGATTTCTGGAATTGCCCCTTCCGCTGGTTTCAGGTGATACGTGTCATCTTTAGTAGTATGATGTTTTTTATCTCAGTATTGTCTTCAAATAAAACATACAACCTATTACCTAGTCATGCAAGGTTACAAGACTACTTTTTTTCCTTTTCTTTTTCACCTTTTCCCTCTAATGCCTTTTTGACAGAGCACTTTTAGTTTTAGGAACCAGTCAACTCCGAGCACATAAATGTTTGCACTGGAACACAAGCATTGCCATGATGAGGACATAATGTTGTTCCTGGCTTGATTAGATATTTGCGACAGGAATTGCAAAAGACTTTTCCCTTTCTTCCCCCTCTGTGTGGTAGAATACATAGCCCTGTCCACCTGATGCAGAAGAGGAAGCAAGTCTGTTTATAAAATTAAAATGATAGCATTAAAATTAAATTAAAACCCAATGTTACAAAGTCAAGTAAAATTATAAATGTGCAATTTCAACATTATGAATATAATGTAGGTGCATTCTGATGACCTGTGAACAGGGAGATTTCGCTCCCTGAAGAGCTATAGCAATTGGTCTGTGCTAGCTTCTGCGAAAACTACTAGTTTCAAAACAACCCTTTTATTTTAGATGCAGTTAACTTCTTGCATTTTTATCCTGTTTGTTTCCGGTCTTCTAACAAAAGCTGTCACTTCAGTTGGGAGGATTAGTTGGAAAAATAGTTCTTTGTACTTTAAAAGGCAGAAAAAGTGCATGCGCTGTGTTCTGCAAGCCTGCTGCTAGATTTCTGAAGAGGCAAGCAATCCACCACGTGGAGCTGCATCTTTTGATGATTGGTGTGTGTAAAGTGTGTGGTGCCCAACCCAGCCAGGCAAGCCCCTAAGTGAATTTTTTTATGGCAAGGAGAGTGCTCCAGCAGACTTTGGTGATGCTATTTTCAAGTGGAGTGCTTGCTTGCTCCTTCCGATTGAACAGACCAGATCATTCAGCCCTTGATAGGATTTGAGCCTTTCATCCCTGAGGAGAGGTAGGAAAGGTAAGATAGTCAAAAAGTTCTGCATCTTGGCTTGAGTTTGCTGCCTTTGCAGTCAGTTGTAATGCTTCATCTCCACTGAAAGCCACGATGTTTCAGATTATTTCCCCAGATGAATAAAGCAAGATTTTGATTAATAAATGTTTGTTTTCCTTCCTCAGCTGTTTTTACTTAAATACCGTAGCATGAGGATCTAATCTCTCGACAAGATCCAAGAGAAACTGCTGAAAACTCACCAACTCCATGACTGAGTGGGCTCCCCCTGAATAAGTCCCCCTTCTCCGCCACCTCAGTGCTGTGGCCACATGGTTATACATTCAGCAGACACAAGAGCAGTCCCTCATTTACGTCAGGAAAAAAGCATCCACTTGTAATCCATGTTACACTGCCCTGGCCAAGCCTGCAGGGTCTAGATAGTTTCCTTTATTCTTCTTTCATGTCTGGGACCATTTTAGCATCGTGTTAATGGTCAGCTTTCAGTACTGGATTAATTCTTTTCCATCGGCAGGCAGCGGGAACTGATCTCCTTTGAAAATCCTTTCTGAAGGTTTCAGCAAACATTTCCATTTCATTCAGTATCCCCTTATTTGAGCAAGTCACGTCAGTTTTCTCCTGCCTGGGCCAGGGAGTCCCCAAGGGGAGGAGGGGTTTTACATGGGAGATGTGAAGATGGGTGGAAAGTGCAGGAGGAGAAGGAGCACCTGTGGAAGTCTGTCTCCAGTTTTCTGTTTAGTATTTCTTCAGCTAGAATTTACTTTGCAGTTGTCCACCCGTGAGCAGATGGGCATGTTTATACTAAGGTTATATAGTGATTCAGCCAGAATGACATTTTAAGATGTGAGCTGACAGGAAATGAGCAATATGAGATTTGTAGGGAGAAGTTTATAAGCCTCTGAACCCTTCACCTATAGCAGATTCAATCTGGGGTGAGGAGGACAGTTATGTTTAGGCTGTGATTCAGAAAGGCAAGCGAAAAATCAGATGATTCCCCAAACAATTTCTTGTGTAATTTTGAAATAGCTTTCCAGTGCTCCTAGCTCCACTATTTCTGACAACTCTGTATATATTATTAAAACAGAATGTTTCTGCCCTTGAAGTTCATTAAAGCGTTCATGAGATTATAAATCTGTCACTTGTGGTGTTACTAAATGCAATCCTGAATATTACACAAATAAGTTAATGCTAAACTTTATAAAGTAATAAATGATTATGCTGATATTTCTTTAGCTAGAATTTCACCAACAATATTTTCATTTTAACACGTTCTGAGAATAAAATTGCTAAGATTTAGCACTTTTAAAGGGGCGTAGAACAAGCATCTTTCTATCTTGCTGTCCATATTTCTAGTATACTATAAATTTTTTTAACCCAGCTAGCAAGTTTTATAATTGAGATGCTTAGGAACTTTGCTTTTACTCTCTTGTAATTTTTTCTTTAAACAAATGCCCAGTGATATTATCATTGCCCCATGATAATACCACATAGCAAAAATGTAGAGAAAATAAGATCCATATGTGTATATGCGTCCCAGTCTGTACTTGCACATGCTTTACTTGAAATGTTTTTTCGTTCACTGTCTGTTGTTTTGGGTTTTTTTTTTTTTTTGGAGGTGAGGGGAGGAGGGAGGCAGAATATGACATCATGGTTTAGCACTTGGGAGCGGTCCATTTTGGTCCGTACAACATCATCTTTCCAAAGAGAAGCATCAAAGTCAGCACCACGAAACAAAGTATAGTAAAATAAGCACGTGAGCCCCTGCTCTAGCCAGCTGTTTCTGAGCATCTTTGTTGTATCCACGGGGAAAAATGAGGCTAGGAGGAAGGTGAGAATTTTTGTGCTAAGACAAATCTCTCAGCTCTTCCTGTTCAGATTCCTCAATGTTTATTCTGTTTCTTATTAATTAGTCATTCAGTTAATCAGGTTACACAAAATGATCAGCATTATTCCTTCAGTATAAACTGGCAGTCAGTGCTGTCTTTGTAACAAGGACATATTGCAGGCAGTCAGAACCGGTCCACAGTGAGGAAGTGTAAGACATTTTTCAGCCTGTGGGGGTTTAATTCTCACTGACCTCTGCCCTTAGCTTCGTTGGTAGCAGCTTCAGAAGGGCTCAGTGCTGAATTCCTTCTCCCGTTATAAGAGTAATGAAATGCTTGTTGACTTCAGTGTAAGTCCTATGCATTTTTGAAAAGCCCTCTTTTGAGGACTATGAAGATCACGGTTTGTCCAGGAGGAGCTGGGTACGCCCTGGTGGGCCTGTAACATCCACTGCTTTGCAGGGTTGCTGGTACCGCAGAGCTTACTTGTAATAAAGAGAGCTCAGGGCGGCCTAAGAGCAACAGGGGTATGTGATGCAAGGCACACAAGGGGCCAGACACTCTGTATGTGTTTGAATATGTATGCTCTTGAAAATATGTTCTGTCCAGCAGATCCCAGCAGCGTTTGACCTTAATCGCCAGCAGTGAACATCTCAGTTTCACTATTAAGAAAGGGGCCTGTTCTCTGTATGCTGGAAATCTTGCACTAGTAATTAGAACAATATAGAGACACCTAGGGCTCCCTAATTTACTGCATCATCAGATACTCTTTTTAAAAGTAATGTTGCTGAATTGCATGTTTGAAATACTTTTTTTCCTTGTATTTTGATTTTTAGATGAGAAATGCAAGCTAGCTTTTCCCAGGCTGAATTTAAGCAACTGTAACATGAGATGCAGGTCTGGAGAGTCTGGTTTTCTCCCATAGCTGGGTCATGTTTTTCTTTTAGATCATACTTTTTCTATTTATGAATAACATTAGAGTACATAGATAAATCAGACTCCAGTTTTCAAAATTGCAGAGGAGAATAAAATGTTCCCCTGGAACTGATCTTAGCTCTGCTGTTATTGAAACATACACACAGAGTAGGTACACCCAACAAGAGAGCAATGTTGTTGTGTCACTTTGTAAATGTTTGTTTACAAACCGCGTAACAGATTGAAACAGCTAGCATTTATATATGGGATTTTTCCCTTGAGTGCTGTTGGCATATAGAAAGAAGAGTAAAGCTGCCGTGGTATCTATCTGCTGTTCTACCTTCCTATCATTTACACTATACTTTGATAGCCAGAATTCAGCCAAGCTGTTTCAGACATAAGTAATAAAAAGCAAAATCGCAGTTTGCAAAAAATGCATCAGTGCTTTTCAATATGAAACTAATACCCTATTCAGTTCCCCTTTCATTTCCTTCTGTTCTCCCAAGACTATTTTTATATGTGACCTTTTACCTGAGACCATATCTCTTAATAAACAGCTAAAGGTTACTCTGTTTCACTTCAATACAACCTTAGCCTAGTGCAATTATTGTCATGAAACACGTACAAAGGTCATGAATTGTGATACGAAAGCAAGAGAAAGATGCGGAAATCCATTATTTTTAGAGGACTACAATATAGAAAAGGAAATGACAAACAGTAATAATCCTGTGATATACCTCAATGCTGGCAACTACATCAGTACAGTTTATTCTTTTTGAAGAAAAGGTATAATGAATGACTAAAGCTGAACTGATGTAGCAAGTATTTTTCCATTCCATTGAAATTTACCAAAAATTTGCCAGGGTTCTCTTCTAGAGCCAGTAGTGCTAACTATTCAGGATGTAGGAGATGAGGTCTTTTTATGCTGGGGTCTTTCTCAGACTTTTCTGCTGATGTTAGTCATCTTGCTAAAATTAATTCAAGTTCATAATTGAACATAAATACATAATTGAACACTCTCGCCCTTCCACCAATAATCCTGGTCCATCTATCTGTCCAAAGAGATAAACATAAATAAGTGCAGGAAGAGTAACTGTGTAAGAGACATTGCAGAGTATCTTATACCCTGCCTGCAATTTAGTCTCTCCTTTAAGGATGCCCTTGGTCTACTGTGTTTCTTCATTCATGTGGGAGGAAGCTAGGAGCTGGAGTACTCAACCACCTGTCTTTATTAGCGTCAGCATTTCTTGATGTGAAAGAATTATTCTCTTGAAGAATAAATAGGTCAAAGAGTATTCTAAGGATGTTCTAATCTTTCCTAATCATTGATGTCTCCATAGTTAATTGGTTTAAAGCTGTTATTGAGGTGGAGTCTCATGCATTGTAAAATCTGCATTTTGTATGACTTGCAAAAAGTCTGCCAGGGAGAGAAAAATTTCTTTACAACACAAGAGCCTTCCTAAGGAAGAGGACCCGTTCCTTGGGCCAGTATAATTCATCTGATACAGGTGTAAGAATGCTGGGCTGGGATCTGAACGAAGTGAGTTCTTTTCTGTTCTGGAGGGTATGGACAGGTCGGCTGTGCTCTGTAGTGGGTTTTGGTAATTACTAGCATTTGTAGCAGAGTCGTACCTAAGGATCTTATCTGAGGGTCAGGAAGGACTGCTATGTTAACCCAGAGCTAAAAGATGGTCTTAGGCATACCTGAGGGAGCTTACAGACCTGTTGAGCTGTTTGAGCGATACGAAGGATTCAGGAGTTTTGGTACTATGGTAGTACATCTCATGGAAAATTATTTAGAATGGGCCAGTGGAAGTTATTATTATAGTGTAAAGTTAGGAAGATCTGAAAGTCTCTAAATTTGCTACATTCACAGATGTAGGAGATGACTAGAAGCTTTGCTTTATGCTGACATACTTCTGTCTGGACCATTTGCCAATAAATATTGCCTATCAAAGTTAGGAAATTAAATGAAAAGTCTTTGCCTTTCCCCATGAACTTCTCAATTCTTACTTAGAAATCATTAAAGAAACTTAGTTCAAAACCTGGATTTTAATAGTGTCCTGTACAGATGCTGACGCTTTACTTTGGCCCAAGTACTCTTGATAGTAGAAAACTTCCCTTAGTAACAGTAGTGGGGCTTGATGGTGGCAGTTGATGTGGTGAGCAGGTGCTCTAGTTTGGGCAGTTTTGGAGAGACTCTGCTGCATCATTCAGACTTGACAGGTGGGAGGTGGCAGTTTTTCCAGGTGGGTTTGTCTTTTGGGGAAGTGTGGGATGGAGAGGTGGTCACTGGCAGTTATTGACAGTAAGCAAGACTTGGGTAATTTTTCAGATGCAGACAGTTATGTTACACTGATCATTGAGCACATACCATTGAGCAAAGCAAAGTTTGAGCTTGTTTTGTATCTAGTATTCTGTACTGGAGATTTTTTTCTTCATATGAGAATGGAAAGTATGTAATTGGTAATAAGCTTTACTCCTCGCAGCATTCTCCGGAGGTCCATAGTGATGCTCACAGAAGAGTGATGCTCAGGTAGTACTTCTGCATGGGATGCATGCTAGTCATTTCATGGCTCAGATTTATCCCAGCTCTATAGTAGCCATGTCATTGGTTTTAAAGGAAATCAGGCTTTAAAGCACAACAGATTTTCTCCCATAGTTTCACAAATTTCACAAGCAACACTAAAAGTGAATAAATAGAAAGCTCAAAGTATTCTCAAGCTTTAGTAATTCAGAGATGCACAGAAATGCATATAGGTAATTACATAATAAAATTATTTTTTTACGCAAGTAAAAAAGCTGGTATAATTGCATAATCTTTCTTAGCAGAAACACAGACAGACATCTGCTCTTTAATTCTTTGCAAATGTGACTTGACTAAATTTTGACATTTTTAGTACTCCA
Organism: Tyto alba; assembly: GCF_018691265.1. Classification (NCBI taxonomy): domain Eukaryota; kingdom Metazoa; phylum Chordata; class Aves; order Strigiformes; family Tytonidae; genus Tyto; species Tyto alba. The sequence continues at coordinate 10,896,895 of NW_024881327.1, read as the reverse complement.
TGTGGAATGCAGGTGCCTGACTTTAAATAGTCAGATTTTAAAACTACGACTTACATTTACTGGTTGAATCCCAATACCTGAGAGTGCCAGGGTCAGATTTCTGAAGATGTACAGCTATTTAATCTCTGCTAATAGACTTAGGAATCAGCAAAACTATGCTCAAAAATACCTTAAATGACTTAATTTTTTTGAGCTTCAAGTTCACATTATATTCGAAAAACAAAATATATTCCAAAATATGCTTAGTTACTGACGTGTAACATATTATTGGGAATGAGCACATGTTCTTTCTATTTTCTGGATTTTAAAGGGTAATATCAAACAGACTGCTAGTCCTTCAGAAGCTAATATGTAAGAATAAAACATTTGCAACAGTGTATTCTCAGCTCAAACTGTGTTTAAGGTTCTGGTTTTGCTTTGTTTGTTGTAAGTTTTCCAAGTAGCCGAGGAACATAGGCAGCCTGAAAATGTGACTGTGAGGCCTGCCTGGTGCCTTCTAGTAGCTTTTGTCTTTCAACTTGCATCTTTTGTTTTAATGGTGGCAAGTTCTTCCCCTTGTCTTAACTAATGTAAAGATATGCTGTAAAGTTAAAGTAGGAGAAAACAGCTAGTTTGTAGGAGGAGTGGTATAGTCTTGTGCTTGTGATTGCCTGGTTCAAACTGACATGGATTGGAGGGGACAGGAGATTTGCAAGTGTTGGAATAAACTGTAAATATGATCTTTTTTTAGAGAACCACAAAAATATACTTGTGTGCACTCTGCCCAGTGCAAATAAATCTCTTGCCACAGACTGTATTGAGTAGATTTGTGGAGGTTAATGTTTAATACGTTCTTAGTTATAGCTGCTTGCTGTGTTCTCAGTATATGGATCTCCTGTTCCCTTGGAAGCATTATTTTGTGTAAACTAAATGCATTTTTATCCAGAAACACATCAATCTACATGTGCTGTTACAGAATCCATGATGAAGCAGTTAACAGTGTGCTATCAAAGGCTTTTCTGCTTTTCATTCACACACTTCTGTTCTTGTTTTTCATCTCCATTCAACGTAATGAGAGTAATTATTGTACTGTGTGATTCTTGCAATCACTGACTGTTGCATGCTAATCTTAATAGTATTCAGTCAGCAGCAAGCCTGATCCTACGCTAACTGCAGGAATGTTGATTTCTAACTTTTGCTAGCCAGTGACAGAAGAATCTGGTCTCACACACCTACATGACTCACTTCGAGTCATTTATCTGCAATGACTTGTACGTAAAATTAGAGGTATGCTTATAATGAAGATACAATGCCATGAAAATGGGAGATGGAAAGGACCTATGAGATCACCTTGAAGATCCTGTTACAGTACAGAATGTATTTTCTGATTCTTTTTCTAGTTCAGAGGTAAATGCTTCAAGAACAGGAAGTTTATAACCCTTTTTTGCTGGATTGTTACGTGGTCTAGTGGAATTTCTAGTGGACTCTGAGCTTTTCTGCATTACTCTGTTGATTCAGAGGGCCATAAAAAAACGTACTAGTTGAGCTTGGGCACATGCAGTGCCCGTTTATTGGTAGGCTTAAAAGTATTGCTCCCCCTCTGTTCAAAATCCCTAAAGCCTGAACTTGCTTTTTTTACAGAGTTCAAAACTGCATTGTTTATTGCTGAGAAGGAGAAGTGATTGAAGGGTGGGTAGCTGCAGTGAACCTGTGCAGTCATCATTTCAGGTCCTCAAGTTCCTTTGTTAATGAGTTGACCACGTGGTATTGCAGGGCAGGAGGAATACAGAGGTAAAACTTATTTATCTTCCTTGAAGGATCTCTCTGCACTTTATGGGATATAGTACAGTTCAGGCCAGTGCCAACAGTGTCTTTTAAGCAGCAGATTCCTTCATTACTGTGTAATCCGTTGTCATGCTCTGAACGGGAGAAGTACCATACATGGAGATGGAGAAAGACAGGTTTCTTGGCAGCTTGTTTGAGACTTTCCAACCTATATGGACTTCAGTGGAGCAGCTCTGAATTTTGGCACAGCTTCACACTTTTCTAACTCAGAAATCCTTTGGCAAACACTTACTTGTTTACACCTCAGATAGTTAGCCAACAGGAAGGATGCAGGAATGTGATGGGTGCTGTACTGACTTCTGTTCCCTGGCTTTTGATGGTCTCATTAACATTTGTCCTTTAACAGCATAGCTGATATTTACGGAGCATTTGCTTTAAGATTCCTTCACTGGAGGTGGCATATTTATTTTAAGAATATATTGAAATATCAAATGATGCCCATTGTAACTACAGTAACTGACCATAATTTTTATAGCTCTCGCTATTGTTCTGAAAGGACAACTGAATACAGGCATGAGCAGAAAGTCTGCCCTGTGGGAAACTGAAAACAGAAATCATCACCATAGTCAGCCTTCTAAGTTCATTCCTACATCTCTCCTCTGACTGTGATCACCTGGACATATTTGTGCTTCTTACTCTTGATACATCTTCTGTTCAAGCTAGGAGAGTCCAAAGAAACCAAGTGAATAAAAGGCAGAAGTTATTCCCAGAGGAGCAATGTCTCTGTAGCCAGGTGTGAACTCTTAAGATTTGGATAGAAATACTTATGTTACCCATGCTGTCTGTGGGGATGTCCTGACTCTACATTCAGGATAGCGACTGAGGCTTGATTTTTATGTTTCTCAAGAGGCCGTATGCTTTCCTGCTGCACGGAGGTACGGTGACTATGGGCTAGATATGCTCACACAAGGAGTGGGTACAAACTAACTGTTCAGCAGTAGTTGCCTGATCTGTAGTGCTGTCCCCATCTAAGCATGCCCAAAAAAGGATTAAGCTGATTCTTCATGCTCGTAGTGTCCAATTGCCTTTGTCAGAGCCTGTGACAGAATTCCTGGTTGGTGCGAGGTGTCTGCTTATGAAAGCAACCTTGGGACTCACTACCAAAGCTTCACAATAATTTGAGATAGCAGGATGCCTGGTATCTTATCAGCATCTCTGCTATGCTTGATACTGCTTAAAAATACTAAAGCTGAAGAGATAGCCACCAGTGAAGCAGACATCATAAGAAATACTGTTACTTGCTGTGGCCAAGCAATGGTAGATCCATCTTTCTAATCTCCATATATGAAACAGAAATGCAAAGGAAAAGGAGGTGAACGCTGTTTACAATCCACTGACTGGTTTTACCTATGAGACTGGTTTGTCCCTGCTTTATACTTGGTGCTGATTTTCACACGTGCATAGACTCAGTCCCAGAGCATAGGAGAAAACACAGACAGCCTGATGTGTTAGTGCATTGCCTGGGAGTGCAGCCACAGGAGTTGAGAAGGGGGAGTTTGAGATCCTTGGAGTTCAAAAATGAATTTGTGAGTGACTTTACAAGAGTATGTGGAACCAGGCTTATACATGGGGCAGATTTAAGTTACCAGTGTGAATGTTGAAGTAATTACATAAATTTAAAAGGGGAAACTGAAAAAAAAAAAATAATAATACCAAAGGCTAGAGTCTTTCTCAGTGTGTTCAGGCCATCTGTGACACAAAGACAGTATGTGCCAAACCATTAGCCAATGGAAATCTCTAGGAAGGAGTGCAGGAGAGGAGGATTTCATATTGTCCCAGAAAACATACACAGAAGGAATTTGGTATTACCTCAAGAAGTGAGAGGTGTTTTTGTTACTATGTAATTTTTCCTGTATACTACTTCAAAACTAGGCGGTATATCTCCCTGATGTGAAGTCATGCAGTGCTTGTTTTGCTTTGAGCTTTTTGGGTGTTTTTTTTCAGTCCATCAGGGAGTCCTCAACATACCTTTCGCTGAGATTCCTCATTAATGGGTGCAGTTGCCAAATCAGAGACTTAAATATTTCATTTCAATTTGCAGTGAACTGGCTGTGTGCTCAGCCACAGGCTGCTATTCCCTGCTGTACCTGCAGACCCCTGATTTGTGAGGTCTACCTCAATCCCACCCTTTCCTCTCCTCTTGGAGAAAGTTCTCTCCACCTCCATTCAGAACATTGCCCGTGCTAGGTTTCCTTCCGCAAACAGATGCCACGCAGCAGTTGGCGATTGCTGGGAGCTTGTTGTATCTTCTGGCTTGAGGCCCATACATGTTGTCACTTTTTGACCTCTATCCCATGCATGCTGCACACTTGCAGCATTTTGACAAAGCTGCCTGTAGAGCTGCACAGTGTAGGAGGCTGCAGGGATTCCCTTAGGCAAATGCACCTGGCCTCCTGCAGAAAAGTGGCCTTGAGATGTTGCTGGTTTGCTCCAACCTCCTGTTCTGTACCATGGAGTGTCCTCTGTTTGAAGATAATCTTACTACTGTGTTGATTTCTTGAATTTTAATGTTTTTAGGGCAAGATAGCTTTGGGTTTAAATTACATCTTTCTGGAGTGTACAATTTTTATGTTCAGACTTTAGGGAGAATTTGGAATTGGTTCACTGAGTCTGCCCTAGCAGAAGTGTCTCCAGTGTTACTTTTTCACTGTTCATCCAGACCTTACTTGAGGACTGGAGTGTCAGTTATTTTTGGTAAAGCACTTAATCAACAGCTTTGATATTTGGAATTGCCAGTTGCACAGAGAAAACAGGAAAATTTTCTGTTCCTTAAATATCAATAGTGTGAGTGTTGTCCCAGGTCATAATGAATGGTCACTTTGCTATCAAACTATTTTGTATTGGATTTATTTTTCCTCCATACCATGCAGCAACATATTTACAGTAAAAGGCCTTTTTCACTGGTGGTGAAATTATTCAATAAGTTATGTGATATTTCTTCGGGAATAGAGTTAATGGGGAAAAAAAATGGGGTCCTTATTAAAGTCTTTTAGGGAACTTCTACTTGCCATTAAGTCTAGCCTTCTTAGTCATATACAGACAGTTCAAACTGAGATACTGACTGTCTAAATAAATAAGTGTGGAAACACAGGTAGCATGGGTGAACACGGGGAAATACACGGTGAACATATGCATAGGTCTTCTCCCTATGCCTTTCTATATTAGGCAGATTCACTGAGCAGGGTAGTTTGTCTTAGTGTTTGGCAAGCAAGTCTGGGAAGAAGATAAATGTAACAAAACACTTTCCAGTTAATGCAGCTGGAGGCCAGGGTAACAATATGTGGTCCATAGGGTGGGTACCACTATAGTCATGTTCAGTGATGCCTTAAATTTAGCGCAGGGATTTGAATAACATAGCCAAAGTATGCAGATTCTGGGATGCCCCATTTCTGTAGCCTTGTTTAAAGATGAAGGTAGCTGGAACTGATTCCTCTATGCATCTTCTTTTCATCTTGCTCATACAAAGAACAGTGAGTAGCAAGCTCAAATATATCCACTGAGACATCATAATTTAAACAGCACTGATGAACCACAGGTGCAGTCTCCTAGGGTGGTTTCATGTGGCCTTAGACCAGAATCAGCTGCATTGTACAGATTTGTTTTTCTTCAGATTTTTCTATCAATCAACAGCATTTCTGTAGTTTCAAGGAATTTGTTTTGGTAGAGAAGTAACTGGGGGAAATTGTTACGATCTTAATGAATCTCAGTCTATATTCAGAATCCTGTCTATTAACTTTAATAAGTAAAATAAGTGTCTACTGCTCTTCATTTAGATTAGCTCTGTGGATCTGATGCCGTTAGAGACAGTGCGTTTATTGTGATTTAGGTATCTGCAACACCATTAGTAATTAGCTTTCTGTTACAGCATTAATTTAAAACTTCACTTAAGATGGACAAAATTTGGTACAGCAGTTACAAACAAGAAAATGGTCCTAAGTCTGACACAGGTAATTCCTGTACAATTTTAAGTCCACAGGCTTTGACCAGTCTATAAAAAAGACATGACTTTGAAGAAATTTCCTGAAACAAAATTATGGGATTCACAGCCAATGACAAGTGAACTAACAAGGGAACTAGAAATACGTTATCTATACAGTTGTGCTTGAATTTCATAGGCTTTCTGAGAGTGTTTGCTAGCTCCCTACCTCTGGAACCATGCAGTGTTAACAAAGTTTTTAAGTGTGTGTTTACTTTTAAGCATTTAAGCAGTTCCGCTGTTTGCAGTGGCTTCTGTTAAATATGGAGGCCGTGGTGATGCGGTTTAAAGGAAGATAATATTTGGCTCTTTGAATCTAAAGGGTCTTGTCCACATGAATTTGCATAAAACATCAGAACTTGGTTGAACTTTAAAGCTTCATACACTTTAAAATTGCATTAAATTTATAGCTTTGATATCTGAGTAGGGCGGAGTACAGAGGAGGTGTTTTAGTGATCTAATGCCTAAAAATACAAGTAGAGTAAGAGAAATCCAAATTTGGCAGTGGCAGCTGCACAGATTGTAAGGATGACTGCATTCATCGTGACTTTATGATTTCAGTGTGGCAGTTAATCAAAGAAGGATTTGGGGCTTGGTTCTGAATATGGAAGAGAGCTGGTAACTGAATTTTGAAAGTATGTATTATTGCTTATGATATCTGTGCCGACTCTCTGCTAAATCTGGTAAGAATTACAGAGCTATTGATCTTTGTTTCCCAGTGTCAGTAATTTAGGATGATGAGGCATTTTTTCTTTGAGAAGAACTTGTCAGCTGTAATATGCCTACATGATTTTAAAATCAATATTGTGGGTGGTAGGTGAAGTGATGAATCAAGGTGGTTTTTAATTACTTCTTTACATTTTGTTACTTTCTGAACTGAATCTATGCTTCGGTATGTATTTGAGCACAAGCACATTTTTCGCACTTAGAGCAGTCTTACTAAAGATGACTGTTCTCTTGCTTTAAGTTCAGTCCAGGCCTAAGGACTTAAAATCATAGAATGGTTTGGGCTGGAAGGGACCTTTAAATGTCATCTAGTCCAACCTCCCTGCAATGAGCAGGGACATCTTCAACTAGGTCAGGTTGCTCAGAGCCCCATCCAACCTGACCTTGAATGTTTCCAGGGATGGAGCAGCTACCACCTCTCTGGGCAACCTGTTCCAGTGTTTTACCACCCTCACCATAAACAATTTCTTCCTTATACCTAGTCTGAATCTACCCTGATATCTAGTCTGAATCACAACAGGCCCTACTAAAAAGTCTTGTCATCTTTCTTATAAGCCCCTCTTAGATGTTGAAAGGCTGCAATACAGTCTTTCCAGGTTGAACAACCCCCAACTCTCTCAGCCTGTCCTCACAGGAGAGGTGTTCCATCCCTCTGATTATTTTTGTGGCCCTCTTCTGGACCCCCTCCAAGAGGTCCATGTCTTTATTGTGCTGAGGACTCCAGAGCTGGACCCAGAACTGCAGGTGGGGTCTCCCCAGAGCAGAGTAGAGGGGGAGAATCCCCTCCCTCGACCTGCTGGCCACTCTTCTCTTGATGCAGCCCAGGATATGGTTGGCTTTCTGGGCTGCGAGCACACATTGACAGCTCATACTCAGTTTTTCATCTACCAGTACCCCCAAGTCCCTCTCCCCAAGGCTGCCCTTAATCCCTTTGTTCCCCACCCTGTATTGATACTGGGGTTTTCCCTGACCCAGGTGCAGGACCTCACGTTTGGTCTTGTTGAACCCCCATAAGGTTCACATGGTCCCGCTTCTCAAGCTTGTCCAGGTGCTTCTGAATGGCATCCCATCACTCAGGAGTGTCAACTGCACCACTTAGCTTGGTGTTATCTGGAAACTTTCTGAGGGCGCACTCAGCACCACTGTGCCGTTGATGAAGTTATTAAACAGTACTGGTCCCAGTACAGACCCCAAGGGACACCACTTGTCACTGATCTCCACCCAGCCATTAAGCCGTCGACCAGTACCCTCTGGATGTGACCATCCAGCCAATTTCTTATCCACTGGATAGTCCATCCATCAAATCCGTGTCTTTCCAAGAAGGATGTTGTGGGGGACTGTGTCAAAAGCCTTACGGAAGTCCAGATAGATGACATCCGTAGCTCTTCCCTTGCCGTAATCTCTACCATTTTGGAAAAGAATGCCAGAGTAATTCAGGTGTGTTTAGATTATATTTTCCCACAGCCTCTCTTACACCTTTGTCCCTACTAGTGTAGTACACATAGCATTCAAACTGTGACTTTGGCATTTGCTTCCACATGCACAGAAATTCTGTGCCATGGCCAGTAATGTAATGAGTCAGGCCCTCCTTTGGAGCAAAGGAATAGGAAGTGAGAGAATAATGTAAGAAGTGTGAGGAATGTAACTGAAAAATCTCACTGCAGAATTATCCCTGTCTTTGAAAGCCTTTTGGACCTGGAAGATACATGGTCCTTACAGCTGCAGGAGATTCATCCCATCCAGATTCATCTCAGAAGTCCCTGACTGCAATAAAATGGTGGTGAAGCTGGTGTTGTGTGAGAGCTGACTGCACTGTGAAGCTTTGGAAGAAAACACAAGTACAGCATAAATACTTGGTCTATTCACTGAATAACTTCAAGGGCTTTGCTGTCTCAGCAGGAATTTCCACCTGATTCTCTGGGAGAACTTAAGGATAATCGAAACCCTCCAGCAAAAGTCTGCATCTCCAAGCAAGGACTGATATAATTCACTGCTGTTGTTGTTACCATTAAGAGCTTACAGCTCTGTGTATGTGTGATTAGAAATCCCATTGAAATAGTTGGTGTTTTAAGTGGAGTGAACGTGATATATTTGTTTCAAGATGTATCAGTGACCAAATACTAAGCCTGTAATAACTTTGGTAGCTGGCTCATTCCCTGGTTATTTGACTGGGCAGAACTGATTGAATCGGGTTGCTTACCTGTCAGGCAAGAGGTACATCTGGCTGATGGTCTCCATTTCTCAGTCATTCATGCAGCAGAGGTAATGCTGATGAGTGGATAGATTGACATGGAAAGTTTGTGCTGATAGCTAGCCAAATTGAGACTACAGTGGGAAAGAAAATGGCATTCTAAATTTCCTTCATCATTCAGCCATGACTAAGTTTTTGCAAAGAAACATACCTTTTTCTATTCTGTAGAATATTTGTATTGATACACACAGCTTGTAAGCTGACAAATCACAGCCGTAGGCTGACAAAATATGAAGTCCTTTAAAAGGTAATATGGACCTCTTTGTTGTGGTGGCCAGCTCTGAATACCATTTGTTTATGAAGGAAGTTTTTGAGTGAGATTTCCCTTGTCTGGAAGAGTATTATGCTCATGCAGCATTAAGTAAAAGAATGTGCTGTATATGTTTTAAGTACCTTCTATTTTATTGATGGTAACCTTATGGAAACATCTTTATCATCCTTTCAATTACAACATTTAAATACAAACTCACAGCTAGCTTATTCCAAAAGTTCTACGTTTAAATTTTGTAATTACTTACTCAAATGGGTATGAATTGCCTTAGTTATTTATGTGTCCATGAATAGCTTGGGATACTGGAAGTTTTTCCTGCTTGATGTCATGGCTTATACCCAGCCAGTAGCCAAATACCCAGGGGATGGAGGAGGGAATCGGAGAGGTAAAGGGAGACTCATAGGTTAAGATAAAAACAGTTTAATAATTGTAATAAAATAAAACAATAACAATAATAGAAAGTACAAATGGGTAACGCACAACGCGACTGCTCACCACCCACCGACTGATGCCCAGCCCGTTCCTGTCTGGCCATCCCGGAATACCAAGATCCTGCAATTGCAATCCCAGAAGCGAGGGAGACCCCCCTCCTTCCCGGCTGCCCCTCCCTTATATACTGAGCACGACGCTACATGATGTGGAATATTTCACCGGCCAGGCTGGGGCAGGTGCTCTGGCCGTGCTCCCTCCCAGCTCCTTGTGCACCTGCGCACGGGCAGGACAGGGGGAGGTGGGGAGTCCTTGATCTCTTAGCAACAACTGAAAACATCAGTGTATTATCAGCATTCTTCTCATACCAAATCCCATCCTGAGTCCAAAACACCGCACTATTCTGGCTAGTAAGAAGAAAAATTCTCTTTGTCCCAGCTGAAACCAGAACGCTTAAGAAGATGAGTGAGGTACTCAGAAAAGCAGGATGACCTGTGCTGAGGATCTGTATCTTTACTCCATGTTGATGCATATGCACAGAGCTCTCCAGACTCATCTTGGTGTGGAGCAGTCCCTGTTCTTCAAGAACAGAGAAAAATTAGAGTCACCATACCACACCAGATCTTTAGAATATATGGCATATTTATCTTTGATCTCTGAACGCAGGAACTCCTGATGCCTCAAAGGAAGATGAAACATCTCTCTGATGCACCCAGTCAATTATGAAGAATCTTGGCAGTGGTGTGTGTGGGATGATGGCACCTTGACTGGTCAGCTTGTGCCTCTAGGGGAAAGGTTTTCTTGCACTTTCTTCAACACCCATCATGATGTGTGTTTATACTGGTCATAAAACTGACTGGTCTCTATTAAAACCGCAAACACAGTTCCTTGCATCTGAACTTCCTGAGACAGCAAAACTTGAAAGTCAAATGCAGGATATATGGTCTTAATAATTCCTTGTAGTTGTTCTCTCTTTGGTGTTTTAATTATCCTTTATTGGGATTGTCCCTTTGATCATCAGTAGCATCTGATACTATTTTACTTGTATTTAGCTGAGTATGAAGATATATTACAAATTACAGAGTAGCAGACTTCAGCATAGCCCATGCTTTCAGCAGCCATGGTCTGTAACTATAATATAACAGACCACAAAATATCTGGTTCACACTGAATCTGATCTTTGTCAAATGTAGTTTGAGGTTAAGCTTTACCAGATAAAAAACTTTCAGGAGGCAAATATTAAATTATTTGCTCTTCAACCGAAACATCCCTATTCTTTGGGATTGTCCTTGGGTTTACTGTTGTCATCTTCCAAAGTGGAGTTTTTAATGTATTTACACAGATTTAAAGATTTCTCTTTGGCAGACCATATCAGTTAGATTTCACCTGGGACAAAATGCTCCTTTGACACGTCATACCACATTAGGCATCTCAGTATACAGCAATTCATATGTTCAGTTCCTTTTCTGGATAGATGAGAATGTCAAAGGAGAAATTACAAAATCACACAGTGGTTGAGGTTGAAGGGACCTCTGGGGGTCATCTTGTCCAATCCCCCCTACTCAACCAGGATCACCTACACCTAAAGCCAGTTGCACAGGACCATGTCCAGACTCCAAAACCATCCGGGGCAGCCTGAGGCAGTGCTCAGTCACCCTCACAGTGAAAAATTGTTTCCTGATGTTCAGAGGGAACCTCCTGTGTTTCAGTTTGTGCCCATTGTCTTCTGTCCTGTCACCAGGCACCACTGGAAAGAGCCTGGCTCCATCTTCTTTACACCCTCCTTTCAGGTATTTGTACACTTTGATAAGACCCCTCTTGAGCCTTCTCCAGGCTGAAGAGTGTCAGCTCTCTCAGCTTTCCCTGAGAGGAGAGATTCATCAGTCCCTTCATCATCTTCATGTCCTTTTGTTGGACTCGCTACATTACGTTCATGTCTCTCTTGTACAACACTGGGGAGCCCAGAACTGGTCCCAGCTCTCCAGGTATGGCCTTATCAGTGCTGAATAGAGGAGAAGGGTCACCTCCCTTGACTTGCTGTCAGCACTCCTACTAATGCAGCACAGGTCACCGTTGGCCTTCTTTGTGGCAAGCTCATTGCTGGCTCATGGTCAACTTGTTGTCCACCAGGACTCGCCGGTCCTTCTCTGCCAAGTTGCTTTCCAGCTGGGTGGCCCCCAGAATGTACCTCCCCAGGTGCAAGAGTCTGTATTTCCCCTTCTGGAGCTGCATGAGGTTTCTGTCAGCCCATTTCTCTAGCCTGTCAAGGTCCCTCTGGATGGTAGCACGACCCTCTGGCATGTCAGTCATCCCTCCTGTTTTTGTGTCATTCCCAAACTTCCTGATGGTATGCTCTGCCCCATCGAGACCATTAAGGCTTGTTGCTTGCCTCCAACTAAACTTCTTAACAGTGATCAAACAGGTAAGCAATGAAGTCCGGTTAGCATTTGCTTGACGATTGTTGTTAAATCTGAAGGGAAAAAACAAACCAAAACAAAACAAAAAAACCCACAAAAACTAAAAGCAGCATAAAACAAATGTTGAAGGGCTGTGAGCTAAAACACAAAGCATCATACTGTTTCCAAAAGTCTTCTTGAGAGAATAAAAACAGCTGCTATACAAGATGGTATTTTAATGACTAGGCTGTGGCTTTCTTTTCTGTTTGTTAATATTTTTAAGAACGTTATGAGCTGAAAACAACTGCCTTGTAGTTAAGGGTAGTCCTTACCTGGGGAATGGGAGGGATTCTTCCACTCACAGCCATTATAAACCTCACTTGAATCTTTCTTTGTCATTCAGTGGATTGCCTGCTCTGGAGGCAAAATGCAAATGAAGTTTTGCTGCACAGGTAACTACAAACCTCTTACAATACCTAGTACAGAGTGTAACAAGATGCAGCCTGTAGAAATGTGGCACAACATGCAACAAGTTTCCATGGGGGCTTTTTTTTGTTTGCTTTTAAACTAATGCTTGAACTTCTTACAGATTTCTTGTGTGCCTTTGTAATAGCCCTCCCAGGCGTTTCACTGGTTATCCTCCATGTCCCCCCGAGGGTAAGGTTGCACATCAGGCTGATCACAGAAAGTGATGCATTGGAGAAAATTAGAATATCCTTTATAAAGTGTTTGTCTTTTTTTTTTTTTCTTCTCCTTTGTATCATTTAATAGCTTGTCTTCCCAGTATCATCTTGATAATGAATGACCTATAGCATTGCTGTTTTGCAAAGTACTGTCCTCACTTTGTAGCATATTGTTCTCTCAGACTTCATTGCATGAAACGTATACATGTGCATGAACAAAGAAAGCTGCCAAAAAAATCAACTCAAAAAGCATTTAGGCTGCCTCTATCCACAGTTCTTTCATCTGCTCTGTGAGGAATTCAAATTACAGAAGCCTTTTCTACCTGTGGGCACATCTTCATCTCAGTGGCACCCCAGTGAAGTGCTGCTGTTAACAGTAGTTGTGCAGGTGGCATTTTCACAGGGTCACTAAAAACTGTGGAATGAGATAGTGAACATTGTTCCTTCCTATTATTAATATGGATTAAAGACACATTACTTAAGAAGTTTATTTAACTTTTAATACATATGAGTTCAAGGAATACTTTTTTCTTCATGTACTTTTATACTGATGCAACTGAATGAATTTTGCACAGGAAGAAAGTAAATGTAAGTTTAATTCAGATGTAAGTTACCATTACTTGTAGACTATATTGCTAAAGAAATAACTGCTGTGCTGTGGTATTGTTTTCCAAAGCTATCAAAATACTAGCTTATGTATCATCTGGAATAGACCATGGAGAATACTGTTTCCTTCCACTTCTTAGTGATTTTGAAGTGTCCTAAAAATGCAGTGGTAATCCTAAATTTGAATCTGATCTTTCAAACACAGCTTTCTTGCAAAGCTTGTATTTGACTGTCATGCCTTTTGTTGGAAATGCCTGCATCCAAGTGATCTTTTAACACCAGAAAATGAGAAGAAATGAAGACTGTACCAAAACTTTTATTTTTCCTTTTAAAGGCACCAAAATAATAAACAGGTGTTTTAATGGATATAAGGAGCTTCTGTAAATCAGTGTAAAGTTCACGAACAATTTGCACAGATGGAATGTGATACATGCTGTTTGGCAGATGTTGCCCGTTTCCTAGCGCTTCTTCTTGAATAAGGCAGATTCTACAAATGCAGTACATGGTAGCAAAATTACTTAGCTTTGTTAATTGTGTTCTTAGAATCCGGATGCACACAGTATGGAAAGGTTGGCTTCCTGCTGTTTTCCAGGCTTCAATCACTGCTGCCGTATGTGGTACATCATAGAGGTTGCTTGTTTTGCTTACACCTACATATGCTTCCATAAATTACTAATAGGACAGTGTAGGAACTGTTCTAGTTTAGAGGTTTGTGCATATGTATAGTCACCATTTCTTGTTACTCTGGTGGAGAGCTTTTCTGGTATGCATGGCATCAGCACCAGCAGGTGATGGTGAAGCAGTCCCACAAGGCCACGGTGAGAGATGTCCCTATGCAGGCACAACAGACAGTGGTCACCTCCAGCTGCAGAAAAGCTAAACGAGTGACTGCAAGTTTTCAGTGGGGGAGAAAGGCTTAATGGCCATTCCAGCAGAATTCAGTGAGTTGGTACCTCCAGATCTCAGGCCTTGCTGCCTCTTCTTGTGCTTCCCTCCTGTAAGCTGCCGGTGTGTAGCTCCCTGCCTCCCCTCCTCTCCACAGACATGCTCTTCCCCTTTTAAATCACACTGCCGCTGCTGTTTTGCAGCAGCTGAGAGCCATGGCCTGGTGTCCATGTGCTGTGTGCCCAGCTCCGTGTTGTCAACAGCCAGGGACCAGTGCAGGCAATCGGGCTAGCAGAGTGTTGCTGGAAGCTAGGGGTTGTCCAAAGGTGAGGTCCTGACTCCAGGCAAAATGCTCATTGATGTCAGTGAAGACAGGATCTCGCCCAGAGCATGCAGTCCAGAGACTGAAACTGGGAAGCTCTCTTAATGTATCTCTCTGGTTTCCCTTTGCCTCCAATGTATGGATTATATTTCAGTTTATTCTCTTCAGATCTCAGTGAGAAGCAGCTTTTCTGTCCCATGAAACTTTTCAACACACACAAAGCATTAGAAGACTGTGAGTGAAACAAAGTATTACAAAACAGAGGTAAACCCAAGAGTTTTACAAAAATTCTTAGGGTAAGCCAGGTATGAAAAGAGTTCAGGAGTGATCCAGAAAGTATGACTTACTGTCCAGCCGATTTGCAGAAACTACAGCGGGCAGCAGAATTAATAAACAAATGGATAACTAGAGTCATTAGGAGGCACCAGCGTTACTTCTTTAGAGAAAAAATAGTCACAGAGGAGCCAGTGAGCAGGTGGATAGGTATAGTCAATGTAGTATGCTTGAATTTTCAAAAGGTTTTGATAGGATTATCAAAGGTTTTTAAAGAAGCAAAGTTATCTTGCAATTAGAATGAAAGATTTGTCATGGATTAATAATTAGAAAGCAATAAAAATATATCGTTGGTTTATCAGTGGAGAGAGGTTTCCTGTGAAGTCCCTCAAGGATCTTTGTTGGCATCTGTGCTATTCAACTGCTTCTGTAATGACGCAGAAACAGACTGAATGTGCTGGTAATAGAAGATTATTCAAGGTAGAAAAAACTAAAAGCTGGCTACGGGGACTTACAGAAGGGTCCTGATTTACTCCGTACAGGGTGAAAAAAGGATTAGTTGAATTTCCATCACTATATGCTAACAAAGGTCTACAACAAATCTCAAATTATATAAATGTGTATCCTGATGAGCTCCAAATTAGCTATTGTTTTCAGAAAAGAGATCTTGATAATTGCAGAAATGTCACAAAGCTGTCAGCTCATTAAACAATCGTGAAAGCAAATAAGAAGTTGGATTTTGTTAAGAAGCCACCACTAAATCTGCCTACATGTATAATGCTGCCTGCAGTTCTGGCTACATTTCAAAAAGGACTTAGTAGAAGGTGAAAAGGTGTAGAGAAATGCAGCAAAAAGGATCAAACACATCAGAATGACTTCTGTAAAATAAGAGACTATATAAACTGGAATTTTTCTGTCTGATTAGAGACTGCTACTGGAGTACTATAAAGTCAAGAATAGTATAGGGAAGGTGGGTATGGAACAATTATTTGCAATTCTTGTAATTCAAAAACAAGGGAAAGATTATCTGTCACCATATCAAAAATAGAAGTACTTTTTTTTTCAGTCTTAGTCAATGTGTAACAATGTTGTAAAACTCCCAGCCATAGGATCTTGCAAAAGCTAAAGATAGAAGTGAACACAAGAGAAAACTGAACATAATCACAAAGGTTAGGTTCAATGTTTGCTGTTAAATCCATTGAACCAGGTGCAACCTCCAGGTCAAAAAGAACCTTAAATCACAGACTGCCAAAAGCTGGGGCAGTGCATGAGGGGCAGACCTCTGAACTTGCTTTATATGCCACTGATACTGGGCACCCATCTGTTGCAGCACTGTCTCTTATGTTCTGTACACTTCTGCTGAACGGTGAGAGCAAATGTCCTGGCCTTCCTGTAGATGGGCTCAGTGATGCTTGGAAACTTTGTCTTGGATTTAGGGAGCCCAGCTTTCAACTCTGTCCTGACTGCCTTGGCAAAGAATGCCAATCCAGAACATTCACAGCCTGAGAAATGTCCTTCCAGGCCAAGTGTTGACATCAGTTGCCATTAGAAAGGATGGAGCAGGGCAGGGATTGAGAAGAGGTGTATAATTGCTTTTACCATCTGTTTCTCCAATTGTGTCAAGAAGCAAATTCAGTGGGAAGTTTTTTAGTGTGTCTTCTGTGATATAGAAAATAACTTTCTGTTTATTTGATTTACCCTCCTTTTTTTAATTCTATTCTTGTCCCTGTTCTTTCAACAGACGCACCTTGATTTTTCTGTAAATAGTCTTCATCAAGCAAGATGTTTGATTTATCTGTATTTTACATTATTATTTTGCATCTTGTCATATTCTTTGCTGTTTGTACACTGGTACAAAATGTCCTTCTGTTACGGGTTACCTGAAAAGGCTGCTCTGCCCTTTCTTCCTTTCACACTTCATTTTTTTCTCTCTTTGCTTCTGTAGATGAAAAAGTCCACAATGGAAGGATCCAGCCAAACCTGCCTTGTGCCACAACCGGGCCTGTCAGATGGAATACCTCAGGTCAGCTTCCGATTAACAGACAGTGGTTCATGTTGGAAGGAGATGGATTTAACAGATGAAATTTCCTTCATTAACAGCGATGCGTTTTTCTCCAGGTTAGTGCTCCTTTTTTGTCTTTGTTTGTTCTGTACCTGTACCTCCAGCTCTTAGCATTTTGAACACTTTTTTTCCGTTGATATCTACAAAGTCAGTATGTTGGGGTGTAAGGCAAATTAACGTGTGTGCCCCTGTTGAAGCCACACATTCCAACTGGTTCCTTACAAAGCTAGCTGTGTGCTTTAGTTTGCCTTTCCAATACATAATTTCAAGTATATGAAGGTGGCCTTTTTGGTGAAGGAGTGCAGATGGACAGGACTGATCTAAGACTACTTCCTCATACAAATGTTAGATGTGCCAACCAGGAATGTGGCACTGATAGGCTTGCTGCTCACAAACCAATAAAGCCTGCTTTGTAATATCTCGGTTAGCAATAGCCTTGGCTTCAGTGGTCACAGTATTGTGGAGTTTGGGATCCTGCTGAGCATGCTGAAGATTAGTACTAGACAAAGGTTTTAGATTTTAGAAGAGCAAACTTCAGCTCACTCCAAGCTCAGTTGGGAGGGGTTCCACGGGAAGCTTCCATGGAGGGTAAAGGAGCTAGCAAGTGCTGGGAGTTTTTCAATGACGCCCTCCTGGAAGAACAAAAACAGTTCATCCCCTTTAAAGGTAAGGAAAGTAGGTTGAGCAAAAGAGCTCCTTGGGGTAACTGCAAGCTTCTGAGTCTGCTTAAAAACAAGAGAAGTGTACCAGAGATGGAAAAGTGGACAAATACCCACTGAGAACTACAGGGGCATTGCCAGGGTGTGCAGAGATGCAGTTAGAAAAGCAAAAGCTCATCTGGAATTGAAATTGGCTGGAAATGTCAAAAACTACAAGCAAGGGTTCTTCAGTTACATAAACAAGCAGAAACAGAAGGAAAATACTGGCCCACTGTTAAACAGGAGAGGTGAATTTGTCACCAAGAACGCTGAAAAGACAGAGGTTCTCAACACTTTCTTCAGCTCTGTCTCTACCAGCACTGTCAAGCCCCAGGCCTTGGGAACAAAAATCCAGGTTGATGCAAACACAGAACCATGATCAGTGAAGGCAGAGTTGGTGTGTGAACTGTTACAGGAGCTTGACTCCTACAGATCAATGGGCCCTGACATTATCCACCCAAGGGTGTTAAGAGAGCTGGCTGATGTCATTGCGAGGCCGTTCTCCATAATCTTTGAGAAGTCATGGAGATCAGGGGATGTCCCAGAAGACTGGAAGAAGTCTAATGTCACCCCCATCTACAGGAAGAGCTTAAAGGAGGATCCAGGAAATTAAAGGCCCATCAGTCTTACTTCAATCCCTCTTAAAGTTATGGTCTGAATCCTCCTGGGAGCTATCACAGGACAAATGAAGCACGTGATTGAGAAAAGCCAGCACAGATTCACCAAGGGCAAATGGTACTTGACAAACCTGATCGCCTTCTCTGACAAAGTAACCTGCTCGGTTGATGTGGGGCAGCAGTGGACATTGTCTACATGGATTTCTCCAAGGCTTTTGATACAGTTGCCCACAGCCTCCTCCTGGAGAAACGGATGTGTTAGGGTCTAGTCAAGGGGTCCGTCTGGTGGATGGGGAACTGGCTGACAGGCCACACCCAGAGGGTGGTGGGAAATAGCTCCTTTTCAAGCTGGCACCCTGTCACAGGTGGGGTCCCCAGGGATTAATGTTGGGCCCAGTGCTGTTTAATATCTTCATAAGTGATCTGGATGACAGGATCAAGGGTTCCCTGATGAAGTTTGCTGACAATACCAAACTGAGTGGGGAAGTGGACAATTCAGAAGGGAGAGCGACCCTACAGGAAGACCTGGATAGGCTGGAAGAGTGAGCTAACAAGAACCTTATGAAGTTCAACAAGAACAAGTGTAAAGTCTTTGTTGTGGTTTGAGCCTACTCAGCAGCTAAATGCCACACAGCCGCTCACCCACCCTCCCCCCACTTGGGAATGGGGAGGGAATCTGAGGGGCAAAGGGAGACTCGCGGGTTGAGATAAAAACAGTTTAATAACAGTAACAGAACAATACACTGACAGCAGTATCAGCAGGTAATGTACCATACAGCTGCTCACCACCCGCCGACCGACACCCGCCTGCTCCCGGCTGGTGATCCCCAACACCAAGGCCCCACAGCCCCACTCCCAGAAGTGGCAGCCCCTCCTGGCCCTCTCCTGCCTTTATATGGTGAGCACAAGGTCACATGACATGGGATATCGGCCAATCGGGGCCCAGCCCTCCAGCTGTGCTCCCCCCGCCCCCGCACACAGGTGAGGGCACTGGGGCCTGGGGAGCCCCTGGGGTCTCAGGGGGCTGCAGCACTCCTCCAGCTACTAAAACAAACAGGAACTCTATTCCAGCCCGAACCAGGACAGTATCCACCCCTTATTCCATATCATTTTACATTATGCTCACGTTCCATATTTCTAATACATTATTGTTATTACAATCCTCTTCCTTGGTCAAAGACATATGCATACAGATGTCATTCCCTCAGTCCATGGTCCATCATTGCAGGATGTATCATGAGTTGACCCTAGCTTCAGGTTCCATCTGTCATAACAGTCCCTTCAGGCAGGAAGAGCGATGCTCAGTCAGTAGGACAGAGGTGTCCTTGGACCTGACAGGAGGATGGCATGCAGTCTCTGTTGCAGCTGGAGCTGGTGGCTGATGTATCTGATGGTGTCTGTATTCACAGTCTGCGGCAGTCGCTGGGCATCAGTTGCTGGAACCAGTCCTATTTTCATCCAAGTTCATGTTTGCCATAACAAAGCATTGGTAGGGTGGTGTGGTGACTAATCTAATACAGCTTATTGGCTATTTTTGCCTAACATTAAGTCCCCTTGAGGTACACATCGGACTTCCTTGTCCTTCTGCATTACCCACCAAGTGCACCCGGGTCCTTGGGCAAAGGTAATCCCACGTATGGGCTTACCTTTACCTGAAGGAGGTATAACCCAGACGGTCTTCCCCAGCATGTTTTTAGGGTGCACTACCGGGACTCTGTCTCCATCTACAATATGCAGAATGTTTGACTGCGCAGGGCCAGCCTGGTTGGCAGATCCTCTAGTATTGACTAACCAGGTGGCCTTTGCTAAATGTGTGTCCCAATGCTTAAAAGTTCCACCTCCCATTGCTCTCAGCATGGTCTTTAGTAACCCATTATACCGCTCAATTTTCCCGGAGGCCGGGGCATGATAGGGGATATGATATCCACTCAATGCCATGTTCTTTTGCCCAGGTGTTTATAAGATTATTTCAAAAATGAGTACCATTATCTGACTCAATTCTATCTGGGGTGCCATGCCGCCACAGGACTTGTTTTTCAAGGCCCAGAATAGTGTTCCGAGCAGTGGCATGGGGCACAGCGTATGTTTCCAGCCATCCGGTAGCTGCTTCTACCATTGTGAGCACATAACGCTTACCATGCCGAGTTTGTGGGAGCATGATGTAATCAATCTGCCAGGCCTCCCCATATCTATACTTTAACCATCTCCCTCCATACCAAAGAGGTTTTAACCGCTTGGCCTGCCTGATTGCAGCACATGTCTCACATTCATGGATAACCTGTGATATAATGTCCATAGTTAGGTCCACCCCTCGCTCACGAGCCCATCTCTATGTTGCGTCTCTTCCTTGATGGCCCGAGGAGTCATGGGCCCAACGAGCCATAAATTTTTCACCCTTATGCTGCCAGTCCAGATCTACTTGGACCACCTTAATCTTTGCAGCCCGGTCCACCTGGTTGTTGTTTTGATGTTCTTCCATTGCTCAATTTTTGGGTATATGAGCATCTACGTGGCATACTTTCACAACCAAGTTCTCTATTTGAGCAGCAATATCTTGCCACAAATCAGCAACCCAGATGGGTTTGCCTCTACGCTGCCAGCCACTCTGTTTCCACTGCCGCAACCACCCCCACAGAGCATTTGCCACCATCCATGAGTCAGTGTAGAGATAAAGGACTGACCATTTTTCTTGCTCAGCGATACTTAAGGCCAGCTGGATGGCTTTCACTTCTGCAAATTGACTGGATTCACCCCCTCCTTCAGCAGCTTCTGCGACCCAACGTGTGGGGCTCCACACAGCAGCCTTCCACTTCCGATGTTTCCCTACAATGCGACAGGACTCATCAGTAAATAAGGCATATCGCTTCTCATTATCCAGTAGCTCATTATGTGGCGGTGCCTCTTCAGCTCGGGTCACCTCTTCCTCTGGTGACATTCCAAAGTCTTTGTTCTCTGGCCAATTTGTAATTACTTCTAGTATTCCTGGGCAGTTGGCGTTTCCTATTCGAGCCCGCTGTGTGATGAGCGCGACCCACTTACTCCACGTAGCGTCAGTTGCATGATGTGTTGAGGGGACCTTCCCTTTGAACATCCAGCCCAGTACCGGCAGTCGGGGTGCCAAGAGGAGCTGTGCTTCTGTACCAATCACTTCTGAAGCAGCTCGGACCCCTTCATATGCTGCCAGTATCTCTTTTTCAGTTGGAGTATAACGGGCTTCAGATCCTCTATATCCTCGACTCCAGAATCCCAGGGGTCGACCCCGGGTCTCCCCTGGTGCCCTCTGCCAAAGACTCCAGGTAGGGCCATTCTCCCCGGCTGCAGTGTAGAGCACATTTTTAACATCATGTCCTGCCCGAACTGGCCCAAGGGCTACAGCATGAACGATTTCTTGTTTAATTTGTTCAAAAGCTTGCTTTTGTTCAGGGCCCCATAAAAAGTAATTTTTCTTTCGGGTCACTTGATAAAGAGGGCTTACAATCTGACTGTAATTTGGAATATGCATTCTCCAGAAGCCTATCACACCTAAGAAAGCTTGTACTTCCTTTCTGCTGGTTGGTGGAGACATAGCCGTTATTTTATTAATCACATCCATTGGAATCTGACAACGTCCATCTTGCCATTTGATTCCTAAAAACTGAATCTCCTGTGCAGGGCCCTTGACTTTACCCCGTTTTATGGCGAAGCCAGCTCTCAAAAGAATTTCAACTATTTTCTCTCCCTTCTCAAAAACCTCTTCTGCTGTATTCCCCCATATAATGATGTCATCAATGTATTGTAAATGTTCTGGAGCTTCGCCCTGTTCCAGCGCAGTGTGGATCAGTCCATGGCAAATAGTGGGACTGTGTTTCCACCCCTGGGGCAGTCTGTTCCAGGTGTACTGGACACCCCTCCAGGTGAAAGCAAACTGTGGCCTGCATTCTGCTGCCAGAGGGATGGAGAAAAAGGCATTGGCGATATCAATTGTGGCGTACCACTTGGCTGCCTTTGACTCCAATTCATACTGAAGCTGCAGCAACAAAACCCACGATTTTAGGAGCCAAGCAAATGACATTATAACAGGATGGGCAGTCGGCATTATAACAAACTTGATAGTACCCACAGGTCAAATCTGTTATTATCTCAACCCTTCATGCCCCACGTTGGTCGCCAACAAGGACTGTTGTGGTTTGAGCCTACTCAGCAGCTAAATGCCTCACAGCCGCTCACCCACCCTCCCCCCACTTGGGAATGGGGAGGGAATCGGAGGGGCAAAGGGAGACTCGCGGGTTGAGATAAAAACAGTTTAATAACAGTAACAGAACAATACACTGACAGCAATATCAGCAGGTAATGTATGATACAGCTGCTCACCTCCCGGCTGGTGATCCCCAACACCAAGGCCCCACAGCCCCACTCCCAGAAGTGGCAGCCCCTCCTGGCCCTCTCCTGCCTTTATATGGTGAGCACAAGGTCACATGACATGGCATATCGGCCAATCGGGGCCCAGCCCTCCAGCTGTGCTCCCCCCGCCCCCGCACACAGGTGAGGGCACTGGGCCCTGGGGAGCCCCTGGGGTCTCAGGGTGCTGCAGCTCCTCCCGCTGCCAGACCAACGGGAGCTCTAGGCCAGCCCCAACCAGGACAGTCTTGCAACTGGGAAAACATAATCCAGGAGCGCAGCACAGGCTGGGATCTACCTGGCTGGGGAGCAGCTCTGTGGAAAGGGACCTGGGGGTCCTGGTGGACAATGAGCTCATCAGTGTGCTGGCAGAGCAAGCCAACGGGATGCTGGGATGCATCAACAAGGGCATCACCAGCAGAGATACATCCCACTCTACTCAGCACTTGTCAGGCCACCTCTGGAATACGGTGTTCAGTATACAAAAAAGCTGTGGACAGGCTGGAGAGGGCCCAGAGGAGGGCCACAAAGGTGATCAAGGGACGGGGAAGCCCGACGTGCAAGGAAAGGCTGAGAGAACTGGGTTTGTTCAGCCTTGAGAAGAGAAGGCTTAGGGGAGACCTTATCACCATGTCCCAGTATTTAAAGGGTGGCTGCAAAGAAGATGGAGACTCCCTTTTTACAAGGAGTCTCATGGAAAAGATGAGGGAGAATGGGTACAAGTTACTCCTGGGGAGATTCCGACTGGACACGAGAGGAAAACTTTTCACAATCAGAACAACCAGGACCCGGAATAATCTCCCCAGGGAAGTGGTGGATTCTTCCACGTTGGACACTTTTAAGATTCGGCTGGACAGGGTGCTGGGCCATCTTGTCTAGACTGTGCTTTTGCCAAGAAAGGCTGGACCAGATGATCCTTGAGGTCCCTTCCAACCTGGTATTCTATGATTCTATGAAGATCAGGCACTAGAAATTACACCAAGCACAAGATGCGATGGAAATGTGGGGTGTCTTCTCTGATTAATTAAGTATATTTGATTTACCAAGTGTGAGTCTTAATAGATGTCTGACTTTATTCCCGTTCTCGATCCAAAAAGGAAGCAGCTTTTGAGGGATTTTATCTTTCTGTCAGGAATGATGATAGTACTAATTATTGTTCAGACAAGACAGCGAATAAGAGAGTATCTATAGAGTATTTATAAGAGTATCTACCTGAATTTATCTATAAGAGTTTATCTGTCTAGAGCATCTATAAGAGTATCTATCTAAAAGAGTATCTTGAGTTTCAGTGGATGGCACTTTGTCAATGCGGAGAGTAGGTAACAGGCAATTTGGTTTCTTGTAAAGTTCTTCCCTGAACATCAGACCGAAACAGTATTTTTAAATTGTTCTCAGGATATCGAATTGAGTCTGTCATTCCTTTTCTTCTTGTGTCTAGTGCAGCACATGAAGGATTCGGGTTACTGTGGGAAATTACTGTATGCTACTGAAATATAGGGTTGGCCTAATGTGGGAAATAGTGCTATTTACATGTCATGAAACATGACACCGCTGTGTCTCTGCATACCAACCAGAACACAAAGCAGAGGCGATGCTGCCAGACACGTAACTGAGTGACTCAGCGCTAGCGCAGACAGACAGACAGCACTCAGCTTACGAGATGAGTTAGGAAAATATGCGCTAGCACCAGATTTTGAATCATAATGGTGGTGGTGAAGCTTAAATGTTAAATCCAGTTTCTAGCCCTCACAGGCACACATGCTCTTTAACTTCTAGCTGTGTCAGCTGTGTGGTTTACCGTCCGCAAGCCTGCCCCAAAACTCCTGCAGCAAGAAGACATCAGGTTCATTTACACATCTTCATTAATAAGGCTCCGTTTGACTGAGATGAGTTAGGAAACAATTATGGAAGCAGATCAGCTGGCAAAACTGAGGGCGATACAGTTCTACCAGCTAGACAGAGCCAAGCAGGTGGGGCTGCATCAGAAGTTACCGCCTCTTGCATTGGTATGCTGGACCTTGGCAGAGAGCAAGCCCCTGCCTGTACTCTACTACCTGTTGTGAGGTGTAAACACAAGTCAAGTGCTTGAGAGTTGAAACAAAGGACTGCTGAGTTTCATGTCTGGGAAGGTATGTGTGACTGACATACTTCATGAGGTGCCCCAAAAAAATGGGTTTTTTAGGAGAACATTCCTCAAGATGCTGTAGGAATTCATACTTACCCATCCATGTGTAATGCCTTAGAAGAGTACTGTTGAAGTATGGGGCAGTTGGGCCAATACTGGCACAGGACATTCAGCACCAAATGAGATATGTTTCTAACTGAGCAGAAGCCTAATCTCCATACTTGGGCCTTGAGATGAAAGATATCTGCTTCTCTAATTTTATCTGGGAAATTAATAAACTGTAGAAATGAATTCTTTTGTAAGCCCATTTTGTTCAAGAATGCCCTAGTTTTCTGTCCTGTATTACAATTCTGTACATATTTACCTAATTGGGTTGAGTCTCTTCACTGCTGTTAACTTCCAGTATTTTTCTGTCAGTGATCTACTGCTGATGCTGAAGAAGGAGTAGGTAGCACTTGCTGTTTTCTACCCGGCTCCAGGATGGCAGGTTGTTGGACAGGACAGGATGGAGAGGAGGCCCTGGACCACCCCTAAGAGAAAGAGAGGAGAGAGGTCTCAAGAAGACCTAGCACACTTGGGGGACAGCTCTCTATGAAACAGTCAGAAACCCTGATTCCCTGGCATTAATGCAGCTCGATATCGAGATATACCGAGTGGTTTTAAACGTGGTTTTGGCAGCCTTGTGTCACTTCTGTGTAATCAAAGCTCACAGTGAGGTATTACCTGATACTATCTCAGTGCAAGGCTACATTAGGAGTTTTCACCTTTTTCAGCAGAAGGACTCTAGCATTTGACCTAGACTGCAAAGTGCTTTGCAAACACAGTGCTATTCTTGTTGGGGTGTTTTGTGTCACAAGGTACTAACAGTTCTTAAATAAATGTTATCATTAATTATATGTAATTATCAGGTACATTTTAGTGAAATGACTGTATCTGCTCAGCTATCATATGATCTTTGTTAGAAAAGAATAAAGGTTGTTCTTGGCAATGATAATCATTTGCTGTTTCATGAAAACGCCTGTGGCTTGTTCCCGTTCCATGCTCAGATACCATGATATGGGTGGATTAGTAGAGGATGAAGGACTACAGAGAATGGTAGATGAAGAACTCCACCTTTAGCAGGCTCACAAGTGTTAACAGTGAAGAAATAACCATACACACTAAGCCTGTAAGGCCTCCCCACCCCAGAAGGAACTGTAATCTTTAATAAATTTTCAGTCGGTCTCTTTTGACACTAGAGCAGAGGTCTTCAGGGAGAACATGAGAGACTTCTGTTTTCTTGGTAATTTTTGATAGTTTAAAATACCTCTTAGTATGTCTTCATACAGCCGATCTTAAAATGAAGAGCCACGTATTAAGTAGCAGCTACAGTTGTGACTGTGTCTTCTAGAATGGCATACCAGCTTTTTAAATATCAAAAGACATGTTATGCCTCCTTAAAGGTATGATATTCCTCATCACAGGAATTTTTTGAAGGTATATTCATATATTTTTGGAATATGTGAAATATCAGTTGCAGTCAAAACATATTGCAGAGGATAAAATCTGTATCACCTTCTGTTCACAACTGTTATCTTAAGAAAATGTTATTCATAAAGTTGATATGTTCTTTTTCCTGACCAAAATAGGTAGATTAACTATATGTACCCATAATTCCCACTAGCACATAATGTATGTGTTCACTTGAAAATTGCCTCATTATTATAGCTGTGTGCCAAGGGCAAACTGCTAATTATGCAGTAGCAGAAAAACATACCTGTAATGCAGTCTTCGAGTAAATCCCAAAACAGTGGAGAAAGAAAGAAAGGAAGAAGCAGAAGAGAAGAGACTGGTGCTCTGAAGGAAGGATGAAAATCTGCAGGCAGTATGCAGCCTGTTACATATTTCTGTGAGGCTTATCCCATTTTTGCAAGAGCTCCTGTGCAGAGCTTCAGAGCAGCCAAACTTCTGGACCCTGGGAACCACACACATACTTTGTCTTTACCTGGTTGAGAGCCACAAGACCAACACCACAGACCTCAGGAGCCAGGGGAGGCAGCAGCTTTGGGACTAGGGTGTAGCAGGAGGGAACAGGGCTCCCTGGGGCCTTACCAGACCATCAGTGAGAGTGGGCTAGGGTGGGCTTGCAAAAATGTGTGAAGCTCAGAGTGCCTGTTTGGGTCCCTCATTCTTTCTACTATCCGGAAGGAAAAAGTCTTCTTAAAGCTCTGGTTCAGAAGGGGCACACGTAACTGCGGTAGGAACTGGAGTGATTTTGGATGTGCCTAGAGGTGCTAAAACTTAAGTGCTTCAAATAACAGATTCAAATGGATTTTACTTCAGGGATGGGATATATTAAGATTTAAGTGGATACAAAGGTAGGAGGGCCTCTTGCAAGCAATGCTCTTAGCCTTTTGTGCTAAACTTCATATACAAGCAAAGAAAAGGAACAGCCTTCAGGGAGGAGGGGAAATGCTTCCTGCAGCCAAAATGTGGGGCAGGGAATTGCTGATGGTGAGCTGAAATGTCTTTCTTGATGCTGGCTCAGAGGTACATGCTGTTTGCAGACTTTTATTGTCACCATCCTGGATCTTTTGCCTGGGAAAGGGCGCTGAAATAGGCTTTGCTGTTGAATATGGCTGTTCTAAGCACTTGCTGGAGTTGCATCTCTTTGCAGTCCTGGTACTGTTTCAAAGGAGGATCCCTCGGTGGCAGGGTGCCCTGCTGTTTGCGGTGCTGTTAGGCTCTGTGTGTGTTCCCTAGGTGGAAATACTGATCAAAAGAGTGCAAGTGGGTACCCTTCCTTGCTAGTAGTGGTCAGGTGCTGGGGAATGGGTGCATGTGTGGCAGCCAAACTTTGTGAAAAACATTGTGCAGTTCCTGAGAGCCAAAGTTTAGAGCAACCACAGCAGTCATTCAGTAAGCAAACCGCCTTCTCCAGTACTTCCTAGCCATGTCTGTGTGTGCCAAAGATCATAAATTCCTGGTTGTGGCTGCAGTCACAGCTGCAGTGAGATATGCCAGCGCAGATACCCCATGCTGGCCTTCTAACATGTGCGTGTTCTCAAAGAGAAGGTTTGTTTATATCAACCTTTTGCTCACAAAGATCCTTATATCTGGTCTGTGTCCTGCAAATAAAGGCATCACATGCTGTAGTAGCCTCCCTAAAATAAGGGATGGATTAATGTATGCTGCTGCACCCTCTTCCTAACAACACTACATGTTCTCACTGTTAATTGCTGAGGTATGAAAACACATGTATTTGTACACTGAGAAGTTCGTGCTTACTATAAACAGTTTTCCTCTTTGTTGGCTTTCCTTTTAGCAGCTGCGGTTTAAAACCAAGGCAAGCCAAAACTTACCATTATTCTCTGGCATGTGATAAGAACTTGGGGGCCTGTTGTTGCCAGAATAAATCAAATGGGGGGGGGGGGGGGGGGGGCGGGGAAGGGGGAGCTGGTGTTGTTTGCTTAGCTGACTATTTTTGTTTAGGTTTGGAGTTTTTTTGTTTTTGAAGTCTGTCATGCCAGTACATTCAGTCCCTACCCGAAGTAATAATTTGCCTTATCGCTCAGGAGCCTTGCTGCCAGGTTTACATAAGGGATTGCAGCCAGGCAGCCGGGAGGGCTGCCCTCTGACAGCCATAGATTCTTCGAGAAAACTGCTCAGGAGAGGAGCAAAGGTCTAGAAGGAGGTCGGTGGGGAGGTGGTGTGGGCGGTTGCCTTCTGCATTGTTTGGCAGCAGCCTCCGGTGGGCCCTGCTCTCAGCCTTCAGAGAGGACTTTTTATGTAAGTTATTGTTGCTGTTTGTGACTTTTGTCTCTTTAGGTTGTGTTGAGTTAGTTTTTCCAAGCTGACTCATTTAACTTTGAGAGTACATTTGTCTCCACCCTCCTATGCAATCAATTCCCTTCTTTCTTGCATTGTGAGATGCTGGCAGTAGGAACTGCCTTACATAATGAGTTGTTAAGAAAAGCGTTCAGTTTTCTAAAAACACAGGCACAAAGACATGTGATTTATGTGTCTCTCCCAGGTAGGTGTCTGTGAATGGGGAGTCAGGGTGTAGTCTCAGCTCTTCCTGAGTTCTTCTCCACTGTCTATAGCCAAGATGTAATGACAGTCACAGAAACATGTAATTATATAGATTTTTTTTTACAGGCAAGTCACCTGGGTGGATTTCAGTTTACTTTTCCAAGCACTTGCCCTCTCTCTTCCACCCGGCACAGGTTACTCCTTTAGATTAGGCTTTGACCATTACACTATTCTAACCTTCCTATTTACCTCTAGCCATCTTATCGTTGCCTCTCTCTGCAGGATTTACCTGGTGACAAATTATGGCTTGTGGGATATAGAACATTTTGAATCTGATGCCCTGACCTGCACCACAGAAGTGGAGCAACAAGAATCATAAATGAAACAAAGATATGGCAGCTGTTAGATGTAGAAAGCAGCACTTTAATGCCATAACGTGCATATAGAAACAAAAGTTCTTTGAGTCCATGAGCCAAGTATTTTAGCTTTTCGTGTTTCCTGGGACAGCATCCAGCAGCCTAAGAAACCAGAAAGGGACTACAGTAAGTTCAGAGCAATTGAGTAATCAAGCTGAATAAAACTGACTTGCTTTTTCTATCTCAGGCATTGCCCTGTCAGCTAGAAGGATTCCTTATTTTGTCATCTTGTTCATTTTTTTTTCTGTCTGCTTTTGCTGTGAGGAGAAAGTCCCTTCATCTCATGAGGCTGGTGGCTTTCTGGTACCAGCTGGGTCAGGTAATAGTTTTTGCTGTAGGAAATAAAGTGCAAACAAACTTGTGACAATTTTGAAGTAATTTTAAAACAAAAGGATCAGTGACCTCTTCTGGGAAAACGTACAGTGGATAATAAGGAATTTAAGGCAGCCTTGGAAATCTTAGTGCTTTTAATATTTGTGTTTGCAAAAACCGAGACACTCGTCACTAATTACTAGCAACTAGAGCCTCTGCACTGTGACTTGACTTATTTTTACTGCACTAAGTGAGCAGTTCCTTAGCCTGGCTCCTGAAGTGCCCGGTGCATTGTTCAGCTGAGGAGGTTCAGCACAGCGTGCCTTGTTTCCGGGAGCTTTGCAGAGCAAGCAGTTTTCTACCACCTGAAGCTGTGAGGTACTCCTTCCTCTGCAGCTTCCCCGGGGGGGACCTGGGCCCCGTCCTGCAGGCCGCCGGCAGGAAGATCAGCAGGCAGAGAGAGGTCACCGAGTTCTCAGCCAGGCTTGTTTGCTGCTGCAATTTCCCGGTTCAGCTGAAAAAACTGTGCATTTGGACGTTGTGTCCAGCACGTTACGGTGTAGGCTGATGAGTTCAGCTGTGACTTCCCATGACACACACGTATATTTTTAATCAAAGTGATCAGATGGCTGTCTAATAAGAACAGCAGGCGGGGGGGTGGGAGGGCAGGGTTGTCACTCGCTGCTCTTGTCACTTTGCTTGTATCTGTTTGAGCTGTTTCGGTGCTGTAAAATCCTCCTCTTTCATGGTCAGTGGCCATGCGAGATCATTTTATCTGTTGTGAGGAATGCGATCCCAAGCTGACTGCTTGTCTACAAATTGCACTTTCTCACATTGGCTCAGTGCCTTCCTCCTGGCCTGAGAGGGTTGCAGTTAGAAAGTATGAAGATGGTTCCATTTCTGTACCAAAGCTTTCCTTTTCATTCTGCACCTGTTGCAAGAAGTGTATTTGCACTGGGGATGACTGCAAACAGAGGCCACTAGGTAATTGCAAAGAAATTACTAAAGACCACTTGGATGTTAATGACTTCCAGTCATTAAGGCTTTGACAGGACTCCTGGAAACAAGAGATTTCACCACAAATTCCTCAGGCCCTTTCACAGTCTCCAAGCTCTCTGCATTCAGAAAGTTTGAGTCATGTAGGGAGGGATTAATATCTAATAAAATAACATTTTTATTGTCCTGCATTATGGTTAGGAACCACCTAACCACCACGAAATGATTACTTTCTTGGGAGCACTTCTAACAGTGCACCATGTTTTATAAAATTTATAAATGTTTGCTTCAAAAAAAAACGCCCCGAAACTTCAGAAAATATAAAATTGCAATAAAGTCAAATGACCACCATTCTGAGAGGGCTACTGAGCATCGCAGAAAATAAGCTTTCCTCTAAACTCTTGTTATCTTTTGCTGGATTTATGCTCCTTGAGTAGAAGAACTTGGATTTTTCCCAGGACTGTGAAGGTAGGTTGGGAAGTTGCGAGCTTACAGACCTTTCTCTTCTTGTTCTGAATATTTCTGGTAACTAAACACAGGCTTACGCTGAACTTCTGTTTCCCTTCAGTATCCACTTGTGCCACTCCTAACATTGCTCTGACTGGCCTGCAGCAGGATAGGAGCGTGTTTGCACAGCCTAGACACGTACAGGGTGGTTAGACTCAAAGCTGGTGTTGCAAATGAGGGGCACAGCAGTGAGCTGCACTGATTGAGCCTAGCATCCTTGTGTCTGGCTACACAGAAACAATAATTTGTGTTTCTTAGTGTACACACAGCTGGGTGCAGGAAGAAGCCCTGGGACTGGCCTGACAAGGCTGTGCTCTGGTCAAATACAGTCGGGTTTTAATAGATCTGGTCAGAGTTGTCTTTTAGCCAGGACGTCACTTGTTTCCATGGCACGTGCATCTTCCAGCTCTAGGCAGAGAGATGGAGTTATTCTCACCCAGCTCACTCTTCCCTTAGTGCCTCCCAGCCGGAGTCAGTCTCTCCCACCAAGCCATCTTTTCCCACCGCCTCTCTGGGGAGCCAGGCCGGCTGCCTGCGGCACTTGTGCAGAGGGAAGAGGACTCCTCTCAGTCACGTCATTAGCTGAAGAAGAGGAGCTATTTCCAGAGGGTTTTTCTGGAGGGTGACTCTGCCAGACCGCCTCCCTTGCCAACAGGGGCAGCAGATTGTCTTTCAGTGGAGTAAAAAGCCATGTGCACCAAATGTGAATGGTGTGGCCTGTTCCTCCGTTTTGCTCATCCCCTTCTGATGTGGTTGTTATTTTTGTAAGGCTACAGGTAAGCTACAAGCATTTCACTTAAAGATGCTTTAGAAAGCAGGAAACATGATGGGTGCAGAGGCATGGAGTTGAAAGGAAAGTAATTTTGTAGAGGATTGGAAAGATGTTTTTGAAAGGTGAGAAAATGTGAAACCAGTGACATTTTTGGTAGGGAATATAAATAATGCAGGGAATACCAAGGGCTCGTTTCAAAATTTTTGGAATCCTTTTGCTGAGAAATGAATGCTTTTTCTTGAGTGTTTTCTATGGCAAACATTTTCATTGGTCTGAAACAGCTGAATTTTTAAAGGATTTTTGCGCAGACTGTTTCATAAAAATAACGGTTTAGAGAAGTGGGAGAAATTTCATTAGACATTAATATTTAGGAATTACATTAGATTAGCAGAGTTTTGGAAAAAGCCTGCTTTGAAAATAACTTGTACACGACCAGACTCCTGCCTGTTTGCTTGGTCTCCCATGCTCTGGCACTTGAACTAACTGGTGCAAATGAAGAACCCAGTGACCTGTTGCACAGCATGCATTACCCTGTTCCCACAGCAGATTAGCTGGTACAACCATTCATTACTTGATGCTTTCCCAGAAAACCCTTTAGGAACCTACTCCCAATCCTCCCCCTTCTCCAGGAGGGCGGCCAAGAAATAATTTCTGGGCTATCCCATGGGGCGAGAGTCCTTTGGAACAAGTTAAAGCGGCTGACAAGCGGGCGTGGCAGTGCTTGCAAAGGACACTGCTGCTTAATGAAGAGCAGCCACTGCAGCTAATCCAGGTCTCCCGGGAGCTTGGGGTATCCCTCTCGATGGGAAATGTGCTTGCATGCTTATCAGTTGGCTGAGATCAGGAACTCCGAGAACCTGAAACTCTGAGAAGCTTGCAGCTTGGTGTTTACTTTTCTCCTGTCCCAGCAAGTTTAAGGAACAATTCTGGAATATGTTTCCTCCTTAATAGATTTTAACTAGCTTTGTTGAGAAGGTAAATTGGCCTCCAAGTTGCAGGAAGGAGCAGAAGAGCTACAGTGCAAAAAACCAGTATATTCCCCACAGATACGTCAACAGTACTTGTATTTCTAGACCAATGCAAAATATAAAAGGGGTAAAATGAAGTCGGCTGATAGCAGCCTGCTTCTCGTTTGGACAAGGTAAGTATTAGTTAAGAAAGTGAGTAAGAGAATTCTGGAAATTACATCTGAGCAGTTTATCTAAGGCTTGGTGTTCCTATACAGAGGCAACTGTAAATTCTAAGAACATTAAAAATTCACCATCATCTTCGATGAATTGTGTCAGTAGTTGGTTATCCTCACCATTCAAAAATGTCTCATTTTTAGTCATAATTTGTCTTTGTTTTCCAACCATTGGATCTTGTTAAGCTTGTAAGTACTGGATCAAATATTAATGTTTCCTGCACACATAAGCTGTTTTCTTTGAAAAGCACTAAGCGTGTGGGGTTTAGTTCTTGTGTTCCCTTCATGGGTTGACACTGATCACTCCAATTTTTCACAATTTACTTGATAATAAGAATTCCTGAACTGACCAGAGTCTTCTGTAGCAACCACCCCAGTAGGAAATACAGACATAAGACACTTTTTTCATGCCGTATCCATGTTGATGCCTCCAAGGATAATGTTAATTTCTTCAGCTATGCAGTTACTCAGGGCTTGTATGGAAGTGCTGGTCTGGCATGACGTTGTATCTCCCAGTAGGACTCATCATCTTGCATATAGTTCCCAGATTTTAGTTCCCAGATTTGACTCTCATATGGGCGTACTGAAGCTTCTAATGCTGGCTTGCAAACAACATACCAAAAGAATCACTGGTATTAATTTTACATTTCCTTTCAGATCATTGATAAAAGCATTAAGTGATGCAGGGCTGAGTACCAGCCTTGGAAATTTACTGTTAGTACTGACCCCCTTTCTGAGAATTCCCCTTTTATTAAATTACGTTTTTGGTGTATTAGTTGCTTTTTCTTTCCCTTTGTGCTCTTTTGGACAGGGCCTATTTAAACATCTGTCTGGTTTGTGTGGACATGAAGGGCTACAGTTTCCAAATATGGTTTCTATTTACATGTGACTTGCTTATTTGATGTGTGCACACAAGTCTTCTGGCCAGTGGGAGATTTTCCAGGCTATTTACCATTAATAATTGCAGATGTTTATATGCACAGATACTCTAAGGAGACGAATGCATGTATCGATGAATGTATCTGTACATAAATAATGGCATTTTAAATTTTGTTTTGGTGGTATTTTGAAAAGTATATTCTTTAATTTTCAGCCTGATGATATCTTTGCTTTGCATTTCATGTTTCTGCCAGGGGGGAGTTACTGCGTAACTTAGTAAACACTGTTGGAATACATTGGTGGTATTGAACAGAACTGCAGCATCTTAAAACCCCTCAGATTTTATCAGACCAGGCAAGGTTTTTTTTCTTTTTTTTTAAAAAATGGTATCTGTTTTGTCTATGACAGTGCCGTGAAACAAGGGATAACTGCTTTTCAAGAGGCAGACACAGCTACATCCTCATAAAATCCATTATCTAGATCACGTATATTTCGTATCCTCTGGTGCTGCTCACAGATCCTCTTCTCTTGCTTTATATGTTGAGAAAATTACTTGGTGTGCAGCTAAGTATGAAAAGGAAAGAAAGAGGAGAAAGCACTTCTGTAATGAAGATTGACAGGAGACTTCCTTTCCAAACGTGTGCTCATTCTTTAAACGTCGATGGTGGTGGAGAAAGGTGATTATTCATATTTAGTTCCAGCCGGTGTCTTCTTTCCTTTGTTGAATCTCAGTGAGAAATTTGCAAATCAAATAGTTTGAACCCAGGTGTTGCCTTGACATAGGTGCTGAAGTGTGATGGTATGCGTTGGTATTTTAGGTGGCTTTATCATTTTTATAGGTACTTGTTGTCTGTTTTCCTGAAGTATTCACCATACACTAAGGAGCATACAATCAGCAGAGAGGATGCTGTGCCTGTCCTGGGGAGGGGGGGGGTGGGGTGTTCCCCATCATCTGTGTATCTGGTGGTACCATGAATAGTCACTGCAGCATCGTTTCTGCCAACAGATGAGTTTGGCCCTTCTGAGCAATAGGAATGCAGGAATTGTATGGCACTTGCAGAAGAGGTTTTGTTTTCCATGTTTAACATGGGAGAACAAATTCAACAAGTACAAACAAATCCAAACCAAAAAGTTGTATAATCCCAAGTTTTATGTGTGATAACCCAGTTTGAGTTAACACAAGTTAAAAAGGGCATAAGAGGGCAGGGGGAGGGTCGGAATTCCTGCCTCCCTCAAGTAGCAAGTTGGCTTTAATGTCAGCGTCTGTGAGAAGGAAGTGGATTTGTTTGGAGATAAGACCGCAGTTTTCTGACAGCTTTTGTCTGCCTAGTTTGTGCCACAAATACATCACTTGTGGTCCCTACCCATGAACAGGGGAGGTGAAGAATTAAGGAGTTGTGTGCTCATTTAGTAGGGTGAGATATTGAAAGGGTCCACTGAGATGATGCAAACTGAAGTAAGGTGACATGCACCACGGGGTGATTTCCTGCAGTTTGGGGAGCAGGTACTACTCCTCTTACCAACGGTCGGCCACTGCCCCAAAGTACTTTTTAAACTTTCACTCTCTTTGATATTTCTCCATGTTAAAATCTTTTATTGCAGTATCTGCAGCTGCTCCAGAAATAGTTAAAACCTTGGGAAACCAGCAGTGCTAGAAAAAGTCCACCAGCTGCGTTTTTTTCATCTTTGATCTCCTTTCTTTTAATGGGTGTTGAAGTTGCATGCCAGTGGGTGTGGAGGGAAACGTGAGCTAGGGTACCTCTTCTTAGTCGTAATGTTTTTTGGCAATGTTAAAGAGGCAGACGAGGAAGGAGAAAAGAAAATCGATACCCCATTAAGATGACTCCAAAAGAAGAGAACAGGAACAGAAGGTGGATCTGAAGGTGCCGATGGCACAGGGAACCCTGGGCAACTTTAACGTTCTCCCAAGTCATCTGGCTGATTTTAGCATGATGCCATGAACTAACTTTCTTCATTGATGATAATTTGTAAATTAATCTTTCTGTTTATTACAGGATCTCTTTTTGTTAGTGAATTCTTTGTCAAGGACCTTAGTACTTTTAAGCTCATTTATACAGGCAAGGCCCATGGAAGTTATAACAAAATAGCTAGAGTATAAATTCAGAGTGCAGCAGCTATTTGAGTTATTCCACTTCTGTTTATTCAGCAAGCTGCTCTGGAGAACCCAGACTCCTTCCCCATGTAGATGGGTCCTTAGTTAAATGTGGAAGATTAATTTTTTTTATTGGCATCCTGGTGGTAACACTCAGCTTATAGAAGTGTAATAAACTATGGATAATTGTGTGCGTATAAAAAAAGACTGGCCACGAAGAGGCAATTTGATTTATCGTCAAATTGTGAAACCATACAAGGTTCTTTTGTTTTATACTGAAGCAGTTTTATGTATCGGAGTAAAATCTTTCTCTCGTGGTTTTAGTTGCTTAAGAGCACATATGGCGCATTTAATTTAACAGGAAGTCATCAAGATATTCATTTAATTGCCACAGATAAGAGCAGCCCAGATCCGTGATGGCAGAGTGCTTTATCAGCATTGCTGACTTTCCTAAAAAGGGGCCCTGTGCTGTGCCTGGCGTGACTGTGGCGCAGCAGAACAGGCTTGTGCTGAGGCAACGGGCAGAAGCATTACTAATGCACTTCTTCCAGTCAGCCTGCTGACAGGAGCAAATATTAAACAGTTGAGCGGACTGAAACGGAGCCACTTCTCGGTTGACCTCTGCGTCTACTCCATGCCACTGCTTTCTGAGGCTGCAGCTGCCCACTGCTGGCTTTTTTTGGCAGAAAACACCCCTGCCTTCTGCTGGGAAAGGTCAGGATCTGTTAGGCATCCCTCTGAAATGTCTGATACCCTTCTGCTAACCTGTGAGTGTCTGCTGCTTCTCCAGAAGGCTGATGAGGCTCGTGTTTAAATTCGCATGACCTACATCTGTGTGGAAGTCGTAAACATACGGTACTAAGCTCTTGCCACAGCTTTCTCCCAAACCACTCCTAGTCCTTGTGGAGTTGAAGGCGATGGCGCTTTTAATATTGACTTGAATTTTTGAAGATTGGCATGTCTGGCTGTGCCAGAATTAGACATCAAGCTTTTACTGCCTAAAATGTTGGAAGGATCCATTCTCTTATGCCCCTTTATCAGTTTGAGACTGTCCCCTTCCCCGTCACATAAAGCGTGCGATGTGGTAACATCGTTCACGGGTAGAAGTGTTTCTGTCCAGTTTCGGGGGAGGTTGAAGGCAATACTTTAGGCGGTCTGGGCAGAGGAGGTGCAAAGGTGAAAAATAAAACTTTGGATATGCTCCCTCAGCAGCTGTCAGACATTTTGGTGCAAGACCTTCGTAGGGAATTTGTACTGTTCATTTTTCAAGGCTGCCGTGTCCTGGAAAGAGGCACACCTGTTGCGTGGGGTCCTTTTGTTACTGCTCATCCCGCCCTGAATTTCCACCAGATAAAACGGTGCGATTCGTTGTTTCAGAGCAGTAGTTGGTCAGCAGCCACAGGTGTAGAAGCAGGAGTGCTTGCGGGTGGCCTGCTGGGAACATCAGTAAAAATAAGTTGGGCTTCTGCAACGCTTCCCTCTTCCTTTAAAACGTGAAGGGAAGAGGTCTGGCATGCTCCCCTTTGCTATCTGTCCGGATCGGTTGGCCAACCATGGCACAAACTCTCTGAACACCAGTAGCATCGACTGCAACGCAAAGGGCTGGTGGGTTGGAAGGCCCAGTTGTGCCAGGGCCTACAGACACCTGGACGCGGCGAGGGCGCGTGCAGGCAGCGCCCTGGCCCGGTGCAGCTTGCAGCGGGGCAGTAGCCCAGCGGTGGGGTGGTGGAGCTCGGGGTGGGCTAGGTGTCTGCTGGGCACCCTGCCCGTGGGCACCCAGCCCGTGGGCACCCAGCCCGTGGGCACCCTGCCCGCCCCAGAGAGGACCCAGCGTGGCCGTGGGGCGGCAGGTTGTGGGTGACTGCATCGCACCCTGGGCGACATTTAGGCGGGGGGCGGGGTGCGGGTATCGTTGCTCAAAGGGATAGAAAAGACCTTGGGGGGGGGGGGGGGGGGGGCGTGTTCGTTAAAAGGTAGCCTGTAGCAATTACCCCTCAGCTGGTGGCATTTCTTGCAGGGCCGGGACCAGCTGGGCTTCGTAAACCGATTTCGGTTAACCTGTGTCTGCCGGGGCGGGAGCGGGGCCGGGGGGTCCCTCGCTCCCCGGTGGCGGCGAGAGGGGGCCGGGCCGGGCCGGGCCGGGCCGCCGTCAGCCGCCAGCCCCCTCGCCCCTCCCCGGGGCCGGGCCGGGCCGCGCCGCCGGCCCCCCGTGGCGAGGCGCTGGCGGTGCTGCGGGCGCGGCGAGAGGCGAGGCGGCGGCGGCCCCATGGCCAGCATGGCTTGCGAAGTCATGCCCCTGCAGAGGTACGTGTCCCGCCGGGGCTGACCCCGGGCCCAAAACGCCGCGGGGGGGGGGGGGAGAGCGGGGCTGGTGCAGGGCTGCTCGGGCACGGAGGCAGCCGGGACTCCGGCCCTGCCGGGAAGGGCAGCGCCGCCCCGGGCCGGCTGCCCGGGCAGGGTAACGAGGCTATTTATTAACGGGGTTCCGGGGGCGTGGGGGGAGATCTTTGGTTTCCTCAGGCGGGGGGGGGGGGTGTAGGGCTGGATGCAGCGCCCCAAAATCCACGCAGCTCTCTCCTTGCGGGGTGGGAGCAGCTCAGAGGTTTATGGGGGTTTAGGTGGGTCCGGGGCCAGCCCCTCCCGGCGAGCGGTGGGGGTCTGACGGCTCCCAGTGCCCGAGCAAACACCCCCCCCCCCCCCAGCGCTTCACTGCAGCAGGGGCTGTAATGCGGTGAGGGACCCCCCCTGCGCACACCCCACCTCTAGCTGTCCGCTCGCCCACCCAGCGTGGTGTGCCTTTGCAGCAGCACGGGCGAGAGGTTTAGTTCAGGGAGGAGAAGGGCTGTTTTGTTTCCCGGGTGCCGAGACACACCTCCCTTGAGCACCGGCTGTGGGTGCGTACCTGTGCTGGCGTGTGCTCCCGCCACAGCCACAGTACCGCGGGGATAACTGCGCTCGGGCTTTTGAAATGGCAGGGCACAGGCGCTCTGCGGGGGCCAGGGAGTGTACACAGTCCTTTTACTGAGCCATTAATTTTTTAAATTTTTGTTTCTGTGCTCTTTCAGCTCTCAAAATTAAGAGGTCCATGCCTCCGCTAGCCTTATTCGATCAGGCTGAATATCAATCTTTATGTAATCTACAAAAACAGTAAATAAGTGATTTCGTGTGCCGTTTCAGCGCTGTGGTGGTGCTGTTTCAGCAGAAGCGGCAGAGTTGCTGCTTACTTGGACACGATAAAATAGTAACCGAAATTGCTGCCCAAACTGTTATTGTCTTGATAAAGCACAGGGTCCTCTGCAGGTGGATGTGGAGGAAGTGTCTTTTGCAGTAATGCAGTCGTGGGGTTCCATGTTGATGACTGCAGAGAAGCAGAAATGCTGTTTGAATGTCTTAAAGAAGGAGTCATAGTGCATCATTCCTATTTGGAGGACCAGTCTCACATAACATTTTTAACCTTTTTGTGTTCCCTAGGATCTGACTGTCTCAGCATCGGTCAGAACAAGT
The DNA here is from genome assembly GCF_018691265.1 of Tyto alba. Taxonomy (NCBI): domain Eukaryota; kingdom Metazoa; phylum Chordata; class Aves; order Strigiformes; family Tytonidae; genus Tyto; species Tyto alba. The sequence continues at coordinate 10,857,681 of NW_024881327.1, read as the reverse complement.
GGTTGTTATTGTGCTCTGGACTGTTCACCCCAGGGGAAGATAGGTTTCACAGGGTAGCTCTAATTAGACTTTGTTTTTTTGTTGTTGCAAGGATTAACTCTTGATCAGTTAGAAATGCACTCTGCACTTTAAAAGTGAAGATTTTTCTTCAGACACCCATTAAGCCTTGAGCGTAGTACAGAATTGTTTGAGTTTTGCAGTTTAAAAAAAAAAAAATCACAGAATTCTGGCTTCTTTTCCATCTCCTTGCTCTGTTTTTAGGATGCGTATGCTACACTTTTAGCTCCTAATTTTCTTTGTATGTAGGTGCAGTCAAGCACAGACTCCTGGATCCCCTTACAGCAACGTTTTCCCGGTTGCACCTTTATTTTCCTGTTCTTGGAACATTGTCTCCTCCCTTCTTAGTGCAGAGTTTTGCTGAGGAAGAAGGTCTTGCTGGCTTTGAGCAATTTTTGTCAGCTTCAGGAAGGGTGATGCCTGGCAGTGGTTGGTGCCAGTGCGGGTGGAAGCATGCTCGTGGTTCCTGTGAGGTGGACAGATGCTGCAGCTCCAGCTGAGGGTATGGGCAACTCACAGCACGTGATTCCTGTTGCTGGGTCTAAAGCAGACTAGTGGCAACCTGCTGGTGCCGTGGCGCGGGGCGCTTCCCAAGCCAAGAGCATCCGTCTTCCCCCCTCAAGAAAGGGAATGAGCTGCCAGCAGTAATCACTCTTGGTTCCCTTCCTGGGTGGGGGGACTCCCTCCCGCCCGGCTCCCGCAGGCGCCCTGCTCTGTGCTCTCTGTGGGCTGCAGGCTGACTGTGCGGCCCCTGCCACGGGAACCCTCCTGTGCTGAAGCGATACAAATGCGTCTCTGTGTGGCTGGTGTGCAAAACTTGGGAGAGGGAGAAAGGCTCTGTTTAAGAAGCTATGACAATTAAATAGCGTTTGTCACTGGAGCGGCAAAGTATTGAATCTTCCAAGGTATCTGTAAGCTGTGAGTCTGGCTTCCTAAAAATCATATAACGTGCTTGCATAGAGCCATACGTACTATACGGTGTCGTTCTATATATAGATGTCTCTGGAATGGCACGTGATGGGATATAATGGCCTGCTGCAAGGGAGTGACAGTGGGGATGTCAGGGTTATATTTTGTTGCATGGGAAGAGGTGGAAGGCCAGGTGTGTTGAACCCTCCACTGCAATAGGTACTATATTGCCCAAGCACTGTAAAAGATGCCTGTGAATGTCACACAGGTTGCATTACTGATTTTCCAACAACATCCACCAGTAATTGTCTCTCCTATTGCTAATGGGCTAACATGTTTTCTGAATAGCATTAGCTTATTTTAATAACCTGGATTCCTAGTTAGAGCATTACTAATGCTGTTAATGTATCTTTTAATTCATTTATTTTATCTCAGTCTATTACAGATTTAACAAAAGCTGTGCAAAGCTGAAACCTGTGGCGGCCGCCTTTGCCAATCATATCTGCCAGTTTCCGTAGGAGATAAGAAAGGCAGGTACACACTTGGGCCTTGTTTGTGATCAGTGGCCTCTCTAGCTTTCCTCTTTGCTGAAACAAATCAAGGCAGAGTGAAACCATCACGGATATATTTAGCAAGTGCATCTGATGGAAGTAGGAAGTGTGACTGATCTGTTTCTTACCTGGGCAGCAGCAGTGGTCTGCGTGGGCTGTCTCGCTTGCAGTCATCGTCGCAGTGGTTTGATTTACCTTACTGGTTTGCTTGCTTGGGGTCTTCCACAAATACTGGGTATTTTAGCCTGAGAACACTGCACTTTCTTCTTCTTTTGGAACGGCTGCTCTGTTCTCTTTAACAGACTAGTGAGTGTTTGTGTGTGTAAAGTTGTATCGTAAATAGGTCTGATCCTTTGGACTTTGTTATCACTTTCTACCCAAGGCACTGGGAGTGCTTGACAAGCCCTAGTGAAGTATGTTCTCGAATATGTATGGAAAGTGAAGTATGTTCTCTGAGAGTGGAGAGAACTTGTATTTGACTTTTTGTTTGTTTGTTTCTTGGTTTGGGTGTTTTTTTTCTGGCGGAAGAAGTAAGAGAAATTCAAACCAATGGTTCTTATTTTCCTCAAGTCATAGTCATAGCCTGTTACAAAATGCTGTGTGAATTTTTGGTCTTCCAGGCTCACATTTGACCCACAGCTTGTCGTATCACAGCTGTGATGTGATGGGTGTAGGAGCCTGTGGAAACTCTTCCTGGGTACCACTGGGTGGGTGGTGAAGGGGGCTCAGGCTAAAAGAGGAAATTGATGTGGAAATTTTCTGCGGTGTTTGCCTCGGGGGTGTCCACCTGATTAAGCAAGGAAATATGAATATTTACCAAAAAACTGGGCTCTTCAGATACCTTTATTTGAAGCGTGCAAGCTTTTAACAAACAATCCTGAAATCGAAATCCCTGGTTACCTAGTAACAGTTCTTCACCATTATAATGCAACAGGTATGTGTGCATTATGCAACTTCACACTGTTAAATTCTGAGAAGAGGTGAGACTTTGGCTGATACATGCATTCCGCCTCTTTCTGACCCATTTTCTAGTTTTATCCTAGTGAGGACTATTGCCAAACCACAAGTAGAAGAAAAGACACTGCCCTGTCTTTCATAATAAGCCCCAACTAGTTTAAGAAGTAAAACAACAAAAGCGAGCTGTTTAACATTGACGTCATTTTATAAAAGATAAACATATTTGCAATCCAGGAGGATAGTGAGTAGAAAATAATTATACAAAATTATGCTGTCAAGGGTTCCAGTAGATTCAGATATGTTAATATAAATGGAAAATCAGCCTCTCGCTCAGAGTGGCATTTAATCAGCAAGAGGTTCTGCTCTTGCTTGCCAAGGTTCAAGCTCTCTCAGCTTGCCATGGGATAGCCCGTACTTCCCTGATGTTGCTTTGAAGTGGGAGGAGGTGTGCAAAAAGGCTTCAGTGTATTTTTTTTTTTTTTTTTTTCCCGTTCAGTCAGTGTGCCTCAATCTCAGTGCCCCCCTCATGCACAGCCTGCGCAGTTATGCCTGTGGATAATGCAGTATAATCTTAATGCGTATGGCTGTGCTGTATGTTAGTGTCTCCTAGAATTACAAGGCCCTTACGCTAGGCTTGGGTGCTTGTGCCTTAATCTTGGCAGTGGAAAATAGAACAAGAAATAGTATGTGCTCCTCAGATGCGTGACAGAGTGATTCTACATATTCACCTCAGCTTGCCTCTATGTAATAGTCATACTGATATTTTGAATGCCAGATAAAACAGGAGACAGAAGCTCATGTTTTTGGAAGGCTGATAGGGAACTCTTGCCCCAGAGAGGTCCCTTTCTACAGTGCCGCAGTTACCTTGCTGCACGTTGTGATCTTGAAGGCTTAAGACATAACTTAGTTGAGAAACCTTTAGGAAAAACACTGCTGAAGAAACAGCTTTGGGGAAGATGGCGTGATTGTTTGGAGATTAATATTTAAGCCAATACCAGTCCACCCCCACGCAAGTTATTGGAGTTATTTTGCGCAGTATGTGAGTTCAGAATAAAGAAGCAGAGCTGTCTGCCTAGTATTTTGTCATGTGGCTCATTTGGCAAGCAGCTTACACAGGTACTTAAGCATGAGTTTAACTTGGTTTCAGTGGTAAGTATGGTTAGGTAGAAGTGTAACTATTGTGAAGACTGGAGGTAAATATCTGAAACAACGTGTTACGGTTTTCACTATAAAAGCTACTCTTCAGGGAGAATGCAAATAACTTACAGAGAAATAGCTGTTAAGCATTTTGGTTTTAGACAGTTACTATACAGTGCATTCCTCCTCCCTCCCCCTCTGATTAAGGCTATAGAGCAAGGGTGGCATTGCTCAACAACTGATGGTAAGCGCTGACTTTTAATGATGACCATTGTATCATCACAGTGTTACCATGTTAGATTAGATTTATAGTTACTTTTGAATAAAGGATGGTATTATTCTTTCTTCTTTTGCATAACATACCTCAATATTTATTTGAAAGAAAATTATTCTGAAGGCTTTATTTGAAGGAAGAAACTTATATTGCAGGCTAGTTCACATTTGCAAAACCATTACCTTTTACCCACTGCTGTGAAGCACATGCTATGAGTAAATCACACTATTGAGAAAATAAGCATGCAGTAAATTTTCATGAGCAGTTTCAATCTTGCATTTGTCACGAGCTTGAAATAACTTTTATGGGGAAATGATTTTGGGGGGAAAAAAGTGCTGAAAAATTTGTGAATAAAACAAGACATTCAGCAAAAAGCACTACTGTAGCCTCAAAACTGAGGCTTCTTTGAAGCTGTTTTTAGTGTTGTTTATGTTGAATGTCAGAATAAGTAAATAAACAATATTGTTAAAATCCTCTGCAATTGCAAAAATGGCATGTCTATTAATACAAGGTGGCACAGTGGTTCTAAATGGTGAGAAGAAAAGAAGAGGGAGATAACTTCAAAGTCTTAACAAATCACCCAACCTTAGCCTTCCTTCTCCTCCCCCCAAAAACTGCATTAACTTGTGATAGTGTTAGTAATTTGACGCCACTGAATTTTCAATGCATTTTTGTTTGATTGCATTAAAATTAGAAGCAGCTATCTCATTGCCTGAAAAACATGTTCTCACTAAAAAATAATTAATTTCTTTTGAAGTCCAGAATAGCTGTGGTGGAATAGAAAGTGAGCCATTTCTTTATCTAACTTTTGAGGTCAGAACAAATAGAGCCTGTGGCAAGGCATTAGGAAAACATGACCTTGGCTGAGCAGCGTGACCCCACCAGTGTCTAGGCCCTTCATCTCTGGTGCAAAATGTTGACACTTGAGTCAAAGTACATTGTCGTGAATGTTTAAAAAAAAAAAAAAAAAAAAAAAAAAAAATCATCACCCCATATTTTTTTTATTTAATCAACTAAATGTCCCAGTTAACTTTTGAAAAGAAGTGTGGAGTAGGAAAGCACCGGTAGCTTTACAGTGGAGGGTCCAGTGCCAGCAAGCCAGGATGGAAGAACTGCTGATACTTAAGTGCAAATAAAGCAAGGGGGAAGGGCCCTGAGCCACCCTCTGACCTGGGGTGAGAGCACAGGCCAACAAGGTGGGTATCCCATATGCATGTAAGTAAATTGGGAACCTTCCGAGCTCAGCAGCAGCTCCCTTATTCTTTCTGAAGGGCAAAATGAGACATTTAAAAAAAAAAAAAAAGAAAACTTTCATTGCATATTTGAGAATGCTATGGGTAAACGATTGCCTGTAATATTCCTGTTGCAAAAGGAAGAGGCAAAAAAAGGTAACTGTGGTTCTGTAATGGAAATTTGTCGTTTAACAGTTAGACTTCAGCCAAGCTTTCTTATTTCCTTATTTCAAGACAGAAAGGATGCGTTACGTAAATGCTGTAACATACATGTGCCTGAAAATTCTAAAATGTGCTAAACTAACTGACAGACTTTTTTGTTAGCTCAGTGGAGGTCACAAACATGACAATACTTTAGCTGTAAAATAAAGAGAACAACTTTTTCCAGTTTGGCTGGTATTTGTTTTGTTTTTTAGCAAGAATGAAGTGATCGGATATTTAGGTGTCCTTCAGGAGCGTGAGAAATTGCTCTCCCAAGTATTGCATGAAAGAGCAATTAATTTCTGTTTAATCCCCTGGCTTAGGGGAGCTATGTATATATCCGAGAAGAAAGAGGCTGCTGTATTTTGCACTTGGCCACGTAATCGGTGATAGTTGAACAAATTTTTTTTTTTTTTTTTAAAGTTAATTCATCCCTTCAGTGCCTTCTGGACATGAGGCATGTGTAAAGCTGGACAAAACTTTGAGGGTATTAAAAAAAAAAAAAAAAAAAAAAAAAAAGGCTCACACCCACCTAATTTAGTACTAAACTTACTTGCATAATGGATAAATGATTTGCTGGGCAAGGTAGAAATTTAGAAATTTAGGCTTTGTAAGAGGTACACATCAGAATGACTTGTTCCCTCCATACTGTGGGCGGCTGGCTTGGTTTGCTAGGTCACTGTCCCGGGTATTAAGCTTTCCTTTCTTTCTGGAAGGGTTATATATCCCTTTAACCAGATGGGAAATATGCAGCTCAAGTACACCACAATTAAATGCTAAACATATCTTAATGACATCTAGCCTTTTCTTTTGAAAGGATATATGGTAGAGAAGGCTTCCTAGCAATACTAAAAAGCCTTTCAGTACAAGGTGTTTTGAAAGCAAGCAAGCAGTTGTTTTTTAATCAACATAGTGTGAGTGATAGTGACGAAGGGTCCTGTGTGGAAGGCTTTAAACCAATTACTAGCCAGTTTATTGTGTAATATCGATTGATGGTCATTTATGATTCATGTTTTGTACATTTTTGCTTGCTTGCGAAATATATCTGAATGTTTCCAAAAATATATCTGAAACCATGTGATTAGGTATACACAGGTTTAAAACCTCTCGCACACTATTTTATTTCTTTCATAAGACTAATCTGTGCTTGTGTGTATATTATAAGTACGTCAGTTTATTACCTTACAACACAATTCATTATTTCATAAAGTATTTTAATCAAAACAGAATCCTTGTGCACTAAGTGGTTGCAGTAGGGTTTGGTGGTCTCACATTTAATTTGAGGGATTACGAATTATGGTTTAGGTCTGTTTGCAATTTACATAGCTCGTGTCTTCTAGCTTGCACAGATGAGTTGATCAAGGTGCATGAGGTTGGGGAAAGATGTTTGGGACACATTGTTTTTAAGGATTTGTGGGGAAATGGATAATGTGTTTTATTCAGATGCAGGAGATCTTTTTAAAGTTAGAAGTTTGTTACGGTTTTCTCAGAAGTCTAGGTTTCATAATTAGTTAGCTTGGAGCTCTTCATCCCAGATGCAGCTGCTGATCAGTGCTGCATCTGTAAATATAAACCACTATTGGATAGGAGAGGTTATGTGCAGATATAGCAATTATCAACCATGTGAAATTTTGAAACACTGATCTAAATGAAACTGGTGCTTGTTATCTGGCTTCCATAGAGCTGCTTTCTCCCCCATTCCCAGCTAAGGCTCTTGAAGTTTTTGTTTCTCCTCAGTTACTTTGTATGAGTGGATAATGTTTTTTTTTTTTGTAGAGATACAAAACTTGCTTGAACTTGTGGAGCAGAGGTTGTACTTTCTGTGGAAGAAAAGGATGGAAATGCAAGAGGTTTCATAGAGTCCCTGCTGAATACTATTTTTCTATCTGATCTGTCAAAGCAACTAGTGGGAGTAAGAATATAAGAAAGTTACTTGGGCTTTTGCAGTATCATTGTGCTTCTGTGATTTAGAAGTTCACTACAAACCCTGAGATGAGGAAGGGGTTTTATGATGGAAAAGAAAGCATGCTTGGTACAGCTTTGACAACTGCCACTTGTACACAAAGCAGCATTTGGTACTGTCATCTGAAGTTCCATTGATGCACAGAAATCTCGATGGCGCTGAGAACTTTTCTCTACATGAGAAAACATTTTTTCATGTTTTGTGTCTGCCATTGGGAATTGTTTGCATTGAGATTACAAGTACAGCCATTAATGTAATGAACTGAATGTAGCAAAAAACTTTACCTGAAACTTTGTGAGTTTAAAGTAGCTTCTTTAGACTTACTTTTTTTTTTTTTTTTTTTTTTTAAATTAAGTGCTAAATAAAGAGGTAACTTAAGCATGCAGGCTGAGAAACTGTGCACACCATCAGGGTGGGGAGCCTGCCCCTGGCAGAGGTTCTTTACCCGTGCCTTTGTTGCAGGTCATCTTCTGGGAAGGGCAATGATAGGCACTTCCATGTTTCCCTTCACTTTTTCCAGGCAGTCTCAAAGCCGGAGCAGTTTCTCAGAAAGACCCTTCAGGTGATGATTGCCTCCCTTCACACGCAGGCAGGGGTGTTACCTACCTCGCTGCAGGCAAGCGCTGTCAGCTCGCTCGGCGTTCAGAGCTCTGCTCCCACAGCCCCTGCAGCTTGCTCGAGCGGCTGAAGATGGGCTTGAGGAAGTGGCAGCAAAGTTTCCAGTAGCAGCTGTGTTCTCAGTGTTCTTGGGGAGCTGCTGAAAACTGCCCAGTCACGCGTTACAGAGGCAATGTGAGTTTTGGCAGACCGTGCTGATTTCGGAAGCCGCTTCTCTTCCTTCCGGCCCGTGGTATTTGGTGTTACCCTTGAATCGGTATTTCAGGCTTCCTGTGCAATGTGCTGGAAAGTCTTTCTTGTAGCTGTCTGGAGTTGTCTCTTAATGAATCTCTGCATACTGTAGTGGGGTCAAAATGATGCAGAATTAAACCCCTGTGACTTTTTTTCTAGCGCGTGCGCTGCCTTGCTCATCTGCTGTCTACCTTCCTGGCCTTTATGACTGTCTTGCAGCCTGCCTTGTGCTCTTGTCGATTCCCCCCCCCCCCCCCGATGAATTTGTTGTTCATATTTGTGGATCTGTTTTAACATTGGCTGGGTTCAAAATGAGCCACGGTGAAATCTGCCTCTGGCTATATACAGTGTGAGAGCAGGGTGCTCGCCTGGCTTCAGGCCATCTTCAGCTCATCTTGCTGAGGGAACTTCCTGCTGGCTCCAGTGGAAACTGCAAAAGGTACCTGTGTGTATTTGATCTCCTAACTACAAAACTCATGGCGATGTTCCTTTCCCCTTTATTCTGTGCTTAGAGAAGCTTTTATAAACTGATAAATAAAATCCTTCAAAATTCAAGAGATCAATGGACTCGGGCTGGCTTTTCAAAAATTGCTCAAGTTTGATCTACTACAGATCCCTGCTGAAATTGGTCGGGGTGTCAGGGTGATCAAAGCCCCTGAGGGACTTGAGTTTGAAGCTGAGCTCACCTCACCGAGAGCATTCTCCCATCTTCTCTCATCCTCTGAACAAGTTTGAAAGCAGTAGATGCCTTCACAGCGTGGCAGTGCCCTGGGACCTGTAGTTGGGTACCTGTGGCAAATTGCTGAGTGCTGGAACAGTCCCAGGCTGTTGGAACAGCAGGAAAGCAGCAGGGAAGTGCTTGGTTTCCACCGCCTGTGGGACTTTATCCTTTCTGCTTTTGTTTAAAGTAATTTTTGCAGCTTCCCATCTTTTCTGCCGAACTTGCTGTGCTCTTCGGCAGAGTCAGTTAAAGTCCTTTGGGGATGAATTGACCCCAGTGGCATTTCCTGCATGCTTGGAGGAAGGCAAGTGTCCTGCTCTGGAGAGTTACAAGGATTACATCCTTACTCTGTGAGGATAACCTTTTGTCTGGTTGGAGTGAGTAGGTGAAATTAACTTGAACCCCTTTTTACAGTGACACAGTTTTAAATGGAGTCAAACCATCAGTCCATCACATCTTTAAGCTTCAGCACCCCAGCAGCTCATTCTTACCCTTGTGCCAGCACAGGCATGATGAGCTGTATCAGAGAACTGGTTGGCCACGCCAGGTAGTTATGTTTGGGCCAGGTCAGTTGGCCACTGAAACACCGTTTTGTCAGGGGAGCTCCACGCCAGCCGATGGCAGCCCCTGATCTCAAGCCTAGGGAGATTTCAGCATAGTCAAATTGGCTTTTCACAGGAGCGATAAAACTGTGGAATTTGTAGCCTCATACATACACTCATGGCCATTTCTTTGGTCTCTCAAGATGTCATTTGGGTTTTTTCCTCAATTTTTGCTTTAATGGGCAGGTTGTTTAATTCTGGAATAGCAGACGGCAAAAGACTCTGATGGGTTTGCTGGCAAAATGCTTTATTGTTGCTATGGGAATAGTCCTTGCACTGCTGCAAAGCTGGAGTGACTCCTGGCTGTCTAGCAGATCTGTTACACCGTGTTTGTGGACACTGAGAAATGAGTTGGATTCTCAGGATTTAAGGAATGTAACTTAAAGCTTTCTTCCATGAGTACAGCCAGAGGACAAAGCAGACATAAGTGTTACCTTTGTAACAGGTGTACTGTTTCACTTGTGTAGTCTTGGGGTTTTTTAAGAGTGAATATCTTGAACTGCAAACATAAGACAGAGCTGCATACTAACTTTAAAAATTTTGTTTTGTTTTTTAGTTCCCAGGAGGATGAGCGGCCTATGTCACCCTTCTATGTGAGGTATTTACTCAATTGTTTTAATTTCTTTTTCTGTGCAGGATCGACTCTTTACTGGGATTCAGTGGGGGGAGAGATGCCAGAAATGCCAAACAGACTGTAATCAAACTGAAGATTAATGTTAAGTTCATAATTATTGCTGAGCTAGTGGGATGAATGAGTTTTCGGAGATACTAAATCTGTTGCAATTTTTTTGTATTTAGAGATGAGGCTCAAGGTTTAGTGCCAGTTTTGTAAGTCTTAATTAGAAGACGGACATTCATTTCCTCTCTTCTTCAGTTCATCAGTTCATTATGTAGCTTAGATGCCCATCGTGAGTAGCTTATAATCAGCAGGCACGGGAGAGATTTTTGCCACCAGCTTTGGAGAACTGGCAGCGCGTGCTGATCAGAAAGAAACCAGGAGCCAGAAGGTGATTTGACAGCCCATACAGCAACTGCTCCTCTGCTGCAGCCCAGAAAAGCAGGAGAGTGCCCGGGTCCCCAGCGTGCCTGCCTGGGGAATGGTGCTCATGCTGTATTTGAACAAATTGTGTTTCTTGTTTTGGCAACTGGAGGGCAAAGTCACTGCCTGTAGAAGTGGCCTAATTCTGTTGACATCAGTGAAAGTTTGCTCTGCTTGCTTCAGTAGCAGGCTCAATTCCAGTGCTTTCATTTATACTTAGTGGAAGAACAGGAGCCAGGGCAATTAACAGTGAAGGGCTGCAGAGGAGGAAGGGCCAGATATTATAATTGGGTTCTTTGATCTCTGCAGAGTTTAAACAAATAAGAAGAAATCCCTGTGGTGCTTTTTGTGAGAGCAGTGATATTTGGAATTCTTACAGTGATCTCTTAAATTTGTTAATTCTCCTGCATATGTTCCTATTTATCTTTATAGCTTGTGTTTTTTCTTAGAGTTTTTCTAACAAACTACAGAAAGTGTGCATTTCATGCATACTCTTAATATGGAGACTTCCATTAAAACTGTGCAGAAGTGTGGGTCAGTTCATGGACTAGCCCTGCTGCATGGTCTTCTCTGCCTTCCTGTTGATGCACCATCATTCCCTGCAGCGTATTTGTGTCAGAAGCAGTTCTGCCTTTTCCTTTGGGAGACTATTTTGTAGCTGCATACATTCCCCTGTCACAAGTTTTCCCCAGTTTAAATCTTCAACCTGACTTTCCACTGAAAATAGTCCCCTTCTTTCTTTCTGGCTAAATGTGTGACCTTCAAATGACTGTAGGCTGTCATTACATCTCAATCTATCTTATTGCTTAAAACTGTCCTAAACCCTGTCTTGGATCATGGAAAAATGATCCAGAAAGAAGAATCTTTTCAGCTGACCTTGTCAGGATTGCTGAAAAGATGGGGAGCAAGAGGAAACTGGCATCAAAGAATATTTTTGAGAGGAAGGGAGCAGGTTTGGAAATTTGTAATAGAGATGTGGGCATATTAGTATGGGGAACAAAGAATGAGTGTGTCCACTGGAATGAAGGGATGGCTTTCTGTGGGGATGTATCTTGCAAATCAGAAGGGAACAGTCAGGAATAAACACGTAGCTGGAAACTGAAGAAATGGCTAGTAGGAGCAGAGAGGGAGCAGCATACCTTGCAGCATAAGGCTCCATGCCAAATTTGCATCTTTTGTAACATTACTTGTAAATAAAACTAACAGCTTGTAAGTCTTGCTGCTATTTATCACACATCAAAAATGTGTGCTCCTGAGGTCAGTTGCCAAGTGCAGTTAATTTGGCAGGAGAGCTGGTGCTGGCTTGGCAATTCATGGTGCTTCAACAACTGAGAAGTTGAGTGGGTGGCCAGTTTTTTCTGTGCAGCTTTGAATGTTCTAATTGTTGCCCCAGAGCTGTGCATGACATATGTAGGAATTGCATTTCACGCCATGGAAAAGGAAGGGGAAACTGTCTGCTTTAGCTGTCTGATGGTCAAATCTATTTGTATTGCTACCAGCCACACTTACATAGTTTGAAATACTGTTCAAATAATCCTTCAAGTGAATCATGAATGTGTATGTACAGAGTGGTCACTGCTGCATTGATGTAGTAGTTCCATATATATAATTATGCAACAGGTGAATTAAATGGGAAAAAATGCTTTTTAGCTTCCAAACGCTGCATAATACTTGTTTTTTACCAGACTGAAGGAGCATTGTGTCCCTCTGTAAACCCGTTTTGGTAGGATCAGACCAGAGACTTGATTCTTTAGTGCTGTGCCATATCAGCTAGCAATGAAGATGCTTCCGTGGATGTTACTTTTAACAGTAAGGCAAATGCTCAAGGCGTTAACTTTGTCAGAACTGTCAGAATGCCACCAGTATTTCTTAAAATGGCACTGATTTAAGGCTGTGGATTTGTTTGCATTTTTTTCTTTAGACATTGGGGAAGTCATGACCAAGTATAGGATTAATCACCGCTGCTGCTCTTCAAGGGAGTAAGCAGTTATTAATGGTATGGGACTAAGTGGTAAATAAGGCAAAATGTGACATAGGTTTGTCAAGAGAGGTGATAACCGCTGCAACCAAATTTATTTTTTGTCAGACTTTCCAGTAAGGGGAAGAAAAGGAGTATAGCTAATCTGTCTGATGTCAGCAAAATGGTTTATATCATGCCATCTGTATGGAAAAAATGGGCGTTAGTACTAGAGCTTAAAGATGGGTAGAGAGGGGGTAAGACCTATAGATATTGTTGGTAGGAGAGAACTAGTGGAGCTCCTTAAGTGTCATGGATTTTCATTTTGTTTCTTTAATAGCCACTGGTATAACGAAATGGAATCATGCTCATGACTTTGGCTTATAGCAGAAGTTTAGGAGGTGTGAATGGGATGGGGGTGTCCTCTGGCAGAAAATACATGACAGTGAGATAAGATACAGGATGATTGAGATAGATATAGATATATAAAGATAAACATGAAATATGAGCTATAGGATGAAAAATAATAGCATAGGTAATGAAGTCATACATCTCAGGACTAATAATGAAAATTCATGATGTGAAAGGGGAGTTACATTTGGAAATGCCAGGGAAGAAAAGGACGTGGGCACGCTTGTTCATGGAGAGATGGGAGGGAGGCATGGGATGAAAATATTCAAGTTGAAGTAATGACATGACAGTGGATATATGAAGTGAAGTCTTCTCAGTATATTTAGAGGAAGTATGGATGCACCTGTACAAGTCGGATGAGGCCTCATACAGTTCCAGTAACTCATGACATCAGGTTTGTGAAGATGATTAAAGTAGTGAGCAAACCCTGCTACAAGATGGAGAAGAGCGAGGAAGGCTTGTTTACCAGAAGAAATGAAACAGTACAGGTATTTCCTCTGCATTTTAGACAGGGGGCAAGATTGTTTGTGTTAAGTAACAATACTGATACAAGAGAAAATGTATACAAACAGGCTATGAATAAATTTGGTCAGGAAAATAGAAATTTTGTATCTGGAGCCCTCTTTTGTTGGGCATTGCAAGGATGAGGTGGGCTTAGCCAGTTTGTGAGATCTGTGGTTTGAATCCCTTCACCTGCTGCTGACCAGGGTTATCCTCTCCCTCTCTGTACTGCTTTGTAAGGCAATTTGTTGACTCAGCTGTGCTCAATACCAGACAAGGAGATTTCTGCACTGTGAGGAAGAAAACCTTGCTGGGTGATGGATTGTTTTCGGAGGTCGTGTCTGAAGGGCATTCATGTCACCTTTTGTAACGAAACCTCGTGGTACAGGGAGTTGAGATTGTTTAAAAATGTGTAGTACCGCTCCTTGTATAATTCTGTAATAAGACTGTGAATGCCAGCTGTACTGAAAAAGTGTGTGCAGTTTCAGGTAATGAAGCAGCATCTGGCAACAGCAGTTCCCTGTAAGCACGCTTCTACTCAACGTGTGCAGTGAGTTTTTAGAAGGCAGGGAATCTACAGACATGCTTCGTGGTGGCGTGTATGCTTTAGATTTGACATTAGTCACGTAGATGGTTTAAGAGGAGTTTCCTGATGATTACATCCTGAGATAAACCAGAGTGATATTACAGGGGAAAAAAACGAAAGCTTTGTAGTGTGGAACTTCCTTGTTAACATGCAGCGCATTAAGCTGAAATTGGGATGAGAACTGACATCACAAACAATGCCAAAAATTGCATTAGATACCCATGAGTGCAGGGCAAGGCGTTGGACAGTTTCGCCTGTCTTAGTACTTCGCTTCTCTTGAAGTACTAATATCCTGTTGGCTGTATTCAGCACAGCTGACCTTTTCCTTTTAACAGCTGTGGTCGGATACAACTCTTTTTATATAATGCAAGTCAGGTATTCTTAGGCTGTAGTATATTGGGTAAAATGTTTTATTCTGTTTTTTCTCAGATCAATTTTATGAAGAACCGGAAAAAATCTTGGTTAAGATTTTGCACCTGCTCAGAAATTTGCTTTGGATGCTTCCCCCCTTGGTGGGACATACCATAAGAGCTCCTGAGTCCCACAGGAGTGCTTGGCCCTTTCACAAGTCATGATTACATGGTGTGACGCGTGTTACTGTCACATTAGCACTGGCTGAAAAGGGACACCAGGCTGCTGGGTGCTGCTGGGTGCCCCTGCTCGCCCTGTCTGGCTGCTGGGCAGGTCTGAGGCACCCAGGGGGGAGCATTTCGCTTCTCTGTAGAGGAACGTGCCCAGAAAGAGCCATCCAAATTCACCGAGTTAAATTGGGTGGCACGTATGGATCCCCTTCAAGGTTTTCTCTTTTTCCAAGCAGTAGGTGTCAGTGTGCACCCATTGTACAGGGTGATCCCAGTGCAAGTGAAAAGCAGCAGGAATCCTGCAGAAAACAAGACACTTGCTTTTAGTGGGGTTAGTTTTCTGGATAGTAAGAAGGTAGTGTCAGATATAATGTACCGCATTTAAAGGAGGGATAGTTGGATCTGAGCTTGTGAAAGTGTGAAGTTGCTGAGGAAACACTGAAAGTGTGTCCTCTGTGTGATGTGACATCCCAGTAACTAAAAGCACATCTCTGTATTTTTAAACTCACTATTTTCATGTTTTATATGCAGACACAATACTTCTCGTTGGGGAATGTGTGTCAAATTAAATAGTTGTCTTAAAATAGATCCCATGTGAGTCTGCAGTATTGCATGTCGCAGTGTGCAACAGTTGTGGAGAGTGAACGGTGTTTATATATTTATATAAACATACATATATAACACACTATTTATATATAAACAGTGTTTATATATTTATACCTATGAAAAAGGAATTTCCTAGGTCGTGTGTTGGAATAATATCTTCAGGAGGACTGTCCCATCTAAAGCGTCAAAGCCATTTAAACATCCTCTACTTGGCTGGAATGGCAAAATGGTAGAAATTTTTTGCATCTACTGACACTTTCTTACTGTTTTGCTTGGCTTTTAAAAGAACAAAAACGGGGAAAAAAAAAAAAAAAACAACTTTGCTTCCTGAATAAAGCAGATGGATTGTAAATAAATCTCAGCAGTGAGTGGCCTTAGTTCCAAATTGCAAGTATAGCTTATGGCTTAGGCCATTAAGTATGGTCAGGAATTAATTCACTGACTTCATAAGTGAAAACCCAATCTGGGAAGATACTATGCCAGTAAGTCAATTTGCTCAGGCTGATGTTTTTGCTTTGCTCTTTTAATACCTGAATGCTAATACATTTTGCTCAATAGTGCCTTGAATTAAAAAAAAAAAAAAAAAAAAAAAGAAAATAAGAGAGAGCAGGTCTGATATCCAACTGTTATTGCCTGCTGTCACAAGATGCCCAGTGCAGACCAAACAGGGTGCAGGTGTTGGAATAGATAATTCTCACAGTGATGCACATCTTTTAAACCTAGAGATTACTAGTTAGAGGGGGCAGGGGAGATTTAATGTGCTTAAAGGTGATGGGTAATACCACCTTTCCATCCTTGAGGTTGAAATGGAATGGGGGAAGGGGCCATGCAGTAAGAGTTTACTTTATGTGTGAAGCAAGACATTATCCAGAGCTGATGGGGCTCCTCTGAAAGTGAGCAAAAGACTTCGGTAAACAAGTTAGACAACACTGGGAAGTGCTAGAGGTCAGACTTCCCAAAAGGAAAAGCATGAGGATCATAAGAAGCCAGTTCAAAAGTTTATAGCACTTAAAACAGCTGTGTGTCTTGATGCAGGTTTTGTGGCTGACTCTCAGAAAGTAAAAGTCCCCAGCACTGGGAAACTCTTCCTGCTGCTTTCTGTCACCTGAGGAGAAACTTTAAAGTCACTATTTCTCCACATGCTCTGGAGCAGCTGCATAATTTAATAAAGATAATCTAGCTGTAGAGATAACTAATGGCACGTATCCATGAAATGGAGCAGATGTGAGGAGAAAATATTTAACTGAAGCAGAACATGAGTTCCTGTTGTCCAGATGATTTACTGAGCAAAGCAGCCCTTCTGAGCCGCTGCCTGCCCAGGCGGGCATGCCAAGAGGGCTCTTCTGGGCACGGCTTGCCTCGCCTGCTCCGTGAAGCATAAATCCAACGGCGGAGAGACTTGCCACCCAAGAAGTTTGGAAAACCCCTGCAGGATACACCCCACCTGCCTGGTTGCTCTTCTGGGCTGTGAAATCCTTGCAGAGCCGTGACTCCCTGGGTTTGCTAACGTGCTCGAGCACCTCCTGCTCTGTCCCTGGGCAGGCTCGAATTCTAAAGCTGCTGTGTAATTCTCTCCCTTTCACTACTTGTTTTGGATGTGAACTTCCTTGATGTAAAAAGGGTTGGTGCAGAGTAAATAAATGCATTGCAAAATTGCTTGAAATTAAGATTCAAAATGAAATAGTGAGGAACATTACCAGTTGTGGAATTAAAAGAAATTTAGTGTATCTTGAAAAATTCTGAGTTAAAATCTCTGTCTTACTGAAAAGGGGCTAATAAAAGAGCATTAAAATATCACAGTGCTAAGAATAAACTTATGTTCAGTATACAAGGAAGCATGGGAAATATAATAAAATCAGAACGTCAGAGCTTCATTTTGTAGTCATCCACTCAGCTGGCATATAGCAGTATATATATTTCCTTGTTATTTGTCAGTAGTTTGAAAATCACTGTATTACTGGCTCTCTGACAGAATCTATATTGTCTGAGTAGGGCTTTCACAGATACCACAAAGTAATTGTTACACAGATATGCATCATTATGAATTAGCAATTCATAACGGACTTAAGTTAATGGACTTAAAACTGAATTGGTGTTAGTAAAGCACACGGCTAACTGAGAATTAGACAACTACAGAATGTGTTGGGGTGTTAAGAAAATTTTTTGCATTTTACTTAGGTATTTTTGCAGCTTTATCTTTTGCTTCTTTTTACTGCTTTTTATGTAAAGAAGCTGGTGTGTTTTCAGTAATGATGCAAGTGGTTTGCAGATAGTGACTGTTGGCCTTGAAGAGGCAGAGTTAACAGAATGAAGTTTTACTCACATACAGTATCTAGCCTCTCATTACCTTTATGTGAAACAGGAGTTTGCATTTTTGCAGTTTTTATCCTGTTGGAAATAAAGGGAAGAGCTGTTTCCTGACATCATCTGTCTTGTCTAATGGGTAGATATATCCTAGGGATGATTTTAAAAAAAGACATAATCAAACAATCCTATCTCCTTCTTCACTACCACTTTCCTGGCATGAGAACAGAGAAGAAAGGCGTGATATGAAAGACACTCCTGCTCAGTATGGATTGTATGTAAATATTACAGAAAATTGATACAATATTAACTTCCACACATGTAGGAGCAGTGGCCAGCACATGAGTTGTATCTTACAATGTGGTTTAGCCTACCACACTAGCATCTTACTTGCTGATCCATCTCCCATAGGAGGCCAGGTCTTAAAATAGTTTTGGGCTGGGAAAAGGCCAAATGGTTTGTGTAAGTGATCAGGAAAGCAAGTACAGTACTTGAAATGTGTTCTTCACATTGCAAAGCCATCCAGTAGTAAATAGTCAATATGTTATGTGTGGGAAGGGACAGATCTTGCAAACATTTATTTTTTTTTTTCCCCTGTATGCAGATAGCGTGTCCATAATAAGTACAATAGTACTTGTTTGTGTGTGTTCTGTTTGTGAAATCATCTCGGTGACACAGCTGCTCAGGTGCCGTGGGATATGCTGGTAAATCCGTGACGGCCTTCCCGCCGTGCCACTGCTGCAGGGCCCTGTGCCCGGGCCGGAGACGAGCCCCGCGCGAGGCCGGCGCTGGGGGGGATGCACAGGTGGTTACAGCACGCCACCCCGCTTTGCCCGTGCCGAGGTTGGCACACTGGCTCAGCCAAAGGAAGCTGAAGTGTATGGCGAGTCTGACTCACAGCTGGGTGTCTGTGGGGTTTGTACCTCACTTAGAGGAGTGAGGCTGTCGCGTTGGGTTTGTTAAACTGGCTGTAATGGCCCCTCGTTTACCCTTCTCATCCTCTGTCACCTGCCTTCTGCCACAAGTGATGCTCAAACCCAGGAAAGCCACAAAGTGGTTATCACCCAGGAGTGTTCCAGCTTCTTAGCTAGCTCTAGATCTGTATGGTGAAGTGCGAAATATTCAAGGGAAGCAGAGAGGAAATTATTGGTTAGGGAAGGGAAGTCAGGCGTTGATGATTCTTCTGCACTGAAATGGTTTGGGAGAAACTGGTAAAGGCTGAAAGCAATGAATGGCTGTTTTGTCAGGAATCACATCTTGCATACCTTCTGGCTTGTACCCGGGCCACACAGTGCCATTTTGGGGGGATATATCAGCCAGTCGTACTGCTAATTCCTCTGCTGATATGGGGATAAATCGAAATGAAACCCCTAGGCGTGTAACTAACTTGGCTTCACAAAGATCACAGGAGGGATGAATAGGCAAAAAGTGTCACCTTATCTGCAGAGCCGAGTCAGCATGGGGGAAGAGGTGGCAGGAGGGGACTGAGCTTGGCAGAGGGCAGAAAGCAGTGACATCTCTGCAAGGTAACATGTCAGCTTGTTCAGAAGGGATTTACACAGCAAGCAATGACACCTACAGGTACCTCTTCCTGAGCCTGAAAACAGACTGAGTGAAAAGGGAAAGAAGAGAGAATACATTTTATTTTTAAAAAGGTGAAGCAAATAACATGAATATCAGAGAGCTGCAGCAGGAGACCTGTGCAAAGCCTGTATTGTGCCTTTGTCCTCCATTAATATTTAAGGAGTCTTAAATATTAAGTCCCTTTTGACAGTGTGTACATTTTCAAGTCAGCTTTGGACTTTTGTGATGAGGTTAAACAACCTGCAGCAGCAGAAAGCTCAGAAGAAAGCAAAAAAATTGCAACATGCAGAGATTGAAATACTTTCCGTTAGACCTTGGCCTACTGCAAAGGAATGAGAGTGAAAGTAATTCTTGAGGATACTGTCAAAAGGCAACTCGTCACCGGGGGAGTGAAAATTCCTTAAGGGGAAAGCTTGTGGCATGTGCATGCAACTGTTGTTGAGACAACTCAGACCTTTAAATCTTAGTGCTGCAAAGAACGAGGGTTTTTAAGACCTTATTATGATAATTAGACCTAACTTTCTCCTCTTTTTTTTTTTTTTTCTTTTACACAGTGCCCACGTATCACAAGTCAGTAATAATATTCCTGCTACAGGAGAGTAAGTGTCTTTTTTATAATTTTGTAGCTACCTTTTTTGTATATTGGAGTTTTTTAAAGTATTGCTGGTTATTCTTTGATTTCTCAATAAGGGTTGTTCTTGCCCAAGCCAAAGCATCTGCAATGATAATAAATGGCTTCCATCTGAAAAATTCTCAGGCCCTTGTTTCTTTCCTCGCACCGTGTCTGTGATGTTTTGGTTAGGCAGAACTTGCATATTTAGAGAAGCCATTCACACTGTGTCATCCTCTTGCTCTTGTTTGTGCCCTGCTGCATCCCAGCAGAGGATGGGGCTTGACCCCACTACCATACCTGGGAGCAGCAGAGCTAACAAGTTGGCTCCTGTGCCAAAGATGGAAATTCCCAATGGCTGATGGGTTTGTAGAACTGATTCTTGTTAATACATGAAACACAGACGTATTAGTTAAAGCATGTGGGGTTTTGCAGTTGCTAAGATCTTTTGACTTTTTCAGGAACTGCAGTCTCTGCAGACTTAATACCGTAGCAACTTAGCAACAACTTTTGTAAATTCTCTGGAGAAGTCAGCTCAGGTACAGGTTCCCATACTCATAGCTACTCAGTTGACAATTAACCAGAAAATCCTGCAGATAACTTTTTTAATTATGGAAAAAGCACTAGAAGCTATATATGGACTTTGGACATGTGTGTTTGAAAAACTCATTCTTCAGCAGACTACTTAAAGCACTGCAAGAAACAGGGATGCAGCGGGGATGTACAAAAATGTGTTTCTAAATGATCTTTTCACACACAAAAAAAAAAATTTAGATTTTGCCCATAAAAACTTGTTCTGATTAAGGAACATAGGAAGGAAAAATTACAAGAAAATGCCACTACCAAAATAAAGGAGATTTGGTTGTGTTGAAAGTTCAGTTAGTCTCACATCTTTAACTGATGCAACTGCAGAGGCTCCCTTGCTGTGGAAGCCTTCTTACTGCTTGTGGGCATGATGGTGATCTCGCACCAGAGCAAGTTAAGGGTGGCTGTGGGTGCATTTGTGGCACAAGAACAGTGCAAAACCAGCATGAACTCAACCAAATCTGCGCTCGGTCACAGAGTTAAGCATGTGAGAACTTTGTGTGTTCTCATCCCTCTGAGGCAGCAGTGAATCATCTTTTGCAGATGATCCCTTGCCGTACTGAGCTTGGATTGCACAAGAGACTTGACCGGTGTCAGCATGGCTGGATACCAAATACAGTTTTGTCAGGGCAAGGACTATTAAAGTGGAGGATGAAAGTTAGGCACCAATGGCTATAGTTGCAGTAAGTAAAATTAGCGGGCTTACTGAAGGTTCAAACATCCCTAGAAATAAAAAAGAGGAAGATGAATTGGGAAGGCTCAGATCTTCTGAGGGAACTGAACATCAGGGTTTCTGAAGATTTTGGCCTTAGCTCTTTGAAGATGTCACAGCACTAGAACATTTTATACTGCCTTGCCATCATAATAAAACATAACCCTCAGATACCCTTGCTTTATTTATTGTTGCAGAGAGGGAGCTCCACAAAGTCTTTGAGCTCAATTGACCTTATTTTTCGGCTTGACAGGTATTTAGAGAAGACAATCCGCTCAGCCGTGGAGCAGCATCTCTTTGATGTTCATGGCTCAGGCGGCCAGAGTTCAGAGGACTCTGAATCGGGAACATCTTCAGCCTCTTCTAATGTGTCTGCCAGGCAGAGGAGGCGACACCACAAAGAGCAGGAGGAAGTCCGGAGAAACAGAGACATGTACGAGCCTGATTTCTTTGTTTTGGAAAGTATATTTGATTAAGTGTACCCTAGTCCTGTCCTCTTATCAAGGCAATGCTTAGTTCTGTTATGAAATGCACTGGCCCTCGCCCTGAGTTGAAAGTACAGAGCTCCATTGCATCAGTTAGAGCTGGGAAATCTAGTGTTTATTAGAGCTCATGGAGTGGGGCAAAGCATAAGAATCCATTTTTTTTACACAGCATAGTAGAATGACAGTATTTGGAATTGTTTAATTACAGTACTTGTTGCTTTAGTGGAACTTCCTAAGCAGTTGGCCTTATTGCCTGTAACTTCAGATAAGAACTATGGGTTTAGATGCTTTTCTGAATTCAGAATGTCTTAAAAAATGAGATCAAGTTCCCCTTTTGTATGTGGAGGCACAGCTTATGTTTGAGTTCACTGAGGAGACTTGGAAGTTTGTCTGAAAGTAGAAAAATCTTCCTTTTGATTAATCAGAATTTAGGAATTTTTATCCACCCTCTTACACAAAATTTAAACATTATTTAGTTGTGAATTTCATTAAATGTCTGTCAAAGAGTAGCAAAAATAATACCTATTTTTCCTTTCATACTCCTCTACTTGTGGCATATACCACAACCCTAACAAACACTTGCCTAAGGCATAGCTATCTTTGACGAACTGTAACTACAGACTTTGCAAGGCCATGATCTAATCAGTGCTTCCATATAAGTCTAGCTTTAACACAGCACTAGTTCTTGTAAAGAGTGTATATACTTGACTGTAGTATTGGATTGCTAGGATTTCAAGTTAGATTCAGAAATAAACATCTAGTCTCTTGGTTTTTAACTTGGTGCTGAATTCCCCAAATCCTATTGGATCTGCACCTTCCTATATGAAGCCACTTTTATACAGCTGCCTAACCATCAGTACCTCATGTTAATACTGCAGCCATACTATTTCCCAAAATGTGTCAATGCTACTGTTGTAAAAAAATCCATAGTTACAAAATGAAAAGGCGTTTCCATAGTGAATGAAAATACTCTGTGAAGATGGACTAGGAAATTAGCACTTGCAAGTCACCAAAGTATCTGGCAGTAGTTCTGAAGTAGTTTTTCTTGTTTAGTAGCCCTGCTGACAGGCTTCTCAGGTAAGTAGGTCAGAGACTGGCTAGTGTACGTGTTTGGAAGCGTATAGTACTGCAGGGCTTTTTTCCAACTTTGTGTTACAGAGCTGCCTTTAGACATGGTTGACACAGTTGTTCAGGTTTGGTCATTAAAGCTGAAGCCAAGGATTTAAAACACACTGGAAGTTTTGAACGCTGGCTGGGGTTCAGATTGTTATTCCTGGTTCCCTTAGGTCAGATTGCAGGGACTCCATTGAGTGAATTATCAAAATCAGGAATTCCTTTCAAAACTACTATCTGTTGTTATTTTGAGTGTCAGTGACTTCATCTCCTTGCCTTGTGATGGATCACAAGAGGATTTGTAATGTCACAAGGTGGGACTTCAGATAGGAAGAGTGTTGATCACAAAAACACATGGATGAACTCCTGGACTTTGCAGACTACATGATCTACAGGCTGTGTATCTGTAACTGGTCTGCTCAAGGTTGTGTAAAAACATACTTGCCTTTGTGGAAGTCATCTTAGAAGTTTAATTGTAGATTTTTAATACCTCTTTGTATCTCTCCCACCAACAAAACCTAGAGATCTGTGATCTAGAAAATTACTGGAAATTACTGGGTTTGATTTTGATCTGAATACTCATGACACTGTCCAAATACTACAGAGTGACTGGTTTCTTGTCACAACAGGGCAAGTCTAAATAAATTCTGCTGTTGGTAAAAGCAGGCTTTTGGAGTTGCACAGCACTATATGAGGCAGCTGCACATACAATGTTAGTAAACGTTCCAGTTTCAATGTCAAGTGTAACCAGCCTGCCTTTAGTCTCCAGCAGGCTGGGATGGCGAAGAATGAGATGCGTTGTGTTTCTCCTGTTTCCATCATGCAGTGATGTGCTGTGTATGTGCATCTTCATTATTGCACAAAGTAGAGGGAAGACTGCTAAACGGGTTGCAAAGGGAAAACTCCATGCTAAAGGACCCAGCAGGCTAATTGTGCAAGGCAAGATAAGCCATACACCAGGCTTCTGGAAAACATGCACAAACCCTGCAAGCCCAGAGAGTCCCAGCTAGTACATCACATGATGACTTAGAGCTAGCTGTCCTGATCACCTCCCAACAGAGCAGAACAATCTTATGTCCTAGCAGTTGTGTTGCCATTGCAGAGATGGATTCCCTTTTATGTTTTCTGTAACTCCCAAATAGGAATCAAGCATTTGGCTAAAGCCCCACAGTCCTGCTCTTGCGTTTGAGAATATAAGAGGGCTGATTATGCGGTGTCAAGCACCAAAGGAGAGTCTTGGACCGCAGCCGTGAATCACTTTTCTAAATTAAAAGCACGTGTCAAAAAGGAAAATATGCTGTGTATTCTCTATAAAAATACCACAGACAGCCAGGAGCTAGTCCAGCTTCCGTGTGCAGTCAATGGGATTCTCTACACTGGCTTTAGTGGGAAGTGAATCAAGTCACAACGTTGATCCTCACAGCTTTCTCACCTGAGGTGTTTACACCTGGCTTTCACTCCTGAATGGGATTTAGCACTGCAGAGTGTGTGGTGTTTGCTGCAGTAGGAAGAACCAGAGATACTGGTTTCGTAGGGTGTAGAAGATGTTGCCGGAACTGCACCAGTCAGCATGATGTGTTTCTCTATTGTTACCATAAATGTAGCGGGAGAGTGTTTTAAACAACCTCCTGTTTTAATGTCCCTTTTCTTTTTAGGGAAGTCGTCAACAAAGAAAACATTCCCTCTGGATTCAGCAATCTTGAAGACTGTATTCTAGCTTCTCAAGAAGTAGAAAAATTACAAGACAACAGCTCTGGATATCTTAGTGAAAGGAATAAACCAAAACGGCAGAAATCCAGCACCAAGCTTTCGGAGCTTAATGACAACCAAGACAGTCCTGTGGTAAGCCAGCGTGCTGTATTATTTGACGCCTAGTACTAGGGTGGGAAGAAGTCTTTTTTATTTCAGTGCACATCTGGTTCCCTTGGGTAGCCATTTTTGCCTACAACACAAGCGTAAGTGGCTGTTTTGGACTATGGGCAGCACTGGATCCCATGCTTGTAATCTTTGTGATGAGGCAACTGAGAAGCTGTATTTCTGCTATGATCCTCTTACTCCATCTATAGTCATTTTCTCTTGCTACAGCTTTTTGCTTTTTTCTTCTGAATTCAGTGAAGTATTTTGGAAAGAGAAAAAGGAAGTAAGTCTTTTTTTCCAGTCTTTCAAAGGCCTTGCAAGGAGGTTGAAAGCTGAGATGCAAGTTCACGTGTTTAGGTCAAGTTTATTTTAATATTCCTGCTACTGTAGATCTCATGTGACTTCTTGATAATGAAATGACAAAAGTGTTTTATGCCTTTTCCTTAAAGTTTGTGTGTTACTGTGGTGTTTTCAGTTTGTAAAACACTTTGGAATGTATTGGTCCAAAAGATGATCCCTCTCGCTAACTTTTACTGAGGATGTAAATGACACCAATATAATGTCCTAAAAATCTGGAATACTGTGGAATTTGCCCAGCACATTCTTGTGTGACCTTCACAGTAGAAGACAGTTGGCCAACTTTTACAAGCTGTAGAATAAAACTGATGCACCCTCCTTCCCTCTCAACCAAACCAGACACTCATCGTAGTGTCAGCAGTTGAGAAACTGTACTGTGCTTCAACGCAGGATCTGCTTACAGTGGCAGAAGTGCTGTGCATCCAGGTGCCTGGCACCAGACATGTGTTACACGGTTACTAGTAACAGTGAAAGCTCTGTGAAAAGGCTGTCCTGAGCTGTGGGGCATTTCCTTCAGTTGTACCCGATTAAAGTTTAGAGCCTGCTGGGAGTGAGTTCCTTCTTAATGTGACATTGTGTTGGGACTTGTTTTGTTGAGGTCACAAAATTGCAATGACCTGATGCTCTTACCCTGGGCAGAGATTCTAGAGAGAGGCAGATTGGGCTTCTCTTTGTGATAAAAAGAAGGCAAGATGCCAATAATTGTAGGCAGTGCTTGGATTTAGCATTCAGTATCAGTAACCTACTTGTGATACTTCATGAAAGAGCACAGTGACATAGACACACTTGCTTTGCTTGTAGCAATGGACTTCAAGATAGGCAAAGGTCAAGTGCTTACACTCTTTTCTACACCTCTTCTCTGTACCCGTGGAGTATAAAGCAGTTTAATGTAAATGAGAATTTGACTCAGGATTTGGGAAAGGAAAGACTGACAGAAGTGTCCGCATTTGCTGTGGACCTGAAAAACATCCGTGAAGCCTTAAAACATGCCCAGAAGAAACATCCTCAAACTTACCTGTGTCTGCTGGACTTTGCCCTGCCCCTCATTTTTGGATCTCTCAAGGAGCAAAGGCTGAAAGGAACATGAAATGGACTGACCTTGCACAGAAAGCCCGTTGATCAAGACGACCATCAGCATGGCTCTTGCTTGGTTTGCTAGAGGAGGTGTTGCAGTGGGATTATCAACTGGGAGTATTGTTATGAAACAGATTGCAGAGAGCACAGCGCTACTCTTTTGAGCAGCAAAGCCTGCTTTTTAAGTTTTCCTGAGTGCACTTATTTCATACTTGCATTTCAGAGACTGCCAGCAGGTTGTGTGGTGGTTTAACCTTCTTTTGACTACATCCTTACGCCTCAAATAATAACCCAAATTAGACTACCTGCTTGGAGTATCAAAGGACATAACCTGTACCTTAGTGTTTACTAATAGGCCTTCATCATGTAAACAAGTTTGCGATCAAGCTTCTTAGCCACCGTTTTCTGAGCCTTCCTGCTTTTTCAAAGCCTGAAAGAATATGTAGGACAGTGTGTGGAAGCTTTCCTTTTAGCTGTCTAATTGCATCTGACTCAAAAGCGTAAGTCGGCAGTGGAAAAACTGTCAGTTCCACTTACTCTCCTGAGCAAGCCAACCACAGAGCATTAAAAGCTTGTAACTACATTTCAGAGACATAGTCACCAGGTACCAGTAGGACTTGAAGAATCGTATTAAGCAAGGCTGGAATGACTGAGCTGTGTCACCGGGGCCAGGGCAAGAACAACACTCCATTCTACTGACTGACTTCCTCCTATTTAAGAGGGGCTTGCCCAAAAAAGAGGGTAGAAAACCTCCTGGACATGTGCCCGAAGTGGCAGCATGGCTTGTCTTCACAGTACTTTCTCAAGCTCTTAGAGGACAACAGCATTAATGTTCCTAATGGCAGCCAAGACAAATTTCAGAACAAGTTGTCATAACCAGTTGAATTTCTTGCCTGCATTCATGTTAGCACAACTTACCATTACTTTTGTGCATATGGCAGTCTCTTTGCATTCTTCTGCCCACTTAAGAAACTACAAAAGGGTTTGGCTGAGAAGGGGACTGTTTTCTAAGATAAGCATAGTCAGTCTGGCTGGGAAGGTGCTGTGGATTTTGGTACCTGCTTTTACAGGATTTGTACGCATTGCAACGTTGCTCTCAAGCTCAGCCTGCCTGTCAGTCTGTAAAATGGGAACTGGTGGGGTACCACGCAGCATTATTCTGTTAGACATTTTGAGGTCATCTGATGAAAGAGATGAAGCAGTGAGCAGTTGGGTTTTTTTGCAGGTTATGGGCAATAAAGTGTGGGGTTTGTTTTGTTATAAATGTGCAGCAGGCAGTAGTGTGATTGTTGTCTTTTTTCTAGAAGTTCTGTTGGATATTTCTGTATCTGATCTGTGTAATGGCCTGCAGCTTAAATCTGTTTCTCTCATGTATCTTACTGCTTTAACATTTACTGTATTACAGAGTATGGAAAGCTTTAGCTCATCCAGGCCTATAGACAGAACAAGACCTGATGACATGGAAATTTTATCTGAAGAAAGGTGATTTTTTTTTTTTTTTTAATATATGTATGTTTTATTTTCCCTGTGGTTATAGTACAGCCTAAGAGATCTTTCACCACAAACTGAGGGTGACGTTTAGTGGTGCTGCAGAACAGCATTACCCACTGTATTAGCTTCAAAGTAGAACAGCGTGGAGGCATTGTGTATGTTGTGTAGGCTCTGCCCAGCAGCACACACCACCAAGACCCTTCTCCCACCCTGTTAGGAATGGCACTGAAGATGCTGTGATGGTGCAGACTTGAAAAGAAGTCAGCTGTGAAGCACCTGAACCAGCATGCTCCACAGAGAGGACTGCAGGGCCTGTCTCACCTGGCCACTGGGTTGGGAATCCAGCCCTTCTCTCATGTATCGCTCTCTTGCAAGAGCTATACAGCCCCACTCTGCTCACCTGAGATGACAATTTCTCTCCACAGTTACGTATGTTGGGAGAGTTGTATTGGTTTGGATTAAGGGCACTGGAATTAAATAACATTATATTTTTCACAAATAGTTCATGGGAGGAAGCAAAATGATGTAGTTTAGCAGCCTGAAGTGCTGCAGCCCAGAGTGTCCCTTCGTTTACTGAATGTAAGTGTACAGCAGTAGCAAGAATCTAAAAACCCATGTGTCCAGAAGTCCTGCTTGTTTCTGTTACAAAACAAGTCTGGTTTTGTATTTATAATATGTTGGCTTGTTTTTGTTTTGTTTTTTTTTTGTAGCAAAGAAAGTGAAAACGATGAGGTTTTTTTCAGGCACTCTCAGGTTGGTATTTTTTTTGTTTTTGTGTTTCAGTTTTGTGATCTCTAAATGGGCTTTTTACTGAGTAGAAAAAAGTAGTTAGGCATATAGTTCTGTGAAATTTTGTTTCTCCCGGGGAGATGGAGTTAGCTTTTGCTTTTTCTTTCCTGTCCCTCTGCTTTTTATTTACATAATTTAGGGAGCTTCTCAAACACTGAGAGGTCTGAAAGCATCTGCTTCAGTCCCTTCAATCCTTCCTTGCCAAAAAGGGAAGCGTCACTGAAGTCAGCACTTTGGTTTAAGTGACGCCAAGTTCCCTTATTAATCATTGCAAACAGGGTGTGTGACTGGTTATCTCCCAGGGTAGTAAGATTAGCTTGTCTCTCTTGACTTCTCTAAAATCATTTGGTCTTTTGTTCATGATTTCCCAATGCAGCCTGTTGCCTTTGAACATAGGTGTCTGTGATCCATTTGCCTCAGAAAACTGGATCATTTCCTACTTCTCTCTAAGGGTTGGTGATTGGGATGAGTGTCAGGATGGGGGGGATGTGACACTGATGACAACAGTTTTTTCCCCAACTTCCCATTTCTGATCAGCACCCAGCTCCTGCGTTTGCTTTATGGTGTTTTTCAGCTAACTGTTCAGCAAAGCAAATATTGGGGTTGAGTTAGGTGAACACCTTTGAAGTCACTGATTCATTTGTATTTGTTTGAAACACCTCTAGAGAGACAAGCATTTCAAATACTAGAGTTATCTGAGGCACCTCTCCCTCAGTTGTGCACCCATTTTAGAGTAGCACAGTAAAACAGCTGCGGACAATGTCTGGTCTCTCTGGCTGTCTGGAGTTAACCAAGGATGGATAGTATTTTTAAACTAGCCTTTTCTTGTGGGGTTTTTTTGGTGATTGTTGTTGTTTTTTGGTTTTGTTTTGTTTTGTTTTAAATAAAAACAACTATGCATTTATTGCTTTTGAAAGACTTAATTTCAGGTAGGTATTATTTCCATCTAGCAGGAAATGCAGAAGAGGTTATTTGCTAACAGCTCGGCTCTGACCAGCTGTGTTCTAGCTGGAGAGGTTCATGGGACACTGAAACATGTAACCTCTGCAAGGGGTATTCAGTACTGCCTTTGATCACTGCTCTGACTGGGATTAGATGGATCTCCTACTTTGCTTCCAGAGAGTCAGTAATACCCAATTATCCTGCACTTGCTCATGAGCTGTTGCATTTTCCAGAGTGGATTTTGCAACACCTTGTTCCTCACGTACATGTGGAGAAGGTGCTATCACTGCCATGCCACACAATACTTCCATTAAGCTTTTAAATTAGGCTGGGGGAGGTATATTCGAATATGAAATCATAATCTTATAATAAATTTCTCCCTAGGAAGAGTTTTAAAATTTAGAATTTTAACTGCAGCAGAAGATGTAGCCTTAACCCAGAGATTGTATTATATAGGAATTAGAAGGTCAAGAAAATGTTACATTCCCGAAGGGTAGTTTTACATTCCTTGTCCCTTATAAGCCTTTTGCTTAGGGCAGCTTAAAGACATACCTTCCATAACAAACAACTCATTCAGGATGAGAAAGGGTCAGGGACTTTCTTACCCTTTTCTCTTTCTCACCCTGTCTCCAGTCTGAAGATATTAGGAAAGGTGTTTGGAAATTGCCATAGCTACTAGTTGTGAAGATTTGGGTCTCCATAAAGCAATAAAAATACCTTGGAACTCATGTCCTGAATGAATTTTCTGTGCTTTTGTAGCCTTTGTAATGCGTCCTTGGAAGTAGCTAAACTCCAGGATGTAGGCTGTGATTTGAACACCACAGGTTACTAGTACCCCCTTTTTGATAAGCGAAGGGTGTTTAAGATTCACACCGACTTGGCAACAAGTGTAGAGGGGATTGGCATGACTCAGGAGTAAGACAGCAGGATGTATTGTATTGCCAAGAGGTGCTTAGGGATGCTTCCTGCTTGTGGTTGTAATGGATGGTTAGATGTAGGGGAAGCAAGCCTTTTAAATAAAACTGATTTGAATCCGCATGTAATTGAACAGAATACAACTTCCTGGTCAAAATTCAGCGATCTTTTTGGTCACATGTATTTCTAGCTGCTTGAGCTACTCTTTATGCTGAATCTCCTTTGGAGCAGGGAGAATGAAAGCAGCTGACTTATCCCCAGGTTACTTAGGTCTCTAGTTACTGGTACCTGCAAAGCACGGCTGCAGAAGCAGCTTCTAAAAAGCAGAGATCAGGTGCCTAGTTTGAAGATTTTTTTGGTGGTCATTTATGTAATATTCGCAGTGCACTGTGATTGCCAGATGCTACTGAGATCATCAATTTGCTGCCCCTTTGCTTTCTAAGAAATTGTGGCACATCCATACCTAAAGCACAGTAGTTCTCCCTTAATTTTTTTTTGTCCTGGAGGTAGGCAACTGGTAACATCAGGAAATCAAATAGGAAAATAAGTGATGGGAATACTGAATTATATACTACTCTGTGGGTTTGGAGCGTTAATGCAAAAAAGGTTAAACATCTGCTTTCTTGAGTCTCCTGGGTTTGTACCACCATTGTTCTTCAGGACGCCTAATGATTTATTCATGGTATTAGAGGCTACATCAGTGAGCAAGGAAAGGAGAGTAACTGTCTGCACGCACACCACAGGCCTGGTGTTAAACAGCTTTTACACATTTCCAACAACTGAAGTGACTTTAGAAGGAAGAAGATGTTGATATGGTCTTTCTAATATAGCTGTAATAGAAATTATTTACCCATATGGGAACTACTCATATCTACTACAGATATCTTTTCAGGATCTGAAGTCCAGCGATTGTACACTTTTCATAGCAAGACATTTAGCTCTGCAATTAGTATCAGTGGTGGTGACGAAATGATATTTTCAGGTTGCTCCTTTTGAAATTGTTAAAATCTATGTAAGTTCCTCTCTTTGCACTTCTTGATGTAATTAAAAATAAGCACCTATTTTGAAACTTACTGCTTTATTTCTTTCAGCCTTAAAAGACTGTGCTGGCAATTTAAGTGCAGTTTATCAACTGGTACAGTTTGTTCTTTAGCAAATGTAGAAGACTGCCTGTTTCTGGACACTGACCAGTCTTTCTGTTTGTAATGTACACTGACTATTTAGAACCTGCCAAGAAATTTGTTACTGGACCTTAAATAAATATTTAAGTCCTCCGAACCTGGAAGCAGCTTAAAAGATATTGAATGGTGAATTAGCATTTTTCCATGTACAGCTCTCACAATAAACATATTTGTAATCAGATTTAGTGTCAAGCTGTACGAGTTGCTAGTGCTTGGCAAACTGTCATCTAGTGTTTCCTTTTGTTATAATGTTTCAAAAAGGTGATTTATTGAAATAAAAAGGAGATACAAACCTTATACAAATACAAGGCAGAACGCTCTTTACAGACATCAGTGTTCATCACCCAGGTTATCAGAACCATAGAACAGCCCAGGTTGGAAGGGACCTTGAAAGATCACCTGGTCCAGCCTTCCGTGGGACAGGGAGCCTAGATGAGCTTGCCTAGCACCCCGTCCAGTTGCAGGGATTGATGGGATTGAATCCAGGTAAAAACATGTATTCATATGATTTGTCTACTGGGAGGGTTTTTTCCCTCTCTACATGAAGCGTACCTGTTTTTCTCTGCTCAAAGGGTGGGGAAAAAATGAAACACATAATTAGATTTATACAGATGAAAAAAAAATTGAATGTGCCTTAGTGGCATGTACTAAGGATATTGATTTAGTACAGTCTGACTGTGCTTCTGGATTCACAAGTAAAATATGTCCAAATGTACCAGTTATTTTCTTTAGGCCCGTTTTCTTCACACATCCTCATATGCAGATTGCTAAATAGATTATCAAAATACCTTCGGGGGGAAATCTGCATGTTGACTACCTGCTAGACTGTACTTGAGAGAATTATGCTTAAGCTCTTCTTATGAAGATTAGTTTATGTAGTAATGTAATGCTGTCTATTCAGATGGCTGTGTGTTTGTCAGTGGGATTATACGTATCACACTACATGTTAATGTACATGCTTTACCCTTCCTTTTCACTACTGCCCTCTGTGAGGCATTACAGCTAATTTATTTTAGAGTGACAAAACTGCTCATGTCATCAAGCACTATTACAGACACACGCACTGTGTGTCTGGATTGTGGGAATGGCAGTGATTTCTGCATAAATGCACACGACGTGTGGTATGTGCAGGGGTGAATAGTGGTGAGACAAACAGCAGTTGCTTCTAGGTAGTGCTAAATGATGAATCACTTACTTGACAGCATTCTGCCTTTTTTTTTTTTTTTTTCCCCCCTAAGTCATTGGATGCTTGTGTGAATTTTTTGGCTTTTTCCCAGAGTCCACACTGCTTCCAGCCGAGATGCCAAACCCCACTGCCGTTTGGATTTGCGCAACACTGCTTTAATACCCAGAGCTCCTCCATAAATAGTTCTGCTCTCCCCACGCCCAGCTAGAAAACAACCACAGGAAATCAGGGAATGTGCAGCCAGCACAGCTTAGCTGGCACTAATTGATCTGAGCCAGCACAGCCTGCATGAGAGCCTTCATGTACGTAGCCTGCACTGCTTGCTGTCTGCGGCTGCTACCTCTGGAGCTCTGGTGCCTGCTTTTTAGAAGACACCATATTGCTACAGCCTTACAACAGCAGCAGCATTTTTGTTGTTGCTCCAAGGAGTTGCGCTCCTGTAGGAATTGTACACAGCCGCCCCCTCTCTCTCCCTTTCTCCCTGCCTTCCTCCCTCCCTTTTCATCCCAATTGATTACTGGAGGTTTTTTCAGCTGCATGCAGTTGTCAGGGCAGGCAGTCTCGGGAACTTGCAGTGGCTTTCTAAAGAAGGAAAAATTGAAGAAAGGCAGATGGACAGATGTGTTTGCCAGTGTGAGTGAGCAATTAGTACGTAGGGGTCGCCAAGCAGGGGATTTGGATTTGGAGCTGGAAACGTCAGGATCTGTTTGTTTGGATCTTTTTAGCTAAAGACGTGAGCTTACTGCTGCTGTGACTGCAGGGGTGTTGTGTTGTTTTTTTTTTTCTCCTCTGCCTCCTGAAACATTTTTTCTATTTCTTATTTCTGTGGGTTTATGGGAATATAGCTGACTTCAAGTATGAAGATTCAAGAGCATCCAAGCATTCCTGAAAACAAGTTGCAAAGAAATCAAGATGCTGATGATGAGGAAAACAGCTTTGTGTCAGAAGTGCCTCGGCTGGATTTGACAGCGCTGTGTGATGACAACAACTGGGAAGGTAAGATTGTGTGATGGCTGGTCGTATGAGTGAAACGAGAGAGAGGGAAACCTGAGTGGGCTGGGTATGTCTTTATGTGTTCGTGTTCCCTTGCCAAAAACAACAAGAAAGCAATTTTGTCCTGAATATGGAACTGAAAAGTTTGCAGAAACTGGAACCGAAATACTGGATGGGTACTATACCCATTCTAATTGTCACATAGGGGAAGAAAATTATTTGGTTTATTCTTGAAGTTACTTTCATGTGCTGTTTAGTACTGTTAAGTCTCTGAGTGCTTCAGAGTAATTTATTTCTTGGTGGCTGGTCACTCGAGTATTAGGCTAGACTCCCCCACACTTCAAAGAAACTGGGTATTTCACAATCTAAAGCAACTTCTTTCTTTCTCCCTTTTCTTCTTTTTCAAACACTATTGGGAGGTAATGATTTGGATCTGAAAAGCACAGCTGGAAAAAAGGCTGTGTATCTGCTACTCTGTCTTTTGATGGCTCTTACAAACAACTTTTTTATATATGTATGCTGTGAAAAAGTGGCGATCACCAGCTCAAATGGCAGTGTTAAATTGCATGTGGTTTAAATTATTTTAATACTGGTTTTTAGCTGTCATCTCCAGAGTGCATGTTTGGTTGGCTGTTTGCACTGACTCACTTAAGAGTGGGAAATCTGGGGGACTTCTGTGGGTGCCGCGAACTTCAATTTCATTTGAAAGTGGGGTGAATTGAAGGTGTCCGGCACCTCTGGGATCAGATCCTTTTCCAGTTACTGAGTATGTCTCTGTACAAGCAAGAATTCTTCTGTTAGTTTGTGCTTTAGAAGTGAAAGAGGGACTTTGACAGGGAAGAAACAGGAAAATGTGAGCATGGTATTTTCATAAAGCAAGAGAGGGAAAATGTATAAATAATTTGTTGCTTAAAAAAAAAAAAAATCTCTGAGGAACACTGATAAGTTCTCTGCTCTTGCCTCCACAGCGTACGTGACCCAGTATATTTTGCCTTTCCCTGTAGGAGGGGAGTAGTTATGACACTTAGGGCATGAGTAAAGAAGACCTGCAGCCACGGCTGCCTTTGATTCAGCCAGGCAACTAGTCACCATGGACGGGAGAGAATTTCTCCACTTGCTTGCTAGGAGGGATTCCCTGGGTAGTATCACCACACGTGCAGCATGGCTTGATCAAAGCGCCGTGGAAGGGCTCCCAGGAGGCCTTGGCTGCCTTATGTGTTTGCTGAGATGCTAATTAGCACAGCCCTGCAGGGTCTTGAGCCAGGGTGAGCAGGTCTGTGTTCTCAGAGGTGATGTGTGGCTTCAGCTGTCATGTGAACCTTTGGAAATAATGAGGTTTTTTCTTCCTGGGAATCATATGAATGCATGAAGGGGAGAACACAGCTCCTTTCTGTCTGCCAGAGGCTCTCCCATCCTATCAAATAAGTTGCACCTTCAGTACAACTCCCTCTCCGTAGACATGCTCTTATGTTTGGATTCTATCTTTCTTGTCCTGCAAATATGAAACAGGATTATGAGCACGTGTGACTGTGCTCAAAGTGTTCTTCATTTTTGATTCTTCCTTTCTCCCTTCTGTTCACATGTATTTCACAAGAGGAGGAGATGGGCAGTTGCAAAAGATTTGGCTGTCTGGAGTGAGAGAGATGTCATCTAAAATATGTGCCTTCCAGAATCACCGTTTTGTTGGCACAGATGAAAGAGCAGCAAAATGGTGCCTTCTGTGTCTCAGCAAGAAGAGACCGAGTCTTTCCTAGCTGTGGATGTGAATCAAGCTCTCAGCAGCCAGGAAGGGGAAGATGTTAACGTCAACTCTCAGACTGCTTTTGCAGCTAACAGCAGTCTGTCGTTGAGACCGGCTTTGCAAGGCAGGTTGTACCACCCATCCACAGCTCTAGCAGCCAGGGCATCCTCCCTCCCTCTGCCAGCCAGCCTGTGTCACTCAAACTGCCACACATCTATCAGGATCCATGCCACAGCTCTGGTTGCCTCTCCAGTGAAAAGGGAGAGGGCTGCGCCTCCAAATGCAGTAACACTGAGTTATTGATTGCTTTGCTCTAGCAAATTTGGTAGGTCCATCTCTCGGGAGATTACCCATTCCTCCAGGACATAGCTGAGCTTAGTTTTGGGGACAGGGTCCTCTGTATCACGCTGTAGGAGATACAGAGCATCTGGTGACCAGGGCAACTGCTGGGCCTTTCACAAGTGGGTTGTGAGAATTACAGGTTAAGGGGTTGCCTTCAGCTGTAGCTGTCACTGCCTCCAGTCAAATGTTAGGAAGGAGCCTTGAAGAATGGGCACAAAATTACTCAAGACAACCTTATCCTCTGACTAGCTTTTGTCACTCAGCTAGGCTCTCCATTGTGTTAACACCAGAGCTGCATTAAAACCCCTCTTTCAGGGGCTTGGAAAGGTAGTAACTGCTGCCAGGTGAGGTGGCAGGGCCCCCTGCCTTTTATATTATGCTAGAAGTAATTTTTACCAGATTATTTTTTCTTTGAGGTTCACCACATAGTCAAATCTGTACACTAGAAGGGAGATTTGCTGTACTCTCCAGTCTGTGTTCCTTTTACCTAAAGCTGAGGAGAGAGAGGACAGAAATTTGCTTCCTGCTTCCTCCAGTGCACAGGCTCATACTCTGCCACGTGCTCGCCTTCTGCATCCGCCTTGCCTGCTCCATATAGGGACGGATGTGCAGGAATTATCAGGCTGTTGATGTAGCACGCAGGCTGTGAGCAGTGCCCCAGCCAAGTTCAAGTGCTGAATGCTTAGCCTGGGTGCATTTCCCATGGCCCAAGAGAAGTATTTTCCTAGTGTGCATTCGGTGGATGCAAACCAAATGGTTTTATTTTCGCGCTGGGTGTGAACCGGGCCGTCTCTGTGCGCTGGGATGTCTGGCTGCTAGGCTTGACTGCTAAGCCGGTCAGTCGGTGCCAGTGGAGATGGCTGGCAAGCAAGCATTTTCAGAGCCACTTCCATAGCACAGATTTTTTAATTGTTGTGGATTACATTTGAATCAAGTGCTGTGAGCGAGGAGGACAGAGTGTTCCCTCGCAGTCCAGTGCTATTGTGCAGATTCCTTACCAAATGTTTCTAATTCAAGCCCAGAACTTGCTATCCTGCCCTCAAGGAAAATCTGGAAGTACATCGCTCCCCATAACAGCGGCTGGCCCTGTCAGCAGCTCCGAGCTGAACAGGCAGCTCAGTAAATCAATACGATGCGTGTGATTGCTGCCTACGTCGCCTGATCACTGACGCTTTAAAAGAAAGTTCTGTAGATGAGATTTCAAGCAGGGTTTGCAGTAACAAGCACTTACAAAACAATCAGTGGACATTTTTCTGCGAACTTTCAAGCTTAAAAAGAAAAAGAATAAAAGCAGAAGTTGAAAACACAATTTGAGTTCTCAGTGTTGAGAACGCAAGTATTGCAGCATTGAGACCCTGAGGGCGAAGCTGATCGACAAATAGTTTCGACACTGACTTAATTGATACTTTCACATGGGGGGAAAAAAATCATAGTAATGTAAAAAAAAAATCTGAAGTGTATAGCAAGAGGGAAGCTGGATTTAGATTTCTTTTTCTCAACACTGTGGACTTAGATGAATCAGTGTATTTGTGTGTAATGCTCTTTAGCATAGGAAGTGAAAAGGTGATGAAACACTGCATTTTTATTACTACGTGTAGAAAAGAATAATTGCATTGTTTACTGATTTTATTTTAAAGCATCAGTATCTTAAACATTTTTTCATTGTTTATTATGACATTATATTGCAAACAAAATACAAAGTTGGCTTGCTAGTTGAAAGATGTGTCATCTCACTAACTGAAAAGGTGTGGTAGAGCTTTACTTGGGCCATTCTTTTTGATCTACATAGGAAGAATACCTCCTCATGTATTCAGACAAGGATGTTTTCAGCCAGTTACTTATGAGTAAAATAGGTTGTTACTCAGCTGGTGAATGTTTTGGGGTTTTAAATTGCTTTGTTCGTGTTACTATGAGAGGTCTTTCTGGGGTCTTTCAACTGGGATTTAATACTAGGACCTCAGGTGTTGTAATTAGTTAGGCTTTTTAATCCCTCTGGACCTGCTTCAGTTTACAGCAGCTAAGATTTGGCCTCCTTTGTCAGATGGATGTGCGTGTAAAAGCAGCATTAGAAGCACGTAGCAGCTGTGTGGCTGCGGAGAGGGAAACATGGAATACCCGTAGCATTTTTCTGGCTGCACCTCCAGTGGGATGTGTGCGTGGGCACCCCTCTGCTGGCCCTGCAGCCCTCTAACCCTGTGGCAAATATACAACGTAATGATAAAAAAAGTCAGTTTCTGTCAGCCAGGAGGCTTGGGACCTCACCAATACTCCACCAGTTTGATACAGTTATCTTTCTTCCCTCTTGCGTGATACAGGTTTATTAATATCTCCAGCCTTCTATGCAGCAGGTTAGCAGAGTGGTTGTGTTGCCCCTAGGCGTGTGTGCCTACGGAGTTCTGCAGAGCAACACCCGGCAGATGGCTGGCAGCTTTGTTGAAAGATTGGCTGGTTGTGAGATTTTGAGAGGGAGTGCAGCACTTCTGAAGGACTGCAGGCTCCGTACCAGTGTATTTCACTTCTTCTGCACCAACCCAGAAAAGGTGTGCCTAAAAGAAATGCATTGAGAGTCTGACCAGGAAATAGAAAATTTTTTTACCCTTTCTCTGCACTGGTACGGCCATGGTGGTTAAATATTCCCAAATATTTTTTTTTTCATGAAAGGTGGTGTTTATGGAAAATGGGGGAAAAAATAATACATGGAAAGAATGTGGAGATGAGTAGAAAACTGAGTTTTCTCTGAGCCAGAGAGATCTGTTCAAGACAGAAGATGAGTAAGGGTAACTGCTCTGTCAAGTCAGTGGCAAAGAAAAAGTGAAACATTTACATTCTTTACTGAGGTTTTATTCTTCAATTAACAGAAAAGGGAAAGGGTGACAACATTAATCCTGACAGCAGACACTTCAAACCTGAACCATTACATCCAGGAATTTAGCAGCTTTCTGCAAAGGCTCAATACTTTGATAGCTATCTTAGATAAATGAATAACAAAAGGTATTATATATTCTGTTAAACAGGAATTGATTGATTGTGCCCTGTCAGAAAAAGCGGCAGCTTTCTGTTTGTGCAATCCAGCAATTCCAGTGCTTCAGCTGAAGCACCTGGCACCTGGCCACTACGAGAGCGAAGGCAGGTGAACTACAGCTCTGGTCCACTTCATGATCTGATGTAAATAAAATCCATATTTCTGCATACTTAAGTATGTTCCTTAATAGCTGTATTGACTTGGGGGGGGGGGGGGGGGGGGGGAGGGGCTAGCCATTTTGTATCCAGATGAGATTTTTGCTTCTAAATACAGTCAGCAAGGGAAACAAGTTACCCATAGAGTCAGGACTTCCAGAGCAAAGGTTAAAAAAGGCTGATCGTCTCTAGCAGCCATTTCTTATGTCAAGTCTCAAATCTGATTTTTTCTTTTAGGATTTTTTTTCCTTCTCCTTTTTAAGACTTGCTCCTTTGGAATATGAGTTTCTATGTTGGGGCAGTATATGGAAATCAACAAAATAGGAAAGTAGAGATACCTTGGTCTCAGCTAGCCTGCATAAGATGCTTTGCTGTCTTTTGGGGTTTGATCATAGGCTCTTTGAGCCATTGCAATTCCCTGAATGTCACATGCTATCTGGGATATAAATCCACCTTTGGACAAAGTCACATGTATCATGCATGATTAATAATGGCTTTGTTAGCTGGTGTGGTAGGAGCTTAATTTGGTTACTGCTAAATATGCTTCTGATTTCTTCTAAGTTTATTCCATCTATGTAAATCCCATGGAGGTGTGATGTAACAATTTCCAAGAGCAAATTCTGTTCGGGAGTTAGAGTGTATTCCAAAAACGGGAAGTGAGAGATGTCTGAAAGAATCGCATGTATCACATTTAACTAGTAGGAATGAAGTTATCAAATTTGTTCCTTTTGTGTTATTAGCCTTTATTTTGCTACAAGAGATCTTGTGAGGCTCTTCCTGAAATCATGAGAGATTCAGGGACGTGTGCAACACAAGTGACACAGTTTGGCTGAAGGGTTTTGCCCTTCGTTTCACCTTCTTCTTACCAGATTCCTTGAGCAAAATATTTCAGGTATTAGCAACCGCCAAGGTTCAACTCATCTTAGGAAAAAACTCTTTTTCCAAAAATTAACTGAGAGAAGGACAGGCTGCATAAGCTTTCTAATCCATGGCAGAACAGCTGACATACACTTGGGACTTGCACACCTCATCGAAGTAGCCTCTGCAAGCCAGGCTTCTATGTGCTTCACTTATCATAACACCTGCAAGAGGCTGTTATGCAAAAACCTTCAGCTGCATCAGTTTGCATGCAGCACCAACCTCTAAGCAGAGGTGTGCCATTTATATTCACGTGCTAAGGAAGAAGGGGAGAGGAGGAGGGCATTGTTTGATGCTGTGTACAGTCAGAATACCACTGAGCCTGTCATTACTGAATTGTGGATGATCTTGCACTGTCCGAATTGGGGGGGGGGGGGGGGGGGGGGGGGGCACGGAGGGGGGGTGGTGTGAGGAATATTAAACAGCATAGACGTTCCATAAGGGAATCCTCGTGCGATCTATTCTGAGCTATGGAAATGTTAACCTTGTTTGGCAAAAGGAAACACTGCTTTTATTTAAAAATTGCTAGCTTCAAAAGCCCCTTCTCTTTGTGGAAGAAGAATAGACGCACTAGGCATGGGAAATAATGAGTCCATAGCTCTGCGACTGGTCTGGGAGATTTCTATAAGGTTTTTGTTTTGTTACTTGACTCTAGAACTATTTGTTAGATTTATGAGTTCAAAGCCTGGCTCTTAAACTGTCTAATCCTGTGGCACTAAGTAGGAGCATGCAAATCAGCTTAGTAAACTATCTGAACACAAAACGTTAGACTCTTTATGGCATCTGGAGGGAGTAATCACAAGATTGAGGCAATTGCTTTCCGTGGGCTCCACTGTGCTAATCAGCAATGCTAAGTTGGGTTTCCCTTTCTCTCCCACACCACCATCTCCCTATAGAACATTTCTTTTACTTCCAGCTGGTTAGATCATCCAGGAGACTGAAGATTTCCTCACTTTTGTACCGTGTTGTTAAGCAGCAGGATTGCATGTGAAAGAGAAAAGGGGGAAAGTCAGACCATATTGCCGTCATTGTTAATTTACAGGTTAGCCACCCTGTGGAACAGGTAGTCATGTGAGACACCTTTTCCTTGCAGACTAGAAGAACCTATGCTTGCTCCTAGACTTTGAACCTCCAATAGTGGGTGGCAGAGTCATACTGGAGTGCTGGAGGCTACGGGAGGGCAAATAGTTCATTTACAGCATTTGTACATCCTGACACTGAAGAAAAAAAAAAAAAATCCTTCTGTAATCTGGTTGCC
Organism: Tyto alba; assembly: GCF_018691265.1. Lineage (NCBI taxonomy): Eukaryota > Metazoa > Chordata > Aves > Strigiformes > Tytonidae > Tyto > Tyto alba. The sequence goes on along the minus strand of NW_024881327.1, from coordinate 10,816,933 downwards.
TCCTTTGTATTGCCATGTGCCAATAATTCTCTCTTGTCCAGCACATTTTCCTCAGAGGTGCTGGCTGGTGATAGCCTCATTTGGCGTCAGTCCGTGGTAATTACTGACCAATTTTTGGGTGCAGTTTTCTGTTGCACCTAGGAGATTATTTATGTTTGCGTAGAGTAAGTACCCTCTGTGACCAGTCACTGCTTTGCACTGCTTTGCACACTGGGCAGATGCGAGTAGTGACCCAGAGAAAGCCCGACGACAAGGAATCGCAGTCCAGGACAAACGAGTCAGGGTTCGTTACAAAAATTGCCTGGAGTCTGTCGTACATGTGAAACAAACCCGATAAAACTAGCCTTTGTCTTACTGTTCCCAGAGCCCATCCCTGCTCTTTCCTCCTGGCAGCGAGACGGCTTAGACTCAGACGAGGCTCGCCTTTCCCCGCAGGCCGGTCGCTTAATTCGCCAGCTTCTGGATGAGGACAGCGATCCTATGCTGTCCCCTCGCTTCTATGCCTATGGACAGAGCCAACAGTACCTGGATGATACAGAAGTGCCTCCTTCCCCTCCCAATTCTCATTCCTTCATGAGGTGGGTTGGGACTGTGATTTGCCCCTGCTGACTGTTGCGTCCAGCTATAAAGGGTTTGCACGGTTGCACCAAGCAACATCTCTTTGGATTGTGTATGCTGGATAGCTATGCTGTGTTGGGTTTCTGGCCCTACTGACGGGAAGGTGATATTTCTAGAAGAGTTCTTGATAACTAATCGTTTCTGGGTTTGTGAATTAATATCTAGGGAGTTGCTGTTGCTGAAAGAGGCTGTTACAGCATCTTTTGCTATCTGTCATTACAGAATAGCAACATAGCTTTCTCACTTCTGTGGGATTTGTCCTTATTTACACAAAGTTTAAGTGGCCTTTTGTGCGTGAAGAGGTACTGTGGCTGTCTGGATAAGCTCTTCCTGCAATCTCTGCTCTTCGTAGGAGGCGGAGTTCATCTTTGGGATCTTACGAAGATGACAGAGAGGACCTTACCCCTGCACAACTCACCCGGAGGATTCAGGGACTGAAGAAGAAGATCAGGAGATTTGAGGACAAATTTGAAGAGGAGAGGAAATACAGGGTGAGTCTCTAGGAGTTAAGCATTTGTACGGAGAGGTGTGCATTAGCGACAAAGGGAAGGGACATTGGGGGGATTTGTCAAACATACAGAGGACTTGAAAGCTTTTATCAGAAAAAAGAAAAAAAAGAATTAAAAAAAAAAAAAAAAGCTGCTGCCCCAAAAAAACAAAGTGTGTATCCATATCAAGCAAATTACCTTCCCAGGCATTATGTGCTATCAGCGCAACACTACAGATAACCTGATATGCTCATAGGATTTTGATCACTCCTTAGGACAGTGTGCCAAAAGCACACACTCAGTGTGTACGAATAGCTATGTTAAACTTCTGTTTGTTTATTTATTTGAGTTCAGTTTATGGGAGGCACAACTGCGCATGTTATGTGCATGATGGTAATCCCGGGACACCAGTGCATTGCAGAGGAGAGAGAGCAGCCGCTTTTACTCCTGAGCAAGGAACCACAGTCAAGTGCTGCTGAGCAGTAGCAGTGTACTGTACTCTCAGTATTCCTGACACACCCTTCAGATGCACAGAAAGCTTCTTAAGGAACTCAAGCTTTACGTGTGTGCATCTTTGTTAGAGATCTAAACCACAAATGATTGTACTGAAAGGATCCTGCCTGCAGTAGAAAAGGCTGGAAGAAATGCTCAGAGCTTGCTGTAGCCTAGCATTTGGGTTATTTCAGTGTCTTTGAATGTAAGGCAGGCTTTGGTGTGGATGCATGCATTCCAACACCTCTCAAAGTGTTCATGCTAGGCTGCTTCTATTTTTTAGGAAACAGTAGGCATGAGGATTTCAGTGTTCATCTGTCACTCTGAGCCACTCCTACAACTTAATGTTTGTCATCAAAAGTTTTGTGTTTTCTAAAAAAAAAAAAAAATCAATCTTGTGATGTCCATAAGAGAGTGTTGTGGCTGGCAGGAGCAATGGAAGCAAGGTCAGAGGTATGCCAGTGCAGTCAGAAGCCAGTGACTATGCTCCATGCTGGGTCCAAATTCGGTTGTACCTCTTTTTGTGACACACGCTTGTTTCAGTGGGTCTCTCCTGTTGGTTGAACCACAGATTCAGCATGACTGTTCTTTCCTCCCAGCCTTCCCACAGTGACAAAGCAGCCAACCCTGAAGTGCTCAAATGGACAAATGATTTGGCCAAATTCCGAAAGCAACTTAAAGGTGAGCAGCCACCACTGGTGCACCTTTGGGGGGCAGCTGGACTCTGCCTCATTTAAATTTGATATTAGGCAGCGATCCTGTCACTGTCACTTTTTAAAAGAGAAAACTTACTCATCTTCCTTTAAATGTCCCTGTTTAGAGTCAAAACTGAAGATACCAGAGGAAGACCTTGGACCTGTTGTGCGTCAGCGGAGCAACACGCTCCCCAAGAGCTTTGGCTCTCAGCTCGAAAAGGACGATGACAAGAAGCAAGATCTGTCAGATAAATCAGCCAAGCCTGCTGTGGAAGCGACCCTTGATTCTATCCAGAAGAAGCTTCAAGAAAAACGAACAGAGGCAAACCGACCTGAAGATATTAAGGTACAACTTAGAGATCAGATTTAGGCCTTTAGGTACAAGTAGGTAACTCACGGCTGTGCAGTCGCTTGTGAAAGTCCTGTGGTCTTACACATTTTGTCACAAAGTCTGCAACCATTACTCCTGGCTCGCTTGCTTTAGTTTCTTTCCCTCCACCATATTTTTTTCCAGAGCTTGGTTTCTATTGAATGCCACTGTGTGTTCTTTTTCTGATCCTTGTATATTCCAAGTGTTTGAATTACTGCAATATTTCCTGCCCTGTGTTGGGCTATTTCTGTTGTTATGTTGAAAGGATTTTGGCAAATTCTGAGTCTTCCAGTGATTCTGGAGACTGGGTCATCTGTTTTCTTCTAGTTCACTCCAAAGCTGAATGCCCTTCTCTCAGGGCATTTTATTGCCACTCCTCAGAGTTCCATATTGAGCTCCGTTAGCTGCTGTAATCTCTGAGGGTTATCAGCAGGGGAGGTCTTTCTAGTTCCTGAGGTTTGGGCAGCCTTGTAAGTGAAGTCCTTGAGTCTGCTGACATGTAAATTGTGCGGTGCTTTGTAAGAGAGGGGCAGACAGCATCATCTCTGTTTACTAGATCTGCAGAAGAGGATGGTATGCACAGTGCATGTTTGGCTGTTTTCTGACAGTAGCAAGAGTCTACAGCCTGGCATTTAAATAGGGCCTGTGATAGTATTTGGTGGTGTGACAGGGAGAGAAGGCTAGGTGTCAGGCAAGTTCAGTGGGGGAACTCTGGCAAACTGAGTTAGGGGAGTCTTCTCCAACTGTCTGCCCTTTTTTTTTGGCTTGGTCCCCTCAGCCTGTCTGCCAGAGCTTTCCACTCCGTAGCAGAATTGGCATAAGGAGACGTTCTGACTGCACTTCAGTTCTTGGTAAAGTGTGTTTGTGGCAGTCAAAGCAAAGATGGCAAGTTTTGCAAGAGGTACTGGAGCTTGTCTCGGATTTGGAGAAAAAGGAAGAATGTGTGTTTTCTTGTAGAATTTACTCTTCAGATCTTAACTGAAAAACAGCCACCATCATTAAATATTTCATGCCATTGTTTTTTCAAAGCACACTGATAAATCCCCCTTATGTACACAAAATACCTTCATATGCAAAGTTTATATAGTCTTAATCTGCCTGCATTGTCCATAGGGTGCCACTTGCATTAACAGTCTCTTTGGCAATATAGCTGGGAAAAAAAAACTGGAAGGAAGAGATGAGTCTTCAAAGCATTAATGACAAAATGGCATGACTTTGGTTAGGCCACAAATCAGTATTGTTTGAGTCCAGGAATCTGACTTTTTTTTTTTTTTCTTCCTCCTCTCTCTCTGTGCCACTTTTCATAGGACATGACAAGAGATCAGATAGCAGCTGAAAAAGTGGCTCTTCAAAAAGCTTTGCTGTATTACGAAAGCATTCACGGCAGACCGGTATGTACAGCAGCATTTTTTTTCAAAGTCCATCTTTATATGTCTTTGTCTGTGGTAAATAATACCCTTAATGATCCTTTCATGTCACAGTCACTAGAACTTCTTGCTGTTCAAACCACACATGCATCCTGTCATCCACCTCCCTGATCCTTCACTACCCCTGCTGCCGAGGAGTCTGTTCTCAGCAAGGTGATGTCTGCACGCAGCACTGGGCTTGGCAGATACGTGCAGGACCAAGCCTACAGGCTTGAATGAGGCTGAATGTGCATTATTTTGTCATCACACTCACCAGGATCCACAGACATCCAGTTTGTGGCCCAGCAGACTCACCAGCTTTGCCAGGGATACAGTCTCCACAGGAACAGTTGTGTGTGGTCCCCCATCCAATCAGGAATTTTGCAATTTGCTAGGATTGATGGTTAACTGGGAAGACAGATGTGCATACATTGCTCCTTCTTAGAGGAGCTACAGCGTATTTTTTCCCAGCACCTTGCTGTTTGCAGGGAGGCATCTGCACCTTGCTATTCTTACAATCTTCTTGTGCCAAAGGATTCATGAAGCATCATTCATGAAGTCTCCTGAGCATCACAGCATAAGTTGAGAGGAGATTTCATTCTTCCCCTGAGAAACAGATGGTTTTTTCCATGTGCCAGTGGAAGTGGAGGGCCTGAGATTGCCTGCACATTCAATCTTATCAAAGGAAAATTATTTGTGAAGACAGAGAATTAAGTACTGTGTCCTGCTGATCCCTGCCATGGCAGAAACACAGTGGCTTCCAGGCCACCATGTTAGCTTTCTGTGAATACCTCCTCTTCTTTCCACTGATGACATTATAATCTTTGCTACCAGCTGTATAGGTAAAGCAACTTAATTTCAGTGGTGCTAATCCCTTGAGCAGTGGCTTGGGAGCAGCAAATTGCTGCTTATAAGGAACACTTCATTAGTGCAGCTGACAAGTCTGTCATTCTGCTGCTTCATGGGATTCCTAATCTCTTCTTCCTTTTGCTCCTAAATTATTTCCTACTTTGTCCATTGTTTTAAAAAAGTCTCATTGATTTATTTAAATGCCTTCATGAAGTGCTAATATTGTACAGTCGCATATACCAGCAACTGAAAACAGCGCAGTTGTATAAAAGGGCATGCACTTCTATTCTTGTGTAAAATAGAAAAAGGCCAGCACAAGGGAATCCACCTAACTTTCCCTGTCTTCTCCATGAGACCAAATCTGCTTTTGCTGCTTTTACAATGATACAAATCAACAGGTGGCATCTCACTGAAGTGAACTCACTTAAATCTGTTTAAAAGGAGAACAATTCCAGAGCCTAGCTTGTCAGCATAACATCTGTTTGTTTGTTTCTCCCCTTTCTGAGGCTTTATTTACACAACAGCTTTTTAATTTGTTTGGGTTTTAAGTAAGCAGTCTATACCTAGCAACACTGAACTGCATGGCAAAGAAGGCTGCAGCTGATCAGCTTTTGCCGTTCACAGCTCCTGGCACTGCAGCAGTGGAAAAGTACTGAGAGTTTGAGGAGAATGGGGACAGTTCAGCCAAGTATTTTTTTTTCTTAAAGATATTTAACTAAACAAGAAAAACAATGGAGCTCATATTTATTGTGCAACTGGGTCTTTCTGCACCAGTGATAGATGAACCTGCAAAGGTGGAACTGATGGCCAAAAAGTCCATCTCTGCAGAAATTCTCGAGCTGCTCTAACAATGCAAGCGATGGTCTGTTCATCGGCTGCTGCTCTTTTGCCATGTGGAGCGTGCTCCAGAGCTGTGTCAAAGGCTCCATTATTCCAACAGTCTTTTTGCATTTTAATGTTCTCCCAAAATATACTCAGGTTTTGCTGGTATTACTTATGTTTACCTAGTGAGACAGTTTGCCCATGCGCTAAACATTTTCTTTCAGAATCTGCTTTCTGTTAAGTCTGCTGGTGTAAGTCTGCAGGGCTGACTCAGGCCCCATGCACTTAACTTCCAGTGCCTAAACTAATTCTCTGTGTTCTTCCTCCATACTGATGCTCGGAGACTGAAGCATGTAATTTGTTTTTTCCGTTCTTCAACATACCTAAGGATTTTTTGCCCGTTCCAAGGTTCATGTTTATTTTTTAGTACAGAACAGTGCTATTTATCGACTTTGAAATATCGTTAATTGAAGGTTTGGTTCTCAGCCTCAGCATAGTCTCTTTTTTTTTTAGTAACAGAGGCTATCTGAGCCAACAGTAGTGCTGTGCCTCTTGTTCTACTAACTGCTAACCTAGTAAAGCTAGGAATAATATAATATATATATAGGCTCCCCAGTGTCTCCAGTTGTATGCTTGACTCATTGCAAAGAAACGTCCAAAGTTGAAGGCAACTTGCTAGCCAGTGCAATTGAATGCAGACACATCAGCCTGAAACTTGGTATGGAGAGGGCCGAGTGACTTGTTTGATGCTGCCAGCTCGCATCCCTCTAATCCATGCAAGCTGCTTACTCAACAAACAGCCACCTTGAGTCTGTCAGGTCTTGAAGCCTGACTGTGCTTCAAGGAGGTGTGGGACATGCAGGCCCTAGAACTCGGACTGCCCATCTGTATGCCCCTTACCCGGCTTGGGAACGTTTGCGTTGAACCCAGAAAGGAATGAAAAGGTCTTCCTTCTTCCTCCCCATTCATCTGCCTCCGACTTAGGAAACAGGCTTGGTTATAAGGAGGAAGATGCTACCTCCAGATTCTTAGAGTCCCTGCCAGTCCCACTTCCAGCAATACTTAGAGCTCTTCTGCCCCTTGTACACCCAACACTCTCTCCTGCTCTGGAGGGAGGATGTGAAAGCTTCAGGAAGCTTACACCAGTGAAAGTCAACTGCAGACAAAATTAAGAGACGATTCATTTTAAAACTTCTTCCCTGTCTCAAGCTGTATTCCCTCTCCTCCTATTTCTTTTGTAGAAAGGGAGACTGTACAAAGCTCCCTAGGGGTTACGCTGTTGATATTGATTTTTATATGGCAGCTGTTCAGATGCTCTGATGATTAGCAGCAGTAAAAAGCCTTGAGGAAAATAGGTGTGACATCAGAACCAGTTAAACCTTCCCCTCATAAGAGCTTTACAAGCTAAAGTTAGACAGAAGATCTAGTGGAAGGACAGTCATAGGATGTAAGTCAGACAGTGCTGAATACAAAGAAAGATGATGATCAGGTTGATTCTGCTGAGTTTGTTTGTTTTCTAACCCTGCTGTAACAAAACACGGAAGAAATAAAACCCAACTTCCTCACAACTAGTACTTAGCTGGACAGACGGTTGCTTTCCCACACTAACTGCTGTCTGTTAGGTCTTCCCTTCTGCACTGTCAGTACTACTGAGATTTTCAGCTCAGCTTGGATCTGAAAGAAAACCACAAATGAACACTCACAGTTTGTAACACTCTCAAATTGAGGAGGGAGCACAACGTGCATCTAGGAGGAGAGGAGTTAGGGACAGAGCAGTGTAAGGAGAAATTGGGGTGGGCACCAGAGCACTGTTCTGTCTTCTCTGTGTGACACAGCCGTGGCACCTTGATCCCTTCTCAGCTCTGGGTTAACTTCTCCCCAGCAAGGTTGCAGGGAGGAGGGGTGGAGGGCAAGGTTAGGGGGTTAGAAAGATGAACTGCTGGTTTGAAGAGGAAATTAGGAGGAATAGCAAAGCCTGAAAGTCAGCTTTTGTGAAATCTGTAGTTTAACCTACCCTGGGAAAGTTGCCTTATATTGCAGTATCCAGTCACTGCAGCTCATTTCTCTTTTCATGGGTCATAAACACTGCCTCTGAGGTCCAAGCCACAAGAATAAGGGTGGGGAACCTCATGTTGTGCTTTATAATGGCAGACGTGATTACAAGCACAGACTGCTGCCTGTATGGGTCATTTTGTGCTGTGGATGTATGATACCCAAGTTGGTCATTTAAATCACCTGTCTCATACGGCCCCATTACAAGACACCCCACAGCTTGGGTGCTGCTTCGTCTGGCACCTGGGACAGGAGATGGTCATGACCTGCACAAGCACTTGCATTACCAGTCTTGGGGCTGATGCTGCTAACCTGTCATCCTCATGAAGTTCCCTTCAAGCCCCCTCTTGAGTTACAGCGATCACAGGCACATGCATTATAGAGTGGAGTATCTGCTGCAGGCTTCATGGATATTGCTTCTGTTTCCTTTTCAGGTTACCAAAAATGAACGACAGGTGATGAAACCATTGTATGACAGGTATCGCTTGGTCAAGCAGATCCTCTCCAGAGCCAACACCATCCCTATCATTGTGAGTAGAGCATTCTTTTGGGGTCTATTTCTTTGGTTTTGAGCAGATGAAACAGGAATCACCACACTTTTGCATACAACACAGTCGCTAAGCCCAAGTCCCAACCTCCCTTAACACTCAAAGACCAAGCAAATGAGTGAATCAATGATGCACCATGTACTGAAGTCAGGCAAAGCTGGTCAACAGACTCTAGTGCCCACCCATGAGCCGTAGGGCACATCTCGCTTGGTGGTGTTTCCCCTCTTTCCATTGGGCTGCTGCTGTTATTTCTTCATCTTGTGTTTGGCTACAGCCTCATTTCCCTTTCCTTACCAATCCACTCTGAGCTGTAGGTCTTCCATGGTACTTGGTTACACAGGATTGTATGTCAGGAACACAAACTAGTGTGGGTCCCACAGGAGATACCCGGTCTCCTTGGCTGAGAGAAAGGGCCATCAGCCTCCTAACACTTCGTATTCATTTGTATTAAATTTAATTTTTATTAAAGAGATCCTGCAAGTGGTGGATATTCCCTCATTCAAGGTGGTGCTTTGGAAAGGAGGCTCTGCTGCCAGCAAATCCAGTGTACCCCTCAAGGGAGCAAACGCACTATCTCTAATTTTAGACAACTTGTGTAGGCCACTTCTTAAAAATTATTTAATCTAAAAAATACACACAGAATACTTCTAGCCTGGCTATAGAAAGAGAGTTGTTTTATCATAGTCCCTGTTTACTCTGTCACGTGTGATCCTTTACTTTTTTTTGCTATTTTCAAGCAGCGTTCATGTCTTGGTGGCTTTTCGTAGACCGCCAGTGAAGCGAGTGCACAGCATTACTCAGTGCAGTCACTGAGGACTGGGGATTTTTTTTCTGCAAATAGTGGGAGGTGGTCCTGAATTTAAAAAATACCAAAAAGCTGTTACTCCTTGATTATGCAAAGCACTCCCCAAAACATGTGCTGTCACAACGGTGCTGGCAATCAAGAAGAAAGAAACCGAGTAGCTGTGCATGGACAGTTCCATGCAAAGCTCTCAAGAGACACAAAACTGAAGTTGCACAGTGGGTAGCAGAGGAGAGACAAGACTGGTTTTCCCCAGCCCCTTGAGTGAGAACAGTGAGAGGCTCGTGCAGAGGCAGGGTACGTTTGAAAATCCATCTCTACGTCATTAGGCACTTCAGTGGGAAATCAGGTTTCTGGAAGGCAAGCCTGGAGAGTCTAGCTGGGTTTACACTGTGGCTCTGGAGAGCCAATGAAATGGGGGGGGGTGGGGGGGGGGGGGGGTGTGTTTGGGCCTCGGGCTGGGGATTATTTTCTTGCAGCCTTTGCTTTGTAGTTCCTGCCCAGCTAGTATTCCAGCATCCACGCTTCCTTCTTAGAAGTGTTTGGCAGTAATGTCCCTTGCTAAGCGACATCCCGAGAGAAAACAGCCCAAGGTTCAGGGGGTTTGCCAGGCATGTTTTTCTTCTTTAAGAAATAGATTTCTCCTGATGGTCCAGCGATGAACTGAGAGTGAATGTGTGGGTGAGAATGAGCTGAGAGCAGGTGGTGGAGGAGAAAGGGGTTCATAATGTAACATACTTGTTAACACCTGTCACAGGGTTCCCCCTCCAGCAAGCGGAGAAGCCCTTTGCTGCAGCCAATTATCGAGGGCGAAACAGCTTCCTTCTTCAAGGAGATAAAGGTGAAGACCTCCAGCTGCTAACTAATTGCTCAGTTTGCATCAATTTTTCCCTTATACCAATGAAAGAGATTGATTGATTGATATTTTTTTTCCATCAGTGTTGATTTTTTTGCAGTGTCCTCCTGAAAAATCAGTAGCTGCTTTAAGCCTCGCCAATTCTGATCAAAATCTTCCCTTGTTGTAGATAAGACTACAGTATTTCCTTGGCTTTGCATTCTTTCCCATACTTCTCCGTCCCCCTACTCCTGCACATAATATATTTTATTTTGCTTAAAAAAAAAAAATCACAGTTACTGATGTACCTTGCTTTTGACTTGCTTTCCTCCTTTCTTTTTTAATGACACTAACTTGTTTTGCGGTAATTTCTCTCACTCCAAAGTTCTGTGGCTTGCACACAGCACCGTGGCAGGAATGAGCTCTCACAAAACTAACACTTGCACGTGGAACCAGCCGGGGCCCTTACAGGATCCTTACCTATTCCCATTCACGTGCTTATTTTATCCAGGGCCACCTTGCGAAGGGTATTTCTAACCGAGTCACATGAGGATGGAAGTAAGAACAACTCAGTTCTGCTAGTTAACACTTGGTCAGTTTTGGATGGCAGGATTGTTGTGTTTGTTTCTCATGTTGCTGTGGGGTAGTAATTCTTGGTGGTGAAGACTGCTATGGTACTGGGCCTTCTTCCCCCAAGAAGAAGGGAAGTCCAGCACTTGAGCAGGACACACAGCGTGGAGCTGGGCCCTGTCTGGCTTTCGTTATCCTTGCAGTGTAATAGGGGAAAGAAATGCTTCAGCGCGCTTGGGTCATTTGTCCATTATCCAGCCAGAGTTTGGTTAGTGGTGTAAATACTGCAGACCTAGACATCCAAGGTGATTTGGCTATTAGGCACTTTACAGTAGATTTTATATTAATGGACTATTCAAGGCACATGCTCGTTAAAGACAGGTTGCAGACTGAAGATATTAAGCTGCCATTTGGAGGCTGGTTAATCATCATTAAGCTCTCGGTATTTTCTAGATAACTGCTGGACCAAATCTGCAATACTGGTCTGGTGGGGGGTAATTTTGCTTCGTTTTATGTATTTTCTCTTAGTGCTTCCTCTGTTTTTCACCTTTATTTGCACCAGTCAAAATGTAACAGCTATCAGTTATGGTGATCCCTGATGACCAGCATGGCTGGTGCTGCGCCAGGGCAGCATCACACCAGCTTGGCAGTGTCCTGCAGGGAACGCAGACTTTGAGAGGTTTCTTACTGAAAATCAGGGTGACAGCCTTAAGCCCATTAACACTTACATGCCTATTAACACGTAAATGGGGCCCTGTGAAGCTGCACATGGCAGCTTTGCACTGAACTGTGCTCAGAACTAGAGAGGCAAAATTGGCAGAAGGCCCCCAGACTTACCCCCCTGCCTAAGTCCACTACGGGCAGAGCACTGTTTGCCTCAGTGGAGCCCTGACACTGTTGGAGTTTTTTTATTTTGGAAGGTTGGGGGTTTTTTTGAAGCATTTGGGAGGGTTGGACAAAAGGTGATTTGAGGTGAAACCTTACCAAACATTTGGGTACAATACCCTGAGTGTAGTCTCTGTTGAAAAAATCATTGGGAAGCGATGAAGGGCTGCTCTGGAGATTTTATATGTGTAACTCTGGAGAATGTCTCATGATTGCCTAAAGATCCAAGCAGGTGCAAGCCAAATGGATCTAGTCAATGAAGATCATTCTGGTTCGAGATGTAAATGTCAGCACAGGTTTAAAATAAGATTCTTATGGGAGACTTGTTTACAGCAAAGGCCTTAGATGACCATTTCCGATCGAGTTCTCACTAGGAATCCTTTTAATTCACTCCTTTGTTTTAAGCACCAAAATGCTTTAAGCAGTTTTCTGACATCTAGATGTAGCGTTTTGGCCCTGAGGTCTAAACAAGTGACATTTCTACACTTTCTTTTCCTCCCCTGGGCTTCCACTGGCAGGAGGCTCGCTCCTGAGCTCTGAGCCAGAGTAATCCTGTCTGGCTCGGGCAGATTGCTGGTGCCCTGGCGTGAGGCAGGCTCCTGGGTGCCTCTGGGGAAGGCACCTTGCATCTGTCCTCGGGAGCGGTTTGTCACACTGCTTGTGAAAACCTTCCCGTTCTCTCCAGAAGGGGAAGCCAGAAGCACCTTGCTCTCCCAGGAAAGGGCGTGGGAGCTCCTCCTTCGGTGCCAGAGAGATTCCCCTAAAATAAAGCGTACAATTTTTACTGCTTAGATTGTCTTAGCAAATCCTCCTCCGTGCCACAGCAGGATCGGCGTTTTCCTGCTTCAGTCCTAGTCGCCGCTACCCGCCGGGGCAGGGCAGCAAGCCTGGGGACTGGTAAATGGCAGTGAGTGGTGGTCTCCCCAGCCCAGCCTGACGTTGTTTGCAGGGTTTGAGGACAGTATGTGACTGGTGTTTTATGCCTTTTGTTTAAACAATATAATCTGTGTCTGGAGAAATGGTTTTATCTAACCATATGCTAAATATATGCCTTTAACTCTCACAAGTTCCCTGCAGATTTTCCTGAGATGTATTCAAACTTCTCCGTATCTTTTATAATAATAATAATTATTATTATTATTATTACTCAGAACTTCTCCCCAGCTAATCTCTTTTCATCCTGAAGCTTCCATCTTGGTTGTAATTCTCGGCCTGTGGCTTTTCATTGCATTTTCATGGCCTGGTGCTTTGAAATAAAAAAATTCTGGCCAAACTGATTTCATGTAAATGTATGCATTTATAGATCATTGACTTTGAGGATTAGTGAGACTATGCCAGGTCCTAGTGTTGCTAGGTATGGAAGCAATCTCTTAGGAATAACTGAGCTATTCACAAGGAATCAAATGGAAAAAAATAAAGAAAATGGTTTCTTTTGATCCCAATGTAACAATACGTTTTACATAGACTTGAAGATTTCAGTGATATTAGCCCTCAAAAGCTTTTAAAAATATGCATGTGCTTAGATCCTTCTTGGCTAGAGTTACATGGTTGTAAAACAAATATATATACGCATACATACATATGTAAGAGACTTTCTGTCCACGCTGGCATTGATTACTTTCCTCTAATGCTCACACCTCATTCCTTTTATTAAGGTTGAAAACTGCTGCCTAGAAATGTCTCTGTAAGTAAGGGAAGACTGGGCCCTGTTCCCTGATAATCCAAATGATTTCTGCATAGTATCACAGGACAAGCCCTGCATTTGAGAACACTACGAATTAGCAAGTACTAAGTGCAGCAGACACTATCAAAGCTTGTGCCTATAAATTCTGCAAAAAATTTGATCACAACCAATTCATCAGTGTACTTTGGGGAAATTGTACTGAGCAGACAGTTTCCACTCCAATTTTTAGTATATTCCAGCCAAATGGTACGAAGCTGATGTCGGGAGCACATTAGCAAACAGCAGTCCTTTTACAATCAATCATATCCCACATTCAGGCCATTCAGTAACGGATCTGAGCTCACTGATATCACTGTACGAGCATTTGAGGTCTTGAATTCAGCCATTAGAGCGAGCTATTGAGCTGTATCTATTGAGAGAATATTTCTCAATTTTAACCTGGCAATCTGTATGCTGCCAGCTGTATTTGTAGGGGAGCACAGAGGATGGCAGGTATGCTTTAGACAGTAGTGCGTAGTGACTGTTAGTGGTTTTACTTACATCAGAATGCATAAAAATCAAAGCAACAGCTTGCTAAGAACCTCAGGTATTTTTTCACGCAGTTTGGTTGCCCTGGGTCTCCTTGACCGATCTGAGTTGGTGGTCGCAGTTTCTCTGACGTGCTTTGGGTATAGGGTGTCTTATTGGTGGTCTTCTGGTGTCCTGTATTGCTTTGCAATTTCAAGTGCTTGCTCTGCCTATCCACGTTTCGTATCTGTTCCCCAGTGCATGTGGTGGAAGGAGGTACCTGTTCCTGAGAAGGGAAGCAGTAACCTATTCTGTTACGGGGGTGCTCTGTCCCTCTCTGTAGGAGGAAGAGGATGGGTCCGAGGAGGACAGCAATGTGAAGCCAGATTTCACAATTACCATGAAAACAGACTTCAACGTGCGTAGCTTCTTGGATCAACTAGAAGATGATGCTGACGGCTTTGTTTCCCCAGTGGATGATAAGATGCCAGCTAGGAGCAATCAGGACATGGGGCTGTCAAATCTCCATGAAGCATCCATGTAAGTTGAATTCACAGGCAACTTCAAAAAGTTATTTCTTGCTGTGATAACATTTTATTTGTCAGAAAAGAGTCTAGATTTTTTTTTTCCCCACTTACTATTTGAGTCAGAATATTTTGCACTTTAAATGCAATAGACCCTCAAATGAAAGAGTTCAGGAAAAAACTACCTTGTTCTAATACTGATATTTGACTTCTACATCTTTGTATTCTATTACTAAATAGTAGCTCCACTTCACCAGTGGCAAGCTTTTACCATGAAAACAACCCTGTACTCTACAAGGTTTTTCAGGTTTTGGAGAGGTCAAGCTGAACTAGCTTTGCTAGTTTCAAGCACGTAGGTCTGATGCAAACGCACATAGGTTGTAGCCTTAAGTTGTGACCTTTGAATTGTGATCCTATAAAAGTCGCAAAAACCAGACCCATCTTCATCAAGTTTCATAGAAGTTAGTGGTGAATTGTGAAATGCACACTTGACTTCCTTAGAGGCTTCAGCGTAAGCGTGTGATCATTTTGCGGAACTAAACTCAGAGAGCTTTTTTTTGCAAATAACATCAGGTTGCCAGAGCTGCTTGCAGGAGCAGCTCCATTGCTTGGCATACATACAACCATCCATTTGTAGATTTACTCTGTTTCCTGTTGTAATTGTGTACATATGTATCATCTTGTTTATATTTAAACCCAACAGCCCTGAACTCTTAGAGCAGCTCCAAGAAGTCAGGGAAGAGAAAAAGAGAATCAGAAAAAAATTGAGAGACTTTGAAGATAATTTTTTCCGACAGAATGGAAGGTAATTTCTCAGCTGTCTCTCTGTCCTTCAGCTACTTTTAATCTGTTTGTCATCTACAAAGACCTCCAAATATGGAAAGTTACCTGAATTCACTATTACATATTTCTTCATCATCATCGGTGTTTTACCCACATTCATTACAGTTGCCTGTTAAAATTAATTACCTCCCCCTACCAAAAAAAAAAAAAAAAAGACAAAAACAAAACAAACAAAAAAAAAAAAAACAAACAAAAAAAAAAAAAAAAAACACCAAAACCAAACAAAACTTCAGGGACCACAGCATCTTTGAAAACTTTGTCTTAGGACAAGCAGTAAGAAACAAAAGTACAGACTGTGAAAAACCAGCTGCCTCTAGCACAGCTGACCGGAATGATGGAAAAGTTCCTCAGTGATAGAATAAATGGGGTTTTTTGTAATGATGTATGTTTAGATTTCAGTCCTATTCTTGCTTGTTTGTGAGGTATTCAGACACTAGTTTTAACGAGTAGTTCTGTTTTAATGTAGCTGGGTTCATCATTTTCAGAAAACGTCGCTCATGAATGAGCTGGTAGAATGTTTTCATACATTTATACTCTTAAATTATCTTGTTATTTCTTGCCACCAGCCATAGTCCTTAGAGGTGCTTGTAAAATCACTGGAAACTTAAAAGTTTCATGTAAGCTGAGAGAAATACGATCAGATACCATCTTCCTTTCCACAAGTGTGCCTGTTCATGTAAATGATGTGGTGCAAAGCCAGAAGCAGCTGTATTTTATTTTGCCATGCTAGCAGACTGACATTCAGATGGCTCCTGAAATGTTTTTCAACTGTTGCATAGCAGCTGGCAATTTCAGAGAAGTAAGGCATGCTTCAAAACAAGGTTTTGCGTTTGGAACCCTGGGATTGTGTTCAGCATCGGTGTGCAAGTGTCCCACGCGTCGCTGGAGCAGTTTGCTTGCCCCTCTCTTTTCCCCCTCCTCCCTCCCCTCCCTCAGAGGATAAAAGTTTGGGTCACGTTCCCTGATGGGGAGTGGAGGAGAGGAGGTGCTTTGCAGGTCTTGTTGGGGGGTGGAGGGAGGCTGCTGAGGGGAGATGTCCTGTTACAGAAATGCTCATGATTTGCTTTTACTCCCACTAGGAACGTGCAGAAAGAAGACCGCACTCCTATGGCTGAGGAATACAATGAATACAAGCAGATTAAGGCCAAGCTGAGGCTCCTGGAGGTCCTGATCAGTAAAAGAGATATTAGCTCCAAGATCATGTAAAGGAGGAGATTGGTTTTGCCGGTGAACAAAGAAGAGAGAACACCAAATGGACAAATGAAGTGGATGCAGCGGGAGCCTGGCTGGGGAGAGCTGAGGAGCTCCCTGGGAACTGAAGGGCCATTTCCAGAGGCGGGAGGGGGAGGAAAGGTGGCTTTCCATCACTCTCTACACTTGCTGCTGCCCGCTCTTTCTCCAGGCCTGATGCCCAAAATGGAGTTTGCCAGTGTAGGAGACATGACACTGCGCTCAGTGACTTCACTGAAGGGATCCTTCTGTTTTGATTTGCTTACAGATCCTGTAATACTTAGGATATCAAAGCCAGCCATGCTATTCTTTTTTCCCAGGATATCATAGCAAGAGGCAAAGTAGGATGAATAGTGATTAAATCATCATATAGCTTCTACTTTAGTTTAACAGACAAGTGCCCTGACTGATCTAGTGTGAAGGCACAGGTCAGAGAGCACCAAGACTGTTCTCTTGTAGCTACAGTAAAGATTTGCTCAGACTTTTGACCTGACTGTTTGGAGTCCAGCATCTTCTGTTGCTCTAGATAAATGCTGTAAGAATCTCTCGGTCATCACCCAGAGCTGGTGTGAGCTACAGTTTTGCCTAGGCTTGAGCTGGGTTTTCTTCCCACTTTTTTGATGGCTGACTGGGCTGAAGTAGAAGAAAGCGCTTGCATCTGTTTGGGATAGCAAAGAAAATGAGCTGTGCAGCAAGGTTTTTGCCAACTTGTTCCACTTGGAAAGTGATACTGAAACGTTATCGCCATGTTGAAGCAACTGGGAGGAAAAGGTTTTAAAAGCTTTAAGTCAGAATCCCCTGGGATTTTGGTAGCTGATCAGTTAAATGTCTGGTGTCAAGTATCTGGAAGATATTTGGAAGACCCACCCTGTTAGTACGTGTGCTTCATCACCCGATACAGGTGTAAGAGTCCAAGCTGAACAGTCCATGTGGGTGTCATACATATTCACTAGCCTGAATTTTGTTCTTTTTATGTACACCATCAACCAAACTACGTGGGCTGCAGCAGTGACACTCTGATGGTGGCAACAGAGGATGGTCTTTTCTTCCCGGTGTGCATTGGTGGTATCCCAGCACAGAGGGTACTGCGGGGAACTGAAAGCCTACAGCCATGCTCTGTGTATAGAAAGGGCCCGTGTCTCAGGTGCAGGTTTTGACAATTCAGTGTTTTCAAATTCGCTGATGACTTTCAGAAAAGAAAGTCCTGGGACACCTGGTTCAGGTGCTCATGTCAGACAGATGCTGCCTGAAGGAGTAAGAGGCAGCGAGTTCAGGAAGGCACGGAGGAGCTGAGGGCTCAGGGTTCTGCAGTCCTGGGCCGCCTGGGCTCTCTCTCCCACTCCAGAGGCTTGTGTGCACCAACTCACTCTGCCCTGAGCCAGGGCATGACCCTGATGTCCCAGGGGGAGAGTATTTCTGTAATGCTTGCTTTTGCGTTGATCCCCCAGGGAGCTACTGTGCAGAAGCCCAACGGCTGAAATCAAATGCAGTGCAGTCATCGTAGCCAGGCCTTACACAGGTGTTGCCAGAGGAGACAAGAAGAGGACCCCAGAACAACTTCTCCCCCTTCCTATGGGCAAGTGGGCTCAGGAACAGATGTATTTGTGCTGTGGTGCTTAGACTTACCCCCCTCCCACTCGCTCTATGTGCCATGTTAATTCTTGACAGAACTGATGCCGAGGGTGTTTTGGTCTCTTCAGGATCCCGTAAACACTTCAGAAGGCAACCTTCTCCCAGTGGGTTTGCACATGCCCGGCACTAGTCTGGATGGGCAAGGCAGCGATGTGCATCAGTCAGTGAAAGCACTTAGGACAGGGGCTCCCAGGTTGTTTGCGTTTTTTTACTGATTGCGGAATTGCCCTTTCTGTATAAAATCAGACTGGATTTCATATTTCCAAAGAGTCCGGAGGATTTGCACGGCGCTGACCTGAGGCTTGGCTTTGTCCGAGATGCCAAGCTCCCATCACATGAGATGTGGGCCCTGCCTCTGCAGAACTGAGCTAGTGTTAACTGGGATGATAAATGGGCTCAAAAACTGCTTTTGAAGTTGTTTGGCTGGAAGGGAAGAGTGAGCAGGGTAAGCCCCTGGCTGAACACAGGGCAGTGCAGGAAAACAGCTCTGCCTCTGTCCTTCAGCCCGCTCTTATGGGCTCCAAGTCCAGAGTCAGCTCTCCCTGCTTGTTTTAGGTAGAGCAGCTGAGCCAGACTAGCTGCGGTGTCACTCTACTAGTGGAAGTGTGGGATGAGAAAGGATGTTGGGTTACCAAAAAGTCCCTAGCACTGGCTCAGTTTTGTGTTGTTCAGGCCCAGTTCAGCAAAGCAAAAACGTGCATGGTGAGCACGTGCCTCATGCTAGTCTGCCTCTGGGACTTTGCTGAATTGCGATGGGCTAAAGCTTGGGTGTTTTGCTAAATCTGGGCCTGGACATCTTTATATGGACAAAAGAAGCAGGTTTTGCCCTTCCTTTGTAGTCATACATTTTTCCAGTGGGCCAAGGCTTCCCAGGAGTAGGTTTTCTCTGCTTATTTTTAAAAGCCTGTTTGCACTGTGTACTGATAAATTATCTGTGTTGCTGGGTTTTGCCCCTGACAAATCTTGATAAATGAAAATGATATGTAGGGAACAGTCCATTTTATTTTTAAACTGATGAGATTGTAGCATTTTCTGATGCTTAGTTACCGCTGTTTACATGGTATATTGCTAGAATTTCAGATAGTTTATATGAAATGTAAGTACAATTATGCACTTTAGAGAGTTTATATTTTTGAACTTTGAAAGCTAAAAGTAACAAAACCTATTAACTGAGATTGTACATTAAAGAAAAAAAACTGCACCTAACCATCTCTCTTTTTAAACTGTTCTTTTCAAGTCTTTCCCCATGGCAAAAAGGAAAAAAAAAAAAAAAGGAAAAAAAAAACCAACAAACATCATCTGCTTCGTTACGAAGGGAGCGACTAGGAAAGACTGTTGTAGAGAATTGAATTTTAAGATTTCAGTCCTGGGAAGACACGTACAAACGCTCAACTTCTTGCCCTGGGTTTGCAGATGCTGTGACTCCCCTCTCCCAGGCCTGCACAGGAGGAGGGCTCCAAAACCTGAGCACTAAAATGTTGTCTTTGTATTTCCCACAGATGATTTGACTTCCCACTAACCACAAATAGCCAGAAATTATGTTTGTCCCACCACGCTGCTCGAAGTCAAGCATCCAGGCAACACCTGGGCATTTTGTTTGATGATTTGTCTGTGCTGACATCAACGACTGTTGACTGGACAACATTAAATACAAGACTGTGTTTTGAAAAGGTGTGAAGTACTGTACAAAAATCGACTTTATGTGATATAAATAAGCTGTTAGTAGAAGACAACCTGTTTCCATGTCACTAGAACAAACTGGCTGCTGTAGGATGGCAGTACGGCCTGCCGGGCTCCCCAGCCCCTGGGGCCATTTCAGACACGCATGTCTGTGTTACCACATCGAGGTATAATAAATCATTTTAGTTTATTTAAATGATGATGAGGAGTGGGTTGTAGATGAGAATGCAAGAGTTAGAGGAAAAACTCATCATTCTGACAAGTTGCATTTGGTTCTGTTTACTCCTGAGTAAACAGTCAAATAATGGATGTTTATGTTAAAGGCAGTGAAATTAAAGCATCTTACCTTTTAATCACTTTGCTAAGACATCAGTTGTTATTCCCGGGACGTGGGAGTGTCGGAGGGTAAGTGCTGCCAGACATCCTCCAGCCTGAGGTGCTTCCCAGGTGCTCTTCGGAGGTGGTTGCGGACCGGTGGTTCGCTGGCGCTTGACATGAGCCGCGGCGCTGGGAGCTGGGCTGCGGCCTGCGCCTGTCCCTGCGGTGCCGGCTGGGCAGCGGGGCCATCACGGGGCTGTGCTGCTCCGGGACCAGCGCTGGCCCCGGCTGGCTGCTGGGCCCGGCTGGCTGCTGGGCCGGGATGGCTGCTGGGCCGGGATGGCTGCTGGGCCCGGATGGCTGCTGGGCCCGGCTGGCTGCAGGCCCCGGCTGGCTGCTGGGCCTGGATGGCTGCAGGCCCCGGATGGCTGCTGGGCCTGGATGGCTGCTGGGCCCGGATGGCTGCTGGGCCCGGATGGCTGCAGGCCCTGGCTGGCTGCTGGCCGCCTCACAGACACGCAGCTGCCAGGGGCTGGGCCCCCCGCGTGGGTTTTGTCACGCGAGGCCGGGTGGTGCTTGGTGTACCTGTGAGGTGTGGAGCTGTGCTTCAGCTTACTTTGGCTTCGCTATTTCCGTTTCCTACCTCTCGGGGAAGGGATCGAAGGCCTTCAGGCTCTGGGGGAGGGAATTTGGGTCCCCGCTTGTTTCCCTAAGCCAAGGCCTAGGAGGGGACTTTGCTTGATCATGTGCAGGTGGGAAGTTAATTTTGCATTTGAAAACTGTAACAAGTGCTGTGGTCAGGAACCCTCAAGTGCGGGATGACTCGCTGTAACCGGTGGCTCACTCCCTTCCTGTCTCTGCATGCTGCCTTATTCCTGAGGGGCAAAAAGACCCCTGTCCCAGTGGGTGCATGTACCCAGCGCTTCCTGGTTTGGCCAAGGACACCGATTCCAGCAATGTCCCCTGCACGTGTTAGAAAGTGCTGTCAGCACCAGGAGCATCAGCAGAACCAGAGTAAAACCTGTTGCATGCCTTTTTATATCTGTATAAAGATATAAAGATGTACAATGATAAAAAGATGTACAAGTAAATCTTGTATAGACAGAAATCTCTCCCTACATCTGAGTTGCCTAACTCCCCCTGTCACATCTCTGAAGAGTGGCTGCTTTTGCTGTTTGCCACCTGTCTTGTCCCTGATTAAGAGCAGGGCTGGGGGGGGGGAGGTTAGAGAGCTGTATTAATGCTAAAAGTGATGCCATTCTGTGGGCTAAACGGGCTGTGGGGGTTCGGGGGCAGAGGAGATCTGTTTCTGCAGGGCATTTCCCTTGCAAACATTTAAACAATGCATAAAATAACTTTTTCCAGCTATAAAATGGTAAATCGAGAGTACAGTTACTGAAAAAGCAGGGGAGCTTATTGCCTGTAAGTGCAGGCCGTGAAATCCTGACCCTTCTGAAAGTGTTGCTGTTGGTTTTGCAATAGTGCTCACCTGCATCTCATCACTGCTTTTTTAAAAGAACAGTAATGACATTGGCCCAGCCTCACCGGGCTCCTCCTCTCCCTTGCCCCTTCTTGAAATTAAAAAAACAAACAAAACCTGAAATTGTCACAGACTGACTCAAAAATAAATTTTGCACTGATTTCAATACCTGGAAAAATACAAAGTAGCCTGCAGTCAGTAGAAGGGAAGTAAGTGGAGCAGAGTGTGCCTGGTGTAGCATATGAGCTTCATTAACTTCATTAATGTCTGTAGCCTGCAATGGCTGCATCAGAGAGAGGCAATAAGGAGACATGCAAGAGGAGAGCGAGCCAGGCTGCTGCTCAGCAGGATTTCCTGGTGTCCTCCTGTTTCTCCTCCGGGGGGGTGGCCAAGGTATCGCTGCTGTTGCCCATCACTGCGTGCAGGACTAAGGCCCTTTGCTTGGGATGCGAGAGACATAACTTGGCTCGGAGAGTCCAAGTGTGATCAGCCCACCTCCACCCCCATGTGCCTTGGTGCCCTGCAGTAAGAAGATTCACAGAAAACTTGTTTAAAAAGCCTGTGCCCTTGGAGAGGGGCTGCTTGCTCTTCCAGCTCTTGAGGGGGGCAGCGGAGTCTCGCTAACCCATCGGGTCCCTGGCAGCACGGGGTGTTTGTTGCACCCTTGGTGGATCTTGTGCGTTCAGAGCGAACCTTGTGCCTCCCTTTGGACACCTGCACACCCTGGTGAGCCCTCTCCTCCTAACCAGCTCTGTGGATACATCCAACAAGATGATACATTATGCAAATAGCTTGGTGTGTATCAAAGAGATGAGTTGGTTAGAGCGCAGAAGCCAGTACCTGGGGAGGGGTTGTGCCTGACTGAAAAAAAATTAACAACAATTTGTCAGGCTGCATTTGCTGTATAAAAGCAACTAGATGACTGTCACGCAGCCCCTGTATTCCACAGGTCATGAAACCTTAGCAAATATGGGCTTGGGTCTGTGTTTACATGACTTCCATAATCAAGTTGAATTTGAATCTATGGTGTCTCTTTAATGTAAATAGCTTGACAAACATTATGTGTACATTTTGTATTTTGTACAAAACAAGAAAATAAAACTATTTTGACTGCAGGTGCTTGGTGACAGCTTCTGTTAAGTGTGTGACTTTACTGGGGGGTGGGTCTCAGCTCTGTAGCAGCAAGGGCCCTGAGCTGGCTCCTGCCCTCTGGGTCAGTGTGCCAAAACAGAAGCAGGGGGTTGATGTTTCACACACACCCCTTGGGTTAAATACCACCTTGCCCCAAGATGAGGCGGCTGGGCGAGGCCTGAGCTGGGTGTGCAGGGGGGGTGGGTGTGTGTCTGTGTGTGTGTCTGTGTGTGTGTGTGTGTATGCTGGGGTGTGGCTGTGCCCCCCTGTCCTCAGCAGCCCTGGCTGCCCCCTCCTCATCCTCCTCAGATGAGCATGCCTCACGGCTGATACGCAGAAAGTAGGTACACAAGTCACTCGCTCTATAAAATATATACATTCTATAGGCACTACCCTACAACTCTACCTAGACCTGACACAATTATACACTACAGGTCACACAGGATCTACGTTCTACTGCGAGGAGCTCGGCAGGGCCAGGGCAGGGGGAAGCGCCGCGCTGCCTCCAGGCGCTCGGAGGTACCGCGAGCCCCACGGGGAAGGCAGTGCTGGTGCCTGGAGCCGCCCCTCCTTTGCCTCCTGACCCAAAGGCAGCCACTCAGTCAGAATTAAACATCAAATTTATTGCATAATACTGTACTATGTACACACACATCGAAAATAAACATTTTATATATAACTGTGTATTTGTCTTCAATGCTGCATTAGAAAGAGGCTGGAGGGCTCTCGGTGTAGCCTACAGCTTGTCTTAAAAAACCCAGAAGCCTTTAAAACCTTTTGTTATGAGGTGCAAAGTTCAATACTGCATATTGAACATGATGCATAAATACTATGTCCTAGTAACAAGTCAATGTCAAAACCACGCTAGGCTTAAAATGAGATTTACATCAAGACCTGAAAAATTGGGGGGGGGGGGGGGGGGGAGGCTCATTCAAACTTCATGTGATGGGAGGGGGTATGAGACTGGAGGAAAGAGGATAAAGGCTCTCCAATCTTACAGGATAGATTTAGATAATAATTTTGCCTACTCAAGTCCTAATGTACATTTCCAGTCTAATTCATACAGATTGTCCTTTAGGGCCCCCCAGCACAACAGCTGTCACGTGAAAGGGCTCCTCCCAACCAGCAAAATAACGTAACCCTAACTGCAAGGATAAAACCAATCTCCAAACAGAAGGTTACGGCTCAAATGCGCGGTCTCATGCTTATTCCTCTTCTCTGACCTGATGGGACTGGAGAGCTCGTACACACCTCACACCCCCCCTCACACGTACATTCACACGCGCGCGACTCCTCTGGAAAAAGGCGGCAGTGGCAAAAGCAGCCACCTCACCTTGTGTTGGAATAACAGGTCTGTTCGGATGGAAAAACAGAGCTCGAGCTCGGCAGTGCCCACCCGTCAAACCTCTAGACTTGCCAAGATAGAAACACAACACAAGAGAGATGCAATTTGAGAAACCCATTATTCTAAGTAGGGTTTGTCCTTCCACAAGCCTGAACACAAACCCTGCCCCTGAGGAGTCTGAGGCTTCTTTAAGAAGACATTGCTTAGAAATAAAATTTGAGACAAGTAAGAAAAAACAAGCCAACACCCCCCACCCCCAAACTATCACATTCTCCATGAGACATCCTGGTGCAAAAAGACAGAGCATCACTAATACACCGCCCTGGGGGTCACAAATGACGTCCCAGCCCAGTACCATCCGCCAAGGACAGAGGGGATATTTCCATTCAAAGCAAGAACCAGCTTGCATTTAAAAAGGGAGGTAAAAAGGGTAGGGGGAAATCACAGCTTTTCAAAAAGGAGATCACCAGTTCATCCTTAATTTCCACCATAGCCTAAATGCAAGGAACATCAAAATATTTAAACTGGATTAAAAGGAGAGGTGAGCGTGAGATAGAGTGTGAAAGAAAGTGTATGAGAGAGAGGGAGTGTGAGAGCGTGTGCCTGTGGGTGATAAAAGCAAACTACAAGGCATTGCTGGGAGGGCAGTGATGTCGAGTTGGAGAGAAACCAATAAAAATGACCACTGAACTGATTTTGTTCAGTAGGTGAGAAAATTAAAAGCAATAGCCTGTCCCTGCTGAAGCCCCACAAAATGCTGGCAGCATCAGGCTGAGACTGCATCATTTCAATCTATTATTAATATTATTATGAATTCTATTTTCCCCCCCGCAATGTTCTGATCCCTTCCTTTACAAAAATAAAGCCACGCCCATCGTTTTCTTCCTCCGTACCCAAGCGTCTGCGCCTCTCCCACGCAGGTCAAGCTAAGCTGAAGCCCTCGTAGTGATCAATGGCTTGCACCAGGCGGGCGCTGAGGATCTCCTTGCTGCTGTACTTGGGCAGGTCCAGGAGGTTGTAGCAGGTGTGTGCCACGGGCAGGTACTGCTCCCCGCTGGCGGTGGACTGGATGACGATGCGCAGGCTGGACATGCCGTAGATGGGAATGCGGTCGCTGCCCGTCAGAAACACTGGGAGAAGCAGAGGGAAGGCTGGACAGTGAGAGGGCACCTGAAGGCCCCCTCCATCCCCCACCCGCGCCACGGGACCCTGCCCGGAGGGACCGAAACGCTGACTGAACTCCACGCAGGGCACGGCTGGCCCCACAGAGGAGCTGCAGGAGGGCAGAGGCAAGGCCACAGAGCGGCCCACAGCACCCCCCTCCCCTGAAAAATCTCCCTCTTACGCCCGGGAAGGAGCAAAAGGAGGGCTGCCCGATGCCCGGGGCAGAGGCTCCCCCCTGGGGAGAGGCAGAGGGGGCCCAGCCACCCTCCCTGCTGCCTCCCCTCCCAGGCACAGCCCCTCGATGCCGGGACCAGGGTTAGTTCCTCCTTGCTGCTCCCCACCACTCACGCTCGCCCTGAGCGTGACCCTCGCGCACTGTCCCCGACACGGCAGTTTGGGGGGGGGGGGGGGGAGTTACCCACAAAAGCCTCCGCTGTGAACCGAGACTCTCCCTACACAGCTGCTAACTCCAGCGTGCAAGTGTTGGCTGAGCCATTTCTCCAACTCAAACGTGCAGGAGAACTAGCTGACTGCTTATTTCTTTGGGGGAAGGAAGCCTCACAGAGAAACACTGGCCTTTATCCTTCCAGAAGCCACAGAATCACGGAGTGGCTGAGGTTGAAGGGGCCTCTGGAGGTCCTCTGGGCCAAACCCCCTGCTCACACGGAGCCACCTAGAGCAGGCTGCCCAGGACTGCGTCCAGCTTTTGAGTATCTCCAAGGATGGAGACTCCACAACCTCTCTGGGTAAAGTGTGCCAGTGCTCTGTCACCCTCACCGGGAAAAAGTGTTCCCTGATGTTCAGAAGGAACACGCCGTGTTTCAGTTTGAGCCCTGTGGCTCTCGTCCCGTCACTGGGAACCACCCAGAAGAGCCTGGCTCCCTCCTCTTTGCATCCTCCCTGCAATTATTTGTATTCATTGATGAAGTCCCCTCTGAGCCTTCTCTTCTCCAGGCTGAACAGTCCCAGTTGTTGCAGCCTTTCCTCATAGAGGAGATGCTCCAGTCCCTCAGTCATCTTAGAAGCCTTTCGCTGGAGTCTCTCCAGTACATCCATGTCTCTCCTGTATACTGAGGAATCCAGAACTGGTCACAGCACTCCAGGTGTGGCCTCACCAGTGCTGAGTAGAGGGGAAAGATCACTCCCTTCGACCTCCTGGCAACGTTCCCCCGAATGCTGCCCAGGGTACCATTCGCCACCTTTGCAGCAGGGGCACACTGTGGGCTCACCTTCAATTCGGTGTCCACCACAGCTCCCAAGGGACCGAACGCTGCTGGCTGTAGCAACAAACTCAGAACCACCTGACCTTAAAGGCATGTATTTCTCCTTGTCTCCCCTTTTGTCCCCCAGATAAAGTGACCCCCACGCGGCAGCTCAGATCTGTGGGTGTCTGGGACACTTGAAGCAACACACCCCCCTCACTCCCCAAGGCCCCTTCTGCAGGGGACTCCCTCTCCTTCTCAGCACACCACCCACCATAACAGCACAAGGAGACCACCGCCAGGAGGGGAGGTATCTGCTACCCAGTCACACCAATACACAGTCTCATTTTCCTGCCACGTTATACACTAGCTTCTCCACTCAGCTGTGACCCCACAACTGCCCTGTTGCCCCTAAAACGAGCGCTGCAATGTCTGAAAGCTCAGCTTGCAGAAGAAGGAACCAGGTTAAGTATGGGCACTGGGGACCGCTATGAATTCACCACCTGGCAACGCGAACGGATGGAAACTGCACTCCCTTGTGAGAGTCTGCATCGGATCTTGCACCGCAGACATCACCCAGTGATTTTAAGGGTAAAAATGAACACAAAAGAAAAAAAGCCAAGAGAGGGAGAAAACAGATTATCTGACTAGCAGATAACTCAGGAGATAGCCATTCATGCTGGATCATCTTCAAGCACTTAATGCAATGTGTCATAAGCCTGGAGCTCTCCTGACACTCCCACCTGAGTCTTAAATTTCAGGAGACACTCTGCACCCACCACAAGATACTTACAGAGAAATTTCTTCTTCTTTTCCAAGGGAAATGCATGAAAGGTTTCCCAAAACATTCTCACAGTTGGGTGTGTCGCAGTGTAGTCTCCCTTGTAGACAGCACTCTGTTAAAAAAAAAAGTCGCATCATTTCATCTGGCACTAGAAAACAAAGACTAAGCAGAACCCAGACCTGATCTCTTCCGGTATCTGACATCAGATCAACGTCTGACAGTTAAGAAATGGAGCGCCAGATGGGTCGTGGGCAATAGCATGGCTCAGAGACCCAGCAAAGGGCTCTCCCAGCAGTAAGTGGAAGGCAGGCATTACTCTTCTAGTTATTCAGCTAATTACATGTGTCACAAGGAATCCTGGAGCACCTGTTCACAGGCTGGACTCATGAACGGGATCACGTATTCTGCACTGCAAAGCCACTTCTACTGCTGAGGCTGAGACAGAGCAAATAACTTGCTGATCTATGCATTTTGAGAGGATACGACTCCTACTTTGTGTCCAGACTTCCCTCTGAACCCTGGGCAGTGTACATTTTGCCCTTGTGCAGTGGAGCGAGTTTTACTGACTTTGTCTCCTCCCATCATTCTTAGGTTTCATCCCTAAAAAGAGCAGATGGAGGTCATCCTCCCTCGTTCTTTCTCATCCTGAATTTCCTCGCTGAGCTTTATCAGCAGCAGGACAGCCCAGCAAGAAACTTCTCAGGTGAATGATGGCAAGGTGTACAAGGACCATTAAAAGAAAAAAAAAAAAAAAAAAAAAAAAAAGACATCTGTGGCTTATCACGTCTCATGTCCCAGCCTAGTGTGCAATCCTGGTACTTGTGAAAAAGAAGAAATATACAACAGAAGGGAAGCTTTACCTCCTCCAGTTCCTCCCAGTTGTAGTTACTGTTTCCAACTATCATGGCTCTGAGCTCTGTGGGCTGGAAGAGTTCCAGGACTTTCCCACCACACACTTTCAGGAAGCCAGTGGAAAAGGCCGCATACCACTCATGGATGGAGAGATTGAAGATATAATTTACGTAGGCTTCAACAAACTCTTTCCTAGTGCATCGAGACAGAGCAGGCAAGGGAAAGCACTTTTAGTCATACGCCCAAACAGCAGCACTGTTACGTTCTCCTGTTTCTGCCTGTAATGTGTCTTGCAAAGATGAGTCTTCAACAGGTTCAACCCACTGCCCTCCTCTCACTGAGCTGAGTCACTGCAACACAGACAAAGTCTTAGGCCGCAAGTACCACCATATGTCTGCTTGTTCCCCGGCACCGGCAGCGTGGGAGGTCCCCCAGCAGCCCAGGCTCCGTGCTACCAGTCAACCCACCCAGTGGCCTTGCATCCAGCTGCCCACGGGGCCAGGAGAGAGCCAGAGGGGCACCAAGCGCTGGGGAGCCCTCAGGAACAGAGCCCTCTTCCCTGTGGAGCCCGTGGCCTGCGCAGAGGTTGTGTTAAGCAAATATCAGGATTCAGTCCCCAGGGGGACGTGTCCACCCCCTGGCCCAGCTCCTGCAACCCCACACTTAGGAAGCCCAGGAAAGAACCTGCGGCTCTTCTCAGTCCGCTGGTGTCGGGGGTTGCTCGGCACCTGCAACGACCTCGGGCTGCCAGGATGCCGCGAGCAAGCGCTCGGCTGGGGAGAGGGCACAGACAGTGCCCAGAAGGCTACCCCTTCCAAAGCCAAGAGCCTCACCGAGCCCTAGCTAGGGGAATTTTCAGAGGCAGCTCCTGCTGACTCAGTCCCCAGTGAGTCTTGCCAGTGGTTCAGCACTTCCAAAGCTGTAGCCAAGAGGCAGACTGAGGAAATCCTGCTCTGAAAACTCCTGATCTGAAACTGCGTGGCCAATTCCCTCCCTCCCGGCCAAAGAGAAAGCCACCAAAAGAAATCAATAAACACCCCTCACAGCAGAGCAAGGAAATAGTCTTAGAAAGCAGAGAAACCTCCTCTTCAGCCTTCACACTTTGGTTAAATTAATACAGGACTTGTGCATTTGGAGCACAGGGCAAAGAGAATGACTCCTCTCAGAATGACAACCCTGTTTTGCTTCAAGCAAGTTCCCAAGAACAGCATTAAAATAAAAATAACATTCTGTAGCCATTGGCAAGAAACCTGTGGCAGGCCCTGGCCAAACCCTGTCTCTGGATTTTGTTAGGAGGTTAAGCATCTTTATTCTACTTTCTCTTTCCTACTCTCAAAGCACAGTGATCTGAGTGCAACACTAGAATTTTATTTGTGCAATGACTTAAAGTATTTCCCCAGATTCTTTTGTTGTTGTTTTGGTTTTTGTGGGGTTTTGTTGTTTTTGTTTTGTTGTTTTGTTTTGTTTTTTACACCTGGCAATAATGCACCAGCCACTGTAGCAAACCAGGACATGAAACTACTCTCTGTGGGTGGAGGTGTCATTTTTGCCTGACATTCGAGAGCAGCTCACACCTGCACTCACAGGATAAGCAGATCAGGGAACACCACGGAATCCAGTATCTCAATCTCTCACTAAGGAGGTCACAACTGAAAGAAATATTTTGACCTTTTGGTGGAGGAATTCTCAATGCATATGCTATGTAAAAGTAGCAAGGGACGGTTGAGAAAGTGAAAAGAAAAAGAAGGAATCAGACTCACAAATATAAGAACTTGGAATAAGAAAATCATAGCAAAGGGGGGACTTACTTTCCAGCGCATTTGTTTTATTGTAATTTTCCTGATAGTCACCTGAGCACTAGGGAAATTCAGGCTGATTAAGCACTTTACTGTTGCTTAATACCTCTCTGGCTGTTACAGTCATGAAACTTTTATCAAGAACATTTTATGTTGTGACACCCAATATGAACTCCAAAGGAGAAAGGGAAAATGCAGGCATTTCCTACTTGGCATTTTTCAGCCAAAGCAATCCCATGCATTCTTCAGTTCCCAGTGAACTTTCCTCAAGCAGGAAGGGCAGTGACCAAAGACATGCACACAGCAAACTATTCAGGCCAGGAGGGCAGCAAATTGGTCCCTGGCCTCTAAATTTAGGGGTGGAGGAAGTCATTAAGGTAGATGAACTGACAGCCATGTCTAGACTTGGATTTAGAGGTTAGCTTGAGTTCAAAACTCTGGTCAAGATAAAGCAACTGCATTTTGGAATGTGTTAAGCTGGTGGAGCTACACACTAGCCTTTCTCCTTAAGGATTTTCTTCTCTTGTTGCCTATCCTGACTTAATAAACAGTTACAGGAGCTAAGCTGGGTGCTTTTCCCAACATCTGCTCAGCTAAACTCTTTGTTCATCTGCCCAGGCCAGCATGGTACAGAGTAGAAAAATGGCCATTTTGAGTGTACGTGCCCAGCCTAAAATCCCAAAGGGTACCACCACCGGCATTTTCATCTTTACTTCACTGTCACAAGTGTAGATTAAACTTTCCTCTATTTACCTGAATCCCATCTGCTCTTTGCAGGGAGACAGACTTACACTGCTCCATCCCCCACGTGAGCTTTGCAGCTATTTATCTGTAAAATTGTACCCTTTAGGGCAGCAGTAAATTACGTAAGGCAGCAATACAGACACAGCTTTTGTTACAGCAATGGCTTTAGACACAATCAGAACCCTTTTAAATAATCAGATTAATAGGAAATTACTTCATCTCCAGACTTGCCAGCCAGGTCTTCGGCAATCCTAGCACAAACCCCTAACCGTGCTGCTGACTAGTCACTGGATCACACTGTTTTGCCAGCAGAGAAAAAAAAATCTAAACACTGCTCCAAGTAATAACGGCATTTGTAGAAATCCAATTATGGGATTATGAGAAGAAAATAGTTTAGCAGCTGGAAAAAAAAAAAAAAAAAGGAGCAGGGGCGAAATGGTAGCTGTGCTAGTAATAACTCTCAGGCGTTTGGTCAAACGGAAAGGAATCTGTGTGCAGTAGGGCCTTATGGCTCTCATCAGGGATGGTGGTCCTCTGTCGGGCACACTCAAGGGAAAGTGTTTCTGGCTCCAGAACTGATAGTATAAACAAGTTTGCCAGACTTGGTTTTGTTGGACACGTACAGTTCCTCTCTAAACCATCAGGGAGATTAACCTTCAAGGGCCAAAATCATGTTGTAATCTCTATTCACCATGAGAAAACTGCCAAGGGTCTATATGAAGGCCTTACAGGGAAGACGTTCATCTGAAAGGGTGTGGGACATTTTCCGAACATCGGTGGAAAGACGATGAAAGCTTGCTTTTTATTCAGGTGCCACTGGCACCCAGTAACTTTAGAACAACTGGTCTTAGAATTAGTTCCCAGTGACTTCTAATTCTCTCCCACATTTCACCTCAGCCAAATTTTCTGTGGCATTGCACCTGACCTCACCACAAGTATGAGTCCATCCCCCCATATGCCCCACTCACCTATTGTCCTTCTGCACCAGAATTTTATCTCCATCTTCAATCAGGTTCTTCTGCTCGGTCACACCATAGCTTTCCCTGCAGATCTATACAAAACCAGGAAAGTAATTTTACCAGAAGCACTTTTCAGGCCATATGCCTGCAGAAAGATGAGTTCTCTTTCACAGTTGATGGCTGGCATGTGAAGGTTGGGCCAGAGAAAAGGGTATATGCGGAACATTTTTTTCTCTGCTGCCAATGCCCTGGTGTGCTTTACCACCTTCCATCATTTACATTTGCTGTATGACTGCTGTTAAGCATAAATGCAAAGTCAGAGAGGAAAAAAGTATTCCTGCTTTTGTCTGGCCTAGGATGGCACCAGTACAAACACATATTCTGTACATACAAAATTGGTTGTGTGGAAAAAGTGCAAAAAGGGTCAATTTTCAAGTTGCTACACACAAGAGGCTCAGATTTTGACATGCAAGATGAGTTATTAACTTCAAGGCTTGGGATATCTGTTATTTATTCATTTCAAAGTTTTAGGAGATGTATCTGTATGTCTTTATACATTATGCAGTACAGTACAGTAAGAATGCCCTTTTGCATGAGAAGAGAATTTGGAGAAAAATCTTTTGTGTTACTTCAAAGGTATTCTTTTTTACACAGTCATCACCATTATGGCTTCTCATTACCTCATCCTGAATTGCAGCTCTGACCTGCATGAGACACAGTCAGACCCAGGTCTGACTCACTCCAGAGATAAGTTTGATCTAAGAGACCTGATGTGCTCTCTTTTATGAAAGAAGGAAATGGACAACACTCTCCTAGCTCAGCATGGATTTTCTCCACATTGTGTAGAAGAGCTTCCTGGTACCTTGTTTTTACTGAAGGCAGGCCCTGGACAGAGAGTCAAGAA
Source organism: Tyto alba (assembly GCF_018691265.1). Lineage (NCBI taxonomy): Eukaryota > Metazoa > Chordata > Aves > Strigiformes > Tytonidae > Tyto > Tyto alba. The sequence goes on along the minus strand of NW_024881327.1, from coordinate 10,784,722 downwards.
CCCAGATCAAGCTCAAGATGAACCCATCACTCACAATCTGTTAGAGCATCTGGACTAACGAAAAGACATTGAAACATGGGAGCCCTTACCCTGCCCAAGTCAACAAGAGAAAGACAGAGCTTGGAGAATAATGATGCTGTATCTCTTCGTGAGGTTCTAAATGTTTGCACGTGTTGAGGGACACACCTGATATTCCAATGTACATCAAGATCAAAGTCTTAATTTCAGAGAATCTATACTCTGTAATAGAAACTATTGCACTTAAGTTACAGCTAGAAAAAAAAAAATCTTTTACTGCCATAGTAGCCCAGGAAAGCTGACTGAACATCTCTTAGAAATAGTCTCCAGCATTTTGTTTCTAAGAAAGTCTGACCATGCAGATTCACTATGAATTTTCAAGGTAAAAAGCATTAACAATTATGACAGCAATGAAAATTCTAAATTGTGTTAGCATTTCGGGAATTGACTTAGTGATGTCAAAACTTAACTTCCATTTTCAAGGAGGATTTAAGAATCTACTTCTCACTGACTAGCGTGGCATTTAAGTCTCATGCCACAGTGACAACAAGGCTATTTTGAAAACCACTCTGTTTAATCTACTTAGTAGCTCAGTTTTCATGACCACATACAAAAGAACAAGGGAGTTTACAGCAAGAATTTTCACATTAACATTTAATATTAACAGGGGGTATGTCCTACAGGCAGAGTTTGGAATAAACCATAATATACATGAATAAGTAGATGGGCTTCAACTGTACCGTAACAATCACAGAGTTGATATGTTAAATGTGTCTTACTGTAAAATTCAAGCAGAATGTCTCTTCTACATCTTCCCCAGGGTAATCTAAAAGTTGCTGAAGACTCCTGCAGAACAAGAAGGGAAAGAAATTAGGGGAAAAAAAAATTTAGAGATTAAAAAAGCCATACATATAAAGGGGAAAAGAAATTCAGCAAAAGTAAACAGCATCATATATATGGGTAATAGGATTGAAAGAGAATCTCTGAGTCACCTGAAGAGGTAAGAAAGAAATACATCTCAAATAAAGAGACGCTTTGTTAGAAGCAGGATACATGTCAGTCCATACAAATTATCAACATAGTCTATGCATACCTAGCACATGGAACCCTTTCAGTGACCCTGTTCTTAGAATAGAATTACATTTCTAGTTCTTAAGGACTGTGTGGTGATGGCATAATTATCTAGCAAAGGTGGACAGAGTGGAGGAAGACAGGGTGGTAGATTATATCTGTATCCCCATCACATAGAAAATCATCTCCTCCTATCCCTCAAAATCCTGCTGTTGTCTTCCTGGCATTTTACCTCATTATTGTTAAACACAGCTGTTGCTTTGTGCAAATAAATTAGACAGCAACTCAGAAGACAGCAGTCAGACAGGGGGATCTTAACCACTCCGTGTCAGAGGAAACGAGTATCCCCATGCAATTAGGCAGAAAATATTCGATATGCCCTTTAGAAAGAGTCATTCCTTCACTCCATTCAACTTTTTTCTTTCTGGCATGGGAGCAGGTCAGAGTGATGCTGGTTCAGGGATGGAACAGTCCATGTCCTATGTGCAGTTCCCATCCTGGACTATATCATGAGACCTGCCATGGATCTGCTTGTGAACCCCAGCCGGGCTTGAGGGGAAAGGCTGATGCAAGGATCTGGGATCATGCATGCAATCACACAGTGGAGGGACAGCCCTCCTGTTTTCAAAGGAGCATGGTAGGTATCTTTTGGCTGTGCTGATATCCAGTTTCTGGGGGTTGGGAAGGTGGGTACAGCTGTCAGACCCTAAGCAGATGGATGTGATAGCCTGTGGGAGAGTAGAAGTCTCACATGAAATTCACCACCAGCTTATGTACATTGCTAGGATCACAGCCCCCCAAATTAATCAGTCACTCAAAAGGAGCAGGAGGTGTTTTATTGAACAGCTTTTACCCAGTTTGCCATTTCTTGTTTTCAGTTGGATGGTTCCCCTTCTCAGAAAGGCTGCAAATTTTGGTTTTCATACCTTCCTTCCGTAGGGGATAGCTCCTTCAAATCCTCTAGGCAGGGCTTCACGTTCAAGAGTTTTTTGTACAGAGCCAAGGGAAAGTGAAGGTCTACCACTGTGAAGTTGTATATTGCAAGACCACATATGATGCCAATTAAGTGAAACCAGTTGTGCTCTACAAAACACTGCAAAACCACACAGAGAAATCCTAATGAGACGCACTGTCACCGGTGCAACACGCAGTACCCTTTCTCCCATGCATTAGGAAGCCAGCCTCTGCTTCTCCAACTGGGGCAGAAATCAAAGAGCTCCCATTGGGTCCCAGTTTGGTTGCGAATTCTTTGCTGGGGTGTGGCACAGAAACGAAGATTCAGACACCAAGCCCTATTACTTTCATAAACCATGATTATTAGCTGTGGAAACGGAAACAGCAACAGGTGCTTTCCAACCTTATCCACCTTTTATTTCCTTTTACATCCTTATGCATTTAGACATTAACAAAGCTTCGATATTTGCTGTCTATGTACTGTAAGAAAATGCGTTAACAATTCTCTATCAGCCATCGTATTTTCTATTAAAAGCTTATGCATAACCACAGTGCCACCCAGGCAAATACTTCAACATAGGTGTTGGTTGGTATACTGGCCTTCACTCCTTCACATATTTACTCTCACACTGATATGTCAGTCACTGCCTGGCTGCCTGTATTTATTAAATGTTGTAAATACAGGACTTGTGCTTTCAGTGCTTACACTGCCATTATTCTTGGTGTCAAAAGGCTTGCTGTTTCTATAGCATTAACATGAGGAGTAATTGCTATGTAAGACTGTTTGCAAGTTACAAAAGGTACCATGTAATTTCCTTCCTTGTAAAATGTAATTAATAAATAAGAACTCCACCAGGGCAGCTACACCTTAAGACAAGACTGGCATCATTTCACATCTTGCTACCTAGGAAGGAGAAGAAAAATGGACATAAACCACCACCTCCAGCATAATGCCAGGTACAGAACTTGCACTCCACACTCTTCCAAAACCAAGCAACTTTCACTGCAAACAGTGCTTCTTGCCGTTTAAGAGCTTCCTCTCATAAAGCATTAACAAGTTTAGACCCTGAAGGTGATAGTGATGCATGACTAAGTGGATTGGTTGCAATTATGTGAACGGCAAGGGAAGCACATAATTCTAATACCATTACGACCTAAACCTGTGGTTCTGTAAAATAGCACATGATTAGTCATATTCATGATAATAAGAGTTCTATTAACTGTCATCTGATACTTAATACAAGTTTTATTATGGGATAAGAATAAATAGAAACAGCCAACGCCTTAACAGGCACAATCATCACTGTTCTACTAAAGTTAATGGACCTATCCTAATTTACACTGACTAAAAATAATGCTCACATTGTATTGTGGGTGGAAAATGGGAGGAAGATCATTTCTTTCCTCCAGTTTGCCAGTAACGTCCCCGTCATTCAAATGCAGCATATTATTGCAACCTGCATGTACAGAGGGCAAGGACTTACCGTGTCTGAAAACCACAGGAGGTTTGACTCTGGGTAGTAAGTGAACATGCCATAGATGGGGTTGAGGAGTTCTTTTAACAACAGGAGGAAGAATTCCTTTGTCACTCCTCCAGCGTCAACAGCTTCCTCACCATCAAAGATAACCTGTAGAAAAAGCAGGTCAGTAACAGGGATGCAGAGATGAGACTGAGCAAATCAGGCATCTTTCTAATTGGGAGCCATGCAAAGCAATCTGTCTAACATACCCAAAGCCACTGCAACTCCTGAGCCTGTTTCAGTGCTCTGCTTGCAGGGAGGCAAAGGGAACAGGGGGTGGAAAATCAGGTATTTTGAAAATGTTTAACTCCTTATGCAAATCATAAATAACCACCTGTGCCTGCAACGACCAAAGCAGTAACATGACAGCAGATGCTGAATTTTGTAGTGACTTCTCAGAGATAAAACATTTCCTATTGTAAGTAGTCTGTTGCTGCAGAAGAGCGAAACAGAGACCATATAATATCACAGAAACGTTTCCTCCCCTAAACCTTGTACAGTAGACACAACAGGAAAAGAGAGCAGACCCCCCGCTTGCCTTCTGGTAAACTGTCCACTGCCAAAACACTCCAGGAGTTGGAGACAAGAAACTCTTAACCCTCACATTGATGAGATCAAGTGTCATGTGCTATACCTATGGAGAAGCCATGGTATACTGGTGAACCGGTAATGTGAACTGCTGAAAGGCTGCACAACTGTTGGCTGGATAAGAGGGTGTCCTGGGTTGAGTGAGTGGTGGAGTTTTTTGGTGGCAGGGAAGGGGGCTATCGGGGTGGCCCCCTGTGAGAAGCTTCTCGAAGCTCCCCCAGCTCCACGTCAGCTCCACTTCTGTTTGGGAAATTGAGCCAATCGGCTGCGCCTCTGCGATAACGTATTTAAGAAGGGACGTGGTGACGGGCAGTGGGACTTGTGAGGAGGAGTTGCTGCAGCTGCCTGAACACCAAGGTCAGTGGAGGAACGGAGGAAGAAAGGAGGGGGGAGGTGTGCTGGAGCAGAGACCCCCCTGTATCCTGTGGTGAGACAGCAGGGTGGCCCCCCCCTGCCACCCATGAAGATCTACAGTGGAACAGACACTGATTTATGGCCTGTGGCTCCTGCTCTGATAATCAAGGTGCTGGGCCCGAAGAAGGCCGGGGTCTCATGGGAAAAGGTAGCCCCGCTGCTGTAATTCAGCGCTGGGAGGATTGCAGTATGTGGGGGAGTCCCACGCCGGAGCAGCTCGGGAAGGGCTGCAGCCATGGGAGGGAATCCAGTCGGAGGAAGTTAGTGACCCATGACGGAGCAGTGTGGGGAACGCTGCGGCCCATGGGAGGAATTCATGTTGGAGAAAGTTTGTGGAAGACTGTCTCCTGTGAGAGGGGGACCGCGATGGAGCAGGAGGAACAAGTTTTGGACACTCCCCTCACCGAAGATGAAGGAAGTGGCAGCGCTGACTGCACCCCCCATTCCCTGCCCCTGCGCCACTGGGGGAGGAGGTAGAGATATCGGGAGCAGAGCTGAGCCCGGAAAGAAGGGAGGGTTGGGGGGAAGGTGTTCTCAAAATGTGGCAATGCTTCTCACTGTCCTACTCTGTTATGTGTTGTTAGTGTCTGTAATAAATGTATGTTCCTTTTTTTAATTCCCCTAACAAGTCTGCCTCTTGCTCGTGATCATAAAGGGGAATTTTTCCCCATCAAAGTCCTATCTCGAACCCCAAGCCTGGCTCTACTGTCCCTTCTCATTGCCGGAGGGGAAGGGAGAGAGAGCTGCTGCATTGTGGTTGGCTGCCAATCAGGCCTAAACCACGACAGAGGGTGCTAAAGGTGTGGGGAAAACTTACTTTAAGAGGCTTTTTCAAATCAATGTCTGAATGGATGCTCAGCTCCCTTAAAGCATCACCAACTAAGTTACTCCTGCGAACATGAAGTACCAGGAAGGGGCTTCTGGCCAGCAGAGGCTCCAGGGTGAGAAGCATGAAGACATTCTGCAAATTTGCACCATTTATTGCAACCTGTAAATAAAAGAGGGGTGAAAAACAGCTGCTGCTTAGCTCCTTTCTTCCTATGGAAGGAAAACAGTTAACAACTATATGGCTGGTGTTCCTTCCTTACTATTTTAGTTTGGTTTCCCCAGGGTACAAGGATTATGTGCTCACTCTGTACAAGTGTGCGTGTCTGTATGCCTACCTGCCCCCCCACCACTTCCCACACAACCTTTTGAGTCCACTGATCAACTCACCAAATCTGAGCAAGAGAGACATCAAATTCCTGAACATTTTGTTGACATTAAGTAGGTGGGTGGGGAAAGGAGGCTCTAGTCGTGCTCTTATTGAGTCAAGAAACTCACTGTGAGAACGCCCTGATAAGAGTCAGAGTCCACAAGGGAAAGCAGTGTTACTAACATACCAAGCAAGGAGCCAGTTGACAACTGTACCTGGCAAGGCACCAGGGAACCCATCGCATATAATTCAAAGCTCTCATCTACACGGATTTTCTGGTGTCAGATAAGGCACAAAGTCCAGTCAAAGCTTTGACCCCGCATAGTATATTCACGCTCATGCACTGTCTGTAGTAAATGGCAAATTCACATTTGTAAATTCAGTTTAAAAGTCAGTTAAACCTGAGACAGAAATCTACTGGAAATCAGGCTTCCTCCATTCCAGCATTCACAGTTGTGCTCGTTTCTTTGGCCTCTAAGTGGTTGTCTTCATAAAGATCCTATCTCTCAGGGCAACAAAGCCTTTACCTGCCTGCTGTCCTGCCAAGATAAGGCAGACACCCTCCTCACAGCAGTGCACTGCTCACAAACTGGGCAGCTGAAAATATATGTGAGAGGGTGACAAAATGAAAGCAGAAGGTGACTCCAGTTTCTGAGTATAGTCCGAGCCTCCTCTGCCTTTCTGCAGGCTGTATGTTCCAGTGGTCATAAAAAAGCTAAAAGATGGATATTACATGGAACCAGTACCACAGCCATGAGTAACTACAATGATAGTTTTCCACCTTAAAAAAACCTGACAACCAAGGACTTTGGCAAAGTCCTTTCACAGAGGATGGGACTAGGCCCAGACCCCAGCTGCACTGGATGAGGGATCAGTGCCCAATGTTTTGCCTCTCTCAGGAGCCACCGGCATGAGCGATGCCTGGTGCTGGGAGGTTTCCATTGCCACAGAGGCCAGCTGTCCTTGTCACAGCCTACCTGTGACCTGGCTTAGCTGCTATCTTGTTGAGGCAATCCCAAGCACAAATCCAGGCTGGGTGATGAGTGGATTGAGGGCAGCCCTGCGGAGAAGGACTTGGGGGTATTAGCAGATGAAAAACCGACTATGAGCCAGCAATGTGCGCTCGCAGACCAGAAAGCCAACTGTGTCCTGGGCTGCATCAAGAGAAGTGTGGCCAGCAGGCCAACGGAGCGGATTCTCCCCCCTCTACTCCACCCTCATGAGACCCCCCCTGCAGTGCTGGGTCCAGCTCTGGGGACCCCAACATCAGAAGGACATGGACCTGCTTGAGCAGGTCCAGAGGAGGGACATGAAGATGCTCAGGGGGCTGGAGCAGCTCCCCTGGGAGGCCAGGCTGAGAGAGTTGGGGTTGTTCAGCCTGGAGAAGGGAAGGCTCCGGGGAGACCTTACAGTGGCCTTCCAGTACTTAAAGGGGGCACAGGAAAGATGGGGAGGGACTCTGTCAGGGAGTGTAGGGATAGGACATGGGGTAATGGTTCTAAACTAAAAGAGGGTAAATTTAGGTTAGATATAAGGGATAAATTATTTACTGTGCGAGCGGTGAGGCGCTGGCCCAGGGTGCCCAGAGCAGCTGTGGCTCCCCCCCCCCCGGAAGGGTTCAAGGCCAGGTTGGACGGGGCTGGGAGCAGCCTGGGCTGGGGGAAGGTGTCCCTGCCTGTGGCAGGGGGGTTGGAACTAGATGGTCTTTAAGGTCCCTTCCAACCCAAACCATTCTATGATTCTATACAGGGTAAGGGTGCTGAACCTGAACACCTGCTGTGAACGTGCTCCTGGAGAGCCTCAGGTCTGCACCCCTCACTGCAAATGGGTGGGTGATCTGCTGACAACAGCTGCTGCCTGCAACCACGAACAGTGTCAGCAGTTGGTCTTTAGTCCTCACTTCTGACAACCACTTCTCCCACACCAGGCAGAAGCCTGAAAAAAGTACCCACTTACCTGAAAGCCTGTCTACTTTTCCAGCTTTACAGCTCCTCTGATAGACACCTCACCTTACTTCTTATCGTTAGATTATGATAAATACGTAAGTACTCCTTTCCTATACAGTTTAAATTTCCACCACATGCACATCTGGCAGTTCTGATGTTACCAAACATTTTGAAGGAAAAGACACCAAGCACTGCCTCTGCAATATCCAGAGCAAAGAGGTTCTCCAGCTATTCTGCTCTCCTGTATCATCGAAACAATAAAGTGCTGCACACACTAACTCCCAGAGAATGCCTTTCCTTGCAGGCACCAACACAAAATGCAGAGAAAAAGAAACGGGGCAGGAAAATTGCGCGAGAGAAGGATTACCTGCATCTGTAGTTCTGCATCTGTCTGTAACATCTTGGTCTTAGCCTGAGCATCAAAGATGAAAGGATAAGAACAGAGTGTCACAGCATCCTGCAAGAAAGGGAGGCAGATTGGTTCCTATCTACAGCTTCCATAACACTTCCTTAAATAGAAGTCATGAAAAAGAATTTTCTTACCTGCATGATAGATGGTCTTACTTTCTGTGAAGGAAAGAAAGAAACATGAAAATCTTTTACTCTTTTCACCCTGTGTCTTGTATTTTTTTTTTTGGACAGACTAGTTCAAAGGTGACCCACAGAAAATTTTCTTGTCTGGGACCAACAACCCAGTTTTTTCCTCCTAAAGAAAAGCATGGGAACTTCCTTCTCAAGAAAATGCACAAGTCTAATTCAAAACTTGAACATCAAACATTACTAAGAGAACTAAATGGCACAGAAGCCTGTGTTAGCCTGCCATTGGTGAAACTTATGAAGAAAAAGAAGAAAACTACCCCCAAGACAGAGACTACACAAAACAGCAGGAGAGACCATAAGGCCACAACATGACAGTGTAAGACCACTCCTGCAATGCAAATTACTCCTCTCATTAGCCGTACTGATACATTCTTAACTATTTTTAACTATCACTGTTACATAAATTTGAGTCAGTATTTTATTGTTCTGCTCACTAAAGTAATCACAGGGCAGCACTATTTAAATGGTGGAAGGTAGGGGACATAGCACACACAACATTTAGAAAGTCCACACAGAAATTCTTGCTACAGTCAGGTTTTACTCCTGCAGCATACCCCTTGGCGGATGTTTTTTGGTGTTTTCTCACACCTGGGATTCCTTTCCTTGCTATAATTAATCTCCCTGGGTTCCTACACAGCATATTCCAGCCCTCAGTTTAGTTATCTCCTTTCTTACAGATGGGAAAGTGAGGCATAAAAGAGGTGAAGGGTCTTACCCAAGATCACCCAGCAGGTTACTGGAAGAGCCAGGAATAGAACCCACATCTCTTGAGTCTTGGTTCAGTCCCCTAGCCAGAACGCCACACTGCCTCCTCTTACAGATCAACATTTTAAGATCACTGGCTACATTATTCTCAATACCTGCCTAAACAGCAGAAGTAAAGGGTAAAAATTATAATTTTAGAATACAGGATACGGCTCCTGAGGTCTCGATTACATTAAAAGGATCCAGTGACTGAATTAATCCCCTTGTGCAAGGATTGAATGAAATTCACATGAATAATCACAGAGATTATTGTAAGCATTAGTTAAATACCGTTAGCTCCAGCTCTTCTGATAGCCTTATTTTACGTCAACTTTGTCAAGCCACCGTGTACCCAAATCTGAGAGACTTAACATATAGATGCTCCTATACTGAATACATTACACACATTAAGGGTATTAAAAATACAGATCTACAATCAGAGAGACAAACGCAGACAGATATTTCATGACTATACATAAAACTTCTTACCATTCCAGCCTGATGCAAGAACCACATGAGATAATCCTCCTGAATGTCCACCAAGCTGGAAATCTCAGGGATATAAAACTTATCATATTCTACGTGTTTAACCTTCTGATTTACCTAGTGAAGAAAACAGATGGCTTTTAAAATATGGATATATTCAGCATTTTTCTTAGAACATGCAGGTTTGCTTTCATAAAATCAATTATAGCAGCTTGAAACAATATGACCCAGAAAGTCTTGCAAAAACACATCGTCCTTTATATTTTAGTATGAACCAAGAAGAATTGAGATAAACCTCTTTCTGACTTTAGTTCCCTCTCCTCCTCACCCAGACTACCCACCACCAACCCCGTGGGAGCAGAAAGCATCAAGGGACAGGTATTTGTGATGCCACAGTGCACGCAGTCTGGATGCTCAGCAGCAGTATTCTTTAGGGTAATTTTTTCCTAGTGTTGGAGACAGGACTGAATCTTCAGGTACCTTGAATTCAGGAAAAACACAAACAACTTCCCCCATGTGATGTCTTGGTGAATGATGACACAGCTCACAAGCCAGGGCCATGACCACTTTGCCCCTGCCAAGTGGCAAAGGACAGACAAGACTGAATCATCTTGAGCTAACACACACCCAGGCTTTCCTCTTACCTTGTGGAGTTTCTCCAGAAGTCTGAGAGCAGCTGTAATGTAGCTACTGAACAGAACTGGAATCAACAACGTCTTTCTTCCGCTGAGGAGGTAAACTACTGCGCCTTTATAGAGGTCCACTAGCCTGAGGAAATATCTTGGGCACACTTGAGACCACCAGTTATCTGGAACGCAGAGGAACATCACTATAAATCCTGAATTAATGGCCAGAGTAACCCCTAAATAAGGGGTTACAGCTGAAAATAGGAGAACACACCTAAAGATTGTTTCAAAAAAACTTCCCTATTTCTATCCTAACTGTAGCAACAGGAAAGCATGCAAAGAGTCAGCTAGATACTAAAAATTAAAAAGCTCTTCCCTTTCCACTCTCATACAACCACCCCAGTCATTACCCGGCCCCAATCCCTGATCAGAGAGAGACCCTGAATTCAAGGTTTTTCAACCTTCAATTCAAGACACTGTTTCAAGTATCTTGTATTCAGGATACTGTGATCTCCCAGGCAAACCATCGTCTCTCTTGAGTGATAAGAAAGCAGTTGCCTGGGTAATTAATTCTCCATAGTACCACACACTTTTCTAGCAGGTGTCAGAGCATATCTCCTGGCATATCTGCACTAAAGGTCTGAATTCCCTCTCTCTTTAGAAAGGCTGTTTTCTTTCTTGCCAAAGACAGGTAACCCTTACCTGTCCTCTGAAGGGACCCTGACTATTAACTTCTTTGCTAGAAACAATCCACCTGCAAAGTAGAAGCTGGAGCCTGGGAGACCATCATGTCAGTTGTTAGAAACAAACACCAATTTAGCCTCTCAAGTGGCACAACTATAGATTCTGGCAGGCAAAAGTATGAGAATCCTTCACATTTCTGTGTACTAACAATCTCAGTGGATGACTCTGAGTAAAAGAGGCAACTTGGTTCCAAAGCCTCTTTGGATAAAAAAAATAAATCACTAAATCTCAAAATACATTTCACCGGAGCAATGCTCCTGGAGCTCTAAATGCATTACCTAGCATTTTACATGATAATACTAGATTTAGTATAAGACAACCTTAATAAACAGAGTAAGATAACAAGAAAAGTAATAGCTTAGCAAACATGAGTAGCAATCATTAAGCCGCATATGTTCTGATTAGCTTAAAATGAGCTCATAGGAAAGGAAATAGTATTAGCAGAAATGCAAAGATTCAGAAGCAGGAGAAGAGCTGGAGTGTTCAGCTTGATCAGGGACCAGCCAATAGGTTTTTCTGCACCTTATACATTTACTTTGTCCTACATATTATACCTAGTATATTCTTTTATTTACCTTATACAGAAAGGATATTCTACTGTGGACAATATCTGATTAAACTTAAGAGAATAAGATCGTTTAACCTTCCTGATATAGAAAACCTATGTTCACAAAGAGGTATGAAAATTTATCTGGAATAGAGTCTCCAAATGTAGATAAACTAGACAATGTAAATTAGATTAACCTTCCTGGTAAGTGTCCTTTGAAATGATATTTTACTTTTAAATTAAAACAATTCTTAAGCTGAATTTTGTTTCTCATTTATTATCCACATCATGATAAATTTTATGTTTTATATTATTGTAACAAAACTCCAGTATCTTACCTGCACGGCACATTCTTTACTTCCTCATAGTTCATATTTAAAATTCAAACGTTATGTTTAGAATTCTTTTACATGAGAACACAGGTTTTAGGGGGAGGATTCCTTGGGTTCTTTTGGTTCCCAGCTGCCTTTTAGAGGCGACTGCTTCATAACAATACTCTATCAGAAATCATATCTAATTATCATTGCAGCCATTGTAACAGAATATAAGAATTAAACCAACACAAAAACATGACTGAAAAACCTAAAGGCAACATTTTGTGTCCCAGCTGGATACCGAGAGCAACATGCATCTTAAATGACAGCCTCTTACCAAGAACTTTGCTGGGGTTTGTATCTAGGCGCAGAATAGCCATTGCTAGAGGAAGTGTTAATGTGATATAATACTTGGAGTCTTGGAAGGGTGGGAATTCAGGGAGAATCAGATAGATCCTCATTGCCTCGACATCTGGTGGTGAGCTGGACAGCTGAGGAATCAAAAAACTTTCAAAGCTCTTCAGTATCTAGAGGAAAAGACAGAAGACGACAACTCATCCTGGGTGAGAGAGTACCTACAGTGCAGATGATGTGTAAGAACTGATGAAATGGAGCTCACTCAGAATGGGTGGACTTAACAGCTTTTGCTGATGGCCTCTTAAAAACACTCCATAGGATAGGACTAAACTCTGATTTTTCCAAAATGCATGAATGTTTGGATAGGTTTTTCCAGGGCTAGCCAAAGGTTAGTTAACCCTTCTCGTTAAGGTTATACCCCTGTTTTAAAAATCAAACCCACAGTTAAAAAAAAAAAAAAGCTATAATAACTAAAAAATTACATGGGGAACATACACAATTTTATCCCACAGCTCTGCGCTCATGAAAGAAATCCTCTGAGGTAGAATAAATTATACAACCCTAAAGAACGCAACCCCTGATAGGCAATAAACAAGCACACAGTCATCATTTACAAGTATAACTTACACAGAATTAATTTCAGCAGCTATTTCAAGTATTAAATGCCATGGGATAAAACTTTTTTTAAAATAAGTCCTAAGACACATTCCGAGAAGGTGAAAATCAGCCCAGGTCAATGGAGAAGTATCCATTGATACCATGAAGGATCTGGCCTGCAGATTTGCAATACAACCACCCTCCCCCAAAAATGCTGCTGTTACTTGCATGTTACTGAGAGACAAAGCCTTTATTTCCCCTCTGAATACCCAAAATCCCAGAAGTACAATACCTGGTCTAGGAGAATGGAGTGCTGAGAGTTCATCAGCTTCTCGAACAGCACTCTGGTGGAGTTCAGATCAATCCCTGGGATCTTCGGACTGGTTTTAAAATGTTCGTCAATTCTTAAAAAAAGAAATCCCAGACAGACACTATTACCTCTGTATTGGCATGGCCTGTGAGCAGGCAATGGAGAAATGACCTCTGGGGAATTAATCAGACTAGAAACAAAGTAGAAGTTGAAATCATCTTTCTAAAGACAAGATGGACAACTCTCCCTTCTGAACTCCTCTGGGCCTTGGTTAGGGTTGGGATTCTTGCAGAGAAACTCCTTAACAAAGTCTCTGATTTCCCCAGGATTCCTTCACTGACCTAAGAGCCTCCCTAGACCCGCCAGACTGCTTAAAATCCTGTAAAATATGTATCTATCATATGTATTGGGGTCCTCTGTGTTGTCTTCATATACATTACTTTTATAGCAAATTCTGTTTAATCACACCAAGTAAGAAAGGGAAGACAGCACTGACTGCTCTACAAGGGGACATCAGGTGAGGGCTTTTGAAAGAAAACAGGAAGATATTCAGAGTAGCTTTTCAGCAATTCCACTCTCAAATTTTCTAAAACTAAAGGACAATGACAATCAAAACACAGCACAGTTGAGGACAATCTTCACATGGTCTTTAGTTGTAACAAAGACATGCTGTCCTTTCTGCTGTGCCTGAAAGGCTGTAATTTACCCAGGCTACCTGTGTAAGAGGGATATTGAAGTCAAGCCTGCAGAGGACAACAGTCCAACAGCCAGACCTAGCAACACTGACTGTCCAGTCTGGCAGGTAAGCCACCTCAGCCTCTAGAGCATGATCAGCATCTGTAGCAGAGGCTCGCAACCCCACTGTCTGCAGTAGAGCTGCACATAAAACCTCGCAGTTGCTAGTAAAAAAAGGTCATTGCTACAGTTCCACTGACCTCACGGACTTCCCAAGTCCGTCACTACTCTCATCTGAGACTGTGCTGCATTAAGACACTCTGAAGGAAGAGGTAGCTATCAAAGATGGGATGCGTTTGTTAGTTTGCTGGCGTGACTATAATGACAGGAGAAGCTAAACATAGCCTGCTGTAGTAGGGTGGCTATTTCTATAACAGCACAGGCACCAGGCTGGAAATAGCTCCTCCGAGTCACACTGTGGTACAGCACGCTTCAGGCTGTGATGTGTAGAAGTATTATTGGAGCGTGCCCAGCCACAGCATGGAAAAGTTGCTTTTCCATCCAACCCTGTGTACCACAACACTGCACTGCAAACGGGCCTACAGGGCATTAGGATACTGGAGGGCTATACTAGGGTATTTCTATCAAGTGCACCATGACATAAGGCTTCACATATAAAGGTACATGGTTAAATACAGCATCACTTCCGTGTACGGTGGCTTCAAATTTTATCATTCATTTGGTTAAAGATTTCCTGCACTAGCCAGGACATCACTAAAGATGAAAGAAAACTGCATTGGGGTGATGAAGTCATAAACTACACTCATTTCCACATTCAAAGGAGATGTGGGACTATTTACAGTAACTCAAAAACTTGGATACCTCAACAAGTGTTTAAAATCAACATGACACAACTCTCCTGATGCAGTAACACACTGCCTTGTCACAACATTAGAGAAGAAACCATTGGACAAGCAGAAAAATGCAAGAATAATGAGTAATTTGTTTCTTTCTCAAGTTGCTCTCGGAAAATATTACTCAAAGATTACTCAGAGTAACTAAGCTTTTCTTCACCTACTTACAGGTCATTTACTCATCACATCATCATAAAAAACTTTTCCTCCTCCTCATCTTATGCTGTTACCTCCCCAACATTTACAGACACAGCCAACACAATCCTTCCCAACCCATAGCCTTTGATTCAGCTCTGCATATTGCATCCTTGTCACCACCTATTGTTGGTTACACCCATTTGAAATTCCTGTAAACAGAAGCCCAAAACTTTCCACAACTGATGTCACCTAAAAGAAAAGTGCTTCCATGCTGGCCCTGATATATTTTTCAGGAGCAGCCTGTGTTGAAGTACACCCCCACACCCACCAGCCCCCACCAGCCAGCTCAGCTGGGTGAGAGGCTACTCAGATACCTGGCAACACTCATTTCCCTTAGTGTCGTATTCCCATCTCTCTCTTTTAAAGATTATATTTATCTCATAAGGAAAAATAACTGTTGTGACAACTCCAAGGAATCTGTGCCACTTACAGTACACTCACCATGCACTTTCTTAGACCATTTGCCTCCCTTACCCAGCTTTAACCACCCACCTCTTTAGCAGACACTCTCTGCCCCCATCTCCTGTCTGATCAGAAAAATCAAATCCCACTGCAGCAGTGAGTGAAGTAAAGGAATTCCAGTCTGTCTGAATGGAAAGCCACACTTCTGTAAGTTTGTCACTTACTTCTTCTCCAAGAAGCTTCCATTCCAGCAGGCAGCTGAGGACAGTATCTGAACAACACTACTGTTTGCAGCAGGAAGACAAAAGAAAACAAGAGATGGAGGTTACAAACAGATGGCCCAGCAAATCTCTTTAGCTCACTTCCCTTCCTTCTATGGGAAACAATGTCAGGATCACCCTTTCAGAGGCATAGAGGGTAAAGCAGCTCATTCAGGATCATGTAACATCCCTCTTTGAAAGGAGGGATGCTAGCAGTGCCTCCTTTCTACCTATTCTGCCCTTCTCATGGCAGACACGCAGGGGAAGGAATTTAATCAGTCTGTTCACAAGTTCTTGATGCTTTTCATGAACTCTAAGCACACAATGAAGGCCAAATTTAAAATGCATTTCCCACCCACCGTTTGTAATGTTCTGAGGCAGCCTCAAATTCCTCTGGTTTTGCTCAGAAGCTCTAACCTGGCAGCCTTGTGACTGGCAACTGACCTCCCCTTGGAAACGACCAAGAACCATACTTGAAAAGGCTGCTAAATTTCAAGTGAAAGCATGGCACGGAAGCCAAAAAAATTATTTGAATTAAACTTTCAACAAAAGGCTTGTCCAGTGCCACAATACCTACTTGACAGAATTAGAACTGTTCTTTTCTAAAAGCTTTTGCCTCCAGACATCTATAGTTTCATCATTTATTAAACAGGTGTAACGTGTTTCATTTATGGTCCGGAAATCATCAGCAGGCAAGGAATTCTGTGAGAAGATACAGATTTCAGCAAAGACAAGGCTTGTAAAACAATTCCTTCTTATCCATAATCTATGATTTCTGTATATAACTGATAACTTCCTTAGTGTGGTCTCTGAACAGGTTTGGTTAGGAAGCTGCAGATTACTATTAAGTCCAAAATGAAAGGTATGGAAGGGTATAGAAAAACATAATATCATCACCAAATTCATTTTAAAAAGAGGAAAAGTAAAAAAAATATATATATATAATTTCCTTAAATGTACCAAAGCCCTCTTAAATACCACCATATATAACTAAAGGCTTAGTACATTTATTCTAGACCTATTTTCATGCCTCAAAATTGTATGTCAAACACTTCTTGAAAGAAATAAGAAAACAGAAGCAGAAAAAAACAATCAGCATTCAGCCCTCCATCCAGCATATCTTGAAAAAAATCTCAGTGTATGTGGTCCACAGCCCTACACTCTAATCACATTGCCCCCAGTGTCTCAGGAGGAAAGCAGCCCCTCACTGCCAGTCTGTAAAGGAGATTGAGCTCCCCTCCTTGCTGATCAAAATGTCTTCCCAGTGGCTCTTTGATGTCCCTCTAAAGGAAGGCAACTTTCAGCCACTCCTAAAAAGTTGTAAATCCCTGCAACATCTGTCTTCACTGGTAAGGTTTGTAAGGCAGAACGGACTCCAAAGCAACACAATTTTCAGGAGATATTACCAAAACCAAAAGATGCATTGTGAAGGCTGGGACAGGGGAGCAGACTTGAGAAGATATTTCATGCGTTTTACCTCATATTTGGAGCAAAGCACAAATGTTTGGTCTCCTCCAGAGAAGATATGTTTAACAATGTGATATTTACAGGCATCTGTTGAAGAAAGAGATGCGGTTGCATTAGAGGTTGATGAATGCAAGTTCCTACTGTGCCTTTTCCCCCACATTTGCACTGCCAGTGCCTCAGGCTTTTACACTACAAGGAGCACCTGAGTCCCTCAAATGCCAGGCTGAAATCAGTTGGAACTCAAGCACAGGAACACTTTCTTAAGAGATACATAGGGCCTAGCAGGAGGGAAAAATTATACTTTTTAAATGGCAGTGGGCGTTTTGAAGAGAAACCAAAGCCCTCAGAAATCAGTACAATTTCATGAAGGCTCAAAATCACCAAATGTTGAGCTCTGCCATGAAAAGAGAAAGGGGAAGGGCACACATAAACAGAGAGAGCAAGAGGTCACCCAGTAATTTCCACAGTGCATTTGGGACACAAGGATGGGTTTCTTCTGCTATTTCAAGAACTTTCACAGAACAATGTCAAGATGTCTTTAGACAGACATGGGTGAAATTAAATTATTTATGCACACTTGTGACTCCAAATTGTGCACAGTACGTACCAGGTTTCCCTGAGAGTTGCCCATTGTGAGCTGCCCAGTGACCCTTGACAGGAGAGGGACACTTAACATTGCAAGTGTGCCCCGTTCCCAGCTGGCCTCTTGTTCCACAGCCAAATGCATAGATCATTCCTGAAGAAGGCACAAAGGCTAAAGTGTGATGTCTGTAACAGAGACAGGTACAAAGTTTGGGCCTTGTTTAACAAGAAAAAAAAAAAAAAACAACAAACTAAACACAGACTAAAACTTACTCTTGGTTCCCCCCAGGCCAGAAGCTGGTACAAAGCAGCATCTTTACACTAACACCAATGCTCAGTTTTTGCCACCTGATGGCACCAGTTTATGGGAAGGAGCTCTTTAGGTGGAAGTGACAAAGAGCAGCTTGTGCCAGCATATGGCTGGTATCAGCCTCACAGACAGAATTAGCTTAGTCATTTGCTAAGCCTGTACATATCAAAAGGCAACAACACAGCACCAGTGTTACTAACTCCCTTTTCATGAAAGAGGCTGGAAACTTGTGACCAAAGGGGCTGCTGCTCTAAAGTCTTGCTTAATTATTAAGACGGAAAGATATCTTTTACCAGGTTACAGCACAGGGAACAACCCCAATTAAAAAACAACCTCATTTAGGAAGCCTTAAAATTCTCATGGGAAGTAAAATTTAAATTAACTTAGTTTTGACAGAAGCAAGACTATTCCCCCTATTTATAAGACTTGGTGTCAGCATTAACCTCCGCCAAAGAAAATTTCTGACTGCACACAGGACTCACCTGCCACAAGCAATCTGGGATACTTCACTGCCCATTAGCTCAAGAACTCTTCGGGGGTTCACTTCATCATTCATTGAGTCATGTCCCAGTTGCCCGCAGGAACCTGCACCGAACGTGAACACCCCTCCACTCTGTTAGCAAATCAAACAGCATATTCTCCATTTAGGGACCCATAACCCAGCAGTATCTCTCTGACTCCAGCTTCAGTACAAGCCCAGGCTTGGGCAGAGACTGCTGGGGATTCCCAAAGGATTCAGAAAAGAAACGTGAGTTCTAATGCAGCTTCCAAATAGCTACCTTGCCACCCATCAGAGACTAAGGGAATTACCTTTAGGTGTGTCTACATTAGACAAGTGCTTCACCCCACCATCACCAGATGAGTCTGAAATCCCAGCAGATTTAAACAGGACTGAATAGCACCCATTTCCACAATACTTTACACCCATCTCTGTCAGATGCTGATCACAAAGACTGTAACCTTTTTCTCTGAACAAGAGCTTCTACAGAAGTAATCTTCTAGTGGTGGATTTCCCACAGGAATCCCAAAGCCATTGTTTAATTCATTCTACAGTGGAAAACACTGAGGCACCAAAAAAAGGAAGCCACACTGCAGAAGTGGTAGAGACAAGGCAAGAACTGAGCAGTGATCTTTCAAATCCTAGCCTTGTTCTCTGTCCACTAAACTATACACCACCTGGAAACAGCAGGTTTGGAACTGAAAACCTCTTATAAATGCTGTGAGTGACTGCTAATGTTTAATTTAAACACCCATTCATTTTGACATGCACAATAACACTCTCTTTTTTATCTTCCAACAAAACACTACTTTCACCCTTTTGGATATATGTCTGTTACTTTTTTTGCTCAAAGCTTTGAGAGATTCACCTGAATTTTACTATTCACTGTCACGTATTATTAACATCTTCATCTTCAAAAACAGCAATCGATCATGTTGGCAATCAATCTCAGAATAAATTACAATAAGACTATATTTTCCATTTAGTTTCTTTTACTGGGGTCGGATGGAATACAGTAAGTCAATCTGTTCTTTTCTACCATCATCCAGGAAACTAATGTGAAACAACCAGGCAAGCGAGACTGCAGCCAGGATTCTCAGGTTACCATCTTTACCTTTGTCAGAACTGCTGTGTGTTCCTCTCCACAGCTGATGTAAACAACCTTCTGAGACCGCAACAGCTTCACATGACAAGGGGATTCCCGGTCTGCATTGAAGACAAAGAAAAAATACAGGAGTTGTTTCATAAACACAAGCCTAAATGTCTGAGAAAACCACTGACAGTCTGATTTTCAGATGTGGTCTATGTGCACAATGGAAGCTTTAACAACTGTGGGGAAAAAAAACAAGTCCTTGAGTATTTCACTGCTGCTTTCCCCCTCCAACTCTTAGAAGATTTGTCCTGGCTCAAAGAAAATTGTCCAGAGCAAGAATGCAAATACTGAGAATCTTGTATAAACTCAACATGCACTTGCAGTTTGGGAGTTAGGATGAGTGCAGCCTAGCTATGCCCACCTTCAGCCTCATGCTCCATTCCAGACGCCTCACTGATGACTGCAAACATTTGTTTCCAAACCCTTGCTTAAGAACTTTTCCATACAGAACAATCCTGAAACACACAGGAGACACTAGCACACACATGACAAGGTGAATCCCAAGGTGCATTTAAATGTCTAGCCTTCCTTCAGTTGTCATCCTTTAAGAAGATCCTCCTACTTGCAAAGGCTAATCACTGCCAACCATTAAATGATGCTTTTCTCCTTCACTCTGACATTCCAATCATTAAAAGTGGGTCTCCTGAGGATGAATACACTAAGCAAGGTTATATGGTTTTACTGATGTGAAAACAAAAGAAAAGCTAAGCATCTCAAGGAGCAGTAGGCACCCCAAAATAATTAAGTATTAAGGGGAGCAGCTGCCTACTTCATACCAACAAAAATTGAGGTTCCTACCTATAGAAGTTGCCCATTTTTTAAGACTCTCACCCAAGGATTTGACAGGTGTTTTTTTCTGGGTAGTGAAAGAAAAATGGTCACATTTCCATGGATTTAGAAATAAGAGCAGATTTTTCATTCACTCTGTTCTGTATTTTAGCACTCCTGATCTTTATTTTGACAGGAATGACACTTCTTATCTCTACAGCGTAATTGTTTAAATACCAGTGCTGCAGAATACTCATGTTTGTAGACTTTGCTGTCCATGTTCACTAAGTATAATTCACACTGTCTTACCATGATTCACTTACCATAAATACCACCTATTTACTACAGTGCCATGTATTGAGGGGTAAGCAGAGTATGATCCATGACCAACACAGCCCCACATGCAGACTTATACGTTCATTTAAGATTAGCCCCATGTCAAAGCAAGCCTCTCATAAATAAACCGCAGCTTTGTTGCAATTAGAAGCACTTATCAGCCAGTCTACATGGAAAGAACATGGCTGCTCTTATACTAGACCAGCTCTAGCTTACATACAGTACAATAGACCTGGAGCATTTCTGAAAGAACACAAGGTATGACACAAGTCTTACAACTGTGTTTCATATTTCTAAAAGTGTAAAGCAAGATGAAATGAGGCATACAACATACGAGCCTCCTTTGCTAAACTACAAGGCTTGCTGTGTGTAATTGCTTTAAATACATTTCAGTTGGTAGGGTGGGTTGTCAAAATGCATCATTCCATTATAGGTACACAAAACGTGAGGTAAAACTTTTCTCTCGCAACATACAGTGTTTATATGCTACCACATTATGCAACATAATATTTACAAATATATACACCTCAAGTACTCATCCATGCAAAATAAATTATCCTTGCATGCTAAGTATCACATCCACACTCAATAACTTGCCTAGATATTTGAAGCACCTCAGCAACTATACAGAAAATGATAAAGAGGTTGATTTGAAGCTCCAAAGAAAATGTTCCACTTGCTTTTGCAAAAAGTTGAGAATGTGTTAGCAACAAGCAGAGGAGATCTGGGCTTTTCGAACTAGTGGTAATGTCACACCCACTCTTCAGCCTCATTTATAAACTTATCTTTAAATCTGTTGATGGTCGGGCTTCACTGAACTCAGCCACCTGAAAAAAACCTACCAATGGCCCTGTGTGTCTGGAAAATTGTTCAACAAATAAACTAGACAACACTTTACAATACTGACATACTCTGTGTTGCCACCATTTTGCAGCATACATATGCTCACCAGTCAAAAAACATATTGGCAAACAAGGGGATAGGTTCAGCTTTCAGGGAGAGCCTTTGCTCCACGCCAGCTTCAAACAAAATAGGGACAAAGCATTTCTGAGAAGAGGAAGAAACAATATGAGCACTTCCTTCGATGCCTGCATGTTGACACTCACATTCGAAAGATCTTTTTTTGACCTTCCTCACTTCCACTAACATCCACAAGAGGAAAAAAAGTGTCTGTGTTCCTACTAAGTAGGAAAAGCGTGTAAAGTACATCAGACACTGTTCCTCTGCCCTCTCCTCCCCAGAGATGTTGCTGAGGGTTACACATCCAGTCAGTAAAAATATACTGTCAGTGCAAAAAGAGACACTAGACCAAAAAAGTCCATCCTTCTTTCACCTAGAAGAATAATTTTAATACCTCGTTCATCACTCAGTCCCAGCTGTCCCGAGCTGTTCTTCCCCCAGCCAAACACAGCTCCTGAGAGAGAGAGGGCAAAACTGTGGGCTCCACCTGCAGCAACCTGAGCCAAAGGGATACCATCAAGAGATTTGACACGTTGTGGGCTGGCTTGGGAGGGACATTCTTTGCCCAAGCCCAGCTGGCCATAGCTGTTCTGCCCCCATGTGAAGAACTGGCCATCTGAAACAAGGAAAGAAAGAAAGTGGCAAGTAAAAGATGGTCAACGGAAAAGCAAGTTTGTCAAAATGAACAAGAACCAGTCCTGGGGGCTTTGCTCCCACCCAAGACTCATGATGGAAAAATCAAGCAAGACATTCTTTGCTAAAATAAAAGCACAGTCTGAAGCCACGAGGAAAATAAACAGACATGCAACTAAGTGCAAAATACAACATCAGACTGCTGTAACTTAAACAGAGAAATGAAGAACAGTCTACATGTTGCATGTAGAAGAGTAATAGCCAAGGATAATTTCAACACAGAAAAATTAATTACACACATTTTTCTACATCAAGATGGAAGACTTTTAAGTGTTCCTGCCATAATTCACCAGTGAGACAGTGGGTGGCCTGTGTGTAACATTTTCTTTCTTGACAGTATTGGCAAAGTTCTTCTTCAATATTCATGGTACCTGATCCATTTTATAGCCTTCCATTTGGCCTGAGAGCAGTTGGGACAGGGATGTCCTTGTTTTATTATGCAGAAATACACAATCTTGGACACTGTGCAAAATAACAGCACAAATCTTGGTAATAAATAGTGAATATTACAGTACCTGCTGCCAAAGCCAGGCAATGCCAATTTCCACAGGAAACCTGCAGTATCATCTGTTGGTTCAATTTCTTTATCAACCTGAAGAAGATGACACTATTTTAGAATAAGTGTCCACAAATACAGTATCACCTTAGGTCAAAAATATTATTTCCTTTCAGATATTTGTTTTATATATGCACATAGCCTATGGTTTTGAGAGCAAGGAACAGAGTCCTGAAGGTGATACAGGTCCATACATAATAGATGCAAATCGGTGGAGACCTTTAGACACTTGACTGCTAACTCCAACTATGTTTCCTGCTACAACACTGAATCCAGACATCTGGAAATTGTGAAAATAGCTGGTTCTTGGCATCTCTCTCACTATTCTTTTTCAGACATCGACATTTTTCATGCTGACAGCGACCTAGCAGTTCCTATGAGTTACAACACCAAAACCTCTTTAGTGCTTTGTACAGAGAATACCATGTCAAAGGTTCAAATTATTTCACAAAAATGTTATTTTTAAAATGGCACTATCACAGTGACATGCGAGCCTGTCTCTGTTATATCGGAGCCACCTGCAAGTTAAGTACTGTCTTCCCACAGAGCCCTTCAGCTCAAACATTAATGTTTTATGACTGAAACTCTTCCTTTAAATACTGTTTCAACAATGACAGCCATCCTAGACAGATGTCCCAAGCTTCTGCTCTGCACTGTATCTACAGTGACAGACCGAATAAGAGACAGATTATATCTGTTATTAATGTAGCATGATACAACACCATGAAGTACAAAGGGAGCAGTTATCTTTATTCTGGTGATAAGCTGAGACCTATCATTTGTGAACTGCTTTGAATGGAGGAGTCTTGGTGTCTGCCCCTGGCCTCTGCCACCACCTACATGTCCTTGCACCTAACCCTATTAGGGCTCTGTCACAGGTAAGATACATATTAAATAAGTAAATGAAGAAAATTGAGCACTACCCTGAAGTTTCTGAACAACATTCACTATTAAGAATTGCAGTAGGCTGGTTTAGTAGTTTTGCTGCTAATGGGTAACACTGAAAATGAGTTTCAAAGCCGAAGTGCCAGTTCACTCAGCCATGGGGTTTTTTTCCACCATTTTTTAAATTAATGTCTTATCTCAGAAGGCTTCCTAGGGATGGGAACAGAGATAGGTATCACACACAGCATTTCAATTTTTGGGTCCTCCCTCATGCACCTCCTTGCTCTGTACCAAGACATTTTTCATTGAGGAAGCTGAACACGCTCCAATTTTCTTTTCCATGCTCCAACAACCCATGGGCAGAAGGTCTGTCCTGTTCAAACCTCCTGAGGACTTGCCTGAGTCCCAGTGGGTCTCAGGGAGCACCAGTACAGTATGGAAAAGGAGAAGGAATCACCCTTACATCCCTACATGAGAAGTGCCTGATTACCACCCCTCTGAGAGAAAGCAACAGTCCCACCAACTCCAGGCTGGGAGGTGAGCAACCCTTGATGCATCACCTCCAAGAAGTTGCCTTAAAGAAACATGAACCTGTTAAAAATTTACCTTGGTACTGTCACTGCATCTTCTATAGTGGTGAGGCCCAACTGTCCATCGCTGCCGGCGCCCCAGGAGAAGAGCTGGCCCTGGTCGCTGAGTGCCACGCTGTGAGACTCTCCGCAGGCCACGTGCACAATGTGCTGCCCGGCCAGCGCTCCGATTTGCTCTAAGGAAAACAGAAAACCTCTCCGGTCACAGGATTCATCTCACAGTGATATGCAGACATCAGGTCCAGGCAAATCTGTACGCAAAGCCATTCAGATGGGTGCACTGATCCGCAATTTAGTTTTAAAACACTTCCTACAAGAGGAAAGCACTAGGTTTTACTGAAAACATGTAGCTGCTGAGTTCTTCTGAAAGCCTGGCCTGGTCTGCAAATCATAGAAGAAAGGCAGGTACATGCCCTCAAGCACAATGACAAACTACACACAGACAGCCTCACAGATACAGGAAAACCTATCAGGTTATTTAGGAACAACCAGACTTCCCAGATTCGAGGTTTTCTCAACCAGTTTTGATGTGGGGATCAGTCAGAACCCAGAAATTAGCAGACCCTGGAAAACATATTTGACCTTCCCCAGCTCTGATGTCCAATGAAGACAAGCCATCCACAAAGCTAATCAACCCATCCACCCCTTTCTTTATTGCTTGATGCATGAGGGTGTATGTGTTACGACATCCCCTGTGCTAAGCTTGAAACAAGTTTGAACCTATCAACTTACTACTACCATTGTCAGACACTCATAAAAAAGCTTCATAAAAAGTAGCAAAGCAAGAAGGCCTTACGGAAGAATAAAAGAGAAAAAAAGTCATTCGGTCCTTTGGAAGATCACCCACAATTGACTCTTCATCATTACATCATGTTAAGCAACTGAAGTAGGTTTGACAACTACTCTTACAACAACAATCAAATCTTATTCATTACACAGAGTTTTTACAAATGGACATGAAAAAGTCTTGTTTTGCAATAAAACATTGGAAATGCCACACATCTGATGGAAAAACTCCCCACAAGCCAAAGAGAAGAAAAGGTGGTTTTCTTTTTTCTTCCCTGAATAAATACAAATGTTTTAGGTGGATGAAGAAAGATTTTACCTTGCAAGCTACAAGGCAGTGATCAATTTTATTAAAGTCCTACTTGCCTGTGACATGAGAGGGAAGGATAGTTATACATCATTGCGTGAAAATGATACCCCACACCAAGAGCATCCAGAAATCATTAATGTACTTAACACCAAAACCTGCACACTGATCAAGCTAATGTCTTAAATGAATTCAAAAGGCAGGCACCCCTAGGACAGCTTGCCTTCTCTGTCTGGGAGTCAGAAAATAAGAAGAATCCCTAATGGGTGTTATGGAAGAGAAAGGTAGCAATTATTTAAATATGTATTCTAACAGAGGAAAATGTTATCTGAACTTGGGCTTCTTTTCAATTGACATAATTAAGGGGAATGGAGGTGCGGTTTACAAGTAATAAGCACACAACATCTAGGAGGGCTTGAGCACTGGAACCCCTGCCGTCCAGCCACACTTTAGCCCTGTCATCTAGCAACACCCTTTGCCCTGCAGCTCCTTCCAGCAGGACTAATTTCACCCAGTCCCCCTGCCAACCCTATGCAAAGACACAGACAGGTTTTGTGGGTGGTAACTCAATTTACACAAGCAGTTTCCATGCTTGGGCCCATAGCATCCAACCGTAGCACTGCTTGGTGGCCTGTGAGCTCTGAACAACCAGCAGCTGTACAGGCTGGTCAAGGTCAATCACAAACAACAGACAATGTATTGCAACAGCACATGTGGCTATGGTCTACTGTTCTCAGTCAGCCAGCAAGACAAAAAGATGCCCACTGCAATGTGCCTGACACACCACCTCAGTTCAGCCAAGCACATTTCTGTACTGGGACCTGAAAGTCCAAAATTAAAACTCCTGCTGGAGAGGATCCCACCATCAAAAGTAGCGAGGGATGAAGTCATCCTCATCGCCACAGGAAATCCCTTTAATTTATGAACCCATCACTTTGCTGTAAGCTTGCTGGCTGGGGTGCACTTAGACTGGCTGTTATCCAGAGCACCTGAGCTCTTAAAACTGGTCACACTCACCAGCCTGCTCTTCCTCCAAAGCTGGTGGTCCCTGCACACTGCGAAACACCCCAGAGACAACATGAGTTTGATAAAATGACAAACGTGGATGATATGGGAGGCTAGGGCAGGAATGACTGAGCTAATTTCTTCCCTGGGAAAGCAGTATTTGCCACAATAAGTAGATATGTCTCATTTGCTGTGGAAGGACTACTGCAAGCTGACCCTCAGCCACCAAAGCACCTTGGAGAGGTGACAGAAGACTCCAGTGACCAAAGATCGGCATCAGGAGCTGGAGGAGGCAGGACTCTGACCACAGCAGTACTGCAACTGGAGAAAAAGTGCCCTGAGGTATTAGGAGGCTGTGGCAAGGACTACAGAGTGAGGGCTTCACACACTGGGACACAGAAAGGACATCCAATGGGTTTAGAAACCCAGAGTGGCTGCTTCAGTCCCCACAGGCTCCATCTTAAGTTTAATTTGGCAACACAAACCTGACCTTGTTCTACGTGCCATCCCAGGGGACTAATAAATACTGGCTTGTTTTGAAAGGCTGCCCTGTGTCACTGAAAGCCTTCAGTGACTGCACTGCTCACCCGAGCAGCAGCGTGCAGCCTCACCTGGGCTCACTGGATGACCACAGAAAAACACACGCCTGTCTTGGAGCTGAAGATCTGTGCCTTTAGAAATGTACACGTATGGCCCATCTCACCATAGTACATTCCTAAGAGCCTGTCCAGCACAGCTTGCCTGCAAAGTCATGAAGAAATGTAAGTGCTAAACAGTTTAAGTTTTACATGCTCACACACATCTCTTTCCAGAGATGGAAAAAAGCCAGCCTTCCCCTGGGGACACAGACTGCCCAGGCAGTACAACAGGCCCAGTTCACTGTCAGGCTTGCCAAGCCACCGAATGTACCATCTCCCTGCTAACATGGGTAGTATTAACAAAAACATCTGACAATTACTTCTTTGTTGACCTCCCCACCCCTTCCTCACAGGAAAATATGAGGCATTTTAGTGGTTGGTAGGCATTCGTTTTAATTTCCAGAGCATCACAACACCATTATTCATTCCTGAGAAAAGATGCATCACTGCACTCAGATGAAGAGTACAAAGGCTGAAGCTTATTCTTAGTATTGTGTCTTCAGTAACTGATGAATAAAACCAGTCAAACGGAGCTTAATAGGCACAATTATATACAAACATAAGCAGAACAAAACCCTGAAAGCAACAGGGAAGGGCTGAAGGAGTTATGCAATACATTGTTTCAACATGTCATAAAACTTTCAAAAAACAAACAAAAAGCCTCAAGTTCCAAGAAGTACACACTGACCCAATCTTTGACCCAATCTTTTCTTTCTGAAGTCATTAGCTGTCTCAAAACAGTAGTAATGCTTGGAAGTCATTTATCAGTTCTCTGTATCCGGTGGAGTTCCAATTTTCATTTCTCTCTTCTGTCCACTTTAACTGATGGATCTCAGCATAAACAGATATATCAAGGTTTGACTTCTTTTGGTCTTAACCTTGTTAGATCTTTTGATAAAATACACATTGGACCAAAGAATAAGGTCCAAGCAAAATGCCTTCAGGACAACCCTCTCTGAAGGGTGACAGGCCTGATTCGCAGGCCTACTCTTGAGTTTTCTTGCCTGTCTGTGGCTGGCAGGGACACCCCAGCAAAAATTGAGGACAAGTACTATGTTTCTGTAACTCAGCTTTCTGACAGTCAGCACATTTAGCTTGAAAGTTTGGAAATGGCAGTAAAGCTGGGCCAAGAATGAAAACCCCTGAAAAGTCCACCTTCAGTCTATAGCTTCACCATTAATAAAACAGGGCTTATACTTTGTCTCCACAGTCTGGAATGCTATACAATACCTTGAGTGTCTGCAACTGCTGGAAGCACAAAGCACTGTTATACTGCACTGATTAGAATACACAGGCAACGAATGAGTAAGTTTATCAGAGAGTTGGTACACCCTTTGGATGTATAGCTTCCAGCTGCTTGCAAGACAGGCTTTTGCTAGAGAACATGGCAGAATCCTTCAGCCATATGTGTACCAGGATGCACACAAACAGCACCAGATGGCTTCTACTGTATGAAAACGACAGAGAGAAACTATCAGCCCTGAGGTTACACCTTCAGCCGTAAAATCTGGATTTCCTTGCTGGTGAAAAGCTGTGGCTTGGAAGAGTTTCAAGTGATTTCCGTCTACTTGAACACCTGGCCAAAACTCTTCATTCAACTCCCTAGCTTGATAATAAGCAACACAGAGAATTTGTTCATCTTGGTTGTTGCTGCCTACTAGGAAAGTGCTCACAGACTCTCTAAGATAGGTGTCTTACTCGCTTGCACAGGTAAGAAAGGGATAGTGTAGAAACACAGGGAAAGGAGAAACAACTGTTGTCAAGAAATTCTTCTGGGTTAAATGTTAGCAGCTGGGAAGTATGAGGACAGATGAGCCAATTTCTTTGCATTTCCATGTTTGTTAATACAGTCCACATCCTCACTGAGAATGCCCAAGCACTGTGCAACCAGGACCTAAAAATCAGAAGTGTGAGATACAACATTTTAATGCACAAGGCAGCTGAATATTTAATCAGACACCAATAGCAACCAAAAATTCACCCATATGGTCTTTCTGTTCTCTGAGTACTGAAAAGCCTTAATTCTTACAGGAAATGAGCTGAATTCTCTCATTTTGGAGATTAATTATACAAACACATTAAGCCATCTAACAAGCTGACACTAACAGCATTAGCACTTATGGAAGCCTGATCCCACAGCCAAAAACTCCATGAAAAACCTGCTAGTGCCTTCAGTGGGTACTACAAAAAAATTAAAAAAATCACTATGGCCCAAACTTACCAGTTACCAGCATTTCATTAAACCACTGTACAAAAAGCAAGTAAACTGGATCCCCAAACTCCCTGACAAGATTTTTATACAGTAAGTAGGAAACTTCAGCTGACTGCTGATTTCTCAGTCTCCACTGGAACATCTCAGAGATGTTTCTCCACATGGACATCCTGGATGTATTTCCAGACTGTGATGAGCTTCATGATTTCAGTGGTCAGCTGACTTCATTAGGACTGAAACATGTCTGAGTGTTTCTATGAAACTGGAGAAAAACAAAGTGCAGCAACTGAAATGCTTGCAATCCAAAGTGCACTGAGAAAGTACACCCAAGATTTCTCCCTCCCCTTACGAAGGTTTCTCCTTATTTTGTCAGCATAACTTCAACATCTTAGCTATTCAATGCTTTTATCTGTATTAGCTGCACAAGTACACTCAGCAACTTTTCCAGGAAACATCATTCCCACTGAAGTATGATTCTGTCACTTGGAAAATAGTAACTGGGGAGGAGAAAATCCTGCTGTTTGTCAGGGCCCTTTTGCCTCTTCCTCTCTCCTTTAAAGCCCCCAAGAACGAGCCTCTGATTTCCCTTTGCACACTTTCAATTCCAACCTCCTAGGCACCTCATGTTCACAGCTGCCATGGACAACGTCTAGAGTCTTGGACTGGGGGGAAGAAATCAGACTTTATAAACCATTTAAGAAAAATACAGACTCTCTGAAGCTATCAAGTGCTTTTGAAAACATAATCTAACCCAGCCAGCTAAAACTGCTCCTGTGGCTTCACTCACATCACCCCTGAAGGCTGTGGTTTGTCAGCAGTAACACCAGAGAAAGGCTTCCAGGGAGGAGGTGAGGAACACACCTTTGTGACTGCAGACACTCTCTGGCATGGCCACGTACAACACGTAGGCAGCTGGAACTGTCCGGCCAGACACCAGCCCCACAGTTTCACCGCTGACACCTTCCCCTCTTTGCCAAGCCTCTCTGAGAAGGCATCACATGCTTGTTGTGTCCTGGGTTTAGACTATGTAAGACTACTGAACACAAGGGTGTGGGAAACATTATGCTGTGTACCTGCATGGCACGAGACTACCAGAGCAAACCCCAGGGGGAGACCCCATCCACACTGTA
Source organism: Tyto alba (assembly GCF_018691265.1). NCBI lineage: Eukaryota > Metazoa > Chordata > Aves > Strigiformes > Tytonidae > Tyto > Tyto alba. The sequence continues at coordinate 10,754,365 of NW_024881327.1, read as the reverse complement.
CAGCAACTGCCCTCGCTTTCAGCCTGCTGCTCTCACCCATGTATGGCAGGCCACCTTATTCTCAAACTTCTCTTAGTACGGAGCAAAAGCTTTGAAGTATAGAGCAAGCAAATGTTTACATCAGCATGTAACCTCCTTCAACTTCTGACAACTGAAGTTTACTATATCCCATCAACGAGGCTGGGTTTTACAAGTCCAACTCACAAATCTTGAGGTCTTCCTTTCATGAACTTCGTGAACTGCTGCTACGCTTGCAGCAGAAAGCGGAGCAGTACCCAAGGGGAGCCTGATTAGAGAGCCTAACAGCAGCACTGAAGCTGATAAGGCTCTGATAATTTGGTTACAAAGGAGGAAAGGTAAACATAGACTCACTGAACAAAAAATTGAGGGGAGGAAGGCAGTAAAGGACAGGCCAAAGCAGGTGACATTCCCAGGAACACTGTCCATAGGTCAAGGCTGAGAAGCTCCAAGTAACAGACACAACAATTCTGCAGTCCCCTTTCATCCACAGACACTAATGATGTTTATCAAGATGACTGCTTCCCGGCACAACACGTACAGTACTGCTCATTAATTTATTTAGCATGGCTACTTACAGGCCTAAATCTGAGGGAGGCTGGTTTAGTTATTAGCACTGCCTTCACTTTATAAAGCTGCCTGTGGTCATGTCAAGGCAGGAATGTAAGAAAAAGAAGCAAGAGGCCACTGTGACACCCCAGGGTGTCACTTCACATACACTTTGCCAGCTACTCCCCTCACAGCTGTGAAAGCAGACACCTACCCTGAGAAAGCAAACCCCTTTCTCCGACACAGCCACAGAAAGCCTTTTACTTCCCCACATCGCTGCCTTTTGTCTAGGTGACATAGCCTCTCTGAGGAGCCGTAGGCAGACTGGCATGGGCACAGCCAGCAGCCAGCCAAAGAAGGCTCTTTGAAAGGTCTGGGCAAGCAGAGAAGGCTTCAGTCTGACAAACATGAACTGCCAGAGGGAATAATCCACCTTCAGACCCTGAAGGTAAACAAGTAAGGGCAGGTCTTTCAAAGAGGAAAGGCACTGAGACTTGTGAAAGAAACACAGGAAAAATGTATGTTCAGGAAACGGAGAGCGAGCCTGTCTTCCTCTTCAGGTTACTGCGGAGAGCCGTGAAGGTGGTCACTTGGCCAGACTTGCTGGCCACTGGCAGCACAGAAGCTACAGATGGGCCGTGACCACTGGAGAAACCCCCGAGGTCCATCACACACACCCTGGCAAACGCCACAGCTCCTCAGCAGCAACTCCAGCACAGGCAGGATGCACGAGACCTCGGGTGATGTGCTTAGGATGGACATCAGAGATGGAAGGAGGAACTGGGGAGATGGGTGCACTGATACTGGATTTGATGTGCTGGTACTACACAGTCCAAAGCTGTATTTCTGCCTGAGAAATCCCAAGCAAAGCCACAGCAATTTCGAGAGCTGTGGCAAAGGTCAATGGCAGTAAGCAGGGACAGCAGACAGCAAAGGAAAAATAAGCCCTTCACTACAGTCCATCATAGCCACATGGAAGACTTCACATAATCCTGCAGCAACTATTGAGCCAATTTTAGAAACACAAAAGAAAAGGCAACCATCATAAAATTGACAACTCTGCCTAAAAAACAGCACTTTCACCTCCTAGCACTGCAAGGAAGAGAGACATGACTGCTTCTTCCCTGCAGTGCTCCCCCAAACACAGCACTGCTCCCTGCCCAGCTGCCTTAACACAGCCCCTTCCAGCATACATACTGGCAAACCCCAAAGGACTTAAGGCTCAAAGACCCAGGAACATCTACAGCCTGCCCTTGGGGCTCAGTCAGTTGCTTCAGGCAGCAAATCACTGCCCCAGGAGGTAAGATAAGAGTTTACTATTATCCATCTGCTGTGCTCAATCCTGCAGATCACTGCTGTACAAGTGTCCTTCCATGGCAGGCAATCATGTCTAAGCAGAGGGCTCAAAGTGAAGCACCTTCAAATCCTTGCAAGATAGAGAGCATTGCTGCATACCATTCACACCGCAAGCAAGCCACAAGGGCTTCGCTCCACTTTTTGCCTCTGGACAGGTGCTGTTTTGCCATCTTTTCACATTATTGGAGCAGTTTTACACAACAGGGAGCATTTAGCCTTCACTTGGGCATTTTATATTTTCTTCTAGAAGCGAGGTGACATTTTCTAGGTAGCTGCACTTGGCAGAGTCTCATTTGTGGCAGCCCCAGGCTTTGACAAAGTAGCATGTGATTTTCAAAAGCACTCTGTGTGCTCCTCACTCTGTTCCCATTTATTTCAATCCTGCAGTGATTTGCATGGAAGCAGGACAGAGCCACATATTCCTGAAAAGCCACACCTGCACAATGCAGACTCAGTACAGCACCCTTGCCCTTGCTTTCAATGACATCCCCATCAGATTCACAAATACTGCTTGAAAACATTACTGCAAGGAAGCACGGTGACTGGGAAAGGGAAGTAATCAAAGCAGTCCTATTAAACATTTACAAAAGTTTATTTATTCATTTTCTCTACTGTAAGATTCAAAGGGCATTCTGAGAAAAGGAGATAAGAGCATCTGTACATTCCTTTTGGGTGAGTTTATGTAGGCAGGCAGTTGTTTAAAAGGCAGGTCAGGTGTTATGAGAGTGAGCATTTCTTCACGGCTCTGCTGTAGGAACAGCTGTTTTCTGCTAGCAGCCTTAAGTGTCAAAAATATTTCATTTCTGAGAAGAAAAAGAAGTTTCACAAAGATCTTTGAGATAAATTCTTCCTTCCAATACAGCTTAAGGAAGAGTATCAGGCTGTTTATTGTTAACCAAGTCAAACTTAAAATCATCACATGTAGCTATGCCTCTTCCAGGTTTCATGCTCCTTCCAAGACAGGCATGCAGACAGTGTTTATTTCTGTTGCATCTTCAGAAAGCCTCAGAATAGTATATATGATGTAGGAACAACAAATATGACCAAGATAAATGCAAGTTTAGGTTGCTAAACTGCCCTACAAATCCCCAGCTAAAGGGCAAAAAGCTAGTCACTCCTACTGCAGCTCTGCCTTTCAAGACAAGAGACATTAAAATGGTCCCTAATGTCCTCAGTAAAATAGGCTGTACTGATTCTACAAAAAAAAAAAAAAAAAAAAACAAACAAAAAACAACATACAGTAACTTGCTTCCCTGGGTTCACTCCTGTTTTCACTCCTCAAAGTGAAATCAAGAGAATAATCTGGTGGTTTTAATAATACATGTGTTTTTAGAGACAGCACTTTAGAGTTATATCTGAGAACACAATACAGCCATTTCAAGCTCGGACTATAAATTTCCTTACTGACAATAAACCAGATTTCTACTGGTTTAGGCTCTCCTAAAGAGCCTTATCTCTCCTTAGTTTAGGCTCTCCTAATCCTGTGGACTCAGAGTACTGGTATAAATCAGTTCTCATGATCCAGACTACACAAATTTTACAGCTGCCCACTACATCTGGCATATTCAGACCCCTCACTTAACCAATTCAACACAACCCATTTGTATCCAAGATATCTAAAGGAAAGCACTTCCTTTGATTTTATTTCTCATTCAACCACATACATATTTTGTACATATACATATTTTTAAATTAAGTAATTTTTAAATCCAGCCTTCTAATTTTGAAACCTAAAACCATCCTGGAGCCCAAATTGCACCAATTCAGCTGCAATGGACACACCATAATGCAAATGCACGTTGTTGGATGTTGCTGCAGTCACTGGTGAAGGCACAACCACCTCACATAGCTTGGTCAGATCCTGTGAGCAATCAAAGGAGGGAAAGGGATGAGTACGCATGAACATACCCAACCCAGCAAGGGACAGCCAGTTTAATAATCTGGTTCTTTTCACAAATAACATTTACAATAGGTGATGAAATATAAATTGTGCCCTAATTCTTCCTTTATTATTTTTTCAGGTTTAAAGTCAGATGCTGCAGGCCAGCACTGCAGGCCTGACTCTGCAAGGGCCTCTCTGTTCCTCAGATGGCTCCATCCCTCCCGGCAGATCCCTCAGCATGCTCCTTTCCAGGCATGTCCTCCCAGGCTTCGGCAGGACCGATGCCTACAAGCAGGGCTGCCATGCCTCACTACATCTTTTACAGCATGCGACTCTGCTTTGGGGGTGTAGTTAAAACACAATGAACGTGAAGCAGGACTCTCCCAGACCACAGCACTCAGGAAGTGTTGCAATAGCTGCATGATGAGCCTCAGCTCCATGCCCAAACAGGGGGACAAAACTGCCTCGGCTCCTCTGTGAAAAGCCTGCTTAGCAGAACCTCCTGGAGTTACTGGTGTTTGAGCTCTTTTTTCCTCATTTCACTCCTCATGCAAAGAAGAGGAAGGCAGGGGGAACCAACCATTCTCCTGCCACTGTTGTCCCACCTTTGAGCTGCTCTCAAGATTAACCTATTCAATGCAGCAGCCATACCTCCAAGTCTGCAACCTGCTCACTTCCAACAACCACATGCCCTGCCACCTCTCCTCCTGAGCAACCAGGGCCTCCTAGCTGGCTTCTCACCCACCAGGAAGAGGCTAAAAGAGGAAGATCCATACGGACTGTCCTTCCAAGCAGGTCGTGCATCTGAATTCTCAGCTGTTACAGAGTTCATGATTAACAGGCACGCCACAGTGAGCACCAAGGTCTCTGGTCACTGTAACCCCATGCTGAAGTTCAGGACAAGAGGATTTATGTTTGAAAAGAAAGGCTACTGAGTTTGGAGAAATCCAGGGGATCTGGATGATGAAGTATTTTTTGGTTTGGTGGGGTTTTTCTCCTGCTTTTTGAAAGAGACCAAACATAGTATTTCTAGCCCTGTAGCTATGAGCACATGCATTCCACAATGCACACAGAAGCAATGCTACCCTGTACATTTGCATCCAGACAGGAAATTTTGTAAAAAAAAAAAACCCATGGTTTTGTCTGGTTACCAGAGGAAAGGTTTGAGGCAAATGAAGTTTTTGGACATCCTAATAATTAATTTTACCACCACAATGTAAAATCCAAGGAAAGGGCACTTCCAGAAAGTAAACTACTGACTCACACTGTTTCAGTGGCATGCACTCCCCCAGTAATTTCTGTTCCCTGTAGCAGAGAGGCACAAGAATCACTTCGCTGGCTGCTATCTTGTCTCTGCATTACATCCACAAGCCTAGCTGATGTGACAATAAACACAGCTTTTTAATTAACAACTTTTTGTAATTTCAAAAGGTGCCCTCTAAAGGACTCCTCTAAGCGGAACTGTTGAAACAATTTTGTGCCATTGTTTGACATTTTGTGAATAGCATGAATGAGAAGCAAAATTGAATCCTCCTCCTCCAGATATGTATAAATGTGCAGTAGATAAGAGAAAAAAAAAAATATTTGTACTACGTAGTAAAGAAAGAAAAGGGAGGCAAAGTCTTTGAAAGCCCTCACTGCAAATGTAACAAACCTTCCCTCACTGAAAGTCATTAGTAAAACCTGCAAGCTTTGCAAGGAGAACAGGGTTAGATCCATGTTCAGTGCATTGCAAAATTCCAGAATTTTATTCACAAGCAGACATCATCCTGGGAAATAACTATCTCTGATTAAACATGATTATATATTCTAAAAACACTAATTGAAACTTTTAGCATGCTGGCAGCATGTCAAGTACACAGACACAAAAAGTGAGAGAGATAAATGGGAGTTCCCTCTTACAAGCACAGACCTGGGCAGCAGGAAGGAGATCACTCCTCTGAAGTCATCTAGCCTTCAAAAGGTTCAAGACCCTCTGCATATTTTTATGTCTTGATGTTACTCTCAAACTCAACCAAGCCACTCTGCAGGCCATGGTAAGCATTTCTGAAGTCTGGAGGAGGCTCTCCAGGGGCTGCCTGGAGGGGACAATCAGTATTGTGTCACAGCCTCCCGCAGCAGGAGATGCAGCTTGCTCCCAGAGCTGGGCAGAGGTCAGCCACTTCCAGCTGCCCTCACAAGCCAGGCAGAATCAAGCCACAAGGCAGTAAGACCAAGAGGCCTCAGCCAACACTGCCCTGTCTGGCAGAGGCTGGAGAGGTGCAGCTGCAAGACTCCCAGTTCCAGGCATTTCTCCTGTTCTCTATTTCAGACACCTCCTGACAGTCTTCTATCATCTTTCTAGCTCAGAACCCTATGCTCCACACATACATCTTCACTTCCCATTAGACATGGCTTCATTCATAGGTCCACAACTAATGAAGCATTAGAAAGATGATCTTTGACACACCTTTCTATATGGAAGATGTAAGGTCGTCTTTATCTCATACAGGGGAGGCAGGAGTGAAAGACGAGGGCTTGATTATTCTTGTTCTTATTTGTAAAGGTGAATAAAGAAATTCAGTTCTCATTGCCACAAGCCAAAGCAGACCCACACAAAGGAGTGTGTGAGATGGCACTCTTCCTCAGTTTACTGTTATCATGACTGCTATGAGTGTTCACCATGAAATGAAAAGGGAAACTGTTCCTTGCTTTACATCATCACATCCTTCTCACCTGCCCCAGCCAGCAGAAACCCCACTGCAAGCACAGCTGGTAGTGGTGTGTCAGTAGACAAACACAGTTTCTCTAGGATGGTCACAGGCTCCTCAGAGAGCAGCACTGCAGAACCTTTTTCAGACTAAATAAAACCTGCAGGATAACTGGGACTTGGTGTCACATCTTAGTGACAGTCCCTTAGTTTAAAGAAGGGCACTTGGGATCAAACCCAAAGACCTTTTTATTTCTATTTCCAAATCTCAGACTGCCCCTCTCCTACAGCCAAAGCTGAAGGCAGGATGACCTAGCTGCTAAAGGTCTACACCTCAGCATTCAGGATTCATGAGATCCATTTCCAGCTCTGATCATCTGCTCACTCTGAAGACTCTATTTTCAATACCATCTTATGTTTGCTTTATTTTATAGGTAAACAGCAGGCTAGCCCAAAGATGTTTCTCAGAGTACACATCTTTACAGCACTCAGAACAGTACTGAATTTCTGGGGCCTCTGCACTACAGCTGTGCAGCTAGTTAGGTGATTTGCAGGATGAAGTATCCTCATCAGGTCGGGTGGGATATTCGCTCGGCTTGGCTTCCTTTTACTAAGCATTTCATTTATTCCAGGGCCTAAATTTACAAGTCATCAGAAGATGAACAGTGGTTGTACACAGAGAGGACTTAAGCACTCCTGATAATCCTGACCTCTTTTAGTAATTGTCTGGAAATGACTTGTAGGAAAAGCAAGAGAAGCCAGATTCAAGGTCAACTCCTCTAATCCACAGACATCCAGCATCCAACATCTACCACCCTATTTTGAGGGAAAGGGACAAAAGACACACAGACAGAAAAAAAGAAGCAGTGAAATGAGTCAGGTCAGATTTGCATACCCTACATGTGGCTATTTTGTACACATCTCATATCTCTGTCAGGCAGTAATAGGGTACACTACAGAAGCCTCAAGACCTACTACAAGGCTACAGTTTGAGGAAAGATGATGTCTTATCACTCTAATTACCCACAGAGGGATTTTTATTGTATTATGGGAACAAACACCTGTATCTTTACCACATGCCAAAACCAAGAAGTTAATGGAAGGTGAACTGGAAAGCCAAGTCCGTAAGAAAGGCTTCAGAGTTTCTCAGAATAACAATACATAATTAAATCACTCTTTCACCCTGGGAAGGAGAGGCATTAGCTGCCTGTGGTTCTGCACACTCAGGTTCTGCCCACTGGAACACAATGAAGGAAATGCAATTTGAGTCTGGGGAACACCAGGCTACAGTGACCTCCTTCTAGAATAAGAAAGCATGCAGGGGTGAAGGCACGAGTCGACAATAGATTTCCAAGAGGGGAAAACAGAATTTATAAACCCTCTTGGCCAAAACCGAGTCTGTTATCCACAACTATACTCAACACAGATCTCTTCTCTTTGACATAAATGACAAAATTCCCAACAATAACTGAAGAAGAGTAGTCATAAGGATACAGTGAAATTGGAAAGACAAAGCAGAAGACACCTGTGACTCATGTCCCTCTCTTCCCTTTTACAAAAAGGCAACATAATGGCCAAATAATAAAATCTGCCCTAAGACCATCTGCGCTTGCCTCTGTTTTGATGCATTTCCCAGACAAACTGAGCAGACCTGTCTCCCCACCCATGCTGCTCAGCTTCAGCTTTCCAGAGCCAGCAAATATTATTCAGCATCATTACGGTGTTACTACACATGATTTTCAGATCCGTTAGCTGCTTCAGAGCAATCAACACAGAGCAGCTTCCATAACCTTCTCAGTCTAACAGCATCCAGACAGTTTGAAGCTCATACAAAAAGCAGACTTACCTGGTTTGCTTCCTTCATAGTCATGCCCCAGTTGGCCTTTGGTGTTCAAGCCACAGGTGTACACTTCCCCATCTTCCAACAGAAACACAGAGTGATTTCCTCCACATGCCACCTCCTTGACATTTCTGTCATGAATGAATCCATACACCTGCGGTTCAGGAATGATGACCTGGAGGTTGCTACCTATGCCAGGTTGTCCAAAAGACGAGTATCCCCAGCATAGCATTTTCTCTCTTTTCAGCATCTCATGTATCCTTCCTGGGCAAGAAAAACAGGGGAAGGAATGTGAATGAAACAAGTATTCACAAGTGATCCTACAGCGATAAGCTACTCTGAGCTGAAGTGATAACAAGCAAAAGAGGCATTTCCTGCATGACTATCAGTCTTGTGGACTGCCAGTAAAAAGGAATTTCTACCAATATACAGGCAAACAAAGAGAAATCAAGACAGCTTAGCTCAGGTACTGAGTCAGCACCTCTGTGCCCTGGACATTCCCATCTTCAAGGCAGTAAAAGCGTTCTGAAACCCAGAGCTGAGCCTTTATTTCAGCAAAATCACTCTTCTTCAAAAACAAAAAATCAACCAACTGCCCAAACTAACTGTAATGCTTTATGGACTAACAGGTCCAAACCTGAAGTTTTAGAGTTATAGTGTTGTATTTGGGACCACTGCTTAAGGAAATCTTTAAAAATTCTCCACGGTGGTCAAACAAGTCCTGAACAGACCAACATAGGTACTTGTGGTATACTGGTCAATGCAGAACTATATTATTTCTGATTAACCCAGATTAATAAGTATTTTGCTGAACTGAACACATTCTTGCAACCCAAATATGTGCATGTGCACACACACACATCCCTAAACTGCAAGAATTTCCCAAGCAGCAGCAGTTCACACAGAGCAGCACACTGGCAGCTAGGCCCTGACAGCAATGGGCAGATAACACTGATGTAACCTGCCAGCAGTCAGGTGTGATCTTTTGTGCTGTGCTCAGTGAAAGTCAGGGACTCCAGAGAATGGGGTAACATGGGAAGAGGAAAAAACATAGCGATACAAAAGGCCCAAGGAATTACTCAGCCCGAATTTGATCATAACAACAGGATGCTAATGCATAAAAGCTGGGGGGAGGGAAACAGCTCTCATTCCAGAAGCAGCATGTGAAAGATTTTAGTAACACTCCCTTGTCACTCCTAATCTCAGTAGGTTTGAGTTATTTATTAAACGTATTATACTAATAAGACCTTGAGAACTCTTCTGCTTGAGCCAGAAACCGATTAAAGCTTTTTTTGTAAAGGGAAGAAGAAAGAAGAGAAGAAAATGAAAGATCCAAGACATCAAGTCTTATGACTCACCATGCCAAGTTTTAAACTAAGGCAATTTAGAGCAGCAGCACTTACTATCTTAGCACAGGACTGAAAAGCAAAAGGTAACCCTTGATGCACCAAAGATTCCTCAAGGAAACAAGATTCCTTCTCCTCCTCTAGGCAGACAGAAAGCGCATGCATTCGGTTTGTTTCCAAAGCCTGGTGCTAATTCAAGCTCCAGGTATTAGCAATAAAGCCTTTCCTAATCTAAGTCCCCAAGTAACAGCGTTCATCTCTTACCCCACTATCCTTGCCCGTCAGCTGTGGTCACACAGCCAGGTGTGGTCCCTTCCACTGAGGCAGGACTGAGCTGGACAGGGGAGGGAGTGGATTGGACTTTCCAGTTGTACGTCATCAGTGATGCAATTTCCTACCACAAACCGTTTTACTAGGATCTCTTCTTAGGTACTTTAAAGCATGCTATGAATCCCGTTTATCTTTAACAGCCCTTACTCCTTTAGAGCATACTTCATTCACATCCACACATGTGCTTATCACTGGCCAGCTCCAAAGCATCCAGATGAAAAAGCAGGTTACAAGGCTCTGTCTAGCTAAATCAGTTGCTGAGTACACTCTGTACTTAGTTGCCCTCAGCACAAAAGCCTGATGGAAGATACCCTCTACACCGGCTACACTATTTCCTATGCTAAGAATAGGAATGCCGTGGGACACAGTAAAATTGAAGCGAGTGCATGTGCTTTAAATGACCCAACTGCTATATTTATAGTGAACTTCATGTTCCGTCTCAAAAAAAAAAAAAAAAAAACACACACCAACACACCACACAGCACAAGCAACATCAAGGCAAGGAATCATTTCAAAACTGACATCAGAAATCTGGGACTGACATTTCTCTCAGCTTGGGGAATTACCTTGTTATGAAGATATAAGCAGCAGGATAGCAACAAACCTAAAGATCTAAAGATCACATTCCCTGCTAGTGTAAGTGGATGCTGCATCTGAGCTGAAAAGATTTCAAGACTATACAACTTGCATTACAGTGACATTGTACAACACGAGCTAAATATTAATTTGGGATATCTTTCTAAAAGGGTTCCTAAAAAGTCTGCTCCCCATAGACTAGTCATCTTTCCTAGTGATAATTTCATTTAAAATACTAAAAATACTTTAATTACTTTCCTTGTGTTCATAGTCCACACAAGAAGTTGCTGTAACGGGCAGGGGGATGCAACGTCATTGGCAAGAGATGGGTCTTCCTCTGGGTAAACCTATGTAAAACAGGAAGACTTCAAACTCCCAGTAATTCAGATGCCCACTAGGGTGATATTTCAGAGGAGCTCAAACCTCATTCATGCTTGTGGCCAGATTTTCTAGAGCACCCTTAAGTTTAACAATCCCTACAATAGATAACGACGCATGCCAGGCCCTTTAGAAAAATGTGGACTTAGCTAGATTTTTGGTTAGTTTTAAGTCACCTCCCTTGAATCCCAAACCCCCATCCTCCAAAAATTTTGCTGATATTTCAAGGGGACAAAGCAGCACTTGCCACTCGAGAGTGAAAACTTACACAGTCACTTCCCATTGGAGTGTACAGGCACAGCTAAATATTTTCCAATGGCCTGGTTAGCCATATTTTTAAATTTACTTATTTTGAAGACATAGCACAATTTTAAAGTTACAACTGTTTTAATGTTTGCTTGTTTCTCCCCCCAGAAAAGCTGCTGCACTTTTTAATACATCATGTGTTCCAGTAGGAACTCTGTCCTGAAACACAACAAGGCTTCAAACAACAATTTCACAGTCCATTTCTAATCTGGTTAAGGCAGTTACTCTTCTCTGACACTAGCAGAGGAAGTAAAAATGCATGTTACACTGCAAACTACCCCTACAAGCTGCATACCCTCCTTATACTAAAACAATTATATAAATAGTTTCTAGTGTGGGCAGGCACTAACACAGACATGCGTCTGCACATACAGACACACATATATGTAAAATATAGATAAGGTTCCTATTCACTTAACTGAAATTTGAAAAATGCCTAATTATTCCTAGCATTCAGCTTAATACACCTTAAACAAAAGTTGCATTTTGATCTTCATAGGACAAACCCTTAGGGAATGTGTTTTCCTTTAAATGTATCAGTTAGGGCCTTAAAGTTCCCAGACCCTTTCATAAATTGGATTGCAAAAAGCACAAGAGCTGCAGTACCCAACCACATCACCTATTCCCGTTCTTCACAGATCACAACACAGCCAGCTTGGCATTTATGTTTTAGAGATAAGAACAGATGCAATGCAGCAAAACTGGTCATTTGCAGAGACTCCTCATATAGAACAAAAAAAAAAAAAAAAAAAAAAAAGGAGAGGGGTTTATCAAGACATAACCCAACACCCTCAAACCCTGACATTCCAGGAATAATTAATTCACCATCAAAACAGTGAAGGAGGTACACAGCACAGCTAGAGATATGAAAACCTCACACTGTGGGGAAATATTTTGAGGAAATCTATTGTGGGAAGAACATCCACCCTCTGCTATGATAAGGCTCAGCTGACATACTAAGTATATACCCTTTGGTGAGAAAACAACCCTGGTGGTTTGGTAAAATAATAATGCCGCATGTAAGATCGTGACAGGGTACGTTTTGCCTTTTTTTTCTTTCTTTCTTTTTAATAACTGTCTTGACATACAGTCTCTTCACATGATCATACAAACATATTCTAAAGCTATAGTTGCAACTGCATCCTTTCTGGGAAAGTTAGTTAAGTAAATATTGTGCTTGCAACAAGCAACACTCAAGGCTGGATGCTCTCTAAACAAAGAGATCTGCCAACTGGCAAGACATGAATAAACAAGCTTTTTCCTTCCCTGTTGTTTGTGAGATTTCAGCTAGCAAATGCGATCCTTTTATCAGCATTGCCCAATAATGAAGGGATTTACTGCTTCTTTCTGCCCTTATGCCTCCAAGCCCACTTGCTTCGTCCTTTTGCCTTCATTTTACTCCAACTCAACGTCCAACATAGAGGAGGCTAGAGAGCAAGGGAACGCACGGCGTAACAGCGAACGAGTTAAAGCAGAAACAGAGCATTTCCATTGTATAACCACCCGCCCTCAGCAAGAGGTGTCCCCGTCGAAAAGAGAAAACAGAAATTAAAATAAACAAAATTAAACACGACCCGCATCCTCTCCATTTTGCAACCCCGGCAAGCTCACCTCCCTTCCCTCGCCCCCCGACACAGGCTGCTCGGCTGCCGCGCTCCCCGCTCCTGCTGCCCCCGCGGGCTCGGCGGGGCCGGGCGGGCACACCGGCGGCCCCGGGCGCCCGCCCCCCGCCCGCCCCGCGGCGCCGGGCGAGGCGGCAGCAGCGGCAGCACCGACCGGCTCCCGGCTCCGCGCACCGGCCCGGGGAGGCCCCGCCCGGGGACGCGCGTCCTACGCCAGGAAAGGAAGGGGGAGAGCCCAGCGGGGGGCCGCGGGGCCCCGCCACGCCGCTCCGCGCACCCTCCCGCTGTTTGCCTTCTAGCCCCGGCTCCCCCCCCCGCACCGTTTCGGTACCAGGACCGGCAGCGGCTCTACCGAATTTTCCCTCCCTCGGCACCCGCCGCACCCGGACGGGCCCGGCCCCAGCGCAACGGGGCCCGGGCCCACCCCGGCGGGGCTGTGACCGCGGCGAGCGGGGCCGCCCGGGGCGAGGAGCAGCCGCCGCCGCCCCCCCCCCACGCCCCCCGGCCGCCGCAGCCCCGCTCCCCGCCGCTCACCTTCCGCCGGCCCCGCCGCGGCAACGAGGAAGTCCAGCCCGCTGCTGCCGCCGCCGCCGCCGCCGCCGCCGCTGCCGGCGGGAGTGACGGCGCAGGGCGGCCAATAGGAAGCGCGGGGCCGGCCCCGGAGCACAAATCGGCGGCGAGCGCTGCGCCCCGCCCCGCCCCGCGCGGGGTGGGGCGGGGCGCTCTGTCAGCCGGTGGGCCCCGGTGGGCCCCGGTGGGTCCCCGCGGGCGGGCGGTGGCGGCGGCCGCTGCCGGCTCCTGTCTCCCGCCGCCCCGCCGCTTTCCCTAGGCCCGCGGGGCGGGAGGGCTCGCCGCTCGGAGGCCCCGGGGCAGCGTGACGGGCCGCATCAGGCCGGCGCCGCCGGCTTCTGTGGCTCGCTGAGGACGGGGCGGGCCCGGCTCCCGGCGCTGAGGGGTTGCCTGGCGGGAGCAGCGGCGAGGGGGGAGCCCGCCGATCCCCCGGGCCTCCCCGGCCCTGCTGGCGTTCTGGCAGTGCCTGTAGCCCGCTCCTTGGGGCAGGGACGGCGACGTTCGCTCGGCGGATTCCTGCCGCGCCCCCGCGGCGAGGTCTGTTCGGGGAATCTCCTTTCCCCGCAGGCCGGGCGCTGCCTGGGGTCAGAGCTCGCTCTGGCCGAGGGTGCTGCCAGGGGCCCGGCGCGATGGGTAACCAGCTCAGGCCGCAAACCGCGGCCAAGGGTTGTGACTGCAGAGGTTTAGCAAGCCTTACAGGCTAAGCAGATCAGCAGCTGCGCTGAGGACAATGGAAATCAATGGGCAGAAGTTAAGCATGTGCAAATATTCCAGGATTTAAGCTATTCTAAATGAAGGTCTCAAGGGAAAGCCAGCTTTCCACTGTTTAAAATTACTCTCTTGGTTTTGTTAAGTATGAAATATCACTTACTAATAACAATAGTCAGTTCCTTTCCCAGCTCCTTTTTTTTCATCTTGGATTGTACATGGCTTCTAGGCAACTGGCAGGCTTGTTGGTTTAGGAACTCACACATTTCATACAAAGTTTTGACCTTAGGAAAGTATTTGTGGTCAAAGTATAAACGTCTGTTGTGAGAAAGAAGAAAAATAAAAAGAGGCCAATGAGCAAGCAATTATATGACTCCTGAGTACTCCTTTTCTGATCTTAATGCCATCCATTAGAAAAAGTCTCTGCACGCCACAGAAGCAATGCACAAGCTGGGTCCCACTCAGACCACCAAACTGACAGTCAGTATTTGAGCAAAACACACAGAGATGTTTGCAAGGGCTCAGGGTGTGGGGAAGAGGTCCCTGAAGCTAGTCCAGCGCCCACATTATTCATCTCCCTTACGCTACAGCCCTGGCAGTTTGCAGTGTTTGCATACTCAGCGTGCAACGTGTCACGTATCAGATGAAAATTCACCTGCATTTGCATGGATCATGCCTGTTTAGCATAAAAAGAGCTACTCTCTGGTGTAAAATTACACCTGTGACATAATAGCTTTTACTTAACTGGTGTTACAGGCAGCTTCTAGAACACCTAAAAGCATTGAGGAAAAAATATTTCCTTTGTTTTTGTTTTATTTATTTCATCATCTAGAGACCTTTGGAAAATAGTCAGCACTTCCCCTTTACACTCAATTTCCTCTGTTTGCTTCTGACTGAGCAATCAAGGAGGACAAGGCATCCACAAAAAAGAAAAAAAAAAAAAAAAAAAAGTAGATGAAGGAGCAAAGCCTGCAATTTGTCCTAGGGAGCCAGGAGACTCTTGCTTAAATCAATTTCCATCTGGCTACATTTCAGCCATGAAAGTTCTCCACGAAGCTGCTCCTTCATAAATGGGTAAAATTCTAAGTAAAAGCACCAAAACAACCCCGTTTTGCTCGTGCCCCTGCTCTCGGCTGCACACAGCTCGGTGTTTCATCGCGCGGGGGGTTGCCTCTCCTGGGGGCAGCCGGGCTGGCGTCCACCTCTCGCTGCCGGCTAAGGGCGGCCCACGGTGGGGTCAGGCCTTCGCCAGAAGAATATGTTGTTCGCCATTTCCTTGACGGGTTACATCATCCAGAGACCAGGCCTGAAGGTATCCAGAGATGCCGAAATCTGCAGGCCGTCCTGATCTCCGAAGCCCCTCTCTCCTCCCCCCCCTAGCAGCTGTACGGCAGTCCAGTGCCAAGAAGCCCACAGGCAAGCGTGTGGTGAGGTCTGCTGAATTTTGTGGCAATGCAAGTCATTATTCATTAGAGTTTTCTCCACAGCTTTCACCTGCCCTGTGAACCTTCTTCCAGTAGGTGTTTTCCCCCAGAGTCCTTCGCCAGGTGCCGTTGGTGGCCTTCCGCTCCGGTGGGCCACGGCACGGACCTTTTACCGGGGCTGCGCAGAGGTAGCGATGCTTTATGCCTCCTCAGCCCTGCCCAATGCCAGAGCTTTTCACCAAAATGGCAGCCTGAGGAGAGGAGGAAAGCCAGGTGCAGAGCACACCACGGCAGGGAAACCTCTGCGTGGGCCGCAGGGCTATGCCCCAGGCATCTGGGCCAGAGAGCGGCTGTGGGTAGGAAGAAATCCTTCCACGTGGCCACTGATGTCTCCTTATTGCTCTGGAAGCAATCAACTCTTCCCTATTTTTTTCTTTTTCTGCCCTTCCCGTGTTAGGGAAGAGCTTTTCAGAGGGGCTCAGCCAGGGATTAGCCAGCCAAGGAGAGGTCCCGCTACCTTCCATGGAAGCAGTAACTTCTACGCGGTGTCTTTTCTGCAGCAAATCCAGCGTGCAGTTCACCACTAACACACTTCACCAGGCTATCTTTGTTTCTAGTGGCTTACAAGCTTCTGGGGTGTCCTGGTCACCCCAGATCCACCCTGGTTGCATCAGATGCTCTGCCAGGCTCTTGTGCTTCTCTACACATGACGTTCAGATCAGACAAGTGGTCTAAAAAAAATTCCTGCTGCAGGCTCAATATACTTTTTCTGCCTCTGTAAAGCCTTTTAAACTCATATAGCTGAGTGTGAGGCTCACTCACATTGTATTCCCCTGCATGCTTTGTAATGAGCCCTGCTTTAGAAAAGGTAGACACAGCTTGGTGCTCAAATTCATTTCAGAAAATGACAGAGGAGTGCTCTACTCTGCTCCCTCTGAAAGTCTTTTTTTGCCCTTTTTTTTTAAAAAAAAAATAAAAACAGGGCTTATTTGAGGACAAATTAAAAATAACCTTGAAAATTACTCTGAGCTTTAATCTCCCATGTGACATTGCATCATACGTGATGAGAAGGAAATACCTCCAGGCTCTAAATAAACCTATTCTCATTTAATCTCTAATGGCTTATTTTGAAACCCAAACAGAATATATCTTTTGTGCACTCGTACAGCACAGAAGATCACTCTGGATTTCCAAGCCCTCATGGAGGCTTAGAAAAACATAAAAGAGGAAACAAGCAACCAGGAGTGGGCTGGTGAAGAGCGGCGTGCCACGACAGAGAGCTGTGACAGTGCGGCAGCATCAGCCGGGCGTGGGATGGGAACACTCCGGCTCAGCGGGGACAACAGCTCGGGCTTCCGCCAGTTCCCTCTGCCCACAGAAATACACCTGCAGCAGGGTGGTGCCTTTCCCTGAGGACTTGAGCACCCCAGTGGTGTCCTGTCTGCCCCAGACAGGTGAAGGGGACAGCGGTTAACTCTGCGTGGGCCATGTCCCCTCGCCCCCCTTGGCTGGCAGCTGGCATCCTTCAGGGAGCTTGACCCCCTCCTCCCGCTGCCCCTGCCACGTCACCTGCTTCCCTGTACCGCCCTGGCACTTGAGGTGAGTGCCTGAAGTTTTTATTTACTAATTACTATACTGTAACTTAAAAGGAAGCTTTCTTTTGCCTTAATATGTAACAATGTCCTTACAGTGTCCTTTTTACTGAGCGGGAAATTCATAAATACTGCTTATGACTTTTCTAAGAAACATTTACTTCCCTAAAGAAGGAAAAAAAAAAAAAAAAGCACTAGCCTAACAGTCACTTTCAAATCACTTTCAAAAACGGTTTATATCATTTACTGGTATTTCAAAGAGGCAGCCTCCCTGGCCCAAGAGGATGTGCACGTAATACCCAACACAAAGTCAAGACAGAACAGGAAGTAAAAATTGCTTTCTTCTCACTTTCAATGTTTATATTCATTTAAAGCATATTCTGCACCAAACACGAAAGACCTTGACTTGTTCAGACTATGTGATGCATCTATTTGAAATACACTTACATCAGCCTTGAATCCTCTTGTGAACGGCTTCCCTGTATCAATGAAGACAGAAAACTGATATGCTGTCACGCATAGGCAGCTGCATAACAAAGGAAGAACACAACTCCAGGTGTGGAAATTTAATCAATCATCATTTAATTCAATACAGTAAAAGTCTTCTTTACATATGTATGTCCAGTGACACATTTAACACACCAAAGGAAGGAGAAGACTGCTGAAAAATGATTGCTGTCTCTCTCTGTCTTTCCTTCTATTTTTTTACACAAAGCAAACCATACAGAAAAATACACATCCTGCCTTTACATCCTGCCTGACATCGTAAATATCCTGCCAGTGCTATGCACTGTTTTGACAAAGAGCAGCAGCCCTGCAAGGTTCTGTAGACAGGGCTGTTCTGCAAGCCTAAAATTTTATTTAACTGCTAAACATCTCCCTAGAAGATATAAAGAAACATGACAAATATCACAGTGTTCTCACACTAAATAAGAGAAAGTCCATTAATGCTTTACAAATACAGCTTTTGACAAAGTCTAGGAATGATCAAATCCTCATCCTAAGAACTTCTCTCAGGTAAGTCGAAGGCCATATGCAGGTGAGCACAGACTGCTCCTTCAATTCAGTTTGCAGGAACATGCCACCTTAGCGTTAGTTGCTCCCCAAGAGAATCCCTAATATTGATGAGATCTTTATGCTAGCTTCCTCTTGCGTTGATGACTGCTTAGCATATACTGGCTGTGTGTTTGGTAATGTACAAATCACAGAATCCCTGCTGCTGAAAGCTTACCAACTAAACAGGGCCAGCACAGAGCAGACAGGATGCACATATATGTAAATATACTTGGTTATCAGTGTCCTTCTTGGAAGTGTGTTAAATAGGACTCTTCTTTCTTAACTTTACAATCTAACAATCAGGTATCTGGCCTAAGCTCATTTTTATAATCAATATAAAATCCCAGTGAATACACACACTCGAGTGTTCATAAAGTGCAGTAAAAAATAAAGCAGGGTGGAAACCAGTAAGGGAAAAATGTGACAAGCGAAACAAAGACTTGTTTTCTTTTTCTTGTTTTAAAGTGCTCCTCACCAAGAGTTAGCCAAAGCCAAAACTTTCATTATGCTCTGTGGCATAGAGCAGCTTTTTCTTGAGTATTCTTTTACTGCTGTATCTGGGGAGGAACAAAATGTGGCTGCAGGTATTGGCAAAAGGATAGAGCTCATCTGGGTTTTCTGCTTTAGGATCCGCAATACAAAATTTAAAATATTCCAGTCCATAGCCAGGAATTCGATCAGATCCTGACAAAAAAGCTGAAGGGGAAAAAGCAAAACAAGTTAACAAATAAAAAGAAAAAACTAAGGTAACATTATCGGAGGATGAAATTAATGAGGAAAAATAAGTGTAAAATTATG
Source organism: Tyto alba (assembly GCF_018691265.1). NCBI lineage: Eukaryota > Metazoa > Chordata > Aves > Strigiformes > Tytonidae > Tyto > Tyto alba. The sequence continues at coordinate 10,735,325 of NW_024881327.1, read as the reverse complement.
GCTATTTCCAGAAGATAATTATTTTGCTTTGTTGAATTTGCACCTAAATATAATAAAATCTCTTGCTGATTCATAATAATTGTAAGCACTCTTTTAACTTACAGAGACTTTGTGGATGAGAAAGGCCAGGCTAGGTTTGACCTTCTATGATTAAAAAGGATCAGCTACCTTCTGCGATCCTTTGAGAAAGCTGAACTGCTTACGTTAACAGTCTGCTCACACACAAGTTGAGGCCTCTGACCAGCAACTGATAACCACAGAAGTATGGGATAAAGTAATTACAAGGTCCGAGGCAGTCAGACACACTCAAGCAAGCCCCAAGGGATGTGAGGAGGGTCAGAGCTGTGTCTGTGCAATTGTTTGTGTCACTTCTTTGTGGCTTTCACCAGAAAATGTGGTGGTGGCAGGAACGTGTCAAAAAGCCATTTGAAACTATAGTATTTTCATGTGCAAGCATCTAAAATGTGTGTTGCGGGGGAGAGAAAAGGGTTATGAAAAGTTTCAAATGCCTGATACATTACCGAGAAACATTTTCTTTCTTTCTTCTGGGAGTCTGTGAAACACAATCCAAAAATTCCTGATGGTTCGATCTAACCTTTTATACTGACTGTATGTCACATTCTGTCAAAGAGATAAAACAGGCCAGTTAACCCCATTTCCATTTTTATTTAAAGCAACAACAGTTTATCTGATAAATTTTATAATCCTGTTCATAGATATTCAAATCCTCTTAACCTCTGGAATCTGCTTGTTCGTTTGTTTTTCAAAGATTCATATGGCAATCCTTGAGCTACGCCTTGATTTTTAGTCCCCCTTATTCTTGTACCTGATGTAGGTTAGAAACAGACTCAAAACAATGACACAAATCAAAAAAAAAAAAAAAAGAGACAGTCCCTTGAGCTTCTGTTTTTCTGTTCATGACCTAGACACTCTACAAAAGAACAGGTCAGAAGGAGGTTATGCTCAGCAGATATAGCAAAAGTACACTGTGCTTGTATCCAGTACCTCTTCCAGCAGATGCCAGTCAAATTTTGTGTGTCCCTGGAGAACAATCTGGAGCTCTGCAGGGAGAAACATCTTCCACTTTCTAGCTGGGCAGCCTCTTGAAAACCCTTGCATAAAGTCCTTAAATGGCTTCCGTATTGATTCATTGAACACATAATTCAGATATAAGTCAACAAATTCTTTCCTGCAAAGATATTTTGAATCAAACAAGCCATGCAATAGGTGCTTTTTTAAAAGGAGAATTATAGAGAACTTTATTCCTTATTCCTTTATTGAGTATGACCTGCTCTACTGTAAAGACTGTCTTTACCAAGAACAGTCATCACTGGCCATTATTTATTCACTGAATAAGCTGGGAGGTTCATCACACATAAAAGAGAATGCTGGCCAACATGGATTCATTTTGATAATACTCCTTGTACTTCATGTGAACACTCCAATGAAACCCTATCAGACACTTCACTGTTAAGATGCAACCTAGCAGACCTAAGTGGTGTAAATTCAAGAAAACTCCCACCGAATGCCCAAGAATAACCCTGAAATCAAAATAAATATTTACACAGCTAATCAGTACAGTTTCACCATCTCTTTTTGTGATGGGGATTTGTTTAGTGACATTATGCTTGTACAGTCAACTAAGTGTAAACACTATACTTCAAGCTTCCTAAATAAGCCCTTTCATTCATCCCTACGGGGTCCTCAGATCATCTGCATAATCCAGGCCAAAGAATTTCTGTCTGTCCCCTGTGCTGAGGTTAATACTGACACAATACCTTACTGATAGATCACTCCTTCTCTGTTATATACAAGATACATTCCATATACATAACAAAGCAGGAAACATTTTGCTTGTAAAAAAACTTATAAAGGTGTAGCTATAGCTGGATTTCCCAGACAAGTTGCCTGTATTTCCCTGAAAATATTGTTTAAAGGTATTTTATATATTTGTTAGGAATTTCCCTGATAAGGCCAGGTATCTCTGTATATGCAGATGCCAGTATGTCCAAGGATCCCCTTCTTACCAACTGCTTGCACAAACTGCCAATGTCTGGCACATAGGCAGCACGTACAATAAGAACCAAAAGCATACAACCTATCAGAACAAGACCAGCGGCACAATACTGATGTTCAAAATTTTCTAAGAGTATATGGAGATGAGTATAGATATGGTATTTCATCACTCATAACAAGACAACAGAGCAAGAAAAAGAAAACCAACCTGTTATACTTCGTGACAGGAATGTTGGCACCATTTTTTTTAAGTTCAACAGTAACCATGGAATCTTCTTCCATTATCTATGCAAATAAAGGAAAACATTGGATGCTACATCTATATATGGATGACAGATACATATGTCCTACATCTATCATTCTTTCTTTCTGCAGGGCCCAACATAGCACTCTTACTAGTTTGAGTTTACAGACAAGTTGCATCATCTGCGGTGGGACACTGTCTTGCCTGAGTACATGGCATGACATGGTATGTCTGAATGGCACAATAATGTCTTACTGTGAAGTCCATGTCCAGGCTCTCAAGGATATGATCACATTCTTCATCCAAAATTCCCTGAAGATTCCTTTCGAAAAACAAAGGGGAAAAAAGAGAGAAGAAACATGACCACTCAATGCACTTTTGAATTCCACTGAAATCACCTTTTGATGGGCAGTATCACATACATACATATACATACAGATCACCTATACTGACACAGAACCTTCATATATGGCCCTAAACTGATCTATACACTTATGTCCCGCTACTGCCATGAGCTGAGGGCAAATGCCTTCACTTTGAAGGATTCCAGGCAAGTCCACCGCCACGCCCTGTGGGGATAACTTTACACAGAGTTCAGTGACAAGTGGGCTTGGACCACAGCCTTGTTCTTCCAGATACCATCTAGCGAACAATTAAGCGTGGACCAGTGGGATGATCTGAGAGCTGTTTTGGGGCGCAGCACCTCTCACAAACTGTTGCAGGCAACCTGACGTTTCGGTCCACTGAGGGCACAGTGACCTCAACAGTCACTGGCTCATGGGAAGGGGTTCTCCTTGGTTGTTTATAGCACTTGCGTGGCAAGCTGGGCTTCAGGGGCCCAGAAGCTTTACGTTGGTGGCAGCAGGACTTCTCCCTGCTCTATCTGCCTGAAATCTCCTTTCCCAGCACACGGAAACCCTGCACGCCGGCTCTCAGATTTGGCACAGCTGCAGCATATGGTAATACTGTGCTTGTGCAAAACAGCGTTGTGGAAACTGATAATTAGTAAATCAGAGGAAAAAAAAAAAAAAAAACAAAAAAAAAAACCCCACAACATTAATAATTGAGTGGTTAGTTCTTCCAAGTCCAAACTACAGCTCAAAAGTGTTTTGAACTATATATTCATGTTGTGGTCTTAAGCTCACATGGAGCAGAAATTTGACCCTTTCTAAGCCGCGGGGCTTGGTTTTTTATTTTGGCGATGCCAGCCTCTGTTCAAGAGCAACATCCGTGCCCTGGACAAGGACCACCTTGGAAATCTGTGGGCTTTGGCAGCTCCACAACGGCAAGCACAGCTACCAGGGGTACCCCAAAGATGGCCTTGGGGATCTCCGTGGGCACCGCCAAGCTAGGGGACCCGCCCGGGCCGCGGCTTCCCAGCAAAAGTTCGGGCTCGTACCGGCCTGCGGCTGGCAACAGCTCCTCGAGGTCCTCCAGGGTGGGCGCCAGGCCCAGCAGCTTTTTGTAGAGCGCCCTGGGGAAGGGGATGGGCGCCATGAGCCCGTTGTACAGAGCCATGCCGCACAGCGTCCCGATCCGGAAGAAGGTGTGCTCGCTGCTCGGGGCCTGGTTGAAAATAAAACACCTCAGAAAAAGCCGTGACGGCCTTTCCCCGGGAGCAGCCTCCCGACACACACCCACCCACCCCACCGCCCCCTCCCCGGGCCGCGGCGGGCTGGCCGCTTACCTGGCTGGGGAACCACGCCAGGCCGGAGGCGACGTGGCGGAACGCGCCGGTGCTGGGCTGGCAGAGGGTCCTGGCGGCGACGCTGAAGAGCTCCTGGGACAGCCCTCTTTCGTCCACTCCCGCCTCGCCCACGAAGGACACCTGCGAGGCCCGAGACACCCATAGCGGCGGGGAGCCCGGCCCCGGCCCACGCGGGGGAACGGGCGGGGGCGGAACCCCTGTGCGCGCACCGCAGCGCGGCCCGGGGCGGGTTGGCGGGCGCGACGGAAGCGGCGCGGCGGGCGGGAAGAGGAGGGGGGGGGGGAGCGGCCATGTTGCGCGGCGCGGCCGGTCTGCTGCTGCGGCGGGCGGCGAGCGGCGGCGGCGGGGGGCACGGCCGGCACCCCGGGCACGGCCCCGGGCAGGGCTCGGCGCGGGCGCAGCCGCCGGAGCCGTCGCTGCTGCGGTTCCTGGTGTGCCCGCTCTCCAAGCGGCCGCTGAGGTGAGGGGCGGGGGCCGCGCCGGGCCCCCCCCAGGGCGGGAGCGCGGCTCTCGCTGCCCGCCCCCGGCCTGCTGCTGCCCGGGGTGGAGCGCGAGGGGCTGCCAAAGGGCAAACCCAGGTTATTCACGCCTCCTCTTGGTTTGTTTTGGGTTCCTTCCCCCGCCCCCCTCCCCGCCTCGCCTGGCCAGGTACGAAGAAGCTACCAACGAGCTCATCAACGAGGAGCTGGGCATTGCGTACCCCATCATCGACGGCATCCCGAACATGGTCCCAGAGGCTGCCAGGACGACTCAGAAGAAGCCCCCAGCTGAGGGCTCGAAGCAGCCCTGAGGACCCACCAGCCACAGGGGTAAACGGGGGTGGATGGCCGGCGGAGGCATGCTCCCCTCCCTGCCCACACTGACTGTGCTTGTTCCCCTCCTGTCCCTAGCAGGCTTGTTTTACTCGGCCAGCGTAGATGAAAACTTCCCACAGGGCTGCACCAGCACAAACAGTTTATGTTTCTACAGTCTCCTCCTTCCTATTACAATACCGGTTTATGTATTCTTCCACTTATGGACCTGGATGGGGATTAAGCTTTTTAGGCACAACTAATGCGCTGTATTTGCTAACCCCTGGGCTCCTCTAAAGCAACATGGTTTATTTAATCTCATCAGGTATTGCTGTTGATTTGAGAGAGTTCCCTTCCAGCACTAGTGACAGTCGTCATTTTCCTAGTGGTATCTGGAACTGTATAAAGCCCTCTGCAGCAGCCTATTACTTAATTACTGCTAAGACAGATAAAGAGGAGGAACAACAAACACTAATTCCTTCTAGTGTATCCCTTCAAGAGAGTTGTGCGTTTGCAGTGGCACTCATGAAAATCTTCTAGGTGATCGTTTTTATGAGGAAGAACTATACCCTGACTTAAATAACTGATCTTAAATAATAAGCGATGACAACATGCTGTGATATGAATCTCACTTTGAATGACGAGCTTTGGTTTTGTTTTGAACTGATGTATTGAAATGTATTTGTCTTGCTGTCAGAAGAACATAAAATAAATTAGGCTGATGTTTAATAACAAAGCTTGAGTTAAAGGAAGACATTTACTTGGATGATGCCCATGTCTGTATGTCCAGTAGCTGCTTGCTTGCTGTGGGAAAATTACAGTGCTGCAGCAAAAATGTACTTGTGCATTTGGGGATTTTGTTAGAGTGGCCTCCGACATATTCTAGTGTCTGCTTATGAGATGTATGTCCCTGTACTATTTTTTAAATGTGTCTGAATGCCCAAGTTTGATAGCCAGGCTGGGTCATCTTCATTAAAGAGGCATCTCCTGACAATTTAGAAGAAAAATAACTCCAACTGCACCCAGGGTTTGGTAGCCAAGTTGGCAGCTACACATGCTGTTTAAGTATGTAGAGTATCTTTCCCCTTACCACTATCCCCCTCAGTAGAGAGGGAACAGAAGATACGCCAGCTAAATATTTCAACCTTCCTTGTTTTCATTTACAGCAACACCAGAGAATGGAGTGACAGACCACTATGGGGGTGTCACATGCAAAGAACTGTATTCTCCATATTGTCTGACAAGTGTCTTCACAGGCCGCGGCTATGAAGGGGGCAGGTTAATGCTATGATAACCAATTACAAGAGTTTCTTTTTTATGTTTTGCTACTGGGTGGTTTGTATCTGCGACACACACACACGTGAATGTCCTTTACCCTGCTGAAAAATTCAGGAATGCAGCACCAAGTTGTACATACTGCAGACCTCAGTGTCTCTTGGTGGGATACTAATAATGCAGTCAGGTTGATGGGGCTGCTGCTGGGCAGATAATGCTGTGATGCACAGAATGAGAGGCAGTACCTGCAAGATGTGTTGTCAAAGGCTGACCCTACCTATGTGCAGCTGTCTGTTGGGGCTCCTTGTATAATCGGTGGAGAGAGACTCCAGATCTAGAGGACAGTACAGAGCACAGGGCGTAAATAAATGGCTCTTTCAGCTGATGCAGTGAGGAAGGGGGAAGGAAAGGCAGCTCTGGGAGCCGCTGTGAATCTTCTCCTGAGTGTACGGGAAGGAAAAGCTTTGACAGCTCTGGCTGGCAAGTTCTGGTTCTTCACTTGGGAAGAACCAGAACTGGGTAGCAGGGCGCTGGGGCTGGCGGTTCCCCCTGCGCTGGCGCGGTGCCAGACTGAGGGCCCTCGTGTTGGTGAGTGATACGGCACGTGGCCCCCGAGCCGCTCTCCGCTCGGGCCAGGTGCCCCCTTCCCACATCAGCCAGCTGAGCGCTTCTGCAGGGCAGCGCCAGCATTGCGGTACCCGGAGAAAATACAGCTGCCAGAACCTTTGGGTTTGTGTGGAAACTGCAGGCTAAAGCCACACAGAAACAGCAACATTATAATCAGCTTTTCATCTCTTGCTGGCACTGTCCTTCCTTTCCCTTCAGGCAGCACCTCCCTGAGAGAAAGGGCTTTTGTGGCTGTCGCTTGCTGGCCTCTGAGGCTGGCCGCCCAACCACCACGTTTATCCATGTACAGCAAGCTAGCATAGTCTTTAAAGTCAATCTAGCAGTAATAGTAATGGACTTTGCCAATTACCAGTTCCCTGAGCGATCCTACTACATTACCCTAAAGCAACCTCACAGTAGCTAGCACTGCCACTTGCATTTAACTTATGCCAAGAAAGCTTGGTGGCTACCTGGAATAAAAACGTAAGATACTGCCCTCCAGATTTACTCCACAGCCCCTGTGGAACATGTTTTATAATAATTTGATGAGTAGCTGGTTTGTTGTATGCTCAGCGAATACTGAAACCCTTCTACCAACACTTCATTAACACCACAAACCAAAGAGCACTGCAGCGATATATTCAGAGCTAACAAATAATACAATTTGGTATCTTACCTTTAAGATCTTCTTGAATTGCTCAGTTGGTGCGTCATTTAAATGGGTCCATATATCTTGCAGAAGGTACTGTCTTCTGACTGGAAAAACCCAGTGTTCCTGGCCCATCACTATTAAATATATCTGAGGATTGAAGTAACAGTCTGTTAGCAGTGCGTTGAGCTCTTCTAAATTGTAAAAAAATTGGCTACACTTACATCACTACAGGGGCTGGACAGAGTATTGCGTTCTGTATTATGAATGGCAATCTTGTCTTGAATGTCAAAGATGCATGGGTATTTGGTCAGCTTCCATAGGGGCATCTGAAATGACAAGGAAGAAGGAAAAAGATGTGCTGATTTTCTCTTGCAAAAACAGAGTTCGGGGTATGTGTGCAGACTGAGGTGCCGGTCTGTACCCTGGCAAAGTCCTGTATCTCTGAAACATGCCCTTCTTGTGTACATGAACACTACACCACAGAGGCACACCTTCTAAAAGCCGCTTCTAAACACTTCTGTGAGTGAGAGATCCTGACAGGCATCAGAGCTGTCTGTGCAGGCAGACACTTGTGTTACGGTGCCCCGAGAATAAAACAGAGGTAGTGATTTTAATGGTATCTTCCATAATTCAGCTAAACCAAAACACATAGTAAAAACGTGCTGGCTACCCGGGTTGTGGTACATTGTTGTTAAAAACTCTTGGGTTTATTATCTGCAATACCAAAAGCAGATATTTGTATATAAAATAATCTCATTTGAAGTGTTACACCTCCAGTGTGATAAGGCAGCAACTTTAGGTAATGTCCTACTTGGCTTTTGATGCTATACTGTTTCTCAAACCTCCTCCTCTGCTCAGGTTAATTAGTACAAAGTTGATACATCAGCGAACAAAAGCTTGTGAAACAGGCAGCTGCCCTGTGAATTCCAGACAAGTTGCCAGAAAATTGCAATTTTTGCCCGAGGAAGCCCCTACTATCCACATTTCCATTACATGATGCTTCCTGTGACACTGATTGCATTTAGTAGCTAATTTTAACTCCTTCATGTCCTCAAGAAACGAGTCATTTCACAGAATATTTTTTATTACCACGGCTTTGTTTTTAGATGTAAGTAAATTGAAACACTCAAGAGGCTTTCTACATAAAAGTTTAAAGAGACCTCACAACATTTCTGTTAATTAAACATAATAAAATCCAGAGTGACAAGAAGTATAGCAACTACCTCTCATGGTGCTATTTCACACTGATCACCAGTTCAAAGCAAACAGAGTTGCTTAAGATGCTGGAGGACAGCTCCGACTTTCAGAACCAGGGGTCATCTCAGGAAAAGCATTATTGTAGCTGCTAAAATACTAGGATGGTAAATGGCTTGCATAATTTAGAACAGCTGGAGGACTAGGGAAGATGCATTATCTTTGGGATGTACTGGGCTAGAGTCTAGAGCTGACTTTCATATATATCAACTCATTTAAATAAAACAGAAAAAACCCTTGTTTTGCACTGCTGGTAAGATTTTATACTTACTTCTTTTACATTAAAGGCCCAACACAATCCGATAATCACTTTCACTTCAGGCACGTAGAAGTTGTTTTCTTGTACTCTGAAACCAGTTCTGGAGTTCACCTGCATTGATACACGCAATATGAAAAGGGGTGTCAGCAGATGTAGTGAGCTGTGCCTCTGGCAGGACAGGACTAAAGAGTAACAGGGCAGAAACTCTGCAGGACGTGCTCCGAGGCCCTGCACAGAAGCGGACAGGTGGAAGTGCTACCAGTGGCACAGCACTCAACAGGGAGAAGTCTCAGAAAGCCACATACAAAGTAGCAGGAAAGCAATTTTCCTTTACAATGAAGACCCCTCAACAGGACTCGATCAGGAAAGCTGCGTTTCACTGCGAGTGTCTTTCATGTTGCAGGACAATCTGAAGTTCCCTATTCACGTTCACACTTGCTGCCTGGCAAAGATACAGTTTGGGGGGGGGGGACAGTGAACGTGTAAAGCTCCAAATGGTGTAACCACTTGCAGAGGAGTAGACCTGCTGCACTTTTGAGTTTATTTACCTGGATAAATACAGATTCAAGAGTCTAAACTTTGAGGCCCAAATCTGCATTCTCAGCCAAAAGGATATTCAATTCTGACCAAAATTTAATGACTCTTTCTGATTCATACTAAATGCACGCTTGAGCTCTTGACTCTCCTCAACTTTGAACGTCTCAGCAGGAGAAAGGGTGGTTGTCAAGAAGAATGCAGTTGCTGCCCCCTTTCTCGCCCTTGTTCGTACGCAGCTGAAGGTGCTCTAATTCTCTGTTAGCCCAGAAAACGTCTCAGGTGACAGGCTCTTAAAGCATCGCGCCGGCGTGACTGTGCCAAGCGCCACGACGACGTGCCAAGCAGGCGAGCTGTCTTTGAGAAGCAGCGAGCAGCTGCTGCTGGGGTGAGGGATCTCAGCGGCAGGAAGGGGAGTGGGCAGGCTGCCTCACGGACACCGCCGCAGCTCTCCGTCAGTGCCGGCACTCCTCACGCCCCTGAAAGCATCCCTCCCCCTGCCAGGGGCTGTAACAGGCTTCAGCTCCGCATTCCTAGAGGGTCAGCCAGGCACGACTCAAGAACAGGAGTCCTTCAAAGCGATGCTGGCGTAGAGCCAAAGAGATTCTCGAAGCAGTGCCAAACAACAAGGCCCCGTGTTCCCTCGTAAGAAGGAAACCCAGAGAGAGAATTCAACGAGTAAAAGGATTAAAATACTCTAACTTGTACTGATACGTCCTACCTAATCAGGATCCAAAGACTTTCTCACCTGGTAAAGAATCTGCAGTATTTGCAGAGTCACTGTTTCATGTGGGTGCAGTTCAAAGAGGTTTCTTTGGAAGCCTCTGACTTCCTCAGCAAACTGAAGCAAGCTTTTCTGGGAAACGCTCTGATACAGAACGACCAGCTTATTGAAAAAGGATGTTTCTAGATTTGACCACAGGCACTCTGTAAAGAAAACATCTAGTGAAGTATCTGTCACAGGTAACATGCAAATAACCGCAACTTCTGGATGAAGCTGCATTTTCTCTTGACATCAAATGAACTAAACCGCAAAAATGCTTAATTTTGCACTACAAAAATTAGTAAACCTCAGACTAAGAATTTTGGTTTTCTTGTGTTTGCTGCATAGTCCCATGTTTCTACTTCTACTGAAAGCATTTCTTTCAGGCTGAAATCTAGAACAAATTACTGCAGCAATACTAACTGTTGCTCCACAGCTAAAAATGACCAAGCATTTAAATCATTCCGTTCTATCCTCATGCAACCCTACCAAGAGTTTGCAAGTCCTTTGGCTGGAGCTTCATGATGGCTTGTGCTAGAAGCCTAAGAGAACGGTAAGAGCTCTCATCATTGCCCTGTAGAAGGAAAGGCAAGATCAAGTAGACTCTGAAATTTTCAGGTGAGATGGGAGAGGAAGACAATGATGGCACTAGCTTCTCAATCTCCTTTTGTACCTTCAAAGGAAAAAAAAAAGAATCAAGGGTAAAAAAATGCAATTATGTTCTGCCAAAATCATTTATGAATTAGGTTGGCACAAAATTCCCAAGTTTCATGAATAAATCCAGAGCTTCTCAGTATCTCTGTAGAGAATCCTTATATTGAATCCTTACCTCCTGGAAGAGTTCTGGCTTCTTGATGATCTTCTCATAAAAACATTGCACTTCTGATATGTCTACACCCGAGAATTCTTTGGAAGTTTTGAAATGTTTGTCTCTATCACAAAGGAAAAAAAAAAAAAAAAAAAAAGACCAAATGATGTGAGAAGCTGGTTTTTGTTCCCAACTGAATAGTGAAGTATCCTAACATCAGAAAATACTTGGAAAGTTCAGCCCCAGCTCCAGCGGTTATAATTTTGTCTGCTCTAAGAAGATATTCTCACTGTGGTGTGACCTGATGAGTATTCTGTCCCTCCTGTCTTGTGTGGCTGTGCTCTGTTAATGGCAGGCTTCCTGCATTTCACCCTAGACCGACTTGCACTTCAGTGCTGGGAGGAACAATTATGGATCCTTTGGGAGCTGTGATAGTGAATAAAGGAATTGTCATCATCTGTCAAATGTCACTATAGGATAATCTGCTAGAATGTGAGCTTCTCTAGCAAATTTCAATAGGACTGCGGGGATAAAAAACTTAATTTTAGCTTGGGCTTTGAAAAATACAGATTTGCTTCTTGCAAATTGAGATACGACTAATCTCTATATATGTGGCCTAAAATAACACTTTCTGATCAGTTTACATGCAGCCAATATATTCTGTGATGTCTAAGTCTGTGCACACTACCTTTTCTCCAGGAAGCTTCCATTGATGCAAGCCTCAGATGAAAAGATCAGTCCGATATTCCTGATAGTAAAAAAACAAACCAGAGTCAATCCTTTCAACTTGAGTAGCAACTTCAGCTTTTTAACTCTGAAAGAGCAAAAACCATGTGTACAAGCGTATCTGCACCTGACCACATAAAACTTTTCTTAGCGCTGCTTTGTTGCAAGTGTTGCAGAGGACGTTGCATTCGAGGAGTTAGCGATCTTTGGCAAGCCACCTCTGCTCGTGTGAGGGAATCTGCTCTGGCGCCCCGTGCCAGCCTGTGCTGCGCCCCGTGCCAGCCTGTGCTGCGTGCTGGTGGGTGTGATGATGGAGATAACTTTTCAGGACAGGTTGGGATGTTATCTGGTTTTGTTTGTTATGCAAAATAAAAGGCACTGCGGCATGGGAGGGACAAGGAGCCCCTCCAGGGATCTTGGTAGCACGCTGAGGGAAAATCCATCGGGGTATCCATTTGCTGCTGCACAAAAGCTAGGTCCCCAGCATCTGAAGGGACATCAGTCTTACTTGCTACCTGTTTTTCTGGTTCTATTCTTATTAAAGCAGCTATTTTATCAAGCTATTTGCTGCCAGGCCCTTCCTATTGAGATCTGGAAAGAACCCTCTCTCTCACACCCTCTCTCTCAACAACCACTTTACATATGATCCAAACCATACTAAAAATGGTCAGGGATACATTTAGATCCAAATTAGCCAAGATTTTTAAATGCTCAAAATCAGCAGCTGGAGTCAGACTTGTCCAAAGAAAATAACCTCCCACGTAAGATCTGAAAAAAGACTACGTATTCATAATTCTCAGCCATAAATGTAAGGCTTCCCACAGTAGTATACACTTACTGCTTTTGCAAATGGGTAACTAAATAAGGGATCACTAATTTTTAAATACTGACACACACAAAACATTCCAGTTTAGGTATTCTGGATTACGATTTCTGCACAAGGCCTCAGCCTGCTGACCGAATCTTTCACTGATTTAACTTGTTGGCCCCTCATCAACTTAACAACCGTTCTGTGGAAGAGAAGAGGAAGACAGGCCTCTGAAGCCAGGCAGTACATCTGCTCTGTTCCTGCAAAAGGATTACCAAAGGGATGTTGCTTATCAACATCTCTTTTCCTGTGCAAAACCTAAGTAAGAAGTGCTCATATGAGATTCTGTCTTGGCTAAGTTCTTGAACATCAGTTTCTACAATAGCCCCCAAAGAATAATAATTTTTAGAGAAAAACATTTATCAGGGGAAAAAAACAAACAAACAAACAAAAACAAACAATCAAAAAAACACAACAAACCAGCAGGTTTCTGACTTACTTTTTTATACTAATCCAGTGTTGCGAACTGGAATTAGAAATCCATGTATCCACATCTTTATCCTTCAGAGTGGCAATTCCATTCAAACAGGAATTCTGTGTGAAATCATGAAAATATTGATGAGATTACAGGTCTAGCAGATGGGATTCTTTTTTTCAAGCCAATGATTACAAGAAGATTTGAGCCTAAGTATGAACAAATTAATGGTCGTCCAGCATGATCCAGATACATTAACCATGGAACAGATATATAATTGCACTACAAGTTAGTTTCTGCGTAAGCATGGAAAGAACTGCAAGAGACATACATGAACTTGGTGCACTAAGAGCAGGATGGAAAATCCAAATGTTTCCAGTAGTAACGTGAACAATGGTAAAATTAGAAGCCATGATCAAATATGCACATACCTTGTTGCTCCTGCAAAGGACAATTCTTTGGTTTCCTCCTGCAATAATTTCAATCACCTCTTGTGACGTGTTGTTTTCTGTGAAAGAATAAAAATATTTTCAAAGGAACATTTGAAGAGACAGTCATTATCTTCAGAGAGTTCAGTGCACAGATTTGGGACAGTAAAAAAATCCCTCAGATAGTAGCTGTCTGCCTAAAAGTTGATTCTATGTTGCCATTACCCATGATGATAAATCAAGCAGCAAATGGAATTAGCCATTGCTAGAATCAGCTGGGATGACAAAGCAAGCATGAGGCATAATGTTAGCCTCTCAGTGTAAACATGAAATCAAGACAGCAAGCATCTCCCTAGAAGAAATTAATACAGATTGTGCACATCTGAAATAGTCATTACCCTGACAGGATTTTCCAGTATTCACTGGTGAATTGATGGGAAGTGGTATCAACTGATTAGGCTTTCTCTCATCTCTCAGATGTCCTTCTTCATAAGAACCAAACGAATAGACTTTGTCCAAGGAGGGGACATAGACCAGGGTGTGCTGACTGTTCAGAAAAAGAAAAATGGTCATAATGAGCTAATACCACTGAGCTAGTCAGAATAAAATTTACAGATACGTTCTCAGAGTGGATAGGTGAGGCTTGTCTTTAAAGGTCCTGACAGTTCAGCTATAGAATCCCTTTAACCAAAGTCTTAGGACTCACATAAATATTCAGCAATTAAGAAACATATGGACTCAAATTTCCTCTAACATTTGTGATTTATCCTGGTTCCACATACAAAAATAAAGTGTTATACCTTACTAGCTTCACGCCCTTCCACTTTTTCAAGTGCAACTTCTATGCTGCTGAGCCTGATACAAAGCCCAGGAAAGTCGACAGGAGACTTTTCTGGCCCAGTTCCAGAAACTGGGTAATTATCACAGCTCTTTGGATCTTTCTAAGGACCCACCAATTTGTCAAAGTGGACGGGAACCCTGTGACGCTCCTGACCCAGGGTTTTGACAGTCTTTTGCCCTCTGGAGCCCACCGTTTCTTAAAAGAGGAAAAACTAAGGGCTTCTGGTATTTTTTGCAGCCCTCTCCCTCTGCTCAGCACGGGCTGAGGGTTCTGCTTTCACAGGGGCTGTGGCAGAAGCACCCTTCTTACACATGAGAAATGGACAATATTCCGACAGTGCTGACCTACCAGGATACAGGGATCTGAACATCGTGGTGGGTCCCCTCCCTTCTGTCCTTCAGTGATTCCCCTAAAACCGTGACCTTCAAAGGCATTTTATTTGTACTTTCCCACCTGCCACAGGCCACCTGCGAAACTCTTGCTCCCCAGAGCTCGGCCACCACACGAGGCGTGAGTTCATTTCGGGTGGAGTTGTGACCGAGCTGGCCAGCCCCTCCTGCTCCAAAGGTGCACACCAACCCCTCCTTGAAGATGAAGAAGCAGACACCAGGATCACTGCATTATTAATGTAATTCAAATGCCTAATCATACACTGTAATGTCCAAGCCACTTAACTGCTGAGAAACGCAATTTAACTCCTGTGAATGACTCCCTGCTGCTTAAGAATTTTACTTGTATGAATAAACCCTACTGAATTAGCCATTGTCCACATTTTCTGAAGTCCCCAATATACTACAAAAAAAGTATATTATTTTCAGAAATGAGAGTTGAACTGCACCTCTTTGCCCCAGGATTCCCATTCACCATCTCCCTGCAAATGTTTGCACGCAGGTGATGGGAATCTGCGAAGAGGCTGGTTTCCCCAGTAGCTTACTTAGCATCCCTTGGGGATCATCTTTAGACTCAGACGGAAGCAGGCATTGCCAGCCCAGTTCCTCCGTGCTGACTTTTAGCAGTGTGTCTTCCCTCGCACGGTGAGGTCTCAGATGCTGATTTTCCAATTCAGACTCACCTTGGAGAGAGCTGCAGTGTGATCTGCCCCACATGAGATAAACACAGTCTTCCAGTGCTCCAACGCTCCAACGTACGATGGACAGTTCCTGTCTGGAAAGAAGATGGCACTGCTAAAGTGAAAGAGTGCTGGGGGTCTCACAAAGAAGGATTTATAAAATAAGGGGGTTTAGCACTTTTCAGTCCTCTCTTACGGCAATTCATGTATTTACAACTTGGTTTTGGGTTGTTTCCTACCCTCCACTATAACATACTCTTTCTCATAATGTTCTGGTTTTTCCATGGTATTTTCTTTTCATCTACATTTGATCTGAAACAAAACACGGAGCTTTCACATTTTGCTTGCCAAAACATACTTGGTTTCAAAATCTCTGACTCTCAAGGGTGTGGACTCATTCAGATCCTGCTGACTTCAGGCTCTGCCTGGCTAGGGCAACTCTGCTCTAGCCTTCTAGGTTTGACGACAGTGGGTGATTTTTATTCTTCTCTCGCCTTGTGTTTACAGATAATTAAAGAAGACAAAGAGGTATAAAATTAATTTATTTCATGCAAGACTGCCTGGAGAAAGAATGGGAGTGAAGAGAGACATCCGAGACATATGGTTTTAAGAGCCCACACTATCCAGCTGGCCACATAAAACGATTGGAAGTTCTTTGTAGAAACACAACCCGTAAGTCCCTTGTCCCTGCATGCTGTTCCTGGTCAGGATATAATAGCTCAGACACAAATAACTTATCCAGGTATGCTTTCTTCAAAAGACCTTGCTGTCCACCGCTGCTCCAAAGGGGCTGGACAGTCCAGAGTCACTCCTGTGTCTGCACTGACCAGGAAAACACCTTCCTACTGCTTTACTCTCAGACTGCTGTCCTTCTTTCCTTACCTTCTGTGTCTCCGAGTCCCAGCTGTCCAAAATCATTCTTCCCCCAGGAGTACACAGCTCCAGAGAGTGACACGGCGACGCTGTGAGCTCCTCCAGCAGCAATGTGAGCGAGTGAGATGCCCTTCAGTCTTTCCACCAGCTGTGGCTGGGGGATGAGCGTGGTTTGGCTCCCCACTCCAAGCTGCCCGTGGCCGTTCTGGCCCCAGGTGAAGAGCTTCCCTCCTTCACGCACAGAACAAAAGGAAACAGCTCAGCCTCTCTGCTTCCCTGGCGTCTTTGCACTTTGGGAGGGGGAGCAAAAATCAGTGCTGCTTTCAGGGACCTAGCTGCAAGGTGAGAGACCACCATCTGCGGCCAAATCTCCGTTTGCTTCTGACCCCTTTGGGGCAGTGCCACTCTGCCCACGTGACTCCGCACAGCAAGAATAAAGGCAGGGTGTTTCTTTCCACCTCTAAACCCATACTTGCAAGAATCTCCCAACCAGAGAGGCGCTCCGACTTAAGAATGAGCAGGTCTGGTGAGCGCGGAGCAGGGCGGCCACGTCTGCTCTCCGCAGCACACCTCTGCAGAGGGGTAGTGCTCAGTAAGCAGAGAGAGACAGAGCAGCAGGTCCCTGGGTGCTGGGAGGGAAGGGCAGTGCTGGCAGCCAGCGTACTTTGTCCCCTCCACCCATCGCCAGTGAGATGTCACCAACCACCGGGCGTAGCTCAAACACTCCCTTCCGAGAGCGAGCCTGCCATAATGTGACTCCCATTTGGATGAGAAGTGTGCTTGAAAGAGGCTACCTCTGGACAGTGCCATGGCATGCTGGTCCCCACATGCTATTTGAACAATATTTTGGTTTTCTAGTTCTTTCACCAGCCTACAAAAAAAATAAAATAAAATAAAATCAGAATAGATAGATGCTTTGCCATGAGACAAAGTAAAGGAAGAAGATCCCCTGCTCAACAAGTCCTAGCATGTTTAGCTGGAATTATGTGGAAAAACATACGTCACCTGATAATTTGATTCACCCTGCTCTTATGCTAGCCTACTGCAGCTGGGCTACCTGATTTGACCGTGGTTTGCACCATGGGAAGCTGGAAGAGAACCAGGCTCAGCCCTAGGCAAGCTCACAGAAAATCCCACAGCAAGTTGCTGTGCCATTTGTAGATGATGGCTACCCTCTCTCCTGCTTTCAGCTGGGATACAGTTAATTTTCTTCCTAGTAGCTGGTACAGTGCTGTGTTTTGGATTCAGTGTGAGAATAATGTTGATAACACGCTGATGTTTCAGTTGTTGCTAAGTAGCGCAACTTACCCTAAGTTAAGGATTTTTCAGTTTCCCCGTGCTGTGCCAGCGAGCCGGTGCACAAGGAGCTGGGAGGGAGCACGGCCGGGACAGCTGGCCCGAACTGGCCAAGGGGATGATCCGTACCATAGAACATAGTCCTGCCCAGTACATACACTGGGGGGGGGGAGTCAGCTGGGGGGCAGATCGCTGCTCGGGCATCGGTCAGCGGGGGGTGAGAAACTGCATTGTGCATCACTTGCCTTTCTTTGGGTTTTAATTCTCTCTTTTTATTATATTCCTTTTCATTACTATCATCATCATCATCATTATTGTTATATTTTTATATTAAACTTATATTAAAATTTTTTAATATATATTAAACTGTTCTTATCTCAACCCACAAGTGTGACTTTTTTACCAATTCTCCTCCCCATTGCATTGGGAGCGGGGAGGAGTGAGCGAGCCACTGCGTGGTGCTTAGTTGCTGGCTGGGGTTAAACCCCGACACCCTCACACCTTAATCAGAAGGTGGCAAGGTTCAGGTGTGCCTAGGTCTTTCACCCGCAGTTTTCCCAAGCCACGTGTGGTTTGCAAGTCATCCACAGTACTGTGGTATGTGCTACTGATCCTTACTAAATCTGAGAGAAGCCTGTCTCATGTGCATCCCAAGCAGGTCAAATCTTGGTATTATTCTCAAAGTCAGTGCGCTTCTTGCTGGTTTTAAAAAGAAGATAAAGTTTTGGGTACTGGGAATGTATGTATTCCAGCTCCCTCTCTACAACAGGAACACGCCTCAGTCCCTTGGATGTTACTGTTAGGAAAAGTGGGACACATTTTCTGACCGTTACCATCCATATCTCCACTCCATGCAAGCTTCTTACCTCGTCTGAGAGCAGTCAGCTGAAGCTGTTGCCCCGTGTTCATAAAGTTTCCCATCAGGGGAGAGAACGAGCGCATGTGCTGCATCGTGGTTTGAGCACTCCATCTTCTCATTCCTCTGCGACTGCGTGTCCTCTGCAGAGCAAACACAGATGGGCACGGCGGCGACGCTAAGGCAGTGGGGCATCTTACCCACCCCGGCCCCCTCCCCAAGATGTCCCTGTGCTACTGCTTTCACCACGGGCTTCTGCCCCTCAGGGAAAAGCGAGACAAGTGTGTATGACTTATTTTCTCAGGCCCCTTGGGGTTTCCATGTCCCACCCACTGCTTGGTTTCACGCCAGACAACTCTCCTGGCTATCACTGAAGCACAGTTCTCCATCTCTTAGGCTGCTGTGCCACCAGCTCCCAAGACGATCAGCCAAACGTCAGCAACAGCACACTCTGCCACTTTTGCACAGCTGGGGAGAGGTGTCCCGGGGAGATAAGGCACCTCCTGAGGTATCTCACTGCCCCAGATCAGTCACAGCCTTGGGGATGGGATGCCTTGAAGTCAAGATGTTTTACAAAACACCGGGGAAGCAATGCCGGGAAAATCACGCACTGCCTCTTCACAGCAGAAGGAAGTGCCGTCCTGCCTGCAGCTGAGGGGCCGCAGGCGCTTGCCTGACCCCGAGGCACCAGATCTCCCCAGTTCCCTGCGTGTGGCCCCACCGCGGCACAAGCGCCGGAGATCCGCGGCGCCGAGGCGTGAAAGGCAAAGCCTCCCCCTCACACCTCCGGACACCCACTGCCCGCCCTTCCCACACCGCCCCGGCGTAACCACAGCGAGTAACCCGAGAGGAAAATTCACGTCCGTGCCCCAGCCTCCCCCCCCCCCCCCGACGGCCGCGCACCGGGACGCGTTTAGGCTGCTCATGCAGGGGCTCATGCAGGGGCTCATGCAGGGGCTCACCCCCCTCCCACCTCACACCCCCCCCCCGGCCCGGGGAGCCCCCCCGCTCCCGCCGGTCGGTACCTCCCGGGCCCCGCGGCCGCCCCGAGGTGCCGCTCCCCCGCCGCCGCCGCCGCCGCCGCCGCCGTCCCGCCGCCATCCCCCGGCCGCCGCCCCGCCCCAACCCCGCGCCGGGAAGGCCCCGCCCCGGCGGGGAAACGGGAACCGAAAGTGGGCCCCGGGAGCGGGGAGGAGCGGGCGGGCTCCCCGCTGGCGGCGAGCCCGGAGCTGGCGGAGCCCGTCCCCTGCGCTGGGAGGGCCGGGGGGGTGCCCGGCTCCGGTGACCGGCCGGCGGGAGCGGCTGCTGCTCCGGGCGGGAGGAGAGGGGTGGAGGGGTGCCGGGCATCGCCATGTGCAAAAGGCGCCCGTTGGGCTTCGTTAGTCACCTCGGAGGGTGGCTGACCCGCCCGTGCCCATCCTTTCTAGCTTTCCGTAAGCTCAGGGACCTACCCCGCCGCTCCCTGTACCCCCCCCGGGCGCAAATTCAGAGGGGCCGCTCGGCTGGGTGAAGAAAATCAGCAAGCGGAGGCCCCCGGCTGAGAAATACATCAACATCTCCAAGCTGTCTGCTGCCATTCTCACATGGCCTCTCCTGTCATCTGCTAAATCTACCCCTGCCTTCAAGAGCCCTGGAAGCTTCCCCCCCCCCCCCCCCCCCCCCCCCAGGCAAGGCCACCCAGCCTGCCCCACCTCCCACGTTTTCTCACAGGGAGATGCATGCAGGACCACCTTGATGATGAAGTGCCCACGTGAATGATCAAATGGATCAAAACGTGTAAGAGCATTTTCGTTGTCTTCCTAATAGCATCCACTGATGAATTAAATTCAACCTGCTCAAGAAAGTTTCATGCTGCTGAATGCTAAGCACCGCTTTTGGTGGGGCACTCTACGAGAGTCCCAAGAAGCACATCATGAACCCACAGATTTCTACCGGCATTCAATGAAACAGCGGGAAATTCATTACTGAGACCCCAGAAGCATCCCATGTAATATATTTCAGTGAAGCAGCCTGTGGCGCACAAAGAGGCGCACATAGGCCCCTGGGGTGAAGAAAAAAGGATGTGGAGGAGCCGTGGATGCAAAGCAAGGTGAACCCGGGCCATACAGGCTTCTCCCCGGGGAGGAGCAACCCAGCCCGTCTCCCAGCCACTTCCCTCCATGCACTATGGGGACCTTATCTCCTTCCACAGCACATAGGAAGGTCTCCAGACCAAGAAATACCGAGTTAAGAGCTGAGGCCAATGTATGAGCTACAAAGGGACACTAGAGGTCCTTCTGCACCAAAGTATCAACTACCGTCTCCTCCTTGGGAGGAAAAACTGTGCTCCCAGCAGAGGCAAGGGCACTCGCCTCCAGTCTGGCACAGAAATGGAAAGATTTGCAGGGAAGGGAAGGAAATGTGTTGATGTTCTTCCTTTCGGAGCTACGTTTTTCCTCCTGCCAAGCAGACTGCTGACAGTGACTTCAAGTCAGAACGGCTTGCTCTGGTAAGCTACGGCAGGTTCCTTAAACACTCTGCGCAAGACGTATCAGGGCTTGTGATAGCCTGACTGAGGGGAATCGGGGGGCCCATGAGGGAGGTGCCTGGCAACGGGCAGGAGACAGAGGGAAGAGGTGAACTGTGCAAAATGGTTTTTATAGCTAGAACTTGGTTTGACATATGTGTCTGTCCATATTTTGGCCATTTCACCCTTTTTCATCACTTCTATAGTGACTTACCCATACAAAAAAAAAAAAAAAAAAAAAAAACCAACAACAACTAAAACAAAACAAAACAAAACAAACAAACAAACAAAAAACAGAAAACACAAACCCCAAAGCCCCCATGTGTCAAAACCCTTGAGTTTGGCATAGTGTTTGCTTATGAGGACAGCCCTTCTCTGGGGAGAAGAGCAGGGAGCACTTCCAGGGCAAGGGGAACAAAGAAATCCAAGGAAATGTGTGCAGGTGCCATGATGTCCCACGAGGAGTGTCCCATGGTGGGCTCCGGGGAGCCGAGGAAGCGTGTGGCAGAAGCTCATTCCCACAGTGCTGGGCGTGAGTGCATCAATCCCTCCAGAGCAGATTTGGGAACGTGGGGAACTTTCAGCCCCAGCTGCCCTCTGCGGGAAGGGACAGGGTGACCCAGGGGCCACCCAGGAGGGCTCAGCCACTGGCAACCCGTACCGGGCAGTGCCGAATCCCCCAGATTCACAGCGAGGGACACCGACTACCTCTGCCCTTCTGCACCCCGGAGCGCCAAAGCGGGGTTCGCGGTGCGGGGCTGAGCATCGCCTCGGCCTGGACCACGTCGCGTGAGCCGAAGCCAGGCCCGATGGGGGGGGGGGAAGGAGCAGGGCACCCCTTGCCGCCCCGGGGGGGTTCACAGCACCACCGCGGCGATTTGGGGCGCCGCCGACAGGCTCAAGCAGCACCGCCCAGCGCTGCCTGGGGATTATCCCCAGTTTCTGCTGGTGGCAACAGCCCCCCCGCCCTCAGCCCCTCGGGGACCCCTCAGGAGCCGCCCCGGGGCGGCTGCCACAAGCCGAGGTGAAAGGCGGCAGCGGGCCACGGCTTTGCCCCCAGTACGTGCGGGAGCATCCCGGCCGGCTCTCCTTTCCTCTCTCGCCGCCGCTCCGGCAGGAAACCGACCCCGTCCCTCGGGCGGCAGCGAGCCGCTCCGCGGGGGCGGGCGGCGAGTAAAACCGGGTGCCGGAGCAGAGCCGCGGGGCGGCCGGGGCAGCGGGGCCGGGGCGGGGGCACCGCGGGGCCGGGCCGGCGCGGCCGGGGAGGGGTTTCCCCCCCCCCCCCGCCCCAGCGGTTTAAGTGCCTGGCGGGGGCGGGCGGCGCCGTGCCGCCATGCCGCCCTCCGCGCTGCTGCTGCTGCCGGTGCTGCCGGCGGTGCTGCTGGCGGTGCTGGCGGTGCCCGCCCCGGCGGCGGGCGGCTGCGGGCCCTGCGAGCCGGCGCGGTGCCCGGCGCTGCCGCCGCGGGGCTGCCCGCTGGGCCGGGTGCGGGACGGCTGCGGCTGCTGCTGGCAGTGCGGCCGCGGCGAGGGCGAGGGCTGCGGCGGGGCGGCGGCGGGGGGACGCTGCGCCCCCGGCCTCGAGTGCGTGAAGAGCCGCCAGCGCCGTAAGGCCAAGGGCGGCCCGGGCCCGGGGTCCCCCCCCGCCGCCGCCGCCGCCGCCGCCGCCGGCCCGCCCGGCGTGTGCCTCTGCAAGAGCCGCTACCCGGTGTGCGGCAGCGACGGGCTCACCTACGGCAGCGGCTGCCAGCTCCGCGCCGCCAGCCTGCGCGCCCAGAGCCGCGGCGAGCCCGCCATCAGCCAGCGCAGCAAGGGAGCCTGCGAGCAAGGTGCGGGGCCGCGGCGTGGGTGGGCGCGGGGGCCGCGGCGTGGGGGGGCGCGGGGGCCGCGGCGTGGGAGGGCGCGGGGGGTTTGGGGGGGGGCGCAGCCGGCGGCGCCGGTCGCGGGGGGGCGGGTGTCCCGCCGCGCTGTCTGCCTTCCCCGCTGAAAACGCGGGTCCCAAGCGCCCCTCGTGCTTGGCTGTAAAGTCGGGATGATTTCGAAACCACCTTAAATGGACTTGGGAGACCCAGTCGGATGATGCTGCCTAAACTTGGAGTAAGGCTCCAGCCCAGCCCCAGAAACGCAGAAAAGCTTCGCCACTCTCCAGCTGTGCTGGAACGACGCTGCTCTGCTCTCCGTGCTTTGCCCGCAGCCTCCAGTTTGGGATGTTGTGACATGGGACAAAAGGGTTGAGCTATCCGGGGGGGGGGGGGGGGGGTTGGGCAGAGGGAGATTGCAAACAGTGAGAAAAGGAAACTATTAAATGGATGTGAAAGCCACAGAAATCCAGAGCCAACGCTCACTGGCTTGCTTTGGTTAGAAATTCAAACGAGCACTGCCTTTCCTGTGAGCTGCACACAGCAGATTGCATTTGCGGCATTTCCAACCAGGAGCTTGATTCTTCCCAAGTTTTTGCTTAGGGACGGGGCTTGAGGAACAAATTGTTCTGCTGCGATGCCTCTACTAGATATCCTGGCTTCTGAGAGCGGGTTTTGCTGGGCGGGAGGGAGAGAGGAGTGGGACGCGGCACGCAAGCCGTTTACTGAACATCTCAAGGACAAAATTGCAGCGCCAGTGCAGTTTTGGTGGAGGAGTGTTTTCATAAACACGGTATGCGTAGGGTCACAACCTCCACCTCCTCCTTCTCTTTCTTCCCATAGCTGAGGCCAAGTATGTCTTGCAAAAAAAATGTTTCTGAAACTCCCAAGGAAAGCATGAAAGGTTGGGTAAGGATTGGGTTATGCACTTTGACGTTGCCCATTAAATGCCCTGCGTGGCTTTTCACAAACCTTGTGCAAAACATCAGGCTTACAGATTAGCCAGAAACATTATGGTACAGTGTTAACTCCTGGAGAGAAGAAGCTTCAGCCCTCAGGCTACTGTGGGGTGAGGTTAGAAGGCAGAGGCCTCGTGGAAGGAGTTTTTCCTGCCCAGCAGACGCGGGGGAGATGGTCGCAGCAGTCCTAAAAATCCGTACTGCTTCTTGGCCCTGCCAGCCAAGGCCAAGCAAGCCGATGTGTTCAAAAGACATCTGAGGTCGTGCTTGAGGTGCGTACTTGAGAAGAGGGCTGCATCCTCACTTGTTTTGCCCAAAGTCACCTGGAAGTTTGTGGCAAAACAGATATTGATCCTCATATCGTAAGCTACTGTCCCAACCCTTGGCTGCACTTCCCTGCGCCTGCCCCAGGCTGGACGCTGGCTTGGCCTGGTGGGGCTTTGACTCAGACTACGGAGATGGAATTTGATGAGGTCAGTGCAAACGCGAGCCGCTCGGCAGAATGAAGGGAGGCCACCGACCCGCCAGCCTCAGACAGCTCCCTCGAGACTTTCTCCGTCCTCTGGTCATCGTGGCGGCAGCTTCTCTGAAGAGGGTCACAGTGGGGGGACAGCCACTCCACGCACAGCTCGCATCCCTTCCTTGCAGAAGGTCCCTTCGGGTGTGCAAATGTGCAGCAAGATACCTTTGCAGGCCGTTAACTGTTGTTGAAGAACTTTGCCAAGCCACTGGCAAAATGTCCCCTCTGTCACTCTGGGGAGCTGTTCTTTTGGCTCCTGCTGCTGGGAGAGCTCTGACCCAGCATCTCGGGGAAGGGAGAAGGAGGGACGTGGGCTGCTCAGCAGTGGTGTCTCAACTGACTCTTCTGAGACTTCCCTTGTCTGGCAGGGACCTTCCCGGTGCTGTGGACCTTCTTCTGATGATACGCATCGCACTGTGGCTTGAAGCTGAGGCCCACACACGTAGACATCTGGAAATATTTCTGTAGCCCTCAGGGCCTCCTGGCAGTTAGGACTGTTGGGTGGGGAGGGGAGTTGTAATGTCCACGTGAATTTTGAAACAGTGGCAGGAGAGGACATCCATCCCATCAGCCCCACAGAGTAGAACCTCTTTCAGTATCTTTCCCGATAGGAGACAGCACTTCTCTGGGTTTTCCAAAAGAACCTAGATGCTGTGGGAGTCAAAGGGTGGAAGTTCTGGCTTTTGCCATTTCCTACCACAGACGGACACGATCTCCTGTCTAGGGTGGGATCCTGCACAGGGAAACTACCAACAGGCAAGATCCTGCCTGCATCAGTCATGTGTGCAAGAGCTTCTGTACAGAGAGTCCTTGGGGGACAGGGCACTTGGGCTCCTTGCTCATGGCAGATGGGCTCTGAGGGGTCTGCATGCATGTGCTGGACTATCAGGATCGCATCCTTTGGGTCCAAGAGCGAGCGACCTCTCAAGTCTGAGAAGAAATCCAGAAAAACATGTTTCCAGCAGTGGGTCCTAACTGTGTTTGATTAATCGCTTTTTTTTTTTTTTTTTTTTTTTTTAAGTGGAGCTGGAGAGGGAGGGCTTGTTTTACATATCCTATTTGAAAGCTTTTGCTCGGGAGGAGGAAGCGCAGAGCCGCGGCTGCCGCTGGCCTTTGCTGTCGTCGGCAGGAAGGGCTGCAGCTGGAGATGGGGCATCCAGCGGGAGAAGGGAACACATCTGGGATAGCTGCTCCTCCTCGCCCACCCTAGCCCTGCAGCACGCTGGGGGTGGCAGGGCAGGAGACAGCACAGGGGCAGATGCGAATGGAGCAAACGCTGCCGGTTGATCCCTCTCTTGATTCCTGACGCCGTTTCCTCAAACCTCGCCTCCCAGGCAAGGTGGGAATGAGGCTTACCGCAGCCATCTCCTCTTCTGCCTTGAAATACATGCTTGAGGCAGCGATCAGCCACAAGCAATTAAAAGGCTTTGACTTCCTTGGTTAACTGACGTCACATTTCATACCCTCTCTCTTGCCTTGTCTCCCTCTCTGTCCCATATGTACCAGGTATTCAAAGGGTCCGAGGGAGGTGTATCCCCTGGGAGGGGCAGTCCTACTGATTTGCCATAACCAACACCATGTGGGCATGAGTAAGGCTGCCTGGAAAGAAAGCACGCAGCTACATAAGGCTTAACATCCAAAATACTGCCTGAGACACGTCTTTTTCCACCCTATATATATTTCCAAGGGGATTAAAGTTCATTAAAATGATGTTTGACAAAGCTGACCAAACGCATATTCGGTTGAGCTTTCCATATTCACCATGGTGCCTATCGCAGGGTTTTCTGTGCAATGCTCAACAGTGCTTGCTTGCTAAGAGACACTGCCTGCCGACTGGGAAAAACTTGGATGTTTCTTTGTTG
Source organism: Tyto alba (assembly GCF_018691265.1). Taxonomy (NCBI): domain Eukaryota; kingdom Metazoa; phylum Chordata; class Aves; order Strigiformes; family Tytonidae; genus Tyto; species Tyto alba. The sequence goes on along the minus strand of NW_024881327.1, from coordinate 10,709,340 downwards.
TTAAATAGCAAAAGGAAGGAGCCAGTTCTTGGCCCTACATAATTCGCCTCGACCTTGTCCTCAGGATTCTCTCTCTGCTGCTTGTTTCCCAGACCTCTCGGATCTGATGCCTGTGTTCTTTGTACAAAAATAGTGAAGCCATGCAGGAAAAGATATTTCCGTTGCAGCCAGAACTTCCTGCTGGAGGGCAGAGGAGGACACAGTTGAGAAGAGTTGGAGAGGATGGAAATAACCCTTCCTATACCTGCACTTGGCAGGTGCAGGGATCCATCCAGTCCCTCCTGGAGTGGGTTGCGCATGGGCAGGACCCTTGGGAACGGCTGGAAAAAGGCACCCTGCTTGATCCTCAGCTCCTTAAGGCTGCCTGGCTGCCGTCAGTGCTGTGTGCGCAGGGCACGGCAAAGCTGCCTGCGCTCTCCCTGGGGGGGCAGCAGCGATGCCGTGGGGCTCGCTCCCGGCTGGGCTTGCGCCGTGCCCTCGCGCTTGCGCTCAGAGCTGGCTCTGGGTTTGCCCCGCGCCCTGCCAGGGAGCCACAACCCGCATCCCATCTCTGCCACCCCACCCCGGCACCCTCTTCGTAGCTAATGGCAGTGCTGAGGCCGTGCAGGAGGAGGTGGATGATGCGAAGTTTTCCAGATGCTTTCCGGCATTGCCTTTAAATGGATTAGCCCTTTGCTCTCTGCACATGAATATGCAGAGCTACGCTCAGGTCTGCGGCCAGCTCTTGCAGGCAGGGCAGGCCCGGGCACAAAGCAGAAGCTGCTGGTGGGGCAGGTACAGGCAGTCAGGGGTGGCAGCTCCGGTGGCCCCCTCGGCAGGAGGGGACACTGTCCTCTGCCACTGCCATCACCCAGCTGTGCACGAGTGCTCAGAACAGCCTCTTACGGAGTTGGGGGCTTCAGCGATTTAGGCTGAAACTCGTTTTGCAGTGCATACACTGAGGCTGTTTACGGCTAGCTAGGACCTGGGGCTGGAGGACCACGGTACCCGCTGCCATGCAAAGCCAGCTGGCATAAAGAATTAGGCTTGTGTGGCTCAGCTTAAGCCAGGAGGAAAAACAACCTCAAAGCACCAACCCCCATCAAAAAGCTAGCAGGATTTTTGGCACGACGATCTCCCTGAGCTGAAAAATACCAGGCACAGACTTGTTGCCTAACCAGTGCAAGAAGAGGCAAATAACCCCGAGTCTCTCTTATCATTAGCTACCAGCAAATACCTGCCTCAATGAACATGCTGTGACTGTTGGAAATACTGCTGAAGTTGCCTTATTACAACCCAAAGGCCTTACAGTTTGAAGTCCCTGATACTTGTCCCAGCGGGGTTGGGGTCTCCAGGTTATTTTGCCATTGTGAGTCAAGGCTTTGTCTATATTTTATGCTCACTTCTCTCTTGGTGGAAGCCAAGTGCCTGTTCTTGCCCAAATGCAGTGTACCACAAAGCAGATTCTCGGCGCACACCAGAGGACAGCGTTTCACCCTCCAGGGAACTGGGGCTGCTTTGAACCCCCTACAAAGACCTCCTGGAGGTAGAAACTCAGGGCTTCTCTGCATGAAGGGTAGATTTGCTGGCTCACCAAACATCCTGCTCTATTTCTGTTGAGCTGAACGTGGCTTGAATCTCTGTGGCTCCATGAAAGTGTTTTCCCAGCATTGGGAGGGTGCAGGGGTTTGCCCTATGGTGACAAGGGCTCAGCAACTTACAGGATCCATCCCACAGGCTCCAGAGCTTATGACAGCAAGACCAGGAGAGAGATTCTTTTAAAGCTGACTCTAACCAGCACTAAACTTGCCTAAATCTCTCTTTCACCAGCAAAGAGATCCCATTCACCAGAGGTGAACTGTTCTGTTTGCCAGGAGCCCAGAGAGCATCCCTCTTAGAACTTTTTTTTTTTTGCTAAGGTGCCACCTGCCAGCTCTGGGGCTCAGGAAAAGGTGGGTGCAAGGTTTCTTGGCTCTCCACAGGGCTTAAAAAATGGTCTGATAGATGTAGGTTCGTGGAGACTGACAGGCCCAGGGGCAAGTACACCCCCCCAAAATCTCTGCCACTTTACCCCATCAGTGGTTTTGCTTTTCTGGTGCTTCCGTGTCCCACATCTGCACTGCAAATGAAGAGGTGCTGAGTTCCCACAGGTCAATTTTAAAACTAGAAACATAAATCATATTTGTTGGCTCATTCTATGCAAATTCATCTGTTGAGGTTTTGCCAGAAATATTTTAGTTTTGAGGGTGGTTTGTTGGGGTTTTTTTGTTTTGTTTTGTTTTGTTTTGTTTTTTTTTAATCCACTGCCAGAGTAGAGCAGAAACAGGGGGTTTGAGCGAAAACACTCTGGGAGATGGCAGACTGCTGTTATCACTGACACTGGCTCATCTGCTGATACATCTGCCTTAAAGGTTCCCAACTCTTTTAGACACCAGAGAGTACAGTTCATATCCAATCACATTTTGCAAGAAACTCTTCTGGATTTGTGTTTTTTAGTTAAAAAGTGGCTTAGATCACTGTAGTTCTTTCCTCCCATTCTTGCTTTCTTGGATTTTAAGCGACTTAAAAGAATATATCCACATTTTATGAGTGCTTTTCTCTTTGCTGGTGAAAGAAGAGATTTAGAGAAGTTTTTGCTAAGTCATCTGTGGTTGGAAGAGCAAAGCTGGGCAGGTTTGTGGTGGGGTTATACCTTTTGTCTTGTACCAGAGGGTCCTTTTAGATGGTCATGGTGTGGGGATGTGATATTTTTCAGTATGGTGCTTGCTTTCCCGGCACACAGTGCATTGGGATTTTGAGGCAGGGCTGAAGCTTTCTGCTGGTATTTTTTAAATTCTTATGTAACTTTGTGTTTTTCCACCACTGTAGGATTGGCCATAAATTCCTCCCTAAAAGGTGTTCAGTTCTTTGTAAAGGTTTTGGTTCATTGGAGCTTGAGTTTTTATGGTTACTGTGCTAAAATCTTATTATGGAAGCTGTTTAATATATTACTCAGCAGCTCAGAGACTTGGAGGGCACCAGAATTCCAGGGACTATGAAAACACCTCCACTGCCCAAGAGGGTTCCATATTTTACCTGTGTCTTCATTCTCAGTCGTCATCATAGCATATCCAAAATCACTAGGAAGGAATGATTACAGATCAGCAGATTCCTCCCCATGTTTGTTTTTTTTCTGTTGCTGGAAAGGCATTCTGTGTTTAAAAAAATGCGTTTAATCCTTTGTTGGGCTGAGGTTGATTGAGGTTCATATTAAATAGATTACCACATAACAAGTCTAATCAGGTTGGACTTTTGAAAGCCCTGCTTGCTTTTCCATGCATAAACGCTGCCATGCCTTGTTTCTGTGTCTCCCACTGCAAGCTTTTCACATTCTTTCCAGGCTTTAGCTCGTAGTTGTCCTTGTGCCATAATGACGGTTTCCTTAGTGAAACTGAGCCAAGGTCACGCAAAGAGTAGAGGGGAGATGGCAGCTGGGAGAAGTTTCTTGATAGAGCTGGTCTGGGACAAAGAAACCCAAATGCGCGTCCAGATATGGCTGGGAAGCAGCAAGCGTGTTTGCAGAAAGCTACTGCCTGTTTGATCCCGGGGACAGCATGCTGCAGAGACTGGCAAAAAGGAAGGGGAGGTGGGAAAAAAGGGCAAGATGGGGAGAAAAGGTAGAAGAGGGGTTGGCCTGCGGCAGTCCGCTAGCGAAGGCAGTGTCACCTCCGCTCAGAGGGCTCGCCCTTTCCTCCTTCGGCGGATTCCGGGGGCGAATGTGGTTAGAAGCTTGCAGTTGAGCTTCAGGGCAGCCCCAGCCACCTTGGCCTCCCCGTTGCCCCAGCTTGGAGATTGGGATTTTGCTGAGGACGGTGCTGGGCGCGGCAGAGCGCCGAGCTGGGCACGGGGCACGCGGCAGCGCTGCCGTTCCCCTGGGACCCACGCCGGGACCCATCCTGCCCGCTGGGTAAGGGGCTTGGGGGGTTTGTTCTGTCTGGGGCCACCCCGTTCCCCCCTCCCAGCCTCTACAAAAGCCTCCCCCGCGGAGGGCTGGTAAGCAGCCCTATGAAGGTCACGCACAAGGTCTCTGAAGGCAGCGTTCCCGAACCGCGGTAAAACAGCAGGGATGGGATTTCCAGCTGTGTCGGTCTGCTCCGCGCCGAGCCCGGTGGGGTGGGAAGCAGGAGGAGATTCGTGGCAGAAAGATGGTGGCCCCCGGGGCCCTGCCTGACACTGACTCAGTCTCAAACCTCCAGGGCTTGGGGGCAAAGCTGCGCTCGCATTTGCAGCTTTTCCAGGGTGGTGGGGCTGCTGGAGTCTGCGGGGGACCATCCAAATAGGCTTAGCGTCCGGCATCTCCTTTAGTCTGGATGCCTTGGAGCTTTCTTCTGTAACTCCTTAGTCTCTTCAGGGCAAGGTTAAAGGAGGGGGAGAAATGCCTTCAGAAGGAGGTAAAGAAGGCGACTTGTAAATCTGCCAGAAACCAGCGAGTAGCTTTGGGAATGGGGAAGGCCAGAAGCTGCTTGTACTTCCCGTCTGCGGCTGCTTCTCACGGAGCACTGACCTGGGAGGGAGCAGCAGAGGCCAGGCCAGCTAGAATGAGTAGATGCTGCTTACAGAAGGTTTCCCCTTCTCCATATAAAGTCATTTCGAAGAGAAAATACTTTCCCAGCGGCTTAGGAGACTGGAGTGGGTCTGTTTTCAGACAGGCCAAGAGCTTGTGAGGGTGTACAGGGTCTAGCATTTGCTTTCACTTGCAGTCTCGCGGGGGAGCGTTCCCAGTCTGTGTCACTGGGGGCTGTGGCACGGCGAGGCAGTGCTCGGGTGGGCTGGCTGGGAACCAGGCTGGCACCCACGCGAGCTTCGGCGTGTGGTACACAGCTTCATGTGCCGGGACCCAAGCACCAGGGCATAGCCCACAGTGCTTAGTGTCGAGCTTATTTTTGCCTTCAGTGATGTACCTGTAGCCCCCTTGATTTTAGAAAAAAAAAAAAAAAAAAAGTTCCTGCTCTGCTCACTGGGGTGTGATTTATTTGTGTGTGTGTGTGTGGACCCCAAAAGAGGATCAGTGAGGACCAGCTAACCCTGAGCTGTGATGGACCATCCAGGTACCAGCAAAGGGCAGGTGGGTGGGCTGGGAGATGCTGGCTCTCTGCCTGCTGTGGCTGAGCAGCGAAGAGGTGCCCGGCATGGGACGGGTGTCCAGAACAGATGCCAAGTGATAACCTCATCGAGGAAGTGACAGGCTCTGCCTCGTGCTGCTGTGGCAGAAAAGCAGCTACATAACAGCAATGGGAGTTCCTCTCCAGCTGCTCCTTTTTGACATAACGTGGGCTGTCAGTTCCCTCTGATCTGCAGAAAAAACAGTCCCAGGGCTTTCAGGCTCCTCTGCCGGGGTGTGTGAGCTCATTGGCTCTGTAAGTAAGCCCCTTCGCTGGCCAGGGAGAGCTATTTGTCTTAGGAACAATGGGCAGAGCAGGGAGGAAATGCCTGAAGTGCCTGCGGAGAGCAGCTGATCTCCATCAACAGCCCCTGCTCTCCTCTTGGCAGAGGAGCTCCTGCACAGGCAGGGCAAGCAGGGGCAGGGAGGCTCCTGTACATCCACCGTGCCCCCGGCTCAGTCCCTGCCGGGGAGCAGACCCACTCGGCCACCTTGGTGGTGGTGACCATTTTCATCAGCAGGTGCCACCCACAGGTCCCCAGCCCGAAGGAAGGGGACGGAGAAGTGTTCCCCTTTGTGGGCAGTGCTGCGAGCAGAGCAGCAAGGCCTCTGAGATGCAGGCTGTAGGATGAGGGCCAGGGCGCTCCTTGCTGGCGGGAATCGAGTCATCCGCTCTGTTACAAGGTGGGCTTGTGTCCAGTCCTGCTGAGCGCACGGTGGCCTCGCTCCCTTCACAAGGACCCCCGAAAGCAAGAGGGGTGACTGGCAGGAGGGAATGTCCTCACATCCTCTGAAGCCCCTGCAAGGCTCAGGCATCCCCTGCCTCCCCTCTTGTGGGAGGTTGGCGTGTCCCCTGTCCATCTCTGGCTGCTTTGGGGGACTGTGGGACAGAGCGTGAGTGGGACCAACACAGGCAGTAAGCAGGGCGGCTGCCACGTACCTGGGTGTCAGCTCGCTGTGGGGGGACTCTGTGGCCTGTTGCTCTTTGGCTTTAAGTCTGCTGACTTTTTTGGCCTTTCTCAGTTATTTTTAGTGTAGACGTTTGGCTGTCTGGCTTTAAGTCAAATACCCCAAGAGACCGCACCGACTCTTCCCATGACACTGTTGCATCTTTCGGGATGTGTATTCCCTCCTGGCCTCAGGTCTGTGCCAGATAGAGGCGGAGGCCTGTGAACGCTCCTGGTTCATTTTGCAGCCAGAGGCAGAGTCTCACGTTCCTCCTGGTTAGGTCAGGATGCACATCCCGAGCTCGGGCTGGGGGCTGCCTTGTAACAGCCAGGCTCTTGCTGTGCTGGGGCTGCTGTGCCCAGCCAGACGGAGCTTTGCGCTGAAGTTGTGCAGTCAATTCAGCTTTCCAGGGAAGTTAAATGATTTTTCCTCACACAGGGGGCGGGTAGAAATTCCCTCCTGGCTGCAGAAAAGTCCTGATGTGGCCTGCTCTTGGCAGGGCGAGCAAACATCCATGGGCAGGGAGTGCCTGGGCCCTTGACACAGGGAGAAACTCAGTGGCAACAAAGACTGAGATGCCTCAGACAGTGGATTTAGCGGTGGTTTGAATGCTGCCAGTTCCCAACCCGAAAAGAATTGAGACAAATCTTGGAAGAGCATGACGATGCCTTAAAATCTGCCTGGCTTTTAATGTAAGAATCAGAATGTCTCTGCACTGGGAGATGGTGGTCATTGGGGGGAAGCTGTGTTTCTCTCCTGCCTGGTGGAGAACACCAGCAACCTGTGATAAAGAAGAGAGTGTCACACAAGGGCAAACGTAGCCCTGCCTCTCGGGGACAGACCCCAGGCTCTGCCCTAGGAAGGGCACATTGCATGTGGGGGGGGTTTTGCACGGCTGGAGCAGAGAGCAGCAGCAGGCTATGCTGGGTGCACATCTGCTGGGGACATCCAGGTCCCACCAGAGCTGCCAAGCACCCTATTGTCCAAGGGACGCCAGGAAAAGAACAGCAGGGCTGCGCAGGAAAGGGCCTCGCAGGGGAAGGGGAGCAGAGCGTGCGACCTGAGGTGGCCCTGTCATGGGGGGTGGCAGTACCCCGGGGCTGGCCACAGCCCTGCTGCTGCGCAGGAGCCACGCTGCGCTTCGGGCAGGAGCGCACCGGGGGGGCCAGCCCCACGGATCACCCCGCTGTGCTGTGCTACCCTTGTGCTCAGGGCAGCAGCCTCCGGCGGGGTGTCGCTGGGAGTGCGGAGCCGGGCACAGTCTGGAGCTTCGGGTCTGCTCTGGGCCACCTAGAGCGAGGATAACCCCGGCACCCTTCCACATGGGGAAGGGTGCTTTGACTCTGAAACACCCCTCTCCTGCCCAGCGCACAGGAACCAGTTACTGCAGCAGCACGACCAACGTCAGGGCATGCAATGTAATGAAACGCTGCTTAAATTCTTTTCTCAGCTGAGAGGCTCCGTTCCGTGCAGATGAGGAGCACCTGGGTTGTGAAGCTCGCCAGGAAACCAGGCCCTGCTGATCATTAGGCAAGGTTTTAACCGTTGCCCCAGGGCTACACATAAAACTTACCTGCTTCTGTGTAGCTATCTCCTGTTAAAATCAGGACTGGGATACCTCTGTAGAGGAGAATTTGGGTTGCAGCCGTGCCTGGTCTCTTAGCAGCTTCCCACCAGCAGGATGTGTACAGTCATTCTTGGACAGGGAAGTCTTGAAAGAGAAAACACTTCTCTGAGATCACAGCAGCCTCTCAGGAGCGGGGACCCACCTTGGCATCCTTCGGGCTAAGGCTTGAGGGGCGGCTGATGTCCTCTGGCTAGTGATACCAGTGTGGATCTGCCACCAGATCCCGAAGAGGAAAAAAGATGCCAGCTTTCTGGTGGAAGATGTTGGTGCGGTGGGTTGCACCGCGGCTGCAGGGCAGTGCTTATGCAGGACTGAGGTCAGTGCATGTTCAGGAGCCCAGAAGGAGCATCAGGACCCGATTCCTGCCCCTCTTTTATGGGGCTGGGAATGAGCGGTGGTCTGTGAGCCAGCATACCCAGGGGCTTCAGCCAGGCTGGCTCTGGAATACTTGTTCACCCAGGAAATGCCTGCTCCTGGTGGAGCCTAACGGGAGCTTCAGTTTTCTGTTCCTGCCTGCATCTTCAGAGCAGACGGGGAAGAGCTGCTGTGTTCTTCAAGCGGTCAATAAGTGGAAATAAACACTACGGACTCCTTTGGTCTGCACTTCCTATCGTGGGGAAATAATAGCTGCATTTTGCAACACAGCCCCACGACAGAGGGATTAAACAGAAAAGCCCATTCTTCCCTTCCTCGGATATGGGTTACGTCTACAACATTTCCCAGCCCGAGGGGTAAACATCTCCGGCCAGATCTGCAAAACAGCTCTGTTCCCATCTAGCTTTGGAGAAAACTCCCTGTTTAACAAGGGGTGGGAGCTCTCTGGGTTAAAACGGAGCTTTACATTCACCTGGTCCCTTCCCAGATTTCCCCCCCCAGAGAGAGCTCAGGCAGCCTCCTTTGGCTAAGTATTGCACCCAGGTAAAGCAGGCGCAGCGTATCATTGAATTCTGCTAGCCAGCTACCACAGGCTTTGCTGCAGGTTAAAATCATGCTGGGACAAAAGATGCTGCAAAGCTGGCCAAGCTCTCCGTGGCCTGGGAGAGTGAGTGAGACCCACTCTGTCTCCTGCGGGGTCCTTTCATCCATGCCAGTTGAGTGTCAACAGTGCACTTGGTGCATTGTGTAGCTTTGGAGAGGGAAATGGTGATGTGGGATCAGGCCAGCAAGCTTTGCTCCAAAGAGGGACCTGCTTCGCATCATCCTCAAAACCCATCAGAAGTGATTGACCCCACTTAAAAGGCTGGCAAGGAGACAGGCTTTCAGTCACCCGGTGCTTAAAAACATTTCTCACTTTTTGCAGGGCCTTCCATCGTGACCCCTCCTAAGGACATCTGGAATGTGACAGGAGCACAGATATACCTGAGCTGTGAAGTCATGGGCATCCCAACCCCTGTCCTCATCTGGAACAAGGTAAGGGCCCTGCTCGGAGCTCTTAGAGCATAGCAAACCTCAAGCAGCTGGAGCAGCCTGGTAAGCATAAAGGCCGTAGCAGACCCCTCCTTAGAAACACACATCTGTGATGAGTTCTCCCATCTGTGCCGTTCTGTCCACCCGCAGACATCTGGCTTTGCTTATTCTTTAGTCACTGCTTTATCTAAACTCTTGTTGATCCCCAGGCAGAACGGGACTCGCGTTTCTCTTGGTAGTGCCTGGTATTCAGAGCGCGCGGGGAATGTCCCTTGACGGGCTGTCACCCAGCTGGCAGCAGTGACTCGGAGGTGGCTGGACACGGCTGGCCCACGTCAGGAGCTGGAACCGCGCGGGGCCGTTACCCCTGGTAGCCGGCAGCGTGCTGATTTTGGCAGCGCGCTGATTTTGGCGGCGCGCTGGTGACAGCTGGCTTAGGGCAGGGGCCAGCGCCGAGCAGAGAAGGGTCTGAGCCGTCGGGCTGAGAGCCACTGCATGGCCCCTGTAGCCTCTTCAAATGCCACAGGTTTGTGGACACTTGGACAGGGTCTTAAAATTAAGTTGAAGCAATACTAGCTTAAGAATACTAGAGAGAAAAAAAAAAAAGATTCGCACAAAGATCGCTCTGTTGTGAGACTGCAGACTTTCTTCCCAGGGATCCCAGGGCAGACTGTCGGGTGAGCATACAGTGTAGGCACGTTGACTCAGGCAGTGTTTCTCTGCTTGTTTACAAGCAGACGCTGTGTTTACCCTGACAGTCAGCGCTGCTGTGCTTTCTGTGCCTCTTTCTCATGGCCAAGAGACTGCTTGACCTGGTGGTAACAAGGGCTGAGCACCACCTAGCCCACGCTGTGCTCTGGGCTTGGATACGCAGCGCTGGGGAATGACTGCGCCCGCCGGGAGGCATTGCCTCATTTGCTGCAGCAGAAACCTACAGGGCTGTTGCTGGCCTGTTGGGAAGAAGATGGGTCATGCAGGGAGAGCCCATTCGGGGAGCAACGTGCAGACGTGCTCTGCTACTGCCATGCTAAAATGCCTGATTGCTAGGAAAGTTGTGGAGGAGCCTCTCCAAACGAGGACAACAGTCAGCTCCTGCTGTCCCCCCCCCCCCCCCTCAAGTCCCAAGCCAGCAGGCAGCTGCTCCAGCCTGCTGAACTGGAGTGATGCATGGCTCCCAGCACCTGCAGGCAGGCGAAGCCTCCCTGTTCAACACAGGCATCGTTCGACGGGCTAAACACACCCTTGGGAACGCGCGCACGAGTTCTGTGAGACCGAGTGGGTGCAGGGCATGTTTGCCCAGCACTGTCCCCACCAGAGAGCTGTGCTGCTCTATCCGTTCCTGCTGAGGCGAGGAGAACACAGCCTCAGCACAGGCACCGGGGCGCTGGCGTAGTGGGGCTGCAGTACAGGGGGGATAAGGTGAAATGCTGGCACTAGAAAAAATACTGCTACTGCACAAAACACATGGATGTGAAACTAGTGTTGATCTTGCCTGTTTTCAGGTATGGTCCTAACAGTTCTAGCATAAATAAGCCCCAAAATTCTTACCCACTCTCTGCCCTTCTGTTTAGATAATTCGGGGGCAGTATGGTGTCCAGAGGATGGAGCTTCTGCCTGGGGACCGGGAAAACTTGGCTATCCAGACCCGAGGGGGCCCTGAGAAGCACGAAGTGACTGGCTGGGTGCTCGTAAGTACTTTGTGTGTGCACAGAGCTGCACAAACAGCGCAGCGCAGTCTGCAGGCAGCTCGTGAACGAACAACAGCACGGAAGACACATGGCAACAGACACAGCATTTAGAGGAAAACAACCTGTGCGAATTGGGCACGGAGGGTAAAGGTGGCTGCTGGCTCTGGTCTCACCCGTTGCAGTTTTTCACCTCTGTCTAGCATGCAGCAGAAGCATGCCTTCTGTGATCAGGGCATGCTAGACTTGAACAGATCTCCTTTCTGTATGCCATTACTTTCCTGCTGCCATTAGCAGGAGGGAGACCCTCGCCACATCTAGGAAGGGATTGGTACAGCGGCAAGGCATCCCTAAGAACCCCCACAGCCGAGGAGCCCTTATAGATGTGGCAGAACTGCCCTTTCCTCAGTGAAGCACAGAAGCCATCCGCTCTCACTCAGCAGACCTCCGGAGCTACAGGAGTACCTGCGGGCTAATAGGCGATTGCCACACATCGGAGGGAGCTGCTGTGCACCCCAGTAAGGGAATTGCAAGTATGATGGCTCCCAGCTGCAGAGAAGCTGGCAGCAGGGGAGCACAGCTTCGGGTGTTGGTTCTCAGGCTGCTTGCAAAAGCAGAGGTGGAAAAAAAGGAAGGGTTTGAGCCGATGAATTCACTTGAACTGACTGACCGGATGCCACGTATCGTAGGAAGGCTTTTTCTTCCTGCCTCCCTCCCCTCACCGAGCACGCAGCGCTCTGACACATCTCCAAACTAAGTAAACAACAAAAGACAAGGAGGGAGCATTACAGCACACGTAATCTGGTGTAGTAGGGAAGAAATCTGAGCAGATCCCCAGGAGCGGGTGCTTGTCCCCCACCTCCCTGGAGAGAGCCGCCGCAATCTGAACTCGACTGTTTAGATCAGACAGAAGAAATCATGCAGTCAGTGTGGGTTCCCTAAGGGTTAACTGCTACTTCACACACCCTGTTCATTATGTCTCAAGCAATTAACAAGTTATATAAGATACCTTAAAACAGGATCACCGCTACCTATGCACAGAATACTTACTGGGGGATGTGTTTCTTCCCCTAGATATCTCCTCTGAGCAAAGAGGATGCTGGAGAATATGAGTGTCACGCGTCAAATGCCAAAGGAGAGGCAACAGCTTCTGCAAAAATCCATGTTGTGGAAACCCTGCATGAAATAGCCCTGACCAAAGGTAGGTAGTGTGGTTGAACACTCAGCAGCTCTTTCCCCTAACAATTTACTCGGTTATTGGATACAGAATGACCACCTCTAACGCTTTCTGAAAAAAGAAAAAGCATATTAGAAATACCAGTTTAACATGCAGCTTTTACTGGATTTGGCAAAACAAGCTCAAGAAGAGGGTCTGTGTAAACCTCATGGGATTCAACAAGGCCAAGGGCAAGGTGCTGCCCAGGGGTCAGGGCAATCCCAAGCACAAATCCAGGCTGGGTGATGAGTGGATTGAGGGCAGCCCTGCAGAGAAGGGACTTGGGGGTATTAGCAGATGAAAAACTGACTGTGAGCCAGCAATGTGCGCTCGCAGACCAGAAACCACCCGTGTCCTGGGCTGCATCGAGCAGCGTGGGCAGCAGGGCCAGGGAGGGGATTCTCCCCTTCTGCTCTGCTCTCGTGAGACCCCCCTGCAGTGCTGGGGCCAGCTCTGGGGCCCCAGCATCAAAAGGACACGGACCTGCTCGAGCAGGTCCAGAGGAGGGACATGAAGATGCTCAGGGGGATGAAGCAGCTCCCCTGGGAGGCCAGGCTGAGAGAGTTGGGGGGGTTCAGCCTGGAGAAGGCTCCGGGGAGACCTTAGAGTGGCCTTCCAGTACCTAAAGGGGGCTACAGGAAAGATGGGGAGGGACTCTGTCAGGGAGTGTAGGGATGAGACAAGGGGTAATGGTTCTAAACTAAAAGAGGGTAAATTTAGGTTAGACAGACTGAAGAAGTTATTTACTGTGAGGGTGGTGAAACACTGCCCAGGGAGGTGGTAGATGCCCCATCCCTGGAAACATTTAAGGCCAGGTTGGACGGGGCTCTGAGCCACCCGACCTAGCTGAAGGTGTCCCTGCTCATTGCAGAGGTGTTGGACTGAGTGACCTTTAAAGGTTTCTTTCAACCCAAACCGTTCTATGAATCTACAATTCCCAGCAAAGCACAGCTGCTGAGTTTTCAAGGGATTGTTAAATAACTCCCCAGGTGCTGTAAAGCACCGGAGACTAAAATACCAAATTAAAAACGTTTTGGGGTCTTTACAAAGCAATTTCCACTGGTTTTCCAGCCCTAAATCTGTATCATCTTTTCACTGTTCTCGGGATACTTCCAAATCTGCCCTTTTCTCCTGGGACCAGTATTGGCAGAACCAGCCCCAAGCCTGAGGGGGAACTTCAAGCACTTAAATTCCAGTCAAGTCCCTGCACCTCCTTACTCTTCCCCAGCCTGGAAATATCCTAGTCCCTGCCCTTCTCTCTGCATGCTGGAGTGTCAAACCCAGGAGGGGCTGGACAGATAAGCCAGAGCAGGCCCTTAGGCAAGACCTGAAGCCTGTACCCTCCAGCCCTCAGCCTCTTTTCAAACCCAGGTTCTTTTTGCCAGGCTGCATGCAAAGCTGAATGGCAAACCAACCACCTTCCTTCCAGCTGCAAAGAGAAGGGCTTAGTACCACGGCCACATGTGCTTCAGAATAAATCTGGAGAGCTGGAACAGTAACTGTAAACATGCTAGGGGCAGAGGTGCTGGGAACAAAGCATCCAGCTAGAGAATATGGTGCTGCCCAAATCCACTTTTGGACATAACCTTTAGTTTTAATCCCAGTAGCTTTACCCAAATGATAGAATCTTGACTTTCTGTAACCTTCTATCTCCTCCAAATAGCTGAAAGACTTCCTTTAAGAGAATATTAACAGCACCTAGCATTGAAATACGAGCCTAAAATTGATCCCGGTATCACACATGCATAGGAGCCTTGCTAAAGGTTTTTAGCTAGTCTGTAATCCATTTTCAAACATATTATTTATGGATGTGAATGAAATTGAGTTTTACTGAGTTGTGCCATAAGCAGCACACTCATACCCCAGAATACAAGATGTTTACTCCCCCCTCACAGTAACTACTACTGCAAGGCTGTAGGACCATGTGTATTGCCCTGGGGCTTATTTCTTACATGCACACCACATGTCACAGCTGTTCCTTTTCAGCTGCAGGGAAGCTCTCAAGTAAGCATGCTGTAGCTCAGCAACAAGCTGGAGAGCCACACTTACTTAAAGGAAATTGATAACATTCATGGAACAAACTTTCAGACGTAACAGGCTTCTCCATAGCTACACACTACACTGGTGAGGGAGTCTGTGTCCCATGTCCAGGTGATCTCAGCACAGAAAAACGCCACCTCTTACCCTCCCCCTGCTGCTGCAGCCCTGCAGTGGGGAAGGAAGGAAAGAGGAAGGAAAGGGGGAAGGCGAGTCAGGACCAAGCTGTCAGGTCTCACCTTCAGCTAAGACAGTAAACTCACTCACTGTGCTACTGCCCCAGTTGTGGTATTACCCCTTGGAACAGTACAGAGCATAACATGTTTTTGTTTTTCCACAGATGATGGTGCAGAGCTGTGATGTGAGGACTTTGATTTGCAGAGTTTTAAACTAGTATTTTGGAAAACTGCAACCTCTGGCTTTTTCTAGCTCACTAATCATTCCTCTTAACTCCCTTATATTCTTTGATTACCAATTTGCTTGCACACCGCTTTCACAGATACACAAATAAAGAGATTCACAAGTTTGATTACAAATTTTAATTCTATTTACAGGAAATAAACATACTTTTGAACAGCACATAGCAGATGAGTAAAACTGTATTTTAAATGCAACCTACACAAAAGGAAACAAAACCTGAGCACTTCAGTCTCACATTTAAAAAAAAAAAAAAAAGACAAACAACCTTTTAAAGGCTAAACACTCATCATACGAGGTGCAATACTCATAGACATCAGTTCTTGGAAGAGGAGTTTGCAGGCATAGGGCATTCGCACCAAAGATATCTGCAAAGAGATTTCAAAAACCTTGTGATAAGCACTCCTAAAGCATCAATTTCCACCAGTCACTACATAAATAATTTGTCAAGTTTTTGGCTCAGAAGCAAATCTGAAGTTATGCATGGAAAGCATTTAACAAGAATTGCAGTAACAAAGCAGGTGAGAAGCTGAGACTGCCTATAGAGGCTACACGGCAGCTATCCAGAACACAGTTTTAATAATAAAAGCTGCAGCCAAGGAATCTGATCTTCAACAAGAGCCATTTAACAAGGGAACGTGTGTGTAGCAAAGTGTGCCTGATGTGCAGTAAATGCAGTTAAGATTTCCAGCACACATCTCTTCAGTAACCCCAATGCCATTGTTAAGAGTTGCTGCAGTCAGTCCCTAACAGAAGAAGCCTGTTTAATGCAACTATTTTTATCTCTGCTGCCACTCTCCCTTGACATAGTTCTGTAACCAAGCATACACTACAGAGCTTTTTTTTTTCTTCCCATTAATTTATTTTCTATACATTTATAAATAAATTTTAATTAGTAAGAAAAAAAAAAAAAAAAAAGGAGTGCAACACAAAAGACCTCCCATGAGGACCCAGCTCCACAAGCAGAAGTATCTTCATGGAGACAGTCACAAGGGCAATGTCTCTAAATTCCTATGATTCTAAGTTTTACTTCTAAAAATAAGCTCTCAAGTGTTTACTTTTAAAGTCTCTGAAAACTCTGCACTGCAAAATACTTAAACAGCATTTCCTGCCAAGTGACAAGCCAACACTGTATAATTAATAAGGAAGCATCCAAATTAACCAGGACATTATAAACACTTAAAACAGTTATGAAACTAAAATAGCAATTGTTCCGGTGCTTCTTTAAATATTTACTTCCCTATTTCTCCTGTTCACCCAAGTGGCATTTCCTCTTAATCACGAAGAGAAACACTGGCTGATGAAAACCACACATACCTGAGTTTTATTACGGCACCCCCGGCATTCATAGGTGTGAGTCCTCGTGTTTGCAATCGCCATAATTCCACAGAGGTTACAGACATGGACTTGGTACGGGTCTGAAGCTTCAAACAATCTCTCTCTCAAGAACTGGGCTGCTCCATGAGCAATCTGGCAATCTCGTTCCATTTCTCCAAAACGAAGGCCACCATCACTGAAAAAAGGAAGAGGAAAAAAAAAAAATTAAGACCCTGAACAACAACCAAAAAAAACCCCCAAAACCAAAACCACAAAAAAACTTTTGAATTAATTGGTAAAATACATCAGTTCTTGTTGGTGGAACAAGTAGCTTGTCAGAAACACAACAGCAGTATTACAAGGCAGGAGTAAAGCTGTGCATTAATTTTCCTCTAACACCTCAGAATAAAACTACTGGGAAGAATGCTGACACAATCATTTGTAAGTGCTGCTGAACCATTTCTAAAGCAGATGTCAGACAGCTAACAACCACACCACCACTATGTAGCAAAACAAAGTAAACAATTAAATCATCCTCTATCTATGGTGGGTTTAACTTTGGCTGGCTGACAGATGCCCACAAGCAGCTTGCTCTCTCCCCCATGTTGACAGAACAGGGGGAGAAAATAAGATGGAAAAGCTCATGGATTGAGATAAAAACAGGGAGATCACTTACCAATTACCATCACAGGCAAAACAGACTTGATGTGGGGAAAATTAATTTAATTTATTGCCCATTAAAAATGGAGCAAGGTTGGTGAGAAACAAAGCCAAAACTAAAAAAACACCTTCACCTTCTTCCCAAGCCCAACTTCACTCCTTCATTCCCAACTCCTTCCTCTCCTCCCCATGGTCACAGGGGAAATGAGGGTTACGCAGTCACTGCATAACAGCCACTCCCTCCTCCTCCTCCTCCTCCTCACACTTTTCCCCTGCTCCAGTGTGGGGTCCTTCCCCTGGGGTACAAATCCTTCAGGAGCAGACTGCTGCAGCATAGGTCCCCCATGGGCCACAACTGCTGCCAGGAGCCTGCTCCAGCATGGGCTTTCCACGGGCTGCAGGTGGGCATCTGTCCTCCACGGGCTGCAGGGGGCCAACCTGTGCCACCGTGGTCTCGGCCGTGGGCTATGAGGGAAATCTCTGCTCCGGCGCCTGGAGCATCTCCTCTCCTTCCTTCTTCCCTCACCCGGGTGCCTGCAGGGCTGTTCCTTTCGCATTTTCTCCCCCTTCTCCGGGAGCTGCTGCGCAGTGTTTTTTTCACCCTCTCCTAACGACGTTCACACAGGCGCCACCAGTGTCGGTGACGGGCTCGGCTGTGGCCAGTGGCGGCTCTGTTTGAGCCGTGGCCAGCACAGGGCGAGCCCTGGGCCCTTCTCAGAGAGGCCACCCCAGCAGCACCTCCTGCTACCGAAACCTTGACACCTGCACCCAGTACATCATCTTAAGCCAAACACATGAAAACGTGTGGCTAATCAGGTTCTAGCTGCAAAGTTGAGGCAGCTAATTTTTAGGGCTAAAAATTTCGAAGAAAAAGAAAACACTGTATAGAAACCAATAAACATTCTTACCGAGATCTGCCTTCCATGGGCTGTCTGTTAAGGATCTGGATTGGCCCTCTTGCACGAGAATGGATTTTGTCATCTACCATGTGCTTCAACCGCTGATAATACGTAGGACCAATGAAGATCTGTGACGTGATTTTTCGGCCAGTGAAGCCATTGTAGAGGACCTGAAGTAGTCAGTGCAATCACTGAATCATAAGCCTTACTATCCATCAAATGTATATTTAAAAAATACAGTGTATTGATATTTTGATTATACCTCATTTCCTCTTAGATGATAGCCATAATCGGATAAAAGATTGGAAATCTTCTGCACATTGACAGCATCATTAAAAGGTGTAGCGTCACCAATTTCTCCCTTGTTTGCAGAAACCTGCAGAGAAGAGATTGGCAAACGCTTGTCAGATTTCCAAAAGACTGGTCAGACAACATTAAGCTATTTCAAACAGTTTTAACTCTTAATGCCAGAACTTGAGATGTTACGCCCATGATAGTAGCCTATCTTGGTCTGTTTATCAGCTACACAATTTATAGTGAGCTTTTAAGAAATACAGCATATCAACAGTTTTGCTACTCCTTTTTCTAGGTCACAGGAAATATTTGGAATAAAAGCAACAGATGAGAGAGTACACTGTAGTTTGACTGGCTGGACAAAATTTACAGGACTGTAGGTCTTCTCCAAGAAACCTGCTTTTGTTATGAAGTAACTGGAGAACAATCCTTATTTTTTAGTGGATTAACACCTACCAGGGAGTAGAATCTTTACCAAAAAGGAAAAAAATAGAAGAAAACCACTTTAATTCATACTGCTCAGACATGGCAGCATAAAAGATTCTTCTTACCTTCCCCTGAAGACACTCAATCAAGTGACCAATGGTCATGCGGGAAGGGATGGCATGAGGGTTGATAATTATATCAGGTGTGATGCCTTCACAGGTGAAGGGCATATCCTAGAGCAGGGAACCAGAGAGTCAGTACTGCCCGGAATATCAACTTTAAGAAAAGAAGTTCTGTGGATTCAAATTCAATCTTTTAAAGCATTTCAAAGGCACTGAAGTACCACATAAGAAGCTGTGTCCCTTTCTAAACATACCTTAGCTAAATTGAAGTCAATATATTGCACCCTAGTAGATATTCAGACGACATACCGCAGACAACTAAAGGCAGTTCCAATGCTAAGAAGATCAGAGATTAAATGTTAAGAAGGAAAAAAAGAGGGAAAAAAAAATAAATCACTACCTCTTGCCTGTACTGGATGCCACAGGTTCCTTTCTGCCCATGTCTGCTGGCAAATTTATCTCCAATTTGTGGGATTCTTACAGACCGTACCTGTAAGCCATAGGAAAACATTCAATTGGTAACTTAAATACAGAACAAAAATGATTAAAAGTAGAAAGCACATACGTCAGTGCTCACCCTAATCTTGCAGAATTTGTATCCTTCCTGGTTAAGGGTTACCATGACCTGATCTACAATACCAGTCTCACTAGTTCGAAGGAAAGTGCTACAGTCTCTCTTTGTGAAACGTCTGTTGGTGCTTTCCAGTTCGTCTTCATTTTCTGGCAGCGTTACTGTTTTGCCAATGATGACATCATCCCCAGACACACGTACTCCAGGTGCTATCAAACCATCATCATCAAGTTTGTCATAGATCGCATGCCTCATA
Organism: Tyto alba; assembly: GCF_018691265.1. Lineage (NCBI taxonomy): Eukaryota > Metazoa > Chordata > Aves > Strigiformes > Tytonidae > Tyto > Tyto alba. Next base: position 10,690,339 of record NW_024881327.1, on the reverse strand, counting down.
CCTTGGGGGGGCGGAAAAAAAAAAGTAGACTCCCAAATTTTTCAGCATATTGACTTTGACCTTGCAGAAATTCAACAAGTTTGCTTACAATTTCAGACTACTGCTAAAATGTCTAAAGTTAGTTTTATGCAAATATATCAACTGATGTATTCTTCTATTAATACAGACATCTTTGCTATTTTATATCTCCAAAAATAAAAACTGAATCAGCTCAACAACACTGACAACCTTGCCCACAAAAATTTAATTTAAAAACTCAGTCTTCATATACTCCCCCATCTCACCTTGGCAAGTTTCACGTGTAGGCTTTTCAAAAACTTCTTCTTGGTCATATCCTTTTTTAGACTCTTGCTCTTTGTATGAGCGATAGAACACAGATCTGAAACAAAGTTATAAAGCCTTCTCCAGTGAAACCAGCACAGTTTTTCTTCATCAGTACATCTCAATTTCACTATAATCACCCTTTTGTCACATATTATGGCTACTGTTACTAATGACAACCAAAACAAATAATGTTCACGTGCCACACAACCTCTCCTCTGAAGTCTTGCTAATCTGACCATCACTAAGGAGGGGAAAATAAAAAAACACCCCAGTAAATAGACAAAAACCAGTTTCAGACGGCATTCTGATGATCACATCTCAGATATTGCCAAAGTACCTATACAGAACATGCTCATTTTTGATGAACTGCAGAGACCTTCAAATCTGCTTGAATCTCAAAAGTAGTTACTATTCCTGAAAATTATTCACATCATCGTATCGCTCTCGTATTACTTTTCTTCTTATACCTGCCATTTTGCAAGCATTTTTAGGCTTCTGCTACCTTGCAGTGCCACACTCAGTACAACTGAGCTGCAGTGGAAAACTTTCAATTTATATTGGCTTCTTTCTGGGGCTTTAGGGGTTTTTGTCTGCTGCCTCAGTTGCCAGCACGAAGCCCCAGCCTTTCACATAAGTATTATCCACAATCAATTGTTCCCATGCACACGGAAGGTTCTGTAAAAGCTTCACATGAGCCATAAAAGTCTAACAGTCTTATTCTACATTGCAAGGCAGTAGATCCAAGATACCAAGGACACATTTCTTGGGCTCAACTCGGACAAAAAAAAATAATTAACATAACTAGAAACCCACTGAGCAGCTGCAGAGCTAAGTGCAGCCGTCTAAAAACTGTAATGCACAAAGTCACATCAGCTGCCAGTTGTCCCAACAGCAGTTCCTACTAAGGAGAGGAACATGCCAATCCTCTCTGGTAGTAACTGTCATGCTACTAAAGACAAGACAATATTACAAAGCTGCAATACTGCCATTAAGGAGTTCATATAACTAGCAAGAGTTACATTAAAATATAACAGCAAAGAGTCCAAATATTTTTCTCACTTAACCATCATACAAAGAACAATAAATATAGTCAAAACCAAAACAGAACAGTTGGGAAGTCAGAGTGGGAAGTCAGGTTACACAAAGGATGAGCTATTCCTCATTGTGTTTTGCTCAGATACACATTTATCATGTTCATTGCGCTGCTCCCTCCAACCCCATTAAAAAAACCTAAGAATAAAATTAATAAAGCTTTTCAGGTTGGAAAGATTTGGAGAGTGATGCCTTCCAGCATCAGATGAACTTTTCTTGAACCTCTGGACAACTTTTTTTTTTCTTCTAAACAGCTAAAAAATTTACAAAGTCTTACCTGAAAAAGCCTCTGTCAACAGCAGAACGGTTCATGATGACAGAGTCTTCCTGGTTATAGCCTGTGTATGATGCAATGGCTACAATCGAGTTGATACCTGTAATACACAGAGCAAATACTTTGAAAGGATGCACATACACCAGACGGGCACTACTTGTAACTCAAAATAAGCTGTATTCTCAACAGTGAAGCTGTTCTATGCCTTCTGAGATAATCTCCATGTCCCCCCCCCAAAACCACAGAGTATCAACAAATGCAGCTTTGGGTAGAAAAGAGTCAACAGTGACCCCTTGTGAAGAACCTAGCAAATACCAGTAGAGAAAATGCATTTTTCCAGTTAGATTTTAGCAGACTATATGGATAAGGTATTTTCAGCTGCAACGCTAGCAATTTATTTTCTGCAGGAGAGGTGTCCAGCTACAAGTTAACATTTAAGCTATAATTCATTTTTAAATTACATACATTTGCTAAATATTCAGGTATTCTACACACAACGTTTGTGACATAGTTTAAACAAAACCGTATTGGTTTTGTTTAATAAACATTAACTGGCAACATACCTGCTGGTAACTCCCTAAATCGCAAGTACTCCATGGAGCGTGTTGTTACAAGGGGCTTCTGAGGATAATACAACACATGTGCCAGCGTATCCATACGAACGTGAAAGTTTGTAATGTAAACTCCCATAGCCTGTTTACCCATAGCAGACTGGTAGGTGTTCCTGGGAGACTAAACAGACAAGGGAAGACCAGTGTATATATATGTATACAAAGCTCTTTACATCTGTGGGTTTTCTATCAGCTTTAAAAGCAGGATGTCAGAAGTGATGCACTGACCTGGTTGTGATCAGGGAAGGGGATGATAGATGCACATACTCCCAGGATCATAGATGGGTGAATCTCACAGTGCGTGTATGTTGAACAATATGCCACACCTTTCTCCTGCAAGTCATCTGGAGTCATGGCCAGCATCACAGTCTCTTCTTCCAGTGTATCAATGTACTCGACTACTCCACTGGCCACAAGATCCTGCCAACTGAATAACCAATGTCTCAAAATACTCAACTAACACACACAACGGTCCTCTTCAGCAGTAACAAGAACAAGGACTTCCCTGGCTTATTACTACTACCACTGCCTCAGTGTGGTAAGAAAAATTAATTAAGCTACCAGGCAGAGAAAGCATCTTTGTGTTGCACAAAGCTTTAAACATTTCTCTTTCCAATCTGAGGGAACTTACAGCTTCGAAGATGGAAAATTAGACATTCAGTTGAATTTCAGGAACTTATCGCACCTGTAATTGTTATACTCTCGTTCCTTCAGTTGGTCAATATGCCTTTTCTTCAACAGCAACTTCTGTTTTTCCACAATTAAAAGGGGTCGACAAATTCTGCCTGCATCGGTATAGATGCGGATTTCTCGCTCACGAATATCTCTAATCATTGAGACCTGTACAAGAAAGCAGCACCCCGTGAGCACAAAGTCTCAGCCCAGAATCAGAACTACAGAACACAAAACAGCATAACAAAGTTCCCTAAAGGAAAGACTTCACAGGTGCTATCAGCAGCACAGAACACTCCTACAAACAGAAGCATTTCAAGAGACTATTTTCAATTGTTTTTTCAACTGGGTCCTCTTTAAAAAAAAAAAAAAAACAAAACCAAACACAACAACAACAAAAAAACAACAACAACAAAACCAAAACAACCAACCAAAAAAACACAAACCAAAAGGCAAACCAAAAAACCACAACACACATCTCCCTCCCCCCCCACCAAACAAAAAACCCCCTCACAATCAAGCAACAAAACACACCCAAACAAAAAAAAAAAAAAACCAACACAGAAAAACCCCAGGAAGGACCAAACCACCCAGAACTCCCAAAACAACAACAAAAAACCACCCAAACAAGCAAGCAACATGAAATATGTCCAGAAAGAGACTTGCAAATAATGCTATTCGGAGCTTGCAAAGCAGTATCAAGGTGTTATCCTCTCTCGTCCAAAAGGATGCCCAAATGGTAGATGTGAAATTTATACCTCTGACACAATGATGTCCATCTGACGACGGAGCTTCCTTAGGGTATTCATGAGCTGCTCTGGATCTTTGTGTATTCCTACCCAGCAGCCGTTAACAAAGATCTTGGTAGCGCTACAAAGAGGGGAAAAAACAACAAATAAATAAAAAACCCCCAAACCAAACTCTTGAAGTGTTGTGCAGGATAAAAAGCTTAAGTCGGTTAAACTGTTTCATTTGCACATACTCAGCTATTGCTGCTGGAGATATTTCTTCCAGGTTTTCCATACTCCACTCTTCCAAGAATTCCAGAATTGGGGATGGCTGAGATCCCACTGAAATGTAAGCCATCAGGGCTAAGTTCTTCACAAGTCCTACTGCATGACCCTAATAGAAAAACGAAGTTAACTTACATTTCCAAATCAAGAGATTCCCCCAAGATGACAGGAGAACTTAAACTTCAAGTCCTCAAGGAACTGGACACAAAACATGCTATTACTCTATTAATTTCTACCGTTCGACTACAGAGTTAGCTATAAAGCTAAATATTCACATCAGCATTTAATAAAAAAAAGTGCAAGTGATCACTGCAAGTGCCGTGGCTATAAAACGACTAGCAGATAAAAGTTAGGCACGAGTAAGTACTGACAGAAAATACTACTTTCATTACCTCCGGGGTCTCAGCAGGGCAAACCATTCCCCACAGCGTATTGTGCAGCTGTCTGGGCTTCGCCAGTTTGCCGTCTCTGCCAATCGGAGAATTCAGGCGCCTCAGGTGGGAAAGCGTGGACGCAAAAGTCAGGCGGTTTAACACCTGCAGGCAGGAAGGAATTCAGTTAGGCAAAGCTGCTGAGGTGTGTTGTTGACAGGCATCGTGATACATCAGAGCAAAGGATCGCTGCCCTCTAGAAATGATGTGCTTGAAAAGAACTAAAATAGTTCCGATTCATGTTAGCTACAGTTTTTAGTTAGCTACAGTTTTTAGTTCACCTCCACTAGGCTTAGTCTAAAGTCTATCCTTAAAAATCTCAAGCTCCTAACCAGTGTTGTAATGGCAGAAGTTTTCAGAGCATGCTTATACTATGGCAAGGCCCAGCATAAACACAGTTATCCAAGCAGAGAGCTGTTTTCTGTAGTACAGCTTACTCTGATCAGGTAACTAGAATGAGCGACACTTATAAAAATACTTTTTAAGCTGCGTTTTCAACAGGGGGGTTTGCCAGCACAACGACACAAGAGGTATTTTCAAACTTAGTTTGAAAAACTAAGACGGCTTAGTTAAGAGCAAATCCGCATTTACATTCTTTTTCAGAGTCTGATCAAGGCTCCTCAAAAATTTAAGAAAATTTATTTTACAGCCTGAAATGCGAGAGTTTATTTAAAAAGCAAACAAGCCCCTCATACACATACACCAGCAATACACCATCCAGGGACAGCTACCATCTTCACCCCTTTCCTAACCTTGCTTTCCCCAGATTATGATCTCGCCAGGGCTCCAGACAACATGTGCTGGCATTTTAAAACTGTCACCTCTTTCCTGTTTCCAACTTGAAGAGAAACAGGCTCAACTAAGCACTGCCCTGGGGTAATAAAGTCAGTGCTCCTCATGGTTATCTGTGGAATACATAACCCTTATATTACAAGGTTTCATTCAAGTTTAACCACCTGTGAAGCATTGGAAGTAATTAAAGGAAAGAAATCCATCGTCCCTAAAGATTCTCTGGGGCTAGGACTTGACCAGACACACAGGTATACGCTCTAACACAAAAAGTCTTCGCGCACACCAACTGTTCAGCAGTGAACACAACAGCTAAAACAAAACACAAGCAACAAAAAACCCCCAAACCCCACACCAGACTCAACTCTTGGGATCTTCACCCATTTCAGCTATGGAAGTTTCCTTTAAAAAATGGTTCTATTCAACATACAACATGCACGGCTGCCAAGCAATATTAAGCTCTGTCCATGAGAGGGTTTTACTGTTAAGTAAACCTGACAAATGCTTATGATGCCTTATTCAGCTCTTGTACCTGAGATACCCCTGCTCTGGCCTGATGAGCTTTCTTCTGGTCACCCCAGTTTCCCGTTGCCAATGAATACTTCAAACCGTCTGAAATAATTCTTGTTTTAATTGCCAGTTCCAAGTTGAAGTCTTTCCCTCTGTCAATAAACTTTTGCGCATATATTCTCACTTCCTTCAGCAAATTCTTAAACATTCTGTAGAAGATTCCAAGAAACACAATTAAGCAGTACTGTAGCAATTCAGCCTACTCAGCATTATTTGGAAAAAACGTTACTGGCCTTCTGAAAAGCAGCAAGTAATTTGTAACCAGAGGAGGAGGGGAAACAAAACAAATTAACCTGTTTGTGAACAAGCACAAAATATGCTTCAAAACAAGTTGATACTAGCCACCTAATATTAGAGGAAATTTACTCGCTCCATGACTAAGTCATAATCAAATACAGGCTGTGTTGTGCAAGTCAGGCTATCAACACAGCAGAATATTCTGATTTAGAAGCACAGTTGGCAATGCCTCTGACATTACTTATCTCCAAAGAAGATGCATATATTATAGTTACCCTCTGAACAGGAAAGCTAACAGTGGCCCAGCAAGATCCAGTCTTTTGTTGCCATAATGATCTCGGTCATCAAGCTCTCTTCTTCCCAGTGCCGCCAGCAACAATCTATGAACCATATACCTGAGCAAATAAAACAGCTTATATTTTAAACTGACAGCAGACGTTCACAACAAAGATTACAGGCTTTCATAGAGAAGTTGGTGAACTGTTTCCTAAAGCTGTTCGTTCTAAATCTTCAAGATACTGCTGTCCTAAAACAGACCTCTTCAGCATGTACGTCCTTAGAGGTGAATGACCCACTGAAAGTTCAGGTAACTACAGAGAGAGAAGTTAATATTTACACCGTGATGGCAATGCGCCTTCTGCTACATGCCTGTCCTGTCCTGTAATATGGGCTATGTTTAAGCACATGGAATCAGGTGTAACATGGTAAGTCTCCTGACGCCACGGGTCATCTGCATACCAATAAGCAGCCATTAAGAGGGGATGTGCTCATAGTTTTAAAGAGTGGGTTTACATTACAAACAGCTTATCAGTAGTTACCTACACATTAGTTATCAACCTCTGTATGTTGTCTATGCAATGTGATGTCAAAAAGAGTCATTTTTCACTATCATCACAACTAACTTAAGATCCAGAATGTGTTGGAAGCTTGTTTTGTTTCTATTTAGTTTTTCTATTTTATCAACATTTGCATTTTCTCAGCTACAAAAATAGACCCGTGCCCTAGAGTTTATCACTGAGTATCCAGAAGACTAAAGTTAAAACCAAAGTTCCATTCAGTGCATATTCCAATCATATACATATACACAAACAACATCTGTAATCAGGATCCATTTGCAGATGCGTGACACAAAATACTGACGTACCCTAGAAAATAGGCCTTTTTGGTTTCACAGAAGTCACTGACACCGACATGTGGGAGCATTTCTTTCTGCAAGACTTCCTTAGCGTACTTGATTCTCTTTTCTTTGGTGACACCTGGCTTTGCACCTCTTGATCCAATGAAGTTTAGAGCAACATTTTGCTCCTGAATGACAAATGCTTCATCCAGAGAAGGTTTGACCTAATGCACAAAATACAGCAAAATCCTGTAGCATCCAGTGCCTATTGGGGTTGAAGGAAACTATGCAGTAGTTTGCTGATGATTCTTTCCAGGAACTACTAGTGATTAGTAATCAACAGTAATCATTACTAAATACTAATAACTACTGTCTTTATTACAGTAGCTAGCTCTTTCAAGAGCAGCAGAAAAAAGCAATGGAGCATGCCAGAAGCACACAAAAAAAACAGTTCAGACTTCAGAAGATAGTTCTCATTCAAATAAATTCTAGGCCTGTTGCAGTTTCAGGTGTAAATCGGGATTTTACAATTTAAGTCAATGGCAGCAGCATAAGACCCTACCTCTCCAAATACATATTAACTCTCTGAAATTTCCATTGCACTCTGTTCACTTAAAATACTCATTAGAATAGGTTTAGGCAGAGAAGTTTTGACATTTCTAATAGACAATCCAAAAAAAAGTAATAAATTACAATTTGAAAATGAGCAATACTTTGAATAATCATTAGCCACACCTATACATCACCAAGTGTTAAGCCAGGAAATAACCTATTTAACGCATATTACCATTTCCATCATTTCTGGATCTTCAAAATCATATATGATGTGCTCTAAAATGTCCCTGTCAGACACAAAGCCTAGAGCACGAAAGACAATTATGATGGGGACTTCTTGTTTGATATATGGCAAAGTTGCTACAATGCGCTGACCAATAGCACTCTTCTTTGCACCCTGAAAAGATGGGAGAAAACATACATTAGTCTTAAATGATCTTGCCTTTAAATACAAATGTCTCTCTGAATTTGGATGATACAGCATAAGTGTATTTATGCAAGCACTGCAGGAAACCATGACTTCTCAGCACACCAGCTAAGGCGCTATTCTGAAACCTCACTGCAGCAGTGCCTTTTTTTATATTAAAAACATTTCTAATTTTAGAAGTCTGCAAAGACTCGGACGGTTTTTGCTGATACAAAGTCATTTAAATAATACTTCTCATTCACACGAGAAATCACACGCATCATTTCTCTCCTCTTGTGTATTTGCAACGAACAATCCTACCCATCTTCAGCTTAAACCCAATTTTTATAATCCACTGTGTAAGGCTCTCCATTCCTGGGATTATTCAAGTAGCTGCTCCCAGAAAGAAACACACACTGTGGGATGCAGAGGGACAACCACTCAAGAGTGCCCCAGCCATCAGGAGCAAGGACTGGTGTAAGGTTTCTATTAAAGTTACTCTTGGAACGTGTTTGGAAATCTCCAAACATTGGTGCAATGGCAAACGAGTACTGACACCTTTTGAAGTTATGAATAGCACTTATTTCACCTCACAGATGGCACAATTAGATGTCAAATATGAATTAATATGTGGTCTGCAAAACACATCTAAACACTAGCTTGGCCATCAGCAAAGACAGGGTACCCACTCCTATTCTTGTTCTTCGTTAAAAAACAGGATGCAGCTTGTTTGGATTTTCTAGGAACTTATTTATAGTAATTCTAAATTTATTTTTTAGCTTCGCCCTAAAACCTCTCACAAAGTGAGTCTTAATTTCAATCCTCATGTTATTTGTCTTGGAGACAGGCATAATCTATGACAAACAGAACACAATTCAATTTTACCTTCTTTACAATTTAGCATCAGAAGAAATTTCTTCTCAAAATCCCAGAAGTAAATGACATGAAGATACAGGACAGTAATAAAACTCCTAAAGCAATCTTTAATGTAAGCCCCAGGGCAGGGGTGATTACAGCTTAGGCATACCTGCCCACCTCTGGCCAGCATGCTAACCCATATAGTACTTGTTGGTCGAGAAGAATTTTCCAGACAAGATCTACACTCCCCTGTGTAGGCATATTTTGAATCCTTCTTTGCAAACACATACACTGTGTTTGTAGCCATTTTCTCTTGAGCAATCAGAACCTGTGTTAGAAACAAGAACACTAGTAAATAGCTGACAAAAGGGTAGGCTGAAAGCAACAAGCAGTGTGCTTCTACTATTCCTTCAGGTGCCTTAACTTTAAGAGCACTGCACAGCATGAAGTCAATTTGCCAAATTCAGTTGGATTATACTCTACATTTTAAAAATACGGTATTAGCAAATCATACCTGAGTTAAGATAGAATAACCAAACCAAAACACTCTGATAAGTACATCATGGAAAACAGTGTTATCGCATCTGCTGACTGTGCCGAGACATTTCCATTATCTTTAGGCACAACACTGATAAAGAAAGCATTTCACTATCTGTTTCCAAGGCCAACACACTACACAGGCATTTAAACTTAAACACCAGCTCTGACGGTCAAAGCCAGATTTACTTTTTTTCCCCGAAGAAGAAAAATACAATTCCAACAGTAAAAGTTAGACTTTCTTTTTTTTTTTTCCCCTGGAGAAGAAAAATACAGTTCTATTTCTTTTGCTGCATTTGCCCAGGTGTCAGTTACAAAAAGCTAGCAGTTTCATTGGTGAGGCAGAAGCATGGTGAGAATATGATTTGGTAAAGCTGAATCCACAGCAATGGAGGGAAGAACCTATTCTTATAATAAAATGCATCTATACAGCTGCGATCAAACTGGAGGAGACTCAGAGTAAAAAAAGTACCTTATTTTAGAGTGCATGCTGCTCTGCAGTGTTGAAAATAGAAGGGAAAGTATCTAGAGTACTCAGTGGCATTCAATGCAAAACGGTTTATGAAACTGAAGCAAAACATGCCTCAGAGAAGAAGAAAAGTCTTCTCAAGAAAAGACTTGAGAAAGTCCTAACAGAGGACTAAAAGTCCATCTTTCTACAACATCACAAGTGCCCGCAGTAACAGTGACACGCTGAAATAAAAGCGTTTATGTTCCTGGCAAAACACATGAAAACAAGTAACAGAACTTTCAGTGCCCGTAAAGATGGCTACGAAAAGGTATAATCCCTTACCTTTTCTGATCCATTAATGATGAAGTAGCCACCAGGATCAAGAGGGCATTCATTCAGTTCACAAAGATCACGGTCAGTTAAGCCATTCAACAAACAGTATGTTGAACGTAACATAATAGGAATTTTTCCTATAAAAGTTTTCTGATGCTGTGTCTGTAACTGATCCTCCCCTTCTTTAATAACTGTTTTAGTTATATCCACATACAAGGGGGCTGAATACCTACAGAATAAAAACACCACTGTGTTACCTGCCAGTTGCTGCTCTAGGTTGTACAGACGGATATTGAAGGCAGCTATTCAAGCACTCACTGGTAATATTAAGCATTATTACCAAATCATTGTCTACGTTTAACAAGCAGACATCAAAATTTAAATAAAGCAGTAATTACTACGTTTTCAAGGCACTACTGAATTGAAAAAGACTATCAATCAATAATGGAGGGCAAGTCCTTCCTTGTATTTATCCACTACAGATTTCGTTCTTACGTAAGGTTTCTCAGTCTGGCTTCATTGGGCATCATAGGTGAGGGTGCTCCATCTCTTTCCCAATGTGTAGGTTTGGAGAGATAGATTTGTTCAAACTTCAACAGATACCGGGGCTGGAAAACAAGACATTTACCTGTAATGGAAGAAACATCCACTTTTTTTTGTTCAAGAGTGGCACTAGAGCTTAATATCCAGTGCTGTCACATGTCCTCAGATCCAGGTATGGAAACAATCCCTCTTCAGATGACTAGATCAAAAAAGCACTCAAAAGCTTTCAGTAATTTCCAAATACCTCATGAGTAATAATAATAAAAAAAAAAAAAAAAAAAAAAAAGAGGAAACTGAAGGGTCAAAACCATTGGTAAGAGAAGAAAGTACCCAAATATGTTGTCTTCCTATAAAATAGCTAACAGACTCAAAATCTGCCAAGTCAGTTAATACATTAACAAATAGGATAAGCCTTACATATGCCTACTTATTTCTTTTTTATGTAACTTTATATAAACAGCTAGTTTTATGATGCAGAAAGGTCAATCTGCTTCAGCACAGACAGTGACATAGCTGACATACCAAACAAGGTGTGAATTTTTGTAAAGCTTTGCTCCCATGCATAAAACATCAGATTTAATAGTTTTGGTTTAGTTCCACAGAAATCTTTTCATGTGTTACAGTGAAACCATGAGCATGAAAGGACAGATACCTTTCAGCAACAGAACAATTCTCATGATCTTCATTTTGCTTCAAGAGCCACTCACCCATCAGAATCTTACTAGAGTGAGATTTAGAGCATTCAGTTCACTTAAATCAAAAGCACTCTTTTTAAAATAAAGGGGCAAAAGTTTTAAAGCAATACTTTTATCAAAGTGCACTTGTGTATCTGGTAGGGGGAGCTAGAATTTAAAAGCAAGCAAGCAGCTACACAACAGTAGCTTTGTTCAAGTGTTTCGTATGTGTGGTCTCAGTCCCGGGGCACAAGCGTGCCGAAGCAGCTTATCTCTTGGCCTCCTTGCAGGCAAAAGGGCCTAGAGATGAACCACTCCACTCACAAAGCATTCCTTTGCAGACCAAAATCCAGGGGGGTACAGAAACATAAGCAAATCATCAGACCTGCATGTATACAAGTTGGAAGGCTTGTCGCCTTACAACATTTTCAAGTTGCTATTTCCCACCACGTCCCTTTGCAGAACAGAAGGGAACACAAATATCAAGACAGTGCTGCCATCGCAAGGATTTGCCTAGCAGCCAGCTGATAATATCCATTACTAAAAGAAAACTTGAATCCCATGCAGACATTTTACCGTATTTCGGCCATAAGGACTCTATTGTAGCACACCACCAAAGCAACACTTCCTCTAGCAAAGCAAGCTTTGGGGCCGAGGAAAAAAGTCACTTTATGGTTTACACCACAAGTGGTTTCAGCCTTTCTAAAATATATTTTTCAAAGACCTCATATTCAGCCCTTTCTCCAGATTCACTATTAAAGGCAAAGGTGCAAATTATCCATCCCATACATTGTGTCTCACACAGAGCCACAGAAACTACCTTTTTAACATCTGTACTAGGTGGTTTTGTTTCCTCTAGAGATTAAACAGATTATTGCATCAATTTATCAAAAAACCCACAGCTTTCAGACAAACTAAAGTGTCACTGCTGCTCTAACCACAAGAGATACCAATAACTAGCCTTCTGCATTCAAGATATTCTCTTATTACTAACCAAAACTGCTACTGGAGAAGGATAACTGCTTTAAACAACTGAAAACACAGCAAGTTTGGTAACACCAGTTCCTAGGATGATTCTATAGGATCAGTAAACAAAGTAAGACAGTAAACAAAGTGCCACCCAGACAGGAAAATCAAAGAAAAACAAAGGAAAGAACCTGAAAACAATCTCATTTTAAAAAGGCACAAAAGCTTCCTACAATAGTAGGTGGCAGAGCCTTATTGGCAAACATTTTGTAGGTCAAAAAAAGTCTCTCAATTCTTATCCAAAGAAACACCTTTCTCCTGGATTTGCAGCAGCACCCATGTACAGCATCAAGTTTCCCAAGCTCTCGTGCAAACGCTCTCAAGAACACATTTACCATAATCACTATCTCTGAGCATAGTTGTTAAACCCTCTGATACGTTATAAATTGCCCAAATTGCCTTCAAAATTTGAGGTTGAAAAGTAGAGGGAGAAAGAAACAAAAAGTCAAATTAGTCCAATACACTCCATCTCCTTAAATTAATCCAGTATCTTCAAATAAAGCAAGAGGCTAACTGCTTGGAAGGAAAAATCAAGTCTCCTTTTTCTCATATCTAGACCTATTCCTAAAAACTTTAATTTTATAAATAAAAGTAACTAACTAACCTCTCCGATTTCAGAAAGCAAAATGCTGCTTTAGTGCAACAAGAAGCCAGGTACACACCATGCTTGCAATCTGAACTGTAGCAACTGCAGAACTGCACAGCTAGAGAATTCCACAATAAAATACACAGAGTAACAGAAGAAATATTAAGGAGAATTTTAGTGAGATACATGTTTATGAACTGTTTGTTTAACAAAGAGTCTAAAAGAAATCTCAAGTTATTCTCTCTACAGGATAACTGCCTGCAAAAAAATGCAAAGGAACAGTCAAAACGTGTAACAGATTCAATGCTCTGGAATCATTAGCTGGGAACAGACGGGGCATCAGTCAGCGGGTGGCAAGCAATCACATTGTGCATTACCCGTTTGTATTTTCTACTATTACTATTATTATTTTATTTCAATTATTAAATGGTTTTTATCTCAACGTACAAGTCTCCTTACCCTGAGCCATCCAACTCAATCTCTCCCTCATTCCCTGGGGGTGGGGGAGGGTGAGCGAGGGGCTGTGTGGTGTTTGGCTGCTGGCTGGGTTTAAACCACAACAGTGTCCTAAATCTCCTTTAAATCTCTAGAAGTAAGTAGCAAGGTAGTAATTGATAGCAGGGCAACAGATCATCACTATTTGCACTTCTGGAAGAGGGATCACACCACGAGGGACACAGATGAAAGCACCACAGCCGTTGCAGAAGTTGCACACTCATTGTAGAAGGGCCATCACGCAGCGCAGACCTTCAGTAATTTGTTCTCCTTTGGAACACAGTCCCAACAGAACATGATGAGCAATGGCACCCTTTGAAAACCTGGACCTAACTTCGGCTGAAGAAAGCTAACAGAGAACTTTTCAGCCATAAGCCTTTCTTGTCATGGTAAAGCTACTGAAAAATCAAAATCCCACCAAAACACGGTTTGCTTTCGGCTACCTGACTTGCTCCACTGCAACCCCATCACTGCAGTTTCATACAGTAACTGACAACATAAGCTGTTGCAGCCAATTGTTCTTGGTCATTTCTCAAGTCAACCAACAATTTCACAACTCAACCGGGAGAGAGTAACTCTATAGGAGAGGGAAGTTCGATTCCATGGATAACAAAGCTCTTGCACGTATTTCTCAGCGATATACCTGACCATCTAGAAACTTGGCCATGTATCTCACAGACTCCAAAGAGTTCATACTTCTGTCCTACTGACTGCATGAGCAGTGCCATAACTCAGATTTATTTCTGTCTCTTGAGATGAGGGTTGAATAAAACCCACCTAAAACCATTTTGCATTGTAAAAACGTATCACCTCTGCCCAGGCTCTCCACTTACCGGCTCTTCCACTTCTCCTGTGGCATGCTGGGCTTCAGCTTGTAAATCAATTGGTGGAGCATCTTCAACAATTCTCTGCACAGACATCTGAATAAACTCATCAAAAGAATCCAACTGTTGCCTGACTAAACCCTTTTCATCAAAATAGGAGCTAGAAAAAAGAAAAAGTGCATTAATGAACAAGAGATGTTAATTTAATTCATGTGCTTCATACATCAACAAGATTAAAATGCATTTATTACAAAACCTCCAAAAGCCACAAAATACACTCCAGGATCAAACGCATTCACTTTTCCCAAGGCGCGAGTTTCAAACACAGATGCTCAAAGTTTCACAATTCTCTCCCTGCTTGAAGACGCAGACACTACAAAGCGAGAGACTTGCTGCCACCTCTTGGCTAAGCCATGACTGTACACACAGACTACCTTAAATTAGAAGGGAAACACAACGACAAAGCTCAGTAAAAGTGGCTTCATCTAAAGTTTTCAACAATGTACGTAAATTATTTTTTTTTAAATAATTGTCCAAGCTGCATGAATTGAATGCATGCCCCTAAGTCAAGGTAATAGTTCTCAGCACTTTTCTTAGCTTGGATGGATCCCCTCTGTTCCAGCCACACAGAGATTCCCAGCTTCACTCCTCCTCCAGATTTCCCTTAGCCTTTCTCACCTAGCCTCAACCCAGCACAACCTAACTGTAAAAATCAAAGCCTAAATTCAAAGACCCACATCCTAACTTTTAATGGGACGACCTAAACATGTCTGCTGCATTAGCCCCTGCCAGAAAGCTCCTCTACCTGACATTCCTGAAGCTAGCCAGGAACCCACACTGCCTCAGCTTCTGCCTCATTGCTGCCAAGATCTCTACAGAAAACTGGTAAGAACTATCTCCCTACCAATAACCTCAGCCTTCCCCAAGAAGGGGAACACACCGTTGGCTATCATGCTGTTGCCACAGTGAAATTTTGCCAGCACAGTCTGCTGTTGCACAAGGGGAAGGAGGAAAGGAAAGGGCAACCTATATCACAGAACGGTTAAGGTTGGAAGGGACCTCTGGAGGTCATCTTGTCCTATCACCCCGCTCAAGCAAGGTCACTTAGAGCTGACTGTCCAAGATCATGTCCAGACAGCTTCTGAATACCACCAAGGACAGAAACAGAGATTCCATGACCTCTCTGGGCAAGCCATGCTGGTGCTTGGTCAGCCTCACTGTAAAATAGAAGTTTCAGCATATGGAGTGAGATGCCGCTTCAGCTGAAGGGCCTGCCTTAGTTACCTCCCACCCAACTGAAAGCAAAGGTAGGTCTCTTCACCAGGCTGCAAAAGAAAGGATCTCCTTCTGCCTCCAAAGCTGCTCATCTCAGCTCTCCATCCTGCCTATGGGACCACCCCTGCAGACCTACCCTTCTGTTTGCAACTGCTGCTCTAAGACACCAGTCACATACATTTTAGGAATGATAAAATTAGCAAGAGAAACACTTTTTACTCAGTTCCACACAGCATTCCACTCCTTAACAGTGACAAGAAGCTGCAGGTCCTGAAGGTTCATGTCTTACTAGAAAAACGCTAACATGGTGAAATAGCCAAGTACAGTTTTCCTACTGCCAGCATCAGCTGTAAATGGGCAAAAATCACACGCTTGATATGGAATCAAAATCACTTCTTGCTTCATTCAAAACAGTGTACCCCACCGGGGATCAGTAGGGCTTCTCAATCCCCAGTGACAACCCTGCTGT
Organism: Tyto alba; assembly: GCF_018691265.1. Taxonomy (NCBI): domain Eukaryota; kingdom Metazoa; phylum Chordata; class Aves; order Strigiformes; family Tytonidae; genus Tyto; species Tyto alba. The sequence continues at coordinate 10,674,177 of NW_024881327.1, read as the reverse complement.
TTCTGCTTAAAGCCCTTCTGCTCTGAACATGCTAAACCCCACAATTCAGCATAACCAAGCCTGCAGCTTCCATGGCACGTTGCTACAGAACTGGATGTGGTGAGAAGGCTGCATAGCACCAGGGAGCCTGAGGAGAAGTTGGACAGCTGGTTCCAAGAGCAGTCTGCAGTGGACCAACAGCCCACGGCCAAGCAGCCAAAAACTCCCCCCACCTGCACACAGGGAAGGGAGAGGGGCCAATGATGGAGAAGAATGGAAGCTCGCAAGAGCAAGGACCTGCAGGAGGAAGAGGCTTCCCCTTAATTCTGAGGTGCTCTTGCAGAATCGCTTCACCACTCCACAGACTGAAGAGGAAAGACTTATCACAGCAGGAGAGATGCTGGAGCTGAGGAAGGCAGCCCAGCCTGCTCCCCACGGAACAACCACTGCAACCGGGAAAAGGCGACGGGTGATGGTAGCACGTGTCTCTTCTGAGAGGTGTGGAGGCACCATCTGCCAACCCGCCACACTCTCTAGAGAGGAGTGTTGCTTACTGGGGGCTTGTGTCAGGTGTCAACAAGAGACTACCCAGCCTCATACAGCCCACTGATGATTATCCACTGCTGTTGTTTCATGTGGGCACCAGTGACACAGCCAGGAGCAGTCTAAGGATTATCAAGAGGGATTATGGAGCCCTGGGAGTGGCTGTAAGGGACTCTGGAGCACAGGCAGTTTTATCATCAATCCTCCCAGTCAAAGGGAAGGGGTTTGAAAAGACCAGTTGAATCTGGCAAATCAACAAACTGGTTACGGGACCAGTGCCACAGCCAGGGGTTTGGCTACTTGGACCATCAGACTCACTTTGAGGAACCTGGTTTACTGGGGTCTGACAGGGTCCCTCTGTCAGAGAAGGGGAAGAGCAACTTCAGCCATAGGCTTGACAAGCTGGTGAAGAGGGATTTAAACTAAAGTTATTGGGGAAGGGGAACCCTCAATCCATCCCACTCCTACCAGCTTGATGCCAGTGCCAGCAACAGATGCCCAGAGCCTGGGCAGGGATCACAGGTCAGCAGCAGAGCACCTGAAGAGCAGCACAAAGAATTACAGCCAGTTGGTCAGCTTCATCAGGGCCCGGCTTAAATGCCCCCATGCAAATGCACATATCGTGGGGAATAAACAAGAGGAGCTGAAGACATGCGCACGCCTGCAAGGCTATGATCTTACTGGCATCACGGAGAGGTGGTGGGCTGGCTCCTGTGACTGGAGTGTTGGAATGGAAGGAGACGGGCTCTTTAGGAAGGACACAAGGGGAGATGACAAGGAGGTGCTGCTCTCTATGTCAATGACCAGCTGGAGTGCCTGGAGCTCTACCTGGGGATGGATGAGGAGCTGACCAAGAGCTTATGGGTCAGGATTAAAGGCAGGGCAAGGACAGGTGATATTATAGAGTGTGAGTCTGCTACAGGCCACCCAGACAGGAAAATCAAGTGGATGCAGCTTTCTACAGACAGTTAGCAGCAGCCTCACGTTCACAAGCCCTGGTCCTCATGGGGGACTTCAACCACCCTGATATCTCTTGGAGGGACAACACAGCAGGGCATAAGCAATCCAAGAGGTTTCCTGGAATGTGTTGATGATAACTTCCTTCTCTGAGTGACAGAGGAGCCAACAAGGAAAGGTGCTATGTTGGACCTTGTTCTCACCAACAAGGAGAAGCTGAGTAGCATGGGATAAAGACCTGGAGGGAAGAGTGGCCCAGAAAAACTGCTTGATATTCAAGGATCACCTTCTCCAAGCTCAGAAGCAAAGCATCCTGACAAAGAGGAAGCCAGGTAAAAACATCAGGAGGCCTGCATGGATGAACAAGGAGCTCCTGGACAAGCTCAACCACAAAAAGGAAGTCTATGGAGGGAGGAAGCAAGGACAGATAACCTGGGAGGGATACAGAGAAGTTGTCTGAGCAGCCAGAGATCAGACTTGGAAAGCTAAAGCCCTGATAGAATCAAATCTGGCCAGGGACATCAAGGGCAACAAGAAAACCTTCTATAGGTACACCAGTTTTAAAAGAAAGACGAGAGAAAATGTGGGCCTTGACAGGCTTGAGAGGTGTGCTTGTGCAAATCTCATGAAGTTCAACAAGGCAAGGTCCTGCCCATGGGTCGGGGTAATCCCAACCACAAATGCAGGCTGGGCCATAAGTGGATGGAGAGCAGCCCTGCGGAGAAGCACTTCGGGGTATCAGTGGATGAAAAACTGACTATGAGCCAGCAATGTGTGCTTGCAGCCCAGAAGGCCAACCGTGTCCTGGGCTGCATCAAGAGATTCCCATGTGATTCTCTCCCTCCACTCTGCTCTCATGAGACCCCCATCTGCAGCCCTGTGTCCAGCTCTAGGGTCCCCAGTATAAGAGGGACATGGACCTGCTTGAGCGGGTCCAGAGAAGGGACATGAAGATGATCAGGGGGCTGGAGCAGCTCCCCTGTGAGGACAGGCTGAGAGAGTTGGGGGTGTTCAGCCTGGAGAAGAGGCTCCAGGGAGACCTTATAGCAGCCTTAAAGGGGGCCTACAGGGGGGTAATGATTTCAAACTGAACGAGGGGAGATTCAGATTAGGTATAATCTATTAGAAACTCTTCACTGTGAGGGTGGTGAATCCCTGGCACAGGTTGTCCCTGCCTGAAGCAGGGAGTTGGAACCAGATGATCTTTAAGGTCCCTTCCGACCCAAACCGTTCTGTGATTTTACAGCACCTGTAGGAGCCAGGACACATGTACCGAAGCCTTAAGAGCAGCGAGCTCTAGCCCGTCACCTGATAACGATCCAGCAGGCTTCTTGCCACAAGTCGGGGGTGATTTCATCATCGTCTTCATCATACTGCATATCTGCCGGGGAAGCACAACGGTGAAGCCAGGTTCCAGCCCCCGCGGTGCCTCCCTCCCCCCCCCCCGCCCCGCCTGCTGAGGGCGGCCGGCACAGGGCGACGCGAGGGACCCCCCCCGGCCCCCAGCAGCGGCCCGAGACCCCGGCCCCCCTCGCCGGGGGCACCAGGCTCCCCTCACCTTCGTCCGCGTCGTACATGGCGGCGGCGGGAGGAGCCGCGGGCGGCGGCGGCGACCGAGAAGGAAAGGGGCGGCGGGAGCTGCGGCGGGAAGACGGCGGAGCGACGCCTGCGCACCGTGCTGACGTCACGGGGCGGGACGGCTGCGCGCGCCGTCTCCCAGGAGGCAACCGGGGGGAAGGGGGGAGAGGGGGCGGTGAGCGCGCATGCGCGGTTCGTTAAGCCCCGCCCGCCGCGAGGCGCCGGTGCCGCCATGCGCCGCCTGGTCCCGGCGCTCCTGGGCCGCTGGGCCCGCGCCTGGGCCTCGCTGCCGCGACGCGGGGCGGCGGTAGCCGGCGGCGAGGAGGAGCGGTTCGTCTTCCTGGAGTACGAGCCGGAGCCGGGTGAGGCGGCGACAGCGGCCCCGCCGCCCCGTCGGGAGCGGCAGCAGCGGCAGCAGCGGCAGCCGAAGCCGGCAGCGGCGGCGGGGTGTCCCGACGCCTCGATGCTGCCGAGCGGGGTGAGCTGCTCGGGCTGCGGGGCCGAGCTGCAGTACCGCGACGGCGCGGCGCCGGGCTTCGTGCCGGCGGAGAAGTACCGGAGCCTGTCGGAGAGCGCGGCGGGGCTACGGGGCGCCGTCTGCCAGCGCTGCTGGCAGGTGACCCACCACGGCCGCGCCCCGGGGCTGCGGCTGCCCCCCGAGCAGCACCGCCTGGTCGTCGGCGCCGCCCTGCGCAGCCCCCCGCGCCACGGCCACGGCCCGCTCCTCCTCTACATCCTCGACGTGCTGGAGCTGCCCGACCCGGTGCTGCCGCAGCTGGCGGGGCTGCTGGACCCTGACATCCCCGCCGCCGGGCTGCTGGTGGTGGGCAACAAGGTAGACCTGCTGCCCGCCGACTCCCCCGGGCACCTGGGGCGGCTGCGGCGGCGGCTGGCGGCGGCCTGTGCCCAGGCCGGCCTGCGTGGGGCCCCACTGGTGGACGTCCGCCTGGTGAGCGCCAGGACGGGCTTCGGCATGGAGGGGCTGGTCAGCCGGCTGCAGCGGTCCTGGAAGTGCGCCGGCGACGTCTACCTGCTGGGCGCCACCAACTCCGGCAAGTCAACGCTCTTCAACACCCTCCTGCGCTCCGACTACTGCAAGTCCCGCGCCCCCAACATCGTCGACAGGGCCACCGTCTCCCCCTGGCCAGGTCAGGGGCGCCGCTCTCCCCTCTTGCCGTCGCGGGTGCTCTGACGCCGGCTGCCCTTCCCCCAGGGGGAAAGGGGAGGCTCGTTGCCCCACTGCCGTGAAGCATCACCGCGGCGAGCTCCAGGGCCGCGCTTCAGATCGTCACCTTCCTCTAGCTGGGAGGCATGTGCCAGAACGTGCTGGGCATCTCGTGGCAGCAAGGGGGTTTGTTAAACCCGAGCCAGCCTGTGTGCTCCCCTGCCAGGGGGTTGGCAGCCGATCCGTCTGCCCTGCTGTCTCCCTACCGATTAGGGGTGCCCTCCGCTCGAGAGAGACTGGGAGGTGGACTGGTGAGCGCCTGTAAAACAATTGTAGGGCAAACTAAGCTGCCTGGAGCTGGTTGATTAAGTCAGTCTTGACACCACTTGGCTTTGAGACCCTGTTCCATCAAACCATAGGTGAGCGCAGGTCTCGAGCAGGTGGATGCCTTGTTTCTGCCACCCTGCCTGGGGAGGCTGGTACTTTCTTTATGGGAGCAGCTGTAGTTCCACCTCCAATTTTGTGTTACTGGGTTTCGCCCAAAAGTTGAAAAAGCAATTTTTTTTTCTTTTTCTCGTCCCTCTGATCTTAAATGTGCCAGGTAGTCAGAGGCCCAAACATGCCTTCTTTTTTACTTCCAGGAACAACACTGAACCTGTTGAAATTTCCAATTATTAATCCTACATGTGACAGGATATTCCGAAGGCAGGAGAGGCTGAAAGAGGAGGCAACAAAAACAGAAGATCAACTAAGCAGTGAAGAAAAAAAGTACCTTAATCAACTTAAAAAGCAAGGTTACTTTGTGGGTGAGTATTGCCTCTCTGCCCTAATGAAAATACTGCGCTACACAAAGGATTCCTTAACTCCTTAATTTGCTGTAGAATCCAGCTGGCTTTGGCAAGTAATGTCTTCCCACACTGAAAGAACTAATTTCCATTTAATTATGGGAAGAACTTGTTATCTGTAGTAGCAATAAAAAATTCCCAAACTTGCATTCAAGTTTTGACCAGCTTTTCTTCCCTGAGTAATGGGTGCAAGACCTCTAGCTTCTCTGCAAGTAGCATCGTTAGTATTTCTTCTGAGTACTTATTTTTCAGCTGTTGTAGCAGCATTGCAGAGGTGTCCTCTGTGCAGTGCACCTCCCATCAGCATTTGCTAACCTTGTTCAGATAGCTTAGTAGGTTATAGTGATGTTGCGTTATAGGCCATCTCTTGTTCTCTGAGGAAGAAAACAAGTTTAATTTTTAAATGATCATGTTTTGTCTGCAGGCCACAGTGGTTGTACATCGTTTTAGTACATATCCAAAAGAGCGAGTTGCCAGAAGGTAGTCCTGATTTTCAAATAATTCTGTGTTTGGCAGTGTAAGGCACTGAAAAAAGAAGGCAGCCTGCTTTACTGTAAAACAGAAATAAATGGAGTGTCTGTAATCTGGTCCCTGCTAAAGTTTTGGGACTCGAGGTGCGCTAAGCAAGAGTTATAGAAGGGATTTCTTAGCATCTTGGCTTTTGAACACACAAATTTCTAACCACATAGCATCTTTATCACCTTTATATTGCCACTTCTTTTAAGCAAGGGAAGGGACAGATGTCCAACTGAATGAAAGGCAAGTTAATAACTTAATTACCAGGAAACCTTTTGTTTTAATCCAGGAAGAGTTGGAAGAACATTTCAACAACAGAAGGCTAGCCCTGTGATTGACTTTGACCCTGACATGCTCTCCTACAGCATAGATGAAGAGCCCAGACATTCCCCTAGGAAGCCTGAGGAAAGGGAGGAGTTCACATACAATGAAGTGAAGGATGCTCGCTGGTGTTTTGACACTCCAGGGATTGTAAAGGAAGACTGTGTAGGTACTCTGTGGTGCTGTGTTTCGGGATGACAGGGTTTGGGAGGACTGTTCTGCCTTGACTGTGCACATGGGAGAGTGTTTCTGCTGCAGTCCTGGGGTTAGGATTCTTTTGGTTTGGGCAAGTGTATTAAAATATTGTTTGTGTTTACGTGGGAAGGATTCATTGTGTTAACGCTGTTGCATTTCTGAATAGTGCATGCTGTGATCTTTGCAAAGGAACTGTACAACTGCGTCATCAAACTTTCTTAACATCTAAATGACGGGAAGTGATAGTGCTGTAAGTAAGTTCATACCAGCACTTTTTTAGCACTACCAGCTTACTGGAAAAGGTGGAGCTTAGGAGCATAACCACTGTTGTGTGACTGAACCAAATCTTTGAGAAAGCATTCTTCTGAAGCTAACAGGATCCGCAGTGTTCCTGTTAATAGCTTCGATGGGTCAGACCTAGCTCAATGTTTCAGTAGAGCAGTGGCTCTGAAGCCAGTGCTGATGTAGTACACATGTCCAAAAAAGTCGCGGTTTGATTTTTTTGATCGCTTTGATATCTATGCAGAGCTACAGGTCATTTTTGGGGGAAGATTAAAAAGTACAAGGACTTTGGAAAGTTCTGAAGAGAATCAAGTACAAGAACTGTACAGTCATCAGCTTAGAGACCTGGTTTGGTAACTGGAGATTGGATATGTTCTTCCCTCTTCTGGAGTTGAAAAGTGTGGAAAATAAGTGGGCTTCCCTGCATCCAGAAATACTTGCTGCCATTTCTGATTTTTATTATCCTTGCTGATTATACATGCCAAGTTTCAGAACAAGTTTTGTTCCCATGGTCAGTGTTTGATCTAACTGTAGGACAAGCAGATACGTGGCAGATGTTGGCAGGGAAGATTTTTAGTTATGAGCAGGTTTGGGCTTTTTTCTCTTGGAAGAAGAGCGAAGGAAGGCAGCTGTTAGCATATGATGGAATTAAATTTTTGTCCTTATTCCTTGGTGGTTTGGTTTTAGCTGCTTCCTCATGACTCCTTCCAAAGTCAAACTTCTGGAAAGCCTGGAAGAGGATTACTGATAACTCAAATTTTTGTTTAAGCATTGCCAGATACATCAGAAAACCTGCCACTGGCCGGGCAAAGTCTCCTAAAGGATCGGTGTTGAAGGCTGCCCTGACTTTCAAGCTAAAGGTTGTCTGCTTGTGAACATAGGAGGAGCATTCGGGGTACTGGTTGCACCACAACCCATGTTAGTTCAGTCTTTTAATGCTGAATTGAATCCTCGTGGCCAGACTGCTACAAACTCGTATTTGCATGACTGTGGCATGCACGGGGGGCACAGATGGAAGCATTTCTGCTGTCAGTTCCCTGTGTTTAGGAAAGAGATGCTGTCAGCATGGAGACTAGCTGCTTCCTTCAAAGTAGTGCTTCCTCTGAACTTCTGTGCCTGCACATTGTTTCATAGCTGGTGCTGTGGCTGCAGCACTACTGGTTAAATTGCTGGCTTTTAAGTAGGCTTTGCAGTGTATCATTTCACTGAAATAAGTTAGCACCTAAACAGATGAGCCAGTTAAGCCGGGAGATGGAAGGAAAAAGGGAGGAGAAGAAGACAGGCAGCAGGAGCGTTTGGGAGACCTCACAGAGGGGAGAGCTTGTTTCACTGTGCCTAGGGTAGGGATCCCTGGTGTGTGGCAGGCTGGTCATCCTGCAGTTTGAGTTGTGTCGCAACGTGATCCTTTTCTCCCAGTGAGATATTTGAGACTAGCTTTGCTGCTAGTATTGATTCGGCACTTTGTGTCGCTATGTAAGTGGAGTATCTCAAATGTCATAGCTGAAGGTGGTTTTCAGTTCTGCAGGTGGCTGCACTCATGCTAAAGCACAGTAAAAGTTGTGTGAGCTTGTTCCAGCCAGACCCAGGATTCCCAAATGCATGGTCCAACAGGCTGCTGGCAGCTGTTACATTCTCTTATGGACCCTGCATTGCCATGGAGACCGGTGACATCCCTACCTCCTCCTGTTTCTCACTTACTGTGTGGGCCAGAATTGAACTGTTCTGTTAGACGTTCTTCACACTGTTCTACTTGATCTTTTTCTTCTATCAGTATAATACCAATATGAATTTAATTGAAACATCTGGAATGAGTTATGGCAGTACAATTTATTCTGCAGGTTTTAAATCTTCTGACAGAGAAAGAAGTAAAGCTGGTTTTGCCAACAAATGCCATCATTCCACGGACCTTTATTCTCAAGCCAGGAATGGTCTTGTTTTTAGCAGCCTTGGGACGTGTAGACTACTTACAGGTAAGGGAAATAGGATTTTGTAAGCAGCTGCTTCATCTCTTGTTATAATACCAGATGATAAAAGGCTTTCTGGGTAGCTTTTTTGGACCCTTTCTTTGCTGCTTTTGAGGTGATGAATCTGTTAATAAAGCATGCATAAAGTCACAGTGCCCTGGGATGGGGAGTTGCAGTTGAAGGGTTTGATACTTGTTACCAGCATGCAGTATTTTATATTGTGTAATGGTAACTGCTTTGGAATGGTAGCAAACACCTTCAGCTCAATGTGCTTCTCATAACATACAAAAGTACAAGTTGGGGAGGAAGGAGAGTGCCAGAATTAACTGGGAAAATAGGTGGGTTTCCTCATTTCTGTGTTTTGTGAAAGCTGTCTGCCATGAGAGAAAAGCAGAGGCATTTTGCTTTCCTGACACAGACCTCTCTGAAGAATCTGCCCAAGGAAGCAATTAAAAGTACACGTATTTTAGTTTCTGTAAAAATATTTTTTAAAAGTGGTCTGCGCATGTGTCCCCACCAATTCCTTCCGTTTATTGGAAATCTCATGCCATACACATTTATTGAACTGGGTAGAGCTGAATTCCCATGATGTTTCCTCTGAAAGCGGTGGTTTCTTCCAGATACGGATCTAGCAATTAAAGTAATGTTTTCCTCAGTAGTTTGCTGTGTTTTGGGAAGGGCATGTGTGTGTGGCTATTCCTTTGTTCCAGTCAGCTTTCAAGGATCACCATAGAAATGTTGAATTGGTACTTTGCTGAGGTCATTCATGACCTGCTGGAAGAAAACCAGAAAGGTGGACGGGACAGGATTCTGTCAGTAATAATGTACCAGTATGGCAGGAGAGCTCCATCATAGTTAAGGTGAGAATCCAGAGCTCAGTCCAAGAAAACAGCTTGGCAGTACAGAGGAGTAATGCCTCACTCAGGGGAAAAAATGCTGTTTGTGAGGAGAGCAACCCAGCAGGAACGAAACTGTCTTTATCTTTACTGTTTTGGGCAAAGCTCTAGGAAAAGAACTTCTAAGCATGTTGGTTGGGTGCTGTGAGTGACTCACAAAAGCAGCTGGATTTGTGTCCCTGACAAAGTAGCACAGCAATACAGGTAATGTCTTGCTGTCAGTAAACGGCCTCTGTAGAAATACTGTGAGATGAGGTAGCTGCAGGGCTACTCGGGGGGGTTGTTTTGTCGTGAGGGATGACTTTTGTTCTTGGGAATTGTGGAAAATGTGGCTGATGTTGGCAGCCTAGGGAGCCTGAGGTCAGGGTGAAGAAGTCACACCATCTCCTGATGAGAGAATCGGGCTCAGAGACCTGTCCAGCGCAGCAGGGCTGGCCGGCTCTGTGCTACAAGCCTGTTTTCCATGTAATAGTGCTCTTGGCAAGCTTAATTGTGCATATTCAGGGCCCCAAGGTCCTTGGTATCTGTCTCAGCCCATTGCTGTATAAGTCTTCTGAATCTACATCGTCCAGAGACCTTGAAGGAAGACAGTTGTGCTCTGATCATGACAGAGGAGCCCCTGCCTCAGATTAGATCTGTGAGGAGCTTGAAGGAACTGCCACACTTGAGTTTCCATATTTCAGGCTGCTAGCAGTGTTTGCGGAGGTTTCTCTCCTCTCTGACCCTGTTTGCTTTGTGTGCAAAAGTTACGATCGTGCCTGCTGAAATTGTTCCACATTCAGCCTTCGCGTAGTTCAAGAGCATCTTGAAACCAAGTATGGCTCAGTGAGAGATGCATGTTGGAAATGTAAAGTGATAGGAGAAGCAGCAGCAGATGGGAGATGTCCATCGCCTCTCATGCTAAATAATCAGAGAGTTTGTTCTTGGGAATTAAACTTGAGCAAAGATACCTCTTGGATGATTTGCCTGAGGTGAGCAGATGTGATGGCAGGGGATATGGTATTGGGGGTGCTTTGAGGCAGGATGGTGAAGCCATGGCTGCTTCTGTCCTGGAAGCTCAGCTCCCTGTTTATATAAACCCTAGCTGCTCTGCAGAGACAGAGGCAAGGATCCCTCGGACAAGGAGGGGACATAAGTCAAAGAAGTTTTCAACCTGCGGGAAAGAAAGAGAGCAATTCAGGGCTGCTTTTCTGTTATCGTAAACAACACCCTCCTCTTGTTGTTTATCTCAGGGAGAAAAGTCCGCCTGGTTTTCTGTCGTGGCTTCTAACCTGTTGCCAGTCCACATTTCTACCCTGAGTAATGCAGATGCCATCTACAAGAAACATGCTGGCCAAGAGTTATTAAAGGTAAGAGGAGGTGCTGTCGTGGGCTCTTGGCTGCAGATAGACAGGCTGTCCCACCTGGTGAAGCGCCCTGGCTGGGGCACAACTGACAAGAAAAACCAGCATGTGCCAGTGTCCTGGCTTGAGCCCACAGGGCAGCTGAGCACCACACAGCTGCTTGCTCACTCCTTCCCCCTCCTCAGGAATGGGAAGGAGAAAATACAACAGAAGGCTCGTGGGTCAAGACAAGGACAGGGAGGGATGACTTGCCCATTATGGTCATGGGCAAAAGACAGACTGGTTAGGGGAAGAAAAAAACCCATCAATTTAATTCAAACACCACCGACAACAACACTTAACAGAGTAGGACAGTGAGAAGTATAACCATGTTTTAAAAACACCTTCCCCCCCACCCCTCCCTTCTTCCTGGGCTCAGTTTTGCTCCCGATTTCTCCATCTCCTCTCCTCAGCAGTGCAGGGGGCAGAGAATGGAGGGTGCAGTCAGTCCTGTCACTTCTCCTCAGGGGGAAGACTCCTCCCGCTCTTCCCCTGTTCCAACGTGGGGTCCCTCTCGTGGGAGACAGTCCTCCACAAACTTTCTCTGGCATGAGTCCTTTCCACAGGCTGCAGCTCTTCCCAGGCTGCCCCAGCGTGGGTCCCTCTCACACTTTGCAGTCCTCCCAACGCTGAACTATAACAGTGGGGTTCCCTCAGAGTCCCACCCTTCTTCAGGTGCAGAGACCTGCTCCAGCATGGGGTCCTCCATGAGCTGCAGGTGGGCATCTGCTCCACCAGTGACCTCCGTGGGTGGCAGGGGTGGCTCTGCCATCTCCCCGTGTGCTGCAGGGGAGTCTCTGCACCGTTACGCATCTCCCCCTTCCTCCTTCTCTTTTCTTCCACTGACCTGGGTATTCACACAAATGCTTCCCTCCATTCCACCTCACAACTCCAACTCTTCCTCCTCAGTTTCCCTTAAGTATCTTCTTGCAGAGGCACAACTGCCGTCGCTAGAGGTGGGTCCAACTTGGTGTTGGGGAAGCTTTGAGAAGCTTCTCCCAGGGGCTACCCCTGTAACCCCTCCCCTGCTACCAAAACCTTCCGCCACACACACAAACCCAGCATAGTCAGGAGTTTGGGACTTCTGCAGTGGGAGAGCAGAGATGTGCAGCGGGGAGCACTCTTGCACAGGCTGCATGGCTGCGGCTGTGTTAGGAGAGAGCACCTGAGATGGGGTTTCAGAACAGATTGCAGTTGAAAAATGTACCTTCTTACTCTTTTCCCACCGGATCCTCTGCTCATCCCTTCATCTTCCAGTGGTCTGACTTTTTCCTTGGGATTGCCACATACTGTGTAGCACTTTCAGATTGATGGGGGACAGGGTGAGCTGTCCTTGTCCTGGCAGCTCCATTCCTGTTCACATTGAGAACAAGTGCTGTCACCCACATCAGGGTGGCTGGCTTGAGCCGCCAGCTGGGCCCTGCAGTGGGCACTCCGTCTTTGCTCACCTCTGAGCTCCCACTGGGTTGCTTTGGATGGGATCCTGATTCTGTTCTTGGCAAACCTGAAAAAACTCCTGTAAGGTATTCAAGCCAGCTCTTATGTGGCTAAAAAGAGTCTAATATCTTTATTCCTACTTGTGCCTTGCTCACCGGCTTAAGGTAAGAGTGCTGAAGCATCTCTTGACTGTTTAAATCTTCTCTCCATGTTTTGATCTTAGGTTCCCATGGGTGGGGAAGAGCGAATGAAAGAGTTCCCCCCACTTGTCCCTCAGGACATTACGCTGAAAGGAATTGGTACCACTGAGGCAGTTGCAGATATCAAGCTTTCTTCTGCAGGTAATTTAATATTTCTTTATTAGTTTGCTTTGCAGGGTTTATATCCTAGAAACATTGATGGGAAGAGGCCTCTGAAGGGATGAAGCTGTATTTTGTGCTCAGAGGAGGACTGTCACCAACACAAAAACAAGGCAGCCATGACTTTGTCCAGCTGAGGCTTGGCAACCTCCAAGAATGGAGATTGACAACCATGCCTGTACGGGATAACCATATTGGAATACTTTATGCTCTGGCTGCCACACCAGTTCCACAGCATCGGGAATGGCTGTGACAGTCGGCTGTCCAGGTGAGAGGGAAAGGGCCATGGATTGGAAAGCTTTGTTATTGTGGTTTTGGTAGGTAGTTCCCCACTGTCCCTCTTAAGCTCACCTTGAAAGAGCTGTATCTGGGGAGAATAAGATGAGGCTTTAGGTGCTGCCTTCTATTGGGAAAGAGCTGGATGTTACCCTTGAGCTCGGTTTCTCAGAGAAATCACACCTGGGTAGCTCAGGTTCTTCGCCAACATGGGAGGCACTGACTTTGTGCCAGAACCCTTGTGCTGATCCGAGTGACTCGTCTTGCTGACTGTCTGTATTTTTTTTTGTCTGTGCAGGCTGGGTGGCAGTGACGGCTCACGCGGAAGAGAAATTGCTGCTCCGAGCCTATACTCCTGAGGGCACCACGGTGGTGGTTCGGGAGCCTCCCCTTTTGCCATATATCAGTACCATCAGAGGGGCCCGGATCGCAGGCACTGCTGCCTATAGAACCAAAAAGCCTCCCTCCCTGGTGGAAAACCTGAAAACCACGGAGAAGAGATAGCACTTCTCATCGTCTGAGCAAGGTAGAAGGCAGAACAGCTTCTGGAGAACCTTATTGCTTATTGATATGCAGGAGAGCTTGGGCTCCTTTTTAAAGGCAGACAGGCACATTTCTGAAAGCAGGCCTGAGGGGAACTCCACAAGTCTGCACCTGATCCAGCTGCTGAACTGCAGCCGTTTTGAATGATCTAAGTGGCTGATACCTTGCTGTGAGAGGTGAAACGGCTTCTCCTGGGACCTGCCAGTATCTGTGAGCAAATCCCTTTACCTGTTCCCTCTTGAAATACTGGATGGAAACTCACTTGCCTGCCTTGGGCTGGCTTTGCTGTTCACAGACTAGGTCTTCTCTTGCAGATGTGCTCCTATAGGTCAGAAATCACCTTGTTCTTGGAGGCTTTACAGTGTTTCCAAAGTGGGAGGAGGCGGGGGGGGGGGGGGGGGGGGGGGGGGAGGAGCAGGGACTGCTCCAATGTGGGTATGACCCTCCTAGTGGCTGATACTAACTCAACAACATCAACCAAAAATCAGGTCCTTTCAGTATCTGGGGCAGATGAAGGAGTGCAACTCTCTGCTTTTGGACACAGGAAAGGTGAATTAGTGCAAAGCAGGTCTGCTCATACGCCTGAAGAGGAAACTTGCAACTCACTGCTTTGATTTGGCTTCTGTAGCTTGTGTAAAGGTTTCTGAAAGTGAGGGTGTAGAATAAAACTTTTCAAAGGCCCTTAGTCCTTTGTATCCTTTTCGAATTGCTGACAAAGCACTCTTGTGTGGTCATGAGCATCCTGCTAACTACACAAAAGCTCTAGCAGGAAGGCCAGCATTAGAGGAGTGTATCATGCCAGGTCTGACAGCTGAAGAGAGGCGAGGCTGCTGCAGCTCTATCCTGCCAGGTCCTGCCTCCAGTGAGGCTGCAGATGCCTTCCCAGTAGGCACAGAGCACATGTACACGCTACATACATACACCTTTGGCCACACAGATCACAGACAGACACACACACAGCACTTAATGCAAACAGACAGCACCAAGGCCCTGTATGCACATGTGTGTGTGCACGTACACACACAGATGGTGGATCCCTCCCTCCACTTGCTGGACTAGACCCTCGATGATGCCACTTTCCTAGTTGCTGGCATCTGGGAATGTTGAACCTCTGAGGCTGCAGCCCCACTCCAGTTACCGGTGCGGACAGTCTCGCTCACAGACACACGGTGGCCAGGACTGTGCTGGTCCCGTAGCCTTTCGCTCTCCTAGAACCAGCCACGTGTTCTCACACCCCGACCTGGCCCTGAGAGACCCCCACACCCCTTTTCTCCCAGGCTGTTTCACCCGTTCTCCAGCTAGGTCTTCACTGGCAATAGCTTCAGTTGCTGCATCATGGACACACAGCTCCTGCGACCCACAGTCTGATTCCAGCTGCTGCCCTCGCATCCCCGTGTGCTCACATGGACACAACACAGAGCCCTCACTGAGGAAAGTTAGAAAGCAGTTTAATAAGGATGTAGGACAGATTGTGCTGATCGGGTGCAGGGCAGTGCCAGACAAGCGTATCCGCTAGCAAACTACACACAACTAGCTCTCTATTCCTTTACGCCTCTACTTCCCACGCTTGTTCCCTGAATCACTTAAGGCCCTCCCTTTTCCCACCTTTGATTCCTCCCCTGAACAAGTCCTGTGCAATCTCCGAATGTTCTTCCCCTGCATCCCCTGATGGGTGCCACACCCCTAGAGAGCAATCCTTAGCCCAAAAGGTGACCTGGAGAGCTCTGTGATACAGACTCGCAGCATGGTTGAGGTTGAAGTGACCCTTGGAGCTCCTCTGGTCCGTTCCTGCGCTCAAAGCGGGGCCACCTAGAGCAGGCTGTCCAGTACTGTGTCTGGGTGGTTTTTTTACTGTTTCCAAGGATGGAGACTCCATAACCTCCCTAGGCAACCTATGCCAGTGCTCTGTTGCCACCACAGTAAAAAAGTGTTTCTTGATGTTCAGAGGGAACCTTCTGTGTTTCAGTTTGTGCCCAGTGCCTCCTGTCCTGACCCTGGGCAACCACTGAAAAGAGCCTGGCTCCCTCCTCTTCCCACCCTCCCATCAGGTGTTTGTAAGCATTGATTAGATTCCCATCCCAAAGACAAAGACTTGTGGTGATGGATTTTGCTCCTGGACAGAGAGGCTGATAGCTCTGCAGACAGCCCTGACAGGGGCCCAGACAGGGTGTTCATTCCTCAGGAGTCCTTCAATTGGGCTCCTGTCTGCCACTTGTGCCCCTGTGCAGCTCTAGGCTTCTGCAGACGGGCTGATGGCCCTGGGAGTAGCCCAGCAGGGCATTATTTGGGCTCTCCCACCACTGTCTGTCTGTGCTCCTTCGTGGGTGTGCAGCCTGGGCTGGAGAAGTTGCTTTAGTTCGGATGATGCTTAAAGCTGCCTCTTCACCGGCCTGCACTGAGGCTGCGTTCAGAGAGCTCAGCAGGGCCAGCCTGCAGAAACCCAGCACTAGCCCCACCTTGCTGCCTAAAATGACGTTTCCAGCCAGATTTAACCACAGGCATTGGTTTTTACTTACACTGTCACACAGACACAAGATGTTTTGTGCCTTGAAGAGAATCTGTCTCGTGCCGGTAACACGCTTGATTTAATGGGCTGGGATGGGGGGAGAAAACGATGGGAAGCAGAGGCTTGCACCTCCTCGTTTGTCAGTTATGTGGAGCAGTCTGAGGAAAGCAGGGGTGGAAAAAGGCACGGTGCTCTCAGCTAAGCTGGGAGGCAGGAAAAGGGTCTGGCCGTGGTCTGTTAAAACTAGCTTGACAAATCCAAACCAGGCATCCCCTATAAACATTCCTCTGCTGCTGTACGTCTGGGAAAGACACAACATGAAAGGCAAGTGGCTCCGCATGTGGAAAGAGTGACTGGAAGACCTGCCTCTGTTACAGCGGTGGTCCTCAGCCCCGGGGCTGGATGTGAAAAATTGCAGCCGAGGCCAATGTGTGGTGTAGCAGGTCCTATGGGTTTGGGAGGAAAAAAAAAAAAAAAAAAAACCAAGCCAAAACAAAACAGCCTTTCTACAAGGACAGCTGGGCTGCACATGGGCTCAGAGGGTACTGGAAGCGTACCTAGGAGAAAAGGCTTGCTACTAACATGAGGATGTGTGTGCAGGGAGGGGAGCAGGCATGCACGCCTCCCGTGCCCAGAGTCCTTTTGTGTCCAGCCCAGACGTGCGAGCGGTGAGCTGGGGCAGTGCAGGGGCTTGGCGCTGGGTGGGTGTTGAACAGTTTTTGCAAAAGCTGTGCTGTGCCATGAGCGCAGCAGCCAGCTCGCAGCAAGCCCCAGCTGGGAACAAAAATGGGTGCTCCTGACAGATGCTAAACCCCGGCAAGCAGGAGGCTGCAATGTGGAAGCAATTAGTGCCTCAATGAAAGCATAGACATGCCTTTTACAAGCGTCCAAGGCTGAATTACACAGGAGCTGAAGACCTGCTCAGAAACGCTTCTCAGAGGGTTCATGTCTGGTTTATGCTAGACAGCCTAAAATGTAAGAATTTTTACCATGCCTGGGGACAACGGCCGATTTCATCTTAGCACAGGAGCCAAAAGCAAAGGTGGTTTGAGCCTGTGCAGAACTGAGGCATAAGGAGAGGGCTGGGAAGGTCCAACCCCTTGGGCAGGTCTGCTCTTCATGGGTGTCCCAGTGTGCGCTAGCAGGGTGCAATCATTAATGGCTGCTCCAGAAGAGTGTATCCAGCAGAACTGCTCAGTTTGCTGGAGAACCGCACAAAAAACAGCTCACAGTCTCGATGGGGTAGTTAAAATACCGGGAAAATCCTACAGAAGGACAGTTTTGAATGTCTAACAGCTAAATCTGACTGGCAGTGCCTTTGAGCCGAGCCGGCGGGGGGTTGCAGCACCCAGGGGTGTTTGTGTACCTGGACGAGGGTGTTCCTCGATGTCCCGGCCAAGTGCAGAGCTGGGTTGGAGCGAGGCAGCGTGGCGTGCAGAACTGGGCCGGGCGAGGGAGGGCTGCATCTCCCCACCGCCCTGCAAGCAGGGACGTGCTGCCACGGCTGGGAGCCCATAGGTTGGTTTGCTTTGGCATGCATCCGATACGGTGCCAGCTCACCCCAGAAAAGAAAAGAAAAAAAAAAAAAAAAAAAAAAAAAAAAAAAAAGCAGCAGCTTCCTTTCCCTGCCCAGTGGCTATTCCCTTTTCAGAGCTGCTCACGGCAGGGGACTCTCTGCCTAGGAAAATGGCTGCTGCTTTTCATGGCAAGAGCAGACCAAGTCCCATGTAAAGTCTGAAATTTTGCCCATTGTCACTCCCAAAATAGCCTGTAATGTGGAGAGAGGTGCATTGGGCTGGGAGCCTAATAGACCAGAAGTTTTGAGCATCTGCTTCCTGCTGATTTTCCTGTGATTCACAGCTTGCAATTGTCCATAAACTCCCCTCACCAGCAATTGTCTTCACTGATCTCGCAGCCAAACTGCCGGGGGTTGCCCAGCCTGACTGGTGCTGGAGCAGAAACTTGACGGTGAGTCCGTGCTGGGGCAGTGCATTGACATGTCCCAGTGGTTCCTGTGGTGGCAGAGGAGTGTCGTGCCCGTGCAGGTCAGCTAGCAGCATCCCAAAACACCAGGGGGAAATTTTGACCAGCTGCTGTTCAGGACGAATTGGTGGTAATGTCCCATGACGCATACTGGGTGCCACGGTGTGATTGTGGCCACATCTTTGAATAATTCTGTGCCTCAGGTCCCCATTCCAGCTTCACGAGCAGCACCGAATCAAAAATAAAAAAAAAGAGCCCTCAAACCATCAGGGTTATTCTGGCCAGCACTGAGCAGGCCCAGGGCTTCATGCCTTTTGGAAGGACTAGAGCAGCATACGAGCCCTTTATTAAAACCAGGCCCCCCAGCACAGCAACGGGCAAGGGGGTCAGCCTTCTTTTTGGTTTTCCTCCATGACTGCAGGGCTCAGGGATGCTGAAGGGAGTGGCAAGCAGCCAGGCCAGATCAGAGGGTGGGCGAACATGTGCTACGCTGCCCGTGTGTGCTGGGCTGCGAGCGTGGGGTGCGCGCCTGCAGTGCCGCAGCTGCGTGTCCTCCCGAAATCCCCACTTCAAAATTACCGCCCCTTGGCAGGTTCACCTCCCGAGTCCCAGCCTGAGGCAGCACGCACCTGCGCCAGCGCTCGGCAGGTGGTCCTGCCACTTTATAACCACCCAGGACACTGCTGATGTCCCCGTCCCTGCCATCCCCACCAAGGGGCCGGTCGCCGTCGTTCCACTCAAGTTTTTGCCACAACTTTCCTTCACCTGTTTGTGATGGAAACAAACCCAGCCACAAACCTCATCTGTCCCCTCAGCTCCAGCACGGCCTCTGCTGCGGAGGACAGCAGTTTGAGTGCTCTGACCTATACGGGGCTAAAGGAGACCAAGAATGGCTCCTTCAACTAGCCCGTGGGCAAGGGGCAGGTTCAGCCACCTGGCCTGAGGCCGAGGGTGTCAGAGCACTGCCACAGCATTACCTTGCCGCAGGTCTGGCGCTTCCAGCAAAGGAGGGAGATGCAGGGAACTCCAGGTACCAAGCTTAAAAATACAACATGGCCAAGGGAAAGGTTTTGCCCTTCTAGAATTACCTTTTCCTATGTGTAGGTTATACTGTACACTAGCAAGGCAAAGCCACTTGTGTCAGCACGGCTAGGCTTTAAAAACAAACAAACAAAAACCAACCACCAAACCAAAATCAGGAACCTGGCATTTCGGCTCCTTCGGAGCATCAGCAAAGCCTGAATAAGGCAGCTGAATTAAGACATGAGCTTGCTCCGTCTCCACGCAAGCCAGCGGCGAGCTAAGCTATCCCCCACTTGAGCTAACTCACCTTTCTGCGCACCTGGGTGAGTGGGCAGGAGCTCACGTTGGCCTGCGAGGCACTGCGCAACCACGCACTTGTGCTCGGCTATACCCAGTTCTGTAAAAAAACAACTTAGCATAAAGCAGCTTCTAAGCACTTTTTCAGCCTAGCAGGTTTTATCCTGGTCTTCTACCAAGGAAAAATCTCGCAGGTTTTCCGCCAAGGTGCAAGGAGCTAGTCAAAGATAAGGATGACCTGACTGTACGTTTAAGGGAAAATGGTTTCTCAGGTTGTGAAGCCGCTTGTATTTTCTTGTTTCATCCAGCTTGTCCCCAGCACACCTTCCTGGCGGTGGGGGGGCACCACTGGCTGGTGGTACAAAGGGCAGGGCCTCCTCTATCGATCCCCTTTGAAATCATTAACTCACACAGCACAGGCAGAGAGGCACACAGGCACCCAGAGCCCACCACCTCCGTGCCACCCTCGCAGAGCATCAGCCTGGCAGCCCGTGGGCAGGCTCGGGCACCGCTCCTGCGCCCTGTCCTTACACCGCCTTCCTCATCAGCTGCCTACACGCTGCCTACCAGACTTCAAGGGGGACAAACCAACACCTGCCCCTTACCCAGGTGGTGACAGCCCCTGCCACCCTGCAGCCCTCCATGCCCTGTGGTAGCTGTGCCCCCGGCTCTTTGCGCGGCTCAGAAACCCGGGTTCCCACTGACAGGCCGAGATCACCTGGGGAGGGGGGGGCGGGCATTGCTGATGAGAAATCATTTAATCAGGTAGGACAAAAGCTCGCTTCTTATGCTTCTAGGAGCACCCCGAATGGTTCAAAACTGCAACAGCTGCATATACAACTATCCCCACAAGTTCATTAGATGCCATTTGCCTTGATCCCCTGGCAAATAGGAATTGTTCTGTGTCAGCAGGAGGTAAGAGTGGCCAAGCCCTAGAAGGCAGGTTAGCATCACGGGCTGATGCAGCTCGGGTTTTGCAAAAGGGCCAGGCCGACAGAGATGAAAAGTCACCCTTACAGCCCATACCGGGCTCCACGGCCCTCAAGACACTTTCAGTATCTAATTGCACAGTATTGTAGCCATAGGGATGATGGGTGACGTAATTTTTATAAATCTACTGGTAACTCCCCAGATGAGACAGCACCACAGACCGTTTTGGAACGCAGAAGGAATTGCCACCTGCATTACTTCTCAAACTCAAATTTAAGTTCCGCAGCTTCCATCAAGTTGTATTTCTTCTCACGTGGCAGCGACTGTGCCCTTCGTGCCCCCCGGGCCCGTCCTGCCAAGTCACAAACAGGTCCAGCACCAAGTCTGAACCTCGGCTGTATGCGTGCACCCCCCACCTTGTGCCCTGCCCTCACTGAGGTGGGCAGGGAAATGAATATAGTACGCTGAAATGGAGAAATAACCTATTTCTGGAGCTGTTGTCCCCGTTTGCAGCCAAGCCTGCACGTGCAAGCATACGGCATCCGTGTACTGGCACCCCCAGACTCTGATGGCTTGAGGAGCTTCGCCAACGACGCCTGCGCTGCTCCTGCCTGTAGTTACAGACGGCTTTCAGAGCCATTAATAAGTGGGAGATAGAAGCTGCAAGTTCCTTAATAAAGTTTATTTAATCATAACTATGCTTAGGAAAATACACTTGTAAGGGTTAATATAATGCAATTTAGTTTAACTTTATACTACATTTTGAACAAAAGACTTCTTATACATGTTTTAGGTAAAAACAGGATGTATGATCTGGTTTGTTTTACATCTATTACAACTGTAGAAAAGACTATCATGCACTACAGTAGAGAGAGCATGAAAAAAAAATTACCTTTGGTTTAATTCAGAGAATACAAGTATTGCACTGTAAAAGCTCAAACATGGTGCAACTAAACATCATAAAAAAGTTTCCATGCCAGCTTACAAAAGTTTGTTAGCTAGTGTAACTTTAGAGGGGGAAAATATATGTACACATAAAAAATTCCATTAGCTATTTGGATTCTGTTAATATCGAATGCACGCCACATATCTACACAACTGACATTCAAGAAAACTCTTGAATTTGATTTAATACCTTTCAGCTACATTAAATCTGTTGAAATCAATTAAATCTGTTGAAATCAATGACGTTACCGTATCTTAACTGGCCTGTCAGTTGTTAAACATTCTTCTTCCTTAAATGACTAAAGTTCCAGTCTAGATCATCAAAATCCAGAAATAGCAGTTACAATACCATGGATTATTAATGCCTAGCTACCCACTTCTAGACCGTTTCTCAGGGCAGTTACTTTGAATGTATAAATTCATACAGCAAAAGCCCAAAACACCACGTTGCTCAACCGAGGGCTGGCAGTGTAGGGGTATCAGTGTGCTAATCCTTTCAACCACATATTGGCGGTTGAACGCTCGTACAGGTATTATTGCCAATAAACACAAAAAAATGCTAGTATTGGCAAAACCAACAAATAATTTAAAAGTATTGAAAAAGACCAAAAAAAGAAAAAAAAAAAAAAAAAAAGGCATTGTTTAAAGGGAGATACAGCAATGTAAGACCACCATATATGGTGGGTTACCTGACCTGCAACCCCCCTCAAATACTCAATACTAGCAATGTCTAACATTTTAGGTACACATAATGCATTACATCCTTGCTGCTTTACCATAACATATTCCCAAACCTTGGTCTTAACCAAGCAGAGAATTCCAACACAGTTCTGCACCAACATTAGGTATTTCAGGACATTGTTGATGGGTCTCAGATAGAATCAACTTTTCTTCTTCTTAATATGTTAATAATTTACTCTCAGTTTCTAATCCTGTGGTAAGAAACACTGCCGAACAGGAGCCGACTGTCGTCTTCAAAGAGTTCTTGTCAGATCAAGCATTGAAACCTTGACCACTTCACAGAAATGTGCAGCAGAGTATCTCAGAGAACCACATCTTTGTTTTTATCTCATAGACAGAGATTTAAAGTCAGTCAACATCATTATTTTCATTCAAAAACAAACCAGAAAAATTATCAGGCCAGTCCACAAGTTTATTTGAACATAGCTAAAGTCCTTGAAGTCTCTCACAAGACGGCAAAGGCTCTTCTCAATGATATGAAGGGAGCTATAAAACCTCTACACAGTACTGGAATTCCCAGCATCTGCTGACATCGCTCACAAATGGTGGCAACATTTATATATAAAGGAAACACTACTATGAAGAAAAAAAAAAAAACATCTAAGACTATTACAACTGGTTGTTTGGGAAAACAATTCAACTAGGTTTATTTTCTTAATGTTTAACATAAATATAGTTGCAACTTGATCTTCAGTTGACAATGATTGTCGCAGCCAAGGTAAGGATTGAACACTATCTAAGCAAACAAAAACTCACTATACGTTATACAATTTATTTCTGCCACGAGGGATGCCTTCCCTCTCAAATCTTTGGCCTCCTATTACCAATCTCTCCCAAAAGCAGAAGCAACGTAGCATTGTTGCTCTCTATTCATTCAAGGCAGTGGGTTTGTTTGGAGGGGAAGATGCTGTGGGGACACCCGGAGAATAGGGCTTATTCCCGAGCTTATACTGAGATTGTTTGCCCTAAAGCACTCTGACAAACACTGTCTGAGCTCCTCAACTCCGCTCTCCAAATAACACCTGCCTCCAAATTTGCTTCTTTGGAGCTGACAACCCGAGAAGCTGTGCCCAGCTGCTCCCACTGGGAAGGCGGCTAACGGCACTTGGAAGAGTGCACAGACGGGACTGGAGGATGTTGCTTTTTCCCTGCTGGTTTGGATTTTGATTACATTTTGCCACTGGTTGGCTACAAGCAGTAAGTATGCAATCTCTCCTTTGTTTGTGTCTGCCAGAAATTAAATCTGTTTAGAATTTTTAAATCCTGGTATGACATCGAGACCTGAGAAGATGATCTGGTCACTTACGTGTTTCTCTCTGCATGGAAGCAAGATGATTTTATTAAATGCAACTTGAATGAATAATGAGCAGGAATTACTACAGTTTTTAATGCCAGGTTTGTTGCTTACCAGTTGATTTATCTTCGGGGTTTCTTTTGGTGTGTGAGATGTTAGATTTTGATGAAATATACTTATATCGCTGCTACTATTTTATTTTTTTTAAGCTCATTAAGTTTGACTGCTGTCTACCACAGAAAGGAAAAGGAAAAGGGAAAAAAAAAAAATCTGGACTTCCAGAATCTGCAGACCATTTCCACCAAGAGTATTTTCCTGTCTGGCAATCCCAAATTATAAATTTATTACTCTGTAGATGTATTCAAAATATCAGAAGTGGCATTTCCATGATAAAACAAATCCCTATAGTGTTTTGAAATTGCATCGGTACCCTTTTGCTCAAGAACTATACAATTTTAGAGCCAGTCAAAAATACATAGCCAAGCAGTTCATAATTTTAGCAACTTCACGCACAACTAGTAATACCCCAGGAAAACAAGAAAAATCTGCAGTAAAGAGCATCACAGAAAACTGCCCCATGGTAAGCAACGAATCTGAACGTTTCCAAATAAAAAAAACTTACACAAACAAAATCAAACATGCATATATAAAGTGTACATGTACTGCACAAGCGCTATTCCTAAAGGATTAAACTGCATAGGTAAAAATCAAAAACAATGTGCAATATTTTAAGCTCTTAAAGCACAATCAAAAAAAAAAAAAAGCAGAAATTAACAATAACAAACTTGCTCCCCCACAACAAAGCCAATTACATATCACAGTCATTAAGATATTAATCAAGACAGCGGTTCTCCAATCAAAAGTTGGAAGGACTACTCCCAAATTTTGGCTCACCATTCATGCTTAGGGGATCTGAAATGTACGTTCACAATTATAATTATCTTAAAAAGTTATGTTCATCACTAGCCAACTTTGATTTCTTTTACAAAGTGCTCTTTATGTAATAGAAGCTATCTTCCTGGTAGAAAAAAAACATCCAAGTAGTTTAACGCTTTGAACATCAAGACACATCAAGGAGAACTTAAAAAAAAAAAAAAAAAAAAAAAAAAAGGGAAGGGAATTGGGGAGAGAGGAGTTGGCTGCTAGAACAAAAAGCAACTAATGCCAATGGCTCTATAAACATCCAACTTGTGTATCGTTAGCTACAGTCTTGTTCCTAAGACTCAATTTGTAAAAGAATTGCATAAGCTAATAGACTAGAAGATTACACTGACTTTACAGGACACAGCCTCATACACCCTAACTGCCTTCTCTAATTAAGAGATCGAATAATTAATGAGTTCACCATTACACAGAAAGTTGTCAAAAATATTTTCAACTTAAAAAAACAAAACAAAACAATGCAGACACTAAAGCAAACCGTGCTTAAAAAAAAAAAATCTACAATATCTGTACATAAGCTGTATAAGATCTTACAAAAGAAGATTCCCCCAAACCACAGCTATCCCTACTCCTGCCCTTTTGTTGCCTTCTCAAGATAATACACATTGACTAAGTGGCGATTGAGGTGCTTGCTGTATTCACCTTCCTTTTTAAACGAGCGGTCACAAAAAATGCACACATAGTTCTCCCTGGGCACTGTGGTGTCTGCAGCCCCTTGGGACGTCTTTGGACTTGTTTCCTCTTGCACTGAGCGAGCGCCATTTAACCCCGAGTCGTCGCTTCCTTCTGATATGTTGTCACTTATGTCGCTGCCTTCGTGGCTGTGGATGCCCTCGTCCTCGTCCATTTCCTGAGATTCACTCACTGCTGTGTTACCCGGAGGTGATAAGGCCAGAGCCACCCGAGGGCTCTGCGTACACCCTCCCGGGGGTGCAGGTGCCGGCACGGCATCTCCTGTTGGCTCTGTCGCTGGCCCGCACGTCTTGGTCGGGTCCATTAGGTCCGAGCTACTCGCTGTTTCTGCCACCAAGGTTTCCTCTGGCTCCTTCTCAGGCACCAGATCTGCTACCACATCCATGGACACATCCAAGCTATGTTCAGAAGACACTGCATGGGAAGATCCCTCAGGACAAGTGTCTTCCCCTCTGTCCGCCTTTCTCTCCTCCTCTTTTTCACCAGCAGTGTCTTTGCTCTCTCCTGCTGCAGCAGGCATTTCTTGGTCCTCTACCTCGGCTTCTGTGCTTGGTGCCTGAGCTGGCAGACAAAGCTGCCCTGGGTCTTGTATGCAGCCTCCTTTGGGATCGGTGCTCTCCCCCCTGGGAGCATGACCACCATCAGTGTTTAATGCCACTGTGTCAGTGGGATCTTGCTCCTTCTGGTCACTGCCCTCAGTGTTAGGCTTCACGCACCCATCTTCTTCTGTGGTATGACACTCATCTGGCATCTCCTCTTCCTCGATCTTCTCCTGATCGAGTTTACTGCTCTTCTTACTGTGCTTATTTTTCAGAGATTTCTTTTTTCTGTTTTTCTTGAGGCAAGAATTTTGCTTTTTAGGCTCCTCCTCTGGTGCAACGTCACTTTTTTGAGCTTCCTCGCAGTCTCTGGGTTTAACTTCCACTTTCTTTTTCTTTTTTGTTACTGCTGAGGTATCATTTGCAGGCTCTTGCTTTGAGGAAGTTACTTCAGCCTCTGCCTTTCTTTTGATCTTCTTTGTTTTACATGCTTTCTCAGTATTTTTCTCAGTTTTAATATCCACCTCCTTGTTTTCTGAAGCTGATTTCCGACTTCTGGTTGTCACCTGGCCTGCAGAAACATTAATCGTTGGCTTCTTCTCCTTTGCCAAATTATCTTTTTTCTCCACTTTCACAATTTTCTCAGTTTTCTTTGCAGCTGAATCCCCTTTCGCTTGTTCCTTCTCTGCTTTGTCATTAATGCTCTCAGAAAAGTCAGCTTCGCTCTTTTTAGTCCGTAGCTTCACTTTTGAAACATCCATGGTGATGTCAGAACAATCGGGATGCCTGGATTTGATGTGATACTGCAGGTTACATTTTTTAGATGCTGCGTAATCACAAACAGGACAGAGAAACTGGCGCGGATTGACGTGGAGCTCAACGTGCTTTTTGAAATTGCTGCGGTCAGCTGTTTTGTAGTCACAGTGTGGGCAAGTCAGAGGCTTCGGGCCATTGTGAACCTGCCTTGCATGACGAGTTACTTCATGCTGGTTTGAGGCCACATAACTGCACTGATCACATTTGAATGGCTTCTCACCTAAGGAAGGAAGGGTGGAAGGGAATGATGGTGATTATTAAGCATGGGGGGAGGGGGGAAAATCACTTCCCGCTAATACAGATACAGAAATATGAAACTCAAAAAGAAAAAAAAAAAAAATTATCCATGCGCCTTTAAAATTAAGTGAAGTCAACATAAGAAATCCACGAGTCACAAACACATTCACAAGACACCAAGAACAAAATACAAAAAAAAAGAGAGAAAGGGTGAGGGTCATGAGGAAGGGGATCCAAAACCAAACAAGCAGTAACAACGTCACAGGTTCTGGCTATGCATACATACCGGCAGAGATCTCTCTACAGTAATATTAGCAAATGGAATCCATACCCAACTGGTCCATTGAATGCATTGTAGAAAAATGGAAATGTAACATTTGATGAATAGCAGTTTCACACAAACGTTTCAAAAAAGTCCAACTTTACATAGATTTAGCATACTTCATGTTTGCATTGAAAAGGAAACGAGGGAAAAGAAGCTAGCAAAAACCAAGGCACGTGAAAGGGGCACACTGCTCAGATGATCTTTACCTCTCATAATTCAGTTCACTGTTATAGTGTCCCAAACACATGACATACTGGCTGCAGGCTACTCTTGGCAAGCCAACCAGATGCAGTCCAAACCCATCATGTTACTGCTGAAATCTGCATCTACAGTTGTGCAATGACTCTTGCAGAAGTGTTCCTGAAACGTTCTGCCGCTGCAGCAGAAGTGGCTTTCAATTTACACATCAAAGCAAATAGGAAAAACACTTCTAGCGCAACAACTCAAGTCCAGAAATACTTTGGGAACACCTGTGCATGTGCAACTTCAGCTGAGGAATTTGGGATGCTCCTGAGCTCTGAACCAGCATCTCAGAACTGACCTGCAGAACTAATGCCTGCCACTTCCTAAGTGCGCTGAAAATCCACTCCAGCCCCCTCTGCCCGTGGCACAACAGTCCTTCTCCCACCCCTGCAACTCGCCGCCCTGACACCACCCGAACTCATGTTGCTCCTCTGCAGGGGACCGGCGCAGCCCGCAGCGAAGGTGAAGTCACCACGGCTGTGGTGGTGGCTGTGCGTGTGCCAGGCACACGGCTGGCTGATCTGCAGTGCCCTCACAAACGCTATAAAAGGCTGTGCTGCCTCCCCGGCAGGAAGGATGAGGACACTTGGTTAAGTGTCTAGATCATTCCACCTCTGCCTGCAGCATCTCTTTATTATTTAAAGAAGGGTTACTCTGATTCCTTCCCACCTTCAGCCTGGCTTCTTTGTTTATTTCCTTCCTTCCTTTTTCCCTCCACTTCCTGTTGACATTTTCCACAAGTTTAAGCTTGATGTGCTTCCCTGCTCATCCTTCTCTCAAGTACGGACCTTTACCTCCTACACTTCAAGGAACAGTTCTGTGTTACAGACTGAGGACATGAACAGCTTCTCACTTACACACGAACAGGCTATTCTAACTGCACAGAGGTAGCTGCAACACAGTAACTCACAGGTTATATCTGAAGAGTTTGTGTTCATCACCTCTACTAAATCCAGGGCTTTTGTTGCACAAGTGGAAAGGACAGGTAGCAAGAAGGCCAAGGACATGGCTGTGAAGGAGGCTCTAAAGCACTGCTGTTCAAGGTCTGACTTTTGAAGAAAGCTCCAGCACCAGTTTGCCTTAAAAGGCCAGCCTGTGAACTGCAGGAGTCCAGAAATTGCCACAGAAAAGGTTCAGCTGCCTGGGCAATGAGGCATGACATGCAGTAGAAGTTATGAGAGCTATTAATAAAGCACCCCTGATAGCAAGAGTCCCATGTGCACTCCCACTTCTGTCAGCACAGCTCGCACCCTCCCTCCCAGACCGTTGAGTCAAGGGCCAAGGGCAGATCCCACTCCTCATCTCCTTCGGATTTTACACTTCCTTGCACAGACAAGGGGAGACTAAGATGCTCATGAAATCATTTCCAGGCTCAGTATTGACCAAACCATCTGCAAATTCACATTGAGCCCAGAGGTTCAGCCAAAAATTACTTTTTTTTTTCTTTTTTTTTGGAAGCAGAACACTTCATTCACAAAATTCTCAAACCAAAATACTGGCATGTCATTTTAACTCACAAAAATGCTATTAATTCATTCAAAAAGAGATTTGCAAGAGTGAGAGCAGATGTTTGTAACACCACAGCTTATGACCAGTAATGGGAAATAAAGACCAGTGAAAATTGCTAATTTGGCTTTTAGCGCCTCAAGACAGAGTCAGTTGTGAGCACCCTCTGAGTTTGCTTTTTTCCCCTCTGTGTCTCCTTGCCATAAGCAGATGCTATTTTACATCTTTCTGTAATATTGAGCAAAAGCTGAGGGTTCCCTCAGAACGCCTGCCTGACATGAAACTGCAGACATCACAGAGAACACTCTCAGATGATAAAAATTTTCCCAGCTTCATTGATTTGAACTGAGTTATGGCAGCAGACAGATGACAAGAATCTGCTCCTGTATCAATGTTGTATCTGCTACTAGATTACTAGGACTACTAGAGCAATCCCTATGAACCTCAGAATGCACCTTGCAAGTCAAAGGGAAAGAAAAAGATATATTCCCCCATTATCACTTTTATTAATGACACTCTGCATTTTCTTAGCAGGTAAAGACAACCTTCCCTGTTACAGTAGGAGCTGAAGCTCAGGCCAGACTGGGTGAGACATCTCACACAGAACTGGGCAGGCCGCTTCTAGGTGGCCCAGCCTGAGCAGGGGGGCTGAACCAGAAGACCTCCAAGAGGTCCCTTCCAACTCCAACCACGCTGTGATTCTGTCAACCACCCCCTTTTCCTGAGTCATGCTGCTGCTGCCCCTTACCAACCTGAGTGGGTGCGCATGTGCCTGGTTAAATGGGTCTTCTGAGAGCTGGAATAAGGACACATAGCACATTGATAGGGTCGCTCTCCTGCAAAAACAAACAGCAAATTAGTTACTGAAAGACAGCTGATTCCCAAACTTGGTTACCGAGCCATATATGTGAGGCTCTCTCAGATCCTCAAGGTGTATTTGAGGGCACATTCTCTCTCGTTAAAGGGACACAGTGAGAGGTATATGCACGAGCTGGACCAGTACAACGTGTCATCAGTGCGTTATCAGTGTGGGTAGTGAAGGGGTAGAATAGGAGAGAGGTACATTCTCATGTCCATCTGGGGTCAGATGGTAACCTCGGGCAAAAGGTGATGAGGACAGCCACCTTTAGGAAGCCCTAAACCACCAGAGCTGACTTTCCTACAGTATTTT
Source organism: Tyto alba (assembly GCF_018691265.1). NCBI lineage: Eukaryota > Metazoa > Chordata > Aves > Strigiformes > Tytonidae > Tyto > Tyto alba. The sequence continues at coordinate 10,644,748 of NW_024881327.1, read as the reverse complement.
CTCCCAGCACTCAGAAGATACACAAAAGATACAGACCCTGTAAGAAACGGTGAATGTTTTTGCTTCACATAGCACCTTTACCTGAAACCGCCGTGTTTAATCTGAATGAAGATGAGGAACAACCATCTGTTCAGCGTTGACCTCCACTTGCCAGAACACAAGCGCACACAGAGGCTGGGTCTCTACTTCCAAAGTTTTATTGGCAGAGTGAAATTAGCTTGGAGTGTGGAAAAGCATGATGCCTTGCTCAATGAAACTATGCTGCTAGCAAAAGCTCAAGTGTAGCAGCAACATTTTTATATCAAAGACTCAAATCCCTCTGCCTTCAGAGTTACTGTTTCTGGAGAACTAATGGAAACTAACCTGTCATAAACTAGGTCTCCACAAGGGACAGTTAGCTTGTGTAACTATCAGTATGATGATACTTGAAAATCCTTTTCAAGTAAAGACAAGCCTCAAATAAAGGCAGACAGTTTTAGAATTAGCAGCTGCTAGGCAGGTCCAGATAAGTACCAGGGGTGTTTGCCCCAAGCTGCTAGCACAGCTGAGAGATCGAGGCAGCCTTGTCTCCACTACAAGTTGTAAAAACACTTTTTTTTTAGCCTGGGGTCTATACCCACAACATAAGAGGGGAGTGAAGCTGGGATGGGAAAAGTTACTCGGTTGTAACATTTACTCAAGTCACAGTCAGAATTACACTACAGCATTCTGCTGTATCAATTGAAGCATACAACCAATGTGCTCCCCAAACCACTGAGACCTGGATGTCAGCAAAAGCCCTGCATACAGGCTATTTGTTCACTTTCAGAGGCATAGCTCTATCTGCATCACCAAAGACCTCCATCTGCCAGTCTGTGATGCGAGGCTCCACTGCTGGCCTTTGCCAAAACAGCAGTAGAAGCGATCTTTGTAATGCAGACTAATCCCACATTTCTTCCTCCCATCAAACATTTAGACTATCGTTCTTGATGGGATCAGCAGTTTAAAGGTAGATTCACCCTAACAACCATACTCCCCTCCCTTTCCAGTTAAAACAAGGCAGGAGATTGATGCAATACACACAATAAGATTAAGTCATGTACAAGGGAAGGGTAAGTCCTTTTCTTATGAAGAAATGGTTTTGTTTTTAAATGACTCCTTACAATCTGAAAATATGTGGCTAAAGGTCCTGGAATATTCAGTCATGTCTTCTTCCCATTACCTGAAATTTCATATCTCTAAAGTTACCTACAATGTCAGGAATGTGGAAAAGGCTTTCTTTCAGGTATTTTGTATAGGGCACAGCAACAAAATGTACTAGATTCAAAGTATGATGAATGCAATTAATTTACAATGTATTATTATTGCCACTTGAGAATTAAATGCATGACTACACTGAAAGGGCTGTTTTATAAAATGCTATTCCCCAAAGGATTTTTATTGTAATTTTACAAGCTCATTATATGCAAACAAGCCACCAAAAAAACCTCTCCACAAGACACTTAAAGAATAAGCCTCAACCTAGCAAAAGCTTAAGCAGGCACTTAACTCTATGCAAGTGAACAGGCAGATCCACATCAGTGAAGAAGTTTAAGATGATCTCTTTATAAAGCTTTCCTTGTAATGCCATTAAAAGTTCCATCTGCTTGAAACAAAACTGCTTCCACCAAACTTACAACACAGTGGAAAGCAAGAAAGAATCCCTGTGACAAGCAAAATAAAAAAGACAGCCCACAGCTAGGCACTGAACATTGCAACTGCCTGAAGTAGATGTCTTATTTATATAGCCCTGCAGACGATTTTCAGTTAAGTTTTCTATAAATTGCTTCTAACAAGTAAAACGGAAAAAACTGAGAACAATGCTGCACTGTCTGGCGTGTAGTACAGTTTCAGGATCAGCAGTGTGGGTAGTTGATGGGGTAAATCAAGCCAAAACTTGGTCTAACACGTCTAATGAGCACCCATGAGTCCAGGTAGATCTGTTCCTGACACAAAAGGTCCTTTCTGCCCCGCGAGCAGAGGAAGGAATGGCCCTGAACATCTCCAGCCACCCCTCCTGCAGCAGACAGGCTCTTCCAGATGTAGTTTTCCCAGCTGACAAGCTTATGACCACCTGCAGGATCCTTAAACCGCCCCTTTGCCCAAGGTCCCCCGTATTTGTCAGCAGCCTGCCACACAAGCACTGTCAAGAGCTGCAAGGTACTTTCCAGGGCAGGGCGGGTTCACCGACACCTGCTGTCCAACACGGATGCAAGCAACTGGCAAAGCAGATAACCTCTGCCTGCCTTCCAGGGGTGCCCAAACACTCAGAGGACAGGTATTTCTCCCACCGTGCAAGGTACTAGCGTGCAGCCCCCTTCCCTGCTCCTGGCCCTGTGCTCTGGCATTTGTATGTGTCCTTGGTAAGTCGATTCTGTTCACTAACCAGCAGAAAACTAACCGCGGGAAGAGGAAAGGATTATTTTACTGCCATTTTAGTGAGCTGAATCAACCAGTCCCAGGACACGGCGAGAAAACTGAGACTGCCTTTCTCCAGCAGCAGCAGCAGCAGCAGCAGTGCATTTGATCCTGTGAAACTGCACTCTACAGTCAGGGTTTCAGAAAACTGGATGGCTCAAACACAGCAGAATCCAATTATCTGCAAGGAGGCATTTTCTCACACTGAAAAAGTCAGGTGAAGTACAGGAAATAGGAGAGAAAGAAAAGTATCTGTCCAAAATGATTTAACCTATTAGCAACCCGGAAACCAAAGAAACAAAAAATTCCATCTTTCTTCCTAACATTCTGGACCCATAAAATAGGAAGGAAATCAAGTATGTATACATCCCTCTCATCTTTTATCCAACAAATATTTTTCTTAACTTTTAAATTAAAACTATAATCCAAAGATATTTTACTATCATCTAGACAGTTTAACTCCAGCAGAAACTTCTAGGCTGGTGTATAAATATACCTGCCAGTAGCTTATTCATTCTCCTAATACTCTTCCTTCAGCTTTAACACTCTCCCCCACAAAATCAATGTTATTGGAATAAAGGCATATTCCTAAATGAGTCTACTAACATATCTGAAAGATTTTTATCAAGTGAGAACTGGCTGAAAGATCTTAACTTTTTATTTAAGAGCTAGCAAAGAAACAACTACCAGGGTGGACTAAAAAATGCTGAAATCATCATCATAATCACTCATTTCAGCTTCATTAAAATAATGAAAAGACACTGCAAACCAAAGAACCAGAAACCTTGATTGCACCACTATTTTTGAAAGACAAAAGAGGAACTGGACAATATCCTACGTAGTTTAACATGTTTTGGGTTTGGTTTGGGGTTTGTGTTGGTTTTTTGTTTTTTTTTTTTAATACAGTTCACCGATAAAGTGGTCAAATGCTGTGATAACAGAGTACTTCCTCAGCAAACATGCTTTCACAGTTAGTTCCTGTAAAACTCAACAAGAGCTTTCAGAGATCAGAGGGGGGACTTAATGTTGTGTACAAACATAAGCAGGGATGAATTTAAAGTCAAGACAAATGTAAAACAGAAAGGCACTGCGGTGTAGACTCACATTTGACCACGAGTTCCCTAGATGATTTAGTTTTTCTCCTATTATTCTGCAATTTTTACTTGGTCTCTTTCCTGTTATCTCCCCCAGTACACATGAAGAAAACAAACTGGAGGATAAACCACACCATTTTCCTAACACCTCTCACAATAATCTTTGTTTACTTGTTTAGGAAAAATGCATTTAGGTACTACTGATTTTTAAACTGATGGTATTCTCTAAACAACAGCACGTGGCTACTGTTAAGAGGACATCTCAACGTACTAAAAATCCCAGCAGACCCTCCCAACCCCCGTCAAAGCAGATACTAAAGCATGCTGACAACACAAACTTCTGCACACTTGAGCTCAAGCCCAGCCCCGAGGCCGTCCGAGTCCAGCCCTCCCCTTCCAGACAGCTGCAGACAACTGAACTGGAGCCTCCAAACCACTCGTGTCACCTCTGTGACAAAACATGACTTCAAAGGAGAAATTCTCCAGTGTTTTGCTCAGCCAACACAGCCTACAAGAAAGGGGAACCAAGTCAGGTCAGCACGCTAAAAGATGGTTAGCAAGTCTGCCCTCTCCTCAGAAAGTCTTGACAAAGTGGAAGGAAATAAAGGCTCCTGGGAAGAAGAAAGAAAAGTCTGAACGGCACTCCTGCTTCCACAAAAGGGATCAGGAGGCAAAGCAACTGCACCTCACTGCCTGAAGAGGTGAGGCAGCTACAACGCCCCTTTCTAGAAAGGAGACTCAAATTTGGGTATGTTTCAGGACTCTCCACGTGAGAGGCTGGCGAGGCTCTCCAATACAAAGCAAGATATTTCCTAAATCACCTGCAGCCCCCGCTCACAGGACGGCAGCAACACTGAAGGTCCTCCGATTCCACTTGGTACGAACCAGAGTAAGAAAGGGGCCTCACGCTTTTCCTTGAGATTACGATTACAAACTGACGTTAGGAGAAGACTGGAAATCAGGCCAAAGACTCCCTCGAAGGCTTCCTTTAGGCCAACAGAAGCATGTGTCTATTTCTGGCTACTGCAGCGATGCAGGCTTTGGGAAAAACAAGCCCCCTGTACATTAAGAGGAATTCATTCACTGGGAACACTACTCAACACTTACTCTGACTTGGTAGATGCTGGAGGACTACTTTGCATGTGTGTATCAGCTCTTCCTTCTCTGTAATTACAGCTCAGTCAAGTTTCAGTTCAGTCTGAAGGTACCATTTCCAAAACTACCTATGTGATTTGGGCTCCTCTAGTCAACCTGCTTGTTTTGTTTTTACAGTACATCAGGCTTTTGTGTTGTAGACCCTGACAATCATCACAGGCACAATTTGTCATGCCCTCTTCAAAAAATTGGCTTAAAATTACTGAAGAGAATGTTCTTCCACCTCCTCTTGGGTCCCTGACATGGAGAGATTGTCTCAGTCCCTTCGGACTGCAGACTGGCGTTCAAACCAAATCCACACTTCCATGAGGCTGTGAGCCTGGCAGCACCAAGGGGAGAGAGCGCAAAGCTTTATCGGGGTGGAACGAACTTTGCAAATAAAAGACTCTCAGCTTGCTTCATTCATCACAGTTTCTCAGTACTCTTACCACACTTAAATCAAAAAAGATGAAAGACTTACCTGTGTGAGTTCGAATATGTTGAATATAATTGTTCTTCCTGTCTGAAAAATAGGAGCATTGTGAGCAGGTATACACTTTCCTGGGAAAATGATTTCTTAGGTGTTTCTTCCAGTGATATTCACTGACGGTAGTATAAGTGCATATGGTACACTTGTAGACTCTCTCGTTTTCCCCTGCTTTGTTGTGGTGCTTCAAGTGAGCCAGATAGTGATCATATCTGTTAGTGTTATAGCCACAACGATCACAACGGATTGGGCCCTTAGAGAAATCCACCTCTTCTGCTGTGCAAGAATCAGATTCCTTCACCTGGGCTTGCTTTTCTGCATTTTCTTCCACAAAGAATTTCTTAGCACTGTGAACCCTGATATGATGCACAAACTCCTCTTCAGACTCTGCCTCATACTGGCAAGGCTTACAACGAAACGGCTTGCTCTTCAAGCTCTTACACTTGTCCTCTGTGCTTTCCGGAGTACCCGGTGCTTCCAATGAGATGTCTTTGTCCACACTGGGGGTCTTAGGAGGGGGGCAAGCAGCTGCACCTTGGGTTTCCACACTAGGAACTTCAAGAGAACTTAATTCCACATTTTCAGGTGCCTCACGGTCACTCTCCGCAGCCTGGCTATCTTCCATACCCTCTCCATCGCTGTCTGAGAAGTTGCTGTCCCCCACCGTTGTCAGTTCTGCCATTTGTCTCTCTTCTCCAACCAGGTAATCGCAGCAGTTGCCATTGACTTCTCCCGTCAAGGCCACATTTGCCAACATAATAAGCTGAGGAGCTGCCAGCTCAGCTTTGGAAAGGTCGTGTAAGTCATACATGTCATTGGACAATGCCATACCAATATTAGCACTGCCAGGAAAGAGGCTGCTCCCACCAGACTGTCCCAGCACTTGAGTTGCCATGGCAGTAACTCTGCTGGAAGAGAAAAGCAACACCTGTAAGCGCCGGAGCTGCCGAAAAGCCTCCTCTGCTTCGTACTGTCCAAGCAGCCCTCCAGGACGCACCCGAAAATTAAATCTCTTCGCTAAGGCAGGGGGGCAGTGGGAGGCACGAGAACCCGGGGCGAGGGCATCCCCGCTACCACAGGCGGCACTCGGCCTCGGGGGGCGGGTGGGAGCCCCCTTGCTCTCCCGAAAGGGCTGTCCGGTTCTGCCCTACGAGCGGTGCAGGACCGCGGCCTGTGGAGGCCGGGCCGGGGGGAGGGAGGGGGGCACTGACAGCGGGGTCCCACGACCCCCGGTCCCGCGGGGCCCGAGCGGTCGGGCCGGGCCGCAGCGCTGCCCCGCTCCCACGGGGGCCGCCGGGACCCTCCAGCTCCCACGGGGGCCGCCATGTCAGACACGGGGGGGCGGCGCAGGCGCCCGCGGGTGGGTGCCGAGGCCGTCGGGCCCCGCCGAGGGCCCCCGCCCGGCTGCCGGCCGCCCGAGGGACCCCGCCGGGCCCAAGGCCGCCAACAAAAGGGGGCGGCCCGGCCCGGCCCGGCCCGGCGGCCGCCCCCGCCGCACATCCGCCGCGGGAGGCGGGGGAGGCGGCCGGGGGAGCCGGGCCGGGCCGTGCCCCCGCCGCCGCCGCCGCCCTCCCTCCCTCCCTGCCAGGCATGCGGCCATTTTCTGCCTGCCCACACAAAGCGGCCCTCCCCGCGCCGCCCGCCGCCGCCCCCGGCCCGCCTGCCGCCGCCGGGGGGGCCTGGCCGGGCACGGCCACCCCGCCGCTCCCCCTGCCGCCGGCCCGCGGGGACGGGAGGCGAGGCAAGAACTCGGCTTCCTCCTCCCCCCCGCGGCGGGCAGGGCAGGGCAGGGCAGGGCAGCGGCCCCGGAGCGGGGGCGCGGGGTGGGGGGGGAAAGCGGCTCGGTACCGGCAAGGTCACGGGGGCGGGAAGGCGAGCGTCGCCCCGAGCCTCCGCTCGGGACCACGGCCCCGGGGCTGCGCCCGGCCCGGCGGCGGCATCGCCTTCCGGCGGCGGCCAGGCCCGGCGAGCGCCCCCGCGGCGGCGCGGCGCAGGCGGCGGCCGCGGCTCCTTAGCCGTGGTGCTGATCCCCCCCCTTCGCCTCCGCCTCCCCGCCCCGCCGGGCCCGGCCGCCCCCGCCGGCCGCCGCAGATCAGCCCTGGACAGCGCCTCTCGACCGGCCCGGCCCGGCCCGGCCCGGCCGCCGCCTGCCCCGCTCCCCCCCCCCCCCCCCTCCCCGCCCACCCCGGTCCCCGCCGGGCCCGCGCACTCGCACTCACCGGCGGCGCGGGGCCGCCCGGCCGCGCGGCTGCTGCGGGGCGCGGGGCTGTGCGCGCGGGGCCGGGGGCGCGCGCGCGCGCGGGGCCGGGGAGGCGCGGCTGGCGCTGGCGCTGGCGGCGGCGGCGGCGGCGGCGGCGGCGGGGCGGGAGGCGCCGCGCATTCCAGCACACAGCGCGCAGCGGCGGCCACGCCCCGCCACGCCCCGCCACGCCCCGCCCCGAGCGCCACGCCACGCCCCCGGCCGCGGCATGGCGTGGGGCGGGGGGGTGGGGGGTGTAGTGCGGGGAAGAAAGGGCAGTAGGAGCCCGCGGCGGGGCCGTGGGGGGGGGGGGGGTGACACGGTGGCGTTCGTGGTCTCCGCCCGCGGGGAAGGTCCCGTCCCCGGTTTGTCCGCGCCCGGCTGGGCCGCCCCCGCTCCCCTTTGTCCCCGTGAGGGACGGGGAAGGCTCAGCTGTCACCTCCGCCGGGGCGCCGGCCCGGCAGCTGCGCGTTGCCCTCCAAACCTGCGAGTCACCGCCGGACCCCACGTCCCTCGCAGCGGTCCCTCTTTGTTCCCGAAGCAGCGACAACCCACACCCCCCCACACCCCCCCCCAGGAGCTGCCGCTGCTGCAGAGCCTGGCCCTGCGCTCGCCGCCCACCCGCGACAGGTCCCGGCAACGGGGAGCGCAAGGACAGCGGCCGGTCCTGCCTGGGTGGGCGATGATTTCCAGCCCTAGTTGAGGACCCCAACCTTCCGAGCGGCTCCTTCAGCCTCACTCGCGCGGTTCCTCGACACGAGAGTGTCTGAAAAGTCACCCCGGGCCTGAAGCGGTTCGGGTCGAGCCGATTCGTACATCTCGAACCTTTCGGCGGGTGCTTCACGAGCTGACACCGCTTGGGGGGCTGCGCAAACCCCTCGCCTGGTCCCGGCCGGCCAACTTCACAGCGAGCTTCGCTGCACCCCCGGGCAGCAGGCGCGGAGACGGGGGCAGCCTCCCCGGCTGGCACAGCGGAAACTTCTCCAAAAGCGGGGGAAGCAAATGGGGTTTTCCCCAGGTACAAAATCAATCGGAGAATTCCAAGTCCGTTGGGAACTGTTGAAGGAGAGTAAAGACATTTTGTCAGATATTTATTTGGGTTCCCTGATCCGTTCCCGTTTGGTCTGTACCCCAACAGGAATTTCAGCTCAGCCGAGCCCAGTCTGTGCCGATACTCCTGGGCTGTGCTTCAGGTCATGGAACATTTTAAAGCTTCTCCCCCAGATGGCTGAGGGATTTTGTACGCTGTTTTCTTCCCTGGGTCTGGAAAGTTGTTTCTATTTTAACCGTTGTCAGCAGAGACTCCGATCAAACCGAGCCCTCGAAGGCTTTAAAGCAGGGTAGGGGAGTCCGGCTTCAAAGCATTAATTAATGATTAATGAAATCGAGTGGTGCATGTGCTGGGGGTCAGGCTGCGAGTACCGGACCGCGGGATGCGGACCACAGCCTGGTGGCTCCTCCCGAGGCACCCCTGCACCTGCGTTTGTCAGAATCCAAACCCACCTCATGGCTTAAACCGATATTTAGGCAGACACTGAGATTTGAGGGCTCACCTCGAAGTGCGATGAACACACTTGTGGGTGGGGAGTCGTGACCCTCGTGGCCCTCGCGGCAGAGGTTTGGGGTGCGCGTGGGACGCGCCTTGCCACCCTCCTCGCCAGGACGCCGGTGCCCTTCGGTTTAACACACCGCCACGGTTCACTCACGAGTCAGCTCTTTGCATCTTCTTTTTCTGTGTCTGATGAAGACCCAGGGTGATTTGGGTTTTATGCTGCGGGTTTTTTTTTTTCCAGGGAAGTATAAAAGTGGATTCTTGCACAACTTCAGTGCTTTTTTAACTGTAGCGTGGCACTTCCGGCTTTCAGAAAGCTGCTGAGTAGAATTTAGCACAGCATGTAAATAACCTAAGCACGTTTCTTTCAAAAAGGCTTCATTTTCTAAGTAGTTTTAAAGGAGTTTTGATGTTTCCCACCTCTTCTGAAAAAAATTTTAAATGTCTTTTACAATTTACATCTCTAGAAGAGTTTCTTCATTGTGTAATTTTTTTTATTTTATTTTTTTTAAAGTCTCGTTCATTAGCAGTTAGAGAAACGCCAGCCACGCTTGCAAACCTTCCCAACTGGCCCTACTTCTACTCTTCTATTTAATGTATTTCTGGTTCCCAAGGGCAAGCTCCTTTCTCCAACCCCCATATACGCCTGCGATTTTTTGTCATCCAGAAGAGGAACTCTATAAGACAGGTATGTTATGGATTTATATACATTTATGTCTATTATGTTATGTGTTTGTTAGAAAGAGGTTGCCCTAAAATCTTAACCTGAGGTCCCTCGCCAAAGCATCACGCTCTTGCAACCTCCATGCGTCTTTGCTCTCAGGGTAATTTCCCCTGTTTGGGGTGGGGTGCTTGCACCACCGCCGTGCTCTGGTATTAACACAGGCTACAGCTCTGAGCTGCTCTTCAGGCAGAAAAAATCGACCGCACGGGAGGACGGGCTCACCTCAGAGTTTTGCCTTTCCAAAAGATACGGATGTGACTGGCTCAGACTACTTGGCTCTGGAAAATCCATCCCAGTTTCCAGTCCAGCTTCCGCAAGTGGTTTCGGCATCGCCGTTGCCTGCCCCTGTTCCTGAAGAACTTGCCTTATTCGCAGACAGCTCTTTGCTCAATGCTCTCCTTATCCCAGCCTAACACAAAGGATGCGTTCCCCAGTGAAAAGCTCCTTTGAGCTCTAAGTTGAACATTGCCCCTAAGTCAAGTCTGAGCCATTCACAAACCCCCTTAACTCTAGTGGACGCCCCATCTGATTTATAGGTTAAAACTCAAGTTACATCACTCCTTAGCTGCACCAGCTGTCAAGTGCTGTTAGTTCTCCCGTGCTTTCCAAAAAATCCCACATGTGCACCCCAAGAAATCTTTGCAGCACACGGAAGTGGCTACAGCAATTATTTTGTGGTCGGGATGCTTTCGAACAGCTTGAATGTAGATAATTCTGCAGTGAATATGTATCCTGAAAGAAATGATCCACATCAAAGCCTGTAATGTCTGCAAAAAAAATGCAATAGTAAATAAGAACTTCTGCCAAAACAAGAAACTTGACGTTAACGCTAAGATGGATTGTTTCCATTCTGGATCAGCTGGGGAGCAGGGAGTTGAAACTGGGTTTGTAATAGAAAGCATACTTCAATATTAACATCCATCTGTTATAAAAATAAAGGCGCTGCATTTAGAACTGTTAAAACATTTTAGATGACTCGAGGTTCCTAAGGGAACTTAGGTTCTTTCCTTTGTGTATAATTTCACAATTGGATTTGACATAAGTGCCCTTTTAGGTTCATTCCCTGGGAGAGGTTTTTTTTTTTTTCGTGTCTGGTTTTCCTCATCTGTTTTTTTGTTTGGTTTTTTTTTTTTTTTTTTAGTGACCAGACTGCTTAGGCTTCTCTGAATGCACCACTATTAATGTTATCTTAATAGTATTTTAATGTTTATCACTTCAACAGAGATCTCTTTCGCCTTTCAGAAACCAGTCTGACCAGATTTCTCAACTTTTGTACTCTGCTAGTAGGCCAATTTGCTGTAACTGTCTATGTTAATGTTGTTAAAATGTGTTTATGGTTCCAGTGTTCTAAAAAACTTAATTGCTTCACTGCCAGAAAAATAGATGCTTGCTTTAAAAAGATGATGTAGGCTCTACTGAACTTCTAAAAAGGTATTCGGAGACTTACACGATATATAAGCTATTCAGAGACTTACGCGATTGCAGCAGTATTGTGCTCTGAGAAGACTCTCTTTTGGTGGTAGTGGAGAAAGAGTATTGCTGCCTGGGTTAAAAAAGATCTCCATTTGTATTGTCTGTGTTGCTACTTTTAACACATCTCGTGTTTGAAGAGAATAGGCCAAAATTTCAAGCCCCATTCAGTATCACTCGCATTTCAGAAACTGTGGCTTTAATCCTTTTGAAAAAGCTTGCTCTACAGTTTTCGGAATATGCAGGCTTTGTGATGACAAGAATCTAATAAATTATTTTTTTCAAGCAGTCAGTAGCCATTCCACTCAGGCACCTCCTCCCTCCTTCCAGCATGAAGGTTTCTGCATCTGTGTGGTGAATGGGATCAGTAAAACAACACCTATCAAAACTACCTCTCCAGAAGGTTCCTCTCTGGTCTGCAGCACTGGTTTATCCCACCTTGCAGGGTCAGTGGAAATGCCACGTTAGCTCTTCTGCCTAAAAATGTATGTACTGCAGGGCCAGTTTGTGGGAATAGCAGTTTACAGATGGTTATCCAGAATTAGCTACTCATTCTGAGCTCTCTCAGAAAAGCACACAGAATAGATCATGTTTGTTATGGTTTTGCTACCTTATTGGACAGCAGCTGATACTGTGAAGTGGGAAACTTTGGCAAAGCCATAATTTCATACAGTGCAAAATATCACGCTCAAATAAGGCAAAGACTCTTCAGATAAGCACTTACTGAAAGTAATTTTTGGACTCACAGGGCATTTCTCTACAAGCAGTCAGGCTTAAGATTTCTACCTATTTTTACACAGCCTTTTCAAAACATCTTTTGGTGTCTAACGTACGCCTGTTACCAACTGCCATGGCTGTGATTTTACCAAGCAGCAAATCCAGCATTCAGGCTGCCACTGCTGGCCCTAACCCACCGCAGCCATCTGACTCTAAGCACGAGCCTGGCACAAACACGTCCTGTCGAGTCCTGTTCGTTTCACGATGCTCTGAATGGTTAATTTTGTGCCACCAGACTCTACGCAGCTCCCATTCGTGTGGCTGGGTTTCCAAATTATTTCAGGCCGCGGAAGGGAGAGCTGGTAGGTACCGAGTGCTGTGGAAAACCTACTCTCAAGTTTGCAGCTGGAAGCCGTGCAGTTGGGTGTCAGCGTTTTTTGTTTGGCTTGCTTTGTTTGTTTTTATGTAGCAAAACCATAACAAGTGCCCATAGCACCTCTCCCTCTGCAGTGATTCCTGGCTTCCAAACCAGGCAAATAAAGTTGCCCGACTAACTGTTTGTAGGGAAGGATAATAATGTGCTTGGAGTTACAGTGCCACAGCCTAAACAGAGGTGCAGCTGCAACACATAAAACTGTTTTTAAAAGCCTTTCTCGCCTGGGAGCAGAGGAGGCTGCACTGGTGTAACTGGATTTGGAGCGGTACCTCTTTTGTCATGGGTGCTGGCAGGGTAGGGAACAGTGTGCCTGCTGTTTGACAACAGTTGTCTGGATGAGTGAGTGTTTCTTAACCAACAGCCCTCTGCTCTTTGCCACTGCCTAATTGACAGCGACAGGGATTACGTGAGGAGGAGAGAGGATGTAATGGGCAATTACTGGGTAAGAGGAAGAATAAGGGAGGAGGAAGGCTCTCTTCAGAAAGAACATGTGGTGGTGCAGTGGGGTTCAGCTGCTCTGACCGCAGCCCCTTGGTTTCCCCTTCAATCCCAGCAAGTCAAACTCCACAGACTCCACGCCGCATGTCTGCTTTCAGTAACTCTCCTGCTGGGAAGAGTCTGTTTTTTTCACCTCAGGTTCAGAAATTCCACCTAACTTTCCTAAACACCTCTGGGTTTAACCCACAATCCTCTCGCTCCTGCTTCTCACCAGGCTTCCTACGCCCGCTGGCTTGGAAGTGTCAGTCCACCAGACACATTTGGGATGTTCAGCCCATCTTTAATTGAGCGTTTTCTTGCTCTGTTCCCTCCTTCACCGAGTCTTTGCCGTACCCACTGCCTGTCCTCCCACCCACTGCAAGCACAAGCTCGCTCTCTTGACAGCCAGGCAATCCTTATCCCTGAGTTTAACTCTCTGGAAGAGCTGTGCCTTTCCAGTAGCAGGGACAAAAGGGGTCAGAGTTTGGAGAGTAGTGAGGGGAGGGTACCCTAAATCATGCGGTAAGGCTGAAATACATCCAGCATTAGGTGTTGAAATGGAGTAAAAGCATCTTTGCCACTTGCTTCAGTGCACAGGTTTTTTTTCTTTTTTTTTTTTCTAGAAGACATGAGAATACATCTCACTGTATCAAATCACTTGTTCACTCCAACCCGGCTCTCCAACCTTTGCAGTTTGCACCAGCATAACTATACTGGAGGGGAAAAAAAAAAAAAGAAAACATAGCCTAGATAAACATATAAACTATGTGTCCTTTCCACTTCGGCTCCAGTAATTGTTCAGTCAACAGAAACATCTTTTCACCAGCCTGAAATAATCCCCAAGAATCAGTGAAGTGTATGAGCATTTTCCCAAGCGCGCTCTCTGCCCGATTCCCTGGAGTTTTTACAGGCTTTCCCAAACCCGGGAGCCTTGGTGATGCTCCGGCTTTGGCTTTCGCGCTGGGACAGCCCAACAGGGCAGGACCTCCACCCCTGTTCCCTGACAGGACAAAGCCCCCGAGGGTGTTTTTTTGCCTTTCTGTTCCCAGAGTAAGTTGTGGGGTGGCAGCACAGTTTCAGGAGAGGTTTCACTGATGCGGCCGCACCAGTACAATACTGGCTGATGCCCAGATTTAAGCAAGGCCTAACTTTTCTTTTAAATATGGAAAATTCAGTGCTCTGTGCGGAGAAAATTACTTTTCTATTGTCTTTTTTTTTTTTTTTTCCTGAATAGGAAGTCAGAAAAAGAAAAAAGCCCCAAGCTGATAGTTCTGGGTAACGGCTGCTGCTTCATGGATTGACCTAGATGGGCAGTTCAGCCTCAAACCCCAATTACAAATGTCTCCCTTTTCACTCTTTTCTTTCGAGTATCTCAGCGGCTCATCTCGGACTAACAAAACTCTGCCCAGAAGGTAAGAAAGGAACCGGAAAAACCGCATCCCACCCATCCCTGCAGGGTGATCCCTGCCCCCAGCCTTTTGTCTGGGGGCCCAGCAGGACTGGGATTGTGCCTTACCGGGGGGGCTACAGTGCCCAGTACAATTGGTTTCCTCTCCCAGTTTGGGCTGGGGCCCTGAGGCACTACTGCAGGATAGGAAAATCATGCCAGTCCTGTTAACTCTGCCCTTGCCAGCCTGCACGTAGATCTCCTCTGGGACAGATGCAGTTGTCGTCTGAATTCAGTGGGCTTCAGTAACATGGTACACCGCTGGAGACAAACTGAAAAAGCTCATCGAAGGAAAATATCGGAGAAAGCAAAATGCAAGCTCTGTTTCATGCTAATAAAAGGTATTTCTTCTCCTTACCATTCTCACATGGCTTAAAAAATAGACTGCTATGGCTAGAAGACGCTCCTCTAACATCCACATCTCGGCCGGAAACACAGACCAGTGCATTGAGATTTTATTTGCTAAGATCCATGAGAGCTTAAGATCAATCTTCTAGATGTTATGTGACCGCTGTAATATAGCACAGACTACAACTTCATCTCTTGACACACAAATGAAATATTTCATAATTGATTTTCTATTTAATTAGGAGCTTCGGTAAAAATGGCATTGTTGTCCAAAATGTTGACTATGCCTTTTCTCCTACTTTCAGCGAGAAATCAAACCACTTATTGAGATGAAAGAATGTGGATTTTATTTCATCATTGAAATCTTAACATTAATGTTTCATGCACAAACTTCCCTGGAAGATGGGTAATAATGTTACCTGCCTGCATCTGGTACATTGAAAAATTAACACTTGTCTTGTCTGCAAAGTGTGAAGGTGCCTGAATGCGACAAGGGTAATTTCTTATTCAAATCATTGGTTTAACAGAGATGCTGAATAAAGGGGTGCCAAGTATTGTAACTTTATTATTAATATGTTTGGTCTACATATATATTTTCTGCCAGGAATGTATACTGGGATAGGAATGAAGAATACCTGTACTCTTCTCTCCTTCCACCTATACCAGCAAAAGCTTTAGTGCAATTACAGGTATGGTGATTGCAGAATTTCAGTAAGCTGTACTAGGAAAAGTGCTTTTCAGCTAGCATTACCTTTCTGTACTAGGAAGCTGTGCCAGGAGACTCATCCTAGCAGATATGGATACAGAAGCTGTCATACTGCCTCAGAGAAAAGCTCTGTTCAGCCCTATACCCTGACTCCCACAGAGGCCATTAACACCTTCTGCTGCTGGAATTCAAGGTCTGGGGATTTCTGAGCCAGAAGTCACATAATGGCTCAGTCACTGCTGTGTTTACTTTCTGAGAAATCACCTAATCCTTTCCATCTCATGTTTGGTTTTGGCCCTTACCATGTCCTGTGGTGAGGAGTTTCATAAACCAAACAGAAGGCCTGTATTTTGAGGTGCATGTATCTCTGAGCTGGCAAGACTGTGAAAATGTATGGTTAGGCCATACATTTGGAAAGAGAGGAAGAGAACAGCAGGGATGGCCTGACCCAGCAGCTGAATGTATATGCTCTCCCTACAACCCACGTGCACACTGGAGGATGCGGCTCCGTTAGTGTGCACAGAGCACAAGAACAGCCTCCAGTGTGTCGACTGGCTCCACCAGAGCATCCTACATCGTTTTTCAAAGGTCTCTGCTGCTGACCGTTCCTTGCCCTTGCTTCATTTGTCATTCCAGGGCATGAAACATTCCTGCAGCTCAGCTGTCTTCCCGGGCCTCTCCTGACATGCTGTCCAAAGGTCATCAAACACAATCTTCCCTCGCCCACAGCCTCTTGGCTTGGAGGTCC
Organism: Tyto alba; assembly: GCF_018691265.1. Lineage (NCBI taxonomy): Eukaryota > Metazoa > Chordata > Aves > Strigiformes > Tytonidae > Tyto > Tyto alba. The sequence continues at coordinate 10,628,733 of NW_024881327.1, read as the reverse complement.
GCCAAGCTGAGGCTAAGTGGTAGCACTCGTTGTTCCATAAGGCCTCTCAGGTGCTTGAGCAAACAAAGACTGGAGAGGAACAGATGCCTCGGTAGCATGTTCAGGCTGGAAACACGCACCGGTTCCTGTCTGGGACTCCTTGCTCTCCCCTGCTCTTCTCAGGCTGAACGCTGTTGGAGATGGTTCATGTGGTGTTTCTCTCTCAGCTGCTGCAGAAAGTTCTGTTTTTTCAGTTATGCCCAAAGCAGCTTTGCAACGGAAAAGTCAGTGTCTGTCCAAACCCTAATTTCTCTTTGGCAGCTGCATCAGCTAAGCTAAAGGGAATGTATTAGTATCTTGGGTAAAACTGGAATTACTCGATTCAAGCATGGTCTTCCTCTCATCACTTATGTTTGCACTGTTTCAGTTCTATACACATTCACTTAGTTACAGCCTAATCCCCAGCTCCTTGTTAAAAAGAAAATAAATCCTTTCACCTGTTATGAAGGAGCACATGTAGAATTAACTAGCCAAGCTTGCCAAGACAATCACACTGCACTGTGACCCAGGGGGGCTGGCTGGGTTTCTAATAGTCAGGATGAAGACACGGGATTTGCCTACATAAGGAAAAGAACACTTCGCTGCTGACAGTAGGTGTCAGCAGCAGATGACAATTTGTGCTGAACAGGATCTCCTTGACTTGAAAGCAAAGACAGGAACCACTTTCTGAGCTGTTTCAGCCTACTTTGAGCTTGATTTTTACCTCAATTTCAGAAGCAGCGCAGATCAGCTTGTTTCTATCTATGCTGCGACCACATAAATTTTTGCAGTGATCTAATTTCACTTGTTACTGCTACTGATTCTTTGCAAGCCGTGTATCAAACTACAAAGAGCCCCAAACAGGTCTGCCTTTATCGAATATCAAACCTGTTACAGTTCTAAGTCTCCCACTCTTGCAGTGGTTCAGAAAGCACTGGTGGTATTATTCAAATCCACAGCAATAAAGTAATACTCCTCCTCCTGGAAAAAGAATGTTGATAAAGTATTCCCAGTGTGAAGGTCAGCTGCAAAGTTGCTCCACCTCAGTATTTTCTCTATGTTCATTATGCCTTTTTTCTCTTTATTTTTTCCTCAACCATAATTGTTTTCTGTCCATTAAAGAAGATGCAATGCATTTACAGCCGCTAAATGACATGAAAATGACTACAGGAGCTGACTGTGAGATGAATAACTCCCATTACTCATCAGCAGCAAGAGATTTTCAGATTGCTGGTAACTTCAGTTCTGTCTCAGTAAATGCATCCCCACATGCTGATTTACAAGGGCACGGGAGGCCTGTAGAAGACGACTATCAGGGGCCAGGACCTCAGCTGTGGTCAGGAGGCCAAGTCTCAGGGGATCCTCTGAAATGACATACAAATACAGGTGTAGAGCAAAGACTGCACAGGAGCATCAGTGCCAGGGAAGTCAAGGCAAATCTGGTAAATGAGCAAAATTCCCTTTACAGTAACTCAGAGAGAACCTGGTCGTTAAGCAGAGGGTCATTTGTCTCCACCATGCTTCGGAGTGGATAGTTTGAAGACTGAACTGGGCTATGGCTCAGATGGTCCTCAGAGCAAGAGGTGTCAACACACAGCACTGATAATTGCCCTTAGGACTTCTTTAGGGATGCAGGATGAAACTTTCAAGCCCAGGAAAATAATACTGTTACAACTGCTATTACAGCTGCCTAGTATTTCCTGCTGTTGTGTGAGAAGAGTGAGCAGACAGGACATACCAGAGCAAAGGCTCCACCGGCAAGCCTGGCTTTGGCTAGTGCAGGTGTAAACTCGCTACCCTTCATCACGCTTGCTTGCTGCTCTATTTCTGGCCTTCTCTGTTCATTCTAAGACATGCTGCAGTGCGACAGGAACATGGATACAGGGCCAAATCCCCTTTCTTGTGCTTGGCACTAGCACTGTGGCATTTTCAGAAGCATCTGATATCTGTAAACACACATCTACCTACAGGGTTTGCAATGGCATGCCTGTGGAGTGGCTGAGCTAGCACATCCTAGGCCAGCTTCCTGGTTATACAAGTCTTAGTCATTCCTAAGGTAGGATGGAGAGGACGTTTTCAGGTCTTCCCCATACCACCAGTTTACCAGTCCTTAATCTGTTCCAGCCACCAGCTGCCAATACTGGATCCTTGACAAAAATGCTTCTCTGACAAAGGCTGAAAAAAGTTATTTTCACAGACATACTGCCTACAAAGGTCCATTTGCAGCCCGACAGTTTGCTCCCTTGACTACATCTCAATACACTCCAGCCATTCCTAGCAAAATGTACTTTTTGCAAGTGCTTGTCACTTCCTTATTGAAGAAACATTGACACTCAGCAGGAAGAGGGAACTAAGACAGAAGACAGTGGGAGATAAGAAATACTGGACACATAAAGGGAGTCTGCTTATTATTTTCATTAGCACTGGCAAAACACAGCTGCAGTAGAAACAGAGGCATCAGAAAGTAAAAACTACTGTAGTTAGACACAACACTGGGAAAGCGAGAGAATCAGCTGTAGAGGAAGGTTTTAGCAAAATATGCTGAGGGATATGGAGCCTCTCCAAAGCAGCACCTAACCCTGAACTGCCCCAACAGGTATGGAAGGAGAACAAGGGACCTGGACAATGTCTCATTAGACACAGCATGAGAAAACATTGTCTATTAGTATAGATTGCATCTCTGAGATTTTTTTATTCCTGCAATTTCTATGTGCAACAACGCCTACTGCTGGAAATCCTGCCACCTGGCTTTCCAAAAGTTCATTTTGGAACTTAGTGATGTAAAGAGATGATCATGGAAGGTGTTTTTTTTTTATTATTTAAAACAAAACCCAACAACATACAATCTCGCCTTCCTGATAAGTCTAACACACACCTTGCACCCAGAGAAAAGAGCAAGTTGCATAGCATGACAGTCAGCAGAACTAGCTAACATCTGACCTGGGAGTTGAGTCACAAGACAGAGTGGCATAGAGAAAGCTTATCTCTGTGCATCTTTGTCTTTCATCACATGCTTCAGGGGAAGTCAGCTGTAAAACCAGGAGTTTTATTCCTGTAATGAGCTTTAGTTTTGTGTGAGGATGCAAGACCTGTCAGAGTATGAGCAGAACTAGTCTCAGGTGCCAAGAACTGCAACTGTCCTACAACAGCATTTAACAGTTTAATCATTTACGTACACCTTGCAATTACGAAGTTGCTGTGAAGATGCTGCCAAAACCCTGGCCAGGAGCAGAAAGAAGACTAAGGCCTTCCAGATCAGATGTTCAGGAAAGAAGCTCCAAGTGTCTCACAAGCAGAGCTCTAAGCTGCCTTCCACAAGTTCTTTTCATTCAGGAGCCTCACCAACATCCTTGACCTGTGATCAAGGAAACTGGTATCAGAATTTGCAGGCCTCTGTTTAACTCTGCTTTAGTACCGTCTCTGTTCAGCAGTGATGCATTCTCAGTATAAGAAGCAGATCCATCAGCTGCTATCCCAGGGTAGAGTTCTGCTATATCCACAACTGGGAACAGCAACAGTGATCATAACTTCTTTTGAAAGGTTCAGCTAATCACCGTGTAAAACCAAGAACTCACCAACATGATGAAGCTTTTCTACACACTCAGATGCTAAACCTTGATTTACAAGAAATCCTTAATTTCCTTATGTGCTTCAGTATTTTGTTATTGGGAAAATCTAATCAATACAATAACTCTATTCCTAGTATTGATTTATTTTGTTGAAACAATGTACAGTTTACCACCTCTGTGTCTGGAGGTAAAGGATGTTAGTACACCACCTGGGAGGTGGATGATGAAACATAACCAACCCTGAAAAACAGACACTGCCAACCCTGCAGGCCTCAAGATAGTGCTTTAAAGACAAAAATACTCCTTATTAACTTCAATTATTTCTTTATTTCATTACTTTATCAGAGAAGGGCAAAAATATCCTGTGAACAGATTCAGAAACCATGGTAATTCATCAAGTTTATGCATTAAATCACATTTCATGCAGAAACTATACATACAAATAAAAACAATGTCTAAAGCATTTCGTAAGACATCATAACTTGAGAGCAAACTTCAGCTCCAAACTACCCAGTTAACAAAAATCCAGTTTCATTGTTCTATAATTAGTTGGCAAAGAGAGTATTGACTTCAGTTTCAACCTGAATACAAATACATAAAAACTCCACATTTAAAATAATTATTTTGCTATATTTGGTCAAAAGGATAAGATTCATCATGTAAGTTTCCTCAAAAAAGGTAAAACTTTCTAATAGGCCAGCAGTAAGATCTTTGACATTTCCCCTTCTAGGCTGATAGAGCAGGCTGTAATTAAGATATTTTCCCCCAATCCTCAATCAGCTCTGAGCAACAAACCACTATTTTATCTCTAAGTTATCAATTTTATCACGATTCCCACTTTTTCACTGCAAGCTCTACACTTTCATAGCTTCCGTTGACTTCTTAAAAGATTTTTCTTTTTTTTTTTTTTCTTGCTGAAGCCAGACATTGAACTCTGGTATTATCTGAGCCAAATATTTCTGTACTCATGAATGGACATAGTTGCTTTTTGAAGAGTAACAGTTAAGTCACTTTCCCAGACTAACCATACCTGCTAAATCTCCTTGTGGAGATGCAGCTTGTATCAGCAAAACAGAGCTTTGCTTTTGCTGTAATAGTTTACATCAATTCCCAGACACAGTATTTTCACAAGAATGAAAGCCATGTTTCACAGACTGCTGCCAGCATAGACATGCCGTGTGCACACACACACACACACACACACACACTTCTAAGCTCTGTTAGGAGGCCTTGGGAGAAGACCTGGTGGTCAGGCAGCCCATTTTTCACTCACCTTCTGCCTTCTCCCGCTAATCCTGAGAAATTTATCTGTTTTTTTCCAGTAATGCCTCTCCCCTGGCACAGTCAATCACATAAGAACTATATGACACTTCTCAGAGTCCCAAATTATCACCACAGAACGAAGCAAGGCCTCTCTGCGTCCCACTCTGACAGCATTTTGTTTTTAAAAAGCACATTTGGAAAGTTTACATCCCATTAAACATTTAATTTTCCTTCTTTGATTAGTCTCAAGGCCTGCTATGTTTCAGAGATACTACCACCTTTGGATTAAGAATGCTCCCTTCCCTTTTGCAACAAGCACCTTTGGTTTACTGTGTCCTGGACAGGTCATCTAACAGGCCAGACCACTCATATCAGAAGTTTTCACTTAATTGCTAACATCCACCATAAAAAGAAAAGTCTGGACCCTCAGTGTGGGCAAAGTCCCTGTAGCCACATGAATTGAAATTACCTCAGATTTCCAGAAGAAGGTCCAAATTTGAGAAGGACAATCTTGTCTCTTTTCAGGTTATTTTTTTCATAATTTATACACAAAATCCCCCAGGTTTGCACAGCTACTTAGATAAGCCCTAAAACATACAACATCCTCAAATCTGCAAATTTTGGCTCCAGCAGTCACATAGCACAGATACAAACATTATATTAGTCTGTCCCTATAGATATAGTTTTGCTCTTTTCCACTAAGGAAGAACCCAAACACTCATCTGAGTAGTTGACTGCACATACAGTAATGTTCACATGAATTTTACAAAGACAAACAAAAGTAGCTTCAAAGAGCAACAACCCTTAGATATCAGGTGGATTATACACTAGGCCTTTCAGATGCAGGACCACCAAGAAAAAGAAAAAACTCTGAAATTCTGGATTAAATGAAATTAAGCCCAGAACACAAGTAAACTACTTGCTTTGAAAATCTGGTAAGGCTACCATTGCCATAATCCCTCAAGTATAGACAGATACATAGGCACTGAAATATCATTCTTCTTAACTTGGATATGTTTATTTTGTATCTTATGATAAACTGTTGTTTTGAAATAACAGATGTTCCAACACCTGTGATACATGAAACAAGACTGAAATTCCACATTTCCAGAGAAAGAGAGGAATTCTTTGCCTAGTCCTTTCCATATCTTCTGATATCCATTTCTGAAGCCTACTACTAATAAAAAGGGTATTAGTATAAGGGAAGATTTAGTTCAATCACTCAGATGTAATAATGTCAAGGAGTTCATCTTCGTTTTGTACCCCCAAAGCCTGCAAAGAAAAAAAACAGGATCAGCTCCACCATACCCTTTCCCCTGGGCTCTCTAGTTCTAAAATGGCTAAAGGTGGCAAGTGAGAGGAGTTAAACATATTCACATAAAGTAGAGCAGCAAACAACTGTGGGCTGACTGGCCTGAAAAATATTCTATTCTTGCAGATTAGACAACCTTCTTTCTACAAAGAAATCATGTTTGTAAATGTTTGCTAGAGAAGGGCATGTGTAGTGCACAAAGGGGAAAGCCTTCAAACTAATGCACCTTGCAGATGAAGACAAAGCCAATACCTATGCCATGCTCACTGCAGGCCGCTTCAGATCCCACAAAACTGCCCTACTTGCACAGGAAACATAAATAAGGGACACTGTTACATCACCACCTGTACTAATTGGTAAAATAAAAGAAAGAACACTTGCTGAACCCCAACTAATACCTGTTTATTTGACAGGTCAAAGTCTCCCAAGCTAGAGGAGACTAGAAGGTCTTTTGGCTTACCAGAAGCAGTTCTTGTTCCTGAGCTGCTGCCTTGTGTGGAATTGGTTGACTGCCCATTCATTGGAGGTGCAGCTGCGGGATCTGTCCACATCCTGTAATATGGGGACTGTGGCTGTGCTCTGATGAGAGAACAGAAGGAAGGTGCTTCATTAGTGACCTTATGAAAAATTAAGAAGTTGCCATTCCAAAAACAAGGGGGGGGTCGCATCTCAGAGGGAAAACTGTAAGCAGGGAGTATCTCCCTATTTAATGTAATTAATGTGTTAAGGGCAAAGATATTGTGTTGTCACAATAACATCCGTAGATTTTCAAAAGGAAGTTAAGCCTCATTCTTCAGGATAAGCAATTCGAACAATTGCAGATGAGGAAGTTTTTTCCTCTGAAATTCTGACCTTAGATGCTGTCAGACAAGAAAGTAGATTTGACATCTGCAGCTTGAGTGCATTTTGGCAACACCTACATCCCAGCCATGTAAGACCAAAGAAAACATCCCTGTTTGTTTTGAAAAGGCTGTTTCAGTAAGATGAACATATCATGACCTCTGTTTTACCCATTTAAACTATTTGCTTCTATGGATATAGAATTTCCTGCTGTTGAAATATATAAATAAAGCCTTTAACACATTCTACCTTTTAAGAATTCTTAGTGAGGTTAATATAAGACAAGATCACAGACTCATAGAATCATTTTGGTTGGAAAAGACCTTTAAGATCATAAAAATCAAGATATGACCTTTCAACCTCTAAAGCTCTATACAAAGTGAATTTATAAACAATTTCTACTGTTGATGGTATCACTGTTCCAGTTTCATCTTATTTGACTCTGAGATCAATACTGCACATTGGACATTTTAGAAATTCTCATGTCCTATGCTTTTACTTCCTTAAACAGGGAATCTTGATATGGCTTCTGTCATTATGAAAAAAAAAAACATTACAATGAAGGAAGATGCTTTAACACACTGCTATCCACACAATCTTACTCCCAAACTTTCAATATAAGAAAAGATAATGGGTTATATTAAATCTGTTGTATTACTGCATTCCTGCAGGATTAGACATGGTACACATACAGTTATCTGATAGAGGAAACTGCCTGGGCTTGAAAGATTTCCTGCAAGAGCCACATATGTTCCTTACTAAAGCCTAAAATGACAGCAATTGCTCCCCTTAAACTATTTATCTAAAAATGATGGATTTTAAATGTCTGAAAGTGTTTAGCAAATATGACCAGCAGATGTTTACTCCAGCACTGAAACTGCTTTTGAAAGCCATTTGTGCTATGTTTTTCCAAAATGCAACTTACATATGACTTACAAGTCCTTTGGAAAACCACACTTTTTGCATTTCCATTTATGGGCCATTAGGTGACTGTAGATTAAGGACTGTTTAATCTGACCACACCATGTATCACAGAAGAGCTGCTGCCATCCAGACTGACATTAGGAGAGATGACAACAATACAAGAGACCTATCTACAGATGGTTTTATACTTAATATTATTGTCCATGTTTTAAGGCAGTCTGTAGATAATTGATTAAACACTCATTTTAAATTTGCAGGCCATCATACCACATCAGAGTAATCAGCTAAAGCATAATGAAGTACCTCAGTGCTCCCAATTCTTCTTCCCCAGAAATATGTTTAAAATGTCTCTGCTGCTGGAGCTATAGATTGCTCCTCAAAATTGTTCTAGAGGTAGAGTTTTATAGCTTGAATGATACAGGCTTGAAAGTCTTAGAAACAACATAAACATCGTATACAGCATACCTGCTAAAAGCTGAAATACTTAAAACCTGATAGCATGTTTATTTTACCTGTGACTGCCAGCCAAGTAGCCTAGCAAGCCTCCTGTTCCTAATCCAGTCCAAAACCCTGGTCCTGAACTGGTTCCGTGATGGGAATGAGTCCCAAAGCTGTTCTCTTAAACAAAATAAAAATGGAAAACATATCAGTTAGTGGCACCTAATCCTCAGGCCAGCTGTTGCAACAAGACCTTCCCCTGTTGAAGATAATGGAAAGTTAGACAATAAACTCATCACGATTCCAGTAGCTTCTTGATCGAGCCTAACCTGAAAGGTCTCTCAGCTCAGAGAGCAGGAAAAAAGCCCATAGAAACAAACATTAATGTAAAGAGTTCTACATCAAAAATTAGCTTCCACTGAATCTCACAGCCTTGATGTTTGCAAAGCATGGCAAAGAGTCCCTGCCTCTTTATAGACAGACAAGTCAGTTTAAAAATAGAAAAGGAAAGGAAGAAAGAATAATCTGCTCAAGGTCACACACCAGGCCAGAAGCAGACGCAGAAACAGACAAAGTGCATAAGACCAAACAGTGAACTAACCACTAAGACAGACAGCTTCTAATCTCACTCAGAACAGCTGCACATTTTGAGTAACAGTGGCTCAGTCTAACGGCTAACATTACTTTGTATTGTTTCTGGTAATCCTAGTCTGGTATTTGTTATCAAAAGACATGCTAACTGCAGTCACATTGCAAAATTTATTATGCATGAATCACCACGCTTGACAAATACCTTGACGAAACTGCAAGCATATCAAGTGGGTTGTGGGGGGAGGAGAGTCAGAGATTCTTTTGTGTGTGACCTGCGTAAGATGAGGTTCTGACTCTGAACCAAATGTCTTCCATTTAGAAATAAAACCAGAAAATGCAAAACCAAAGGAGATTAATTTTCTGGTGTAGAGAAAAACACGGATGCAAGAAAAAGCTCAACCACAGATTTAACACATAAGGGAGTGTAAAAGGCAAGGACTAAAGATAACACTAGAGTCTCCCTGAAATAGGCCCACCTAAACAAGCGGGCCAGAGATTTTTGTATGCAGAAGTTATACAGGGCCTAGTTTATCTTCAAATTGGTATGGATTGTTTGAAGTAATGGAAAATAAAATAAATTAAATAATCAGTTTAAATCTACATTGGATCTGATGTAAAACTTCATTTTGAATGCACTGGGAGAAAGATAAACTCTCATTGGGATGATATATCCATTAAACTATGCTGATTTGGAACAAAAAAAAAAAGTACTTAATTTACTGCAAAAACAATGTTAATCAGGAAGATGAACCAATTCATTTGTTCAAAAGCACCATGGCTGAACACTAACTCAGAAAACTGAGTCATTTTTTTGTTGAAGTATCTAGACTAAACATTAAGGATCATGTCAAGCCACTAACAGAAAAACTAGAATTTAATTAAGATAGGCTAGCTAAACAAGTTTCATGGGACACATTCTGCATGTTAAGGAGATTTAAAATGAGGCAAATTAAATATTAACAGCAATAAGTTAACAACGTTGCTTTTCATTACCATCCAGATTTTCAAAGACTAATACATTACTGGAACACTTGGACATACAGAGAGGTGCTTTTGCTCCGCTGCTAAAATTTAAGGCAGACACTAAATGCATGCAGTAGCATAACACTTAGTATTTTTAATATTTTTAAATGGGCCCCACATTCAAGAGTTTTTTCTCCTTACTCTCTTTGAAATCTAAGGAGAAATTATTGATGCTTGTAATTAAAAATGCCGTAAGTTAAGCCTAATATGCATTTTAAGTGTCTTAGTTTTCAGTGATCATCAAGAAAACATTTAAGGCACTGCTCTTGCTAGATTTCAGACTCCTGCAATGAAAAAATGCAATGGTGCAATTAACTGACAAGAAACAGAACAGAAAAAAAAATTCTTCACTCTGTTTTGTCTGTAACCAGTATGACAGAGCTCTGTTTTATGACCAGGGCTCTTTGTAAGTACCACAGTAATGCCGGTGGCAAGTGGCATGCCCACACAAGGTCACAGATGCTCATGCAGCATAGACAGACTGTCTGAAGTCTGAAATAACTACATGGAAGCCAATTTGCAAAGCCACTAGTAACACAGAAGCAGAATCCCTTTAATTTTCTGCTGCAGGTATGTCCAAAAGTTTGTTGCACATGCCCTGCACATGGATATCCAAAAGTGTTATACTGGCACCCTCTGTTGGCCAAGCAGCTTGAGCAAACCTGCAAGAAAGCATTAACAAACATTACTAAAATATAAGCTTTTGACTAAGTAAATTTAATCCTTGCTATTTATTTACTTACTAGAACCCCCTTCTCCATCTCACAAAAAAACCCCCAAAACAACAGATGGAGATTACACAATTTGTCAGAACGTAATTTGAGTTCCAGTGTTGTGAGCATCTCACAGGGTTAAATGAATTAGACACGAGATGAAACATGTTTATTTCCCTTAGACACTATGACAGACCATTTATTAAGTGACAAGAGTCATCAGTTTTCTGGGAAAAAAGAAAAGTGCATCTTTTCTTAGAAGCTGTCTTGTCACTGCCCACACAATTTCCAATTTCAGATGAAAGGCACCACATGAGATTCAGGTGCTGTACAGCTAATGATAATTCACACTGTTCTCTAATCTGGGAACCAAACTCTTCAACTGCTGGGAGCTGAAGCACCTGTTAAACAGGACTGGTACATGATACTCAACTCCATCAACTGTTTTGTGAATGAAGTCGGGGGTCAGGTAGCCCAATGGCTGAAAGACCCTTCTGTGAAGCTTCAAAGCACTTTCGCATAAATTTGTTTCTACCTCTGAGACTATTCTCTCTTCCAGATTACTTATGAAAATTATTCTTCCCTGTCACAATCCTCCTATTTCACCGAGTATGAAAAGAATGCTTGCAGAGCATGGGGAGATGGGTTTTCAAAGGTTCAAAGGGCAGCTTGCTGCACAGCCCGCCCTGAAAGCCCGTGGGCAACAAAGTTCTTATTTTCACTTTTGAACAAAGAACAGAGTGCAAAGCTGGCTGCAGGCTCTGTAACCAATTCAGCAGAGCCAACTGCCAGTGCATTGGTTTAAGTCCATCCCACCTGCACTTACTGCAGATAAAACAGTACAATCCTGCTTGCTCTTTTGAGTACTATAAACCGTTTAGAGCCCTACCTGTGAAGCTGGACTTAAAACCAGGAGGAGGAGGAGCCTGCTGACTCTGCCAGGAAGGCCTAGTGAATCCATCACTGTCACCAAAACTCTGCTGAGGCTGCTGGTTACTGAGGAAGAGCTTGTATACTCCAAAAGCAAGAGCCAGAAGAACTATTATAACAATTGCTCCAGCACCAGAATCAGAAGAATCTTTCCTTGACTGATAATAGCTAGAGCCAAAGCTTCCAGAGTTCTTCACTTTCCTTTCACCTTCCTCAGTCAGCTCTAGCCTGAACAGCAAACTACAGGAGCCTCTTAAGATGTAAGGGTCATCCGGATAATCGTAGCCCTCACAGCTCACTTCCATTCGTCCGAAACGGTACTTATTTTCCAAGTCTGCTTTGCACTGCCACTGAAAAAATAAGCACAACAAAGTTAAACTTCCTGCTCCAGAGATGAAAATACCTGTCTGCTTCCTCAGATACGCTCTGAAAAAGCTGTAAGTTCTAACAGATCATCTAGAAGGCCACAGAGTAAGAAATTTATCAGCAGTCTTAATTTGAAAAGGTCTAGAAATTTTAAGTTAAGTGAAAGTTTTTTAAAATCCTAAGAGTTAAAACAATCCAATCTTTCAAAACACAGAAGAGTTGTAGCTCTGGAAGAATTTGTTTTTCTTCACCGAACAGGTTTTTCAAGTATCCCTTCTTTAGGTACAGGAATACTTCTAAAAATTACCTGTAGCCTGTGCAACAGTTACTCAACAAATGCCTGTCCCATGTAAACTGGATAGCAGCTAAAAAAACATGATATGGAAGTCTGAAACCCAGCGCACCTGATTCCATTTGTGGTCACACAGAAATCAAAAGAAATTGGGACAGACATCATGTGGCATTCATAAGCCATGCTTAACAATCAGGTTGTGATTCTGCAGTTGAATATATGCAGATGCCTCAGTCTCACATTTCTTTGAAGTATTTGAACTTAGGTATCACCTCTAACTGCAAGCAACACATATTTTGGAGGGAAAAAAAAGGATTATTTTCTAAATTAATAACTTATGACAGCAGTACCAACTGCTGATTCAAATTTAACTGTATTTTTATAATACTGTAGCAGTTTTAACAATTGTCTTTAGCCTTGATTCCTGGTCAATCTATTGGCAGAAGCCTAGGTAATAGCTAACAAAATAGAAATACTATTTATTGACCAGTACTGACACACTGACATGCAGGAAGAAGCCACCTAAGTCTGAAATGTCATTTTTAAAAGGCAGAGATGAAGTGCTGCACATATTTACAGCCCTTTCTACTACAATAAAAATTGGAAATGTACGCAGCAATATCAAAGCAAGAGCATCCTCTGGAGTTTACACGAGTTTGATTTTATAAACTTGAGCAACATTTTCATTAAACCCAATGAGGGTTTGCTATGCAGTGTTTTTACATTAGAGCCTTCAAAGGTACACCTACAGTAGTTCTGAAAAATCCAAACCCCGGAAGTATTTAGGTTAAGTTTTAGTTGTCACAGGTCCTCTAACAAAAAGCAAACTGAACTGACACCCGAGCCCACTGCTCTTTTCTCCTTCAGAAGTTACCGTGTCTGGGAGGAGACGACTCTGTTAGACGTTTAACGAGTTTTAAGTAGTTACCTGTACATCATGGCCGTCCCAGCCTCTGTTGTAACACTGAACAACCTCGGGGACACGGGAACATCCAGCAGAGCCTCCCGTGCACTGCAGCTGAGGGACCGCAGGTGCCCGCCGGGACGCCGTGTACTCGCCTCTCCGGAGGGTGAGCGCCTGCACCTCCCTGAGCAGAACTCTCCCTGAAACAGGCACGGCAACCGTCAGCGTCCGTCCCGATGCACTCCCCCCCCCCGCCGCCACGGCCCCCTTGCCGGGAGGGGGCTGACAACACGAAGGGCGCGGCAGCGAGCTCCGTAAAGAGGCGAGGCGCCGGGAAGCGCCGGACGCGCTGAGGGGAACGCGGCCGAGCTCGCCGTTTCCTTCCGAGGGCACTCGGGGTCACTCGGCTCCGAGGGTACAACCGCCCCAGGCCGCGCAGCGGAACCGCTCCCCCCGCCAGCCCACCGCCCCACGCCAGCGCTAACCCAGCGGCTCCCGGGGGGTGGGGGACGACTCGGGTCTCACCCTGCTGGTCCCAGCACCACGCGGAGCCCGCGGCAGCGCAGAGGAGGAGCAGGAAAAGCGCAGAGCGGGCCCCAGCCCTCCCGGCGGCCGCCATGACAGCTCTCAGGCGAGTGTGTCCGCCCCCCCGCCGGTCTTCTCCCGGCGCGGCGCCTCTCATTGGCTGATCCTACGGGAAGGGGCGGGGAAGGAGCAGGAGCACGCGCACCGCGGGGCTGCCCCGAAGCCCCGCCCCTAAGTGGTCCTCGGGGCCAATGGGCGGTGCGCGGTAGGCGGGTCCCTCGCTCCGAGTGGCGGGCGCGGCAGCTTCCCGCGCTCCGAGGAAGTGTTGGGGGGGGCGGGGCGGGGCGGGGCGGGGATGGCGCGTCGCGGGCCCTGCCCGCCGCGCGGAGCGCGTCACGTGGGCCGCCGAGCGGGCGAGGGCGCCTGCGCGCTTCCCCTCCCGGCCGGGGCGGTTCCGCTTCCCGGCGCGAGCCCCTCCGCCTGCGCGGCTCGCGGGACGGGCGGCGTCGTCATGGCCGGCATCAAAGGTGCGCGCGCGGGGCTTGAGGGGGGGGGTGGGGTGGGGGGAAGGGAGGCGGAGCGGTTGCCCTGGAAACGGTGGCGGGTTGTCCGTCCCCCCCCCGCATCACCTCACCTCACAACCTGGCGGGGGCCCTGCGGTGTCCGGGGCGGCCCCGGGCCTTCCGCCGGTGGGGCCGCACCCCCCCGGGAGGCCCCGCTCTGCCGGGCGGCCGGGGCTGCCCTGGGCCGCCCTCCGGGGGGGAGCGAGGGGGGGCTCGGCAGGGTACTGACCCCTTCCCCCTGCTGTTGGTTTGTGTTCTCGTTGTAGCCTTGATTAGCCTGTCCTTTGGGGGAGCAGTCGGACTAATGTTCTTGATGCTGGGATGTGCCCTTCCCCAATACAAGTAACGTGCACTCTCTTCCTATTCTTCGTTTCCGTCTGCGTGTCTGTAACGCCAGAACAGTTTGGCTTTCGGAATTATGGACTGACAAGTCCTCTGTGTGTAGGGGGGCTCTGGGGGTGTGTGTGTGTGCTTGTCTTCAAAAGATTGGGGTGGGGAAAAAAAGACCATACAGGAGTTAATTCACCGTGAAAGCGAAGGCAACAAAAATTAAATCTCTAGGCCTGGCTGCAAACTGCTAGACATGCACTGTCCTAGCGCGTCTCCAACATTGTCCCTCTTTGGCTGGTAAGCAGATAGCACCGCCTGAAGTAGGCAGCAAGTGTGTATTCTCAGGGAAGCGTCTGCATTTTCTCTGGCTACCTAGTGGTGGCTGTCAGGGGGTCTCTCGGCTGTGCGCCACACTTGGTAACGTAGTGCCTGGAATAATTGCAGCTGCTGTCTGTACGTTCGGTCTATTGATTCCTGTCTCTTAGTTTCTAGCAGGTATGAAGTAGTAGACCAGAAGTTCAGAAAATTAGGCCTATGGCTTTGACCCTTTGCAAGCAAATGCTGGCTTTATAGACAGTCTTTCAAATTTACTTATTTAATGTTAGATAAATCTTTAATAGCCTGTTGATAGTCCTGTTAGTGGTTGTGAATTGCAGTTCTCTACATATATGACCAGCTTGCTTTTGTTATCAAACCAGGGCTGGTGACACAAACCCTTAAGGAGGAGATCTTTATGCAGTCACCCTTCAAACAGTGCAATAAAATTTTCTTGAAACAGTGTGCAACTGAATTGGTGTGTCTGAGAAATCTAGTCCGGTGAGCTGCAAGCAATAAAAGATGATGTTGCTAAATATGATGGTGTAATTTTTGTAGGTTTTTATTGGATGAATTCAGATTAAAAAAAAAAAAAAGTCTCAGTGCCCCATGGCAGCTGAGTCTTGGCTGAGAACAATACACTCTTCCATGTATGTGCACTGAAAGCTTATGGGCAAAATGACATGAGGGCTCTACAAAGGTATCTCTGCAATTCTTAAGTAAAGCTGACAGGTTAAACTCAAGAGTTAAGCTCGTCTTCTGAGGTGGTGTTAGATTTAGGCTTGCTTAGTGAAATCTTGCTTTATGAATATCCTGTTAGCGAGCGCTCTGCTGCTGCCGCTGAGGTCAGCTGAAGCTGCTCACAAACATGGTCTGCTGGATTTGTGTCACCTTTCTCTGGGCTTGTGTCTGTCTCATGTCTGTGGATGCTGGGTGGGGAGAGTGCCTTGCATTGATTTTGGGGAAAAACGAGAAGTAAATCAAGTTAACTTTAACTTTTCTTCTTCTTTCTTTTTCAGCCAGTACTGGCCACTGTTTGTTCTGTTTTTTTACATCCTTTCTCCTATCCCATACTGCATAGCAAGAAGATTAGTAGATGACACAGATGCTACAAGTAATGCCTGCAAGGAGCTAGCAATATTTCTTACAACAGGCATTGTTGTCTCAGCATTTGGTCTACCGATAGTGTTTGCAAGAGCAGAACTGGTTAGTAATATTTCCATCCTTTTTTTTTTTTTTTTTGCTAGAAAACTTCATTCTTTATGGGTTTTTTACTGAAGGTAAAGCTCTCCTGCACTAAGCAACTCTTACAAATATGTACTTAAGATGCTTGCAGTGGAAGCAGAATAAGATTTCTTTTAGCAAGAAGAACTAATGCTAGAAACGGAAGCGTGGCAGTATGTCGTGATTGCCAGTTGCTTCACATGGTCATGGAGTAAACGTTAACATCCTATATGCAATGCAGAGAAAATGAGATAGAAAATAGTGTGAAAACTTAACAGGCAAGTAACCAAATATAAAAGTGTATAGAACATTTTGAAGGCAATTTGGAATAGTTGGGCTAAAGAAGCACGAATAAATAATGTATTTTTGCATGCACTGTAAATGATAAGTGGTGATATTTTTTAAACTTTCAAGTTGTCATTACATCTTACCCAGTATATGCCTTTTCACTAAAATCCTTTAAAAGATGACCTTGTTTGTCTGACTTTCACTACTAAGTCAAAAAACATGGAGTGCACTTTCCTAAAATCTCTTTAGGGAAGAGCAGTTCACACGGTGGGTTTGAATGCCTCCCACCCTTTGACTAATCCACTTACTCTCCTTAGAAAACTGTCACCTCCTTTTTTGTTACTGGGATATCTGCTGGCATTTTGAAGACCTGCATTGTAAAATGTCAGTTTAAAAAAATCTCGTAGGATGGTGAGGAAGTATAGCTGGGCTGCAGATGTGTTTGATGCTGTTGCCTAGCCTTCCTTTACTATTTTTGGATGTTACAGCAGAACAGCTGTGCTTGCTAGCCAGCGCCTCAAGCATGGCTAGAAGAAGCTTGCGGTGCTGCTTGGCTACCTGTGAATTGGTCGAGTCGTTTTGGGTAAACCCAGCCTTCTTGGCATAACCACACATAACGAGATACCACCTTCTTGTATCCTGGACCTGTTGCTGAATTTTGTCTAGAATGTGACAATAAGACGTTACCTTTTGTCTTGTCAGTGTTCAGTTCAAAACATGTCTAACTGAGTTCCCCTTGTTCACAGATTTACTGGGGCGCATGTGCACTTGTTCTTACGGGGAATACAGTCATCTTTGCCACTATCCTAGGATTTTTCTTGGTCTTTGGCAGCAATGACGACTTCAGCTGGCAGCAGTGGTGAAAGGAAGATAAGAGAACTATCACAGGCATCTCATCGTGCAGTGGCCATCCATACAAATGAGAGAATGGGCAATAAAGAGAAGTAGCGTAGCAAGCCTCTTGAGTATTCTAGATGCTCCTTTTCACCTTGTTTGTTCTGAGTGTACTACTGTTTCTGACAGGGTTTCTACATTTTTATGAAGCGGGGAGACGGTTGATTTCATTTTTACCTATGATATGTTTTTAGGTGCTGTCTTGGTTTCAAATTGTCATCCTTCTGTCCAGTGTTTATGTGAAGCTTTAAATCTGGAACATTTAAACATGGTTTCAAAGAAGATTCAAAGCTTTTTGTTTGTTTGTTTGTTTTGTTTTAAGTTAAGCATTAAGACTGTGTTTCAAAATAACTTTTTTAATATAGTGATTAAATTCCAGACAAGCTGAATGGAGGTAAGAGATTGTGCACCACCACTGTCAATTACCAGATCAGTAGATTGTCGCTGTATTTTACCAGAGGCAGGGTGGGGCGGGGAGTACCAGTTGCAGATTTTTCTTCTGCCCATACCTCTGACTGGGTGTTGAATGTTGATTGCCTTCGTTTCAGGAGAAGGCTGAGGAGCGGGTAGAGTAATTTGGGAGAAGTCCTAAATTTTAACATTGCTAGCACTTTTACCTGCTTTGTTACCAATTCTCATGTGGATGTGACATTCAAATACTCTGTAAATGTATTGATGATATGACATACAAAACTAAAGTGGATTGTAGGGGAAGGGAAAATGATGTTTAAATTCAATTTTTTTAAAAAATATCTTTTGAACTCTTTATAAGTATTGTATGGTTTTGAACTTATGTCAGCTTTTTACCACAAAGATGGTAAAATGTTCATTTATGGAAGTACTGGTCTGTATTAATTTGAAGCATATACAAAGCTATTTCCTCCTTACCCTTTTTAATTTATTTTATACATAGTATATATATATATATAAATATATATAAAAAAAATAGCTTTTCAAATGTAGATTAAAACTTTGTGTTAAAATTGCCTAAGAATGATTTTCTGCCCACCCCCCTTCACACAATGCAGTTGAGGCATGACTTTTATGGAAGTCACTGTCTGAACTGCTTTCACTGACTGTTTCTAAGTTCTTATGCACTCTCGGTTAAGAAGATTTAATGTTATGTCTGTAACTGTAGCTTGTGTTCTGTAAGATTGCACATGTAGCTTCAAATATTTAAGACAAGTTTTCTGCATACCTCTCAACTGTCTGGATTTTTAATTTAAAGAAACCTGCCATTAGACACTCCATCACGAGGTATGTGATGTGTCCCAGTTAACCAGGTTTGATTGTACCATGTACAGTGATAGACTTGACCAAACACACTTCTAAACTATATTTGTGTTCAATTCTTTACAGAAAAGTGTAGGAAAGTTATAATGCATAATTAAAAGCTGATGATTGCTTAGGTTTTGCTTAACAGTGGAGCAGTATGAAAAGGAACAGAATTGCAAGTCTTAGCTGTAGTATTTGTGTGCAGACATAAACAAAGTATAAAGCTTGAATATTTGAAATCTGATAGTAATGGTAGTTACTTACACGATATGCTCAAGGCGCTGATACCGGCAGTAGGGGTGCAGCTACCTACACGTGCTGCTTTGTTAATGTCATCCTGTGTATAAAATAAGAGCTCGATTTTATCCGTAATGGTAAAGGAACAAATAGGTGCCAAGGCCTGACAGCAGGAGCCAGTCTGTAGCAGAGAGTCTTTCAGCCATAAGCACGTGCTTCACCAGACTGCCTGTGATGGTGACGTTTGGAGGTGTGTAAGGGCTCTAGAATCTTTTGTTTCATCCCCTTTTTCAGTGAGACTTCTGCATCCTTGCCCCCAGCA
Organism: Tyto alba; assembly: GCF_018691265.1. Taxonomy (NCBI): domain Eukaryota; kingdom Metazoa; phylum Chordata; class Aves; order Strigiformes; family Tytonidae; genus Tyto; species Tyto alba. The sequence goes on along the minus strand of NW_024881327.1, from coordinate 10,609,577 downwards.
TGACGGGTGCTTTGGAAAACCGGTGACTAGATTTGCAGCCTATTGCAGTCCTTGTGAAGGAGGAACGCTTAGGACTTGTACAAATCTTCTGAATCTGTTACTGACTCCTTTTTTTGTGATCAGGAACTGTGTTTTCTTTTTCATTCCCGTGCTGCTAACCTTACTTCTCCATGTGATGCTACTCCCTGGATCACTGGCCACTGAGCTGACCATGTATGTATTGGTGGTATGTTTTTTGTACGCTGATTGCATTACAGGCATTACCTTCTTTTGCGTGCACACCAAGTACATGCAGGATTGCTCTGATTTATGAGCTGGACACTTGAGAGGTATCCTTCCACATAATATGCACTGAGATAGTGTTATCATCCTTCTAGAGGGAAAAACTTTGAACGATAAAAAATTTAAGTAGCAATCTTGAGTTCTGTATGTTTAATCAAAAATACTCTAATAAAAGAGTATTTTGTTTAAAGTATTAATTGTTTTTTTCTTTCTTTAATGTGGTTGTCATTCCTGTTCAAGAGTTGTCACCAGATTACTCAGTAGTCTTTCAGAGTGAGTATTTGTGTCATTTACCATGGTTGACTGTATAAAAGGTGGCTCAATTGTCCACTGCTGTACTAGTTGCTCTGAACTGGCGTTGCTGGTCGTATCTCATACCTACAGGTTATCTTCAGTTTGTGTTTGAAGTCCAAATTCTGATATGTTGGTATTACATAAAGTGATAGCTGCCTTTACCCTCTGGCGTATTTATAACTGTAATTTTTATTAATAAAATCCCAGCCTTTGTAATATTTGTAATCACTCATGACATTTCTGAAATTTGAAAATTGATGGCAGTCTTTTAGCAGAAGAAAGTAATGGGAATTGGTGGAAAATCCTTTTCTTGGGGGTCAGAGTGGGGGTGATCACCCCCTTCCCATACAAGCACACTTTGGTCCATCTTTTGATGTGTTTTTTTTTTTTTTTTTTTTTTAAGTTTATTCTGATTTTGGGGGAAAGGTTGGTTAAAATATTAACAACAAAAAGTTTATTCAGTTAAAGTATTGGAAGTGGAGTTGAGTTGTTTGGCAATAACCAAGATGCTACAGCTGCACACAGATTTTTTTTTTTTTTAATGAGATCAGACCGAACTCGGCGTGTAATGAAGAAAATGACAGTGCATCAGCTCAGCAGGTGAACCCCCCACCCCGGGGCCTTACTGTCGGGCGCTTTTTAGGGAGAAGGGCAGATGATGGCGGTGGGGGGGGCCGGGTGGCGGAAGGGGGCTGCGGTCAAGGCCGATGGCGGTGTGAGGGGGCCGGGGGGCGCTGAGGACGGGCCCGATGGCGGTGTGAGGGGGCCGGGGGGCGCTGAGGACGGGCCCGCCGGCGGTGTGAGGGGGCCGGGGGGCGCTGAGGACGGGCCCGATGGCGGTGTGAGGGGGCCGGGGGGGGCTGAGGACGGGCCCGATGGCGGTGTGAGGGGGCCGGGGGGCGCTGAGGACGGGCCCGCCGGCGGTGTGAGGGGGCCGGGGGGGGCTGAGGACGGGCCCGATGGCGGTGTGAGGGGGCCGGGGGGCGCTGAGGACGGGCCCGATGGCGGTGTGAGGGGGCCGGGGGGCGCTGAGGACGGGCCCGATGGCGGTGTGAGGGGGCCGGGCCGTCAGAAGCGCGGGAGCACCGAGGGGAAGGCGGGGCCCCGCTGGGCCCTGCGCGACGTGGCGGCCGGGGCGCGCGGCCCTTCCGCTGCCGGGGCAGCCGCCGGCCCCGCCTCCCGGCGCGTTTCTCCTCCCGGTTCCAAGATGGCGGCGGCGGCGGCGGGCGGCGCGGGGGCGGCGGCGGCGGCGCTGTGGAGCGAGGTGAACCGCTGCGGCCAGAACGGGGACTTCGCCCGCGCGCTCAAGTCCGTTAACAAGAGTGAGTGAGTGAGTGAGCGAGTGCCGCCATGCCGGCACCGGGCCCCGCCGGCAGCGTGCGGTCCCTGGTGTCCGTGTCCCCTCCGCCTCGTGCCGCGGCCCGTGTCCGTGCTGTGCGAGGGGAGAGGCAGAAGCGGGTGGGGGAGCCGAGCGGGGCGGCCGCCTGGGCCCCGCTCCCGCACCGGGAGCATCGGCCGCTTCGGTTGCCTCACGTAGCCCTCGCTGCGGGCCTGGCCTCCCGGGGTCGTCGTGGGTTTTGGTTCGGCTTTGAGCGTGGGAGGATGGAGGGGTTTTTTCCCCCCCCAGGGAATTGGAGGAGTGGTGTTGTGCGTGTGGGCCAGCTGATTTGGGAGCGATAGCTTGCTCGGGAGTGAGAGCCCACATTGAGATGTGTTGTTCTGATAGATGGGCGTCGGGAAACGGATTGCAGGATAAGACACGTTATGGCTGGAAGTTCTGTCTTTGCTGCTTTTAGGGAGTCGGGACTCGTCTCCTGTCCTGGCAGATCTGAGGGTTGGGATCGCATGAAAAAATCGAATACCAAAACCAAGTTCTCTCTCCTAGTTCTCCCTCACTGTCTTCTATTGGCAGAAAGTGTTCATATATAGCGTAACAACCTGTCTAGAGCGATACCGTTCTTCTGTATCAGGTGCTTTTCTTCCTATACGTGCTTTACGTGGCACTCTGGTTTTGGCACCTTGTTCTCTGCCTGGAAGTGAAATGCCAGGGAAAGGTTTGTCCAGGTGTGTACAGCTGCTTTGGTGCAGCTTTGTTCCAGGCATGTTAGCACAGCAGTTGCTTGGGGTAAGTTCAGTATTTATACTGGATTCTTTTATGCTGACAGGATTTGTTTCATGATCTGAGCTAAAGCAAGCTACGCCAGGACTCTTTTACGTTGACATGACTGCTCTCTACCGTGGGTTTTTGCAACTGTAATAACATATGGCTCTTACAAAGCCTTAATGCATCTAATAACGAGTTAAATTGTTGTGTTGAAACTGCTTTCTCCTTTAGTACTGCAGATCAGCAAAGATGATGTGACTGCACTTCAGTGTAAAGTAGTGTGTCTTATCCAGAACGGTAACTTCAAGGAAGCCCTCGGCGTAATCAATACCCACACTAAAGTGTTAACCAGGTGAGTTATGTTTTTCTGTACTCTAAAAACCATGAAACTGCAAGTCCTTGAGAAACTGCTGCAACTTTGGTGGTGGGGACTAATAGGCAGCAAAATAAAGAGCAGGAGGTACTCAGAGCCTTTGGGATTTGGCTTCTCAGTGAAACACTGATTTATTCTGGGTGTGAGCGGTGGTCCAGGTGAGTTTGAGACAAGTCTAACATCCTGCTATTCCTGTTGGAGGGATTGTCCTAATCTAGTTTTCAGCCACCTTCATGAGCTGAATCTTCTTGTTGACGTGGCTGAGCACCACAGCTGGTACAAGGGAAGAGGACAGATCTCATGGGGAGTGAAGAGAGAAGGGAGAAGCCCTTGCCAGTGGCAGCGAGCTGTTAGCTTTGCTTGGCTGTCTCATCATCATACCGCTCCTCGGGGTCCTTTTGTTTGCCAGCCTGAAGGTACTGCTTCAGCTTTTAGGGTGGTGGAAGTCCTTTGTGCATGTGCTCAAAATCAGGACCTTGGAGACAACTTGTGTTTGAGAACAAGTCAAGCTTCACATTTGTGTCAGTAGTCAGGCTCTAATTTTCTTCCTAAGATGCTCTTTGTGCAAGAACTAGGATGAAAATTGCTACCCGAGAACTGCCTGGCAACAAAATTTTTGTATTTTGACAGATGCTGTTCTTGTTAAGGAACTTCCCAGAAAAGTGTGTTGTAGTATCAGTGTGATGAAACACACCCTCATTTATGTTCACATCTGGATAAAATACAATTACCTTATTCACAACTTCCTTCTTTCCTGGGATATAAGGGGTATAATTTAAGTTTTTTAGCTTGTTTTTTTAGTATATAGTGAGGAGAAGGAGTAATTTCTCTAAATTCGTCTGGCTTCAGAGTTCACCCTATGATTTTTTTAGCTTGGCTTTACTGTGTGTCTGTGTCCTGCAGAGCAGGGAAAGTGATGGTTCTTGCTGTGTCTTAAAATTGTCCTGTCCTGCACTAAGGCCCACTGCTTTGCTTTAGTTCTTAATGCCATTAATTTGTTTTCAGACTACCTTAATACTCAGTTGTACTGAGATAATTTTAAATAGACGAAGAAACAGCTGGTGACAAGTGACACCAGTGATGAACTAAGGGAATCACTGATTAATTTTTCTTTGGCTTAAATGGCGGGTAGGTGGAGCATAGCATTCAGGAGGTAGGTGGAACATAACATTCAAGGCTCTGCTTGTTAATACTTCCCTGCTGGTGTGAGCTTGCTTTGAAGACAATTTTATGTTAACATCAGCAAACCCTTTTGCTGCACTTATGCTGTGCTGATATTTCGAAATAGGTTAATATTACATTTGGCTTAGTATCAGACTGTAAGAGGGACTATGTTTTATACCATTTCCTTTCTCTCTGTGTGAGTCGATCGTCTTTGAAAGATTGCAGTAATGATATGCCTTCTTAAGAAGGAGTCGCATAATGAAATTTGTTATTATTTTGCCTTTAAGCATTTGATTCTCATAATCAGTAGACGGTGGGGGGTGGGCATGGACATGACACGGATTTTAAATGCCATGTGTCTGCAAACACCAGAAAAAATGAACCTCTTCTGTCGGGTGAAATTTTGACATTCCTTGGCTGTTGAACACAAAGGAGGTTTAAGATATTTTCAGTGCTCAGCAGATACATAAATCAGTAATCTGGGATCATGTGCTCACCTCTGGTGTTTGGCGCTTTGGGAATGTAGCAGTCTGTGACTAATCAGGGCTGCTTAAACCAGTGTGTTCAGGTGGGTGAATGCTGTTGAATGAAGACTACAGTGCCTGCACTCAGCCTTTGTCTTGTCCTTGCAGTGACATTATTGCCTTTGAGAAGGCCTACTGTGAATACAGGTTGAATCGTATTGAAAATGCTCTCAAAACCATTCAGAGTGCCAGTCAGCAGACAGACAAACTGAAGGAGCTTTATGGACAAGTGGTAATTACAAGCTTTTCTTCCTGGTGGGAGTTTCATATGCTGGGTGCCTTGTCCCTCCTCAAATATGTGGGGCAAGTATGGGGACAGAATTTCCTTCTCTGTCTTGAAGGTAAGGCGAGGTATAGTTCCCAACTGCTCCAACTTCTGTGGAGTTTCAGACACCTGTTGCTGGAGGCAGAGTCATCATCTTACTGCCACTGAACCAAAGCAGTTCATTTGTCACTCCCTTGCCCTTCCTGGGTCTGGCCTGGTAATAACCATCTGGCTGAGGCCACGGAGGATGGAAGAGAGCTGATGAGATTTATTAGTGGTTGAGTCATCTGCTTGCATTAGATACCTGTCCAGGAATGGTTTGCAGGACCTAACATCTCAGGTGTTAGAAGTGAAGCAAAAAAGTTGTATTTCATCTCCGGTTTCTCCCTAGTTGATCCAGAACAGTTTTGTGAAGAATTGGCTGTCTTCTCTCAGTTGCATGAAAGACCATCATTTCACCTCTCTCAGAGAGAGGTGATCTAATCTGGAAAAAGGCTGTTTAAGGGCAAAACTGTGTAAACCGCTGCTTTGAAAGAAGCTGTTTTAGGAGTAAAAACTGTGCCATTTATGTAGAGGTATCTGGTGTCGTTGTTTGAGTCCTTGCAAATGTGTGTGATCTGTAGAGTTTGCCCTTAAAGGTAGGTGCAAATTTTAGTAATGTTCAGCTTAAAACTCATGGTACTCTGCTGCTGCCAGTCCATGGGGAGGGAGGAGGGAGGCTGTAGTTACTAGCATACACAGGGAGGTACTGTTCTGAAGGCTAATCCCTTCCTCTTCTCAGTTGTACAGGTTGGAGCGTTACGACGATTGTCTGGCTGCATACAGGGATCTCATCCGCAACTCCCAGGATGAGTATGAGGAGGAGAGGAAAACCAACCTCTCTGCGGTTGTGGCAGCACAAAGCACGTGGGAGAAGGTGATGCCAGTAAGTAAGTGTGTTGTGTGTATGTGTGTCAGGCTGAGAACCAAGGAATAAAGGATATAGGATCATAGATATTTAACAGGATAGAAATGTGTTTCTGCCTGTTAGTGACTTCTGAGTGTGTTGAAGATCACCTAGTGGTTTCCCCTGTATGGAGGAATAAATGCTGTTATTGTTGATGAGTTATACTTCCGTCTTTGAATTCTGAGAGACTTACATTATCAGATGTCACAGCAGAGCAGGAAGTGCCTCTCTCTGAGCCTGCATTAGGCAGAACACCCGTGGTGAGCTGCACTTTCCTCTGTCTCATCACCCACTCGCCCAGGGTAGAGCTAACTGCCTGGATCACCCAGCCATGCTTGGGAATATTTTTGTTAATGAGCAGTGCAGATCATAATTTTTTAATTTTTTCAGAAATCTTTGTCTTTGGAGGTGTGCACAGCATGCTCAGCTTTCTGTTCAGCGCTGTGGATCTGCTTTCTAGTTCTCTAGAGTAGCGGTTCTTACCTCCTCCTTTCAGCAGCCTAAGTAGACCCCAAGTTGAGGCTGGAGATTTGTTGCTGCCCTGTTACTTGTCTCTGACTTTGTTATGCAGTGTGAGGGAAGATCCTTTGCGCTGTGACTTACTTGCCAGGTGTGCACTCTTTTAAAATTGCCTCTAAATTTATTTTTCAAGGAGTAGTTTGAGTGTGCATGAAAACTATAGCTTGTATTCATTACCTGTCAAATATGCATAGATCGGTGTTTATGCAGTGTTACATTTGCTTTTCATGCTAGGAGGATTTGGGCCTTCGAGAAGCTACCTACGAGCTGTGTTATAACAGTGCATGTGCATTGATTGGGCAAGGAAAGTTGAATGAAGCAATGAAAAAACTACAGAAAGCAGAAGGTAAAAACATGGTGAGGTGAGAGGGAACTTCTGTGTTATAGAAATAGTTACTTGTTCTCTATAGACATGCTTAATCAGAGAGAAAAAGGTTTTGAAAATTTAAAAACTGACCAACAGGAGGATTTGTTGTAACTTTCCAGATGGTTCCTGACAGAACTGGTGTTTTTGTAGAAGTGTTCCTCTGCAGCTTTTTTCCAGAGCTATGTGGCATGTACCATTTCCTGGCTCTCTTACAGCCCCCTGATTGGTGTTCAGTGCTTCTGAGCAGTTTTTTAAAGTAGAAAGTAGACATGAGCGTAATCTCTTAAGCATGAAATGTTTCATCTATTCTGACTCTTGGTTTTGTTAGTATATGTATATATATAAACATATGCTATAAAAAAAATAATATTTCATGGTCTGAAATAGGTATGGAATCAGTATAAGCCAATAAATGAGTTTTTTCTGTGATGAAGATTTTTTTCTATGGGGTAGAAAGGGAATTTTGTGTGTGTGTTAAAAAAAAAAAAACAAACAACAAACAACAACAACAAAAAAACCCCCACAAAACAAAACAAAACAAAAAACAAACAAAAAAACCCCCAAACAAACTAGGGGGGGTGTGTGTGCAGCTTTGGTTGACCCTGGCTGGATGGTAGGTGCCCACCAAAGCTGCTCTATCACTCCCTTCCTCAGCTGAAGAGTGGACAGAAAATACAACAAAAGGCTGGTGGGTTTGAGATAAGGACAGAGAGAGATCGTTCACTGATTACTGTCATGGGCAAAACAGATTCAACTTGGGATAATTAATTTATTGCCAATCAAATCAGAGTGGGGTAATGAGAAATAAAACAAAATTTAGAACATCTTCTCTCCCCGCCCATCTCTTCTTCCCAGGCTTAACTTCACTCCTGATTTCTCTGCCTCCTTCCCTACAGCGGTGCAGGGGGACGGGGAATGGGGTTGCAGTCAGTTCATCACTGCTTGTGTCTGCCACTCCTTTCTCCTCAGGGAGAGGACTCCTCACGCTCTTCCCCTGCTCCAGTGTGGGGTCTCTCCCACGGGAGACAGTCCTCCACAAAATTCTCCAACATGAATTCTTCCCACAGGCTGCAGTTTTTCACAAACTGCTCCAGTGTGCGTCCCTTCTGCGGGCTGCAGTCCTTGGGGAATGTACCCACAGGGTCACAGCCTCCTTTGGGCACATCTGCCTGCTCTGATGTGGGATCCTCCCCGGGCTGCAGGGGACAACCTGCCCCTCACCATGGTCTTCCCCACGGGCTGCAGGGGAATCTGCTCTGGTGCCTGGAGCACCTCCTCCCCCTCCTCCACTGACCTTGGTGTCTGCAGAGTTGTTTCTTTCACATATTCTTACTCTTCTCTCCTGCTGCAATTGCTCTTGCACAGTTGTTTTTTTTTTTTTACCTTCTTAAATATGTTACCACAGAGGTGCTATCACTGTCACTGATGGGCTTGGCCTTGGCCAGCGGTGGGTCCGTCCTAGAGCCAGCTGCATTGGCTCTATCAGACGCAGAGGCAACTTTTGGCAGCTCCTCTCAGAAGCCACCCTTGTAGGCCCTCCCGCTACCAAAACCTTGCCATGCAAACCCAGTACAGGGAGGGAGAATTAGGACAAATTAGTTTCTTTCTGATCTAGTTGCTCTTGCAGATAAATAGGTCAGTTCTGTCCCGATTTTGATGATAGAATAAATAGCAGCTCTCCTGTACAGCTGATTTATTAAGCATGTGTAATTTGAGCCTATGTGCTGTGACAGTAGTGCTTTGGAAAGCAAAGCAGGTGATGTTCTGGTGAGGTATATTGGAAAGTTAAGAAGTGACTAGCATGCGTACTGAACACTGATGGAATTGCTGGCCTGTAAAGGGTGGTGTAATCTGAATATTGCAGGTTTGCAGCACTTTAAATAACTCCCAAGGTGGTGAGCAGTTGCAGCCGAGTGATCCCCATGGAAAAGATCAGGAGCTAGGTTTAAGGAAATTTGCTCAGGAGAGAAAATGAGTGTGTGACTCTACTCTCAGAAGGCAGCTCTGGGAGGGACAATCTCTCCCCTGCATATGGTATTTCTTCTGAATCATTTAGTCTTCTCCCTCATGCCCAGTCCCATCCATCATCAGACTTGTAATCTGATGTGCCCTTGTAATGCTGCAAAAGTTTCAGGGATACAGGAAAAACGTATATGTTCCCCTGTGCTTCTAGGCTTTTTTTTCCCTTAAAGCCTTCTAAATTGTGTTCCTCAATTTGTTTTTCCTTCCAGAGCTGTGCCGCCAATCGCTGTCAGAAGACTCTGTAAGTTCTTGATGTTGTTCTGGAAAGCGTTCAATTTGTGCCAGCATGAACGAGGGCGCGCTCACAGAGCACGCTGCAGAGAGCCAGAGGACAGACGAAGCTGCTGGGCAGTATTATCCAGCAAGACTTGCCACTGCTGCCAGGGCAGCAATCTTGGTTGCTGCAGAAGGGAAGCTGACACTGCAGGCTGCTTGCTGCAGTGCCCCTTGCACAGTTGCCTATGCTGGTGCAGGCAGGATGGATACAGGTTGTCTGGAACCTCCCTGCGACCCACTCAGGCTATGGATGAACACGCCGAGTGGGTGGTGGGGAACGTAGGAAATGTGTAATCACTGTTGTTGGTTCAAGCAAAAGGGTAGAGTCAGCACTTAAGAGTATCTTCAGATTCTTTGAAGAGCAGATGAAGTTTTCTTTTTGCCTGTTTTAACCCAGATATGCTTGTATTTGTGCTGTGGCTACAACCTTCACCGGTAGTGACTGGGGTACTTTGCTGCTGATAGTGCCCAAGGGAGCATTTGCCAGCAGAATGCTGAAGCCAAGGGAAGAGAGGTGAGATGACAGCTTTTTTTTTTTTTTTCTTTGCCTTGGTTTCCTTCAGGATGTGACAGAGGAAGACATTGAAGGTGAACTAGCCATTATTCATGGTCAGATGGCTTATATCATGCAACTTCAGGGTCGTACAGAGGAAGCTCTACAGCTCTACAATCAAATAATCAAGTTGAAGTAAGGGCTTTTCTAAAACAAATGCTCAGTCTTCTATCTGTAGAGGGACCACTGTTTAATAACTGTGTTTTCTGCTTTTCTTATCTGCAGGCCAACAGATGTAGGACTGCTTGCTGTCATTGCAAACAATATCATCACAATTAACAAGGTATAGAATTACCTTGATGCTTTCAGTGCAGCCTTCCTGGCGCTTACTCAGCTTGCTTCTCTCCTGTGGAGAGAAGGAGGATAATCAGGAAAGACTTTTCCCTAACTAGTTAAATTCCAGATCCACAGACCTTTCTTCTTCAAGGAATGTAGTGAAATCTCATGACGTGTGATTTCTCTAGGACCAAAATGTCTTTGACTCAAAGAAAAAGGTGAAGCTGACCAATGCAGAAGGTGTTGAGCATAAACTCTCCAAGAAACAGCTCCAGGCGATTGAATTCAACAAAGCTTTGCTGGCAATGTACACTAACCAGGTAGGGGAAACTGATCTGCAGTAAGTAGCTAGCAGTTTAGCACTCTCCACAGGAGTTTGTCTAGGCAAAAATGGGTATGCGTCTGTTCTGTGTCAGAAGATAAGACCACTTGGTTTAGGCACAGAAGTGAGGAGAAAATAAAAAATCATCCCTAAAAGAACAGACAGCTGGTTGTGTAGTGATTTGAGTGTTGCTGTAGGGAGGGTGGTGTGGAGATGACTAGAAGGCAGAAGGGGCGTGTGGGTTTCTTTGATGCATCTGAAGTGCTACTAAGAGAACTTGTTCTTGGTTCTGTGTACCCATTTCAGGAAAGCCATTGCTAGTATCTTTTCTCAGATACAACTGACATATTAGCCCTGCGTTGGGTGCCTGGAGAGGTTGAAAAAAGTGTTTTCTCTCTTCCCACTCAGGCAGATCAGTGCCGCAAACTGTCAGCAAGCCTGCAGTCGCAGAGCCCTGAGCATCTGCTCCCCGTGCTTATCCAGGCAGCCCAACTGTGTCGCGAGAAGCAGCACGCAAAGGCCGTAGGGCTTCTGCAGGTGGGTTAAGAGAAAGTACTCCTTTGGCCAAGCTCCGTTTAAACTCGTGCTTTGTGTTCTGGTGTGCTGTTTCCCTTAGCTTGTTTTGCCTGGTTTAAATTTCCAGGGTTATCTGACTGTACTTTGGTTCAGTTTAATGCTGCTGGAAAGCATTTACACCCAACTGAACGATGCTGCTTTTAAAGGGAAGTAGTTCCCTTGCACCTCTGATTTTTATGTGTAGGAAACTGTAGTAGATTTCTTCTAGGGTGAGCAGTGGGCTCTGCCGCTGTGCTTGCAAGCAGTTTACAACCGCCTCCTTTTGGGGGAATGAGTGACCCGAGATGGAAATCTGGGAGGACAGTGAGCCACTGGCACAGTTTGGGACCCTCCTCTGCTGTGTGCTGAAGCCTGCCTGTGCTGGAAGGCTTCCTTTGGCTCTTGCCAGCTTGCTGTGACTGAGCACGAGAGATGATTCACCATAGCAGCAGCCTGGTGCCCACACACGTACTGAATTGTTCTTTTCTCTGACTCTCAGGACTTTGCAGACCAGCACCCTGCCAATGCTGTCGAGATCAAGCTGACCATGGCCCAGCTAAAAATTGCTCAAGGTATCCAGTGTCCTCCATTGTTGGGAAGTGTCTGCACATGATAATGGTACAAGGGGTGAGAAAAACAGGCTTTAGGGAAATGGCTCCTGCCATCACGGTTGTGACAAGGGTGCAGAGCAGAGATGCTTTCAGTCAGGTATTCTCTGTACATGGCTATGGCAAGATAACACTTACAGCGTAACGTCTGGATGTCCAGACTCCACAGATCCCTGGCAGAGATGCGCACAGTCTTAGTGAATAATACAGCTGAATCTGTTGGGGCAGGAGGGTCTTGGGAGTGGTGTGGGGCTCCCTGATACTACCATTCGTGTATGCAGTTGGGCAGTGCAGAGTTGCTCCTGGTAGAGAAGACCCTGCTTGCTAAAGCTTGCTCCTGATCCCTTGCAGCATGTGGCAAGGGCAGAAGGGTCCTTTGGGTTGGGAGACTGTCCTTTATTCCTTGAAATGGGGGGAGATATTCTGAGAAGGGGATCATTACTTCCCCGTTGTCTACCTTTGGCTGGAAGTTCACAGGAAAGGTAGAGTGTTACTGTGCCGCTCAGAGCACGTTCCTCCCTGTCTCTCTTCTAGGCAGTGTCACCAAAGCCTGCATGATCCTGAGGAGCATAGAAGAACTACAGCACAAGCCTGGTATGGTAAGCAAAACTCAGTCTGAACTGTATGAGTTTTTTCCCTTGTAGTACAGCTTTTCCCTGTTGCCTCTTCCCTGTGGTTTTCACTTGACCTGACTGTCTGCAGGGAATTTGTGCCCATCCTCCTTGTCTTGAGCAAAGGTGGGATTGTAGCTTGCATCGGCTGGCCTGAATTTAGCCACAGAAGTACTCTGCCTGTCAGCAGAGATGCTCTCTGCCTATGTTCACACTCGTAATCCCACAGACCTGTGTGTTGCCTGGATTTACTTGTATAAAACGACTGGAGCAGCTGCTTCCCTGGTATGTACTGTTGGGAAGTTTCTGAAGCAGCTTTAGGACAATAGGCATTTGGGAGAAAATGCTGTATGTTCCATCCCACAGCATCACCCTGGTCTACACGCATGTCTGCATCTGGTATTTGGAAAATGCTGATGACTTTGAAAATGCTCAGGTGTACCACGTGAGCATCTTGAGTGGTGGCTGACAGTTGCAGGTCTGTTCCAATTGCAAGTGCAAATGATCAAAACAATTGATGGGGCAGTCAGCAATACCAGCCCCTTGCCCTGGGTCACCTCTGGTTGTGACTGGGTTGTAAACAAACAGGTGGTGTCTGTATCATCTCTTCAGTGCTAATTTCTTCTTTCATGGTTCTTGGGATAGATAATGTGGGAAGAAAAAGGGTTTCCAATGAAACTGTTCAGTGGCAAGTGAAGAAAGTGCCAAGACAAGAAGGTTCATTCTGTGAATGCAGTCTTAAGCTTGTACTGTAGGAGAAAGATTGGTGGGGACATTTCTGTGGGAGGAACTGGGGTAGGAAGGTCTTGCCTGGGTATCCTGCCTGTTACCACAGCTGGGTTTTAGGGACAGAGCAGAAAGCCCACATTGAGTCTGCTTTTGGGAAATCCTGTCATTTAACTGCTGACTCTCTGGCTATAGACAGCGTGTGTGAAGATCTGCTATAAGCTGCTCTTGGATGTTTGCAGGTGTCTGCTTTGGTGACAATGTACAGTCATGAAGAGGACATTGACAGTGCAATCGAGGTCTTCACACAGGCTATCCAGTGGTATCAACAATTCCAGGCAAGTCGGTCCAGAAGAGCTAATGTGCAAGGCTTTGTCCCAGTCTTTTCTAGCTAGTCCAATTCAGCTTTTCCCATTGATGTATAGCCCCAGCCGTGCATCCAGTTGGGGTTTTGGAGACCTGTGAGCTCCTGTTTTGTGAGCATTTGTTTTATCACCATTTCACTATTTTAGATGTGTTGCAAACAGGGAGCAGCAGCTCCTCTAAGATGAGGAGAGAGGGGGCAGTGGGTGCCCAAATGTAGCAATCGAGCCTTTTCCCTGATAAGAAAACATTGTGAAGCAGCAGTCTGCCTTGTCCTATGCAGTTCTGCTTCACATCCTGGAGCGCAAAGGTCTGCATGATGGGATGCCAACTCGGTTCTCCTTGGTCAGGTCTCGGGGTCGTTAAAACTAGGTAGAGCTGTGTTTCATGCTGCAATAATGAGGAACTAATTATGGCTGCTCTGTCTTTCAGCCAAAGTCTCCTGTCCATCTGTCACTGATAAGGGAAGCTGCCAACTTCAAACTAAAGCATGGCAGGAAGAAGGAAGCAATCAGCGACTTGGAGGAGCTCTGGAAGTGAGTTGGGTGGTTGCTGAACAGGAGGTCTCCACCCAGAGACCTCTGCAAGCTGTCTGGTGCCAGACAGTGTCTGACTGTTGTTTGACTGGTATCCCTCCTTTAGAGTTGCTCTTGCACAGGGGCTCCAATGCAAAGCCATATTTTGGAAGGAGTGGGGGTCATTCATTTGATCTCTAGCTGGTGTTCACTTGAAAACCTGGTTGATTTGTCCCAGAGGCCTGTTGTGTGCAGTGAAGGTTGCTTTGGGGACTGAGGTGCATAATTTTTTCTAGAGCTGCTAGTTCTCTAGGTTTTAGTTTTCATTATGGACCTGATGGGATTTTTTGGGGGGGACTCTTAACTTGTCTTTGCTACTGGGACATGAGGGATTTTTGTCTTTCATTGCCTGCTTCATGATATTGTGGAGATGTCTGCACCTCCCTTTGTCCATACCAGTGATGTGCTCTGGAGGAGACTGTGGCGACTGAGTTACGGACTCCGATGCTGTGTGATGCTGAGACACTTTATTTCAGCACACAGGCTGCTTATATACCTTTCGAAAGTTACAGTACTTTTCCATCAAGTTACAGTACTTTCCTACCAGTTTAACAACACCAGGTGTTTACGCGCTAATCGTGCAGTCCTGGCAGTCTTGCTTCCTTCTTTCCCAGCAGCAGCTGAAAACATCAGTGTGCTTATCATCATTTTTCTCATAACAAACCCCATGTTAAAACCAAAACACAGCATTCTTCTAGCTACCAAAAAGAAACATTAACTCTACTTTTCCCAGGGTCGACTTAGCAGGAGCTTCTCAGTACTTGTGTTCAGGCTGAGGGGCCTGCTCCAAGGCCTAGCATGCATTTCCATTTTGTCTCCCCCGACAGGAGACCACAGACTGACATGCCTGTCTCCCCAGATAGCAGCTATGCTGCAGCAGCAAGAACTGCATGGTGATTCCAATCTTTGGGATGAGTGGGTACTTTGGTAACTTGGTCCTTTTTTCTTTTTTCCCTACAAAGGCAAAATCCAAAAGATGTGCATACCCTGGCACAGCTCATCTCTGCCTACTCCCTGGTGGACCCCGAAAAAGCTAAAGTGTATCCTTTTGATGGCGACATCAAAGCAAAGAAAGAGGCGTTTGGGCATTGCTCCCTTGGATTTCAGCTGTGTGGGGAATTCAGACCTACTTTTGCCTGAAGAAAGGCAAGGAACATCTCCAGAACAGCTACGTACAGGTCAAGTTGTCTGGAGCTACATTATTTCCCTATTTGGTTTGATTATTATGGGATCCCAGGACCCTTTTGTCTTTGGCTTCCTTCTCTCTGAGAATTGATAACTTAAGACTAGGTGGAACCGAAACCAGAAGCTCCCCCACCTTTTCTGTTGGAACCTTAAACCTGTGGTAGTAGTGCAGGGCTGTGCCCGATAAAATATGGCTAGGCGTTCACTGACCCAAAATACCAGGTTCACACACTGCTTTTGCCACATTGAGCAGCTTTCAGAGGAAGTTGCTGCTTCTGTTCCTATATCAAAGAAGGGGAAAATGAGGCACATGGCGATTAAGCAGCTCATCCCAGTTTGTGTAGGGAGCTGGTGAGAGAGCTGGAACTTGCCCTATAGGCCTGTGGTGTCTGCATTGCTAACAGGCCAAATTTGTTCAAGCTGAAGTTGCCTGTTGCTCTCTGGACAAACCTGGGTGTTCATATTTTACTTGCCAGTTTGCATGCCTGAACTCTTCCCTTGCAGTCTTAGCAAACATTTGCCTTCCTCGGACACCATGTCACTGAAAGTAGATGTTGACGCGCTGGAGAACTCCCATGGAGCAACCTATGTTCGGAAGAAAGCTGGGAAGCTCACGGGAGACAACCAGCAGAAGGAGCAAGGGTAAAGCAGGCTGCTGTAGCCCTGATGCAGTCATTCTTTGGGGTGACATAGCCACGCCTGGTGTGGTGGGGGGCATTACTGTAGAAGGCAGGCTGGTGGAAAGGGAGCCTGTTGTTTAACTGCAAGGAGCTTCAGGTAGCAGCAGACCAAGTTTTAAGAGAGATGGGAATGGTTTAGCTTCTTCCAGAGCTAGATTTTAGTTGACTTGTCTGCTGTGACTGTGCTGTGTCACAGCGACTGTTTCTCTTGCTTTTCAGACAAGGGGATGTGAAGAAGAAGAAGAAAAAAAAGAAGGGTAAGTTGTCTTTCCTAGCTGTTGACATGGCACAGCTCCAGAGAGCTTGTCAGATTGTTTCTTCAAATAGCTAGCCTTCAGCTCCCCAGGAGCTGGAGCTCTTTGCTGGGATTGGGTCCCTGTGGACCCCGATCTTCATGATAGCTTGTTTGGATGGGGCATTTTTCTGCAGAAGTGAGAGCGACACCCTGATAGGATGATGTGGGTTGCTGGGCTCTTTGCGCTGCCAGGCCACTGACATCCCACGCGTATCCGTTGGTGATGCCTCTCTAGTGCGTTGACCCCAGTCTCATTTCCTGGCACTTGGATGTTCTGCAGGAAAGCTGCCTAAGAACTACGATCCCAAGGTGACTCCGGACCCCGAGCGGTGGCTCCCAATGCGAGAGCGTTCCTACTACCGTGGACGGAAGAAGGGCAAGAAGAAGGATCAGGTTGGCAAGGGGACTCAGGGTTCAACCACAGCTGGCTCCTCTGAACTGTAAGTACCAATTTTGCAGGGCTTGGTGTGGGGAATTGCTCCTGGGCAGCTGAGAGGGCTGCGTTTATGCTCCTTTTCTGTGGTTCTGTCACGACACTATCCGTGGGTAGCACAAGTGAAACTGTACTTTGCCACTTGAACTTTCTACCAGCTGCTCTTCCCAAAGATCCCTATAAGTCACTGAAAACTAAAATGATGATAGGCATGCTTGAAGGTGCCAAGGTGCAAATAAAATTCCCAGACTTTTAACATGCTTTTCTTAGGTTTGACAATGAGATGAATTTTGCATGCTTGCTTTTGAGCTATTTGCTTTCAGGTCTTTTGGTGGCTGGAGAACTATTAGCCGTGATTTGGGAAAACACCGAGCTTCCTTCTGTTTGAGCTGGAATCAGGGTTTACCATTATGAATGAGGCCCGACAGCAAGATGGTGACTTACTAGCATCTGAGAGAAGGAAGTCCTTCTAAAGTGATAGCAACACAGGGAAATTCCAGTGCTGTCTGATAGTTTCTCTTTACACAGCTGTCTCAAAACAGACGCATGAAAAGCCTTTTGTGGCATTGTTGGCTTGAGCAGTGTTTGCAAGGAGAGCTGGCACAAAGATGCCTTTGTAGTTGAGAGAAAGGATGTTGGGTTTGCATTGCCTAAGTGTGAGGGCCTGAAAGGCTTCTCATGTGTTGCATGAGCTGTCATACGTCTGTTCAAAAGTCAGCCTTGCTTTCTTTGTTGAGGACTTACAGAATCGAGTGAACATCAGTTAGATGGTGACTGCCCGCCCTTTGAGACACGTTCCCATCTTCCATCAGCTCTTCTGTGTCTGTTGAAGCTTATTTAAGATCTTGCCTGAGTGCCCTCCCATACACAATGCTACCTAATGCCGTCTTCAGGAGCCGCTGCTATTTTTCGCTGTTGACTTCCTGCAGTAGTGCCACATCTTGCAGGTGGTTGTGAACCCACGTGGTATCTCTCTTTCTCTAATCTTCCTTGCAGGGATGCCAGCAGGACTGCCAGCAGCCCACCTACCTCCCCTCGGCCCGGCAGCGCCGCAGCTGTATCGGCCACAAGTAACGTCATCCCTCCCAGGCACCAAAAACCCGCTGGTGCCCCGGCCACCAAGAAGAAACAGCAACAGAAGAAGAAGAAAGGGTCTAAAGGAGGGTGGTAAAAAGCAGGATGGGTAACCTCCCTCCCTCAGTAGGTGATGCTGGTTGCAGAATAAAGGTCGAAAGCAAGTGTTGGCAAAAGGCTCCTGGCATCTGGATCTCTGTCCTGCCTGTCAGCAGTCTGGGGGGAGATGGGCAGGTACAGGCACCATGATGTGTCTGCTCAGCAAGTTGCCTTCCTCACGCTTGCCCCCACTGTGACTTAGGGTGTTGCCATCAAATTCAAATGCAGCCCCTAAGAAGAAATCTGTCCACGTCGCCAAACGTTTTAAAGATGTGGAATAATCAAGAACTTCTTGAAATACAGATTTATGCGCCTGCCTGTGTTAGTTAAGGCCTTGAACAGGTTTATCTGACAACGTTTCTGACTATGCGTGGTGCAAGCACTGTCTTCTGTGTTTTGTCCCAGTCAGTCATTGACCACCAAACAGCACAGGCACAGAGGGTCTTGCAAAACGACATACGGGAGAAGATAATTTGGAGGGGAAGAGCAAGGCTGTTAGGAGAAACCATGGCAAAGCATGTAGCAGCTGACTTGGTGTCTCCCCTTTTCTGCAAGCCAGCTGCCTTACTCTGGTGGGCTTGGGAAAACAAGAGTGAGCTAAACCAGAGTGGCTGGTTGTGATGGCGGGCTGCATTGAAGAGGCATTGCGCTTCTCAAGTGGAAGCTGGTGGAGAGGTGGAGGATGCGTCTGCTCTCCTAGCACCCCACAGCTATCCCTCAAGCATCTCTTTAAGCTTCTGGTTTGGTCTGAATGTAGCAAATTTTCCATACGCTGACTTTCATTGGATAGAAATAGCACCTTGGGGAGAGTTGTCAGTCCAAAAGGTGTAAAGGCTTCTGTCTCTAAAAGAATTTAAAGCTAAGGCCTGAAGAGGTGGTGGGCAAGGGAAATGTTACTGTGGCTTAAGCCCTGCCCTGAGTCCCCACGGGGTAAAAATCTGCTAAGTGGAATCCAGTCTTTATTACCTTTACTGTGCACTGGGAGCATCTGGAAAGGGGGCCGAACGTGTGTTGTGCTGTGAGTGAGAAGGAAAAACAGAGCTCTACGCATGGCTGGCAGAGTCACTTGCTGCTGATGGAAGGGACTGCGGTAGGTGTCTTGCCCGGGTGCTGTGCCTCCTGAGCCAGCAGCTGGTGTCTGCAGGGGAGAGCGCCCTGCCCCGCGCCGCGCGGTTTCAGGGGAGGTGATCTGGAGCGAGGACGAGGCAACTCTGTGTTCTCCAGGCGGCTTCTCTGAACAAACCTGGCTGAAACGCTGGCTCGGGGCAGTGCCGGAGCCCTGACCCCAGTCCCTGGGTGCCCAGCTGGGAGCGAATCCCGTTGTCGGGGGGGGGGAGAGGGCGGTGGCGGCAGCCGCTGTGGGGAAAGCCGCCTGCCCCGCGGCTCGCTCTTCCCTTTATTGAAACCAGTAAGTTCTCGGCCCGGCGCCGAGAGCCCAGCTCCACGCAGGGGAGGCAGCCGCGCGTTCAGGTCTGCAGGGGGAGCTCCGTCCGTCCCTCCGTGCCCCGGCGGCGCGCGTGTGTCCGGGCGCGGAGCTCGGCCATGGGCACCCACCCGCGGGCCGCCGCGCTGTGGGGGGCGGCGCTGGCCGCGGCGGGCGGCGCGGCCCTGGCGGCCTGGGCCTGGGCCTGGGCCTGGGCCCGCCTGCGGAGCCGGGCCGCGCCGCCCGCCGCCGCCGATCAGGTAACCGGGGCCGGGTCGGGGAGCGCCGGCGGGGGCCGCCTGGGGCCCCCTCCGCGGGGCTGCGCAGCCCCCGCCCGCCCCGGGGCGACCGGGCCCCGGCAGCGCGGCGGGGCCTGGGGCGGGCGGGCCGGGGCCGCGCTCACCGCTTCCCTCCGCAGCTGCGCCGGGGCCGGGGCCGGCGGGTGTCCGCGGCTTCCCACCGCCTCGCCTGCGCTGCGGCCGGGAGCCCCACCGGCGTCTTCTCCCTCATCACCGTGAAGTGGCGTTTGCTGTTTCCCTCCGGGCCCCTCGTTACGCCTCCGGTTTTTTTTCCGCCTCCCCCCCAGCCCGACCGAGCTCCGCACACGCCGCGGCTGCCGGGCTAAGCGTGCTGCCCCTCGCCTCGCAGGGTGAAGGACGCAGCGGGCAGATCCTGGTGCTGGGCCTGGATGGGGCCGGGAAGAGCAGCGTTCTGCACTCCCTGGCGACCAACCGTGTCAAGCGCGGCGTGGCTCCCACCGTGGGCTTCAATGCCGTCTGCGTCAACACCGAAGAGTCCCAGATGGAGTTTCTGGAGAGTGAGTGAACCTGGTTTAGTACAGAACATAAAATAAGTTCAGATCCTATATCCTAGGCACCAGGCCCGTATTTAAAAACCTCCGTATTCGCTCGTGTCTGCTCTGATAACATGAAGTTGTAATTACTTTCTCCTGGTTTCTGTTTTCCCACCCCGCTTCTTGAATGGGACGATGCACTGGTGTTAGAAGCGATCTGTGTTTGTTCAGCCCTGTCCTCCAGGGAGTTCTGCTTCCAGATAGAGAAGGGTAACAAGCCTGATTGAGTGAAACCAGCCCAAAGCAGGGGTGTCCCCAGTAAGCCCTGTGTTGTGGTCCGTAGCTGTTGTATATTACACAGCTTCTCCTTAGTCCTTGCACCTGGCAAAGGGTAAGAGCAGAAGAGGAATGAGCACTAAGGTGAAAGAAGAGAGGAGGAAGAGAAAAGCTTTGTACGCTTTTTTTTCAAAAGCCTCATAAGTGGTGTTTTCCAGTCTTTGATGGCTTTTGAATGTCTGTACATTTTCACTAAACTTTCTGTGTTGCCCTTAGCACTGATTTTTGGGTATTGACCGTGCCTGCAGAGAGCGTCCCCCGTGATGCTTTTGGGGTGTCACAGCTGTTCTAGGGACAGCTAGCTGATGGGGAAGGTAGAGGCCCCACAGTCAGGTGGGCCCCTGGAGCAGAGGGGCTGACATCCTAGCCTCATTGCCTTCTGCGTTTTGTGGAGGCAGGAGCTGCCCTTTGCTTCCTGCTGGTTCTGCGTGGTGCTGTACCAGTGCTCGACTGGCTCAGTTGGCAGCTAGCCCGTAGAAGCCTCTGTGCCTTTGTCAGCAGGCCTAAAGGAGTTGTGCTGTTCCCAGGTAAGTCTCTGGGAGGTGAGGATGAGGCCGCTAAGGCAGAGTTTCATTCCCAGTCTTATTACCGCAGGAGTCTCTGCGGTGTCTTAGGGAAATCGCCTCTCCAGAGATGCTTGTAGTCTTGTGCCCCTCTCCTATTAGGTGTGAGATACCTGTGTCTCCTGCGGGGAGGTTCTTTGTGTAGCTGATCCCAGAGAAACCCACAGTATCTGCTCCTATCCGGGGGCGGCCTGGGCCCGGCTCTGTGCACCCCGTGGCAGAACCTGTTGTTTCTGAGTCGTCCTTCCCTCCCTGGTCCAGGTTGGTAGTGACTGAGATGTGATGGCTGCCATCTGACCCATGGGAAATGAAATGTCTCGGGCCAGTTTCAGCCAGGTAAATCCGTGCATGGCTCTCTGATCTGGGTACTTACCCAGTCTGTACCATTGCCTAGTCCAGGGGTTAGCAGCCTACGCTGTGATCACATACCACAAGATGATCCGCCAACAGCAGGGTTTTTATTTTGCTGGCTTAGACAGATAGAAAACTGTTCTATCGTTTTCTTTGTTCTATCATACTGATAAGGGGGTGGTATCTTGGCTCTGCAAGGGATAGGAGCTCCTGGCTTCTGCTGAGTTCCTACTGGTTTGAGAAAAATCATGTTCTCTGTGAGGTTGCTGACCCCTGGGTTATGCTATGCATGAATAGACTTAACAAAGGGAACGGTGGTGAGCCCCCACAGCGTCACGGTACAGAACCAGAGGCATCTGTCCCAAGTGTGACGTGTTGGTCACAGCCCTTCGGCTCCTTTCCACAGCGACAGCCTTGCAGTTCTGCCTGCAGATACGCTGGGGCTCTTGAAAGGTCAGGCACACCCTAGAAGGAAATGTTGCTTCCCTTTCTACGTTCTTGGAGCTACTGAATCATTTTGACTTAAGTGAAAGCAAAATTGCTTTGAAATAGAGCAAAGTCACTGAGGGCAGTAAAAGATGGCTGGCTAACAGGTCAGTTTGAAGAGAGCTCCTGTGTAAGGCAGGAGACAGCTATAGGGAACCCCAAATGTATTGCTTTGAAAACTTAACTACTTTTGTTAGACTCACCCTTGCCTTTTGAGCACCTCAGTACTCTTGAGTGAGTGGTTCTGCAGTGTATCTAGGAGAAGACCTGGAGAGCTGGAAACACATCTGAAATACTTAATACACTGTTAGCTATTCCTGCTCCTCTTAAACTCAGCAAACTACCAAACTCTTTTTGTCCCCTGGTGGGGACAACAGTCTTAAGCAACTTGCTACATATGATTTCACTTTTCACTACGGAATTGTTACCAGGCCTGGTTTTGAAGGTGGACAATTTTCCTCTGTATCCAACAGAGAAGAGCTCGTAGAAATTTATCCTGTGCAAAAATTTCTCCAACGGATTGGCTAAAGAGTCTGCTAGGGCTTGATCTTTCTCTCTTCCTAAGCATCTCTGGTTATTGACAGTATGAAAGCTGTGGGAGTTTTGAACTAGTCTCTAGTGACATGCAATCTGATGAGAGCCCTCCCCACCTCGGAGCTAAATTTCTTCTTTGGAAATTGTAGGCCTGCTTTGTCTTAAGATGAGATGGACATGTGGAGTTAAGTTATATGGGGGCATTCTCACATGGTGTTTATGGATGCTGAGCTTCTTTCTACTCTGCCTACTTGCTTGAGAGCAAGAACCAACAAGGCACAAAGCAACCGTAAAGAAACTGAACCCAGAATCCTCTCAAAATAAGAGCTTACAATGGAAAGATATTTTTTTTTCTTTTGACCCCAGAGCATGAACATATGCCTGCATGGGACTTGGTGGAGGAAAATAAAACTATTTCCAGTCTCATATACAGTACCCCAAATACTTTGAGCTTTTGGTAACCCAAATACCGTGGGTTTTTGGCCCAGGGCCTGCTGTCTGCACCTCTGGGAGCAGTGCTGCTTGGATGGCTTGGTGAGTCCAGTGCTGCCTTCTTCTCTTCCAGTCGGGGGCAGTGAATCTCTGCGTTCATACTGGAAGATGTACTTGCCCAAAGTGCTGTTGCTAATCTACGTCGTGGACTCGGCTGATCATGCCCGACTGCCTGTGGCGAAACAGCTGCTTCATCAACTGATCCAGAACAACTCCACCCTGCCAGTGGTGGTTCTGGCCAACAAGCAGGTAAGAGTTCCCTGCTGCTAGCTGAGCTTGGGCTGGCAGCAGCTCTGAAAACAGCAACAAAGCCTTTCAAAGGAGGCTTCATGCCTTTAAGGAGGCCACATGGCTGGGAGCTGGGGGTCTTTCTGGGACACCCATTGACCACAGAAAAAAATAATCTGAGGTTGAATTTTGGACCTGCAGGGTGCAGGTCCTGTGCTGGGAGATGGTGCAGTCAGAGCTGTGGGTGGAAATAATGGTGGAAACTGCTGTAGACTTGCAAGGGTTGAGAGCTGCAAGGGAGACCACAGTTAGACCTGGAGTTAGGTTTCTGTTCGGAATGTCTGTCTAGGTGTACCGCTTTACCTAGCAGCAGCTGAAAAGTGAAGCGCCGTTGTTTGCCTTTGGATTAGTTGTTGCTCCTAAGGCTGCTGCTGAAAGAGCAGCCTTCCTCACGAGGCAGTGCTTTCTCCTAAGGTCTTTGTGAAAGTGTCAGTGACTGGTGCTGTACCTGGAGTAGAATTGTGCCTGTGGTACAATCAGATGATGGAACAGCCCAGGGGTTTTAAGCCCAGATTTTCTCTCATGAGGTCTGTGTGCTCAGTTTGCTCTACGTTGTTACCTTCTAAATCTCTAGCAATTTAGGCATGTTACTAGTAGTCCTTGGTGTTACTCTTGAATGCTCAGGCTCTGGCTTCCTCAAACACAAATGCTGTTACTGATTCTCTAGGAACTGGAGTCAGAAACGCTCCTGGCTGGGAAGTTACGCAGGGCGTGACTGTTGTACGTTTGCCCTCTTCTTGTAACTCCGTGCTGGGCGCCTGGCGCCTTGGGCCAGCAAGACTTTCATCTGCCTTCTATAGGTAGTCTTACATTATTACCAGAAACACTGGAATTACTAGAAACAGAACTGTACCCTTACTTCTTTGGGAAGAAGTTAGGTTAAGGATAAGCATTTCCCCCCCCCCCAAGCATTTTAGGGCATGGGAACTTGATCTTGTAGAAGGTACGTAAGAATGGTGTCCCTGGAGCCTTTGAGACCCTTCCCTTCCCTGGACAAAGAGGGTGGCTCAAAGCAGGAATGGTGCCACCACCTCGTGCAACTAACAGGCTTGTTTTGTTTTTGTGTATCAGGACCTCGAAGGTGCATGTCGCATCACCGACATCCACGATGCTCTGGCACTCTCTGATATTGGGGACGAGAGGAAGATGTTCTTGATTGGTACCCACGTGGCAGAGGATGGCTCCGAGATCTCCTCCAGCATGAAGGATGCCAAAGAGCTGATAGCGCAGCTGTTTTTGGAAATGCAGTGACAGCTCTTTTCCTGCAAAGTGATATTTAGAGCTGAGGGGGTCGAGGTGTTGCTGTGTGGTCAGTTTCCCACGTGGCAACTGAAATGTACAGATATCTTTTCCTTGTGGGTGTGGAATTCCTCTGAAAATGATGTCTAGTTGGTAAGAAAATCTAATTTATAGTGGTTTGAAAACACATTTGAAAAGTAGTCTATTTTTTAGCGTATTTATAGGGGAAAATTAGTCTCTTGGTCAGCAGTTAAGGGAATATATAGCTTAGACGGGTTGAGCTGGCTTCTTGCCAGGTGGGAGTCAAGCACTGGCTTCAGTGGAACAAGGTTGTATCCAGCGAATTTAACCTGGCTGGTGTCTCAGGCTTAAGTTGAAATGTGTTTACTTCACAGGTCTTGCAGAACCCTGTTAACAGTGGTGTTCTGTTAGAAATGAGACCTCACTTCTTGACAGTGTCAGAAATTTAAAGTGCTGCGACTAGCATTTTTGACAGTGATAACTTTTGTTGTTGCTGTATTGGAGCCAGCTTTTAAGGGAGTGGCAAATTCGTAATCTCTGGAAATTGGGTTGGTTACTGCTTCTTTAGTGGGTAAGAACAAGAAAATGAAAGCAGTAAGACATTAAGTGTTTCTTTGCCTACAGGGAAAAAACAAAACGGTGTAATTTAAGGTAGCGACTGGAAGCGTTTAAGTTAAATTGGCAGCAAAGGTGGGAGACTCCTCCATCAGTCTGAGTGGTTTATTTCAGCTTAGCCCAGATTATCCTCAAGCAAGCAGTTTTCCAGGT
Source organism: Tyto alba (assembly GCF_018691265.1). Lineage (NCBI taxonomy): Eukaryota > Metazoa > Chordata > Aves > Strigiformes > Tytonidae > Tyto > Tyto alba. The sequence continues at coordinate 10,584,792 of NW_024881327.1, read as the reverse complement.
GAAAAACCTGTTGTTTTTCGAAAGTGATTTCTGTTGGCTCAGCAGGTGAGGCAGAGGAGCTGCTGAGGAGCGTCACCCTCCTGGTGTCCTCATGCTCACGCTCCAGGGGCGCGATCGGGGAGCCATTCTGTAAAGGACCTGCTTCGCAACCGCGTTTACTGCATGAGGGTTTTACCATTTTGTCCTTTGGAACAGGCTCATAAAGCAGAATATTTTACCCTAACAGGTGGTCCGGCCATCGTTTACCCGAACAAGGGGCCTTTTCTGGGACAGCCGCCTTGGAAAGGGGGCTGTTCACCCCTGTGCCAGGGCCGGGTGCCCGCTGGCAGCCCCGGGCTGGCCGCCGGGGTCCCGGGGGAGCACCGGGCTGAGGGGTGACCGGGGCGGGGTGGCGGCCGTTACCGTGGCAAAGGGATCGCACAGCGGTGGGGGGGGGGGGGGGGGGGGGGGGCTCCCGATTTCATACAGCCGTTACTCCCCTGAGGCTGTGGAGACGTCCCCTTGGAGTTATGGAAGGCCACGGTAAGGGGGTGGCTACACTGAGCCGGGTGCCAGCCCACCGGTTGGCAGTGGCCGCCGGTGCTCGTCCCAGGAGGAGGATGCTGGTGAGGGGATGTGGTGCTGGGGGTGCTCTGTCCTGCAGCCTCAGGGGCTGCCAGCATCCCCCCCACCCCGCTCCCCAGTGAGGAGTGGCTGCTGGAGGGGAACACTTCACGTGCAAACGTGTTACTAGGCAGCTGCACCGGGAAGGTACCGGGGGAAAAAACACTACAAATACCTACCAAGCAATTGTACCCTAAGGAGACGCAGAAACTTCGTCTGCTTCGGGATTATGTCACGCTGAAGAGCAGGCAGCCCAGGCTGCAGCTGTCACCACGTTTTTTAAGTTCACCTCTTCTTGTCTTTGCAGTTTCTCGTCGCTTGTCTGCGCGCTCACTCAACAGGTAAGAAACCCTCCCGGCCCCGGCCTCCTGGCTGGGTGTCCAGGTGGTGCCCCCCACGTCTCTTGGGGAGGGTTCCGTCGGGGATTTGCGCCGAGTGCTGCATTGATGACACTGTGATAAACACGCCCGGTTTTCCCCCTCCCTCTGCTTCTCATGACAAACAATGTCCTTCCCCTTCAAAATGGAAGCCGTGACCCTTTGCTTTACAAGGAATTGATCTCCAAGGGAGTTGGTCCCTCTGAGCAATGAGTCCGTGTGAGCTCAGGCAGCGGAGGGGAGGTGTTTCTGTGTCTGGCTGCAGCAAGGTCCCGTTTTCCCCGCCGGGAAGCACGAGGGGGACCACATGGCACAGGCTGCCCCAGGGCTGTCCGCTTGTCAGGGAGGGAGGGAGCTTAACTTGTTCAAGTTGCAGAGCTGCTGCAGGTGCGTCCTGTGTGGGGACGCGCCCGTCCAGAGCTTTTGCTGTGATAAAAAGAGTAGGAAGTTTTTCTTTTTTTTTTTTTTTTGCAATTGGACAAACGAAACCCCCAAACTTAACGATTGTCAGGTGAGTGGAGGGACCCGGCTGGGACGTACGCTGACCGAGGTCCCTTGGCCGGGTGACAACGCGAGCTTTGGCGCAGCAAAAGCCTTTAGGGTGCTCTAGGTAGGCCCTTGTGTCTTGTAGCATCGGTGCAGCTTCAAAGTAATAGATACAGGAACCGGCGGTGGGGGCACCGGGGCTGCGGGGGCTTGGTGTGAGGTTTGGCGGGGGCTGCCGGCGGCGGCGGTGCCAGCTCCGCGGCCCGGCGAGGCCGTGGCGGGGGCGGCCCCTCCGCGCGGTTATCCCTCGCCCTTTTGCAAGGAAAATCCTCTGGCGAGCCGCTCGGGAATGAAGAGCTGAAACCGGGGTTTGGCTCCTGAGGCGACGGCTGCCTTCCACATCGCGTCCTGTCTTGAAGAGGAGGCGGGGGGGACAGAGTCTCCCAGGCGGTTCCCTCTGCGGGATCTCGGTGGGAGCCGTGTCTGCGGTGTGGCGACGGGGAGATGAACCAGCAGGCATCTCGCGGGGAGCGTGGGGCGAGGATGCTCCAACAGCAGCCTGCCGTTGCCAGGGTCTCTGTGGTGCTGAGCTCGCTGGCAAGCGCTCGCTGGGGCTCGGAGCCTCACCAGAGGTATCGGCCCCGTCAGAGGAACCACGGGTGTGTCCCCAGAGCACAGGCTGTTTTCTGTCAGCAAACTCTTATCGGTGTCCCTGCTCCTCTCTAGGGCTACGCTGCCTTTATTGCCGGGCGATACTGAGCAGGGAAGCAATGCCCCAGGCTTTCACCCGCCGTGCCTTTTCCGTGGTGGGGGTATTTCCACAGCTGCCCTCGCCGCGTGGTGGTTCCCCAGCCGGCGGGGGGGCCCGCACCTGCAGCCGCAGCGGGGAGGGGGGGGGTGGTCTGGGCTTGGTCTGTGACACCAGCGAGTTCTGCAGAGCGCTTCTGGCGCTGGCGTCGTCTCGTCCTTCTCTTTGTACCCAGGCTCACAAAGCACAAATGCTTCCCAGCCACTGGGGTTTCAGGCCTGGGACACTTGAGCAGCAGGACCCCACAGCGATATCTGATCTTGCTGAAAGGTTTTGGTCTGATGAATATTCAGTAAAAACATTTTCAGTGCTGCTCCTAGGGCACAGACCATGTATATTCCCGTGTCTCTATAGCATCTAAAACATCTGTGCTAAATGGCCTGAAAGAAAAGAATAAATAAAAAAATATATCTTTACCTGTGCTCCTAAAGCCATGTGGGAACAGTGCTGTCTCCATGGTGCCTTTTAGTAAACCACAAGATTGTTGATAACTGGTGTTTCTGTTCATCTGGGCTCCTTTAGTCTGGGAGATCATCCATCTCCAACCTGCTGGGGTTGCGTGGCACATCATTAACCAGAAAAGTACCTTCCCCCACTCTCTGCCATGTCCCAAAGGGACCCTGCCATCAGGGGAAAATTGCAAATCTGTGTGTCTGCAATCCAAGAGAGAGCACAGAAATCCATGGGCTGATGAGTTCACCACATTAAATGAATGGAAAGTTACTTGGAGAGAGAGATCCCTTAAACACACCCTCACAAAGGATGGAGGCAAAGGCACGGGGGTTCGAGAGCGTGTTCCGAGGCTTTGAGTACAGCAGTACCTTCGTTATGCTTTGTTTAACTGTATGTTTAATGGCACGTTTGTCTTTTTCTGCAGTTTTGACAGGATACAAGAACTTGCAGAACCTAAGAAAGCAGCTTGTGCAAGCGACCCCAGGTAGGGGTCCCAGACAGCCCTGGCTCGAGCGCTGGGGACTGAGGGGGCTTCAGCCGGTACAGACCCTTTACCTTTGTCTTGCTGCTGCTTTCCTCTCAAGAGCACGAGTGGCTCCAGAAAACCAGATCGAGAGGGACTCTTCGATTTGCTCTTTCTTGCTTTCGGTCCAAAAACTGGACTTGACCCAAGGGTTGTCTTTGCTGCCCCACTGAGGTGTTGCCGGGTGGGATGGTGCTGTGGTGCAAGGAGGCTGGACCTCAGTGGGGCCGCAGGCTGCTGTATCCTGGAGGACACAGTCCAGCTTTAGGAACAGAACTGCTGTCTGCATTATGCGATCAAGCTATGTCTTGACAAGCCGGGGCAACAGTCTCTTGATAACGTCTCTTCTCCTCTGCCTGGGTGGGTGTCACTGTGCTCAAAAAAGGCTCCACAGACCCATCACCCTGCTGTTCCCTGCCCTGAATACCCTGGTACCCTCTCCCACCATGGTCTCTCTCTCAGTGGGGGATGAGCAACTCCAAATTTGCCCTGGGCACAGGAGAGTAACCACTAACGTGCTGCAAAACCTCACCCACTTTCCATGGCACACCCTGACCGTAACATTATTATTATTATTTTTACTGTCATACCTGTGGTATAGTTAGGTGGTAATGAATGGTGAGGCAAGAAAAATGCAATCATGAAACTCCTCCAGGGGTTTCAGAGATGTAATGAAACGACCCTTTCTGCGTATCCACTGGTAACCGTACAACCAGACTCATTACTTGAAGGCCCTTTTCTGTTTGAGTTGACAACAACCACCTGGACAGTGTTAGGAAATTCAGTGCCAGAGAAGGTGAGTGCTCAGGGGATGGCAGCGGCGCTTTACAGCCGGGGGGAGCGATAGGGACTGTGTGCGTGTCCCATCCTAGGCAGGGGAGGATAACCCCAGCGAGCACATTTCACACTTGTGCATTGTTTCTAGAATTTAACGCCCTTGCTGTTCTTGCTAGGCTTGTGTGGGGAAACCAAGAGACGATCTGGGCCCTCTCATGGGATGCTTTGACAGCTCGACCATCCCGAAGAACAGTGGCGATGGCCAAGCCCAAGAAAGATTTTGGCAAGCACCAATGCAGGTCAGTGATGCGGCAGCACATCCTGGGGGAGGAGGCAGCTCAGAGGGTGCCCTCTAATCAGGGGGATGTTCTGGCTCCCAGGGGAAGGGGAGAGGCCATCCCCTCTCTTGCTGCTGCTGCCCTGCAGGGAGCTCCATGCCACTGAGACCCACCAGGCTGTACTGGTGCTTGGAACAGGGGCCATCCGTAGCAGGGAAGAAGTCACCCTGAGTGCTTGACTTCTAAAATCAGGAGGAGCTGGGGGGCTGTTAATTTTTAGTGCCCTTTTATTTCCTCATACCCTGCTTCGTGGCTGTGGGAAGAGCTTCTGCAACACGTGGTGGTTGCTGGTCTGATGAGTGCTCTGGGTTCAGATCAGCTACCGTAGGGGCCAGCCTTGATCTCAGTCTCCGAACACATGGGAGCGTGTTCCAATGCTGCAACAAAAAAAAAAAAAAAAAGACAGCTCTGCTTAGGCTTGGAAGCAGAGGCATCGTGCACGCGTGCGTGCCTTGATAGAAACATGTATGTGTCACACTTGTGCGTACAGAGTGTACACTTGTGCCTAGAGTGTTCCCTGCCTGTACTGGGGCTGAAGCAGCCCAACCAGGCACCTGAACAAAAGTCATTATCTCCTCCACCCTCTTGGAGTCTGGCCTAAATCTTGAGAATAAAGGTTAGGAAGTGCTATGAACAGAGAAATCTTGCAGCATCCTGCTGCCTGGAAGGAATCCAGGTCTCTTGCCTTTGAGTCAAACCTCCGCTATCACTACGTGGTGAAAAACTAGCCCATGTTTGGGAATAGGAGTGAAAAATTGTGTAAAAAATGTAAACTTCAGTGGCACTGGGTGATGCTGCATTACTTGAAGCAATTCATCCGTAGCTCAGTTGGAAGGGACGGAGCTCTTTTGGAGACAGGATGGTGGTTGCTAGTCTGTAAGAAGTCCTAACAATGAGAATGGAGATGGAACTGTGTTGCACTCCTAGCTTTCCTCTACCTGGAGGGATGTCAAGACACGCACGTCTGTAGTTTTCTCTCCTCTGCCACTGTCATCAGCTCAAGGGCTGTCATCTTCCTGCGAGCTTCTGCCTCTGACTAACGGTGTCTCTGACAGCCGTTCCTGCCTTTCTGCTCACCTCTTCCCTGGTGATGACAGGCATCTTCCAACAGTTGTGGCTGATGGAGAGCTGGATGAGCAGGCACTAGGCAAGCCTGGGGGGATACCAAGATGAAAGGAGCTGCGAGCGCACAAGGTGCTATTAAGCCATTGCAACAAAGAGGTTTCTAAATTGACAGCGCTGAACAGCAGAGATGCTGCCAGGTTTGTGTTGTGGAGTGGCTTCTTGAAACGGTCCAGGGAAAGGCCTAGACTTTGAAAGCAATATACCATGGGTGCTTAAAAGAGGACTCTACATACGCAAACAGCATTTGCCTTTAAAGCCAGAAGATCTCGAGTGTAAATGCCCATTTGTTCATGGCTTTCTCACGTGCACTGGGGCCAACTTTTGTACATGCAGCAGGCATGGATGTTTAACCAGACTTGGGATACCATCTTCCAAGATCATGTTCTCTGTCAGTTTCCTTTTGCTAACTCTTCTCTGTTCTTCCTCAAGACCCCTCTTCTTGTACAGCTGTGGACGGGAATCAACGATCTGGGAGCGTCCCCTGCTAGTGGATTTTGGCTTTCCTTCTGATCGGCTGCTGAAGTTGTCTGAACCTAAAAAATGCCCGTCCGCCTACCTGCAGCAAAGGTGAGAGGCCAGAAAGCCTTTAGAGTGCTCTAGGTAGGCCCTTGTGTCTTGTAGCATCGGTGCAGCTTCAAAGTAATAGATACAGGAACAGCGGATGGGTATAACAGAGGGCAAAATGCAGAGCAGGGACTTTGCTGGGATTAGGACCTCTGGACTCTCTCATGGGATGAGTGGGTTCTACACTGGAAATGGCCACAATACAAAGCTGCCTTCTACTGCAGCAAGCACCAGGCTCAAACATCCCGTCTGCAGCCTGGTGTAACCAGTGGGGGGAATATCTGTGAGAGGCGGTGCCATGACTCTCTGCTTCCAGACCTCGCCAGTCCCCTGAGTGGCTTGTGTCACCAGCTGCACTGAACTATAAGGCCTCCCCACGGATCCTGGATCTTGCCCGGCCAAAGGTGCTGCACCCAGAGTTCCGGCTGGCCAGAGAGGTGAGGAGGTGCTGGAATGAGATTTGGAGGGGACGGTGATGCAGTAAACTGTCCCGAATTTCACACCCTGTGTCCTGCCCCTGGATGTGCCCAGTGTTTGCTGTGGAGGGGAGAAGCTGCCTGGCTCTGCTGGGGTTTGTGATACGGAAAGAAACTGCCTTTTTGGAGAGAGATGCTGTCTTTGAAAATCTCCCTGTTGAGGGACAGAAAGCAGCCAGGCTGGAGCAGCCTAGAACAGTGGGAGAGCCAAGGGAGGCATCTGGGCTCCATCCCCTGATAAAGCAGCCTGGGAAAGTAGAGAAACCTGATGGGAATGGCCTGTTTGGCTCCTGGGGAGTACAGTCGTGTTTGTAGTTGGGCAGCTGTGCTCCTGTGTATATAGGGGGCACGAGCCTGTAAGCAGTACGTATTTTAACGGTGTTTTATCAGAAGCCTAATTTAGAGACATATTTCTGAACTTGCTCCTTTTAGGTGGGTCATTGCTTTGGCAGGGGTGAAAGGGCTTGGGGCAATCTCAGATTACAGTCATTTCCATGGCAAAGGCTAGGTTTTCTGGCTGCAGTCTCTGGGTTGGGAAATAAGGGAGGCTGTGCTGGAGCAGGCCTTGGCATCAGTAACTGTGTGAAGAACAGGGGAAAGAAGTCCCATGCTGGAGCAGGGATCACTTTTGCTATAGGAATGCAGTTAACTGCACCAGCACTTTTACCCTGAAATGTGAGTGTCTCTCCTTAGCAGGGAAATGAGTTGGTCCAGGCAGGAAGATTAATGTGAAAAACATTACTCTGGAAGAAATTTCTCTGCACTTTTACCTGGCTGTACAGGCTCTCATTACAGGCATTCCTCTCCTGCCTATGAGTGGGAGACAGCTGGGGAAAAAAAGAACAATATTGGCTAAGACATACAAATCCCAATAATGCCAAAATTACCTTACAGTTCAGGTGAAAGAAAAATAACGGGTGCTGGGAAAAGTAAGAGTGCTCCTTCTTGCGACTGTGTCTGCAGAGGAAGGATGCTGGGTGCTCGTCCCTTTGGAGAGGGAGTGCGTCCCTGTGGGCTGCTGCGTCGAGCTCTGTGCCTGCACATCCCTCCCCCGTTCTGAACCCGTGCAGGTGCCAACACGGGTTAAAACCGCTGCGGTCTTGGCCAGAGCATCCTCGAGGTTACAGCATCTCGCAGAGCCCCGGGCCAGGGAGGTGACCTGCTGCTATCAGTTCAGCCTTCCTGAATCTGTCATTCGGCCGGTAAGGCGGCATCGCCCGGGACCGTGCGCGGCAGAGGGGCGGGCAGGGGGCTCGGTGGCTGGTGGCTCTCTGCATGGCAGCCCTGGACGTGCTGCTGTCGGTGAGGCAGATGTAGCTGCCTCCTGGGCTGCAGAGCAGGGCTCATCCTCCGTCCAGAGCACGAACTGACTCCCAGCAGACATCCCCAGAGAAGGGCGGACCTGTGCCTAGCCTGCAGTTGTGGGGATGGGGAGGGAGGGACAAGGTTTAGCCGGGATCTCCAGCGCTGAGGGATGGGTCGGACAAAGGGCTGTGAGTAAGAGGAGGCTGGAGGGCAGGCTGTGGGACTGGCCAGGCGGTGATTTCTCCTTCCACAGCTCCCCTGGTGCCAGACACAGCTGTGGACAGGATTATGTCCCATCTGTGCGTGGTCAGTGGCTGTGAACCTGGGTACACTGAGTTGCAGGCTGACCACCCTTGAATGCCAAGGAGCACCTGTAAGGACCTTCCTCACCGTTCTTCCACAGGTTTCCAAGTTGGCTCAGGAGGCAGTTGCGAGCCCTCGGACGCTGGAGCTGGCCAGGGCAAAAAGATTGCACCCTGACTACGTGCCCCTGCGGGATGCTGAGTGGCCAGTGACCAAGGCTGCAAAGCAGGCGGTGGCCACACCAAGGCTCGTGGAACTGGCTCAGCCTTGCCAAAGGTAGGTGCTGCTTCCCTGCCGTGGGGAAATGATCAACTGTCAGCCCATTTTGTGCAGGCCATGGCACCTTGTTGGTTTGGGTTTGACCAGCGTGGTTAAGCCACCGCTCTTCCAAAACGCATGGATTTTATATGGCTGGATGTCCTAATGCTCTGTGGATTGTGGCTTAAAAAATCATTTTTGAGGTGGAAGGAGAATCAAAAGAGAATAAGCAGGAACTTCCTAATTCCAGTAGGAATTACTGGTTGGGAATTCTTAATTATTATTTGCAATTATAAAAAGCAACCAGCTGACACACGGCACAGCGTAGCACACTCCCGTTGCCCAGCGTGATGCAGCTGGCCTCAGCCCGGGCTGCGGGAGGTGCTGGGCAGGACGTTTCACGGAGGGTGGGGGAATGCCTGGCTGTAGTGGCTGCGACAGCTTCGGTGCGGGATGGGGCATCCCCTCTCGCTAACATCCTGGTGACAGCAGCAGAGGCATGACTGCTTTTGTCCTCGCCTGACAGGGCAGGGCAGGGCTCCGGGGAGGTGTGTCAGCTGGCGGGCAGCTTTGAGAGAATTCCAGTCGGAACTGACCGGCTCTGTCCTCGTTCTCCCAGGCCTCCTGTGAACTCGGCTCGATTCAACCCAGACGCCTTCACGGTGAAGGAGACTGCTAAGAAGGCAACTTGTTCGGCTCGGATCCAAGACCTGGCTCGTCCGATTAAGCGCTGAGCTCCCTCAGAAACGCAGCCTGCTGCTTGTGCCAGTTGTCCCCCTCACCCCTTGGAACACTGCCCGCTTTGGGCTGTGCTGTGGCTGGAAAACCTACTTGAACACAGCGCAGAGGCAGCACCCAGCAGGGACACTTTCGTCCAAGCAGCTACTTTTACTGGGCTCATCTGGGGAGTTAAATAAAATGGTCATTCCTTAAGAACAAAATAGTCATCAGGCGAAATGAGCAGAATTTGACCTAACGTGGGAAGCCTCTCTCCCCTGGATGGGCTATGTCTGGAGTTTGTCGCTCTTCTTATTTTTTTTTGCTCTACTAGTTGAAGAAGTAATGTGCTGGGAGGGAGCCAGCACAGGAACTGTTCTTTCACATAAGGAAGTGTGGCAAACCAAAGCTGACAGCACGTAGTAGGTTGATGCAAAACAACTCCTGACCTTGGGTTTCAAAATTTTTGCCAAACTTTAGAGATCTTAGTGACGCTCAAAGTTTTATGCTTGTGACAGAAGTAGAAACACAAAAGGCTGCAACATTCCAGATGCAGGGCTGGGTTTGATAAGGTGCAAATCTTTAGTATAGACTTTGGAAATGATGGGGTGGCTTGGATTGGGGGCCCATTTTCTCAAATGCCTGGAGAACAGGCAGACCCAGCGTTTTGCTGTGCAGTTCGGATACTCAGTTGTGTAACCTTGGGCAAAATAATGGAGATCTGCATTAGGATTTTTGGAGCCTAACTCAAAAAAACCAGAGCTCCCCTCAGTGTACTGGAGAAGGCACATTGCAAAGACTAAGAAGAAAACAGATATTGGTGTCAGACTCTGCAGAACAAACTCTGAGCTCCAGTCAGGTCTGAGGGTGAGTCAGTTTGGCAGCTGGATTGCAGGGGAACAACAACACAGCCTGTGTGGAACATGGCACAAGGAGATTGCTTTTATCTGTTTCCTACGAGTTTGGTGTGCTTTGTACTGGAAGCCCATCCACTGGTGATGGGCTGGAAATACTGAGGCAAGAGAGGTGCTCTCCAGCAAGGGACAAAAGCCATAAATGCAAGCATGTGGCAGTTTCAGTGCCAGTGTATCTTCATCTTCCCTGTGTTAAGCTGATTCTCCTTACAAAGGAGTAGAGGCAGGTGACCACAAACCAGAAGAGGATTAATCAGAAGATCCACTAATTGATTCAGTAATCCACTAAGCAGAGGATTTTTGAACCCTTTTGAGCAAGGTAAGGTCACTGGGCAACGGTGCTGGTTATTTCTTAGCCTGTGCGTTGTCCTGTGCCAGGATGGATGAGAGTTTGGGCTTTGCTCAGGAGCCCTGGCGCGGCTGCATCCCTCAGGCTTGAGAACGGCTGGAAGGAGGCTGGGGTCTGGCCCCCCCACCCTGCGGGGGAACCCCAGCACCACCAGCCTCTGCCACCTCAGGGCTTGGGGGCTGCGTGGGCTGCCATGGCTGGACCCACGGCTGCGGGCTATCCCTGTGGCAACAGGGAAAACCCACGGTGCCCACCGAGGCTGCCTCGGAGAAGTGTTGCCCTTCCAGAGGGGGCAGGGAGCACAAGCAAGGACATAACACAGCTCCTCTCATCAAAAAACTTTTTTTTTTTTTTTTTTTATTAATGCATTGGACAAAAACCAGAAAAGACCAGTTCTTTCCCTTTTGTGTCCTTTAACAGAAATGTGAGAAATGCATTCAAGGGGGCTTGGCTTAGTCTGAGAATGGCATAGGCTCTCGCGTTTGCTAGTTTCCAGGTCTGACTCGGGCATCTTGAGCTAGCCAAGATCACCTGAACAACCCATCTCTTTTTCCAGGTGCCTTCCTCTCTAGATGATCTGTATATCACTGAACCTAGCACACATACTATGCCTCTGGGGATCAGAAGGAAAAGACAATTTTATTTTTTTTTCCCCCTTTCTATGTTTGAACCTTTTATGGCAGCTTTTCTGCAAGCCTGGGACAAGGGCTTGAGGTTGCCTTGTCCTGTGCAGCCACTGTTGATGGATGGTAATCACTAGATAGGTTATGCAGCTATCAGAAGCTGTACACACACATACACACACACACACGTATATATATAATATTTTTTTCCTGGTTATGTACACTTTAAATAACACGTTAAATAGCAGGGTATTACTTTGTATCTCAGAATCTATTGCAACAGAAGAACCCCAAGGAAACCCACTTTGTAGAGCTTCACCATCATTTACAGCAGGCGTGGAGATTGGAGCAGCATCCTCTAGTCCCTGACAGACCCGCTTTCTGAGGGCAGCCCTTCAGACTTCCTCCACTCTGCCAGGCGCTGCTTGAACCATTTCTGGAGGGGGGGAAAAAAAAAAAAAAACAAACAAAACACCAAACAAAACAGAGACTGAGTGCACTGGGCTGAGCGAACCCTCTGAATAACCTCACTAAAGATGCAGATATGGTCAGCACATGGGATCAGGAGAGGGAAACCTGTGGTGCCGGGCAAGTACTGGGGACCAGGCAGTGCAGGCAGCAGGACAGCTGCTCCTGACCAAACGGTCTTATTACCTACGTGTGCACCCCTTCCAAACTCATTTCTCTTGCTTGCTTCAGACCTCGACAGCATGGGTGAGTCCTCATCTTATTGCTGTGTGTCCAGGTTTTTCTTTCAGAGTCAGAGATCGGCTAAGGAGCTGCTGGATGGTGTCTGTTTAAATAGCTGGAGCAGTGAAACTATCACTTCAGGTCCACAAGCGACAGGAATCAAAAGTTGACTTGCTTCAGGAAGGATGGGAGGGACAACACAGTGGCTCTCAACAAAGGTAAGAATGAGTAGATTTAAAAAATGAGTTAAAAATGATCTTACTCTTCAAGTAATATGCATGGCTACATTATTCTGTAGTAATTTAGCATCTCTAAGCCAACTCCCAGAGCTGCTGATGCCACTTCATCCAGCTGCAAGTTCAAACGTTGGATAAAACGCAGCTGGATAAAGCCACACGACCTCCCTAAGAAGGGGGATATAACTCACGGGTGCCGGAAACACAGCTCAGCCTTTTGTTTGGGAACATGCCTGTGAGTTGCTTTGTTGCTGTTCATTTTGTTGCTATATTTGTTCATGGCTATTTTTGAAGCTATTGTGGTCCGTAATGATACAACCACGGTGCTCTCTCCCCGTGGCTCTCGCGCTAGCACCGCCCTGGACCGCAGCCAGTCAGATGATTGCCTCACCAGCCTCCTCCCAAAAATTTCACTTCCTGTCCTAAACCGTCGTCTCCTGTTGACTCAGTACCTCTTTACGTCTCATTTTTACTAAATGTTTTATTGAAGTGGCTGCTATATCGAGCTGATAAAGCACTCCAGATGTCAGGAGCAATGATTCTCCGTGTCATACGCAATGCAGGCACTTTGCAGCTCTCCATCCCAGTCTCAATCCTGTCCCTAACATGACCTTCATCTCAAGATCTCCAGGAGCGTCCTGGATTCATGGAAAAAAGACGGCTATCAGGGAAGATTTTAAGACATCTCCAGAGTTGTCCTGGGCATCTGTGGCCAGTGTTTACAACTTGCTTTAGGAAAAAAAAAAAAAACGGAGTGGTGCCATTTCTAAGGTGGAAAAGATCTTTCAGGGGTACTGTCTCCTTGCTGCCTTAAACAAGCAGTGGTACCTGCCTCTCACCGAAGCACATCAGGGAAAGGGTCTCCTTTTCCACTCCAGCCGAGGACTATCAGTGCAATGGATGTTATACCAGCATCCTTCCCTAGGACAGGCTACATGTTGGCATTGCCTGCTTGGCTCTCATATCCTTTTGGCTTTGCCCAGGGGAAGCTGGGCTTGGCAGCTCTCTACAAAATGCTGATACGTTTTCAGCGGGTTGGATTTGTTTTCTGTACCCAGCAATGCTGCTGTGGGTCTAGTAGCTTGTAAAGCACCTGCGTCAAAAACAGTTGCACCGCAATCTGAAGGAATTTGGAAAGGAGCCGTTTGTTTCTGAAGCCCAGGGTAGCCTGCAGGTAGCCAGAGGGAGCACAGGGCTCAGTGGAAGTCCCAGACAGTGGCAGCCTGTCCCTGTGGAAGGACGTTTGGATGCCTCCGTGTCTCCTGGAGAGGCTGGCAGACCTGCCCAACATCTGGGCCTGGGGGACACTGAAGTCGCTAATTGCAGTGAAGAAAGGTGTGTGGAGCCTGAGCATGTCCCACAGCACATCCTGCAGGAGTTGCATCTTCACTGTATCCGTTTTAAAACGACTGTAGCTGCTTCAGACTATAAAGCCAGCAGTAGTTTGGGCACCAGAGACTACCAGCAATCGGTTGGAAGGAAAGGACAGCATGCGTGGGTTGTATATTCAGGGCTCCACGGCTGGCCAGTGACCCTCGGGGGGGTGCGCTTGTTCTGGCTGCGGGGAGCACCAGCCTGGTCACCAAGACCTGGCTGGGAATGGGGCTCCTGGGCAGGGGATGCACAAAGATCCCAGTGGGGCACGGGGCTGCTGTGCAGGAGGCCACGGCCGTGGGACGAAGGGGCTGCGGTTGCAGGAGAAGGGGCTTTGGGGTTGCGGGGTCGGGAACATGTGGGGTGCAGGGAGGTGCGGTGGTGCAGCAGAGCTCTGTGGGTGCAGTGTGGGGTTAGGGGTGCACCGGGGGTTGCAGAGGAGACTTGTGGGTGCAGTATGGAGTATGCAGGGTGCTGAGTGGTGCAGGGGGTGCACGTAGGGAGCTTGTGGGGCACAGAGGGGTGCAGGGAGCGTGGGGGGAGCATGAGAGGTGCAGGGGGGTGCAGAAGGAAGCATGTGGGGGGACAGAAGGGTGCAGGGGGTATGATAGAGTGCCGGGGGCAGGACAGGCAGAAAATGTGGGGGGAGTGTGTGGGGCACGGGGGCATGCAGGGGCAGCAGGGCTGGTGCCAAGGCGGGGGCGAGGGGCAGGTACTCACCAGGGTTTGCTCCTCGGAGAGCCCAGTCTCGGCTGCGATGAGGCACAGCGTGGTGGGGTCAGGATGCTTGTTCACCTTGCAGAAGTTGTACTCCAGGATCTCCAGCTGCTCCTCAGTGGGAGTCACTGGCTTCTCCGTGGCCATCTCTTCCCCGGGGCAGGGCTATGGGGCCAGGCGCTGCGAGGAGGGACCAGCAGGGCCACACTTGCTGAGCCCCTGATTTGCCACCACCCCTCCCCACCAGCTCCCCCCTCCCCAGCGGCCTCTGGCCGCGACAGGGCATGACTCCCTTCCCAAAGGTGTGCCGGGGAGCTCAGCTGTGAGCCCCAGCCCCCCCAGCAACTCCTGCCTCAGTTTCCCCACTGTGGCAACCACATGCCAACAGCGCCCAGCTGAGCTGTCTCACCATCCTTAGCTGGCAGGAAACTGCAGCCTGTCCTCTGCTCAGTGCTCCCCTCTTGCTGTATTTATAGCCAGTGTGACTCCCGTGGGGCCGATTCCTGTTTATAGCCGTATTTAGGCCTGGGCGTCACTTGGGAGTGATGTCACAGCAACGGGCATATTGAGGGGGTTAATTTAAAGATACTAATTAAAAAACATTATTTTTTCTCTGGGTGAGGGGACAGTAGCTGGCATCCAGCCTAGTGGTTGGTTTTTTTTTTAACTTCTCCCCAGCGACCAGGCAAGTTTCTGCAGGGGAATCACAAACTAGAGGATCGAGGATCTTTTGGGAGCGTGGGCTTGGACCCAGCAATCATGTCATTTTCCCTCCTGATCTTCCCGGTCTTCCTCCTGTCAGTGTGGCCAGGCATCACACAACGCTGGCGATAAGCAGGTGAGCTGCTTTGTTATTACTAACATTTAATGTTACCACGCATGAGCATAAACAGTTAGTGTTGTTCCTGAGCTTTGCTGAACCGTTTGTTTGGTTTTTGGTGCAGAAGTGAAGGGTCAGTCCTCAGAGGACCGTACCCAGTGCACGTCCGCTGCCCAAGCGCTCGCTGCCTTTGGCTGTGATCAGTGCTAGCTGCTCCTGGCAATGGCAGAAGCAAGGAGCCCACATTCTCCTCCAGAGTAACGTTTGTCCCACTTGTGCTTTGCACAAATCTTTGGCAGACTTGGCACAAAAGCACAAGCAAAACCAGTAAGTGCATCCTTGGGTAAGTCCCACACCTCTCTTATGCAGGGCTCAAAGTTTGCTCCTGCGTGTCAGAGGGTCGAGTCTGCCAATTCGGTCAACTAAAACACGAGGCATTGCCCCCAAAAGCAAGCAGGAGTCCCTTGATGCTGAATCATAGTCATTTCAGTGTTTCCGAAACCAAGCTGTGGGGTGTTGGCAGGGGAGGAGCTGGATGCAAAAATGTGGCCTTTCTTGATCTGCTGTCCGAGTTGCCTCTGTCAGGCGGGCTGCCTGGAGTTGCTGGCTCTCCATGCTGCCGGGAGCCCTCAGCCCGCCCCAGGACTCCTCTGGGCCATCCACTGCAGACCTGCCTTGCCTCCAGTCCAGCTTCTCCTTCCCCTTGGCTCCGGGGTGTAACCCAGGCACCTCCATCATGCTGCACCCTTACTGCGTAGCTTTAAACCCAGATGCTTTCCTGATTGATGGATAACTCACTTTCACCCACTCGGTGCTCCAGGGCTCTCACTTGCTGACAGCACTGCTGGGATGGGGCTCAGCTCCGAAACTGCCTCGCAGCTTGCAGAGAGCCAACTCTGCTATTCATGAGAGGCTGGAGAGATGCTCTTCTTTGAGCTTTACCTCGAAAAGCAAGGGTCCCACCGAGCCTTTCCTGCAGGAGGATCTTTGACTAATAAAAGGATCCTTTGGCATTTGAGTAGGGGCTTATAAATAGACCAGAGCTGATTGTGAAACAGCCCACTCTTCTTGAGTCACTTGGTACATACTGCTTGTAACACAGTGGTTGCATAAGGCTGGAGCACCTCTGAGCACGGTGGTTTGTGCTGGTAGACAGCATCATCTGCCACCCCTGGGTGGACTGGGGAAAGACCGTCTTTAACCCCAGGAGCTGCAAGCCAAGCTGGCCTCCTCTGCTGAGTGTTGCGGCCGTAGGTGTGCGGCAGCAGCTGCCTGGGCTTTCCTGGCAGCATCTCAGTTCAGAGGTGTCCATATAGGAAGGGGTCAGACAAAGTTCAGTCCCTCATGCCTGCGAGCTGGTGAGGGCCAGGTGAATGCTGCTCACCTACCTCGGGCATTTGGAGACCTCTGGAAAAGATGTGGGGGGGGAGAAGGAGCTCCCCTGGACTTGAGGTGCTGCTTTCCAGCACTGTGCCTGCCCGGCCCTCCATGAGGTCAAACTGCAGGTGAGGCCGAGCTCAAGTCCTTCCTCTCCTCCTTGATCAGTACCCCACTGAGTCCCCTGCCCTTCTAGAAGCCCAGTCACCGCAGGGCTCCTCATCACCTCTGGATCATGCCTCTAGCCTGGGCCACTGGGAGCGACGTGTCCTGGCAGTTCATAAATCATCATTTGCAGCTTGCTGCATTAATGTACAGTAGTGTGTGTGCATTGATTTGCATGAGAAACACGTGCTTCAACTTTCGTGCTTCATCTGCATAGCTGTTTCTATTTCTGCTAATCTCCAGGTTTCTGAGGCATTTCTCCATAGGATACGGTATCTTCTGCCTGCTGGAAGCTCAAGGTACCCCAGCATGCAGAAGGTGATGTCTGATGGTTTTAACTTGTCTCCCCTCTACTCCTGCTCTGGAGGGAGAACAGCTCCTAGCTCTTAAGGCTGTCAGATGGCTTTCAGGAAAAGGTCAAAACCCAGGGGGTCCTGGAGGGCTCTTCAGGTCTCCCCACAACGCTCCACTGGGCACTGGAGGTTTTCAGGAGCCATGTGGCCCTGTGCAGCTTGTGGCGCCCAGCACTTGGTGGCTCTCAGGCGCTAAAAATTGGATGTATATGACAGGACTTGAGGGCACCAGGAGTCCCTAAATGTCTCGACTGGACATATCTGGACCTCTACTCACCTACCCGCTACTTAAATGGAGCCCTGTTTAAGCCCAGGCCTGGAGCCTGGCCTTCAGGCTGCACAGGGCCTCTGCTCTACACAGGAGAGGTGATTTTCTTGCTTATATTTATTTCTTTCTGGTAGAAAAATGGAGAATCACAACTGTTTTGCTCAGTTGCTGAAAAGCATCACTGCTCACTGCTTTTTTTTTCTGCCTAAATTTTTGCAGGCATTGGAAAAAATGGCTTTTTTTTTTTTTTTTTTTTTTCTTCAGTGCAAAGGATGTAACTCATCTATCTGGCTTTCAGAAAGGCTGAGGGGCTGTGGTCGTCACTCAGCTGTGTGAGCAGTCCCACGCCCACCGCTGTCTCCCCCGGGCAGCCCAGGGATGAGAGTTTGGTGTCAGGGGTTTACTCACCCAGGCAGAAATGACACTACTAGATGCGCTGTCACAGTGAAACCACAGCACCAGTGACACCTGCTCTGTCCTGCGTGTCAAGTTGGGGAATTCACACTTGGCTCTGACTGACTGTCTTGGTTTTAGGTGGGGCAATGTGAGAGCAGCCACCAGCTGAAGCTTGCAAGGGGTTCGCGGGTTGCCTGGGCTGTGGGTGGCTCCAGCCAGCATTGCTGTGTACGCGGAGGCTGTGCAGGCAGCACCTGGTGCTCTTGTTGTGGCTGATGGGGCATTTCAGTGCACCTCCCGGGCCATTTTGGAGTGAGCAGTCAAAAGGCAATGGCTGATGGACACAAGTTGCAGCGAGAGAAAGTCTAATTAGATATTGGGGGGGAAAAAAAAAAAATCTTCATAGTGTGTGCTGGTCCAACATGGGGACAGGGACCAGAGAGGTGGGGGGCATCTCCATCCTTGGTGATCTCTAAAAATCAGTTGGACAAGGTCCTGAGTGACCTGACCTAGATGTGAGGTAGGAGCAGTAAGGTGCAGAGAGACCTCCCTCCACAATTCTGCTGCCCATGTCCTGTGGTTGCACCCAGCTCCCCAGAGACACCCTGGGGTTACGAGCAGGGCCCCCAGCTCTGGCCTGAGGCAGGAGGGGACATCCCACTGCTAATGCAGTCAGCATTTACTATCCTGGCAGAAAGCAGCCACTTTTCCAGAAAATAAATGATCTGTTTGCTCAGCTTTGCTTTTTTTTTTTTTTTTGAATGTCAGACACAATAGCTGTCTGTCTGTGCGGTTTTCTAACGATTTACTGCACCCAAAGTCCCTGGGAAACTCTGAGCAGTAGCTCCTGCCCAGCTGGTGCAGCCCCATAGTCCCTGCTGGGCTTCTCGTCCCCTTCCCCAGTGCTCTCCCCACTGTCAGGGCTGGGATGTGACTGAAGGCACCTGCATCTGGTTTTAGCCTGCAGCTATTTCCTGCCACTGCAGGGATCAAAATAGCAGTTCTCAATGCAGATGAGCCCTCCTGCCCTCCCTCACTGCTACAGAGCCATGTCCTGTCCCAAGCCTTGCTGGGGACTCCTGCTGTGGGGTGGCTGTGGATAACATCAGCCGGCATGGCGCACAGGATAAGGTGGGACGGAGGCTTTAAAAATAAAACAGACCCTGCCATAAATAAGGAAAAAGCACCTGTCATGCATCCGGTAAACTACCAGTTTCAGCCTTTTAGAAGATAATATCAGATGGGAACAAAGCAAACAAGAGCACAGCGGCTGCTAAAGCAGAGGCAGGTCCCCGGGGTACCCCCAGCCTGGGGTCTCTGCCTGCCTGCAATGACCCCTCTCCCTGCCCCAGGTACGAAGCTTTCCCACCACAGCCCAGCTGGGTGCTGCTCCAACCTCCCCGGCATCAGTAAGCGCAGGTCAGCACCTCCCTCCACCCCCCCATCCCCAACTGCGAATCCACCCCAGCACCCCCAGCTCAAATCCTGCTCTTACCTGGAGCTGGCAGGGACCAGAAGTGTGTAAAACAGGAACCCTGCAGGTCCTTGGGTGACTGCTTAAGTATCTGCGTGTGTGTGTGTGTGTGTGTATGTGTGTGTGACAGGCGGGGACCTGAAAAACCTGCCGCAAATCACAGGAGCTCCCGGGATCCGCAGCCGCTCTCTGGGCTGGTAATTCAGGTTTGGCATCCACTCTCCTTGGCAGGGCTCAACGCATGGTTGTACGCGCTGCGGGGCTCTCCGGACGGGACGGGTGGCACCGGGAGCCGTCGGGGCTCGTCCTGCCACGCTCGGGGCTGGTGGACGCCGTCCCGCGGGCCCGGGGCGAGGGCCGTGGGGGCTGTTTCCTGCAGGGGTGCAGGGAGGGTGAAGGCAGGGTGCGGTGGAAACCGTCCTCAGCCGTTCGTCTGGGCTCCGGCCGAACCTGCCTGCCCCTCTGGGGGCCCTGGGGTCCCCACCGCTGCCCCCTCGGCCAGGCTGCCGCCAGCTCCCCTGCTGTGGGCAGCCCCCGCTCCTGGCTTTGCTGATGGAGCACGGCGGCAGTCACTGCTGCGCGGGGCTGGCTTCTCATCTCGCTTCAGCCCCCTGAAAATGGTTTGTCCAGGTTTAAGGTTCCTGACTCTGCTGTTGCTTTGGTCGGTCCTGCGATCCTGCCAGGCTGGGTAAAGGAGCAGGACTGGGTCCTGGGTCTGACCTGCTGCTGCAGCCCAAGTGCCCTCAGAGGCACAGGGCAGGAGCCTGGCTAGGGATGGGGAGGAAGGCAGGGCATCCTCTTCTGTCAAAGAACTACTCTCTCCTCGGTTAAAATGCCTGGGAGCCTGCAGTTCCCTGTGGGGTGGGCTGGAAGCGTTAGACGGCAGCTTAAAAAGAGGCATATTGTAGGGTGCAGTGGGGAGGAGTTGAGTTTCTCTCAGCTCACAGACAGCTGGAAGGGGATGCTGGAAAATCAGAGGAGCTGGAGAAAGGGCTCATGAGAGACTGAATGTGGGGTGCAGCGGCTGAGGTTATCTGCCAGAGAAAAAGGAAAATTGGCACTGGATGGAGAAAGCTGTGGACCTTGCTGGAGCCAGGGGCAGGGAGCCCTGCCCCTGGGGAGAAGTGGCTGGACAAACCCAAGCAAGAAACCTGCTGTATGTTTAGCAATAAGTCAAAACTGTCCTGAAGATGGAGTGGTTTTGTAATGTAGGGGGAAACATGGGCCAAGGCAAGGGGATTGCAAAGAGATCTGCGCCAAAGGGCAGGCAGATGTGTGCCAACTTTCCTAGCAGGATGGCGTTGATCAAGCAAGGCTCCTTTTGCTACAGGGATAGCCACACTGCTTGATAAACCAAGGGGTGCTGTTCAGTGGCTGCCAGGGGAGGTTTTCAGGAGAAGACTTGATCCTGCACGCCTTGGGCAGGCACCCAGCCAAGGGATAGGTCCTGTTTATCACTGGTGCTAAGCGACAGGAGCATGGGTAGCGATGGGGGGGTGTGTGTGTGTGTGCAAGCATGTTGGAAGATGTGTCTGATGAGATGGCTCCGGCAGTCATGGCTGGAGGGCTCCGGGTGCGTTCGAGGGGGCTGGAGCCGACCCCTGCAGCAGGACACAGCCCTGGATTTTGAACCCACTGCGGGAGGTCCAAGCAGAGGCCCTGAATTGCATACTGCCGCGTGCTTGGGGGAGCTCTGGTGGGTATTGCTACTTCCCTGCCCCATGCCTATGTTCTGCTCTGACACCTGCTCTTGGCCACCCTTGAGACAGGACAGATGGGAAGATAATCTGGCCCAGAAAGATTTTCGTATGTCTGTGTGCTGTCTTTTATTTTCTCCCATGCATGTGCCCCAAGCATTGCAAAATGTGAGTAACCTGGCCCGCGGGAACAGGATCAGCTCCTCTCTTCCCTTGCTTATTACCGTCAACAGAGAGAAAGCCTTTCATGTGGAAAAAACCTTTTCCCTTAGCCTGTGAACCCAGCCCAGACTTGCACTGGGAGCACTGGCAGTGATGTGTTTCAGGCTGAGACATGCCACTGAAATGGCTTCAGAGGTGCTGAGAGTCCTGTAGTGACAGTGAGAAAGTCACATCACAAATCTGTCCACGTCTGGCTGGCAAACGCTAATGCTCTTCTGATCCCAAAATCTTTTAGGCCCCATTTTATTTCCTGTGAGAGGGTCAAAGTACTGCTGGGGTTTATGACTCACCTTGTATGAGGAGATCCTAACCCCAGAGGATGTCCCTTTGTCAGTAGGGTTATATTAAATAGGAATAAAATGCAGGGTGCATCCAGGCCCATCACAGAGTTTTCCTCCCTTACAGGCATTTTTGCATTATACTGTGGCATTGCAGCGAGGAGTTGGCAGCTGCAGCCTGTGTTCAGCATCCCACTCCTCTGGACCCCTCTTGCAGAGGCTTGAATATCATCCAGGGCTTGCACTATGACAACATGTTGGCTGCAGTCACTTTGTGAGGGGCTCATGGCCATCCTGGCCCAAATGTTGTGCCTCTAATGGAGACAGGATGGAAAAAAGATGAAGAGGAGGTGGGGGAAGCAACTTGTCAAGCCATCAGGAGAGAATGGGATATTCAGCTTTTCTGACTCGTTCATACTGCCTCCTTTACATGCATGTGTCCCTCCTGGATTTTGCCATGTTTTGCTTCCTGGAAATGAGGCTTAGTAGCAGCACCTCTTGTCTTGCATTAAGCAGAGATTTTTTTTTCTCTTTATAATTGATTTTAAAAATGTGGACTTTCCAGAGACTCCCTAACCCAATTGTCAGAGAGAGAGCAAAACCTTCCCTTCTTCCCCTGAACACACCAATACAAAGGAAAACTGCAAAAGCCATCTTCTGTTTTGTTTTCCAGTGTTTTTTTTTCCTGATGTGCTGGGGTTTTCTGGCTACTGACCCAAAAAATGTGGCTGGAAACGAGGCTTTACAGCATATTTTGGCTTCCATTCAGTTAAAGGAGAGTTTCCTAACCAGCCAGTACTGACTCACAGGACAACTCTTGCAGCTAATCGGATGAGATTTCTACATGCAAAACCCACTTGCCCCAGAACAGCCTAAGAAATCAGTTGCTTTTCAGGGTGCAGCTAACAGTTGCCTTTGTCAGATACCCCAAAACACAAGAACCCGACTGAATCATTTATCTTTCAATCAGTTTTGTCCCTGGGTGAGCAGCAACGCTAGCTGCAGCCCGAGAGCCAACAGCAGAGAGTGCTCACTCAGATCATGCCCCGGGGAAGGGGGAAGAGGAAGAGGTGGGCATAGGTGGCTCCTTGCTGCCCTTGTTTCTGGAGCAGGGCTGCCTGCTGCCCACCTGGGCTCAGCAACTGCCTCAGCTGCGCTCTCCTTCATGCATTTTCCTTTTGTTTTAGTGGACAAGGTTCAGCCTTTCTCTCCTCAGAAGAACTGATCCAGGCCAGACAGATATGAATCAGAGAGGACTTCCAATAAGATCCCTGCTTTTTCTTTGTCCATGGGATACAGCCATGTGAATGGAAACTGCAGTGTTTTATTGCTCCTCCAGTTGTTCCAATACTTCTCAGAGAACAGTGTCATCTCATTGGTATTTCCATGTGCAATCTCTGCCTGGGGTACAGTCTTCCTCCCTCCTCTCCCTCTTACTAACCAGATTGTTTTGAAGTGACTAAACCAGGCGCTGATACATGCAGTTCCTTGCCAGGAGGCTTTTCAGCAGCGCTGCCATTGCTTGTAGGCAGAGCGTGCCCTAGCACGTAGAGAGAGCCGGCAGGGCATCACATGTGTGAGCTGCCCGTGGTGCCCAGCCCAGGAAAACACGGGCTCTGGCACTGGTGAGAGGCAGGGAAGAGGCTAGAGGAGACACGCAGATCAGCTCTCTACTCCTGGAGTGCAAGAGGGATGTGAAGAAGAGCGAGTGCCCTTACAGAGATTTGGAGGGCCAGGCATTTTCTAGGGAGCAAGTCAGGGAGGCGAGAGGCTGGAAAATGCCTGCTGAAATCAGTCCTTGTCTGAACCTCTAGGCTGAAGCTGCCCGGTTTTGGAAGTCCTGACTCAAATGCTTGTATGCAGGTCAATGAAGGGACTTTATCCCTCCCTGGAGCAGAGGTGGGCTCTGCCAGACCGCTAGCGTGCCGTCAACATGGCCCTCATGGCTGCAGCAGATGTCCTGACCCGAAGGCCTACCCCGAGGAGAGCGAGGGGCTCTAGTGGGGTGGGCACAGGTGCACCAAGGTGCGCCATCGAGCCCAGCTGCTTTCCTCTACCTTTATAGTGAGGGACAAGGACCGTGTTTTCCCCTGTGCTGTCCCAGGCCAGGCAGCCCATGGGTGCTGCTCTCTGTGAGGGGCAGGGAAGGTGCCTGGGCCCCACGCCTGCCTTGCTGCAGCGGTGCCATGCGGCCGGCAGCAGTCCCTGTAGTTTCTGTCGCACCAGTTTGGGCGGGTGGCACAGGGCCATGGTGGGTGCCTGCTGAGAGGTGACCCCAGTGCCACCAGCTGCTGGGGCACTGCCTCAGGCGCTGGGACTGTGAGCAGGATGGGTCATCTCTGTGCGACACACGCCACAGCCCCCGGGGCACCCGCGGGACCCCCGTGGCACTGGCAGACGACTAAGATGACTTGCCAAGTGACAGTGAACAGGGAAGGGACATAATGAAGACTGGCCCTCTGCTCCGGCCTCCAGCTGTCGGAGAGCAGCTTCAGGGGCCTTGTGCAATTAACTTAAAAAATGTTTTTCCCTTTAGCAACCTGGGTTTTGCTGCTCTTGGGATGCCAGCACTGACGAAGGCGTCACAGCTACCTGGGTGCTAGCTGCCAAAAGTCTCTACAGGGCTGGCCATGGGGACAGCTGGGTGGGCACAGCAGAGGCACTCCTGGTTGGCTTCATTGCTCTGCCAGCCTCACTGCCCCAGGGAGCGGGACATCCCCTGCTCCCGGGAGCTCCCCCCACTCCAGCTTTGAGGGCTGGGGCACTCCCCTGTTAGAGCATCGGTTGTGTCCAGCGTGTCTGGCAGAGAGGCTCCAGGCTGGAGGAGGATGCTCCTTCTTGTCTCTCTCAGGAGGCAGCGACTGGGTTGTCGGATGGGGGTGCTCTCCAGAGAGGAGGGAGTGGGAGCAGGGTGCTGTGCTGCACGGGCAAGCAGCTGGAGAATGCTCAACCCATGGGAGAGCCCAGCAGGCTCAAACAAGCACAAACACCCTAACAAACCTGAGTGGAAGAAGCTGTACCTGCACCACTGCTTAAGGAGGTCCCACTCTTGCCTGCGGCGTGTGCTTTTGCTCCTTGTCCTGCTGGAGGGGGAGTGGTTTGGGGGACACGAGAGGCTGGGGGTGCCAGTTCGCATCAACAGTGGGGTCACGTCCTGGGGGCTCACTGCCAAGCTGAGGCTGTTTGAAGCAGAAGGAGGGCTTCTGGTGATGGTGTGGGATTGCCTTCATGTTGCTCTGAGTGTCTGTGTGCCCATCTCTTGGCTGGCTGGTACTACATGCGGTCAGTGTGTTTGCCTTCCCTGGGTGGGTTTTTTTCCTTTCTTTGAAGGCTGTTTCTTGGCTCAGGCATAGTCCTGGCTAGTGAGATCTTCTCCAGAGAGGGCTTGGTGTAGGGCTGTGTGTCCTGTTTGTTAGGTCTATGGCCTGGCCACACAGAACCCTGCTTAGTGGGGTAGGCACAGAGGGGCTGAGCTGAGAGAGCTCACTGGAGAGCTGTGTCCCCATTACTGTGCTGCTCCTGCTTTCCAGTGCTGGCCTGTCTGCTTGGTGAGGGAGCACTGGACCAGGCTGTCAGGGCTCTCCAGAGCCTGCTCCCCTTGAAATACACTTCTCTTAGCAGATCATTTTTAGAAAGATATTAATTCTAGCCTCCACTGCCCATTCAGCTCTTCTGCACATAGACATGGCTTTGCTGACTTGGGAGGCCGAGCTGTCTTCAAATCAGGGGAAAGTAGTCTTGAGTTCTCCTGACTTGATTTATCCCAGCTTGACTTTTTCCCCACCATCTCCATTTTTTGGACTGCGGCACAGGGAAACCTCTGCCAAAAGTGAAGAAGGGACAAACTTGCACCAGCCGGGGTGGCAGGATTTGTCCAGGGCATCTTACTGCTATGCTGCAGCATCACCTCTGTGCTAGATCTCTGCTCAGCTTCAAAAGAAACAGTTCATGGCAGTGCTGTAGATGGCTTCCAGCTGCTCTGGACCTTCTCTGGCCTAGAAGCAGAGGCCTTCTCTGGCCTAGGAAAGCTGTGACAGAGGAGTTCTCTCTGGCTGAAAATGCCACTTTGCTGACCCTTGGCTAACAGGCTGGAAGGACCATGAAGTCTGGAAGAGAAGGAGCAGGTAGCTAGAAGGGACTGACATGTCACTGTATCAGCCACTGTGGATTGTACTCTGCTCGTCCTTCACTTGTCGCTCCATGCTCCCTCCCTTGGTGCCAGGAAGGGAGGTCCCTGCAGCTCCTACATCGCACCCTGTTTCAGACCAAAAAACAAGCTCTGGAGCTTGGCCACATTCATCTTGGTGTTCACAATGACACAGTTATGGACCCTCCTCAGACTCAGAAATTAATTGTACAGCTAGAGAGCAGCCCTGCATGCCTGAGGAAGAGTTGTGTCACATCATTATTCCCTGGGATGACCAGGGTCTTCCTAAGGGAACTTGTTCAATTGAGCCCTGGTGATCTTTTCCTGATATGCAGCCCTGATATGTGTAGCTCCCCTTTTTCAGGGATGACTGCAGGAGCTCCCAGGGCACAGAGTGAGGCCCAAAGCTTCATGCTCTGTCCTCACCAGTCTGCTGGAGGCCTGGCTGAACTTGCTGAAGATGTTCATTCCCATGTTCCATGCTGAACAGCTCTGGAGCTGAACTCTTCACCTGCCAGGGGAGAACTGCAGTCATCATCTCTTCTGCTTGAAAGCCAAAGGGAAGCTGCCTTCTCACCGATCCAGCCCTTATGGCCCCTGGAGAGATGACAAAGACACAGAAGAACCCTTCACCACTGGGATCACTGCTGTGCTTTATAACCAGGCTGTAAATTGAGACAGCAGAGCACAGGGACCTGCTCTCTCTGCTCTGCAAGCTCTCACTGGCGGCTGGGAGCTCATCACCCACAGCCCTGACAATGCACTGACACGTTCTCGGGTGCTCCCAGCCACTGCCCAGTCTGGGAGTGGTGTCACCTCTTATCCTCTCCTGGGAAGAGGAAGAAACATGGAAATGTTTGTCTAGGTTAGTCCCAAATCAGCAGCTCACTGGAACTGCCCTGTCAGATTCAGCCCCCAAGGGAAAGTTTTTCTGCGTGTGCTGCCTCTTCATAAATCATCTCCCCTTGCCACCGGAGTCTCATTTGCTGAAAAAGAGAAGCGTGCATTGAAGCAAAGCTCAACTTCCAGAAGGGATTTGTTGAAGCTCCTGGGTTTTACGTACAGGCAGGACAGAAAACTGGCAACTTTGGATGAAGCAGTAGAGTCCCAGGGTGACTACAGACACAATTACTTTATAAGGACAGAATGTTACAATAATACAGTAAGCTAAAGAAACACGATGGGTACAAGCAGCAAGTGTGTCTGCTCATTACCGAGCTGAGAGTGTTATCCCTTCTTTGTCGTGATGTGTAATTGCCAAGTTAGAACATTAGCTCTGCAGTAAGGTGTCAGGTTGGCTGGGTTACCTACTCTTTGTAACGTGTTTTGGGCATATACATAGCACTTTTAGCCAGCTCCTGCTTTCAGCCTGGCCACCCAACCCCTTGACCATGTCCCATGTTACTGACCATCAGAATGGATCAGGGCTCCGAGTACATCTAAGAGCTGTTACGGGCTCAGCAGTGTTCCCACTGCTCAGCTGGGTGAGCCGAAACGCCACTGTGCCTGTTCATGGCAAATATGAGCCATGGGGAAAATAAAATACATGAGGGGCCAGCTCTGCTCTCTGTGACCAGCGTGCTATTGCACTAGAAATCTGGATGACCTGAGGGTGGGGATAGACAGGTGACTTTGTACCCTGCCTGGAGAGACCTGGGGTGAGCCAGGGAATGTTCACAACCTGCTGGTTTCTGTCAGCTGTGGTTCAGGCCTGCCATTTCTGAATATCTAGAGGCTTTCCTGAGCCTCTGAGACTGTACTGCCTCTTCTGAAGAAAGTCGTCATTCCCTAATGACTGACTGTTGAACCTGAGCACTTATTTTATGGAGTTTGTACCCAAGAAACTTGAGTCCAAGAGATGGGAAATTAAGCAAAAAGTTCAGAGATATTTCACTGCTGTGTACTTACACACAGCACTTCAGCTGACTTAGGAGCTTTCTCATAAGTAGTCAAGCCTGTCAGGATGGTTCTGATAGCACCTGACTTTGTGTAGTGCAGGTACTGGTTGCAAATGCACTAGCCTCTTTCTATTATAAATTACAGAGTAATTGAGGTGGAAAGGACCTATCAGGATCTCTAGTGCAACCTCCTGCTCCAGGCAGGTCCTTCTAGATCAGGTTGCTTAGGGCTGTGAGCAGCTAAATTGTGAACATCTCAAAGATTGTTGTTCTCAGAACCTCTATGGGTGGTCCCCGTTCTAGTGGTTTTTTCCTCACAGAGCACTGATTTTTGCTAGTAATTAATAAAAATTTTGCATGTATACAAGATCCCCATTCTAGCACATTATTCCTTTTATGTGTCTTCTGGCTTACTGATGCATGGCAGAGTCTAAAGGCAGTGTAAGTCAGGGAACAAACACCCCATGAGCACCAAAACTTGGTTTTCTTTTCACCGTTCAAAACCTCCTTTTCTTCCTACTGCTTTTTAAAAAGGCATCCTTCTTCCTCTGTGTTGAAGTGGAGGAAGTCCCCAGAATATGCACAGTTTTCCTCTCTTTGGGCTCAATCAAATAATAACAGGTACTACCAAGAGTTTACAGACCCTTATGCCCAGAGCTTAGGAAATCTTTACCTTGGATGATCCAGGCAGATGACTTACTGCTTTCTGCTATTTAGCTGTGACATAAGTATTATCTAGCTCTCAACTAACAACAATACATATAATGAAGATTTAAACTTTGATTACGCTTGCAAAACTACCTAACTTCCAGACACAAAGGTTGTCATAAACTGCATATTGCCCCTGGCATTCTTTTTGAGAAACTGGCTGCTCATTGTTTGGATAAGTGTATTCTTCACTGGGTAGAAAACTGGCTGACTGTTCAGGACCAAAGAGTGGTGGTGAATGCAGTTAAGTCCAGTTGGCAGCTGGTCCCAAGAGGTATTCCCCAGGGCTCAGCACTACGACCAGTTCTGTTTAATATCTCTACCAACAATCTGGGCAAGGGGATCGAGTGCACCCTCAGTAAGGTTGCAGATGACACCAAGTTGGGTGGCAGTGCTGTTCTGCTTGAGGGAAGGAAGGCTCCACAGAGGGATCTGGAGAGGGCCAGACTGATGCGCCGAGGCCAGTTGCATGACGTTGAACAAGGCTGAGTGCCGGGTCCTGCACTTGGCTCACAACCACCTCACGCCACGCTCCAGGCTTGGGGAAGAGTGGCTGGGAGCGGCCCGGCTGAAAAGGACCTGGGGGTGTTGGTCAGCTCTTGGCTAAAGATGAGCCAGCAGTGAGCCCTGGTGGCCAAGAAAGCCAAGAGCATCCTGGCCTGATTCTAAGATTCTAGGTTCCCTCTGCTTGGGACCTCAGGTGCCCATGTCGTTGACAGGAGAGACTTAGCACAGAAAGGGCCTTCTGGGCATGCTCCCATCTTACTGACTGACATCCCCACCCTCTCGTTGCCTCCAGAAGGCTTTGGACAGGAGGTGCATCAGATGTACTTTTCTACACATGCTGAACTGACAGAAACGTGGCAACCGTGTCCGTCATGACGCGTACACAGCGAAGCTAAAGAAAGTGTTTGGGGTGTCTGCGTGTCATGGTTTAGGCCTAGGCGGCAAGTAAACACGCGGCCGCTGGCTCAGGCCTGCCCCCTGGTGCGATGGGGAGGAGGAACTCTAACAAAAGGCTCCTGGGTTGAGGCAAGGACAGGGAGGACTCGTGCACCAATTATGGTCGTGGGCAAAACACAGACTCAGCTTAGGAAAAAGGCCATCAATTTAATTTGAACACCACCACCACTACTAATTTGCCAGTCACATCAGAGTAGGATAGTGAGAAATACAACCACATCGGAAAAACCCCTTTCACCCACCCCTGCCTTCCTCCCGGGTTTTGCTCCCGATTTCTCTACCCCCTCCCCTGAGCTGCACAGGGGGTCGGGCAATGGGGATCGGGGTCAGTTTGTCACACACTGGTCCTGCCGCTTCTTCAGCCACATAGGGAGGGCTCCTCACACGCTTCCCCTGCTCCAGTGTGAGGTTGCTCCCACGGGACACCGTCCTCCACAAACTTCTCCCATGTGAGTCCTTCCCAAAGGGCTGCAGCTCTTCATGAACTGCTCCGGCGTGGGTCCCTTCCACGGGCTGCAGTCCTTCAGGAAGAGACTGCTGCAGCACAGGCCAGCGGCAGGCCCAACGTGGAGCAGGGAGAGCTTCTAGAAGCTTCTCACAGGAACCAGCCCTGTAGCTCCCTCCCCACTACCAAAACCCCTCCACACACAAACCCAACACCCTGGGTCTCAAGGCAAGCCCACTTGCAGGACAGGCCACACTTCTGGGGGGCACGATGTGCAGCCCAGGGCTCCAGCGCAGAGTACAGAGGACTCTCCCGAACAGGGGAAACCTCATCAGAGCAGAGAGACACGGGCCCCGCCGTGGCCTCTCCAGGGCCCTCCCCTGCCCTTGCAGGGGCCAAGCAGTTGGTGGCTGCAGGCCGAGGAGCCACAGGATCTCTGCCGCTTGCACCACGGACGTGATTTGCCTTTTCCTTGGCTGTGAGGGTTTGCAGGGCTAAGTCCAAGAAGGATTCCAAGAGGAGAAGAGGGAGGAGGAGTTTGGTCTCCCCGCAATGCTCGTAGCTCTTCTTTTCAAGGCGACTCGGAGTCAGACCACCCGGCCCAGAAAACGTGGCACCTCCCTACGTAAGCCAGGGGCATCCACGGTTCTCATGTCCATTACGGTTTTGGGGGGTGTCTGCCCGCTTTGTCAAGAGAACCCCCGGGAGCTGGCTCCGGCCGGCTGGGCTGGACCTAGGTGTGATGCCCAGGACGTGCGGGGGGTCGGGTGGGGGGGCCGAAGGCTGGGGCCTCCTGTCTGGGTGATGATGCTGTGGCGGCTGTGACAGCACAATGGCCAAGTCCCAATGGGAACTGTGAACAGCATCACCAGCAGGCAGCCCCACTGCCTTTTGACTTGGGCGCTCGGTGAGTGCAGCACGCAGGGGGAAGGCTGGGCTGGATTGGGGATGGGGCGGATGGCCGGGGGGTTTGCAACCCAGAGGGAGAGCCGAGCCCCTCGGGGCAGGGCACGGTACTGCCCTCGGGGCTGGGGCCAGCGGTGCTCAGAGCTCCCGGGGGTGGGGGGAGCCCAGAGAGGCTTTGGGGACGTGCCAGGTGCCTGCGGCTCGACGGGAGGCTGTTGTGTGGCGGGGATGGGGCCTCGGGAGATGCCACTCTGGTGCCCCTTGCCATGCTGTCTCCAGGGCCTGCGGCCCCTGCCCAAGCCTGTTGACACCAGCGCCCGAGCCCTCTCCTGGGACATCCCATGGCTCCTGCCCGTGCAGTGCTCACAAAGCCTGCCCCTGCTCCCCGCTACCTCCCACAACCCGTCTCCTACCGGCCCCCAGCTCCAGGCAGCTCCTGCCCCGCTCCCCCAGGCCCGTGCTCCCTCCCAGCCAGCCCTGCTGAGCCCCCTTTTCTTCCGCTTCCTCCAGGCCATGGCTGCAGCAGTTGCCCTCGTCTTGGCTCTGCTGGTGCTCCAGCATGGACTGAAGCTGGATGACCATACAGATGTGGCCACGTCCCAGAGGATGCAGCAGCGTGAGGAGTATCTGCGTCAGGAGATGACTCGGCTGCTGCAGGAGATTGAGAGCAGACCTGCGTGGAAAGACATCTTCTCTTCTGTGTGGCAGCGGTGCCTACCTTGGACTCCTGTGGGAGTCCTGGTCCTGCTCGCTGAGGTCTGGTGGTGCTGCAGGAAAGTGAAGCTTGTCTCTGAGAGCTGCAGTGGTGAGGACTGCTCCAGCAGCAAGGAGGAGGACGAAGACAAAGAGGAGGAGGAAGACCGCAGCGGTGCACGCAGTGTTGCCAGGCCTCGGGCTGTGTCCACCCCATCGCCAAGGCAGGGCCTGCCCGACACGTGCCAGGTGCTGAAGGAGCTGGTGGGTGAGCTCCTTGAGGTGTGCCAAGTGCTTTGCAGGAGCACTTTCATGCCGGAGATGCAGCCAGCCGTTGGACTGGGCAGCGCCTACGAAACCTGGAGCATCGGCGAGAACAGCATCGCCTACTCCCTGCTCGTGTTGCTGTGGCCACCCCCCGGGCACTCTTTCAGCCTGGAGCTGGACACGGCGGGGCAGCTGCCAGCGACCCCTTCCAGAATCCGTGTGGAGCAGCAGTGCCTGTGCTCGAGGGAGCAGCTGCTGGGCGACGCGCTGTGCTTTCTGCACCACCCCGAGGACGAGCTGCGGAGGGATCAGAGCTCGGTCCTCCTACGCACCCTCTGCACACTCTCCTGCTTAGACATGGAGAAAGTCACCTGCTGGGCCCAGGGCCTGGTGAGATCGGCCTGGCTGCTTTTGCCTCAGTCGTGCCACTGCCAGCTAACGGTGCTGCCCCCCTCCTCCCAGTCCTGCAGGTTCCAGCTGACAAGCACCTCCAAGTGGAACATCACCGTTGAGATGATGTTTGGAGCGCACCAAGGCAGCTCGGACACCTAGGCGAGCCTTCAGGAGGCAGAGGCCAGCTTGTCGGGCAGCCCAGCACGGCCGCAGAGCCGCGCTGCTCTCGAGAGGCAGCTTCTCAGGCTGGCGGCGAGGTGAGGCACCTCCACCTCCGAGGTCTGCAGCTCCGCACCCGTGTGCTGGTGGTCGCAGGGGGCCGCAGGATCTTTCTGGACCTTCTGGACGAGGGCACGCCGCGCACCCTCAGTCAGGTTGCAGACCACAGCAAGTCGGGCGGGAGCGTTGGTCTGCGTGAGGGAAGGACGGCTCTGCTGAGTGACCTGGGCAGGCCGGACCGGTGGGCCGAGGCCAACTGTATGCGGTTCAGCAAGGCCGAGTGCCGGGTCCTGCACTTGGCTCACAACCACCTCACGCCACGCTCCAGGCTTGGGGAAGAGTGGCTGGGAGCGGCCCGGCTGAAAAGGACCTGGGGGTGTGTGCTGGGTTGGTGTAGCGGGGTTTTTGGTAGCAGGGGAAGGAGCTACAGCGGTTGCCCCTGTGAGAAGCTTCTCGAAGGCTCCCCCCGCTCCAAGTAGGACCCGCCTCTGGCCAGGGCCGAGCCAGTTAGTGACGGTGGTCGTGCCTCTGCCAGGAGGTGTTTAAGAAGTGGAACCTCGGAGGGGGTTGTGGCTCGTGAGGAGTTACGAGGATGATGAACACCCAGGTCAGTGGAAGGAAGGAAGGAGAAGGATCTGGGGGAAGTGTGCCGGAGCAGAGACCCCTATATCCCACGGTGAGATGGCAGGGCCACCCCCCTGCCACCCATGGAGGTCTGTGGTGGATCCGTGGCTGACCTGGAGCCGGTGGAGGAGCCCACACCAGGACTGGCATCGGCACTTAAAGGAAGCCAGGACTCTGAGGGCAGAAGCAGCCCCCGCCGCTGTAGTTCGGCGCTGGGAGGACTGCAACACGCGGGGGTGAGCCACGCCGGAGCAGCACGGGAACGGCTGCATCCCCTGAGGAGGACTCACTGCGGAGAAGGTTCGTGGAGGACTGTCTCCAGCGAGAGGGGAGCCACGTGGAGCAGGGGAGGAATGTGCGGCGATCACCCCACCTCCCGAGAAGGCAGGAGCGGGCAGCTGACTGCAGTCCCCATCCCCTGCTCTAAAGGGCTAAGGCAAAGGATTTCTGTCTCGCCATTGCCTGGCTCATGTTTGCTCTCTCTATGTGTCCTGGCTGGCCTTGGTAAAGCAGGGTGCTCGCCTCCTTGGAAGATAAGCGACATCTGGCTGGCCTTGGTGGGAGATGTTCGCTTCCCATCGTTGAGCAGTCACCACGACGACAGCACAATCAGCAAAACTGCAACTGCCCATTCCATGCCCACACGCTTGAAGGTCACGGCATTCAGAGGAGGGGTCTGGCTACTGACAGCCCCCTAGAAAAGTGTTCCGCTACCGATAGATACGTGAGTGCCCAAGCCTACCTGGCGGACACGCCATCGTTGTGAATAGCGAACTTAGGAAAGACTGCTGAAAAGCAACCGTAAACCTTGCCATCAGAACTGTATAAAACAGATGCAAGACAGGCCAGAGCAGAGCTAACCCACCGAAGAGGAGAGGCCCAGCAGGACGCCGTTGGATCCGTGGCAGTGACTATCCCTTGCTTTTCTTAAGACAATCTTTGCCTTTTTCCCCCTTTTTCCGATCGTTTCCCTCTTTCTCCCCTGTCGTAAGTAATAAACTGAATTTGCCTTTGGTTATCAGCAGTTGACCCCGTGTTTGTGTCTTAATGTCGCTTCGGGTGTCCTCGACCTCTCCTCCCCTTCTGTGTTTTTGAACGGGACACCTGCCCCCTGCGCCGCTGGGGGAGGAGGTAGAGAGATGGGGAGCAGAGCTGAGCCTGGCAAGAAGGGAGGGGTGGGGGGAGATGTTTTCGGATGTGGTGGCGCTTCTCAATGTCCCACCTTGTCGGTTAAGTCTTGTCTTGGTTAGCGTTTGAATGAAAGTGATGGTTTTTTCTTCCCCTAACGAGTCTGTCCTTTGCCTGTGACTGGAATGGGTGAGGGTAATCCCCCACTTTCCACTGACTTAGGTAGGGCCTCTGTACTTTCATGTCACTTTATCCTCTGCAGATGGCCAGGGGGTTTGCAACCCAGAGGGAGAGCCGAGCCCCTC
The DNA here is from genome assembly GCF_018691265.1 of Tyto alba. Classification (NCBI taxonomy): domain Eukaryota; kingdom Metazoa; phylum Chordata; class Aves; order Strigiformes; family Tytonidae; genus Tyto; species Tyto alba. The sequence goes on along the minus strand of NW_024881327.1, from coordinate 10,551,030 downwards.
GGGGCAGGGCACGGTACTGCCCTCGGGGCTGGGGCCAGCGGTGCTCAGAGCTCCCGGGGGTGGGGGGAGCCCAGAGAGGCTTTGGGGACGTGCCAGGTGCCTGCGGCTCGACGGGAGGCTGTTGTGTGGCGGGGATGGGGCCTCGGGAGATGCCACTCTGGTGCCCCTTGCCATGCTGTCTCCAGGGCCTGCGGCCCCTGCCCAAGCCTGTTGACACCAGCGCCCGAGCCCTCTCCTGGGACATCCCATGGCTCCTGCCCGTGCAGTGCTCACAAAGCCTGCCCCTGCTCCCCGCTACCTCCCACAACCCGTCTCCTACCGGCCCCCAGCTCCAGGCAGCTCCTGCCCCGCTCCCCCAGGCCCGTGCTCCCTCCCAGCCAGCCCTGCTGAGCCCCCTTTTCTTCCGCTTCCTCCAGGCCATGGCTGCAGCAGTTGCCCTCGTCTTGGCTCTGCTGGTGCTCCAGCATGGACTGAAGCTGGATGACCATACAGATGTGGCCACGTCCCAGAGGATGCAGCAGCGTGAGGAGTATCTGCGTCAGGAGATGACTCGGCTGCTGCAGGAGATTGAGAGCAGACCTGCGTGGGAAGACATCTTCTCTTCTGTGTGGCAGCGGTGCCCACCTTGGACTCCTGTGGGAGTCCTGGTCCTGCTCGCTGAGGTCTGGTGGTGCTGCAGGAAAGTGAAGCTTGTCTCTGAGAGCTGCAGTGGTGAGGACTGCTCCAGCAGCAAGGAGGAGGACGAAGACAAAGAGGAGGAGGAAGACCGCAGCGGTGCACGCAGTGTTGCCAGGCCTCGGGCTGTGTCCACCCCATCGCCAAGGCAGGGCCTGCCCGACACGTGCCAGGTGCTGAAGGAGCTGGTGGGTGAGCTCCTTGAGGTGTGCCAAGTGCTTTGCAGGAGCACTTTCATGCCGGAGATGCAGCCAGCCGTTGGACTGGGCAGCGCCTACGAAACCTGGAGCATCGGCGAGAACAGCATCGCCTACTCCCTGCTCGTGTTGCTGTGGCCACCCCCCGGGCACTCTTTCAGCCTGGAGCTGGACACGGCGGGGCAGCTGCCAGCGACCCCTTCCAGAATCCGTGTGGAGCAGCAGTGCCTGTGCTCGAGGGAGCAGCTGCTGGGCGACGCGCTGTGCTTTCTGCACCACCCCGAGGACGAGCTGCGGAGGGATCAGAGCTCGGTCCTGCCACGCACCCTCTGCACACTCTCCTGCTTAGACATGGAGAAAGTCACCTGCTGGGCCCAGGGCCCGGTGAGATCGGCCTGGCTGCTTTTGCCTCAGTCGTGCCACTGCCAGCTAACGGTGCTGCCCCCCTCCTCCCAGTCCTGCAGGTTCCAGCTGACAAGCACCTCCAAGTGGAACATCACCGTTGAGATGATGTTTGGAGCGCACCAAGGCAGCTCGGACACCTAGGCGAGCCTTCAGGAGGCAGAGGCCAGCTTGTCGGGCAGCCCAGCACGGCCGCAGAGCCGCGCTGCTCTCGAGAGGCAGCTTCTCAGGCTGGCGGCGAGGTGAGGCACCTCCACCTCCGAGGTCTGCAGCTCCGCACCCGTGTGCTGGTGGTCGCAGGGGGCCGCAGGATCTTTCTGGACCTTCTGGACGAGGGCACGCCGCGCACCCTCAGTCAGGTTGCAGACCACAGCAAGTCGGGCGGGAGCGTTGGTCTGCGTGAGGGAAGGACGGCTCTGCTGAGGGACCTGGGCAGGCCGGACCGGTGGGCCGAGGCCAACTGTATGCGGTTCAGCAAGGCCGAGTGCCGGGTCCTGCACTTGGCTCACAACCACCTCACGCCACGCTCCAGGCTTGGGGAAGAGTGGCTGGGAGCGGCCCGGCTGAAAAGGACCTGGGGGTGTTGGTCAGCTCTTGGCTAAAGATGAGCCAGCAGTGAGCCCTGGTGGCCAAGAAAGCCAAGAGCATCCTGGCCTGATTCTAAGATTCTAGGTTCCCTCTGCTTGGGACCTCAGGTGCCCATGTCGTTGACAGGAGAGACTTAGCACAGAAAGGGCCTTCTGGGCATGCTCCCATCTTACTGACTGACATCCCCACCCTCTCGTTGCCTCCAGAAGGCTTTGGACAGGAGGTGCATCAGATGTACTTTTCTACACATGCTGAACTGACAGAAACGTGGCAACCGTGTCCGTCATGACGCGTACACAGCGAAGCTAAAGAAAGTGTTTGGGGTGTCTGCGTGTCATGGTTTAGGCCTAGGCGGCAAGTAAACACGCGGCCGCTGGCTCAGGCCTGCCCCCTGGTGCGATGGGGAGGAGGAACTCTAACAAAAGGCTCCTGGGTTGAGGCAAGGACAGGGAGGACTCGTGCACCAATTATGGTCGTGGGCAAAACACAGACTCAGCTTAGGAAAAAGGCCATCAATTTAATTTGAACACCACCACCACTACTAATTTGCCAGTCACATCAGAGTAGGATAGTGAGAAATACAACCACATCGGAAAAACCCCTTTCACCCACCCCTGCCTTCCTCCCGGGTTTTGCTCCCGATTTCTCTACCCCCTCCCCTGAGCTGCACAGGGGGTCGGGCAATGGGGATCGGGGTCAGTTTGTCACACACTGGTCCTGCCGCTTCTTCAGCCACATAGGGAGGGCTCCTCACACGCTTCCCCTGCTCCAGTGTGAGGTTGCTCCCACGGGACACCGTCCTCCACAAACTTCTCCCATGTGAGTCCTTCCCAAAGGGCTGCAGCTCTTCATGAACTGCTCCGGCGTGGGTCCCTTCCACGGGCTGCAGTCCTTCAGGAAGAGACTGCTGCAGCACAGGCCAGCGGCAGGCCCAACGTGGAGCAGGGAGAGCTTCTAGAAGCTTCTCACAGGAACCAGCCCTGTAGCTCCCTCCCCACTACCAAAACCCCTCCACACACAAACCCAACACCCTGGGTCTCAAGGCAAGCCCACTTGCAGGACAGGCCACACTTCTGGGGGGCACGATGTGCAGCCCAGGGCTCCAGCGCAGAGTACAGAGGACTCTCCCGAACAGGGGAAACCTCATCAGAGCAGAGAGACACGGGCCCCGCCGTGGCCTCTCCAGGGCCCTCCCCTGCCCTTGCAGGGGCCAAGCAGTTGGTGGCTGCAGGCCGAGGAGCCACAGGATCTCTGCCGCTTGCACCACGGACGTGATTTGCCTTTTCCTTGGCTGTGAGGGTTTGCAGGGCTAAGTCCAAGAAGGATTCCAAGAGGAGAAGAGGGAGGAGGAGTTTGGTCTCCCCGCAATGCTCGTAGCTCTTCTTTTCAAGGCGACTCGGAGTCAGACCACCCGGCCCAGAAAACGTGGCACCTCCCTACGTAAGCCAGGGGCATCCACGGTTCTCATGTCCATTACGGTTTTGGGGGGTGTCTGCCCGCTTTGTCAAGAGAACCCCCGGGAGCTGGCTCCGGCCGGCTGGGCTGGACCTAGGTGTGATGCCCAGGACGTGCGGGGGGTCGGGTGGGGGGGCCGAAGGCTGGGGCCTCCTGTCTGGGTGATGATGCTGTGGCGGCTGTGACAGCACAATGGCCAAGTCCCAATGGGAACTGTGAACAGCATCACCAGCAGGCAGCCCCACTGCCTTTTGACTTGGGCGCTCGGTGAGTGCAGCACGCAGGGGGAAGGCTGGGCTGGATTGGGGATGGGGCGGATGGCCGGGGGGTTTGCAACCCAGAGGGAGAGCCGAGCCCCTCGGGGCAGGGCACGGTACTGCCCTCGGGGCTGGGGCCAGCGGTGCTCAGAGCTCCCGGGGGTGGGGGGAGCCCAGAGAGGCTTTGGGGACGTGCCAGGTGCCTGCGGCTCGACGGGAGGCTGTTGTGTGGCGGGGATGGGGCCTCGGGAGATGCCACTCTGGTGCCCCTTGCCATGCTGTCTCCAGGGCCTGCGGCCCCTGCCCAAGCCTGTTGACACCAGCGCCCGAGCCCTCTCCTGGGACATCCCATGGCTCCTGCCCGTGCAGTGCTCACAAAGCCTGCCCCTGCTCCCCGCTACCTCCCACAACCCGTCTCCTACCGGCCCCCAGCTCCAGGCAGCTCCTGCCCCGCTCCCCCAGGCCCGTGCTCCCTCCCAGCCAGCCCTGCTGAGCCCCCTTTTCTTCCGCTTCCTCCAGGCCATGGCTGCAGCAGTTGCCCTCGTCTTGGCTCTGCTGGTGCTCCAGCATGGACTGAAGCTGGATGACCATACAGATGTGGCCACGTCCCAGAGGATGCAGCAGCGTGAGGAGTATCTGCGTCAGGAGATGACTCGGCTGCTGCAGGAGATTGAGAGCAGACCTGCGTGGAAAGACATCTTCTCTTCTGTGTGGCAGCGGTGCCTACCTTGGACTCCTGTGGGAGTCCTGGTCCTGCTCGCTGCGGTCTGGTGGTGCTGCAGGAAAGTGAAGCTTGTCTCTGAGAGCTGCAGTGGTGAGGACTGCTCCAGCAGCAAGGAGGAGGACGAAGACAAAGAGGAGGAGGAAGACCGCAGCGGTGCACGCAGTGTTGCCAGGCCTCGGGCTGTGTCCACCCCATCGCCAAGGCAGTGATACAGGGCCAAGATAGGAACAGGGGATGTAAGGGTTAACATGAGAATAGCAAGAAGGGGATAATAGCAAGAAGGGGATAACAAAAGAAAATAGTTCAAGGGAAATAGTTTAGATAACGGTTAACTGTCTGCTTAGTGAGCAGACAGTTTATAAAACACGGTGAGCTCTCTAGGCTTTATCAGTACCAAGCCGGTTGGAACTAGACCCACGGTTTGGACAACAGCCAGTAAGAAACTGAGTATGCGCAAAACCTGGGGTCACAGAGCGGACAGGAGGAAGAGGAGCTTGACTTCATCCCCAAAGACCCCCACGACCACCACCAGAAGACACTGCGCAGACTCAACTAGGAGGAGATTATGGAAATGCTAATTATAATACGAAGCGGGGATAGGTGTTGAATATGTATAGGCGTATTGCGAAATATTATGAATATGTAATCATTTGCTCTATAAATCTTAGGTAACAGCATCATACGTTGGGTACACAATAGGAGGAGTTATCCCCTGTGTACCTCAGCGCTGAATAAACATACCTACTTTACAATCTATCAGATTGTGGAGTCTATTTCCGCACGTCAGCAGGGCCTGCCCGACACGTGCCAGGTGCTGAAGGAGCTGGTGGGTGAGCTCCTTGAGGTGTGCCAAGTGCTTTGCAGGAGCACTTTCATGCCGGAGATGCAGCCAGCCGTTGGACTGGGCAGCGCCTACGAAACCTGGAGCATCGGCGAGAACAGCATCGCCTACTCCCTGCTCGTGTTGCTGTGGCCACCCCCCGGGCACTCTTTCAGCCTGGAGCTGGACACGGCGGGGCAGCTGCCAGCGACCCCTTCCAGAATCCGTGTGGAGCAGCAGTGCCTGTGCTCGAGGGAGCAGCTGCTGGGCGACGCGCTGTGCTTTCTGCACCACCCCGAGGACGAGCTGCGGAGGGATCAGAGCTCGGTCCTCCCACGCACCCTCTGCACACTCTCCTGCTTAGACATGGAGAAAGTCACCTGCTGGGCCCAGGGCCCGGTGAGATCGGCCTGGCTGCTTTTGCCTCAGTCGTGCCACTGCCAGCTAACGGTGCTGCCCCCCTCCTCCCAGTCCTGCAGGTTCCAGCTGACAAGCACCTCCAAGTGGAACATCACCGTTGAGATGATGTTTGGAGCGCACCAAGGCAGCTCGGACACCTAGGCGAGCCTTCAGGAGGCAGAGGCCAGCTTGTCGGGCAGCCCAGCACGGCCGCAGAGCCGCGCTGCTCTCGAGAGGCAGCTTCTCAGGCTGGCGGCGAGGTGAGGCACCTCCACCTCCGAGGTCTGCAGCTCCGCACCCGTGTGCTGGTGGTCGCAGGGGGCCGCAGGATCTTTCTGGACCTTCTGGACGAGGGCACGCCGCGCACCCTCAGTCAGGTTGCAGACCACAGCAAGTCGGGCGGGAGCGTTGGTCTGCGTGAGGGAAGGACGGCTCTGCTGAGGGACCTGGGCAGGCCGGACCGGTGGGCCGAGGCCAACTGTATGCGGTTCAGCAAGGCCGAGTGCCGGGTCCTGCACTTGGCTCACAACCACCTCACGCCACGCTCCAGGCTTGGGGAAGAGTGGCTGGGGAGCGGC